>NC_091694.1:5017500-10017500 GCF_041296265.1 Equus caballus
CGTCTTCCTTCTGCCTGCACTTTCTTCCCGAGAGACGAAGGGCCTCTGGACCCTCCGCTCCCTGCCTGCTGGGCCCCAGGTGGACAGAAAAACTACCCCCTCCAGGGCCATACCCCATAAACGGACAAACCCTCAACTCTCCTTACAGCCTGTGGGAGAAGGAAAAAATGAGAGCTGTTTACAGCAAACTCCAAACCGTCAGTGCCTGAGAGCTCCTGGGAGACCTCCCCCACCCCACCCCACCCAGCCCCATGACCTCTGACCTGCCTGCCGGCCACCTGGGGCCCAGCTACTAGTCATCACCTCCCAGATTCCCACCTTGTGAAGCCCCCAGACAGCCAGGCCCTGCCAGGCCACCAGCTGCAGGGGACTTGGAGGAGGAACAGGGCCAAGCCCTTACCCACCTAGAAACTGCCTGGGGTCCACCACACCAGCAGAGACCCAACCCACCCACCGGCCTCAAAGATCCCCGAGGGAGACGTCCAGGGCAGCAGAGGGAAAGAGCCTGCAGGAAATGGGGCTGCAGGCAGGAGTTACGCTTTTCTTAACTAAAAATGGAGAATTTTAGCCAAGTTGTCCTCGGCATGACTGCCCAGTGTGGGAGGGTCAGGGAGCTCTGCAGACGGGCCAGAGCTTGGGGACTGCCGGGAGAGGCACTGAGTCACCAGAAGTGCTGTCTCCGCCCCACCCGAGCCAGGCAGATGACCCCTCTGGCCTCAGTTTCCTGGTGACAGACAGGAAGGGCTGGACTGAAGGGCCCCTTCCAGCTGGGCCACTGTAGGCCCCAGCGAAGGCCGTTTAGAGTTCTGCACCAGCTCCAAGTGAGTCTTGCTGCTCCTGTAACAACTGGGCCCAGCAATTCCCAACACGGGGCAGAGCTGGAGGAGCCCGCCCACGGGGGACAGGGAGGGCCAGCCCACCTCCCCTCCTGGGCAGACGGGCAGGACCAAGGCTCCGGCCACATTCCTCTGCGGCCGAAAATGCAGCTGCCTTCGGTGCCTGCAGAGGTGTCCCCAGCAGCCTGCGCCTTCAGGCAAAGCTGCCTTCACCCCACCCAGCTCCCCACTCCGGAGCTGGAAAGAGCCAGCAGGGACCCCGTGGCCCTTGCTCTGTGCCACCCACTAGGGGACCAGTCACTTCCTGGGTCTCTCAAACCGGCGTGGGAGTTCGGATTGGATAAGCTGTTTTTCTTTTTGACAATGAACTTTTAAAAATGATATTTATTGCTGTTTTCCTGACTGTAAAAGCAGTTTACGTGCAATGCAGAAAATCTGCAAAACACAGAGAAAAACACCTATAAACCCAAGTCCCAGAGAGCCACCGTCAACATTTTGGCCTGCGCCCTCCAGTCCTCTGACTGTATATGTATGTGTGTGTTCTTCAACGGGCTCGTGCGTGACAGGCTCTGTGCTGCTCTCCACGTAGCATCACGCAGCTCCAAGCTCTGCACGTTCCCACACTCATTCTCTACATTCCTTTGCAGTTCTAAAGTTCTGGTTCCAGATCATTCTCAGCTCTGACTGTTGATCAGAATCATTTCTGGGTCTTGTGAAAAAACAGACTGCTGGCCCCTGCCTCTTGGAGGTTCTGGCTCAGGAAGGCCGGGTGGGCCTGGCACCCCAGGGTGTGTCCCAGGGGCAGGCGGTGAGGACCTCTGCCCTCCCGTGGGCTCACAAGCCTCCTCCCCACCACCACCGCCCCCTCCTGAGAATCCTCAAGGAGAAAACCCTAAGCACCAACCACCTTGGAGGCAGCCCTGGCCAGTAACCCCACACACCCCCACCTTTCCAAAAGTCACCCAAGGTCACTGTCCAGCCTCAGTTGCCACCACTCGGCTCCCGGGTCGGTCACAAACCAAAGGACGTACTGGGCACTGCTGGGAGCAGAGGTCCATGTGACGAGGAGGCGTGTCAGTCACAAGGCCCCAAAACCTGCCCAAGGCCCACGCTGTGTTTACCTTACAGAGAACATCCAAGAGGCCCAGGGCCTCCAAGATAACTCACCTGCTACAAGGTAACTCGCAGGCAGGGGAGAGGCCGGCGCTGCCGGCCAGGGCCCCACCTTGAATCTCCCGCTCTTCCCTAGAACAGTGGTCACATTGCTCCCCGATGGACGGTCACCCTCCTGAGGAGCCAGGCTTGCTCATGCTTGTCCCTGCTATGGGCTGAATGTGTCCCCCAGATTCATACGTTGAATTCCAACCGCCAGGTGATGATGGTAGGGGTCGGCCTTTGGGAGGTGACGAGGTCGTGGGGGTGGAGCCCTTGTGACGGGATTAGTGCCCTTTTAAAGGAGACCCCATGTGGACACGGCAAGAAGACACAGCTACCAACCAAGGTTCTCACCAGACACCAGGTCTGCCGGACCCTTGATCTTGGGCCTCCAGCCTCCAGAACCGTGAGGAATAGACGGGTGCTGTTCAGGCCGCCCAGTCAGCGGTATTTTTGTTATCGCAGCCTGAATGGACTAAGACAGGCCCCCTTTCCACTAGGGCCTCGGGCCCTGCCTGGCACGTCCCATAATTCTAAAGCGTTTGTTGCTTTGAGGCTTTAACGGTCTCCGTGTCCTGAGCGCCCTGGTTCCGTTCACTCATTCGATTCTCACGAAGACATAGCAATTTTACCCGCGCCCTCACTTCAGATGGGAAACCGAGGCACGGAGAGGCAGGAGCTGAGCCAGCATGCTGAACCACCCCACCTCCAAACCCCGCCCCGGCCCACAGAGCCAGACTCTGAAAGCAGACGGTGCCCCCTATGCACCGGCTCTGTGTACATGGCCCCTCCCAAGCCTCCCAGCCACCCAGCAAGGTGGGCACTGTTATTCCTGCTTCAAAAACGTGGTCACCGAGGGCTGGCCCTGTGGCCTAGTGGTTAAGTCCAGCATGCTCCAATTCAGCAGCCCAGGTTCGGTTCCCAGGCACAGACCTACACCACTCGTCAACGGCCATGCTGTGGCAGCATCCCACAAACAAAATAGAGGAAGACTGGCACAGATGTCAGCTCAGGATGAATCTTCCTCAAGCAAAAAGAGGAAGATGGGCAACAGATGTTAGCTCAGGGCCCATCTTCCTCAGCAAAAAAGAAAAAAACCATAGTCTCCATGTTGGAGAGCTGCAAGGCTGGGAGTGGAGTAGAGGCAGCCCCCGCCAGACCCCAGGCTCTGGATCCCTGGCTGTTCCCATCCACCAGGGACAAGCCGACCAAGGTTTCCACATAGCCAGGCAGGGTATGCATAAGCGAGGGGGCACCAGGGAGGGCTGGGGGCAGGTTTCAGCAGTAGGAAGCAATGGACGATGCAGGTATGGGGTCAGGAGGACCTGGGTCTGCCTCCCGGTGTGGCCTTGGGCCAGCTGTGACCTGTGTGAGGCTCTGTGACCTGTCAACCTTGCTGGGCTCCAGGAGGACTGAGAGACGCATATAGAAAGTGCCCATCTCAGGGCCTGGCACACAGTAGGTGCCCAGTAAAGGAGCCGGTTATGGAAAAGAAGACCCGCACAGTCAGAGGAAGCGCCTGTGAGCCACTGGGGGGGAGGGGGGACAGCTGAAAGGGCCGGCACTTGGGTCAGAGACAAAGAATGCGGGAGGGAGGCGGGGAGGGAGAGGCCGCCCCGACAGCTGGCTCCAGGGCAGCTGTTTGCAGGAGCCTGGCTTCACCATTAAATATTAGGAGAGATGTAAATATTTGAGGGGGGCCCCCCAGCCCAGCCTCTCGGGGCTGCAGCCAGGGCAGGCAGGTTTCCTCCGGTACCAGTGTCCCCATCCCCCCAGGCGCCCCAAGACTTGGGCCGGAGTTGGGGTGGGGGCAGCAACCCAGGAGGAAGGGGACACAAGGCCCCCTCCCCTCTCTTTGCTGCACCAGGCCTGCAAAGGTGCCCAGGAATGATGGCCTTCCCCATCTCCCCCGTGAGGGGCCCCCGGCCTGCCAAGGGTTTCTTTTCAGTTTTGCAGAAAAACAAAGCAGACCTTTCTGGGGTCTTCTGATGGAGGCCAGGGGTCCAAAGCTGCCACTCCAGACTTCAGCCCACTCCACCCCCACTAAGTTAATACCCGCTGCCTCTCTGCCGCCTGGATCATTCACTACCCACGCCCCTGCCGGCTCTCTCAGCCCCCTGACCAGGAGGACAGGAGCCTGGATCCTCTCCATGTCCCCACTTACACTTGCAAGCACAGCCCTCTGTTCCCACCTCCTGTCTCAGTGCCGAGAGCACCTGGGCCAGGTATGGGCCCAATAGGGTCTCCCCAACAAACTACATGTTGGCAGAAATCGCAAGAGAAGCCAGTCAGCATCATGTGCCTGGAGACCCTGCCCGGTAAACTACCCGGGACTCTGGTTAGGTGCTCCCTCCTCCAGGAAGCCCTCCTGAACCTACCCCTCTCTTGGGCTCACGCCTGGAGCCCCAGAACCTAGAACAGAGCTAGCACTTAGCTGGCGCCCACAGACAGCTGTTGAATAAACAAATGAACGAGCCGGCCGCCCCTCCCACCGCGGCGATCCTCCTCCTGGCCTGACCGAGGACGGAGGGACTCCAGCACTTCATTTTGAACTGAAGGAAAAATCCAAAACCCAGCCACTTTAGTATACTCCTTCCCCTGACTTTTAACGTGGGCCAGGAGGCAGGCGACAGCAGAAGAGGCTGCCCCTCCAAGGCTGGTTTGGAGCCAGGAAAACTTGTATGCTTTTACTGTAGATAATATCGGTCTCCGGGGGACCCAGGGCAGGGGCCCAGCCCACCCCTCGCGGGGAAACTGCCCACCCACGTGGAAAGGAGGGCCAAAGATCCGTGCTCAGAGCTGCCTTCCTGCACCCAGGGTGGGGCCAGCGAGGGTACCGGACGAGAGCCTGCCTGGGGAGTAAGGAAACCCATCAGGACGGTCAGAACCAGAAACGTCTGCAACTTCCAGGTCGCTGCCTGAGGGAGGGGAGTCAGCAAGGCGGCCGGACCCTGGCAGACTCACGCTGCCCGGGACTGCTTCTCTTCTCGCCGAAAAGAAAGAGGAGACTGGTCCACCACTAACCTCCCGCGAGCAGAGAGGGGGCTGTCTGTTGCCTAGGTGGCTCCCTTCCAGCTTCCCAGGGGACCCTCAGCTGCAGCCTCCCACAGGAGGTGCGTCTCCTGGGGTAGGGACACAGGAAGCTCTAGCTGTGTGGGCGTGGGGGGGCACTACTGCGTTCAAGGCCAGGCCCTTGATTTTCTGGGTTTTGCACCCCAGTGCCGCACACCTGCATCCCCAGCTGGCCCAGAGACACCAGGGGCCCGGAATGCCGGGACGGGCTGTTAGAGACTCAGGAGACAGGGGATAGGCAGGGAAAAACCCCAAACTCCAGCAAGAAAGAGGCAGGGCGAGCGTATTTCCCAGCTCCCCGCCTCCCCGGCAGCCCGGCTCTGGACGCAGCACCGGGGTGGGCGCGGAGGGCCCACTGAAATGGGGGCCATCCTTTTGTCCTGCTGCACAAATTTCTGGGCATTGGCAGCACTTTAAAAAATGACAACAGGGTTGGGGGTGGGGCCGGCCCTGCGGCCCTGCGCACGCTCCGCTTCGGTGGCCCAGGGTCGCAGTTTGAGGTCCTGGGTGCGGGCCTGCTCCACCCATCAGAGAAAGACAGGCACAGGTGTTAGCCCAGCAACAATCTTCTTCAAGCAAAAGAAAAAAAAAAAAAAAACCAGGAGGATGGGCAATGGATGCTAGCTCAGGGGAATCTTCCTCACGCACACACACACACACAAAATGACAACAGGGGACTGGCCTGGTGGCACAGTGGTCAAGTTCACATGATCCGCTTCAGCAGCCCAGGGTTCTTAGGTTCAGATCCTGGGCACGGACCTACACACTGCTCATCAAGCCATGCTGTGGCGGCATCCCACATAAACAAAGTAGAGGGAGACTGGCACAGATGTTAGCTCAGGGACAATCTTCCTCACCAAAGAAAAAAAAGAAAGAAAGAAAAGACAACAAACTTGAAGTTTCTAGAATGTCTCCTGTCCAGGCCGAAGCAAGCCTCCAGGCTCTGTCCAGACCAAATTAAACAGCCTGCGCCCAGATATGTCCTAGGCGCCAGGGGTGTCTAGGAGCCGACTGCTGGGTCTGTTTGGCTGGAGAGATTACAAATCCTCAGGCTTCTGGGACTGTGTTCCAGAGAGTTCCAGACCATCCAGTCTCACAAGCAACTCAGAGAACCTCCAAATTTGGGTAAAATCAAGAGGGCTTTGGAAAGAAAGCCACTGCTTCACCATCTTTCCTCAGTGGCTTTATCAAGAGAAAGCACAGGGACTTGCCTCCTGGCTGGGTTTCTGGGATGAATCAGAAGAAGTGAAACATCCCGGGGCCGCGACCTCCCACGCATGCCCCACCAGAAACCCCTGGCTGCCCAGCGCCCCTTTCCCCACCACCCCACCGTCCTACACACACCACCAGGTCTTCCAGGGTCTACTGCACGCAGCGCACTGTTCCAGCCACAGGACAGTGAGCAAAGACACAAAGCCCTGCCCTCGGGGGGCTCTGAGCCAGGTGGGGAGCACCCAGTCTGGCCGGGAAAAAGTTGGGACTCTGTGCTGGGTTTGGGGGCCACCATGGATCCCTTGGGCCTGGCCCCCAGGTCCTCGATGCTGGTCCTGTGCTCCTGTCTGTGCCCCAAAGGGACCCCTCTGAGCAGCAGGCCAGCCCACGCCCAGCACGGCGAGAGAGGGGCATTTGGCTGGTAAACTCAGGCCAGGAGCAGCAGGAGTGACAGCCGAACAGCGGTGCAGGGCTCATCTCAGACTGTGACAGCCCGACCTCTGAGCATGCAAAGAGAAAGAGGAAGCAGGGACCCCAGGCTGCTCGGCCAGTGCGAGCACACGAGGACTAGAGCACACCCGAGGGGCGGGCTGGGACTATGGTCCCCTGGCTGAGAAGTCCCTGGCTGCCACAGGCCAGCGTGCACCTGCACATTCGTACAGCCAGGCGCCGCATAACGACGTTTCAGTCAATGACAGACCGCATATCGGACAGTGCTTCCCACAAGGTTAGGACCACACAGCCTAGCACCATCTAGGTTTGTGTGAGTGACTCTGTGATGTTCCCACAACCACAAAATCACCTAATAATGGACTTCTCAGGATGTATCCCTGTCGCTAAGCGACGCGTGACCGTTTCCCTTGGCGACGCTCCATCACGAATGGGCCACGGTGTCACTGTTCCCCACCAGCAGGACAGCCTCCCCGCAGACTGGCCTGAGCAAGTGCCCACCACGTGCCGGGCACTGTACCTGCTGTGCCCACCGCTGACCCCGGGGCTCAAGCTCTGGGGGGCTTGTTTTTCCAGGCACGGAGGCCCCCACCCCGGGCCCGGGCTCCCTACGCCCTCAGCAGAGCAGCGGGGTGAGGAGCTACCTGGCCCCCAAGGTGAGTGACACACGGCTCTCCCCACTGGCCTGAGAAGGGACTGTGCTTCTTGCTCAGAGCTCAGTGCCACAGTCAGGACTCACACAGGGCTGCTGGACAAGGAGGGTGCCGGCCAGCAGGCCCAGTGCTGGATCCCATGGTCTTCGCAGTCGAGCCATCCAGCACGTGCCCACACCGCTGTTCACACTTGGCCCTTCAGGCAGGCCTGTGGTCCACCCATCTGTGACACTCTGCCGGGTGGGGGATGGCAGAGGAGGCTGGGATGACCTCCCCAGTGAAGGAACCCTGCAGCCCACACAACCCAGCCTTCGCTCCGACGGTGAGAGAGCTGTGGCACATCCGCACAGAATGTCTGCCGGGTGGAGCAGGGGCTCCCACAGTGTGGCCAAGAGCCTAGTATCTGCCAGACTCAGAGGGACCCCTGGGCAGTGCTGACCATGCTGTCCAGCCTCATCCCCCGGGGGCATCAGACAGGCCCTTGTCTGGGCCTTTGAACACCTTCCATCACCCAGATCCCTACATCAGGAGTCCACACCCACCCATCCGTGCAAACACTCGCCCCCCACCCTCAGCTCCAACAGCAGTGGCAGCACCCAGCACATTCCCATGAGCAGGACCCCGGCTCAGGGCTCTCTGTGTATCCCACCTAAACCAAGGACTACCCTCAGAAAGAGGTGTTTATAACCCCACTCGACAGAGGGGGAAACTGAGGCTCAGGAGCTAAGACACTTCCCCTACGCCACACAGCTTTCAAACGACAGAATGAGGTCGCCCCCTAAGCATTACACCACAGGGCTCTCGGCTGCCCTGTCCCCCTCGTCCCCCAAAGGCCCTCTCCCTTCGGATGCAAACTCCGCCCAACCGCCTCTTTTAATACCTGCCTGGAGACCCATGCCCTCCAGAAAGCCTTCCCGGACCGACACTGCACAGAGTGGGGTCTCCTGTGCGCACCCCCATCTCCGCCGGCCAGGGCTGACCCTCAGCCCAGCTGCGAAGCCGACCACAGAGGTGCCTCTGCCACCTGGCGCGCGCTGTCTGCTGCGTCCTCACAGGCAGGACAGCGGGCACGCCTGACCCCGTGCTCTGGACTTGAGCACCAGGCCAGCGCTGCAGGTGGCTGTCGGCCCGTGAGAGAGCTGACCCCTCTGAGCTGCGGAGCTGGCACCAGCAGAACCCCAGCAAGACCTACTCCAGTCCAGGCGGCTGAGTGAGCTCGTCGACTCCATGGCTCCAGCCTCCCCCCAGAGGGACGAACTGCAGGGACGTGGTATTCACAAGAGGCCCGAGTGTCGCTGAAAAGCAGGCTTCACCACTCAAGAGGCCCACTGGCACTAATTAGGGACGGGTCTGCACCCAGCACCAAGCAACAGGCTTTGTCCTCCAGGGAGGAAACAGGCACCTGGATCCAGCAAACGCAAGAGCCCATGTCCCAGAGGTGTCTGGGCTCCCAGACGAGCAAGCACATCTGCTTGTCCCATCGCCCCAGGAGACCCTCTCTCTGCTCCCACCCCATCCCACCCCACCCCCACCCCCTCTCCTGTCCCAGGCCCAGAGCCCGTACTGCCCCCAGGGCCCAGTTCAGAGGGTCCTCCCAGGGGACAGCGAAAATCTTAGGAGGCCAGACCTCCTCTAGGCGAGAGAACACAGCTCTGGGACCAGGCGCCCGGGTTCCGGGCCAGATTCTGTTTCAACAAACATCAAGGACTTTAGGATTCTCTCTCGTGCAAATCTGGTTACAGCAAACACGGCTGGCTGGCGGGGAAAGGAGGCCAACAGCTGGCACTTGGAAAGGCTTTTGTTACACAAAGACCCGCGTTGTAACAGCGTTTGCGATAACAGATCTGGCCTGCATCCACTCAAGAGCACGCCGTGCAACTGCCCGAGCCTCCACCAACCGGCAGCCAGAGAAACCAAGAGGTCACCCTCCTGCCACCGCATCACGTGGACAGCGGTGGGGGCCGAGGCCACCTCAAGGCCCATCCGTGCCGGGAAAAGTGGGAAATGAGACTCTCTAAAAAAATTCTATCGGCAAAATAGGAAACACTCTTCTTGCCCCTCCCTGGGGGATCTCCACAGCGCCCCGAGCCCATCCCTGAAGGGAAGGCAAAGGCGGGTGCAAGAGGCTTGTGTCCACGGAGGACACCTCCACCTCTCCGTCCCCAGGGGAGACCTGAACATGACAGACACGTCCAAAAGACAAGACGGGCTGGGTCCCCGTGCCACCGTCCTCGGTGATGCGAAGAACTTAACAATCCCACCCACGGGGACTGAGTGCCTGGCTCCTCTGGGGCAGGGGGACAGGCGGGGAACAAAATGATGAAAAGGATGGGTGCTGCCAGGGCAGGGGGCAGACGTGCCCAGACCGAGGGGCATCAGTGGCATTTTTAGCTCGAGGCCCCCGCTCCAGACATCACACACATCTCTGCCCAGGGCAGCTTCCCGTCTGCCCCGGGGGGCATTCTGCTCCAGGTGGGCACCCACGCCACACCCCACCCCAGGGGGCTGTCCCGCTGCCCCGCATGGCAGGCTGTGCTGGCTTGGATACCGCCACCAGCTCCAAACCACCCCCTGATCAGGGCTCCTCGGCCCCTGCTGCAGGATTCCAGGGCAAGAGATCACCCCCAGTAACGAAAGGCGGCTGGGAACTTGCCCTGCTTTGGTGGTGGCCCCCGGGGCCTCGGTCCTTCAGCCGGCAAGACGTGTTTCGTGATGAGCCAGGTCAGCCGGCCTCAGGAGCCATCAGGGCCCAGCGGCAGCTGCCTCTGAGCTGGCAGTTTCCTCCCTGTTCCTTTCGCCTTACCTTGCAGAAACCAAGACACCATGTGGGCGGCCCCGCAAAGGCCCCCAGCTGGCCCCTCGGAAACCCAGCCGGGCCTCCCACTCCTCCAGCTCCACTCTTAGCCGCTCCAGCCGCCTCTCCAGGAGGGTCCAGGCTCCCTGACCACACGCCTGGCCCTCCACGACCTGGCCCATCTGATCATGGGCAAGCTGACCCCTCCTTACGCCCCAGCCCCCAACCGGACCAGCTCATTCCGGTCTCCCCAGCTCCTGCCTGCTAGCCCTGGCTGGGAAGCTCTCCTCCTCCTTCCCGCAATCAAATTCCGACTTGGGCCCAAGGTCCGCCTCCTCCACGAGGCCTTCTCCTGGTTACCCAGCAGTGACCTTTCTCCACCCCCGTTCTGCCAGCTCTGAGCACCCACTGTGCTGGGTCACACACTCTCCTCCTTCTCTGATCAGTCCTTCCCCACGGCCAACCAGGCTGTCTGTCCCCAACACCCAGCTCCACTCCACGTTCCTGGGGCACTGAGGGCAGCCGCCTTTCTGGTCCCCGAGCTGGCCATGTGGAGCCCTCACGCACACTCACACACTCACACTCATGCACACCTCCACTCGGGGAGCCCAGGCCTCTAACGCCCCAGTCCCATGTCGTCAGAGCACTTCAAACTTTTCAGGGCACACGACGCGGAGACTGATGCACACAGAGAACCAGAGGGTCTGAGGCCCCACTCCCCACAGTGAGAAATCTCCCCCCGGAGTCACAGGGCCGCCAACTGTTGCCCCAGGATGGTCTCAATGAGGCCATTGTCTCCGACTAAATTAGAGGGTCAAGAAGCCGCCTGGGAGGCAGCCACAGAGGCCGCCACCGCCTCCAGATGGGGCACGTAGGGGTGAGGATGCAGTTACTCATGGGGACCTGAGGCAGAGGCCCTAACGACGTCCGTGGCATGAACTGTGACAGCTGTAAGACCACACGACCCCCAAACTTCCGCCTCCCCATCCTGCCTCAGGGCTCCCACTGCATCCCCTCTTTCCCCAGAAATCCCACCCCCAGAGGAACGCTTTGGGGTGAGGGATCTGCAAGCCGACCCAACTCCCACAGACCACAAGCACGTACACACGGCGCCAGACCTCAAGGGGGCAGCCGTCTCCAGGTCGGCTAATTCTCACCCTTGGGCATTTAGGAGAGGGCAGGGCCCCAAGGAGCAGCAGGAAAGTCTGAAAGCAGCAGCTGTAAGGAGGGCTACACTCAAGGCAACCCACAGAAGGTCGCCTAGCGGGGAGACCCCAGCACCAGCAGGCGCCCTGAGATGTCCAGGTGGCCGGGTACAAGTCATCACAGCCCTGCAGACCCAGAACTCCCCTTGTTGGGTATTAGTGCCTGAGTCGCAAAGGCCCTCCCACTACTGAGCCAGGGACAGGACATGCGTCCTTTGCACAGGGTGTGCTGGCCACTGGACCACAACTCCCTCCTGTCTCTTCACCCCCCTGCTCAGGCCAGTCCAGGCCCAGCCCAGAATTACGCTGCTGGGGCTCTGCTTGGGGTTTAGCCGGGCTCTGGTGCCCAGAAGTGCCCCGCCCATGGGGCTAACCCCAGGTGGGCCCTGTGGGAGGTTGGGCTCAGGACACCCAGATCCCAGCTCTGGTTGTGGCCACGGGGGCTGGAGGACCTCCCGGCTTGGCCTGGCACCTGGACGTCTGTAACTTCTTTCAGCCCAGCCTTCTCCAACAGCGGCCCACCAGAGGGCTCTGCCCAAGGCTGCCTGGGAGCCCCTCCGAGGGGCGGGGGCTCCAGGTCCCAGCAGAGGCGGGCCCGCCCCTCAGAAATCCGGCCCGAAGTGCTGGAGACTATTGTGTGAGCTTCCCTTCCGACTGCTTTATTTACTCCGCAGGACTGCAGGACGCAGAGCCACAGGCAGTCACGAGGACGCACGGAAGCGCGCACACACATCCCAGAAGCGGGATGCCGCGCTGGTCTAAGAGGGAGAAGCCCCCAGGTCTCTCCGCACTTTGTACACCCCGAAGGGGGGAGGGGTCCGAAATGCACTCCCCACCGGCACGCAGGCCCCTCCTTCGCCCTTCAGCCCGACTCTCTGGGAGGCAGATGAGGATGTCCCCAGGCCTGGATGGGGGCCGATGGGACGCCCCCCTCTAGACCCCGCCGCGCCCGGGCCGTGTCCGCTCGCCAGCCCTCCGCAGCCGGGATTCGGCTCAGCCCCGGCCCCGAAACTGGTTGGGGGGGGGCGGGCGGGGGGTCCTCCTGGGCAGGACTCGGAGGCGGGTAACGACTCCCCCGACCCGCCGCAGGCCAAAGGGGCCCGAAGGCCGACGGGGAGCGCCGGCGGGAGGGGACGGAGTGACTGCCGAGAGGGAAAGTGCGCGCCCGGCAGTGCCGAGGAAGCCCCGGGAGCCCTCGAGGAGGCTGTCGTCGCTCGGCAAACCCAAACAACAATAAAAGGAAGGAAACCCGGGCGCAGCGCGCAGGGGCCGGTGAGGGCGCGCGGTCCCCCGAACCGGGTCCCCCAAGTGGGCGAGGGGGCGCGCGACGGGAGGGTGTCCCAACCGGGGTCCCGCCTCCTCGTCCGCGCTACCGTCCCGCGCCGGGTCGCCCGAGGGGCCTCCGAGGCCGCCCGGCACCCACCTTCGAAGTCCGAAATGATCCCGTCCAGCTGCGCATTGACCGCGGGGTCGGACATGGTGGCTCGCGGGCCGCGCGACGCGCGGAGGGCGGCGGCGAGGAAGCGCCCCGGGCGGCCCGGGCCCTGCGCGCTGGCTGGGGCGCCGCGCCCGCGCTCCCGCCGTGCAGAGCTGGCCGGCGGAGCCCCTCGGCCCCCGGGCTCGGCTGAATGAATGGGGGAGGCGGGCGGGCGCCGGCCCTCCCCGCTCCCGCTGCCCGCCCCGCCCCGCCTCCCGGGCGGATCAGGTTCCCGCACCACGGCCCGGCCTCCCCGTCTCGCACTGGCTGCTCCGCCCGCCTGTCAAGGCCGGGCCTGGAGGGCTGGGGCCCGAGCGGCCGCCGCGGGGCCAGGCCGAGTCCTGGGCGCCCGACCCGAGCGCCCCCCTTCTCCCCGCCTGGCCCGCGCCCAGGGGACGGCGACGGACGCGGCCCCGGCCCCTCCCCCCCGGACGCCCCGCCGCGGCCAGATGTGGGCGGATGTGGAGGCCGGGCGGCGGCGCGGGGGCGGCGCCGAGGGGGGACGAGATTCCTCCCCTTCTCTGGGGCGCAGGGCTCCTTGTGCGGGAGGTTTTATTTACGCAGCCAAACAAAGTTGGCCGCCGCCGCCGCCTTCCCGCGCTCAGCGCCTCCGAGGGTTAAGCGGCGGCGCGCCCGGCTCGGGCGGCAGGACCCGGGCCTGTTGGCTCAGAACCGAGGGGCGAGAGCAAGAGTCACGTGGCCCGGGGCCTGGGGGCGGGGGGACACCCTCCAGCTACTCCCCACCCCACCCTTCCACCCCCTCTGGGGCGGGTGACAGAGAAAGCGCTGACCCACGGAGGCGTGGGCAGGGAGGAGCGCCCCTGTCGGAACTGCCAGGGGCATGTGCGGCCCCCGCCCTCCCCAGGAGGGACTCCTTGAAGGCCGAGGGTAGAGAAGATACCGGGCGGTATCTCAAGGAAGGAGGTGGGGAACGGGGAGAAAGGCTGCCCGGGGCTCCCGTGCCTCAGGCCCGGCCCTGCCCTCCAGGCAGTAACATCTGTGCTGCTCCATCCATTCAACATCGATTAACCCTATTAGCTACAAGGCGGGCAGGTCCTAGGGGCTGGGGACAGAAGGATGAGCTGGAACTTGAGAAGCAACCAGATGCAGTCCTAGGAAAGGCCCTCCAGGTGGGGCACCGACAACAGAAAGGGGGCTCTCTTCCACTCCCCCTGGCTGAGCCGGCAGGCTCTCCTGCCCCATCTCCTCCTCATCACCTTAGATTCAGGGCCTCTGCCCAAAGACAAGGGGCCGGTGAGAATTCATAGCAGGGAATAACCTCCTCCAAGCTGGTGGGCGACTGTGTACTACCGTCCCCTCAGGGTGGCCCGCGTGTGCCAAGAGCTCATCCTGGGTGCCAGGTTGGCCACACCCCTGCCAGCCCCACACCCCCACTTCTGAAAGATCCCAAATGCACAGGAGATGCCAAGGCCCGACTGCCAGCTCGGTGGCTCGGGGCCTCCTGGGCGGCATGCGCTGGGTTCAGTGGGCTGTTTTAAGTAGAGGAAATCGAGTCCTTCCTTTTTAAGAAAAGCAGTCACTCCCTCGCTCATGCTTTGGATATTTTGAACTATTTTCAACCCAGTGAGTTTGTGGACATGGAACTGCAAAACCACAGACATTTCAGAAGTACATCCACCCTCCTCTGCCTGGAGCACCCTAACAGCTTCTGCACTGGCCCGGGGCATTTCGCGTCTGAAAACCAGCCCCTGGTCTGCCCGCCAGTCCAACCCTCTGGGCCATCTGTCCACCCCATAGATGGGAGTTTGGTGGTCCAGTGCCCGTAAGAAACTGCCCAACAACACAGGCCCCTGGGAAAAGGCCCGGTCTCCAGGAATGGCATCCAACCTGGGCCACAGCATTATTCTCCAGTGTTTTTATAAAAAGCACCTGGTGGGTGTAGACACACCCATGTGATTGTTCTCCCAGAGAGCTGGCGTGGAGTTCTCCCAGATTAGCATAGGGTCCGCGTATTGTGCATTATTCATTTCCATTCACAGTAGAGGCAGACACACTTATGCTTATCTCCTCGGGGAGCCCAGCCAGGGTGCACGCCTCACCCAAATGCTCCCCTGTGGGAACCCAAAGGACAATGGCAGGAGTGAGCCAACCTCCGAGGCCAGAAAGAGCCCATGTTGGCATGACTCTGCTCCAGAGCCCAGCCAGTCCATCCCCTGCCTCCAGCCCCCTTCACTTTAACCACTGGGGCCGAGACACCTGCAGGTAAGGAGACTGCCCACGCTCCCTCAGGAAACCCAACCCAGCGTTTGACCATGCTCCCAGCCAGGAAGTTCACTCTTGTATCTAACCAACTGCTCTAATTGCACATCACTTACTTCCTCTTTTTCTCCTGTCCTCAGAGAAGATGGGAAACAGCTGGGCACCACCCTTCAAGCAGTAATTACCTTCTCCAAACTCGAAGACAATCCAGTGGCCCCTCGGCTTCTCTGTCTCCGCCTAAATCATCTGTCCCCAGCCCTTTAATCATCCCCACCCTTTGATCACTCCTGAAGGCCGTGTGCATTCTGAGGCCCCATGACTTTAATAAGGCCTGATCTCCAGAGGGTGATGAGGGACCCCACTCCCCCTTCCCAGGGCATGGGCAGTCAGGGCCGAGGTTGTGATGAACCATCCTGGCAGGGGCACCAGGCACACGAAATGAGCAGCGGCAGCAGAGAGAGGAGAGTGAGCTTAGACTTGGCAAGAAAAACAGAACTGTAAGGCCTTGGCATTCTGTGACGATGCATCTCCCAAGGCCTGGCCCGGGGGAAGGTGTCATTAGAGCGCCGCCAGAGGGGCCACCTACCTCCCAAGTCCACCATGAGACCTGTAGTGGGGTGCATGGTAGCCCCCAAAAAGACACAGCCACTCGACCCTCAGAATGTGACCTGATTTGGCATAAGGATCTTTAGGTAAGGAGGTCAAGATGAGACCATCCTGGATTAGGGTGGGCCCTAAATCCAACGACAGTGTCCTTATGTAAGAGGCAGAGAAGCAGAAGACAGAGACAGAGAAAAAGGCCACGTGAAGTCAGAGGCAGACATGGGAGGGATGCAGCCACAAATCAAGGGACACTTGGGACCCCGGAAGCTGGAAGAGGCAGGCAGGATTCTCCCCCGAGCCTTCAGAGGGAGCGTGGCCTTGCCGGCACCTCGATTTCCGATTTCTGGCCTCCACACTGTGAGAGGGCACGTTTCTGCTGTTTGAAGCCCCCAGTCTGTGTGCTTTGTTACAGCTGCCACAGGACACTAACACAGACCTTCAGCTCCCCCTTTGAATCATTCCTTTGGGTCAGAGCTGCACCTCCCAAAGATGTCTGCTAAGCCCCAGAGCCCACTGTGGGTACCGAATGCCGTGGGGCAGGGGCAGTCCTGAGGGAACGTGGGGGCAGGGCGCTCGGTCAGCACGTTTTCACAAGAGAAGCTGGAGGCCAGCGATAGGAGCAAGGTGCATCTGAAGCACAGGGCAGGCCCTTCTGGAATAGAAAGGAGCAGGCCTGAAGAGAAACCCACAGTCAGCCGGGGAGGGAACCTGGCAAAGCATGGGAAAGAGAGAGGGAGGAAACCGATGCGTGGAAACAGCCGTTTGCCTCGCACATCAGTGTCCACGACCCCGAGCTCCAGGTGGGGCTGGGGGAGCGGAGGGGGACCGGGGCTCTTTGCCCAGCCGCTCTGGGCCTTTGGACAGGACACCCTGTGAAGCGGACCTCACAGCCCAGGGCTCCTCCAGGACAGGGGCCATGTGGTCTCCGCTCTGTCTGGGCCTGGCACACAGTAGGGCCTCCTGAGCTCCAGAGCCTTGGATCCATGGCTGCTGCACCTTACACACACCCCCAGCTCGCTCAGCCCACCACCTCCAGAAGTGGCGCCACCGTCCACCTAGGCGCTCAGGCCAAACGCCCAGGCATCACCCTCGAATCCTGTTTCCCTCACTCTCCACTTCAAAGTCGCCAGTAAGTTTCCACGTCCAAAATCTCTGAGGACCAGTCTGCATCTGACCTCCACCGGCGCCCCCACGCCAGTGCACCCCTCCTCCAAAGGATGCTGCCTAATGGTGAACAACCAGCAATCTGGGGGCTAAAAATCCCACCACACTTGATTGGTAGCATTTGCCTGGTTTAGTGGCGGGGGGAGGGAACACTCCCACCGTGGCCAGTTTCAAGGGACCGACATGACAGCATTGAAGGCAGAGCCGGGAAGAGAGGTGCTGTGGCCTATGCCATACGGTGTTTGTATCATGCAGACACAGCACAGTGAAGAACACAAGGACACGGCCAACAGTCAAAGGTACTAAAATACTTAGAAAGTGTGACTTTCATGTATTTACTACCTTTGTTTTTAATATAATTACTTGTCAGTAAGTTAATTTATATAAATCTAATAAAATTTAATTTTGTAATTTAATTTTTTCCTAATAGAGCACTGCATTTTATGGTGGTAGAATATATATAAAATTGACCATTTTAACCATTTTTAAGTGTACAGTTAAGTCGCATTAAGTACATTCACATTGTTGCACAACCATCAGTACCATCTACCTCCAGAACTTTTTTCATCTTCCCAAACCAAAAGCCTATTCCCATGAAACGAGACCTCCTACTTCCCCCTCCCTCCTGCCAGCCCCTGGCGACCACCATCCTGCTCTCTGTCTCTCTGAATTTGACCTCTCTAGGAATCTCATAAAAGTGGAAACAGAATATTTGTCCTTTTGTGTCTGGTTTATTCCATTTAGCATGTCTTCAAGGTTCATTAGTCTAGCTTCATCCACGTTGTGGCAGGTGTCAGAATATCGTTCCTCTTTAAGGCTGAATAATACTCCACTGTGGGACAGAGTGCATTTTCTTTATCCATCATCCATCGATGGACCCTTGGGCTGCTTCCGCCTTCTGGCTTTTGTGATAAAGCAGCTGCTGTGAACTTGTTGAGTCCCTGCTTTTAATTCTTTTGGGTCTATTCCCAGAAGTAGAATTGCTGGATCATATGGTAATTCCATATAATGTAATTTTAAATAATTTCTATATAATTTATTTTTAATTTTATATATTTTATAAAATTTGAATTCTATGTTTTACATAAAGTATAATTAAATTTTTAAAAACGGCCCGTTTAACAACCAGCTCACAAAATGCCCCAGCACTCCAGGACTGGCTCTTGCTGCAATGCATCCTCTCTCTCCCGCTGCCTGCGAAGCCCAGCTGCCCGCTGCTGCTGCTCTGGCTTCCCTCCCCAGCGCACAGCGCGGCTTTAAAAGTCAGATCGGATTACCTCGCCTCCCATGGCCTCGTTCGCACTTAGAGTCAAATGCAAACTCCTTACCTTGGTTGCCAAGGTCCCTGTGCCCCAACCCTTGCCCGCCTGGCCTCCTCACTCAGCCCCACTGGCCTCCTTCCTGTTCTCCACACTGCCTCCTGCCTCAGGACATTGGCACTAGCCGTTCTCTCTGTCTGGACAGCTTCCCCAGGTCTTCCACCCTGCTGGCTCCATGTCTGGTATCAGAGCAACCATCCCAGGGTGCCCCGGAAACACCCCTGGAGACAGCTGCTTGCTTGCCTCCAGGCATGTAACAGGCGCTCCCTGAGAACCTGTCCAGTCCTGGGGAAGAACAAACTTCAGTTTCCTCTGCACGATGGTAGGGTCACGGGGACCCCTGAGAGGGACCCGGCCTAAAGGGGCCGAGGGGACATTCAGAACTCCCACGGGCTCCCTGCAGGCCTGCCAGCCACCATGAAGCCCCAGCATTCAGGACGACACATGGGGCTCTGTCTGCACCTGGGCCAAGCCTCCAGCACCCCATCTCCCCTCGCGTCACCCTGTCTCCCCCCGCCTCGCCCGGTGACAGCAGCAGCAACAAGGCTTCAGACCCCTCGGTCTGTCTGTCCGGCTGCGGGTTCTGAGTCCTCTCGTGAAGCCTGTCTGCGGGCACAGCCGACACTGAGCCAGCGTGCCGGCTACACACACCCTCACACCATCTGCATGGCTACTGAACTGCGACCAGAAGGTCTCACTTCAAACAGGAATGCCATTTCCTTAGCTCCTGATTAATCTGCTCCCCAAACTTCCCAGTTATCACCCCAGCCTGCTTTGTTCAGAAAATTTACAGCAAACTCTGACCGCAGCAGCCTGGGCCTTATCTCCGAGGCAGGGAACTTTTTAAACAAACTATTACTCTTCTAAATTCATACTTTCGAGGCACAGAAGGAAGCTCCTGGCCTTCAGGATCCAGGCAGGCTCTCTGTCCCACCCCGCCTCGCCCAAGCCCCCCACTCCAGTTGACAGACGCTCAGGGCTGAATCCGCTTGGAGCTCGCCTGTGTCCCAGCTCCGACACGTCAGGGGGCTGCAGGACAGCCTGTCCCTCCCATCTTTCAGCTTCACTTGTAAATTTTACTGCAGTGGCATGAACACGGATGGGACCCTGGGAGCAGGGCTGGGGGCGGCGGGCGCTAACACAGCGCGGAAGACGATTCCTCACCAGCTGAACCCAGGCTTGTGGCTACGGCGCGTCATTTGTTTATTGGCACATCCAATGAGCTCTTGATTGGCGAATTCAGACGTCTGGGGCCCCACTGCGGGCTGGGTGAGTTATCGCCCAGATACGACGGGGGAGGAGGAAGTCTCTCTTCTTGTGACTCATGTTTTATTCCTCATTGCTCCCTCCGTTCACAGTCCCACAACCCTCTGTTCCTACTCCGGCCCCCCAAAACAGGCCTTGGGAATGGGCTGAAGTCCCCAACTTCCTAGCAGCCATCTGAGGCTGAAGGTACAGACATGGACTGGGAGATGCTCAGCATCCACACACCCCAGCGGATGGAAAACTCCCTCTGGCTCCACAAAGGCACACAAGGGGCCTCGCAGGAGAGGCCGGCTTGGTACCAACCGAGCCTCCAAGCAGCCAGTGGCTGTGCCAGCCTGCAGACTCCTTGCCCCCGGGCTGCCAGGAGACTTGGCCAGGCCACAGACAGGGGAGGACAGGCTGTCCCCAGGGGCCGTCAGTGTCCCAGCCTCCTCGACCCCCATCTCAAGCGGGCACCCTGCTCCGCGGGCTCGGAGGCTGGAGGCAGCTCGCCACTGCCGCAGTGTGGGGACAAGGGCTGAGTCACCAGCCTGCCCTAATTCCACGTCAGCCGGAACAACGGGATCCAAGCAGAGAAGAAAGAGCAGCAGGCCCTTTGTGGCTGCACTTATTTTTAAAGTCGCCGCAGTGACCGAGGTGACGTTATCCCCCGGGAGCCGCCCGTCTGCCTGCCCCCTTGGACTGCGGCCACACGCCCTAACAACACCCCTGCCCACCGCCCGGGAGACACCCAGCAAAGTGGTGAGGAAAGAGGCTGAAATTCAGAGTGGCAGCCGGTCCACGTGGGAAAGCGCAGGGAGCAGGAACCCTCCCTCCCTCTTCGACACCTTCTCAGCAGGTGTTCGAGGCCTGCCCTGCGTTCACAGCCCCTGCTGGAATCCCCCTTCGATGCCCGTCCACCCCCCAGTGACAGGGAGCTCAGTGCCTATCAGAGCCGCTTCCTCTATCTTTGGCAGTTTGGGCTGTTTGAAAAAGAGATAGAGAGAGAGAGAGAAGGAGAAAGAGAGAGAGAGAAGTTAGGGAGAGAACTAAAGTCAGCCTGACTGTAGCTTTTGCCCATGGAACAGGGTATTCACTTTACTCTTTTCTGGAATAGAAAAGTGGAACGAAGACGCAGAGGTATGGACTACTGGCAGCTCTTTCTGGGGGCTTGGAATTTGGGGCATCTGCCCCCTCCATTTTGACAAAGGCACTGAGACCCTGGCCCCAGGAAGCGTTGGAGGCGGGGGTCCTGAGGGGACATCATCTCCCATGCGTCCCCAGCAAAGATGGACATCCGACTACGGAAACTTACAAGAGAAAGAACAGGGCTCGCTCTGGGGTCCTGGAAGCGAACGGTTTTCAATCAAATGGTCGCTATGAGGAAGTGTGCCTGGAAACCAGCCCGCGAGGCCAGGTCCTGCAAAGCGGGAGACTGTTCCTAACATGACGATATGGAGGAGGCAGCCTGCGTCCAGGCACACCCGGGCTCTGTTCGCCCCCCTCAGCCAGGGACCCCCAGGCCCCCGTGTGCTCCAGAACTTCCCCCAGGGGGCAAAGCCAGGGGCCAAGGGAGAAGGCGCCTCTGCCATCCTCTGCACCAGGCCTCTACGGCCTCAGCAGGAAGCCACAAGTATTTAGGGACAGAATTTTGAGCTGGGGTCCCCAGTCCCTGGCCTCTCCGTCTCCTCCTCTTGGCTTCCACTGAGCGTCTTGGCTGTGTCACTCTCTCGACACCTCCACAGACGGATGGAGAAGAAGAGGAAGCACTCAGTCTGCCCAGCTCGCTCAGAAGATGCTGCGACGAGACGACGTCTTGTGGACGACGGGACCCATCTCAGCAGCCGCAAGGCGCATGTGGGCTCCCTGTGGGCGGGATCTCTACCCTGTTCCCAGGCCACCACAAATCAAGAAGTTTTGTGCCACTGGGTGAGCCCCTGGGCCTGCTGTGACCCCAGGGGAGAGGGTGGCCGCTGAGCCGAGCTGCACCTGAGACGCAGCGGTTCGGTCTTGGCACAAAGCCTTGGGGACAGAATGCTCTGTGGGAGGGAGGCAGGGAGAGCGGGCGTGCTGGCTGGGCCCCCTCCCAGCAATCTTGTGTTATTCTCCTCGATAAAGAAACCTTCCTGCCCTCAGTGCTGCTAGAGCCAGCCGGCAGCCAGATCAGCCTCAATGAGCCATTTGTCCCTGTGCGAAGTGACCTCGGGGACATAATGAGTTTGCTATTAACACAACCCGCTGCCTCTCGCTCTTCCCCTCCTCCCAGCATGAGTCACTTGCCGACATGGCTGGGCCCGGCCTCAGGCCTGCCAGGGGTTTGCCAGCTCTGGCCAGCACAAAGGACAACGGCTGCCTGGTACAGAGGCCCAGGGACCCCACAGCTCCCCCAGACTGTCTGTATCCGGGGGCCCTGAAGCAAGCGGAAGGCCCCCCACGTGTCTCTTTGGTTCCAGGGGACCTGGGCAGCCAGGCCCCTACCCATTTGGGGACAGACAGTCTTCCTGGAGACTCCTGCAAGCAGGGAGCTGATGGAGCAAACCAATGTGGGACCCAGCCAGAGAGAACAGGAACAGGACAGCCCATGGCCTCTGGGCCAGTGACCACCATCCCTACCTCTGGGACGGCACCAAGTCCAAGACAGGTCTGGGGGTGGGACTGCTCGTTTTTCATTAAGACTAAACACTCTGGTTCTTTCACCCACTGAGCTCCAGGCGCCGAGAGGGGTGTGCAGCAGGCTCTGAACTGGCCTCGCTGCTGGGGCCTTGGCTCCTCTCCACCTGACTCAGAGCTGTTGAAGGGACATCTTTCTAAGATGCAATGTCACCTGTCACCTGCTGAATACATGAGAGCCTGGCAGGGCCCACGGGCTGTGCCAGGCCCTCCATCTCCTGCAGCCACTCCTGCCTCCTCTCCCCGTGCTGTTCCAGGACCTCTGCTCATGCCCAGCCGCTCCCAGTGCCCACAAAAGCCAGGTGCCACACCTCCGGGCCTGTCCCACTCTGTTCCCTCTGCTCAGCAGGCCCTTCCCGCTCTCCTGGCCTCGCTCACTCTCAACCCTTCTTCAGGTCTCTGCTCAGGTACCACTTCTTCTAGGAAGCCGCCCTGAAACCCCCGGGTGGAGGGACTCTCTTCTGGACCTTTCTGCAGGTTTTCTCAGTGGCTGGGACAGCCTGGAACCCAGACCATTCACCGGAGATGGGCTAGTGGAGCAGAGAATCAACTGTATTCTCTTGCCCCAAGGAAGTGAGACAGGGAGTGCCCAGCCAGAGGAGGAAGGGAGCCAAGAGCATCACCCATCCGAGTCCCAGAAGTTCTGCTGGCCAGATGGGCCACCTTCTCAGCATAACTGTTCCCCAGCAGAGAGAAAGTTCTCTCCTTCAGGAACAGCGTGGGGATGCTCCAGATGGGGCCACGTCTGCACTGGTCTCAGAGACCGTGGAGAACCAGACTCTCAAGGAAAGCCAGACCCACATGGCCACAGTCCCGGCCCTGGGCCTGTCATCTGTGCCCCAGTGAGCACACATCTGGAGCTGCACAGCCCAATGGGCAGGGTGGGGCCGGGAATCTGCCTGGTTAGCCGAAGCTGCCGCACAGTGGAGAACAGACCCCCACCGTGGAGAACAGACCCGCACAGTGAAGAATAGACCCCCACGGTGGAGAACAGACCCCCACCGTGGAGAACAGACCCCCACCGTGGAGAACAGACCCCCACGGTGGAGAACAGACCCCCACCGTGGAGAACAGACCCCCACCGTGGAGAACAGACCCCCACAGTGGAGAACAGACCCGCACAGTGGAGAACAGACCCCCACGGTGGAGAACAGACCCCCACGGTGGAGAACAGACCCCCACGGTGGAGAACAGACCCCCACGGTGGAGAACAGACCCGCACAGTGAAGAACAGAACCCCACCGTGGAGAACAGACCCGCACAGTGAAGAACAGAACCCCACGGTGGAGGACAGACCCGCACGGTGGAGAACAGACCCCCACGGTGGAGAACAGACCTGCACGGTTGAGAACAGACCCGCACGGTGGAGAACAGACCCACGGAGCCTTTGGTCCCGGGGGCAGCATTTTCAAGGAGGTAAACGTGGATATTCGAGGCCAGTGAATCACCAAATGTGAGCACATTTCGACAGGCCCTTGGCCATCCGCAACCACTGAAGAGGAGGAAACTGACAGCCTACGTGGTGCACACAGTCTGCTGGGCCAGCAGCGTGTTCAAGGCCCAGCGCTTGAGGTTTCCACTTGGTTATGGATAATCTGAACCGTTTATCTAGGAAAAAGTCCAACGCTGTCCAATTGGGGACCTTGAGTCTCAGAGCCTGTGTCGCCTTCCTGCAGAACCCCGTCACTTTGCGGGTGCCTGCCCTCTCATCCCGTCTGCCAGCAAAGCTTCAGGTGTTCAGAACTCAACACAACAGCACAGCCGTTAACCCTGCAGGGCTCCCGCATCCACCCCGCTCGCCACCACGTCTTCACTTCTGAGCAGGAGGAAGTGACACTCGGAACAGGGACCCGGAGACAAAGCAAGACCTTCAAAGGGAGGACGAGCTGTGTTCAGTAGCAACCCCTGTTAAAGGGAAATGAGCACTCCTAGCTTGCAGGAATATTTTGGTTAAGAAAGGATGAAAGGCAAGGCTGAAACAGCGGCGTGCTGGTCAGCGTTTAAGAGCCAGCTCTGGTGGACGGGGAACAGCCTGGTTCATCACATTTGCCAATTGCCGTGGTGTAAACATGCCCTGGATGGCCCAGTTCAAGCCATCAACATGACATCACTGAAGAGTCGGCAAGGGACGTGAACAGCACTGGCTGACACTCTCAGGTGACCACTGCTCACTCTTCTTTGGGTGGGGGGTGATTCATCAAGGATGCCCTTGGCTGCACAGAACAGCTACAGCAAATAGGGTTCAACTGGCAGCCCAACCCAATCAATTGCCACCAGTGTGATGGGGGGCACGCTTTGGAGGCTGCCTCACTGCTCAGGGAGAAAGACGGCTATGATGATCGACAGATGATGTCTGCCCCAGCCTCAGGATGGGAGACCAGCAGCCCGTATGCCAAGCATTTCCCATTCCTGACCTAAGGACGTTTTTCTTGCCCCTTAAGCTTGGTGCAAATGTCACCTCCTTGGTGAACTCTTTCCTAGTCTCACCTTTCCCCTCAGTAACCCGTGCCACAGAGCATGCCACTGATCTATGATTACAAAGGGAGAAACTGGTGTGTGTGGCACAGACCCTAGTTGCCCTCCCAATATCTGATCTCTCTTTCTTCTACAGTAATGAAAGTTTCAATTGGGCACATAGCTGCCCAGCTACAGAATACACTTCACAGCTTCCTTTGCTGCTAGGAGCAGCCAGATAACCAGATATGGCCAGCAGGAGGGAGTTGAAGGGTCTAACCTTCAGGGCACTCCCGCCCCTTCCCCTCCCCCTGGCTGGAGTGCAGACATGATGGCTGGAGTTGGAGCAACCATCTTATTTCACGAGATAGAAGCTGCATGTTGAGGATGGCAGAACAGCAAAGGAACAGCAAACTGCGTCCCTGCCACCCTGGCCCACCACGTCTGCTTACACTTGGACTCAGAAGGGGAAGAAAAATGAACTTCTCTCTTGCTTAAGCCCCTGTCATTTTAGTCTTTGTTACACAGCTGGACGGCGCTCTGACTGATATAGTGTGTGCCTGAAATCCTGCCGGTCTGGGGGCTCCCTGAGGGCAGGGCAGGGGGCCTGGCTTTATGCACTGAGCCCCTGGCAGCATCTGGCATGACAATGTAGTTAAAGCAAAATGAAGAATCCAATTCTTCCAAGGTCTGCTTTGTTTGCTCCCTTGGGTATCTGAAACTGGAAAGTACAGGTCTGAGTTTAAGTGGTGGGTATACGGGTGTGCACCACAAAATGCTTCCAACGTGGCTGCACGTTTGATAATATGCATAATAAAGGTAGGGAGGAGAGAGGTAATAGGGAGCCACGACAGCTGTTGGAGCAGGGGCAGACCCCAAAATCGAGCAGGTGTCGGAATTACAGCCCTGCGAGTATGGACGTACCTTCTTTGTTCCCTTCCTCAGATTGCAAGAAGGACGCTTCTTGAGCACAAGCGCCTTAAAGGCTCAAAGCCCCCTGCTTCTCCATCCTGCCCACCCTCTCCCCACCTGGACCTGCAGGATTCTACAGGTGGTGTGGGCCAGCCCAGACGCCAGCTCTCCGTCCTGCCCTTCTGGGCGCAGCTCTCCACACAGGACAGATGCTGAGTGAACAGCAGCCCCTCCTCTCCAGAGAGGTGCTCCCCAGCAGCCTGGTCCTGCCACCCAGCTGACGCTTCTGGATGTCTGGCCAACAGCTTCTTCAGCCTCCCTCTGGTGCCCCCCCCAAATGTCCTGAGAAGGGGGAGGAGGAGGGGCGAGGAGGAGGAAGGGGAGGAGGAGAAGGAGGAGGAAGGGGAGGAGGAGATGGAGGAGGGGAAGGAGGAGATGGAGGAGGGAGAGGGGGAAGAAGAGAAGGAGGAGGGGAGGAGGAGGAGGGGGAGGAAGAGAAGGAGAAGAAGGGAAGAGGGAGGAGGGGGAGGAGGAGAAACAGACGTGGGAGGAGAAACAAGAACCAGAGGGAAGACCGCAGGAGGAGTGGGGGCTTTCCTGAAGGCGGGCTGTGCCTGTGCTCTGCTGCACTTATTCGCTCCATTATGCCCTCCTGTAATCCTCAAGAACCCCCGAGGTAGCTCTCCAGTCGCCCCATTTCTCCACGGGAAGCAGAGGCGCAGGGAGCACAGGAGCCTGCCGAGGCCCCCAGGTACCAGTGGAGTTGCTGGGACGCTAACTCAACCCATCCAACTCGCACGTCCGTCCATGTGGACCTAGACAGGCTCAAGGGCAGCAGAGGCCGTGGCTCTGGGCCCTTGCAGAAAGCTCTAAAGGCCTGGGGGGCCAGACTGGAGGCCAGGCCAGGGGTGAGGTACCTGCGATGCTCGGAAGAGGCCGTGTGGCACTGACCTGGCGGGCGTTCACAAATATCTGTGGGGGGGAGGAGCAAAGGAGGCCAGGATGCAGCACAGCTTCCCCCAGATGAACCTCGGCGGGCAGTCTGGGCCTGGTCACTCAAACCGAGAGTCCTGGTCTAGGCCTAGGGAGGTCCTCACCAGCAGGGAGACCCCACCCTGTGTTGCTTGAAGATTCAGATGCTAGTTTTCTTCTAAGGATGGAAACTCAGAACCTCGCCCCAGGAACAAGAGGCCCTGAGCGCTGTGAAACCCTCCACAGTGTTCACATGGGTTCCATGTGGAAGGCCTTTCAGATGCATATGGGATGCAGGTCTCCACCCACCGGGCAGAAAGAGCATCGGATGTGCACACGGTCCACGCACGTTGAAGCTCTTTGCACACAGCTGTGCGACACAAATGAACAGCCACAGTGGCCAGGACACAAGGCAAGACCCCCCATCAGCCAATGTTGCAGAATCTTGGCAGCCACCCACGCACGGGCTGGTGGTGGAGGTCAGGGGAGGGGGCGTGTTTGCACAAGCCCTGCCTTTGCAGCTCTCCGCACACATGTGGCTGACAATCACACGTTCGTGCCCGGGAATCTGGCGCACAGCCTGCCAACAACAGAGCGCTGGTAATCCCCAGCTGCTCTCCTGATGCCAATCAGAGAGGCGGTCCCAGGCAGGCCGGGGAAGGCCACCGTTTTCAAGGTCACACACCCCAGGGGAGAGGCTGGGCCAGGGGATAGAGACAGGCATCTGGGCCAAAGCCATCAGCTCTCAGGCACACGGGTCCATGGGGGAGCAGAGACCCATTCATCCAGCAATTTTTTTGAGCAACTACAATGAGCTCAGCAGCACAGATGATTCAGATCATCCAGCTCGTGTAGGACATCTTGATCCCATCCTGGGCCCGATGTAATAGGAAGAACTGGGTTCTTGGCACTTCACAGCCCTGAACAGAAATCCTGACTCAGCTAAATTATTAGCTGGTGGAGTGCAGGCCAGTTACTCAACGTCTCTGAGCCTCAGTTTCCTGGTAAATTTCAGTGCTCGTGCCTCCCGTACCAGTTCCCAGTGAGATACATCTGTGGGCACCTAGCACCGGCCTGGGTCAGGCGGCCCACCACACACGACCGGATTGATTCCTCATTGACAAATGTGTGACATCAGGCCCTGGGCCACCCTCCACTCCCCGTGGGAAATGCTCAAGTGACGATTTATCCATGGCCGTCCTAAGGGGCAGAAAATGGCAGCAGGAGGCCGGTAGGTCCCCTCAGCTGCTTCTCCCACAGCTTCCTGGGAGAAGAAATTATCGGCTCAAGTGTCGTTTCCGTCCCTGACAGCTGCCGGGTGCCTCCACGCATGAGCAAGCCCTCGGCCCCTGGCAGCTGGCCCCACGCGGCAGGAGGGGCTTGTGGGAGTGGGTTTGAACCTGACCAGTGACCCCCAGGGAGTCAGGGGTCATTCAGCCCTCCCTCCAGCTGGAAGGGAGGCTCCGGGCTGGGCATTTGGGGAAATCCAGTTCCTGAGAGCTGGGCCAGACTGGAGGGAGCGGGCTGTAAGAATGGCCCTCAGTGCCCACAGCAGAACAGGGCCGAGGGGAGACCCACACCCTGGCCAGGGCCCCGGCCGGCAGGAGACCCACCTCCCATCAGAGGAGAAACAACCACCATCGAGTGAGCGTGTGAGTGTCAGAGTGTGTACGAATGGGTATGTGCATAAGGGAGAGAGACAGATCTTGGGGAGGCCCTGTACCTTCTACGCCCGTCTCCTCGTCTACAAAGTAGGGACAACGCTACCTGCCTTGTAGGGCTGTCATGGAATGAAAACGCGTTCATATTTATAAAGTGCTTGGAACACGGCCTGGCCCAAAACAAGCGCTACAGGTTTGCTAAATAAGAAAAAAGGAAGACAGACGTCAGGCGCTTGCATCCTGAGGAACAGAGCTCGGCATACCTGAACGTCCACAGCCGTCACTGCTGAATCGCCGCTTAGAAGTAGGACGCGCAGCTGAGGCTGGAACTGCTCTAGTGACCCCTGGGGTCTTGGCCTAGACGGAGCTGCCTCCCTGCTTACAGCTGCCTCAAGTCCCTGTGTGCATGTGCACGTGTTTGTGCATGCACACGTGCAACACACTGGCATGTGTGCATACATGCATGTGACCGTCTGCCCGTGCTGACCCAGCGCCCGTCTGACACGGTGCTTAATTACAAGGTCTGTGCTCAGGGCTGAGGCTCTGTTTCCATAGGAATCAGGGGCAGCGAACTTTTTGGTCAAAATGAGCAACCAAAGAGAAAGATCGGGGGGAAAAGGGTGGTAGGATCAAGCCCGGCCTGATCCCCCACCCTAAAGACAAAGCAGAGTGCGTGGGGCCTGATGGCAGAGGGCCCCTGTCTTAGGATTATTCCCAGTAACGTTACACTTGGAAATTCACATTCTCATAAAATAACAGATGCCTGGTATTGGCAGGAACCTCAGAGGTCCCTTCTACAGCATTCTTGAACAATCTCTGCACAGTCCCTGCTTGAATACTTCCAGGTATGGAGAACTCACTACTTTGCAAAATAGCCTGCTCCACTCAGAAAGTGAAACTTGTGAGAAAAACGCTGCTTTATGTAACAAGTCAAACTCCAGTTTCTACTACTTTCCCAAGTACCCGGTAGTGGTTTTGTATTTTGGAGGAACTCAAAATAAGTCCTCTCCTTCTTGTACATGACAACCCTCCACCTATCTGGAGACAGGGACTGTGGCTCTTCTGCGCCTCCTGTCCAGGCAACTGCCCAGCGCCCTTCCAGTCCCGTCCCTGACTCGTCTCAAGCCCTCTCGCCCTGCAGCCCCTCTCCTGGGGTCCTCACTTATCCATCCACATCTTCCCTCAGGACTGCACCCAGGAGACGCTCCTCTGCAGACAGGGCTATCGGAGGTTGAATTGCGCTCCCCAAAAAGACAAGTGCAGCCCTTACGCCCAGAACCTGTGAATGTAACCTTATTTGGAAATCGGGTCTTTGCAGATGTACGCAAGTTAAGATGAGGCATCCTGAATTGGGATGGGCCCTAATCCAGTCACTGTGTCTTTATAAGAGAAAGGAGGGGCGACTTGGTCACAGGGACCCACAGGAGGAGGTCATGTGGCGATGGAGGCAGAGAATGGGGTGATGCAGCCATAGGCCAAGGAATGCCGGCAGCCACCAGGAGCCAGGAAGCGGCACGGAAAGGACCCTCCCTCAGAGGCTCCAGAGGAACCGCCCCTGACTTCTCAGAGCCTCCAGAACTGTGAGAGAGCAGACTTCTGCTGTCTGAGCCCCCAGCCGTGGCCATTTGTTGCGCAGTCCAGGGCCTGTGCAAGGGTGGCCCAGTGGCTCAGTGTGTCCCCTGGTACTGCAGCCAGCATCTGCATCTGTCATTCTGTCTCATCAGCAGGGTCACACGGCTGCTCACCCCGGCTCCGGTCAGCAAGCCTCCGTGGATCTTCCCACGTCCTGGGGAGGGCAGCCTCGCCGCTCGGCAGCCGCCTGGTGTGGGGGGCCTCCCGAGGTCCTGGTGGCCACCTCTCCCCGTCACTCTCAGCAGCTCAGTGCCCTTCCTGCACTTCCTCTGACCCAACGGCCCTGAGGGAGGCCCGGAACCTACATTTTAACAGGTCACCCAGGCAACTTCATCAGCCACTTGCATTCAGCCGCTTGCCACAGGAGGGCCGAGGCTCCTTCCAGTGGCAACGCACTGGGCTCTCTGACCTTGGCCTCGGACTCCAGGAGAAGGGCCATCCTGACTTGAGAGGCACCCTGGGGCACAGAAGTGTCTCCTGAGCCCTGCAGAGCTTGGGACATAAGCCACCAGGGCAGGCCCTCAACTGCGCAGGACACTTTGGGCAAAATCTGCTCTTCTGAGCCTACATTGTGCCCACCCCACCCCCACTTTCTGTTCCCTTGAATGAACAGCAACAAAAAACATGGTTTTGTGCCAAAGGTGGGGCCTGAAGTTTCCCAGAGTCCGGTTTCCTGCCAGACCAAGGTACAAACCACAGGAGTGTTCGCCCCTGAGTGTGTGTGTGTGTGTGCGTGCGCATGTGTGTGCGTGTCCCTCCACGTGCAGGCTGGGGAAGGGTGGAGAGGCTCACGGAAATTCCTTCTGGTGCTCAGGAAGACAGAAACATGGAAAATGAGAGCTGTGCACACACGCGCGAGTGCACACGCACACACACGCCCCAGAGAGGGAAGGCCTTCCTTTTCTTTCACCTCGAAGGACCTGGGCCTCGTGAAACCAGACTGGACTCCAGGGACGTGGTGGAAGCCTGGGTAGCGCATTCCCATGCTCCCTCTGCCCTGCAGGAGCTGCAGCCTCTCCTGGGACCCACAGCCCCTCCTCTTCCCACCCCCACGGCTTCCTCCTCTGGGCTGCTTTAACCCTTGTGCTGCCTGCTCCCACCCCCACCTTTGCACTTGGGTGTGAATCATTTCCTCTGCACGCACACAGCCGCACACCCAGCGCTGGAAGAGAGAGAAAGGGAGGCTTCCCCTGTGGCAGGGGACGGGCGTCTCCTCCTGGCTCCTCCCCACACACGGCTGCCAGTGGCAGGAGCCCGTGGTGCCGTCTCTTCACCGAGTTTCTCCAGCACCCCAGAAGGCCCCTTCCCGCGGACCAGCTCCAGCCCCCCAGCCCCTCAGCCCACTTCTCGGACGCCTGGTGGGGAGTTCCTGTGGACCAGCTCCAACCTGCCCACGCCCTCCAGAAGTTTCTCTGCCACCCAATAAGCTGCTCCTACAGACCCACTCCATCCTCTGGCAAGAACTTCCTTGCCTGCCGTAGGCCACAGGTTTCCGTGGCAGCCACGTGCTCTCCATCCAGGCTGAACCTGAGATGAAGCAAGCAGAACGATTCCCCGAGTCCTTCACTTCCTCTCACGTCCTCTCCCTCGGCCCCAGAGGCAGGAGCTGCTTCTTTTGTGCATGGGGTAAAATATCCATAATATGAAATTTACCATTTCAACAATTTTTAGGTATGCATTTCGGTGACACTAAGTCCATTCACATTGTTGTGCAACTATCACCACCATCCATCTCTAGAACTTTGTCATCTTCCCAAACTGAAACTCTGTCCCCATCAGACAGCAACTCCCCATCCCTCCCCCAGCCTGTGACCCCTGCCTTCTATGAGAGCGGACACACACCCGTCCCAGCCTCTGCCTTCATTCTTCGGGAGCTACAACTAGAAGTGGGATTGCTGGATCATACGGTAATTCTACGATTAATTTTTTGAGGAGCCATCATACTGCTTTCCACAGAGGCCACACCATTTTACATTCCCACCAGCAACGCACAAGGCTTCCAATTTCTCCACATCCTCATCAACGCATGTTATGTTCTGTGCTTTTTCTTTTAAATAACAGTCATCCTAATGAGTATGAGGCGGTATCTCATTGTGGCTTGGATTTGCATTTCTCTAAAGATCAGTGACGTTGAGCATCTTTTCACGAGCTTATTGCCATCTATGTCTTCTTTGGAGAAATGTCTATTCAGGTCCTTTGCCAATTTTTTAATTGAGTTGTTTGGTTTTTTTGTTATTGAGTTGTAGGAGTTCTTTATATATTTCTAGATATTAATCTCTTTTCAGGGGGCCGGCCCCGTGGCCAAGTGGTTGGGTTCGTGCACTCCGCTTTAGCTGCCCAGGGTTTCACCGGTTCGGATCCTGGGTGCGGACATGGCACCGCTCATCAGGCCATGCCGAGGCGGCGTTCCATGTGCCACAACTAGAGGGACTCACAACTAAAAATACACAACTACGTACCGGGGGGCTTTGGGGTGAAAAAGGAAAAATAATAAAATCTTAAAAAAAAACTCTTTTCAAATACATGATTTTCAAGGATTTTTTCCCATTACGTGGATTGCCTTTGCACTCTGTTGACAGTGTCTTTTGATGCACAAAAGTTTTTAATTGGGAAAAAGCCCAATTTATCTATTTCTTCTTTTGTTGCCTGTGCTTTTGGCGTCATATCCAAGAAGTTATTGCCAAATGCAACGTTATGAAGCTTTCCTGTATGTTTTCTTCTAAAGTAGCTGCTTCTTGTATTTGCTGTTTCTATGTCCCTCAGGGTCTTCATTTACCTGTGTAGTAGGTAAGCACCTTTACCAGTTAATAATTCTTCTTACAACACTTTGCTGTTTAAATGACTGGTGTGGTTTCTGTTTCCTGCCTGGGCCCTAACTGATACACCAAAGTAAGTAGAAGGAAGGAAGTAATGAAGATAAAGGCAGAAATCAAGGAAATGGAAAATAGAAAAACATAAAGCCAAAAGTTGTTTTTTTTTTTAAAAAAGATCTACGGATCACTGAACTCATAGTTAGACTGATGAGAGAAAGAGAGAAAGAAATGGGAAACACAAATTACCAACACTGCAATGAAGGGTTATCCCTAAGGTCCTACAGACATTAAAATAATGCCTACAAACGCAGGAAGTCTATAAAATAATAAAGGGATATGATGAACAACTTTATACAAATAAATTCAACAACTTACATGAAATGGACAAATTCCTCCAAAAAACAACCTACCAAAATCAACACAAGAGGAACTAAAAAAGTTTGAATAACCCTCTCTCTACGCTAAACAAATTTAATATATTGAACTAAATGTTAAATCAATTTAACACAAATACTTAATTTGTCATTTAAAAACGACGTTCTGAGAGCAAAATTCTAGAGAGAGCTTCCTTGATGAATTCTATCAAACATTTAAGGGAGACATGAGAACAATCGTAAGCAAACTTTTATAAAAAATAGAGAGGAGGGGATACTTCCAAACTCATTTTATGAGGCCAAAATAACCTTGACAAAGACATTATCAAAACTAACTACAAAGAAAATACCACATCAACATCCCTCATGAATCTACACAAAAGATCCTTAACACAAAACTAGGCAAATCAAATCCAACCATACATAAAAGAGATGGTAAGTCATAACCATGGGGGACTTACTCCAGGAAGGCAAGCTTGGTTTAGTAGTCAAAAATCAATCATTGTAGTTCACCCAGTAATAGAGTAAAGGAGAAAAAGTGATCACTTCAACAGATACAGAAAAAGCATTTACCAAAGTCAACACTCATTCACGTTAAAAATTCCAGTAAATTAAAGAAAGAAAGGAATTTCCTCAGTCTAACAAAGGGCATATATGGAAAATCTATATAACTGTTATAAGTTCTGGCTCAAGGCAAGGATGTCCACTCACCACTTCTATTCAATATTGTACTGGCATTCGAGCTAGTGCAATAAGGCAAGAAAAAGAAATTAAAGGCATCAAGATCAGAAAGAGAAAAGTAAAACTGCCTATTTTCACATGACCTAGTCATTCTCTTAGTAAACCATAAAATATCTACAAAACAAGTACTAGAATAATAAATGACTTTGACAAGGTCATAGGACGTAAGATTTATATTCAAAAATCACTTGCATTTTTACATCTAACAGCAAACAACTGAAATTGAAATTTAAAATATATATTCAATTTACAGCAGCATCAAAAAATAAAATAGGAATAAATTTAACATTGACATGAAGATCTTTTCATTGAAAACTACAGAAAATGTAATTCTGTATAGATCAGAGAAATAAGAGAAACACAAAGATCTTTAAAAATGGAGACATACCATGTTTATAAGATTAGAAGACTCAATGTTTTTTCTTTTCTTTTTTTTTTTTTTGGTGAGGAAGATTAGCCCTGAGCTAATAGCTGGGCCCATCTCCCTCTATTTTATATGTGGCATGCCTGCCACAGCATGGCCTGACAATCGGTGCGCAGGTCTGCACCCAGGATCTGAACTCGAGAACCCTGGGCCACCGAAGTGGAGCTCGTGAACCTAACCATTACACCACCTGGCCAGCCCCAAACTCAATGTTTTTAAAATGTCAATTCTCCCTAAATTGACCTATAGATTCAATGCAATCTCAATCAAACTGCACACAGCATTTTTGTAGAAGGTGACACACAACTTCTAAAATTTACAAGGAAATTCAAAGGACCGAGAACACGCAAAGCAATGTTTAAGATATACTGGGGGATCTTATTTCAAGACTTATTGTGAAGCCACATTAATCCAGACAGTGGTAGAGACAAAGAATAGACAAAGTATCAACAAAACATGATAGAGTCAGAACTGGACCCACACACACAGGCCACTGATTTTCAACAAAGGTAACAATGTAATTCAATAGAGTAAAGAATGTCCTTTCAACAAGTGGTGCTGGAACAACTGGATATCCAAACAGGAAAAAAAGAAGAAAATGAGCCTTAACCTCACAACCATACACAAAAATTAATCCAAGATGGTTTCTAAACATAAAATAAAAGCTATAACTATAAAGCTTCTAGAAGAAAACATTGAAAATATCTTTGCGACTTGTGGGTAAGCAAAGTTTTCTTACAAAGAACACAGCAGTAACCAAAAAGAAAGAAATTTGTTAAATTAGAATTCGTCAAAATTAAAATTACAAGCTTTTGCTCATCAAAAGATACCATTAAGAAATGAATAGGATGGGGCCGGCCCGGTGGTGCAGTGGCTAAGGGTGCATGTTCCACTTTGGCAGCCTGGGGTTCACCAGTTCAGATCCCGGGAGCCGACATGGCACTGCTTGGCAAGCCATGTTGTGGTAGGTGTCCCACGTATAAAGTAGAGGAAGATGGGCAGGGATGTTAGCTCAGGGCCAGTCTTCCTCAGCAAAAAGAGGAGGATTGGCAGTAGTTAGCTCAGGGCTAATCTTCCTCAAAAAAATAAATAAATAAATAAAAGTTACTCTTTCTATTAAAAAAAAGAAGAAATGACTAGGCAAACCATAGACTGGGGAAAATATTTGCAATCCACATATCTGAGAAAAGGCCAGTCTCCAGAAAGAATAAGGACAAGTCAAGCAACTCAATTTTTTTTTTTTTTTTGAGGAATATTAGCCCTGAGCTAACATCTGCCACCAATCCTCCTCTTTTTGCTGAGGAAGACTGGCCCTGAGCTAACAGCCGCACCCATCTTCCTCTACTTTATACATGGGATGCGTGCCACAGCGTGGCTTGTCAATTGGTGCTGTGTCCAGATCCGGCATCCGAACCAGCGAACCCCGGGCCACCAAAACGGAACATGCAAACTTAACCACTGGGCCACCGGGCCAGCCCCAAGCAGCTCAATTTTAAAATGGACAATGGATTTGAAGACATTTCACAAAGGAAAATCTATGAATAGGCAATAAGCACATGAAAAATGTGTTCAACAGCCTTAGTCGTCAGGCAAATGCAAACTGAAACCATAATGAGATGCCACCACGCGCCCACCAGAATCACTAAATTGTCAGAGTGACAGCACCAAATGCTGGTGAGGATGTGGAGCAACCGGAACTCTCGTGCGTTGCTGGTGGGCGTGTAAAATGATACAGCCACTTTGGGAAAAAACCTGGCAGCTTCCTACAAAACCAAACACACGCCTACCCTCTGGCCCAACTATTTCACTTCTCGGTATTTACACAAAAGAAATGGAAGCCTATGTACCCAAAGAAACTGGTACAAGAAGGCTCACAGCACTTTATTCCTAAGAGCCCCCAAATGGAAAGAGCCAGGGACCATCAAAGGAATGGCTGAAACGCCATGGAATGTTCACGGAAGGAACACTGCCCGGCAGAAACGGAACAGACGACCAGCAACTGTCGCGACGCGGACAGGTCCCAAAAAAATTCAAATTGGCAAAATTAATCTCTAGTGGAAAAACTTAGAACCTTGGATGCCCCCGGGGAGGTGGGGCAGAGAGTGGAAGTGAGGGGGACGTCCTGACAGGAGTTCTGATGTGCAGAGTATGCACGTGCCCAAATTCAGAGGATGTACACCTAACATCTGTGTGTTTCACAACGTGCACACTTAACCTCAAAGGAAGAAAAAGAACCATAAACAAATACTGGACACCAGGCAGTGAAACGCAAGCTGAAGTGTCTACAGGTAACGTGTGCCGATATCAGCAGCTCACTTTGGGCAGCATTGGAAAAGCCGCCGGACGGTCAGTGGACGGAGGGCCAGCTTTGTGCGGAAGCAGAGCTAGCTGGGTGCCACAGGGCCAGGCAGGGTGGGCGAGCGAGTGTCCACGCCACAATTCTTTCATCCTTCCTGTGTGTTTGAAATTCTTCATGGTAAAAGTTGGAAAAATTTAAAGGAGACTGAGACATGTCAACCAAAAATAGGGAAGAAAAAAGAGATGGCAAGAGACCCTCCCCCACGTCCTCCTAAACCTCACTGCCTGGCCCAGAGTCCTCGGTGAGGTCCCCAGTGCCCCTGCCCCAGCGCCAGAGGAGGGGCCTTCCCGACCCCACGGTGTTTCCCATTGTCTCCACCTGCCGCTGCCCCTGCCCGCCCCCGCAGGCTACAGTGAGTGGAAATTACACCAGGGCAGCCTCTCCCCACAAATTCACGGAAAACGAAAGCCCAGGACGGGCTGGGCTCTCGAGGGCCTGTACCGCCACCTCCTGGAGGACAGGCTTTCTGCACCCCGACTCCTCTCCTTGCATCCGCGTCCTCGCTCCCAGGGCTCCACGGCGCCCCTCACTGCAGTAAACCTGGGGGCACTGATTCACGGAAGACGGTGTCTCCAGAACCCAGCCCCTCTGCCCGCTCCCCGCCCAGGGTGCATATTCTCCTCCCCTCCTGCCTGCCTCTGCAAGCCAGGGGGCGGTGTGGGCTGCAGGGCCTTCCTCGGGCCACCCTCAAACACACATCACAGAGGCACAGCTCAAGACCCCCTCTCTGGTGGCGCATAAGCCCCCCGGCCCACGGTCACCCCCAGCCCCTTCCTCTCTCCCTCGGACACAGTGACATCTGGATCAGGACACTTGAAGACCCTTGAACCTGTAAATGTGCTCAAGTCAGTCATTCTAAAGCTGTAGTTCTCTAGTTATTATCAGGTAATAATGTCTCTGACATCTCACACACGGGCATGGCTGAGAGCCCTGCATCTTTGAATGGAATACGCCACCTGGAGAGGGCCCCTGGACCCTGCTGGGACCCACTTCCAGGCTGGAGGGAGAAGCTGGCCGGGGCTGGGCTGGGTGGGTGGGGGGAGGCCAAGTGCACACTGAGGGCCGCCCAGCTTGAACACCAGGGGCAGCAGGGACGGGGAGGGACACGGGCCTGGAGCGAAGCCATAAAAGGCGAGGCCTCAGGCCCTGCGGTGTGCCTTCTGCTGCTGGACAACCACACCTGTGCCACCCCCACCAGGTGCCGGCCAGTCAGGGAACACGCTCTCTGAGCAGCGAGCGGGGCTTCGCCCTCTGTGGGGTGGAGTGCACAGGTACCCACTGTCCTACTGGAGAGGCTTTGTCCCTGAGTCCTACCCAGCTCTCTCGGGGTGAGCAGAAATACTGTCAGGAAGGCACAGAGGAAGAAGCCAGGACAGGCTGCCCGAGGGCAACTCCAGGAGCACCCCCTGGAGCTGGAGCTGGAGCAGCTCTGGCGACCCCAGCAGCAGAGGGTGTCCGTCCCTGACCAATGAGCCATGTCACCATCACCCCTCCTCCCTGACATCCAAGCCCTGGGGCCACAGCCGGCAGAGGAGCTCCTGGGGCCCCTGAGCGGCTCCTTCCCGCCGCCCCTGCTCCATGATGGGACTCGGGCCAGGCTCTGTGCGAAGGAGCCGCTTGCAGGCTCCAGCGAGCACCAGGAGCAGGAGAGGGAGACGCCGGGCACATGCGGGTGATCAGGAACGGCGGGCCTCCCAAGTTCCCTGCACCTGCCTCCCCCCGGGCACAGAGGGGACACAGCAAACCCAGGGGAGCGATGGACGGTCTGAAGAAGAGGCAGGAGGCGGGGAGAGTGGCTGGGAGGGCCAGTCTAGGCTCCACGGGAGAGAGAGGGATGCAGAGGCGGGCGCGTGGAGGAGACGCAGGGGGTCCGTGTGGGCCCTGGAGCTGGGCAGGAGCCGGAGGGCGAGGGGCCACAGCCCAAGCGTGCGGCCTGCAGGCTGATGCACGGGCTCTGCAGCCCCCACACCCCCATTTCTCCTGCCGCCTCCCCCAGGCACCGGGCCAGAACTCCCCAGCCTTGACTACTGCTCCATCATGGGAGCAGGTTTGGACTCACCCCCAGCTCTGAGGGCAAGTGGAGAACATTCTGGATTTTCACGCCAACCCCTGGAATCAGGGGCCCAAAGTTGGGGAGAAGCCTGAGGCTCAGAGGGGCCGGTAGGCTGGACGGTGGTCCTCAGATGCACTAGGCACATGGGGGCCACCACCTGGAGTGGGGCACAGGCAGACGTGTGTGTCATACGGGGCTCATGACATCCCCACCCAGAGACTCAGGATCCCAGGTCCTGACAGAAGGGGGCCCAGAGCAGTGTTTCCTTCTCCAATGCTGGCGCTCCTCTCTGGAGGCTGCCCGCTCCTGGGGCCACCTTCCCAAGACAAGGCCCCATTGGCCACGCCCTACCCTCGGCCAAGTCAGCACCAAACCACAGCCTTGGCCTCCAGGCTCAGACTCTGCAAGTGCTCCCACCTAAAGACAGCAGCCCCAGCGCGGGGCAGGGAGGGGCGGGGCGGGGCAGGGCTGGGCTGGCCACCACAGGAGTGCACCCAGTGGGCTCTTCATCCATCCATGTCCACCCAGCAACCAGAGGCCCTCCCTCTCCAACTTCAAAGAGCGCCTGCAACAGCCTCCCTGCTCCAGGCCTCTCTGCTTCTTCTCCATGCCTGCCGCAGGCCATTCTCCCAAGCCACAGGGCACTCAGGTCCTCTACTCCTCACACCAAGAAAAAAGCCAAGACCTCACAGGGCCTCCATAGCAGCCTGACCTGGCCCTGCCTGCCTTGCTGGTTGCCTCCCTCCTCTAACGACATAGTCAGTCACTCACATCTTCATGATGAACCAACCTCAGGGCCTTTGCACCTGCAGTTCCCTCTGCCTGAACACTCTTCCTCTGGACTGTGGCCTGATCGGGTCCTCTGGCCATGTAAATTTCAGCTCACTGTCACCTCCTCAGGGACAGCATCCATTAATCCCCCCCCCAAACACACAAATATACACAGCTAGTGACAAGCCCATCACCTGTTCTTTGCTTCATCACAGCCTTCATCTAAAATCATCTATTGATGTGTTGATCAGCTAGTTGCCTGATATCAAGTTCAGATGGTAAGTCCCAAGGGAGCAGGGACGGCATCTTCCTCGTCTCTCACTGTCAGCCAAGGACCAGGAGGGCACCTGCACATACCAGGACCTCCGTTAATAGTCACCCAATGAACTGGCTCAAGCCGAGCGTAATGGTCCTGCAAACAGCGATGTGACGGCAGGAGATGAACTCCAAGCGAGGACACAGACAGAGGGTTCACACTCGCCGGAGGAGGGAGAGTTGGAAAGTGAGAAGAGATGGAGCACCGGGTGTGAGGGCTCCTGCCGCACCTCCCGCAGGCCGAGGGCTCCCTCACGGCATCTGCTCCACAGATCCGCCCAGCCCAAAGGCACGTTAAGGTTTTCACAGCAAAGTTTCAGAGTCGGCGCCTCTTCGCTGATTTCTGAGGGGTGTGTTGCTTTGTTTATTCAGCTTTGCTCAAGTCACAGCTTCCTCGTTCGTAAAAAACTTAAAAAGGAGAAGTGTGGACAGAAGGTCCCCAGGCAGGTCACGCAGAGAGGGGCTCCGGGAGCTGAAGCGGGCACTGCTCTCTGTCCTGAGGTCAAGCTGCAGCCTTGGGCCCAGAACAGTTCTCCAAACACGGCCACTTGTTGAGAGGAAATCCCCCCAGTTTCTCTGTTAACCCCCTCCCCCACTCCACCCCCCCCGGTCCCATGACCGCCCTTGAGGGACTGCAGCCCCCACTGAGCCCATCCCGGAATCTGGGTGTGGGTGGTGACGGCGAGACCAGGGCCGGAGGGTCTGGGAGGCACAGGGGTTTGGGGGGCACAGGGGTTTGGGGGGCGGCTTCAGGACAGAGCTTTGTGCCCGGACTAGAAGGGAGGCAAAAGGGGTGACCAGCTCTGAGCAGGAGGCAGACCGAGGGCAGAGTTGTTTAAGGCCACTCTTTAACGCCTAACAATGAGACCTTTATGTCATTCCTTGGGAGGACTTGACGCAGAAATAAATCCTCTAATCAGAAAACAATTCAGACAGACCAGTTTGGGGCAAAAACATCGCAAGGCAGCAGGCAAGGGGTCCTCATCAGGCGGGATGACCCTGGTACTGGACCTCGGGCCTCGGACCGCAGGGCCTGACCCCGGCCTCACCCCCACCCCCAGCGGTAGCTGAACGCCCGCCTGGGGCACAGGAGAGCCAGGCAGGAGGTGGCCTGGAAGAGGAGTGGGGCCCACCTCTGGCCAGCTCCTGGAACTCCCCAGGGGCTGAGCTCCTCACACCTCATCCAGGGTAAGTGACGCAGTGGGACAGTGAGGGATCTGGGACACGGAATCATCGGGTACAGCCAGGATATGTGGGGACTGGAGTGGGCTGAATGGTGGCCCCCCAAATTCATGTCCACCTGTAACCTGTGAACGTGGCCCTATTTGAAAAAAGGGTCTTTGCAAATGTAATTAGGTTAAAGACCTTGAGATTCAGTCATCCTGGATTATCCAGGCGGGCCCTCGATCCAGCAATGAGTGTCCTTACCAGAAAGGCAGCGGGAGATGTGGGACGCAGAAGAGGAAGGCTGCGTGACCTCAGAGGCGGAGGCTGGGGTGATGAGCACGAGCCAAGGGTTACCAGCAGCCACCAGAAGCTCGAGCGAGGCCTGACCCGGGTTCTCCCTGGAGCCTCCAGGAGGAGCAACCCTGCTGACCCTGGACTTGGGACTTCTGGATCAGAGCCAGGCAAGGACCCACTGCTGCTGTCGGACGCTGCCCAGTCTGTGGTACTTGGTTACAGCAGCCCTAAGAAACGCCTGCGGGGACCAAGTCCCTCGGCGGTCAGAGCGGGGAGAGGAAGAGGCCAGGAGGGCTCCGGGCCAAGCCTCTCATCTTGAAACAAGGAAAGTAAGGCCAGAGAGGGCAGAGCAGGTCCAGGAAGCCATGACCACCTCCAGGCCTCCAGGTCACGCACGGTGAGAGGTGCCTGGGAACTCAGAGACCGGCGAGGACAGGGAATTGAGGGCCAGGTGAGGACTGAGGCCCTGCCCCCATGGGGCTGTCCAGCTCCCTGCCCAACCATGACACAGGACCCCCTGAGAAGAACAGAGTGCCCGGTCTGTCCGGGGTGAGTGCTCCGGGCCCCACTGTGCGGGGTGGACGCCCAGCCAGGGGCAGACAGTAGTGACGGCGCGGCAGGCCCTCCTACACCCCACGCTACAGCCCACTCGATGTTCAAGGCCGAGCAGAGAGTTCCATCCCCCTGCCCCCAAGTCCCCCCCCACGCCGGTCCCCCCGCTCCCGGGGCCCAGCAGAGCTAAGGAACAGCTCCCCAGTGGAAAGTTCCCTTCTGGAGATTCTCTCCCTGCTGAAACGCGAGCTTGGAACAAGATAAAACTGCTTAATTTGTACAAGCCACAAAGCCAGTCCAGAACAAGGGAAAGAACGTCGATCCTTGGCTGGAAGGAGCTGCCTTCTGGGTCTCAGCGGCCAGTCACTGCCCCATGACTCACCCGGCTCTGCTGACACGGCCCGGAGGGGGCCTGCCCGCGCAGAGGACCCCAGGCGGGTGGGCGCACAAACCAGGCAGGAGCCAGTGGTGCCCAGAGAGGGAGGGGAGCAGACCCGCAGGATCCTGTGGCCGCCCACACCTGCCCCAAGCCCCTTCTCCGAGGGGGGCACACCTCCCCACTCCCCACCAACCCTCTCTGGGCAGCGGCCAAGAGCCAGCAGGACACGCCTCAAACACCAGACCAGGGGGGCACGTGCAGCAACAGCCATGTCTGCACGTGGGCGGGTGGGGCGTCAGGCGGGCAGGCCCCCCTCCACACGCCCAGCAACCCGGCCCCCAGCCTCACCTCCAGCCGGGGTGCAGGTGGGGACTGTGACAGCTGTCACTACCGCCTTATGTGAGACAAAGGGGTCGTCCGTGAAAAGGAAGGGGCCCCCAGAACAGGCTCTGAGCCCACGGGCCGAGGGGAGCCACCTCGGGTGTGCTGGCCCAACACCCCCTCCCTACAGGTTAGGGAGCCGAGGCCCTGGGGACAGAGGGACTTGCTCCAGGTCCCAGCCGGGACAGGACAGAACTCGCTCCCCAGGGACTGGGGAAGCCCGAGTTACAACTAGAGACCAGGGCTCCGGTCCGACGAGGAACACGTTAGGGAAACAGCTCTGGGATTATCGTCCGTGTCTGTAACCAGTTTCAAACTGAGTTTTGAAAGAAATAGCTTTTTTTTCCCCTAATGAAAACGCATCCAAAGGAGAATTTCATAGAAAGTAGCAATTTTTCCTGAGAGCAGGTCCCCACTTCATCGCTTGCCACGCTGTGCTCAGCTGAGACGAGTGCTCAGTGTGGCCGAGAGGCGCAGAGCTGACCATTTTCAAAGGCGGTTTTGTTCGGTGCATGAAAAGCTCCTGAAGTCTGGTTAGCCCAGGAGGTTCCAAGACACTGCCCTCACTCTCCACTCCCCAGGGACCCCTCCCGGCCTTTGTACCACGTCATTTGTAACATGAAGGCCCCTGACAGCCAGGCTGGTGGAGCGACCATCCTCCCCGGCCCACACGGGTCCTTCTCATTGTCCCCTACCCTGCAGCGCCTGCCAGGCTGGGAACAGGGACCCCTGGCCCTGCACCCCGTCGACCCCCACCTGGCCCACTGAGCTCAAACATGAATGAGATGCAGCTTCCCCGGCCGTGCCTTCCTCTGGTCTCCATGGCTGCCCTGCCTCCCGCGGTCCGTCCTCTGCACCCGTTCGGGCGTGCTCAGCAGCACAGGCGTGCGTGTGCTCGCACACATACACACAGAGGTGTGCGCATGGCCCATCGGCAGCTCCCCTCCCAGGGGCTGCCCCACCGGTCCTGACATTGCGTCAGGATCCGATGAGCCCCCAGAGCAGCAGGCAAGGGGCTGTGCTTCAGGAAGCTCTGAGCTGGGCCTTCCTTCTCCCTCGCCTCTTGGGGAGCCCCCCACACACAGTGGCAAACAACCAACCAGGGCGGATGGCACTTGTGGGGTGACATTCTTAGCCTCCCTGTGACCCAGGGGCAGCTTGGAAGCCCTGAAGCGCAGAGCGAGGCTCATGCCTCAGGCAGCCTCAGGCCTGCACGGTGCACCTCGGAACCCAGCTCGAGGGGTGCTCCGCCAGCGACAGGCACGGCAATGAATGGGAATTACTCGCGATGACAACAGACGCTGACGCGGTCACAGCACAGCATGCCTGGTGGGAGGAGCTGAGGAAGTCTGACGTGGAAGAGGATCTTCTCCCAGGGGTGACTCGAGAAGGCAGCCTCCTTCCTGTTCCTTTGTCATCCTTGCCCCTCCCCACCGAGCTCCTTGGGGGCTGCCATCTCAAAGGACCACTTGGCCTGTCTTTGAGAGGCTGGACCCACGCCGGGGGCAGGGGCCAGGCCAGGGACCTGTAAGGCCCCTCCAGCCTAAGAGCCAGCCATCTGCCCTCACTCTTTGCCCTGACATGACATCCAGATGTTTTAAACAGTGATTCTGCTCCAGGATCTGAGCAGAGCCCACATCTGCTAATCTTTCTGTCCTAAAATGTCCCTCAGTAGTCGTGGACGATGGTCACTGTGCCCCTCCCTGTCGCGGGGTTCCCAGGTGAGGACGGGACCCTAATGACACTGCCTCCCCAGGCAGGATTCATCTTGATGAAGCCCCCCAAGCTTCCGGCGGAACAGGACAAGCTCTCTCTGCTGTGTGTGCGCACACACACGCAAACACGCGATTGCACGTCTCCTCTGAGCACCCGGAGCTTCCAGCCCTGTAATCAAGTGGCGGGAAGACACCAAAATGCTATTTCAGGGAGGAGGCCGAGGCGGCCTGGGAGACAGACTTGGGCTGGCAGCCAAAAAACAAACCACACGGTGGACAAACCAACCACCAACCGCGTCCTGAATGCGGCCGCCCCAGACCCGAGCGCCAGACGCAGGTCCCCCACCCCTTCCCGGAGGCGCCCATGGTCTCGGCATCCACAGTCGTCTCAGGACACGAGAGTGGCCCATCGGGAAATGAAAGAGGAACAGTGAGGGGCAGGGAAGCCGGTTTAACTCAAAGCCAGGGCTGGTGAAGCTTAGCTTTCAGAATATTTCCTCCCACGACCTCGGAACAGTGCAAAGGAAAAGAAATATGTCCACAGAAATGAGGACAGTGCCTCCTGGGGGCTTCCTTCCCGAAGCACCAGCACAGCCCTGAGCCACGGGGCAGCGCGGGGGATGGGGGGGGGCCTACCTGTGATCCGGTCTCTCTCCATGACTATGGATATATTTAGCAGCAGGCAGCCGGCGTCCCCCTTCAGAGGCGTCCTCCCCTTTCTCACCCGCCGCCCTCCCTCTTGCTGCCTCCTCCTCCAAAAACACTCTTTGTCTGGTCTAATTTCTTCAATCTGTTGCAATCACGAATGCATCCAAATTACCACATTTCCATGTGCTGATCATATGTTCGCGCTCCAAACTGAAGCAGCATTGTCTCTCTGAATCGGGAGGGAAAAGGGAGCGAAGGAAAGGAATAAAAAACGAAGAGGCCGGAGCGAGCCGGGTGGTGGGCCCCGAGGGACTCCCGCAGCCCCGGGTGCTCCGGCGGGCGCGCTCGAGGACCGGCGTCCGGGCTGGGCAGCGGTGGCTTCAGAGGTGCCGCTCGGCTTCCGGCGGCCTTGTCCCCACCCCTGCAGCCCCTCCGCCAGCGTCGCTGCTCCTTTTTAATATCCACTTGGAGAAGCTCAACTTAGCCTCTTGGAAACCAGCGCTCAGAGTCAAATTCCTGGCGACTTGCAAAGTCTTTCGCTTCCCCCGTCGCGCGATGCTCCGAGCCCCTTCGGTTCCAGCGTCTGAAAAGCCGAGGTCCTGCGGGCCTGCCTCCCTTTCCCTCCACCCGAACTCCGACTGGGCTGGAGGAAGCTCAGGAACACCTGCCCAGAGGACCCCAGAGGAGTCGCCCTGCAGACGCCCCGGCGTCCCGTCAGCCTGCGGTGACAGAGGCAGCTGGCCGTCCCCACCCAAGCCGAGAGGGAGAGCGGGATGGAGACTTCCTGGAAGATTCCGACCACACACTCATGAGTCAGTGAGTCTCTGCTGTCCCCTGGGAGGGAGCGTGGCTCCTCACCCCCGACTTCCCCAGACGCAAGGCCTCTCAGGGAGGGGACACGGGGCTTGCTGGGCTGGGGGCTCCGTGCCACGTTCTGCTGTTCACCTGGCGTCCCGGGGGCCCCCAGCACCTGGTCAGAGTCAGGCTGGGGGGCTGAGGCTCGGGGACTGGGGGGCATTTCCTCTGCTCTTTAAGCTTCACTCACCTCAAGGGCTCAAACTGGCAGCCAGTGGCTGGGGACACAGAAAAAGGTTTTGTTTGCTCCAGGCTGTTTAAAGAAAATGTGTATTCGTGCCAGTGCTAGACACTTAGGCAATCTCCGAGAACTCCAGATTTTCCACTTCTCTTGGAAGAGGGAAGGCACGCGGCTGCACGGAGCCTTCAGGCCCTGCCACAGGGGGCTGGGTTGACAAGTGCTATCTCCTTTAGACGCAGCTGAATTTTCCAGTCTGTTCTGGTCCCCACGGCCCCTTCGCTCAGGTCCATTATTTGCCAGGGCAGGCGGCCTCTGAGTTTGCAGTCCCCGCTCCACATGGCCATGTGAGCCACGCCTTACCAACAAGACCCACACACAACTCTCTGTTGGATGGCATCCTCAAAGTGCCCTCCTGCCTGGGAAAGGACCCCAAATACAGTCTCCTAGGCAGCAAGGGCATCTTCTGCGGGTGGGGGATACAATTTTTACCCTTCTGGGAGACACCAACTAGCCCGCCCCCGGTCCCTAGCAGAGCCTGGAGGACAGCCCCCAAAGGCAACCTGCATGGGAAGGGAAGCTGGGGTGGGGGGGGGGGGCGGGGACAGAGGCTCCCGTGCACTGTCGTAGGCTGAATAATGGCCACCAAAGGCATCACGTTCTATTCCCTGGAACCTGTAGATGGGACCTTATTTGGAGAAAGGGTGGTTGCAGATGGGTTTAAGTAAAGGATCCTGATGGGGAGACGATGCTGGATTATCGGGGTGCCCCTAAAGGCCGTCACATGCACTCATACAAGAGGGAGGCAGAGACAGATGGGACATACGTACAGAGAAGGGGACGTGAAGATGGAGTAGAAGAGACGTGAAGAGTGGAGTGATGCAGCCACAAACCAAGGAATGCTGGCAGCCAGAAGCTGGAAGAGGCACCGAGAGTGTCCCTTAGAGTTTTTGGAGGGAGCAAGGCCCTGCAGACACCTGGATTTCAGTCTCTGGCCTCCAGAACCTGAGAGAATCAATTTCTGTTGTTTTAAACCACCAAGTTTGTGGCAATTTGTCACAGCAGCCACCGGAAACTCATACAGGCACCGAAGACAGACTAAAGAGTCAATGTTCTCTGCACAACGTTTTCCATTAATGATATTTCATCCTAAAACATTTCATTAAATCAATCACTAACAACACTGAGTTAGAACAACCAGAATCATGGAAGTCTTTTGGTTTTCTTATTTAATCTCTTTTCTGATTTTCAAAAAATATTCCTTATTGGTCTTTTTCGATTATAAATGTAATATATGTTCATTGTATTAAATGTAGAAACTACAGAAAACATAATAAAGAAGAAACCCCTTTACTGCCACATGGGACTCTCCAACACCAATTCTTGCTGTGGCAAGCAGGCCCACGAGGCTGCAGCCCCACGCCAGCTGGTGGAACGGTAGGGTGAGACAGGACCAGGGGCCAGGCCGCGGTGGGCCTTGTCCATCCGGGCCACCTCCTGCAGGCGCCAGCTCATGCACGATGGATTTCATTGCTGTGGTTGCTGCAGCTGCTGAGCACAGCTTTGACCCTCGGTTTTTCCCCAGCATAGTTTGGCTCAAGGTCCATTCCCCCGCCATGCCTAAAAATCCAAGCATTCTGGCCCAAGCGGGGGATAATTTGAAACCGAAAACCTGGCAGCACATATTGGCTCTGATGAGGCCCAAGTTAGTCATGAGCCAACTCAGAGCCCGGGTGCAGAGGTGGGGTGAGGCCAGGCAGGGGGAGAAGGGGGCAGCCAACCCCTGACTGCTGAGTGCCGGCCTCGTCACCAGCATCTGCCACTCGGTGGCAACTCGCCAGGCCAGATCAACATCCCCAAAGTGGGTTCCCCACGTGGCTCCATCCTCCAGAACACTGTCAGGGTTCTGTGCTTCTGTAAATCTTTATCCCTGCCTTCGATGCACCCAGCACATTAGCACAGTAAATGCAGCCCCAGGGAGGGGCTGGCTTCCTCGGAAAACACTTGCTGTCCCAGAGGCAGGAACCCCCAGCTCCAGGCCACTCCAGCCTGCCCGTGTCCTGGGGTCTGTCCAATAGGCCCTTCCAGACAGTTCTCAAGGTGGTATCTCTGTTCTTCGCCCCTGCAGACCTGCGCCGAGATCTGCGTTCTCCTGGCCACCTTCTTTCTGACGTCACCGTCACTAGTGAGGGGTGCAGGGTGAGGAGGAGTGAGGACTGCTTTATCCTTAGAGACGCCACTCTGCTCCCTTATCCGAAGCCCATGTGCGTGCCCAGCATCTGGCTGGGAGGGGACACCAGAGCAAGAGGCGTGCCCAGGGTGCCCTGAACTCCCCCACCAGGCCAGGAGCTGTGGCTGGCCCCGCTGAGAAGAGGGAGCAGGCGCTCCAGGGACGCTGACGTTGGAGCAGGGGCCTCTGGAAGGGTCTGACGGATGGACGCGGACTTGCTCCCCGTGCGCACTCCGGGGAGGGGCCTGTGAGGAGGCAGGGGAGGAGGAATCGTGTCCTGAGGCTCTGGGCTCAGATGCTCTGCCGCTGTCACCTCCCCGGCCCCTAATGCAGGCACTTGAGTCCTCCATAATCAGCTCCAAGCTAGAGGGGACGCCCGACCTCTCACCTTAAAAAATGACTTTTCCATTCATTTCCTGCTCGTCCCCAGACTCAAGCCCTGAAGTTGCTTTCTTGAGTTAAAAGTAAAGGCGCTCCAAGCCCTGCCCCCTCCCAGCGACCCTCCAGCGGCCGCGGCTACTGGACCTGCCAGCAGAGCGGGAAGCCGGCCGAGCCCCTCCAGTGCCGGCCCCAGTCTGGCTGCCTGCAGCCTCCCAGAGCAAGATGGATTCCAGGCCCTGGGCCTGCTGCATTCCTCTCGGAATCTTCTCTCCACTTTTTATTGTGCCTCGAGCTTCAGCTGTTCCTAAATAAACACAATCCAGCTACTCTCTGCCCTTGGGACGGCTACAGGGTTTACTGGTGCGAACAGCCCGGGCCGGCCTGTTGCTTTGGGAGTTCTTCCAGGTCAGTGTGGAAGGAAACCAAGACAACAGAGAGAAGCAGCCCAGACAGGGCCGAATTCCACCGCCAACAGCCTCACGCTCAGCCACCCAACCCAGGCCGGAGCCACGAGCTGGCGCTTCGTTCCTAAAGATGGCCCAGCAGCCCGTGCAGTGCAGGCGGCTCCGGGGGGTGGGGGTCGGCGTCCTCGTCTCCCCAGGGCCCCAGAGTTTAAATTCTCCCCAGAATCCTGAAACTCCCCGAAGAAAGGGTGTCTTTCACTTCCCGCTGGGAGCCCGACTTTCCGCCTGCGCGGTGGGCGCCCACTGCTCGCTGGACAAACTACAGCTGGGAGGACCCCGTGTGTCGGTCGATGACCCAGACCGGCGCTGCCCAACAGAACGTGCTGTGCTGACGTAAATGTTCTATGTCTGCTCTGTTCTGCACGACAGCCACGTGTGGCTGCTGAGCGCTCACAACGTGGCCAGTGGCACTGAGGAACCACGTTTTTCATTTGTGTTAAATAATTAAGTGATTTCAATGTGAACAGGCCCACGCGCCACCCGGCTGCCCTGTTGGACGGGGTCCGCTCCTCCTCCCCCGTCTCCTTGGAGACGTTGCATTCTCCGTAAACGTCTTCCCCAGAAGGCAAGCAAAGAGAAAGGCTGCTCTTCAGCCAAGGTGAAAGAAGGCTGACATTGCTATTTTAAACTTGCTTTTGGCTGACACCCCCAAACTTCCCCTATCAAGCTCAGCTCAGGAGTGTTTCCCGCCTGCCTGCGATGCGCCACAGAGCGCCCAGCCAGGATCCGGCCTGTGGCCGTGGGGACACAGAAATCCCCGAGGCCAGCCTGCTTAGGGCTGTGACAGGTCAGGTTCACGTTACCCTGGAAAGAGAACGGCCTCTGAGGTGAGAGAGGGCAAGGCGATTCTGGAGCGGGGACCCACAGGGTGGCCAGAGCCCTTGGAGCAGGAGGGAGAGGCTGGATGGGGGTCTGGGCCCACCGGGAGGCATCAGGACACGGGACTCAGTTTAGAGGGGAGCGGATCCTGCAAGCAGAGGGAACCGAGGGGTCGTGATGCAAGAGGACCATGAGCAGGTCTGTTTTGTCATCACGTGGACAAGCCCGTCGCCCGGTCCCTGGCGCACAGGAGGGACTTGGCAAAGGCACACTGAATGCTGCTGGATGGGGAGGAGCCTCCGGTGGGGAGAAGGGGTGGAGACCAGAGAGACTCCGAGGCCTGACCAGGATGGGGCCAAGACCATGGGGCAGCCCAACCAAGGGCCATTCGGGGAGAGGGCGAGTTCACAAGATCTTGGCAACCTGTTGACCTGGGATGCCGGGGGGGCAGAGGTCAAGGATGACACAGAGACTTCTTGTTTGAGTCCCTGGGTGGATGGCAGGCTGAGACGGAGCAGGGGTCAGGGGGCGGGAGAGGAAGGAACGAGCCCAGGTGCAAGGACCACAGGCAGCTGGCATCTCTTCCCCGACCAGCTCCCTGCCAGACAGGCACCGCCCTCCCTTGTGCCCGCGTGCCTGGCACAGGGCACCCAGCCATTCAACCCACGTCCAGAGCAGCTATTCCGTGCGGGGCAGCGTGCTGCGGTGTTAGGAGAAGCAGAGGGGGACAAGCTGGACAGGCCCTGCCCGGCCAGCATTTATGGTCTCCAGGGCTGATGACCGTTGGACAATGAGTGTCAGCAGTGTTAGGCTGGGAACTCACCGGGTGGGGCCCTAGGCAGCCTGGAGCAGGGCAGCCCCCTCCTGAGAAGGGATGTGTGAGCAGGGACAGAAAGATGTGGATGGGGAGGGGAGGGAGCCCCCAGGAGCACAGCCCTGGCAGAGCCCCGGGGATCACTTTGGGTACCTTCTTTTTGGTGTCCCCTGTAAGGACAGAGACGCAGCCCCCAGGCGAGCAGCATTGTAGGAGATCCTTCTGTGGGCAGAGTGTTGTCCAGCCACAGTAACCTGGTGGGACCTGTGGCTGCAGTAACAAATCACCACAAACTCAGGGGCTTAAAACCACCGAAAGTGATTCTAGAGGCAGAAGTCCAAGATCAAGGTGTCAGCAGGGCTGTGGTCCCCCCAGAGGCACTGAGGAAGACCCTTCCTCGCCGCCTCCAGCTTCTGGGGGCCCCTGGCATTCCTTGGCTTGTGGCTGCATCACTCCAGTCTCTGCCTCCTCCTCCTCCTCCTCCTCCTCCTGTGTGTCTGTGTCTCCTCTCTTCCTGTAAGGACCCCAGCCACCGGATTCTGGGCCCAGACCAACTCCAGTACAACCTCATCTCAAGATCCTTAACTAGTCATGTCTGTAAAAGACCTATTTCTAAATCAGGTCACTTTCTGAGGTTCTGGGTGAACCAGACTTCCGGGGGGCACACTGTTCAACCCAAGAAGGGATGAGGGTGGGACTGGGGATGAGGCCATCCACCCCAGAGGGATCTGAAGGAGGAAAAGCAGGCCCAGCAACACGCCGGATGTCTGGGCAGAAGCAGAAGGCTCCAGGGATCCCAGCCGGGGGCAGAGGGGCAGGCTGGCCAGGCTGGGCCACAGGAGGTGAGGAAGCAGATCCCAGGAACACGCTGTGTGCGCTGTGGGAACCAGGGCAAAGGTCGGCCAGGCTGTGGTCTGGGAGGCTGCTGCCCAGGGAGGCTGCTGGAGGCGCAGAAAATGGGTGAGTGTGGGAAACAAACCGGAAGGCCACTTGGGGGTGCTGAGGGTGTGCATCCCCATAACCCAGCCCAGGGAAAGCCACACGCGAGCACGGGACACATGAGAACGTTTCCAGCTGCATTCGTAACAGAGGAAACCTCTGGATCTCCCACAACAGGCCGTGGGGTAGACAACTCTGTCTCCCCACAGAGGAACCCTCGCGTGCGGTCAACATAAATGAACGAAGCCACAGGGATCCGCATGGGTAGATGTCGGTCATCTCGTTGTGTGGAAAAGCAAAGAGCAGCAGCCGACTCCCCCTGGACACACGACGTGAGGCTGCTGGTGCACAGGACGAGCGGTTCTGTTGTCTGCAGACACACAGCACAGACGTGCCCGCAGTGACCAGGCCTAAATTCAGACGAGTGGCTGCCTCACCGGGAACAGATGGTGTGGAGAGAGTCGCCCAGAGGCTTCTTGTTTCTTAAGTGGGATGGTGGGCGCACAGGGGTTTACTTATCACATTTCTTATACGGCCAACAGTTCTAACTTTTAAAAACAGGATAGAAAGTGAGTGAGCTCATCAAGGGTTGACTGCGGGATAGTCTGTGCTGAGCGACCATGGCTCACGCCGCCAACAGCCAGCCCTGGCCTCGTCCCAAACACAACCCTGTGAAGAACCGAAAACAAAGGACGCAGCCCCGCACCACGCCCCCTCTGCCCCTCTCGGGGGGAAGCGGGGTGCAGGGTCCCACACACAGGAGGCCAGGCAGAGCGTGGGACAGAGGTCAGGCTGGGGGGAGGGGAGCAGCGGACGGCGGCTCCGAATGGGGATTCTGCAAGGGTCAGAGGGACTGGGGGGCCAGGAGGCTGGGGGCCCAGGAAGGAACCAAGGTCTCAACCGTTGGGAGGCAGGCATTCAAGACGGGAGCCAGGAAGACGAGGAGAGGGTGTCTGGGGCCAGCGCCCCCAGAGGCCCCCAAAGCAAGGATCTTGTGTGTCAGCAGGCGGTCCCACGCGAAACCCAGATCACTGGTCTGCAGCTTTGGGCTTTGGCAAATTATGCCTTAGGGTTCCAAACAGAGCCGTGGCCACAGCTGCCAAGTGCTGACGGCACAGAACTGGCCGGGCTGAGCACAGGGAAGCAGCGGCCAGAGGAGGCTGTGTCCACACAGCTCAGGGTACCAGCCTCCCAAGACCTCACCCCCAAGGCTGGGCCTCTCCCCAGGCCAACACAAAGCAAGGCCCCTAGACCCAGCCCAGCTGATGGAAGGGAGGGAGATAGAGAAGCAGAGCAGCGCCAGAGGCAAGAGGCCCAGAGCAAAGTCCCCCAGAAACACAGCAGCGGCTGGGCAGCCCAGTGGTTAGCCCAGCGGCCTAACATAGCTGGTGGGGCGGAGCTCTCTCTTAACCACAGATGTGAATCATTCAGCCGCCCTGGAGGCCTCCAGCTGGGCGTCACCCTTCCCTTCCCACACCCGGGCCTGTTCTGCACCGCAAGGGGCCTCATAGACACTCGTGTGGACATCGCAGCCTGCACATCCGCACGCCACCTCACGTCACCCCATGGGCCTTGGGCTGCCCAGCCCACCAGTGGGCGTCCCTTCTGGAGGACAGACCTGGGAAGAGGTTTACACTGGCCCCGGAAGTAGGCTCAGGAACATATGGGTACAGAATTCTGGGGTCCTGGGGGGCCAGCACGATCTACAACTATCTAATTTCACAGCCACATGTACATATTAGGTGGAAATTAATTTAAAATAAGTTAGTTAAATAATTCTATGCTAGTGAATGAATGAACAAAATAAACTTAGTATATACTTCAGGCAGTCAATAGTCACACGTAGGCTAGTGGCCGTGATAGTGGCCAGTGGAGAAATGGAACACTTCCACCATCACAGAAAGTTCCACAGGAGAGGACTGGTCCAGAAGGTAGGATGTGGGCTCCGGAGGAGGTGAGTCCCTTCCTCTCTGGGCCAAACATCCTCTCCAAAAAGAGGCCACCACAACAAGCACACACAAAAAACAGAAAGCATAGCTTGGAGACGCCCACTGGGAGCCCACCTATCTGACGCTGTCTCCACTCTGTTCCCGGGTGGGCTCTGCACTTCAGCTCTGCAGGGCCATAGGGAGCAGGCACAGTGGTCCATGGACTGACCCAGCCTAGGGCTGCCCATGGTCAAAGCCACACTTCCATGGGGTGCCCATTGCCTCAGCACCCCGACTGGGGCAGCCTCCAGCATCCATCCCCCCTTCCCCTCCCCTCTGTCCTGCACTCACGGGCCTCTCGCTGTGCCCGGGGTGCCTACCTGCAGAGAGGTGAGTGGCCCCCACCCACACGAAGATCACCTCTGGCAGGGCTGTGGTCAACAGGCCTGAAAGCCACTAGTATGGGAGCCATCAAAGGCAGCACCTCCCTGGGCAATGGGCAGGAGGCCCCACTTACCTGAGATGGCTACGTGGGCCTGGACCAGAAGAACAACCAGGGCTGAACAAGCCACTTACCTGGGCCAGTCAGGTCACCAAGCCTCCGGAGACGGCCGCTAGAGGTCCGAGTAACTCCTAAAGACAGGGGCAGAGGGCAAAGGTCACACAAGGCTGCTGCAAGACAGTTAACACCGGGTGTATCCTCGCCTCTGCTCCTGCCAGGGGCTCCAGAACCAGAAACTAGTCCTTTGTGGGGCCAGAGGCCCTCATCCTCCCAGGTACCACTGGACCCAGAGCGCCACCTGCAGTGACAGCTGCTGCCATCTGGATGCTGGCTGCTGGACGAGCACTGCGCCAAACCCTCTGCAGACATTTTCCCACCTAAGCCTCACTACCCCATTTTGCCAATAAGGGACCTGAATCTCAGTGGGGTTGAGTAACTTGCCTGAGGCCACAGAGCTACTAGGAGTTGAGCCCAGAATAAACCCAAGTCCATCCAACTCTAAAATCTGGGCTTGGCTCAAGTGTGCCAGAGCACTGTGACTGTCAGGGACAGAGAGAGGGGCTGGCACCCCGTCAGGCACCGGCCAGTCCCCTGGTCTAACCCCCATCTGCCTGTCTTGTGAACGGGTGTTTCCTGGCACCCGGGTCCCTTCCCCAGCCCTCTTCACTCCCAGGGCTGGGGCAGAGCCAGGCTGGATTTGGGAGGGTGGAGGACAAGCTCTTCCCTTCCCTCCCCTCCCTGAGGGAACGAAAACAGAGCCAGGATTAACGCGGCCTCAGCCTCGTGCTGTACACACTCCCTCCGCAAAAACACGCCTCGGCCCAGCCAGCCCCTTGGAGAGGCTTACGGCAGGCAAGTCGCAACTCGAGGAGATTTGCTGAGGTGCTAAGCCGAGCAAACCCGAGAGGCTGCCAGGAGGGGTACCCGTGGGAGCAGCAGGCGGCCAGATCACGGCGCTCTGGGGGCGTGCCGCCGGGCCATCCTCAGGAGAGCTGCAGGGACAGCCCAGGATGGCCAGCAGATGCCTTCCCCAGACGGCAAGAAAGGCTGGAGAAGGCAGCCAGGCGGACCCAGACACCTGGGGCTGCAGGTGCCATCGCCTGTCCCACAGCCCCCTGAGCGACTCTTGTAACATTCATTCATTCATTCATGCATTCCGCAAACCCACGCCTAAACTGACTGACCGGGAGTGGACGCAGCCAGCATGGTTTCTAAAGGTTCAGAGGCCCAAGCAGGGCAACCTGCAGACCTCACTTCATGGGCTCCTGGGGACACACACCCTCTCCACATCTGCTGGATTTAGCAACGATAACAAAACGGGCACAGTTTGTCCTTCAGGGCCTGGCACCGACACAGACCTGCTCCTAAGCCTGGGCCTCTTTCTGAGCTCAGAGGACCCCAACATGTGCCCCAGTTTTAGCTGAACCCACCCATCGTGTAAACAACACTGTGAGAGAGGCACGGGGCATGAGTTCCAAGGGGACGTGAGCACCGGGGCCTGGAGCGCCCAGCGAGGCTGCAAGGAGACGGGGAGGACCAAGCTGACCTTTGAGGGAGGCTGGGGGGACGCTGTGCAGCCACAGCCACCTCCACTGGCCAGGGCTCTCGGACAGCCACGAGCTTGATGCCCCGTCTCCCACTCACTCAAGCCAACGACCCCAGGAGGGGTGCTGCCACCCCCATTTTACAGATGAAATCGCACAGCTGTCGAATTCTCCTCAGAACCCCCAGCCTGACACCAGCCACATGGTGACCTCAACGGTTGACTGTACGTGTCAGGCTGACAGGGTCACGGGGCGCCCAGATGTTTGGCTAAAGACTATTTCTTTTCTTTTCTTTTCTTTTCTTTTTTGAGGAAAATTAGCCCCGAGCTAACTACTGCCAATCCTCCCCTTTTCGCTGAGGAAGACTGGCCCTGAGCTAACATCCGTGCCCATCTTCCTCTACTTTATATGTGGGACACCTGCCACAGCATGGCTTGTCAAGCAGTGCCATGTCCACACCCGGGATCCAAACCGGCGAACCCCGGGCCACTGAATCGGAACATGCGAACTTAACCGCTGTGCCGCCGGGCTGGCCCTAAACACTATTTCTGAGTGTGTCCGTGAGGGCGCTTCCGGCTGAGCTTAGCGTCTGGATCGGTGCACAGAGGGAAGCAGATCTGCCTGGTGTGGCGTGTGGTGGGCCTCAGAGGACAGAGGTGGAGGGGGGAGCAGGCTCCCTCTGCGGACCGACACGGGTCCTCTCCTGTCCTCACTCGGGACCTCAGCCGCTGGCTCCCCTGGGTGTCGCGCTCACAGATGGCAGACGGTGGTGGGATTCCTCAGCCTTCGTAATTACACGGGCCAGTTCCTCAGGAGAAATCTCTCCTCCTCTCTCCTATCGGCTCTGTCTCTCTGGAGAACCCCAGACCACGGCTTCACACGGCAGACGTGAGCCTCCTTCCCGCGGGGCCTGCTTGGCTCTGGTGAAATGTCTGCTCTCAGCCAAGTGATGCAAAGCGCCCTTCCTGGGAGGGCCAACCCGAAGGCAGGGATTCCAGGTCAGCCCCTTGGGACAGAGAGGCTGGACCACTGCCTCAGGCCCGAAAGGGGCAGGAGGGTCCAGCATCTGCCTCCCAGAACTGACAGCCCCCTTACGACAAGAGAGGGTGGGCCGGGAGTGGCTCCGGTGGGCTGCCCAAGGCTGCTGGGAGGGCAGAGGAGTGGGTCTGGGCATCCCCCTGCCCAGCCGGCCTCACTTCCTCGACGGCTGTGACCTCCCTCCACACACCTACTGAGGGGCTGCACTGCATAAGACGACACAGGAGAATCACCATCGTCTGGCCCCACCCACACGCAGACAACGAGCTACTTCGAGGTCTGCTGTCCGGGCTGAGAGGGGCACCAGTGAGTGACAGCTGTGCCATAAATCCAATGAGTCCCCAGTATGGAAACAGCATGGGGTGAGGAGTGGAGAAGGAACAGACCCAACATTCCTGTGGATTGAGTCACTTCCGGCTGCGACTCCCCCAGGCCAGCTGGACACCCACCCGTGCCCCCTGACCTGGCTTCCAGGCAAAGGTGAAAATGAAGAGGGTCCATTCAGGTTAACACCCTCCCTGGGCCCCCGGTATCTGATGACCAGGAGCCATTCTGGGCTCTTCTCCCCAAACCTGGGGGGATGGACATGGTAATGAGGAAGACAGCATCTGTCTCAGATTTCTTGGGGGAAGTTTTGCTTTTTTACACTGTTTATTTTTCTGACTTCCCAAAATGCGCGGCTGGTGCCAGGCAGCCCCTGGCACAGAGGAGATGCAAGAAAGGCTGGTTACTAAAGTGGGAGGTGGCGCCCACGGTTCCGTGCTCGGAGCCGCCTCCACCGCCGCCCGGGGAAGACCCTAGGCCAAGAGCAGCTGAGCTCCGGTCCTCCTGCCCAGTCACCGGCCCGGCATCTGAGTCCGGCGAGGAGGCAACCGGAAGGGCCTCCGAGACATCTAAGGGCTCGGCTGTTCCAGTTGAGAATTGAGTTATTTTTATGTGATTTTAAAATAAAACATATTCGCAGGAAAGAGGCGATCTGAAATTCAGCTGTCTGGAGTCATCCCAGACCAAATTATTTGAGTCCTCAGAGGCCAGGGAGGCAGGAGAGTCCAGAGTTGGAGGAACAGGGCTGGAATCCAGCCCTCCCCACGTGCCAGCTGTGGCCCCAGAGAACCCTCTCCCCAAGTCTCAGCGTCCCTGTCTACGAACGGGACACAGAGGGGTTCACTCACAGCGACTGAGATCGCAGGAGGCCACACATTACGGGCACTTCGCACAGGGCCTGGCACGAGATACGCACCCAAAAGACGACGGTGTTATTATCACCAGTAGCATATGCATTATAATAATATTACTGTCATTATTATACACCAGGCACACACACCGGCCTGGAGCCAGCAATCTATACGGGAATTAACAAGGCTTGGCTGCCCTGTGCTGATGCATCTCAACAACGTGTGAGTTAGAACCAAGGCACGAGTTACAGCCTGGGCGCTGCCACCCCCAGAAAGGCTGCCGGGATTCTCCTTGACGCCCTCCCCACTAAGGGAAGTCAACCCTCCCCACGCCAGGCCTCCAGGGCGGAGGGCACGTTACAGGAAAACGGGGCAGTTTCCCAGACCCAGAGAAAACAGTCAGCACTCGGGGGCTTAGAATCTTGGTGCCCCCCCAGCCCTGGCCGTGCCCAGAGTCCTGGGCCAGAGGAAAGGCTATTTCGTAAATGTTCACGAACTCCAGGCCAGTGACAAACGCCAATAAAGTTTAACATGTGGAGGCCACGAGATTAAAACACACTTCAGATGAGACAAGGCAAAAGGCAGCAGAAAGCAGGGAGTGCGGACAAAGAAATCACAGCATTTCAAAGCAGGAAGGAAGGTGGCCAGACAAGGAGAGGGGCTCCTTGGTCCTCAAGAAGAGAGTGCTCCCGGGGCGAAGGGGGAGGGGGGAGGGCACCTGGGGATGCCTCGGGAAGCACCTTCCTTCTAGAACCGGAATTCGGAGTCCCTGATGGCAGCACCCACTTCCAGGTGGCCTGCTGGCGCCCTCCCCACACGTCGCCATGCTTCCGCCAGGGGCAGCCCCACTTGGCACAGGAGCCCCACAGATGGGTGCTGGCCCACGTGTCCAGGAGCCCCGACGCTTGTCTCCTGGGTTTTCCCCTGTGCACAGAATCTGGGGAGTCTGGCTAGGAGAGAGGACACAGTCGGGGTGAACGCCTTTTACTTTCTCCTTTCAACCACGTTTTGATGATGGAAGCTAGTCAATTACAAGGTTGAAATGGTTACACAGGCACTGAGAACCTAAACAGACTCTCAGTTAAGGCAGTATTATCATCGTACTATTATCATTTACTGACTGGAACGCCATGCGCCGCATCTGATCTCCTCATGGAGTCGTGGAGCCACGGTCCCCACCCACGATCAGGGCAGCTGTCCCCAACCCCTCTGGGGTCTCCCACAGCCCAGACACCTTAACCCGAGGAGGGGGCAGAGCAGGAATCAGGCTGTCCCTGGGGGAGGGTGACAGTCCTTCTGCCAGTCAAAAAGTCATTGTTTTCTCAAAAGGGAGCTTTGCAGGAAGAGGTACCGTGAAAACTCGGCACAAACATCCATTTTCAGTAATGACGAGAGTCTATCTACAGAAAAGAATCAATCCTTAATTTTTTCCTAAAACTCATAAGACAGTCCCTCAGGAAAGGACAGGGTCACAGCAACCTTGGCCAGAAGCCACCTGCCCCTCCCCGGCTGCCCCCTCCCCCTTCGAGCCCAGGATGGTGGGAACCCCCAGGACACACAGTTTTCACCCCCTTCTTCCACGGCTCATTTGCTCAGAGAGCTGTGAAGGGCTGGATCAAAGTCAAGGGTTGGGGAGGGGGGTGAAAGTCAAACTCCAGGCTTATCTCGAGAGGAGCCTGAGATAAGGAGATAACGCCCACCCCACCCCACCACCCTCTGGCTCCCCCTCCCCCACCCTTGGTTTTTGCAGCCGGTCAGGTGAGCACTGAATAGGTGCGCTAGGGAGGGGGGACGAGACCCTCCTGGTGATGCCCAAGCGCCCCCCCATCCCCACCCCAGCGCAGGGCACCTTCCCCTCCCTTAAGGGAACCAATTTATTCATCCACAAGGTGAGGAATCCTCTAGCCTTTGGGAATGTGCTCCCACAGGAGACCAAATACTGCAGAAAGTTGTGTTTTCAGCAAAGCCTTGGGCCTTGAAGCCAGGGGTTCTAGTCCCTTCCCTGACTCTGCCCTGCCCCGCCACTCCCCGTCTCCAGTGGAGGGGGTGCTCCCAGCCCACAGTCCACGCAGCTACGAAGTGCCACCCAGGGTGCGAGTCCACCCCAGCCCTTCCTGCATCCTTGGGCAAGTGTTCAGTCTCTCTGAGCCTCAGTTTCCACATCCACAAAATGCAGACTCATGGAAATATTATTGAGCATCTACTCTGCACCAGGCACTGTTCAAGGAGCTGGGGAGACAGCGGGGACCAAAAGTGACCTGGCTGCTCTCTTGGCGGCACTCACAGCCTAGTGGGGAGCCAAGCCCAGTATCCGGCTCACAGGGTCACAGGTGAGGGAAGGGTGCCAGCAGCCCACGCATGCGGAGGGCTCTGCCAGATTAGGCAGCAGGCAGCAGCATCACAGTATCTGAGCCAACCGCAGGCTCAGAGCCCTTCCCTCAAAGGTTCACCAGGTGGGCGTCTGGACTCTGGGTCCCACTCATATAAAATACATTGCTGTACAAAACACAGGACACTCAGTTAAATTGGAATTTCAGATAAACAACCAATAATCTTTAAGCATAAGTATATCCCCCCCATTCCTCGCCCTTCCCAGGCTCTCCTTTTGGCAGCAGGAGAACTGGCCCCCCCAGGCTGAGGTTCCCAGGTCCCCAGGGCTGCCGGCTGTGGGCTGGGCTCAACCAATGGGAGGCTGGGGCAGGGATGGGAAGGTGGGAGCAAGAGACAAGCAGAGCAGCTCTTTGCCGTCTCTGCCCTGGAAGGTGTCCCCCACCCCCCACCCCCCCACCCCCCACAGCAGGTTCTGTCCCTTCTGAAGCTGCAGGTCCTGCCGGACAGGCCTCCCTCTGTCCAGGCTCCCATCGGGTGACCCTGGTCCCCAGACTCTGGGAACACAAGCTCCTCCCTCAGACCCTCTGATCCGGGGATCTGACCCTCTGCCCCGCTGCGCATCTCTGGATCTAGGGCCGGAAGCTCCAGGGCCCTTGGCTGGCAAGCGTCCCTTTTGAGGCACTGAGAAGGGCCCTAACAACACGTCTACACGGTCAAACCTTTTCCTCAAATTTGCAAGACAGAAAATATTTTAACTCCAATCAGTTAAGATCGCCATCTATATCCACTCAGACCTCGTGCCCCGAGGCCTGCTGCTGTGTAAGACCCCAGTGGGGGGGCTGCTGGCTTCTGGGGGCTCCCGCTAAGGAGAAGTTGAACTGGAAAGAGCTTTAGTTTGGATTTAGTTGGGTTATAATTACGTAGTTCAGTTATTTCCACATATTGCTAAGTGACTGCTGGTCGTCCCAACGAGGAAGTCCAGGAAGACACCTTTCACTTCCTCTTCCAAACCTCTCTACCGCGCAGGATCAGAAGGGTTCGCCTTGAACGCGTCCTGCAGCGCCTGGTGCCAGAAACGCGGGCAGCCAGGGAGAAGCAAGACTTGAAACGTATAGAGCCAGAAGCTTGTCTATGGAACATTGTTCCAATCACCAGACACAAAGTTGTAAGCAGAGAATTCAATTCTCTTCAATGTTGAGTCAAAACAAAGTATCTGGTCAGAAATAAATGCAAGAATGTATCCCATACAGTCATCAATGCCCCATACTTTTCTATTTTTTTCTTGTTGGGAATTACATAAATAGGATTTATCAGAATCCTTGAGGTTTTAGGGCAAAAATCTGTAGCATACCATAAACTCTGTGTGAAGTCACACTTTTCTACGCATCCCAACTACCGCGAGTAAAAAATAAATTTTGATCAACCAGGCAGATGAATTAACTTTCTATTCTCTCAAAAGAAAATGATACTACAAAGTCATCATATAAAGAAGTGATCAGAGAGTATGCAGTCAAAAAAAGTAGGAAAAAAATTACTTTGGAGATAGGAAAAGTAGTTTGATAAAAACGTGTTGTTTTTCTGGATTTTGTGATGCTTATGGTATTTGCCCACTGTTTAAAATTTATAATTGGTTGTTATTTATTTTCTCATTCTAAACAAATAACCACGTTCACACCTTTAAAGAGTCGTATGACCCCCACACCCTGGACCTCCCCGAGTGCTTCCTTCTGCCCGATTTGGCTTTTCTGCTCTTCCGCCATCTGTGTAACAACTCCCAACATTTAAGTCTTTCTGTTCTAAATCCTCAATACACACACCATGAACAAACCACACACATGAGAAAGAAGAGTAGACTAACAAAGCAGGGCCATGCACCAAAGGGAAAATCACGGACAACGTGGAGGATGGTTAGCAGTTGGAAATTGCTGACCACAGCAAAAAGGAGCCCAGGAGAATGGCCCAGAATACAGGGAAAGTCTTTGAGCCCCGCTGCTTAACAGGCCCCTGAGTCACCAGAGTCAGACGTGTTCACTCAGACTTTAGACGGAAGCTATAGATTACAGCAAGGCAGTACCACAGAGAGAGGTGGGGACCCTGGGAGGACTAGGAAGATGGGGAGGTGAGCGAAACAAAATGGCGACCAAGGACAGTAGGCTGACAGCAGCACTGCTGACTGTGGCACCGGGGGGTTCCAGAAGAAATCTCTGCACAAGGAGCCAGGCAGCAGCACGAATGATCCCCAGGAGAGGTGGCCGGTCACCTGGGAGACTGGCTCATCTCCAAGACAAGGGCATTCAGGCTGACTCAGGGAAGCAGAGAGACACCTCCGAGGGTCCAGATGCATCCTGTAGGGGCCCAAGAAGAGAAGGAGGGAAGGAGAGGAGAGAAGGTGGAGCCCCTGGCCTCACACGCTGCAGAGAGAGGAATCAAGGACTGCAGGCAAGAGGCCCGAGTTTCTAAACGATGAGTAAGCCCTGCGACTCCTCAGTGGCTCTAAGCAGGTGGATGACCAGGGCAAAGGGCACCTTCTGTTCACTAAACCTCTTCATAAAATGCTATTGTAAGAACACTCGTCTGGTTTTGGGGGAAATCCCAGGAATGCTGACAAAAGGACCTATCACGGGCAATATTTTATTAAATTAGTTACCTGGAGAATTTCCAGGATCCAACCTGCCCATGACCCACAGCTATAAGCAAGGCTGGTGCCACATCCTCAGCCCAGCACAGCACCCTCGCTCCGGGGTCAGAGGCCCAGGTCATCGAGGGAGAGCATCTATGTCAGGCCGCTTAAGAGCACGGTAAGAGGCTGGTTAAGTGAATTAGGGACCATCCTCTCTGAAGAGCCATTCAGGTGTAATCATGGAATCCACGCAAGAGATCTGATTTCAAGTGCAAAGAGCAGAATTTATGCAGCTGACCCCGTGGCCGAGTGGTTAAGTTCGTGTGTTCTGCTTCGGCAGCCCAGGGTTTCGTGGGTTCGGATCCTGGGTGCGGACATGCCACCGCTCATCAGGCCATGCTGAGGCAGCGTCCCACATGCCACAACCAGAGGACCTACAACTAAAGTACACAACTATGTACCAGGGGGCTTTGGGGAGAAGAAGAAAAAAAAAATTTTTTTTAAGAGCAGAATTTAAAACAGTCTGTACAGGGTATATGCAACTCTGTTTAAAGGGAATATGCAACTCGATATAACTTTGATAGTGAAATCATGTGTCCCGTACCTGTGGAGACAGGACTGAGGGAGTACAAAACACCATGTCACAGCCGAGGGGACTGGAGAATTTGTCCTTTTAATTTCCTGTTCACACTGCTCACCAGTAAGTAATGGACAACAACCGGGAAAAAAAAAAAAAAGGCAAAAGAGAAAGAATAGATATGCAGTGGATTTTATTTTATTTATTTATTTTTTTAGGAAGATTAGACCTGAGCTAACTGCTACCAATCCTCCTCTTTTTGCTGAGTAAGACTGGCCCTGAGCTAACATCCATGCCTGTCTTCCTCTGTTTTATATGTGGGACGCCTACCACAGCATGGCTTGCCAGGCAGTGTCATGTCTGCACCCAGGATCCGAACCGGTGAACCCGGGGCCGCCGAAGCAGAACGTGCGCACTTAACCACTGTGCCACCGGGCAGGCCCCACCCCGTGTATTTTAGAAAGCTTTCCTTAAAAAAAAAAATGTAGTGCAAAGGTCTGGCAGCTGAAGGGCCAGCCCCCAGCTACCAGGAAGGCACTGCCATCCAGAATGACTCACTTCCCAGAGCCGAGGCTTTGCCACACCTCAGCCCCTGACGCCCGGGGCAGCGTGATGCCAGCGCTGACGAGAAATCCACCACCTTCTCGTCTCCAGCCTCAGGATGCCGCCACCATGTGCACTTGGCTCTTCTTCCACCGCCTGACACCCCCACGTGTCTACACCTGTCACCCCCGCACAACAGCCCCACGCCCACCTCGACACACACGTTTGACCCTGTGGCCGCAGAGCCAAAGTCACGCATTTATTAGAGTTTTGCAAACCACCCCCCAACTGCCCCAGGTGGACCAGCCCAGTCCTCAACAGGCTAAAAGCCACCAGGGGTTGGATTTCACCCGCTTCCAAGTGGCCTGGGTTACAGCAGCCTTATTCTCCTGCTGGGATGAGATCCTGGGTGGAAACAGGAGGCCGTTTACGGGAAGGCGGTGAAAGCCCCAGGATGCAGATCAGATTGATGTGCAGGACAAGCCCCGAGGCGCCCTGTCAGCTGCCTCTGCCCAGCCCTTCCTGGTAACCGCTCGCAGGGAGCCGTCCCCAACCTGGGCAGACAGTCGCCACTGCTCGAGTTTCAGCCGCTGCCCCAACATGCCTGGCCCGGCTGGGACAAGGGCCCAGGCGCAGCTCTCAGGGACTTCCACGGCTGCCATGGCCAGCACCCTGGTTCCCAGGTGCAGCCTTGAGGGGCCCAGAGCGTCCTGGCCACAGCCCAGGCTGCACTGCATGCCCTTTGAACTGGCTGGGGGGAGCAAGGCCCCCCAGGAGCCAGAAAGAAGACAAAGGATGCCCCCATCCATCACAGCCCCTATCTCTGAAACCCAGGCCAGGGAGGGCGGAGGACGCTGGAGGACGCTGTTCTCCAAGGGGAGTGAGCTGAAGCAGAGGCCTTCCCAGCCCTCCTTGCTCCACCCAGTGCTTCGAGGGCCCTTGGGAAGCCGGGGCCCACACATGTAGGCTGCAGTGGCCACTCAGGGTCCCTTCCCTCTGTCACAAAAAGCTGCTGGAGGCCTCAGGCCAGCTTCGCTGGGAAGATGACCGTGCCCTGTGTTCCTGCCAGAGGGGGCAGGCAGCCAGGGCCTGAGGGCTGCCCTGGGCTCCGGGATCACCTGGTTCCCGCCACTGCCCCTCTTCCTGTGCTGGAGGCTTGCAGACTGCCAGCAGTCACGCTTCACCGAACCAGGTCAGATCAGGCCCGGAACAAAGCTCAGCTGTTGCAGGGCTTCCAAGAAGCCACTGACAGCAAGACGCCCGGGAGCCGCCACCCCCTCTGCTGGCAGCAGCTCAATGCACCCTTCACACGGCTGCAAATGGACCCGGGCCCAGGGCAGGGACAGGGAGATAAGACAGAGAAACTGGGCTGGGAGCAGAGTGACACACTCACCCTGGAGGCCCAAAGCCAGGCCACCCCTCCAGAGCTGTGCTGAGAGCCGCTGGGGTGCAGGAAGGACACACGGAGCTGGCACTCAGCAGCGCCCAGTAGACGCTTCTGGAATGAATGACTGAATTCACAGGGAGAGAGAAACAGGCCAGGAAGCTTGGGGAGACGGGCACCCCCCGGCTTAGCAGGGGTGCTGCCGCAAAGCCAGCAGAGTGCTGGGGCCCGGCGGGGAAGGGGCAGAGGCGACCAGCCCACCGGCCTTGGGGACCCTTCAGTGCTCCCGTGGAAGCTCAGAGCCCCACAGGCCTGGGACCATGGGTGACCCAGGCCTGACTCCAGTATCTGCCACCTTGGGGCCCTGCACCCACCAGGATAAGACTCCCTTCGGTGAGTGCTTCTGAACCAGGCAACCTCTGGCAGCTGCCATTGGGACTCTCTGGCCGAGGTCTTTCCAGGAGACCAAGTCCTTCAACATGGGGGCTGTGATCTTGTGTGCTCCACGCAGGCCCCCGGGGGCTTCAGCCATCAGTCAAACTCACTGATCCCTATAAATCCTCAGCCACGCCTAGAGCCAGGGTGCTCCAAGGTAACCGCTCCAACAAACAGAGGCCTAGAAACCCAGCAGGTCACCTCCGTCCCCACCCAAAGGCTCACACCCTTTGGGCCCAGGGCTGCTCTCCAGCCCTCCCTCCCCCAAGGCCACCAGCTGGATCCGCCCAGGAGCTGGCTCTGTGGCCTCTGGGCCGGGACGGCACTGGTGTATGCTGAACCTCGCTTATCAAGTACATCTTAAGCAAACGGCAGAGCCCACGCAACACTGCCCAGGGACAAACAGCGGCGTGGAAACAAGATCCCGCCTCCAGGCCCCATCCATGTGGGGCCGGCTGGGAAAGGCGGAAGTTCTGAGGAGAGCGGCTCAAAGAGACGGGTGGGGGGCGGAGAGTGCCTCCTTCCTGCTCCTGGGGTACCTGGGTCCTCAGGTGCAATGTCGTCTGCTGACATCACCTGGGAGCTCCAAGCACACAGACAGCCCCCGCTTCCACCTGGACGTGGACTCCAGACCACTGCACCTGAGCAGCAATCCCCCACTCCTCCTTACCTGTCCTGGCTTGAACTAGTCACAAGGGGGTCCGGGGAGAATTGGGCTGTCTCAAACTCAGAGGTGTTGCCAGGTGCATGGCACTCGGCTCTTGGAAACACTCTAGGCAGGCTGGGGAGATGCGGACCGGCAGGTGACTGGTCTGGGGCGAGCCGGAAGTGCGGGCAGGCAGGCCACCCATGCCTGAGCCTGCCTCCCTACCCCACAACAGGCCGGGAAGAGGGCTGGCCCCAGGACTCAGGCTCAGCCAGCTCTCCCATGACTGGGGGACCCTGGGGGTCCACAAGGCTCCACGATCCTGGGCACAAGGATGACGGAGTCACAGACCAACCGCATGAGGTGGCCCCTTCTCCGGGCCCAGGTCCCCTGCATGAGCCAGAGCAGCAGGCCCGGACGTGAGGACACAGAAGCAGCACGCACAGGCGTGGGAGGGGCGGGAGGCAGGCAGAGGAGAGGAAGGAACCCGGCCGGGCGCCCTTGCCGCACCCCCCACGGCGCCCCGGGCCGAGCTCGCTGGGACAGTGCCCTCTGAGGGCTCAGCTCCTCTCCCTTCCCAGAAGTCAGCTCCTGGGCGCCGCGGGGACTGAGCGGGCGTAGTCTCGGGCTTCCTCCGGGTGCGGCCTCCAGCTGGCCAGGGCCCCTGGAGAAGCCGCCAGCGCAAAGCTTTCCAACCTTTGGGGTAGGGCCAGGTCCCTCTTTGGGAGACTCCTGAAAGCCACAAAGAATCTCAGAATCACCCCCAAGTGCACACACAGACCAATTTTACCCTCCCCCCATTTCTGTGGCTCTTGGGCCTCAGGATGGTGCCCCTCTGTACCACTGAGGATCCCCAGGGGAGCAAGAGCCACTGAAGGCAAGCTTCGCGTGACCCGGTGTGCAACGGAAGCCCCAAACTCAGAACACCAGGGAAGCAGAGGGGTTCAGACGGCGGCCCGCTCCAACACCAGGCGCTGGGCGAGACAGCCCGGGCCATGCTCCCGGCTCCATACCAGCAGAGGGACAGGGAGGGTGCTGGCCGCTCCGGGGCATCCTGGCAAAAGCAGTGACACAGCCTCCTCATCCTTCTACTGCTGATAAGGATACACAGCTCCCGAGTGCTAGAGCAGGCACTTTTAAGCCTTTTATGTAGGAACTCATTTAATCTAACAACAAATTAGCATCGTCCCTGTTTAACAAATGAGACACACGAGATTAAGCACTTTGCCCCACAGCGAGGAGGGGCCAGCCTAGGATTTAATTTCAGGAGCCCACGTGACTAACCACTGGGTCGCACTGTCTGTAGACGTTGGAGGGACAGGCGAGGCGCATCCAGGAGAAGCCTGGAGCAGAACTGGGGCTGCTGCATAGAGCCTGTCCTGACGCACCCACCGGCGGCCTGCAGCCCCCATCCGGGCCTTTGCTTTGTTCCCTGCCGGGTAAGACCCTTTTTACTCTCCACCAACTCAAAACTCCTCCTTCCTCAAGGCCCAGCTCAACCTCGCCTCCCCCTAAAACTTCCCATGAGGCCCACGCTCCTCCTTCCAGGGCATTCAGAGCCCAGACCGCTTGCTCGCTTGCAGGGATGCTAACGAGCCACTGTCTTGCCTGCATCCTGTGAAAACGCAAGTTCCCTCCAAGCAAGGACCACGTCTTTTCATCACCTTTGCGCCCTCAAGGCCCTGGTTGTACGTGCCCCACACACAGCATGTGTTCAGCGAACGCATACAGGCCCAAGGCCCTCGGAATCCCCCAAAACATATTTAAAAAATTTTCCCCCTTTCAGAGACTCAAAACCAGCTCAAACCAAAGGGCTCAGATCAGCTCTACTGAGAACATTATAATCACTCCACTTATTTTCAAGCCCACAGATGTCCAGAAGCAAGAATCCCACTCAATCCAGGCGAGGAATAGAAGCCTTTCTGGTTGTCCTTGGATTTGGGACACGGCGGGATGTTTCACATCGTTTGCTGCTTTCCTTAATTTCATGGCCCCGATGCCGCTCAGAAGTCAGTCTGACGTCTGCAAAGCGCCCCTACTTTGAATGGGGCAGGGAGGCCACCAAGGACCTGGCGCACTCTCAGAACGGGCCAAGAGGCCTCCGCCCCGGGCCAGCCCCCTTCAGCCCGACCCACACTGCAGCAGTGACCCAGCTCGCCCTGGACCGCTGCCAGGAGGGGAACCAACTGGAATGGTCCAAGCCCTCCCCACTCCCACCCTCCAGGGCCCTGCCCCTGTAGGTAAACACGGGAGCACGGAGGCTGCCTCCACGAGAGCTGGCTCCTACTCACCCCAGAAACTCCACTTTCACCTACTGCAAAAAGCGTCCCCCTTTTTTGTTTAATTTACCTGGGGGGAGGTGGGAGGGGTGGAGGAGAGGAGACATCAAGTCTGCTTCAGAGGCCCACTGGCACCTGTGTTGGAGGGTCTCAAAGTGCCCCCAGGAAAAGGCCAAGGCCCTACAACCTGGGAGGACCCGACTCACCCCTCTGTCCAGACCCCTCAGCAGGAGGGGAAGCTCAAGGAGCTGAGGGCCAGAGCGAAGAGCCAGCCCAGGCCACGCTGGGCCAGCGATCACAGGGAAAGGGCCGCACACGGCCGCGATGCCCACAGTCATCTCAAGCATTTGGAGCATGTTAGGGAGGGAGGCAGGCCAAGCGCCAAACCCTGGCCTATGCCACCTGGCAGCACCCTCCTCCCCCACCACTGCATCGACGCGCCCACGCTGCCGAGACAGAGCTGCGTTCAGGGCGTCTGGAGGGCTGTGCCGTCTGCAACAAGGGGGTGAGGGTTGAAATTCTAAGCCACTGACCCAGAAGGGTACTTTAGGGGAAGTTCTGAGTAACCCTCTTTGAGACGAGTTATTTATTTTCTTTATTTCTTTATTTTGGTGAGGAAGACTGGCCCTTAGCTAACATCTGTGCCAATCTTCCTCTACTTTGTATGTGGGACGAAGCCACAGCGTGGCTTGATGAGCCGTGTGTAGGATCCGAACCTAGGAACCCTAGGCTGCCGAAGCGGAGTGCCACTGGGCCAGCCCTGAGATGAGTTATTCTTTATTACTCATTTTGGTTCCTGAATGTGGAAAGTAGGAGGAGACTGAAAAATGGCTCAAAGGCAGGAGGAAGCCCCAAATGACCTCTTCAGCTCCAATGAAGTCCCATGATCCTGTCTTCTTATCAATAAAAATTAATTCATGAGCCCTTGGCAGAAAACTTCACATCCAAACAGACTGAGGGAGGAACAGAAAGAGAAAAGTCTGCAGCACGAGCAGAAGAGCAGGTGCCACTTATCATCTGAGGACCAAGGAGGATGACGGATCCTTCCTGGATTCTTCTGGGCAAGACCACAAAGAAAAAAAAGAAAGGAAAAAGGGGCCGGCCCTGGGGCTGAGTGGTTAGTTTCCCGCGCTCCTCTTCGGTCGCCCAGGGTCTGGGTGGTTCGGATCCTGGGCGCGGACACGGCACTGCTCATCAGGCCATGCTGAGGCGGCGTCCCACATCCCACAACTAGAAGGACCTACGACTAAGATATACAACTATGTAGTGGGGGGCTTTGGGGAGAAGAAGAAAGAAAAAAAGATTGCAACAGAGGTTAGCTCAGGTGCCAATCTTTACAACAAAAAAAAGGAAAAAGAATGGCAATGTGGATTACCCTTAACCTGCCCTGCGAGGCTTGTGGCCTCAGTGTGCCCATCTGTGAAATGGAATTTCAGAGTACCAGAGGAGAAACGCTTTTATGAAGGATCCTGAGCGGGTGATGAGACCCAGTCAGGTGTGAGGTCAGACCTGCTAGTGGGGTTAGGATGCCGGTACACGGACGGCACCCGGAGACCCAAAGACCAACCCGAGCTGCCAAGCCCGGGTGCTGCTGGACGGTCCCATCTGGCCAACTTCACTCCACTGGGTAGAAAACAACAGGAGTTCATCTGAAGACAGGACGCTGCGGCCTGGACCACCAGCCCCGGAGGCTGAACCCCAGGAAATCCTCCACCCAGGCCCCTTCCCCATACACACACACGCACACGCATCCCGACCGGCAGCGCCTGGAAAGTGAGCGATTCCAGCGGGGGTGCAAGGGGCAGGAGGGCGAGCGGGAGGGACGGCCAGCCCAGCGGCCCCCACAGCGGCCCCTCCAGGCACCTGAGCGAGCAGCGCCTGACAGACAGTGGCAGGGGACCCTTGGCCAAGGTCAGAAGCGGGGCCATGCCGTGCAGGGGTCAGAGGGCGCGTGCCCCAGGACTCAGCACTGGTGGTCCCGGACAGGCGAGCAGACCCCACGGACTCGCAGCGGCGACTCGGAACAAAGGGAGCGCCAAGTGCGTGGAGAGGCTCAACGCCTGGAGGGCCCCTCGATCCCGATCCGGGGAGAGGGCTGTGTCACCTGTCCCGGCACGAAGGTCCCACGCGCCGAAGCCCGCCCCAGGAGACCGGGGACCCGTTCTGCTGCCGGGGCACCTCGCCCACCCACCACCGCCTCCGCTCAGGTCCGAAGGGCTCCTCCCGGGACGACCGCTCCCCGCCGGGCGCGCGCCCACCTGAGTACGACTTCTTCATGGTGCCGCCGTGGCCGCCGCTCCCAGGCAAGTGTGGCGGCGAGGCCGCGGGGCGCGGGCTCCCGGGGCGCGGGCTGCTCCGGGGCCGGGAGGGGAGGGCCCGGGCGGGGACGGGGGCGGCCCGGCCAGCCCCGCCCCGCCCCGCCCCGCGGAGGTGCGCGAGCCCCGGCCCCGCGCGGCGCTGCACCTGGCGGAGCCCGCGGGCCGGCCCATCGCGACGCCGGCCGGGAGGGGCGCGGCCCCGTGTCCTGTCCTGCGCTCGCCCCGGCCCAGCCCGGCGCGGTCCCGCGGCCCCTGCGCTGCAGCCCGGTCGCGGGGTGTCCGAGGGGGGCGTCGCCGTGGTGGCCCCACGCCCCGGCGGTTCCGCGCCAGCCGCCACACCCCTAGGCGCGAGTGGTTCGCTCCGGGGCGTCGCAGCCACTTCGCAGTTCGGAGTCCGATCCGGGCGGGGCCGCGCCGGGGGGCCTCGGGAGGCGGAGCGACGCTGGGGGCGGCTGCGGGCGGGCCGCGGGGCTGGGCGGTGGCCCCTCGGGCGCAGCGCTGGGGGTCGGAGCCGGGAGGCCGGCTTAGCGGACCAGGGCGGGGTGGGCGGGGTGGGCGGGGTACCGCACCTGTGCCGCTAGTTTTCTGGCAATCAAGAGAGCACACTGCATCACTGCATCGACTCCTCCGAAGCGCTGGGGCCTCGGTTACCTCCTCTGCAGAATGGGTGCGTTGGCCCAGGCGACAGTTTCCCTGGCATCTTAGAAAGAGTGAGTACCTGCTCTTCGCCCGCCGCTGTCCGCGGCTCAGTGTCTTGGTGCAGAGGACCAGACACAGGGACACCCAGGTAACACAGGCAGTGATGAGCATGTGCGTTCACAGGCCAAAACTGTACAGAAGACTTCTCTCTACTTTTGTATCCATTAAAGAAACTTTCCATAATAAAACTTTTTTTTTAATGTATAGAGGAGAAAGTGATGAATTTTGTGTAGGAGGTGATGTCAAAACAAGGTTTTAAAGAATGAGTAGGAGTTTTCCAGGTAGGAAGGTGATGGGGAGGCAAACGTTCCAGGCAGAGGGAAGGGTGTGGCCCAGCGTGCCGGAACCCACGGGCAGGCCCTTCCAGGTTTGCCAGCCAGGCCCAGATGAAGAAAGGAGGGGGGAGGCGGTGCAGGAAGCACAGGCAACTTCTCAGTAAGGGCACAGCGCTGCCTTCTCCCGCCCGCCATCCCAAAGAGCGCACAGGAGAAGGTATAATTAACACCACCAAAAAGCCTCCTTCCCTTTTCCCGCTCCTTTCCTTTCCTTGGGGGACCAAGGAGCGTTTTCCTTTCTTGTGGAGAGTGGGAAACTTGTATAAATGAGAACTGAGGCACGTGTGGCTCAGTCGGTTTGTCCAGCCCACCTGCTCCCCTTCTTAAGAAATCTCTCAGGGCCAGCCTGGTGGCGCAGCAGTTTAGTGTGCATGTTTCGGTTTGGCAGCCCGGGGTTCGCCAGTTTGGATCCCGGGTGTGGACATGGCACTGCTTAGCAAGCCATGCTGTGGCAGGCGTCCCACATATAAAGTAGAGGAAGATGGGCATGGATGTTAGCTCAGGGCTAATCTTCCTCAAAAAAAAAGAAAAAAAAGAAATCTCTCCAGCCACAGCCCTGCAGAGGCAGCAGCCCAGCCAGTGACCTTCCCCACCCCTGGCTAGAGCTGACTGGACCAGAGTGGACACCAGACTCCACCTGGGCCCACTTCTAGCTCCTTATCTGGGGATCTGAGGCTAAGGGAGGGAAGGGGTGCAGGGAGGGGAGCAGCCCCAGGCCCGGGGAGTGTAGATCAACTGTGAACAGCTGTCCTTGGATTCGGGGATATCCACATCCCCCAGGCACACCCCAAATCGCCACTTGTCCCACCATGTGCAAATTTTGCTCTCGCCGAGCAGGAAGGCTTAGCCCTGTCCTGATTGTGGCCAGTGGGCAGGATGACACCACCCTGACACCGATGTCTGCGGCGCCAAAGCCCAACCATTGCTCAAGAGTCTGGCTAATGGGCACATCGTCGGCTTCGTTCCTTTTACTTAGCTCAAGTCAGAGGTGCCCTCGTGCACATCCATCCTCCGAGGAGATGGACCCTGGGGTCATGGAGGACCCTTGGGTGTCCTCTGTGTGGTCGGCCCCTCTCTCAGTGCTCAGATTTCTGCTTGTGGGTCATATCTCACAGGTACCTGGGCACCCAGGAAGCAGGAACCCCTGTGTGGGGTGATGTTGGGCATATAACATTCCTGGAAATCTGAAGAAAAACAAGAGAGAGGGAGGGAGGGGGCGGGAGGTGTTCCATGAGTGCATTTTTAAGATGCACGAAGAAGGTTAACTGTTTAAGGACAAAGTTTTTATTTTAATTTTTTTATGGACAACTCTCTAAAATGTATGACATAATCACCTGCCTTAATGAGAAGAGTTTACCAAATGTTCGTGACTCTTTCTTGTGGCTCAAATTCACCTTAAATGACACCTTTAATGGCTACTGACCTTCATAACTGCATGTTGCTCCTTCGCTAAATGTCCCCAGGCTACCGTGCTATCTGGTTTTTTAAAACTGTTTTTCAACACTCAGCTCCTTTACCTGCTAACTGTGTGGTTTGTGACAAATCATATAATTTCTCCACATCTCCATTTCCACCCCTAGAAGTGGGGACTGCGACCCCTTACCCAGCTTGCGAGGCAGATGCAATGATTAGGACGGTGCTGTATGTCGGTGCTCGGCTGTGCTTCTGTGACCAAACCTAGTCGTGCAGCACTGGCTTTGGGCAGGCCGTGGGCAGAAGCCTGAGAGCCTTCGGGGAAGCTGGTGAGAGCTTGAAGGGAACAGAGAGCACGCTGTTGGACCCTGGAGGAAAGGAAGCCTTCCTCACATGGTGGCAGAAAGTTCAGCAGAACGGCTGCCCGCAGTAGCACAGAAAATAGCCCGCAACTGACCCAGCGAGCTGGATGGCCAGCAGACAGCCTTTCCAGGCAGGATGTCGAAGGCATTGCCCAGCTCTGCCTGTGAGAAAATGAAGAAGAGAGACGAACTAAGAGAAAAGCGTTCTGTTCTCAAGTGGAAATGTGGAGAAGGGTAAAGGGCCAGAACAGTCTTGTCAGCCAGTAAAGGAACAAAGAAGTCCAGGTGGTCTGCAAGATCTTTTGTTAAGACCTCAGAGAAAAATGGAAAGGTGCCTCAGAAACCCCCTCGGGCAGACAAAGGCGTTGGAGGCTCTGAGAGCACGCCCGCCCGCCGTTGAACTGTGGGTCTTCCAGACGCTCCAGGGTCTTCTCCCGTGGCGGCCTCACGGGGAGCCCAAGGCAGAGAGGGCTTATCTCAATCCAGTTTGTGGTGCTAAGTGAAAGAAGCCAGTCTGAAAAGGCTACACGCTGTGTGACTCCAGCTGTGTGACACTCTGGAAAAGGCACCACTATGGACCCAGCGATCAGGGGTGGCCGGCGGGAGGGGGTGTGGGGTGAACAGGGGAGTTTCAGGGCAGAGAAACTATCCTGCGTCACACTGCAACAGTGGACACGTGACATTATACACTCGTCAAAACCCGCAGAAGTACACCACCGAGATGAACCTGATGTAAACTGTGGGCTGTAGTCAATAAACATATATTGGTATTGACTCAGCAATTGCAACAAACACGCCACACTAACGTGAGATGTTAATCGGAGGGAAGATGGCGGGTCGCGTAGGGGAACCCTGTACTCCCCGCTCAATTTTTCTGTAAACCTAAAACTGCTCTAAGAAAAAAAGCCTATTAATTTTTTTTTAAAGATTTGTGGGTGAGGTTTTTATCTCATGGGGTGGATTTTAAAGGAACACATAGGCAGCCCTCCAGCTTTCAAAGGGACTAGGAGCTTGGACTAAAGGGGACGCAGACAAGACGACATGCAGAGGCTTCTGGCCCCCGCCCGTCAGAGGAAGGAAGCGGCCAAGAAAGCCGTGCAGCTGCAACTCGGTTTCTCGTGTAAAGGCAGCGCGCCTCCGCGGGCTGGGCCAGCGGCTCAGGAAGACAGCCTCGGGCGAGGACCTCGTCTGCACCACGACAGAATTCACGCAGCCAGGTCCTGCGCCCCGAGTTTGAGCCCACACCGTGACGGGTGGGCTTCGGGGCTCTTGAGGTCTGGGGGGCATATTTTGCACGTGGGAGGGATGTGGGTTGTGGCCCAAGGGCGGGCTGTGTCAGAGCATACTTTCCAAAAGTGGGCACCACGGTATCCAACGTCCCCCAGGCTCTTCCAGTGTGACCTTGGCCCTTCTCCCTGTGTCCCCTCCCTTTGAATCTGGGAGGGCTTGTGGTTGGATTGTACCCCTCGAACTTGGAGCCTTGAGCCGCTAGGTAAGAGTCTGACGGCCCTGAGACCTCCATATTGAGAGGAGGCCAAGCCCGTGGGGGTGTGCTAGTTATCTATTGCTGTATAACAAGTTATTACAAATTTAGTGGCTTAAAATGACACGCGTTTATCACCTCACAGTTTCTGTGGGTCAGGAGTCCCAGCACGGCTTCACTGAGTCTCAGAGGCTACAGTCAAGGTGCTGGCCAAGTCTGGGTCTCATCTGAAGGTTCAAGTGGAAGAACCCATGTCCAAGCTCGCGTGGCTGTTGGCGGAATTCAACTCCTTGAAGGCTCTTAGCCTGAAGGCCCCAGTCTTTAGCCAGCAGAACTGAGTTCCTCCCCACCTGGGGCTCCCAACACAGCGCCAGTCCATCAAAGCCTCAGGAAAGACAGTCTGCTGGCAAATGGAATCAGGGTCTCATCATCCCAGGATCTCCTTCTGGGAGGCAGGGGTCACTGGGACCACCTTAGCAGCAGCCCACCACAGGGAGGCCACAGGGGGCTCTGGCCAGCAGTCCTGGTCTCTGAGTCTTCCCAGCCCAGGCGCCAGAATGAACCTTCTTGTGGTCCCCATACTGCACCTTCTGGCATTGCATTAGCAGGTCTGAGTCTCTAGACTCCTCCGCCATCCACCCCCAGCACTGCCCTGCCTCCAGCACTGCCTCCGCCATCCACCTCCAGCACTGCCCCGCCTCCAGCACTGCCTCCACCAACCACCCCCAGCACTGCCTCCACCATCTGCCTCTGTTTCTGAGCTCTGCTGCCTCTGCTCACATTTTCTTCTCTCTCTTCTGTCAACTTCTTTCTCGTTCTTTCTCCAGCTGGTCCCCCCAGGTTCCCAAGACTGAATGGTCAGATGTGGCTTTGACAGGTCCCCCAAGGGCTGGCTCTTGTCTTCCAGCCTGAGAGGGGCCGGTGCTCGGAGGGCAGGGCCGCCTTTGCTCCTCCAGCATGGCTCAGCTGCCCCCTCCCTGATGGCTCAGCTCTCTCCTGCTGACTGCTCTCTGACTTGTGGCTGTCCCCGAGCTTGAACTTGTTAGATGACGGAGGCCTTGCTGCATGTGTTGATTTACGATAAAGGTGTGGCTACACTGACACGCTCAGGTACAGTGTGGGAGTGTACGCTGCTCCCACCTTCCCAGAAAGCACTTTGGCAATATATATCAAGAGCTTTAAAAGGCCCATGTGCTTTGCCCCAGTAAGTACACTGTTTTTTCATTGGCTGATTCAACATATATTTCTTGATTACTCATTATGTCCCTGCCCTCTAAGGCTTATACTTTGGTAGGGAAAATAGACAGTAACGAAATAATCATATAAGAAGGTACAATAAGAGTATCCACTAAAAAGGCTCATATCTGGTCTGGGACCAGGGAGGGCCTCTCTGTAGAAGGGGAGACAGGAAGGTGAGTAGAGATTAACCAGGAAAAATAGAGGGGAAAGAGAGTGTAGGCAGAGAACAGCTTGTGCAAAGGCCCTGTGGTGGGAGGGAATGTGGTCCATACAAGCACTGGAGGAGGACCCAGGAGGCTGGAGTCCAGAGAAGCTGTAGAGATGGTGGAGGAAGCAGGCCCTGCAGGCCCCTCGAGGACTCGGGTCTTCATCCTAAAAGGAATGGGAAAGTCATGGAAAGCTTCTGAGACAGGAGGAGGGGGGCTGACATGACCAGATCTGCGTTTTGAAAATGTGACTCTGGGTGAACTGTGGAGCAACAGGAGGGCCCAGAGTCCAGTCGGGAGCCTGAGCAGGGTTCCAGGCAAGAGGCAGTGGTGGCTTGGACCATGATGTGGTGATGGAGAGATGTGAAGGGAAAACTTCCAGGGCGTCAGAAAGGCGCTCAGAAGATGAAGTCCCCGACCCCCGGGCTGGGCTGCCTGGGGCGGGGGCGGGCGGTGTCTGGGCTGCCTCAGAATCCTGGTGGGAACAGCAGAATTGCAGGGGGTGCCCCGCAGAGAGAGAAGAGCGTGACAGAGCACAGGCTGGGTTTGGGGCATGCTGTGCTGTGGGGGCTTGGGAGCAGCCCAGGGGGCTGTCAGGTGAGGTGGCATATGTGGTTTGGTGGCAGAGGCGGGGTCTCAGCTGTAAATATAACCCCCTGAGTAAGCTGGGCAGCGGGAACTGAGCTGTGGGAGGGGGCGCCACTGCCCGGGCCCTGCCGTAAGGAAACAGACGGACTCACTGATAAAAGGTGTGCACCAGGACGTTCGCAGCAGCCTTACTGACAACACCGGGGAGTTTAAACCAAGCCGCGGTCAGTAACAGAGGGAGCTACAGAAATAACAGGTCTCTTATTTGGTGGACACACACAACTGTGATGAGTGCAAAATGAAGACCTCAGGAACCATTTTGGAACAAGACAGGGGAGATGGTTGTACAATACTGTGAACTGCTCACTTAAAAATGGTTATTTTAGGGGCTGGCTCCGTGGCCGAGTGGTTAAGTTCGCGCGCTCCGCTGCAGACAGCCCAGTGTTTCGTCGGTTCAAATCCTGGGCGCGGACATGGCACTGCTCGTCAGACCACGCTGAGGCAGCGTCCCACATGCCACAACTAGAGGAACCCACAACGAAGAATACACAACTATGTACCGGGGGGCTTTGGGGAGAAAAAGGAAAAAATAAAAATCTTTAAAAAAAAAAAATGGTTATTTTATGTTATGTGAATTTCACCTCAATAATTTTTTTTTTTTTTTTTTTTTGGTGAGGAACATTAGCCCTGAGCTAACATCTGTTGCCAATCTTCCTCTTTTTGCTTGAGGAAGATTGTCCCTGAGCTAACATCTGTGCCAATCTTCCTCTATTTTGTATGTGAGATGCCATCACAGCGTGGCTTAATGAGCAGTGTGTAGGTCCACACCCAAGATCTGAACCCGTGAACCCCAGGTTGCCGAAGTGGAGCACTCGAACTTAACCACTACACCACCAGGCTGGCCCCAATAAATTATTTTTTTTTAATGAAGACTACAAGAGCTATGTGTACATAAAGATTTTACTTGTATAGAAAACAGAAACATAAAACACAATAAAAGACAAACGTAAAAATATAGGAATCAATACACCAAATGCTAACAGCAGCTGCCTGTGGGCTGTGGGATTATGGGTGACTTTTTTCTTCATTGTATTTTCTGTGTTTTGCATAATTAACATATATTACCTTCATAATCTGAAAAACAGATATACATCGTATGTATACACATATGGACAGGAACATATCAGTGGATAAGATTATTTTTATCTATGGACACCTTTTCTGAGGTTAATGTTGGTATATTTTAAAAGCCTCTTTGTTTGATCTTGAAATCTTTTACAGTTAAACTGATTGTTATTAGGACCTGAAGCAAGTCCTTTTTTTCTGGATTTGGGCAGTTTGGCCTTCCAGTTTTCGAGGGGTTTCTCACCACTCATTTCAGGTGGGCAGTACAGAAGGCGTGACGCGGAGTCCAGGTGAGCCAGGACACGCACACTGGGGTCTCCCTCCCCATGGAGCAGGTTCCGGCCTGTCCTTAGCTGAGGCCCACAGAGGGCTGAGCTTCTCTCAAGACCACAAAAGTCAGGCTGACCCCCAACCCTGAGAATCTGAACTCTCACTGTTGCAGACCAGGCCACAGACGGCCGAGCCTCCTCTAGGGAGAGGTGGGCACCGAGTCACGCAGGGCGCTTCCTCAGGGAGGGCGCCCCCTCCCTCTCCAGCAGCCTGAGGGAGCGCCGGCTCTGCCAGAAGACCAACCTGGCCCGAGGATCCTAATGACATCCCCACTCCCTGCACTTCTTTAGGCAAGCATTCACTGGGGCTCCCAGGAGCAACCTCGATCCTCCTGTAGCTACTGCCCGCTTCCTGGGTGTATTCCATCTGTTCTTAGGTTTCATTGTTATGAAGAAAAAAGGACTCTGAGGCCACAAAGTGGCAACACTTACATCAAACAAAGCCTGCTCTTCGTTGCAGGACTTCTCAGAGCCTTCAATATGCTCCTAGATGCTGTGAGTCTCCAACAAGGATGACAGCAGGCAGCATTTCCCAAACTTATTTGACTCCAGAACTCTTTTATCACAAGGCAGCTTGCAGCTCCGTGGGACATCCTTTGGGAAACGCTGCTTGTAGGAGCCCTCAGTCAGATGGGGGCGGCGAGGGGCATACAGCAGCCAGGACTGGATAACACCTTAGAAGTCTGCAGCCTCCAGCTTCAGCCTGTGGATGAAGACTCCTCCGAACCTTGGCCCTGTGGCTTCCTGCTGGCCTGGCCTTCTCCTCTGTCCCTCCACCATCCTCCAGGAGGGGGAGCCCGAATCAGCCTTCTGATGCTCTGTGGGATGAGGAAGGCGAGGGATGGCATCCTCGCTGACATTTCACCCCTTTGGCTCAAGCGGAAGCTGGAATCCCCGAGAAACACCAGAAGGAAGCCCAGGGCAATCCCCACCGTGAATCCTCCCTTCATCTCAGCCCTTCTCTTGCTCTCTCCCCGAGTCCGGAGTACGCGCCTACCTGGGTTGTCTTCCTCTGGTACGCCCCTCCCATGAGCCCGCTGGAGCTCCGCCTCCTCCCCTCCTCCTCCCCCTCCCCTTCCTCCCCCTCCTCCTCCCCCTCCCCCTTCTACCCTTCCCTTTCTCCCCCCCCTCTCCCCTCCCCCTCCTCCTCACACCTCTCCTTCCCCAGGGCCCCCGCCTCTGAATAGCTGGTGCTCATGCATATCTCCATCTCCGGAGCAGGGAGCTGCTGGAGGGTCTCAGCCCTTGGAATGGCCCAGAGAGCTTTGAAAGCTACCCTGCCAGGCCCCGCCCCAGGCCCCGCCCCAGGCCCGTTAAATCAGTCTCTGGGCTGGAGCTCTGAACTGCTCCCTGTGCTGAGCCCACTGGCCTAGGGGAGAGAAACCAGAGGTCCGGGTTGGAATCTGGAGCTGCTAGGTATCAGCCCTGTGCTCTTCCCCAAGAGCCTACACCTCCGTGCCTCGGCTTCCCCGTCTGCTCCATGGGGAAGCGATGCCCGTCCTGGGCTCTTGTGGGCTTGGATACTAAGCGTATTGTTCAGTAAGCTGTTGTCTCACGGTGGCTGCTACAGTCCCGAGTGGCCGGTGTGGGAGGGAGGGCAGGAGCTGGCCTTGGCCATGGACCCCGGGGCCCCCTTGGGCCGGGTGCAGACGCCCTTGATCGAGGTTTGATGTGGAGTGAAGGGCAGCCTGCAAGAACTGGAGCCCAGGACGCGCCAGGCAGCAGACAAGCCAGGTGCCTCCACTGAGCACAGGGGCCGCGCGGGGGCTCTGAGAGTAAGGGAATTTTAATTTGCTTCCATTAAAAACAAAAATAAACACAGGGCCTGCCAGCCAGGGCGGTGGGCATGCCGGGAGGGGCTGGCAGCCCTCCGGGGCTGCAGCTGCAGGTGGCGGGGCTGGGCCTGACATCCTGGGCTCTGTTTGGCAGGCTCCGCTTAGCCCTCAGGGGTCTAAAAGTGTCCCTCAGCGAGGTTGCCACATAAAACACGGGATGCCCAGTTAGATGTGAGCTTCAGACAAGCAACAAATAATTTTTGTAGTATAAGTATGTCCCATGTCGTATTTGGGACATACTTATACAAAAAAATATTGTTTATCTGGACTTAGAATTTAACTGGGCATCCTGTAGTTTTACCTGCTAAATGTGGAAACCCTGTGGCTTCAGCCGCCAGACCGAGGCTAGTAGTCCTGCAAGAGAGCTCTGACCATGACCACTCAGGGTTCCCAAACACCAGGCCGGAGCCTGGGGCATCCTATGACAAGTCCTCACCTGTCAGAGACAAAATAAGACAAGTGAGGACCATGCAGAGGCCTGGGGGTTTTGTTTCTGTTTTGTAAAGCTGAAGATGTTCAAAGGACTGGTCTTTATTCTGAAATTTTCCCTTCCTACGTGTGTAAATGTCCTATGTGAGAAAATGTCCTTAAAAAATAGACAACGGTTGGGGCCGGCCCCGTAGCTGAGCATTTAAGTTCACGCACTCCACTTCAGCAGCCCAGGGTTTCACCGGTTCGGATCCTGGGCACGGACATGGCACCGCTCGTCAGGTCATGAGGTGGTGTCCCACACGCCACCACTACAAGAAGCCACAACTGAAAATATACAACTATGTACCGGGGGGCTTTGGGGAGAAAAAGGAAAAAATAAAATCTTAAATAAATAAATAAACAATGGTAACAGCAAGTATTGTGTGTCTTTTAAAATAGAGTCTACCTTTTTGGCAGAATTAAAACATAGCCGCTCCATCTTAAAATCTCCAATTTAAAAAACAAACAAAACCGGACTCTGAAATCCCAAAGCCCAGGGAGGTAAAATGACTCTCCCCGCCCCACAGTCGGGGCGGGCGGGTGTGAGGGCCCCAGGTCACAGCCCCACAGCCTCCTGCTCCCCACCCTGCCTCGTCCCGCCTGACTTCAGTGTTTCTTGCTTAGTCACTCATTTCTCTGCTCCCAGCTGGCGCCATCCGCCTCTGGGAGCTGGTTCCTCAACATGCGATGAGGAAGCCTGGCTGTGCCCTCCCGTTGGAAAGAGCACTTGACCTCTGACCTGTCGTTTTCTCACCCATGGACCTCCCCCAGGCCGCAGGGCCGCTCATGCCTGGATGGAGGCTGCACAGTGTGTCCACATGCGGACACTCGTCACAGCACACACTCAGTCTGTGCACTTTTCTGTGTCGATGCTATAATTCAATGAAATAGTTTATCCAAAGTTAATAACTAAGTTCGGTTGGCAAAGAGCTTTCCAATAGAGAGAAGCTGACACAATGTATCTCAGAAGGAGATGTTTCCTCCACCTCTGAAGTGGGAAGGGCCCTTCACTGTTTGCTGCCTGCCCGCAGCTGGCAGGGCCCATCACCCTTGTTAACAACTTCCTCAGTTCGCACAGCTTTTCATTCACCTTCAGCACTAAAACCATCTCATCTTTGCTAATATAGACTCTCTGTCGCATATTAAAATAACCAGACAGGTCTAAACCCAAACATCGATGTCACACCCCATTCAAAGCTGCAGGGCCAAGCGGGGACGGCTCTTCCCACCCCCCACCCCCATTCCCCTCCAGCCCCTCCACATCTCCTCTCCCCTCACTCGCTTCTGACTCCTCCATGGGGCAGGAAGAAGGAAAAGGAGGCAAAGCTGTGGCTCGCCTGGCTGGTGTCGGGTGCGACTGTGCTTGCCCATCGAGCCCGTGTGGGCAGGCGTCCGAGGGCAGGCTCTGTCGTGGGGCCCCTCGGGGAGCTCTCCAGGCGCCCTACCCTGCCGGGGCTGCCACCCCGGCTCCGGGACTGGCGGTTCAATGCCAGCCGCAGCAGCCCTTCCAGGACCCTCCCACCCGGCCCAGCCCTCGGTGCCTGTGGGAAGCTCCACGCAACCTTCCCAGGGAAACAGTGTGGATGCAGAGCGTGGCCCTCAAGCCTCTGCCAGCCTTCAGGGTGCCCCGGGCGGAGCCGGCTCTGCCTCTCTGCGCTGGGCCCCATGCGCCAGAAGACACCGGCCAAGCCTCCCCAGAATGCCCCGCTTCTCAGGCCCCGGGCCTGATGCTGGAGCTCAGGAAGCACCTGGCTGAGGACTGTCCTCTGAGAGTGGCTCTCTCGGCCCTCCCCTCTCTTCCAAACACCTTGCTTCCAGCACACCCTGCCGTCAGATTCCGGCATCCTCTCGTGCTCACGTACGTGGCCTTGGCCCGGGGCTGCTGTCCGTGTGCTTTACATGCACTGGTTCACCGAGGCCGCATCACAGTCCTGTTTCACAGGTGAGGAAACGGAAGCACAGAGAGGTTAAGTTGCCCACTCAAGGTCACATAGCTGCCCAGCAGCATAGCCTAAACTCCATTCCGGGCAGCACACCTCCAGGCTCTGTGTCTGTGACCATTACGCTGTCCTGTGGGCCTCTGCTGGACCGTCTGCCAGCTCCTGGCAAGGCCTGCACGGATATGTCTGGCACCCTATCTGAAACGCTTGGGCCTCGTCTGTTTTCTGCTTCTGGGCTCCACCCAAACCCCGGGGCAGTGGGGAAAGCCCATTTGACATGCCGGAATCCAGCTGTAGGGAGCCCAGCGGTTCCTGACATGGGTGGGCGAGGGGAGAAAGGAGTGGTTAGTCTCTGCCTCGACTCCTTGCATTTAAAGACTTGCTCACAGGCAAGGCCTCCTGGAAATAGGTCTCTGGGCTCCTAACTGCAGGGGACAGGACCCAGTGGCTCACTTCAGTGCCTATGCCAGGCAGCCATGACTCAGCCCCAGGAAATCACAGGCTTCCACAGAATGGTGGGTGCCTGTTGGGCCCCATGAGGGGGCCTAAATACATGTTGGGGAAAGGAAAGCAGAGCTAGCAGCAACACCAGAGGTCTGGGGGTGGGGTGGGGCCTCTGCCTAGGGTGGCCCAGGTTGCACCTTCTGGGAGCCACAGACAAGCCCCAGCAAAGGGGGGCCGGGGGGACACAGGCCCCAGCAGGAAAGATGAGGGAAAGGGCACAGGACAGGCCTGGGGAGCAGAGGCTGGGGGCAGGGTCGCTGCCCTATGAGGCCCCTTAGAGCCGCAGCTCCCCCTCCATCACAGGGGAGCAGCTCCCCTTGCCTGGCCAGGTGCCAGCTGAGAGAGCGACTGGCCCTGTCCAAAGATGCTGGCGTCTGAAACTTCCAGCGTTCTGACCATCACCACCTAGGTCAGGCCTGGAAGTTGCTCTCACATCGTTGCACTCCTGGGTTGGCTGCCCGTGGGCCCCCACTCGCCGCCTGCCCCCTTCTTTCAGCACAGAGTTGGGCACAGAAAGGCACTTTCTATGTTTATGGAAAGAATGGAATAGAACAGAAAAGACTGGCTTTGGAGTCTCTCTTTCCTCCACCCTCATCCTCCGAAAGTCACCAGCCTCCTGGCCCCGCCTCGGGCCCACAGCAGTGTCTACACACGGACTTAGTGGCCGAGATTCCAGGCGCTAAGGAGCGGGGGGCCGACAGGGTCTGGAAGGCAGCCGCCGTCCCCTCTGGAGCAGAGGCCGGTGATGGAGCTCCGAGTTTTGTTAGGCCCGCAGACCCCGCTTGAGGTCTTTGAGCCCCACCCCGTCTGCTGTGAGTACTGGGCAGCAGGAAACATCCGACGGCAGAGAAAGGAGGTCTCGAGAGGTCGCTGGGCTCAGGAAGCGCCTGGGGCTGGCTCCCAGCTCTTGTCCCCCCAACTTTTCTCTTTCCCACCCCAAAAGGCTGGCACGTCCATCCTTACAAAGCCCTCGACTGCATGGCATGAGTGACCATCATCTTGGGATGGCAGTGGCCCCACTGCGGGCTCTCTCATCCAGGTGCCTCTGCTGGGGTTTCTCCTCTCTCCCTGCCTCTCTCGGTCCCTCAGCTGGGGAGTGGTTGGCCGTTTCTCCCGGGGCAGTGCCTTTCAGTGGAGGGGAGGTGTGCAGTGGCTCCTTCAGGATACGCCAAGGAGGGGCCAGTGCAGCCTGGGTTCCTGGCCCCATTGGCTCCCACTTGGTGCCGTCACTGCGAGAAGATGCTGCTGAAGCCGCAGGTTGTGGGGCTGAGAGTAGCGTGGAGCCCGGCCCAGACCTTGTGGCTCCAGCATGAGGCCGTCATTCCGCTTCTCACAGAGAGAGGTCTCCCAGGGCCCCAGGTCCTGTCCTCATCGCTCTCCTTCAAACAGCCCTTCAATCATCCATCGAGTAATGAGGGACTTCCAGTCTGGATCAGCTGGTGCGGCCTCATCTCTTCCTGCTCCTCACTGCTAAGTAGAGCTGTAAACCCTGGGGCGAATGCAAAAGGCTGCAAGAAGGGATTCTGAAGAGTGGACAGAGGCAGCGAACTTGGGACCCCAAGATGGAGTCAGGAACAGCTAGCAGCAGGGCATCTTATGACCTCCCCACCCCCGACAGAAGAAGGTGACCGGGTGTGCGTTTCCCACCCCCGGCCTGGCAGTAGAAGGCAGCCCACGGCGGCGCATCCCTCTCCTGGATCCAGCTGAGTCTCGCCAAACGCCAGGCCTACGGGCAGAACCAGCAGGGGGTGGAACGGGACCTGGAGAGTAGGTGGCCAGGGAGGCGCTCTCCGTCCTCACCAGAGACACTGCCCAGCACAGGTTGGGGGACGTTGATGGCAAAGGAAAATCCGCCCCCCCACCCCGCAGAAGCCCCGGCCAGGGAGGGCCTCTGTCCCCGTGGCGGGAGGTTCCTGGCTCCCACCAGGAGGCCCAGCCTTCCGCCCCCAGCAGCACCAGATAAAGCAAGCAGACCCCAAAGGCACTGCGAAGGCTCTGAAATGAGACTGTCATTGGAAGGCCGTCCCACAGAGGGCTGAAAGGAAAGACTGTCCACTGTGAATTTTAAATCTGGACAAACTACCCCTCAGGAAGGATGGGGAAATAAAGACATCCTCTGACGAGGGGAAACTAAGTGAAATTTTGGTAGCTGACGCATCCTTGAAGATTAGCCAAGGGAAGTCTCCAAACAGAGAGATGACAGAAGAAGGGATCTCAGAGCATCAGGAAGGGTGAAGAATCATGGAAAGAGCAGGCGTTTGGGGACGAGCCACAGACTGGCCTCCTGATGAGTGTTCTGGATCATCTGCGAGGAGTGAGACAGAATTACAACACCATCTGCTCCTCAAGCTACTGAAAGAGGGGAGGCAGAGGGCCCTCAATGGAAGTCAGTTTTCCGCACTTCACGGGACGTGGGAAGGCTCTGATACCAGTGTATGGTGACAAGCTGCGTGTGTGCAGTAATACACAACTTTGTGTAGAAAACTACACCGTGACCCAGCTGTATGCTCGCAAAACTCACTTCCAATTCAGTGACATAGGTAGGTTGAAAGTAAAAAGAGTGGAAAAATATATAGCATGCAAACCTCATTTAAAAAAAAAAAAAAGCATGAGTAGCTATATTCATCTCAGATAAAGGAGACTTTGGAGCAAAGAAAATTACTCAGTGGGGCATTACGTAATGATAAAACGATTACTTCACCAGGGACTTAGTAATCCTAAATCCGTGTGTACACACCAAGCAACAGAGCCTCAAAATACATGAAGCAAAAACTAACAGAGCTGAGAGGAGAGATGGACAGATCCTCAGTCCTGGCTGGGGACTTCAACACCCCACCCTCAGCAAGTTGTGGGACTACTAGAAGAAAACCAGGAAGCATGTGGAAGCTCCCCCACCACACAATGCACCACAGCATCTCACTGATGCACACAGAAGGCTCCACCCAATAATAGAATACATGCTTTTCTTCCAGTGCCCAGGGAACATTCACCAAGACTCACCATATCCTGAGCCACAAAATCAACCTCAATACATTTTTAAAAATTGAAATCATACAGAATATATTATCTGACCAAACAGTATCAAACAAGAAATCAATAACAGAAAGACAACAGGAAAATTTCTAAACACTTAGAAATTAGACAACACACTTCTAAATAACCCATGGGTCAAAGACGAAGTCTCGAAGGAGATTAAAAATACATAGAACTGAGTGAAAGTAAAGATACCACATACCAAAATATGTGGGATGCAGCTCAAGCAGTGCTCAGAGGGAAATTCATAGCCCTGAAACCTTGCATGAAAAAGAAGGAAGTCTCAAGTCAAGTACTCATGGAGCTGGTCTTGTGCTTGGCGCTGACAGCGGTGAAGGCCTCTCTGCCTGAGGGGCTTACAATTCAAATGGAGAAGGGGGCAAGGAAATAAATACTGCACATGCAGTGTGGCCAGGGGCTCCCATCAAGTGTAGTGAGGGTGCCGGGAGAGCACAGAGAGCTCAAATCCAGGCTGGGGGAACCAAGGAAGTTTCTCAGGGGAGGTGACACTGAGCTGAGTGCTGGTGGATGTGGTAGACTCCCAAGATGGGGAGAGGGTGCTCTAGGCTGAGGGAGATGGACCCTCAGGGAGTACCAAAGCAAAGGAGAACATGGCTCATTGGGCACAGCCAACTGGGCAAGGGCAGGGGAGGTTGTTGTCATTCAGCTGAGGGTGTTGGCCAAGGTGTCCACGGAGGTTGAAGCTGTTTATAAAGATGGGATTTGGGTGAAGGAACACAGCGAGCCAGGGCCTGGAGCCCTTGACCAGTGTCGGTGGAGAATGAGTCAGATGGGGAGCACTGGCCTCCGTGGGGCAGGGGTACGGGGGGAGGATCAGGCCTGGAAGCAGAGTGGGAGCCAGGGGGGGTGGGAGGCACCTGTCCTGGGATACCCAGCACCTGGATCATGAGTGGTGACCACCTCGGAAGGCTGCAGAGGACTGGCACAGGCCAGTGGGGCAGGTGGTCCCACCTGGTTAGAAAGAGGGTAGGGAGGGTCGGGATGAGGGAAGTCCTGGGTGGCAAGTCAGCACCCTAGTGAGGAGCACCCCTAAGATGCCCCGCCGACCTGAGATGTGAGCAGCTTTGGGGGCTGCCCCTGGGCTGATGGACAAGGGTCCTGGTGCCCATCTGTGAGCCTGGCAGATGCAGGTCCTGCCTGCATGCTGCTCAGAGCCCAGCTCAGCATCTTCCTTGGAGGGACACCCCAAAAGGCACCCCCAGCCAAACCCAGGAGGAGATGGCCTTCGGGTGCGTCCTCTGACCTTGCACCTCCTTTAAAGCTCTCCACCCCCTTATAATTAAATAAAATTGCTCAATTACAGGTTTGATTCATTACAGAGGGCAAGTGGACCAGACAGACACAAGTCACACACTCAGGAGGTCACAGGCTGGGAAGAGTAAACCTGGCCAGAACTAGGATGAGGAATACAGGCTGCTAAGTGAGCACCTAGTAGGAGTGCCTGTCCTAATGTGGAGGGGTCAGAGAAGGCTTCCTGGAGGAGGCAGCACTAAGTAAAGTTCCTCAGGTTAGGCAAGGGGAAAGAAGTTTCTGGGCAGAGAGAGCTGCAGGTGACTGTGGAGCCAAGCAGCCTGGGTTGGACTCCTAGGCCCTCCACCTACTGGCTGTGACATCTCTGGCCCTCAGTTTCCCCATCTTTAAGATGGAGAAGGAACAGTACTGGCTGCGTGGCTGTGTGAGGACTGTGGGGCAGCGTCGCTCCTGCCTGGTGGAATGAGCGCTCAGTGAGGACCAGTCCTGCAAGGCAGGAGGGAGGTCGCATCACCACTGAGGCCCGAGGAGTGTCCACCGAAGGTCCCAAGGCCCAGCTGTGTTGGACCCTTCCCGGTGTTGCTGCTCAGAGGATGCCGTGGTCATCCTTGTTTCCGGACCACCAGAGCATCGCTTGGGGAAGGGCTGGGTAAACCCCGGCACGGGCGCCCACGCTCCAGCAGGTGGCGCTGTCGCCTGCAGCAACGAGGCCCTGGGAGCCGCGTCCCCATCTGAAAAGCCGGGAGAGTGATGGTTGGCCGCTGCCCACTCCAGGGAAGAGGGGAGAGCGACAAGCAGTGCTCGGAAGGTGGGGGAGGTGGGGGTGTCAAGGGCGCCAGATGTCCTGGTCACCACGGCCCCGTGTCCCAGAGCCACCCGCTGCCATACAGACACACATACACGTAGACACGTACACACACACTACTCATACACATACCCCCTCCACACGTGCACACACACGCACATGCACACGCACCCACACCAGACTGCAGGCCCAGTGTGGGCAGGGTGAGGCCCGGGCCCCCAGGCCTGCTCCCTAGCGCAGGGCCCTCGCCGGTGCAGTAAGCCGCGGCTCCGGGCCACAGGGCTGTCCCCGCACAGGACGTCTTGCACATCCTGAAAACAGCCCTGGAGGGGACAGGGCCTGCCGGGACTCAGGCCTCGGACCCACGGGCGCTGGCCTCTCAGAAACGTGTCCGTCTGTCCACACGGCTCAAGTGGCTGCCCCGCGCTTTCCGTTCCTTGGTCCCGCAGCAGCCAGGCCTGGCGCTCTAATGGCACAGGCTGAGTCACCTCCCAGGACCCTCCAGACTGCCTGTACCCCCGACCCCCGGCCGTCCTTGAGTGTCCCCCCCCCCCCCCCCCGGTGGAGACTCTGCTCTTCGGTCACCTCTCCTGAGAGCTGGCGGCAGGAGCGCTGGCGGGGGGTGCCGGTCCTACGTTAAGGAGAAGGGACTCCAGCCCTGGGGGCGTGACCTCAGCTCCCGGGGGAGCTGCCTCGGCCTCCTCCTCTCCTGGCGCCTGGTGGCCCTCTGTTGGCGGCTGCAGCCTCCCCTTCCCCTCGCCCCACAGACAGCCGACCTTGCCCCCCACTGGTGGCAGGAGCGGAAGGTTCAACCCCATTTTACAGTCTCCCTTTCTAACCGTCCTGGAACCACGGCATCCAGAGGCGAGCAGAGCCCTCAGGGGCTGCTCAAGTAGACCCCTGTGGCCAGCCTCACTGCCCCTGCCCAGCCCCGTCAAGTGTCGCCCCCACCCCCGTCCCACCTTCAGAGCGAACCCCCTCTGCTCCTGGGTGTCTGTTGGGCAGGGGAGAAGTCGGGGTCTCAAGCGGCTGAGTAACTCACTCCAGGCCTTGCGGCCAGTGATTAGGAGGCGGGCTGAGGTTCTCAACCCACCCACCCGACCCAGTGCTGTGCAGCCACAAGACCCCTGGGAGGCCTGGAGCCCCGAGCTCCCTGCCCCCACGGCCTTCTCATGTTCCTAAGCACCTTAAGGATCCATCTTTGTTCTTCCTCCATTCAGCCACTCCCACCTGTCTGGAGCGACAGCCTGAACACAGCACATGAGGCCCCTGCTCTCATGGGGCCTGACTCTGATGGGGAAAGATGCCCAAGTCACCTCAGAGGAGAGTGCCGGGGTGCCTTGGTAGGCAATGCCATTTAGATCAGGTGGTCAGAGAAGGGGCTGCCATGCCAAGACCTGGAGGAGAATACTGCAGGTGGAAAGATGGCAGGTCCAAAGGCCCGGGGGCAGGGAACAGCCTGACTTGCTCTGGGAGGGACAGGAGGCAGGGGAGAGGGTTTGCGAGGAGGCTGAGCCTTTGGGCAGGGCTGGTGTGTGTGAGCTACCTGTTGCTCACAAACCAGCTTGTACAAGAGAACAGGCGCTGGCACATGTGGTCGTCCCCCTCGTGCTGGGCAGTGACGCTGGGCTCTCCATTGTGCAGATGAGGGCAGGAGCTTCGGAGAACAGCATTTCCCCAAGGCCTCACAGCCAGAAAAGCATGACCTGGGATGGGCTGACTGGAACCCCTGCTCTCCCGCTGTGACAGCCGTCTCACAGCTGCCCCCTCGTTGGCCTGAACTTGCGGAGGTGAACTGCCCAGCCCTCCTTTCACATGCTCCCCCGGCCTGGGGCCTCCACATTTCCTCCCTGAGCTCCCCACACTTCCTCTCTGCTTCCCCAGACTCCCCCCCACAGCATCACATCTGCCGCCCCGCTCTCCAGCACCCTGCCCTGGGTCTTGTCCCTCTGCCCCAGATCCTGGCTGACTGCCCCACCCCGCCACCCACTCTCGCGGCTCTGATCACCCACATCCCCCAGTGCTCACATCCAAAGTGGGTCACAAAGGTCTGAAGTGGATTCATAAGGAACCAGGTTTATAGAAAATCATCAATGGGTTGGTCTGAGACTGGGAACCAAGACAGCAAAAACATCGAGATCTTCTATGGGGAGACTCCTTGAATGCGGCAGAACAGTTATCACGCGGTGGGCTCTGCCCAGCTCAGACGGGCTCAGGTCCCCGCGTGATGAGTGTGTGTGGGGAAGTTGTCAAAGCCATGTCACCTCCAACAGATTTGGGGAGGGGAGTGAGTCTCTCAAGGGGGAGGTGTATCTGCCCGAGAGAGGGACAGACAAACAAGAAGACGGGCGAGGACGCGGGGAGGAGGCTGCAGGCTCTGGGCAAGGCAGCGTCCTTGATCGGATGCTGGTGTGAACAAGCCAGAGGTAGAAGACATCTGGAGGATAACTGCACGGAGTTGAGTACGGACTGGGCGTCAAATGACACTAGGGGACGGTTGTTAACTTTGTTAGCTATGACAACGGTATTGTACTAAGGAGGAAAATGTCCTTTATTAAAGATATGCATACTCAAATACTTGGAGGGAAATGTCACAAAGATGGTAATTTACTTTAAAATAATTCAGAGAAAACCAGAGGAAACAAATATGGCAAAATGTTAGCAGTAGTTAAATATAGATGACGGATGCGCAGGCATCATAATGCTACTCTCTGTTCTTTTCCATATGTTTGAAATTTTTCATAATAAAGAGCTTTTTTAACTTTTAATAAAAATTGCATATGGATCACATGAAGGGTGTAGGCTTAAGAGGACATGTTGCATAGAATAAATCTGAGGCGGCACAAAAGAGCAATCGATGGTGCCTAGCTACGGGGTGACTGTTGGAAATCCCACATGGGTGATCTGAGGACAAAAGCCCTCGAGGGCCCAGGGCGCTTTCTCAGGGCTCCTCGTGTCCAGGTTCATGCATCCCACAGCGAGAGCTGCTCGGGTGGGCGGGTGACCTGGAATGGCACAGAGGGGGCCCAGGCCATGGAGAGGCCCTGAGGATTCTGGAACTTGGGGAGGCCCCCATCCTTGGACAACAGCCCCTCACACTGAGGCCTCCACTCCCTTCATCCGTTTACTGCCGTCCACCTGCTGAGGCTTCTGACCAAGGCGTTCCTCGAATCACAGAACCCTGCAGACCAGCCCTGCGCCCCACCAGGGGCTTCCGGTCACCCTTGACTCGCCTCCAGTCTCATCGGGAGGATTCGCTCCGTTTCTGGAAGGAAGCTGTCATTTGAGGCTGGCAGGATTTTCTGGGGCAGTGAGAGTGACGTGCACGGCAGGCTCTCCCTGAGCAGTTTCTGTGAAGAGGGGTTTATTTGCCCTCTCAGTTAGTTCCCAAAGGGCTGGAGGTGTGGGAGCCTCGTTAGGAAAAGTACTGACCAACTGTCGTCTCTGAGAAGGGGCAGTGGGCTGGAAGCTTCCTGGTGACAGTGGCAAAGGCAGCGCCCTGCTGGTCAACGCAAGGACTGCGTCCACCTGGGTTCTTGGCAGGCTCAGGCGTGCTGAGGGGGAGCCAGCCTGGGGCTGGCCCTTCGGAAATGCCCATGGCGGGAGGTGAAGTCCCAAGTCAAGGGCGGCGCCTCCAGGAAGGAGTGCCAGTCTATGGGCCCACGTTCGCTGATTTTTTAATGATCTCCTGTAGTTCAGCGATAGGTAATGGAGAGTGCAGACTTGCGCATCATTGTTGTACTCATTAGCTCGTCCCCCAAATATCAGGCGGCCCTCGAGGTAGCCTGAGCCCTTGCCTGGAGGACACCCCTCTGCTGGGCCGTGAGGGGCTGTGTGGCTGCCTGCAGCGGGCTTTGGGCCACTTTCCCATCCTGTGGCCCGTCCAGGACCACAGCTGCAGGACCAGCCGACCAGCTCTTGCTGGGATACGCAGCCCGGCTGAGGGCCCCTCCAGGGTTCTGTTCCTCCACCTCTCTGCCTTTCCTCTGAGACCAAACAGGCCTCTGGCTGTGAAGGCTGGAGCGGGAGGAACAGCACAGCAGACACCTGTGACAACACCCAGCTGGGATGGGGCTGGGGTATGGGAATGGCTCCATGGTCCTAGCTGTAGCCGATAGCGCTGGAAGTCTCAGATCCATTGTCATCATCTCGGAGAAGGAACTGAACCCTGAGCATGTGACTGCAAGGGCCTCGAGTCAGACTTGAAGCACGGTCATTACCTGCCACACCACAAGGGGCCCACATTTATAGACACACAGTAATTTATCGATGCCCTGTATGCACCAGGCTCCATGCTGAGCACACCATGCCCACGAGCTCACTCCATCCGGGCAAGAACCTCGTGAGATGAAAGAGGTCTGACAGCTCCCCAAAGTCGTGTGGCCAGTCAAGGGCAGAGGCACAGGGAAATCGGCCACACGGGGGCTGCCTCATCTTCATCTGTGGACATCCAGCCAGCTTGCAGCACCGCTGCAGTCAAGAGGCAGGACATAGCACTGGCCCCAGGGCGCTGGGAGGCGCTGGGAGGTGCTGGGATGAAGATAAGATGCTGTCACAAGGGAGGCAGGACAGGCTGCGAACAGAACTGTGGTTCCACTCATTTGCCTGCATTTCCCTCCGATTCGCACATCGTGTGCCAGAGCCACTAACGCTGGGATTATGAAATCAAATGCATGACCTGCTCCAGTGTAGACAAACTCCATCTTCAGGGTACATCTGCCTCTCCCCACCATGCACACGGCTATCCCCACCTCCAAACAAATGTGTCTGTGCTTTAAGAAAATTCCACAGCCTATACATTTCATTTGTTAAACAGAAAATCGGGAAGTACTCCCAGGGGAAGCCTGGTGCTACGGAAGGGTTCTTCCTGGGGGCACCTCTCAACGGTTTCCCCGAGAACACGTTGGAAGGTGTGGCCTGGTACTCTGGGATGGTGTTTCCTGAGTAGACTGCAGCCTGCTTGCTCCACGAGAACAGCACACATGCCTGGAGTGCTCGGTATTTTTGACAATGACGATGATGACAAAGACGCCACCAGGAAGCTAAGCGAAATAGCCAGTGCAAACGCCGGCAGGATTTGAGGGGAGCCCTTCGCTGTCTGGTCTGAATCTCCAGGCTCCAGGTCTGTAAGGCAGCGTTCTCCATGCAGGATCCCAGGGGACAGCCAAGGTTACCTTCTGCCCTGCCTGAGCATTCGCAATCTCGGGACTTCTAATTGGACCCCAGATGAATTCGAGGTGCACCTTTCATTAAAATCACGCTAATCACATCTGTTGTGGCCTTTACAAGGAACAGAGCACCATCTGGGAGCCCAGAGCCAGAGGCCAAGCTCAGCTCTGTCACCACAGACTTGCTCTGGGCAAATCTTAACCTCTCGGCTTCCTCCTGCAGTCACGAGTGTTGGATTAGAATGGCGATTCTCAACCAGGGAGAGTGCTGCCCCGCCCCAGGGGACAGTAAGCAAGGTCTGGAGACATCATCGGTTCTCACAACTGGGGGGTGCTACTGGCATCCAGAGGGGCAAGGCCAGGGATACTGCTAAACATCCTATGATACAAAGAACTGTGGACGGCCCCCCAGCACAGAATGCTGCCGCCCAGAGTGTCAGCCACGCCAAGACTGGGAACCCAGGCACACAAACCCCGCCCGCCCCTTCTGAGTTGAGGCCGGCTGGTCAGGATGAGAGGACGGGAGCAAGGCTGTGGCCAGCCCTCCCCGGGCAGCATGTGAACTGGGGAGTTGGCTGAGGCTCACTGCCCAGTTCACCAGTGTCCCTGAGGCTGCCAGGGAAATCTGGTGACAATCCAAAGAGGTCCCCTTGGAAGCTTCCTCCCGCTCTGGGAACAGCAGAGAATGAGGGAGGAGCTGACGGCCAGGCCTGGCGCACGTGAGAGTGAACCCTAGGAAGGCAGGGGCTCAGAATGCCACATTCGGGACTCCCCAAGGAGTCAGGGGACCGCAGCCCGGACCTGCCCTTTCCTCCATCCCACCTTCGTTCATTCCCCAATAGCCCCTGCCGGCCAGGCTCCTCGGAGACGGGCAGGCGCCCGGCAGGCTGACACAACGCCCTCTAGACTGAGACGTTCACTGTCTATTTCCAGAGGCAGGGAAACCAATACCCTTTATTTTACTTTAATAAAAAACCACGTGCCTCTTTCAGACCTGTACTGGGAAGCAGGCCCCACACAGCAAACACCTCCCAAATCCAGAGGCCCCGAAACCGGGCCCCAGAGCAGAGCAGCTGTGGGGCAAGTGTGGAAAAGTGTCCCCACTGGTCTCCAGTTGGCATTTCTTCTTCAGCTTTCTCTTATGACTTTCCAAACCCAACAGCTTCTTGGGAGGCATGATGAAGTGTTTAAAAATGAGGCAATAAAATAAATCACTTGTTCTCGGAAGACAACCGGTTGGTGATTTGGCTGCATGTCTGAGCTGGCTAAATGCTGACACAGGAAGGCTGACGCCAGGCTGGGGCCTGCATGCAGCCGCACAGCACCGGCACTGGCAGTCGTGGCTCGCAGGCACGCGAGGTCCCACAGAAAAGACCCCTCTTCCTGTCCACGCCAGGGCGTGCTCGCCGCGGCGTGTGGTCATGTAAGGGGTCCACAGTGGACACCTGGGCTAACTGGTGCTAGCACTCGATTTATCCCTGCAGTAGTTCAGCTCTCCTTGCAACTGTCTAATTGTCCACAGGCAGCTGCCCAGCTGGTCCTGGCCCTCCCTGGGGACCTGCTGCTGTCTGCCTTGGCCTTCATGCCCTTCCTACCCAAACCCAGCATCAGTCCCCAAAGGATTTCTCGAGAGGGTTTCAAAGAGCTGGAAATGAGCTTTGTCCTGCAGCCACTGAATCTGGAGAACCATTTAGGATTCCTCAAAAGTTACTACCTCACTCTGTACACAAAAACCCATCAGAGATTTAAATGTGAAAGGATAAAAGCATGAACGTACCAGAAGACAATGTGGGAGACTTTAATGTGGGGAAGTCCTTTCTAAGAAGATCAAACCAACGACAGCTGCTCCCATCTCATTCAGAGTTTAAGCCAAAAAGCTGGTGGCCTCGCAGGACCCAGAAGGCCCTTGGGGGCCTGGCCACATCTCCCCCGCATCTCTGACCTCATCCCTCTGTTTGTCAGCATGAGCTCCTTTCTGTAGTGGTGACAAATAAACCCTGACATCACAGAGGCATGACGCAGCACAGATTTACTTTCCACTCCAGCTAAGCCCAGTGAGAGTCGGGCAGATGTCCAGGGCAGCAGCCACTCCACACAGTGAGGCCCGGATCCAGGTTGCCCCCCTGAGGAGGGGAGGGGAAGGCTGTTCCCCCGAGGCGGGGACGGGAAGGCCATCCCATGGGCTCTATTAAATGCTCTCAGCCAGAAGTGCCCTCTTCTGCTGCTCACAGTCCTCCTGGCCGTGGCGGGGCTGGGGGGCTGGGGGGCTAGGGGGCTGGGGGGCTGGAGGCGTGGCTACCTGGTGAACTTAGATTGCTCTGCCACAGCCCCTGTCTCCCTCTCTTGCTCACTCACCCAGCTACACTGACTTTGCGGCTATATCCTGAACACTAAACATACTCTTGTCTCACGGCGCTTGTATTAGCTCTTCCTACTTTCTGGAATGTTCTTCTGGAAATCTGCTAGGCCAGCTCCCTCACCTCCTTCAGGTGTCACCTTCTGGGTGAGGCCTTTCCTGATCACCCTTTGAAGACTGCAACCTCGCACACCCACCCTTTACTCCCTGTCCCCTCTCAGATTACTTTTCTTGTGGCACACGTCACCACCTGATAAATTATACTGGTCACAGTCCAGACAGGAGAACTGACACAATCTTAGGTATTTCAAACAAAGGGATTTAATATAGGAAACTGGCTACACAGGTTTAGAAGGTGGGAGGAGCAAAAGAGACCCACATCCGCAGGCAGCAGCTACTAGCCCTGGGCTGGGAGAGCACCAGAAGAAGCAGGGTTTCTGGAAGCCAGGGCTGCAGGACGGCCCGCCTGCCGGCTCAGGGCACTGAGGGCACTCCAAGAGCTCTGGGGCCTGCGGAAGCGCACAGTCTGGGGGTGCTCAGATCTCAAGATGGGCATGGCCCCGCAGAGTCAGCAGCTCAGGGGGCGTGGCCTGGCTGCTCCTGTATCCCAGGCTGTGTGATGAGGCTGGTGCCAAAGAAGCTGGCTGCTCTCGCTAGCATGATGCCACAGAAGCAAGAAGGAAGTCCCATTCTCCTCTCTCCCCTTCAGTCTGCCACCAGGGCCTCTCATGGGCAGGGCCTGGTTGAAAGGGCAAAGGATCTTGGGCAGAGGCCTGAGCACAAAGCACAGAGGTCAGGCATCGAGCCCAGTGGTGCACTTGGTTATCTGTCATCGTCAGGCTCCCAAGCTAGAATGCAATCTCCCTGAGGTTAAGGCTTTCCTCTTTAATGCATGGCTAAACCCATCCTCCTAGAGCTGCAGAGGACGCAGAGAACATCAATGAATGCCGACGTGAATGAATGGATAGATGAGGAACTGGGAAAGATATCTGCCACCCAGCAAGGCCAAGGACACTTTCCTGAAGATGTAAAGAGAGCTTTCAAGTCGAAAAGAAAAAGGTTAATAGCTGGATCAAGAAATGGACCAAGGAGGTGGACAGGCAGCAAAGAATGAGGTAGACCAGTTGGTGCCAACGTGGAAAGAGCTCTGAGACACGCAGAGGGGAGTAAAGCATGGCCAGGTCAGCGCACTCGGAGAAAAAGATGTAATTAGACACCCTGTGGGCTTTTATAGGACTAGAAAGGGTCTAGAAGGGTCACCCAAAACATCACAGTAGTTGTCTCTGGGGAGTAGAACGGGCACTGGGGGCAGGTGGGGGGAGCGAGGGGACATTTATTTCTACTTTACTCCCTTCTCTTCTGTTTGAAATTTCCACCACAAGGAAGTACTTCCTTATGATAAAAGCCAATTACTTAAAAAAGAAAAGTGACTCAAGTTAATGAAGATAAAAAAGGAAGGAGAAGTCCCTCAGACGTGGACTCTGTTGCACACGGAAAGGCTGCAGCCACACCTGTGATGGTCAGTGGCTGTCGATGGCACAGGGGCTCGATCGAAGCTTGAAAGCCTTCAGGAACACAGCCTGCCATCATCTGAGAACCCCCATCTGCGGTTCTAAAATAAAAGCGGGTGATGTGGAAGTTTACATCGTTAGGGTCTTTCAGCTTTGATTCACACGGGGCATATCCTTTCTACATTAAAACCACATATGTTGCAAACCACACATCCCACAAAGGACTATTATCTAGAACATATAAAGAACTCTCAACTCAACAGTAAAACAACAAAGAATCCAATCAAAAATGGGCAAAAGCATGAAGAGACATTGCACCAAGGAAGATACACAATGGCAAAGAGCACACGAGAACACGTCCCACATCACGAGCCATCAGGGAAACGCAAACTAAAGCCACAGGGAGAGCGCTGCATGCCCATCAGAGTGGCTGACATGAACAATGGTGGCAACGCCAAACACCAGTGAGAACTGGGTCCCTCATATACTGCTGGTGCGAACGCGGCACGGAGCAGCCTCTCCGGAAAGCAGTTTGGCAGTTTCTTGTAAAACGCAACATGTAACTACCGTATGACCCCGCGATGCACTCTGGGGCATTTATCCCAGGGAAACGAGAGTTTACGTCCACATAAAAACCTGTGCGCAGATGAGCAGAGCAGCTTAATTCATAATGCACAGAAACTGGAAACAAGCCAACATCCTTCAGCGACGAATGATGCACAAACTGTGCTGCCGTGGACCATTTACTGCCCCGCAACAAGGAGTGGACGACTGATATTCTCCGGGGAATTATCTGAGCGAGAAAAGCTGATTCCAAAGGGTCACAGGCCGTGTGATTCCATTTACGTAACAGTTTTGAAATGGGGAAATTTCAGCCATGGAGGACAGTGCTCCTGGGGGCTGGGGAGGGGGACGCAGCCACGGAAGGGCAACAAGGAAGGATCTTTGCGGTGATGGAAATGTCCTGCACTTTGTGGTGGATGCATGACCTACACAGGGCATAAACTGTGTGGGACTAAACACAGCCACACAAGGCAGTGCACGTAAACCGAGGATGCGGGAAGGAGACCGGGGCCTGTCAATGTCAGCATCCTGGCAGCGACAGTGCGCCCTGCCTCTGCAAGGTCTTTTCATTGGAGGAAACGGGATAAAGGGCACCAGAGATTTCTCTGTATTACTTAAAACTGTGTTACTGCATCTATAATTATGTCAATAAAAATTTCAATACAAAAAACACATACAAGACTTCTCCTTCATTACTATGAAACCTGATTCAATTGCTTCATTTCAGATTTGTTGTTTAGAAAAATAATAAACCAGGGTGACATCATTAGCAAAGAACAAACGTTGCCTCCCACAGAATCCACGCTGGCTGGAAAAGCTGGCCTCCCCTTAGCGTGGCTCTGCGCCTCTGTGGCAGAAGCCACCCAATGCCAGTACCGTTTGAGCACATCCACAGACAGCTCAGCTCCTCAGTAACGGGTCTCCATCCCTAACTAGCTCAGCCCTGCAATCACAAAACCAACCCGCCCAGTAAGGAAGAAAATATCAACACGGCCTGTACACACAATTACAGTAGACACCCGTCCTCGTTCAAGTTCCTGTGCATAACTCAGACTTCCTGTTTTGCTTCTAGACACAAGGGTCCCCGACTCGTTTATCCACCTGTGTGGGTCTGCAGACAGCAGAGGTTCTGAAACCAGGTGCACAGCAAACTCCTCTGAGACTCCACAACACATAAGTCCTTCACTACCCTACACCCTGGAAACTTTTTTGAAAATGTCTCAAGCAAGAAGCCGACTGCTCCCCTCCTGCTGCCTCAGCAGGCCCACAGGCTGAGGATGGGACAACGGGGCCTTTCTCCTCACTCATCCAACAGCTGAGAGTTCTGTGGACCGGCACCATGACAGGCACTGGACACAAAGACAGCAACAGTCCCTGCCCTGGAGGAATGTCCAGCCTGGAGTTTCCCAGGCACCAGGCACACGGCAGGGCTGGTGTAGGACAGAAATCAGGACTGGGCAGCGAGCCTCTGGGTGGAAAGGATGGTTCTTTGTTCTGAAATCATGTCTATCTTCCTTTTGCGTGTTATATGCCCCCTTTTTTGGTGAAATGATGGTAACGGTCCATGGCAGGGCTGTGTGCATGCGTGTGTGTGTGTGCGTGTGTGTGTGCACGCTCCCATATGTCAGTGTTCACATCTTCTTTGGAAATGGTCTGGTCCGTGAAATCCAAAGACTGAGAACCCAGGACGAGAGGTAGTTCAGCTTCAGTCCAAGTCACAGGAGTCCTGCCCACCCATCGCCTTGGCAGGACCCACCCTTCTCACAGAGGGCCCTCCCTCCACAACACACGCCAGCACCTTCTGTGGGCCAAGCATTGTGCGGGGTCCTGATCACAGAGAGACTCCCGCAAAGGAGCTTCCAGTCCAGGACGAGGTAGCAGACACTTGAACAGGTCAGTTCCATAAAGGTCTTGGGGTCGTACAGAGTCCACATGGCATCCAGAGGGACATGAAGAGCTTCCTGGGGTCTCCTTCCCAGCGGCAGTCAGGGTTCCAGGCAAAGGAAGAACGGGGTGAAGGCCTGCAGGGAAGGAGAGGGGAGCAGCGCGGGGCCAAGCAGGCCTGATCCCACTGCCGTGGGTCAACGCTTGCTCACCGAGCTCAAGCCCTTTCATAAATAACTTAGTGCCTCTAGGAAAGGGATGAGCACGGACTCCCTGGGGAGCTTTAGACTCGGCTTTCAGAGTCAACCAAGAATAAATTGATTTACCCATCTGCTCCTTCAGAGAAGACTTACGCACCCTGGGCCCGGCCGCACCTCTGAGGCTGCGAATAAATGGAGCCACTTGAGAAGCTGGCCTGAGACTCCTCCACCACGGGGCGCATCGAGTGCGGGAGACGTCCTGAGGTGAGGCCCGCAGGTCTGCCTCTGCAACCCGGGACCACCCATCACGGCCCTGTTCCCCCCGGGCCAGCCCTGCCTTCTTCTCCAGCCCCTCACACACTCTCCTGAGCCCTCCTCGGGCTGGGGACCACAGGGATGGCTGAAGCCAGAAGGCTTTCTGGCATATATTAGGAGTCTTAGGCAGAAAAGTAAAAATAAGGAGAGACACAGAGGAGATGGATGGGCATGGGGAGGAAGACCCCAAAAGGTAATGGGGCAGCTTGGGACCAGGGTGGCTGCAGCCCAGTCCCTGGGCGCCTCCCCAACACCGTCACCTTTGCCAGACGCTTCTCCAGGGCGGAGTGGGCAGTCCAAGCAGGGGCTGTCACGACGCCAGAGACCCCAGCCTCCACTGCAAGCTAAGCCAAGGTGCGCACATCAAAGGGAGAGGGAGAAGTTGGGGGACAGGCCCTGACTCACTAACGCCTCCAGGGGCCTCTCCCCACACAGCTGCAGAGCCTTCTAGAAGCAGTCAGTTCTTGCGCTCCTCTGATAGCTGAGGGCTGGCACCTCCCTCCGGGGAGCAGTGAGTGAGTGAGTGTGGCCCAAGGGCGAGTGTCCCACAGACAGGCTGGAGTCCCCAGGTCCCAGGAAGCATCCGCTCCCAGGACCCTGAGCACAGCCACCCCTACACATGACCGGCCATCAGGGAGCCCCTCCCCCTCCCCCAGGGTACGAGGCTCACTCAGGCGATCTGGGCGGAGATTCTCCAGAGACCCTGCAGGGTGCTGGGTCTTGCACCTGTCCTGGTGGGCAGAGGGTCCACACAGACCCAGCACACCCACGCCCCAAGGCTGGGGGCACAAGGCAGTGGCCACGTCCCTTCCTGGAAGAGCTTGCAGGGACCTGTGCTCCCAGAGCCACCTCAGCAGGGCCCAGGGATCAGCCGTTAGTAGGTGGATCCTGATGTCTGTAACACTGGCGGGCCCTTCTCCTTCCAGGCTTCTGGGGCAGGGCGTGGGGGCAGGCAGGGCCTTTCAGCCCCACCCCTCTGGGAGCAGGCCGCTTTCTCCATAAGGCCCGGGAGGCCCAGCACCCAGGGCCTGTGATTCTTTCAGGGGTCCGTGAAAATGTTTTAATTTTAGTTTCTTTTAAAATAAGAAAAGGGGCCGGCCCAGTGGTGCAGCAGTTAAGTGCGCACGTTCTGCTTCGGTGGCCCGGGGTTTGCCAGCTCAGATCCCAAGTGCAGACACGGCACCGCTTGGCATGCCATGCTGTGGTAGGCATCCCACATACAAAGTAGAGGAAGACAGGCACGGATGTGAGCTCAGAGCCAGTCTTCCTCAGCAAAAAGAGGAGGATTGGCAGATGTTAGCTCAGGGCTAATCTTCCTCAAAAAAAATAAAAGAAGAAAAAAATGAATATATTAATGCTGAACATATAGGAATCCAGACTGGTTTATATCCGTCTTTATACCAACCCAGTCATAAAACATACTCATTAATATTTTTTAATGGAGGAAGGCAAAAGTGCGAGGCCCACGGGGTCAGAATGTGAGGCCAGAACCTACGAGAACTCACTCCTCTTGCTCCACAGATATTGTGGGGCGTCGGTCCAGTGCCGGGCGCCATCTAGGTGCTGACAGGAGCAGAGCATGGACGAAGCAGACCCTGGGCACCGTGAGCCCGTGGAGATGTGTCCCCACGCGCCTTCCAGCTGGCTGAGTGCCCCAGAGGGTGTGTGGGGCCAGAGAAGGTGCTGGGAGGCCTGGGTGCAGCTCTCCTCAGCCGGCCACTTCCCTCCACAGTCCCTGGCTCTGAGAGGCTCTCAGTCCCAACCAGCCGTCTGTCCCCAAGCGTGCCCGAGCCGAGGGGTAGTCAGGTAACATTTTAACTTCAGGCCCCATGGTCATCTCACTTCCTCTCCTGGAGAGGGAAGAAGGTGCATTGTACAGCTTTCTAACTTTGTTTTAACTCCAAGTTGCTCTTTCTGATCTCTCCGTTAGCAGCTCAGATCCCAGTGGACACCCAGCACCTCCTCTCCCTAGAGGACCCTCTCTCACAGGCACGGGCCCAGGGCTGGGGCCCAAGTCCTTGGCACACCCCAAACTGTACCCAACCCCTCACATTTGCAAAGGACTTGAAAGTGTACGGCATGATCTAATGGTCATTTACTTGTCATGACTTGCTAACGACCCCGATAAGATGACCCACGTCCTCCCACTTCACGATCAGTGACGGCGACAGAGGACGGGGAGGACTCTGTAGGTCTTCAGACTTGTCCTCCACTGGGGACTGATGAGAAGCGGGGCTCAGGGAGGCCATGGCGTGCCCAGCGTCCCTACGCAGGGGGACTCAGCTGCCTGCTCCGCGAACAGCCCCCTCACCTCACTGGGCTTTACCTTCCTTGAGCTGGAAGAGCTGGACCGAGACCATTCCAAGCTTTTCCTCCAGCTTTAACAGTCCGTAATTTTACTCTACATTCAGAAGGATAAGGCCGTTGACGGAAAAAAACCCAAACCAAAACACACACACCCCCCGCCCAAAGAGATATGATTCAAGAGTAAGCATTTTTTTGGTAAAAGTCAAAGGCTTTGCAGTTCCAGGATGTGGGAGCACACTTCCTGTATTAGCCAGGGTCTCCAGACAAACGGAGTCAACAGGACGTACACAGAGAGAGACCTCCTGCAGGGAACTGGCTCACATGATCACGGAGGCTGACGAGCCGCCAGGCCTGCAGTCAGCGAGCTGGAGACTTGCAGGAGGGCTGATGGTGCGAGTCCAGCAGGTTTGGGACCCAGGAAGATACAGTGTTAGAGCCTGACAGCAAGAAAAACGCCGACATCCCAGTTCAAAGGCCGTTAGGCAAGAGGACTCCTCTCATGCTTGGGGGAGGGTCAGCCTTTTGTTCTAGTCAGGCCTTCAACTGACTGGACGAGGCCCACCCGCACTAAGGAGGGCAACCTGCTTTACTCAGTCTACCCATTTAAGAGTTATTCTCATCCAAAAACACCCTCACAGAAACACCCAGAACGATGTTTGACCAAATACCTGGGCACTGCACGGCCCAGTCACATCGACACTTAAAATTAACCATCACACCCCTTCTGAGGTAAGAGTTCAGTAAACACGAGGGCTGGAAAATTTCCTCCCCTGGCCCTGACTCCAAGGGCAGAGCCAAAGGGAGCAAGGACATCATCCTCGCCCCAGCTGGTGACAGGGGATGCCCATCTCCGATGTGGCCACAAGGTGGCGCCAGGGGAGGAAGTTCCCCGGATGAAGCAGGGACCACCACCCCCCCCCCCCCTTTGGCTGACTGGAAAGAAAGGGGCTCCGCCTGGGGGCTGAGCTTGGGTTTCACTCTGGCCGTGGCACCAGGGACTGTCAGGCCACGGGTGCTGGCCGGCCCTGCAAAAGGGAGGACAGACAAGTGTTCACAGTTCAACTCTGTGGAAATCTGGAATGCTCTACCAATGGAGCTGCTGGGGTCCCTCCAGCCAGGCCTCCTGCCCTCACTGGGAACAATGCAGAGCCAGTGGGCACAGACTCATCTCTCCTCCGTGTCCCTCACTATGACAGCGTGGTGGGGGCTGGTGCACAGGGCTCACGACTGCCTCTCTGCTGCTGTCAAAACTGTTCCCCAGTTCCTAAACCCAAAGGCAAGGTCAGAGTGGGAAACAGCCCAGCTGCTTCCATTTGAAGAACGAGGAACGATGGGCGGCAGGCAGCGCACGGCTCGGGGTGTTGCTGCGAGGGCAGCAGGAGCCTCACGGCCACTCGCTGCCAGCTGCTGGCACTGCTTGGCTGTCCTGGGCACGGCCACAACCTCAAAAGAGCTACTGCAGGGAGCATCCCGGGACACGGCGCCTGCGCCACAGACCCACCGTCCCGGGGGCCTGGGGATTCGGGCACAGGGACCCAAAGATCTCTCCTTTAAGGCAAACTAACCCATCTAAAACCCTAACTAAAACCAAAAACCCAAAAACAACAACAAGCTTTCTCATTGTAAAACAAAACAGATGCAAAAGAGCAGAAAGCGGAATCGACGACTCAGTGAACTAGAAGCACAGGCTGCGGGGAGGGAGGCCTTTCAAGGCCACAGGCGGGGTGCTGGGACTCGCACGGTCACAGCATCACGCAGACACACACACAAACACAGACGTACAAATACACATACACACGCCTACATCTACACACACACATATGCTGCAGACGGAGACTCTCAGAACAACCATGTTAATACTGCCACCAATATGATTACTAAGAACTCGGCATTTCTTGCCTACACTGTCCCCATTCTCCTCCCATTTTAAAAGCTGTCAGACATGGACATTGTCAGAGCACGTAGCCAACAGGTACCACCCTCGTCCCCTCTACGACTTCACCGGCCTCAGTTCTACGGCCGACACTTGTCTCCGGCTTGCGTGGCCCTGTGCCTGCCACCGTGCACTCCCCCGGAGCTCCTGGGAGGGCTGGCAGCACCCCGGCGGGCCACACCTGCACACCTTCGTCCGCGACCTTCACAACTGAGCGTCAGTTTTGCTGGATATAAATTCCTCGGCTCACTCTTCCTTTCCATGAAAATCTTAATTATTCCATTTTCTCCCTGCATAAAGCTCAGCCTTTGAAAAGCCTGATTTCCCCCCAGATGCCTCAGGGATTCTTTTCTCTAAAACCCGTCACTTTTACTAAAACACTTCTTGGTGTTGGTCCTTCTCAGGTGCCCGCCCTCTGAGTATCACCCTTACGTTCGGTCTTCTCTGCTTCTTTTCAATACGTGTCACTCTCTCTCAATCTCTGCATCTTTTTCTTCCTTTTTGGTTTACAGAATTTTCCTCTTTTGTACCTTTCAGTTCTTAAAGCAGTACCTGCTGCATTTTTCACTGGGTTCCTTCTAATCTAGTCAATTTCTAAAATGATTTTTTCATTCATTTCCCATTCTTTCTTGAGTTCTGTCACCTCATTTCTGAGTTTTCCTAATTTATGCTTTTCTTCCACATCTCACATGTCCTTAATGTCTTTTAATTCATTAAGAAACAAGCTATGTTTTGTTTGCAGGCACATTGTTCTGGCTGGCCTTCATTGTCTGTAGGTCGTTCTCCTTATTCTCAGCTTTACATGCACTTGACTTTGATACTTTTCTGATGCTTATTTGTATGTAAAAGTATTTCATAAACTTTCAGAAAGGAGTGGACTTCAAGAAAACTTTCCTAATTCTACAGAGCTTCCTCTTCTGCTGTTGGTGTGAAGTATTTAAAAAGTATGTCCAATTGCTTCCAGAGCTTTCCTGGCTCCTGCCCTCCCCATTTCAGCCCTGGCCTTCTCTTCACTTTCTCTCCCTGTCCTGCTTAATTTTTATTCCACTCCAAGCAGTTTTTCCTCAGTGAGGGGTCCTTTCCTAGAAGGGAACGCTGGCAGGTCAGTTGTGGGGGTTCAGAGGGGCTGGGTGCACCAACCCTACACAGCTCCCAGCAGTGGCCTTGGCCTTCTCCAGCTATTGGAAGCAGCGTGACCCCTGGCCTGGCCCACCTGCTGTGCTCAAACTGGGCACTGTGCTCCCCCCTGGGCACCTGTGGGCTCTGACGTGGCCCTGCTCTATGGCCGGCAGATCTCCACTGTTTAACGCGTGGGCTTTGTGACTACTGGTGGTTCATGCCTCTGTCTGGGGTTTATGGGGATAACGTATCATTCGTTGTAAACCATGTCCACAGGGGTTTTTTTATTGTGGTAGAGTACCTATAACAAACGTTGCCATTTTGACCATTTTTAACTGTGCAATTCGGTTTTCCACAGGGGGTGGCCATGTCAATTTCCCTGCGGCCAGCTGACTAAAGAGCCATCACATCACTAAAGAAACTGCACGGGGCACCACGCCACAGGCCGTGTTTGACCTTGCGGGGTTCAAGAGAAATGACGTGCATCTTCTGGAGGCAAGAGAACTGCCAGCATGCTTCTACTTCTGCATCAGCAGCGAACAGCTGCCACGTCTGCTCTGGGAAGGGTCCTGCCACTTGAGAACACCGGCGCCGGGGCTCCAGAGCCCCTCCTCTCTTCAGTCCCTAAAGGCTGAATGTCACATTCTTCAAGGGAGACTGCCGCTTCACAATAAGAAAGACTTTCTTTTCTTTAAACAGTTCACATTTATTATTGTTAACAATAAAAAAATCTTTTAAAGACTATCAGTATTGTATTACCAAGAGTGAGGTAATATGTTTACAAAACATTTACAGAATTTGATATGCAAATAATGAATTTAGGGAGGAAAGTGAATTAAGACATTAGTAACAAAGGGAGAAACCAAAAGAATCATTAGTGCTGAAAAAAGAGGAAAAGACAGCAGCATTTTAAAAAGAGTGCAGGGCCCCGAGGAGAGAGACACGCCAAGGGCGCACGGAGCCTCTGCCCCAGCCCCTCCAGAGGGGGCGGGTGGGCTGTGGCTCATGGGAAACCCTGGGAGCGTCTGTGCAGTCATGTGCTTTGAGCTCTAGAGGATGTAGTCAGTTCTTGGGGATAAAACAGTGCCACTTCTGATCAACTTAAAAAGAGCAGCTCTTCAGACGGGGCAGGGGAGGGGCTGCAAGTCAAAGGGCTCTACAACATCCCTGGGCTGGTGTGGGCTGTCGAGTGAAGCGCTTTCCTGGCAGCTGTCAGCAAAATCGCCATCTGAGACACAGAGAAAGAAAGAGAGAAAGAAAGAAGGGACCGTCTCAGGTCCTTACAGTCTGGAAACAGGAAGCACTGACTGGAAGCAGCACAGACGCACTGACCAACCCTACTGTACTTGCGGGAAACAGGCTTCAGGCGCCAAGGATGGGCTTGTCTTTTCAAAGGAAACACACAGCTTGCTCAGGGAAGGCTGGCAATCGTGGAGGCAGCCCAGGAGGGGCTCCAGGGCAGAGGCAGCCGGAGCTCCACTGGCTGGGCAAGGAGGCTGCTCCGTTTCTGCCGAGCCCCAACGCCTCCCCCATGGGGCTCACACATCCTGCACACCTGTCCACTCACACGGCCACCCATCTTCAGAACAGACTGAGAGCAACGCTACCCAAGGTTTACGTGCCTGCCGCACACAGATAATGGCCATGTGGGTTTTGGCACGTGTCTTTAAAAGCACAGACTCTGCCACACACAACACCACACATCATGTCCTTATCATGGAGACAAACCCAATGCAACATTCAGACAGATTCGCAAATAACCTGCTTTTCCCATAAAAAGCTGAAAATACGAGGGCCCATACAAGATAGACCACGCTTTGTAATTGGGAATCAAAAAGAAAATGTAAAAGGTAGACCAATCTCGTACTCTGATCTGCTTCTATGAAGAATCCTCTGTAATATGAACTATTTCTACTTGCCCCACCCGCCCCAGCACCGCACTGCCACACCCCCATCCCAAACACATACACACCCCCCCTCCCCACGAGCCCACAAAGAAGCCGGGCTCCTACGGGCCAGTGTTATCCTGAAGTGGCCACACGGTGAGAACGCCAGTTAGCTAAAATGAACACTGGATAGTTTCAAGATGGCAAATGTGACTTATTCTGTCTTTAAAATACCCTTCTAGTGACTAGAAGGACCGCCTGGGCTCTGACGCTATTAAGCTATGAGGAGCACTGGGGACAGAAATGCAGAAGGAGTTCAGGACTAACATCTTGCAGGTAGGAAGAGCAACACACTGGAAGGATAGGGAAAGAACGCCTCTGCCAAGTTCACATACAGAAAAATCCTGCTCTGAAAGTGTCAAAAAGATGTGAAAAGGAGGAAAGAGAAAAGCATGTTTAATGATGGCGGTGTTTCTCCTGGAGTCACGGAGAGCCCTTGACCCGCCAGCACCCACTTTAGAACAGTGGATCCATCTGGCCACCGGGAGCCAGGCTGGGTGCTCCCACCGGCTGCCTCTGAGTCCTTGCAATTTAAGCGGCGTCGTGCTCAGAGGAAAAGGTACCTAGCGGCTGTCACTGAATCCGCAGAGCGCGTCGACTGACGGCAGGGAGAAGGTGAGGACTGCGAGGCAGTTTCGGGAACAAGTTGGCAGCTTCTGCTCCAGGTAGGAAGCTGGGGTCATCTCTGAAGGATGGTGTAGGAATTCATCCACTAATGGACAGTGTGGAGGTTGTTGGAAACATTTTTTGCATCAACATTTGAGATAAAGTCAACTTCTTAATTGGTACATAAACTATTTTTCTTTCAAGAGAGCCCTTGTGCTCTGGTTCGATTTTGTGCACACTGTAAACTGTATACAAAATCTATGGCTACTGAGTTACAGTTGGAGTTAAAACTGCCTGTCGAGATAGTTTTGGGATCAATGACTACATTTACCATCTGGAGAGCTATTTGCTACCTAGAGGGTGACAGGAGTCTGCACAATGAAGCCGCTGGGCAGCCGGGCAGTGGGCGGAGCGCAGCGGGCTGTCCGAGGAGGCGTGGCTACGCCCGCGGCGCACTGGGCACGGGCATCGCGGCACTACCTGGAAATCATGGAGCTGGAGTGGGACTGGCTGGAGGAGGTGGTGGCGGCGCTCAGCTGGGAGAACCCGCTGTGGCTGGACTCCAGGCTGCTCATAGAACCTCTGCAAACAGCACAGGGAGGGGACGAGGCGTGAGGACCCCACCGCAGGCCGGCCACTCCACTTCCCACACTGCCTACCGGACTTCCTGGCCAATCCTGCTCTCTGCTCCCCACACTCTGCTCCCTCACACTCACAAAGCAAGCCGGTCAGGCAGGGTCCTCCAGAGCCATGGCTCCCCATGCCCTCGCACCCAGATGACATCACGAACAGGCAACAGTAAACGGTCCAAAGGTGACCCCACCCGTACCCAAGCCCCGCTGCACATGCTGAGCCTCCCTCTGACCAGGCCAGACTCGCGGCAGTCCCGCCTGGAAGAGGAGCCCGTACCTGAAATCCTCAGACCCGATCACCTCGGTGTAGTACATCACTTTGCACTTGTGGGAAGAGACCTGCAGGGAGGCCAGCACGTCGTCCACCCGGGGCAGGCTGGTGGCAGCGCACGCTGGCATGCTGTGGAATTTCCACTGCAGGATGTAGAAGCCGGGCCACCGTGTCACATGGGAGCCCTGGAACAAGTCAGACAGCGCCAGCTAAGAGGACTTCCTTCCAAGTCCTATCCTACAGTGGGTCTGACAGCGCCGAGGGAGCCGTCGCGAGTCCACTCAGCTTCAGCAGTCATCACCGACCATCTTGACAGGTGGAAGGCGTGCTACGCTGGTTCACTGTCAGGGCCGGTCCCATGCTGCCTTCGCTGAGTGCCAGCCCTGCGGCGAGGCCTCTGCTAGGTGCTGGGAAGGCCACGGAGAGTACCACTCCACATCTGTCTGTGGCAGGGACCCACAGCCTCGTGGGAGGAGGAACACGCTGGAAGCAGAGGCCTGGCAGGATGGGAGTGCTTGCGGGCCCTTCGATCGGTCTCGGGGGCGTCAACAAAGGTCACCCGGACCAGGCAATGCTCTCGGTGACACACTTGCAATGACCTCACTGACACATTCTGTGTTAAAAGAATGTCAATCTACAGTAGAATGTCAATCTGTGAAAATTGCTTTCTCCATTAATTCTGGAATTAAAGACTGTGATACAGCTTAAAATGTTCCTTATTTTTAAAACTGAATAAAATCCTCTCTCACTGTGGTTCTAAGACCACTGGAACACTGAGAGACTTAGCCCTGAAAACTGTGAAGGCGGCACAATCACGTATCTATTAGGAAGGCGAGGAGCACCGACAGACCACAAGCACTCAAAGTAACCGGGCAAAAGTTACAAACCGAAGTGACAGAGCACTTTAAAATAAACCGGAGTGCTCAGTAATGACAGTGAACAGTTCCCTACGTACTTGCTTCTCTCACTTCTATTTGGGGTGATTTTCCTTTGAAGGAGAAACGTAACACAGTCAAAGGCCGTCCTCGCGGAAGTCTCCTGAACCCCAGCTGTGTGTGCACAGAAGGCCTCTTCCTTCCTGTCCGTGTGGCTTCTGTGAAAATGCTTCTCAAGGAGACCCATGCACTTTAGACACAAGTCATGGATTCTGTCCAGAACCACTGTGCAGGTTTGAGTTCCTTTTCTTCTAAGACTCACCTGGGTTCCTGAGACATTCTGACTGTAACACCTACCACCCTCCAGAGACAAATGGCACCAGCTACCCAGGATGGGAATAAAGCAAAGGCTCTTTCTTCTCCAGACAAAATAACCAAGCGGTAGAGAATCAGAGATTTTTTACCTGCACGCTTTCTCCCTCTTTGCAAATCAGAGGTGACTCCACCATGCTGTAGTCGCGGCCCAGCTGCCAGGCTCTGTCTATCAGCTGCACGTTGTTCCCTCCTGGGGAAGTGATGCTGTGCGCCCCCAAGGAGTCCTTTTTGGGCGGCTGTGGTGACCTCTTGGAGTGGTAGATGTTAAAGACAATGTCCCCTTTGCACACATCAAAATCCCAAGTGATCACAGAAGAGGCATCCACAATCTGAATGAGAATCTGGAAAAAGAGATGGCATCAACTAAGCGAGGTAGGCGTGAGGCCCCGTGCTGACACTGAGGCAGCGGCGTCCCCTCCAGGAGCTTCTCAGCCCCGCTGCGTGGCGTGGGGGAGAATCACCCAGATTCATAATCCAACCACCAGCTTTCCCACTGACTCTTCCTCCTTTCAACCAGTGGCTCCAGCTCCAGGCCCCGTGCCATGCTCTCCGTTAGCTATCAGCTACACCTCAGCCCCCAATTTCCCATTACACAATCTCTAGCCAGCACGCTAAAACACCAAGTCCCGGCTGGAAAACGTGTCCTAGTAATACCAAACAGAAACAACACACAGCAGCCCGCAAGTGGCTCCGTGGGTTTCTCTGCACTGGCGAGCACAGGGAAGGTCCCAGAAAAGGTGGAAGCTAAACACAGAGCACACGGAGGGCCGGGAGGAGGTGTCCCGGGCAGGGGCAGGGGACGGGACCGAGGCCGGCCTCTGCAGAGGCTCACGTAAGGGACAGTGGCAGTGGGGCTGGGTGGACAGAGAAGAGCCATGTGGTATGGTGGGGCGGGCCTCAGGTGTTGAGTGCCAGTCTAAAAGCTGAACGTTAAATGGTGCCCGTGTGAAGATTCCCAGAAGGGAACGAGCAGAGTTACAGCTTCAGAAGATTACTGTGGAGGGATGTGAGAATCAAAACCAGCTGCAAAGAGCCATGCAGTCACTGAACAGCTTCAGCACCGGCCAGGGCCTGTGTGCGCCCGGCCTTCCGCCCAGCACGCCCGGCGAGCCCTGCACACACCTGCCGTCTCTTCAGCAGGTGCTGCGTGCCACGCGGGCCCTTCCCCACCCCACCGCTGCCCTCCAACCGCTGAGACAGCGCGGGACCCCCTCAAAGAGTAGGTCCCACACAGCACGAGTCACGTCTGAGAATGGCGGTGGCACGGACGACACGGCCCACTCTCCTTCAGCAAAGTGGCTCCCCAGGGGTGGAGCCCTCCTGAGCCGCCAGGCCCCCTCTGTGACAGGCATCCTCTTTTTCTGCATTCACAACAGGGACATTTAACTCAGCCTTCGTTTCAGGGGTATCACTCTCCGCGATTCGTGCTTTACTTAACTCCAAAGCAGAACTGCGGTTTGTAGAGTTTGGATGTAGGAAACCTGGCTGTGCATTTTCACAGACACCCTCCGACTCTCAAGGAACATTTTATGCCACAAGTTCTCTACCACGGAAAAGAGCAACAGTTACCTAAGAAAAGACAAACCAGAACTCCGCCTCCTCGAACCTGCTCTCCAAATAAGAAATTAATACAAGTAATCCTCTACAAATAGTCACGAAAACTGGAGATTCTCCCTACACAATCTATGAATGAGGCACATCAAATCTGTCTCACTTGTTCAAACAACAGCAACAGTGTCCACTTGCCCCACAAGTGACAGGCTGGCTGTACGGAGACATGCCATCAAGAACAAGTGGCTGGTGGCCCAGCCAGGCAGCTGCCGTGGCAGCAGGCAGCAAGGGGTCAGCTCCTGGCCACCAGCACCAGCCCGGGCCAGCAGACCACTCCCACTGAACGCCCACACTGTACCAAGTGCCGCCATCCTCTCCAACGGCTCCGAGCCACAGACCCCGCGCTGGGACTCAGGGAAGGGCGACTGCCTCACACCTCAGGTCACTCACCATGTCACAGTGTATATAGAAATACAGGAATACTCTTGCTTCTGCACCACAATGTGACAGCAGGAAGGGAAAATAGAGATGTGCTAGTTTTTCCTCACTCCATTATACTCACAAAAATGGGCTAATTCCTTAAAAAATATAAATAACCAAAACCCAGTCAAGAAAAAACAGAAAATGAAATTGGTTCTATACACAATTAAATAAACTAAATTTAAGACTCAAAAATCTCCCTACAAGGAAAGACCTGCTATGCATCCCTGTGTGAAGAGTATCTAGTCAAACGGAGGCCGGAGACCCCAGCTCCCTTCCCTGCACTCTCTGAGCCGCGCCTGCTCTCCAGTGTTGACGCCCACCAACAAAAGAACACGTGTCCACAAAACCTAAAGACAAAGACCAGAAAAAGCAGGATTCTTCCAACTCAGTCCTCTTGGGAAGAGCCGCTGAAGAATCTGCCGGAGGAGGGCGCGTCGCAGAGGCGCACCTCGTGGGGGGCTCCCTTGAAGACGCTCGCAGACTGGTAGATGGTTTCTGTCCAGAGCTTGAGGTCTTCGTTTTCCAGCTCCTCCGCAGTCCTATACAGCGACTTGGGAACCAGTCCGCCCTCGGGCACTTCACACTGGAAATGTAAACAGAGCAATCAAAGCCAGGCAAACACAAGCGATCCTCTGAAAACCAAACAGGCTGGCAAGCACCACATCCTGATACGCTCGACTCCTTGGAGCTACTCAGGAAATGGAAAACACTAGCAATGTCATAAAATATTCTGTAGTACTTAGGAAAAGAATTTTAAAAAAACACTTAAATACATATGTCTTGCTTTAAATAAATGAGAACAGGTTGAAGCTGACTGACCACAGAATTCACACTAATATGCACGAGGTACTGGACTCGACTACTAAAGCTGGTTTATATAAGAATTACAAGTATTTCTATCGCACTACAAAGCGGAAAGATTATGTTAAGAAAACAGTTTTATTCTCAGCAGCTACAGGCATTATTTTTAGTGCATGCAATTACAGTCAAGAAATACAATCAACGATGAAAGCTTCGTGTCTATCCCAAGTCAAACAATTGGTTCATGTCAGCCAAACAATAAAGGAGAGCTTCTCTTGAATGTGTGCATGTCGTGAACTTCCGAACTGACTTTGCCGTAACGACTTAACATTAAAGAGCATGAACTCTAAAGCGCTCCCAACACCATCAGCCCCGGGAGCCGGCCGCAGAAAGAGAACACCCAGCCATGGCTGGCCACGGAGCGCGAGCGCCACGTCACGGCGAGAACGCCATGTTAGCAGACAGCAGACCGACACGTGGAAGGGAGGCCCCTCTTCAACACCAGCCTGCACAGCAGCACAAGAGCTGAGAAGACGCCTCAGAGGCCAGAGTGCGGAGACCTCAATGAATTACGAGGCCTCTCAGCAGCGGAAACGCATCGCAGGGGTCAGTGCGTGACAACGCAGGCAGGATCTGCGGTGAGTCAGGTCTCCTGCTCCAGCTCAGCTTTTCGGGTCGTAAGTAGGAGGAGCAACCACATGGGAGCATTCCCTCATATAACACAAGTCACTGTGGGTTTCTCCAACCTCCCCTCACGGTTTAATCTCACCGGCACTTGGTAAGTTAGGGTCCTGTAATTTACTTGCTCCTTGCACTGCACTGTGATTACGCCCGCAACTCCTCACAGCAGGACCGACGAACTGAGAGCTGAATTCAAATGCTGTTTAAATTCCTCTACCCATCCAGAAGATTCCTGAGAGCCCAATTCATTAGCTCAATACAGGAGTCACATCCAGTGCGTACACATCTCTAAAGGATAACTTCATCTACCATGAAGGGTGACAGAGACCCTCTCTCAGGCAGGACCCAGCCATGTGATCGCATGCCGCCATGCTGCCTTCAGCTGTCACTGCAGCAGTCTCTTGGGCCTCTCCAGGCCTCGGCTTCCTTCACCCTCACGGCAGGCAGTCATGTTCTGGAGGCTGTAAGGCCCTCAAGGAGCTAAACTCCTCTGAACCCCTCACCATCAGTACCAGGGGTAGAAGTGGAGGCGTTGGCCTGATAAGCCAGCAACTCAAGGTATTAAAAACCCTAAATTACAGAAGGAGAACCAGTTCCCTTAATTTATCCTCATTAAAATGTTATCCTGATTTATTGTCGGGGGGGGAGGTCTTTTTAAGAATCAACTTGATTTTCTTTGTTAAGATTTTATTTTTTTCCTTTTTCTCCCCAAGGCCCCCTGGCACGTAGTTGTATATTCTTCGTTGTGGGTCCTTCTAGTTGTGGCATGTGGGATGCTGCCTCAGCATGGTTTGATGAGCAGTGCCATGTCCGCCGCCCAGGATTCGAACCAATGAAACACTGGGCTGCCTACAGCAGAGTGCGCGAACTTAACCACTCGGCCATGGGGCCAGCCCCAAGAATCAATTTGATTTTTTTAATAGTGTTTTAAAAAAATGCACAGCTCCTCTACAACAGTTAAAAAATCTGATCCACACAAAGCTGAGTGAACAAAGCTGGCTGAAATTATATTAGATTCTGAGGCAAACTCTCGGTAGTATTTAACAATGAAGAAATGTGCACATTGGGGCTGGCCCCGTGGCCAAGGGGTTAAAGGTCGCGCGCTCTGCTTCAGTGGCCCAGGGTTTCGCAGATTCGGATCCTGGGCGTGGATCTAGCACCCTCACCAAGTCATGCTGGGGCGGTGTCCCGTGTAGCAGAGCTAGAAAGTACCTACGACTAGAATATACAACTACGTACTGGGGGGCTTTGGGGAGAAGAAGAAAAGAAAAGAAAAGAAAAGAAAAAAACCGGCAACAGATGTTAGCTCAGAGCCCATCTTAAAAAAAAAAGAAAAGAAATGTACATGTTATCAAAAATTATCTAAATGGTTCTATTTAGTTTCACCCTGGATCAGAGAGATGCCACCCAAAAAAAGAAAAACAAATACTCCATACTAAAAGTTCTGAGAATCATTCACGCAAACCGGCATCCACCTTTCCCAGCCTTTAGGCTGCCAAATGTGCAGCAAGCAACTTGCCTAAACACATACCATGCACTCTCCACCCAGGAAGTCTGGAATAACCTCTCTATCAATGTAATCCAGCAGGCCTCCAGGACCCTGGTAGTCATTTCCTGCATAAATCAGGAATTTCCTTCTGGTGTTGTCATCAATGAATGGACTAACCTGGAAGGAATCAGAAAAGACCATGTAGTCATATTAGCTTTGCTGTCTGATTTTCAAAGACTAAAATGACAATGCGATATTATGAGTGGGTGGGTAGGGGTGGGGGGAAGGGAATTGAGTTTGACACACTTGTTCTGTAAAGTCCATCTGCATGACATTAAGACACTCAGGAATTCTTTCTTCCCTTAAATGGTCTGAGAAATTTTCTATCTTTCCATGTTTATTTTGTTTTTTCCTAAGACTTAAAGTCATAAACACATGTTTATGAATGCATGCATGTCTGCCTTCCAAATGGCTACCAGTTACTGCGAAACAGCATCTGAACCCACCAGCGTCCAGAGGACAGGAAACACCCGGGGAGCCCGAAGGATGAGGAGACGGCCCAGAGTCTCGGGGTAGTTGGCCTCCACCACCTCGATGATGCGCAGCAGGGCTTTGACGCCGGGCCTCCACAGGTGGCGCATGTTCAGCCCCTCCAGGTCCACCAGGCAGGTCCACGAACTGTGGGGGGCGCAGACCCGAGTGTGATTATTCAATGGACAGCAGAGTTGGCAAACTGTGTCCTACAGCTACTTTTTTTCTTTCTGATATTATAAAACAGTCATTTATATCCATTTCCAAAGATATACCGGTTTTTCAAATTACAGTGTTTCGAACTATACTTCTATCTACGTCTATAAAGCACAGGGGGTCAGTGTGGCAGGACCAATGCCTGGAATGTTAAAGCAATCAATGGCCAATCAACAGCGAATAAAAACCTCAGTCTGACAAACTCAGTGACCAGCAGATAAGGTGACATGCTGTCCCTGACATGCTGAGCCACCTCTACTGACCCAACAGGGCTCGGAGCGGGCAGTTTAATATGCAGTGTAACTGAACCAGAACAGGCTACTCCTCAATGAATATCTGAGTCAAGTGCCGCCTCAGGAGCTGTGAGCACAGCAGTGAGAACAGCTCAAGTCCCTGCCCTCAGGGAACTTTCGCGCCAGTTAACCGTCCACACCCGTCTCAGCGCAACCTCTGAAGCACTGCACGTTGTCAACAGTTCACCACAACTAGAGTGTGGTTTAGGAACACAGAATAGTTTTTTGCACCATGCCCTGCCCCCAAAAAGTCTGCGACCCTGGGCTCCCAAAGCCCCTGCAGACTAAGAGGGGACAGCAAGGCCACAGGCTGGGAATGCCAACACCGGGCAACTGTCCCTCACAACTGACCACAGACGATGTTTACCTTCTACCTTTTAGACCATGGAAAATAGTAAACTATTTAGATTTGGTCCTAAAAATCTAAAACTCAAATGAGATTTTGGTTCTGAAAATCAACTAGAAATATTTAACTCATATTCTCAATAAACTGAAGGAAAAACAAAGTCGCAAATCTACCTGATAGGCCGACCAAAGACTTTTGTATTTTCTTCACATCGTCTTAGCCCTTCTTCATTGATGGAGAGAACCTATGGACAAAAGGGCCATAAAAACCCCATGATTATCCGAAGAAGGTAACACTACCGTATCAAGCTATGAAAGCAGGTGACAATGATACAGCATATTTTAGGTAAGCATGTAAACTTTCTGACACATTCATGCACACAAGCAGACCACCGACGAAGAAGATCTCACTCTCAAAGAGAATAAGCACTGATCTGTGCGGCAAAGGTGACAGCCACCTTGAGTGCCATCAGTTACGAGGAGGCCCCAGACGGGCAGGGACGGGATGGCCCGCTCACCTGTCTTCAGAAGGAGTGCACCTGGCATAGTCAGAGGTAAGTGACAGTTGGCTTGGGGAACAATTTCATGCTACATGTACCAGCCAGGAAAAAGGGCAGTCTTAGGACACTTGGAGGACGGCCAAAGGGAACCCTTTGATTTGGATTAACAAACCCTTCCCTACAGAAGCGGTCCATCCACATCTTTCTGTGCAAGTGTGCACACGTGTGGAGATGTATGTGTGCACGTATGAACACATAGCAGGGGCTAACAATACCCAACAAACTGCCAAAGGGGCTATTTTAGGATAATGGGACACAGATGTGCCTTTTAAAGTCTTTGTTTTTAATTTAAGGATGATAGTCTTCTCTTCCTACCTGCCCCACTGTGGCAGCTGCAGTGGAAGCAGAGTGCCTGGGGCCAGGGAGACAGGGAAGGAGCACTTGTGACAGAGCAGGTGAAAGACGCTGAGAGGCTGCGTGGAGGGGGTGCGCAGAAAGAGCGCCCCTGGGGGGCCTGATCGGAGAAGCGCCTGAGGAGGAGTGGGGAGGAGGGCAGGGACCACCTCAGTGCGGGAGCAAGGGGAAAGATGACTCAGCATGAGCTCCCAAGTAGTCATCTTGACGGGACACGGATTTTTTGTCGATGCTTCCCCTGTGAGAAACCTTTTTATAACTTTTATGTACTCTTTCAAAATTTGTAAAACATATTTATAGATTTTCCTTTCTAGTTACAAAGGCAATAAGTGCTTGTTATGACAGGACAGCTGTAATATCCCAATCCCGTTGGCAGAGAAAGAAACCGCAAAGCCGAAAGGGAACACTTACATATCTGAGCAGGGCCTCCTCCCCGAGGGCTCTCACCAAGCCCTTGGTGTCCATCTGCCCCAGCCTGAGCACATAGAGGGGCCGGCCATCTGCAGGAGGCGAGGGAAAGGGTTAGCAGCACAGTTCTGACAAAGCCATGACTCAGAACCTTACCAGGGAAACGTGTGCTCCCACATTCCACATGAGCTTCAAGCTTGTTCCTTTTTTTTTTTGCTGAGGAAGATTGGCCCTGAGTGAACATCTGTGCCAACCTTCCTCTATTTTGCATGTGGGTCGCTGCCACAGCATGGCTGCCATCAAGTGGTGCAGGTCCACACCCAGGAACCAAACCTGAGCCACCAAAGTGGAGTGCACTGAACTTAACTGCTAGGCCACGGGGCCGGCCCCAAGCTCTTTCCTTCTAACAAGCAGCAGCTGGTTTCTGTGGAGTGGGTGAAGGTGCAACATTTTTCTGCCCAATATTGTAAAAGAAAAACATAAGAGCCAGCGGATGGAGCAGCTCAGCAGGGGCGTTGAGCCAACTCTGCCGGGGCCAAGGGGAATCTCTGCCGGCTCTAGCCTGCACCGGCTGCGGGCAGTGCTGGGCTCAGCCTCCTCAATGAAATAAGCACAAGGCTGAGCAGAGCTCTGACTTTCCACAGCAGGGGAGCATGAGGACACCCACAGACACTTTTTCTATGAATACAAAGTACTTTTAAAATTTCATTTTTTAGGGGAAAAAACTTTTTTTTCATTTCATAGGTTTCCAAGAAGTTAATGCCAAGATTTTTTCAAAGCCAGCTTCCCTTAATTCCCACGCTAAGGATCAAGATAAATGAGGATTTTCTGGAAATCTTTACATCCATACCAGCCAGCATATGTTGGCCTACTTCTTGACAGCCCAGAGGTCGAATGGATGGAGCCTGAGAGGAACCTAACGCACTATATAAACTCCGTCATCACGGGCCAGCTACACTTAGAGAAAAAGATCTAGGTGGCCAGAGTGTACCCCTAGAGTCACAGCTCCGAGACTCCTGCCACTCGGAGCAGAGAGGAAAGGCACGATTATGCTCCCATGGGCTAAGACTTGTCTTCTGCTCTTCACGGAGGGTCAGTGCTGTCATCGTGACACAGGGGCCCAACAGTCACCTTGCGTTTATCACCTGCTGAACCTGACCTCCTAGGAGAATCTGGATCTAGACCTGTTCTACTTAAAGCAAAAAGGGTTTTGTGCTCCCAGTCCATCGCTGTTCCTCACTTAGGTTTGGCTTCCTTCCCAAAAAGAGCTGAAGCTCTTCACCGTTTGATGTAGAAAACCTGGCTACATGTCTTTACAGACACGTCGGGGTTCAAGTCACTACACAGTTCCTCGACCAGCACTGTGCGACTGAAAAAACTCTGCCTTCAAAGTTTCATTTCTTAAGTAAGTCAAAACAAGCTCCATCTAATAAGAAAGAGGTGAAGTAACCTGCCCGAGGGCAGCGTGTGCTGTGAGGAAGAAGCAAGCACAGTCTGCTCTGCAGGGCACTTCCCGGGGGGGTGTGGAGTGTGGCACTGGGGGGGTGACGAGACAAGGCACAGGTCAATTTGTTCAAGCTAGGAGATGGGAAGGACAATGCCCTCACGGAACCCCACTTAATTCTGAAGAAGGAGGTCTCTAAGCTTGTCTCGAATGCCACATTCACACGGTACCTTTGTCGTGATGGTGCCAGCCACCTGCATAGTAGTCCTGAAGGACCTGCGGAGGGTTCCAGGTGTCCAGAATGTAGTCCACCTGGTGCTGCTTCCGCCAAGTCAAAGACTGACACATGACCTCTCTGGCTTTGTCGATGTTGAAGTCCCGGGCACGCAAGAACCGAAGAATATGCTCATCTTTCGGGATCTATTAAGAGAAAGAGATGTTTCTAAGCAATGCTAAAAGTTGCTAAGGGAAAAAAGCAAGTTACTAAGCAAGTAAGACTATAACTTCTTGTCAAGAGTGAGTTGCATTATACAACTTAAAACTAGCCGTTACCAGGAAAACCTCCCTTAACGCTTTAGAAAATCAGTATTAATCTAAATAATCCTTAGAGTATTCCCTTTTAGTTTCAATAGAGTGAAGGCATAATTTCTTCAACACCAAATGCTCCAATTCACTGCGCTGCTCTATGAGTTTTTATGATACGCACTTTTCTGTACACGTTACACTTAAATAAAGAGAATGCGGAGAAGTGCAGTTGGTTTGGTGGCAGTGGTGATGTTGCTAACAGTCAGCAACTGTCTCCAGATCTCGCTATCAGCAGGATCTGGATCTCCGAATCCACAGGTCGGCTTCCCCGAGTAAAAACAAGGCCAAGACCATGTCTAAGTCCCATCTGGACCAGCTGTCTTCCTCACGGCCACAGGCTCACTAACACATGCCGCTGGGCCACGGAAGATGAGGAGAGAGTGGCAGATGGAACCAGCTCACTACCCCACTCCTGCAGAAATAACTCGAGCACCGAGCAGGCATCATCCTCACTCAGAAAGGACTCCGTTATACAGAAGTGGTTAAGAAAGTGGGTTCTGGAACCAAACGGCCCCATCACTCACCAGGTATAAGACCTTGGGCATGTTACTCAACTTTTCCATGCCTCAGTTTACTCATGTGTACCACAGCGGTAACAAAAATAGCACCCACCTCACTGGGCTGTTGGGAGCATTTAATAAAGAGCTTGAAACAATGTCTAGTACATGGCAAGTGCACAAGAAATGATAACTATTATTACAGTGGCTGTTTTCTCAATAATTGATACTAACAGTCCTTGGACATTTGCGCTGTAGTAACTAACAGCGACACAAGGAGACAGCAGGCCAACAACAGGCAAGGCCCAGCTTCCCTTTACTCAGTAATACCAGTAACAAGCTAGACACAGAAATCTGCCTCTGCTCGCTTTCAGTCCCCCATTAGGATGAGGCTTATTACAAAAATCTAATTCTTTATGATGCTAAAATTTACCAAAAACCTCAGAATCAAAGCTCAAACATTTCTAATCTCTACGTATCTGTGAACTCTTTCCAAATCTTCTGAAAATTACAATGGATGAATACTTGGAACATACTGTTGCTGTGTAAATTGACATGTAATTGTTTTAACTGAGACTATTCTCTGTAAAACCCAGAAAAATACAGCTAATTACACAGAGAAAGGCCACAGGGGACTCGCATGCCACACAATGACACAGAGTCAAGGACTTCACACTCCCAGCTACGGCTGCTGGGAGCACTGACTCTCAGTAACTACGGCCGGAGTCAGGGGCGCAGGGTTTCCCAGACAGCGTCCATACACGCGAGGCGCCAACTCTCACCTTCCCCTTGTGGGTTTCCTGGAGCCACTGGCGGAGCCGGATCAGGCAGCTCTCCTGCAGCGGGGTCAAGTCACCCAGGTATCTCTTAATGTAGTCGGCATCCAGTTTGTCTGGAACATAAGTCACGTGAAACCGTTTACAACCAAGAACACTGGAACTTGAAGCATTCCGCAGTCCTGCCCGGCGCAGCTCATGTGTGGCCCTGGAGTCTCAGAGGCAAATGAAACCGCAGGGACGGCAGATTCAAACCAGCCGCCAGGGAGAAGCTCAGCGCCAGTCTCTAAAATCAAACCAGTGACCAGGCCACAGTAAACCTGCTGCTTCAACGACCTCTCCCCGATTACCATCGGGCCACTTCCAGCTGCAAATCTCAATAGTAGTCACAATAGTAACAGATACTGACTGACTTTTAATTCAAAGGTACATAAAGAGGCCTTACATGATCTAAAACCATGAAATAAAACAAACAAGTGGATCTAACCTTATTACGAACAGAGCCACCGTGTTCAAGAATATAACAAATCTTTTTCAAGACATGGTAACATAAACTGGAAGAATGTGATAAATTAAGTACAGCAAAGAAAAATTCATGATGTGAAAAATAAAACGCATCCTCAGTCCAATTAAAATATCTGCCATCTGCCACCTCTTGAAAGCTAACAAATGGCATAGTTCAGCCGCAGAGAAGAATGTATGGGAAGATAAATACTGATGGTTTAACAAAACTTCTGACTGGTAGAATTCTCTGTGTTTTCTTATTTTTCTGCCGTCTGAACTTGGTACAATGGGCAATACTCTTAGAAATAACAAAGTTGTGTGTGTGTGTGTGTAACACACATGAAAGGCAGCAAAGCACAGTGGCTGTAAGCAGAAACTGGAGCCAGCGGTACGGGCTTAATCCCAGCCCTGCCACCTACTAGCTATATGACTCTATCTATGCAAGTTACTCAATTTCTCATGTTAACTCATGTATAAAATGAGAATAATCACCACGTTCTACCTAAAAGGAACCACTATTAAGTGACCCAATATTCATCAAGTGCTTGGCACACAGTAAGCAGCGAAAGTGATGACAACATAATTGTTAAAAGGACTAGCTGCTAATTTACATTCACTAAAGACGTCAACTAAAATAAATGAAAAATATTTCCTCATCTAAGTAAAGGCATAACTGGATGTAACTCATCCTGCCCATTAAAAAAGAAAATTCTAAGTTTCTTCATTCTAAGAAAAAAGATAAAATGAGTGTGGTAAATAAACTAGAGGAAAAGGGACAGTAATGAGACCCGTTTTTTTTACTTAACATCTAAACATCCTCAGGAAACAAGGACAGTAGAGTAAGCAGAGTGGAAACGACTCCACGTAACCCACTGGTCTTGCTCTCAGACCCACCATCAGGGGTGCCCGCCGCGGGCTCAGGCACCCCACTCGGGTGACCGGGGGCCTCACTGCTCAGCCCTTCCTTTAGAGCAGCGTCTGGGACGACAGCTGACGCCGCTGCTTGTTTCTTGCACGATGCAGATGTCTCTGAAGAGGGAGCAATGGAAGGTGGTGTCCAACGGGGCACAAATGTTACGCCTTCTTCTTCCAACTGACGAAGATAGTATTCAATTATTTCCTTTCCCTTTAAAACAAAACCAGTTTCAAGGTTAGTATATACTCAACATTCAAACTATTCATGCTTCATGGGTTTTTAAAACACTAATAAAAACTGAATTGCTATGGAATAAATAGGAAAAAGAAAACCCAAAAGCCTTTGTTTTTGTTTTACATAATTATTCTACTTCTTCTTCTCCAGAGGTCTAGGAAATACATCTAAAGAGAAGGAACTTTTTACACGACTAATTAAAAGCACTGATTTACCACACCTGTACTCAGTATGTGCTTTGTGCCTCAATCCAAATTCTTTCCAATACCATTTAAAACAAGCCTTCAAAAAAAGCACTCCATAATGCCATACTGATACATTTCAAAACCAAAATTCCACAACAATGAGTAGCAGCATAAACACGAGAAAGTAAGTTTCCATGGATGATGAAGCTAACCACCCAAGGGCTGGGGAGCCCTGAGAGATGAACTGGCCGGCACTTCTCCAGCACCGCACTGCCTCCCACCAGCAGACCCTGAGCTGGCACCCGGGGGTGCTGTAAGCCCCCTGCTCCTGCCTCCCTGCAACTTTGACCTTTCCCAGCACTGCCAAGCAGAGAAGGCCACAGCCAGAGGCTACACACTCCTCCCGACCTCCCCTGGCAACCAGCACTGCCTGAATCCCCACCTATCCTTTCCACTCCCTGGGATGTAAGTCACGGGGAAAAGTCTTATTCCTCTTCAAGAAATGACTGGGAGCCCTGAAGAACCCATTCTCAGCCTTCTGAAAAGACTGCCAGCTCAGGTCATCTGAAACTCCTGCCCACCCTTTTCCATAAAATTCCAAGGTAGACTCACTTTTTTAATGTTGCTGGTATACTGCTTCATAGCAATTTTTTCCACTGTACTTTCAAAACCAAAGAAAGATTTAATATCTAAACTTGCAGACTGTTCAAAACAGGTCCAATCTTCATTTTCCGGGTGAACCTGCAGATGAATGAGAAAGCATTCCTTTAACTATACTGACACTGGAGAATATCATTTGTCTGCTCCTCAATCAACTGGTAACCAGAAAAAACACTTACTTTACTAATAATGTTATTACCATGAAAACACCAGATGGAAAAATTACACAGGTTCAAAATCATGAAGAACCAAGTAATATTTCTAAAATATTCCAAAAATGACTATTAAAAGGAGAGCTCCCTTTTCATTCTTGGTTCATTCATTCATTCACCATATTTACTGAGCAGTATTCTCCACCATGAATAAAACAAAGATCCCTGCCTTGTGAAGCTTATAGTCTAGCAAGGAGAGATAGACAATTAGCCATAAACATAACAAGTAATAAATTATATCGTTGTCAGAAGCTAAGTGCTACGGAAAAAAGAAAAGCTAGAGAACAATTCAAAGAATTAGAGGGCAGGCTGCAGAATGAAGCAGGGTGTTCTGGGCTGGCTTCATGAAGAAAGGGAGACCTGAGCAAAGCCTGAAGGAGGTGAGGGCGGGAGTCAAGCTGAGACCTGGTGACAACGTGATCCTGGCCGAGGGAGCCCCTAGAGCAAAGGGCCTCAGCGGAAGCCTGGCCGCGAGATGCACGAACAGCAAGAAGGTGGGCGGCTTGTGCACAAGGAAGCAGGACAGCTGAGGCGTGATTAAGAGGCAACACAGGGCCCTGTAAGCCATTGTAAGGCTTCTGGGCTTTCCCTTCGAGTGAAAGGCAGAGACACGGCAGGGTTTTGAGCCCAGAAAAAGTATGACATGGTCTGACACATTTAAATGGATCACTGTGGATTCAGTGTCGAGGATATACTGTAGGAGGGGAAAGGTAGAAGCCGAGTCTATTAGGTTATTCTAACAATCTGGTAGGAGAAGTCCTGAAACAGGGTGGTAAGCAGTGAGGATGGTGGGGCAGAAAGATATACTCGGCTCTCATCTTAGATGTACACAGTATCTTGGGTCCTTCAATATATATCTCTAATGTGTTAGAGTGGGGCCAGAAAACATGCAGCATATTAAAGTAATGTTAACAAATAAATCAAGGCATCACTTGGCTACCGTGACGGCTCCAACAATGCAATCCGTTCTGCAGTAAACCACACCTACTACCCTACGGATCCCACTAATCGGAAACAAACGACAATATTTGAGGAAGAACTGCCCTCTAAGGCAAAGAAATGCACTGTTTAAACAGATGGCCAAACAATTCTTGGAAGCTGTACGTGCGCATGCTCAAGGGCCTCCCGCGGCCTGCTGGATTACTCACGGTGTAGCAGCAATGCTCGTTAATGATGACTCGATTAGAAAACGTTTCATTGTGGGCCTCAATGTGCAAAGTACGTTCTCGGTAATTCAGTGAGTTTTTCTGGACAAAGTAAACATAATCAACTCCTGCAATCTTTAAAAAAGAAATAAAGAGAAAAAGCGTTGATTAATAACACCCAATGGCAACAGAAGCTGCAAGAATCAATTCACTTTGGTTTTGGGGACTGCCTCCAAAATGTGCTTTCCAGTTACCTTTTTCAACAGTCTAGGTGCATCTATATCCAGTTTGCAGCGCCTTTCTATGACATGAATAGCCCCATCTTCACTCTTAAATTCACTCACAGTGTCACTGTCCACAAACATTGGAATCAAAGGACACGTAGGGAACCTCCTTTCATAGGCCTGTGAACCAATTTTTAGAAAGAGGAATTGAACAAAGATGCAACCTGAACAGTTTGCCATTGATAATCCCCCAGAACAGAATTATCTCTTAAGACATGTCAACATGTTACATCACGGCTATCTCTGTCTTTATAGCGTAAGCTTTCATTGAAAAAGAAATTCAGGGCTGGCCCCGTGGCCGAGTGGTTAAGTTCGCGCGCTCCGCTGCAGGCGGCCCAGTGTTTCGTCGGTTCGAATCCTGGGTGCGGACATGGCACTGCTCGTCAGACCACGCTGAGGCAGCGTCCCACATGCCACAACTAGAGGAACCCACAACGAAGAATACACAACTATGTACCGGGGGGCTTTGGGGAGAAAAAGGAAAAAATAAAATCTTTAAAAAAATAAAAAAAAAAAAAAAAAGAAAAAGAAATTCAATGTTCATGGATTGGAAGACCCAACATAGTAAAGATGTCAATTCTCTCTATATGGATATAGAGGTTTAACATAATATCAAAATCCAAGCAAAATTTTTTTGTATCTATAAACAAGGTTATTTGAAAATTTATATGGAAAGGCAAAAGAACTAAAATAGCTAACACAACTTCGAAAAAGAAGAGTGAAGCGGGAGGAGTCACTCTATCCAGTAGTGAGGGTTACTTTACAGCTACAGCAATCAACACTGTGCGGGAGAAGGAGAGACACAGATCCATGGACAGAGCAGAGAGCCATAAATTGACCCACGCAAAGATGCACAATTGATTTTTGACAAAGACGCAAAAGCAATTCAATGGAGGAAGAATAGCTTCTTCAACAAATATTACTGAAGAAACTGCTCGTCCATGGGTAAAAAATGGACCACGACCAAAACCCCACACTTCATATAAAAATTAACCCAAAATGGATCACAGACAAATATTTTTGTAACATTCTTGAAATGACAAAATTATAGAAATGGTGAACAGATTAGCGGTTACCACGGGTTAAGGAAGGGGTGGGGCAGGAGGAAAGTAGGGGTGGCTATAACAGGGCAACAAGAGAGACACTAGAGAACTGTTCAATATCTTGACAGCATCAATGTCGATATCCTGGTTGTGATGAGGTGCCATACTTTCCCAAGACGCTACCATCAGGGGAAAACGGATAAAGAGCACATGGGAACGCTCCGTATTATTCCTTGTGAATAACATTTTATTAACATATTGTGAATCTACAATTATCTTAAAATAAAAAACTTAAAAAAGGACTTGCTAGAGAATTCATCAAACTTTTAGAAAATGCATTTGGGCACTAGATCTGGTTTACTCTGCAGCAACTGTGAAGATTACTGAACTAATTTCTGGATTCGCATTCAAACCTATGTGATCTGATGGCTCACAGGTGCATGTGAGGAGGAAACCCCAGGACACAGCACGACAAGTGTCTGGGCTGGAAGAAAGAACCTGAAGAAGGAAGCCCAGGGCATGCTTCCAAGTTCCGCCCTCGGTGTAAGGAGACGATGCCCATGCTGGACTGACAGACACCACTCCTCTACTAGGGTGTACTAAAGATGGGCGGACGGGAACTCCGACTTCCCCTCTTAAATTAATCATAACCAAACATACATTCAAGGCAAAAATTTATGGTGTTAAAAAGATCAGTGAAAATGGCCCAGACTGCTCTGATTTAACCTCTAACGAGGTGCAAGCAGTTTCAGAGTACCATCACACTAAGAAACCCTGCCTTTCCTGGAGAAGTTTCCTGATGTTCCCCTTGAAAGGTCTGACCATCTGAAGATAAGTAATACTCAAACCACAAGAGCTGCCATGGAAGAGCCCAGAAGGCACCAGAACAACATACTAATTCCTCCACTCAGGATTCTCACTACCATTCCATTCCATTCCATTCCAAGTCATTCTCAGTTTTCTGGTATGTATCTCACTCTCTCGCCATCACATTACAAGGTTACATTAATCTGAAAGATTTATGCTGTGCTCCTGCTATCTATATATTTATAAGGTACCGGGCAAGGCAATATGGGAGGGAAGGAGGAAGGGGAAGATGAATCAGACAGTTCAGGAAGGAAAGTCAGGGAAATACGCGAGAGTGTCCTACTATACAGGCTTAAGGAGAGAGAGAACACACTCAGCTTGGAGGCAGGGCGGTTTGGGAAGGCTTCATGGGAAAGCAGGCATTCACCCGAGGCCTCAAGGAGTGGGGAAATCTGTTTGTAGTCGGTGATGAGGGGAGAGGACTTCCGGGAAAGAGAACCCAGGACTGTGACTGTGAGGAAACCTCGGGGTGCGAGCAGGGACCCACAGCTTACTGTAGGGCAGGGAAATGGCAGCCTGCAGTGGCACTGTGACAAGGCATGTCCCTGCTGAGCACCGACCATGTAGCCAGGCCCCAAGGGCGTGGAGAACCAAGACCAACAGAAGGCCCTGCCCTCCTGGAGCTGACCTATTCAGCAGGCGGATGGGGACGAAGGGAACTCCGCCCTGTGACTGGAGTCACGTTTTCAGAAAATTCCTCTTAGAGTAATGCACAGGATGGTCTGGAAGGGAGGCAAAGCCCACATGTGGAACAATTCTATTTGCTTTTAAACGTTTTTACTTGGGAGTTGAAAATATACTTTTCATGTTTATCTACTCCCCTCAAATATACTCTGAATCCAATTACTGCTATAATCTTGCTAAACCACACAATATTTGTCTCAATGCATTTTATAATAAACACTTAAGAAGTTTATTTAACTGCTCAGATCATACCACAGATAAGTCTCAGGGAGGCCCTAAAATTTGTTAGCATTAAATACTGCACAAGTGAACAATTTTAGACAAAAAAGGCTGACTATCGTTTGCTCTACACACTGACACCGGAAAACATCGAAACTGACTTTTAAATTGTACTACATTAAAAAAAAAAACTGGCTTTGTACATTCCAGCAGTATGAAGCGCCAAGACAGTGAGAATACAAGGGCTTCAAACAAAACAGTTTTTTTTAAGTCACACAAAGGGTAGAGTAAGCACTCAACAGGAAACAATCTCAGCTAGGGTCTCTCCCATTTAAGTACCTATTAGGTCATTTTCAAAATACCCACAACGTCCTTTTAATTCTTGAAATAGAGTTGTCAGCTTAAGGCATTACCCGCACAGCCTAGCCTTGAATTTAGAACAGAGTGAAAACTTTCCATTCCCTGTAAAGTGATCCGCCCACGCAGACTCCCATTTGCACAGACGTTCACCGTCACCTTGGGAGGCCCCAACCACTTGGCGTTTACGGTATCCAGGCTAACGAGCAACTAACAGGGAATCATATGTTCTTCTCTAAAGCTCTGTTGGTCTAACAGTGGTGAGTAAGCATCGACCTTTTTCCCTCCACGTCCCCTTCTCCTCTGCCACCTGCCACCACAGGCATCACTCAGCCACAGGGCCGAGACCAAGTCCTACTTTTCTTTGTATCCACAGGAGAATAAGGACCTTATCCAATGTCTAAAACAAAGCTGCCATTCAATACACATTTTTTGAATTATGGAATAAAAGCTTACTAAATAAACCAATGAATCCAACTTTTTCTTTCTGTGCTCACTTACCTCGGCCTGTCTTTCAGAGATGGGTAGCAGTTAATGAATTCTGCATACTGTTAGCACACAAAACTCTAACTTTCTGGAGGGTTACAGAAAAGGAAGACTGCAAAAAGTTGACATAACTCTAGTCTCTGAAATTGTTTATAAATACCATACCATAGTTTCCCAGCATAAACTACTACCTATAAAGTTTCTACAGTCTCTGAAACACAGACACATTCCAATTTTATTAAAAACACTGATACATGTCCTAGCTCTATCCATAAGAAGGGCCTAGAAGCAATGACACCTCAGTATCAAGGAGCAAACTTGGCATCCAGATCTTGGTTTCTAAATACCATTCCCTACTAAAAAGGAATCCATGCTCCTTGGAGAAATGGCTGATTACAAGTCTGGAGCAAGGAAAGGTCAAGAGGAGTCTGAAGCATTCTCACCAGAAGTCAAGGAAGTGCTCAGTGACTGATGCGGACATGTCAAAAGAACATAGGAGGGGTTGGTCCGGTGGCGCGGCAGTTAAGCGCACGTGTTCCACATCGGCAGCCCGGGTTTGCCGGTTCGGATTCCGGGTGCAGACATGGCACTGCTTGGCAAACCGTGCTGTGGTAGGCTTCCCACATATAAAGTAGAGAAAGATGGGCATGCATGTTAGCTCAGGGCCAGTCTTCCTCAGCAAAAAGAGGATTGGCAGATGTTAGCTCAGTGCTAATCTCCCCCCCCAAAAAAAAAGAACATAGGAACCAGCCTGAAGGGGTTCCACTTGCCAATTCTGGGATAATCTGAGCACCAGAAGGAAAAAGGATGTTAAAGCATAATAAACCATACAGTGATACTCAAGAAAAATGGGCAGGGGAGGAAATTTTACAGAAAAACATCACCTAATAACGACAAGAAGGAAGGACAGGCTTAGAAAATCACCGTTCTGCAAGCATGAATTACAATGACCAGTCCAGGCAAGGATCATCAGTGGATGCTATTGAAAGGTGGCTGCTGGAAGAGATATCACAGCCTTAAATAGATTACTGCAGATTATTAGTTACAAAGGGACAAAGGTGCCTTTATAATGGGAAGATCTAGTAGTCATCAAATGGTTAATCAAATGACTGAACTCAGGACCAAAAATGGGACAATCTGACAATCTGACGTGACGCAATGGAAGCATACACAACTATGTAGTCCTCATAACAAAAACGGTGAAGCTGAAGTTAAGCACAAAGAAACAATCAGACAAATCCAAATTATGGAACGTTCTACAAAACAAACAAGCTGGACTCAAAAAAGAAAAAACGTCAGTGTCTTGAAAGATGAACCAAAAAAGCAGGGAACTGTCTAGAGTAAAGGCAACTAAAGAGACAGGACTATCAAATGCAATGCTGCATGAGCTCTTGGATTAGAATAAAAAGAGCTCTAAAGAATATTTAAGGAAATGTGACCACGCATTACACACTAAAAATTATTCTATCAGTGTTAAATTTCTTGGGTATGATAATGATAGTTATGTAGGAGAATATCTATTCTTAGGCAATACATACTTCAGTATTTAGGGCAAAAGTGTTATGATATATGCAGCTTACTTTTAAATGGTTCTGCAAAAAAAATGGTGTGTGTGTGTGAGAAAGAGATAAAGCAAATTTGTTAATTTATCTAGGTGAAATGTATACAGTTGCGTTCACTACACTTTATCAACTTTTTTAAAAATGGAAATTTCTCAAAAGAAGCAGCTGGGAAAAATATTAGTATTTCCTACTAGTTACTAAGGTAACTTTGGCGGGAAAAGTCCACATGTAAACTAATAGTGCTTTTACACATAACTGATTAAATACGACATTGTCACATTTTACACACGAAAACTAATACAAATTTTAGGTTTGCCCAAAGCTCTGGCCCCAGTTTGTGGCCAGGTATGCAACGGGGACCCGCGCCTTCTCAGAGGGGCTTCCTGCCCAGCTCCAGCTCACCGCAGCTCAGAGGAGATGCGGGCCCAGAGAGCGCAAGCTTCTGGTTTTTCAAGAGAAGCCAGCAATCTGGATTTTTATGTGAAGTGGCCCTATTTTTAAAACCCTGTTTGAGCTGAAGAGCCCACATTAGCAAGCCTTCAATTTTTATCTCTACACCAAGAAATCTCTATGAGAGAACTGAGGAAGACCCGCGTTTCAACCCTCACCAGGTTCAAATCACTGTCAGAAGAGCAGCAGCAATTTCCAAAGGTCTGCTTATTTTTTGCAAACTATCTGCAATATTATCAAGTCATTTCCTAATCATATTCAACATTTATCAAATACAAACATCAAGAAAGACTGAATGAAATTAACTCTTCCAGAAGTAATTTCTTCAGCGAGATAGAAATGTTCTTTGATGTCTCTTCTTAAAAGGAAAAATTACTTTTGCAAGAGAAATAACCATGTGATCATTTGTTCCTTCTTATTTAACACAGCAAGTGTTTCCATAATGAGAACAAAATAAGGGCCTCATCCACTTGCCCCAAGAAGAAAGCTCCTTCCGGGTAGCTCAGTTTCCTCCACCTCCTCACACCCCCTCCTCCTCCACCTCCTCACACCCCCTCCTCCTCCACCTCCTCACACCCGCTCCTCCTCCACCTCCTCACACCCGCTCCTCCTCCACCTCCTCACACCCGCTCCTCCTCTTCCAAAAGGGGTTTCGGAGCCTGCAACTTGGGAGCTTGGCCACAGGACTTTCAATTTTTAACCAACCTTTGAACGCAATTTTGACATATTAAAAGCTTGCACTGTGCTAAAGAAAATCACATTTTAGTGAAGACATTTCAACTTGAGAATTAATGAGCTTAACACTGCATTCTGTCAGGAAAACCCATTTAAAAGAAATTCCATTTAAAGAACTTACCTTTAAATTGAACCACGTTCATATCTAATTTCTCCAACAAACTAAGCCAGTTGCTTTCTGTATAGCCAGTTGGATAATCTATGGCACTAGACACGACCATCAAACTCACTTATAAACAGACCTGGTTATATCCTGGAAGAATCAGTAAGTGTTTTCTTAAACTAACCATGGCTTAAGTCTCTCTTAGAAGTTGACAGTGCTCAAAGGAATAAATATACAACATATCAAGAAAATGTGGCATACTGGCTAAAGTCCCTCAGAGTTACAATTCTGTAGCTCATTGACTATCAAAATAACAGCTATATATGGAAGGCCTGCGTATACAGGCACTATGCTAAGACCCTAGAGAGCACAAAAGCGGAAGACAAGGAACGGGGCTTATTTAGAGGTGAGACATACAAACATATAACTGTGTACAACCACAGAAAAGAAGACTGAGGGAGGAGGTGACAAATTGCAAATGAACTGTGTTGGCAATCAAATTGCTTAAGAGATTCAGGGGAAATCACTTCAGGCTGAGGTGGTCACAGCAGGCCTCGCTGAGGGCACGCGTCTGCACGGGTCCGCAGGGGCGCAGCTTTAGAGCAGCAACACAGGGAGAAGGGCGCGCTCCTCGAGGGAGAAGCTGAGCAAGCCACAAGGCAGCAAAGCATGCACAACTCCAGACGAGTCCTTCAGACCCGCTGAGAACGTCAGTTCACTCAGCAGCCGGCTCCAGCACGGGAGGTGGCTCCAGGAACAGCTTCGAGCACCACGGTCTGCTGCTGACCCTCAGACGCATATAAAGCCCTAAGCTAATTCTAGATATTAAAAGTGACAACACGCCGGGGAGCCTGGGGGCCCGACACTGCCTTTATCACCATTCAGTCCTCTGCGGGCTCTCACGCTCCACCTCCACTACTACTGAACTTGCTTCTATTCAGTCCATTAGAAACCGAGTTCCAAATCACATGCTATTTGTGAATACATGTGTTCCTGCTTAATAAGGTATTTATAAAAACTACAATGTGAAGATTTGAGCCCTCTCAAAGAAAAGTTACAATCTAGTTAAGTCATGATGCACTTTATTCATCCAAGTACTTACTGACCACCCATCAGATGAGCTGTTTTCAAACTAGTACAAGGCTGGGAGCAAACTAACAGCAGCAGAACGGCACGCACGATTGTACCGGGGAAGCGCTGTATTCAAACCAGTCATTTCTCTCACTCACCAGTCTTCAGTTAGACCAAAATATTAAGTCATAACAACAGGCTGGAACATCCACTAAGACCAAACAAGAAAATATAATGATTATATTAAAACTAAAAAGAAATATGTAGGGGGCGGCCCGGTGGCGCAGTGGTTAAGTTCCCACGTTCCGCTTCGGCGGCCCGGGGGTTCGCCGGTTCAGAGCCCAGGTGCACACATGGCACTGCTTGGCAAGCATGCTGTGGCGGGCATCCCCACATATAAAGTAGAGGAAGATGGGCACGGATATTAGCTCAGGGCCAGCCTTCCTCAGCAAAAAGAGGAGGATTGGCAGCAGATGTTAGCTCAGGGTTAATCTTCCTCAAAAAAAAAAAAAAAAGCGAAAAAAATCCCCCCCAAAAATACATAAAAATTTGATATACCCTAAGCCATTTCCCTCTAAAACCAAACATATCTGAATTTTATTTAAATTTAAATTACAAATTTCATCTTAGAAAACCTCAAATTCCATGGTCCTGATAACACCCTTTTTCCAGAGGTAATATTTAGTCTGGAAAAGCTGTGAGACCTAAGGAAAGGGCATCTGAGAGAATGATGAGAGAATGATGACAGATGATGAAGCTGGCCAATCAGAGGTTCCCTTCTTTTCTAGGACCTTCTCATTAAATAGGATTATGATGAACACTGTGGAAGGCACAATTATAGTTGAAAGAACAGATGGTAAATGTGTTGCTCATACACCATACACCAAAACATTTGCAATTCCAAACATTTTAGATATTTTTTACCAGGAACACATTCTTTTTACCATCCCTCTCTCCTAACACCCACTCTCACAGTTAGCACACAAAGCTATAAACCAGCTATATTTACTTTTGATAAAGGAGTCATTTCAATATATACTACTCTAACAACAGAGAGGGACTGGGCAAACATCAGCTAAGAAACGTGAGGAATTCTGCATCAATATATCACAGTTTCTTTCATTCATATATCCACTCCTTTGCTCCAAGAGTTCTAGACATGAAATATTTTTGCTAAAGGATAGAAGAAACTTCAGAATTTCTTCTAGACTCCACATATTTTCTCTTAGGAAAACAGCACATGGACTCAGGCATTTGTGCCAACGGGGTGTTGGGCCTGCATCAAAGAAAGGTCACTACATCCAATGACAATCTGTGTACTCCGCCCTTCAGCCCACACTGGACTCCACCTTTACTACCTGCTCTTGAACTGACCTTCCAATGACGTTAGCAGGCAACCGTGACACAATTCTAAAGGACCTCGTAAAAATTACCCACATCATTAAAAGACTTCACACGTAAAAAGTTTGATTTATCCATACTACGATATTTTTTAAGTGTCAAAAAAAATACCCCACACAGTAGTAGGGTTTTTTCTGACCTCTTAAAATAATTCAGGTTAGTGATACTCAAACTATACTTGACCCTATTCCAAAAGGCAGGGTTCTTGCAGATCTGAATGAGAAGTGGGATGGAAGTGCTCTGAACCCAAATTACTGACAACGATCTCCTCTTAAAGAACAACACAAATTGGTACTAAATACAGTTCTCTCCAATTTAAGATTTTCTACTACAAATTTTCCTAATCCTTTGGTTCCTAGAAACAAGTGCTAGTACATGAGCCTCCCCCCCAAAAAAATCAGTAAGTAAAGGAACAAAGGAGTGGGTACAAAGGAGCAGCAGGCAAATATGGCAAAGGACTGGGACACCCCCTATAGAGCATAATGTGGCGTGCCCTCCGATCCGGCACTCTTCCCACAGAGGACAGCGTACTTGTGTTTGTGGCTTACACTGCACATCTGACAGTCATGTGTCCTGCTCACAAATGGTTCCTGGTTCACAGGAGAGGAATGACTATCAATCTTTCACAACACTCAGCAAAGAGCACCATGGCCCCACAGTATTCGAACCATTGCTATAAGGACAAAAGACGCAGGAAAACAAAGAATTACGCATAGAAGAAAAATTCAGTAGTCCCCTCCTGTCTGAAGGGGTACGTTCCAGACCCCCAGTGGCTGCCTGAAGTAACACCAAATCTATATATACTGTGTTTTTTCCTATACAGACATACCTATGATAAAGTTAATTTATAAATTAGGCACAATAAGAGATTAACAATAACTAATAATAAAATAGTTACCACAGATTTTAGCAACCTCAGCATACGATCATTTTTCTTTCCTTATTAAGTCAAGAACTTTCACCTGTTCACTTAAAAGCAGCACATTCCCGCTTCTCCGTGGCAGATCCGAATTGCCAGCATCACTACTCTTGCACATTGGGACCACTATTAAGCAAAATAAGGGTTACCTGAACACAAGCACTGTGACACAGCGACAGTCAGTCTGACAACCAAGGCTGCTAAGTGACTGACAGGCGGGCAGGACACACAGTGAGATCTGCTGGACAAAGGGACGACTTGCGTCCTGGGCAGGACGGAGCAGGATGGCTCGAGATTTCATCACACTACTCAGAAGGGTGGGCAATGTAACTTATAAATTGTTCATTTCTGGAATTTCCACTTAATATTTTCAGACCACAGTTGAAACTTCAGAACGTGAAACCGCAGATAAGGGGGACTTATCACCTAAAACTACTAAAAATGGGCTTGTTTCCTACCATTCGGATCTTGCTTTAGCTGTAATTTCTAACAGAGCAGCTGCAGGTTGCTCCTGGTTAAAGACGAACGGATGCCATTCCTTCTCTCCTTGCTGAACCTAACACGGACACAACCAACTGTACAGCTAAAGCCTTGATTTAGCAAGGGCTTCTAGAATATGATATCTTACAGTACTTGTCTTCCTCTTCAAGAATTTCTAGGCAAGATCACCTGGAAACTTTTGTTAACACAATCTAACAGACTGACATAGAGTTACTGAGCTTTCAAATAAAATTCAAAGCATAATCTAGTCTGTCTGATTAACTGCATCTTCTGCATTTCAGTTCAGATTAGAAAACTAAGGCCCACACTTGCTCAGGAGTGCTATGTTTCTGAAAGATCTCAAGATTGACATCTCAGACAAAGCCGAAGGGGGCCTAGGCTGGGGGGGGGGGGGGGCTTGCAGTTTGTTTATTGTCTTGAAGATAATCATTGATGACATTTTCTTTTTTTTTTGGAGAAAGATTAGCTCTGAGCTAACATCTGCTGCCAATCCTCCTCTTTTTGCTGAGGAAGACTGGCCCTGAGCTAACATCCATGCCCATCCTCCTCTACTTTATATGTGGGACGCCTACCATAGCATGGTTTGACAAGCGGTGCATAGGTCCAAACCCGGGATCCAAACTGGCAAACCCTGGGTCACTGAAGTGGAACGTGCAAACTTAACCGCTGCGTCCCTGGCCAACCCCGATGACATTTCTGACTGGCTTATTTGGGGACACTTGTCCTGAAGCACTGCTGCATGGCACTCTGTTGGAGGTTTCCAAATTTCAGTTAACAGCACCCTTGGTATCTCAGTAACTTTCACAGTGTCCCAAGGCTAAAAGAAATACCATTTATTAAATTATTAGGTCCAAACAACTTAAAAAGCATTTGTGTCCTGGGGCCGGCCCAGTGGCCAAGTGGTTAAGTTCGTGAGCTCCACTTCAGCGGCCCAGGGTTTCGCCAGTTCGGATCCTGGGCGCAGACATGGCACCGCTCATCAAGCCATGCTGAGGCGTCGTCCCACATAGTAGAGTCAGAAGGACCTACAACTACAATATGCAACTATGTACTTGGGGGCTTTGGGGAGAAGGAAGGAAGGGAGGGAGGGAGGGAGGGAGGAAGGAAGGAAGGAAGAAAGAAAGAAAAAAGATTGGCGACAGATGTTAACTCAGGTGCCAATCTTTAAAAAAAAAAAATTAAAAATATCCTACCACACTGTGGTGCTCCAGGGCACCTCAGAACACAGTTTAGGAACTGTGGCTCCAAGTATTTTAAATTTTATCCATTTAGTCACAAATTCCTTTGCCTAAAGAGGCATTATTCAAAATCTACACAAATGAGCTTCAATCCAATTAATCACCCTATATTATCAAACTTTCTATCAAATACAAACCAGTGTTCTAGTAAGTTCTAATTTTTGCATAAAGAGCTTTAAAAATCTAAGAAGGGTGAGCAAACTTTTTAAGTAAGGGCAAGACAGTAAATATTTTCAGAATTACGGGACAGACAATCTCTGTCTAAAATACTCAACTCTGCCTTTGCAGGACGAGGCAGCCGCAGATAATACGCAGACAAATGAACACCTCTGTGCTCCAATGAATCACTACCTATGGACACGGAAATTTGAATTTCATATACTATCACGTGCCATGAAATATTATTCTTTTAAATTTTTCCCAACCATTAAAAAATGTAAAAACCACCTTTAGCTTGTGTACAAAATCTGGCAGCAAGCAAGTTTGCCCATTCCTGACCTAAGAGATTAACCATAACAGGTTGCATTTAATTATTTTCTCACAAAAATTCAAGAGCTGTTTTAAGTGCCAACCAGTCAAAACCATGAAGGACAAAACCTTTAAATAAAATGAAAGGATTATCAAGTCAGTGGATTGTCACTTAATATGTTTGTCCTTAACTGTTCAGTGAGCTCCAACAAATGCATGGCTAACCCACGTACGCCAATTTGACCACATCCACTCACTCCACAGTGGGGAGGCAGGGAGAAGAGGGGATTATCCTCAAGAGTGAGGCACACCCACCCCTCCACTCAAGAACAGAAAGGCTCCAGAAGGGCGTCATCTAAACCAGCAGCCACGGCCACACGTGGCTATGTAAATTTAATTAAAAGTAATTAACATTAAAACTCAGTTCCTCAGTCTCACTAGCCACACTTCAAGAAGTTGCTCTGATATTCCTGGCTGACTCACAACACGTAAGTGAATTCTGTAACAAACATCTTCACCTGATGACTACACATCTTTGTCCTAGTTACTGTCCTTAGAACGTCTGTGAGGCTGTGGTGGCAGACGCCCTAAATAATAAGTCTTATGATAAATTTCTTCTCTCCATGAAACCCAGAGAGTCATTCATACTTATTGATAAACTAATTATATGAGTTCCAAATCTGTTTTTATCAACTAGGCTTTGTTATTTAAAGCCTTTTGTCTAGATACAGAATAGAAGGCTGTATCTCCTGTTCAAAGATTTCTGGCAGCAGAGGAAATTATTTTTTTTGGTGAGGCAGATTCGCCCTGAGCTGACACCCACTGCCAATCTTCCTCTTTTTTTTTTTTTTTGCTTGAGGAAGATTAGCCCTGAGCTAACACCTGCGCCAATCCTCCTCTATTTTGTACGTGGGAGGCCTCCATGGCATGGCTGATGAGCGGAGCAGGTCCGCATCCAGGAGCCGAACTCGCAGACCCTGGCCACAGACCCTGGCCCACAGACCCTGGCCGCAGACCCTAGCCCGCAGACCCTGGCCCCAGACCCTAGCCACAGACCCTGGCCGCAGACCCTGGCCCACAGACCCTGGCAGCAGACCCTAGCCCGCAGACCCTAGCCACAAACCCTGGCCCAGAAGCAGAGCCCGCGGGAGTACAGCCACTCTGCCACGGGCCGGCCCCCAGAGGGAACTTTTTTTACAACAGGCAGCCTCTAAACTCACACCAAACATAAACATCAGTTAACTCTTTCCAGGACAGCTTACTGAGGGGGCTCCAAGGCCCCCTCTGAAGAGATTCTGGAGGCAGAGGGATCAGTCAGGCCTCAGGCCCCTCCCTGCTCTGGAAGCTCCGCCCCCCCACAGTGCAAGCTCCCTTGCTGCTCAACTCTTCCCCAATTTTATCCACTTTATCCCTCCCCTCTCTTGTTCCCAAGATTCACAGATCTAGTTTTGTCTTCTGCCTAGAATATAACTTTAGTAACTGTTTTTCTTTCTTTCTTCTTCTTTCTTTCTTTACTGACAGCCTGAAAAGTATCCCTTTGTTTTCTAGTTTACAAATATTAATCCAGATATTAAAATAAATTATAGGTTTTACTCTTAATTCTAACAGATCCAAAACCTTATAAAAGTACTATGAAATCAAAAAGTATTATCTTTTTTCTTTCTTTTCTTTTCTTTTTTTTTTTTTTTTTTTGGTGAGGAAGATTGGCCTTGAGCTAACATCTGTTGCCAATCTCTCTCTTTTTGCTTGAGGAAGATTCACCCTAAGGTAACAGCTGTAACAATCTTCCTCTACTTTGTATGTGTGATGCCATCAAGCACAGCTTGATGAGCAGTGTGCAGGTCCACAATCAGGATCCAAACCCACGAACATTGGGCCACCGAAGCAGAGGGCGCAAACTTAACCACTATGCTACTGGGCCAGCCTCAGTATTCCTTTTTTTTAATGCCAATGTTTTCTGCTGCAATATATGTAAACAAACAAATTGTGGTATATCCACCCAATGAAACACCCTTTAGCAATACAATGTAATAAACTATTCATGCACACATGAATGAATCCAAAATAATTATGCTGAATCAAAGAGGCTAGGCAAAAAGAAGGGTATATGTGACTCTATTTCTGTAAAATTCTAAGAAATACCAACTACTTTACAGTAACAGAAAGCAAATCAGTGGTTGCCTGGGGGTGGGAAGGAGGAATAAATTACAATGGGACATAACTTTTAAGGTCATGGGTATCTTCATTATCTCAATCACAGTGATGGCTTCACAGATCTACAGATATGTCAAATGTACACCTTTAAAACGTACAATTTTTTATTTGCCATTTATACCTCAATAAAGCTAAAATAAACCACAATAGAAACATAAATATAGTTTTTATTGGCATGCCAACTCAAGGAAGCATTTCTAATAGTGACCAGTATTTCCTGATAAAGAAACTTGACTGGCCATCATTGAGCACAGAGCAAGAAAATCTCAAGGATATTTGAAAAGGAATGCAGCATAAAAGGCTTTATTCAGAATTGCCAAAAACTGGAAGCAACCAAGATGTCCTACAAAAGGCGAGTGGATAAACAGACTGTGGTGCAACCACACAACGGAGCATTATCAGCGACAAAGAGACATGAGCGCTCGAGCCATGAAAAGACATGGAAGAAACGTAAACAACTGTTTCATGAAAGAAGCCTGTGTGAAAAGGCTCCAGACTGTATGATTCCAATTCTATGACATTCTGGAAAAGGCAACACTATGGAGGGAATGAATAGGCCAGTGGCTGCCAGGGGCTGGAGGGGAGAAGGGAGGGATGGACAGGCAGAGCACAGAGGATTTTTAGGGCAGTGGAAAGACTCTGCAGGATACTGTAATGGTGGACACACGACATTACAAATTTGTCAAAACCAACAGACCTGTACAACGCAAAGAGTGAATGTAAACCAGGGACTTTAGTTAATAACAATGTATTAATATTGGTTCACCAACTGAAACAAACATGCCACACAAGACAGAAACAACAGGGGAAAGTGGAAAGGGGTACACTCTCTGTACTCTCTGCTCAATTTTCTGTAAACCTAAAACTGCTCTAAAAAAATAAAATCTATCAAATATTTTTTTAAAAGGCATCAAGTAACACCTTGGCCAAAGGTAAAACACTATTAACTGTTCATGCTATAAGAAAACAAAAAGAGAAAGACAAACTTCTTTTAAAAGAACCTAGAGAAATTCCTATCACCATTGATTCAACAAACACGCACTCCATTCCCCACGGCAGGCACTGCAAGCAGGCGCTGAGGATGCGCGAACACAGGACAAGGACCCACCCGTGCAGAGCTTCCCCGAGGGGAGAAAGGAATCAGAGCAGCGACTACCAAACCCTCGCCTGCTTCCCAAGAGCCTATGTGTACGCATCACAGTCAGTCTCACAGAGAGTCCTGCACTTACTACGCATAATCTTTCCGTGTAATGAGCTTCTCCCCACTTCAAAACGAGAGAACAGAAGCTGCGAGAAGCAAACGCCCCAGGATTTGAACTGAGGGCTGTCCCACGCCAGAGGCAGCAGCCTATCTCAGAGCACAGGCCCCGGGAGAGCAGCCCTGGCCTCAAACCCCAGGCCACCCCGGCCACGCCCTTGGGAAGGTTACTTCATCTCGCTGAGCTCCAGTTTCTTCACCTTCTTCAATTCACTTTAGTTTCTTCATCTTCTCTGACGCACAAAATTTTGGAAGATTAAAAAAGAAAACGTAAAGTGTTTAGCAGGCCCCGGCACAGAATGAGTACAATACTAAGAAACGTGGCTGCTCTTCCATGCTGCACATGAACCTCTCAGAGAGGGAAAAAGTGACTGAGCACCAAGACACTGCCGTGCAACAGGCCAACACCAACCCGCTGTGCACAAAGAGGAAGGGGGCCTTTCTCATGCAAAAGCTTTGAAAACTAGACATTTTTCACGTGACATTTATCTTGTTTTACTACACTCTGAAAATGCACCCCCCAAAAATCCATGTATTCACCAGACTAAAATGATAATTACATCCCCCTTGGTCCTAAAAACACCAGATGTAAATCTCATGAGGCTTGTTGGAAACCAGTTATTTTAAGTTTATAATTCGCCAACTAAAAGAATAGGAACTAGCTGGAAATAACATCATATAGGTCTCTTACCTGCTACAGGGAAAAGAAAAAGCCAAGAGAAGATAAAGACAGAAATTATCTTATTTAAATTTAGGCATTGAGAGTAAAATATTCCCTTTGTAATATGAAGTAAGGATAAGAAATGATGGACTTAGCTAGTTATATCACTCATTAATTAGCTAAATATACTATAGTCAATCGCTGGAAGGAGAAAATATGGCCTTGAAGATAAACGTGACCAAAGTTAGGAAGAACAAGATGTTCTCTGAAAAGGTTTCAGTTACAGGTAGCCCCGAACCAAGCGTCATGCTCATGGAGTTAACATCTGCCACAGAATGAAGCAGCACAGTAGACTTGGAAGGGAAAGAATTCACATCAGGAAACTAATCGCTCAGCTCCCATCGTGGCCTGAATAAAAGTAAACATTCGACCGTTGCTCCCACAGTCCTGGGAGAGTCATCCGCTGTTCTGGCGACAGACAAAGCCTTCTCTGGGTAACCCCACACGGTGTCCACCACAGCGAGGAGCACACCAGCACTTACGGCCTCAAACTACTTTAAACTCAAGAGTTCCTAGAGACTTTCCATCCACCCACACCCAACTGTCAGGCATTCAACTCCGCTACCCAACAGTGCCCTGTCCCTCCACTTGTGGAGTGGTGTCACTTGAGGGCTAAGACACAAACCAGGGAGGCACACAACAGTCAGTGGAGAGCCTGGGCTCTGGTGGCAGCAGGCCTTGATCTGAATCCCAGCAGTACCACCCGCTAGCAACAGCCAGCCGTTAAAGACAGGAGGAAGAAAGACTGTGAGCCAGCAAAGACGGAGCTCTAGAGAAGAAATTTCCCTGCCCAGCAGGGACCTGGGTCAGACAGAGACCGATCAAAGGGAGAAAGAGGCTCGGGGAGGAGAAATGGGGAGGAATTTTAAAGCAAAGAGTGCAAACTGGCCCTGTCCACAACTAGGAAAGCCCAAGGTCTGAGTGTTGCTGGCTGACGGGCGAGACCCAGGCTTGTGTGGAGGTGAGCTGGCTGTAGGCAGTCTGTGCATTCGTGCGGCCGGCTCTGAACTAGGGCAGCGGGCAGTCTGCACCACCGCCAGCGGGCAAGGCCCCAGGGCAGGGACGGTCATTTGGCAAGCAATTTAAACCTAGCTTCCTCATCTGTAAAGTGGACTAAGAGGAGAGCCTAGGCGAAAAGGTACAAACTTACAGCTGTGACACAGGTCAGTCCTGGGCTGTACCATACAGCATGGTGACTGATGCGGGGTCGGTGAGCCGAGGAGTCAAAAGAAAGATTTCTTAGACTCTTAAGATCTGGCAGTAGTGCTCTTTTATTTAGAGAATAGAATAGCATGGGGACAGGACCCATGGGCAGGCAGAGCTGGTGCGTGGGGACAGGACCCACGGGCGGTCAGAGCTCCTGCTGCTGCCGCATGGGGACAGCACCCATGGGCAGTCAGAGCTCCTGCTGCTGCCCTGAGTTGAGGGTTAGGGCTAATTTTATAAGGCATGGGTACGTGACTTTTTTTTACTGGAAAAAAGAAAAGATGATGTAAAAAGTCATTAAATGATTTCAGTGCAGATGGGGTCTGGTTATTGTGCGGTCATATAACTTTAGATACGAATCTGGCCATATAGATCGGCATGCAGGTGAGGATGCCCTGGGCTTCTCTCCCTGGGGCAGTCCTAATCCATACCACGTAAAAAGTCCACTGGGTCGTATAGTTTGGCGTGTAGGCCAGGTCACCCTGGGCTGCTCTAGCTGGGGCAGCCTTAATCCGCATCAGTGACCACAGTCAACAACACTGTATTGGACATCTGAAAGTTCCTAAGAGAGCAGATCTTAAAAGTTATCATCATAAGAAAAAAAAATGTCTATGTGAGGTAATAGCTAGAACTTATTGTGGTAACCATTTCACACTAAGTACATATATCAAATCATGACGTTGTATACCTTAAACCAATAATATAATGGTACATGTCAATTATACCTCAATAAAGCCGGAGGAAAAAAAAGGAAGAGCCGCCCCACAAACCAAGTGTGAGCAATAAATGAGACACTGGCTCATAAGCACCCATAAATGCCTGCCATTATTCTTAGACCTTTTATACGTTCTTTAGGTATTTCACAAACGGTGGTCCAGCAGTACGACCCCTGTCTGCCCACAGGGGCCCCGGCAACCAGGTCCTCTCATTGGACTGCACGCTCGAGGAGAGTAGAGCCCACAGAGACCGTTCGGTCGCCCACCGCGTGCTCAAGGCCCAGCGCAGCTGAACGCCCTGCCATCCTCTCCAGCAGGCGAGACCTCTGCCGCAGGAGCTGTTCCAGAACTGTTTCCCAGCCCCTACAGCACGCAACCCTACTTTGCCTCCCAAGTATATGACTAACATTCTTAAACTAAGGTGCTTTAAAAGTTTTAAACTTTGAAAGCTAAAAACATGATACAGCTGTATTTAAGGATCATTTACAAAACACTCTAAAATTTCCTTCATGAAAAAGAAACATGACCATGAGAACCACAAACACAAAGACTTTTCCCCCCTTTTCCACTGTAGGGTGACAAAGCAGAATCAAAATATACACACTGTGTTAACTTCCCCAGATCTAAGTGAGACCCAGAGGAAGTTGAAAAGACTACCGTCCCTAGTTTGCTTTCTCAGCCTCACCAGTCCGTACTCAATTAAAATGACTATCAAAGGACTACCGCCACTGATTCATTGTATAAAAGGGTTGCCCATTAATATTTAAAATAGTTGAGCCAACAAGCCACTCTCGTCAAGCATAGAGAATAACACAAAATGTTTACCCCACCCCCAACACTTGTTGTTTTCAACTTCAGGTTGGGTTTCAAACAAAACACAATTTAAGGAACTGGCTGATTTGGATTCATGAAAGTATAGCAAAATCTGAGAGAAACTGCTCATCAAGTTTGAGGAACCTACAGACCCCTTTTAAAAGAGAAAAGTTTCCTTGGGTTTTCAGTGCTGACCAGCTATTTTTATTATAATATTACTTAAATACGTACATACAAACTAGGTAAAAACTCATATAATTATAAAACCCAAACTAACGACATACATTTAATGGGAAGGATGACATTTGTTGAAGACGTGAATACGGAAGCGATCGCAGGGCACAGCCGCTTTCCAACTCGGCAGGCCCACCCAGAGATGCAGCGTGGTGACTCACCACGCCCACCACTTTTCTCTACTTAAATCTTTATTTGTACAGCTCCCTGTCTGCAAAGTAACTTAGCTTATACTTGGCTCAAACACATCATTTACATATTAATTCCATCTCTATTCCTTTTGTATTTGCTCCCAACCATTACAATAGTACTATTTGGGTAGCTGGCCCCATGGCCAGGTGGTTAAAGTTCTGTGCGCTCTGCTTTGTGGCAGCCCAGGTTCGCAGGTTCGGGTCCCTGGCAAAGACCTGCCCCACTCGTCAGCCACGCTGTGGCAGCATCCAACATACAAAACAGAGGAAGACTGGCACAGATGTTAGCTCAGGGCCAATCTTCCTCAAGCAAAAAGAAGAGGACGGCAGTGGATGTATTAGCTCAGGGCAAATCATCTTCATCAAAAAAAAAAAAAAAAAAATTACTATTTGCTGCCCAAAAAATAAACATAGCAAACCATGTAGTGTCTGATAGCATTTAGCCATAAATATGATAGGCATCCAGAGATCTCAATGTGTTTATATATTTTTTTAATTGTCAAAATAAAAGCACATTAACCAATCCCTCTTAGAGAATTAAAGGGCATTAGTTAGAAAAAACAGAGGTATACACATCTTTAAGGAGATCTTCATACTTAAGATATCTTACTCCGTCAATACATCTTGAAGGTCACATGTTTCCCAGGCCACAATCACTGAAGCCCTAGGCAAACCAGAATGTCTGGAGTGCTGTGAAAGGTTTCTCTTCTCTTAGTTTTTCATGTGCTTAATTCTGCATTTAAAGCAGTCACATGATTGACCCATGAGCCAATGGAACCAAAGCATGTCATGATTTTCCAAAACCATTCCTAAGCCATAAAGTTTTTTGTCTAATAAAGAGCAAACTGAGTATACGTGACAACAAAAATAGCAGTTTTGTACATTGCTCTTCAAACCAAGTTGGATTTGGCAGACTACTGTTTTACTTTCCAGAGTGTAAAAAATAAATTCGTGGACTTCAGAAAAGCATTTGGTGTTCCAGGGAATTGCAGCTGTCAGCTTTTTAAAGATGCCATGTGTTTGCCCACATAAAAGAATGTAATGAGCTATGGAAATATTATCCGGTTTCATGAACCAGAACAAAGACCCCATCATCGGTGGGCTGATAGTAGCAGTCGGTTTAATTCATCAGGAAGACATCTATCACATACTATTTATTAAACACCTAATATACAAGTTGTGCCCCACAGACCCTGAAGCGTCTGATTCTCTATTTCTCACTGCCTCCCTTCCCTTACAGCAGGAGCCACGACTCACTCCAGGGGATCGCCACCCGGCTCACCACTCTACACCTGCTCTTAGATGCTGCTCGCTCTGAAGAAACTAGCAGCAAGGGCAATCACGAGATGTAAAATAGACAGATTCTGAATAGACGAAATAAAATAGAGTGGTTGAATTCCTCAAGGAACTTGTCTTTTGGATCTGGAATCTATCAAATATAAAAGACAAAAAGAAAAATAAGCCTACAGAGATATGCAATTATTTTTTGGTTGACGTTATAGTCAAAAACTAGACTTTAAAAATGTACAGTAAACACAATAGCCAACAAGTAGAAGGAATCTAAGTGTCATTAAAGGATGAATGGATAAACAAAATGTGATATATACATAAAATGGATTATTCAGCCTTAAAAAGGAAAGAAATTTTGACACGCGCCACAACATGGCTGAACCATGAAGACATTATGCTAAGTGAAATAAGCAAGTCACAAAAGGACAAACAATGTATGATTCCACTTATATAAGGAAGAGTTATGGTCACAGTCATATTCACGGATAGAAAGTAGAAAAGGGGGGTGTTTGCCAGGGGCTGGGGGAGGGGATAGGGGAGTGAGTGACGGGGACAGAGTTTCTGTTTGGGAGATGAAAAAGTTCTGGAGATAAATGGTGGTGATGGTTGCACAAATATGCGGATGTACTTAACACCACTGAATTGTCTATTTGCAATGGTTAAAATGGTAAATTTTATGTTATGTATATTTTACCCCAATGAAAAAGAAAAAGTACAAATCTATTCTACTTGAAAATTAGCAAAGGAAGTCATGCAAATAATTAAGACAAGTTCAAGGAAGCACATGCTTGTTAATGTAACTTTGGTATCACTAAATAAACTTAAGAACAGCAGTCTGGAGAAGAACATAAAGCAAGTAAATAAGTCTCCTTTTGGTATATGCAAATCCTTCAAAAGAAAGCATAATGTAGTGAGAGTCTCTATTACATAGCCTGTTAAAAAATCTATTCCTGGGGCCGGTCCCGGGGCCGAGTGGTTAAGTTCGCGCGTTCCGTTACAGCGGCCCAGGGTTTCGCTGGTTTGGATCCTGGGCACAGACATGGCACTGCTCATCAGGCCACGCTGAGGCGGCGTCCCACATGCCACAACTAGGAGGACCCACAACTAAAATATACAACTATATACAGCGGGGATTTGGGGAGAAAAAGCAGAAAGAAAAAAAAGATTGGCAACAGTTGTTAGCTCAGGTGCCAACCTTTAAAAAAAAAACAATCTATTCCTTTCAAAAATTTTAACTTAAAAAAAGTTATAACAGAAACAAACTTCCTTTCTTCCTATTCCATTTGCTACAAATTCCGATTAGGAGAGCTAAAGGAGTGGCTCTCAAACCTGAGCAGGCATCAGAATCACCTGGAGGGCTTGTGAAGGCAGAAGCTGGGCCTACTCGCAGAAAGTCGGATTTAGTGGTGAATCAGAATGTAGAATTGTTAGAATTTGCATTCTAAACCAACTTTGCGTTAAGAAAAGTAAAAGGAAGATAACAGGTGTTGGGGAGGAGCTTTCTGAATATTAACAGCTTAAACCCTGCAACACAACCAACCAGCTCTTGACCAATGTACTTCTCAAGATGTGTGCCTTGTAGCTTTTAGTTCTGGACGTGGTTTTTAAAACACCCAGGCATTAAACTAGGAAAAAGAAACACACTCATTTTATGATTAGGACTACCTAATATTACAGAATAACTTATTAATTAAGGAAAAAAGAGTCATGTAACAACCAATCTCTCAGGGTTTAAACATGTAGAGATCTCAAAAAGAAAATTAGAATACCATTCTATCATAGTCAAGAATTTTTGCAGGAGAATCACAGAAATGGAATTTTTTATATACTTGGTATTCATCACTATGGGAGAAAAGCTACTCAAAACACTAAGTGATACATAAACCAGGACACGTTTTTCAGTCGACCACAGTAATCATAAGCTTTAGTTCTCTGAACATAAACTTTATTTTATTCACAAAACATGATTTGCATCAGATTCCTTCAAAATATGATTTAAGGAGTAAATACCTCCAACCAAAAGAATATGTTTCAATGTGACCTTTCATTAAAATTTTCATTACCACAAACAGAAGTAAAGCAGGAAACACAAGCATACATTCCAAGATTCACTTATTCTTTAGACAAATCTATTTTGGAGGGCTTACTATATGCTCAGGATAAAAAGCAAGATGATTTGATTCCTACTCTCAAGATGCCTGCATAGAGGGGAGGTAGACAAGCCTAGTGACCACGGCCAGGCAGAGTGACCAGTGAGGTGACAACGGGCCATCAGAGCACAGAGAGGGAATTCCAACTGGGAGACCTGAATCTGACCAGTTAGGTTAGGCAGGTGAGAAGAGGGAGGAAGGTATTCCAGGCAGGTTTGTAGAGAAGCAGAGAGGCCACGAGAAGTAACGGTATACTTAGGAAACCACAAGGAATGCAATGCAACAGAGTGTGGAGTCCACGTGGGGGCCGCGCAGGTGGAGACGAGGCTCTAGAGAAAGGTCGGAGGCAGACGGGAAGGGCTCTGAGGACCAAGCTAAAGAATCTGAACTTCATCTCGAAGGTGAGGTGCAGCCACTAAAGAATTTTAAACTAGCAAGTGGGGGTGGTCAGACCCACAATCCAGAGGCCCTGGGCAGCAGCCCTGAGAAAGACTGGGTGGGTGAGATGGCGCCAGGAGGCAGGGTCCAGAGGCGGCTGCAGGGGCCCGAACACGAAGTAATGAGTTGTGATGTGAGACTGAGCCAACACCGGCAGGGAGGCACAGGGTCAGAAACAAGCCAGGAGACGTCCTTGACAAGAGAGGGACTGGCCATCACTGGGGTCGAGGGGCGAGGAGGGGAGGCTGCCAGGGATGCCTAGGTTTCTGGTCTGAGGGTAGGGCATGTGGCGGTGACACCCGTCAGAAGCAGCAGCTCAGAGGAAAAGGGAGAGCTTTTTAGCGGCATTTTACTGGTTTTTTTGGGGTGTGTGTGTGTATGTTCTGTTGGGATGTGTTCTTTGTGCGTGCAGGAGGAGAGGGTGGCTTCTGTCTCAGAAGAGTCAAATGGACATATCCTAGCAGGCATCTGGCTAGGAGTCTAGCCTGCAGATAAGCTTTGAGATCTGCAGTTTATAAAGTAACAGTTGAAGCCACAATTTAAATGAGACTGCCCAGGAAGAGATGTCAGATGACAGAGTGCTGGATGGTTCTAAAATAGCAGTAACTACCAACGGAAACACCTACAATGGACAGAAAACACAAAATATACAACCAGGGTCTCAAAATAGCAAAACAAGTTATCATTAGAAGAGTCCCTCTGTAGCCAAGAAGGCATGCAGGTGGGCAGAGAAAGAAAAGCAAGAGCGACCAGAGACGAGGGCAGAGGGCCGAGGGGAAGAGCTCGCATGCAGCCATCTAACCAAACACGCAAGACATTTACCAACTGGGCACTCTCAACAGCTCAAGTGCACTCTGAATATTCAAGGGCAAAAACATGCAGGAGAGATCTACGAAATACAGATGGTAGGTCGCTGAACAGAACGAGGATTCACTACATATCAGCTACAGATAGCAATTATCTTGTATAGAGTGATAATTACATATACACAAAGACTCTTCTAAAAAAAAGCTAGTACTCCCAACATCAAATTGTACCTTTCAAGAAAATTATAATGCAAATATGCTTTCTGTAGCAACATGTAAAATTATTCCACTAGAAACATACAGAACTGTTTCACTCTGTACAGGTTAAAAATCAAGAAAGAAGGATCAATTAGCACACCAGGCAACCAAAACCCTCTCTTCAGTGAACTTCTCCGTGGGAGCTTCTCCAACCAGCCTGATACGCTCTCCAGGGCTCTAAGGGAAGCAGCACACAGGACGGGCTGACTGACCAGCATGGCCGGACACCTCAGACCACGGCCACCCCCTGCACCAGGCCCAGCCAAGCATTCACTGCACGTGCCACACAGAAATCCTCCTAATCAGACCAAAATATTAAGTCCTTTCAACTGCTTTCTGTGTGAAATATTAGGACCAACCAAGTGGGTTAAAAAGTAACTATTAATAGATCTAGTGTAATTTGGGAAAAAATATCTTGCATCTTATTTGCAACTCAAAATTACGTGGGCTAACCACAGGGACGAAAGGCAAGCGGCCAGCTGCTTTAACCATTCCCGTCACTCTCCATCAGGAAATGTTTAAACAGAGCTGCTAAAAAGTAGCTGAACTGATTTGAGGTCTGCGCCTTCTCTTTGTGCCTTTCTCCTTGTGCCTATTTGCCGTAATGAACAATTAAATCAGCAAAAGGTTAAGGTAATTGAACGAGACAAATGACCCAGTTTCTCTAACAAAGAGACAGCCTGAAAGGAAACAAAGGGAAGGGGGAATCGAGAAGATGAAGGAGCCTGGAGAAACCTATTAACCAAGTGCAGTGTGTGGATTCGAAGGGGGATCCCAACAACTTACAAAAAGACACTGTTTTAGACAAATGAGAAAGTCTGAACTTGGACTCAGTATTAGATGATATTAAGGAATCATTAGTACTTTTGTGAGGTATGACAATGACACGGTGGTTATGTCTAAAAAAGAAAAAGGTCCTTACTGGTTAGAGACACATGCTGAAGCATTTATCGATGAATTAACAAGACGTCTGAAATCTGCTTTAAATAAACCAGGGAAAAAAAAGTGGGGAGAAGAGATGAAACAACACTGGCAAAATGTTGATACAAGTGGAGCTGGGTGACCAGCACACGGGACTTATTCTCTCTACTCACACATGCTGGAAATTTTCCACAACGTAAGATTTTGGGCTTTCTGTTTTGTTTCGTTTTGTTTTACAGAAACAGGTAGAGCAAAGAGGCATGGAGCTGAACTGGATCCTACTTTATTTCTCCTTGAAATATTTCCTACTGAAGCACAACTGTCTTCAACATGGCATATTAAAAATAATTCAGAATGCATGTGTTGCGAGAGTGGGTGTAAGAGAAGGGAAAATGCCTGGTTCTGTATAGAGTATAATGAAAGCATATTATAATTGTCCATTTTCAAAACTAAGTAAATCTGACTAGTTACACCTCAGCTTTTATTAAACGCAAAAGGACACACACTATGGCATTCAAAAACTTTATAAATGAGAACAGTCCAATCTCCCCCCACTAAGAACTGACCAGGATCCTTAACACATCACGAGAGCAACTGCATTATTTCCCTCCACTCCTAGACTGGAATAAAATTGGGTTTAAAGTCAGCAACCCCAAAATACAGACTGCTTATTAATTTGGGTAAAAACAAATTCTATTGCCTATTAGGCTGTTTGAAGATCTAACAATACCTCGATTAATGAAAAAGATGTATTTCAATATCACACACAACTATCAGAAACTTGGAAACCAGAGTCAGAAATACAAAAAGGTCTAGGGATGAGAGGAAGAGGATGTGCTTCGAGAAGAAAGATAAAAGAGGGAATAAAAATGTTTCATAACTAAAATAATGCTGAAAACCCAATAAGGAAACAAAGTTGGGAAAAAAGGGATAGGCAGCTCAAACTATCTCCAGGCAAGGACGGAAGGGGTGGGTGAATGGAGGGGCTTCAGAAGGCAGCTGGCTGCCACACAGAGTGAGAAAGGACAAAACAAGAAGAGGGCCCAACAGGACCTGTGCTCGTCCGCCCCACACGACCAGAGGAGCAATCCGGGAGGGCTGCGCGGGGCGGGGCTGCTGCTCCAAGGACTCCACCTCTTGGAGTTCTGCACACCTCACCCTCACCCCAAAAGGCCAGGCCTGATTTAACTCACTGTGAGGCTCTCCTCAGACTGCAGTCGGAGCCAACAAGTCCACCCTGGGGTCCCCCACGTCTCCCTAGCTGTTTTGATACACGAAATCTGAATGGATGAAGTAAAGCTTAAATTTAAATACAAATGCCTATTTAATCTAAAAGAGACATACACACTCAGGCATACACTGTCACAGTAGAGTCACTTACTCACATATAAACTGGCTCATTTCACCGCGCACTTGGACTGGGAAAAGGGCTGAACACCAGAGAGGAGGGGAGAACGGGGGTGCTACCAGGCCCCGCCTTACCCACGCTCCTACCTGCGGTCTGTTTAACCTAGCACAGCCTCACAACAGTCTCACGCTAGTCACTGGTCTAGTTCCTAGGTTCCAGAGCTAGTCTGCGGCAGGGCCCAGATTTGTACCTAGTCTCACAGCATATCTCTTTTTCCTCCTTTCATCCTTTAGTCTTACTGGGAAGAGCGGAGATATCTAAGAGGAAAGGGAAAAGTGACTAAAAACCAGAGAATGAAACAAACAAACAAAAATAAAACAAGAGAATGAGAAGAGCAAAAGCAAATTTTGTTGTGGTGGGCCATTTAATCAACAACTGTACACTGGCAAATAGGTTTTTTGGTTATTCAATCTATAAAAGTACATCGCTTAAACTACTATTACAGGGTTTGTCAACAGATTTTTGCATAACTTATGAAGATGTAAAATAAATAAATAAATAAGCCAACTTCATCACAAAAGGACTCTGCTCCTGCGGGAGGCACGGTTAACTGAAGGATCATAGCACGTTACTTCTTTTCCATGGAAAAAACACGAATCCTTGTCTGAAAACGGATCTCAGAGCCACATTTCAGATCTGAGCTTCCATCAAACCCACTTCCCGAGTCCTCACACTCAGAGTTCATGTGGACAGACACCAGCTGATCCAATACGCCCAGGCGCCTACTGTGCGCTCAACACCCACACTGGAGGAAACAAGAAATCACAAAGTCACTGCCCTTGAGGAATGTGCAAAACGGCTGGAGAGCAACTCAGGAACCTGAGAATGAAAGAAACTCGAATTATAAGTCAAAGTCCTTAACACTGACTTCACTGTTACCAGAATCAGAGGAAAGGGAGAGAAACATGAGCAGCATCTTAGGGGCGGCAGGGAAGTGCGGTGGGTCAATAAGATGAAGCCTCGCAGAGACAGATGGGGAGAGGCAAGGAAGGAAGGATCACAAGGGAGGGGCCAGGAAAAGACAGGGAGAGTGCCAAAACCGGAAAGCACAGAACAGATTTAAAAGTTCATGTTGGGAAGTTTGAATAATTTATGAAATAAGGTTAAACAGAGAGGGTAGGACATAAAGGGCCTTGAAGAAAAAGCAAAAGAGTTGAGAACGGATACGACAGACAATAAGAGACCACATAAACAGGCCTGACAACTGGAAACAGTAGAATGCAAGATGACAAAGGGATAAAAGGTGTAAGTAAGAAAATAACAAGTAAACTCTGGTCTCTCCCTCCAAAGAGATGAGGACTCAGGCTGGAAGGATGGCCGTGCCTGGGAGAGAAAAGGACAGAAATGTGACTTGAGGGCACCCTCTAAAGGCTGTGTCTGCGAGGGATACAGATTTTGAAGGGGGATCTGGGAGAACAGAGGTGCTATCAGGAGAACAGGGAAACTGAGAGGATGGTGTGACCACACTTGTTGTGATAACGGAAAGCCCAAGTAGAAAGGGGGCTGCATAAGGCCATGACCTGTGGGGCCTCTCCTACCACGTGTTCCAACTAGTTGAAGTGACAGCTGTCCTGGAGCCAAAAGGATGAGAGGCAAGCCTCGCCCCACTTATGACTCTTATTGCAGACACCTACCTGTCCCAGAAGATGGACTCTTGTCTCAGACCATGCCCAGTCAGAGCGCCCTAACCATGCTCCTCCATGCTGCCGCCATGCTACGCTTCTAATGATTCTCTATAGCCTTATTTTTCCTTTGTATCATTTATTAAGGGCCATTAACTCAGGAGGGGGAAAACTGTACTTGATAAGGTTTAAGTTTTTTGTTTTTTGGGGGTTTTTTCCTGAGGCAGATTCACCCTGAGCTAACATCTGTTGCCAATCCTCTTCCTTTTTTTTTTCCGCTTGAGGAAGATTAGCCCTGAGCTAACATCTGTGCCAGTCTTCCTCTACTTTGTTATACGTGGGACACCTCCACAGCGTGGTTGACGAGTGGACTAGGCCTGCGCCCGGGATTCGAACCCATGAACCCAGGCTGCCAAAACAGAGCATGTGAAACTTAAACCATTTGCCTTGGCCACAGGGCAGGCCCAATAAGGTTTAAGTTTTGAAATTTGTGTTTTACTTTAGAAACTTCAAAATGCAACACTCTAACCCAAGTATCTCAGAATCCTACCTCCCATTCTAAGCTCCTTCTCTGTTGGATCACATCACCATGCCTGTGTGAGACCACCAATCCTTGAAGGCACAGCAGACTGCAGCGTCCTTCACTGATTAAATTCTCCTCCCCACAGGTCAGGCAGGGTAGCCCCAGGGGATGTTTCTGGCTGAGACTGGAAAAATTAAGACATCTTCATGGACAAGCACCCTGATAAAACATTCCAGGATACACACTACAGGGCAGGGGCGGGGGCGGCATGGAATGACAGAAAGAGCACGCAACTCAAGAATCGGATCTCTCCCGCTAAGTGTGCAAGCTTTAACTTCTCTCAGTCTCAGACTCCTCGCTCTCAAAGGCGGGCTGAGCTACGTGATTTCTCAACTCACTAAGCTCTAACATGGCTTCTGGGCTAATCTCTAACACAAAAAACCCTAAAGTACCACAAACGCTTGTTGAAAAATCTCCACTTCCATTTTGCCTGTCATTTTTTAATTCAAATGAGTTAATAAGAAATTACATGATTTCTTAATGCTACAGTATACTAACCCAAATCAAATGATAAACTTTTATTAAATCAATCAAAATGCAATTAACATATTTGATACCCACCACGCACCTATTTACATGAGGCACTGCCTATCTAAACAATTTTCTGGCAATACTAAATTACAATAAAACTCTTGCTTAAAACAAGGGCATTTTCTCCAAGTCTTTCTTCTCACAGGACCCCTGTAAATTAGGACTTGGATCCACCTATCAATTCCACAGGCTGATCATCTGCCAAACACTCTTCTGTCATTGTCACGCGCTGTGATTACAGAGCACAATCACTTCTTGAGATTCTCACCAATATTTCAGCTGAATCTATAGTTCTGTCCTTGCTTTAACCGTCTCTCTCCTCACTCCAAATGAACTGAAAAGAACATTTTCAAAGTGACTCCATTAGACTACTGTTTTCCTTTGATGAGAAAAAAATCAAGCAAGGTAAATACTGAAGATTCTATGTCACACAAGTACAGTCAGAAAAGTAGCAAATGACACCACACAAAAATCTCTAAAGACTTAACAAATATTCTCATTTCTTTTTAATTCTAGAAGGAAAATGGTAACATATTTCATTTTCAGATTAAAAAATATTTTCTAACAATTCAAAAAAAATTACTGCCTCAAAACAAAAGCAATTTAAAAATGAGTTAATTTTAGAAGATTGGGCGGTGATTCAGAATTTGAATTTCAAATTCTTCTGTAAATCCATGCATAAAATTCGGGCAGGGTAAACTCTACCATTTCGAAAACAGTAAAGTAAGGCAAATAAGGAAGTTGAACACTAGACAATCAAAATACCTCTTCATCAAATCTCATGTTTGCACAAGAGACAACCTTTGTCTCAAATGATCAGGGCTGCATCAAGCTTTTAAAATCACACCTAAGGTTTTGGACAACGTCCTGCACGGTCACGGTGCCTGTCCCCCCCCAGCGGGGCAGTTCTCTGCCTCACACATGGTGCCCTTACGCCCCCACTGCTCCCCACACCTCTCCCCCAACTCCACTAGCCCCGGCCAACTGAACAAAGGTTAGGTGACCAACCCGCGGCAGATAATCCCCAGGCTGGCCGGGAACCTGGATCCTAGATCCAGGGGAAAGACGACCAGACCAAGTCTCTCTCTAGAATCTGAACCAGGAAATATGACAAGAATTGGTCACTTAGAAACTGAAAGAATGCAACAAGAAATGCCACAAAGTTGAACTCGGGCCAGAGGGGTTTTGAACCAGCTAAAAAAGCACGTGAGCTAAAGCCACAGGGGAGGGAAAACCAGGAGTGAGCAAAGCAGCCAGTCGGTGGGGGGAGAGAGGCTCCAGCATATGGAGCTCAGCCGAGTCCCACGGGGTGAAGTTCCAGGGACAACTGCTGCCGAGGCCCCAGAGCTGCCAGGAACCACCCTCCAACGCCAGGTTCTTGGAGCTCAGCCCGTCCCAGCTCGCATTCCTGGATTTCTGTGCGATTCCTATCACACTGCATGTGCTGCCACCAACAATACTCCTTCTCAAGCTCGCTGGAGCAGGTCTTTGCTCCAGACAACCAAAAGCTAGACCAGCACACACGCAAACAGGAAACAAGCCTTCCTGATCACCCAGTAACACAAAATACTGAACAGTCCTAGTATTTAACAGAAACACAGAAAAAACATTCCCCCTTACCCCCCGCAAAAAAACCTCAAACCTCACATCTGACGGAGAAGGGGCACAGGGAACTTTCTGAGATAATGGACGGAAGGGTTCTGCATCTTGTCAGAGGTGGAGGTCACTCTTCTGTCAAACCTCATCAAACTGTACACCTAACACGTGACCACGTCACCGCAAGTAAATTATACCTCAATTAAAAAAAACCAAACTCCTTAAATATAATTGTTCCCCTGAGAGGACTGGCGTTTTCGCTTTGTTTTTCAAAACTATATTGATCTGGATAAATCTCACAAACGATGCTGAGCAGAAGAAGCCAGATGCTAAACCCCTGAGTTGCTATTTACATAGAGAAGAGAAGCAGACAACACCCACCGAGGCGTTAGAAGTCAGGCAGCGGCTAATTCGAGGGGCAGGGAGGAGGAGGCGAAAAAGGCCGGGCGGACTTCCTACTGGGCTGGTGTGTTTTGGTTTCTGATCTTGGTTCAGCTGGACATTTGGATCAGGGTGTATGTTCACGACAGAAGAATTTCCCTGTATGTATATTACATTATACCCTAATAGTAACATAAAAGAGAAGGGAAGGAATACCTTACGGTAATCTAAAAGTGATTGGAAAAAGGTTTGTTTTGTTTTCCATCTAGCGAAATGCTTCTTTTCAGCCAAACTCTTCAAGTAAATAACAAAGAAAATGAAGACTTTGGTTAACCCATTCACGGAATTCTAATATGACTCAGGACTTTGATATTAGGGGCAAAAGCTCATTCAGCAGAGTTGTTAGAATCACGTAAATCTCCACCATACAGTGCTCAGTTCTACACCAAGTGAGTCACCAGCAACCAGCACACGCTTCCACATGAGCAGCAGAGGGACGGACCCGCTCCCCACAGCCCTCTCCTCCTTTAACAGACAAAAGAAGAGCAAAATCCAGAGGAAGACGTACTTAGTCAGAAGCCCACTTCTGTGCTTTTCAAAGGGAGAATTAACTCATCCGTTACCCCGAGGTACACTTTTAAAAAACAAATATGTGGATTTTGATTTCAGAGACTTACAGTTTAAAAACATTTTACAAACTCTAGATACAGTTCATAAGCATAAAACGGAAAAAGCAAAAGTGGAGCAGTGGAGACAAATAAGAAAATAAACATTAGTGTACAGATCATCAAATCTGAATACTGAAAAAACTAAGACGCCAAAGAGTAAATTAAAATCTAAAGTACTCACAGCCATAATCAATTCAAAGGGGTGCTTATACACCCTCACTGGCGACTGGTACTTTTGCACCATGATTGTAACACAATAGCAATTCTCTCACACCTGCAAAACACAAACACGTGATAAACCACCATGACGTCGAAAACATTACGTCTGCATTTACACATCCTACTACAGTCTAAGGGCAGAAAGGGACCTCATAAGGTCATAATTCTATGCACACAAAAATCCAGAGACAATGCTTAATTATACAAGGGCAGGGGAAAGTAATAGGAGAGTGGAACGAGGAGACAGCACCAGTCCACCCGCCTCTCTGCCTCACTGGGCCTCCCCAGGGGCCGCCCTGGGTTAGACGACCTGAGTCCTTTCCAGCAGTGAAATGTTAGGATTCGATTATTCTGATAACCCACACAATCAGTTCTTGAATCATTTTCACTTCAACAACTTCTACAGGCAGCCAAATAAAAACGGTGGCACTTTAAGATATGAAGTCCAAGGGCACACAAAAATAAAAGTGGAAAGAAATATTATTATACCTCAAATTACGGAATATTCCTCAAAAGCTAGCTTCAAGGGAAACCTGTCAATCACTGTGTTTATGTAGATTATGATTTCCGAGACCTGTCTTCAAATGGCAGAGAGGCCACGCACTCCAGCCAGAGGCCCCACTGAAACCTCCTGCTCTCAACACTGTAATAGCTGTAAGCGATCAATTAAACGCCCGAGCCTACTTCACAGGCCAAGGAGTGCTCCTGCATGCGAGGTTCACATCCACACGGCAGGCCCAGCCTAAGGAGATTTTTCTGAAAACACTTTTATTTGGAGTCCTCTCTGTGACTTCACTTCCCTATTTAAAAGTGAGGAAGAAAAATAAACCCAAAGAGCCCACCTGTGCTGCCGAGGATGCTCATGAAGAACGTTAGTTTAGGCTGAATACTGTGAGAGGATATTCAAAAGTACAAAATGGAACAGCCTCAAGGACCCCAAGGTCTAGCTGTAAAAAAAAAGAAAAAAATTATGAAGATATATTTTATTTCAGAAGATTCCCACCTAAACTATTACATTTAAACAGGACTGGAACTTTCTCTGTCACGTTTGTTTAGCACACATCTCAGAAAGGACACCTTATGGCGCAAAACAGCTACAAAATAACTCTGGGTGACCTCACACAAGTCCTTTGACTTGGCTCGGATTTCGTTTCACCCCTGTAAAACGAGGTTTGGGGTGAGATAACCCTGAAGACTTCCAGCTTTCAAACAGGAGACTCAGAGCCAAACTGCGAGTTCTCCAGCACACTCAGCTGGGAGCGGTCATTCATCTTGATCCCGACACTGGCAGGTCCTGGAGCGCTGGGACCGCGTTCTATTTAGTTTCGCAAACGCGACAATGCTGGTGCACAGTGGGAATTCAATAACCTTTTAAAAACCTAATTGGGAAAATTAATTTTAGGGTATCTCCCAAGAGGAGGGGAGGGCGATTACCAGGTATAAAAAGGGGTAGGGGAGGGTGCAAAAAGCGGAATGCTGGGTGAGGACGCCTAACATCCATTCAGGATTCCACCGCCCGGCAGAACCCGCGGGGACTACGCTGGAGAACCTGCCAATTCACAAGCTTCTGAACCCCTGCCAGTTCCCAGCTTCGGATGCTCCGGTCCAGGGAAGCGTCCTAGTGGGAATCCGGAGTTACAGCGGCCAAGGGGCGTCCGAGCCCGGGGCAGCCTCTATTGCATGACAATCGGGGCTGCAAAATTACTCAATGGCCAGAAGCAGGGAGTCCATCTCCAGCGGGCTCGAGGGCCGGCCGGGCTCGAGGGTCGGTCAGGGGGTCCAGCGCGGCGCCTCTGGTGGGCCTCCGGCCCAGGGCGACCCCAGGAACAGGCTCGGCCCCCAAACTCTGCCTACCGCAAGGGGGGGGGGGTCCCGGAGTGGGAAGACTGGCGGGGGGGGCCAGCACAGTGGGAGCGGCGATGCGGGCGGTGGACCCGGGCCGGAGGCGGGCCCGCTCCGGCCGGACCGCCCGAGGGGGCCGGGGGACCGAGGGGCCGGGGCAGGGCGGGCCGGGCGCGGGGCGGCCGCGGAGCCCCGCGCCGCCGGGAGGGGCCGGGCCGGGGACGCCCGGAGCCCGCCGCCGCGACGCGCGCCTACCTCTTGTCAGAAGGGCCGAGCCCGGGCAGCGGGGCGGCGGGGGGCGCTCATGCCGGCGGCTCCTCGGGGCCGTCGCCCTCCACTGCCGGCGGCTGCAACGCCGCCGCCGGTTCCGGGGAGTGGGCCGAGGGGCGGGAGCGCGCGGGCGCGGCGAGCTCGAGTGGTTGTCACGGGTGACGAGGAGGGCGGGGCCGGCGGCCGGAAGCGGCGCGCGTGCGCGAACGCGGCCGAGTGGGCGGAGGCGGGCGCGACGACGGTTGCTAGGGAGGGGGGAGGGGGAACAACCGTGGCCGGGACGAGCTGCGCAGGCGCCAACTCCGGGCCGCCGGGCATGGGAGGAGCTCGGAGCCGGCGTCGGCCCGGACGCACTGCTTGTCTCTCGCGCGGCGCCTGGCCACGCCCAGTTTGCGTCATGGGGCGGGGTCAGGGTGAGGGGCGGGCTCACAAGCGGCGGGGCGGAAGCGGGGTGAGACGCAAATGGGGCTGCGAGGCGGAGGCGGAGCCGGAGCCCGAGGACTTCTGCTGAATTGGAATTGGGAAGAGCGCGAGGTGTCAAAATTACCGGGGCATTCCGGCTTTGCTGCTGACCGGGGCCGAGGGCTTGGCCGCCTGCTCCGAGGCCCTGTTCCCCTGCGTTTCCTCATTTTCTGTTGACTGCTCGAAAGCACCAGGCTTCCCCCGTATAGTGCTCTGACCGCATTCTCGCCGAGTAATGCAGATGAGGCAAACGCCAGGGCTGGGAGGGGCTGGGTGGAACCCAGCAGCGTCTTGTCAACATATCTAGGCTGTGCGATGGGTCTAGATTAGAGCCAGGGTCTGCCCCTGGGGAAGATGAGGCTGCATTTCAGCAAGAGAGCCACAGCTCCAGCTCCAACTTTGAAAAACAAGTGTGATACACACTGAGACATTTAGGGGTCCTTAAGAGGCCCTAATGACTAGAGAGGGACACTACTCATGTCCACCCACTCAGCCACACTGGTTTTATAACCAACATACAATTTCTCCATCAATGGCACTGTTGTTCCGTTCTCATTAGTCACCCTGGGTGGCTGTACGTTTGATGCTGTTACTGCACAGAACATTTTTGGAACAGTTTTGGAATTTCCTTCAGGGTCAGTTTACCAGTCACACAAGAAAATCATTCATTACTGGATCACACCTTTTTTGCAAGTCAAACCATCATTTTCAAACTCGATCACCCACACACTGCTCACTAGACTCAGCTCAAACTGGCTTTTGCCTGTTTGTAAAAATCATATCCACCTTCAAAAGATGCTTTGAGAAGGAGACAACCCAGTAAACAGCAGCACTTGACCTGCTGCACAAATTGACCTGATCTGATAAGCTGCTAAATATAACTACCAACTTACAGGAAATAGACAACAGGGAACATGCTAAATGATACCATTGGGAAACAATTGGCCAACTACAGATGTGGGAAGTATGTGACAAACACATTCCTTATCAAATTTCAAAGGAAAAAAGAGGGAAAGGGCCAATCCATAGATTAAAAGAGATTGAGAAATTCATTGAGCCATACACTTATGATTCCTGTACTTATTTCTGTATATATTATAGTTCAATTAAAAATTTTAAAGAAGGGGCCGGCCCCATGGCCGAGTGGTTAAGTTCGTGCACTCAGCTTTGGCGGCCCAGGGTTTCGCTGGTTTGGATCCTGGGCGCAGACATGGCACCGCTCATCAGGCCATGCTGAGGTGGCGTCCCACGTGCCACAACTAGGAGGACCTGCAACTAAAAAATATATATATACAACTATATACTGGGGGGATTTCGGGAGAAAAAGCAGAAAAAAAATTTTAAAGAAAAAGCAGAGACTTGAGACATGAACCAATTGCACCATATGAATTTATTTTCATCTTGATTTTTACAAATAAATTTTTATGAAACAGGGAAGTTTAAACATTGAACATATGATATTAAGAAATTATTATGAATTTTTAGGTGGGATAATGGTATTATGGTTAACGTTTTTTAAGGAGGCCATATCTTTTAGGAACACATGCTTAAATCCTTTTGGGTCAAATGGTGTGATGTCTGGGATTAGCTTCAAAATAATCCAGGTGAAAAAAGGTAGGCGTAAGGGCCTAAATGAAAAAAGATTGGTCCTAAGTTGACAATTGTTCATAATATTATTCTACTTTTGTATATGTTTGAAATTATCCATAATAAAATGTTTTTCACAAAAAAGATGGTTTGTCACCACTGAGGATAGCAAATCAAGACATAATTACAAAAGAGGTATTTGAAAATGTCTCAAGCAATAGCAGTATCCTTAAGATACATGAACAGATTCCCCAGGTGAATACTTTGAAGGAAACAACACTCGTTTAGATGTATCGGTCATGATCTGTTTGATTGTTTTGAAATCAGTTTTTTGGGGTAGGTGTCCAGAAACTATAAGAAACTCTACTGAGCAGCTTACTGCAGAGTTCAATAAAAAGATCCAGTCCCTGACCTTTTAACACATGTGCAAGGGGGCTCTTATTATGTGTCAGACACTGTGTGAGGTGTGAAGATGAGTACGGCGTGGAGGGGGAGGCGGAGAAGTGTGGCGGGATCAGGTGTGGCTGCCAGTGACCAGAACTTCAAAATAAAAATGCCTTGACAAGATAGCAGTTTATGTCCCTCTCATGAGAATAGAGTCCAGGGCTGGAACGGCACCTCCATGATCACTGTCAACTGCTGACTCCCCAAATACCACCAGAACAGCCTGCCAACGAACCAAAGCTAAGGTGATGAAGCCAACTGCAGGAGGGGAGAGCGTGGCCTTGACCAGAGGCAGTCCGGAGACTCTCTTGGTGTGTCATAAGGGGCAGGGCCAGGTGGGTATTTCAGGGTTGCGGGGGTCTCAGCTCAAGGGTCCAAGGCAGGCCTCTCACGGCTGGGATCTAAGAAGCACCGGGCCAAGTCTATGATGTAGTAGTTTAGGCCTGGTGGACACAAGGCTTGAAGCTTCAAATCTTGATGAGTGAACGGTTGTTTGATAAACCAGCTGTTTGCCCCAGTGAGCCATCTCTCATCCTGAGAAGGATCTTTTGTTAGAAGAAATTCTTTTTCATGAATTTCCTGAAGCAAACAGTGAGGCTGTTTATTGGTTTACAGTCGTATCTTCCTGAACAAGAATTTCCTAGACAAATAGTAAGTCCTGTTGACACAGGAGGTCTTAGATCTCAGTCTTGCTGGTTAAGCTGCATGGATGCGGGTGGTCTCACTTCTCATCGTCAGGGACACAAGTTCCTCCCGCCTTGCTTCTCTGCCCTTGTCACACTGTATCCTCCACCTCAGCCAGCAGTAGGAGGAAAAGGCCAAGAGGATCCAATGCCCTTCCTTGACCCACACTTCCCTGGGGGCTGAGTTTGTGCATTCAGTGGTGTGTGTGTGACAAGCAGAGCAAAGGCTGGGGCTGGGGGAACGGCAGTGCTCCCGCGGAGACAACGCTGCTGCCCTTGTGTTCAACAGCAGAGCCTTTCTCTTCCTCAGACAGACTCTCTCTAAAGTCTCATCATGAGAGTATTCTGAAACACCTTAGCCCCTAGCTTCACAAGCATTTCTATTAGTAAGCTCCTCAGCTGCCATTGCCTCTCGTTTGATGGATGGAAGCCTTGACGGGTGCTGCGTAAAGGCCACTTATCAGGCACCCTTGAGATAGAGAGCAAGGATTCCCAAGTCTTGGCTTCCACAGCAAGACACTCTGGTTCCTCAGAGCTGCTCAGCTGAGTGCCCACTGGGAACCTGAGTCTGAAGCTGCTGTCCTATGTGGCCGCCTCTGTCTGATGTCAGGATGTGATATCAACAGCCTGCTCACACCTGCCTGGGTGCTGACACTGGGGCCTGTTACATCTTCCTCAACAGGATTAACCTGAGCTGGAGATACTGTTACTGATGCCTCCAGACACCTCTTCTCCATTGCTCTTAGTGTGGTATTAGGAGTCATCCCACGGAAAGCATGAGAAGTTGGTGACACCAAGAGGATTGGGGGTGTGGATTAAAGGGGAGAGTCATTGCAGGAAAGACAGTGGGAGGCAAGTGACAGTCTTACTAAAATTTCAGCCTGCAGGGCCCAACCTTTCCCCCATGATAGCAGAAGAAACAGGAGATGAGTCTGAAGGATCCCTTTGAACATTACTAAGAGTCAGCATCAACCGAGTGTCTGGGCTGTGCCCAGAGAGGCCCGGTGGTACTTGCTTCTGATTCTCTGGTGGCCCTACTCACCCTGGCATTTGTGCTTTACACTTGAGTCAGTTATAGGGACGTGTCAGGTCTCTAGAAACTGCTTTCTCATTTGATGGTAAAAGGGTAAAAGACAGCCTTGCCAGGCACGACAGAGTCTCCTGACATGGGCCATCTGGCAAAGTTTCCAGCCTGGAAAGGTACAGAAAATGTAGGTTACCCTACAGGCACAGTTTCCTAATTGAGCCCAGGCAGGCAGCCAGTGACCTTCAGCTGATACCATTGCATCATTCCCAATCTGGGAAAACTTCGGGCCAAGAAGCCAGATCTGCAAAAGTTATCTGGCCTTAAATACATCTAAAATATTTCATTTCAATCTGGAGAGGCGAAGCTCCCCGTATCTTAATTGGTTTCCCTGCCTAAAAGTCTTCCTTCTTCCAGGGCACTCTTCACGCTGCTGGCAGAATTCTCTTCCAAAATCACAAACTCACTCCTTCACTCAAGAACTACACTGAAGACAGAATTCAAGTTTCCAAGCCTGTCACCCGAGGTCCTCTATAAATCTTGTCCCCAGCTTTCCTTTGTCCAAGATGATTTTATTTCTATCTTCACTTTATATGTTCATTTATTCATTCCTTTGTTAATTCAGCAGACATTTATTCAGCCCCTTAATTTATTCAGGCGCCATATTAAGCGTGGGCGTGTAGGAAGAGACATCATGTAAAAGAAGATTTTCCTTCAAGTGAAAATGCAGCCTGTTCAGTCTGTGGCCCTCCCTAAGCCTCTCCTTTCGCCTCTTCTTTTTCTATATGCCTTTGCACTTGGCATCACCATTACAAGACATACTGCCTTAAATGAGAAGGTAGAAGAATCAGGTCTGTCTCTCCCATAGAGTTGTAAGTTGCTTGGGTCCTGGGACCGTAGCCGCTCATTTCTTCTACCTTTCACAGCGTTTGGCACTGTCCAGAACCCTGTTAAACACCGGCTGGGTTGAAGTGATGAACCTTAGATTAGGCCTTTATGCTGAGTGCACTAACCACGTCTCCCCATCCCATGGACTGAGCCGAAGCATCCTTGGGGGGTGATGCTCTCACCCCACTCTGTCTCCTGTGTCACCAAGCTAGGACATCAGACCCAGGGAAGCAGCCTCACTTAGGAGAATTGCTGCAGTGTGCCCTGGGAAGCATAGCACGGACCCGCTGAGGTTTAGGATGACAAAGGATGACCTAAGGCCTTTTAGCTTCCCGCTCGGAGAAATAAAAATAGCCAACCCAATCATACTTCTTTTTGGTTTGTTTGTTTCACAAAATATAGTCCTTGCTTCTCCTACCCTGATGCAGCTGTGTGGCACTTTTGGAGGCCAGATTGGGACTTAGGTTAGCAAGTCAGCAATTTGTCTCCAGGCTGCTCCACTGCCGGTCACACAAGCTGGAGGGGGGGTTGGCCTCATGGAAGTGATGGAGCACTAACAAGGGACAGGCCAAAGGCCACCTAACAAGGGGGTGCTGAGTGAGGGATAAGAAGCAAGGCACCCCAAATCCGATTAGTAAAGCAATTTTCCCAAGGCTGAACATGGAAGAGAAAGTCCTCCACCCTCAGGTCTGCGGGCAGAGACTGGAGGGCACAGGGAAGACACAGACAGGGGTCGCTGGAACCCAGAGCTCCCCCACTTTCTCCTTGACATGGGTGAAAGAGAGGGCCATGTCAGACCCCCAGAATCTGCTGTCACCCCAAATGCTTTTAACCGTGGGAGGAGTGTTTTGGTTCAATTCCTTATTTGGGGTGCATCCTACAATTCTGCCTCTAGAATGTTCTGTGACCTCCCACTGAAGATCACACATCTGCTCATTTCACACCTCACTGAAAATTCTATCTCCCATCCCTTCCCACTCTGGCAGAGCCTGTGTGCCTGACAGAGCCATCTCAGTAGCCCAGAGCAACTTTTAGGATTTTTCTCCTCCACAGGAAAAAAAAATTTTTTTTTTAACTGAATGTTGATGGGATTTGGTGTCAGAAAATGTATATCACAGGGTTGTTAAGCTGAGATAAGAAAATGTTTGTGAAAACACTTTGTAAATGGTTAGGTTCTATGTAATACCTCCCACGGCCAGGCCTCCCACGGCTCTGCCTCCAGAATGTTCTGTAAGCACAGGTTATTATTATCCTGCCTACTCTTCTGGTTGGTTACCAGCATCATCCTCTATTTATTTAGATAAGTCTTTTCGCATCTTAAATTTCCCCCAAACAGAGAAATAGTATGAAGAATATTGATCATAAGACAGGTCCTCACTTGAATGGCTACAAGCACAGGCCCACTGAAAAACCATGGGGGTCTTTCTTGGTAAACCATCTTCTGTAATGAGTAGCGTGAAGGGATCACAGACTTAAAGGGGTCAGGGAACACACGCGGAGATGGTCATCTCGCTTAGTGGGCACAATGGTCTCTGGCACCCTCCGAGTTCAGAAAGCTCACTCAACTCTAAAAGGCTGAAGTGGGAATGAACAACAAACCCTCAAGGGCCCGTGCCTGCCAGCCCTGCCTCCCCTGGTGGCCTCTGTCAGGTGCTGTGCTCTTGCCAAGGCACGACCCACTGCTGCCTCCGGGACATTAGAGGGGCTTCTAGTGCTCCCCAGAAACGTGCACCCACACTGACCCTGAATCAAGGACTGCTGCCCTTCCGCCGCACCCCTGGGACGAGACGCACCTTTGAACTTTGCAAAATGCAGAGAAGAGGCTTTACCACAGAGGCTCAGGAAGCACCCACGGCTGGCGTGTGAGTTTCCTGGGGCTGCTGTAACAAATTGTCACAAATTGGGTGGTTTAAAACAACAGAAATTTCTTCTCTCACAGTTCTGGAGGAAAACCTTCATGTGGGCAGAGCCATGCTCCCTCCCGGGCTCTAGGGGAAGATCGTTCCTACCTCCTCCAGCTTCTGGGGCCCCCAGGCGTCCTTTGTCCTAGGGCTGGCTGCGTCTTCACCCTAGTCTCTGAGTGTCAGAACTCTGTCTCTTTTCTCTCTAAGGACACCAGTCATTGGATTTAGGGCCCTAAATCTGCAATGATCTCCTCTCATGATCCTCAACTTAATTACATCTGCAAAGGCCTTATTTCCAAATAAGGGTGTGTGCACAGCTACCCGGGGTTAGGACTCGCATGCATCTCCTGGCAGGCCCGTTCAACCCTCTACCGTTGGTCAGAACGCGAAGTCCTGTTCGAGGGAAGGGCACGCTCCTGCTCGCTCTCCTCTCCTTGGCACCAACCGTTTCAGCCTGAAGTACAAAAGAAGCTGCCTGAAACCCACAGGGTGGGCCCCTAGGACCCCGAGGGCATGCATCCTTGCCTGACCCCCCCAACCACTGTGGCCTCTAAGGAAAGTGAGGCCAAAGGAAGGACAAGGCAGGCCTATTGTCCACTTCGTAGGCCCTGGGCTCTGAAAGAGCCTGAGAACAAAGACGTTGCTGTCCTTGGCAGCCAAGGGGCGGCCTCTGTGTGGGGGCGGGCTTTGTTCAACGTGTACCTAGAGAAGAGCTTGACTCTCGGGACAAGCTCAGGCTCGCAAAGGGCTTCTCTGGGGACCAGCCTCTTGGCAGCTCCGGGGAGACCTCCAGGAACCCCTGTGATGCTGGCAACCTGAGCTTATTCCACACCCAGCGAAACCAAGGCCAAAAGGACTGGTTGTTTAATCCTTACAGAGAAGTCAGAACTGTGGACCCCAGCGACAGCACGTCTCTCCATGTAACTAAATATGGTGCTCTGATTTAGTTACAGATAATAACAGCTCCTTGTTGCACACCAGTGCATCAGGGCTGGCACTACGCACTCTACATGTGTCATCGCTGATCCTCATAAGAGCCCGTTTTACAGATGGGGGCGCCAAGGTACACACGGCGTTGAGTAACCTGCAGGGCAGAGAATCTGCACCTAACACTGTTTGACTCTAACGCTCATGGTGGTGTTTCCATTGTATTAACTTCTCTCTGCTTAACTCGCAGTTTTTCTGCTTTTTGTTCCTTCTTTCAGTTCATCATTTTCAAGGTTTGTACGTCCAGGTGTCATAGTGAAAAGTTCGTCAGTCATCAGCACACAAGGTACGCGGAATGCCCAGGCGGTGTCCAGCTTGAGAAGGCTGTGCGTCAACACCTGACGGATGTAGGTGCCTGTGCATCCTCAGACATTCTGCTGAGCAGGCAAACGAAGAACATACCTGGAAAAGATATTTCCATATGGCCGCTGTGTAGCAGTTGAATTGGCTTGACTCATAAATTCTTTAAATAGCAAGTGGCAATAACCCAGATGACCTTTTAATGTTCCATTAATTCTTCCATCCGTTCATTGTTCTGAGATTTATAACAATGGAACTCCTGAGTGCCTAGCACATGACATAATGGAAGGAAGAGAACCCCGCAACTTTGAAAGCTGGGGATTAAGTTCAGGTTTTGGAATGCTGAATGAAATGAAAGGTAACCTTAACTTGGTGAAAATAATAGGAAGCGTTTTTTTTTCTTTCTTTCTTTTTCTTTTCTTTTCTTTTTCCTTGAATCCTCTTATTCTTGTGTCGCAGCAGCAAAGACTGCTAGCTCAATTTGGATCTCAATACAAAAGAAAGCTTATTCTCTGATGGAGGACATTGAACGCACTGTCAATTTCTGCATCTCTTGCTCTAAACAGTTAAGCAATGTACAACAAACTGAAAGGCCCCCCTGGTTTCCCCACAGCTGGTTCAAACTTGCTGAAAGGAATGCTGGAACGTCTATGGACTCAGGAACCCCCGAGGTGCCTCCAAGCGGCTTCTCTTACCCCCATCCTCAGATTTGCAATGCTGGGATCCAAGTCACCTTCAAGACCACTTCATTCATCTTGACCAAGCCCTTAAATGTTTGAGAAGTCTGCATCAAATAATGTCTGATGAAAGCTGAACACTCTTCCCAGTGCTACGTCCGTGGTCTGGCTCGTGTGACCCACGTGATAGACACACCTGAGGAAATGCATGTCCTGTGATTGTCGGGTGGCACCGGTTTGGTTCCTGATGTTTCCAGAGATAAAACAATATCCTCAAGGAGAAACAGGACGGGGCTTTTGTTCCCATTTAGGCCATGATTATTTTCTATTAGGAGCTGGACAGTTTCATAAACAGAGGGACTTATTGACACAGCTCCCGCCAAAGCCCTCAACTGTGCTTCTAACCACGACAAGGGGAATTTAAAATTTGTTTAAATCAATGCGATTTGTAAGATTATAAAACAGTATATGCCATAGTAGACTGTCTACACAGCATCTATTTCCCCACATCTTCCTTCCCAAAGCCCCAATTTTGTCCAGGCACCCGCCCTCCTCCACAGGCGAGGGGCTTCAGGGGAGTCTGGCCCCTGTCCCAGCTCCAACAGGTAGACCAGGCGAGTCTGGGGCATCCCTTCTCCCAGGCCTGATGTAGGAGTAGGCATGTAACCCAGTTCTGACCAGTGAGACCCACGGGGAAGTCTGCCAGGGGTTTCTGGAAAGGTTTCCACACCGTGAAGAAGGAGACACCAAAAAAAGAAGGCTGTCATTTCCTTGTCCGGACACTGCTGTGCCCTCTCTGATTCTCGGGACTGCCACAGCTGTGCTGCGCAGACAAGGGGAACCAGCCTTTGATGGGGGGGATGCTGGGGACACAGAGAGGAGAGGTGGAAGAGGCAGAGAGGGTGTTTGGTGACATTGCTGCCCCCACCTTACCTGGGGCCCTCCTCCTTCTGCTAGACGTCCAGTCACGTGAACTTGTCAGTGTCCTCATTGTGCAATCCAGTTTGAGGAAGTGTCTTCTGTTCTTTGTAGCTAAAAGCAACCCGAGAAACATGTTTAAATGCAGAAACGCATGAGGAAGAAAATAAAAATCACCTATAGTTCCATCATCTAATAGGAATCACAATTTATGTGTTGTTGCTTTCCATGTCTCTTAAACCACTGATTTCGTGGTGCTAATTGTGATATATACTTACATCAGTAGTACACTTGCTTTTTTTAAAAAAATTCAAATAGCGCAATTGTTGAACGCAGAAAGTAAAGAGCTCCTGTAATCCTCTCCCTGTGGTGATGGATGCTTTGCAGTTGGTCATCTGTTCTGGGAATTCTCCCCACTCTATCCGTGTTTTCTAATGTATGGGCTGCTCCTGACTGATGAATGCCCATGTGACCTTTTAAGCCCATACATAGGTGAACTGTAGTGTGACTCAGACCAGCTGAACATCTGGGCTCGGAGAGTGGGAAGCCAAGAGGGGTAAAAGGAATGGGGAAAGGATTTTCCACTCCCTTCTGCAAGCAGAGCTGGCCTGGGAAGAGTAACAAAGTGGAGAGATCCTGGGCTCTGAGTGCAAAGGGTCTGGGTTCAAATGCCTGATTCACCGTTGAAGGCTGTGTGGCCTTGGGCAGGTCCCTTAACCATTCTGAGCCTATTTCCCCATCTGTAAAATGGAAATAATAATGCCTAACAGAGTTGTTATAAGGGTTATAGGAAATGCACATGGTACGGCCTCAATAAATAGTAGCCATTATTCAGAATATTTGCCAACTTCTCATATCTTTTTCTAGACTCTTCTATCACATCCTGAACGTCTCCTTTCCCCACCCTCTGCTGTCTTCGATCCACCTATATTAGCCGGGGAATTCTTGGTTGCAGACAACAGGATCCACTTCAGCTAGTTTAAGCCAAAGCGGATTTTTGAAGGCATAGAGAGCTCACAGAATTATCAGGAGGGCCGGAGATGCAGGACCTAGGCTGGCTTCCAGGGACAACCGGCTTCCCAAGTCACACTGAAGAACTGGCTCCCCGAAGGAGCTGCCACCTCACCAGGATTTGGAAGCTGCCAAGTCAGGATGTTACTGCCTTGGCTCCTGTCTCCGGAACCGGGCTCCCTCTGCCACAATCCATGCCAACAAAACGATGCCCTGTTCCCTGTCTCTATCTCCATGTAAGTCAGTTCTGAGTCCAAGTCTCCTTCAGGAGCATGTGATTCGTTGAATCTAAATCACGCATCTGAACCCCAGCAGGTTTCACATTTCTACGTTGGAAAGGGGATGTCTATAATCTGGAAATCTGATTACTATCGGAATAGGGAGGAAAGGTTCCAAACCTTTGGGGCAGCCTCAGATGACGGGCGGGGAGTCACGGGCCTCCGTCCTTGTCCATCAGAGATGGCATTGTGATATGCTCCAGTTAGAGCCCTAGCTGAGCTCGGATGTGAGGGGCAAAGCAAGGTGTTTAAACAATCCATTCCTAGGGGCACGTGTTGAATGGGTCCTTCACATTTCACACTTTTAAGAAGATGCTTAGGATGGGGTTCAGAACCTGCTACCCCAAAATACGGCACCTTGGCGTATTAAATATTTTAAGCTGAAGGAGTTTGAGGAAATGGCAGAAGCAGAAAGTTCACTCTGACTTTTTCCCCTTCTCCCTTGAAACAGGTCACAAAACCCTCACGGGAGAGGTCCCTCCCTATACCCGGAGGAAAGGAGCATCTGGATGTCCACAGACAAGGGAAGCTGAAGAATCCTAACAAACAGGCCTCGCTCACTGGACCCACCTCACTGCTCCACCTCACGCTCTCTGACTTTTCATATTTTTCCACGACTGTCCACTCTTCGTCAAACCCAGCACAAAAATACTCAGGATTAACTGTTCTTCGGGTCTTCATTTCCTCCTGAAGGCTCTCATGTCACGTAAAACTTATATTAAGTAAATTTGTGTGTTTTCTCCTGTTCATCTCTCTTTGTCAATTTAATTTTCATACCCAGCCGGGGCCCCTAAGAAGGTTGAGGAAAACTTTTTCCTTCCCTACGCTTGTCAACTCGCATCTCCAGTTGATGAAATCTCTGGCAGTATAAGAAATGAGCTGGAATTGTTTTCAGGTCAATAAAGGAAAATCTTGCTAGTAAGGACGAATGCAGCCTGAGGGTCAGGGCAGCCTGGAAAAGTCCCTGGATTCCTGAATTGTCCCTGCTCTTCTAAACTGCCGCCTTGTCTCCAGCACGGGATCAGAACCTGTCTGTACAGGCTCTAATCTTTCTAATAGTCACAGCCTTTGCCCCCAGAGTGAGGGGAGCCAGCAGGTGTGAGCACAGGTTGGTGTATGTAATCCAGGGACGACACACACAACAGAAATATGTCCTGCTGGAGTGTCCTTTGAGACACACCAGATCGCAGCCTCTGCTTACGGATGAAGAAGCTATTAATTACCTGCGACTCTAGATGATATTTTGTATTTACTCAGCATAAATGATTTCGTCGAATACTTACTCTTTTATCCTGCAGGTGGATAAAAGAAATGTTGCTTCTTGTCCTGCCAGAGAGCTGGCATCCTTCACAACCCAGTCTGCTCTCTCACAAGGATATCAGCTTCCTAATGAGGTTCCCCCCAGCTAATGCCCTGATTTGAGCCTCATCCTTTCAATTTCTGAAAGCAGCAGGTATTTGTTCCAGGGTAGGACAGGAGCCTGGAACTCATCCATCGCCCCTAAGGAAAAGCGGCCTATGATCTTCTAGACTGCATTTTCCTTCTCCCATCGCTGCACGCAGAGGTTCATTTTCCTAGATGTTAAGCCAGCTCTTGGGACCCTGCTCAGGAAGACAGCAAAGCCAGGGCTGCCTTCATCTTGCTGAAGATGGTGGGATGGTTACTGGAAGGTACTAGTTATTTCTTTCCCATTCTAAGCCTCCTGGGATTACCTTGCCAGTTAAAGCCGGTGCTCCCTGCATAATAAGATAGGAATGTTGTACAGAGGAGATGCTAATGGCAGCTAAATATAGATGCAAGCTTCTGGGTACACCACTTGCGTGCATGCCTGCACATCCATTAGAACAATTACGGGAAGGAAGCTTTCACGCTGCATAATTACAACCTTGACTCCTCTGGCTGGGGCCAGGCCTCTCCTTAGGTTAAACGGCATTCCTGGACTGGCAGCTGGAAAGGCTCTGTCCTTTGTTACCTTTGGACTTGGTAGTGCCCAGGATTGTATGACATAATTCTGAGTCTATTTTCTCTCAGCATGCGTGAGGCTCAAAGGACAGACCTACCTGGGTGGAGATTGATAGGCCTCATGAATGAGTCACATTTCTTCCCTCCTCCATCCTTATTAGGGTGACATTCCAGTTGGCCACAGGCAGTCTCGGTTTATGCCTATTGACTCAAGGAAATTATTGGTAATGCCCCTTTCACTCTCAAAATGACCTGTTTGGGTGATAAATTTTAAGATTACAGATTTGTAATCTTCAAGGAGAAGGAGGGAGGCAAAGACTCTTCCTAGGCGTGGTCCCTCTGAGAGCCTGCCTGGGCAAGTGGGCTTTAGGCTGAAGAAAGAATGGGAAGAAGGAGCTTTTCCAAGCTCTTCTTCTTCTTCTTCTTCTTTTTTTTTGCTGAGGAAGATTGACATCCATGCTAATCTTCCTCCACTTTATATGTGGGTTGCCACCTCAGCACGGTGTAGGTCCATGTCTGGGATCCGAACCCGTGAACCTGGGCCACTGAAGTGGAATGCGCCAAACATAAGCACTAAGCCATGGGGCCAGCCCCTCCAAACTCTTCTAAAGAGCTGTCTGCGGCACCCATCCTCAGTGACTCTGAGCAGCACACACCCCCAGATGCTGGGGCACTGGGGGGCCAACCCAAGCCAGGTGGACCTGACGGTGGCATATTCGGTACTCCCCAAGTGGAAAAATCAAATTATTCCCAGAATCCAGTTGACCCTGGGGCTGACCAAGATGAAATGTTTCCCTTGCTGCTGGCCTCCAAGCCTTAGGCCTTTTGGTCATAGGTTCAAGAGGACGTCAGCGTCAGGCTTGTGCAGCGGTGCTGGCCATCTGTCAGGCCAGCACTGTTTTCTAGAGTCTTCTCACCGTGCTGGGCCTTTCGAGGCCCGTTGTAAAAGGCCAAATCATTCCGCCATTCTACACAGATCTCACCTAGAGCGATGAGAACGAAGAGGGAAGGACTGGACTGGACAAGAGTCTTAAGAGTCTCAAAGATCTGATGCCCCCAAGCTAACCCTTTTCCCCCCAACTCCGTTGTGACGAAGGACTTTCTAATCCCTCAGCCCTGCTGAATTTTCTTCCTGCAGAAGGCCAAGGCCAATAGTGTTCTTGAGCAATTTGTTGGTGACAGGCCAACTCCACGGGGAAAATTCTCAGCTAGGGCTTGATCTGTGAAGCTGCTCTATAATTCATCAGCTCTGTCTAAAAGCTGTAGAACTCATCGATCACCATTAGGCTGTCAAAACACTCATTCAGCCGGTGAGAATAGCTTATTAGAGCTTTTAAAAATACCAGTCTTTCGCAAAGATGTTGGTTGAGTTTCTGCATGCACCCAGAAAGTACCCTTGCATACAGATGACTTCAGCAGCATTTACTTCAAAGAAGAGGGAAAGACTGGAAACTGTTGGGTGGATGGCATTCAACAGACCCAGAGAGAACCAGTTATAGCAAATGAAAAGGATGCTTTAAGATTTAATTTTGTAAAGATGGGGTGCTGGCTTGGAATCACAGTCTAAAAATTCCTCCTACCCACAGCCCAGCCCCCACTTACATCCACAGCATTCCAAGAAGAGGGATGAATTCCAGTCAGCTACCGATTATCCTGCCAGGTGGCCCCTCCGAGGGATGGGAGGAGGTTCCGGAAAAGTCTGTGGAATTCCAAGATTGTTTGAAAATGCTCTTACTGATAAAAATGTCCCTTCGAATTCTGAACCCCAAACCCCGACTTCTAAGCAAATTTATGCCCGTGCTAGTTCTGAGAGTTGTAAAGCACAGTATGAAGACAGTGATAAAAATACAAGATTTTGGTTTTACTAAGACCCAAGAGCCAAGGGCTAAAAACCAGGTCCATCATGCTGCTGTCTTGCGGCCTCGCTGTCCCAGGAACACGTGCCCCTCTCCTGTCGCCCTCTCCAGAACTTAAACCTCTTCCCCTGGGACGTCTTTTTTCCATCTCTGCCCTCCGAAGTCCTGCCCCATCCCTCACGGCTCAGTTCCTCTGAGTAACACCCAGATGTAAGGTTAGAATGAATTCCTCCTTCCTCTGGGTTCCGGGTCGGTTTTGCTCATCCCTTTATTACTGCTCTCCTAAGATTCTGCCTTTTATAGCGATCCCTCAGGCACACCAATTTCCTGCAGTGGAGAGAGCTGGAAAAATGCATCTTACAGCCATGCGCATTTTTGTAGGGTTTAAAAATATGTAAGAGTCGAGACTTTTCAGCCCTTTCTTTTCATTTTCTTTACCACACAATGAACTGACTTCAAAACAGGCCTGATCAAGAGGATTTTAAATATAAGTGTTCTTGCTTTATTCTGCCAAGTGCTCTTAAGGTACTTGGAAAACGTCCCCCATGACCTCTCCCGGCACTGATTTCGTTCCTTTTCACTTTGGAAACAGTGATTTGTTTTTTGGGTTTGAAAGCGAGAGAACATGCTGTTTTGGTTGCAACAACTCACAGGGTAGTCCGAGCTGAAAATGGCCCTTTTCTTGGAGGTGAGCAGCCTCTGCAAAGGGCTGTGGCCACTTCGCCAAGAACAAGGGTCCGATGCCCAAAAGGGCCTGAAACAAGTGGAGTCATTGATAGAAACCCCTGGCCCAAACTTAGCTGCCAAACCAGAGGACTCGGAGCTCTGAACAAATCCCGCAGCTGCAGACGGGCCCTGCCGAGGTTCCCATGTAAACACCCAGATTCGCCTCTACTGGTTTATTTGTAACTGGTGGACAGGCAGATCCAGGAACAAGCTGGAAGGGGGCAGTTTTCTGGAGTGAATGAGTAAAATAAACGACTAATGGCAAAGCTAGAAAACTGCAATTAGGGACTGAGAAGACACCTGTTCCTGTGGTTTATGAGGTGCGAGCCTCTGGAAAATGCAGTGAGGGCTTAATGGTTTGAGTTGTTTGTGCCTGACTCTGGAACCGTGAGGTGGGGGTGGAGGGACGTGAGTGGCTCCTAGGATCTCTAGGATAATGTCATTTGTCACAGATATCCAAGTGGCCACACAGTGTTGTAAAAAAAGATCTCGCTGAAGGTGGGGATGGCTTGCTCTCACTTGCATGTCCTTGCCACCCAGGGCGGACTTTGCTGGTTTTATGCACACCCACATTTAGTGGCCAGGGTCCATCTCCTGGGGCCAGAAGGCGTGCGCCCGAGAGTGTTTTTGGCCTGTGAGTAGGATAAGGGGTCGTGTTTACTATAGCAGAGTCAGGAGGCTATGGCACAAAGTGGAAATAAGACTTCATGGCTCATGTTTAACTCTCTGTTGCCCTCCACGGGAAACACAAGGCCTTAAGGATTTTCACTTCTGGATCTTTGTCAGTCCCAAAGGCAGTGAGAACCTCAGCCCCAGAGGTATTTCAGGGGTGGGTGAGCAGAGGAACAAACTCACCTTGGCTGGTATTTCTTAACTTGTTCTTTATTGAGTCTCTTGCAGCAGATGAGGTTTTTTAAAAAAATTATTTTATTGAGGTCATATTGGTTTATAACCTTGTGTAATTTCAGATGTACATTATTACGTATCAGCTTCTGTAGAGACTGCATCGTGCTCACCCCCAATAGTCTAGTTTTCACCCCTCACCATACACATGTGCCCCTTGACCCCTTTTGCCCTCCCCCATACTCCCTTCCCCTCTGGTAACCACTAATGTGTTCTCCTTATGCATGTGTTTATCTTCTACATATGAGTGAAATCACACAGTGTTTGTCTTTCTCTGTCTGGCTTATATCGCTTAACATAATACCCTCAGGTTCCATCCATGTTGTTGCAAATGGGACAATTTTGTCCTTTTTTTATGGCTGAGTAGTATTCCTGCGGGTGCATTTTTGGGTACATCCAGCCTGTCACCGGGCCTGTGGTTCTGCGGGCAGAGGCAGCGCTGGCCTCTCAGACGCTGGGAAGGGGACCTGGTACCTCCTGGGAACAGGAATGCTAAGGCGTCACTGGCAAATTACCAATACCCTGTTCCCAAAATGTAACTCGTTTGTCTCACATATTTTGAAAATTTCACATATTTAAAATTAAAATAAAGCCTCCTTTTATTTCAAAATTTAAATTTGATCAAAATTTTAAACAGAAAAGCTGTTTTTCTGGATAAAATTGTTCTGCATGCCTAGGAGAAAGAGATGAGTTGCCAAGGGCAGCGATCTGCTCAAGGCTTTCGGGCTTTTCAATTCATCTTTCTGGATGTAAAGACTCAGGTGGACTAGCGGCTGCTCAGGACTGTCCTGGCCGCCCGACTGACTGACCCTGGGAAAGACACAATCCATACAGACAGCTGAGACTTTTTCTGTTCATGAACTTTCTAACTGAAATCACACAATGTCAACACAATATGTTTTAAGAGCACAAATTTCAGGGTGTTTTTACGTATGCAGACACCCAGTTACCGGCCCTGAGGATGAAGACAAGGACACATCCCCACAGCTCCCTTACCCCTCCCCCGCCCCCAAAGAACAGTTGGCGGACCTCTACCGCCACCGAATTCCTTGTGCCTGTTTGGGACTTTGCATAAACATAATCATACTGTAGGCAGAAACCTGTTTTTTCCCTCATTCATCAAAATATCCTAAGCACCTCTCCACTGGGCAGGTGTACCACATTTGTTTAATTGATTTCCACTTTTCGTGTCTGGTTGCTTCTGATTCTCGGCTAGTTTTCGAGCATTAAACATGAGACACACCAGGTTTCTTCCACCCGTGGAGGCAGTGGGTCCACCGCGCACCCTGCTTGCTGTCTCCTCACGTGTCGTCATCACCCAGGGCAAGCGGCAAAGACTGAACTCTGCAAGTCTCTCTGGTCGGAGACAGGACTGTCCCCCGCTGAGACGATTGTTTTCGTGCAGTCCCACAACACAGGCCACTTCCTCTCCCAGCAAGCTGGTGACCGAGAAGGTATTTCCTCTCGGAGCGCCGTCAGCCTAACCGCTCCAGCGGACAAGCCACTGTCCAGAGCTTCCTGTTCTAAGACAGGAACTCTTCTCTGTGTCCCTTGGAAGACAAAGAACGTTCCTCAAGGAACACCAAGTAAACACATCCACACCTCTATTCCAGGCACAGGACAGGTTTAAAACCGAAGCAGTTTGCCTGCGGTCCGTCCCAACTATTGCGTTGTTTGCACGGATAGTACAGAACTGAGCAGCACAGACCAGCGTGTTCCAAGGAAAACGTTCGCAAGCTGACAAATTATGAGGAATTATGACGCCACTTTCAAAAAGTGTGCATGTTAGGATATTAGCATTTTAGGCATTTAGTTAATTAGTGGGTAACAGTCTGCTAAACCGTAGTGAAACCGGCGACTCTGATGACTGGAAATGAGTCGGTACCAAGTACTTGTGGATTATTTTGTTCCTTTTAGAATGCATCGTATAGTCGAACGCCAGGCATAAGAAATAAATGCTACAGAAAGTATATCTTTGAACAGTTAGTTTTAGTTCATTCTGTTTCAGAGGGAGGCAGTGAAAAAATCTGATTAAACATCCTTTACTAATGTGTCATCAGAATTTTTTTCTCGGGGTGACCACAGTTTTAACAGAACTGGGATGAAAAACCATTCGGAATACGAAATGATATGTGCATGTACAATGATCTAAAACTGGGGTGCCCTCCCTCAGGCTGTTCCACTTCACTTAGCTGTGGGGAAGAGCAGAGAGTAGCATGGGGTCACACCAACCTCTCCACCTGTCCAGGAGACACACTCTGGACCCACCTGTGGGCCTTGGGTTGTGATGACCACGTTAACTCGGAAAGTCGGGATGCTGGACGAGGGTATTGGAAGAGCTCGAACAGTACTGAGTTGCTTTACCACCAAAGGATTTTACTGAACTAATTTATTTGGTCCCCACTACACACTTACCCAACAGGCTGGAAGAAAACTGCTTAAATGGGCAAATGTGTGAGAGTCCGTGTATGGGTGTGGAAGAGTGTGGGGTGGAGGGGGCTGACAACAATGACATAAATGTCAGCCCCAAACTGCCACTTTCAGACATTGTGCAATGAAACCCTCAGCAAAGGTCCTTTGTCCAAGGGATTTTCAGGGGTTGCTGACAGAGCTGGAACCCTCCAGAGTAAATTTTGAAAACCAACTCGACTACTCGCAGGTGTAAAGACTTTAGAAACACCGTGAAATAAGTCTCTACATTGCTGCTGTTGTCGGCAAGATAGTCCAGAACACACTTTTACGTCACCAGATCCTCCGAGGCCTCAGTGTGACCAGGACCCTCCTCTGCATGGACCAGGTCGTGACTGATGCACACAGGAGGCTCCCCCGCCACCTGCTCTGCAGAGTCTCCGTTTCTCTCTCCCATTCTCTTGGACTCTGTCAACCTCCCTCCCTCTCTCCTCCATGTCTTCAATAATTGGGCATAACAGAGAATGGAAATATATCATAGATATTTCATATTTAAAATACTTTTAATATCTTTATATTTCGTTAGCTTAAAATCAGATGAATGAGACTCTCTTCATTTTACGTTGTCGTGAGAGTCAGGCAGGGCCCGTGTTCCAAGCCCAGCACTAGCTCTGGGACTCCGGCAGTGACTGTCCCTGTGCTCGGGTGCCCCTATCTCTAAGGTGGAGGAAAGGATGATCCGGCCTGAGAAACCCGTGCTCAACAGTGAATGAGATGGAGGGGAGGCACCGGGCCGGCGCTGTCGCGGGTTAAGCGGTCCATGAGTGGAAGCTATTTTTTGCTTCTAGCTCTTTGCTCCTTCCTCTGTGGGTCTGTAGTGCTGTTGGCACAATAAATAAGATTTTTCTCCCTGCCCCAGAATCTGAAGTCATTAAAACTCCGCATGGAGCAGCTGTTTCTCTCCAGTACGCGAGCGATTCCCTGCAGGTAAATTACACGCCTCAGGGGATAAATGAACTCTCGTAGGTGACACGCAAACACCTCTTGCGCACAAAGTGGAACGCAGTTGGCCGGACACAAGTATTCCCAGGGGGATGCAGAATCTCAAGCAGCAGGCAGGGGAAGGTCGAAGGAAGGACATTTGAGGTGGCAGGAAGGGCAAGTGGAAAGGTCGTTCTGCAGGATGGAACGAGTGGTGGGACTGGGACCCAAATCCAGTGCCACTCGACTCTGAAGCCCGTCTCTCCCCACTGAGGCCTCTGGGTACCTATACCCCCAACAGAACTGGGCCTTTATGCTGCCTCGTGTCAAATAAAACACAAATTCGGACTTAGGAAATAGAGACTTTATCGGAAAGGATTATTACCAGGAGGTGGGGGAGGGAGCTCTGCCACAGGGGATGGCTCTGAGCCCCGAGGGCTGCGAGAGCCTCACAGGCAGGCGACAAGGAAACTCCCTTTACAGGGAGGAGTGGAAAGGGCCAGAAGGGGCCAGGTGGGGGCGGCTGGGTGGGACAGGAAATCAGAGAAGGTTGTAGCTGAGGTCCCCCTATCCTTGCCAGGGGCCTAAAGACGGGGCAGGTGTTGGGCCAAAGTTCAGGGTTGGGGGGTGGGGCGAGAGGGGGGAAACTTAACCAAAGCCTCCTGACAAGCCCTTTGTTCCCATTGCTCAATGGGATGGGCAATTCTGCTAATCACTTGTGCGGCCTAGAAAGGGAATTTGGAGGGGCCTGGCGGGCTTGACACAGGTCAACAAAGGGGACACCTGGGAGTTTTCCCTAACTCTGCAGGCATTAAAACTGTTTCCAGAAACAGAAAACACACACACACACAAAAGGTGGAGGGAGTGTTTCTTAACCACCACTGTTTTCCAGGAGCTCAGGTCAAATTCAACACTGCCAGTCTCCCCTTTTGCTCCAGATGGAATCGTAAATCTCCTCGGGGGGCGAACGGTACCTAAGAATAGTCCCCCGCCCGGTCAAAGCCCATTTCAGCCTAGTGATGAAGCCAAAAGCACTCTCAGGGAAAGCTTTGAAAAACTGCTGAGGTTTCCCTGAATGAGGGCTGCCAGATAAAAGACAGAACAGCCAGTCATATTTTGAATTTCAGACAAATTTTTTTAGTATAGACATGTCCCATGCAATATTTAGGACTTACTTCTACTAAAGAAATTACTCATTGTTTATCTGAAATTCAAATTTAACTGCCTGTCCTGTATTTTTATTTGCTAAATCTGACAACCCTACACGGAATGGATGTCAAAGTTATCCTCAAACCTTTTTTTAGCTTTCTTTCCTGAAACCACCCCCCCCCCCCACAACCCAGCACAGTAGCTGCTCTCTACCCCAGCTCTCTTCAAAAACTCCGGGCCTCCAGGTCCCCTCCCTACCCCATCCTCTGAACTCCTGGGACCGTCCTTCCAGCCCTTTCCTCTGTAAATCAATACGGCGTCTGCCCTCTGCCCTGATCGCCAGTCAAAGATGAAAAGTCCAGCTGCTCAGAAAGGTGGTGGGATGAGTGTGGGCTCTTCCCGGGTCGCCACTTACTATCTACAGCCATTTCGACTCAAGTCAACACACGCTCACTGAGCTCAGAGGCTGGGCCCACAGGGACGAGGAGGCGGACGCAGCCCTGTGGACGGTAACGTGCTACGTTACCATCTAGTTAGTCAACGTGCCCGAACGCTCTGTGAATGCCCGTGACCTTCTGAGAGCGTCTCACATACTGGACGTGATGAGTTCTCAGAGTAACTACAGGAGGCGCATGTTGAGCCCAGCACACGACTGAGGGATGGAGGCTCAGATTCAGTAACTGGTTCAAGGTTTCCCACCGGGCTGTGTAGCAAAACCAAGATTTGGATTTTATACATAAGATCGCAGAGTCTATCCTAATTTGGTAAAAACACGCCATGTATAGAAGAGCCTTGTCCACAAGCTACTCCTAATGGTGATCAGACAGTGACACAATGCCACGCAAAGTCCCTCTACGTTTCCTGGCTGAGCAGCCCTCGCACAGGCTCAATGAATTGTCCTCCCTCCTGCCAGGATATAATTAGATCCTTCCAGTCTCTCGTCACAGCTGGGAACTGTACTTCCTATGGGAAATCACGGTCCCAGAGGCGCAGCCTTACAGGTAGTCGCGTCACTTCCCGCAGGCGAGCCACCCAGCGAGGTCTGGGCCTCTCAAGAACAGAGGGGCAGCCCCACACGCAGAGGGAGGGGGCGCTTTAGAGGGTCCTCGTTCCTCGGTCGCAGAGAACACGGGTGAGCACAGGCAGTTAGAAGAAAAGAATTCCAGGACATCACTGTCGCTCTGGAGTCTTTGTGACTCTTCAGACGGAAGGCAACTCTGTGGCTTTAGTAATCACCCAGCGTGTGTGAGGGCAAATACAAATTAAAACTTAGAGGGAAGGGCCTCCTGCACCCTCTCTCCCTTTTCTTTGAGAACTTCTTCCTCTGTCCTTCTCAAATGTATACCCATCTTGTCAGTGGCTAAATAAGTGTCTTTCCAGTCTCACGACTCGGGCGTGTCTGCTCAAGGGCCAGACAGCCCTCTCTCAGGAACATAATCATGGAGGAAGACAGCTGTTTCCTGGGAGGAGAGGGGCCCAACTTCGCTGTCACCTGACCAACCGCAAACCCACATAATGACCGGATGGGTCGCAGCCACTTGGCTCTACCCAAGAGCAAGGTTTCTTTCTGTCCGTATTCCTTTAGCGGCTTGCCTGCGATGCTCACCACATTTTGGTTTAATGCTTATTCAGTGGTAACATTGTTTCCTTTCTCTCCTACCTTTGTGGAGAGTCTCCTGGGTTGTGACAAAGATTCTTTGCTTGACCAAACTTTAGTCAGACTCCTGAACCTTCTCCTAGGCTCATGTACACGCTACTTATGAAAAAACTCTGCCAAGTCAGTTCAGCAAGACTTCCTCATCCTCCCCCGCCCCGCCCCCCAGGGGAGGTCTGCCGGCGTGGATGCCTGCAGCAAGAACCCTATTAGGTCAGCTTGGCCAGAGCCCCGCCACCCCTGGTGTTTCCTCTTAGTAGTTTTCCATTCACTGCCCGCACCCCGCGCCTTGGCTGTAACTCCCCGCTGGCCCACACCGTATCTGGAATTGAACCTGGTTCTACACCAACGTCTCTTTTCTTCTATTGCAATAGTTGTCAATAAAATCTGTTTTGACCGCTTTAAGTATTGTCCAGCTCTGATTTTTCTTGGACAGGTGGGAGACCTTGTTTTTAGTCCTACTTCCCCAACATGTGACTCCAGTTTTATTAAGCAAACAGCAAGGTGGCCTTTGGGTGTGTATCATTGCCTCTTGCTCCGCTATGTAGACCCCAGCTCACACAGTGCAGAGGCCCAGGCGCAGAGTAACATCCCTGTGTGTAAGCACTGCCAGTAATCGCAAGTGTGCACGTGTCGTCCAAATCAAGCCCACCCCAAGCCCAGCATCTGACAGAAACGCACTGAGTGACTGACCATGCCCTCCCTCACTCGTCAAAGGACGGTCCCCAGACCAGCAGCACCTGGGAGCGGGTGAGAAATGCAGAGTCCCAGGCCCCACCGCAGATCTGCTGCGCCAGAACCTGCATTTGACAAGCCCCAGGAGATCTGTGTGCACGTCGTCTGAGAAGCCGCTGGCCTGGGCAACACTCTATGTTCTTAAAACAAAAACACAAAAGACAGGCCTTCCTGACCAAGCCAGGCATTTAACCAAGACAGACATGACGTCTCGGTCCAAAAGGGGGACTATAAAGTAAAAAGTTGGCCTAAACCAGGCCTGGGGCAGCCTTTTTTGCCTGATATAACTCATAGCCTCCTTCTGGGAAGAGACTGGCACCCCTGATCAAATTAGTAAGGAGTTTCCTGGGAAACCAGTTGCCCACCCACCTCCCAGGACCTTTCGCCAGTGATTCTTTTTGTATTTAGCCGAACAACAATCCATCCTTTGTATTTTCCTATAAAACATCCCTACCTAAAAATGAACTTTGAAATTGGTCTGCTGGGACCTCTCCCCATTCATACAAGATTCTAACAAAACTTTCACAAATACTCATAACTAAATTGTCTGAAAAGTCTTCTCTCACTCATCTAAGAAAAAACTGGAACGGACAGATTACTTAGTCTGGGTGACCTTGTGTAAAGTCATGCCGAAAGGCTACCGGGAAACGTGGGGAGAATCAGCGAGAGGTTCACAGACAGATCGACCAAAGAAAGAGCAAGACAACGAAAGGGGCAGAGAAGAAAGCGCCAGGGGTAATATGCTTCAGAACGTAAACTCCAGATGCCGACTGAAACAGACATGACACAGGACGATCGTTATCAGGGAGCTGAGGAAGGAGAGGCAGGGGGAGGTCGTGCGCTCAGCCCAAACCCCTGGGAAGGCAGCAGGCGAGGATTAAGATGACGAGGCAGGAAGAGCAGCGTATCCATGTTATTCAGACAGGGAGAGGGGCAAACCTGGAAGAAAGAGCTGAGAGAACAGAAAATGACTGCTTGTGGGAAGTCTGGGGGGGCTGGGTGGGGTCCGACAGGGAACTGCCACTCAGTGTCAGCCTTTTAACCCTACGAACTTTTAATAAGACTAGTGCATTATTACTTTAGGAAAAAATTTAAAACCCCACCAGGCAGTGTTGCTTTTTTTTTTTGAGGAAGATTAGCCCTGAACTAACATCCACCACCAACCCTCCTCTTTTTGCTGAGAAAGACTGGCCCTGAGCTAACATCTATGCTCATCTTCCTCTACTTTATATGTGGGATGCCTGCCACAGCACGGCTTGAAAAGTGGTGTGTTGGTCTGCACCTGGGATCCGAATTGGCAAACCCCGGGCCATGGAAGCGGAACGTGCAAACTTAATCGCTGTGCCACCGGGCCAGCCCCCCAGGCAGTGTTTATACATATCTAAAATGATCAGAGAGAGTGAAACCTTTATTTCATTTTGACTTCTTAATATCTTCTTTTTATCCTCCCCATTTACTTTCAAAGTGTGAAGTAGTTTGGAACAAAGATGGCACATTAGTGAAGGGGATTTATGGGAGCTTTGCCCATAACTCATCGTGATAGACGACAATAAGTAAAGTTTTCACATGGGCACATATGTGCAAGTTTGACTTTAAGAAATCCACTTGACGGACAGCCAGCACAGGTGGAACGCGGCTCACGGAGCCGCCAGTGGCAGTTAGTATTAAAAACCTGTCTTGGTTTTGTGGACAAGGAATGTGTTGTTGAACGGAAGGAGGAGTCTATTCTAATTTCGTAGGATAGTCTAAACGTCCTGCTGACGGTGGCTGCAGCTCTGGAGCAGCGTTACATAACCATCACAAGTGCACAGCTGACGCGCACGTGGCCTCCCACTGACTTACTCAGCTCCACTTGGACTGAATCGGCAATAAAGAACTAGTTTTCCTGCAGCTGCAGAGGTGATGGAAAAAATATCGGAATGAATAAGTGTTTTAATTGCACTCATTACTTGTAAGCACATAAAACCCAAACAGGCCTCGACACTGTAAAGATGACATTGGAAAGGTGACAGGGCAACTACCTGTGCAGTCTTGACAGTAATTTAACTGAAATGCATCTACTCTTTGTTGAAAAAACAAGTGCATACACAGTCCCTAGCAGGTGGAAGCCGGCAAGAGAAAAATCACAGAATGCTGGTGAGCTGTGACGGAGGTGCGGCCGGGCCGGGACAGGCAGGTTCTCCTTCCAGCCGTCTCTGGCTCCACCCACAAGGTGAAGGGCACAAGGTCTTTATATGTGAAGAAAGCCGGTAGTGCCAGGAACTTTACTTGTCACATCCAAACATCTTTTTCCACGTCATTCATCTCGGGACACGGCAGTCATGATTCAACAGAGCCAAGGGTGAGCCTCCCGCAGCTGCCAGGGGAAAGAACACACTCCCCATGCGTGGATCCAGGATCGCCTCACTGGGCAAATCTGCCAGCATAAGAAGAGGAAGCACATACTTCTTTTTTTTCTTTTTTTTTGATATCCTTACTGTTCTTTATTTGGAATTGTAATAAAAAAAAAGTCTTCTGTGTCATGATTTACATTTTGGTAAATTTTAGCTTCACACTATAGTATAATTTAGTGAAGCAATCATCCATCTGTTTTTTTTTTAATTGAGTTATTGATAGGTTACAATCTTATGAAATTTCAGTTGTACATTAATGTTTGTCAGTCATGTTGTAGGTGCCCCACTTCACCCTTTGTGCCCACCCCCCACCCCACCTTTCCCCTGGTATCCACTAAACTGTTCTTAGTCCATAATTTTAAATTCCTCATATGAGTGGAGTCATACACAGATTATCCTTCTCTCGCTGGCTTATTTCACTCAACATAATTCCCTCAAGGTCCATCCATGTTATTGCAAATGGAATGATTTTGTTCTGTTTTGCAGCTGAGTAGTATTCCATTGTATATATGTACCACATCTTCTTTATCCATTCGTCTGTTGCTGGACACGTAGGTTGCTTCCACGTCTTGGCTATTGTAAACAGTGAGGAAGCACATACTTCTAACATAAACTCATTAGGGTGAAAACGGTCCCTCAAACATGAGAGAAGAGAGGGGGCCGGACTGGTGGCCAAGTGGTTAAAAGTTCTGCGCACTCTGCTTCGGTGGCTGGGGGTTCACGGGTTTGGATCCCGGGCACAGACCTAGCACTGCTTATCAAGCCATGCTGGATGTTAGCTCACGGCGTCTTCCTCAAAACAAAAGAAAACATGAGAGAAGACGAAAATGTGAGCTCCTGACCCAGAGTAAAAGCTCCAGCCCCACATGTTCCTCCAAGGCTCTGCAAGGCCTGGCTCTCAGCCCCTCCAGCCTCCTCAAAACCCTTGTTTTCCGTCATACTTGCTTCCTTTGCACCGGCTGTGCCCTCTGCCTCAGACGCTCTTCCATCACATGACATGCGCGTTTACCTTAGTTTTGGGCCTCTCCAGACTACCCTATCTAAAATCGCAAACTCCACCCTAGCCCTGTTGTTTTCTTTCTTTCCAGAGCACTCACCACGCTATCCCACTATCTAATGCTTTCTTTCCTGTCTCCCCTACACAATGGAAGCTTCGGGAGGGCGGGGAGGAGTCTCTGATTTGCAACGACCCCTCAATTCAACATGTGTTTAAGCCATCAGAAAGCTATCAGGTTCACAAACCAGAGATCATGCAGTACTCTACTTAAAATTACACCTCCAGAGTCCTAGTTCTTTTTTCCCAATTCAACAGCACTTTTTTAACAACAATCATCAGCAACCTATACCACACTGGCTCAGCACAAACTTTGTTCAGTCTTGATATGTACCTTTCAAGTATGAGCTACGTTCCGGCTAGAGATGCTTCCAAAACCTTAATACATGTCTGGGACTTCAACTACTGGTATGGGCTGCACTGGATTCCTTACCAAAGATCTGTCACACTGAGTAGAACCACCTGTCGGCACTGAAGTGAATCTGGATGGAAAGATGCTTTAGAACGTGGCCCCCCCCAAGCACTGCGTGCACAGCCGTGTCCTACGACTGGGTTTGGTTCAGCTGGTCCTGACACGAAAAAACTTCTCAGGAACTGTACGCAACTGCGACACCCTGGCAGATTCCTCAGAAAGAGCCCAGCCCAGCATGCAGATCAACCTTCTGCGTAACTTTCTGGTGAAATAAGATCTTGGCTTAATTACAAAAAAAGACTGTAACAAGTGACAGAAGAGAAAAGTCTGGTGTAGGACTGCATCCTCTAGTGGACGAAGAGAGAAGTTCAAAATCTTGACGCTACAACGATTCTTTAGTTCAATCTTTAGTAAATTTTCCGCTACAGGCCTCTTGTGTCCCTACAGTAATTTTTTAACATTGAAAAATAACTTCTTATGGGGCCAGCCCCGTGGCCGAGTGGTTAAATTTGCGTGCTCCGCTTCGGTGCTCCAGGGTTTCGCTGGTTCGGATCCTGGGCACGGACATGGCACTGCTCAAGCCAGGCTGAGGCGGCGTCCCACATGCCACAACTAGAAGGACCCACAACTAAAAATATACAACTGTGTACCGGGTGGCTTTGGGAGAAAAAGGAAAAGTAAAATCTTAAATAAAAAAAGACTTTCTTAAAGCCCAAGCATTTCCAGCAGCTATCCATTGCTACTATTAAAAGTACCCTCTCTTTGAAAGACTGAACTCCTGCCCACTTCAACCCTCTCTTACAAGAACCGTAAACGCTAAGGCGCATCCATGATACACCACAGCCTATGTTACATATCCGTCTGTTCTCTGACAAAGACCAGGACACCAGAACCCCATCCAGGCCAGTCGGGGCCGACTTCACCAAGGAGCAGGAACTGAATGACAGCAGGAGACAGCTGCGGATTATTCCAGGAGCCACACTTAAGTACGGCATCAGCCACATGAAATGTTCTCACGAGCCGCCTCCTCTGGGCTCCAGGCTCCCCTCTCATCTCCTACAAAGGTGCCCAGCCACCACATCGAAGTGCAGGAGAATCAGTGAAGGCCGTGCTCGTGGAGCGCAGTCACAGAGACGGGTGGAGGCTCGGTGTTACGAATCCACATTAGGGCAGCACTTCAGCAGACTGAGAGGACAGGGACGTCAAGACCCGCAGGCATCCTGGGGGTGTGGGGGGCTTCCAGGGAAGGTCACCTCTCTCAGTCCACGCCACTCTGCTAGGATAGTCACCCTTTCCTCATCCTGATGTTCCTGTTCTCGGAAGGCTCCTCCACTCTTAGAAGTCCCAGATCAGCCCAAATGGAGCCACTGGGGACACTCAAGTGCCCTCCTCGGTCAATGTCAGAGCCAAACGAGCAGCAGAGGCAGGCACCTGCCAATCACAAATGCTCCGCCAACATGAACCGCAGCCACTTCACCATTTCCCATTAGAAATGAGATGTTACTTCTCAGATGGGCCCAGGATCCAATGCTTCCGATTAACCCCCCAAACCAGAGGTGGAACCAACCCCTCACCAAGTCTACAGACATGAAGCTGCTCAACCAGACTGACACTGAGGACAGACAGACGAGGCCCTGCCACAGCCACTGAAGAAGCTGACACGTGCACTCAAGACCACCACACAGAGGAATGTAGCAGTGATGGGGGTCTCCCAACCGTTTGTTCCAGAAATACCGATATGTACTATTTTTCCCAGTGTAGATCTTGACACAGTATGCGAATTTACGCAGTTATTACACTTTCTCCCTCTAACGACAAGCAGGTGGAGGAGAGTGTAGCTAACTACAGTGAGTTGTATGCTCTTGTGAGTGGCCCAAATGTGAAAACTAAACAGTAAAAAACCAAGAGCCCATAGTAAGCCCCACCTCGGCTCTGAGGCTTTTCCACTTGCCTTGGGAGCAGGCAGGCACCTTCCTGTTGCGAACAACACTCCTTAAGACCCCAGAACTTCCCCACACTGCAGCACCCTACAGGTTTACAGCTGGAAATACCGTGAGAATGCTCTGAAAATCCGAGGAAAGATGTAAATGACAATAACGATGGCACAGCTAACGGGTCTGAAGTGCTCCCGAGTGCTTCGCCCGATCCCTCACAGCACCCATCCGGCAGCAGTCGGCGTCATCACCGTCCCCACTTAACTGAAGAAACTGAAGCACCAACAGGGGCCACGCAGCAGCCGTGCGCTAACTCTTCTAGGCGTGGAGAATTTGGGTCCTTCTACCCAGCGGTGGCGAGGTGGCTGTTTCCTGGTCCCTTGAGCTGAAGTGCTGCTCTGCTCCTGAACTGCCCACGGGGCCGGGCCTGCCCTCTGCACCTGTAGCTCTTTTAGATAACTGGTCTGTTATAAACCCACCCACGGTTTACCCTGCAGTATCGACGTTACATTCTCGGTTTTGGCAGGCGCTAGCGGGGCTGACCCTCCCAAGAGTTGAGCTGAACAAGACGAGGGTTGGACGAGAGGCCGTTAAGTCAACAGGTTCCCTACAGATGTCCAAAAACATAGATACAAGCAAGGACAAGCAGGTACCTTGATGGGCTGGCTAGACCCGAAGTCTAAGATAACCTTTCTTCACCACATAAAAACTGTATTCATCTGTAAAGCTCTAACCACAAGACGAAGAGAGCGTGAAATAGTCATGTTTCCACTACATGCAGAACCACCACCACACTGACAGCAGAAAACATAGGCTGGTTTTTCCTTTGTTCACTCAATAGACAGCTAAACGCTGAAGAGTGGGAGACTTGGGGGAATTCTCTGCTATGAAGGAGGGTCCCACCCCCCAGTGCCAGCAGTGCCCGAATCTCTGTGACAACAATGTCCCCCCAGATGTGTTTGCGTCCTGGGGGAGAGGTGGTTCTGCACCCACTGAGAACCCCTGGGTCAGGGGTGCCAAAGGACTAAGTTAAAGGCACACGGCACTGGCAGCCCAAAGGGTGTGTGACCTGAAGAGCCACAGCACCAAGCCCCTGAAGCAAGAAGCTGTCCATCCCTGCAGAAGGCTGGCAGTGTCCTCGGTGAAGCGTGGACCTAGGATCGCAGGCTGGAGGAAGAGCTCGGCATGGGGTCAGCAATGCACATGAGGAAGCAGAGACGGGCAGTGCCTGGCAGCTACTGATGACCAGTTCTGAAGTCAGTGGTCACTTTCTGGCAAACTCTATCCAAAGCGAAGTGGCCCTTCTTCTGAACGAGGTGAACACCACCCTTAACGATAGTAGCCACTCCCGTCCCATCAGATTACCAAGACAATGGTCATCTCCCTCCACGTGCCCCCGCTTCTTGAGAGTTCAGGTCGTCAAGGATGAGCAGTGTCCCCAATGCTCACACTTCCTATAGAGAATTGTGAGTGGCTCTAGAAGTCACTCTTTAGTTGGGAACAGCGCCGGCAACTGTGTATCTCAAGCAGATGCGACACGGGGTCCCCGGGCAGGGAAACCAGAAAGTTTATGAGAAGTCTCCTTGGGGTCTCGCCCCTTTTATTTATACAAAACTGGGTCTTGAGCAGCTCAACGTTCAAAAATTACATGGTTAAACCAAAGAAACATGGAAGGTTCTCAGCCAGAACAATTACTTTTCAGGTCTACAGAAGCAGGCAGAAAAGAAATGAGCAGATTGTGATCCAGCACGCACACAAATCTTCCAGTAAACTCACCTGCAAAGAAAGTACACTTCATCAGCGTTTATTCTGCTTGAGCAAGTCCGCACATTCAGAGAAGTTAAATCTGTCAGCACCTTAAAATACCCTCCAGAGTCTAATACCTACCTTCCACCCAGAGTACGAGGTGGCAGGGGCCCTGGAGTGACCCACGTCTATCAGCCCCTCCTCCTTCCGAGGCTCCGGGCTCCAGAGGCTGCTCGCCTCCTACCTCAAGGCCGTCACAGTGATTTCCTACGCCTCTCTCTGCAGGCTGCACCTGGGCCGTCCTCAGAAACCTGCCTGTAACGCAGCTGCAATACCCCTGAACGCTGAGAAAGCCCCCATAACCCAACACCCACCCAGCTATCCTTACCTTCTTCCTCCCTTCTTCCAGCCTCGTTTTCCCCAGTTTCGCCCCGACTCGCGAGCCCCCCACTTCCCCTCAAGCCCTTCAGGCTTCCTGCCTTTTGTCTTGTCTCATGGGTGGACACAGCGTCTACTTCTGCACAGGGTCACATCCTGCTGAGTGCCAGTGAAAGCGCCCCTTTCTGTGTCCCACGGCACTGACTGACACCCACCTCTCTAGAGCCTGAGCCCCTCCACACCAGGCCCACTGTCCTCGACACGCCCTCTGAAGCAGACACGATGTTCTGACCACGGCAGGCAGAAACTCCTGCGCCACGAGCCACAGGCTCAAGATAAAAGCGACGTGTCCCCAAGCAGCCACTGTGCACGTGCGAGGGCCTCAGGAGCAATTGCCGCGGGCTGCTCCCCAAGCAGACTCCACCTCAGCCTCTACCCAGGAAGGGACGGGGCGCAGGAGATTAAAGGGGCATCTGTGTGCCATGATTCCAATAAAGGTGTCACTGCTCCCTCCAATACCTTCTAGATCTGCGCTGTCCAACACGGCAGCCACTAGCCACATGTGGCTATTTACATTTAAATTAAAATAAAAAATCCAGGTCGTCCATCGCACCAACCACACTACAAGTGCTCTATAACCACATGTAGCTGGTGGGTGCTATACTGGACAGTGCAGACACAGACCACCATAGCAGAAAGTTCTATTGGACAACTGTCCTGGACATAGTATTCTTTCGAAACTCCAGGTTTCAGTACATCATCCGCTTGTTTAAAACCTGTAATGACCTCCCATATTCTTAGGAAAGACCAAAATACCCACATGAGCTACAGGCCCTGTACGGTCTGGCCCTACCCCACCTTTTCAGTTTCGTTCTACATCATTCTCCACCTTGCTTTCTGGGCTACAATGGCCTTCTTTCAGCTCCTCCACTAGCCACACTTGCTAAGCCCCTGGGCCTTTGCACATGCTGCCACCTGGTCTTCCCACTGAACTTCTACTCATCCTTCAGAGGCCAGCTCAAGGATCCCACCCTCAGGAAAGCCTTCCAAGCTCCATCAGGCTCCTTGTCATACACGTTCTTGTAAGGCTGTGCTTTCTTTCAGGGTATTCACCTCAGCTTAAATTACACCCTCTTTAGTGAGACTGCTTAATCTTGTCTCCCCAACTGGGCTGAAACTCCCTGAGAACAGGGGCCATGGCTGTTTTGTTCATCTCTGTATCTCTAACACTTAGCACAGTGCCTGGCCTAAGTACCAACAAATATTTACTAAGTCATCACCGTCTACAGGTTTTTGAAAACCACCTGCTGTCTGGCACTGACCGCGGCGGTTCTCGCCTTTGAGCAAAGGTCCTGTTTGCAGTATCATACATGATCATCACAATGCTGCTAGAATGTTCACACCTGTTACTGCAAATTCAGAGCCCAGGAAACAGTCCTCCTGGGAATTTGCTGTAGGTCAGGGTCGGGCTGCCTGGTACAGGGCTGCACCCGCCGCCGGGCAGGTTCAACAACACAGGAGCCGTTCTCCAGACCAGCGGCCCCAGGACAGTCCCCATGCCTGACATACCTGGATCCGCAAACCGAGGTCCATCGGAAGGGTGGCATCGCCGAGGAGCAGGAGATCACGGTCGCACGCCTGCTCCAGTCGCCGGGGGCTGCACAGCGCTCATTTTCGGCGGAATCCCTGCGGAAAAGGGGGTAACACAACGCGCTCCGAGAGGACAAGCCTCGCTCGAGGTGTGCGCACCCCGACACCCGCGCTGGCTCCCCAGCGGGGCCCCGGCGCCTCCCTCCACCCGGCACCCCGACCCTGGGGCCGGCGTCCGGACCGAGCTCCCTCGGCCTCCCCGTCCAGGCTGGCCGCTGTGGCGGAGCAGGCCGAGGTCCCCGGCCCGGCCGAGGGGCCTCCCGCCCCCCGCGGAGCTTCGCTGCCGCCCCGGGGCGCGGCCGGACGCCGCAGGCCGGGCCATGGCAGCCGAAGGGTCGCGTCACCCCGCGCGCCGGGGGTCAGCGATCAGCCGCGGATCACGTTCGCCTGGGACACTACGGAACTTGTGCCTCAGCCCGCTTCCGACCCCGGAGCCCACGCCGCTCGGCACACGCACTTCCGGCCGGAAGTGACGACTTACCATAGAGGTGGCAGCTCGAGGGTCGCCCTCGGCTTTGAAACTGGGTCCTCCAAGGCCGTCTTAAAGGGGCCGCAGCCAGCGAGGTGTGGCGTGCTGCGAAAGAGAGCCTTGGGCGGAGGGCAGGGCCCTAGAGCTGGGAAAGCAGAAGTGGCGCCCCGTCTCTGGAGAGTCTGCTGGGGGCCTGGAGCCGAGCTTTCGTTATCCCTTTACTCCTCACGCAGCCCTGTGAAGGGGACGGGGACAATGGTGGCTCCTCTTTTCCAGGTGAGAAAAGTGGTGCTGCGGAGAAGCTGAGTTCCTTTCCCAAGGTCTGCCATGCTGGAAGCGGCCGAGCCGGGTTCCAATCCAGCGCACTTTAGACCACGCCAGGTGGCAGGAGGGAGAAAGCTGAGGAGGAGGGGGTGACGTGAAGATGGAGGCTGACTTTGCCTATTGAGACATCCGCTGAGATCTCAGTCTGCCCCAAACTGAGCATCTGATAAATTCCCTACAGTTCGTCGGCCCAATGGGCAGAGGAAGCAGCGAGCAGCATTGTTACTTTGGGTCTAATCCCACCATGGAGGAGGAATTTGCTGGAGCTGTGGAAATGACAGAACCTTGGAAGACACATGATCACCACCGTCCTCGGCTTAACTATCGTCATGGGCCCCCACTTTTTGTAGTAGGGGTCACAAACCAGCAGGCTTTCATTCTCCCTCTAGGCAGGGCTGGCAACTCTCTGGTTAGCCACAAGCCCCCTCCACTCCCTATTGTTTAACACCCACTGTTCTCCACATGTATAATACCTGTGGTCCAAGGAAGGCATTTGAATGTGTGACTTGGGGTCTCTAAGCTGAAAATCCCAACTTACTGGCATTCAAATCCTTGAGAATCTAGCCTCATTTGCCACCACTTTCTCTCTCCCTCTACTACGGGGGGGGCTCCTCACCATGCCCCCAAACATCCAAGCCCTCCCAGCCTCATTTCCCCACAGGAAATGGCTCTTGAGGCAAGTCTCGAAGGACACGATTTGTCTTTGCACACGCTGTTCTTCTGGCCTGGAATGCCTTCCACCCACACTGTCTCCCTCCCAGGCTGAAATCCACAGAGCACAGCAGGAACCAGGACTTGTTGACATGAGGTCTTGTCACCTCACAGAGCCTGTACCTGGTTGATGCCACTCCAGGTGCTGGGTGAGGTCAGAGGAGGTGAGGCAGTCTGTCAGGCTGCTTCTGTTTGCTGCTGTGCAGCCTCAACCTCTCTGGCCTCTGTTTCTCCGTATGTGAGATGAAGAGGCCCAACCTTCATTTACCAGTGAAATCCTATTTTTAGATGCAATATTTTTCAGAAATCCAGTAGTTACAACACATAAACTTTCTAAAAACCAACAACAAAAGGACGAGAAACCCCACTAAAAATGGGCAAAAGACTTGAACAGACCTTTCTCCAAAGAAGGTATGCAAATGGCTGACAATCGTATGGAAACATGCTCAACATCATTAGTCAGGAGGGAAATGCAAATCAAAACCACAATGAGATACCACTTCACACTGACTAGGATGGGTATTATCAAAAAATCTGAAAATAGCAAATGTTGGGGAGGACGTGGAGAAATTGGAAGCCTTGTGCATTGCTGGTGGAATGTAAAGTGGGGCCGCTGTGGAAGATAGTTTAGAAGCTCTTCGAAAGGTTAAACAGAGAATTATCACATGACTCAGCAATTCCACTCAGAGGTATAGACCCAAAAGAATTGAAAATAGGAACTCAAACAGGGACTTGTACACCCATGTTCATAGCAGCATTATTCACAACAGCCAAAAAATGGAAAGGACCCAAGTGTCCATCAAGTGATGGATGAATAAACAAAATGTGGTCTGTACATTCAGTGAAATATTATGCAGCCCTAAAAATAATGAAGTGCCGATACATGCTACCACACAGATGAATCTTGAAAACATGACAGTGAGAGAGAGAAACCGGACATGAAAGGCCACATATTGTATGATTCTATTCCTATGAAATATCTAGATTAAGCATATTCATAGAGACAAAGGAGATTTGAGGATACCAGGACTGCAGGGAGTAGAGAATGAGGAGTCGTTGCTTAATTCTGCTTGTGGTGATGAAACAGTTTTGGAAGCAGATGGTGGTGATGGTTGCACAACATTGTGAAGGTGCTTAATGCCACACACCACACATTTAAAAACGGTTAAAATGGTAACTTTTATGTTATGTATATTTTACCACAACAAATTTTTTCCTAATAATAAAACGGTTAAAGTGGCAAATTTTGTGTTATATACATTTAGCACAGTAAAAAAAGGGAGGGGCTGGTACAGTGGCATAGTGGTTAAGTTCACACGCTCCACTTCTGTGGCCCGGGGTTCTTGGCTTAGGATCCTGGGTGTGGACCTACGCACCACTCATCAAGTCATGCTGAGACAGCATACCACATTCAAAATAGAGGAAGTTTGTCATAGAGTTTAGCTCAGCAACAACAGTCTTACTCAGGCAAAAAGAGGAAGATTGGCAACAGATGTTAGCTCAGGGCTAATCTTCCTCACCTAAAAAAAAAAAAAAAAAGGGACACAGTGAGTAGAAGGTCTTCCAAGATACATTTTTAAGTGAAGGGAAAAGCAAAGTGCAGAACAATGTGTTTGGCGTGCAACCATTTATTTAAAAAATAATAAAAAAGAATATTTACATGTGAAAAAAAACTAGATAAACAAGGAGTTGCTCTGGTGGAAACAGCACAGGTTTCTGTGGCCTTGAGTGACCCTTGTCCCAGAGGTCTCCCATAGGGTTCCATGGACCCGTCAGCCCACGGAGCGGAGGGTGCCAGCCACGGGACACTGTCCAGGGCTCTCCGCAGCTCTGCAGTCCTGGGATCTCAGAGTGAAAAGGGCCTAAAAGGGAGCCCTGCATGGAGTCAGATGCGCCCCTTGCCTTTGGGGGAAGCAGAGGTTTAGGGGAAAGGTTGGTATCAAGCCCAGTGCTCGAAACACTGCGAGGAAATCTAGTTCACAGGGAGCTATCAGAAAAATGCCGCCATCTGGATACTGTGAGAAAGGACACGGTGTGTCCTTGGGGCATTCTCTAGAGCACTGATGGTAAACAGAAGTGCTTAATGGGAAAGAGGGCGCCCGGAGGGCACAGCAGAAGAGCAGGCCAAGCCTGTAAGAGCAGGGGCCCTGTCGTTATCGTCAGAACCAGCTGAGGCGTAGAGACAATGCTGAGGGCAGTTTTAAAGCGTACAGTTCCGTTTCTAAAGTACATTCACTATGTCGTGTAACCATCAACTCTATCTAGTTCCAAGACTAGATCTATCAACTATCAGAACTAGTCATTTCCACTCTATCTAGTTCCAAAACATTTTCACCACTCCAAAAGGAGTTGACCTACGAAAGGCAAAAAGTTCCTGTCATCTGCTTTCTTTCTGGCCTCTCAGCAAAGAGAATGCCCTGAGCAGCCGGAACACAGGCTGCGTGTCTCCCGGAGTCTCCCCATCAGGGCTTGGGGCCTGACACGGGGGACTCTTCCTTCCTCACTGCCCAGTCGGCTGTATCTGTCGTCTCCATCCTGCCCAGTGGCTGTCCTTAAAACAGGGCCACCCTCTGGCCCCAGCCCAGGGGCTGCAGGCAGCTCCTCCTGGGAAGATCTCACAGAGTGAAGCCCCACCCACGATAATTCACCCAACAGTCTTCTCTCTGCTGTCTGGTCGCACTTCTGTACTTTGCTCCCCTCTGGCATCTGGCCTCCTCTTTCAGGACCAGCCAGTAGCATCCTGAAGGAGTCTGGGGTCTTGCAGGAACAGGTGACAAACCCAACCCAACTTAAATTAAAGAGTGAATTGATTGGTTTGTGTAACTGGTGTGTCCAGGGTTGGAGCAGCCGGGGGGGCTCAAGATCCCATTCTAAGGATGGCGGCAGGTCCCTGGAACTCTGGCTGCCTGCCCTGCTCTCCTGCTAGGGGTGGAGGGAGGGTGGAGGTGAGGTGGGGCGGAGAGCAGAGCCACAGGCCACACACAGCATCCTCCTTATGTCATCTAGAGTCTCCCCAGGGTCCAAATATGAAACTAACCCAGTAGCCAGGGGCATGTATAGTAGAAACATTTTAACCTTTTAACCTACACAATTTGATTGGAATCAGTTTATCCAAAAACCTGACTCCGAAAACGCAGGACACAGAAAAAGCAGACCTGTTCCATACATTTTATCGTAGTGGGAAACAGAGGGAAATAACATCCGTTCATCAGTCTCTGGATATGAAGCTCAGCCCTTTTATTTTTAGTGGCAGTCTGTCTTTCTAGGGAGGTCCTCAGGTTGCTCGCAAAGTCGCCGGAGAGCAAATTCATCTAGATTGTTATGACACCCCTCAATCTTTTAGAAGTGTCCCGCTCACACCTAATTCAACAAGGAGTATCTTCAGCTTTATAGACTGCGCAGTATTCGACTTGGATTTCCTGCTTTTCTTTTTGAATAGGAGCAACCATTCTGTATTCTTTACCCTGTCCACCAGTCTACATAATGTCTGATCAATTTGTGTAATTATTGAACAAGTTCAACTGGGACGATCAGGTTTGGGAACAAACACAGTGGCTTTGGGCAAGCCTTGGGCTCATCCAGTTGGCGCAGAAGTCTGGGTCCTTCGAGAGAGGAGCATCCAGCCTGTCGTGTCCCTGGGGCTCCGGGCGCCAGTCGATGAGTTTCTCCGAGGGTGTGAGGACCTTGTCCGAGCTGGAGCCCCCAGGAGGCGGACGTCGGGTAAGACGCGTCCCCTCTGCTGTTTTTGGTTACTCCCACCAGAGCCACTTGGCGTGGGGACAGCTCAGGGAGGCACAGCTCCCAGACGGGGCAGGAGTGATGCCGCCAGAAGAGAAGTTGTGCAGGGCTGGTTGGAAACTAGAGGCCTGCTCCACGGCCCCATCTGTGCCCCCTGGTGGCGGCTCCTGGTGGTGCTGCTGAGCGCAGGTGGCATTGGAAATGAACCAGCAGCAGCCTGTTGTGGGAACTTCTCCCAACTAAGCAAATGCGCGTGATATGCATGTTGTTACATGTGTGTGTGTTTCAGAGTTAACTTGGCATTCGAGGCCCTCTAGAGCCCGCTCCACCTGCCTGTCCATCTGATCTCCTGTGTCATCATCTTTGTCCCCGCACAGATGCCCTGCTCTGGCCATTCTGGTCAGCCCAGCCTGCAGACACCCCGTATGTTCTCACTTAAGCAGAGCCCACCTGTCCTTTGAGACCAGCTGTGGTCCCAGCTGACACTTTCCTTTCTTTGGTTCTGTAGTGCCAATTCTCTGTCCTACACTCCTGACCCATCTTGTGCCACCTGGGGCTGTCAGTCACATACCTTTTGACAAGCACCTCTGGTCTCCCGCTGAGTGGGGCTGTTCCAGCTGCCCTGCACCTGGCCTCTCTCTCTCTCCAGACAGAGGCAGGACGTTGTCAGCATCCTCAGACTTACCAGGAAGACGAGGTCTGCGGGGAGAGCCTTTGCCCCCTGCCCCTCACCAAGCCAAGAGGGGGATGGTACCCTAGGAGAACCCCCAGAGTTTGGGAGGGGCTGCAGGAGGCAGAGACCAACCTCTCATCCCCAGCCGGATGCTTGCTAAGCTGTGGACCTGGCCAGGTCATCCTACTGCTGCTGCCAGAGAGAATGTGACGAGAGAGTCCTCGGGAGAGGTTGACAGGTGTCCCCTGCAGGTGCAGTGTGTTGGAGTGGAGAGTCTGGTGCTTGCTCTTGACTGGGGAGTTCTTTATTTTTTTTTTTTTTCTTGCTGAGGAGGATTCACCATGAGCTAAAATCTGTTGCCAATCTTCCTCTTTTTGTTCCCCAAAGCCCCCCAGTATAGTTGTATATTTTTAGCTGTGGGTCCTTCTGGTTGTGCTATGTGGCCTGATGATCGGTGCCATGTCCATGCCCAGGATCCGAACCAGTGAAACCCTGGGCTGCCGAAGCGGAGTGTGCGAACTTAACCACTTGGCCATGGGGCCGGCCCGTGTTGTTTTCCTGAAGTTCAAATTTAACTAGGTGTTCTGTATTTTGTCTGCAGCCCTAACTGTGAGGCAGAATCCTCAGGGCCCCTCTGCACGGCCCTGCGAGAGGGAGTGGCTGGGGACAGCAAGGTGCCAGCATGACGTGGATGTGCAGGTGGAGGGCCTGGACATTCTGAGTTCCCGTGGTTTGGGAACCCATTTCAGAGAGCAGGCATGTTAATCCCCAGGGCCAGCCACATGCTCCCCCCCCCGAGCAAGGGCTGGGCGGCATAGCTGATGAGTCGCTCACATGTGCATAAGGTGGCGTCAGGGATGCGCAGAGGAAGCAGAGGAGAGCGGGTGTGATGGGTTAGACTGTGCTGCCAACTGGTCCACTGTGCATTGTGGGCCTCAGAGAACCAGCCTGGGGCCCTGCAGCCGTGGCCACTGATAGCTCCCTCAGCTGTGCCTCCAGCTGTGCAGGAGCACCTCCTGAAGGTTTGTGGGCCAAAGCCCTCAGACCACCCCCACCCTCTGGTAATGGAAGCTACCTTGTCTTATGTGGTTACCACGACTCCTCGAATCCTCACAGAACCCAGGAGGTGGCTGCCGTTAACAGTTCCATTTTGCAGATGACGACATGGGAGCTCAGAGAGGTTAAGTAACTTTGCTGAGATCACAAAGCTGTGAGTTCCAGAGCTGGGGTTTGAAGCCCCTATCTGTAAGCCCTTACTTTCAAGCACTGCACAACAGTCCACTCTTCTCCTTCCCCAGGCTGGGGGACCTGAGGGAAAAGGCTTCGAAGGGAAGAGACAGGGTCTTTGGGAACATATATCTGCACCGCGTAAAATGCTCCCGCCTGGGGTTTGAATGGGCTCCTCCCGCGGATGCACAGCTCAGGATATGCTGAGGCATGTCATCGCTCACCAGGCCCAGCTTACGTTTTAGGTGGCAAATGAAATTTAGCAAGGGGGACCCTAGCAGGGCACCAAATGCTCTGCGATCCTGGGGGAAGCTGTCCCTCTCTCTCTCTCTCTCTCATGAAATTGCGCCAAGCACCTTGAAGGCACACCAGAAGTGCCAGCTCTCCCAGGGAGGTGGGCAGGAGCCTCTGGAGTGACGTTGACCCCCTGGGCCCTCCCCTCAGCCCACAGGACCTGCCTTACGGCTCCCGGATTGACTCCCCTGGATCCGGTCGAGGGCGGCTCTGTCCCATAGAGATGCGCTGTGAGCGGCATATGTAAGTTTACATTTTCTAGTAGCCACATTATAAAAATCCAAAGAAACAGGTGAAATCAATTTTAATAATATATTTTATTTAACCCAATGTATCAAAAATATTATGGTTTCAATATGTAACCATATAAAAATTATTAATGGGAGATTTTACCTTTTTTTTAACTGAATCTTTGAAATCCAGTGTGTATTTTACACTTAGAGCTTGTCTCGCTTTGCACAGCCCCATTCCAAGTGCTCAGTGGTCACGTGGGGCTTGTGGCTGCCACCACGGGAAAGCCACATCTAGGCCCCAGAGGCTAGCCAAGCCCAGTGCCCTGATTCTGTGGGCTATATGGGGAGGAATGGAGTGAGGGGCCTGGGGGTCATTAACACTGACAGGCGGCTGCTAGGTGTCTGTCTTGGTGCTAGTTGCCTTCACGTAAGCGGGTCATTTAACCTTCAAGGCAGTCCCAGGAACCTGGTATTATTGTGCTTACTGTTTATGTATTTTATTTTATTTTTTAGGGAGGAAGATTAGCCCTGAGCTAACATCTGCCACCAATCCTCCTCTTTTTGCTGAGGAAGATTGGCCCTAAGCTAACATCTATGCCCATCTTCCTCTACTTTATATGTGGGATGCCTGATCACAACACGGCTTGCCAAGTGGTACCATGTCCTCACCAGGGATCTGAACCGGCGAACCCTGGGCCCCTGAAGTGGAGGCTTAGATTTGCCTGAGGTCACTCAACAAACCCTGACCCCCACCCCCAGCTGCCTGACTGCCCCCACGGTCTTCAGTGATGTCCTCAAGGTCGTCCTAACCAGCCGTACTCTCTCTTCAGCCTTCTGGTTCTCCGCTTGCTCAGGGTTTTGGCCGCCAGGAAAGCTGCCAGTTCCCGTCGTGGCCGGGCCTGTCCTCCCAGACGGTCTCCCCAGCCCGCTCCCCAGGGTGGGATGGGGGCCTGGGGAGGTTAGCACGGCCGCTCTCCTCAGGCTGAAAACTGTCTGGAGGCTGAAGGCAGACCGCGCCATCCCGCTTTCTGTAAAAGGAGCCCCTGGGAGCTGCCCCTCGCTCCAGGCCTGGATTTACGCCCTTGCCAGAGCAGACACTGCAGCCCACAGCCCACCCACCTGGTGGTGACAAGCTTCCTGGCGGCAGCTGGTGTGTGACTATTAAACCTATTCATTTGGCAGGCCCTTGAGGGGCCTCTGTGATTACTGTCACTCCGAGGGGCGGCTGAACCAATTTCCTGAGGATGATAGATTTCTTCTCATTTGCTGCTCTCAAGCTGTGGATTCCTTCTGTGTCCTGGAGCAAAACACTTTCGAAAGATGCCATCTCCTGGGACTACCCCCTGGATGGGGCTTTGAGAAGCAGTTGTCCTGAGCTGCCCTCACCAGCCCCTTCTGCACAATGGCAGGGAAGTTTCAGGAGTCGGATGGGGTCTGCATGACTCCCTCCGGGGGCGCAGAGGAAGCCAGGCCCCGAGGGGAAGGTGGGGGGAGTGGGATGGGGAGCCAGGAGGAGGGTGAGGGGTGGGAGAGTGGAGGGTGGGAGGGTGGGGGGGTGGGGGGTATCAGGGATGGGAGTCGGGGGTGGGCAGCCGGCCTATAGCTGCTACTTGGATGGCCTCAGAACAGTGGTTCTCAATTTTGGTTGCACATCAGAATCGCCCTGGAGCTCTAAAGAGCCTGGTGCCAGGCACCACCCACAGAACTGCTGATTTTCAGGGTGTGGGGTGTGGCCTGGGATCAGGACGTTTAGAAACTCCCCAGGTTATTCTAAGGAGCTAAACGGAGGCGCTCCAGGTGGTCCTAAAGGTATTAACAGACTGAGATAGCCCCCTGTTGAAGGAAATTACCCAAGACTTGAAATGGACACAGAGCTCCTCCAGTGGAGCCGGGGGGGTGGGGGGTGCAGCCTCCTCCCCAGGGGCTGCCTGGTTCTGGCGGCGTCTGTACCTTTGATGGCTTTTCTGTTGACTAGGCTATGTTATAGCTCTGATGGGGAGGAGTTAAGCTGGCCCACTGTGGCTCCATCACACTGTGCTGTGTGTCTCCACCTGCTTGCCTCCCAGCTATACTCAAACACATTGGGCATGGAGTCGTTGTGGTATTTATATATAATTTTAAAAATCCCTACTTCATCTGGAGTTAGGTCTCCTTTTCCATTCCTGATATTGTTTGTGTTTTTATCTTTTTTTCTTGCATCGGTGGGCCACAGTTTTTCTTTTTAATTAGTTTTTCAAAGAAAAAACTTGTTTTGGGTGCTCTATTGTTGGTTTCCCATTTCACGACTTTTTGCTTTTACCTCTATCATTTCTTTTATTCCGCTAGCTTTAGCTTTGCTCTGCTGTCGTCTTTTTAGCTTCTTGAATTGCATGCCTGACTCATATTTTGCATCTTTCTTATTTCTAGTACACATCTTCAGGGGTTTCGACGACCTTTCAGTACCCTGTTGGCTGCGTCTCCCATGCCCCACGCCTGGACACTGTGTGGACACCCGTTTCCCTCCTGCGGGTCTCTGTGGCCCCGCTTCTTCCTCCAGCCGCTGCCAGTCTTCCGCCGGCGCCACTCCCAAGAGGAGCATCCAGGTCAAGGACGCAGGGGGATAAGTCGCAGCCTTAGAAATCACAGCATCCCTGCTCGGCCTTCTTTGTCAAAACAAGCCACGAGGCCAGCTGGATTCAAGAGAAAGGGAAGCAGACTCCGCCTCTTGTCAGAGAGTGACCGAGGACGTTCGGCCGTCTCTCTCTCATCCCCCACCACAGTGAAAATACTGCATATCTGTTTTAAGTATATAAAGTTCAAAAACAGGCAAAATGAATCTACAGGAATAGATACCTGAAGAGCGGTTACTTCCAGGGGGTGAGGGTCGGAGTAGACTGAAAAATGACACAAGAGGGTTTCCTAGGGTGCTGGCAAGACTCTACATATGGATTGGGGGTGTTAGTTACATGGGTGTATATACATTTGTCAAAATTCATTAAACTGTACCCTTAAGAGCTGAGCACTTTACTGTATGCAATTATATTTCAATAAATAAATAAATAGCCACAACAAACACACAGCTGTCTTAACCTTAGTTCTCTTCCTTCCTCAACACACACACACGCGCGCACACACACACACACACGCACACACACACACACGATAACCAGAGCCAGAGACAAACTCCTGTTGATCTGAAAAGTAATCCCAGTGAGCAGGGGCTGGGGGCCTGGACCAGGGGAGGAGAGAAAACCAGTACAACGATGTGTCATCGGTTTTGCCACTGCCGTCGGTGACTGGCGCCTGGGCCTTCTCAGGAGCCTCGTGGAGCGCATCTCGTGACCGTCTGCCTGGAAGGGTGGAGAGGACGCGTGTTTCCATCAGCTCCTGTCCCCCGTGGGTCCAAGTTGACTTCTTAGGCATTAACTTCCTGGTACTTCTGGGTCGTTTGTAGGTGTGACAGCCGCTCCAAGATGGCCCCCATGATTCTTGCTTTCTGGTGTTCACAGCACTGTGAGTGCCAGTGTGTTCTAGCACTCGTAGACATAGCACCAGGTGTCAGCTGTTGATCCAGTATATCGACCACATCCTAGAGGACGGCGCCCTATGCTGCAGGATGTTACCCCTTATGAGGTGCCTTTGGTGAGCCTTTAATGAGCCATTCGGCTGTTCTCTTAGCCCAGATATTAGCAGATGATGGAGTATATGGTAAGACCAATGGGTCTCACGGCCATGTGCACATTATCACATCTCCTTTGCCCCTGGGAGTTGGGAGTGGGGATTGGTTGGGACAAGAGAGAACTTTCCTGGGGTGATAGCAACGCTCTTATAAGGGAGGAAGAAGTTGTTCTCTACTCTCCTAGGTTCTTCTGGCTGGCCTAAGAATTAAATTGACATAAGACAGAATAACAGGAGAAAGTCAAAGCTTAATAACGTGTATACATGGGAGAAATGCAGGAAAACTGAGTAACTCACCAAAATGGCCAAAACCACTGCCTTAAATACCATCTTCAGCTAAAAACAAAGAAGGATGGTGGTGGTGGTGGTTTGGGGCTTCAAAGGGGAGGAAGGCAATTCACACGGAGATGGAAAAGCAAATGTTTGGTAAACAAATGTTTGGTATGCCTTTCAGAGACAATGGGACATGGGGAGGATGTTGATAAAAGGGGCCTTGCTGGGTCCCCCCCCCCCCCCCCCCCCCCCCCCCCGACTATCACACCTCATTCACATTATACTGCAGTCATCTATGCTGCCCGCTCCTTCCTGGGACAGGCTTTCTATCTTAAATTCTTTTAGGCAGTTAGGGGGCCGTTCGAAGTTTCCTCTTGAGTTTTTTGTTCTTAAAAATAATCAAGCCAAAGAGTTACATTTTGGGATGACAATTTCTGCTCCCCTATACTCTATATGGTGACAGATTTGGGACACACAGTGTGTGAATTTGTCAAAACTTAGCGAACGTACACAGGATTGGGCATCTCATTGTGTGCAAATTTTCCCTCAAAAGAAAAACAAGTAAATAAATATGGAGCTCTAGCTAATGATAAGCATCCTGAATTACTTAGGGGAAGTGTACTGATGACAGCAATTTACTTTGAAATGCATCAGAAATAAGATGCCTTGATGGATGGGTAGAGTGATGGATGGACAGACAGATCAAGCAGGAGTAGTAAATGTTCATGGTAGACTCTGGGTGACAGATACGCGATTGTTCACTGTACTATTTTCTCAACTCTGCTGTCTTTGAGAATGCTCATAACAAAATGTTGAGAAAAGCAGAGAGGGAAATAGTGAGGGGGAGGACCCAGGAGGGACCTGAAGGCTAGCTCTCATCCAGGGAGCCTCAGCGCAGTGGGAAAGGAGCAGGACAAATTGGGGATCGATTTGGGCTGGTTCTGATCTCCTCGAGGGTTTGATATGCGGCTGAGTCAGGGCTGCAGGGAGCTCATAATTGGGAGGATGGCCTTTTAATCTTGCAGCAACTTCGCAGCAACGTAAATTGACTAAATCATGTCCACTTGGAGGTAAAGCCCTTTAACATACTCTTTTGGGAGGCTGTGTGATGAAAGAAAAACACTGGTCTGGACTCAGACAAGTCCAATTTTTAGCCTCAGCTCTGTAACTCATGAGCTGGGCTGCCTCAGGCAAGTCACTGAACCTTCCTGTTTCTGTCTCAGTTTTCTCGTGCATAGTGTGGGCACAGTTGTGCCCACGTCATAGGTAGGGTTAAACGGAATGCTGTCTGTGAAGCATTTTGTGCCTGCTACAACGAGTTCTCAATAAATGGTAGTTTTTACTCCCCTACATATGTCAGTAAAGACACTTGCCGAGAAGTGATGTGGATTAAGGCTGTCCCAGCTAGAGAAGCCCAAGGTGACCTGGCCTACATGCCAAACTATATGACCCAGTGGATTCTTTTATGGTATGGATTAGGGCTGCCCCAGGGAGAGAAGCCCAGGGCATCCTCACCTACATGCCGATCTATATGACCAGATTCGTATCTAAAGTTAAATGACCACACAATAACCAGACCCCATCTGCACTGAAATCATTTAATGACTTTTTACATCATCTTTTCTTTTACCAGTAAAAATAAGTCACATACTCATGCCTTATAAAATTAGCCCTAACCCTCAACTCAGGGCAGCAGCAGGAGCTCTGACCGCCCATGGGTCCTGTCCCCATGCAGCAGCAGCAACAGCTTTTCACTGACCATGGGTCCTGTCCCCATGCCTGCAGCTCTTCACTGCCCATGGGTCCTGTCCCCATGCTGTTCTGTACTATTCTCTAAATAAAAGAGCACCACTGCCAGACCTTGAGAGTCCAAGAAATCTTTCTTTCAACTTCTCGCCTCACCGACCCCGCATCAAGAAGTATTTGATTTTACCTGGAACATGATTCGCAAGGACAATATCGTAGGGATTTGAACCCAGAAGCCATCTCATCAAGTACACTATTTCTGACACGTGCTTATTCAAAGATCCTCTCCGTCCATCGTTTCTCAGCTTCTTTGATTTTCAGTGGAGCTTGAAAAGATCTACCCCGTCTCACCATGTTCTACAACATGTCAGTGTCACTATGTTATTTGCTATGTTCCTTCTCGCGTCTTTCTTTCAAAACAACAGCTACAGAATGAGTAGCATGTACATGTTTTATAAACTCCTTCTCCCTCCTGTCGATTTCTTGGCAAGAGTCCGATTCCATTAAGACAAGGAGAATCAATGTCGGGCCGCAGGAGCGCATGGAGCTGCTGTAACGCCTGGGCATTTATTCATCGTCTTCTCTCCTGCTGCTTCCGGCCTTGTCACTCAGCACCACAAATACTTAATGGCTCGACCCTTCTCCAGGCTTCGTATTTCACAACCAGTCGGCTCTGCAGTGGGTCTGCTCCTTCTCGCTTTAGTGAAAAATTGGCGGAGGGGCGGTCGTAAAGTTTTATTCTCCCATCTTCTTCTTCTCATTTGTAAGGGCTTCCAGACGCACATGACTTATTTATATCCTGACTCTGAAAGGAGCTTGCTCCAAGAATGCCTGCTGGGTAATTGAAATGATGGTCTTCGGAATTTTTCAGCCTCCCGTCAGTGTGCATTCAGTTATTGACAGTGACGTTCCTGAAGAATACACCGCTGTCGCAGGCACTTGCTGAGGCTTTCCAGGATGCTCAGAAGCCATTTTGACTTTCTTTACCGTCGCTGGTTCTTTTGCTTACTTCACACGGCGGTGTGCTGGATGGTGCCCAGTGGAGCTCGGGAATAGCACTTGCGAATAGAGGATGGTGGAAAAACCTTCTTTTTTTCCACGGTTTTCCGATTCTTTTTTCTTTATTGCACCTACAATAGTTTTCCCAGCACGGAAGTCAGAGCAGCAGAGAGACGAGCACACAGACTCTCGAGTCAGACAGCCCTGAGTTCACATCCTGTCTGCCCAACTGTGATGGACGAGATCTTTGCTCCCAGTCCTTCCCACACGCCCTCTATCAGAACTAGAAATTGCTGCCCTTTGGCGAGTGGCTTCGCAGTCCCTCTCATTGGAATGGGCAGAGCATGTAGGGTGTGGGGGGAAGAGACCGGGAGCCTGGCCCCAGCCTACGCCTTCGGAGGTGTCGTGTTTCTGCTCGTGCTTCCTCCGTCTACCACGAGAAGAATTTGCCCCGGGTGACTGCTGGTCCCAGAGCACTGCAGACAGAGCCCTCCGGAACCCAACCCGCAGCCTGGAGGTAATCGTAGCCAACCCAGAGAACTTCCAGGGAGAAAAAGAAATGGTGGCAGGGTTTGGCTAACTTTTCCTTTAGAGGGCCAGATAGTAAATATTTCAGTCCTCGCAGGCCGGACGGTCTCTGTTGCACCTCCTTAACTCTGCCTTTTGTATTTAAAGAGCAGCCACGACAACCCGTTAACACATGAGTGTGGCTGGGTCTCATGAAACTTCACTTAGGGACACCGAAATTTGCATTTCACATAGTTCTTTCTTGTCATGAAATATTCCTCTTCTGATTTTTTTTTGACCATTTAAAAATGTAAAAACCGTTCTTAGCTGTGGGCCGTAGAAAAACAGGGGCGGGCTAGATTGGGCTCACTGGCCTTCATTTGCCCAACCCCACTGGCACTCAGTGAGATGCGTAAGGCTTTTTTTGTTACACAGCAAAACCGATTAATACATCCTTCTGATTGCACAATCTTGGACAAAACACCTAAATCTCAACTTTTTCGTCGTAAGATGGAAGTAACAACAGGATATTTCTCTCAGGGTAAATGAGCTCACGTGTAGGAATTGTGTCGGCGATGCTCACCTAACCTGTTAGGGTTTTATTCCACGGTACTGTTGCTCCAGTAGAGGGTGGGGAGGGGCGCTCTTCCCTTCAACCCAAGCCAAGTGAGGGAGCTCTCCCAAGCAAACCGAACGAGTGGGGCTCCAGGAGGAGAGCTCAGAGACTGGGAGGGGGCCACAAGGAGGGGCCACAGCAGCTCCCTCCCAGCCGGGTGCTTGTGGAGCCGCAGTGCTCCGTTCCTGCTCTCAGGACAGACAGGGGCATGGAGAAGGTGCACCCAGGAGGGCGCGGCTGGGGTCCTCTGGAGTGCGGCACGTATGGAAACGTGGAAACTGATGTCCGCGTCCACCTGCAGCACTGCCAGGGCAGGAATGTGGTCGGAGCAGCTGGCAGTGGCTTCAAGTAGGGACTTTGGTGCAATCGCCCGGGAAGAAAGGAGAGGGGAGCCTCCAACCCACGTCTCCAAGGCACCTGGAAGGCGTTGTAGAGACCTGCAGGGATTCCTGTGGTTCCAAGGGGAATGACCATGACCCCGAGGAGAGGGGGGGAGTCAGGGACTGTCCAGGCTGTGGACACAAAGTGGTAAGGGCTTGGACCACCGTCAGGGCCCAAAGTTCCTTTCAGAGGGCACCGTCAGTGGTGGAGATGTCCAGTGTGAGTCTAAACAACACCCTGGGGAGCTCGGGGGTGACGGGCACCTTGAGCGGAGACGCCACGCGGGGCAGATGGAACCAGATCAAGCCAGAGGAAGACGGCTGTTCCCACACCCATCTCAGAGCCGCAGCTGGGCGGGCATGGACGTGAGGTAGTAGTTTAAACCCAGAAGGATTTCTAGTAACTGAGGGTGATCAGAAAACAGTGGGATCTGCCTGAGACGTCAGTGGGAGACAGGAGGTGGAATTTGGCAGAGTGTGGCTGAAGGCGTTGGTTAGAGAAAACACAAAACCATTTTATGTTTATACCCCCTGAGTCTCAAGACACTCAATAAGCTCAATAAACCACTGAAACGTCTGATTACAATCCTCCTATTTTCCCTCCACCCCACCTCCCCACTGCCCTGCCAGTGTGGAAACATTACAAGCTGGTTTCACCTTTTTGCTGCAGGAAGGAGGAAAAAGGAAAGAACGGAGAACGAGAGAGAAAGAAAGGCAGGTAGAGTTAGTGGCTATTTGTGAGGACACACTCAGGCCTGGCGATCGCCGTTTACAGGTGAACCCCTGCGTTAGGCGTAACCACGGTTACCTTACCCCTTAAGATGCCTTTACTTCCCGTTATGGTCCACGCGGGTTGTAAAACCATGGAAACACAGCTAAAAAGAGAGTCTTCTCTTCTGAGCTCAAATGACCCAAATGTTTGCTTCCTTTCTGAGTCCTTTTCCTGCTTTTCATCTTAAAAATCTCCACGCATCACTCGAGACCCAGTTTGAACTTCATCCTCTCCATCAGCACGGTTTAAGACTCAGGAACTGAGGCACAACCCCTGACTAATGGAGTGGAGGCCCCCACAGCCTGCTTGAAATGCAAATTGTCACAAAAAATAACGACATACTCTTTTCTTCCTAAATGTGTTGAGTTGGATTTATATCCACCACACTCAGAAAGCTTTACAACCTCAAGAATCTAAAGATATCCACCCAGATTTTCTTCTAGCACTTTAATGGCTTTGTTTTTTAAACTCATGTCTATGATCCAAATTGAATTAACTTTAGTCTAAGGAGGATGATGAGAGGCACGATTTTGAGACAAATCTGTGCTCCCTGAACCACATCATGTGGCCGTTCTTGGCTTTCTCCCTTCATCTCACACCTGATGGATGCTGCTCATGGGATGATACACCCCAGGGAGCCTGCGCAGGGCAGAGCAGAAGGCTGGAGACACAGGAGAGGGGACAAGACACAGACCTCGAGTGAGGGCAGATCTCAGTGACCATGGAGTGGGCGGGAGGGGTGTCATTTTCCAGGGAAAGTCACCGAAAGAGAAGAAGGGGTATTTAAAACTGAACTCGGGGCACTGTCTGGGCTAGGAAGCAGAAACAGGAAGGAGAGCCCTCAAGATAACAGGCTGGTTGGAGAGATTAGGGAAGAATTGAGAGGGTGTGTAGCAGGCAGTTGGCCAAATACCACACAGATGGACAGCCCAACAGCTAGAATTGTTTCTGCTGCAGTCAGGATCTCACCAGCGTTTTGGGGGCAGCTCGTTGCAGAAGCAAGAGCGTGGGCTTTGGGGTGTGACATCCTGCCTCCTCTTAGCCTAGCTCAGTCACCTTGACTAGGTTAGCCAGCTTCCCTCAAAAGCCTCCTTTTCTTCCTTCACAAACGAGACACAGTTCCTGTCTCCTGGGGTTGGTGTGAGGACTAGGTGAGAAGGTACACAAAGCTCCGGGCACAGTGCCCTGTGCCCGGGAGAGGCTAAGATGTAAGATGTAAGGTAACTCTTCTTCCCCTGCTTCTTCCTTTGATTCCACGAGAGGGAAGCAGTGGCCGAAGATCCAAGGAGACACACATTTCTTCAGGTGAAAAGGCGTTCTGGGTGGGTTGCTTTTGGGGTTGGCGATGGCGTGGTGAGATGAGTGGGTGTGGGCGCTTTGGGCCATAAAGCAGATTCTATCTAACGCCCACCCTGGAGGGGAGAGGAGCCCCAACAGCACACCTGCGCCTCCTTTCCCAGAGTTCCAGGTGTCTGCAGCTGGATTTGTCTGCCGCTTGCAGATGGCCTGTGGCTCGAGGAAAGAATGATAGGGTCTGAAACTCTCCCTCCAGGACTGAGGGGACTTAGGAACCTACATGGCACCAGCTGGTTGGAGCAAAGTAATTCCCATGTGGACCCATCTCCCAGTCGTAAAACAGTAACACACCAGCAAAGCCAATTTGTACAGGTTTAGGAGGGAGCCAGGTCTATTGGAGCACGTGCTCAGCTCGCAGGAGTGTCCCTCAGCCGGGAACTGCGAGTCCGGATCACCACCAGCAGATGTCAACACTGCATAGGGGTCTAAGAGTCCAGGTCTTGAAGTCCTCTCAGTAAGCTACAAGGACACAAGTTGCCTCTTGTTCCATATTATTTCGTAATTACTGCTAGGGAGAGAGCCCAAGACAGAGACAGGGACTGACAGATGAGGGTGGAGAGAGCCAGCGTGTGCGCTAAGGAAGGACTCTCAGAATAATACAACAATTTAAAGTCCAATTTTTGTCTCTCTGGAGGTTCTCATTTTTCAAGCTGCCACAGGGATGTCAGAGGATGTCAGCGCTCACGTGCGGATACAGAGCTCCACAATCCTGCAGTGCCTGTGCCCCATGACAGCCTGAGGATGGTGACACATCACCCATTTGTTCCCCCGACCAGGTTCCTGCCGCACCTCATCCATCAGTCGTGGTTGAGGGAGCAGAGTGTCTACACCCCACACACCCCACTCAGGCCCTATCTCTCCTGCCTGCTGGAAATGCTTCTGCAGACAATGTGGTGGGACCAAGCGAAACCAGACACGTGTTCCCCAGCCAGATATCGTCCCTCCCAGAACAGGGGCTCTCTCTGCACAAATGCCCAGCGATGGAGGTGTGTGACCAGGAGGTGACTGAGGTCCCCTTCAGTGCGGGCTGCCCCAAGCCCTCCTGGAGACGGCATTGTCGGACTGCTATTCTGGCTCTAACCGGGGGTTCCCAGAGGAGAGATGCTGGATGGTTATGTGACCCAGGGTGGAGCAAGGTGCCACCTGCTGGAGTTACAGGGATGGGGTGAGCATGATGTGGCACCAGCCCCAGAGGAAGTCTGTGTTTCCTGAGCTCAGCAGTGGCTGGGCAAGACACACTTCTAATCCGTTGACGACACCTTGTTGACGGGTCACCGAGTGTAATCAGTGCAATTTTTTTTTTCTGTCCACTGTCTATTCACCCCCATAGAGTTTGGATTCCATGAGGGTGGGGAAGATTTTTAATAAAAATATTATATCCTGGAATGCTACTCAGCCATAAAAAAGACAAATTCATCCCATTTGCAACAACATGGAAGGACTTGGAGGGAATTATGCTAAGCGAAATAAGCCAGACAGAGAAAGACAAACATCAGATGATTTCACTCATATGTGGAATATAAACAAACACATGGACAAAGAAAATAGTTCAGTGGTTACCAGGGGAAGGGGGGTGGGGGGTGAGCACAGGGGTGAAGGGAAGCACTTATGTGGTGACAGGCAAGAAATAATGTACAACTGAAATCTCACATTGATGTAAATTATTATGGACTCAATAAAAAGAAAAAATTAGGTCTGGAGAGAAAAAAAATTATATCCTCAGGGCCAGCCTGGTGGTGCAGCAGTTAAGTTTGCACGTTCTGCTGGAGCAGCCCGGGTTTACCAGTTTGGATCCCGGGTGTGGACCTATGCACTGCTTGTCAAGCCATGCTGTGGCAGGTGTCCTACATATAAAGTGGAGGAAGATGGGCACGGATGTCAGCTCAGGGCCAGTCTTCCTCAGCAAAAAGAGGAGGATTGGCAGCAGATGTTAGCTCAGGGCTAATCTTCCTCAAAAAAAAAAAAAAATATATATATATATATATATATATAATATCTTCAGCAATTAGAGCAGGACCTGGCACAGAGTGGCACCAAAGATGTTTTTTGAATGAACAAAGAAAGGATGGGTAATGACGAGAGCGATGTTCCCGAAGGCATCCTAAGACCGTGCTATCCCGACATTACTCCACGTTACTACACTGATGCCAAATCTAGGGACCCACTTCTCCACAGACCAAGACCCCATTTGGGCCCTTTTTCTTCATCTCCCCAACGGCTTGGGTGCTCTCTGAGGTCCCCGGAGCTCAGACCGTCCTGAAGCCGCCCGCCCTTGAATGACCTCCCAGCGTCACCATCAAGTTGTTCTGGAAATCTCCTTTACTCCGGTTTCGGGGGCAGAGATGAAACAGGACGGGGAAAACTCAGCGTTCAGGTCCTCCAAGGCTGTGCTGAGAGGGCTCAGGGGAGGCTGCTCTGCGATCACACTGGTCACGGGGAAAGGAAAACGCAGGTACAGCCCCCGGCGTTGAGAAAGCCAGCGACGCCTGAGGAGGGAACGGGGTACACATGGGGTGCTTGTTGACAAAATGCACTTGAGACCCTCGGCCATTTCCCTGCCTCCTCGGCACTTGGCTTCAGGGTGGGAGATGTGGGGACAGAGGGTAGCTCACAAGCCCTTCAACACACGTCTCTGCACCTCTCACCTGCTGCCTGCCAAGCCGCGTCGGTTCCCCCGCTCCAGGTCTACATAATGACCGTGACAGCTTGTCCTGGGGCCCCACAGTGCACTGGGGAGGCGTTTATCAGCCTCAAACACTCCAGCCATTGGCATGTTTTATGGGATTCCAAAACCCTGGCACATGGAGGCGTGTTCTTCCTCCAAGGGGAAAAAATGAGGCATAGGAGAGATGAAAAGGCTTTTTTCTCCCAAAAATTAGAACCACATTTCTGATGAAATAATGCATCTTGAAGGTTGTGATAAGATAGAAGAGAAAATTGCTGTAGAAGTGTTTAAGACGGTGTCTCCGCTTATCTTGCTGTGCTCCTGTCAATTGGAGACTGTGTTTTCTGCTGATTGAGAAAAAGTGGAATACGGAACAAAATTTGCCTTTAAAACATGGTCTCTGAGCACATTAGCCCATTTTTAAATGTGTTTAATTTTAAGGCTTCAACACATTCAGGTTTTTTTTATGATTTCATGAGGCAACTGTGGGAAGAAAACGAAATGTGGCTGCCAATTAGTGCTGTGTCTTGCTTGCTTGTCCAACTGCTCCATCTTTTATCGAGCTGCAAATGCATTTTTCCAAGCCAGTCGGCTTCTCGGATGCTGTATGTTTCGTTTGCCAGGAGCATCCTTGCGGACCAGGCGCTCTGACAGTAGCATTCCACGCGAGCCTTGTGTGGTTGCACAGTGGGGCTGAAGCCCACGCCCTCGTCAGCCAGCACACTTCTCGGCTTCACGGGCAGCCTTCCTGGCTGGTTTTCATCAGAGAAAATGTGTTGCTTTCTGTTATGGGTTGGCTTGTGAACCCCCAAAATTTATATGTTGAGTCCTCACCTCCGTGGCCAGAACTTAACCTTGTTTGGAAGTGGGGTCCTTGCAGGTGTAATTAGTTACGATGAGGTCAACAGTGTGGCTCCTAATCCAGTATGACTGGTATCCTTATAAACAGATGAAATTTGGACCCAGAGACGCGCATAGAGGGAAGACGATGATGTGAAGAGACACACGGAGAAGATGGCCATCTGCAAGCCAAGGAGAGAGGCCTGGAACAGACTCTCCCCCACAGCCTCGGAAGGAACCAGTCCTGCCGATGCCTTGATTTCAGATTTCTAACCTCCAGAACTGGAAGGGAATAAATTTCCGTTAAGTCACCAAGTTTGCAGTACTTTGTTTCAGCCGCCCCGGGAAACTCTCTAGGTCCCTGCGTGGTCTAGAGAGTGCAGGAGGCTGCCTCAGTTTCCCCGTGTGGCTAAGCACGGACTAGGTTTAGGAGCAGGGTTCGCCCTACTCAGCCCTGTTCCTCCTGTCTCCCCTTCCTCACCTTCCCCCACCTGCCTCACACCTGTCCGCCGGTCCAGGAGGCCAGGGAGGGTGAGCGCAGTCTTCCATCTGGTACTGCTCGCTCGGCACCAGCTCCTCCAGGCCATCCATCCCCGTTCTGGTCGTCCTAGGGGAGCTGCTAGTAACCATCCTCCCCTGCTCAACACATCCCTGACCGCTGGGCTGTCATCTTCCCCGTGGCCCTCAGGCCAATCTGGGTAAGACGCTTCTTTAACGTACTAAAAGGCCGACCATTTATCCCAGGAAACCTTGGCTTTCTAGAAGATTCCTTCACATTCAGAACAATTGTTTGGACATTTGTCCCTTAGAGGCCTGCCTGGACCAATCAGGCAGCGAGAGCATCTTCAGGGCCCCCGCTGACCACGAGGAGCTTCCACTCAGTTGAGGGGCTTGAGCTGTTTGTGCTGACCCTTGAACACGCTTGGCACAGCCACCCACAGAGCTTCAGCTGGTGCCTGATGGCCTGCCAGGGCCGGGGGGTGGTGGGGGAGAGTGGAGCCTGGGGACAGATCTGGGGATGCTTCACGGGATGGGGACATCTCTGTAGTCTTTTAAAGACGGGAAACAACGGAGTTGATTGTGGGAGGTGATTCCCAGTGTGAACAAGGCCAGAAGTGACTGACATTTTGAGGAGGGAGCAGGCAAGCCCATGTGGAGGGCCCGAGGCTTCAGGGACAAAGAACTGGACAGAATGGGGCTTGGGTAAGGGCTGGGGTGGAGGACACAGGTGGAGGCCTGTTCTGAACCCCAAGGTTAGATAGGAACCCGAAGAATGAGTGATCTGTCTCTGAGGGCTGCTGTGGGCTGATCCCCCCGCAAAGGATATATTCAGGTTCTAACACCTTGCGAATGTGACCTTATTTGGAAATAGGGTCATTGCAGATGTAATCAAATTAAGGTGAAGATATACCTGAGTCATGTGGCTTAGGGCCCTAATCCAGGATCACTGGTGTCCTTATAAGAAGAGAAGAGACGCAGACCCACACACGCAGAAACACACTCACACGCACAGCGACCATGTCGTGTAGATGGCCAGCAACTCCCGGAAGCTAGGGAAGAGCAGGTACAGAACGGAGGCCCCTCCAGAAGGAACCACCCTGCTGACTCCTTCATCTTGGGCGTCTGGCCTCCCGCACTGGGAGAGAATACTTTCTGTTGCTTCAAGCCTCCCCATTGTGGTCATTGTTACAGCAGCCACAGGAAACCGATACCAGACCCTACTCTGTGCCAGGGTCATCTCCATCAGATCCTGATGACAGCCAGAGGTGCGTGCGTGGTGGCTCCGTTTCCCAGATGAGGGAACAGATGCTCTGAGTGAGTTGGGGTTGGGATCTGAACCCTGGCCACCTGGCTCCTCAGAGGGCCTGCTCCAGGCAGAGACCCCTCTGTGCCTCTCCTCTCCCGTCAGGATGCAAACCCACTCAGATGTGCCCCCTAACACCCCCCCTCTCCTGGGCAGGCCTGACCCTCTGCCTCCGCATCCCTCTTCGGCCGCACATTGCACACTCCATCCTCGGCCTCTGGTGGGCAGAGGGATGGGGCCTGGACGCCAGAGGGAAGGCTGAGCCCACCATGTGAGGTTGGAAAACCTTCTTCCACAGGCAGGATGACAATTACCACGAGTCCAGGTCCTCAGCAGGATGTCCAGCCACAGCCACTTGCTCCCCGTACAGATAACCTCAGGGTCATGCCAAGCCTATTGCTTTCCGGGGGATGGTCCCTGGGCTTGCCCAGTGGAGGGTCTGAGGCCAGACCAAGCTAAACTCTAGAGCATCATTTTAAAGGCGCCTAGAGTTCTGGTCTCCGTGCTGGAACGTCCCTCCCTGCGGCGAGCCTGGGCGCCACTAGATGGCAGTAAAGACCGGGCCTGGACCAAGTTTAACGCAAGGGCATGGACAGGGGGAGCGGAGGAGACCCAGAAGACCCACGGCGGGAGAAGGGAGGGCACTTGAGCTACACGTGTCCTGAGGCACCCAGGAAGGGGGACCAAAGTGTGCACATGCGGTGAGGATGTGCTGGGCGCCCGATGGTTTGATGCACAGCAGTCTCTTGGAGGAAGGTCCCTTGGGAAGCAGGCCTGGGCCCTCCATTTTGAAGCAGGTGGCTTTCCAGACCCCAAGTGGTCCTCGTGGGCATTACAGGGCCAGGGGCTGCTGGGCCAGATGGTGCCCACTTGCCTGTCAGGCCAAGGAGACTCAGGGAGATGGGCAGGTGGCCACTGCACAGGGCAGAGCAGAGGCCACTGCGGGCTCATGGGCCTGGAGGTGAACCCTGGTGCCAACATCTACCAGCTAAAGACCCCAAATGGGTTACTTAACCTGTCACCTGTGGGTTTGGGGTGATGACAATATCTACCTGGTAGGGTTGCATGAGACAGTGCAAGGAAAGGAGGCACAGTGCCTGGCACCCAAGCCAGCCCAGAGCACATGCCATTGTCAGCATCATTAACTTCATCATCCTCATTCTTCTTCTTTTTTTTTTTTTTTTGAGGAAGATTAGCCCTGAGCTAACATCTGCTGCCAATCCTCCTCTTTTTGCTGAGGAAGACTGGCCCTGAGATAACATCAATACCCATCTTCCTCTACTTTATACGTGGGACGCCTTCCACAGCATGGCTTGCCAAGTGGTGCCATGTCCGCACCTGGGATCCGAACCGGCAAACCCCAGGCCACCAAAGCGGAACGTGCACACTTAACCGCTGTGCCACTGGGTCGGCCCCATCCTCATTATTCTTAACGATGTAGGGTGATCTTAGAAGTTACGTCGTGTGAAAAAACAAAACAAAACAAACCTACTCTTCCACATACACAGATACTATGAGCACAAGTCCAGCTTTGAATTGCAGTGTGGTCAACCCGGTCTATTCCTAGATACCTTCCGAGGATGACCCCTTCCCATGGATTGCCCAGTATCGTCTATAGATGTACCCAAGCTCCCTCCCAGACTGTCAAGGAGGATGCCATGTGCCCAGGGTACCAAGGAGACCTCCACCTGCCTTTGTCTGTGATGATTGAAGGCGATACAGGAGTTGTGTCCTGGAGGGGCCCCAAGGTCAAAGCCAAGAGAACAAGCCTCAAACCAGACATCAATCTGAGGGCAAGGCTGAGAGCGGAGCCAAATGGGAAAGGAAGGAGGTGGGCAGAAGGTCCAAGGAGCCACAGGGCATGGAAGCTCAGAAGGGTGTCTGGCAAAGAGAGAAAACACAGGACATGTGGCAGCCTCATAGGTCATTCTGCAGCTGATTTGGTTGGCTGGTTAATGAGGCTGGACAGTGCAGAACGGGGAGGGTGCAGCCTGGAGCGCCCTTGCCAAGCTCGCGGGGTTATTATGTGATTCTCTGGAGGGAGGAGAGGATGCTCATGGGTTAAGTGAGAGGCCTGTGTGTCCCTTCCATGAGCAACTCCAGGCCAAGTGTTGGCTTTCAATAAATGCTGAAAGGAAGAAATGGTAACTGAAACAGTAACTGAAAGCATAAGTCCTCCCGGTCACTTTGAGCATCACGTCCTTTAGTCACTTCACATAAACTAGACAGGACCCTTCCAGATTACTTAGTTCATCCAGGTCTCTGGAACCTTGGGAGAAGCATCAGTTATTATTTGCCAGCAACCTGACCGTGTTTCATTCCCTGAGCTGAAATCACAACCATCCTGTAAGGTGCTTCACAGGCTCTTTGGACCTGGTGTTGACAGTGATGCAAAGGCAACGGGGAAAGTTAGTGAAGACATTGTAGTTCTTAAAAAATAAATATTACCATAATAGCTAACATTTATCAAGTGCATACGATGAACCAAGCATTTTGTATGCCTTACCTAATTTAATTCACAATGACCCTCTAAGACAGGGGAAAAAATGATAACTCCCATCTTACAGAGGAAGAAACCGAGGTTCAGAGAGGCTCAGAGACTGATGCAGTGTCACAAGTCGGAAAGTCTTGGAGCCAAGGTTCTAAGCAGGCCCTGGTGCTGTGGAACCCACTCTGTACAAGAAAGATGCTCACCAAGTGTGCAAAAGCTCAAAGTCAGGATGAGAATGAGAATGTCAGGAGTTAGAATTGTCAGGAGGAAGGGGTTAGAGGAAAGGCTTTGGTTTACAAAGATTGCATAAAGTCCAATTCCGCTTTGCCCCAAATATCTTTTGTAGATCATAGTGTCTTTGTTTCCCTGGGGGCCCTTGGGACCGTCGGATAGACTATCCTAACAATGTGATTTCTGGTTGGGGGGGGCCTTGGACCACATGGTATCAGTCTGAGCTCCGGAGGGGCTGCAGACTATGGTCAGCTGCATGGACAGTCAGCTCTGTCTACATGACTGAGACCCAATGGAAACTCTGAGCACCAAGGTGCAGGCGAGCGCCCCTGGTTGGCAATACTCCACGTGTGCTGTCACACGTCATTGCTGGGAGCGGCTCCACTGGGAGGGGACAGCTGGCAGCTCACGCTTGGTCTCGCCGGGAGCTGCCCCAGGCCTCTTCCCTGCACTGATTCTGCTCTGTGTCCTTTCACTGTAATAAACCATAACCGCGAGGATAACCGATTTTTTTTTTTCCTGAGTTCTGTGAGTCTTTCTAGTGAATTGTCAGACCTGTAGATGGTCTTGGGGACTCCCAAACTTCGCACATGGCAAAAGGGACTTTGCAGATATAATAAAAGTTAGAGACCTTAAAATAGGGAGGTTATTTTTGGATTATTGGCAGGGGCAGGAGGATCTAACCACATGAGCCCTTAAAAGTGGAGAACTTTTTACCATCTGAAGAAGCAGCAGCAGAGAGATCTGAAGTGTGACAGGGACCTGCCATTGTTGGAAGGGGGCACAGGGAAAGCATGAGAAGGGGTGTCAGCGTCCTCCAGGAGCGAAGGCTGGCCCCCCTGACAGCCAGCAAGGACCCTGCGTGCTGCAGCCTTGCGGAACTGAACCTGGCGATTCCCTGACCGACCTTGGAAATGAATTCTTCCCAGAACTTCCCAATCAGAGCCCAGCCCGACTGATGCCTTGGTTGTGCCCTTGTGAAACCAGGGGCAGAGAAACCAGAGCAGCCAACCTGGACTTCCGACCTGCGAGCTAATAAATTTGCATTGTTTTAAGCTGCTACATTTGTGGCAGTTTGTTACAGCAGCAGCTATAGGAAATGAATACACTCACCTGCTGTGAATTCCTTCCATCCTTGTTTTCTAGACCAAATTGCGTGATCTCTGGCCCTCTTACAGCAGCGTCCCATCCTGGGTGTCTCCAGGGTGTGTTGCTCTCCGCCCGCTCCAAGTGTGAGGCCTGAGTACCGAAGCTCAAAGGACCTTTTGAAGTTCTCTGGATAAAACAAGGTGTTTGAAGCCTGGAGGGAGAGGCAGGGAGGCAGGGAAGATGTGTTGGCCCAATAAAAGCTATTTTGAATTCCAATACAAAGATTCCAAATCTAGAAGCCTTCTCCAGCACACAGACTGCACGGAAGATTGACGTTACTTAAATATAATTATCTGGCTTTATGCTGAGTTAAAGAAGCCACACACAAAAGGGTTCATTCTGCGTGATTCCGTTTCTGTGAAGTTCTAGGATGGGCAAAACTTATCTATGGTGACATCGGAATAGCGGTTGCCTCTGGGGCTGGAGTGGTGGGGGGAGAGGGAGAGGGGATTGACTGGGAAAAAGCATGAGGGAACTTTCTGGAATGAGAGAAATGTTCTATATTTTGATAGGAGTGTGGGATGCACTGGGATATGCATTGTCAAAAGTCATCCCCAATTGTGTACTTAAGATGTGTAAATTACACTTCCCTTAGAAATCAGAAAAAAAAAAAATTCCTTAGAGAAAATAATTGAGTATTGAGAATAAATCTTTGTCATTTAGAGGAAAAGGGCTACAGCTTTACAGATAAAGAAGATAAATTTCTCTCCAGCACCCAAATGACACAGACTTCAACAGGCAGGGCCAGCTTTGGAGTTCAAAGGCAACTGACAGACATTGATCTGCTTCTGCTGCTCTCCGGCCCGTCCGCGGCAGGTCCTGATTGTATAGGAAGCTCATCAATGTGTCCCGGACTGAGAAGGACAGGAAATTCTGGTATCCGGTGGGGGTCTGCCCAAAGCAGGGGCTGGAGCACAGGACCTTCTGAGGCACCTGTCAGGTGGGTTTGGGGCTCTCCCCACAGCCCCGCCTGTCTTTTGTGTGCAGGAGAGGCTGTGAGGGTGTTGAGCGCACAGGAGGTTAACTGAGGGTGGAGAAAACACTTCCTTAAGTGCTGGGCTGTGATAGTCTTGGACGACCCCTGCTGAGATTAAGGGTTGGGTCATGGTTGGTTCTGCCCGCTTGCCTGGGGCGGCAGTGTCCCTCGGAGGGGCGGGGGCTGGGAGCAGACGGCTCTGGTGACCCTGCCTGCAGCTCCTTTGAGCACCAGTTCTAACTGCGTGAAAGAGAGGGACATATCTAACCTTGCTTGCAAGGCAGACAAGGACCTGGGCTCCGGCCAGGGCTGACCAGGCTCTTGACGAGGGTTAGTGTGTGGACGCCGGGTAGGTCTGGGTCAAGGCCACAGGAGGTGGCGCCTAGGGCAAGCCCAGACCCTGGGGCAGACCAGTGGAACAGGACCATGTCCATCATCAGATCTAAGAGAGAAAGGGGCAGAACGCAGGATGGAGATTTCAAACTGAAAACGAGCAAGATGGAGGCAAGGGCTTGGGAGGCCGAGCCTGGACGGGTCCCGAGTCCACGGAGCTTTTGGGAGGCGCCGATGGGCAGCCTGTGGGTGCATGGGGCCTGGTAAGCGTGCTTGAATCTACCCAAATGAGACTTTCCTACTCTCAAGAATTGGTTTCAACATGGACTCCAGGAACCCCAGGGCCGGCATTTGATTTGACTTTATTTTTTTAACGCTTAGATCTAGGGCTGCATTGGTAACTTCAACAGCTGACTCTTCGGACAAAAAACAAAAAGAGCCGTACTGTATCGTATTTATCAATTCCTGTGGTGTGAATATTCCCACTATAGCTGATTTCGGTCCATCGGCATGAACAGAGTTATGTTGTACCCTTGTCTAGTGTGTCCACCGTGTAGACAACCTCAAGAGCATAAACAACAGTGTTATCTAGCAAAGTCATCAGGAAGTAATGAGTCTGAGTAGTGATTGTCTTTTTGCGTAGTGAATGACACTGTAAGTTCGTAATTTATTTTTTAGTGGTGGCTGTGCTTAGCAGTTGGTTTTCCAACGTTCCGAAAGCCTTACCATCCTGGGAGCCACAAGGAGCGGGCCCCAGCCCACCGATTAGACCAAATCCGAGAGAAACAAGAGCAGAGCGGCTCTGAGCGGGGAGTTGGGACAGAAGCCAAGCCGTGGAGAAGTGCAGTTGGAAGGACAGGGTTTTCTAAGCAGTGCTGTCAGCTGAGATTGCACGGCATGGGGAGCGTCGCGGGCAGCCGGCCTCAGTGAGCGCGGCCCGGGGGACAGGCACCTTCTCCTCCCTGGGCTCCCGCACCGGTTCTTCGTGTATGATTCCAATACTTCTATCTTTACACCCTCGTTTACAGTACCTGCTGGTTTTCCTGCCCTTCCTGATGGTTTCCATTTGGTTTCCACGTCCTCCACATGGACTTCAGTGTCTGGATGTGAGTTGGAGGTTTAAGCTCCTGCGTGTCTGGTTCTCTCTGTCAGTGGTTGTCAGCCTCAGCTGAACATTGAGACCACCTGAGAGGCTCCAAACATTCTGAGGCCTGGGCTCCACCCCACCCCCAGATTCAGAATTAATGGCTCTTGGGTGCAGCCAGCGGTGGGCGGTTTAAAAATTCCCTGCGTGGCTCTAATGTGCAGCCAAGCTTGAGACGTGATTCACATTAGCTAATTCATTCGAACATTCACTCATAAAACACTGACCTCCTCCTGTGTGCCAAGTCCTTGACATGACCCAGCATCGGGGAAACAGGTGAAGAGCCACGGCCCCAGCCCTCGATGAGCTTGCAGTGGAAGCCCAGCGGAGAAGACAAACAGGACACCAGGTGCAACGGTCTTGGTGTCGACTCCCCAACACCTGTTGCACCTGTTGTAGACTGCAAAAAGTGGCCACAGGTTCCTCCCGTCCGTCCTGCATGAGCTCCCTTTGCAATGAGACTTTGCCAATCCTTCCACCCAGAGGTGAAGTCTACTCTGTGTCCCCTTGACTTGGTCTGGCCTTGTGATTTGCTTTGGCCAACAGAACGTGGCACGGGTAGCATGTCATGGAGTTGAGGCAAACCATACAGTTTGAGGGTTCTGTCTTCCACATGACTGCCCTCAATTCAGACAGCAGCCACAAGTTTGGGGGCCCCAGGACCACCCTCACTTTAGACCAGCTGGCTATGAATTTGGGGGTCTACGCAACCACACAGGTTGGACGATTCACCTAGAATGACTCACATTGCTCAGGCAGCCACTACGCTTAGTTTTATTAGAACCAGGCAAAGGACCAGGTGAAGGCGGGGTAGGGGCCCAAACATGGAGCTTCTGGTCATCCTCCCCATGGGGTCCGGAGGTGTTACCTTCTCCTGGATGCTACGCTGACAATCCGTAAGAGGGTCACCAATGGGGAAGCTCGCTGAGCCTCAGTGTCTAGAGTTCCGCTGGGGCTTGATCACACACCGCCCATACGGCCGGACTCCAGCTTCCAGCACATCTAGGGGCTGCGACTGATACGGCATGCTCCAAACCCTGCCATAAATCACACGGTCAGAATTTCCAGGGGCCAAAGCCCCATCAGGCAGGACATTGCAGGGGCCTAGAGATCACCTCCCAGGAGTTGAGGGCAGAGGCTAGACCTCTCTGCGAACAGTAGTTAAACCGTGCTAATTATACTAGCTAAAAAAGTATAATTTAAAAAATGTGGTTTGCTGAGGCATACCCCAGAATTTCTGATTCAGTGGTTCTGGGATGGGGTCCAAGAATCTGCCTTTCTAACAAGAACTCTGGTAATACTGACGCGTCTGGTCTGGGTACCACACTTTGAGAACCATTGGTCAATTTGATCAAGACAGTTCTGTTTCCTCGTCCAGTGATTGGTTCAGCAATGGGCACATGACTCCATTCTGACCAATGAGCGCCGAGAGGGAGCCTGCTGAAGAGCTTCCCAGAAGGGTCTTCCTGATTCTTTTCTTCCTTTGGATGCCCTTCTCTGGGTTCGATGCCTGGAGCTACCTCAGCCAACTAGCAGCCCTGAGGGGAGCCAGCCTGGGGCCACGGCCAACACCCTGGGGAAGGCAGAGCAGGGAGAGAAAGAAGCTGGGTCCTTGTGACTTTGTTGGTCAGCTGATGCCAGCCTGCTCCCTGCCTTTCCCCCACAGCTCCTGCTCTGGAGATAGCAAAACCCCTTACTGATAAAGCCAAATTGATTCAGCGTGTCTGTCACTGCAGCTTAAAGTATCTAAACGGATCCACCAATAAGCATCTGCCAGAAGAGCGTGAGAGATGCGGGGATGGCGATGTCCACGGCAGCTGGCGCAGCTCACTTGGGAGCTCCAGGCAGCTTTTCACAGACGGAGCTGGTGATGGCGTTGGGATGCAGGTGCTGGCCTGTGAGGGTGGGAGAGAACACTAACCTCTCTCCTTGTGCCCAAGTTTCAAGGTCAGAGTGACGAGGCATAGGGACCATGGACAGCCAACCTTAGGAGAGCTGAGTGCAGCTGCAGTGGCAGCCATTGGACCAACCAGAGGTTTAAGTCTTTCCAGTAATGAACGTCCCCAAGTCATTAAGAGATTCGAGAGGAGGGAGGATGCGGAGGGGGACCCTCCAAGGTCTTCTAAGCTCGCACGGAGACGGGTGGAGGAAGTGAGGCTGTTCCTAACTAATTTCATGTGGGGAGACGACTTTACAGTCTTCGAAGAGAATTAAAAGGGATTTACGCTCCTGGGTTGGCTTAAGGAGATAAATAAACCCTCGGTTATTGGATTAGCATCACCGAGGCAGTGACTGACCCAACTTTGCTTTGGGTGTTTCGTGAGCAGGACAGCAGAATCTCAAAGGTGCTTGGCCGCTATCCAAACCTGCCTCCGGGCTGCCAGGGCCTTTTGCTTCTTTAGGGCATAGTCTAAAAATAAAAATAAGGTCCAAAGTCCTCAGCACAGGCCATTCAGATCTCAGATCGTGACCAAAGTCCTTTCTCTGATGAATACAGGTCCCGGAACAAGGAGCGGGGGGCGGCGGGAGATGGGGATGCTGGGGCTGGAAGCCTGCAAGGCAGCTCGTGCCTCAGTGGCACAAAGTCAGAGCCTCTGCTGCAGGCCTCTGGGAAACAGGCAGAGAAAAAGGAAGAAGTGATTTGACTGCAAAGGGTAATTTGTGTGCAAGCCAGGATCGAAAAGAGTCATTAGTGTGACTCCTCTAAAAAAAAAATGAGACAAAATTCATGCAACGTGAATAACTATCTTAAAGTGAACGAGTCAGTGGCACTTAGTATATTCACAATGTTATGCAGCCACCACCTCTAACTGGCTTCAAAATTTTCGTCGCCCTAAAAAGAATCTCTGTACCCGTTAAACAGTCACTCCCCATTCCTCCTTTCCCCTACAACAGCCAGTCCTCTCTCTCCATGGATTTACCTCCTCTGGATATTTCATATAAGTGGAATCATACAATATGTGGCCTTTTGTGTCTGTCTTCTTTCACTTAAATACGTTTTCAAGGTTCATCCATGTTACAGCATGTAGCAGCACCTCACTCCTTTTTACACTGTCTAATATTCCATTGTATGGTAAGACCGCATTTGTTTGTCCATCATCAGTTGACGGACATTTGGGTTGTCTTTACCTTTCAGCTATTCTGAGTAATGCTGACTGGACTTTCATACACACGTGTTTGCTTGAATACCTGTTTTTAATTCTTTTGGACATATTCTTAGGAAGTATAACTTCCTGTAGGGTGAGTCTAAGCATGTGGACACACACATTTCACGTGAGTGCCTGCACATGCACGTAAACACACACACATCGGAGATACCCACAGACGGGGGTTTGAGAGAACATCACTGCTCTTCCACCCCAAGTTGATACACAAGCCGCTAAGGGGCTGCAGTAAAATGAACCCCATGAGTTGGCGTCGTATGGGCTTCCACACTTAGTAAAAGGAGAATTTCCCCCTAGAAGGTGGTCAAATAAATGATGATATATTCAGAAGATGAAATACAACGAAGCCACTAAGACTATTCTCCAAGACTAATGATCTTGGGTCATGAGATTACGCTCAGTAGAACAGGCGGAAAGCAGAAGTGTAAAATGTAATATGATCACTATTTGGTTAAAAATCCATACGCACAGAGAAAGAACTGGGAGAAAATGCATAATGGGACCAAGGGCTTTATTTTGCTTCCTTGTAATTTTGTTTTACAAATTTTCTACATTGCGAATGTTAGGAGGATTAAATGAGTTAATGCATCTAAAAGACTTCGAACAGGCTTGCTGCACAGTGCTATATAGGTGTTTGCTCTCATTATAATGATTTCTGCTTATAATCAGACAATTTTTAAAGAAAAAATACTTTCTTCTTCCTCCCCTTCCTCAGGATGGGAGCGTGTGCTGGTGAGTGGGCAGGGAGGGTCCAGCAGGGTCGGGGAGGGCAGGGGCTGGCCCCACAGACACGGCGACAAGGGCAGCACCTCACTCTGCAGTTGTCCCTGGAGGGGGTGAGTTCCCCATCACTTCTGAGATCCCCATCCAGTCCAGAAATTCTGCAGAGCAGGCTCCCAAGTGCTCTCAGCAGATGGTTGCTGAGAAAGGGAAAACAGCATGTGGCTGGAGTGCAAGGTGACACCTGAGGATGGCTTTAGTCCCAGGGGAGGTGTTATTTCCAGGTGTCCAGGGGGCTCTGCCCAGTGAAAAGCACCCAAATACAGGTTTCTCCCCCTAGCAGCCAAGACCCCGGGGGAGGAGAAAGACCTCAGGGGACAGAAGAGGGTGTGCTTGAACCCCTGCCTCCCGCTCCCCTTTCGGGTGTCAGGAAGGCACCTGGACCCCAGATGTCCAGACGCTGTGCCTGCGTGTCTCCGCCACAAGGGGGAGCCCCGGGCGCCGCTAGGAGCTCGATGTGTGGCCTGGGAAAGAAAAGAAGGAAAATCAGGATCACGTTCTTCTCGCGGCCAGGGGCCGGGGCGCCGTCTAGACCAGCAGATGTTCCTAACGCGGGTGGTGCACACAGACGGGGGAGGGGCTGAGGGCTTCGCCTGGCCTCAGGACAAGCCCGGAGGTGGAAGGCCAGGCCTTCTGCTGTGGAAGAGGGAAGCTGGCCGGGGCGGGGTGGGGATGGGGGGGGGGGCGCCCGAAGGGTCCCCGCGGGCAGAGGGTTCCAGGGCCGGCCCTTCCTGGCCGCTGCCCCGAGGTTCCCTGCGGGCAGCCAGCAGCAGGGCAGGTAGGCCGAAGCTTCTGGGTGGACGGGAGGGCCCGGCCCCGAATGTGTGCTCAGATTCAGGCCTGTCCACTGGGCTCCCCGGAGCCTCCCGCCACACGGCGCTGGATACCAAGGTGCGCATGCGCATGTGAGAGTGCGTGGCTCTGCGGCCGTGCGTGTGTGGCCTGTGTTCTGACCAGCCACAGATTGCCTGGCCGGTGGCCAGCGTGGAAGGTTTCTGCCTTGCCCTTTCTGAGGTGAAACTTGATCTGGTCCCTGCCGTCAGATGCCGCCGCAGCCCAGAGCTTGTGGACACAGGCGTGCACACGTGTGCACACGTGCACATACAGATACAGAGACATGTGTCCATATTCACACACACAGACACCTGCACACACACAGATGCACAGATGTGCACATACAGACACAGAGACACGTGTCCATATTCACACACACACAAGGATGCACAGATGCGTGTGCGCACACAGCTCTAACAGTTGAAGATAATGTGATAAGACACTCCAGGATTAACAAAAAATCTAGAGTCTGGTACAAGCCAAACAGGGAGGCAGGGTGACATACGTTCCCCTCCTGCTGACCTGGAGAGCTGTGACCTCTGCCTGGCTCCGCCCCGTGACCTTTCGACCTTGAAAGCAGAGCTGGGAGTCTTCCGTTTCCTCCTGGGTGCTGCGCCCCGCGGGCGGGTGCTGGGCTTGCTGCTCCGGGCTGAGGGTTTGGAGGATGTTCTCCTCCAGCTTCTGGCCCAAGTGCTTCCCACCCTGGCCGCCTGCACTGTTCCCTGGAATTCTGCTCTCCAGCTCTGAACAGACCCTGCACTGCCGCTCTCTGAGGCTTTTCTGCCCCTCCTCCATCCCAAAGTCCCAGCCTCCTCTTGGCACTCTTTTTTTTAAGGGGTCTGTTCTTTTCTCAGAAATTAGCTTTTTCTTTTCCCTTGCTGCCCACCTCATCCTGGGAGGGGCGTCCTTTGCGTGGTTCCTCCATAAGTCTGTCTGGGAGAGAACGAACGCCTGTTCCGCCGAGGTTTGTGGGAACGAGGCCGCCTGAAGGACCTGACTCCAGGATGGCGCTGGGACGCTGGGCGGAGAGGGAGAGTGGACAGGGGGTTGTGGGGAGAAAGGGAAGGAGGTCAGGGGGAGAAAGGTCTCCAGTTGCATGTGGGATCGAGGTGGACAGGAGACGACCCAGCGGGGAAGGGAAGGAATATTTGCACTGCCTTCCTGCCTCTGTGAGTGCAGGACGGGCCGACAGGAGGACTTTCTCTCCTTAGAGTGTCTTCACCCCACTCTGTCCCCCAGGCTACAGGCACAGCCTGGGGTTACATGCAGACAACAGAGATGCTGCCTGACCTGGCCAGGGGTCTGAGACCCCAATCCCAGACCACTGTCCTGATACCCTAGGTTCCCTCTGTGCCGGGGTTGGGAAGAGGGTGCAGATGGCGGCACCAGGCCAATCACATGAACCGGGGTGGGCAGAAATAGAGGAATGGTGGGTGGGGCCATGCCTGGGTGAGGACGGCCCAGCCTCTAGACGTGTCTGCTCCCAAGTGGTAACTGGAAAAGGTATCGAGGGGCCTGACACCCAGTGGAAGGGGTGGCCTGGACCTGCCCTGCAGGCAGCCCCCAGCCCTCCTCGCCAAGCCCCTCCCCCCTTGGCACTCAGGACGAAGCCTGACACCCTGAAACCTGCTGGGTCCTGAGGCTGTCCTTCCTGAGCAGGCCCCGTGTTCAGTCCTGTGGCCCACATTCATGCAACCGGAAAGAGCGGAGTCACGATTCGAACGCAGGCCTCCCTGACTCCAGAGCCCAAACTGCTGGACTCTGACATGTTAATGACCGTGTCAATCATGCTGGGAGCTGGAGGCTGTGGGGGACTTACCTTATGCCAAACTCTGTTCTAGATGCTTCCTCTGTGTTGCTCGTCTAGTCCCCACACAACCAGCGAGCCAGTGCTATTCGTAGCACTGTTTTATGGGGGAAGGAAATGGAGTCATGTTTCCAGATGGAGGATTGGAAACTGAGTATTTCAGTGGAGAGAAGAGCAATGAGGAGCTGTGAAGGTGCTTATCCAGCAGACGTTTACCAAGTGCCATCGTGCCAGGAGCTGTGCCCGGGGTGGGTCTACAGAGGCAGAAGACACAGTGTCCCTCACCCCAAGGATCTCCCGACACAGCAGTGGCACAACGTGGCCGGGCCACTGGGAGGGTGGTGGGGGCAGGAGCTGCCAGTGGGGAGGACTCACACGTCATGGTGAGGAGTTTGGACATGTGCCATAAGCCCTGGGACCCATCAAAGCAGGGGAGGGACGACCAGCAGATGCATCCTTTGCCCTACGCCCCTCCCACCCCAGCACCTTGAGGACACATGTTCCTTCTGCAGTGGGAGTGATGCGAGGTTGGTGAGCCGAGGAGTCGAAAGAAAGATTTCTTGGACTCTCAAAGTCGAGCAGTTTTATTTATTAGTGCTGTTTTATTTAGAGAATAGTGTGGAATAGCATGGGGACAGGACCCAAGGGCAGGAGGAGGTGCTGCTGGCATGGGGAGCTCCTGCTGCCGCTTCTGCTGCAAACATGGGTGGAGAGTAAGGCTAAATTTAAGGCATAGGTATGTGAGTTATCTCTTTACGAGACAAAGGAAAGAATATGTAAAAAGAGTTGTTAAAAAGGTATCAGTGCCGGTAGGGTCTGGTTATTGGGTGGTCCTATAACTTTTAGATAAGAATCAAACCGATTGAGTAAATGGCAGAAGCCACCGCTTAAATATTATCTTCAGCTAAAGACAAAGAAGGATGTTGTGGGGAGTGGTCAGTTACATGAGGTTGCCAGACAGTAAACAACATAAGCCCTTGCCTTCCCCGTTAAGAGTTTCCAGAGATAAGGCCATCCCCCCTTCCTCCTGGTGCAGAGGGAAACATCCTCCACAGATGGAGACTTCCTTCACAAATGCAAATGTCTGTCATCAAAGGGCAAGCAAATTCCACTCCTCGGAACCCCCTTCTCATCTGCAGTTTTAAAAGCAACCAGCCTAAAATCCTCATCAGGAGGAACAAAATTGATATTTAAAACAACATTAAATAAAATTTGCGTGCACCTGTTTCTGTCCACCCCTGGTGGAGGTTGTGGTGTAAGGCCCCCAAACTAAGTCCAGCGTTGTGTGCGGCCTTGACACCTGGTGAAAACGGGAGGTTTCCGGTGGCCCGGCCGCAGGCTCCCCTCCCCACGCTCTCCTGTGGTTAAGACCCCCAGACAAACAGCCATCCTTATCACATGGACGAGGCACGGCTCCTGCTTCTCCCTGAGCCGCGGGCTTCAGCTCTCTACTGGTCTGTGGAATTATTCAAGCAAACCAGTCACACCCTCCCGGGGAACCAGGGGTCGCCCTACCGTTTGATCCTACAAAGTCTGTCTCCCACAGCCACAGTGGCTGTTCACTCCGTTCCTGAGTGCAGCCCCGTGTGGCGTGGCCCGGCGTGGCACGCAGTGGCCTGTCCCCCGAGGCTGTGCGTGCCTGGGACTACAAGCACTCTCACCTGTCCAGGAACAGATGCCTGTGTTCCCCACAGCCCTCGGGCAGGAATCTGCCCTCCGACAGGGGCAGCAGGAGATTAGGACAGACGTGATTGGTTTTCAGGGAAGGTGCCTTGATGGGCCTTTGGCGGTGGAGACACCAGGAGAGGGACTCTGAAAGGGGCAGAGCTGAGCAAGAGGAGGAATGAGAATGTCGCTGGGAACCCGGGCTGAGCGAAGGGCAGGGGGCCCGGAGAAGAAGGGGTGTGGGAGGAGGGTGCAGGTGGGGGAGGCCCGGCCTACCAGTGTGGGTGGGACCCGAAGGAGGAGGGCAGCAGGCGAGGAGTTTTCCTTGGCGAGGTTCTTCAAGGAATCCGAGGAGAATGGAGACTCCGCCTTGACAGCAGGAGTCGGAGCTGTTTCCCTGCATGGCCCGGGGCAGGTGTCCGGCGGGAAGAACTGAATCTGATTTTCAACTTTGCTTCAGAGTCAAGTGTTGTCATTCCCATTTCGTGGAGGAGGCAACGGAGGTGGAGAGGCCAGGCCCTCACCCACAGACACAAGGAGCCCGGCTCCAAACCCGTGTCTGTCTGGCTGCCAAGACTCCACACCTGACCGCTGGCTGCGCTGCCTCCGGCAGGTGAGGGGGAGACAATACCGTGTGGCAGAGGCTGGCCCCCTCCCAGGACGTCGTAGTGGCTCTGTGCTCTTATTTTCCGTAGCCTGGGGCGTAGCCCTGGGGAGAAGCTTCTCATTGGAGGTGCCGGGGTGGAGCCCCCCAGAGAGGAGGCCCCTTGAGCAGCTGGGGGTGCGGTTTGCGATGGGCATCAGGCCTGGGTCCCTGGGCCCCTGGACTGCCTGGCTGGCCCCTTTCTGGCACAGTTGATAGTATTCATTTTAAACCACGAGCCCTGGCAGGGCAGGGAGGCAGCCGGCCACCCCGTGTGCAAGGCTACGACTTCAGTTCAGCTCACAGGTGCATGGGGAGGTGGAGGAGGCTGGAGTTCAGCGTCCGTCACCGCCTGTTGGATAAGCTTGGCCTTGACGTGGGCTGACATTGCAGCATGACAAGAGGGAGTTTTCTATTTGCATCGTTTTCAATTTATCTTTTGCTGTTTTTTCTGCATGTGTTGAAGAGGTTTAAATGCCTGTCAATACTCCTTTCCAAGTGTCCACAGCCCTTAGGTGATGGACTGGGGCTGGCATCGGAGTGTGAGTGGGGAGCAGGGAGGAGAGGCTGAGGTCAGGCCGGGCTGAAGCAGGGCAGGAGTCCGGGTCCCTGATGGGGGAGCCTGAGCACCTGTTTGTCTGCTCTGGGTTACCTTTTCTAAAAAGCATGTTCTCCTTCCCACTCTATTTTTCAAGTGAGCTTCAGTACTGATGTTACCATGCCTATAGTTGAAAACATCAAATAGTAACAAAAAGTTGCAACTCCAGCCCTACCCTGGCCACACCCCCAGTCCTGGGACAGCCGCTTACAACCCTTTTGTCTGTTTTTTCTCAATTGTGCCTCCATGATTCTACATACTATGCTTACATTGTTACCTTCTTGATTTATTAAGTTTAGATGTTACCTGTCTATTTCCCATTCTGGTAGTGAGCATTTAACTTTCTTTCACTGTAACTCCCACCCCCCATTCTTTCCTACAATCCTCTCAGCATCGTTACATGACTTTTTTTGGTTAAATAAATTGTCAGTGTTTATGTTATTCCACCGAGGTAAATACTGTCATTTCGTTTCTTCTGCAGCTTTTTGTTTTTCCTGGTTCTAACCATCACCTCTTTTTTTTTTTTTTTAAGATTTTATCTTTCCTGGGCTGGCCCCATGGCCGAGTGGTTAAGTTCTTGTGCTCCACTGCAGGTGGCCCAGTGTTTCATCGGTTCAAGTCCTGGGCACGGACATGGCACCGCTCATCGAGCCATGCTAAGGTGGTGTCCCATGTGCCACAACTGGAAGGATTCACAACTAAGAATATACAACTATGTACTGGGGGGCTTTGGGGAGAAAAAGGAAAACAATAAAATCTTAAAAAAAAAAAAAAAGAGTTCTTTAAAAAAAAAAAAGATTTTATTTTTCCTTTTTCTGCCCCCCAGTACATAGTTGTGTGGTTTTAGTTGTGGGTCCTTCTAGTTGTGGCGTGTGGGATGCCGCCTCAGCGTGGCTTGAGGGGCAGCGCCATGTCCGCACCCAGGATTCGAACCAGCGAAACCCTGGGCTGCCAAAGTGGAGCACGCAAACTTAACCACTTGGCCACGGAGCCGGCCCCTGCCTCTGTTTTTTATTTGTATAGTTTTCAATTTAGCTTTTGATAATGTTTTCCCAAATGCTTGGAAAACGTTTCAGATGCCCATCAATAACATTTTCCAAATGTTCTTAGGCGTTAGGTATTACGTCTGTTCCATTCTTTTCTTGGAGACCTCTCTTTGTGCTCTGATCTGGAGCCATCCTTCCCTTCTCTATCATTCTGGACCTTCCTCTCATTATTTTCCTGTGGTTGAGTCTCCTGTTACTTGGAGCCTGTGATTTTGTCTAACATGATTTATGTCCTCATTTTGCTGGAGCACATCCTCCAGTAGATTCCATGAAAGGGGTGAGTGGGAGGTGATGTCTTGGTGACTCTGAAATCCTCCTACACGGAGGGTCTTCCTCTGCTCAGTCCTCGTGCTGGCTCCATCCATGACCCAAACTAAGTCGTCCAGAACCAAATCCCAGGCTAGAGCCAGGAGAGTTCTGGATGTCACAAGAGGAGGACAAGCCGTGGGTCATCAGCCTGCAGAGAAGCCTGCCTCCTGCATCTGCCCAGCGGGCACCCCAGCTGGGCTGGCCTTGCAGGCAAACCGCTGCCCTCCCAGCCAGCCTGCTCAAGTGCTAAATTCTGATCTCTTGGTTTGTAACCTCTGCAGGACCCTCTGGAAGGGGCTCCTGCCTTGGGTACCAGCATGGGGGGGTCCAGCTTGGGCAAACCTTACACTCTCGGTGGCCACACGTTTTCTCCAAACCCTAATGTTTTTTCTCTGCAGAAAAGAACACCACCTCCCGCCACCGTGCAGACAACTTGCTTGCCAGACTGTCGAGGCGGTTCAGGTGCAATGGCCCTGAGCTCCAAGTCAGAGGCCTGGATTTGAACCCAAACCCAGCTCCATTTAGAGATGAGGAAATAGAATTCAGAGACCCATAAGTACTTTCCCATGGTCATGTTCAAATGGGAACATACACGAAAACGTTTATATGGTGTTTCAACACCACGTAGAATTTGGGATTACTATTACTCTTGAAGGAAATAAAGTCATTCCTGGGGGTCCAGGCTATCCGTTAATTTGCCAAGTGGCTGAGATTTTCCGGGTCAGTTTTATCTGTGGGCAGATGCTACGCAGAACTGAGTGACTTTCTCAAAGCCAGAGGGAGCGCAGGGACCCGGGGGCTCGTTCTAAAGCACGAGGATAAGAGCGTTCAGAGCAGCGGTTCAACCTCAGCTGAACATCACACTCGCCTGGGGAGCTTTACAGCCCCTGCCGCCCTGGCTGCGCCCAGGCCCATTATACGAGGATCTCTGGAGCAGGCTCCTGCATCAGCATGTTAAAACTCCCAAAGAATTCCAGTTGCAGCAAGAGTTGAGAAACCCCTGCCTCAAAGATTCCCTTAAGGGGGTGGCTCTCAGCTCCGGCTGGGCATTCGAATCCCCCTCTGGGGACGTTAAAAACACTGATGCCAGAACCTCAGCCCAGAGAGTGGGTGACTTGCTTTGGGGCCAAAGCAGCCCAGGTGATTCAAACTTGCCAGCAGGTAGAGGAGCTTTGCTCTAAAGCCATCATCACTCTCCTCCGGGGCCCCCGGGAATCAGAGAGCAGAGGCTGAGAGTGGGTATCTTGTGATCCACGGAGCTTCAGGATGTAAAACTAGCTTTGCCTGGAGGAAGCAAGGGGAGCTGACGTGGCCTCTCGATTGCTTGCTCTGCCTCCACAGCTGCTGGCATTTCTTTCCAAACCATTTCCTCCGTCATCCATGCCAGTGCCCCAGAACTTGCAAACCTGGGGTGATAGAGTGCAGCCTCCAGCTCAGCTGGAAAGCTCTCCACTGACAATGTGGGAGGCGCTGGGCTGGAGGGGGAAAATTCCAGAATGAGTGCCTGCAGAAAGAAACCTGGGGTGGTTCCTTTGCCCACTGCAGTCAAGAGGTCAGCCTGGACTCTGGGGACACTCAGAGGTCACGCACAGAACATCTCACCCTACGAATACACCACGATGGATGGGATGGTTACTGAGAGTGGAAGACATCTTTTACCCTGGAGAGAGATGCGGGGTTCGGCTTTGGCCTCCTGGAGAGAACGTGCTCATTGTCTGAGATGGGGCTTGCTTACTGCCGCCGGGTGTACGGAGCACCCTCAGGAAGGGGATGCAAGTCCAGTCCTCTCCTGGTCCAGAGGACCGAGACTTGCTACAAAGCAGCAGGGTTTGGGCTTCACCTCCTGACCATCAAGATGACCATATCCTGAGGTGGTTCTCCTCGTGAACTGTAGGATTCGCTCTCCCTGAATTAATGGTCTTATGTGCCAGGCGCTGTGGAGCTGCCAGAATTCCTGGATGCAGACTACGGTCCTCGCGTTTAGGACCCCAGCACGGAGGCAGGTGGATTCTCTGCTGGCGTTTTCACTCGCTCACAGTTGACCTCAGCCTTTGGACAGCGATTTTTTCACCTGTCAATGCGGTAAAAGCTATTTTGCTTAGGATTTGGTGAGGCTCAAACATGATAATGTGAGTGGATTGGCTTTGAAAGCATTTCCAAGGCATATAAACCCAAGGGGTTTTGGGGCGAGGTCCCTGTGGCTCAGAGGTGCTATGAAGCTGTGTGCACAGCCCACAATCCCCCGTGGAATCGGGGACTGTGGAATGTATTGCCTTTGGAGGCTCAATTTGCTCTGTGTGCACAGTGAAGAGCAAAGGGGGGGCACCTGGCTTTTGCCTTTTATGGCAGCCTGGGAACTTGAAACACTCCAACCCATCATTCTGAAAAAGCTTTTTATAGTCCTTCAGAAGCTGTGTCTCCGCAGATCCACACATCACAGGTACGCGACTAGACAGAGCTCATTAAATCATGAGCGAATGCAGGGGCTAATTAAATGCTTCTGACACTTGTCATCATCTGCCGAGGTTGGAGGGAAATCTGAAAGTTCTGTATGTTTTACAAAAGCCTCTAAGTGATCACTGCCCCGTGGGGCTGAGCCCTCATGGTTTGAGCCCCAGAACCAGCGAAACACTATCGGAAGACAGATTCGGTCCTTAAATGGTTTCCATTTTAAGACACAAGCTGCAGGGATTATTACAAAATTACTTCAGTTAATTAAAAAAGAGAAAAGCTTTGAAGCAATTTACTAGTGTTTACGCGTTTTGTCCCAGAGTGGTCTCTGTGGACATTCTAAATTCCGGGGCTGTGTGGCTTTCCCTGTCCCTGATGCAACGAGGAGAATCTATGAGAGTAATTATTGACAGTGATTTCCTTTGTCAGCAGATGAAGCCCTCAGTAGCTCTGAGTAATCTTGGTTAGTCGGGCTTAGAAAATTGATGACGTGGTTTCTCCCAAGCAGCCCCTCTCCTCGTCCAGTAAACACGTGACCCGCCCATGCCCGTGGTTGAAGGGAGGTGGGTGATTTGTCATTATGTCCCCCCATGTTCCCTCTCTCCCCAGATGAAGTCTAAGCCTCCTCTGCTCCGTGATTTTCACATTTAGATTCAGTTCTAGGAGAAAGGAATGAGAAATATTTTACTCAAAATGAATGGTTTGTCTCCCCTGGTGGGGTGTCTACTTTTTCCTTATCAATTTGTAAGGCTCCTGATATAGTCCTGCTACAACTCTTTTGTCAGTATATGTATTGCACACATCTCCTGCCTCTCTGTGGGTTGCCAATCCCTAAGAAGCAACCAACACCTGCCAACCTTACAAAAAAGAGAGAAAACCAGGTGTAATAAAGACTGATTAGGAAGTAGGCTTTCCAACACATCAAACTCGAATCTGACCAAGCTGCTTGATCTAACTACCAACCCATAGGACATGTGGAGGATGGAGGAACATGGTAAACCGTACCATGGGATGTAAGATTCAGCTCGTAGGAATCTCTACAGGACAAGCAATCCTCCTTTTCAACAAATAAGCTGCAAGGAAAATTGGCAGATTAAAAGAAACTAAAGAACCATAACAATCAATTTTAATGTTTGAAACTTATTTGGATCCTGATTACAATAAAGCTGTAAAAACGTTAAGACATTTGAACATTGACTGGATGTTTGATGTTGTGAAGAAATTAAAGTTATTTCTTTTCTTTCTTTCTTTGTTTCTTTTTCTTTTCTTCTTCTTCTTCTTTTTTTTTTTTTTTTGGTTAGGAAGATTGGCTCTGAGCTAACATCTGTTGCCAATCTTCCTCTTTTTTTTCTCCCTGAAGTCCCAGCACATAGCTGTATATGCTAGTTGTAGATCCATCTAGTTTTTCTTTGTGGGGCACAGCCTCAGCATGGCTTGGTGAGTGGTGCTAGGTCCACCCAGGATCTGAACCTGCGAACTCTGGGCTGCCGAATTTAACTGCTACACCACCAGGCCAGCCCCTTGGTTATTTCTTTAAAAGTGTGATAATGGTGTTGTGTGTTTTGGTTTTGTTTTCAAGAGTTTTTCCCTTCAGAGATGCCTACTGAAGTATCTATGGATGATGTTGGGGATTTGCTTAAATAAGTCTGATGGGGAGGCAGTGGGTGGGAGATAGAGTGACACTGAGTTCACCAAGGGTTGGTAACTATTGAAGCTGGGTGATGGGTCCATGGATATTCATTATGGTATCTCTCTGCGTAAATATTTGAAATTTTCTACAGTGGAAAGGATTTTAAAGCACGTGGTTCCCTTCAAGCCAGGGTGTTGGGTGAAACATCACTAAAGTCTTGGAGGCGGCAAGTCCTTCCACACCTTACCATTTGATTCCTCGGCTTCACATGCCGCTGATCGTCAAGAACCAGCCCCACAGTGCTGCTCCACCCTCTGCAGTTCCCTTCACTGCCTGAGGATGGTGTGAAAGCTTCCGGTTGCCTAGCAATGGCTGGCAGCAAATCGATCCCCCACTCTGCAGCACAGTAGTCAAATATTGATTATCTGAGTGATTTGGAGACTTGACTCTGGATGAACAAATTTTTTTCGTGGGTAATTGATCAGGGCCGTGACAGGAGGTGAGTAAGAGACGCTAGAGAGAAGGGCTGGGGTCAGATGTAGAAACTGGCAAGAAGGAAGACAGCGATCAGCGCAGAGGATGGAGGGCAGCTGACTGACGTCAGGAAAGTCAAGGACGTCCCTGAGTCCTCAACCTTGGAGCTTTGCTCTCCAAGACCTTCCGGGAGGGCCTGCTCTCGATTCAGCACCTCCGTGGCTGGACAGCGCCCCGGGGAAGCCAGGTCTCAGAGGGTGGGTCTCTGTGCTGCACATTCCCGAGGATGCTGGGATGGTCCCGTTAAGCCTGGCTGGTTCACCTGGTTAGCACTTTATGTTAAGGAGGGCAAGGCCCCAGCCTGGAGCCTGGTATTGACCAATTGGCTTTAACAGTTGAGCTAACTTATAACCATATTGATAAGCAATAGGGGGTGGCTATTTGCTGTGGGGCCTGGGCAAGATAATGGGTCTGACTCCTTGTAAGGAGGCCCTCACTCCTGGAAAAGCGACCCCAAATTCATGCTCTTCTTTGAGGATGGTCAGCAATGCTACTTGCTGCCAATTTCAGATTTGAAAGAACAGCTAGAGAGAATGGGAAAGGAAAGGAAGCCTGCCCTCCTTGAACTGGTCAATTATTCTTGCTTAACATCCAGTTGCAAAACTCAATGACACACAACAATAGCGTTTATTCCCCACTCGTTTGTCTGTAGGTCAGTGGGGATTTGGCTGATCTTGTTTGGGCTCAGCTGGAATCGGCTCCAAAATGCGAATGGGTTCCAGACCTGCTCCGTATGCTCTCATCCTCGTTGGACCCAGTGCTCAGGACATGTTCTGGTCATAGGGGAAGGCAGGTGGGCAAGAGAGCCAGCCAGTTCATACAAGCATGCTTCAATCCGCTGCTCATGTCTTGTCTGCTAACATTTCATTGGTCAGCAAGTCCCAAGGTCAAGCTCAGTATCAGCGGAGCAGGGAAGTATGCTCTGCCCACAGTGTACACAGTGGATATTTGCTGAACAGTAATTTAGTTTATCACACCCCCACACCTGAAAAGTGGTCTGCATATTAGCTTGAATAGTCCAGAGAGAGACATTGATGGGAGGGAAAAAATCAACAGTTCACGTTCCAATTAGCAATTGCATAGGCAGGGTCTGGCTCTGGTCCTCCTGCTCTCCACGGGACCTAAAGGTGATAAGAAGTAACTTAATGATGTAGGAACCCAGAAGCTGCTGGCTGCCATCATGGGAGCCAAGAGAACCCCTGGAGGCTGGGAAAATGTGTCTGCAGCTTTATTGAGCTGAGCAGTTTTGCAACACTGAAAGTTCTCCTCTGTGTGTGTGTGTGCATCTCTCCCTCTATTTATAGACTCCTGAGGCGGGTAGGGATAAGTAAGGCCTCCATCACCACCAGGCAAAGAAGGCAGAGGGATTGTCAAGTCTGCCAAAGATGTGTTGAATATGCAGTTGTGTTTGCACAGAAATCTCTGGCGCGTAATAAAGGCTGGGAAGAGCAAAGAGACTGAAATTAAAACACGGGCTGGCTAGTTACTAAATACAATGTTTTCTGGGAGGTGTCAGCAGCTGCTTAAATTCCAGAGCACAGAATAGCATGTAATTCTGTTTTACATATGTAGCAACCACACGGGGCTCTGGCTGGGAACTGACTCAGAGCAACTGGGAAGGCAAACGCATCTGCAGCCCACAGATTCCTAAGTTGGTGCAAACAGCAGGCGATCCCAGAGAGCAGCTGGCTGGTTCCCATGGCTGAACCCCAGAGAGTGGGAAATGTTCTCCTTTCTCCTTCTTGGAAGAAAGTAAGGATAAATGGCCTCACCCTGGCACACAGAGGACCTGTGGACCCCTTCTCTGCCTCCCACCTACCCTGGTGCTTTTTCTCCAAATGCAGAATCAGATACAAGATGGCGTCGTTTCTGGAAATGCAGGAGGAGGGTCTCTGCAGAATGTAACAATGAACTAAGTCTTGAAATATATTTAAAGCAAGAGGGGTGTATGGGGGCGTTCTGGGCTAAGGAAAAAGCAAGAGGAAGCAGAAGTCAAAGAAACAATATATGGTATTTGTATCAGTCAACTATTGCTACAACAATGCTGCCTAACAAACACCCTAAAACTTGGTGGCTCAAAACAACAATCATTTATTCCTGCTCAGGTGTGTGGGTGGGCTGGAGTGACTGTATTCCATGTGTATTCATCTAGGGACCCGGGCACAGTGGCTCCCCACAGGAAACCCTTCTCCCGGCAATTGCAGAAGTGCAAGATGCAAGCTCGAAAGTATGGCACACCTTATACCTCTGCTGTGTCACACCTACTCGCATCCCATTGGCCAAAGCAAGTTACACGGCCAAGCCCAAGGTCAAGGGGCAGGGAAGTACCCCCTGCCTTTGGTGGGAAGAGCTGAAAATTTACATGATAAAAGGTGTAGATAAGGAAGGGATGATGAATTGGGGCCAATACTTCCATCTACAGCAGTATCTGAGGGACATTTGCAGGCAAGCAAGCTGTTTGCTGGAGTGCTGCATGCAAGATGGGGTGGAAGGAGAAGGCACTGAAGAGACAGGAAACGTGCAACCACTCGAGCCTTTGGGTGCCGTGCCGAGGAGCCTGGGCTTTTCCGATAGGCAACAGAAGCCTGGATCAGTCAGCTGACGCTCTGTAACAAATGCCATAGGCTGCCTGGCTTCAACGCAGTCGCTTATTTCTCTCATTCTGGAGGCTGGGAAGTCTGGCATGAAGGTGCCAGCTGATTCAGTTCCTGGTGAGAGTCCTCTTCCTGGCTTACAAACAGCCCCCTTCTTCCTGGGTCCTCACTGGGAGAGAGAGAGAGCGTGAGCAAGCTCTCTGCTGTTACTGCTTATGAGGGCACTAGTCTCATCGTGAGAGCCCCACGCTCATGACTCATCTAAACCCCATCACCTTCCCAAAGCTCCATCTCCAAAGACCGTCACCCTGGGGGCTAGGGCTGCACCATGTGAGTTTTAGGGGCACACAATTCAGTCCATAGCAGAGCTGGTGAAGGACTTTGAGCTGCAGTGTGACACCACTAGGTTTGTGTTATGGAAAGTTGCCCTAATGACAGTGCAGGAGAGATTTGAAGTGGTAAGACTGGTTGTGATACTGTGTGTGTGTGTGTGTGTGTACGTGCCTCTCTCCTTCTATTTGAGCAGGTTTGAACCAGCCTATGGTCATAAAAAAGGACAGCAAAGCAGAAGACAGTTTTGAGAAAATGTTGGCAGTAAAAGCAGGAAACGGCAGCCAGTCGGGGGTGGCAGATCAGGTGATGTGAGCTGCCAGGGCAGAGCTCCCAGGTGTCGAGCTTGGGCACCATGGGGCACCAAACCCCTCCTGAGACTTGAGGAAGAGATGCTGATTTGAGGAGGAGGAGCAAGAATGTGCATTTTAGTGTGAACATGCCCAGGCATCACAAACATCCTTCTGCTGAGTCAAACCATTGGAAGAGGAGCGCCGGGGGCCAGGGCTGTGTCAGGCTTATTCACTGCTGGACCCTTAGGGCCTCCAACTGTGTCTGGCCCCCCATAGGCACTCAGGAAATGAATGGTCGGCTGAGACCTGCCTGGGCATCTGAGTCTGGAATTCAGGGAGAACCCTGGCCTGGAGTCACAATTTAGGGGTCATCCAGATCCAGGCGAACACTACAACATCTGGGGACCAACTTCTCTGCAATATTCCTTCACGGTCTGGGGGACCATTACGGCCATTGCTGCTGGGTGCTGTTTTTCTTCTGTCTTTTCTTCTCCATGTTGAATTCCCTTTCCTCCAGCGTGACCCTCCTGGCCCTCTGTCCTCTACTCCCTCCCACCTGCCAGCCCCTCACTCCCGTCCCCTCTCCATGCTTTCTGTCCTTTCCTCCCTGTGGCCTCTCCATCCCTCTTTCAAGCCCTGCATCTTCCTGCCTCCTCCAGGCCTTCGCTCATGTAGTTCCCACGGCTTTGCTGCCCCTGCTCTCATTTTTCATGTACTGAAATGCCGCTCCCCATTCAAGGCCACCCTTGAACACCACCTCCTCTGTGAAGCCTTCGCCACCTCGCCACTCAGAAGGAAGTGCTCCCACTCCCCTGCTCCTCCTGTGGTGTGAGCCCTGAAATTAAGATGCAGTCTCAAATGCGGCCTTCATGTCTTTGAGGCTCGCAAGGCCCCAAAGGCCTAACTGGGTTCCATTGCTCTCACCAGATAGCCCCCGACCCAGTGGAAGAGCTTCCCCACCTGACTGGTTCCCCTCCCAGCCGGACCCGCTGCAGCCCACCCCATCCTCAACCTGGTGGCTTTCACCTCCTGGCCAGCCTACAGAATTGTTCAATCAAGCCAAGTGCATCTCCCCTGGGAACCAGGGGTCCCCTCCCCCTCCTGTTGCTGCAGAGCCTGCCTCCCACGGCCACTGGTTCTTCACTCTGCTCCTGGGTGCAGCCCCCATGGGAGGCCCTGCATGACCTCCTGTGGTCTCCTCCTCCCCCGGGCTGTGGGTATCTGTTACTAACATGCTGCTGACGATCTCATCTGTCCAGCGTCAGGTGTTGGGTGTCCAGCCACCTCGTACCGTCTGGTGTAGGGTTCCCTGCCCCACCAATGGGGTGAATTGGAAGCCATCGGGTCACCTCCTCTGCTGCTCTCCTCAGGCCTTGGGCTGGTCGGGTGAACTTGTGCCCCTGCCCCTCTTTCCCTCAAGGTCACGGACGGTGTGGCCCCATCTTGGTGGCCCCAGCACTTGCCTGGCCCATGGAATCGGCTCAGGGATTGTGTGCAGACTAGATGGTTCCTTCACCCCCGCCCCACCCCTACCCTCACCCCTAGCTCTCCCAACGCCCCTCCTCCACGCTCCCCCATCCCTCTAAGACTCAAGACACCAAATAAATGCTTTTAGCTGGGGGCTGTGTCTTGCTTTCCAAGTCTTCTTTGTCCACCCCTAGGCTAAGTTTGAGAATTCTGGACATTTCCAGACCGCCATGAGTCCTTGCGAAGATTTCCTCCAGAATCAGTACCCGGAGGCCATTTAAATATTGTCTGAAACCAAGCCGGTGCCCCGCTCATCCCCCAAGCTCCACTTCAAATGATGTTTAATTTTTCTATAAATTAACTTGCACAGTGTCACACCACATTACCGCACCTTGGAACATTCCTATTCCCATCTGTGAGCAGCTGACACGCCGAGTGATGCCACGATTTTCTCCGGGGACATTTTCCCGTAATGTAGCTGATTAAAATATAGCTGACGGCGAGCGACACAGTGGCGCTCCAGCCGGCCATGGGTGAGCCAGAGAAACCCAGAGATAATGAATAATGGTTTGTGGCAAAACTGATAATGCGCCCGCTATTATATTGACTGGGGCTGCAGCTCCAGTTAATCGCGCTAAATTGCTAGGCTGGAGCTGTGTTCCGCGGGAGGCCTGGCTGCTGCCTTCCTCTTGGAAAATGTCCATTTATCTAAAGTTGCGTTCTTGTTCCTCCCTCCTGTAACTCCATTCAAATGAGATGGCTATTTTTGCTGGCGGCCGCCGTGGGCGTGTGAGTTTGGAATGCGCTAAGCTATGGACGCCATCTGTTGGCGTGTGTGCACACATTCCCACCAGAGTGGACACCATGTATGCTGGGAGCCGGGCATGTAAACAGGGAGCTGCAGGCCCCCCGGAAGCTTATTGTCCAGGGCAGGAGACAGACACCCCAGGGCTGTCTGTTAAGGGCTATGTGTGGGGCTCTGGATTCAGTCTAGGAGTTGGTTCGAATCCCGCCTCCTCCACTTTCTAACCCTGTGAGCTTGAACTCCAGCCCCTTGTCTATAAAGTGGTGATACGCCTGTACCCACTTCAGAGCCTTGTGGCATTAAATGGGCCACAGAAGTAGACTGTTTAGCATTATTTGACACAAAGTGAGCTTCTGCTAAATGGTCGTTGTCATCGTAAAGGGCCACAAGGCACAGAGGAAGAAGTGACTGGTTGCCTGGGTGGTTTCACAGAGGAGATGACCAGGAGTTCAGTTTTGTAGGAGAGTAGCCTATGGGCCTGTCGTCGCCCGCTGCCAGGGCTGCCCTGACCTGTCTCCTCCGTTAGCTCACGCTCAGAGCAGCCCCGAAACGCAGAGGTGCCAAGGCCCCTGGAGACAATCCTCCAGCACTGGGACTGGAGCGGTGGCCTCCTGTCTCATGCTGGGTGAATCTGCAGCGGGGCCCATGTGTCTCCTGGGGGCCCCCAGCAGGCCTGTGCCTCGGCGCCCACACATCTTTCCCTGGCTGGTCCTTTCCTCCTGCTCCCTGGGGTCCCCCAAATAAACCATCCACACCCACGTCCTTGACTCAGGTTCAGGGAACGCAGCCACGGGAGAAGAGCACACTGGTCACCACCATCCCCCCACCCAGTTGGCCCTCTCCACAGCCAAACCTTGAGCAGAGGGAACGGAAACAAGGACCCTTGTGACAGCCACGGGGGTGGGAAGCCATGCCTAAGAGGGTCACTGGGCACAAAGGGCAGGGAAAGTCCTGCCCACTCCCACCCCAGAGAGAAGCTTGCCCAGGGGCCTGGGGCTGCCCAGAGGAGTCTCTCCCATTAGCTGTGACCTGCTCTCTGTCTCACCACAGACCTCAGCACCAAGGGGATGAGAAGCCTGGCCACCAGACCTTGGTGCCCAGGGCCCTTCCTCAGCTCCAAACCCACCAGAAAGTACCCTGGTGCGGAGCTGCTCACGTGCAGCTAGACGGCTGACATGCCTGATGCGGATTCTAGTGCAAATCCAAGTGTATCAGCTAGCTGTTGCCACAGCACACTGCGTAACAACTCGGCCCTCAGTGGCATTCAGGGCAGAACAGGAACTTTTGTTTACAAAGAGTCTACAGTTTGGCGGGATGGGTCTGCTGCTTTCGGCCGGGCTTGGCCAACCTTGGCTGGGCCCTCGCATGCACCTGCTGTCGGCTGCCAGGTTGGCTGGGGCTGACTGGTCCAGGACAAACACAGCTGTCCATCTACGTCACTGCCATCCTCCCCGTGGCCTGGGTTTGTTCTCACAATGGTAGCAGGTCCCAGGAGGAAGGGCAGGCCTAGGCGTTGGGCTGGCATGCTGTCACTTTTGCCCCATTCCTGTGGCCAAAGCAAGTCATGCAGCCGGCTGAGACTTAAAGGGTGGGGAACGGACCCCACATTGTCATAAACAGCGTGGGTGGAGGGGAGGGCCGAACATTGAGGCCATTTTTGCAATCAGTCTACCCCCCCAAAGTGTGAGGCGGCCTCTGGTGGGGAAACAGCCAGGGCCACTCCTCACTCTGCTCCTCCAGCCGTGTGTCCTTGGGCTGAGTGCCCAACTCTGAGTCTCGCTTTCTTTTGCAGAAGGACATAAACCCACTGTGAGCCTTCCTGCATGGCTTAGGGACAACTCATTCATTTCACCAGTGTTTACTGAGTGTACACAATGCGGTAAGTATGCTCTAGGTACTGGGATATGTCAGCGAGTGAAACAAAGATGCTTGTCGTTGCGTGACTTGCTGTGGCAAAGTACGGCAGAGAGGAGCAGGGGACAGGGGAGCGTGAGGTGTGTGGGGGGAGGATGCAAACTGAAATAGGGTCTCAGAGCAGGCATCACTGAGAAGGTAACATTTGATCTCAGGCATAAAGGTGGTGAGGAAGTTAGCCAAGTGGATATCTGGGGAAAAGAGCATTCTAGGCAGAGGGACCAGCCAGTGCAAAGGCCCTGGGGCAGGAGTGTGGCTGGTGGGTTTGAAGAACAATAAGGAGGCCAGTGTGGCTGGAGCAGAGTGAGAGAGGAGATGAGGGCACAGAGGTGACACAGCCAGATTGTGTAGAGCTTGGACGTCCCTGTAAGACATTCACTTGGTGAAATGGGGGCCCATAAAGAACCCCAAGCATTTGACCACCATGCGTGAGAAGGCTCCTCTTGCTTCCATGTGGAGCATGCACTATGGGGTCGGTGGTGGTAGGAAAGAAAGAAATAAGACCAGTTAGGAGGCGACATCAGTAATCCAAGATGGTGGTGGCTGGATGCGGGCCGCAGTGGGAGTTGGGGGAGGTGGCAGTCCCACTCTGGGTATATTTTGAAGGTGGAACAATGGGATTTCCTACTGATTGGATGAGGGGTGGGGAAGGGAAAGGGAGCTGGCAGACCCGGTGCCTCTTACATGCAGTACCCAGAACAGGCGCATGCAGAGAGAGAGGAGTTAGAAGACACGTGTGAGGCCTTGGGACAGGAGAGTGAGGTCACTGAGCACAGGCCCTGAGTCATGTGGCTCTGGGTTCGAGTCCCACCTTCACTGCTTACTAGCTGTGTGGCCTTGGTCAAGTTTCTGCCTTCTCTGTGCCTCTTTATAAAATAAATAATAATGGCGTCTCCTCACAGGTTGCCATGAGGACGAAAGAAGCTAAAGTCTGAATCACCAAATACAGGACTGGGCGCCCAGTAAATGTTCAGGGCATGCGATCCAGAATTGGGGACAAAGATGATGCTGTGACACGTGGCACTGAGGCCCCCGGGGGGGGGGGGGTTGCTGAATGACCCCATCCCAGCCCCTGCTGCCTCCACCTCTGCACCAGCATGGGGACCAGGAGGCCCAGATCCAGGCCCCTCGACGGGGCCTCAGGCAGGGAACGCCCCTTTGAGCTCTGCATTGGGATCCCCATCAGTCTTCTCCCAGACCCGCTCGCGGGATAATGGCTTCCAGGGAAAGACCAGCTGCTGAGCTGTGGAGGCCCCGCCCCCTCAGTCTTGGGAGAGTGTTTATCACCTTCACAGCCAGATCTGCCTTTCGAAAATTCTGTCCTGAACTCCCCGGCCTCGGGGCTGGTGGGTGTGCCTGGCGGGAGCTGGTGCCCCTGGAAATGCCCCTTCAGAAGTGCCCTCCCCACCCTCTCTTCCCTGCCCTCCTCTCCACCATGCAGGCCAGACGTCGCCCCTCCACGGTCGGGGCTAAATACTACTGTTAAAGGTGATTCATCAAATGGACAATCCAGTGTGCATTGGCGTGCACTCTTCTGGGAAGGCTTTTTATATAAGTAAACGGCGAAGTCAGGAAAACATCTTTGTGCAGACCATCTGTCTCAATTTGAGCTCTGAAAAATGTGGTCACCCAGCAACGTTCCTGTGTCAGACTCTGAAAACAAAAAACCAGGCAGGCAAGCAAACAGCGCTCATGCTCTGAAACTGGTTTGTCTGCCTCGGCTCCGTGAACCGCTGAAGACCTTGGAGCCCCGGGTGGCTGGGTCTGGGGCTGCCCAGAGCGGGGGGTGCCGGCTGGGGGAGAGGCTGGGGCCGTCTGTGGGATTCGGGGTGAGGAGCAGCTGCACGTCTGCCTCTGGGGCCTCAGTCTGTCCATGGCTGGCTGCACTGAGAGATGGATGCACGGTTTATCAGTGCTCTGCCATTTTGTATTTTCCACATCTCTGTGCCTCTCACTGTGGCCAAGCAGACACGGCCTTTGGGACACCCACCTCTCTAACCCCTCTGGCCCTGTGGTGCAGAAATCGGGTGGAGCAGCTGGGCGGCCTCCAGAGACGTTGGAGGAATCTCAGCCCTGGGAGGCGTTGGGGACATGGGGGATGGGGCAGGTGCGAGAAGGGGAGCCGAGTTCCATGGACGCAGCACAGAGCCAAGACGGCCCCCTCACGATAACGCTGCAGGCGACATCAAGGCTGGAGCTCGGGCCACGCCAAAGACTCCTGTAGTTTACTTGCTTCTACGAGCTTCCTTGTTTGGTTGTTCTATTATTCGAATAGCAATGGGGGCCCAAGGAGGAACATCGAAAACACTCCAGGTATTTAAATCAAAGGGAATTCAATGCAAGGAGTGTTGGGAAAGGCAGTCCCGGCATGCACAGCGGCAGAAGATCAGGCCTTGGGCCCAGAACCTGTCTTCACAGAGAGCTGGGAGCGCTCCAGCCCATGAGGGGCACCTCTCTTTGTTTGGGAACATCCTGCCCTGTCCCGGGCTCGTCTGTACCTCTTTGCGCTGCTGAAGCGTGTGTGTCATCTGGTACCAGCCAACCCCGCTGCCAGGCCTGCTCCGGCCGGGAGGGGGCGGGGCCCTCCCCCTGCAGCAGGGGAGGGCTGTGTGCAGACTGTCCCCATGCACCAGCTGCAGGGTGACACCCTGGCTGTGGGGACTGGCGCTCCCTCTTGAAGCTGGCCTTGCCCTGGCTCGGCTCCCTGTGAGGAAAGCGCTGTTCCATCCAGAACCGCGTGAGTCATGTCTTTCCTGGCAACTCCGAGGTCTGCAGACCCTGCAGGGGGCTGACATCAGGGACAGCTGCTCCCGGTGGCAGGTCCTTCAGCAGTGAGCCCCTCCCCTGGGGGTGGGAGCAGGTGTCACCTGCTCGAGAATTGCTGGTTACAGAGTTGATGAAGAATTGAGGACCTGAAGGGGGCAGTGAGGCGACCTAGAGGTTTGCAAGCAGTGGGAAGCTGCCGCCACCCTCAGGGCTGGAATGATGAAGGGCAGACACGGAGCTACCAGGACCTCAGGACTGGGGTTGCTGGTGGGGCCACCCGGAGGAAACACAGCCACAGAGAGATGTAGCCCACGGCAGAGGAGGAGGGAGAAGCTCGCTGGGACTCCCTCCCTCCCATTTCCCACCAGTGCCTCCCGCGTCCTGAAACCAGTCAGCAGTCCGCGGACCCATGGAAGCCCAGGGAACAGCCAGCAGGGCTCCGAGCCCCAGAGCTGGGCCACAGGAGGCAGGGCCTGGATCTGAGGACAAATAGGCCCGGGGCTGGTGGGTAAAACAGATCCACTCAGAACAAAACTCAGCTGCCCCTGGGATGGTTCCAGTGGCTGTCGTAACGGATTAGACGACCCGGGGGCTTATAGCAATGCGTTTATGCTCTTACTGTGCTGAGATCAGAAACCCAAAATCGGTCTCACTGGGCTGGCATCGCAGAGTCGGCAGGGCTGTGCTCCCTCTGGAGATAAGAGGGGACCATCTGTTTCCTGCGTTTTCTGGCTGCTAGCGCTGCATTCCCGTGACCTCATCTCCCCATCTTCAAAGCCAGCAGTGTAGCGGCAAATGTCTGTCTCTGCTGAGGTGCTTGCACCACCGTCTCTTTTCCTTGTGGTCAAATCCCCCTCTGCCTCCCTCTAATAGGGACGCTTGTGATCGCATTTAAGGCCCACCCAGAAAATCCAAGGCAAGCTCTCCATCTCAAGACCCTTAATCACATCGGCCCCATCCCTTGTGCGTCCACGGGGTCTAGGGACGGGAGCTGGATATCTTTGGGGGCCATTATTGCACTTCCACAGGTACAGAGGGGTGCAACCCCTGTAATAGCTGTCTATCGCTGTGTGACCAATTATCCCTAAATTCAGCAGCTCAAAACAATGAACATTTATCACCTCACGCGATTTCTCTGGGTCGGGTTTTTTGGAGTATCTTAGCTGGGTGGTTCTGGCTCAGGGTCTCATAATGTTGTGGTCAAGCTGTCAGCCAGCTTGGAGTCATCTCAGGGCTTGACCAGGCGGGAGAGTCCCCTCCAAGGTGGCCCGCTCACACAGCTGTTGGCAGGACGTCCTCACGATCACGGCTCCTCCAGAGGCTGCTCGCGTGTCCCCACCCGTGGCAGTGGGGCCCGCCTGCCCCCAGGCCGAGTGTCCGAGAGAGAGCAGGCTGGAAGCCACGCCGCCTCCTATGACCCAGCCTGTATCAGTTTGCGGAGCTGCCTTGACACAGCACCGCAGACCGGGCGGCCAGAGCAACAGAAGTCTCTTTGTTCACAGTCCTGGAGGCTAGGGGTCTGAGACGGAGGTGCCTTCAGGGCTGTTTCCTCTGAGGCCTCTCTCCTTGGCTCGCAGACGCCGCCTTCTCCCTGGGTCCTCACGTGGTCTTTCTGTGCGCCTGCGTCCAGGTCGCCTCCTCTTACAGCGACACCAGTCCTGGTGTGTTAGGCCCACCTGTATGACCTTATATCACCTTCATGTCCTCTTTAAAGGGGAATTAGTAATTCTTACTAATCCTTGTACACGTTTCTAGGATACCCTACGTATATACGGGCGTGTGTGTTCTTTTGCACGTCCATATAGGCCTATATATACGTGCATGGGTGTATGGACATGTGTGCACAGATGAAGTGTGTAACCCATGGTTCTGCACCTCGCCTTCTTCTCTCAGCCGCTTCGTGAAGAGCTGCCTTGTTTCTCGTAGTTTTCTGCCGTGGGAATTGCTGCCAAGTGTTTAACCGGCCCTCTGGATGTTTACATTGCCTCCAGTATTTTGCTATTGTTCATAACGCTGCAACAAATGTTCGTGCACTTGTGTCTTGGCTCGTGTGTGCTGGTGTGTTTACAGGGTAAACGGCTGCTGCGGGATTGTGGGGTCAAAGGCCACGGGGCTGGGAGCGCTGTTGTCTGACCCCCAAGCTGCTGTCTGGAGGTTTTCCCCTGTACGCTCCGCTGAGCAGCGTGCCACAGGGCCTGTCTCCCGCAGCCCGGCCCGCTGCCGCGGAGGGGACCCACCCTGATACTCCTTCCAGTCCGATGGGTGAAAAATGGTATCTCAGTGTATTTTTATTTTGAGATAAAATTCACATAACAGAAAATTAACCATTTTTTTAAAAAAAGACTATTTTTTAGAGCACTTTAGGTTCGTAACAATATGGAGCAGAAGGTACAGAGGTTTCCCATATACCCGCTGCTCCAACTCAGGCACAGCCTCCCGCGTTATCAACAACCTGCACCAGAGGGGACATGTGTCACACTCGATGAACCCATGCTGACACATTGGATCACCCAGAGTGTGGGTTTACATTAGGGTTCACCTTGGTGGTGTACATATTACAGGTTTGGACACGTGTAATGACATGGATCCACCATTACAGTATCATACAGAGTCGTTTCACTGCCCTAAAAATCCAAAATCCTCTGTGCTGCTTTTTTTTTTTTTTTGAGGAAGATTAGCCCTGAGCTAACATCTGCCGCCAATCCTCCTCTTTTTGCTGAGGAAGACTGGCCCTCAGCTCACATCCGTGCCCATCTTCCTCTACTTTTTATGTGGGACGCCTACCACAGCGTGGCTTGACAAGCGGTGCCATGTCCGCACCCCGGATCTGAACTAGCAACCCCCGGGCCGCTGAGAAGTGGAATGTGTGCACTTAACCCCTGCACCACCGGGCCGGCCCCTCTCTGCTTCCTATTCATCCCTGCCTCCCTCCAGTCCCTGGCAACCACTGGTCTTTTTACCATCTCCATTGTTTTGCCAAAATCAACTATTTTAAAGTGAATAATTCAGTGGCATTTAGTGCACCCACCATGTTGTGCAAACTACCACCTCTATAAACTCCAGAACGTTCTCATTGTCTCAAAATAAACCCCATACCCATTAGGCATCACTCCCGGTTCCCCCCTCCCCTGAGCCCTGGCAACCACCGATCTGCTTTCTGCCTCTACAGATTTGCCTATTCTGGGATTTCCTATGAGTGGAATCACATAATATGTGGCCCTTTCTAAACGGTTTCTTCCACTTAGCATAAAGTTTTCAAGATTCATCTATGTTGTAGCATGTCAGTACTTTATTCCTTTTCACTGCTGAGTAATAGTCCGTGGTATGGAGAGACCATATCATGCGTATCCATCATCTGTCGATGGGTACGTGGGTTGTCTCCATCTCAGTGTGCTTCCTATTTGCATTCCCATAATTATGGGTGAGTTGAGTTTCTTCTCACACGCTAGATGCCCTTTAGGGTGACCTCCAAGCCAGGGCAGGCTGAAGTTCAGGGACTGAACTGGAGCTGCGCTGAAGTCTCCCAGCCCTATTCTGGTGCTCACTTGGGGCGCCAGGGCCTTCTGGGTGTCAGAGGAGAGTGGGCTCCCTTTGGAGCTGGCCATGCCTGGGCGTCTGGCCTGGTGGTGGAGGGAGGGCCTGGTGAGTTCACCGCTAAGAGCCACCATTTATTGAGCCTATATCACGCGTCTGGCACTGTCGTAGGCGCTGCGTATATAACCTCCTTGAGCCCTTGCAGCAGCTGTAGGCTGGCTTATTACTCTCTTTTGTGGTTGAGGAAACGACGCCAGAGGTGCTTTGTAACATGCCGTTAAGCAGCGGGTGGCCTGCGGGTGTGGGATCCACCAGCAGGACTGTTTGGTTCATGCTCTGAGCATGTGCCCCCTGCACCCCGAGAGGCCTCATCTTCCAAAGGGTTGTCTCAGAAAATTCCATTCCTGCCCTCCCTTCGCCAGTACCTTACCCACCAGCCACCTAGAGAGGAGAGCATCTCTCTTTTTCATACTTCTTGTCTCCGTGATCTATTGCTGCTCAACAAAATAAGCCAAAACTCAAGCAACTTAAAACAACAAAGCTTTGTTATCTCCCAGTGTCAGAGGGTCAGGAGTCTGGAGGCGGCCCAGCCGGGGGAGGTTCCGGCTCAGGTTCTCTCTTGAGGTTGTGCTCAAGCCATCAGCCAAGGCCACAGTCATCTGAAGGTGTGACAGGGCTGGAGCATCTGTTTCAAGTTGGCCCCTCACAGGCTGTTCCCGGGAAGCGGCAATTCTTCTCTGGTGGTCGGCAGGACGCCTCAGTCCCTGGCCGTGTGGAGCTCTCTATGGGGCTGATCGAGTGGCCTCACAACATGGTGGCTGACTTCCCCAGAGTGAGTGATCCAGGGGCGAGAGCAAGCAGGAAGCCACGGACTGTTTTTGACTGATCTTGGAGGTGACACCTCATCACTTCTGCCATATTCTGTTGTAGGAAGTGAGTCTCTAAGTCCAGCGCATACTCAGAGGGAGAATTAAGCTCCATCTCTGGAAGGGAGGGGAATCAAAGGATTTGTGGGCGTATTTTATTTTATTTTAAAGATTTTTTTATTTTTTCCTTTTTCTCCCCAAAGCCCCCCGGTACATAGTTGTATATTCTTCGTTGTGGGTCCTTCCGGTTGTGGCATGTGGGATGCCACCTCAGCGTGGTTTGATGAGCAGTGCCATGTCTGCGCCCAGGATTCGAACTCACAAAACACTGGGCCGCCTGCAGCAGAGCGCGCGAACTTAACCACTCGCCACAAGGCCAGCCCCCGTGGGCGTATTTTAAACTACCACACTTCTCTGTCCCTTGGTCTTGCTCTGGGTCCCGGGCCTCTTTGGCCAGGTGTCCAGGGTCAGTCATGAGCTGAGGTGGTGACCGTGGCCTGAGTGAGGGTGGTGGGTCCAGGCCTCAGACTCCAGGATGGGGTAAGACAGTCAACCGTCTCCTCAGCTATCCAGAATTGGGGAGACTGACAAATCTTCCTCCACTCAACACACTCTCCTCTCATATTTTGTTTCCTATGGAAGGAAGCAGGAGCCCATGACAGACAGACGGAGGCCGATCCTCCTGTTCCTGGCTCCCTCCTCTGAGGACAGCCTGGTGAAAGTCACAGGGGGGGTTAGTAGTGTAGATCTGGGGTTTCGACCCTGGGGTGCAGGGACCCCAAGGGGCTTGTGGATAGAATTTAGGGACTCCATGAACTCGGATGGACTCGAAATTACTTCTTTATTTTCACAAAACTCTACCTGACACTGAACATTTCCTTCCATTACAAACGTAGTCAACAGGTTAGACATACTGTGACTTTGTCACCGATAACAATTACAGATATTTTCCTATCCCATCACAGCTGTTGCAGAATCTTGAACTACTGTTTATGCTTATCGCTATTACAAAATTACAATGGTTATTAGGCATCCGCTGGATTGTGCTCTTTAGCGTCCTAGTAAAAAAGCACATATCTTTCTACTGCTTTTTAAATATTTTTATAACTATGTTTCACTATATTTGGAAGTTGCCTGCTGCATGGTCATAGTAAATAGTTCATTCCTACCATCCCTCCGTATGGGTGCAGGCGCCCGTCTACCTACCACCACTTCCTCTCTCTCTGTGGCCGTGATGCCTGAGAAACTCAGCTCACTTCTACCACCTCCACCCCTTGACTCACCCACTCCATTCTCCCTTTCCCAGCAACGACTTTTTCCTCTTGCCTGCCAGGAAGCTCCTACTCATCCTTCAAAACCCAGCTCACATACAACTGACAATGCCTCCAAACAGTGCTGGCCACTCCCATGACTCCCTCCTCTGTGGGCACATTGTGAAGGTTGTTTCGCAACCGTGACATCTCCCTGAGGAGGCCGGGAGCTCCTGGGTGTCTCAGTTTATGAAGTTTTGAAATTCTAATTCTTGGCACACCATTTGACACCTACAGAATAAGTGCAATAATGTGTGGAATTGGTTGAATAGTCAATGAACACAATACAGCCTGCAGAAGACGAACAGTCTGCTCTTCCCATTCCCCAGTAAATGTACCCTCTCTGATTCACGTCACTCACTTAGGATCTGAGGGAAATGAGAGAAGGCTAGACAGGTGATTATTTTAGCACAGTGCGTAATAAACGACTTAACCTTTCTAGTCTCCATCCGTAAAATGGGAGTCATAACCCTCTGCACAGAGGGGGTGTGAGGATTAGAAGGGAATGTGTGCAGAGCGCCTGGTATGTAGTAAGTGCCCAACGAAGAGGAGCTGTCATTATGAAGCCTACAAGACAGCAAGGACTCACTGGCAGAAAGATGACACAAATGAGTTCTGTGAGAGTTCAGAGGAGGGAGAAACCGCATCCCATGAAGGGATAAGACGACACGGGAACAGGCATTGGATCGGGGTCCCGGGAGGTGCCTGGTGGGAGCAGCAAGCCTTTTTCAGTGAAAGACCGAGTGCTCTGTCGGGTTCAGGCTGGTGCGGGTGGTACCCCTGAGTGGAATAAGCATTAACTTTCCCATCATATTCAAGCATGTCATCCGCACATAATGGAGATGCTGATTGCAAATTGTCTCTTTCCTTTCATTCCAGAAGCCAGCGAGAAATTTGACTTGGCAAATTCTATTTTGTTAGCTATGTTGCTGTGCCTAATTTAAAAGTTCTTTCAAAAATCGCCCAACAGTCTGTAATTCAGTCTTTTCCCTTAGTAAGACGGAGCTCGACCCGAGTTAGTCTAAATTAGGGCAGATTTTGGAAGATGGAAGCTGACAGCCACCTACGGGGACCACCTGCTGTCCCTGTTCCCTCCTCGGAGATTATCTGGGGAGCACACAGCATGATGTCAGCCTCTCTCCAGGTGTAGACAGTAGGACTCCATGAAAAACACTGATTTCTCTCAACAAATGGCTATTCCTAAGGCTCAATTATTTGTCTTTATTCCTGTTGCAAACTTCTGTGAGCCACGACTCCAGGCGCGGGGATAAAAAGTGGCCGGTGGTTTGGACCTCGCCTCCTGGGCCGGTGGTCTGTGCCTAGACGCAGTCCTCAGAGTGATGGCCTCTTTCCCCCCACCCTTGCCTGGCCACCGCCTCCATCCACGTTTCCCCCCCAGCCCCAGGGTGTGGGAAGCTGCAGCGATCCTCAGGCCCCTGGGCGGGTGGAACGTGGTGGTTGTGAGCAGCGATCAGAGCCTGCTTCCAGCTTGTCGGGGCCGCTGCACACACATTCAACCCGCCCATCTCGCGGAAGGCCTCGCTCCCACATTTTCACACCTGAGAGCTCTGGGCCTTGTCCTGGTTAAGTGACAGCCTGGATTTCACAGCTGGCAGGTGGCTGAGGAGAGTCTGATCCTTAGCAAAGTCCACCTTGTTAACCTCCCAGACCCCTGGAGACCCCACCCAACCTGAGTGCTGGCAGGAGGCCTCTGGGTGAATCTGACACATTCCCGTCAAGTGGCAGCCAGAGGGAGCCACCATCTGACAGCAGGCGCTCAGCTCAGCGCCTGGGAACCCCTCCCCCCGCCCCATCGGCCCACCTGCAAGGCTCTGAGATGGCCGATGCCCCATCTGGGCTTCTCGGGGGGGAGTGGAATTCCTGGGAAGGTCGCAGGTCATGGACACAGCTCCTGGAGTCTGTCCTCAGCTCCTGGTTCCAGAGAGGCAGCTGAGAAAGCTGTTCCCAGGGCACACTTCTGGAGCGCCCACCGAGCATTAATGTTGGAAACTCTTGACAGCGACCCTCCCCTTGGTATGCAACGCTGTAATTGCTTTGCCAAATCTTCCCTCGGTGGAGAACAGGGGAGCCAACATCCATCAGAACCCTCCAAATCTCCAGCAATTGGGCAGTCCTCATGGCGTCCGCTTGCCCCCAAATCCACCTCCCACCCCCCAAGCTGGCTGGACTCCCCAGATTCCAGAAGACTCTTGTCCTGGGTGATGTCACTGCCCCCAGGAGGCAAAGCTGCTCCCACTCCGAGTCAGTGAGTGGGGGGTGTGTCCAGGCCCCTCCTGGGAGCCAGGTTTGAGGGGGACAGAATGGGGGCCTTGGAGCTCTGCAGTGGGAGGGTGGAAAGGTCAAGGTTGGAGACCCCGAGCACAGTGGGTCTGGTTCTCAGGCCCGCTGGCCCCGGCCTGTCCTGAGCGTGGGAGGTTCTGAACCTTGGCTGAGTCTCGGGGGCCTGGAACATGGGCTCTCCTCACGTGGCACGTCCAGGCTCTGAGCACTGTCTTAATTCTCTTCATACTGACCGGGGGGCAGGCAATCTTACGATCCCATTTTGCAGACATGAAAAATGAGACTTAGAAAGATGGGAGGACCATCCCAAGATGACACAGAGTAAGGGGCAGGGGCAGGGCTGGAACCCGCGCTCAGCCCCCTCACCCCCAGTACTGGGTGCGAGGTGCTGTGCTGGGCCCCCGGGGGTTCAGGACGCAGGGCATGTTCCGCGCTCCCCCGAAGTCCCCACGTGTATATTCAGCTTGGGACAAGAATGACATTTCTAGGGACTAAGCTAAGCTAATTTTTAAGGAAGAAATGAGGAGGGAAAGGCAGAGTCTACAGAAGCTCGGAGAAGGGGGGCAGCTTCCAGGAGGACGTGGCCCTTGAGTGGGCCTTGCGGGAGGGGCAGGATTCGGGAAGAGAGCTGGAAGAATGTGGAGTGTGAAGGGGGCAATTTGAAGGGAAAGGATTCACAGCTGGGAGCAGAGGGAGGCAGAGGGACGTAGAGATGTGGTGGGGGCTCGCTGGGACAAGATATGTCCGTAATTCAAGCCTGGGTGCTAGACAGACAGAGCTGGGGGCGTCAGGCCGCGGGCAGACTTGGGGATGGGGAGGGGCTGGAAGACAGTGTCCTGGTCCCTCTCACTCCTTTAGAGGGTTGAATAGTGTCCCCCCAAAATTTGTGTCCACTCTGAAGCTCAGAGTGTGACTATTGTGGACTGAATTGTGTCCCTTCAAAGTTTGTACGTTGAGGCTCTGCCCACTCAGGGTGACAGTATTCGGAGGTGGGCCTTCCGGGAGGTAATTAAGGTGAAATGGGATCCTAAGTGTGGGACCCTGATCCGTTAGTATTGGCGTCCTTATAAGAAGGGGAGGAAACCTCAGAGCATTCTCTTCCTGAGCACGCACAGAGGAAAAGCCAGTCTGCAGGCCAGGCAGAGTCTCACCAGAAGCCGACCCCCATCTCGGAATTCTGGCCTCCAGAGCTGCCGGAGAGTTAGTTAACGTCTGTTGTTGAAGCTGCCTGGCCTGTGGTCTTCTGTCGTGGCTGCCCAAGCTGACTAACATGGCGTCTGATTTGGCTACAGCCTGCAGAGGTAATTAAGTTTCAGATGTGGCAGCACCGGATTAAAGTGGGCCTTAATCCCATATGCTTGATGTCCTTCTAGGAAGAGGAGAGGACACACAGACAGACAGAGAAGATGGCCACGTGACAACAGAGGCAGAGATTGGAACGACGCTGTCCCAACCCGGGGATTGCCAATAAACCCCAGAAGCTGGCAGAGAGGAACAGGACAGATTCTCCCCAGAGCCCCCGAAGGGAACCACCTCTGTTGACACCTTGATTTCAGACTTCTGGCCTCCAGAGCTGGGAGAGACTAGATTTCTGTCGTGTTAACCCCCCGTTTGTGGCACTCTGTTACAACAGCCCCAGGAAATGAATACAGCTCCTTGCCCCTCCTGCATCGCACAGCACGAGGCTGTGCTGGCGCGGCCGGTGGTGTTGGCTAAAGAGGGGCCTCTTTGTCCTGTGGACACTCTGCTCTGAAGAATGAGCCCATCCTGGGTGGACCAGACTAGCAGCCCCAAACACAGCGCATTTGTGGGGTGGGGTGGAGGCAGGAGGCAAGCCTCTGGGTGCTGGCACAGCGCTGCCATGGGCAAAGCCTGTGCTCCCTGGATGTGACTGGGTCCCGGTTGCTGTTAGAGATGAGGCTGTTGATTCTGGAGGAGGGGCCAGGACTGGAGCACCCACAACCAGGTGGAATACACGTAGGATTCTGTCCACCTGCAGGGCCTCACTTCCTGGGGAAAGGATTTCTGTTTTGAGATCCAGCAAAGAGGAGAGCGGTCTCGTATCTGTTTCAGCCAGTGTCCCTCCTGCCTCTGGGTACATCTTTCCATAAATTTGATATTTATTTTCATTAGCCCCTGAACAAATGTGGGAACCTCATCAGCCCTGATTTCTACACGATTTAAAGCCCTCAGGTTCTTGCCATTTTGGTTGATGTGCATTTGTCCACTTTAACAATAAGTGAGGTTAGAAGATGCACATTCCAGGGACGTAAATAAAAGCAGACTGTAGATTACTTTATCTAAATATTCCTGCATGCATATTTTGATTTCTGATCCCCATGCCTCCTTCCAGCATGCAAAATTCCAGAATTTGCTTAGCTGTGGCCCAAGTTTGCAGTAATGCCTTTTTTCAAAGGCCTTTCGGAGGGCATTGCCTGGAAGAATATGCACAATGACAGTAGGACATGCAGCGCCCCAGGCAAAGACTGGCCTGGAACTGTGTTAACCGGTTAGTGCCCGGAGAGCAGTTCCAATGAGAAATGGCAAATTGGCTTTCCCAGACAAACACTGGCATACAACAGCTTCTAAATACGAGTGTTCTGAATTAACTAGCACGCGCTCTCCACAGTTACTTGTGCACGGTGCCGCATTTCAGCCTGTTGTGACTGAGCCTGCCCCGCCCATCACCTTGTGTCTGGGCACTCAAAAACCACCGTCAGTGGTGGGCAGTAAGCCGTTAACAGGGGACTGAGCACCTGGCCTGGGACCTCTGCCCCCAGAGCACCAGAGGGCACCTCTCCCCGCATCAAAAGGTAAAGGCCACTAGCTGGGATGCAGGACAGACCCTAGTAAACTACCCAAATGCCACTGTTGGTGGGGTAGCGAAGAGTCATCCCAGGGAGGGAGCCTGGGGCCAGGAGGGAACTGCGTGAAGATGAAAAAAGGTCTTTGGGGCTTCTCCGTGCAACCCATAACCCAGCTGCTGGAGAAGACCCGGGCATGGCGAATCAACGACATAAACAACCACTGAAACCAAGCAGCAGCCAGGGTCCGCTGTGAATCCCCTCCTCCAGCCAACAAGCTCCCTAACGGCCCAGCCTCCCTGTGGCCAGTGCTGCTTCTCCACCCCGCCAGCCGACAGCAGCCTAACCTGGGCCTCCATCCCAGGGCCAGCGTCATGGGAGGCCCTGTGCATGGTTTAATGCTCTCCCCTCACTGACTTGGAATCCTTAATGATTTTTGAACAAGGGACCCCACATTTTAATTTGGTACTGGGGGGCCACAAATCACGCAGCTGATCCTGAGTCTCTTATTTACGACTGGGTTCCAGAAAGTGACTGATCTATAACAGAGACCTATAAGTGTGGTCGAACAGACAAGGTTTCCAAGCAGCAGAGACTGACCAGCAGAGGCTGCTCAGGTGGGTTCAGAACCAGCCCTCTCCCCGACTCGAGGCCTGAGAAGAGCCCCCTCTTTAGGCTCCAGGCCAGCCCCTCTCTCAGTGGCTTCTTGAGGGTGGGCACAACCTGGGTTGCTGGCTGATCTGGGGCCACAAGAGTGAGTAGCTGGTTCATAACTGTACCCCCGGGGGAGAGTTTAACAGCCGGGTTGGCATTGAAATATCCTAAAATCCTACTAGGGTAGATGTTCACGCACACAAAGGAAAGGTTCCTTTGCTCAGGCAGAGAGCTTGGCAGGAAATCATCTGGGGAACAGACTGGGCTGGGTGTGTGAGGAGTGTGGGCAAGAGGTGGAGCCGATCCAGAGGGGCCTGTCCCAGAAGAGGCAGCTGTGTGCCCCCTCATTTGGCAGAGGTGGGGGGGCCTTTTCTTTCCATCTGGCAAAGCAGCTGAAGGAGATACGCCTGTCCTCTGGCATGCTCTGCCAGACCTTCTGTGTCAGACGCCAAAAGAAGGTACAAACGAAAATAAATTCTTGATTTTGGCACCTTAATTTCATTCTTTTCTCCTGAAGCTCCAGACTGAGCAGCTGTTTACCGGGAAAGGAAATTCAGAGCAGGGCAATAAAAACAATGGGAAATGGGAATACTTACCGGCGTGTAACTGTATTAACCACATTTCTGGTTTCTGCACACTCGATGTCTTCACACCTGCCTACACTCCTTGTTCTGGACAGCCTGATGAGACGCCCCAGTCACCCGTCTTGGCCTCCTGCTCCCTTGCCAGTATCCACCTCCCTCTTCCTCTCCACCCTGGGCTCAGAGGGAATCCTCCCAGGGCCACACTTCTCAAATACAACCCAACCAATCCAGGGCCCACACCCCAGCCACCTCCCTTACCAGGTTCTCACACTCCAGGCCACCGTATCACCACTATATTACCTGCCTTAATCACCCCAGGGCCAGGTGTGCCTCAGCACTGCTGAAATTGTTCACAGCAGCCCACCCTGAGCCTGCTTACCCTGCCTCGTCCATTGCTTTCCGTGGAAACCACAATAAAGGCACCTGGCTACAGTTCCCACCTCTCCCTCTGCCTCCTGACCCACCCTGGTTCTTCTTTCAGTGGCCCCCTGGTGACATGGTGTGTACTCCCTCTCTTGGGAACTGTGGGTAATTCTCTTTTCAATGGCAGTCACCTCCTGATCTTTTGTCCTTACCATACCTCAAATTTTCTATTAACACATTATATTTTTTCAAAGTAACAGACTCAGCCTTTCTGCCCCTTGCTAGGATAGGTAGAAGAATTAAACAAATGCGTCTCTTTTTACCAACTCGTCCATCCATTCCTCCATCCATCCTGTATTTATTGGGCAATATGGTGGTTAACACATCTCCCGGAGTGCCTCTTGTCTTTTTACTTTGTTACATTGTCTTTTTAGTTAGGAGCTTTACATTTTACTGTAGTCAAATATACTTAATCTTATTCTGTATAATTTGTGCTTTTTGGATCTTAAGAAGCACTATCTTCTATCTTAACATCATAAACATGTTCTCCTATATTTCCTCCTGCAAGATTTCAAATTTTGCTTTCTCACATTTAGGCCTTTATTTCACCTGGAGATTATTTTCCAGTCTAGTTTAAGGTGAATACTACTTTCTTGTCTTTCTGTGTGGACAGCCCGATATCCTAACCCCATTTATTGTAGGGCCCGCTCTTGCCCCCACTGATTTGTGCTGACTCCTCTGTTGTTGCCAGGTTTCCACTTGCTCATCTGCTTCTGGTTCTCTCTTCTGTTCCATAGTCTGTTTGTCTTGGATCCAAACCACGCTGTTTTATTACTGCACGTTCCTTTATAGTAAGTATTGACATCTGGGAGGGCAAGTGTTCTATCTATCTCCTTCAAAATTGCTTGGCAATCCTTGGACTTTCACATGTGCACGTGACGGCAGGCATGGTGGACCACGGGCTGAGGGCAGCACGCTTGGCATGGTACCACAACCAGATGGCTAGAGTCTCGGTCCCTGGACAACCTCCTGGAGCACAGGACTCGGCCCTGGACCTGCTCCAGATACTCGTGTGAGAAAGGAACACCCATTCTGTTTAAGTCATTATCAGTTTGCATTGATATCAATGAAATGCAGCCAAACATTTATCCGAAGTAATATTTTTTTTTCTTGTTTTTTATGTTGGCTGAAAATCCTGGTAAAATATTGAATCAAAATGTGGAGCAGGCATCCTTATCCTGTTCTTGGCTTTAAGAAAAATAATCCTAATGTTTTATCATTAAGTGTGATGCTTTTTTGTTAGATGTTTCTTACTGGTTTAAGAAAATTTCCATCTATTCTCAGGTTGCTGAGAATTTTCTTTAAAAAATCATGAGTAGGGGGCCGGCCCTGTGGCGGCCCAGGGTTTCGCCAGTTTGGATCCTGGGTGTGGACCTACGCACCGCTCATCAGGCCACGCTGAGGCGGCGTCCCACATAGCACAGCCAGAGGCACTCACAACTAGAATCTACAACTATGTACCGGGGGGCTTTGGAGAGAAGAATAAAACAAAACGAAACAAAACAAGGTTGGCAACAGTTGTTAGCTCAGGTGCCAATCTTTAAAAAAAGAAATCATGAGTGGAGACTGCATTTTACTGAATGCCTTCCATGCATCTCAGATATGGACCTTCTCCTTTAATCTTTTAATGTGGCGAATTACTTTGGCAGATATTTTAATGTTCAATTGTCTTTACATTCCTGAGTTAAAGATGCCATGCTCACAATAAAGCATTTATATATAGATTGCTGGATTTGGTTTGCTAATTTTGATTGAGGATTTGTGCATCTGTGTTCCTATTTGCCTCGTTGGTACTGTCTTGCCTGCTTTTGGCATCAAAGTTCTGCCATCCTGAGAAAAGGAGTTGGGGAGCCCCTCCTCCTGGCCTCGTCCCAGGAAAGTTCTGTGGGACAATTTGCATCTGAGAGGGGTCATGTGCTCCTTGAAGGTTTGGTAAAACTTGCCTGTAATACTGTCTGATTTGGTGCTCTTTTTGCAAATAGATTTGTGACTACCGGTTTGATGTTCTTAATGCTTACAGGTTTTCTGTTACTTTTTGAGATAGTTTTGATCATTTCTATGCATTTGTCTATTTCATCCTTTTTATGCTTTTTGACGTAAGTTGTTCATCGTGCTCTTTTTATTTTTCTAAAGAATCCTGCTCTGTATTTGTGTCTTCCTTTGCATTCCTGATAATATTCATCTGAGATTTCCCTTTTTTCATGATTTTTATTTCTAAAAGTTTATCTGCTTCGTCTCCTTGAAGAATCAACTTTGCATTTGTTCATTCTTTCTTTTGTATGTTTTCTCTTTCGCTAATTTCTGTACTTGCCTTTATGCTTTCCTTCCTCCCATTCTTTGTTTACTTTCTCTGGTATTTTTCTCTAATTCCTTGTGTTGAATGCTGCTTTATGAAGGTTCTCTAGCACTTGTTAACGAGTGTCTAAGCACTCGCCACTGCTTTAGGCGTCTTCCATGCTTGGAAATGTGGTCCTTTCACTGCCACTCAGTTCTAAGTACTTGATACTTGTTATTATGCTCTATCTTTCAAATTATTTAGAAGTATGCTCTTTAAGCTTCCAAATTTTGAGGATTTCTCATTTTATTATTTAGTGTCAGGAGATGATCCGGACGATACCAACTCTCTGGTATTTATTGAAATTTCCTTTGTAGCCTAATATCTGATTAAGTTTTGTTAAGTGTCAGATGTGTGTTTGAAGAGAATATTTATTTCCTATGTCTGTCTAGATCAGGCTTGTTAAATATGTGGTTCATATCTTCTATATTCTTACTAATTAAGCTATGATTTCCTGACAGAGATATGTTAAGGTTTTCTGCTATGATTGTGAGTTGTTATTTTCTCTCTGGTTTTGCTTTCTGTATTCGAGACCAAATAGTTAGATGCACAGAGGCTCAGGACTGGCATATTTTCTTGAAGAATTATTTATGATTGAGTAAAGACTTGCTCTTTGCTTTGAAGACTCCTTCGTCTGGTAGTAACATTGCTATACCAGCTTTCTTTTTCCTTTTGTATACATATTTTTCTCAACCTTTATTTATTTTCAAACTTTCTGTGTTGTCTGGTTCAGTTGTATCTTGAAACTTTTTGTATTGGTGGACTTTTTTTTTTCATCCAGGTAGTCTCTGTCAATCAATAGACAGGTGTAATACATTTACTATTATCGTAATTACTGATATATTTGGACTTACAGCTATTACCTGACTTCTGTCTTTTCTCTAATTTTCCCCTCCCATCTTGCATGTTACTGTTAGCCTGCATTTTAGTTTCACTTTGTTTTTAACCCCTTTCATTTATCATCACTATCATAATTAATATTACTATGAATTATATAGTCAATACTTATCTGGTTGACTTTCATTTAAATCCTCTGGATTTAATTTCCTGTCCAGCTGAAGCAAAGTTCTTAGCAGTTCTTTCTGTGAGGATCCATGAATTTACTCTCTTTGGCTTTCTCTGAAAATGTTTCTATTACAATCCTCACTTTTTGATGATAGTTTAGCCGGGCGTATAATTCTAAGTCAACAGATACATTCCCTCAGTACTTTGCAGACATTGTAGTCTTGTCTTCTGGCATCCATTGGTGATGCTGAGAATCCTGTCAATCAAATTGGCATTTCATTTTAGGTAGTTAGTCTTACCTCTCTGGTTTCTTTAAAGATCTCTGTCTTTGATGCTCTCTAGTTTCTCCATAATGTGTCTAGATGAATATTTATTTTTATTTGTCCTGCTTGGATAAGTGATTTTCACTCTGATGACTCATTCCTTCAATTATGAAAAAAATCTCGCAATTTTTTTCATTTTAAATTTGTGTTCCCCCATTGTCTTTATTCTCTTTTTCTAGACCATCTATTAGATGTGTGTTCAACCTATTCATTCTATCTTCTACATTTATTTATTGTATTTTCATATTTTTTATCTCCTTATATCTCTGTACTGCATTTTGGATGATTTCCTTTTATGTATCTTCTACTTCTCTAATTCTATGCTTGATGTTGTCAGCTCTGCTATTTATTTCCTGAATTTAATTTATACTTTCAATGAAGGTTGTTTTTTTTACTTTTAGGGGTCTATTTAATTTTTTTCAGGTCTGCTTATTCTCTTTTCAAAAATGTCCTGTTCTTTCTTTATGGCTCTAATTCCTTCTTTTACTTCCCACATCCTTTAAATACACTTCAAAGGTGTTTCAGATGTTCGAATGTTCTATTAACTACAGTTCTTGGGAAGTTAATTCTCCTTTTGTTACTTCTTATGTCTCTTTTCTGTGGCAGTTGGTTCACATGCAGGTTTGTAATTTTTCTATTGTGGGTTGTACTGAAAGTATTTCCCCTGCCCTGTGGGAGTCCAATATACTCTAGGTTGTGAAATCGTCCCTGAAGAGCAATTTCACAGTTGCTTCTGCCGGGGCTGGGGTGTTACAATGTTTCATTCTTTATCTTGCTCTCATGACTTGGGCTTCCTCCACCTCTCAGGTAATTTAAAATCACACCTTGCCCTGTTTTTGGCAGGGGCATGGGGTTTTGGTTTCTGACAGGTGGACTTTTTTCTATTCAAGTCCCTAAGTCACTGGCCAATAGGTGGAGTGCTTCCTGCCCCTTGTACCAGCTTCCGGGCAACCATGGGCAGTTCTTGAAGACTCCAAGCTGTAAGTGGGGGCTCCACTCCAGATACATCACCTCGAGTGAGCCCCAAACATCATCTCCTGTCCCCACACAGCACCTCAGCCCCATCCCCAAACGGGAAGACTGTCGGAGTGCTGGCCTCTGCTTTCCTGCTCCAGCCTTTAACTCTCTATTTCCCATCCCGAAGATTCTCCTCTTTCTATTTAATAACTTTCTCATTTTAAAAACCTTTTGACAATGGTATTGTATTTTGTTCTGCTTATTTTTTTACTAGAAGAGAGGAGAGAAAAGCCCCGTTCCCTTAGTTTGCCATGTTGCTGGAAGTCCTTCTCTCTCTCCATCCATCTGCCCTCCACCTGGTTTTAACAGACACCAACATGTTTCAAAGGGCCCTTAGCTAGAGGACGTGGGGTGGGGGGTGAGGACCAGCCAGGGAGAAGGAGGATAAATCATGATGGAGGGACGCATGCCCTCAATGACCACAGGGGCAGTCTCCACAGACATGGATTTGAAGACACCTGATTTGGGGTAAAGCAGGGCCTACTTAAATAGGCAACTCAAGTGAGGTGGTTTGAGAGACCCCTCCAAGGAGAAGACGCCCTGTGTCTGCCTGTTATCTCTTTTCAACTTAGCATGCCCTCACGGGAACCAACTCTGTGGTTGCCGTAGGTCAGCACCATGGTCCAGCCAGGTGAGCCAGCTCCCTCCAGCAGAGGTCCAGCCTGCAGACCCTCCCGGCCCCCGGGGAGCACACTGAGACCCACGACTTGGGAATTTAGGATGGAAAGAGGACACCGGAGGGAGAGCCAAGAAAGTGCTGGTGAGAACACATCAATCTTGTGTAAAATGGAAGCCTGCCCACTTCCCATCTCCAGTCAAGCAGCGGAGACAGAAGAGGTGCTGTCGCCAAGCTGCCACAGCGCCAGAATCACTGCTGAGTAATTGCTTGGTACTTCAACTCTGGGATGGGGGCTCTTCAAGCAATATTTCACGGGAGAGATATTGAGCCCTCACTGAGAGGAAGAAATATGGTTGTTAAGCAGGCGGCTAATGGTACACCATTCATCTAGTGGCAGTTCAGTGAGGTTCATTAAGCTGACTGGCCTAGTCTCAAAAGAGGGATGCAGAATCAGCCAGAGGAGGAAAGAGGTAAGAAAGAGCCTGGAGGGAGGCGGGATTGAGGAAGTTTGCCTTCTAGCCGGTGATTCTGGAACGTGGAAGGGAAGGAACCGGAAGTTTGTTTTCTTCCCTGCTCCTTATAAGGAATGTTTGGACTCTGTGGCATAGATTTCCGAAAGGAATCCATAGTCAGTGTGTCTGACCAGCTCTCCCCCCAGCCCAGGATTACCGACTTCCATTGTGAAATTCCCACCCCGTGCCACCCCCCAAACCCGGAGAGATGCTTTGCAAAAGCCTACACAATCAACCTGACCTCTGGGTAATCAGAAAATCAAGAACAAACTCCCCTCGTCAGGAAAAGCTGGGCACCTACCTGCCCTGGGAAATCTATATGTAAATTCAGAAAGATTTGCAGTCTTCCCAGCGCATCGTTTTCAGTCTCCAGCCAGGTCCCAAGGTAAGACAGGGCTGGCAGCAGATTGCGGTTCGGAGCAGGAACTGTCAGGATGAGGGGTTTCCGTTTGGGCAAGGCCAGGGGAGGGGGGTCCCGGTTGCTTCCCATAGCCCTGTCAAATGGTCTATGCTTTGTCCCCAAGACCATGTTTCTAGTCCTAAAATTGTAATCAACACATCGGAAAAAAAATAAAAGCACGCTGGTGGAAGGAAATCTGATCATTCCGGAATATTACACAGCAAAGCTTTCTACAGCCACAGCTCTGCCCCGGGGTGCGCTCCAGCCTCCTGTCACTGTCTAAGTTGACCTGGTCACTGGCCCCACCTGCCTTACGCACTTCGAGGCACACAGCCCGCCTCTCGTCAGTGTCATTTAACATTTAGCATCACTCACACAGTTTGTGCTGTGGTGCAAACAAACCCCCGCGTCTCCGCGGCTCGCCGTGAACAAAGTTTTTTTTAGCTCATGATGCGTGTCCACTGTGGGGCAGCTACGGCCCTGCCCCGTGTGACGACAGAGGCCAAGACTGGAGTGATGGAGCCACAAGTCAAAGAAAACTTGGGGCCACCAGAAGCCGGAGGAGGCAAAGCAGGTTTCTCCCCTGAAGCCTCGGGGGAGAGCATGGCCCCGTGACACCTTGATTTCCAACTTCTGGCCTCCAGAAGGGGGAGAGAACTTATTTCTGTTAAGTTCGTGTACTTTGTTACAGCCGCCTCAGGAAGCTGATACAAATTTTATCTGCCATCCGGGACCCAGGCTGATGGAGCAGCCTCTGCCTAGACCCCTGGGGAGTTTCCTGAAAGGAAGAGAAAGCCAGGCACAAAGTGCGAGCTGATTCTCAAAGCTCCCACACAGAGGGGACCCAATCACCCTGCTCATGGTTAATTGGCTGGAGCAGGTCACGTGGACACCCCTGAGTTCAAAAAGCACGGAAATCTAATCCTCTGCTGCAGAGGTTGGCCAACTTCTATAAAGTACCATATAATAAATATTTTATAAAACATTTTACTGTGGGCTGTGTGTTCTCTGTCACAGCTGCTAAACTCTGCCTTTTTAATGAGAAAGCAGCCATAGACAAATGTAAATGAATATGTGTTCCAATAAAACTTTATTTATAAAACCAAGCAGTGGGCCGATTTGGCCCGTGGACTGTATTCTGATCCGTGGTTTACTGGGAGGGGCAGTAGGTATTGGTGGGTGGTGGGACGGTCTAGCATACGGTCCTCTGTGCCTTTTACCTCCTCTTCTGGTTGTCTGTTGCTGCATAGCAAAGCACTCCAACACTTAGCAGCTTAAACCACAACCACACTTAGCATTGTCTCTCACAGGCCTGGGGGTTGACTGCGCCCAGGTGGCCTTTCTGGGGTCTTTCATATGGTTGCTGCCAGACAGTGTCTGGGGCTGGAAGAATCTGAGGGCTCCCTCACGCTTGTATGTCCAGAGCCTGGGCTGGATACACCCTGCAGCTGGGGCCTGCATGCTGGGGCTCCCGGGCTTCCTTATCTTTATGTGTCTGTCCACACAGGTTCCGCAGCATGGTGCCTCTTACGTGGCAGCTCGGGCTCTGTAAGCCAGTGGAAAGAGAGAGAGTGAGTGCACTGTATGTGGCTATTTCAATTAAAATTAAATAAAATTTAAAATTCAGTTGCTCGGTCACACTAGCCACATTTCAAGTTCTCAATGGCCACACGCAGCTGGTGGCTACCATGACAGAGGGAGAGAGAGTGAGAACTGAGCCGAGTAGAAGCCGTATAGCCTTTTACAACCCAGTCTCTGAAGTGACACAGCATCATTTTCCACTCAGCTCACAAGCCCGCCCAGGTTCAAAGGGAGGGGAAACAGAGCTCACCTCCTGGTGAGGAGTGTTAACATTCTGGAAGAGCACATGGGACTGGAAATACTGCAATGGCCATTTTGGGGAAAAAAGCCCCGTCAGGCAGGACATTGCAGGAGCCCAGACAGCACCTCCCAGTAGGTGAGGGTGAGGCCAGACGTCTCTCTGGGTCAGGTTAACCCTCTACACAGCATCTGATTCCTGAGGCTGGGAGGTTCCAGGAGCTAACCCCTGTAAAGTGTTTATCGTGATGCCTGACACACAGTGAGCACTCGATAAATGTAGCTGCCGTTGTGTCCCCATTTTACGTGTAGAAGGAACGCTGTGGAAGACCGCAATAGGCTGAATGTTTGTGTCCCCCCAAAAACTGTACGTTGAAACCCTAACCCCAGTGTGGTGGCATCAGGAGGTGGGCCTTTGGGAGGTGATCAGGTCGTGAGGGTGGAGCCTCACGAATGGGATTAGTAACCCGATAAAAGAGATTCAGAGGGGGCCGGCCCAGTGGCGCAGTGGTTAAGTTCGCATGTTCTGCCTTGGCGGCCTGGGGTTTGCTGGTTTGGATCCTGGGTGTGGACATGGCACGACATGGCACACCATGCTGTGGTAGGCATCCCACATTTAAAGTAGAGGAAGATGGGCACGATATTAGCTCAGGGCCAGTCTTCCTCAGCAAAAAGAGGAGGATTGACGGCAGATGTTAGCTCAGGGCTAATCTTCCTCAAAAAAAAAAAAAGAGAGAGAGAGACACAGAGAGCTACCTCACCCCTTCTGCTACATGAGGACATGCGAGAAGATGGCCATCTAGGAAGCAGGACCTCACCAAACACTGAACCTGCCAGCGTCTTGGTCTTGGACTTCCAGCCTCCAGAACTGAGGAAATAAATGTCTGTTGTTTATAGGCCACCTGTGCTGTGGTGATTTTGTTGCAGCAGCCCGAAGGCACTGAGAATAAGAGGCCGTTGCAACAGTGCTCTTCTCACCTGAGTTTGCCCACAGATACCATGAACCCCCATCCTGCGTGTGCAGAATTTACAGTGGGGGTGAAGGAGAAGCTCTCCCTTCCTCTTGGACCCCCTCAGTCTCTCCAGAATATCAGAAAGGAGAGAGCCAGCAGGGGCACAAGGCCATGGGAACAGAAGAGGAGGAGACGGCTGTGGCACAGCTGCTCATCTGCTAAGCCCCGCCCCTCTGTGGGTGGAAGGGTACGAGTGGATCCTTCCAACCCCAAGCATCCCGAGAATTCAGGAGACCCCTAAGAGGGCCTTCAAATGTGTCCCTGACAGCTGAGAGATGCAAAGGATGGACACCTGGCTCAGCCTGAAAAAGCTCGAGCGAGTGGGGCTGGGGGTCTGCCACCCCAGAGACATCATGGTAAGGAAACGGGCTTTGGCTGTTCAGATAGTAGAATCAGGAGAGGCTTAGGGGATGGGAGGACGGCACACAGGCCCAGGTTTTGTGGGTCCAAGCAAGGAAGTGCAGTGTTCCTTGTGGACCAGAGAGAGATCCTGCAAGGGGCCACCCAGGGACCTGCCCAATGGGGCTATCTGATGAGGGTGGAGGCAGCGCCCCGCAGGATGCTGGAGGGGCCCCTGATGGATGTCCAGCGTGAGGAAGGGATCATCTGGGACCACTCAGAATATGAGGAGCACCCCAGGGGTCATGGGAACCCTGGAGTCGAGCAGGAAACCTTTACGGAACCCATGGGAGCCAGGAGAGGAAGCCATCCAGGTGACGAGAACCGTTCTACAGGTTACCCACCTTTTCCCCCACCTTCCTCCCCTCCCTCCTGCCTCGCTTCTCATGGCAGGCCTCTGGACCGGAGTGGGCTGAACTCGGGGTGGGGGGAGGGGGTGAGGCGGGGAGAAGATTCAACCCCAAGTCCAGCTGGGGGGCCTGATTAGTATCATGGGCTCAATATGCTAAGGACTGAATTAAGAGTTTGCCCCTGAAGTGGCCAAGGAGCTGTTACTCAAGAGAAGTTGCTGAGAAGCCATGGCATTTCCAGAGTTTTCCTCCTGGCATGAGGGAAGACGGACTTCCTCTCCCCAACAGATTAAGGGGGCGGAAGGAAACCAAAATTAAGCAGTGTTTCCTTAACGTCACAAGTCAACAAGGCCACTCTGCAGGACTGGGGAGGTCTGTACGGAAACGCGAAGGGTAGTTATTTGGGTGGGGGTGGGGATTATAATTGGCTTTGTTTTATTCCTTGTGTTTTTCTCTATTTCCTAGTTTTTCTACTGGGGATCTGAATTGCTTATGTAATTGGAAAAAATACTTTTTCTTTTTTTTGTATAGAAACAGGTGCATGCCTGATGCTGGCTCAGTGAGCCGAGGAGTCAAAAGAAAGACTTCTTGGACTCTCCAGGTCTGGCAGTAGTGCTCCTTTATTCAGAGAGTAGCATGGAATAGCATGGGGACAGGACCCATGGGCAGTAAGAGCTGCAGCATGGGGACAGGACCCGTGGGCAGTGAAGAACTGAAAACATGGGTTGAGGGTAGGGCTAAATTTATAAGCCATAGGTATGTGAGTTATCTCTACAAGACAAAGGAAAGGTTATGTCTGGTTATTGGATGGTCCTATAACTTTAGATAAGAATCAGATCGGATCAGGTCAGGATGTCCTCTGCTTCCCGGAGGATGATATAGATTGGCATGTAGGGCAGGATGCTTTGGGCTTTTCTCCCTGGGGCAGGCTTGATCCGCATCCTGTGGAATAGGGAGCTTTTCTGTGCTGCCGGTCTGGGTCCGGAGTGTTCTTACAAAGGGGCAGAGTTTGTTCACCGTCCTGCCTGGCTGGAGGAGCCTCCACGAACCCCTCAAGGAGACCACCGGTTTGGGGCTCCCGGACTTTCTGTTTTTGAGCTGCCTCTGTTCTCCTGCATACAGCATCCCTGGGAAAGCCAGGGATCTGTAAAGGCGATTTGAGATGGGAAATACTGAAGTCAAGCCAAAGAGAGTGGGAGAGTAGGAGAAAAATAAAATCTCATCGTCTTTGACATTTCCGGAGGGCTCTGGGTTAATTGTGGTGCCGGGAACTGTGTGTGGGATCCACAAAGCGCGCTTCTCCATGGCGGTCAGGGCAACTTCTGTAATACTCCTTAATTAATAGCTGTCCTTTTCTGCTGTGGTTTCTGGGTCTCTCATCAGCCAATTGAACTGTTCTCCTGGAAACAAAGACCTGATCAGAGGTGCTGGGCTTCCGGTAATTTCTTTCCTCCATCAATTTGTCTAGAGAAGACTTCACCGAACGGCACTTGTGCTGAATTCCATTTCATGATCACAAAAGCACTGGGAAGGTGGGCGGTTGCTATAGTGACCAGGGATGGGGTGGGGGTGGGGGGTGGAGGGGTGGTAGGGGTGGAGGGGTAGGGGGGCTGGGGGGGGCCGCTCTATTAATTTGTGGAGGAACAATGACGGCTGTCCTGACCCTCGGCGGGAAGCCTGAGGCTGAAATGACCATTGTCTCTCGCAGTGTCATCTCCGGGTCAGGGAGAGATAAGCCTGTTTGGTCCGTGCAAGCTCAGGATGAGAAAATTGCCCAAGATCTCTGGGGCCCTGGTTTGGTGATGTTCCTGGGGCTCAGTTCTTTCCAAATGTGCTTGCAAGATGCATCCGTTCCCTACCAACTCTCCTGGGAGACGGCACACCTGTGTAGGCTGTGCCTGTCAACGAATAAACATCCACTCACCCCAAAGAACAAACTGGGAGGAACCCGCTCCGGGGGCAAGCGCTGAGAGGGGGTGGGATAGGGAGGCCTCCGTGGGATTTCCTGGTATTGTCAGCTGCCTCCACAGTCAGCAAAACTTATGGCGATTTTCCTTTTATCTGAGGATGGGGGAAAGTAAAAAGGGAAAGTCTCAAAGGAAGGGCAGGAGGGAGCCCAGCTCTGCTGATGCTGAGGCGGGAGGGTGGCCTGCGCTCAGCCTTCCCCCTGACTGGGCGCACAGCCACGCCCTCCGTCCACAGAGCACACAGAATTGAATCAAATTTCCTCCGAGTCAGGGAGCCAGGCACAGCGCGCCCCTGGCAGAGTAGTGGCCCCCAAAGATGTCCACATCATAGTCCCTGGACCTGTGAATACATTACTTTACATGCTGTGGGATAACAAGAAATGTATTTGGTCTGTGCCCCCGGTTCCAGGCACAGAGCTCCTAAAACCCTTGGAATTTCCTGAGCGTCAGCAGTGTTTCATTTACAAAGAACTCGTTTGCAAAGAACACCTGAGTTTATGCTAATTAGGTGTCAGGATGGGGCCCCTCGATGGCCTCAGCAGTGGGCTGGTCACCAGGAAGACCAAGCGATTGGAGGCTGGACCTTTCAGCCCCCTCCCCAACTCCCCACCTGGTCTCCTCGAGGGAGGGTGCGGGGGCTGGATTTGGCGCTCCATGAGAATTCTTGAACAAGAGGGTTTCATGAGCTCCCAGGTTGCTGAGTGCATCCCCACGCCAGGAGGATGGCATGGCCCAGTTCCACAGACACAGAAGCTCCTGTACTCCGGACACTTCCGGACCTCGCCCTATGGACTTCTTCGTCTGGCTGCTCATCTGCCTTTTTTATAATATCCTTTATAATAAACTGGTACATGTAAGTAGTCGTTTCCCTGAGTTCTGTGAGCCATTCTAGCAAATGATTGAACCTGAGGAAGTGTTGCTGGGAATCCTGATTTATAGCCGGCCGGTCAGACGTACTGGTGACAATCTGTGGGGGCGGGGTGAGGCAGAGTCCTGTGGGACTGAGCCCTTGACATGTGGGGTCTGACACTATCTCCAGACAGATAGTGTCAGAACTGAGCTGAGTTACAGGACGCCCAGCCGGTGTGTGCTGAGAATTGAAGACTGTCTTGTTGTGGGGATCATCCCCCACCCCACATCTGGTGTCAGAAGTATTGAGAGCAGAGGAGAAGAGTTTCCGCTTACACGTGGTAGAAGGGACTTTGCAGACGTGATTGAATTAAGGACCCTGAGATGGGAGACTATCCTGGATTATCTGAGTGGGGCCAATCTAATCACAAGGTTCTTAACACGGGGCAGAGGACAGTAGAAGAGTTGGGCCCGGAGAGACGGGGTGGTGTGAAGGATTCGATGGGCCGTTGCCGGCTTTGTGAAGGAGGAGGGCACGAGCCAAGGAAGCGGAGTGGCCTCTAGAAGGTGGAAAAGGCAGAGACGCAGACTCCTCGGCACAGCTTCCAGAAGGAACCCAGCCCTGCGGACACCTGACGTTAGTCTGGTGAGACCCGTGTTGGGCTTCTAACCCTCAGAACCGTGAGAGAACAAATGCGTGTGGTTTCAGCCCATGGAGTGTGAGGTCGTTCGTTGCAGCAGCAGCAGGAAACTACGCACAGGGCGAGCTTTGAGACTGTTGAGGATCTCAGCTAAAGCTCCAGGCCCTTGAAAGAAAGAGAAGAGCCTGAAAGAAACAGACGGGCAGGCATCCTTGGGGTTCCTCCTCCCTCCACCGACATCCTCCTCTTCTACCTTCTGCCCTCTGTGAAGGGAATGGACACTGAGCACCACCCACCAGCACCCAAATGGGGCTGTGCACACACAGGTGAATGACACCGGTCTCCTGTCCCTGGGGATCGCTGGTCGGACCTGCGGATACAGGAGCAATAAAGGATTTTCAGAGCCCACTGGGGCCACCTGAGCCAGCAGCTGCTTCTTTGTGCGGCCAGGGGTCGCCGAGGGCTTCCCAGGCAGGGGGCCCTGGGAGCAAACAGGATACTTGATATCTTGGTGCTTTGGGGAAGCTGCTAGGAATCGAGCGTGGCTACAGGCAGAGCGAGAGCTGAGGGGGGCGTGGCGAGAGATGAGGCAGAGAATTAAAACAGGAGCCTGGCGCCTCGCTCAGAGCTTAGTCTTAACCCTGAATTGAAGGGAACCACTGAAGGGTTTTAACAAGCGCAGCTCTGACATTTGCGGGGCCCCAGGACAAGAGCGTAGAAGCAAGTGCACGTACCACATGTCAAGTGTGAACATTCATAGGTTCTAGGTCAGGCTAACAAACCCTTCAGTAAAATAGGTTCTAGTCTTTCTAACTCCCTACTGTGACAATATGCCCTTATAACACCTCGAAGGCCAGGTTCAACTTCAGAATTTTCCATCCGCTGGAGTTCTGTGCTGAAACACAGGGGTGCTGGGAGAGGTGGTGGGGGCCTTCCCTCCCCCACCCCCAAGCCCCACATCCCGGCTGCATCCATGCCCCTTGCAGACAGGGCTGTGCACCACGGTGCTGACCGCCTGTAGAAGGACGGGCCCGGGGAGGGGCAGGGGTTCTAGAGTCCCAAGTTCTGGAGCATGGCCTACATGGATGCAAGGGTATCTCCCCTTGGATCCATGGACTCTGTGTAATAAGGAATTGCCTGACCTTTGCCCCTGGGTCCTGGGAGGTCACCTCTAAACCCTTGGAGTTTCCTGAGTATTAGGAATGTCTTTGTTATTCATGGGGGACCCCTCTGACCACCCTTTATAATTTGAACTGATGAGATGACCAAGGACAGGAGCTGGTCATGTCAGCATGAGATGAGAGGGTGAGGGTTCTGGCCTGACTTCTGGGAAGGGGAGGGGGCTGCAGACGCAGCTCCATGTCCGTAACGAAACCCCTGTAAGAATTTTGGACACTGAAGCGTAAGTGAGCGTCCCTGGCTGGCACTACTCTGTGTGTCATCTGTCACACACCAACGTGCTGGGAGGGCAATGTGTCCCCAAGGGCAACAGAAGCTTCAAGCCTGGGACCCTTGCAGACCCTAGTCTATGTGTCTTTCCTGTGGCTGGTTCTCATGTGTATCATTTTCTAGCGCTAAACTGGAGGCATAAGTTGAGCTCTTTCCTGAGTTCTGTGAGCTGTTCTAGAGAATTATCGAATCTTAGAGGTTAGTGGGAACCCCTGAATTTGTAGCCAGCTAACCAGAAGTGATGGCCCAGGGACCCCCCAAACTTGCAGCTGGTATCTAAAGTGAGGGGAGTCCGGTGGAGGATGAGGTCCTTAACCTGTGGAGTTTGGCCCAATTCCAGGTAGACCCCTTGCCCTCAGAGGAGGGCCAGCACGGGGCCTTCTGAAGTGTGAGGCTCGGGCAAGGGTCCCTCTTGCCTGTGTCTGAGGGTGGATCAGAGTTTGAGGGGATGGTTCCTTCAGGATAACTCATGCTGGGACAGTGCATGGATGGGACTGCAGGGAACAAACAGATCCAGGTGGCTGGTAAGGGTCTGGACAAGGACAGTGAGAACGGAGATGAGGGGTGCTAAGGGGAGCGCCAAGGTGCTGCTAAACCATCACACAGGGTCCCCTGGGTCACAGGGCAAAGGGCACTTCCACAGAGTAGCCAGCTGGTTCCCTTGACCTGAGGGGTTGGGGTTCAAAGTCCTTGCAGCCCCCTCCCCACAGCAGTGCAAACAGGGTCAAGTTCTCCTCGTCCCACGTTGGCCTAGAAAGTTCAGCTGGACCGTTACTGACCGACAACCGATGAGCTGGCTGTGGCCACCCAGGGCTCTCTCTCACAGACGCTCTTTCCAGCTCTAAACATAGAGAGAAGTCAAAAATCAGAGTTACCTAAAAAGGATAGAATGGAGAGGGCTGATTTTCATTATAATAATTTCTTTTTAGCACGCCTGAAGTTTCCCCTTTAAATAGCAAGCACCCCCGGGACATCGGAAATAGAATTCAACTCACAAAATCATGACTCACTCCCACATTTCAGAGACCCCCTCACTGCACTGGGGAGGTCGGCCTGGCCCCTGAAGGTGGTTTTTGGGGAGTAGGGGATGAAGGTGGAAGACGTTTGCGTCTTACTCATCCGTGGCCCTGAGCGAGATGACGGACGTCATTCCTCCCAGGTTTCTTAAAACCCTTGCCGTTTCAACTATTATATTAACGGATATATATTTTTGCAGGATTTTCTATTTCTGCTCATGAGATTTTATTCTTTTCAATAAAGAAGAGCTGTTAAATGTATAGTGTGACTTAATGTCTATGGCTGTTTGGGTGACACTCCAGGGATTGCTGTGGTTACCTGGAGTCATGGCGGCGCGGGGGGCGGGGGGGTGTTGTTATTAGAAGGAACCAGGAATGTGAGTGCCCAGGCTGGAGAGAGCTGGCACAGGGCGGGCCACGTGGTATGGACCTGGCTCCTGTCATCTTTGTAATTTAACTTCATTCTCAAGTTGAAAGAGGGAATCCAGGGCCATAATTTTTGGTTCAGAAGATATAGGGGGTTTTGGGTTGTTTTTCCTGCGTGTTCTCTGCCTTCCCCAGGACGGGCTTGTCTTGGCTTCTGTGCTCTTGCCCCGGAGGGCCCTGACTCTCCCTCCTTTACACGGTCACGGCAGGGCCCCGCTGTCGGCCAGTCAGCTCGGGCTGCCGTAACAAGTTACTGTAGACCAGGTGGCTGATCAACAACGGACGTGTATTTCTCACAGCTCCAGAGGCTGCAGGTCGGAGATCAGGGTGCCAGCAGGGTCGGGTTCTGGTGAGGGCCCACTTCCAAGTCACAGACAGCCACTTTCTCGTTGCGTCCTCACACGGCAGGAAGAGAGCTAGCTAGCTCTCCGACCTGTTCTTATAAGGGCACTAATCCCAAATTCGGGGGGGCACAAACATCAGTCCCTCGCACTGTCATCTAAGGCAGTTTGCGGTGGCCTGAAGTCCTGATTCCAGTGAAGCGTCTGATTCCAGCCTCACCTGCAGGATCTGCCACCCCGGACAGCGCAGAGGGAGGAGGCTGAGGGGCGGGGTCTCAGCCAGGAGGCGGCGTCAGGAGGCCTGCAGGGGGACAGCGTGAAGAGCACTTGGAGATGGGAATCAGGGTCCAGTAAGTCTAACTTGCGGTTCAGGGGATGGAAACGAGCAGAACAAACGCATAGATAGCGCATCTTGGCACGACCAGTCTCAACAACTCTTTTGCCATCCTCTTCAAACCTCAAAGTAAGTAATGGGGAGGTGTCTGAAACTGGGGTCCTAGACAGAGTCTCAAAGCCTGGCTTCTGACGCTCAGAGGGGGAGACAGCCAGGCAGCCCTCTCCCTTCTGCAGAATTCTGCCCTAATCAGATTCACACATATCCGGGGACGCTCAAAATAAGAATGATAACGGCGGTTGATGAGGGGTCGGTGGGCCAAGGAGTTGAAAGAAAGTTTTCTTGAACTCTCAAGGTCTGGCAGTAGTGCTCCTTTATTCAGAGAACAGCATGGGGACAGGGCCCATGGGCGGTGAAGAGCTGCAATGTGTTGAGGGTTAGGGCTAAATTTATAAGGCATGGATACGTGACTTATTTTTACCAAACAAAGGAGAGATGATGTAAAAAGTCGTTAAATGGTGTCAGTGCAGGTGGGGTCTGCTTATTGTGTGGTCATACAACTTTAGCTTTGTTCTGGGTCATATAAATCAGCATGTAGGCCAGGATGCCCGGGGCTTCTCTACCTGGGCCAGCCTTGATCCACATCAGTGGTGACGTAAGGAGCGGGTTTCACCCTGGTTGGGCTCAGGGAAGCTCTCAAGCTGATTCTATTTGGTCCTGCCGGTGGCAGCAGGCGGTGGGTGAGCAATGAACTTCCTAGGTGTAGAAAAGGTGGTTGTTCACCAGGAGGGCATCAGAGGGGGCTGAGCAAAGTCTCAGGGCCCGTGGGAGGGTCACTGCTGCTTATGGGTTGGTGGGTGTGGTCTGCGGGTGGTGACATGGTTCCCACAGGGCTCCCAGGAGCCTGTGATGATGGCGAGGTGCCTGCTAATGTGGCTGACCCCTCACCAACCTCTCCCTGGTTTCTGTGTGTATGTGTGCATACATGATGTGTGTGTATATATGTAGGTAGTATGTATTGTACACGTGTGTGTGTGAGTGTGTGTGTGGTAGGAGGGGTGGCTCTTCATCTGCTCACACCAATCTGTTATTCATGGCATAAACTTTAGATCCTGAGTCCTTTAAGACTGGCTTAAAAACCTGGTTTTATTAAGTTATAATTGATATACAATAAATTGTACATATTTAAAGGGTATAATTTGATAAGTTTCATGTAAACACACATGAAAATATCAGCACAATTAAGATAATGAACATATCCATCACCCCCAAAAGTATGCTCACTCTTTGAAATCCTGCCCTCGTTATCCATCCCCCAAGGCCAGGCAACCCTCATGTGCTTTCTGTCACATGGATTGCTTTGGATTTTCTAGAATTTCATATAGATGGAATCGTACAGAGCGGACTCATTTCTGTCTGGGTTCTGTCACTCAGCATAACTGTTCTGAGATTCACCCGTATCCTAGCAGGTACCAGTTCGTTCCTTTGAGTTACTGAGTAGTGTCCGCTGTACGGACGTGTGACCATCTGCGCGTCTGCTCACCTGCTGAGGACATTTGGGCTGTTTCCAGAGTTGAGCTTTCATGCAAAAAGCTGCTGTGAGTATTTGTGTACAAGTCTTTGCACAGGCAGTGCTCTCAGCTGTCTTGGATAAATTCATTTTTTTTTCCTCTTGGGAGCAGAATGATGCGTCCTGGGGTGGGACTACCTTTAACTTTTTAGGAAACGAACAAGCTGTTTTGCAAAGTGGTTGTGCCGTTTTACATTTCCACCAGCAGCAGCTGAGAGCCCCAGTTCCTCCATATCCTCTCCAAAGTCGTTCTAACAGGCGTGTAGTGCTGTCTCATTGTGGTTTTAATGTATTTGCACTTCCCTGTTGGCTAATGATGGTGAGCATCTTTTCGTGTGCTCGTTTGCTGTCCACGTATCCTCTTTGATGAAGCGCGTGTTCAAATCTCTTGTTCACTAAAAAGAATTAGAAAAAGAATTAGGTCATTGGTCTGCTATTGTTGCAAGAGTACCCTATGTATGTTGTGCTGGGAGCAGGAGAGACGCAGCGGCCGGCTCTCCATCTCTGCACGCCTACCTTACTCATGGCATTAACTTTGTGGCCTGAGTCCTTCAAAACTGACTTCGGAAAATTCAAAATCAAATTTAATTCAAAGTTGAAACTTAGAAGCACTTGCTCTGCTTTCCCGCTACGTCTTCCCTTCCCTCACAGAGTCCAGCTTAGACAAGATGGCGTTTTGGTTAGTTTTCTATCAAAATTTGATCAGACCGCAGTCATGGCTGACACCGACGACAGACAGCCGTCTGAGGGCCAGGCGCTGTGCTAAGGTCTCTGCATTCACTCATTGTCCTGCTAGGTCCTCCGGGCAGCCCCACAAACAAGGAATCATGTGTGTTTTACAGACAAAAGAAAACCGAGTTTCAGAGACGTGAATTAAGTTGCCCACCCTGCCAGTAAATGAAAGAGCTGGAGTGCAGGCTGCCCTTTAGCCTTATCAATTGCACTATACAGCAGTATTTTTCCACTGCCAAATATGACTCATGATTGGGACAGTGAATCAATTCGCTGGGTTGCAAACATTTTTTAAAAATACAGAATGTATGGGCCCACCCCGTGGCCGAGTGGTTAAGTTCGCGCGCTCCTCTTCAGCGGCCCAGGGTTTCGCCGGTTCCGATCCTGGACATGGACATGGCACCGCTCGTCAGGCCGTGCTGAGGTGGCGTCCCACATGCCACAACTAGAAAGACCCACAGCTAAAAATATACAACTATTTACCAGGGGGCTTTGGGGAGAAAAAGGAAAAATAAAATCTTTAAAAAAACAAAACAGAATGTTAAGGAACAGATGGTAAATATCAGAGGATATCGTGCATGGTAAGAGTAAGGATGGTTGCATGCGTTTCTGCTCTGTTGTGCATACGTGATCGCGTATCGTGGGTTGCAATGTGAAATACATCGCTTGCTATGGGTTACAGTCCTGAGTTTGAAAAACCCCAGTGCATGTGGTACTTGGGAGGCATCCCCTCGGGTTCTGCAACAATTGTATCCACCACCAGTTGTACTTCTGTTCAGGCTCATGCAGGTAACAGAAGTGGTGAATTTCTGTCCCACTGTTAGGTCAGAAGTTCACTCCTGCACTTGTTCATTCATTCCTTCATTCCAGGCACTCTGCCATGTTTGGCTTGGCTCAGAGGAAACCTCTGTGAGACCCCTCTCCTGTCCCATTCACCCCCTTTGGGAGTGGGCCCCGTGGCTGCTGCCCCCAGGCCCTCCGAGGAGGGCACAGCCTGTGTCTTCAAGGCTGTTGGATCCGGGGGCTTTTGGGCTGGAGCAGTCGTGGAGTTCTGGCCCCGCCCTGTTTGTTCGGTAAATCCAAGCCGGGATTCTGTGCCTGCTGAGCACCTGGGAGGGTTGCCAGATTTAGCAAATAAAAATACCTGGTTAACTTTGAATTTCAGATAAACAGCTAAGGCATGCACTGTTTGGGACATGCTTAAATGAAATTTGTTTATCAAATTCAAGTTTAACTGAGTGTCCTACGTTAGATGTCCTAAAAGAGCTCCGGAGTCCCTCCCACACCTGGGGGACAGACAGGGCAGGTGGCTCCTGGGGCTTTAGGTCTCTGGTAGGGACAGGGGCTTCTGGCTGGAGGCACCAAGAAACCTGCCTGTCTGGGGGTCCAGCGAGGGAGCCAGTGCCCCTCCTTGGCACAGCTCAGGAGCTGGTTGATGGGTGTGGCTTCCTAGGGGAGCCCCCTCCAGCCCAGCCCAGGGCCCTGGGGAGCTTTGGGGCAGGAAGACAACGAGTCACTGGGCCTCCTTGGGAAGTTCTTGGGGGCCGCAGCCCACTGCAGGCTGGAAGGAGCATCAGATAGAGCCAAGGTTCTGGTATATTCTCAGGCTAGTGGCAGAGGCAGCTGGGGTCGGTGGGGGCCGAGGAGGAAAGAGTGACAAACCCCTGCAGATGGCGGAACGCCCAGGGCCCTTCGTCCACCACCGCCTCCCTGTGGGGCCTGGAGGAGTCCCTGGGACTTGCAGCACGAGTGAGTCTGGGATTCTCAGAGCTGCTCTGCTCCCCGCTGGCCACTCCTCCCCTTCTCTAGTGGCGTGGGCCCGGGGAAGGGCAGGAGAGGGCTCTGGCTGCTGTCCTCAGCAGCCACACCCATCAACCGGCTCCTGAGCTGTGCCAAGGAGGGGCACCGGCTCCCTCGCTGGACCCCCAGACAGGCAGGTTGCCTAGTGCCTTCAGCCAGGAGGAAGGTCCAGTCCAGCGACCAGGGGCAGATGTCCACTAGCAGCATCACCCTTAGACCCTGCCAACTGGGGCCCCACCCTTGAGAAGACCCCAACATGGCCGCTTCTGCCTTTGCCTCTCCTCAAGGGTGAGAAGCCTGGAGCCAAAGGCCTTACAGCCTTCTGTATACAGCAGACACAATTTTTTTAAGGAACTTTATTTTATTTATTTTACTTTTAAAAATTGTCATAAAATACACATAACATAAAATTTACCATTGTAACCATTTTTTAAAGTATTGTTCAATGGCGTTGAGGACATTCTTATTGTACAATCATCACCGCCATCCACCTCCAGAGCTCTTTCACTTTCCCAAACTGAAACTCTGTCTCCAACGAACGCTCACTCCCCACCCCCCTCCCCCAGCCCTGGCACCCACCATTCTACCTTCTGTCTCTATGAATTTGACTCCTCTGGGTACCTCATATAAGTGGAATCCTACAGTATTTGTCCTGTGTGACGGGCTTATTTCACTCAGCATGTCCTTAAGGTTCATCCGTGTTGTAGCACGTGTCAGAATTTCCTTCCTTTTTAAGGCTGAATCATATCCCGTTGTATATCTACATCACATTTTGTTTATCAACTTACGTGTCGATGGACTTTTTGGCTCTTGTGAATAACGCTGCTATGAACACGAGTGTAGAAACACTTATTCTGACATAGTTTCAAATGTATAAGAAAGTTGCAAGAAGTACAAAGAATTCCTGTGTATCCTTTACCCAGATTTGCCATCTTTTAAAAACATGCTTCTTATTTTGTAATAATTTTGGATTTGCTGAAAAGTTGCAAAGCAAGTACAGAGTTTCCACGTACCCCTCCCTCAGCTCACCCTGATGTTAGCATCTTACCCGATCGTGGTACGTGTGTCAAAACTAGGAAGTTGACACTGGGGTCACACTGTTAGCGAAACTGCAGACTTTATTTGAATTTCACCAGTTTCTCCACTAAAGCCCTTTTTCTGTTCCAAGATCCAGGCCAGGGCCCCACGTCGCATTAGTCAGACACCAGTGTGGTGAAAATGAAGAGACAACCGAAACCAGCAGAAACCGAGATGCCATTAAACGGCAAGGTCAAGCTGGGGCTCCAGGGAGGGTTTGACATTGGAAAGGCAGCTCCCACCCGAGGAGCAGGAGGTGGAAGCCACCCACCCCCCAACCACGACACGGAGAAGAGTGGCGAGCACCCTGACTCGACTCACTAAGGAGAAGACTGGTCCTGGCCCTCGGCTCCCAACTCCGGGAGGCCCCAAAGGCTCATGCACCTTCAGAACGCCCTGCACAGCCAGCAGAGGTTTCTGTTGAGACCACATCGCCTCCCAGCTTCTCCCTCGGCCCAGTCTGCTTCCCTCCCTCCCCTTCCACAGGCAAGACCCCAAGAGCACCCCAATCAACCTCATGATGCTAATGTCGGACTCAGAATCTGCCTCCCGGGGAACACAACCTGTGGCCGTGGTCCCCAAATGCCCACATTGGGTCTGATTTTGGAGCAGGGTCACCTACCATCTGGTCGGCAACAGCGATCCCAATAACAGTGGTGGGTGGAGCACAGACCCAGGCACAGGTAGCAAAAATTGTGAAAATTCTGCCCGTGGTGAACGGCATGGTGCGGGGGGAGAACGCACTGGCTGGTGAGATACATCTGGCATTTGATAAGAATGGAGGAAACGCTTATCAATAAGGACAGCGATGCTTTGGGAAAAGAGAATGAAAAGCTGAGAGTGATTCATTGGCCATTAAAAGCTAAGCATGAAAGATGGAAGGCCTTCTTGGTAAAACCTAAGAGACTTTCATCTCTTGGGATGAGACCTTAAAATACTGAGGCCAAGTCCCAAGACTTGACCCTAAGAATAGGAGACTCCATAGCAGGTCAAACTCCTAATCTAGAAAGATCTGTCATGCCAAGGTCGGGAACCTGGTTGGGAAGAATGGGACCATGACCTGCGGGACAGGGACGTCTAGGTTGATGTTCCCCAAAATCTTGAATCCCAAGAGTTCCCCGAACTCTGAGCCTGCAGAGTGGCCCAGGCCTACTTGTAAAGGGAGCTCCACCACCCACCCCTCCCGGCTGGAGACGAGGTAGAGGCCTCTGCCCTGCAGAACAACACACGTCCCTTTCAGAAACTGCCCCTCCTCCCCTCCTGGCCACCAACAAGTGGGGTAAAGTTCAGCACAACTCAGCTGAGGACACACTTGGCTGATAAAAGAGAAAGAGGACCCCACCCCAAGGAACTGGGGAAGCTGGCCAGCCTGTCCCCGCAGGAGCCAGACAAGGCTACATGGAAGTGGGGGCTGAAGGTGCTTGACTGAGTGGGTGGAACATACGACTGGGGAAGGGAACACTCTGCCAGGGCTTGGGACTCAACTCCCCGGCAAGGAGCCCGGGAGATGATGCTCACAGGCTGTTAGGACAGCCCTGGAGGCACAGGAAGGTGATGGCCCACCCCAGGTCAGGTAGAAATCGCAGAATCCCGTGGCAGAAGAGGGAAGGAGGGGTGGAAAGGCCAGAGAAGGGGGCATGTTCGAGGAGATAGACCAGGTAAGGCCACAAAAGCACCAGATGAGCAGGCGCCACGGGAGGGCCCAGAAGACACACTGTTTACTAAATTATAAAGAAGGTGGGCAGAGGGCACCAGTGTCCCTGGAAGGTGCCATGGTGACTCCTCTGTAAGCCAGGGCCGGTGGTGAGAAGAGCCATTGCCCAGCCGGCATAGCTGGGAGGGAGAGGACCTCATGGCTCCTCTCTCCATCTCCTCTCCTCCTTGACGGCAGAGGCCGTGTGGCAGCACTTACCCGTCAGCATCCCAGTGGATGCAGTTATCACAATGAGCAGCAAGATCATGGAGGCGGCCCTTTTGGTACAAGCTCCATGGGACTCCACGGCTGTATCCATGGAAATTACAAATGCATGCACCCTAAGACCCAGCTGGTCTCCTGGGAATGTATCCCACAGCTGTCCTACATTAAGAAAAATAACCCCAAACTGGGAAATAGGAAAGATGATGGCTCTTTGTCCTTTTAGTGTCCTGCTGGGGCACTTTCTACAGACCCAAACAAGAATTATCGAATTATAGAGACATTTGCACCTCAGTTTGACCCACTTTTTACTATTGATTAGGATATTTTACAACTCTGAAGGGCAGATGTCAGCTTGTAGAAAACTGTTAGCGATGCAAATAGCTCTTGTCTAATACAATTCAAATGAATTTTGTCTGGGAGAGATGCAAATGATTTCTGTCCTGTAGAAAAGCTAATCCCAAAGATCACAGTTTTATTGCCCAGGAGTTTAGACATTAACCGGCTTTGTATCTCACACAGCTGTCTTGTTCCAGATTTCTTTCAGTGCCTGTATGTATCCAGTCCCTGGAATTCTTTGAACCAATTTGACCATCCTGCTGGCTCCTTCATTAATGAGTTCAAAAGTCTTTAACACATAATCAGTTTATATTGATGTAAGAATCATGCTTTTCAGCTTTTTGAAAATTAAACTTTGACACCTAGCACGTATACATACAAAGGCATTTGTGGCATTGTTGCTTGTAAGAGAAAAGTATTGGAGCCTGTTGATTGGTAAGGAACTGGTTAAATTAATTATGGTGCATAATGACATCGTGGCATATTGTGCAGCTATTACAAAGGATGAGGCAACTGTGGATGCATTTACACGGAACAATCTCTGAGATTTAACGTCAAATTAAAAAATAGCGAGGTGCAGGAAAACAAGTATGATAGGGGCTCATTTGAGTAAAAGTGAATATCCTCCCCTTCTCTCTCCAGCTAGATTAGATGGAAGGATGGATGGATGGATGGACAGATGGATGGCTAGATGGATGGATGGATGGATGGATGGATGGGTGGGTAGATGGATGGACAGATGGATGGATAGATGGATGGATGGATGGAAGGAAGGAAGGTAGGAAGGAAGGACGGATAGATAGATTATCTCTAGATATCGCTATTGTAGGGGAGGAAGACATTTCCTCTACCCTCTCTGGGTTCTTCGGGCCGGAGAACAAATTAAATTCATGTGAGACAGAATAACAGGAGAAAATTAAACAAAGCTTTATAATATGTATACATGGGAGAGGCCCAGGCAAGCTGAGCAACTTACCAAAATGGCTGAAGCCACCACCTTAAATATCATCCTCAGCTAAAGACAAAGGAGGATGTTGGGGGTGGGGGGAGTCAGTTACAGGAGGTTGCCAGATTATGCAGATTTAAGTCCTTGCCTTCCACATTGATTTATCAAGAGTTTCTAGAGATAAGATCATCCCCCCTTCTTCCTGGTGAAGAGAGGAAGACACCTGTACAGATGGAGCTTTCCTTTACAATGTGAATGTCTCTTAACAAAGGGTAAGTAAATTCTACTTTTCTGAGTCTCTTTCCTGTCTGCAGTTTTCAAAAGTAACCAGCCCAAAATAATCCTCATGCCAAAGAGACATATCTTGGGGTGGCCAATTCCTGTCCCCCACACTATCTACATATCTATACACACACACACACACACAAGCACACACATTCTTCTAACTGTACCTCTGGAAGTCTATGTAAACCCTGGTAACAGTATTTACCTCTGGAAAGGAGAATGAGAGACCGGGAAAGGGGTAGGAGGAAGATATACTCGACACTTTTTACTGCATAACCTTTGTACCTATTGAATTTTGTAGCATTTGCATGTATTACTTATCCCAACAAACACATTAGTAAACATTTAAATAGACAATTAGGGGGAAAGGGTGCCCAGGAGAGAGTACAATATTCTAGATGTAATAGAACAGTGCAAGGTGCTTGAGACCACAGCCCCTGAGATCTGGATTTTTCTAAATGTGGACTAAGTCTATAATGGCTTTTTTTGAAGACAAGTTTATTGAAGTATAATTAAATACAGTAAAATTCACACTTTTTACCTGTACTGTTCTATGAGTTCTGACAAGTGTATGCAGCCACATAACCACTACCACAACAAGTCACAGAGCACAATGCTTTTGAGGTTCATCCATGTTATTGCTCATAACAGTAGTTCATTCTTTTTGATGGCTGAGTAGTGTTCCATTGTGGGAATGCACCACAGCTGGTTTATCCATTCACCTGTTGATGAGTGTTTGACCCTTTCCAGTTTTGGTTAATTATGAACAAAAGCGGCCAAAAACATTCTCATACAAATCTCTGTGTGAACACACGTTTTCATTTTTCTTGGATAAATACCCAGGAGTGGGATGCTGGGTTTATGCTAGACATATGCTGAACTTTGTAAGCAACTGCCAGATTCTTTTCCAGAGCAGCCACACCATTTTGCATACCCACCAGCAGTGTATGAGAGTTCCTGTTGCTCTGTATCCTTGTCAACACTTGGTATTGTCAGTTTTTTTTTTAACTTTAATCATTCTAATAGATGCATTAGCGTATCTCACTGTGGTTTTAATTTGAGTTTCTATGTTGACTTATGATGTTGAGTATATTTTCCTGTGCTCACTGGCCATCTGCATCTCTTCTTTGGTGAACTGTCTTTTCAAATCTTTTGCCTGTTTTTTTTATTGGCCAATTGTTTGTTTTTTATTGAGTTATGAGAGTTCTTTGTATATTCCCATACAAGTTCATTATTAGATATGTGCTTCACAAATATTCTCTCCAGGTCTGTATCATGACTTTAGAGACTTTCTCAGCTTCCTGCTATGAACACGAGAATTTGGTTCACTTCCTTCTCTTCCCCCTCTGCCTCTCACAGTTTGGAAGTTATTGTTATTATTGTTATTATTTTTATTTTGGTTCTATTGAGTACCTGCTAACTCTAACATATGAACCTCCATTTCATGCTGCATCAACTTTTGACAGTATCTCCTGACTCCTCCTTTGTCACATGCACTCCTTTTCCCAACAATCTTTTCCACTCCTTCTGACAACCACATTCCAATTTTTACATAGTCAAAGTTCTTAACACCTATAATCTGTCTCTGAACTACAACCAAGGCTTGTCTGCTCTATCCACAGTTGGACTTTAATCATTTCTCCATCATACTATAAATTCTGTGGGTCCCCGTTCCCCCAGGAAGCCTCACTTCAGAATCTTTATTCTTCTTACTCTAATCTTGACTAATTGATTTCTAGATCTGGGATGACCCACCATCCTGGTTCCCAGGACAGAAGCCTTTTAGTGCTAAAAACGGAGAAGTCCTGAGCAACCTGCAATGAGTTGGTCACCCTATCTTGAAACTTCCCTGAGTCTTCTGGTTGGATCCAGTTTTCCTCTTTCTTCATTTATTTCTTGGTTTCTCTGGAGAATATCATCCAGGAACTTTTTAAGAAAGGATGTGTTGAAGATAAACTGTGTCCTTCCATGTCTGAAGTGTCTTTATTCTGCCCTGAGGTTTATTGATAGATAGTTCAGCTGGATATAGAATTCTAGGTTGGAAATAGTGTTCCCTTATCATTTGGCAGGTACGGTCCATCTTCTTCCAGCCTCCAGTATTACTGACAGGTAGTGTGGTGCTTGGCTGATTCTCTTTGTTGAGCCTGCTTCTCTCTTCTCTTCTATTTCCCCCTTCTGTTTCCTTTAGCTCTGCATTCTTAGATAGTTTATTATCTGGTGCTTCTATTGGACTTTTAATCTCAGTGGGCGTATTTCTTTAATCTCAAGAGCTCTTCAGTTGTTCTCTGATCTTTTCCCCTTTAACAAGATTGAGTTCTTGTTTTATGGCTGGAATATCTCCTCTAATCCCTCTGAATATGTTCAGCAGAGGTTTTCAGTGCTCTCTTCTGCTCCATGAACCATCTCTGCTCCTCCAAGCCACTGTTTTGGTTGTTTTCTGAGCCTTCTCGTTCATGCTAGTGGCCCTCCTCAAACGCCTGGTGATCTTTCATGGCTCATTCATGTGCAGGAGGACAGGATTGGGTGCCAAGTTGGTGTTCCCCTGCTGCTGTGTCACAAGGCCTCCCAGCCCCTCCAGAGTGAGAACTCTGTACAGGCCAGGGTGAGGGCAGCTTTATTTTAGAGACAACTAGTCCAGCTCCCCACCCCACCCCTATTGTGCAGGGTAGGGCTGCACAATATCCTCCCAGCTGCCACAATCATACTTGGTGGCCTTGCAGCTCAGTGGCCTTAGCTATCCCTGACAATTGTTTCAGCTTTATCAGCAAGGAGCCTTCTAGGGTTTGGTTGGGTGAAATGCCCAGGGGGTGGCATTGTCACAGGTGCGATTATCTCATAAAGAGACCTCCAGCAGCTCCCCCGTGCTCAGCAACCTCCCTTTGGCTCTTGCGTCCTACAGTGTCTGCTGACCTGAGCCCAGGGTCTCTGGGGGGTTCTGTCTGTGGCCAGTCACCCTCCCTTCTCTGCATTCATGTCACAGCGTATTGTGGGCTGCTGTGCTCTCCACCTGGGCAGCCATCGATGCTCTCCTATCCCTGCCCCTTCCACGGCTCTCTTTGCTGCGTGGGTGCATTCCTTTCATGCATCTGCAATTCAGTGGGGACTTGGAACAGACCCACGTGCACAGCCCTCAAACTGGAAGCCTCACCCCGAGACTGAATTGGGGTGTGGCAGGAAATAGAGGCTCTCGGGACATGAGTGAAATTGGACATTTATCACCACCTGTAACACACCAGGCGCAGTGCTTCACATGCTTTATCTCACTTATTTCTTGTTATTAATATTATCCCCATTTTACAGTTTAATACTGAGATGCAAACAAATTAAGCAACTTGCTCCAATTCATGTGCCTAGGAAAAGGTGGAGCCAGAATTCCAACCCTGGGCCCAGGTGACTCGAAGGTCCAGATGCTAATGGCCCTGCATTGTCCCCAAGCCCCTGCAGGACCATCATCAATTGGGCAATACAGCCCCAGCCTTCAGAAATCACCGAGCCCCCTGCACCCTGAATCCCCACCCACGTCTGTGTTCCAGGAAAACTGCAAGCACCAAGCTTCCTCCAGGGGCCCCACTGCCCCCCAGAGGGTCCCCTGGGAGCCATGTGACCAAGCCTGGGGCAGCTCCTTCCTTTCTCCCAGGTGACTAATGCCCCCGAGCTTCCTGCTCTGACCACATAGGAGAAAGGAGATAAGATCCCCCTAGGGAGGGGGGTGCTATCTGAGCCTAAGGCGGGGCTGTTCCCCATCACCCCCCAACCTGGTCCTCAGCTGGCACCACCTGCTGAGTCTCAGAGCCATAGCTGCTGTGCACTGAGGACCTGCCACTGTCACTGCGTTAGCTCCATTGGCTCTAGTTTCCCAATGACCTTTTCAGGTGGGGAAAATCATCCCCATTCTCCTGAAGAGGAACTGAGTTTCAGAGGTTAAGGACCCAGTTCAAGGCCACCAGCTGTAAGTGGCAGAGCTGGACTTTAACCCGGGCCTGAAAGGTGCTCACGGCAGTGTGCCCTATACACAGTGACAGTGATGAGGACCAAGGCTGCCCCTGCCCCAGGGAGAGAGGTCCAAGGTGTCCTGCCCTACATACCCATCTATATCATCCTCTGGGAAGCACAGGACGTCCTGACCTGATCTGACCTGATTCGCATCCAAAGTTATAGGACCACCCAATAACCAGACCCCACCTGCACTGGTAACCACTTTAATGACTTTTTTTTACATAATCTTTCCTTTGTCCTATAAAGAGATAACTCACATACCTATGCCTTAAATTTAGCTCTAACCCTCAATCCATGTTTGCAGCTCTTACTGCCCGTGGGTCCTGTCCCCATGCCTGCAGCTCTTACTGCCCGTGGGTCCTGTCCCCAAGCTATTCCATGCTATTCTCTGAATAAAGGAGTACTGCTGCTGGACCTTGAGAGTTCAAGAAATCTTTCTTTCGACTCCTTGACTCACCGAGCCCGCATCAACAGGATTCCCACCTCCGCCACAGCCTGGCAGGGGCAGCCAAGCCCCCAAGGCTGAGCTCATGAGGCCCCCAGCTTGGGCATTCCCAAGGCTACTGGGTCGTGACACTCAGGAATTTTGGAGGATGAACCCTGGGCCGTCCCCCAGCTCCCCCGACATCCTCCCAAAGAAACAGCTACATCGGGTCAAGATTCTGGACCTGTCCTCCCTGGCCTGCCCGGCCCTGCAGCCGCCTAGCCCTGTGCTGAGGCCCCAGCCAGGAGGGCAGCCTCCAGCCCCGCCACTAGCAGGGCTGGATTCAGCAGTTAATCACATTTGCAAAGGAGGAGGTCTCATAAACGCAGCCGTCACAGAAGGTGGAAAAAACCCAAGGAAGGGGGAGGGGGTGTGAAGAGTAGGGAAGGAAAGGATTAGGAAGCGACCGCTAGCTGTTAAAGGGGAACTGTCCCCAAAATTGGTAATCCGAGAGAAAACGTGTGAAGGCATCTCTGTCAACGCCACCTCGACTTCCCAGCACAGGCGCGCGCCACGGAGCCCAGGGGTCGGAGGCTGGGTTCAGAGAGGCGCGAGGCGCGGCCGGGGGAGCTGGAGGGGTGGGGGAGGGGCGGGGGACGGGCGGGCACGGAGCCGCGGGCGGGGCGTCTGGAGCCAGAAAGGCGCCTGCCTGCCGAGCTCAAGTGCACCCAAGCCCCAGGGCAGCGGTCCTATAGTCTCCACTTTACCGAGGAGGCGGGGACACCTCGCTCCATGAAATTTCCATTCCTATCACCCAAGGGTGGCCTCGGCCTTTGACGATCACCCTGCCCTCTGGAAACCCTCCCCCACCCCCCTCCTCCTTCCCCTCCTGGGATGAAGGGAAGGAAAGGGTAGGAGTGGCCTGCAGGCGACCGGTCCCCTGGTGTCCCCTGGTGTAGCTCCTCATGCATAAAACAGGAGGGACCTTTTCCTCCGCAGCTAATCAAAACCTCTGGGCCGAAAGATCGCAAATGAAGAACCCCTTTCAAGTCATTTCCTTTGCAAATGAAGCCGCTGCTCCGGTGTTTTTTCCTCTTTAATATCTCATCAACACTGCAGTCGACCCAGGAGCCCGGCTGCTCCGCTCGTCAGGCCCCAGGCAGCTATTCGGCACATTTCAATTAGCCTAATGAGTCCTTGGTAAACAGATGAGGCCAGCGGTGGGCACCTCTGATCCCTGGCCGCTGCCCTCGCCAGGCCTAGGGGACTGGGGCCACCGCCCCCAATGGTAATTAGCAGATTTTCTAGGTCTGTGCCCCAAAGCCCGCCCAGCTGGAGAGGTCACCTGCCCAGGTCTGGCTCCTCCTGCCACCAGCCTCTCAGAAGTCCGGGGACTGAGCCTGCGTGGTGGAGGCCGGGAGGCCTGGCAGGCAATGGGGAGCCCTGGGCACAACCCCAAATCTTCAGGAAGATCCCGGACAAACTTCCTAACCTCTCTGTGCCTCTCGTTCCCCCTCTGTAACCTGAGGGATTATGGTACCCACCTCAAGGACTGTGGGACATTGCTAAAGCATAATTTTTATAAAGGTAAAATCATGGCTCAAATATAAAATGACCACGTGTCAAAGATTTTCTTTAACTCAATTCATGAGGGAACCAAGATATTACATCCAGTTCAAATGAAATTCGAAGAACACAGGCAGGGAGGCAGTCACGGATGCTGGGATGAATTCATAAACAGATGCAAAACTGGCCACAGGGCGATAATCAGTGGCATTCCACCAGACTCAGTTTATATGCGTTTCTGTGGACAAGAATTGTTTGCATTGTTATCAGTTTTCTACAACTTACAGACTTGTAAAACACCCCGAAGACAGCAGAAAGCGAGATGCTGGTCCCCTTAGAGTTGGTGGTCCATTCGGAGACAGGCAGCCCAGGCCTGGAGCTAAGCCTGGGTCTGGGGACTGCTTTGCTGGGGCTCCCGCAGCCAGAGCTCCTGGGATCCGGCCTTTCCTCCTTGTGCCATCCCCTCTGAGGGCCTGTCACCTTGCAGGACCCTCATAAGCCTGGGACACAGGTTTCCCCACCCCCAGAACCATCGACCCCCAGAGCTCTGATCCTCTTCCTTCCGGGGCGGCCACCTCCCGCGGCAGCTCCTCTTCCCGTCCCCCAGGCTCCAGAGCTGCCCGCCCCCAATAATTCAGGCTTCTGGACTCAGAGAAGAGCCCTCTTGCCCTGAGGGGTGGACGAGAAGAAAGAACTCTCTGAATTCTGCCTCTTTTCCAGGGAGGACAAATTACACGTGCCACATGGGTGAATTATCCTGCCCCAGGTGGTCATCAGGACCTAAGAATGGCACCTTTACTCAAAGGGGGGTTTTCTGAGTTCACCCAGCAGGAGACCCTGGAACTCTGCCAGGACTCACCCCCTGGGGGGGGTTGTACCTGCCCCTTTTCTTCCCCTCCTCCCGGGGCCATCCCCAGCGGCTGCTCTGTGTTGCTCTGGGGTGAGAGAGTCAGGAATCTGTCTCCCCCGGGGGCCGTGAGCTTCCTCAGGGCAGGGCAGGGCGGGGCCTATTCATCTCCCCAACATCTGGCAGGGTGAGCGGCACAGGTGGAGCACAACGCATTCCCCCTTCCCACCCCCCAAATGAGTGAGCTGGCGCCAGGTCTGGTCCCCGCCCTTGGGAAGCTCCTGGCCTGGCTGGGTTAGGGGTAGGTGCTGGGCCTGTGGCCTTGGGGTTCACCCCACTTTCCTAGACTCCACTGTCTGCAGCTTTCCCCTGCCCACGCCCGTCCCTGCTGCTAAGACAGGCTCCTTTGAGATTCCTCTTGCATTTTCATTAATTTCTATTGAATAATTAAAACCAGGAAATTAATACTTTCAACCTAAACCTGAATTGCAGTGTGTGTGCTTTTCATAATTGTAATTCCACTGGAGCCTTAAACACTCCTGTGAGTCCTTCTCCAGGGCCGGAGGGGACAAAGCTGTGTCTTGAGGACCTAAAACACGGTGCCTGGCTCCAGAGTGCACTCCATCAATGCTTTTTAATTAACGGATGGGTGGAAACAAGGACACCAAAGGTCAAGCCAGCTGCTGGGAGGCTACCAAAATTAGGGATGACTCCTACTACTTTCTGAACCAACCAGAACCAGCTAGAACCGGCTTTGTTTCTTTTATCAAAAATGGAATGGAAATCGCAGGACATCAAAAGGATGGGAACCTGGCCAAAAAGGTTTTGCTTTTCCTTTTTCTCCTGTCCCACGCCAGGCCACCTCACATCCAGATGTTACCTGCCCTGCTTCCAGCCTTCTCCCAAAGGCAGGGTTCCTAAACCAGGGCACCATCCTGGGCCCTGGAGCGTGCTTCCTGAGGAGGCGCAGGCGAGAGGTATGGTCTGCAGCCCTCAGCATGGCCCCTTGGGGACAGCCAGGTGTCCACTCCAGCAGTTGTGGACACCCTTTTAATCTTTTACGACTTCTCCCGCTCCCGGCAGGAACTGGGGGCCCTCAGTGTCACCCAAGGCAGCTTTTGTTAGCCTTTTCTGGGACGCAGGGGGATAAGCATCTCCTGATTTTAGAGAAACATAAAGAGCAAGCGAGCAGAACGGCTACAGATGGTCCACGTTCTCTGGCTGCTCGGCAGCCTCAGCTGGGAGGGGCCCCGGCGCCCTGAGGCGTCCCGTTAGTTCCATCCCGTCCGCCAGGAGAAGGGGAGGATGCAGTCGTTATCCACAGTCGGCAATGACTCACAGCCACACATAGGGGGTTCCCCAGGGTCCTCAACAAGAATAGAACAAGGCTGATGCAGCCGGGAAAGCGAAGAGAGGACCTGGTCGTAGAGAAATGGCGAGCCGAGTGGGAGGCAGGCGGACGGGGAGCCACCTCCAGGTGCACCTGGCCAGGTGGAGGTGCAGGGGAAAGGTTCTCCAGGCCCCACCTGTCCTGGTTTAAGGCTGAGATGCCCAGGCTCCAGGGAGGGGTCCCCAACCTCACTGATCATCAGAAGCCCTGGCAGGGCAGGGTTCAATTGCTGCATTTCTCCTGCCATCTAAACGCCTCTCCATTTTTGGGTCAACTACCGTACCTGGAAGGTCTAGCCCAGAGCCAGGCACCAGGCTAGACTTTAGGACTCTCTGTAGAGAGAATAGAGTCTGATCACCACTCACTCTTCCCTGTCTTTGCTCCACCCACACTAGCCTCTTTCCTCTATCTTACACCTGCCTCAGGGCCTTCGCACAGGCTGTTCTCTGTCTGCACTTCCTTTTGGCTCGCTTCCTCCAGCTTTCTGCCCAAATTGTCATCTCAGCAAGAGCTCTTACTGGCAACCAGGAACCTACCTGCCTACCTTCCACACTCCCCCTCTTTCTTGTAATTTTCTCCATAGCAGGACTAAATATTTGTTTATTGTCTGTCTTCCATGAGGTACAATATAAGCTCTATGAGAGCAGGCACCTTCATTGTGCACAGCTGTAGCCTCAGAACAGTGCCTGGCACACAGTAGCTCCTCCATAGCTATTTGCTGAATGAATGGATGAGTGAATGAGTCACTGTCACTGGCTAGGGAAGGAGCACACAGCGTTGGGTCCAAGGAGGAAAAACCTTCCTTTGGACGCAACTGGCACCCAGGGGCCGTGTGGTCTGAGCTTGGCGTCAGTGGGGTCGTCCTGCCCCCTCATGGAGGGTGGCCCCCTGCTTCCGGCCGTTTGGGTCCCTCCCCGCTGGCGGCCACAGCTGCACAGCCCTCTCAGACTGGAAGTCTCCCCTTGATCTTCGGGGCCCCACCCCTGGACCCCTGCCCCGCTTTCTGGCTGCATCTTTACCCCCATGTCAGGCCCTTTGCTCCCGCCCTCCCGGCCGCCTCCGCACAGTTGGGGTTCTCTGGAGGCGTGGGGCCTCTGCACCGGGCGTCAGAGGCAGCTTTCCTTTCGTACCAAAGTTTACAAGATGCCGCTTTTCAGAATGTCTGAGTGCATAGCCCCCTAAAGGCTTTTTGTGGTAAATGGCTCTCAATAGAGTTTATTCATTAATTTTTTTTTTTTGTTTGAGGAAGATTAGCCCTGAGCTAACTGCTGCCAATCCTCCTCTTTTGGCTGAGGAAGATTGGCCCTGAGCTAACATCCGCGCCCATCTTCCTCTGGTTTATATGTGGGATGCCTACCACAGCATGGCTTGCCAAGCAGTGCCATGTCTGCACCCGCGATCCGAACCGGCGAACCCGGCCGCCGAGAAGCAGAACATGCGAACTTAACTGCTGCGCTACTGGACCAGCCCCTCATCAATTCTTATTAATTATTTCTTGAGCGATGGCTGGGGGGAGGCAGGAGCCCGCTCGGCCAGCAGTCGACCATCAGCTGTCAAATCCTGGGATGACTGAGCCCTGAGGAGCGTCCCTGTCAGCTGCCATCGGGATCGCCTGGGCCTGGGGTGGGAGACGGAGCAGCCTGAGCAGAGCCGGGGCCTCCCAACCGCTGGAGGAAGGACGGCAGAGGCGCCGGGTGGCGGGGTGGGGGGGGGGGGGGCCCGCAGCGGATAACCCCCCCCAGGGTGAGACTTCCCCTGCGGGCAGCCCCTCCACTGCGTAGTGAGGACTTTTGGCTTCAGCAAAGGGGGAAGAAAAAGAATTACCACTTGCTGGGCAGCGGCTGGGGCGCCTCACACATGGATGAACGCCCTCCCCGGAAAAGAAAACGCAAATAAGACGTGAAAGCCCTGATGGCAGCTCGTGCCAATTCCCACGGCGTAAATACTCCCACAGCGACCAGCTTCAAGATACCGACAATTGAGCAACCGGCTTGTAGAATTCCTGGGAACTTAAAAACCACCTCTGCAAGCCCGCGAGAGCTAGCCCCAGCACGCTGGTGTGTGACGGGATTCAAAACTTCCCTGCCGCGAGGGGTGATGGTTAATTTTACGAGTCAACTTGATTGGGCCCCAGTGCCCAGATATTTGGTCAAATGTTATTCTGGGTGTGTCTGAGTGTGTTTTCAAATGAGATTGACATTTGACTTGGTAGGACTGCATAAAGCCAATGGCCCTCCGCAAGGCAGGTGGGCCTTGTCTAATCAGTTGAGGACTTGAATAGAACCAAAAGGGTGACCTTTCCATGAATGAGGGGGAGCCCCTCCCGCCTGACTGCCTTGAGCTGGGGCGTCGGTCTTTTCCCACCTTCAGACTTGAACTGAAACACTGGCTCTTCTTGGGTCTTGAGCCTGCTGGCTTTTGGACTGGAATTTACACTCTTGGCTTATCTGGTGTTCAGGGTTTGGACTCAGACTGGAACTACACCATCAACCCTGCTGGCTGCCTCCATAATCACGTGATCTATGTATATTTATCCATCCTTTTGATTCTGTTTCTCTGGAGAACCCTAACTAATGCAGGGGTAGCTGTGGTCACCAGAATAGACGCCCGTTGAGCAAAGCAGATTGCCCTCCATGGTGTGGGTGGGGCTCATCCAATCAGTTGAAGGCCTGAGTAGAACAAAAGACTGACTTCCCCTCAGAAAGAGAAAATTCTGCCAGCAGATGGCCTTCGGCCTTGAACTGCAACATCAGCGCTTCTCTGGGTCTCCAGCCTCACAGTCCACTCCAGATTTTGTACTAACCCGTCTCCATAACTATGTGAGCCAATTTCTTAAAATAAGTCTCTCTCTCTCTATATATAAATACACATCCTGTATGTGAAGATGTCTGTTCCGCCATGTGCCACATAACGGCATTGTGGTCAGCAATGGGCCACACACAGTGGTGGCCCCATGAGTACCGCACAGCACAGGTGTGAAGGAGGCTGCGCCACCTGGCTTGCCAAGTGCCCTCTGCGACGTTTGCACAACGACGCGTTTCTCAGAACGTCTCCCCGTTGTTAAGTGACGCGTGACTCTGTACATATATATACATGTCTATAGATACACACACATCTGCTTCTCTGGAGAACCCTGGCTGACACACATGGCAAGAAAGAATGAGGTTGCAGAATTAAAATAGTTAATCAGCTGGTCTTCAGATAAGGAGGTTATTCGGGATTATCCAGGAGGACACAATGTAATCACGCAGTCCTTAAAAGTGGAAGGAGGCGGCGGGAGAGCCAGCGTCAGAGAAAGATGTGAGGAAGACGCCACCGGCCACTGCTGCTTTGAAGACGTGGCAGGGCCATGAGCCAAGGGCCACAGGCGGCCTCTAGAAAGACGTGGATTCTCGCCGGAGTCTCCAGAAGGAACCAGCCCTGCCGAGACTGATTTTAGCCGTGTGGCCCATTTTGAATGTTGACCAAAAAATAATAATGATAATGAAATAATAAACTAGTTTTGTTTTATGCCCCTGAGTTTGTCGTGATTTGTTCCAGCAGCAACAGGAAAGCCATGGGAATCATACTGTCTGCATTTAACCGGACGATGGGCCAAAGCTCGGAGAAGGGAACTCCGCAGGGTCGCAGTTCAGGGCAAGTGTCAAAGTCAGGGTTTGGGCCCAGGGCCGGCGGACGCCAAGGTCCAAGTTGTTTCTTCTGTCCCACCAGAAGCCACTCTTTAAATGCACCCCCCTTCAGCCTAGGTAACTGGAAAGTCTTTCTTTGCAAAACAGAAAATTAAAGAAACCACCACAAACAGCAATGTCCGGGGGAAGGCAGAGCTGAAAACCAGATGGTGAGTGAGTGTGTGAGCTGGCCGCGCAGGCTGAGGGGCGGCGCCAGGCCCTGGGACCCAGGGGCTTGGATGGATGTTGATCCCTCTGTGGAGACGAGGTGTGGCCTTGAGGTTGGTGTGGGGAACGGAGACCCCTTACAGACGCCACCTCAGTGCGAAGGTAGGGCAGTAAACGCCCGCTCCAGCACGGGGAGACGAGGAGGCTGCTCAGCCTTCGTGGAGACACCAGCTGAGCGGTTTCTAGAATTGATGAAAACCAAGCTTCATCAGATTCAGGAAGCTGGGTGAGTCCCAGGCCCTGGACGCTGGTGTCGAAGACATAGGCACTAGCTGGGAGGCCTTGTACCTTTTGGGCTCAGCGCAACACCAAGCACTTGTGCTGGTCAAATGTTTGTTGAATGAATGCATGATGGGGAGAGGGGAACAGGATGGGAAATGAGGATGTGTAAATCCAGCCGTAGACAAGGCTGAGGATTCACAGTGGGGTGGGCACAGATGAGGGATTCTAAGGGACTGGGGGAGGCCTAGGACAAGGGTATCGAGTATCCAGGGGCTCCTCATGTCGCCCCAAGGAGCCCTCCCTCGGCCTAGCCCCCAGCCTGAAACTCCAACAGCCAAATGCCCAATCCCACCGCAGCCCTTGGTACACCTGCTGGAGAAGACCCCTCCCCAAAGGGTCTTGAAGGACGAGGTGGCCGATGGTCAGGCCTGGGCAGCCAGGGCCAGCCGGGGGAACTGAGAGCTGACACAAATGGTCTCTGTTCCGTTCGCTTCACACCCAGCGTCGGGGGCAGCAGCTGCGCTATTTCTCCAGAATCACGAGGCTCTGGAGCCCAATATTCAAGTAGATGCAGAAGTTGGGCCTGGGCTATTTTTAGCATCATCAGAGGGAGGAGATGGAGGGCTGAATCAAACAGTCCCGGCATCAACCTGGGAAGTCGGGCGCCAGGGACTGCCCTCCTGCTGTAAGCGCCTGCATGTGGGTCCCAGGTGCCCGGAGGCCCATGTCAGGTGTTTATCTGGAGGGTGGGGAGAGACTGGTGTGGTCCACAGTCTGTCTGCATCCCTGGGGCCAATGCTTTTTCCTTTGGGGCTTTAATTGAGCAAGTGCCACGCTTTTTTTTTTTTTTTTTTGAGGAAGATTAGCCCTGAGCTAACATCACTGCCAATCCTCCTCTTTTTGCTGAGGAAGACTGGCCCTGAGCTAACATCCATGCCCATCTTCCTCTACTTTATACGTGGGACGCCTGCCACAGCATGGCGTGCCAAGCGGTGCCATGTCTGCACACGGGATCTGAACCAGTGAACCCCGGGCCGCCAAAGCAGAACGTGCCCACTTAACTGCTGCGCCACTGGGCCAGCCCCCGTGTCACGCTTTTCTGAGAAAAGATGGGCTGGGCTGCGTGCTGGGGCCAGGAGGCCATTCGGCTCGTGACTCAGGACACAGCTCAGGCCTCTGGGCTGGCGGTTACCTCCCTCTCCCGTTAATATCTTTAAAGGCAGCGGAAAACTGACCGCTTCTGTATTGGCTGCTGGAACAATCATCACAAACCCGGTGGTTTAAAACAGCAGGAATTTATTCTCTCACGGTCTGGAGGCTGGAAGTCCGAGACCAGGGTGTCGCAGGCCGCCCTCCCTCCGAGGGCTCTGGGAAGAACGCTTCCTTGCTTCCAGCTTATGGTGTTGCCGGCTCTCCTTGGCGCTCCGTGGCCTGTGGCTGCGTCACTCCACTCTCTGCCTTTCTCCACGTGGCCTTCTCCCCTGCCTGTGTCTGTGTCCAAATCTCCCTCTCCTTCTAAGGACACCGGTCCCTGGAGGTAGGGCCACCCTCATCCAGTGGGACTTCGTCTTAACCAATTACATCTGCGAACACTCTCTCTCCAAAGGTCACACCCACAGGCCCCAGGGTTAGGACTTCTTTTGGGGGACACAGTTCCGCCCATGACAGCTTCCATCTCATTCTATCCCAGTAGAGTCACCCCCAGCAGCTGCGGCTGGAGGAGACCCTCTGGCTTGGGGTCAGAGGACCTGGCGTCCGGTCTGGGCAGCAGCAGGCTGGGAGCGGCTCTCCCTGGAGCCTCACTGTCCCCACCTGTAGGCACCCGGGGCGATCCTGAGCCCCATTTACTCAGCACCCACTTCACCTCGCACCCCGCACCCCGCACCCAGAGCTGTAGCTGCCTGGCCTCGTTTCCTCCTCAACCCCGTGTGTCCCGGGGCCGTTTTCCTTACTTCGTGCGGGAGGACCTGGTGCCAAGCAAGGTGAGGCCCCGAGGCAGCAGGCCGGGGTTTCGAGGGTCCTTTGAAGTCGGCCAAGGGAAGGGGGCAGCTGTGGGGCCTGGGCTCAGGAGGGCAGCTCCTCCAGGTTCTGACCCCAGCAGGCCCAGCCCCAGCTACCAGGGGAGAACCCAGAGTGGGGGCTGCCTCCAGGCCCCGCAGGGAGCAGAGGAGACCCTGCCGTCTCCCTCCCAGCTCCCTGGTTCTGGGGAGAAGGCTAGTCAGCAGCCTCCAGCCACTCTCTCCAGCCCTGGCGCTTGGGTTCCACTCGGAGCAGCTGAGGCTGGTTGGTCGTGCGTTCTTCGCCCCAGGCTGGACCCAGCCTCTTCTCTCTGCTCCGGGCTCATTGGCTTCCGCAGGCCCAGGCCGGGGCTGCAGGGACAAGCAATGTGGGCCTGGGGCTGGGAGGGGCGAGGCTTCCCCTGAGGCCCTGACCTGCTCAGCCCCTCGGGGAGCAGAGCTGGGGGAGCCGAGAGGAGCCATCCAGGCACGAGGGGCCGTGGAAGCCCGATGGGGACACTGGAGGCTCATCGGAAACCCGAGGAGTGCTTCTGAAAACCTCTACAGCCTGGGCCGACCTCAGAGCTTCTGGGTTAACTTGTCTGGGTGCAGCCTGGGTGTGAGGGTGCCTAACGCTCCCCAGGTGATTCCAAAGGCTGTCTCCTCACCTGTGGGTGGGAGGACGAGGTGGCCTTGTGGGGTGGAGGTGAGGCCAGCCCTGATATTTCCTCCGCTGTCCAGTGGTGGGTGGGAGGTGGGGGTGCTGGAGAGGGGGTGGCCAGCGTCCGTCCAGGGAGGAAGGGCTGGAGAGCGGACAGCTCCCTGGCACTGGTGTCTGGCCTTATACCCCAGCTGTAGGTCCTTCCAGGGTCCGACTTCTCTTTCTCCTGCCACTAGCCTGCCCCTCCAGTTTCTCCCTCGTCCCACTCCACCCCACCCCAGCCCACCCGATTAAAAGTTTAAGACAGGGTTCAAAGGTAGTCTCTTGCACAAAGAACTCTTAAAACTCAACAATAAGAAGACAAACAACCAATTAAAAAACAGGCAAAAGACCTGGACAGACACCTCACAAAGAAGACATACAGACGGCAAGTGAGCTCGTGAAAAGATGCGCCACACCCTGCGTCATCAATGACATGTAAAAGAAAAGTCAGTCACAAACAGGTGGGACACCTGCTGCTACCCGCTCGGTCCAGACGGTGGTTGGCAAAGGGTGGGCCGAGGGCCTGCAGGAGTGGCGGCACCTTAGTAAAGACTCGATCCCCAGGCTCCACCCCAGGCCTACTGGCCCAGCAACCTGTTTCCATCAGCTCAGAGTCGGGCGCCAAACTTTGAGAGCCACTGGCCCAGAACACGCTTCTCCACCTCGGCACTCCCGACACTTTGGGCCGGAGCATCCACGTCGGTGGGGGCCGTCCTGTCCCTGTGGGATGTTGACCGGCATCCCTGGCCTCTACCCACTGGATGCCAGCAGCGTGCGCCACCCCCCATGTCGGGACAATCACAAATATCTGCAGACGGGGCCGGCCCGTGGCCGAGTGGCTAAGCTCGTGAGCTCTGCTTCGGCGGCCCAGGGTTTTGCTGGTTCGGATCCTGGGCGTGGACATGGCACCGCTCATCAGGCCATGTTGAGGCGGCGTCCCACATGCCACAACTAGAAGGACCCACAACTAAAAATGCACAACTATGTACCAGGGGGCTTTGGGGAGAAAAAGGAAAAATAAAATCTTAAAAAAAAAAAATCTGCAGTCAGTGCCAATTGTCCTCTGGGGGGCTAAACTGCCCGCGGTGGAGAGCCCCTGGCTAGAAGGAAGCCCCTGACTATGGGGAGCCTCAGAGGATCACGTCAACCACGAGCACATCCTGTGGGCTGGGCACCGGGCTAGGATGTCACACTACAGGGTTATTTGATCCTCACAGAAACTTTGAAATGATCACTCCCCACCTCCCCTGACTTCCCGGCCCTGCCCCCATCCACACTGCTTATAAGCTGTGTGTCCTTGGGCAAGTTACTTAAACTCTCTAAGCCTCCATCTTCTCAACTGTAAAATGGGGATATAATAGTACCTATCTGAGCCCATGAAATGACAAACCGTGTGTCAAACTCCCAGGTTGCTGTCTGAAGCACAGTGAATGCCCCGTAAATATTAGCTAGTCTTCTTAGCACAAGATAGCTCAGGTTCTCATCAAGATGCATCTGTGTTCTCTGACCTCACACTGCCACAGCCAGCAAAGGCCAGCCTGAGGAGCACAGAACAGGGTACAGCAAGCAGGGTCCCCAGAGTCACAGCGCAGGGGCAGCCAGGAGGGGCCCGCAGGCCTCTGGTCCACACAGGGACTTGCATTGGGCAGCCCGACGCAGAGAGCACGGGCTTTGTAGACCTAACCTCTCCACGTGCTCCGAGTGACAACCTGGAGCAGAGGCCTGGGGCCCCGGATATCCACCCTCACCCCCACCCCGCCCCCTAGGCACTCACACCCCCCTGCGCTCCTCCAGCCCCGGGCGTCCCAGGAAAAGACGAGAAAGGGCACAGCGCCTCCTCTGCACCTCACATCCCAATAAAATATTTATTATTTCAAGAAATAAATCTTTAAAAAAAGAGAGAGAAAAGAGTGTCTCTATTGCTTTCCCCCAACAGGTCAGGTCCTTGGTGACCACTGAGTTTCTGTGGCCGCAGGGGCTACCCAGGCCAAGAGAGGGCTCTCGGATGGGAGGCATCCTGGTCAGCCCCACGGTGGGGCTGGCCCTCCTCGCAACTCTCAGGGTCCTGGGCTGCCTCCCTGGAAGGGTGAGGGGCGGGCCGAGGTGGTGGGGTCGCCCGGGGAGGGGGTGGGGTTATAAAACTGGGGGTGGGGTGGCAGTGTTTCTGAAGGCCTGAACGTGTTAATCAGGCAGGGCTCGGGGTGCAGGGAAGGGGGCGTCCTGGGGCTGGGGCAGGCATGCTGCACAGAGAGGGCCATTGGATCCGGAGGTGGTCTGAGGCTGGAGGAAGTCGTAGGCGGGGACACGAACGCAGCGGTCGGGGGTGGGGGTGGGTACCTGGGGCTCTCGGGCCTGGGCAGCCAGGCCAAGCCTTTGCCTCCAAAAGATGCTGGGGGAGGGAGTGGGGGGTCAGCACCTGTGGAGCAGCTGCCCCCAGAGTGGGGCCCAGAGCCTGTTCTCAGAGGCTGGGGGCGGGGGGACGGGGGAACAAATCCACGCTCTGCAGTCACCGTCATGCCAGGACGGGCTTCAGGAGGAGCCCACGGTGAAGGGAGTTGGAACAAGCAGGAGAGGAAACAATTCAACCCAGGGTCTGGGTGGTCCCTGCACCCCCAGTGTCGATGTGCACCCCAAGTGTAGAAGCGGGGGGAGTTTGAGAAAGCGGAGGGTAGGGCTAAGAGGAGGCCTTGCCCCAGTCCCCTGCTCCTTCTGTCCACACCCCAAACAACTCCAGAGGGACAAGGCTGAGCCCTCACACACCACTGCCCACTCCCTGGACCCTTTGGCGGGCCATGGGGTGAGCATCGCCCTGCTCCCTCTCTCGTCTGTCCAGAGCCCCCTTCCTGAGCCCAAGAAGGACCAGGGCCCTCTCTTCATTTGGTCCAGAATTGGCCTTGCACAAAGCAAGGGGCCTCTGATCACCAGCTCCTGGGTCAGTGGGACCCTCTGACCAACACCATGTCTGCTTGGCCACGACATGGCCCCGAGCCCCCCACATGAGAGGGAGGAGCCTGCTCAGGGTGGGCGCGGGGCAGTCGGACCAGCTGCCCTCTCCCTAAACCTAAGTGCATGCCGGCTCTGCCCACTTCCCGGCTGAGGAAGGAAGCTCCAGCTCGGGGCGTTGAGGGGAGGGCAGGTCGCTGGAGCTCGGAATCTGCTGGTGCTTTCTCCTGTGGCAGCGAGGGCCAGCCGGGTGGGCGGCCTCACAGACAGTCCCGGCACAAGGCCACTTGGCCCTTGCGGAAGTCCCGGCACGGGCAGAGCCGATGGTACTTGGTGCTGGAGCCGGCGCAGCTGAAGAGCAGGGGCTCCTTCTGCAGGAAGCACTCCCGGCCGGGCTGGGCGAAGGCCGGGTACAGGTGGTTCATCTCCGACTCGGTGCTGTCACAGGGCACCTGCAGCCTGGGTGGACACCACAGGCAGCGGGCACTCAGCGGGCGGGGCGAGGCGGGGCCACCCCAGCCTGGTACCGCCCACTCCCCCACTCTGGCCCATCCCATCCTGGACCACCAGCCCCAGAAGGCGATGCTTCCAGGAGCGCCAGCACAGACCCTGGGCTGCAGCTCCTTCTCCCACCTGCAATGAGAGGAGGAGGGGAGGGCGGCCAGGAGGCAGACCCCTCAGGAGGAACCCTAGGCAGCTTTCACGGCATAGACCTAGCAGATGCCCAGACAGGCTGGCCAGGGGCTGAGGGAGGGGTAGGGGAGGGCAGGGAGCTTCCCCTGGTGGCTTGAGGCTGAGGCTTTGCCAAGAGTATCGCAGCCGTGACATGGATACCTGCCTGGAAGGTCCCTTCTGGATCCTTCCTGACTCACGTTGTCAGTGCCTTTGAGGCAACTGCAAGCCTACTGACACTAAGCCCGCAGAGCAGATCCCCGCCCGGGCCTTTTGCGCCATCCTGTCGCCCTCCAGTGCTGAATCAGACCCTGCTCTGCTGCTATTCATAGGGCTTTCATGGCCGGTTGTTTCGCAAGTGGGTGGCCAGGTCCTTCTTCCTAGCCTGTCTAGTCTGGAGGGTCCGCTGAAACCTGTCCGCCATGGGGGAGCCTGCTGGTGTTCGAAATACCGGTGGCAGAGCTTTCAGCATCACAGCCACACGCAGCTGCCACAGTGTGACAACCGACCGATGCCGGTGTGGTTCCCTGACTGGGAAACAAACCCGGGCCGCCGTGGGGAGAGCGCTGGACCTTAACCCCTAGACCCCTTGGCTCACGGGAGGGCATTAAATCACCACGCTGCTGGCAGGGCCGGGGCGAGGTGGCTATGGGAGGGAGGAGCTATGGGTGAGCCGGGCTGGGCCAGCCGAGGAAGGGGTGGGGCGGGGCTCACTCACTTCTGGAAGGCGTCCTGGCTGTTGAGGAAGGGGAAGAAGGAGGGCTCGCAGATCAGCCCATGGTCCAGGCAGGCGTCTGTGCAGGCCCTCCCGGCGGCGGCCAGCCAGGCCCGGAGTGAGTGTGCTGGGGGCCAGGCACCGGGGGCCACGCTGGCGTTTTGCGCCCACTCGAGATGGGTGGCATTGGGGGCCAGGACGAAAGGGCTCTGCAGGGCTCGGGTCCCTGGAGGGGCAGGGCCTGGGGCCGCACAGAAGTCCTGCCCAGAGGAAAGCAGTGTTAGAAGGGGAAACGGGCCACAGATGCCACTGGCTGCCCTGGGGGTCGTGGCTTGTGATTACAGTAATGGTGACGGCAGCAGCGCTGGGAGTTCCCGCCACGCCAGGCAGCCCGCCACACGTTGCTGCACCGCACCCAATGGGGATGAACACGTCTCCAGCTATCTTACAGGGAGGAACCTGCTCAGGGCCTATGGCTGGACAGTGGAGGCCTGTCCGTGTGCTGTCCACCCTGTGCTGTTTCGCTGCTGGTCACACTTGGGTTAGGCTCAGGGTCTCCACCCCGGGGCCCATGCGCCCTGCCTGTGGTGGGCACAGGGATGGGACTGCAGAGTCTGGGAGCTTCATGATGACACCCCTTCCAGTGGCTGGGACCCGAGGCCCAGCACCACAACAAGCCCTCCCTCCTGGGGCCTCAGTATCCCGCCTGTCAAGTGATGGGCTGGAACACTCTCTCAGTCCCTAATGTTCGTGGGTAGGGGGCAAGGGGTGGACAGAGGCCATCTACTACCTGCCTGAAAATCTAACAGCCCCACCTGGTCCCGCAGGCCACAGGCCCTGTCCCGCCCTTCCACGCATCATCATCAGGAGAGCCGGGCCTGGAAGAACACGCTCCGCCTGTGGGCCGTGTGGCGGCTCAGGCCCCCGGGGCTCAGGACCCGGCCTTCACAGCAGCACCCCTTCCCCTGGGATCTCAGGGCAGAGCTCTCAGTCCCACGCCCCGTCTCACCAACTCGCCCAGGGGTGGGGGGAGTGGGGGTCTTCCCTACTTCTCATTCACTCAATCAGTTGCCAGACTTCGAAACAACTTTGTTACGAAAGTGAAAAATGCAAGTCTCTGTGTTTCCGTGTTGTGACACGGGGTTGGGGGCTCCAGAGCTGGGGGCCCAGGTCTCCGAGTGGTACCGCTTCCCCCGCCCGTCTCCAACCACTGCAGGAAGGCGGGGGTTGATGGACGCAGCACCCTGGGCACAGGTGGCCCCTCCTCTGGCCTGATGGGGTTGGGGTGGCGGGCCCCCATCCCTGGGGCAGAGAGCAGAGCGCCCCCCCTACCTGGTGCTGGATGTAGGCGTGGATTCGCTCCAGCATCCCCTCACAGGTGTACTCGTAGGGCAGGTAGGGATCTACCTGTGGGAGAGATGGGCAGACATGCAGCAGGAAGAGCCCTGGGTCCCCAGACCTGGCTGCCGGGGCCCAGCCGTGCCCGGCACTGGGACAGAGAGCTAGGCGGCTCTAGGACCAAGAGGCCAGCTCACCCCTCCCCACCCCCATCCCAGCTGCCCTGAGCTCCGTCCCCTCCTGGGCTAGGAAGCCTGCTCTTCCCACACCAACCCAGTGGACTCATCCCCCACTCTTAGGTGACACCTCCTCCAGGAAGCGGTCTCTGAGCACCCCCCACTCCTGTTCCAGGGGCACTGTCCCCAGCATAGAATTAGTGCCTGTGTCGTTATTTGTGATTTTGCCCTCGTGTCCCTGAGGTTACGAGCCCCGGCGGGCTGGGACTGTGACTCCTCACCATGGAAGCCCTGGTGCCTGGCACAGTGCCTGGTATACAGTAGGTGCTCAGGAAAGACCCGTGGAATGAAAGAGCATCCCAGCTCTGCCTGTATCCTGCCCAAGACGTGGAATGTTCACACAAAAGGGACAGAGGGGTGAACCGTGGGCCCTCCAGGGCCAGTCAACTGACCCCATCTCTTATCAGCAGAGTGAACACGAATTATCTTTCAGAAAAACTGCAAAGTCACGTAGCCAGGGCACGTGCGAATGAAGAAATTGTGACCTGAAACGACCTTGGGACCAAAGATTCTCCTTCCACGGAACCCAAGGACCAGAACACGACTGGACCTTGAAAGTCGGACTCTTATCAGAAGCGAGGGGTCCATCGTTCAGGAAGATCCAGTGTGCAAATTCCTTCCCCACCTCATCAAAACGTTTAAACGTTTAGAACCTCACCATAAATGCTTGAAGCCCACCAATCAGAGCCTGCCCCACCAGCATTTCCACGTGCAGCCCGTTCTCCCTAACCTCTTAAATTTCCCCCCAAATCCTGAATCGCGGAATCAGATCTGAGGGCGCACGCCGCCTGTCTCCATGGACATCCTTCTCTCGGAATAAAAGCTGATCTCTCCCCCAAAGGCGGAGGCCATAATTAATTGGCTTGTTCATGCGCGTCGGGCAGAGAACCCCAATTTTGTGCAGTAACAGGGGCATCTCCCAGTCGGGTGGAATGCGACGACATTTGTAAAGCGTCCTGCCCAGGCCAGGCACCTGAAGCTACACAAGATTCCAACCCCCAAACAGAGGCCACACCCCGCCTGTCTGACATCCAGCAGCCATCAGCAGTGGGGGACGGGAGCGGACAGATTGAGTAGCTGGGCCTGTGGAGCGAGGAGGACAGAGGGAAGAGGTGATAAAGGGGGTGTCCACCTCCCCTGAGAGGGCACCCCACCTCCTCTCCACTCTGCTCACCTGCCCACCCCACCCCTGTTTACATCGACCCCCACAGTCCAGCACACACCACCCTGGAGGAATCTGTCGGCAGGATGGGCAGGAAGCAGGACCGGGGTGACACAAGGACACGGGAAGGACCCATCCCAGACGCAGAGAAAGGTCTGTTTTGGCCTCCAACCTCCCCATTCCCAACAGGTGTGTGCGTCGGCACCACACCCGGCCCAGCCCAGCCTGTCTCCCATTTACGCCATTTTCCTGCCAGCAGCTCCAGATCGGGTAGTTTCAGCCCAGATAGGGAAATCCTACAGTTCTGCCCGACTCCACAGCCCCCTTCTTCCTCATCAGGGACGGGCAGTGTCAGAGGTCCACTGGGGCCACCCTGGGTCCTGCTTCCTGTACACCCCACCTCGACAGGCTGGAGGCCCGCCCTGGGCCCTCTGGCCAAGTGGATGTCCTGATGCTCCAGCTGAGGAGGGACCCAGGGACGCAGCAGCCGCTGCTCCCCTTGAAGCTGGTCCAGGCCACCAGAACTGATTCTCGGGACAAGACCCTTTGTTCCCTGTTCTGACTGCACCCACACGTGAGCAGCTGTTCTTAATACTGAGGTGGTTCCAGATTCCCAGAGAATCCCCCGCTCCAGCGTCCAGACACCTTCACAGCCCGGCACCCGGCGCAGCCTTTCCAGCGCTGAGCTCCGCCCGGCTCGGGTCCCAGCGGATGGCCCACGAAGGCCTGCAGCCAGTGGCTGCCTGGGGGTCCCCGGTACCTCTGGGGGTGTCTCTCAGGGACAATGCTTCAAACCCTGCTTATGATAAAACCCCCCAGAGAAGAAACTTCCCTACACATTCGCTCTGTCTGGTCCGCCCCCGAGTCACTCCCCGCTGGGGTCTGAGCTGACTCGCACGGTAATTCAGAGGCCCCTGTGCGAGGGGAGCGCTCAGCCAGCCACGTCCCACCTGCCACGAGCCTCCTGCCTGCGCTGGCCTGCCTGGAAATTACCCCCATTAGGCCTAATCACAGGTGCGAGTGTGGGAACCGGAATGACAGAGTGACAGGTGCGGCGCTGCCGGCCTGCGGGATCGAGCGGGGAGGCCAGCACTGGCACGGTCTTCTCAGTCTCCTCCGCCACGGCCTCACCCTGGAAGGAGAGATGCCAACAGGCAACCCCACCGAGGCCCAGAGGCTATGGAAAGGAGCCCCCAGAGCTGGGGGACAGCTGGGCTGGGTGCCTGTCCCCCTCCTCTTCTCCTCCCCTCCACTACCCCCTCCCAGCAGAGGCCCGTGACTCGCAAAACAAGCTGCGTCCCCTGATGGTGGCCCTCATTTGCTCTCTAGGCTGCTGCCAGCTGTCCCTAAATCAGTTTTCTGAAACAGGATTATCAGAATTGCCCAGGGCCCTTGCTTAAAATGCAGATTCCAAGGCCACACCCAGTCCTTCTAAATCAGAAGATGGGGAGGGGCCCAGGAATCTGGTTTTTTTCTTTCTTTTTTGGGTGAGGAAGATTGGCCCTGAGCTAACATCTGTGCTCATCTTCCTCTATTTTGTACATGGGTTGCCACCACAGCATGGCTTGATGAGCGTGTGTAGTCCACGCCCAGGATCCGAACCTGTGAACCCTTGAACTCCAGGCTGCCAGAGCAGAGTGCACGAACTTAACCACTACCCCACCAGGCTAGCCCCCCAGGAGCCTGCACGTTAAACACCTCCAGGTGATCCCTGGGTTGGGGTGCAGTGTCTGAGAGGCAAGAGGCCAGGGAAGGGCGGGCTGGTCAGGGTCCAGCTGTGGGTCTCAGCTTGGGGGATGTGCAATGTCTTGGGTCCTTGACCTTCTTGTTATGGTAATTTTCAATTAACTAATTAACAAAATTAAACAGATGTTCATGTAAAAAACATCAAAAGGAAAAACAATGAAAAGTGAGCTTTCCTCCGGACCCGACAGACAGCCAGCCCCTTCCCGGGGCAGCCGCTGTGAGCAATTTCCTGTGTCCAGCCAGAAATCACGTGTGCACGGCCAAGCACACTCCGTGCACAGCCCACCGCCTGGAACACCCCTCGTCTTGTTCTGCGCAGGGGTCGGCCCTCCACGCGGCTGCGCGGCCTGCTCACTCAGCTGAGCAACGCGTCCTGGGGGTCGGCCGGACCTGAGCCCTGGGGGTGTGCAGAAGCCTTGGCGGCGCCCCCCTGCCCCCTGGGGTAGAGGCCTTGGAGAATTGCTTTTGCAAGAGGAGGGGAGAAGGGGCGGGAGGAGTGTGGGGCGGGGGTGCCCTCCAGGGCAGCTTCCCCTCCCGCACACCGCGTGCCATGGGGGGGCCTTCTGGGGGCGGCATCCACCTGGGAGGCAGAGGGCTGGGCCGCTGCTCCGGCTGGGTGGGCCGTCTCTTCTGCACCGAGGGCCCCTGAAGAGCCCCGCCTAGGGCCGTCTGGAGGAGAGGCAGGCCAGGGTGCTGGGAGCTGGCCCCCCAGGCACGCCGTCGGCCAGCCCCGCGTGGAGTGGGGGTAAATGCAAGTTTCCTTGCTCTTCCGCTCCCAGGGTGGGACAGCCTGGGATGTGATCCGCCCCACCTCTCCGAGGCCCCGCCGGCCTGAGCGCTAGGTGACCGGCTGGATGACACCCCCGTCTCACTGTCACCCCAGGACCTTCCTTCCTGGGGTCACCTCCCAGGTAAACGACTCGGCTTAAATCGCTGCCTGGGGGCCTGCTCCTGGAGGACCCAGCTCAGAGTCCGAGGCTGAGGACCCTGCGGCAGCGGAGGGACCGTTCTGGAGCCGATGCGTCCGGGGGAGCGGGGGGCTCTCCCCACCGCTGGTGGAGGTCCGGGGTGCAGCCTCTCCGCAGGTCCGCCGGCCACGCCTGTTTCCACTCAGGACGGGCGTGGCCAGGGCCCAGTGATGCTCCTGGCACTTTCACTAGAGAAACTCACACCCGGACAGGAGGGGAGGACGAGGATGTGAGCAGGGGAGGAGGAGGCGGGGCGCGGCGGGAGTTTCCCGGGCGGTGCAGAGGGGGAGCTGAGGCTGGGGGTCCCGAGGTGGAGTGATTGACACAAGGGACACAGGGGCTGTTAACAAAATGCAGCCCTGCCTCAGGGTCAGGATGACCAGGTAGGGCCCCGGGCCCAGAGTTAAGCCTGAAGACCCCATGGGGGTCTACCCCTGCCAGCCTCTGCCCTTGAACATGGCGGTGCCCCAGCCCCCCGCAGCAGACACCAGGGCAGCCAGGTGTCCTCCCCGGGCACCGCCCTCCCTTGCAGAAGGAACCGGAATATCCCGTCCCTCTTCCCTGGTCGCGGTAGCCCCAGCCCCACCGAGTCTAATGTTCCCCAATTCTGCCCCAGGGCGCGCCCTTTGACCCAGTGCTGCGCAGGGGGGGGTGGTGGAGGGGGGTGGGGGGGGTGGGGGGGGTGGGGGGGGTGGGGGGGGTGGGCACACCGGGCAGGGTGGTTGTTTTTGCTCAGCCTGGTGTTCCAGCTACAGCGCGCCAAGGGCCCAGGGGTCACAGCGAGCAGAGCACGGTTCACGCAGTCTGACCCTCCCCAGACGAGGGAAGTGCAAGAGCACAAGGAACCATCGGAAGCCGCTGAGTTCCCGTGGAGGAGATAAGCCGCAGAAGCCCCTCCTGACTCTGTGCAGCCACACCACAGGCCCTCACACTCACAGAAGGAGAGCGGAATGCTCCACCCTCTTGCTACTCAAAGGGTGGCCCCTGGGCCAGCACCACCGGCCCACCCCAGACCTCGTCAGAAACACAGGATTTCAGCCTCACCCCAGCCTTGCTGAACCCGAACCTGCATTTTACCAAGATCCCCAGATGACCTGTGTGCACATTCTACTTTGTGATGTGCTGCTAACAGGCCACAGACCCACACCGACATCAGATTTCAAAGATTCCCCCCCTGCATTTACTCAGCACCTAACTTGTGCTAGGAACGCTCACAGAACCTGGCCCCCAAAAGATGCTCAATAACTTATTCTGGATCCAGGGTTGCCATGTAAGGTTGTGCAGGTTGCCCACTGCACAAAGGTGGTTTGTTTTTGTTTTTTTTCCGTCCACCACCCCCCCCCCCCAACCTCTCCCTGAGACACACACGCACATCCAAGTTGGTGAGTGGGTGACTGTGCTCAAATTTGCCAACCCAGGCCTGCAAGTCTGAATTTACCAAGAGGGGTGTCTTTTTCTAACAATAGCGAAGACCCCCAGGGTGGGCTGGTGGCGGTCCTGACTGCATCTGAGCCTCACCTGGGTCTTCATGATGGCCTTGATGGCTGCCTCAAACTCGTCCGAGTTGTTGTAGTCGACGGTCCACACGTGGGGCTTGCCAATGAAGTTCTCCGCGTAGGGATGCTGGGAGAAGACCTGGCCAGGGCACAGGGACAGGAGGCTTCTCCCTCTGCCTGCCGGGCCAGGCCGGGCTGGGGAGGCCCCCACCCGTCTGTCCCATCTCTGCCTTCACCCTGTGCCCCAGTCTCCCTCCTCCAGGAAATGCAGGGTCGCCCGTCCACCCTCTCGTGGGGCAGGGCCTTCCCACTCACCTCCCTGGAGGTGGGCTTGCCCCGGAAGAACTCGTGGTTGAGGGAGCTGTGGGGCGGGCTGAAGCGGGACTGCAGGAAGACACAGCCGTTGGCGATGGCCTCCAGCGGGGCGGGGCCCTCATAGGGGAAGCCAAACCCTATGAAGAGCTGAAGAAGTCGGGTGGCACAGTGGTCAGGGAGGGCTAGGCACAGCGGCCCAGGAGCCCCAGGGGGGAGGCTGGGGGTGGGACATTCACAGGAGGCAGCTGGGGCAGCAAAGACAGCCCAGACCAGCCGTGTGCCATGCAAGCACTCCTCTCTCTAGGCCTCGGTTCCCCATTTGTGAAATGAGGGGGTCCGATTAGGTGATATCAACGGGCTCTTCCTGCTCTAACAGGCTGTGATTCTGGAGGGGAAAAGAGAAGAGCGAGGGTTTCAAGCCTAGAATGCTTCAGACCCACACCTACAGCCGACCTCAAAGGACCTTTACTCACTCTTCCTAAAAACATTTGTTCAGCGCCTAACTTGTGCTAAGAATGCTCACAGGGCTGGCCCTCGGAAGGTGCTCACTAAATGATTCTGAATCCAGGGTTGCCACATAAGGTTGTTTGGGTTGCTCACTGCACAAAGGTACCCTGCCCCCAACCCCCAACACATACATACACACACATATACATCCAAGGAGCCTGAGGAAAGAAGCTATCGTGAGATCAGCAGAGGGCCTGAAAGCTGGCTGGAGACCGTCTGGCCTCAGCTGACACTTCAGGGCCCAGCAGCAGGGTCATGCCCACTGTGCCTGCCGCTGCTCCAGCAATACAGCTCAGGGCCTTCCAGAAGCATCAGTCAGAACTAATGGCCTGATGGAACTCCAGCCAGGACCCCCGTCAGCCTGCCCTACCACCCCCTCAGTGGCTCTGAGAGCTAGGGCTGACACAGGAGTCTGCTGGGCTGGACGGGCACTGAGGGCGGACAGGTGGGCAGCCCGACTCCTCTTCCTCATCACCGAGCTTTGCTCTGCTGGCCCTGCCCAGGTCCCTTCACCGCGGGGCCTCCCCTGTCCAATGGGCACCCCCATCTCTGCCCTCGGCTCTGACCAGCCCCCAGGAGGCCCGGACATGAGGCTTAGGGCCACAGGGCATGCTGGGGCGTGTCCACACGTGGAAGGGCCACGAGTGATGGTGGCAGGCGTGGCAGGCATGTAGGGGCATCCTGGCGGGACCGGGCTGAGGACGGGGGCGGCGCTCACCTTGGCCTTGCGCAGCAGCTGCTGGAACTCGGGCTGCGGCAGGAGGCCGTGGTTCTTCACGAAGGCCGGGACCTCGGGGGGCCGCTGGCTCTCGTAGTACACAGTGCCATGGATCTCCATGTACTTGTTCAGGATGCCCAGGAACTTCTCCTTCCCCTGAAAGAGGAGGAGGAGAAAGAGGAGGAGATGGGAGCGTCGCCTACTGCGGAGGCAGGGCCAGCCGAAGAGACAGCCCTGGTCTGGAAGTCAGAAAACACGGCGCCAGGCTTAGGTCGGCCGCTAACCAGCTGTGTGACCTTGGGAAGGTCCCTCTCCTCTCTGGTGCTCCATTTCATAATCTGTGAGTTGTGGAGGTTGGACTAGACCAGAGGCTTCCGGACTATTTTTAGCCACGGAGCTGTTTTCTTTCCAAAGGAACCCCATGAGGACAACATTTAAATGGATCCAAGTGGAGCTGCTTGGCCTCCCCGAACCTCTGATGACCTCCAAGGAGCTCTGGGGACATGTGGAGCTCTCTGGAGCCCGGACCATCCACCTACCCATTCCTCATCTATCCATCCCTCCACCCTCCCCTCCATCCTTCCGTCTACCCATGTATCCACCCGTCTGCCTCTCCAACTAGCCATCTTGCTTCCCTCCCTCCACCCACCCACCCACTCATCCATCCACCCATCTGTCCAAGCAGCACGTATTTATTGGGCACCTGCTATGTACTGGCACTGAGCTCGGTGCTGGGAGCACAGCAGGGACAAGACAGAGCACTTGTCCTCATGGAGGACACCTGTGAGTGTCCCCCACAAACTAGCAGAGGCTCAGCCCCTCTAGACCCGAGAGTCCCAAATCCAGGCTCTGCTTCCCCTCCAGCCTGCAGGGGAAGGGGAGCACGGGAGGCAGAGCACAGGGAGCAGACGCCCCTCACCCTGGGCACCCGTCTGACCCTGGGGCCGGGGCCCCGCGCAGGAGCTGCTCAGTGCAGGACCTCAGCAGGGCAAAGCGCGGGATCTGCTGCTGGGCTTTGCTTCCGGGGGGGTCGAGGCAGAAGAGAGGGAGGGGCAAGCTGAGGGGAGAGCAGCTTCGGGACCACGGAGAAGGGTGGACAGCAGAGGGGGCTCCTTCCAGGGAGGGCGAGTGCCCAGCAGGCCACCCGGTCAGAGAAAAGGAGCCCACGTTTCTCCACGTCCTGCTGGCTAGCCACGAGGTCGGACAGCAAGGACCTTCAGCCCAGTGTTAGTCTGCAAACACAGCTCTTGCAGGATGCCATCAGTGGACATCAGAATGATTGCTAACAATTCACGTTTTGAAACTTAAAGCGTGTAAGTGGGAGCCGTCCACTCCGGGGAATGGCACGCGAGGCGATGCAGGTGGGCCCGGCCTCGGAGAACCACCAGGAACACGGGAAATGGAAACAATCCCGCGCAGGCCCTGAAAAGCCAACCCAGGGTGAAGAATGACGAGGCCAAGGTCCAGAGAAGGAGGAAAGGAGGCTGCTGAGGCCGGTGTTGGGCTCAGCTTCCCCCAGGGCCACCTGCTGAGGCCAGGGCAGCATCTAGGTGACTGAGCGGGGCTTCTGGTGGCCTCACAGAGCTGAGGACAAGTCAGAGCTCAGGGCTGCTAGGAGGGGGAGCCCCGATGGAAATGCCCCTCTTCGGGTCGGAACTCTGGGGAACTACAGTCTGGAAGAGAGGGCAGCCCGGAGCCGGGGCAGCCCCTCCAGGCCTGAATCTGTTTAAATCGTCCAACCGCGGTCACTGATTGAGGTGATGCGGATTGTAGGGCCCAGCCACGAGCCAAGATAAAGGCAGATTCTCTCTGGAAGAAGACAGCGTCATCCTTGACCTCACATTATTTCTATAATCTTTCATGTTCCTTTTCCAGAACTTCCAAAAATAAGAAAAGGAACCAATAAAATCCCAACCAAACCCCAGCAGGGATTTTGTAGAAATTGACAAACTAATTTTAAAACCCGTTTGGAAACTCAAAGGGCCTAGAACAGACAAAATAACTTTGAAAAAAGAGAAGAAAGTGGGCATACTTATATTTCCTGATTTTAAGACTTATTATAATGCTACAGGAATCAAGACAGTGTGATTCTGGCGGCAAGATAGACAGACAGATCAAGAGAACGGAACAGAGAGTCCAGAAATAGACCCACACATGTACGGTCAATTGACTTTTGACACAGGTGCAAAGACATTTCAGTGGAGGAAAGATGGTCTTTTCAATAAATGATCATGAAACACTGGATATTCATATGCAAAAAAAAAAAAGAAAGAAAAGAAAAAGAAGTTCAATCCATACTTCATATCATATATAAAAGTTAATTCAGAATGGATCATAGACTTAAATGTAAATCCTAAAACTGTAAAACTTATAGAAGAAAACATAGGAGAAAAATCTTTGTGGCCTTGGGTTAGACAAAGATTTCTTGGATGTATCAAAAGCATAATCCATAAAACAAAACATTGGACTTCATTGAAATTAAGAATTTTTGCTCTTTGAAAGATGCTGTTAAGAGAAAGACAAGCCACAGACTGAGAGAAAATATTTGCAATGCTTATATCTGATAAGGAACTTACATCCAGAATATGTAAAGAACTCTAACAAATCAATAATAAGAAAATCACCAATTTCTAAAATGGGCAAAATTTTTGAAAAGATACTTCACCAAAAAAGATATGTGGAAGATAATAAGCACACAAAAATATCTTCAACATTGTTAGTCATTACAAGGGATCACACGTTAAAACCACAATTAGATACCATTGCACACCTTTTAGAATGGCTAAAATTAAAAAGACCGACCATGCCAATTATTGATGAATTTGTAAAGGGACTGGAACATTCATGTATTGCTGGTAGGACTGTAAAATGTTACAACCACCTTTCTTAAAACATTAAACATAGTTCTCCAATATGACCCGGCCATTCCACTCCTAGGTATTTACCCAGGAGGAAGGAGAACATATGTCTGTACAAAGATTTGTACTTGAACGTTCATAATACCTTTATTTGTAATAGCCAAATGCTAGAAACAACCCAAATGTCCATTAACAAGCGGATGGATAAACAAAGTGAGGTGGAGCCAGACAATGGAATACTACTCAGCAATGAAAAGGAATGAACTATTGATAACATGCAACAACATGGATGAATCTCAAAACAATTATACTCAGCAAGAAAATCCAGACAAAAATGAGTATATACCCTATGATTCCATTTATATAAAATTACAGAAAATGAAAACAAATCTATAGTGTCAAAAATCAGATCATGGGTTGCCTGGAGATGAGGAGGAGAGGAGACGGGAGGAGGGATGCCAAAGGGAAAAAGGAAACATCTAGGGGAGGTGGATATGTTCACTATCTTGATCGTGGTCAAAGCTTATAAAGTTATACATTTTAAAGATGTTTAATGCATTGTATGTCAATTACACCCAATAAAACTGTTCAAAGTGGATTTTTAAATTAAAAAATGTAAATACTTTTGATTTAAAAAAATCAAGTACTTGAGAAGACAAGACTATATGATCAAAACCCAAGAGAAACAGACAATAAAAACAGACTCATAGGAGATCTAGATGCTAGAGTTACCAGACACAGACTTTAAGATGAAAATGCTGAGTATGGTCAGGGAAGTAGAAGATAAAATTTGAAACCAAATGGAAATGCTAGAAATAAAAAACAGGATGGCTGACATTAAGAATTAAATGGATGAATTTAACAGCAGATTGAATATAGCTGAAGAGAGAATTCATTTAGTGAATTTAGAACAAAAGAAATATCCAGAATGAAGCACAGAGAAACTAAAGTGTGGAAATTACGGAGAAGAACGTAAGAGACAAAGGGGATACAGCGAAGCCCTAGGAGATGTGCAAAGGGAGTCCCGGAAGTAAAGGACAGAGACTGGACAGACGCAGCGCTCCGAGATCAGAGCTGAGAGTTGTCTAAAACCAGCAGAAGAGCAAACCACAGATTCAAAAAGATGTGCAAACTCCAGGTAGGATAAAGCAAAAGAAAACCACACTGAGGCAATCACAGCAAAACTGCCGAATGCCAAACAAATGGGAGGCTCTACGGCGGCGAAGAGATGAAAACTACCTTTAAAGGAACAATCAGACCACGCTGACTTCTCAACAGAGATGACAGGAGCCAGAAGCCAAGCTAGAATCCTGTTCGCGGTGAACGTATCCCCTAAGACGTTTCTAGAAAATCAGAAGCAGAGCGGACTCAGACTGAGGTTGCTCTTTATGTGGGAGGATCATGATCCCAAATGGAGGCTCAGAGATGTAAGAAGGAAGACAGGGCAATAAAACGACAAACGTGGGTAAATGGAAATGAACACTGACTGTATAAAACAATAACAATAACATACGGTGGGATACAGAACACAGCCCACAGAGCCGCCCCCGTGGTCTAGTGGTTAAGATTCGGCGCTCTCACCGCCGAGGTCCGTATTCGCTCGGTCAGGGAACCACACCCCCTCGCCTGTCAGTTGTCACATGGTGGGGCCTGCGTGTTGCTATGATGCTGAAAGCTATGCCAACGGTTTCTCAAATACCAGCAGGGTCACCACGGTGGACAGGTTTCAGGGGAGCTTCCAGACTAAGAGAGAATAGCAGTAAGGACCTGGCCACCCAAAAACACCGGCCATGAAAACCCCGTGAATAGCAGGGGAGCAGTGTCTGACACAGCACCGGAAGGTGAGAGGCTGGTGCAAAAAGACGGTAGGGTTCAGCTCTGCTGTCCACAGCGTCGCTAAGAGTTGGAATCGATTCAACAGCACTGACAACAATAAAATATGTAAAGAGAATTAAATAGGTTGCGGGGGATGAAATTATAGCATTTTAAGGTTCTCTTATTACCCAATAAAAGGTAAACATATTTATTTATTTTTAAGTATTTTTAAAGTTTTTCTTTTTTTTTTCCCCTAAAGATTGGCACCTGAGCTAACGTGTTGCCAATCTTCTTTTTTTCCTTCTTCTTCCTCTCCCCAAATCCCCTCAGTACATAGTTGTATATTTTAGTTGTGGGTCCTTCTAGTTGTGGCATGTGGGATGCCGCCTTAGCATGGCCTGACAAGCGGTGCCACATCTGCACCCAGGATCTGAACCCTTGAAACCCTGGGCCGCCGCAGTGGAGCGCGGGAACTTAACCACTCGGCCATGGGGCCGGCCCCTAAAAGTATTGATTGATATTAGACTTTGATAAGTCACAGATGCATGTTAAAATCTTTAGAGTTGCCATTAAAAGAATATGAGAGAGTACAATTAGTCAGCTAAAGGGGGTGGATTTAAAAATATCAATGTAAAAGGAGATCAGTAATAAGGGGGAAAAGAACATGAAACAGGCAAGAAAAAGAAACAGAAACCAACTAATAAGACAATAGATCCAAGGCCAAATATATCAGTAACCACACTAAATGTAACAGGGCTACTTATGATAAAACTGAGTGATGCTCATAGAAAAAAATCAAATCAAAGATGTAAATTGTGAAGAAAATGTTGCCGAACCCCCCACTCCACTTCCTAACCCCATTCCCAGAGGCAGCTACTATTGACAGCGATTACTAATAGTTTCTTGTGTAATTCCCTGAGCTCTTTGGTGCATTATAAGCATATATACATTTTCTTTAAAACACACACAGAAATGCACAAACGCATGTTCCATATACTGTTCAGTAACTTTGTTGCACCTAATCGTATATAGAATACACACATGTGTATTTATGTACGTAAACAAAGTTTCACAAAAGAAATTTACTCGATACATATAAGACCCTCTAATACCCTTTTATTCTACTGTTTCTACGTTATTCTATTTCATTTAAAAAGGCTAATGAAGACTGAGTTAGACAAAGACAAATACTGATGATCTCACTAATATGTGGAAAGGAAAAGTCGAACTCATAGAAACAGAGGGAGGAACGGTGGTCACCAGGGGCTGGGGTGGGGACGCGGGGAGAGGTCAGTGAACGGGTCCAAGCCTCCAGTCACAGGACGAACAAGTTCAGGGGTCTGCTCTATGGCACGGTGACTGGAGTTAATAATACTGTGTTGTATATTAGAAATTTGCTAAGAGAGTAAATCTTGCGAGTTCTCATTGCACCAAAAAAAAAAGAGAGAAGTATGTGAGGTGATGGATGTGTTAATTAGCTTGAGTGTGGTCCTCATTTCACAATATATATGTATATCAAGCCATCATATTGTACACCTTAAGTATATACAATTTTTCTTTTGTCAATTATAACTCAGTAAAGCGGAGGAGAAAAAACGAGAGCTCTAAGCTGATTTCAAAGTTTATCAGTGGTTGCAACCTGCAGTTTCGAAAGCCCCCATGGTGCCCCCAGAAGGGTCTTCTGAAGCCTGGAACGTTTCCTCCAGCAGCAAGGATGGGTTTGCCCTGCGCCTGAACCAGCTGCCTCTCTTCTGCCCCCGACTCCCACTGGCCGGGACCGGACGCTCCGATGAAACAGCAGCATCTGAGCCTCAGGCTCCAGCTCTGCTCTCCAGGGACTCGGCTAAGAGGGCCCTCCGACAGGACAGCCGGGCCGATCCTGCCTGCTGCTCCCACAAGGATGCGATGACCTTTCGTCATCCTCCCTTCTCCCTCCTCCACTTCTCCGCCACCTGGTCCCCTGAACTCTGGATGGCATTTGTCCCAGGATGCTGCTCTCATTCTTGTCTTCATCCAGCCACCTCTGACTTCCTTTCGTCACACAGACCAGAGCAAAGATGTCTTTTTTTGGAAGCATCTTCTTTGAGGTCTTTTGCCAAACAGCGTCGCTCCCGGCTATCAGAGCAGCTCCTGCGCTGGAGATAAAACCTTCTCTGCCCGGACTTCATAACCTCTCCCTCCCTTGGGGCAGTTCCTTACCAGTGTTTTCTGGTAAAAGCAGACGAAGTCTGTGCTATCTCCCTTCCCAGCGCCCCGGGCTTCCGTGGCAGCCAGCGTGTACGGCGTCATATGAAGATGACCTCTCGCCCCTCTTGCCACACCCCACGGTGGGCATCTCAGCCCAGGTCCTGGACCTTTAGTCCTGCCTCCAGAGCTTCTCTCTGCCACCGTCCAAGCCGTCATAACTAGGGAGGCGAGACAGAGTCGGAGTCCAGCGTCCTGGCTCTGGAGTTAGACGTGGGTTTGAATCCCAGCCTGTCACTCTAACCTCGTGCCTGGGTTTGCTCACTCGTAAAATGGGCATGACAGCACGGAGGACCTGACTCCCAGGGGACGGCTAAGTGCGAGACTGTATGTGAGCCTAGGACACAGTAAGTTCTGGGTGAACCAATATTAGCCACCGCTATGACCTCCCAGACCACGGAATGACCTCGAAACATCTCCCGTCTCCTCGGTCCTCAGTCACAGAAGGCCAGAGCTGAGCTGGGCACATGGCTGCCTGGGGCAGAGCCGCTTCCAGCATCCCCTGAAACTGGGCATGGCCACGGGACCGGGATCTAGCCAAGGGGCAGCATGGGCAAGCGAAGCATGTGACACTCAGGAAACCTCCCTAAGTGTGGCCCCTCTTGCCCCTTCCTTCTTGCTGGCTGGAGTGCAGACATGAGTGAACCACGAGGCAAGACTGGGGGTGGAAACAAAACCAGGGGTCCACACGGTGAGAAGACCCCGGGAAGGTCCTCACCAGCCCTGGACCGACACCTCCAGAGTTTACGAACAGAGGTCAGGAAAGAAAACACACTTGTGAAAGTCACTATTACTGGGGGCTTTCCTATGACAGCTCGGCCTAACCCTAAGCGATACAGTGCGAGAATCACTGAATTAGACCATCATGGAACAAACAGGCCCGACCTAGGGTGCAGGTGCAGCTCCACATGGTCCCCATGATCAGCATCTTTATTATTAGCCTTTACCTTGTGTCACCTGCCTTAGGTCACCAGCCCATCCTGGGAGCTGCCCTGCCCCATGCCCTGCCGGACCTGACCTCTGGGCCTGCCTCTCCGCTCACAGAGGGCCCCAGAGAAGCGCCTTCCTGGGACCCCGCTGTCCCCATCACCCTCCTCCCCACCTCGGTCCATCCACAGGAGCCACGAACCCCAGAGAGCCCGTCTCGGGAGGACCCTCGGGGAGACCCTGCAGAGAGGGGCGGGGAGCAGGAGGTGGAGGGAGCACGCGGCAAAGGGTCACCATACCTGGAGCTGCCTCGTTGCCAGCGGGGCACAGAGAAAAGAGGAGAGAGACCAGGTCAGTGACCGGCGAGCAGGCAGCCTCCCACACAGGCAGCACCCCCCAGGGTCCCCACCCTGAAGATGGGGCTCCAGTCCCTGGGCCTCTCCTGCCTTCCCCACTGCCTCCCGTCCTGCAGAACCCAAGTCTGGCCTAACCCGCCCACCCCCGCCAGGCTTACAGTGTTTACTGATCCGTCCTAGAGCGGGTGGAGGGTTAAGTCGCAGTCCTCGATAAAGGACATTTGAGTTTGTCGCGGAGTGGGGCAGGGAGGGGACAGTCACCAGCCCGCAGCCTGAACCTCTTTTCTGACCGTTAGTGGGGACGTTTCCCACCGTCCAGGCTGGGGTGGCAGAAGGGAGCGGGATCCTGGCGGTGGGAGTCCCTGGGGGCCGCGGGCGGCCACACTCACCTTCCAGATGCTGGCCTCCTTGCCGTACACCACGGCCATGTTGCTGGCCTTGCCGCCTCTGACGAGCTGCTTCTCCGTCTCGTTGAGCTCCTCGGACACGAAGCCCATGAAGGAGTTGTCCGGGGTGTGAGCTGCAGCCAGACCACAGGTCAGGACGGGGGTTAGCAGACAGCCAAGGACACGCCCCGGGTCTACCGGGACCGGCCCCGTGGGAGGGGTCCCCGTTCTGCAGGGATGGGGAGAGGGGCTGGTGGGGAGAGGGGGCCGATATCCATCAGCGCCCTGGCCCTGGGCTTCTCCCTCTCCCAGAGACTGCCACAAAGCCTTGGAGCAGAAGGAAACCTGAGAGGTCACTTAGTGCTCCTTGCAGGTTTTCAGACGAGGAAACTGAGGCACGGGGCCCTTGCGACCCCGCCAGAACCCTGCTCTCGTCAGTCCTCCTCCCCCGGTTGCTCAGGCCCACGGCTTCCGCTCCCTCTTCTCTCTCACTCCAGGGCATCCGTCAGCAGGACCTGCCACCCCGGGTGGGGCTGCTCACCCCACCCCTTCACTGCTGCCCTGGCCCGGCACCACCAGCTCTGTCCTGGGCCACTGTGACCGCGGCCCCCCATTTCTGTGCTTCTCTTGGTGTGGTCTTTTCTCCCAGGCAATCCTTTCAAATTTAGGTCCAATCAGATCCCTTCTCTGCACAAAACCCTGCAGCGGCCCCATCGGCCGAAGTCCCCACCACAACCCGCAGGATCTGCCCCCAGACCCAGCGGGGCGCACTCCCTCTCTCCACACAGACCTTTGCTCACGTGGCCTGCTGAGTGGTCCTTCCTGACCCTGTCAGCCTCTGTCCCCTCCCCCTGCTTTGTTTTTTGTTTGCTCACTGAGCAGACATAAAATCACACATTGATTCGTTCACATCTTATTGTTAGAATATAAGCCAGGAGCACAGGAGCTCTGTTTGCTCCCATCTGTGTCCCCGGCACCTGGGAGGGCTGAATGCATGGACACATCTTCCCTCCTACCCCTTCAGGCTTCTCTCCCTGCTGGTCCCTCTGCCCGGAGCGCCCCTCCCTCTTCTCGGATGAGAAAATCCTATTCAGCCTTCAGGGCCCCACTCAGGGGTCACCCCCTCCCGGAGGCCTTCTCTGGGGCCTGCCTGCCCCCCGCTTGTGCCCCGTCCAGGGGTTACGTCTCTGTTAAAGCGCAGGTCACACTCTGACTTCTCAGGGTCCCCAGAGCCCACCAAACCGGGGGCCAGGGGATGCGTGTGACCTCGCGCCCCGTTCGTCGCGTGCTCAAGGGCCATCCCTGATTGGCAGCCTGCCGCAGTGGGACGGGGCGCGGGCACAAGGGCCATCCACCCGCAAGGCACCAACCCCTCCTCCCCAGGGAGAGGACCTGGATACGAAGGTTTACTGACCCCATCACCTCGGCTCTCCCTGCCCAGGTGGGAGAGGCTATGCAAGGCAGGCCGGCGGCAGCCACGCATTTCCAGGACAGCCATGCCTCCAAATACCCTATTTCTTCATTTCAGATCTACAGTTATCACATTTTAGCATTTGTGCAATTGGGATTTATACTTTAATCCAGTGTGTGGATTTAAGGTGGTATTTCTACCCACTCTGAACAGCCACAAAAAGCCATAATCGACATCTGGTGCATCTCAGAAGAGGCGATGGTTTTCTGTGGAAGGGCCCCAGGAAGCTCACGGATTCTGGGTCTGAAAATCCGACCACTGTACGGACGGGCGTTTGCTGGTTGCAGAAAAAACCCTCCCTTCTCTAGAGCTTCAGAGGCATAAGGAGGGGCCCTGGAGACCTGGAATTATCTCTGCGATGGTTGGGGCATGGGCAACTCTCCTGTCTCAGGAGGCTCTGCACAGGCCGGGGAGAGGCCCCAGGAGAGCAGACTAGACCCTCCCTGACCCTGTTTGCCTGCCCAGCCCCCATCCTCCCTCCCTCTCCTCTGGCTCCAGCTGCAGCTACCACCCAGGCCTGTGTCCTCAGTTACCATTTCCTCGGAGCTGAAGAATCCCTCATTCCACCAAGTCCACCAGGAGGGACAGGGTTAGAATGCAATTAGCTGAACTCCAGTGCGTGGGCCAGGGAAGTATTGCAACCAATTAAAATCACAGGGACCATTAAGCAGAGAGCTCCTGGGGGCAGGAGCAGGAGAGGCGGCCGGCCTCCCAGTTAGCTCACCGGGGAATCCACCGCTCGATGGGAGAGGGGTCTGCCCAGGAATTCCTTCCTGGATGTGGTACATCGTTAAAACCCACAGGCCTCTCTGGTTTTCGTTCTCTCTTTCTTTAATTTATTCAATCAATTAACATTTTCTGAGGACCTCGATAGGCCCCAGGGAGATAAAGATAAATCAGTCCGTGGCCCCTGCTTGAGTGGTTCATAATCGATCAGGGGGAAATCAATGTATAAGTCAGTGAGTCTAATACACTTCAGTGTACAGATTTAAGAATTATAAAAATAGAGGTGAAGGGGCAATACATTCTGCCTGGAATAGGAGATGAGGGCATCAGTGGAAACGACAGTAAAAAGAAGAGACATTTGACTTGGGGTTTTGGAGGACGAGTAGGAGTTTGCCAGGTTTGGAACTCCACATTCAGTCCTCATTTTCTCAGTGGGGATGATTGCAGAAGCTCCGAACCCATCTCCTGCTTCCCCCTCCTTTACCACTGCCCCTTTGACCATCTGCAATCTGCCAGAACAACGTGCCTCAAAAAACTTTTTCTCCCTGACATCCTCTAGCTCAAGAATCTACAGCGAATCTTGAATTACAGCATCCGATGTAAACTAGGAACCTTTGCTAAAAGGCCCTGTTCCTCTGCTCCCGGAGCCTCCACGTCCCTCTCAGCAGCCTCAGACCTCAGGCTTCCCTTCCCCGCGAGCTCGTTACCCAGGCTCTCAGCTCCGTGCTGCCGCTCTCTGCTATCACATGAGCTGTTTCCACAGCCTGGCGCATCACCACCACCCTCAGGACTTTCCCTCCAGAAATCTGCTCCTGGGGCCCCACCCCACGCCAGCCGCTCTCCTGGGAGCACAACGTCATCAGATGAGCTGTAGTTCAGTCACTCTTCTCTTGGAGAAGCCTCATGCAACCTTGAAATGGGCCCTGGGGAGGGAATCTGGTGCTCACAGAGCTGTGTGACCTCACATGGGACGCTCTACCTCTCTGGGCCTCTCATTTGGGCTCCAAGGAACCATCCTAACCTTCTGGGATCCAAACAAGCCATGATTTATGTATTCAGATGCCTCTAATACAGAGCCTGGAGAACAAGTCAAAAGAAGATATGAAGCCTCCGAAACTGCATGAATTAGACAGGCTAAATAAAGATCAGACGCTTGACTTAAAGCCAGGCCCTCAGGACCCTGCTCAAAACCTGGCTTGCTTTTAATTTAGATACAGTCCCAACGAGAGTGCTTGTTGGCTTCCTGACCCAGAGGCCTCAGAGCTGCAAACGAGCCGCGGAAGATGCTGCTGGAGGCAGCAGCACTGACGGCGACGGCCAGTGACAGCTGACGGCCCCGACACGGAGGAAAGGCACCATTAGCGAGGGGACACAGCTCTGAGCATGTCTGCCGTCCCCGGAGGCCGGCCTGTGCGCGAGATGGGGACCGGCCCGGAGGCGTCAGGAAAAGGGTAAACCAGTCCTGGCTCAATGTGTTCGGGAGGGCTCAGTGTGCGTGTGTTAGAGTCTCATTACAAACGGCTAAAGCTCAGCTCTAACGGGATTCCTCGCCCGAAGCCTTTCATCCGAGGGTCTCCACGGGGCTCGGCCCACCATGCCCAGTGTTGGAGCCCACCGGAGCGGCTGCATTTCCAGAAGCTTCCGGTTCTTTCCACATCCATCTTCACTGCATCTGTCCCCTCCGGTCAGAAAAGCCCGCCCATCCCGCTCCTCCGCCACCCGCCGAACTCCTCCAGTCCACTCTGGGACGCCTCTCTTTCTGGGACGCCATGGGATCCTCAGCTCCGGAACCGTGTGCTCAGTGGCTCTCTAGAGCAACATGTGCTCCTGGAGGGCAAAGGCCACACCCTCCTGGGGTCACGACGGGAAGGTCGCTGCATTTCTCCTGAGCTGGGTGCCTCCCGATGTGGCTGCACAGCGGCTGAAAGGGGACGAGGCTCCCAGGGAGGCGGACACCTGGGTGGGTCCCAGCCCCGCACCGCCTGGCCCGGGAGAGGACAGAGAGGGAAGACGGGGCCCGGCCTCCCCCGTGCCACCCTGCAAACCACGGGGAGGCCCCTCCGCCCGCTGGCCCACTCCAGCAGCTGGGACACTCACGGAACATGGTCATGAACTGCTTGGGGTTGAGGTTCCAGTAGCCCCAGTTGGTTCGGTAGCCGTGCAGCGTGGCGTACTCCTCGTGGTTGTATGCAGGTTCCGTCCCAAAGGTATCGATGACCCGGATTCGGCACCTGGCCCCCCCGGGGACCAGGAGCCAGGGTCAGTCCCTATCAGCATCTCCCTGGGCTGGGCTGGGGCTGGCCAGGCTGGGGGTGCTGTAACTGGCCGCTGGGTGGGTCAGGGTTGGGGTCAGACACTACCTGGCTGTGTGACTGCAGGCAAATGCCTTAACTTCTCTGGGTCAGCTTCCCCATCTGTCAAGTGGGGATAACAACAGCCTAGCTGTCTCATGGCCATATGGATACACCTAAACCGTGGACTAGCTCGGACATTATCAGTTATTACCCCCGCCTCAAGGGAGCCTTGGGGGGGGGGGGTCTCTACTACTGCCCCAGGGGTCATCTCTAGGATTTGCACTTTCCTGGGCAGGGAGCGGCAGTGGCTTGAGTCCACAGCCCCTCTGCCCAGGGGCCTGACACCCCGACATGCCTGGCCCACCCGGGCTGAGATGCAGAGGGGCAGGGTGAGGGGACTAGCCACTGCTGCGGGCCCACCTCAGGGAAGGCAGTGCCTCAAAGTCTCCCCTGCAAGTGTGGCCACTGCAGGTGGACTTCCCACCTGGACAGAGGCTCCGTGTGATCCGAGGCTGCTCTCGATGGGCACACCCCGGGGAGTGGGCCCCTGAAGAAAGTCGCTGACACTCAGACGCCCCCCACAAGGAGCTCCCTCACCCCGAGTCCTTCCCGGTGACCCAGAATTGTCCACAGACTGCTGAGGTCGGCAGCATTCCCCCGGAGAAGGGGCAAGGGGCGGGCGGAGGCAGCTCTGGTGCCTGGAGAACATGCATTAATAATAAAAGCAATAACGCTGCCTGGTGCTTTTTTTTCCCTAATAAAATCATGTGGGATAGTCAATGGGACTGGAGCAAATGTAATAAATAGCAGGGCTCTCTGTGCTAAATTAAGCCCTGCATCTGCCGGCTGCAGAGACCAGAGCGATGGTATTGGCCTTCCTCCAGACCAGGAGGGGTGGGGGAGGAGAGAGGGAGGGGGGAGGGGTGCTGGGCCCCCACATAGCACAGGTCACGCCCGGTCACCTGTCCTATTCCTTCCTGCAATTGCTCCCCCACCCCCCATCTAGGCGATCTCTGACACCCGCCCCCTGGCTTGCCACGCACAGCGGGGTAGTGGAGCGACTCGCTGTGGCTTATTAATTGTCACCCAGCTGGCCAGGAGGCAGAGCTGGTGGGAGAAGGAAGGTGGTGGGGAGGGCGGAGGGCCGAGGGCGGGGAGAGCCTCCCTCCACGGCAGACCGGGGACAACACGATTCTCCCACCTGGGGACCAGCGGGCACGAGGGGGTGGGGCTCAGGCCGGGTCGGGGGCTGCTGCATGTGCCACTGCCCTCCACTATCCCCTCACCGGTACTTCTTGAAGGAGAGTCCCATGTGCTGCTTCATCTGCTGCAGGCCGTGGTAGTCGGTGTAGACGAGGTCGAAAGGCAGCGGCACGGTGAGCGGACAGTTCCCCCGGCCTGGCGGCACCCCTAAGTTACTGAGAGAAGAGCCCTTCAGAGTCTGATCCCCAAGAGGGACCCACAGGCAGCAGAAACCCACGGTCCCCATCACCCCTGCGTTTGGGGGACCTGGAGCCCACCCTGATGACACACAGGGAGGGGTGCCGAAAGGAAAATGAGGCTGGTGCATGAGTATTGGCAGATTCTCGGGAGGAAGCAAACAGGGCGGCCGTGTACACTTGTGTAGGTTTTTCATGGCACAAGAGACTCCAATGAGGGGCAAGTGGGACTGAGATCCTACTTGCCAAGCCGTGTACTGGCCTGGGCTCCCTGCCAGGTGGAAGGGGCGGCTTTTGCTAATTCACACAAATGTGCTCCCTTCAGGGCTGTGTCCACCCAGAGGCAGCACCTTTATCCAACCAACGTTCACAAAGCGCCAGGAAGGCCCGCTCTGGCCCTTGGCACAGCATCAGTGTCTGGAGCTGAAGGGTCCCAAGGCTCCTGCCTCAGCAGATAAAGTCCTGCTGCCAACCGGCTTCCTGCCCTCAGAGCTGCCCAGCCCTGCCTCATGGGCGGACGCTGTTGCTGGGTCACCCACACGCAGGTTTCATCCGGGCCAGGGCTGCCTCTGCGGACCCCGTGCTGGAGCCCATGGGGCATCTCACTGGAGCCTCATGGCCCCCTCCAGAATCGGCACGTCTGCTCTGTCCGCCTCCCTGGAGACGGGCTGGAAGCCCCCCACCAGGCACCCGCAGCGTAAACGCCTTTGCCCAGGGCCCCTGCGCGCCACCCAGGAGGCTCCGCTCTGCCCGACCGCACAGCCGCTGCAGGAGGTGAGGAGGCGGTTGGCTCGCTCCCTCCGAAAGCCTGTACAGAGCCCCTGAGTCCGGCAGGCAGTGGTGTCGGCCCCCGAGAGCAGCCCCCCTTTCTCTGGGGGCTGCACAGCAGCCTGACTCCCCCAGTTCCCACCTCCCTTGAAGGCGTCCTAGCGAGCCCCTTCGGGGATCCATGCCACAACCAGCAGACTCGGGTGGGAGACTGCGTGCGAGCTTTGACAAGTTCACTGGCTCATCAGCGGCAAAGGGCCACCATCCACCTGTCCCTGGGTCATATTTCGGGCTCCCTGAGACACTTTGAGCCAGGTGGAGAAGTGCCGCCTGGATGGCTTTGTGCTCCTTGCTCACGCTCAGCCTGTCACCATCAGGAGTTGGGGTGGGGGCGCTGTGTACCCCGACCCCTGAGCACAGCCCACAGCGGCGCCTTTCCAACGAGGTTTACAGTAGAGACGACTGGGGGTCGGGGGGCGGGGAAGCTGCATGCCAGGGGGACGGAAGCGTCAGGTCCCCGTGCCCTGCAGAGAGGGGCCGCAGGGGGGCTTTCTCTGTGCCTGCTCCCACCAACCAGTGCGCCGGTCAACTCAGCTTCCCCCACCTGGCTCCCCTCGCTACGTTAGAACCTCGGCCGCTAAGTGCAGAGGGGAGTGCAAAGATCTAATAACCACTCTCTCCTCATTTCTTATGTCTAAAATTAAAAATGGCCAAGGGCTCCCCGATCCATCCAGCCAGGCCTCCAGTGACTCGCTTCTTTCCAAGTGAACCGCCATGCAGGGGTCTCAAGGCCAGAGCTTCGAAGGCAGGCACACGTCTAAAGCTTTTTTGTCAAAATGCCCAGAAAGCCAAGGAGTATGAGCACAGACCCCAGGGGTCTGGAGCCATCACAGGAAACAGCTCCCACAACCTGGAGGCTCCGTGAAATGCTTGGTGGTATTTTCAAGTGTCGGGCGGATTTTGCATCCTAGGCTGTAGGACGTCCCTGTTGTTTTCCTCCAAGCATGGCTCTCTCACCCCCAAACTTCTCCAGTAAGAAGCATCATTGCATCCCAGGTGTCAGAAGCTCCAGGTAGCCGACGCGCCCCCCCCCCCCCCCCGTCCCTCTCCCCGCCTCGCTCCCCTCAACTGAGAACCACAGACAGAATGACAAAGCCATGATCCCTCTATGGCTTCCCTGCAGAAACGAGGAAGGGGTGGCTGCTCCTCCCGCCTGAAAGGTCTGGAAGGACGAATTAACAGCTCTGAAAATATAAACGGTAGGTGGGTCTGGCTGTGGCTACTTGCCCAGGAATATGACTGACTCCCCACATTGCCTTTTTGGTTGGTTACCAGGCAACATGGGGTCCCTCTGTGGCCATTTGTGGTGCCAACAAAGTCACCGGGGCCTCCTTTTGTTGCCCCAACACCGATCACACCCCTGGCCCCAGCCCCAGACACCAGGAGGGCCACTGAGAGGTCAGATGAGCAAGTCACAGCTCTCTCCTGGGAGAATGACCGCACACGGATGTTCTAGGCTGGGTCCCATCCTCTTCATCTTCATGGCTAACGTTTTGAACACAGGCACCATTCCACATACTTTCAACTTATTGATTCATCAACTCCTGCCATCCGGGTAACAGCCCTGCGAGACCAGACCCATTCTCATCCTGCTCCCCTCTTTACAGATTAGGAAACAGAGAGGTTTAGTAATTTACCCAGGATCACACAGTCAGGAAGCAGCAGAGCTGGGATTGAAACCCAAGCAGTTGGGCTCCAGAGACCACACTCCCCCAAGCCAAGCTCTCCGGCCTTCTCCTGCCCACTGGACGTCAGACAGGACAAGGGGGGATGGTCGGACCACAGTGACATCCCCAAAATCGGAACCCTGGGGTTGCCAACAGAAATTTGGCTCCAGCCCCAGTCTTGCTTCTAACCTTGGACGAGTCAGGAGCCTCTAAGAATTTCATTTTTCTCATCAGCCAAAGACAAATAAAAATGGCTGCCTTGCAGGGTTCTTGGTAGGATTAAGTGAGGCCAGGGGAGTGGAAGTCCCACGAATTATTATTACTTTTAGTCATCAGTTCCTCCTTCTGAATTTCTGAGTCTGGCAGCTCCTTTTTAACCGGCCCCCCAACACCCCCCCCCCCCACTTAAAGCCCCGTCACTTCTCACCTATAATCTTGAGATCATTTCCTCTCTGTTCTGCCTTCCTCCAGTCTTGCCTGCCTCTTTTCTAGAGAGATCTTTCCACAGTATAAACTTGGTCACATTGCCCCTGGGTTCTGATCCTTTCCAGAAGATTTCTCATTTCCTGATCCTAACTCAAACCTCGCCTCCTCCTCCAGGAAGCCTTCCTTGGACCCATGGACGGAGTAAGGAACCCCTCTCCCAGCAGCCAGTGCTCCCTCTGCTCCACCCCCAGACTCCCCTTTGCACCGTCCTGAGTCACCTGCTCGTCACTGGGGCCCCCTGAGAGCCGGGCCAGGTCATCTTTGAAAGCCCAGAGCCGGGACAGAATCTGCCTCAAATATGTATCCATTATGTTCGTGAACGAATAAACTAACCCATGAGCCTGGTGAACCCTCGAGGAAGACACGGTTTAAAGGTTGAAGATTTGGTCAAGAAAGGCTTAGTAGGAAAGAGGAGGCAGGCGAGGAGAGGCGCCCAAGGACGATGGGCGTCTCCGAGGGTTGTCGAGCTCCCAGCCCCTCCAAGGGTGAGTAGCGTCCTGATTAGATTGGACACAAGTGGCCACACGCACCTGGTCCAAGTCTGAAACGACATCAGGCAGGAGGCAGAGGCGGAGGGACAGCCGGCCCAGAGACGACAGGTCCCCTTTCCAGGAGGAGCCACACAGTCTACTCAGCCCCAGAACAAAGATTCCCAATTTAAGGAGACTGCCATGGAGCTGCCTCCTTCCTCTTGTCGCAAGGAATCTGAGCTCGCCCGAGGAGAGCCAGAGGGTCAGCCACTGGCAGGGGCTGCAGCTGTCTCACTTGTAATGTAAGTTCACTTTTATAGGCAATTTTACGCTAAGTGTTTGGCTGGAGCAGGGACATGAACTGAAAACGCTGTCTCCTGACAACCTTCAGCCAAAGTGCCCCGCAAGGCTTGGCTGCACAATCCACCTTCCGTGCTGACGCCTCCAAAGGCCCTCGTCCAGATGCCCTCCCAATTCTAATGCCAAGTTCCTCAGTTCTCTCTGGGGGGCTGGCCGGTGAGTCGGGGAGAGGCAGCATCTCCGAGTGAAGGGGCCTCAGGCGCACCCACCCAGCGCCCTGGCCCGCACCTGCCCCACCAACGCCAAGGAAGGGCGGGAGTTTATGTGGACTTCACAGGCTGGGCAGCTGGAATGCATTTCGGAATGTCCCCAGGCCACCCGAGTGGGAGTCTAAAGACAGATGACAGGGCTGAGGGAAGGGGGTGACCTAGGGAAAGAGAGCTTCTCTAGAGTTCCCCTGGTTGTCATCTGGCCCCTGCACCCAACCCAGATTAACCCCCATGAAAGCCAACCTGTGGGGGGAGGGGCGGGAGTGAGCGAGTGGTGGCGACAGGTTCAGCTGGGAAGATGTAAAAGCTGGAGAGATGCACGGTGGTGATGGTTGCGCAACAATATGAATGTGCTTAATGTGACTGAACTGGACACTTAAAATGGCTAAGATGGCAAATCTCATCTTACATGTATTTTACTACAATTAAAAAAAAAAGCCAAACTGTCCACACTCATTGGGGCTATATCCAGCCCCACCGGACATGCCCAGCACCCGCCTCCCAGGGGCACCCACGTCCCATCTTCTCCAGGGCCCCTGCCCTGGACTCCCAGCTGGCCACAATGTGGGCGCTCAGCAAACATCTGGGGAAGGACCGACATCCTGTCCGTCACTCTTTGCTAATATTTCAGAAGGTAGGATGGTTAGATGCGACAAGCAGGGAGGGAAAAAAAAAAAATCTACGCTTAACGAGAAAATAAACTCCCTCAGCTGGGAATCAAAACGCTGAGTTGCGGCACACTGAAAAGCGTTCCCGGGCGTGCGCCGCGGCGAGAAGTTGCTGGGTGGCCTTGCACACTCGCAGAACCGTCCTGGCGTCCACCTCCACGCCCAGAGCCTGAAGCCGGGACAGATCTCCACGCTCCCTTCTAGGCTGAAAATTCTCTGGCTTTATTTCTCCCTGCGCCCGGGGTCTGTGGCTGGAAATAGTCTCTCCAGGTAGTGCTCAAGCTCCGGAACAAACTCTTCTCTCTCCCTCTCTCTTCTTTGTGTGGGAAGGACCTAATTAAAAGGAATTCTCAAAGTGCTCAAAGATCTTTGGCTCCAGGTGTAAAGTGCTCCCAGGCACTCCAGCCTCCCCAGGTCCATCTCGATACTCGGAACACACGGGCTGGGGCAGCCCAGGACGCTCTGTCTCCCGGGGGCCTGTCACCCTCTGACCCCATCCAGCGCCCATCGCCTGAGCACCGCGGCATGGCTCCTGTCCCTCTCCCCCGGCCGTCACTAGAGCAGAGCACTGCTCTTCCCAAGAGCACGGGGCATAAAGAAGGAACCCGGAGTTACCTGGGCGGCTAACGAGCTGCTTTGGGAAGGGAGGAAGGGAGGTTAGGGTGACTAACGAGGAAGGAATTCTATTCTCTTGCAGCGTTTTCTTCTCTTGCCCAGGATGCACTGACTTCCTGTGCCCAACAGAAGCAGGCTTTGACGCCGTCATGATGGGCCCGCCCTCGGCTCCCGTCTCCTGAGAAGGTAGATGTCCCGACCACAGCTAGGGAGAACTGCCAGGTCCCCAGTGGGGTTAGGGCTCAGAGGGAAAGGGAATTCAGGGGAAAAGCAGATGGGAGCACATTCCAGCCGTGCCTCAGCCTCAGCCGAAGGGCCCATAGGGAGCATGGGCCGAGGGCTCAAGGGGCAAACACAGGGGCAGCTCCTCCCCCACACCGGGGTGGGGGTGGGGGGTGTGGGGGGCTGCTGGTTGTTCACAGCTGAGCTTCCTTCCCCGCATTCCTTCCTATCAAGCAAATGCAGCTAAGAATAGGGCCGCCGCTCCCAGGAGAGCTGGATGAATCCACAGACTCATCCTCCAGCTCCCGGGGGCTGCCGTGCTGCTGCTGCTGCGGGAAGAGAAACGGGAACACATCCCTTCGCTGTCTCCCGCCTCCTCCCTCCTTGCCGACAGCCTGGATTTATATAACAAATGCCTGTGGATGCTGAGCACGAATAGAGTCGAGGCTTCTCTCATCCAAGCTGTGCTTTAAACGTATGAGGATGGCAGTTCTCGGGTGAAAGTCAGGATCACCGAGATGACGTCGTGGCTCCTGCTGCCCAGCCTGGCCCCAGAGGTGCTGCCTCAAAGCTCGGTGGGGCCTGGGCTGTGGGTTTTTCAGTTCCCCGGGTGACTCTCATGTACCTGGGGCTCTCTCTCTTCTGTTCATTCCCACAAGGCTTGGTTGAGAACCAACCTATGCAGGGGCCTCTGGGGTCACACAGATGGGCAGGACTCTGCTCTCAACCCCGTTAGAACAAACCCTGTGGGAGATGTGGGTTAAGGAAGGACGCAGCCCTCGAGTACCGGCTGGGAACGGCAAAGGGCCCTGGGTCCGCTCCAGAACCGCTCAGGAAAGACCAGCCTGGCTCCCAGGAAAAGGCCATGCTTTCACCAGAACCCCTTAAGGTTTCAATGAAAGCTGGAAGGAGCGCTGGGGTTATTCGTACCATCCTATGATTCCGCCAGCTTCACCAGGAATAAAAAAGTCCCAGGCCAGCCCTGTCCTCGTTCTGAGGCCAGATCAGTGGACTTTCACCCTTTTTGTCGGGGGCACTTTCAGTCTCCCGGAAGTTCGTCCCACGGCCCACCTTCCTCCTCTCCAGGTGCCGTTTGACAAGACCTCCTCTTGCTGTGCGCTTGGCGGGGAGGGAACACGGAACCCCACCTCCATGTATGAGAACCCACGGCCCCTGAGGTTTGAAGTCGTGCTGAGGCTTCCTCCCCGAATGGATCCCACCTCCTCACCCTTCAAGGGCCTTCAGAAACCAGTCCTCCTCCCCATTTCTTTTTTTTTTTTCTTTTTCCTTTTGAGGAAGATTAGCCCTGAGCTAACTACTGCCAATCCTCCTCTTTTGGCTGAGGAAGACTGGCCCTGAGCTGACATCCATGCCCATCTTCCTCTACTTTATACATGGGACACCTACCACAGCATGGCTTTTGCCAAGCGGTGCCATGTCCGCACCCGGGATCTGAACCGGCGAACCCTGGGCCGCTGAGAAGCGGAACGTGCGCACTTAACTGCTGCGCCACCGGGTCAGCACCGCCCCCTCCTCCCCCCCCCCCCCCCCCCCCCGCCATTTCTTACTTGACTCCCTCCAAGTCCCTCCCACCCCACTTGGGTTGCATAAACCTTTCATGGGAGCCTGCGATTTCCTTTAAATGTCTCTTCCTTTGCAGCCCTCCGACCCCAACATGGGCCAGGCCAGAACTGGGAAAGGCAACACGGCCACTGCATCGTGAGGTCGTGTTTATTGGCCACTGTCAAGACTTGGTCAGGGGCCTTGCTTTACAAGAAACAGACTGCGCTAGCCGAGGCTCAGTATGCGTGGAGTGGGAGGTGGGGGCTGGCCTAGCAAGGAGCTGTCCCTCCTGGATCCCGAGGAAGGATGAAGGGCAGGGACCAGGGCAGGGACCAGGGCAGCTCCAGACCCCCAGCAGCAGAGGGGGCAGATCTTCTACGGTGTTCAGCTGTGCTGAACGTGATCCCGCTACGCAGGAGATTAAAATCCTTTCTTGGAGCCCAAGGAAGGAGAACGGCAAAGGAGAAGGTCGAGGGGGCGCAGTTTTTCAGTGTAAATTAACCACTGGCCTCTCATCCTCCTCTTGGGATGGGGGCGGGAGCCTCTGTTCACAAGAGTCTACTAAGCGCCAAGCGGCCGCTCGATGCAGCTCTCCCTTCTCTTGTTCTGATCTATGTACTTTATGTATTATAAAAGATTTCAAGCATCCAGAAAATTATAGAAAATAATATAATGATAGAATCAATACCTGTGCGCCCACTTCCCGGCCTGTCAAGTCTTAACATCTTGCCGTATGCGGTTCAAATCTTTTTTTTAGAGGACAACACACCGCAAATCCGGTGGGGCCTTTGGAGTGTGTTTCACTGTTGTCCACTCTCCTCACATCTCCTGCCCCCTCCCCCTCACTCCCAGCAGATGCTCGTCCCTCCTACGTCAACGATAAAATAAAACCATCGGATGTCAATGCCCCAATCCTTTGCCCCCAACCCTGTAGCCCGTCAGCAACCCCCCAATCCTGCTGTCTTCCTTCTTCTCCTGGGGCCACCCTCACGGGCCACCACTCACGATGCTGTCTTCTCCCTGTATCTTCAACCGCTCCCATTTCTGCCTCCTTTACACCAGTGTTTAAACATGCTTACAACTCTCCCATCTTGAAAAATAAACAAGCATACTTTCTGTTACGGGTTGAATTGTAGCACCCCCCAAAAATGTTGACGTCCTATCCCCCAGTACCTGTGAATGTGACTTTATTTGGAAATAGGGTCTTTGCAGATGATCAAGTTAAGACAAAGTCACTAGAGTGGGCTGTAATCCGATATGATGGTGTCCTTTTTCTTTTTCATTAGGAAGATTAGCCCTGAGCTAACATCACTGCCAATCCTCCTCTTTTTGCTGAGGAAGACTGGCCCTGAGCCAGCATCCGTGCCCATCTTCCTCTACTTTATACGTGGGACACCTGCCACAACATGGCTTGCCAAGTGGTGCGTAGTTCCACACCCAGGATATGAACCGACGAACCCTGGGCTGCCAAAGTGGAATGTGTGAACTTAACCGCTGTGCCACTGGGCTGGCCCCGATGGTGTCCTTATAAGAAGGGGAAGTGTGGGCACAGAGGCAGAGGGAAGAGCATGTGAAGACACTAGGAGAAGACATCCATCTATAAGCCAAGCATGCCTGAGGCCACCAGAATCTAGCAGAGGCCTGGAACAGATTTCCCCTCACAGCCTCAGAAGGAACCAGCCCTGCTGACACCTTGACTTTGGACTCCTGGCCTCCAGAACTGGGAGACAACAAACGTCTGCTGTGTAAGCTGCCTAGTTTGCGGTACTTCGTTTCCGCAGCCTCAGGAAACTCCTACCTCTTCCTACAGTTGTACTGCCCCCGACTCCTGTCCCCTTTTCCCTCCCCCTCACAGACAAGCTCCTGGGAGAAGCACCTTAGCTCACTGTTGGTTTCCTCACCAGCCTCCTCATTCTGCAACCCTCAAACTTCTGACTTTTGACCCCCACAGCTTAATCAAAATGATTCTGTCTAGGGTTGACAATGACTTCCAAGTGGCTAACTTTGTTGGACATTTCTCAGTCTCCTTACTTTTTATGAGCATTTCACAACATTGGCCATACCCTCCTTCTAGAAGCATCTTCTCCCTGGTGCCCATGACTCCACACCCTCCTGGCCACTCCTTAGTCTTCTCTGCCAGCACCTCTTCCTCTAAGAGGCCTGTAAAGGCTGCCACTTCTTCAGACTTTTCTCTCAGGCCTTGTTTCCTATCACTGGGCAATTTCATTCACACTTGTGCTCACTCACCATCGGCTGCCAGGATGCCGTCTCCATTCTGAGCCCCGGGCCCATCACTTGGCTGCCTCCACACGGGCACCTCTAATTCAAAGTGTCTGAACTCAAGTTCAAGGTCTCCCTCAAGTGGACCCCCAAACCTAAGGCTTTTCTCTTCCCCCCTCAGAGTGGCAGCAGCATCCAGCCAGTGGCTGCTTTGAGCTGGCTAGTTCAGCCTGGTTCAGGCCAGTCAGAGCCAGTCACAGCCAGATCCGAATGACTTCAAGCCCTGAGGCTTGTGCACTGGCTCCTGAGATGGTTTAGCTAGACGCAGCTTGGTCAAGCTGGGCTGAGCCCGAGGAACAGGATGTGGCCCCCACTTTCATCATTCTCCAGGACCCTCCCCGGTATTTCCCTTGAACAAACACGGAACAAGCAAGAGGGCCAGGAGACAGATTTCTGCCTGGGCCGCGTGCTTGACAGCCAAGCGTTCCCCTCCTCATCCTCCTTTAACATTCTCCTCTCAGCTTTCATCATTTGCCAGTTAAGTCAACTAATTTTCTACTAAACCCAATTTCACTCATGGATGGAGGAAGAGCTCAGTAATTTTTCCTCATGCCATGTACTATTAATGATGCTTGAAATTACGCAAATAAAATTGATGAGCACAGCCAATTCCGGGCAGGCGGGAAGGGAAAGGCTAAACTTTAAAACGCCCACTGTGGATCCGGGCATTCACGAGGACGACTTGGGGTACAGCCGATGGGGCCTCTGGCCTTGCCTCAGCTTCCCACCTGTGCACGTGGCGGGGCGCGGGCAGGGACGTCTGACATCACCTCGCTGCAGGCTCGTCACAGAGTGCACTGTTCCCGAACGCCACCTCTCTCACCCCGGAAACGTCTTGCAGCAGCAAAGGCAGATGTGGATTCTGTGCACTGCCCCAGACATCACTCCGGTGAGCCGGTTAATGAAAACACCAAAACACGAGGGGCAGAGAAAGGCGGCTCATCGGTCCAGCCTTGTTGCCTAGTCAGTGGCCGAGACATCTGCCAGGAACATCTGTGAATAAACTACAACAACGTCCAAGCAGTGTCTTTGTCCTGCTGCCTTCCCCACACAGGTCATGTCGCCGGCCCAGGGAGACGTTTCTGCTGCAGGAGCCAAGCTGCGACTGTCAGAATTCGGATTACCTTCACATCTCATTGACCTACTTTCAAGTTAACCTGGTACCGCTTGCTTGGAATGGCTCCCCAAGGCTGGCAGGCGAGGCCCCCGGGTGATCCTGCCTCCTCCTGCAGAACCCAGGCAACGCCATGCGTATATTCAGTGGTGTTTCTGCCCACGACACCTTTCCAGGTTCCAACGGTCACCATCTTGTTATGCGTTGCACTGTGTCCCCCCAAATCATATGTTGGAGTCCTAACCCTCAGTACCTCGGAATTCGAGCTTTGGAGAGAGGGTCTTTATAAGGGAAATCAAGTGGAAAGAGGTCATTAGGGTGGATCCGAATCCAATATGACGGGAGCGCTTATAAAAAGGGGAAATGCAGACACAGACACGCACACAGAGAGAAGGCCATGTGCAGATGAAGGCAGAGATCAGGGTGATGCTGCTACAAGCCAATGATCACCCACAAAACACCAGAAGCCTGGGGAGAGGCCTGAGACAGTCTCCTCGCAGGAACCAACCCTGCCTGACGAGACCCCTGCTCCCGGACTTCCGGATTCCGGAACGGGAGGCGGTAAAGGCTGTTTCAGCCGGCCCACCTGTGGTACTTTGTTACAGCAGCCCCAGCATACTGGTATACGCCTGCATTTACATCTCCGCTGTACTTATGTAGCGTCAGGGTGGTCCTGGCAGACAGTGAGCTCCGGGAGCTCATGGCCCTGGCCCACAGCCGTCACAGAGAAAAGCACATCAAGAAACGCTGTAGAGGCTGGCCTGGAGGTGTAGTGTTAAGGTCGTATGCTCTGCTTTGGCAGCCCGGGTTTCATGGGTTCAGATCCCAGGCACAGACCTATACACCACCCATCCAGCCATGCTGTGGCGGTGTCCCACATACAAAACAGAGGAAGATTGGCACAGATGTTGGCTCAGGGCAAATCTTCCTCACAAAAAAAAAAACAAAAGAAAGAAAGAAATGGCATGGCTCAAACTACACTCGAGGTCATCAGATTCCCACCTGATGCCCAGAGTGGGGCACAAGAGGCCCCACTGTCTGGGCCACCTCCAAGGGTGCTTCCTTGACCCACCCTTCCACTGGGCCCTCACCCCTGCAACCAAAGGTAGCGCTGGTGCTTTCAGGTGCGCACCTGCGGGCTCAGGAGGAATCCGAACACTCTTTCTACAGATCTCCCAGGTCCTGAACCCCCATCCCAGGACCTAATCCTGCCCCTCAGGACCTATGCTGGGGACACAGAACAAGCCATGAAGGCGAGCCACACATTCTACAATGTCCCAACCCCACAGCTACCCTCTCTCCCGGACGCTGTGTGTGTGTGTGTGTGTGTGTGTGTGTGTGTAAGGGGGGAGTGCTTAGAAAAGCCACAGCCTCAACTTTTCCACTTCTCAACCCTCACTGCTCATCAGATGACCAGCAAACTTTGAAAACTGCTACTTGGCCCCCACCCAGACCAATTAAATCTGAGACGCCCAGAGCCGGGCCCGAATGTCGGCCTGTTTCCGAGCTCGTTCTGCCGTGGCCAGGGTTAAGAATCCCCACCTGAAACGTATTCCAGCCACAGCTGATGCTGTTAATTTTGTGGACATAACTGTGTTATGTCTCCTGGGGAGTTGGTTTTCTTCTGTTTATTTTTATTCTTTTAGTGGTTTTAAAATTGTATCTAGTCACAGATTCAGAGAGCACCTTCCTGAGGCTGTTCCCTGAGGTGTCCGGGCTGTTTACACAGCTCTGCCCTGTCTGAGCAAGAGCGTCGCTCACACATACACCCCACAGGGCACCGAGGCAGAGCCCTGAGCCCGCCCATTTAATGGACTGCAAATCACAGATGCAGCAACCTCTCCCGGAGCCCCTGCTTCTGGGAATTTCAGATTTGCATGAGCCTGGCAGAAAGCGACATGCTGGTGCAAAGATTTGGATTGAATGTGTGTGTGTGTGCACACATCTGCACACACTTGTGTGCAGGGCTGTGCATTTGTGTGTGCGCACGCATGGGATAGGCACAGGGCATACATGCACAAGCATGATTGCACACACGTGGGTGTACACACATGGTTCTGCACAGGGGCATGCATGCATGTGCACACATGTGCATGCACATGGGTGCATGTGTGTAGTGAAAGACATGGCAGCAGAGGGGTATTTCTGATCTTGGTACTTTCCACCAGGGCCTTGCTTTCAGGGCCCCCCAGTGCAGTGATCCTCATCTTCACTGCTGTGGCCCTGTGATGGCCAATGGCAGCCTCACCAACCACAGGCTCAGAGTCACACCCAACAAGTGGTCAGAGGAGGAGGAAGTCCTTTGGGCAGGTAAGGACTCAGGGTGAAGGTCAAGAGAGGAGACACCCCAGGGTAGGCTGAGAAGCAGGATAACTGAGTGAAACTTCTGACTCTTACGGAGACTTGTCAAATACCTGCTCTCTCATGGATGCATGATTCTCTAAGTGTGGTATTGGGCTGTCACAAATGCGGGGGAGAAGCCTTCCTGTTCCCTGAGGGAGCAATAAAGGAAGGAAGTTCCCACCTCTCTGGCCCCAGAAGCAGCACAGTCAGAAGGGAGGAATCAAGCTGAATGCTGTTTCATAAACTTGAATTCATCTAACTTTGAGGCCGGGCGAGGTGTCAGTGATGCTGTTAGAAAGATGCTCCACACTCTCAGGGGACCTGATGTGTGGCAGAGCCTGGGATGAGGGCTCCGGCCAGTGCCCATCCCCAGGATTCTTCCCACTGCATCTTGGGGTCTCTAGAGACCCAAGACAAAGCTCCACAGACACGTGCTTGCTGCTCTGCCTTATGCAGGTCTGGCCCGTGACAACCCACAGCCACTCACCGTGCCATCTGTAAGTTGCCCAAGACTTTGGCTTCCCACACACCGGGTCCCTTTTCTCCTTCCTCTTCTCATCCCTGCCCCATCTGAAATTCCTGTAGGAAGCCTCGAGGCCAGGCAAAGGTGCCTCTTTTCATTATTTACAAGCGTTAGCTGCCTCTGCAGCATTCTGCTCCACAGACAGTGTTGATGCATCTCCTGAGCTCTCTGTTCAGAGGGAGCCAGGAGTGGGCACAGCATGGTAAGCAGCAGTGTGCGGTGGCGGGCAGTGAGAGGGCACAACCGGCTCTGAAGGGGTCTGCACAACTCACACGGCTGAATCTGACAACAAAATGCCATGGGGGTGAGAGCCAGAGTTTGAGACGCACTGGCTCCCTCTCCCAGCGCTGGGTAGCTGGTCTGCAGGTTCAGCACCAGCTCTCGGGGACAGCTCCCAGCCCAGGTGACATTTGGCTAGATGGGGTAGGGTGGAAGCTCTATCTCAAGTGGCATCTTTTTACCCAAAACCCCCTGCCCCCCACCTGGAACTGTGTTTCCCAAGGCTGCCACAACCGTGCAGCCCCCTCATTAGTCCCTGTCACCTTCCTCCTCTTCAAAATGGACCACGTTCCACGTTTCCACTTACACGCACTGCTCCTCCTTGAAGACACTTTTCACCTTTACTAGGCCCGCTGCAGACAAGCGCATCAACTCAACAGAATGATTCAGTGGTGTGAATTGCAAACCACGAGGGTGAAAGTCTTCAAATCACTAGGTCGTTTAGCGGCCTCCCAGCACAATCCAGTCTCACCTCCTCCCCCCTCCACCCGCCCCCCCGCACTCAATAAGGCTGGTCCAGGTACCTCCCTCTGGTTGAGGTCATGGGAAGCGTAGACTGGGTTACTGGCAGATTCCAAGTCGCAGGGAAAAACTGCAGAGGCTAAGAAGCTGCCCAAGACCTAAGTGACTAAGATGGTTGATGGCTGTGTCCCCATCAGCATCCTCCTCTCTCCAACACTCCTGTGCTACGGAGCATCAGCATTGGTGCCGATCAGAAAGAAAGAGACAGCCAGAACCCACAGACCACCAAGATGGTGGGTGGGCTTTGAACAGGAATCACATTTTAGCTTGAAAACCACCTAAGAGTAAGTTAATGGGCTGATGAAGAAAAGTTAATTCGCAGGCAAATAACTAGGTGACCTTCTTTAGTTATGCCCTGGGGTGAAGTTAGAACAGTCTCATCCAGATGCCAGTGGAAAGAAGGAATAGAAATCCACCAAGCGCAAAACCCCTAACCAGAAAGAAAAAGATGGATGACACTGATTACATTAAAATTAAGACCTTCTGGGGGCTGGCCCCATGGCCGAGTGGTTAAGTTCGTGCGCTCCGCTGCAGGCGGCCTGGTGTTTCGTTGGTTCGAGTCCTGGGCGCAGACATGGCACTGCTCATCAAAGCCACGCTGAGGCGGCGTCCCACATACCATAACTAGAAGGACCCACAACGAAGAATATACAACTATGTACTGGGGGCTTTGGGGAGAAAAAAGGAAATAAAATAAAATCTTTAAAAAAAAAAATTAAGACCTTCTGTTCTTCCAAAAAATAAAAAAAATAAAGAATTACAAGGGCAAGCCACAAATCAGAATATTTTTAAACACATATAACTCAGACAGCATTTATACCCATAATATACAAAGAACTCTGACAACTCAATAGGGAAAAGATAAATCATCCAGCAGAAAAATGGGCAAATGACATGAAACATGGCATTTCATCAAGAGGAAGGAAGGAAGGAGAGACAAACAGGACAGGATGCTCGGCCGCATTAGTTGTTGGGGAAATCACATTAAAACCACAACGAGACATCAGGATCCACTTCCCACCCTCAATTAGGGAGGCTGACATCACGAAGTGTGGGTGAGAACACGGCCCACTGGGAACCTACGCCGGGCGGGAGTGAATCAGTGCAACCACTTAGAAAAACAATGGGCATTATCTTGTAAAGGTGAATCTTTACATGCCCCAAGTCCCAACAGTTGTGCATCTAAGTTTAGACCCAAGAGAAAGTCTGACCCAGGTACACCAGGTGACATGTACAAGAATGTCTGCCACAGCATCATCCAAAATAACTTGTAAAAATAGGAAAAAAAAATCTACACAGGAAAAATTGATAAATAATTATAGTGCAGCCACATAATGGAATATCAGACAGGAGTGGAAATGAATGAAAGAGAGTTGCATGCAATAACGTGGGTAAATCTTTGAAACATAATCATGGGTGAAGAAAGCAAGTCTCGGAGACTACACATGACAGATGCCATTTTTACAGAGCTGCAAAACCAAAACAAAATAAAACTAAGTTATATATTGTTTATGGAAGCAGGAGTATGGGAAAAACTAATTTTTTAAAAAAAGCAAAGGAGTGATAAAAACAAAATCCAAGTTATAGGTTTCCTCAAGGGGGAGGCAGAGGGATGGGTGAGAGCGCATCCAGGCGGACACAAGCGTCCTGGTCATGTTCTCATTCTCAGGGTGGATGGTGGAATCAAGGGAGAGCACGCTAGTCTCGTGCTTCATAACACATGCTATGTATATTTTTGTATATATCAAATATCATATAATAAATATTAATAAATAAAAGAAGAAAAAGCATATGTACTTCTACAGCCCACAGATACAGTAGTGAAAATAAACCCCATCATTCTAGTGCACACACACAATCCTAGCCCCCCTAACCACAAGTGTCCCCCCCAACAGCATCAGAGGGACCCTGAGAAGGCAAGCACTGGGAAAGCGGAAGGCATCACCAGCCACCTCACCACCTTCCAGGTCTTTCTGGCCCCCAGCCCCCAGAATAGGCCCAGGAAGGAGCCCAGTTCCGGAAGTGAAACCCCGAGGCTGCCCTCAGCCGACCAGGATGGCAGACAGAGGGGACCCCATCTGTGTGATGCGGCTCAATTCCATAAGCAACATCTGTCAGCCCCTGAGAGCAAACGTCAGGGCCCCCATGGGCCCCAGGATGGAGAACAGGACCCTGTTTGAACAGCACCATGCAAATTCACTTCCTTGGTGCCTCCCAAACACGACCAGCGCAGAGGAGGAGGGGGTGGGGGGGAGGCAGACTGAGCAGGTGGAGGAGGAAATGAGGAATGTCGCTATCCAACAGCACACCAGGAAGCTTCCCAGGGACCTGCAGGTGGAGCAGGGGCCCCCGGGGGACAGGGCCCCCTTCCCCCTCTCCCTCCACCCAGCACTCACCTCTGCAGCTCCTTCAGGGACACCGTGATCCGCAGGCCGTGGCCCAGGACGTAGAGAGCGGCCAGGATGTCTGCCCACTGCACCATCTCCCCCAGAGGCCCTCCCTTCAGCACCCTCGGGCTGAACACATCCCCAGACTCCTCCGTCAGGAAGCCGATGTGGACGAGGATCTGGGGGGGACACAGCGGGTCAGCGTGGAGGAGCAGCGGCACTCGGCCCTGCCACCCCCAGGGTGACCCAGCCAGCAGCAGATGCTGCCTCCAGGCTGTGCCTGGGCAGGCGCTTTCTGGCACCAGAGCACCGCGGGGGAACCAAGAGGCAGAGTGACAGCCCTGGGGACACAGGCGAACAAGACGGCCACATCCTGCCCTCGAGGCTCTTACGTTCAGATGGAAGAGGAGGACAACAGTAAACACAGACAAGAGACAGTCTCATGAAATGGTAGGGGCTCTGAAAGAAACAAACAGGTGATGTGAGAGCCAAGACAGTACTGGATGGATGGACGGACGGATGCACAGACGAACCAATGAATCTCCCCCAAACAGGCTACATTAATCCCAACATCCCAGATAAGTGCCATGACTTTTCTGCTTAACAAGAACAAACGTCTACAGAATGCAGGACGCCTAATGGAGCGGAGAGGGCTTGTTGTTCTGCCCCAAACGTGAAAAGAGCCAGGGACCACCACATTCGTCTCTGCTGAGCCTGCCTCCCCCCACCCTGCTCCAACACAAGTAAATTCAATAAAACTCTTCGAAGGGCAGACCCCGTGCCCACCTGGAAGCCGGGGGCCCTGAGCTAGTTTCCTAAGCTCTCTGAGCTCAGCTGCCCAAACGCAAGGAGAAGGTAAGTACCTGCTTCTGGTCCCTCTGGACAGCCCCCAGCTTCTGTGACAGGCGCTGGGCGGCCACCGCCCACTGGGCCGTGAGCCGCTTGGCCCGCTTCTTCATGAAGATGAGAGACTCCTTCCCACTGCCCATCAGCTCCAGGAGGTGGGACAGGTTGCTCCGGAAAACTGCCTGGAGGGGAGCGCAGGCCTCAGTTGTCGAACCCTCAGACCTGCAGCCATGCCACCGCCGTCACCCACTGCCCTGGAGGCAGGGGCTGGCACCCTCCCCATGAGGCTGGGGCCTGCTCTGGCTTCTCCGGCCCTTTCTAAGAGGCCCACCAGCCCCCACAGTTGGGGAGCCCTGCTCTCACCCCCCCAGCCAAGGTGGTCTGTCCTGCTCAGCTCTGATCAGCCTCCTGTCCTGAGCCCTTCTGGAGGTGGTCAGTCATGATGGTCCCAGGGATCGCAGCTGCTACAAGGAGGCAGTCAGTGTAGTGGTCAGAGCCAGGGCTCGGACAGCAGGGAGGTCAGGCCACCTTTCAGGGGAGGCAGAATAACTGCATGCCTTGAACAAGTTAACTCAACCATCTAGACGTCAGACTCATCATCTGTCAAATACGATCACATACGGACTGCTGGGAGATTGAAGTACATACAGTGTCAGGCACACAGGAAGCCCTCAATAAGTGACAGCTATTATCACTATTATTTTAGTCCACTGAAGGGGTGCCTCCAGGCCCCAGCTTGCCCCTCACGTAGGCCCAGCTTTGCAGCATCCCCAGAAGGTGGGACAGGCACTGTAGGACCTGCCCACCCACCAGCAGAGTTGGCGGCCTCCTTTGACTGGGGGACTAAGCGTTCCTCCCAGCTTCCCCGAAGGATGTCCCACCCGGGGATGCCAGCAGATCTGTCCACCAGCCCCTCACTGGCCCATCCGCCTCCCAGGCCCACCTGGACTTTGGGGAGAGGCTTGAGGGCTGTCTGGGTGGCCGTCCGGTTCCTCCAGGGCAGTGGGGGGCAAAACCACTCAACCTCACTGAGGTAGACGAGGAAGGAACACTCGGTGCCATCCACCCCGAAGAAGGCGTAGCAGGGGTCAGAGGTCCAGCGGGCGCGCATCCACTGCAGAGAGGGCCAGCCTGGGCCAGGGAGCTGTCGCCAGCCCCACCCACACCCTCGATGGGCCCCCTGCATGCATGTCCCTGGGGACAATGAGGTCCTTCTGGAGGGGGCTTCTCAGGCCCACTGTAAAGATGCAGCAAGGGCCAGCAGCAGAGAAGAAAGACTGGACCAGGGTCCCAGGGCCTCAGGGAAGACAGGGCAGGACCACTATCCCCCAGGCCCGGAAAGAGGAGGACTCCGGAGAACGAAGACAGGTCAGGGCACATGCAGGCAAAGCTCTGGGGCAAACAGCGGGGGGGCAGCAGCACGGGGCCCGGCTGGTATACCTCTCCCTCTGCTGCCCACTCCCGTTACTGAGGACAGGACTCAGCTGAGGCCAAGCGTGGGAGCAGCCTCTGAGGGTGCAAGAGCTGGGACCAGGGTAGGACCCACCCACTGTGATTCCCCGTGGTCACCTAGGGAGAGGTGTGCAGTACCACCCCTCCGCCCCTCTCAGAGAGTTCAGAACCAGCAGGAGCTGGCTTTGACGCCTGTGGACTGGCTCCCTGGATGGACAGACTTCACGCAGCCAGAGGTGGGGTGGGAGGGGCTCTCAGCCCAGCTGGTTGGCTGGGCCAGGAGAATGCGGACAGAGACTGAGTCTACTCCTTGTCTGAATTTGTCAGGAGGCAGGCTGGGTGGTGGTGCACACATATTTAACAGTTCTTTTACTGTAAGAAAGTACTGAAAACCCTGAAACTTGACTTATCCCGGGCAACCTGAGCAGGAGGGCCGGGCAGATGGCCCAAGCAGAGAGGCTGTTTCCTGGAGGTCAGCCTCTGCCAGATAGTGCCAGGGTCAGGGTCCGGGGCAGAGAGACCCTCACTAGCGGATATCCCTGCCAGGAGTGGAGTCCCAGAGGCAGTCTGGGGCACGGCCCCTGAGGAGGAGCCCACCCCTCCTGGTCACCCCCACCCTCAGCTCCAGGACTCACCTCCACCTTCCCCAAGCAGTCAGGGAACTTGGGGTCACTGGGCGCCTCACACTGGTCCCGCCGGCCTTCAGACACTGCAGGGAGAGAAGGCCAACTTGCTGAGGCCATGGATCCGGGGAGGAGCCCGGTGGAGAGCGAGGAGTGGGTTGGTCCAGGGTGGGAAGGGCAAGGGCAGGAGAGCACACTGCTCTCCCCTGAGCTTTCTCACCCAAAAGGCCACAGCCGAGGGGTCCCCAGGCCTGGGTTGCCCCCTCTGCCACCGTACCCACCCACCTTAGGAGGTTCAGAATCAGTGAGGAGCTGGCTTAAATGGCTATGAACCAGCTGCCTGGATGGGCAGACCTCACGTACCGCCAACTTTTTGAGGGGAGCAGAGGAAGGGCCTGCAGCCCCCAGCCTGCTGCTCCCACATCAAGAGGAACAAAGGGGCCACCCAGGTCTCCAGGGACCTCCATTGTCCTCAGCACCCTCATGCCAGGTCGGGGCCCTGAGGAGCCAGGGGAGCTGCTGTGGGGAGAAGTCAGGGCCCCATCCCAGACGTCCCACCCACGACACAGGCCTCCTGAGGGGAGAGGGGTGCCCCCTGGCCCCCACCCTTGCTGTGCAGGAGCAGGCTGTGGCGCAGGATCTGGTCCACCTTCACGGCAATGTCCGAGACGTTCTGGGCGATGGCCTGGATCCGCTCCATGAGGCTGGCCCCAGGGGGGAACCTGAGTGGGAGAAGCCAGGGGTGAGCCAACGGAGCCTTCCTGGGAGGGCCTCAGCAGGACTGTCATGCTCCCGGTACCCAAATGCTGCCCTGCAACCAACCAAAATGCTGTGATGGAGAAAGCCGGGCCAGGAACCAGAGCCGTCTGCCGGCCCAGCCTGGGCTGGAGGGGCTCCCTAACCATCCAATGCACATACATCACACCATATGGGAAAGCCCATATCTGCATGAGCCAGGCGTGTCTGCACATGTGTCGAAGGGCAGCCTGAGACCGAAGAAGGCAGAGGAACTCCACACAAGAGCCTGGACAGCATCTGCCCGGGGACCCTCAGGTGATAGAAGCCCTTTGCCTGGGCACAGCCGGCTGCCCTGAGTCTTTCTCTATTTCCTCCCAGAGGAGCTGTATCGTGCCAAAATAAATTCCACCCAAAGCAGCCTGGGGACTTGGCAACTATTAAACCTCTAGTAAATTATTGTTGGGTTCCCAAGAATGAATTCTTCCAGGATCTTAAACAAGTTTACTGCCACGAACATCACAGCCCTCCAGCCCCCATCAATATTTGTGCTGCCTTTATTTTGGGAGAATTTATTTCCTTGTGTTGATTACTACTCGGCTCTCAGAGAAGTTTATTAGACATCATATGACATATTTATCTCACTGCAAGAACTTGTACTGAGATCTCTCTCTGCGGGCATATGGGTCTCAGTGCAAGCAAGACCCAGGGGCCCTTTTCCAGAAGCTGCTTGCTTTTTTGAACACATGAATTCCATTTCCTTTGATTCTCGCCTCATCCTCCGGCTTTGCAGGCCCGGTTTAAGCTCCGTTGATCCGTTTACAAGGACCGGGTCCGTACTGCTGCTCAGAAGGAGAACTCTGTGCAGGAGGATTTCCCCCGGGCTCCATTCTGGGTTGTAAAGGCCACCTGCCCACCAGAGGAAGCACAGTGGTGACCCCCCGAGGCTGCCTGCCCTCTCAGGCTGCCCTCCCGTTTCTGGAAGGAGGTGGTCCCATCCACAGAGAAGGGCGGCTGGTGCAGGAGACGGGTGCAGATGAGGCAGACATGGGGTGGGGGAGGAAGAAGGTGGCAGGAGGCGGCGACGAGCTCTCCACACGCAAACAAGCGTGTGCACACACATGTATACACAGTCCAGTTAGTCCTATTAAAAATAAACACACTAAAACTCTCACGGAAAATGGCATTGCCCTTGTATTCGTTTCCTGGGGCTGCTGTAACAATGTACTACAAACTGGGAGTCTTAAAACAACACAAACTTATTCTCTCCCTGTTCCGGAGGCCAGAAGTCTGAAATCAAGGTGCCAGCAGGGTTGGTTCCTGCTGGAGCCCCTGAGGGACAGTCCCTCCCAGCTTCTGGCGGTGGCCACGATCCTTGGCGTTCCTTTGCTGGGAGATGCATTGGCCTTCCTCTCTACGTGTCCAAATTTCCTCTTCTTGGAGGAACACCAGTCATTGGATTAGAGCCCACCCTGAGTCAGTACGACCTCATCTTAATTTGATTACCTCTGCCAAGACCCTATTTCAAAACAAGATCCCATTCCTAGGTTCTGGGGTTCGGACTTCACTACATCTTTCAGGAGGACACAATTCCACCCACAGCAGCCCCCTGTGAGGTTACTAATAAGAAGGAGAAGAGACCTAAAGATGGATGCTTCTTTTGCTCAAAAAGTCCTCAGGCAGGAGGAAGTAGAAATATCTCTCCTTGGTCTTCAGATGGTCAAGGAAGGCCGCGGAGAAGAGAAGTCGGCTCATCATCAATTTCCAGAAAAACACAAGGAGATGAGCTGAAGCTCTGTCTCTTACGAGCTGTGTGACCCTGGGCAAGTCCCTTAGCCTCTCTGTGACTCACCGTTCTCATCTCAAAATAGAGAGGATACTGGCACCTCCGTCACGGAGTCGGAGTGAGGACTGAACGAGGAGAGATATAAAATGCGCAGATGAGCCACGCCTGCGTGAAACAAGCTCCGTATGCGTGAGCGATCGTACTGTTATTGTGGTGTGGCTGGAGCTGCAGCAAAAGGGATTTGGCTGGACCAGGGTTTCTCTGCCTTTTGTCATTATCATCCCCCTAAGGAGCCTTTTTAGACATTTTCTCCTATTTGCTTTCCCCCTTGAAATGTTAAAACCACAGATATTCTGCTTCTCTGTTGATGCACGATGGAAGACCACAGACCACTGTGATGTCTAAGATTGTCTCACCCTCAAGAGCCAAACCTCACCCTTCAGAGGTGATCTGCGCCCACTGAGCATGCGTGGGTTAGACCAGAGAAGGAACGGGATGACCCTGACGTCCACCAGGCTCTGAAATAAGTTCCGATCGAGGGCTGTGGAACCGTTTTCCCCACCAACCAAAACGGACAGGACGGACACGCCTCTGACTGGAGGGGATCCTTTAGCTGACCGAAGGAGACGGCCACAGCGCAGATGGCCAGGGCCTCACGGCTGCTGTGTTGGGGTTGGCGCCGTACGCGGCCGAGACACAACAGGAGGGTCCCAGTCAGGGAAGGACGGGGCGCCCCTCCTGACTTCTCACCAGAGAGCCTAGGGCACAAACAACCCACATCGGAAACCAGGCAGGGGTTGTGCCAGGCCACCAGAGAGTCTGAAAGGGAGCCCGCCCCACTGCAAGCCTTCCTGAAGGCACCTTGCCCTGGAGGCTCCGCTCCGTCCCCCCTCAGGGAGCCTGATCACTTCCCTGAGCCCCCACCCCTGGGGCGTGGCTGTGAGTGGCTAGCCTGAAACTCCCAATAGAGTCCTGAGTCCCCAAGGACAGGGATACGCTTGCGTATGTGGAGCCTGGCACTGCCCAGCCTGGGCCACATGCCCAGGGCTCCATCACTGAACCGGGTTGAATAGGGTCCCCCCAAATCCACATTCACTCGGAACTTCAGAGCATGACCTTATTTAGAAATAGGGTCTGTGCAGATGTAAGGAGTTAAGGTGAGGTCATACTGGACTAGGGTGGCCCTAAATTCAATGACTGGTGTCCCTCTAAGAAGACCACGTGAGGACACACAGGGAGAGGAAGGCCATGTGACAACGGAGGCAGAGACTGGAGAGACGCGGCCACAAGCCAAGGGACGCCTGGAGCCCCCAGAAGCTGGAGGGCAGGAGGGACCCTCCCCCGGAGGCTTTGGAAGAAATGATGGCTGCTGCTACCTTGATTTCAGACTTCCAGCCTCCAGAACGGGGAAAGAATCAATTTCCATTGTTTTAAGCCACGTGGTTCGTGGTCATCGTTTACGGCAGCCCCAGGAAGTGAATACAATTACCACCTGCAGAATTGAGGGAAAATGGTTTTTAACCCATCACCAAAAGGGAGTCCAGGTTCTCCTGCCCCTGCTATCAGGAACTTCTCTCCAACCCATGGACCCCTCGCTGAAGCCCGAGCTTAATTCTGCTGCTCCTTTTTTGTGGGAGATGAAGAACAACGAGGGGACACCTTAATTTTCCAAGCCCTGGGTCCGTGGCTCTCCCCATTCCTCAGAGATTTATTGGAAAGAGCAAGGACTTTGGAATCAGAGGTCCTTGAGTCAAATCCTGGTTCCACTTGACAGCTGTGTGACCTTGGGCAAGTTACCTAACCTCCCTGAATTCAGGGCTCAGCTCCTATAAAATCTGAACAACCTCAACTACCTTGCAGAGTATTGCGTGGCTTGGACATAAGCCTCAAAGTACTCAGCATACAACAGGTGCTCAATAAAGGCTTGAGATGCTTTTGCTCCCTACCTACAGTGGTCACGCCACCCCTGAGAGGGAGTATCACAAGCCTAACTACCAAGCACAGCACTTTTCTTTTTGGGGGATTCAGCAGTTTCAGAGGACAAGTGCTTTTGCATGAAACGTATCGCTGCACGGGCTTTAAATAGTACACATGGCATCTGTCTGATTTAACAAGTTCAACTTGTGCAAAACAGAATTACTTGGCGTCACTATGATTATACTGGACTTAGCATTGGCACAGCACTTTCTATTTTCAAATAATATATGATTAGACTTCTCTCCCTGAGAAGCTTTTTAGAAAATGACGATAAAAGTAGATGCCGCGAGGCCTCAAACCACAGCAGCTCTGTGACCTGGGAAGGGCCGACGTGGAAAAGAAGAAGGGGGGATGGATGGGGAGATGGCGCAGCCGCCTCCAGCTGGTGGGACCAGAGCCGTGGCGTTGTCACCGTGGTGTCACGTGGTGGGGGACTGACTTCTCCATCAGGCCCAGGAGGTGCAGGGCAAGGGCACACAGTGCTTCTAGGGGTCCACAAACATGTTTTAATTTCTTTAAAAATCAGGAAAGAAGACTTGTAGCTGAAAGAAAATGTTTCAATATGTAATGATAATGCCTTCATCTTTATACCAATGTGGTCATAAAATATAATTTTTCTATAGGTTAAATTGTGTCCCCCCGCCCCCAAATTCACATATCACAGTCCTAACTCCCAGTACCCCAGAATGTGACCTTATTGGAAAATGGGGTGATTTCAGATGTCATTTGTGAAGTTAAGATGAGGTCATACTGGAGTGGGGTGGACCCCGATTCCACCATGCCCGGTGTCCTTGTAAAATGAGGAAATCTGGACACTAACCCGCACGCAGAGAGAACACCGCATGAGGGCTGGAGGGATGTTGCCACAAGCCAAGGAGCGGCCAGAGGCGGGGACGGACCTGGACCAGATCTTCCCCGGGCGCCTTTAGATGGAGCGCCCTGCTTACACCTTGATCCCAGGCTTCCGGTCGCTAGATGTGCGACAACACATTTCTGTTGTCAGTCTGTGGGACTCTGTTACAGCAGCCCTAGGATGTTAACACAATTTCTAATGATTTTTCTGGAAGAAGGTGCCTGAGGTCATGATGCAGCCCAGAGAGGCAGGGTTTTTCCTAGACGGTTGCAAGGACATGAGGAAAGTGTTCTGCGAATGATCATGATAATAAAACAGCCAACAGGCATTGAGCACTCCCTTGCCAAGCTCTTCATGTACATGGTCTCATCTAATTCTCATGACAACATCATGATTCCTTTTAATGGCTCCATGGTCCAGATGAGGAAACCAAGACACAGCAAGGTTGAGTAACTTGCTCAAGGTCACAAAGCTATTAAGTGGAAAGATCAGGTTCCAACCAGGAAGCCTGGCTCCTGCCGAAACGGCTGCTGTGCTGCAGAGGGGCAGACGGGGGAAGACGTTCCCGGGGGCAGCTGAGCCACAGGCATTCCGGAGGACGGAGAGCCGGGCCTTCCAGACACACACCGGGACACACCTGCAGAGTTCACAAGCCGGTACAGGGTCCCCAGCACTTTGTCCTCGGTAAGCCAAGCTGCCTGGTGAGTGCTGCGTCTACTGGGATAACCGCCAACACCCCCCTGCAGGTGGCGAAGCCTGAAAGAGTTCTGGCAAAGGAGTTTCCCTGGCAACATCCACCCTAACCCTGCAGGGCGGTTCCTGGGGTACAAACCTCGAATTCTGTCTGCTCAGGCAAATGGAACATGGGGACGATGCCCTCAGCCTTACTTCCACTGCCCAATGCACCCCAGTCTTCCTCCAACTGGCACAAGGACTGAGAGCCCGTTATTCCTCCCACTTCGAGTATATTTCCATCCCTTTCCTTTTTTATGTTTGGTGCACGTATTTTAAAAGCAGAAGGTGGTTAACTCAGATGAGCTTGAACTGGTGGGCTTCTGGCAGCGTGGCAGGAATGCAGTGAAGACTCAGGGCCACATCAGGGAGAGGCAGGGAGAGAGAAGGAAGGCTGGAGATCTCAGAAGAGATGCCCCGGGAGGAGGTCCCGCCCACCATGTGCCTTCCCTACGTATTTACTGCGTGCCTTCTCTGCTCTGGGCCTGGAGGACACAGGAGAATCTGATGCAGGCCCAGTCTCAAGGACGCCCTGAGTGAGGGTATCAGAGAGAAGGGACAGGGTGAGGACAGTCTGGGTAGTGTCTGTGTGGGGTGACTCTCGGGTGCCATCCCACGATGTCACTGTGCCTATAACATCAGGGAGGGGGCAACATGTGGGCGGCCAAGAATCCAAGCTGCATGCAGTGAAGGTTGTCCTCACCCCACACATTCCAAAAAAGGCCTGCCCTTCACCCACCATGGGAGGGCACCTCTGAGTCCTGGAAGGGTCCCACCCGATAAGAGTGGCCAGCCAGAGAGTCCACGCTAACGATGTGATTTAGGGGGGGCCCTTGGGCTGCGCAGCATCGGCTGGGCCTCTGGAGGTCCACCACGTGGATGGTCAGTCATGTCTACGTGACTGATACCCCGTAAAACCTCTAGAGACCAAAACTCAGGTGAGCATCCCAGTGGCAGTACTCAGTGTGTGTTGTCACACGTCATTCTGGGAGAACTGAGCACTGCCTGCACGCCTCTACTGGGAGGAACACCTGGCAGCGCGTGCCTGGTCTCGCCTGGACCTGCTCCACGCGCCTCTTCCCATTGCTGATGGAGATCTAACATCATAAACCACAACCGTGAGAACAACAACTTCTCTGAGTTCGGGTCCTTCCAGTGAAGCATGGAACACAATGGTGGTTTTGGGGACCCCCGAACACACTGTGTCAGTGCCCATGTCTGCAGCTCCATCAGGACCACCATGGGCCGCAGAGTCTGACATTTCCCTTCTTGCCTGCACTCAGGGTCACATGGAGGTGCCGAGAACGCTGGCCCAGGCCCAGCCCCTAGAGCTTTGTTCTGCCTTCAGCAGAGGGGGGCCTGAAGCCCCCAGAGGCTCCTGCCATCAATGCCCGGGAGTCCCAGTGGTCCAGTGTATACAGACTCCTGACTTACTGACACATGGAAAAACAATTGTTGAGCAACGGATATTGGGAATTCAGCTCAATGGCACATAGTGGCGAGAGCGCGGGGGCCTGCAGCCTGCCTGGGAGAGAGCAGCTGAGGAGGAGGGTGCCCTGAGCATCTGCGGTGCCAGAAACAAGGAGGTGAAGAGCCAACCGCAGCCCAAGCAAGACCCCCCCAACGGCTACACTATCCAGGTAAACAAGGCCCACCTCGTTCTGCCCCCAGGGCCCTCTGCTCCCCCCGCCAAGGGCGCCGGAGACGAGGCCAGAACCTAAAGGTCTGAATCCAGATCAGACTCCCCCCCGGAAGGTGGTGCACACTCCAGTTCTTCTCAGGTTCTGGACTTCTCTGCAATGTCACCAAAGGCCTCCCACCTCCTGGCCCTGATCCCACACCTGCCACACTGAGCTGGCTGCTTTCTTGTTCAGTGGTGGGGACATGCATGGTCACATCTTGGTCGACCCACTCCAAGAATCCCCATGCCCTCCTGGGGGACTCTGAGAGGCGTGAAAGGGACAGAAGGGAGCAGCACTGTGTAAGACACGCCGTGAGCTTAGGAGTTGACCAGGCTGCCAGGCTGACCCCGCTCTGCGTGTCCTAGCCAGGGGGTGTTGACACGACCCCTCTGAGCCCCAGCTCCCTCATTTGTCAAAGGAGGTGTGATGGTTAATTTTGTGTCAACATGATGGGGCTAAGGGATGCCCAGGGATCTGGTCAAACATCATTCCTGGGTGTGCCAGTGAGGGTGTTTCCAGAAGTGATCAGCATCTGAACTGGTGGACTGAGTGAAGAAGATCCCCACCACCAATGTGGGACGACACCATCCCGTCGTTGAGGCGCTAAGAGAACATAAAGATGAGGAGCGGCTGGTTCACTCTCTGCCTGAGCCGGGACATCCATCTCCTCCTGCCCGAGGCACCGCCGCTATTTCTCAGGCCTTGGGACTCCCACCGAACGACACCACCGGCTCTCCTGCGTCTCCAGCTTGCAGAGAGCAGCTCGTGGGACTTCTCTGGAGAAGCCCGACTGACACAGGAGGCCACTCACAGGGCTGCTCTGAAGAATAACTGATATGATGCACTTACCTTTGCCCGGCACGCTCAGAGCTTGATTTTAGTGATTACTTCCATGGTTCTCATTATTACTTATGGTGGGCACTCAAAGTTAGGTCCCATGCCTTTGGGACAGGATGAAGCCCTCATTAGAGATGCCCGACAACAGAATGGACCACGTGGAAAGTGGTGAGTCTCCTGACACCAGGGTCGCTTAAGCAGAGGTGTAAGTGGATCTGAGAGGCGAGGACAGGGTTCTGGCCCTGCTGAGGCCGCCCGGGAGCGATGGGCTGGCACTGCCCCCTCCAGGCTGGGACTCTGTAAGGGCCTGTGCTGCCAGCAGAGAGAGTCTGGCCCCTGCCTTTGCACTTGATGCTGCAGCAGGAGGTCACTCCTGAGCCAGGCCGGGAGGACCCCCGACAGCACCACCAGCCTGTGGAGAGCCAGGCTCTCTGGCGCCAGCCTGCAAACTGCGGGGGCTGGGCAAGGGCAGAAAACATGGAGACACTCTGCCTTCTCAGGAAACTCTTGGGGCCAGCAGGGCTGACACACGAGCCTGAATGGTCCCACCATGCCTCCAGCCAGGTGGAGACCCCACGCAGAATCATGGGACTTTTTCACCCCCTACGCCCCACGAACGAGGCAGTCATGTGGGTGCCCAGCTCTCACTGCTGCCGGCTGTGCAGACAACGCAGGTCAGGCCCGGCCCCCTCGGGCTCTACGACCTAGGGCCGTCCTTTCCCTGGCTGAGCCCGGGTCCCTCCTCTGTGGGTCATGGCCCTGGATAGGATCCTCCTCACTGGGCCGCTGGTCAAGATCAAAGTTCATAAGTACCCAACAGCGGGTGGCTGTTACTATTATCTATGGTCATCATTAATTATTATTACTGCTACTTCAGCCAGCTCTGCAACAAAGTCCACTGGAATCTGGAACACACCCGTGGGGGTCGAGGGCCACCCCAGGTGTAGCACTGCCTAGAAGAGGCCCTGACCTCTCTCCCATAAGGTGCCGGTGGTGGCCTGAGCCAGCCTCTGAAACAGGAGGGTCTGTGAGCAGCCCCGGGCAGGGGTGGTAGGGGGCACGCGATTGCCCAGGATCTGCGGGCGCCTCCTGACGAGGCCACAAGTGTCCCCGCCTCCTGGGAAGCGGGCTAACAGGTGCCCTCCTGGGAGCTCTGCCCTTCCCTGCCTGGTGCAGCCCCCTCGATGGCCGGAGCTTGTCATGTGGCCTCCTGAAAACCTGCCCCGGCTCAGGAGTCAGCACTCTCCACTCCCAGGCCCTTTGAGCCGGCGCGGACCCCGGAGACCTGCCGCCCCGCGCCTTCCTTGACGGAGGGGAAACTGGCCCAGAGAAGACAAAAACGACTTCCCCGAGGTCGGGCTGGGGACAGAGCAGGGACTCACACACTGGCCCCCGTGCTCCTTCCCACTGCATTTACAAAACAGCTGAATGAGCCTGGAGAGGGAGGGAGCCTGGAGGCGGAGACCAGGGCCTGTGTATTCTTCCAAAAACCTACTAAGGACCAAGCATTCCACCAAAATGATCATTTCTTACTCAGAAAGTACAAGAAGGCCCAGCCAGGCCTCTGGTCACCCGCCCACCCCACTCCCCACCCCAGGGGACCACCAGTCGCTATTCTAAGTATCCGTAGTATTCTAAGTCTGTGCACGCCTGCCCAAATTCACGCCCACAGACTGACCACCAGCCCCTCTTGCTTGGGCACAAGTGGCCTGCTGGAGCTGGCTGGCCCCAAGGCTGACCCTGGTACAGCCAGCTCTGGGCACTGGCCCAGGGTCCCCTGAAAAGGCAGCCAGCACCCCAGGCCGCCCGCCAGCTGCAGGCTGCTCTGCTCCCTCCACCACCCAGGGCCAGGGCCATGGGCCAGAGCCAAGCCGGGAGCTCTGGCTCCCCCCAGGCACCAGTGGCCACTTCCCCTCAGGCCGCCAGCACAGTCATCAACTCCCTTCAGGCCAGGCTCCCAAGAGGCCTCCTGAGGCTGAGCCCCCTCCCCCAGCCCCACGAGGTAATCACAGATGCCAGTCCTCGCCGCCCTGGCCTCGGGACCGAGCTCCAGGAGGCCTTGGGAAGGAGGTTTAATTTCTCGTTCCTCTCATGATTTATGAGGGTTGCATTCAATTAAGGGGGTATCGATTTCCGAGCAGCTGGCCAGCATGCTTGCTGGAGTTGTTATTTGATTATGAAACTGATCGCTTTCCTTTTAAAACACAGGTGTCTGCAGACACAAGTACCAAGAGATACAAACACATACAGCCAGAGACTCCAGCGTCGTGGGCGGGAAGATGTGCCCCTCTGTGTCTGTCTCTCTGTCCGTCGTCTTCTCACACGCACCACACGGGACACAGGAAGCCCCCAGCCTGGTTTCCAGCCTCCCCTGCATTTTTACTGCTCTCCTCCTCAGGTTCAGCCCCTCCTCACCTTCATCCAGAGCCCCCGAAGCTGGGGCAGGGGCTCCAAACAGATGACCAAGGATCTGCCAGCCCCTCCCCAAGCATAAGCAGAGAGGACTCCTCTCTTCTGCACCAAGAAATATACATACACATACAGTCATGCGCCACACAATGACATTCGGTGACAGACAGCATGCACGACAGCGGTTCCATAAGGTTACTACCATTCAGCCTAGGTGTGCAGTGGGCTATACCATGTAGGTTTGTATACTCATGTAGGTCAGAATACTCAGTGATGTTCCCGCGATAACAAAATCACCTAATGACGCCTTTCTCATGACTGGTCCCCATTGTAAGTGACGCATGAGTGCACATAAATACATACACACAGAGATGTGTATATTAGGTAGACAGACAGATGCTACTCTTCCCACTATTGACGGGGACAGAGCGGGAGTTGGGTTGGGTGTGGGCTCATCCCTCGGGGAAGGGATCGGTGCCCCGTGAGTGGGGCAAAGCCAGGGTGTCGCAGCTGCCCTGTGGGGAACAGAGGCCCCACCCCAGGGCCCGGCCTTCTCCTGGAGGGTTTTCTTTCAATATCTCACATGCATATTTTATAATTGAGACACACTGAGATGCTACTGGAGGTGCCTGTCTCATGTCTCATATGTAGATCACATGACAAGTACGTTGCCTTTCATTAAACATTTTTTAACATATGATTTTTAGTGGTCACACTTTATTCCATCACGTGTATCCATACTGTACGGACCTTTTCCTATCGTCCTCTCAATAGTAGCATATAGATGTGTCTATTTGGCTGTACCCTCAATGATAAAAGTCCTATAATTAAAACATACTTGCTAGTTTGATGAGCTAAACCATTTCGTAAAAGTGGAATTTTTATTATCAGTGAGGTCGAAATTTCTCCCACCTTCTCTGTCCTGTTAAATGTTCTTTTGCCTCAAATTCCGCTTTGTTTGAAGTAAATGTTGCCATCTAAACTTTCTTTTCATTTGTGTTTTTAGATGTATTTTGCCCTTCCTTTTATTTTAAATGTCAGAGTCACTGGGTTTTAGGCCTGCCAGCACGGGGTCTGAGAGAAGTGAGGCACCTCTTAAAACTGAGCCCAAAGTTGTCTAGGTAAAGTGTCCCACGCCCCCCACCCCCCAGGCCCCTAGGGAAGCTGCTCTCCTGTCCACACAGCCCGGCCAGCACAGAGATGGCGGGAATGTGTAGAAGCATTTTTGAGTTTTTAAATAAAGCTTTTAAAAAAAATTTTTTTTAGGAAAAAAACCCGTCATCTCATTACCCACATACAAGATGTATGCCTGCACTATTTTATTTTTATTTAATTTCACACTCTATGTAATACCACCATATTTATAATTACATAACCTGCTTTTCTCACACTTTCACTTCCCATTAAAATCCCAGCATTTCCCCATCAAGATGCTCTTTCATGGCGGCACGAACCCCAGCAAGCGGGCCTGATGTAACTCACCTACCTGTTCCCTCACCGGCATTTGAACTGTTGCTCAAACTTTTGGACACTATAAAAAAGGCCACAGTGACCAAGACGATCATGGAAGTCAAGATTCTTTTCCTAAGACGGATTCCCAGAAGGAAATCCAGGTCCAAGGGCGTGACCATGTTTGAGTCTCCACCCACGTAGCGGCCGGCCACTGGCTCCGGCTCCCAGAGGCCGACGGCAATGACTCGGGATTCCCAGGGGGTCCAACCCTCTCAGCGTACAGAACGGGCATCAGGCCCAACTCACCCCGGGTCAAGCTGGCTGGAGCCCCACATGGCTTCTACCTCCCCGTCACGCCAGGCACGCGGCATGTGGACAACGCCTCAGATTGATCTTTAACAAAGCACCCAAGGGTGCACAAACTACCCTCGTTCCTTCCTCCATCTCTCCCTTCCTTTCTTCCTTCAACAAGTACTTACTGAACATGAGAACGTGCAAATTGCTCTTCCGGGGATAAAGAAGTGAAACAGGAAAATCTCCGCCCTCACAGGGTGGACATCCCAGTGCGGGAGACAGACAATGAACAAGCAGACAATGAAAATGCACAGCGTGTGAGAAGGTGATAAGGGAAGCAGGACGGGGAGTCCAGGAGAGTGGGGTGCAGTTTGAAATAGGTCATCATGGAGGACCTCACTGGTGACATTTGAGCAAAAACTAGAAGACGGGGAGGGAGAAAACCATGTGAGGGAGAAAACTGGCTCTTTCACCCAGCCAGATGTGGGAAAGAGCATTCCAGGCAGGGCACAGCCAATGCAAAGGCCCTGTGGCCAGACGGAGATCACTGTGCTCCAGGAACAGCAAGGAGGCTGGTGGGCTGAAGAGAGGAAGCAAGTGGGAAGACAGCAGGGAGGAGCCAGAGAGAACGGGACTGGGCATGTCAGGGCCACAGGCCACAAAAAGGACTTCGGTTCTTACCTGAGTGAGATGAGGAGTGGTGGGGAGCAGAGAGGGACCTGATCTAATTGACATTTTTAAGTGATCCCTCTGGCTCCTGAGTTGGAAACAGATGCCAGGGGGCAGAGGTGGCAGTGGGGCAGGTGAGAAGCGGGGATCCTGGGTGAATTCCAAAGGTGGAGAGAATTTGTTGATGGAGTGGACACAGGTCAGGGAGAGAAAGGTCAAGGTCGACTCTGAGGTCGGGGGTCTGAGTGATGAAAATGATGCTGCCGACATGGCCAGGGCGGGGAGGGTTGGGTGCACCCAGGAGACGCTGCATTTGAGGCATTCCCAGGACACGAAGGCAGGCGGGCAGGGGGACATTCAAGACTGGCGTCCAGGACTACGGCCCCAGCAGGAGACAAACTGGGGACTCTAGAGTCAGCCGGCGGTTTTTGGAGCTATCAAGTTCGGGGCTCCCTCCCGCCCCCCTCACTCACCAGGCTCTCCAGCCACAGAGTGCGGCCAGGCTGCCGCTGCGCCCCAGCACCCTCCCTCAGCATCAGCATGCGTCTGGGTCTTGCAGGTGGTTTTGTTCATTCCCTGTCTGGACCGCCCGGCTCTGTCTCCCTCCTTCCAGGCTCACCCCAAACGCCCCTTCCTCTGTGGTGACTTGGTGGGCCCTGCTCTGCGCCCTCACAGGGCAGGGAAGGGAGACGAAGATCCCTGTAAGTGCCAGGTGCAGGGCCAGATGGCCCTCCCCTCCATCAGTGTTGTCTCCAACTGAAGAGGAGGAAACTGAGGCTCAGACGCTACCTGAGCCAGTCAGCAGCCAGGGTTCAGACCCAGGGGCTCCTTCCCTGGGAGCCGCTGCACGCAGGTCAGGCCAGGACAGGAGTGCAGTGGCTTCTAACACAGACCTGTTCTGATTCTCCAGCTGTGCATGGGGACGGGGTGCTGCCCCCCTCCCCCCAAGAGGGTCACTCTTCAAGGACAGAGCTCCAACTTCTGGCTCCTGTGTCCTCTCCACCCATTCCCCAAACTCCAGCCCAGACTCTGCACACAGTAGGCATTCAACACATACGGACCGATCGAATGCACGCAGCCTCACCTTTCCACCATCTTTGCTACTGCAGAGAAGCCTTACGGAAAATTCAAAGATCATTACCATTTGGCTTTAGAAGACATAATACGGTGCCGTTTGCAGCAAATCTGCAAATAATCCCTAATTATGTTTTCCTAGGCTAAAAAAGCAAATTTGCTTTCCTTGAGGACACACCAGCCATGGGCAGGAGGTGACAGCCCAGCAGCTTCTGGAAGGGCAGGAGGAGGACAGCGGGGCGGTTCTTTTTAAGCCACAGATAACTTCAAAGTGAGGAATCCAAGCGCAAGTGACTGAGAGTTTGCTGGAAACACAGCAGCACACGCTTCTGCAGGATCCTTGCCTGTGTGGCTTCAGCTTGGCCAAGCAGAGTGGCTCAAGGGTGAGGAGGGGCTGGAGTGTGTGAGCCTAGGGGAGGCGTGAGCAAGCAGCCGCCTGCATGCCCTGGACGCGCCCACCATCCCTCTCCCTGAAGCCAGAAGCAACAGCGTCTGAAATTTATGGCTCTGCCTGTGGCCTTTGATGGGCTCTGCTGCGCATGATGGATTGTTGCTATTTCCCGGGATGGAGCTGGGAGGCGGCGGACGCACGTTCCCCGGGGAGAGGAAGGGCAGGGCAGGGAGGGAGGGACGGGCCAGGACTGGAAGAAACCGGAGAGACACTGACTGTGCTGGCAGTAGAGCCCCCAGCCCAAAAGACCAGCCCGGAGCCAGCCGGGTCCTCTGCCCTCACCCTGGTGGGCAGACCTGTGGACGGAGGCTGGGCCCGCAGCCCAAGAGGCAGGAGCACAGCGGGCGCAGACAGGAAAGTGGGAAGGACGAGGGGGCGGCGAGGGGCAGGATCAGAGCGGACACACGCAGCATTGGAGAAGACAGACCTGTGCACACGGAGAAGAAAATGCTCTCGGGCTGCAGAGGGAACTCCAGGGGGACCCAGCACCTTTGCCTCCATCTCCCCGTCTCTTCTCCTGGCTCCTCTGCACCCCCACTTGCTGCCCCACTAACCCATTCTCCATCAGTCAGAGCAATCTTTCAAAAAAGAAGTCAGATCCTGTCACCCTCTTGTTGAAAACCCTTGTTGACTTTCCACAGCTTAGAATAATGTCCCAATGCTACTTACCACAGCTGACAAAGCCCTATGCCACCGGCCCTGTTGACCTCTGCTGCTCCTCGCCATGCTCCACCACGTTAGCCTCCACATTGATTCCTTTCCTCCAACTTCTGAAGCTTGTTCCTACCCCAGGGCCTTTGCACTCTCTGCTCTCTCTACCTCAAATTCTCTAGCCACAGCTAGCCACAGCTCCCCACAGCTCCCCATGTGGCTGGCTCCTTCTCATCACTCAGAATTGAGCTTAAACATCACCAGCTTGGAAGAACCTTCCCAAACCACCCTGTTTGGACACCACTTTCCTAGTCACCCGCCCCCAATCCTTCAGAGAGTGGATCAGTAGCTGACAGTAGCTCATTATTTCTTTTTCTCCGTTACTGCCCGTCTCCCCCACAGGAATGAGGACAAGGCTCATTGCTGTGTCCTTAGCACCGCAGCAGTGCCTGGCACCCAATAGGTCCAATAAGCATCCCATGAGCGCCTCTCTTCTGTTTATTCTGTCAGATCCTCAGTCCCCAGAGGATGAGAGAGCATCTCACCGGTCAGCCAGCACACAGCCACGCAGCCAACCCTGGAGGCCTGACTTCCTGCCGTGAAGAGCTCCCAAGGAGCCGGGCCCCATGGGGGGCCACCACGGCGTTCAACCCAGGCTCCAGGACTGCAACTCTAGGGCCCACCTTTCCCAAACCACAAAAACCCAGCAAAGCTCTAACGAAGGGGTTTTTTTCAGAGTTGTCAACTAATCGATATGAAAAGTCTTGCAAAGAGATAAAAAGTAACCCACACATAGCCACAGGTTTAAGGAACAGCCATCAACAGCATGGCGGTTAGAAAGGCAGGCTCTGGGCCCCGGCCGAGAACCAGGCCTAGCCCCTTAGCAGCTGTGCAACTTCGAGAGAGTTCCTGAACCTCTCTGTGCCTCGGTTTCCTCCTCTATGCAACAGAGATTAAAGCACCCCCATGAGGTGGCTGTGGCATTGACTAGATAATTGAGGTAAGAAACAAGGACAAAGCCAGGCACTCGGTGAACTTTCAGTAAATGTCACGGATTATGAGGACAGAGATGCTGACCTCGGCTCACCCGACTGGGCATCCGGGACATTTGATCAGAGAGGCCAGTTTGAGGTGGCCGCACAGCCAGCAGCCCAGCCCAGGCAGCCTCCGGGGCAGAGGATCCCACCCCAGTCCAAAGGGGAGGCCATGTTTCAGGTCCCACGCAGCAGGGGTCCCGCAAACACACTCCCTCCTCAGGCCGGCCAGGGCCCCACCACGACCAGGACTCAACACCATTGCTTTCTCTGATTTTGCCCAACTCCAAACCCCAGAAATGCCTGGGGCTTTAGCTATTGCATCACACATGTTGGCTGAGGTATAGCTTTTCTGAAAATTGTCTGAGTGTGGATTCCAAACATATTTTTTAGCAATAGAACACTTTTAGCAGAAAACATTGGCCGAGGTATAGCTTTTCCCAAATTGTGCAAAAGTGTGGGTTTCAAACTAATTTCTCAGCAGTGAGAACACACTGAGCAAATGTCTTGCATAAAGGACCCCAATGTCTGAAAGGCCAGGTGGAGGCCGTCTCCCCGGGACGGGTGGGTCCAAGCCCCTCCCTCCACGTCCACGTCTGGGGACCAGGATGCTCAATCGGGACGGCCCTGACGTCACGCTCCCTTGTTCTCTGGGGTTCCGGAGATCACCCTCACACCTAAGACACATGATGTGGTCGCACACCAACAAACCATGGGCTCCTGAGGACACTACTGGGGCACACGGGACTATGGCACAAACTCTTGGAGATCTTTGCACATTGTGGCCTCAGGAGAGGAACAACTTAGAGTGAAGAAACCAGGAAACCTTCTTGGCAAAGAGGGCCCAGGTCCATGGGTGGAGGACAGATGGTCACCTGGCCGTCACATCCACGTGGACACCCACACATGCCTGTCAACACGGACAGAGCTCAAAGTCATCAGGTTTAGTGAAAAAAGCTGGCACAGAACATGCTCCGTGGGATGTCACTTATGTAAGATTTGTGAAAACCACCCGCTACGCATTTACAGTGTGTGTGCGTGCACGTGTGTACAAAATGCACGAGTGACAGGATTTAGAATGGACTGGAAGACCTTACACCAAATTCATGAGGGTGCCTGTCTCTCCGGGGAACAGTAAAAGGACGCTTCAGCTTACAGCAGTGATGTTTTATTAAAAAGGAGAAAAGAAAGATGCGCCAGCAATGTGACAAAATGTTAAGGACTGTTGAATTTGGGTGGCAGAAACAAGCTCTGGGTTGTATGACTGTGTGGTTTCCTGTATTCTTAAAGTTTTCTCCAGATTAACACAAAAGGGGACGAGCGACAGCACTCCTGGCCCCAGCGCACCCTCTCCGCGTGCCTCCCTCCCTCCCTCCCGTGTCCTCGTGTCCCCCTCACCTGTCCACGGCGAAGTGTGTGTCGCCAGCTGCCCGGTGCGGCTCACTGCTGTTCCCCAGTCTGGCCAGCATGTCCATGCGCTTCACCATCAGCTCCAACAGGTCACTCATCCTGCGGAGGACGCCACGAGACTCCGGCCCACCCAGCACTGCGGGCACAGCATGGGCACAGTCAGGTGCAGGCCGAGCAGCCTGGAGGCCACCCGAGGCCGCCTGGTCTCCAGGCCGGGGTGGCTCAGACCCCAGCCCCACTCCTATTTGCCCAGGAAGAGGAGGGGTCAGGAGAGAGAGCTTGCCCCACTCCTCACCCCTGCAGGGCAGGAATGCAGAGAGCCCTGGGCCAACCCTGTTCCCTACCAGCTGTGTGACACTGGGATGACTTTTAACCTCTCTGAGCCTCAGTTTTGTCGCCTGCAAAGTGGAGCTTTAGATGTAATCTCAGGTCTGCGAGATGACAGGGAAGGCCCGGCAGTGGGACAGGAACCTCACAGCCCCCCAACATCAAGGTCCAGACAGAACGTCCAGATCAGGGTTTCTACAAGTGTGGTCAGCCACGCCCCCGCACCTGAATCTCCTGGCCAGGCTGTTGACATGCAGATTCCCGGGCCCTGGTCTAGGTCTGCTGATTCATATCCCCAGGGCAGGGGCCCAGGAGCCTGCACTTTGCTTGCTCCCCACGTGGCCTGGATGCACGGGAGAGGCTGCAAGCCCGTGTTGGAGGGGCTCAGAGTCCTGTCATTCTCCCTCTCCCCCCACCCCCGAGACCCCACTGTAGACACCATCGCGAAACTGTCCTGACTCTCAAGCTGGTCTTCAGCTTCCCAAAGATCACCCCCAGGGCTGAGGGGCAGGGGAGACCTTGTGGAGAATAAAATTACGTGAAAATGAGGTGCTTCAACCAAGATCCTGTTAACCAGCCGGGGACTCTCCACGACTTCCTTTCCAATCATTCTCGATCATTAGCGCCACACGCGCCAGTGTGGGAGAGTGAGTCCTGCCCTCCCTTTCTAATTAAATTTTGTGAAGGTTTTAAACAGCACCTCCAAATGGTCCATGAAGTACTCAGTTCCAGGCGCTGCAACCCCCAGCTCAGCTCCGTGCAAACCCCAAGAGCCAGGCTCTGAAGCTCTCAGAGCCAATGAGCCGAGTTGGTGGAGACCCAGTGCTTCCAGGGGCTTCTCAAGCCGCCGGGGGTACAGGGGGCACCTTAGGTTGGGTTCCCCAGAAGCAGACCCCAAGACAAGGGTTTGAGGCAAACTGTTTATTTGGGAGGTGAAGGAAACCCCAGTTGAGGAATGGGGAGGTGACACATGGAAGGGGAGGCAGCCCAGAGAGGGCGCCTCAGCAACCTGGGGAGACCAGCAGGTGTAGAACCGGCCTCAGAGTTCTCCCCCTGAGGGGCGAGGGAGCTGGGGCATGTGCACACCCTCTGCCGCCAGTCACTGCTTGAGGGTTGCTCCCAGGGACAGCCATGTTCTGGAACTTTCTGCCTGCCTGGGGTGGCAGAGACAGATCAAGTGGCTACAGGAGGCCCCCAGGCAAAGAACCACAGGTGCCAGCAGCTGCAAGTCCACCCACGTGCATGGGGATCATCATGGCCATGCGGTGTGAGCACCGACAGCGTCTGCTTCTCAGGAAGGAAAGGCCAGGGCCCAGCGGCTCAGCGGGCCTGGGAGGCAGACACACGGACTCTTGCCTGCCTGTGCCACCAACGCCCGTGTGGCCGAGAATCATGGTAACACTCTCAGCCTCAGCGTCCCCAACACCAGGAGACAATTCCAGCCCCGTCTGCAGCCCAATGTCACAGGGCCAGGACGGGTGGGGGGGGGGTGCAGGAGAGAGCATGGCAGGGCACTGAACACAACGTAGAGACGGGGGGCCGTGGGGGAGGCAGGACGGCTGGTCTCTGTTCCAAGCTCAGGACGGAGCTGAAGAGGGAGAGCCAAGAGACGCCCCGCGTCACGGGGGCGGCTTGTGACATTTCTGCTTTGCTCGTCCCCATAGCCCCTGGCTCCGGGCCCAGGCCAGTGGCTGCCGCAGCTTTCTCACACTGCCTAAGTCACCTCCCGGCCGGGTTCCCCTGCCAGCTGAACCCGCCTGAAGTCAGAAGGGAGGCCACGGGGAGCCAAGCCGGGGAGGGCTCACCCAAACGTGGTGTAAGTGCCTGCTGGGCATCATGCAGAGCTGGGAGGAGCTGCGGCCTCCTTAAAGAGCCAGGGTTCCCGGCCCCAAAGAAAGGAAGACGCGTGAACCGGAGGGCGTGAATGGGGGAGGGCAGAGGCAGGGGAGGTCATCTAAGTGAGGCAGGCAGGCAGGAAACACCACCTGCACCTCCTCCCCACCCCAGCTGCTGAACCGGCAGACGGTCTTCAAACTCACCCTCTCGGAAAACCGGGTAGATTGTCAAAAAACCAGTTGGGACGGGGAAATTTCCCCCTAGTGGTAAAGGAAGCAAACTGGGGTCTCTCCACCACTCTGCCCTCCCCACTCCCCCACGTGCTCAGTCAATTCGTCAGTCAAGCAAGCAAGATGCACACAGCTCCCCCTCTCTCAACTCCACAGAGTCAGGGGCCCTAGTTGAGTCTTTCAAGTCCCTCTCACCCCTGAGACGCCCACCCAAGCCCATCACCCAAATGCAATACCGAGCATTCCACCAGGGCTGGGAGCACAGGGTGAACAAGACGAGGTTCCCATCGTTTCGGCTCGAAAGCTAGGAGAACATCAGGCAGTTGACCCGGCCGCTGCTTTGTACAACTCCAGCGGTGCCACCCGGGGTGTGGGCCACCATCAGGATCCTGGAGTTGTGCAGTGCACGGTCTGCCTGGCCTCACTGGGCAGCCCCGGAGAGCCATTGCTCACAGCGCAGGCAGGGGTGGCCCCTTCCCCAAAGGAGTGGAATGAAGAAAGGAGAGCGAGCCCACAGCTGAGGGCACCCTAGAGTCAGAGCCGGTTAACCGAGGCCCCCAGCCATGCCCCAGTGGAGCACTCAGGCCGGAATGGATCGCAGACCCTGGGAAGCAGCTCAAACCTGCAGACGCAGTGCCCCGGCGATGCTGAGCCCACAGCACTGTTTCGGGGGTGGCGCTGTGTTCCCTGGAACATCTCAGGATGGCACCCTGCCCTGTCACACTGTTGCCCCTCTCTCCGAGCTCATCCCAAGCTTCCTTTGCCCCTCCTCACCCCCTGTGCCCCTACCAGGACCTCACTGACACAGCACCCCCCCCCCCACGCCCCCAGCCCCATTGCACAGGCTGCGGAATAGCTGACGGGGCCAAGAGCTGCAAGATCCAGCCAAGAGCTGCGGCAGCCCCGAGAGCCCGACAGAGCTGTGCAGGGGCTAGGACAGCAAGGTGGCCTGGGACAGGCCAGGTGGGAGTCAGAAAGCCTGGACTCTAGGCCTGCTCTGCCACCAACCAGATGGGGGCAGGGCCCGTCACGTCCCTTCTCTGGGCCTCAGTTTCCCCTCCTGCAAAATGAGGGGCTTGGACTTAGCGAGCCCTGAGTTCCTACGGGCTGGGACTCCTGTTCCGGCTCTTCCCTGATTACCCCCAGGGATGAGGGAAACGGGGAAAAAAGAATGGCTCCTGTAAAAGCTGGCGGAGTCCCCTTGGGGAGACAGCTCTGTTTCGTTGCTAACCCCCCGGGGGCCCAGAGCCGAGTCTAGATGCCCAGAGCTGTGAGACGAAGAGAAAGCCAAAGGACTCTGCACATTCCAGCAGGAGGACTTGCGTTTCCCCACTCGGCCTGGGAGACAAGGACAGAGAACAAGGACGGTGGCAGTGGCGGCCAGAGGGGCTAAGCAGGATGGGGAAGCTCCCGCTGTGGGACGAAAGGGGGCTCTGAAAGGCAGGGATTCGAGAGGGAACTGTCATCTGTGTGCTGTGCCGAGGAGCGGTCAGAGCCCCCGCCTCTGTGCAAGAGGCTTGGGGAGAGGGGTGCCCTTCCCACCGGGTCCACGTGGGGGACACAGAGGAGGCAAGCGGGGAGACACTGAGCAGGATGGCAGGGGAGAAGCTGGAAACCAGGGAAACGTGAGCCCCCGACAGTCCTTGGAGATATCTGGGGGTTCTGGATGGCCCTTCCCAGGAGGGATTAAGCCAATTCTTAAAAAATGTCAACAGCAACAGTGACCCCAGAAGACTGAGGGGCTCACAGATGCGGGTAAGGAGACAGATCCCCCTCAGACGGGCTGTAAGGCCACCTCCATCAGGCTGGATCAGGACCACAGACACCTCCCCAGCACCTGGGGCTCAGGGGCAGCTCCCATCGCCTGCAGACGGCGCAGGACTCTGGGAGCTCCTGAGAGCTCAGGACAGACGCCCATGGCTTCTGGAGGAGTTCCAGGGGCATAGAGCACATTTTCTGCCCAGGACAAGGCAGGCGGTGGGATCCTGGGAGGGAAGCAGACCTTGCACAGCCAGTCCGGCTGGCCCTCCTTGCGTGACGCGCTATTGGAGGCCACCATCAGCCCCGGGACTGTCAGCAGTGCCGGCTCTGGATGTGACTTGCCCTGAGGCGCCTCACCGCTCTTGGTGTCAGCTAAATCAAAATGTATTTAATGTGAGGCCCCAGCAACACATCTCAGAACTCACACATGTTCCCTCCATATTTCCATATAAATGAGGAAAGCTAGGAGGGAGAGAGACAAATTTACATTGTATCTCCTCACATTTACCACCCGGGGCCGTCCCCTCCCCAGACGCTCTGTGTTTCTCTGTCTCTCCTGTTCTCCCTTGACTGCTTTTCTTGTCTCCACCCCCACCCTTTACCGCTGGTTCCTGGAAAGTGAACAAGCCCCCACCTGGCCAGGTAAGAGAGACCTCCCCGGCACTTGAGATGAGGGCTGTGAGTTGGTATTTGCGCAGCTGGAGCGATGAGCACATCTGTCTCTTTGCACACGACCACGGCAGAAACCAGCTGAGACTGTCGGAGCTCTGGGCTTAGGGCAGTGGAGGAGGCAAGGGCAGGGCCTGGGCCGTGGCCCACCCATCCATCGCCAGCCTCTCAAAGGAAGAACCCCAGAGTTTCTTAGCACCAAGTTCCAGGGCCAGAGACCGCCACAGAGCAAGGAAATGTTTCTCTGGTATTCCCCAAGTTCAAATCCTGGCCAGGGGCTGGGTCTGCCAGGGCCAGGCCATGGGGGAACCTCAGAGCAGACATAGGCAGCTGAACCGAGGACCTCCAGCCTGCAGACCTGTCCCCAGAGATGGCCTCCAACCTCTACTTCTTCAAGACAAGACAGAAAGCCAGGAACAGCCACATGCGCTCTAGGGAACCTGCAGCAACGCTGGGAAGGCGGCCTCAGACACAGCTGCACGTCCCCTGTCGTTAGGAGGGAAGCAAGGCCCTCCCAGGACAAGAGAGGCTGGGAGGAGGAAGGAGTGGGCTGGGAAGGGAGCGAGGGCTGCCTGGTGAGGGAGCGCGCAAACCCCCCCCCCCCCCCCCCCCCGGGGCCAAGCCAGGCCCAACGACAACAAAGAGGATTAGGTTAGACCTCCGCCGAGTTACGATTCTCTCCCTCAGCCTCCTTCTCCCTGAATCTTAAGATGAATGTACAGAATACAGAGTGGGAAGTCTGCCACATTTTCATCCCCGTAATAGAGACTTTATCCTGACATATAGACCAGCCCAGAGGGGAACTCGGAGCCTCCCCAGGGAGACCACCGTCCAGAAGAGGCTGTGTCGGTCTGTCTGTCACCCCTTTTAGAAAACCCTTCTTCTCCTGCCCCTCCCTGGCCCCGGCCACGTGGGAAGCCACTTTCCTCGCATGCACGCTTGATCGGCAAGGGGAGGAGAAACGGTTTCTTCCATTTGTGCTCACTGTTTTCTTGGCCAATGCAAGGATTTTCATTCCTAAATGGTGGTGCCTTGTGGGTTTCCTTTCCCTGATTGTGTCCTGCGGATGCACAGACCCCAGGAATAAACGCTATCTGACAACCGAACCCCCGCCCGTGACCCCCAGTACCCTCCCAGGCCCCTCCACAGCTGCCCCTCCCGGCCTCAATCCTTCACTCGGGCAGCTCCTGGGTAGAAAAGCCGGAGACGCCTGGGTGCTCTGCGGGGCTGCCCCAGCCTCAGCATGGGGGTGTCACTTCAAGGGGGCAACTCTTGCAGGATCAGGATTTTAAGCCCACAGTGTAAACTTGGGCCTCTTCCAGGTCCCTGCCTTGGGTCTCTCCAAGCAAATCAACCTAATCCCAAGGCATGAAAGGAAGTGGGGGGACGAAGAGAGCCGGGACCCGAACCAAAGCAGGGTGAGTTCCGCCTCCTGTCCTCTCCTCCTTCCGGCCTTCGGTTCTGTATTCCAGGCACTTAGCTTCCAACAGAGAGCCCTGGGAATCATGAAGACTTTGACTCGGATAAACTTGGCCTGAGAACTAATGTCACAACACGTAGGAGACCCGGCAACTCGACTCCTGGGCCGACCCAACAGAAATGCCCACACGTGTCCCCAAAGACAAGCACTAGAATGTTCTCAGCAGCACTGGCCACGAAAGCCCCAAACTGGAAACAATCGAACGTCCGCCAATGGGAGAGTGGATAACCAGGCACCGTGGTGCGGTCACACGGTGGAGTGCTACACAGCAGTGAAAGCAAATGTCTACACCGCACACCCAAGATGGAAGACGCTCACACATGTGGTACCGAGAGAAAGGCACACACCAAGAACACCCGCTATGTGATTCCATCCGCACAACGTCCAAACATCAGGCAAAACGCCCCCGTGATGTCAGCCGTCAGGGTCCTGACGTCCTGGGGACGAAGCGACTGGGAGGCAGCACGGGGCACTACTGGGAGCTGATGGTGTTATTTCTTGATCTGGGTTGCAGGCTACATGGACGTGTTCAGTCTGTGGATATTATACTTCAATATCCAAGCGCATGTGCACACACGCACGCGCACACACACACATACAGGTAGACACAAATGCCTCTAGAGTAATTGCATGATCTTGGGGAATCCTCCCCGCTCAATGGCTCTGCCCAGCCCTAACACACAAGATTGGAGCTGGACCCCTGCGTCCTCTAGCAGGCACGACTGCACAGGGAAGAGTGGGGCAGGGCTCCCAGAAGTCCCTGTTCTCTGGGCCACTGGGCCCACCCCCGCCAGGATGGGACCGCCAACTCCCTCAGGAGCAGAAGAGCTAGATCTCAGCCACACACCTCTCCTCCCCCTGTGCCTGATTCCCATCTCTTGGATCCCTGACCTTTCCGGAGGTCCAGTTTCCTCCAGCCCCTTGTAGCAGCCCAGCCAGCCAGACAGGCCCCCTTTCCAGGGGTGGCACCCAGGTAGCTTGAGCATCACTCTCTACACCCCATCTCCCCACGCTCCAGCCCCCTCACCACCAATCCCCCACCCATGATGCCCAGTGTCCTTCCCCAGGCTCCCTCCCAAGGGCATCTTCACGACTGCCCCATCCTCTTCCAGCCTCAATCCTCAGGCGTCTCCTGTGTAGAAATCCCCGCACCTCCTTGGTCCTCTTTCCTAAACATCCTTTTCTGTAGAGCCCCCCTTTCAGACTCACCCACCCTGTAAATACTTAGGGAGCCTGTGCTATTTGCCAGAGGTTGCGCAAGACCCTTCACACACGTTATCTTTTCGCTCCTCACGACAATCCTGGGGGGAACGTCGGTGTTATTGGTCCCAGTTATCAGAGGAGAAAACGGAAGCTCAGAAAGACTGAGGAATCTCTGCGAGTCAGAGATGGGATAAATTAATTTGCATTCAGGCTTGAATGACTAAGAAATGTGAAATTCCTGCCGGGGGCTTTTGCAAGTTTAAAGAAGTACACATTCAACCAAAGGAAAGAATCTAATGAAGAGACACCAGATGGCATGAGGAGTGCCCCTCAGATCACCCGCCCTAGGTGACAACCTGCTCTATTGAGGGTATATTCTTCGTTGGGAAAGGGAAGCCAGAAGGCTGAGCCCTGGGCGTTCGAGAAGGTGGGCTTCAGAGAGAGGCTTCCCTGGGGGGGCAGGGGCAAGCCCACAGAGCCAGCCCCCTGAACAGTTCTGGAAACCTCATTTGCATCAGTTTCCCCACTATGCTCCTGCTTCCCACTGCTGACCAGAAGAGCCCCCAACACACTGAGCAGGCCTCTGTCATGTTCTTCACCCTCTCTGAGCAGGATGAGAGGGTGGCAGGACCCAGGTGCAAGGGGAGTCCCCCAGGTCATCACCCCGTCCACCCCCGCGCCCTGAGAGCTCACCAGCCCCACCCCTGAAGGTGCCATTGCTTTCCTTCCCTGAGGGTGGGTCAGTGCCTTGGCCAATGGCACACAGCTGGCAGATGATGCCCCACAGAACAAGCCAGTCCACCTGGTCCCCAAAGCTGAGCTCTGAACCTCCACTTCCCTGCTTTCAAAGTACCACGTGGGCAAGGAATGCTGAAGGTCCAGGCCGTGTCCGAAGAGCTCAGAGACAAGACACGTGAGCCCACGGCCAGGCCTGCCCTCTGCCCCCTGCTCTGGCCGCAGCCCAGGCAAAAGGCACAGAATATGTGTCTCAAAGAGACAGGTGTCAAATTCAGAGACTCCACACACACTAAAGAAGCAACAGAGGCCGCCTCTTCTGGTGCCCAGGAAACCCCAGCCCAGAGGCCCTTCCCTGGCCTGACAATCCAGGCCAGAGGAAGCCTGATGACCACTGCCAAGACCGAAGCCGAAGCAGCGTGCAAGGTCACGCAGCCCAAGTCAAGGCCCCTCTCTGCTCACACAGCCACCAATGAGGTGATCGGATGCCTGGGACAGGACCCCAGAAAGCGCTGTGCGGTGCCAGGCTCACAGGCCTCCCCCTCCTCATCCCCAGGCACCTGCATCTGTTTCTCACCCTCCTTTCCCCACCAAGATACCTTCTGTGCGGATGGTGAAGGGGGAGTCCCCTGGGCGCCGGGCCGAGAACTGGCCTCCCAGAGACGTCATCAGGAAGCAGAGTGAGAAGAAGCCGATGCCCAGCACGAAAAGCCTGCAGAGAGAAAACGGGTGGTCAGGGCGGCCAGCGGCATACGCCCCATCCAGTAAGGGCTCCGTAGAACGAATGAGTGAAGAAGGGATGGATGGATGGGACATGCAAGATCAGGGGGCCGAGCTCCCAGGCCAGGAAGTCTCTCATCGCCACAAGATAAGGAGAACTTGACTCCAAGGAAGTGGCCACGAGCCACACACAAAACCCCGAGGGACAACCATGCACATATAGTGTAAGGCCTCCAGAAAGAGGCTGGCTCATTTACAGCAGCGGTCCTCAAAGTGTGGTCCCCAGACCAGCAGCATCAGCATCAACTTGGAATTGTTAGAAATGCAAATTTTGGGGTCCTAACCCCAGACCGAATGACACACTCTGGGGGTGGAGCAAGCAATGTGTTTTAACACATCTCCAGATAATCCTGATACTTGTTAAAGTTTGAAGGCCGCTGGTAGAGAGGGAAACAGCAGGACCTGACGCCAGCCAGAGGGTAGGTAATTGGCCCAGGAGAAACCCACCTGGATCCCATCAATCACCCGGGCCCCACTCTGCACTTGTGCACACAGGCCTTCCGGCAGCAATCAGTCACGAGCTTACTTGAACACATCCTTATCATGTGCAAGGGGGGTGGCATGTGCCCTCTGTCATTACCAGATGGCAACATCTAGAAGGGTAGGGCCACGTGGCCGCTTTCTGTGCCCAGACCCTCCCTAACCCACATCTTCACCAGACAGGCACACAGTAGGTTGTCAGCCTGCAGCAGAGACTGGCCAGAGTGAGCCAACACCTGTGTCTGGGGTGTCACACGGTGTGTGTGTTGTCACACTGGTCAGGAGAGCTGTCCAAAACTCTTATTAATTCCTTCAACACATAGTTATTGATTATCTACCAGTGCCAGGCACTAGGGCAGCCCCAGGGGGACAGCGGGGGACACACCCTCAAGTCCAGCCCAGGCTCCTGCTGCTTCCACACTGGATCCTGGGCCCCAAGCAGGAGACCTGAGCTCACCAGCACAGCCCTGGGGCTGCCAGAGGTGGCGGCTGCTCTGGGCCCTTGACTCTATCAGAGGACTAGATGAGCTGGCAGAGGCGAAAGGGGAGCCCCCCCCCGCCCCCCCGAGTCAGAGTGAGGAACCTCAGCCCATGTGGAGCCAGGCTCACCACAGGGAGCCCCGCAAGTCATGCCAGAGAATTCCAGCCCTCCCACCTCCACCCCCAATTCTCAAACGCCACATTTGTTTGTATCTCTATGCAAGACTTGTTTTATGCATTTTAATCTTCATTATTTGAAACTGGCAGAGCAGTATTTAATTAAAATTTGGTCCATTAAAGAAAACACATAATTGCGGAAGAAAATAAAAGCAGGACAAAATTCCCAACCCATATTTAAAGTAAGCTGTTAGAAATTAAATCGGAGAGGGGGCAGAACCCAGAGGCAGAGAGGGCACTGGGGGCTTCCCCCAGGGGGTGACAGGGAGGACAGGCGATAGGGCGCCGAAGAGCCCCTCACTGAACTCCGCCCAGCCGAGGGGTGGGCCAGGGCCCTGGGATTCCTGAGCTGAAGTCAGGCTGGTCTCAGGACAGCAGCCAGAGGGCCAGCATAGGAGCAGGAGGCTCGCACATCCAGGGAAATCCTGGGGCCATCAGCTGTTTGTCCTCCCAGCCTGAGGACAAGGATGAACCCCTCAAGTTTCTTGTCCCTCTCTCCCCCCGCCCTCTTCCCCAGCTATAGGGCTGTATTTAGAGCTGGCGATTTGGGCTGCCAGGATCCAAAGACCTGCTATGAGAAAGGCATCTAAGCCTTTAGCCCAGGATCTGAAGCCCCCAACACACCTCAGCTGCATCCCTCTCTGCCAGACCCCAATCCTGGGGCCTTTTACAGTAGATTCAAATTAAAAAATGATGTCACTCACGCATGTACCCACTCAAGCTAGCTTCCAGGAGCAGCTACAGAATAAGATCCCTGCCAGAGGCTCTGGGAAAACCCGAGGGAACAGGGCCCCCAGCCTGCCCTTGGGATTAACAAACAAGGATGATGTGGCTGGAGGCCATGCCGACCCATCTGAAGGGGATGGGATATGAAAACTCCACTGGTGGCTGTGGGTCTCTGGGCAGCCTAGAGCGACCCTGAGGGGAAGTTACATAACTTGGGGGGGGGGGGAGGGGAACCTGTGCAAACCCATCTCAGAATCCTGCCGTCCGTCAGATAAGAGCCAGTCAGGTAAGAGCGCCATGGCCCCCAGAGGGAAGCCAGGCAGGGGAGCTGGCGCTGTCCGTGGTGCTGGAGTCCGGCCGCCGCCTTCCGCTGCGCCAGGAAATGTCCAGCCAAAGCTGGGGTCAGCGGCTGGGCTTCCTGTGGCCTGGAGGGCTCAGCCGACAAGGGGTGGGAGAGGTGGGGCGAGGACCCTTCCAACGGTCCAGGTCAGGCCAGGGATTTGAGAATTTCCCTGGAGGAGCAAGGCCCTTTCCAGAGATGCCCAATCACCCGCCCAAGGCCCTACTCTTGGGACCCCCAGCTCTGGGATCCTCCTGCACCCTCCGGGCAGCGCTGGCCCAGCATGACCCGGGCCATCCAGGCGGCTGTCTCCTCAACTCCGCACAACAGGCCCAGCCCATCCAGGGGCTAGACTGGCTGGGGAGGCCAGAGCCACGTGCGCCATGGTCTCGCCCACCTCCCGCCCTCCTCCGAGCCCAGAGTGAGTCCAGCGGGGGCCTGAGAGGGGCAGGGGCTCTGGCCATAGGGCTGGGGGCAAGGAGCTCAAAGCCAGCCCCTCCCGCAGCCCAAGCCTAGGTAGCCTCCGCCTGTCCAGTTCCTGCCCTCTCGGGCTCTGTCCTGAGCCCGGACCCCACCTGTGGCCGAGCCCACGGTGCAGCCCCCCCGCCCCCGGCCCCGTCGCTCCCTCGGCGCCCTCCGCCTCCCAGTCCCTGGGCAAAATGGCACCCGCTGGGCACCCATCGCTTAGCGCCCATTCCCCAACCCAGGCTGAAGGCCAGGCTCCGTGGGCTCTTGGGAGGGGAGGGAGCTGCCCCGGAACCGCCGGGGTCTGGAGTCCTGGGGTGGAACCAGCAGAGCCCGGTCAGCCCCGCGCGGCCATAGCCCTGCCTGGTCTTGGCTGCCCAAGGTTGTGTGTGGGGGGGGGTCTTTGCCTCCACGCTCCCGCCAGTGGTGCTGTCTCCCACGCCCTTCTCCCCCCTGCAGTGCCGCCCCTGCCCCCGCCTCTCCACTGCCGCGATGGGGGGTCAAATCCCCAGCAGAGGCTGTCCTTGCCCCAACCTCGGAGCCCCTCCCGTTGAAGACAGGCCCGCACCCCGCCGCGAGAAGGGGAGTGCGCGCCAAAGGCGTGGGGGGGGGGGGGGGCAGGGGGGGCGGAGGGGGCGGGGGGAGGGAAGGGGATGGCACAGGCGGAGGGGCTGGGCCGGCCGACAGGGGCTCGACGGGCCCGCGGGGTGGGGGTGCAGCCCGGCACAGCGCGCTAACTTCGCCGCTGGGGTGGAGGGGCGGTCCGCGAGCGGGCAAGGACCCCGAGGGTCAGGGAAGGAGCGCCCTGGCTGGGGCAACTTCGCGGGCCCAGGACCGCAACCTGAGTGCCTTCTGCCCCCATTCCCCCCGTCGCACCCCGAGCCTCTCCTAGACCAACTCAGGACGCGTCTCAGAATTACACAGCCCTCCACACCTGAACCGGAACCCCAGCTCCATCCCTTTCCCCAGCCCCACTGGCCCTGACTCAGGGTGGAAGGAAGAACCGCCCCCTCTGCCACCGGGACAGACACCCTCGCGAAGTCCGGCCTCGCCCACCCCTACCCCGCGCCCCTCGGGGAAAAAAGACCTCCCCGCGCTGAACGGGAGACAACTTTACCGGAAGGGTCTCAGGGTGACCAGGCATCTTCTGACCATTATCTTCCCATCGGGGTTGACTGTGACCATTGTTCAAAGTTGTCTGGGCGAGGAGCCGCGGGCGAGGCCGGACGCGCCGTCCCGGGCCCTGCTCCGAGCGAGGCGGGGGGCGCGGGGGCTCGGGGCTTCGCTGCTCGGGCCGCGGCCCGCGGGGTCGGCGTGGCCTCGGCGGGCAGCGGAGGGGAGCGGCGCGGCTGCCGGAGGGCGGCGAGGGCGCCCGGCCGGGCCGTCTCTGCGTCTCCGCCCTCCCGCTTCACATTTTGGGGGCCGGGAGGCGGCGCGCCCCCAGACCGCCGGCCGCGCGTCTGCCTGCTCGGGCTCGCTCGCTGGGCGGGACGGCGCCGCGGCGCGTAGACGGGCTCCCCGCCGCGGGCGCCCTCATCCCCGGGCCCGCGCCCTCGGTGCCGGCTAGAGGCGGACCCGGGCCCGCGCCCCGGCTGCCCGCGCCTCCGGGCCGCGCCGCTCCCCGGCCCCGCGCCGCGCCGCGCTCATGGCTCCCGGGGGCGCGTCCTGCGCCCGCCCTGCCGCCCGCTCGCTCGGCTGCCCGCGCTCGGTGTCCGGCGTCCGGCCCGCGCCGCGCTACACCCGGAGGCGCCGCATTGTTTCCTCGGAGGAGGCGGCCCAACCGGCTGGGGCGACCCGGGAGCGGCCGCCGCGCTTCCTCGGCGCGCCGGCGCCACCTCGTGGCCGCAGCCCAGCAGTGCGCCCTCCCGGCCCGGGGAGGGGCGCGGGGGGCGGGGCGCGGGGGGCGGGCGGGAGAGGGTCCCTCTGCCTCCCTGCAGCCAGGCGACTTCCCGGGGCCCTGCTTTCGTTCGTTCGGAAGCATCCTGGGCGCCACCAGCCCCGAGGACTGAGGGTTGCTTCGGCTCCTGCAGAGCACAGAGGAGGTCGGTGTTGGGAGGAGACCCACTCCCTTCCGCCCAGTGCCAGGGCTGTCTCGCGGTCGGCTGCCTCTGCCAACCATTGTGGGCTTCTGCACCGGTCCCTTCATACCCGCTCTGATTTGGCTTTGCAACCCTCACCCATCCTCTGGTCTCTCTGGTCAGAAACTGCCACGGCTCCCCTTTGCTTACCGATCTGAGTTCAAACTCGGCATGAGGCGCTCAGGCTCTTCCCCTGAGCCCAGAAGCAGGCTCATGCTGTGTAGTCCTGGGTTCTAGTCTCGGGTCCTCCATTAACCAGTGGGTGACCCCTGCAAGTCACAGGAGGCTCCCGGCCTCGGTTTCTCCACGATGACATGAGAGTGCCCAGATGCTCTATAAAGCACGTATGTGCCCCCACCCTGCCTCCTCTTTTTGACTTTGGGGATGTGTTTGCCATTGTGGAGATAGGTTAGGGCTCCTGTACGCACACTGAGCCAGCGCAGCTCCCAGAGCCAGGCCTGGATTTGAGAACTTTTGGAGACCAGACCTTGGTCAGGTACAGACATGGAAGCCCCTGGGTGGGATGAGCCCAAGGCCTCGGGCCGTGTGCAAAATGACCTGGGTGAGCCTGAGGGTCTTTCCATCCCAGACAGCGATTCTGCAGCCTGGCTTAGGAGAAGAGAAAACCTTTACTCCTCTCCTCCTGCCCTGGCCCCATCCAACCACGGCCCCCACTCCCAGCCCCTTTGCTGCCCGCCAAGCCCACTTCCCGGCCCCTCTTCTGAGCCACTTCTCACCGGCAGTGACTCACGCTCCTGCTTTTCCTGCTCCTTCTTCATCAAAATTCACCTGTCCTGCGTTCCATTATCTCATCGCCTTGCTCTCTGCTAATGTGAAAACCGATGATGAATTGGTGTTGGCGGATTAATGTGTTGCTCCAGCTAGGTAACAAATTTGCATCGAACAAGGACATGCTGACCGTGCCTTCGTGCAGAAGAGTGGCAAATGGTGGCAGGAAATTTGGGCATCATGGCAGGTCGGCCAAGGAGATATCTGAGGGCAGAGGTCTCTGCTGGGCCTCTGAATCACACCTTGTGCCTGGGTGCCTACACCGTGCACACATACTCAGGCAATAATTTAAGTCCTGGATGTCAAGGCAAAAGCTGTATCTGCACTAAGGAATGAAATGGCCCTTCCGACCGTGTGTGCCAACCGTGTGTGCCTCTCGTGTTAGCTCAGGGCACCGAATTTACACCTGGTTTGCATTTTAGGCCAAAGGGGAGGGGAGAAGATGGGTCTCCTCAAAAGGCACAGCCGTGTCTGGTGTGGTCCATCTGAGAAGGTGGCCTTCCCTCAGCCGGAAGCCAGAGTTCAGAAGGTGGGAGAGGGGACTCCCCACTCCATCTGGGCCTTGTCCTCTTGGATGTGGGCTTTGAGATGGGCAGGGGGAGAGCACCCGCTGCCATTTGCTGGCAGGCCCGGGCTGGGCAGGGAGGTGTGGGGCTGACTGTGAAAGATACCTTCTGAGCTGGACCATCCAGCTGCCTCTTCCTTTCAGAGTCTGTTTCCCTTTTGTCAGCCTCTCATCTGCAGGCAAGTTTGGCATAAGCAGTCCTGCTTGCTCTCTGTTGTGCTCTAGACATTAGGAGGAAACTGGTGGGTCCCCATCCCCGAGTACCCTCAGGTAGAACCTCTCTGTGCCTCAGTTTCCTCGGCTGTAAATCAGACTATTTACAGTCTGCCTCTTGGGTGGTTATAAGAATTGAGCCTGTTGATACGTGTAAGCAACCCACTGCCTGGCACCTACGAGCCCTCACAGCACATGGTTATTATTTTTCTTGTCACTGATCCGCCCATAGCTAACGCCCTATTCCCTGGGCATGCACCTCTACGTGCCAAAAGATGGATTACCGAGAACACATGCAACACTGCCTGAGGCTTTTTTCTGGCTATGGGAATATGCTCCAACATGCAGGGGCAAGACAGAAGTGCCAGAGAATTGATGCCCCGAAGCAGTCCTCAAGGAAAGGATAGGGACCCAGGTAGGAGACTCTGGCATGTTCCACACCGGCTCCCAGAGTTCCCCAGTGAGACTGAGCTCCAGCTGCCTGCAGCGGTACCCGGCTCTCTAATGCACCCCACGTTGGCTTCCTTCCCCTCCCTGCCTCATTCCCCACCACTCCGCCCCTGCTCCTGGGGTCACCTCCCACATAAGCTGCTGGCACTTGAATCCTTGTCTCAGAATCTACTTAGAATCTACTTCTGGGGAACTCGAACCAAGACCCTGCCCTATCGGCCTGTTTTCAGCCCTGACTCACAGCAGAATCACCTGAAGAATGTAAGAAAACAGAGTCCTTGTGATTCAGGACCTAAGGTGGGGCCTGGGCACATTTGTTTGTTAATGCCACAGATTATGCCAACATGACAGGCCACGGTGGAGACCCGCTGTTCTAGATAATGCCCTTGGCCTTTGGAAACAGAGTCACCCTAAAGAAGCTAGAGGAGAACAGGGGAGCAGGAATCGGGGGGCACATCCAAGTTCTGATGATGTCGGGGCATATCGGATTCCCAACCCTTCCCGTTTCCATTGGTTTTCTCTTTTGAGGGTGTAAACAGATCCACGAGCTGGCCCAACGTGGGGTCGGGAGCACACTCTGCATCAGCCTGGGCCTTCTCAATGCAGCACTTCCTGGGCCTCCCCACTGCCCTCCGGATGTACCTGCTGGCCTGGCCGGAGTGGTCAGGAGAAGCCCAGAGCCAGCACGAGGCCCTGGCCGTGCAGAGCAGGCCCTCTGTCCAAAAAGGAGGAGCAGGATGTGAGGAAGGGATTTGGGGGAAGCGGGTGATGTCCTACTATTCAGGGGTGCCAGACTCAAAAGGCCTAGAGGGTGGGCCAGGCGAAGAGGGAAGGGGGCTCCCTGAGTCTCCTGGGGCTGCTGCAACAGAGTACCACAGACTGGGGGGGCTTAAAACAACGAGATTTCATCTCTCACAGATCCAGAGGCCAGAAGTCCGAAATCAAGGTGTTGGCAGAGTTGGTTCCTTCTAGAGGCTCCGAGGGAGAATGGGCCCCAGGCCTCTCTGCTGGCTTCCCGTGTTGCCAGCAATCCTTGGCATGGCTTGGCTTGTAAAAACATCACTGTGGGCTCGGCCTCTGTCTTCACATGGCTTTCTTCTCTGGGTTTGTCTCTCTGTGTCCTCTCCTCCTCTTATAAGGACACCAGTCATTGGATTAGGCCCTCTAACCTAGAATGACTTCATCTTAACTAATTACATTGCAAAGACCCTATTTCCAAATAAGGTCACATTCCAAGGTTCCAGGTAGACGTGAATTTGGAGGGGGTACTGTTCAACCTACTCAAGGGAGCTGGTGGAAAGGGGCCAGCGTGGTTAGAGACTGCTGAGGCTCCACCGGAGGTCTCTGGGAGGGACATGCTATCATTGTTTTGTGTGAATGTGGTCCCGGTCATTTCAAAGGAGTCAAAAATTTGGGCTTCTCATGTGAAGTCAGATAATTCTAAAATGTAGACTCAGTGTTTTTAGAACATTGTGCAAGACCAATAAAATCCATTAGAGGTCTGCTGTCTAGGTTCCCTGCGATGTCACCGGAGGGCAGAGCAGACAGCCTGCCAGCCCTGCCCACCCAGCACATCCAGCTCCCCCTGCAGACACCTCACTGCCCCTGGAGGAAGGTCAATGCTCCTAGATGCTCTCCTTGCTCCCTCGCTGGCCCCCCTGCAGACTCTCTGGGCATCAGAGCCTTGATTGCCACCTCCACCTTCTCAAGGCATCAAGGATGCTTCTGGAGCTCACAGACCGGGGCCTGGGGTGGGAAGAAGAAAGAAGGAAACAAGCGGTTTACAGTGTTTGAAATCCCCAGTTAATGTGCTCCAACTGCAGCGGCAGACAGCACATTAAGAGGCAATAGGCCATTGTCCTTTGCTGGAGTGTGGAGCATTAATAATGTCATAACAGCGTTTACTGACACTCTGCACAAATCATCAACAGCCTCGCTGGGCGGGAACAAGCAGCCCCACACAGACGCCAGGCGCCTCGAGCCGCGTGGGGAGGCTGAGGAGCGCAGAGAGCTGTTGTTCCAATGCATCTTTCATGCTTTCTGTTTCACAACATTTAGGCCAATCCTCCGATTGAAAAGCAGCGTCTGGGGTTTATTTTTATTTATGCCAGAAGGCCATTCTGCCGCACAGCTGGTGGGAGCCGGGAGCACAGCTATTGTCCTTTCACTGTTCTGCAAGGAAGTTAGCTGCTGTGTACGTGCGTGTGTGTGTGTGTGGGGTGTGTGTGTGTGCACCAGTGTGCATGTGCATGGGGAGGAGCAGAGAAGCTGGGGACAGGGGACCCTCCCAAGTGGACCTCATCCCAGTGCTGGAGACACAGGCGAGACCTTCTTTAACATGTTCATGAGATTCCATTTTTTGAGCACCTACGACATGCCAGGAAATGACCCAGGGATTCTAAATATGTTACCGTGTTCACATAGCTATTTTATTTAAATTTGCTGTAGCAAGGCAACTTAAAAAAAAATGACCCGGGACCGGCCTTGTGGCACAGCGGTTAAGTACGCACATTTGCTTCGGCGGCCCGGGGTTCACTGATTTGGATCCTGGGATCAGACCTATGCACCGCTCATCAAGCCATGCTGTGGCAGGCGTCCCATGTATAAAATAGAAGAAGATGGGCACAGATGTTAGCTCAGGGCCAATCTTACTCAAAAAAAAAGACCCCCTTTCTTTCTGGGCAGTTTCCCCAGTTGCATCACAGGTCACTGCAGGAATAGGGGAGCAGCCATCTGGGGTTGACAGGATCATGGTCTCCCAAAGATGACCACATCCCGATGCCCGGAATCTGCGACTATGTTAAGTTACACAGGAATAGGGGATGAAGGTTGCAACAGATGAGGAAACTGATGTTCAGAGAGGTGAAGTATCTTCCACCAGGGCTCCCTGCACGTCCAGGCTCCAAACTCAGGCCCGGCAGACCTCAGAGCTCATGCCCTTACCTGCTGTCACCCCCTGGGTTCAAAACCCTGGTCCAGGGGTCCCAGAGGCAAGTGTGAACAGGTGTCCCCAGGGACTCTGGGCCCCTGGAGAAGGGCTCTTTCCCCCCGAGAGCGGCTGGTGCCACCTGAGGAGATGACACGGCAGGCCACCAAGCACCAGACCGAAGCAGCTGCCTCAGTTTCCTTCTCCTGCTTCCTGAGCGCCCCTGGGTCATCTTGAAAGGGCAGCTGCCGGGAGACGCCCCTTTCTGGTTTCTATCCACGCGAGGCTGATGCCGGATTTCAAGCCTCGATGGGTTCCTCCTCAGACCACCTCAGAATCCATCCCTGGCTAGCAAGATCTCATGGCATCCAGTCGCACTGGGATCTTCCCGCCCTGAGAGAGCAATGACTTCCTGTTGTTTCCCCCGGCGGGATGGAAGCAGGCATGTGTGGGGGTCCCCCGACCATCAGTCCCTCTCTGCCCCAGCAGAGTGTGTGGTGAGACAGCCATGACCCCTTCTAGGTTCTGTGAGAGGTTTCAGGAGAAGACAGATGAAGGAGGGTGAAGATGCCCTCCCCGCAACCAGAAGGATTTTTTAAATTTTTTTTTAAATTTTTTTTTTTTAAATTTTATTTTTTCCTTTTTCTTCCCAAAGCCCCCCGGTACATAGTTGTATATTCTTTGTTGTGGGTCCTGCTAGTTGTGGCATGTGGGACGCTGGCTCAGCGTGGTTTGATGAGCAGTGTCATGTCCGCGCCCAGGATTCGAACCAACGAAACACTGGGCCACCTGCAGCGGAGCGCGCGAACTTAACCGCTCGGCCACGGGGCCAGCCCCGCAACCAGAAGGATTTTTGTCTCTTTTGTCCACTGATGTATTTCAGATGTCCTGAACAGCATCTGACACAAGCCACATTCAACAGGGAAGTTTTGAATGAACGAATATGTACAGGGACGGCGGGGAGAAAGGAGGAGGACTGGTTCTAAGGACCCCTGTCCCTAAGGCCAGCCTGACATGTGCTCAGCTAGGACCATTTCTCACTTTGCCTCTTGCACCCCACTTTTACTTTGCAGACCCCTCCTCTCGTGAAATAGTCACTCCCACGCCCCATCCCATGCCATCCAAACCCTCCCAACTCTCCACTGTCCCCAAACCAGCTTCCTTTGTGCAAATCCCTACTCACTCTGGGTATCACCCCTGGGGTCAGCGTCTCTACACTGTTCCTGGCTTTCTTTGGGTGTGTATCCACCCAGCCCTCAGGGTGTGGCCCGGCCCCACTCCGCCTGTGAGGGGACAGGCAGCACAGGGAGGCGGTAAGGATGCTCCCCTGCAGGAGGGTGGCAGTGCCCGCAGGATGGGGACAGGATCTTCTCAGCCCCGACAAGCCTCCTCATCCCCTGCGTGAGTCTGGAGTCGGAGAGGACTCTGCTCCTATCCTGCTTCCCGCTCCCAGCTGTGACCTTGGGCAAATTACTTTCAGAGCCTCAGTCCCCTCATGTGTAAAGCGAGCACCACACCTGCGGACGCCTCATGGGGCCTGATAAACAGTGAGTGCTGATTTTTGTTTGTCCTATTTTCCTACTAAATTATAAGCTGCTTGAGAACAAGATTCAGGCACAGAGAAAGATAAAATCATTGTTATTATTAGCTTCCGTTTCTTGGGCACACCATCTTGCACCAGATACGCATCTCATCAACTTGTACTAGCCTGCGAGGTCACAGCTCCTGTTTCACAAGCAAATACGGAGGCTCAAAGGAGGAAGCAATTTCACTCCTAGGTCTGTGCCCGAGAGGAATGAGATACGGCCACACAAAAGCCTGTATACAATGTTCATGGCAGCGTGATTCAGAGCAGCCAAGAAGTGGAAACAACCCAAACTGTTCATCAGTGGATGGATAAATAAACAAAGTGCGGTTTGTCCACATGATGGGATGCTATTCAGCTTTGAAAAGTAATGATCCTCAAAAAATTAAAAATAGAATGACCAGCAATCCCGCCTCTGAGTATAAGCTCCAAAGAACTGAAAGTAGGATCTCAAAGAGATATTGGCAAACCCACGTTCATAGCATTGTTGTTCACAAGAGCCAAAAGGTGGCAGCAAATTAAACGTCCATCCACAGATGAATGGAGAAACAAAATGTAGTATATCCACAGAATGGAATATTATTCTGCCTTAGAAAGGAAGGAAATTCTGATACATGCCACAACTTGATGAACCTTGACACGAACGTTATGCTGAGTGAAATAAGCCAGTCACAAAAAAAGACAAACACTGTGTGATTCCACTTATATGACATTCCTAGAGTACTCAAATTCATAGAGACAGAAAGTAGAAGAGTAGTTTCCAGGGGCTGGAGGAGGGGAAATGGGGAATTGTTTATTGGGGACAGAGTTTCAGTTTTGCAAAATGAACAGAGTTCTAGAGGGGCCGGCCCTGTGGCCCAGTGGTTAAGTTCGTGCACTCTGCTTTGGCGGTCCAGGGTTTCACTGTTTCGGATCCTCGGCATGGACCTACACACCACTCATCAAGCCACACTGAGGTGGTGTCCCACACAGCACAACTAGAAGGACCTACAACTAGAATATTCAACTATGTACTGGGGGACTTTGGGGAGAAGACAAAAAAAAAGATTGGCAACAGTTGTTAGCTGAGGGCCAGTGTTTGAAAAAACAAAAAAGAAAAGCATTCTAGAGATGGATGGTGGTGACGGCTGCGCAGCAATGTAAATGTAGCTAATATTACTCAACTGTCCACTTACAAATGGTTCAGAGGGTAAAGTTTATATTACGTGTATTTTACCACAATTAAAAAAATTTTTAAAGAATGGAGTACTGCTACAACATAGATGAATCTTGAAAATATTATCCTAAGTGAAAGAAGCCAGACATAAAAGACCATATATTGTATGACCCCATTTATATGAAATATCCAGAAGAGGCAAATATAGAAAGACAGAAAGTGGCTGCCAGGGGCTGGGGGCAGGGGAATGGGGAGTGGCTATGGCTACTAAGGAGTATGGAGTTTCTTTTGGGGGTGATGAAAATGTTCTAAGACTGGAGAACAGTGATGTTTGCACAATCTTATGAATATACTAAAAGCTACTGAATTATACACTCTAAAGGGGTGAATTTTATGTGAATTATATCTCAGTTTTTAAAAAACAAAGTAACTTGACCACAAGTACACAGTTAGCAAGAGAGAGAGCCGGGATTTGAACTCGGTTTCCGTCTCCAAGCTCGGCCTCCCCAGCCGCTCATGCTCTTACATGTTTGCAGACACAGCGCGGAGGGCGCCCTGTGGACAAGGCGCTGAATAAATGCTGCTTCTCTGACTGGCGAATGCTTAAAGGACAGTAAAGTTTTAAGGAGCAAAGGACGCGGCCCCCGCCCCAGGAGTCCCAGCACGAAGGCTGCCCTTACTCCTGCCTGTGACCCCCCAGCCCCAGGAGGGCCTCCAGCATGTTATTTCGGGCACTTAAAATCTTCCTCCTAGAATATGGGCCACAAGCCCCTTCTCTCCCCCATCTTCTCTTCTCCAACTGATGAGAAGGAATCTTAATTAAGTGCCCTTTGGCTGCTGGTTTAATTTGATAAATATAAAATTGAAGCATGTTAATAAAGTCATCAGTCATCCCAGATCTCAGCAGTTCTTTGAGCTGAAGGCTCTTTTTTTTTTTAAAATCAGTTTTCAGGATGATAATGAATTGGGTCTTGTTCAAGAATATCAGAGAAAGTGGCAGCTCAGTGAGGTGACACTGAGGAAACCAGCACCTCCAGGACTTGTCACTTCTGCAGGAGATCTCTCACAGGCCCCTCCCACCTCGTGTCCCTGTTCCCCCTAGATGCCCATCCCCCACCTCTCCACCTGGCCCCATCACCTCTGCCTGTTTCTCTCCCACCCGCTGGCAGCCTCCTGGAACTGCGCCCTCCCTTGATCCCACGCCCCCACCTCACGGGAGTAGGAAGTACTTTGCGTAACTTTCAGGGAACATGTGGGGAAGTCTCAGAGAATCCTGGTCCTGCTCCTGCTCCTGGGCTGTGCTCGGCCCCACTCTGGGCACCTGTCTCACAGGTGTGGCCAGTCCAGCCTTAGCCCCACCCTGGGCGGGTGGCAGGCGGTGGCGGGGAGGGGGGCGGCAGGGAGGCTCAGTGAACTCGGATGGCGGAATTTTCCAATTCTGTCCTTTGAGGCTGCTCTCAACTTGAAGAAGGAGTGGAGTCGACATGGGTAGGGCCACCCAGACACACAGGACCTGACCCCAAACTCCCCCTCCTGATGGTCCAAGCTTCTGCTGCCTCAGGGCTGCTGGCTCTCCAGGACCCCTTGATGCCTCAGACCACTCTCTTCCCAAAGGCCTTCACTGGCTCTTTGACAATTCGAGTGGGATGTTTGAAATATACAAAATACCACTTGCACGTGGTTGAGAGAGGGTCATCGCCTCACACTGAGCTAACCCTGAAACTCCCCAGTGTCGGGTCTTGTGTAAGGCACAGACTCTGGATCAAAGAGCCGTGGGTCCAAATCCAGACTCTGCCCCTTACGGTCCGTGTGGACTAGAATGCATCTCCCGCCTGGCCAAGCTTCCGTGTCCTTGACCATGTAAGTGGGTGTCCTGAGAGCATCTCCGTCTTCGTCCTCAGCCAGGTGGGAGTCAAGGCCATCAGGTGGCTCAGGGCTCAGCTCCGGGCCTGGCACCTATAGTGAGCACTCAGGGAATGAGCGTTATCATCTCCCAGGGCGGCCCCAAGGCTCTGATGCTTTCTCTGACCCTGAACAGCCAGCACCTAAACCCTGATGGCAGGACTCCTTCCACAGCCAGCAGGATCCACCACTGGCACTGATGCCCTGTTCTCCTAATTTGATTGGTTTATCAATCAGCATAGCACTCGGGCCTAACGGATGGAAATGAATATGTTTCTCCTCTCTGTTTCAGAAAAAGCAGGCTCTGAGCTAAGGGACCTAAGGTACGTCAGACTTGCCATCGGCTCCTTGAGCGACTGGGGCACTCTCTCCGCACAATCCATCAGCAGGCCACCCAGCCTGGAGATGCTGCAGGCCTGAGGTTAGTAGCAGCCTTTGTCATTTCCTTGGGCGTTTTGACCATACAGTTATTTGTAGGGCATTGTTCAGGGTTGGCTCCTAAGTGCCATTCTGGTTGATTGCTGGTTCGGTGTGCACATGGTACATCAATCTGTTTAACTTGCACAGTGGAGGTGTACTGTTGACGGACCCCCATTTCACCTCTGGAACCCGGGAAAGCCAGTTGTGGAACGGGCGACAGAGGAGAGACGGGACAGCAGCATGCGCTCGGCCAGTGCACCCAACACTCCCGTCCCTCCAGAGTCCACAGTATACAGACAGAGCCCTTCCTGCCCAGCTGGATCTTTCTGGCATATATTCTTGTTTTTTTTTTAAACAAAGTGAAATTCACATAATATAAAATTAGCCATTTTAAAATATGCAATTCAGTGGCATTTATTACCTTCACTTTGTTATACAACCACGATCTTTATCTAGTTCCAAAACGTTTCTTTACACCAAAAGAAAACCCCGTACTCACCAAGCAGTCACTCCCGACTCTTCCCTCCCTCCAGCCCTTGGGAACCACTACTCTGCTTCCTGTCTCTCTGGATTTGCCTATTCTGGATATGTTATACAAATGGAATCATACAACATGTGACCTTTTGCATCTGGCTTCTTTCACTTAGCATCGTGTTTTCAACATTCATCCATCTGTAGCACATATCAGAATTTCATTCCTTTTTATGACTGATTAATATTCTACTGTGGCCAGATCACGTCTGCTTGTCCATTCGTCATCTGCTGATGGACACCTGGATTGTTTCCTCCTTTTGGGGATCGTGGACAGCACTGCTCTGGCATTTCCTCTTCTTGTCCTTCTTTTTCTTCTCCTTCTCCTCCTCCTCCTCTTCCTCTTCTCTTTTGTTGCAGTTCAAATTTTGTTTGAAAAAGTAATACTTGCACATGGTACCAAATTTAAAGGATCTCAAAGGGCATATAGTGCATTGTCGCCCTTCCACTCCATCCCCAAGCCACTCGTCCCCTCCATGGAGACAACTTATGGTCCCAGTTTCTATGTCTCCTTCCATTCTGCACATTGTTTGTAACACTTGACAACAGACAACTCATCCGGGCACTTATGGTTCTGTCCACTGCAGGTTCATGGAAGGCAGCTGGAAGAGGTATTCAGCCAGAAAGGGGTCATTCTCCCACAGGCTGGAACTCCCCTCAAGAAAGACTGCAAGCCCCCAAAGTTAAGACCCCATAATGGAAGTACTGGTTAGGAAGATTTACCCAGTGAGGTAGAAATGGAATGAATATGGCCATAAGTCAACAGTCAGCCGTCAGCAGTGAAGATGGAGGAACAACCAGCAGAGGGAGGGGCTTTCAATCCCCACTCAACAGCTGTGTCTGAAGCACAGTGGAGGTTCCCACAGCAGGTGGCGAGGAAACTGGGGTCACAGCTGGTAGGAGAGGAGAGGAGCTGAGAGGAGAGCAACCCTGAGGTCTGGTTGTTTGTTCACAGGGAGAGAAGATTAGGTCAGAGAGATTAGCACTCTGAGAGGCCTGACCTGGTCCTGGCTGCCATCTTTAGGAGGTCCTGCTTGCCAAGTTGGTTCTGAGCTGGAGTCTGGCACTTGGCACTTGGACCATTCCTTCTCTTCCCTAACTGATAAGGACAGTTCTCTGTGCCCACACCGTTTGTTCAAACAATGTGGTTTGTCATGAACACCTGCTTTGCTTAGAGAAGTCTGAAATTTTGATAGTTGCTCAGCATAAATGCCTATGTGACCAGCCCTCAGTAAAAACCTTGGGGGCTGACATGAGACCACCCCCCCCCACCACAAGAAGTCCTCAAGAAGGCCCTTATACCTGAAAAAAAGGGAGAAAGGGGTTACAAAGCACAGAGTAAGGAGATAAATAGGTAGACAGAATCAGAGCAGGATAGCAAATACTCAAGAATAGCATTAAAGACAAAGGGAAGGAAAATATCAAAAACAAAGATGATCTGGTCATTTTAACCACAAACTCATAACACAAAATGGAGTAAGATGTGAGGAAAGCAACTTAGGAGGGGAAGAGGACAGGGACTGAATCGGTTTAGTCTAAGGAAATAAGAGGCCATCAGAAAAGGGGCTGTCTTATCCACGAGATTCTGAATACAAACTTCATGGTAACCACTAAACAAAAAAGCAGAGCAGAGACACAAATAATAGATAAGGAGAAAACAAAGAAACACAACATTAAAAACTACATAACTTGACTGGTAGACCAAAACACACAGGATGAGAAACAAAGGAAATGCCGGAGAACCAGAAAAAGAGTGATAAAATGGCAGCATAAAGCCCTCATATATCAACAATCACCCTAAATGTAAATAGATTGAATTCTCCAATCAAAAGACACAGAGTGGCAAGATGGATTAAAGAACAAGACCCAACAATATGCTGCCTCCAGGAAACACATCTCAGCTCCAATGACAAACACAGGCTCAGAGTGAAGGGATGGAAGACGATACTACAAGCTAATAGCAAACAAAAGAAAGCAGGTGTTGCAATACTTATATCAGACAAAGTAGACTTCAGGATAAGACAGGTACAGAGAGACAAAGAGGGGCAGTATATAACGATCAAAGGGACGTTCCATCAAGAAGAAATAACACATAAATATCTATGCACCCAACACAGGAGCACCAAAGTACATAAAGCAACTATTAATAACCCTAAAAGAAGATATTAATAATAACACAACAATAGTAGGGGACCTCAATACTCCACTCACATCAATGGATAGATCATCCAGACAGAAAATCAACAAGGAAACAGTGGAATTAAATGAAAAGCTTGACCAGTTGGACTTAATAGACATATGTAGAACATTCCACCCAAAACCAACAGAATACACATTCTTCTCAAGTGCGCACGGAACATTCTCAAGGATAGACCATATGTTGGGAAACAAAGTAAGCCTCAATAAATTTAAGAAGATTGAAATAATAAAAAGCATCTTTTCTGATCACAATGCTATAAAGCTAGAAATTAGTTATAAGAAAAAAGCAGAGAAAGGGACAAAGATGTGGAGACTAAACAACGTGCTATTGAACAAGCAATGGATCATTGAAGAAATTAAAGGAGAAATCAAAAAATATCTGGAGACAAATGAAAATGAAAACATACCATACCAACTCATATGGGATGCAGCAAAAGCCGTATTAAGAGGGGAATTCATCGCAATACAGGCTCACCTTAACAAACAAGAAAAATCCCAAATAAGCAATCTCAAACTACACCTAACTGAATTAGAAAAGGAAGAACAAACAAAGCCCAAAGTCAGCAGAAGGAGAGAAATAATAAAAATCAGAGCAGAAATAAATGCTATTGAAAGAAATAAGGTAGTAGAAAGGATCAATGAAACAAAGAACTGGTTCTTTGAGAAAACACATAAAATTGGCAAACCCCTAGCCAGACTTACAAAGAAAAAAACAGAGAAAGCTCAGATAAATAAAATTAGAAATGAAAGAGGAGAAATAGCGACCGATACCACAGAAATACAATGGATTATAAGAGAATACTACGAAAAAGTATATGCCAACAAAATGGACAAGCTAGAGGAAACGGATAAATTCTTAGACTCTTACAACCTTCCAAAGCTGAATCAAGAAGAAATAGAGAATCTGAATAGACCAATCACAAGTAAAGAGATTGAAACAGCCATCAAAAGCATCCCAAAGGATAAAAGCCCAGGACCAGATGGCTTCCTTGGGGAATTCTACCAAACTTTCAGAGAGGATTTAATACCTATCCTTCTCAAGCTATTCCAAAAACTCAGGGAAGATAGAATGCTTCCTAACATATTCTACGAGGCCAACATCACTCTGATACCAAAGCCTGACAAAGACAACACAAAAAAAGGAAAACTACAGGCCAATATCGCTGATGAACATAGATGCAAAAATCCTCAACAAAATACTGGCAACCCGAATACAGCAATACATCAAAAAGATCATACACTATGATCAAGTGGGATTCATACCAGGGATGCAGGGTTGGTTCAACATCCACAAATCAATCAATGTGATGCACCACCCTAACAAAATGAGGAATAAAAACCACATGATCATCTAAATAGAAGCAGAGAAAGCATTTGACAAGATCCAACAGCCACTTATGATAAAAACTCTTAACAAAATGGAGATAGAAGGAAATTACCTCAACAAAACAAAGGCCGTATATGACAAACCCACAGCCAACATCATACTCAATGGGGAAAAACTGAACGCCATCCCTCTGAGAACAGGAACAAGACAACTATGCCCACTCTAGTCACTCTTACTCAACATAGTACTGGAGGTTTTGGCCAGAGCAATTGGGCAAGAGAAAGGAATAAAAGGAATCCAAACAGGGAGTGAAGAAGTGAAACTCTCACCATTTGCAGACGACATGATTTTATATATAGAAAACCCTAAAGAATCCAGTGGAAAACTATTAGAAATAATTAACTACCTCAGTAAAGTTGCGGGGTACAAAATCAACTTACAAAAATCAGTTGCATTTCTGTACTCTAGTAACGAACTTACAGAAAGAGAACTCAAGAATACAATTCCATTTACAATCACAACAAAAAGAATAAAAGCCCTAGGAATAAATTTAACTAAGGAGGTGAAGGACTTATACAATGAAAACTATAAGACTTTATTGAAAGAAATAGATAATGACATAAAGAGATGAAAGGAGATTCCATCACATGGATTGGAAGAATAAACATAGTTAAAATGTCCATACTACCCAAAGCAATCTACAGATTCACTGCAATCCCAATCAGAATCCCAATGACATTCTTCACAGAAATAGAACAAAGAATCCTAAAATTCATATGGGGCAACAAAAGACCCTGAATTGCTAGGGCAATCTTGAGAAAAAAGAGCAAAGCTGGAGGCATCACAACCCCTGACTTCAAAATGTGCTACAAAGCCATAGTGATCAAAACAGCACGGTACTGATACAAAAACAGACACACAGATCAATGGAACAGAATTGAAAGCCCAGAAATAAAACCGCACATCTACAGACAGCTAATCTTTGACAAAGGTGCCAAAAACATACAATGGAGAAAAGACAGTCTCTTCAATAAATAGTGCTGGGAAAACTGGACAGCCACATGCAAAAGAATGAAAGTAGACCATTATCTCATGCCATACACAAAAATAAATTCAAAATGGATCAAAGACTTGAAGATAAGTCCTGAAACCATAAAACTCCTGGAAGATAATATAGATAGTACACTCTTTGACATCGAATTTAAAAGGATCTTTTCGAATACCAAGTCTTCTCAGACAAGGGAAACAAAAGAAAAACAAGTGGGAGTTCATCAGACTAAAGAGCTTCTGCAAGGCAAAAGAAACTAGGATCAAAACAAAAAGACAACCCACCAATTGGGAGAAAATATTTGCAAATCCTGTATCCGATAAGGGGTTAATCTCCATAATATATAAGAACTTACACAACTGAACAACAAAAAACCAAACAGCCCAATCAAATAATGGGCAGAGAATATGAAAAGACATTTTTCCAAAGAAGATATGCAGATGGCCAATAAACACGTGAAAAGATGCTCTAATCATCAGCGAAATGCAAATCAGAACTACCCTAAGATACAAACTTACGCCCATTAAAATGGCTATAATCACTAAGACTAAAAGCAACAAACGTTGGGGAGGCTGTGGAGAAAAGGGAACCCTCATCCACTGCTGATGGGAATGCAAACTGGTGCAGCCACTATGGAAAACAGTACGGAGATGCCTCAAAAAACTAAAAATAGAACTATCATATGACCCAGCTATCCCACTACTGGGTATCTACAACTTGAAATCAACAATCCAAAGTGACATATGCACCCCTATGTTCACTGCAGCACTATTCGCAGTAGCCAAGATGTGGTAACAATCCAAGTGCCCATCGACTGATGACTGGATGAAGAAGAGGTGGTATATATACACAATGGAATACTACTCAGCCATAAAAAAGACAAAACCATCCCATTTGCAACAACATGGATGGACCTGGAGAGAATTATGCTAAGAGAAATAAGCCAGACTGAGAAAGACAAACACCAGATGATTTCACTCATATGCGGACAAGCACATGGACAAAGAAAACAGTTCAGTGGTTACCAGGGAAAGAGGGGTGGAGGGTGGGCACAAGGGGTGAAGGGGAGCACTTACGTGGTGACAGACAAGAAATAATGTACAACTCAAATTTCACAGTGATTTAAACTATTATGAATTCAAATTAAAAAAATTTTTTTAAAAACATAAAAACCTTGGGGGTTGAGTCTGTAATGGCTGTCCCTGGGCAGACGCATGGCACATGTTACTGCATTTTTCGTTGCTCTGTGTACCCCGCATAGGAAGGAGGGAGCGTCAGAAGCCCGCGGAGAGATTTCTCCAGACTCCGCCTGTGTCCTTTCCCCTGCTCATACTATTGCGCGTCCTTTTGCTGTAGTCAACCTTAGCCGTGGGTACAACTATATGCTGAGTCCTGTGGGTCCTTCTAGTGAATCACCTCATGTGGGGGCAGTCTCAGGGACCCCGAAACCCAAAGAGAAAGACAGGGACTAAGAAAACCAAAGAGAAAGATGGAGACTGAGTGGAAATCCATTATAAACAGTCCCCATCCAAAACAGGGTTGAGCGTGTGCTGTATCTATGGATTGCCTTGGCTACAAATATTCTGAAAATTGAGAACGCCTTCAGCAGAACAGTCATGGAAGGGGCTGCTGGGTGAGGGCTGCAAGGCAGAATGCAGAATGGGACCCCAGAGAGGCATGGTAGGGAGTCAAGCCCTCACAGAGCTGCCCAACATGCCAGTTGAAAGTTAGGCATGGGGTATACGGTCTGCCGTGGTGGGCGACCCAGCCGTTTCCACTGTTGCGAAAGGGTGCCCCAGGGCAGAAATCCTGCTCCCCCCCATACCCACCCTCTCCAGGCCTTCCCTGCTCACGTCACCACCCTTTTCCAGGGCTGAAGATTCCACCCAGTCTGAAAGAGGTCTTCCTGGTGACTTGTGTCCACATCCATCCCCCTTCCTTCTTCCCCATAACACATTTAGTTGCCGGTGATTCCTCCTGAGGGTGACTGCACCGGGCCGTGCACTGTCCAAGGGGGGACTCACTTTGCCTCTTGTCTTGACCCACAATGCATTTAGGGCGTCACAATTTGGCAGTGACCTTCAGAAAGTCTCCAACAATGAGGGTGCCCGGCAGGCATGACTCAGTCCCAGATAGCACCTGCCCAACTGGGTGCTAGACGTCATCCTTGAGCCCCACACAAGCTCTGCTCCTGTTTCTCTCATCACAGAACAGATTATCTGGCACAGTCAGCCACGAGGAAACACATGCTGAGCTCAGCTGCTCCCGCCCTGACCAGACACCGACTGACTTTCTAACATCCCTGTAGAAATGGCACGCTGCGAAAGCAAAGGCAACAAAAGCAACAATCGACAAGTGGGACTCCATCAGTCTGAAAAGCTCTGCACACCAAAGGACAGCATCAACAAAACAGAAAGGCAACTCATGGGAGGGGAGAAAATATTCACAAAGCACACATATGATAAGGGGTTAATATCCAAAATGTACAAGGAACTCATACAACTCAATAGCAAAAAAAAAAAAAAAAAAAAAAACAACTTAAAAATGGGCGGAGGACCTGAATAGACATTTTTCCAAAGAAGATGTACAAACAGACATCAGGTACATGAAAAGGTGCTTACTATCATTAATCGTCAGGGAAACGCACATCAAAACCCCAATGAGATATGACCGCACACCTGTTAGGATGGCTATTATCAAAAAGACAAGAGATAACAAATGCTGGTGAGGATGCAGAGAGAAGGGAACCCTGGTGCACTGTTGGTGGGAATGTAAATTGCTGTAGCCACTATGGGAGACACTGTGGGGGGTCCTCAAGAATTTAGAAATAGAGCTACCGCATGACCCAGCAATCCCACTTCTGGGTATTTATCCAAAGGAAATGAAATCACTATCTCAAAGAGATATCTGTGCCCCCATGCTCATTGCAGCATTATTCATGGTAGCCAAGATATGGAAACAGCCTGTGTCTACCAAAGGGTGACAGGATAAAGAGGGCAAATATATACACAGTAGAATCTTATTCGGCCTGTAAAAAAGAAGGAGATCCTGTCATTTGCAACGACATGGATGAACCTGGAGGGCATCACGCTAAGTGAAATAAGCCAGGCAGAGAGAGACAAATACTGCATGGTATCATTTATATGTAGAATCTAAAAGGAAAAAAAAGGTCAAACTTGTAGAAACAGAGAGTAGAAAGGTGTTTGCCAGGGGCTGAGGGGTGTGGAAACAGGGAGAGGTTGGTAGCAGGGTACAAACTTCCATTATAAGATGAATAAGGTCATGAGGTCTGAGAATCTGATGAATAACGTGGTGACTATAGTTGGCAACGTATAGGTGGCATGTGCTAGGAGAGTAGAAGCTAAGTGTTCTCACACAGAAAGGTCACTGTGTGAGGTGAGGGGTGTGTTAATTAACTTGGAAGTGGGAAGTCTTTCACAACGCGTATGTATACCAAATCACCACATTGTACGATTTAAAAATATTATAATTTTTTTTTGTCAATTATAGCTCAATAGGCTGGGGAAAGACTCTCTGTCTCGATTATGGTGTTGGTGACTGGTGGATACATTGGTTGATACACTTAAAACATGTGTATTTTAATTTTGAAAGCTATACTTCAATAAAGTTGATTTATTTTTTCAGAAAGAAAAGAAGGGAGTGCCACACACTCCATGGGGTGGAGGGGGCATTCGGTCTTAACACTAAGCTGGGTCTGCCTTTCCCTTCTGTACACACACCAACACAAGACACGTAAAGGAACAGACACGCTGTCTGTGTTCCATTATGCAACCCATACCTGCACGCACACCCATACCTGCATGCACACCCACACCTGCATGCACACCCCACACCTGCATGCACACCCCACACCTGCATGCACACCTCACATCTGCATGCACACTCACACCTGCGTCCATACCCACACCTCCATGCACAACCCAACCTGCATGCACACCTCACACCTGCATGCACATCCACACCTGCATGCACACCCCACACCTGCACACACACCCCACAACACATGGATGCACACCTCATACCTGCACACACACCTCACAGCTGCAGGCATGGACCTGCCGAGATGCATAACTGAACCTACCCCCAGGGTGTCACCGGCTGTCACTTTGATGCCAGGCCAGAGGAGAAGGCCCAGCTCCACTTGACCGACTGACCACAGACAGGTCCAGGAGACTGACCCCTCCTGGACAAGCCCCCTCAGGGACTAGGAGGACTCGTCCTGCTTCTCAGGCAGCGGCTGCACCGCCGTCCCCCCTGCCGAGGATGCTGGATCAGTCTGCCAGGGCTGCCATGATGAAGTGCGGAAGCCTGGGCAGCTGAAACACAGAAATCTACTTTCTCACACTTCTGGAGGCTGAAGTCCCAGGCGGAGGTGTGGGCAGGGCTGGCTCCTTCTGAGGCCTCTCTCCTCAGTTTGTAGGACCTTCGTGTGGTCTTCCCTCTGTGTCTCTGTGTCCTAATCTCCTCTTATAAGGCCACTGGTCATATTAGATTAGGGCCCACCCTAATGACCTCATTTTAACTGAATCACCTCTTTAAAGACCTCTCTCCAAATACAGTGACACCCCGAGGTCCTGGGGGCGAGGGCTTCAACACGCGAATCTGGAGAAGGGGGCACAATTCAGCCCACGACTGGTGCCCGCCCAGAAAACTGCCCCCCAGCAGCAAAGTGGTTAAAGTTAGAAGGCAGGAGTGGGGGCGGGTGGGGAGTGTGTGTCTGCATTAAGCAGATTAAAGGGGGAAGTAGTGCTCAGAGCCTCAGCTGTAATTAGAGAAATTAAAGTGAGGGCTGACGGAGCAGGCGCTCTCCTGCCTTATAATTAGGGTGGGATTGCGCTGTTGCTCATGGGGAAGTCGGGGTTTGCTGCTGCCGGGCTCTGTAATAAGGGAGGGGGCAGAGGAAGTAGGCAGACTTCAGCCAAGGTCCTCAGCTTTGGCTCAGGACAGACCGTCTCATGACCCTCCATGGTCAAAGCGCACCCCGACTCTCGCCTCCACCCTCTCACAGAGGAGAGCTGGGCGCAGCTCCAACCCGGGGAGGGCAGTCAGCCCCTCTCCCCAGGGGCAGCTCAACATGCTCCCTGGGCTACAAGAGGAGGTGTTCGTTTGAAACCTAAAGGTAGCAAAGGACCGATCCAGCCCGCTGGACACACTGGGTCTAAAGGGAAAGATTCCTGAGGATGCTTCTGGTGGGGGTGGGGCCAGAGCAGGTAGGGGGGCGCAGAGTGGACCCCTTGCTCAGCCCGAGGCCACGGAATGAGCAGCAAGTCCTGACTTCAGCTTGGGACGCCAATGGTGTGAGGCCGACTTCTCTTGCTCAGGAAGTCTGGCTTCCGCCTTCCTTCTACCCTGCACCCAAACATAGGAATGGGGTGTGGGGGTGTCCAGGGACAGTGATTACATAGCCAAGGACAGACACGGAAACACAGCCCGCACAGACAGGCAGGCAGGGATGCAGGGAGGGAGCGAGAGAGCGAGAGTGCGCACGAGCTTGACCCAGGGCTGATCATGAGTGTTTTTACTGGGAAGACAGGACGAGCAGGACAGAGCTCCAGCCTCATATTCCCGTCGGGGAGCCAGGTACATACGCCATCTCAGGGATGGCATGCTCTCTACAAAGAAGACTAGGGCTGTGCTGGGGCACAAGCGGCTGTGGGGCCAGCCCTCTTTGAGGAGGCGAATTCAGACTGGAGTGAGGAGAGGACACATCATGCAAGAGGAGGGAAGAGGGTCCCCAGAGCAACAATAGCAAACCCAGGAGCCCTGGGCGTGAGACTCGCACACAGAAAGGCGGGCGGCTGGAGTCCAGTAGACAAGGGCATGTAGAAGGAGACGGGGTTGAGAGGCGGGTGGGGGCCCGAAGGCTGTGGTCCAAAGGTGGGATTTTTCTGGCATATGTGCAGTTGCAGGGGGCAAGGTGCTAGGAGTCATGCTTTAGATGGATCAGGCGGGCTGCTGGGTGATGAGGACACAGGAGAGGAGGGGAGGCAGGGAGGCCAGTGCAGGTGCGTTGGGAATATGTTTGAAGGGAAGAGCCCACATGACCTGCTCGGGGTTGAGATGTTAAGGGCATGAGAAAGAAGGAGTCAAATAGGACTCCTGGGCTTGGGGGTCGAGCAGTGGGGCGGGTGGGTGCCGTTCTCTGAGAAGGGGAAGGCTGGGGCATGGAGGACTTGGGGGAAATGAGATAAAGAGTTTTAGCATGTTAAATTCAACGTGCCCGTCAGCCATCCAGTGGGAGTGTGTCAACAAGGCAGCTTGAGATGGTTCTGGAGCCCAGGAGAGGGACCCATAAGAGCAGCCAGCAGCCAGTGTGGCTACTTACATTGAAATTAATTAAAATGAAGTGGAAAGGAAAATTCAGTTCCTGAATCACGCTGGCCATGCTGCAGGGGGCGCGACAGCCACATGTGGCTTGTGGCTACTGCATTGGACAGTGAGGATAGAGGACATCTCCTTCATCACAGAAAGCTATATGGGCAGTGCTGAGAGAACAAACAGAGAGAGGAGAGCCATGGACTGAGCCCAGGGACAGGCTGACGCTGAGGACTGGGAAGGCGAGGCGTGGTTGGTAAGGGAAACCTGGCGAGCAGGAGGTGTCCATGGTGTGAGACGGTGCTGAGAGGTGAGGCCACTCACCAGAGACTTGTCAGGGCCATTCAGTGAAGACTGAAGCCAAGCGGAGTGGGTTGAGGAGAGAACGGAGGTGAGGAAGTGTAGACCATGAGAGGGAAGAAATGCACATTAATTCAAGAGCAATAACCAGGAAGCAGAAGGACGCTCAGGTCAGTGTCCTCATTAAGGAGGAAGGACTGGGGCCTTTAGGCCTCAGTGCTGCTAACAATGCATGGCAGCCACTTGCTGGCTGGTGTCCTCGGGAGCCCAGAGGACAGAGCCCAGGTTGGGAGTCACCTGGACCGTGACTTACGAGTGGCACTCTGCTGTCTTTCTGCTCATTCTAGATCCAGGTGCTATTGACACTGGCCCACTTCCACAGCCGGGCTAGAGCTCTTCAGTGGGAGTGGAACCTGTCTCAGGGGTCTAGGCCAGCACAGCCATTTCCACAGGATCAGAGCCTTCTCACTGGGTGGACCCATGGAAGCAGACGCTCCCACTCCCGGGCCCTGTGCCTGGAAAAGTCTGCGCTGCTTCCTTGAACCATAAGCTTGGGGCACAGGTGGACGGCCCCAGCCCCAAGCAGGCCGAGCAGAGCCCCAGGACGCAGGCCCTGGGCAGGGGTTCTAAGGCCCCGTCTCTGCCGCTTCCTGTGGGATCATACACATCACCCCGCAGACCCCCGCCCAGGGAAACAGCCCAGGTCATCCAAAGGCCCCACCCCACTCGTAGCTCTGTCCCCACAGGAGGAATAAGGCGAGGTGTGTTACGTGGCTCAGGCTGCCACAACGTGCCACAGACTGGAGAGTTTAAACAACAGAAATTTGCTTTCTCGCCGCTCTGGAGGCTGCAACCGAGATCCGGGTGCGGGCAGGCCGGTCTCTCGCCAGGCCTCTCTCCTCGGTTCGCAGCTGCCGCCTCCTTGCCATGTCCTCCGTCTGCGCACACACAGCCCTGGTGTCTCTCTGTGTGCCCGAATTTCCTCTTCTCAGTAAAGACACCAGTTGGATTGCACGAGGGCCACCCTCACGGTAGCATTTTCATTTACTCCCCTCTTTCAAGGCCCTTTCTCCAAAAACAGTCACGTTCTGAGGCACTGGGTGTGGGGGGGAAGTGGGGGGAGAGCCTCAACACATGAATTCTGGAGGGACACATTTCAGCCCGTAACACGTGGTTTACCGTTCCTATTCCTGGACACTCGAAACAGGAGGAGACCACGGCAGAGGCCCCCTCCCCACCGGGAGCCACCCTCCACGGCCTTCAGGAGACACAGTCTGAGCCTGTCGCCGTGACCCGGCTCTGGGTTCAAATCCTGCACAGACAGTAATGATGCAAATGATGTAAATTAAGTATGGGAACAAAGGAAATATTCCAAAATATTGAATGGCAGACTTAAGGGCGGGTTAAATTTTTTTCATTTTCCAATTTTTTTATAGTTAGTATGTATTAACTATTGTTTGTAATGAAGCATTTTTTTCAAACCCCAATTCAGTCACATACCGTGAAACCATGGGCAAATCACTCGTCCCAGGCTTGACTTCTCCATCTGTGAAACGGGGATAGTATGGCTCCCTATAAAGGTGGCTGGAGAATTAAATGACATTATTTACAGCAATGGTTCTCAAACTTTTGTCCCAGAATCTCTTTACCCTCTTAAAAAGTATTACAGATCCCAAAGGGCTTTTGCTTACATGCATGGTATTGACCAAGTCTTACTATATTAGAACTTAAAACTGAGAAATTTGAATTTTTATTTATGAACTCACTTAAAAATAGCAATAATAAACCATTACATATTATAAATAAGATTTTTTTATTTTATTCAAAAATTTTTTTCCAGTGTTATTGAGATGTAATTGACGTATAACGTTGTGTAAGTTTAAGATGTATGTGTGTTGATTTGATACACTTATATGTTGCAAAATGATAACCTCTTTTCTATCTATTGTTTGCATCACTTTTTTTTTAAAGAGTTTTGTAATTTATCGAGGTAACATTGGTTTATAACTGAATAACATTTTTTAATGAAAAAAAACTCTCGTTTCCAAGACAACACAGTTTTACTGAGAGAAAAGCCATGGTTTTATATCAGTACAAATCTCTTTAATGTCTGACTTAACCTAAGTCAGCTGCACTCTCTTGTCTTTCTGCATTCGGTCAGTTTCGATTGAAGTGTGTAAAGAAAAAGTGGCGCCTCGTGGGGACCCCGCTCTGAGAACTGCTGACTTACGCGAAGCCTCTTCCGCCCGGCGGCCCCCACAGACAGGAGCTCAGTGCGTGCCCGTCCCCGGGAACAGGGCTGGGCGGTGGCCCTGGTTTCAGTTCTCCAGGGACACTGTCAGGGTTGTGTTGGCCTTGGTGCTAATTCGGCAGCACAGGGGTGGCCTCATGCCAGGGCCCAGAGACAGCGGGAAGTGACAAGACTGGAGGCCACAGGTTGGGAGGTGGTGATAAGGGAGAATAGAATCAACCCAGGAAAGCAAACTTTGATTAGCTAAAAACATCCATCAGTTAGACAGGCCCCCTCCAGCTGACCGCCCGCCCCCATTCAAATCCACAGAGAGCCAGAAGCAGGGCGCCAAGCCAGGACTGAGATCGGGCTATTAGACCGTTCAAGACAGGCTTTCACGGCTCCGACTCCCAGTCGTTTCCACCGCACAAAGGAAATGTACTTTGTGGACACAATGAGAGCAAATCGGTTTCCATTTTCGTTCCCTGTCTCCGCCCCTGCTCAGAGGCAAGCAATGGAGGAAAATAAGCATAATTCAGTGCAGACAAGACAAAAATAAGTTTAGCAACAAAAGGAACATCTTGTAAGGGGGCGCAGGGCTGATGTGTCGCACAGGGGTGGGAGCAGGTCCCCAGGGCACAGCAGGCTAGGGCAGTCCACGGAGACCCTGGGATGACAGGGTCCGGGGCCCTCGGCCCTGCTTTGAAGACTTCAAAGCAACCAGCTAGAGTCAGAGAGACCACTCTCCGGGGGTCGTTGCTGAAGCTGCAGGGATCAGTGATGAGGGCAGCCCCCCAGTCTGGGGACGACCCTCTTTGGTCCGGGTTGGGTGGCTGTCCTCCCTGACTGAGCCCTCAGGGTCTCTGCAGGAAGGGTGCTTTCAGCTGGCCTTTGGAAGAACAGAAACAGTTCCAAAGACACTCACTAGCCTTGCCCTGGCTCAGAGTGGACTCTTGTGCCTTTCTCTCGGTCATGCGAGGCCACCGAATGTCGGGGGCTACGACCCGGTCAGTTACTGCCCCTTCACTACCCTAACCTCTGCCGAACAGCACGCAGCTCTTTCTGAGAAGGCTGCATTCTCTTCCATCCAGGTGTTCTGGGTCCCAGCCGCCCACAGAAAGCAACATCCTGCCACTATGCTGAACAGCAGCTGCTGCTGGGCAAAGCAGAAGCTTCCAGGGGGGCAGCTTGGAAGGGTCTCTCTTCAGCTCCACCATCAAAATACCATCTACTGGGGGAGGCTTAAACAACAGAAATTTATTGTCTCACAGTTCTAGGGGCTGGAAGTCCACGGTCCGGGTGCCAGCATGGTCAGGTTCTGGTGACAGCCCTCTTCCTGGCTTGTCGACAGCGGCCTTCTCATTGTGTCTTCGCATGGCGGAGAGAGAGAGCAAGCTCTCTGATATCTCTTCCTACAGGGGCACTGATGCCATCATGGGGGCCCCAACCCCATGACCTCATCTACCCTGATCAACTACCCAGGGCCCATCTCCAAATACCATCACTCTGGGGATTAGGGCTTCATCCTATGAGTTTGGGGGATGAAAACATCCAGTCCATGACACTCTGGGAGCCCCTTCTCCACTATCGCCCCACAAAGGACCAGGGAGGCTGCTCGGCTGTAAAACTCGCTGCAGAGGGATGGATCGACGCTGTCACTGGGGGGGCCCGCAATGGTCATGCGGTCAATGCCGCAGCCTCTCCTGCCACAAGAGGTCCTGCTCTTGACAGCATCACCACTGGCAGGGAGACACTCCCGGAAGGAAGTGCTAAGCAGAGTGACTTTGCCTTTAGCGGGCGGGGAGAAGGGAGGAGAGAACCTGTATCTCGTGTGACTGTGTCATGTCTGTCACTCTGCCAGGCTCTTGGTATAATTTATTTAATCTTCACCTAACTTGCAAAGTAGGTGTTATTATCCCCATTTCACAAACAGGAAAATTGAGATCTCACAGCTGAGAAGTCCCAAGGCCAGGATCCTAAAGGGTCTGTCCTGTCCCAAAGCCGTGCACTTGCTACCACGTCACACTCCCAGAAGAACCAGAGGCTTCCCCAGGTTGAGTGGGGCTCCCCAAAAGGGTAACAGATTATTGGAGGAGGAAGGGATAAATCAGAGTAATGCCTGGTCAATGGTCCTGACCCAAAGCCATCATTCTTAGGTTGTGCCCTTTAGTTAAATAGAATGGGACGACATGCCCACAGCGTACCCTGTAAATTCCTGGGATTCTAAGTTGCTTTAAGATACATACTTGTTCAGTAAAGGGAAGAAAATGGCCTGATTCCTGCCTACCCTCCCCCAGTACTCTGCCCAGTGGCCTAAGGAGCTGGCCTGGCCTGCTCACTAAGGTTGTCCCCTCTGGCCAGAGCTGAGGCTTGCCAAGTCATCTTACCAGCAGCGACAATGGATAGAACCCACTGTCTAAAGACCTTGTTTTCTCCAGGGTAAGCACAATCGTGTGGATGCATTAACGCAGGTCTGGCCCAGCAGCCCCGGAGGATAAAGTCTCACCCTGCCCATCGTTCAGGCAGAGCCCCCGTCTGCAAACTTACAACCATTGGCAAAACATCTTTTCATGCTGACCTTTTATCGCTGGCATTTTCCTATATATGCTGCTACCTGCTGCTACGCATGTGTGTAATTTATGGATTTTAACTGGATGCTCTATCAAAGACAGAAGCAAGCTGTTTGCAAAGTGTACAGTTTGATAAAGTCGAATAAATTTAATGGACTGCTGAGCGGGCCTATCCCTTCTCCATAGCCAGAAAGGCATGCTGCTGATCCATAAACCTGCAGGTGTTAACAAAGCTCCTGCAAACCAAACCCCACTCCCCCAGCACACACACATTCCCGCAGACAGTGAAGGTGCCGGGCCGCCTCCATGATGGTCCCCAGAGATCCCCACCTCGTGTCCTTGAGGAATCCCCTTCGCTGGAGTGTGGGCTGGACTGAGGGGCCTGCCTCTAACAAACAGAATACACAGAAGTGACGGGCTGTCACTCCCAAAATTAGGTTACCAAGCAGTCTGTGGCTTCTGTCTTGCCTGCCCCTTTCTGGCTCTCTCTGAGGGCGGCCGCCCTGGAGAAGGCGGCCCTTGTCTTTGAAAAGAAGGAAAGGAATCGGAGGCTCTTTCTAGCATTCCCCTGCAGCACCCCCTCATGAGGGCACTTCCCTCTGGCTTTAAGGATTAAGTCCACACCTCTGGTGATACAGATGAGCATCCCCGTGGCTTCCTGAAATGAAGCTATTCAGAGCTAGGGAAGTACCGCTTCTCCCCCAACCCTGGGCTTGGAGGGCTGCCCAAAACCCTCCCCTGAAAAGAGGCTCTGGCACAGCCCTAACAAGATGCCACGATGACTGTTTGCTCTCCTGGAAGCTGGTAAATAATTCAGGAGAAATACTTCTCCCCGTGTTAATTAGCCCACATAGAATTTCACCGGCAAATGTGCACATCTCTCCAGCCAGCAGACAGCGGGTGTGGAGCCTCATTACGCAGCGATTGATGGCTGGCCGTATAGGTCATAGGAAAAAACCCTCCACCACGCTGAGAGGATGAGGCTGCGTGGAGCAGGAGGTCTTGGGGCTTCGGGCCCCTCGGGCTTTATTCCACACCCGGTTGTCTCACCCTCACCTGGAGGACACCCCACCCACGGAAGAGCCACAGCGCACCTGTGGGTACTCGGTCCCGTTCAACCCCGGCAGCCTGTGATCCTGGCGCAGCTAAGCCCGAGGGCCCGAGACTCGGGGCCTGCCCAAGTCGTCAGGCGGCTAGTGGGACGTAGAGCTAAACCCACCCAGGGCTGCTCCGCACTGGGACAAACCCTGGTTGGCCCACGTGTTCCCAGCAGGGAGCTGCTGTAAGGCAGAAGGGAGGGGAGGCCCCAAGGCAGGAACTGTGGTGGAGGCCTGGCGGCCTAGGTGGCCCCGCCCAGCAGCCGCGGTCCCGGAGCCCCGCGGGCAGGCTCCGTCTCAGGTGGCAGAGTGCAGCGGGGTGGCCGGCCGGCAAGGCAGTGCAACACGTGAGGCCAGGAGTGTGGACTGCTTCTCTGGGCCATCTGGAAGCTAAGGAAAGTGGGATGAATGAAGTTCCAGGGTTAGTGGTCTTGAGAAAAATACTCTTCAGTTTGTTTTGTGTTCAAGACATGGAGGGGTTTAAAAATGTGCTATATACATGCAATGGACTACTACTCAGCAATGAAAAAAACAAAATGGTCCCATTTGCAACAACATGGGTGGACCTTGTGGGTATGATGCTAAGCAAAATAGGCCAGACAAAGACAAATACTGCATGATTTCACTCCTATGTGGAAGATAAACAAACACGTGGATAAAGAGAACAGATTAGTGGTTACCAGAGGGGAAGAGGGTTGGAGGGAGAGCAAAAGAGGTAAAGGGGCACATGTGTATGGTGAGGGGTAAAAACTAGACTATTGGGGGTGAGCACGATGCAGTCTATACAGAAGCTGATACGTAATAATGTACACCTGAAATTACACAAGGTTATAAAGCCAACATGACCTCAATAAAATAACTGAAAACACACACACACAAAACAAACAAACGAGACTGGGAGCGGTTTATAAGGGAAGGGAAAGGTGCTGGGAGAGGAGCCACAGATGTGAAAGAGGATGCCAGGTAGTCGGACAGGCCAGCTTTTAGAGAGTCCCGGGAGGGAAGGACAGCTCAGAAACCCAGCTGCAGTGGCACCCCAGTGCACATTCATTCTCCCAAAGATGGCCCCCCCCGAAATATTTGTCACTTCCTGGAATCCCGTGCAGGTGACCTTATTTGAAAAAGATTCTGTGCAGATGTCATTATGAGCTCAACATGAGATCATCCTGGATTATCCAGTTGGGCTTCAATCCGATGACAAGTCCTTAGAAGAGAAAGGCAGAGGGAGATGTGGGAGGGAGAAGAAGAAGGCCACGTGAAGACAGAGGCAGAGATCGGAGTGAGGCAGCCACAAGCCAGGGAATGCCTGCAGCCACCAGAAGCTGGAAGGGGCGGAGAAGGATCCACCCCTGGAGTCTTCGGAGGGAGCACGGCTCTGCTGACACCTTGGTTGTGGATGTCTGTGAGAGCATCACTTTCTGTCACTTTAGGCCACCCAATTTGTGATGATTTGTTACAGCAGCCACAGGAAGCTGATGCACCTCCTGCGCTCAGCTCTCTGAGAGGCCAAGAATCGACCTACTGACAGATTGTCAAACGGCCGAGAAGAAGGGACCCTCCTCTGCCCAGCCAGGAGGGCGGAGAGAGTGGCTGGCGAAGGAAATGCAGGATGGCGCAGAGCTCGAAAGACAAGAGACCAGGTGGGCACGAGCAGGCGGCAGGTGTCTGGAGGACCACCACAGGTGGGTGCCCGGAGTTTGGAGGTGATGCTGTGGGAAATGTAACGGGAAATCAGGTGGAACCACAAGCTGTGGAAGGCCAGCTGAGGTTGGCAAAAGTAAAATGACGTGGGAGCAAATCACTGAGTTTCAAGACCGGCTGCAGTGACTCCTGGCATCCAGGAGCAATAGCAGGAAACAGGCAGGGCTGTGTGTGTGTGTGTGCGTGTGTGTGCATGTGCGTGTGTGTAGGGGAGGGGAGAGTTCAGAGCATCAAGGATGTTAGGAGGAAGTCACCAAAAGAGTAATTTGACCCTTTTTTGATATTTTGCCATCTGTACTTTATTTTTCTCATATATTTTAGCTGTACAATTTCAGAGTCTATTGTAAAAATCGTAACACTTCACCTCTAAATATATCAGCATGAATCTTCAAAACACAAGGAAAATTTCATATGTGAGTATTTCATATGTAATCAATATGTAAAGACAATTTCATATATAATCATAAAACCATAATCAAACATTAGAAAATTAACAATAATTCCATAATATCATCTGATGATCTATCTAATGATCTAGTCTCTAATCCGTGTCCAAATGTGTAAATTTTCTCAAGAATGTCTTTTATAACTACTTATTTTCAAACTGGTGTCTTTTCTAGGTTTATGAATTTCATTTGATTATATGACTCTGCAATCTTCCTTAGTTTATAACAATATTCCTCTTGTTTCGATTTTTTTGGAGATGAAACTCACATAGCACCAACAATGTCAAAGTGTACAATTCAGCAACACTTAGCACATTCGCAATGTTGTGCAATAATTTGACTTTTTTAAATAAAAATTTTTTAATTGAGGGTTTTTTTGTTATAAAAGTACTATGTGCTTACATTAAAAATAAAATATATTCAAGCAGTACCAAGGGCATAGTATTTGATCCTGAAATTGACTCAGACCAGCAGCCCCTGGAGCCCCCCAGAGATGCCCACGCCCCAAGTCTAGGCAGCACTAGCCCAGGACCTTCCTGCTTCCTCTCCAGGGAAAACTCACTTTTCCTTGTCCCATTCCCTGAGTGCTACGGGGTGAAAATGATGCTGGAAGAGTTCACCAAACAGTTCCTCTAAAACATACGTGTCCTCGAAAGCCCTCGGGCATGGCGCTGAGCGTGGGAATTCCAGGCTCCCCGAACTTCCCAACACCCACCCCCCCTTCCTTTCACCTCGTCCTAATATCCAGGCTCATACTTAATTGGGGGTGCAGCCCGTGGCCCCCCATTTTCCTCCTTCATGCTGCCTCTTTCAGGGACCCAGGACCCAGCAGGCGGCCCTTGCAGTGACCTAGCCACGGACCCCGTGTTTTCAGCTGCAGGAAAGGACAGATTGGACTAGATGATTTCAAAGACCCTGTGCAGCTCCAACGTAACGTCATTTGGCTGTAGACTGTGAAGTGCCCTGAAGCTCACGGGGGATTGAATGTCACTGTAAAGTGATGCTGAGTGGGAGGTCAGCTGTCCCCAGCACCAGAAAACACGTCCCGTGCCAGAAAAGTAACACCTGCCAGATCTGGAGCTTTGGGGTCACAGCCAGGGCTGACCCCACCACCTCACCACCTTTCCCATCCTGACCCAGCCCTTTCCGCCTCAGCTTGGGATCCAGGGGCAAAATCTACTGTCGGGAAAGGACAACAGCATTTCAACCTTGCTGTGTGTTTCAGCATGCTCCCTCCCCCAGGAGAGGGGGATGCACGTGACGTTTCAGAGTCACTGAGACTATCGAGGGTCTCCTCTATACGCAAGGTAGCCTCATACCTCCTTTTGGCCTCACCGGACTAGGACAGTCACTACAGCCCCATGAAGGAGCCATTTCTCCAGGGCTGCAGATGAAATCGAGGCCCAGAAGAGGTAAAGCGCTCCCCCAGGAGGACATCTAGGAAATGGCAGAGTGTAATTGATGCTGAGTCTGCCTGTCCCCAAGTCCCCTGGACCACCTAGTGGCACAGGGTGGGCATCATGACCTCAGCAGCCCTGAGCACCCACACAGTGAAGCTTCCTGCTCTGCTCCTGGACGAGGGGCCCTCCCTACACCTGCTCCCAGCAGCAGAGGCCTTGGGAAAGGCAGCCTCCTTGGCGGGGCACCCTGAGGGGGAGGGCAGAGTGGCTCCTGCTGGAGAAGCAGCCCTGGGGTGGGCGAGTGCGCTGCACCAGAGCAAGCTGACTCTCTCAGTATGTTGCTCACATTGCTGGTTGCTCTCTGCACTTACCTCCTTCCCTCAGTCCCACTACTGCCGCTGAGTGTCAAGAACCTGCCTTAATGCGACCCAACCCAACCCAGCAAAGTTAGACGTTGGAGAGAGATGATATCCACGGGCAGTTAATCCTGGAATCTTGGATGAGAAGAGTGGGGACCGCAAGCAATTCTCTTATGCACCCCCTCTTTGCCCACCTAAGGAAAGACGCTTGATTCTGTTCAGGGAGTGAGTGGGTTCCTCTGACCTCAGCGAAGAGGAAGAACGTTCTTCCCAGGGCCTCCATCTTTCCCACAAGGAGCTCCAAGGCCTGTGTGGTAGGTCAGCCGCCAGCCAGGCTCCCTGCTTCCTGCGGGGCACTCCATGGGGACCTCCACCGGCCGAGACTGGCCTGGGCCTTTGCAATCTCCTATCTTGCAGGCCTGTAATTTTCTGCCCAGAGGAGGCAGCTGGGAGCAGAGGGGATCCCTGTCTGCTCAGACCTTCCTTGGCCCAGGTTGGAGCAGAAATCTCTCCTTTCAGAGTGGGGCTCCCCTGTGCCAGAGGACCGCAGGCCGGGAGCTGGTGCCCTCTGGGGTAATCTGGACCACCCACCTTCTCCCACAGAAAGAATTAGCAGCAGTGGGTGGGCTCCCAGCCTCTCTACCCAAGAGTGTGAGACCAAGCAATTATGGCAAGCTGAGAAATTGTCAAAAGGTAAAGTCTGTCTTCAGGAAATCAACAGAGAACTGAGGACAAAGTAGGAGAGAACCTAGCCCTCTGGGACTCTTTTCAGCTAATGACATTTGCCAACCAGCCTCAGGGCATAGGCAGCCCACCGCAGGCAAGGCAGGAGAAAAGGCAGGAAGAGGAGAGAAAGGCACACGCTTTGCCCCATGGGCGGTCACCAGAGGCGGTGGGGAGGCCGGGTGAAGTCAGGGAGGAGAATGTGTAGGCTCGAAGGCTACCGTGGCCCAAGGCAGACAGGCCCCGAGGAGATGCACGTCAAAATGAAGTCCTGGAACTTAAATTATTAAAAAACATGGGATTGTTTAACCGAAAGTTGAAAATGAGACTCAGCCATCGCACACCCGTGTTGAAAGTTTAAGGCTTGGGGAGAAGGTATATTCATTTCCTCGGGCTGCTGGAACAAATTACCACAACTGGGGGCTTAAAATAAGGGAAACGTATTCCCTCCTGGTTCTGGAGGCCAGAGTCTGAAGTCAAGGTGTGGGCAGGGCTGGTTCCCTCGGAAGCTCTGAGGGAGCATCCGCGCCAGGCCTCTCCCCGAATCTCTGGGAGTCGCTGGCCATCCTCGGCGCTCCTTGGCTTGTAGCTGCACCCCGCCAGTCTCTGCCTCCGTCTTCACATCCCCTTTCCTTCTGTGCATCTCCATCTCAAACCTCCCTCTCCTTTCTCTTAGAAAGACACCAGCCATTGGATTCAGGGCCACTGTAAACCCAGGATGATCTTATCTCAAGAACCTCAACTTAATCACATCTGCAAAGACCCTATTTCCAAAAAAGGTCACATTCACGGGTACCAGAGTTTAGGGCACAGATATATCCTTAGGGGGACGCAATTCAACCCAAGACAGAGGGGTAACTGGCTTGTCCTAAACAAAGAACAGGGAAATTCATCAAAGTCCCAGTAGGGGCAGATTCGGCTGGACGGCAGCTGTGGCTTCCTGATGGCAAGTGCTGAGGGATACTACAGCAGGTGTCAAGGCTGGAGGATCCTTCCCCCAATATGGAGGAAGGATAGATGACCCCTGGAGCCAGCTGAAGGGTTCCCAGATAATGTCCACGTGGAAAAGCAGAGGGGAGCACAGAGAGCCCAGAAGACGAGGAAAAACGTCCCTGAATCCCCCCAGTGCTGTGAGTGCTCAGCAGTCAGGACACCATGACAGCGGGCTAGGCCCCTCCTTTGCACCCACTGCTGAGCTGCTGGCCTCTTCTTGGCAGCCTGCAGCAGCATTAAATGGTTCTCTGGCAAAATACATATATTCCTCTTCTGGTGTACTTTCTAGGAATTCTAGTGCTGGGGAAAAAATAGACCCTTGGTTAAAAAATGAATTTATACGTTGGTTTCAACTGCGACTTCCCAGCCTTCCTGTTTGTGTTTTCTTCTCAGGTCAAGGGCAACAAGCATTAAATGAGTCCCTCCTCCTGGAGCTCGTACACTGTTATGTTTTTAGGCAAAGCCACTTTCAAAAGAGTAATATGTGGAAAGGTTTTCAATTTTCCACAAATTGAGTTCTCGGTGCCTTTCAAGGAGGAAATGAAAGATAAGGACAATCTATGAACTCAAGGATTTAAATAGGAACATCAGAATTTAGGCCACAGGCCAGAGGACAGTGACGGATGCCTCCTCACCAACGCAGAGGAGGGCTGCGCAAGGTGGGGGTCAGAACAGGGCAGCAGAAGCTTCACTGGAGAGGTTGAGCTGAAGTTTAAATCTCATTCGAGTCCATTCTGCCGGTTCGATTCCTCTCCCATCCCGGCCCCCGTCTGAGCCACACAAAAAGGAGGCAACTACCTCCAGACGCCAGTTGCAAGAGAGGGACGCCCACTGCAGGGTGTGAAAGGACAGGGGCCAGGTTTCTGCACCTGAGGATCCTTTCCTGTAAGACTGCAAACCAGCACGGTAATTGCTACACACCCCCTCGTGGACAGAGACCCGTTCCACCCGGAATTTGTCCATTTTGCAGGCAATGCAGGACCAGAGGGCTACAGGGACATGGTTGAAACTTTTGCCCAAGCATTTAGAATTAATCTGAGGCTGCTAGCTAAGGGTTGGGGTGTTTGGTTGACCAGGAACACGGAAACAAACAGGCGGGCCTGGTCCAGCAGGACCTCCACTGGGGTAAGAATTAGAGTCTTTCCCGGGTAAAAGAAATCCTAGGACCCATCAGGTCCAAACTCTCATTTTCAGATGAGGAGATCCAGCAGGAAAAGTCGGCGACTTGCTTAAAGGCCCCCAGCTGGAACCCAGGTTTCTCTTTTGTCATTCTTCCTCAGCCTCCCAAAAGAGCAAGCAACAATCCCAGGACGGAAAAAGGGGCTCTGGGAGAGAAGCTCTGGCCAGTGGTCTGGCCTCTGGAGCTTTGCCCGGCCTTGTTTAACGTACGCCCTGCAGACCAGCTCTCCCCTCTCCTGGGAAAGTTCCCCTGTATTATCTGGGCAAATCCTGGCTTATCCTAGGACAGCAGACCATGATTGTATCCAGCGCTTGCCGAGCTCCCTAAGTGACGCTGTGCTGGCCTGGAAGTTCTGGGAGGGCCGAGCTCTGTGGCTTTTGCTCCCTAAAATCCATAGGTGCTTGGTATTCACTGAATTTATCCCAATAGGTGAGCATGACTTAGTTTTTCCTGAAGTCGGGAGCATTTTACGCTGACCTGGTTGCATCCTCTCCTGCTCCTCCTTATAACAAAAAAATATACATTTGGTAGACAACTAGCCAAAGTTATAGGTGCCAGGTGAAGCTACGTGGGAATTACACCAAATATCTACCGAGAGAGCCAATCCTGACATGCAAAGTGTTTCTTGTGGTCTCCAGTCTGCGTTAGAAGTGAACTTGAGTGAAACTGCTCTGTGTGATACTACAGTGGTGAATGCATGTCATTATGCATTTGTTCAAACCCATAGAATGTACAACACCAGACATGAACCCTGATGTAAGTGATGGACATAGGGTGTTTATGATGTGTTGGTGGAAGTTGCTAGACGGTATCAAATGCACCACTCTGGCACAGGATGTTTAAGGGGGGAGGTTGCGCAGGTATAAGGGCAATGGATGTATGGGGCCTCTCTCAACTCTCCACTCAATTTTGCCGTGAACCTAAAACTGCTCTAAAAAATTAAGCCTATTAAAAATCTTTTAGGGGCCGGCCTGGTGGCACAGTGGTTAATTGCGCACATTCTGCTTCGGCAGCCCGGGGTTCGCCTGTTCAGATCCTGGGTGCGGACATGGTACCACTTGGCACGCCATGCTGTGGCAGGTGTCCCACATATAAAGTAGAGGAAGATGGGCACGGATGTTAGCTCAGGTCCAGTCTTCCTCAGCAAAAAGAGGAGGATTGGCAGCAGATGTTAGCTCAGGGCTAATCTTCCTCAAAAAAAAAAAAAATCTTTAAAATTTTTTGAAAAAGTGAAACTTAATGAATGCATGAAATCGGTAAGTTTTTGCACAACCCAATTCCCACGGTAAATGGGAAAAGGGTCCTCGAATTTACACTGTCCCAGCTGCATTTGACAGCCCCGCAGAGTGCCAACCGTCAAGAAGAAAAGTCCAATGGCTCTAAGAGAGAGACTGGCTGCTGGATACGCATGACCGAGGCGCCGGGGAGGAGAGGAGGGTACAAAGCAGACTCCCAGGGCCCCCAGGGTCTGCGTCACTTCACAGCTTGACTTCCGGTATTGCAGTCCTATTAGCTGATGGGTTAGAGGTCACCTCAAAGTCCAGGCCATCAGCTTTAGGTGGGCCCTCCAGGAAAGAGGACTTGCCCTCATCTCAAAGCTTATGGGAAACACTGCCTCTGTGAGGACAGCACCGCCCTCCCAACAAATGGCACTGTGCTGTAGGAGTGCAGAAAACAGGGCGCCGGCCCCCGCTCAGCAGCCTCGGTCTAGCTGAGGAAAAATAATGATTACCCACTGTATTAGTTTCTGTGGCTGCTAATACAAGTTACCACAAACTAGTGGCTTAAAACAACACAGACTTCTTCTCTTACCGCTGTGGAGGTCAGAGGGCCGACGTGGTTTCACGGGCTCACACCAAGCTGCCGGGAAGGCTGCTTCCTCCTGGGGGCCCTCAGGGGAGTGGGTCTCCTTGCCTTTTCCCTCTCTGACCCTCCTGCCTCCCTCTCACAAGAACCCTGTGACCGGGCCTGCCTGGTGGCACAGCGGTTAAGTTCGCACATTCCGCTTCTCGGCAGCCCGGGGTTCGCCTGTTCGGATCCCGGGTGCGGACATGGCACCGCTTGGCACGCCATGCTGTGGCAGGCGTCCCACATATAAAGTGGAGGAAGATGGGCATGGATGTTAGCTCAGGGCTAATCTTCCTCAGCAAAAAGAGGAGGATTGGCAGTAGTTAGCTCAGGGCTAACCTTCCTCAAAAAAAAAAAGAAGCTTGTGACCACACTAGGCCCACCCAGATCATCGGGACAGCCTCCCCATCTCAAGAGCCCTAACTTCACCACAACTGCAGAATCCGTTTTGCCGAGTGAGGCTCACAGGTTCTGGGAATTAGGACGTGAACGTCTTTGGGTGGCCATTATTCTGTCTACCACATCCAACCAACCGTTAAGTGCCAAATTCTGTGGAGACAGTTTTACTCAAAGACATCAGTTTGGCCCCTTATGAACGAGGCGGTCCCTTTCAATGCCAAAATGCCTCAGAAGTCTTTGGTCTCAGCTAATTCTTGCCATCCCCTAGAATAGCGGCTCTCCCCAGGAGGAGGAGATGTCCCTAGGAGACATCTGGCAATATCTAGAGATACTTTTGGTTGTCACACCTGGAGGAGTGGGGTGCTCTGGCATCTAGTGGGGAGAGGCCAGGGATGCTGCTCAACATCCTGCACTGCCCAGGACGGCCCCACAGCAGAGACGGACCTGGCCCAAATGTCAAAGGCACCACGGCTAAGAAACCCTGCTCTAGAAATCCAGAAAGGGATATGTTCAAGAACAAGGCTCTGGACCACAAAAGGGAGAAACAGCAGAATGAAAGAGACGCGCCTTCAGATCTCCTCATAGGCTGAAAACCACAGGAACAGGGACTGCACGGGCCCGCAGCTCCCAGCAACTCCGAGAGGCCCTCCCCTAGCCAGAAGCCACATTGAATCTCCCTGTGACTCCCACTTCACAAATGACCTGCCACTTAAGTCCTCCACTCTGCACAGATGCTGCTCCTTCCTATCATTTTTCCCCCAACACTGAGACTGCTGGTTTATTCGCCCAGTGCGGGCACTTGAAGGTACTTTATTGCCTTGAAATATTTTTAATCTCATTTTTCTTTGCATGAAATGAAATTCACTCTGCAGCCCCCTGAGGTCATTTTTCATCTCTTCACCCTCGGCGACACTGGTAAAGAGGGCATTGAGACCTTTCTTCAGCAGGCTCTGTCATTTTTTCCATTTTCGAGCGTAAGTGTTAATACTTGCAGGCTCGGCTGGGTTTAAATTGGCTTTGCTGTGGGAACCGTGCAGTTTCCAATAACACAGAAAGACAAGTGGCAAAAAATCTGCACAGAAGAGCATAATTTTGGAGATAGAGACAAACAAGACTGAGTCAGCAAGTGCTGGGACCTGCAGTCCCACGTCCCCGGCATAGCATCTCAGCCCTGTGCTGTAGTTTCAGATGCACTTGGGAAATTTCAGCAATTTACTCCTCCCTAAATGCTTCCGAGATCTTCCCAACCCACTCTCCGCATCTGGTAATGTTAGTCCCAAGCTCTAATGGACCTTAAACAAAACCTATGCTCCCCACGTCCTGATGAGGCAATGCTTCCACAAGCTTCTCTGATGTGCTCAGTAACTAAATTCTTTTGGACTAGATCAAAGAAAAGAGATGCCATACACTTTGAGTTCAACTTTTGGAATTCCAGTTAACCCAACAATTTAGTGAGCACCTAGGCAGAGGTCATGTTGAGAGGCAGCTGGGCCGAGTGCAGTGGAAAGAAGTCTGTTCCGAGGTGGCAGTGCCACCTGTCTGCCCTGCTAGGTGAGTCCCCATCTCTCTGAGTTCAGTTCTGAGCCATAATACGAGGATGCTAATTCCTCTCTCCTAACGTCTATGCCGAGTTCTTGGGAGGCTCGAGTGAAAATGTCCTTGAGAGGGCTCTGCAAAGTCAGTTTGTAGAAATGTGAAGTTTTATTCTACAGGTAAGGCTGCAGGAGGAGAATTATTTTCACTCAAAAGCGCAGGCCGCAGAAATGGCCTCAGGGCCTGAGCCACACAGAATTCCAGGCAGAGGCTGCAGCCCAAACCTGAACTTGGCTGAGCTGGCCCGAGTCCTAACTGCAACTCTGCTGGCTCGCTCTTGACTTGAGTACAATTGAACCTCGCCGTTTTGTGTCTTCACGCGATAACAAGAATAAGATTGCTCCTTGAAGTGGGATTAAGGCGCGCGTGTTTTTGCAAAGATGAAGCACTGTGCCACTGCGTATTGTTATGTCCCTCCTGGCTCACCTAGTCAAAACCCAAGGCCTGCTGACCAATCCTGTGGGCGTGTGATGTTCGTGCTGTGAACGTGAGCAACACCTTACTGTCCTTTTGTTACCGGTGTCACCGTGAGTCAGAGCCGATGCTCAATTTTCCCCCAGGTTATTCTTGGTTTGCATCAGGAACTGACGCATGTTTACAGGCCTGGGTTTCAAATGGCCAAAGAAAGAACAACAAGCCTGAAGATGGAAACAGAGGCTGGAGAGGCCCAATATATCGAAAGCAAGTCACATGTGCATTCATAGATAAATACTTAATGGCCCAGCATGAATTCCATCAATAAATGCAGTGTTCATTCACTCCCCACTGCGCGCCAGGGAACAGATCTGCTCTTGGTGCCCTGAATTCCATTTCCCGTAAACATTCTAATACAAAGGACAGATGAGTTCTTGTGTGGAACAATCTATCAGAGGCCGTCAGGAAAGCATCTCAAGTATCTAACAGCTCCTCCTTTTTGGAAAATTGGTGTAACATTCACTCCTTGTAACTGTGATTTAGTGACTCCTTAGCAGTTTCTAGAGTTGTGCACCATCTCCACAATCCAGTTCTAGAACATTTTCATCACCCTAAAAAGTTCCCTTGTACCCTTTTGAGTTAATCTCTGGTGTTACCCCCAGGCAATCACTAATCTGCTTTCTGTCTCTATAAATTTGCCTTTTGTGGACATTTCATATAAATGGGATTCTACAGTGTGTGGTCTTTGTGTTTGCTTTCCTCTACATTTTGAGGGTCGTCTATGATGTAGCAAGAATCAGTTGATTCCTTTTCGTTGGTGAGTAGTGTTCCATTGTAGGGATTATGCCTCATTTCGTTTATCCATTCACCTGCTGATCACATGTCCGTTGTTTCCCGTTTTTGACTATTATACATAATGCTGCTATGGACATTCGAGTACCTGTCTCGTGTGGGTAAATTCCTAGGAGTCAAATTTCCGGGTCATATGGTAAGTTTATGTTTAACATTTTGAGAAATTGCCAAACTGTTTTCCGAAGTAGATGTGCCATTTTATAGTCCAGCAGTGATATGTGAGAGTTTCAGTTTCTTTAAACATTCACCAACACTTGCTATTGTCTATCTTTTTCATTATAGTAATCCTCTTCTCCTAGGTGGATAGTGGTCTCTCATTGTGGTTTTAATTTACATTTACCAAAGGATTAATGATGCTAATCAGCTTTTCATGTGCTTATTAGCCATTCATGTATCTTCTTTGGTGAAATCAAATCTTTTGCCCATTTTTAAATTGGATTTTATTATTACTAATACATTGTAAAAGTTCTCTATATATATTCTGGATGGAAGTTGGTTGGGGTTTTTTTTTCATCAGATAAAAATTTGCAAATATTTTCTCCCAGTTTGTGGCTTGTCTTTCCTTTTTTTTTTTTTTGAGGAAGATTAGCCCCGAGCTAACATCTGCTGCCAATCCTCCTCTTTTTGCTGAGGAAGACTGGCCCTGAGCTAACATCCGTGCCCATCTTCCTCTACTTTATATGTGGGACACCTGCCACAGCATGGCTTGCCAAGAGGTGCCATGCCGACACCCGGGATCTGAATCAGCGAACCCCGGGCTGCCAAAGCGGAACGTTGCAAACTTAACCGCTGCACCACCGAGCCAGCCCCATCTTCCCATTTTCTGAATGTGGTCCCTTGAAGCATAAAAGTTTTTAATTTCGATGAAGTCTAATTTATCAATTTTTTGGATCATGCTTTTGGTGTCATATCTCAGAACTCTTACCTAACCAAGGTCACGAAGATTTTCTCCAGTGTTTCCACCTAGAAGTTTATAGTTTTAACTCTTATCTTTAGATCTATGATCCATTTTGCATTAATTTTTATGTATGGTGTGAAGTAAGGGTCTAAGTTCATCTCTTTTGCAGTGGATATCTAATTGTCCCAGCAACATTTGTGAACAGACAATGCTTGTCTTGGTACTTCTGTCGAAATTGTCTTGGTACATCTGCCGAAAATCAATTGATCATAAAAGTAAGGATTTCTGGACTCTCAGTTATCTTCCACTGATCTGTCCTTACGTCAACACTGTGCTGTCTTGGACAGGCCCTGTGGCCAGTGGTCAAGTTCATGCGCTGTGCTTCAGCGGCCCCAGGTTTCACTGGTTTAGATCCTAGGCATGGACCTGGCACCGCTCATCAGGCCATGCTGAGGTGGCATCCCACATAGCAGAGCCAGAAGGACCTACAACTGGAACATGCAACTATGTACTTGGGGGCTTTGGGGAGAAGAAGAAGATAAAAAGAAAAGATGGGCAACAGATGTTAGCTCAGGTGCCAATCTTTAAAAAAAAAAAAAGTGAATGTCCCTCCATGTTTGTTCTTTTTCAAAACCATTTTGCCAATTCCAGGTCCTTTGTGTTTCCTTATAAAGTTTAAAGTCAACTTGTCAATTTCTACAAAAAATATCCAGCTGGGATTTTGATAGGAATTGCATTGAATTTATAGTTCAGTGTGGTGAGAATTTCCATCTTGACAATTTGAGTCTTCCCATCCGTGAACATACCTCTCTCCATTTATTTAGATCTTTAATTTCTCTCAGCCATGCTTTGTAGTTTTTAATATACATTGCATTTTTGAGTTAAATTTATTACTATTTTATTCTTTTTGATGCTATCGCGAATGGAATTGTGTTAATTTCATTTTCAGATTGCTCAGTACCAGTAAATAGAAATACAATTGCTTTCTCTATATTAATCTTGTATCCTGCAACCTTCATAAACTCATTAGTTCTAATAGGTGTTTGTGTGTGTGTGTGTGTGTGTATTTTTAGAATTATTTACATACAAGATTCTGTCATCGGCAATTGACAGTTTCTTTGACAGTCTGGATGCTTTTTGTTTTGTTTTGTTTTTTGGTCTTTTTTCAGAAGTGCCAAAAGTGTACATCTGCCATGTTTCTGATCTTAGGGAAAAAGGATTTAATCTTCCACCATTAAGCATGATGTTAGCTGTGGGTTTTTCCGTAGATGACCCTATCAGGTTGAAGAAGTTTTCTATTCCTACTTTAATGAGAGGTATTTATCTTTTGTTTGTTTGTTTGTTTTTAAAGATTGGCACCTGAGCTAACAACTGTTGCCAATCTTTTTCTTCTTCTTCTCCCCAAACCGCCCCCCCCCCCCCCCGCCAGTACATAGTTGTATATTCTAGTTGTAGGTCCTTCTGGTTGTGCTATTTGGGATGCGGCCTCAGCGTGGCCTGATGAGCAGAGCCATGTCCATGCCCAGCATCCGTACTGGTGAAACCCTGGGCTGCAGAAGCCGAGCGCGTGAACTTAACCTCTTGGCCATGGGGCCAGCCCTTGTTTGTTTGTTTTTGACCATGAATGGTGTTGGAGTCCAGCGTGTTTTCTGTGATGAGAGCAATCACGTAATTTTTGTCTTCTATTCTATTAATATGGTGTATTACTGTAGTGCAATAAAAAATATATGTTTGGTCTTTTTCCCTGGTTCCCGGCACAGAGCTCCTAAAACCCCTGGAATTTCCTGAGTGGTAGGAGCATCTTTGGTTATCCATAACAAGCTGCTTTCAACCATAGCTGAGTTTATGCTAATGAGGTGACTCTTGGTGGGCCCTTAGATAGTTTCAAGACGGGGCTCGTTGCCTGGGGACCCAACTGCGTCATCAGACAGTTGGAACTTCAGCCCCACCTCTAGGAGGGGAGAGGAGCTGGAGATTGAGTTAATCACCAATGCCGATGATTTAATCAATCAGACCTAATTCATAAAATCTTGATACAAACTCTTGACCAAGGTTCAGGGAGGTTCTGGGTTGGTGAACTCATCGATGTGCTGAGAGGGTGGCATGCTTAGCTAGGACATGGCAGCTTTGTGCCCCCAGCCCTACCTTGCCCTGTGTATCTCTTCCATTTGGCTGTTCCTGAGTTGTATCATTTATAATAAAATTGCAATAGTAAATCTGGTGCTTTTGATACCAAACCTTTAATCTCACCTTTGTGTGCCCGGTGCTCAATAAGTCAATCACTGAGACACCGGTGCTTGGAGACGAGAAGGCAGGAGGATAGGTTCTCTCAAGTCTGCCTTAACAAAAGAAGAAAGCAGTGGCGTTTAAGGAGCTAAGAGGCTTGGGAGGAGCAGTTTCAGAGAAACCAAGGGGATCTGTGTTTCTTTTACTCCAGATAAGCCCTTAGGCAATCAGACTTCTCACTGTCAACTGGCAGCCGGGGACTGGTTCTCTAGTGATGTATCTTCCTTAAAGTCATTCTTTTCTTCTGCAAAACAAGCTCACAAATCCTTGTGACCCTTGAGTCACCCCTCAGGTTAAAGAAGAAACAGCAAATTAACAAGATTAACTTCATTTCCTCTGTGTCTGTGTTGGGAACAAGGTCGAAGGGTAATCACGTTCTTATTGAATATTTACAGTAACCCTTAGGTACCCGCTTTGCTTTCCTGACTCTGTGAGTTGTTCTAGAGAATTATCACACCTAAGGGAGGAGTGTGGGAGACCCTGAGTTGGACGTACGAGAACCTTGGGCACAGCCAAGACTTGTGGCTGGCATCTGAAGTGGGGGCTGTCTTGTGGGACCGAGCCTTCAACTTATGGGATCTGTGCTAACTCTGGCTAGCTAGTGTCAGAACTGAATTGACTTGTAGGACACCCACTTGATGTTGGAGAATTCCTGGTGCTGAAAAATGACAGAATTATATTAATTGATTTTTGGATGTTAAACTAATCTTGCACTCCTGGGCTAAATCCCACTGGGTCATGTTGTTTAATCCTCTTTATATGTTTGTTTTATCTGGATTTGCTAATATTTTGACCTCTCTGTTCATGAAGGATATTTGACTGTAGTTTTCTTCCCTTGCAATGTCTTTGTCTTTGGTGTCATACTGGCCTTGTGGAATGAGTCGGAAAGTGTTTCCTTCCTCCTCTATTTTCTGAAAGGATTTATGAAGGATAAGTATTATTTCTTCTTTAAATATTTTATAAAATTCACCAGTGAAGCTATTTAGGACTGAAGTTTTCTTTGTGGGAAGATTTTTAATGACTAATTAAATTTCTTTATTTCTTATAGGGCTTTTCATATTTCCTATTCCTTCTTGAGTCAATTTCAGTGTCTTTCTAGGAATTTGTCCATTTCCCCTTAGTGATGTAAGTCTCCGCCTCTTGAGGTTAACTTTCATTAATATGGAATGTACTTAATGTTGAAAGTTGCAATATTAACTTACTTATTCTTACTTACCCCTGAATTTAAGCCCATAACTCTCATTGGTCATTGCAGAGTATGACCATGCCATCACTCTGTCATACGCTTGAGATGGGTATGGTTTTTATAAAGGGACAAATACAGGAAGTTCTACTGGAACACAGAGCACATCTCAGGTTATTTCACTGCAGCTGATCAGTTCTGTAGCGGTAAGAAAAGTTTACGGACAGCTATCCACTGCACTCTGTTCTACAGCCAGAACACAAATACTGATGACCACTAAGGGGCTTTTTCAAACAGATTATTATGTGTGTCATTTTCTTTCTTAAAAAAAATTTAGGGGCCGCCTCCATGGCCCAGTGGTTAAGTTTGCGCGCTCTGCTGTGGCGGCCCAGGGTTCGGATCCTGGGTGTGGACATGGCACCACTTGTCAGGCCACGTTGAGGTGGCGTCCCACCTCCCACCACTAGAAGGACGTGCAACCAAGATATACAACTGTGTACAGGGGGGTTTTGGGGAGATAAAGCAGAAAAAAAATTTAATAGTAGTGACAATCTATTGCAAGTTGGCCATTACCCACAGAGGAATGGCCCAGCCCATTCAGAGACCACGGCACAAAGGAGAAGGCTTTTTAATTGGAGAAAATTTCATAAGTGACCATTAGCAGGGCAATTCTTCCCTCTCTGTGCCCGAATAAGTGATTTCTTCCTGGACACTGATGAGAGATTTTCACATATTGAGGTATATGGGGTAATTTCTGGTTCAAAAGTGGTTCGGCTTGAGCTAAAGAAGCCTGACTTATGGCCTGTCCAACACACACTGTACCTCTGCTCTAACCATTAAAGTGAAGAACGCACTCTCTTGAGATGGGAATGTGTGCATCCCCTCCCATATTAGTCCCTTTCCCAGCATCAAGGTGGCGCTGACCTGCTCATTTGCAACTGAATACCTCTCTGAACTTTGATGAATAGTATCCTGGGTGTGTTTAATGTATGTTCTTTGTTCTAAAAAGGTGTTAGACTGTCCTGGAAACCATGCTTCTCTGGAATGCTTTCTTCCTTTCTGGAAAAGGCCTTCCCGGGTTATAATCCTCACCCCGGCTGGAGTCAAACTCACTTTCTCTCTCTTTGCTGTGGAATGGTTGTCGGTGATTTTGCATTGACAACACTGAAGGAAGTTTTTGGACTTTTTTTTACCTTCTTTAAGGGCACCAATTCAGTACTTTGACTCCAAGAAAACCCTTTTAGCCAGATATTTGGTGAAAAGAGAAAACAACAAAGTTTAAGACTGCAGAGAGTGGCTGGAACAGCAAGAAGGGACATACCTTTTTCTCTAGACAAGCTGATTTTATTTTTGCTTTGTGAAGACAGCAGGTTGAGTCTTCCTCTCATTACGTCACTCTGACCCTGATCCTGAACCTGACCCTGACCCTGAACTGCCTCCTTCTTTCATTTATAAGGACCCTTCTGATTACATTAGGCAGACCAAGGTAATCCAGGATAATCTCCCCATTTCAAGGTCAGCTGATTAGCAACCTTAATCCCATCTGAAACCTTAATTCCCCTTTACCATGTAATATATTCACAGGTTCCAGTGATAAGCACATGGAAATATTTGGGGGGTGGGTGTCCTCCTCCTTCTTTTTCTTTCTTTTTTTTTTTGGTGAGGAAGGCTGTCCCTGAGCTAACACCTGTTACCAATCTTCCTGTTTTTGCTTGAGGAAGATTGTCCCTGAGCTAACATCTGTGTCAATCTTCCTCTATTTTTGTATGTGGGACATCGGCACAGCACGGCTTGATGAGCAGTGTGCAGGTCCGTGCCCGAGAGCTGAACCCACAAACCCCTGGACACTGAAACGGAGTGTGCAAACTTAAACACTGCCACTCGGCTGGCCCCTCGGGGGGTCCTTATTCTGCCCACCACAGTCCCCCTAGCAACCGGAAAACAAGTTTTGTCTCCATATTGCTTCTGCTGTGACAATCCTGGCATCCAGCCGTGACAGCCACCTGTAACATAGCTGGAGCACAGCTGTTAATTGTCTAGGTTCTGAAGCAGACACCTGGAGTTTAATTAAGCTCTATCACTTACTAGCTCTGCCATCTTGGTGTATTACTTGACCTCTCTGTGCCTTTCTCACTGCTGTTTATAGACGGCTTCCTCGTGTATAAAACGGGTATAATAATGGTACCTAGCTTAGAATACTTGTAAAGTGCTTAGAACAGCACCTGGGACGGTTAAGCACTCAACGTTTATTAGTGAAATCTGGAAACAAAGAAAATTAGCCTTGGGAAGTCAGATCTTGGAGGGCTTGGTGGCACTGTGTGAATGTGCTGTGGCCCATCTAGCAAATTAATTAACATGAACAGGCACAAATAATCCTGCCCTGCATGGGGCTGCTCAACTTTTGCTAGTTTTAATGATTACACGGACCCAGAAAGGAATGAAATGAAAGAAGTGATCTCTCAGGAAAGAAAACAGACTGTCTAACAAACCCAGTGTACTTGGTCCTGCAAAACACGGAGCCTGGGCTAAAGGGTCCCCAGTCACAGGGTTTGCTGATGCGAAGGCGACGGCCTTCAGTCTAACGCAGTTCTGGACACAAACAAGTCCTCACCGGCAGAACGGAGCCCACGCGCTGGAGCTTTGGGTCCACCACCTGCAGAAGAACCAGCCCAGATGCCCCCGCACGGCTCCTCTGACAGCACCATCCACCCAGCAGACCCCTCGCCTGACACGCCGACGGGAAGCGTTTGCTGCGCTCCTCTTTTATTTGAATGGTTGTAAGCACACAAAAGAAGTAGAGGGAAAAAAGCTGCTTTTCCTCAATATGTGCTCTCACAGAGCCTACAAGATGTCATCAAAACTGTGCTTTCAGTTCGTGTGACAATTATCTCAAAAGATCTCTTTTAAAATGTAAAACAGAGACAACTAAACCAATAAAAAAGAAAGTCAAACAGGCTTAGAATATAAACAAAAAGATTGAAGAATTGGGAATATCTGACAACATTTTAAGGAAGAAAAGAAAAAAAGAGGGCTATGAATTGAAATGGAGTCAAAAAGAAATGCCCAAATGAGCCTCTTTTGGATTCGATGTCTCTAAAACTGCAATCAGCTTTTTCTTTAAATTATCCACCTCAGTTCACACAGAATTAGGGCAGAGCGACTCGTGATAAAAACATCAAACCTTCCAGATTTAATAGCAGCTCAGAAAACCAACAGTCACAAGCAGATGTAGCAGGGAAGTGCTCAAGGCATATTCCAAGTATTTGTAGACAAAGTAGAAAATAATGTCGAGTCTGAAAGCCACTGGGAAACATTATAGTTTCTTGGCTTACCAGATTAACAAAAATACACTTCCTAGTACTAAAATTTAGTATATTGTGGATCAACAAAAAGAAATCATACTCCAGAGAATGAGAAGATAAGCCATAGCCTGGGAGAAAACATTTGCAAAAGATACATCTGATAAAGGGCTGTTAGCCAAAATATACAAAGAATAAAGATCTTAACAGATACCTCACCAGAGAAGATACAGGGGTGGCAAATAAGCACGTGACAAGATGCTCCACATCATATATCATCAAGGAAATGCAGCTTAAAACAGCAATGAGATACCACTTCATACCTTTTGAAGGCTGAATAATATTCCACTGGATGGATATACCACATTCATCCCTCTGATGACAGACACACTTGGGTTGTTTCCACCTTTTGACTATTGGGAATAATGCTGCTACAAATGTGGTTGTACAACTATCTCTTCAAGTCCTTGCTATCAATTCTTTTGGGTGTATACCCAGAAATGGAATTGCTGGCACATACGGTAATTCTAGTTTTAGTTTTCTGAGGAACTGCCAGTTTTCCACAGAGGCTGTACCATTTTAGGTTCCCATCAACAGTGCACAAGGCTTCCAATTTCTCCAATCCTCACCCAAACTTGCTATTTTCTGTTTTTTTGATAGTAGCTATCCTAATGGGTGTGAGGATCTCAAAATATCTTACCCATTGATCGGCAACGTATTTGCATTTTGAGAACCTAAAAACTCCCAAGGGATTTATTGTATGCAAATCAACAACTAACCAACCAACTAAAACTCTCAGAGGAAAGAAATCCTATAAAGAGCCAAAGCCCAGGTTCAAATGTTTTCAAGCTTTTGGGTATGAGAAAACTCTGGGGGTGAGGGGGCGGGGCACCTCTTCACACTCACAGAGAAAACATCTGGGATTCAGAGTCGCTCAAGGTCTAAACCAATTTCAATACATACCATATGACATTTTCAATAAAAGAGCAGCACACCCATATTTACACACACACACCCCCATGTGAGACTAAGCTAAGACTTTTACTTGCCTAGAGATACGAAGATAAAATTACTTGACAGGGTATATAAGAGAAGTATAAAAATTACTCTTTATTTCATTGTCACGTTTCATTTTTAACACAAATAATAAAAATTTAAAAGATGAACTTAATGATAGCAGCCATCCAAAGGGCCCACCGAGAGCAATACTACGTATAGACATAAAAACTAAGTAAAAACAAGACCTCAAGAAACAAAAAAGGTGAGTACAGAACTTGAAGTGAATAATGCCGTGCACAGCGGTGGGAGGCGCCCGGAAGCCGTGTTCCGACGCATCCACCTCACTCCAGCTCGTCTCCCTCCGACAACAGTTCCCGGCACTCCTGCAGGAGGTGATAGGATGCCACAGCTTCCCTGGATTGAAGTGCTCAGCGTCGTTAACAGAGGCTTCTGAACCTCTTTCCGCCAGCCTTGTTGGTGAGACCCATTATGAAGAAGGAGCCTGGGCGAAGGAGCGATGTGTGAATGCAGGATCCAGTTCTCAGCCTCAGTGTCAGAGAGCTTAAGCCCAGAGTGATAAGCAGTCTGGTAAGATGGTCCCAAAGATCCCTGCCTGTTGATCCCCAGTCCCCTGTGTAATCCCCTCCCTTGAGTATGGGCGGGAGCTAGTGACTTGCATCTAACAAAGAGAAAACAGCAAAAGTGAGGGGGTGTCACTTTCGAGATGAAGTTATAAAAGACCGTGACTTCTGTCTTGCTCCGACTCTCCCTTTGGCTTTTCTCGCTCGCTTTCTTTGATGAAGACAGCTGCCATGTTGTGAGCTGCCCTGAGGACAGCTCCATGGAACAAGGAACAGAGGGTGGCTTTCAGCCAACAGCCATGAGGAACTAAGACCCTTCGTCCAACAGCCTGCTGGGAGCCGACTCCTGCCAACAACCACAGGAGTGAGCTGAGAGGTGGGGCCTCCCCGAGCAGAGCCCAGCCAACACCTTGACTGCACGCAGCCTTGTGACAGACCCTGGTCAGAGGACCTAGCCTAGCCACGCCCAGACTCCTGACGGACAGACAGTGTGGGATGATAAAGGTGTGCTGTTTTACGCGGCTGAGTTTCGGGGTAACACGCCGTGATAGATGAATACACCTGGGTCAACAATAATGTGCTTCAAGAGATGATAACATCATTCGTATTAATTCCGAAATAGCATTTACAAATTATTTATATAGGGTCAACTAATAAGTAAGTTTATCTCAACTTCAAGAAAGAAACTCAAAACTTGGTAACCTACTACAGAAGGGTTTAGTGTTCCACACAAACGAAACTTCTCTAAGGACTCTAGCTAACTACAGGGTTTTTGAACTCCCTGCGCTTGCCATGGCATCTGAAAGTCACGTTTCATCGTATTTCTTTAGATTTGTAAGTCAACTATACATTTCTAAATTTCTAGCAGGTTTTTAAAAAACAGTGGGAAACAAGACATTGTTTGTCTTCTTGGCTAAATTCGCTTTGCCAGAAAACTCGTTTATACAGTTAAGCATCACAGTTAAAGGCGGGCTCCTGTGTTCATGTGAAATGTCCAGAACAGGCAACTCCAGAGACACAACGTAGACAGTGACTGCCAGTTCTAGCCCAGGGAACGGGGAATGAATGCTGAGAGGCAGGGGGTTTCTTTTCGGGGTGATGAAAATGTTCTGGAATTTGATCACAGTGATAGCTGTACAACCTTGTGAATAGACTAAAAAACCACTACACTGTACACTTTAAAATGGTGAGTTTGACGGTTTCTGAATTACATCCCAATTAAAAAAGTTTTTTTAAGCAAGCTCTGCTGGATGAAAGCTAACATGTCCACTTAAACATCTCCCCACATAGTTGCACCCCACCCCCAGACATATGTATGGAATGGGGTCTGCATTACATCCTCTAGGAAAATTACTAGCAAAAATCCTCCTCCAGTAAATGTGTTTGTTTTTTTAATGTGTTTTGTTAATTTACAAATGTTATTATATTACTGTTTTTTTAAGATTTAAGACAATTTTTACCTCACTTTATAATATGTACTTAATTAGCCACTCCTTGCTATGAACTGCAAGGTAAGAAAACTTATCAAACCAAACGTTTAAAGAGGAAGAAAGTGCAAATCTTTTCAAAGAGAAGATTCCACTTCAGCATCTCACAATTTATTTACATGTCATCCCCAGACACATATACGGAGTGGCAGGTGCTCCCTCCTATTCCACAGTAACACAGACTTCATCCGGAGCAGGAGTCTTTATATGACACAGGGCCTAGTATTTTGAATCAAGGCAGGACCTTTCAAAGAGAACAGGAGGGAGAAGAAAACATTTACATTCTGTAACATGATTATAAGGAACTTGAGTTAGATTAACTGAAAAACAACATCTTTGAACAATTATAACTGACGGAACAAACTTCCCTTAGTCCACTTGTTTTAAATAGCTAATATCTGTAAACTTGAATACCAACTCTGGCAGATTCAGCAGTCTTAATTCTTTGTCTTTCCGTACTAAACATCATCCAATCTATCGTGACAACGAAATGTGGCTTCTTCAACCCAGCCCCGGCACTCAGCTGTGTCGGGTGAAGACGCGCGCCTCCTCGCACTGGCGCCTCATCAGATGCTTCCGTAGTCGGAGCCGCGGGCTACAGTGGCGGCAGCTTCCCACTCCACAGTGAAGAATGAAACAGTTCCAAAAAACCCAAAGATCACCATGACCAGGAGTTGCCAATGAAGGAGAAGGTAGTTACTGTAGAAAAATGCCACAGCTGCACAAATGGACTACGAAGAAACAAAACAAAACAAAACAAATCACAACATGCGCACGGGTGACCCAAGCCCCACCATCAGCCCCAGTGCCCTCGGACGCCAGCTGCGGGGACTGGCACTGCTCCGCTCTTTCTGCATCTAGCCAGGCCTTCATGAGTCACTAGCTCACAAACATGCACCAGGAACTCCATTGAGAGTGGGTAACAATCAAGTAAGCTACCATCCCTGCTCTTTAAAATAGCATTTTGTGAAAAACTGGAGTAATAAAATAATGTGCATGCACAGGGAGAAACATACTTGTCTACATTCTGAATGGAGTCTGGCGTCTAAGGAAGGAAGTCTAATCTGAGCCACAGAGATCAGAATGTCAAGTCTCTCAGACAAGCAAGGGGAAAAAACCACACCGCTCACTGCTTCCTAACTCTGATCCCAAATCCTTTTAAAGGGTGGCCCTGACTGTCACTTAAGAAACACTGAGGACAAAGTTAAGGCACTAAAAGAAGAACCCCACTTTCGACACCATCTGAAGACGCAGTTACCTGAACAAACTTAAAGACCGCAAAGGCCGGGGCGCTGTCCTCGGAGTAGAGGAAGCCCAGAATGCTGAGCAGCTGGGTGTTGAAGCAGCTGTCCCCCAGGCCCAGCAGGAAGCTGCAGAAGACGGCAACTTCTTTGCTGAATAAAATGAAAAGTAACTTAGAATGAGGATTAACAAGATTTGTTAGAACCACTTCAAATGCAGACACACCTCACCCGCAAAAGCATTGTACTGTCGAGCTTTAAAGACTACGAAACAAGAAAAAACAAACGCTGGAACTTGCAAAGCAAGAACTCCTGCTCAGACGTGCTCACCCGCGCAGGCCAGCAAACGCTGGTCTGTTAAGTATTTGGGAAGCGGGGCTGCCCGTGGGCTGTGGATCTGGACACAGGCGTCCACATCTGGAATGACTTTGAGAGCTGCCCGCAGTAAGACAACATCCTCGAAACTTATACATAAACTTATAGAAACAACTGGGAAAGGACTGGACGGCCCACCGGCCCGTGGATTATCCCTTGCTCTTCCCTGTTTCTCGTCGAGGCCCTAACTTCTAGAGATTTCACTGCTCAAGAAGCAGAGGGATAAAATTCAAATCAGACACTGCACGTGCTCCCTCACGGAGCAAGAAAAAGATTTAGTGGGGAGAAAGCTTAAAACCAACAGTTACAAAGACAACTTGGGATTCTCTATGGATTCCTACTGAAACTTATTCTGGCTCCACTGAGACTTGGCAGATGAATTTATAAAGACAACAGACTTTCAGAAAAGGATTAATTGTTCCATTTTAAATATTTGGCCATCCGTTATCTTCTGCCCTTCCTTAAATTACTAGAAAAATGACAGTCACTGTACCTGGATTTGATGTAAGCACTGCTATCAGTTCCTTCAACAGGAGCAATAGGGGCGTCCGCAGGCATGTTGAGAAATATTAAATAAAAAGCTGTAAAATGCACCAGGATGCCCAACAGCACAACTGGATTCCTACCAAAACGATTATTCTTGCTCAGCAGGCCAAAGAGGCTTCCACCTGTAAAATCGATGAAGTAGAGAACAGGAAAACCCAAGATCAAGTTAATAAATCAAAATCTTGGTTCTTCGAACAAACCAATAGCTAATTTAATCAAGGGGGGAAAAAAGAAAGAAAGCACAAATAGACAAATAAGAAAAAGGATTGAAACAGAAGAAATTTTAAAAGTGAGAACAGACTTCTGGGTAGGATGGAGAAACAGTGACTTGCTGTACCCCCTGCCTAAAAACAGTGTGCAGAAAACATGAAGCAATGGTTTTGAAGACACTGGATATCAGGCAATAAAGGACGGTGACCTCTGAGACAGGAAACAAATGAGTTGAGGCCTACACCTGCCCCCGCTGAAGCTGCCGGCTGCAGAGAGGCTGCGCTACGGGAGGGAGAGGGAGCCCCGCAGCCCTCCTAGTTGAGGAGACAGAGCCAAGAGCTGGGGGTACCAAGGAGGCTCGAGTTCCCAGGTCAGGCTATCAGAAAGGAGAGCTGCACGGAGACTATTCCAGAGAGCTGCAGAGGGTCAGTCCCCCGCATCTTCACCAAGTGCCAAGGAGCACATCATGTGAGTAAATTAGCAGAGGCCGGGGAAGAACCGTCCAAGAGAACTCAAGGTCTTAGTGCTCTTCCCTGGGCTGGCAATAACGCCCGGTCCCACCAGCCAGACTGGAAATCTTACGGTTCACAGGCACTGGGTACACACAGAAGGGTCTTCCCGCAGGAGTGGGGAATAATTAGCCCTTGTCTGAGCACTGCTCCGGTCCTGCCTAACAAATCTTAAAAGCAAGACCTGGAAGAATCATACCGTCTCCAAGTAAATGAACTGCACCCAGGAACAAAGCTCAAGAAGATTCATGGACTACAGAAACATCCAGCACCCAACAAGGGAAAGTGCAAAATATCTGGTACCCAAAACATTAGCAGGCATGCAAAAAGCAGGAAAATAGGACGCAGCATGGGCAGAAAAATCAGTCACACAGAGTGATCATGCAACCCAGCGATTCCAGTCCTGGGTACCTACCCAAGAGAAATGAAACATAAAACTGTACACAAACGCTCACAGCAGCATTACTCACAATGACCCCAAAGTGGAAACAACCCAAGATCCATCAAATGATGAAGGGATGAATAAAAGGGTATAGTCAAACAATTAAATATTATTTGATAATAAAAAGGAATGAAGTACTGATACGTGCTGTAACCTGGAAGAACCTTGAAAACACCCTAACTGAAAGAGGCCAGACACAAGAGACCACAGATTGTGTGATCCAACTCATGTGAAACGTCCAGGATAAGCAAATCTATAGAGAAAGAAAGCAGATTAGTAGTTGTCTGGGGAAGGGCAATGAAAACGTTTTAAAATTGGATTGTAGTGATGGCCGTGCAACCCTTGGATACCCTAAAAAACTGAGCCAGACACTTGAAATGGGTGAATTATATCTTAGTAAAGTTGTAAAAAACTACCAGAACTGTCACTGACGACAGACTGACATTAAAACAACTACTGTAAGAGTATTCCATGTGTCCAAATACATATATACACCTAGTCCTGCTCCTGGTGTTGGCAATGAAGCAGGGAACAAAGTCTCCAAAGCTGCTTTCTCCATAGAGCTTAGCACCGTCTGCATCCTAAGCTTCCTATGCTTTTTACTGTCTGCGTTCTTCCCCTAGAATATAAGCTCCATGTGGGCAGGGAGTCTGCTGGGTTCACACAATGGATGCACAATAAACACCTGTGGAATTGACGAGTTCCTCAGATGTGACACAGGTCCAGTAGGCTGCAGGTGTTGAACAACTCTCTGTTGCATGAGGGATACCCAGTGTGGGGTAATAAAAACATACACTCAGTCTTTGCCTTGCCCCCCACCCATCCCTTTCTGGCACAGAGCTCCTAAGACCCCAGGAATTTCCTCAGTGATAGGAGTGGCTTTGGCATCTATAACAATCCCTTTCAATCACACCAGGCTACGCTTACGAGGTAATTCTTGGGGCAGGGGTGGCCCTAAATGGCTTCAGGATGCGGGCTGGTTGCCAGAAGGACCAGCCTTGACGAGGGTTGGGACTCTGTGGCCCACCCATGGACCTTGCGGGAGGGGAGAGGGGCCGGAGATTGAGTTCAATCACCAACGGCCGATGATTTAATCAACCGTGCCCACATAATGAAATCTTCATAAAAACCCCTAAACAACAGGTTTGGGAGAGCTTTCTGGTTGCTGAAGGCATCCACATGCTGGGAGGGTGGACAGAGGTTCCTGTGCTCGGGACTCTTCTGGACTTTGCCCTATATTCCTCTTCATCTGGCTGTCGGTTTGTTTCCTTTACAATAAACTTTAATAGTAAGTATAGCATTTTCCTGTGGGGTTGTGGGACCGCCTGAATTTATAGCCAAGTCAGACAGAACTGTGGGGAACCTGGGGACCCAAGGCTTACGACTGGGGTCTGAAGCGAGGGCGATCTTGCGGGATTGAACCCTTGAACCTGAGGAGTCTGACACCAACTCCCGTACTCAGCGTCAGAATTGAACTGTATCGTCGGACATCCAGCTGGAGTCAGAGATTCCGAGGACAAGAAAGTCAGGGATTCTAAGACACCTTCCCTAAGTATTCAAGAGGAAAGGCTGGGAGACCACGTGTTCTCCTGTTTACGGTTTTGTCTTTGAATTACTTGGCAAATGTTTTATAATTTAGTTATCTTAGAACAGTAATAACAAAAAAACAAAGATATACGCAATTGGGCAAAAATAAGCAAGGAAACAGAAATTCAAGGACAGACAGGTAAAGTACACTTAAAATTTCTATTAAAACTATAACAAACAGATTTAATAAAAAAAAAACTTTTTTAACCAACCTAAAATTTCTCCAATGCCAATGAAAATGCCAGAAAGTCCAATGAGGCTTTTCTCTTCTGTTCCAAATTTATTTACAGCGCCAATACAGGTTCCATACACACCAGAGAAGAAAGTCAACTCCAGACCTTAAGGAAAAATCAGACTCAAGTTAACTGTCCATTCCCATTCTCCCTCAGTTCCTGTCTCGGAGTATTTGAGCTGTATAAATATAAAACAAACATACAAAACAAAATTCACACAGGCTGAAATGATACTCCAAAAGCAGAGCATAATTTTATGCTACATAACTGAGAAAATAGAATTAGCCACAAGATGGCAGTTGTCACATATTTCAGATAAAAATATACAACTTAAGCAAAGATATCTTTATGCTAAAAACAGTCACTCTGCGTGTAGACAGGGGATGGACAAAGGACATAATGAACACAAACTTGGAACAGTGAAGACCAAAGTGCTCATGATCCTTATTAGTAGTTTTCCGAAGGAACAGGAACATATGCTTGAAAAACCAATGCATATGTACTATCCACTTTTCCTTAAAGGCACAATAACGGTTTTTTAAAAATATGGTTTTATTTATTTTTTTTTTGAGGAAGATTAGCCCTGAGCTAACATCTGCTGCCAATCCTCCTCTTTTTGCTGAGGAAGACTGGCCCTGAGCTAACATCCGTGCCCATCTGCCTCTACTGTATATGTGGGACGCCTGCCACAGCATGGCCTAACAAGCAGTGCTAGGTCCACACCCAGGATGCAAATGGGTGAAACCGAGGCCGCCAAAGTGGAATGTGTGAAATTACCACTGCGCCACCAGGCCAGCCCCACAAGAATGTTTTAATTAAACCTTTTTTCCCAGGAAAAGAAATTCAAAACATTAGGGTAAAAAGGGCAAATCAGTAGAAGCCCTGCTTCCTCAATGCTACAAAACCTTCACTGAATTTTAAAGATGTTTAATATTCATTCTATTTCTCGTAAACGGAAGATGTTTATACCTATCAAGCACATAAAGGCAAAAGTAGTAACTGGCACATTACAGCACTTTCTAAAAGGAAACAGATTTCCTCATTTTTCTTAAGACCTAAGAGTGTTCCACCTGTTATCACACCAGGTTATCAGCGGTGAGCCACAGAGCTCCTTCCGTTTCATTAGAAATTTTCCTAATCCACATAAAATCACAAAGATTTACTCATAGCTATTTTCTGTAGTGCTCCATTTCGCCCTAAAATCACTGGTTGGGATGAACCACGCCTCCTGGTTTCCAAGCCCTGTGCAGAATCCCTCCCACGTTGAACCTGGGCTGGCCTTGATTTGCTTTCACCAACAGGACGCAGTGCAAGCGAGGCTGGGCTAGTGCTAGGCCTAAGCTTTAAGGTCTGGTCCTTTCTCCTTTCGACCTTTTTGGAGTCCTCAGCCACTAAGAAGTCTGGCTATCTTGCTGGGTCCAGAGGAGGGGATCACATGGGAGGGGTCATGCAGCTGGGGGCAGACTACATGCAGAGAGAGACCCAGCTTTGTATCTGACCCCTTCAGACATGAAAATGATATTATCTTGCAAGTTACAACCCTAGCTGCCCTCTAACAGCACCCACAAGAGACCCCAACTGAAACCAGCAAAAGAACTGTTCACTGAGTCCAGGCAATGCAGAGAATTGTGAGAAAGAATAACACGTTTGTTGTTTTCGGCCCTTACTGTTATTATACAAGAGAAAATCAAAACTGCAATTAATCCCATTACCTGTATAAGCAGTTGTAATACTAAGAAGGAGCATCTCCTTGGTGACACACAACTTAAGAGACTTTTCTGTAAAAAAAAAAAGTAAACAAAGAAAAGAAAAAATTTAGGAGTACTTAACTAGATTTTAAATAATCAAACAAAAATTCTGAGACATTTATTCAACCAAAAACACCCCTTGTCAATAATGCCAGTAAACAAATACATTGGGACAGAGGTTAATGATTGAGATTAAAATGCTTATTGAGTTATGAACTAAATCTGCCCTAAAAATAAAATGGTTATTTCAACTGCTTAAATATATTCTAGAGTCCTGTTTTCTCCAACACATTCTCCAGCTCTAATTTTAAAAAACTACACGAAATGGAGAAAAGAAATAGGATCAAAACAACACAATACTCTAACAGACTTGATTAAAGGTTAGGCTGTTAAGGGAGTCAACAGCTGGCAAAGTGCTAACGTCCCTCAGGAGTGGTCACGGGCAGCTTTGAGAGTAAACTCAAGAGACCCAGGGCGGGGCTTCTGACCACACAAGGCTGCGACTCTACCTCCTGAGACTCTCACTCTCTGGGGCTGAGGACTGAAATGTTAGTTTTGCATATTTGTTAACCATCACTTTAATGTTTGTTTTTATACTGTTCAATTTAGTTGAAATCTACAATAGAAAACACATTTCTAAAAACTGCACTTTTTAACTGTCTTTTTGAACCTGCTCACATTTCATAATTTAAGGCCACTAATCTAGTATCCTAAACTAATAGTGGACCCAGATTTTAGCTCTTATTCAATTGCTGGCTACAAAACTTACATAAGTCACAAACACTCTGTCCTGAATTTCTCCAAATGCAAAAGAGGATACTTTTCTCTCTAATTTCACTGAAATATAGAGACTAAATGCAATAAGATATTTTCACCATTTTCATGTATTTTCATGAAAAAATACATCATCAACACAAGGTTTAAAACAATATATATATATATTTTTAGGAAGATTAGCCCTGAGCTAACTGGGGCCAATCCTCCTCTTTTTGCTGAGGAAGACTGGCCCTGAGCCAACATCCATGTCCGTCTTCCTCTACTTTATACGTGGGACGCCTACCACAGCATGGCATGCCAAGTGGTGCCACGTCTGCACCGGGCATCCGAACCGGCGAACCCCAGGCCGCCGAAGCGGAACGTGTGCACTTAACTGCTGCACCATCAGGCTGGCCCTAAAACAATATTTTTAATTTAAAAAAGTTACAATAGCAAAGCATGATTATTTGTGAATAAGGAGAAGATTTAGCTAACAAAAAGAAATTTTAAAATACAATCTAGTATGATACTATAATGGTGAATACATGTCATTACACATTTGTCCAAACCCATAAAATGTACAACACCAAGAGTGAACCCTAATGTAAACTGCAGACTCTGGGTGATAATGACACATCACTGTAGGTTTATCGATTGTAACGAACGTACCACTATGGTGTGAGGCATTGATAACAGGGAGGCTATGCATGGCAGGTGGGGGGCAGGGAGTATATGGGAAATCTCTGCACCTTGTTCTCAATTTTGCTATGAACCTAAAACTGCCCTAAAGAAATGAAGTCTGTTAAAAAAAAGAAAGAAACAAAAAGCCCACAATCTATTTGCAGAAATCAACAAACTGATCCTAAAATTCATATGGAAATTCAAGGGATCTGCAATAGCCAAGACAATCTTGAAAAAGAACAACGTTGGAGGACTCAGACTTTCTAATTTCAAAACTTATCAACACAGCATGGTACTGGCATTAGGACAGACACACACATCAAGAAACAAACTCACACGTACGGTCAACTGATTTTCAACACGGTGCCAAGAAAATTCAGTGGGGGAAAGAATAGTCTCTGCCGCAAATGATGCTAGGACAACTGGATATGCACATCCAAAAGAAGGAAGTTAGAATCCTCTCTCACAACATAGACAAAAATTTACTCAAAATGGAGCGCAGACCTAAATGTAAGAGCTAATATAAAATTCTCAGAAGAAAATATAGGAGTAAATCTATGTGACCTGGAGTTAGGCAAAGTCGTCATGGACACTAAAAGCACCCAACAAAAGATAAAATAAATAAATCAAAAAAAAAAAAAATCAGACTTCACCAAAAATGTAAAACTTGTGTGCTTCAAAAGGTACCATCAAGAAAATGAAAAGTCAACCCAAAGAATGGGAGAAAATATTTGCAAATCATATTTATAAGGGACTTTCAACTAGAGTATGAAGAACTCTTACAGCTCAATACTAAAAAGACCATCCAATTAAAAAATGGGCAGAGGCTGGCCTGGTGGCGTAGTGGTTGGGTTCGTGCCCTCTGCTTCAGCGGCTAGGGGGTTCGCCGGTTCAGATCCAGGGTGCGGACGTATGCACCGCTTATCGAGCCATGCTGTGGCAGGTGTCCCACATACAAGTAGAGGGAGATGGGCACGGATGTTAGCTCAGGGCCAGTCTTCCTCAAAAAGCAAACAAAAAAACCCCCAAACAAGCAAACAGAAAAGTGAGCAAAGGATTTGAGCAAACATTTCTCCAAAGAAATGCAAATGGCCCATAAGCATATGACAATATGCTCAACATCATCCTCCGTTAGGGAGATGCAAATCCAAACCATAAGATACCATCTACACCTACCAGGATAGCTACAATCAAAAGACAGATAACTTAAGGACATGGGGGAACTGGAACCCTTGTACACTTCTGGTGGGAATGTAAAATGGTACAGCCACTTTGGAAAACAGTACAGCAGTTCCCCAAAAGGTTAAACACAGAGATACCACATGACTCAGCAATCCCACTACTCCTAGGTACATATCCAAGAAATCTGAAAACACATGTCCACACAAAAACTTGTACACGAATGTTCATAGAAGCATTATTCATGACACCTAAAAAGCAGAAATAACTTAAACTTTATAACATGCTATAACATGGATGAGCCTTGAAACCATTATGCTAAGTAAGAGAAACCTATTGCAAAAGATCACATATTGTATGATCCATTTATATGAAATGTGCAGGACAGGCAAATCCATAGAGACAGAAAGTAGATCAATGGATGCCGAGGGCTAGTGATGGGGGCTGGGGGGAGGAAATGGGAAGTGATTGCTGATGCGTACAGGGATTCTTCTTGGGGTGACGAATAGGTTCTAAAATTGATCGTGGTGATAGTTGCACAAGTCCGTGAATATACTAAAAACCAGCGAACTGTACATTTTAAATGGGTGCATTGTATAGTATGTGAATTGTATCTCAATAAAGCTATTCTATTATGGAAAAAAAATACAAGCTAACACTTAATGGGTCTCCTTCAAGACTTTCCTATGCTTTTTTTCTAAATTAAAACAAATTCCAGGGGCCGGCCCCGTGGCCAAGAGGTTAAGTTCGCGCACTCTGCTTTGGCTGCCCAGGGTTTCGCCGGTTCTGATCCTGGGCGCGGACCTGGCACTGCTCGTCAGCCATGCTGGGGCAGCATCTCGCATGCCACAACTAGAAGGACCCACAACTAAACATATATACAACTTTGTACCAGGGGGGCTTTGGGGAGAAGAAGGAAAAATAAAATCTTAAAAAAACCCAAAAACAAACAAAAAACAAATTCCACTATATATACACTATTTTTTAATTTGTTTTTCACATAACAGAGCAAATATTTTCTAATTTCAGTCAAGACCATTTTAATGGCTAGGGTAATCTAGTGTATAAATGTACTAATGCCTTGCAGTTGAATATTTAAATTACTTCCAGTTTCTCACTAATATAAACATCCTAGTAGTTAAATCTTGACAAAAATTCTTAATTATTTCCTGAGGATAATCCTTAGTGGAATTGCTGGGGTACAGATATAAACATGTTTTTTGTTTTGTTTTCTGTCCTTGGTGAGGAAGATTGTCACTGAGCTAACCTCTGTGCCAATCTTCTTCTACTTTGCATGTGGGATGCCGCCCCAGCATGGCTTGACAAGTGGTGCATAGGTCTGGGCCCAGGATCCAAACCCGTGAACCCCGGGCCACCAAAGTGGAGGGCACGAACCTAACCACTACACCACGGGGCTGGACCCCCAGATATGAACATTTTTAAGGCTTTTGCTACTTATTGACAAATAGCTCTTCAGAGAGTAATACAAGTGTACATTCTTATCAGCAGTGTGGTCTTATGCACCTAAGTACCTACTCCTCATAATACTGAGAATTATTTTCTATCTTTTGAAATTTTGTAGAAAACTAAAATTTGCATTTCTCATACTTAGGTTATAATAATTTTTCTATGTTCTCCTGGAGTGTGTATGCTTTTCTTTCCGGTTCAGAAGAGCTCTCCATCACATCCTGCTCATATTTTCGCTGCCACTGTCACGCCGTCAGGCTGTTCTGATACACGGAAGTTTTACATTTTAGGTAACCAAAGAGCTTCTTTTCCCCTATTGTTTGACTGAGCTGCTTGAAATACTTTTCTCTACCCAATTAATTTCTTCAATTACTTCTATGGTTTCCTTTTTATCTTCAACCTACCTGGAAATGTAGTATGAGATAGGAAGTATGAATCCATATCTTTTTACATGGTCAGCTATCTACCTTTGCTTATTTTGATTGTATTCTACGTTCCTATCTGGACATGGACCTGATTCTAGACTTTAGTTCCACTGCTCTTTCTATTCCAATGATTTCAAATGAATTCACACGAGGTTTTAATATTTATTAGGGAAAAGTCCTTTTCCTTTTTAAGAATTCTCTTGGCTATTCTCAGACATTTATTCTTCCACATGAACTCTGGGAGTGTTTCATTAAGACCAAAAAATAAATTTAAAAAAATTTCACTGAAATTTTCTGGAATTGCATTGAACTATACATTCGGTTGAGGAAATAAATGCTTTTTAGATAAGGAGGAACTTTTTCTGTACAACATCTATCATAGCATCAACCGAAGGAATGTCATGATTAAATAATAAATGAAACACTGGCCTACAGACAAACTACTTACAGCTTAAACATTCTTTCCCTTTCTGTCTTTGCCTTTGGCTTCCTCGTCACCTCATAACCTCATGTCCCTCCCCAACTGCCCAGGAAGCACCACCTAGGTCTGCTTGCCCTACAGTAGTTTATATGCCTTACTATTTTTGGCTGGTGCCTTCTTTATGACAGCCCAGCATCCTATTCCTCCTGAACCCTACTAAGAAACTAACTAGCTCCATGATGAAAAGCAGGCGGCCCTAATGGCATCAGTGCCTCATTTTACAGACGGAGAAATTGAGGCAAAGTCTGTACAACTACCTAGGAAGAACATCCTGAATCCAGTGAACACCACTAGAAAGACAAGAAGGGGGTTCAGTCACGGAGCAGGGAGGCTGCAGCAAGCCTCACCAAGGCTGGACAAACCATCCCACAACCCTGAAGGGCATCAACCTCCCTTTTCCTGACTCCATGATCACCAAATAAGCCAATTCGGCTTTCTAGGCCCCTGATAACAAGAAGGGAATATCCACGAAAGGGCTCACTAAAAAAACTAAATGCCATCATAAACGGTTACGTTGTCTTTCTGTGAGTTTGTTTGGTTTGAGTCTTTTCCCTCTGACCCCTCTGATCAATAATGGGACTTCTGACAAACAGGTTTCTAGACCTGCAAAGCTGGAAAGCCAGGCCTTTGACTGTGGTGACCTCCCATCTTGATGGGGACAGTCACGCTATATCCTTTCTAATTATAACCTGTAGCCCACTTTATAATTATGAATGTATTCCTCAAACATAAGAAATGCATATAATAAAAGCCCGATAAAACAGCCTCAACGATGATATACTATAAATGTGAGGCCCAGACTACCACACCCACAGGCTCTTTCTAAAAAAGACGTTACAGGAATTCCTGGCTAAAAGTTGGCGTGCTCTGTGTCATTCGATCTAGGTCACATCTGATTAAATCAAGAATTTGCACCCTAGCCCAAGGCAACCCATAGGCTAACCATAAGTACAGAGGAGCATAAGGCCCAGGGACCCACAGGGGTTTACTGAAAGAATGTCGTCCCCAAAGGCTACTCCCTCCTAGAATGTAGCTACATCAGCCAGACTCTCCCTCTTCGGGGGAAGACAGAGAAGCTGCGAGAGCTCTAGGCAAAGAACTGGCTGGTCTCAGGCTGCATTAGAATCGGAAGCCATGGCCGCCTGTTTCTGAAGGAACCACGAGATGGCCATTACGGGAATTGCTGGCTCTGCTGGTCAGGCAGTTTGGGCTCAAACCCCAGTTCAGCCAGGTACTAGCTGTTTGACCTTGAGTAAATAATTTCTCTCAGCCTCAGTTTTCTCTCCTACAAAATGGAGATAATGATGGCGTATGTTATATGCTACCAATAGAATTGTTGTGAGAATAATATAAAACATAACACATAGAGGTTTAGCCAGGAAGAACCCTCAGCAGATGAGCACAGCTGTTTTCACAAGCTACTGGGTCACCAGAGCTCCTGCTCCGTTCTGAGGAGTGACAAGCGACACCTGAAGAAATGGTTGGTACGTCCCCACTTCCTCGTGGAAACTCCCAGCTCCTGAGTTCTCTGCGGCCTCCCTCACACCCCGACTCGGGGAGGGCAGTCGGATTATCATCCATCCCTCACATCCCCCATGTTAGAGAGAGAGTTACTGAGAAGACTAAGGTATTTCAGAGCGGCATACCTGGAAAAACGAAAATACTGGGGTATCGTCAATCCAAAGTTACCAGGGAAAAGGGGAAAGGCAAACGCTGAAGTTGTTCCCGACACATCTTGCATTTCAGACACAGAAAATACTTACTAAATGCATCTACTGCCTTTGTCATATTGTTCTGGGCAGACCTGATAAAATAAAAACGAAAAATAAAAGTTTTTTCCCTTGAAAATTGAAAAGAGAAGAAAAACACTATCACATTTTCACTGCAGTTTGTAAATGCGCTGTCCTCTAAACGGTCTGGCGAACATGGCCGGCGCCCCTCAATGCTCCTTGCTCCAGGTGCCCCTTCAGGACCCACGTCCTTGCTTTGGAGAACGCGGTTAAGGTCCCACCAGGGCAGCTCCTTATTAACGATGGAAGACACAATTCTTTCACACTACATCCACATATTCATGCAAGTCTTTTTGAGAAATGATACTTCAGACAGGACAGAAATTTCTTCCACTCTGCTATTTTTCACACTGTAAAAACAATTTGTGAGATGGGGCTGGCCATCTTCGTGCGCTCCGCTGCAGGCGGCCCAGTGTTTCGTTGGTTCAAATCCTGGGCGCAGACATGGTACTGCTCATCGAGCCACCCTGAGGCGGCGTCCCACATGCCACAACTAGAAGGACTCACAACGAAGAATATACAACTATGCACCAGGGGGCTTTGGGGAGAAAAGGGAAAAAATAAAATAAAACCTTTAAAAAAAAAACAAAAACAAAAAAACACTTTGTGAGAATTCAATTTTCCACCACTCCTACCATGTAAAAAGTAAGTCCTGCAGCGTCAAAATTCTTCGAAAGCAACACCACCATCTGCGGTACGTGGTTGGGTGCAGTACAATCTATTAGTTAAAAATGTGGGAGTTGGAGTCCTGCTTTGCCATTTATTAATTGTATGGTTTTAGACAAGTCACTTCATTTTTCTAGGTTTCATTTCTTCATTTATGAAATAGGGACACTACCGCTTATCTATGAGAATTAAATGAGATAATATAATTTAAGTGTAGTTGTTTATTATGATTATGAAAGAAAGTTTTTAAAAGATTACATTTCCTGGGGCCAGCCTGGTGGCGCAGCGGTTAACTGCGCACGTTCCGCTTCTCGGCAGCCCGGGGTTCACCGGTTCGGATCCCGGGTGCGGACACGGCACCACTTGGCAAAAAGCCATGCTGTGGTAGGCGTCCCACATATAAAGTAGAGGAAGATGGGCACGGAAGTTAGCTCAGGGCCAGTCTTCCTCAGCAAAAAGAGGAGGATTGGCAGTAGTTAGCTCAGGGCTATCTTCCTCAAAGAAAAAAAAAAAGATTACATTTCCTGCCCTACCAGCCAATACAGTAATACCATCTTCTCCTATATCTTTAAATGATATTGTTTACCAAAAAAGAAAGCTAATGGAGATCTGGGTGACTTAGATAAATTACTGATTAAAAAAAGGTAGCATGTTCTAACCAACAGGAAAACTTTTTTCCCTCACCATAAAAACTCTTGCCCTCCCTGGAAGAAAATACTATTTAGACTCCAGTTAATTGACAGCACCCTCGTCTTATACTTGGACAGGATCAAATATAGGCCCCAAGTAAGTAGGAACTGATTTATCCTCCACAGACTATTAAAATATAATCAATTCAGCTAGCGCTCAGCTGCAAATCATTCCCAATTCACTCCGAGATTTTAAGGAAGCCATTTCTAGTGGGAGAATTCTAAAATAAAGTAAGGTCCTGCAGGAATGCGGGTGGGGTAAGCTCGATCATTATCAGGCCCTCTCAAAACCCTCCAACACGTTCCCATCTCGCTCTAAGTAAAAGCCACAACTGGCTCACCTCTCTCAGGTCTCGCCTCTCAAGGACAGCAGAATGTGTCACCCCAAAATATGACCGGATGGGTTCAAGACGTGCCACCCCAAAATATGTCGCTTTGGTACATTGATTATTTTGAGCTGCAGGTGCTTGAAAAACAGCAAATGCAGGGAGAGGCTTTCTCTGAACTCCCCTTGTCTGCCTACAGACAGATCCTCCAAAAGGAACTCAGCTGCCATAAATCTGCTCCCCAGGAGTTTCACCAACCAGGGAGGCCTGACTCCTGTCACAGGAGAGGGGACTAGACGTTGACACCACACCCAGACAAACCTAGTCACCAACTATCATAACTCCCATCTATTCTTCTACGGGCCCATTCGTCTTTCCTAAAAATCATTTACTCTCCCATCAGAGGCCCACATCTCTCCTTCCCTTCCTCTATTAAGAACATATTTAAGCCTACACTAGCCCATCTTGGGCAGTCACTCTTTTTTCCCTAGGTGTCTCCCATGTACACATGAGGTAGACATGTTAATAAACTTGCTTTTTTGTTTCTTGGGTTTTTTTAAATCTTAAGGGTTTTCTTTGTTTTGTTTTGTTTTGTTTTTTAAGGTATGCTTTTTTTTTGGTGAGGAAGATTGGCCCTGAGCTAACATCTGCTGCCAATCTACCTCTTTTTTTTTTTCTCCCCAAAGCCCCAGCACATAGTTGTATATCCTATTTGTAGGTCATTCTAGTTCCTATATGTGGGTTGCCATCATAGCATGGCTTGATGAGCTGTGTGTATGTCCGCACCCAGGATCCAAACTGGCGAACCCTGGGCCGCCGAAGGAGAGCACACAAACTTAACCACATGGCCACAGGCTGGCCCTGTTTTTTCTCTTGTTAATCTGTCTTTTATTACAGGGGTCTTAGCTAAGAACTCAGAAGAGTAAAGGGAAAATTACTGTTCCTCTCCTACAACCTAAATGTTACCTTCTCAGCCTTCCCTAGAAACTCTATAGTTATATATTATATACAACAACTATTATATACAAATAACTCTATTATAACCTATCATTGCAAGCCACCCTTCCAGCCCATACTTCCGTGCTCCTGCTCAGCTTTAGATTTCTTCTGTTTTAAAATCCCAGATGGCAAAGGAGAACAGGATTCTTTTGAAGGGTAATGAAAATGCTCTAAAACTGGCTGTGACAATGAACACACAACTTTGTGAATACGCTAAAAGTCAATGAACTGTACGCTTTAAATGGGTGAATTGTACAGTATGTCAGTTATATCTCACTTACAGCTGTTTAAAAAAAAATCCCCGTTTCTCCTTTCTCTCACCCACTGACAGAAAGTAAGCTCCATGAATGCAAGACTTCTGTTTGTTCAGTGAAGTACCCTCTAAACAACACCTGAATATACGAGGGAAGGAAGGACGAGCGGGAGGGAGGGAGGGTGGAGAGGCAACCGCCACTGCAGAAATTCCTGGAGCTCCCTCAGCCAACAGATCCCCCGAGATGCCCATGAAGCACATGAGGACAACTGAGATAGAGGACAGATATCCAGCTGTCTTCTCGTATCTTCAAGTCATTTTCTGTACAGCCTTTAAGTGAAATCGTTTAAAATCAGATCCTACTTATTCCCTCAATGGCTTCTAATCACACCAAGAAGACAACGCAAACTCCTGACATGGATTTACTACCGTCTAATCCCCGCCTACTGCAGACACTCCTGCTCCCACTCCCTCCCAATGCCAAACCTCTCTGGCCTCCTTGCAGTGCTGGTACCCACCGCATCCTTTCTACCGCCCGGCCTTGGCAATGGCCACCAGCTGATCCTCATCATTCTCAGCAACCAGGTCTCAGGGAGCCACCCAGCTCTCGGTCACCTCCCTCTCTTTCCCTGCCTTCTTAGCACTCAGGGTGCCGTTTTCTTCCATGTATACTGTCTACCAGTCCCTCTAAAATTAAGTCCCTTCAAAACAGGGACTTGTTGTCTCGTTCACTGCTGTATCCCTCTGGTTCTGAACAGGGCTGGCACACAGTCGGTGATTTTTACAGAATAAAGACACAGAAGCTTCAAGCTTGGGAGACAATTCAGGAAGAGAAAATGCTTAAAGGGCTGAGCAGCAGTCCTCAGTTCCACACCTCACCACAGTTACGTAATGCCTGTCTGTCAGCAAAGCTCCCCGAACACAGGGACGGGCGGCATTTGTCATCATAGCACCAACACCCAACATTTGCTGAATGAGCAGGTGTTTAATTTTTGTTGAAATTGTAGTATTCATCTTCACAGGCCCCTTCCCCAATATCTATTAGTTTGTGCCTAAATATATATATAATATATACATACACATATACAGATACATGTATACATAATTTATGCTATACAAACATTGTATATATACGTATAAATACTTATATATTCAAAGCAAAGGTAATGCCTCTCTTTTGCTTGAAACAAACTTAGTGAAATTTCGAACACAATGATCCTATGACTGGAGAATTTTAGACCCTTTTGGGATTAATAAGGCAGCACAGAAAGCTCAATGCAAAAGTTATAAGAATAAATAAAATGCTACAAGGCAATCTTTCCAATTTGCTAATTCACAAACAAAGCAAAAGGAGAGTGGCAAAGACTTCTCATTCCCCTTTCCTCAAATCTAGTTAATACCTGCAGAGAAATCTTCTCTGATGTTTTAAACTGTTTTACTTATAATTGAAATATGCTCGAGGTAATTCACAACTTTAGGGTTGTATACTTGTGTCCTCATTTGGACTACTTTGGGGAAACGATCTGCGTAGGCTGCTGCAAGAACCAGGTCCTGTACACAAGAGCACGGGCGTGCCCAAGCCTCATCTGTGACAACTGCTGACGGCCCTGCCACTCCCAGGGACCATGAGCATCAGATTTCAGGCTTGGATCCAAGAAACAGTGGCTGAGGGCAGACTGCTTCTTACTTAACTTTCTAAGCCCCTATCTTTGCACATTAAGACACATGAGATGCCTGCAGAATTGAAGGAGGAAATTGAGGCCTGGAGAAACCAAGGGGATTATTGCTACTGTCCAGGGTCACACAACTGGTCAGTGGCAACAACCAGTGGGATCACACTTAAATCCCCTGGAAACCTTGTCACTACCTCCCGGCCTCCGTTCTGCCTTCTTTTTCCTTATTCCTCCCCCGAAGATCCCCTTACCTTCTTTCTCCTCTGATTTGCTTTAAAACTTTTCCCTCATGTCTGGGCAATATTGGCTATCAGGCAGGGCTATAAAAAGGCTGGTAACCTCTAGACTAGATCTACTCTAAATAAATTTTCAAATAAAAAGGACATTTCCAACTTCTTACTCGTTGACTTCCAGGTCCTGGTCATCAGAAGATTCATCCTCTCCCAGGACATTTTCAGAATCTGGTTTCCGAATGAGAAAGAAAAGAACTGTCCCGACAAGGCTAATCACCGTCAGGGCAATAAACACGGTCCTCCGGTCACTCTCTGGAGAAAGAAGAAGAAAGGAGACAGCATTCACCTTACAAACAATTCCAGAGGCAGTATTATATCCAGAGGTTGTTTATAACCACCCAACGCTTCCTCACTAGACTCCTAGTTCACTGCATTAGTAAAAACCTAGCACAAGGAGACAGTAGGATACCTCCACTTCTGCCTTTCAACCGGAGAAATACTAATAAGCCAACAGACAAACAGCACAAGAACTTAATCATATTCTTTTAATCAAATCAGTGTACAGACAAAACAATTAAGAGTTCAAAAGCCTGACAACTTACTAGTATCATCCATGTACCTAGCATAACCTCCCCCCACCCCTGGCGATGCCGCTTGAAGCATAGCCAGAAACTGTAACCTCCTCGAGAACATTGTCCAAGGAAGAAAGTTGCTAAACGCTAAAATCTGAGAGGACTCAGGGTACAAGGCTCATCAGAACAACTCGAATGAAGCAATAACGGGTGTTTCTGTGGAACTATTATGCTTTGAATATATCTGAATAAAGCAAAGCAAATAAAACAGACCTGATATTTGCGTTTTCCCTTGCCAAGCAAAATAGATGTAGAGATTTCCAAAGAACAAGCTGGGGGAAGAAAAGGGAGGAGAGGATGCTGGGAAATTATTTTCATATTTATAGTTCTTTAAACAATTTTTCCATTATTTGTTAAAAAGAGAAAGGGAGGCATATATAATTTAAAAAGTATCTACCTGCCCCACCCAGATCATCTAAAAGGATCAACTCGACCCCTATTCCTTCTGAAAACTTCACTGACCCAGAGGGAATTCAGTCTCCTTCCACGTGACAGTAACCTGACTCAGAGCCGCCCTGCAAAGAAGACTTGACTCACTTTGAAACACATGATTTACTGGTACTGGGAAAATGATTCCTAGGAAACAAGCTTATGCTACTTCTAAAAGGCAATATTTTAAACAAGCTATGAAAAAAAAAATCCACGATCTAGTTATCTGCATCTAATCAGGTACTTATTTGGCATACTTTCCTAGAGAAGGAATCATTCACCTACACTCTGGTTTCTTAACAAACAACCCCTCAGAACTAAAGCCCTGCATTTGTTAAGCCTTTTCAACGCCAAAATTTTAGGCGAGATCCATAAGGGTAAAGCCTCAGGACAGATTCCATGACACAATGACTGTTGTTGCTTTTTACTGAGGAAATATATAACATGCCACATTGGTCAGTGTTAATAAAATTAGCCTCATTTTTGACTTTTAATATATTGGTTAACAGCTATCAGGAAGTGCAGCTCAATGGGAAGGACGTGACCTTTGGAACCCAGATAAGGATGGTCCAAGTCAGATCAGTTACTTAACTTTTAAGCCTCTACTTTCTCATCTGTAGAATGGAGATAATACTTTCTCATCTCATGAGGCTGTGAGGATTACCGAAATTAAGTAACGAATCTAACAGTCCCTGAAATATAGCACATGCTAAATATATTATGGTTAATACGATTTTCTATTTACTAATCATAAGTTCCAATGAGGTCAGTCTACACATTTTAAGTAACTCCATAAAATTTTAAATCTATAGCACATGCAGCTAGGAACTTAAGTCACGTAACATGGAAGATCTGAATTTTCAACACAACAAAGACCTAAAAAATGGTGTGACAAAAAAAATTAAAGGAAAGCTGAGCTCGAAAAGGATTATTACCTGGATTGTAAGAGTGCCCAGAAAATTCCACTGTTTCTCCCAATAGTGTGCTCATCTGAATTTATTGTAAGGCAGTTTCCTTGTGCTGTCCAAAGCACTAAAATTCAAATCAAAAGTTTATCAAAGGAATGAAATCACTTTGCTTTACATATTAAATACATAAATGATACTTAGATAAGCCCCAGAAAACAGAGAAAATAAACATCAAAATGCTTACCAGCAGCTGCAATTCCAATGAAAACAGAGGCTGTGTAGAAGGACCATGGGAAAGGCTGGATAAAAACGGCAATGTACATGCTAAAATATAACAGGTCAACGTATTACAGTCAAACAATACCTGAAATACAACGCCAATCATGCCTCCTAGGAAGCAATCTGAGGAGTCTCTTTTATTTTTTTTTCCTTGCTGAGGAAGATTTGCCCTGAGCTAATATCTGTTGCCAATCTTCCTCTTTTTTTTGCTTGAGGAAGACTGTCCCTAAGCTAACATCTGTGCCAATTGTCCTCTATTTTGCATGTGGGTCACCACCACAGCATGGCTGATGAGTGGTGTAGGTCTGCACCTGGGATCCAAACCCGTAACTCCACAAACCCTGGCCACAGGGCCGCTGAAGCAGAGCACACCGAACTTAACCACTACACTATGGGGCAAGCCCCTCTCTTCTTCTAAAATTCGACCTGTAAAGGACTTCTCCAGTCATGGGGGAAAAAAAGGGACAAATGTGACCTCTTCATTTCTTAATTTGCTAGTTCAAATTTGTAAAAACAGACATTGAATGAAGGTTTGCAATTGGCCTTGCCAATAGCTTAGCACATGATGGCACTGGAGTTCTATAGCCCAGAAGAAAAATTTAGTTTTTTCATTTGAATTCTGATTAGTTAACTCGATATAAAATAAGATTATTTCATGGGAAGTTATTTTCAACTCTGGCAGAAAGATATTTTTGGATACTATTTTTATTAATAGTAAAACAAAAGCAAATATACACACATTCCGTCACATTAAAACAATGTGGTGTCTCTGCGCATCAAGCAGAGAGGCAAACTTCTAAAATACTGCTTGTGTTCCACTTGATCCAAGTCGGCAAGTACTTTTTTGGGTTTTTTTTTGTTTTTTGAGGAAGAATTGCCCTGAGCTAACATCTGCTGCCAATCCTTGTCTTTTTTGCTTAGGGAGACTGGCCCTGAGCTAACATCTGTGCCCATCTTCCTCTATTTCGTGTGGGATGCCTGCCACAGCATGGCTTGCCAAGCAGTGCGTAGGTCCACACCCGGGATCCAAACTGGTGGGCCACCAAAGTGCAACGTGTGAACTTAACCGCTGCGCCACCGGGCTGACCCCTAAGTCAGCAAGTTCTTGTTAAAAGTTTGCTATATGCTTAAAAGATGCCGAAGGTGTTCTAAATGAGTGAAAGAAAATTACACTACTCACCTGTAAAATAAACCACTAGCAAACATAGAGAGCTGAGGTCCTACAATGGCAACCACTGATGGTGTAATCAAATTTGAAGCAGAGAACACTCCATAAATAATTGCCATGCTGTACAGAAAACATACAAAAGGAAAAAAAACACAATACTCCTGAAACACTGTCTCAAAAGTTCGCTTTTTCAAATCTATTTAGAGTCCATAGATTTTTTTTTGCAATAAGCATTCATATTCTTTAGTCACAATTTAGGATAATTATGTCATTAAACTAAATGCTATATTAAAATTTTCACTTGTACAAAATATTGAAGTCTCATCAAATGTCTCTGAATCAGTCTGCCTTGGACAATATGTTTTTAACGTACTGGTAAGTTATAACAGCTAACATTTAACACGTAACAGGCACCGTGCCAAGTACATATTTTCTCTTTTAATCCTAACAGATCTGTGAAGAAGGTATTATTATTATCCTCCTTTTACAGAAAAGAAAACTGAAACAGAGGGGTTATGGAACTTGCCAAAAGTCCAGCTGGATAGCTGGTGAATGGTGGAGCCAGGATCCCATCCCCGGTAATCCGACTTCAGAGGCCCTAGTCAACCAGTCTGCTCTACAAACTTAGCCTACAATTCCTGGCAACTGCGTGAAATGTCCCGCTATAAATAACAAGCACAGAGTTAAAACTCGCTTAACCCGGAACTTATTTAACCCCATCTGATGGTCTCACTTGAACGTTATTCAGCTACTGCAGACCCGCCCCTAGTACATGTCTTGTAGCACTGGGACTAAAATGCTGAATTCATTTACCAGCCACTACTTATAAATCCAAAATAAATTATTCTTTGGTTTTTATGAATTTCTCAAATATCAAATGTTCTTTCACTTGTTTTTTAGAATATGTATGCATATAAAGCACCACAAAAAGTTGTGGTATTATTATTAATCACTTAGAAAAACGGACATTAACATCCTATTACCCTCAAATATCACAGGCAAGGTCAGGTTTAGGATAGGTAATAAAGAACGAAATAAGAAGAGTTGGGGTGGGGTAGGGAGAGGTGTTGGCCATGATCTGCTATTTAACCACAAAGAAATTTAAAAATCTGTTTGTGCTTATACACTTGTACGCATTACGTCCCCAGCTTCAATCACAGTGCACTACCGACTTAGGAAGGTCTCTTCACTTCATTTTCTCCCTTTGTAAAATAGGGACTAAACACCTGAACAAAAATCTAAGCTCCTGGTGACAGTATATTAATCATTAGGAAATTAGGAGAACAGGAAGACCAAATGTTTCAGGAATCATATAAAACACCCCCTGTTTAGGTTTGGGAAGATGTAATTATGACAAGAACAATACTTGAGAGCTCATTATGTGCCAGGCACTGTGCCAAGAGCTTTACCTGCTTTATCTCAGCAAGGAAACTGGGCTCACGGAAGCAACCTGCCTAAGATAAGGCAGCAATTAAGGTGTGAAGCCCGGGTTTCAAACGCAGTGTCTAATTCTACATGAAACCTAAACTCATCACCTTAATTCTATTATGTTCTCCCAAACAGTCTAGGTACAGAGAAGAAAACGGCAATCACTACCGATTCAATCACGATATTTTATTGCTCATGCTTTTGACGGGATTTAAGCAATTACTGTATTATAAAGAGTAAAACCAGTCATACAACACGATACCTGGTATATCCACTGCCGTGAAAATCTGTGCTATTTAAGCTCCTGATGACAGTTTGCTGTGTGGAAGATAAAACTAATCAACGAAAACATTTTTGCAGTCTTCCCTCCCCCCTGGAAAGTCCGTCTCCAAATAATGACAAATAAAGTAAAAACTCAAGACGCTCAATACTTAATGTTGAAAGTCGACTATGAGAGAAGAGAAGGGACTGCAGAACAGAAGACAAACCAATGACGGGGGGGGGGGAGGGGGACCCCCTGTAACCATGCCCTCCTTAACTCTCCAAGTACCAACGCGGACCTTAATATAGACAAGAAATAAAATAGGTCAACGTACAAACCCCAAATCAAACCAGAGAACGAATGGTAATGTTTAACACCCCATATATTAAGAAGAAATGCCTGACAGATGAATTCAGACCTAATCACGAAAAACGAGGAAGGGTGAGAAAATAAAAGGTGCCATTTCAGCGCGCTGTCACAGACAATAAACGTTTATTATCATCCTTGGAATGCATTCTGATCGGCTCTGCAAAGGAGGGAGAACAGACCCCAACTCACCGCCACATTTCCACAAGTTTGAAAGGCGGTGAACATGAACATAAAGGCAATTCCTAAAATAATGATGTTGAAAAGCTTTTTGGATTCCGGGGACATTTTAGCTCAACTCTCCCGGAGGTCAGCAGCAGCCCAGGGCAGTCAGCTCTCCTCGGGGCGAACCACTGACAATCCTGGGGAAACAAACGAGACGGTGAGAGGAGGAGGCAGATCCGGGAGCGAGGCAGCCGAGCTGTCAACTTGCAGTTCTTGGAACGGAATCCCGGGCTCAGGGTGAAGTTCTCCCCACGGGCACAGTTAGGACATTCCTAGGATACGATCCGAGTAGGGGAGAGCCCAACACCCGGAAAAGCGCCAAGAACGTTGTTGCTCCAGGTTGAGGGGCCCGCAAACGGGATTAGGGTCCAAGGGCGAGCTGCAGCGGCCGGCGCCGCCCCGCCCGCCCGGCCCTGACTCACCGCGGGTCAGGCGACTCGGTCACCTGACCGCAGCCGCGGCGCCGGCCGCTCGGCCTGCTGGGAAATGTAGTCCCGGGCTGTTACCGGCCCCAGCCAAATGGGCATCGACAGCGGAACCCAGCGAAGAGAAGTCGGGGACTGCGGGAGGGGGCCTAGAGACGGCGTAGCAGGGTTTGACAAGGCCGGAGACACAAAAGGGCAAATGTGGGAAGGAGGGGTTCCTCTGATAGAGGCGGGGCTCAGGTCCGAGCAGGAAAGCTGCGTGGAGCTCGGATATTGGCATGAAAAGAAGGCGGGGCTGAGAAAGGAAACACCTCCTCTTCCTGCTGCCCGAGAGCGCCCGTCCGGCCTCGCTGCCGGAAGGAGCGTTTCGCGGGCTTTCCAACTGCCCGCAAATTCCGCTCCCACCTCCCAGCAACAGTGACTCCGCGCTTTTCGGCCCGCCCGCCGAGCTCTGCGCAGGCGCGCCGGGCAGGGGCGGGGCGTGCGGCAGCGACGTTACGGGGCGGGGCGAGGCGAGCCAATCAGAGGATTCATTTCCGGGTGGCGCGGGCGCCATTTTGTGAGGAAGGCTATAAATGAACGCTGGGGCCGGACGCCAGCCCAGTTGTTTCTGTGGTGGAGGGCCTTGCTCGTGTGTTCCGGTCCTCTGCTCGGCTTTCCCAAACGTTTCCACGCGGGCGCCAACTGCCAGCGGAGAGGCGCGGCGTCGAGCCGAGCTAGGCTGAGGAAACCGCCGCCGCCGCGCGCGCCCGCCCAGAGCGTTAGTTGGTCGACGCGCAGCCGCGGGCCCAGGGCCGAGTCTCCAGGGCCATGAGTTACGGCCGCCCGCCTCCCGATGTGGAGGGCATGACCTCCCTCAAGGTGGACAACCTGACCTACCGCACCTCGCCCGACACCCTGAGGCGCGTCTTCGAGAAGTACGGGCGCGTCGGCGACGTGTACATCCCGCGGGACCGCTACACCAAGGAGTCCCGCGGCTTCGCCTTCGTGCGCTTCCACGACAAGCGCGACGCCGAGGACGCCATGGACGCCATGGACGGCGCCGTGCTGGACGGCCGCGAGCTGCGCGTGCAGATGGCGCGCTACGGCCGCCCGCCGGACTCGCACCACAGCCGCCGCGGCCCGCCTCCCCGCAGGTACGGGGGCGGCGGCTACGGACGCCGCAGCCGCAGGTAACGGGCCGGCCGGGCGGCGGGCGGGCGGGCGGGGCCGGGAAATGGCGGCGGCGGCGATCATGGCGGCGGCGGCGCACGCGGGCGGGCGGGCGGGCGGGCGGGGCGCGGCTCGGCCCCGGCCCCGGCCCGGCCCCGCTGACGCCGCCGCCGCCCCCTGCAGCCCGAGGCGTCGCCGCCGCAGCCGCTCCCGCAGCCGCAGCCGCTCCCGCTCGCGGAGCCGCTCCCGCTACAGCCGCTCCAAGTCGCGCTCCCGCACGCGCTCGCGCTCACGCTCGACGTCCAAGTCCCGCTCGGCGCGGAGGTCCAAGTCCAAGTCGTCGTCGGTGTCGCGGTCGCGCTCCCGCTCCCGCTCGCGGTCCCGGTCGAGGAGTCCGCCGCCCGTGTCCAAGCGCGAGTCCAAGTCCAGGTCGCGGTCCAAGAGCCCGCCCAAGTCCCCGGAAGAGGAGGGAGCCGTGTCGTCCTGAGCGAACGGTAATGTCCGGCCGGGGGCGCGGGCGCAGCCGGGGGGCGCTGGCGGCGGCGGCCGCGCGGGGCTGCGGAGCGGAGGCGCGGAGCTAGCGAGGGGCTGCGGAGCGCGAGACCGACTGCTGGCTGCCTGTTTGTCGCTGTTTGACCACCGTCTGCATTTTCCCCTAAAGCTGCGGTCTCCTGTTTGGTAACAGACTGTGGGCCGGTTTTGCAGACTTTAGCTGGTTTGGCTGATCCTCGGGGACCAGGTTCTGTGGGCGTGTGTTGGAGCAGGTTTGTGCACGCGTTAAAGACGCACTATCCGCGGAGGCGGCCGGGGGGGCCGGATAGTGTGTCTTTAACTCCGGTCGTCGGTCCTGCGTTGAGAGGAGGGGCCCTCGGTAGCTCCGACGGAGGCCTGTTCCCGGGTGCGAACGTTGGGCTTGCGAGCTCCGAGGCCGAGCGCAGACCCCCCTCCGGCCGCTCTCGGAGCCGCGGTCGGCGCCCAGCCCCGCCCCCTTTTTTGTTTTCTCCCCCCGTGGTCCTCGGCAGCACGGGCGCGCGTGGGTGCGCGCTGGGGGCTGCGGAAGCCCCCCGACCGCCCGCGGCCCCGGCGCCTGGCAGAGGCCGCGCGCTGGGCGGCTGCGCGTGCGCGGCGAGCTGAGCCGGTCTCTCTTCGCACCTAGATGTGTCCGCGCGCGGCGTAGCGGAGGCCGTGGGGAGGACCCGCACCCAGTCCGCCGGAGAGTCCTTGGAGCGAGCAGCTGGCTACCGAAAGGTTATTTTGTAACATTTGTCTAACTTCTTACTTGTTTTAAGCTTTGCCTCAGGCGGCAAACTTCATTTTATGTGCCATTTTGTTGCTGTTATTCAAATTTCTTGTAATTTAGTGAGGTGAACGACTTCAGATTTCATTATTGGCTTGGATATTTGAGGTAAAACTTCCTTTTTGTTTATATAGTGCTGACTTTTTTTGTTTGAAATTGAACAGATTGGTAACCTAAATTGTGGCCTCCTGACTTTTTAAGGAAACGTGCAGCCATTACACACAGCCTAAAGCTGTCAAGAGATTGACTCAACATTGCCTTCATTCCTTAAAATTAAAACCTACGAAAGTTGGTGTAAATTTGTTTGTATATGTTATTTACCTGCAGATCTAAATGGTAATCTGAACCCAAATTTGTGTAAGACTTTTCAGGTGAAAAGACTTGATTTTTTTGAGAGGATTGTTGACCAAACACAATTCTAATCTCTTCTCTTATGTATTTTTGTGCACTAGGCGCAGTTGTGTAGCAGTTGAGTAATGCTGGTTAGCTGTTAAGGTGGCGTGTTGCAGTGCAGAGTGCTTGGCTGTTTCCTGTTTTCTCCTGATTGCTCCTGTGTAAAGATGCCTTGTCGTGCAGAAACAAATGGCTGTCCAGTTTATTAAAATGCCTGACAACTGCACTTCCAGTCACCCGGGCCTTGCATATAAATAACGGAGCATACAGTGAGCACATCTAGCTGATGATAAATACACCTTTTTTTTTTTTGTCTCCCCTAAAAATGATAAATTTGATCATCTTCATGTATGAACTTAAAATATGGAAAATGTTAAGGAAGCAAATGGTTTGTAATTTTGTAAGTACTTATAACATGGTGTATCTTTCTGCTCATGAAGATTCTGTACTATGACTTTTGTTTCTGTAGTTTAATTAAAACGTTTTCTTGGTGTTAGCTTTTCTCAGAATATGTCTTGGTCTTTTTTTCCCCCTTTATTTGAAAGATCTGTGCAGTTATTTTGTGAATGTTACTGAATGTATAGTATGAAAGTGAAGTGTCTAGTTGCTGGCCTTTTTACTGAGTTAAAAAGTGGAAATGCCAGTTCAGCACCCACTACCCCTAAAAACCATGCTCTAAGGTAGCACTTGGAGGTCGTGGGTACCCCCTTCTCTCATAACCTAACTTATGCCCCATTTTGATGACTTAAGAACAATCTCAGTCCTTTTTCTTACAGATGTTTTAATTTTTGTTTTCATGGCTATGTAACCCACGAGTGCTATCTAGGTGACCTTCCATAATCTCAGGCCAACAGATCTGACCGTCTTCAGATGGTACTGCTTGTGCTCTCAAGAAGCTGAAGTGGTCTGAGTCCTAGTTGCCATACCAGGTTGCTAATCAGTATTGACATATTGTCCTAAAACAGCTTGTACATGTAATCAGAGACTGTCCTTTGCAAAGGAGATGACCAGCATTTCAACAGTATGTCTTCCTGGGAGGGCAGACTCTGCTATGTTTTCTTTGTCTGCATCAAAAGACTCCAGAGGGATGTGGACACATTTCATATCCCACTTGTAGAGCAAAGCTTCAAGTGACCAGTCAGCACTGAAAAAAATAAATTGTTTTTTAAAAGTCATGCTTTTCCTGTTTTGCTTCAGATATATTTTCATTTTATCGTTAAACTAGGCATTGTGTAAAATAGGGCTTAAGTTAACTTTTAATAAAATTGAGAGTAAACCAGGATTATTCAGGCCTACCTTCTGACCTGGTAAGTAGACCATAACTGGACCTTGGGGTTCTTCTGCATCAAAAAGTATACCGTAGTTAAAATGTCTTCAAAGTCTGGAAAGAGAGGAATTCTTAAGACCCCTACTTACATAGCATCTCTGGCCAAATTTACTACTGAAGAGCAAAGAAGTGTTACCTTCTGGTTCAAAGAAGACATCAGATGCAAGAAGGATATCTTGTGGTGGCAGAGCCAGGAGCTCTTGAGACATGTGACCCCACGTTAGTCCTATGATGCGCACCTGTGGCAGGTTATTCATTTGGCAGCTTTGCCGACAGACTTCTAGACAGTGAGGCAGCTCTGAACTGTCTGACAGTATTACTTCAGCACCACATTTTGCAGCCATAATTCCTGGAAGGCTCACTCCCCCTCCAATCTAAGAAGTTAAAAGATGGCATTTGAAAGTGTCTAGAACTGTGAAGAATTGGGGATTTTGGCAGACAGTTCCCCATTTCATTCTTGCATTGATCTTTAAATACAGGACCAACATGTAAGGTATATTCTAGAGCTGGTATCTATAAAACCTGCCCTGATTAAATGCTGCTTTACAACATGTGAAGCTTAGGCTTTAAATTTGTTAGGACAAAAGTTATTTCCTTGATTCTTCTAGTTGGATCAAAGGGCATACAGGGCCCTGTATTGTGCAACTGACATAATGTTGCTTCCAAACTCACTGTCTCAGGCAGTTTCATTACTTAATATGCCCAGGGAAGTAGTTTGGGGACACCTGTTCTGTCATTTCCAGTTCTCTTTGGTCTCTAAGTTAAGGAGCTCCTAATAGGACACCAGGTCTCTAGAATCTCTGGTCAACTTGAGCGGGCACAGCCAGCCATTCAGTTGTTTATACCAACTTAATTGCTTTTATGTGGATAAAGCCTGACAGGTCTGCAACATGGCTTTCTACCGAAGGGGATTTTCCAGTTGGGTCTTGAAGAAAGTGACAAACACTTGTACGTGTAACACCAAAGAATTCTTGGTAAGTGTTAACATTTATATCGATTGAAATACAGGCTTCCCATTTTTCAGTTTGAGAGTGGGCAGGATCCTTGATCTTTTGTGAATGCCTAACAGTTTTACCACTATTCTGGACCAGAAGTATGCCAAACCCCTTCTCCACCCTTCGTTTCATTTACATGGTGGTGTGAAAGTTGAGGTGTTAACCTGCTGATTTGTCTCCAGCCTTTGGGTCTATTAGTATAGTACCATTTCTGCAAATGACGAAAGTGTATTTCTCCAGGCCTTCAGCAGTCTCAAGTCAGGTGGAGTTTGATAAGAAGAGCATGAGATACATTTTTAAACTAATCTCTAGATTTCCAAGAATGGGAAGGGCTAATCTGTGAGGACTGCAGGTGTTACAGCAGAGCCCGGATGACCCTGTTGGGACAATCTGGAAGGACGATCTTAAGTGCTTCTGGGCCGAGATTCCATTAGTCAACAGGCTTCACTTAGAATAGGGGTCAGCAAACTCAAGGGCCAGATAGTGAACATTTTAGTCTTGGTGGGCCACGTATGGTCTCTGCCTATTCTTTTTTTAACACTTTAAAAATGTAGAAAGTGTTCTAGCTTACATGCTTTCCGAGCTAGCCAAAACAACCCTGACTTTAAAATATTTAACAAGCTAATAACAAGCATGTAGACTTAAATCTGAACATAGGATTTCTGGAAACCTCAAAGGCACTTGTACCTCTAAGACAGCCTTGCCTGGCAGAGATCTTCTGTGAAACCACAGGTACTGGGCTAGGACCACAGCACAGGGCCAAACATACATTCCATATTGGAGATGCAGGACCTGAAAAGAATTTTTTTGCATGCCATAAATAACTCATCTGCTGGAAGTTAGAATATTTATTTATACAACAATTACTGAGTGCCCAGCACTGGCATCCATTACAAGGACAGTTCTCTGCTCTCCAGTTCACAAATATGTGGGGATATAAAACTGCAGTACCATGTGGTAAGCACTCCATACCCTCACTGATTCAAGCATTTATCCAGCAACTGACTGGCTTAGTGTCTATTCTAGGCTGAGGGTGTATATATATAGATACATCCTACTGGGAAGAGACAGGCAACATGTAAGTAAATATAGTTTTGGTTGGTGAAAATGTAACAAAACAGAGTAATGGGGGTGTGGGGTGCGAGGGTTCAGTGATCACAAGGTGAGGTGGCTGCCCTAGATAGGGAGAGGGGGTGATTCAGGCAAAGGTCCTGAAGCAGGAACTGAAAGGCCTCTGGCTGGAGCATAGAAAGCACTGGCCACACGGGTATGGGGGCTGGAGGCAGGGCTCAGACCTGCGGGGTCTTGTAGACCACAGGAAGTTTTGCTTTTTTTCTATGTGCAATAAGATAACCGGAGGGTTTTAAGCACAGGCATAACTTGGTATGCTAAGAAACCATGTGGTCTTAGGAAGACATCCTAGAAGAGGTTTGAGTGGAGCTGAACTCAACTCGGAGTTAGGGAGGCAGGCAGCTTACAAAGCCTTTGGAAAAGCAGAATTGTGACACAGCACCGTATTTAGGGAGGCAAGATAACATAGCTCACACCTCTGGAATGAGCCTACCTGAGTTCAAACTCCAGATCTGTAACTGACCAGCTGTGTGACCTCACTCAAGGTCTGTGCTTCGGTTCCTCAACTGCAAAATACCATCTCAGGGTGATGAGGAAGATTCAATGCAAACTACTTAGTACAGTGCCAGGCCAAAAATAAGCATAGTTAGCTATTATTAAACCGCAAAATAGCAAGTCTTTGTTTTCTAGAGCAAAGGGTGACCCTAGTGGGGTGGTAGGAAAGGGGGCTGAAGAGGTAAAAACATCCAAGGTGAATGAACTGAAGGTCTGAACTTAATCAATCCACTCAACAAAAATATTAGTGTCTAGAATATGCTTGGCACTGTTCTCTTAGTGTAGGGGGTACAAGCATGATTAACGAGACAAAAAAGTCTGCTCTGGTGGATTTTACCCAGGAGTACAATTAAGGATTTCTGACAAGGAGTGGGTCAGCAGATTTGGGTGTAAAGAAAAGGGACCTCTACTCTCACAGGGTATATCTTCGCCCCCTAAATTTGGGGAGAACTCCAAATGGGTATTTCAATGTGAAGGCGTTTAGAAACTATCAGAAATGGGTTCCACTCCAGCCTTTAACTTCTGTTTCTCATCTTTAAACTGTTATTACTAATGCCTACCTCAAAGACTGCTGTTAAAGTCGAATGAAACACAGCAACGTGAAAGTGTTCTGAAAAACCGGACGTATATAAAATATAATTATTATTAAGAGTTTGGGGGCAGCCACCAGCTGAAAGAAGAGGTGAGTGCCAACCCAAGAAACTTTATTTGGGCAGTGAGAGTTGGAACTCCTGATCCCAGATAAAGCTGAATTAAGAAGCCCTTCAACAAGATCAAAGAAAACATTAGGTGTCAAAGAATGCCCTTTTCTGGCAAGAAATATTCGATGTGGAGAGGCCTCTCTCCTGGCAGGGTCCCCAAATTTCTTACTGAACGACATTTAATCTGCCAAAGGGCTTCAAACCGAACCTTTTCGCTCCGTGGTGCATCCCAAGGCAGGAAGCCGCGGACCCCTGCACCCCCATTCCTACCCCCCTGGTTGTCAGAACCGCTCCTGCCTGGGGCGCCACCGCAAAGACCAGAGGTGCGCCCGGCGGGTGCCGCTGCACGCACCTGCGGGACGTGGACCTCCAGCACGGCCCCCTCGGCTCCCGGGCCCGGCTCCTCCGAAAACCGAAAGCGCTGGGCCCGGACCACATGTCCTCGAAAGCCACGCTCGCCCAGAGGGGAGTCGGGTGCCGGCGGGAGCAGCGGAGGGCGCCGGGATCCCAGGCTGCGCGCGCGGGGGCCGCCTCCCCGGCGCCACGTGGCCATCCGCGTGCCCCGTCGGGTCGCCACAACCCGACGGCAAGAAGGGGGAAGCACTCCTAGGCCGACGAGGCAGCCGCGCAGCGAAAACCCACCCGAAGGCAAACAGGTGAGACACAGAGACAAGACCGGCCGGAAGCGGGCCACGAGAAGAGGCGCGCTGCCGGAAGTGACGCGCGGCCGGAAGCGGGCGCGGGAGAGGCGGGGCCGCACTGGGCGGGGCCTGAGCCGGCCCGACCTTCCAAACATGGCGGAGGCCCGGGGTGTGTGAGGGCGGACCCCGGAGGCGCCGAGGCCAATGGCTGACCGCGAGAGGCCGGGGGGCGGGGAAGACGGCAGCCGCATGCCCAACCCGAGGCCCGGGAGGTGGCTGGGGAGTGAATTTTCTGGAAGGCGACTTTAAAGCTGCCGGGCCGGAGCGAAGGGCGTTTGGGTGCCGCTGTCGCCGCCAGGGCCGGGGAGGGGGACGCGTTGGTGGCCGGAAGCGAGCTGCGCCGGGGTGGTCGCGGAGCCAGCTGGTGACCCCGCAGGATGAACCACAAGAGCAAGAAGCGGATCCGCGAGGCCAAGCGGAGTGCGCGGCCGGAGCTGAAGGACTCGCTGGACTGGACCCGGCACAACTACTACGAGAGCTTCTCGCTGAACCCGGCGGCCGTGGCGGTGAGCGGGCCGGGCCGGGCCGGGCACGGCGGGCGGGCATCGGGGCCGGGGCCGGGCACGGCGGGCGGGCTTCGGGGCCGGGGCCGGGCACCGCGGGCGGGCATCGGGGCCGGCGCCGGGGCCGGGCATGGGAACGGCGGGCGGGGGTCGGGGCCGGGGCCAGGCACGGCGGTCCCCGGGCGCTGTGGACCTCTCCGGGGCCATGGCCGCCCGCCCCGCCGGCGCTGAGCGCGGCCCCCAGAATTCCGATGGGCTCACCTGCACCCCGCGGAGGTCGGGGTCAAGGGGGCCCGGATTCCAGGGCGGGACTCCTTCCTCCCGGGCAGCTGGAGGCTCACGCCTTCGGCGCCCTCAATAAGAAGGCCTGTCGTCACTTGACCCCTTTGGGCGGCGGGACCCTCGGGGACCCACAAGTGGGAGATGCGAAGCCACCCTCCCTGGTGGGGTGGCGTTGGGTGCGACGTGCCAGCACGCACGCAGGTCCCCCTCCCTCCCGAAGAATCTGGCTCCTTAGGTATGTCATTGCTAATTGGCCCTGGGGGACACCCTTATCTGCCGCTAGACTTTTTTTTTTTTAACTGGATAGGTCTTTTTTTCTGATTTTCTCAGGATAACGTGGAGAGGGCAGACGCGTTACAGCTGTCGGTGGAAGAATTTGTGGAGCGATACGAAAGACCTTACAAGCCCGTGGTTCTGCTGAACGCCCAAGAGGGTTGGTCTGCGCAGGAGAAATGGACTCTCGAGCGCCTCAAAAGGAAATACCGGAACCAGAAGTTCAAGTGCGGTGAGGATAATGACGGCTACTCCGTGAAGATGAAGATGAAGTACTATATCGAGTACATGGAGAGCACTCGAGATGACAGTCCCCTCTACATTTTTGACAGCAGCTACGGTGAACACCCCAAGAGAAGGAAACTTTTGGAAGATTACAAGGTGCCCAAGTTTTTCACTGATGACCTCTTCCAGTACGCGGGGGAGAAGCGCAGGCCCCCTTACAGGTAAAGGACCTGACGGTGAAGCGGTTGCAGTTTCCTCTCCAACAGCATGGGGCAGCCGAGCTCAGTCAGCTCACCTGTTTCCAGCGCAGTGAGTGGTTCTCCCTTGGCTGCACGTGGAACTTAGAAGGCTGCTGATGCCTGCCTGGGTCCTACTGCCAGAGACGGATGTAATTAGTCTGGGCCTCAGGATTTCTGAAAGCTCCCCCCGCTGCTTCACATGTGCAACCAAAGTTGAGCCACTGGTCCATAAGAGAAGTTTTCAGAGTTCAGCAGTAAGCCGTGTCAGTGATTTTTCTTTTTTTTCTGTCAGAGCTTACTCCACGCACAATTCACCCAGCGTTTCTATGTAACAGAATTTGTGTAGTTTCTGAAATAAAGATAACATAATATATTGTATAAAACTGGAAACTTATTTTGTGTTGTTGTGCATAAAGTGAAATTATCCTTCACATCTTGGATGTTTCTATCTTTTAGGTGGTTTGTGATGGGGCCACCACGCTCTGGAACTGGAATTCACATCGACCCTCTGGGAACCAGTGCCTGGAATGCCTTAGTTCAGGGCCACAAGCGCTGGTGCCTGTTCCCTACGAGCACCCCCAGGGAACTCATCAAGGTGACCCGTGAAGAAGGAGGGAACCAGCAGGATGAAGCTATTACCTGGTTTAATATCATTCATCCCCGGACACAGCTTCCAACCTGGCCCCCCGAATTCAAACCCCTGGAAATCTTACAAAAGCCAGGAGAGACTGTCTTTGTACCAGGTATAGATGAACTGAAGGTACATTGTTTGATCTCAGTAATTTGTCGTTTTGGAGCAGAACTGTATAGAGAGGGAAGCAAAGATGTCTGCCTGCTGACTCTGAATGAACTGACCGGTGCCCCCCTCTGACAGTGATCGGTGCTGCATTGGCAAGCGCTTCGGGGCCTGCTGTCCATGTTTCTTGTAGCCCAAATGTGTAGTGACTGTTGATAAATTTTCTGTCTGTAGAGATCCTACTCTCTTTATCCCTTGAGTTACCTAGTGTCTTTGTGTCTGTGCAGTAACTTGTAGAAGCTTCTGTAAATGTGTTTGATACAGTGTAGCACTGGGTGAGTTGAGTGAGGACATAGTGACTTTAAGAGCTGGCCTGTTGGTATAGTGGTTAAGTTCATGTGCTCCACTTCCGTGGCCTGGGGTTTGCAGGTTTGGATCCTGGGCGTGGACCTCGCACTGCTCATCAAGCCTCGCTGTGGCAGCATCCCACATAAAATGGAGGAAGATTGGCACAGATGTTAGCTCAGCGACAATCTTCCTCAAGCAAGAAGAGGTAGATTGCCAACAGATGTTAGCTCAGGGCTAATCTTCCTCACGGGAGGGGAAAGAAAAAGAAAGGAAATAGGGACTTTGAGCCAAGAAGCAGGAAATCCCACACCTGAAAAGTACACTTTGTTTCAATACATTAAGTGTTGGGAGTGAGGATATTGAAGATGGGAGTTCTCTTCCTAGAAGCTGAAGAACTTGCTACCTTTACAGTTTGGGTCACAGCTTTAGGTTAACAGGGGTTGACAAATTTTGCTGTAAAGGGCCAGAGAGTAAATGTTTTAGGCACTGCGTGCCAGACCGTCTGTTGCAACTGCTTGGCTCTGCCTGTGTAGCAGGAAAGCAGCCACAGACAGTCTGCAAACGAACAGGCACAGCTGTGCTCCGATAAAGCTTTACACAGACTGGTCGTTTGTGATTCCTGGATCAGGAGGTGCATTCACCACTCTGGGCCCTGTGTCTCTGAGGGTCTCCCTCGTGGGTAGGAGTCCCCTGTTTTTGAAGTTTATGTTATACAGTGATTGTGTATAGAACCCAACCCCGTTTAACTGTGTATTGTTGGATTTCAGGAGGCTGGTGGCACGTTGTGCTCAATCTTGATACCACCATTGCCATCACCCAGAATTTTGCCAGCAGCACCAACTTTCCTGTTGTATGGCACAAGACGGTAAGAGGGAGACCAAAGTTATCAAGGAAATGGTATAGGTGAGAGATTTTTTTTTCTTGTTTTTGCTTTGTTCCAGTTTCTACCCCAGAGATTTGTACCCCAGTGGAAAGAGTCCACTGGTGCAATAACGTGTGCTGATTTTAGACAGGCTGGGAAAAGCTGGGGCTGCAAAACCCCATCAGTAGGAGGAGAGTGGGTCCAAGGTCAGGGCTAGTTCTCAGCATGCTTGCTGGCCTCGAGGTGACAGGCTAAGACTCTGCATGTTGATCCAAGTCAGTCAGTCACAACATGATCATAATTGGGATTGTTTCTCATTTTCTGTTTTTTTTGTATTTTGTTTTTTTTCTTTTTTCCCCCCCAAAGCTAGCACTAGCACAGGAAGCCATTTTGCTTGGGTTTTATTTTGGTTCCTTCCTTTCCTTACCCAGAAGCATTCCTCCCATTTGAACTTATTACCTTCAGTTCTTGTGAGTGAGGTGACTGCCCTGGAGACTTAGCTCCTCTGTTTATCCACAGAACAGACACAGCACGGGCAGCGGCAGTGCAAGCCACCCCCAGCCACCCCGTGCCACTGTGTCCCAACCCTGACCTGGAGGGACCAGCTCTCGGGGTAAGAGAGGGATTCTGGCTTGTTCAGTGCTCAGCCTCCCTGCTGAGAGGGCCAGCAAGGGTGGTGGCTTTGTTCTCCCCGGACTCTTGGGCCTCTGAGGCCCACTTACTCCATCCCGTAGGCCGCTGCGTGCTGCGATTTGGCATTCTGAAGGCCTTGCCATACAGCAGGTCTCTGTCCCTGGTTACACTGGATGCCAGGTTAGGTTCCTACGGGGAGGGCTGCTGCCTCTGAAAGTCCAGTTCAGTTTATCTTCGAGTGAGGGGGGACCCTCTCTGTTACTTGACACTTCGTGTTTCTTACAAACCTATTTGTTTCTATTCTTACAAATAGAATTTAACCAAGCCCAACTCCGATTGTGAAGTGCTGTACTGTGGAAGGGAAAGCTTCCCCAAAAATCGGCTAGGAAGGGCTCAGAAAAACAAGGAGGAGAGAGACTTTCTCCCAAGGGGGAAAAACTTAAGACCAACTCAAGGAAATGTGCCTTGCTGTCGACAGCCCGGCTGGCTCGTTGCACAGGTGGCAGTAGACCGCGTAGCTCGTTTTCTTTTCAGAAAAGCCTGAGCAGCCCGTTAGGGCTTTTGTTCCCAGCCTGTGGATTCGTGTGTCCTCACCACCACACAGCGCCCATTCTGAACCAGGCACTTCTGAGAGAGACAGGGCTCAGCTTTGAGTCTGGGTTATTGTGTGTGGCTGTCGTTGCCCCTCCCAGCACTGAGAACAGTGTCTCTTGTCTCTCAGGATCTTGAAGCAAGAGCACCCTGAGTTGGCGGTGCTGGCCGACTCCGTTGACCTGCAGGAATCCACAGGGATCGCCTCGGACAGCTCCAGTGACTCCTCCAGCTCCTCCAGCTCCAGCTCGTCTGACTCTGACTCAGAGGTGAGGCCTTGCTCGTTCTCCAGGCCTCAAGGGCAGGTCACCCCAGAAAAACCAGGTGTGACTCTCCCGCCTCCTCTCCAGGAGGGAGAAAGATGTGAAGGTTTTTCACTTTGTTCCAAGAACTACAACTGCCACCATTCCTGCTGTGTAGGGAATTTTGCCCGTTTTAGAGCTTTACACGTGTATGTGAGTCGTTAGAATAACCCCAGAAGGTAAAAGGAGTACTTGGGGATTTCGTCAAGTCCATGGTCCAGCATCACACAGCTGGCAAACAGCAGGGTTGGAATTCAGACTCAGAGCATTCTGACCTCAAAGTCCATGTTAAGAATTTTCTCTGTGGACTTGTAAGCCTAGAAACTCAGCAAATTCAGTGACTTGCCAAAAGCTAACACAGTATTGGGTAAGAGGGTCCTGTGCCCTTAGCAGATGGGATTTCTGTCTCGTCATTTTGCATCATCTACTGATGTAGTCTTTTCTTGTTGGGGCTGGGGGGTGTGTGCGTTGTGTGAACGGTCAGTGCTGTACTTGCTTGCTTTCCACTCCTCGGGCTCGCTGTTGGTACAGTGGGATTCCATAATGCGGTCTCAGACTGTAAAATATTCTTAGAGGGGGGTCTCTTGATCTCAAACAGATAAGCCTTCCATTAGAGAACACGGGAGGGCCACTGGGCATCTGAGGGGAGATTCCGGTTCTTTGGGGGCCAGAAACAGCTGAGGAGATGGGTATGCAGACTGTCTTACGGAGCTGCTGTCCAGCTGGTTTGCTTCTGGGAGAACGTGGACGCTATTTGCGCTGTCTCCTGAGGTTTGTGTAATGAAGAAGTGGGCTGCATCCAGTTGAATTCCTGTTTTCTCCTCCCGTATCCAGGGTGAGTCCGGGTCTGAAGGTGACGGGATGATGCACCGCAGAAAGAAGAGGAGGACGTGCAGCATGGTGGGCAATGGGGACACCACCTCCCAGGACGACTGTGTGAGCAAAGAGCGCAGCTCCTCCAGGTGACCGAGCGTGCTGTTGTCGGGGTAGAAGGACATGCCCGCAGCAAGCGGCAGGGCCCGGGGAGGGCAGCCCGTCGGATCTGCAGACAAGGGAGGGCCGGCGAAAGCCAGAGAATGAGGACACTCTTGGAATATGAGTCCATTCACTCAGCATTTGCTACAGTAGCTTTTTTCTTTGCTACCAGTGCAAATTAACATGGCTTGTTTTATGCATAAAGGCAAGAATCTATGTGGATGGTGCCAAGGAAACCCTTTACATTATTTAATAAAAATTAAACCTATTTTATATCTTGAGATTTTTTTCCTTTGACAATACCAGAACTTCCCTTGTTACTCTTCTTGTCGTGGTCTTAGGGGAAAGTAGGGACTCCACTGCTCTGTCTGTCTCCTCCTTGGGGAAGTGTTAGTTACAGCGGGAAAGGAGAAAAAGACTAGAGAAGTTCCCCAGTATCTTCTGCAGAGCCTGAGACGTGGCCTCCTGCTTTTTCTCCCAGTCTGCATTGCCAGCTTTGAGTGCTGGCACCAGGCCAGACAGCTGCAGGGAACTCAGATTTTTTTTTATAAAACCTTAATCATGTCTCCAGTGTTTTGTTTGTTTGTTTTATGAAACCAGATTGGATCTAAATAAATTAAAACATAAAAATCAAAAAGGTAACCTCTTTGCAAGCAGCTGCCCTAGTGCTGGGCACATGACAGACTCCCACTGAAGTCTGGTCACTCTGCAGGCGTCCAGGCTCTTTAAATCCCAGAGCCTTGTTTTCCAGGTGCTAGTTGAAGTGTCTTTGTCCATAGCATCAAAAGGTGAGATTTCGGGAAGATAGTAAAATACTGAAGCTTGTAGGATTCTCAGTGTCTGAAGTCCTTGACCACTGCCGGTGACATTCCTGTTATGTTCTTTGTCTCTCTGAGCAGCTGAGTGTTGTCTTAGATGTGCTGTGAAAGTTTAGGACCCACCTTCCTTTCTGTCGTCTTTTCCTCATTCTCTTTGGTCTCGCTGGAAGTCCATGGGGAAATTCAGATGTCTTATTCAAGTGAATTTCTCAGACTAGAATGTGCATTTCTCAACCCGAGTTGTCCTTTTCACAGCCGTACTCAGATTTCTTTTCTTGCCTTTTTAAGTTGTTTCTACTGTTGTAGACTTACGTCTGCACTTCCGTTGTGACTTCGTAATTTGTAAGAAAAATTTTTAGAGGAAGCTCTGCCATTATTTCAACATGGGGATCCTGGGGGTTCTGCTTTTACCGTTTCCTTCCAGCTCTGTACCCAGCTGTGCTGTCTACATGCTGATTACAGGCAGTTGTGCTTTCCTTGGCAGGATTAGGGACACCTGTGGAGGCCGTGCTCACCCCTGAGCAGATAAAGAGACTCTCCCGAGGTGGCTCCCGTGTAAGCTGTCCCTGGCCATCCAACTCAGTTTTCACGTCTTCTGCTCCTACCTTCTCCTTTGTCTTCTTTGAATTTGGATAATCCTTCTTTGGTCTAAGCTTCTGTCTTCGGTCAAATGCTGTTTTTACTGCTCACTAAGAATAGATTCTCAAGAAGTTCAAAAACTCGGCAAGCTCAGTGAAACACTGAAGGCTGATGTGATGTTGGCTAAGAAGGTTCTGTGCTGTCTCCTTTAAAACCAAGCTGGTCAACCCCGAGGCCGAGGGTTATGACCCTTTGAATGTCTGGTTGCGTCTGTTCCCTCCCTGATGTTGCTGAGGAGCTTCTGCTGTCCGCAGAGCCGGCTGCACACAAGCAGAGATGCTGCAAGTGGTGAGTGGACTTTGATTTGGGTGTGAACCAATGACGTGTAAGAAGTACTGTGAGTACGCTCCCTTCCTGGATGTCACTGTTTGTCTAAAAATGTGTTGAGTACAGCAACGCAGCCAGCGTGCCCAGCACCGCTCCCCACTGCCTAGTACCTTTTCTCCGTGCTCAGAGAGGCTGTTAAATTGCAGGGTGTTTGTGTGTGGTGTATTTGGGGGAGCGATGACACATCGGGTTTTTTTGCTTATGAACAGAGTGGGAACGGTGTTCACTGTGTTCTTATCACAGAACTTAAACTATAAATAGGGCCAGTTCCAACAGATTTGTCCCATTCTCTCCCAGCATGTGGTCTCTAAGTCAGAAGCTCCCATTCTGGAGGTGACTTCATGATGAGCGTCCCCATTTGTTTGACCTGCAGGTGTTAGGTGGGTGGCTTGTGCTACACACCAGGAATAAGTTCAGAGACGGTGCTTCTAGTCTTCAGGATCTGTTTAGGCTTCTCAGTAACTCTGGTATGAATACTTGGGGATTGACCAGCAGGTTCCATCTCATGCCCTCTTGATTCACCTGCTTGCCTTAATCTGTCCCTAAATTCAACTAAATTTAAGTAAAAATAAGAAGGGGACTGTCAAGGACATGCCCAGTGAAAAGCACTGTCCTGGGCTGGAATGTAGGTAAGGGCATAGGCAGCCAGAGGGGAGAAGGAGCTCTCCCTGTAGTTGCCCAGAGGAGAGAGTGTGGAATACTGGAATTGCATGGTGTTGCCTCTCAAAATCCCCCTAAAAATGAGTATAATTGGGAATCCAGGTCTCTCCTTGCCAAATGTTACATTTTTAACAGACTGGTTATCATTTCCTGACGCTGGATCCGTCATGTGGCTTTACTGTAGGAGGATGGTCCCCTATTTTGTCTTAGTCCAGTTTTCTTCAGCCTAAAATACCAACCCAAATATGTGGCTGGGTTGGATGGAGAACTGGCCATCTTCCTGGGCGTCCGCGTGCATCACTCTGCCTGCCGCATGGCGCGGCTCTCCCACTCCTTCCCAGGCCACAGGGCTCGGGTTTCAGGGTGGGCCCACTGTGTGTTTGAGTGGGAGTAAAGTCAAACCTTGAAGGTGTAGTCTCTTTGTATTAATGTCTGAATGGTGTTCCTCCTTCTCTTTTTTAAAAATTTTTCTTGCCATCTTCAAAATGCTTTTTTCTTTTCCCCAGTATTGCTTCCTGGCTGCCACACTCACCTTCCTCTCAAATCCATACCAACTGCTCCTTTCTAAAACCAAAGGCAAAAGGCTGTTTGCCGCCAGGGGGCGTGGTGGGACGCGTTTCCAGGGGCTGGGATGGTGGAGCGGAAATTTGAATTTGAGAGATTAGCCACCCAGTTTTCTTCCCCAGGTACCCAAGGTGATCTTGTGTGATAAACAGTATCCAGAAAGAAGGGATCCAGCCTGTCCAACAGGCCTGCGGTCACCTCTCCTCAAAGGGTCTGGGTAGCACAGATCACATGCTGCTGTTGGCTCTTGCCAACCCATGATGACTGTGGAACACTCTTTATTTGCTTTAGCCAGGCCAGAGATTCAACAGCCCCCCTTTCACTGTCGCTGTCGGCCAGCCAGGCGCACCACTGTGTTAGCAGAGCAGGGATGAGGTGGGGAAGCCACGGGAAGGGAGTGGTGGTGGCTGGGTGATCAGGATAAGGTAGGAAGTGGGCAGCAAGGGCTCCATCTGTTCTAAAGTTAACCCTTCTACCCTCCGAGCATGAGCTACTCCTTTGAGTGGCATCAGCAATAGTAAGGGGAAGGATACAACATTAAACTGTTTTTAGGGACTATTTTCCAAGATGACACTAGTCTTCAGATCAATGGGCTGTCTTGAAAGAAGGGATGTTACACTAGTCACTACTGATGGGGAGGAGCAGGGTGGGCGAGACAAGAGTGGAGGACCAGGACAGCCAGGACAGGAGGAGAGTTCTGGGTCTCTGGGAATCCAGGGCTGCACACAGGGGCCTCTGGGCTCAGTAGTAGCACTGTGATGTTTACCGTGACACCTTTGAAGGGAGAGCCACCAAAAACAAGGACATTATTCACATTTCGCTTGTGCTTGCAGATGCCCATTTATTAATCATTCAAGCATTCTGCAAATGTTTGAGTGCCAGGCACTGTTCTAGGTGCTGGTGAGCCAGCAATGACAAGCCCAGGTCCTTGACCTCGTGAGCTTAATGGACAGTAAATGTGCTGTTGTTCACAAGGGCCGCTGGTCAGCGTAAGTAGAGCTGTGCACATCTGTTTCTACAACCAGAAAAGCAAGTTTAGCCCTTACTAAACGCAAGTTATGAGATCTTCATAAGAGAACATAATTATCATTATAGCTGTATTCTTAACTTAGGATGTGGCTTCTTTGCAAGTTAGCTAAAGGTATTTAAACTAAGGATAGCAAGAAAGTTGCTGGTGCAAGTGCTTTACAAATTTATTCAAGGTTCAGCCTTGATGTGACTTAGGACTTTAGACGAGAGTGTGGGATGGAACAGGAATTGTGCAGTAAACGTAGAAAGTGTTCTCTAGGAGGTAGATGTCTAAGCACGCAGCTTAGGTTCGCGGGATAGTGTAGCATTTCCACAAATAAGTTGTTTGTCATGTGTGTTCTGAACACTGCTGATGGTGCCATGTGGAGTCTGGTTTCTCCCTACAACCCCGTTCCCTGGCTTCTGTCAAGATGTGACATTGTGTGCAGTAAAACCAGATGAACTGTGTGCCCTAGGGTAGTGGCTCTCAACTTTATCTCATTGTTGGTTAAAAAACTGGAAACATCTAGCCCCCACTGCATCTCCCAGGAGGATTGGCCCCGGCCTGCTGTCTCCGAGGTGACCGCACACCACAGAAGAACTGGGACTGTCTGCTGAGTGCCTCGTGCCTCCTGCAGTTGTCAAATGGAACTCTGAGCAGCCTCCTCCTTCTGCTCCCGTCTCCGTGGGGTCCGCCACAAAATGCCTGTGGGTCTGCCATTTGATTGGTATTTTTAACTTTCACTTGGATGAAACTTGTTCATCATTTTAAATAAAGCAACTTGATTTGGAGTTGGGTTTTTTGCATTGTTTTGTCCTCGTTTCTTTTCACTGTAACTGAGTTTGCCTGCACAATAGGACATCTTAAATCTCTACTTTAAAACGGTGGGGATGGGGCTGCCCTGTGGCCCAGCTGTTGAGTTCGCGTGCTCTGCTTCAGCGGCCCAGGGTTTCGCCGATTCGGATCCTGGGCGTGGACTTGGCACCGCTCATCAAGCCATGCTGAGGCAGTGTGCTATATGCCACAACCAGAAGGACCCACAACTAAAATACACAACTATGTACCGGGGGGCTTTGGGGAGAAAAATAAAATCTTTAAAATAATTAAGGTTGGGTTGAGAGTGGTTGAGAAATAATGTTTTTGGTTACAGCATATTTATCTCAAACATACACTATTCAGCAACTGAGCCCTGAAAGGATCTGGAGAAACAAAAACAGTAGACTTCCCTTCCCTCATCCCACCCTCCCATACATTCCAGAATTATGCAGAGAAGAAAGTCAGGAGGGGAAAGAGTTGACTCAGGGTACCTGGAGCTGAGTTCCAGAAACTGGTCTTCGGCGGGCAGTCTCCTTACCAAGAGGCATGTGTTGAAGGCTGCTGGCTCTCAGCCCAGAGGGGCATTCACTGGCCAGGAACTGGAAACGGCCTCTGCGAGATTGCATGGAGGGGGCCCTGAGGAACAGAAGCAGCCTTTGACATGTCTGTGGAGCAGGTTGCTGTGGGTTTTCATCATCTCACAGCAGCCAGCCACACTTCATGTGAGCCTTCCTGCGTTGACTTGGCCCTCAGCATTCCCAGACTAGCACTTCTGTTTCTGAGATGCTCTAAGATGACCTTCTGTGCAGGGCTAAAATGATGCTGAAAGATCTAAGAGCACCTGAGTAAGGGGTATTTCAAACCGGTTTTCAAAAGGAGCCTACGCCCAAAGCTTCAGGCCTGGCCGGGGCAGGGAAGATTGGCCCTCCTCGGGCCCCAGAGGTCGTGGCTCCTGTCCCCACACGTCTGAGTCACCCGCAGCGGCCAAAGGATGGCGGGGGCGGGGCCGGGGCGTGGCGACGGCGGGGGCTCCGCCCTGGGGCGGGCGCGGGCGGGGCGCGGCGGCCTCCTCGGGGTCCCCGCGGGCTGGCACTCGGGCGGCCGCGGCGCGATGGAGGCGCCGGCCGAGCTGCTGGCCGCGCTGCCCGCGCTGGCCACCGCGCTGGCGCTGCTGCTCGCCTGGCTCCTGGTGCGGCGCGGGGCGGCCGCGAGCCCGGAGCCCACCGGCGCGCCCCCAGAGCCCGCGCCCCCGGAGCCCGCGCCCCCGGAGCCCGCGCCCCCGGCCGAGACCGGCGGGACCCCCGCGCCGCCCGGGCCCTGCGCCCCCGAGCTGGCGGCCGCGCCCGAGCGGCCGGGGGAGCCCAACGGACAGGGGGAGCCCGCGGGGCCGGCGGAGGCGGAGGAGCAGGCGGCGGAGGCGAGGCAGGTACGGACCCGGCCCTCCCGGGCGCCCCTCCCCACCCCGGGCTTGGTTTCATCGCGGCTCCGGCCGCCGCCCTTCCTCCCCGCGCGGGGACGGGAACCGGGTCCCCAGCCTCGGGCAGGGCCGCCCCGAGGGAGGGCAGAGCCCGCGGCCGGCAGAAAAGGAGGCCCCCGCGAGCAAACTCACCATCCTCCCTGGAGAGTGTCGCCGAGAGCGAGCGTGTCCGAGTTGTTTCCTTGTTTTGCTTGCTTTCCGCGTCTCGGCTCCCTCCTCCCCGGCCCAGGGCGACGCCCCGCAGCAGCTTCACCCCCAGGGTGCACACCCACCCCTCACCCCTCCCGCCCACGGGTTCCCAAATCCACGTGCATGTGGCTTATTTCAAGGCCTGCAATGAGAGTTGTCTTGATAGTGAAAAAAAAAATACTTAAAGAAAAAAAAAAAGCTGCCCTTTTCTTTTTAGACCGATTTGAAATCCAGACTTCAGAGTCAGTGATGTCGCGTTGTGTGAAGCCCATAGGGTGGGACTGAAAGAAAAGGCACCGGTCATTGCCATCATTTTTATTGTCGTTTTCACACTGCACATGTGCGTTGGCACATCTCCCCTGGGGTTGCAGATAAGCCTGGCCAGCCAGGATGGAGTGAAGATGCAGAATAAAGCCTCCTGCAGGGTGGGGGAGCGCCCCCAAACCAGCTCTCCTTCTTCTGCCCCCAGCCCACTCTGGCCTGCTCCATCAGCTCTGTCCTGACCTCTCTGTCTAGCTTCAGGACACCCAGAGCTGTCTGATAGCTCACGTGTGCTCATCTGATAGCCCCATAGACTTTTTCCCATCATCTCTTTTTAGATTGCAAACCTGCTTGCCAGGCGTGAAAGCCCACGTTCCGCGGATTTCAGCACCCTTGGTGGCTCCAGGCCACCGCTGAGGGTCCCAGTCTGATTGTAATGCCTTGTTCTTATTCCTGAGCTCCTTTTCTTGGAAGGGAGGCTGGCTGGGATGGTAGGAACCATGAGCAAGCTGCTTTGGTGCGTTGTCAGCGTGTCTGCAGTGCCCGCTCTATCTTTTGCTGGACATAGTGGTTTTGCGCTGGAGAGAACCCTTGGGAGCGTGGGGGGCAGCAAGGCTGGGCGGAGGCCTTTCTCTTCGCTCAGTGTGCCAGACCCCCTCTGAGCAGGTGCTTTGCTTGACAAGTGGGTAACTAATTGCCTTATTAGAGTGGATTCCAACCAGCCTGGGAAGGGCTGTCTGTTCGTCCCAGGGAGGACAGGGGCTCTGGTTTAATGGGAACTAGCACTCTCGGCGGGGGAGCGGAGGCCCCGTTGTTCTTGCTAACCTCACCCGCGGCAGTGGCAGGTGGGGCTTGGACGGATGCTGCTGTCTTAGGTTTGCTCCCATATTTGGGATTCCTGCCCGTGCTCATGGCGTCTTGGGAACGGAAGTGTGTGGACTGTTCTCAGGCTGCCACTTGCTCTCAGTCAGCCCTGCTCCTGCAGTTCACACAGCCGCCCCTTTCACCCAGCGGCAGGTTCTAGACTGAAGTTTAAAATGCCCTTTAGTGGCTGTCAATCATATCTTGATCCTCTGGGTTACAGCATTTCTGAAAGAACTTTCTACAAGGCCTTTGGGCTCTCGGCAATATAGTATCTTAACGTAGTGGGTTTCGTGCCGTTGTTTAAATAGCAGCCCTCAAACGGTTTCCTCCATCTGGGAGAATTCACGTCCTGTGGGGGTGAGTGGGTGCTTTGAAGGAAAAGGTACATTACAGGGGTTCACATACCAGCACAGACTCGGAAGCTCCCGCCGCTGGTGCCGCTGCCAGAGAGGATGACTCTGTGAGAGTAGAGGCTTGTGTTGTCCTCCCTCCATGGGACCCTGCCCTGAGGGAATCCACTCAACTGGAGGATTTAAACTCACAGTTAAATCAGTTTCCTCCCTCGGGGGTCTTGCCCTCCCTTCTGGGTTCACTCCCCGGCCCTTGCTGAGCTGGCATGCTCCCCTCGACTTCGACACACAGACGTTAAGTCCTTGCTGTGCATAAGGCCCTGGGGCCAGGGGCCGCGAGGGACACAGACATCTACTGCCCCCTCCGCCCACCCTGACTGCTCCGCCTTGCCCGTGGTGGTACCCTTTGGAAATGGACTTGAGCATTTTCAAGAGCAGGTCCCAGTGCCTTCTTCTGATTGTCATAGTGCCTGAGCCTGGAGAGCAGGCAGGAAGGACCCCCCGGGGAAATAACTCAGGTCCGCATTTGGGGAAGCAGCGGGAGAGGCTCTCAGCCAGCCTCCTTGCCTCTCGCTAAGTGAGCACCAGCAGTGGGGAGGAGGGAGGCCGCCCCGCTGTTGTGAGCGGGAAGTCGCTGCACCCCCCCAGAGCAGCCAACCACGCTGAACTCGCCTCTCCCCGCCCCCCTCGTTTTCCATTAACCACGTTTCTTCTAATCCAATCGTCTTCCTTCCCTGCGAGGCCTGGGAGGCCCAGGGCAGCTGCTGCCTCCACTCACAAAGCTGATTATTGAGAAGGCTCCGGAGCCCAGGGAAGCCGCCTTCCCCTGCAGCTGTGGGTCACTGGGCAGCGACCCCTCCATGCTGGGGAACAAAGTAGCCAGCAGGCCCCTGATGAACTGACTGACACACTGAGCAGCAACTGAAGAAATGAGGGGGAGACCAGCCAGGCCAGGGCTGAGGGCAGAGTTACATTAGAACCTCTTTCTTTTCTTTCCCGTTAGGGATTAGTGCGGGGCTGGGCAGGGAGGAAGGGGGTAGGTATGCCTCGCCCTCACAAAGAATTATGAGCAAACAATGTCATGGACAAGAGCTGGTCCCTTTTAAGGCCAGGAAACAGTGCTTTTGGGAACTGATGTGTAGGGTGGGATTTAGGATTTGCAGGCCTCTTCCCTGCTGAAGGCGTGGACTCCAGCAAGGCAGCAACGTGGGATTCCCCACCAGTGGTCTTGGGTGAAGGACCCGGGTCTGGGGTCATTGGAATAGTACTAGTTAAATGCCGTGTCTGTGCCAGAAGTCTGACGTCTTGGCACTTGGGTCCTAGCGCCACTCGAAAACTGAGTCGGGACTGTCCTAAAGGGCAGCTGGCCAAAGTCACCCAGCACAACAGTCAGGGAGACTCTTCTAGATGGAAGGAGACTGAAGAGACATGACAGACAAAGGCAGTGCTTGGTGCTTGATTGGATGCCGGCTCAGGGTCGGGGCGGGCAGCTATAAGGAACATTTGGAGATAACTGGGACGATCTTCAAGTGAGTAGTTTATTGGATAAGTTTATTCCATCAGTGCTCAATTTCTTGAGTGTGATGCTGGCCTTGCGGTTATGTAGAAAAATGTCCTTGTTCTTAGGAAGATGTGTGCCGAAACATTTAGGGATGACACGTCATGATTCAAATAGTTACACGCACACACACAAGCGTGGGTGTGGATGTAGAGAGAAAGAATGCAAAGATGGCAAAATGCTAACAATTGGTGAATCTAGGTGAAGGGTATATGAGTGTTCATGGCATTATTCTTCCAACTTTTCTGTAGGCTTGGAATTTTTCAAAAGTGTTGGAAAAAAGAAACCCAGTGGGGCATTCCTCAGGAAGGGCTTGGTTTTTTGGGCACGCTGGTGGTGCTGGTCCTGTGGGGCCGCACAGCGTCCATCTGTCTGTCCTGGACATGCAGCTGGGCCCTGCTTCACCTTTCTGAAGTTATCCTGCTGTTTGGTCCATCTTGTGTCCCCTGCCCTCACCAGCCTTGTCACCACAGGTGTGCCCCCGAGAGGCCAAAGACCTTTCAAAGAGCAGGTGAATCCCCTCCGTCATCATCGGTCCTGGCCTTCATGATGTCAGCGTGGCCCCACTTTCTGTTCTCTTACCAAAAGCAGGGAAGCCAGCTAGTGGAGGGCCAAATCCATATCTGGCAGTCGCTCACATCCCTCGGAATCTTGTCTGAGTCAGCTCGGGCTGCTATAACAAAATACCACAGACTGGGGGACTTACACAGTAGACATTTATTTCTCACAGTTCTGGAAGCTGGCAAGTTCAAGCAGATTCAGCATATGAATTCTGGGGGACATAAACATAACAGGTCTAGGGATTCACTGGGGAAAAACTGGAGATAATCCAAATGTCCATTAATTAGGACATGGGATTAATTAGCAAATTTGGTAGGAAGAAGAAAGGAAAAAAGCAGAACACAAAACAGTAATAGTGTGTTCACACTGTTCACAGTCATTACAGCGATGAGCACCAGCTGAATGGGAGCCTGTGCAGAGGCCTGGAACCGAGTTCGCTGTTCATAGTGGAAGAGGGTATTTTGGTAAAGTCATTTAAGCCCATCATTTAATTTTTTTCATATGAGAAAGAAGTCTAGGAGCTTTCCTAATGGTTAAACCTTGTTCTTTCTTTCAGAGATAGTCTTGTTTGCACACAGAAAATTTAGCTGCCAGAATTTTTAGTGAGAAGTAGTAAATTTTTTTAACGAGCATATCTTTTTTCTTTTTTTTTTTTTGGTTTTAAAGAGCATGTCTTAAGAAAAAAGCTGGCTGGCTTTGGAGAATTAGAAAGCAAACACTGAGCATGTTCACTTTTAGACAGTTTCTTTTTGTAGCCCTGCTCTTTCCCAGACAGTTGGCCCAAACCACGGTGGGGTGGGGGGGAGACCAACTTAGACCATCGCTGGATGTTCTTCCAGAGAAATGCCAAATCCCTGGCAGCCAGGGCATTTCTGGAACAACCTGAATCTGAGCACACTCGGTTTGCCACTGGTAAGGAAAAATGAATGGAACAGGCCTCCTAATGGGGTTCAGACACCTCCTCCTATAAGGGGTGCTGATGCACGGATAGAGCTGGGGGCTGGCATTCCGGGTGCTCGCTGCTTGGTCAGAACTGAAAGGAAGCCTGAGATGCCCAGCAGGCCTGAGATGCCCAGCGGTCATTCCTTCCCTCCTGTAGGGAGGCCGGAGCATCAGTCACTTTCTTCCAGCCAGAGAATAGCAAATGAGATTAAATGGCCCAAAGGAATCCCAGTGGAGGAATTCATGGAACTTCTTTATCTAATGTTTTGCCTCTGAATAGCCATAGGACTTGGGGAAATCAATTAACCTTTGGGCCTCAGTTTCCCCATCTGCAAAATGAAGGGATTGAGGTAAAACGACAGCTGATGTCTCTTAGAGCTCTCACAATCCGGGACTATGTACTCTCCAGCCATCAGCTCCTGTGTCGTGGCCCGTGTAAGGGTGTGTGCATGTGTGTGTGTGTTTGGGTGTTTAATATTTTCAAGTAGAAACTCCTTGCACACATTGCGAACCCTCTGGACAGCCTGACCCTTGGTTGAGACAACCCTCGGCGTGTTCTCAGCCAGGGCCTAGTTCTGTGACCTTGGTATTCATCAGTTTTCCCCCACCCATTCCACTTTTCTTACCTGCTGAGGACTCAGAGTCTGAGACCAATCTCAAGACAAGAAAATTCTTCCAGGGGCCGGCCCTGTGGCCGAGTGGTTAAGTTCGGGCTCCGCTTCGGCGGCCCAGGGTTTGGCCGGTTCAGATCCTGGGCGCGGACATGGCACCGCTCATCAGGCCACTCTGAGGTGGCGTCCCACATGCCACAACTAGAAGGACCCACAACTAAAAAATATACAACTATGTACAGGGGGGCTTTGGGGAGAAAAAGGAAAAATTAAATCTTTAAAAAAAAAAGAAAATTCCTCCAGCCCGGTAGTGTCCTGTGAAGATCAGTAAATGCTACTGATGGTCGGCCATTCTTGTCTCTGTTCCTCATGGAGTCTAAAACTGGTTTCTCTTCCTATGGTTGAGGCTTCCTCAAGAGATTTAAAAAGTGGCCACTGAATGTTCTATGATGATCCTTACAGTTGGTCACCGTCACAATTCTGTGGCCTGGCTTTCCCCAACACGATGATTTCGTTTCCTGTGTTCCTCTTAGATCTGATTTTCTCAGTCCCTTAGTATTCTTCCCTGTCCTGACCTTCTCTATTTATCCCAAAATGTAGAGACTAGGATTCACCTGGTTCTCACTGATAGGGTCGGGTGGAGTGCAGACTGCTGCCCCAGGGTGGTTTTTCATGAAGCTTTGATGTCCTCTGAATCCTCTTTGTGGGAACAGTGCCAAGAACCTGATAGGATTGAATCTGGCATGCTTGATCATGTGAGCGAGAGCTTGTGAATGTGCCCTCCACTGGGGTAAGAGGCCAGAGTCCACCATGGTCCTTTTAGTCTGGACCTTTGAACACGCGGCCCTGCAGGCTGGCTCTGCCCTGCCCTGGGGTGCTGTGTAGCTTGTAAGGTGCATACCAGATCTTAGGCTCTCCTCCTCCTCACCCCCTGCTTCTTGGGTCAGCGGCTCACCCAGTGTTCTTTGTTTGCTCTTTGCCCCCTCTCGAAAGGCTCATGCCCATACCAACCAGCAGAGGCCTTATTTCTGGACCTGGACCGCCACTGCTACCTCCCAGAATGCACTGGCCACCGTCATCCTCCTGATCAGTAGTTGATGATGCCCAACTTCACACACCCAGCCCTCTCCCTGAGCTCCATCCCCTACGGCCAGCTGCTTCCTCCACATTTCCCCTTGGTTGTCCAATGGACACCTCAGACCAACACGTCTGATTAGAGTTCTTGATTTCTGCCTACCATGGCGTGCCCTCTGTCCCCCTCCCACCCCAGCGTTCTCCATCTTCTCTTCAGAGCTCCACCACTACCCCCTCAGCTGCTCAGGCCAAAAGCCCACGTCAAACTTGTTTTCTGATTTTCCCTCTCTTGCCTGCAGTCGCCCCATCAGCGAGTCCTGTCCCCTCTGTCTCCAGAACACCTCTGAAATTCAGCACTTCTCTCTGTCATTCTGGCTACTACTCCCGTCCATGGCACATCCGGGCTGTTCATAACCTCTTAGCTGCTTTCCCTGCTTCCAGGGCCCCACCCATGCCACACCCAGCAACCAGCGTGATCTTTATAGCTGAGAAACCACATCTCATGCTCTCCTGCCCTCCAGTGGCTTCCATCACACGCAGAATAAATTCCAAACTCTTACCACGGCGCCTAAGGCCCGGCAGGACCCTGCCAGCTCTGCCTCCTCTCCTAGCTGCCCCTGCCCCACTCCGCTGCAGCCGTGGAAGCCGTTCCGGTGCTGCAGCCAGGTCTGCACCACGTCTGGACCCTGGTGTTTGCTGACCCTCTGCCTGGCACACCCTTCCCTTCCGAGATCTTCGCACGCTCGCTCCTCCCCACCTTTCAAGTCGCTGTGTCTGTGACCACATTAGCAGATGTAAATCCCCACACGCCACACATCATCCTTTCCGGCTTTCTTCATGGTGCTCAATATGGTCTGAGGTCATCTCTTATTTTAGTGTGCATTGTCTGCCGCAGTGGAATGTGGACTCTTGGGAACGGGGTCCTTGCCTGCCACGTTCACGGCCCCGTTGCCAGCTCCTACAACAGACCTGGAACACAGTGGCACCAGTAAGTACTTGCTGAATGAATAAGCTGCCATAACAACAAAAAGAAAGGGAAGGAAAGACTGTCGGCTCCCAACTGCCCTGGGCAGCAGGCAGGAGTCTTACTTCTCTTCTGCCCCGGCCTCTAGCCCGGTGCCTTGCATGTTGCCTGCGTGCTCTAGAGCTGTGTATTATACCCCAGAGGGGCAGCCTGCTCTGTAAGGTAGTGAGCTCCCCAAGGGTGAAGTGTTCAAAAAGAGACTGGATAGGGACCGGCCTGGTGGTGCAGTGGTTAAGTTCACACGTTCCGCTTCGGCAGCCTGGGGTTCGTCAGTTTGGATCCCGGGTGCGGACATGGCACCGCTTGGCAAGCCATGCTGTGGCAGGCATCCCACATATAAAGTAGAGGAAGATGGGCACAGATGTTAGCTCAGGGCCAGTCTTCCTCAGCAAAAAGAGGAGGATTGGCAGCAGATGTTAGCTCAGGGCTAATCTTCCTCAAAAAAAAAAAAAAAAAAGAGAGACTGGATGACCAGCAAGTCACCAGAGGTTTTATCAACTAGACTTTTGTACTGGGTCAAAGCCACAGTAGATCAGTGGTTTTTGAACATTTTTTTTTTTTTTTAAAGATTGGTACCTGCGCTAACATCTGTTGCGAATCTTCTTTTTTTTCTTCTTCTTCTTCTCCCCAAAGCCCCCTGGTACATAGTTGTATATTCTAGTTGTGAGTGCCTCTGGTTGTGCTATATGGGATGCCGCCTCAACACGACCTGATGAGCAGTGCCATGTCCGGGTCCAGGATCTGAACCAGTGAAACCCTGGGCCACTGAAGTGGAGTGCGCGAACTTAACCACTCGGCCATGGGGCCGGCCCCTCTAACATTTTTTAAAGCAGCGGATACCTTTTTTCTCTTTGATCTTAAGTGGAAGCCCAGTGCATAAACTGAAAGCAGAACTGCCCTGGGTAGGGGACTTGGCCCCTCTATTCCTCTCCCTCCTCCTTGCAGCAGTCCCTAGGTCCCCACGGAGCTCCAGGGCCCTGCCGACCGAGGTTAGGATAAAATCTGAGCTCAAGACTCTTCTAGCCAGGTCTTGTGACCCTGGAGGACCCCACCCAGACAGGGGAGGCAACAGGGCCCAGAGGTGAACAGGGATGGCAGATCGTGTGCCCGAGGCCGTGGTCCCAAGGATGACCCTGAGTTCCAGCTCACCTGCCTCGGCCAGGACACAGGCAGTGGGTGAGAGAGGAGAGCCCGTCCCAATAAGTCGTTGGAGACTGACCTCTCTCAAGCAGGAGGCAGGAGAACTTCGAAAGCTGGGTATTGTTTGAATTGAACATGGCAACTGTCTTTATGCAGCTTTGAGGAGGAAAAGCATCATAAAGTCCACACTTTCAGGTGTTCTCAGAGCTAGTGAATTGGAGGGGAGTGGGGTCAAGGACACGGTGCCGAATGAGGGCACTGAGTGACTATGGCGGGAGCCTAGAGGGTGAATCCCAGAGACCTCTCAGAGGCAGGGGAGAGTTGAGAAGTCAGGATGGAAAGGAAGCGTCCGGCTTGAATCAGCATTCCCGGCCGTAAGGAAGTGTCAAAGATGCTGTGCGGCAGAGAAAAGCTGGTGAGTTGAGAGGGGGCCAGTTTGGGACAAGAAGATGTAAGTTCCTTGTCACGGGGGACATGCCTCATCCAGCTGCTAATATTGATTTAGAGAGTTGGCCAGAGTGTCCTCTGCCTGGAGCTGTCATCTGAGGCGCGCGGTGGCTGAGTTGTTTTGATGGTGCATATGGAAAGACCTGGCCATGACCTCTGCTGGCCGGCACTCCCCACCCAGCTCCCGGAGCTGGCGCCAGCCCTGCTTTCTCTGCTTGCCCCGGAGCTGACATTCCCCTCTGAATGCTAGAGATGAACTGTCTGATCGCCTAATGGAATCCTTCTGGCAGGAGGGAGAGCGTCGAGCATCATCAGGCCCACGGTAGCCCCGGTGCCTTGCCCGTTCCTGGTGCCCCTCTCGGAAACCTTCTCCAGAGATGGTGTGGTTGATTGGGCCTGACCCAGGCTTCGGGAAGTGCATGGGGAATCGTGCAGGCCCCTCGAGAGCTTCCTGTTATCTCTGTCTTGCTCGCAGGGAGAGGGAGGGACAGGCATTTCCAAGGGAGTTAGGCCTCCCTCTCTGCCTGCCTTGTGGAGTTCCGGTCCTCTGAAAGCAGTCTGATTAACCATGGGGTTGGTATGGTCACAGCAGGAGCCAGTTCAGGTGGCTGGTCACAGGGTCCCAACAGATCCCGTTTGCAGGACTCAAGGGCAGAACCATCTCCTCGGGCAGACAGACAGACCGACAGGTTGATGGACAGATACCTGTCTCTCTCCCTCTCTCTCCGTGTCTCTGTCTCTTTCTCTCCCTCTCTCTGGCTCCCTCGTCCTGTCTCTCTGTCCGTGTCATGCCTCGTCCCCCCGCCATCTCTCTGCTCTGCTTCAGCACTATGTATCAGGCCTGGATCAGCCAGGGCAGCCATAAATGGAGTGTGCTGCCTGAGGGTGTGTGTCCAGCTCTTGGGGGTTCCAAGAGGCCTCCCTCTGAGTCCCTCTGCACCCTACAGCCACCTGCCTGTCCCCTGCCACCACCCCTTGGCCTCTGGGGGACCCAGGTCTTGGGCTCCTGGCACTGGCGATGCTGTAGGAGGCGTGTCCCCTGTGCTTTGCCCTCCCCCACCCCCCTCCATTGGAGAAAAAAGCTGAATTAGAAAAGTATCCCAAAACACGTGAAGTTAAAGCTGGTCTCTACCCAGTAATAGAATGCCGAGACTCCAGTCAGTGAGGAGACTGGCACTGGGTCTCAGCCCAGGCGTGCTTTGGGGACCAGCCAGGATGATGCAAGCTGTCTGTCTCAGAGGCTGTCACCAACTCACAATTTTCATTAAATTGATTTGCTTTCATTAGAGCGTGGCGTATTCGTGTGCTAGGGCTGCTGTGACAAAGTACCGCAGACTGGCCGCCTAGACAACAGACGTTGCTTTTCTCCAGAACCATGGGGGCGGGGGCGGGCAGGTGTGTTCTCTCCTGAGACCTCGCTTCTTGGCTTGCAGATGGCTGTCTTCTTGCTGTGTCCTCACATGGTTTTTCCTCTGCGTGCCTGCATTCCTGCGTCTCTGTGTGTCCAAATTTCTAAGGACACCAGTCAGATTGGTTTAGAGGCCAACGAGTGACCTCATTTTAACTTACTTTCTTCTTTAAGGACCCTCTCTCCAAATACAGTCACGGTCTGAAGCACTGGGGCTTAGGACCTCAACAAATGAATCTGGGGAGTGTCACAATCCAACCCATAACATAGCGGTACCATGCGACACTCTTACGACCAAGGGCATCGACAAGAAATCAACAGAGATGGTCTTTTGTGATGTTTGCAGTCAGCGCTCTGAGCAGCTGCTGGGTTCATGCTGCCTCCAGGCATGGTCCCAGCCGAGCCGTGTGGCACAGCTGCCCCAGCCAGCCATGGGAGAACAAGCCCAAAGGGGCAATTCGGTCCTCGAGACCCCCAAGGGATTGCCTTTGGCCAACTGCAGCCACCCTTCGCTGATTCACTCAACAAACACTGAGCTGAGAGCCTGATTCAGGCTCTCACCTCAGCTTTGAACCTTCTCCTCAGAGCTCTTCCTGCCTCCCCTCTTGCCCCTTGCCAGTGCAGTGCATTCCCATGGACTGCTCCGACATGCAGCTCTCGTCATCCTGTTTCTCCCCATTTAAAGGCTTCCAGTGGCTCCTCATCGCCTCGTCCCATATTAGATCTCTGTGGTGCAGGCCCCGCGTTCCTGGCGACTCCGCTCCGTGCAATCACACCAAGCTGCAATGAGTCACGGCAGAAGCCGTGGTGTTCCGTGCCTGGCAAATTCATCTCAGACCCAGCTCAGGATTCTTGTCCCTTCTAAGGCCTTCCCTGAACCCCTCAGGCTCAGCTGAGCTCCCCTCCACAGGGCCCCCCCACCGTGTTGCTTAGATGCGCAATGTGTTGCTGAAAACAGACTTGCAGGACTGCCTGTGCCAAGGCAGGGCTGCAGACGGAGTGTGCCGCAGGAAGGTACAAAGGTGCAACCCTCAGTGACGGCTCTTCCGGACAAAGCCTTCGACGGAACAGTTCTGGCATTTTATCTGTGGTTTCACGCTATTCCTTCCCTTCACTGTCGCACACACAGTTCACCCTCTTGAAGCAAAGAGCGTTAGACTGAGGCTAAAGAGCCACCACTTCCAGAAGCATTTCCCTCTTTGTCTCAATCACACTGTTTCTGAAACCTGCCCCTCTTATTACCTGTACCAGCACTTTTCGTTTTTCTGTTGTGTACACATTTTTTATAAAATAAGGGCAAAATGCAATAAACAGTGATGTTTTACTTTTTTCTTTTTTAATAAGAGAATTCTTTCCCTTACTATGATGTTATCTAAAAGCCCACTAAATAACCCAGATAAACACGAGGCCCTGGGGCGCCTTGCTGGGGTGCAGTTTGAAAACCATGCCATCGCTCCCCCACCCCTACCCTGCAACTTCTGTGCGGCTGGAATTTGATGCAGGCAACGCCCTCCCCAGAGAACTTGAGACATTCTTGGCTTGGGTGTGAGTGGACAGTGACAGGTTAGGACCCTCTGGCTGTTGGTGACAGAAGCTCGGCTCAGGTGAGCTTGCACAGAACCAGGAGTCTAGTCGCTCATGTATAGGGGTGAAATGGACTTGGGGGCAGCCAGGGCCAGGGGCCTCTACCCCAGGCGACCCTAGGCAGCTGGGAGCTCCCAGGCTCACAGCTCTGAGTATGGAGGGGGTGAGGTCTGACTCCCCGACCTGCAGTTCCCACTAGGACCACAGGCCTCAAGGGACGTCTTCTAAAAAGAGGGGCTTTCTGCGCAGAGAGGAAACAGTGAGCGGCCAATGCAGCAGTGTTTTTTAGACTTCATTAAGTCTCGCCATGAAAAATTAATTTTAAATTGCATCCCTGTATGTAGAGTCGCAGAACCGCACCAGAAGTTTTATGAAACAATATCTACCTCTGCCACACACACAACACTATCTTTAATTTAATTCTGGGATGCAGGGGTGCCCACAAAGTCTTCGTGCAGTTTTAAATTTTAATAACTTAGGAAGGGTAAATGCTACAAACCTCCAAAACACATCAGTTGAATATTTACTTATTTAAATGTCTTTTGCACTCAGTTTCCTGACATTTGAAAGCTGTTTTTCATTTTAATTCTTTGCAACGTACCAGAATCTAGACGGATGGGTAGATGGAGGAATCCTCTCCTCGGGCACCTTGGAGACCTGGTCAAGACCCTTGAGGTCACATGAGCATAGAGTCCTCGTGAGATCGTAAGGCTGGAACGACCAAGGCAAGCCCTTCAGTCACTGACCATCAGCCCACGGGTGCTTTTTCCGAGTCCGAAAATCAAGTAAAGCCATGTTTAGCACTAAAAGTGGTGTTACATGAATTTGAGCAAGAAACATCAATATATTTAAAATGTAAATAACAAAGCTTTCAAATGTTGTTTTTGGGTAGCATTTATGCTTTTGAAGTTATTAAAGCTTAAAGTTATTCAAACTTCACTAAGACTTTGGTTGCACATTTCTTTAAATACTAGCAGCAACCTCTAGATTGCTTTCACCACCTACCAAGTGGGTCACTACGAGTTTACAAAGCACCGCACTTCCAAAGTCAAGTGCAAAATCCACACGTAGACCAGCCTCTCCCCAGGAGGGCGTTGGCAGGTCGACCAATGCCAGGTCCCTTTGGGATGACAGCGTCTGCCTTGCCTCTTGCCAGTCTCACCCTGGGTGGCAATTATGTGTGTATATTTCTTTCCTGCTGGACCAGGAGTTCCTTAAGGACAGGGACTGTGCTTGTTTCTCTTGTTTTTCTTTTATCTTTGTGTCCCTCGCACATAACAGGAGAATCCACCTCCTCTCTAGTCTCAGCCTTGGGCTTATTTCTGGGGTCCAGCCCTGAGTAGGGTAATGGCTATTTATCTCTTTTTCTTTTTTCTCTTTCCTTTTTAAATAAAGAAAAAAAAAATAGCCCAATCTCACAGTTCAGAGACCCCGCTGGGTAGCATTTTTAAAATATATTGAGTGATTCATGCATATTATTAGAAAATCCAAATTATAGTGAAATGTGTAAGATGGAAAGGACGGGCTGCCCGCCTGCTTTTCCCCCCGAAGGCGGACACTGTAACAGCGCCTTCGGTGTCCTTCCAGAAAACCATTTCCCTGCCTTTATGAGCATATATGTGCACTTCCGTTTTGACATCTACGCCCAAAAGATCGCACTCCTCACGCTGTGCTGCCTCCTGCTTTTTCCCCTTGGCAATTTATCTGGATGCACTTTTCACATCAGTGCGTACAACTGCCTCCTTTTTAATGCACAGAGCTGCATGGTAGACATGGCCTGTAATATGTTTAACCCGCTAATATTTTGGTGAACATATTAGCCTAATATATTTAACTATAATATATTTAACTCTACACGCAAACAGTTAGTTGTTTCCAGCTTTGTCTTTTCTGCTGCACACAGAGTCATTGTATAAAAACCCAGATAGATGGTTTCCAGCCCTAGAAATGGGTTTGCTGGGTCAAACAGGTGTCTCCTTTCCCTGCCCCTGAAGAGGCCTGCCTCCTCCCGCAGCCACAAAGACGCTTTGCTGTGTGACATTCATGGGGCATCTGGACCCCCAGGCTGCAGGTTCTGACCAGCGCTCAAGGCAGCGTCGCTCACATTGACATGATGCTGAAGCTTAGGGGGAGAAGAGCCAGCTCCTGTCTCCCGCCCTGCTCCTCCTGCTGCATTTTGTGTGGTCCAGAGAGAGAGAAAGTCACAGCAACAAACACAAGGCCATGCGGGGTTTGCCACCTTTGACCAGCTGGTGGGATTGTGCAAGCTTTGCCTCCCAGCTTCACTGGCTCTGTTGTTATGGAGCCTGCCTGATGCTCGTGACTCCTGCTGAGGCTGCAAACTCTGCTAGACGGGAACCAGAGTCCTAAAGGCCTGAGTTTGGATTCGTTTGCCGTGCTGCCTTCTCCACTGTGGGGCAGCTCATTCACGTTTGTGTTCCCCTGTCTTGAGCCTGCGGTGATTCCCATATTTGCCCACTGCGCTTCTAAGTCCAGCTCCTTGGGCTGCACGTCCCCTCACGCGCCCTTCAGTCCCTTGTAGCCTGAGCAACGGGCACATCCTTCTCATCCCCCAACATTCCTCCAGGTTGAAGTCACTCCTTCCTTCTACCAAGGCCATCCCGGGACATTCCTCCAGCCATCTGTTTATTGTGTCTGTGCGTGGGAGAGAGCCGGGCTGAAGGAGGTAGAGCTCCAATTTGGGAAAATGGACAGTGAAATGGTTAGGGCTAGAAACGACGTTAGAGGAAGCAGACACGGAGCCTGCAACCACGAATGCAGCTTCTCGGTGATGCCCAGCCCAGCCTGGGCCCCAGAGAGCCTGCCAGCTTCTCTCTTGTGCCTCTTGTTCCACTCACTACACTATAGTGAGAGGTGGAGTCCCCTGTCCACTTATCAAAATGGCATCCAAAGGCTTTGACCAGCACCCACCTGAAAAGGGTAAACTGACTGAGGGGCACAGGTCAAAACCTCAGCTCCTCGGCCCAGACTCCCCCAATCATCTTGGCCAACTGGCATTTGCGCTGACATCACAGGTTTCTAGTGACCTGCCAGCTGACTGTGGCCCCCACGTGGGTCCTCCCAGCCACGCTCAAAGGACAGACCAGTGCTGTGCATGGTCAGGCTGGCCATTGCCTGCCCCCCACCTCCCTGACATTCTGCCCAATACTGCCCATGCCCCTGAGACGGTCACTCACTTCCAGTCCCCATGGTGCTGCAGCACAGCTGTCCTATGAGTGGGCCCACGGGTCAGGTTGCTGTTACTGTGGGGTCAAACCCCGGAATGACAGTATCAAGGAGTAAACCATGGCAAGCTCCGGGTGCCTGGGCACTGACCCCTCTCCTCGTCTTGCAGGAGGAGGAGCAGGAGCAGGACGGCGAGGAGGGCCCACCCCAAGCAGGACCTGAAGAAGAAGACGGTGAGTGGGACCCAGCCTCTACCCGCACCTCACTGCCCCTCACTCTGGCCGTGGAGGCAGGGCTACACCCTGGTTCCCTGGGATACCAGACGAGAGGAGTGGGTGCAGGGTGAGAGGAGAGGGGAGAGGCCCCGAGGACACCCAGGCCAGAGCCTGGCACCCCTCCGACCTCTCACCCTTCTGCATCCATCTCCCTATCCACCTCCTTTGCTCCTTCAGTCTTCACTTTCGAGTCTCTCCAAATACAAATGCGAGTGTCTCCAAATACAGGTGACCCATCTCGTGAATGAGCGAGTGCCCTGACCTTCTGTTTCCTGCCTCTTAGCTCCCCTCTCATCACCGCTTCATGCGTTTCACATTTCTCTCCAAATATCTCTGACCTATTTTATGGAGAGTAAAGCCGCTCACAAGGCCGCTGCCCGTGCTTTCCGCAGAATAAAGGCCCCAGGAGAGGAAATGCCTGATTGCTGAGCAGCTCCAGCTAGCTAGCCAGACCTCCCTGACCGTCAGATTCCAGGCGGCCAGGGGAAGAAGAAGGGAGTGCCCAGGAGCACTGAGAAAAGGAACAGAGTCGAACTTGACCGAGTGGAAGGCCACGGTGTGTTTGCCCTGGGCACCCGGGGGCAGCGCCCCTGGACAGACAGGGACACAACCAAACACAGCATGGGGGGCTTCTGTTAGATCTATCCTGTTTTATTTGTTTAAAAAAACCCTGAAGCAAAAATAGCAAAATGTCAACATTTGTTATATCTGTATGGCATTATTACTTGCTGCGCTTTTGTGTATGTTTGAAATATTTCATAATTTTTTAAAAAGCGAGACTGTTGCTGTCACTTTAAGTCAACTGTTGGCAGGAGCAGTGGAAAGAGGGCCGCAGGAATGCAGTACCCACAGGCGGAGGCTGCCGGCAGGGCAGTGGGGGCGGCTGGGGCCCACAGCCTCTCCCTGAGGCCGGCAGGTTTCCATCAATACAGCCTCAGAGGAAGGGGGAAGGGCAGGCAGCTGCAGGGGGGTGGCGGGTGGGGGAGTGGACACCAGCCCCTTGCCAGGCGCTCTCTCTCCCAGCTGTTGGTTTTCCCAGATCATCTGCAGGAGCCGTGGCCCTGGCGTTTGTCTCTGCCACGTTAATGGATCCTGTTAGTGACTTGGGGACACAGAAGGCAAAAGCTGAGGCTGCTGGAGGCCCCTGAGCCAGGACAAGGGGAGGCTCAGCGGACCACTCTTCTGAGCCCCCCGCCCCACCATGTGCCTTGTCACTGGGTCCTCCCTCCTTATCTAACTGCTGCCTCTGGACACCCCCCCACCGCCATCCCGCAGCAGCCTCCTGCCAGCCCTGACAAGGCGGCAGGAGGAGAGGTTTATGGCCCCAGCTGTCAGAAGGAAACAGGAGCGGCCCCCAGCCCCTCTACAGAGAGCAGCTCAGTCCCCGAGGCTAATTGATTCGTGTGGCTCAGACGCCTTCCCTAAGGATTCTGGATTCACATTAGACTGCAAGAGGAAGTCCCCTTCCCTGGGGGCTGTCACATCAAACCCTCTGGTCTAGCAAAATTGGGAGCGGCTGTGTGTCACTTGGTACACAAATGTGATTAAGTGAGAGGCTTTTCAAGTCGTTTGTTCTCCCTGGTTCAGAAAACATAAAACTAATCAGACCTGCCCCATAAATCGAAACCTTGAGTAGTACCCAGCTGGCAGCATTTTTTATGTTTTATTTTCCCAAAACATAGCAGCACAATGACCTTGATGTTGAGGGTAATAATGGGTTTTCTTTGTCTCTTGCCCCTTTTTGAGGTCCCGACTTGAGCACTGGTTTCCAGCTTGTTCTGAGACTGCTCTGTGTGATTCTGCCCCTACGGCAGCCTTTTCAGGGTTTTCCTGGTGACCAAAGACCCAGGTCCCTCAAACAGCAGCCGCGGATACTCAGCACAGTTCCCAGATCCCAGCAGTGCAAGCCCTGTGCTGCTGGAAGCTCCTGATTCTGCGGCCCGGAGGGAATGGTGATGTCTGGCCCTTTGCTCATCAGCAGGAGCCGAGCTCAGCCTGGAGGGAGGAGTTGGCCAACGGGAGTGAGGGTCTCCAGTCAGGAGGGAGGCATGGAGGCACCCTGTCTCTGCGCCAAGCCCCATCTCACTGGGAGGAAGAACAAGGCCTCCCATGGCCCCTCATCCCCCATGCCCTCCTGTCCCCTTGCTGTCTGCCACCCAGTGTCACTGGCCTCCTTGCTTTGTCGGATGTCTCCCCAGACACTGCAGGACTTGCCCCACCATCTAACGGTGACTCAGCATCATCTTCTGTAAAGCGCCCCCAGTCGTTAAACTTCCAAGCAGCCTCCTCCCCAGCTCCCTCTCCCCCGTGCTGTCCTTTCCTGCACAGCTCATGACCAACTGCACACTCTGTACTTTAATTACTTGGTGTATGTTTTATTCATTGCCGAGTCCCCAGCACCTAGCATAGTGCTCACTAAATATTTGTTGAATGAACGAAGAGCGAATTAATTCTTGTACAAATGTGGTAACTGCTTCCTAAGGCGGGGCTTCAGTCCCAGGGCACTTGGCTGGAGTGAGGGAGCGCAGGAAGATGTCCGCACTGGAGCCGGCCAGCTTCCTGCTCCTGAGCAAGGTTCTGGTGAGAGGCACACACAATGCCCACAACATAATGTTTGGGTTCTGAATTTGCATCCAGAACCTTCTCCTGTTGGCCCAGAGACCTGAATCCTAATCCGAGAGGCCATGGCCTTTTCCTCCCCTTGAGCCCACATCTGCCTGTTTGATCACTCGGGTGGCTGCCAGCTAGAGGAAGTCAGGTGGCCTGGCAGCAGGATGTGCAAGTGTGAGATTCCTGACATTGGAGTGACAGAGAGGTAAACCTTCTAGGACAGAACTGAAAAAGAACATCCGTGTGGGAGGGTGATTTGCTGGTCTCTGCATTTCCCCCACTCAATTCTTTATACATTAATGGAAATTAGAGAAGACAAGCCATTCAGCCTCTGTCCCTGGGGCTGGCTGAGGCCGTCCACCCTCACCTGCTGGGCTGAAGGACCACTTAAGGGCATCGCTCCCCGGTGGGACTCTCTCCATCTGGACACTCGGGCCAGGGGCATGTTCTGGAGCACTTCCCTCTTCTGCCCTTGCAGCCTGCGTCTTGTGTGTACTGCCTCCCTCTGGCCTGTGTGCCCAACGCCTGCCTTCACTCCGTGTCACATGTCCCTACTTTCCTCTGTCCAAACCCCCTGCTGTGCCCTCGTCAGGCCTCAAGAACTGCCCTTTGTTTATTCAAAGGCAGCTATGCCCCCCCATGCCTGGCCTACGTGACACCCCTGGACTGCAGGACATGCATCCCCAAGCCCGGGAGACCGGACGACCTCGGCAGGAGGGTCCCTGTGCCGCCCTCTAGACCTGGGACCCGCGGAGAGGCAGGGGACCCAGGGCCTGGGCACAGCCCACTTCTGGGAGAGAAGCTCCCCACGCCTGCCTGTGTAATTAGCCCAGCAGTAATGACGGGGCTTCAGGAAGAGGGGAGAAAAGCCTCGCAGACAGTGGTTTGGCGAGAGCCTCTGCTGGAGTGGGGTGGACAGAAAGCTCTGTGGACCGCTCAGCCTGGTCTTGGGAGGGAACCCTTGTTTGGTGGATGGAGCCATATTGTAAAGGTGGAGGGCATTGGTTTCTCTCCAGCTGTCTCATTTCTGTCTGTGTGTCCCCGTTTCGAGTTCCTAAGTTGCTGTGGGGTTTCCTGGAAAGGGGTGGGAGAAGGACCTGTCAGGTGCAGGTGGGGATGAGAAGGCAGTGTCATGAGAGTGCAGTCGCCTCCGAGGCTGGGGCAGTACCTGGGCTGGCGCTGGGTGTGTGTGGGGCCCTCTGCCCCCTTTGAAAGGGGGGTCCTCTCTGGCTGGGATGGTTCTTTGAAACTAACAAAGGGAAGGGGGCTCTGAGTTTTGGGGAGAGGCCCAACACCCACACCTCTCACTGGGTCTCCTCTCTGCAGGAGGAGAGGCCTTCTCCTTTAAGTACAGCCCTGGGAAGCTGCGGGGAAACCAGTACAAGAAGATGATGACCAAGGAGGAGCTGGAGGAGGAACAGAGGTAGGCGCCTCCCCTTCCTCTTGGGACTGCTCAGCTTTTGGCTGTGAGGCTCCAGGGAGCCCTGACCTTCCTACCCCCTCATTCAGGAGCCAGGAGAGGGGCCAGGCCTCCCACAAGCTCCGCCCCCTGACCCACTCTTCCATTTTCCTTTTAGGGGTTCTTGGCAGTATTCAGCCAGGCTCTATTTCCCCCTGGAGACAGTCCCCTTGGGCACTGGGAGGAGCTGGGGATGGGCGAGGGCAGCCAGCCGGGGCCCATCCCTTGCATTTCCCACCCTCCCCCTGCCAAAAAGGACAAAGCGAGATGCCAGGGAAGAGCTGGAGCAGATGTGGCTGTTCACTTGCGCGTAGAGTTCACGACAAAACCAATCTGTCACTTGAGGACAGAGCAGGATTCTTCATGCTCACCCACTGGCAGCCCCCGCCCAGCGCCCGCTGCCACTTGTATCTGCGCTGCTCCGTGGAGCTGAGGCCATTGCAGCTGCTCATTATTTAGAACTGGGCTGTTCTCCCCACCCAGCCGGACACCTGCTGCACGCCCATGGGCTTCCCTGCCTTCCTGTCCACTCCATCCCGCCAGGGTGGCTAGGGAACACTCTGCAGGCAGCCAGACAGCTAGGGACAGGCCATGGAGAGGAGTGGTGGTCTGACCCTGAGCCCAGCCAGCTCCTGCACTCAAGCCTCCTGTCGCCTGGAGTCCTTTGGTTCAAGTGAAAGCCTAAAAAGGAGTCTGAATGGGAGCCATGCGGTTTCCGGTTTCTGAGCCCTGGCATCCCCCAGGGGCTGTGGCGATCACCCTCACTTGCTAGCATAAGCTAAGCTGGCGTTCTAGGGTCAGAAAGGGAACTCAGCCACCCTTTTGTTACCGCTTACCACCCACCAGTATCCCTCAAAAGTCAGAAGCCGCTCGGCCCAGGAGAATCCCTGTGTGCCCTCCTGGAGCTGTCACAAGTTCTCCCAAGCCTGGCCCAGAAGGCCCTTCACCTGGGGGCAGAGGGGTGGCAGGTCCCCACGCCTCGGTGCTAACGTCGCTGCCTCTGGGCATGACCCGGTTTGCTGCCTTTATATTTCAGGATTGAGCTGACCTCTGACCTCACTTCCCTGTAGCAAGTTCCTTAGGTCCTGAGCCTCAAATATTCTTGCAAATCCTTTTGGTAAGGAGACTGACTTCTTAGACCAGTGATGCTTCCCTCATCCTGTCTGTTAATGTGCCCCCAACGCGACTGACGTGGTCTAAACCTCTGCTCCTCCACCACCTTCATAACCAATTAACACGTTTCTGGGCACCCGAGCCGACTCCTCCTCCAGCACAGATCACTGGGCCAACAGGCCTCCTTCCCAGGGCTGCGAGGTCCTGGAGGCCGAGTTAACCCAAGTCCCTGCTGGGCCTGAAGGGCCAGCTGGTGGGGCGCTAGCGCCCCCTTGTGAGGCTGGCGGAGAACTGTCTTCCCCGGGACCGCGGGGGCTGAGGAAACGCACACTGTGTCACCCCTGCAGCTTTAGTCCTGTCCTACAAAGGTGACGCAGCTTGTAGAACAGTGCACGGCAGAAACCCTGTGCCCCCAGTTTGTGGGATAGGCGGGTTTTTAGTCCAGTGTGATAGGAACATGGCTGCGCTCCTTCCTTTCCCTGTGGTCTGTGGCTGCTTTCACACTGCAGTGGTCACGTGAGTAGTTGCAACCAAGACTCATGGACCGCAAAGCTTAAAAGAGTCATCATCTGGCCCTTTACAGAAAAAGTTTACAGCCCCTAATTTAAGGTTAGAGAGGGCTTGACACACCTGTGGTCCCGCAAAGGTCCCTGTGGACAGAGGCTGTGGCCAGGACCCTGGCTTAGTCTGCGTGCTCAGGTAGGTGTGCACTGCAGGTTTGAGCGACCATCAGAAGAAAGACCAGTCAGTGGGCTAGATGCCAGGCCTTGGGCCGGGGGTCAGGCTGCTACTGCCGCTGGGTTCAGAGCTGGGACCTCGAGAATGTGGGCGGAAAGTCCCTTTTCCGTTGTGTTCAGACAGCAGACTCTGCATTGCCCAAGAGGGTCTTTCCATACGAGATCTTTGGGGGTGTCTAGACCACTGATCCACACTTTGCTATTCCATGGGGTCAAGACTGGGCCAGAGTGCTGCTCCTGGGGTGAAGGAGGGGTTCTCACCGCCTCGTCTGCAGGCTGTGGTTATCACTGGGGTGCCCCGAGTTGAGGAAGGACTGGTGGGCTTCAAGGCCTTTGAACGCGGTCCTCACAGGGTGGGGCTGGAGTTCACGTTCATTTTCATTACTGCCCCTGCCCAGCATGCTCCCCATGGCATCTGACGTGTCTGCCTGTGCCATCTGCTTGCTCCCTCCTGCCCCTGCATGTGGTGAGCCCACGTGGCGCTGCATGGGGCCTCTTGATGCCCACCCCTCCTGTGGCTGCCTCTGTTCCTCACATGGCGATGCTTGGGGTTGCAGAGGCTGGGAAGTTTGGCTTTGTCTTTTCATCTACAGCACGATAGTTCCCATGGGGACCAGCAGAGCTGACAGGTGTAAGACAGTTCTGGTCCCAGCTGAGTCCAGGAAACTGCCCTGGAATCATCAGAATGAAAAATAACATGTATATTACTGTCAAACCACTAAAAGCACAGGCCGGTGAAAAGTATGCTCTCTTCTTTGCCTGTCCGATTCTTCCCAACCAACTCTGGCTGTTTCTAATTCCTTTCCTGGCACTCAGGGTACTAGCCAAGTTTCCAGCTAGTTAACAAATAAAAGCTACAAGTCCCTGACTTTAAATATATTAACTCAGCCGATGCAGCAGGATCGAGAGCCTAAATATTTAGCATTCGCATGATCCAGCAGTCCCCAGAAGCCTCAGTTTACAAGTTACCAGGGCATGGCATGTAGGAAGCAGGACTGAAAGCAAGAGACCCCAAATTTGTTCCTCCATGTGTTTAATCAGGCACTCCCATCCTTGGAACTGCTCACAGATCGGACTCCTTCCGCACTGGGGGCAGAAAATGCTGAGGTTTGTAAATCCAGAGGCAGCTGCTGCTTCAGAAAGACCCGGCTTTGTCCTTGTCTGCCCACTTCCCCCTGGGCCTCCCCTGGGGCCTGGCTCACGGGCATCCTTGGCATTGCCTCTACCTGGCGGGGGCAGTCCTCGGGTTCCCACTGCAGCTCCCCTGGGAGATGCCACATCATCAGAGTGTCGCTGAGACGGTGTGCTTGCAGGCTCGTGACTGCTCACCCCAGCGAGATGCTGTCCCCCTCACCCCAGAGCAGGTGAAGCTAGAGAGCTCGGCTGCCTTCTACGTCAGCAGAGAAAAGGAGAAGCGCCACTGTCCACTCCTCTCCTTGTCCACCATCCGTTATTCCCACCTTCTGCTCTAGGGGAAGAGTGGAACCCAGGTTGTAGATCAGGCTGGCTCTGATAGATGAGGCCCCGGGACCCCAGCACCCACTCCATTCTGACGGTCTCTGGGGCTGTGCTGACCTTTCTGGAAGTGGACATGAGTCTAGTGGAAGGGGTTTTATATGGCATAATGGGCGAGTGTGAGGAGGTGGACGAGCCCTGGCTGTGGGGTATTCTCCTGATTTCTGCCGCCTGATGTGTCCGTGAACGAGCCACTAGAATTTCCAGAAATCCGCGCTGACTCTGACTTCCAGAAGAGGGCGCCAGAGGGACAAAATCAAATCCCGTGGCTCCCTCCGCGCGGCTGTGTGCTTCTGTGTGTCCTTTAGGAAAGGTGGGCGTGGCGTTCGCCTCATCTGAGGGAGCACGCATCCTTGGGTGCCGGAAGGGACAAAACCCAGCCAGCGGAAATAGGAAATAATCTAGGGTGACGGGGCCACAGAGCAGCCACACTGTCAAAGACCAGAAGCGTCCAGTATCTGACCAGCCTAACTACCTAAGTGTAGCATCTAACCTGCCCAACTACCTAACGTGGGACCTGACCTGCCATCTATATGCCTCGCGGGCAGGGAAGGGGCGGCCATAGAGGGCCCGTCTGGGTCCTGGCAGGCTGGTGGAATGGACTATCCTGCTGCAGGTGATGAGACACACGCTGCCCCTTGTGTGTCTCAGAAAGCGGCATCCAGCCGGCTTCTGCAATCCCGAACATTCTCCTTCCTCAGCCCCGTATCCCCCTTTCCTCTCCCGTGGTCCTAGTAAGACGGAACGAGTGAAATAAATTCTCTTTTCTCCCCATTTCTCTTTACAGAACTGAAGACTAATGAAGTTGTCCTTAGCCTCCTCCCAAGGCTTTTCCTTTGGGCATCTTAAAAGCTTGAGAGATAAAACGGAAACCCCCAGAGAGGAGCCATGCGGGCTCCGGGGCGCGTCTTGCCTCCATAAGTCCACTGGGACATAGACCCTCAGTAGGGCTTTGCCCTTGGCTGGGACGACCCAGGAATGGCCTTGGCGCCCCCAGTGTAAGGTGTTCCCCGTTGTGTGGATTGCTTTGTTAAGCTGAAGGGTTGTAAGAGTTTGATCTCACATCCTGGACTTCGATTTTTCTTATCACTCAACCTTGCTCCCCACACACCCTTCACACCTGAGGTATGGCCATTGTCAGCAACTTCCTCATTTAAAATCAGTATAGTTTCATTCCAGCCCTCCTGCTTTTTCGTTCACTGAAGCCAAACCGTGAAAGACTGTGAGGTGCGATGGGCAAATGAGATGGAGCTGCGTGTGCTCACTAGCTGGGTCAGGCCGGGTCGACGGCCCTCCTTTCCCTTGGGGCTCACTCCCCCCTCTCTCTGGCTGGCTCGGGTGTCGGGGGAGAGACGCCATATTGATGACGGGCGCAAAGGACCAGTGCCAGCTATCGATTCCCATTGTCCTTGTCTCTCACTTAGGGGAGACTCGAATCCGGCCCTCTTGTTGCTAAGAGGCCTTTTCACCCATGTTCTTACCAGCTCAGCCGAATCTCCACCTTCGCTTTGGCAGAAGCAATAATAATAGTGTTCGCTTAAAATAGATTTCTTGACAACGCCTTCTCCTAGAAGGATTCATAGATGAGTTAGAACCTCACCAGATAATCAAATCAGTCCCAGATTTGTTTCTTGGAATTTTATATTTGACAATATTTATACTATACCAAACTAATCTGCAGTTTTTAGATGTGTTGATGAAAACATTTTTTTTTAAGCAATAAGTTTATAGAAATTTTTTTCCATTTAATGGAAGGCTGAGAAATGTCCAAGGTCAACCCCTAGGGCAGTTCGTTTCCAGTGACCTTCTCCTCTGGGCCTAATACCCTAGGTTCAGGGACTTAGGGCAGAGCAGGCAGTGAAGGAACAGGCACACGGAGCTCCGTGACAAATAGATGCATTCTGTGAGCCAGGTGTCCCCACACAGCAATAGTAATGTCCTCCACGCTGGGATCTCATTGATACAATAGGAGGTGACTCCCTCCAGGCTAGTTATCTAAGTTCATCTGGAAACTCTCTGAACGTGGCTCGTAGGCTCCGAGCCTCCCGTGCTCCTGGGCTGGGATCTGTGTGTCAGCCTTTTTGTTCAGTCCAATAAACTTTGAGTAGCTGATCTTGATTACTGTGTGTTTTTTCAGTTTTGCTTTGTTTTAAAAGAATAACCTCCCTTGGACCCATTTTTGTGAGCTCGCTCTCATTTTGATGCCTGTTACTCTCCAGCAGAGTATGAAGTCATACGTCTATCCTGTTAAAAATATGCAAGCACCACAGCCATCAAAAACACAGGAGAGGGGCCAGCCCAGTGGCGTAGTGGTTAAGTTTGGCACACTCCACTTTGGTGGCCCAGGTTTGCAGGTTTGGATCCCAGGTGCGGACCTACACCACTCGTCAGCCATGGTTTGGCGACATCCCGCATACAAAATTGAGGAGGATAGGCACAGATGTTAGCTCAGGACAAATCTTCCTCAGCAAAAAAAACCAAAAAAACACAGGAGAGAATTTGTGTTCCCTCTGGGTGCCCACAGGTACATCTGGATGGTGGTTCCACCCAAGGAGCTAAACGCACACCCTTTGAATTCCCCGTAGTTTCTTCGGGCAGTAGAGTTCAGAGTACTTATCGTAGGTTCCTTCTCCTCCAGACAGGAAAACAGACTGCAGAAATCACTCTCCCAGGGTGATGGAGAGAGGCTGGGATCTGGGACTTTGGTATTTCAGCTCCTAGATCCTGCTCTAGTCAGAAAACCAACTGCTGGGTGGGAGATGCGGGGTTAGTGCAGAAGAAATACGTTAGGACAAGTGTAAGACCAGACATTGGGACCCCCCCCCGGCAGTGTTGGGGTGCTGGCCCAGCAGGGCCACGGTGGCTGGGCGCTGTGCTCAAGGCCCGCCCGCTATGCTGGACCTGCACTGACTTTAGCAGAGCCAGCTGCAGGCAGGGGCTGAGAGGGCCGACGCTGCCCTTTGGTTTACATCCTCTGAAGGGGGCCCGGGCCAAGCGGGTGGTGTGGTGTGGAGCGAGGGGCCGCAGAAGCCTCACCAGAATCGTGAGACGGTGCCAGCGCGCCGTGCCCAGCCATGTCACAGCACAGCACCAGAGCAGAACAAACAGGGCCTAACTGTGCCCTGGTTTCCACTGCAGAGCTTCACCCCTCGCTTTCATGTTTGCGCTCATGGGAGTGGTCCTGTGCCAGTCGGATGGTGTGGCGGAGCCTCATAAAGATAACAGAACATCACTGCCAGCTGCCCAGCTTGTGTGTAATAAACATAAAGCCGATCTCCAGCCAGGCCTGTTCCCTGGTGGGAGGGGCAGGGCCCTCGCTGGCCATAAGGCGTCCTTGTGCAAGTTAGAAAAAGGCGCCCCTCCCTCTGGGCAGCGAAACCCCATGCCCACCCTTGCCCCTTGGCCAAGCATGCTGCTTACACATCTGTATGCTCCCATTTCCCAGCCTACAATGGTTTTCCTTCCTTCACTTTTTGCTCATCCTCTGAACCAAGGCTGTTTCCAACATTCCTTCAGAGGCTCTCCAGCCACTGAGCAGAACACATCTTCTTCGTTACCTCACTGTGAGACGTGCGGTCAACATTACAAGGAGGTTGGGACGGCCCCGTGGCAGAGTGGTTAAATTCGCGTGCTCCGCTTCAGCGGCCCAAGGCTTCGCCAGTTCAGATCCTGGGCGTGGATATGGCACCGCTCATCAGGCCATGCTGAGGCGGTGTCCCACATGCCACAACTAGAGGGACCTGCAACTAGAATATGCAACTATGTACTGGGGGGCTTTGGGGAGAAGAAGAAGGAAAAGATTGGCAACAGATATTAGCTCAGGTGCCAATCTTTAAAAAATAAAAATTAAAAAAACATTAAAAGGAGGCCCGAGGGGAAATTGAAGCACTGAGAACCTGAGTGATGACTGGGGGTCCCTCATCTCCAGAGCAAACCCAGGTTTTCAGAACCCTCACATTGTATTTGTTAGACCAAACCAGCTCCCGTGTTTTGCGTGGGTTTCCTTTTAGTTTGACTTCCTTCTTAGTCTGGAGAGCGAACGCAGTCACACAGGCGGGAGGGGTGTCCCAGCCCTATGGATGCGTGGTCTCTCTCCCTACTTTGGGTGGGGAGCATCTTCTTCCTCTTTATCCTTTCTTCTCAACAGAGTTCAGAAGGAACAGCTGGCAGCCATCTTCCAGCTCATGAAGGACAACAAGGAGACGTTCGGCGAGATGTCCGACGGCGACATGCAGGAGCAGCTCAGACTGTATGACATGTAGGCTGCCCGGCCCGGCAAGACGCGCCGACTGCTGACCCGGGACTCCGCCCTGACGCGCGACCCGCGGCCCGAGCCCCTGTGACTTTCAGACTTTTGTAGGCTTCATTCTATCTTAGATACGTAGATGCAGATGTATATTATATACGGATTTGCTCTGGCCTTTCAATTTATATATCATTTTACAGGATTCAGAATTGTCGTCTTCAGAGGAGAAAATCCTGGACTCCTTTGGCTTCTGCTGCTGGTGAGGGTGCACTGTCACACAGGTGACCCTCCGAGGCTGTCTTCTGATCCAGGTTAAATCTTCTGTGCAGAGCCAGGGCAGGCAGCAGCCCCGAGGGCCACTGGAATGCTCAGCCCCCCAGCACCGGGTAGGGAAAGGATTCAGGGGTGCTACGGGGACGATGAGCATCAGGGCCTGCTGCCTGCGTGTCCAGGCTAATAACGCTACACTCTCACTCTGCCTTAGAAGGACTTCTGGAAGCTTCTGTAGCTGTATGGAAGCAAGCAGTAGGGGAACATCTCTTAGCAAAAAGTCTAACTCAACACTCACTTTCCGTTCTGGAACAAAACAATAGGATCAGAGTTAAGACCTTCTAAGAGTTTCTCTCATTTAAGCATGAGACTTACACTACATATAATTAAAGACTTACATGAGAGCTTACAACGCATCTAGAACTATGCTAGACACTGTCGATAGACAAGATACGCTATGCGACACGATCCCTACCTTTAGAGAGATTAGCATCCTTTAGAGAAGACAGGGACATGTGCAAGAAAGAGAACCTCACCAGACAGCATTCAGTAAAACAGCACGATGAGCTCACAGGATAGTGTCTGGGCTCCTTCAGAGACCCATAAATTCCTGTGCGTCAGTGAATGCATGATGACGGAAATAACAGTGGTTCCTCCGTGCACACAGGTCCTGCTTCTACTCAGCCCATTGGCAGAAAAGTTCATAGCAAGCCGAGTTAGGGAGGGTATGCAAAAGAGAGAACCCATGAAGTTCTTCTAAATACATTTTATTTGCTGAAATAAAACTAAATCAACACACTTAATTAAGAGAAGCAGTGGCATTTTGTGCACCTCAAGGCGGAAATTATCCTGGGGAAAGAGTGAACCTTCTTTCATCATCTCCTGCTTGCTAGAATTTTCTGGCCCCCTCCCTGTTGTCATTGTGATTCCTTTTGCTTCTTTGCTGAACCGCACAGCAGGAGGGTCTGCTCCCTGTGTCTGTTGCTATATCCAAATGTCAGTGCTTTTTTCCAAGTTATTTTTTATCTTTTTTGTCACAGTTTTGAAAAATTTTTATGATTTAAGAATTGTCTGGGGCCCACCCCGTGGCCAAGTGGTTAAGTTCACGTGCTCTCTGCTTCCGTGGCCCAGGGTGTCGCTGGTTTGGATCCTGGGCACAGACCTAGCACTGCTCATCAGGCCACGCTGAGGCGGCGTCCCACATAGCACAGCCAGAAGGACCTACAACTAGAATATACAGCTGTGTACCCCAGGGCTTTGCGGAGAAGAAAAAAGAAAGAGGAGAACTGGCAACAGATGTTAGCTCAAGGCCAATCTTTCAAAAGAAAAAATTGTCCCCTTTCTCAGGTCCCAGGGACCCCCTTGTGTCGTTTTCTCTCCCTGTCCCCTAAGTGCACGTCTGCAGGCAGGGCGTCTCTCCCGGGCTGCACTGCAGAGCTTGCACTGCCTGCCCTTTATTTCCCTTTCCTCCTCTCCTTCCTCGAGTCCTTCTCTGATTATACCAAACAGGATGACTCGTGGGTGGATGCTCGAGTCAAAATCCTCACAGCTATGGGAAAGGTCAGCTGAAGGAACTTTCATATACTTGGGTCAGCTAAGATGTTCCGACTGCAAAGAACAGAAAACTCCAACTCAACTGTCTTAAACAAGAGGAGGGCGAGGTGACACGAGGAGTCCAAATGCAGAATGGCTGCAGGCCCAGAAGAGTCAGGGCCCAAGCTGCAATTTTAGCTCTGTCTCCCTCACATTGCAGGCTTTTGTCGCAGACTAGCTCATGGTCGCAAGATGGCTGCAGGAGTTCAGGTGTCACATCCAGACGCAGGAAAAGGGCCATCTCTTGCTGTGTCTCCAGGAGTGAGGGAACCTCTTCAGATACACTCTTCCTACCTCCTATCAGGTCCCAATTGGCCAGACTTTGTCCTGTGTCCATGCCTCACCAACCACTAGCAAGGAGATGGGACCACTATGGTTGGCTGAGATGCTTGGAGCTGGGGCCAGCATCCCCTGAACACGTGGCCAACCAGAGGAGGGGGTAACGGGCCTCATCAGGGTTCTGTGAGGAAGGGGCAGGAGGGATGGGTATTGGGTAGACACCAGGACCACTCTGTCACCTGGTGGGGATTTGAAGTGCTTGCCTGAAGTGCCTGGCATACTCGACATTCCTCCTGGGAGGTGGGTCTGTTGCCCGGGCCTCTGATGCTTCACAGAAGCAGTGCTGGCTCACCGCGACTTGGGTGGCTCTGACGCCATTTCCAGATAAGCACCGGCTTCTGTTTATAACTCTTCTGTCACCTCATCTGCCTCACTGGGACACCTTTGAATCTATTTGTGGCCAGAAGAGTCCTCTTAAAACAAAACCCATTTCAAACTGACACCCGTATGTCCCACCAGATATCAGTATTGCTAGTGGTCAAGAAAATCAATGTGCCTTTGAAAAAATGTACCTGCAGATTCAGAACCCGTTCTTAGAAGTCTCCCAGAGTCAACGCAAGAACTTAGCACACAACCGAAAGATAACATCCACCCAAGCTGAAACCAAGAGGAAATACTCTGTTGGTTCACAAGTTCACAAGTGTTGGGAGGAAGAAAGACCAATGCCATTCAGGCCCCTGAAACGAGTAGGGTGGTGGAGAAAGAAACACCAGGGCAGCAGGGAGCGAGCAAACACAGAGGGAAGGCCTCTCCAAGACAGGCCCTGGCAGGACACCACCAGTGTGTGCCTGCCTCGCAGGGCCCAGAGCCCCAGGGCCCCACGGAAGCCAGTCTCAACGGAACTCTCTTTGGGGCTGGCGGTTGGGAGGTGAGAGATTTTCAGGAGCTCAGAGTCTCCGCCCAGCAATGAGAATGGGTCTCCAAGCCTCTCAGGGCCTCCCCTGCACCCCTCCCACCACCTTGCTCTGGAGCCCTGCTCACAGGCTGGCCTGCCCGTGTGACACAAATAGCAGTGGCTTGTCACCCATCACACACCTGCAATGGGTTAAAGATCACGACCACAAACAGTTCATTTTTACTTACCGAATTCTGCTTGCTAGAAGTTTCAGGGCCTCCTTCCCTCAAGGTGTCTATCGTAACCTCCCTCACTGGGACAAAATTAGGTGTCTATTCACTTCCTGTCCTGAAGGTAATTGCCTTTTCCAGCAGCCATGTTGAAGAAAACGTGCGATCTAAGCAGCTTTAAGAGTGCCTACAACTGGGGGCAAACTTGCTGAGAACTCCCTGAGCACACAGCTTCCCTCCACCCCTTTGGATGATTTGTACTCGTTTTCAATTTTTTTTCAAATCTGCAAATGTAATAGTTTTCCTAAGAACAATCACTTTGAGGTTGCTTTGTTCTTCCCAATTTGATTATAAGAAAATACATTTGTCCAAAGGACCTCCCCGTACTCATCATTTGACAAAACCCAAGTTTATCTTCTGGGCAGCTCTCTGGGTCTAGACGATTTCAAGCGTAAGCATGGCTCGCTCTAGGCAGACCAGGCCTCATGCCTTTGGAAGGCCACAGCATCATTTATGTGGAATCAGGTCCCGCCTCTATCTGAGCCACATCTGCAGGGTTGCCAGGGCATGGAAAGACCCACAGTCATCATTCGGCCTCGTCATCCTCCCTATCTGGGATCCACGTCCTTTCTCTACTTTTCAGTGTAGGAGGGGAAGTTTGTGTTACCTTGAAGCAGCTAAAATCGTTTCCTTTCTCCCCACCTCACAGCCTCAAGGATACCCGGAGAGGGGCAGGGTGCCAGAAATCCTTAGCGCCATCTACAGCGTGGGCCCCAGTATAAATAATGTGAGGCCCACCCAGTCAAGCTCGCCTGTCCTTTCCGGGTCTAGTACAGGTTCCCAGGAGAGCAATGGCCAAGCTTGGCAAATTCCCATTGTCACAGACTTATGTTTTGTTTTGTTGTCTTTTGTTTTCTTTTACTGTTATTATTACTATCGCTTTATTTTTATTCTATTTCTACCCCCTTAAAGCTTTCACCAGATTCTTCTCCACCACCTCATCTACCCCTTATGAGCTACCATTTTTATTAGTTTTGGTTTTGTCCTTTCAGCATTTCTTTTTTGCTAAAGGTAGCAGCCTATATACTCAGCCCGGGTGGTCTAGTGGTTAAGATTCAGCGCTCTCACCACCTCGCCCGGGTTCGTTTCCCATTAGGGAACCACACCGCCTGTTTCGGTTGTCACACTGTGGCAGCTGCATGTTGCTAAAAGTTATGCCACTGGTATTTCTAATACCAGCAGGCTCCCCCATGGTGGACAGGTTTCAGCGGAGCTTCCAGACTAAGACAGACTAGGAACAAGGACCTGGCCACCCACTTCCGAAAAAACTGGCCTTGAAAACCCTATGAGCATGGCCTGACCTAGCACCGGAAAGTGAGAGAATGGCCCAAAAGGATTGGGCAGTGTTCTGCTCTGCTGTACACAGGGTCACTAGCAGTCAGAATCCACTCAGTGGCAGTAACTACAACAAGCAGGCCATCTACAATGCCTCTGGAGCTCTCCATAGAAAATACTGCTGGCCTCCTCTCCTAATGCCACAAGCCTGCTGGGCTCTCGTGCATTCAGCCATTCCCCTACTGATGACATTTGCATTGTTTCCTATCTTTTGCTAATTCAGATAACACCACCATAAATAAAACTTCGTGGACATGTTGTTTCCTGTTTGTGGAAGTGTATTTTCAGAGTAGATTCCTAGAAATGAATTGCTGGGTCAAAGGTAAACGCACGTGTTATTTTGTCATTTATTGCTCACCCATCCTACCCCCACGGGGAGTAGACCAATTTGCACTCCACCAGCTGCGTATGGAGAAAGCCAGTTTCTGGAACGTCCATAACGAAGTACCTTTTCAAATTTTTGGATCTTTGACAATCCGACAGATCAGAAATGTTCAATCAAGTTTCAATTTGCATTTTTCTTATAATGAAAAAGGTTAAGCATCCATTCAAATGTTTAAGGGTTCCTTGCATTTTTTTTCCGTTCTTGTCTCTTTCTGTTTTCTTTTGACTACCATTTATTTAGTCCTAGCTTAAATTCACCGAACAGGACACATTTCCGATTATCTTGGCGATGATTTCGGGGTCAGCGCTGGTCGTTGTCCAGCCCTGATCCTGCATGGAGAAGGGGAGCGCTTTATTAAGTAGAGAATCTAGGTAATTCCAAGAAAAGCCTTCCAAATTCAGGAGCCTTAGTAAAAGCCAAAATACTAACTGAACAAAAAAGATCGTCGCATGCGGCTCAATTCCATTTAAGAGTTAGTTAATCTTCCACCTTACATACTATGAGGAACCGCGCACAGGGAAAAAAAAAAACCACCCGCCCTCAGATTGGACCAATCACTTTCCACGGCCACTATCCCTTCGCGGCGTCTCAGTGGTTCGAGCATCTGCCAATCTTCCGCGAAGGCGACAATGTGGAATGATTGATGGGAGGTACCGCACCCGCCCCTCGCCGGCGAGCCAGCCTAGCTCCGAGATGGGAAGTCTCGGATATCCGGTGGCGTCCAGGCTCGGTTCCTCAGTGACTGACAAGAGCCTTTGTCCAATGAGGAGCGCGGGCTGGCCTGTCCCGCTCACGCGGGGGTCGGGGCCTGGGGTCCCGCTCTCTCCCGACGCGGGCGGCCCTGCTTCAGAACCCGAGCCGAGCCCCGTCTTGGCTCAAGTCCGGAGATCCGTCCCCGCACCAGGTGCCCGCCGCGAGCTGTCCCTCCTGGTTCCCCATCGCGACAGTCCCTGGAAGCTGGGACAGCCCCCGAGCAGTGCACCGCGCTAGACCCCATGACAAGAGGACGCCTTCCGGCCGGTCCTACACCCCAGGAGTCCATCATGTCCACTTTCCCCCAACACTCCCCAGGCCTGCCTCGAGCTGCTCGCGAGAGTGGCCCTGGTCTCAGCCCACTGTCCTGCAGCTGAATGCACCACACACACACACACCCTTGTTTATCACAGTCCCCGGTGTCCCCGCGCAACGGCGTGCACCGTTTTCTCACCGTGGTGTCTTTGGGATTGGGCTGACTTTCAAGAGATGCTAGGCGAAACGAGCCTCTCCTTCGCGCGGCCGTGCGTGCCCTTTCACGTTATGCCCCAGGGGCTCCAGCCCGGGTTTATCTACCAAGCACCGCGCCGAGCAAGTGTGAAATTCAGCTGGACTCTCCACTTGGCCTGAGTGATTGACCGCCCAAAGCCGGCCCGCTGGAGGCTCCACGCCCCTTGAAGGGTCCCACCAACCTCGAATCTTTGGGCCTGACCGTGGCCTGGGTCCTCGACAAATGAAAAGGGGGCCAGGCCTCAGACCAGGCTGGGTCATGGGGCTTACTGAACCGTGTTAAACATGTCAGTCTGCAATCAGGGTTTTTTGAAAATCTCATTTACTCTCTTCTTTAAGTACTTTAATTACATTTTGTTGAGCTCTCCAAATGGGGACAGGTTATACTGGCAGACTGTCAGTCATTTACCTCCTTCAGAAGTTTACCACGTTCGCCTCAGAACTGTGTTAGGTGGTGTCTTTGGTTCTCTTGTAATCAGCTTCAATGATCCTGCAAGTTAAATTTCAATCGAGAGGCAGCTGGCAAAGGGAATAAAATTAAGAAACTTGTTCCAGGAAGAAAGGTTCAACAAAAGAAATGGAAGCGAGGGAGCAAAGCAAGTAGGATTCAAATTTGAATATTGAGTGGTGTGAATTGGCACATTTATCCTTTCAGACGTCTATTGAGCCCGTCTTCATGCACAGCACTAAAGCTGGATGATGTAATGTGGAACGAACTCACTCGTTTCTGCTTTCAAGGCAAGGGGAGATGAAGTTTCAGTGCCTGTTGGAAGCGCACGGTAAGTGCAGAGCCCTGGGTACCTGGCCAACATTCTCTCGTGAATCATCACAACTCTGTGAAGGGCATGTATTCTCCTTTTATGCAAGAAGAAGACAAGACTCAAAAAATATTGAAGATAGCCCAATTTAAAAAGGAGCAGAAGGTATGAATAGACATTTCTGTGAAGATATACAAATGGCCAATAAGCATGTGAAAAGATGCTCAATGTGCAAATGAAATGTAAATCAAAACCGCAATGAGAAACCAGTCCACAGAAATAAAAGGGACAGAAATAACAAGTGTTGGTGAGGATGTGGGGAAGTTGGAACCCTCACACTCTTGGTGGGAATAGACAATGGAGCAGTTGTTTTGGAAAACAGTGGCAGCTCCTCCAAAGACTGAACAATGAATTGCTGTGTGACTCAGCAGTTCTGCTCCTGCGTATCTGATACCGACACTGATAGCAGTTTCCCCACATTAAACCCAGTGTATATGGGGTTAAAACCAAAGCACTCTTTCCCTGCTTACTCCCTGGCTTCCTGGCTCCAGAATCCACCATCCTCCACGGAGACAGACACCACCAAGGACAAGCGCCTGGATTCACTATCTCCTCCCCGCAAAGAGTCACAGGCTGGTGGGAAAGTTGCTGACCAGCAAGGTCACGGGCTCCTCCTCTCTGCAAGTAGTCTCAAGGCCAAAGACAGGCTGGTGGGAAAGCTCGGACCAGCAAGGCCATATGCTCCCCCTCCCCTACCTAAAACCCCAAATAAAAACCCTTCCTTTTAGTTTTTCGGGGAGTTTGGGATTTCAGCGTTATCTGCCCTCTCTCCTTGCTCAGCGCTGAGCAATAATAAAATTCCTACTTTCTTCCACCACACCCGGTGTCAGAGATTGGCTTGCTGCGCAACGGGTGAGCCAACTCAGCTCAGGTTCGATATCATGTCTACCCAAGTGAAATGAAAACATGTCCACAGTCGCCACAAAAAAGAAATGGTAATTATGTGACATGATAGAGGTGTTAGCTAAGGCCGTGGTGGGCATCATTTTGAAATATATAAGTGTATCAAATCAACACTCTGTACACCTTCAGTTTACACAATGTTATATGTCAATTAAATCTCAATAAAGCTGGAAAAAAAAACATGTCACAGAAAACTTATATCTGAGTGCTCATAGCAGCATTAGTTAAAAGGTGGAAACAAAGTAAATGTCCATCCACTGAAGAATGAATAAATAAGATGTGGTATATCCATATAAGGGATATTATTCAGCAAGAAGAAGGAAGGAAGCAGTTCCATGTTACAGCATGGATGAACCTTGAAAGTATTAGCTAAGTGAAAACAGCCAGTCACAAAAGACCACATATTGTACCATTTCATTCATATGAAATGTCCTGAGTGGCCAAGTTTATTGACAGAAAGTAGATTCGTGGTTGCCTGGGGCTAGGGGTTGGGTGGGGGGGAATGTGGAGTGACTGCTAATGGGTACAGGGTATTTTGGGGAAGTGATGAAAGCATTCTAAAATTGTGGTGATGTTTGAACAACTCTGAATATACCAAAGGCCACTGAACCGTATGCTTCAAATGGATGAATTGTGTGGTACGTGAATTATACCCCAATAAAGCAGTATCTAGTTATATGTAGTCTTTGCTTTTGTTTTTGTTTTGTGGCATTCCAGTCAAAATGGCAACACGAGCACATAGTGCACTTGCCTCTTTCGGTCTTTTGAGAGGATTTTTTTTTTTTTTTTGAGGAAGATTAGCCCTGAGCTAACTGCTGCCAATCCTCCTCTTTTTGCTGAGGAAGACTGGCCCTGAGCTAACATCCCTGCCCATATTCCTCTACTTTATATGTGGGACGCCTGCCACAGCACGGCTTGCCAAGCGGTGCCATGTCTGCACCCAGGATCTGAACCGGCGAACCCCAGGCCCCCGAAGCGGAATGTGTGCACTTAACTGCTGTACCACCAGGCCGCCCCGGGCTTTTTATTTTAATCTGTAACCATGAGAGAAAAAGACATGCGTTGGGTGTGTAGTAGCATAACTAATGTTTATTATGTGCTGGTGCCTGACTCCGTGATAAGAACTTTATGTTCTATGCTATTTAGTTCTTATGAGAAAAACAGTCTGTGGGAGGTTGGGTCCCCAGGAAGCCGACTCTGAAGTAGAGATTGGCATGCAAGAAGTTTATTAGGGAGTGCTCTGGGCCAACACCTATGGGAGGGAGGGACGGGGGCAGGACTGGACAAACAGAGAAGTCTGTGACACAGTGTCAGTAGAGGCCACAGCAGACCCCGTGGGGAGTTTTGAAGGCGGGATAGCCCTTCAGAGCCCATGGGATGTGAGGACCACGCCTTAATACCACCTTGTCCATCAGCTGTTGGATGCTGGCTGCCACAGGAGGTGCCCGCTCTCTCCAGTGACGCTGCTCCCCCTTACCCAGGGCCTGACAGTGGGGGCGGGGGGTGGGGGGAGGGAAAGCCTTCATTCCTGATGGGGAATCTGGGTGACACATCAAAGCATCCTCCATAATTACTATTTGCATTTTACAGATAAGAAAATTGAGGCATAGAGAGGCTAACCAGCCCAAGGTGCAGCTGAATAAGTCGCAGGAGAAATTCGAATCCGCTCAGGCTGGCTGCAGAGCTGGGGGCTCTCAGCTAGACTGCCTCTGCCCTGAGGAGCCTTGAGGGGCTGCGCAGAAGAGACCCACAGCCCAGGGTACTGCAGAGGACTTCTCCCTCCAGGGGTGGTGGGGCCCTGGGGCGTGGACCCCTCTGGGCCGCCCAGCAGGGTGACTTGTTAGAGACTGCAGGACTGGTCAAGCCAGTGGCTCCTGCACCCCCCGCACCCCTTTGGACCAGCCCAAAAGCACTAAGTGCCCTTTCTCAAGAAGACATGCTATAGCCACCTGCTGCTTCCGACTCCTCCTCCCCAGCCCATACGGCAAATGGAGACCCCATTAATAAATGAACAGGGACTCTGATAGAGGGGAGATGGGCAGGTAACCAAGTGTAACAGGAGGCTAGAATGAGATGCTTCTTGCCTCGTTTTCCACAAATAATATAGATCTCAGACACCAAAGATGGGGTCAAACAAAGGAAATCGTTTCTACAAATGTTGAAATTATCGTTTCTCACTTACACACTGTATTAGAGCTCATAGTAGTCATAGAAACCAGTTCTGGAGGGTTTATGGGAAAGAGGAACATACTAAAAGGAAATTGGGAGCTAAAGTTACCAGGAGAGCTGGAGAAGCAGAACTGGTCCTGGGAGGATGGCAATGCTTCCTGCACCCAAACCTCACAGTTGGCCCCATGGACGCCTTCGGTCCAGGACCCCCTGTTGACACCCTGCCTTCCGGCTGCCCCAGTAACCTCATTGTGTTCAGACACCTCTTCAGGTAGGTTCCACATTCTCTCTTCTCTTTGGACTCAGCCCTTAGGGCAATCTGGAAGTGCAGGGGCAACGCTGAGCCACTGGGATACAGGAGTCTTGGGTAATTCCCCAGCTGCCATCCTTGCGGCCCGTCCTGCGTGGTCCCCAGCAGACATGAGCCCTGTTGCCCACAGAGCAGCCAGCTCAACAATGCCCCTTCTCTGGCTTTTCCTCCTTCCCTGTCTCAGTGTCTCACCCTCTACTTCTTCACTCCTGCTTTCTGGGGACACTTCCCAAATAAACATCCTGCAGCCCCGAGTCCCGTCTCAAGCTCTGCTTTCTGGGGAACACTAACTGAGAGACACACACAGGTACCAAAAGTACAAAGATATGGACTGGATGCAAGCACATTTATGATAGAGGGTGCTTCCGGGAAGAAAGGAGAGGAATGGAAATAGGAGGGGAACAGAGGATTTCAAGTTAAACTCTAAGGTGTGTTTATTTCTATAAAATGCGTGTGTAGCTGAAGCAAAAATGACAAAATAGGGACATTTTAAATGTTGAGTATTACCACCTCACACCCACGAGGATGGCTATTATCCAAAAAAACAGAAAGCAAGTGTTGGTGAGATTGTGGAGAATTTGGAAATTGTTCTTTCCTGCTGGGACGGAAAATGGTGCAGCCGCTATGGAGAACAGTATGGCTGTTCCAAAAAAATTAAATGTAGAATTACCATATGATCCAACAATTCTACCTCTGGGCATATACTCAAAAGAATTGAAAGCAGGGACTCAAACAGATATTTGTACACTCGTGTTCATAGCAGCATTACTCACAGTAGCCAAGAGGTGGGAACAGCCCTAACATCCATCTGCAGATGAATGGATAAACAAAATGTTGTGTATCCACACAATGGGATATTATTCAGCCTTAAAAAGGAAGGAAATTCTGACATATGCTACAACATGGATGAACCTTGAGGACATTCTGCTAAGTGAAATAAGCCAGACACAAAAGGACAAATGTTGTCTGATTCCACTTTTATGAGGTTCCTAGAAGTCAGCTTCATAGAGACAGAATGTCGAACGGTGGGTGCCAGGCACTGGGGGTGGGGGCATGGGGAGTTATTGTTTAATGGGCAGAGTTTCAGTTGGGGAGATGAAAAATGTCTAGAGATGGATGGGGGGATGGTTGCACAACAGTGTGAAGATGCTTAATGCCACTTGCTTAATACACTCATTCACAATACATATTAATATACTTAAATACATATACATAATAATATACTTAAAATGGTTAAAATGGTCAATTTTATGTTATGAATATTTTACCACAATAAAAAAGTTACACATTCTGGGTATTATGTATCGAGATGTTTTATTCTCTATTTTGAATTGCAAAGTAATATCTCTTAATAAAAGAAAAGATCATGAAAAGTCTATGAAAATTTATGGAAGCAAAGGCAAATGGCCAATAAACACATGAAAAGATGCTCAAACGCACAAGCAATCAGAGAAATGTAAATGAAAGCAAGAATCCTTTTGCTTCTTTTACGTACTCAGAGTAGCAAAATATTTAAAGGTTGCACATTTTGCAAAGGTATGGGGAAAACAGTATTTTTACGTTCTGCTGGTGGAGATATAAATTGGTCGAGAAATTTGGTAAACTTTCTTAAAATTTAGACAAGATACTCTATAATGCAATAACCCTACTTCCTGATATGTACCCTAGAGAGATGTTGAGGGACACATGGATGTGTGCTCAGCAGCATCTGTGTGGTCACGGGACATTAGAAACAGCCAGGGACTAGGCAGTGTTATGTAGAAGTTAAAAGGAATGAAGCCATTCTACGTACCTGCAAGGAAAGATCCCTAAGACACATGGTTAAGAGAAGCAAGCCATCGCAGCACAGTAGTATAGTGCGTTACACTCAGATATATTGCCCACAGAGTTCAGTGGAGAGAGGGATGCATACCATACTATGAGCAGGTGGGATTGATATGGTCGCTAAGAAGGGCTTCAGCTTTATCGTTAGTGTTTAAATGTTTTACTATGAGAATGTAATTCTGTCTTATTTCATCATTAAAATGAAGAAATTTCAAGTGTATTCTGTGCTCTCTCTGTCTCTTTGGAATATGCGTGGATTCCTGCACTGTGCAGTGGCCAATGAGTAAGGTATAAAATGACCCTTCCGTTGGAGACCCCTGGACACTGTGGGTTCTCTACCACCAGTAGCCCATCCCAGTTCACCACCAGTGAAAGCTTTAACGACTTTGGGCTATCGGTTTCCTACCTAGAATTAGGGCTGGGGTCCTCGATGTCAGAGGGTGATCCAGCTCCTGATCCCACTTTATAGAGCCTGCTTCTCAGGTCCACTCCTGGTACCCAATTGCTTTTGCTTGAGTTCCTAGAAATGGACCCTGGGAAGGTGATTTGTGAGACAGGGTTTATTGGGGAGTGCACTTGAGAACAACACTGGTAAGGAGTAAGGGAAGCAGAACGGGGCAGAGGGAGAAGCTGGGCCTCCGTGTAGCTATAACAGAGGCCTCAGCCCAGCCCACCCCCTTCAAAGCTGGGATGGCCTCAGTTGTCCACGCGGAGGAGAGAGGATCAGGTCTTTGAGACTCCTCTCGGACCAGTCATTGAACACAGGCTGCTCCTAAGGAGGGAGCCATAACCTTGGGCAAGGCGATGCCCTTGGGCAGAGGGGAACTTCCAGAGAATGCTTTTAGCAGCTAACCCCACAGCAGCGGGGGAGAGGGATGCCTCAGTCCTGAACGGGGGTCTGGGCAGCCCCACGGTGACGCACTGCACTCTCACCACGTTTCGTGGGTGTGCTTTGTGGGGAGACCACTAGGTGAGCTTTACAACCGCCCAAATGCTCAGTAGGAAACACGTCCAGGACAAACACCTTCCTCCTGCTTTTTGTCTGTCTCTTTGGGTGTGACTGTCTCCAAGACAGTCTCTGTCTTTCTTCTCCCCTTCCCAAAGACTCCCAGCCGGGAAGGGGAGTGGAGAGAAAAGAAAATGGTGAGAAGAAACCTCCTGCTACAGGTGAACATTAAAAATCATTCTATGGCAAATAGATGATCAAAACTGAAGAACAAATTTTTGTTGTGTAAACGTTAGTAGAATTTAAATTTTCCTGCTTATGTCCAAACTATTACTTGAGACGTGAGTATAATGCTTAAAGCTTCTGTCCAGGGTTCATCTGGTTTTTCCAAATTTTTCATTATGAGTTTTCTGTTTTCTTTATTTGCTGTTTTATGTGAATAAGTTATAGGGTTTGGTAATAGATTTGTAGGAATTGATTTAAAGGCTTTTATATAGAGAATTACAAATGTGGAGGAAATCATGTAATAAAACCTTACACACTCGTCACTCAGCCTCAGTGATGACCCACGGTTTGCCAACTTTATTTCATTTCCTCTCCTCACCCCTAGCCAGCCTTTAAGCCCAAGCCAGACATTATGTCATTTCACCAATAAACACATCAATGTGCATCTTTAACTAATAAGAGCATTTGAAAAAAAACATAATCATGTAACATTGTCACTCAATAAAATTAATAATTCCTTAATATCATCTAATCTCTGATTGTCTAAATAGCTGGTTTGTTCAAATCAGAATCTAAACAAGAGCCACGCGTTGCAGTTAGTCATTGTGCCTCTGAATCTCTTATCATGTAACAGTCTTCACTCCTTTTTTTTTTTTTTAGTGACATCGATTTGATAGAGAAACAAGGTCATTCATATGTCTTACAGGATATTCCACCTTCTGGATGTGGCTGATGGTGTCCTCAAGATATGGTTTTCCTGTTCCCCTGTACCCCACATTTCCTAATACAGGTAGTTTGCTATAGAGCCTCAACCATATTCAAGTGCATCGTTTTGGGGCCGGAATTCTCCGTAGGGGGTGCCTCTCATTGAGAAGCACATTCATAGCTCCACATTAGTGGAATCAGGTGATGGCAGCCTGACCCCTCCATGACCTTCACCTCCACCTCATGGTTCTAGCGTTCATGGATGACCATTGCCTTTGGGGTTGCTAAAATGGTGGTTTTCTGATTCTACTATTTCTCCTGCACTTATTGTCTCAATTCTGTAAAGAACTTCCCTAACAGCTCTGTGCTTCCTCTAAAATAGTTTTATAAGAAAGGGAGTCTTTTATATTGGCTCCTATGAGCTTTTATCTCCTTTGGTAATTTTTTAATTTTGAAATAATGTTAGACTTACAGAATAGTTGCAAGAATGGTACAAAGAACTCCTGTATACCTTTCATCCAGATTGCCCAACTGTCAGCATTTCATTACCGTGGCTGAATCATTTTCTTTCTCGATGATATAACTTATCAACCACTTAGAGTGAACCGCACATGTGATGATCATTCCCCTGAGAACACTATAGTGTATGTTCCTAAGAACAAGGACATGCTCTTAAATAATCACGAGCAATGATCGATATCAGAAAACTAACACGGACACAATTCTATTGTTTAATCTATGACCTTATTCACACTTTGCCAGTTGTCCCAATAATATCTTTGATTTGAACAAATTCCATTTCAGGATCCCATCCAGGACTGAGCACTGCTTTTCCCATCTGTCGTTCTCTTTAGTTTCCCTCATCTGGGATGGCTCCTCGGTCTGTCTTTTGTAACCTTGGCATTTGGAGGAGGACAGGCCAGTTATTGAGTCAATTCTGTGACCCTCTGACGTGAACCGTCTTTGACAGCTTCCTTGCTTTCTGGCACAACAAGGTGCCAAATTCATTTGTACATTTCCTGTTCCCAGTCTTAATCGGCCATTTCTCGAAGATCCCTGGTTTCCTTCAGTGGGAAATGATATTTAGAGAGAAGAGCTGAATTCCAATGATGCTGCTGTTGACTGGGACGAGAGGTGAGTGGGACTGGAGATGCACAGCACCGGGCTGGAGCAGGGCTGGCTCTCTGGCTGTACTCGAGACCCCTGCTCTGGAGGAATGGCAGTTTCAGGCTGGCCTTTGTGGACCAGTTTTTCTGAGCAGGAAAATCAGGGGGCCATGTGGACCTTGCCCACTGGAACGGCTTTGGGTATGACTCACCCAGCATAATCCCTGAGTTCTTTTCCGACTCATTTTTTTATGACAGACTTTATTTTATTTTATGGCTTGGGAGGTTTATTTGTTTTCTCTTATCAAACATTACTGATTTACTATAGTCTTGGAAATACAAACACAGAAGTGGAACGGCAGGAGGCAGTCAGGGAAATGTCAGGATCCCTGTATAAACATAAGGTGACTGAGTAAAACGGAACTCCGATTACAATTAAGCAGTAAATACACAACGCCACAGAGGACGCGCTCCGTCCCCGGCTATCCAGCACACCCGCTCACCCCAGAGGCAACTGTTCTGGCAGAGTCCTTCCCGCTGTGCTCAGAAGGGTCCCTGACTCGTGGAGAGAGCTACTCTTAACTCTCAGCAATCCTCCCTCTTGTTCTTATGAATTCTCTAAAAGAGCAAACTTCTTAAGTCATGTGCAATCTTGGGTCCTGGCTTCCTACCATTCCTCTGTCCCTGGGGCCACAACTTCCAGGAAATGGAAGTCTGAAGTAGAGGGACAAGAAGAGCAGTGCCTACCTCGTGGTGCACATTTGGCCTCTAAGTTTCCCAAATGTGTTGATATTTTAAGAATCTAGAGAAATAGCACTTTCTTCTTATTAGGCATGGCTCAAATGGGAAGCCTGAGGGGATCTTTCTCCTCTTTCATAGACGTCTTCCTAGTGTAAAGGCCTTATCATATGTACAAGTATGTCAAATAAAAGACCCTTACTTATCCTTTATCTCCTCATGAGTCCTTGTTAAGGGTCTGGGGATAAGAAAGTTTAGTGTAACACGGAAAAAACCCTAGGGAATACCAGATGCATGGAATGGCCACATTGCTGCAGGTAATTCACATAGAATTTCCATCCTGTAGGAAGTTTTGGGTGTCCAAGGTAAATAACATACCCAGAGAGCTTTAGCTCATTCTCTCACGAAGCCCTTTTCCTGGACTAGGCTGAGCATCTCTTTGCTCACGTCTGATTTTGGCATCTGGGTTGAAAAAGCGGTATCTGATATTACCATGTATTTGTTTTGTTTTCATTCAACTGATGTACCACACATTTACTAAACACCTACTATGTAAGAGCAAGTGTGCTAGGGGATGTACAAATGAGTTATGGCCCCTGGGCTCAAAGAACTCACTGTACAATAGAAGCAGAAACAAATAAGACTTGTAATAAAATGTTATTGATCAAATCTTGGTAGGGTACATGTGAGTGCAAAGGACAGAGAGGTCAACTCTACTTGGGGTGTAGAAGAGCTTAACTTACTTCGGTTTCATTTAACAACCCAAGAACCAGTCAATTCCAGAAGGTTTAGGGGGCTTATCTGACATGAGAGCTTTATCTAGTATACAAATGATGACATATGACAAGACGTTGACTGTCAGACATAGGAGAGCTCCAGGAAGATGAATCCCACTTGGTTTCTCCTGCCTTTAGTGGTTTCTGAAATTGTATGCTGGCATAAGTTCTGGTGGATGAACAGAGCTGATATGGGACATTCACACACTTAAAGCAGTGAGCCTCTGAGCACCACAGACACGTGCAGGGCTAGGTGGGGCCTAAGAGGTATGGTCAACCAGCTCGTGTTACAGATGATGACACTAAGGTTTAACTATTCCCTGTGGCCATATAGTGTAGTGGTGTGGGTGCCTAGACTCCCTGGGTTCAAATCCTGTCTGTGCTACTTCCTAGCTGAGTGGTCTTGGGCAAGTTACTATGAGTCTCGCTTTCTTTATCTGTAAAGTAGGGATTTTAACGACCAACTTCATTGAGTTGTTATGAGGAATAAGACGAAATATGTAAGTGCTTAGCACAGAGTCTGCGCCCTCGTGAACTATTATTATTATAACCATTATTGAATGATTTGCTAAAGGTATGCAGCTAAACCGCGGCAGGGTGTAATGAGGGAGACGGGAGGCAGAAGAAATGCACTCTGCATTGCTGGCAGAAGGAGCCTGCTCGCTGTAGAACCCACTGATGCCCGGTTAGAGCCACGGGCTGCAGAAAACAGCTTTCCCACCTTGAGAAGGGAGAGGATGGCCCAAGGATCAAAAGACTTTTGTTCCCAAAGACACTGGAAGGTCACATTTATTATATGGCTTGGCAAACGGTTGCCTTTATGAGTGGCAGTTGTGCCACTAATTAGGTGATAAATGTCTCCTTTGTAGAGAGTGAAATGTGCATTTCTGAGAGCCAAGGGCAGCTTAAAACAGAACAAATCTTTCTTGAGAGGGAGGGAGAAGATTCGATGAACTTCTTGGCCAGTGCTCCAAAACAAGCAACAAAGAGCCGGAAAACGAACGAGAACAACGAAAACAAACCCAAGGGGTGCTTGAATTCAGGGGAGCAAGTTGATCTCAACAGGGAGGAATTAGCTCTTGGCCTGGAAAGCGGGGAGAAGTCAGAGCACCGTCAGTGTCTCCTGCTCGTGACTCTATGCCGCACGCACGAAAGACGCTGGATGTAATTAGTTTGCTTCTTTTCAGAGACCTGTTTGTTGAAATGGAGTGTTCTACTGGCAAGCGGTTACATAAAGGACAACGTGGGCACAAAGGACCCAGGTGGAGAACCTGAACTAACCCTTCTTTGGGTCTGATTTGGGTAGCGCCCCCGTCTTTGTTTGCTGCGTCGGGAGCTGGTGCATGCCAAGCCTCGCCCTGCGGTTGCCCACGGCACCCGTTTCTGTCTATATTAACTTGACTTTGCTGTGCCTCCGTTTGCATTAGCGTCTCTTTACTCTTCCTGCATTGTGTTTGTGATTTTTTTTTTTGACATCGAAAAAAAATAGTTCGTCAGAATTTGTTTCCCAAACCTTTACTTTACTTCCAAGTTTCACGGAGAAGTTTGAAATGTTTGAGAGACGTTGTCCTGGAGAAAAGACCAGAAAAGCGGGAGAGCGATGGATGTGTTTCTATAATGACCACAAGACACTCGTCGTACAGCAATTCAGGGCTCCAGGAACGACGCAGAGAAACACATGTGCTTTTCACCACCTGTGCTGTGTTTAGCACACCCACCTGGCTATTCGGCAAACCCCGTGAAAGGAAATTAGCACCATCCTCAACCTTCTGGAGCCTCCATGGTCCCCTCCTGGCTGTGGGGGCCAGGCCCCTATTCAACACCCAGACTGAGCCCTTAAAACCCTCTCCAGCTGAAGCCTTCCTGTGGCTTCTCAGCACACTCAGAATAGACCGAAGGTCCTCACCCAGACTTACAAGGCCACGGGCTCTGGTTTTCCACAGTGAGGGCAAATACAAGTGAGAAATAAGAGGCTTAATTCCCCTGTTGAAAATAAAGGACGAGACTTCCCTCCCCTTCCCTTTTCTAAGAGCATTTGCTTTAGAAAATGTCTACATTTTCTCAGTCTCTTTGAGATGTATGTGAATCTTGTTAACGCTAAAGAATCGTCTTGCCAGAATGTCTTTCTCAAGGACTCAGGAAGCACCTCTTTGAAATGTCACCATCAAGGATGATAAGTGCCCCTGTCTCCCAGCCTCTCTGGGGGTGAAGTTAGAATGGACTCTGTGTGGCAAATGGTGCTGTCGAGTCCCCTTACTTGAGGACCACTCGTTATTTATCTTGCGAACGTGTTTGAAATGAGTTGTATCCGCTGGGCTGCGTAAAAGGGCGAGAGTTCTTCCTGTCTGCAGGCTCTTGGTGGCTTGCCTGTGGTGCACCCTGAATTCTGGCTTAGTGCTTATTCATTAGCAAAATTGTTTTCTTTCTCTTCTACCTATGTAGAGAGGTTTTTTGGGTCGGAAGAAGATTTTCTTTTAATGCTATTTCTCCAAAGCTAGCTACCCCTCCACCCTCCTTGTTCGCTCAGCTCCAGCCACACGGGCTTCTGTATTCGTCTTAAAAAGCGTTAAGCATGCACCTCACTCGGGGCCTTGCGTTTCTTGTTCCTTAGGCTTAGCCTTGTCTCTGCCCGCGTATTCCTTGTGGCTCGCTTGCTTCTTCCACCCGGTCCCTCCTCAGAGAGGCCGTCCCTGACCACAGCTCTCCGTCCTCTTCATGTTTCCTCCTGGCACAGTCACTGTTTACTTGATTCTAGTCCGTCTCTCCTCTAGCAGCTCGCCTCGTGTGGGCAGCACGTGGCCTGTGTGCTCATCACTGTGTCTGCAGCCCCAACTGTGCCTGGTGTTGGAGAAACAAAATTAAAAATGTCTCCTGCCAACCCAGAACGCCTTTCCACAAAGGTGCCTTCCATATACCAATTATTAACATTGCAGGTGGACTATAGTACGATTTGGCCATTAATTCTTGAGCCTTCCTCTCTGGGTACTGGTGGAAATCTGAGCCAGATGTGGCCAGGGTGGAGTTTTCCTGCCTGAATCTCATCCTCAGCCTTCCTAGGGCTGCCTTGTATGTGTCGACGTCCCGCGTTATCCTGTGGGCCTCACTGGCCACGTCGAGAACACGGCATGGGACACCTTCTTGTACTCAGCTGCTCACATCCTCTTCCTGTGTATCTCCAGTGGCCCCAAATGTCTTCTTTGAGACAAGCACACACCCGTTTACAGTTCCTACTCCAGGAGGCCAGCATGTAGTAATCTCTCCATAAATGTAAAATAAACAAATTCACCAGCAAAAACTTTGCTTTCATGTCACATTTCTTTTCAATGGCACTTGTTGCCATGACACTGGGCTATGGTGCACATCTACCTTAGCTTCAGACTAATTCCTCCAAAAACAGAGTAGATGACTTCCCGTGTCCTGGGGAAGGGTAAGCTATGATCTTAGAGAATGAACCAGGGTTCTTTTGTTGATATTGGGGTCTTAAGAGAGCAGGAAATACTGTATCGAGATACTGAAGAAATGTCATCAAATAAGTCTATCAGGGACCACCTGGCCTTTCCAGCCTCTCCAAGAAGAACACCACAGCTGCCCAGAGGGCTCTCAACAGGTTGTCCGGTCCAGATTGTGTTCCAAGACTAGCACACCTGCTGACCATGACCTCCAGGAAGTAGAATGTTCTGTACGAAAGAAGGGCTAGAAAGGCAACTTAATGTTGAGCCGTTGCCTAGGGCATCCTTACCCATCGACTCCTTCACTAAACTACAGAGTCATTCATTAAAGTTCTATTTTTTTCTTTTCGCCAAATGGCATTATTTTTGCCTTTGTGTTTTTGTGAGAGACTTCTATGAAATGAATATGTCCTTTGAGCCTGTTACAAAGACAAATACTGTGTCTTTAGGAACCAGAGACTTTCCAGCTTGAAAAAAAAAAGTTTGGCCAAAGAGAAGTATAGGATGGTATCAGCTTGAGACATGGACAAGAAGAGCCCTTTCCCTGGACCCCACACTTTAGAAGGCTCCACATCGCAGACATATACGCCCAAACTTACTAAAGACCTATGTCACTTGGATCTGGTCCTCAATGCTGGCGCAGCACGACCCATAATCGTCAGCATACACTTTTTTTTTTAAAGATTGGTACCTGAGCTAACAACTGTTGCCAATCTTTTTTTTTTTCCTGCTTTTTCTCCCCAAATCCCCCCAGTACACATTTGTATATTCTAGTTGTGAGTACTTTAGTTGTGGCATGTGGGTCACCGCCTCAGCATGGCCGGGCGATTGGTGCCATGTTCGCGCCCAGGATACGAACAAGTGAAATCCTGGGCTGCCGAAGTGGAGAGCGAACACTTAACCACTTGGCCGTGGGGCTGGCCCCAACATACTCTTTTATGATTAACACAGTTCAGGCCCTAGAGAAAAGCTTCCCCACATCCTTTTCTCTATGTCTTCAAAATCAAAGGCAACAAAACCAAAGGCTATGAAGATGTATATGTTCTTCAGAGATGGCACAATCTGGAAAACAATTAAAAGGGGTGGTAGCTCCATGATAATAGTAGAAACAAGCAAAAGGGCAGACCAGCCGGATGTTTAACAGAAAGAACCAGGGAAAGAGGCAGACAAGAAGAATCCTGCCAGGATCCCACTCATTCCCAGGGTTCCTAAAGGCATATGTGTATGTGCCAGGCTGCACCCACGCAGGAGCAGTCAGAGCGGGACATGGAGCAGACTTGGGAGCACTCCCCACACCACACAGATCCGTCAGGGGAGGGCGGGAGCACACTTCTGACCAAACACTGGCTGAACAGGCAGCTGCTCTGACCCGGGGTGACTCCTAAGAAGTCAGAGTTAAAAATAAAACCACACGCATCCTTGGTGGTCTGGAAGACCGTGCAAATGCCCAAGGCTGCGCCCCCTCAGAAGGGGGAACTTTTGGGCTACTGGTCCTCGGACGCATATGGAGCAAAATTGTAAACTTCTGAACAGCCTCCAAGCCACACACCCATCCAATAGTAAAGAAATCAAAATCCAAATGGTTACAGGGGCTTAAGCACAACCTTTAATCAGTAAGTGACTTAAAAAAAGAAAAATTTCAGCAGAGACACCAGAAGCTGCCTGCAAACCAGGAAATAGACTTCACAGAACTAGTTAAAAATTAAACAAACAAATGCCCAAACAGACAGCAGTTACAAGAACAAGTCCCCCTGGGTCTTGGAGGCCAGAAGGCAGTGGGACGACAGGAGGGGATTCAGTACGTCCTGTTGCTGAGGTATATCATTTAAAATGTCTGGTTTTCAACAAAAATTATAAGATGTGCAAAGAAACAGGAAAGTGTGATTCACACACAGGAAAAAATATCTAGCAATAGAAACTGCTTTGGAAGGGGGCCAAATGTTGAATATATTTGACAAAGACTTCAAAGCAGCTATTATGTGTGTTTTAAAAACCCATGGAAACTGTATTTAAAGAATTAAAGGAAGGTGTGATAATGATGACTCATGAAGTAGAGTGTTAATAAAGAGATGGAAATTTTTTTCTTTTTTTTTTTTTTGCTGAGGAAGATTGGCCCTGAGCTAACATCAGGGCCAATCTTCCTTTATTTTGTATGTGGGCTGCCACCACAGCATGGCCTCCAACAAGTGGCGTAGGTCTGTGCCTAGGAACTGAACCCAGGCCACCAAAGTAGAGCACACCAAACTCAAGAGATGGAATTTTTTTTTAAAGGCCAAATGGAAATTCTGGAGTTGAAAAGTATAATAATCAAAACCAAAAATTCACTAGAGGGGTTCAATAATAGAGTTGAGTTAGCAGAAGAAAGAATCAGCTGACATGAAGATGGATCAATAGAGATCATGCAACCTGAAGAATACGAAGACAAACTAATGAGGACGAATGAACGGAGCCTCAGGGAAATGCGGAACACCATTAAGCACACCAAAATATGAGTAATGGGAAAGGATGCAGAAGGAGCAGAGAGAAAAAGCATTTCAAGAAATAATGCCTGAAAACTTCCCAAATTTGATGAAAAACACCAATCCACACATCCAAAAAGCTCAACAAAGTTCAAGTAGGATAAATACAGAGAGATCCACATCCAGACGTGTCATAGTCAAAATGTTGAAAGCCAAAGATAAAGAAAATCTTGAAAGCATCAGACAAAAAACAGCTAGTCCAGTCAGTAGAAGCGTTAACAATGAGACTGACATCTGACTTCTCTTCAAAAACAATGGAGGCCAGAAGGCAGCGGGACAACATACACAAAGTGCAGGAAGAAAAAAATAGCAACCAAAAATCCTACATTGGGCCAAGCTAATCTTTCAAAAATAAAGGTAAAATAAAGTCATTACACATTAAACAAAAACTGATAGAATTATTTGCCAGCAGACTTTATTTACAAGAAATACTAAAAGAAGTTCTTCAGGGGCCGACCTGGTGGCATAGTGGTTAAGTTCACGCACTCTGCTTTGGCAGCCCAGGGTTTGCCAGTTTGGATCTTGGGCGCAGACCTACACACCACTCATCAAGCCATGCTGTGGCGGCATCCCACATAGAAGAACTAGAAAGACCTACAAATAAGATATACAACTATGTACTGGGGCTTTGGGAAGGAAAAAAAAAGAGAAAGATTGGCCACAGATGTTAGCTCAGGGCCAATCTTCCTCACCAAGAAATAAATAAATAAGTAAAAAGCTACTATGAATTCAGCAACAATTTCATTTAAAAAAAGAACAAGTTGTTCAAGCAGAGGAAATGGACCCCAGACAGTAATTCAAATCCACATGAAAAACCAAGAGCACCAATAAAGGTAATTATGTACACAATAATTGAAGACAGCTTACTTACATATTTATTTTTATTCCTTCTCTTAACTGATTTAAAAAGCAATTGCACAAAATGATATCTATAAACTGTATTGTTGGTCCAATAACACATAGAGGTGTTAATATACTTGACAATAACCTCACAAAGGAAGGTGGTGTGAATGAAGCTATATTGATAAAAAGGAAATGACACCACCTGGCAATGCAGATCGACAAGGAGAAACAAAGAGAACTAGAAATGATTAAGAAGATTAAACTTTTTTAACTCCGTAAATACATTTGTGCTTTCTTTTTCCGCTTTGCTTCCTTAAAATACATGACTATATAAAACAATGATTATAATAATGTATTGTTGAGTTTGTAACGTACGTAGACATGAAATGTATAACAAGAAAATCACAAAAAGAGAAAGGAAAGGGGTCTATAGAGGAATAAAGTTTCTGTCACTCACTGGAATGAAGTTAGCATACATCTCAAGCAGTAGATTCTGATATGTTAAGATGTGCATTGTAGGCTGCAGAGCAATTTTAAGTCCTATATCAACCACTAGAAAAATAAAACAAACAAAAAATAGTTTAAGAGCATTAAAGGAATTAAAATGGTATGTTAGAAAATATCTACGTAAGTTGAAAGGAAGTGGTAAAGGAGGAATAGAGGAACAAAGTAATCATGAGACACAGGAAAAAGCCAAAAAGCAAACGGCAGATATAAATCCACCATATCAATAATATCATTAAATGTGAGTGGTTTAAATAATCTAATCAGAGATTATCAGACTGGATTAAACAAATAAGATTCAACTATACACTGTCTGTAAGAGACACTCAGATTCGAAGACACAAATAGGTTGAAAATAAAAGGGTGAAAAAATTATGCAATGCACATAGCCACCGTGAGAGAGCTGGAGTCACTATGCTAATGTCAGACAGATAGGCTTTAAGATAAAAACTGTTCCTAGAGATAAAGAGGGACATTTTCTAATGAGGAAAAGGTCATTATACCAAGAAGATATAACAATTATAAACACATACACACCTAACAATAGACCTCCAAAAAATATGAAACAAAACCTGACACAATTGAAGGGAGAAGTGGACAATTCAACAATAACAATCGGGAACTTCAAGATCCCACCTTCAACAATGGATAGAACTATTCAGCAGAAAATCAACAAGGATGGAGAAGATTATAAACCTACTCAACCCAACAGACATCTATAGAACCTTCCACCCAACAGGGCAGAATACATATTCTTCTTATGTGCACGTGGAACATTTTTTAGAACAGATCATATGCTAAGCCATAAACACCAATAGATTTAGCATTGAAATCATACAAACTGTATTCTTCAACCACAAGGAATTAAGTCAAAAATTAATTATAGAGGGGCTGGCCCCGTGGCCGAGTGGTTGAGTTCGTGTGCTCCGCTGCAGGCGGCCCAGTGTTTTGTTGGTTCGAATCCTGGGCATGGACATGGCACTGCTCATCAAACCACGCTGAGGCAGCATCCCACATGCCACAACTAGAAGGACCCACAACGAAGAATATACAACTATGTGCCAGGGGGCTTTGGAGAGAAAAAGGAAAAAAATAAAATCTTTAAAAAAAAAAAAATTAACTGAGAAAAGAAAGTCTCTTCAACAAATGGTGCTGGGAAAACTGGACAGCCACGTGCAAAAGATTGAAAATTGACCATTCTTTTTCACCACATACCAAAATAAACTCAAAATGGATCAAAGACCTAAAGATTAGGCCTGAGACAATAAGTCTTTTGGAAGAGAATATAGGCAGTACACTCTTTGACATCAGTTTCAAAAGAATCTTTTCCGACATTATAACTCCTCAGTTGAGGGAAACAATAGAAAGAATAAACAAATGGGACTTCATCAGACTAAAGAGCTTCTTCAAGGCAAGGGAAAACAGGATTGAAACAAAAAAACAGCTCGCTAATTGGGAAAAAATATTTACAAGCCACTTATCCGACAAAGGGTTAATCTCCATAATATACAAAGAACTCACACTGCTTAACAACAAAAAAACAAACAACTCGATCAAAAAATGGGCAGAGGACATGAACAGACATTTCTCAAAAGAAGATATGAATATGGCCAATAGACACACGAAAAGATGTTCATCATCGCTAATCATCAGGGAAATGCAAATCAAAACTACACTAAGATATCACCTTACACCCGTTAGATTGGCAAAAACATCCCAAACCAAGAGCGACAAATGTTGGAGAGGTTGTGGAGAAAAAGGAACCCTCATACACTGTTGGTGGGAATGCAAACTGGTACAGCCACTATGGAAAACAGTATGGAGATTTCTCAAAAAGTTAAAAATAGAAATACCCTATGACCCAGCCATCCCATTACTGGGTATCTATCCTAAGAACCTGATATCAGAAATCTCAAGAGTCCGTTGCACCCCTATGTTCATTGCAGCATTATTTACAATAGCCAAGACGTGGAACCAGCCTACATGCCCAGAAACTGATGATTGGATAAAGAAGATGTGGTATATATACACAATGGAATACTACTCAGCCATAAAAAAAGACAAAATTGGCCCATTCACAACAACGTGGATGGACCTCGAGGGCATTATGTTAAGCGAAATAAGCCAGTCAGAGAAAGACGAACTCTATATGACTCCACTCATAGGTGGAAGTTAGTATATTGATAAGGAGATCAGATCGGTGGTTACCAGGGAAAAGGGGGGGTGGGGGGGGCACAAAGGGGGAAGTGGTGTACCCACAACATGACTAACAAAAATGTACAACTGAAATCTCACAAGGTTGTAATCTATCATAACATTAATAAAAAAAAAAATTAACTATAGAAAGACATTTGGACATGTGGGGGATCAGAATTGGCCACCCCAAAATCTGTCTCTTTGCCTTGCCTTGATTATTTTTACAAACAAAAGACTCTGAAAGAAACTTTGACCTTCGCCCTAATTTCCTAAAAGAAATTTAAACTAAAGCCTATCTCCAGGACAGGCCATCACCATAGATAATTCTGGGTATGGGTAGACTGGGAGGATCCTTGCTAAGCCCACTCTTATCAAAGTTCTATTTACCAAACATTTGCTTTTCCATCTCCATGTGAATTGCCTTCCTCCCCTTTGAAGCCCCAAACCACCACTGCCAACATCCTCCTCTGTCTTTACCTGAAGATGGCATTTAAGATGAGAACTTCTGCCGTTTTGGTGAGTTATTCAGTTTTCCTGAGTCTCTCCCATGTATACGTGTTATAAAGCTTGTTTGATTTTCTCCTGTTATGCTGTCTCATGTGAATTTCAGTTGTAGCTGGGTCAGAAAGACCTAGAGTGGATAGAGGAAATGTGCTTCCTCCCCTACAGGAAATTCTCAAATATGTGGAAATTAACACTGTTAAATAACCAATGGGTCAAAGAAGTCACAAGCGAAAATTAGAAAATATTTTCAGATAAGTAAAAATGAAAAGCAACAATTATGGGATGTAGCAAAAGGAGTGCTTATATTTAAAAAAGAAGAAATGTCTCCAAAAAAATAACCTAACCTTCCACATTAGGAAACTAGAAAAGAAGCGAACAATCTAAACCCAAAGCAAGTAGCAAGAAGGAAACAATAAAAATTAGAGTGGAAATAAATGATATACAGAATAGAAAAACAATAGAGAATGACCTTGGGGTAGGCAATGATTTCTTAGATAAGACACATAAAGCAGAAGTGAGAAATGAGATTGATAAATTGGACTCCATCAAAATTTTAAACTTTTGTGCTAAAAAAGGACACCATCAAGGAAGTGAAAAGACAACTCACAAACTGGGAGAAAATATTTGCAAATCATGTATCTGATAAGGGACTTGTATCCAGAATATATAAAGAATTACAACACTTCCAGCTCAACAGGTGGTCTAGTGGTTAAGATTGAGCCCTCTCACTCCCAGTCAGGGAACCACACCGCCCCTCTGTTGGTTGTCACACTGTGGTGGCTGCTTGTCGCTGTGATGCTGAAAGCTCTGCCCCTGGTTTTCAAATACTAGCAGGCTCGCCTATGGTGCACAGGTTTCATCAGAGTCTTCCAGACTAGACAGACTAAGAAGAAATACCTGGCCACTGCCAACACAAACAATCCATAACTAACTTCTAAATCAAAACTGGGGTGAGTTTATTATGAGCTAGAGTGAGGATTATAACCGGGAAGGCCTTAGAAGGCGTTCCAGAGAAGCATGGGTTTCACTACTGTCTTATATCTTTTCAGAACAAAGAAGATACATTAAACACACCCAGGACACATTTTCAAAGAGGTAGTCAGTTGAAAATTAGCAGGTCAATATGACTGTGATGCCAGGAAAGGGACTAATCCAGGTGTCGCCAATAGGGTGTTACCAAGAGGGCATAGGAGGGGAAGCATGCATTCTTTATCCTGAGTGCTTTCCTTACTTTAATGGACAAGCAGATCTACAGTGTATGTTTGGCAGGCCATAAGTCAGCCTTTCTAGTTCAAGCCGAATCAGTTTTGAACTCGAATAGTTACCCCATATACCTCAATATGTGAAAATCTCTTGTCATTTTCTCCTTTTGATCAATAATATTTCGACAGAAAGCATAGCTGATCAAAATATTGTCCCTCGGTGCCAGGGTGGTTGCTGCCTGCCCTGGGCCCATCATGTCTCTCAGTGATAGGCTTTTATTTCATTGATTTGCCCAGTTATCCACGTTGGGGGGAAACAGATTTAGTGGACAAGCATAGAGGTAGATATTTTTTGGTTTGTTTGTTTGTTTGTTTTTTGAGGAAAATTAGCCCTGAGTTAACATCTGCTGCCGATCCTCTTCTTTTTACTGAGGAAGACTGGCCCTGTGCTAACATCCATGCCCATCTTCCTCTACTTTATATGTGGGACACCTACCACAGCATGGCTTGCCAAGTGGTGCCATGTCCGCACCCGGGGTCCAAACCAGCAAACCCCAGGCCTCTGAAGCGGAACATGCACACTTAACCCTTGAGCCACCAGGCCAGCCCCTTAGAGGTATATATTAACAGGGGAAGTGTTTCATAGGCTATGTAACTTGTCAACTATTTTTAGATTATCATACAAACATTGCACTCGTGCTTTTATGTGACTTCCTATAGTTACATTGTTTATAACAATCATAGAACAGGTAATCCGATACTTGAAATGATTAGCTTAAAAATGAACTCTTAGGGGAGGAATTCCAAGATGGCGCCGTGAGTAGTCCTCTTTGTCTCTCGCCCTTCGAGTCTACAATTATTTGGACACTTATCGCTTGACAAAGGATATCCAGACAGCATCTCAGGACGTCTGAGACACCCACGCGACTATACATCGGAAGGCGGACGGACTTTCCTCCGGGAGGATGTGGAAATAGGTGAAAACTCTCCGACCCCGACGGGCAGCCTAGTACCCGCAAGCGGCTTTCTTCCAACGGACGCCCCCAGAGGATCCACACACATCTAGGGCAGGAGCGAGAACACAACAGAGGAGCGACGGTGGAAACAGGTGACCAGAACCCTACTTAAACCCCCCGCAATTACTCCTAAACGCAGAGGGAAACTTTGGAGTTGCACACCTGAGCCCGCGGGGAGAGTCTCTCCCCGCCATTGGCGGGGAGACCCGGCCTGGTGCTCGGGGCGCCCGGAGGGTCCCAGAGAGAGACACGGAGGGCACGGAGGTCTCCCAGCTGCCGTTGCCCGCCCCGTGGGACTAGGGATTGCCGGAGATCTCGGAGAGGACCGGGGCGGGGGAACTTTCAAAGGCGGGTCTGGCGACCCGGTGGGGAAGCGCCGGAGCTCCCCCAGGCAGCAGACAAAACTCTCTGTCTGCCGGTAGCAGAGGGGCCACGCTGAGCACTCAGGGCTCCCGGCAGAGGCCCGGACAGAAGCCCAGAGGGCGGGGCGACCCCCAGCTGCCGTTGCCCGCCCCGTGGGACTAGGGATTGCCGGAGATCTCGGAGAGGACCGGGGCGGGGGAACTTTCAAAGGCCGGATCGGCGACCCGGAGGGGAAGTGCCGGAGCTCCCCCAGGCAGCAGACAAAACTCTCTGTCTGCCATTAGCAGAGGGGCCACGCCCAGCATTCAGGGCTCCCGACAGAGGCTCGGACAGAAGCCCAGAGGGCGGGGCGTCCCCCAGCTGCCGTTGCCCGCCCCGTGGGACTAGGGATTGCCGGAGATCTCGGAGAGGACCGGGGCGGGGGAACTTTCAAAGGCGGGTCCGGCGACCCGGAGGGGAAGCGCCGGAGCTCCGCCAGGCAGCAGACAAAACTCTCTGTCTGCCGGTAGCAGAGGGGCCACGCCCAGCATTCAGGGCTCCCGGCAGAGGCTCGGACAGAAGCCCAGAGGGCGGGGCGTCCCCCAGCTGCCGTTGCCCGCCCCGTGGGACTAGGGATTGCCGGAGATCTCGGAGAGGACCGGGGCGGGGGAACTTTCAAAGGCGGGTCCGGCGACCCGGAGGGGAAGCGCCGGAGCTCCGCCAGGCAGCAGACAAAACTCTCTGTCTGCCGGTAGCAGAGGGGCCACGCTGAGCATTCAGAGCTCCCGGCAGAGGCCCGGAGAGAAGCCCAGAGGGCGGGGCGACCCCCAGCTGCCGTTGCCCACCCGGTGAGGCTAGGGATTGCCGGAGATCTCGGAGAGGACTGGGGCTGGAGAGAGTTCCAGAGACCCAGCTTAGTAGCCTAGGGGGAAACCCTACAGGCTCACAGAAGCCTTAGGGAAAGCCTCTGCACAGCACCAGTAGAAGGCACCCAGCCGCCAGCCACAAGGCTGGAAGACCCCAGGGCAAAAGCAGCATAGCTAGGTGTACTAACCACAGACTGTAGAAGATGCCAATAGCTCTCCTGCGACCCATAGAGGACAAGTGAGATTTGGTGGGTGCCGACAGCAACCGAGCGACAAATAAAAGTGATCCCACCCCTGGCCGCTGGAAAAGCCCATAACACCGTTGCAGACCCCAAGGAGAGAGCGCATCTAGGTGGGCAACAACAGTAGGCACCTGCAGCCTGAAGCCCCCCGTGACGGCCCCCACGGCAGAGGAGGGAATCCAAAGGGCCACTGTGGCTACGAAGAGGGGCCCAGGCCCAGTTAGCAACTACGGACAGGGTTCCTGGTTGGTGAAGTATAAACAGCTGCTCCCCCCACTGCAGCAGCTGAAACAAGTGAAAGGAGCAACTAAACTCTATCTCCATGCGGAGGCACAAATCAACATCATCAAGCAATATGAAAAAATACATTAAATCTCCAGAACAGAAAGAAAGTAACAAATACACAGAAAACAATCCCAAAGAAAATGAGATATATAACCTAAATGATGATGACTTCAAAACAGCCATCATTAAAATACTCACTGAGTTAAGAGAGAATTCTGACCGACAACTCAACGAGTTCAGGAGCTATGTCACAAAAGAGTTTGATACGATGAAGAAGAACCAAACAGAAATACTGGAAATGAAGAACACAATAGAGGAGATTAAGAAAAATCTAGATGCTCTGAACAGTAGGGCCGATAATATGGAGGAAAGAATTAGCAATTTGGAAGATGGCAATATAGAATTGTTGCAGGCAGAGGAGGAGAGAGAAGCAAGACTTAAAAGAAATGAAGAAACTCTCCGAGAATTATCAGACACAATTAGGAGATGCAACGTAAGGATTATAGGTATACCAGAGGGAGAAGAGAAGGAGAAAGGGGCAGAAAACCTATTCAAAGAAATAATGGCTGAGAACTTCCCAAATCTGGTGAGGGAGATGGATCTTCAGGTGACAGAAGCCAATAGATCTCCAAACTTTATCAATGCAAGAAGACCAACTCCACGGCATATAGTAGTGAAGCTAGCAAAAGTCAACGACAAGGAGAAAATATTAAGGACAGCCAGGCAAAAGAAACTAACCTACAAAGGAACCCCCATCAGGCTATCAGCAGATTTCTCAGCAGAAACTTTACAGGCTAGAAGAGAGTGGAATGATACATTCAAAAATCTGAAGGACAAAAACCTACAGCCGAGAATTCTCTACCCAGCGAAAATATCCTTCAAATACGATGGAGAAATAAAAACTTTCCCAGATAAACAAAAATTAAGGGAGTTCATTGCCACAAAACCTCCTCTTCAGGAAATCCTCAGGAAAACCCTCATTCCTGAAAAATCCAAAAAAGGAAAGGGGCTACAAAACCAAGAGCAGAGGAGATAAGTAGAAGGACAACAACAGAGAGTAGCAGCTCTACATCAGAACAGATTAAACCATGGGACGAGAAACAAAGGAAACTGAAGAAAACCGGAAAACAAGACACAAAATGGTAGTGGTAGGCCCCCACGTCTCAATAATCACTCTAAATGTAAACGGATTGAACTCCCCAATCAAAAGACACAGAGTGGCAGGATGGATCAAAGAACAAGATCCAACAATATGCTGCCTCCAGGAAACACACCTCAGCCCCAAAGACAAACACAGACTCAGAGTGAAGGGATGGAGAACAATACTCCAAGCTAATAATGAACAAAAGAAAGCAGGTGTCGCTATACTAATATCAGACAAGGTAGATTTCAAAGCAAAACAGATAAAGAAAGACAAAGAGGGACAGTATATAATGATAAAAGGGACTCTCCACCAAGAAGACATAACACTTATAAATATATACGCACCCAACACAGGAGCACCAAAATTTGTAAAGCAACTCTTAATAGAACTAAAAGAAGACATCAACAACAATACAATAATAGTAGGGGACCTCAACACACCATTAACACCAATGGACAGAACATCCAGACAGAAAATCAACAAGGAAATAATAGAATTAAATGAAAAATTAGACCAGATGGACTTAATAGATATATATAGAACACTTCATCCAAAAACAGCAGGTTACACATTCTTCTCAAGTGCACATGGAACATTCTCAAGGATTGACCATATTTTGGGAACCAAAGCAAACATCAATAAATACAAGAGAGTTGAAATAATATCAAGCATCTTTTCTGATCATAACGCTATTAAACTAGAAATCAACTACAAGAAAAAAGCAGAGAAAGGTGCAAAAATGTGGAGACTAAACAACACGCTTCTCAACAAACAATGGATCATTGAAGAAATTAAAGAAGAAATCAAATATTATCTGGAGACAAATGAAAATGAGAACACGACATACCAAATCATTTGGGATGCAGCAAAAGCAGTCCTAAGAGGGAAATTCATCGCAATACAGGCTCACCTCACTAAACAAGAAAAAGCTCACGTAAGCAACCTCAAACGACATCTAACAGAACTAGAAAAAGAAGAACAAACAAGGCCCAGAGTCAGTAGAAGGAGGGAAATAATAAAAATAAGAGCAGAAATAAACGATATTGAAACAAAAAAGACAATAGAAAGGATCAATGAAACAAAGAGTTGGTTCTTCGAAAGAATTAACAAAATTGACAAACCCCTAGCCAGACTCACCAAGAAAAGAAGAGAGAAATCGCAAATTAATAAAATCAGGAATGACAGAGGAGAAATCACAACAGATACCAATGAAATACAAGAGATCATAAGAGAATACTATGAAAAACTATATGCCAACAAATTGAACAACCTGGAAGAAATGGACAAATTCCTAGACTCCTACAATCTCCCCAAACTGAATCAGGAAGAAATGGAGAATCTGAATAGACCAATCACAAGTAAGGAAATAGAAACGGTAATCAAAAACCTCCCCAAAAACAAGAGTCCAGGACCAGACGGCTTCTCTGGAGAATTCTACCAAACATTCAAAGAAGACTTAATACCTATTCTCCTCAAACTGTTCCAGAAAATTGAGAAAGATGGAGAACTCCCTAACACATTCTATGAAGCCAACATCACTCTGATCCCCAAACCTGACAAGGACAACACAAAGAAGGAGAACTACAGGCCGATATCACTGATGAACATAGATGCAAAAATCCTCAACAAAATTTTGGCAAACCGATTACAGCAATACATCAAAAAGATTATACACCATGATCAAGTGGGATTTATACCAGGGACACAGGGATGGTTCAACATCCGCAAGTCAATCAACGTGATACACTACATTAACAAAATGAAAACCAAAAACCACATGATCATCTCAATAGATGCAGAGAAAGCATTCGACAAGATCCAACACCCATTTATGATAAAAACCCTCAGTAAAATGGGTATAGATGGAAAGTACCTCAACATAATAAAGGCCATATATGATAGACCCACAGCCAACATCATACTCAATGGACAAAAGCTGAAAGCCATCCCTCTGAGGACAGGAACAAGACAAGGGTGCCCACTTTCACCACTCCTATTCAACATAGTTCTGGAGGTGCTGGCCAGAGCAATTCGGCAGGAAAAAGAAATAAAAGGAATCCAAATAGGTAACGAAGAAGTAAAACTCTCGTTGTTTGCAGACGACATGATCTTATACATAGAAAACCCCAAAGAATCCACAGAAAAACTATTAGAAATAATCAACAACTACAGCAAAGTAGCAGGGTATAAAATTAACGTGCATAAATCAGTAGCATTTCTATACACTAACAATAAACTAACAGAAAAAGAACTCAAGCACTCTATCCCATTCACAATCGCAACGAAAAGAATAAAATACCTTGGGATAAACTTAACCAAGGAAGTGAAGGATCTATACAATGAAAACTACAAGACTCTCTTGAAAGAAATAGGCGATGACATAAAGAGATGGAAAGACATCCCTTGCACATGGATTGGAAGAATAAACATAGTTAAAATGTCCATACTACCTAAAGCAATATACAGATTCAGTGCTATCCCAATCAGAATCCCAAGAACATTCTTCACAGAAATTGAACAAACAATCCTAAAATTCATATGGGGCAACAAAAGACCGCGAATTGCTAAAGCAATCCTGAGCAAGAAAAACAAAGCCGGCGGAATCACAATCCCCGATTTCAAAACATACTACAAAGCTACAGTGATCAAAACAGCATGGTACTGGTACAAAAACAGGTCCACAGATCAATGGAACAGAATTGAAAGCCCAGAGATAAAACCACACATCTATGGACAGCTAATCTTCGACAAAGGAGCAGAGGGCCTACAATGGAGAAAAGAAAGTCTCTTCAACAAATGGTGCTGGGAAAACTGGACAGCCACATGCAAAAGATTGAAAATTGACCATTCTTTTTCACCACACACCAAAATAAACTCAAAATGGATCAAAGACCTAAAGATTAGGCCTGAGACAATAAGTCTTTTGGAAGAGAATATAGGCAGTACACTCTTTGACATCAGTTTCAAAAGAATCTTTTCGGACACTGTAACTCCTCAGTTGAGGGAAACAATAGAAAGAATAAACAAATGGGACTTCATCAGACTAAAGAGCTTCTTCAAGGCAAGGGAAAACAGGATTGAAACAAAAAAACAGCTCACTAATTGGGAAAAAATATTTACAAGCCACTTATCCGACAAAGGGTTAATCTCCATAATATACAAAGAACTCACACTACTTAACAACAAAAAAACAAACAACCCGATCAAAAAATGGGCAGAGGACATGAACAGACATTTCTCAAAAGAAGATATGAATATGGCCAATAGACACATGAAAAGATGTTCATCATCGCTAATCATCAGGGAAATGCAAATCAAAACTACACTAAGATATCACCTTACCCCCGTTAGATTGGCAAAAACATCCAAAACCAAGAACGACAAATGTTGGAGAGGTTGTGGAGAAAGAGGAACCCTCATACACTGTTGGTGGGAATGCAAACTGGTACAGCCACTATGGAAAACAGTATGGAGATTTCTCAAAAAGTTAAAAATAGAAATACCCTATGACCCAGCCATCCCATTACTGGGTATCTATCCTAAGAACCTGATATCAGAAATCTCAAGAGTCCGTTGCACCCCTATGTTCATTGCAGCATTATTTACAATAGCCAAGACGTGGAACCAGCCTACATGCCCAGAAACTAATGATTGGATAAAGAAGATGTGGTATATATACACAATGGAATACTACTCAGCCATAAAAAAAGACGAAATTGGCCCATTCACAACAATGTGGATGGACCTCGAGGGTATTATGTTAAGCGAAATAAGTCAGTCAGAGAAAGACGAACTCTATATGACTCCACTCATAGGTGGAAATTAGTATATTGAGAAGGAGATCTGATTGGTGGTTACCAGGGAAAAGGGGGGGTGGGGGGAGGGTACGGAGGGGGAAGTGGTGTACCCACAACATGACTAACAAAAATGTACAACTGAAATCTCACAAGGTTGTAATCTATCATAACATTAATAAAAAAAAAAAAAAAAAAATGAACTCTTAGGCATAGCCTTAGTAAGAAAAGGGATTCGTCCAGGGTTGTAAGATCAGTCAATCATCTCAAACTGCTGAGCAATCGTTACTCTAGCTTGCATGCCAATCATACAACACTGAGAAAACAGTAATTAGTTTGAATATTATGACTAATACAAGAATTCCAAGGAGTAATAGAAATAGAAATTGCAATCTAGGTCACAAATGGAAGCCAATACCAGAAGGGAGCCAACTAAACAAATCAAAACCACATATAAGATTGCTTAAGGCATTTACCTGCTTTTTTTTTTTTTTAATGTGCTTTAGCAGAAATGATACATGGACGGACTCGTCAGGTATAAAAACACAGCATTCAGTTAAATGATATATGTATGTACCACCTTGGGATGCTGTAAGAATATCTAAGGTCATTCTATTTTGAAGGCCAGCCTTTCCTGCTTGACTACTGTTAAGGGCCTCTGTATGTGATATGACATCCTCCAGCCCCAAAGGAGGAAGAACTATGGCTGGCTTCTTGGTAGAACACTGAACGATCTCATCAGGCCTTAAAGAGAGGGAGATTGGCAACAGATGTTGCCTCAGTCTGAATCCTTCCTTGCATCCAAAGGAAACTCAGGGTGCAGTGTTTTAGCCATCCAGGCAGGAACCAAGGCCAGAGATTTGTTCCCTATAACCACTGAGTTCCATTATGAGCCAGCCATAAATAAATGTCTGGCCTTCAAGACCAGTCTGTTCCAAATCAGTCAGTTTCTTCAAGCATGATAGTGTTTTGAAACCTTAAATGGAACAAATATAACATAGGTATACAGTTTAAGCATAACAAAGGTTTAAATGTGGAGACACAAGTTTGGGAATACAGGCCTGGTCTGGAGTCTTGGGACAGCTGTCTACAACAGATGCCGTCTTCTTCTCATCCTGGTATGGTCCTTTCCAACAGGCTGCGAAGACGCTTTTATTTGATGCCTGACAAATAAAAATGGCAAGCAATAGGATATATTGGAGCATATGAGGAAGCCATTTGGTGTAAACCTAATTCAGCCTGACCTTGTTTTTCCAAAAGGGCCTGACCGAGGCCGATGAGCATGCACTGTATATCTGCTTTAGATATTCCCTATGGCAAGAGCAAAGACCCTTGAGATAAAGGTGCAACTTCCCTCCCCCTCCCAACGTTGGCATTTCTTTAAGGATTAAACATCTTTCCTTAGGCTAGAAACTGATTGCTGCTGTACTCACCTGTGACCACCCAGCTCAAGACAATGGACTTGCCTCCTGCTACGCCCTCCGAGAGAGCAGCCCCACTACCTGCTGTGTCCATCAAGCGCTGTGCTGACAGGGCAATCTTGTGACTATTGTGGGAGGGACATTTCAATCATATGTGAAACGTCATGTATGGGGGTATATAACCACTCTGTACACCTTACTTCCTTGGTGCCCTTTCTTCCTTCGGGAAGAAAGGCCCCGGGCCATGGTCCTCAGATTTCAGCTCAGAATAAACTCACCCAAATTTTCATTTATAGATTGGTTATGGATTATTTTTGTCGACATGCCTCTTTTGGTAAATAAGTTCTTGGGGTTCTAGTCCATAATCCTTAAGGTCTGGGAGCTCTGTGAAAAGCATCAGCTACCAACCTGTCACTTAAGCGTCTCAATGGGACCCTGATAACAACGTAATATCTCCCTTAAGCAAAGTCGGTTCGTATATTTCCTCATCTAATTGCATAGGCTGTCCAGTTATCATCTCGAAAGGAGACAGTCAGTGCTAACCAAAGGGTGTAGATCTAAGATTGAGGAGCTTTTGGCCATGAGAGATTAAATGCTCTGAAAGCTTTGCCAATTACGTTTGATTATGCTGTTAGTTCCCTCCACCAATCCTGAGGGTCAGGGAGAGTAAGGGCGGTGGAAATGCTGCATTATTGGCCAAATGTTACAAATAGATTTAATTATCTGTCCAGTGAAAAGAGCTCCCTAGTCACCGTGTAACTCAGTAGGAATTCCTCAAACAAGAATTATCCTTTTCAATAATAATTTACCTAAAGCCGTGGCTCTCCTGACGGAAAAGCTTCAAGTTAACATGAGAACACACAGATCATTACAAGATGTTTATCCTCGAGATGGTGGCATTTGGACAAAGTCCAATTGTCACACCTCAAAGGTTTCCTTAGGAAGAGCAAAGTGGCCTTGTGACTCATGAAATCATTTCTCTAGATTATATTTTGGGCATGTAGCACAATGAGTATAGGCTTTATGAGCCACTGTGGGAAAAAGTTTCCAGAAATATTGTTTCCCTCCTTTTGTTGCCACCTTTATTTCTTCTCTTCCGTGGTGATTTCTTGAGCCTGTAGAAGGAAAGCTCTTAGTGGGTTAGCAGAGGTAATGGAAAGTAGCTGGCATTCTTGAGGCTGCACAGCATATCCAGCTTGATAACATCCTTGCTTATAGTTTAAGTAAGGCTTACCTGTAAAGCAATTAAATAATAGAATGCAGCTGTGGTTTGTTCCCCTTGTGATGTTGGAAGCAAGGTAGCAGGGTTAAAATAGTGAATAATCTTTACCTACACAATATAACCAAAGAAGGTTTATCATCATTTACTTGACAATGCTTCCCATGCAATTTAGCATTCCCAACAAGCCTAATTAGTATCCCCCCCTTTATAGGAAGAGAACAAATCTCTTTGAGAAGTCCCAGGGGCCCTCTGAAAACCCTCAGAGAAATTCTCTTCCTTCTTTCAGGTCAAAAGAAAGCCTTCATTCAGGATTTGAATATTTTTTTGAGGGAGAAGCTTGCCAAAAATATCAAAAGGTTTTCAAACACTTGTTCAAATAGGAAACAACACTCTGTGAAACAATGCTCAGGTGTGCATTCAAAAGGACAGCAGAAACAGTCAAGAGCAAACGGTTAACACAGTCACAGAAATCTTTTGTTTTTTTAAAGATTGGCACCTGAGCTAACAACTGTTGCCAATCTTCTTTTTTTGTTTTTTCTCTTTCTGCTTTTTCTCCCCAAATCTCCCCAGTACATAGTTGTGTATATATATTTTTTAGTGGTGGGTCCTTCTAGTTGTGGCATGTATGATGCCGCGTCAGCACATGACGAGTGGTGCCATGTCTGAACCCAAGATCTGAACCAGCAAAACCCTGGGCCACTGAAGCAGAGCACATGAACTTAACCACTTGGCCATGGGGCCAGCCCCAAAAGAATTTTAATAGAGAGACCTCAGTCCTTTTGAACATAGGAAATTATTTTAACAAAACATAGATTTTCTATCTTTTAGGTAGACTTTACTCAAAGAAAAACCTTTTATAACCTCTTTATCAGGAACAGACCAAAAGTTCAAGAAAATGATCCTTTAGAGAGAGAAAACCAAATTTTAGTTTTTGCACCAGCTTATTTTTGACATTGAAACTCAGTTACTTAATTGGATTTCCTTTAATCTTAGCCAACTTGACCAGGCATAACACTCTCTCAGACCTTCTCTTTCACAAACCTTCTATAAGTTTCTTTTTACATTCGGAATTTGTCCCATTCTTTCATTCTTCTGTTCTAGTACTTTAGTACAAATTTATCTTTCTTAACCCAACAAACAAAAATACTTCCATTCTGGGGTCTGCCCGGTGGTGCAGCGGTTAAGTGTGTACTTTCTGCTTCAGCAGCCCTGGGGTTCTCCAGTTCTGATCCCGGGTGCGGACATGGCACCAAGTGGCAAGCCACGCTGTGGCAGGCATCCTACATATAAAGTAGAGGAAGATGCACGGATGTTAGCTCAGGGCCAGTCTTCCTCAGCAAAAAGAGGAGGATTGGCAGCAGTTAGCTCAGGGCTAATCTTCCTCAAAAAAAAACAAAACAAAAAACTTCCATTCTTTATACCTTCTTTACTGAAAACAAATTTTACTTTCCTTGTATACAGAGCTGTTTTCCTTACTAATTTTTAGTAGCTTTAATTACGTATATTAATTAGAACGTTTAACCCTTACAGACCTTAATTTCTAAGTAAAAACTAAGTAAGCAATTATAAACTTTCTTTTACATTAGCATTTTGGGGCAAATTTATAACTACCTTTTATAATTTCTAGAAACATGTTACCTTTGTAGTACAATCTTTCAGTAAAACACAAGACATGTTTCCTAATAGACCCAAACACTTTTTAGTTTCTCTGTAATAAGAAGCCAAAAGTAGATAAACTTAGATACATTTAGCAATAATGTTTCAGTATTTTATCTTATTTGAAAATGACCCAGACACTCAACAAGTTTTTATCATTTAACTGAATCCACCAAAACTCCAAAGTTTCAAGTTACCAAAAGGATTTGAAAGCTGGTTTTTTTTAAGTATTAAGACCATAAAACATAATTATTGTACCCACAAACTCTTACTCATTTTTATCTGTCTGAATCATTTGTTTCCAACAATTATATTCAGCTTACCCTCAAAAACTTCATGAGACATTAGACTAAATTAGCCATCATTTAAAGCTGTTATTTTGCTGATGAATTTGTAACAGACAACACGAGATTATTTGACTACTAAACCCTGGCTGCACGTCTGCATCATATCCAAATATTGTCTGAGGACAGCCTATTTCAATCAAACCAGCAAACTTAAACAAGTTTTCAGTTACCAAAGATTAATCTTTATCATGTTAACTTAAAAGACATTGGGTTAATTTCTATTACATTTAGAATTTATGTAAGCGCTTACTTTAAACCAATTAAACAGAGCTCTTGATTTTGGCCACACTGTCCAGAGGTAAAATATCACACACGTGTAACATACACATAGACACACATACATGGAGTCTCCACAGCTATTCTTTTAAAATTACTGCCATGAATCAGGTACAGTAATATAAAGGTCCCTAGTTGTGAATCCAAATTTTGTTTTACGCCTTTTTACGAATATTTGTGGAGAAGACACTAAAGATGCTAGATTTGGGGTGAGGCTGCTCTTATGGCCATTTTTCTGGTCTTTTTCGCTTTTTTTTTTCTTTAGTTTTAGGAATTGGTGATGAGCTAGATAACAGTTCTTAGAGAGGCAAGGCCACAATCCTTTTTGAGATAAAGGAACCAGGTGGAATCTGAACTGCCTCTAGAACTGCTTTTCCAGTCTTACAGGGATTTGTAAGTTGAGGACACCTGTCCAACCCCATCACCCTAATTTGCTTTTTTTTTTCCCTTCTGGGTACTTAGTTTTAATTTAACTTAGGGAAGAAGGCCTGGAAAGAAAATTGCTATCAGACTCTGAATATCAGCTTCCAGTTTAGCTAAATTTCTGATCCTAAGTTGCTTAAATCCTTTCAAACACCTTGTCGGTTTCAGCCACGACCAGCAGTAACTACCTGGCAGTGTGGAACAGCTCCAGTAATCTTTAGCATAGCAGTTTCCCAGAAAATCTCTCAGTCTCATTAACTCATAGATTACGGGGTTGTTGTAAAGTCATGGCCTAATATATTCCTTTGCTTACTACTTATAACATAGCTTTTTGCAGCAAAACTTTCAATAAGATTATTGGAATGTTGAAGTTTTTGCTTTTTAAGTGCACTTTTTAAATGATCTTATCTAAGGGGAACGTTCCTTTAAGGGCCAACGTAATTCCTCTGAGGCTGGCAGCTCGGTAGGACTCTTAGCCACAAATGGAGTGCAATCCACATTTCTCTCTGACTATCTCTGACTGCAAAATGGGGTACAGTGCATTTTGTCTGACCATATTTCAGGACCTCTAATCTGACAATTATTAAGCCAAGCCCTCAGGACATGAAACAAGCTTGGTAAAATATTTTTTTGCAGTTCTTTGTAAATATTTACAGTTTACAGAACCTTTAGTTTTTGAGCAATTGTGCTGGAAGTTGGCAAGCTTGGCTTTTTAAAAATTTCTTTGTTTCCTTGCTCTTAAAAAGGAGCTCCACAGTGGCCACTGTAATTTCAAATTATCCCGGTTATCTTGCCAGCCATTTATAGCTATCCTTATTTCACTAAGTACTTGCGAGTCACAGCCTGAAGCCAGCCGGAGCTTGGAGGTGAGCCTGCCCATTTGGGAACTGGTCAGCTTTTAGAAGCTTGATTTCCCACTTTCCTATTAGTTTGTTTTGCTATAAAGTCTGAACAATTCCTAGGGACAGTGTAGTAGGTCAGAAATGTGCTGCTTGTGACTGTTACTCCCTAAAGAAAGATCGTAAACACTCTCTTACATGCCTCGGTTTCTCCTGCTGGCATCCTAAAACCGTCGTGGGGGCTCAGAGCTCAGGTGACCAACCCTTTCTGAGCTTCCCCGGATGAGCCTGTAATTAATTAACGTGAATGATAGTGGAGCTCCCTATGGGGCCGCTGCACGTTGTGAGGATTTCACCCCCAATGCTCCTGCTAAGGTTCTTAGTCACTTGAGAACGCCTTTCGGCCTGGAGGAGCTGATGTCCCTTTTTTTCAGAGCTGAACACATTCAGTCTGTCATTTCTCTATCAAGCAGTTTGTTCAGACTTTAGATAAACACAATTCTTTACAATTTAAAGCCAAATTGAAAAGGTCAGCCTGCCCCGTTCACTCCAGACTTCCTTCCGGGTTCCCCTGGCCTGGGAATTCCCTCCAGGTTCCTCTTACCTAGGGTGTGTACTAGTACCCCCTTAAGACGCCTAGTCTTAGGGTTTGAAACAGCTCATATAAACTCTGGACCATCGACTTGAAATAGGGAGGTCTGGGTTTCAGGAGAGCTCACCAGGGTCACCTGAAGAATGTCGTGATCCAGAGGGGCTCAATGGGCCCCTATCGGTACTGAATGCCAGTTCAGTCTAGATTTCAGGTGGTCTCTGGTGGGTTTCTCTGAAATCCTTCGGTGACTACACGAAGAAATGTTGATGCAAATAATCCATAACCAACCTATAAATCAAAACTGGGGTGAGTTTATTATGAGCCAGAGTGAGGATTATAACTGGGAAGGCCTTAGAAGGCGTTCCAGAGAAGCATGGGTTTCACTACTGTCTTATATCTTTTCAGAACAAAGAAGATACATTAAACACACCCAGGACACATTTTCAAAGAGGTAGTCAGTTGCAAATTAGCAGGTCAACATGACCGTGATGCCAGGAAAGGGACTAATCCAGGTGTCACCAATAGGGTGTTACCAAGAGGGCATAGGAGGGGAAGCATGCATTCTTTATCCTGAGTGCTTTCCTTACTTTAATGGACAAGCAGATCTACAGTGTATGTTTGGCAGGCCATAAATCAGCCTTTCTAGTTCAAGCCGAATCAGTTTTGAACTCATTAGTTACCCCATATATGTCAACACGTGAAAATCTCTTGTCACCACCCACTTCCAAAAAAATTGGCTATGAAAACCCTATGAATAGCAGCAGAGCATTGTCTGATATAGCGCCAGAAGGTGAGAAGATGGCACAAAAAGACCAGGCAGGGTTCTCCTCTGCTGTCCACAGGAGTGGTACGAGTCAGAATCGACTCCACAGCACTAATGATAAATAAATGACAAGCAACAGGATACACGGAAGTATAAGAGAAAGCCAGGTGGGTTAAAACTAATCTGGCCCGACCTTGTTTTTCCAAAAGGTCCCGATGTGGCCTGTTGAGCATGCATTGTATATCTGCTTTAAGTATTTACTATGTCCCGAAGACGAGAACAATGCCCTTAAAGATAAGGATGTAACTTCCCCCACACTGGCATTTCTTTAAGGATAAGCATTTCTCCCTAGAGTAAGGATTAACTGCTGACTTGCTGTGCTCATCGGTGACCACTCATCTTGTGACCACCAGCCTGCTGTGCTCATCGTACCGCTGTGCCAGAAAAGCAGTCTCCTGACTAGCATAATAAGGGACCTTCCTCTCACACGTGATGCATGCTCTTGGATGGTGTATAGCCACCTGTACACCCCCCTTCTTTGGAATGCTTCCTCCATTTGTGAAAGGACTCTCCCAGGCCGTATGGACATGGTCCTCAGAGTTGGCTCATAATAAACTCTCCCCCATTTTAATTTATAGATTGGTTATGGATTATTTGCATCAACACTAACAACAAACAGCTCAATAATAATAAGACAAATAAATCAATTAAAATATGGTCAGAGGATTTGACTAGACATTTCTTCAAAGATGATCTTTGAATGGCTAATAAGCATATGAAGAGATGCTCAAGGTCCTTAGCCATCAAGGAAACAAAAATCAAAACCACAACCATACCAGTTCACACACACATAGAATGGGTATAATAGAAAAGATAGACAACAAATTTTGGCGAGAATGTGGAAATTGAAACCCTCAGGTATTGCTGGTGGGAGTGTGGAATGGGCAGCCACTCTGGAAAACACTTTGGCAATTCCTCCAAAATTTAAACATAGAGTGACGTACAACCCGGTAATTAAACTTCTAGGTATTTACTCAAGAGAAATGAAAACATATGTCCACACAAAACTTGGATTCAAATGTTCGCAGCAGCGTTATTCATAATAGCCTAAAAGTGGAAACAACCCATAATATGAAATTATGAATGGAAAAGCAAAGTGCAGTATCTCCATACAATGGAGTGTTAATATTCAGCAATAAAAAGGAATGAAGCACTGATCCATGCTACAACAGGAAATATTGGAAATATTATCGTGAGAGGTAGAAGCCAGTCACAAAAGACCTTGTATGATATGATCTCATTTACATAAAGTGTCCAGAATATGCAAATCTGTAGAAACAGAACGTAGATTGATGATTGCTGCCAGCTGGGAGGGGAAGGAGAGAGTTGGGCGAGGGGGTGACTATTTTTTTTTAAAGATTTTATTTTTTCCTTTTTCTCCCCAACGCCCCCCGGTACATAGTTGTGTATTCTTCGTTGTGGGTTCTTCTAGTTGTGGCATGTGGGACGCTGCCTCAGCGTGGTCTGATGAGCAGTGTCATGTCCGCGCCCAGGATTTGAACCAACGAAACACTGGGCCTCCTGCAGCGGAGCGCGCGAACTTAACCACTCGGCCACGGGGCCAGCCCCGAGGGGGTGACTATTAATGAGCATGATGAGAATGTTTTAAAATTAGATTATGATGATGGTTATACTACTCTGTAAATACACTGAAATCCACTGAATTGTACACTTAAGTGGGTGAGCTATATAGTAGACAAATTCTATCTCAATTAGACTGTTAGAAAAACAGTTAGAAGTGGGTCTGGTACAGAAAACAGAATTAGAGAAAACAAGGCACATAGTGGGGGCATTGAATGCATTTCCCACCATCTCCAACAAGGTGACTTCTAGAAAGTTGAGCCTCTTTCCACTTAATCCAGCTAAGTCATCAAGTGGATTTTCCAGCAGAAGGATCCAATGAATGACACTTGTCAAGAATTCCAGTCCCGGAGCAGTTCCAAGGTGCGCACACTCTAGAAAACCATGGTGCTTCGATGGAAAAGTGTGCGTCGGCTAGAGGCCGCGCCTCCAGCTCTGCAGATTTTAGCCTTCCTTGTCTTTGCACTATTTTACCCCTCCGTAAATTATATGTTGTTGATAGACATGCAAATTCTGCCCTGTCTGTGATTTCCCTTCTCCCTGTGGAAAAACCAGTTTTGCTCTCATTTGCAATTCATTTTAACAATCCTTACTCTGTATTAATTTGGGCTTCTGTGCTTTTCTTTTGAACCGGTTATTACATCTGCCTAGTTCTCTCATGAGTAGACTAAAATCTCCAACACATTTTCATGTTTCCTATCTATATGACAGTCATGACTTTCCCTTTTACTGAAAATTGTCTTTTTACAACTCTTCTCTGCATGTAGGGTCTCGCACGTGCTGCTGGCTGGGATATAAGGAAGACTAACGTCAAAAGCTTCAACTTAAAAAGGAGAGGTAAACAGACCTACCAAACGTGAAAATTGTGATATGTTTGAAAAACTATTGGAAAGTCAGTTTCCACTAAAACATTCTGCCAGGCACACACGACAGCAGCATTGGGCTGGAACCTGAGAACTAAGAAACTAGAACCCTGGATTATCCCGCCGCCACCAGTTGGCTTCAAGAACTCCAAGTTCAGCTCACGCCCGAGGTGGTGAGAGGCACAGATTGCGTACAGGAGCTCAGTTTGCACCCAGGAGCTCAACTAGATCTCCACGCTCTGTGGAAGTCAGAGAGAACACTGGCAGCCAGTGCCTTCTTCAAAACACGGGGTGAGATGAAACCAACGCTGTGGGTAAGAAAATGCCTTCCCACTGTGCACTTCATCCGCCTAGCATTGCAGACAGGCACCAGGGCGTAGGGTAATTGCTTGTGCCAAGTGTGCAGGCGAACTCGGGCAAAGAGTGATGGCCTGACACAGGTCTGTTCAGAAAATGTTTCTAGAGTCAGCGTGTGAGCACTTACAGGTTAGGTGTGCTGAGAGAGAGAGCATGCGAGTGAGACTGAATCAGTACTAAGATGTTCCTCTGCTCTCAGCCCATCCCCTGAAGTAACGCCACAAGTTACAGCGTGCGGGGTCGGGGGAAGGGAGCCCACAAGTTGTCTGTATGACTCCCAGCCTCTCAGAAACACGTTCTTACCTTTTTCATCATCCCTGGGGAAGGTGTTCTGAGCATTTATTGGTGCAAGCCCTGGGCGAAGACCAAGGACTTTGGGTACAGAAATGGAAGCTGTGCATTCGGAGGACTGCACACTTCATGTGTGAGCAACAAGGCCAGGTCCGAACCCTCCAAAGCCCCCCTCCTGCAAGCTGCCCCTTTCCCCTCCAGCTGCTGGAAAACCCCTGGGGGGTTCAACCTACTGTAGGCAATATTCTTAATACTGACAACCCATAATACTTTATGAAGGGCTGCTTCTCTGACTTTTCTATTTTCTGCAACTGATCTTGATATCTTTTCTCCAAGTTGTACATTTTCCCCAAACATTGTGTTTTGTTTTGTTTTTCATATCAAGGCAGAGTTAATGATTTCTCAGAGGTGCTGCTGCGCAGTGGGGAAGAACACAGAGTCTCGGTCAGTCGGATCAGGTCCCCACGCCAGGGGCTCCCTCCGTGATCATGGGCAGGCTGCTCACTCACAGAGGCGATTTCCTCGACTGTAAAATGGAGTTGATAATAGGGCCAGCTCCTCGAGGGGCTGTGCGTGAAGCAGTTCACGGTGCTGGCTCAGAGCACAGGTACGGGTCGTTGTCGTCATGGTCGTGACTTCCGATGAGAAGGGTGAACACATGTCAGGGGCCTGCCGTGACCGACGGTCTCTTTAGTGGTGTCTTCCTAACAAGCCCACAGGCTAGATGCCTCTGCTTTTCTCATTTTGCAGGTGAGGCAGGAAGGTTAAGCAACTTGTCCAAGGTCACGGTAGGAAGGTAGCAGCTCACAGAAGTCTGTGGAAAGTTCACAAAGTATACATTCTTTGCGCCAGGTTCTGACAAACACTGTATAACAGAATTTTGTTCATTTAAAAATACTGCTGTGGCAACCCTTAGTGCCTATAAATCAGTGGTTCTCAACTTGGCCACGCATCAGGAATTTAAAAAATAACCCACGCCTGGAAAAATACCTGTCCCCTGAGATTCTAGTTTAATTGGTTGGGATACAATGTGGGTATCGGGACTTTTGAAGCTTCCCAGGTGATTCTAATGTGCACCCAAGATTGAGAGAAGACGCTCTAAAAACCAAGGAAATGAGAGGTTCTCGTAGCTGCAGTCTGTGGTTGCACAATGGATGTTTCGGGAAAGATTGCTAGGGGACCCCAAACCTAAATGGATTCCCTGTATTTTCCTCAATAAAACTCGTGTTGAGCTCGGAGGCCATGCGAGGGTCTTCCAGTCCATGCACTTGCGCAGGGTCCCTAAGGGTTGGAACCTGATGAAAGTGAGGTTCTGTATAACGTGTGTATGTTTCTCATAAAGTTCTGCGTTCAGAAATTGGCTTCAGAGACAAAGGAAGGTGAACTTGTTTGGACAGAAGGAGTTTCTCTTCCTTTCAGCCACGCCAGCCTGTGAGCCTTCATAAAGCAGTGCAAGTGGCTCCTCCTTTCTTTGGCAGACACTGAGAGACTCAGCATTCACCAGTGGCCCGTTTCTAAGACAAAGGGTGTGCACTCCCTGGCCAGGAGACCCGCGCAGTGAAACTATTTCCTCTCTGCATCAAGGCCCCAGGATATGCAGAAATTTGCTGCAGGGCCGGAACCGCCACCATGGGGCCCTGCCTGCGGAGGCTCAGCCGTCTGGGCCAGGCTGTCCAGTGGCTCTTGCTTCTGGCTGTGTTGCTCTTCTTTCTCTTCACCCTGCCCTCCTTTATTAAGGAGCCCAGTACAAAGCCTGTCAGGTAAGACTGCGATCCTTTCCAAATTCTCCATGGTTTATCAGAGGAAATTGAAAATCTCTATCCCAGGGAGGATGGAAACTCGGAGACACTACTGTGTCCACGTGGTGGTGCTGGGAGCGAGGAAGCCCCGGGGGCCGTAGAGCCTGTCTAGAGAGGAAATGGAGGCAGGAGTTTGAGAACTATTGGACTGGGTCTCCAGGAGGCATAGATAGAGAACAAGGCTATTTCCCCCTCTGCAACTGTGAGTAATAAGAGCAGCTTTGGGGTTAGTTCTTACATGCCGTTCTCTATGTCCTACAGCAAAAGTCTTACCACGTGGGTTCCATTCATTTCAAAGTTACCCTCTCCCTGAGAAGTTTGCAAGTAAGACGGGAGGCCTCTCACCTAGGGAGGCGGCTTAAATTCCGGGCCCCAAGTAAATCCTTCAAAAGGACCTTCTCTGCCATTTTTCTTATAAAATAAACACATCCAGCAGTGAGAGGCCCCTTTCTTTCCAGACTCAATGTACTTTGAATGATTCGTTTCACTATTCTTAAAATGTGAAAGTAATACATGCTCTCACAAAATTAAAAATACAGAAAAATGAAGCAAGGGGTGAGGGGCTCTCCAGTGTACTCCCATCTCTCCCCACTCTTCAGGGATGACCGCTCCATACTTTAGGGTACATATAATTATTATGCTATTGCGGCTAACACTTCTACAGCGTTCGCTATATGCCAGGGACTATTCTAAATGCTGCATGTATATTAACCTACTAATGCTTATGCAGATGAGTGTTTTGAGACGTGGAGAGCTTACATGAATCACCCAGGTTCACCCCGCAAGTCAGGGCCAGGATTCAAACCCAGGTGCTTGGGTTCCATAGTCTGTGCTCTTCTGTCATACAAGCCCTTACAACAGATGGATAAACAGATAGGTAAATGGATGGATGGATGGATGGATGGATGGATAGATAGATAAATAGGTAATTACACTCTACACATTGTTCCACAGGTTGACTTTTTAAATCAACACTGTATCATGGATATCCTCCAGCCTGGGCACATGCAGATCCACTCCCTTCTTTTTCTTGGCTGTATAGCGTTCTATAGAACGGATATAGTTTATTCAACCTGTCCCTCTCAATTGACACTTGGCTTGCCACTCATTGTTCACACATCTTGTGCACTTGTGTAAATATTTCTGTAGCTAGATTTCTAGAAGTGGAATTGCCAAGACAATGGATATATTCATATTAAATGTCAATGGATACCATTAAATTGTCCTCTGAAAAAGCGACACCAGCAGGTGTGAGAGTTCACTTTCTGCCCCTCTGTGGCCACACCAGATATCATTTTTAGAGTTTGATCATCTGACAGGTAGAAGCGTGTTTCTCTTTTTAATTTGCATTTCTTAGGCCGCCGGTGAATCTGAGGATCCTCTTTAGTTTACTAACATTTGCATTTTTCTATGATGACCTGTTCACATCTCTTGCTCTTTTATAAAATTAAATTATTTACCTTTTTATTATTAGTAGGAGCTTTTGTGTATTAGGGATATTAACCCTTTTCTATTACATATGTTACAATACTTCAAGTGTTTTCTGCAGCCTGATATTTATTTCTTTTTATTGCCTTGTTTATGGTATCTTACGTCATACGTAAGTAATTTTTATGTGGATAAAATTTGTCTATCTTTTCCTTTATGGCCGCTGGTCTTTGTGCAATCTTTAGAAAGTCTGTCTCACTCCAAAATTATATAAATTGCCTTCTACATTTTCTACTAATATTTTTGTACTTTTGTTCTTTAAGCTAAATAGTTAATCTATCTGAAAGTTATTTTTGTGTATGGTGTGAATATGGGTTTGTACATGTTGGAACTCTTTTGATAGCAAGAGACAAAAATCCAACTCAATCTAGCCTGGATAAGAGGAGAAGGGAGAGGGAGAAGCTCAGAGATTACTGTACTCCTGGCGAGACACTTCAGGGGGGAGTGGGATGCGGGGGGAGGATAGCTCATTGTGACTGGGGAGCCTGGTCTCCTTCCCCAGTCCATGCCATGTGTCCCGGAGTTAAGGTGAGATGTAGGTAGACTGATGCCTGTTTCTGGTCTAAAGATTTCTGAAGGCGTGATGTAATGTATCTGGGAAGAAGACCGGAACCGCCCTGCCCCATCCCAGGGTCTTCACGGTCCAGCAGGCTGTGGAGGGCAGCTCAGTACTTCCTGAAGTGCCGTGGAAGGATCAGAGCTCCAGAACTGCCCAGTTACCTGCTGGAGCCAAGGAATGGGTCACCGACTCTAGGAAAGTGCTTTCCCGTGGTTTATGAAGGTTATCGTTCTGGTGGCATTTGCACTTTTATGGCACATCAATATCATTTGGTAAAAGAATAAAAATACTAATCTTGGACAACAATTGTGAAGATCAGAAACAATGCAGGGAAAGCTCCCAGAGCATAGTTCTTACTCAGAAATCTTCTCCAACTCCCAAATGATATTGACGTGTCATAAAAGTGCAAACACCGCCTGAACGATGACCTTCACAAACCACGGGAAAGCACGAGCCGGGTCCGTTTCGTTTCTGATTTGACTCTCGCCGGCTGCCCGGGCAGCACTGTGGCGAAGGTGGGCCACCACCCGTCTCCAAATCACAAAAATCCCATCGCTTTGGCCTCTTCCTCTCTCACCCCTCTCCTTCAGAATAGCTCTTGACTTTTCCCTTCCTCCCAGTCCACTGTCGCTGTCAGGCCAGATCCTCTTCACGTTATGTTTCAGTGGCCAAAGTTGCCTCCCACGGCATTCGTCAGCCTCGGTCCCTCCCTGGAGTCAGGATAATCTGCTGTGAGGTCTGTCCGTCTCTCGCCCTTGGTTGCCGCCGCTGGTTAGGCCACAGTGGTGACTCACTCCTTCCAATCTATCCTGTTCACTGCTGACCGACCAATTGTCTTAAAATACGCTTTCCTGAGGCCGCCTCCCTGCCTCAAAGCCTTTCGTAGCCCCCGCGGCCCCACCTTCTTACGTGCCCTCTGCTCCCCAGATAAGCCCTTCATTTCTGTGGGGCATCTTCTTCCATGGCTCAGCACAGAGGTCAGGTTTTCGGGTCGGCCTCCCTGTTTGTCTGTTCTCACCACACACCTTTCCCCTAGACGCCCCTCCAAGCCCGGTCTGTCTCCCACACGCCATCTTCTCTTTGAAGCTTTCAACGGTCACAGACTCCTATCCTCTGAGTAAGAACTATGCTCTGGGAGCTTTCCCTGCATTATTTCTGATCTTCACAATTGTTGTCCAAGATTAGTATTTTTATTCTTTTACCAAAATGAAGCCTACAAGGCTCAATAAGTCAAAGCCAAGGGGCCGGCCTGGTGGTGCAGCGGCTAAGTTCGCATGTTCCACGTCGGCAGCCCAGGGTTCGCCGGTTCGGATCCCGGGTGTTGACCCACGCACCCCTTGGCACGCCATGCTGTGGTAGGCGTCCCACATATGAAGTAGAGGAAGATGGGCACGGATGTTAGCTCAGGGCCAGTCTTCCTCAGCAAAAAGAGGATTGGCGGCAGATGTTAGCTCAGGGCTAATCTTCCTCCAAAAAAAAGTTAAAGCCGAATTCCACCCAGCCAGGAAGTAGCAAAACGGATGTTTAAATTCAGAGGATTTGGGTCCAAATCCATGCTTCTCTACTACGTCGTATGTGTTGACTCTTGAGAACTGAAAGCCTACTGGAGGAGAGAGGCAGGCACCAAGCGCAGGCATGCGCGGATGTTATCAGTAGTGGTAACCGCAGTGGAGTCAAATGCGACAACTGCTATGGGAGCAAACTGAGGATTCATTCCAACCAGAGGACGGGGGAGGGACAACAAGGTGGAGACGGTAGCATTTGCATAATGCCTGAAGGCTGTGTGACATTTCAGCAAGCAGGAACGTCGCAAACTAAAGAAACAGCGTAAGCAGTGGTGCAGAAAAGGGACAAGGCAGGATGCGTTCAGAAATGAGAGGTGATTGACGACCAATGCAACGAACACTGGTACGGCGCTCACAGTGTGCCAGGTTACCAACGGCACATCAAGCCTTTCAGGTAGAAACTATTATCGTCATTAACCCCTCTTACAGAAAAAAGAGGTTGGGTAACTCACCCAAAGTCACCTGGTCACTCACGTTCAAACCCAGGCAGGCCAGCTGCGGAGTCCACGCTCCCAGCCCAGAGAGCAGGCTACCACCCTCCGCCTCCCTCTACCACATCCATCGTGACATCACGTCACAAACCCAAAGGCTGATTTTTCTGCCAGACTATGAATTTTCTCGTGGGTAGGAATTGTCTCATTTGTCTCCATTTCTCCCGTAATTTAAACAGGTCCTGGACCGTGTAGGTGTAACACGGTGTAAACGCTTGTTCGTGAAAGAATGAACATGTGGCCTTAAATAACACCCCAAAAGTTTAAACTTTATTCTATAGCTATTAAACATTTTAGAGTAAGGGAGTAACTTGATTAAATTTGCGCTTTATGCAGATAACTCTGTTAATAGATTGTAGGGTAGATGGTGGGGGGAGGTGGTTTTGTGGGGGAGGTCAGAGGTCCTTGCAGTGGTTTACTCAATGAGGCCCTGGGCAGGGAGGGTATGGTGGCAGTGGGACTCGGAAGAAAGGACTGAGAATAAATCAAATCAGCTGGATTTGGCAACAAATAGGATGGAGGTGGGGCTGGGGACTCGAAGACAATTCTAGGATTTCAAACCGAGGTTACGGGGCCACTCCTCATATCACATTAAGACAAACCCAGGTGCACCAAAATGGCGAAAATTGTGGTCCCAGTCCCCAATTTACTCCCTGATACGTAGATATAATCTAAGACCATGTCTGCCTGTTTGGCTTTCCTAGTCTGGAATAACGTGTTTTGGAAGATTTTATGCCTTGTTTTGGCTTTAAAGATGATCATTAAGAGTGAACTGTAATGGGGCCAGCCTGGTGGTACAGCGCTAAGTGCCCACATTCTGCTTTGGTGGCCTGGGGTTCGCCGGTTCGGATCCCGTGTGTGGACACGGCACTGCTTGGCAAGCCATGCTGTGGTAGGCGTCCCACACATAAAGTAGAGGAAAATGGGCACAGATGTTAGCTCAGGGCCAATCTTCCTTAGCAAAAAGAGGACAATTGGCAGAGACGTTAGCTCAGGGCTAATCTTCCTCAAAAAAAAAAAAAAAAAAAAGAGCGAGCTGTAAAATCAGACCTATGGATTCTATTTTCTTTCTTTTTTTTTTTTTTTGAGGAAGATTAGCTGTGAGCTAACATCTGCTGCCAATCCTCCTCTTTTTGTTAATGAAGACTGGCCCTGAGCTAACATCTGTGCCCATCTTCCTCTACTTTATACCTGGGACACCTGCCACAGCATGGCTTGCCAAGCGGTGCCGTGTCTGCACCCGGGATCCGAACCAGGGAACCCCAGGCCACTGAAGTGGAACGTGTGCACTTAACCACTGCGCCACGGGGCCGGCCCTTTTTATTTTGTTTTGGTGTAAGAAATACAACTTTATTTTCTATAACCTCCTAATTTCTGATTCTGGAGCCCCATTCACCAAGCTGCAGGAAAACGTAATCTCGGCCATTCTTCCTCCTCTGCTCCATCCCCGGGATGGCATAAAGGGCTCCAGGACAGCTGATGCTGTGCCGAGGCATGAGAGGGGACAGCTGATTCTTAGCCAGGAGCTGCTGTGAGACATCCGTCATCCCTGCCTTTTGGCTCTTCACGTCCCCCTGGCTTAGGTGTGGGAAGTGTCTGTGACGCTGTCCATGGTTCCACATTTCTAGGTTCAGCATGCCGCCATTCCCTTTCGGGGGTCTTGTTAGACCCTTGGAACACTACCAGGAAGTAAGGTCTCTGACCTTGGGACCCACAGATCCCTGTCTTCTCTCCCTTTCGCACTCCTCCCCTATAAATCTTCTAGGGAGGGGATGATGGTGGTAGGAAATGGAAAAGTCCTTCTCCAAGATATTTTCTCTTTTTCACCAAATCTCCCCTATTTAGGGCTTAGATACTTGGTGGGGAAAGCCAGAGGTCTTACACGGTCTTCTGTATTTTCCGGCTCTCATTTGCCTCATGTGTCCATGGAGGTAATGAAGGTGGAGCTGACTCTTAACACCTGGTGGTAGGTGGGAGGCAGGTAGCAACGGGGAAGGGAGAAAACACGGAGAGGAAAAGAATTAAATAAAGTTCCAAAATAGTATACAACTGCATTTGTGAGTATAACAGGCATAGACCAAGGGTCTGGATGTTCACACTCTAAGGTGCCAACAGCAGGTTCTTTGAGGGCGTGTGGTTCCAGGGGGACATCCTTTTAGGCTTAAATTCATGTTCTGCTTTTTCAGCAATGAGCACATTATCACCTTTATAAAAGGAAAACTAATTCAGAAGAGTTCGTTTCTGAAGAAAGACTCCGGAGAAAAAGACCCAGTTTAGGTCTCGCCTCCATATTGAAGTGCCCCTTGAAGCAGAACGGTCCCCCCGGGTTGTAATCCAGTGTCTCCCACACATACGACTGACATGGCCCTTCCCCTAACACCTTGTTGCAGCTCTTTATATTCATGCCTGCTCCCCATTAGATCGTGAGCTTCTTAAGATCAGTGATCACAGCCTTTTATCTCTGATCCCTGACAGATAGCTCGAAATGCCTCGCATATAAGTACCAATCAATAAATATTTGTGGAATAAATGTTGCACTGTGCTTTCAAATTCTCATAGAATTTCCAATAAGATGTCTCATTTAGTTTTCAGAGTTTTCCCTTTAACTTTTTACTTTTGTTAAGGAAATGTGCAAATTTTTAAGTCAAATAGTATTATGAGGCTTACGTCCAAACAGAGCAGTCCCCGTGTCCCCTCCCTGCTCCAGGATCCTGATTCCCAATGCAGCTGCTTCAGCTCTCTCTGCTGCTCTTTTTGGGACTTACTGCCATGTTTCTAAGTGCCATGCCCACCTCTAGTTCCTGATATCTAAATCAAGTGGTTAAGTGGCATAAATGAAATATGATTTACCTATGGCCTCGAAGCCTGTCACCCCTTTAGATTTTCCTCTCTAGGCACATGAACTGAGAGGCAAGCCAATGGGGCCTCTAACCGTCGCTGTGTGTCTTACAGTGTTAGCCCCCAATCCAGCTTGACCAGCTACATTTATAGGACATAGCTTTTCTCAAAGTGCCTTTTAGCACCTGGCTTGTAAAATGCTCACAACTGATTTGTGAGATGGTTATTAAGATTCTCATTTAATGGATGAGAAAACTGAGGCTCAAAGGGTTGTGCGACTTGCCCAAGATCACACGGCTGGCCAGCAGTGGATGGGGAAGGAATATTATTTTTCCCCCAAAGTCATTATCTCAAAAATGCCAAGATAAAAATGTCACTTAAGGGGCTGGCCCCGTGGCCGAGTGGTTAAGTTCGCGCGCTCCGCTGCAGGCGGCCCAGTGTTTCGTTGGTTCGAATCCTGGGCGCGGACATGGCACTGCTCATCAAGCCATGCTGAGGCAGCGTCCCACATGCCACAACTAGAAGGACCCACAACAAAGAATATACAACTATGTACTGGGGGGACTCTGGGGAGAAAAAGGAAAAATATAAAATCTTAAAAAAAAAAAAATCACTTAACCTTGGGATAACCCCTGAGACAAATTTTACTCTCAGGTCTGATCATCCCCCCTTAGGGGATTATCTAGGTGCCAGATGTAGGTGATCAAAATTGGCTTTGCTTTAAACAACCTTCATTTGAGAGTGAGAGTTCCTAGCCACGGGGCCACACAGGTCTCATCTCGTATCTGTGACTCTTGACCTATACCTGCCATTATTTTATTTAAAATGTTTTCTTACCTGCTTATCTTGGTCCCTCCCATCCGCCACCCCTTTCAAGGTCTTCCCTCAACGCCTTCGCCCTATAATTCTGTAACTCCCTCTGTGAGTCACTCTTTAACGAGCCTGTGGGTCTGGGGAGAGCTGTGTGTTTCTGAATGTGAGTATTCTAGGGAGGGAGAATGTCCAACTTTTAAGCCAGTTTTCCATCCTCCTGGCCCACAGTGAGTCCGGCTGGGTGAATGGCATCGCAGACAGTGCTGGGACTCCTCTGTTCAGGAGAAGCTTTGGAAATTGGATCCAGCCAGTGAACCGCGACTATACGCGTATCGCTCCCATTGGATTTAATTGGCCGAAAACAAAACAAAACAAAGAATTGGCTTTAAATTGAAAAAAAAGAACACTCAGAATAACAACAGAATACAGATTTCTGGCTGTTTTTTTCAGCACACAAGAGAATGAAGGCAAATTAAAGGCAGAGTACAGCTTTTAGTCATCGAAGCAACTTGTAGATGCATCTGAAGTTTCAAAGTAGAGTGCGAAAACTTTCAGGATTTCCCAGGAAAAATAAACTTCAAAGTTTGAAAAGAAAAGCAGATACGACCGGAGACCCTGAAGAACTGTGTGGACACCAAGGAGTTTCGGGAACTCAGGGCCGGGCTGACGAGGTGGGGTGCTGGAGGCGAGAGCCGCCCCATGTGGAGGGTGCTCAGCAGGGAGTGAGAAAGGGCGCTACTGGGGAGCCAAGAGTTTGCCCCACTTTCAGGGAGAAGCAGAAGGGAAGCTGGGGGACCCGGAAGTGTAACATGGAAGAGGAAAGCACGCTCTAACGGAGGGGCCGAGATACAGTGAGCAAGTGAGCAGTGAAGCTGATGGTGGGGATTGCTGAGAGAGTCCAAGACTGGAGGATGTGGAGTGGAGGCACACGTGTGACCAGCCACTCGCCGTGGTGCAAGCACACCTGGCCTGGAGCCTCTTGCAGTGTCTGGACCAGAGAGACGCAGAGCCCAGAATTATTTAGGTGATCAAAGAGGTCTTCTGAGTTCTCTTCTCCTTGACAACACAATCTGCTAATCCTGCTGGGTTCGTTAGTACCTTTGATTTGGGTGTTATTGCCAAAGTTTGTTTTGGACAACCTCTTATGAACTGTGGACTTCACAGTTCCCTGTTATTTCTATTATCTCTCTCCCTATTAACTCTAGGGCTGTATTCTTGGGAAAACACTGCTTTCTTGCCAACAGTCGTTTCACGGCTTCAGGTATAAATGAACTTTGAACCTTTTGCCATTTCTCTGCTTCCAAATGCCCCCTGGTGATGTGTACTTAAGAATTTAGAGAGAGGAGGATGCCAGATAATTATTCTTTTGTTGTTTTTTTCATTTATTGAATAGGGCTGTATGATCTCTGCTAATGATAAACGTTAATGGCTTGGGTGCGATCCGTGACTGACCTGCCTGTGCCTCTGACCTGGAGGCCCTTCATAGAAAACAGCTTGCCCTCCCGCTGCAGTCCGGCCCGCGGTGCGCAAGTTCGGCGTTGCACAGGGTCTAGACAGGACAAACGCGGGGCATTCAGCAAATGCACACAATTTGAGCATTCAGGAAATACCGTGTCTGAGCACAAGGAAATACATCAACGTCTGCATCCCCAGCAATCATAGGTGTCTTTAATTACAGGGATTTGAAACGAAACTTAATGACACAATTTTGTCTCAACCTGGGTCATTGCTGCAACTTCCTGTAAAATTGAACCGAGTCATCAATAACCCGCAGCATCTGCAGGCAGAACAGTCCTGCTGGGTGTCCTTGCACGACTCTTGCCTCTAGACAGGGCTGCAGAGAGGACAGCCGTGTGCTGCATCTTTCAGGGCCGCCGTGACCACTAGGCAGATGGCCAGCTGTCCACGCTGTATGTTTGAGGTGTGTTATGTTAAGACCACCCCTGCCTCATCATCTCCCCAGTCACGGCCACGTGAAGGTGCTTGCGGTTTGGAAGGAGAACGTTTCTAGGCCCCTGGAGGTTTGGGGTGGGAAGTGGAGGTAGGGATAATCCACCAGGAGTCAGAGCTGAGTAACAAGGGCTGTTTGCTAAGTGGGGTTGACACCTAGGCTTTTGTTTTGCCGAGCAGTGCATGCGAGTTTAGAGCTTAAGCTCAATTGTCAGATTAAAGAGGGGCAGAGCCGAGTCTCACCCCAGGATCCCAGTGCCAGAACCTTCCGAGTGACAAACAAATCAAACAAGAAAATGCTCTGGACTAACCAGCTCTCCACTCTGCAAAGTGGTATTCTTTCAGAACGAATACTTTGGGAGTGTCTTCCTAGCTCATGAGCCAATAACTCCCTCTTTCTCTTGAAACTGTTCTCCTCCCATGCACAGCGTGGACCCCAGGATGTCATGAACCATGTGACCCAGACCCCTGGCCAAGGATGGAGGAGGGATCCAAGCGGGCCAGAATGTCTCCCCTGAAAATTAAAAGTTAGGAGCAAAGAGAGCCAACAGTTCCCAAAACAGGTGTTACGGGGTGGCCACCCTCTATCCCCATGTGGGCTGAAGAGTGGAGAGGGAAGGAAAGAGCAGAAGAAAGTAGACTCGGAGGGAGCAGAGGTAGGAACAGAGACAAAGTCTAGAGGGAGACTCCTGCTTCCAGGCCCTTCCGGAGGTTCAAGCACTTCTTGCTCTTGGGTTCCTCGAGACACTTTCTATCCTTATAATAAATTTCCCTTTTTTTTCTTAGTTAAAAATGAAAAACAAAAAAGAATAAGAACTTGAAGGCTTGAAGGCTGTTACCCTTTCCAGGCTGTTCCATGTCACAGTCCAACCCTGTCCCATAGCCTTTCTCTCCTTTCTGCTCTGAAGTATCTCCCACTCAAGCTACTTCTTTGAGCCGTGTAATAAAGGCAGAGGCATTGGCTACATAAGGCCAGTTAAAAATGATGTGTGTTCCAAGGAGGAAGGACCCCTGGGAGATGAGGAGCAAGGACACCACAGCCAGCCCTTCCCAGCTACCTTCAGAGGATTTAGGTCCTCGCTCAGTTTCAAGGTCAGAACAGAGAGTGGCCCTCCTGGATGACCTGAACAAATGTGTTTCCTTGGGGCCAAGGAAGGCAGGAAATACTGTCCCAACCAAAAGAGCTGGCCACAACTCAGGAAGGAGGCCGTAAAGGAGGAAGGGTTAGCAGAGGTAATCTGTGGAGGGTGTGTATCGCCTGGGCCAGCCCTGCATTTCTCCAGCAATGAAAGAGCGCCTTTGTCTCCCACCTTTCGTAACAATCACTGCGTATTCCATGGTCCAAGGTCTGTGACTAATTCAAATTTGTATTCCAAGGACCTACACATTGCACAGAGTAGACATTTAGTAAACATTTGTTGAATGAGACATTCTTCCGCATGTACATATTTCAGATTCTATTCCACTTCTGTTTAAATCCCTTTCCTTTTGGGCTCAGAAAGCCTGTGGAGAGCACTGATGTGACGTGGCACTGTGATAGGCTTAGTAGCAAGGGCTGCTTAGAATGACTTCTGCCTCCTTGGAGTTTGTACTTTAAGAAAGAGACGACATTGCCATTGAACAGACACAACCCACGAAACATAACTAATTCGATGACAAGTAGAATTTTAGCATCAACGTTGTCACAGGAAATAGAGCTTGGGTCAGGCCACCTCCCTGGCCTCTTCATGCTCACCCATTTCCTAGCACGTCTCCCAATTACAATTGACATTTATTTGTGTGACGACTTGTCGTCCCCTTTGTATCTTGGGCTCCACGGGGAGAGGGATGTGTCTGTTTAAGCTCATCGCTGAAGCCCCAGTAACTAGCACATAGGACGTGCTCAATAAATATTTGCTGCATAAAAGAAGGGACGAGGAACTGTTGAGCTGGGCAGTGGGTAGAAGTCAAAGTAGCAACTGGAGGAACTGGAGACCGGGCCAAGGAGGTCTCCAGCTTACACATGCTGTGTCAAGAACGATTGAGAACCAAGAGCCTCAGTGGGGGCGAGAAGGGATGGAACCTATATCGGGTGAGCACGTATTTTGTGCCAGGTGCTGAACGCACATCATCAGCTACCACTCACAGCAGACTTCTCTCAGAAGCAAAAGGCAGCAGCCCATTTTACAGATAAGAAAACCGGGGGTCAGCTACATTAAGAAGATTTCTCCCCGTCACACCAGCTAATAAGCAGAAGGGCCAGCATTCTTGCTCAGGGCTATCTGGCTACACATTTCATGCTTTCTTTTTCTCTTCCTGTAGCCTCAGTACGTCTATTACGTATAGCTCAGAAGAAGACTGGTAGAAACAGAAAAAGGACAAGACTGACCAGGACAAGTCAGGGGGGCCTCGGGCACCAGGGGATTAGTACAGAGGCAGGAGTTAAGGACACCTGGAAATCCATCTGGGTCATGGCTAAATTGTGAGAGAGGAAGATGCTTTTTCCAAAGCTCCCAGGGATCCCCCCCAAAACCAGTGTAGAACGGAGTCCCCACCCCAGATTCCAGTTAGAGAGCTATGCAGAGCAGAGAGTCCAGGCTCTTCTCAGCAGAACACCTGATGCTAACTTGCATAGATTGATATTTTCAAAACCTCACATAAAAGCAGAAAATATAAAGAAAATAAAGTCAATACAATTCCTGCGGGCAAAACCTTGAGTGCCAGAAGTCAGACCAGCCACCCTGAATCGATCTTCTACCACTGCCAGAAGCAGCATTCTAGGATGGGAATCAGCTTATGTGCCCCACTCCCTTCTTTCGACAACACCCGCCCCCATCTCCTACTTGAAATTCTTCGATGGCTCCTCCTGGATGAGTAGACCAATGATGAAGTCCAAACTCCTTGGCCCAACATACAGTGCAAATAACAACCTGACCCTGCCCACCTGTTGGGACCGTCACCTGCCTCACGGCCCCCATCCCCACTCTGCTTTGTAATTACTCAACAGCTCCAGCGCCATGAGCTTTCACGCTTCTGGGACTCACACTTCCTCCTCCCTACTCCTAGTCATCTTTGGAAAGGAGCCTTTCTGGGAAGCCTTGCTCACTCCCATGGTGTCCCTTTGTGCTTCCATCGAGCTTGCACGTCCCCCGGGGCTATCCGTGTTTTGTATCATAATTCATGACAATCCCTTCACCAGAGTTCCTCTTGCCTGTGGCTGGGAAACAGGCCTTTCACTCGTGATCTCCAGCACCTAACATGAGATGTGGCAAATACAGTGGGCCCCCCCCCGCAAATATTTGCTGAGTATGTATATTTTTCCTAACAGTGCCAACAAGCAACAGTTTGCTTTTAAGCGGTGTTGGACTCATGACAGCGTTTAAAGTGAATCTTTAAGACAGATCTTTCAAAATCATTTCCCACTTCCTCATGAACAAGGTTACCTTTGTTACCTATACTTCATTTAAAAAAACAAAAAAAGGATCAACTGACTCACACAGTTATTAGGTGGCAGGCCCAGGGTCACACAGACAACCCTAGAACTCACAGTCCAGAACACAGGGTACGCCGGGAGCCAGCACAGAGAGGTCTAGGGGTGCAACATTGGTGAGCATTTCAGCTCTGCTCTTGGCACCCGGTTCCAGCACCCGAAACTCCCTGCCACCACTAAGGTTTCTTTACGGGTCAGAGGTCAGCTTCCAGAGCGCTTGCCAACGGGGGCAGCTTAATTTTTGGTGGTGGACGGTAGTAGTCATTCCCCTCATCTCTTAGGGAAACTGGTTGAAGTCTACCTGAGGCACAAGTCTAGATACTGGTCATGCTTCTGACCTGTGTCCACAATCTTCAGCTTCACCAAGTTATCTCTGTCCCTAGGCATCAATATATACAGAACATTAAAGAAAGGTCCCCAGAGTTGCTACAAAAGTCTGTGTCCCAGTCGCCGCCAATGGGAAGTAGGACCATCGTGCGTGTAGAGTCAGCGCAAGAGAAGAGCGTGCCGGACACGCGCCCCACGGCCAAGGCCCGCACCGCTGCCGATGGTGGAGGAACAGAGGCGGGCAGGGCCGCGGCGGAGCAGCGGGGCAGTGCGCCCAGCACAGCAAGGACGGGGGCACCGAAGAGTTGGGAGAGGAAGGACATCGCGGTGGACACACTCTCCCCGAGAAGTCAGGATGGCGGGGTGGCCTCTGACAGGACAGAGGCACTGAGGCTGAAGAGTCAGAAAGCGAGGACAACTAAGGGAATGGGGGACCAGATGAAGAAGGCAGAAGCTGCAAAGACGGTGCCAGTGAAGCCTCAGGGCAAAGCAGCAGTGACAGCAAAGATACCCATTCGGGAAAGCGAGGCCAGGGCCCTGACCACCACAGCAGCAGGGTCAACGAGGAGGAGAACGAAAGGAGCGACCACGGCGCTTGTCCCGCCCAAGCAGAGAGCCCAGGCCACGCCAGCCTCTGCCGGTTCCCAGAGCTCCACCACTCAGAGAAGCCAAAGCCTGAAGGCCGCCAACTTCAAGTCTGAGCCTCGGTGGGATTTTGAGGAAAACTATAGTTTGGACGTGGGGGGCCTACAGACGGTGAGTTTTTCTGCCACAGCTGCCCTTACACCTCGGGCTCTGAAGCCTCTCCTGCAGACAGCCCACCCCACCCCTCCCTCACCTCCCAGGCTCCACTCCTCAGCTTTGCCTTGTCCCACCCTACACGGCTCTCGTCCCATCCTTCCTTTCGACAATGGCCGCAATGGGGGAGGAGGAGGCAGGCTCCAGAATCCTGGCCCCGGCAGCCCGGGGAGTTGTGAGCAAGAAGGGCCTGCCCCGGAACCTCTAGAAGGCCTGGGGGTCCTCAATTGGGGTGCAAGAGTGGACCTGCTCTGGGACTTGACTCCTGAGCTCCCAGCCTCTGTCAGGGGGCAGAGGTGACAGCTGAAGGGTGGCATGGAGGGAGCAGGGACTAACAGACAAGATGCCCTGGGGATGCCTTGTCTCCCCTACATAGAAAATCCTACAACTGTCACTCTCTTCCAACCCTAAGGAAAACAGCCTGGGCCCACACCCAGAGGAAGGAAGGGTTCACAATGTGTTTGTTTATGCACTAAGGAAAACAGCCTGGGCCCACACCCACAGGAAGGAGGCGTTCACAATATGTATGTTTACACACATAATTGTGACCATGCACCACGACAGCACACTGGGACGCATTCCACCTTCACAGGCTCTTCCATTCTTCTCTCGCTGACATGGGGGCATTCGCCTTGAGGGCCAAGAACCGTCCATTCCCTGGGGACCTCCAGGACCGCAGCGGGCCTGGGCAACGGCAAGGGAGGGTCAAGGAAAAGGAGGGAAGAGATAGCAGAGGCAGGGCCTTCCGAGCTTTGAGGGCGCTTTCTGCCCCCTGCGCCCCGCCCAGCCCCCGGCCATGGCCTTCCCGGGCCTCTCCCCGCCTGACCCATCCTCCTGCATGTAGACCTGCTCTGACTCGGTGAAGGTCAAAGCTTCCAAGTCACTCTGGCTCCAGAATCTCTTTCTGCCCAACCTCACCCTCTTCCTGGACTCCAGCCGCTTCAACCAGAGTGAGTGGGACCGCCTGGAACACTTCGCACCGCCCTTTGGCTTCATGGAGCTCAATCACTCCCGTGAGTCCTTGCCCCGGGGGTTGCCTGGCTCTGCACTAGGCCGTGGCCGAGGGCAGCTGGCTTTCTTCTCTGGTCTGCCTCTTCCCTGGGGCCGCCAGCCCTGGGAGAAATGATGGGCCCTTCCAGGGCTCTCAGTGGAGCCCCTCCTTGTTCCAGTGGTGCAGAAGGTTGTGACACGCTTCCCTCCAGTGCCCCAGCAGCAGCTGCTCCTGGCCAGCCTCCCTCCTGGGAGCTCCCAGTGCATCACCTGTGCAGTGGTGGGCAATGGGGGCATCCTGAACGACTCCCGCATGGGCCAAGAGATAGACAGCCACGACCACGTGTTCCGGTAAGCTGCCCCTCCCCTGTGCCCCCTCCAGCCTCTCTCCTGCAGAGAAGGGCTCTCTGAGAGATCTGAGAGGGTGTTCCAGGCCTGTATCTGGAAGAAATTCCAGAGAACTGCTGCAGAGAACTACTGCCTCCCCCGTTTCTCCTTCCTTTCCCCATCCTCCTCCACGCGTCTCCCTCCTGCGCCCAGGTGTGCTGTCTGGTTCTGTCTTTCTGTATAGGTTGAGCGGAGCTGTCATTAAGGGCTATGAACAGGACGTGGGCACTCGGACGTCTTTCTACGGCTTTACTGCCTTCTCCCTGACCCAGTCACTCCTTATATTGGGCAATCGGGGCTTCCGGCACCCACCTCTAGGGAAGGTGAGCAAAGAGGAGTGGGCCTGGCCACACACAGACTCTGGGTAAGGGAGCACGCAGTGAGAAAGGGAGACGAGCATCCTGCGTCTGGAGTCTGGGGTTGGCACAGGCGCTGTTCCTACGAGGGCTGAGGACAGGGAGGACAGCCAGGCCAGGCTTGAGAAGAGCAAGCGGGCAGTCTGGAGTCAGAGCCGGGCCGCCCCAGCCGGTAGTCCTGAAGGCAGTACTCGTGGACCACTCGCTGTCCTTGGTCCTCAGGATGTCCGCTACCTGCACTTCCTGGAAGGCACCCGGGACTATGAGTGGCTGGAAGCGCTGCTTCTGAATCAGACCCTGGTGAAACAGAACCTTTTCTGGTTCAGGTACCCAGTGCCCGCTCCCCTTTCCCCAGGCTGAGCTGTGTAGTGAGCAGCTGTGAAGGCTTGACAGGTGGGAATGGTGTTAGCTGTCACCTGGAGATGGGGTACCGGTTACGCCCATGACCCTGACCTGGCCCACATGGGAGGAGGTCAGAGAACCGAGCCTGCTGACCCGCTCCTGCCCACAGGCGCAGGCCCCAGGAAGCTTTTCAGGAAGCCTTGCAGCTGGACAGGTACCTGCTGCTGCACCCAGACTTGCTCCGATACATGAAGAACAGGTGAGAGCAGGGAGCTGTGGAAGGGGCCGGCCCCTCTCATCCTTGCAGCTCCTGACAGCTGCGGGGGCTGGGATGTTTCACAGGTTTTTGAGGTCTAAGACCCTGGACTCTGTCCACTGGAGAATATACCGCCCCACCACTGGGGCCCTCCTGCTGCTCACTGCCCTGCAGCTCTGTGACCAGGTAAGACTCTGCTTCAGGAGCAGGAGTGCCTGCAGAAACAGCTCTGGGGGACTCCTGGCCAGCTCAGCATGGCATGATGGCTGGACTGGGTGCCCACCCTTCTGGGGTGAGGAAAGTGGGTGTGTGTATGGATGCATGCATGCGTGCAAGTGTGCATCCAGGGGGGCCTGCACTGATCCCTAAGGATGGAACCAGGATAAAGGGACCCCCCAACCCCTCGACACACAGAGAGCTAGCCCATGAGAAGAAGCCTGGGAGAGAGCAACTACAGGCCTTATTTCTCCTCCAACCTTGACGTAGGTGAGTGCCTACGGCTTCATCACCGAGGGCCATGAGCGCTTCTCTGACCACTACTATGACAAGTCATGGAAACGAACCATCTTTTACATCAACCATGACTTCAAGTTGGAGAGAACACTCTGGAAACGGCTACATGATGAAGGTATCATCCGGCTGTACCAGCGTCCTGTAACTTCCAAACCTCAGCTCTGACTGGAGCCTGGGCTGCAGCAGTCTCCTTGACCATGCAAGGTGCAGTGGGAGCCTTGAGACTCTTCTGCCGTTTTCCCAGGGCTCAGACCAGGCTTCCAGCCCCTCCAGGCTTCCGCGGGGGCAGGAGCGCTGGTCCAGAGGAGGAGACGCCCTCAGGGCGGCAAATGACTGGCTGAGGTTTTGGAGACCTTGAAAAGTCGCTACCTTGGAAAGTTCTGTTCCCTGGAGGGGGATCTCCCTTCTTGAGACCCAGGAACTTTAACTAAATGGGGTGGTGAGCGGTCAATACCACAAACCTCTGTGGAAAATCCCCCTTCTCTGGCCCAAAGCTACTGGACACAGAGGAAAAAGCTGGAACTTACGGAGACATATAGATTTGCGTTTGAATTCCAGATCTTCTCCTTAGCAGCTGTGAAATCTTGAAGGTATTACTTAAGTTCCCCCTGGATTGAAGCTTCCAGGGGTTATTGATTCTAGAAGGGTCGGCACCTGTGTTTTGTCTTCGAGCTATTTGACAAGTCTCTGGGTTGTAAAAAACTGATAGTAATAAAAATGATTCTTGTCCATGGGAGATGCAAATAAATTTCGTGCAACGAAGACACAGGTAATTGTTCCCCTGTGGATAGTGACCAGTTTTGTACCTATCAGCAAATTCGTTTATCGTTCCTGACTGCCTATATGCGTGTCCATACTTGGGGTTCTCAAGTGAACAGTTTTTACATCTTACTAGTTCCTTCATTAATTAATGAGCTAGATAAAATATTTGACATGTGGGGGCTGGCCCCATGGCCGAGCGGTTAAGTTCGCACCGCTCTGCTGCAGGCGGCCCAGTGTTTCGTTGGTTCGAATCCTGGGCACAGACATGGCACTGCTCATCAAGCCACGCTGAGGCAGTGTCCCACATGCCACAACTAGAAGGACTCACAACAAAGAATATACAACTATGTACTGGGGGGATTTGGGGAGAAAAAGGAAAAAAATAAAATCTTAAAAAAAAAAATATTTGACATGTGTTCATTTTATATCTGTAGCAGAGTCACAATTTTACCCTTTAAAAAAATTATCCTTTGGGGCTGGCCTGGTAGCACAGTGGTTAAGTTTACACACTCCAGTTCAGCGGCCCGGGGTTCAAGGGTTTGGATTCTGGGCACAGACCTACACATCGCTCACCAAGCCAGGCTGTGGCAGTGTCCCACATACAAAACAGAGGAAGACTGTCACAGACGTCAGCTGTCAGCTCAGCGACAATGTTCCTCACCAGAAAACAAAAAAATTATCCTTCAATATTGCCTTAGGCCACCACTTTCTCATCTGTAAAATGACTTTTGGGGTATTCACTTCATAAAGATTTTTTAAAGTGCTGTATGTCAAAAGCCTGATGCAACAAGGAATTCGTTTTCCTCCTGCTTTTACTCTTCTATCCTCCCATCAATCTGCATTTTCTCAAACCCCACGATGAGAATTTGGGCTCAGCCAAAGACGGTTCAGTTCACCTTACCCCTTTGAGTTCTGTCTCCAGGATTTGAACTCTGAACTCTGAAGGTGCTAACAGAATAAAGACCCTCGGTGAGGGCATGGAAGGCAAAAAAAAAAAAAAAAAAAGCAAATTTCCTTTTAGACCTAATGCTCGGGATTCAAAAGCTAATTAATACCGATAGGTCCGGATTTGCGTTGCTCAGAAAGGGTGCAGTACCAGCTCCGAGCAGCAGGTGGCGGCATCGTGGTGCCCAGCTTTCCTTTTTCAGGTTTTGCTAGCTATTTTTACACGTTCATTCTTACCTACGAATTTTAGTATCCCGTTAGGATCATTACTATCAGCAGAGGACCCCCAAATCCGCCTCCTCCGACTTCAGTTCAGGCCACCCAAACATGAAGGCTGAGCCTCAGTTATCTGGGTCCAAAATGGTCCTGGAGGTGTCAGTCAAAAGAACCAGAAAAGAGAAATCAGTTAGAGGCATACGAATTAGAAAAGAATCCCTGTGCAGATGATACGATAGTATATGAAAGAATACACTATGTATTATCGATATAGTAAGGTAGCAGGGTATAAAATGAGCATACAGAAATCAATAGCCTTCATAAACATCAAAAATAGCCAGGGAGAGGATACAGTAATGCGGAGAAAACTCGCTTACAATAGCATCAATGAAAACAAAATATTTTGCAATAAATTTAACAAGAAATGTTCAAAATCTGTATGAGGAAAACATTAAAATCTTCCTGAAAGGCACAAAAGTAGTTTTGGACAAATGGAGAGTCATCTTTTGTCCTTGTAAAGGACGACTCAGTGTAATCAATTTGTTAGTTCTCCCCAAGAAAATGGATAAATACAAGGCAATGCCAATAAAAATACCAAAACATTTTTTCTAGATCCTAAACAGATACTAAAATTCGTATGGAAAAATAAACATGTAAGACTAACTGGGAAAACCTGAAAAAGGAAAGCCATGATGAATGTCTAGCTCTACCAAGCATTGAGACATACTATAAAGTCTCTATTATTGAAACAGTGTGGGACCACTGCACGAATAGACAGATGACCAGCGGAGTGGAAGAGAAAGTCCGGAAGTCTACCCAGGTACACACAGAAATCACTGGGTCACTGGGTCAGACGACCTTGCGGCTAATGGTGCTCAGACAGCCAGATAGCCATGTGGAAAGAGATCAGCCCGGATCTATAACTTACATAACCAAGAATAAACTCCAGATGGCTCAGAGCTCTGAATGTGAAAAATGAAATGATAAGAGAACTAAGAATTTAGAGGTGAATACCTCTTTGACTAGAGTGTAGGAAAAAGTTCTGTATATGACTCAAAATCCAGAGGCAATAAAAGATTGATAAATTCGACTACATAAAAATAATAAAATTTTGTGTGGCAAAAAATCACCATAAGCCTAAAAGCCAAATAAAAAATTGGGAAAAAATATTTGCCACATATATCATAGATAAAGGGTTAATATCTCTAATATATACATAAAGGACTCATAAAAATGGAAGGACGTAAGACCCAAAACCCAATGGGCACAAAACACGAAAAGCAAGGCTCTTAAAAAAGATATAAAAACGACCCTTAACTGTGTGAAAAAATGTTCAACTTGACTCATAGTAAGAGAAATACAAATTGAAATTACTCTAAGACACCATTTTTCACCTATCAGATTGGCAAAAATTAAGCAGCTTGACAACCATTTTATTGGCAAGGCTGTAGGAGACAGGAACTTGTATGAGTAACTAGCGGGAATGCCAAGGGACCCAGCCCTTGTGGGGGAATTCGGCACCACCAACCAAAACCACCTGCATGCTTATCTCTTGCCCAAAAAACCCCTTCTCTAGGAATTGACCCTGAAGGTGCATCTCCAACAACACAAAAGTAAATGTGCTCAAGGTTATTCAGGACAGTTCTGTTTGAAATTGCAGAATATAGGAAACTTGAGGGATGTAAATATAAGGAATGGTGCAGCTCACAGTGGAGTATTGCGCGGCTGAAATAGAATAGGGAGGATCCACATGAATTGACATAGTTGAAAGTTTAAAAAAGTAGACACAAAAGAGTTTTTATAGTATTTATACCTTTTATGTAGGAAAGAAGAAGAAATAAGAAAATATACATGTATCCGCTTATTTTTGCAAAAAGAAATATGAGGAAAAGATACCCAAAAGTAGAGAGATTGGTTACCTAAGGGGGGTGAAGAGAAACAGGGCGGAGGGGATGAGAGGGTAGGAAAGGATGGTGGGAGGGAGTGACGCTTCTGTGAATACCCTTTTTGCATAATTTTGCCTTTGTTCCTGATATACTAAAAAAAAATAAAATCAATAAAGATGGGGGAAAAACGCTAAAATGGAATACAAAGAGAAACAAATGAACCTACCCATATTAAAATGTTATTCATAACCACACAGAAGGGGCAAAGCTACCTTTCAACTATAACATCTTCAGAATAAAGACAGAAAGAATTGCAAACAAACACTGGGTCTAATCGGTAGGTTGGTTTCATGTGTGCTGTGGCTTAGTAGTTCTGAAACCACTTTCAGTGCATTATAGGATTAAGCAAGTAAGCAAATATATTAAGGATAATGGGAACCAATTTTCTCATCAGAAAAGAAAGTTGCAAATATGGAAAGACGCAAGACTGGAATGAACAAGGAGCCTTCTGGTGTTGGACTGGGACTGGAGGCATCAGTATGAACCTGAAATTTAGGTAGACAGAGAGACAGAGACAGAGTTACCTGTAAGGGTGTGTGTGTATGTGTGTATGTGCACACATACATATATTTATTAGCTCTGTCAACTATTAGGGCCTAGAAGTAATGAAACTCCAGTAACAATGACCACATATGGTGCCCAGATCTTGGTACTACACGGTTCCTAAATACCATTTTCCTCTATAAGGAACCAGGGCTTTTTGGAGAAACGGCTGATTCCAGGGCTAGGGTAAGGAAGGGACAAGATGCACCTGGAATATTTTATTAACCCAGGAAGTAAGGAAGCACTTAAGAAACGGGAGACACATCAGAAGAACATAGAAGCCAGCCTTCTCGAAGGAGCTCCCGCTGGCTAAATACAGGACGATTTGAGAATGAAAATAAATAATGATAGTAACGAATTTCATCACATCGACTGTAACGGGAATCCATGAGTCCGTACTGTGGGGAGGAAGAAATGCTTTTTCTCATAGTGGAATACTACCAAATAATTGTAAATGGAACGAAGTTAGAAAATCGCTGTTTGACGAACGTCATACAGCTGGTCCCCGACTTCCAGTGGTCCCACTTCATTAGAAGTGGCATTCAGTAGAAATCGTGCTTCGCTTTTTGCGTTTCGATCTTTTCCAGGGCTAGCGATCTGCCGTCGGATCCTCTCTCGTGATGCTGGGCGGCAGCAGCACCCGCAGCTCCCCGTCAGCCACGCGATCACGAGGGTAAACAACCCATACACTGACAACCATTCTGCACCCACACGACCATTCTGTTTCTCACTTTCAGTCCAGTAATCAGTGAATTACATGAGACGTTCAGCACACGATCATAAAATAGACTTTGTGTTAGGTGACTTTGCCCAACTGCAGACTAACGTAAGGGTTCTGAGCACATTTAAGGCAGGCTGGGCTAAGCTGTGGCGCTCGGTGGTTTGCACATGTTAAATGCATTTCAGCTTACGATATTTTCAAGTTACGATGGCTTCATTGGGACGTAACTCCATTTAAGTCGAGGAAGATCTGTATTTATAGATTCAAGCAAGATCATTAATGGATGCTGAAACTAATGAAAGTCTGATGGGGAATAAGATATCTACATAGTCTCAAACTATCTCCCACAAAATACCTACCGGTTAAAGGGCAAACTAGTGCTTTGCAGTGGAGAAGGCTGCTAGACTCCACCTGTACCAAGGGATCAAAACCAACATCATTAGCAACGGAGCAAACCAACATCACGCGCTTCTGAGAAGGACACGACGTCACTTTTGTGGAATTCCTGCTGAAAAGGCGTAATAACTTCTATCCAATCCCAAGGAAATCTCAAAAGAACCCAGATTGAGGAATATTCTAGAGAACGATTGACCTGTTATCTTAAAAGATGCTAGAGTCATGAAAAGCAAAGACAGACTGAGAAACTGCTCAAGACTGAGAGAGACCAAGAGCCATGAGGACTAAATGCAGTGTGTTATCTTGGAATGGACCCTGGACTGGATTTTTATTGTATTTTACTCGCTACTAAAAACTATTGGGACAATTGGCAAATATGAATAAAACCTGTAAATTAGACAATATTATTATGCCAATGCTAATCACCTGATTTTTAAAATAATTGTGTTGTGGTTGTATAAGAGAATATCCTTGTTCTTGGCAAATACAGACTGAAGTATTTAGGAATGAAGGGGCATTATGTCTGCAACTTGACTTAAAAATTGTTCAGGGAAAATCATGCAGGAAAGAGAATGATAAAGGAAATGTGGCAAAATATTAACACCTGGAGAATCCGGATGAAGTGAGTATGAGAGTTCTTTGTACTATTCTTGCAACTTCTCTGTAAATAGGAAATTGTTTCAAAATTAAAAATAAATAAAAGCAAGGATTTTAAAGGTACAGGATTTCCTCTATGGGCAGGATAGGGCCCTCCTACAACAAAACAATTATATCCTGGAGAATAGAAGTCTTTGAAATGCATCGCTGGGCTCTTAGTAAGGGAGATCTCCATTCCTGTGCTACCCACCCTTCTCCCCCTCCTCCCCCAAATCTCAGCTGAACCAGAGCTAGGAAAGGGAAGCATCCGGCCCTCAAGAAATACAGACTTGTTTTGAGGGCAAATGTCAATATCAGGACTGCAATCTACAGAAAGACTGAGTCCTGGGAGGGGCTGAACCTGGTGCTTTCATGTTAGCTGAGACCCTAGAAGGAGAAGAAAGTCTGCAGAGCTCCCTGGCTGCCAGCGGAGCCAATGGAAATCCTCTCGGGAAGGAGATGACTCCACTTTAGGCCCCAGGATTCCCTTCCATGAAGATCAGCAAAACCTGAGTCCCCATCCCCCGAGGGTTTCAGATACGGGAGTAATCAGATACAAACTATAGGGTACAGATGTGTGAAATCTTTAAAGGAATTAAAGATGCAATTCCCCGGGCCAGCCCAGTGGCACAGTGGTTAAGTTCACATGTTCCACTTCGGCAGCCCGGGGTTCACTGGTTTGGATCTTGGGTGTGGGCCTACCCACCGCTTAGCAAGCCATGCCGTGGCAGGTGCCCCACGTATAAAGTAGAGGAAGATGGGCACGGATGTTAGCTCAGGGCCAGTCTTCCTTAGCAAAAAGAGGAGGAGGATTGGTGGCAGATGTTAGCTCAGGGCTAATCTTCCTCAAAAAAACCAAAACAAAATGCAGTTCCACAAATGAGTAAATGAGAGACTATAGAAACGATCAGACTGAGCTGATTAAGAACTAAATGGAACTTCTAGAAATAAGGGAATATGATTGTTGGGGGGAAAAACCCTCAGTGAATGAGTGAGACAACAGATTCTACACAGTTGAAGAGAAGAGTGAATTAGTGAACTGAGAGAGAGAGCTGAAGAAATTTCCCAGAGTAGACAAACAGAGATATAAGGACATTGAAATTAAGAGAGGTTAGGGGCTGGCCCTGTGGCCAAGTGGTTCAGTTCGTGGGCTCCACTTCGGTGGCCTGGGGTTTTGCTGGTTCAGATCCCAGGTGCAGACATGGCACCGTTTATCAGGCCACGCTGGGGCAGTGTCCCACATAGCACCACCAGAGGCACTCACCACCAGGTTATACAAGTGTGTACCGGGGGCTTTGGGGAGAAGAACAAGAAAAAAAAAGAGAGAAGAGAGGTTAAAGAATATAGAAGACGGAATAAAAAAGCTACTATAAGCCTAAACAGAGTCTCAGAAGAAAACAAAAGAAAGAGAATGGAGTTAAGATAATCTTATAGGAGACAAAGGCTGACCATCCTCGACATGTGACAGACGATCTGAATCTGCAGCACAGGAAGCACACATACTAAGCAGGATAAATGAAAAAGAAATCCACGCTTAGACACACTGTGGTGACCTGCACAGCACCAAAGGCAAAGAAAAGATCTTAAAAGTAGCCAGAGAGAAAAATACAAAACACCCGCAAAGGACTTATAGATTGATAGCCGACTTCTCAACAGTAATAACACAAGTTGGAAGGCAGTAGAATCACATCTTCAAAACGCCCAGAGAAGACGACCTGGACCTGTGTACCCAGGAAAACTATTAAGAACAGGCTGACCCCACGATATTGTCAGATATCTAAAAGCTGTGTTTACCGCTCACAGGAAATTCACTATAAGAACTTCCACAGAATGCATTTCTGGAAGAAAGAAAATGATCCTAACAAGGTCTGAAAAGTGAGAAGGAGTGGCGAGTAAAGAAATTGGTGAATGTGAGATAATAGAAAATATGTTTTGGTCTCTGCCTCCGGTCCCTGGCACGGGGCTCCCTTGTAATCTTGTAAGTAATGAGAGCACGAGGAGCATCTTTTGTTCTAACGTTTGGCCTCTGCCCCTGGTTCCTGACTCCAAGCTCTTATGTCCCTTGGAATTTCCTGGGTGACAGGAGCATCTTTTGTTCTAAGGAGGTGACTTTGAGTGGGCTCCTGGATGGGGCTGGTCACCAGAAAGACCAAGCCGTGATTAGAGGCTTGGAAATTTCAGCCCCACTGCTATCCTCCAAAGAGGGCAGAAGGGCTGGAAACAGAGTTGATAACTGACCAAGCCTGTGTGAGGAAGCCTCCATAGAGTACCAATAGGATGGGGTTGCGAGAGCTTCCAGAGGGTGAGCACATCCACACACCAGGAGGGTGACACCCCAACTCCAAGGGGATGGAAGCTCCTGTGCTTGGGACCCTCCCAGACCTCACCCTGCATATCTCTTAATCTGGCCGCTCCTCTGCATCCTTTATCATATCCTTTAATAAACTGGCGATAATAAGCATTTCCTTGAGTTCTGTGAGCCATTCTAACAAATTAATCACACCTGAGGAGGGAGTCATGGGAACCTCAGATTTATAGCCGATCAGTCCGAAGCACAGGTGACAACCTCGACTTGCGATTGGCATTGAAGTGAGCTGGGAGGAGTCTGGTGGGACTGAGCCCTTAACCTGTGGGATCTGCCGCTACCTCCAGGTAGATAATGTCAGAATTGAGTTAAATTGCAGGACACTCAGCTGGTGTAGCAGAATTGCTCGGTGTGGGGAAAACCCCGCCACGTTTGGTGACCAGAAGTGTCAGAAGTGAAGTGTTCTGTGTGAAAGTGTAAGTGCGCAAAAGTGAGGCCATCTTGTTTCGCTAAACGGCCCCAGCCCCTCCTCCGTGTGACTACTCGCTGCTCTGCACACACTCTAAAAACTTCACCTGCTCTCCTAATTTACGGCCTCCACTTATGCACGTACTCCTCGATGGCTTGATAAATTAAAACTTTGTTCTATGAGTTTCTCTCCGGGAAAAGGCTAACTACAGGCAGGAAACATACTTACAAGGGGTCCATCACAGTTGACAGAAGACTGGAACCATAAAAGACCCTGGAGACCGTCACGGCTGAAGGAAACCCCCTCCTTACTCCCATTTTCCCTGTATAGCTGCCTCAAGATTCTCTAATCTGTAATGACGAGTTTTTGAGACATTAGTCACCTGTCTTCCAATTTGCAGGCTAATCTAATTAAACTTCCTTTCTCCGTCTCTAACTCGTGATTAATTTGCTCAGATCTCGGCGAGCAGAGCCAGCCCATTGCTTGGTATCGAAGGTAAAGGAGACACGCAGAGGTTGACTGGGTTTTTCTTTTTTCTTTTCTTTTTTTTAATTTTTCTTTTTTTCAGATGTACATCATATTTCGAATTCTGTATACATTACATCATGTTCACCACAAAAAAATTGGGTTTTTCTAATATAGTAAATATATAGGAAAATTTAACAATTTTGTGAATATGCCAAACCATATAGTAAAATCCACTGAATTGTACTCCTTAAAGGATTCAATAAAAATGTTATCTATCTTCCTGGGAAATAAGGAGAACCTTTAAAAATGCTCTAAGACCCATTCTAGTAAAGATGCAGAGAATGGAGTTCCTCCACCCTCATCACACATCACTAGACACATCTAAAGATTATCCTACATTGCGGGTGGGAAAATATATATATATAGATATATATCACTTAGCATTCATCGATTAGAGTCATTTTTACAAACTTCTCCTTCAGAGGCTTACCAAAAATCATCGCCAGAGAAGAGCAAATGGTGTAACTGGGGGACAATTCGAGCCCCTCCCGGGACACTGTCCAAGAAGCACGCAGCAGGAGAAGGGATAAGACACACGCTTCTCAGAAAGATAGCTGTCTCTCGCCTGAAGAAAGGTGAAGTCGCTCAGCTGGCATTTCTGGCGCTAGAGTTGTGCAGTCTCCTGATAGGCTATCAGAGGCAGAGTCTGGCTCGCCAGGAGTAACAGACTATTGCAGGGGGACCCACCCAAATCCCTGTCATGGGCCAATGCAACGGTCCCCAAGCTATTGGCTGACACCTGTGCCCCTCTCTGGGGGACTGCCCTTGGCTGATGGGAGCCCCTCGCCCTGACAATCTTGGGGCACTCCACCCCGCCCCCACGCCTGGAAGCCGATGCCTCACCAAAGGGGTGCGAGAGCCCACCCTCTTGCCTTAGGTCAGGACCATTCTGTGGTGTGATCTCCACTTGAATCCCCAAGGCTAGACTTCACCTGAGATCTCATCTTGGTTGTCCCTGTCCTCTCTGCCTTACATGTATTTTCTGAAGAGCCCTCCAGTGGCCACATGCCTCCAGATCCCTGCGTCAGGCTCCGCTTCTGGGAAGCCAGTCTAAGAGAAGCCTTTCTAGGTGGTCTTAACCCACCAGGGAGTAAGCCTAATGCATTTCACCAGACATTCCTTCCTTATACCTGGCTTCACAACAGTATCGAGTCATTCTTTCTTGCTGTAAACACTCTCGACCAGATATACATTTTGAACTCGTTTTCTTGGAAGCCTAGTTCTCTCATAAATTTGAAATGAAATTTTGACAGGAACACACAGTTCAGTGAGAGAAGTTGTCATACTAAATAGCTCCCACCCTTTTCCTTGACCCATTCCAGCTTGGACCAAGAACTCCAAGGGCAAGTTCAAGCTTCCAAACCCTAAGGCTCTTCCCACCAGGAGTGAACTTGTAAGGATTCAAAGCAGGGGCCAGGAATAGAGGACTTGACCAACGGGTGGAGCCATGATCCTCCGTTCAAGGTTGCAGCATCATTTGTCTTTCATTAATCCCGGTCTCTCTCTTTTCCTCCCTCCTTTCAGGAGTCACTGATCAGGTCCCCACTATTGCTAATCCATCTGCCTTTAATTAACATTGTTCCTCATTTTTCACATTCCTGGGGCTCATGTTTCTAAGTCGGCAGATGGAGAGGATTGAAAATGTTGAAGTGCGGCTAACACTGCTCGCGGTTTTCTGCTTTGTCCACCGCTGTTCTCCCAGCTGCTTCTCGGTCAGCAGATTTTGTTCTTGCTCTTTTGGTAATCAGGCATCATTTGGGGTTTTTTGAAGTGTATGAAAATGAGAGCAGGTAACAGCATGCAAAAGTTGTCCCCGGGTCGTGAGTGCGTTAGAGGGATTAAGAGGATTAAGCAGCAGGACGGATGTTGGTGTTAGTAATGGAAGTCTGAAGTTTACTTAGGAGAGGATGCTGGCGTGTTCACTCTGCTGTCGTGGCAGTCCTCACACATCCTGTTGACTGGCATAGAAAGGAAAGGCTGAAGTCAGACACTTATGTCTGCAGAAGGAGAAAAGTATACCTCACTAAGCCTGACGACTTACACTTATCCACAAAATTGTTTGCAAATTGGTTTGTGCTAAAACACAGGCTTCTCTGGATTATCATGTTCTGGGCAGGCGCACAGAGCAGCAGTGTGCTGGCTACCTGGCAGCCAGGAAACCAGAGGCCTTGCCCTGCCCTTCACACACGCACGCCCGCACGCGCACACACGCACACATGCACTAGCTGCCTCAAGATCTCAAAGCAAACAGCACGCCCAGGGTGATGCATGAGTTTCCACCACGAGCTGCGCTCGAGCGCAGGAGGAAACATGGCCCTACAGGTCCTTTCACGTCGTGTGGGCACCACGCTCCTCCTGAGTGTGAGGGTAAAGGAAAGAAAAGCTCTTGGCACAGCCAAACCCACGCCGTGCGGGAGCTCCTCTCCCACAGACGCAGCGTATTGACCCAGCACTGCTTGCTATTTTGGGGAGTCAGAAAATTGCAACGATTATCAGTGTCTCAGAGTTAGGGCCTAATGAAACGGGGCAAACCATCTCAGGCGATGTGATTAGGATTCTAAAGGGAGGCTTGGCGAGAAAGGTGTTTGGGGCGAGAGAATACGTAGGTTTCTGACTTAGATGGACACCATTTCAACAAACAGAGCAGCGTCCATAATCACAGTACTTGGCTGGGTGTAGAGACACGCGTCACCTCTCCCTGGGGGAATTTATGAATCTATAAACACAGCCACCCAGCTTACAGGAACCTCTTTCCCCTGCCCTATTGTCTTCTAGCCTCCAGTGCTGGAAACTAAAAAGAATCCAACATTAGGCTAACTCTCTTCCCTTTCTTTTTTATTTTTTTGAGGAAGATTGGCCCTGAGCTAACATCCATGCCCATCTTCCTCTACTTTATACGTGGGACGCCTGCCACAGCATGGCTTGATAGGCGGTGCCATGTCCGCACCAGGGATCCGAACCAGAGAACTCCGGGCCGCCAAAGCAGAGGACACAAACTTAACTGCTATGCCACCGGCTGGGCCCTCTCTTTCCTTTCTAAGTGACCTGTTCTTGCCAAGCTTCTTTCTCCTTGGAATTCCCAAGTTTCACCAGGATAGGCCCGGAGGCCAACTGTTCAGAGGGAGTCCTACCTGGGCGTCCATGAGTCCCTCTGACCTGCAAACCCAATTCTCTTTTGGTCACAGGAGGAAGATCTTTTGCCTATTAATGTGTCTTTTCTTCATCTTCTCCTCGTGCTGCCTTCTCTCCTTGAGATGCATCCTCCAAGTCTCTTGTTTGTTTTCTAATTTACATCTTAAAAAAATTTGTTTTTGCCCTGTGCATCAATGATTTGGATTTCAACAAAAACTACCCTCTTTTTCAGGCTGTCTAATGAATTTTTTAATTTAAAAATCATGGTTTTTGGTTTTGTTTTGTTTTTTTTTTTTGGTCCCAGAGCAGTTTTTAAATGTTCTGATAGAAGTTCCTTGAGAGACTCTTGTTACCGTTTGGTTAATGTTCCCCTCTGGCCCTTCCCTCCTTCCGCCTCAGTGGGTGAACTGGGTCGTCCTCCTTCTGGAGGCACGATCCTCCTCAACGAGCCCCTCTCTTTCGGCTGCTTAGAGCTTCGCATTTCCTCAGCGACCAGGCCCGGTGTCTGGGATCTGAGAAGAGATACCGTAGGAAATAACGGTTTCCACATGTGTGGGCAAGGGGTGAACAGACACCCTGCCCTGAGCCCTCTGCTGAAGCCCAGACAGCAGCGCCGCTGCTCCTGGGGCTCCAGGGTCCAAGCAGCTCTACCCCAAAGACGTGCTCCAAGATGGCCTCGCTCTCCTGGCTGGCGGTTCACGCTGGTGCTCACCTGGGTGCCTCGATTCTCCCCCACGCAGCCACTCATCCTCCAGGAGGCTAGACAAGCTCTAACCCAGACGTGGTGGCCAAGGGTTCCAAGAGAACAAGAGCGAAGCTACAAGGCCGCTCGAGGTCGATGGTCAGCAGGCACACAGTGCCATTTTGGCCACATTCTGTTGGCCAGAGAAAGTCACAAGGCCAGTCCAGAGTTAAGGGGTGGGGAAATAGACTCAACCTCTTGTTGGTGGGAGTGTGTGCATTTCAGGACCAGAGGACTTTTGCAGGCACCTCTGCCAGCAACGTATCCGGTGGCCGTGTGGGCAGATACAACGCTTCACCAGAAAGAGCCCGGTCTTTCTCACGGTCCAGTGTCTGTCGCCACACATCACATTTCAGTCTGCACGGTGCCGTAACAGCCAATATTTGTAAAGTGCTTCCTATGTTTCCAGAACTGAGGCAGGCACATTTCATGAGCGTGGCGATCCTTAGGAAGTTACACTTTTATCATTCCCATGTTACAGATGAGGACACTGAGGCAGAGAGAGTTTAAGGAACTCGTCCCAGTCCACAGTTGTCGGTAAACAGGGTAGCTGAGACTGAGGGCTTTGCAACCTACTCTCTAGAGCTTTCTGCCCCGCTGCCTTTTGCACGTCTGCCTCACAGGCATCTGGAAGTGTCCTTGGTATTCCTCTCTCCTTCCTTGTCTAGTCCAAGGGGGCCACACTCAGGGATTTGGGCGGATAGTGGCTGGAGCACACATCCCTGCCTCTCTCTCTCCCCAGCTACCTCTCTGAAGTAACACCGCAGCCAGGGAGGCCAGCAGGCGGGGCTTGGCAAGGACATCTGAGCTCCAGGGTTCTCTGGGGAAGGAAGCAGGTAAGGACTTGATTTGTTTTGGTGCTCAGGTGGGGGACTGTCACCAGGGACCAGCAGCAAAGAGGAGAGCTTGCCTGATCTTGCACTCTGGGAGAAAGTGCAGCCCAGGGGGTGCCCCAAAAGGACCCAGCCAGAGCAGACGGGAGGGTGGGGCAGGTGTGTGCAGTTCTCGGGTACCCACTGAAGGTCACTGGTTTGCACTTTGCTCGCCACACCCTGATGTGTACACACACACAAAATCTCATTTATGTCATCTTTTTTTGAGGCCAATTCTCAGACAGAGCTCTCACAAGGTATAAAATTAAATCAAAATAGGCAACCATATGACCAGGCAGCAAAGACTACATCCAAGATCTTGCCACTGGAACTATCCATCGGGGATGCCACTGTGTCGCTGCCACCAGGTATTTGCCAACACTCCAGTGAACTTGGATCCACCCACTGCATCACTTGCAAGAAATCCTTGTTTATTCCTACACTTCTGTCTCAGTCTTTCATGACACAAATTCCCAGGAGGAGCATTTGGGGGACATACTCTCCGCCTGTGCTTGTGCTCCAGCTGCCTGTGAGTGGGGAGAGGGCCGTCCGTCCTTTAGCTTCCACGATAGGAGGGAGACCTTTCCTGCTATGTACTTGACAATCGCAAAATAATCAGGTGTTTGGATCCTAGATAAATACCTGGCGAATTTCCTTTACATGTGGATTTTATTGTTTTTCTGCTCAGTATTGGCCCAGTAGATTTGTTCGTTTTTAAGACTTTATGTTTTTAGAGCAGTTTTAGGATCACAGCAAAATTGAGAGGAAGGTACAAAGATTTCCCGCATACCTACTGCCCCCGCACACGCACAGCCCCGGCCATTATCAACATCCCCCACCAGAGCAGTACATTTGCTACAGTGGACAAGATAGACTTTTTTTTCTGAGGAAATTTCACCCTGAGTTAACATCTGTTGTAAATCTTCCTCTTTTTTTTGCTTGAGGAAGATTAGCCCTGAGCTAATATCTGTGCCAGTCTTCCTCTAATTTGTATGTGGGTTGCCACCACAGCATGGCTGACAAGTGGTGTAGGTCCGTGCCTGGGATCCAAACCTGTGAACCTGTGCTGCAAAGCAGAGCATGCCGAATTTAACCACTATGCCACGGGGTTGGCTCCAAGATAGGTCTGTTTTTAAATTAAGAAAATTAATTTCAGATTTGCAGATTTACAATGTAAAGGACACTTTTAACAGTGGCTTTATTTTCCATAGATGAGCAGATTTCAATTGTGAACTTGCAAAGGCCCTGTTTCTGCATATGGACCTGTATCTGCATCACAGGGACGCTCAACGACATAGAAACACACCAGGGGCTCGCTACTGTTAAAAAGAAAAGCAAAGAGAAGAAGATGGGCTGCTCCCATGCCTGCTCTTATGGGAATCGATTACTCTACCACCTCAGTTCAGAAACACAGACGCAGAATTGAAGTCCATCTACAACCCAAGGGAAAGTTTTTGAGGGCATTGCTTTATGTTGAACATTAAACAGCAGTTAACAAATTTGAATACAGCAAGGTGTACAGAATAGTAAAGCAGTCTTGACACGATTTAAACTCTCCAAGAACTCAGGCTGCACATTAGGACTTTGAAGTGCCTCTCATTCTAAACATAAATTATTATTGTAAATTCTCTATCAGTATTTTGATTCCCTTTTATGATTTTTTAGAGTATAGATAAATGGTAACATATTTTGTTCTGGGTCGTATATAAACTTGGATGGATAGGAAAGAGTAAAGATAGGTCGTAAGACAGAAAGGGAAAGGAAGAATGTACACGGTATGTATCCACTAAAACACAGGCAGACATACATACCACAAACATCCACCATTTCAAGGACACCTCAGTCTGTGAATGACTAGGACAGATATTGGATAACATTAAGAATTTCCATGGAATCACCATATCAGAGTGACTAGAGTCAGGCTCTGCTGACTTGCAAGCTTTTCATTCGCAGAGTAATAACCTTGAGAAGCCAAAAAGAAAGAAAAGGCCAGGGTACTGGAGACAAGGAGTTGAGCAGGAAAGGAGGCAGAAATCTGGACAGGGCTCCTCTCAAGTCTGGGGCTGAATACCCACTTGAGCAAGTGGAGGGCAAGTCTCCACAAAGCCAAGCAAAGGAAAACCACCAGAGAAAGAATAATTACCAGGAATCTGGGAGCTGAACATCTACCAGACATCACGCAACTAAAAAATCCCTGGCCAGCAGACCCGCACTACAAGAAATGTTAGAGGAAGTTCTTAAGGCTGAAGGAAATGATAGCAGGTGGAAACTCGGATCTACGAAGAAAGGAAGACTTCTGGAAATGATAAATGTAACATAATTTTCTCTCATTTCTCAATGTTTTTAAAAGATAAGTGACTTTAAAGGAAAAATAATGTCAGTGAGTTGTAGGATGTTTAACATATGTAGAAATAAAATACAATAATATTAGCACAAAGGATGGGAAGGGGAAATGGAAGTACACAGTTTTTACATTATAAGTGAAATAGTATGCTATTATTTGAAAGTAGACTATGATAAGCTAAAGATGAATAGTGTAAACCTTAGAATAACCATTTAAAAAATAACTCAAATAAATATAGCTAATACGCCAATAGAGGAGATAAAATAGAACATGAGAAAAAAAAGAACAAAAAACAGATGAGACTAATAGAAAACATGCAGTGATATGGTGCGCATAACCCAATCATATCAATAATTACATTACATGTAAATGTACTAAATACTCTAAAAGACAGAGGTCATGAGGCTGGACAAAGAAGCAAAACCAACCATATGCTGTTTACAAGAGATGTACATTAAATATAACGACGAAGATAGATTAAAAGTAAAAGAATGGAAAAGAATTACACCATGCAAACACTAATGATAAAAAAGCTGGAGCGGTTATATTAATATCAAAGAAGATAGACTTCAAGACAGGAATACAATCAGAAATAGACAAGGACATTTTGTAATGATAAGATGATTAATACATCGATAAATTAGAACAATCCTAAATGCATACACAACTAATAACAGAGCTTCAAATTACATGAAGCAAGAACTGACAAAACTGAAGAGATGGGGCCGACCCCGTGGCCGAGCGGTTAAGTTCACACGTTCTGCTTCACTGGTCTGGGGTTTTGCTGGTTCAGATCCTGGGCGTGGACATGGCACCGCTCATCAGGCCATGCTGGGGTGGCGTCCCACATGCCACAACCAGAAGGACCTACAACTAGAATATACAAAGTGTGCCAGGGGGCCATGGGGAGAAGAAGAAGAAGAAGAAGAAAAGAGAAGATTGGCAACAGATGTTAGCTCAGGTGCTAGTCTTTAAAAGAAGAGAGAAATAGACAAATTCGAACCTGTTTTGGAAATAGTCAGATGTTTTCTTCTAAAGTTAAAGATATACTTCCTCATGACACAGCAATTCAACCTCTAGACATTCACCCAAGAGAAATAAAAACGTGTACATGAAAAGACTTGCACAACAATATTCGGAGCAGAATCAGTCGCAACAGCCAGAAACCAGAACTACCCGAATGTCCACCAACAAGAGAATGGATAAAAAATGTGTGGTATATTCATAAAATGAATAATAAATACTTACAATGCACACAATCACAAAGAATACATACTCTATGATTATATTTTTATGAAGTTTGAGAAAATCAAAGCTAATTTATACTGAAAGAAATCAGAATAGTAGTGATCGTCTCTAGAGGGAATGGCGGATCGACTGGAAAGGTAATAAGGAAACTTTCTTGGGTATTGGAAATGTCTATACTTTGTTGGGGTGTGAGTTACATGGGTGATGCAATTATCAGAATTCATTGAACTGTACACTAAGCCCTATGTATTTCACTGTATGTAAATTACTCCTCAATTTAAAAATACGGAATAGCTAAAAGCAATGTAATTCACATTAACTGAGGAGAAAGAGAAAATTAATATGATTATCTCAATTGGTGCAGGAAATGCATTTGATGAAATTCAACCCCTATTTATGATTTGCAAAATTTTTAGGAAACTAGGAACATAGGAATAGAAGGGAGCTTCTTTAACCTGATAAAGAACAGCTACCAAAAAAATTAAGTTGGCAACAAATATCATCCTGATATGGCAAAATATTGAAAACTTTCCCCCTGAGATTGCAAAAAAGATAAAGATGCCAGCTATCACTATTACTATTCAACATTAAAATGGGTATTCTAGCCACCACAATAAGGCAGGAAAAAGATATAAAATGCATAAGAACTGGAAAGTCATCATTGCCTAGTGACACGATTACACACATAAAAAATCCAAAATAATCTATAAGCTATTATGTTTTCTAAGTGAACTTAGCAACTTCTCTAGATGCAAAGTCAATTAAACAGACTATTGTGTTTCCATATGTCAGTAACAAACAAATAAGAAAGGAAATTTTAAAACAACATTATTTATAATAACATCAAAAAGCACCAAACACCTATGAATAAATCTAAGGGGAAATGTGCACCTCTCTATACTGAAAACTATGAAACATTATTGAGAAATTGAAGAAGCCAAACAGCTGGAACGATATACAGCATTGGTGAATTGGAAGATTCAATATTGTTAAGACATCACATCTACCCAAATAAATCTACAGATTTCAGGTGCTCTCAAATCCCAGGGCATTTTTGTAGAAATCAACAGCTGATTCTAAAGTGCATGCGGAAATGCAAAAGGCCAAGAAAAACCAAGAAGGAACACCACGAAGTTGGAGGCCTCACACTACCTGGTATCCAGACGTTTACAGAGCTACAGAACTTAAGGCCACATGCTATTGGCACGAGGATAGACTGACCAAAGTAACAGAGTAACAGAGTACAGTTCAGACCTGATGAGGAAAGCTAAGAGGATTCCTCACCAGCAGAACTACCCCGAAGGAATGGCTACAGGAAGTTCTCCAAACAGAAAGGAAATGATAAAAGAAGGAAAGATGGAACGTGGAATGAAGAACGAACAATGGAAAGCGTCAAAATATGAGTAAACATAATAGACTATCCTTCTCTTCTTGAGTTTTCCAAATTATGTTGATTAAAGCAAAAATTGTAGTCTGATGTGGTTCTAAATGTATGTAGAGGAAATATTGAAGACAATTGTATCATAAATGGGAAAGGATAATGGGGTCTAAATAGAGGTAAGGTTTGTACACGTCACTCAAACTGGTCAAATGTGGAAAGCAATAGACTATAACGAGTTACGTATATATAATATAATACCTAGATATAAAGGCCTATAATATAAAGCTCTACAAAGAGATACACTCAAAACTGCTACAGATAGATAAAAATGGAATGCTGAAAATAAAATAGCCCACAGGAAGGCAGAAAAAAGGTGAGGCAGGTGGGAGTTGGAGGGAGTGAGGGAAAAACAGCAAGCCAGGCAAAGAGGCGGGTAGAGGCAGGGGCGCCAGTGCCAGAACAACACGCATATATGAAGCCTACAAGAAGACAGGTGAGGCTGTCACAGAAAATATAAGACAGGAGCATTACTAAAGCAGTAAGCGAGGTCCAGACCAGTGACAGCCTGGAAGGAGAAGAATCAGAGCTCGGGCAAGTTCTGTAGGCACTGGGTCTGAGGACAAAATTCAACTTGTACATTCCCCGGGAGAATTTTGTTTTCCAGAATCAGTAGTCCCCAGCCACTCTCCCTCTGCTATTTCCTCTTGCCCGGAGGCAGCCACTTTCAAGTCTTCCAGCTGAGCCCTTTGGCATTTACCTCCAAACTTCTAAATTACATGCTTACATCGATGCTTCTTATGCTTTTGGTTTTAGGCATTACCCACTGACGTGCACACGGAAGATGAGGATCTGGCTGCCTATCCCACATCTGCCCCATTGCCTACATGCATGCTTCCCACCCCTCAACCTAATTGTATCGTAATTTTGGTTAGCTCCAAATTCAGTGTTCACGTTATTACAGTTATGGAAATGCTATCCACAGCTGGGCTGTGCTGTAAACTATAATTACTTTTTCTTTGTTGCACAACTTCCATCGTTCTGCCCCAGCATTAATACTTGTTGTATTCTGGGGTTTGCTTTGTTTTCCATATAGTTATAAGCAATTCTACCCCAAATTTTTGGCCAGTTGCCTAATTATCTATTCAGGCTGTTTATTTACACCAGAGAGTCCATCAGTTCCATCATTTTGAGGAATGAGTCTTTCTCTGAGCTTCTGAGCTCCTGCAATCTGGCCTGGTTGCCCTCTTCGCCTGGTTCATGTTTTTGCTGTCATCCTAGCAACTCTTTTCTGTGTTGAATCTCTTTTCTTTAGCCCATGTCTTCTTCTTCCTAGTAGAGAAAGTTCTCTAGTAGCTTCCTTTTGAAAAGGAGTAGGAGAGAGGTAAAGTTTTGAAGACGTTAATGCTGAAAAAGCTTTATTCCTCCATTGCATCAATAGTTTGGCTAGGTATAGAATTCACGATTGAAAATAATGTTTTCTCATGGTTTCAAAGCATTGCTCTGTTGCTTTCTAGCCTCCACTTTTGCATTTGAGAAACCTAAAGCCATTCTTGATCTTTCTCATGTGACCTGTTTTTGTCTTTCTGGAATCTTACGGAATCTTCTCTGGGCATCATGGGCCCTTTCATTATAAAAGCTTATGTCCTTCAATGCTGGGAAATTTTATGGAATTATTTTCATTGGATGATTTGCACCCTTCCATTTTTCTCTCTCTTTCCGGAACTTCTATGATTTAGGCATTGGGGCTCCTACATTTACCCTATAATTTTTTTTAAATTTTTTCTCCTATTTTCCATCCGCTTATCTTATTTGCCCTCCTTTCTGGAAGCATTCAGAATTTATACATTACCTTAATATGCCTAACTTCCTTAATGTGCCACATCTTCAACTGTACCTGGTATCCTCAAGACCAAGACTCTATTTAATACTCCAGAAAAAACCCCAAAAAACAAAAAACACCTCTGGTCTTTTGCCAAGGTTGGGAGGGGCAGTCAAGTGTCTGAAGAGTGTGTGGAAAGGAACCATCTTAAACAGATTTCTACCAGTCCTTATTATAGTTCACCCCCTCATCCTATTTCCAGAGGTACAAAATGCCAAAAATCTCTAACCCTTTTGAAGTTTCTATAGTATAAATCGGGTTGGTTCTTGACTCCCCATTAAAAGCATAGTATTCAGCTATCTCAAGATGCTAAATCACTTACCTCTTATCCTTCTGCTTTCCATTTCCAGAATTGCGTTGCTGTGATCTCTACTCCTCTCCTCCTCAACCTTGTGGGTTTATGCTTTAAAAAAAAAAATCCCTTTATTATCATCATAATGAGGTTTCAGGAGGAAACATAATTAGATGCATGTGTTCAGTGTGTCATATTTCTCCAGAAGCCTACAAGGAATGTTTAGTCCAGTGCGTTTATTTTTAATGATGTTCTTTTAAAAGTTTAATATACACCTTATTGGTCATCTGGACCCTTATAATGAAGTATTGCCATGTGGTTTCAGTGCCCACATTTGTATTTAGGATTATCTAGCGATCTCCTAAACTGTCATATTTTAACTAACTTCTGACACAGCATTTCTCACCCTGGAGGGCAGGGCTTCCCTCCCTAGTTACGTGTTCTCACTCTTGTCGGTAATATGGACCCACTGAAAATTTTTAAACAGAAGAGAGATACAGTCAGATCTTCATTTTATATCAGTCACATTGGCAGCTAATGGAGTGAAAGGTGAATTTGACAGGACAAGGTAGAAGGCAGGGAGGTGAATTAGAAGACAGTTGTAACCTAAGTGGATTTGGGAGGCTTAAGTAGGGTGGAAGTGAGCACAGATCTGAAAAATATTTAGGATCAAGATGGCAAACGCGTTCAATTTGGAATCCAAACTAATTGAAAAAGTTGCTGTGGACAGTTTTAAGCATCATAGACAGAAAAATAATAATTCATTTTGAAATAGTGAATGGATTATAAGAAATACATTATGTATTATGGCAGCACAATTGAGATTAATGATAAAATTCTTTTAAGTTTCGTAATTTTAACATTTTTGTTTCCTACTGTTACCAGCACCAATTATAATTGTGCAAAATTTTATCAGTTGCACTGTGTGATACAAATAGGCAAATAGATTATCTATTGTTGGAACTAGTGTTTCATTTCTGACAAAATAACATTCATTTTTTCAAGAAATTGACATTTCTAAGAGGTTGAAAAAAATCTTCCCACTAATAGGTCTATAGGAAAAAATATATAAAAAGAAGCCTTTTGAATCTTGAAAATCATTAGATGCTAATTGTTTGCATCACAAGTGCTAATCCATATTCTAACTGATCCAGAACACCCCAGCTGATATTCAAAATCTAGTCATCAACTGTATTTTCTTTTTGCAAGCTCAGTATCTATTCAGCTTCAATTCAGTGCAGAAATTTGTCTTTTGACAAATTTTTGAAATACAACTGGAACAATTTTCATCATGGCTTTTTTTTTCATAAAATCACTAATCATCTAAAAATGATTTTGATTGAAACGACAAAACCAGCCTCTGACACATAATTAGAACACCTAATAAGTTTTGATTAGGAACTTGCTTGAAATTCATGCCATTTCAGATACTGAAAAATAAACTGATTTTAGTAAAAATATATTTTTACAAAGATGCTTACACAAGCTTGTCTCAGAACATAGAGAACTTTAAGTTCTGATCTCTCAGTTTTGTAAAACCATAATCCACAGTGCACCTTAAGTGAAAAGGATGTGTTTTTACTCTTCAAGATTTTAATTCAACTTAATGACGACCTTATATATCTAAAAAATCTAATGAAGTATACTTCTCATGTAGACAAGAGGAAAAAAGTTAGCTTTTTATTATGGAAAATTTCAAATACATACAAATGTAGAAAGAATAGTGTAATGGGCTCCCATCGTGCAGCTTATATTAATAATAACGAATAATTATTATTATAGTAATGTAATAATTATCAACTCATAGCCATTTTTGCTCCATCTGTATCCCCTACCCCCTCCCCACTTATAGCCCAGATTTGATTATTTTAACAAATCCCATGCATCACATTTTTCATATGTGAATTGATGAATAAATCAAAAGCAATAGTATATATTGGAGTATATGAGGAAGCCATTTGGTTCAAAACTAACTTGGCCTGACTTTTTTTCCAGAAAGCCCTGACGTGCATGACCTGTTGAGCATGCATCATACAACTGCTTTAAAGATTTACGATGTCCCAAAGACAGGAATGATGCCCTGAAAGATAGGGATCTTCCCCCCATGTCGGCATTTCTTTAAGGATAAGCATCTCTTCCTGGAAACTAATACCCACCAGCTGTGCTCACCTTGTGACCACTCACCTGCCGTGCCAGCTAAGCATCTCATGACAGAAATAAAAGGGACATTCCTGGGGCCACCCTGTGGCATAGTGCTTAAGTTCAGCATGCTCTCGATATTTGTGTTGACAAAATACTTCAGTATGTATTACTGATAGGTAAGAACTCTTTAAAATAATAACCATAATACTATTATCACACCTAAAAAAGTTAACAATTGCTTAGATTCACTGAATGCCCAGTTCATATTGCCCTGCTTCAAACAATAGAATTTTAAAATAACAAATCAGTAGCGAAACCAACAGTAAGTTAAAAACCACTCCAGGAGGGCCCGGCCCCATGGCCGAGTGGTTAAGTTTGCGCACTCTGCTTTGGCAGCCCCTGGTTCACCGGTTCCGATCCTGGGCGTTGACCTACACACTACTCATCAAGCCATGCTGTGGCGGCATAGAAAAAACAGAATGACTTACAACTAGAACATACAACCATGTACTGGGGGACTTTGGGGAGGAAAAAAAAAAAAAGAACATATTTAGAAACAAAAATAAAAGTTACAAATGCTTTAAAAAAAAAAACCCACTGCAAGAGATGGACTTCCAATGTGACGGCATCAGGCACTCCACAGACCCACTCTCCAGTGAAAGTGGAGAAAAGTCTAACAAGACAACCATTTAAATATCTGGAGATGGTCCGAAGGGCATGCAGCAAATGAAGAAATATCTATTCAAGAAAATCTACTAAAATTTGATAAGAGTCTGTGGTATTTGAGCCAAGGCTGCTTCCTCTCTCCTTACTCCCAGCTCACCGAGAAAAAAGTCCACTCCAGACTGCAGCCAAGAGCACAGGGCTCACTCTCCCCTCAGCTCCCCGTGAGGGGCTTTCTTCCGGGGAGGAGCCGGACATCAGCATTTCTCATGCTGCCCCAGCTACCTGTGGCTGAGGCTGAGTTCCGGGCAAGTATGGCCAAGAGGTGGGGACTCCTGTTCCGCAGTGGAGGCTCTCTCACGGCATGATGTCACAATCATGCCTGACCTGAGTTAGAAAGTGCTGGTTTCACACCAGGAGAGGCAAGCTGAGAAGACCTGAGGCTAATTCCTCCCTTCCACCACATGCTCAACTCCTAAACAGGGCTATCACTCTGAAAGAAGCACACCATTGTCCCCAGCCCAGCTCCAGAGCCCTGGCTGGGGGATTTTGCCCGGGACAGAAGCAGGCTGTAAAACAGATAGGTCCTAAACTCTTTCCAAAGGAACTGACTATCTGCAACAGAGGGTGGAGAAGTTCAAGCCTAAGGCTGCTCTCAAAAACTGGAGTTTGTGAAAGGGAACTTGGAGGAGGTTGGTAGAGCCGGCGAAGATGCAGTCTAAAGTGTAAACCGGCTAGTTTGCAGGGGAGAACCAGGGAAAGAGTCAGCTGGGAGGAGCCCTCCTGAGGTCAGAATACTACAGGGGCTACTCCTTCAAAGGAGCCTAAGCCTGTAGAGCCATTGATGCCCCTGAGCCTTGCTGTAAACAATAGAGCGATCAGCTGGCAATTAATGGAGCTTAATAGCTGGATGTGGTCAGGGAAAGAGATGAAGGGCGCCTAGCCCAAATCATTGCCATCCCAGGGCGTCTGTGGGCATACCCTGAACTACGCTCCCTGCAGAGCAACACCAGGGGGTTAACACTTCAAGTGAGCGGAGGGAAGGCTTCACCAAAATAAGCCAGCCAGTCACCAAACATACAAGCAAATAACAAGCCTGGGGCAGTGGGGGGCAGAGGAGGGGGGTGCCGTGAACCAGGACCAAGAGTTGCTACAATACATTATCTAAAGTGTCCAGTTTCCAAGAAAAATTTATGAGACAAGCAAAGAAGCAGGAAAGCCCGACTCTTAGACTGGAAAATGGAGTCAGCAGGAACTGCCCTGTGCCAGTGGCCGTATGTCGGATATAACAAAGCCTAAAAGCAGCCCTGAGGAGGACACTGTCAAATTCAAATACAGAGGCAGACACAGCAGAATTAGTGCTGGAAAGCATCTGCTCCACCGGGAATGATGAAGGCCCCTGGTGGCCTCGGTGGGGACAGTTTCAGTGGTGCAGTAGGAGAAGAAACCAGACGAAGAGAGAAATGGAGACAGCACAGACTTCCCCTACCAAGAACTCGGATGAAAAGAAAAGAGAGTAGCTAAGAAAGTGCCTGCTGTGGCCCAGGTTCCTCACCAGGTCAGGGAACCACACCACCTGTCTGGGGGTCATCATACTGTGGCAGCTGTGTGTTGCTGTGATGCTGAAAGCTATGCCACCACTATCTCAAATACCACCAGGGTCACCCATGGTGGACAGGTTTCAGCAGAGCTTCCCACCTCTGGAAAAGTTGGTCATGAAAACCCTATGAACAGCACCAGAGCATCGTCTGACAGAGTGCTGGAAGGTGAGAGGATGGCGCAAAAAGACCGAAAAGGGTCCAGCCCTGGTGTCCACAGGGTTGCTAGGAGTCTGAATCGACTGACAGCTCCAAAAACAAGAGTGCCAGCTCAACAGAGGTTTGCGTTTGTGTGACTTTGTTTTGCTGTGCTTTTTAGGATGAGATATTTGGGGGCATATTCATAAACTGGGATAAGGACCCAGGTGGGGGGGGGGGGTGGGGAATGGCAGCCAAAGCAAGGCCGGAAGAGGTGGGAGGACACAGGAGAGAGGCTGGCTTTCACTGGAGGAGGAGAGCCTGGAGGAGGAGAGCCTGGAGGAATGCAGGCGAAGATGTGTGGGCAGGAATATGTTAGGAGACAATTCTGGGTGGGTCTGTCGCATTTCTGCACAGGAGCAGAGGCACTAACTGCCCTTTTGTTCCAGATTATCTTTTCAAGAATGTTGGTATAGCAAACTGCCTTGGAAGATAAAGATAGTGCCCCCTCTGGAGCGCAGGGCAGATTTTCTTACAGTCCAGTATCATAGATAATGTCTCTCTCACCCTCACGGGGCTTGAGGGGCAAGGAGGAGTGACACAATCATGAAGCCTACTGCTGTTAGCTGATCCTTGAGTAATAAAGTCCTTTGTCTCTGACCCAGGAGTCTCGTGTCTCCCGCCAGCATCCATAAAGCTGCACCAGGCTGACCGGTTAGTTTGCACCCTGGGTAAATCTCAGACCCTTCGCAGTTCCTGACAGGAGACAACTTTGTAGTCAGGGGCCTGGGAAGCTGAAGCTCCCCTCTCAGAGGTATGGCAGTGAGAAGAGGAGTCTTGAGGAAAGAGGTGATGTTCTGGAATCATTGTTGGCGGGATGGAAGCAGGAGCTCAGCAAGGACAAGGAAAAGGCTGGTGTAGAGAGCCCAGCTGAAGCTGACCGTGTGGTGGTATCCTTCTGCTCTGGAATGAGAGACTGGCCAGCACAGCTCTCAGCCAGGCCAGGGAGTGGGCAGCATGGAGGAGGGGATGCTGCACAGGCAGCTCAGAGCGTGAATCCGGGTCTGAGCTCTGCTGGGCCGAAAGCCAGGAACACAAGAGAATCTGGGTTATGATGAGAGAGTAGCTCAGATTATGACCATAGGGTCCTGCCTGGATAGGAAAGAAAGCTGTGGGGAGAGGGCTGAGACACTGGGAAGCAATGGAGGGGTGGAGAGAGGAGGCCTCGTGAGGCTGCAGACTAGGAACAGAGCTTTGGGGAGGAAGCTTTGGTCTAAACAGGGTGTTGCCCCTGAAGGCACTGGAGGTGGACAGGAATCATTAAGACAGGTGGTGGGGGGTCAACCCACACAGGAGGAGAGTGCCCTCCCCACCTTGAGGCTGGAGTCTGGGCAGGTGGAGGCTGGGCTGCTGTGAGGGCCAAGTTCATAGGTTTGAAAATGGAAAGTTGAAGAAATTGATAATTAGTGATTCCCTTTTTTTTCACGCAGTAAGTGAGGCTTTTTCTGAGAGCGAGGGGTATGCGTGGGATTGGGGGGTTTCAGAAAAAAGTCTGATGTTTTATTAACCACTGAGGAAACGGGAGAAGGTGCTGATCAAGGGAGATGTAACCTCTACAGGGACTTTCACAACTGAAAACCATAAAGATTGAAATAAAAGACGTGAAACCACCAATTCTAAGTAGTGTCTATCAGCAGGGTAGCAAAGCGTGGCATTTTTAAAAGTTTCGAGAACTGAGCCTGAATGACCCGTTCCTGCCCACAGAGGCAGGCCCCAGGCAGCTTTTCCGGAGTCCTTGCAGTCGGACAGAGAGAGACCTGCTGCTGCGTCCAGACTTGCTCCGAGGATCAGGGTCTGAGCTGGCCGGGTTTGCTCTTCCATCCTCCCCTTCCCTCCTCAGCTGTCCTGGTGAACTGGCCCCTCATTACGCCCGCATTCTGGAAGGACTCGCGGTGCCAGGGCCAAACCGACGGGTCTTGAGGGTCCTTCCGAGGGGAGCCTCCCCGCCGCCGCTCCACCTGCTTCGGGCGTCCAGAGGGCGCAGTACGCGTGCCAGCGTCCCCCGCGCCCCGCCGACTCCCCGCACTGCGCGCGCCCGCCCTTGACCGCATGGGGAAAGCGGCCGGCCCACCCCCAGACTCGCGGCGTCCTGGGGGGCTGGGCGCCGACAGGAGCGCAGCGGCTGGGGGCCCACTCTCCAAGGCCCGGGGGCGACACTTCCGCCTCCGGAGCCGCCGTGCAGCCCCCGAGGGTGCCGGCCTTGGGCGGCCGGGCCCGGGAGAGCAGGAGCGGCAGGGTGGGGAGGGGCCGCGGGGGCAGAGGGCGGGCAGGGCCTGGCGGGGCGGGGCGGGGCGGGGCAGGGCAGGGCGGCCGCCTCCGGGAGTCCGGCCCGGCCCACCCAAGCCTCTCCCCTCCGCCCGGGACGGCGGCGGACAGGGCGCCCGCGGGTCGGGGCTGCATGGGGCTCCCGCGCGGCCCGTTCTTCTGGCTGCTGCTCCTGATCGCGGCTGCCTGCTCCGGGATCCTCTTCGCCCTGTACTTGTCGGCGGGGGAGCGGTACCCGGGGCCCCGGTCCAGAGCCAGGTAGGGGCTGCCGCGCGGGACCCGAGCGGGAGGCGCAGGGGCCGCGCAGGGCGCCCAGCCCAGGGTCCTCGGGCCGCCCTCCGCCCCGGCCTCTCCGGGGTGGCTGGCAGCGGGGACTCGGGCTGCCGCCCTTTGTCCCCAGAGCCTCCAGCCGGCGTGCAACTCGCGCTGCCGGGCCGCACAGCCGCTGCCCGGGTCCGAGAGGGACTTGGCCCCTTGCGCACCGGCGAGCCGCTCTCGACACTGTCGCGGGTTAATTCCCTCGGGCCCTGATTAGAAACACTTTCTCTTGTCGAAAGTCGGCTCGGTCAAGCGAGTTAGATAAAAACAGTTCCGTTTTTGTCGGGAACTCTCCCTTGGGAACGTCACACTTCTCTGATTCTACTTTTAAGGCAGGGACCCAAGGCTCCCGATTCCCGTTTCGCCGGGCTCAGCAGCTCGAGCGTGGCGGGCGCCTTTCTAGCTCGCCCGGCTCCCTGCTCTCCCGGCGCTCTGTTTGCCCCCTTGTTTATTTTGATAAGTAGCGTGTGGGCGCGACCTGCCCAAGAGGCAGGTTCCCTGGGGAACAGGGGCCGATTCGGGGCTCCATCCAGGTTCCCCTGCCTGAGCCCCCTCTGCGCTCGGCTCCCACCCGCTCGCCCTGGGCACCTTCCTTTCATTCCTGCCCCATGAGGAGAAACCTGAGAGCCTGCCTTTGGTGGGTGATGGTTCCAGTTACTGAAGAAGCCTCAAAAGGACTTAGCTTTACTTCTGGAAGGCAGACCGAGCTGTGCCCAGAGTCTGGATTTGGGAGGCCGCAAGACACCCCCGCTCCCGCCCCCGCCACCTCATGGAGAGCCCTTTGGGCCCAGGAGTTCCCTTCCCAGCGCTTTCCCACACGCGCACTCCTCACCAAACCTTGCTCCAGGTATAACAGGGTGAAAGCAAAATTAGTATCTGTTCTCAGGAAACAAGGTCAAAGGGCATCCAAAGTTGCAAAACAATATGAACCTGCTTGCCACTGATTGAGTCCGGTCGCTTTAGAAGGAAGGGTGTTCTAGCAAGTGATACCTGAAGTCAATTTCCTTGTAGTCAGAAATTGCACAAGGAGGACTAAAAACGATTGAGGGTGTGAAGAAAGATCTTTGTCAATTTCATATAAAAATGTTTTGAAACACATTTTACACCTTCTTTGAAAGCATCTAATACAACTTTAAATATGAGGTTTGTTCGACGTTCATTATACCTCAACAAAGTTTTTTTTGTTTTTGTTTTTTTGAGGAAGATTAGCCCTGAGCTAACATCAGCCACCAATCCTCCTCTTTTTGCTGAGGAAGACTGGCCCTGAGCTAACATCCGTACCCATCTTCCTCCACTTTATGTGTGGGATGCCTGCCACAGCATGGCTTGCCAAGCAGTGCATAGGTCCACACCCAGGATCTGAACCAGTGAAGGCCGGGCAGCTGAAGTGGAATGTGCGAACTTAACCACTGCGCCACTGGGCCGGCCCCCAAAGCTTTTTTTAAAAGATCTAATCTCTTAAAAATCTACAACTCAAGAACCTGTCCATTTCCTTGTTGCTTCCCTGATGTCTATGCTATAGCTAAACCCCAGGGGGCAGGTCAGGACTGGCCTCCTTATAGGAGGTGGATATTTAGTGCCCAGAAAAGCAGGGTGGGAGGCAGGATGGCATTCTGGGCTGGGAGAGCTGGCTGTGCGACCTCTCCAGCTGGGGACAGAAAACAGATTTGCCTGGCTACAGTGGAAAGTCCAGGGGAGAAGGGTGCTGGGACCAGGGCTACCGTGCCCAAGGTGGGACGGGACTGTCCTTGCAGGTTAGAGAGTGGAACCTAGTCTGGGGATTTAATCCGGATCAGCAGTTCCCAGGCATGGGGATTTCTAGACTTATAAAAGATTTTTTTTTTATGGAGGAGGAGGTGACGATAGATACAGGGTGCCAGTTACTTGCCAGATACCATCTATTGTCAACATTATTTTGTAAAGGAAAGGACATTTTAGGGCCAAGAAGTCCTAAAAATATGATTTGAGTAAATTTAGTTTTACGAAAAATGCACTATATTGGCCTTATTTCTCCTCAGGCTGGTAAAAGTTGCCGGAGGGGCATAGGTGGGCTGGCCCACTTCCCCACTCCTTCCAGGCTCCCCAGGCAGGTGTCCAGAAGCCCTTGGATTCCTAAGAGGGAGGGGCTGGGACAAGTCACTGAACACTGGGGGGTGCTCTGGAGATGAGCAGGCCTTGCCGAGGAGGCGAGAGTTCAGGGCCGCAAAGCTGAATTGGGGGGTTCCGTCATCTCCCCTGCAGGTCCCCCCTCCTGTCTCTAGTCTGCCCTGTTGCTCGGTTCTGCCATCAGGGCTCTCAAGCCTGGCTGCACAGAAGAATCACCTGGGGAGGGGCCCAGACCGATCAAATCAGCATCTCAGGGGTGGGGCCTTGGCATGGGTGGTTTTCAAAAGCTCCCTGGGAGTTCTCGCCTTGGGGGTTCTCGCTGCAGCGGAGGCTGAGTGCCGGGATCCCAGTACCTCCTCAAACAGGGTCCTATTGAGCTGCGGGAGAGGAAATACAGGATTGTGTGGGTGAACAGGTGGCCAGTCTGAGAGGGAAAGGGAGGGTTGGGGGGGATCAGCCCTGCTCTTTCTGCTTGCCCCTCCAGGCTCTTGGAAACCTGAAGGGAGGCGGGTCACAGGCTCAGCTGGCTCAGCACTAGAAGCAAGTAACAAGAGGCCTTTGTTTCCCTTGCAAACTGCTGATCCCCAGTCCTGCCCGCTGCTCCCGTGTGGCCAGTGGGGAGAGGGCAGGAGCCTGGGAGAAGCCTGACACCCGGCTGAACGGGCAAGAGCCCCTATTCCTTCCTTTCTGGCTGCCCTCGGCTCTGATGCTGGGGCCACCTGGCAGGTGGGGGTGGGCATGGGGTGGTAACATCAGCCCCTTACCTCCCTCCAGAAGGGACACTGTCAGAGATGCTGTCCCCACAGGGTCCTTTCCCTTCTTCCTGTAGGTCAGGATAGCTAACATTTAGAGGACACTTTTTGTGTGAGTTAACATAGATTCTTTATTCGAATCCCGCCAACAACTGGATGCTATGTGATGTGACTTTCAATCCTATCAGCATGATTATCCCGCTGTACAGATACAAGACCGAGGTTCTGAGAAGTTCAGTGCCTTCCTGAGATCATGCCATACAAACCCAGGGAGTCAGCTGCAGACTCATGCCCCTCACCAGGACCTGTAGGGCAGGAGCCAGGAGTGGCAGGATGGCTGATGCCAAGGTGAAGGGGGCCCAAGGCATCTGGGACCTAACTAACGCCTGCCTCTGGGACCTTGGCAGGGAGAGACCTCAGATGGTCACAATTCCAGGGGACTGGCAAGGTTTCCTATTTTATGTTTTCATCTTTTTTTTTTTTTCCTACTGAGGAAGATTAGCCCTGAGCCAACATCTGTTGCCAATCTTCCTCTTTTTTGTTTTTGCTTGAGGAAGATTAGCCTTAAGCTAACATCTGTGCCAATCTTCCTCTACTATATATGTGTGTCACCACCACAGCATGGCTGACGAATGGTGTAGGTTTGCACCCAGGATCCGAACCCGTGAACCTGGGCCGCCAAAGCGGAGCGCACTGAACTTAACCACTACTCCATGGGGCCAGCCCCTGATGTTTTCATCTTTTAGCCACCATCTCACTGATGCTACAAACTGCACATTTCTGCTGCTTGCCAAGGGGCTTCTTGATTTCTGGGTTTATACAGCTGGGCGGAACATAATAATGTGACGGTATTTTGTGCCTAAAGAGAGAGATGTGGGCAAGGATCAGAGCATAGAAATAGAAGAAGCAAAGGATCGGACACTTTTGACCCTGGCGGGCAGCGTCAGCCCCTGGAGCTCACTGAGTCAGACAGAAGGCTCCCAGGGACAGGTCAGACCCCTGCTTTACTTCAGCTTTCTTCCCCAGGAATAGTGCATCCTCTCAAGCATTCATTGGACCCAAGGCATCGAATTCTGGGACAAGAAAGGTACAGTGGCTGGCTTCTCTGTGGCGGTTTTGAGCATCTTCAAGTTAGTGAGGACAAGGGGAAAGAGAAGAGCAAACCAGAACGTGCTTGTGAGATGCCGAGGGCCGGGGGGTGCGGGTGCTCTTTGGAACCACCAAGCTTGAATCATAGAGCCGAGCAGCCAGCCAGTCAGGGCTTCTCAGGCCTGGCCAATAGGTCCTGTACCCCAATAGCAGAGAAGGACGGATCACTGTGTACCTTTGGGGTATAGCCAGCTGAAAAGTTCTTGGAAATCTTGTGATTTATTTTATTTTTATTTATGTATTTCTTTATTTTGCTGAGGAAGATTAGCCTTGAGCTAACATCCACCACCAATCCTCCTCTTTTTGCTGAGGAAGACTGGCTCTGAGCTAACATCCGTGCCCATCTTCCTCTACTTTATCCGTGGGATGCCTGCCACAGCATGGCTTGATAAGCAATGTGTAGCTCCATGCCCGGGATCTGAACTGGCGAACCCTGGGCCCCCAAGCAGAGTGCGTGAACTTAAGTGCTACGCCACCAGTTGGCCCCTGATTTCTCTTAAAGTCCTGCGAATTTTACATTCTACTCCTGAAAATGTCATTTTACTGTAAAAGTCACATTTAAACCGCTCACCATAGAGTAAACACCAAACCCTGGGGAGATGCTGCATGTTTACCCAGAGGGTTTGAGACTCTTCTGGGCCTTACTCCATAACTAATAGTCACCATTGACTGTGGGCTGATGAGCCAACTCAAGCACTTTCACTTAAGCGACCCTGTCAGGTAGCTTTTACAGACGAGCAAAATTAGGCACAAAGAGATCAGGTCCCTTGTTTAGGGTCACTCAGGGAAGAGGTGGTACTGGGATTTGTGCCTCCTGTTTGACCCCAGAGCCTGGCTCTGAACCACCACAAGGTGTAAGAGACGGGCCATATATCTGGCTCTGAGCTTCCTGGTGGCCACAGCGAAGAAAGCAGCTTTGCCATCATGTCCATGAGATAAAAGCAAGCCAGCTGCCCAAGTGAAGTACAGCCTTCCCTGATATGCAGACCTGAAGATTTTTCTCCTGGAGCCTGGTAAAGAAGGCCCTGGAAAACACCCCTATGATAAACTGAATAGTAGTGAAATTAGTACAGTGTGATCTGCTGTAATGCTTGCTTTGAAAATGTGAATTTGTTTCAACAAGATTCATATCTTAGGAAACAATTTGAGCATAACACAAATTCTATGTTTGCTTATGAATGATTTTGTCAGCAAGAACACTAGGTTAAATGCAGAAAACCACACCCAACCAAAGGGGGCCTCATAGGATACACAGAATGCACACACATGCAGGCTTCAGATATGCAGCCATTTCATCACGTGTTATAACTTCCTTCCCACCACTTCGCAATAACTCACAAGCCGCCACCCTTCAGACACCCACTGCCACAAGCAAATGTCAAGTCTTTCCCAAGGTCAAGTGCTGTATTTTTAGTAGTACATATATATTTCTTAACCATTGAATGTGTGCAAAACTGTGCTACCCTCCTCCGTAGGTTCCTCTCTGTTTCATGCATCACTGACAGAGCTTTTGAATGTCATACCACTCCTCCCATTTTCACCAAAGTCCTGTGGTTTCGAGTGCAAATTTTGCCTATTGTGGTGGTTTTTACGCACTCTTACGTCACATTATAGCAGAAATGACTGTACAGCTCTTTCCTGCCTTGCCCTTTGATCAAACCAGCGGCTTAACCAAGAGCCCCCTTCAGTGCTGTGAGCAGCCCTGCACGGGCAAAGGCTGTGTGGGAGTCTGATGTCGAAATCGCAGGCAGACGGGGCTGGGCGCTGCTCAGTACTTCACTCTCGCTCAAGGTCCCTGTGAGCAGAGGCACTGTATAGTTTCCTAGGGCTGCCGGGACAACTGACCATAAACCGGTGGCTTAAAACGAGAGAACTTAATTCTCTCACAGTTCTCAGCCCCGGAAGTTTGAAATCAAGGCGCTGGCAGGGCCGTCCTCTCTCCAGAAGCTCTAAGGAACAATCCTGCCCTGCCTCTTCCAGCTTCTAGGGGCTCCAGGTCTTCCTTGGCTTGTAGCTGCATCCCTCAGTCTTCGCCTCCATCAGGACATGGCCTTCTTAAAAGGGCACCAGTCATTGAATTTAGGGCCCACCATAACCAAGTATGACTTCATCTTAAAATTACATCTGCAAAGACCCTATTTTCAAATAAGGTCACATTCTGAGGTTCAGGGCAGACATGAATTTTGGGGCAACACTGTTCAACCCTGTTCAGGCGCCACCTGGAAGAAAGATAATCATAATCTTCCCGGAAGCCCTTTCCACGCAAATCCTACAGCGAGGACTGCCAGAACTGGGATCTGCATCCAGGCTGATGGGTTCTGAAGCCCAGGCTGGAACTCCTCCACCCAAGGGCAGGCAGGTCATACCCATTGGTGGGAAGATGCCCCAGAGTTTCCCCAAGGGTGAGGTGAAGGAGTAGGAGGCCAGAGCCATCAGGCCACGGAGATGTGGCATCCAGGAAAGGAAGAGCTGGGCCGGGGAAATCCAGAAAGCTCTCTGATGCCCACCGGGCTGCTGCACCACAGGCCAGCTTGGCTCCCAGCTCTGTGGGTGGCCCAGGTCTGGATGGGGAAGGGCGGCTCTTCCCTTCCAACCCTCCTGTGGGGTCTGCAGGCTCCCAGGAAGGCTCCCACCCGCCCCAGCCCCAGCTAACAGAACTCAGCCCTCTTGTCTTCTTGCTCAGAGCCTGCGCTGCCGACACCCACTTTCTCTCGACATCCGGCGGCACCCCCACTTCCGAGGCCTGTTCAATCTCTCCACTCCAGTGCTGCTCTCGTGGCCACTCTTCACCCAGGAGCTCTGGGACAGCCTGAGCCAGCACAAAGCCCCCTACGGCTGGCAGGGCCTCTCCCGCCAAGGTAACCTGCAGCCGCTGCCTCTCGCCCAGCCCTCTGGCCTCAGCTAGTCCCTTCCTCCCACTTTTGGCCCCGGTGCAGGCCAGGCCTCCCTGCCCTACAGCAGCGTGATGTGGGACCCCCGTACCCCTTTCCTCCCAGAAGGGCCTCAGGGCTCAACCCCCCAGCTGTGCGACTCCTGCCTTACCTCCCTGCCCCTGTGAGCACCACCGGTCAGTGAGGGGGGCTTGGCCGCCCTGGCAGAGAAGCTCTCACCATCCCGGGGCCTCCCTGGCGTGAAAGGTACCAGTGTCCAAAGGTGGCCGAGGACAGGGGCTGTGGGGCCCCTGATGGTTGCTGCTGTGGGAAACCAACCAGAGCCCCCTCCACTGGGTTAGATGGCCCCTCCACCCCGACCCCTGCATGCCTCAGACTACTTTCTTTTGGAATAGACAGTCTTGAGAGGACTAGTTATTCGAGTTCTTGAGGCCTTTCAGGGCCCAGCCACACCCCCTCCCCCACCATCCTCTTTTCAGTTCTCCTGGCTCACTGACATTTCATTCCCTACCCACCCTCCGTGCCTCCTGGGAGGGGCTGGTGTCAGGCCTCTGGTGAGGTGGGGTACCAGAAACAGTCTGGGAAGGCTCCAGATGACCCCACACAGCCCTCCTCATAGTGTCCCACCTTGCCCTGCACCCACAGCCATCACCTCCACCCTGAGACTTCTGAATGGCTCCGAGAGCACTGAGCTGTTCACTGGCTCCAGGGAGCCACGACCCCACTGCATTCGCTGTGCCGTGGTGGGTAATGGAGGCATTCTGAATGGTTCCCGCCAGGGTCGGAACATCGATGCCCACGACTATGTGTTCAGGTATGTGTGGCAGAGCCCAGGGAGGAGGTGGGAGGTGAGCTGGGCAGAGAGCTGGTCTGGAGCCAGCCCCTGGGGAAGCATCTTCCGTGAAGGCTGCAGCCCAAGGCAGCAGTGGCCTCAGGCAGCTCGGCAGTTGTAATGGGCAGACAGGCATGGACGAATGCACATGCAAACAGACCCTGAAGACAGAGCGTGGGTGCCACATGCCAAGGGGACCCGGGAGGAAGGAGCTGCCAGAGCCAGTTGTGCCCATTTCACAGGGCATCCCCTGAGTTTGGAAGAGTGGGGATGGCACCTGTGCACTGGTGCTGCCATGGGCAGAGGGAGTGGTCCGTATAGAGGCATGGGGACAGGCGTGGCACAATACTGGGGATGGAAGTACAGAGACGCAGCATGGTGTAACCACAAGAAGGCTGATGGGCCTCTGTTCGGACCAGACTCAATGGTGCTGTGATCAAAGGCTTCGAGGACGATGTGGGCACCAAGACCTCCTTCTACGGTTTCACTGTGAACACGATGAAGAACTCCCTCATCTCCTACTGGACGCTGGGCTTCACCTCTGTGCCACAAGGACAGGTGAGGCCTCTGATAGGCATGCCATTGTTGTGGACAGTTCGTGCCTTTCTTCCCAGAGCCCCTTCCATGGGGTTCCCAAGCCCTGGTCCAGTGGATGGAGAGGTTGTGCCAGGATCTCGGACGCATGTGACAGAGCCATTGAGGAGGATGTGGGCAGGGACACCCTGTTGTTTCAGGCTTCACAGGACAAGTCTGGAGTGGAGCGTGAATGGCTAATATTAACTGAAAGCTGCTGGGTGCTGGGCAATTTACAGTGCCTCATCAGCCCTGGTTTCCTGCAGAGGAGACGACGGCTCAGTGCCCTTCATTCAGCAAAGCAGCCAAGGGCCAGCGCTCAAGTCCAGACTCCCACCCCAGAGCTGTCCACAGGGAAGGGCATTTATAGAGTGCCTCCTCTGTTCCCAGCGTTGGACACGGTCATCACAGTAGCCCGTTTCCAGATGGCATCATGTCTAAGGCCACCACCCAGCTAGAATCATCAAAATCTAGGCCCCCTGCCCGCTAGCGTTGTTTCCATTGCCCCATGCTGCCCACCAGAATAATGATGTGTGCCCTCCTGAATCCCCACTGCAGCCCTGTGCAGGCAGCTGACATTCAAGAGACAGGGGAACATACCCAGTCCCCGCTGGGGAGTGGGGGAGCCAGAACTTGAGCCCGTCTGCCGCCTCCAGGTCCTTTCAACTACACCCAGTTGCCCTAAGACCTCGCTTTCCCTCCAGCGTAGTCTGGGTGCCACATGCAGCGTTAGGGAGACCCCAGGATAAGAGGTTCTGTGGTGCTCCATAGGGCTACTTGGGTTTCTAGAAGCTTCCTCCACTGAGCAGGGAATGCAGGAGTGTCCTAGCCACAGTGACTGTGTGCCAGGGCCTCACGGTAGAACCTCCCTTAGCTCATGATAGGACAAAATGGGGCAGCTTTATTTCTGGGCTAGCCACGGCACCTGTGTGAGTTACCTATTACTGCATAACAAAATACCCCAAAACTTAGTAGCTTTCAATGACAAACATTTATTATCTTCCAGTCTCAATGGGTCAGGAAGTTGGGAGCAGCTTAGCAGAGTGATTTTGGCTCAGCGTCTCTCAGGTGGCTGCAGTCAGGATCGACAGGGGCTGTAGTCATCAGAAGGCTTGACTGGGGCCAGAGTCAAGATGCCTCCCTCACAGGCCCTTGCCATGTGGGCCACTCTGTAGGCTCCTCCAGCGTCCTCACAACACGGCGCCTAACTTCACCAAGAGCACGTGATCCCAGAGAGCAAGGACCAGCTGCAGTGCCTCTTACAACCACAGTCACACACTGTCACTTCCATTTTTTTCCTAATCATTAGAAAACTCTATTCTTTAGTCAGTATGTCCAGCCCATACTCAAGGGAATGGCAAGTAAGCGTCCCCTGTTGAAGGAAGGAGAATCAAAGAATTTGTGAATGAGTCTTGAAACCATCACACACACTAGCTGGGAATGGGAATACAGGCAGATACGGGAAATTCTCCCACCAGGACAGGTGGCAGGACTGGGTGGAAGGATGTCCATTCTGAGCAGGAGCTGGATGTGGTCTTGTTTCCCCCTGGGGCTCAGTGTCTCTGTCGCCCCCACAGGACCTGCACTATATCTTCATCCCCTCAGACATCCGTGACTATGTGATGCTGAGATCGGCCATTCTGGGTGTGCGTGTCCCGGAGGGCCCTGATAAAGGGGACAGGTGAGCAGCCAAGCAGGGGCAGGGCATGGTAATGCTGCGGTCATCTCTCCTTGCTCCCGGGGCCCACTGTTGGGTGGGGAAGGTGGAGGGCGGCAAGAAAACCCCCAAGAATTCAACAGAGCATTGGGGAATCATGCTCTTTTGTCCAACACCCAGGAAAGCCCAGGTAACTGCACTGGTCCCCAGGAATGCTCCTGGAGAGGTGGGCTGCAGGCTCACGGGGCCGCTTTTCTGAATGGAGCAGGCAGGCTCCTCAGCTTCGAGCTGCTGTCCCCACAACCAGCCTCGCCACCCAGCCAACAGCATTCACAGGGCCTGTCCACAGCGGGGCTGCTGTGCTGTTGAGGACGCTGGTTCTGGAAACTAAGAGCAAGAGCCAGAATCCATGCCCCTCGTGCTGGTCGGCACCCCCCCCCCCCCCCGGGGCTGTGCCCGTGAAATGGGGAACGCAGGCAACATGGGCCCAGTGTTCTAGGAAGTGGGAACAAAGGATACTCTGTCTTTTCTCCCCCACCTTCTGGGCAGCAGGCCCGTGTCCAGCTCTTTCGAACCACGTCCTGGCCTTATCTGAACCTTCTCCTCGTAGTGCTGACAATTTCTTGTCCCTGAGGCAGGTCCTTAGAAATCTATGCCACCCCTGTAGTCACGATGACCAGTTCTCCTATCTCAGTGCTCCTGGAACATCTTGCCCACCCCCTGAGAGAGCAGCTTCTGAGGTGGTCCTTAGGGATTAAGCCCTCAAAGGCCAGGCCAGGGTCCACTGGCCACCCTGTGCCCCACCCCCGCCTTGTGATTACCCAACAATTGCTCACAATGCTGCTGCTGGTCATGAGGGTGGGCTTTGTGACACTGGCGGAACTGGGCTCTTGGGGGGGTGCTGGCTCAGAGACATCGGGTGGACACAAGCCTCCCCAACACCAATGAGCTCCCCCTCCCATACCCCTAATCCGTCCCCTACCCAGTCCCCCTCCCAGTCCCGTTCCAACAATATCATCACCTCTTCCAACCAGCAGCCCTACTCTGGCTCCGGGGGCCCGGCCCCTTCCCCATCCCCCACCCGGGGGCCTTCCTCTCGGCCCCTCTCTCACCCTCCCACCCCAAATGCCTCACAGCCCTCTTCCCGGGCTTCCTCCCTGACCCCCAGCCCTCATACCCAACATGTGCCTCGAGGGTCTGCCCAAAACCCCACTCCACCCACCTCCAAATCTCCCTCCCAATCTGGCTTGAAAACCCTCTCTAGAAACTCTTCCCAAACTCCTGCTCAGCCTATCGGCAGGTCCCCCTCCCAAAGCCCTGTCCCCTCGGCCTCCTACATCGGGCCGGTTCGGGGCATCCCGTCCTACATCGCCCCCTACGTGCCCCGCTTCCTGAAGGAGCCCCCCTTCTTCCAGCCCCCTACATCACCGCTTCCCCTAGGCCAGTGCTGCCCCTGCCCCTGCCCCTGCCCCTGCCCCGCCCGCAAGCGCCCTCCGCCCCCGGAGTCGCTCTACTTACCTCTGCTGCCGCCCCCTCCGGCCCACTACAGCAGCAGCTGCTCCTACCCAACTCCCCCCGCCCTGTTCACGCCGCCTTCCTCGCTCTCCTACAGCCCGCCCCCCGAGGTCCTGGTGAGCGGGAAGCCGCACGTGGTCCCCACCGTGCTGCCGGCCACCTTCTACACCCCCTTCTCCCGCTACTACGCCCAGCCCCGCCCCTACCGGCCCCTGCGCCGCCGCCGCCCCAGTGTCCTGCCCCTCCCCACGCCCCCCAACGTGCAGTACGACGGCATGGGCCGCTCTGTCCACTTCTTTCGTGGGTCCTAGGCCTTGGACCTACTTTGGACCAGAAGCCTCTGCCAGTAAATTCAAGCTACTACACCCAGACTTCATCAGCTACCTGACGGAGAGGTAGGTGGTGGGGGGTGCCGGGAAGAACAGCTGCCCTTCCCCTCTCTCCTCCACACCCACCCCCCAGCAGCGCAGGCCCTCCCTTAGGAGGATGTCTCCCTTAGGAGACCCGATGTCTCCCCGCACTGTAGCCCGCAGCCGAGCTGAGCTGTATCGAGTGCCACGTGCCAAGTAGGGGGCCAAGCACTTAATATCAGTTCGTTCACTACTTTAAGACCTCCACGGAGGCGGTGTTCCGTCAGGGCCAACAGGAAGTGGGCAGGAAACTCAGGAGCACTCAAGGTTTATTTACCAGGGATGTTTAGGAAGGCACAGGCTGTGGGGGGACCACAGGGGTTGAGCAGTAATGGGGCTAGTAGAAGCAGTCTTGTCATCACCCTGAGGCCCCAACACAGCCAGCCCAAGGCGACCAGAGGGGAGGAGCCTGGGAACAATCAGCCTGATCATCTCACTTGCCTCTCTCCCTCCTATCAGTAGGGTCAGTTGTCCCTGTCTAGAGACATTTTTGGTTGTCACTAGGCAAGTGTGATTGTCACTAGTGGGCAGAGGCCAGGGATGCTGCTTAACAGCCCATAATGCAGACGATGGCTCTGGTAATAAACAATTATCTGGCCCCAAATGTCAGTTCCTGCAGTTGAGAAACCCTGCTGGAGCCCATAGGAGCCAACATCCCAAGACAGAGAGCAGGTGGAGGAGGGGGGCAAGTGGCTCTGGGGAGGGACACTGAAGACCGGGCACAGCTACTGCTCCCTTTGACAGAGGAAATAGGCTGAGAGGCTTGATTTGCCTGGCAAAGCTTAGATGTGAATCCAGGGCTGCGGTCCAGGCCCATGATCACCATCCCGTGGCCTCACTTTTGGACTGTGGTTGCATGTGCGCACATGTGCGTGCACACACGCACCATCTCACCAGTGACTCCAGTCACAGGACCTGCGCACTCTGTCCCTCGTACACGATTCCTGCTTGGCCACTCTGGGGGTGGAGAGAAACTTAGGTCTCAGGCTCCATAGGCCACCTGTGCATTGTGGTTACTTAGTAGCCTGCAGTGAAGGCAGGGTGTCTCAGGGAGGAAAGGCGAGTTAGGCTGGGCTCAGGCTTCTAGAGAGCGGGAGGAAGCGGGGAGGCTCTTACCTGTGCTGCTTCCAGATGGGCCTATTCTTTCTCATCCCCACTCTGTTACTTAAGGTGGTGTTTCAACTGAAGATTTTTGCATTAAGCCCATTTGGTCTTTTCCCAAATACGGAGTGGACTGGTGTAGAAGGGCCAGAAGTTCTGGATGGTTTTCCAACCTGTTTTAATTTGCTAGTCGTAAAGCATACAGGCACAACCATCAAGCTAGCATGTGAGACCTAAACGTCTTGAGTTTGAATGCCTCTTTTTGCTTCCAGGTTTTTGAAATCAAAGTTGATTAACACAACTTTTGGAGACCTATATATGCCCAGTACTGGGGCCCTCATGCTGCTGACAGCTTTGCATACCTGTGACCAGGTAAGAGGTCTTCTCTTTCAGCAGCACACAGCAGTAGAGTACAGGTGTGAATGGAACCTAATTTGATCCATGATATCCCCTACATGAGGCCTGTCACCCCCAATGGGACTCTGGGCCTCTATCCTGCAGAGGAAAGGATCCCTCAGCCGCAGGAGTGACTTGGTCAAGGGAAGTGGTGTACGCGTTATCCAGGGTCCTTTAGAGGACAGCTCCCGGGCCAGCCCCTGCCTTCCCTCCCTCAGCCACCTGCCCCACCACTTCCTTCTTCCACTCCCTCTTCCCCAGAGCAGCCACTCTCTCTGGCATTGAAGGCACACATTATCAAATTGCCCTTGTGAAAGCAAAATCTTCTCAACAGAACTAGGTAGGGACACTCTTTTAGGAGGACATTCTAGAACTGTGGTGGGACAGCAATTTAGCCTCCCAGGCACAGAATCTTTAAAATTCCCATATGAGATGGTCCCGAAGGGAAGTTGCCTGCATGAGCCGCGTGGAGGCAGAGGTTGAGTAGCAGTTTCCAGGGAAAGGCAGGGACCCACGCTAAAGCCAGCACAAGAGCTGGGCCTACACCTTTTCTGTATTTTAAAGCAGGAATCTCTCGTCTGCGGTCACCGCTAGAATGGGAAACAGACAGTAATGGGCTTTTGCCTCCATCTTCAGCTTAATGATCACCATGGCCCTGAAATCACAGACCTGAGTTCAAAACCTGGCCTGGCCACGAGCTTGTGACTGGGGACACGTTTGGTTACTTCTCTGAGCCTCTTTCCCCACTTGTAAGATGGGGATGACAGCCACCTAAGATTACTGTAAAGCTGGGGTGAGAAAATGTGTGCAAAGAGCACAGTGCTGGGTGTGGGTGTGAGCTAGAACTACTGTGCATCTGCATCTTCACCACGCTCCCGAGGAGAGGGGCCCTGCCTTTCCACACTCCTGTCACTTCCCACGAGTCTGTGTGCACGGAGCAGCTCAGTAAATGCTAACTCCATGACTGTTCTTGTCCAGGTTAGTGCCTATGGATTCATCACAAGGAACTACTGGAAATTTTCTGACCACTATTTCGAACGAATAAAGAAGCCACTGATATTCTATGCGAACCACGACCTGTCCCTGGAAGCCGCGCTGTGGCGGGACCTGCACAAGGCTGGCATCCTTTGGCTGTACCAGCGCTGACCCTGAAGCACCAGAGCCTTTGTTCTTACAGAGCTGTGGCCCTTGTCCCAAGTGGCCAAAGCCGCCTTCTTGTCTTTCCAGCTTTTGAGAGGGGCTCCAACTCCGCCCGGCCATCCCCTTCTTCCCTACAGAGGACATCAGGAGGTGGATTCGTGACTGTCACTGAAGCCCGTTCACTATGGGACACTCCATCTCATCCTTGGCTCATCCAAGAAAAGTCCCCTCTGGGTCTGAGATAGATGTCCCACCCTTGGTCAAGGAGAACTGGACTGCTCGGCTAGATTTGTTTGAAAACTTTGACACTCCCAAGATGACTGTGACGCTCACCAGCAAGGGGCAGGCACACTTCAGAGCTAAGCAGCTCAAAGGCAGCAGTGGTACTGAGCGACTTCAGGAAGTCAGGGCAGTGACTCGGGGCCTGTCGGTCAACCAGGGTCAAGCAGCAGTTCCAGGCAGACACACTCCCCAGCCAAAACCCTCCTCCTGGCATGTCCAGCCTCACACAAACTCCAAAGCAATTCAACTCAAGGACACGTCCTAAGAACCTTTCTGAGAACATGACCTACCTACTTCTGCCCCATGATAAAGTAGGAGCACACAAGGCAGAATGTAAACTTGAAACTAGGTAATCACATAAATGATGGAGGGCCATTTTGTCTTGTGTGTGTGTGTGTGTTGGGGGGGGGGAGGAGTGCTCCGTGCAGGGTGTTTAGCACAGAGATCACACAGAAGTCACGGACCATGGGAAGGTTCTGTTCTTTGATGGGGTCACCTGCACAGAAGGCAGCCTGCCTGAGGGAAGTCCTATGAGAGATGGATTACCACTTTGTCACCAAAAGGATGACATTATCAGGGATTGAACCCTCACTGGGTATTAAATATCGTGGCTTCAATAAATGTGAACTTAGTTGACAGGCAGTTTCATTTCAGACAGATTCGGGCTTCTCTTGGAAGTATAAGGAAGTCTCAACCGACCAAGTTACCACCGGCCGGCCCTTAAGCAAGCCCAGGATTTCCTGTCCTGATGACTAGTGGCTTTCGACAATCTGATGGGTGGGGTGCAGATCTCTCTCCAAAGGGCTGGCTGGCAAGAGCCTTCCCAAGGCATCACCCATCACCGATGACCAATACACCAAGGCCCAGGCCCTGGCCTCTGGTTCTGTGGTTTTGGAAGATGATCCTATCAGCATGTTTAACAAGAGGGATGAACAGTCACCAGAATCAAAGCACTGCTTTAGGAATGCAGAGATGTGATCAACAGAATGCACACTGGGGCTTTAATGACTAAAGCAGCTCCCTGAGGGAACCGTGGCTTCCCGGGGAGCAGGGTTTGCTTTAGACGAGAGGGAAGGAGTGATGAGTTCAGTCACTGCAACAGGCCAAGGCCTCTCACCCACTTTACCCTAGCAACACCAAACTGTCCCTTGGTCTTGAGGAAAGCAGTGTCCCAAGTATGTTTCTCTGGATAGAATAATTGATCTAATTATTCTATTGACATTTGAAAAATGTCAAATGTGGGAACATGGTACTGCCGATAGTCAGTCCACTCTGGTCTATCTTAGAGTGACAGTGAAGAAACCCAACTGTCTAATTAACCCAGTGTTGCCCAGACTTGGGACTCCTGACTCCCTTGTATCCATAATACTTTTTACTTTCCCCTATTCCCATCACAGCCTTAGTTATCAGAATCCATCAGACTTCAGAAGTGCTAAGGTTATGTTGTGGGTGGCAACCCATTAGAGGGGTATGAAATCAGCTTGGTGCGAAACAAAATCGGATTGCATCCTGTGTAACTGTTAACCTCAATTTTTATTATTCTGTGAAACTTTCATTTATATAAGAATGTGTAGGGGCCAGCCCTGTGGCCCAGTGGTTAAGTTCACGCGCTCCGCTTCGGCGGCCCAGCGTTTTGCCGGTTCGGATCCTGGGCGCAGACATGGCACCGCTCGTCAGGCCACACTGAGGCGGCATGTCACAACTAGAAGGATCCACAACTAAAAATATACAACAATATATCAGGGGGCTTTGGGGAGAAGGAGGAAAAATAAAATCTTAAAAAAAAAAAAATGAGTTTACCCAGTCACAGAATAAAATACTGTTCTCACAAGTGGGTGTCAATCTGAAATCCACGATACCAGTGAGTCAATTTTTTTACAATTTTATTTGTGCTTCAAAATTTAAGCCTAAGACACAGTGACTTCACAGGAAATGAACTGAGAAATGTTTTTCCAGGCTGAGCACCTGTTTCCCCTCAGTCTCCCCCAACAGAGCATGTACATATTAATTACTTTCTATTTACAATCACTGATTCTCGCCAATACAGTTGTACCCAGATCACCCAAACTGGAGTTCTGAGTATTGTTAGTTCTCCTCTAATTTCACTAACTACCCAAGATCTTCTGGGAAAAGCTCACTGTCACTCGAATCCTTTGGCTACTTGTGAAGATGAAGTGCAAACAACCCTCTAAGTGATTCTCCTTTTGGGGGCTGATTTTACAGGCGTGAGCAATTAGCAGCAGAGGCTGTGCGATCCCGCCTGGCATCGCTGGGAGACAACCTGTAAAGCCAAAGGAGAGTCATTTGATCTAACAGCCAACCAAGTGACTCAAAACCGAAGTGTCAATCTAACGGACACACTACCTTAGAGAAAAAAAACGCCATCAGAGACACTGGTTCTAACCGACCGCTAGGCCTGTGGTGTGTGGAGGCACAACCGGTCGGCTCCAACACAGGCTGCTGAGGCTCCCGGCAGACCCGGCAGCACAGCGCCTCTTCAGGAGGCCGTGCTTGGGGGGAGTAGGGAGGAGTGTCTGGAAAGTGGCCAGGAGAGAACCACCATGGAGCACTGGGGACATTGATATTCAACCCCCCTCTGGATGTCACAATTTCAAAGTCAAACCTAAGGTTTTCTCGAGTCCAGCAGAGCGCCAAGTCTACTGAAGCCGACTCTGACCCAGGAAGGAGATCCCCTGCTTGCCGACACCTCCGTTCACCTGGTTTGACTTACAGGCTGTAAGCTGCTGTGGCCAGTTTCCAGGATCATTAAATCTGACCCCAAATACAGCTTCCGTGGTGACCAAACACGTGACCTTAAACATAAAGAGCCTGCACGTACCTCCCAATTTCAACAGAAAAGGCAACCTGTGCCCACTTCGAGACTGACATTTGAACGGGAACACAGCCAGATGCCCTCCCTGCCCGGCGCCACTTCGCTACTTTCTTGCTCGTATGCCAGCCGAGCCCTCTGCTGCCCAAGGAGCAGCCCCATGACAGTCAGCCATTCAGACAGGAACTGAGCTAAGCTGAGAGGCCCGAGGCTCTGGTGTGAACAAAGCACCTGGAAACCAAGTAGCTCTGCTAGCGCCCTGGTGCCTCTTCTTTCCTGAATGTCAGCACACACACAGAGGCAGGAGGTCAGAAAGCCCTTCAGTTTTCTCACTGCCACAGCTGGCAAACATTCTACATTCCCGTCGGTTTCAGAGAGCACATTCGTTTCCCTGAAATATGTGACAAGCACTCTTTCATTCCACAATAAGAGTATAAACCGAATCTGGGCCACTTGCCCGTTTCTGCCACCTCTTATAGCCTGTACCCTCAGAGCCATTAATCAAAGGGCTTAGAGCGTGACAGGGCAGCCACAGCACTGGCTTCCGAGTTGCAGATGGATGATGCACTCGACTGGGGTCTCGGCAGGGTATGAGCAATTCCCTTTGGAGTCCACTCAATTCGAGCCCTTATAAAGCCTGCGCTTCTTTTAAGAGCAAAAGACAAACGCTTAAGCCTCAGAATAGATTGTCTTCCCTCAGTCGAGATCTTCAGACAGGGATAACTGAGCATCACAGGCTTGTGGGGCTTCTTAGGGACGTGTAAGATGGGAACAGAAAGCTTACAAACAACAGGAGGAATCCTTGCACCTGCTTCAGGCAAAGCAGCAGCTCAGTTCTGTCCCACATGCCGCAGACACCTGGTAAAGACGACAAACGTATGTTACAGTCTCCCTGCCACTGAGCACAACCCTCGTCCAGGGCAGGGGAAGCGAAAAGGACATCCCACCCAAGCCCACTCCAGGTCTTCTCTATTACATGCACGAGCGAAGTCCCACTTCGGGCTCAGGGCAGCTGACACCACGTGGCTAGCTAGTGTCTCCTTCCGGAGGATCCTTTGGAGCCTCAGAAATCGTGGCTGAGACTGTCCCTGGCAAGGAGAAACTGAGAAAGAAAAACCTATTCAAGAAGATAGACACGCCTCTCTCTCAAATAGCTCGCTTCTAAATCAGGCCTCAATTTTCTATAAAGCAAACTTGGGAAACTGAGTCTCAGACATCCCAATTCCACACAGAAAGGCCTTTCTTTGCCTTCAGACAGGGATAACTCGACATCATCATGGACTCAGCTCCCACCAATCTGCCAGCCAACAGCACTGATAAAACTATTTTTTCCTTACCAGATTCTGCTTTCCTTCCCTCCTGAGAACTCTCCTTCGACCTTGTCTACTTTACTAGAATGCGCTTTCCCTCAAAGGCAAAAACTGTTCCTATCTAGTGCCTAGGTGTACCAGTATCCCAGACCCGACACTGACAGTGCCTGCCCTTTTAAAGACGAGGTCTGTCACGGTACAAAGCGGCTGACAGCTGAGTATGGAGCATACTAGCCTCTTTCTAGTGTTGGTAAAATGCCCGAGACAGTGCAAGCCACTGAAGGCCGGCTGCACAGAAGGTACCTGATGCCAAGGGGTAACGACATCACAGAAGGTCACTTCTCCTTCACTCACCTCTGTGTACAAAAGATCCTACAGAGCAAGCATGTGGCTTTCAGTTTTCTAAGAGAGGATTATAAATCTACCCTGAGAGATACTTAAAAATAGCCAGTGCTATAATCTTGCTGTAATAAAATCCCTGAGCTAAAAGGAGATCAGACCATCTACTCGTTCCCAAATGCTCGCTCCTGAACTGCTACACGATTCTCAGGCCCCACTTCGGAGTCCTTCTCATCCACGCCACAGGTGGGCTCCAGGACTGCATCTATTGTAACACTCTGCAGGTAGCTATGATGTACAGCCAGGTTTGAAAGCACTAACTTCATTTATTTCACAAATGAAGAATAAGACTCTGGTGCCATGATCCGATAAGAGGCTGAGGCTAGAGCCCAGATCTCTCAAGTGAGTCTAAGAGGGTTTCAACCTCAGCTCTACTGACATTTTGGGGGACAATTCTTTGACACAGGGGCTGTCTCGTGCACTGCAGGATACTTAGCAGCCTCTACTCTCAGTTGAGAACCACTGGTCTATCTAACTAGCTGTTCAGTTATATACCAATAAAGCTGAAAAAAGTAACAATAATATTAATAATGCCCCCCCAAACAAATCAAGTAGCCATATTTTTATGGCTCTTAAAAAAAGCAACTTGTGTAACTCTGGGCAAGTGAACTCTAAGCCTCAGTTTATCCACTCAGCAGCAGAGTGGGGAAAATATCTACCTCACATAGTGTTGTGGCAAAAAATACTGTTTGTGAGACCACTTGGCAAGGAGCCTAGCAAAGAGTTCCGTACTAATTCCCTTCTCTGTGCTCTAACAATCCTGGAAGACCCTCACACCCTTGAAATCTTAACAGACCAATACTTAGAGGGATCCCAACCTACGCACTTCTGTGAAAGAGCTAAAATCTCACCATCTGTAGAAACTTCATCACAAAGATCCTTACACCCAGCATCCTAAGATGATGGTTTTCCCGTGACTTTTTTCAAAGTCCACAGCCAACGCCTTTAATCTAAAAGAGAAAGATGGACAACACAATTCATTCTAACAGAAACAATCTTAAGTATTCATTCTCAAGATTGGTATTTAAAAAGCTGAGCCTCAGCAAGTCAGAACTCCTCACAAAAGATGTCCCTTCAGACAGGGATAACTTTAAATCATCCTTGGCTCAAGCAGCAACAAACACCTCCAAATCCCAGCCAACCAAAACTCATTTTCCAGTCTCCCGTTCATCCCTGTATGCAGTGGCATCCATTTTGGTTTCAAACACTGACACCTAGCGGCGCCAATTACACTGGGACAGACCCTCCTCTTTTCCGGATTCCGGGTCGATTTCTTACTCTAACTGAACTTAGGGGTCAACACATATTCACAGAATTTGAACCGTAATGAAAGGCCTTCACACTGCCTGGCTTTCCCATTGCCGGCGCCCACCCAGGTCCTGCCTGCTCCCGTTCTTACTTATGCCGGGGCTCCATTCATTACTTTTAAGCTTGAACCTGCAGGTTTGCTTCTCATTGTCTCTGCAGATGCCAAAGAAAGGCCTGTGGGGAAAGAAAAAAGTGAGCATGTAAAACGACGGCTTTCCAAAGTCCACAATCCCATGACTGCTCTCTGTGAACTAAATAAAACTGCTGATCGGGGCCGTCCTCCGGGCACTCCAGGAGGAGTCAAGCACCCAGCCGTCGACACTGTCGATGTGAATTAAGAACCGCACCGTCAGCCTGCCCGTGGGCGGACCGGGGAGACACGCGTGGCTGTGCGGCGCACCGGGCGGCGCAGGTTGGAAGGACCGCTCTCCCCCGGGAGGGGCCCTCCGACGCCAAGGGTGGGCCTGGGCTCCCTCCCCTCAATCGGCAACACTCGCGCAGTTCACGAAGCCTTTTCTCACCCAGCATCTCAGCGAATCCCAACCACCCTATGAGGACGGAGACCGGCCTATCGTCACCGTTTCGCCTCTGGGGGGGAGGCCAAACGTACTAGCGCCGTATCAAGGAAGACCCCGTCCCTCCACCTCCGCAGCCTTGCCATCGCCAAAGGCCAGTGACAGCTCGCTGCGCATGGCCCAGACATAAGGCGCCATGACTTCCAGCCACGCGGCCGGCCTCGGAGAGAGAGCGAGGTAGCGCCTGCGCGCAAGTCTTCTCGGCGGTCTCGCCGGAACTCTCGCGATGATGAGAAAACGCTGATGGGAAATGTAGTCAAAACACCGGTGCTGGGGTCGGTCGCGTCCTCAGCTAGACTCTGGAGCCAGGGGTAAGATGGTGGCTGCCGCCAGGGACAGTAGCGAGCCTAGGGTAGGAACCCTGATCTGTGAAGAGCCACGGGCGTTAGAAAAGGAAGATGGACGGGCGCTGCAGCCAGTCATTTATCTACTGAGGGCACAGGTTGTTCCTGGCCGGGACTAGGGGCGCGCAGAAAGTTCGAGGGGTCCTCATGCGGGGAACGGATGAGAAAATCGAGGCCGAGCTGAATTTCGTTCTTAATTGCTCTGCGGATTTCATTTGGAGTAGTTGGTTGCGTTCGTGAAGAACGGGGGAGATTCCGGGGAGTTGTTCGAGGTCCCCCGCTCGGCTGCTTTTCAAGTTGGGGCGAGAGCGGTGAGGCCGGGGCGCGGCGGCAGAGGGCGCCCGAGAGCGCGGGCCGGCTCCGGACATCCCGGCGGCTCGCAAGTCCCTGGAACCCGGGTGTCAGCCCCTCGCCGCAGGTCCCACCGGGTGGCTTTAATTCCCATGAGGAAAGAAGAAATTAAAGTATGAAAAGAACAGAGAATAATGTAATACCCACTGCTGCTTCTCACTGTTATTTTTCTGGCAACCACCCTGGCTTCATTTTTGAGCTGAATTTTGGGCAAAACAACAACTAGAGTCAGGGCCAGAGTTTACGTCTATTTGGAAATTGGTTTCAATTTGCAAGACCACGAAGCCTTTTCTGCATTACCCTCTCCCCATTCTCATCAGCCGGTGGCATTTCGTCTGGTTTGCATTATTCTGTATATGGTAATATGTTGCACGTGCCTCTTTTCGAGTTACCGCGTTCCTTTGTTTGCCTCCCTTAATTTTGAGTGTAAGCTCTTCAAGGCAGAAGTCTCTTGTAATTATTATTTTTCCTTTTTAATTTCCTCACAGTGCCTAGCTGTGTACTCTGCTGCCTCTGCTCACAGTAAGTACTCAAATAATCATTGACTCACTTAGCATGAAGTGTTAAGTTTCTCTATTTTATTTCATATAATTTTTATTTTGTATAATCTCGAAAGAAAATAATGGGTTCCCTGCCTGCAAACTAAGTGCCTTTCATTCTGACTTGTCGAGGGAATCTCAAGTGTGGAATTTGCCGAAAGCTCCTTGTGAAGCTGGCAGGCGGGTGACCTGTTGCAGTAACGACAGCTCAGACCTCACTTAGTATGTGCCAGCACTGCTTGACGACCTTCCGTGTATTCATTCTTTTCCTCCCCGCCACTGCACAGTGAAGTGCACTATCGCTGTCCTCACTTTACACATGAGGAAATGGAAGCGTCGAGAGATTAGGTAACTTGCCCGAATTCACACAACTAGTAACTGGTGGAGCAGGGTTTGACCCCAGCCTGTAAAGTCCGTGCTTTTACCACTAAGTTGTCCTGCCCCGTATCTATATAACTCCCTGTGTTATGTAAGGGCTTTGGGTTTGAGGGAGGCAGGAAGGGGCGGGAAGAGGGGTTTTGTGTGTTTGCAGGGGTGGTTAGGGATGAAGTTGTAGAAGGAATGAAAGAGCCCCTTTGTGGCAGGAAGAGTGAGGATAAGAGGCGACGAGAGCTGCTCCGTGAAGGACTGTGAGGCAGGGCCCCAGCAGGGCTCTCCTGGGTCCCAGACTAGGTTGCCACCCAGTATGCGGTGAGAGCCATTCTTCACAGCTCCAGAAGGGCCACGGTGCTGTAAGCCACAGTGTAGCTTTTACACCTGCCTGGGCACTTAGGGGAACAGCAGCAGGCTCACGGCGGATGGGGTGTCATGGGCTGCTGGGCAGTGGCCAAGAGGCCAGAGCAAAACGCAGTGGGAGGCCACGTGCCTGAGCACATGTCAGGTACACTGCTTAGGCAATCCAGAAATAACTGGGAGAGACTTCCAGGAATGCATCAGAATTCCTGAATGAGTAGGCAAGGGCTCAGAGCTGCTGGCACTGAAGTATAAATGTCGTTGTGATTTCATTTGCCCTCATTGCTGGTGAGGTCTAGGACATTTGAGTTTTATGTACGGTGGAATTATATTTATTGAATGGAAAGAGTGACACGGTCTAGTGCTAAGTGACGGAAGTAGATCACAAGCTGAACAGGGCAGGAGTCCCCTGCTGTCCAGGGACCTGGCTCTGAGTGCAAAGGGGAAATCCAGCCAGCTTTCCTGCTGTGTTCAGGTGGCCAGCTCCCTGGGTTCCGTTCATGACAGGGTCTAAGACATGGTATGGAAACCCACAGAACAGAAAACAGTCTTTGCAATATTGAAGTTCATTTCTTAACCTGGAAAGGACTCTTTAATTTTATTAGGAAGACCACGAAGGAGGGTAGGTATGTCCCAGGCAGTTGGCCGCTTACATCGGGAGCAGCTGCCCCAGGCCTTCACCGGAAGCTCATCCGACGGCCAGCACTGTTAGCTGCCAGCCTGCGGCTGTTCTTCCTCTGTCTTACACAGAGAGCGCTGCTGGGCAGCTGTGCGCTTCAGGGGAGGCAAGCCCCTCCGCAGCCCTAAGGGGCTAATCTTGGTTAGTCTGCACCAGACCCGTAAGAAAAATCTCTTCCCTTTGCCGGGAATTGTTCTAGGAAAAAGTCTGTGATGCAATTCTGCTAAGTTTGGGAAAGTTTTCTTGTTTTTAAAAACAACAGCCTCTCTTCTGGCTTTGGGACATCATGAAGATGCGATGCTTGAGACTGCTGCAGCCTTCTTGTATCTGTGAGGCTTGCTTCAAAGCAAGAGCCGAAGGTCTGCGATGGCAGAGCAGAAAGAAGAAAGAGCGTGTCCTTGATGATGCTTTTGAACCGAGGCCTAACCAGTCCTGAAGCTCCCCACCTTCAGACCTTTTGTTTTGATTGGAAACACATCTATTTTTACATTTTAATATTTCTGAATGTGGGATGCATCTTCTGAGCAATGGCATCTTAGTTTCAGTGCAATACAGAATGTGACATTTAAAAAAGAAATCTCCTTCCTGTTTAAGCTTTCTTAAGTTGAATGTTCTGTTAGAGTCAAAATCATCCTAAATGATATGATCGGTATTTCGCGAAGCTTTTTTTTCCGTTACTAATAATTCCCTGGAAGAATGGGCCATGGCAAAATAAAGAAAATGAACTGATGTGTGCAGGTTACCCTTCTCAAAAAATAACAGCTAGTGTATATGAAATATTTACTCCTTTCCAGACACTTCTCTACACACCTGTTTTTTTAAACCACTTTATTGAGGTCTGCTTGACATACGAAAAGCTGTACATTTTTACTGTATAAAATGTGATGAGCCTAGGCCCCTTTTATGTGCTAACTCACTTGATTCTCACAAGAGCACTGTTACTATCCCCCGTCTTTCAGCCAAAGCGCAGAACAGGGAAAGCAGTTAGCAAGTGGAAGCACTGAGATCTGAACTCAGACAACCCAGTCTCCAAACCTCTGGTCTTAACCACTGTGCTGGGTTTCCTGAAAAAATACACTATGACAGTGGAACATGTTTGGCTTAATTTCAGTGATTTTAATTCATCCAGCTAGGAAGCCCATCATGAAAGCACAGAGGAGTTTTCTTCTGTGATTTCTCAGGACCATGAAAAAGTGCCACAAGTCCCATTTAGCAGAAATCAGGATCCTTGAATGTGGCTTTAATTCTCTCCAGGAGAAATATAACGATGAGTACCCTCTTTAATGAGAATAGACGCCCTTGGGGTTGCAGTGGCTTCTTTCCTGGGTTTACCAGTAGCGCACATTTCACTTGCCTGCTGTGCAGAGCTCTTGCCTCTCGTAAAATTATACTACTTAAAAATGGATTTTAAAAACATAAACATAAGTGAACTGGAAGAATATGTAACATTCCATTGACCTCTTCTGCTGCCTGGACGCATCTCTGTCCTCAGAAGCCCCGCCTGCTCCCAACTGTTGCACACCTTTGCTCGTGTTTTTTGCTCTCTTCACCTTGAAATTCCCTTCCCCTCGTCCTCTCCTCTGCTCAGCAAATCGCAGCCCGCACTTCAGTCCCTTCTCTTCAAAGTCTAGCTGAGACGCCAAAACAGTCCCTGGACTTTCTTCAGCGCGCCTGTGGCAGGCTGGTTTAGCATGTGCCGTGCAACAAGGCCGGCTCTGCTGAGTGGAGCTGAGTAACCTTGGGCAGCGAATCTCTCTCTAAGCCTGATTTCCTTATCAGTAACCTGAGGAGGAGGGTGATCATGCATGCAAAGCCCTTAGCACGTGCCTGGCACAAGAGAAGCACTCAGTAAACGGGACTCTTGTTATTTCAGCATATAGTCATGCACCGCATAATGACATTTCGGTCAGCGTTGGGCCACACCTACAACTGCCGTCCCATAAGGTTAGTACCATACAGCCTAAGTGTGGAGTGGGCTACACCATCTAGGTTTGTGTAAGTGCACTCTGTGATGTCCGCACAACGATGAAATCGCCTAATGACGCATTCCTCAGAACATATTCCCACCGTTACGCTACGCATGGCTGGCCTGTTAATGTCCACTCTTTTACACTTGTTTTCATGTCTGGCTTTTCCACTAGACTGTGAGCAAGACAAGAATCAGGTCTTCATTCTTGCTGGGTTTTTTTTAACTCTTTAACTCATCTTTATTGAGGTATAATTCACATACTGTAAAATGAATCCAGGTAAGCTGTACAGTGCGGCAGTCAAAGAAATGCACACACCCACGCAACGACAACCCAAGTCCTGATTTCAGAACATTTCCATCACCCCAAAAGCACCTTCACGCCCTTTCACAGACAGTCTCCACGTCCAGCCCTGGCCCCGGGCAACCAGTGGTCTGCTTTCCGTCTCTGTAGTTAGTTTTTTTTTTTTTTTTTGAGTTAATGATAGGTTACAATCTTGTGAAATTTCAGTTGTACATTAATGTTTGTCACTCGTGTTGTAGGTGCACCACTTCACCCTTTCTGCCCACCCCCCACCCCACCTTTCCCCTGGTATCCACTAAACTGTTCTTAGTCCGTAATTTTAAATTCCTCATATGAGTGGTCTGTAGTTAGTTTTGTGTGTTCTGGAATTTCATATCCACAGATTCATACAGTAGGTGCGCTTTGGTGTCTGGCTTCCCTCCGTTACCATGCGGTGGCTTACATCAGGAGTTCATTTCTTCTTTATTGCTGAATATTAGTCCATCATATGAACAGACCACAGTGTGTCTGTCCTGCCACATGTTGATGGAGATTTGGGTGGCTTCTGGTTTGGAGCTATTATAATAAAGCTGCTGTGAACATTTTGGTGCAGATCTTTTCTTGGATGTAAGTTTTCATTTCTCTTGGATCACTTCATAGGAAACTGCCAAACTCCTTTCCCATGTGGTTGTAACTCCTTCCGTCTCCCCAGCCACCCGTTCCAGGGTTACGGTTGCTCCACATCCTCGACAACACCAGTATGGTCAGTCTTTAATTTTAACCATTCTGGTGGGTGTGTAGTCATATCTTGTGGTTTTGATTTGCATTTCCCTAATGATTTATAACATTGAGTATCTTTCTATGTGTTTATTGGCCATATGTATGCTTTTTGTGAAATAGCTATTAAAACCCTCCTTTTTTCTTATTGAGCTGTCTTCTTATTATTGAGTTGTAAAAGTTCTTTATATATTCTGGATCCAGGTCCTTTCACAGATATTTGCCTGGCAAATATTTTTTTCCTAGTCTTTCCAAGAATTTTGATAAAGTCAAATTTATCTGTCTTTCTTTTACGGTTAGTGCTTCCTGTATTCTGTTGATAGGACTTTTCTTTCTCCATTGAATCACTTTCCTTGTGTCTATTTCTGGATCCCTTTAATCTGTGTATATATCCTTAGGAACACCACACTGTCTGGAACTCTGATCTTGTCTCCTTACCTTAGTGAGGCCACCATGGTCTGCCTGGTGTCCCCTCCCCAGGACACAGGCAGGGGACTATCCGAGGCAGGTGTGGGGTCCCTGTCCTGGGTGCTGCCCATTGTCAAGTGTCTGTTTCTTAGATTTGCCCAGTTTTCTGGTCGTTTGTGGCAGGAAGTCTTAATTCATTTCTGTATCCACAGTACCCGGCACATGGGCACCCCATAAATGTTTGCTGAGTGGGCGAGTCTTTGTTAGCACCTCCAAACACAGTCCATTTTAGTCTCTTTTGATTGGGAGGATCTCGGGGGCCCGTGGAGGCCATCTGGTCCATCCCCTTCATTTTAGTAGACAGTTCTTTTCCTGAGGATGGTCATTGGTCCTTTATGTCCTCAGCACCAGCCCACCTGGGTTCAACACATGCTTATTAAATGGGGAAACGGAGGTCCAGAGAAGGGAAGGCCAGAGGAGCAGGCCACGGCTGAGCTGGCAGCACTGGGCTTCCTAGGCCAGATCTCACTGCTGTGCTGGCTGGCAGGGCAGGCACTGTCTCCCATCGCTGTATCGCTCCCAACACCTAACGCGGGATGGGCACGTTGGAGGCTCCCAGAGCATGCCTGTTAAATGACCAAGTGAGTGAGTTAAATAATTTCTTTTAATGCTCAGTTCAGGTGGCTTCTGCCTATGGTATCGTGTGTGTGTGTGTGTGTGTGTTCACATAGGGACAGGACTGGCCATTCCTACTCAGGTTCATAGGTCATTGTCGGCCAGTAAATCTTCCTTTTGTTTTAATTTTTCAGCCACCCTCTAGACTTCATCCCCACTAGGGGGCATGGTATCCCACAGAGAGGGTCTGTAGTCCTTAGGTGCAAGGACTTGTTTCCCAGCTTAAGTCAGTGGGTCCCTCCTGAAGCCACCTCCTTGGTCCCCATGCCCTGTGCCCTCCCCCTGCAAAAACAAACAAAGCCTTCCTCCTCAAGCTCTGGCATCTCCAGCTGGGCTGCTGGCTGCCATCCTCTCCTCTCCCTGGGGCTCTGTCCCTGGTTGAAGGAGGCAACAGAGTGGCAGTGGCAGTGGCTGTGAGTGATGACTTCACTGTGTGTCACCCCTGCCAGTGGCCACTGCTTCCTTCCTGAGGGGGATGACAGATCCTGGAGAGGCAGCTCTCTTCACTCCCCTCACCTGGCAGACAAGGACTAGCCTTTCGGGGCCCAGAGTCTGGTCTGCTCTTGAATGATGAGTTCCTGAAGAGAGCAGTGGAATAGCCCTGGCCCACCTGGCCCACCTGGCCCACCTGCAAGGGCAGCGCGGGTGGGGCCCAGCTCTCCTTCCTTGTGCTGCGGCAAACGGGTCACACCCGGGATCTCCTCACAGCCTGCGACTCCAGGCTGAGGTCCTCCTTGCCCCAACAGCTTCACGCGCTTAGGCCTTACGTTGCCCAGGCGCAGGTCCTGGCTTCACTACCAGCTGTGGGTGACCTTGAGCAGGTTCTGTGAACTTCACTTTCCGTGTTGGGTAAATGAGGATAACAACAGTTCCTGCCTCATAAACCAGACAAGGCTTATAAATAAAGCGCATGGCACAGTGCCCAGCACGTGATTGGTGTTTGAAACATGTTAGCCATTATTAATCATATTATCATTATATTAGTGTAAGCCACTTGGCCGTTCCCTTTCAAGGCTCCCAAGGAAGCGTGACTTTCCTCTAGCTCAAGGTCTTGAGCTTCTTCCTACCAGTGAGGCCCCTTCAGAGGGGCCCCGGGGGCCTGCGGGACCAGTGGGGTACCCTACTCTGGTGCCATCGTGCCTGCCTCAGATCAGGCACCATGCCCACCTCATCTTGGACCAGGGCCTCTGCTGTATGCCCTGGCCCAAGACCGCCCTGCCACACACACACCACACCATTTGGGATGGGCTGGTACTCCCCGCAGTCGCAGCTGCATCCTAAGGTGACGCAGGATAGTGGCAGCTGCTGCAGCTGCTACAGCTGCTTCCCTTGCTCCCCCTCCCCCCCCACCCCCACCCCCCCGCCACGCCACCTCATTAGCTCTCTGGTCATGTTCCAATCTCCAGGAGAGACTGGCAGCTACCCTGAGTCTCAGCCCCAGAAGTAGCAGACAGCAGCACCCCCTGCTCCTGGCTGCTGCCCTTGGCCGCCCTGCAGCTCAGAGCAGCCTTCCCTGTCACTCAGGCTCCCACCAGCAGAGAGATTAGCATTCAGACGGAGGATGGAAAAGCATCGGGGCAGGCACCTCCTGTCTTCCTGAGGAGCTGAGATTCATTCGGGGACACAGAGCCAGTGAGGGGGCAGGTGTCCAGGCCATGACCCCCAGTGGAGCTTGGGGCAGGGGTCGGGCCAACAGAGGCAATGGTGGTGCCTTCTCGTACAGTCTTACTGGTGCTGGGTCTTACTAGGTGCCCCCACCTAGCAGTCCCTGCTCTGCTGTCCTCTAGTTTGTTTCAAACTGCCCATCGCCCACCTCGTGAGTATGTGGAAAGACCAAGCAGGAAGGGCCACGGGGTGAGGAAGCTAGGGCCTCTACTCATTGTTCTGAAATTACTAATTGTTCAGTGACAGTTCACAAACAGTCACAGCAGCTCGCATAGAGTGAACACTTAACTAAGCCTGCTAAGCACATTACACACATTACCTAATTTAACCTGTCTAGTAACTCTGTAAGATAGGTTTGCTGTTACCGCCATCTTATAGATGAGCAAATTAAGGCACAGAGATGTTCAGTAACCTACCCAAGGCCACAGAGGTAGGAAGTGGTGGTGGAGTCAAAATTCCAATCCAGTGCTCTGGCTCTGGCCTCCCTGCTCTTAGACTCTTTATGGTTATTTCATAACAGCCAGCACCCTGGACCAGGACTGACCCAGCCTCAGCCTCAGCTCTGTCTCTCCAGTTGCCCTTAATCCCCTCCCTCCTATTATGGTCAGTCTCCCAAGCCCCTGAACTTTCCTGCTCCCGTTTTCAAACAGCAGCTTTTACCAAGGAAATGGGAAGGGAGGACTCAGCTTCACGGGGACATTGGGCCCGCCCCCGCCATGGGCTCCACGCCAGTCCCCAGGATGGGAGATAGTGGGCCGAGGAAGGGGCGCCTTGGTCCCAGGCAGCCTTCTGTAGAGGAGTTCTAGGCCGAGGGCGGCAACTTTCTGCAGCAGGAGCTGCAGATGCGCAGATTGTGCAGAGAGCCCCGGGTGGGGGAGCCCCGGGAATAAGCTGCGAGCGGGGGCTGCGTGTGTGGGGAAGGTGTAAACACAATCTGCTCCCACCAAAGCCAGCCTGCTCCCTGGGGAGAGAGCCCCTCCCTCCCAGCCCACATGGCACCCCAGCTGCCAGGGCCCAGGCACCTCCAAGCCCGGGCAGACACATCCCCCCGTTGCCAGCAGCCCCTTCCTCTCGCTTTCCCTCCCTTCACCCGGAACAGATCCTTGGAGGAGCCGTGGTCTCCTGAGCAGGTTCTTAGAACAGTGCTGCAAAGGGGTGTCACTTTGTGGATGTGTGTCTGGGCTGTGAGCCAGCCCCGGTACAGCTCGGTGACCTTGGCCTGACAATTCCTCGGACCAGTGGAAGGAGACAGGCAACTTGGAAATGGCAGAGAGCAGCGGCAAGGATGAAGTGACAGGAACATGGCAAATAGATTAGAGAATGAATGCAGATAGGATCGGGGGACACAGACTGGGGCTCAGGAACAGTGCCCTCTGGCCCCCAGCCTGTCAGTCCTGTCACCAGGAAGGCCCATGCCTCCCAGGAGACAGACAGGCTGACAGGAGTTGAGACAGGTGGTCACAAACTCATGGCCCGTGTCAAGTGGGCAGTGGGGCTTGGACGCGCTTCCAGCACAGAGCTCCTTCCCCTGGTGCGACCCTTCCTCTGCCTCCGCCCTGCCCTACTTAGCGAGGCTCCCACAGAACTGCCAGGCTCCTCGCAGGGTACAGCCTCCGCCCCCTGGCTTCAGAGTGGGTTCCCTCAATCTGCATCTCACCCTCCCCTCCTTCCCTCGGATGTGGAGTGGTGGCTGCGGGGCTGCTGTCTAGAGAACTCCTCCATGTCCTGCTTCCTGAAAGTCAGGGGCAGGGGCCAGCCAGGCATGGACCTGGCCACTGAGTGGGTAGAGGGGGCTGGATGGGATGGAGAGATGCACGTGCATGTGGGGGGCGGGGGGCTTTGGAAGATGAATGGCTGTGAGACAGTCGGAGCAGCTGCCTGCAGGGTCTGCGCCTGGATCTCAGGGAGCAGAAGCGGAAATCTGCTTTTATCTCTGCTCCAGATCGGGCAGGATTGTAAAGAGAGAGAACTGGCAGAGCAGCTGGGGGCAAAGAGGCTGCGCCGCTGTTACTGAGCAGTCAGCAGATTGACAAAAACAAGTGTCATGCTTTTTCCCTTCCCACATGCTACTGCCCATTTGGAACACACGCACGCGCGCACACACACACACGGAAAACACAGAGGACAAGCTGTGGGTTGCTTCCATCCAGCCACAGGCAGACATGTCACAGATCCAACTGGCATTTCTTACTGATAATCTCAGCAGAGCAGCCAGTGACAGGGTGAGCTCTGGGGACCAGGGAGAGGCAAATGCCACAGGAAGTGAGTGCCACCACCACAGACTGACACCGCACTGCCCTGGACCACAAGCCAAGGTTTAACGGGATAGCTCCAGAGCTGCCAGAACAGGCGGCCAGGCCAGTGAAACCCCTTCTGTCACCTGCAAACTTCCAGGTGGTTTCAGGCTAAGAAAATGGGTTCTGCAGCCTCCATATGAGCCTGGGGTCCCCCACTTACCAGACGGGCGATGCCGGGCAAGTTAGTTAACCTCCCTCTGTGCTTCTCGTTTCTGAAATGTGCATAACGTGTCCAGTGTCCGTGCATTACTGTGGCGAGGATTAGACTAGAGAATGAATGGGAGCCCTTCCTTAGTAAACACGAGCTCCCAGCTGCCCCTCGGTTCTGGAGTCTCCTCGCCCCTGTTTGTTCCTCCCCGTCTCCTGGGGTGCTGCGCTGGCCCAGAGTTAACCTGGTGCATCCCACCCAGTACCTCTCTCTGGGGCTGCCTCAGATGAGCCTCAGGAACTCAGAGGATGGGAGCCTGTCCCAGAGCAATGAGCACCTCTGTCCCTCCTGCCTGCCCTGGCCAGGCCTTGCTGCAGGAGCCCGGCAGCCAGGGCCTGGGGAGAAGCAGGACCGGCAGGGGCAGGGGCTGAGGCGAGGAGCCTACCTTCTCGATTGCCTCTTTTTCCCATTCTCCCTCTTGCTCCTGCCTCTTCCACCACAGCATCCTTCTGGGGTAGGGGGCAAACCAGGACTTGAGCTGAAAAGAAAACCAGACCAGATCGGCACTTTCTCCCATGCCAAGGTGGGGGCTGCTGTTGCAGAGCGGATGTTGCAGAACACCACCTCTCCCTTGGAAGTCCTCTAGCACTGCCCTCAGTCCCCCAGCGTAACCACTGCCTTATCCCAAGTCTAGAAAATGCTCTAAAGATCACATGTGGTTCTCTGAAAACTAACCTTGGGCCCGCAGCCTGGAACAGAACAGGCTCAAGGTAGGGGCTCATGGAAGGAGTCCACCTCCCACTCCTCACCTCTGTCGATGATCACAGAGCTGAAGACGGCCTGCTCTGCTCCCCCGTGGCCAGGCCTTACATATCCTTCCTTCCTTGTCCCGAGCCTTGCCCTCTGCCCTCCCGGGCTCCCGGCCCTGCCCCACTTGCCTCGCAGCTGATCCCGGTCCCTGGGCTGAGCTCGGCCTGCAGAGCTGAGGGCTTACTTCAGGGGCTCGTTCTCCCTGACAGAGAAAGCGCAGGAGACGGAGAACTGGAGAGGATGGCCTTCCCGTGTTTCCCGACTTCTTCCTCCACCCCGGGCCCAGCAGTTCACCCACCGCAAGGGGCAGGAGCACCCAAGGAACCGTAGAGTTGGAATTTATGACTGTGGAGTTGGCGAGCAGACGTTTCACCCCTACCATCACCCTGGGCCCGCCCTCCATGGCAGCCACCATCAGCAGGAGGTGTTAAATGGTAAGCCAGTTTTTCTAGTTAACTGGGTTCCAAGGAGTTAATAGGCAACTGCTTCCTTCTGGCTGGGCCACACCAGGCCAGGCCTGGCCAGATGGTCCCAGATTTGGCCTTTCATTTCCCGACAGGAGGTCCAGGCCCACTTCACATAGAGGAGATGGACTGCCTGAAGTCAGGGACCTGTCAGTCCCACGTCAGCCACAAATTGCATGGATGACCTTGAGCAAGGAATTTACGTCTCCCTGCCCTGGTCGTTAACAAGAGATAGAAGCAGTTGTCCTCCCAACCCTTCAAGGCTATTGAGACTGGGGGTGAGTAAAGACGGGTCAAGTGTCAGATCCCAACGAGAGAAGAGCCAGCCTGCACTGTGTGGTCGCTCTGTGCCCACTGCTTCACACACACTCAGTTAAACCTCACAAAACCCTCGCAACCACTCTCTTAGGAATCCCAGTTTCCACACAGGTAAAAAGTTACATAATTTGCCCCAAGTCTCTCAGTTAGTAAGAGGGGAGCCAGGATTTAAACTCTGGCTGCCCAAATCTAGATCCAAACTCAACAGTGAGGACCACTTGGCATTTGAGGGCCTCCTCTGTGGGAGGCCCAGGGATGGTCATTTAAATATGCCAGCCCATTGCACTAGTAGTAGTAATTAGGCACTTTTGTGACCATCTCAGCTAGCCTAGATGTGGAGGAAGGGCATGACAGAAATGCCTCTGTTCCCCCGCACACACCCAGGGCTTCCCCGTGGGACTTGTGACATTCAGAACCTGGGGGAATCCCAGGACTGAGAAATCCGGGGCAGAGACATAGAGAAAGCCTCAGGTTCTCTCAGCCTGCCAGTCTCCACATAGCAAGGGGGCACATGGCAGGCAAGTGCCCCACCCTGAGAGATTCGTGGGGTGCACAGGATGCATGCATGCTGACTCAGCCTTCTGAGCCCTGCGGGCAGACACCCTCCTTCCAGGGGTCCGAGCCGAGTGCGCCACACTCTTTGTTTCACTAGGAACTACGCTCTTTGTTTCACTAGGAGCGAGAGAAGCAGCGCCGGGGAGCTAGTAGACACTCCTGCAGGGGAGAATGTCACTCTTCAGATTGGGCTTCGGCACTAGCTGGGTCCATAGGCATAAAGGAACACTTCAAACAGTACGTTCTTAATAAGCATTTGTTTATTTTTCAGTATTTGAGGGGGGCAAAGGTGCCTCTATCATCAAAGGACACTGGTCACCCAGGGAAAGAAAAGTCTGTAAGTTCCCAAAACTTCACCCCTCGTAAAGGCCACATGGCTTCCACCTAGGGAAGAGTTAACTTTCTGGCCACTGGAGACAGTGTCCTGCCCGCAGGGGCTGCCCAGCCAATGGCGCTCAGTGCCGATGATGTCATGCTTCTCCTGCGCCTCCTATTGGGGCCTGGACAGCGAATCCTGCTGGAGGCTCAGGCAGTGGAGCCGCTGAGGCTGGGCGGGGGCAGTGGGAGAGGGAGGGGGGAGGGAAGGCGAGCAAAGCAACGCTGAGCTGCGTCTGCCTCATCCCTCTCTCCACTGCCCCTGAGCCTTCCTTCTGACAGAAGGGACCCTGGGGACCACCCTGCACTCAGACAAGCAAGGCAGAGCAGCTTTGGTCCAGAGAGGCTGGGGGCTCCCATTCCCAACTGGAGAATACATTCAGCATGCCCACCAGGCATACAGGGAACAGGGTAGCTGGGGCGAGGGCCAGCATACACCCCTGCTCATCACAGACAGGGTCAGGGGACAGCGGCACCTTCCTTGGCAGCACCCTCCCTCCTACACCCCAGACTCCCCTCTGCCTTACCTGCCCGAGGACTGGAGGTCTGTTTCCGTGCTGCTGCCTGTAACTGCCCCATCCACTCCGCTGGGCTCTCTGTGGGAGGGAAGAAGAGGCAGGAAGCGCTGTGGGCAGCGCTCAGACCCCAGACCTCTTCTCCCGCTTTTCTGCAAGATTTAGCCACACTGGGCTGTGGGACTGCAGGCTGCAGCCAGTGTCTTTAAAGAGCTCCAAGTTCCCCCTGCTCTGTGGGGGAGACCCTCAGGGATTTCTTGCAAATCCCTCCCAAGCCTCCCGGGAGGTCCAGGCAGCCCCTGGCCACCTTCAGCTCTGCTGTAGCCCAGCCCTGTGGTTCTCCCCGCACCCCAGCCCATGGCCTAGTCAGTTTCTCACGGTTGGACCCGGTTGGCGAATCGGCGGCGCCAGAGCATGGCCAAGGTGCTAAGCAGGAAGAGGGTGGTGCACATGGCTCAACCGCCCCATCCCCTCCCGGACCGAGTCTGCAGAGGAGGCCAAAATGGCCCCGCCAGCTCTCCCAAGCCACCACTGTCTGTCCTGAGGTTCCTGCTGGCGCTGGATTAGGAGGCTCAAGCTGATTAGTGGGGTCAGCAGACCTGACCTTGTGAAGACTGATTAACCTCACTGGGCCTGGGTTGTCCCCCTCTGTGGCAGGGTAAATCGACCTCAATCTATGCTGGATGTAGATACGACCAAGACCTGAGTCTGGCCCTCAGGGGGCTTATAGTGTAGACAAATGCATTGGCAAGTTAAACGGATGACCACAGTCGAGTGACTTAGGCAATTACCGGCACCTGTAGAGCACTCTGGGCGTTGCAAGCATCAGGGGAAGCTTCAAAGAGGAGCTGGGGGCACCTGAAATTGCAGGTGCTCGAGGAAGGACGGGCCGTCAGAGGACTGCCAGGGCTGCAGATGTGAAAACACAGGGCATGTTCCAGCAACTGGAAGTTGAGTGGCAGCAGAGCAATGATGTCATGGGAGGCATGGGGAGGGGAGGAGGACGGGGAAGAATATTAGATAATGAAGCCAGAAAGACAGGGGAGGCCAGGGAGTGAAGGGCCGGCTAAGTGGTTCAGGTCTGCACTCTGGACATTCCTCTCCAAACGTTTCTGATTCCATACCCTCTTCAGTAAAAGGCACTCATGAAATAGATATATGCATCCACTCACAAATTATGTATTATACTAATGTGCAAATACAGTCCTGCACCATAGACATACGTAAACCTGGTAAAGGATGACAAAGTAAACAGAAATAAGATTTCTCCTACTTTCTTTCCACATCCCAGTGGACCTCTTGGGCACCCAATTTGAAGGCCACTGCCACTGGCTTTGGGAAGCTATCACAGGAGTTTTGTGAAGCAGCCCAGGATGGTGTGCTCAGTCTTGGCCTAGGCAGCAATGGCAGGGGGGACCAAAGTGAAGACATGGGTCTGAGAGTGATGTAAGAAACTGAACCCTTGCACTCTCCTCCATCCCCGCTAAAGACCCCCAGGAGAAGGCATTTGGTTTTTCTTCCCTCAGCTGAGATGGAGGCAGTGTGAGAGGCCTCCTGCCCGGGATTCCAGTAAGGTACCTGAACCCCGAGCTCCAGGGAGGGCCTGCACTGGGGCTGCGCTGGGGCTCTCTACTTTGAAATATGATTTTTAAAATAAACACATAAACCAAAGCTGAAGAGGAGAGCCAACCTCTTGCAGTACTTAAGCAGTGGGACACAAAGTCTTGAGAAGGTCAGGGTCACCACGGAGTCTTAGAGAGAACTGGACGCACTCCACGCGTGCTGCTATGCGTTTCAGATGCTGCAGCCCTGGTCTGGCATCAGGCTTCGACTGGGAGTCAGAGGTGGCACCTGGCTTTCCCAGTACTGAGTAGCTGCTGGCAGAGTGGGGCCCCTGTGGCTCTCAGAGGTATAGTCCCCACCTCTGGTCCAACGGCACTCACACCTCCCTGAGCAGGGCCACTAGAACAAGAATTTGTCTCCTCCATCCACAGCACCCCTCCCTAATCCGGGCCTTGGTGATTGAGATGTCTCCAGCTGCCTGGGTCTCCCCAAGACTTCTTTACCTTCCCAGGTCCCCTTTGCCCTGCCCGGCTGCCTCCTTTGGACTTTCCTCCACCAGGGCTGGAATTCGGGGCAGTGCCTGTTTTTTGCCGGCCTGTGTCGTTAATAAGCCCCCAGGGACTTCTTTCCGACGCCATGTGAGTGCACCGAGTTGCGGGGGGGGGCGGGGGGGGGGGTGCTGGCCGGAAGGAAAGCGGGGCTCAGGCCTCTGGCGCTCAAGTTCTGCTCCCCCCGTCCTCTCAGCGGTGGATTCTAGTAAGGTACTGCAGCAGGCAACTCGAGCAGGGAGACGACCCCAGCCCTAAACCCTCCAGAGCCTGGGGTCCAGAACTCTGGGAGCGGCGCCGCGGCTCCCAGCGGCTGGCTGGGGGAGGCCTGGAGCGGGCGGGAGCTTCGTTCTCACCGCGGCGCCGCTGGAGGGGCTCGCGTCCGCCCCCTCGGGCGGGCGGCCACGCCGCAGCTGTCTGGGAGTGTTTGACTTTGAGTCAGTTCCCCGCCGCGTGAAGGGTGCACACACGCACCCGCCCCGGCACCGCCCGCAGCGTGAGCCGGGACACGGTGCCCCCAGACCCGCACGCGCCGGGGCGCACTCCTGTGCGGCGCGCGCCACCCCGCCCCGGGTGACTGCCCCCTCCTCCCGAGACCCCCCAGCACACCCGCCACACCTACACCCCAGCCCCGCCCGGCGGTCAAACTCCGCGGTGGCCTTGCGGGTGGGCGGGAGCCAGCCGCGTTCCCCCCCCCCCCCCCCCCAGCCTTCACCTTGCCAGAATTGGCTCACGGACACGGGGTTGGGGGTTTGGAGCCGATTTATTTTTTTTTTACATTTTTCCAGCAGACCACATTCCCGCCCCCCGCTCGCGGTCCCCCGCCCCCCCCCCGCACATATACCCTGCACACACACACACACACACACACACATACACACACCCGGCGCGCACAGACAGACACGCTCCCTCCCTCCGGCGCGCTCTACCCCTCGCTCGCCCGCCCGCCGAGCACGCAGCCGGCCCCGGCTCCCCGCGCCCCGCCGCCACCGAGCGAAGCCGGGCTGGGCTTGGAGCTGCTCATGGAGAAAGTGCCGGGCGAGATGGAGATTGAGCGCAGGGAGCGGAGCGAGGAGCTGTCCGAGGCGGAGAGGAAGGCGGTGCAGGCTACGTGGGCCCGGCTCTATGCCAACTGCGAGGACGTGGGGGTGGCCATCCTGGTGAGGTAGGTGTCGCCCCGGCTTGGCCGGGCCCGGGGGAGGGAGGGCGGCAGCGGCTCCGGGCAGGGGCGGGCTCGGCCCGGGTCCGAGCTCCGGCGCCACCTCCCCAGCCGTGATTGGGGCCGGGCTGGCGGCGGCGCGGGCAGCGTGGGGCGCCTTAGGGTGGGTGAAACCCTAGCTGAGCCCTGCCTGGCTTTGGGCGCGGGGCTTACGAGGAACTATGAGCCAGACGCAGAAGGAAGGCACCTCCGTCCCCCACCTCTCCCCGGCCTCAGAACTCCGTGCTCAGCCAGCCATGCCTTCCTCACCAGCGACCCCAGCCAAGCTGTCGTGGACACACATCTTACCAGCCCTTCACATGGGGGCAGTGGGGGCTCCCCATTTCAGAGACAGAAACACTGAGGCTCAGCCAGGAAGGGGGACAAAGAGGAGCAGACCACTGTCTCCATCTCAACCCCTTTCCATAGTCAAAGCCCCTTCGAAGCACAGAGCAAAGGGCGAGAGAATGGAGCTCAGAAGGAGTAGATGCTGAGGTCCAGTTTCCCAGCTGGCTGCTTCCTGCCCCAGGTAGGTGGGCCAGCAGGCAGCTCAGGGCCAGACACAGGTGAGTGGAGAAGCAGACGGTCCCTAGGATACAATCCCTGCCCAGTTTGGTGGAGGGAAAGAGAGATGCTTCAGGAGACAGGGCCCCACCCTGAAACTCCACCTGGACAGGAAAGGCCATGTGTCATTCGGGCACCAGATGCCCCCAAGGGACACACACACAGAGGCAGTGTTGTGATTCACACCTCCACCCTGGTACACATACACCGTTCCTGTGGTTAATGTTGATGTCCCAAAGCCCTACAAGCTAGTAACAGACTATAGCTACAGATCGATGCTCTCTTCCCACGTGTGCTGGTCCCTGGGGGTGCGGGCAGAGAGGCCCCAGACCACACTCGCGCTCAACCCCCTGTCCTCGGCAGAGGCAAGCTGTCAAATCTAGGACAGAGCAGGGCAATCTTACTATTTGAAGACGGGTGAAACCTCGCTTGTGGAAAGGACAGTTGAAGTGCACGGCTGTCTCCCAGGCCTGGCCCCATCTCTGGCTCCTCTTTCTCCCCCATACTCTCTCCCTTCTACCAAGCTCCATAGTGAGACACCCTGATTCTAACTTAGAAACAGATTTTGGAGGAAAAAGAACAAGCAGCACTCTTGAGGAGTTTCAGGACGATTCCTGAGGAAGGGGCAGCTATTTTGGCAGCTCCCAGGCCCAGAAACACAGCCAGGGGTGACGGGGAAGCTAAGAGGGGATTTCAAATCCCACAGCCATCAGACGTTGGGAGACGCAGATCCGCACGAGCGAGCACCCACACAAGCTCCCGGTGGGTAGTGGAGTCACAGATGCGCCAGACTGCATCCCTCGAGTGCTGCTGTCAGCCGTGTGTTGGCACACACAGGTGTGCCAGGCCTCGGGATGCACCCAGGTGTGCACATAGGTCACCAAGAGGAAAGGAGGCAGAGTCCACAGGACCTGGGAGATTTTCTGTCCCAAACCCTGTCATTTGTCAATGAGGACATGTAGGAGATGTGTCCAAGATCTGGCTCCTGGGGCACCATCCAACCTCCCCAGGAATGGGGGATACAGAGGAAGGAACTGAACACTGAGGGCAGAGCTGTTTCTGGAGAGTCCGAGCTTTCAGCAGGTCTTCTTTCTCTCTCTGCTCCTCTCTAGTTCCCTATTCCTGACTCTTAGAGGGGGCTGGGTGTGGGCTGGGGGAGGCATCAGGCCTGAGATAGCAATTAGATCTGGCCTGCTGATAACCTCACACTTCACCTGACCGCACCTGTGTGTTAGCCTGAGCCCAGCCTGGCCCAGTGGGGGAGAACCCAGCCAGAGCCGGCTCAGCTCCTCCAGGCCAGCCCCAAGTCGCACCAGCCTTCCTTTCCTGTTTCTCCTCTTCCTGTCCCAGGACCCGACCAGTTGGGGAGGGGAGCGTTAAATTGGGGGTAAGGGAAAGATAAGCTTCTCTGCAGTCCCAAAGGCCACTCCCCAGATCCTCTGCCCCTCAGTTTGGTCGCAACTCCCACCTATCTTCACACACACATCTACGAGGACAGGCCCCAGTGAGAGCCTGAGGCACAAGCCCTCTGACCCGTCACTCTCACCTCCTCTCTCCCTACTGGGCTGAGGCCAGCCACACCCGCACCCCCCATCCCCCACCCCCCATGGAGGAGTCAGCAGCCACGATGGTGGTGGTGGTGGTGGAGCTGCCCGTGGGTCTGAGCTAGACCCACACCTCCACTCCCTGCCGGGGAGGAGACCCAGAGGGAACACCCGTGCTCTAGGAAGGCTCCCCTCCCGGTTGTAACTCTGCTGCCTTCCCCCTCACACTCAGACAAGCCTATTTCAGGCTCTCCTGGAAGCCTGGATGCCTCTGGGAGCTGAGGAACTCCCAAGGCTGGCTGATGAGGCTTCTCCCTGGCAGCACAGGCCTGGCTTGGGTGGGTCAGGAGTAAACACGAAGGGGCTGGGAGAGAAGCCAGGCAGGAGGAGCAGAGCGCATGGCCCCTAGACTCCCCCGGTCCAGGAGAGAGACTCCCTGGGTCTGTCATTCCTCAGGGCCATAACCTGGAGCTGGGTGTCCGGGCAGGAGACTGGCAGGAAGCCATCAAGTAAGGGTGGTCTGGGCTCCTTCCTGGCCCCACCACCTACTTTGCTGGGCAACCTTGGGCATCAATTCCTAATCCAGAATGTGTAGACAAAAGCAGTGCCACCCTCAGGAGAGCGTTGCAGGGACTAATGAGATCATATAGTAAGTGCTCAGTAAGTGTTCCCTGTTCTTTCCTCATCAGTAAAATGGGTATAGTACCTGCTTAGTTTTGGCAATTAAATGAAGTAACAGGTGGACATGCTCTGCACATTGTAACGCACCAGGCAAATAGAAATCAGTATTTTTATTTCAGTGTAAAACCCCCGAAGTCTGAGATCCTCATTTAAGTCCGGATTGGGTTTTTCACATTTGTCCCTCATTACAGCGCTTCTCCACAAAACCCAGTGTATTTGCAGACTCCTCACCTCATTTATCCTCACCAGTATACCTGTGAAGCAGCGAGCGGGAGGGACTCCTCTCACATTTCTGCAGACAGGAGGCTGTGAAGTGGTTTGCCCAAGGTCACACTGGGCCTCCTAGTGGGGCCCTCCTGGGTCTCCACATGGACTGTGTCCTGGTCACTCCCCTGCCACAGCACCTTTGTCACCCAGACGGATGGCCTGGGCCAGATGCTCTTTCTGCATGTGTTCCAGCTCTCAGTTCTGAGACTCAACGCCTGGCCAAAGGGCTGTTTTGGCAAATTCTCAGGTCTCTCTGGTATCAGAAAGGGGGACACTCCAAAGGTGTGAAACAACCTGGAAAAGTAGGTCCCAGACATTCCACACATTTCCTGAGGCTTCAGTTCGTAAGTTTGATCGAGTCTGCGTGGACGTCCCGTGACATCCAGCCCCAGCTAGAAGAGGGAGTGCAGATGTCATCACATCATCCTGTAAACAGCAGGGCCCGGGGCCGGGCGATGGGGCAGAGGCTCCGTGAGACCTGGGCTTGGTTGGGTCCCACAACCCAGTCCAACAGGCAGAGAGGGAAGAAGCAGTAGATGGTGGCAGGGAACCCACGAATGGCCTGGAGGGGAAAGCAGTAGCCCTGGGCCAGCCTGGGTGCTCAAGGAGAGGCAAGGCTGTTATGGGCAAGAGCAAGGAAGGCCTTCCACCGGGAGGAAAGGACGGCTAGCATGCCCGAGGAACGTTTTACCAGTGGTGAGTGAAGCTGTTGGCTGGAGCGAGATGGGTCACGTGTAGGGGGGAGTGTGGACATGATGGTGGAGAAGTGGGTGTGGGACAGTTTGTAGAGGCCTGGACTGCCAGGGTAAGGAGTTTTGACTTTGATGGTAGACAATGGGGAGCCACTGAATGTTTTTGAGCACGAGAGTGACCTAATGAAAGTGATATTTGGGGGAATTAGACAGTTTCAGATAAACTGGAGAGGGGAGGAGGAGAGCTATAAAGACCTGAGTCTGTCCCAAGAAGTGCACAGGCTGGTTGGAGAGGTGAGATGTACTGGCCCGAAGTAATTACAGAACCACACCAGGCAGGTCCGATCAATCAGTATCTTTAATTAAATCAATCATTCTATAGTTGCTGCCGGCTGAGGAGGGAAGCAGGATAGCGAAGAGGGAAGAGACTGAGCCTGGAAGAGAAGGACCAAGTCTCGTTTCTTCTCTAGGAGGCTGGGTGACCCTTACTTTGTTTCTAAAGAGAGCCCTAACTGTATCATAATAAAGGCCAGCCGTTACTGGCACCCCAGTGTCCATACCGTGCTGAGGGCTCCACGTGCAGTTTCTCATTTCATCCTTGCAACAACCCACAGCAACTTACAACAAGATAGGAACGATGATGCGATTTCACGGATGAGGAAACTGAGGCTCAGAAAAGTTAAATAACTTGCCTAAGGTCACACCAGCCCGTGATTCCAGAACTGAAGCTCTTAGCCTCTCGGCTGTGACTGCAGCAGGCTTTGAAGGGTGTGTCAGGTTTGGAAAGGAGGCAAGAAGTACGGAAGGCAGAGGCCTGGAGACGAAGCTGCAAGCCTGAGCAAGCCTGGTGGATAGAAACGGCCGGGACCTGGGGAGGGGGCTGTGGGAAGCCAGCTCGGCCAGAGGGAGGGTCTGTGTTAAGGACAGCTACACACGGTGATGAAAACAATGATTGTGGTGTGGGTGGGGGTGTGGGTGGGACTGGGTCCTGCCTCTCCCACCCCCGAACCCCCACATTGTCCTGACCACTTCAGGGTGGGGCCCAAGGCAGCCCCCTGCTTCAGCGTCCCCCACCTCCCTCCTGCCAGGTTCTTTGTGAACTTCCCGTCGGCCAAGCAGTACTTCAGCCAGTTCAAGCACATGGAAGAGCCCCTGGAAATGGAACGGAGCCCCCAGCTGCGGAAGCACGCCTGCCGGGTCATGGGGGCCCTCAACACTGTTGTGGAGAACCTGCACGACCCCGAGAAGGTGTCCTCTGTGCTCGCCCTCGTGGGCAAAGCCCATGCCCTCAAGCACAAGGTGGAGCCCGTGTACTTCAAGGTATGTCACCCGGTGGGTGCCGCCAGCCCACCGCCCACCCTGCTCCACCCCAGAGCCCCCCAGGGCCCACTCACTACAGCCACCTGCAGCCAGAAGAGACCACTGGGCCACCCAGCTTCTTCCCCTGGCGTGGCTGTGACAGGGACAGGCAGCAGGGTGGGGGGGCTGGGTCCAGGGCAGCTTTTGTCTTGAGGGCGTTTGGTTCCCAAAGCTGCTGGGCCGTTCTGTCATGAAGGGTCCCTTTGGCCAAACACCAGATAGAAGGGATGCAGGGGGTGCTGTTGGGGGCAGGCACCCAGGCATTTACTCCTCCTTCCTCCCTCTGCCCCCAGATCCTCTCTGGGGTTATTCTGGAGGTGATCGCTGAGGAATTTGCCGATGACTTCCCAGCTGAGACGCAGAGAGCCTGGGCCAAGCTCCGCAGCCTCATCTACAGCCACGTGACAGCTGCCTACAAGGAAGTGGGCTGGGTACAGCAGGTCCCCAACGCCACCACGTGAGGAGGGGTGAGGGTGGGCCGGGCAGCTCCCTGCCGTGTCCTCCCCTGTCCTGGTCTCCTATCTCTCCCGGGGCCCAGGGGCTGACTGCCAGGGCAGGAGCACTTCCAGCAGGCTGGGTCTGGGGTCTGGCACCATAGGAAAAGACCCAGGGGCCCCACTCCCATCCACACAGAGCTGCGAGCCCTGGGACAGGGCCATCCCGTTCCCTAGAACAAGGGAGTGCTCAGAGCACCCCAAGACTGTGGCCGCCCCGGCAGAGAGGCGCCGAAGGTTGCTGGCGGGAAGGCTGGCTAATCGGGCCCAGAGGCAGCCCAGGCCAGCTCCGGCCACTTCCTCCCTGGGTATCAATCACATGGGGCTGTTTTTCATCTAATGCTGACCAGTGCTCCCTCCCACCTCTGCCTCAACAGGCTGGAGCCAGGAGAATCACAAGGACATGTGCACATGTGTGCACATGCACGAGCCCACCCGGGGTCTGCGGAGGCGTCACTCTCACGCACACCAGCAAGGGCGGTTACTTCTGGGCTGACCCCGGAGGCCGGGTTCCCAGTTCTGGAGTGAGGGCCCGGAAGATGGGCTCAAGGAGGGTGGCCAGCCTCAGTGACTCAGAGCACGAGGGGAGGGCTGGCCCCCAGACATGGCGGCTGGGAACACTCCGGCCTCCCTGGGCCCCCAAGGGGCGGCTGGCTCTGGGAGCTCAATGGAGGCAGGGCTGGAGTAGGAAGGAGAGAAAGAAGCAGAGGCGGGAATGGGAAGCAGGGGTCAGCCAGCAGCTCAGGACACGCGTTTGTAGAGAAACATTCCCAGCAGTTTCCCATGGAAAAGGCGGGTCTCCTTCCCGGGCTTGCAGCTGGCCCGCGGAGCCTGCCGACCGCCTGCCATAGGCCTTGCTTCATGCAGCTCTGCGGAGGAGGTCCCCTGAGGGCAGCCCTGGGAGGCCAGGCCTCCTGACCTTCCTGCCGCTGACCACACTGGGCCCGGCTTGCTCCTGCTCCCTTCCCCCGCATCGGCACCACCCCAGGAGAGCAGAGTCCCAGGAACTGCTGGCTGCAGCCAGGCAGCGACGCCAGATGTGCACAGCTGGGCCCTGACCTGCCCGGACCCCGGGGTGGATGGGAAGCAGGCAGGAGATTTTTACCTGCCCGAGGAGGCGCTGGCAGAGCCGGGATGGCTGCCGGAAGCAGCCAGAGGGGCCAGGGAGGGGTCAGTGGGGGGAAGGGGGCTTGCCCTCCCACGCCTCTCCCCAGGCAGGCTCTGCCGCCAAAGATGAGTTTGTTTACAGCCAGGAGACAAGACTTCCTGCTTCTAGAGAAAAGGGCTTTTTTACAGGGGCCTAGAGGGACTGGTGAGAGAGAGAGCTGGCCGGCACAAGCCCCAGTGAATCAGAAACACATGGACAACGTTTCCCGACACGAAGCCCCATCCCCTCCCCTCTCTTGCCCCAGCTGGACCCCTGGGACTTAAATCTCGCCAAACCCCAAACATTAGGAAACCGATGAAATCTTCTCCTCTGCTCGTTTCTGCTCTTGTGGACTGAATGGAGATGGGCAACAGTGGGTAGGGACTGGCTGGGGCCCTGCTCCCACCGGGGCCTAGGCACCTGGCATTTGGGTTACCCCCCAGCTGTGACGTCGTGGGGATCGTCCCCTCATCCCTTTGCACTCTCTCCCACCCCCTGGTCCCCCTGAGGGCACGGTGTGGCCCCGAAGAAGGCATATCTCCCTAGGCCTGCAGACCCGACTTGCTGCCAAGGTCCAAATGGGCTCAGAGGGTGGAGAGGGTTACAGAGCAGAATTCTGGAAGGTCTCCCTCCGACTTCTCTTATCAGGGGAGCAGTGGTGGGCCAGATGCCACTGTTTACTGAACTGTCTCTGCTTAGGGGGCTGTGTGTGTTTTTGTGGGTCAGGGAATTGGGAGGTTGGGGGCGCTGCATGTGCCGAGAATGCCTGTGGGTGGCCGGAAGGGGTACCCAGACAGGCCAACCAGAGTGCATGGGTCTCAGAATTAATAGAAAAAGAGCTCACATTTGTACGGTTCTTGGCAGTTTGTGAAACGCTTTCACATAGTTGATGTCATAGAATTCTCACAGAGGTAGGCGAGGCAGACATTATTCACATTTTAGAGAAAAAGATCTGGGGTTCAGAGGGGCCAAATGGCTTGCCTGAAGTCACACAGCAGGTTCCTAGCAGAAGGGGAATTGGAACTTGGGTCTAGTGGGTTGCTTTCAACTGCTCTGCACCGGGTAGCTGGCAGATAGGGTGCTGCCTTGCCGTTCCCTCCCCTTCTCCCCTCCCTGCCAGGATCCCGGGTCCCTCCCCGTGCCCCTTGTAACCTGTTACCTCCATCTCCATCTCATCCACAGCCCACCGCCCACGCTGCCCTCCTCGGGGCCATAGGACTCCCTCTCTCCTCCCCCCTCCCTGGCAGCACCTTGAGCAGAAGGCCGAGTTCTGAAGACCCTCCTTGACCCTCCATTTCTGGGTGCCAAGGAAGCTGGAGGAATCCCTGACTCGTCTTCCCAGGAAGAAGCTGCCTCTGCCGCTGCCACAGTCCCCCTGCAGCCGCCGGGAGGTGGCGCTGGCTGCCTGGATGCTGACCCCAGCTCGGTGGCAGGTGGCCTGCTGGGTGGGGGAACCTTCCTCCTTGAAGAGCCAGGCCCACTCTGCTTAGCTTTTCTACTCACGGTTAGGGACCTGGCTGAGCGGCTGGCAGGAATCGGGACAGGTCTGTGAGTCCGGAAGTAAAGCAGCCCCGTTTCTATCTGCCCGACCAGCATGCGGGTCTCCACACCACCTATCTAGAGTATCACACACACATCTACCGTATATACAGATATATTCTATATACAATCTATATATAAATACATATATATATATATATATACACGTACATATCTATAATGTCTATCTGCAGGGCTCAGAGGCACCTGTGAAGCCTCGGTTCTGCCCATATGCGTGTGGGGAAGGGAGGGGTCCTGGTCATGCTTCTGGGCAGAGGACAGAATATTCTGGCAGAGATGGGGCTCCCATATCAGCACAGAGAGGATCCGGGCCTGTGGGCAGGGTTGGGGTGACCCAGCTTGCCAGCAAAGCCCAGCCCTTTCTCTCTGACCAGCTCTCCACATTCCTGCTTTCCACTTCCAGGCAAAAAGTGTTTGCCTCTCCCCACCTCTGCCCCCTCCAAAAGGATGTAGGTCCTTGACTTGCCCCAAAATGGGCAAGGGCAGACAGAGGGGGCCAGAAGTTCTGGACAGGATGACTGCGCTGAGGAGGGACCATGGTAAAGAGACCTCCAGTGCCAGCCCCATCTGCCTTGGCCACTAAGACAGCCCCTGTGGGAAGGGGGATCCAGGCTGCTCTTCAGCAGGGCAAAGATGACAGGACCAGATGCCTCCATCTCATCCTGGAGCTCTGGGGGCCCAGGGCCTTTCCTCACTTGCCCCTCCTGGCTGGCGGTTGGTCCTGTCCATACATCTGGGTCAGCGTTGCTGGGGACCCCTGTGTGTGCCCCTTGGTCACGTGTATCATCCTCAAGGATGTTTTGCTGCTGTGGCTACTGTGCCTGTGTCCCCTCCTGTACCGTCTCCGTGCAGCCGTCCCGGTAACTGCCTGTCCTCCTTTTGTAGTTTCTGATGTTTGTAACCAGACCCAGCCACTGTCATTAAACAGACTCATTCTTCCTGTTCTGTGTGTTTGGTCTTTTCCTGCCACCTGCCCCTCGCCTCTGTCTCCCCCCCTTTGTTCAGGGCTCAGGCCTTTTCCTGAAAGCCCTCTCCTGCAAGGGCCCCCTTCTGTTCCTGGGCCCCTCTGAGTTGGGGCTTACGACTGTGGTGGGCCTCGCCTGTTTAATCAGGAGCGCAGGGCTGGGAACTGGAAGCTGGGCCGGTGGGGCAGGAAGGGTGTCTGTGCTTATTAAAAAAAGTCAGGGGGCTTTTAGTCTTTCGTTCTGGAAATCTCCTCCCTGGTGAGGACAGAATAAGTGAGGGGGGAGTCAAGGGAGAGATGTTCAAAAGGAAGGGCCCTGCTTGTCCAGTGGTCTAGTGAGAGCCAAGGATGGGGCCTCGGCCTTGTAGGCCTGGCACTGGGCGTCCACCACCTGGAGAGCTAAGTGCCGGCCTGCTACTCAAGTTATGTGTGGTGGGTCAGCCCCTGCGTGTTTGAGAAAGGAAGTCTGCTCTTACCAGCCTCTATCCCCAACATCTTCCCTGAGCTCTCAGCTCCCAGACCCCCACTCCCAAGCCCTCTATCCTGCACCCTACAGCCTCAGGCCAGGTCTGCCCAGCCCCCACCCACGATGGAGGCAAGAGTCAGCAGCATCAACTCCTGGAGGAAGGACCAGGAGGTCACAACCCACAATGGAGGCGAGAGTCAGCAGCATCAACTCCTGGAAGAAGGACCAGGAGGTCACCACCCCCAGGAGGTCACCACCCCCTGGCTGCAGGAAAAGCAGGAAGCAGCCTCTGCCCCTTGGGAGGGCTCTCGGCTGCCTGGGAAGATTCAGCTGACACACAGGAAAAGTCTTGTCTCCCAGACCGTGAACTTGAATGCAGGCTGCGCGTTCATCTCCTGGGCCTGGCACAGCAAAGATGCTGGCTAGAAATCCAAAGAATAAATAAATACCACTCTTAGAAAGCAACCAGTACACGGGGCCAAGAGTAAGCTGTGCAAACTGAGACATAAGTGCAGAGTGGAGAGGACAGCACAGCCAGGGCCCTTCCAGGGGGCAGCGCTGCAGGCTCTGGAGACAGACTGTCTCCTAATACTGTGTGACCTTGGGCAAGTCACTCAGCCTTTCTGAGCCACGGTTGCCTCTAATTTAAAACAAGGTGAACATGAGGCCTGCCTTGCAAAGCAGGTACCAGGAGGAGAAGGACGTATGCCACTATGCTGGGCATGTGGGAGTGCTCAGGACAGAGTGACCGTCAGGCCACTGGAAGAGCGAATGGAAGGGGGGAGGCTGGACTGGGCCAAGATGAGCCGTGAGTCTTGAAAGAGAAGGGGCAGAGAAGGAAAGAGGAAGGGAGGTGAATGAACGAGGGCAGTCTCAGGAGGCAGAGGGCAAAGGAAAGGGAGGTGGAAGCAACCCGGGGGTCCTGCCAGGTCCTGGGCATCATGGCCTCTGGTGAGCTCAGGCCAAGCAGGAGCCAGAGTGGGTGGGGCTGTGGGGCCACAGGGACTGTGAGAAGAGAAGGGGCATCTGTGGTCGGGGGCAGGGGGTGGTCTCTGGGAAGAGAGACCCCCTCCCCATTTCCCTTCACTTGGCTTCAGAGTGGTGAACAAGCTTCTGAAGCAGGCAAAACTGGAATCGTTTTGGCATGCGGCCCTTGAGAAAGGTTCTCTCCGCTCCCCTCCTAGAGAGAGGGCATTGGCAATCAGCGATTCACCCCGAACCTGGGCTAGCGAAGCTGCTTGAGGAGAGGGGGGATGAGGTCCAACCAGAGGTGATGCTGGGCAGGGCTCAGGTGTCCTCCGTTGGGGGGCAGGCCAGGCGCAGGGGGCTACGGGGTAGGGAAGCAATGTCTGGGGTTTTGTTTTGTGCTCTACACTCAGGGATAGCCTTGTCACCGAAGAGCTGAGCAACTGGGTCAGCTCCCCGTGGCGTGCTCGCGCTGGGGTGTCAGCAACGGGGGTGCGGAGGCTGCGGGTCCTTCCCGGCCAGACGGCCCCGGCCGCGCAGCCCCACAGCGACCCCTGCTGGCCGCGGCGGGAACCGCACCCGGGGAGCCCGGGCCGCGGCGCGGGAGAAGGTACCTGCCTGCTCGGCTGCCTGGGGGCGACCTTCCTCCCTGGCTTCAAAGCGGGGAGCGCCCGTAACGCAGCCTGAGGCACAGGGGGACAGTGTGCGCCCCTTACATACTTACGAAAATATCCTCCCGTGTTTTGAGCCAAGGGGAAAAAAAATAAATGCTCTATTTTTAAAATGACTGTACATAAAGCCCCACATTTCCCAGGCTGTTGGCTCGCCTTTGTCAACAACTATAAACTCGGTTTGGGACACCAGAGCCACGTGGAATCATTAAAACAAACAACAGCCTGTCTTTGTTTAAAATTTCGATTTTTTTTTTTGTTCATCATGGATATTTTTGTTTTAATACAGATTTTTTAAAATATTGTATTTAAATATTATTTCTCTTGATTACCATCCCCCTTAAATTTTGTGCCCCAGCCAAGAGCCTCACCCACTTCACCCTATTCCAGGCTGTTTCCCAGTATATCCTGTTTGAGGGACCCCAGCGGAAAAACCCTCATTTTTGACCTCAAGGAAGTCCCCCAGCCACACCTACCAGGGCCGTGGGTTTCATTGTGGCTCATTTCATATCTTTGGTAAAAGAATTTATCTCACCAGTTTGGACTTAGGCAGTCCCTTAGGGTTGGTGACAGGAGCTCAGAAGCTTCTGGTGGCAGGAACAGAAGCCCACTGAGGCTCCCAAAGTGCAGGGGGCTGCATCGTCAAGTTCATGCTTGGAATACGCGAGTCAGGCCTCTGGGATCAGGAAGAACCACAGGGCCCAGGCTCGCTGGAAGGACCGGCCCCGGGCAGCCGCCCAGGAGCCTGGGAACTGGAGGGTGGACTAGGCGAGTGCGGCTCCAGGCCCGGTCATCTCCCGAGCCTCAGCCGCGAGGCTGGGCGCCCCCCACCGCAGCATGCATGCATAGGCTCTGAGACTCCACTCCTCTCCGCCCAGCTTCTCAGCCTTCCACTTCTTCCCACCACTGAGTAACCAGTTCCCAAACTCCGCACAGAGACGCTGTGTCATCCAGCCTTTCTCAGTGTCTGTGGGTGGACAAGGCTCTCATCTGAGGCCACCATACAAGCTACTGCTGCCCTGGGTGAGGTCCAATCAGCCATGGCCACATGGTACGGAACATGGCTACTGCTACAGTACTAGCACCAACGGCCTAAAGGACAGAGACATCATCCCCAGATGACTTCCTGTCAGCTTCAACTTCTTGGTCTTAGGTTCTCTCTCCCACACTCGAAACCCCCGCCCCACAGCCCCCAGTCCTATGGGCGCAGCCCCCATATCTGACCTTTTCTTCAGCTGCCCTGGTGCTTCTGGCCTGACTCCGCAGCCGCCTCCCCGCCTTCTCCAGTCCATCCTTCACGTGGACGCCAGCTCAGTCTGCTGGGGACAAAAGTGGCCCTGTTCCTGTTCCAGAATCTCCAGTGGCTCCAGATTACCTCACAGAGACAGTCTGGGATCCTCAGCCATTGAGAGCCCACAGTCTGGCACCAACATACATCCCTCATCTTACTTGGCAAGTCCAAACTGTTAGTCATTCTCCATCACAGATCTGACTTTCTCCAGCTTCGGGCCTTTGCTCACTCGCCCCCACTCTGGAGCGGCCCTCTCCTCCCCACCCCAGCATCTCCACCTATTGAAATGGTACCCCCTCCTCCAGGCTGCTCCAAGCCTGTCCTTGCCAGAACCTTCCTGGAAGAGCCCTCTCTTTGTGCAACTGAGACTACCTCCCACCTGAGCACTGTGGTGTCCACACCATACACAACCTCTCTCTCCTCCCTGGGACAGGTTTGAGAGTTGACGCGACATCTTCAAAATCACAGCCAGGCGGCCGTGTGGACGGTGCGTGCGTAGATGGTGGATGCAGGAGGACGGAGTCTTGAACGGGGGTGGGGGTGGGGGTAGTGGAGGTGGTGGGAGGTGATAGATCCGGGATTTATTTTTGAAGTAGGTCCAACACGATTTATTGGTGGATTCGACGTGGCGGGTGGAAGAGAGGACATCTGAGGGTGACTCCAAGGTTTCTGGTCTGCTTGGTGTGATGAGTGGAGTGGCCATTTTCTTGGGGGAAATAGCCTGGGAAGAACAGGTGTTGGCAGGAGGAAAAGCAAGAGCTCTGCTTTGTCCACGTGAGACACGGGGCATCCAGGAGGCAGCTGGATGCTGCAGCCTGAAGCGTGACAACACTGTCAGGGCTGGGACTTAAATTTGGGACTGGATGAGATCACTGGAGAGAGTGTGGGAAGAGAAGAGAGGCCAGGCCAGAGCCCTGGAGTGCTTGACCCTGAGGTCAGGGGTAAGAGAGGAGCCAGCGAGGGAGTGGGGTCAGGGGATGGGACAAAATCTAGAGCTGCCCAGAAGCCTTTCCTGGTGGCCTGCCCAGCTGTGTCAGCACTGCTGCAGGGTCCAGAGCTGTGAGGACAGAGGCAAGGTGTGCCCAGCATGGCTGGAGGGGAGGGAAGCCTGACGGGGGGCAGGCGGAGGGTGTGGAGGAGTGGATGGGGAGGGAGACAGGGACAGAGGAGATGGGGAACATGGAGTCAGGGGAGAGAGGGGCCAGCGCATTTGCGAAGGAGGCTGCGAGGGTGCACGCGGGGCAGGGGGCAGGATTTCAGGAGCGAAGTCCTCCAGAAGGAGAAGGAGGTGGCCTTAGAGGACCTGCTTGGGAAGGTGGGGAGGCGGCTGGGGAGACGTTATGGGGGGGTGGAGAGCACCAGGCTGACTCAGTGAAGTATGAGTCAAGGTCATTACCTGATTACCTGAGGAGCTGGTGGGTGGGGGTGCAGGGGGGTTGAGGAGAGAAGGGAGCTGAGAAGGTCTCAGCTGTGGAACTGGGCAGGATGATGAGGAAGGTGTGAGATTCCAGAGACGTGCACCAAGAACTTGAAGTGAGAGCAGCCAGCGCCCCCCTGGGGTAACTTTTGTCAAAGAAAAACTAGAGCTGGACGGTAGTTACAGTGGTCAGACCAGACTTTATTCAGGACTATTTCAACAGGAAAGAGACCTGAGTACAGAACCAGGCTCGACTCCGAACACAGTGTGGACAAGCGGGGATTTACAGCCAAGGAGCAGGGTAGGGGCAGTGGATGGAAAATTACTAAGAGGAAACACCAGGAGGGAGGCGGCTTCTGGCTAAACCCACCTGCCAGGATTCTTGCTGGAGGCAGCCCGGGGTGGGGGGGGATCAGACATCACCGGGGCTGGGGGCAGGGAAGGATTGTGAAGGACGAGGAATCGGATGGGGGATTCTAGCTAAACCAACTGAGCAGGATTCTTGCTAAAACTGGACAATGCAGATGAACACGCAAGTCCGGAAGTCAGGCCTAGTGGGAAAGATCAGAGGATCCTCGTCCCTTTCTCCCCCGGGGCTCAGGGGAGGGTGGAGCAGGGTGTGCTAAAGGACTACACAGGGGCGGGCAGGCCGGCCTAGCCCTGGGGCCTCCGAATGAACCCGTCATGTGGAACAGACACGCCCACTGCCCAGAGGGTCCCCAAGAGGCCACCCAGTCACACAGGGGCCTGAGGAGCCCACCCCTCCGTCCTGCTCTTCCAGCCTTTTCTGCAGCCAATGTGGGGCCTGTGCACCTGCGGTGGGGGGGGGCCGGGGAGGGGGGGCCGGGAGGGAGGGCTGGGGGGGAGGGACCTCTCAGGGCAGGTGGCAAAGTGAGCCCTTGACCTTGTCTAAGTCCAAAGACAGAATGTGAAATACTGTTAATTGCTAAAAAACAATCATTTTGTTATGTAAAAACAAAAATTCTTTAACTGCATTTCAGAAAATTTAGAAAAGAGCACCACCGGTCATCCATCACCCTCACCAATCTTCCAGATGTCTTTTGTATGCACTAAAACTTTTATAATGCTTTAAATTTTTAGACATAGTCTTAAAAATAGCATTCACAGGAGTTTTGCATGGTTACAAAAGCAATCTGTGATCTTTGCGGGGAATTTGGGGAAAAGGAAACACACAAAGAAGGAATAAAACTCACCTGCGATCCCTCCCACCAGACGCGGGCCGGCGGTGTTCAGTGCGGATGCTCAGCTGCCTTCCGGGGGCCGCGCTCAGTGTACCCGGCATGTCCACGTCATTTTTGTACTAAGACAGGATCGGATGGTCCGCCCCGGTTTTGTGCGATCCCTTTGCAGCAGGAAGCCTTCTGAAGTTTGCACAAGTAAGTTGTTTACGTCGGGGTCACACAGGGACAACAAGAGCCGTGGACTCCGAGAATGTGTGCCTGACACACTCCCCGGGTGTTTGGCTGGCCCCTCTCCGCCCCATCAAGACCCTCCCACAGTTTCGCACAGTCACACGCACACAGGGCCGGCACCATTGGGTCCAGAGCCCACCTCTCCAGCCTCGCTTCCCTCGTGCCCCCTGCTATCTTGCTCTAGCCCCTCTTGCCCTTGCCTCCTTGCTGTTCCTTGCATGTTCCTGCCCCGGAGCTGCTGTTCCTGTTGCAGCTGCTGTTTCCTGTTCCCAGAATGCTCTTCCCCTGCATCATCTTGCAGCTTCCCCCCTCCCTTCGCTCAGGTCTCTGTGCAAATATCACCTCCTCAGAGAAGCCTTCCCTGACTACCTCTCCGACACAGCAGCCCCAGTCCCTCTCTCTTTGCCCTGGTTTGGTTCCTCTGGCTCTGACCTTGACCTGACCTTGCACTTTTGGATGTCTGCCTCCTTCATTAGCACATCTCCTTCAGGAGGACGTGGACCTCACCTATGGAAGCTGGGACCAGGGTGAGGTGAGTGAATTTTGCCCTCAGGGGCAAAATTTCAGGGGGCGTTAAAAATCCCAGGAATCAAGAGAAATAATATTTGAATGCAATATTTTAAAAAATTGAAATTAATGCCCACAAAAACCATTATGGAAAAAATATCAAAATTTTAACTGAAGACAGGATCTGTTTTCCTTGCTCCTCTATCGTGAGTGTCCAGAGCCGCCTGGCCACAGCTGATGCTGGCAGATGTTCGCTGAAGGAGTTAAGGAGAGCAGGGGAGGGGGCAGACAGAGCTGGGTGGAGGCAAAAGACCAGAATGGAGGGGACAGAGGGGCCCCTGCCCTGGGAAGTAGGGAGGTGAGAGGCCAGCAAGTCCCCTGGAACAGGGCAGAGACCAGAGGCAGTGAGTTGGGGTTCTGCTTTCAGGGGAGTGGGGAGCACTGATGAGGAAAGTCTGAGTTAGAGTAGATGCTGGTGGTGGTAGTTGTTGGGGAGAAATTTGAATTACTCACTGTGTTAGCTTCCTGTGGCTGCCATAACAAATTATCACAGAGTGAGTGGCTTAAAACAACGGAGATTTATTTCCTCACGGTTTGGAGGCCAGAAGTTTGAAATCAAGGTGTGAGCGGGGCTGCGCTCCCTGTGATGGCTCTTGGGCAGTATCCTTCCACCGTGGACCGGTTGTTTGTGTCCCCCCCAAATTCATATGTTGAAACCTGATCCTCAAGGTGACGGTAATCAGAGGTGGGGCCTTTGGGAGGTGATTAAGTCACGAGGGTGGAGCCCTCATGATGTGATTAGTGCCCTTGTAAAAGAGACCCCCCCAAGACCCCTATCATCCTGCGGTGGGAAGACACAGCAAGAAGATGCCTTCTGTGACTCAGGGAGCAGGTCCTCACCAGACATGGAATCTGCCGGCATCTTCGTCTTGGACTGCCAGCCTCCAGGACTGTGAGAAATAAATGTGTGTTGCTTACAAGCTACCCAGTCTGTTGTATTTTTGTTATAGTAGTTCAAATAGACTAAGATACCTTTGTCCCTTCCAGCTTCTGGTGGCACCAGGCGTCCCTTGGCTTACGGCTGCATCACTCCAGTCTCTGCCTCCGTGGTCACATGGCTTCTCTGTGTCTGTCTCAAATCTCCCTCTGCCTTTCTCTTTTAACGAGATGTCGTTGGATTTGGGGCCCATCCTAAATCTAGGATGACCTCATCTCGAAATCTTTAACTTAATTACATCTGCAAAGACCCTTTCCCAAATAAGCCCGCATTCACAGATCCCCAGTAGATGTGAATTTGGGGGCTTCCGTTTCAGGCCACTACACCCATCGTGGGAGGAAGGAGCCGTGGAAGAGGCAGGGACCTGCCGTGACCATGAGCCTAGGCCCTGCTCCTTCTTCTGTGAGCCGGACAGTCGCTGGGCCCTGCCCTGGAACCGTCCATCCCCAGGGAGGAAGAACACGGTAATGATCATGTGAACAGCAGGGTAATTTCAGCCAGGTGAGGACAGAGTCGCATGGGCCGGTGGCGGGGGGCGGTGTTCTTTTAGATGGGCCTCATCTGTTCTCCATCAGCCCTCAGGACCCCGTTTTATAGCCCAAGAGCTGGGCTCAGTTAGCAACTCGCCCGCAGTCACAAAGCAAAGCACGAACCCCAGGCTGACCCCGAAATCCGAGCCCCCCACCCCCAACTCCCACCATTAGTGGAGAGAAGCAGACAGAGCAGAGAAGGAAGCCGTCATCCCTGGCCCTGACCCCTCGCCTGGCTTCCTTGCTGCCCTGCCGGCTTCCACAGTCACCTCCTGCAGCCCGTCTCCACCCAGCAGCCTAGCAGTGCCTCCTCCAAGCGTGCCAGCCCCAACTCAGGCCTTCCAATGGCCTGCAGGTCCAGAGGCCCTGTAGAAGCAGCAGCTATAATGGGGGGTGTTAATGAAGCCCGTAAGGAACCTGGGATCTGAGACCGAGGGGAGGGGCAGGAAGGCCTCTCAGAGCCTGAGGGAGAGAGCGTGTGTTCATAGATGTTGCCGCGTCCTCCGTTTCCTCCTGAACTGAGATCTGGGCCGCCGGTGGAAGGGCAGGTGTTGGCAGCCTGGGAGGAGCAGTGGGACCCGGTCTGCGCGTCCACCTCTGCGGGAGGAGCGGACGGAGGCCGCCCTCTGGGGACGTGGAAAGGCCTTCGGGAGCCTCGAGAGAACACAGCTCCTGGGAACAGGCTGCTGTGTCTCTCAAGGGCAGAGGGTGGCCTCGTGGGCAGCCCCATTTCAGACTGGCGTCAAGAAACCAGACTGGCTCCAGATCCCCCCTGAATGACTGTGCAACTGCGGGCAAGTCTCGCCCTCTGTTAGGCTCAGTCACCACAGCCCAAAGTGAGGGGCCAGATGACACCTGGCGCCCCGCCAGCTCTTTAATTGTTCCTTCTTCTGCTGAGCCCAGAGTCTCCCCTGGGAGTTATTTGGAGGAGCCCCAGGGAGCTGGAATCCTAGTGGTGACCAGCATCCCCCCAAGTGCAGCTGGGGTCAGGGCGCCAGGCCACGGCGGAGCAGGAGGGGGACGGACCAGGTCCCAGGAGGAAGAAGAACACAGGCCACGGATTTCGTTTTTTTTTCTTTCTTTACTATTTTTCTCTTTTTAATTACGTAAGTATCCATTTATATATTCTCATTGTAAAAGATTTCAGAAGTGTCTATGAATATAAAGTAAAATATGACAGACTCTCTCCAGGCTCCACCTGCCCCTGCAAGGTCTTGAGCAGGTGACTTGAGTTTTCGGGGCTGTCCGGAGGCAGAGGGGCGTCAGTCGCCATGCAGGAAGCAGTGGCGAGTGCCTGGCTCGCAGCTCGCCCTCGACAGCCTTAGCCATTTCTGTTGCTCACCAGCTCCCACTCTCGCTTCTTTCCCCAGAGGCAACCCACGAATGCGTATGTGTGTATCTTTCCAATCCTTTTTCTGCACAATTGTGTGTATGTACACACACACCTTTATCTTAGGGAAATGGAATCATACTTTAGGTATTTCCTTTTCCTGCCCTCATGACCTAATCTCCTCCCAAAGATCCCACCTGCAAATACCACCACCTTGGGATGAGGTTTCAACATATGAATTTGGGGGACGCAAACATCCGGTCTATGGCAGAGATCTCTCCGGCTCCGTGGGCGGAGGCCTGCCACGTTCTTCAAAACTGCCGCTTGGTACTCAGTTGTGTGGATGTTTTTTAGGAAAAACTCATTGTTTTCCTCTGCTCACACTACCAACACTTCTGACGCCAGATGTGTGGGTTTTCACGCCCAGCAATTCTGACACTAACTGCCTGGAGTTAGCACAGACCCCACAGGTCAGTCCCACCCGACTGTCCCCCACTGCAGATGCCAGTTTCAAGTCGTGGGTCCCCAAGTTATCTACAGCTTCTGTGAGACTTGGCTACAAATCGGAGTTTCCTGTGATCCCCTCCTTGGGTTCGATAATTTGCTAGAGCAGCTCATGGAACCCAGCAAAGCAGGTTACTTGCTGTTACCAATTTATTGCAGAGGATAATTTAAAGGATAGAAACAAACAGCCAGATGAAAAGATCTGTGCAGGAGCCCCTGTCCCCGTGGAGCTGGGGCGCATCACCCTCCCAGCACGTGACCGTGTTCACTTTGGAAGCTCTCCAAGCCCCGTACTTTGGGGAGTTGATGGAGCCTTCATCATGTAGGCATGATTCACTCAATCTCCAGCCCATCTCCTCTCCCCGGAGGATGCGGGATGGCGGTGGAAGTTCCAAGCTTCTAATCATGGCTTCGAATCATGACCAGCTGCCATCCAGGAGCCCACCCAGAGTCACCTCATTAGAACAAAAGACGCTCCTGTCACTCAGGAAATTCCAAGGAATTTAGGAGCTCTGTGCCGGGAACCAGGCGACGAGACCGATTTATATATTTTTAAATTATTACAGGATGTGTATACTATTATTAAACCCATCCCTAATTGTTGAACGTTGCGGTGGTTTTGGATTTTTCACTCTTAAACATGCTGCAGCAAATGTCTTTGTCCGCATAAGTCCTAAAAGCAAATTGTTCAGTCAAAAGGTAGGAAAATTTTAAGTTTTGATAGAAGCTGCCAAATTGCCTTGAAAAAGGTTTTACCCATTTGCGCTCATAATGGTTTATGAGTGCCCTTTACCCATATCCTTGTCGATACTGAGTATTATTAATCTTTTTAATTTGTACTAATTTTACTGGGTAAAAATATCTCATCATTTTTAAAAATAATTCATAGATTTTACTATTTTTTTGTTTTTTAAAGATTGGCACCTCAGCTAACAACTGTTGCCAATCTTCTTTCCCCCCCCTTTCTGCTTCTTCTCCCCCAACCCCTACAGTACATAGTTGTATATCTTAGTTGTGGGTCCTTCTAGTTGTGGCATGTTGGACACTGCCTCAAGGGCCTGATGAGTGGTGCCATGTCTGTGCCCAGGATCCGAGCCGGTGAAACCCTGGGCCGCTGAAACGGAGCGTGTGAACTTAACCACTTGGCCACGGGGCTGGCCCCTAGGTTTTACTTTTTAGTACAGTTTTATATTTACAGAATAATGGAGCAGATAGTACATAGAGTTCCATATACCCACACCACCCCCAATTCCTGCCCCGTCCCTATTACTAACATCTTGCATTAGTGTGGTGCATCTGTTACACGTAGTGAGCCAATATTGATACACTATTATTAACCAAAGTTCATAGTTCACATTAAGGCTCATCCTTTGTGTTGTATTTTTCTATGGTTTTGACAAATGCATAATGACATGTATCTGTTGTTACAGTTTCAAACAGAATAGCTTCACCACCCTAAAAATCCTCTGTGCTCCATCTATTCATCCCTCCCTCCCCTAGCCCCTGACAAGCACTGATCTTTTTACTGTTTCTGTAGATTTGCCTTTTCCAGAATGTCATATAGTTGGAATCATACAGTCTGTAGCCTTTTCAGACTGACTTCTTTCACTTAGCAATACGCATGTAAGGTTCCTCCATGTCTTTCTGTGTCTTGATGGCTCATTTCACTTTATTGCTGAATAACTTTTTTTTTTCCTTGCTGAGAAAGATTGGCCCTGAGCTAACATCTATTGCCAATCTTTCTCTTTTTGCTTGAGGAAGATTCGCCCTGAGCTAATATCTGTGCCAGTCTCCCTCTATTTTGTATGTGGGTCACTGCCACAGCATGGCTGACGAGTGGTGTAGGTCTACACCCAGGATCCAAACCTGTGACCCTGGGCCACCAAAGTGGAGCGCACCAAACTTAACCACTAGACCACAGGGCTGGCCTTGCTGAATAATATTCTATCATATGGATGGACCACAGTTTGTTTAGCCATTCACCTGTTAAAGAATTATCATAGTTTTTTTTTTTTTTACAATTTTAGTATACATCTTTTAAAAAGTGAAATCATTTTTCTATATAGCCAAAGTCAAATTTTCACAGTTGATGAAATAAATAACAATTTCTTAGTATCATCTAACATTCATATTAAGATTTCACTAATTGTCTCAAGATATTTTTATGGCTAGTTTATCCAAACCAGGACTTTACATCAGGTGGCCGTGTCCCTTGGGTCTCCTTTTATCTAGCACAGCCCTTTTGTCACTGCATTGCTTGCTGTTGCAGAAAGCCCCCTGCTGGGGGCTGCTCACTTTGTCACCGTGTCTTGTATTTTGTGCCTCCAGCCCCTGAATCTCCTGTAAACTGGAAGTTAGAACTAGTCTGAAGTCAGTTCAAACGTTGCTGCCCAGAAATCACCACAGGGGAAGCTGTGTGCTTCTTGCTACATGCATCCCACAGGGAGACACCGGGCGTCTGGTTGTCCCACAAGTGATGAAAGGCTGACCCCTGGGATAGGTGACGGCAGTCTGATCCTTCCACGTGGAAGCAGAAAGGAATCCTTGTGGTTTTGCTTTGTCACCAATGAATGTCTGCTTCCCCTTTCACATACATGGCAATCACCGCCTGACTCCGTGGTGTAACACGATGGTTTTCTGATCTGGTTACTCCTACCACATCTATCAGCTGGGGGGTGGGCGGCCCCCAGGGTGGCCCCCAGCGAGCCCTGCCTCCTGGTATTTGTGCCTGTATCAGTTTGCTAGGGCTGCTGTAACAGGGTACCACAAACTGGGTGACTGACACAACAGAGTTCTTGTCTCACAGTCCTGGAGATTAGAAGTCCAAGTTCAAGGTGTCACCAGGGCCACACTCCCTCAGAAGGCACTCAGGAAGGGTCTGTTCCAGGCCTCTCTCCTGGTTCCTTGGCTTGTGGTAGCGTAACTCCAGTCTTCACACAGCATTTTCCCTGTGTGTGTCCAAATTTCCCTTTTTATAAGGACACAGTAATACTGGATTAGGGGTCCACTCTATTCCACATGACCTCATCTTAACTACATTAATGATGTTAACTACATTAATTACCCTAATTACCTCTTCAGTGACCCTATTTCCAAATAAAATCTCATTCTGAGGATTAGGACTTCAACATATGAACCAGGGGGAATGCAATTCACCCCCTAAGAATGCCCGTATGTAATCTCCTTCCCTGAGTGTGGGCTAGACCGGGTGGGGTTCTTTTTGGTTAAATTCACATAAAATAAAATTAACTATTTTCTTCTTCTTTTTTTTTTTTTTTTTGAGGAAAATTAGCCCTGAGCTAACTACTGCCAATCCTCCTCTTTTTGCTGAGGAAGACTGGCCCTGAGCTAACATCCGTGCCCATCTTCCTCTACTTTATATGCGGGACACCTGCCACAGCATGGCTTACCAAGTGGTGCCATGTCCGCACCTGGGATCCAAGCCGGCGAACCCCAGGCCACTGAAGTGGAACGTGCGCACTTAACTGCTGTGCCACTGGTCCCGCCCCTAAATTAACCATTTGAAAGTGAACAATTCAGTGTTATTTAGCACATTCACCGTGTTGCACAACCACCACCTACATCTAGTTCCAGAATATTTTCATCGCCCCAAAGGAAACCTCATACCCGTTAAGCAGTTTCTCCCCACGGCCCCCGGTGCCCAGCCCCTGGTAACCGCTAACTCTGCCTTCTGTCCCTATTCTGGATACTTCATATAAGTGGAATCATGCAATATGTGGCCTTTTGTGCCTGGCTCCTTTCACTGAGCACACGAACCTAGTGACCCCCTCAGAAACTCAGCACAGCCACAGGGAAGCTACACAGACAGCTTCCATCTTGCTGGCCCTTTCTAGCTCTGTCACCTGCTCCTCTGATGGACGCCAGCTCAGGTGGAAAGTGGGAAGGGGCCCCGTGGAAAGGCCCCCCCGGCAGGGAAGTGAGGGAGGTGTCCGCCAGTGCTGGCTACATGATTTCCGGGAGCCAGTGCAAATGAAGATGTGGGCCCCCCCCCACCCCCCCGTTTAAAAGGCAGGAAAAAGGTGTCATTAAAGGGACCAAAATATAAACCTTTTTCTTTCTTCTGTGGTCTCCTTTGACTTGTCATGGTGTTTTTTATTTGCTATTTAATGTCATTTATTAATGTCATTTACTTTAAAATGAAATTTTAAATTATAGCATGAATTTTACTGTTCATCTGTATATTGCACAGTGCCGGTCTTCCAGTGTTAATAAGAGCACTGACTTAGCTCATGTGCAGAATCGTCAGACTGACACCATTGGGATCTCATCGCCGGTATGTACATACGGACCGAGTTTCGTTCTTACCGGAACAGTGAAACACCGCACCAAACTAACTCAACCGTTTCTACTTCACTTCTGGATTCCACCCAGACTCTGTATGGAAGCTGGCGGCTCCCTCAACGTGCTCACCCTGAATCTCACTGCACTCTCCCCCACACGGTGTGGGTCCCCAAGAACTCTGCACACGTGGGGTATCTCAAACGCTTTACGAGGATGGGGCTGCAAGGAATGGCGGTGGATGTGCATATGGCGGATCTCCTGGGCTCACGGGCACGCTCCACCCTCCCGTTGGACTTCACTTACAAAACACAAGTTCAAAGATGAAAGTACGCAGCAGAGCATTAAATCTGGCACAGGTCACACGCCCATGAAGTCAGCCCTGCCTCTGGACAACAGCCAGCAAGGAAGTGAACCTGCCGATGAACTTGGAAGTGGATCCCCCCCAGCCGGGCCCTGAGATGCTCACTGGCCCAGCCAATACCTCCATTTTACAGACCCAGCTAAGCCATGCCCAGATTCCCGACCCACAGAAAGTGTGAGATAATAAAGTGTGTTGTTTTAAGCAGCCAAGTTTTGGGGTAATTTATTATGCAGCCATAAATAACTGATAAGCGGGCATTCTTCTATCAAGCAGAGCTTCCTTCCTCCAAATTAGGGCTATTTGGTTACTTTGAAATACAGTTTCTGCTGGAAAGGCAGGATAGATGCTGTGTCTTTCCCCTTACTCACCAATTTTCAAAGTAAGATATTGGTTTAATAAATATCCCATTGGGGTCCCAAGAGTTTCTCAGGAACACATGACCTTGCATCATTTCGATGTATTTCAATCACCTACAATGCTTTTTCTTTTTGATGCTCAAATTGTTACAATTTGACCCCTGGGAGTCCCTTTCACTGCTCCCTATGTCCTTTTGACATGACCCCATTAATCTCTGAAGGCTTCCTTGCTTTCTGCCACAAACAAGGTGTCCCAGGCTCCTCTCACACTTTCCCTGCCCCAGACCTGGAGCCGCCATTTTTCCAGGTGCCTCCTCCCCTCCCCTGTTCCTTCAGTGGTGGCTTCTTTATCGACACAGATCTGGATGCTAGGGGTCGTCATGGTTTTAATTTGCATTTCCCTAATTACTAGCTGAGTGCGGCATCTTTTCCTATATTCACTGACCATTTTCACTTATTCTTCTGTGAATGGTCTGTTCTTAGCCTTTATCCAATTTTCTCTTAGATTATTTTGTAATTTGAAAATTGATTTGTAGGACCTCTTTTTTAGTTTCTAGATATTGATACTTGATCAGCTACATTCTTTGGAAATACTTTCTCCCCTTTGCTTGGCTTTTAACTTTATCTAGGGCACAGACAAACTTTTTATGGCACAGAAGTTTGCAGCTTTTATGTCGTCAAATCTGTCAATCTTTTCATTTATGGCTTCTGGGTGGGGCTTCTAGGGAGGCCTCAAGGTTAGGAAAATTGCCTGAAGTCACACATCAAACAGATAGTTAGTGGTGAGTTGGGTACACTGAGTGTTTGCCACCAGAGCCAGTGCCCTTTTCCCCAGGCCACGCTGCCCTCCCGCGTGGGGGCAGGGAAGGTGCAGCTGTGATCTGGGGTCTGCAGGATGCGCCCAGCTGGGATCCCAGCTGTGGGAGGTGACATGGGCTGCGGAATAACATTCAAAGTCCATTCCCAAAGGCCAGTCGGAATGACCAAGCCTTGGCGGAGACTAGAGTGACCCAGAGGAGGCTGATAAGTGTTGAGACTGGCACATATGAGAAGCAGGCTGCTGGGAGGGGGGCTGAGATTTCAAGGCCACCACGGGGGAGCGGACGGAGGCAGGAGGAGAGAGAGCTGAAAATATCCCTGGGTCCCAGGAGTCTGACACATATGCCCCTGGACCCTGGATGCCCCAGCATTTCCCTTGGGTGGCAGGCAGCTCTCAGGGGGCCTGGGGTCTCGTAGCACATGAGTGCCAGGATACAGGATCACTGGTGCCCTTCCTAGGCGTGACGTCCTCAAAGGCAGGCAGGGTTTGGCGTCCTACGAACTCTGACAAGCCCTCTTAAGAGCAAGCCCGTGGGTTTGAGGTCGTTAACCTTTAGGCGGGACTGCAAGGTTTCTGGTGAGAAAGCAGGTAGAGGGAGCAAGAGAAATCGTGGCTTCTCCAGGTCCCTCGGTGCAGTACCGCACATAGTCACTAGGTGGTGACCCTTCACCATCAATAGCAACAGCCGGCGCCCAACGAGACGCTGGCCCCCTTCTCTGGAAAACCCCTCAGCTTCACCTCACTCAAGCCCACTCTTCCTGACTTTGCCCCCCTGGAGCCAGTAGGTGAGGGGAGAGAAATCCGGAGCATACATGGAGAGGACATCTGGGTGCTGTGTTGGCCAAATTCTGGAGAGAGAGGATGCCTTTCTCATGGGCCCCCTCCCCCATCCCTCTCACTTGGGCCCTTGCAGTAGTCTCTTCACTGGCCTCCCCAACTTCGCCCAAACCAGTCTGTCCTAAGCACAGCCAGAACAACCTTTCTGAAATTGGGTATGGTCCACCACGATGGCTGGAAAGAGCATGGGCCTTGGGTCCAGCACCTACCTCTGCTCTCCACCAGCTGTGTGGCTTTGGGCACAGCCATAAACCTCTCTGAACCTTGACAAGAAAGTCAGCACCCCTTCGTTCAATAGAACTTCATTACGTCATCTAAAACTTTTAAAATCTCAGCTAAGAAAGAGACTTCTACTATTTTACTCCCCTGGACAAACACAGGGGCATCCTTCAAAGATATATCATCAGAGCCTTTCTGACTTCGCTAACTTAGGACTTCAGGGTCCCACTGCCCTTTTCTACCAGGGGTGTTCTCGATCTGAGTGTCATGAGAGGGTCTCAGGATTACTCAGGCATGAAAGAAACCTGTTGTTCTCATGTGTTGGGGAGCTGGCCCGTGGTTGCTCCCCCTCCTGCCTTCCTGCAAAGCACTGCTTACAAAGGACAAAGTCTTCTCATTTTAAAACTAGAGTGTGTGGTCTTCATTCCACAACAGCCTGTTTCCTCATCTGTAAAACCTCTCTTGCCTACCTTGCAGGATTGCTCTCAAGATTAAAAATGTAATCACGTCTGAGAAAGCCCTTTCCAAACAGTTTACGCAACTGTAAACTATTAGGGTGCAATTTCCTGGTTCTCCCCATTGCTTACAGGACAAAAGAAAAACACGTTATCCTGATCCATCAGAGCCTCCAGCACACGCCCACCCGCCTTCCCAGGCCTGTGGCCCACCCTCCTCCTGACATCCTGTGATGAGGCCAAACCAGGGCCCCAGCAGTTTCCCTCCCACAGCAGGCGTGTCCGTGCTCCCCGTGTCTTCCTTCTCGTTCGTTCTACTGTTCCTCATCCGTACGTGTCAAGATCCTCCCTATACCATTAGGCCCACTGAAAAAAAACACAGTCCTTAGACTGTGTTTTTCAGTAAGTTATGAAAGTAATACATGCACATGGTATGAAGAAGAAAAGCAAGCCCCTGTCTCCCTCGTTTCCCCTCCCGGCCCCCACGTAAGGTTACTCCACAAACCCTCTTCCAGAAAGTTGTTGCAGTTCTACCAGCATATATGTGTACGTTCCCTTTAAATGTAGGTAAATAGAATTATCCTAAACTTGCACCTTGCTCTTTTTCACTTAATGTCTCTTGTATTCCATATCAACACCGAGAGTGCTGCCTCCCTGGTTTAACAGCCCCGTGACATCACCACAAATTATACCCTGGTCTATTTGACACCCTGCCCCTCCGGCTGGACAGGTGCCGTTGTTGCAGCCGAGGCTGTGATAAGCTCTCTGCACGTACGTCACCGGGCAGTGGGCCACGTTTCTACGGGACAAATGCCCGGCGTCAGCCACCACCACGAATCCCTCCCCTTCTGCAGGCTCCAGGGCTGACGACGCAGCTCAGGTGTTGGAGTCCGCGGGAGTCTAACATCAGAGTGTGGCTGCATTCCAACCCCAGCTGCTCGCCTTGGTTTTCTCATCCCTAAGACGGGGAATGACCCGGAATGGCTGCCCTTCTCCTTCCTGTTATCATGCCTTGAGCACTTTCAGTCCCCTCGAGAGTGAGGCTCTTTGCAGGAGGCCCTGGTCTCCTTCCTCTCTGCGCCCTGCAGCACCCCGGGATAGGAGGGAGCATGATAAACGGCCCCTGTGTGTGCTACTGAGGAGCAATGCTCCTGCTTTGGCCCACCTCTATGTCCCAGGGGGAAGAGGCCTTTCTCCAGATAATCCCTAGCAATCGGGAGCCCCTCCCCCCTTTCCATTTCTTAACCTCCCACCCCATCCAGGACAGTGACAAACACCACGCACGCACGGGGTGGGGGCTCAGGAGCTCCAAGAAGGGCCAGGGTCTTGACCCAGCATGAGACCAACACTACTGCCTGATTCTGGTCCCCCCGGGTCCAGACCCCTCTCCCCTCCAACCAGGCCTGAGTCTCTCCTCAAACTTGCTCCTCCAGGCGGTCCAAGCCTTTGAGAGGGGAAAGGATCAGGTGACAAGAGCCAGCGAGTGCTGAGAAAGGGGCATGGTTTTGTTTATCTAGTCCGAAGGGGCCGGCTAGGCCAGGTCCTCGGGCTCCCGAGGAGGGAGAAGAGTCCACTTGGGCAGCCAGACCTGGACCGGGAGGGCAGAAGGACAGAGTGGCCTGGGCGCCAGCAAGCGTCAGCCTGCGCCCCCGCACCCACCTAGAGGGATGGAGGGAAGGAGGGATGGAGTTGGGCCGGTCCTGTCGATGCCTCTGGGAGGAGGGAGGTTCAGGAATTTTGGCCCTAGCCCGCAGGGCAGATGTGTAAGGGGCCCTGCACCGAGGTGCCCGGAGACTCAGGAGAGACTGATGCCCGCCCCCACCCCCAGGGAGCAAGCAGCAGGGCTAGGGAAGGAGCTGAGGTGGGGGAGATCAATCAAAGCCGAGCTCCTCTGGGCCGAGGGAGAGTAGAGTTTGCCTCAAAGCTGATGAGACATTGGGGTCCTCGTGTGCTGATAATAACAATAACAGCTGCTAGCAGTTATGAGCGTGTGCGCCATGTCCGGCCAAGGGGCTTCTTACAAGAGGCAGGGTCTGTTTTTGCCCCCATTTTACAGAGGAGGAAGCCAAGGCCCAGTGAGGTTGAAGGGTTTGTCCAAGGGGGCACAGGTGGTAAGTGGTAGGGCAAGGATCTGAACTCAGGTGGTCCGGCTCCAGAGCCCCCACCACCTGAAAACAACCGGATGAGCTTGCATTTCACTGCGTCCCCACCATCAATCACCTGAGAAGGCCAGACAGGCCTTACTGCTTTGCAAATTAAGACCAGGCTCCAAGGGGCTAAGGCCTGGGCGGAGGCCGCCCCGTCCCTGAGCCTGACTGCAGTCGAATCTTCAGATGCTGAGCGCTTTCCTCTGCACCGGCTGCAGGCGGCTGTGTGTGAGCCAAGGTTCTGCACCATCAGGAAAGTTCTGTGTCGTCGGGCCAGAGGCAACATGGGTTTTTACTGTGTCTGCTGTAAAGGAGATTCTTATGACTCCTCCAGACACCCCCGCCGCCCACTCAGGCACACACCTCTGGCGTCTCCCAGTGGCAAACACCCCTCACGCTTTTGTCATCGATGCCAGCTCTGGGCTCAGTGCCGGGGGCGGGTGGGGGCGGAGGAAGTTGAGCAAGACCCGGCCTCAGCCTCGGAGGGAGCCTTCGCCCCAGAAGGATGCGGAGGAGGGCGCGCTCCCTGTGATGGAGAGCAAAGTGGTAGCGGCCGAGATCAGAGAAAGCTTCCTGGAGGCAGCAGCAGCAGCAGCACTTGGAGTAGCTGATGCTCCAAATGTGTTTCTAGGAAAGGATGAGGGCTGAAAGGGAACAAGGCCGTTAGGCCTGAGGATGAGGGCGCGGGAGGGTGGGGAATGGGAGGCGGCTGTTATTGGAGTGTTTTTTCCTGGGAGGTGACGTGACGATGGCAGTTCAGACCTGGATTATGTGCTTTGTCCGGGGAGGAGAGAGGAAGCCGCGAGGGAGAGGCCGGTGCCCGGAAGAGACCAGCTCCGGCGGAAAACAGGGCTCTGCACAGGCTGGGACCCCACGGGGCGGAGCGCGCACCGGCGGGCACGAGCCCCGGGAGCCGCCAGGGGGGACGCCCCGCCCCGAGGCCGGCCGGCCCCGCCCCCAGGCCCGCCTGGTCCCTCCCCGACCGGACCGGCCCCGCCCCGCCGCCCGCGCGCAGGTAGGGAAGAGGCGGAGCGCCGGGGCCCCGCCCCCAGGAGCCACCGCCCAGCCGCTGGCCGGCGCCGCTCGCAGCTGCGTCCGGGGGACGTGGGCCCGCAGGGAGGTGAGCGCCGGGCGACGGGCGGGGCCGGGTCGCGGCGGCAGGGCTGTGGCGCCGGAGGGGTCCGCAGGGTCGCGCCCGAGCTGGCCCTGGGGCGGCGGTGCGCGGCCCGCGAGGGTGCCCGCCCAGCGGAGCGCTCGGGCCCCACGTGGGCCGAGCAAGAGGCCAGAGGCCGGGGCTGGACTGGGACAGGGCCGCAGAACTGGGTCTGCTGACCCCTGGGGCTGAGCTTGGACTGGACGCCTAGCGGGTCCCCAGGCCACGGGTCTCCAGATGTAAGGGCACGACGATTGGGCAGAAGTTTAAAGCCCCGGGAGGAAGAGAGGGGACCGCCCCGGGGCAGCACCGCGCAGTCCCGCCTTCGTCCCAGAAGCGCCTGGAATTCAGACCCTCCCCTCCACTCCTCTTTCTCCTGGGTGAGCAGCGCCCAAGTTTGTGCGTTCAGCCTCGCCGAGGTGGAAACAGGTGCGGGAGGGTGAGCTCACACAGCCGGGCTGGACCGGAGCTCGCAAATCGGACCCGGCAGTCCTGACCACGGATTGAGAGGCTTGGGCAGGTTGCCCGCTCTGTTCCTCCAGGGCATTGGGTTAGGTTAGAGAGGGATATGTCCCTGGGGTACACCCCCATCGTAGGGCAGAGCGGCAGCCCAGGTCTCAGCCCCTGCCTAAGTGGGTGAGAGACTAAGGAAGAAGGCTATAGGATCGGAGCTCCGCAGGGAGCAGGTCTGGAGAGGGGAAGGCTTGAGGGATTGACTCCACACTGGCTGTTTCCCAGATGGCTAGGTGTAGGACCCCCGTGTGTGTGACGTTTGCTGGTAAAATAATGAGCCCAGCATCTGTGTTAAGTTTCTTTCGCTCTCTGTGGGTAGGGCCGAGGGAGGAGTGGAAAGTGAAGCTTGTTTGAGAGCAGTGGCTCTCAACCAGGGGAGTGATTCGTGTGCCAGGGGATATTTGGCAATATCTGGAGACATTTTGGTTGTCCCAGCTCAGGGGAAGGGGAGTGAGTGTTGCTGCTATTGGCCTCTAGTGGGTAGAGACCAGGCATGCTGCTATGCATAAGACAGTCCCACGAAAAGAATTATCCAGTGCTGTGCTGAAGTTAAGTACAGACACAGCACCTGGGCCATGAAGTTACTTCTCATTGACTTTTCCTCTCTGCCTCAGTTTCCCCTGGGGTTAGAGGAGGAATTTGGAATAAACCTAAATGACATAAGAGGTACGGAGGTGTGAGGGCAGTTACTCCCCCAGCAAGAGGCCTGCTTCTTCACTGCTCAAAACATGAACCCTGCAGGAAGCAGGAATGGGTACCGTGGGGCAGGGGCTGAGACAGAGGGACTGGGAACAGGGGCCCTCTCACAGCTGAGTCCTGGAGTACTTCACCCACAGGGCAGCCTCCCACAGAGGCTCAAATATCCCCCTGGGATGAGGAAGAAGGGAGCTCACTTCTCATAGATTTTCCCAAAACTGGATTGCTTGGGGGGCCATGGATGCCTGGTGCTATGTGACCTGCTGGAATTTTCCCTTCTTTTTTTTTCCCCCCCCCCAAAGATTGGCCCTGAGCTAACATCTGTTGCCAGTCTTTTTTTTTTCCCCTCTTCTCCCTAAAGCCCCCCAGTACATAGTTGCGTATTCTAGTTGTAGGTCCTTCTGGCTTTACTATGTGGGACGCCGCCTCAGCATGGCTTGATGAGCGGTGCCATGTCCATGCCCAGGATCCGAACTGGCAAAACCCTGGGCTGCCAAAACAGAGTGCGTGAACTTAACCACTCGGCCACTGGACCAGCCCCTGGAACTTTCCCTTCTAAACTTACACCTAACTCTTCCAGTTATTAACACCGGGAAAATAACATCCAAAAAATAACAGGGCTCCTAATTCCTCGTAACTCCCCGATCTTCTTCCCTCCTGCAGTAAAAAGTTCCACTGTGGCTGTGGGGACGTTGGGTTAGATGAGAGGCCCAGGGTGGGCCCAGATGCTGGGAGGGCAAGGCACCTGCTGCTCATAGTATTGGCTGAGCAACAGTGAGAGATGGAGGACGTCAGAGCCACAGGCCAGGGGGACCCCCAGTAGGGATGACTGAATTGTTTGAAATGGGCTCAAGGAATGTACCCCCAGTTTTCGGGGAATGTTGTTGGGGGCTGTCACATAGGGCAGGAGGGGATGAAGCAGCCGTCCATGCCCAGGAGCCCAGGCCACCCCTCTGCCCTCCCTTCGCATTTCCTGGTGGTAGCCATTGCCCTGTTCACTTCTGGACCCTGGCCTCCCAGCCTGGGAACCCAGGTGGGACCAGAGGGCAGATGGTGGTTTCTGGTTTCTTTTTTGTGTGTTTTTTTTTTGTCTTTTAGCTTTTATTTATTTTTTTTGAGGAAGATTAGCCCTGAACTAACATCTGCCAATCCTCCTCTTTTTGCTGAGGAAGACTGGCCCTGAGCTAACATCCGTGCCCATCTTCCTGTACTTTATACATGGGACGCCTACCACAGCAGGGCTCTTGCCAAGTGGTGCCATGTCCACACCTGGGATCTGAACCGGTGAACCCTGGGTCCCTGAAGCAGAATGTGTGCACTTAACCGCTGTGCCACCGGGCCGGTCCCTGGGCTTTTACCTTTTAAAGGCTAGAGTGAGACTCCCACCTTTTCAGTTGAACAAAAAGCCATAATAGTGGCCCTATCTGTCTGGTGTCTCTCAAGGCACAATGCCGCACTCAGATGTGCACAGAGCTGTTCAGGAAGTCAGTGGGGAGCCCAGGATTGATCCTGGGCTGTCCACTCTCAGGCCCAGCCTGCCGGGAAACAGACCACCAGGTGACTCCTAGCCGGGTCACTCATTTCTGAGCTGCAGCTGTGCCTGGTGTAACACGCACACTGCCCGGGGGGGCCTTCTGTTCCTCTAAGAAGGGGAATGAATCTCACTACAAATGCCTTGCGGAGGCTGGGGTCTGGGTCAGTGGTGGTGTTTTTACTGCAACCAGAGCTCTGGACGCTACTGTGGCCTCTTCAAAGGGTTCTTGTCAACTGGCAGTGTAAACTACCCAGACGAGACACCAGTTAGAGCAGGAAGAAGTCCAGGGGTGTGTGTTGGTGCCTGTGTGTGTCTGTTCACATCCAAGTGACTTAGATGAGCCGCCTGGCGCTTCCCTTTGGGTCAGGATGAGCAGTGGCGGTATCGGGGTGGCCCGGCCCCCTCCTGCCCCATGGTGCAGCATCAGGGGAGATGTGCTCTGCAGGCTGCCTCTCTCCTCTGCATGGCCCCTTGGGTCTCTGTGTTCCCCACTTTGGAGCAGCCCTCAGTGTTGCCCTGGCACTGGTGGGGCTTTCCAGAGTGAGCTCACGCATCTGCTCCCAGTTTCCTATCCAGCTGAGCCAGGCTGGGGGAGGAGTGGCAGGGACGTCAGCGCCCCGAGAGCAGGCTGACCTCGCGCGTCGCGGCCAGGGCAGGGAGGCTGCCAGGCAAGGGCAACTCTCAGGACAAAGGCCAGGAGGAGCTGCCCCACCTGCCCGTCACTGGGGAAGACGAAGACTTTTTCCAGACTGCCCATAAAGTTACCGTTGCCTTCCTGTGAGAATTAGACCAGCACAGAGGAAGATGCATCTTCTCATCTTCAGGGAAGTGCAGAGAGCTGCCATGTCCACATTCCCTCATTCAGTGAATTTATCCAGGGACCAGACACTTGCAGTTCAAAAGCTGCCGGAAGGCACATTCTGAGCCCCTCTAGGAAAGTGGGTGGAGCTAAACGGGCTGTGCTGCCCAGGTGTGCAGACCAGGTGTGCCGGACGCTGTCCTGGAGGGTGGGAGAAGTGGTGGGAGGGCGTGATTCCCAGCTTGGGGAGCCAAGACACAAGGCCCAGAAGCCAGTGGGCACAGTGGTCTATGAGAGTATGGTCAGTAGGATGGGGGTCACCTAAATAGTCCCTGCCTCAGTTTCTCCAGCTGTACAGTGGGGTAACAGTCATCTTCCTGGGGGGTTGCTGTGAGGATTCCAGTGGTGATCTGTGTAAAACCTCCCAGCCACACTAGGAGCATGGTGCTCACGGTATTGTGACTGCTTCTGTTAGGAATGTCTGTGGCACAGGCTCCTGGTGACAACAGAGGTCCTGCCTCGCGGCTGTTGGGGGAGACTGGATAAGAACGTGCTGCAGAGCTGTTGTCATTATTCTGTAGAGGGGGCCGGGTCTGAGTCGGGGAACCTCAGTGCCATGGAGGCCAAGGGAACTGAGAGTGGGTTTCAATCTGGGATGGAGAATCAAGCTGTGAAGTGCTGGCTCCCGCCAGGGGTTCCCCCCTGCCAGCATGTGTGTCATGATAGTGGGGGGTATCCTGGAGGCAGTGACCCTCAGCTCTGCTTCCTCTGGCTGGGTCTCTTGGAGCCGGGAGCAGAGTAAGCTTGGTTTTCCCCTTTGCCTCCTGCGTGTGGCCCTGGAGCCTGTGCCAAGAGCATCCTCAAGTGGTCCTGCCCCTGACCCCTGGCAAGAAGCACCTTTTCCCTCCAGCTGGCTCTCCCTAGGTCATGCCTCCAGTGTGACCCAGAAGGCCTGAGAGAGAAGGTGGGGATCTGCTGTGGCATCGGGCAGGAACAGGGCTTGCAATTGAAGGCCTGGCCTGAGCCCTGCTGTTAGCTTCTGGCCTTATCAGTCAATGATGATGATGAGATAAGGACGGGGATGAGAGAATGTTTGTGAAAGCCCTTTCATAAGCCGAGAAGTGCTACCCAAGCGTTGGATGATGTCATTTCTGCTTGGAGGGCTGCAGGGGCTCATGAGTCCAAGGCCTGTGCGCCCGCAACTTGTCCCCAGCACCAGGAATACTCAGAGTTGCCACCCCAGGCCTATTATTTTGCCGCTTTGCCTCACCAGTTCTAGAGTGGTAGGAGGCTGCAGAATGTGGGCATCACATTCTAACTATGGGACCTGGGACAGGTGACTTAACCTCTCTGAGCCTGTTTCTCTACCTGACAAATAGAGACCTGTCACCTGTGGGGCTCTCAGCTAGAGACCGAGTGACCGAAGGTGGGGGAGGTCAGCCAGGAATAAAAGAAGCTACCAATTACTGGCCACTGTGCCAGGCGTTGTACATTCCTGATCTTATGTCGTCTCTGCTGAGGCCCTGTTGGGGAGGCCACCACCCCATTTCACAGCATAGGAAACTGAGGCTCAGAAGTGGTAATTGCCCAAAGTCTCCCAGCAGGCAGGTGGCCAAGCCAAGGTTCGAGCCCTGTCTCTGACCTGCAGCTCTCATCCCTCAACAAGAGAACCTGTGCTGCCCCAAAGCGAGGCGGGGTGGGGCTGGGGGGTGATGAGTAGGTAGCTTTGCGAGTCCCCCTGGACTGAGTGGCCTGGATGGACCTGTATCCAAGTGCCCTGAAGCTCTAGCTGGGCTGGAGCCAGCCTCTTCCTGGGAAGCAGCAAGCCGCAGGGCAGGGTTCTGGGAAATTGGGCTTATTAGCTCTTTAATGACTGTTTACAAGCTGAAAAGTGTTTGCCTGGCGTGTTCCCTCCCTGCTGAGGGACCAGCGCGGCCTCCAGAAGTGAGAGGCGAGAGGCGGCCTCCAGAAGTGAGAGGCGCCGGGCACCCTGTCCTGAGTGTGTTGACATGAAGGATCCAGGGCTGCCCAGGGCTGACTTCTGGCCTAGTGACTCTGGGCAGGGTGCTCACTTGTAAAATACAGTAAGGCTTTGTCCCTCAGCAGGGCATGCTCCTGGGGTGAGCTCTAGCTAATGGTGACAAAGCCACCTAGATTGCAGACCCCTGGGAGACTATTTAAGATCTTATGCATAAACAAACTGAGGCTCAGAGATATTACGTGGCTTGCCCAAGATCACAGAGTGGTTAGAGCTAGATCTAAGACCCTGTCTGCCCCAGTTGGACTGTGTTTTCACTGTCTGGAGCCAGGTCATGAGGAGGTGGGTGGAAATTGGGTGGACTCCACCCTTAGAAGCAGAAGACAGAGCCCTGCTCTGTGTACCAAGGGTGGTCATGTCTGGAAACTGCCTGGTCCCGCCTTGGTATCACGGTGTCCCCAGAAGGAGTGAGATGGGCCTCTGCTCCCCAACCCATGCCACACCCCGTCCTTCCCCCAAACTCTGAGCAAGCGCTAGGCCTCTGCCAGTTCCCAGGACCAGTGAAAACCCAACTCCCAGGACCCCAACATCCCGAGAGAGGCAAATCTTCGTGAGCATTTGGAGCAAAGCCGGGGTCACACCAAGCCTGGGTCACTGTGGTGCCCAGTGGCACAAACTCCCTCTCCAGGAACCCTCCTGTGCCCTGGTGTCTGGCTCAGAAAGGACCAGGGCCTTCTGGGCCCTCAGGTGCCACTTCCGACTCCTCTCCTTCATCATGCTCAGGGAGCAGCAAAACTGGGACAGAATAGGCCACCTTCCCAAAAGAGGCTGGACCGCTGGGCAGAGCATCGTGGGACCCCGCCACTGTACTCCCTCCCCTCTGTTGCCTCCAAGCTGCAGTCGCCCCTAGGCTCTGGGAGCTGCTGCTGCTGCTTGCCTGGGCCATGGAAGGGCACTGTCCCAGGCCTTCATCCAGGGCACCTGTATCCCTGCTCAGCTGCTGTCCCCTTGTCTGCTTCCACTCTCTGGAGTCCAGAGAGTCCCAGAGGGGCCTCTGGGAGGGCACCAGGGTGGGCAGGGCCCAACAGTGTATCCATTTGGGGACACCTGGGAGCACTCCCACTTCCTATGGTGCCTGCCCTGTATGTTGCCAGCAGCTGCTGCATCTTAGGATGTGGGGACGTGGGGCTCGGGTACTCCCAGCTCAGCCATCTTCCTGGACTCTGGGACCCCCACAGAGCATGGGCATTCCCACCTTTGCCGGCACCACTGGCATGTGGTCCTGAGAAAGCCTGATGTGTGGTGCAGAGGGGCTTTGGGGTCTGCACTGCCCCAAGAACGTGGCAGCCCCCCTCCCTGCCCCAATACGCTCGTGTTCACACCCTGCTCTTGGTGGCGCCCTGGAACCCAGCGCCCGCTTCCCGTGTCTGTGGTCTGCCATGTCATCCAAGCCACTCTAACTGGGTCAAGAACTTGGGGTCCGATGGGGAAAAGCCAGTGGGTCACCAAGCCCCTGAACATGCCCCTCCAGTTTTTTATCTTCTGAACTGAGCTTGAGCAAAGCCTTTAAAGATGGGGAAGAATTAGGGGGCTCTCTGGGCTAGGGCCAGCTGTGAGCTCGACCTCTCCCTGGGGGAGAGGCGCAAACCCACAGCTGGTTTTGTTTTCCTCTCCATTCAGGGCAGCCGGTTGAGTTTGTTTCTGGGGTTGAGTTTGTTTCTGCCGACTTGCACCTCTGGGGAAGTGGGTGCTTGCCAGGAGGGAAGGAGAGGCGGAAGGGGAAGGCGAGGAGGGGAGAGGGGGAGGAGGGGAGCCCCTGTTTGGCTTCTGGAGACAGACTGCCCCTCTCCTCCTTTCTCTTCTCTAACCGATGATTGAGTTTGCAGCCTCCAACTGGGACACTTTGCTTCCTTCCCGTTTTGTCTCTCCAGTTTTATCTTCCCAAATCGTGTCCCCAGACCCTGAGCCAGCCTTCTTTGCACTTTCCTGCCCTTTGCTCCTGTCCCCACTCCCTCTTGCCAGGGCAGGGAGGTGTAAGGGGTGAGTCACTGGCCATGCAGGCAGCTTGGGGACAAGTGTGGGGAGACCGGGTTAGATGAAGCCCTTACATAAGCTGCTCCTTCCAGGCCTCGTGGGGGCTGGAGCAAGTCCCTGAGGTCAGCAGAACAGGGCTTTGGCTGGGGATTGCGCAGTGGGTGCCGGCCAGCTTCCCCTCTGCAGCTTTCTAAAAACCACTCCGTGCGGAGGGAAATCGAGTTTCGGTTTCTGTGGCAGGGAAGCAGGGGAGCGAGGCCGCCTCCTCGCCCGCCCAAGGCCTCACCCTGTCATCCTGTGATTCAGCAGGGGACAGACAGGTTCTCAGCAGCCCTGGGCCGCCTCCCTTCCCTCCCAACTGCCCACTCGCCCGCCCGCAGCTACAAGCCCGGGCAGCTGGAAGTCACTTCTGGGCCAGGTGGTGGTTTCTGTGCTTCGGTGGTTCAGGAGACCTGAGCCCCTCCCTGCGGGAGGCCCCCTGAACGTGCCAGTCACATCTCATGGTTAACAATGGTCTGACTCTTTCCTCTCTGGAGGGGCTGCTTATCCCTTGTCCAAGGGCCCCTCCCTCCCTTCTCTCTGACCCCGCCCCCCGCCCCCTGTTTCTGACCACAGGCATCTGAGCCCTGGTGTCAGTCACCTGCCTGCTCCCGTCTGGGGCTGCACCTGCTGCCTGCTCCCTGCCCTGGCTCATGAAGCCCTCAGGGCCTGGGGGTTATGGAGAATCCATTCACCATTAGCAAGAACGAGGGAGCCTTCAGAAAGCTGCTAGTGTGCCTTGGTGGCGGGAGGGGACTAGAGCCAGACTCCTCGAGACAGGTGGACCTGCACCTGGGGCCAGGTTAGAAGGGGACAGTGGGCCCATGCAGTCTGGGGAGTTGGCGCCCCTCCAGCACCCTGCCTGGCCATGCACTCTAGTGCTCTATCGGGGGACCTCCCTGGGGGAGGCCTCGCTTACCCTGGCTGTGTCCGTCGGGACAGGGCTTAGCTGGCGGTGCCCAGCCCCACCCTTTGTGGGCAAACCGGATTCTCCGGCGGCACTGTCTGCTTTCTGAGTCTGCATTTCTGTCGTATGTGCCTGATCCTGGCTGCTGCTCGCTGGATTATGCTACTGGGGATGGGGGTACTGGCCTTCAGGTGGGGTGAGGTACAGAGATCTCAACCCATGGGTGCCCTGGGATGATCGGACTCTGCAGTGCACTTTTGCTTTCGATCTGCCCCACACTATGCTGGACCCTACCCTCAGCTTCCTCCCTCTACCCAGGCCCCTCTAGGGTCTCCTACTTACTCTGGGGCTGGGGCTGGGGCTGGGGCTGAAGGCCCTTTTCTGGGGAAGGCGCCATGGAGGCCAGGATCTAGCTTGAACAGATGGCAGTGGCCCGGCCGGGTGAGGCAGGCCCTCAAACCTCCTGCCGCCCACCACCCCCTCCAGGGGCTAGGCACTGCGGCAAGCCTGGGGGTCTTAGAGGGAGCAGCGGATGTGACTGTGGGTCAGGAGGAAGGCTGGTCCCAGGATGTCACAACTTCCTCTGCAGTGAGCCAGCACATCTGCATGTCTGGCTTGTGGGAGATAAGTGTTGGGTGGCGTGCTTCTGAAGCTACAGCACTTTCTCTGCCTGATCTCTGCCATCCAGGCTCCTCCACGCCCTGGACTTGGGTTATGCAGGTGTCCAGAGTGGGCCTGATAGCCGCCACACCTGCCAACCCCACCCCCACCTGCCAACCCCACTCCCACCAAGCCCCAAGGAAGAGGCTGGGCTTCTGGCCCACCCGACCACCCACCGTTTCTGCACAAGTTGAGGGCACACAGTCTCAGGAGCAGGCTCTCGCCTCCACGGTGGAGGCAGGGGAATGGTATTTTTATACCAAATGTGTGGGCTTCAAGGGTGTCAGAGCTGGGCCGTCACCTTATCTGGCTCCCTCGCTTCACAGAGAAGGAAACTGAGGCTGGGGTGTCTAGCTGTACAGGCCAGGATGCTTGGCAATGTCCTATGAAGACAGTTAAGATGGCTCTTCTGGATACCCTGCTCCTCCTCAGGAAAATGCGCCCCCCCCCCCCAAGCCCTGCCCCCGCTCTCTAGGGCCAGGCCACTTCTCTTTGGGACCCCCAGGATTGTCCCGGGGCTGGTCTTATCTCTCCAGTCCTTTGACCTAGGGTTGTGTCTGCCTTTCTTCCTGTCAGGAGATTTGCCCAGATGCCACCAGCACAGTGGGTCCTGGGCCGGGGGTCCCAGCCAGGGGTGCTGTGGCCTTGGGATGGGAGGGCTGGCTGGGAACTCTGGGCTGTGCTGGGGGGGAGCAAGAGGCCCACTGGGGACTCATCCTCGGACAGCATCCTCCATCCTCAGCCCTGCAGTGGTCACAGAGCCGGGGCAGGGCAGGCAGCACTCAGCGGAGCCTTCCAAAGGGGGCTGCTTCCTGGCCTGGAGGCCAGACTGGGGGAGACAGTTTCTGTCCAGGGTCCGTGTGGACTGACCATCTGTAGCCATGCGTGTACTCAGCTTCTCGCCTGCCTCCCATGTGGTTAGTCATTGGTGGGGCTGTGTTCCAGACCCTGTGCTGCCCAGGGTCAGGTGGGGGACACCTACACTATCACAGGCAAATCTGCAGGATACTATAGGAAGGCAGGTGAGAAAGTGATTGATTCTGTCTGGTGGTGACCAGGCAGGCTTCCTGGAGGAGGTGACATTTTACCTTCCTTAAAGCAACCAGCAGGCGTTGGCCAGGCAGATAAGGTGGAGCCTGGTGTTCCAGCTGCTGGGCCTCAGATGAGAGGAGGAGGGAGCTACAGGGGATGTAGTGTGTCTGGTGAGGTATGGGGGCAGGTTCTGGAGGGCACTGGATACTGACTTGGGAGAGTTGTGATCAGCTCTGACTTCCAGAACTACCTGCTTGGTGACCTTATCCAAGCTCAGGCCTGGCAGCCCCACCCTCACTCCTAGCCTTCCTCCGCTGCCTGCCACCCTCCCCCACTGGTGCCCATATCCCAGGACAATGCCCGCCCGACACCCTGTCACTGCACCCCGGTCCCAAAGGAGGCCAAGCTGGAGAACTTTCCGTGCAGGGGCCCCAGGTGAGGCTGTTGTCTTGGAGCTGTCTCCATCATGGGCACAGAGTGGCATCTGAGGAGCCAGCTGGCCCAGCGCCAAGACCTGTCCGCCCTTGATCTCTGAGGGGACTTGTCATCCCCAGCTGGTCTGCCCTGGGTGTGGGGTCAGGACTACCAGCACTTTCCATAGGGGAGTCTGTTGGTCAGGCCTTAAAGAAGCAGGAAATGTCCTGGGACCCCAGGTCTGCCTTGGATCCCTCTCTGGTGCCCCCTCCACACCCAGAGTTCCTCTCACCTGTAGTTGGAGAACTTCGGCAAGGGGAGCAAAAGGGGCGCTGCCGTAAGGAATCAGAGGGGGGCCCAGACCCGCCCCCAGCCTCTGGTTCACCCCAGGGCAGCCCCTCGGGCACCTCTGGGCACCACAGGCATCTGAGGAACACAGTTTGCAAGCCACTGGGATGCTCACCAAGGTTCCCTGCGGGCTCGATTCTCCACCCTATCTCCTGATGGGGGGCCGTCCAATTCCCCAGCTTTGGGGCGCTGCCTGTTTCCCAAGGAGACCTCAGGCCCAGGAGCCATAGCGACTTGAGTCCCAGCTGTTCCCCTTCCTGGCTGGGTGAGCTTGGGCAGGTTACTTAATCCCTCTGAGCTTCCATTTCCTGCCCCGTGGGAAGGGGAAGCGATGAGAACGTCTGCCTCGAAGCGGGTCTTGCGGACGGAGTGGGATAACTCGTGTGAAGGCCGAGCAAGGCCAGGCGCACGGAGGACTTGGCCCTATCCCGCCCCCGGCAGCCCTCGGGGTTCTGCTCCAGGAGGGGTCCACCCGCTCAGGACTCAGAACAGAGAGGAATGGCGCCGAGCTGTTGCTTTTCACTGCTTGCTGTGATGTCCTGTGGATTTCGCCTCAGTAAATCATTAAAGAACCCAACAAAAAAAGAACAACAAAATACTTCCAAAGCCTTTGAACGCTGCCTTAAATATCCAGGTTACTCTAATTGAACTCTTAATCAGAAGAGAACCAACAATTCCTGGGTTTTTTAAGTTAAATGTTTCTGGTAAGCTTATGTTGAAACAGAAAGAAAAAGTGGGGACCATCTTGATTTTGGGTTCCCAGCCCAGAGTGGTGGTTTTTAGGTGAATGCCCTGAGGGTGGGGCCCCTGGCTGCCTGGCTCTCAAAGCCCCCAGCTCACCCCGCAGGGGTCCCTTGCTCCAGGCGAGGAGGGGGACACATGGCCCTTAATCCCTCGTCCAGAAGGCTGTTACAGATGACGAGACTGAGGTCAGGAAGACACCACGGTCCTGATTTTCCCCTTGAGCCTGCCCTTCCTTCCTTACAGGCTGTGAGCACCAAGGGAGCTGCCTGCTTGACCTGGAGCCATCTGTCCATCTTTCCATCTGTCTCTGCATCCATCGTCCTCTCTGCAGAGGCGAGGCTTGACCCCAGAGCATCTGTACAGAGTGAGGCAAGGACTAGAACATGCTCTAAAGACCTCTGCAACCAGACCCAGGAAGCCTCAAGCTGAGCCCAAACTCTGAAGGTAGGAAGTGGGTAGTAGGCAGCCTGGACCCAAGATGTCAGTCGTTTGCTTGTTTATTTGTTTTTCAACAAATATGTGCTGATGCTACCTGTGAGCCAGCTCTCTTCTGGCAGTGGAGATGCAGCAGTGAATCAGGCGGAAAGAGGGCAGAGAGGGAGGTGATTAGGGTGAAGTGAGGGAGAGACATGGGGCGAGGGGCACGGGTTGCTTCAGGAAGTCAGGGAAGGCTCCTTGGAGGAGGTGGCTCTCGAGCTGGGACCAGAGTGACAAGAAGGAACCACCTGCTCCACTGTGTGATGATCTGATCTGGAGACTCAGTGACCAATATGAGCAGTGACTCAACATTTATGGAACAACAGCTTTATTGAGATATAATTCACATAACCATAGAATCCATCTACTTAAAAGTGTACAATTCAGTGGTATTTGGTCCGTTCACAGGTATGTGTAACCATCACCACAGTCAACTTTCGAACATTTTCCTCCCCTCAGAATGAAACCCACGCCCTTTAGCTGTTCCCTCCCCATTCACCCCAGTGTTCCTTCCCCAGCCCTAAGCAACCACTGGTCTACTTCTGTCTGTAGATTTGCGTATTCTGGACTTACATATGTAAGGACTCCCGTAGGATGTGGTCTTTTGTATCTGGCTTCTTTCACTTGGCATAACATTCTCAAGGTTCATCCACGTGGCAGCATGTGTCAGTGCGTCTCTCCTGTTTGTGGCTGAGTAATATTCCGTTGTGTGGCTATAGCACATTTTGTTTATCCATTTGCCTATTGATGGGCATCTGGGTTGTCTCCACCTTTTGGCTCTGATGAACATGGTGCTGTGAATGTTCCTGAACAAGTTTGTGTGGACACATTGCCTCTGTCACATGTTCACTCATTTGATGCTCAGGACGCCACTCTGAGGAGGAAGTTATTCCCCTGTCCTAGGTGAGGACTTGGGTGGCCCGTGGTCAAGTGCAGGCCCGTGTGCAGGTGAGGCCGAGGCCGCCTGGCTCCATTCTGCACTTTTGACCACAGCCCCCAGCACCTCCCAGCAGAGCTTAGTGGGTGTAAGGCAGGAGGGGCCCAGAGTGGCTGAGTGGGCAGTGGGGGCAACGAGGCGATGAAGCCACGTGGGGCCCAGAGGCCCCAGTGAGAAGTCTGCACTTTATTTTAAGTGAGAACAGGAAACCTTGGGACACTGTTGACCAGGGAGGGACATCGTGTGATTCTGCTGCTGTGTGGAGAATGGTCATGGGGCTGGGGGCTCGAGGGCCAGCAGGTAGAGGAGTCAGGATACTGCTGTGATCCTTCCGGTGAGACAAGATGGTGGCTCTGCTGGGGGCCGGGTGAAAGGGGAGGATAGGGACAGACTGGGAGCGAAGGTGGTGCTGCTCTGCCCAGCCGTCCCAGAGCTGGGCCCCATGTGCCCTTGGCTGGAAGGCTCCATGTGAGCCTCCCTGTTGGTGCACACCCAGGGTCATCACCCGCCTCGGATGTGGGCGTGGAGTCCGTGGCCTCCTTTGAGGAGGAGGAGAAACCAACCCTGCCCCGGCAGCCTTGGGAAGTGAGGAGAGGAAGTAGCTAAGGCATCTAGCAAGAAAAAGGTCACGGGGCAGGCGCCAGCGATGAAATGAAGAGAGCAGAACAAGCAGAGAGTGTTAATTCTGGGGGTCAAAGGGGAAGTGGGGGGTGGCGGCCTGAGCAAGAGTGGAAAAGCCCTCGATTTATGCAAATGATAGGTGGGGTCAATTGCCACCTCCTCTTGGCAGGGCCATTTGGCAAGATCCATTGAGATTCCAGTTGCACCTACTCTTCAACTCAGCAGTTCCCCTTCTGGAACTTTGTCTGATGCTAATACTGGGACCGGCACATATGGTATAGGTGAGGGTGTCCCTTAACACTGGACACTAGTCTAAGATGCCAGAAACATCCTAGACAACTGTCCGTCTGGAGTCAAGTAAATCTGGGTACATTCCACTCAGTCAAGTCTTTGCAGTGAGGAAAGATAAGGTAGATTTCTCTGTATGTGTTGGCAGGGAGAGATGTCCGTGCTATAGAAGAAAAGGTGTGAGTGTGTGTAAGATTGTAAGTACGAGTGTCCTTTTCCAGGTGCAGAGAGGCACCTGGAAGGATATGCACACTGAACTCTTCCCTGGAGGGGTGACAGGCGGGCCACCCGTTCACTTTCTGCTTTATAGTCTTCTGAGTCTTTTGTTTTTTCAATGAGCATATATCACTTTTATGATTAAGATACCATATTTTTCCTCTGTGAAAAGCAAAAAGTACCAGACAGGTGGTAGTTTCAGTTACCCTTGAAAAAGGAACCAGGCAGCCACATGGGACAGGGACTGGCACGGTGCTTTCTCATCTGTCTGGGAATTGGGCTGAGCCACCACTTTCTCGCCTACAGTCCAGGGACTCCTCCAAGAACTGCCTGCTCCTTGCACAGACGTGGGCCCCTTATTTGTGTCTGGGTGCACCCCAAGCTCTGCCTCAGGGACAGCGGCAGGGCTGTTTGTCTCTCTGGTCCCCTAGCCTGCTGGGGGCAGGTTGACGAGGTGGCATCCCCACATCCTTGGCCCTCATGCTCCTTTCTGGGTGTGGCCCTTGCCTGAAGCAGAGAGACCAGAAATGCAACCAGGTTTTCCACCTGGTTGGGGACCTCCCAGACCCCTACTGTCCTAGAATGCAAATGAGGGACAGAAATAGATCTCTCAGTGCCTCACTCAGCCCACATTCAGTCTCTGCTACGTGGTTCAGTGTCCAGAATTAGGTTTGAACCAACTTTTGGCAGGTTGTTTTCAGTCTGGGCTGCCTGCCCTCGCACCAGGGTCCCCACGTCCCCTCGGGTCCTGCTACCTCTCGACACACTCATGCCTCCTCTCCCTGTCTCCATTCCAGCCCCGCTGCCCCCCTGCCCACCATGGCATCTGCTGACAAGAATGGCGAGAGCATCTCCTCTGTGTCTAGCAGCCGCCTGCAGAGCCGGAAGCCGCCCAACCTGTCCATCACCATCCCACCGCCTGAGACTCCGACCCCTAGCGAGCAGACCAGCATGCTGCCCCAGGTAAGGGGCAGCCTGGGGGGCTTGCTGCCCTGCCACAGGTGACAGCTGTGCCCACATGACGCCTTTCAGACGGTTCCACTTCCCAGAGGAGGCACAGCTGCCTGGGTAGCCCCTGACTTAGGCCTGTGCCCCTTCTTCCTGGCCCCGAACGTCTCAGAGACTGGGCCCTGAACTCGGGAGCTCTGTCTCATGGTGGTCCAGGGAGAACAGGAAATGCTTTCCTTGAGAAAAGCTTGCTAGTCCCACCTGGGAACTGGTTGTTTCCATTGCCCCCCCAGGCCCAGGCCCTTTGGTGGGTGTGGGCGGTCTGTGATGTGGGTGAGCGGGCACAGCACATGTTCAGCATCAGCAGGCTGACCTTGCAGTGCCTGCTTCCTGTGGGAGAATAGAAATGAATCAAAGTTTCCGACAGTCCGGACCATCGCTCCATAAAGAGCTCATTGAAACCGGGCTTGAAGCAGCGTGGGCTTCCCGCTCAGCCCGGGCACAAAAGGGAGCTGTGCTGGGGCCACCCGCTCACTCCAACATACACAAATGGGCGAGAGCGTCACGACGTGACGAGGGAGCACAAGATAGGGAATTAGGGACATGCGTGCTAGGGTTCGCTGAAAAACATTAGAAAATGGTGACTTTACGTTCGGAATGAAAGCAGCTTGGGGTGTCGATCGGGGTTGACGTCTGTTCTCTCGGGGTTTTCATGTTGGGAGACAAACCCAGGATCTGGGCTCTGTGAAGTCACAGCCTGTCCTCCCTCCCACCTCCCCACAGAGGCCCAGGAATCCTGCCTACTTGAAGAGTGTCAGCCTCCAGGAGCCACGAGGACGATGGCAGGAGGGCAGCTCGGAGAAGCGCCCTGGCTTCCGCCGCCAGGCCTCCCTGTCCCAGAGCATCCGCAAGTGAGCATCCTGCCCGGCCACCCCCCAGGGCCCTGTAGATTCTTGGCACCTGGGCATTTGCTGGGCCTGGCTCTGAGTCCCATTTCTAAAAGGAGAAGGGAGGCATAATGAGCAGCATCACCCTGCAGGGGTGGAACGTGAGAATCGAATACCATGTTACAGGTGGGAAACTGAGGCCCAAAGGGGATATTTGCCTTGTAGAAAGTCATAGTGTGGAGGCTGAAGGAGTTCCAGGAGCTGGGGGGTGGACCACTGCCCCTCAGAGTGGCTCCAGGAGGCCTTCCCAGCCCAGCTCCTCATGCTCTGGACTTTAATCCGCCCCTGCTCATCTGGTCACTGGGTACTGAACCAGGGTGCTCACGGGGAAGCTGATCTGCCCCTCTCACTGCACCCACACATGCCCTGTCCCCTCCCTGCATGCACACGGGCACTGTCACCTCTCACATCCATTCCCCTGCACACACCTGCGCTGTCACCTTATGTCACCTCTCTTGCATGCACACGTGCCCTGTCACCTCCCCTGCACACATCTGCACCATCACCTCTCATGTTACCTCTCACATCGCTTCCCCTGCATGCACAGGAGCACTGTCACCTCTCACATCACCTCCCCTACAGACACACAACCGCGCAGTGCATGTGCCCTGTCACGCTCTCACTGTAGCTGCATCAGCGTCCACACACCTGTTTGCTCTCTGTCTGCTCCCGCAGGGGCACGGCCCAGTGGTTTGGGGTCAGCGGTGACTGGGAGGTGAAGCGGCAGCACTGGCAACGCCGGAGCCTGCACCACTGCAGCGTGCGCTACGGCCGCCTCAAGGCCTCGTGCCAGAGGGACCTGGAGCTCCCCAGCCAGGAGGTGCCTTCCTTCCAGGGCACTGAGTCTCCAAAACCCTGCAAGATGCCCAAGGTGAGCTCCATCAGGGGTTGAGGGGATGCAGGCAACTTCGCCCCGGGGCCCGACCAGCTCTGCTCAGCTCCTCCCTCCCCGGCTCTCTTTCAGATTGTGGATCCACTGGCCCGAGGACGGGCGTTCCGCCACCCAGACGAGGTGGACCGGCCCCATGCCCCACACCCACCATTAACCCCTGGGGTCCTGTCCCTCACCTCCTTCACCAGCGTTCGCTCTGGCTATTCCCACCTGCCCCGCCGCAAGAGGATGTCTGTGGCCCACATGAGCTTTCAAGCTGCTGCCGCCCTCCTCAAGGTGAGAATGCCTTCCCCACCCCTGCCCAGCCTCCCTTCCTCCTCTCTCTCCCCTCATCCCTGCCTCCCTCCTCCCTCCCTCTCCTCAAAGCACCCCCAGGAGTTCACCCAGGTGTCTCCCTCTGTGCCAAGGGTAGTGGATGCACCGGGACCCCTGGGCAGAGAGAGGGGCTCAGCAGCCAGGCCCACTTCCTTGTAGTCCCAATTCTCCCTGGTTTGGGAAGCTGGTTTCTACACCATCTCATAAGCTGGGAATGTAGGACATGAAATGTGGTCACCACTCATTCACCTGTGTTCACCAAGCCCCTATTTCGTGCTGGGCACGGGGGCTGCACAGTGAAACGGGCCAGTGTCACTGCCTTGGAAGAGCCCCCAGCCCAGGTGAGGGCAGATGTCACCATTCAGTATGAGAAGTGTTGGGGGGCCCACCCAGAGGAGGTACTGCCCCATCTCGCCCAGGAAAGGGGCTGGTGCCAGGGAAGGCCTTTGAGCTGACTCAGAAAAATCAGGAAAGTTCTCCAGAAAAGGAAGGAAGGAAACAGCCTATACAGAGCCCTGGAGGTAGGAAGGGGGCATGGCACTTTGGGGGAGCAGCAGGTGGTTTGATGTGGCTTTAGTGAGGTGTGGTCCCAAGAGGAGTAGCAGGAGGTGGGGTCAGAAAGGTGGGCAGGGTCGTGGTGTGCTGTGCCGAGAAGCTGGCCCTGGGGAGAGATGGCCCGAGCCTCGGTTGTAAGGGTGCAGGGTGAGTGATGGGGTGTCAGCTGCCAAGCCAGAGGCCAGGAGGTCACCAGGGAGAAGATAGCAAACCATGGAGAGAGGGATGCGTTCAGGGCTAGGGAGAAGAGGGTGCCCTGTGCCTGGCCTTCTCCCTCAGCCGCTCCATGCTCTGGGCGGGCTCCCACCTCCCAAGACGCTGCCCCCAGGATGGGCTTGATGATTCCTTTGGTGTTGAGGGGTGGGGGTGCTGGAGCCGGGCCTGATGCCCATGCCTCTGCCCTGTCACAGGGGCGCTCGGTGCTGGATGCCACGGGACAACGGTGCCGGGTGGTGAAATGCAGCTTTGCCTACCCCAGCTCCCTGGAGGAGGATGTGGTCGATGGGGCAGACACGTTTGACTCTTCGTTTTTTAGTAAGGCAAGCACGGGGTATGGGCCCTTGGGGATGGGGAGACTGGCTGGACTGGGAGCTAGGAGAGATGACCAGGCCTCGATCATGCTCTGACAGAGCCCCTGAGAAAGCCATTGGCGGGGTGGGGAGTGCCACCTCGTGGAGCGCCTGGGACCCCATCTTTCTGTTGGGCAGAGCAAGGACCTGTGGGTGGGGCTGGGTGCCAACAGACACGTGGCTTCCACTTCCCTCCCAAAGAGCCTGTCCATCCAGCCTTGTCCTGCCTTTGAATTGAGCTGTTGGGAGCAGTATTTGGGACAGTGACTCCTCACACTGTCTGTTTTTTTGTCCCCCAATCCACCCCCACCCCAGGAAGAAATGAGCTCCATGCCCGATGATGTGTTTGAGTCTCCCCCACTCTCTGCCAGCTACTTCCGGGCGATCCCACGCTCAGCCTCCCCGCTCTCCCCTGATGGGTTGCAGATCCCTCTGTGAGTTCTGGGTGGTCCCTCCTCTAGGTGGAGGGAGGCAGCACAATGGGGCAAGGGCTCCCTGGAGCCCAGTGACCCGCCTGGGGGCCTCCCCAGACTGCAGGTCCCTCCCAATCCCCATTCTGGGATGTGCGGAGGTGGCACAGTCTGAGAGCCCCCATCCCCACCAGGAAGGAGCACGGTCCAGCCCCGGGCCCCGCGGCCAGGCGCGGCAAGCGCATCGCCTCCAAGGTGAAGCACTTTGCCTTCGACCGGAAGAAGCGGCACTACGGCCTGGGCGTGGTGGGCAACTGGCTGAACCGCAGCTACCGTCGCAGCATCAGCAGCACCGTGCAGCGGCAGCTGGAGAGCTTCGACAGCCACCGGTGAGCGGGCGGGCATGGCGGCCAGTGCTGCCCGCCCCCTACCCCGTGAGAGTGGGGTGTTGGCACCACTCTCGCGAACCCCTTGGGTAGGTGGAGAGGAGAGGGGCTGGGAGCCTCCGTGCTCCCCTGGGCCTTCCTGAAGCACCCCTTCTTCACTCAGCAAGCATTTGGTGAGCACCTGCTGTGGGTCAGGAGAGCAGGGACTGGTCCTCAGGGTCCCCTTTGAGCAAGAACATCACCTGGGAAGGGTCCTTGGGTACTTGCTGCCTCCTCTCCACCCTCCCCACTTTCTTGGCCTGCGTCCTCAGCCAGGCTCCCAGACAGCAGTCAGTCAGCAAGCATTTCTTGAGTGCCACCATGCAGGCCCTGGAACAGAGCTCCAATGGCATGGAGCAGGGAGGGGTGGGTGGGTCAGGGGACAGTTAGAAGCTGTGACTGTGAATGAGGGGACTAGGAGAGGACATGCGCAAAGACCTCAGGGGTAGCTGGAGGATTGAGGAGGGGCAGTATGATGCATATGCATCATATGATGCACACTTGGCAGCAACCTGATAGACATTGGACCCCAAATTACATAAAAGTACTAACAGGTGTGGTGGATGTCCAGGGGAAAGAGAACAGAGTGGAAGTGACCAGCTGGTGGGGCGGGATATAGTCAGGATGATGAACAACAGTTGGCTGGGTGAAGAGAGACGGGAAGAGTATCCCAGGCAGAGGAAACATCATGTCCAAAGGCACTGAGGCTGCAGGGAGCAGGGTGTGTTCCAGGAACTGCAAGAGAAGAGGAAAGAGGCCGGGGAGGTGGGGAGGCACAGCAAGGCCTTGCAGCCAGCAGGAGGGGGCAGTGTCAGACTTTGTCCCAAGGGCAGTAGGAAGCTGTCGAAGGTATTTAAGCTGGAAAAGAGACGTGTAGCGGTGCATTTCAAAAGTCACCGTGGTGAAAGATAGTTGGCAGGGAGTAGAAATGGAGGGTAGAGAGCTGGTGAGGGCAGGGAGTGGCTGGGCTCAGCAGGGCGGAGGGTCAGGAGGTGAGCTTGGCTCTGCTGACCTGAGGCCTCTGCTGCAGGCCCTACTTCACCTACTGGCTGACTTTTGTCCACATCATCATCACGCTGCTGGTGATTTGCACGTATGGCATCGCGCCCGTGGGTTTTGCCCAGCACGTCACCACTCAGCTGGTGAGTCGGCTACGGAAGTGGGGCTCCACCATGAGGGTCCCAGCCCCCTGAGAGACTTCAGCATCCTGGGCCCCTGAATCCCTCCCATGGCAACCACCTGGTCCAAGCAGGAGGGTGCTCTGGACTCCTTGTGGCTTTGCCCCTTGACCCCTTCTTGGGGACCCTACCCTGGGCCGGGGAAACCCCTGACCCCCTTCCTTCCACCTTTGCACCAGGTGCTCAGGAACAAAGGTGTGTATGAGAGCGTGAAGTACATCCAGCAGGAGAACTTCTGGATCGGCCCCAGCTCGGTGAGGGGCCCAGGCGGGGACAGCATCTCAGCAGGGAGCCCATGGGCCCCGTCACCCCCAGCTGGGCAGGGAGGGGGTTAGCTTGCTTGGGGTTAGCCCCCCTCATCAGGGGACCCTCAGGGGAGACTCAACAGAGCCACCAGGTCTCATTTCCGGCTTCCTCCTTCTCTCCCCCCCTACCCCCCTAGATTGACTTGATCCACCTGGGAGCCAAGTTCTCGCCCTGCATCCGGAAGGACAGGCAGATTGAGCAGCTGGTGCTGCGGGAGCGAGATCTGGAGCGGGACTCAGGCTGCTGCGTCCAGAATGACCACTCAGGCTGCATCCAGACCCAGCGGAAGGACTGCTCGGTGGGGCCAGGGGCCGTTCACCCTGGGCCCTGCAACCCCTGCCAGCCCTACTCTGGTCCCCTGCAGCATCTCTGCTTGCCCTGGCCTGGGGGAGGGGCCCTTCAAGGGCAGTGACCACATTCCCTCTTCCTTCTCCTGCCCTCCCCAGCCCCACACCCCTCCCTGGCCCCACATGCCTCCCCAGCCCCACATACCCCTGTACGCAGCCCAGCACAGGGAAGGTGTCAACCTCCCAAGCCCCGGAAAAGTGAAAGCTAGGTCTCAAGAACGTGGGAGTGGGGGTCTAGCGGATGGGCCTGAGCTCTGGGACGTGGGAAGAGCCCTTGTCTTGGAGGGTCCCCCGCCCACTGCAGTGGGGGTGGCCTTGTCCTGGCATGACTGGCCTGCCTCCATCCTCTAGGAGACTTTGGCTACTTTTGTCAAGTGGCAGGACGATACAGGGCCCCCCATGGACAAGTCTGATCTGGGCCAGAAGCGGACGTCAGGGGCTGTGTGCCACCAGGACCCCAGGTACAGTCCCAGGGCAGCCTGTGGCTGGGCTGTCCGAGAAGGTGGGGTGGAGTATCCTGTTGTCTGTGGTGCCCACAGGGATGCTGGCGGGTTGGTGTGGCAGGCTAGGGGTGCCGCAGCCCCTCATTTTGCCCCCTTTGACCTCTGCCTCCAGAACCTGTGAGGAGCCGGCCTCCAGCGGTGCCCACATCTGGCCCGATGATATCACCAAGTGGCCAGTGAGTGTCCAGGGCAGAGAGTGGTCTGGGGAGGGTGGAGAGGGGGTGCCTGCCACCACACAGGCCCACCCTGCTATTGGTGCCCCATCTGGCAGATCTGCACGGAGCAGTCCAGGAGTAACCGCACAGGCTTCCTGCACATAGACTGCCAGATCAGAGGCCGCCCCTGCTGCATCGGCACCAAGGGCAGGTGAGCTGGCCCAGGCACCCTGCCCAGAGCTTCCTGTGTTCCTCCTCCACCACCCACACCCTGGCTGGTGTCCTCTCCCCCGACTCTGGGGGCCACCCGCGGTTTGAGCAGGATGAAGGGGGGCTTGCCCTAGAGCCAGAGTCTCTGCAGAGGGGCACCCCCTTCCTGCCAGTGAGTCCTCCTGTGGCTAGGCACTGGGCTCTGGGCGAGGTGGGCAGGGGTACCCAGGGCCCTGATGTGCCCCCTTGCCTCTCCATCCCCCCAGCTGTGAGATCACCACTCGGGAATACTGTGAGTTCATGCACGGCTATTTCCACGAAGAGGCTACGCTCTGCTCCCAGGTGAGGAGGGGCCTGTGGTGCCCTGGGCGTAAGAAGCCAGGTGTGCAGCCTACTGGAGCTGGGCCTCATGCTTTCCCTCCTGCGGCCGGTATCTGGCTCCGCCCCCACAGCGGGCCTCTAGCCAAGCCAGGTCCCAGGCGCTGACCACACCGTGCTTGCCTCCAGGTGCACTGCTTGGATGAGGTGTGTGGGCTGCTGCCCTTCCTCAACCCTGAGGTCCCAGATCAGTTCTACAGGCTCTGGCTGTCTCTGTTCCTCCATGCTGGGTAAGAGGCTCCTCGCTCCATGCGCCCCAGATCCCGGTAGTGGCTGCTCACCTGGACCCCCCAGAAGAGGCCCCTGGGCCAGAGCACAGCTGGCACAACCTCCCAGACCCATTGCTCCTGAAGTGCTGGCTGGTGACTGTGGGCAGATGTGGGAAGGCTGATGCCTGGTGTGTCCCCCACCTCAGCGTGGTGCACTGCCTTGTGTCTGTGGTCTTCCAAATGACCATCCTGCGGGACCTGGAGAAGCTGGCCGGCTGGCACCGCATTGCCATCATCTTCATCCTCAGCGGCATCACTGGCAATCTCGCCAGTGCCATCTTCCTCCCGTACCGGGCAGAGGTAGGGACTCGGAGGATGGGGCAGGGAGGGCCGGCTCTACTGCTCTCCACCCCTCCCACCTGAGGCCTGCCAGAGGGACACACGGCCCCTCCCATGCTGGGCTCGATAGCAGATGGACAGCTAAGCTGGGAGCTTATTGGCCGATCCTTTAATCCCCGGGCACGAGGAGCAGCGATGCCCCTGAGTCATGCTAAGACATCACCTCCAGAAAGACCTTGCCGGACCCTGTTTTTCACTCTGTTCCTCTTCTCTGCCTCATTTCTCTTCACAACCATGACCACTGCCTGCCCCCACGTCACATATCCATAGGTTGAGCCTATGAAATTGCCATGTGACCATTGTCGACCCACAGAAACTGCAGTTTTTTGATCAGCTTAACACTGTTGGCTTGTTCAGTGCCTGTCCCCACTGTATGCACCCTGGAGAGTCTTGTTTGTCGTACTTATTGCACCAGGGACACAGTAGGGGCTCAGTGTTTGCGGAAAGGATGGGTGGAACAAGCCCGCTTTGGTCTGGCAGCTCTAGCTGACCCCTGGCCCCTCAGCTTTGGGGCCCCCACCCCTGGGAGGGGCTCCCAGATGGGATGACCCAGGTCCTGGTGCTCCAGCCAGCTGTACCTAGGGCTCCCTACAAAGGCTTCCAACCTGGTACCTGGATTTCACGCATGTCCCCTCCCGCCCATCCCAGGTGGGCCCAGCTGGCTCGCAGTTCGGCCTCCTCGCCTGCCTCTTCGTGGAGCTCTTCCAGAGCTGGCAGCTGCTGGAGCGGCCCTGGAAGGCCTTCCTGAACCTGTCGGCCATCGTGCTCTTCCTGTTCATCTGCGGCCTCCTGCCCTGGATCGACAACATTGCCCACATCTTCGGCTTCCTCAGCGGCCTGCTGCTTGCCTTCGCCTTTCTGCCCTACATCACCTTCGGCACCAGCGACAAGTACCGCAAGCGCGCCCTCATCCTGGTGTCGCTGCTGGTCTTTGCTGGCCTCTTCGCCTCGCTCGTCATCTGGCTGTATGTCTACCCCATCAACTGGCCCTGGATCGAGTACCTCACCTGCTTCCCCTTCACCAGCCGCTTCTGTGAGAAGTACGAGCTGGACCAGGTGCTGCACTGACCGCCTGCCCGGCAGGGCCGGGCCGCGGCTGCTGCCCACAGAGTGCCACTGACACAGGGATTGTGCCTGGGACGGGCTGCTGTCTGCAGAGCACCCCACCCGACACTCTCGAGACCCACCGCTGGGGGCCCAGGTGCTCCCTGACTCCATGGGAGACAGTCACGCAGGCGGGTTCCCTGGGGGAGTGAGGACCCTTCCTCAGGTCTGTGTGTCCGTGGCCCAGGCTGGGGGACACTCCGAGCACATGCTTCTCTGCAGCTCGGGGCCCAGGCCCTGACTTCCTGCCCTCTCCCCTGGCTCCCCTGCAGTTGGGACCACCTCCTGGGGGTGGGCATCTTTCTTCTCAGGGTCCTCGGGCTGCTGGCAGTCTCCCACCTCAGCTTCCACTGGTGCCTTCCCCTTCACCACGACTGAGCCCTTCCAGGGACCCCACCAGGTTCCCAGCCTGCCTCACCATGGCCCCCTTCCTGTTTCTCCTCCTCTCTCTGCCCTACGAGCCCTACATTCATCGGTAGCTAGTGAGTCTGCCTGTAAGGCTCCCAGACTGGACATTGTGAGAGAGGCTTTGGCCTGGTCTGGGGCAGTGAAGGAGCAGGGAGACACAGGGAGACCAGGAAGCCAGGAGCCTTCCCTTCTCTCTAGCTGAGGCTCTGCCTCTCGAAACCCTCCCGGCCCTCCCTTCATGTCAGTGTTCTGCCTCACGGGGCTGGTTCTGATGGCAGCCAGCCCCGCCACCCTCTGCCTCACTCCTGCCTGGACACCCTGAGGACCCACTCCCAGGGGCTGCCCGAGGCTCAATCAGACCCTTTTTTTTTTTTTTTTTTTACCAGTTTATATTATGATCCTAATTTTTAAAGTAACGCTAACTTTGTATGGATGATGTCTCAAATGTATTAAATGATATTCTTTATGGAAGTATTGTCTTTTGAGGGCTCAGGTAGAATGAAAGCTGGAACCTTATTTTGGGGTTGGGGGCAGCCAGGTAGCGCTCAGGGGCAGGGGCTTGGTCCAAGGGACGGTGGAAAACTTGTTGACTTCTGGGGGATTTGGTTGGACCAGAAACCAGGTTGGGGTCACGTGGAGGGCCTCAGGACGTCCCTTGAGAGGGCAGGTTAAAGCCCTCGACTCCTGGGGGCCCCCAGCCCCACGTGCTTATAGGGGCAGTGAGGGGGCTGGCTGGGCTGAGGGGCGGGCCACCCTGGTAGGGATGTTGTGGGTGGGAAGGCACAGTGCTTGTCCATTCACTGCAGCTGGGGGCAAGCCCCAACCCTTCACCCCACACCCAGGAGCCACCCGGAAGGCGATGGGCACAACCACTTTATTACTGTGGACAGAGGAGCCAGGGTGCCTGTGGCCTGGGAGGAGGAGGAGGGGCAGCACAGGGACTGGGGAGGTGGGTGAGCCCAGATGTGGCCCCTGTACTTCCCTGTTCCCGGCTACCCCCTGTTCCAGGGCTGAAGGTGAGAAGGGGCAGCCCTGGGGCTGGGGACAAAAAGAGCCCCTGAGCGCTGGGCTCCTCCTGTGAGGATGCTCCCCTGGTGCTGAGCCCCTTCATGCCTAGACGGTCCACCATCGGTTCCTGAGGAGGGAAGAGCTGAGGCAAGGCTGCAGGACACCTCCCACTGTCTGTTCGCCGATCCAGCCCCAGCTCGGGCAATTTGGAACGCAGGCGGTCCAGAGGCCCTCGTGAGGACAGACTGGAGGAAGCACACTAGTGCTCTAGCTGGGCAGGCTGGGCTGGGGAAAAGCCACCCCATCTCCTTTTTTTCGCCTCTCCCTGCTCCACCAGTACCTGGTCTCCCTTCATGCTCAGCCAACCTGGGGGAGGCCGGGCCAGGGAAGGGGACACTGGGGCTGGGTAGGAGCCCCAGCTTGCCTTCCCACATCTCCATCACCAGCCATGGGCACCCCGGGGCAGCGGGCAGGTGGTCAGCATGGTTTAGCAGTTGCTGTTCCTGCGCAGGGAGGCATGGCTGCGCAGGGAGCACTGGAGCTCCGTGAAGGCGAGTGAGCCCACAGTGATGGCGCATGGGCCCACAGGGTAGAAGCCGAACCTCTCGTAGAAGGGCACCAGTGTGTCCTCGCACATGAGCACGGCCCGGCGCACGGTGGGCTGGCTGCCCAGGTGGTGCAGGTAGCGCCACAGCAGGATGGAGCCCTTGCCTTGCTGCCGGAAGGTGTGGTGCACAGCCAGCACATGCAGGTGGGCCGTGCGGCCACCAGGCCTGTGCAACGTCAGTGACTCCTGGGGGCAAACAAGGGACATGAGTCCAGGTTACCTCTGCCAACACCTATCCCCTAAACCACCCCTACCTGGGCCAATAGCAGGTATCCTCTGAGTGCCTCCAATCAGGGCTCCCCTTCCACCCAAGGAAGGCCCCAAATTGGGAGCTGCATCCCTGGCCATGAGGCCCTTTGAGACCCCACAGGGCTGGGCTCTCTCACCCTGGAAGAGGACCTAAGGCCTGTGCTCATCTCTCTGGTTCTGGAGGAAGAAATCCCAGCCTCTGGGCTCCTCTACCCCCATCTGGCTGGCCTTTGCCAGAGCAGGAGAACCCAGAGGCCAGCAGGCAGTGGCCTCTCTTCCAGAGCCTTCCAGGGGCCTGTCATCACAGCCCCACTCTGCCCTCACCTGAGTGAGTCTCTCCTCATCCCACAGCGAGCCGATGATGAAGGCCACGAGGCGGCCCTCCTGGAACCAGCCCAGGGACAGCTCTGGACAGAGGGTCAGGAAGTGCCGGATCTCATCCAGATACAGGGGGCACGTGCCCGAGACAGAGATGAAGGCTGTGGCAGGAGGCACGAGTGGGTGACTCAGCGGTCGCTGTGCCACATGCCCACTGTCCACTGCACACCAAGCATTGGCTCAGATGCCAGGGGTGGGGTCTCCCACCCCCCAAACCTTCCCCACAGAAAAGCAGGGGATTCAAGGCTGTTGTTCCCGCCCCCTACGCATGCGCACATGCGCACACACGGAAACTGTCTGATACTCTGGGGTCCCAGGCACCAAGGGTAGGAGATGTGAGGGTCTTCTCCCCACAGGGCAACCGCAGCACAGTACAGCAGCATCCTGGGCCATGTGTGGAAGCTGCTCACCCTCACGCTCAATCTCAAACACGCTAGCTGCGTCCTCTGGGGTGAGGCAGCGAAACTCGCTGGCAGGGAGTGTGTGGCGCCGGTGGCGGCTTGGGGACTCTGGGATCCCAGGTGCCAGGCACAGGGCCACGGGCTTCAGGTAGTGGATGCTCTGTGTGGACATCCTGGCTGCTGGTGCCACCTTGGGGTGCCCAGCTTCAGAAGTAGCCTCCACGACAGCCAAGGAAGGCCCCGGAGCACCTGTTGGGGAGCAGTGAGAATCAGGGGTCTGATCTTCATCTCCAAGAGGGCGCGTCTTGCTTCTTTCATAGCTGGATCTGGGGTGGGGCCAGCCCCAAAGTGGAGGGGCACATGCCCCAGGTGCCTGGCCCCAGGAGCAGTCTTGGGGACTCTCAACATTGCTGCTCTTTCTCCACCTTTCCCTCTCAGCCAGAAGTACCCCCCCGGAGCAGCCCCTCCAAACCTCCACATTCTGGTCTCACTGCCCTCTGGGTGCATCTGAGCCCTAGGAGATGCGGGAGGAGTGGGCAGTGCTCGCTGGAGCCTGGGGCACCCCCGACACTGCTGCCCAAGGGAGGAGGGGGCATGCACCTCCGCTGACCACTTCTAATGCAGCTAGGGCTGGTTTGCCCTACCTGCCCAGAGGGAGACTTTCCAGTCCTTTGGGTGCAAGATGGTGCGGCTGGGAGCTTTTTAGGCGGCCTCAGCCCTCAGCTCTGAAGCAAAAGCCCTTAATCAGAGTCCTTAGGGAGCCTCCACATTTACCCAGATGGCCGCAGACTGAGGTGTGGGCACACAGGGCGGGGGTGGGGAAGAGCAGACATGGAGGGCCTACCGTACCTCTTGCCCCACCCCTGGCTCATCAGCTGTGCCCCTGTGGCACTTTTTGTCCCTCTCCCATGACACCCTACAGATGTACAGTTGTTAGAGGAGGCCACCCCTCCCTTAAAAAGCCCTGTGGCTTCCACATGTCCTGCCTCCTCCACCTTCTCTCCCCATGTCTCAAAGCCCCAAGCAGTGTACTCCTGTCCCTGAAGGTGGCGAGCCAGGGCTGGGGGTCCCACTTACCAGGACTGTGGGGCGAGGGCCCCAATGTTCCCACGCCAGAGCCGGTCACCCCAGGGACCCTCCACAGGCACAGGAACAAGGAAGATCTGGGTGCACAGCAGATGTGGCCAGGCAGCATGCAATGTTGTTATCAAAGATTCCTAACCCCCCACGCCCTGCTCGCAGTCCACCAGGCAGGGGGAAGCTGGCAGGGCTCTGGCAGTGCCAAGCTGGTCCCTGCCTGCTGAGGGTAAAATGTCAGCCTGGCACGCTGGGCACAGAGGGGATTACAGCAGCTGACTGGGGCCCCAGGGTTTAGGGGAGAGCATGGGGCTAATCCCTACTCTGGCACTGACTGGCTGGGACAGGCTTTCATCCCCTGGCCCCAGAGGCCTGGGCAAGCCCACCTCTGAGGGTTCTTCCAGCTCTTGCAGCCCGAGAGGGCTACCATTTATAGCTCTTGCTCCAGGCTGAGCCCCTGGCAAGAGTCTCCTTTAATCTATGTGACAGCCCTGCCCAGTATTGACCCAATTTCATAGAGAAGGAAACCGAGGCTCGCAGAGGTTAAATAACCTGCTCAGAACCTCCCAGCAAGTCAGGGAAGTGGGAGAGGCAACACCAGGTCTGCCTCCCCATTACACACTGTTACCCCTCTGGTTGCTGGGCCCACTGGATTTCGAGTCTTCATGGTTTTAGAGCTGTTTGTCAGACAGTGTCCCCAAGTCAGAGTCTACCAAAGCAAAGGGACTCAGCAAGTCTTAGAAGGAAATGCCTAAATCTGGCTCCAGGCCCTGCAGGTGGAGCTGATGGGCCTGCAGAGGCAGGTAGGCAGGGCTTGCTGTGTAGACGGTGGCAAGCCACTGAAAGGGCTTGATCACCAGACACACCCTCTACATCCTGCCCTTGTAAATTACCTCCTCCATCATGCATGTACCCAAAGTCTGGTTCCCCAGGTGTACTCCCTTCCAGAGCACTCTGGGGAAGATCCCAGATCCTGAGGTGGGAGTCAAACCCTCTTGCTCCCTGCTCTCCATCACCATCATCCATGACATCTTCCATCATCTATCACAACTTCCAACATCCATGACATGTTCCATCATCACTCGGCCATCTGTCACAACAACCAGCCCAAACAAGTAAAAGGTCCTTAGAGACTCACGCCATCCCCCCAGTACTGTACCTGCCTTGTCTCCCCCGTCTGCTGTCTCCCTGAGGTACTTAAATAACCCTGAGGTGGTGCAGCCACTACTCTGGAAGACTTCGGCAGTACCTACTAAAACTGGACATACACATACCTGGGGCCCCGCAATCCCTCCTTCATGACCCTGCCAAACACTGAAGGGCAAGAATGTTCCCCACTGGACGCAACCCACCTGACCATTGACCATAGAAGCAACTGTGGAATATACACAAAATGGAGGACCATCCAGCAACGAGAGGGAACAAACCACGACGACACAGCATCACAGACAACTCGTGAACATGACAGTGAGTGAAGGAAGCCGGAAAATGGGTGGCACAGTGCAATTCCATGGATTCCATTCTAATCCGGTGGCTGCCCAAGGAGGGTTTTGGAGGGCTGGAAATGTAACCTCCATTTCTTAAATTGAATGCACGTTACGTGAGGGAGGTGCTGGAAATTCATCAGGCTGCCAGTTTGTCCACTTTCGCGTATATGTGTTTTACTGAAAGTTCACTTTACTATTCGGGAGGTTGCTCTACCTGACATGTCCACTCCCAAGTTCCTTGACCACCAATGACCTTGGTGTCACCCATTCCCAGGGCCGCCCTGGGGCCATCTCAGCTTTCCCGCTGGAATCTTGAGCCCCAGCAAGCTGCCTCCTGCTCTTCCATCTCGCACCCCTCGAAGCCCCTCTCAGTCCCCACAGACTGCCCTGGCCTCCCTCTCTCCCTTCCACTCACATCCCTCCCGTACCCCTTAGCTTTTCCCTCTCTAGTACCCAGTCCCGCCCTTCCGCCACGCACACCCCCTACTGGCTTTTATACCAGCACAGTAGTGCCGAAACCCTGTCCACCCACCACAGGAGTGCTTGCTCTTACCTGTGATCCAGGAGTGACTGCCAGTGCCAGCCCTGCCCGGTGCTGCTGGGCCCATGAGATCCTGGCACCGGGGTGACCCCAGACCCGTCCAGACACCCGGCACACCCACACTCCTATCTGTTGGGTCCCCATCCCCCAGGGCCCCTCTGCTGTCTGAGGCCCAGCAGAACTCCCAGCTCACCACACAACTCCCACCCCGACTGCCACCAGGCAGCTTCCCACCTTTCCCCTTCTGGGCACCCACGACAGACCTCTCAGGACTAACCAGAAGACCTCCTCGGGTTTGGCTTTCAGGCCTAGTGGGAGGAACATGCCCAGGACCTGGACTGGCACCCCTACCTCCAACCTTGAGGTCCTAGAAAAGGCCATTCCTATGACCTGCCCAACTCTCCCTGCTTCAAACCTGGTTCTCACGCCTGACTGCACATTGGAATCACCTGGGAGCTTAAAAAATTCCAACGCCTGCGTCACCCGCAGGGATTCTGATTTTAAAGTTCTGGGGTAAGACCTCAGGCGTGTAGACCCTCCCCAGGGGATTCTAATGTCTGCCTGAAGTGCGTGTTCTCCAAGCAGCCTTTTGGCCCTAATTTCGCATCCTGTTTGTCTTCCTTGTGGGGAGAGTGTTTTTCAGCCAACACGGGTACCCAGCCTGCCATGTGCTCAGAGCAGTGGGGATTCAAAGCTTTGTAGCCCCAGAACCTTTCTTGAAGTCTTTGGCAGAGGTCTAGTATATAAAACAGACCAAGAGCCACCTGGCTGGAACTATGTGAGGGCACCCTACAGGGGTCTCCAGTCATCTCAGAGCACCCTCTGCCCTGAAAGCTCCTTGGACCACCGTCCCCACGCATATTCCCTTCCGGATCACGATGTTCGTCTCTCGTGCCTGTTCCCCCTGCCCGTGGCTGTTTAGAAGGGTTCTGAGGCTCTTCCCAGGCTCAGGGGACAAGAGAAGAGTGCCATCTACCTAAGAGGCAGTCACAGGTGACACTGCGGGCATTCTAACTGCAGAACCAGAGGTGAGAAGACAAGACTACTTGATATAAAGTCAATGTGATCAAATGTTCCCATGTGGGCTCAGGGTGCTTCTTTTCAGATCCCTACTGAAACAGTTTTACTCTTTATGCCAAGTCTCCCTCCAACACCAGGTCCCTTGAAAGGGTCATGTAACCACTGCTCCCCGGCTCTGACTCTGCTCAGTCTGGCCCCGCACCACACTTCTCACATGATGGCTCCCCCTTAGGGGTCCCACTATCACTCCTGCCAGTCTGGCCTCCTTTGGGGTCTCTCAGCCCACCAGACAGGTCCACACATGTCTGAATACCAGCTGTGGGCTGGGTTCCAGTTCTCTCCCACAAGGTTCTTTGGTCCCAAGTAAATCATGGGCTATGGCTGCTTTGGCCCTGCTTCAGGGCTCCAGAACATTCTATGACAGGTTGTCTAGGGCATACAGAGAACCCTCAGAGGGCCATGTTACCTAACTCCTCATCTGCCCCCACTGAGCCTCACTTCTGACCCAGCTAAGCCCCCATAGCACTAATGACCCCAAGTGGTGAAGACGGTGGGTACAGATTTGGCTGTCCTCATGACCGAGTGGACCACATGTCACCACAGGAAAGCCGAGGGCTGAGCTTCAGGGATGTCCACTCGAGGGGAAAGAAAGGTGAGGTTATGAGCAGAACCAGGATCAGGACACGTCCCAGAATCCAAGGGACGAGGTGGTCAGCAGCGTCAAATGCAGCCAAGAATGGAGAAAAGGTCTCAGATTCTCCTAACAAGGAGGCCCCGGACAGCCTTTAAGTTTTTCAGGAGAGAGGGGTGGGCAGGGAGGCCCGATGCAGAGGAGCAGCCTTATACTGACAAAGCAGAGGTGACAGCAGGGCAGAGGCCATTGGCTAAAGGCACACTGACCCACCGACCTGGTGGGGCATGGAGAAGACTTCCCTCACCCCACCCCCCAACACCGAGCCTGCAGCAACCCTGCCACACCTGGAGAGCCTGCGTAGCAGCCACATGGGCCCAGGTGAGTGACGTCTTGGTCCCAGGGCCTCTGGGGAGCTTCCCACATAGGGCTGCACCTACTTCCCCCTCCTCCCTTCCATGTGACAGCTGCCCAGGGCCCAGGGGAATCCACCTGGGGGAGACCAAGACAGGGTCCCATGAGAGACAGGGCCCAGAGACAGTCTGATGATGCCTCCGAGACCCCAATTTTTTCACGCAGAGCAACTGAAAAGCCCTGACAGGCAGGGAAGGTCATCCTTTATTTTGGCACTTGAGTAACTAGTGCATTTTTTGGTGGTTTTGAGGGTGGCTTTTTTCTCTCAACTCCTCCTCTACACTTATGTCTGTCCTGCACGCCTACACTGAGCACATTTCACCTGACCATATTTACCTTTTCAACCTCAGTGCGTCCATGCAGGTTCCCAGGGAACAGAGGCTGAGATGGAGAAGTGTGTGCAGGAGGCTCACCGGGGAGAGCTCTGGGGGCAAGCCCTGCCGGGGAGCAGGGGCGGCAGGACTGGGCAGGGCAGGAAGTCGGGCTGTGGTGATGCAGCAGCGATAGAGGCCTGAGCCCATCTCATCGCAAGCTCAGGAGCCGCAAGCCCTTCAGAGATGCCCGGATTGAGGTGGACAGCAGGCCTTTGAGCCCCACATCCACCCTGGGTGAGGAGGCTTCCCTTAGCGGAGGGCAATTCCTGCAGGAGAGTGCAGCTGCAAGTCACGAGCAGTGCTGCCAGCTGGGGGGTGATGCTCTAGCTCACTCTCTCCCAGCTGCCAAGAGCCACCCTAGCAGTGTGTTAGCGCCAACTTCTGGGGTCTCTGCCAGGATGGTAAAGCCTGTAACGTGGAGAAGTGCCCCCAAACAACACACTCTCCTTATCCGACTTTATGTTCTGCCTCTCTCGATGCAGTATCCTCCGATTCCCGCCCTGTACTCTCCCAGCTCCTGTTGGCACCATGCTGGACCTGCAGTCCCTTCCAGGGATAGCCTTTTCCCTCTCTTAGGTGGCACAGCACTTCACCAGCCATATTATGTTGTGATTTAAACCTAGTTATTGGTCTAGTGCAAAGAGAGGAGGTGGAATAGATCCTTGGGGGTGGGGCGGGGCAGAACATGTCTTATAAGGAGGAATCATTGTCTCCAAGCGAGAGAGAGAGAGAGAGAGAGAGAGAGAGAGAGAGAGCGCACTAACCTCTAACAGGCAGGAGGGGACCACAGCTGTGAAGGTCCAGAAGGCTGGAGCAGAACCTGGAGCTTCAAGATTTTTTAGTACAGTGACCCAGATATCCCCAGGTGTCTCAGAGTCCCATTTCTTCCCAGTCAGATCTTCCTTGGCATAGCTGACTCAGTAAGGTTGAGAATTCAGCCTTCTCTGGGGCCTGGCTACTCTTATTATGTCCAGACCTGATCCTCTACTTTTCTCTGTCCCCCAACTTCAGGAGGCGAGTTTCTTTACATGCTGCCAAGGATACCTTCTGGCTTTTATACTGAGCCTCCAGTTGGTGACCCACAGCCTTTCACTGTTTTTCTCCAATGCGACTGCCCCTAAGAAGAGCCATGGGATTCCACAGTCCTTATAAAGACTACTCTCTCATACCTTGCAAATGCCTAAGATTTTTCACTACCACTGCATTTCCTTCCACTGGTATCCCAGGCCAGTCCACTGCCCATGAAAGTTGTTGTTGTTTTTTTTTTTGGAGGAAGATTAGCCCTGAGCTAACATCTGCTGTCAATCCTCCTCTTTTTGCTGAGGAAGACTGGCCCTGAGGTAACATCCACGCCCATATTCCTCTACTTTATATGTGGGATGCCTGCCACAGCATGGCTTGCCAAATGGTGCCGTATCTGCACCCAGGATCTGAACTGGTGAACCCCGGACTGCCAAAACGGAATATGCACACTTAACCGCTGTGCCACCAGGCTGGCCCCATGCCCATGAAAGTTTTAACAATTGTATCACTACAGCATGCCAGGGGCCAGAATATTCCACCTACCACTAATGAGGTGGGTCCTCATTAGCAGACAGATGATCCAGTTCCAGAATCCCATTTGGAGTCTGTTCCCTAGGACCACATTTGGCACCAATAGGAAATTGACTAAGGCTCTGAGATCTGCATGAAGGCAGTTATCGGGAGCCCTCTCAGGCCAGCACCTGTGAGGGCATCAGGTCAGCAGCAGCAGGCAGAGCGAGAAGTTTAACTGTGTTGAGGTCATTGCAGCAGAGGCCTCAGCTGATCCCAGGAGGAGCTCTGAGGCTGGGATGGCCTTGCCCCAATGTTCTGAATAGAGGGGAGAGGGCCAGGCTTTGTTCCCCCTCACAGAGAGTCATTGGATGGGTGAGGCATCTTCCTTCAGTGCAGAGCAGTCCTTGGAGAGGGACGCAGCTGGGGGGAGGAGTGCCTCAGACATGAAGGCGGGCTTGCGCTGTGCACCACAGCATCTACTGTGCCCATCCCCAATAGACTTATAAGCCCCTGGAAAACAGAGAGTGTGTTGAAAGTGTGGCATCATGCCGCCTACAGAGTAGGAATCTATCAACTGGGTGTCGATTCTTCTGTTGAGGAGGATGGCACTTAGCTTCTTGACTTCCTGTGGACTTATTTTGAGGCCTCCTTTGCATAGATAGGCCAGCTTCACTGCAGGGCTGAGTAGGGCCCCATCTTTATTTACAGTTCAATATCTGCCATATTACACAGGCAGTTTCCTCAGGAACCTTCCAGACCTTTCTGGAATGGAGGTATCAAAGCCAGGACGGGATCGCCACCTCCTGGAGAAAGAACGGACCTACGGCTTTGAGCATCTGGAGTCCCAGTGTCCAATAGAAAGAGCATGTGTGCCCCATATGTGATTTTCAATTTTCTGGTAGCCACATGCAAAAAAGCCAAAAGAAACAAATTTTAATAATATATTTTATTTAACCTAATACATATATTGTCATTTCAACAAGTGATCAATATAAAAATATTAATGAGATATTTTATATTCTTTTTTTTTTCTGCAATGAATTTTCAAAATTCAGCGTGTATTTTACACTTACAGCACACATCAATTCAGACCAGTCACATTTCAAGTGCTCAAGAGCCACGTGTGGTTAGGGGCTACCATAATGGGCAGTGAGATCTAGAGGCTGAATGAAGGCTAAGGAGAGAGCAACAGAGTGTGTGTGTGTTTGTGTGTGCGCATGCATGTGGGGTGAGCATGGATGTATGTGTGATGTGAGTGTGTATGTTTCTCTCCATGTCTAGGAAAATGGAGAGTTGTGGACTTAAGGAAAGACAGAGGTGTCCCAGAGGCCTGTTGATGCATTTAGGGCCATTAGGAAAGGTTGACTATTTTGTTCAATCATTCAACAAAGATGCTTGAGTACCTACCATGAGTCAGATCTGTGCTGGATGCTGGGATACAAAGATGGCGAAGATATGGTCCCTGCCCTAAGGTGTTTACAATCCTGTGGGAGAGACAGGAGCACAAAAACTGGTTGTAATAAAGGGTAATAAGTATAATCACACAAGTGTTATCAGGCTAATAGAGGGTAATAAATACAATCACACAGGTATTACCAGGTAAGTGAGGGAATAAGCAGGGGGAATGGGGCACTTGGAAGACTTCATGGATAAGAAGACCCAAGCTGGGTCTTGTAACATGAAAAGGAGTTCTTTAGATAGAAACAGAGGTTCAAGTAGTAGAAAAAAATTCCAGGCATGCAGACGGCGAACAAGTGAAAAGGTATAGAGGCTCCAAAAAGTTGGGATCCTGAAGTAGGCAGCTGGGCTGGAGCATGGAGCGAGTGTGCTTGGTACAGAAGTGGAAGAGGGGGTTGGAGGCAGGTAAAGGGAATCAATTCATGAAGGGCACACGCGTCATTCTCTGGTGGACCATGAGAGCCACAGAAAGATATTAAGCTGAGAAGTTGGATGATCATGTGTATTTTCCACCTCCCTGGCACAACGTGGCGGATAGATTAGTGGCCACAGGCCTGGTGAGGAGACCACACAGCAGTGTAGGTGAGCGATGGAGGTGAACTAAGAACATCAGGTAGTGTTTGTCAGGCTGGTGCATCGTACCGGCACTTTGCAAAGCACTTTATCTTCATCATGGCGGTTAAATTCTCAGCAGCCCTAAGAAGTAAGTACCATTACTATTCCCATCTACCAGAAAGGAAACCGAAGCTCGGAGAAGTAAAATAACTTGCGCAAGGTCACACAGTGAGTCAGTGGCAGCAGGAGCTTCAAACCCAGGTCCAAGTGACTCTGGAACCTCATACTTAGCTGCCGCACTGCTGCATGGCTGCACCACCCCACCTCCCTGCGGAGCAGCCCCCAGCAGACGAGCTCTGGACCTGGGGAGTATGAAAAGGGGGTAGAGGTAGAGGGGTCATGACCTGGGCTTTGATCACATGTGGAGCTTAAGACTGAGGGCTAACCCTCAGGTGGCCAACTGGGAACCCAGGTAGGTGATGCTGCCATCGACCTGGATGAGGACTCTGGGAGAGGAAAGGGTTTGGGGAGATGTCACTTTGTATCTATGGTTGGTTATCCAGGAAGTACTCGTGAGTTGAGCTGAGGAGAAGGCCCTGACCTGGCAATCTGGGACTTGGTGGTGAAGAGGGTGGCATGGCTGAGTGACAGCAGCCCTACTGTTCTCAGGCTAGTCTGGCAGATTTGCTGTCCCGGGCTCCTGTATCTTCAGGAAGGAGAGAAACAGGGTGAGCCTGCCAATCTTACTTATTGCTCAACCTTTTCATGGTTGCCCCCAGAACAAAGGGTTTTGCCCAGTGTACTGCAATGGTTCCTAAGAGTTAGGAGTGAGAATGGCCAAGGGCTGGCCCGTCTGAGTCCTGATCCTGATTGTAGTGCAGGGTGACCTCGGGCAAGTCCCATGGTTCTCCCAGGGATTCAATGCAAGGAGGAGCGAGGCTCCAGGAACAAGAAGGACCCCTTTAATCCCGAAAACCCATGATTCTTGAGCAACCCACAGCTGAAGCCTCAAGCAGAGGCATTTCTCCAGCCAGTTGCCGAAGGTGTGGGAGGGCTCCCTGGGGTGGGAAGGAGTTCTCCGGGCCTGTCTGGATTTGCTGGGACAACGATGCTAGGAGAGGCCAAGCAGGTGGGGCTCTCCTAGGGGGCAGTGTGGGGCCCGTGCACACTTTGTGGGTCTGGAGAGATGACCCAATGGCTGGTTAAGATAGGGACAAGACAGGGCCTGCTTCCTAGAGATCAGTTCACTTTGCTGCCAGCTCTGCTGCCTCCTGTACCCGGCCAGCCCCTTAGCAAGGGGAGTACCCAGGCTGGCTCAGTTTCAGGCAGGCACATCTGTAAATAAGCAAAATTCTCCTGAGAAGCATCTCTCTTTTCCAAGAAGGGCTGGGTGTTGAGGCCCTGAGAGGAAGGGGTTTCTCCATGGGGGAATGAGGGTTTTTTTCATTCAACAATTATGAAAATAAAAACTAAGCAGATGCTCCCATCTGGGCTCACTCCACTTGCCAGACTGGGTGTGCAGAGACTGTGGCTGGGGGCTCGGGGTTTGGGAAGGAGTCAAGCCTCAAACCTAGTCTGGAGTATCTCAGGTCTGAGTGAAGTCACTGAAGGACACCATGGGGTGGGGTGGTGGGGAGGAACATACTGAGCCTCTCTTTCTCAAAGGGCTCAGATGCAACTCAAACTAGGGGCAATAGAAAGAGCTTAGATGTAGCATGGGCAGCTCCTTGGGTGTATGGAGGGGAGTATCTCAGGTCTGAGTGAAGTCACTGAAGGACACCATCGGGTGGGGTGGTGGGGAGGAACATACTGAGCCTCTCTTTCTCAAAGGGCTCAGATGCAACTCAAACTAGGGGCAATAGAAAGAGCTTAGATGTAGCATGGGCAGCTCCTTGGGTGTATGGAGGGGAGGATGGGAAGCTGACCAGATGGAGGAGCAGGAATCTCAGGCCTTTGACACCCACCAGTATGGCACATTATTGAGCTCCAACACTGTGCCAGGCACCAGTGTTACACACACAAGTATGACATGATCCACATGCTCAAAAGGGGTTTAGTAAGGGAGAGATCAGCATTTGAAATCAATGGCTCCTAACTACAACCTAGCAGGTTCCTGGTGGTGGTGAGGGAACAGCATAGCGTGGCATGATGCTTCACAAAAGGGGGGCTCATACTGCCTCCTTTACAGGGGGTAATCTATGTAAAGGGGGATAATCTATGCAAGCACTTAGTAAAGTACATGGCATTAAATTACAGCTCAATAAATGGGAGCTATTATTAGCCATTATTACAAGAAGCTGCAGAATAAACATGGCACATCTTCCTGGAGTGCCAATTTTACTCAACAATCGAGGAGGAAAGGACATTCTTTTTATATTAAAACAACAGAGACATACGCTGGAGTAGAATGCAAAACTCACTTGGATTTTTGACATCCTACAAAGATTTGGGGCCTGCATCGCCCTGCCCATTCAGCCTACTTGCTCACCCCATATCCCCCGATGGACATAGGAACTAGAAAAGCCCCTGCCCTTGGAGTGGGGAAACCTGGGTTCCAACTTGACCTTGTCAGTTACTACCTTGTGACCTTAAGTACTGAATTCCTTGGGCTCTGTTTCCTCATTGGTTACACGGTGTTAACTACACCTATATCCAGGATTGTGATAACAAACAAGATAATATATGTGAATGTGCCTGAGCAATAATAGGTGCTCAACAAATGTTAGGTTATCAGGGGCCAAGGAGGTCAGGCTAAAGGGGCACGGTAGGTGGAACAGAAGCTACTATGTTATTGCTACTAAGCCTCCCAGGTCTTTATGGGGGAGAGAGTAGGGAACTGAGTCCTGACAGCAATGACTCCAGATGGCCATTCTACCTTGTGGTCTGGGTTGGAAGTCTATGATTTGCAAACCTAGCTTTGCCCCTAAATTGTATCCTAATTCCCCTTCAGCTCATTTAGTCTCAGTTTTTCTATATCTTAGTATGTGAGTTTTCCAAGATTTGGCTCCACCGACGACTACTCCAAGCCCGATATTACCCCAATACTCTCTAAGTACTTGGTTCAGGGCATCTTAGGTACTCAAGCTGACATCTGTGCTTCATGAACGTGCTTATAACTTTTCCATGAGTGTAATTCTGTATCCTTGGCAGCCTGTAAACTACACAAAGAAAAGGGATTCTGCCTTTTTTTAAGAACCTAAATACTGTAATATTGAAGCATCCTACTAATCTGTCATTGATGCTTACAGAAAAATGTGGAAAAAATGATTTTGACTGAGAAAGGCTAGGGCCATATCTTGAGTATTCTTAATTTCCTTTTAACAACCCATTATGAATCTGTCCTCTGAGAATGTATCTAAAGCTTTTGGAACTTACTTAGGGGACACATTAGTATAATTACTTTTTATATTTTAAAATGGCAATATGGAGCAGACCATAAGTATAACAGTTCTGCCAATCTAGAATTTTAGTCTAGGCGGGGGGAGGTTTTGAAATATTATAATGGTTAAGCTTTACTGAGGGAACTAGATGCCAAGCACTGTTCTCTTTTATTTAATCCTCTCAACTGCCTGATGAGACAGGTACTGCTATTATCACCCCTATTTTACAGATGAGAAAATTAAAGTGAAAAGAAGTTTATCAGCTTGCCTACCTTTATCACATTAGTAACTGGCAGTGCCAAAAATTGGAACCCATGGCTCCCACTCTTAACTAATTTGCCATCCTATTACCTCCTGTCACGCTTACTAACCCTCATAGAACTTTGAACTCATCTAGATGGGTTGAAAGCCAAACCATAGAGGCAACTAATACTTGCTTATCTTTCTCATCTTTCTCCGGGCTTCCTTCACCAACTCCTCGACCAGTCCCTAGGGGTCATGACCTTCCAAGCTTTGCTTGGAATTCTCTAATACACTCTAGATACACTTTATACATATCTATTATGCCTTGCTTACAAGCTGCCTTGGAGTTGCTTTTTTAGCTATTTAATGTGTACATGTTTTGTCTCTCCAACTAGATTGTAAACACCTAGAGGATAGGGACTGTATCTTGCTCTTTCCGTATCCCTCCCAGTGGCTAGGACTAGGCTGGAGACGCCAAGGGAGCTCATTTAAATGTTGTTGACAGTCTCGGGATCATCCTCCAACAGCCCCCCCAGCCACTCCCCTTTTCCTCGGTCCCCACCCCTTCCTGCTCCTTTTATTTTTACCCGCTCTGGCCTCGCCCCTCCCTCATGGAGTCCGTCCTTTCCCCCCCGCCTCTGGCAGCATCTCCAGCGTCCCCTAGCGACGGGGAGGTAGCTCCTAGCAACCGCATCTCGGTTCCCTGACGACGGCGGCACGTAGGGCCACGTCAGCGCGCCATGGCCCCGCCCCCGGCGCCGGCCGGCCCCGCCTCCCCGTGCCTCGTTCGCCGCCGCTGTTGCTGCCGCCGCCGCCGGCGCCGCCTCCCGAGACTCACACAGAGCAGTTATGGCGGATCCCGCAGCGCCCGCGCCCGCAGCTCCGGCTCCCGCCCAGGCCCCGGCCGCGGCCCCGGAGGCGGCCCCGACCCCGGACGCAGCCCCCGCCCCGGCCCCGGCGCCGGCGCCCGCCCCGGACTCGGCCTCGGGGCCGTCCTCAGACTCCGGCCCCGAAGCCGGCTCGCAGCGGCTGCTGTTCTCCCACGACCTGGTGTCGGGCCGTTACCGCGGCTCGGTGCACTTCGGGCTGGTGCGCCTCATCCACGGCGAGGACTCGGACTCGGAGGGCGAGGAGGAGGGCCGCGGGAGCTCGGGCTGCTCCGAGGCGGGGGGCGCGGGCCACGAGGAGGGCAGGGCCAGCCCGCTGCGCCGCGGCTACGTGCGCGTCCAGTGGTACCCGGAGGGCGTCAAGCAGCACGTGAAGGAGACCAAGGTGCGGCGGGCGGAGTTAGCTGCTCGAGCCCTAGGCCGGGAAGGGCAGGGAGGGGAGGCGTGCGAGGCGCTGCCCGGAATGGTGCAGCTGCAGTGGGCCGAGGTGGGAGGACGAGCCTCAGCGGAGGGGACGCTCCGGTGCAAAGTCATTGCACCAGCCCTGGGCCGCCGGGCCCCGGGCCTCCCCGCGCGAAGGGACTTCCGAGCCGTGCTGTGCTATGCTGTGGCGTCGGCCTCGGGATTAGGAACGTGGACCTACCACCGTGGGGAACTCCTGGGGTCCGAGGCACGCTGGCATTACACCAGTGCGGCGCCTTGCTGACCCCTGAGGAGCTCCATGCTGCATTGTGCATCCGGAAAGGAAGGCCGTGCTGGGTCCGTGCAGGGAGGGGTTGTGGGCCTTCCAGAACAAGGATAGAGGTGAAAATCTCGGGCGACGTGAAACCAAAGAAGTTCACTAGATTACAGAATGCATTATTATGGGTGAAGAAACCCAACTCCTTTTGGTTTTATCTCGTTGCCTCATTTTAATTGCTACGGGGAACTTTGTGAGTAAAATTATTAAGAATCAGAGCCGTGATATTAATAGTGCTGAGGGGGGGATGTGACAGCTGCGACTGGGATTGATGACTCCCAAGTGCAGTTGGACTTCTTGAAAAAAAATACTATAGAACCATGGATGGAGGAGAGCCACCCATTTGGAAACCTGAAGGATTTTTGACTAGAGGCTGTTAAGCAGACATCAGACTCCCATGTGGCATTGGGGTGAGGCTGATGAATATTGCAGTTTTACAAAAACGAAGAGGTTTATCATCATAAACCTGAAACCTTGGACCAAGGTTGGTTTGATGGCTTTCGTGTCTTGTTTTCCTGAGTGTGAATTCCTATCAGTGATTCACACGCACACACACCCCTGTATCTTTCACCCCTTCTTCATCTCCTCCTCCTCCCCTTCAAGAAAACATTTCTAAGCAGCAATCAGGCCTGGGCTGTTTCAGCTGCCTGGGATGTTGAGAGGTCTGATTTCAGGGGAGGGCACTTTACAAATTAATCTGGGTTTCTGACGCCCTGGGAGACAAAGGCGACAGAGGAATACGGCTTCATGCCGCACTACAAAGGGGGTCTGTGATGATGGCTCTGGCAGGGGAAAAAGCCCCGCTCCCGGGAGGAGTCTGTGATCCGTTTCCTAGTGGCAGAAATGACTGCTGATACCAGCAGGATCTTTTTCCTTGCCAGTGCGCATGCATCCACAGTCAGGAATCCGCACACAGGACCCCTGGCTTCGCCTCAGAGAAATGCAGATCAGGCAATAGCTTCTCTGGCTTGGGGAGGAAATTATAAGTTCATGTGCGAAACTATGTGGAAAATATGATATTTTGCAGTGGAATGCTTGTTAAAAATTACCCCCAGTATTGTTATGTCCAGAAGAGGTTTTGCTGTATATCCTGTGTTTGTGCCTTGTCTTACAAGCAAATGGTTGTTAGTGTCTTTCTGTGGCTTTTTAAAATACGTTTTTCCCTAACCATCTTCTCTAGAGGTTTGTGACTTCTGGAATGCAACTCATTTGGCTATGTCATGGCCTCCTGCCCTGGGACTCAGGAGGCAGGCCCAGCACACTGCCCGGAGCTGCCATGTTTATCAGTTGTTGTTCCTGTTCATCTTGACTTTAGTGGTTAACTTTGTTTACAGTTACGTTCAGTCTGCCTCCCCCACCAGTATAATTATATGAAGTTTGACTTAAAATACCTGTTTTGAAATTAAATAGAAAATAACCTTAAGGCACCCAGCTTGGATATATTTTGAAGCTGCCCTCTTGTGACTTGCTTTGAATTTGTTGAAATCCACTGTGGCTCCATTGGTGGTATTTTCTTTGCAATTGTAGTTTCTGTAGCTTCTGAGCTTAGCAAAAGCTAAGGGGCACAGGAATTCTTGCAAGTGGTGGCAAGTAGCGTCCGTTTATAGATGGCAGGACCCAGTTCTTCTTTTAGGACTTGCGAATAGGTTTGTTTCAGGGGAAGTTGGTTTATACATGATGGGTAGCTCTCTGTTACCATGAGCCCTAGGCACAGATGACCTTGGTCATCTGAACGTCTCACCTGCTTTGCTCCAGGCCACTGATTAGGGTGGTAGGATGGGTCTTGGGACCTTGCAGCACTGTGGTTTAGGAAGATTTTCCTTCTCACTTCCCATTCTTTATAAATCCATCGAGGTGACAGTGTGCTGTAATGGAAAGACCATTAGACCGAGACTGAGCATTTAGGTTCTGATTCCTGTTCCATCCTTAATCTGGTTATGAGATTTGAGAACCCAATTATCAATAGAATAATGTAGTGACAGTTTTGGGAAACATTTTTTTTTAAAGCTGCCACCTATTGGAATTTTTTTAATAGTGTCCTTTTAATGTGAAATGCTTAGTAGGCTGTGGAATATTTTTGTACTTTTCATGTTAGTATGGTGGGCAGTGAGTAAAGGCTTAAGATGAATCTCTTGATTTCTTTTAAGTTTTTAGTGAACAAATACAAAAAGAGATGAAGAGGCTGGCCAACAAGTCCTCCCCTCTCCTGGACACTTCCATGAAAATTATCGACAGAAATAAAATAAGTAGTTCTTCCTTGGAACTGCAGAATTCATGGTCCGGTTCCTGAGGCTTCCAGCAGCCAAAGTTAAGCTTCTTTAGGACTTCAAAGAAGCACGCAGCTTGTGCGCCTTCCTTTCCTCAATCTCCTGACCTGCAGCATCGTAGCTGATTTATCCACTTGAAACTTTTCCCATTTGGCCACAGATCTCCTATGCGGAAACTTACCCCCTTCCTATCAGTGGTCGTCCTTTGAGTAAAATTTTGGAATAAAGCCAAATGCCAGCAGCCTCTTTGCCTTCTTGAGCACTGGCTAGATATGGTGGATCTTTCTGGTCTCTACCTGTCATGGTTGGACAGCATGGCCCCTGTAAGGAAGAGAGCAGACTGCTGTCTGTCAGTCCAGGTTTGGGGGCTCCCTGTTTATGATTTAGTTTTCCTATCTCTTGTGTCTTTTGCTTTAAGTTGCCACAACATTCATGGTCTCTTGTGGTTTGAGATTTAATGTCTCTAAATTAAAGCTGTCTGTCTGTGATCACCCTGCTTTTGTGAGGCCATATGTGTATGTGTGTTTGTAGCATCCCTGATGACAGGCCCCTCAGGAATTGGCTTTTCGGTTTATTTTTGGCTCCTACTCAGGCCAGCATTTCCATGGGGAAAGCTATTTAGGTGTAGCGTCATAGCATGTGAAGTTTGCTTGCCTCACGTGTCTAGGTACTGGACCCATTAAAAGCAATTGTTCTTATGATGCAATAGGAAGAAGTTAGGCAGGGTTAACCAAGAATCAGTATGGGGTGCATCTAATTGCATTTTATTCAGGTAGGATCACAGCACTGTAGACTCTCACAGCTGTTCTGTGATTTTATTCTTTGAACTTCGGTTTCCCCCATTCCGACTCCTGGGACTCAGTGCCTTGATGGTGCCTCTGTCTGGCTTGCTGCCTGACTCAAGGGCACTTTTACCAGATGAGGGGCCTGTGTTTGTATCCTCTGATTGGAAGTCAAAACTCTTGAGTGCTCTTCCTGGCTGTCACCTACTCTGAATGACCTTGGCCTAGTCACTGCCTCATTTTTTGTCTCTGCAATAAAATACAAGGTCTGTCTTTCTAGCCCCTGAAATGAGCCTGCACAGGTAGAATAACCAGAAGCGTAGCTGGGTGGTGCCTGGGGTGGCCACTTGGCTATAGCAGACACCATCCTGATGTCCATCAGGCAGAGCCAGCCCTGTCCCTTCAGGAGATCACTTCCGTGTGTCACAGGGTGGTGCTGACCACAGGGCAGCCGAAGAGGTGCCTTGGGAAGCAAAGGTGCACGGGGTGAGGGTTTGTTTTAGAAGGGTGGGAATTCCTAACTGATCTTGTTGCTTGAGACCTGGTGGATTATAGATTTGACTTCTTTGTTAAGCCTCATGTAAATAGACATGAACTTCACTCCTCTGTTACTTTATAAGAAATTCAGTAATGCACATTTAAACACCTGCCAAAGTCCGCCATTCTTCAGGAGGGGGAATGGAATGAATATATATGTGTGTGTGTCTATACATTTTCCAGAATCTGGATGACATCTTTTGAAATTCCCAAAAGATAGGTAATGAGATTATGAATTACAGGATGGTAGAGTTATTGCTTTTGTATTTTAAGATAATGAGAACATTATCTAGCGTTACTATGTGCCAGGCACTCTAAGGCTTTCTCTGTATTACTTAATGTTCACAACCCTATGAATTAGGAACTATTATTATTGCCGTATTTCAGAGAAGGAAACTAAGGAACAAAGAGGTTAAGTAACTTATCCAGTGTCACACTGCTAATAAGTGGAGGAGTGAAGTAAATATAGTTTGCTCTCCCCTGAGAATGTTTAAGTTTGGGATTCATAGATCATTACTATATTGAGTACCCTGATCAAGCATGAGCCACAAACCCTGCGGTTGGCATTAGCCATACAGTCTTTAAACACTTGAAAGTCTTAGTGGAGTAGGAGGTGGCTACAGGTGAGGAGGGAAGAAGGAACAGGGTGTTGGGATGGGTGGCAGGTAGGCCAGTGGCCAGGAGGGCGGGAGATCACGGTTGGGGAGTGCTGTGGGAGAAGCTCTGCACTTGTGATGTGCTTCTGTTCTACATTTTCATTCCCTGGCCCCTCAGTCATTCTCAAAATAACTGTCGAAAAGCACATTTTGTTTCTAGAGAACCTGTGAATGCCCTTAGATGTTGAATGAAAGCAACCTCTGTAAGTCTGATTCATTCCAACACTGGGTTATTCCTCACCTCCGCCTCCCAGGGCAAAACAAGTCCAAGTAACTGGCATTTCTGTGTTGTCTTAGAAATGGTTAGTGTTAGGAAATCCAGCTCGACCTCCTGCCCCCGGACACCTCCTGTCCCCTCTCCTGCTGCTGTTGTCGCCCTCCTGCTGGGAATGCTGAGTCATGAGGCAGGTTCAGAAGGCCTGCTCGGACAGAGGCTCAGTCCTGCTCGGTTCCAGATCCTTTCCCTTCACTTGCCCTGAATGTGACTGCTCTCCACCTGTTTTTGCTTTAGGACATTAAAGGTCTTTTTGCACTCTCCCCATCTCCACTTCGTTGTTATCTCTGCTTTTCCCTTTCTCATTTTCCTGTTATGTCAGGAGGAACTTTTTCTCTCTTTTTTACTATTTTATCATAGACCTCATGGATTCCAGTGGAACCGCCATGAGGCCAGTACTTTACAAAAGGGGTGCGATTGTAGTGCGGAAGGTGAATTGCCATGACAATAGTGCTGGGGCCATCATCAGTGTCAGTTGCCCCTGGTGGTCCTCCTAGAGTTGGATTTAGGGTGATTTCTGTGACAAGTGGCTTCTCTTTCAAAGAGCCATCCAGTAGTTTTCACCCTGGAGGGCGTGATCTCTGCTCCTATTCTGATTGACAGAAGCCTATGGAGTTTCCCTACGCAGAGCTTAGCCTGCTTCTGTTTGGGGGTGGGAGGGTGCTAATTTCAGTGGATACTCAAAGCGGGGAAAATGGGAATTGGGAACGTTTAAAAAGTGCTTTTTCATCTGCAAGATGCCATCACTTAATATTTAGCAGGATTTTTGTGTTCTTAACTGTCGCTCTTCCCCGAGGCTCCGCTTGCCCAGCCACTGGATGCCAGGCCCCGAGAAGGTCATGGTTTTAGTGCTGCTGCATCAACATTTGCAGCTCTTACTGGCGGGAGTGCACATTCAGAATTGCTTCTGTTTCTGACATTTCCACCAGCCTCATGGGGCACTCTTAGGAGCCGCCCGACGTGTGTGGTTAGAGACGGGGAAGAGCAAAGCGCTTACTGGAATTTTTTGTAGTTCAGAATAAACTGAATCATGTTAATGGGTAACCCTCTGAATTTATGTATTCCAAGGTTATTTGCCCTTGTTTTGCTCTTCAGCTACATTCTGCGGTTGAGGATTTCGTGTCCTTCAACCCGGGCTCCCTGTGTTGAAAGGATCTTCTGGTCAGTTTTGCCCACAGGTATACTGTGTTTTTCTGAAGCAGGATTGTGAAAAGCAAGTTTTTATTATTTAAACGTTGAGGCAAATGATATATTGTATTCAACTAGGCAGTAACTTCTGGAATGAATGTCTTTTTTGGATTAAATCTGGTTGACTGGTTGAGGGGCTTGGGGTTTGTTTGCCTATTTTGGGAGACTGAAGCATTTAATTTTCTGCAGTAGGTCAAAGGAATAAGACAGTTACCGGGTCACTTTTGGCTTAAATTGATAATATAGCTATATCTGGTGAAGATTCATTCTCATTATGACAATTGAAAAAAATTTTTTATTGTTTTTCCTCCCCAAATCCCCTCAGTACATAGTTGTATATTTTAGTTGTGGGTCCTTCTAATTGTGGCATGTGGGATGCCATCTCATCATGGCCTGATAAGCGGTGCCATGTCTGCGCCCAGGATCCAAACTGGCTAAACCCTGGGCCGCTGAAGCGGAGCACGCGAACTTAACCATTCAGCCACAGGGCCGGCCCCAACAATTTAAAACTTGAAAAACTTAAGATACTAAGTAGTGCTGAAAAAAAAAAAAAAACAGTCAGTCCTAGCCAACAATGAAGTGAAAACCCCCAGCTAGCAGGAGAGAGTCCTGCAGTCATTTAAGAGTGTTAGTTCTTCGTTTGCATCCTGCCGGTGAGAGCTGGTCTGTCATACTCTGCAGCTCGGATGAAGGTCTTCATCCTTGCTGTAATTTTTGAGCCTTTTTGTGGGAGATGCCGCTGTGATTGAGGGCTGGTGAAGTGTCGTGACAGGCATATCCACAGGACTGTACTTGCTAGCCCCTTTAAGTGCGGGTGGGAAGGAATATGGACACACAATTCTGTGCCTCTTGTGTGGCTTCTGGGAGTATCAGGACCTGACATACTCCGTGCTGAAAGCATCCCCTGATTTGTCTGCTCTGACTGTTTAATTGCTTAAGGGAGTTTGAGGGCCCTTAAGGTGATGATATCATCCTCAAGCCAAGGGAGAAAGAGCTCTCCCTAACCCCAGTGTGCTTTGGGGGCATCCCAGCGCCCTGCTGGTGGGAAGGGGTGCCTACCTCCATTTCCCCATGACCTGCGCACCCCTTTGCCTTTCTCTGGCCTCTCACACCACAGGGTGTGAATGGCTCTCCTGAAGGTCACAAAGGACTAGTGAATTCCTAGGCCCTGCATTTACGAACTTTTTCTCAGTCCTTGTCCTTTTGACCTGTCGGCCTTGTTAATATGATCGATCATGCCCTCTCTTTTTTTTTAAATGCCTGAAGCCGCCACCTTTTTCTAATTTTAATTTTTTTAGTTCTTTTTTTTTTTTTGAGGAAGATTAGCCCTGAGCTAACATCTGCTGCCAATCCTCCTCTTTTGCTGAGGAAGGCTGGCCCTGAGTTAACATCTGTGCCCATCTTCCTCTACTTTATATGTGGGACGCCTGCCACAGCATGGCTTGCCAAGCGGTGCCTGCCATGTCCGCACCCGGGATCTGAACTGGCGAACCCCAGGCTGCTGAAGCAGAATGTGCACACTTAACCCCTGCGTCACTGGGCCGGCCCCTGATCATGCCCTCTTAATGGAAACTCTTCTGTTGGGATCCGTTATACCAGACTGTACTGAATTTTTCTCTCTTTTGCCTTTTTCTTCTCACCTCTCTCTGTGAGACTTCCAAGGATCTGTGCTCTTCTCTCCTCATTTCTCCCTTCCTGTCTTTTCTTCAGTGCTCTTGTCCATTCCTGTAGCTGTAGCTGGTACCTGCATTAATACGACGCCCACATTGTATTCCCAGTGGCTTCCTTGACAGCTCCATCATGTCGTCTAGAACCTCAGACTTTGTGGGTATAAAATCTTTATAACTACCCTTCCCATCTCCAAGTCTATGGAATTTTTTTTTTTAATTTCTTTTCCAAACTTTTTGTTGTGAAAAAATTTCAAACATAACAGAAAAGTAGAAAGACTAGGCCAGTGATTACTGTTTACCAACCCTTATGAGTCAGGAGTTAACATTCTGCCATATTTACTTTATCTATATTTGTAAGTATATATAAATATATTTTCTCTTGAGCTGTTGGTAAGTTAGTAACAGACATGATGACACTAACCTCTAAATACTCAAGCTTGCATCTTCTAAAAATCAGAACATTTGGGATGATTTTAAATTTGCCTTTTTGGGCCCCCATTCTAATTTTTTTTCTTAAAAAAAATTTTATTGTAAAATACACATAACATAAAATTTCCCACCTTAACCATTTTTAGGTCTATAGTTCAGTGGTATTAAGTACTTTCAGAATGTTGTGCAGCCATCACCACCATCCATCTCATAACTCTTTTCATCTTGTAAAACTGACACTCTACCTGTTAAACGATAATCCCCAATCCTCCCGGCCCCAGCTCCTGGCTACCACCATTCTACTTTCCGTCTCTGAATTTGACTACTCTGGATAACTCCTATAAGTGGAATCCTATAGTATTTGTCTTTTTATGATTCGCTTATTTCACTTAATATGATGTCCTCAACGATCATCTATGTTGTAACATTTGTCAGAATTTTTTTCCCTTTAAAGGGTGAATAATATTCCATTGTGTGTATAGACTACTTTTTGCTTATCCATTCATCTGTCAGTGGAGCTTTGGGTTGCTTCCATATTTTAGCTATTGTGAATCACGCTGCTGTGAACATGGGTGTACAAATATTTCTTTGAGATCCTGCTTTCGATTCTTTTGGGTACATAACCCAGAAATGGAATTGCTGGCTCATATGGGAGATCTATTTTTACTTTTTTGGAGAACTGCTGTACTATTTTTCACAGCAGCTGCACCATTTTACATTCCCACCAACAGTGCACAAGGGTTCCAGTTTCTCCACATCCTTGCCAATATTTGTTATTTTCTGTTTTGATAGTAGGCATTGTACCTGGTGTGAGGTAATATTCCCTTGTAGTTTTGCTTTGCATTTCCCTAATAATTAGTGATGTTGGGCATTTTTGCATATGCTTAGGGGTCATTTGTATGTTTTCTTTGGCAAAATGTCTGTTCAAGGCATTTGCCCATGTTTGAATTGAGTTGTTGTTGCTGAGTTCTAGGAGTTCTCTATATATTCTGGATATTAATCCCTTATCAGACATGTGATTTGCAAATATGTTCTCCCATCCTGTGGGTTGCTTTTTTACTCTGTTGATAGTATCTTTTGATGCATAAGCATTTTTAATTTTCATGAATCCTGATTTGTCTGTTTTTTTCTTTTGTTGCCTGTGCTTTTGGTGTCAGACCCCCATTCTAATTTGTCATCAAATCTTTCATCAAAATGCCTCTTGTATCCTTCGCATTTCCTTTCTACAACAATGGCTTGTTCTCTGGTTGCCTCATGCCTGGACTCATCTCTACTGGTCTTCCTGCCTCCAGACCCTCCTTCAGCCCGGCAGACAGCACTGCAGGCTGACCTCCCAGATGACTGGATGGTGTCAGGACTCAGCCTCTTGTCATGCCTCAGCTTGTCATTCAAGGCTCCTCACCTATGTTTCACGCTTAATCTCCTGCCTCTTCAGTTGACTCCAGCTAATCAGACTGTTTCCCGAGTTTACTTGAGCTCATTCCTGCCTCTAACACCCTATGGCACTTAGCTGACACACTCAGATTCTCTCTCGCTGGATCAGAAGCTTCTTGAGAAACAGGACTTTCTGTGAAAGTTTATATTCTGAATGGCTCACATGTAGATTCATTGGAAGCATTTGAGTGAATGACCACATCTTTCCCACTTACCTACAGAGTGTTCTTAGCCTTTTTCCAGATGCTTCATGGTCCGTGCTAGAGCTGTGTGGGCCCGTTGCCAGCTGACACCCCCCACTTAGGGTGCTAAGTATCTTGACCATGTAATTTATTGCCCAAGCTGGGCTCTTTTGAGAACTCTATGAAAATTTCTCCAGGACTGAGACATGTGGGCATCCTAATACTAGGAAGAGCAGATCAATTAACTACACTCTATTATAGGGTGTTATTTTAGCAGCCTCCATCACGAAGCTCCCCAGGCAGAGTACGGGCACAGTGGGCTGGACTGAGCTGGCCAGAGCTGGTGTCACCTATGGTTGAAATGTTATTGTTAATATCCAGCAGAAATTGAGACATTTTCCTGGCCACAGGCTCCCCAGGAGCATGGGCTGGGGTGAGAACTGAGAGGCTGTGTCTTTTGAAGCCAGTGAGAAGTCTTCCTGGTTGGTGCCACCGCAGGTTTCCTTCACGTCCTTGGCACTGTGGCTCTTAGCGATCTGAAGAAAGCAACAGTCTAACATTCAGAAGACACCTGAGTTTTAGCACCCGTAGTAACCTCAAGACCTTGGTGGAAGCACCCACCCTCTCCAAGCCTCAGTTTCTCAGCTTATCAAATCGGGATAATGTACTGTCATGAGGAGCAGCTGTAATAACCCAGCTGAAAGCACCTGGCAAACCTGCATTCCCGTGTGTGAGTTTCTTGAATGGTGATCAGCATGCAGTCCTCCCCTTAAATGGTTGAGTTTTTCAGTATGAGACTCCTCTGTTGGAAAAAGAACGCCAGCCTGACTGCAGATTAACCAGGAACACAGCTTGGGCTTTGTGCTCTGCCTGCCTCAGCACCCTGGGGGAGTCTTAGTGCAGCCTGAAGTCGCAGTGCTTATGCCAAGTCCTCTTACTTTGAAGGAGATAGGTGCTGTCTATTAAAAATGGATATAACCACCCCTGATTATCAGCGGGGGAGGGTGTAGAGCATGGATAAATGAAGTTTAAACCAGCACTTCTCAAAGGCTAAAGTGCATGCAGTCACCTTGTTGATACAGATTCTTCTGAAACAGTCAGGCTAGGGAGGGCCCAAGAATCTTCATGTCTACTATGCTCCCTGTGATGCTGATTCTGCTGGTTGGGACTCCCCTTGGAGTTGGACTGATGAATGGGTCCTTCAGAAGCCTTGTTGATGACAGTAGGTTCAGTTTGTATCCCCCTCCCCAAGTTTTAAGTATGTAACTGCTTTGAGGTTTTTGTCTCCCTTCTGCTTAGTCTTCTAGTTAGCAGTGTTAATGCCAGAAGTTGTCAAAAGATGGGCCACAGGAGGGCAGGGAAGTTGATTAAGTGCCCCTGATGACCAGGCAGTGCTTTCAGGTCATAGTGTTAGTGTTGGGAAAGCCTTAGTGCCTGGAAGACCTGCGTTCTTGCCCCTCCTCCACTGCCTGTGGAACGATATTAATACACCCTCGTTGCTAAGACATTTAATCAGATTTCATTTCTTTTTAGGATGTAAATATGATAGTTGTTATGAATATAATGCAACCAGTCCAAGAGGAAAATGATTGAAATTGCTATCTTTTATCCGGCCAGAATCAGTGGATTCCTGCTGTGTGCCAGCCGGTGTAACACATGCTTTACATGTGTCATCTTACTCTTTCCCTAAAGTGGCTGCTGTCCCATTTTAGAGAGGGAGAGACTAAAACCTAGAGAATGCCTGTAGCTCACCCAGGCCACGCAGCTCGTGAGGGGCCCGAGGCTGACTGTACGTGCTGCCAAAGCACAGGCTCTTTTCACTGGCTACACAGCTGCCCCCTGCGGCCAGCTGGGTGCTGTGGGAATACAGAGACATTCCCCTCCCCTGACAGGCCCTGTTCCCTAGATCAGGGACCAGCAGAGTTTCTGGAAAGGACCAGATGGTAAACATTTTAGGCTTAGCAGGCTGTACTGTCTCCTTCACTACTACTCACCTTTGCCGTTGTAGTGTGAAAGCATTGAGACAAGCCAACGAATGGGCGTGGCTGTGTTCCAATACAGTTTTATTTAAAAAAACATGCAGCAGGCTGGATTTGGCCTGCAGGCCATAGTTTGCCGACCTCTGCTCTAGAAGAGTCCTGACCAGTGGAAATAGAATGTGAGCCACATCTGTAATTTTAAACTTCATAGAAGCCTCTTTTGAAAAAGTAAATAGAAACAAGTGAAATTAATTTTAATATATTTTACTTAACCCACTGTACCCAAAATATCATATCAACATGTAATCAATATAAAAATTAATGGACTGTTTTACATTCTTCTTTCTGTAGTGGCTACTGTATTGGATAGGGCTGCTCCAGAAACTTGGTCTCGTAGAAAGAAAAACATCCCTCTAATGCCTTACTCAGCTTCATTTTCTTCATAGCACCCAGCGTCAGCTGAGGTTTCATTACTTCATTTCCATGTTTGTTGTCTCCTCGCCCAGAAGGTAAGAGGACAGAAATGTCTCATTCACTGCTCTCAGTGCCTAGAACAGTGACTGGCTCAAAGGAGGTGCTCAGTGGTATTTGTTCAGTGAATGAATGAACACACATAGAATGTGCTAAGTTCTATCTCAAGGGCACAGTTAAAATTCTGAAGGGGTTTGGTGGGCGAGCGTTAGGAAAAGCTTTCACGGAGGTAGCTTTTGAGCTAGCATAGCGCCTGCAACGTTAAGAAGAATTTGGAACAGCAGTGGTGTGAGGGAAGAGTATCCTAAGCAGGAAGAGCAATATGAATAGACAGTACAGGCGGGGAGTTTGCGCGACATTTGTGAGAAATAGTTCACTTGGCCTTAGAACTCCTTTAAGCTTAAAAATCATTGAGTACCCCAATGAGGTTTTATTTATATGGGTTATATCAATATTTACCAGATAAATTAAAACGGGCTGGCCCCGTGGCTGAGTGGTTAAGATCGCGTGCTCTGCTTTGGCGCCCCAGAGTTTCGCCGGTTTGGATCCTGGGCACAGACCTAGCACTGCTCATCAGGCCATGCTGAGGTGGCGTCCCACATAGCACAACCAGAAGGACCTGCAACCAGAGTATACAGTTGTGTATTGGGGGGCTTTGGGAAGAAGAAGAAAAAAAAAAGAAATTAAAACAAAATTTAGAAGTCAAAAATACCCAGGCACCCATTCTGTTAGCCAAGAGACCAATGACGTAATCGCTCATGATGGAACCTCTGGAAAATTCCACTGTAGTCTTGTGAGAGGATGAGAGAGAAAAAGGCAAATAACATCTTAATAGTATTATGAAAAAGTTTTTACTTTGGGATTCCCTGAAAAGGTCTCAGGAATCCCTGGACCATGTTTTGAGACCTGCTGAGCTAGAGATGGGGTGTAAGGAGAAGGGCTGAGAGAGAGTGCCAGCAGGTTAGGTGGGGTCTGATTGCAAATAATAACAATCAACATTTATTGTGCGCCTGCTGTGTTGTAGGCGCTATTGTAAACACTTTTTATGCGTTAGCTCCTTTAAGCCTCACTGGCTGAACTCTGTGAAGTAGGTGTTAGTATTTTATGTATTTTACGGATGAGGGAGGGTCTGAGGCTGCCCAGGGTCACGTAGCAAGTAGAAGAGCTTGGATTAAACCCGGGCAGTTGCCCCTCAAAGACTTTATGTCATACTTGCTACGTGGTATAAAGGTCTTTGAATGAGAGACTCAGGAGTTTGGATTTTTTTACATATGTATATATAATGAGGAGCCACTTCAGAGTTTGCAGTCAATGATCTGGCAGCATTTCAACAAAATGGATTAGGACAGGGGTGGGGAGGGGAGGGGGGGCTGGGAAACCTGGAAACCAGTTGGGAGGCTTTTACAATGCAGGTGAGTTGTATCTTTTGTGCATTTAATTTTCATGACATCACAAATATATGCGTGGTGCAGAGTGTTGAAAGTACTGATTTTTCATACAAAATGGCCCCTAAGTGTGAGCCAGCAACTTATTCGGTATTCAGTGGATGAAGCAGCAACCTGCTCCAATGCCAGAGGGAAAACTGCTGTGTTGGACTTAGTGATAGTTTTAAGGGATCTTTCTAGGGTCACATTGACGATGCTCTTTGACCTTGGAACCCAACTCCCGAGTAAAATTAGGACTCTGTTGAATGTGAGCGAGCAGTAATAAAGCTTTAATTAGAGTGGTGGGGCTCTAGAGGTAGAGGGAGTGGTTGGGGAAGGTTTCTCTGACAGGGTGGTGGGCACTAAGCCCTGCAGGGCATTTGGGGGTAAAAAGTAAAGTGTATATAATGCTGACAGGGCTGGAACCGTGGGTGTCGGCATGCCCGGGGCTTTCAGATGATCAGGAGGGAGTAAAAAAAACATCTTTTGTATGGTGGTAAAATATATATAACACAAAATTTATCATTTTAAGTGTGCAGTTCAGTGGCGTTTAGTATTGCAGTGTAACCATCACCACCATCAGTCTCCAGAACTTTTTCATCTTCCCAAACTGAAACTCTGTCCCCATTAAACAATACCGTTTCATAAAAGTAATAGGCGTTCACTGTAGATACATGGTCCCCAATGTACAGAGAGTGAGAGGGGCTCCTGGCAGCGACTCGGGCCGCTTGAGTGCGTAACCGGATGGTAGTCCTGTCAGTAACGGCGGCGTGGACAGAGAAATGTTGAGGACTCTCTCAGTTTTGGACACACTGTGTCTTAGATGCCTGGAATCATCCAAGTGAAGAGAGATACCTGTCTTGGAAATGTGTGGTTAATCTGTCCTCCATCTCTCTTTTATTCTTATTGTTTGACCTGTTTCATGCCCTTATAATTGCATTTTTAAAGTAAACACTTTTTTTTTTTGAAAGATTGATACTTAAGCTGGCAACTGTTGCCAATCTTCTTTTTTTTTCTTTTCCTTCTTCTTCTCCCCAAGCCCCCCAGTACATAGGTGTATATTCTAGTTGTAGGTCCTTCTAGTTGCTCTATGTGGGACGCCGCCTCACTGTGGCCTGATGAGTGGTGCCATGTCTGCACCCAGGAGCCAAACCCCCAAAACCCTGGGCCGCCAAAGCGGAGCGTGCGAATTTAATCACTTGGCCATGGGGCTGGCCGCAATAAACACTTTTTAAATTTACAGAAAAGTTGCAAAGATCTTACATAGAGTTTCCAGTGTATCCTCACCCAGCTTCCCCTAATGTTAACATTTTAAATAACACGGTGTATTTGTCAAAAGCAAGAAATTAACTTTGTTTCCACACTGTTAACTATACTACGTACTTTTATTTGGGTTAGTTTTCCACTAATGTCGTTTTTCTGTTCCAGGATCCAGTCCATGATACTACGTTGCGTTTAGCATAACTGCCTTTTGAATGTTGGGGAAAGCCTTGTAATTGATCTCTTTCTTTCTTTTTATCTAATTCACTCTTCATCCTCTGCTCTAAGAATTATTATTCTGAAGAATTTTGTTCAGCAGCTTTTGATGCCAGAGAGAAGGGTCAAGCAAGATGCTCTCTAAAAAGAGACAGTCCACAAGTGATGTGTGGCTGTGGAGAGCACTCCGAGTAGAGGGGTGTGGCTGGCAGCCACGGTGGCATTGGGTGAAGAGGTGAATGCAGAGTGAGGGAGGGGGTGTGGGTGCAGGGCCCAAGAGTCAGGGAAGTGGGGAAAGTCCTCAGGCTTAATGGCCTGCTGTTCAGTCTCTGATGCTCCCAACACTGAAGAAAAACTGGTGGGATTATTCTTTTATTTGTCTTATATTTGTAGCTTTTTTTCTGATTGCAAGTTATGTTAAGTTGCTTATACATGGTTAATACAAAAAATTTAAGAACATACAAAAAATAGGTTTAAAAAGTCATCTATGGGCCAGCCCTGATGGCCTGGTGGGTAAAGTTCGGCACCCTCCACTCTAGTGGACTGGGTTTGGTTCCTGGGTATGGAACCACACCACTCTTCTATCAGTGGCCTTGCTGTGGTGGTGGCTCACATAAAAAAAGAGGGAGATTGGCAACAGATGGTAGCTCAGGGTGACTCTTCTTCAGGGAAAAAAAAAAGCCTTCGTTTATTTAAAAAAAAAAAATCATCTATAATTCCACCACTCAGGTATAACTTTTTTATTATTTCAGTGGATGGTTATTCTAGTCTTTTGTGAGCATGTAAATATTTCTCTTTACAAAAATACTTACTGTGCTAACTGTAACCATCTCCCTCACCCCAACCAGCTTCGAAAGAGGTTGGGTTCAAAAGACTCTTCACCAGTGTCCAAGAGAGGTTCAGGTATGTGGTACCCATGTGTATTTCCTCTGAGTACTGGCAGCTTAAATCTGGACACAGTCTTCTCTTTGTTGATCAGTGTTCTAGAAGGCATCTTTCCCATGACAGACTATCATGTGCATGCAAAACCTGTCAGATTTTTTGTTGTGCAGGTGACCCCTCCTTGACAAACTTTGTGGGTGTCCTGGGAAACTCCTTAGGAGCTGCTTGACATCTTCCCTGACTTTGATGTTACACCTATTCTCATGGGCTGGAACCTAAGCAGTCATTCCTGGGTTGTATTTTGAAAGCAAAGAACACCAATAACAAAGACTTCTTTGCCACTTTCACTTTGCTTCGGCTTTAGGGTCTCGATTCCTAGGCTTCTGCTTGACTAGCATTGGACTTCAGGCTCAGGTGGTGCTCAGTCCTTGCACGTTGGCTGTCACTTTACTCTCCCTTGCACAGGTACACCACTGTCACCACGTCACAGAGATAGACTCAGCCCTTCAGGATCATTTCTGCGGTTGATCAGCTCATCCCGTGTACTCTTGAAGTCTTCATCCTGCTCTTTCTGCTTTCTCTCTGTTGTCCTCTGTTCTTTGGGGTCCTTCCTAGTAAAATTCCTTCCCTTATCAGCAACTTTAGTGCCCACTGCCTTCACTCCTCTCAGATGTGACAGGGTTAATGTTTGTGAAGCACACGCAGACTAAGTACAGGCCAATCAGAAAGGCCAACTAGGACTGCTGTTTTTTTGGAACATGGCTTTGGTCCTGTCTACAGTGTTCATAATAAGTTGAATGCTCATAGGTGGAGGTGTTGCTGTGTTGTAACGTTTTCTTCCTGTTTCAAAAAAGATTTTTGACAGCGTGATTTTTAATGAACACACATAATTCCATCAGGTGGACTAACCTGACTTTCTTGAACCAGTCTCCTCTTTTGACCAGATAAATTGTTTCCAGGTTATCACAGTTTTAAATAATGGGACTAACATCTTTTTTTTTTTTAACTTTTTTATTGTGGTCTAAATAGTTTATAACATTGTGAAATTTCAGTTATACATTAATGTTTGTCAAACACCAGGTAAATGTGCCCCTGCACCCCCTGTGCCCACTCTCCCCCCCTTCCCTTCCCCCTGGTGACCACTAAATTGTTCTCTTTGTCCATAAGTTTGTTTATATTTCACATATCAGTGAAATTATACAGTGTTTGTCTTTCTCTGTCTGGCTTCCTTTGCTTAACATGATGCCCTCAAGGTCCATCCATGTGGTTGCGAATGGGACACTTCTATCTTCTTTATAGCTGAGTAGTATTCCATTGTATATATACAGCACATCTTCTTTATCCAATCATCAGTCGCTGGGCACCTGGGGTGTTTCCACATCTTGGCTGTTGTGAATAATGCTGCAGTGAACATAGGGGTGCACAAGTCTCTTTGTATTGTTGATTTCAAGTTCTTTGGATAAATACCCAGTAGTGGGATAGCTGGGTCATATGGTAATTCTGTTTTTAATTTTTTGAGGAATCTCCATACTGTTTTCCAAAGTGGCTGCACCAGTTTGCATTCCCACCAGCAGTGGATGAGGGTTCCCTTTTCTCCACAACCTCTCCACCGTTTCTTATTTTTTGTCTTGGTGATTATAGCCATTCTAATGGGTGTAAGATGATATCTAAGTGTACTTTTGATTTGCATCTCCCTGATGATTAGTGACGTTGAGCATCTTTTTTTTTTTTTTTAAAGATTTTATTTTTTCCTTTTTCTCCCCAAAGCCCCCCGGTACATAGTTGTATATTCTTCGTTGTGGGTCCTTTTAGTTGTGGCATGTGGGACGCTGCCTCAGCGTGGTTTGATGAGCAGTGCCATGTCCGTGCCCAGGATTCGAACCAACGAAACACTGGGCCGCCTGCAGCGGAGCGCGCGAACTTAACCACTCGGCCACGGGGCCAGCCCCGACGTTGAGCATCTTTTTGTGTACATATTGGCCATCTGTATATCTTCTTTGGAAAATGTCTATTCATATTCTCTGCCCACTTTTTGATCGGGCTGTTTATTTTTTTGTAGTTCAGTTCTGTGAGCTCTTTATATATTTTTGAGATTAACCCTTTATTGACATATGATTTGCAAATATTTTCTCCCAGTTGGTGGGTTGTTTTTTCATTTTGATCTTGGTTTCCTTTGCCTTCCAGAAGCTCTTTAGTCTGTTGAAGTCTCACTTGTTTATTTTTTCTTTTGTTTCCCTTGTCTGAGTGGACATTGTATTTGTAAAGATCCTTTTAATGCTGATGTCAGAGAGTACTGCCTGTATTTTCTTCCAGAAGTTTTATAGTTTCAGGTCTTACCTTCAAGTCTTTGATCCATTTTGAGTTTATTTTTGTTTATGGAGAAAGATGATTTACTTTCATTCTTTTACATGTGGCTGTCCAGTTTTTCCAGCACCATTTATTGAAGTGGCTTTCCTTTCTCCATTTTATGTTCTTGGCTCCTTTGTTGAAGATTAGCTGCCCGTAGATGTGTGGTTTTATTTCTGAGCTTTCAATTCTGCTCCATTGGTCTGTGTGCCTGTTTTTGTACTAGTACCATGCCGTTTTGATTACTATAGCATTGTAATAGGTTTTGAAGTCAGGGGTTGCGATGCCACCAGCTCTGTTTTTGTTTGGCAGGATTGCTTTGGCTATTTGGGGTCTTTTGTTGCCCCATATGAATTTTAAGATTCTTTATTCTATTTCTGTGGAGAATATCATTGGGATTCTGATTGGGATTTCATTGAATCTGTAGATTGCTTTAGGTAGTACGGACATTTTAACTATGTTTATTCTTCCGATCCATGTACATGGAATATCTTTCCATCTCTTCATGTCATTGGTTTCTTTCAGTAATGTCTTACAGTTTTTCTTGTATAGATCTTTCACCTCCTTGGTTAAATTTATTCCTAGATATTTTATTCTTTGTGTTGCAATTGTAAATGGGGTTGTATTCTTGAGTTCTTGTTCTGTCAGTTCGTTATTAGAGTATAGAAATGCCACTGATTTTTGTCCATTGACTTTGTATCTTGCAACTTTGTTGTAGTTGTTGATTGTTTCTAATAGTTTTCCAATGGATTCTTTCAGATTTTCTATATATAAAATTATATCATCTGCAAAGAGCGAGAGTTTCACTTCTTTAGTGCCTATTTGGATTCCTTTTATTTCTTTTTCCTGCCTAACTTCTCTGGCCAAAACCTCTAGTACTATATTGAATAAGAGTGGAGTGGGCACCCTTGTCTTGTTCCTGTTCTCAGTGGGATCTCTTTCAGTTTTTCCCTATTGAGTATGATGTTGGCAGGGGGTTTGTCATATATGGCCTTTATTAAGTTGAGGTATTTTCCTTCCATACCCATTTTATTAAGAGTTTTTATCATGAAGGGATGTTGGATCTTGCCAAATGCTTTCTCTATCTATGGAGATGCTCATGTGGTTTTTGTTCCTCCTTTTGTTAATATGGTGTATCACATGACTGATTTGCAGATGTTGAACCATCCCTGTGTCCCTGGTATGAATCCCACTTGATCATGGTGTATGATCTTTTTAATGTATTGCTGTATTTGGTTTGCCAATATTTTGTTGAGGGTTTTTGCATCTATGTTCATCAGCGATATTGGCTTATAATTTTCCTTCTTTGTGTTGTCCTTGTCTGGTTTTGGGATCAGGGTGATATTGGCCTTGTAGAATGTGTTAGGAATATTTCTGTCTTCCTCAATTTTATGGAATAGTTTGAGAAGAATAGGTAATAAATTGTCTTTGAATGTTTGATAGAATTCTCCAGAGAAGCCGTCTGGTCCTGGACTTTTATTTTGGGGGAGGTTTTTGATTACTGTTTCAATCTCTACTTGTGATTGGTCTATTCAGATTCTCTGTTTCTTCTTGATTCAGTTTTGGGAGGTTGTAAGAGTCTAAGAATTTATCCATTTATTTTAGGTTATCTGGTTTGTTGGCATATAGTTTTTCATAATACTCTTGTAATCTTTTGTATTTCTGTGGTATTATAATTTCTCCTCTTTCATTCTAATTTTATTTATTTGAGCCTTCTCTCTTTTTTTCTTAGTGAGTCTGGCTAAGAGTTTGTCAATTTTGTTTATCCTCTCGAAGAACCAGCTCCCTGTTTCATTGATCCTTTTTACAGTCTTTTTTGTTTCTATTTCATTTATTTCTGCTCTAATTTTTATTGTTTCCTTCCTTCTGCTGAGTTTGAGCTTTGTTCTTATTTTTCTAATTCTGTCAGGTGTAGTTTAAGATCGTTTATTTGAGCTTTTTCTTGTTAATGTGGGCCTGTATTGCTATAAATTTCCCTCTTATGACCACTTTTGCTGCATCCCATAAGAGTTGGTATAGTGTGTTTTGATTCTCATTTGTCTCCAAATATTTTTTGATTTCTCCCTTTATTTCTTCGACAACCCATTGGTTATTCAGTATCATGTTGTTGAGTCTCCACATTTTTGTTTCTTTCCCAGCTTTTTTCTTGTAGTTGATTTTTAGTTTCATGGTATTATGGTCAGAAAAGATAGTAGGTATGATTTAAATCTTCTTAAATTTATTGAGGTTTGCCTTGTTTCTCTATATATGGTCTGTCCTTGAGACTGTTCCATGTATGCTTAAGAAGAATGTATATTCTGCTGTTTGGGGATGGGGTGCTCTATATATATCTGTTAAGTTCATCTGGTCTAGTTTTTTGTTTAAGTCCACTATCTCCTTGTTGACTTTTTGTCGGGGTGATCTATCCATTGATAAGTGGGGTGTTGAGGTCCCCTACTCTTACTGTGTTGTTGTTGATATCTCCTTTTAGATTTATTAATAGTTGCTTTATCTACTTTGGTGCTCCTGTACTGGGACTTATAACACTTATAAGTGTTCTATCTTCTTGGTGGAGTCTCCCTTTTATCGTTATATATACTGCCCCTCTGTGTCTCTCTTTACCAGTTTTATCTTGAAGTCTACTTTGTCTGATATAAGTGTGGCAACACCTGCTTTCTTTTGTTTGCCATTAGGTTGGAGTATTGTCTTCCATCCATTCACTCTGAGCCTGTGTTTATCTCTAGAGTTGAGATGTGTTTCCTGGAGGCAGCATATTGTTGGGTCTTGTTCTTTAATCTGTCCTGCCACTCTGTGTCTTTTGATTGGAGAGTTCAATCCATTTACATTTAGAGTGATTACTGATATGTGAGGGCTTAATACTGCCATCTTATCACACATTTCCTGGTTCTTCTGCATTTTCTTTGTTTCTTGTCCCATGTATTTCAGACTGCCAATTTGATTAGGTAGTTTTCTCTGTTGGTTTTCTTCTCTTTGTTTATCATAAATGTTTCTGTTCTAATTATTTGTTTAATGGTTACCCTTAGGTTTGTATAAAAAATCTCATAGTTGAGAGAGTCCATTTTCTGCTTGCCTCTTATTTTCTTAGACTATACTGATTCCATCCCATTCCTCTTCCCCTTCTAAGTTATTTTTGTCATATCTTTTCCCATCTTGTGTTGTGAGTTTGTGGTTAAAATGATGAGATCATTTTTGTTTTGATGTTTTCCTTTTCTTTATGTTTGATGTTCAAGTTAAGTGTTCACTAACCTGATCTGATAGAGAGCTGCAGTTTTCTGATTGTTGCCTACCTATTCATCTGCTTGCTCAGGGCTTTGTGGCCCCTTTCCTATTTTTTTCCCACATATGAGGGCCTTCTTGAGGATTTCTTGTAGGGAGTTCTTGTGGCAGTGAACTCCCTTAGCTTTTGTTTATCTGGGAAAGTTTTTATTTCTCCATCATATCTGAAGGAGATTTTCGCTGGATAGAGTATTCTTGGCTGAAAGTTTTTGTCTTTCAGGATTTTGAATATATCATTCCACTCTCTCCTAGCCTGTGAGGTTACTGCTGAGAAATCCGCTGAAGGCCTGATAGGCCTGCCTTGCTGCCCTTAGTATATTTTCTTTATCCTTTACTTTTGCCGGCTTCACTACTATATGCCTTGGAGTGGGTCTTTTTACAGTGATAAAGTTAGGAGATCTGGAGGCCTCTTCACATGGCTTTCCAGCTCCCTCCCCGGGTTTGGGAGGTCCTCAGCTATTATTTCTTTGAACAGGCTTTCTGCTCCATTCTCCTTCTCTTCCCCCTCTGGAATACCTGTAATCCTTATGTTGTATTTCCTAATTGAGTCAGACATTTCTCTAAGAGTTTCTTCATTTCTTTTTAGTCTTAGTTCTCTCTTCTCCCTCTGAAGCATTTCTATAAAGCTAGCCTCTAACTGGCTGATTCTCTCCTCCATATTGTCAGCTCTATTGTTTAGGGAATCCAGATTTTGCTTTATTTCATCCATTGTGGTTTTCATCTCCAACAGTTCCGATTGGTTTTTCTTTATGGTTTCAATCTCCTTTGTGAAGAAGCTCCTGAATTTGTTAATTTGTCTTTCTGTGTTTTCTTGTAACTCGTTGAGTTTTTTTATGATAGCTGTTTTGAATTCTTTGTTCTTTTGGTTATGGATTTCTGTGCCTTCAGGGTTGGTTTCTAGGTACTTGTCACTTTCCTTCTGGTCTGGAGCTTTAATATACCTGCTCATACTACTTGATGGAGTAGATTTTTGCTTCCTCATGGTGCTCTTATCTGTTCACAGCTGCCACATACCACCACAGGATGGGGATCAAGCACTGCGTATTCTGGGCCTGGCATGAGCAGGGGCTCCCCAGCTCTAGCCACTGACTGCTTTTCTCTCTGAGTGACTGATCAGTGGCAGTTCTGGAGCACTGGGCAGGGGTGCTTCTTCCCCAGTGCTTCCCCCAGCCCCTGCTTTTGTCTCTACAGAGCTCTGGGCGATTGCAGGACTGTGCACTTTCCCTTTCCCAGCCGCTACTGCCAATCTCTCCGTACCGTGCACCAGACGATTCTGAGGCTGGAGTACTGGGCAGGGGTGGGTCACCTCTCTCACCTGCGCACTTTCCCCTCCATGCTGCCACACTCTCTAGGCCATGCTCTGGACGATTCTGGGGCTGGAGTACCAGGTGGGGGCAGGGCACCCCTCTCACGTGCATACTTTCCACTCAGCAGCTGCCACACTCTTCCATACCGTGCTCTGGACAACTCTGGGGCTGCGCACTTTCCCTGCCACCACTGCTGCTGCACTCTCTGCACCTTGCTCAGGGCGATCCTGGGGCTGGAGTGCCGGGCAGGGACAGGGCACCTCCCTCACCTATGTGCTTTCCCCACCACCACTGCTGCTCTCTCCGCCCTGTGCTGCAGATGGCTCTGGGGCTGGGGTGACGAGTGGGGATGGGGAACCTCTCCTCACCTGTGCTCTTTCCCTGCTGTCACTACCATACTCACTGCACTGTGCTCTGGACAATTCTGGGGCTGGAGTGCCGGGCAGGGATGGGGCGCCCTTTTCACCTGCGCACTTCCCACTGCTGCGGCCCGTCTCTCTCCACAGAGCTCCTGTGGATCAGCTTTCACTTCCTCTGGAGGATCCAGCCCCACCACTCCCTTCAGGTGTGTGGCTGCGTGGGTCTCCCAGACGTCTTTTATGACATGTATGTGTCCTCTGTTGATGTATGAATGTCCTTTTGGTTGTATCTTAGAGGGGACAGTCCAAGGGAAGAGCTCACTGCGCCGTGATGCTGACGTCACTCTGGGACTAACATCTTATACTTTTTTTTTCTGTCTTTGTTTACATCTTTAAGTTTCTTAGGAAAATTCATAAATGGAATTACTGGGTCAAGGGATATGAATACATTTTTAAGACTTTTGATTCATTTTACCAAACTGCCATCCCCAAAAAGTGGTACCCATTTACACTTCCATCTCAGAATGCCTATTTTCCCTGCATTCTGGTGGGATTTTTTGTGTGTGTGACTTATCCAGGAGTCCCCAGCTAGTTGGCAGCATCTGTAGGACAAGAACTCAGATCAGCTGACTGGGCTTTTTTCTGACTGTACTCTGCTGTCACCAGGAAATAAGCCCTTCTTGTGCCAGGAGGTGTCCCTGAACTCTACAGGACAGGCAGGCCTGTCTGTTGTGCCTTCAGCTCAAGGCATGCATTCCCTGAGCAGAAGGCTGGACTAGGGGCCATTAAGTAAGCCAGGGGAGGCAGGAGGTGGCTCAGACATGGGGCTTAGAGTTGGCATGTAGACCTGCAGTTGCTCAGTGTCCACACTAGACAAGTAGACAGAATCGTGTATGGTTGTTTGAACTGAATGAGATTGCCTTTGAGCAGCACTCAGCATATCACTGACCGATAGTTACCACTAATTGGGGAGTAATTTAGCTCTGCTCCGGTCTCCCACCATGTTTGGAAGCCCACATAGTAAATATGATTGCAGATCTAAGGGGGCAATATTGCTAATTAGCTTGTCTGCCCCATAGACTTAATCTCTGTGTGCGTACTTACCTATGTATATTTAGTATTATATGCAGATGGCACCACATTCAAAAGGTTTAAAAGAGTATATAGTGAGATGTTTGTCTCCTTCCTATCATTTCCACCTCCCAGAGACTGCCATTATCAACAGATATAATCTATTATATTCTGTACATGTTCTAACATGTGTATGGGGGTGTGTGGTGTATATATATATTTTTTCACATAAATAGCTTCCTGTACAACTGTTCTGCACTTGCTGGGTCACAGCTTTGGATTCAGGCAAACCTGGCTGGGAATCTACCTTCCTCTTTATTAGCTTTGTTGCACTAAGCAACTGACTTAGTGTGTCCCGCCCCTGAGTGCCATCCCTGTGTATCACTTCCATTCTTTCTCCTCCCTGAAGTATTGCCCTTCATCCCAGACTGTTGAGCTGGATTCAGTTTGGGGCGCTTCAGGGGCAGACCAGCCCTGCTGTCAGGGATAGCAGAGGTCAGTGGTTATTACTCTGTGGTGCCTGCTCCCAAGCCCCTGCATTAGGGGAGGGTTTTCTCAGTAGCCAGAGGATGCCACTGATGGGAGTAGAGGGACTTACCAAGATATTTGAATCAAAAGACCATTGTGGGGTGCAGGGTACAGCTTTTTTAAAAAAGCTTAAGTGAAAAAGCATTCCCAGAAACATCCTAAGGGCCTTTCAGCTCCACCTTTGGCGTTTTGTCCCAGTTGGAATTTCTCACTGGATGGGAGGGTTCAGGCCAGGGCTGCCCCTGGAATTCCCTGCAGGAGCAAAAGCTGAACTCTAAAAGGACCCCTCCACAACCCCAGTGCAGACTGGCTGTGTGACATGGGCTCTGTTTCCTTTCCCCAGGGTGAGGCGTTATCCGAATCAATGCTCAGAATCCCCGTCTTTTTCCTGTGGCTCCATTGAGACATTTCTCAGATGACACAGCTCGTAGTGGGACTGTGGCTATGTCCTTTACCGTGCTTCCCGAGGTAGGAGTTTATTTCCTACATGTTGGGGCTTCCTTCCTCTCTGTTTCTCCCATAGACCCTCACACATCAAGCTTTCCTCTTCTGTGCTTGTAACATAAAAGTATGGGGGAGTTTTCAGTTACAGAGTGCTCAGTGTAGGTGGGGTCTTCAACTGAGCCCCAGAGATGGTTGATATCAGCTGTATACTAGGTTTTAGGGTGTGTGTAGGCCCATAATACTGAGACTGGAAGGGTTGATTTGGTTTGATCCCTTATCTTACAGTCAAGGAACTAAGGCCCCGAGAGGCTAAGTGGTTGAGTTTGAGGTTGATGGAAGCCACAAATGGATGAAGACGCTAAGACTTAAGGAAAGAACAGTCCACAGGAGGACACCCGTCTGATTTCTCAGAGTATAGGTAGAGGGTGTCAATAGTGCTGATTTTAGTTCCCTGGTGATTTAGTTATAGTTGAGACAGATTTTGGTATTTGATCTTAAAAATAAAATCTACAGTACAGAGGATTTAGAGGATTTACGTGATGACTCAGGAGACAGCCAAGAAAATTTCCTCCTCAAGACCCTAGAGCCAGTCAGAGTCACTAGTTGCAGCCTAACCTAGCTTGCCTTTTTTTTAAAAAAAAATAAGTTTTATTGAGATATAATTCACATACCATAAAATTCACCCATTAAAAGTGTATAATTCAAATGGTTTTTAGCATATTCAAAGATTTACACACTCATCACTTATCTAAATTTACAACAGTTTCATCATCCCAGAGAGAAACCCTGTATGGTAAGCATTAGCAGTCACACTGCATTCCACTCCTCTCAGCCCCTGCTAACCACTGTCTCTATGGGTTTACCTATTCTGCACATTTCATATAAATGGAAACATCTAATATGTGGCCTTTTGTGACTGGCTTCCTTCACTGAGCGTATTTTCAAGCTTCCTTCATGTTGTAGCACATGAGTACTCATTCCTGTTGATGGCCATGTCACGTTCTGTTGTAGGATATGCCACATTTTGTTTATCCATTTGTCAGTTGATGGACACTTGAGTTGTTTCCACTTTTTGACTATTTTGAATAATGCTGCTGTGAACATTCATGTACAAGTTTCTCTGTGGACATATATTTTCAGTTCTCTTGGGTATTATACCCAGGAGTAGAATTTCTAGGTCATATGGTAACTCTGTGTTTAACCCTTTGAGCGACTGCCAAACTGTTTCCCAGAGTGGCTGCACCATTTTACATTCCCACCAGCAGTGCGTGAGAGTTCCTCTTTCTCCACATCCTCACCAGCACTTGGCACTGTCAGTCTTTTGGTCATAGCCATCCTAGAGGGTCTGAAGTGATTTTGCATTTTGTTAATCACTGACGGAGTTGAGTGTCTTTTCACGTGCTTCTGAGTCATTTGTATACGGTCATGTGTTGACTAACGATGGGAATATGTTCTGAGAACTGCATTAGGCGTTTCCTCATATCACTTAGGCTCTATGATACTCATCTCATGGGACTACTGTCATATATGTGGTCCTTCGTTGACTGAAACGTCGTTATTTGGTGCATGACTTTATCTTCTTTGAAAAAATGTCTATTCAGATAAATCCTTTGCCCATTTTTTTAATTGGATTATTTGTTGAGTTGCCTGCTAGACCCTGCATTTGGGTCTTCTCTCTGTCCTTTAGAGTCTGGCAGGTGGGCCACCTCTTGTGGAAGGTGCCCTAGCTGTCTCATTGGGGTCTGTGCCAGGTGTCTTGCCTTTCATTGGCATTTAACCTCCTTTCCTATTTAAGCATGCTCTAGGGGATTTGAGACCCTTATAAACTGAAAGGGCTTTAAGATCTAAATCTTTCTAGGAACAAAATTCTAGTTGTTTTACATCTGGAGCTCCACAGTTACCCTGGAATAAGAAAGGGTTGCTAATTAGGGCTCCTTGGGCAGTAGGGCAAGCTTTCAAATACCAGTCACATGAACTATGCATAGTACGCCAGTGACACTTGAAGTTTTTCAAAGGCAGAGACTGTACCATCTATTTTTTTGCTTTCTTGTATGGATTATAATATTTCTTACATAGTAGGTGATGAAAAGCTTTTTGCTTGATATAAATGTACTTTGATAACAATCATTTCTGTAGCTGTTTGGTAAGTTGAAGACATGGTTATGCTGAGATGTGTGAGAGGATGCCTTGTGTGTGACAGTGCCTGGTAATAGAGGCCCTGAGCTGTCGGAGTGTCTTGGCTACTGTTGCTTCACAGATCCTCCATCCTTAAGCAGGGAGGCTGTCTGCTGAGGGGCACATGGGCTGCTATTTATGTTTTGTGACTTTCTCAGTGATTGTTTTTAGTTTAGCATTTAAGAATCTAATTTAATTCTCTAAGTGTGTAAAGTGTTGATTACCCACGCCTGCCACCTAACATTGACAGTCTCTTCCACCCAGAGCCCAGCTTTGTCCTGGATCAGTTCTAACTGTCATGGTTGAATCACAGCAGTCTATGGAATTTAAAATTTCTTTGACATTTGAAACGAAAGGCTATTTGTCGGAGCAGATAGGTGGCCCTTCCAGATGACTGAGGAGTTTCTAATGGAGTTGTACTTTCTTTTCCCTTTCCACCATTTCAAGTCTTAGAATAGCATTGCTGGAAGAACCCTTCAAAGATGAACGGGTCTCTAAACTAAGTAGGTGAATGTCAAAACAGAATTTCTGACTTTTGAATTTGTGATTTCTTGTTTTTGTTGACTTATTATCATATCTCCATCTGCAGATATGTCCCATGGTTGTATGTAAGTACTTTGCAAAATTAAGGTTGAAGATCTCTGGTTGACATACTTTAGGTAAACATGGTAGATTGGACATGTTCATTTATTTCCACTTCCTCCAGAAACAAAATGACAGTAAGAGAATTTTTAAAAGGTATAACCTCATGAGAACAAAGAATGGGAGAAAAGACAAGAGACAAAAGGTTTCAGGGTTTGGAAGATGGAAGGGGAGTGAAGACTGAGCAGAGGAAGCTGAAATTTTGGTGCCTGCAGAGAGACCGAGGAGAAGCACTGTAGAAAGCCAGGATTTGGAGACACCAGTGTTGCGCAAGACAGGAGTGAGGTTTGGGCATAAAGGCAGAGGAATTAGTTGAGAGTCTGGGTAGGGAGAAATTAGGCTCCCCAAGTTACCTCCCTACTTGTACAAACCAGAGAATATTCATCCTCTCTGCCTGCAAGAGAGGCCAGCGGTTTGTGCTCTGGAGAAATCGAACCAGAGAGACTCTGGATGGAGTACCTCAGGCATAGCAAAGGGCAGCCAAACACCACCCTGAAAGAGGGATTCGTGAAAGCCTGTACACTTGAAGGGGCAATCTTGGCTGTGCCTCCTGCCTGCTCCCAGAGTGCTGAGACCGGGCCTGAGGCGTGCGGGTTGGAGAATTCCTCTCCGGAAAAAATGAACAGAGACAGACCTGCAGTTGCTGGCGTTTGGCAGTCCTTCAAAGCAAAAGCTAGATTCTACTCCAGCTAGTGTGATCCATAGTAGTCCAAGCCTTGCTTGTGTTTACAAAGCTTCCATCATCTTTTTATTGCCTCAACTTTTTTTTTTTTACTTTTTATTTTGAAATAATTATAGATTCACAGGAAGTTGCCAGCATAGTACCTAGAGGTCTCCTACACCCTTCATCCAGTTTCCCCCAATGGTGACATCTTACATAACCACAGACAACCACAGAAATTGATGTTGGCACACGATATGTGTATACAGTTTATGCCATTTTATCACGTGTAGTTTCATGTAACCACCACAGCAATCAAAATGAAGGACTGTTCCATCACCACAAAGATCTCTTGATGACTCATTTTTAAATAGGAATGGACAGCCAAAGATCACTGAACATTTTCAGAAAGCTCCCAACATGAAGGATAGAGGCTAGAACAAGCAAAGAGAAAGAAGCATCAGAGGAAACAGAGTTGGTACTAGAAACAGAAAAAATCCTCAAAGTACACAGTGAATATGCTCAGAGGAATAAGAACCAATATTTTGTTGGTGAAATAAAACAGGATGCTATAAAAATTAGAAAAAGAGTTCTTGAAAATTAAAAACTTAATATTGGGAGTGGGAAGAGTTGACAAAGACTCCCAGGAAATAGAATAAAAACATCTGACTTTAGGAGATCTGTGAAGAGTGAAAGGGAAAATGAAGGACAGAAATGTATCGAAGAAATCAGAAATGCTTCCAGGGTTGATGACCACAAGGTTCCTGTATAGTGAATGGAAAAAGTCCTAACTGGTGCATTGTCTAATTCCAGAACACTGGGGATAAAGCTTCCAAAGAGATAAAACAAACAATTAGGAATGAAGATGCATTGGCATTTCGTCATGGGAAGCCAGGAGGCAATGGAGTGGATTTCTAGCCTAACATGGCAGATTGAGCACATGTAGAGCCACTCCTGCTACACTTAGAAATACTATATAAAATATAACAGGAAGATTGTAAATACACAGCTGAGCTTGTAAGAAAGAAAGGGGATAGCATATAACCAAAGTCAAGGAGGGAACTTCAAGCCAGAGCAGAGTAGGCCCACTGATGTCATGGCATTTCTGGGGGCATTTATTGGACCCTAATAATAATAGAAGTTTGGCTTTTAAGGAGCATGTAAAGTATAGGATTGAAATAGAAATTCCCTCAAAGGGCTATTCCCTGGTAAAAGGGATAAAAGAGATGGAGAAAATGCACCCCTTGGGGCCAGAGAAATGGCCAGGAGGTTTATCATTGCCCCACACTTTGAGATGTAGGGGGAAGTCTCCCATGCGCCACTGAAACATCCAAGTTTGACATCTGTGTTTATAATTCCCAAGTTTCAGGAATCTCCAAGCTAGCACCAGGCTGGTGATACCCCTGGAGCTCCTTGCAGAAGGAAAAGCAGAACTTTTGTAGGATGACCCTTCCACAGTGCTGGCCACTTGATGCACAGATGATGAGCTCATGGTAGGAAATTGCTAAACATGCAGAAATTGTAAGCAAGAGTCAGCTGTCACAACAAACGGGGATTTCTAGCATTTAAAACCTTCAGATTATAGAAGAGATTATAATATAAATGTTTAAAGTGATTGAAAGGCTAAAAGAAAGAACAAATCAGAGAAAAGAAGAAGACACAAATATGTTTAAAGATGGCTATTTTTTTAAAAGAACCAAACAAAGCCTCTAGAATGAAAATTCTAGTCACTGAATTTCAAACCCAGTGGAAATGATAAATAGCAAAATAGATCCACCGCAAGAGAGAATTATATGAACTCTGAAATAGACCTAAGAAGTTAAGTAGAATTCAGCACAGAGAGATAAGAGATGGCATATAAGGAAGAGAAGTCATGAGCACAGAGGATATGATGAGAGGGCCCAACCTAATGGGAGTTCCCAAAGGGAAGAATGGCATCTTAAAAGCAGCTCGAAAGAGACACATTACTCCCAAGGTTCAAGAGTGAAACTCAGCAAATGTCTAAGTAGTAACAGTGGAGGCCAGACCACAGTGGAATAGTCTTCAGCGTGCTAAGGAAAATAAGTTGTTGGCTTAGTTTTCAGTACCCAGCTTATTGTTCAATAGAACAAAACAAAGGCATTTTCACAGGAAGAAAGAACTGAATTTATTCACGAGCAGACCTTCTCTGTACTTCAGGAAGAAGGAAACTAAACCCAGGAGAAAGGAGAGAGATGAAAAGGGACGGTGTACAAAGACATTGGAAATGGGCGAGTAGATCTAAATAAGCACTAATTTACAAAACAGTGATCATTACCGTTTGAGGAGATTAAACTACAATCCTGACAGTAAATGGAAATGAGAACGGGGCTGACTTGAATGAACACGTTCTATGATCTTTGAACTGTTTGGGGACAGCAGGAGCGATATTGATTTGCTTTAGACTCTGAGTCAAGTAGACATATTAAAATGTTAGGGGCAACCACTAAAAGAATAGAAATAGGAATAAGAGCTTTCAAACCAATAGAGTGAAAATATTCAGAATTAGGAAAATTAGGTCATTGCTCTAGAAAAAAGAGAGCAAAGAAAAAGTTTGGTAGATAAAAACCCTAAAGGTGATAGAAATAAACCCGCCTGGATCACAATGAATATAAACAGAGTAAACACGCCAGTTGTGGCGGAGGTCCTCAGGTTGGAAGACCGTAGAGCATCAACATTCCGAGGGAATTCCACATCCAGCCAAATTACCTGTCAGGTAGGTCTTTTCAGTCATGCGAGGACTGAAAAAAAATGTGCCTACCGTGGACCCTTTCTCAGGAAGCTGGCGGGAGGCGTGCTTCACCAAAACAAGGGAGTTTTCTGGGATTCAGGAAATGAGATTCCACATAGGCAAGTGGCAAAGAAAATCCATGTTGGAGAGGCAAGGTGTAATTGTGCAGGAGGGAGAGCTCCAAAACAGAGAGACCAAGCTTAGAAAGCCCCTAATGGATTATTTGAGCATGTTTGGAAAAGTTATGGATAGGTATTTGACCAAATTATGATTGTCGGGGGAGAGAACAGAAACAGGAAGTCAATAGATAATGTCTACAATTAATTAAGAATTAGAGGTGCAAGTGTATTGTTCATATACATGGGTAAACATTCAAACTGCTAAGAAATTAGAAAGTGGTTGCTTCAAGGGAACACTATTGAGACAGTAAGACAAGACTGCAAATTTACGTAGTATTATGCCTTTTGGTATTCTTTGATTTTTTTTTTTTTGGTAAGAATTTACTGACTTAAACCAACACTGTTCAATAGAAAGATAGTATGAGCCACATACGTAATATAAGATTTTTTTGATGGCCACATTGAAAAAAGTGAAAAGGAACAGGTGAAATTAATTTTAATATATTTTGTCAGTATAGATCTAAGATATTTCAACATGTAACAAATATTAAAAATATTAACAAGGTAGTTTACATGCTTCCTACTAACTCTTTGAAATCCTGTCTGTGTTATAGCACATCTCACTTCAGACTTGCTCACATTTCAAGTGCTCAGTAACCAAACGTGGCTCATGCAGATCTGACCCAGGAGGGACAGAGAAGTGTCTGTTTCCTCGAGGGTCTTCAACAATATGCAGCTATGGGGTCGGCCTGGTGGCGCAGCAGTTAAGTTCGAACATTCCCCTTCTCGGTGGCCCAGGGTTTGCCGGTTTGGATCGCGGGTGCGGACATGGCACCGCTTGTCACGCCATGCTGTGGTAGGCGTCCCACATATAAAGTAGAGGAAGATGGGCATGGATGTTTGCTCAGGGCCAGTCTCCCTCAGCAAAAAGAGGAGGATTGGTAGCAGTTAGCTCAGGGCTGATCTTCCTAAAAAAAAAAAAAACAACAATATGCAGATCTATGTACTCAAGAAGCCCTTGCTGGAAGGGAATTCCTCCTGCTGGTTTCTTCCTTTTGCCTAACCACCCCTACTTTAATTTAAGGTCTCCACAGACATTTAGAATCGTTCAGCATTCTCATGAAAGTCGTAGACTTGAAGACAGAAATCACAATCCTGGACTCCTCTTTTCTATCCTAGAATTCGTTTCCCTCTTTCTTTGTAGGTCCTGTTCGTTTCTAGCACTACTCTGAATCTTCTCAAATATCTCTGCATTTTCTTAGTGTGATAATCAAAACTGGACTTAATATTGTTGGAGGGCTGACTCATTCAAAGTGGACTAGAAAGACCGCCTCACCTTGCTGAGTAGCACTGCTTTCCATGCAGCTCTCCCTTGTTCTCCCCACACAGCACCACTGTTGGCCCCCAGAGTACACTGCCCTGTGCACTTCTTTTTCTGCAGTGCACGTGCCTGGCAATGTGTTTCAGAGTCCTGTGCATGCTCCTCAGTAGGCGTTTTAAAACTTGGGCCCCAGAGAGAGTTTGCGATTTGTACAGGTCGAACAACCTCTGTGGGCTACAGCCTGCCTGTTGTGTTTCCTGGGGGCCGTCCTGTGCACAGTGGCTGACTTGTCACTGACAGCTCATAAAATGAGTTTAATTGTCCCAAACCACTCACGTGTGTAAACGGAATGGGCTGTCTCGTCCCTAGTGCCGACCTACAGGACTGGACGTCTTCCCTCTGCTGTGCTGATTCCCCCGCTGCTCTGGGTGAATGCCCTTTGTGCCCCCACCTTCTCCCTTGGAGGCTTCGGCCTACATTAGTACAGTCTCAGTTGAAGAAATGTACCTGAATATGTCCCTGCCAGACTCGGTTGCAAGGAGAATTCGGTGCTCCTGGATTAAGGTGGATTTCTGAGACTAGAGCAGAGATGTTTTTCTTATGGTAATCGGGGAGCAGGAGAGGTGGTCACTTGGCACCCTTCTGCAGGTAATGGAAGTTGTAATTCATACCCATATCTGTTCTATATCTGGCAAAATGTGAGGATAGACAGTAGAGGAGAAAGTTTTTCTAACTGCTGGCCTTCCTACCCCAAGTCTGTTTCCATGGATCTTCTATCATAATACCAGTCCCCACACTTTGTATTTAGCTCTTAGTTAAATAAAAAGTTTGCTCATCCCTACACAGATGCCTTAGGATAGTGTGTAGGTTGTGTCCATAGCGTCTAGGCAGACAGGAACCTCCTAAGATTTTTTTCAGCTACATTCAGAGCCTCCAGAAATCATGGCATTTCCCTTGGCTTTGCAAGCATCGAGTTGAATTTGCAGTGTTAAGAGTAAAGGTTGAAGTGTTAATATTTTAAACTCTGTTTCTTAAACTGTAATTTTACCTGAATTCCTGGAATTCAACCTTCAGATTTCAAGCAATGGAAAGCCGTGAAGTTTTTGGGATTTTGTTTGTTTGTTTGTTTTTTAGGAAGATTAGCCCTGAGCTAACATCCGTGCCCATCTTCGTCTACTTTATATGTGGGACGCCTGCCACAGCATGGCTTCCCAAGCGGTGCCATGTCCATGCCCGGGATCCGAACCAGTGAACCCTGGGCTGCTGGAGCGGAACATGTGAACTTAATCGCTGTGCCACCAGGCCGGCCCCTGTTTTTTTTTAAGGGTGCTAACGTTTGTGTTTTAAAGCTATTGATAATCCCCCCCACCCATTTTTTTCATTACCCAATTTTTTATATAACTCTTCTGAGAGTCAAGAAAGGTCTATGTAGTCAGTGGGTTTCTTCATCCCCTGCCCCGAACACGCCCCCATGAGTCTCCTTTTCTTTGCCTTTCTTCCCACCCCTTCCGAAAAAGACCCAGTTTCATAAAAGCCGCCATTGTGTGAACCTAGTCTTTTTTTTTTTTAAGATTTTATTTTTTCCTTTTTCTCCCCAAAGCGCCCCTGGTACATGGTTGTATATTTTTAGTTGTGGGTCCTTCTAGTTGTGGCATGTGGGATGCTGCCTCAGCATGGCTTGATGAGCGGTGCCATGTCTGCGCCCAGGATCCGAACCGGTGAAACCCTGGGCCGCCGAAGCAGAGCGTGCGAACTTAACCACTTGGCCACGGGGCCGGGCCCTAAACCTAGTCCTAAAGCTCTGTGTTAAAGCTCACAGTGAAGGAGGTACATCAGGGTGACAACAAGCAAGGAAGGGCAGGCATCTCCCTGTTCTCTAACCTGCCGATTGTTCTCAATCCTACTCTCCAAGGCCCTGGAAAAGGCACCGACCTGTAGGCCCTGAGCACCACCATGCACAATCCCTGTGCCTGTGGACACCCATCAGAACTGTCGTGTTAGACCAAGAGGCTGCTGGTGGTGGGTTTGGGAGCTGAGCCATTGGGCCAGGATAGTGACCATAGGTAGTATGCAAATACTTGTGTGCCTACCATGTGCAAGCACTGTGCCAGCCACCAGGGATAAAGAGGTGTGATGGGACCCCTGCCCTTGAGCAGCTGGTGGACTGGTTAGGGGGCAGCTCGTTATATATATAAAGAGGTAGCTGCCAACAGAGGGTCTTTTGCTGGAGACTGGCTGCTCACAGACATTTTAGGCTAAAGCACTGTTGCAGGTGGGAGCAGAAGCAGACACTCTTCGGTGCTGCCTGCTACCAAGAGAAGGCGGCAGAGGTCACTTGCATGACAGACTCCAGGCTTGCTGTTTGGAAAACCCAACCCTAGAGGTAGCGGGGTTTCTGAACTGAGATCCTCAATGTGGAGGTGCCTGTGTTCTGGTTCTTTCATAGACACTATGCTGTAGGCTGCCTCTGTGGGGGTACCTCTCAGGCCTGGATCCTCCAGCTCTAACTCGGCAGTTTCCCACCTGACCCTGTTTTTAATGTCTTAAAAAGAGGCCCTTCCTCTGCCGCCATCCCTTCCACCCACCCCCTCCTTTTTTGCTCCTTTCAGTCATAATTCCTGAGGGGGCTGCCTCCCTCCAGTGTTTTCCCAGAGCCCTCCAGTGAGGCTTCTGCCTACACCACCCCCAGGGACCTCTGAGCCCAGCTTGCTGTGGCCCTGGATCTCTTAGCAGCATGGACATTGCTGACCACTCTTTTCCTGAGACTTGTTCCCATTTCCATGGCTCTTCGAGCATCTCTCTGGCAACTCCTCGGTGCACCCTTTCATCCAGTGTGTATTTGACCACCTTCTGTGTCCAAGGAACTGTGCTGAGGCTGTGGTGAGCAGTGCCTGCCATCGTGGGGTTCATGTTCTAGTGGGGCAGACAGTAGCAGATGCAGGGAATGGCAAGTGCTGTGAGAAAAGTAAAATGGGGAAGGGGGATAGTGAATGAGGAGGAGTAATAATTCTGGATGGGGTGGTCAGAGAAGGCCTTTCTGAGGAGATGACATCTGAGCAAAGACTTGAGTGCACCTGTCTGCTGCACATGTAAAAGCTATGACTATTCCCGTGGCAGCTCACACTCCCCTTAGGCTGGAGCTCAGCAGTCTGTATTGGCTTATGAACTACCTGCCCTCCACCCGCTCTTGGCTCTATGCGGCTGAGTCGCTCGTGTTTCCCGATGTTTCATTAGCAGTGGGCACAGCATCTGGCCTCCTAGTAGGTATTTAGTTTGTTGAATGAATGAATGAATGGATGGATGGTCTACAGTCCAATCAAGTGAGCGGTATATGATAAATGTCAAAGGAAGCAACCCATTGGGAGCCCAGATGTCTCTACAGGGCAGGCTCTGTCCCTGCCAAGCCCCTGATAGAGGAGAGAAAGGATTGGAGCTAAGGCCTGAGAAATGCCAGGTTAACGTTAGATGCCTTCTGTCACATCCTCTCCCTCTGTAGTTCATTTAACAGCTTCTGTGCATTATCTGCTGTTTCAGGACAGTTCAAACTACTGATGAAGAAGTAAACTCTGAAGTAGTTAGGACAGCATTAAGGAGGTAGGGGAGCATGGAAAGCAAGAGAACTAACATTTTTGATTACTTACCACATGCCACACATGTCCTGGTGCTTCCCATGGCTTATTACACATAGACAGATCTCAAAACCATCGCCACAGGCCTGCCTTCACCCTCATGTGGCATGGTTGGCCCTTAAAGGAAGGACCATAGCAGAGCCCTTGAGACGTCTTCATCTGTCCCCATCATCCACCACTTAGGATTAGTGGTCCTTGAGAACGTCTGGATACAACCTACTGGACATAGGAAGGGTTCTTCAGACACAAGTCTGGTGTTACCTTCTGGTTCTTCTTCAGATTTCGGTTCAGCAACCTGTTGGCCAGCATGTAGGGCCCAGGGATCAAGGGAAATAGAGCCAGCCTGGATAGGAGAGATAAGAAAGCTGAGATGTTTATTCCATAGAAGATGTAATGCAGGGGCCGGCCCTGTGGCTGAGTGGTTAAAGTCGCGCTCTCCACTTCAGTGGCCCGGGGTTTCGCTGCTTCAAATCCTGGCCACAGACATGGCACCACTCTTCAGGCCACACTGAGGCTGCATCCCACATGCCACAACTAGAAGGACCCACAACTAAAATAGATAACTAAGTACTGGGGGGATTTGGGGAGAAAAAGCAGGGGGAAAAAAAAGATTGGCAACAGTTGTTAGCTCAGGTGCCAGTCTTTAAAGAAAAGATGTAAAGTGTACCCGAAAAGTCTCCAGCTCTTCTCAGCTAGGGGTTCTGATGCCCCAGTGCATCCATTGTGCTGCATTCATACATCTCAAGGGTGCTAATTACTACCATCCTTGGGAGAACAGAAAATAGTCACTCAAATCACGTTTTGTGCCCTAGTGGTTAGATAAGGATGACGCTGGTGTTTCAGTCTCTGGAGGGGTTGATAGTGTCAGCCAGAAACTGAGGGTAGACTGTCACTTGGTTTTGCTGTATTTTCTTACAGTTGGGTTCAGCTGTGGGGAACTCGTAGCTGTGATTATTTCCCATTTCCTCTTAGAGGACCCAAGAGCCTGTTGGAGATAAGTCTCCAGTACCAATAGGTATTTCCTCGTCTTCTCTTTTTCCAGTGGGTGGGGGTGAGTCCTTTCTGTTCTCCTAGCCATGCCAGTTATCACAAACTCAGCCCAGAAACGGGCTGCTAAATGTTTGTGCTTAATTTTGTTAGAAATCTTTGCTCTGAAGGCAGGCTGCCTGATCCTGTCCTGACCTAATTCTAGTGACACAGTAGGGGGCTGAGGAAAGGAAGATGTGACTGTCAAGGTTGGCGCTGGGGAGTGACGAGGCTATGTTTGCTGACCCCCAGCAAGGTCACCTTGTCTGTGGAGCTTTCTGTGGCCGTGACATCAACGTGTGGATCTGGCCTGTTTGAAAGGTGTGAGCGGTTTGGGACCATCTGGCTGTCAAGATCATCACTGAGTGATGCAAAACCCCAGCTTGCTTTCTATCCCAGGAGTCTTGTGTCTCTTCCTCCTTAGCTTCCATTGCCTTTACCAAGCTCCTGCTTCCCTGGGAAAAAGAAATGCCTGCAGCACCCACCCCAGTTTGTCTTGGAAAGATGTAGTTTTGGAAGTGAGGAAAGTAGAGAACCAACATTGTTCTGGGTAGTCATTCCGGGGAGGATTGTGAAACCTGCCTGGCCCTCCGGTGTGGATTCCCTTGCCTGCCTGCAGGGTGGCTCGCTGTGTGTCCGAGGAGTGGGACGGGGAACCTGTACAGTCTTCTCTGCTCGGAGCTCACAGGTATGACACAAACACAGCTCCATGGGAAGATCAGCCGTCCTGCTCCCCCCTGCACTCCACCCCTACCTCAGTGAGAACTTGGCCCCGAGGAAAGAATCGACCTTGGATCAGGACTCTGGGGCGTTATTTTTACTGCCTTTTCCTACCATATTTGCATTTTTAAAAATAGCATTGCTGAGTGAATCCCTTTCAGTCTGAGTCTCCTTCGAAAGGTAGGATGCGTTTTGCAGGGACTGTGGCTATTGATTAACAGCTGATTCTCAGCATTTGGGAACGTGGACTGAAGGAACTGCAGATGTTCTGGGTGGAGGGAAGACTCGCTATCACGAGCCACTGCGGGAATGAGACCTCAGCTCTTTGCTGACCGAAGATTACATCATTTTGAAGATTATGTCATTTTTTTCTGTGGGTTTGCAGTGGGGAAGGTGAAGAAAGGGGAGCGGGAGCGTCTGTTAGCTGAGGTCCTAGTGGCCATCTTGGAGGATTTGGACCAGGCAGTGACACGCCCTCCTGCCAGGGCAGTTCTTTCTCAGACTTGGAGTTCTTACGTGTGGGCAGAACCACAGTTTATGTACCAGCTCGTTCCAGTTCAGTAACCCAGCTCTAAAAATCAGGTTTCATGGCCACAGCACGGGCCCAGGAGCTGCCTTCTTGCCTGGAAATCTTTAAGGTGGCAAAGCTGGGTCCCCCAGGTGCCCAAGGATACATGCTGGCAGATTCTGCTTTTTGCCGCCTTGGCAGCAGCTGGCATGGGTCAGGTCCTTTGGTCAGTGGGGCTGCATGCTAAAAGCTGTCCTAGAGCCTGGGGCTGTGTTCTTGGCGTCTGTCTGGGCGCTAGCCTAGGCCAGGGTCTGGACCACCTGAGCAGAGAGGTCAAAGTTGGGGCCATGTCGTTTCGAGGGCCTAGTGCCTGTGCGTTATCAGACTCACCCAGGATACGTTAAGAAATATATTTCTGGCTTTACATAGAGATTCATTCAGTAGGTTTGGGGTAAAAAATTAAGAATCTGTATTTTTAAAGAGCTCTGAGGAGTCTGATAAATGGCTGCCTTGAAACCTAGGCCTCCTCCCAAGGGATTTGTTGACGCTTCCTCCATTTTTCTTCATAATCTTTTGCTATTTCAGTATTGCTAAATTAAATATCTAGACTTTCTCCACTCCCTTTTTATGAGGCCATTTGTTGGTTTCCACCAGTTGCCATTGAAAGACCAACATAGTACTGTGTCGTCAGCCAAAATGCCACCTTGTCGTTGCTGATTTTAAGGCCTGGTGTCTGGAAGTGAGTGTCCTCCTTCAGGTTTGTTATAATATGAGGTCTCTCTGAGAAGTCTTTCCTACGTGAGACCTAGAGAAACCCAGGGGAAGGAAGGAGGTTTACTGCCTAATTGTACAGAAAAGATCATTAGAAGGCCGGGATCCTGTCTTGTGTGCTGATGTCTGTTCACCGTGGGGCAGCGAGGCTGCCATCCTGGGAGTCGGACTTGGGAAGAGGCTCGCTCCGTTTCTTCCCAGCTCTGTGACTGCCTCTTGCACATGGTTTCCTGCCTGAAATGGGGAGACTTTCCTCCTCAGGTGCCTGTGGGGATTGAATGTCTGTAATGCACTCAGGCTCTACTTCCTCTTCCTTCCCTCCCTCCACTCTCACCCGGGCCTGAGGTAGCCTGCCTGCTGGACCCCTTGGCCCATGCAGTTTTGTCCTGCGTTCTAGAGCCCTGTGTAGCACTCTCTGCCAAGATGCGTTAGTGATAGCCCCTGCAGACCCTGCTCGGAGCCCCTTCTCCCCTGCTCTGATTCACTCTGGGTCGCATCCCCTCATCACTGTGGGTAGGTGTGTCTATACTCATTAAAAAGGGGATAGAATTTTGACTATATAAATAAGAGTGTGGTTATTTGCATAATACAAGATTTCCTGTGACTTTGCTTGAAATAGCTCCCCTAGTATACCTAAAAGTCCTTCAATTTATAAAAGACTTTTTAGTAATGGCATCTAAATCAAGATGCACTCTTTGCATCTTGTTTCAGTCTTTGTGAATGTTAATTTCATGTGCGTGTTTTCTCCAGCTGAGCTGTCAGTTCCTCGGGAGAGAAACTGTGGGGCTTGGTTCAGGCTGTGCCCTGATGCTCCTGTCATGGGGCTTTCTCAGGCTCTGCGGACCAGGGACATCTTTTCCTTTCAGCCAGCCTGCTTGGGGTGTCTGTAGGGATGCACATTCCAAATGGACTGCCCACATGCCCCTTGGCAGGGCCAGGTGCTGGGCAGGTAGAAAACCAGGGTCCCTGGAGATAGTGCAGGGAGCAAGCTCTGGAGCTGGCAGTGCCTGGAGGCTGCCTGTCCCCATCTGACACCCAGGGAGGTGATGGGGCTTCCTCAGCTCACACAGCTGAGGAGTGGCAACGTTGTGGCCTCTGCGGGACCTGATTCTTGAGCCACTGGGCTGTGTGCTGCCTGTCCCCCTGCCCCCCGAGGCTGGCTGCGGCCTCATCTCACTGCACCTGTGGGGTTGGAAGGATTCCTTCTCCAAGGCTCAGTGATTCTGCTCTTTTCCTTTGTGTTTTAGTCCTGGCACAGTGAGCCATCTCATCCTGAGATGAGTTGCTGTGGGTGAGTTTTGGGAGAAATGGCAGTGGCGGGGTGGACAGTTGAGGGTTTTAAGACTTAATGATCAAACCAAGAGGTGACATCAGCCCCAGGAGCCATTCCGTCTGTCAGGCTTGCCAGGCCAGTGACGCCCAGTATCCCAGGATGGGTATTCATTTCGTTTGCCTTCAAATAGTAACTGCAGTTGTTTGAGAAACAAGCAGAGGTTGTATTTCTTCCACATGGGGTCCCTTGTAGTTGAAAATGAGCCTGGCCTGCCCCACTAGACTCAGATACAGTCCATTTTAGCTATTTCTCTTCTTCCCTTGCTGTCTTTAAAATGCCAATTAGAATAGCCAGGATTTGCGGATTTGTATCAAAATCACTTTAGGAACTTTTTTAGAGTTCCTGTTTTCAGAATACCATCCTGAGGGTGTGATTGCTCAGTGACCCTGGGGCGGGGCCCTCCATCCTCTTGCTCTCTCTAAGGGCCGTTGTTGTGTGAGGATCAGGTTATGTGCACATAGGTCTCCTGGAGATCTTGTTAACACGTGGATTCCAAGGCAACAGGGCTGGGGTGGGGCCTGAGAGTTTGCGTTTCCACAAGCTTCTGGAAGATGCTGGGGCTGCTGGTTAGGGTCCACACGCTGTGAGTGTCAGCATGGCTCTAATTGCTCCAGGTGAAGCAAGGGCCATACTGGAGGGCCACACATGCTAAATGAGGAAGGAGAGGCTCTGGAGTTCTGGTGCTGGGGTGGTGTCAGGCAGGTCACTTACCCCTCCAAGCCTCTGGCTTCGTCTCTGAAGTGAAAGAGACAGTAGTGGTGCCTCCCGCTTCGGGTGATGAGGGTTGGAAGAAGCAGAGCCTGCAGGGGTCCTCCCTGCACAACAAGAGCTCAGTAAGGTCTGTTGATGTGATTTCCGCCCTGCATGGATCATCGTTCTGTGAACTCACCTGACATCAGACCTGTGGGGGTGGGGGCTCTGGAAGGCAGTGTTGAGGCCATGAGCACTCCCTGCCTTCTCTCAGGGATGCCCAACGGCCCCAGGACAGCAGCCCAGCTGCAAGAACAGCATGTGAAATCATCCTCCTTACTTTTCTACCTTTTAGTCGTACTTCTTGAGGAGAGAGGCCTTCTCTTCCTAAAGCTTCCCGTTTGTCCCCTCCCTTCAAACCCAGGAGTCCTGGGCTGTTTTGTCTTTTTTAAAGCCAGGTCAGTGAGCCCGGATCAAGACACAGGGTGCGAGGGCTGGGTTCTTCCTCCATGCTGGCTCTTGCTGCATCCCAGATACCACAGCATCTGCAGAGACGCAGCTTTGCTGACCAGGCTCCAGCTGACCTGCTGCCAGGTGTAGCTCCCCATCCTTCCCCCTCACTTAGCAGGCGGCTGGACTCAGTCCCCTGTCTCTATCCCCTTGGGTAGGCTGTGCCTCCAAGTCATTCCAGCAAGCTAGCAGGCTGCAGCTACAGCTTCCAGGCAGTGATGCAGCCCCACTGCAGTGCCCAGCCCTGGTTGCAGGCTTCTGGTCTGCAGTGTACAGTCAGAGAGAGGGGTCCTTGGGGACAGGAAGGGGCTTCCCCTGACGGTTGACTGAATCTCATCTGAAGCAGATGATGGTGGTGGCGTTGGGGGTGTCCCTTGCCTACATCTCTGATGGACAGTTCCTATGCAGCCTGGCCCTGCCTGCCTTCCCCCACCTGCCATCCAGAAACTAGAATTTTTGTCCCTCTGCCCACTCAGCAGTGTATTTACTTCTGTATAAATGTTTCCAGGTATTTTCATTTTGTGTCCCCCATCTAAATGTAAGTTCTGTAAAGCCAAGGCACAGCCCTATAGATTTGTGTTCTTGTCTCACTCTGAATCTATAGAAAACACTGAAAAATGATTGAATTGATTGACCTCAGTGTTTGGTTTTAGCAGAGCTTCTGTTCAATGGTTTCTGTATCACGTGGTTGGCAGAATTTTCTAGTTAGGGGCACCAGCATTTGTCTTTTCTTCCACACTGCCCAGCCATTTCCAGCTGCCCTCCCTCTCCTCCCCCAAGCGTGTGAGGCCCTCTGGCCATTTGTGTTTTGCTTGTAAAACCACTGTCCTCAGGTGGGCAGCTTGCTGATTGCCGGGTTGTCAGGGGCTTACCCACATGATGGTCAACTTCTCTGAGAAAGTCCTCACACTGGCATATGCTAGAATCATTGACCAGTCATATTCACCCAATCCAGACTGAGCTGGAAACTCAAGCTTAGGAAGAAACTGGAAGAGGAGCCCAGCTCCAACCCACAGTCAGTGCCAACTCCTGCCGCTCCCTGTTTTACTGTTCTGAAAGCAAACTTAATGACATTTTAAATAATGTTAGAAAGAGTTCAAAGTTCCCCACCCCCACAGTGTCTGTGTGTAAATGTATAGATCCTGGGTTTTTTGTTTGTTGGCTTCAGACCAACTTCTGATGAGAAGAGATCTATTTCTCCCCTCTATGTAATAGTGGAAACCCTAACCAGAGAGAACCAGCAGAGCTGGGCAGACAGGTAGGGTTGGGGTCTCAAACTTTTTGAAAGTGACCCACCATGGAATATCCATTTATCCGTGTGTGTCCAGGGCACACAGACATCATATATGCACCTGGAACAGTTTTCTCAAAATTACCGAGCCTCACCTAAAGCGTGTGATGCACTCAGATATTTTCTGCCACCGCCCCCGCCATGTTGGCCGTGACCCACTGACCCATTAAATTGATTTCATAACCCACTAATGGGTCACAACTCACAGTTTGAAAAACACTGCTCTAGGGAGCATTCCAGTCTAGGATTTCCAAAGCTTTTTCAGAATTCCACACTGTGGGATAAACTTTCAAATCTGGCGTAAGTAGCTCCTCCGGCCTCCAAGTAGGATTTGCATTGGAGGGAGGGAGTTAATGTTGCTAGGCCTTCCCTTCCCTTCCCACTCCCCACCCATCTCTGTGCTGTAGTAGAGCTGGGCTGCCCCACCGCAGTAAGGTGGGGTCTCACAGTGGAGTGCACCCATGGGCAGCATGGCCAGGCCCTTCAAGCTCAGGGACAGCATCGGGAGAACAAGAAGGACCTTCTTCAGGGTCTACAAGCTCAGCTGAGGTAGGGTAAGAGGGCCTGGTTAGGAGGCCTTGGGATCCCCAACACGATTGGAAGCCCCGTTTACCTGTTTTACCCTTTTCCACTGTGTCTAAGACTCAGACATGGCTCAAGCTGTATGAGGGGTGGGAGGGACAGTATACCCTTTAGGAAGCAGCAAGCCTTATAAATTTCCAGTGTTGCTCTGACCTCATATTTCTTTCAAGAATCTGTTCTTTGAGTCCTGGCCTAGGTAAACAGCCTGATTCCTACGTGTGTCTGCTGGGCCACTTTTCTCTCCCCTCCCTTCCGCTCGCCAGGCAAAGCAGCAGGGTGGCTTGATTTTCTTTTCCAAAGAAAGATTCTGTTTTCTTCACTGAGCACCATGAGGCTCCTGGAGGTCTTGGGGCTGGCTCAGTCTGGTGAAGGTAAATCCGCAGTCTGAGTATAAACCCAACCCGGGGGCCACTGCAAGCTGTTCCCACACACCATGGGCACAGCGTGGGGCTGGCAGCCAGCTTGTCCTTGTGATCCTAGACTATTTATTAAGCCCCACTGGGGGCTTGGCACAATGCTGGACCTTTTTGTTTGAGGCTACTCCCACTTGTCAGTGGAAGGTCTGGTAGTGATGACATCACTTACTCCCAGAAAAGACTGGGTTGGTTTTTTCCTGTGGGGCTGAAGGAGAACACCCACATCGCCTCCTCTATGTTTTGGCTTTCCTCAGAGTTTGACAGGAGATGATAGTGACGGGTTCATGGCCTCCAGCCTTGACACAAATGCTTAGGCACCTTGAAGGCCCCTCCTTTGCCTTTTCCTGGACTTCCTGCCGCTTCCCCTCTTGCACTAGGAGTCCCGTTAGTGTATTGGATGCTGGTGCTAGTGACCAGGTGTGAAGCTGCCTTTTTTCCTGTAGAGCAAGAGCTTGGCGTCCACTGAGCAGGCTAGCCGTTAGGGCTACCTGGTCCTACGGGGGATGTGACATTCAAATCCACTTGAAAGTAGCTTCTTGTATCATCTTCCTTGTATTTTCAACCTATTGATCAGCCTCAGTTTGCCTTTTCGGTCCTTGAAACATTTTTGTACAGTGAATTTGGGTTCTTCCAGTTCAGGCATGAGCAATGTCATGAAGGAGGGTCTAGACCAAGAGTCACAAGACCAGTGTGTTTCTCCTGCTGTGTTGTCAGTGATGGGCCCCGAGAGTGCAGCTCGGGGGAACAGCGTGCACCTCGGGCAGTGGGGGGCAAGGGGAGGAGAGTGGTTCTTCTGGCCGGGGCAGAGCTCCTTGGAGCTCAAATGGGGGTGGGATGGAAGTGCCCAGCCTCTCTGCCATGTTACCTTCTCCCCAAAATTGCCCTCCACTCCTTCTCTTGCCCTTGTATTGCTTTCCGACTTGAAGCACCTCATTAGCTCTACCTTCCTTGTATCTGGAGGGTGATCCTTTCACCCACTGCTCTGGCCTCAGTGCCACCGGCCAAGGAACAGCCTCAGGGCTTCTCAGCGTTGGCATTGCTGATGCTTTGGGCCGGATCAGTCTTTGTCGTAGGGGGCTGTCCTGTGCGTAGTCGGATGTTTAGCAGCATCCCTGGCCTCTACCCACTGTATACCAGAAGCCCTTTTCCCCAGTTCTGACAACGAAAAATGTCTCCAGACGTTCCAGCTGTCCTCCAGGGAGCAAAGTTGCCCCAGTTGAGAACCACTAGGCTATCTGGTTTCCTTCCCCCCTCTACAGCACGTTCTCTGCCCAACAGCCAGATGGTCCTTTTAACATCCAGTCACCTACGCCCTCTGGTCAGAGCCCTGCTGGGGCTTCCGTCTTGCTCAGGAAGCAATCTCAAGTCCTTCCTGTGGTTCTGCCTCTACGACCTGAACGACTCAGCCTCATCTCCTTCACTCTCTTGGGAGCTTGCTCTGCCGCAGCCCTACTGGCCTCTTTGCTAGTCATCGAACACTGGAGGCACACTCCATCCAGGGTCTTTATGGCAACTCTTCTCTCTGGTTGGAAGACTCAGTCCCTTATTGTACTCAGATACTCAGATCTCTGGTCAAATGTCACCTTGGAGTGGCCTTTCCTGACCACCCACTTGAATAACTCACTCGTGCTCCCCTCCCATTACCAGTCTCTCTCACACATATACTCTGTATTGCCTTGTTTTTCTGCATGGCACTTAGCACCACTTGACCTGTGTGTGTACGTGTCTGTCTCCTCCGCTGCTCTAGAATGTCAGCTTTGCGAGAGCAGGCACTTATCTGCCCAGCGCCTGGTGTGTGGAAGGTGCTCGGTCATCATTGCTCAGATGAGTGAACTCCTCTGTAAAGCCTGGCTCTCCTCCCCCAGAGCAGGTGCCAGAATCCCTCTCCATGGAGGGCAGATGTGGTGTTGGATGCTCTTGTTTCCAGAGCAGGCAGTGAGAGCAAAAGCTGTTGGTTCTTGGGTTCCACCAGGCACGTCCTACAGTCAGGTCACAAAAGTGTCCAAAGTGGCACGTGTCCATGTTTAAAAACCACTTATAGCCCCTCCTCACTCAGAGACACTTTAACATTTTTGTGTGTTGTGTTTCTTTTCTTTTTTTTCTGTCCAGAAACCTCTGATAGCTACATCTCTCCCTCAAGAAATGTTAATAGTTCACCACCTCAGAGGTTGTTCACAATTTCAGAGCCTATGATGACAGTTGAAATCTATCCACCTGCCACCTCAGATCCCACCCTGGTAACAGTTTTTTTAAACTACTCTCAGGGCGCACCTAACAGAAGATACGGTCCTGTTTCATGGCTGTCTTGCCCTACAATCTATTTTCACAAAGCAGGCACACTGCCCTCTAGTGTTAGCCTCATGGGGTGTCTGATGCCGTTCGTCTGGGTCCTTGATCTTTTCAAGTGGGATAAGAAGAGGGCAAATTGCTGAAACCCCGCGGCTTCTCCCACCTGGAGGCCTCGGCAGACACTCAGGGCCCTGATGACATCCGCAGTGAGAGGCCACAACAGCTGCCTTCCACATACCCCAGAAATGAGTAGAGCATGTGTTGCTTTTATAGCCAGGAGAAGAATCACTATCTTTTAGAATGTGTGGACCAGCCAGAAATATGTTTTACTCTATTCTTATCTCTGCAGCTTTGGGGAGGAATGAGCTTTTTATGTCGCTAAGAGAATGGACTCTGGAGCCATACTGCCTGAGTTCAAGTCCCAGCTTCACCACTTAGGAGCTGTGTGACTGTGAACAAGTTACTTATTATTCTCTGTCTCAGTTTACTTATCTGTGAAATGGGAATGACAATAATAGTATACTTCATTATACTTCATAGAGTTGTGGAGGATTTCACAGGTTAAAATACATTAAGTGTCTAAAAAAGTCCTGGAGCATGATAAACACCGGTCATCCTGTTAGCACAAGGCAGAGGACTCCAGAGTGCCTGAGCCCCTTGGAGCACAGAGGTTCCTTCCAAAATGAGGATACTGAAGGCCTTTGTGATGCAGGTAGCCCGTGACGGGAGCAGGGAGAGGAAAGGAGGATGCTGAAAGTAACTGTTCAGTGGAGAGGCACTGGCTTATTTGGAGAAAGGCAGTGCCCAGTACGAGTGGCATATAGGGAACTGGGAGGGAAACTTGTAAAGACAATGAAGATCCTTGCAAGTCTTCCTAAGCCCTTCCAGGTACCTTTTTCTTATTTTTTTTGGAATTCCCAAGGGAAGGGAATGTAGCCAGAATGGTGGCCACCACACTCCTTTCTTCTCTCTGCCACTCCCACTCTGCTCCCAGCATGGCCAGGGCTTTGGAGAAGGCCCTGTCATGGAAGATTAGAGGAGCCTGGACACCAAGCTGTACAGTGGAGTTCAGTCATACTCTGGCGAAAGGCTAGGTGCAGGTCAGGAGGGCCACATCAGAAGACCACGTTAGCCAACCAGGCTCCCTCTCTCGATAACGCTGGGAACTGCCTGCCCTGCCAACTTTGGCAGAGGTTCTACAAAGGGAGGAAGGAGAAAACCTGCCCCTGGCCTTCAGTGAATGCCAGCTTTCACTAGCTGTGTTGTTCCTGCTTCAGCCTTAGAGCAGGAGCCTCAGTTTCCCCAAAGCCCTCAGGAGCAGTGTCCCATGGCCACAGGGCTGGGCAGTGTCCCACCAAAGACTGCACTGATCTAGAGTCTGTGCCCGTGCCACTCCCTTCCTTTCCTGTCAGCTCTCTTGGGGACCAACACAAATGCCAAGGTCAGGACATGATCTGTAGACTCAATTTGAGTCTCTTCTCAGTGATCCCTGAGTAGGCAAGGCAACTTGTGCCCCCTGGATGACATCCCCTCCCGCCCCACATGGCGCGGTCCCTCTCTCACTGCATTTCCCATCACTGCAACTTCCGGTTTCTGTGGCAACTTGGAAAGACCTGCAGTTGTGGCTTTTTGAAGTCTAAAATGGGAGCAGATGTTTGAGATAGGGTGGGACAGCACAGAAAACACTATGTCCCAGACTAGAGAATTGAGCACAGAGTTACAGGATAGGAAGCTGTTTGAGTTAGAAAAGTGGCACTGTGATCCCAGTACAGCCTTACTTAGAGAGCTCCAAGTGGCCCCTTGCAGCCTCCTGGGATCTCTGAGCAGAAGGAATAAAAGACTGAGCTCAGAGGGTCTTCAGCCTAAGCCCTGGGAGACAATGGAGTCAGATAGGGTGATCACAGCTGTCGTTTGCTGAGCTCTTCCTGTGTGCCAGGTGCCTCTGACCCTCTGTGCTTTCACTGCCTTCTTAATCCCCGCAACCATTTGGAGATGGCTGCTGTCACCCCCTTTCATACATGTGGACGTGAGTGATTTGCCTGCGGTTTCAGGGCTGCCACGTGTAAGTGCCTGTTTAACGGCTGGGCTCGCTCTCATCTTGGTTCCCTGTAGGAAAATCCCCGTTGCTTGTTGTTGGCAAAGCCCATTGCTTCCCCCTTTACTTTTTGTAAGTCAAATGTAACTAATAGCAGAGTCTGTCTTAGTCATTGCCAAAATCTTGGTGACCTTGAGCCCGTGTCTTCCTTTTTAGTATCTCAGTTCTCCTTCCATAGAGGTCACCTCTCCATGCCCCAGGGCTTGGAGTGGAGAGAGTGAGCTTGAGGAGTCTTCAGTTGGGTGGTGGTGGTGGTTGAGAGAACAGTTCTTCCACCCCTGTGGTTTGGGGTCGTGGAGGTGGGCAGTCACAGAGACCTGTTAGCGTGACTCAGTGAAGAACTCAGAGGAGCAGCCCCAGGTGTAGGGAACCAGCAAAGAAGACACGCTGGCCAGGTGGAGAACCGTCTCCCAGCTGGGCTGTTGGAGGGGGGATGCGGTACCCGGCAGAGGGAGGGGGCGGCTCTCATGAGGCCCAGGCTATCCTTTCATAGGGGCTGCTGCTGGATGTTTGTGGAGGGACGGGTCAGATGCTCACTATGCCGCTGGCCAGGCTCCAAAAGCTGGCTGTCCTGAGCGTTACTCAGCAGCCTGCAGTCCTCCGCAGCGCTGTAGATAAGGAGCAGGCTGCGGCTGGTCAGGAAGGATAGCCCAGATTAGAAGGTGGTGTCGGGTGATAGTGGGCTTCAGGATGCCCCACGCAGCGCCGTGTCATGCTCCGCCTCCACCCCACTCTTTACGCAGCACTCCACAGCAGGGTTGGAGGGCAGGCACTTGCAGAAGGTAGAAAAGGGATTTCACTCATAGCAAAATGTTTTGCTCTCTGTAGAACAGGGCTGTTGAATCTTTCATTTAAATGAAGCCTTATGTGATCTGTCATTTTGCCACACTTTTCAGTATGATCGGCGTCACCTCCAGTAACCACAGCGTTTGCCTTCGGTGGGGGAGGTAGCGCCTGGAGTTCTGTCTCTTGATCTGGCTACTGTTAGGAAGTGTGTGCAGTTTGTGAAAATTGAGCTCAGCACTTAGGATTTGTGCACTTAGCTGTATGTCTGTCACCCTCCTCTAAGAAGCTGGAAGAAAAATGTATTCTATAGTGACTCCAGAGGCCGTCCTCTCACACCTGCGTTTTCTTTCACAGCTAAAACTAGAGGACCGCTCTGTGGTGCCTCGGGATGTGGTCCGGCACATGCGATCCACTGTGAGTCCTGCATCCCCACCCCTGGTGGGGGGTTGCCTGGGGATTGTCTGGGCCGGGTCTCCCATGGCGGTTGGCGCTGTGCGCCTGCGCGGGCCTGGATGCCTTCTCCTCCCCAGGACAGTCAATGCGGCACCGTAATAGACGTCAGCATCGACTGCGCTGTCAAGCTCATCGGCACCAACTGCATCATCTATCCTGTCAACAGCAAGGACCTCCAGCACATCTGGGTGAGCTACCCCACCCACCTGCCCTCTGCTGATTTTCCTCTCTGTTCTCCAGTCCTCTCCACAGCACACCAGCACTGCACCTTCCAGGTCAGACAGCAAAGTACAGTGGTCAGCTCACTCCCTTGAAGGCTGATTGCTGCTTCTTGTGAGTAAGCCAAATAGACATGAGGTCAGATGTGTCCTGATGTCTCCAGCATAGATTGCAGGTGTCATTTCCTTTTACCTAGTTTCCTTTCTCCTCTTAACACTTTTTTTTTAAACAAATTTCTTTTCAATAATTTGTTTTTTAAATGATTTCAAACTTAACTGGAAAGTTCTAAGTTATGTCCCCTGTATCACCCAGGTTCCTCAGCTGTTACCATTTTACCCCGTTTGCTCTATCACCTTCCCTCCCTCCTTCTCCACATCTTCTCTCACTAGTCTTTTTTCTGAAACATTTGAGAGCAAACTGCAGATGTGACGTCCGATGACCACTAAATACCACAATGTGTATCTCCCCAAAACAAAAACACTGTCCTATAACCACTCTTCAGTCCCCGATTTTGGAAATCAGCACTGATATATTACTGTCCCACCCACAGACCCCATTCAGTTGTCAACTCTCATTCCTGCATTCTGGAACAGTTCTTCAGTCTTGCTTTGTCTTCCATATCCTCATACCTTCCATTGGATGACCCTGAGCATGGAGCTCTCTGATATTTCCTCTTGACCAGCCTCAGGCCCTGAATTCTTGGCAGGACTGCCCCATAAATGCCATTGAACTCTTTCCTGGCCCGTAGCGTCCAGTGGCCGCACCAGGGGAATGCTTACCTTGATCTCTGGTTGTGTGGGATGTGCCGTGCCTCTCCATATCAAGTCAGCGTTTTCCACTTTGTCAGTGATTATCTCTTGTGGGGAGATATTACAGGATTGTGTCAGTAACCTGTTACTTGTCAAACCGCAATCCGCCAGCCTTAGCCTCCATTAATAGTTCCCACCTGAATCAGCCCGGCACTCTCATGGTCACTAACTGGTAACTTTATGACTCCATTGTTCCCTCCTCGTTTTATTAGTTAGCATTCTACTGTACGGAAGAGCTTTACCTTCTGCCCCCTTGATTTATTTGGTCATTTTTTACATCAGTATGGACTCAGAAATTCCTCTTTTATTCAATTGGTTGTAATCCATTGCTACCATTATTCATTTTATGGCTTCAAGTATCCCAGATTTGGCTAGGAGGCACTCCTTCAAGCTGGATCTATGTCTTTTTGACATGTCCCCATTGTGTTCTTTTTTTTAAGCATCTTCTTACTTTCCATCTTTTTGCTGATCCAGCCCTAGAATAAGCTGTTTCTCCAAGGAGCCTTAGTTTCTTTCAGAGGAGAATGGTATTTTAAAAACCAAGATGTGGATGCATGTTAGATGTACTAATTGCTACTAGTCCATTTTAAGACAGCACTAGGAAATGCATGTAGAGTCATGCATTGCTTAACGACAGGGATACGTTCTGAGAAATCTGTCCTTAGGCGAACTTGTTGTTGGGTGTACATCATAGAGTGCACTTACGCAAACTTAGATGGTACAGCCTACTACACAGCTAAGCTCTACAGTATCTTACAGGACCACCGTCGTATATGTGATCCGTCATTGACCAAAGCATCATTATATAGCTCGTGACTCTATGTGATACGTTTAGACACATACACATCTAAATTTGTCAATACCTATTCCATGTATGCATTAAAATATGACTTCATCCTGATACCTCTAATTCCATTTTAACACCTCAGATTCTTTCTCTCTTTCCCCATTCTATATTAGTGAGTACCTTCCCCAACAGTGAGCAACTTGGCCTTTGATAGCCTCAGCATATTTATTTATTTACTTAAATTACTTTACTTATTTATCCACATAACCAACCTCCACCTACCACCTCCCCGGCCTGTTCCCACCAAGAGTCGTATGTCCTTGGATGCTGTCAGGCCCCTGCATGACTCTCCATCACCACCAGGCAGCCCCCCACCACCTCCTCCTCTTCCTCACTGGGAAGGGGTGTTGGGATACAGCTTAGAACTTGGAGGGAGGCCTGTTGTAGCAGTTTAAGTCCAGTAGCTGACTGGCCCAGGCAGTAAGCTATCTAGATCCTTCCTGCTCTGTCTCAGTGGGGCAAAGAGGAATTGGTGCCCTGGGTACCAGTGTCATCTGTGGTCTCTCACACCCCTGTCCCCTTGGTCTGCAGCCCTTCATGTATGGGGACTACATTGCCTATGACTGCTGGCTGGGGAAGGTGTATGACTTGAAGAACCAGATCATCCTGAAGCTGTCCAACGGTGCCAGGTACGTGGCTCACCATAGAGGAGCCGTCCGCTCCGCAGTGGCAGCCTGCCACAAGGAGGGGAGAAGGGCGTTTTCTCACGGCCTGTGAGGACGGGTTTCATCGAGCGCCCTGGCAGGTGCTGCAGGCATTTGCAGCCTGACCGTGGGATGGTCTCCTTATTGTTCTGGCCTAATTGTCTCACTCACTTTCTGTTCTTTGTTCTCTCTTGGCTTGGGGAGAGAAGCATTATTATTTAGTATATCTGCTGGGGCTGATGTTTTATTTTAGACACTGTAATGGTGGCTAGCCCTCAGATATGGAGTCAGCGTCTCGTTCGTTTTAGGAGAGTCACTTGTACCAGTGCAGAGGCCGAGCTGCAGAAAGATCCAAATTGTGCCATTTGGGGGCATGCCGACATTTCATGCCTCTGGATAACTCCTTTTGATATTGATCAGCACCAAACTGTGACCTGGCTGCCATGTCTCCCCTGAGACTCAGTCATGGTGCCCTCCTGGAGACCAAGCCCCTGTTCACTGTTTCAGGTGCTCCATGAACACAGAAGATGGCGCCAAGCTCTATGATGTCTGCCCACACGTCAGCGACTCGGTTCGTTTGCTCCACCCGGGCAGGCTTCTCGGCTTGGGGGAGGCTTCTTGCAGGGTGGGCTTCAGAGGGGCACCAGCCTCATTTTCCTTAGCCCTCAGGACTGCATGGGAAGGAGGACTTCTTAGCAGAGAGCTTGGAGCTGGCCCAGGCTAAGTGCTGCTTCTAGGCAGAGCAGTTTCCTAGAGAAGGGGGCAGTGTGTACCGAAAGGTCTAAAAGTTTGGGTGTGAGCAGAAAGTATTGAAACTTTTCTTTGCATTTTGTTAACTTTTTAGCTCGTTCTTTTAAAAATCTGTGTTTTTCTGTCTTGGAATGTATGCAGTATTTTACTACAATCTGATGTTGTAGAACAGTAGTATCAGACACAATTTGTAACAAGTATACTTGCGGGAGTGTATATGATCAAAGAAGTTTGGGGACCCCTGCCCTCTAGAGCTTTAGTCCTCAAAGTGTCACCCCTTGACAAACAACATTCACGTGGCCTGAGAGCTTGTTAGAAACAGAAGTGAGTCAAATACGCATTTTAAGAAGATTCCAGGTGATTTATAGGCACCTTAGGTTGAGAGGTGCTGCTCTGGAGTCTTAAGATTTGTTTCAGCCTGTGGGGGGGTGCAGATGTGGGGCGAGCGGGGGCAGGGGAGGAGTGGGGGGCAGGTGCAGAGAGCACCTTCCCTGAGGAGGCATTGCTCACAAGGACTTTCTTCTGGCCCCAAATCCTACAGGGTCTCTTTTTTGATGATTCCTATGGCTTCTACCCGGGCCAGGTGCTCATCGGCCCCTCCAAGATCTTCTCCAGCGTCCAGTGGCTCTCGGGGGTCAAGCCAGTGCTCAGCACCAAGAGCAAGTTCCGAGTGGTGGTGGAAGAGGTAGGGGCTGGGGACGAGTGAGGGGTGGGGTCAGAGTCCTCGACCTCCACCTGGACGTGAGCTACTGCCCACGCCTTCCTTCCCTACTCTGAAGGCTAAGCCCTGCTATTCAGCATCTGGGCCCTGTTGATCTGAAAGGGTTGTGAGGATAAAGGGAACCCAGGCTGTGGTCATGGGGTGATCAGTAGGCAGGTGTCCCCCGGCCTGACTGGCCTAGGCTAAGCAGGGTGGGAGAGTGGCGAGTGGCAGGTCCACTGGACCCTGACTGATGGTGATCCTGGGGTGGGGCCATAGGTACAGGTGGGGGCTGTTCTGAGGGTGTCGTACTTGGTGCTACACTATGAAGGCCTGCTTTCCTGCTCCGGAGATTGGGTGAGCTCTGGGCAGCTGCTTACAGAGAGAGCCGTTCCAGCCTGCTGACTGTGGCCCTGTCCCACCCACCATCTCCAGGTGCAGGTTGTGGAGCTGAAAGTCACGTGGATTACCAAGAGTTTCTGTCCAGGGGGCACGGACAGCGTCAGCCCCCCGCCCTCTGTCATCACCCAGGAAAACCTAGGCAGGTGAGTGGTTCTAGTGTGCCACCCACTCCCACAACCCCAGGGTCACGCCCTGAGCAAGTGTCTGGGTTAAAGTCACAGGTGCGTTGAGGGCTGAGAACACTGCTGGCCCAGCCCCTGCTTCTCTTCCCTCTCCCCTCCCAGGGTGAAGCGTCTCGGATGCTTTGACCATGCTCAGCGGCAGCTTGGGGAGCGCTGTCTGTATGTCTTCCCAGCCAAGGTAGAGCCGGCCAAGATTGCCTGTGAATGTCCAGAAAAACTCTGCGCCCAGGGGGAGGGCTCTATGGCCAAGAAGGTATGTCCTTGGGGTTGGGGTTGGTGGGCGTTTGAGGAACTGGCCTTGAGCCATTTCCGCAGCCAAGAAGGACAGTCTGTGCTTTAGGCCTTGGGGGGCAGCCCTGATGACCCTTGCAGGCCACTTAGGTGTGTATAGCTGTCCCCCTCCTCAGACCAAGCTGCCTGGGGTCAGGCCTGCCTGGGTGTCCCGTATGCCCAGCGCAGAGCCATGTCAGCCCTGCTCTCCACAGCTGCCGCCCTCCCTGCTGTGCCCTCACAGGTGAAGCGCCTATTGAAGAAGCAGGTTGTGAGGATCATGTCTTGTTCCCCGGACACCCAGTGCTCCAGGGACCATTCCATGGAGGACCCAGGCAAGAAAGGGGGGGCCAGAGCCAAGAGTGAAACAGGGTCTGCCAGTCCTGAGGAGACGCCCGATGGGTCTGCCAGCCCGGTGGAGATGCAGGATGAGGGCCCAGAGGAAGCCCCGGAGGCGGGCGAGCAGCTGCCCCCCTTCCTGCTGAAGGAAGGCGGAGACGACAGGCTGCACTCGGCAGAGCAGGATGCAGATGACGAGGCTGCTGACGACACGGATGACACCAGCTCGGTGACCTCCTCTGCCAGCTCCACCACCTCCTCCCAAAGTGGCAGTGGCACAAGTCGCAAAAAGAGCATCCCCTTGTCTATCAAGAACTTAAAGCGAAAACACAAGCGAAAGAAGAATAAAATCACTCGCGACTTCAAGCCGGGGGACAGGTAAACCCAGAGGGCACCCCCTCCTTTCCGGCTGAGTGTCCATCCTGAGACTGTCTCCTTGGTGAGACACATGTGTGCAGTTGGGCTCACACGCACACAAGTGTGACACATGGTCTGCAAGTCCTGTAAAGGCTGAGGGATGCCCAGCCAAGACGGCGTAGGTGTCTAGGGTTGGCCTGGGTGGCAGGAAGAGATCTGGGAGTGGGGTGAACGGTGGGATGGTGGCGTTGGCCCCGAGTCTGGCCTCTGGGATCACGTTCACTTGAGCTTTCCCAAATGGGGCCACTCTCAGGAGGTCGCAGGGCATGGGAATTGCAAGTAAGCATCTACTGACCTGTTTTTCTTCCTTCTTGCCTGAGATTAAGAGTTTCAGGTTACCAGCCCCACAGAGAGGGAGGAGTAGAAAGAGTATCTGCCCTTTCCTCTGGGAAGTGTTTTGTGTGGCCTGGCTCACTGGTTCTGCCCTGCAGGGTGGCGGTGGAGGTGGTGACCACGATGACCTCAGCAGACGTGATGTGGCAGGATGGCTCTGTGGAGTGCAACATCCGCTCCAATGACCTCTTCCCCGTGCACCACCTGGACAACAATGAGTTCTGCCCCGGAGACTTCGTGGTGGACAAGCGAGGTAGTGCCAGCTCCAGGAGGCTGTCCCTGCTGAGGGCCCAGGCGGGGCTTGGGAAGAATGGGCCAGAGCTCTCAGGGTCAGGGAGGAGACTACTCTTTTGAAGGTGACCTGCTCTTTTGAGGACTAGGGGAGCCTTTTCAGAGCTCTGCTGACATAGCTAGGCAACATCTGGGTTCTGTGCCCTGCTGTGGTTGAGAGGTAATAGGTGGGTGGGTGGCAAGTGGCACCACCAGGGCTCCTTAGCTAGTTGTGTCCCCTTCCCTGGTTTCCTAGTCCAGAGCTGCCCAGACCCTGCTGTCTACGGCGTGGTACAGTCTGGGGACCACGTGGGTCGCACCTGCATGGTGAAGTGGTTCAAGCTGCGGCCAAGTGGGGACGACGTGGAGGTGAGTGTGTGCAGCCCCCATGTCTTCCTTCAGGGTTGCCTCCAGTGGGTTGGGTATGGGGCCCCTGGGCTCATTACAACCCATCCTGTGCCCCAGCTGATTGGAGAAGAGGAAGATGTGAGTGTCTATGACATTGCTGACCACCCTGACTTTCGGTTCCGCACAACTGACATCGTCATCCGCATTGGCAATACTGAGGATGGAGGTCCTCACAAGGAGGATGAGGTACACCCCTCCAAGTTGAAGTTCCATTGGCTGCTCCCCATCCCATGCAGTAGCTGCAGTCCCTGGTGGTGCCACCAGGTGGCTCTAGGAGATAAGACCTGCAAGTTCTCTCCCCGCCCCAGCCTTGAGCTCCTTCCCCAGCAAAGCCCACAGTGGAGCTGATGCTTAGCCTGACCACCCACACAAGGACTCACCCGCCTGCCGGGGTCAGACTTCATTCACGTAGCTGCTCCCTGAGCCCCGCTGGTTCCATTAGTTAGGGAAGCCCAGCTCCTTGTCCTAAGCGCCGTGAGCATGATGTCGAGTGCTGTAGGAGAGGCTCTGGGAGGCAGTGTCTGAGCTGGGCCTTGGAGAACAGGTGCGAACGTTGGGTGGGGTCAGACAGGTTCCAGGCAGAGGAAGAGTAGGAACAAAAATCCTGAGGCAGGACCCCTTTCCTGGGACTGTCAGAAAGCTGGGAGACAGTGGAGTGCTGCAAGTAGGAAAGGCGTGAGTGGGAGTTTGTGTATTCAACTGCCAGGGGAAGGGGTGGAAGCTCAGCGGACAGCGTACGTTGGAAGTATTTGAACAAGGGGTCCTCCGCTTGAGTTGCTCACCATGGCCTCTGGCTGGCACCCACATCCCTTCCATCCTTCTGCTTCACCCTCGACACCCAATGCTGCAGCTCCCTTTTGGAGGTACTCTGACCCTTGCCTGTCCTGGAGAGCTGCGCCCTTGACCCTGTCCCATTTGCCCTGCAGCCCTCGGTGGGCCAGGTGGCCCGTGTGGACGTCAGCAGCAAGGTGGAGGTGGTGTGGGCTGACAACTCAAAGACTATTATCCTGCCCCAGGTAAGAGCCTGCCAAGACCCAAACAACTTGGCTTGCAACTGCGGCGGCTGGGCTGGGAGCGATGGCCTGTCTCCTGTCCCTCCTCAAGGAACAGGAAGACAGGTTCTCGGATCTTCCTGGCAAGGGAGTCCTCTTTTGGGTATTAGGGTTTCGGGGAAAGCTTGAGAGGAAGGGCAGTATTACACGCAAGGCCCCAGGGTGAAGGAGTCAGGAGAACAGAGAGGCAACCCACAGCTGGCCCATAGTCTCGCCCCACCTGGCAGCCTCTGCGGATTGCCAGGTGTGTGGAGGTTTTCACAAGCCTCCTGGATTTGCCTGGATCCCCATCTCACTATGCTAAGAAAACTCAGATTACTTTCTGTAGGAGATAGGGCGTCTCCCACCAACATTTCTAGGAAAACTTTCACAGATCAGGAAGAGAAAGGAGACGAGCTGGCCCCTGTCCCAGCTGGTGGGTTCTGAGCAGCAAGGCTGTTCTTGGTATCATTCCTTTGTCCCCTTGTTTGAGCCAATTTGCACACCCCAGCTCCCCTCTCCTGGTACCTTCATAGGGTGGGGAAGGGAGTGGCTCACCCCCTCGTCTGGCCAGCTGTTCCAGGGACACAGAAAAAGGATGTGACACAGGCCAGCTCTCCCAAACCTCCCCCTCCTATTGCATGTTCCCAGCTCCCCGTGCAGCCCCACAAAGGCCGCTGACCTGAGTCTTCTGGAGGTGGGGCTAGGCTTGCCGCCAGGGGCAAATGCTGACCTGACCAAGTGCACACAAGGACGGGAAGCTGGGACTTCAGGTCCTGCTGAGGGAGAGTGGGGCAGGTGAAGGCACCTCTCAGACACCTAGGCAGCACCTAGCACTGAGTGGTCCAACTGTAGAGTCTAGAACAGGAAAGGGGAAGGGTGGAGTGGGACTGCTGAGGCCTCGGTGTGCCCAGTCACCATCAGCTCTGGGGGTTGGGGTCCCTGGAGCCTAGGAGAGCTCTTCTGAGTTGCCTGCGCCCATCTGCCCCCAGCACTTGTACAACATTGAGTCTGAGATCGAGGAGTCAGACTACGACTCAGTAGAAGGCAGCACAAGTGGGGCCTCCTCGGATGAGTGGGAAGACGACAGTGACAGCTGGGAGACAGACAATGGGCTGGTGGAGGACGAACACCCCAAGATAGAGGAGCCTCCCATCCCACCTACTGAGCAGCCGATGGCCCCTGAGGAGGACAAGGGGGTGGTGATCAGTGAAGAGGCTGCCACAGCCGCCATTCAGGGGGCTGTGGCCATGGCCGCCCCTGTGGCTGGGCTGATGGAGAAGGCCGGCAAGGACGGGCCCCCAAAGAGCTTCCGGGAGTTGAAAGAGGCCATCAAGATCCTGGAGAGCCTCAAGAACATGACCGTGGAGCAACTTCTGACAGGCTCCCCCACCTCCCCCACCGTAGAACCCGAGAAACCAACTCGGGAGAAGAAGTTTCTGGATGACATCAAGAAGCTGCAGGAAAACCTCAAGAAGACCCTAGACAACGTGGCCATTGCAGAGGAGGAGAAGATGGAGGCAATGCCAGACACTGAGCGCAAGGAGGACAAGCCCGAGGGGCAGTCACCAGTGAAGGCTGAGTGGCCCAGCGAGACCCCAGTGCTCTGCCAGCAATGCGGCGGCAAGCCCGGAGTCACCTTCACCAGCGCCAAGGGCGAGGTCTTCTCCGTGCTAGAGTTTGCGCCCTGTGAGTTAGCCCTCATTGTGTTAACAGATCTGAAGGCCAGGTGCTACCTGCTCCCCGCCCCTAGCTGCCACCTGGCAGGAGGAAACCATTTCCCTGGTGTGGTCACCAGTCCTGATGCTAGGAGAGATGGGTGGGAAATGTGGGCTTATTCACCCATCTGGGGAGCACCCAGCAGCTGCTCCCTCCCAAGTTTCCCAAGGGTGGCAGCTGCATTTCCAGATGGAGCTCCCAGGGCCTCACCATTAGGGGTTGACCATTCTCTTCCCCCTCTAGCAAATCACTCTTTCAAGAAAATTGAGTTCCAGCCTCCAGAAGCCAAGAAGTTCTTCAGCACAGTGCGGAAGGAGATGGCACTGTTGGCTACCTCGCTGCCCGATGGCATCATGGTCAAGACTTTTGAGGATAGAATGGCAAGTAGCCTGGCGTGGGCTTGGCATGGGCAGGGGCAGATGTGCTGTGTGGGTGCTCAGTGCCCGAGAGGCTGCCAGCCCTGGGCTCCTGAACCTCAGGACTGAGTAGCACCTGAGGGAGGCCGCCCACACTCCTTACAAGGCAGGAAAGAGGCTCAGTCAGGTGAGGAGCAAGAGTCCTCCACATGTCTAGGCCAGATGGTTAGTTCTTTCCTCCTCCTTTTAAAAGTTAGTTTTAAATTATACAATTATTACCTGAGTCTACCCTTCTTCTTTTTTTTTTTGTTTTAAAGATTGGCCCTGAGCTAACATCTGTTGCCAGTCTTTTTTTTTTCCTCTTCTCCCCAAAGCCCCCCAGTACATAGTGGCATTTTCTAGTTGCAGGTCCTTCTAGTTCTGCTGTGTGGGATGCTGCCCCAGCATGGCATGATGAGTGGTGCTAGGTCCGCGCCTGGGATCCACCCTGGTGAAAACCTGTGCCACCAAAGCGAAGGGCACGAACTTAACCACTTGGCCATGAGGCTGGCCCCTACTCTTCTTTTTGAAAAATTAGAACATTGTAGAAAAAACTAAAGTTGCCTTGACCAATCCTCACCCAGCCCACAGAGGTTATGACTTTAGGAGTTTCGTGGGTCTCCTTCCAGATGACCTTTTTGTATATATTTTTATGTTCTTATGCATCACCACAAACACGTAGTATTTTATATTCATGTATGTAATTTGCTTTTTTCACTCAATAGGGTAACTTTTGAGACCTACCCATGTTGATTCATATTGATCTAGTTGTCCCTTTTTAGCTACAAAAAAAGTTTCCCTCATGTGGCCATGTCACACTCCATTTTCCACTTCTCTTTTCATGGCCCAGGCCCAGTTTTTAAGTCAAGCTGCCGGAGGCCGTGTGAGCCCCTCTTTGTTCCAGGAACGGGCAAGCCCATTCCATTTGCCACCATATTCAACAAACCTTTACTGGGCCCCTGCCATGTGCCAGGCACCATGCAAGATACTGAATTTGTGTGTGACTGAGCCCCCAGCTCTAGCCCAGCCCTGGAGGAAGAGGGGCACTGTTCAGATGGGCCTACAGCAGGCCAGAGACCACAGGGCAGGGCTGGCAGCTCATATAGGGTCGGTGTTGCTCAAAGTTCTTAATAATACTTTTGGTTTTTCTTGGGTTTTAGTGAAATTTCTTTTGAAAATTCCAACCCATCTCAGCTCTGCTGAGGGAAGCAGGGAACGGTATTTTTTGTTTTGTAGTGTCTTTTCCAAATCTCATGCAGAAGGAAAAGGAAGTCGTGCGTTATCTTGAGGCCCAAAGGGTGGCACCAATAAAAACAGACACGAGAGAATTCTGTCATTCCCGTTAGTGCTTTGCCCTCACCGTTTTCCTAGCTCATCCCTCACCCCCATGCGCATGGCCGTGGCAACTGATACCATGCCCCACCCCGACACACACACAGATTTCCGATGTCTAAAGAGTCTCCATGATAACTCAGTGACGTGAGTTTCTTTGGTGGTCTCCCAGCACTTTCTCCTGGAGTTCAAATGCCCTTGTCCCTCTGGTTCTCTAAAAGCAAGTTCAGCCTTGCCATCCTGAAATGTACTTTCATCTTCTCGTCGGTTACAATTGTTGCTTGCCGTGCTGGGGTAAGGGTCAGGGCAAGTGTTTTGAGGAATAAAACTTAAAAGTAATGATTTATGAAGAAAAAAACCTGGTAAAATAGAAACTGGGTTGGAAAATTCCTTTTATACCAGGAGTTAAAAGATGCCAAGTAGGTCTGCACAGAGATATTTGCGTTGAGCTTCTCTGCTGCGGGTGGTGTCCGGAGTCCCAGGAGCTGCTCTTCCGCTACTCAGTCCACACAGCACTCTGGAAAAGAGCAAACCCAGACAACACGTGCTGAAGCCCCCCACCAACCTCAGCCTTTCCTCCCTCTAGGACCTCTTCTCAGCCCTAATTAAGGGCCCCACTCGCACCCCCTACGAGGATGGCCTCTACCTGTTTGACATCCAGCTCCCCAACATCTACCCAGCTGTGCCCCCCCACTTTTGCTACCTCTCCCAGTGCAGTGGCCGCCTGAACCCCAATCTGTATGACAACGGGAAGGTGTGTGTCAGCCTCCTGGGCACCTGGATTGGAAAGGTGAGCACAGTGCCAGCACCCAGTCAGGATGTGGGGGGAGCCAGTCCAGGGGGTGTCTGGAACAGAGCTGATCATGCTGTGTGTGTGTTTCAGGGGACAGAGAGGTGGACGAGCAAGTCCAGCCTTCTCCAGGTGCTCATCTCCATCCAAGGTACCATGGGCGGGGGTGGGGGGGTGGGGAGGACTGCTGGAAGGCACAGTGACTCTGGCCTGAGGTTCCCTCCAGGCCTTTCCGTCCCCCACCTCCTGCCTGTAGCTCTGGCTGTCCCCTCTGGGGTTGAGATCAGGCCTGCCCTAATGGGCTTCTGCCCCACAGGTCTAATCCTGGTGAATGAACCGTACTACAACGAAGCCGGCTTTGACAGTGACCGGGGCCTACAAGAGGGCTATGAGAACAGTCGCTGCTACAATGAGATGGCGCTGATCCGCGTGGTGCAGTCCATGACCCAGTTGGTGCGGCGGCCCCCTGAGGTCTTTGAGCAAGAGATCCGGCAGCACTTCAGTACTGGTGGCTGGCGGCTGGTGAACCGCATCGAGTCCTGGCTGGAAACCCATGCCCTGCTAGAGAGGGCCCAGACGCTGCCCAATGGGGTCCCCAAGGACAGCGGCTCTCCAGAGCCGCCTGCTGTGACCGAGCTCTCAGACTTTGGCCGAGAAGAACCTGAGGATGGAGGGCTGGCTCCTGGAGAGGCCTCTCAGGGCTCAGACTCGGAGGGCGGCGCCCAGGGCCTGGCCTCAGCTAGCAGGGACCACACAGACCAGACTTCGGAGGCAGCGCCTGACACCTCGGTGCCGCCCAGTGTCAAACCAAAGAAGCGGAGAAAGAGCTACCGGAGCTTCTTGCCTGAGAAGAGTGGCTACCCTGACATCGGCTTCCCCCTCTTTCCACTTTCTAAGGGTTTCATCAAGAGCATTCGGGGTGTCCTGATGCAGTTCCGGGCCGCTCTGATGGAGGCGGGCATGCCTGAGAGCACAGAGGACAAGTAGCTGCCAGCCCTCAAGGAAGGAGCATCACGGTGGGGAGAGGCCAGCTGCTGCCTGCTCACTCCCTCCCCCGGAATCTGCCCTCTTCCCATTTTCTCCTCTGTCCCCAGTGCCAGCCCCCCATGGCCCTCTTTTTCCCAAGGTGAGTTTGATGCTGAAGTGCAAGAAGTTTTCTTGAGATGCTGCCATTTCTATTTTGAAGCAATCTTTCAACAGGCAGGTCCCCTGTGGCAAAGAAAATCTGAACCTTGTTGCTGATTTTCCACTTGTCACCCCAGGCAGAATGTCCCGGCACTTCCTCCCTTGCCATCTCCATCTCAGGTCGGAGGCGGGGTCTTCCTAGGGCTGACACAGGCCTCCCTTGGCCCCGTGCTGTGCAGGTGCCTTGCATGAAGTGTGGGTTGCGCTAGCAATTCCCCTAGTCCCTTTCAACCTCTTCAGTTCCTCTGCAGCTTCCCTGTGTCCCAGGCCCTCCTGCTGCCACCACTACCAGATCCTCCCTCGTCCCCCGGCATCACCAGTCTCCCTTGGGAGTTGCGGCTGCTATCACTGACTCCTGGCTCTCCTCTGGCCCATTTACCACAGGATAGCCCTCAGGCCTGTTGAACTTGCTCTCTAAGAGAGGTTGGGACCAGGCTGGGTTCAGCGTGACACCCAGGAGAGGTGGTGGCCCTCACACACTAACATGGAGTGAGGACCAGGGAGCTGCTGGGGAAGAAACAGCTGTAGGTGCCTTGCTCTTCTGTCCCAGGTGGCTGGGGATCAGCAGTTCTGGCCATAAGGCCTCGCCTGCTTGGACTGAAGAAGCCGATGTCTGCTCCCTGCTCAGCCCCATCCCAGGGCCCCAGAAGGCTGGAGCGGCAGCAGCAGCAGCACAAACAAGGCCAGGGCAAGTGCTGGGGCCTCTCCCGCAGACTTTGCGCCTCCCACTATCAAATGCTAACACCAGGAGGTGGCAGTAGCTCACTGAACACAGAGCCAGCCAGCCAGCCCTTCGCTTACACACTGTAGGCTCCATCTGGGGAGAGAATGGCAGCGGCAGGGGTTCTCCTCCCTCGCAGAGACAGGCCCAGAGGTTTACAAGTTTTCTAAGCTTTTGATAATGTGAAGCTCCAGGTTAAGAGGATGCTATTGAGCACATTGCAGCTATGTAATTTTTGGTGTATGTATGTAATATTTAAGGTTGAAAGAAAATAAATCTCAAAAGCAAAGATATTAACTCTTATTAGAAAAAAAAGACAAAAAAAAAAAAGAAGCCAAAGCATGATGTGTCTTGTCCGCCTTAAGCTGGCTCCACACCTGTGCTGTGCCATAATCACCCAGCGGGCAGCAGCTGCAGGAAGGACGGAGCCGGACCACGGGCCGCGGCTTTTGGAGCCCAGAGTTGGTATCTTGTTTGAGAAACATCCAGAGTGACTGGTGGGGCTGTGCTTCCCAGTGCGTTGTTCATGTGGAGATGTGAATGCCTACTGCTTAAGATATCTGTATAAAGTGCTGTGTGATTAAAACTTTTTTTTTACTTGCATTTTTTTCTGTTTGGCTCATTCACAGTGTACAAAAAAGACAAGGTGGCACCATTAAACCTGCCTCTGCCATTCATCTGGGCTCTGTCGCCTTTCTTCCCCTCTGGGGCACCTCACACACCCCTCCCCAGGGGAAGGAAAGACTCCCCCACTGCCCCAGAAGGCTCACGGCAGCAGCACCTTCCCCCTACCCAGGCTGCTGCCATGCCTTCTGCATTTGCAGTCAGGATTTGCGGGGCTGCGAGATCAGGATCTAGAAGTCCGGTGGATCGGTGGGTGCTCTTGCCTCTGGGCAGGACTGTTCCATTCTTCAAGACCCCATTTTTAGCACTGTCTGCCAGCAGCAGCTGTGGTCTCCAGGGACCTGTGTTGGGCCAGTTCAACCAGTTCTGCTCCTTCCAAATGCTGGGAGAGCTGACATCGCAGCACCTGGCCTAGGCTTTAAGCCAAAGCAGTTGCCCAGTTTGGGCGATTGGCATCTGTCCCTCCTTGCTGCTTCCTTTTAACTCTTGCCCAACACTTCCGAACAAGGATGGGGTGGAGTAGGGCAGAGGCAGCCAGGGGAGACTGGGGGAGCCCTAGAGCCTTTGCTGGAACGATAGTAGACTCCTTTTAAAAAGGGTACAACTGCCTGCCTGCTCCTTGCCAATTTCCCCAATGCCTCTAACTCAGAGACGTTTCCCCTTTTTGCCGAGACTGGCTGTGTGGCCCTAGGTAAGACATACTAGCTGCAAGCGTCAGTTTTCCCAGGTGTGGGATGAGGCAGTTGGCTGAACTTCCTGGCTTCCAGGCTGAAGGTGGTATAATCGCTGGGCAGGGCCCCACCCACTGCAGAGAAGCCTGGACCAGCTCTGGTCCTGTGCCCACCACCAAAATGAGTATTTCCAGGGGCCAGTACCACGTGTTGCCCAATCCAGGAGGCACCATTGGGCAACACTAATGCTAAGAGTTGGAGCCCTGGCAGGAGCAAGATTCCACTCCCTCCCCAACACCTAGGATAAGACCATCAGGCTGGGAGTGTCACTTTATTTGGATTTGATTCATGAGGTGGGGCTGCCATAGGCAAAGGAATTCCACCAGCTGGGCTCCTGGCCCAGGGCCTCATTCTGGCCTTTGTTGGGCAGAGCCTGTCCCTCCAAAGCACAGCCTCCACCTTCCCACCCTTCTCCAGGAGTCCTCCTCCTCTCCCCACATGAGCTGTGGACAGGCTGTCCAGTCCTGGGGGAGGAGGGGAGACCCTGAGGCTCAGAGTGGACTGAATAGACCGACTGAGGCATGGCAAGGCCTTCGGAGTCATAAGGGCTCTTCTGGAGGTGGCCTCTACTTGGGCTTACGGCTGGGCGAGGGTTGTGGCTCCAGAGAGGGTGGGGGCTCCATGCAGCCACTGACCATCCAGAAGTAGTTTGGGTGCACCTGGCCCTGCACAGCCTCACTGGCCATCAACTCCCCGTCCACAGTAATCACACCCTTACCATCCTTTGGCTCCAGGCGGAAGGCAACCACAGGCACATACACCAAGTAGGGACAGTCATACTCCATGTGCCTGCCGTTCTGCATGGCCAGGAAGATGCGCAGCAGCATGGCCCGAGACACACCTGCCCGTATGTAGAACAGGTGCATAGTGCCGGCCTCACAGCGGCCCATGGGTGCAGCAAACATCTCGCTGCCCAGATGTGAGTGCAGCAGCACCAGCACCAGCACAAAGTCCTGCTCTGGCACCACGGTCCAGTGGGAGGGCACTGGCTCCTCCAAGGGCACAAGGTGGGCATCCACAGGGCCCTGCTGGTTCTGCCGGTCCAGAGCCGGGGAGGTGGGCATCTTGGAGACCACCCTTTCTACGGGGAGGTAGGCCAGTTGGCCCCTGTAGATGCGTAGGGCTGCCAGGCGCAGGAAGGTGCCCAGAGTGAAGCGCACCTCCCCCAGGCACCGAAACTTCTCACTCTCCAGATCCACATCAGCAATGAAGCCCCACGCCAGGCTGAGCACGGAGAAGAGACGCAGCCCGGAGGCTGTTTGCAGTGACAGCAGGTTCATGGGCGCCAACAGCCGGCGGCACAGCAGCAGCGTGCAGTTGGTCAGCAGGTCTTCATCAGTCACCTGCTCAAAGCTGCAGGGGAAAATGGTCAGAAGGGGCAGGGCAGGAGCCCTTGCTCATCCTCCCCTTCCTTCTCCTGGGGAGTTGGGGCAGGCAATGTGACACTGGATCCCTAGGGAGTTGGCAAGAAAGACAGATGGAGCAGGTGGAGGCAGCCAGCTGGAGTCACCAAGAGAGGGCCCCAGAACTGAGGGTCAAGGCTCCAGAGAAGGGGGAATGGAAGTTACCCCAGCATATGGGACTTAGAAAACCGGGCAGTAGGGTAGCACTGAGGGGAAACTGAGGCCCACTTTGGCCCTGGGCTCTCACCCGGCATAATGGTTCACAGAAGCTGCCAGAGCATTGCCAGAGCCAGCTGGGAGGCTGCACAGGGGCTTCTGGATGGCGGTCTCCCAGTCAGGCCGCTCCATGAGCCCGTTCACCACCTGTTGGAGCAAGGGTGGCCTCAGCCTGGGAAGCACCCCATCCCCCACCTACGCCCAGCCTCCTGGTGCAGGCCTCACCTCATGCATCAACCCATCTCCAGACATGACCACCAGCGCGTCCCAGTGTCCCAGCTCCTCTGCCCGAACCAGCTCGCGGGCGTGGTTCCGCCGCTCTGCTGACAGGGTGGCTATCAGGGCTGGGGGGTCCCTGGCAGGGGATGCTCCCTGCACCCCCTCAGAGAGGCACTCACCAGTGAGCAACAGCTTGAAGGAGACATCCTCCTGGGCCAGCAGGGGCTGCACGTGGCTCCGGAAGAGCTCCAGGGCCTTGCCCTTGCCCCCGCACGGGTTCAGCAGCACCAGCACGTGGCAGGGCCGTGGGAGCTGGCGCTGGGTTCCCCTCGCTGTAAAAACAAACCCGAAAAGGCCGCGTCCAACCGGCCACTAGGGGGCTGCGGATCACAACAGGGGCACTGGGATGGAATGTGGTGCCAGAAATCCCCTGGTAATTGACCCAATAGAGCCTAGTCAGAGGCAGCAGCCTCCAATGGGGAGCTCCAGGGTGGGGCACCACGCCCTTGACAGCCGGGTCCTTGGCTCAGGCCCGACTAGCTTCTGGCCTCGTCAGGAAAGTGTTTCTCTGGAGCATCTCCAGCCCCTTTCTTTTGTCCAGCTGACTCTGGCCATCCTTCCTGGCGAGGGAGAGAAAGGATCCCCCTACAGCCCTTCCCCGCCAGGCCCCGACAAACCTGGATCCATAACCTCGACCCGCGGCTCCCGCTGCCAGGGGGTCCCCAGCGCTGTCGGGGCGCTGCCCGCGCCGGCGTCTCCTGCCTTCAGTTCCTTATCGATGCTGCCCAGGCGGGCGTCACGGTGCTGGCTGTGGGGCTCGCCCTCCCCGCCTGAAGCCGGGGCAGTAGGGGCATCCGCGTCATTCCCTGCAGCTGCTGGATCTGAGGGAGAGGAGACAGCGCTGGAGGAATCCGGAGCGGCCCCTGAGGTGGCGGACGCCCAACTAGATCCTCGGGGAGCGCGCGCTCCAGCATCGCCTAGTTTTCCGAGAGGTCCAGAGAGCCTAGGCCATCAAGGGCGCTCCCGTCCTAGAACTGAGCCCCCACCTCCATAGGCGAAGGGTCTTTTCCTGGGGGGTTTCCTGACGGGGTCTCAAGTTCTGGCCAGAGGGTGAGTCAGAGCCCCGTAGCTCTCTGGATCAAACCAGCTCCTCAGCCCCCCGGGGGCTGCCAGGAGGAGGGGAGTCCAGTTGCATAAAAATCCCAGAACTCTAGCGGACATCGCGAGGTATGAAGCTCGGGGTGAGCCATCGCCGCCCCGAGCCAGTGGGGTTCCCTACCCCGAGCTCCAGAGCGACCAGGGTCCCCGCACGCGCCGCACTCTTGGGAGCAACGCCGGGGGCGCGCACCGCCTGAGCCCGAGACCCGCAGCCAGCTGCCGCCTCGCTCAGCCCAGCGCCGAGTGGGCGCGGACGCAGCGCGGTCCGTGGCCAGTTCCCCGAGCTGCCCAGGAGCCACGAGCGGCGTGAAGGCAGGGCGAGCGGCCCTACCCAGTCTGGCCGGTTTGTTGGGGAGGTGCCACCTCCGTTCTCTACAGTGGCCTCGTCCCGGGCTCAGCCTCGCGTCTGAGGGACAACTGGAGCGCCGGGCAAACGCTGACTCCACGGCCTCGCTGCCTCTGGCCTCAAACTTTTCGCTCAACTTCGCCATCCCGCGCTGCTGCGCTGGGAGGGCGCTGTAGCTCCGCGCCCGGCCTGGCCACGCCCCGCGCTCCTTGCACTCTCCGGGGTGGAACAGGCACCCCGCGTGGCCCGGGCCCGCGCCCGCCCGCCCCAGGTCTCACCCGGCCGCCTGCGGCACAGTCAGCGCCCACGGCTCGGCCACGCGCAGGCTCTGGGCTGGGTCCCCGGACCTGGCCACGCGCCCCCGCCGCTCGGAGTAGGCGACCTGCGAGAAGGCGGCGCCGCGGCCGGGCAGGAGGAGAGGCGGAGGTAGTCGGCAAGGCGCAGAGCCCCGGACCCGGCCACGAGCAGCGCGCCGCGAGGGCCGCGTCCCGGGCGAGCGAGGGTGAACGCGCAGCGCAGGCCACGCGCGAACTCGCCGCGGCGCGCAAAGTCGGAGCGGCGGCGAGTAGAGCGCCGGTTGCGGGTGGCTCAGCGCTCCGGGCTGCCCCTCGGCTGCCCCTCGACGCTGCGACCTGCCGCTCAGGGTCTTTCCGCATAACTACCCGCGCGGCAGGCGGCGGGCATACAGAGTCCCCTTCGCGCACCCCGCCCAAGCTCCCCCGGAATTCGAGGCCCAAACCCCGCCGGCTGCCCCCCCCTCCGTGCCGGGGCGTCCCTCCTGCCGACCCCGTTTCTCCCCGGAGGACTATTTTTAGCTTCCTGACGCGGCAGCTCGGCTGTGCAGCCACCAAGCCCGAGGCAGCCAGGCGCGCCATCCCAGGGAGCGACAGGGATCGGCTAGGGGGCTGCGGTCTGGAGGAGGGGCCCTTGTCAAGAACCTCAAAAGCTGAATCCTTTCCGCAGAGGACATCATTGAGGATCACTTGGGCCAGAGAAGCGTCACCGCAGCGGGCGATCCAGGCCCAAGCCCCTCACCCACCCGGGAAGAGCCCGGCGGTGTAAACAAGCCTAGGGGTCCCCACTGGGATTGGAGAGCCAAGCATCAGCGGGGCGTGTCCCCCGCCGTCCACACTGGCTTAGCCGGAGGATGCAAACGCGCCTGGGAGTTTTCACTTCAATGGAGGCAAACGGCGATACGTGTGTCAGTGTGTGTGCGATATACATATCACGGGCAAGTGTCTGACCTGAAAGTGTCCGCGACCAACTTGAATTAAATCCCTGGGGGTTGTTTGCAGAGACCCGGAGGAGGAAGTTGCCAAGGCCGACTTGGTGACCTGACTTGGTAGGGCCAAAGTTAGAAAAAACCAAACCCCTGTAGGACGCTGAGGCGGTCCAGGTCCAGGCTGCGGAGTGCCCACGCCCACATCTGCCCCCACCTGGGGGGCAGGGAGCGGGGCCCAAGTGTCCCGGGAAAAGGCGGGAGCAGGGGCGCAGGCTGAGATACGCGGGTTTCGGGCCGGCAGCTCGGCGCGCGTGGCGGTGGTACGCGCCTCCGCCCTGCGCGGTCCCCGGGCAGCCCTAGCTGGGTCCTGAGCGTCCGGAGCGTGTTCCGGGAAGGTGACTCAGCGACGCGCTCAAGGGTCGAGAAACCCCGCGAAACTAGGGACAAGAGGAGGGAGCTGGGGTGTCGTCACCCTCTCGCAGCGCTGCGTGTCCGCCGAGGTCTGGTCTTGAACCTCCGGGTCCCCCACCCCCTAGGAACCCGGCGCGGGGAGCGGAGGGCTGTGTTCAGCCGCAGTGCTGTGGTCACGCGACGCGGGGACGCGAGCGGCGGCGGGAGACAGAGGCTCGGTGCGGCAGCCGGGCTCCAGATCCCACCCCTCCTCTCTTTCCCTATCCTCCAGCGAGAAGTCTGGGCTTTGGCTCCTAGAAGACGGGGGACGTGGAGCAGTGCTCTCCGAAATCTCAGGTTTGGGGGGAGGTGGCTGCGGAGACGGCCAAGGCAGCTTCCTCCTTCTTCTCCCCCGCTCAGGAGGGACCCTTCCATCAGGCCTGAAAAGCTGCCGTCTTAAACCTTGGAGTCTGATGGGAAACTGAGGCACAGGGAAGGGAACGCCTGGCTGTGCATGAGTCCGTGGTGAGAAAGCCCGCCTGCCACAGGATCCCTGTCTTCCTTCCTGCGCTGCAGGCTAGAGCCCCTGGAGTCGCGGGGGGCGGAGTTGACCAAAAGCCAAGCGGGCATGGGGAGGCGGGGCAGCCTGCTGGGTTCTTTAACCTGCCACCTCCGGGGGACCCAACTCCCCTCCCGACTCAGGCGAGCCCAGTGGGAGGGAGGGGAAGGGCAAAGCCCTCTGGCCCTGGTTCCAGTGCGCACAATGGCTCCTCTGTGCTCCCTGCCGCCTCTCCCTCGGCCCCCCTCACCTCCACGGCCTCTGCTCTGCCCCCTCATTCTTGTCATTCACCTCCCACCTCCCAGGCTGCCTCTCTGCAGGCCCATACCGCCTCCCAGGCCCTGTCTAAAGAACTTTCTCTCCTCTCCAGAAACTCACCCATCAGCATCCCTAGCCCAAGAGACAGAATTGGGCAAGAGCAAGATGCTCTTCCTCTTTCAACGATTGGGGAAACTGAAACCCTGAGAGGTGAAAGGTTTTCCCCAAGCTGCCAAACCAGTTCCCAACAGAGAAGCAACTCCAGGGGTCCTGACCCCCAGCCTGGAAGGAAGGCTGAGCCTACCCCCGGCTGACGGCTGCTGTTGGCCTGATGGGTTGCTTGCCACAGAGCGACCCCAGTAACCCAACGTCTCAGAAAAAGTCTCCCCGAGAAAGAGGAAGCATCTTGAAGCCTTCTCCAGGCTTTGTCCCCCAAGTCCTGATTAAGCAACTAGCTGCTGTGCCCAGAGAGGCCTACTGTGGGCCTGGGATCAGGCTTGACCTGACGGGGTGGCCAACCCAGAGCAGGTAATGCCTGTCTCACAGTGGCAAGAGTCAGCCTCTGCCTCTGCCCAGCCAGCGGCTTCCTCCTTGTGGGCAGCCTTCCCAGGGAGACACACCTGAGAACCCGGGGTTTTTTCTTCTTCAGAGAATGAAAGCATGCATTCACCGGGCCTGGCCCCAGCTCTCTGGAAACTTGGAGCCAAGGCCACCAGACGGCAAATGACTTGTTTTTATTGGGAGACGATGCCTGCCATCTCATCCGTCCCTGAAGCTACCTTCCTGGGAGGTTTCGGCTCCGAAGGTGAATTGCAGGGCCTCAAGCCCTCCCTTGGCCCCAAGTCTTTTCTGCCTAGGAGACCACAAGGACAGGGGAAGGGAGTGTCCGGCCCTGCAAACTCTTTTTAAGACCTGTGTTGTGGGACAGACCGAATGTGGCTTTCCATTCTGCGAGTTTCCTCGATGCTGGTGACCATGCCAGACACTGGGGGTGGTGCGGCGTGTCATACGTGGAGTTCCAGGAAAGCAGACGGTCAAGCAGGTGTCTTGGTCACCTCTCGGGGGGGTTCTGAGTTTCTGTTTCTGCAGTGGTTCAGCTACTCAGGGTGAGTGCTAGGGTGAGCTTCGCTCTACGCCTTGCATGTCTCCTTGTCCTTGTGAGTGTCCTTGGGGAGGCCGGGAATCCAGATTTCTTCTGAGCCTCTGGGTTCTGCCTCCCACACGCCTCACTGGCAGGCCTGCTGGTCTTGGCTACCATCCAGGGGAACCAGCTTCCACAGCTGTCTCGATGTGGAAGCCTGCAGGCCACACCCGCTCCACTCCTCTCAGCTGCCTGCCCGCCGCCTGAACGCATTTGTGTTAGTTTCCTGGGATCATAATGACAAAGTACCACAAACTGGGTCTCTGAACAGAAATTTACTGTCTCACTGTCCTACAGGCCAGAAGGCCAAGAGCAAGATGTCAGCAGGGTCAGTTCCTTCCGAGGGCTGTGAGGGAGAACCTGTCCCAGGCCTCTCTTCGAGCTTCTGGTGGTTTGCTGGCCAGCTTTGGCGTGCCGTGGCTTGTACACACATCACGCCAATCTCCGCCTTCGCCTTCGCACGGCCTTCTCCCTGTGAAACATCTGGCTGACATTTGTTGTGTTAGGGTCTGAATTATCTTCCGTGGGCGTGTTCTTTTTCAAAAGCAAATTACTCTGGGAGGGAAAACCAACAAGTTATTGGACTCTAGTGTGAATTACTGTATCACATATTTAATTTTAAAAATATAACCATACAGTATCAGGTGGCTTGAAAGAGGAAAATAGTGCATGCTCCCGTGGATGTCGGAGAGGGCTTCTGGAATCTGGACCTCCCCACCTCCCAGTGTCATCAGGGAGCGATGGGTTGGGAGGAGTTGTTTATGTCTTTGCTGGCTGCCAGGCTTCCCTGCCCAGGCTTGCACACCGGCCTGGCTCCTTGACTTTCAGATCTTACCTCACACCTTGATTTATGGCATCTCTGGCTTCCTGAGCAGATGGATTTTTTCCCCAGTCCTTGGAAGAACAAAGCTGAGTTTTGTGTTGGTATATTAGGTTTCTATTGCTGCACAAACTTGTTATCTCGCAGTCCTGGAGGTCAGATGTTTCAAATGAGTCAGCGGGGCTGTGCTCCCTTGCCTGTCCTAGCTCCTGGAGGCCACCTGCATTCCTTGGCTCTGGACCCCTTCCTTCACTTCCAAAGCCAGCAGCATAGCATCTTCAAATCTCTATCTGACTTTTGCTTCTGTTGTCACATCTTCTCTGACTCTGACCTTCCTACCTCTCTCTTACAGGGACCCTGTGATTACATTGGGCCCACCTGGAAAACCCAGGATACTCTCCCCATCTCAAGAGCCTTAACTTAATTGCACCTGCAAAATCCCTTCTGTCATATAAAGTGACATATTCACAGGCTCCAGGGATGGTGACGTGGACATCTTTGGGGGGCCATTATTCTGCCAACCACAGATGGGTAGGGAAATAGTCTGGGAACTGTGTCCTCAGCTACAGAACCTTCTTTCTAGTATTCCCCACCTCCCTGGCACCACCAAGTGAACACAAACCAGGAAGTTGCTTTCCCCCAAAGAAGCATTTGTCGTATGGGACTGAAAACACTCTTGCTTGGATTGACCTGTGGTTCTATAGACTTCATGGCCTTTGGCTCATTGGGCAGAGGTCCCTATAAAGAAAATTGGTTTCCATTTTTAAAAATTACCCGAGGGAGAAATTGGCATCTTTGCTAAACGTGGTAATTATAGGATTGCAAAACCCCAACTTTTCGCCTGAGGCAAGGTGGGAAGCAGACCAGCCCATCTGTTTTCCCATTTTTGGCCTGGCAGAATCCTCCACCCGGCTTTGCAGGAAGGCCTTGCCATGAGGCCCCTGGCTGCCAAATGGAAATGTGTGGCTCTCTCAGCTCCTGTCATGTGACTCAACAGTCCCACTGTTTCTACTTCTCTGTGGTAAGGCTGGACCAGACCAGCTACATGGAGAACAGTGGCTAGGAACATTCCACAGGCTCCTGCTGACATCAGCTCTGGTTTGGGCCAACAGCAGACTCTGGCCTGGTCTCCGATGCCCAACCTGCCGTCCTGGACACGTGTGAGGGGAGAGAGGATTCCCTTCGGAGCCTGCAGCCGGCCCCCTGCCCCACTACCCCCGCTACACTCACGTGCTCATTTATGCCGGTTTGGAGACCCCAGGCGGCAACTAGTAAGTGCTCACTCAAGGCGAGAGGAGCCGACAGCCGCCAGTCAAACTGCCTTGGGCAGTTCCCAAAAGGAAAACTTCTGGGAATCAGGAAGAGGACCTAGCACCTCTGGAACAGGAAAGTGGAGCTGCTTTCATCTTTTAGCAGCCCTGCATCCAGGCCAAGGGGATGGGTGTGTACACGGTTTTCCGGGGGCTTTTTGTTGTGCAATGTTTTCCATTTCCACATCTCTCAAAAGCTGATATGTCCTTGGGTTGTTCCCAAACCAAACAGACATGGGCTGGACACAACCGCCAGCTGGGCCGTGCATTTGCGCTAATGGTCTGGGGCTGTTTTCTCCCACCTGAGGGTGGACCCCCATCTGCACTGAGGGAAAGCGACATCCTTTCTCACCCCATCAAGGGAAGCACACGCTGCCTCTGGGAACACCGTTCTAGGCACCCTACTGGCCCCTGGTGGCCACCCCAGGGATGTGTCCCTCTGGTCTTTTATCCAAACTGCACCGTGCAGCGGCTCAGGCTTCCTCCGTAGAGGCCCACTGGGGAGGGGCGTGCAATAGAGGGGCACGGGTGCCCTGCTTCACGCTGCAAAAAGACGCTGAGCCTGGAGCGGGGCTTGCCTCCCCCCGACGCTCATTATCCACATTCCAGAAATAGAAATCCCCCTTCCCTGGAGGCTTGCTTCCTGAAGGTCAAACCCTTCGATTCTTTCCAGACACAACCCTGGTAATTTAAGTAATGATTATACAGGATGGGCTGGACAGCTGGGGCCAGGGAGGAGGGCTCAGGGCAGGGGACGCCGTAACCTAATTCCACACACGTGCCTCTAAGCCTTTGTGGAATGAAGGAAGTGATGATGCTGTGTTGATCCGACAGGAGAGCCATTTCCAAAAGTAGAGTTCCTTGTTCTCTGCTCATTGCCCTGAAGTCCTGACCACAGCAACGTGACTAGCATCTTGAGGATGAGTTAAGATGGCATTTCTCCTTCAAGGCAGCATCAGATGATGCTAGCAGCCTTCTCCGAAACCCACTGTTTCAAAAATGGAATGAGGAACGAGATGATTCCCTGGCAAAACTTACAGACTAATTAGTGAAATTATTTTTAAAAAACAAACGAAAAATGGAACGGGCCCGGAGAGTGCTCCTGAGCACTGAGGAGCCTATAAGAGGTGGCTGGAGAATGTTTCTTTTCTTTTCTCTTTTTGTCTCCTTCCTAGAACCGCGATCAGTTTGGTTCTGCACACAGAAGTCCTTAAGAAACGCTTGTGGGCTGACCTCTCCCAACCGCATCCTTCTGGCAGATGCTACAGAGCGCCCAGGGGAGGGAGCTGCATCTGGGCGCCAGGTGGCCGCTGCGGTGGTGCAGAGAGCTCAGGAAGTCCAACGCCCCACCTCCTCCTGGCTCACAGAGCAAACTGATGGGTCTTGGGAGGGAGGGACAAACAGCTCCCAGACGGAGTTAAAACCACGACATCAGTCTTCCTGACTCAGCATGGCCTAGAAAAATCCATAGCATCAGAACTTGGCATTTGCAAACCCAAAGATCGTACCATGTTAGGCTGCCTTCTGGTTGCCATGTGACAAGTATCTGCAAATACTTTTTCAAATTGAGAACTTTGAGCGCTTCAGGAGGGAAGGCGCTCAATACCTGCAGTATGTGATTAGCGTGGGATCCGATCTGCGGGCTTTAGCTCTTGGCAGCATAAGTGTTATTCCAAACGGGAGAGGCATGTGGCGTCCTCAGCGGTGGGTCTGTTACCCCATTTGCAGCCTTTAGCAGCAGGGGGAGCCATGCTGGCTGGGGAAAGGCTGAGTGGCAGCCTAGAACCAGGCAAACCCCAGGACATGGAGGGCCCGAGGGCTGAGTCTTTGAGATCTCAGGCATTTATGAAATTCGAGGACCCTGAGTGGGACAGCAGAAGCCTAATTCTAATTCTGAGCCAAGACCTGCATGTTGTGAGTGCTCAACAAAGACTAGCAGGTCAACCATGAAAACACAGCCCTAATAGATGTGAAAAGCAAAGCTAGGATTACTCACCAGCCCTTGAGAAAAGTATCTTTTAAAAATGAGAGACTCCAGTTTCCTCAAAAAGTTAAACATAGAATTACCATGTGACCCAGCAATTCCATTCCTTGGTACATACCCAAACGAAATTAAAATATACGTCCACACAAAAACTTGTACACAAATATCCATAACAGCTGTATTCACCATAATCAAAAGGTGGAAACAACTCAAGTGTCCATCAACAGACAAGTGGGTAAACAAAATGTGGCACGTCCACAACGTGCGATAGTATTCAGCCATGAAAAGGAGTGAAGTGCTGCTATGTTACCATGTGGATGAACTCAAGAACGTTATGTGAAAGAAGCCAGATGTAAAAGGCCACACAACTCCATTTATATGAAATGTCCAAAACAGGTAAATCCATAGAGACGGAAAACAGATTGGTGGCTGCCAGGGGCTGGGGAAGGCGGAAATGGAGAGTGATGCTTAAAGAACATGAGTTTTATTTTGGGGTGATGAAAATGTTTGGAACTAGATAGAGGTGATGGCTACGCAACATTATGAATGTGCTAAATGCCACCGAATTGTTCACTTTATGTTATGTGCATTTCACCTCAATTTTTTAAAAAACAAGGGACTTGATGTAACTGGCAATGTCGCTTTCAGGATCATTCTTTTTTTTTTTTAAGTGATTTTTAAAAAAATTTTTTCCTTTTTCTCCCCAAAGCCCCCCGATACATAGTTGTATATTCTCCGTTGTGGGTCCTTCTAGTTGTGGCATGTGGGACGGCTGCCTCAGCATGGTTTGATGAGCAGTGCCATGTCCTCGCCCAGGATTCGAACCAACGAAACACTGGGCTGCCTGCAGTGGAGCGCGCGAACTTAACCATTCGGCCACAGGGCCAGCCCCAAGGATCATTCTTTTGTGATGCATAAAATGTCCATTTCTAGGGCAGCAGTTGATGCTGATTTGGATGGTGTTAAAGAAAAGAGTTACTCAAGACACTTGTTACAGAAAGGTAGGGCAAACGTTATTCAGGACCATTGCAAAAAGGTCTTGCAGCTGGCGGGGCGGGTGGTACAGATTGGGCGCAAATAATAACAAGGAAAAGGGGGAATTTCTAGTCAAGGAGCAGGGTGGGGGTGAGTGGATGGAAAATTACTAAGAAGAAACATCAGGATGAGGGAGGATTCCGGCTACATCACCTGGGGGTGGGGGAGCGTGAAGAACCTGTAACAGATATCAAAGGGGATCAGACATGGAGGATGGCAGATTCTGGCTAAACTAACAAGCAAGATACTTGCTAGAGCTAGACTCTACCAGGAAGGACACAGAAGCCCAGGGTTTGAAGCCTAGTCAAAAAGAGAGCTTATATGAACCTGATTAGATCAAGGAGAGCATCTGTCAGTGGGAAAGTGTGGTGGTCCCACCTTCTCCCAGCTGTTTCTCCGTGGCACTAAATTCCTTGCCGTCCAGTCTCTTAGCCTCAGGCAATTGTGCAGAGACACCTGCCCTCTCCTCACAAGGGTGAGGGGTACAGTCAGCACTTTGGTGGCATTATTTGGAAAGACTTTACCTTGTGTAAAAAGTAGTGTCACTTGTGGAGGCCCTAAGTGCTAATTTTTGGTTGTCACTCTTCTTTACTTTTTCCTTTTCTATATTTTCCCAATAGGTCTGCAATATGTATGGTGGGTTTGTTATTGAAGTATAAATATGGATAGAAAACACACGCAAATGATGAACTATGAATTTGTGAACCAACACACCTGTATTAATAAAAAAAAAAACAAACAACACATCCTAGAAACTCTTCATGCCTCCTTCCAGCTACTGTCCCCCCAAAAGATAACCACTTATGCAGTGTATTTTTATATTCGAAAAAATACTTAAAATACAATCAAAGTAAAAATACATTAGAGATGGAAAATTTTTAAATCCAGCTTTGTTTATTTGTGAAAGCTCTACCAAATGGCTCAGACACAGAAACAGCAAAGAGGGCTCTAAGTGGGTTTGGCCTCGGGATATTCCTAAAGGAAAGCGGAGAGGAGGCAGCAGGTGACGGCCACCGGATCTGCTGATGGCCAAGTCTACTTCTAGGGTCATTTATCACTGTGGCTCCCAAACTAGGAAGCACACTGGAAGCCCCAGGGGGGCTTCAACACTGCGGGTCCCACCCCAAGAGATTATGACTTAACCGGTCTGGCCTGGCCTGGGCTTCAGGATTTTTCAAAGATTCCCAATGATTATAACGTGCAGACAAATTTCAGGCCGGCCGGTGGCGTAGTGGCTGAGTTTGTGCACTCTGCTCTGGGGGCCCTGAGTTCACAGGTTCAGATCCTGGGGGTGGACCTGGCACTACTCATAGGGCCACGCTGTGGCAGCATCCCACATAAAACAGAGGAAGATTGGCACAAATGTTAACTCAGCTATAATCTTTCTCAAGCAAAAAGTGGAAGATTGGCAACAGATGTTAGCTCAGGGCCAATCATCCTCCCACAAGAAAAAGGAGGATCTGTAGTCTCTTTTCCAAGCAGGTGGGCAAGCTCAAAAGACTCTCAGAGACTTCTGTAAATGCCGCAGAAAGCTTGAAGGGCATCATGAGCTATCATGGTCCCAACAACTATTTCACGTCTGGAAATGACTCAGGCATAGTGCAGAAATGACACACACCATTACAGTCTCCCCCCCACATCCTCCCAGACGTGGGAATGTGGGAATAGTGACAAAGCAGGCTGCCATCCAGGTTCCAGGAAAAGGGGGCCTCTGCAGTTATTACAGTTACTCCCACTAGGTGGTGTCAAAGCAGGCGCTCCCATGACAAAAAAAAACCTCAATTAAATCCTATTTCCCGGTTGAACGGTAATACAATTTTGGAAATGATTTTCCTTAATATCTAATTGGTATTTCATTACCAGGGGATTCTATTTTCCCTTGTGTGTTAAAGGAAGATGAAGTTACCTTCCCACTATGAGGCCTCGGAGACCTCACCCTGGTGGCTAGCCTGGGATGTTAGCCGTGAATTTTCTTGCTGCCTCCACCTTGCCACATTGTGTTTTCTGACATTGGTCAGATTTCCAAGAACCTGAGCATGTTTCTATGGTGGTTGTTTTGGAATAGCGGTTTGCATTTTATGGAGGAATGGGAGGGGAGTAACAGGGAGAGGAGAATGGAAAGGAGGAAGACATGGGCACGTAGGGGAGAGAGGGAGGTGCTGGAATGCTCTTCTAGCAAGGGTTGCCTGGCTTACGAGTTGGTACTATGCTAAAGCCATAACTTGGGCTTGTAATGGTATTTGACTTGTGTCTTTCCACTGGCTCTGATATCCCGCTTGTGCAAACCCTTCCTGGACAAGCACTAGAAAGACAATTAATTTTTCATCCAAGAAAGGAGCATATGTTTCTGAAAGCACTTGGCTCCCTAGGGAAGTGTTCCAATTCTCTGTTTCTGGATAATAAATCACCGTAAAACTTAGTGGCTTGAAGCAATAATTCATTGGGTCTGTTGTGGGTTGACTGGGCTCAACTGGGTGGTTCTCACTAGGGGTCTCCTGTGGTTGCTGTGTCAATGGGCTGAACATCTGAGATGGGTCCCTCAAACGGTGAGAGTTAAGGCTGCCTGTCAGTTAGGAGTTCAGGTATGTGTGGCTTCTCCATGTGACATGGTAGCTGGGTTCCAAGAGGGAATGTCCCCATGAGTAATCATTCCAAGAGATCTGGGCAGAAGCTTTCGAGGTTTCTCTTGCCCTACCCTTGGAAGTCCCAGAATGTCACTTCTGCCACACTCTACTACTTAAGCAAGTCACTAAGCCCAGATTCCAGGGGAGGGAATTGGGGCCCCTTCCCTCTGGTGTGAGCGGCAGCATAAGCATACAGGGAGAGAAGGGATTGGAGGCCACCATCTTTGGAGGCCATCATCTTTGGAAACTCTCTAAGTCACTTACCTCAGGAACTAAGAATTGGGACACCTTTGAGGAGCTCCTTCTTCTTTAAGGAAACCAGTTTGCAGCTTAAGAATAGACTCTTTCAAGTATGTTTTCAGGGACCCCAGTGCCTTGTTACCAATGCCCCGGCTTCCTTGGTCTTCTTCCTTTAAATGACACCAGCTATTCCTGCGTGACATTTGTCCTTTAGCCCTCTCTGTGCACTGGAGGCTGCTGATTTCCCACTTCCCGCTTAGTGCAAGAGCTGCCATTTGTCAAGCTCTTACTGTGAACCAGGCACTGCACTAAGCCACACACAGACATAGTCTGCCTATTAGGGAGACTTGTCTTTTTGAAGTGCACATTAAGAGAAGGTTTTATTTTTTCTACTAGCTACCACCCGCTGTGCTCTATCAAAGTGCCCTTTCCCGCTGTGCATGAGGCTCCCCATTAAAGCCCCTCAGTCTCCTGCCACCCTTCCAGTCATTTGTGGTTATCAACACAGAATCACTTTGATGTTTAAGACTTTTCTGTTTAAAAAGTCAGACTTGTCTTGAATTATCCCCATCCTTCCGCAGCCCAGGCCAGGCCCGAGGATCCGGCGGGTAAGAAGGACACTCGAGTCCCTCGCACACTGCCCCTCCTCTGTGTCTGCTTCCACGAGGCTGAGGTGGGGAGGAGAGCGATGGGAAACAGATGTGTTTCCTGTGGTGACTGTCGGTGGTGGTGACGTGGCCGTCCCATGCTCTGGGTCCTCACTGCTGATCCAGCTCATTCCTAGAGCAGGATTTCTCATCCTCAGCACTACTGACATTTTGGGCTGGATCATTCTTTGTTGTGGAGGCCTGTTCTCTGGATCATTTAGCAATATCCCTGGCCTGTGCCTGCCAGATGCCAGCAGCACTCCCCAAGTTGTGCAACCAAAACTGTCTCCAGACATTGCCAGTGTCCCCTGGGGGCAACCTTGCCTGGGTTGAAAACTAGCGCTCTGTAGACTTGGTGTGGACAAGTGGGGGCCCCACAGGCTTTCTGACGAGAGACTGTCTCCCAAGGGGCTCCCCTTGGTTGCATATTCTTGCTGACCCTTGTGGGTGGCCTCATGCCGTGTTGCTCTGTGGAGGTCCCCCAATCCCAAATCCTAGAATGTGCAATTCCATCCGTGCTCTGGATCCAACTCTGGGGCTGTGAGGATGGCATCCATCTTCTGAGGGGATGGATGGTCCCAGTCCTTTGCCTTCTTGCTGACTACCCACCATGCCAGCTCCTCTGGGCACTGTCCAAACTTCAGGAGCCCCAGGGCGATCAGCCAGCCCATGGCCAAGTGGACAGCTCAGTGGGAGAAGAGGTGTTCCTCTCTGCTGTCCCACACACTTCACAATGATTCCACTGTCCCCAATCCCCTTAAACCCCACCTGGTTTCAAGGAAAGCCAGTCAAGTCCTCATGAAGAAGTGAGGCCTCACTTCACAGACAGCCCCTCTCCCCAAAGGTGACTTCTCACTCCTCCTCCCTCCCTTTTTCTTTTGAGGCAGGGTGCAATGACACCAACTACCCGAAGTTGGGCCAAACTTCACAGGTTGAGGGCACTGTCCTCCACAAGCCTGCCCTCACTCAGACACCAGCAGCAAGTTTGGGGGTCTGCAGGCCACCCTCATTTTTTACAAGCTGGCTACAAACTCAGGGGTTCCCAATGCCTCCTCAAGTTCGATAGTTCACCAGAATGCACAGAACTCAGGAAAGTGCTATACTTGCTATTGTAGGTTAATGATAGCAAAAGGATACAAATCAAAACCAGCCACAGGAGAGACACATAGGGTGAGGGTCCCAGACTCGAAGCTTCTGGCAGTCTCAGGAACATGTTATCCTCTCGGTACATCGATCTGTGACGATATGCAGAACACTGCCAGCCAGGGGAGCGCACCCAAGCTTTGGTGTCCAGAGTTTAACTGAATTCCATCTCCAGCCCCTCCCTCTTCCCCAGAGGTTGAGCTGATATCACGTGGTTTATCATAAACTATCAGGCAGGATGGAGGGGCCCATGGTGAATAACAGACACTCTTATCACTCAGGAAATTCCAAGGATTTGGAGGTGACCTCCCAGAAACCAGGGACACAGGCCAATCAAATTCTTGATTATGCACAGGGTTCAGTGTCTGTGCTGAGTGGCATCTCACAGCCAGCCCCACAGCTGGTTGTTCTCTGACTTAGAATGTGGGGTGCATTTAGTTCCTGGCAGTGGCTTCTGGTAATTCTTGGAAAGCAGGAATGATCCCACCAGGCACCTCACTCCCCCTTATCATACACACGTCACCTCACCACCTGTGAGGCGGGCGTTATTGTCATCACCATTGGACAGACAGAAAAAAACGCTGGTGTAGGCTGAGAGGCTACCTCAGGTGAACCGGAGAACCAGAACTGAGTCCAGGTCCATCTGACTCCAGAGCTGCCGCCTCATGGGCCAGACAGCCCTGCTTCCTGTCCCTCATGGATGGAGCATCCTTGTCTCACCAGCTCCCAATCACCCTCCTTTCTTTGGCAAAGCCTTCCTTTCTCCCATGCTCCGCTGCAGCTTCACCATCCGTCCTCTTCTGGGATGTCTCCAGTCCCTGCTCACAATCTGCTCGGCTCCATCTCCTTCTGAGAATGTGCGGGACCTTGGGATTTGGGAGTTGGACCCTTGCCACAATCTCTCTGGCGGAGAACGATCTTCATCCTCATTGGACCGCAGCCCCGACTCTCATGGCTGCTGGCGGACCACGCCACTGCGGAACTCCATTATGCCAATCTGTCCTTTCTCCTGTCCGTGGCCACACTGTCATTCAGGCCTGCCTTTAAATGGACTCCTAAGGGTCTTATTCCTCTGGCCTTGTGCACCCCACCCTCCTCCTCCAGCAATCCACTGTCCCAAGGCATCCAGCGGGGAGTAGCCGCTTCCTGCGCTTGGTTACTCTCTCTGTTCCTCCAGTGTCTGCTTTCTGCCATTTCCGTCCTGCAAAACCCATTTAACCAATTCTCTATATTAAGTTCTTTGTTAAAATAATGAACGTGGATTGTTTTCCTGCTTGCCCGAACTGATAAATACGTATAAACGTTTCTTATCGCCGTTCACCTAATGGCTCACATGTGCCAGACCCTGTTCTAACTGCTTGACCTGTATCCACTCACAAAACCCTTCTGGGTAGGAATTGTTATTAACCCTACTGAACAGGGGCGCGAAGCGAGGCAAAGGAAAACAAAATTGTTTGCTCAAGGTCGCATGGCTGGTAAGAGTTGGCTCCTAGAGACAACACTCTTATCTATGCACCCTGCAGCCTCTCGGAGTGTCCTTGGGGGATTAAGTGACCACGTAATGTCCCAGTTTGTGGACTGACCATAGCTATTGTTGGATATTTGTACTGTTTGGGGTTTTTTGCTATTATAGAGCCTGGATCCCCTTGAACCTGACAAATTTGGCACACTTTGAGCCAGGAACCTTGTGACTTTCTGAATTATTTGGTCCATATTTATTATAACCTGTCTCCTTAATGTTCACCTCCTGCCTTCTCAGCCCCTACTGCCTCTGGCCTTTTTCCTCCCTCCTTATCTTTCTCTTGATCCCGTCTCACCAGTGCTGCTATAAATCTGGCAATATGGGCAAGGAATCATCTCTTGTCTGGCAGGAGCTTCTGCAGAAGCTCTGGAAGGCACTAAATGGTTTCTACTTGAACCAAAGTATTCAATGATGTGTGGATATTTGTGATACCCCAAAGAGCTTCTATGAAGAGTTACTGAAACCCCGTGAGAGGTAGGGTCCTGTCCTACCGAAGACTCAACCTTGCGATTCCATTTCGGATTTTCCAGCGGCCACCCCAGCAGCTGCTCTCCACCACTGTCCTTGCTGAAGTTGGGAAGGGTCACTCCCAGCGCGCTTGGCTCTGTCTGCCCAGGATTTCGCCCTCGCCCCCAGCATGGTTTCTGGTGTCCTATAGAGAGAATCAGCTCAGAGATCCAAGTTGGTATTATTTTTAGAAATAAAGATCATTCAGTCTCAGCTTGCTGAGCCCTGTTGAGAAAATGAAAACAGGGAAAGTGCTCGTATTTTTCCAAAGTTTAAGTTGGAGTAGTGTAACATGGAGGCAAAATCCTTGAATCATTGCCTGAAATGTTCTCCTTTGTTGCAGAGACTGACCTTGTCTTCTAAATAATCTGTCCCTCAGGGACAGGGCTGAGCGACCTAAACACACCCTCTTTGTCTCGTTCGGACATTCTTGGACAGTTCTTGGTGCCAGATCTGAACCTGTGCCACCCTTTATCTATGAGTCTTTGGAACAGAGATCATCTTCCCACAGTTCCTGCTGAGCCAGCAGCCCAGCTAACAACAGGATCATTTTTTTTTAAACTTGAAAACTGAAATTGGGTTCAATATGCAAAATGTCACCTTGTGCTGAGCGGAGCTGTTTTTGTTTTTGCAGGAAACGTCCAGCAGGTCTGGAGTCTCAAGGATCAGCCTCTTCTTATAGAAAACATTAAAAAAAAACAACAACCCTGGAACCGGTCAAGTGGAATCTCACTTCAAACTTCAAAAAAGACATTCTTTACAAAATGAGCAGAGGCTTCCTCCTCCCTACTCAGCCCCTGTGCTGGTCAGGGGCCTCCAGAAAAACAGATCCAACGTGATACGCACATAAAGCGAATGCTGAAGAACTAAAAGGAAAAGTCCAAGACTCCACAATCATAGAAGGAGCAGATTAACAATAATTAAGATAGCAGACAATTTGAATACAGCTAACAAACGTGATCTAACCAACACACGTAGAACATGTACCCAAAACTTCAGAACGTACATTCTCTCCAGGTGCATATGGGGCGTTTACTCACATAGGTCACGCTGGGCACGAAGTTTGTCTCATCACATTTCAGAGGACTGAATTCACCCAGAGTATGTTCTCTCACCAAGGGGAACTAAATTAGAAATCAATAATAGAGCACGAGAAATTTTCCAAAGTTGAAAAATCAAGCAGCATACTTCTAAAACTTCACAGAACAGAGAAGTCACAGCGGAACTTAGAAAGCTTCTCAGCTACAAAAACCAGGTTGCTTTCAGCAAATGGCAAACAGTTCAGAAAGCCGCACGCCCAGAGCGTGGCCTAAGGTGGAAAGGCAGGAGATGGGGGTAGAGGCTTAGGCCAGATCAGGCTAAGGAGTCTGAGCTTGCAGGCAGTGGAAAGCCCCAGAGGCTCTTCACTGGGGGATCTGGAGTGTGGACGTGAAGGGTGGGCTAGACATATGGGAGCGGAGGGAGGACAGTGTTTGGAAGCAATGAGACCAGCTAGGAGACCACTGCCCAGAAGAAGAGACCAATAGCTGTTAGCCGCCAGCACCCACCAAGTCCACAGACACGCGTGAGCACCTAACATGTGCCAGGCCCTGGGACAGGCCCTAGGGAGACCTTCTCCCAGAGATATTTTGGGAGCTGCCCTGGTGCCACACGGTTTATTATACATGTGCAATAAACCAGGAAAAACTTCCAATGGTGTAATCCAAATGTTCATTTTTTAAGCATCACATTAAAACAGAATGTGGTTCTGTTGTTCTGGATCCTAAGCTGAGATTGAACGCCTGGCCTGAGGGCCCGTCCGGTGACACTGTGTGCCTAAGTCCCAGCTTCATCACTCCACGCCGGGGCCCGCCTGGGAGAGCTGCTGTTTCTGTTTCTGGGCACCTTAAGATGGCCCCCAGTCGTTACCCCAAATTCATCTCTCCTGGCCCTTCCTCCCTGTCTTATCAGTGGAGGAACAAGGGAGGATCGTGGGAACTCGGGCACTGGGGCTTTGTAAGAGTGAAGACCTCCAATCTTAAGTTTTGGGATTTCTCATCAGAGACTCCTAAAAATGAAAGGACTGGCCACACCTCATCTATCTAGTCAAGACGCAAGGACGAACAAACACAGAGTCAGTCTCTACCTTTTGGAGTTAACAGTCTGGTGGGGAGATAAATAAATAATCGCCACACATATGGGGACCAGTTGGGGACAGGCTAAGCTGCTGTAAGAGAAAGCCCCCAGCATATAGTGCTTTAAATAAGGCAGAAGCTGATCTCCTGCTGTGCGTAACAGAGCAGAGGTGGGCGGTCTGGGGTGTGAGGGGCAGCTCTGCTTCCTGAGACCAGCCAGCCTGCCAGGTGGCGAGTTGACTCTGCCATCCTCAACATGGCCCCCAGCTCTGGGTCCACTGGGGATGCTCCAGTGGGTGTCATTTCCAACAGTGGAAGACTAGCGGGAGGACATGCCTGGGCATTGCACACATCATTTCTGTTCTCATTCCACTGGCGAAATGTGGTCACATGGCTGCCCTAGCTCCAAGGGAGGCTGGGACATGACCCTAGCTGGGCTGGTTCTACCATTGAAAGGAACAAGGGAGAATGGATACAGGGTCATGATTGGCAGTCTTTACAAAATATAAATTTGCAAGCATGACCAGTGTGTAAGACAGAAGGACATATTACTAGGAGAGCTAATAAAGAGGCCTCTGATATAGTCAGAGAGGTCGGAGAAGCCTCTTTAGGGCAGAGGATGAATAAAAGCTGACTGGATGATGAGAAGGGGAAGAGCTTCCCAGCAGAAGGAACAGCACATGCAAAAGCCCTGTGGCAGCAGGGCACAAGGCCAGCGCAGGACTGGAAGAAAGCCAATCAGGTTGATGCCAAAGGGAAGAATATAAGGGATGAAACTGAAGACACAGGTAGAAGCCACAAGGCAGGACCTTACAGTTGTGTTAGGAGGTTTGTCTTTATTCTAAAAGCGATGGGGAGCCACTGATAGGTTTTGAGGGGAGACACTATCAGATCTGTTTATATAAAGCTCCCTCTGGCTTATGTGGAGAATGGATTAATTACTAAGTATTTTCCAAGCTTATTGAACCAGGATAATCAGAAGGCTAGACTCCCATCCTTCAGGTGATTCTCACGTCAGGTAAGTGAAGGAGATCCTAGATGAGGAGGAGGTCACTGTGGATGGAGCCCATTAGGGAGGCCCTGGTGACCTAAGTGAGAGAGCCGCAGTGGGGTGAAGGGCAGGGAGAGGTATTTGGAAGGTAGAATAGACAAAACTTGTTTCTTTCTTTCTTTTTTTTTTTTTTTGAGGAAGATTAGCCCTGAGCTAACTACTGCCAATCCTCCCCTTTTTGCTGAGGAAGACTGGCCCTGAGCTAACATCCGTGCCCATCTTCCTCTACTTTATACGTGGGACCTCTACCAGAGCATGGCTTTTGCCAAGCGGTGCCATGTCCGCACTGGGGATGTGAACTGGCGAACTCCAGGCTGCTGAGAAGTGGAACGTGCACACTTAACCACTGCGCCACTGGGCCGGCCCCCAAAACTTGTTTCTTACCCCACTCTAGAATTCCCTTTCTCTTCTTTCTTTCTTTTTTTTACCTTCTGTGGTAGGCAGAGTAACAGCCCGCAAAGATGCTGACATCCTGATCCCCAGAATCTTTGAACCGGTTACCTTACATGGTAAAAGGGACTTCACAGATGTGATGAAGTTAAGTTTCTTGCGATGGGAAGATTATACTGGGATATCCAGTCGAGTCCAATGTAATCACAAGGGTCCTTATAAGAGGGAGGCAGGAGTGTCAGAGTGGGTAAGGATGTGACAACGGAAGCAAAGATCAGAGAGAGAGATCTGAAGGTGCTATGCTGCTGGTTTTGAAGGTGGAGGATGGTGACCATGAGCCGAGGAACGCAAGCGGCCTCTAGAAAGTGGAAAAGGCAAGAAAATGGATTCTCCCCAGAGCCTCCGGCAGGAAGAGTTCTGCTCACACCTGGACTTTAGGACTTCTGACCCCCAGAACTGTGAGATCATAAATCTGTGTTTTAAGCCACTAAGTTGGTGGTAATTTGTTACCGCAGCAAAAGCAAATGAATATACCTTCTAACATACTATATGCTTTACTCATTTATTATGTTTATTTTTTATCTCTCTCCCCTTGCTAGATTGTATCCCTCCAGGGTAGGAATTGTCTTTTTTTCACTAAAGTGTCCCAAACACCTAAAACGGGCCTGGCAAACAGTAGGCGCTGAGGAAATGTCCATGTATGAATAAATGGATAGATGTAGAAAGCGAGGAAAAGGGAAGAGTAAAGGACGACTCCTGAGATGCTGACTGGGAACCTCATGGTTATGTCCACTCACAGAGGGAACAGAGGAGGAGGGGCAGCTTGGGGAGAACTGATAAAATGAAGATGGGCTCCGTATGGGGTGTATTAAGGTTTGAGGGGTTCTGTGGGATATATATAGGGGAAACGTCAAGAGAAGTGGTTTCTTTTTGTTTAGAAGGCCATATGGCTTCCGACCAGGTCCATCAGCTGGACACGTGTGCAGTTAAACAATGTGGCCTAGGCCAGCTGCTCCACGTGCTTTTTTCCTGTACCCTGCTCTGGTAGATAGAGGGAGCGTGTGGGGCAGTACTTCTGGAGAGTCAGCGGAATGTGGAGCCCCCTCCTGCAGGCCTCAGGGCAGTTGAATTTCCCAATGCTGAAGCTTCAGGCTTGATAAGCGTCATGACCTGATGAGTCACAATCTATTCCCTCAAGCCTAATGTCACAAGAGGCAGAATCCCTAGAAGACATTCTCAGAAGCTGGTCCGGTCAATGTAAGACATCCCTCAGCTGATAAATAGTGACTCAAATGCTTCCACCACCGCCCTCGCTCCCCTTTACTTTCTTCTTGGACCTTATTCAACAAGAATTGATTGTGTGCCCCTGGGACCCATAACACTGCCCTAGGCACTGGGAAACGCTAAGAAATACACGATCTTGCCCTAAGAGGGTTTCCATCCTAGTTGGGAAGACGGATGTTCACAAAGGTAAATAAAAATGCAAGCACCTTACATATACACGTACACTATCGTCGAGCGGGCAATGCGCGGCTTACTGCGGTTGAGGTGATCCAGAAAGACTCCGTGGAGCAGAGGCCGCACGAGTGGGTCTCGGAGGGACAGGAGTACGTGGAAGCGGAGGAAGGAGGGCTTTCACGATTGGGAGCAAAGCAAGGACTGGCAGGAGTGCCTTTGACCAGTACAGGGAAACTTGCCTTACGTGCAGATACAAGGATGGAGTCTGGGGAATAAGGATCAGGCTCAGCAGTATACCGTCTTTTCGGCCTTTTAGAACATAACAGGCAACCAGCGGAGAAATCAACCCCGCCCTCCGCTTTCCAAATCAATCTCAACTGAGCGCATGCGCCTCGACGGGCGCTAGCCCTGTATTATCATAGAGGCGGAGGGCTAGATCGTCAGCCTCCTTGGTGGCCGACATTTTGAATCCTGGCAGAAAAGTTGGAAACGGCTGGGACCACCACTACCAAGCCAGGCTGCGCCGCTCAAGAACGTGAGAGCAAAAGAGCTCCCGTGGGAGCGACAAAAGCAAGCCTCAGGGAGGATTCGTGGTGCTTCTCTCGCAAGAAGAAGCTTTTAGAGAGTTGCCCACCGCCCTGCCCTCATCTGAGATGGCGACTCTGCGGGCGCTCTAGCCAGCGCCTCTCGCCTTCGCCGAGGGGGCGGTGGCCTGGTCGCTGGTTCTGAGGCGGCTGCGGCGCGGGTCCGGCGGGACAGAGCCGTGGTTTGGGTCCGAGAGGGCGAGTTCTCAGGCCTTTCCGCTCCTGCGCCGGGCGGCTCGACACCCTGCCCGCAGGATCCCCGAGCCTCGCGGCCGCTCAGTCGTAACCGCGCCCGGTGCAGCCCCGCGCGGGCCGGCTGTTACCGCGCCTCGGGCGGACGATGCCCAAGAAGCTGCTGCTGCTGCCCCCGCTGTCGGCGTCCTCGGCTTTCCGCGCCCCGCGAGCCCGCCCCGCCGCCCGCCCGGCCATGAACGCCGCCCGCACCGGCTACCGAGTCTTCTCGGCCAACTCCACGGCCGCCTGCACCGAGCTGGCCAAGCGCATCACCGAGTAAGGGGCGGGAGCGGCGGGGGCCGGGACGTCCGAGGGCCCCGGCCGCGGGGCCACCTTGTTCCTCTTCTCCGCCACGTCCCCCCCTCCCCCCGGTGAGGGGTCATGTGGCCCCGTCGCCCTGCACCTGCGGGAGGGAGTGGCCGAGTGCTGCCGTTTGGGGGCTGGACAAACGCTTGGAGGGGACAGAAGGCGCCCCCACCCCCAGTGCTGCTGTTCTCGGGCTCGTTGACCTCGCCCCCGCCGCAGCCGCGTCACTTGGCCCGCTCGCCTTCCGTTCGTCCGCCCCCGCCGCCCCCCGGGGCGATGGGGACGATTCCGTCACCGTCCGGGTGGGCGCCTGGGAGAGAGGGGCTCCGGCTTGGACTCCGTTTCCCACGGTGGGAGTTGACTTCGGAATCCGGGCATCGCCATTTCCAGGTCTCCCGGAGGAGAGGGAGGCCCCGACGGGGCGGGGGCGGGCGCGGGCGGTGGGGGCGGCCGTAGGGCCCTGCGGGTGGAGGAGCCCCCGAGGCCAGCGGGACGGGCGGCGGGAGGGGTCGGGGAGGGCAGCGAGAACGAGGCAGCCCCGGGGAGCGGTTTGTCGGAGTTGCTGATGGAAGTGATAGGTCCGACCGTGCTGGAAGCGGCTTTAGATTCCATCAGGTGTTGCAAGTAGTCTTTGCTTTTCTGCGTCTTTTTAATCCAAGGAAGCCTGTCCTCTCTAGTGGCCTTTGGGGTCCGACTGCTCTGAGATGCCTTCCCAGTCTTGCCCCTTTCTCTGTCTGACACTGGGCAGGAGACTTGATTTTCCTGAACTTCCTTGGTAACATCGGGATGATTCTGTGTGTTGGGCAGGAACACTGTGAGCATGGACAGAATAATGTAGATGAAGCATCTGGCAGAGCAGAGGCTCCCAGTGGCCCTCCGGATAGTACCTGCTTCCTGAGTGGCCTCTTCTAGTTAGCTGTTTTGGAGAATCCCAGAGCCCTATTGTGAAGGGGGAACCTTATGAACCCTTTCCAAATAAACTACTTACAAATATAAAATCGGGATCTTGTCTTTTAACATGTAAAGTCATTTTCACATTTTAAACAGTTTATGTTAGAGTTCCTCTGTGAATTTTTCAGAGTTGGATAGTCATGTGCCATATAATGACATTGGGTCAACGTGGACCACGTATACGACGGTGGCTTCATAAGATCGGTCCCATGAGGCCTAGGTGTGTAGTGGGCTACACCATCTAGGTTTGTGTGAGTTCGCCCTACAATGTTCACACAGTGACGAAATGGCCTAATGAAGCAGTTCTCAGAACTTATCCCCATGGTTAAGCGACACATGACTGTAATTGCACGAATATCTTTTTAAATTGTAAATGGAGATGTAGAGAAGAAGGGGGAAACTTTAGATGTATTTTCTCAGTAATGCCTATTTTCAGTGGGAGTTTTAAGTGAGAAGAGTGTAAAAAACCCAGTCTTTTTGCAGTCTGCTACCACATTTCTAACCCCTGATCATTTGTCTTTTTTTTGAGACCAATTAAAATGCTAACTTTAAGTATAAAGCTGGTGTTTGTTTATTTTGGGTCAGATTTACACATTGACCTTGCCCAGAGAGCAGAGGGAGGAGGCACTGCCCCTCAAAGGTGGATGGTTTTGCTGTTTAGGTTTTTTTCAGGTTCTTCCCTGCCTGGTTCCAGAAAGATTTTAAGTTACTATAGATAATACATATTTGTAAATGGTGCCTTTATGTTTCATCTGTTGAGTTTCTGAGTAAAATTTTCTTTGAAAAAAGGGTTTTACCTCTAAACAAAGTTTGAAGATCAGTAGATTAGATGACCCCTGAGGTTACGATGCTTGAGCTCCTTGATTTCCTTCAGGTCTAAGCTTCAAGTAGGGGTCCTTTGATTTACTTTAATCAATGAGAAAGTTAGGTGCATTACATTCCCAGGGTATGTTAGTTACATGTGTGTTATAGTTAACCCCAAGGAGCCTTCATCCAGCTTCCACATTTAGTGACCTTTTTTTTTTAAGATTGGCCCTGAGCTAACATCTGTTGCCAATCTTCCTCCCTTTTTTTTTCTCTTCTCCCCAAAGGCCCCCAGTACCTAGTTGTGTATTCTAGTTGTAGGTCCTTCTGGTTGTGCTATGTGGAACATTGCCTCCGCATGGCTTGATGAGTGGTGCTAGGTCTGCACCCAGGATCCGAACCAGGGAAACCCCGGGCTGCCGCCTGGGCCGCGGAAGCGGAGCACAAACTTAATCACTCGGCCATGGGGCGGGCCCCAGCAACCTATTGTTAATCTTGTTTCATCTACGCTGCCTATCTTTCACCTTTTTTTGCCTGGAGTATTTTTTTAAATTATGGTAGGACATACATAACATAAAATTTACCTTTTTAACCATTTTTAAGTGTACAGTTCACTGGCATTAAGTACGTGCACAATGTTGTGTAACTGTTACCACTCTGCATTTGCAGAACTTTTTCGTCATCCCCAGCAGAAACTCCATGCCCATTAAACACTAATTCACCATTCTCTCCTCTTCCAGCCCCTGGTAACCTGTGTTCTACTTTCCATATCTAAGAATTTGCCTATCCTAGGTACCTCCTATAAATGAAATCATGCAATATTTGTCTTTTTGTGCCTGACTTATTTTACTAGAATAATTTTTTCTTTTTTTTTTTTCGAGGACGATTAGCTCCAAGCTAACATCTGCCGCCAATCCTCCTCTTTTTGCTGAGGAAGACTGGCCCTGAGCTAACATCCATGCCCATCTTCCTCCACTTTATATGTGGGATGCGTGCCACATCATGGCTTGCCAAGCGGTGCATAGGTCCGCACCTGGGATCTGAACTGGCAAACCCCAGGCTGCCAAAGCGGAACGTGCAAACTTAACCCCTGTCCACTGGGCTGGCCCCTAGAATAATTTTTTCAAGGTTCATCCATATTATAGCATGTACCAGAATTTCATTCCTTTTTAAGGCTGAATGATATTCCATTGTATACCTGACTGGAGGTTTTTGGGGTTTTTTTTTCCTGATTTTTCTCCCCAAATCCCCCCCAGTACATAGTTGTATATTTTAGTTGTAGGTGCTTCTAGTTGTGGCATGTGGGACACCGCCTCAGCATGGCCTAACGAGCCTAACAAGTGGTGCCGTGTCCGCGCCCAGGATCCGAACCCTGGGCCACCGAAGCAGAGCGCTCGAACTTAACCACCCGGCCACGGGGCCGGCCCCCATGACGGGAGTATTTTTAAACAGATTCCGCCCCTGTGTCATATCATTTCACTCCTAAAAATGGTAATGCTAAGCGATAAGAACTAAAAAAACCTACACCACCATTAATTCCTTAATAACATCTAGTATCTAGTCCTTGTTCATATTTCCCTGATTGCCTCAAAAATTGCTTTTTTACACTTGGTTTGTTCTAATCAGGATCCAAAGAAGATACACAGCTGTATTTGGTCAATGGCACTGAAGTCTGTGTGCTTTTGACAGTTGAGGCATTTACCTCTGGCCTGTGTTTCTGGAATTGTTGCTAGTAACCAAGCATTTGTTTGGGAATGATTTTCCAAGACAATTATTATTCAAAAACCAACGAACTAGACCTTGAACTTTGCCTGTGGACGACAGTAAAGCAGCGTGTCACAATGGTGAGCACTCGGAGCTGCTGGCGGCGTGACAACGGGTTTTTAGTTCTTAACAAATTAAACTTTCCAAATAGTTTTTTGGGAAAGAATGCCAGTCTAGTTGTTTTAGTCTTTTTGTTAACCATATGCATGTAAACTGGAGCTCTTTAAAAAAGAGCGCTCCTGATTGCCTTTTTCACCCCCTATAGGCGGCTCGGTGCTGAATTGGGGAAGTCTGTGGTATATCAAGAGACCAATGGAGGCAAGTTAAAATTACTTCTTAAACACCCTTTGTTCTCTAAACTCTGTTTAATTGGCTGGCATGTTTTTAAAAGGCAGATGTCACTCATGTTCAACACAGAAACCCCTTTCTCTTAGCGTTAGAGGTGTAAGTGGTCATTCCATGCTCCCTTTACGTCCTGTCTTCTTTGTTCTCCTCTCAGTCTTCTTTCCTCCTTTTCCAAGATAGTGCAAATGTCCTGTTGTTTTAGAATGAAAAGAGGAGAGCTGTAGAGAATAAGTTCTTTCTTCTATATTGGGCTGGATTTGATAAACACTTTTTACGTCTGTTTGTCTCATTAGGTTATCAAATGGCGTCAAGAGCCATCTGCTTTGAGTTCATCTCAGTTTTTCTCTCAGGTCTCTTGTAGCCTCTCACCGTGGGTTAGTAACCCGTTTTTGCTGCCATCTGGGTTTCTGTGAGAACTGTCACATTAAGTGATAATGCTTGAAGGCACTTTGTTGATGGCCAGTGTCCTGGGAATGCTGCCTCCTAAATCTCCTAGTGGGGCCATATACTTCAGGTTACAATGCCCTTATTCATTGTGAAGACAAGTTAGTATAAAATAATCTGTAATTCTTTTTGCAGAGTTGAAAGCCTGGATTCGTGATTCCGTGCTTCCTTTTCTCTTTCTAAGGTGTAACCATCTATGGTGTGAGGAGCTTGAGGGGATAAATTACTAAGACATGATGTTTAGGGATCTGAAAAGTCAAAATATTTGAAAAGGGAGAGATAATTTAGTGGATGGTTTAATGGAAAGCACACATTTCCAGGGAGTGCGTAAGTTATAATTATAGTTAAAAAATTATAATTAAAAAAAATGTGTGTTATAATTAACCTCAGATATCCTTCATCCAGCCTCCACGCGTAGCAACTTTTTACTTGGTGCCTTTAGAAACTTAATCTACTGCCAGGGTGAATCAGGAGATGTCAGTATTTTAAAAACTTGCAGATGAATGCAGATAGGTGAAACAGTCTATTTAGCAATAGATGTTTTAATTCACAGTGGTGGCGTTCGAGGCTCTCATGAAACGCAGCTCTCCGGGAGGAGAAGGTGGTTTAAGAAGACCTTTTCCTCCGTTTCCACGCCCGTTGTTCTCGGCCTCCTTATCCCTATCTCGGGCTGTTGGAGTAGCTTCCCAACAGGTCTTCCTGCCTCCGTTTTCAGCCTCTCTAGTCCATTCTACTCACTTCTACCACAATATTTCGAAAATACAAATATTTTTGACTTATTATTGCCTAAAATCCTGTAGGCCAGAGTCCAGTCTCCTTAGCAATCGCGGGGGGCCCTTTGGGATTGGAGTTCTGCCCACCTCACCTGCCTCGTCCTCCTCATGTCCATCAGCCCATCTTGTGCACTCTGACTCAAGTGTACATCTTCAGTCTGACCACTTCTCACTCCCCCACTGCAGCTGCTCTGGTCCAGCCTCCCATCTGTTGCTTGCCTGACTCCTTCAGAAACAACCGGAATAGTCTCCCTAGTGTCACTGTTGCCCTGCAACAGTTTCTCTACACAGTAGCCCCATCTTGTCACCCCTCCCATCCTTGAATCCTGCAGTGACTCTCCCATCACCCTTAGAATAAAATCCAGACTCCTGCATGGTCTGGCCCCCGTGGCTACCTGACCTCCACTCTATCTTTCTCCTAATTCACTCGGCTTTCCAAGTGGATGACTCACTGCCCCTCTGCCTGGCACCCTCTGCCCCCATGTCCTTGCATGTTCCCTACTCCCTTCCTCACTGCACATTTCAGCTTGCACTGAGGCCCTTGTTTCCGGCCCTGTTATTTCTCGTTCATCACGGCTGGTCTTTCTCTGCAAGTGGCCCGGAGAGTGTGCCAGCCTTTGCTGTTGCATTGCCTCTCCTGGGTCAGTCTTCACCCCCTCGTCCAGGTCCTCCACTTTGGGACCCCAACACAGGGCCTGGCACAGAGGAGACCTCAATGTTTGTTGAAAGAATAATAAGGATGTTAACCTTTGGCTTCTTTATTTGCTGTAAGACTTTTGCCCAAGCGTCTTGTCTTTATTTTGGTGATGGATTTTCTTTTGGACCCTGAGATTGTATGTAGACATATTTGTCACTTTTGCCTTCTAGTCTATTTTTGGCTTATTTTCCCCGTAGCTTGACTATGTTTTATACATGTACATGTCGTTCTGGGATCTATTAAGAATTATTTGGGTGACTAAGTGATGCGTTGGTTTAGATTCATCTTTACTGCCTCCAAATGCTGACTAGTTATTGCATCGTGAAGTGCTTTTCTTAAAACTATAGAACGTTTTTGTTTTTCAGAAACAAGAGTTGAAATAAAAGAATCTGTTCGTGGCCAAGATATTTTCATTATACAGACAATACCCAGGTAAGAGTCAGCACTGCTTTATGTATCCATTTTCTTCTTACAAAATCTTAGTGAAATAATTCATTATCTTATGTGAACAATGGTGTAGTTTTCTTTAAATTATAAATGTGTTCGCGTGTTAAACTAAGTGCTTCCCAAAGTACAGTGACGGTCTTGGAATTCCTGCCCTGTTTATCACATTGTACTGTTGTCTGTTTACTTGATCATCTTCTCCAGGCTTTAAACTCCTCAAGGGCAAAATAGCTTACCTCCGTCTGCACTGAACCTGGGCCAGCGTCTGTCTGTTCAACTCTGCTGGAGAGCTTTTTGTTGTTAAATGCATTGCGTAGCTGCTACTCTTTCATCCCCGTCAAGACAGTTTTCTGCACTGCATTTTGTTTTGCGCAGGGGTCCGTGTCTAGCCTGTCTCGTTGCAGCTGTCATTCTGGCCGCTCTTTCCCTTCGGGCCGGAGTGCTGACCCGGGGGAATCCTAGCCCACCTGAGTAGGACGTTCAATGTGGGATTACCTCCTCGCCCCCTGTCACAGAGAATGAGGTGGTTAGACTATGGGTGCCTTTGAAAAATCCAGGCCTTCGTTTCTGGATCCATTTGGATTCCTGAGACCATGTTAGTAATAGGAATGGCACTGAGCGCCAGCCGTTTGCGGGTACTTCATATGTATAATTTTTAATCCTAAAGACAAATCCTACATGGCAGCTACTCTGAGCCTCAGCGAGATTGTGATTAGCAATAAGAAATAGATATTTGGTCTTCCTCCCTTTCCTGGCACAGAGCTCCTAAGACCTTTGGAATTTCTTAAATGATAAGAGCAATAAAGGTGTCTTATTATTCACAGCAAGCCCCTTCCAACCACACCTGAGTTTATGTTGATGAGGTGATTTTTGGAAGGCCCCTAGATAACCAGGGCATGGGGGTTGGTTGCCAGGGGGAAGCAACCAGGTGATTAGAGGGTTGGAACTTTCAGCCCCACCCTCCCGAGGGTTGGGGATGGGTCTCTCATCAGTAGCCACCGTAATAATGCTGCAGTGGACTGTCGCGTTGCTCGTGTTCGGGGTATATCTGAAGGAAGATTCCAAGAAATGGAATTGCTGGGTGCAAGGACCCATGCATTTGTAGTACTGGTGGCTGGGCTGCACTGATAGACGTTTGTAATATTTGTAGTATTGATAGATACTTCTGCCTTGCCCTCCGTTGGAGATATGCTAATAATTACGTCTCCTCCAGCAATTTTGGTCTCGTATTCTGCCTCCTGGTGACGGGAATCTTCTTGCCCAGTGCTTTCGTTGGACACTGCATCTTAGAAATGAACGGAAGACTTGAGAGGCTTGCCCAGGAGTAAAAGGCGTGTAATAAGGGAGCTTTGACTCTCAGGGCTGTTCCCTGGCCTTCTGTGCTTATCCTGGTTTTTGTTGGTAGTGAGTAGTGAGGTTGCATTGTCGACACTTCCCCATCCCCAATTCTTGAGTTCCTTAGGGCATGGGAGAGAGCTGCAGGTGACCCTAGGTCCTTGGCTTGGCCACCTGAGACTACTAAGAGCACTTTACTAGTTTATCAAGGGGTGGAGAAGAGTAGAAGCGTGGCCTTTGTTACCACAGATAGGCCAGTTTTGACATTGATCCTCCAGGAAATACAGGGGCCTAAGTTCAAAGGCAGTATTGGTTAGTAAAGTCTTTTAACTGAATTTATGATAGCAAAAGAATGTGTATTGTGTAAAGAATTGTTTATCTTTAATAAATCTTGGTGTTGATTCGCAAGTCTACATCTTAACCTGGAATTTGAGCTCTGGCTTGAGCTCTTCTCTAGGAAAAGTATTCACTTAGTACGATCAGTCGGGTGCCAGCACTCGAGCAGCTGTGCTCTTGGTTCCTGTGTTCTGTTACATGTATTTAGGATCATCCCTGAGTTGGGGGAGGAACTAACAGGTCTGACCTCCTCACATCAGAGACCCTGTTTTCTTGGATGGTCATGGATGACATTGTGACTGAGGGGTTGGTGCGCTGCCTCCCCTGCCGTTCGTAGACCCCTGAAGGACGTTGTTGGAGAGCCAGGATGTTGATCACTTTTTCATTTTCGTGATGAGTTGGGATTGTGGCGGCTTTGATGCCTTGTGTGAAAGTATAGTCTTTTTTGATAAATTCCTTAATCATAGGGTTGACTAGTAAGACTGAATGTTTTTATAGCACACTTTCCTGAGGCAGCTGAGTATTCTTTTCCCTTTACTTTTATTATGGTTTTCGGAAGCAGGGAAGAGCTGTAATAACAGTACTAGCCAACTTGGCAGTGGCTGGTATGTGAAGTGTGTGAAGCTGAAGGGCTTCTGGTGGGCTGTCTCATCCAGTCGTGCCCCCACCCTCAGCGTCATCCCTCTGTGTGTTCTCTGAACACAGATTTCCATATTTGGGTTTGCATGTGCATGTGTGTGTTCACGCGTGCCGGGGAGAGGGACAGCTGTGTCCCTGATTTTCTCTTTGTTGTGACGCGTCTCCCTCTGTATCCCCATTGGAAAACAAGCTCAATGAGGGTGGAGTTCTCTGATTCAAACAGCATCCGGCCTGGAGGAGGCACTTGGTGATTCTTCGTTTAATGAATAAGTGGGTTTTGACCTTCCGTGTTGCTAACGTTTGTAGTCCCTCAAGTCCTTGTGGAGTGAATTAATGAATACTACGCGATCTTTGTGCCTTGCTGTCCTCACAGGACAACTGTGGTTCCCCTCTGCTGCTCTTAGGCCACAGCGAGCCCCTAATACTTGATATTTCCTTCCCCACTGGGTCTCACCTGGAACTGCACAGACTTTTGGGATTCCTGTCTGTACTTTGAAATTCCTGGTTTCAGCTCTGACTTCCCTTAATATGTCATAAGCAGTGTAAGTTCAGTCTACTGGCACGGCAGAGTAACGTGCACTGTTAATAGGGCTGTCCTCTTGTGATCTCGAAACAGCGTGTTGTTAGTCTCTTTTGTGGTAAGAAGTTGCATTTTATATAATTCTCCATTTTGATATCTTGTGGTAACCAAGAATGTTCAGTATAAATATTGAATACATGCAATCTGGAGTGACACTGCGGGCGGTGAGAGAGGCTAACCTTTACCAACGAAGGATCACCTGTGCGAATGTTTTCCAGGGAAAGGACAGAATAAACAGAGAAACGAGTTGGTTAATGGCTAACTAGGAAACGTGCGAGTTTTTCACTTGTACTTCGGGTATTAGAGAATTTGGCCAGAGGAGGAGGTAGGGAGCAGTCCGCGGAGTTGCAGTGGAGAGAGTGAATGACCATAACGGTAACTTTACGTGCGTGTCTCCCCACGTGGAAAGGCCCCTTTCTCTGTGACGAAGCAGCCCAGGCATACATGGTGCTTTGGAAAGCCAGACCGCTGTCCTGGGGACGGTGAGGTTCCCTCGTGTGTACCTGTGTGGAGATTTAGTAGCCACATTTCTCTTCCCGATGGTTCAGTTTGGTGTTACCAAAGCAAAAGTATCCTCACCAGGCAGTTCCTGTATCTCTTAGGATGTTGGAGATGGGAGAGGAAAATTTGCAGAAGGGACAAAGAGAGTGTGTGTGTTGAGTGGATGTGTGTGTGTATCCCATACAAAAAAGCTACTGGCTTCGCCACATTGAACTAGTGTTTTTACTGCTCAACAACTAAAGAAGACAGAGAATGTAGTTTTCTGGTATTATCTACTATAAATAGTTATATAGATGAAGGAGTATATCTCATGGACTTTCCTATTGTAGAGGAAGAGGGGATCTTACCTCCAGCAGTAAGGCTGATTTTAGACAAACAGCCCACAGCTTGGACGTTCGCGTGAGCTCAGTCGCCTCCAGAGCCAGCATCCCGAGATGCAGCGTGTTCCCTCTTGTGGTGCTGTGTCTTTCAGGATGGCTTCGGAGCTCTTCTGGAACCACTTTGAGAACCTGCGGGGTATTGCTTTTGACTCCTTCCAGTAATAGTACAGTTTTGGTTGTTGAAGGTGGAGTGAGTTTTTGGGAAGGGCAACAAGCCGTTCTGAATGAAGTGACTGTGTTGCGTAATTGAAAGGTGTGCTCCTCAGGGAGCTGCCACGTGTACTGAGCAATGGAACTGTGTAAAGTAGATATGAAGCTTACACAGCGTTTTTTGAAGGACAGTTTTCATGTTTATGTTAAAACTTGTACGTTGCTGTAACATAAGACTCGTTAAAAGAACATTTACAGCTTATTTGCTGCAGGGGATTAATTGTTGGAGGTGGCGGTGGAGTCCCTCCTGCCCCATTGCCGTGTTCTCATGATTTCCATCTATGGTCTTGGTCTGTCTTTGCAGTCTTGGACAGTTTAATTGATGTATATAGACCATGTCTATATCCTCACCTCACACTCGTTCTTGCCTATTGAAAATGATAGAACAGTAAGGGCTGAGTTTAATATAGAATGTGATTATCTTAGAGAAAAGAAAAATAGTCAGTTGGTAAACAGTTCACATTGTCCTACTTAGATACAAAGACGACAAGAACTAGCGCGGATGTACTCGGAACGGTCTTAGGGAACAGATAAACAAAGCAGAGGCTGCCAGCCAATTTTGCTTCACTCTCTTAGCCTGCAGAGGAACTGCCTGGTGTCCAGTTTGTCCAGTGTCCGTCAGCAAATGGGGAAAGCCAGTGTGACAAAGGCCCTTTTGTTGCCTTCCTGAGCAATAAGGGGTAGGTGTGGGAGGCTTTCCTTAGCCTTGTGCTGGAGGATGTTGAATTCCTTGGCACAGGTCCTTAGGAAGAGGAAAAAGTGAAAAATAAAAACCTCATGGGAGAAATTAGTAATTAATGGAAGGAAAGGTATTCTGAAATCAAGGTTCCTCCAGAATCGTTCATCTCGTTAGATGAACATCTTACTATCTGGACCTCCCTTGTGGTGCGCTGTCCAAACCTCCCTGTATCATATGGTTGTGTGTTATAAATGCTCTCACAGAGCCAGCTAAAAACCCGCCACCTGGACAGATAGTCTTTCAGAATCCATTAAATTGATTTCATCTCTAAACATATTGTTGGCATTGGGATCTGGTGTAAAAAAAACACAGCTAGTGGAGCTTTTGTAATGCCACACAGTGTGACATAAGCAGGTTAAGAAAGCCCTAATTTTATTTCTGACCTTGACAAGCAGTCTCTACAAGAAGGAGGACTTTTGCCATAGTGAGTATGATATATAATGCGTATAGCGCCTATGGTGTTTCGTCTAGGTCTCAACTCCTAAGTTACATTCTGTCCTCCGAGTAGTGTGCAGGCTTCCAGTGTAACGTTCAGAGCCCACAAGGCATCAGTTTAGACGATCGGATGCGGGCACAGCAGCTCTCCTGTCTGTGCACTAAAGTACAAAAGACTTTGGGAAGGGGAGCCTTCTTCCGTGAGTTTCATGTGCCCCTTCTTGGGACGAATGATTGCCGCAAGAGTGGTCCGGTGTGGGCCTCTGGCATTCTCCTAAGATGTGGTCAGCCTTGTTTGCTGTTTTATCTCCCCCACCTGACACAGTGCCTGACTCAGGTTGCTCAGTTAATATTTGTTGTATGAATGATCTAAAATTGACCAAGAATTATGAATTCTCAGATACTTTGAAAGTGTTTGGTAAGTGTTTTGTCCCGATTATACCAAAAGGTTGTGTGTCCTCTGACCTTTTGATGCCGGACTTTGGACATTATTAATTTGGGAGTATGAGGGAGAAAAATGTTCCAGTTTGTTTCAGGGGAAGGAATTGATAACTGGGAAAAATGTAGCCTATCAGCCATCCCAAAGGAATGTCTTAGTTGTCTTAGAGTGAGCCCCGAATCCATTATACCTACCCTGGGAGACATGTTTTCATGACAGAACCCTGAAATAGTTAATGAAAAATCCAGATTACAAAGGTGAGGTTAGAAGTTCCACCAGTGGAATGCGAAAGTGGAAATCATTGTCAGAGTAGAAAGATGCCTTTGCGATTGCTCACTCTCAGGTGCACTGAGGATGGATTCCCTTAGAGAGAGATGGAGACATAAAGTGGAAGAGACTGGGAGGCAATAGCCTGCCTCTCCTTCAAGCGAGAAAGCATCTCGTGATGAGTATTTCATTTAACCACTTGCTCAGCCAGCGTTTATTAAGTCTCTACTGTGTTGATGGCAGGCTTTCCATTTGCTGCTGCGTATCATAATTCAAGAACTGACACCAAAGACCCTGCTCCTCACGTGGGTGGGAACTAAGACATGGGAAATGATCCCTTCTCTCTGTGGAAGGCAAGAGAGACACTTCTGACCCAAAAGAGGGGGATGCTTGAGGACACTTGGATAATCCAAAGAGGAGTAGGAGGAGGCTAGAGATGTTGAGCATTGGAAAAGCATCTGGAAGGATTTCAAGCCTTTTTTTTTTCAAAGATTGGCATCTGGGCTAACAACTGTTGCCAGTCTTTTTTTTTTTTTCCCCCTGCTTTATCTCCCCAAACCCCCCTGCACACAGTTGTATATCTTAGTTGCATGTCCTTCTAGTTGTGGGATGTGGGACGCCGCCTCAACGTGGCCTGCCGAGCGGTGCCATGTCCGCGCCCAGGATCCAAACCCTGGGCCGCCACAGTGGAGCCTGCGAACTTAACCACTCGGCCACGGAGCCAGCCCCTCAAGCCATTTTTTAAGGGCAGAGCCCACCTTAGGCTTCATCAGCCTTGGCAAAGGGTATCAATCCACATTCGTTAAAATTGGAAATAGCCTTTCCTTTGAATATCTTTCAGATTCGTATTTCCCTCTTTGTCTATCTGGGTAATCTTTGTTAGGAATCTGTCTATCTCAAGGAAAGAAGGGATGGGGGGGATTTTTGAAAACAAATTCTGAGACTTCCCATCCTCCGTGTTATTATCCTCCACCCTCGAAAGAAACAGTAGACCACATCCTTTCTGGTAACGGCAGCTCAAGAGAAGGGAGCGGGTTCCCTTGGCATTTGCAGGAAAACAGTGTGCTAGCATGCTGGACTGCGTCTACGATCCCTGGTATGGTACAGGCAGATGTTGGTTAATGCTGTTCACCAGCAGCTTACATCTGCTTCACATGCCATTCCAGTGATTGTGTCGCTCGCTGACAGAAGATCTGGGCAGAGGTAAGAGTGGATAACTGCTGTGGTTTTAAATAACCACTGATGAAAGTCAGAGCTTACATGGCTGAAAAGAAGAGTTCATAAGCTTTCCCCTGTACGTATGAAGTGCCATCATAAGCTAATGTTGATGATAAAATACCTGTATAGCACCCATCTTGGCAGCCCACATTAAATTGCTGAAGTTGAGATCTTTTCTAGGGGTTAATAAGTGAAACTAATCTAAAAATACAAATTTTCAACTGTTTTAGAGATGTGAATACAGCTGTGATGGAGTTACTGATCATGGCTTACGCTCTAAAGACTGCCTGCGCCAGGAATATTATTGGAGTCATCCCTTATTTCCCCTACAGCAAGCAAAGCAAGATGAGGAAGAGGGGTTCCATTGTGTGCAAGCTCCTAGCTTCGATGCTGGCGAAAGCAGGTGGGTGTGGACAGGGCCCCTGGGCGTCCAGCGCTGTCCTTTAGGACTCTTACCTTCTCGAGATTAGTCCATACCTCAGACAGCTAATTTGGGACCTATTTTCCCTAAGCGTTGTTCATTAATTACTTGTTCCTTATTTCCTTTTGCATAGTTCTGGTCAGGGTTATGTGAGCTTAGGTAGAAATTCATATCTTTTTCTTTTCTCTTTGTCTTACTTGAGGGCGAATCGTCTGCTTCACTGTTTTCTACTCTTCTCTCATCTTGGACTTTTCATCAATCTCTCGCTTCTTTTCCATTTCATCTTGTCATCGTTAAAATTTTAGCTGGTGAACTTGGCATTCATACGTGACCTTTTGAGCTTCCGGTCTAAATTTATGTATTTGCCTTAGTTAGCTAAGTTCTATTTATGTATATAGTATTAAAACTGGATTTTTCTTTTACTACTTCTTCAGCTACATATTCTTTTTTTCTCCCTGATTCTCTTTCTGTCTAGCAGCTCATTTTCAAATTGCTTTTATTCTGTTTTTGTAGCAGTGACATACTTTCTGGCCTATGAATCATATATATTTGAGTCCTCAGAAACATATTTGAATTCCATTCTCTCTAAAAACGTATAATGTTTTTGAAAGGAACAAGTAATACTGGTTCTTTGCTCTGGAAGTTTTGCGCTGACCTTTGGCCATTTGCAGTGTCTTTATATATGTACTTTTTTGTTGTTTAGCACTGTTGATTATAAGAGTATGTCTTCATTGGTTTTCTATAAGAACTCTACTTGACCTGTTCTTTTCTCACATATAGAAATTGTTCCAAACTCTTCAGTATCTTTGTGTTATATGAATTTCTTTTCTTCTAATGTGTATATTACTTTGCTTTTGCTTTCTTATTCCTTCTGCCTTAGCCACAGTCCTTTGGCGTTTCTTCCTAGATTCTTTAATAAGGCCTTGCTATTTTTTACATCTATTATTTCTTCAGTATTTATTAATTCCATATTTATGTTTGTGCTTCTTCCTGATTTTTCTTTTCTCAATTTTCAGGACCAAGCTAATAATTATGGTAGAGGAGAGCACTTTTTTCTCAGCTTTGGCTCTTTGTCCATGTGGAAGGTTATAGGCTGCTTTACAGTAGGCTTGACATGTTCTTTAGCTCATTCAGTTTTGTTAAGGTCACAGATGAAGTTATAACTAGTGTGCTTGCTCACGGTACCCCGCCTGCAGTCCTCTGTTAGGAAACGAGCTGGGCGTCTAGTTTGTATCCGCTGTAGCCGTTAACTTGTAGGGGTGAACTTTGTAATTTTTTGTTTTAAAATTTCAGGTTTAACTCACATTATCACTATGGATCTTCATCAAAAGGAAATACAAGGCTTTTTCAGCTTTCCCGTGGACAACCTTAGAGCCTCACCTTTCCTGCTTCAGTATATCCAGGAAGAAGTGAGGAGCCACCAGCAAACTCCCCATTGTCCTCAAAAGAGACCCCATGTAGTTTTCCTCTGGGACCAGAAATCAATACTGAAGGCACATCAGAGGGTCTTTCCCTTAAGTCTTACTGCCCGAGGCAGCCAGAGAGGGCCACCACTTAGGCACGGAGGGACATATTTTTTAAAGACATTAAAAATGGATTTCCTTCTAAGTATCTTTAGCAGTTTACTTATGTTATCTAAAATGAACATTTTAAGAATTATTTTTTATCTTCTTGATGTAACAGACTTTTGCAATGATGTTAATTGATAAATGTTAAAAAATTTAAAGTGTGTGAATGAAATTCTAGCATATTTGATTGCTAGCATAAGAGGAAAAAATGTAATACCAGCATCTGAGTGTTATTTTTTGATAACTTTTCTGTATTTTCTTATTTATCCTTCAAATCTAGATTCCAAATTATAGAAATGCAGTCATTGTAGCTAAGTCTCCTGATGCTGCAAAAAGGTAAACATTCCAGACATTTATCACATCCCAGTGGGCGTTTCTGAAGTCAAAATGAGCTGTTTTGGAATCCAGGGTCTGTCATAACACGGCCTGTAAAAGCTCATTGGCTCGAGCATTCCCCCATGTCATTGTCACATCCTGCACCTCCAGTCTCCAAACAACACGAGTGTTTCTCTGAGTTACTCAGTTTTCCTTTGGGAGAAAGGGAAGTTCTTCCTTCAGTTTCTCAGGAAAAGGAAAACTGTGAGGCTGTGAGCACTTCAAAGGCGATGGTTTTTAAGAGACTTTTTCGAACAAAGTTCTCCTGAAGATGAATGTTAGAATATTGGACAAAGGGTAAAACCAGAATTACCTAGAATCAGATACCAGCCCACATCTCAACTCATGTGCCTCTGGAGGCATTTACATTCTTGCCTGGGCCTCACATTCTCACTTGTATAAATAACTCCTAAGTGTGTCCCTGAAAGGTTGAAGGATGTTTCCATTTTATGGTTGACAAAGTGATGAACGCTTGGGTCTTCTGCCTATGGATTTCGCCATTTCCCTTTGTCTTTCTCTTAGGGCCCAGTCATATGCTGAGAGACTGCGTCTGGGTTTAGCTGTAATCCATGGAGAAGCTCAGTGTACAGAGCTGGACATGGATGACGGTCGTCATTCTCCCCCAATGGTCAAAAATGCTACTGTCCACCCTGGCCTGGAATTGCCATGTAAGATTAGCTCTGTGTTTTAATTTTGGTAAAATTTGTAAATTGAAGAAAGTTTTGAATAGTCTGAATGCCTAGGAGTTAATACCTATGTGGATGTATGCTGTCTTGTTATTTTTAATAATTGAATGGTATTGCATTGATTTCCCCTTTTGTAAAAGGAGATTGTGTTGCCTGCATTTGCAGACTATGTAAGGACAATCGTGCTAATCTGGGTAGCACTTAGCATTCAGAGAGTGTGAAATAATTTTAGCTTTATTCAAAAAGTTGTATGTGTAATGGTGTGAAATCTTAAGCTTTTGTATTTTGGTAAGATGAGTGATCATAGAGCAGGCTTTTGTGATCAGGTCACTTTTAGCACTTGTTTTAGTAATATAGCCTTTGACCTGATACCTGACTAACTTGTCATTAATCCAACACTGTGAAGGCTGTTTACTTCTATGGACTTTTGAGTGGCAATAACCTACCTTCTATACTGGAAAATGCATAATGCTTTTTAGAGGAAGGAGATGATTTCTTTTAAAAATCTGTATCTATTTTCCATGTGTCAGAAATGTACAGAGATTAATAGGGTAGAAAAATATTAGAATGGTTACACCTCAAACAGATTATTTCATTTTTTCCCCCTTTTTGAGGAATGTTAGCCCTGAGCTAACATCTGCTGCCAGTTATCTTCTTTTTTTCTTTTTATTAAGGTTATAAAAGTTAACATCCTTGTGAAATTACAGTTGTACATTATTATTAGTCATGTTGTGGGTACACCACTTCACCCCTAGTGCCCTCCCCCCACCCCCCTTTCCCCTGGCAACCACCGATCAGTTCTCTTTGTCCATGTGTTAACTACCACCTATGAGTGGAGTCATACAGAGTTTGTCTTTCTCTGTCTGGCTTATTTCACTCAACATAATACTCTCAAGGTCTATCCATGTTGTTGTGAATGGGACGTCTTTGTCCTTTTTTATGGCTGAGTAGTATTCCATTGTATATATATATACCACAACTTCTTTATCCAATCATCAGTTGCTGGGCACTTAGGTTGGTTCCATGACTTAGCTATTGTGAATAATGCTGCAATGAAGATAAGGGCGCATGGAACTTCTGGAATTGCTGATTTCAGGTTCTTAGGATATATACCCAGTAGTGGATGGCTGGGTCATAAGGTATTTCTATTCTTAACTTTTTGAGGAATCTCCACACTGTTTTCCATAGTGGCTGCACCAGTTTGCATTCCCAACAACAGTGTATGAGGGTTCCCATTTCTCCACAGCCTCTCCAACATTTGTCACTCTTGGTTTTGGATATTTTTGCCATTCTAACAGGTGTAAGGTGATATCTTAGTGTAGTTTTGATTTGCATTTCCCTGATGATTAGTGATGATAAGCATCTTTTCATGTGTCTGTTTGCCATCTGTATATCTTCTTTGGAGAAATGTCTGTTCATGTCCCCTGCCCATTTTGTAATTGGGTTATTTGATTTTTTATTGTTGAGTCTTGTGAGTTCTTTGTATATTATGGAGATTAACCCTTTGTCGGATAAATAACTTGTGAATATTTTTTCCCAATTAGTGGGCTGTTTTTTTGTTTCAATCCTGTTTTCCCTTGACTTGAAGAAGCTCTTTAGCCTGATGAAGTCCCATTTGTTTATTCTTTCTATTGTTTCCCTCATGTGAGGGGTTATGGTGTCCAAAAATATTCTTTTGAAGCTGACGTCAAAGAGTGTGCTGCTGATATTCTCTTCTAGAAGACTTATTCTTTCAGGCCTAATCTTTAGGTCTTTGATCCATTTTGAGTTTATTTTAGTAAATGATGAAAAAAAATGGTTGATTTTCATTCTTTTACCTGTGGCTGTCCAGTTTTCCCAGCACCATTTGTTGAAGAGACTTTCTTTCCTCCATTGTAGGCCCTCAGCTCTTTTGTCAAAGATTAGCTGTCCGTAGATGTGTGGTTTTATTTCTGGGCTTTCAATTCTGTTTCATTGATCTGTGCATCTGTTTTTGTACCAGTACCATGCTGTTTTGGTTACTGTGGCTTTGTAGTGTGTTTTGAAGTCAGGGATTGTGATGCCTCCAGCTTTGTTCTTCTTTCTCAGGATTGCTTTAGCAATTCGGGGTCTTTTGCTGCCCCATATGAATTTTTGGATTCTTTGTTCAATTTCTGTAAAGAATGACGTTGGAATTCTGATTGGGATAGCGTTGAATCTGTAGATTGCTTTAGGTAGTATGGACATTTTAACTATGTTTATTCTTCCAATCCGTGTGCATGGAATGTCTTTCCATCTCTTTATGTCGTCGTCGATTTCTTTCAAGAAGGTCTTGTAGTTTTCGTTGTATAGATCTTTCACTTCCTTGGTTAAATTTATCCCAAGGTATTTTATTCTTTTTGTTGCGATCGTGAATGGGATTGAGTTCTTGAGATCTTTTTCTGTTAGTTCATTGTTAGCATATAGAAATGCTACTGATTTATGTATGTTGATTTTATACCCTGCAACTTTGCTGTAGTTGTTGATTGTTTCTAATAGTTTTTCTATGGATTCTTTGGGGTTTTCTACATATAAGATCATGTCATCTGCAAACAGCGAGAGTTTTACTTCTTCGTTGCCTATTTGGATTCCTTTTATTTCTTTTTCCTGCCGAATAGCTCTGGCCAACACCTCCAGTACTATGTTGAATGAGTGGTGAAAGTGGGCACCCTTGTCTTGTTCCTGTTCTGAGAGGGATGGGTTTCAGTTTTCGTCCATTGAGTATGATGTTGGCTGTGAGTTTGTCATATATGGCCTTTATTATGTTGAGGTACTTTCCTTCAATACCTATTTTATTGAAGGTTTTTATCATAAATGGATGTTGGATCTTGTCGAATGCTTTCTCTGCATCTATTGAGATGATCGTGTGGTTTTTGTTTCTCATATTGTTAATGTAGTGAATCACGTTGATTGACTTGCGGATGTTGAACCATCCCTGTGTCCCTGGTATAAATCCCACTTGATCATGGTGTATAATCTTTTTGATATATTGCTGTATTCTATTTGCCAAAATTTTGTTGAGGATTTTTGCATCTATGTTCATCAGTGATATTGGCCTGTAGTTTTCCTTCTTTGTGTTGTCCTTGTCAGGTTTGGGCATCAGGGTGATGTTGGCTTCATAGAATGTATTAGGAAGTGCTCTATCTTCCTCTATTTTCTGGAATAGTTTGAGAAGGATAGGTATTAAATCTTCTTTGAATGTTCGGTAGAATTCTCCAGAGAAGCTGTCTGGTCCTGGACTCTTATTTTTGGGGAGGTTTTTTATTACTGTTTCTATTTCTTTACTTGTGATTGGTCTATTCAGATTCTCTATTTCTTCCTGATTCAGTTTGGGTAGGTTGTATGAGGCTAGGAATTTATCCATTTCTTCTAGGTTGTTCAATTTGTTGGCATATAGTTTTTCATAGTATTCTCTTATGATCCTTTGTATTTCTTCGGTATCTGTTGTGATTTCTCCTCTCTCGCTTTTAATTTTATTTATTTGAGCTTTCTCTCTTTTTTTTTCACTGAGTCTGGCTAAAGGTTTGTCGATTTTGTTAATTTTGTCGAAGAACCAACTCTTTGTTTCATTGATCCTTTCTACTGTCTTTTTTGTTTCAATATCATTTATTTCTGCTCTAATTCTTATTATTTCCCTCCTTCTACTGACTTTGGGCTTTGTTTGTTCTTCTTTTTCTAATTCCGTTAGGTGTCATTTGAGGTTGTTTATGTAAGATTTTTCTTCCTTATTGAGGTGAGCCTGTATTGCAATGAATTTCCCTCTTAGGACTGCCTTTGCTGCGTCCCAAATAATTTGGTACGGTGTGTTTTCATTTTCATTTGTCTCCCGATAATATTTGATTTCTTCTTTAATTTCTTCAATAATCCATTGTTTGTTCAGTAGCATGTTGTTTAGTCTCCACATTTTTGGCCCTTTCCCAGCTTTATTCTTGTAGTTGATTTCTAGTTTCATAGCATTGTGATCAGAAAAGATGCTTGATATTATTTCAACCCTCTTGAACTTATTGATGCTTGCTTTGTTTCCCAAGATATGGTCTATCTTTGAGAATGTTCCATGCCCGCTTGAGAAGAATGTGTAACCTGCTGTTTTTGGATGAAATGTCCTATATATATCTATTAGGTCCATCTGATCTAATTTTTCATTTAATTCTATAATTTCCTTGTTGATTTTCTGTCTGGATGATCTGTCCATTGGTGTTAATGGGGTGTTGAGGTCCCCTAGTATTATTGTATTGCTGTTGATGTCTCCTTTTAGTTTTGTTAATAGTTTCTTTACGAATTTTGGTGCCCCTGTGTTAGGTGCGTATATATTTATAACTGTTATGTCATCTTGGTGGAGCGTCACTTTTATCATTATATACTGCCCCTCTTTGTCTTTCTTTATCTGTTTTGCTTTGAAGTCTACTTTGTCTAAGTATGGCAACACCTGCTTTCTTTTGTTCATTATTGGCTTGGAGTATTGTCTTTCATCCCTTCACTCTGAGTCTGTGTTTGTCTTTGGGGCTGAGGTGTGTTTCCTGGAGGCAGCATATTGTTGGATCTTGTTCTTTGATCCATCCTGCCACTCTGTGCCTTTTGATTGGAGAGTTCAATCCATTCACATTTAGTGTGATTATTGAAACGTGGGGGCCTACTGTTGCAATTTTATCACTTGTTTTCCGGTTCTTTTGCATTTTGTCCTGATGGAGAGCTGTTACTTTGTATTATTGTCCTTCTGCTTATCTCCTTTGTTCTGGATTTTGTAACCCCTTTCCTTTTTTTGATTTTTCAGGAATGAGTTTCTTCCTGAGCGATTCTTGAAGAGGAGGTTTTGTGGTGATGAACTCCCTTAACTTTTGTTTATCTGGGAAAGTTTTTATTTCTCCTTCGTATTTGAAGGATATTTTCACTGGGTAGAGTATCCTTGGCTGCAGGTTTTTGTCCTTCAGAGTTTTGAATATTTCATTCCAATCTCTTCTAGCCTGTAAGGTCTCTCCTGAGAAATCTGCTGATAGCCTTATGGGGTTTCCTTTGTAAGTTAATTTTCTTCTGCCTGGCTGCCCTTAGTATTTTCTTTTTGTCATTGACTTTTGCTAGTTTCACTACTATATGTCTTGGGGTTGGTCTTCTTGTGTTAATAAAGTTTGGAGATCTATTGGCTTCTGTGACGTGAAGTTGCATCTCTCTTCCCAAGTTTGGAAAGTTCTCAGCTATTATTTCTTTGAACAGGCCTTCTGCCCCCTTCTCCTTCTCTTCTCCCTCTGGTATACCTATAATCCTTATGTTGCATCTCCTAATTGAGTCGGATAATTCTCGGAGAGTTTCTTGGTTTCTTTTTAGTCTTAATTCTCTCTCCTCCTCTGCCTGCAGCATTTCTATCCTCCAAATTGCTAATTCTGTCCTCCATATTATTGACCGTACTGTTCAGAGAGTCCAGATTTTTCTTAATCTCCTCCATTGTGTTCTTCATCTCCAGTATTTCTAATTGGTTCTTCTTTATAGTGTCAAACTCTTTTGTGACATACCTCCTGAACTCATTGAGTTGTCTATCTGAATTCTCTTTTAGGTTGTTGAGTTTTTTAATAATGGCAGTTTTGAAATCATCGTCATTTAGGTTATAGATTTCATTGTCTTTGGGATTGTTTTCTGGGGGCTTATCATTTTCCTTCTGTTGTGGAGATTTAATATATTTTTTCATACTGCTTGATGGCGTGTATTTGTGCCTCCGCATAGAGATAGAGTTTACTCGCTGCTTCCACTTGTTGCGACTGGTGTGTGAGGAGGGGGCAGCTGTTTAGACTGCCCCAACCAGGAACCCTGTCAGCTGTTACTGACTGGGCCTGGACCCCTCCTCGTAGTCACAGTGGTCCTGTGGGGTCCCTCGTCGGTTGTGGGGGCAATCGCAAGGGGGCTTCAGGCTGCTGGTGCCTACTGCTGCAGCCCACCTAGACGCACTCCCTCCTTGTGGTCTGCAGCAGTGTTGTGGGCTTTCCCATCAGCCAGGAGCAGGATCACCTATAATCTCCGATTTGTCCCTAACAGAGCCCACCAGATTACACTTGTCCACTATACGTCCCAGCAGAGCTATGGGTATCTTCTGCAGTCTGTCATTAGCTCACCTGTGCTGCTTTTGCCCCAGGGCCTTCCTGCCTTGCGATTGCCAGTCGGGACCTCTCCACTAGTGCTGTGCAGAGGCTTTCGCTGAGGCTGCTGTAAGAACCTGGAGATCCCCCCTGGGCTACGTAGCCATTTCACCAGAGCTCTACTCTGCCCCACTTCACTCTCATGGGATCTCTGGGAGCCCCTTGCCTCGTCTGGGACATGGCCACAGTCCGTGGGCCTGGCGGTGGCTTGTAAGTTGCTGCCTTGTGGGGAATTCTGCTCTAGGGAACTTCCTGGTGTTCCGAATGCTGGGCAGGGCCTCCCTACCAATGGCGAGCAGAGGCCCTCCCTGCTGGGGGGATGCAGGACCCTGGAGCAACCCCCCGGGCCGCAGAGCGGGGTGCTGGAGCTCCGCCCAGTCCCCAAGCACATCCACGGGAAGTCCCGGCACCCCCTGCACCGACCCGTGTGCAGGAGACCGTGAGCCCAGCAGCAGCTTGCGGCCTGGAACCGCCCGGGGGGATCCGCCCACCAGGAGCTTCTCTTTGTCCTGGATTCTGGGCCTGGCCTCCCTGCTAATGGCGAGCAGAGGCTTTCCCTGCCAGGGAGATGCGGAACCCCGGAGCCTTCCCCCGCGCCGCAGAGCCAGGCACTGGAGCTCCAACCGTGTCCCCAAGCATGTCTACGGGAAGTCCGGGTGCCCCCTGCACCGAGCCATGCGCCGGAGACCGTGAGCCCAGTGGCAGCTTGCAGTCTGGAGCTGCCCTGGGGGCTCCGCCCACCGGGAGCTTCCCTTTGTCCTGGATTCTGGTCATGGCCTCCCTGCTAATGGCGAGCAGAGGCTTTCCCTGCCGGGGAGGTGCAGGACCGCAAAGCCTTCCTCCGCGCCGCAGAGCCAGGCACTGGAGCTCCAACCATGTCCCCAAGCACGTCTACGGGAAGTCTGGGCACCCCCTGCACCGAGCCGTGCGCCGGAGACTGTGAGCTCAGCAGCAGCTTGCCGTCTGGTGCCGTGCTGGGCCTGCCAGGAGCTTCTCTTTGTTCTGGCTTCTGGGCGGAGCCTCCCTGCTAATGGCGAGCGGAGGCCTTCCCTGCCAGTGGGTGTGGGACCCTGGGGATTTCCCCCGGGCTTAGGTGTGATCGCAGGGGGCTTGGGTAGGGGTGTTGTCACCTGTTTCCACCGTTGCTCTGCTGGTGAGTGCACACTCCTGCCCTTGGTGTGTGGCGATGCTATGGGGGAGTCCACTGGAAGAGAGCCTCCTGCAGGAACTAGGCTGTCTGGGGCTCAGGGGTCAGAGAGTTTTCACCTATTTCCACCTCCTCCTGGGGGGAAGTCCGTCCGCCTTCCGATGTGTAGTAGCACGAGACTTTTAGGCGTCTTGAGATGCTATCTGGATATCCTTTGTTAATCAGTGAATGTCCAATTAGTTGTAGATTCGACGGGGGAGAGACAAAGAAGACCTCTCACTCCGCCATCTTGGTCCCACCCCTATTTTCGTTCTGTTCTTTTTTTTGCTGGGGAAGACTGGTGCTGAGCTAACATCCGTGCCCATCTTCCTCTGCTTTATATGTGGGACGCCTGCCACAGCATGGCTTGAAAAACAGTGCATAGGTCCACACCTGGGATCCAAAACGGCGAACTCCGGGCTGCTGAAGCAGAACGTGTGCCACCAGGCCAGCCCCTCAAACAGGTTATTTCAGACAGGCTCCTAAGGTGTAAACATTCTATTTTTTTTCCCCCCAATCCTATAAAATTTCCATTGTTTTCAACTTTGGAGATTTTTATGTAAGAGAAACAAGTAATGTACTCTTTTTTAATATTAAATTTTTGGTATCACAGCATTTTATTTTTTTTGAGATTTTCATAATTAAAGTTCGTGAATATGCATGCATTCATATATTTCACAACTCAAAAAGTATAAAATTCTTTACAGTGAAAATCTTTCCCACCCACCCACCTCTCCCTCTGCCACGAACTCTTTTCTGCCTCCAGCTGCTCTGACCTGCAGTGTGGTTCATTTCTTTTATATCTATTTAGAGGCTTTACACCTATACCAGCAAATATGTGTTTCTTTTTCTTTCATTTTCACACAAATATATACACATTGTTCTACCCCTTGCTTTTTTCATTCAATAGCTGCTTTCCTATCAGACCAGATTGATTTCTCAGTCTTTTACAGTTTGACAGTATTGTATTTTATGGATATACCATAATTTCTGTAATCAGTCCCCATTGATGAAGATGTGGACTTTTTCTGGTCTTTGGCTGTGAAAACAGCCCCAGTCTCAGCGAGCGCCGGTTGAGCCCTCAGTATGTGCTGTTCGAAGCCCTTGGCAGATCTTGAACCTGCTAGAGGTCGGTCCTCACACTGCCCCGAGTGTAGGTGCTCTCGTTAACCTTCATCCTGCCGGCGAGGACTCGAGCCACGTCGCCAGGAGCCCCTGGAGCTGGGATTGGAAGGAAGCAGCTGACTCCAGAATCCATACTTCTTGTTCTTGTTTTTTTAGCTTTTTATTTTGAACTAACTGCAGACTTAGAGAAAAGCTGAAAGAATAATAAAGAATTCCTCTCTACTCTTCACTCAGAGTCCTCGAATTTAACCTTTACATACATATTATTTTTCTCTGAACCATTTGAGAGTGAGTTGCAGATATAATGCCCCTTTATTCCTAAATACTTCAGTATATACTTCTTAAAAACAGAGACTCTTACGTAACCACAGTATAATTACCACACTCAGGAAACTAACGTCATTACGGTGCTGTTATCTAATCTGCAGACCTTATTCAAGTTTTACCAGTTGTCCCACCAATGTCCTTTAGAGGAAGGGAAAAAGTTTTCTTCTGGCCCAGGACCACACATTGCACTCAGTTGTCATTTCTCTTTAGTCTGATTTAATCTGGAATGGCTCGTCTGTTCTTTGTTTCTTAGGACCTTGATACTTTTAAAGAGTATAGGCTGGTTATTTTGTAAAATATTCTTTAATTGAGGCTTGTGTGTTTCCTCGTATTAGGTTAAATCACTCATCACTGTGATTGTTGTCAAATGGTGATTTTTCTAATTCCCCTTCTTCCGTATTCATTCCTTCTTTTATATCAGTATGGATTTGTAGAATCTTATTTTATTCAGTGTGTTATAATCCTTTGCTGCTGTTTATTTTAATGCTCCAACTGTCTCAGGCTTGGCCAGAGAGAACTGCTTCAAGCTGCCTCCTGTGTTCTTTTGACATGTCCCTCTCCTTTTTTGATACCCCCTTGCTTTCTGGGATAACTAGATGTCCCATGTTCATCTTGTGCTTTCTTTGCCCTGGAGTCAGCCATTTCTCCAGTTCCTTTAGTGGAAGGTGGCATTTAGAAAGCAAGGTCTGGGCTTCAGAGTACACTCTCAGCTACCACACGTTACTCCCTGTGACTCACCTTCCCTCAGGTTCTTTCGTAAGTGACTGAATGTATTTACAGGATAAAGACCAAGGAATAATGTTATTGTATCAGAGGTTATTTTGATAGATACTGCCAGATTATCACAGTATTTTTATGTGGTGAGATTCTCTGTTCTGAGACTGTTGCTTTGTTGCTTATGATTGTAACAGTGTTTTCCCCTTGCAGTAGTCTTGCAAATCATGTAAAACTTGCAAAGTAATGCCTTCCTTCATAAACATGTTGATGTGTTTACATTACACCTTTTACAGTTGCTGTCAGATCATTTTCTATGATTCCCTTTTATAGATTTAGCCAAGAGAGTTCTGAAAAAATGTTATTTCTTGTATGTGTGATTGTACCTTCCAAATTAAATATGCTTTATATTTATATTTCAGTTATGCTTCTAGTATGTTTCGGTAGTTTATTTAATAGTAATGAAGATGAATATATTCGAAAGGTAGGACGAGACCCAAGGAAAGCAAATGTTCGCCCTCGGTGTCTTTGCATTTTTTAGAAAGGTGAACTATTTTTTCTTTCTGCAACCCATTCTTTTAGAGCAACAATTCTCAACCAAGGGCGATTTTCCCCTCCAGAGGAGGGATATTTGGCAATGTCTGGAGACATTTCTGGTGTCTCAACCAGGCGGGAGGTAGGGCGCTACTGGCATCTAGTGAGTAGAAGCCAGAGATGCTGCTGAACGTGCTGACAGTGTCACAAACGACTGTCCAGTCCTGCATGTCAGTAGTGCCAAGGCTGAGGAGCCCTTTTTTTAGAGTAATTTATTAAAAGTGAAGTTGTATAAATGTTTCTGTTTTATAAGGTAGACTTGATACCTCCCTGATGGCGAGGGCGTGTAATGAACCTGAAAGGATCTTATGTCAGTGATTCCACTAAACACTGCTCTGTGTTTGCCACGGTGGCGAAGGTTAAGAGTTCGGACTGCAAAAGTGAGAGGAAGTCACCTTCTCTGGCTTGACTTTCCTGCCTTGTTAATTTTACAAGTGAAGATTCACCACTAAAGTGAAAACAGACATTAGCTCCTCTCAAGCATCTCAGTGTACGTTCTGACTTGTTTGCATGTCGGTAGGGTTATGAGCTTGAAAATAATTTCAGTTCTAGTTTTACTGGAGACCTTATTTTATTTCCTGCATCTGTCTGTTTTTACTATCAGTCTATTGATAACATTTGACATTCCATTGAACTAGAAATAGACCAAGATCAAAATGAATGAGGAATGCATAGTTCCCCTTTGTTCTTTTTTGCTCTTTATTTTAGGAGAGGAACGTTTGGTTAATTGACGCTGGGGAAGGAGTAAAAGAGTGTGTGTGTGGTTCTAAGGCTGATTGTAAATGCAGCATTATTTTGCTTGGAAAATGCTAATTTTAAGAACAAAAGACAATTTCCTGCTTTATTCATAAGAACATTGGAAATCATTTGATAAATTGACATTTTTACCACAGTAAGGTGATATTGTTTTTAACAGTGCTTTCTGGCCAGGAGTAATGGTGCACAATTAATTAATTCTTAGACTGGATTTTGTTTGACAAATTGGAGAAAGAGAGCAGAATCTTAGACATAGGGTGATTTTAGCACCCTTTATCCTTGACCTACATACATTATTTTATGTTTTATGTTTTGGCAAGCAATTAGAAAATGTGGGGCATTTTTTAGCCTGCAAGGTCTGATCCGTTTCTTTTGACTCTGTCATTAAGTCTGTCTCTGTTTTTGTTTTTCTATTTTATTTTTTATTGAGGTTATGATAGTTTACAACCTGTGAAATTTCAATTGTATGTTGTTGTTTGTCAGTCATATTATAGGTGCACCACTTCACCCTTTGTGCCCACTCCCATCCCCCCTTTCCCCTGGTAAGCACTAACCTGTTCTCTTTATCCATGTGTTTGTCTTCCATATGAGTGAAGTCATACAGAGATTGTCTTTCTTTGTCTGGCTTATTTCGCTTAACGTAATATCCTCAAGATCCATCTATGTTGTTGTGAATGGGACAGTTTTATCCTTTTTTAATGGCTGAGCAGTATTCCATTGTATATATATACACCACATCTGTATCTAATCATCAGTCGATGGGCACTTACGTTCCTTCCACATCTTGGCTATTGTGAACAATACTGCAGTGAACATAGGGGTGCATGGGACTCTTTGAATTGTTGATTTCAAGTTCTTTGGGTAGATACCAGTAGTGGGATGGTTGGGTCATATGGTATTTCTATTTTTAATTTTTTGAGAAACCTTCATACTGTTCTCCGTAGTGGCTGCACCAGTTTGCATTCCCACCAGCAGTGTATGAGGGTTCCTTTTTCTCCACAACCTCTCCAACATTTGTTATTTTTTGTCTTGGTTATTCTAGCCATTCTAACAGGTGTAAGGTGATATGTTAGTGTAGTTTTGATTTGCATTTCCCTGATGATCAGTGATGATGAGCATCTTTTCATGTACTTATTGGCCATCCGTATATCTTTTTGGGAGAAATGTCTCTTCATATCCCCTGCCCATTTTTTGATTGGGCGTTCGATTTTTTGTTGTTGAGTTGTGTGAGGCCTTTATATATTATGGAGATTAATCCTTTGTCGGATATATGATTTGCAAATATTTTTTCCCAGTTGATGGGTTGTGTTTTTGTTTGAATCCTGTTTTCCCTTGCCTTGTAGAAGCTCTTTAGTCTGATGAAGTCCCTTTGTTTATTCTTTCTATTGTTTCCCGTGACTGACAAGACATGATGTCCAAAAAGATCCTTTTAAGATTGATGTCAAAGAACGTTCTGCCTGTATTTTCTTCCAGAAGTCTTATGGTTTCAGGTCTTACCTTTAAGTCTTTGATCTGTTTTGAGTTTATTTTTGTGACTGGCGTGAAAGAATGGTCTCTTTTCATTCTTTTCCACGTGGCTGTCCAGTTTTCCCAGCACCATTTGTTGAAGAGACTTTGTTTTCTCCGTTGTAAGTTCTCTCCTCCTTTGACAAAGATTAGCTGTCTATAGATGTGCGGTTTTATTTCTGGGCTTTCAATTCTGTTCCATTGATCTGTGTGTCTGTTTTGTATCAGTACCGTGCTGTTTTGATCACTATGGCTTTGTAGCACATTTTGAAGTCAGGGATTGTGATGCCTCCAGCTTTGCTCTTTTTTCTCAGGATTGCTTTAGCAATTCAGGGTCTTTTGTTGCCCCATATGAATTTTAGGATTCTTTGTTCTATTTCTGTGAAGAATGTCATTGGGATTCTGACTGGGATTGCAGTGAATCTGTAGATTGCTTTAGGTGGTATAGACATTTTAACTATGTTTATTCTTCCAATCCATGTGCATGGAATGTCTTTCCATCCCTTTATGTTGTCATCAATTTCTTTCAGGAAAGTCTTGTAGTTTTCATTGTATAGATCTTTCACTTCCTTGGTTAAATTTATTCCAAGATATTTTATTCTTTTTGTTGTGATTGTGCATGGGATTGTGTTCTTGAGTTCTCTGTTAGTTCGTCATTAGAGTATAGAAATGCTACTAATTTATGTAAGTTGATTTTGTACCCTGCAACTTTGCTGTAATTGTTGATTACTTGTAGTAGCTTTCCGAAGGATTTTTTAGGATTTTCTATATATAAGATCATGTTGTCTGCAAACAGCAAGAGTTTCACTTCTTCATTGCATATTTGGATTCCTTTTCTTTCTTTTTCCTGCCTAATTGCTCTGGCCAAAACCTCCAGTACTATGTTGAATAAGAGAGGTGAGAGTGGGCATGCTTGTCTTGTTCCTGTTCTTAGAGGCATGGCTTTCAGTTTTTCCCCATTGAGTATGATGTTGGCTGGAGTTTGTCATATATGGCCTTTATTATGTTGAGGTACTTTCCTTCTATGCCAATTTTATTGAGAGTTTTTATCATAAACGGAGGTTGGATCTTGTCAGGTGCTTTCTCTGCTTCTATTGAGATGATCATATCGTTTTTGTTCCTTATTTTGTTAATGTGGTGTATCACACTGATTGATTTGTGGATGTTGAACCATGCATGTCCCAGGTGTAAATGCCACATTGATCAAGGTGTGTTATGTTTTTAATGTATTGGCTGTATTCAGTTTGCCAATATTTTGTTGAGGATTTTTGCGTCTGGGTTTAACAGTGATGTTGGCCTGTAATTTTCCTTTTTGTGTTGTCCTTGTCTGGTTTTGGGATCAGGGTGATATTGGCTTTGTAGAATGTGTTAGGAAGTGCTCCATCTTCCTCAGTTTTCTGGAACAGTTTGAGAAGGATAGTTGTTAAATCTTCTTTGAATGTTTGGTAGAATTTTCCAGAGAATCCATCTGGTCCTGGACTTTTATTTTGGGGGAGATTTTTGATTACTGTTTCAATCTCTTTACTTGTGACTGGTCTATTCAGATTCTCTGTTTCTTCCTGATTCAGTTTTGGGAGGTTGTAAGAGTCTAAGAATTTATCCATTTCTTCTAGGTTGTCTAATTTGTTGGCATATAGTTTTTCATAGTATTCTCTTATGATCCTTTGTATTTATGTGGTATCTGTTGGATTTCTTCTCTTTCATTACTGATTTTATTTATTTGAGCCTTCTCTCTTTTTTTCTTAGTGAGCCTGGCTAAGGGTTTGTCAGCTTTGTTTATTTTCTCAAAGAACCAGCTCTTTGTTTCATTGATCCTTTCTACTGTCTTTTTTGTTTCAATTTCATTTATTTCTGCTCTAATTTTTATTATTTCCCTTCTTCTACTGACTTTGGGCTTTGTTTGTTTTTCTTTTTCTTATTCTGTTAGATATAGTTTGAGATTGCTTATTTGAAACTTTTCTTGTTTATTGAGGTGAGCCTGTATTGCAATGAATTTCCCTCTTAGGACCACTTTTGCTGCATCCCAAATGACTTGGTATGGCACGTTTTCATTTTCATTTGTCTCCAGATAACATTTGATTTCTCCTATGATCCATTGGTCTTTCAGTAGCATGTTGTTTAATCTCCACATTTTTGCCCCTTTCCTGGCTTTATTCTTGTAGTTGATTTCTAGTTTCATAGCATTATGGTCAGAAAAGATGCTTGATATCATTTCAGTTCTCTTAAATTTGTTGAGGCTTGCTTTGTTTCCCAACATATGGTCTATCCTTGAGAATGTTCCACGCGCACTTGAGAAGAATGTGTAACCTGCTGTTTTTGGATGGAGTGTTCTATATATATCTATTAAGTCCATCTGGTCTAGTTTTTCATTTAATTCTACAGTTTCCTTGTTGACTTTCTGTCTGGATGATCTATCTGTTGGTGTTAGTGGGGTGTTGAGGTCCCCTACTATTACTGTGTTATTGTTGATATCTCCTTTTAGTTTTGTTAATAGTTGCTTTAAGTACTTCCGTGCTCCTGTGTTGAGTGTGTATATATTGATAAGTGTTATGTCTTCTTGATGGAGTGTCCCTTTTATCATTATAAACTGCTCCTCTTTATCTCTCTTTACCTGTTTTGCCTTGAAGTCTACTTTGTCTGATATAAGTATGGGGACGCCTGCTTTCTTACATTCACTATTAGCTTGGAATATCGTCTTCCATCCCTTCACTCTGAGTCTGTGTTTGTCTTTGGGGCTGAGGTGTGTTTCCTGGAGGCAGCATATTGTTGGGTCTTGTTCTTTAATCCATTCTGCCACTCTGTGTCTTTTGATTGGAGAATTCAACCCATTTATATTTAGAGTGATTATTGAAATGAGAGGGCCTAATGCTGCCATTTTATTGCATGTTTTCCAGTTCTCCTGTATATTTTCTTTGTTTCTCGTCCCATGAATTTCGCATTACCAATTCAGTTAGGTAGTTTTCTATGTTGATTTTCTTCTTATTTGTAATTTGTGCATCTGTTCCAATTATTTGTTTAATGGTTACCATGTGGTTTGTATAAAATGTCTCATAGATGAGATAGTCCACTTTCTGATGGCCTGTTATTTCCTTAGACTAAGCCGGTGCCATCCCTTTTCTCTTCCCCTTCTAAGTTGTAGTTGTCACATCTTTTTTTCTTCTTTTTTTAAAGATTTTATTTTTTCCTTTTTCTCCCCAAAGGCCCCCGGTACATAGTTGTATATTCTTTGTTGTGGGTCCTTCTAGTTGTGGCATGTGGGACGCTGCCTCAGCATGGTTTGATGAGCAGTGCCATGTTCGCGCCCAGGATTCGAACCAACGAAACACTGGGCCACCTGCAGTGGAGTGCGCGAACTTAACCGCTCGGCCACGGGGCCAGCCCCTCTTTTTTCCTTCTTGTGTTGTGAGTTTGTGGTTAAAATGACAAGATTATATTTATTCTTGGTGTTTCCCTTCCTTTTATCTTTAATGCTATACTTAAGCATTTGCTAACCTGATGGAAACCTGCAACTTTCTGATTTTGTCTTTCTGCTTATCTCCATTGCTCAGGGTTTTGTAGCCCCTTTCCTTTTTTTTTTTTTTTAGGTATGAGGGCCTTCCAGAGCATTTCTTGTGGGGGGGGGGGGGGTTCTTGTGGCGATGAACTTCCTTAACATTTGTTTGTCTGGGAAAGTTTTAACTTCTCCATCATATTTGAAGGATATTTTCGCTGGATAGAGTATTCTTGGCTGCAAGTTTTTGTCTTTCAGAGTTTTGACTATATCATTCCACTCTCTCCTAGCCTGTAATGTTTCTGCTGAGAAATCTGCTGACAGCCTGATAGGGGTTCCTTTGTAGGTTATTTTCTTTTGCCTTGCTGCCCTTAATATTTTCTCTTTGTCATTGACTTTTGCCAGCTTCACTACTGTATGCCTTGGGCTTGGTCTCTTTACATTGATAAAGTTTGGAGATCTATTAGCTTCTGTCACATGGAATTCCAGCTCTCTCCCCAGGTTTGGGAAGTTCTCAGCTGTTATTTCTTTGAACTAGCTTTCTGCTCCCTTCTCCTTCTCTTCTCCCTCTGGGATACCTATAATCCTTATGTTGCATGTCCTAATTGAATCAGATACTTCTTGGAGAATTTCCTTATTTCTTTTTAGTCTTAGTTCTCTCTCCTCCTCTAGCTGAAGCATTTCTATATTCTGTCCTCCAGACTGCTAATTCTGTCCTCCATGTTATCAGCCCTACTGTTCAGGGAGTCCAGATTTTTCTTAATCTCCTCCATTGTGTTTTTCATCTCCAACATTTCTGATTGGTTCTTCTTTATAGTATCAAGCTTTTTGTGACGTAACTCCTGAACTCATTGAGTTGTCTATTTGTATTCTCTTTTTTTGTTTGAGGAAGATTAACCCTGAGCTAACATCTGCTGCCAATCCTCCTCTTCTTTGCTGAGGAAGACTGGTCCTGACCTAACATCCGTGCCCATCTTCCTCCACTTTGTATGTGGGACCCCTGCCACAGCATGGCTTGCCAAGCCATGCCATGTCCACACCCGGCAGCTGAACTGGTGAACCCCGGGCCACCGAAGCGGAACATACGCACTTAACCTCTGTGCCACCGGGCTGGCCCCTGTATTCACTTTTAACTCATTGAGCTTTTTAATGATAGCTATTTTGAATTCTTTGTCATTTAGGTTATAGATTTCTGTGTCTTCTGGGTTGTTTTCTGGGTACTTGTCATTTTCCTTCTGTTCTGGAGATTTAATATGTTTTTTCATATTGCTTTATGGTGTGGATTTGTGCCTCCGCATAGAGGTAAAGTTTGGTTACTGCTTCCACTTGCTGCCAGTCGGGGGAAGGGGCAGCAGCTGTGTCATCTGTGCCAACCAGGATCCCTGTCAGCTGTTCCTGACCAAGCCTGGGCCACTCCTTGGGATCACAGTGTCCCTGTGGGGTCTCCTGTCAGCTGTGGAAACAATCACATAGGGGCTTTGGGTTGCTGGTGCCTGCTGTCACAGACCCACCTAGACATGCTCCCTCCTTAGGGTCTGCAGCGGTGTTATGGGCTTTTGCGGCAGCCGAGAGCTGGTTTGCTCAGAGTCACAGGTCTGCCACTGTCTGGTCCTGCTGGATCTCACTTGCCCACTCTGGGCTGCAGCCGAGCTATGGGCATCTAATGCAGCCAACAGTTAGCTCACCCGGCCGCACAACTTCTGCTCTTAGGTCGCCCAGCCTTTGTGCTTGCTGGCTGGGGCCTCTCCACTCCGGCTGGGTAGAGACTCTCCCTGCGGCCACTGTGGGACCGTAGATTTTCCCACTGGACCGAGGAGCAATCGCAGGAGGCTTAGGGATGTGGTCACCTGTTTCCACAGTCTCACCGATGCGCATGCCCACCCTCAGGGCTGTGGTGTTGCTATGAGCATGTCAGCCGGGAGGGAGTCGCCTGCAGGTACTAGGCTGTCTGGGGGCCGGAGAGTTCTCACCTGTCTCCACCTCCTCCCTGGGCGCAGTCCATCCGCCTTCTGATGTTAGCAGCGCGGTTCTCTCAGGCGTCCTGAGGTGCTGCGTGAGTATCCTCCATTGATCAAGAAATGTTCATTTAGTTGTAGTTTGAAAGGGGAGAGACAAGGAAAACTGCTCACTCTGCCATGTTGCTGATGTCACTCCCTGTCTCTGTTTTTTAGTAGCTGCAGAATTACTGTTCAGTTTTAGCCAGATCCTAAAGCCAGTTAAGAGCAGGGAATGAGCAGACCAGGAGTGAGGCTTGCTTTTTAGCCATTTTAAGCCTCGATCCTAGTCATGCCTGTTTTTTCTTTCTTTTGAGGAAGATTAGGCCTGAGCTAACATCTCTGCCCATCTTCCTCTATTTATATGTAGGACACCTGCCACAGCATGGTTTGATAAGCGGTGTGTGGGTCTGCACTGGGGATCCAAACTGGCAAACCCAGGACCACCAAAGCGGAGGATGTGAACTTAACCACCACACCACTTGGCCCACCCCGTGTGTTTTTTATTTCAAACTGACCTATTTTTGGGGGAGAGGTAGGGTTATAGAAAAGTAAACAGGAATGCTCTGACATGTTTTCTGCATCAACTGGAGCTCAATTTCTGTTGATTTTTCATGGAGGTTACTGGCTTGCAATCTTTTTCCTTTTTTACAGAGAAAAATGGTCAAGAAAAGGGATCATATCTGTTTAAGAAGTGGGTAGGTCAACATAATGGCCTACCCACATGGTTTAATTTAAAGACAGAATTTGAGAAAATCCTTCCTAGTATTGGTGGTTTATTCCCTGCGCCACCCCCCCCCCCCCATAGGTGATATTTATATGCAGAGCCTTTTTGACTACCCAAAGTCAAGAAATTGCCCTTGTTTCTGGGATGGGGAATCATTAAATGTCTCTTGAAATTTGCCAGTAAAATCGTGCAGAATTTCACTTTGGCTGATTTGCTAGTACACAGAAATGGCCCGTTCTTCAAGGTTCACAGTGCCTGTAGATAGGAAGCCGCTACAATGGATTGTTTACTGATAATTACTAAACTGTATAATTACCCAGCATTTATTCTCTTCCCCCTCCCCCACTACTAGTTTGATAATTACTTTAGAATAATAAAGTTTTCCAAAAAAAGTAGAATGCTTAGCCTGTTCTTCTGGAATATTCTTTTTTTCTTCTCAGTTTACTATCCTCCTTTTGAGGATAAATTCTTGTTTCCCTTCTCTATCCTGTAGTTTGGTTTGTACACTGATGGGCCTTTTCCAGATATAAATTTTGTAGTGAGATAAGAAGCCTCTACTTTAAGGACCAATTAAATCAGGAAAAGATGATGCCCTCATAGTTATTGTCTTCCAGTTCCTAATTTTCAGGAAACTGATTATGTCAGTAGCCTAGTTATCTGATAATAAGGTTACATTGTCCAAATAAGGTCGCTTTAGAAGAAGATGAAGTAAAGCTGGCTCTTTATCTGGCAGCCTTTCCCTGTTTATTTTCTACAGAGTGGCATTTATTTTACATTTCTTTATCAGTCTCAGCTCAGAAAGCTGAGAAGAAAGTAAGAGTGGACTGAAAGCTCAGAGAGTGGGCTATTTCTGTGTTGAGTCGGTGAGCTCTTCCTCGCTCTGCTGCTCATCTTCAGACCTGCTGCCCGGGTGGGGGCTGTTATTCACATGTGGCTGCTGAGCTCTAGAAATGTGGCTACTCTCAGCTGAGAAGTGCTGTGTCTGTAAAATGCACACCAAATGTCAAAGACTCAGTATGAAAAAAATAAATCATCTCTAAATAAATTTGTATATTGATCACATATTGAAATGGTAATATTTGGGGTATATTGAGTAAAATGAAATCTATTAATTTCACCCATTTCTTTTTGCTTTTTAATGTGCTTCTAGAAAATGTAAAATTTCACACATGGCTCACCTTCTGTTTCACTTGGACAGCACTGCGCTGGACAGTCTGTTTCTGAGAGACCCCAAGGTCATTCAGGGGGAATGTGCATTTTTTTAAATTGTCTGCCATGGTTTTGCCACTACGTGCAGGGAATGACGTTGTCGTTTCTTTTACTAGTGACACGTTGGCTAACTGGGGTCTTGTGATTTGTTTTGCTTTCTAGTGATGATGGCCAAAGAGAAGCCGCCAATAACGGTAGTCGGAGACGTTGGAGGGCGCATCGCCATCATTGTGGTATGGTCCCGTGTCATCCTTCACGTGCAGAGATGACACTACTGGCTCTTAGTAAATTGTCCACCTTTGGATTGTGTTTCCAGTAACAATGATAGAGTTAAATGGCTCCATCTATCCTTTCTCACCCAAACTCCCTTAGGACACATAGCAGAAATTTTTATGTAGATGAACAGGGATCATTGTAACCTACAGATGTCAGAAGAACATGTTAACTCCCGTAAGAAAATTCAACCCCGTGAATGACCTTTGTCAGAAAGGGTCTAGATTCCATCACAGTAGCTGACCTACTGAACCGTCAGCTTTGGGGCCATGAGGTAAACTACATATGAGCTGTTCCATCCTTACTAATGAGAACAAGAGCCTCATTCTTCACACTTGAACGTGATATATTTGCTCCCAGGTCTAAGTGCCTTTGCTGGGCCAGAGGATCAGCCCTTACAATGGCTCACTTTATTTCTATGTTCCCTCGTTTAACTTTCTCTTGGAAAAAAGTACATGGGACACTGGCTCTGTAGGATTAATCAGAAATTCGAAACAGGGAAATGAGTCTTGGCAGTCCTAAACTCTGCTTTGAATGTCACACGTGACCGTAAGGCTTTGCTGCTCTTTGTGCAGAAAGTACAGGCCACACGCCTTGTTGCTGTTTCTGGATGTTCGGTCTTTCACCCAGCGAGACAGCTCCGGTTTTCTGTTGGACATCCTCTGAAACAAAGTGCAGGGAAGGGTGGAGCGCTGTGTGTTGCTAGATGGAGATGAAGGGAGCTCCTTAGTACTAACTCGGGTCTCTTCTCAGGATGATATCATTGATGACGTGGAAAGTTTTGTTGCTGCCGCAGAGATCCTGAAAGAGAGAGGAGCCTACAAGATCTATGTCATGGCCACGCACGGCATCCTGTCTGCAGAGGCGCCCCGCCTGATCGAGGAGTCCACCATTGACGAGGTCTGTCTGCTCTCACAGGCTTGGAGCCGAGAGCTTGAGTCAAGATTTGCTGCTGTCTTTTCTGTGAAGAGTGAAATGACTGAGTCAGTGTTGCTTAATCCCTCTCTAGAGGGCCTAATGCAGTAGTGCTTTTTGGTGGCTAGCGATTTGTTGGGCAGATAGAAAGTTAGGAATATATATCTCTTTTCATAAAGATTTGCTTTATGTACTTCATTATAGTTTGTATTTCAGTATAGTTTGATACAGTCATTTTCTTAAGACCTGAATTCCTCCCTGATCATATGAAAGCTTTGCGCAGTGCTGGGCCTCCCCCTCTCGTTTCTGCATGCACAGACCATGATAGTCATAATCTTAGCTTTTGAACCATGTAACCTTTCCCTTGTGTAAAGTTGGTTAAGTTTAGTTCATAAAACTTTACCCAGTGGAATAAGGTTTTGTAGTTTGGAACTTGGGTTTCGGGTACTAAATGTTAGATAAACTTTTCTGAGTGACCACTTGGTCACACGTCAGTAACAGTGTTTATTTTCCATTGCTGCAATGACTAGGTGGTGGTGACGAATACTGTCCCTCATGAGGTGCAGAAGCTGCAGTGTCCCAAGATAAAGACTGTGGACATCAGTTTGATTCTTTCTGAAGCAATTCGGAGAATCCACAATGGGGAGTCCATGGCGTACCTTTTCCGGAACATCACGGTGGATGACTAGCTTTCGTGGCTGCCTCGACTCTGGAGCTCCTAAGGGAAATGTGGAAAGCCGTGCCGCCACTTATGTACAGTGTTTCCTTTCAAGGGAGGACTGGAAATGTCTGGAGTCAGATAGTCTCTCTCACCAAGTTTGGTAGGTAGGAGGCATTACATTAAGATAGTCAAAAGGAAGACAGAGCTAACAGGTAAATGGCCTTAAATGTTTACTGTTGTCACCCTGTTCCTTAAACAAAAGTTACAGACATCTTCCTGAAAAGAATCTGAAAATCTTACTGATATTGAAAAGGAGTTCAAGGTAGATAAGGTCTTAACTCTCTAATGTTCATTGAGTTGTTTCAGCCGCAGGGAGACGTACGTGTTGATGTGGAACGTGGGTAGGGAAGCTGCGTGCACAGGAATTGTTTCTATTCTGATTGTCCTTCCCAATCAACTTCATGTAAATCTTTTGTAGAGAATCATATTTTCTTTGAGAAATTGCTGTGCCTACAGCCATTGAACAATGAAACTTTTGTGGTGTTACTCCTGGTAAGGGTGTCAGATTAGAGAATAACATACTGTCTCTGGATATCTGTGTTGCTCTTAAATTGCAAATAAAAGAATTTGTTGTCTTGCTGGTCTGTTGACTGCATTGCAAGCTGCCCGCTCTCCTTCACGGTGACTGACTTCTGTCCAGACTGCAGAAGACAATGGGGGCTGGCCCGGTGGCCGAGTGGCTAAGTTCGCGCGCTCCGCTGCAGGCGGCCCAGTGTTTCGTTGGTTCGAATCCTGGGCGCGGACATGGCACTGCTCATCAAACCACGCTAAGGCAGCGTCCCACATGCCACAACTAGAAGGACCCACAACGAAGAATATACAACTATGTACCGGGGGCCTTTGGGGAGAAAAAGGAAAAAATTAAAAAGAAAAAAAAAGAAGACAATGGACATAAAATAAAGGGTGGTCCGGGACATGGCTGGTCCCAAACCCTAGATAGAAGTCTCCTGCAGGTCCCATCCCCTTCCTAAGCATTGAAGTTAAATCCTTGTCGAATGGTATATTTAAAATCTAAATTTTTAAGAAGTAGAAGTAATTGTATTTTTCCTGTGTGATTTACTGCATTTCTCAGGACTGCACTGGGCCTTTCTGCCCGGCAGTCACAATTACATGATCACAACTCCAGTTATCCCACATTTGTCAGGTAGGCCTTGCTGCAAATGTGGGATAACCCTTTTATACCTTTTAGTCTGATTCAAGTCAGGGCTGAGCAGAACGGGAGGGAGGAGTGTCTGCTGGGAAAGGAACTGGAACTGCTCGTGGGTCCTGTTAGTTCCTGAGAGAGAATAAAGGACAACTCACTGGAATTTCTCTGCAGGGAAGTTTCCTTGACATTTTTATCTCTTTCCTAATGACTAGAAGTTCCCAGCCCACAGTCAAGACTCTGAGCACGTTAGATTTTTTAAGCACACGAATAAGTTGCCTTCTGTTATAGTCCAAGTAGGGGAATTCTGAGCAAAGAACTTAATTACAAAATAATCAGTGTGGTGGCAGAAGCAGAGCTGTGGACTGTTACTCAGGTGACCTGTCCTTATCCGTAAGGTCAGGCAGATGACTTGTCCTTTCTGGGCCTCTGTCATCTCCTGTAAAAAGGGAGGTTTGAATTGAAAGCTGTGGTTTCAGTGAAAGCTCCTCAACTCCCAAGTTCCATTTATACCTCCAGTTAATGTTTTCTTTCCCGTGTCTCTTTAGAGATTTTTAAGTGTACTTATTTTGCAAAAGCGTTTAGTAGAATATATTTCCTGAGATTATAATTAGAATATATTAGGATACGCCCTTTCCGTTGGCATTTCGTGAGTCATAATATGTGCCTGGTGTGATACCAAGTCTCAGGATGTGAAAAGGAAAACGTGAGGCCTCAGGGAGCTGACATCCCGGCCGTAGCTGATGTAGGAGTGGTGGTAGTAACTTTCTTCTGGAAAGTCACTGAACTTAGAATTGAGAAAGGTCACACACCACAGCCTCCAGTAAGCTGATGCTGGGTCCCAAGGCCCTTCACTATGTGATCTGGCCTTGAGCTTTGTAAGGTAAGTGTGTAAGTGCACAGAAGACTGCAAAGAATGTGACCACCCACCCAACGGCCTTCTGTGTGCCAGGCACTGGGGATGCAATGGTGAGCAAGAGTCCTTGGGTGTTAGCCTCATGGACGTTACAGACGCACAGTTAATTCTGTTCCCAAGGAACTCTGGTTTTCGGAGGGGAAAGGGGGGACAGGGACGTGAAGGGTTTTAATTAAGTTTTACCAGCTCAGACTAAACTAAAAATTTGTAAATTAGTTAAAATAGGAGTACATAGTACAGACGCGTTCACAGGTTTTCATTAGCTTTCCCAAATAGAAACACTGAAATTTTACGTTTTCTGGAAGAACCTGGCATGGCGGAGGCCAGCCTCAATTGTTGAGAGCGCCAAGTTCGTCTCGTCCCGTCTAATCCTGCCTTGTAATGAGCTGAGATCCTGGCGCTTGACCAGATGAATCTGTTTTAAGATAAATTAGGCCAGGGCAGCACAGAAAAGGCCTGTCATCTGGTGGCTAATTGGAACCGCCTGAGTAGTGAGCGGTGGTTTCCAAGTTACCCTCCCTTCTGATTGAGCAAAATGATATGGAACCGTCCCCAAGGGGCCCAAGGCCTCAGGGCCGCTTAGGGACATGCCACTGCCCTGCCTAATGGAACAGCTGAGGACAAAGCGTAGTTGCCATGATACCCCTGAAATCTCTCCATTCTTGGTGGCCCCCAAGGGCGAGTGACTCATGGGCCCTTCTGGGTTAAGCAACGGCTGGAATCTAGGTGGACCTCAGGCCTCTTCCCTCCCCCAATTGATGTGTTCCCAGACAGAAAGGCCTTGGCACAGCCCAGAACGCCTTTCCGCCGGGGCGTTTATGAGAATAAAGATCAGTGGCGCCCTGGAGTATGGCCAAGGCTCCCCCAGACCCCGTGAAGACAGGCTCCCCTTGTGAGTTTGGGGGTGGCTTCGAGCACGGGCAGGTCGGGAAAGGCGCGGCGGCCGGCTCTCCGCGGGCGCGTTCTTCCGCGGAATCCTGGGGGCGCGCTGGGGCCACCACAAGCGGGCCGCGAACGTGGCCGCCCTCGCGTTCCAAACGCCCGCCGGCCGCGAGAGGAGGGCCGCCCAGGGCGGGAGCGCCGAGAGCCAGGCCGGAAAGCAGACGGCGGCGAGGCGGGTTCCCGCGGGCGAAGAGTGGGCAGCGCGGCGCCCGGGCGCTTCCTCTCCGTCCTCCGGGAGGGCGCCAGACCGTGGCTGGTGCCCGGCGCGGCTAGGCACAAGGGCAGGGGCGCCCCGGGGCCTCGCAGGGACCCCGAAGGGCCCCAGAGGAGCGGGGAGCAGTGAGGGGGTCGCGGAGCGCTCCTGAGAGGGCGCACGATGCCGCCCGCGACGGCGGCCACCAAGGTCACCCTCCGGGAGCTGGCCGACCTCGCCATCGGCACCCCGGAGCTGGGCGCCGTCAACTTCACGGCCCTGCACACGCTCATCGTGGCCATGCTCAAGTGCCTCAACCTGCGGGAGACGCGGATCGACTTCCAGGCGCCGTCGCCCGAGCAGGGTCTCTCCTTGGAGCTCCCCCAGGCCTCGCTTAGCGCCCCGCAGCTGGCGACGCCCAAAGAGAGGCGGAGGAGCAGCGGCGCGGGCAGGGCGCCGCCGGTGCTGGAGGGCCAGGTGAAGGAGCTGGGCGCGCAGGTCCAGGACCTCAGCAGGCAGCTCAAGACCATGGGGAGCCAGGTTCAGGGCATCGCGTCCCACGTGCAGCATCTCAGCGCCACGGCCAGCGGGCTCGACGCGAACACCCGGAGGTGGCTGGAGGAGAAGGAGACGGCCATGCTGATGCCCGAGAAGCCGCGAATGGAGGCAATGAAAATCAGGAAGGACAGCGAGGCGGTCAGCGGCCCCCGGGTGAGCGCGCAGGGCCCCGGGCACACCTTCCGCCCCTCCAGCCCACTCTGCAGCCCCGGCTGGAGCTGACCCCAGAAGGCGCCCAGCGTCCCCGCGGGGCGGTGGCGTGGGGAGGGCCGGGCGCCAGGCCTCCGTGCGGCCCTGCCCCACGCGGCCCATGCTCTACCTTGCAGACCATGGAGCTGCTCCACGATGTCACGGAAGACATGAAAACCCTGAAAGAAGTTCACCAAAAGGCGCAAGAGCTGCCCGAGTTGAACCCCCAGGTGAGGGCGTGGGGACCCCACCTCTGAGTGCCCAGTTGCCCCTTCCCACGCAGCCTCTTTCCTCGCCACTGTTTACACGGGGGCTCACCCACCGCTTATCAAACACCCAAGGATCCTGAACCAACCCAGAGGGGAGTGGACAACTTCTCAATATTCTTTGAGCGAATTTTCTTTAAACAAGAATGGAGAAATAAGGTGGTGGTGAGACAAAGCTCAGTCCAAGAGGAGGGGCTCTGGGATGCAGAGAGTTAGCGGCTCGCTGGGCGGTGCAGCGGGCAGCAACGCTTCCACTGGGGTGGTTGTTTCCTTGGAGAGAGAAGTACAGATCCTTGGCATCAGCACTTTCCAACAATCAGCAGGGACTGCCGACTGAAACAGAGTCTGGGTAAAGGTTAATTCCTCTATTTGATCATCAAGATGAGGAGTTTGAATCCTGGGAAACAGTTGAACAGAACACTCTGATCAAACTGCCCTGCAGTGCCAGGGTTTCAGGGCAGCTTCTCTCTCTCACAAAACAGCGCACTGCAGCGAAGAGGGAAAAACTCACAACTAGATTTCATGTGTGTCCAAAACGGGATTAGGGTACATCTGGTTTTCCTCTAGATTATGCGTGAAAGTAACATAAACAAGAATTCCTTGGTTACACGTCAAACAAGTTCAGAGACGCTGATGTTACCTATGTGTGGATGGAGGCAAGGACCAGGGTGGTTCTTTATTCCCTCAATCTCCAAGAAATGCAGCTGGGGGTGTCTGAGCGAGGTTCCCTTTATCTCTTCCTGTTGCTGGTTTCTCCAGCTGGCATCTTCAGTGGTGAGCCGAGGGGTTGCGAGGTCATTTGACAGGCTGACGGTGGCCTGCACGGCCACTCCCCAGGACAGCGTGGATGTTATTGCACTGACTTAAAGTCCGCGCAGGATTCCTGGCTTGCTGGATTTGCCTATCAGGCCAGGTAGAGGGGTCCCAAAAATCTGACCACAGGACCCAAAGCATGTCACTTCAGGAGATACTAGGCCATGCTCCTATTTCAGGCCCCTCCGAGGCCCACATGGGGGATTAGAGCTGGAAGGAGAAGGAGGAGCAGTGAGGAGGAGGCTCAGGGAGAGGCTGAGAAGAGAGACTTGCGGGAAAAGAAAAGCTCAAAGGAGGCAGGAGGCAACAAGCCCCTGGGGGGACGCCTGCCCGCTGATCCCATTCGTTGTCAGCTAGGCCCTGAGACCCGGCAGGACTCATCTCGCTCTGGGAAGCTTTTCTTTTTGAAGTCTGGTGTTTTTTGGGTTTAGGTTGATTTGCTTTTTGGACAAAAGGCTTGCTTTACCTTTAGATTCTCAGATTCTGAAGGTTTGCAGATTTGCTCTGGTTCTTTTGAGGTGCTTTTCTCTTTAAACAGCACAGACATTCAGAAACCCTTGAAGTAACCGACCGTTTCTGTCCTTGAGAGGCGAGGTCAGCCTTGTCCTACAGGGCTGGAACATTTCATTAGTGGGTGGTGTGAAATGGATGCCGGGACCAAAGGACCCAACCCTGCATTAGCGCTTGCTCTTGGCATGCTGTCCCCCGACACCACGCCACTGCACCCCACTTCCCTTCCTCTGGTTGGCTCAGAAGAGATTGGGGAGCCTGGCTGACCAGCCTTCTCTCTACCCTCTGCTCCTCTCAGATCTACACCTCTTCTCCCCTGTGTGTGTGTATGTGTGCGCACGCACGTGCTTGTGTGTGTGCATGTGTGCAGAGGGGCCACAGGTGTGGCTGCTTTGATCCTCCATCTCTGAACTCTTCTTCCAGAAACTCGTCCAGCGGGTTGATGAACTAGAGAGGCTAATCAGAGGCCGGGAAGAATTCCTGGTAATATCGGCCGGTTCTGTGGGAAAGGGCCCTCAAGAGGGGAGCGGAGGATGTTTTCTCTCAGCCTGGCCCCTATCTTGGGGCTCACCCAGACTCCCGCCTGGATGTCTGCACCCCGCCAGGCTGGGGTGCTGTGTGCCCTTTGCCTCTCAGGGCACTGCCCCTAGATTGAGGAGAAATCCTGTCCATCCCTGCCCAGCACTCCATCAGGGGCCCCATGGGACAGGAGACTGGCTGCCCAAGACTCACTGGCCACTTGAAGGACAGTGCCTTCTCCTTGGGCTTAGGGCTGTGGAAGGACCCCCCCCGACCCCCCCCCCATTAGCTCAGTTCTGTTCTTAAAGCTTCCCGGGATTACACTAGGTGTACGTGTTGCACATGTGGTGTGTATGTATGCACGCACATGTTGTCTGCTCCCGTCAGGATCAAATTGGCCGGAAGCTGAGTGTGATGCCTGTTGGAGAAGAAGTCACGATGGTCACCTGGGAGGAGCTGGAGCAAGCAATTACTGACGGCTGGAGAGCCTCACAACAGGTAAACAAATGGGGGGCCTGGGCTGTGGTCTCGGGTGGGGCTCCCCTGAACCTCTCCCTTTTTACTACTACACAGTATTCCATTATGTGGATGTTCATAATTTACTTCACGTGTTTCCTATTATGGATATTTTTAATGTTTTTCTCCCAATCTTATAAGAAACCATGTTCCAGTGTGACATTCACACAGTGAACATACTCACAGGGTAAGTTCCTAGAAATGGAATGTGCGTTTGTGACTTGGCTAGCTTTTTGCCAGATTGCCTCCAGTGGATGTGGTTCCAATTTAGACCCCCACCAGCAACGTAGGAGAGAACTTGTTTCTCAGTATCCCCACCAGCACTGTCCACTGGTACCCAATTTTTTGAGCGTGGCCAATAGGTTGGATGGGAAACAGTGTCTGGGTGTAGTTTTGATTTGCTTTCACAGCTTTTCAAAATTCCTTTACAGTGTGTCTTGAAATGCACGAGTCTCTTCACTATTAGTGGACAAAGGTGGCCAACCCTGGAAATAAAACCTCTTCAGGGGGCCCTCTGTGGATGGTGACTTTTACACATGGGTGTCTACATCTGTCTGTCCCGAGACAGTGCACAGGCTAACCAATTCATTTTCAAATCCCAGCCTTTCTTTATCTGAATAATATGGGTATTTGCAAATGGCCCTCAAGGACAAGGATCGGCTGCCCTTTTGGTCTTGAATTCCTCTTTCCCTGGGTTTGTGCATCTGAGTTACTCAGAGAGGATCACAGCAGTGTACACACACAAGCAGGGGACCAGAGTGGAGTCTTTGGTGCCACCAAGTGGCCATCTGAAGTGTGCCAAATATTATCCGGGTGCAAAAGACAGCCTGCTTTCTGAATTCTTGGCCTCTTCAGAGGAAAAGTAGCATCAGAAAGGGTTGGGAGGCCGGCCTGGTGGCACAGCGGTTAAGGGCGCACGTTCCGCTTCCATGGCCCGGGGTTTGTGGTCCAGATCCTGCGTGTACACATGGCACCACTTGGCAAAAGCCATGCTGTGGCAGGCGTCCCACATATAAAGTAGAGGAAGATGGGCACGGATGTTAGCTCAGGGCCAGTCTTCCTCAGCAAAAAGAGGAGGATTGGCGGCAGATGTTAACTCAGGGCTAATCTTCCTCAAAAAAAAAAAAAGAAAAGGCTGGAAGAGGAGCCTGCAAACAAAAAGAGCAGCCTAGAAAAAGGTGGCCATTGCTTTGGCTGTTTTTTTTTTAAAAACCAAGCTTTTTACACATACTGCTATCATATGTTTTGAGCAAACAACACATTTTCTTGGGTTTGCAGCAGAGGACCTGCAAGACATGTAAGCAAGCATCGACACGAGCCCCTTGAGACCCTTTTACTTCTCCAGCGCTAAGACAGGGCCAGGGTTTTGACAATTGCTCATAATCATGAACAACTCCAGAAGCAAATGAGGATCAATATAAATATGAAAAGACTTTTGAGAAGAGAACAAGCTGTGGTGGCCACAAGCTCGGCTGCTGCACCGCCTGTGATGACAGCAGTGGGGAGTTCACTGTCTCAGGCTTAGAAAGTACAACACACTTGAGACCCATTTTTCTTGTGTTGGTGTTGGGAGCCTTTAACACAAAGAGGATGTCAGGGTTTCTAAAGTAGGCATTTTTAAGGTCAATTGTGGGTTTTGGCAGACAGGTGTTACCTCAAGGGCGATTGTGAGGCGCACCGTCTGCCTGCGCACAGTTGAGAGCCAGGGCTGAAGGCAGGGCCGTGAGTAGGGGGCATGTGATCAGCACAGAGGAGTAAACGTCCATATTTGGAGAATCAGACGTGAGAAGGGAGTTGTATTTTGATTTTCAGGAAGAAGCTGCAACTGTACGTGTAGCAGCTACAGTTAAAGGAGCTCAGAATCAGAGCGGAAGATGCCTGTTCCAGGGCGCGAGTGTGCGAAGAACACAGACCACTTGTTCCCAAGGGCGTAGTCTAAGGGGCAACGGGGCGACTCTTTACAGCTTTGTTCATATACCCAAAGTGAAGACAATGATACTTCTTCCTCTTCTTCATTCTCCCCACCTCTCCTCCTCCTCCTACTTCTGCTAACCGTAACAAAGAACGAGAGGCTTATCATAGCCAGGAAGACCCGACCCTAGCGCTCTAGTCAAACTTGCCTGAGGGAGTGAGTAAGGCTTCCTCACTTCCCTGTGATCAAGGTCATGGATCTGAATTTCCAGCCAACGTCCTGACAGGCGTTTGACAACGGAAGAGGCTTCTAGTGACCGTCTAACTGGGTCCGTGGACCTCGAGCACAGATGTTCTCTGGCATAAATAGCACATCCGAGGTAAACAACAGTTTTTCTGAAGCTTTGTGGCCCAACAGGCTAAATAAAGTAGAAAGCAAAAAATAAAACTCTTATTTGGAGGTGTCTCTCGAGGGAGAGGCAGGTGACGACCGTGAGGTTGTGCTCACTGTTTGGGTGTCCTCAGCTTTGGGACCCGAGAATAGTGGAGCGATTTGGGGAGGGGCTTCACAAGATGGAATCTGATTTCAACTAACTGGGCAAAATAGATCAGTCTAACCTCGTGGCGTGTCCACAGAGAAGCAGAAATAAGAATTCTGTAATGTCCTGAGGTCATGGAAATAGCAGGTGGTGGGCTGGCGAGCTCAGTCAAGGCAGTCAGGACGAAAGCGCCCGTTCTAGAGGGAGCGCCGGATCCACCCTTCCAGAGGGGAGTGGTTGCACACCCTCATTCTTCAGGTCAGCAAAGAAGTAGGGGCTTAAAAGAAGTGCATTTTGACTCAAAATTAACCCATTGCTTCAAAGATACACATTTCCCCCCACATTTTAGCATCTCTGAAATCAGGATGTGTCTTAGAGTTGATGGCATTTTATAATTAATTGGCAGTGATTTCCTTTTCCCACTGGTTCATAAAATAATGGTATCTTAAAAGGATGCTGTCCTGGGCTTACTGAAATGTGGAGAGAGACAGCACGAGGCACATTTTGGTTAGAAAGTCCTACGATATTGATGATCTTGGAAAGTGTAGAGAGTTGAGAAGTTGTCTTAACATAGAGCGACTAGCATCTTTGACTCCAAAATTCTTGGCTTGGGGGTGCAGGGTGTAAAGGACAAAGGAACAGAGGGCTGGTCTCCAGGTTTTCCCAACAAGAAAGAGGCTGTGTGGTTCTAGTTTGGTGATTTAGAAATCTAGAAGATGAGTCTTAAGCATGGTTTGTGTGAGGAGGTCAACATCGGCATGCATTGTTTCCAGTTCCTATCATCCTCAAGAATGACGTGGGTCTAATCTAATGCCATTAATGAAAACTAACAACTTTTCTAAGACCCCATTCCACCCCCACCCCCACCTTTGTAGCTGTTCTGTCCATCTTTCTAGGATTTTGAAGTGTTTGTTCTGTGAAACCAGAACTTTGATTTTAGTGTCTGTAGTAAGCTGAATACTGGCCGCCAAAATATCCTTGCCCTAATCACAGGAACCTGGGAATGTTAATTTATATGGCAAAAGGGACTTTGCAGGTGTCATGAAGTGAAGGAACTTGAGATGGAAGATTACTCTGGATTGTCTGGGTGGGCCCAAAGATGTAATCACAAAGGCCACAATAAGAGGGAGACAGAAAGAGATTCTAGGCCTGAACAGAAGCTGATGTGACCACAGAGGCAGAGATTGGAGCAATGTGGCCACAAGCCAAGGGATGCCAGCAACTGTTAGAAGGTAAAAAAAGACAAGGACATGAATTCTCCCCTCAGAGCCGCCAGTTCACAAGGAACCAGCCCTGCCATCACCTTGTCTTTCGCCCAGCGAAACTGCTTTTGAATTCTGACCTCCCAGGCTGGGAGATAACAAATTTGGGTTGTTTTAAGCCACTGAGTTTGTGGTACTTTGTAACAGCAGCCCGAGGAAACTCAAAACACAGTCACTTTTTCCTCTTGAGGCAATTCATGAATGATTGGCTCATCCTGCAGGTTTACCTGAGGTTTTTCTGCCATTTTCTGATATTCTTGTTTCTGAACATTGGGCGGTAACCTGGGCACGAAGTCCACAGCCAATGCTTCCAAGAGTGGTTTTCTGACATTGGCAACACGTTGGGTGTCTTTTTAAGACTTGCTTTCAAAATCTTGCCATGGCATTAGCTTCCTTGTCTCCTCTATTTTGTTTGTAGTGATTGATTTTTAGCCCAGTTGGCCTTTCTAGGGCACAGGTGATAGGCAGAACTAAGATGGCTCCCAAGCTTCCTGCCCCTGGTGTAGACACAGTTTGATCCCCTCCCCAGGTGTGGGCAGAACCTGCGGACGGGATGGGATGTCTCTCCCGGATTAGGTTGCTAGTAAATTGACTTTGAGTTAATTAAAAAGGAGATTATTCTGGGTGGCCGTGACCCAGTCAAGTAAGCCCTTCTAAGGAGGGTATCTAAGAGATGCTCTCTTGCTTGTCTCTGCATGGCCCCTAAGCAGGAGACCATGAGGCCGAGATTGAGAGCAGCCTCTAGGAGCTGACCTAGTGACTCTAGGGTGACCCTCGGCCAACAGCCCACAAGAAAACGGGAGCCTCAGTCCTCCCACCAGGAGGAACTGAATTCTGGCAACAGCCTGAATGAGCCTGGAAGACAGCCCTGAGCCTCAGAGGAGGCCACAGCCTGGCCCAGACTGCAGGCTGTGTGGCCCTGATAGAGAACCCAGCAAAGATGCGTCTGGACTCCTGACTCACAGAAACTGTGGGACAATAAACTCATGTTGTTTTGGGTGGCTATGTTTGTGGCAATTTGTTACATAGCAGTAGAAATAGAATTCTTGTTAAATGACTTGGCGCATCACTGAGAGTAGTCCCAGAGCTGGAGTTATGGGAGGGCCATTAGGCCCCTCCAGTGAGGCGGCTTCTGACCTCAGAAGCCCCAAGCTCTGACCAGGTGAGGTCCTAAGATGTTGTAAATCTCTAATGCTTCTTGGAATTTTGTAAGTTCCTCGTCAATGGTAGGGAATTGCTTTGCTAAGATTTTATGGTCTCCTAGTGCCTGGGCAGAGCCCACCACCACCAGGGGGATGCCAGGCAGTCTCCTAACAAGAGCTGGTGCATTTGCAGCTTATCCGATGCCAGTCAATAGATTTGGACCAAGCTGCAGGTGACCTTTAAGATTATCATTGCCTGAAGTTGGATCCTGACTAAAGATGACGTGATGAGGATCATAGTACAGCCTCTGGTCGGGGTCAGATATACCTAAAAGAGACGGCAGTAGGGCGACTACTAGCTCGGGCTTATGGAGAGCCATGGGGTTTTGTTTTTCTCCCACATTTAAAATTGATTTTTATTTTTATTTTTTTAAAATAGACTTTTTAAAGAGCAGTTTTAGGTTCACAGCGAAATTGAGAGGAAGGGATAGAGATTTCCCATTTATCGCCTGCCCCCTCTATCCACATCCCCCACCAGAGCGGTACATTTGTTACAACTGATGAGCCTACATGGACACATCATTATCACCCATAGCTTGTCTATGCGTTCACTCCAGTGTTGGCCAATCTATGGGTTTGGACAAATGTGTAATGGCATGGGTCCACCGCTATAGTATCATCACACAGAGTCGTTTCATTGCCCTAAAAATCATCTGTGCTTTGCCTATTTACTCCTCCCTCCCCCTAACCCCTGGCCACCACTGATCTTTTTACTGTCTCCCTAGTTTTGCCTTTTCCAGAATGTGATAGAGTTGGAATCACACAGTCTGTAGTCTTTTCAGACTGGCTTCTTTCACTTGGTAATATGCATTTAAGTTTCCACTATGTCCTTCCGTGGCTTGATAGCTCATTTCTTTTCAGTGCTGAATAATATTCCCTTGTCTGGCTGGGCCGCAATTTGTTTATTCATTTACCTACTGAAGGACACCTCAGTTGCTTTCAAGTTTGGCCAGTTATGAATAAAGCTGGTATGAGCATTTGTGTGCAGGTTTTGAAGTGGACATAAGTTTTTGGCTCCTTTGGGTAAATACCAAGGCCTGTGATTGCTGGATCATATGAGAAGAGTATGCTCAGTTTTCTCAGAAGATGGCAAACTGTCTTCGAAAGTGACTGCACCATTTTGCATTCTCACTGGCGGTGAATGAGAGCTCCTGTTGCTCCACGTCCTCGTCAGCATTTGGCGTTGTCAGTGTTCCAGATTTTGGCCATTCTAATAGGTGTGTAGTGGTGTCTTGTTTCAATTTGCGTTTCCCTGATGACATTCCTGGTGTTCGTAATTTGTGTCTTTTCTCTTGTGTTCCTGGTCAGCCTGTCTAGAGGTTTATCCATTATCTTAATCTACTTAAATAACTGGCTTTTGGTTTCATTGATTTTCTCTGTTGTTTTCTGTCCATTGCTTTCTGCTCTGATCTTTATTATTTCCTTTCTTCTGCTTACTTTGGGTTTAATTTGTTCTTCTTTTGCTAGTTTCTTAAGGTGCAAGCTGAGGCCATTGATTTCAGACCTTTCTTCTATTCTAATATCAGCATTTAGTGCTATAAATACATCCCTCAGTATTGCTTTAGCAGCATCCCACAAATTCTGGTTTATAGTTCGAAATACTTTCTATATCCCTTTTGATTTCATCTATAATCCATGACTTATTTAGAAGTGTGTTATTTTGTTTCTAAATACTTGGGGATTTTCCAGGGATCTTTCTGTCACTGATTCCTAACTTAATTCCACTGTGGTCAGAGAATATAATCTGTACAACTTGAATCCTTTTAAATTTGCCTATTTTATGGCCCAGAATATTGTCTCTCTTGGTAAATGTTTTCTGTGCCCTTGAGAACAATGTGTCTTCTGCTGTGGTTGGGTGAATGGTTCTGTAAAAGGCAGTGAGTTTGGCAGTGTTGTTCAAGTTTACTATCTCTACTAGGGTTAAACTGTGTGCCTCCTGCACACCACTCTCCCGAAAGATGTTGAGATCCTAACTGCCAGTACCTGTGAATGTGACTTTATTTGGAAATAGGGTCTTTGCAGATGATCAATTGAAGATGAGGTCATTAGGATGGGCCCTAATTCAAAACGACTGTGTTCTTGTAAGAAAGGGAAATTTGCACAGAGAGGCAGACATACGGAGAGAAGAGGACGTGGAGACACAGGGAGGATACCAGCTACAAGTCAAGCATGCCCAAGGCTACCAGAAGCTAGGAGAGAGCACGGAACATATTCTCCCTCACAGCCTCAGAAGGAACTAACCCTGCCAACACTTTGAGTTCAGACTTCTAGCTTCCCGAACTGTGAGACAATAAATTTCTGTTGTTTAAATCACCCAGTTTGTGGTACTTCGTTATGGCAGCTCCAGGAAATGAATACGACATCCTTGCTGATTTTCTGCCCACTTCTGTCGATTACTAAGAGGGTTATTGAAGTGAACAACTGTGATCGTGGATTTGCCCGTTTCTCCTTGCAGTTGTCGCAGGTGTTGCTTCATTTTGAAGCTCTGTCATTAGGTGCGTAAACATTCAGGATTGTTATGTCCTCTTGATGAACTGACTTCTTTATATTAAGAAATGACCTTTTTATCCCTAGTAATATTCTTAGTTGTGAAATCTACTTTGATATTAATATAGCAGTTTCAGCTTTTTTTTCTTTTATGAGTGTGAGCATGGTATATCTTTGTCCATTCTTTTTAGTTTTAACCTATTTGTGTCTCTCTATATAAAGTTTGTTGTAAGCAGCATATAGTTGGGTCTTGCCTTTTTAACCAATCTAACAATCTCTGTCTTTTAATCAGCATGTTTAGATCATTTACATTTAATGTGATTATTGATATAGTTAGGGTTGAGACTATCACCTTGCTATTAGTGTTCTATTTGTCCCATCTGTTCTTTGTTCCCTCTTTTTCTGCCTGTTTTGTATTATTTGCGTGATTTTTTTTTTACCTCCTTTGTTGGCTTATTAGCTATAACTCTTTGTTATTTTAGTAGTTGTTTTAGGGTTTATAGGTTTACACCTCTTTAGCTTATCACAGTCTGCCTTTAAGTGATATTACACCACTTCACAAATAGTATAACAACTTTACAATAGTATATTTCCAGGGACCTTTATTCTGTGGTCAAACAAACTTTTTCTGAAGGAGCCAGTAAATATTTTGGGTTTTGTGGGTCATATAGTCTTTGTCACAATTACTCAACTCTGCTGTTATCGTGTGAAAGCAACCATAAACAATTCATGTATGAATGGGTGTGCCTGTGTTCCAGTAAAATTTCATTTACAGAAACAGATGGTGGGCTGAATTTGGCGCACGGGCCATCGTTTGCCAACTCCTGCTTTACGCTATTGTTGTCATGCATTTTACTTTTTTCATATTTGTTGTAAACCCTACAATACATTGTTCTTACTTTTGTTTGGTCAATTATCTTTTAAAGAAATTTGGACAATGAGAAAAACATCTCATATATTCATCCATATAGTTACAATTTATTCCTTTGTGTAGATCCAGGTTTCCATCGGGTGTCGTTTTCTCCCTGCCTGAAGGATTTCATTTGACATTTCTCGTAGTGTGAGTCTGCTGTGGATGAATTATCTCAGCTTTTGTAAGTTTGAAAACATCTTTGCTTTTCCTCTGTTTTTGTTTGCTTTCTAAATACCTATGGTCTGTTGTAGAAAGTGTCCCGTGTGCACATGAGAAGAATGCGTGCTGTGCCATTGTTGGGTGGAGTAGCCTATAGATGTCTGCTGGTCTGGGTGGCTTATAATGTTGCTCAAACCTTCTATTTTCTGTTGACCTTCTGCCTCTTTGTTCTATTCCTTATCGAAGACAGGGTATTGAAGTCTGCAGCTATTACCGTTGAATTGTCTATTTCTCCCTTTAGTTCTGTAAGGTTTTCTTCATGTATGTTAGGCTCTGTTGCTAGGTTCATATACATTTTTAAAATTATGTCTTCCTGATGAATTTACTCTTTTATCCGTATAAAACGTCCTTGCTCCTAGTAACGGTTTTGTCTTAAAGTCCATTTTGTCTGGTATTAGTATGGGCGCTCCAGCTCTCCTTTGGTTACTGTTTGCATGCTATAATTTTTCTATCCTTTTACTTTCTAGCTATTTGTTTCTTGACTCTAACATGTGTCTCTTGTAGGCAGCATAAAGTTGGATCATGTGTGAGCTGGTTGGGTGTTTTTTAGGTTTTCATTTAATATTTATTATCAGTGCTTTAATATAGAATATTTTGCAGTGATTAATGACATGTGGATGCCATCAGTTTTTCAAATACCAAGTGCCAATATTTTCTGATAAACATTGATTTTCGCAAAATGAAATAACCACACATAACACAATTTCAGGAGATGGTTATACCATCAGCGTTATTCACCCAGATGACGAAAGGGCAATACTTAAAATCATGCACATCATTTCCCCATTTCATAAAACTTCTTTTTAAACGTCTACAAACTTTGCCAGCATGGAAATATTCTTCAAAAACTTTGTGATAACATAAACTAAAAAATTTACTTTGGAGAAGTAGGAAGCTGTTTTTCAAATTTTGGCTTCAGATTTTTTTTTAATTGGTTAAAAAATATGGTGAGAAGTGTATTGAGAGAGGTGGAGAAAAAGAAGCTTCCAGTTGATGGAGTCAATGTGTCTGAAAATACTTCAGGAAAATAAAGGGAAAACTTCAAGAGCTGGAATGTATTATAAAAGTCTTTCAGCAGGATGAACAGATGAGAAGTTCTTGCATCAATTGCACCCACAGGAGATAGGTCGTCTTGAAGAATGCTTGTTTATAGAATCTTCTGTAAGACAGAGTTGGCTATCTCCAATGATTCATCTTTTACAAAAACAGTATCATAAGAGCCCATATACTTTTCTAAAAACTCATCCAGTCTATCATTTAGATATCCAGTTTCCAGAATGCGTTCAACATTTGCTACTCCATCTGCCATTCTTAAGTCTTGGGAGTTTCCCAGCAGAATTTTGTTGTTCTTGTCTTTTAGTTGATTGAAGTGGTAAGCAATATCCAGAGATGTAGGGCCTGGATACAGGCACCTCGATGATTTGGTCTTCTCCCATCTTCCATTTCAAGGTGAATATGTACTGGGCCAGTACCATCTCTGCCACCAGGATACACACTGGGGCTGGCTAGTGCGCCCTCCTTGCCCATGGCCACCCAGTCCACGGCCAGGGCCAGGGCCAGGGCCAGGGCGACTGGGGCCTCCTGGATCGTGTTTTTAAATCCCTCCTGCCAATCTTTGTCTTCTGACTGAAGTGTTTAATTATTGATAAAGTAGGGTTTACATCTTCCATTTTGCTATTTATTCTCTATACGTCTTAAGTCTTTTCTCTTCCATTCCCCTATTGTCGTCTCTTGTGTTAAATTAATATATTCTAGGGTGCCATTTTAATTTCTTTTTTGTTTCTTCTACTGTATTTTTTTTTTTTTTTTGAGCTGTTTTCTCAGTGGGACCATAGCAGTGTTCAGTGTAGGGCTGATCATTCTCCACTTCTGAGGCAACACCTTTCTGAGTACTCCGCCCGCTTAATTATGAGATTTCTTTTCCAAACTGGCTGGTAGAAACAGGCACTGTTCCCAGCTCCGTGAGAGTCTGGGCACTATTCCCTCCAGCTTTGCAGATGGTTCTTCTCCCAGCCTTGCGTGGTTTCCTCACATGTGTGCGCTGATCATTTCTGTGCTGACTGCCCGAGGGGGCCCCTCTCAGATCCGTTGAGTCATCTCTGTGCGCATCTCCTTTCTTTCTGGTAGTCTGTCCTGTGAGCTCTTCTTGCCTCGGTAGCCCTGAATGCTCAGCTCTGTCTCCTCAACTCAGGGAGTCTGCTGGGCCCACTTCAGGCCCGCTCCCCGCCCTGCAGCCTGGAGCCTGTATCGAGGGGTAAGCTGAGGCGCTCACATAGTTTGCCTCCCCATTTTTCAAGGGTTGCTAGCCTTCATTAGCTGATATCCAGTGTCTAGAAACCACTGTTTCATAGTTATTGTTGCTTTTGGATTCTGGTTTCTGGTTGTTACACACAGGAGGGTAAATCCAGGCCCTGTTACTCCATTTGGGCTGGAAATGGAAGTAGTCATCATTCTTTTTTTAAAAGATTCTTAATATTCTACAGACTGGGTGTGCCATAAATATGAGTCCTCTATTGATAATCTAGTTTATAAACAATGCCACAGACTCTGTCTTTGTACATATACCTTGGCTTCCTGTTGTGAGAGTCCATAGAGAAAATTCCTATCTATGGAATTTCTGGGTCCAGGGTTTCTGCATTTCCATTTTAAATGTGTGGTTTACTTGCCCTGCAGTGTACACTTTTATCATCAGCAATGGGCCAATGATGGGGCAGACTTTAGATTTTAAACCTATTAAATACCCGTGTCCTTTGTAGACTCAGTGAGAAGTGGAGTGCGTCACTTGTATTTTGCAGTTTTCCCCGTCTTTTATGAGGGAAATTACATATTGTGGTGTCATTTGAAAACGTGCAGATTCTCAAAAATATAGAGACCTCTCCTTCAAGAATGTCAAAGTCTGTCTTGGGCCCAACTTAGTTTTGGGTCCTAGAAGTTATCTTTCTCCAAGAGCCCTAAATAATCCTAGTCAGATGTCCGAGATTTCCTGCCCTCCGAGTCTTATAGTGAGTATTTTTTACTTATTGTTGCTGATTTCTTTCTTCCTCTTCAACCAGGGCTCAGACTCAACAATAGGACTTCCCAAGCGCAAAGGGCAGGCTTCCTTAACATCGAGCGACGCGACTTCAACCGGAGGCTCCACCAAGCATTCAACCGCTGACCAGCCTCTGGAATCTGCTAGTGGTTTTGGCCCAAGTCAGCCTTTATCGGCAACCAGTGGCACAACATACCCCTCTGAAGGGATGAGTAGCAGAGAACGAAGCAGACGTCCCTCTCCTGCTGTGTTTCCTGGTGGAGAACAGCACCCAAGGGCCCGTGATGAAGCTGGCCTGGCAAAACCCTATCACCCCGCTGTGTCTCAGTTCAGAGTAGAGTCAGATCGTCGCAGGGCTAGAGAGCAGCACAGCTTGGCACATCCAAGAAGAGATGAACGAGATGCACACCCTGCCCCATTTCAACAGGACTTACCCCCAGCTACCTCTGCCAGAGACTGGCATCCTCAGGTGTACCCAGATCAGCATGGGGGAGTGTACATTAGCCAGGGTCAAATCTATCCAAGGCTAGATCAGCATGACTTAGGACCATTAGAAACACCAGACATGAATCAGCTTGCATTGCTACATCCTAGCACTTATCATCCACATGGCATAGTACCCCACAGCACGGGTCAGCTTGGTGTGATGCCACCAATGGTACCTGGCAGAGACCAGCAAAGATTGGAACTACCCAGGACAGATCAGCCTAGTATGGTTCCACTTAGCACATATCAGCAGGGTATGATACTTCCTGGCACAGACCAACGTGGTGTAGAACAGCCTGGCATGGATGAGAATGTAATGGGACCACTTGGCATGGATCAGCATGGATTGGTACCTCTTGGAATGGATCAGCATGGATCTGTAATATTTAGCATGGATCAGCAAGGATTGGGACTGCCTAGCATGGATCAACATGGATTGGTTCCACCTCTTAGAGATGAGCGTGGTTTGGTATCACCTGGTTTGATGCAAGTTGCTGCAGATCAGCAAGCTTTTGTACATCCAAGTTTGGAAACGTCTGGCTTCATACAACCTGGAGCAAGTCAGCCTGCTTTGGTCCAGGCTGGAGCAGGTCAGCCTGGTGTAGTCCAGCCTGGCGCAGGTCAGCCTGCTTTGGTCCAGCCTGGCGTAGGTCAGCCAGGTATGGTCCAGCCTGGAGCAGGTCAGCCTGGTGTGGTCCAGCCTGGTGTAGGTCAGCCAGGTATGGTCCAGCCTGGAGCAGGTCAGCCTGGTGTGGTCCAGCCTGGCGCAGGTCAGCCTGGTGTGGTCCAGCCTGGCGCAGGTCAGCCTGGTGTGGTCCAGCCTGGAGCAGGTCGGCATGCTGTGGTCCAGCCTGGCATAGGTCAGCCTGGTATGGTCCAGCCTGGAGCAGGTCAGCCTGGTGTGGTCCAGCCTGGCACACGTCAGCCTGGTGTGGTCCAGCCTGGCGCACGTCAGCCTGGCGTAGGTCAGCCTCGTGTGGTCCAACCTAGAGCAGGTCAGCCTGCTTTGGTCCAGCCTGGTGCACGTCAGCCTGGTGTAGTCCAGCCTGGAGCAGGTCGGCCTGCTTTGGTCCAGCCTGGAGCAGGTCAACCTGGTGTGGTCCAGCCTAGTGCACGTCAGCCTGGTGTGGTCCAGCCTGGCGTAGGTCAGCATAGTGTGGTCCAGCCTGCAGCAGGTCAGCCTGGTGTGGTCCAGCCTGTTGTAGATCAGAGTGCTTATCCACCTGGTTGGGCACAACCTGGTACATATCTACCTGGTTTGGTCCAACCTGGTGCAGATCAGCCTGGCTTGGCCCAACATGGAACAGATCAGCCTGGTTTGATGCAACCTCATGCATATCTACCTAGTTTGGCACAACCTAGCACAGATCAGCCTGGTTTGGTGCAACCTGGAATGGATCAGCCTGGTCTAGTCCAACCTGGGGTAGGTCAGCCTGGTTTGGCGCAGCCTGGTTTGGCGCAGCCTGGAATGGATCAGCATGGTCTAGTCCAACCTGGGGTAGGTCGGCCTGGTTTGGTACAGCCTGGAATGGATCAGCGTGGTCTGGCCCAACCTGGGGTAGCTCGGCCTGGTTTGGTGCAGCCTGGAATGGATCAGCGTGGTCTGGTCCAACCTGGGGTAGCTCGGCCTGGTTTGGTGCAGCCTGGAATGGATCAGCGTGGTCTGGTCCAACCTGGGGTAGGTCAGCCTGGTTTGGTGCAGCCTGGAATGGATCAGCGTGGTCTGGTCCAACCTGGGGTAGGTTGGCCTGGTTTGGTGCAGCCTGGAATGGATCAGCAGGGTATGGTCCAACCTGGGGTAGGTCAGCCTGGTTTAGTGCAGCCTGGAATGTATCAGCGTGGTCTGGTCCAACCTGGAATGGATCAGTGGGGTTTGGTCCAACCTGGAATGGATCAGCATGGTTTGGTGCAGCCTGAGAAAGGTCAGCCTGATTTGCTGCAACCTGGTGCAGGTCAGCATGGTTTGGTCCAAACTGGAATGGAGCAGCGTGGCTTGGTACAACCAGGTGCAGGTCAGCCTGGTTCAGTGCAGCCTGGCACAGATCAGGGTGGTTTGGTCCAACCAGCTACAGATCAGCCTGGTTTGGTCCAACCGGGCTCAGGTCAGCCTGGTTTGGCGCAGCCTGGCGCAGGTCAGGCTGGTTTGGCGCAGCCTGGGGCAGGTCAGCCTGGTTTGGCGCAGCCTGGCGCAGGTCAGCCTGGTTTGGCGCAGCCTGGCGCAGGTCAGGCTGGTTTGGCGCAGCCTGGGGCAGGTCAGCCTGGTTTGGCGCAGCCTGGCGCAGGTCAGCCTGGTTTGGCGCAGCCTGGGGCAGGCCAGCCTGGTTTGGCGCAGCCTGGCGCAGGCCAGCCTGGTTTGGCGCAGCCTGGGGCAGGTCAGCCTGGTTTGGCGCAGCCTGGGGCAGGCCAGCCTGGTTTGGCGCAGCCTGGGGCAGGCCAGCCTGGTTTGGCGCAGCCTGGCGCAGGCCAGGCTGGTTTGGCGCAGCCTGGGGCAGGTCAGCCTGGTTTGGCGCAGCCTGGCGCAGGTCAGGCTGGTTTGGCGCAGCCTGGCGCAGGTCAGCCTGGTTTGGCGCAGCCTGGCTCAGGTCAGCCTGGTTTGGCGCAGCCTGGCGCAGGTCAGCCTGGTTTGGCGCAGCCTGGCGCAGGTCAGCCTGGTTTGGCCCAGCCTGGCGCAGGTCAGGCTGGTTTGGCGCAGCCTGGCGCAGGTCAGCCTGGTTTGGTCCAACCTAGTGCACGTCACCTTGGTTTTGTGCAACCTGGAGTGGATCAGCGTGGTTTGGTACAGCCTGGCACAGATCCACGTGGCTTTTTAAAGCCTAGCATATATACGCCTGGCTTGGTTTCACCTGATATATATCCACCTGGTCCAGTACAGCCTGGTGCATATCTGCCTGGTTTGGTACAGCCTGGTGCCTATCCACGTGGTTTGGTCCCATCTGGTGTCTATCCTCATGGTTTGGTTCAGCCTGGTGCCTATCCTCATAGTTTGGTCCAGGCTGGTGCATATCCACATGGTTTTGTGCAGCCTGGATTAGATCAGCGTGGTTTGAGGCAACCTGGTACAGATCAACAAGGCTTGATACCACTAGGCACAGAGCTTCGTCGCTTTCCAACATTCCGTGCAGATTCTCGAAATTTTATATCACCACGCCCATATCAGCATAGTGTGGTACCTCCTGGCAGAACTCAACATGGCCAAGTGTCACCACTACCAGCCAATCAAGATTTGGCATTGCCAGGTATAGACCAAGAGGGTTTGGTACCACCAGAAACTTACCAGCATGGTGTAATGCATCCTGGCACAGACCAGCCTAGCCCAGCACCATTAAGCACAGGTGTGAGATCTGCACGCCTGGATCAACAGCATTTGGTATCTCCTGGCCCAGATCAACGTGACCATGCCTACTCCACCCCAGTCTCCCAGGGTGTAGATCGTTATGTCCAGGTAGATGCGGATCCAAATCAAACATATGCTTCAAACCAACTGGGAGTTTCTACCCAGACGACCCCTACCCAAGATGCCACCTTTTTCAGGAGGGAAACCTCCCTTAACTATCTCGACCAAGTCTCATCAGAAAAGATTGACGTCCAGAGTGAGAGACGTGAGTCACTGGATAAACTGGCTCCCAGCTTCCCTATGGCAGTGGAAACATTTCGTCTGATGGGGGAGCTCATCGGCCTCTATGTAGAGCTAAAGGAGAACATGAAGGATCTGGATGAGCAGGAAGCTGGCCAAACTGACTTGGAAAAGATCCAGTACCTGCTCGCCCTGATGGGTGGGTGCTGCTTGCGCAGAGGAGAGGCCACTATCTTCGTTCTAAGTTGATTTCATCCTTTTCTCCGCCTGGCCTCAACTCCTGGCAGCTGGGCCTCTTCCTGAGTCCCTGAAAATAGCTTGTCCATTCTTAGGCATTCTGGGTCCTCCCGTCCCCTTCAGGGTCCGAAGGATACAATTAAATCCAGAGGAGCGAAGGAGCCTCAGGAGAGGAATGGGGCAGGTTCTTCTGCCTTTGTCAGACTCTCTGGATGCCTCAGGAAAAATGCTGGGGCAGGGAAAACAACAGAGTTGGCCAGTGGGCGGGAGAAAGAATGTTGAAGAATTAAACTTAACCTTTGCCCATTCACAACTCTAGGCCCAGAGAACAAGAGCGAGTTTAGATTTAGGGAGAAATTGTGGGTCAGTGGTCCCAAAGCCGTGTGGGATATTAAACATGAGGTGGCTTTTTCATGGGCTAAGGACATTCATCTCTCCCTTCTTCCCGTCCCCTCTGCCCCAGTCACCAGGAAAAGCGGGATTAGTGCTGTGTCCTCTTGCTCCCTGGGGCGGCTTCACTGGGGGCTGGAAATGGGGATTGGGAGCCCACGGGGAATCTAACCCTTCTGACTGGAAGGCCTCCATTTTCCATAGTCAAAAAGACCATACCCCCTGACCTGCAGGAGCAGCTGAAGACTTTGAAGACCTTGACCAAAGAAATTCGGCAGGAAAAAGCAAAGGTGAGGAAGAGACCCGCCTCCTTGCCTTGGAGAGCCAGCCCTCCTTCAGTTGTGTTGTCATGTTCCACAGTCCTTTCACTTACATTCTTCTCTCACTGGATCTTTTCAATCTTGTCAGACAGAAAATGTACTTCAGGTATCATGGTGTTCAATTCTTGGGTCTAAAACCCAACTCTGAAAGCTGTTAAGATTCAGCTGGGCCAATAAGGAGGCCTTTGCTCCTTTATGGCCTGTAGCTGTTTCCAGTAAAACCCACTGTCCCTGGGACAGCCTTGGACTCAAGTCTGTGGGACTGTCTGGGGCCAGTGGTCATGGCAAGAGGCTACTGGGTCTTCATCGTTCTCTTCCTGCCGTCTGTCTATACCATGGGAGGGATGGATGTCAGGGAGGGATCTTGTTTTTGGTCAGAGGGTTGGATTAGGATTCTGGAATAGGGGAGGGCCTTGCTCAGGCTGCAGAGGCATGTTCGGAAAACAGACAACTCAAGCGTGCCTCACCCCCTCTTCCATTGGGTTTGTAGCTGGACAAGATGCAAAAGGTCGTGGAGGGCGATGCGGAGCAAGAAATAGGAAAGGACATGAAAACTGGCCAGCTGACCATGCAGCTGGGCATCCTCAGGTAAAATGCCCTTGCCACGTGGAGCTTGTGTCCTGGCGTCGCTTATTCTCAGTCGAGAAGGTGATGGCAGCTTTGGTTCACTTGTGCTCTGAACTGACCACTGTCTTTCACCTGGATCATGCCTGCTGTTCAGGTTGCCCAAATCTAGTTCAAGTTGCTGGTAGAAGTTTCCCAGGTTCTTAAAACAGCTCAGTGCCAGGGCTTGGAAGAGCCAAAAAAAAAAAAAAAAAGTTTCTTAGACTCTGTCCCCAGCTGGAGGCTGGAGGAGAGCGCTTGCTAGAGCCCCTCAGAGGTCACTTTGCAGTGTTAGCTCTCACCTGCTAGAAGCCTCCCAGGCCAGGATGCTGGACACCCACCTCCGGGACAGGCCAGGCCTTCGACTCTCTAGACAGCCTGCTGGAGGCGGGAGAAAGAGCCTGGTCTGCATCCTCCTCATCCCTCATGGCTGGGGTTCAACGCTGGTGGGCCCCGGCCCCTGGGCCGGCGGTGGGGCCAGGCCATCTCTTGTGCACGCAGAGTCACCGTGGCTGACATCGAGAAGGAGCTGGCTGAGCTGAGGGAGAGCCAAGAGCAGGGCAAGGTCAGCATGGAAAATTCAGTCTCCGAAGCGTCCCTTTACCTGCAGAATCAGGTGAGGATTCCACGCTCGTCAGCCGCAGGGACCAGAGCCCTTCTCAGAGTCGGCTGTTGACAGTGAGGGCCGCCGTGCCCTCCGGCCACCCCTCTGTGTGTGTGGGGGAGGGGGTGACTTATCGAGGGTTCAGCCCCTTCTGATCCAAAACCAGCTCTGAGGCTGCAGGTACACGGTCAGGTGTGTCCCCTCTAGCAGGGAAGGGCACCCCTTTCAGGCCAGCCTAGCAGCCTTGAAATCTTTTTCTCTATCTTTTTTAATTATATAATTCACATATCATGAAACTCCTCCTTTTAAAGAGAACTAGGTAGTTCTTAGTACATTTACACAGTTGTGCAGCCACGACCATGATCTAATTCCAAAACATTTCATCACCCTGAAAAGGAAGCCTGTACCTATTAGCAGTCACTCCCCATCCCTCCAACCCACTAGCCTCTGGCAGCGGCCAATCTACCTTCTGTCTCTCAGGATTCACCTAATCTGGACATTTCACGTATGTGGAATCATACAACACGTGGCCTTTCGTATCTGGCTTCTTTCACTTTAGCACAATGTTTTCAAGGTTCATCCATATTTTAGCATGCACTTCATTCCTTGTTATGGCTGAATGATGTTCCATTTTGTGGCTAGACAACAGTTTATTTATCCATTCATTGGTTGAAGGACATTCGGGTTGTCTCTATCTTTTGTATAATATGAATAATGCTGTTATGCACATTCATGTACTGGTTTTCGTGTAGACATATGTTTCCATTTCTCTTGGTTATATGCCTCTGAGTGAATTGCTGGGTCACATGGTAACTCTGTTTAACCATTTGAGGGTCTGCCAAACTGTTTTCCAAGTGGCTGCACCCTTTACGTCCCCACTGGTAATGTACAAGGGTTTCGATTTCTCCACATCCTTACCAACACTTATTTTCCTTTTTTGTTTTTTAATTATAGCCGTCCTAATGGGTGTGAAGTGGCATCTCATTACAGTTTTGGTTTGCATTCCCTAATGACTAATGATGTTGAACGTTTTATCATGTGATTATTGGCCATTTGTATATCTTTGGAATTTGATGTCTATTCAAATCCTTTGTCCACTTTAAAATTGGGTTATTTGTCTTTTTATTGTTGAGTTGTAAGAGTTCCTTAATATTCTGCATACTAGACGGTTAGCTGATATATGATTTGCAAATATTTTCTCCCATTCTGCGGGTTGTCTTTCCACTCCCTTGTGAGTAGAAGTGCCCGCCTTTAAATCTTAAGTAATGCTTTCCTTGGTCACCCCAGAATGTTTTCAGTAAGGAGTGTCTGGACCAGGAGTGGCCCTCTGAGTGCTCGTAGAAGAAACAGATAGGAAAAGCCACTGAGTGCAGGGGGCTCATGTCAACAGCCCTTTTGTGCTAGAGGCCCCATTCTGGGCTGGCTCCCAAGTTTGCCAGAATAGTGGTGTGTACCATTTCATGACCCCAGATCTGACTGTCCCGTGTGGGGCTTGAGGAGCAGCAGAGTGCGTGAGAGTCACCTGTCATTCCAAAGCTCAGGTCTGACCTTAGCAACCGCCAGGGCTTCCCCAGGGCCACACTTCAGAGAGGAGCAGCTCCCTGCTGGGCACACCCGGCCTCCTGTCGCAGCCTCTTCGGGGCACCGCCTTCCACACTCCCCTCCCACCACCGCGGCCTCCTGCCTTTCTCTTCACACACCGCTGCTTTCTCCTGCTGCTTCTCTTCCTGGAATGTCCTTCTCAACCTTGTCTACCCGGAGGGCTGCCACTTATTCGTGACTCCACTGAGATGCCCATATTTGGGGAGGTGACTTCCTCTCTTCTAGAGAGAACTCACCTGCCCTCTTTATCCCGGGGGCCCTTGGACATGCTCTCTCGGCCTCTTCAGAAGCGTGTCAGCTCTCCTGGTTACAAGCAGCACAGTCTCGTGAGAGCAGGCAGAAGGGAGCTGGGTTGAGAGTACATACATGTACAGGGGCCTGGAAAAAGCCAGGCCGAGGAGGCAGTCTGGTTCGGGCCACTCCCTGTCTGTCTTTTTGTGTCTGTTTTTGTGTGTATCTGTGCCTCTGTGTCCATTTCTTTATCTGTCTCTCTGAAATACCCCCCACATCTCTCTTCCAGTCTACTCTCAAACAGCTGTCTTGCCTCTCACACATGGTCCAAATGGCTGCCCCAGGCCCTGCAGAGTCACACACTTCTAAGAGAGGGGGTTAGGTTGGCCAAGCCCCTTTCTGAGCCAGGCGACACGTCACAGGGCTTTGGCCAGTCTAGGGACTGTTGCCCTTGAACCAGGTGCCTACCCAGGACCAATCATTTTGGTGACAAACTGGGACCATGGGGTACAGAAAAGAGCAGGAGAGCCATTGGGAGGAGCTGGTCTGGCCCAGACCACGAGAGGCCTCATAGTGGCAGCAGCTCCTGTTACATTCTTTTATTGTTGCTTACGTGCTGCATGGGGACAGAGCGTGCGTGAGTGTGCACGAGTCACATCCCCAGGCCCTGGAGCAGTGTCTGCAGACTGACTAACGGACATCACCACTCGAGGACTGACTGGAGGGGATATGTTCTCGCAGTGCGCCATTGGGCGGGCTGCAGAAAGGTCCAGAAGGCTCCCTCCTGCAAGGGCTTCATTCAGCATTAGTGCTACACTCCCTGAGAACTCTGTTTGCTATTTAACAGGTGGATGAGCGCCTCCCACGTGCCGCACATTCTGCGGGGCACGGAGGGTGCGGCGACTGCTCAGGTCGTGGCAGGCGAGGGGCAGGAAGCAGCTGCTAGCAGTGACAGCGTGGGTGGAACATGGCCGTGCCTCGCTCACTGCTCTGCGCCTGCCTTCTCTCCTGCACCCAGTTAGACAAGCTCAGGACAATCATCGAGAGCATGCTGACCTCGTCTTCCACGCTGCTGTCCATGAGCATGGCGCCTCACAAGACCCTGACAACCTTGGCACCGGGCCAGATTGACCCTGAGGCCACCTGCCCAGCCTGCAGCCTGGACCTGAGCCATCAGGTCAGCACGCTGGTGCGGCGCTACGAGCAGCTCCAGGACATGGTCAACAATCTGACTACCACCCGGCCGTCCAAGAAAACCAAGCTCCAGAGCCAGGTGATTCCGCTGGCTTCCCCCCGGTGCAGCTGCCTGTGCCCCACAGGGGGAGCCACAGCCCGGAGGCCCACGGAGCGGCGAGGGGCTGAGAGAGCTCCCCACCGAAAGAGTGCTTGGACCTAAGGGCCAGTTTTCCGTGGTGGAGCCCTTTAGTGGTCCCACAAAAGTCCCTGGTCCTTGCATAGGGTCACAGCAAAGGCAGCAGCAGAGCTAACTTTGGGCACAAGGGACCATGGGGAAGAGCTGGCTCCATGGAGTGGGACTGCACAGCTGGCTGAAGGGTGGAGCAGTGCCATTCACGTGCCTCAAGGACACTGGTGTAGCTTTAGGGTTCACTGACCCCCCTACACCAGTCTTCCGGATGCCCCTTCCCGATTCCCCTCCAAAGAGCAGGCTTGCTGGTGGGGGCAGGGAGAGCCACAAGTCCCCGAGTCCTGCCTCTTGGACTCTGGAATTCAGATTCAGTCAAAGGCAGGTGAGGAGATTGTAGGCCACACCCCATCTCTCAGGGGCCACAGGGCAGCTCGCCACTCCAGAGCCTGATGACCTCTACTGATCACCCCCACCGGCCAACCATGGTCCCTCAAGGCTAGCCCCTGGGGAGGTGGGGGACTGAAGCTTGTGTCCCTCGAGTGGACACGTGGAAAGGGTAGTGAGTCTCCCCACTGTTGGCGGGAAGTTGTGGAGCCAACTGAGGAGAGCCAGAATGGGGTCTGAGGTTGGCCTATCTGCGGGGTGATATTTGAAGGGCCAACTTCTCAGAGGCAGCAGTCCCGCTGGGGGGTGCCCCAGCAGCCTCAGGAGCCTGCCTTTGTCCCTCCTGCCGCAGGATGAAGAGCTGCTGGGCCATGTCCAGCGTGCCATCCTGCAGGTGCAGGGCGACTGCGAGAAGCTCAACATCACCACCAGCAACCTCATCGAGGACCATCGGCAGAAGCAGAAGGACATCGATGTGAGCAGCCCGCAGGGTGGTGGGGGAGAAGGCGAGGCTGCCCCCCACCCCCGCCGCCCACCCCAGCCCTTCAGTTCCTTGCTCCTTATTCTCTGCTCCCCCGGCTCCCAGGTGTTGTACCAGGGTCTAGAGAAACTCGAGAAGGAAAAGGCTAACAGGGAAAACCTGGAGATGGAGATTGGCACAGTAAGGGCCGGGCCCAGAGGAACCACCTGTGTCCCAGGAGGTCTCACTGGGCATTCTTCAAAAGGCCAGGAGTGGAGGGGAGCCCATGGGGGGAATATGGGCTCAGTGACAGGGGTTCACACCTCAGGGGAGTGGGGCCCCTCTCTGTCCCTCTCCCATCTGGAAGGCCCCCTCCTCTCTCTCCGGGCAGAAAGCCGACAAGAGTGCCCTGGCAGCCAAAGTGAGCCGTGTCCAGTTTGACGCCACCACAGAGCAGCTGAACCACATGATGCAGGAGCTGGTGGCTAAGATGAGTGGGCAGGAGCAGGACTGGCAGAAGATGCTGGACAAGCTCCTGCTAGAGATGGACACCAAGGTGGGGGCAGAAGGAGCTCCAAGGCCCCCTGGATTGGGACAATGCCACCTTCCCTGGGTGCTGCAGGGACCCTCACCTGCTTAGTCAGAGCTCAGCTGACTTCCGCCACCCTCACCCACAGCTGGACCGCCTGGAGCTGGATCCAGTGAAGCAGTTGCTGGAGGATCGGTGGAAATCCTTGCGACAGCAGCTCAAAGAGCGCTCCCCACTCTACCAGGCAGATGAGGCAGCCGCCATGCGGAGGTGGGGCCCAAAAGACAGCGGGGGAGGTTGGCATGCTCTGCAGGGGGAGGGCAGGTCGGGGACTGGGGGCTCCCCAGATGAACAGCTCCTGCCAGCACACAGCGTGCTCCCGGGGAACGGCTGATCCTGCCCAGGCCTGTCCCACAGTTGGAGTGACAGAATTTTAGAGCTTGAAAAGCTCTTCTAGCTCAGGCCAGTTCATATCACAGCGGAGAAAGGGAGGGGAGGGAGTGTAAGGCTCTCCAGGCATGGGTGTGCTACGTGCTCAGCCATTGGGACAGGGAGAGGGGCTACGTGGGGACCTGGCCTGCGGCAGGGCAGAATCCTGGGATTTCCATTATTGGCCACCAGAGGGCCCCCGAGCTTTACACAGGGCACCCCTCAGGGGCCCTTTGGAACCCTGCTGGCTTTGGGTTAGGATAGGTGGGTGCTGGATGAGTGCAGGAACGGGCATGTCTAGAAGCTGGTGTGCTCCTGGGGAGCAGGGCCGGTTCTGCCTCCGGAGGTCTGGGGCCTGCCACCCTAGTGAGCTGAGCTTGGAGCCTGCCTGGCCTGCAGCGGGCCAAGACCTCCTGAGTTCTCCACCTCTCCCATCCTGGGCCCAGTGGGCAGGGCACTTACCCTCCGTGTGTATCCCATTCCTCACAGGCAGCTCTTGGCACATTTCCACTGCCTCTCATGTGACCGTCCCTTGGAGACACCTGTGACTGGGCAGTGAGTACCCACACCAGGCCGACCCCAGCTGGTGGCCGTAGTGGGGGTGGGCACGGCAGGGCTGTGTCTCTTCCATTCCCTACCTGCCTCCAACTCTCGTCCTTTCCTTCTCGCCCATCTATGGGTCCATTCCTGTACACCTGGACTGCTTCCTACCCTTGGGCTCTCCCTGCAGCCCTGGGTGGGAAGTCTCCTCAGGCAGGTGGAATGTGGGGAGTGGGCGGTGGATCTGCATGGCGGGATTCCTCACACTCTGACCCTCCCCTTCCCTCTGCCCAGAATCATCCCTGTGACTCCTGTGTGCCCAGGCCTGCCCGGGCACCGTTCCATCCGCCCCTACACTGTCTTTGAACTGGAGCAGGTCCGGCAGCAGAGCCGCAAGTACGGACAGCGGAGTCCCGCACGGCTTTGCAGGGGAGGCAGCGGCAGACTGGAGGGCGTGGGGAGGGCTCCTCCTCCCGGTGGGACAGGCAGGGCACTAGAGCGATTTCTGAGTAGCCCCAGCCCTTCCCAGGGCATGAGCGTCGGAGCAGGAAGAGTGAAGCCCTAGGAATCACCTGCCTCTGGGTCCCTGTTGGGAGCGGGGTGGGACGTTGCCAAGGGTGCCGGTTCCCTCTGAGGGTCCCTCTTCACCACCTCACACCCCCCAGATGCTTCCGCGCTCTCAGGAACCCCGGCTGGGAGGAAGGGAGGGGTCTGACATCACTCAGCGAGAGGCTTGGCTCAGTGAATGTGGGGGGATAAAGGCGGTGGGGGGGGGGGGGGGCATGTTTCACACTCCCTCGGCTCCTGCCCTCCTCCCTGCAGCCTTTCCACCTCCTAAGGATGGGGCTTCAGCGGAAAGGATGGTTTTCAAAGTGCTCTCTGGAGGCCTAGTGGTTCCAGGTGTGCGGGGCTAGGTGTGCGGGGCCAGGGAGAGGCCAGGCCGACTTCAGCCCTGGCGCCCCCAGCGGTAGCTAGAGGCGCTCGGCTTCTCTCCATCTGGCTCTCCCGCGCTTCTTTCCCGTCTCAGGAAACCTTCCCCGGCGAGTCTGGCCATGGGCCCTGGGGTACTGTGGAAAGGGCTCCTGCCCACACAGGGTCCTGCTTAAAGGGGGGTAGATAAAGGGGTGGAGTGGGCCGGGGTTTCGTCTGAGCTAGGGCTCGGGCGGGCGGTGCGGCTGCCTCACCCCTCACCCCGCCTCTGCCCGCGCCCGCAGCCTGAAGCTGGGCAGCGCTCCCTTCCCTCGGAGCGACCTGGCGCAGATGGAGCGGAGTGTGGGGCGCCTGCGCACCATGCACTCCAAGATGCTGATGGACATCGAGAAGGTGCAGATCCACTTTGGAGGCTCGGTCAAGGCCAGCAGCCAGATGATCCGCGAGCTGCTGCAGGCCCAGTGCCTCAGGTCCCCCTGCTACAAACGGTAGGACGGCACAGACCGGGCCCTGGCCATGGGGCTCGGCTCTGCCCCCCACGGCCCTGCGAAGGCCTCACCGCATGCTGGGGAAAGCCCTGACAGGGGGAGTGCGTGTGTCAATGTGAACGTATATACGTGAGTGAGTGTGAGAGAGAGTGGTCTCAGGATGCCCCGCGCAAGGTTGCTCCGCCTACTCACCTGCCCGTCCCTCGGCCTCCCTTGCTCCTGGCTCACAGCGACCCCTGAAAAGAGCTGCCTCTGGCCGGCCCCCACCACAGGTGGGTCCCAGGTCACTGCTCCCAGTAACTCCGCTGTCTTCATCACAGGGTACACGATCCGGCCGATTACACCTACTCAACGGTGCCTCGGCGCTGCGGGGGCAGCCACACCCGCACCTACCCCTACCGCCGAAACCGCCTGCAGCACCTGGCCCAGGGCCTGTACCCCACCGACGAGATCCAGATTGCCATGAAGGTTGGGGGCGCTGCCTGGGGGGACAGGGGAGAGGGCCCTGAGATGACCCCAGAGTCTCAAGTCATTCTGGAAAAAACACCAGAAGCCACCTCATCTGGCCCTCTGCCTTGAGGTGGTTTCTTAGACCTAGTTAAAGCCTCAGGTTCTTATCCTTTGCCCAGAGGAAGAATGCTATCCTGGCCACCCACCCTCCTGGCCCTCCCACCTCCAGCCCTCCCTTCACCCCGCTGCTCCTGGGAGGGTTCTGAGCATCATTTGGTATTGGGAGTCAGGAGAGGATGGCACTCTGTGCCCCGGGCCCTCATGGAGGCAGGAGTGGAGGGCAAGCTCTGAGCGCCACATGGTGATGGATACTGGCCCACCTCCACAGCATAAAGAGGTGGATATCTTGGGCCTGGATGGACATATTTACAAGGGACGGATGGATACCAGGCTACCGAGCATCCTGAGCAAAGACAGTGAGTGTCCAAGCACCCTAGAGGCTCCTCAGGCTCCTTGCTTGGGTCCCACAGGCTCCATCCAGCTCCCAGAAAGTTAGGCACTTCTTGGGACCATCAGCCCCTGGCTGCCTTCCCCTTCTCCCCTCCCTGACTCCACACATTCAGGTCTCCAAAAGCCCCAGGTCAATGTTTGCAGGCAGGACAGCCGTCCAGTCTCAGCCGATTAGCCAGGATGTCCTGGCCGCGTCTCTTGCCAACCTTCCCCCGCATGCGGCTTCTGCTGGCTTTCCTGCCTCAGCCTCTGTTCCTAGCATCACCACAGCCAACTCCTACACTTTCAAAACTCAGAATGCCCTCTCCTGAGCCCCCACCGCTCAGTGAATCCCTCATTCCCTGGAAGGCCCACTGTCAGTTAGCCATTCCTGCAGTGTGCTGCCTGTCACTTCCCACCGCGTCACCGCCCTGTACGCACCTCTCCAGCTGCCTTCCCTCCCAAAGTGTAAACCTGGGTCAGAACTCAGCCAGCACGTGGCACAGGGCCGATGTGTGTAGGTCGTCAGAGGAATCTGAGTGGGTGGGTGGGTTGTCGGACAGACATGAATGAATGAAGTCTAAGGGGCACATCCACGAATTCAGCCTGAGAAGGACCCCAGCTGGCTGTGGCCAGCAGCCCTGCGGCCTTCTCCCCATCCCCATGTGTCCCCATGGAGCTCTCGCTCAGTGTCTCAGAACTGAGCCCTCCCTCACTGTGCCCTGTCAGCCTCAGGGGTCACAAAGCAGAAGGCCAAGCAGCCCCGGCCCCACGTGCACCGGCAGCAGTCCCTTGGTGACAATGGCCAGCTGCCCTCGCGGCCTCAGAGCGCTCAGATGCTGGCGGGCAACAACTCAGGTAGCGTCCCTCTGGTTGGAGCATCCCTCTGGGCGGCCTGGGCACTGCCCCAGCCCCTTCCCAACCACAGCTGGTACACGCCTTTATTTCCCTGGAGAGAGGAAAGGGCCTGGGGGCCGAGGGAAGGGAGGGGGAAGAGAGAAAATCCGCCCTTCATGAGTCCTTGCTGTGCCGGGTCTGTGGGGTAGGCACTACTGTCCCCATCTCTCCGAAGAGGAAATGGGGGCAGGGTGGCAGCCCAAGCTCTGGCTCCAGCCCCAGTCCTTCGCCAGATCCGGGCCTGACTCTCCCGGAGTCAGTACGCACGGGCTCTCATGGCAGCTGCTGGGCACAGGGCCGGACACGACCTCTAGAGCCCCTCAGCCTAACCCTGCATCCTCACCTCCAGGCCTGGAGGGTCCCTAGAGTCTCTGCTCTCCTCTGAGGGCTTAAATCCTGCCTGAAAAGTCAAGGGGCTAAGGGCCCGTTAGAGTTTGGCCACACGTGGGGGCCAGAGAGGGACTCTGGTCTGGAGCCAGGAGGCCAGATCACTTTCAAGTGACTCCGAGCAAGTCTGCCTGCTCTGCAGACCTGTTTCCTCTTCTGTCAGAATAGGGGAGCAGGGTTAGTGCCGCCAGAGTCAGGGCCCCCCAGGAGGATCAAATGAAAGGTGCTTCCTATAAAAAGTTCTGTACCCACAACACTTTGCAGACACTTGCAGGAGGTCCGAGGACCCCACGGCCCCCGGTTAAGAGCCCAAGCCCTACTAGATGCCCTTTACTATCCCTTCCAGTTCCACGTTCAGTGAGTGCCTGGAGGAAATAGAAACAGAGTGAGTGATAGTGGCCATCATGGCACCTCGCCTTTATTGAGGGCTCCTCACTGGCTAGACCCTGTTGAGAAGCTTTACACATATGAACCAATTTTAATCCTCACACCAACATTAAGAGGTAGGGACCATTGTTAGCCTCACTTACAGCTGAGAAAACTGAGGCACAGAGAGGTTAAGGTACTTGCCCAAGGTCACACAGCTAGGAAGCAGCAAAGCTGGAATTCAAACGCAAGTTGTCTGGCCCCAGAGCCAATCTGTGACCCTGGCTCCCAGAATTATTTTCTTGGGGGTACTTAGCTTCCTTCTCCTTGGCACATCACTGTCTACTCCAAGGGCACTTAAAATGTTATGAGAGCGGGAGAGAGAGGGAGAGTAGTCTTAGGAAAAATTCCCGCACCTATTTGTGTGAATATTGCCTAAATAGTCCCTGTATTAACAGAGGGAACATTACCAAAGAGGCAGGCTCTTGGCCCTGACAGAGGGCTTGTTTATTTTTAACTCAAAGGAGCTTTGCTTAGGAGCGTGTGTGAGGGCTTGCCCTGCACACCCCAGCCTTGGAGCCGGCCCCTCTCTGGCATCTGGCTGCGGCTCAGCCTGGCTAGTGGAGCTGCCCCCACTTCCCTGGGCTTTGGGCAAGCTGGGGGAGCTGCTAGTGGGCGTGGGGAGGGAGACAGAGTGATCCCGGTCCCTGCTGCCCCACAGCTCCTTCTCGTCAATGGAAAGACAGACCCGTCTCCTCCGAGGGACGCCTCTCCCAGCCGAATATGGCCCACCCACCCAGCCCCAGCGAGATGGCAAACGTACCGGCAGGGATGGAGATACCCATGGATGTGCCTCCTGGGGAGGGGCTCGAGGAGCCCACCCGGGGGCCACGGTCCACCTCTGCTCACAGAGCAGAGCAATAAATAAATATTTAGGAAGAAGCTTGGGCAGCGAGGCTCTCTGGTCCTGACTGGGGAAGATGGAGTGAGAGGGAGGGGCCTGCTGCAGGCCGGTCTCCTCCAGACGTCCCCAGGGCCGGGTGGCAGACCTCTAGGAGAGCGGGTCTGGCTTGTAGCCTGAGAATTAGACCACAGCCCCCCAAACGGATTAAGCTGGTAAGAGTGCTGGGGCTTCAGGAGAGCTGAGCATCTCACCCAGAGTGGGGTGGGGGCGGCACAGGTCAGACCCAGGCTCCAGGCACTGTTGGGCCTGTGCTTACACCTACCAGCTCTCCCCTGACCTCAGCTAGACCCGGGTGCTGCTGCCTTCCTTGGCGCCAGCCTGCCTTCTCGCCTGGGGAGGCCAGCCTAGAGGGTGGCCTCACCGACTGGGGCACTCTGGAGAGGTTTGGGACACGTGGTATCGGTGCGTGAGCTGTACCTTGGAGCAAAGAGGAGCGTGGCAGCTGCCAGCTGCTTTCCCACTGCTGGCTCGGGCAGTGCCTGGATCCTGGCATGGCGTCCCGGGGGAGCAGTGCCACCAGCCTCCTGGGAAGGTCCTGTTTCCTGTCTTCTGTGGCTTACCCTTGAATGGCTGCTGCAGAGGCAGGAGGGGCTCAGACCTCGGGGCTACCAGTTTCTCAGTTTCTCCCCGCTCCCCAAGAGAAGAGAGCAGAGGGTGTCATGTGTGGAAGAGGCTTTGCCCAGCAGCCTGCGGCCTGGCTCAGCCCACTCAGCACCACTGGCTTAGCTTTGCTCACCCCAAACGGGCAAGAGGGCTCCCTGCTGTCCCCCAAGCCTTTGTGCTCAAGGTCTTGGCAGGCTGGGGGGGACAGAGGAGCATGGGTGGGCTGAGCTCAGTGGGGCACCGCAACTGTAAGGGACGAGTCCCCATCCCCAATTGAAGCCTTGGGGACAAGAGAGAGCTGCCCCCAACCCTGAGCCCTCTAGTCATCAAAGCAGTTCTCTGCCTTCAGGTCTGTTCTCATTAGTCCCTCCTCAAAGGTGGGGCTCCCCCCACCTCCAGGCCCCATCTCCCCCTCTGACTTGGGAAAGGGATGTCTGGGGCAAGAGGTTCACTTCAGGGTGTGAGGTGAGGGGGTGACAGAGTCACACAGGAAGGGAAAGTGTGGCAGGAAACAGTCCAGAAAGGGTTTCTCCCATCCCACCTCGTGTGGGCAAAGAGGGCAGGGTTGGCTGGGGGTGTCATGGGGGTGGGGCAGGTGCTCCCTACGGGAGGGGGCTTCCCCCTTCTTTCCCCATCTGCTGAGATCCCATTCATCTCTGTAACGACGTAATGCCCTGGCCAGAGGGAGGAGGGGAGCAGCCGGAACCCTGGGGTCCGGCGGGCACCCCTCACACCAGGTGCCCTTTTCTCTGCAAGCAGGAGGCAGAACCAGCCCCTCCTCCGCTCCTGCTCAGGCTTCTGTTTCTCTGGCCTTCTCGCTGAGAAATGTCAGAAGGTTGCTGGCTCAGTGTCCCTGGCCTAGAACCCAAACTCACCAGCTCGGCAGGGCGGGGTGGCAGTAGGAACAGAGCAGCCCTCCATACCCAGACCTCCCCACACCCACAGGACAGGGAGCAACATTTCCCAAGCAGCCAGGCCAACCCCATCCCCGCACCTGGGCCCGGCTGCCCACCCTCACCAGGCTGTGCCCAGCCCCAGCGTGGACCCCGCCCAAGTCCCAGCACTAAGCGCCCACGTGCCCGCAGGGGGCTTCCCCTTCCAGCCTGGGAAAGCACAGGTGGGCAGGGGAGGGGGTGAGGGTGGGAGGAGCCTCAGGGGTTTCCAACCAGGAAACAAAACTGAAAGGACAAACCCAGCCTCAAAGGACATGATCACATGTAGAGGGACTGAGGGCAGCTGTGTCCACCGTTCCACTCTACTCCCGCAGGGGCTGCCCCACAGGCAAGCTGGACAAGACATGTGCAGGCCCAGCAGGGTGGGCTGGCTCGTTAGGCAGGGCCCTTCTCAAGTGTCACTTCACTTCGGCCCTGAACCTCCAGACTCTCCAGCCAGATTGACAGCAGTGTCCACTGCAGTGCCCAGCTGCCAAGAGAGGACAGAGGGAGAGGGAGAGAAGCCCCCACACACATGTTGAAGGGGTACTGGGGGCCAGGGGCTCAAGGTGGCATCCTTCCCCCAAGCATGGGGCTCACGGAGGAGTCCCAGCCCTGGGCCAGCCACCCACTCCTATAGCTGGGCCCACAGCCTCCTCCTCGGCCACCTGCCCCCTGCACTGGAGAAGCTGAGCAAGGGCTGCTGGGCCAGGAATTGCCAACACTGCTTCTGTTTTAATGCCTGGAGGCTGTGGGGAAAGTGGGAAGGGAAAGCCAGCCAGTCCCTTTGGGGACCCACCCTGTCTCTGTGGCTCCGACAGCCTTGGTTGACCTTTAGGGCATGGCCACACAACATGCACACCGAAAGGAGGCCGAGGGCAGGGATGGAGATGGGCCCAGCTGGAAGAAGCCTGGGAGGCCGCCAGGCCAAAGGGTGGGGCTGCCATCAGGCCGCCAGGTGGAGGACAGCTCCCCTCACTGCAGACGAAGACCATGGCACCAGGGCCGCGCACCGAGGGATGGCTGGTGGTGGGCTACCCAGCGAGGGCCACGAAGGGGAGAGGAGTCAGGGCCAGTCCTCCCTGTCCCTATACCCAACTGGATCCAGCCTGTCCTACCAACCCTCTGGTCTGGACGCCCTTGTCAGAACATCCAGACCAGACTCGTGGCAATGGAGCCCGCCTCCCAACCGCAGCAGGCTGAGAGCCCCACCCCCTTCCCAAGGAGAGCGCTCTTCCCCCCCAAGGTAAATAAAGGCACTGCAAACCAGGGAAGTTAGAAAAGTCTCTTTTAAGTTTTTAAATTAAAAGTTCACCCTGGTGAGATGATTGATTCGGGAACTAAATCCAAAGGCAAGCTCCCCACTCTGTCGCCTGCTGGGGGCGGACACAGCAGGAGGCAGGGTGGCTGTAGAGAGTCAAGCCCCCGGCCAGCCAGAGCCTGGGCCTTTGACCCAAGCCAGCTCTTTAGCTCCACACAAGCCCTGCACGCTCAGCTGGAGACAGGGTGATACCAGGAGAGGCGACAAGAGCTGCAGAGCCACTGAGGAACCAGCCAGTAACTGGGGGTGGGGAGGCCCTCATGATAGCAAAGAGGCCCCCCACACCTTCAGCCGCCGGGCACCTCTGGGAGAGCCTCCTGCCGAGTGGATCGGTGGTGGTCTTCTCCAGAAGGTGTGACCTTTGAAAGGAGGCAGCTAGCAGACACCTGGTGACTGCAAGATCAGCCACCTGGCTTCCACGCACCTGCCCTGGGACTGGGCGGAGGAAGAGGTGCTGGCCCTTCCCCACAGACCCCAACACCCTGGGCAGCCAGCCCCATTCTCACATACATTAGTTATATTTATATATTCATATATATTATAGTTATATATTAAAAAGAGAAAACTTGCCTGAAGAGAAACTCCTGAAGGACCCAAGTGGCTCAGGAAGTTTACTGTCCCACCCCCCCGCAAAAATGCTTTTATAAAATCTTCCAGTGCGATGTTCAGGAAACCCCCACCCACCCCAGCTCCCCCCACCCCAGCCCTCCTGTGTCCCCACGACCCTGGACTGCCCCCAGCTCCAGCCCAGTGCCCGGCGGCATCCAGTCTCATCTCTGGCCATCCATTGCAGCCATGGCTTTCTGCTGGGTGCCCCCCTGCTGTGCTCCGGGGGGCCACGTGGGCTGTGGGTGGTGGAGGTGGTGGAAGCTGTGGGCCGTGGGGGAGGAGGGTGGGATCCAGGCGGCCTGGTGGCTGGGCGGGGATGAGGCCCAGAAGGGGCTGAAGTTTGCAGGGGGGGAGCAAGCCACGGCTGTCATGGGGCTGTTGCCGCTCTGCAGGCCCTCAGAGGCGCGAAGCTTGGAGAACATGGCCAGTGCATCGGGGAAGTTGGGCGGCGTGGCAGGTGTGTTGCTGGGAGTGCACATCTGCTGGGAGAGAACACAGGTGTCGGGAGCGTTGCCCACACGGGCCCCTGTTCTGAGCCTGGGTCCACGGCCCCTTGGAGCCTTCGGGGCTCACCCAAGCTGGCCCCTCCTTTACTCCCATTTTGTAGTCCACGAGCAGCATCAACAGGACAAAAGCACCCCTCCCCATCTCGCCCTGAGCCAACAGAAACAAAAAAAAGGACAAAACCCAACAATTTTATCAAAACCAAAGAGTGTTTCATGATGCTTGGGAATGACACCCTGAGGAGTGTCTGAAGTAAATGGTTAATTGTGACCAGAAGCTAGGGTGTCAGATTAAAGCAAGGAGAGGGAGCAGCCCAGGACACCACTGCTTAGCGCCTCACTCTGCAAAGAAACCAGCTGGCTCCCTCAGTGAGCCGCCCTCAGATGTTCTGAGGCTGCTGGTCAAGGGAAGGTGGCCAGAGCCAGGGTGTCCCTCCTACGTCAACCTTGGAAAAGCTACATTCTCTCGGTATTTGGGTGCATTCCACGGCAACAGGACCGGCCAGCAGGCCTTAGAGTCTTCACCTCCACGGTTTTACTTCTCACGATGATGCTAGGTCATTTCGATTATTTTCTATACGACAGATGAGGAAACTGAGGCCCAGAGCTCACACCCAGTCCAGGGTACAAGTGGAGACGTTAGAATTCCCAGGCTCCCAGGTCCAAAGGCCTAAGCTCTTAACCTCTACCCAGCCCCCATTCGTCTGCACTTAGAGTCAAGTGCAACTTCGGTTTCCTGTGTCCTTTGCATGTCCCCTCATGCTGTCCTTGGCCAGGGGCTGGCAGAATGTCCAGCCTCTCTCAGGCCTCTTCCTAGGGGCAGTTACAAACATCCCAACATCTGTTGTCTTCTGCCACTACCGGGGGAGGGGGGCTCCCAAACTCCTCTCTATCCCTGGCCCTTTCCGAGCAGGCACCCCGGCCAGGACGGAGAGAGTTGGTGGGGTGCTGGAAGCGGCCCTCTCCGTGTGAGCACCAGAGCCTGCTGTCCCTCCCCACCCCTGCAGCATGGGGGAGAGGGGTGACATCCTGGAGTAGCTCACAGGGCCTCGGGGAAGAGGCAGCAGAGAATGAGGCCTACACCAAGCCTGTTCTGCCCTCACAGCAGCTTCTCCCTTTCCCAGGAAGCTACGGGAGTCCTTTGAATTTCTCCTAATTTTAGCAACACCGGCCCCTCCCACAGGCACAGGGGTGGGGGAGAGAGATTCTAGGGCTCTTCACCTTGCAGAGAGGGAACTTTCACAGCTCTGAAGTTAAAGTCGAGCTAGAAATGTGGTAAGGCCACGGGAGGGGGCAATACCTCACCCTGTTAACTGGGCCTGCCCCATATCAGCAGCTAGGGAGCTCCAACCATTGTCCTGCAGGACTCAGGGCAGGCCTGGCCCCACCCAGGCCATTTCCCTCCTCCCTTCACTATCCCCCGCCCCCCACCCCAGGGCTGACTTCTCGGCAGCAGGAAACAATGAATGGGGGGGTAGAGGCCAATTGCATCACAGCATCGTGACCAACTTCCCCAGTTCACCAAGCCAGCGCAGCCTGTCTCCAGAAACAGCCACCCTACTCCAGAGAATGGCCTGGATCAGGAACAGGCCTGTGCCCGCGTGCCTGTGTGAGCTCCCCCAAGTTCCTCAACTTCTCTGGATCGTCTCTCTACTTCCGTAAAATGAGGGGCTTGGACCAGATGCTGTAAAGGCCCCTTCAGCTCTGGGCCTATAGCAAGCACGGATGGAGCTTTCCAGCTCCCAAGTGTACCCACTGCACCCCACTGATGTCCCACTGCTTCCAGTCTACAGTGCCTTTCTTCTCTTCTTGGCCCCTCCCAATGCAACCCAGGGACCCCCTGATCTGGGAAGATGCCTCCAACTGTGTGAACGGTCTACGGGACAACCATTTATCAATTACTTATGCCCTGGGTCACTTCTGGTATTGCTATTATGCCATTACTGGTCTCTGGTGTTTTTATTTAACTTTTTCCTTTTATTTATTGTCTCTAAAAAATTACCAGTTCCTTGAGGGCAGGGATGGCACTCTACACGGTGCTGATTAAGTACTCAATACTTGATACACTGACAGATACACTGATTATAATGTCTGCTACAAAACCTGCCACCTGCCTTCAGGGAACCTGCAAAAGGATGACAATCTCTTGGGATTGCCAAGAAGGTGCAAAAGAGCCTGAGGGGACCACCAGTCCCAACTCTCCCAGGCAAGCCTCCCTGTTCAGACACCACAGAATGGCTGTGCTGGAAGCCTGGGCCTTTTGGAATGGCCATAGTTGGTGGAACAAACCTCAAGGCCCTTTTGAGAGGAGATGGAAGCAGGGCGCTCCCAGGCTCCCATGCAAGGTGGGAGTCAGAGCTTTCCCGCAGTCAGGTGCAGGTCTCCTGGAGACAGCCCCTCCTGGGTTTACGAAGAGCCCGGCCTCAAGTGCCACAGCCCTGCAGCGAGCACAATTCTCCCATCATATTCCAGCACTTTCATTTTTTGAGTTATATACAGCATGAGCCATTCCAAGAGAAAAGCTGGTTAAAAAATGTCAAGACAGACCCCTCTCTCCTTGTCCTAGATGAAAACGGCACCAAGGACGAGGCACAGCAGAGGAACCATTTGCAGCTCCTCTGAGCAGGGCGGCAGCTCTGAGAAAGGAGCCACGGACAAGGACACCAAGTGTTAAAAATGCCAAAAATGCACTCCAGAAGCCACAACAGCTCTCCTGGGGAATAATGTTTTACAATCACTATCTCGGAGCCCCACCCCTCCTCCCCAAGCAGGGCTAATAGGTAACTAGAGGAGGTGTTCAAGCCTCTAAAGTCAAAGGGATGTCCTGTGCCCATGGAAAGCAGGATACTCCATGGCCAGGAGGGCAAAGGCTCAGGCCTGGGGGCCAGCTTGGAAAAGAGAAGAAAGCCACTCCAGACCTGAACCACTTCTGGTTCCTGTGCTTTACATATCTTCACATACCGAGATGAAATGCAAACTCTTGGCCATACCATGTCAAAATCTGTTTGTCCTGCATGCTCAGGGCATGTCCTTTTTCCACCAACAGGAAAGAGTGAAGGTACCTCGCCGGGTAGAGCCCAACTCCCTGAGCCAGCGTGGCTTTATCCCTTTCCTGTTCCCCGTAGCGCTGGGTTGTTTGGATGGGGGGCTGCCACTCCAACAGCAAGAGGGGGCTCCCCATAAACAGACACCCCAGGTCCCTGCCCCCTCAGGGCCCTTCACTCGGGCTTCCAGTTCACTCCCCGTCTAGTTATCACCGAAGCCCCCTCCCCAGCCCCTGCCAGCCGGCTAACTTCTGGCCATCCTGCCCTCCCTCCCACCCCCTACCCGGGGCAGAGCGCCGGACACCGGGCCTTCGGTCGAGACACAGCGGCCAGGGAGGCCGGACCACAAAGTTGGGCGAGCCAGCCGGCCCCGGGAGCCGCTCTTTCCTGGAAGACATTTTGGCTCTTTGTTTACATCGCGGCGCCGCGCTCCCCGGCAACATGGCTGTCACCGCCGGCGGCTGACAGCGGCCCCCGGCCCGCGCCCTCGGCGCCCGGGGGTCGTGGGCCGGGGCGAGGCCCCCTCCCGCCTGCCCGCCCTCCCGCGGGTGCCGGCCATACTTACCATCTGGTGGTGGTGGTGGCTGTTGGGAATGTTGGTTTCTTGGAAAAACGTGCTCAGGGCGGTCTGCGGACAAACAAGCGGCGAGGCGGCGGTTAACGGGGCCGGAGCAGGATGCCCACCGGCCGGCGCGACCCCCGAGCCGGCTCCTCCGCGGATCCGCGGCGCCGCGATCCGGCCGCCGGACCCGACCCGACCCGAGCCGGCCGGCCCCCGCCGCTCGAGGGGGCGTCCCCGGGCCGTGCGCGGGGGCGCGAGCGGCAGGGCCCCCTGCGCCGCCCCCGGCTCCTGGGGCCCCGGCCCCGCGCCCCCCGCGCGACCTGGATCGCCGGACGGGGCGATATAAATAGAGCCCCCGCCCCCACCCCGAGCCCGACCACGCGCGGCTGGGCGTCCGCCCGCGCCCCCGCCGCAGGCCGGGACCCGGGGCCGGCCCGGCGCGCTCGCTCCGCCCGCACGCACCTCGAACTGCCAGTGGGCCGCCTGCAGCAGCTGCTTCGCCTGGTCGGCCGCGCAGCCCGCGGCCAGCACGAACTGGTTGATCATGACCTGGTGCCGCAGCTCCTCCATGTTCACCGACATGGCTCGGCCGGCGCGCAAGCCCGGGCTCGGGGGCCGCGGGAGGCCGGCCGCCCTCGGCTCGCTCTCGCCGCCGCCCGCGGCCTCCGGACGCGCCCGCCCCGCCAGCCGCCGGCGAGTGTTGTGGTCGGGCTCCCGCGGCAGGCCGACACCACAAACAACAGCGCGGGGCGGGGCCGCTGTCCCAACGTTCGGGGGCCGGAGCCGCCGCCGCTGATTGGCCCGCGCCGCTCGGCCGGCTCCCGGCTCCCGTGCGGACGTTCGATTCGAATCCTGCGGCCTCCAAGCCGCACTGTTTCCCTTCTGGCCCGGCCGCGCCCATTGGCGGAGGTCGGCGCCGTGGGGCTGCCCGGCATTGGCCGGCCGCTGTGTTTTGGCTCGTGCGGGCTCGTGATTGGCCAGAGTCGGGCGTTCGGGGCGGAGCCGCGCGCGCTGATTGGCCTCCCGTGGGCCTGTTTGAACTCAACTTGAAAACCCTGAGTGCCTGCTGATTGGCCGAGGCCCGTCTGTTTGCTGTTGTAGGTTTGGGGGTGGTGCGGCCAAGTTCATTCATTACTTCATTGAAACTGAACATGCTCAGCTGGAAAAGCAAGACAGAGTGGCTTTGACTCACTTCCTCTGAAAGATGTGGTCATCTCGAGAAACAGAACGATCAAAATAGAAAACAGACGGCCTTTGCAGCTGCTCGAGTCTCAAAATTGTTTATTTTTTTTAAAACTTTCAAGCAGTTTACCTTTTTTAGCCTTTTATTGAAATATAGCCCTTCGTGCCTCCTTCCAGTCACTGCCCACCGCACGGGCCAGGCAGTCTTTTCCTACGTTTTTAGACCAAAACCTTTGCTCTCTGAAGATGTAAACCAACGTTAAGGTACACTAAGTGTAAGTGCAGAGGGAAAAAAATGAGACTTTCTCCATCACTATCTCAAACCAAGAATTTTTTTTCTTAAATTAATGGACCTACGTGAAGCTTTAATTTTCTACTACCTTTTAAAAAAGGTAGAGGGTTTCTAGGTAGGTACTGGCCCTCAACCTTAGCCATTTAAAAACAAAGTTTACTTATATGCGCTGGTCTTCCACCTTCTGGATTAGGATTTGACCTTCAAAGCCTGTGTTTGGGAATTGTGGAGGTGGGGAGAGAGCTAGGCTTTAAGCAGATTGAGGAATGGGCAGAGACGTGAGGAAGGTAAACATTGCTAGGGATTCACTGTTAGAATTTCTGTTTCTGAAAAATTTAGTACGTTTTGGATCTGAAATACCAATCACAGAGTGTATTTTCATTAGTTAAGGGTCTACAGAACAAGAGGCTGAAAGAAAGTAAGCCATGGTTCTATTTTGCCTTTGCCTAAAATGGATTTAACTCATCATCTAAGAAAACTTGACCATATAAAAAATAGAATATAAATAAGGAAAAACTTACACCCAAATGTCCTGATGAAAAACAGTCTCGGGCACTATAATGAGTTTATCCCATTTAGCTGGTGTTGGTGTTTGTTTGTTTGTTTTGAAGGAGTAGGAGTCAGCTTTTTGCCTGTGGAGACTCGTTTCTCTCACTGTAATTGCACTTGGCCGCCGCAAAGTGTGCATGGGTTGAGACCTGGAGTGTGGCTGGAGATTCAAGTAGAGCTTGCAGCCCTGCCCTTCCAGTAATTGCAAGGTGAAAACAAGAGTGAGCAGCCCGCAGCTCACATTGCCAGGGAGCTCAGGCCTCAAGCAGCCCCAGAACACGGAAGTACTGTCATGGTGGGGCTCCAGTTTTCACAAGTACATGCAGGTGTCAAACATGCCAGGGCAGTGAGTGATAAGATCTACCTGGGCAGAGGCACTTCAGGCTGTAAGAACCCTTAGGTCTTTTTGTTAATTTTTTTTTTTTTTTGAGGAAGATTAGCCCTGAGCTAATATCTGCCACCAATCCGCCTCTTTTGGCTGAGGAAGACCGGCCCTGAGCCAACGTCCGTGCCCATCTTCCTCTACGTTTTATATATGGGATGCCTGCCACAGCATGGCTCAACAAGGAGTTTGTAGGTCCGCACCTGGGATCCTAACTGGCAAACCCCGGGCTGCCGAGGCAGAATGCGTGAACTTAACTGCTGTGCCACCGGGCCGGCCCCAAGAACCCTTAGGTCTTAATTAAGAAGTTTTCAAGAAAACGAGGGTCCCCAGAACACTAAAATTGCCAAACTTTTTTTTCCTGGATATCAAGGCAGTTTATTCCAAAGGTTTCTCTAATCTTTACCATTTGCAGGGCACAGCTGTGGGCACCTGGGAGAAGCATGCAGGACAAGACCCCCAAGCCAGAGGGACTCGGGTTCTGGTTATCTTCTGTAGGCATAAGGTCACCCTGGGCAGAGAGAGAGAGAGCAACAGAGTTCTGCCTCTGTGATTTGCGGTCATGAGAGGTGGAAACGCTTCATCAATACTTGGGCTTCTGTGAGCCTGGTTGAAGATGAATGGGGGTAGTGCTTCCCCTTCTCAGGCTGAGAAAGGTAGGCGTGCCCCCCTCCTGGGAGCGCAGGGAGAAGGAATGAGGCCATGTTTGTAGAGGGCTTTGAGCTGTTGGGATGAAAGCACTCCCCAAGTGCAAGGTATTATTAACTGAAGGCATTATTATTTTAATCTGAGAGGACAGTGTGCAGCAGGTAAAACAGAGCAATAAAAACATGTCCATTAACAACAAATAAAACACAAGTAGTAGCCTCAGAAGGAACAAAATCCTCATTACATCAATGGTCCAGGCTACAGAACAAGCCATCATGCAGCAACTGAGAAGAGACACAATCTTAGCTGGTCTCTCCTCAGGGCCAGATAACAAGGATGTTGTGAATGCAAGTCACCGAATGGGTGCGGAGACCGGCAACACGAGCTGGACCGTAACAAACAGCTGCCATTTACCAAGGACTTCCTGTGAGCCAGGCACCGTCCTAAGAGTTTAATGTCCATTAACTCATTTCAGTCCTCTCAACAATCCTGAATCCCGTTTCACAAGCGAGACCCTTAAGGTACAGAGAAGGGGAGGAGCTTACCCCAGGTCACAGCAAGAAGCCGTGGACGGAGGCCCCGGCCCAGTCTAGTTCCAGAGCCTGTGGTTAACCATTATACCATTCTGCCTTCCTTAAAGCTGTAGTTGTCTCCTCCGTGGGACTCACAAGGGGCCCTTTCCAAACAAGAGCGATCAAGGGCACTGGGAATTCTGCTAGGGATGCTTGGAAATGAGTGAGCCTCAGATGGGGAAAAGGGGGCACCAGCTGTCTTGGGCAATCATGGGGGAGGGGTGGAGAACTGACATTCCCAACCTCCATCTCTGCAGTGCATTCGGTTCCTATTTCTTTTTTCCTCCTTTCTACAGTTTATTCCTCCAACCCAAACAGATCCAACAAAACTGAAAGAGGAAACTTGAGGGCTTTCTGGTCTTGAAGGCCCACCACGTGCAGGCTCCCTGTACACCTCTGCACATCTTCTCTGACTTGGAACTCCCATTAATCCTGATGCTCAGAGAGGGCGAGGAACCTACTCAAGGTCACACAGCTCCTGATTTATGGGAGCACTGGCATTAGATCCAGATTTGGTTGGTACAAAAGCCCATTTCCTTCCCCCGCCCCCCCCATTTTCCCTCCCCTCTCTCTTTTCTTTCCTACCTTCTCTCCCTCCCTTCCCTTCCCTTTCTCCTTTTCTCCTTCCTTGAATTCTTATTTCTTGTTTCCCTCCTGTTGCTTGAAGATGACAAGACAAAAGGACAAGGTGGCCAGGAGAAGCAGAAAGACGTTGAGAGGAGGAAAGGGAGACTGGAAAAGGATGCATTGCAGGAGAAGAAGACAAAGTGAAGACAAGCAGTACCAAGGCCACTGGACAGCTGGGTTAGGCTGGGTCCACACCCTCCCGGAAGGTCAGGCCTGTTGCTGGTTGCTGGGGGCTCAGGTCTTCATAAGCAGGATGGTTCCCATCTCCTCTCCTGGACTTCTAATACTACTGCTAGCTTTTGTTCAGTGAAACCTATTTTTTGCTACTACTTTTCATTGCAAATATACACAATCTCTATTATATAGTGGGTTAGGTAGACCTCACCACTTTTGAAGCATTAGGTTTTTCTAGTCTTTTTCCTTAAAGAGGGCCGCGGCTTAGTGCAGGAGTGCTGCTTCTGCTCAGGCAAGGCCCAGTCCTCCTCTGTGATCAGGGACATTTACGTCTATCGAGAATGTACTATGAACCCAGCTCTGTGCTAAATTCTTTATCTGGATTACCTTATTGAATACAACAACCCAGTGAGATGAGGACTGTGCATATCCCTAATTAACAAATGAGAAGAGTAGGGTCAGAGAGGTTAAGTGACTTTCCCCAGGTAGCCCAGTTAGCTCCAGTGGAGCTGAGATCTGAACCCGTGTACGTGTGTTTACTCCCAGAGGTGGTGCTTTTAAATATGACATTCTACCTCCCAGCCCTGCCTACCCTCTGGAATCCACCTTATCTTCTCCCTCAGTGTACTGAAAAGATACAAAAGCTTGTCTGTGTTGTTGGAAGTAGCAGGAAGGTCAAAGCCAGTCCCCCGGTGATGAGTTCGTGCTGGTTTAAACCAGTTTACGTTTTCAACAAATGTCACATGCCCCACAAGGGACAAAGGCCATACCACTCCCAGCATAGTTTATGGCATTTCCCAAAAGCAGCACTGGCGGCCTGTACTCTCTGTCCGTACCTGCCGCCCGGTGATCCGGTGCCCCGCCTCCGGTTGCCAGGTGTGTCTTGTGGGAGGCGAGTCTCTGGCAGTCCTTTAGAAGGGACACCAGAGGTTGGGTCTTTGCTGAGGGGGAGAGAAAGGTCGGGCAGAGAGACAGTTTTCTAAGGAGCATCCTCCTTCTCAGGGGTCCTCCGTTGTCTACTTAGACTCGTGCTTCCAGCCACTTTCTCTCGATGGAACAGGAATTGATTGGCCTGGAGCTGGGCCTCTCTAGCCCCACCTTTGTGTCCAAAACACAGGAGGCCCGTTGCTGTGGCAGCTGCTGACTTCAAGGTTTGAGGCAGCCTTCTTTCCTGCCTTGGCTTTTTTTTTTTTTTTTTTTGGTAATATATCATACACCAAGAGTTTGTGTATAACCTACGCACAGTTTGAAGGATAGTGAACAAACACCCACGTACCCAACATAGAAATTAAGTCCAAGACGAGTACCTTTGAAAGCCTCCCATGACCCTCCCCAAATGCATACCTTCAGTTCCTCCCCAGGGAGACTCACAATCTTCAAATCTGCGTTAATCATTCCCTTCCCTCACTTTTCTTTATCACTTAATCCTATATGTACATATCTTCAGGCAAGGCATGTGGGTGTGACAGATTGATTCCATTGCATAAGTGACTCACCTTTCTGCCAGGCTCACTCCTCTCCACTAAGTCTGCTGGGTGAGCCCAGTGGAACCCCCCATCAATATGGGTCACTCGCAGCAAGGGCTGGCTCTCTTTTTCTCTTTTCCATGACCTCAGACAGCCACTCAGATCCAAACTAGCAATCATAGGTCATAAGAAGATAATCTAGGAAGGCTCCCTGGAGGAGGCAGAACTGAAGCTGGAAAGGATTTGGGTAGACAGAAAGGAGAAGGAGGGAAATGTTGGGGAGACGGAACAGTGCAGACCAAAGCACAGAGTTAGGTTGAAAGCAAGGCCATTCAGGGCATCTGTTGGGAGGCAGTGGCGGGGTCAGGGAGATGCTAAGCTCGGAGAGGCAAGGGTTGGAGTGGACCTGCTCTGGGCAGTTGGGGAGGACGGTGGTTAGTATTGATGCGGGGTCGGTGAGCAGCGGAGTCAAAAGAAAGATTTCTTGGACTCTCAAGATTTGCTGGTAGCGCTCTTTTATTTAGAGAATAGTGTGGAATAGCATGGGGACAGGACCCATGGGCGGTCAGAGCTGTTGCTGCCGCTGCTAGCATGGGGACAGGACCCATGGGCACTCAGGCTGCTGTGTGGGGACAGGGCCCACGGGCAGGAGGAGGTGCTGCTGCCACTGCTTCTGCTGCAAACATGGGTGGAGAGTAAGGCTAAATTTAAGGCATAGGTATGTAAGCCATCTCTTTACAAGACAAAGGAAAGAACATGTAAAAAAGTTAAAATGGTATCAGTGCAGGTGGGGTCTGGCCATTGGGTGGTCCCACAACTTTTAGACAAGAATCAAATTGGATTAAGTAAAGGCCAGAAGCCACCACCCTAAAAGTTACATGAGGTTGCCAGACAGTAACCAATTTAAGTCCTTGCCTTCCGCATTAAGAGTTTCTAGAGATAAGGCCATCCCCCTTCTTCCTGGTACAGAGAGGAGGCATCTTTACAGATGGAGGTTTCCCTTACAAACATAAATGTTTCCCAACAATGGGCAATCAAACACCAGTCCTCGGAGCCTGCTTCTCATCTGCAGTTTTAAAATTAACCAGCCTAAAATCCTCATCAAGTATCATGCCCTTATCCATGAAAAATGGCACGTGCTTTCTCAAGTTAGCACAGAGATTCCTCAAATTAATCAGGTTAGGCTGAGCTGTGTTGAGGTAATTGCAATCCTAGAGTCTTACTTCTCACCCCTGCAAAGTTCACTGCAGTTTGGTGACTCAAGAAAAACTTCCCTCTGGGCAGTGACATAATGATTCAGATGTGGGGGGCTTCCGAGGTCTTGTAGCTCCGAGGTGCCAAACTATAGCCCTCAGGCTGCTGCTTGTTTTTGTAAATAAAGTTTTGCCAATCTTTTTTTCCCCCCCCTGCTTTTTCGCCCCAAATCCCCCCAGTATATAGTTGTATATCTTAGTTGTGGGTCCTTCTAGTTGTGGCATGTGGGACGCCACCTCATCATGACCTGATGAGTGGTGCCATGTCCGCGCCCAGGATCCGAACTGGCGAAACCCTGGGCCGCTGCAGTAGAGCGCTCCAACTTAACCACTCAGCCACGAGGCCGGCCCCTGTAAATAAAGTTTTATTGGGACACAGCTGCACTTATTTGTTTGTGCATTATCTATGACTGCTTTTATGCTACGGCAGAGCTGAGTGCAGGAGTGGCAATCTGGACCACAAAGCCTAAAAGGTTTCCTGTCTGTTCTTCTGCACCATCTGGAACATGCCGGCAGACAATAGAGGGTAATAAGAGGGCTGGAGAGTTATGCATCAGCAATTAAATGTTTTAGCCTGGGAAGTAATACACCTCTGCTCACGCTTCATTGTCTAGAAGAATCACGTGGCCTCTTCTAACTTCCAGGGGCACCAAGGTTGATCCTCCGCACACCCAGAAGTAGAGGACAGGGCAGTGATGAACATTAGAACCATCGGACTGCCATACGGCTCTTCCCCAGGCGCCAGGCTGTTGGGGAGTGAGGATGGGCCTGTTTTCAGGTGCTTATCTCTAAATCTCAGAGTCACAGAGGGAATTTAAATTGAACGGAGACAAACGTTGAAGACATTTGGAGCTTCTGATGAGCCACTACTGGAGGTTTCAGAAATTTTCAGGAACACAAGAAACCACGGTGTGCTGGAAAAAAAAAAGGAAAGCAAGTCCTGGAAGAGAAGTGTTTGTTTAAAATAAAGCTCCTAATCTTTTCGGCAAGTTTCGTGGTGATAGGTGCCCTCCTCCTTCAGGAACACAGGGCACCTCGGGGAGAAGGATGGACATCTGCCATTTCCTGACCGAGGAGCCCAGGCCACACAGATCATTCTTTGGACCAAACACAGAGTGCTGTTAATAAACACAGGGCAGTGTTCCGCATAAAGAGGAAGGAAGTATTTACTGAGAATGAGAGCACTGGGTTGTACACAACAGAATTGGGAAACCACCAGAATGTGCCTCGTCACCAGAAACATTCATGCCCAACGTGCCCTGGGTCCTGGGAGCAGGCAGAGAAAATCCCGTGTCCTGATCCTGGGGAGCATCCAGACCAGAGCTGCCCCACCGACCAGATTGTGTATGGAGCCCAGTCATCAGAAGGGATTGCACAAGGAGACAGGGTGTGTGTCCAGGCCTGAGACCGTTACAAAGCACAGGGTTCACTCAAGTGCTTATGGGAGGGCGGCGTATTCATCTGCCAGAGCTCTCAGAGAGAAGTTTAAGGCCGAAGAGGACTTCCAAAGACAAGAGGAGATGGAGGGTCAAAGGGCTTGTTGAAAATTGGTCCTAATTCAGAAAAGGACATGACGTAGAAGGAAGTGGGTAGGATAGGAAGGCAGATTAAACTTGAGAGAAGCAAGGCGAAGGCGTGGGTGGAGAGAAGTCCCCAGGCATTGCCCTTTACCACTGGTGCCACTGCAGGGAGAACCACTCTGCTGGCTTGGTGACCAGCAGGCCTGACACCAGGACAGGTTTTCCCCGTGGAGGCTGTTAGGGGAGGCAATCCGTAGGTAAGTCCTAGGGCTTTGGACGCAGCAGATGAGCCTCAGGCAAGTTCCTGTTCCCTGTGCCTAATTGAGGGAGCTTCGGTTTCCTCATCTTGGAAATGGGAACCATAATAGTACTTATCTCTCAGGGTTGTTTGGAAGATTAAATGAGATAATACATTCAAAAGTGCTTGGATGGGGGCTGGTCCAGTGGCACAGAGTAAGTTCGCACATTCTGCTTTGGTGGCCCAGGGTTTACAGGTTTGGATCACGGGTGCGAACATGACACTGCCTGTCAACCATGCTGTGGTAGGCGTCCCACACATAAAGTGGAAGAAGATGGGCACAGATGTTAGCTCAGGACCAATCTTCCTCAGCAAAAAGAGGAGGATTGGCAGCAGACGTTAGCTCAGGGCTAATCATCCTCAAAAAATAAAAAAGAGTGCTTGGATGGAGTCATTGCTCAAAAATGATTATTCTGCAGCCTGCCCTGTGGCCAAGTGGTTAAGTTCGCATGCTCCGCTTCTGCAGCCAGGGGTTTCATCAGTACGGATCCTGGGTGCCAACATGGCACTGCTCATCAGGCCATGCTGAGGCGGCGTACCACATAGCACAACCAGGACCTACAGCTAGAATATGCAGCTACGTACTGGGGGGCTCAGGGGAGAAGAAGAAAAAAAAAAGAAGATTGGCAACAGATGTTAGCTCAGGTACCAATCTTTAAAAAAAAAGTTAGAAATGATTAAAAAAATGATTATTCTTCATATGTATTTAATAGTCATTTATTTATTTATTTATTGGTGAGGAAGATTGGCTCTGAGCTAACATCTGTGCCCATCTTCCTCTATCTTGTATGGGTGACACTGCCACCCCATGGCTTGACAAGTAGTGTGTAGGTCTGCGCCCGGGAACCAAGCCTGGGGACCCGGGACAGCCGAAGTGGAGGGCACAAACTTAACCACTACTCCACTGGGCCGGCCCCTGTAGTCATTTATTTAATGAGCACTTACATAGGAGAAACAACGTGCCCAGTCCTGGGGGATTCGAAGAAACCAAAGACCAGAGGTGTGTTGGCAAATGGGCTCTGGGGAGTGAGGAAGCCCTGATTTCCAGCATTGGATGGCTTCTGCGGTTTAAATAGTCCCATTACCTCGTGTCTCAAGCTCCAACCGTTTGACAACTGGCTGGCAAAATTCCTGAACGACGAGCTCTGGAGAGCAGGACCTGACCCAATGAGCTTTCTCTCTAATTAGCAAATGACACATAAGTGACAAGTTAACCATGGCGCCTCACAAACACGCCCCCCGCAGTCCACAGTGAGTGGGCTGCTGCACTTTGGGGAAAAGAAGGGGAATAGGCCGGCTTCTCTCTGGTCATTCAGCGGCCACCACAGCGTGAGGGGGGAGATGTGTTCCTAGCATCCTGAGCTCCAATGGGCGTGGACAGATGATGTCTCAGGAGATCCAAAACCCTGGGCTCTGCCTCCAGCCAGCGGGGCATGAGCCTCAGTTTCGTCACCTGCACGATGAAGGCAGGGTCTCGAAGGCACATCTTGGCTCTGAAATCCTGGAATTCTGCCTTTAAAAAATTACTTTTTTGCTAAGAACCTGAAATCAGAAATCTCAAGAGTCCGTTGCACCCCTATGTTCATCGCAGCATTATTTACAATAGCCAAGACGTGGAACCAACCTACATGCCCAGAAACTGATGATTGGATAAAGAAGATGTGGTATATATACACAATGGAATACTACTCAGCCATAAAAAACGACAAAATTGGCCCATTCACAACAACGTGGATGGACCTCGAGGGTATTATGTTAAGCGAAATAAGCCAGTCAGAGAAAGACGAACTCTATATGACTCCACTCATAGGTGGAAGTTAGTATATTGATAAGGAGATCTGATCGGTGGTTACCAGGGAAAAGGGGGGGTGGGGGGAGGGCACAAAGGGGGAAGTGGTGTACCCACAACATGACTAACAAAAATGTACAACTGAAATCTCACAAGGTTGTAATCTATCATAACATTAATAAAAAAAAAAATAGCATTTATTGAGCACCTGCTGTATGCCAGGAACTGTGCTGGGGCTTTATACACCCTGTCTACCTAAATGTTCAAACCTCTCTTTGCTCTTCTCATGTTCATTTACAGAGGAGGAAACTAAGGCTCAGACAGACTGAGGCACTTTCCCAAGACACACAGATGGTGATGGAACAGCTGAGTTCTGAGTCTTGTTCTGTTTGGCTCCAGAGCCTTACACGCCATTTACCTTTGGAGACTGAGGACATCCTGCATATAAGTATCGAGTGAATTACACAGACAATTATTCCTGCAATAGCGCTTCTGAGGAAGAAGAGACAGTTGTGGGCCACAATGCCCAGAGGGGGCTTCCCAGAAAAGGTCGGATTCCAGCTGAGTGGGGTTCTCCTTGGCACACAGGAGTTGCACAGGTGGAAGGGTTTTTTGTGAGCAAACACATGAGCAGCACTGATAGCTGCTTTTGGGGCACAAGCGGGGGTTTATTGGGAAGCAGAGGGAGGAAAGGGCTCCGGGCTAAAACATCTGTCATGTGTAAGGCAACAGGGAGCCCCCGAAGGGATGTGGGCCAGGGAGTAACACGATGAAGGCGCATTTCAGGAAGGTTACCCTGAGAGCTTCTTCAGAGAGGAAGTTACTGGAATTGCCAGACCTCCTTTCATACACCGATTTCATCTTGGAATATAAAAGATAACAGTATACAACTAAGCAACATAATAAATATATACCTCATGGTGCATAAAAAAGATGTAAAGCTTTCAACAGTTTACTGTGCGAACCTGGCAGAGAGGAGAGTCTCTGTTTCATGCTGTCAGGCTCTGCGCATAGACTTTGAAGTGCGCTAATGAGGACAGTAGTTATCATTTAAATAAACAGGCAATTAGCTCAGGAATAAATGTGTCATTGTAATCAAAGTCATTGAATTGCTGGCCCATGACGGACATGATCCTGCACTCAGAATTTAGCAAGGACACACTGTTCGTGTGTACACGACACTTTTAACCCACTGACACTTTTAACCCACTTGCCAAGAATCGGTTCCAACCGTTGGGGGCTGCTCTCACTCCTCTTTTCTCCTCCGCCTTTTGGTTCCCGTGCCTAGGAGGGGTTAGGTGATCCATCGACCTCAGCTTCAGTTTCAGAGGAGTAGAGGGAAGTTTGGGGAGACTCTGGCCGATAGCAGATACATCCATGGTCTTCTTATGCCAAATCGAGCACATTCATGGATAACTTCTGGGCGACGGCAGTTGATTGCCTGTTGGTACTGTTACCGCAACAGCTGAACATGCGCATGCATTTGTGTCGCGTTTCTAAGCTTTTTTTCTCAAGTTGATGTTTCTTCTTGCATCAGCTCCAGAAGACAGCTTACCCTGCAAAAAAAGAAACCAAACCAGCAGCACGAGTTTCCCTTAGCGAGGAGGCCCAGTGCTTGGAGCCTGGGATCCCGGGGTTCTGAGCCATGCTGCCACTTGCATGGCCTTGGGCAAGTCCCTTCCCCTCTCCAGGCTGCAGCTGCCTCATCTGTCAGGTGAAGGGGGCTGAACTAGATGACCTTTAGGCTTCTTCCAGATCTGACGCTCCAGCCAGGACACACAAGAAACCCTGGGAGAAGGAAGAGAATTTGTTCTCATTTTCTCCCTTTGATTTTCAAAGTAATCAGTTGTGCTTTGCTAAAGAGAGGTGTGGGCGCTGTGTCCGTGCTGCCTCTTCCGTCTTCTGGTTTCCTTGGGTACCAGGAGACAGATGCTGGGCTTTTTGCCTGCCCGGTGTGTTTACCCAAGAAGAGCAGAGCCGGCAGCTTATCCATACTGGGCTGAAATGTTAATAGCACATTCTTTTCACACTAACTTTATCGTGCAGAATGTGCAGCCCCAGGTGGAGTTGAGCTCAAAACCAAATGAAGGGCAGGGCAAATGAAGGCAGAAGTGAGTGGACAAAAATGAGCCCACAGGGTCTGGTATTTGAGAGAAATGATGGGGGACTAAAGGTAAGTAAAGCAAAATAGAATGGACTCTCTTAATTTCTTTAAACTAGTCCTTGAACAAGATTAATGTCCCAGGTCCCTCATTTCTCCAAATGCCAGATGCCTGGGCAGCAGGGCCGGAACTAGGGCAAGGCAGGCGAGGCACCTGCATGACATTGAGAGTGAGCGCCAACTTAAAGATTACACCCTGGGCGCCTCGCTCTCCTCACCCTCGGCCCGGCCATGCTGGGCAGTGTAAACATTGTCTTTCATATCGGTCTTAACTTGAAAAGTAGATTAAGAAGCTACAAACCCAGCTAAAGTTTGCAGCCATTTGAACAATTCTCCTTTGTTAGCAGCACACAGCTGAGCAGGAAATTAACAATGAGGAATTCACATTTGGCAAGAAGCAAAATCTGAAAGTCCGTTTGCTGATTTCCTAATGGACAAGGTTATTTTCCTCAACAGAGAGCCTTAGGTTGCTAGAGGAACCGTTTGCAGGATCCCAAAGCATTTAGGATCAGACCCTTCTGTCGGCGTGAGCCTAGCCTGCCAATCTGGAGCAGGATGTGAAAATCTCTGCTGGTGGTTTTAGCTTTAATCCACTGAAGCCATGAGCTAAGGACTGAGAGAGGGATCTGGGCCACGTGTTGCTTGTTGGGTCCTATCTTTTGGAGAGACTGTGCTTACTCAGAACAGCTAGGACTCTAATCTCTCTATCCCCCTAGTCCGGGCAGAAGGGCCAAGCAAACAGCCAAGAAGGGGCCTGCCTTAGCTCCTTCAAGTCCCCGGGGCATCCCCTGGCCCTCCTGCCTTGGGAATGCTGTCAGCTTTTCACCCACAGGCTCTCCCTCCTTCCTGTTATAGGAATCTGGGTAAATCATCGCAATGAGTGGATGTGTTACAAAGGTGGGAAATGCACACCTGAGCTGAAACCAGGACAGCCAAAATGAACAAAATTAAAAGCTCAAAGGGACTAGCCGACCTAGAAATTACTCGTCCCTGTGCTTCCCCCACATGCTTCTCCTTTCTCCCTTACAACCAAAGTCAAGAAGGGCTTGGACCTGATAAAACACTTTGCTTTTACCTCCCTGCCTTCTGCGGATGCTTAGAGGAAGCTCCTGAGACCCTTAAATGCCAGGTTCTCTGCTGGGATTCTCCAAAGGGCTGCATGCAGATCATGGAAATGGAGAGGATGCCCTGAGGCTATTTACACAAAGGATGCATGGTATTTGCACATAATTTCCCTATGTACACTGTGCCACTACTCACCAGACCATTTTTGCAAGTTAAAAGCATTTTTTTTTTTTAAAGATTTTATTTTTTCCTTTTTATCCCCAAAGCCCCCCGGTACATAGTTGTGTATTCTTCGTTGTGGGTTCTTCTAGTTGTGGCATGTGGGACGCTGCCTCAGCGTGGTCTGATGAGCAGTGCCATGTCCGCGCCCAGGATTTGAACTAACGAAACACTGGGCCGCCTGCAGCGGAGCGCGCAAACTTAACCACTCGGCCACGGGGCCAGCCCCAAGTTAAAAGCATTTTTATGGCTCTCTTGATGGCAGTCACTTCTGGATTTTTCCTGTCTGTGCCGTCTTCTCCCTCAGGCCCTCTCCCTGGCCCAGATCTCTGGAAAGGGAGCCAAATGGTGCCAAGGAAGGACCAGAGAGGAACGCAGGACTGGTCCCTCCAGAGGCGGCCACTCTGAGGGCTTGGCTGCCCATCTCGCTTTCTCCCTGGGCACTGGCCGAGGTCCTCTTTTCCAAAACTGTAGCACTATGTGATTACGTTGTAGACTGTGGGACTCTAACTCAATGAATTCACAGAGAGTCTCTTTGATCTGGAATTTTCTCTGAACTACCCCCATCCCTTTCTCGTCTGCCTCATACCCCTAGGAGGGGGGTTACTGCTTCTTTTTAAACGGAGTCTTCATTCACTTGTTGCATCTTTGCAATAGCCAGTGAGGGCAGGGCTACATTATAGACAGGAAACTGAGACTTGATACTAAGGGCTTAGTCCAAAATTACACAACTGGTTAGGGTCTTGATTCGTCCAACTCAAAGTCCAGTGCTCTTTCTCCGCCTCAGTTTCTTCAACTGTAAAATGGGGATGCAAGTAGCACATACATCATAGGGTTGCTATAAGGGATGAATGTCTTAATATGTGCAAAAGCATTTGAAACAGGGCCTGGCACATAGAGAGTGTTCAACAAATGTCTGCTCATGTCACTGTGCTATGCCTTGTTTTTCTTTACTATTCCACGTATAGGATTGCATGACTCATTTGTGGGAGGAGGAATCAAGTTACAGGCTTGGGGAGCATTATCCAAGATGGGGAATGAGCCCGTTTCCCAGGCTCGGAGCAGGCTGAGGTGGGACCAGAACAGATCCTTTCAAGCCACAGGCCTGAGCTGCCCCGTTGAGCCACATCCCTTGCCTGGCTCTGGCTGGGAAGAAGAAACCCTTAGACGTGGATAAACCCGTAGAGGAGATGGTGCCCCCTTTACAAAATGCTGAGGACAGGAAGAACAATGGCTCCCGACAGAGCCGCAGATTATAAGGCAACATTTTACTCTGTCATGTGCTGAGCGCCTTCCCTTTTGAGGCAGTTCTAGGATTCTCCGTGACTCATCTTTACCCAGTAATGACAAGGTAGGACCCGTGTGTGGTGAAAGGACTATCAAGGAAGTCACCAGTTCCCTTCCAAAGTTACGTCCAAAAGCCTCTAGCGGTTAGGGCCAGGGGCTGGAGGGAGGGCTCTGAATTCTGCCAGGGGGGCCCTGGTGCTTGGGAGAGGCTGCCCGGGACTCGCCCTGCAGCTCAGGCCCTCCTTAGCAGCAGTCAGTATAAACGACAGAGATATGTTCCTGCCATCCTGGGGACCTTGGAGAAAACCAAGGCAATCGGGCGGAGGTTCCTTTAGCATCAGGTCTGTTGGTTACTGCTGAAAAGAGGGCAATAAAAAAAGCAAAATATAATCAGGGAAGAGTTGGATGCTATAAAATGACTTTACAGACCTAATCAAGGGAACCAGCCACCCCAAACTGTACTTTGAACGTTGTTGAAAATTGTTGGTCATGTAGCAGCTGAAATTTCTGCTCATCTGTCCACCTTTCCAGAAAAAACACCAGACCCACAAATAAAATTAAACGTTTAAAACACAGATGTCTTGAATTAAGCTTTGGAATGACGTCTTCTGCCTGTCCAAGCTTCCCACTGTTTGGTGTGTGTTTTCATGAAGAGGAGCCCCCAGTTCTGCCTGTCCATTAGCGTTCCCCTGCGTTGACTCCCTTTCCAAAGTCTCCAGAAGGTGTGATCAAGGCTGAATGTCTTGATCTTATCTTGGGTTGACCGTCTCCTACCTTCAGAGCTACATGAGCCGTCCCAGATATAACAGATAGCATGTAGAGCGCTTTGAAAGGAGTTACGCGAGAGAGATGGCGACATCTTCCTAGAGGGTCACCAGCATTGACTAATCTCCCTGGGAGATGGGATGGGCAGGGAGATGGGATGGGCAGAGCACTCGGGGGTTGAGGCGCTGGGGGCATGAATGATATTAACGCCGCCTAGTCTTCTGCTCCGAAAGCCACCGGAACGGCTGAGGCTGCCGGGCTGCGCGGGGCCCCTCTGCGGGGTTTCTGGCCATTGGCTTTGGCACAAGCCGAGAGGTGGGGCTGGAGAAGGCTTCCTCCAGGCCGGGAAGCTGGTGCCGCGCTCGGATGTTTGGGACAATGGTGAGCGAGCTCGCGGGCCGCGGAGGAGGCGGCTCCCGCGCGGTAATCTGAGCGGGATGAGCGGTCCAGGCCCTGCGCGTCCCCGGCCCCTGGGACCCCCTCCCGTCCCCGCCCCGGCCGCGAGCCCCGGCCCGGCTCCCCGCGCCCGGCCCGGCCGCCGCTCCCGCCGCATCCCGCCGCCCATTGGCTGGCGCGGCGCGCTCGCTCCCGCCCCGCCCCGCCATTGGCCGTGGCCGCCGCGGTCCCCGCGCCCGAGCCGCCGCTGACATCACGCGGCCTGAGCGGCGGCGGCGCCCCCGGCCGAGCCCGCAGCCCCTCCAGAGGCGCCGCCGCGGGGCCCGGCGGAGGATGGTGCGCGGCGCGCCGGGGGCTCCCCGCCGCCAGAGCCGCAGCGCCGAGGCGAGGCGGGCCGCGGCGGGCAGCAGACCCCCGCGCCGGTTGCGGGGCGAGCGGCCGCGGTGAGCCGCCGAGGGCGGCGCGGGCCAGCGGCCATGGGGGCCCTGACGAGCCGGCAGCACGCGGGCGTGGAGGAGGTGGACATCCCGTCCAATTCCGTGTACCGCTACCCGCCCAAGTCCGGTGAGGGCCGGCCGGGCGCGACCCGGGGCTGGGGAGGAGGGCGTGATGCTCCTGGGCGCGGACTCCGGGGGTTCTGGGGACCAGATGGCCGACGTGGCTGCACAGCGATCTGGAGGATGCGAGGTCCTCGAAGAGGCGTGGAGGGGTGCTTCAGGGGCCTTGGCGAGGTCGCCGCGGTGGCCAGCCGTCCGCTGGAGGACGTGAGCGGCCTGCACGCAGCCTATCTTGTGACAGACGTGTGCTGGGGGGACTGCGGCTCCCGAGGGGCGGGATGCTTCCTGCACAGGGGGGTCCCGGCCGCCCGCAGCGCCGCGTCCCCTCCCTCCCGCCCGGTGCCCTTTCTCCTCCCGGGAGCTGAGGGCTAGGTGAGGCGGGCTCGGCATCCGAAACAGGCACCTGTGGTGGGTGCTGGCCCTGGTCGGCGCATCCAGACCTCTGGAGAGGGAGGGGCAGGCACAGGTTGGAGTTAGGTTTCTCCGGGGAAAGCTTCCATTGCCCGCTGGAGGATGGAGGCTGAAGATGCGTTTGCAGTGCTGGTGCTTTCCCAGAGGCTGTCAGAAGAAATAAGTGTTTAACAGAAATGTTTGAGGATCTAAGTATCAAGAGCCACTCGGGGTGTCCCTTTGCCAGAGTAACGGCAAGCCTGGTTTTTGGAATGGGGTTAGCTCTGGGACAGGGCACAGGTATTGAAAATGTATAGAAGTCCTATATTTGTTTTCAGAATCATTGGAAAGATAGATGTCTCCAGCCTCTGGCTTGTGGCAGAAGCACTGGAGGCGGAGGAGGATTTTGACAGCAAAGGAGAGAGGATCACAAGTGGATTGAGACCCAGCCAGTTCTAAACTGCTGGTGCCTGACCTAAGGCTCTGCTCTTTATTTGTATTGCTTTCCTCAAGACTTCTGCGGACCGATGACTACCATCTTCTCTTTGGCTTAGGACCTAATGAGGATTTGGGTGATCTTGGAGAGGTGTCAGAATTGGAGCAATAGAATAAAGACATGCTAATGAGATGAGCTGGTTTCTCAGCGGTGTGTCCATTTGGTGCCAGGTGAAAGCAGGGACCAGACAATGAACCAGCACCCCTGCAGAGCGTCTGCCAGAGCTGTGTTTCTCACTGCTTTTGTGCCAAAGAGTGAAGCCTTGCAGAGATGAATATGCTTAAGAGCTGTTTTAGAACAATGTAAAATAAAACCACAGATCATTAGTGTTTTAATAAAGCCCTAGCTAATTTTAACTATATGAAACCAGTGCTAAAGGAAGCGTGCATTTTGCTTTTTAATACACAAAAATATGCACAAGTATTTGTGGATTTTTTTTTCTGAAGTCACTTAGCTTTTATTGATCAGAATATGGAACATGTTTTGCTGAGCTTGGAGTTTTCAGGAGAGTTTGCTGCCTCAAGAGTATCCGCCCGTCCTTCACATATGGGAATTAGCACAGGTCACTCTCAGTAGGCTGTTCCCCAGAGGATATTAATGCAAATATGAATCTTGGATGATGTTCATGAACAGATAATGGACCCGAATAAAACTTTTCTTAACCAACACACTCAATGCCCACAATCTTAAATGATCCTCTCCATTCTGCCAATCTTTTAAAAGTTTTAACTAGTTGCAACTCATTTTTATTTGTTTATTTATTTATTTATTTATTTATTTATTTATTTATTTTGAGGATTAGCCCTGAGCTAACTACTGCCAATCCCCCTCTTTCTGCTGAGGAAGACTGGCCGTGAGCTAACATCCGTGCCCACCCTCCTCTGCTTTATATGTGGGACGCCTACCACAGCATGGCTTGCCAAGCAGTGCCATGTCCGCACCCGGGATCCGAACTGGCGAACCCCGGGCCGCCGAGAAGGGGTACATGCACACTTAACCGCTGAGCCACTGAGCCTGCCCGCAACTCATTTTTAATCAGAAGTTATGTATAAGAGAAATCTTTACAGCAAGTGGACTAAATTATTTATGTTGAAGGTAAAACACAGAAAATAGGAATCAGAACACTCACATCCCAGTCGGTGAACCTTTGTGTACTTGAAAATTTCCATGAATTTGCATACGTGCTCTAGTTTAGAGGTATCTCCCATCCTTCATCTGACCTTTAAATTGGCCTGGCCCTTTACGGAATTACAGTGTTTTAGACCTCAAAGGACCCTTGTAAAGAATTTGACCCTAGACCCACGCATTTTGCTGGTAAGAAAATGGAGGCCCAGGAAAGTGAATTCCTGTGGCCGCAGCCACCAGCAAGTCCGTGCTCTTCTTACTAAAGCATTAGCCTCTGCCTTTCACAAGGAATTGGATTTTGAACTCGTCCTTGATGATCTGTGGGATGGAGGCTATTCTGCATCAGAACTGAAACAAAGCTCAGAGGCCTGTCCCTGTGAAGGAATCAGACTGGGTTGATTTGACAAGTCTCCTTATCTTGAGTCCTGGTAGAACAGAGCAAGTGACAGGCAGTTGTCTCCAAGTGACTGACCGAACTAGGCCGAGACTGCCCTCTGGCTCACTAGAAAGCCTCTAAAAGTCTGCTGCCTGTGGAACAGTTATTTCAGAAAATAACACTGTCATCTTCCCTGTAATGATGCTCACAGTGCCCAGCAGAAATTGCTTTTCTGGGGCTGGCCCAGTGGCGCAGCAGTTAAGGGTGCACGTTCCGTTTTGGTGGCCCGGGGTTCGCTGGTTCGAATCCTGAGTGTGGACATGGCACTGCTTGGCAAGCCATGCTGTGGTAGGCATCCCATGTATAAAGTGGAGGAAGATGGGCACGGATGTTAGCTCAGGGCCAGGCTTCCTCAGCAAAAAGAGGAGGATTGGCAGGAGTTAGCTCAGGGATAATCTTCCTCAAAAAAAGAAAGAAAAAGAAATTTAAAAAAAAAAGAAATTGCTTTTCATTTTTTGTATTTTTAAAGAAACCCTTTGGTTGGGTATGCACATTGAACTGAAAACATTTAAAAATTATTGAGAACAGCTGATTTCATGGAACTTGGGTTTGTAGATTTTTTTTTAATAGAGATAGGTGAAAATAAAATAGCCTAAATTATTTAGAATTACTTGGTTTTTGGTGAGTAATATAGTCACATGGTTCAAAGTTTAAAAGCACGAGAAGGCATACAGTGACAGTCTTGTTCTCGCTTCGGCGCTTCACCCACCCAGTTCTCCTGTCTCTGTGTACACCTCCCATGCCTATGCAACCACTTTTGGTTTCTTTGGAATTCTTCCAGAGTTTCTTGGGTAAATATAAGTATAGCATACTATTTAGGCTGTTTTGCATCTTATTTTTTTCACTTTCACAGATTTTGGAGATCTTTTTATATTATCTCTGTATTGGAGAGATTTATTTTTAATTATTTTATTGAGGTCATATTGGTTTATAACCTTGTGTAATTTCAGGTGTACATTATTACGTATCAGCTTCTGTATAGACTGCATCGTGCTCACCCCCAATAGTCTAGTTTTTACCCCTCACTATACACATGCGCCCCTTTACCCCTTTCGCCCTCCCCCATACTCCCTTCCCCTCTGGTAACCACTAATGTGTTCTCCTTATCCATGTGTTTATCTTCTACATATGAGTGAAATCACACACACGGTGTTTGTCTTTCTCTGTCTGGCTTATTTCGCTTAACATAATACCCTCAGGTTCCATCCATGTTGTTGCAAATGGGATGATTTTGTCTTTTTTGGGGGGGGGGGGCACATTGGCCCTGAGCTAACATCTGTTGCCAATCTTCCTCTTTTTGCTTAAGGAAGATTGTCGTTGAGCTAACATCCATGCCAGTTTTCCTCTATTTTATGTGGGATGCTGCCACAGCGTGGCTTGACTAGTGGCGCTAGGTCCATGCCCAGGATCCATACCTGTGAACTGCAGGCTGCCAAATCGGAGCACACGAACTTAACCACTATGCCACCAGCTGGCCCCTGTCTTTTTGTTTTTAATTTAAAGATTGGCACCTGGGCTAACAACTGTTGCCAATCTTTTTTTTTCTTTTCTGCTTTATCTCCCCAAACCCCCCCTGTACACAGTTGTATATCTTAGTTGCAGGTCCTTCTAGTTGTGGGATGTGGGACGCCGCCTCAACATGGCCTGACAAGCGGTGCCGTGTCCGCACCCAGGATCCGAACCCTGGGCCACCGCAGCGGAGCGCGTGAACTTAACCATTCGGTCACGGAGCCAGCCCCTGTCTTTTTTTTTTTTTTTAATGACTGAGTAATATTCCATTATATATATATATACCACATCTTCTTTATCCACTTATCAGTAGATGGACACTTGGACTGCTTCCACGTCTTGGCTATTGTGAATAATGCTGCAATGAACACAGGGGTGCATAAATTTCTTTGTGTTGTTGATTTCTTGTTCTTTGGATAAATACCCAGTAGCGGGATAGCTGAATTGTATGGTATTTCTATTTTTAACTTTTTGAGAAATTCAAGAGGTTTTTTTGGTTCTGTTTTTTTTAACTCCTCTGTAATGTTTCTTCGCATGCACATGCCATCCCTTTTTAACATAGTCTCCCATTGATGAACATTTGGGAGGTATTGTTTTTCAATCTTTTACTATTGCAAACAATGCAGCAATGATCAATGTTATACATATGTTCTTAGATGATTTTTAGCTTTGTTAATAAATACTTGAATATTAATCACCTAAGTAACAGAAGGTATGGTGGGAGTTTGTTTCTGCATAGTATTTCTACATTAGCCTAGAAAGCTATTTATAGCACTATTCTGCATTTGGTTGTGCCTTTGTAATTTTTGAGTTAGAAGACATGCATGCTTTTAAATCCTTCTCTAAGATCTTCTCTCTAAAAGCCCATGATCATTTGTTTAGCAAAGGTATGGCTTTGCTCAGGTGGTTGGTTTTTTACATGCACGCCCCTCTTTTGAAAGTGGTTCCACATTGATAAAAGACATTAGGCTTGTTTTCAGTATTCAGGAAGAAATAGGTCTACTATAAAGACAATTTAACTCACTTTAATTCAGTACCTGATAAACCTAGTTCATTTCTCTCTACATATTTGGGAAAACTGGAAAATAGGAGTAACTCATTTTGCTCAGGTGTTTAAAGGTAAACCTATTACAAAAATTCAGAACGGTAATCAGAGTCCTGAGCAGCTAACATCATCATTCTCCAAATTTTTTGTCATCTTGGAATACACACACGCTTGTCATCGGTCTATCCTATATAGTAAGGGCAGTTGTTAAAGTGTGGCTAATAAGTCTTTGCCTGCCAAATAATTATAAGAGTTTCTCTTAGCTTTCAGGAGCATCAACTTAATATTAGTTTTGAAACCAGGGACTTGGAAGTCTGCAGCTTGCTACAGGGTAAAGAATTGTTTGGTTCTGGCACAGTTCGATTGACACTTTAACTAAAATTAAGTAGATTCCTGAAAGTCATAGTAAATGCATTTACTATCATAAGAAAACTAGACGTTGCTCCATTTAATGATGAAGACATCAAAATCAAGAGTCCAAATGCTAGTATTTTTTTTGACACTTAAGATGTAGTAATTCTCCTACTTTCGAATCCTCCAATATTTTTGTTTTCTTTGTACTTTACTTCATTGAGAGCAGGCTGATTTGTTTCACTTCTTGATTTTGTCTTTAGATTTAGGCCTTTGATTTCCTCATATGATGGTGGTTTGTGTCCTCTTGCTCTTCGGCATCTCCATTCTCTTTCTGTTGCCATTAGCGCACGTTATTGAGCACCAGCTATGCATTATGCATTGTGCTATGCACCAGGATATAGATTCTGATCCTTGTGCAGGGTGATTTTGGTGCCTCTGGCAAGCAGCAGGATGGAAGCCTTCATATCAGCTTTGTAATTCATGCCGTGGGTCACAGAAGGGAGTCTTAACAACACAAGCTACTTGGTGGCTGTATCAGTCAGGGATCTCCAGAGAAACAGAACCAATAGGAGATATGGATAGATAGGTAGATGTACACAGATCTTCCTCGATTTACAAAGAGGTTACATCTCAATAAGCCCATTGTAAGTTGAAAATATCATCAGTTGAAAATGCATTTAATACACTGAACCTACTGAATATCATAGCTTAGTGTAACCTACCTTAAATGTGCTCCTAACACTTAGATTAGCCTACAGTTGAGTAAAATCGTCTAACACAAAGCCTATTTTATAATAAAGTGTTGAATATCTCATGTAATCTGTTGAATACTTTACTGAAAGTGAGAAACAGAGTGGTTGTATGTGTATTGGTTGTATGTGTATCGGTACAGAATGGTTGTCAGTGTATTGGTTGTTTACCCTCGTGATTGCATGGCTGACGGGGAGCTGCGGCTGCTGCTGCCCAGCATCATGAGAGAGGATGGTACTATATATCACTAGCCCAGGGAAAAGATTAAAATTCAAAATTCGAAGTACGGTTTCTACTGAATGTGTATCACTTTTGCACCATCATAAAGTCAAAAAATCATAGGTTGGACCATTGTAAGTTGGAGACCATCTGTGTGTATATATATCTATGTGTGAATGTGTGTGTGAGTATTTATGTGTGTGTGTATATATATATGTAATTTATTTTAAGGAACTGGCTCACGTGATTGCAGAGGATGGCAAGTCTAAAATTTGTAGGTCAGGCCAGCAGACTGGGAACTCAGGTAGGATTTCTATTTATTCAAGGAGTCTTGAGGTGGAATTCCTTCTTCCTTGGGGAACCTCAGTTTTTGCTCTTAAGGCCTTTAACTGATTAGGTGAAGCCTACCCATTATCAAGGGTAATCTCTTTTACTTAAAGTGAACTAATTATAGGGGCCAGCCTGGTGGTGCAGCAGTTAAGTTCGCTCGTTCCCCTTTGGCAGCCTGGGGTTTGCTGGCCTGGATCCCAGGTGAGGACATGGCACTGCTTGGCAAGCCATGCTGTGGTAGGCGTCCCACATATAAAGTAGAGGAAGATGGGCACAGATGTTAGGTCAGGGCCAGGCTTCCTCAGCAAAAAGAGGAGGATTGGCAGCAGATGTTAGCTCAGGGATAATCTTCCTCAAAAAAAAAAGTGAACTAATTATAGATGTTAATTATATCTACAAAATATCCTCACGGCAACATATAGACTAGTTTGGACAAACAACTGGGCACCCTAGCCTAGCCAAGTTGACTCATAAAATTTAACAGTCATAGTGGCTTCCTCTTTTAACTAATTGTTCTTGCTAAGTAGGTCTAACCTCAAGTTTTTAGTCCTGAAAGAGTGCTTGTGCTGTGAAAACATATTTTTAAAAATCTAAAGTTACAGTATTTAAAAATCATTATTTAAAAATTATGCTCCTTCCAAAATTTCGGTGCTTCTCATCTAGTGTCAGAGGCAGAATGCATGCATATAGAGATAAATAAGATACAGAATATATCACAACCAAGTGGGCTATATCCCAGGAATGCAAGGTTGGCTTAATATCTGAAAAATCAATCAACGTTAATACACCATGTTAGTAGAATACAGAACAAAAACCATGTGCTCTTCTCAATATATGCTGACAAAACATTTCACAAAATCCAACACCGATCAATGATAACTCTCACCAAACTAGGAACAGAAAAGAACTCTCAACCCGATAAAGGGCATCTATGAAAAGCCCACAGCTAGCATCATACTTTTTTTTTTTTAAAGATTTTATTTTTTTCCTTTTTCTCCCCAATGCCCCCTGGTACATAGTTGTATATTCTTCGTTGTGGGTCCTTCTAGTTGCGGCATGTGGGACCCTGCCTCAGCGTAGTTTGATGAGCAGTGCCATGTCTGCGCCCAGGATTCGAACCAACAAAACACTGGGCCGCCTGCAGCGGAGTGCACAAACATAACCACTTGGCCACGGGGCCAGCCCCTCATGGTTTTGTTTTTTTTTTTTTGTCCTTTTTGCCAATCTTCCTCTTTTTGCTTCAGGAGGATGGTCACTGAACTAACATCTGTGCCAATCTTCCTCTATTTTATGTGGGATGGATGCCGCCACAGCGTGGCTTGACAAGTGGTGCTAACTTGCACCTGGGATCTGAACCTGCGAACCCCGGGCCACTGAAGCAGAGTGTGGGAACTTAACCACTATACCACCAGGCCAGCCCCAGCATCATATTTAATGGTAAAATATAGAATGCTTTCCTTCTAAGATCAGGAACAAGGCAAGGATGTCTGCTTTCACCATTCAGTATTGACTGGGGATTCTAACTAGTACAATAAGGCAAAACAAACACTTTTTTGTGTGTGTGAGGAAGATTAGCCCTGAGCTAACATCTGTGCCAATCTTCCTCTATTTTGTATGTGGGGTGCCACCACAGCATGGCTTGATGAGCGGTGTGTAAGTCCTCACCTGGGATCCAAACCTGTGAACCCTGGGCTGCCAAAGCAGAGTGTGCAAACTTAGCCACTATGTCACCAGGCCGGCCCCAAACAAACACATTTTTAAAGAAATTTTAAGGCATCTAGATTGTAAAGGAAGGAGTAAAACTGTCTCTATTCACAGATGACGTGATCCTGTATATAGAAAATACCAAGTGTCCCACACAAAAAAACTAGTAGAACTAATAAATGAGTTAGGAAGTTTCCAATGCAAGATCAAGATACAAAAATCAATTGTATTTTTATATATAGCAATAATCTGAAAATGAAATTAAGGAAACAATTCCATTCCCAACAGCATCAAAAAGAATAAAATTGTTAGGAATAAATTTAACGTAAGAAGTATAAGATTTGTACACTGAAAATTTTGAAATGGTGCGGAGATTGATGCTTTAACTAAAGAAGTTTTAAAAGATCTAAATAAATAGACGTTTCACGTTCATGGATTGAAAGACTCAGTATTGTCGAGATGATAGCGTTCTCCAAGTTGATCTATAAATTGAGTACATTTCCTGTCAAAATCCCAGTAGGCTTTCTTGAGTAAATTGACCAGCCAATCCTAAAATTCGTATGGACATGCAAAGGATCTAGAATATCCAAAACAATTTTGAAAGGGAAGAGCAAAGTTGGAGGACTTTCACTACCTAATTTCAAAAATTACTACATAGCAGCGTGGTGTTGGCACAACGAAAGGGCTGTAGATCAATGGAACAGAACTGAAAGCCAGAAATAAATCCTTATGTTTATGGTCAGCCGATTTTGACAAAAGTACCGAGACAATTCAACAGGGAAAATGTAGTGTTTTCAATGAATGACGCTGGGACAATTGGATATTAACAAGCAAAAAAATGAACTTAGACCTTTGCTTCACATCTCCAAAAATTAACTCAAAATGATCATAGAATGAAAACGCAACCCACAGAATGGGAGAAAATATTTGCAAATCATATATATGATAAAGGATTTGTAGCTAGAATATATAAAGAACTTATACAACTCAAGGACAAAAAGACAACCCAATTAAAAAAGAAGCAAATGTCTTAAATAGACATTTCTCCAAAAAAGATATACAAATGGACAACAAGCACATGAAAAGATACCCAACATTATTAGCCATTAGGGAAATGCAAATAAAAACTACAATTAAATACCACTTCACACGCACTAGGATGGCTACAATAAAAAATAGATAAATACCAAGTGTTGGTGCGGATGTGGAGAAATTGAAACCCTGGGACCCTGCCGGTGGGAACGTAAAATGGTGCAGTTGCTTTGGAGAAACAGTTTGACAGTTCCTCAATTGCTTAATCACGATATGACTCAGCAGCCCTACTCCTGAGAACTGAGCCCAAGGAAAATGAAAAAAAAAATTCGCACCAAAACGTGCACATGAATGTTCATAGCAGCATTATTCATAATAGCTAAAAGGTGGAAATAACCTCAAATGTCCATCAACTGATGATAGGAACAACTGATAAAAAAAATGTAGTAAATCCTTACAATGGGATATTATTGTAATAAATAAAAGGATAATAAGGAATGAAGTAATATTGATATCTGCTACAATATGGATGAACCTTGAAAACTTTATGCTCAGTGAAAGAAGTCAGGCGCAAAAGGTCATATATTATATAATCCCATTTGTATGAAATTTCCAGAAAAAGCAAATCCATAGAGACAGAAAGTAGATTAGTGACTGCCAGTGGCTGGGGGAGGGAGAGTAAGTGATTGCTAATGGGTTTCTTTTTGGATTAATGAAAATGTTCTAAAATTAGACAGAGGTGAATAACTGCGTAACTGTGAATATAGTGAAAAACCATTGGACTCTACACTTTAAATGGATGAATGGTGTGGTATATGAATTATATCTCAATAAAGCTGCTTAAGAAATAGATTATAGACCTAAACACAAAAGCTAAAACTATAAAACCCCTGAAAGATTACGTAGGAGAAAATCTTATTTGATTTGGATTAGGCAAAGAGTTCTTTGATACAACAGCAAAGCACAATCCATAAAAGAAAAAAACTGATAAATTGAATTTCTTCAAAATTAAAAATGTTTCTGCTTCAAAACACATTAGGAAGACAAAAGGACAGGCCAGCTTCTGAAAGAAAATACTTGCAAATCGCATCCAGAATATGTCAAGAACTTTTGCAACTCAATATTAAGAAGACAAAGAACCCAATTTAAAAATAGACAAAAGAGCTGAATAGACATATCACCAAAGAAGGTGTAGAAATGGCTAATAAACACTGGGAAGACGTTCACATCAGTAGTTACTTGGGAAATACAATTAAAGGCACAATGAGACAGTGCTTTACAATTGCTAGGATGGCTACAATAAAAAAGACGGACAATAGCAAGTCCTGGTGAGAATGCAGAGAACTTGGAACCTTATGTGTTGCTGACAGGAATGTGGAAAGGTGACAGCCACTTTGGAAGAGAGCGTAGGAGTATCTTAAAAAGTTAAACATAAATTTTCCTTATGATCTAGCAATTCTACTCCTGTGACTCTATCCAAAGGGAATGAAGACATACATGCATACACACAAAGAAATGTATGCAAATGTTCACAGCAACATTGCTCATAATAGCCAAAAAACTGGAAATGATCCAGATGTCCATCAACTGGTGAATGGATTAGCAAAATGAGGTATATTCCTACGATGAGATACTGTTCAGTGGTTTAAAGGAACGAATTACTGATAAATGCTACACAACATGGGTTAACCTCAGCAACACTGTGCACAGTGAAAGGAGCCAGATGCAAAACTATCTATTGTATGAGTTCGTTTATGTGAAATGGTTGGAGAAGACAAATTGACAGAGATAGAAAGCAGGACAGTGTTCGCCTAGGGCTGGGGGATGGCAGTAGGAATCAGTTGCAAACGGACATGAGGGAACATTTTGGGGTGGTGCGAATGTTTCCAACTGGATTGTGGTGACCGTTGCCAAAGTCACGGTATTGTACAATGGATGAATTTTATGCTGTGTATATTATACCTCAATAAAGCCGTTTAAAAAAGTGACGGTATAGAGGGGTTTATGCTGCCTGAATAAAATAAAGAGAAGAGCTTGATCACCAAGGGGGAGTTCTTGGGGGCAAATGGCTTTGAAGGTAGACTCCGAAGGTGGGGTAGAACTCTTAAATGGTCCAGTGTGGAGAGTAGTATTAGTAATGGCCTGAAGGTTGCCAATGTTCTTGATGGATCTAGAAAATAATGAATAGATTAATTGGTTGAGGCAGAGAATTCTCATAGAAAGGGAATGAGAAGTAAAATTTGGCAGATGGGTGGAAGCCAAAATTGAGAGGAACCAAGTGGTATTTTAAGAAAGATTTCTCTCTTAGAGGTCTAGGTTGTAGAGAGAAAAGACTGGAAGCACAGAGGTTTGCTAGGAGACTGTTAGCTGATAACCCACCGTAATCAAACTTGGGAAGGGCTGAGGTCTTGACAAGGATGCTTTGCACAAAGCACATATCCTGCATTTTTGTGGCTTTTATTACTGTGACATTTTTAGCCTGGGTGACCAGAGAAGTGAGGTGCCATTGACAGAGATTGGAAATCTGAAGCAGAAAGTGCTTTCAAAGTGAGTCCCAAATGTCAGCCTGGGCTTTACTGCTCCTTAAGATCTAGGCAAATTAGACAGAAACCTACCTCTTCCCCCAAATCGTAGAGCGTGGCCTTCTACTGCCCCCTCCAAGATTTCTGTGAATTCCCAAGTGACAAATGTTCTGACCATGTCGGCTCGAGAGTTCCAGCTTGCTGCCTTTGCCCCACAACAAATGTGCCATCAGTCCATTCTTCAATTTCTCCAGAAAATTCCATCCACGTAAAGTAATCAAAGTATAGATTCTACTACAGATTTGTGGAGGGCGAGGAAGTTGGGGTTTACACTGCAGAAATACAAGCAGGAATAAGAAGCGTTGTCACCCTAAACGGAACTTCAGCTCAGGAGCTTTACTGGCTCTTGAGCTCACCAAACCCAGCCTTGCCGTCCTAATGTCTCTTTCCTCTCCTTTTTTTGACTCTTTCCTCTTCCCTCTCAGAAGGAAAACAAATTACAAACCGGTTTAAGTTCCATCAACAAGCAACAGAAGTACCCAAACCCTTGGTGTGTTGCTCTCCATTCTAACTAGCTCATTAAAGTATGTCCCAAAAAGAAGATGGTTTGCTTTGCTTTGCTCCTTTGTCTCCTTTGCTAAGAAGAGTTCTGGTGCCAGCTCTTAAGAGAAAATGCTCTTTAGTCTACCTTCGTCCAGAAGAAAAGGTTATTCGCTAAGTTTGAGGCAAAGATGGGATATTCAGATGAAAAGATATAGCAAGTGGTTAAAGATTTGGCTGCAACTCCAAAGAAAGATCAGAGACAAAGATTTAGGAGTCGAGTAGGGGAAAGGAGAAGCCAACATGTATTAATTGCTCACTGGGCTTAGCCAGCTGCATACAAGTTACCTTATTTGATCCCAACAACAATCCTTTGAAAGAGGTATTATTATCTCCATTTCACAAAGCAAGAAACCAAAGCTCAAAAAAGTTAAATAATTTGACCTAGGTCACCCAGTTGGTGGAAGGCAGCATCAGGATCAAATTCGCCTCTGCCTTTTTTTTTTTTTTTTTTTTTTTGCTCAGGAAGATTAGCCCTGAGCTAACATCTGTGCCAGTCTTCCTCCACTTTATATGTGGGTCACGCCACAGCATGGCTGACAAGTGGTGTACGTCTGCACCCGGGGTTGGAACCCGCAAACCAAGGCCAAGGAAGCAGAGTGTGCTGAACCTAACCACTATGCCACAGGGCCAGCTCGAGCTCTGCTTTATGTCAAAGCCTTTGCTTTGCTTCTATGAGGAAGAGAGAGAGAGAAAGAAGGAAAGAAGAGGTATATTTGTGCTCTATATATTTTTTTTTTTTTTAAGATTTTATTTTTTCCTTTTTCTCCCCAAAGCCCCCCGGCACATAGCTGTGTATTCCTCGCTGTGGGTTCTTCTAGTTGTGGCATGTGGGACGCTGCCCCAGCGTGGTCTGATGAGCAGTGCCATGTCCGCGCCCAGGATTCGAACCGACGAAACACTGGCCTGCCTGCAGCGGAGCGCGCGAACCCAACCACTCGGCCACGGGGCCAGCCCCAGTGCTCTATATTTTTAATGCAAGGCAAACTACAATTAGCTCTAGGCTACCTTCTTGATAATTTCTCTTCTTTTATTATTACAGCAAAGAAAGGGTATTTCCAATAGAACTCTGTCACCTTTAACCCTTTAGCCCCCAAGTCACTGGTATTCTTCTCTTGTCAGGATCAATCAGTACCACCCATAAGCTGATTAGCCAGGGATTTCCCTGTCCCCACACCCCTACCCAACTGCTCACAGGTCCTGGAAGCTCGCTGTGTCCCAGACTGAACTCACCCTGTACAACTCTAGACACCAAATCGGCTTCTCTCCATTCTTTATTCATGATTTGGGCAAGCCATCCATCAGTGTAAAATCTTTAACTTTTCTAGTTTCACTTAACGTATGACAAATAGATCATTTCTTTTTTTTTCTTTAAGGATTGGCACCTGGGCTAACAACTGTTGCCAATCTTTTTTTTTTCTTTTCTGCTTTATCTCCCCAAACCCCACCTGTACACAGTTGTATATCTTAGTTGCATGTCCTTCTAGCTGTGGGATGTGGGATGCCGCCTCAATGTGGCCTGACGAGCGGTGCCGTGTCCGCGCCCAGGATCCGAACCCTGGGCCGCCGCAGCAGAGCGCGCAAACTTAACCACTTGGCCACGGAGCTGGCCCCAAATAGATCATTTCTAATGTGTGGGAAATATATTTTACTAAGGTTCAACAGTACGTGACAAATCATCTGCGAGGCTGCTTCTGCTTAAGGCAACCGGGCACCTTCCCTCTCTATAAATTATGCACTTGGAAAATGGGGCTAGCAAGTACTAGACATAAATGGTTGATAATTAAGCCTTCCTGAGTGATGAGCTCCGCTGGCGTGTTGCTGCAGGTGGCTGCTCTTTGCGTTTTTAAGTTTTGATGGGGCACTTGCAAGAGCTCCTCCATGATTGCTTTGACTTTGGTGGCTGTTACTCTATCAAATAACGTTCACCTGTTTGGTGTTTAGTTAGAGAATTGCCTCACCTTTTGGGGAAGAATTTTATCCACATTGTTTTGTTTAATAAGTGTTTCTGGACTAAAGCACCATGTGTAGAAACTCCAAAAATGAACGTTGGGTTCAGTTTTTCTGTTAGGATTTTCTTCTGTCGTCCTTCCTATGGCTTCTTCACAGGCTGAAAGTGCTGAATCTCATTTTTCTAAGTTTGCTGTAAACCTTCAACAAAAATGGAAACCGACTTAGGGAGTCTGTCTATCTCCTAGCTGTATAACACGTAACGAAGCCTTTGCCATTTCATAAGTTCTTTGTATTAATCCAAGAATTGGGGTCCATGAGAGCATTGATAAGGCGTACGATGGTATGAGCCCTCACTTTGGACAGCTTGCCTTTATGGGAGAATTAGAGTATAGAAATTTGGGTTAAGAGGCATTCATTTAATCGTCGAAGTTGGGAAGTATGCCCAGATGGACTCTGCAGTGTTACCTAAGCCTCCTTTGGTGACCTCGTGCCATCACATCCTGGCACAGGTCCCGGTCTGTCGGGATAAAGCAGATGGGGATTCTGACCCCTGAATGCTGATTGCATCCAGTTATTGTGGGTTGAAAATATCCCTGCCTCCTGGCTGATCCAGGGGAGCAAAGAGGGCCTGCATGAAGGGTGTCCCCACAACATTGGCCATTGGCATTGTTAGTGAATTTGAGACCAAGCGTGTGTGTGTGTGCGCGCACGTGTCTCTTTCTTTCATAAAGCTAAGCTGTTGTCCAGTTAAACTCCACAATCTGTATGGTAACTGGTAGGTAAAGTCAGGGGCAGCTGTATTATCTAAATTCATATTTTCCTATTAAATAATCATTTTGAACCAAATACGAGAAATGAAGAGCCTTGAGTGTGGAGGGCTGTGGAGGTCTGTACGTGGTGGTGGGACTTCTGTGTGTAGGTATGAGCTGGCTTAGGAAAATTTAGGCAAAGAATTGTATGTGTGTGTATATGTGCTGACACCTGTGGTTGAGAATCCTGAGTACATGGAGGAAAGAGAATAACCACTTCAAGTTACGGGAAAAAATCAGGACAAAAATACGTATATATTGTTCACTAATGTGCATTGTGGGGCCTTCTGGTCTTCTTGCTGATGGTGTTAGAGACAGATCATGATAAGGATTCAACTAAGAACGTTAAAAGGAAAACAATGATCTATTTTATGTTTGGTGTCTTGGGTTCTCACTGCTATCATTTTGCCTATTTTGTGTCATTGTCCCAAATCAAGAGAAGAAAGCTCTCCGAGGGTTCAGAATTGCTCTAACTATTTGTTTGAAGGGTTAACGTTTTTTCGAATTGGCTTTTTGGATTGGTTTAGTTTGACTGGCTTCTGTTTGGTTTCTCTCTAGGAAGCTACTTTGCCAGCCACTTCATCATGGGAGGAGAGAAGTTTGACTCCACTCACCCCGAAGGTTACTTGTTCGGAGAAAACAGCGATCTGAACTTCCTGGGGAACAGACCAGTGGTGGTATGGTTGTCATCCGTTTACTTCCACATGGGCTGAGTGGCCAATTCAGTTTTATAAAAACAAGTTTGTAGCTGCTGGTTGAGCAGTGTTCGTAGGGTGGTCTGAGTTGAGAGGGCCCTGGGAGCCAGCCCGCAGCCTCTCTGGGGGAGCTGGGTCTCCTGGCACTAGAGGCTGTGGAAAGGCTAGAGTCTGCCTGGGGGTGAGGGCAGCTCGCACTGCCAGCTCTCCAGGGGCTGAGATCTGCCTGAATGCTGCCGCTGTGGACAGCACTTTCACAGCCCCGATAGCTTTGCTTTTGGTCCTTCTTCCTAGCGCCTAGTACCATACAAGCTTTTATTTCTCTGTCTCGCCCTGTTTATTATCTGCCTTCCCCTTTAGAATGTCAATTTCATAGGACAAGGACTGTTTTTATCATCCCAACGCCCAGAACAAAGCCTGGTACTTAATGATAAGCCCTTAATAAAGACTCATTGAGGGGCTGGCCTGGTGGCGCAGTGGTTAAGTTCGCACGTTTCACTTCTCAGGAGCCCCGGGTTCACCGGTTCAGATCCCGGGTGCGGACATGGTACCGCTTGACAAAAGCCATGCTGTGATAGGCATCCCACGTATAAAGTAGAGGAAGATGGGCATGGATGTTAGCTCAGGGCCAGCCTTCCTCAGCAAAAAAAGAGGAGGATTGGCAGTAGTTAGCTCAGGGCTAATCTTCCTCAAAAAGAAAAACAAAGAGAATCGAATGAATGACTGAAGAAGTTTCCCTTGATATCTGAGTTGATATTAGATTATGTCTCTCTCGGTTCATTCAACTCATTTCATAAGCTTTTTATGGGGCATTTTCTCTGCACCCAGCTTGAGGCTTTGTAATAATAGCTGCCGTATAGCTACAAAGTGGCTACTGTGTGCAAAGGAAGGTCCTAGAAACTTTTGAGAGATTTTTCCTAATCTTCAGAAAGACCCACCCAACAGAGGCTTTATTATCAATCCCATTTTATCCGTGAGAGAGCTGGGGTTCCAAAAGGTAGATAATGATAATGGCCAGCATTTGTGACTTGCACGCTGTGCTCCCGACACTGTTTTAAGTGCTTCACATAAAGTTTTCCCAAAGTCACCTAACTAGGTCTGCCTGGTCACAGATCAACCACCGTCCCGCTGCTTCTGGTTGCTTCAGAACCCTGCCTTCGTCCAGAAACTCCCAGTTTAGTGGGACAGCCAAAAGACAAGAACAGGAGATGTTTAAATAGCAAGAAAAGTCTAAACTGATTGGATTCTGTAGGAATCGGGAGCAGGGGGAGGAGCATGGCGAGGACCGATTGCCTGGCGCTGGTGTCGGGAAGAGGTGGGGGGAATTGAGCTCGGTTGGAGAGTGGCTGCCTTTCACCCCGGCTTTCGGGGCGAGGCACAGAGTGCAGGCCTCAGGCATTCCTGGAGTTGTTGAGTCAGCAGACATTTCCTGAGCCACCACCATGTGCCAGGGACTGTGATAGGCGCTGGGGACACAGAGCTGACATGGGCACTATTGGTTCCTCCCTGGAGCAAATAAGGAAGCCAGGCTGGCGGGAGTGGCCATTTCCTGATGGCGAAGCAGGATTGGAAAGGTAGCTGGGGGTCTGCTCCCTCAAGAGGTTTTTGACTCTCTCCTGTGGGCTGCGGGGAATATCAAAGATTTTAGGTCAAGTGACCTGGAAAAATTGTTGTGGTTTTTTTTGGAAGATTAAGCTGGTGATGGTCTTCCATCTTGAGCTTTAATTAAAAAACGCTTCTTGGTGGTAGTTTTTCTGGTGTTCTTCCTTTCTCTCTGGAGTGACCCGTCCCAATCTTAGCCCTGAAGTGTGTTTCAAGATGCCAAGTCCCATCTGCTTCAGATTCAGTGATGCCGGCTGGCGCTTGTCAAATGGCCACTCTTTGATTTCGCTACCGCTACCTTAGCAATGAGAGTAGGAAGATCTTTTTTTCTGATAGAACTAGATAAGAATTTCTCCTCACTCACCGGGAGTCAGCGCACACCTGGAAAATGGCCCATTTTTCTTACATGGATTTGCTGTTTGCATCAGTTTCTTCCTTTCCTTTTTCTTTCCTCTGGGGTCAGAATAGTTTATATATGTATAAATTTAATTTTTGCCCTTTTCAGGCCATGGAGATGATTTTAAAACAAATAAATGCTTCTCTAGATTCATTTTGAGGTTTGTGCTGGTGGACCGACTTTCTGAAAGTTTAATCACCTCGTTGACACTCCTCTGTGAGCCTGTGAATGACTGAGTTCTTCCTGAAATGCAGCGGAGCAGGCTTGACCTCAGGTTTGAGGCTTTTTCCCAAAGGAGGATCAACATTGGCCTTTTTGTTGTTTTTGTGTAGTAATCATTAATATGCTTAATGTTGTACAGAGCAAATGCTTTCAAAAGAAATCATAATTTCATGTTAAGAAAGCAAATTAGGGTAACTTCAGATAGGTAGATAGAAATATAGGACAGTCTCCCTCGGTATCTGCGAGGATTGGGTGCAGGACCCCTGCCCGTACTAAAGTCCACAGATGCTGAAATCCCTTAGTTGGCCCTCCATATCCGCGAGTTCTGCATCTGCGGATTCAACCAACTGCGGGTCGTGTACAGTACTATATTTCCTGTATACCTACAGGATAAACCTAGCACATTTCCCTTTTCTTTTCCCACATATTATTGAATAGTAATAATAGCTAACATTTATTGAGCACTTACTGTTTGCCAGGTCTAGTTGTTTTAAACTCTTCATATATGTTATCTTGTTTTGTCCTCACACCGTAAAGAGGAAGATCCTCATTTGACAGATGAAGAACAGGAGGCTCAAAGAATTTAAACAAAGGTTACAAAGCCTGTAAGTGACTGAATCGGGATTTGAACCCAGCAGGCCAGCTCCAGAGCCAAGGGCCTCTGCCATTTCTGCTAGTCAGGTCAGGTCAGAGGTGCTCTGAACTCTGCCCACATCCTGTCTGTAGTCTGCTCAAGTAGATCGTCAAGTGCAGTTTGTGAGATATGGAGAGATACCTAAAAGTAGACTGAGTGGCAATGACATGTTCTCTTGGAGGCTCACTGGAGAGAATTTGTGTTTGGTGTGTAATTCCATCCGCTGAGCTGACGTCTGGGTTTTGCCCTCACTGCACATCACGCTTGTCCAGGGGGAGGCCCAGCGACTGAAGATTGACTTGTAGCTTTAGTTCTGAAGAACTGACTTCTCTCTAGTAACACGTCTCCGGTGTCGGTAAATGAGCGTCAGGTTGCGGAGGGAAGAGAGCAGCCTTTTAAAGGCATCTGGCAGCTCGAGGCGAGATTCCAGAGAGAATGAAGATGGGGATGAAATATGTTGAAATCAATTGTTAGATTAAAATGTGCCGGGGCTGGCCCCGTGGCTGAGTGGTTAACTTCGCGCGCTCTGCTGCAGGCGGCCCAGTGTTTCGTTGGTTCGAATCCTGGGCGTGGACGTGGCACTGCTCATCAAGCCACGCTGAGGCAGTGTCCCACATGCCACAACTAGAAGGACCCACAACGAAGAATATACAACTATGTACTGGGGGGCTTTGGGGAGAAAAAGGAAAAAAATTAAAATCTTTAAAAAATATGCCATAGGCTTCTTGGCTTCTGGTGTTTCCTGTCCTTTCTGAATGATCAGACTCAGAAGAGTGTCATTCAACGGAGCTGTCATGCAGCCCGTGGTTTTTGTTGGAGCACTGCTTGTCTACCACTTAGGATAATTTGGCAAAGTCAAATTCATTATCAAGTCTTAAGGGTCAGATTAAAAGAACTAGAGTGTGTGTATGTGTAGAAAGGTGGTTGAAGAGAGGTTGGAAACAAGATTTCAAGTTTTATTTACATCTTACCATTAGACTCTTCACAGCCTTGGCAAGCCTATCGCGCAGGCTCTCAAGTTACCCATTGGTAAAGTGGGGAATGTTCCGACTTTACGCGAATGTAGTGCTTAAAAATGGCTGGGATTGCTGGATGAACAGAAGCACACAGTGAACATCGCTTCACTTGCTGACCTTTCAGGTTGGTTTCTTCTGCAGCTACTGACAGTTGCGTGTGAGAGACCATTCACTGGTTTTGGGGGAACTGTCTTGAGTCATGACCAGGGCTTCTGCAGGTCTCTCTGCTCTGGTCCCTGCATGGAGCAGCTGACACGGTTGTCTGTACATCACGGCTGGAGACTGTTAAAGAAAGACCATCGCTCGCCCTCCTGGGGCCGGAAGACCTGGCGCTGATCTTCTGCTCCTTAACTGAGTTGGATCTTGTTTTGTGGAGGTAAATTACTGCTAAGACTCTAAGTTATTTAGAGGGTTAGTGAACTTAGGATTGTCAGAGCATCACGTGGTGCCTTGACTCTACTTGAGGTCGGATCTCTCCTCTCATCTTAGAGGAAAGTAGTTGAGTTTTAGTCAAGCCCCTAATCCTCCACATCACCTTGTGTGTCCTGTCGCTGGGCCTCGTTGTCACGGTTCTTCCTCCCCCTGCTCCCTCCACCCAGGGCTGCACAGCTGGCCTTCAGAGCCAGGGTGCCCACACGTGGGCTTTTCTTCTTCCTCTGATAGAGAGATCCCTGGAAGTTGCCCTTAAATCCAGTTTCTGTGACCTGAACCTTTCCCTCACGGCGTGTGAGGCGAGAGCACGTTGTTTAAAGGCACTTGACGGTAGATCCGCTTGTGGAGTAGAGGTTTGCACCTGTAGAGCTTTTCACGGTGCCGTTCATTCATTCGAGAAATATTTATGAGTCGTACACTGTGCAGGCAACTGGGAATGCAGAGAGGAAAAAGGCTTGGCCCTGCCCCGAGGAGCGCGCAGTGTGGCCAGGTGGGCGGATTGCCCCGGCTGTGATGACCTGTGTGACTCCTAGGAGAGCCACAGGGCCGAGCGCTCGGACAGCGCGGAGGAGTGGGGAGGCCCACCCCAGGGCACCGGCACCTGGAGGGATGGGCAGGATTTCCCAGGTGGTGATTAGGAGGGTCATTAACAGAGTTAACGAGCAATTCGAGGCAGCACAAAGATGAAAAAGAGCACCCTGGGTTTCCAGGGTGGTGAGTAGACGGTAAGGACTCGATCTCGGGCTATGCTGGTGGAAGGTGAAGTTGGAAAGACAGCTGGGCTCAAGTCTGACGGGCTGTGAATATCGTACTGAGAAGTTTCTACTTTTCTTTCTATGGCAATAGAAAAGGTCATAGTCGTGCATGGCTCTGCCACTGACCGGCTTTCTGGTGTTGGCCACCACTGAGCCTCTGTATAAAAGTACCTGTCTTGCAGGAATATTTTAAGGATTCAAACAATGACAACTATTATGATGTGTTTTGCCTTTTGGAAAGGTAATCATCTCACAGTGTAGAGAGTGAATCAGAAAGACAGGAGCTAAGGAGACCAGTGAGGTGGTGGTTTATTTTAGTTACGAAAGAAGATGCAAAGTGCCTGAAATAGGACAGTGGCATTAAAGCATAAAGTTGGTGCAGATTCAAGAATTGTGGGCAGGCCGAGTTGAGGGAAAGGGAGAGGTTAAGGCAGAGGATGCTGAGGAGCAGCCTCCATGGGACAGCTGCCACTTAAAAGGGCTGCACTCCACGTGTTCTGTCTGCAGATTTGTTTGTGCCTTGGCCCTGATGTCACCAGACAGGTTGGTCACAGTACAAGTATCGTGGTATCGATTGCCTCAGAGCCTGTTTTAGGCTGCCCAGCCTGCTATAACAAAATGCCAGAGACTGATAGAGACAGAAATGTACTTCTCAGAGTTCTGGAGGCTGGAAGTCCAAGATCCAGGCGCCGGCAGATTCGGTTCCTGGTGAGGGCTCTTCCTGGCTTACAGACAGCTGCCTTCTTGCTGTGTCCTCACATGGCAGAAAGAGAGTAATCTCTCTGTCTCTTTCTCTTCTTATAAAGCCACTAATCCCATCTAGTGGGGCCCACCGTTGTAACCTCATCTAACCATAATTACCTCTCCAACGCCCTGTCTCCAAATATAGTCACACTGGGGGTTAGGGCCTCAACATGTGGATTTGAGGGGAGACGCACATGAGTCCACAGCACAGTCCTGAAGTCCGTGGTGTGAACAGGCCTCTTTGTGTGTGTGTGTGTGTGTGTGTGTTTGATTGGGTTTTTTGCCTTTTGCATGCTATCTTCTTCCTTTATAATTATACTGCAACTGTTTTTTGGCATTCCATTTGGCAATATTTAGTAAATTTTTAGTTGTGGCCCAGCTATTTCACTTCTCCAAGTCTCTCTGTAAAGGCACAACATGCTCCTGTGTGTCTCCTCTGCCCTCGATATTCTATTGCAACCCTAACTCACTTTGGACAGCAGATGTGTGGGTTTTCCACACATCAGGCGAGAACTGTGAAAGAAATTCCAGCGTATCTATACCATGAACTGATATTCAGCCAAAAATAAAGTAGATCTGTATCCACTGAGATGAAAATATGTCCATGACCACATCCTTTACTGAAAAAGAGCAAGTTGCTCTATATAATGTAGAATCTGATTTCATTTCTGATAAAATAACAGTGTATAGCAATATATATGTATGTGTACATTATGTATTTGTGCATAAAAAGACATGAGCGAACAATGCCTTTTCGCCTGTGCCTGTGGTAACTCGTGGTCCATCAGTGAGGGGGTGATTCCTTCTTACTTCACTGTCTTCTGTGTTGTTTAAATTTTCCCCAGTGAACATGTTTTCATTTGTAAATTAAAAGCATTTTAATTTTCGTAAAAAGTGGAGAAGGGACCAGTGATGAGCAGAGGAAGGGAACAGGCCTAGGAAAATATATAGAAGTGGGAAAATTAAGGAAGTTCATGAAATAATGGCTTTGACTTTTTTTAGTGAACTGAAGGAAGGGTGTGGCCTGCTGGGTGGGGTTGGGATATGTGCTAAAGAGAGGTTGAGGGCTTGTGGAGAATGCCAAAAAGATGAGAATAAGCACGATAAGGAATGGAGCCGGGAGCTTCGCCTCTCAGTGTCCCGGTGCAATGATCCACCGTTAGAGCCAGTAGATGCCGTGTGGACATGGCCTGCTCTGGGACAACCTGGGAGTAAAGGGAACCCAGACCATCAGAGCTAAACTGGGAATGAATAGTCATACTTTTTAAATGGTTTAGGGCTTTACAGACAGTTTTACTTAAGGATTTTTTAAATAGCATTCTTATAACCCGTGCTTCCCAGCTTCTCGGCTCTGCCCGGAAGGGACCACCTGCTCAGTTCAGTAAGAGATCTTCTCAACCTTTTATCTTACTTTCAGTTTTTTAAAAAATTTGCGGTGAAATATACGTAACATAAAATGTACATCTTAGCCATTTTAAGTGTACCGTTCAGGAGTGTTAAGTACATTCACACTGTTTTACACCCAGTCTCCGGAACCCTTTTCATCTTGTAAAACTGAAACTCTGTTTCATTGAACACTCACTCCCAACCCCCTCCCACAGCCCCTGGCAACTCCCCTTTCAACTTTCTGTCTGTATGAATTTGACTACCCTAGGGACCTCATATAAGTGGAATCTTACAGTATGTGTCTTTTGGTGACTGGCTTATTTCATTTAGCATAATGTCCTCAAGGTTCATCCATATTGTAGCATGTGTCAGAATTTACTTCCTTTTTAAGGCTCAATAATATCCCATTGTGTGGCTAGACCACATTTTGTTTAGCCATTCATCCATTCATGGTCACCTGGGTTGTTTCCACGTCTTGGCTGTTGTGAATAATGCTGCTATGAACGTGAGTGTTACCTTCAGTTTCTAGGGCATATGTGCACACCAGTATCGGGCTAGGGAAGAAACGGTTATTCAGTTTTAGAAAATTATGTAAATGAAATTATTGTAGGTCTTCAATTTTGAAATTTAACTTGTTTTTATGTTCTTGCCAAAAAAACTTACTGTATTTATGTTATTTTTCATCCTTAATAAAGATGAAGAAATTATTTCAAATGCCTTTCTTATCTAGGGAAATTTGCTTCCTGCCACTTAGTGTGAATAGATGCAGATTATGTAAACAAAGACTATTTTATAGTGTGCAGATAACATCATAGCCATATTTTCAAATACTGAGAGAATATAACCATATCGTAGATTTTATGCAGGAGTTAGTTTCAGTTCTCTCTTGATTCCAGAGATAACATGAAAAAGCTGGGGTTTTTTAGGTAGATAAGAGCATAAAATAAGAGACAACAGTATGTGTAAAGTTAACTACATCTTTAGAAAGTAAGTTATAGCATAAAAAAGACAGCTTTAGAAGCTAGTTGGGTCCAAGCATTTGCTACTTGGCCCTGTAAAGGGGATTTTTATGTGGCTTCTGTTCTGGAAGCTTTCTGCCTTGAGATCTCTGTTTGATGGAGTTGGGTTTCTGTAGCAGATGGATCATCAGATGACAGGGGTCCCACTGGTGTGAGCAGGTGGCAGTGGACGGAGGCCAGTGAGCCATCTCGGAGCACAGCTTCACGCTGAGGTTCTGGTCCGAGAAGGGTGCTCCAGAAGTCAGATGAGTTGATATAGCTGTTCCCACCACCATTTTTTTTAAACTATCTTTATTACAAACAAGAAACAACTGTTTTTAATTTACTTTCTACTGTTTTTTCTTTTCACTTTTTTATTGTGAATTGTGAAATATTTATATATTAGTGTATAAACCATATATCTACAGTTTAAAGAAACTGAACAAACACCCTAGTAACCACCACCCAGGTCAAGAAACGGAAGACTGCCAGCACCTAAGACATCCTCCCTGTGCCCACCGAGCGCATCTCTATTACTTTGTTGAATGACAGCTTTATCGAGATATCCTTCCGCATGGGTTTCCCTGTGGCAGAGTTACCACCTTTCCCTTTGTAGCTAATAAGTATCTTAGAGAAGATAGTTTGAAACTACTGCCTAGATTTTTTTTTTTTTTAAGATTGGTGCCTGAGCTAACATCTGTTGCCAATTTTTTTTTGTTCTCCCCAAAGCCCCCCAGTACATAGTTATATATTCTAGTTGCAGGTCCTTCTGGTTGTGCTATATGAGACGCTGCCTCAGCGTGGCCTGATGAGTGGTGCCAGGTCCGTGCCCAGGATCCGAACCAGCAAAACCCTGGGCTGCCAAAGCAGAGCACGTGAACTTAACCACTCAGCCATGGGGCCGGGCCCTGTTTTTTGTTTTTGTTTTTTTAACGCAAAAAGCATCAACTGAGTTTGCTCCTTTCTTTAGCTAAAGATGCTGCGTTGGCTGAAGTTAGTGAAGTAGGACATTGTGTGTTGGATCTGCTGCATCGCTTTGAGATGTGAGATGGGGATCATGGTTTTATCTGTCTGGTGTGTAGATTTCAGGGTAGAGTTTTATGGATTAAAGCTATAGAAAGAGGTTGCAATGTAACCTGAAATTATGAGAGAAGGGAAAAAAAATTCTCTGGAGAAGAAACTGCTGGAAATGAATGAGGAACAGGAACAGTTTTTAGTAGCTATTGACCCAGCAGGTTAGCTTCTTTATGTAAGAATTTCCGAATCAATTTGGGTTATAAAACTACGTACTGGGAGAAGAAAGTAGAGAAGCAGGAGGAGGAGATAGCTTCTTCTCTGTTCTTAATTTGGTTTCCGTACTAGTTGAGAAGGTAGTTTTCTTTAATAATCTTCAGGCCATGCCCACTATTGATCTCCGCCCCCCCCCCCCCCCCCATTACACACATCATTGATTGATGGACTCATTCAATCATACTTTCACTTAACATGTTATTGAACACTTGCAATATTCCAGCCTCATGTTAAACACTAGAGATACAAAGACAGATAAAATGCAATCCTTGCCGCCAGGAACTTATCCTATAGCCAGGAAGCATGAACATGTTGGAGGAGGGGCTGATGAGCACAGGCACAGAGGCATCTAACCAAGGTGAAGTCTGTGTGTCGCAGATGGCTCAGCGCAACTAAAGTGTAGGGTCCATCCAGAGGGTCGGGGGAGATGCAGCAAGAGATAAGGCTGTGGAGCCAGGCCTAGACCACGGGGCTGTGGTGCCTTCCTGCCAGGTTTGGACTTCTATCCTGTCGGCATGGGGAACTAATGGGTTTGCAACTGAGAGTCCTGTAGTACACATTTTTTTTTTAAATTTTTTTTGCCCTGAGCTAGCATCTGTACCAATCTTCCTATGTTTTGTACGTGGAATGCTGCCACAGCATGGTCGCTGCTGAGTGGTGTAGGTCCACGCAGGGGAACTGAACCAAGGCTGCCGAAGTGGAGTGTGCCAAACTTAACCACCGGCCACGGGGCCAGCCCCTATAGTACACATTTTGAAAGATCACTCAGACGGCAGAAGGTGATTGTTGGGTTGTGAGAACAGATAAGCAGAACCAGTTGTCCACGTGAGAATTGATGGCAGGTGATCTCAGGTAGCAGTAGGAATGAAGAGGAGGCCCCTGATACAGAGGCAGAATCCCGGCTTTGGTAATCACTGTGTCTTCCCGGCCCTCCCAAAGGATGTGGCAGCTAATGGGTCTTCCCGTTTTATGTGGCAGGCCCATTCTGGCATGCCTACTCCTCTAAGCCTTTTGATCTTCTCTTCTAAAGACTGCTGTGCCAGCTCTGGAATCAGCAGTCCACTGCTTTTCCAAGCTCCCAGGAGCCCCTGCCCACGAGTACATATGAGCCCCAGGTCCTTGCCAAGGTGCTAATTCTGTGTCATGAGAGGATGTCCTCATGTTAACAGGCTCTCCCTCATCCAGCTTTATATTCCACACCCCTTGATCCAGCACCCTCAGGATCCACTCCCACACATGCTTCCCGTTCCTGCCAGTGCATGGTCAGGTTGGCCTTAAAGCATCTTTGGCATAATAACCTGCTCCTCTCTTAGCAGGCCCAGCAGGGCCTGAGATTTGACCCCGATTTTGATCTGGTGGCCAGGAGGGAAGATGGGGGCAGGTCCTTTGTAGGGCAAGCATTGTTTGACAAGGTGCTTGTCTTGTCTGAGACCGCAGTGCAGCCTTCAACAAGGGGATGCCTCTATCCTCCAGGGAGAGGGAGCTGGCCGCTTTGCAGGCCCAGGGAATCTGGGGCTCGTGGTTCTCAGGTAAACATACACAGACACCCCCATCTCAAGCCTTAGAGTTCACTCCTTCCCCATCAGGGCGTTGACTGCGGCTTAGCAGACTTGCCGGGCTGAGAGTTCAGCCTTATTTTTCGTTCTGCCATTCCTTACAATTAGGTCCCATGCCTGCAGGAGATGAGTGTCTTTAAGTGTTGCCAAAGGAGGCTGGCTGTCACACTTGGCTTTGCATCGTTGATCACTGTAGCTGAGACTGTCTTTTCCCTTTTCAATGAATGCATGGCTCTTAAATAACAACTACCCAGTTCCGCAGTCCTTATTATAACCCTTTCTCCTGTACCTCCTGTACCAGAGACAGTAAACCAGCCAGTGCATCCCTTGCCACATGTCACACTACTACAGCATGCCAGGGACCATCACCTCAGGGGTGGGTCCTCATTGCCAGCTGGCTGATGGATGACCCACCCCCAAAATTCCTCCTGCAGAGTCCACTTCCTTAGGCAACTTCTAGGACCAACTGGTTTAGGTCAGGCTCTCTGGAAGCAAGCCTGAGATGGAGATCTTTGTGAAAGCTGTTTATTGAAGGAATGCTTTCTGGAGAAGCTGGATAACAGAAGCCAGATGGGGCAGGGAAGCAACACTAAGCAACAATGTGGTCTTGGTGGAGACTTGCTTCAGCCTGGTCCCTCGGGAAAGCTTTGGAGTACAACTTGTACGCAGACTGGCCCCGACTGGAGGTAAGGAGGCTGGCCTTTTGTACCCCGCTGTCAGTGACTCACTGGCTGTTGGCTGCCCTGGGGAGGTATGATGAAGGAGAGATCAGGGGGACTTTTTTGGGCCAGGTGGCTCCAGTTCCCACTTCTTGGTGAGGGAACCACCACAGGCTGTTTGTGGCCAACCTTCTCAGCAGCTGGGGGATGGGAACCCAGACCTGTGAGGGGGCGGAGGTGGGGCGCCAGCACACCACTGCACATCCTGTACACTCTTCTGCCCTTGCTTTTTAGCTGAATAGTGTATCCTGGGGATCATTCTAGATCCTTTTACATAAGGCTGGCTTGTCCTTTTTAAAAATGATCTTTATCGAAGTACGACAGGTATACTGAAAGGCGACAAATCATACATGTACAGTTGTTTTTCACAAAGTGAACACAGCTCTGTGACCAGCATCCAGATCAAGAAATAGCACATGGCCAGCCCCGAAGCTCCCCTGGTACCCACTTCCAATCACTGCCTCCACCCCAAGGTAACCACTGTCCTGACTTCTCTCCTGGTTTGATTTATGTAAGTGGAACAGTGCAACACGTGCCATTTATGTCCCTTCCTTTGACTCAGAATGTTTGTGAGACTTATTTATGCCATTGCACATTGTGATCGTTCTCATTGTGGTATAGTATTCCAGTTGTGAGTATACCACAATTCATCCCCCCGGTTGATGGTGGGCATTTGGCGTTCTAGCTATTATGAATAGAGCTGCTGTGAACATTCTCCTACATGTGTTTATATGTGTACACACGAGTATGTGCGTGCATGTTAGGAATGTCCCCAGGAGTGGCATTGCTGGGGCACAGAGAGTGATATAGTGGATACTGCTAAACAGTTTTCTAAGCAATTATACCCCATTTATTCCCACCAGCAGGGCTTCGAGCCTCAGCACCTAGTACTTTCCATCGTTTTCATTTTAGCCGTTCTGGTGGGTACGTAGAATTAGTTTTCATTTTCCTGATGACTCATGAGGTCAAGCCTCTTTACATACACTTATTGGCCGTTTGGATTCCTCCTCTGTGAGGTGGCAGTTCAAATCTTTTCTGTTAGCTTATCTGCTCTTTCTTTCTTAGTAAGGAAATATTAAGGAAATATTAAGGAAATATGAGTCCTTTCTCAGATAAGTGTGTAGCAAATATCTTCTCCCAGTGTCTGCTTGCCTTTTCACTCCCTTAGTGGTATCTTTAGTTGAACAGAAGTTCTAAATATTGATATAGTCCAATGTATCCATTTTCTTCTTATATGGTAGCACTTTTTGTATCCTCTTTAAGAAATCTTTCCAGTACCAAATCATGAAGATGCTCTGGTTTTCCTCTCATAGTGTTGTTTTACCTTTCGAGTTTAGGATTGCCATCCACCCGGAATTGATTTGAGGTATGGTGTGCAGTAGGGGCCGAGGTTCTTTTTTTCCTTTTTCTTTTTTTAAATTGATCCAGCACCGACTATTGAAAAGACCCTCCATCCTTTTCCCCACTGCATTCAGCAGCACCTTTGTCAGAAATCAGGTGACCGTATCTAGTTTCTCCAGTGAGGACTCCACTCGTGTCCAGCTTGGGGATGGGGCTCAGGGGAGTGGGTACTAAGTCTGACTGCCAGCATCCTGGCAGGCGAGGGGGTAAGAGGCTGGGGAGGTCTCACCAAGCCTCGGTGTGGAGGCCTTGGCTTCACCCTGTTTTCAGAAGGGCTCCCTCGCCCTGGGCTGTGCCCGGTGTCCCTGGGTCAGTCCTCTGACTTCCTCTCTGGTAGACATCCAATCTTCTGTTACAGAGGGGACAGGTGGTCTCCTGGCCACATGGTGTCTGGGAAAAGATCTCGGAGTCTAAATGCTTTTCATGCAGACTTTCCCAGTCTCCTCTTTCCAGCCTCACTGCACCCCAGCTTTAGGAAGACCTGCTGCCTCCAATTCCTAAGCCTTTCTGGGGCTCTGGGCGTGAATGTTTCTGCTGTTTGAGACGTCAGCCTTTTCTGTTCTCCTAAATCAGTTTCCACTTGTCTGTGTGTGTTTCAGCTTCCAACTTTTCGTTACCATTTCCTCTCCCATTTTCTTTGTTCTTGTGGCTTTACACTTTTTTCTTTTTCAGTCCCTTTACCGTTGTTTCAGTGGGAATTCAGAAGGAAGCAGAGGTAAATGGGTGTATTTATTCTGTCAGGTTGATTGGGAGGCCTACGATAGGTCTTTACATTCATTGCTGCGGATTTTTGAATCTGGGCAGATGGGAGCGGGGAAGCACTGTTTAACTTTTGATTTTCTACATTTCTCCAAACTACATCTCAAAATTTGATAACTAACCCCTTATACAGATTTACTTATATACATAAAATATAAGATATAATATATAAGTAATTTATTACATAGAGTAGAAAAGGAATGAATAAGCAATATAATTTAGGCTTTAAAATTACAAGACAAGGATTTTCCTTCTGTAAAAATTTTAAAATATTTTCAAAATAATGTGATGTGTTGGGCTAGAAGGTAATCTGCACTTTCCCTCGCTCTGGCTTTGCCAGGGGGCTCTTAATTGTCCCTTTTTTGCATTCATACATTCTTTGTGCTTTCCTTTGTGTTAGCCTGAAGTTGTGCAGGAAGCTCGTGAGTGATTCTTGCAGAATTCAGTAAAACTTCAGTATTTTTCCAGACACAAAATAACTCAGTGTGAGGTCAAGCCTAGACTGACAAGATGGAAGAAGAACCTTCTCTTGAAACTCAAGCTTTTTAGCTTAACAGAATTTTCCTATTAATCATATATTGTTTCAGCTACAGTAATTTATGTTTTCTTTTAATACCAGAAGTTCATCTAACCTGGAAGGAAATCTAGTTGTGTCTAGTACTATGCAATCGTGGAAGAGGGAACCAGGATATTTATAGAGAGACAATTTAAAATAAGAGGTCTGTGGGGCCAGCCCAGTGGCATAGTGGTTAAATTCGTGCACTTTGCTTCTGTGGCCTGGAGTTGGCAGGTTCAGATCCTGGGGGCGGGCTTATACACCACTCATCAAGCCATGCTGTGGCGGCATCTCACATACAAAAAATAGAGGAAGATTGGCACAGATGTTAGCTCAGCAACAATCTTCCTCAAGCAAAAAGAGGAAGATTGGCAACAGATGTTAGCTCAGGGCCAATCTTCCTCACAAAAAAAAAGAAGAAGAAGAAGTCTTTGTCTTTGGATTTGAAAGAGTCACTTCCCTCCTCACTAAGACACGTGCGGCCTTCAGTGGAGCTCGCAGTCATCTCACGCTCTGGTGAATTTTGCTGCCTTTCCCACCCATCAGACGCTGGCTCTCGCCTCCTAATACACACGGGAGGCTCCTATGGCAGCTGAACGCACAGTGATCTGTGTGAGTTGAATGAGGCCTTTGGCTGCTTTATTTAAGCGTTGTAAAGAAAGTATCTTGTCGTTCCGGAAAGGGCAAAACTATAGGGCTAGGAAAGAGGTCAATGATTGCCAAGGACTGGGGCTGGAGGGAGGAATCGACTACAAAAGGGCACGAAGGAACGTTTTGGGGGTGATGGAAATGTTCTGTATCTTGATTGTGATGGTGGTTATGTAACTATATGTGTCTGTCAAAATTCGTAGAACCGTACACTAAAAAGGGTGTGTTTTACAGGATGTAAATTTTATCTCAATAAACCTGACTTTAAAAAGAAAAAGAATGTCTTGGAAAGGAGGGGTGGTCGGTAGACTTGCCAGTGCTTCTCTGAGTCTTGGTCTCCACGTAGCCCAGGGATCCCCTGCTTGTGGGCGTGGGCCACCAAGAGGTGCATACGCTGTGTGTGCACATACTATGGGAGGGGCTGCAGGTCAGGGTTGCTCCTGCATCAGTGGCCCTCAGCCAGAGTCATCAGTCCCAGCTCCCCAGCAGCGGTGCGTGGGTCTCACCCCAGGACAGAAGCCGTCTGCCTCAGACCTGCGCTTTCTTTTCTCCAACGGGTCGTGATTGTTTGGGATCACGTTGCAGAAGTCACTGATATTACACCACCATGGTCACACTAGACAATAGGCAGGCTTGCTGAGTCTGCATTTTACTTGAGAGAGTGTCTTCCATTTCCTGCTAATCATAAACTGAGAATCTCAAAGAGCCTTCCAGTCACTATGCTAAGAGTTTATATGTCTCCAGGGGAGTTTGCTGTTCCCAAGAGGTGGAATTCCAATAGAGTATGTGGCATATTGACAATAATTCTCCTGGGTCACAACAAAGTGAGATATGTCCTAATTGTATTTACTCCAAGTGCTTTGAGACTCATAGATAAGAGATAATTATCTAATTGCTGATATTTCGTTTGTACATTCTTTTTTCCAAGTATTCGAAATTGCATTACAGGTAGAATTCTTTAAAGAAGATAACATTATCACTAATGGTAATCACTAATGATCACTAATGATAACCTATATTTTCGTAGCACTGTATGATTTTTAAAGCATTTTTTACTCGATCTTAATCACCCTATGAGATAGACAAGGGCTGTAAATCCCATTTTACACATGAGGAAACGGATGCCCAGAGACCTCAAATTACTCATCCGAGGTCTCACTTATCAACATGCGTGAGAACCGAGGCAAGAACCTGGGTCTTCCAGCTCCTGGTGGCGTACTCATTTTATTGAATCGTTTCATTTTCATTCTCCAGTCTTACACACAGCTACTGGCAGGAGCAGAGGGTCTTAGCTCCTCGTTAAACTTAATATATATTGCTCCACAAACCCTTTATTAAAAAACGCATGGTTGGGGCTGACCCCGGTGGTGCAGCGGTTAAGTGCACACGTTCCACTTCGGCGGCCAGGGGTTCACCAGTTCGGATCCCGGGTGCGGACATGGCACCACTTGGCACGCCATGCTGTGGTAGGCATCCCACATATAAAGTAGAGGAAGATGGGCACAGACGTTAGCAGGCTTCCTCAGCAAAAAGAGCAGGATTGGCAGATATTAGCTCAGGGCTAGTCTTCCTCAAAAAACAAAACAAAACAAAACAAAACAAAAAAACCACCTGGCAGTCTGTGTCTTTCAGGTATTTTGTGAGCATCAATAGCGCCAGCCTGCCATTTAGTCTGAGGGGCAAATATTAAAAATCTGGAGAGTCACTGTGGGCACATGCTGTCCTCTCCGGAAGATCTTCTTCATATATCATCCTACTGATAACCATTTCTGTTTTCTGCGTGTGCTGGCCTCATCACTCTGGGTACTGCCAAGATGAGTCTAACATGGGTTTTGACCTCAAGTTTATAATCTCATGGGAAGATCAGACACATCTACACATACACACATGGGGAAAATGATGAATGAAGTGTAGACATAGTCTTCCAGAGGCTCTGGGAAGGGAACTTTATGACATGAGCTTTGCTGACTTGGAAAGTGCCACTAAACACTGGGACGTTGAGATTGTTGTTTGATGCTGTTTCTTAACAACCCAGAGCACAAAGAACTGCTATGGTACTGACCAGAGAAGCTAGAGCATCTGTGTCGTAGGAATTTCCTCGAAATTTCTTTGAAACATACTGAAACTAAGTGTGCACACTCTCACCTCTGTTTCCTGTTGTCATTCTACGCCCCAACTTACGGGAAACTGTACTTAGTGGTGTCACAATTCAAAGAAAAATTTGGTTAACTTTTTCAGCTCTTAAAGAGATATGTAGTGGCCGTAAATTGTAATGAAACTGTTCTACCAAGGTCTATAAAAGTCAAAGACTTCTGAGTCAAATAGCTTGACAATTGGTTGCACGAAAATAGCATCCCTAAGCAGCCCACTTATTTCATTCTCTAAAATGGTCTTACCAGGCCAATCAACTAAAATAGTAGCCCTACTATTACAGAAATTAATCAGACATACGCTTTATCTTTAGAAGGCAGCCGTGATAAACGAGCTTTGCCGGAACGGTTGCTATAATTATAGAATAGAATGTAGTCCCTAGCCATATTTACCATCCATGGCAATTTTAAATGCTGGTGACACCAAAAACGTATATATCCTCCGCTAACTCACACGGTAAAATACTTTTTAAAGAGAGACAGAGCACGCACTTAGCCTAGGCACTTAATAGAAGAAATGATAATAATCGTCACCCGTGGGTAACATTTACAGTCTGCCAAGTTATTTCGCGGTTAACAGTTAAGTTGTTGTCTCCCTGCCCCGAACGGCCCGCTAAACTCAGCCGGGTGATGCTGGAGCAGGGACTCTGCCAGCCGCGCTGCTCCCGGCGAGGCTCTGCCAACAGGGGGCTCTAGCGGGCCTGCAGGGCTGGAAGGCGTGAGGGGGGCAGTAGGAAATCTGAGTCGCAGCTTCACTTGGCCTCTAAGATCTGATAACCCCAACCTTTCCCCTTTGCTCTCTCAGCCCTAGGGTGGCAGCTGCTTCCTGCACTTCCTCTCTCTGTCAGCTCGATGTCCCCTTTTCATGTTTTAGTTCTCCAATACCTGTTTAACCAGTTCCTTATATTAAATTCTCTCTATTAAAATAACTGGTATGGTTTCCGTCTTCCCGATTGGACCTTGATTAGTACAGCCTCTAATCTCACCAGTTATGAGGTAGCTATTGTGAAGCATATTTACTGGTAAGGAAGTAGAGACAGCAGGATACAGCGATTTGTCTAAAATCACACAATCAGTAGTACAAGAGCCAAGACCTACACCCTCCACTTTGAGATCCTCTGCTTTCCATTTCAGCTCAGAATGTCTCTTGCTGGGCTTATTTTTTTAAATAATTTTTTTTGTACTTACAGAAGAATTGCGAAGATAGTAGAGAATCCCCATATACCTTTCACCCAGCTTCCCCTAATGTTAACATCTTACATAACCATAGTACGTTTATCCAAACTGAAAATTAGCATAGGTACCTTACTGTTTTTAAAAACTAAGACTTTATTAGGACTACACCAGTTTTTCCACTAATGTCTTTTTTCAGTCCTGGGATCTTCTCCTGTCTCCTTCATCTCCTTGAATCTGTGACAATTTCGTGGTTTTTCGTTATTTTTCATGACCTTGACAATTTTGAGATGTACTGGATAGGTGTTTTGTAGAACTTCCCTCAATTTGGGTTTTCAGATATTTTCTTGTGATTAGATCAAGCTTATAGATTTGGGGGAAGAATACTACAGAGGTAAGTGCCTTTCTCATGGCACCATATCAGAGGTCCATAATAGCTCTTGACTTATTAGTGGTAATGGCGACCTTGACCACTTGGTCAAGGTGGTGTCTGTCAGGTTTATACACTATAAATCTTTCCTTTTCCATAATTTATTTGTTAGAAGCCAGTCACTAAATCCTCTTGCTGAACTTTTGACTTCCCACTTAATGATGAGGCTGTGCTTTCTTTTTTTCAGAATCTAAATCCTTCATTTAGCTGGCAAGAGGGCAGAAAATTTTAGACCAGTCTGTTTTTAAGTAATTTACGGTAGAGAGAGAAAGTGCAATGTAGGCTAAATATTGTATTTCTCTGCCTCTGGCTCAAATGAATGAATATGTATATAAACACAAGGATATATGCATAAATGGGTACATAAATATACATTTGAATGACTTTGGATATCTTTGCATCTCTGTATGTGTGTGAATATCTATGTACACATGAAAGAGGCTATGCTTTCTTGACAGATTATTAACTAGTGATTAAAGAATCTTGTATTAATGGCCAGGCTGAGAATTATAAACCTAGGAGCCAGACTAAGGATGTTAGGAGATACGACCATGTATTGCTTCTTGGGGAATTATGATCTGTTGCACCATCTTTGCTTTGTACCATGTTTAAACTTGGAACTTGGCTATTTTTGGTCCTAGAAAGCTTACAGTTAATGCTAGGACTCCTACTTATTCTTGACAAACTGGAATCACCTCTGACAAGCCCTGAAAAATGGTCAGAAGCCCAGGGTCTCATAGCCTCCAGGAAATCAGTAAAAGAGGAAGAGCCATAGAGAAGTGGTTGCTGAGAAGAGGAAAATCAGAAGCGTTGAAGGATGTGGCTCCCGGGGTGGAGATTGAAAGAATCGACTGAGAGGTGATGGGTGACAGACTTGCAGAGATGCAGAGATCTCAGTTAGGAGGCCAAGGAAGGGATGGGGATGGAACACAGGAGGAGAGAGGAGCCAGTGACATAAGTTAACCTTGGAGTTGGCCTCTGAACATGATTGGTTGTGGATGTTTGTATTTTATCTCTGAGATTCACCATCTAGAACATAGTAGTTATACTTCTAGCTCTAGCTTTCATTATATATGGTATTTAAATGAGCTTAGACTTTTGTATAAGCCGAAGAAAGTAGTTCAATGGTGTATATAACCTTGTCTTCGAAGGTGACTGCAGAATAATCAGGGCTCTCCCATCTTTGGGAAGCTCAGCAGGGCGAAATGGAGCAAACATCCCTGTGTTAAATCAGCTGCAGAATACAGATCTTAATATTAATAATTTAGAAATTAAAACTATCAGACATATGCCATAGGTTTATATTTTATGCTGTTTTGTTCTAATTATATTGTGTTTCTATATTTAATGATTAGCTGAAGAAAGTGAAGTCTCATTAGGGTTACTGATCAGAGTAATAGCCTTCTTCCTAGGGCTGTATCTGCAAATATGTAGCCAAAGTAACAGGCCTTACTCCGGCTTAGGATTCTGTATTTGATTGGCTTATAAACTTAACTATTTCTGTATTTCATACTATTATTCTTTTCTTAAGCCAAAGCTGGGATTACTAGTGTAGTAGACTTCCGAGCCTATTTTCTGGAATATGAGAGATGGAGATTTGACGACTCTCGTCACTGATCTTGCATCTTACATAGATGGTTTTAGGATCAATATGCTTCAGTGGGGGCACAGGACAGCTTGGAGTTTTTCAACTTGAAGACCAGCTTACAGTTTTTTGTTTCTGAAATATGGAACAGGGAAGTTTGGTCCACTTGCCCTTCTTAGGAGCTGACCTATTGAAAATGCCTCTGTTTAAAAATGACCAGAAAACTAACACTTAGTGGCATTAGAACATTCATATGCTTCTTTGGGGAAAAAAAATATTTTTTAAAAATATTTTTCAATACCTATTTCGACTGATACTGGTGCTTGCCTCTCTGGGCACATTCTTTACGTACAGTTTCAGGCATCTCAAAATCTGTTGCTTAAAAGTGGATTCTTATTTGTGAGCTGGGTTATAAGTCTCCTGACCAGATGAAATCTGGAAGTCAGCCATCTAGAATGGGGTGCTTGTCTGAAAGGAGGGGTTTCTCTGACCATTAGTCATTATTTACCAACTTGCTAGAGGAAAAAGATGACTGTGTCTGCTTTACTAAAAGCTCTTCTTTTTTCCTTTTAACTCTTCTTAAAATTAGCTGATGTTAGACAAAATCCTTTGTATCTAAAAACAGCTCGTCTTCGGGAAGACGCTATTATTTTAGAAGGACAGGGTAGCTTTTTCCTGCTAGGAGGGGCCTGTATCTTGGTGAGGGCCTTTTATCAGTGGGGAACCAGAAGTGGAGTAGGTTTCATTTATCGTCAGAGCAGCACACGTAGCCCTATAGGTGCATTTGATGTCAGAGTGGCCCTGGATGTGTTACCTGGTCTCGGTACCCCCAAACCATATGAGTCAAGGCCCAACCCATAAGAAGAGGGAGAAAATGGGCCTGCGATGCTCATTAACTGAGGTCTGTGCAATTTTACAATGGAGTAGATTTTTCATGCTCTTCTTATCTCCTGTTAGGGTGAACAGAGAGAAGTGGTTAATTGGGCATACTCATACTGGGTTTAATTTTGGGAAAGGTCAACACTGGATGTGGTGACACATAGCCAGGACATTGGTCCTGTGTGCTCTCTGCCAGAGGACCTAGCAGAGGAGTTAACAGACTATAAATAGACCGCCTTCTTGGGTCGATTCCTCTGGTGACCAAACCTGAACACAGAGCATCTTTGTGTTGAGGTCATCTTGTGACCCCCTCTTGGTGTCTCCCTTACGTCTTTGATTTGAGTGAAAAGTATGTCTTTTCACATCTTGTCAGTTTCACGATCATCAGTCTTTCTACACTGGTGATGGACTCCCCGCGAGGATTGGATGGAAAATTAGTGAAAAGGGGTTTTACCGCTGTAAATATAGCTCATTGACGTTCTGGTCTACAGCGGGCACAATACAGTCTGTCTCAGGGCTGCAGCTGGTTCAATAGGCAAATTTGTATTCATTTTGCAGGCTTCAAACAGAGACTAAACTGCTCTGCCTTGACACTGATCTGAGAAAATGTTCTAAAGCATCACCCGTCTAAAAATAGCCGCTGGTGAGTCTTGGACACACTGCGTATCTGACAAGAGAGGAAGTTGAGAAAGCTGAGAAAATAACCAGGCATCAAATAAAAAAGAACTGAAATTTAAATATAAAAGCCCTAAAATCTATAAAAGAAAGGGTTTATGTCAGGCTGTAAACGAGTTATTCATATGACCCCAGATGTTGGTTTCCATAGTAACTATTATTTGATTCTTTGGCACAAGTATTATGTCTGCTAATGTATAAACTGAGTGCTTTTTTATTTTAATTATAAATTGTCTAAAATAATTTCCTTTCTCTTTGGAAGCAGATTTTTCACATTTGAAACTTTTTTTTCTCGTAAGTGAAAACTGCGTGTGTGCATATTAATTTTTCTTTTTCTTTTTTTTTTTAAAGATTGGCACCTGAGCTAACAACTGTTGCCAATCTTTTTTTTTTTTTTTCTGCTTTATCTCCCCAAATCCCCCTGGTACATAGTTGTATATCTTAGTTGCAGGTCCTTCTAGTTGTGGCATGTGGGACACCACCTCAGAATGGCCTGATGAGCGGCGCCATGTCCACATCCAGGATCTGAACCAGCGAAACCCTGGGCTGCCACAGCAGAGCACGCGAACTTAACCACTCGGCCACAGGGCCGGCCCCTAATTTGTTTTTCTTTTACTTCCCTTTTTTTTCCTATTAAGCTTCCTTTCAGGGAATGTTCATTGCATCCTTGTTTGTAATAGTAAAAACTGGAAACAGACCAAATGTTCGTCAGTAAAAGCTTAGTGACTAAATGACTATATAAGGTAGACTTCTCTAAAAAGGAACCAGGGCTCCTTGGAGACATGATCGATTCTAGAGAGAGGACAGGAAGAACGCAAGATGAACCTGGAATATCTTGTGGTGCCAGAAAGTGCCCAAAAGCGATGAGCGTGTCAAAAGGCCATGGGGTCAACTTGAAGGAGCTCCTAAGTAGCCGAGTCTGGGATGCTTTGTACATATGATGAGGCCTGAATCTAACAGCAAATGTTAGCAAATTATGTACTTTTAGAAAAACTTTTTATTAATGTTAATTATTTATTTTTATGAATGGATTATAACCCTCTTTACAGATTACTGAAAATTACCCAGTAATTTACAACTGAAGTAACATATCCTATTATCTCATATGCACTGTGACTATATTTTCTACAACAAAAATGTGAGTGCAGTCATGGGGGTATATATGTATCTGTATATATATGTATATGCAGACATGTATGTATCTGTATGTACACACACACGCACAATCAGTGGGCGCTTCCGTTCCATTTAAACTGGCAGTTCCGCATTTGGTCACCAGGTGGCGCTTTGCAAAGGAAATCGATGAACACCAGGATGCAAGGCTAAAGAGGGGCTCGCTCAGTGTTCACCCAGGGCCTTGATTGGCAGCCCCCTGGGGCCCACTCCTCTGCCTGAGGCTGTGCTGTGCTCCTCGGCTGGAGGTGTTTGGGATTTAAATTATTCTGAGATATGGGCTTGTTTCAGCACAGACACAAGCAGGCCAGTCCTGGGAGGGTGCATACTTGGGTGCAGTGCACCAGATGTGGGCTCTGTCCTGGTTCTGGGCCCCTGACAGACAGAACTCAGAGAAGTGTGCTTGGTCCGTCACTGAACCCGGGCCTAGCACAGCACTCAGGGCGCAGTGAGGGTGTTGAACGAATGGGTGAATGTCTCTGTTCTTTGAAAATAATTTAGAGGGGAAGCCACTGTGCGTTAGAAGTAGCTATCAGTAACACGGATTGAGCATCTTGGGTAGAAGGTGGACAGGAACTGACATGCCCACCGCATCTGCTGCAGCTGCCAGCAGTGTCCTCTGACATCGTCACACCCTGAGTGTGCATTTGTGTCTTCTGCAGGCGCTGTTAGATCTTATAGACAAAAGGATTTTGTCCTGCTGTGATCCAAGAGAACTTCTCTCCGAGAAGAACTTAGATTCTCCTGTTAACACTTAAAAGGAGTGTGGCGTTAGGTATGCTTTTGTATGTACTGCTGCCTAAGCCTAAGAGTATAATCCAGAGAGTTTCGACTAGCTTCCAGAACCTGAACAGGAATTGTTTAGCTGTCGGACCGGCCACACTCTGCTCAGGTTCCTGGAACACTCCTGGGAGCAGAACAACGCAGAGACTTCTGCAGTAGGCAGGGCAGCTGCAATAGAAAGAGCATGACTTTTGGATTCAAATGCTGGTTCTGGGTTCAGATGCTGGTCCTGCCACTCATTCGCTCTGGGACCCTCAATAATTACAGGAATCTTTTGTGTCTCAGTTCTTTTATCTGCAAAATGGGAATGTTAATACTGACATTTTTCTTTTATTCAGTCAACCAACATATTTCTTAGTTCTTCTGCATATCAGACTGTCCTCCAGGAGCTTACAATCTGATGGGCCTGGCAGACACATGTGTTAGTGTTGAGAATATTAAATAAGAATGTATCTAAACTGAAGCTAGGTGGTGGTCATGGACACACGACACGTGAATGAATGTGCTTAATGCCACCAAACTGTGTGCTTAAAAATGGTTAAGGTGATAAATTTTGTGTTGTATGTATTTTACCATAATTAAATAAAGGAAAATGAAAAAGAACAAAGTAAAATGAAAAAATGTTCCCAGCGTGATGCCTGGCACACAGTAGGTACTCAGTAAACGTTTCCCTACGTTCTCCTTTTCCATGGATGGGCAGTGGCCAAGCTGTAATTGCAAGTTACCCACATTTTACCCCACTGAGAGGGCCTTCTTTGGGCAGCATTTTCTGCTTAGATGAATAGACTGGAGGAACCTGAGCCTTAATTCTCTGTCGTAAAGGTACTGACCCATGAGGTTTGGTCTGTGAACACATGCGTAGACCACATTTTGTTCTTTGTTCGCTAGTCTTTATGTAAAGCGTATCTTCGTTATGGAGAGTGAAATAGAATTCTAGAAGCTGCATCTAGGTATCCATCAGGCTGATGTCTGAGGAACGGGAAGCTTGAGGCAAGTAGTCAGGATATGCCTTGCAGAAGGCTTGGCTATCTTCCTTCATCTGTGGGCCAAGTGGCATGTTGTATACAAGATAGAAAAGGCCACTTCTTCCCGTTTACTGACCTAGTTGTGCGCTTGCATCCAAGAGAAAAAGACTCTATCTGGTCTTCCTTGTCACTGCTCGCTCCCTAACTCAGTAGACAGAGGGCTGAGAAAACTACGGCTCCAGGACCACAGGAAGGCACGGAGAAGCTCTGTGGTGTGAACTGAGAAGACAGTTGCTGGAGCCACTCTGAGCACCATGGACTGGGCAGCGGCTACCTCAGGGACATGCTCAGCCCCAAGTCTGTCCTGAGCTTTGTCTCCCTCAGTCCCACGAAGACATTACTTAGCTTTCGTGTCACCCTTACGTGTAGGCATATGAATGAAGTCTCTGGTTGTGAGTTGAAATAAGGTACTTCTTTTGCTTTAAATATAACTCAGTGATGGTGCGTGTATTAAGGCGATGCTGTAGGATGCTGTAGGCAAGCAGAAAAGTTCATCAATGTCGTGATAAGAAAAAAGAACGAGCAAAGACATAGGGTTGTGTTTCCAGACCTTTTAATAACTAGTACTTTAATGCTTTAATCATCTCTGGATTAAGGAGCTGTATCCAGGAGCATCTTAGGGAAAGGTGGAGATAGAATGTGTTCAGACCTCAATTCTGCTCGCTAAAACTTGAACCTCTTAATACCTCAACTTTATTATCTACAAAAAGGGAACAACCATCTCTGTCTCACAGGATTGTTCCAAGGATAAGTAAGCAATGTGTGTAAAGAGCTTAGCACAGTGCCTGGCACATAGTAAGCACTCAATAAATGATCATTTTAAAAGTGAAGATCACAAATAAGCTTCAAGAGTCATGATGGGCTAAGCTGGTTTAGAGAGGGAGGGGAGACGACTCTAGGAGCCGAGAAATATTTTCTTCAATTTGCCTCTGTTCCTGCTGCTCTCTCTGTCTTCCTGTCATCTCTGAATTTACAGATTACATTTATCCATCAAGATCCCAGATCAAATACCACCTCCGCCATGAAGCCTTCCTGATTCCCTCAGCCAGAAGTGATAACATCCTTTACATTTGCCCTTTTTGTGGCATTTCTCTGTGTGTAATCTTACAGTACTTGTGTAACTACGTCATCTGCCTTAGAATGTCGCTTCCTGGAAAAGCAGGACCTTATCTTTCCACTTGAAGTATCTCCTTAGGCCCAGCACCGAGTGTTGCCTGTAGACTCTGATTGGGTGAAAGAAAGGCCCCCGAGACAGAAGCTTTGGTAGGTAGGAGCCGAGAAAGGATTAGGTTCTCCTAAACAGATTTCCAATTGTTCTCTTTTCTTTTTGGGGGGCAAGGAGGGAGAACAAAACTGTAGGCGTGAATTTATTACACTGCAAAGGATAGTTCTCATAAAAAACAATTGATCCCACCGAAACCTTGCCCTGAGAGCTGGTTACCTGGGCTTCATTGCCAGTTATTGTCAAATGTAGCGTTCAAAATGGAAGAACACTACTTGTTTTTTTCCTCTCCTTTTGTTTTTCTTTTTTTGGGGAGGTATGGGGGAGAAGGGGCAAAGAGTAAAAGAAGAACCTGTCTTGTCTTTTTTTTCTTTTTAGCTCAGGTAGGAGTTATGGACAACTCCCAAGGACCTGTGCAAATGAATATGATTAACTTTGCTACTCCAGAAAAAAATTTTAATCCCAAAGTCATTTATTTTGGCTTTAGCATAGACTAGCATTTGTGTCAGATTTTCCTGCCTAATTACTTTTTGCTTAAGCTTATTTTAAAATTGTTTTAAATTCCTTTAGTGTGACAGCCTAGGAAAGTGGGGGTGGATTCTGGGCCCCAGATGCGATCTGAACTAGAACTCCAGCTTTCCTGCCTAAAACCCTCCTGATACGCTGCTAGGAGGAGAGTAAAATTGGAATCAGCTTTCTGGAGAACAATTTGGCAAAATATTTTTAAAAGTCTTAAAAATATGCTTACTCTTTGATCCAGTAATTCCACTTCTAGGAATTGGTCCTAAGGAAATAATCAAACAAGCATGCAGAAATGAGGGACCGGGCATCCTCTACAGCATTTATACCAGCAAAGAAAAAAGTAAAACCAACTTAAAACATTGAATAATATGGAATTGATTAAATAAAGTATGCTCCTATTTCTAATGTGTGTAGTCATGCTGTCAAATTATAAACTTTAAAAATTGTTTACCACGCCCTTCTACGTGAAAAGGAGACTATAGTGTAGTATGTATAGTTTGTACAGATAGAGAGGTAGGTGGATGGATGGATGGGTGGATGGACGGATGGATGGACGGACGGACGGGTGCCTATCTGGAAAGACACATGCTGCAGTGTTAACTTTGGCATTGCTGAGTGATGAAATTATGGCTGATTTTGTACTTTTTTGTGTTTTCCACGTTTCCTGCTTGAACACGGATTGCTTTGTAATTAGAAAAACCAAACGTGTATATTTTAAAAGAACAGGGGCCGGCCCCATGGCTGAGTGGTTAAGTTCGCACACTCCACTTCACTGGCCCAGGGTTTTACCAGTTCGGATACTGGGCGCGGACATGGCAACGCTCATCAGGCCATGCCGAGGTGGCGTCCCACACGCCACTACTAGGAGGACCCACAACTAGAAATATACAACTATGTACCAGGAGCTTTGGGGAGAAGAAGGAAAAATGAAATCTTGGGAAAAAAAGAAGATATGTTTAATGTATCAATGAAAAAGTAAAACGTTGCTGTGTAATACACAGTGGGTAATCTGAATGTGCAGAATTTAGATTGAGTGTGTTTTCTTAAGCATCGCATCCATACACGTGAGTTATCAGCTCTCACATTGAGCACATAAAGTCAGACGTACCGCAGTTTAAATTATGTTCCCCAAGTAAAAGAACCACATTCAGCAAAAGTCTCTGAAGGCGCAGGTGGAGTATAGTGCGCTGTCCTGTGTCAGGATCCCAGCTCTAGGAGGCAGATGCTTCTAGAGCTCGGAGTACCACAGTTTGGCAAAGCTACAAAGACTAGTAGGTTTTCTGTGAATTATATGTAAAAAATGTTTATTGCCAAAATAACATTAGAACACTCCTGGGAACATTTTAAATCATTCTTCCTCTTCTGAAAGCAATTCCCAATTACGTGTTTTACTGTTTTCCTCTTCTTATCTCCTCATTATCATCAACTCCGATCTCCAAATCTGCAGTCTCAGTGGGAAAGAGAGTGGAAGTGTAAGGCAAATGATGGACAAACCGTAAACCTTTGACGACCCCGAAAGAGCCCTTGGCTCACATTTTAAAAGCCCTGCTTTCTATGATCAGCTGCGGGGAACCTTTGTTCTTCCGTGTTGGCAGGCCTCGGCTCTGTGCACGTGATGGGGTTCTCTTTTATTTGCAGTTCCTAAATTCCTAAGACACCGTGGGGCTTCACTGAAGGAAAAACCTTGCAGCTCTGGCTCGCTGTCGTCTGAGGTCAGACGGAAAAGCCTTTTGTGATTAACTCGGCCACAGTGTGTCCTTTGGTGTCTGGAACTTCAGGAGGCGTTTTATTAGTTCTCCCCATTTTGAATGCTGACTCAACTAAGCTTCATAGAATGGATAAATCCAGCTCTTTTGACGCCAAATGGAATCCCAGTTCTACCACGAGCTGTGACCTTGAGCACGTTCACTTGATGTGTCGGATCTCGGCATCCTGGCTCAGGAACGTAGCGCCTTCCCACCTCACCTCGGAAGGCTGCTCTCGTCGGCCAGGAAGCCCTGGCCAGTGAAGGACAGTCAGGGGTCTTTATAAACACACCTCCTTCTCTTCTTTTTCTGACACAGTTTCCTTATGCTGCCCCACCTCCCCAAGAACCAGTGAAGACTCTGAGAAGCCTGATCAACATTCGAAAGGACACGCTAAGACTCGTCAAGTAAGTCCCTGGCTGGGCCGGGCTGGGCAGGTGCAGGTGCCCTCCTTCGTGCAGGGCAGCCACCTCCCCGGAGACCCTGGCAGACTAGTTCCTGCCGGACCGAGCCCGAGACTCCGGCCACCAGAACGGGAGCTGCTCTGGCCCAGCCGGCAGCACCTCTCCGCAGAGAGGAGGTCTCTCCGCATCTCCACTGGTCAGAGCTGTGCTAGTCTGTGTGAAGAACTTTGACTTTCTGGCAAGCTGTTGTTATTATCCCTATTTTATGAGTTTTTTTTTTAAAAGAAGAATTATTGAGGGAAAAAGTGAATTTTGCAGATACCTCAACAAGCCTATGTAAAACTGGGATATCTGAACTTGGAATATGAAGTCCTTATTTTATTGCTTATATTTATATTTTTAATTTATTCTTAACCTCATATGCCGTTCCTCTGAGGAGCTCAGAGTGTCCTGGGTTTGTTGTTCCATCGTTGTCATCAATATTAATTATCACCGACATTTGCCTTGTTTGTGTTGTCCCCGAGACAGTGTGCTTTGTGAACCGGTGCTGCCCTCCAGGAGGCGTGTCTGTCTGCTAAGGCTCACTGGTTCCCTGGGGAGACAGATTTGGTCAGGGCAAATGAGGGGTCCCCAGTTCTTCTGGATGAACAAGCTGGATGACTCAGAGACCATTTTATGCTTGTATAGATCAGCCTTACTAACATTAGGAAGTTTATTTCTCTCTGATCATTTTTTTAGTACAACACCTTTATTGAGATATAATTCACATACAATTCACACATTTAAAGTGTACACTTCAGTGCTTTTTAGTTATTCAGAGTTGTTCAATATCACTGCTACCAAATTTTAGGACATTTTCATCACCCCTAAAAGAAACCCCACACTCATTAGACATTACTCCCCATTTCCCCCAAAACCCTCTTCCTGGCCTAAGCAGCCGCTTATCTATTTTCTGTCTCTCTCAATTTTTTTATATTTTATTTGTCCCTGAAATTTTCAACCGCTTCCCCAGCTACTCCCCACCCCTGGGGTCAACTCCGGGGACAAGGGAGCCAGAAAGGGCACCCGTTTGCTGCGGCACAGTCTGCAGCTGGGCGTTCACCCTCTGTGGAGGATTTCTACAGACTGAGGCAAATGTGGCCTCGGGAGCCTGCCAGCTGTCAGCTCCTCTGTCCGTCTGTTTCTCTCATCACATACGACCTGCTCACGTGTTTGATGGAGTCGGGTTCTAGGGCCTGAGCCATTGTGAGATCCTGGCCCCTGCGGCAGCCTGGCTGCAGCTCTAGGCTAAGTGAAGCAGCCGTGATGTGCTGAGAGAAGCCGGCTCGGAAGCAGAAGACCAGTGAGCTTCCCAGCGCCACGGATGCTCTGTGAATAAGTCTCTGAGCTTCAGGCTTCTCATCTGTAAAATGGCGATAATAAACCTTGCCTTTCATGGCTGTTGTTAAAATTAATGAGATAATGCAAGGGAAAACACCTGGTGTTCAATAAATGTTAAGGTGAAAGGTGTTTTTGTTTTGTTTTTCTGAGATTATGGGAATAGAGTAAATTTTGATTCTCACATTTTCAAGTAAAAATGGAGATGGAACTATTTTTGCTTCTTCTCAAAACCCATCTAAATAATAATAAGAGTATTTTTACAAAGCATAAATCCACAAGAATAGGGAGAATGAGCAACAGCAACAAAATCTTAGAGGCTGGAAACAGATGGTGAATGTTAAATAACTGAGTAAACCCAAAAGATCAGAATCCTGAGTGAGCAGAAGGAAAAGCTGAGAATCAGCCCATTTATGCTGTGTATCCCCAACGGGCCCAGGCACTGGCAGTGCAGGTACCTCCGGACATTGGGGCGGAAGGCAAAACTGAGGAGAGGTGATGGGAAGTCTGCCTATGAGGCAGTCAGCTCTCCTCCCTCATACTACACAGCCAGAACCGCCCTTCCCACACCCGGCAGACGGCCGGCGGGTGATTCTGCCTGGAAACGTTCAGGGCTTTCAGAGCCTCTCTGGATTTGGGGGGCCCAAGCACAGCTAAGGGCTGGACTCAGTACTGAACCAGGGGGTTCAGTGAATTTAGGCACACGGGATTCTGAGTCCTCCAGCCTGCCCCTGTGCTGCTCCCAGAATGCTGGCAGCCAGGCCTTGGTCAGAAGAGAGGAAAACTACTCTCTGGGGAATCAGACCCACCCAGATGGGAAGACCAAAGAGACTGGCATTGGAGGTTCCTCAACAGACCCAGAGGGGCCCCAGGGAAGCCTAGGGTCCCCAAGCCCCGCTCTGCACCCAGAGTTCCATCAGGGTCGTATATTTCTTAAATATGAGCAGACAACCAAAGATTTTTGAGGAACGCCTATAATATGAAAGACAGTGTGCAAAACAAACAACAGGAAAAAAATAACTAAGTGGAAATAAAAACTATGCAGGAAGAGGAAAACTTGATTTGTAGCCTCAGAGACATAGAGAAGATATTGTCTTCTTATTTCATGACGCAATGACACGGAGAGTTCAGGGAACAAAAAACGCTCTTAGAAATTAAAAACATGGTAGCGGAAATGAAAAAAAATCCGTAGAATGTAGGAAGAAAAGTTGAAATACTCTAGAAAGTGGTGCAAAAGGCAGAGTTATGGAAAATAGAAGAGGAAAGATGTGACGAATAGAGCACCAGTTTGGAGGGTCCAACACCCAACTAATGGTTCTAGAAAGAGAGAACAGATTCTAGAAGGAAGGAAATCATCAATGACATACATAATGTCGGAGTCTCTAAACTGAAAGGACCACCGAGTGCCCAGCACAGTGGATGATAAAGAGGAGAGTCTGCAGCAAAGGAAAAGAGCATCAGCGATGGGAATAGCTTCTTACTTCTTGAGAAAGGCCCTGGAAGCTGAAAGATAATGCAGCAAGGCTTTGGAGTGGCTGTTTAAAAGTATTTACAGCCTCGAATTCTTTACTCAGCCAGGCTGTCAGTGAAGTGTGAGTGTGGGATAAAATCTCTGGAGAAGTTTATCCCTTCAACACACCCATTTTCAGGGAGCTGGGGAAGTCGCTCCACTACAATGAGAGTGTAACCCGAGAAAGAGGAAGCCGGGAGAGGCAGGAAGCATGCTGTTCTCCAGGAGAGGCCAAAGGGACTGATCAGGGTGACAGTAGAGGGAGATGCCAGGGGGGCGGCTGTGGGCAGGTACAGAGGGCCCAGGGCTCAGGTGGAGCAGGTCAGAGGCTCCAGAAGGCACCTCCGCAGGAAGATGAAATAAATAGGACACCTGGTGCATCTGAACGTCGAGAGATTTATTCAGCCAGCAGAGGGCTTGGGTTTGAATTCGTGGTTAGTACATAGAAAACTAAGTAAGTGAAATAAACAAAATGAGCACAGACTATAAGAAAAAACTTTGCAGGAAAAGAAAAATAATCACAGATTACTGTGCGGCTAAGCTGTGAATAATGCTGATATAATCACAGTAATATAGACGCTCATGTGCTGAACTATCAAAGTCATATAATAAGAGACTCAGGGGGCGGGGGAGCACCTGTATGGGGCAGAGTGAAGAGAGAGAAAGGAATGCGTATTTCCAAAGTAAGAAGTCCATAGATAATGCCTAAAACTGAAAAACCAGGAAGTAGTGACCTGAGCATGTTATTTTGACACACATAGGTAAACGCCAGAATGACAGAGAAACAGGTAAAGGCGGTCTCCTCTGCAGAGGTGGACAGGGAAGGAGCGGGGCTGCTGATTTTTGTGACAAGCTGATTTGAACTATGGGGTTAGCAACTGTGATTAAAATTAAAACTACCCCCAAAAAGTCTGGCAAATGCATGAGGATGTTGAGTGTAGCACTGTGACATATCAGAAATAACCCACATGCCCAGCCGTTGTGGTAATGAAGGTCTCTGCCATCATTCAGAATGATGTGGGCCTACGGGGATGGTCATGGAGGGAATTCCACAATATATTAAAAAAAGATAAATTTTAAAATATTGATTTGCTCCCCCCAAAATGCTGAGTTGTCGTGGTTTGCTAGATGCGCTGAGGAAGTGAAGGCCCCTGGAGAGGAGGCCAGCAGAGCCAAAGTCCACTACAACGTGGAGTTCACCTTTGACACTGACGCTCGTGTGGCCATCACCATCTATTATCAGGCCACTGAAGAGTTCCAGAATGGTATTGCCAGGTAAGAGCAAGAGACTAGGTGGGCCGCTCCCTTCCCAGACAGGTTAGGGTTCATGCCTTACATGCTCACCTGGAGGAAAGCATTCTTTTTCTACAACCCGGTGGGATCTGGTTCCTGAATCTGGGTCTTCTTCTGCAGAGCCCGACTTTTTCACCTTTTCCCTTCAAATTGTGCTATCTTTGTACAGCGGCAGATGGCAGCGTAGCCCTTCAGGTCCTCAATATGCTGTTAGAAATCCATTAAGCTACCTTTCTGTGGATGTGCCGGTTGACTAGATAAGCTTAATGACATTCCCAAGCTCGTCTGGGCTAGATACTGACCTTTGCTTTGCTGCCCGCTTTGATCAATAGCTACATCCCCAAAGACAACAGCCTACAGTCGGAGACGGTGCACTACAAGCGAGGCGTGTGCCAGCAGTTCTGCCTGCCCTCCCACACCGTGGACCCCTCCGAGTGGGCGGAGGAGGAGGTGAGCTGCCTCTGGTGGAGGCGACAGGTTGCTGGGACGAAATGCAGGGCAGCTCCCTCATGTAGACCCAGAAGGGCCTGGGAGCTACTTAGGACCCCGGGCAGCAGAGGGACCGCCCAGGCGCTCGAAGGTCACGCTCACCTTCAGTTTTGTAACTGATCCACCTAACCTCACTCATTTTTCTATTCCAAAGTAGCCCATTAGCCTAGGATATTTTGAGAAAGTCACGTTCAGAGAAAAGAACCTGCAGGTTAGAGGGCTTTACATCTGTGAGACTTTTAAAAAAGAAACTGGTGGTCCTCGATTAAACAGACTTAGGTGGTTACGAGGTTGATGAAGGAGCGTCAGAGATGAGGTTAATCCTTCCTGACATTTCCTTTGCTGATGAGAGTGCTGGGTCCTCTTCTTCTCCTTCTCTTTTCTTTCGCTTCAGCTTGGCTTCGATCTGGACAGAGAAGTTTATCCGTTAGTGGTCCACGCTGTGGTGGATGAAGGAGACGGTATGGCGCTTTCCGTCTTCTCTTGCTGCACACACTGCCCTTTTGTGGCACATGGGCCTGGGAACAACATGCCTCTTCTGTGGGTATCAGGCAGACAGTTTCTGCATCCCCTGCACTCATGTTCCCAAGCTCCTCGGGTCCCATAATGGGCCCTTCTCGTGACAGCCAGAACTATGGTTTGCTAGATCTCGGGGACTTGGGGACGGTCGGTGGGTTGAGGTGTATTGATTGGCTTTCTTCCTCGTCTTCCATGTGCCTTTATTTCTTTCAGAGTATTTTGGCCATTGCCATGTACTGCTGGGCACTTTTGAAAAGGTAAGTGAGCGACTTAAGAGGGCCTCACGTTTTTATGATGTTTAACTCTTTCTTTCATGTGAGGACACATGGCATCCCTGTTTGCTGGCTGTCTGAGCCCAGCAGAAGGGTCTGGCTGGGAAGGAGCACCCACGGGGGCTGCACTGGGCTCTAATTCCAGCTATGCCACCACTGTGCTGCATGGCCTTCAAGCCTTAGACCTCATTTCTTCTTCTTAAAATGGAAGGGTTGGGCTAGGTTCTTGGAAGACCCCTCCAGTGTTAGGAGTCTGTAAGCCCACACGGTGGGTGTCCAAAAACACACATAATTGAGAGAAGTAACAAAAGAACATCTGGGGCCGGCCCTGTGGCCTAGTGGTTAAGTTTGTGCACTCCACTTCTGCAGCCTGAGTTTGGTTCTCGGGCACAGACCTACACCACTCATTGGCAGCCATGCTGTGGTGAGACCCACATACAAAATAGAGGAAGATTTGCACAGATGTTAGCTCAGGGCAAATCTTCCTCAGCAAAAAAAAAAAAAATTTGGTGCCTTATTGCCTTCCTGCCTTGTCATAACTGTCATGTTTTCATTCCAGCACACAGATGGAACTTTCTGTGTCAAGCCCCTCAAACAGAAACAAGTCGTAAGTATTTGAGAGCCAAGGACTGTTGGCGTCCCCCCTTCTTTCTTTCTTACTTTCGCTCTCTCTTTTTTTGTTGTTGTGGGTTTTTTTAATTCTTTTGCTAAGCACTCTTCTTTCCCTCCCACCCCCTTGTTTTTAATCAAAGAAGAAAAGAAAAGAAGGGCGTGCTTTTGTGTGTTAGAAACTACTTGGGTGGCCTAAAGGAGTACTGATTTTTGGTGTCTTTTTTGTTCGAGAATTGTTGGTGTTGAGGCAGCCATTATCTGAGCAAAGGACTTGAGAAATGAAAGGACAAGATTTGTCTCCTGACATTAAGTTTAAGGAGAACTCTTTTTATTTAAAATGCCAGGGTGAGAAACATTTCAAGCTAAAGGATAAAGTATTGGGGTCTAATTCAGGGCCAGTTAGAGCCTTGGCTGAATTTATCCCACCATTGCTTTCCTAAAATTCAGTTTGCTGGCCATCTGCCCCCTTCCAGAACGATCAGCAAGGTATGCACACGTCTGCTGGAAGTCCTGACACCTGCGGTGTGCCAGCACTTTCTTTCCCCTCTTGCAGAGGCAGGAGGAGAGGCATGGAGGGTGGGGAGAGGAGAGCAGTGCCAGTGGCATTGGCAGCCCCCTGCAGATGGGTGGTAGATGGCTGAAATTCTACATTATTCATACTTTTGGGTTAAGTGCTCCCCCGATTAATGAGGTCAATTGTAGCCAATAATATCTTAGTATAAATTTGTTGATAATGTCCTTTCCAATATAACCGCTAGGTTAAAATAAGCTGTAAGAGAGGCAGAGGAGGAAAGAGACCCTGTTCCCCGGGTACTGCCGGGCAAGGCCGGGCCTCAGTGAGTGGCCTCATGGGGAGGCCTAGCTCTCCAGGACGCCTGGATAGGATGGAAAGGCTCGGGCAGCTCAAGGAGAAAGGTGTCTCTATTTTCCTGTTGCTAGATTGGCATTAGCAACAGACTGTGTCAAACTTGAGAGTGGCAAATGCAGTCAGTGACAGGCCAGGTCTTAGGGAGGGGTCACTGGGGCAGCGGAGAGGAGTGGGCTCGCCCAAAGACACGAGGGGAGCCAGCTCTGGCACCGGCGCAGCCCAGGCGAGTGGGAGTGCAGCTGAGCACTGAAGCTGGGGTTTAAGAAACGGGGGCCACGGGAGTAACTGTGTGTGCTGGAGGCTGGGGCGGGGCCCCGTCGGCCCCTCCTTCAAGGTCTTGCTTCTACATTTTTCCCTTCCTCTCTTTTCCTTGCCCATTTCTTCTCCTCTCTCTTCCTTTCTTTCTCTCTCCCAGGCTTATGTTTATGATGTCTGAACTTAACCTTCGTTACACAGCTCATGCTTATATTTTGATGTGTGCTCTTCCATCCTCTTTCTAGTCCGTGCGTTTCTTACCTGTCCATAAGAGTGAGCAAGGATTATTGCTGTGTTTGTGGACTTTTATGTTCCCTGCTGGGTATAATGGTGGGTGAATTAAACATTTGGTTTTCTTTCCCCTCTCAAAGAGAAAACAGAAGTAAATAAAGCATCCTTTACTCATCTCGGCTTTTGCTTTTTTTCATTGTGCCTCAGTCGTCCCTGGTTACCAGAGAGGCTGGGGGGGAGTTCCAGAGTCAGGCTGCCCTTGAACTTCTCTGTTTGCTCTTCAGGTAGATGGGGTCAGCTACCTCCTTCAGGAGATCTATGGAATTGAAAACAAGTACAACACACAAGATTCAAAGGCGAGTTCTGCCCCAAATTCTGGATGTCCTCTTCACAGGAGGCAGAGTGAGGACGTCTCTGATAAAGCCAGGATCTGGGAATTCAGCGTGCCAAACTCTGGAGTCAGTTGGGTCCTAGAAGGGTGTTTTCTTGTTCCTCCTTTCAGAGGATTATACTTATATCACTTTGGAAATGAAAAAACTTGGTGGGTTTCGACTCATTCTTCACAGAGCCCCGTTCACTTGGTTTCCTGGCAGGGTGCTTCCCTTGCCCTCTCCCTTCCCTGCGCGGTCTCCCGGGCCCCTTCAGCTCAGACTGTCCCAGGGGACCGGGGCTGAGCTCATAGGGTGAGCTGGAGACAAACAGCTCCCAGAATAGGTGAAACTGAGTGTGTGGATGTCCTTGGTAAACTATAAAGTCCAATGAAAATGTCAGATTTGTTCTTGTTACTTGTCTCAGCTCTTGGGCAAGCTGCCTTGTACAGAAGTAGGAGACATGAAGGTCTTTGTGTCATTGGCTGAATTTCTGTCTCCCTGGCCAGGTGGCTGAGGATGAAGTGAGCGATAACAGTGCCGAGTGTGTGGTGTGCCTGTCGGATGTCCGGGACACCTTGATCCTGCCGTGTCGCCACCTCTGCCTGTGTAACACCTGTGCGGACACCCTGCGCTACCAGGCCAACAACTGCCCCATCTGCCGCCTGCGTGAGCCCGGGAGCCGCCGGCTGGGACCACAAACCGAGGAGCGCGCGGAGGAGGGGGCGCGGCTGCCCTCTGGGCTGCCCTCCTGACTCCTGCCACAGGACGTCCTGATCGCCTCTTTTCTTCCCCACAGCCTTCCGGGCACTGCTGCAGATCCGAGCCATGAGGAAAAAACTGGGCCCCTTGTCCCCAACCAGCTTTAACCCCATCATCTCCTCCCAGACGTCTGACTCGGAGGAGCATTCGGTAAGTGGGGCTGGGAACCGCTGCCGCCCGTGAAGGACGCGCACCAGAGCCTCCTTGCTGGCTCTTCACCTTTCACCTTTCTTTACACGACTTTGCAGCAAGTAATCAAACCTTGGCACCCTGAAGTATTTAGTCAGCCGCCCGAGAGTATGCTGGGTTAAAACCAGCGGAAAATTGGAAACAGACCATTACAACCTCCCTTTTCTGCCTGGGGACCTTGGTGTCCGGTTCCCGCTGACCATCCCTAGAGCTGAGCTCCCGTGGGACCCGCTCTGAACTCCCCCAAGCAGAAACCAGGGGACGGTTGTTTTGGATTTGAATACAATTTACTATCTTTACCTGAATCCCTGAAGAAGGTAACTGTTTCTCTTTATTCCGTTTCATGGCTTCACTGCCCAGGAGCCGAGTAGATGAGGTCATTCACCCGGGTTTCGTAGTGTGAGTGTCAAGCCTTGAAGCTTTGCAGTTATAGACAAGCAGATACTGACTTTCTCCGCACTGACACACGAGTGGGAGAGATTTATTCCTCCGTAAATGGTCCTGGGATAATTAGTTAGCTATTTAGGGAGGAAAAATCAGTTTAGCATTTTACTCCTTACCGGGTAACAAATAAATTCCAGATGGAGTAACTAGTTAACTCTATTAAAAACCAAGCAAACTAAACAAAACATGAAAAGCCTAGAGTTCATTATAGATAATTCTGTAGTCAGCTTTGCATGGGAGAGGACTCTCTAAGTTTCAAAGCAATGGAATGCCGTAAAAAAACAGAATGTGTAGATTTTACCACATAAAAAATTTAAAACTTCAGATGTGTGAAAGATGACCAAAATTAAAAGGCAAACAACAAATTGTTTAAAGAAAAAAAATGTATTCACAACATTTGTATCAGAGGAAAGGCTAATATTTTTGCCATAGCTCATATGAATAAAACAGTAAATAAATGGGCAAAGGATATTAAAAAAAAATTCTCAGAAAAGGAAACATAGCTAGTTAACAATCATTTTTTAAAAAGTCAACCACAGGGGCTGGCCCTGTGGCCGAGTTGTTAAGATTCCACGTGCTCCACTCTGGGGGCCAGGTTTACAGGTTCAGATCCCAGGTGTGGACCTGCTCCACTCGTCAGCCATGCTGTGGAGGCACCCCACATACAAAGTAGAGGAAGACTGGCACAGGTGTTAGCTCAGGGCTAATCTTCCTCAAGCCAAAAAAAAAAAAAGGAGGATTGGCAACAGATGTTAGCTCAGGGCAATTCTTCGTCACCAAAAAAATTAAAAAGAAATAAAAAGTCAACCACATTAGAAATCAACAGGATGCAAATTAAAATGAGATACCATTTTTCACCTTTCAGATTTAAAAACTTTCTCTTAAAGATACTCTGTGCTGGCAGGGAAGCAATTAAAATAGGTATTCTGGGAGCCGGCCCATTGCTATAGTGGTTAAGTTCGCATGCTCCACTTCAGCAACCCAGGGTTCACAGGTTCGGATCCCAGGTGTGGACCTACACACTGCTCATCAAGCCATGCTGTGGCGGCATCTCACATACAAAATAGAGGAAGACTGGCACGGATGTTAGCTCAGCAACAGTCTTCCTCAAGGAAAAAGAGGAAGATTGGCAACAGATGTTAGCTCAGGGCCAATCTTCCTCACCAAAAAAAAAGAAAAGAAAGAAAAGAAAAGATAGATATTCTGTACTGCTTATAGGAGTAGATCACTAGAAAGATCATTGAAACAAAACAAAACAAAACAAAACAGCTGGATATATCAAGAGCCTTAAAAACATTTATACCCAGTAATCTAAGGTCTTAGAATTTAATACCAAGAAAAAAAGAGATTTATGCAGAAGGATGTTCATCACAGTGTTGTTTACAGTGGAAAACGTTGGGTGCCACGAAAATACCCAGCACCAGTGGAGCAGTTAGGAAACTTATAGTATCTCTGAAAAGGGGATGGATGTGAAATAAACAGGATATAAAGTTGTTATTTACAGATTGATCATAACTGTGTAAACAGTACAAGGGGAAAAGTTGGAAAAAATACACCAGAATGCAAACAAAAGTTATTACTTTGGGTGATTTGATTATTGATGATTTTTCTCCTTCTTTCTTTTCTGTATTTTCCAAAGTTCCTATAATGAACATATATTTCTATTATAATCAGAAAAAAAATTGACATTATTAAGAAGCTCATCTATAAGCAGAATCCTAGGAATGTGTGGTTCTTTGACATTTTATCTTTCTTCTGCCTCTAGTACAGAAGCTTTTCTTGCCAGACCCCAGACCGGATGTAAAAGGAACACTTTCTCCAATGTAGGGTGGGAAACACTATCGTGCCATAAACCAAGAGCATTTAATTGATTTTTCAACCTGTCTCTGACCCCCCAGTCCTCAGAGAACATTCCTCCAGGCTATGAAGTGGTGTCTCTTCTGGAGGCCCTCAACGGGCCCCTCACCCCGTCCCCCGCGATCCCTCCACTCCACGTGCTTGGAGATGGCCACCTCTCAGGAATCCTGCCTTCCTATGGCAGCGACGGCCACCTGCCCCCTGTCCGGACGCTCTCCCCGCTCGACCGCCTGTCTGACTGCAGCAGCCAAGGACTCAAGCTCAAAAAGAGTCTCTCCAAGTGAGCAGCTGGGGTCCTTGATGAGATGCTCTCATCCGTCTTTCACCTCTGCTGTGCTGGCCCTTGTCCTGCGTCCCCAGGGCAGTGTCGCCCTCTGGGCTCTTCCCAGAGCTTTGCCTTTCACTGAAGACCTGGGGCTAACACCTGGGGGAAAGGTTGTCGCATCCCTTAGGAGATGCGGTAAGATGGCTTATGAGTGCTGAGGAGGATCAAGATAGATCTCTTGTGTGTTCTGTTTTTGTGGGAAGGGGACGGGGGCGGGGAAGGGGTACAGGGAAGAGGACATCGTTAGGGTCATTCAGGCCCCTGGGGAGCGTCGCTTAGTCTGAAGACTGAAGGAACCGTGTGCTCTGTGTCTCTTACACATTTAAATCCAGCGAGGCACAAGTCACAATAAGCTTTCTGTGGCAGAGTAAAAGGAGGGTAGTTTATCGATGAAAATACTGAAACCCTAAAGATGTCAGTGGTTTTTCCCAAGCTCAAACACAAGTTATGGAAGGAGCTAAAGGTAAACTCGGATTTTTTGACGCCTAGAAGAGGTCTCAGCCCCTCCCTGGCGCCCTCTGTCACCTCCCTGCTCCTTCCCCTCGGGGCTTCCTTCCCCTCACCGGCCTCCCTGTGAAGTCTGCTTAATGAGAGGCAGGCAGGGTCCAGTCTACCTGGATATCGGCCACAGCTGCTTTTCCCTCTGGCCTTTTCCAGATCCGTCTCCCAGAATTCTTCTGTGTTGCATGAAGAGGAAGATGAGCTTTCTTGCAGTGAATCTGAGACGCAGCTCTCCCAGAGGCCCTCAGCTCAGCAGCTGGGAGAGGTAATTTGCATTCTCCGCCCTTTCTCGGCTGTGTGACCTCAGGTGCTTTCCTCCCCTGCCCATGCCTCTTCAGGTCCACCTGCCTCCAGTCATTCATCAAACACCTTTTGAACACTCTCTGAGACAGCAGCGAAGGTGTCATTAGAGCCATTCTCTCAACAGTGTCCTGAGTCTGTGCTGTTTGCGGGCACCATTCCCTGTGCTGAGGAGAGAGCAGTGAGGACTCTAGGGGTCCCGCCCTCCTAGCGCTCGTGTTCTTGAGATTGGGGTGGGAGTGGACACCAAGGACAATAAGTAAGAAAGGCACATGTCTGATGGGACTGTCAGATAAGGGAGAAAGGAGTGTCGAGGCTGGAGGTGGGGGCTGCTACCTTCACAAAGTGGTCCACTGGGGGCTGGCCCTGTAGCCTAGAGGTTAAGTTCGGTGCACTCTGCTTTGGTGACCCAGGTTTGGTTCCTGGGCGCAGACCTAGACCGCTTGTCAGTGGCCATGCTGTGGCAGCGACCCACATACAAAATAGAGGAAGACTGGCACAGATGTTAGCTCAGGGAAAATCTTCCTCAGCAAAAAAAAAAAGTGTTCTATGAACAGAGACTGAAGGAGTTGAGGGAGCAAGCTATGCAGACATCTGAGAAGAGAGGGTTCCAGGCATAGGAAGGGCAGATGGAAAAGCCCTGAGGGGGCGTGCTGGGAGGTCAGGGCAGTGGGGTGGAAGATGCTGGGATTTCCTACCCTGTGCCCCTCGCTGACTTCACTTAACAGAGGCTCCTTACACCTGCTCTCAGTGAGGCCGGGAGCTAGGGACAGCAGAGCTACGAGGACGATGAAGTGGTGCCTGTCCCGGAAGCTCACGGTCTGGGTGGGGACACAATGCATACGTGAATCACAGCACCTAGCTGTTGCTTTGTGAGCGTTTGTTGAATGAATGAATGAATGAATGAATTGTAACTATAGAGAATAAGCGCGCCCAGAATGATAAACTGCTGCGGCAGAGAGTGAAAGTGGAGGAAACCAGAAAACGTGTGCTGGAGGAGTAGCTTTTGAGCTGAATCTTGAAACGTTTTAGACGTGGAGAGAAAGGCGAGAGACACGCCCAGTGGAGGGAACAGTGCGTGCAAAGGCGCGGGGCCAGGAGTCAGGGCTCGGAGCAGGCCAGGGGCAGCGGGAGAGCTCTGCTCCCCAGAGGCCCACCCCACAGGCACTGTGTCAGCTGGTAGACGGGGACAGACTGAGCCAGGAGCTGCTCCAGCGGCCCAGGCAGGAGGGAAGGCCTGAGCTGGGATAAACGAGGACCCCTGGAGGAGAGAGGAGGGTGGTGGAGGGGAATCTGCCTGGGAGGGGGTGAGGTCGCGTGCCCAAGCGACTGATAGGTGGGGTGTCAGGAGTGGGCTGGGGGGCAAAGGCAGTGTTTGTGTTAGATCGACTGAGCTGGAACTGACCCGACGTCCAAGTGGAGATGCCCCGCAGGCAGTGAGGCCTCTGCTGGGTTTGTGCTCTTTTCCTTCCAAAGGAAAGCTGTTTATAATCCTGGGGAAACCTGGGGTGTTCCCATGTCACAGCTGCTGGGTGACCTGTGTCACCCGAGCTGCAGTCTTTGTGTGGCCCCAGCAGGTGCTGTGCCTCAGGCAGGATGTGTTGACTGAAGTTTGCACCTCCCCTGGGAGACAGCCATTCCAGGTCGGGGCTGGAGAGAAGTGATGACAAAAGAGAAACCGGCCCTGCCCCTGCGCGTTACTGACTGAGGATGGGGACCTCAGTCCTTCCCAGCATCTCCTTTGCTCCTCCTTGCCCAGGGCCCCGCCGTGACACCCTCCTCCAACAGGTTTAACTTGAGCTTGCTCCGTTTCCCCCCAGGAATGTGGCGTAACTCCAGAAAGTGAGAATCTTACCCTGTCGTCGTCAGGAGCTGTTGGCCAGTCGTCTTGCACTGAGACGCCTCTCTCTTCCACAATTTCCTCCCCGGAAGGTACCCACCCAAAGGAGCAGGGAGCAGCTGTATGCTCTCCCCCTCAGCCCGGCCCACAGCGCTCCTGGTCGTTCCTCCAGGAACGCACTTGGGGGCAGCAAGTCAATCCTGAGCTGTGTGACTACAGGGGCCCCAGCTCGAGATGGAGGGGGGCTTGCTCTCCTACGACGAGTTGTGGGGGGGCATCACTTATCTTAACCCAGTCCTGCCCTCATAAGGTTTTCCTTTAACGTTGTGACAGGGAAGAGCGAATCCCCAGTCCCTGAGGGTGAGTTCTGAGCTCTACAATGTAAAGGGGCGGGAGCGTGGAAAACCTTAAATGTGAAACCTTTGTAGGTGGGGGCCAGGTAAGACCCTGACACAGGGAGGGAAATCTCCTCATTCAGCTCACAGAAACCATGCCTGACCTCCCGTCTCCTTCCTTCGACTCCTGTCTCCAAAGACCCCGCCAGCAGCAGCCTGGCCCAGTCGGTCATGTCCATGGTGTCCTCCCAGAGCCAGCACTCCCAGATCAGCACCGACACGGTCTCCTCCATGTCCGGCTCCTACATCGCCCCCGGCACTGAAGAGGAGGGCGAGGCTCTCCCTTCCCCCCAGGCCGCCAGCGAGGCCCCTTCAGAAGAAGGAGAGGTAAGGGAGGAGCCGGCTGGTCCTTGCCGCTCTGTGCTGTGCACACGTGTCCCCACGGTGCTTGGCAGGAGCTCCACGGAAAACCAGGTGCCCGGTATCGAAGCAGAGACTCTGCAGATCTGACTCTTCTGTTGGGGGCCACTTCTGTCCTGGGGACTGCCAGGCGAGCTGGTCGGGGAGCCAGGGGGTTTGCACTTTCATTTTTGTTGCTTTTTTGCAGATGATGCCGGCAGCGTCTCCAGACAGCAACTCCGTCAGCCTCGCTGAAGGGCAGGATGCAGAGGTAACACCGACGCGGACAGCAGCGCTCCCTCCCAGTCAGAGGGACTGTTGGCACTGGCTGGGGAGGCCAACAGGATGGGGGCTGTCCTGGAAGAAGCCTTCCAAGATGGCGCACTTGGACCAGCTAGAGGTGGGGTGTGGTGTCGAGGGAAGAGCAGCCGCACGCCATGGTCGGTGACTGTCTGATGAGCAGAGGCGCTGGTCTCAGCGTAACAGGCGTGAGTGAGTTCCAGAGGGAACTCTCCCCGGCAGACCCTAGACCCTGAGAACATGTTTGTCCTTCCTTCACTTAGCGAATATTCACACAGGTGGACAGTGTCGCAGGCGCTTCCTGGCACTGGGGAACATAAAGACCCGAGTGACCTTGTTTCTGCCTGCCCCCCACCCACTGCACCCATTCGGAACCCCGTCCAAGGGGGCAGGCAGGATTACGATTCAGCGTGAGAAGTGCCCTGACCGAGGTGTGCAGGAGGTCCGTGAAACACCCAGCTTGCAGTGAGGGTCTGGAAGTTTTTCTTGAGCCAGATGCTCTCAAAGGAGTATCTGGATAGGTTTTGGGATCCCAATGGATTTCTGAAAGTTTTATGATCTCACTGTTTGCTCTTTCATTTGACAACTCTTATTTCCACCTTAGAGAAACGTTATGAGCTAGACTATTACCAAGGCCAGTCCTGACATTTCTAGCGACATCTGTAACATGCCTCAGACCTGGGCCCTTCAGGCCGATCCGGCCACTAAACAAAATCCACCTCCGCTTGGCCTCCTCAGTACCTCAAACCCAGACTGGAAATGTATGATATTGATGTAGGCCCCGGAGTTAGATACCTTTAGGATGGCTAATTCTGCCTTCAGCTGATCAATACACATATTTTACTGCTTTTAGACTCATAGCACCTTCCTTCTGTCCTAGGGAAATGATGTTATAGAGGAAGAGGATGGATCACCCACGCAAGAAGATGGTAAAAGACCTGGTCTTTTGCTCCCTCTTACTATATTTCTTTCCTGGGAGTCTTTAAAGGGTACTGAAAGGGGCACTGGTCTGACTTGGTGGCACGACTCGGTTGTGTGGCTGTTGAGAAAGGTTGTCTTCTTGATGAAATATCAAAGCAAGCAGGGTGTCCGAGGACCGCAGTGGCCTTCCCAGCTCTCTCTGGGCCTCCGAGCCAGGAATGTGAGGATGACGATGCTGCAGGAGTTACACGCAGTTCTGCATTTACATTCAAAAGATTCTGAAGCTTCTCGGGCAACTCCCATCGCCTTCCTGCCTGTGTCAGCTTTTCAGCTGAGTCCCACAGAGCTGTACTAGCCCCGAAGTTTAGCAACAGCAGCAAAGCAGTTGCCCCCACTTGGGAGAAAGGACTATTGGGCAGTTGGTTTGGTTTTGCTTTAGGGAAGAAAGTGGCTGAGGTTACAATAACAGGGATCCTGGGAGCCAGAGGCACAGTCGTCAAGAGACGTTAGCAACTTAGTGCAAACAAGTGCATTGTAGGCCATCACAGTGATTTTCTTTGCCGTAATTCAGGCCGCAATTCTATCGCCAGTTGGAAGAATCTTGTTTCTAGTACTGCTGGAAGAGAAGGGATGACCTGTGGACTGAGGAAGTAGAAAGAAGGGGGGTAGGGAAATCCCCCCGAGAAGGGACTAGTGCATATCCCGGGAACCAGGGTCTTCCCTCTGCGGCTCTGAGGTGCCCCCACAGACAGGCACCTCCAGCACAGACTTGGACCCTGCCTGGATGCAGACGTCATCCTAGTTGCTTCTGCTTTAGCGCTGGCCGTTGCTTGGGGAGTTCAGGGAGCGTGCATGCGACTTGAGCACTCTTGCCTGGCCAAGTAGCCCTGAAGGAGGGGACGGCCGCACTCTTGCCCGCCAGCCTGAGATGGGCTGGGCCCTTCATCAACTCAGTTGATGTCTTCAATGCTCAAGGCTCCTGACTTGCCCTCTGTGATTGCTCCCCCAAGCAACGTTTGCTTCTGAAAAGGGCCGGGTGGCAAGCGGTTTCCGCCTGCACCTCTGTAGCCCACATGGTGGATTTATGTTTTCTTCTCTCCTTTTCACCAAGAAGAAAAAGTGGGGGAGCTTGGAAAAATAACTGCTAAAACTTTCCTTCCTCTCTTACATGTCTGTAGGTTTCTGGTCAGTTCCTTAAAACATACTCAAAATAACAAATTCAGTCTCATAAGCAAATAAATCATAATTTTGCGAATGTGGTGATTCCAATTTGATATGCACCATTATAGAACCTAAGACCTTTAATCGCTGTTTTATGTATCTATCATTTTGCAGAGCCTTGTGGTCATAAATGCACCCCACACGCACAGGCAGACAAGGCAGGGGCAGGGGTCACTTTGCCAGTGGCTCCCTAGCTCTTCCCGACCACGCTCCCCATCAGCCTTGCCTCCGGCATCGCTCTGCTCTGGGTCGGGTTCTCCGCGGAGCGGTATCCCGCAGCCCGCCCCAGGGGTCTGACTTACTAGTAAGGAACAATGGCTGGAAAGGGGCCAATTAGGGAAACAGCAGGATAGCAGGAGAACACAAACATGCCCTCACAATTTGATTCCTTTATTGTCCACTCTTTACCCACTTAATTACTGTCTTTTTCTTTTTTACATATGATTTGATTTTTTTGTCTCCATCCTTAAGATTTTGATTTTAAGGACAGCAAAGCAGAGAAGCCAGCCCCTCTCTAACTGCATTAACTCCGTTACAGGCCAGAGGACATGCGCATTTCTAGGTATGGAGTGTGACAATAACAATGACTTTGACATCGCAAGCGTGAAAGCACTGGACAATAAGCTGTGCTCTGAGGTCTGCTTACCCGGTGAGTGGCAGTCTGCTGAACATGAACTTGGTGGGAGACGCTCCCCTGCTCGCACCCCTGCTCTCACCCTGGGACACCCGCCTCCTGCCCTTCAGTTCCTACAAGAAGGCGCGGGCTGTGCTATGATGCTGGAAACCAGTTGCTGAAAGGAAGTGAGGCGGCCTCAGGAGAGCCCTTGAGCTTTGTGCAAAGAGCAACCCCTGCTCTCAGTGAGAATGTTGGGACAGGAAGAAAGGAGCAAAGATTCCTCTCCTGACTGGGCCTGACCGAGCGCCCTCCATCACGATCGAGCAGATCCCATGGCAGGTGGCCTGGTCTTGTTAGCATCAACAGGAAGTTTGAGGCAGACGGCACCTCTCTACAGAGGTCTTGGAAAGACAGCCTGGCCCTTGAAAAGGGAATCCATAGCCCCTCGGAGGAAAGTGCTGACTTAGAAGCAGAGAGGAATCTGAAGGCCAACACTGTATACACTAGCGAATGGCTCTGGGACCCGTGAGCTTTTGGGTACCAGCTGCATGAACTTACTAGATTTGGGTCCCAAAGGAGAGGTCAGGGGTTGAGGGTGTCTGTGCTCCCTGGAGCCCTAGCTTTAAATTTGATCTGGGCTCTCACTGCGCCCCTTATGCCTTCTCATCACACTGACCTCAATCTGGGATGCTTTCTTACAAAGGAACCACGTTAGTCACACTCGGAGCACTGGCCTCTCTTACTCTAATGCTCCTTCAGGGGCTCCAGGAACCGCTTCTCTCAAGCTGAGTCTTGAGGCAGATTAGGTCAAAACCGCCCCTCCTGGTTTCGCGGCAGAGAGAGTCCTTCGCATTGTGTTGTTTTAATCTCTTAAACATCCCCTGAAACGAAGACATGTTTCACCTTCAGAACAGCCACATCACACCACGGGTCCAGTGCTTACCCGCTCGGCGAAGTGGCGAGAGCGTTGGAGCAACACAGCCTCCTGCAGTGTCGCTCTCAGTCAGCCTGTGAGAGACAAGGGTCCTCACGCCCTGGCCCCACACAGGCTGTGGCAGGGGAAGCCATAATTCTCAGGAGATGCTCCTGCAGCCTTCCCAAGGGCTGTCCAGTCCTTTTCCATTTGGCGTTGACCGAGTCCGGTCTGGACCGGAGCTGTGGGGTCGAGGGTACACTTCACTTCCTGCCTTCCTACTCCTCATCTCGCTTCTGTCTGTCCATTTGTTTTCCACGTCTTTTTGCCAAACGTAAATCTGTCCGTGTGGTTTGTTTCTTTTAAAACTCATTTATGTTCTCTAGACTTGGTATAGAAATTCATGTTCACTCTGTGCCAACACTGTCCTCCCCAGCTGTGCCGTGCCCGACACCAAGCTTGCAGGGCGTGCACACATCCCAGAGGCCCCTGCTGAGGTTTCCAGTCCTAATTGGCAGGGGCCTGTATTCAGAATCCTAAGATTTTCTGAGAAAAGATATTTGTGAGAATATATTAATTCCTGTTCCAGAAAAATGGGGATGCTTCTGTGGCAAGTGTTATGGGAAGGATGTGTTTTGAATTGGTGTCCTTGCGCACTAGTTGGGGAAGATGCCCTCTCTGCCCTGGTCTGTGGCAGCTACACCGGCCGTCCTGTCACTGGGCTTCAGGAGAGAAATCTAGGTTCCTGCCTCCCTCACGCACCCCCATTTTTTGGCAGAGAGAGCTGCTGGGAATTGCTCTAGTTCACCATCCTGGTGGAAATTCAGCTTATTCCTTCTGCTTCCTCCTCTTCCTAACTCCCTCCGGTCAACCTGCTTGTTGACATTTATTCCATTTACGGGATCTCAGGAGGGGAGTGAGATCTGGAAGGAAGAAAGAACCCCGGAGGTCCCTTATGGTCATCTCAGGAGCCAGCCGTTCTGAGATTAGACTGGGTTCACGGTTCAGTCCAGACATGAAACCAGATGCCTGTGACAGCTGTCGGCAAAGGGACTCAGGTATAAGCACTTGAGGTGCCCCATTGTGTCTCACCGGCTCCTTCGGGAGAGGCAAAGCGCATCTGTTCTCTTGGTAAAAGGTCTCTCTGGTTCTGCTGTTAGCACCACCCTGGTAGTAAAGCGCTGGGGAACTCTCTGGAACTATCTGTTGGGTTCAGGACAGGAGTATCCACTTTGGTAGGTCCCGTGGAATAAATAGGCCTCTTCATGCTCAGCTGTAAGTTCAAACTTCCATCCTACAACTGAGATACCCGCGGGCTGGCTTGGCTCCTCATGTCCCTGCTCCATCAAGACAGCTTCTCAGGCCCTTGGTCTCTGCTTGAGTCTTTTTCCCTCTACAAGCAGTTGCCACTCCCTTCTCAGAGGGCTGAGGAGAGGCGGAGCCCAGGGGAGCATCCCATGCTCTCCTTGTGCACGTGCTACCCTCCCCATGCTCATGCGTGCGCTGCCCGGAGACCCAGTGGTGGTGAGGACCCCGCAGATCCCTGTCCTCACCACTCTCATCACCCTTGTGGGAGTGATGCTAAGAGGGCGCCTGTGCCATTCTAGCCCCTCTTCCCCTAAAAAGCTTCTGGGTCTTCTTGGGCCCCAAGACCAAGGAGGGTGGTGTATTCTGAGATTGTTCTGAAAGGTTCTCAAAGGGAGGAAATCTAAGTTGACAGGTTTAGGTGGTGAGCAGATTAGAATTGCCAGGCCATAAGTAGATGTGGTTCCAAGGAATTTGATGGAATATCACACAGGCAGCAGGATAGTGGTCAGGGGTCCACTGATAATTCTGTGAAAAAGCTCTGGGTAGTGTATATGATGGAAGAAAGCAAAGATGATTTAGGTTTGTTAGTGGAAATACAAATATATTTTTAAATGACTACCTTGTGCAGGAGTGGGCATATCCAATAAAATCTGAAAATACTGATGAGACCTGAAATTCAATTCACTCTCTTCAAGCCTCATAACCCAAGACTAAGACGCTACTAGGAAAGTTTGCGCTTCATGAACACTCAGGAAAAACCTGAATTCAGTTTCTCTTTCCCCTGGAGAGAAACTCCACGACTGAGCTATTATAGCCCTTAAATTTAAGTGGTAAAGGCAGGTAGAAGCAGGAAAGGGGTGTGTGTAATTTCCCTAAATGTGCTCCCAAAACCTACCTCTAGGGGTCTCTTCATGCTCCCATTTCTGATTGGCCAAAATGGGAATTGAATGGAAAGCACCTTTCTCTCTCTCCGGAGGAGGACTTGAAATCTGCAAGCTCCATTTTCTGGCTGAAGAGCCGGACAAAATGGTAGCACTCGCTCAGGAAGTCCTCCCTGGCCTTCCCGGCTTACTTTCTGCACCAGGCCCACCCTCTGCACACGGTGGGCCGACAGCAGCCGCAGGGTTTTGCTGGGGGCCGGGTAGGGTCCTTTTCAAGGGAAAGGGCCTCTCGTAACCACTGTGAAAGCACAGAGGGTATCAAGAAGCCAGGGAGGACAGAGACTTCAGATCGGAGGCTCGAGTCTGTCCCAGAGGAACCACTTTGGGGCCCTGGCCAGGGATTCTGGATTGGTGGAGTTTGTGGCAAGGCCTGGGGTGAACTCGGGACCGCGCGTGGTCCCGCGGGTCCAGGCGTGCTGGCGGCGGCGGCGACAGTCACTTTGCGCATGCGTGTGTGGCGGTGGTATTTTGAGCGTGTGCGTCTTCTCTCTTGTTCACCATTTGCTTTTGGTCTTTCCTACTGAACAGCCGCAGTTCCGGAGTCCTGCCCCATAAACATTGATGAATAGGTATGAGATCTACCAAATTATATACATGAACCAACAACTCGTTTTATTTTGGGGTTCCTGAGTGAAAAGGCAGTCTTGCCTCATGTTCATCCTGTCACACTTAGAGTGCCACCTTTAGGCGGGGCAAAGGCACTGTCGCCCCGCGTCCCAGACTTTGGCACCCGGGGATGCAGATTCCCACACTCCATTTGGGTGTGAGATACCTGAGACCTTCCTGTTCCACTTGCTTCTCTTCCCTGGGGTCCACCTCCACAGGCTATTATGAGGGCCTTGCGATGGATTATCACACCAGGACATCTATGGGAAATAAGCAGGTTAGACCAGCTTAATCCTAGTGTTGCTGCCATTAAAGGGTTTCGTGTCTTAGGCTGGCCTCCCCTGAGGCTCACCCGGACATTCGTGATGGCCTCCCTCAAGCGTGAAGGCAGTGAGTCAGGCCCCGCTCCACACTTGGTCGGCCCTGTCCACTGAATGAGTTCTCTGATGGGAGGGGCACCGTGCTTGGCTCTGCCCGGACAGAAGGAGCTTATGGTCTAATGGAGGAGTTCGAGGATTTAGCAGTTTCCAGCAGTGTGAGAGGTGAGGCGGTAGCACAGGCCACCAGGGGAGCACTTCAGAGCACGCTGAACCTCAGCTGGCTGGAGAGCCTTGTGAGGGCGGAGTGCTGGCAGATGTGGCTCAGGACGTGCACAGGCCAGAGGATGGAAGGCCTTCCGTAACCTGAGAGTGAGGGCTCCATCCTGAGCGTGCGTGCAGCTGAGGCCCTGCTTTCCACTCACAAGGAGGCTCTCACTGCCCTGGGTGGGGCCAATCTAGGCTGGGAGGACAATCTGGGGGAGAGATGAGGCTGGCCTGAACAAAGCCGGGGGGCTGGTTGTTGAGCACATTCTCGAGTCAGATGCCCTGTTCTGCACACACTCCTGTTACCTAGTTTGGTCCTCACAGCAATCCTGTGAGGTAAGTACTCGTCTCCCATTTGATGGATGGGAAAACCAAGGCTCCCAGTAAAGTGGCCTGCCCAGGATCACACAGTCAGTAAGTTAGAAACAGGGAGTGAAGCCCAGGTTTTCTGACTACAGATTTGGACATAACTAGGAAGTGAACCAACAGGAGGTGGTGACGAATTGGATACAGAGCACCAAGGAGAGAGCAGAGCCAAGAATGGGTTTCTGGCATGAGCAGCTGGTGCTCCTCGTGCGGGAGCGGCAGCACATTTGGGGAGGATGATGAGTTTAGTTGGTGATTGTGGGACCCCCGGGCTCTTCGGCTAGTGTCTCCTGAGGTTGATGGCACCAGGCGATAGCAAACGTCAGCAGGCTGCTCAGGTGCAGAAAGAGATGAGGAGCAGCAGATGCGGGGGAGGGGTGCTGGAGCGATCACACTGTCCTCCCCAGTTGCCATTCTGGCCCTGGCACCACTGCCCATCCTGGCTGCCGCAGCAAACTGACACTCTGGGCCCAAATGAACTCACTCTTCTCACCCCTCCACTTCTTCCTGCCCTGATGAAAATCTCAGCTAGACCCAATTGTCCACCAAAACATACAGGCAAACTTCAAAACCAAATAAAGATACAAAAGTGGATTATAGGGTAAGTTTACAAAACAAGGAGCATCCTGCAGGTCCCTCTCTGTCAGTGGGCCACAGTGGCCATGGCTGTACATAGCCCAGTGGGGCAGGAGCAGCCCCTGCGCCTGCCGCCGCCCACTTCCCCCGAGCCTCTTTCTCACGTGCTGTGGCTTGCACACACATGGGAGTTTCAGGTAACTCGCATCCTGCTGGCTTCTGTACCGACCTCCTGGGCTTCCCTGCTGGAGATGTCATCTGGACCTGGCCAAAGGTCCTATAACCCTCCTTTTCTCTCCTCCAGGTTCCTGGCAGGCCGATAACAACGTCAGTCGTCGGAACACGCAGCACCGGCGCTTGTCATCCGGCAGCCTGGAAGACCCCGAGAGCAGGCCCTGTGTGTGGGGCCCTTTGGCCATCTGAGAGCCCAGCCCCTGTACCAGGACTCCTCTCCGTCCTCGCCTTCCGTCCTGGCCTCCCAGGACCACTGGCCTCCTGGGCATCCTCAGCAAGACACAGGGAGACTTTTTATATCCACGTGAAAGCTGGATGTTGAGGTCACTTGCTCCTTCTCCCAGCCTCGTCTCCTTCTATACCCCTGCTCCTTCCCCTCCCAGAAGGGACTGGAAGCCTCCTTGCTCCTTGTGGGCTAAAGTCACTTGAACTGCGGCTCTTGAGACCCTTTGCTGAGACCCTCTGGAATATTTCCACCGTATCTTGGTCTTCAGGTGGAGCCATGGTCCACAGGCTGGTTGTTTCTTGTGTGTCTTTTTGCTCCTTTAGAAGGTAGACCAAGAAGATTTGGAGTTTTGACAGCTTCGTTGCAAACACCCATCTGGCATTTTCACGTCTCTGGGGCATCGTGACCAATTTGAAACGTCTGACTTGGGGTGGGGTTGGGGGATGACTTCTGTGAGAAGGGAAAGCCATATTTCACTCTAAGTGGAATTTCCCTCAAAAAGCATTAGGAGCTCCTTTCTCAAGGACGAGAAACAGCGGCAACAAAGATTGGTTGAAAAAACAGTTCTTGCTTCTGCTAGCGGACTTAGTCTCCTCTGCCTCATGTGTCTGTCTGCTTAGGAGGGAGACCTCGGACCTGACAATTCCCCAGCTAAAGGGCTGCCCTTGGGAGGGTTATTTATGATCAGGTGCGTTCGTGAAGGCCTGGGACTCCATCCTAAGGTGACATTTCAAAAAACCTTTTTTTACCAAATGTCTGTGCCGGGCACTGTGGTGGGAGCTGTCAGGTCTTATCACATTTTGTCACTACAGCCCTGTCAGGTGGCATTCTTATCCCTATTGTCCCCCTCTCTACCCCTTTTTGTTAATAGTTGGAGAAGTAGACTGAGAGAGGGGTGGACCAGTGATCCTCAAATTGGCACCCCGGAGCCCCCAAGGAAGTGGCGGAGAGCGCTGAGCTGGGGCCAGCAGCGGTCTGGGAGCCTCCCCACCCCATGTTTTCCTCTGCCGCCTTCCAGATCTGCTGAGCCCCATGGGGGCGGGGGAGGGATTGCCTTTCCATAGGCTCATTAAAGATTCAGTGACACTGTTGTTCAAATTGTGCCCACCCCACCCCACCTCAGTCCAGAGTGAGGCATATGAACAAAAGCTTGAAACGGCAAGCCTAGACCGGAAGCTGTTGGGAGTTACTCCCCTCTCAACACTAGTGTTATCCTTGGAGTCCGCATCGCTCTCGGACAGATGCTTCGTCTACTGGCTTGTGGAAAAGGTGGTTGTGTAGTGGAGCGTGAGATGGGGAAGCAAATATAGTACGACGATTTGTGAGGCTGAGATGTGGCAGAGCTGCAGGCTGTGCCCTTCATGATGGCCTGTCTTGGCGTTCGGAATGGTCACTTTACAAGAGCTTCTCAGGGCCGTTTCCGAGGCTTCAAAGAGAGCCCAGTGCCCAGGGGGTCCTTTGCACCTTCTGTGTGGCTGCTTTGCCCCGCCAGGCAGGTGGTGACGCTCACACTGCCTAGTGGTTGTGGCTCACATCCTGCCCTGGGTGGGGGTAGGAGAGGAGGGCTGCTGTCCTGACAGATGCAGCATGAACAAAGCCGGAATTTAAGCTTCTGACTTGAGTTTCCGTGTCCACCCTCTATGAAATCCTACAGTGGACTCTGCTGTTTCAGGCCCCACTTAATGTCCTTTGTTTGCCCTACATTCTTACATATTTAAGATTTGAGCAATAACCCCACTTCCTGATTTCCTTGAAGTTTGAGCCCCAGAACCACCAGGGGCTGGAGCTTCCCTTAGCCTGGGGTGGTGGCACACAGACCTCCGTCCTCTCCTAGCGGGTAGTAGTCACAGTGTGGTGTTACCTGAGATGAAGGAGATGCAGGCAAACAGTAGCCACAGTGGCCAGGAACCCTAAGAGGAAGCTGTTATCTTCACCCCTTCTGGAGGGTCTGTGTCCTCTCCCAGGAAGGAGCTCAGAAAGAGTCCTTAAGACCTTGGTTCCATAACCAAGACATACCTGGGTTAGAAATGGTCCTTCACTCCTTGTTTCTCAGACAGTTCCTTCTCTCTCTCTCTCTCTCTCCCCCCACCCCCCACCTCTTTGTATTCATTTAGCTCTTTGGTGAGCAGAGACATCCCATCATCCCATCCAAAGGTGCTGGTCCTCAGTCAGCCTGATCAGGGAACAGGGCAGCTGCCTACCCTACCACCCGAGCCCATCATCTGGAGACAGTCATTGTGTCTAAGCAGTTGACCCAGAGAGAATGCCATGGGGCCTGGCTTCTCACACGAGGGCACAGACCAACTGGAGGCCTGTAGCTCCTTCCTGCCACACTCAGGTCTGAGCTCTCCAATGGCCTCCTGGTGGTGTGGTGATCCTGGCTGCCTCGTAAAGCCTTTTTTCCTTCCCCTGCCGGGTTCCATCCCACCAGAGTTCATGCCCACTCTGGGGCATCTCCTGGGCGCAGACCCACACTCTTTAAGCCGTCTCACCTGGGGAGAGGTAGTGTCCTGACCACCTGATCTTGGCATGTTGGTTGCTCACTTTGCTTTAGGATCTGCACACCTGGTGTGTGCAAGTGTGTATGCTTAACTGTTGTGCCATCTGTGTACCACTGTCACTCCCTGGAGTACACTCATGGGCACACTACAGTGGGGACATCAAGGATGCAATATTTATGGATTGCTGCATGATTCTTAAAAATGAATAAAACTGTTTACAAGGGAAGGAGAGCTGTTAACTGCATAGGTGGCTTCTTTGTGAAATTTCTAACTTTCTCCAGCACTCTAATATTTTTACTCAAGAGAATCTGGAGGTGGAGGAGTGGGAGAGGGCAAGGGGTCAGGGAAGACATGCTCCGGGGCGGGAACTGCTGGGCCATCCCCTGGGTACCGGCTTCCCACCCCCAGCCCTCCGGCTCAAGCACAGAGGCCTGACTGTGGAGCCCTCAGCCCCACCCTCACCCTTAAACCGGAGAACTTCCAACACTGCAGCTCCTCAATAATTGAAGAGCAGGAAAGCTGGTGGCCGGAGGGAGGCCAGGGGAAGGGAGGAGGAAGGGCCACAGTCCCAGCTGTCTGTCCAGCCTTAGTCCCTGTCACTTAAAGGTTGGTGAAATTAATGAGGCAAATGGCCCCTCTAGGAGAATTTGCCAAGTCCATGGCTTTTCTCGGTTTTACTCACGGGCTCTGCTACCTCAGCTATCTGGAAAGGAGGGAGAGCACTTCCGCAGAAGCCTCTGGAATGTCAGCTTCCGGGAACCTTGCTGAGGTCAGGAGCGGGGAGGAAGCCGCTTACCGGGAAACACTGGATTACCCTACCCGCCTTGCTGTGGCTGCTTCAGGGCAGCCGTTTCTGCGGATCTCAGCGGCAGGTGGCATCGGAGAGTCAGACCTGCCTGCGGGCATCAGAGAGGACACTCAGGGTCGGGAGAGAGGGACAAGTCGCAGAAACGTGAGGAAGTGCCACTTGCAGCCCAGAGGAGAGGAAGGAAACCCCCAAGAATCAGGTTCCCGAGCCTGCGCCCGCTCCCAGCCTTGGCCCCCGCGCCCTGGGCTGCGTCCCAGGAGCCGCCAGCACCTCGGAGCAGCCCGGACCGGAAGGGGGCGGAGGCGAGAGTGCGGTTCCCGGGCGAACGGCTCGTCGCGTGCCCGGGGCCTCGGGCCGCGCGCCTCTCCGAGTCCTGCGCGGGGCCCTCGCGCGGGAATGCGCGGAGCCGGGACGCGGTGGCGGGTAGGGGGCCGGGTGGCGCGGGAGAGGGCGGCAGAAGGAGGGAGTTCGAAGAGAGTTACCGCCAGAGAGAGTGGCAAGAGCCCGCGGTCTCCTTGGAGACGGGCTGACCAATGGCAGCAGCGGAAGCTGTTTATGGGGGCGGAGCGTCGCCATAGCAGCAGGAGAAGCCTTTGGAGCGGCTACTTAATGCCGGTCCTGGGGCCGCTGTCGCTCAGAGAGGCGCCGTCGGGAGGGGGGGTGACGAGGGGCGCTAGCGGGGCCCTCGAGCTGAAGGCAGAGAGCCGTGGGGGGTGGGAGAAACTTCTTCCAGAACCTTCCTTTGGCCCAGGCTGCGCTCTGAGCCAGGTAAGGGACGGGAAGGGCTGGGGGCCGAGAGAAGGGAGATCGTCAGTACCAGCCCGCTCTCCCATCTGTCCCTGACGGAAGTGGTGGGCTGGGGGACTGACATCTGAGGAGTTTGGGGGACACTCACTTCCCGCCCTCCGTAACTCTCTGTCCTGTTCCCTTTCCTTGCCTGTGATCCCCCATCTTAACATCCCTTTTCAGAGATCAGACGGCCTCCCCCGCCCCCTGCCCCGTCGTACTGCCCTCCCGGGCTCCCTCGCCCCATTTCCACTTGTTGCGGGAAGGGGGGGGGGTGTCTGATTTCTCGCTCTTAGGGAGAAGGGGATAGCCTTTGACGCCCCTACCTCTTCCCTCAATCGGCTAATAAAGTCTCCTCTAAAATCTCGAAGAGGAAAAGAAGAGGGAGGCAGATCTTGTAGGGGTCGAACCCCCGGGCATTGCTTCTGTTTCCCAGACCTTGGCCCTAAAAGATCCTCTCCAGCTGCGGGGACGACTTTAGAGGAGGCTCCTCCCTCGCACACACTCTCCCCTCGCGAGTGGGGAAAGAGTGTTCAGCCCCCCCGCTGCGGTCCCCGCAGGCACCACATTCATATTCGGAGGAGGCGACCCCCGGGTCGCGGGATGGAAGCGCGCGTCCGAGAGGCTGTGTAACTGGAGCCGCGGGAGTCAGCGGGCCGGAGAGCGCGGCGGGCCACCCTCGGCTCAGTTCGTGGATGTTGACCGCCCCCTCGGAGAGTCCCCGCAGACATGGCGGAGAGCTGGCTACGCCTCTCGGGAGCAGGGGTGGTGGAGGAGGCCGGGTCTGAGGGCAGCCTGGAGGAGCCCGATGCCCTGGATGACAGCCTGACCAGCCTGCAGTGGCTGCAGGAATTCTCCATTCTCAACGCCAAGGCCCCCGCCCTGCCCCCGGGGGGCACCGACCCCCACGGCTACCACCAGGTGCCAGGCTCGGCGGCGCCGGGTTCCCCCCTGGCGGCGGACCCCGCCTGCCTGGGGCAGCCGCACACGCCCGGCAAGCCCACGTCGTCGTGCACGTCGCGGAGCTCGCCCCCAGGGCTGCAGGCCCCGCCCCCCGACGACGTGGACTATGCCACCAACCCGCACGTGAAGCCGCCCTACTCTTATGCCACGCTCATCTGCATGGCCATGCAGGCCAGCAAGGCCACCAAGATCACCCTGTCAGCCATCTACAAGTGGATCACGGACAACTTCTGCTACTTCCGCCACGCTGATCCCACCTGGCAGGTAGGGGAGGCGCAGGAGGCCGCCGCTCCCTCTCTGTGCCCTCCCTCTGTTCCCACTCCCGCACGGACTGGACTCATGTCCCAGATCCGCAGGCCAAGTAGGCGCGGTGCAGCTAGGGCCCTGAGGGAGGAAGGCCATCGAGGAAGGACCTCGAGGGAGCCCAGTGCTTGGAGCTGCCCCCTCTTTGACTTCAGAGAAGGAGCGGGAGGATGTTCAGAGGGTTTTAGGGGTGCCGATGCTGGGGTTCAAAGGGAAAGCACTTGTCACTCATCCAGCAGGGCCAGCCCAAAGACCAGGGCCAGACTGTGCGTGGACACAGTCCCTAGGAGAGGGTGATGGACTGAGGGACACATTTTTGTCCCAAGTCCTAGAATTCCTAGACGCTGCCCTGACCAAGGACAGTTTGCAAGGGCTGACTCAGAAGCGGAAGCTGGAGCATGCCCCCTGCCAGGCTCTGCATCCTGCCTTAGTCCAGTTGGCTGCGGGGGGAGGGGGGGGGAGGGGGAGTGCTGTGGGGTGGGAAGGCCAGCTGTGTCCTATTGGAGGGGCTATGGGGCCTTCCTAAAGCTGCTGTCCCAGCCCCCAGCTCCAACCCCTCCCCAGTTTCCTCCCTCCACTCCTACCCCTCTTCTCAGTCAACATCCCTGGGGAGACAATTACCTGAGCCAGGTGCTTTCCACAGGGGCTCTGCCTCCCGCACTGGCTTCATGTTCCAAGTCTCTGGAACCTGGCACAGAGCAGCCAAGGGGCCCAGGCCGGCATGTAAACATCCCAGCCTTGCCAGGGGGCACTACCCACCCACCTGCCCTGCTGTCCAGGCCCAAGACCCCTGTCCCCTAGTATGATTTGGACAAGATTACCCACCTAGAAATGAAAAGGCCAGGATGGCAATTTGAGGCTGGGCAGACATTGCCCTGAGAGTCTTCAACCATCAAGATCAGGGGCTGGTTGAGGGCAGAGGCCCTGAGGATGCTCAGACTCTTCCCTGGGGCACCCACAGGGGGCAGGCTGCAGGAACACAGTCCCAAGCTCTTCCACATTTGCTTGGGCCTTTGCAGCCTCAGTGAAAAAGCAGAGACACACCCCCACACACACAGACTCTACCCCAAGCCTGCAAAGCTCAGGCTGCGGGAAATAGGCCCCAGGAATGAGCGCTATGCTCTTGGCTAGGTAATAATCAACTGAGGCTTCACAGCCTGGGGTGGGTGGAGGGGGCTGCGGGGGGGGGGGGGGGGGGGAGGGCCCAGGCCAGCAGCCGGCTCAACAAACAAGGAAAGTCATCAGATCCCCCCACACTTCATCCCTACGTACACTCACTCACACACACCCTCACACCCTCTGTTGGTTGCCCAGCCCCCCCTCGACCTACTCACTCACTTCACAAACAGAGAGGGCCAGCCAGGCCCAGGCGGAGGGAGATGGCCGTCCAGGCCCTGGGGGAGCTGAGGCCTTTGGCCAGAGGCCGCAAGCGGCAGGGTAAGGGAGGGAGGGCAGGACGGGGTGGCACTGAGAGCCACCCTGCGGCTCAGCGCTCGGATGACTGAGCAGGCAGATATCCCAGCAACAGGGAACAAAAGCCCCCGACAGCACTCCTGGCTCCCCGTGCCCTGTGGCTGGTGTCCCAGAGCCGCCTGGTCAGAGCAGCACCTCTGTCCCCCATCTCCCATTGGAGAGAAGTTGGTGGGGGGACGTGCAGGAGCACTAGGAGCCACCCATCATGACCCCCCCACCCCACCCCCCAACCCCGCCGTCCTCCTTCTCTTCTCTCTCTCTGTGCCCAGAATTCCATCCGCCACAACCTGTCCCTGAACAAGTGCTTCATCAAAGTGCCCCGGGAGAAGGACGAGCCCGGCAAGGGGGGCTTCTGGCGCATCGATCCCCAGTACGCCGAGCGGCTGCTGAGCGGGGCCTTCAAGAAGCGGCGGCTGCCGCCAGTCCACATCCACCCAGCCTTCGCCCGCCAGGCCGTGCAGGAGCCCAGCAGCACCCCGTGGCCCGGGCCCCTGACCGTGAACACGGAGGCCCAGCAGCTGCTGCGGGAGTTCGAGGAGGCCACCGGGGAGGCAGGCTGGGGTACAGGCGAGGGCAGGCTGGGGCATAAGCGCAAACAGCCGCTGCCCAAGCGGGTGGCCAAGGTCCCGCGGCCCCCCAGCACCCTGCTGCTGACCCAGGAGGAGCAGGGCGAGCTGGAACCCCTCAAAGGCAACTTTGACTGGGAGGCCATCTTCGACGCTGGCACTCTGGGTGGGGAGCTGGGCACGCTGGAGGCCCTAGAGCTGAGCCCGCCACTGAGCCCCGCCTCGCACGGGGACGTGGACCTCACTGTCCACGGCCGACACATCGACTGCCCCACTACCTGGGGGCCTCCAGTGGATCAGGCTGCCGACAGCCTAGACTTTGACGAGACCTTCCTGGCCACGTCCTTCCTGCAGCACCCCTGGGACGAGAGTGGCAGTGGCTGCCTGCCCCCGGAGCCCCTGTTTGAGGCCGGGGATGCCACCCTGGCTGCTGACCTGCAAGACTGGGCCAGCGTGGGTGCCTTCTTGTAAGAGGCCAGGCCCCGCCCCACCTCTGGACAGTGCCCGAGTCAGGGCCCAGACTGCCCCTCAACACAGGCCCATGGACACCCTACCACCCACGCAGGGGCTGGGCCAGGTCTCCCAAGGCTGGCCCCGTGAGGCCACATGGCCCCCAGCCTGGGCTGCCCTCAGATTCTAGCCCCGGAGGCTGAGAACTGAGGCCCAGGACCAGAATTGCTGCCTCCCCTCCCCCGCCCCCCCATACACACAGTGTTTCATTGACCCTCATCTTCCCTGCCCCAGGGACTGCTTAAGGGCCCTGCACTGTGAGAGCTGTGGCCTGGAGGGGCCCTGGCCAAGCTGGAGAGCAATAGTACAGGGCCCGCCCCAGAGCACCTTGGCCTCAATGTTTCTCCCTTTCCCAGCTTTCCTCCCCAGGTCTCTATCCAGAGAAAGTTCCCAGGTACAGCAAATGCTAATTAGATGACAGCAAATTAACCCCCTGGAGGCCTCTCCCAGCAAAGCCTCCCTGGGGCTGGGGCAGGCAGGAGATGGGGCGGAGCTGGGGGGGAGGGGCAGAGAGAGGAGACAGAAAAGAGGTGGGGTACCTGGTGGGCAAGATTTTCTAAGGCTTCTGGGGTCTTCTCCTGGCTCTATCCCTGGAGGTGGGACAGAGGGTGTAAATCCCCAATCTCTTAGCCAACTTGAGGCTGAGAGCAGCGAGGAGTTGGGCTTCTGGGGGGCTGGGGGCAGGGTCCGCTAAGCTGCAGAGGGGAGTGGGACAGACAGACTAATGTAGTAAGTGTAGTTATAGCTAGGTCTTAACAGGGAGGGGCACCGAGCTTGCTGGAACCACTGGGACCAGCTGGGGGGATCGCCCTGCGCCCCTGCCTGTACTTGTTGGGGGACAGTGTCGTGCTCCACCCTGAGCCCCCTGGGCTGCGTCCCACATCCACCCTCCTGCCCCATGGGGCAATTTAACCTTTTTCATGGAAAGTTATTTGCAATAAAAATTTTAAAAAATAAAGTTTTTAAAAATCTGAAAATGGACCTACTTGCAAGTTTCTTTGGGAAAAGGCATGGGCCAGTTTTGGACCAGGGGCTGGCTTCCCTTCACTGCCCAAGAGGGGAACGGCTGAGAGTAACATGGGGGGCACTAAAGGGCTGCAGAGGCCCTGATGAACTCCTCACGACCTCTGTGTCTCCAGGGAGAAAGGGGCCGGGAGGCAGCCTTTGGGGGTCTCCTGCTACCTGGGTCTCAGCACCTCCATCTGTGCAATGGGGTGACCCACACCCACAGCCCCCAGGGAGTGGGAAGCAAAGGAGGCACAGCGCCCGCCCTGCCCTGAGCACTCACGATGGCCAAGCACGCCCAGGGCTCCGCTCACGTCACGTCCCCCACTGTGAGGGCCTGCCCGGGCTCGCCCGCCACAGTCTGCAGTCCCTGGCCTGGGCCTGTCTCCAGAACCTCCCTCCCTCAGTCCTCTCCTGGAGGCACAGGGTGTGAGGTCAGGGCCCCAGTCCCAGAGCCCCACTTCCCACCCTGGCATGTGTTCACCCAGCCCAGCGCCCTCCACCAATGCAGGCTTGAGGAGGCGGAAGGCCACCAGGGGAGTTGGGGTGCCCAGACCTTACTTCCCTGCTCACGCACACCGGCAGGTGCTTTCTGTGAAGCATCAGCTTACCAGAGTTCTGCTGGAGAAACTGAGGCACAGGAAATTTGTGTTTGGGTGACACTCAACATCACCTTTCAGTTCTCTCCCCCTGAGGGTGGCCTGGAACCCACCTCTCCACCCAGCCCCCACCCAGGTGGCTCTTTCAAACAGGTGTTCATTTACCTCACAAGCACACCCTGGCGGGGCACAGCCCCTCCCCCAGCATGCGCGTGCGCGCGCGCGCACACACACACACACACATGGATACAAACAGCCACTGTCCCACACAGTCCTGCCCAGCCTCCATGGACCCCTGTCTCCCGAAGCCCCTTTCTTTCCCTCCTTCACAGTTGGCTCTAGGCCAGCCTGGCATTCCCTGTGCTAACTTGCTGCTTTCACTTGCTAATTATTCCAAATATTTCAGAAGGGCCCACACACTGCAGGGCCAGCAGGGCTGGGGCCCTCCTGAGCCCAGAAGCCAGCCCATTCCCTTCCCACAGCTTCCTGAGGAGGCTCCCCAGCTCTGAGACTCCCTTCACCCCCAAGCAACGTCTCCCTCCCTCTCCCTCCCACCCCCCAGTCTTCCTCCCCACAGACCCCAGCACTGGGGGAACAAGGAGGGCTCCAGCCTTCTCCACTGGCCCCCCAGGATCAGCCTCCAGCCCCGGCCAAAGTGGGTACATGTGGATCGACAGGCAGGCAGTGCCTCTGTCCCTGACTCCTCACCTTCTGCCTAGGCCCATGCTGGGGGAAGAGGGCAGGGGCAGGGGCAGGCAGAACTGCCCAACTAGGTGAGGAAAGGCTGAAGGGGACTGGAGCACAGGGCTTCACACATCATTTCAGCGGGCAGAGCTGGCAAAGCTTGCATTTCAAAGCCTGTTGCTCCTGTCCATCCTGCCCTTGCTGGGTGGCTCTTTCAAACAGATGTTCATTTACCTCACATAGATTCAGTGTTGTCCCAATCAAAATACATTTTGCGCCATTTGACAATGAGTTGCAGACATAATGCTCCATTAGCATAAAATATTTTAATGTGTATTTCCTTAGACCGAGGACACTCCTACATCACCCTAGTACCACCATCACAATCAGGAAGTTAACACGGACCCAGTGGTTCTAATTGCAGACTCCATTCAAGTTTTGCAGATTGCCCACTCTGTTCCAGCATCCCAATCCAGGATCACACGCTGCGTTGAGTGATCCTATCTCTTTTGAGCTGTGTGGCTTTGAGCTCATGTCTCAAGCTCTCTGAGCAGGTTCCTCATCTCCTTTGATCCCCACCTTCGTGGTGACAAGCCTCTGAACCACTTTATTCTTGGGTGATGGGCACAGCCCCTTCCCAAAGCAAGGAATCATCCTTATGTGCCCTGACTTGCTACCTTTTCCCCGTCTTCCCTTGTCTGGTATCCCCCAGCCAGGAACGTGACAAGGGGCAAGGGCTCAGACGTTGGGGACCCTCTCCCTCCCTGCCCAGAGCACATCCTGTTCCACAGAACCGGCCACCGCTGGCTCCAGCTACTCTCGGGATGTCTGGAAGGCCCTGGGATTCCCCCAAGCCCTGTGCTCCAAGCCATCCTGGGGCAAACGAGCCAGGCCCCCTGCAGAGCTGAGGGCAGGAATTGCTCTCCTCCCCACCCGACACATGCACACTAGAGGGCGGGAAAGAAGGTGTGTGAGGGCGGGCGGGGGGCAAATGGCCAGGAGTCAGGCGTGCTTCCATCCTGGGCTGAGGCCCAAAGGTAAACAGGTGTATTTGGACTCCCAGCAGGGGGGAGCGGGCTGGCCCCATGAGGCAGGCCTGGACCTGTCGGGGGGTGGGGATGTAAGGAGGGGCCTGCATTAACAATGGGGTGGGAGAGTGGCCCCAGGTTCTGCTGACACATTCTTGTGTGATGAGGAGGAAAACAGGTGACAAAGGACGAGAGGCACCCTGGGGCAGGGGAGGGGGCTTTGTGAGGCCACCCATGCTGGGGCTGCACTGACCAGTGTGAGCTAAGGAAGCACATGGAAGCCCTGGGGGATCACCTTCCTCCTGGGGTACATGTGTCCATCCCACTCTGCAGCTCCCAGGTGGGACAGGTCAGAGCCATCCAGATGGGTTTGCTGAGGCCTGAACTTTCCCTGTGAGTCAGGAGCAGACGGGGACCAGTTGGAGGACACAGTCCCCCATAAGCCAACCAGCCTGAGTGGCAGGGCAGGGAGAGGAGGGGTGCATATTAAGGGGGGGCACCAGGGTCAAAGGTCTCGCTGCTGCCCACCCCCACCCCCGGCTCCAGCACAGAGCCCTGTCACCCTGCCTGATGCTGTTCTGAGGGCAGGACGGCAGCCTGGGTCTGAGTCCCAGACCCTCTTTCCCCTTGAAGGAAGCCGTTTGCTGAGCTCCCAGGAAAGCAGGAGTTCCAGGAACTGGGGAGGGCAGGCTCTGTGCGTGTAGCCCACCCCGCCCATGGCCGGGGACCCTTTGAAGCCACAGAGGATTGTGCTGCTGTTTGCCTGGGGCATTAAGCTGAAGCTGAAAGGCTGCCAAGTGTTCTCCGCCCCTTGCCCAGCCACCCACCGGCTCTGTCAGTGGCCAGTCCCTGCCCCAGGCCACCCTGCCCCCACTGCCACCTCACTCTGGGCACCAAGCCCTGTCCCCATCCCCACATGGCATCTCAATTCCCTCCAACTTGCTTAAAGTGACCTGTGGCCCTGAGTTGGGTGGGGGAGGTGGGGTGGGTCCGGAGTGGCATACAGACCCTGCCCTGGAGAGTTTCAGTCTCAGAAGCCCACGTGTGTGCAGACCCCTGTGGGCGGATAACTGGTCTGTCTTGCTCATTCCTACATTCGCAACATCAAGCACAGTGCCCAACTTCTGTCGTATTGATTGAATGGATGAATGTGTCAGCTAGGCAGATGGATAAAAGGTAGAAAAACAGCCAAGTAGTCTTAGGAAAATTGACTGCAGACAGTAAATGCCAAAGGGTTCTCGGGTCACTAGGGCTGGGGAGGTTCTTGAAGCCCCCAGGCGTGCAGAGTTTGGGGAGAGAGCATTCAGGCCAGCAGGATCTTTGAGGAAAGCCCTGTGCCGCCCTGCTCTGGAGACAAGAGGCCCCTTTGCTGACCCCATGGGTTTAGGTGGGGTAGTAAATGAGGCGGTGGGGCCTTGAATGCCAGCTGAAGCTGAGTGGGATGTGTGGCAGGTGTGAGCCAGGTGAGGAAAGAGGGAGAGGGGACTCCAGACAAGGAGGAAGGGATGGAAGGAGGCGGACCAGGCCCAGCCTTCCTCACTCTCATCTGCTCCTTCTGGTCCCCAACTCCCTTGGGGCCTCAATCCGGGGAATGAGGATCACAGACGGCCAAGAGGCAGGGCTGGTGTGGAGAAACCGGCATTCAAGGCCCTTCCACATCTTTTATTATCCCACCCAAACCCACAGGGTGGGAAAACAGGCCTTGTACCTGTTTGCACCCCAGCTACAAGGTCACCAGAACAGAGCTGTGCCCAGCTCAGCTGTCCCTGCTGGCTCCACCTCACTGTGCACCAAGATGGGACCCTGGGGCTGCTGAGGCTGACGCCACTGGAGCCTGGCCACCCAAGGTCTAAGCTGAGCCTGAGAGCCCCTAGCGCCTGGTAATTGGCTAAAGATTAACTCTGGCCTGGTGGGGACTGCCTGGGAGTCTGGGCCAGGAGCTGGCACTGTCCCACAAGGCCTGGCAGGGTTGGGACCACCGGTCCAAGCACAGTTTTAGAGAGAGGGGGTGGGGCGTCAGGGGCATAGGTGGGTGGACCTCACAGAGGATGGGCCTCAACCCCCATCCACACTCCCTGGGTCTCTCCAGGCTCCCCATTTCATATGTGGGTTTTATTGGGGAAGTGGGACATTGAGGGTCTCCCAGCCCAGGAAGGAATCCAAGCAGGTAAGGAGGAGAATCACCAAGTAGGCCCAACAACCTCCACTGAGAGAGAGGTGGGTCATGAAGAGAGGGCAATCCCCACCCTGACCCGCTACCCAATGCTCTGCCCAAAGGATCTGCCACCCTCTGGGCCAGGGAGCTCTTGTCTGAAGGAAGAGTTTGGGAGAAAATCAGGTCAGCAAGGGGAAGTGGGTGAGAGAGAAGTGAGGGAGGGGGCAGGAGGGCCACTGACACCTGGTTCCCCGTGGCATAGGCCGGCAAGCAGGCCCATCGCCCTCATTTTACAGAGGAGAAGACTGACCTCTGTGGTCTCGGCCCTAACTCTGGAGCTGAGTGGCCCCATGGCCTGTCAGGGGTCAGAGCCGGGCTGATGCCCAGAAGAGAGCATTCTCTGTACTAGGCTTGAACTTTGACCTCCTGTCAGACTCCCAGTCCAGTTCCTCATTTCCAACCGCCTCTCAGACCCCTCCACATAGATGACCTGTGGTGACTCCCCATGGGACTTGGGAAGAGACAGGCATGAGTGACAACTAGAGATGCTGCTACAAAATGAAAACTAATCCAGCCTGGGAAAATTGAGGACAGTTTAAAGGAGCATGCAGTAACAGATACTGGCTGAATTCACAGATGAATGAATAACCATATGAATTAGTAAATGAGGTGGAGCCAATCTGGGGAGGGGAGGAGATGACATGGCAGTAGCCACGTCCTGTGGTTATTGAAAGTTACGCAGTGGAGACAGTGGAGTCTGCTTGCGAGTGGACGCCAGAAAGTGGAAGGAGATAGAGCCAGGGCTACAACACAGTCCTGGGGTCACCAGGATGAAGGTGAAAGTTAAAGCCAGGTGCATGGACTCTTCTAGAAGCAAGCCAGAGAGAGGAGAGGAGAGGAGAGAGCAAGGACCGAGACTTGGAGAAGGACCACTCTTCACTGTTAGGCAGGAGGAAGTCCCTTGTCCCCATATACACACACACACACACACACACACACACTCTCACACCTGTTCCTGTCAGGCCCCGCCCCACAGCGCCTGCCGTGAGAGTCAGCAGGCCAGAGTGGGCACAGGAAGGAAGCCAGCGTTTGCCCAGGAGGGCCCTACAGCCTCCCACAGGGCATTTCATTAGCATGGTGGGGGTAGAACCCAGAGTCTGATAGCAGATGGCAAACTCAGAGCTCAGAACAGGAAGAAGGGAAGGAGAGTGTGGGCAGTGCTGAAGATAAGCCCGAGGCCAGCTTTCGTTAAGATGGGGCGACCTAAGTGTGCTTGAAGGAGAGAAGGGGCTAGCCTGAAGAAAGGGTAGACTGAAGACGCTGGGGGGATGGAAATGCTGGGAGAGCAAAAGATGAGCCCTTCTGGTGGGAGCAGAAGGAAGAGGTCTGGGTGGAGGTCGGAAGGGTGAGCTCCGGCCCTAGCCCAGTGGAGTGGTGGTGGCCTGGCAGCGCCTCTTGCTTGGAGAAGGACAAGGAGGGGGAGGCCTGTGCCGGGATGGATGGGAAGATGGTGGGGAGCTCTGGCTCTCACTCCAGCTAGCGGTCAGTGAAATGAGGTGTAAGGACGGAGGCCTGGGGATATTGGCAAGGCACTTAGGAGCCAGGGGCAGATGGAGAAGAGGGCCAGGCGCACAGAGAGGTCAAGCCAGCCTTAGACCTGGAGACTGCAACAGGCCAGCCCCTCAGGCACCCTCTGCCTCCAGCTGACAAGACTCACGAGGAGAGCAGGCCCAGGCCAGGGATCCCCAGCTGCAGGGAGGAAGGCCAGGGGCCCAAGTGCTGGACAGCCGGGTCAGTCATCACCTGGTTACCTGGTCAATGTTTCCTTCACCTGTGGCCCTGTGTCTGCATGGGCACAAAGATGAGCGAGACCTGGTCTTGGAGGGCCTTCTGGACCCCCTGAGTCGGGGAGCAGGGTGGCCTGGACGATACGACTCTCCAGTTTCACCCCCGGGGGCAAGCAGAGCAGTTTTCTCCGGGCTCGGAGGCCTCTCAGCGCCAGGGTAGGAATTTTGTTCTCAGAGCTTTGCTCACACAGTATGGTTCCTTTTCAGAGCTGAGTCTCCTGGAACCCTTCCTCATTACCCAGCAGCCTCTCAGGCACCCCTGAGCTGTGCCAAGGGCACTTCAAACCCTCTGGACCCCCAGCCTGGCTCCCCACCTTCCCTTATGGGCCGGCTTCATGCTCCTTGTGCTCCTGAGGGACCTCCTCCCCCTCAGGAAATGATGACACCACTGGCCACCAGTCTCACAGGCCACTTTGTCATCTCTCGCCAGAACTCCTGGCATGGGCTTTTCATTCCAGTATGTTCTCCACCTAATAGCCAGTGGATCTTTTTTTTTTCTTTTTAAATGAATTTTAATTTTTTATTATAATGGTCCATACACTTGGACTTTAAAAATCAGTCTTCAAAATGACTTATGTAAAAAGAAAAGTTTTCTGCCTGTCTCTCAAGGCCCACTCCCCAGAAGTAACCACGGCCACGTTCTGTTCTTCCAGCGGTCCAGATATTCCTTGAAGGATTTCTAATTAATCCTGCCAGTGCTGGATTTTCAGTTTATCTGGACATTATCCATCGACTTCCTGCCATAGAAGACGAGGATGTAGCTCACTTCCCTCCTCCATCTTCCTGTTTGGTTAGATTTTGGTTAAACAGCCAGGGATCGTGTGATTGTTATGACGAGATGCATATTGTTCGCTGCTGAGCCAAGAGTGTCCTTTCAGGAAGGATGCAGGCGGTAATAATCTCCTCATTCTTGTCATTGATTTAGTTTTCTGTGTACTCATTGCTAATTCTCCATAAATGTTCCAAAAGGTCTTACAAATCCTCATCAATGCTCTTCTCTATTAATACCTTTTTAAATAATCCACAAATACACGTTATAAAGTTGGAAAAGATACAAAATGGTTTTCAGTGAAAAGCAAGTGTCCCTTCTATCCTGACCCCAAGACACCCAGGTCCCCTCCTCTGGGGCAACCACAGTTACTAGGCTCCTGTGCGGACCTCCAGGGATATTTTATACACATACAAGCATGTGAGTACAAATATCCAATTCCCAGTGCAACAGAGAATCTCAGTTTTACTTTTTTCCTGGGGGCATCCCTCCCAGAAACTGTCTTCCCACCCAGGCTGGACCAGTGCACTCCGGGTTATCCTGCGACTCCTCTTTGCTTCTTGCCTGTATTGAATTCTGTTTCCATTTCTGCCCTTTGTTTGATTTATCCCCAGAAACTTCTGGAAAGGGAGCACAGGAGGTACACTTTTTGGGACCTTGAATGTGTCTGTAGCCAAGTCTCATATTTGATGCTGGTTGGGCTGCCTATCACATCGCAGGTTGAAATTTCCCTTGGAAACTTGGAGGCATCGTTATCCGGCATTCATTGCTGGTGTCATGAAGTCTGCCGCCTCCCTGAATATCAACCCTTTGCATTTGGTTTGTTTCTGTCTTTCAGGAAGTGTTTAGGGTCTTTGCTTTATCCCTGAGATGCTGCAAGTCCACGACGGTGACCCTCAGTGTGGGCCTTTTCTCATTCACTATGAAGGGCCACACCGTGGGAACTTGTAATCTGAGAAAATGTCTCAAAGTCTTTCTTTGATCATTTCTTTCCCTTCATTTTCTCTGACTACTATTTTCAGATATTAAACATTAAATTGTATTGTCCTTTCTCTCCTACTTTCTATCACTTTATCTTTGTATTTGACTTTCTGGGAAATTGCCTCATGCCCTTTTTCAGTCAACCCTGTCTGGCCCCTCATTCCCCAAGCAACAACCACTCATTTGATTTCTATCACCATAGGTCAGTTTTGCCTATTCTAGAATTTCATAGAAATGGCATCATATAGTTTGTGTTTGGCTTCCTTCATTCAGCATATTATTGCGAAACTTAAGTATGTCTTTGCATGCATCAGTAGTTTGTTCCTTTTCATGGCTGAGTAGTATTCCATCAGATGACTAGAGCAGTTTGTTTATCCATTTTCCTCTTGATGAATATCTGGGCTGTTTCCAGTTTGGGGCTATTGTGAACAAAGCTGCTATGAACATACTTGTACAATGCTTTTTGTAGTCCAGCTTTTTTTTTTTTCATCCCTTTTCATTTGGAGGGGTTTTGGGAAGAGAAGACATAAACACCTGTGGTCCGTCTGCCATGCTTAATTCACTATCCTGAGTTGACTCTTAAAAGAGGAGGCACAGGTATTCAGCAGGATGCAGGGAAGAAAGGAGTGACAGGCAGGAGAGGGGTGGGCAAAGGCATGGAGCGGGGCACCCACCTGGCTTGCTCAGACAGGGCAGGGTAAGGGGCTAGCGTGAATTTTTCCAAGTGCACTTCTGACCACGTCACTCATCTGTTGAGAACGCTGCAGTGACTCCTCTCACCTACAGAAGAATCTTCAGGCTCTCTAAGAACAATCGAGATCTGCCCCTGCTGATCTACCCTCCCTCTGTGACAGGTCACACTGACATATCACCCAGAAGCACTATCTCCACCCTCCGTCCCCTGTCCCTGCCCTCTGCCCTGAATGAACACCTTCCCTCCCACTCTCCCCCTTCACCTGGCAACTCCCTACATGACTTAGTTTCAGTGTACCATGGTCTGAGTCCCCAACTGTGGCACCCCAGCAGATGGAACTCCACTATCCTGGTAGAACTCACACCAACCTTTTTTGCACTTCTGATTACACATGTCAGGACCCCCAGGCTGGTACCCAAACCAATGACAGCACCAGCAGTGCCACATCCACAAGGAAGGTGGGGCAGGCTGAAGCAGCATGAGGGCTGGTGTCCCTGGACACTCACTCTGCCTCCAGCTGGCCAAAGTTCTGGGGAGCCCACCTCCCATCGTCCACCCCCCACCCCGAGCCCTTCTATCTGGTGGGTCTAGAACTCAGTTTGGGGGACGATCTCCATCACGATCCCTTTCCCTGCTTCACCCCAGCAGTCTGTTGCATGACTCAAGGTCAGACAACAAGTGTTGGGGGTTCTGTCCTCTTCCTGCCCAGTACCCATGCACTTCCCCTGCTCCCGGCACTGACTGCCCACCTGGGGCTCCTAGCTGCTGTCTGGAGATCAGGTTTGTTAGGGAAGGTCTTGGGTCGGGCCCTGAGCGCTGGGAGGCCACCACATCAGCTGGTTGGGCATCTGGCAGAGCCCAACTCCAAGTCTGGTCTGATGGATCTGAAGGCCTAGACTCCTGGGAGGGGTAGTAGAGCCAGGCTGGTCTGTTTGCCCTCTCTCTGGGAGGCAAGGGGCAGCAAGAATGGTTCTCAGTCATGGAGGCAGGAGCTCTTAGGGGCCTTCTAGCATCACCTACGATAAGGAAGTTGAGGAACAGAGAGAGAACACAGTTCTGAGGATGTCAGCACAGACCAGGTTGGCTTCTCCCAGGCACTGTTAGCTAGAGGACCCATCTGGACCCTTGCCACCCCTCCCCTCACTGCAGTGCTCAAGCGCCCCTTTATTTCACCACATTGGCAGCATATGTGCCTCTCCTGCTGGCCGGGAGCTCCAGGAGGGCAAAGGCAGTGCCTGGTTCTCCATAGCACCTGCCTGGAGTCGGGAGTGGCACATGGTGTGTGCTCAACAGAGCGTGGCAGAACGGATGGAGGGGGAGGCAGGGTGCGCCCCAGTTCTCACAGTGATTTATCAGCAGAGCTAGATCCAGAAGCCAGAGCTCTAAACTGGGCAGACACTGGGGAGCCAGGAGAAAGGCAGCTTGGGCCTGTCCTCCCTCCCCTCAGGGACCCCGGGCCTTGCCTCCCAGCGCAGCCCTCCTCCTAGGCCTTATTAAAAAGCCCTTGCTGAAGATGTAATTGTGTGTGGTGTCCTGCAGGTAATGTGCACTGAGAACCGCATACACCCACCACTCGCCTCTCTGCTCATTCGTTCATTCATTCAACAGATCTCAGACAGGAATACCCTTCCACGAATGTAAAGGACACGCACACATGAGAAGAACACACACACACACAGAGGAAGACCAAGTGGGTCCCAAGAGTGCACTTGGGACTCCCCAGGCAGGTCATCTCATTCAATCCCCTGCCTCAGGGCAGCTATCAAGTCACGGAGGAGGCCTCCAGGTTTCCCACCACAGAGGCAGCATCCATCAGTCCTCAGCATCAGCAAAAGACTTGGCCCTCAGCCAGCTCCAGGCCAGATCTCCCTGTGTCCCCTCCCTCCCGGCCAGCAGGTGTAGAGCCCCCTCTGTACTCCACCACCTGAGCCAGGCCATTTTCTCTCACGGCCATCTCCCCTGCATCCACTCTAGTTATTGCCTAGGTCACTGCAGTGGTCTGCTCTTTTCTGCCCAGGTCCCAGGCCACCCCAATGAGGCTCCTCACCAAATACAGTTCAACCTTAGCTGATTCGTGGGCCCCGAGGCCACTTTCCCTCCACTCCTGATCACTCCAGCCAACTTGGCTCTCCACTGCGGACACCCTGCTCCCTCGCCCACTGCCCAGCTGCCATAGGCCAGCCCCTCTTCCTGAGGTCCCTCTTCTCATCCTCAAACTCCAGTCCACACACCTGTGCCTCCCAAGGCCTCCCTGATCTGCCCAGGTGGCTGGGATACTGTTTCCCCCAGCTCAGGCCTGGAGCTCTTTGTCCCTCCTGTGGCCCGTATCCCACAGGCTTGCAGTGCACCCCACATTCCCAAACGTTTCCAAGAGGACTATCTTCTTAAGTGCAAACTGAGCCGGCAGGAGCCATCTGGAGGCAGCCGCGCAGGCTGTCAGCCCCTGGCTCTCTTCTCTCTTCTGGCTGCCTACAGCAGGTTCTCTGTCAGCACCCCTGAGTTAATGGACGAATGACTGAACCTGCCCCCTACTCCGAAAGACCCACCCCGCCTGGAGGGAGGGCATGTGTGGGGGCACTGCTGGGCCCCTGCCCCCAGGCAAAGGGAGGCCAGGGACCCATCCCTCGGCTGGGGTCCCCGCTCCCCTAAGCCCGCAGCGGGCGATGTGAAGCCCAGCGAGGCCGCAGCACAGCGAAAGCGCTGAGTCACGTTCCGGGCACGCGGCCCCAGGGGAGCCGGGCCTTCCTGGCGCGGGGCTGCGGGAGTGCACCCGGGACTGTGGGGTGTGGGGCTGCGGGATCGCGCCGGGGACGCGCGGATCGCCGTGCGGTTCGAGGCTGCGGGAGCGCGCGGGGGGTACCGGGCCGCGCGGGCCTCCCGGGGACTCGAGGCTGCGAGAGCGCGGGGGGCGCGCGGGCTGCCCAGCACCCCGGCTGCCGGCGTCCTCGGTTGCCTGGAGCCACCGGGCCGAAAATGCGGAGGGTGCCAGCAGCTGACGTCACGCAGCCCGCCTGCGCGGTCCCCTTCCCGGGCCCGTTTGCGTGGTGGGGGAGGAGGAGGCCCGCAGACAGGCCCGAGCCACCGGTTTCTGCCCCGACCCCCGCGCCGGCTCCCTGCCCGCCCCTCTTCCCACAGATCCTTCCTTTGCGCCCTCTCGGGTTCTCCTCGTTTATTTGCTTTCTCCCCGTCTCCACGTTCCTCTCCTCTGCAGGCCCTCGCTGGCCCCCCTTTTTCCGTTTCCACCCATCCACCTGCCCTTCGGCCTCTCTCCTCCTTTTCTGTGCAGCCCCTGGACGTTCTCCGAGGTTCCAGTCCCCGGGGCGCCGGGGAGAGATACAGGCGGGTGTTGGGCGCCCCCTCGCGGCCCCCTTGGCCCAGCCTCGGGCCGGGGAGGGATCCGGGCATCGCCTCGCAGCCTCTACCGGCCCAGGGCTTGGGTTCACCTCCCGGGTTAGCGGGAGGAGCGCGCCCCCCAGTGGCACAGCCACGTTCTCAAAACCCGCTCACAGGGTTCTGGAACGCGGAAGGCGGCATCCTTAAACAGGGGCCTTGAGTCTGAAGATGAGGCTGGGCACGGGGCAGATGTTGCTACAAGCAGAGATGGAAGAAAGAGAAAAGTCTCTCAAATTTCTGCACACATGCGTCCCTAGAGACAGCACTGGGATGTGCTGGGAAGTCTGTGGTCTGAAATGGTATGTGAGAGAAAGGAGTGTGTGTGTGTGTGTGTGTGTGTGTGTGTGTGTGTGTTGGGGCAGGGACAGAGATGGGGCATTGAGCCAGAAGTACAGGGACAGGGGGTGAGCTGGAGCCACAAAGAATCCTCAGGCCTTTATGGACCGGGCCTCCCCAGCCGGCTTCCTGCCTTGCCTTAACCCTGGTTTCAGAAGCAAATCCCTGCCCTGCTCCTAGCCCGGCTGAGGAGAGTGTGAAAAGCTAATGGGAAATTTTCCCTCAAGTGTTGGTCGCCCTCTAAGTCCAGACAATGCAGAGGCTCTTGCCTGGCAGCCAGGGCCCTCTGATGTCCTGGAGGCAAAGGTCCACCAGGCCAGGGGCGACGGAGGGGCGATGGCATGCAGACAGCCACAGCAGGGTTATAGCTGGGTGGCTCCTTGAGTGGCTCTTCTACTTTGGGATCTAAAAGGCCCCCAGCCAGACTGAGTTTTTCAGGATCTCCCCAGAAGCCTTGGCTGTTGTAGCCTTCGGGTGTACCATCTTGCCAGGTGGGACTGTTGCTGTGGTTCTGGAGTGTTCCAGCTGGTCTGACATTTCTGTGTGAGCCAACTTGCAACATCATGAAGGACAAAATGGAGCATCTGCTTTCCAGGCCTGGCTCTGGCACCTTCCAGACACTTCTCTGCACCTTGGTTTCACCTTCTATAAGGACAATAATTACCACCCCTCCTCCCCCAATACACACACGGGTTTTTGTGAGGACTCCAGGAGATAACCATTATAAAGGCTCAGCATGGTGCCAGGCACGTGGTAGTACGGATCCCGCTGAATAAACCCATCATAAATTGAAAATACTGTAATGCATTTAATCCACCTAGCCTACCGAACATCATAGTTTAGCCTAGCCTACTTTAAACGTGCTCAGAACACTTACATTAGCCTACAGTTAGGCAAAATCATCTAACACAAAGCCTATTTTATAATAAAGTGTTGAATATCTCATGTAACTCATTGAATCCTGTACTGAGAGTGAGAAACAGAATGGTTGTGTGGGTAGAGAATCGTTGACAGTGTGTTGGTTGTTTACCCGCATGATCGCGTGGCTCACAGGGAGCTGCAGCTGCTGCTGCTGCCAGCATCACGAGAGAGGATTGTAGCGCGTATCGCTAGCCCTGGAAAAGATCAAAATGGGAAATGTGAAGTACCGTTTCTACTGAATGCATGTTGCTTTCGCACCATCACAAAGTCAAAGAATCGTTAAGTCAAATCATCGTAAGTCGGTGACCATCTGTACTCATACCACAAGCTTACTTCCTAGCCTGTAAGATGTGGGAAATGTCATTCACATGTCCCCGCAGCCAGCACCTTGTGGCCCCTGCCCTTGAAACAACCCATCCAGCATCTGGCTCTCACTGCCTGTTGATTTCATTTCCTTAATCTTCAAGAATGACCTCACTGGGTGGGACCAGGGGCCAGGCCACTTGAGATGTGGTCTGTCAGTGACTCAGAACTGTTTGGGGGGCAGACAAGAGGAGGTAGGGGTTCCAAAGGTTCTGGATAAATCGACAGGTTGGAACTCTGAACGTTTCTAAGCAGTGATAGTTAGCTGCAGAGCCTACTTAGTTCCCAATATACTCCAGCTATAGCTGGAAAGGCCGCTGAAGAGCTGGGGCGGGCTCTGGTTAACATTTCTTGAGCACCTACTGTACGCCAGGCCCTTATATTTGCCATGTCACTTCATTCACGTGGTATGTTGTTCAGAGGGACCCTCCCTTGGCTAAAGTGGCACAGCTGGTGGGTGGCAGGGCTGGAGCAGACTAGGCCTGTCTGACCTCACACCTAGGCTCTCGCTCCTCCTCTCTGTGCCATCATAGCTCCACAAGCGTCAGCCACTACATGAAACATCCTCCCACAGGGTTGCGTGTCCAAAGCCAGACTCCCGTCTGCTCTACAGACCTCTCCTGGGACCTGCTCTGGTAAGGTGGCAAGTGGGGCTGGGAGACCAGGGGCGGTCCACAGAGGGGCAGGAAAGGATAGCGATCCTTCTCAGCCACATGTCTGTGTGGTGTTTCTGCTTCTTGTAAGTATGTTGCTGTGATTCTCAGGGCAGAGAGGTTCTTGGTTGCCTCAAAAGGCACATACGACCCTCTACCCCTCGATTCCCGACTCTGGGACTTGTACCCTTGAGCTTATCTCCCCGCTTTGGTCCACCCTCCACGGTCCTGGTGCTCCCTGGCCCTCCTGGATTTAACCATCATGTGTTTATTTATTTGTTTATCATAGATTTGTTGGGCACCCTCTCTATGTTGGGCCAAGGCTGGGTGCTGGGGATGCAGCCTCTTAGAAGGGGAGCCCAGGTCTTCCTGTCACCTAGCTTTCCCCCTGCTTTTGTCACCCAACCGTGAATGCCAGTTGCTTCAGGCCTACCTTTGATCTGCCCTCAGCAGGACCCCTCCGTCCTGGCCCCTCCTGGGCTCCAGCTCTGTCCTGTGAGGTCCTTCTTGGCAGTGGACCGAGCTCTCTGCTGGCCACTTCACGGGCTCCACCGGGAGGACTATGGTCCCGCCTTCCAGCCCTCCCTCTAGGGTCACACTTTGCCTCCATCCCTGAAGCAGGCATGGTTCCCCAAATGAGGCCCCAGCCTCTCTGAGGACCTGAATTCAAACCAGTTTACTCAGGGAACATTCAATTTGCAGTTGTGAAAATAATTTTAAAGCTCATCTGAAAAAAATAAACAAATGAGAATGTCTAGGAATTATTTTTTAAGGAGAAAAAAGCCAAGAAGGAAGAATATTCCCACCAAATAGTAAATGTATAATTAAATTATAAAGCTATGTTGCTTTCTCTGGTTTGGTATTGGTGCTGAAATAGGTAAAAGCAGTTCAGTGGAACAGAATATACCCCCCAAAATAGGTCCAAATATATATGGAACTTATTTATTTCAAACCAGTGTTTGAATAATGAATTATTGAAGGTATGCTATTGGGACAATTGGCTATCCCTCTGGGAAAAAAATCCAAATAGCTCAATGACATAAACTTTAAAAAAAGGAATGGAAAAAAACAAGGGTGATTTAGGGGCCAGCCCTGTGGCGGAGTGGTTGGGGTCATGGACTTTGCTTTGGCTGCCCAGGGTTTCGCCGGTTTCCATCCTGGGCGTGGGCGTGGTGCCACTTATCAGGCCGTGCTGAGACGGGGCCCCACATGCCACGACTAGAAGGACCCACAGCTGAAAGTGCACAACTATGTACTGGGGAGCTTTGGGGAGAAAAAGGAAAAAAATAAAATCTTAAAAAAAAAGTTGTTTTAAAAAAAAGCTTAGGCTGGGGTAAGCCTTTCCAAGCAAGACACAAAACCAACAAGCTATAAAATAAAAAGTCTGATCAATATGAATAAGTAACAAAATTAAAACTCTACTGGAGAAAAACAGCAACAATGACAAAAAACTAAACCACATAATAATGAAAAAGGAAAAAATAAGAAAAAATTTCCATATAAATGATAAAAGCTAATTTCTTTAATATACAAAGGATTCTGAAAAACTAATATGGTCATTAAACAAGGAAGATACTCAGACTTACTTTTAGTTGAAGAAACAAACATGGGATGCCATTTAAAAATTTTTTATTAATAGACTTTATTTTTTAGTGAAGTTTTAGGTTTACAGAGAAAAATTATGCAGAGTTCCCATGTGCCTCCTCTTGTTGCATTAGCTAGGATTTCTAGCAGGATGTTGAACAGGAGTGTTGAGAAGGGAACATCCTTGCCTTGCTCCGCATCTTAGGGGAAAGCATCTGGTTTCTCACTATTAAGTATGATGTTGGCTGTACATTTGTTGTAGATGTTTTTATAAAGTTGAGGAACTTACTCTTTATTTCTAGTTTGCTGATAATTTTTATCATGAATAGATGTTGGATTTTGTCAAATGCTTGTTTTGCATCTATTGATATAATAATATAATTTTTCTTCTTTAGCTTGTTGATGTGATGGATTACCTTAATTGGTTTTCAAATGTTGAACCGGCCTTGCATACCTGGAATAAATCCCACTTAGTCATGGTGTATAATTCTTTTTATACGTTGTTGGATTTGATTTGCTAATATTTTTATTTTTGCACCTGTGTTCATGAGAGATATTGATCTGTAGTTTTTCTTTATTGTAACATCTTCTGCTTTTTTTAGTCTTAGGGCGATGCTGACTTCGTAGGATAAGTTTGGAAGTATTCCCTCTGCTTCTGTTTTCTGGAAGAGATTGTAGAGAATTGGTATCATGTCCTCCTCAAATGTTTGGTAGAATTCACAAATGAAACCATCTGGGCCTGGTGCTTTTTATTTTGGAAGCTTATTAATTATTGATTTCTTTAACAGATATTTTCAGACATTAACAGATATTTAACAGACAATTTCTTTAACAGATATAGGCCTATCATCTGTTTCTCTTTGTGTGAGTTTTGGTAGATTGTGTCTTTCAAGAAATTGGTCCATTTCATCCAAGTTATCTAATTTGGGGGCATAGAGTTTTTCATAATATTCCTTTATTATCCTTTTAATGTCCATGGGACCAGTAATGATGACCCCTATTTCATTTCTGATGTTAGTAATTTGACTCTTCTCTTTTTTGTTTCTTGGTTAGGCTGACTAGATCAATTTTACTGATCTTTTCAAAGAACCAACTCTGATTTCCTTGATTTTCTCTAATAATTTCCTGCCGCTAATTTCATTGATTTCTGCTTGAATTTTTATTATTTCTTTTCTTCTGCTTATTTTGGATTTAATTTGCTTTTTCTTTTTCTAGTTTCCTAAGATGGAAGCTTAGATTACTGATTTTAGATCTTTCTTTTCTAATGTGTCCATTCAATGTTATGCTTCCCTCTAAGCACTGTTTTCACTGCATCCCACAAATTTAGATAAGTTGTAGTATTTTCTGTTTCATTTAGTTCAAGATTAAACATGAAATGCCATACTTCATCTATCAGATTGGCAAAAATGTTAGTTTAATAATACTTAGTGTGGGTCAAGGTGTAGGGAAATAGGCATATTTATACATTGGTATTGGAAGCGTAGACTAGTTCAGCCATTTTAGATGGCGATTTGTACATAGCTACAAAAATTTAAAAGGGATATATGTTTTAATTTAGCAATTCCACTCCCAGAATGTGCAGATGTCTGTTCAGAGGTGTCATGTATAGGCCATGTATGTCTAGGGGGCAGAGTTTGCTATAGTAAAAAACCTGGAAACAACCTAAATGCCCATTAATAGAGGACTGCTTCCCTATATTATGTCTATTCAATGAACTACTACGCAAGAAATGGAGTACACCTCTACACACTAATATTGAAAGATGATCGAGATACACTGTCAAGCGAACATGCAGGCTACAGGAATAGTATATTTGATGTGATAGCATTGGGGAGTTTTTAAGATCTGTTCTATGTGTAATATGCTTGGACTTGTACGAACACATCTGGAAAATCACAACTGTGGTTACTTCTGGGACAGAGGTGTTTGGGGGTCAAGGAGGAGGAGGGCATCTTTTGTTTTTCACTTTACACTTTCTTTACAGTTTGAATTTTTAACCTTGAATAAGTATTACATTTAATTTGAAAAATAGTTTTAAAACCAAATTGCAGATTTGTGCCCACAGGTGGCTCAAAGCACACTAAACATTTCCTTTTCTCACTCTTCCTTACGAGAAAGGCTGCCCACTGTGGCCTGTGGCCACCCGGGTCCTTTCATTTTATATTTAAGAGGATTTCAAGAAAGGAAAAAAAAACCCTCCTGACTACCCTACCAGATGGCACTGTTGGTGGCTGGTGGTTTCTAAATGAGGAAGATACACTATTTTTAAGCATTACAGAAAAAAAGGAAAATTTGTTTTCTTAGAAGTGTTTTAATAGAAAGGTAATTTAAACTCACTATCTTCAGAAACTAGAGAAACAGAATCGTCCATCTACTTCATTTACCATTTTAGTATTTTTCCTGAAGTCTTTTTGCAATGCATAGGTCATATTTTGAATGGCTGTAATCCCAGGGAACATACACTAGTGTAATCTGCTTTGTGCTTATGTCACACTATACGCATTTTCAGTGTTGCTACAGGGCCAAGAAACGTTAATTTTGAGGAATTATACATCCGATTCCTCAGAAAGAGCATAGAGTCTGGATTTAGGAAGGTACCAAACTAAAGAACATGCTGTTTGGGGAGGGGGCACTTCACCCCTCCCTCCTTCTGGAAAGAGAATCTCTGTGAATGGGCAGTGGGGGGCTTGGCTATGATTGGCACCTTTGTGTTCTGCACAAGTTTGCAAAGGAAAGCCAAAGTTTCTGAGGCTGCAGCTGAAACGCCACTTGCTCCTTTTGCTAAAGCAACTTGTGCTGAGTATAGTTGGGGAATTACAGCTTTTACTGAATCGTTGTCTGCTTGTCAACACATGCCCGAGATTGGATTGAGAATAATTTAAACTCATCTTTTCATTCTGTCTACCTTTTACTAGATATGGTTTCCGTAAATATAACCTGGATTTTCTTGAAAATCAGATTGGCAGCTTTGCATGACAACAAACAAGACTCCTGAGCTACCCAGCATGGAGGGCAGAAAACAGCCTCGGCTGCACCCTCTCCCGGCCAGCTGTGTTGACTCAGTGCAGCTGACCTCTCTGAACCTGAGCTTCCTCATCTGCGGAAGGGAGAGGGCAGCTGTGCCTGACTTGTAAGTTTATTGTGAGGATTAGACAAAACACGAGGATGGTGTTTGTAACAGAGATGGGCAAACAGAAAGCTCTCAATACATGGTAGCTAGCAACCAAATTCCACTTAGATAGTGAAATCTGAGGAAATACAAAACAAAGCACACGCATATATAGTTTATTACAAAAATGCAATGATATTGTACAAAGTATGTGTTTGTACCTAAGACCTACAGAGCAAGATGTTATCCATATTTTTCTTGAGCATCTATTATGGGCTAGGTGCTATTCAGAGACGTTAAGTGCTGATTGAGGCTCTCCGGGCTGGTCCATCTGAGTCCAAAGCCCTTTCCACCGCAGCCCTCTAGGCCACCGATTCTGGAGTGTGGTGCCTAAGAGTTTAAACTTTTCCCTTCACTTAGGACGCCACAAGGACCACTTCAGCAAAATCATGCCAGGTATCCTTACACAGCGAGTCTGCCTTTTTATCTCCCCCATCTGCGGCAGGGCGGCGACTCCTGGATATTTCCTCCATCACCACTGTCAGAGCCACCCACTACATCTGAAGTTGTCCTCCTGTCCCAGCAGAAGAGCTCCCCAATCCCTCTCCAGGCTCTCTGTCCCATTTCTTCCTCCTCTTTGAGGAGCTGGTTCCTGGGGGCACTTGGTTCCCCCAAACCTTGTCACTCACCAGCACAGGCCTCATTGTCTACCTTCCTGTGCCTGGATGTGGGATCTGCAGAGGGACTGAGCAAAGCTGCCTGGCCATTTCCTTCTCCAAGGACTGGGGCTGGGGCTAGAGGCAGGGTGGGCAGGGAAGGAATGGGGGAAGGACGAACTCTAGGTTTGCAGGAGTTGGGTCCTGTGGTGAATCCAGAACATCCAGCCCTGCAGGAGCCTGATCCAGGGGCATCCCCTCCCCTCCCCTGGAGCTGTGGTTATTAGAGACTCTGAGCAGACGAGTTAGGATGTTTTGGAGATCTGGGGAAGGGGCCTTCCCACCCCTCCTAGCCTTTCTGATTTCCCCAAAGCCCTTGTAGGAAATCCTCCCCATGTGTCTGAATACCTGCAGGCAGGCCTCAGTCTCTCCTTAACTGACACCACCACCTGGGCCCCAATCCCTCTGACAAGCGGAGGATCTTTCTGCCTTCCCCTTCCAGATCTAAGTAAGCTTCCAGCAGAAGCCACCTCTCTGCCACCACCTGGTTCTCATCCCAACAAATAAAACCATACAGCTCTCTCCAAAACAGGAGTGAATGCTCCCAGGACTCCGCCAGTCCCAGGAGCTTGGCTGGGCCCCACTCAAGTCAGGATTATGGTTATGCAGGCCACCGGGGCTGCGGGAGACCGCTCTGTACCTAGCCTCCAGCCCAGGGCTTGCACACAGGGTAATATAGGGCCGAAAGGAGAAATGCCTACACAAGCCCCTGGCTCATCAAATGGTCACACATTAGGCGCCTACTGTGTGAAAAGCTCTGTGGTGAAAACGACATCGGTGCTTAGACCCAGAATGACATCTGGAGACACGAAATCGTCAGTGACTTTTGTCAAAAGAGTCAGCCTTCCAACGAGGACAGCAAGTGAGCTGTAACAGTCCTTCCAGCGCGGAACATACCCATCTCCAGAACCTTCTCTGATGAGGCAGGGAACCTGCGCTGAGGTGAAACCTGATTACACCTTCCAGCCACACCCAAGATGGCCACCTGCCCCGGCCCGTTACTGAGCTCCGCGCAGGCGCGTTTCCTTCTGCCACTCCCAACATGGCACCACAGGCTCGCCCTCGGGGCGGGGCCAAGGGCGGAAGTGGGTGTGACAGGGACGGGAGCTCAGAGGGCACACAGACAAGATACTGGGGAGTGGGAGCTGCAGGGCCGAAGCGATGATCCCCCCGCAGGAGGCGTCCGCCCGGCGCCGGGAAATCGAGGACAAACTGAAGCAGGTGGGACTGGAGAGGCGGGAGAGGAGGAAAGGGAAGGACCGAGATCTGGGCCCGGGCATCTACTCAGGGAGGGGGCAGTGGTGGGAGGGGGCACTCCCTGCGAGGAGATGGGGCGGGAGTGAGGCCGTGGGGCCCCGATGCGGTGATCTCCTTTAGCCTCTGGCTTCTGGTGATGTCCTCCTCTCCGCTCCCCCTAGGAGGAGGAGACGCTGTCCTTCATCCGAGACAGCCTGGAGAAGAGCGACCAGCTCACCAAGAACATGGTGCGTAACCCCTCAGCTGGGAGGGGCAGACAGGCCTCCAGACCCTGGAAGTGAGCCCTACGATCCAGTGGTTCTGGTGCATAAGGCCTGGGGACTGACTGTGGTAATGTGTGGGTTTCTCTCTTACCCAGCTCTCTTCCCCTTTGTCCGCCCCTTGACTGAGGATGCTGCAGCCCCTGCTGGCCTGGACTTTCTGCTTTCTAAGTTCTCCATTGTTCCTTCTCTCCTTCCACAAACATTTAGTGAGACTGACTTAGGTGGGCTGGCTACTGGCCATGTGTCATCCCCAATTCAAGTGACGGTAGGATGACAGGGTTACCACTTCTGAGATTACTGAAGGCAAAGAAAACTCAGCTTTCACCCCAGAGGGTTTTAAGGGTAGAGGGAGACAGATCTGGGGTCTAGTCCTCACCTTTCCACTTACTGTGGCTCCTGACACATGACTCTGAGCTTCAGTTAACTCATCTGCCAAAACAGAGACAGTGCCAACCTCCCAGTGTGTCTATGAAGGTCATAGAAGTGATGCCTGGGAACACCTCTTGCACAGTACCTGGTATACTGTAGGTACTCAATAAATATGAGTTTCCTTCCTTATTCCTAGAGGATACTGGAAAAGCAAAAACTGAGTGGATACGAACTTGGAAATATATTTAGTAACAGAATCACAAAGTCCTCGTGTAACCACAGGCCTAGCAGGACCAGTTCAGCTGACCCCATCTTATCAACAGAGTAATTAAGAATTGTCTTTCAGGAACTGAAAGTCCCCCCTTGTCCAGTTCAGGCTGGTTAAGACCACCAACTCATCAACTGGGCCTGCACAAATGCCCGCTGTGTGACCCTTTTGACGTCAGGGGGCTGAAAACTGCTCCCTTAGATCGTACTAACACGGCCATTTTGTGAACATGCGTCCTGTGAAGAGCCATGAAGCTTGACCACGCTTGCACAGATCACCGATTACCTCACTTCTTGCCTTCAATTGTCTGTCTCCACACTTCAGACCACCCTGCCCTTCATCTCGTAAACTTTGCCCCAAACCCTGGATCGAGGAGACAGATCTGAGCACATATAACTCTTGTCTCCTTGCAGATTGATCTATCAGTAAAGCTGTTTTCTTTTCCCAAAACCTGATGCCGTACTAATTGGCTTTTTATGCACTTCCGGTAGGAGGACCCCAATTTTGTGTGGTAACACTAGTCCTTATTTAATGAGATTCACCCTTAGGGAGAGAGAGTTTTGAAGGTAACAGCAATGCATTTGAGGCTACTCAGTATGAAACTACTTCCTCTTCAGTCTAGGAAACCTTCAGAGAGAACAGAAATTGAGATTTGGCTTCAGACGGTGGAAGGGAAGCCACCCTGGGGTGATTATCTTAGGAGGAATTAATTTAATGTTTGGCTTGCCTTCCAATCAAATTTCGACCAATTTATTTGGACTACCTCCTATGTGCCAGGCACATGGTAGGTGCTGGGGATTCCGTGGTGAACAGGTACACCCTGTCTCTCTTGTCATGGAGCTTAGTGCCTAGAAAACCAGCAAAATGGCAGGAGCAGTGCTAGGACCACCCTGAGGCCTGAAGAGCATGGTGCATCCCCCTGCAGGTGTCTATCCTCTCGTCCTTTGAGAGCCGCCTTATGAAGCTGGAGAACTCCATCATCCCTGTGCACAAGCAAACAGAGAACCTGCAGCGGCTGCAGGAGAATGTCGAGAAAACTCTATCCTGCTTGGACCACGTCATCAGCTACTACCATGTGGCCAGTGACACTGAGAAGATCATCAGGGAGGGGTGAGCCAGGGCCAGAGGGTCACATTCCTAACGCCTCCTGGACCAGCAGCCCGAGGTCTTAGAAGGGAGTGGTAGAATATATTTGAGCCTGGAGTCCCCTATGTTAATTCTCTTCTTCCCCTTCCAAATACCATTCCCTTGGTCTTTCCTCTTCATCTTCCATCCACCCAGGCTGATTCAGCTCTTTTCCTTCCCAGCCCCACAGGCAGGCTGGAAGAGTACCTGGGAAGTATGGCCAAGATTCAGAAGGCTGTGGAGTATTTCCAGGACAACAGCCCAGACAGCCCAGAGCTCAACAAAGTGGTAAGGAGCCAGCACAGTGGTATGAGAGGTTTGAGGATGCCAGTCCATGCCCTGGTCTCCTGAGGGATACTGGACCAGTTTAAAGGAGAATATAGTAGAATAAACAGAGCTATAGAATACAGTACACATGCTGTAGGCATTAAGACCTCTGCTCAAGGAATTACAGCTATATATTTTTATAATTTAACTAAATTATAAATTACATATAAGATATCAATTTAAGACTTGATTTTTATAACTGCCTTTTTTTTTTGTTTTTTTAAAGATTGGCGGGGCCGGCCCAGTGGTGCAGCAGTTAAGTGCACATGTTCTGCTTCGGCGGCCCAGGGTTCGCTGGTTCAGATCCCGGGTGCGGACATGGCACCGCTTGGCAGGCCATGCTGTGGCAGGTGTCCCACATATAAAGTAGAGGAAGATGGGCACGGATGTTAGCTCAGGGCCAGTCTTCCTCAGCAAAAAGAGGAGGATTGGCAGCAGATGTTAGCTCAGGGCTAATCTTCCTCAAAAAAATAAAATAAAATGTTAAAAAAAAAGATTGGCACCTGAGGTAACAACCGTTGTCAATCTTCTTTTTTTTTTTTTTTTCTGCTTTTTTCTTTCCAAATAGCCCTGGTACATAGCTGCATATTTTAGTTGCGGGTCCTTCTGGTTGTGGCATGTGGGATGCCGCCGCAGCATGGCCTGATGAGTGATGCCATGTCCACGCTCCAGCGATGTGGATCCGCCTTCCGCTGGATCCGAACCGGTGAAACCCTGGGCCACCGAAGCGGAGCGCACGAACTTAACTACTCGGCCACAGGGCTGGCCCCTGTGTCTTTTTTATTGTGGTAAAAAGTACATAATATAAAATTTATCATTTTAACTATTTTTTTTTTAAGATTGGCACCTGAGCTAACATCTGTTGCTGATCTTTTTTCTGCTGCTGCTGCTTCTCCCCAAAGCCCCCAGGACATAGTTGTATATCCTAGTTGTAGTCTTTCTAGTTGTGGCGTGTGGGACGCCGCCTCAACATGGCCTGATGAGCGGTGCCATGTCCACATCCAGGATCTGAACTGGCGAAACCCTGGGCCGCTGAAGTGGAGCGTGTGAACTTAACCACTCGGCCACAGTCCAGCCCCTGTGTTTGATTTTTTTGTGTTTTATCTTTGTGTTCACGTATTGGGATAAGTAGGTCACCAGAGCAAGTTGGAGGAAGGCTGGGAAGTAAGGATTGTTCAACACATTGAGGAAAGGAGAGAATGCAGACGGGAGAAATGGTGAGAGCAGAGGTGCAGACATCCGAGGGGATGAGGGGGATTAGAGGAAGGGCCACGTGGACCAGTCCCCTGGCACCTTCCTGGTGGCACCACAGTTCTAGCCCTTAGGTGTGTCTCTTGCCCAGAAGAGGGAGTGGGCAGAGGAACAAAGATGAGAAACTGGCTTTTCTCCCACCCAGAAAGCTTTTGCTTAGAACAGTGCTTCCCAACTCTTCTCCCATCCTGGTCCACATCCTCAGAAATGAGGATATTTGGGGGCCAGCCTGGTGGTGTAGTGGTTAAGTTCATGCGCTCCCCTTTGGTGGCCTGGGTTTTGCCAGTTCGGATCCTGGGCATGGACCTACACACTGCTCATCAAGCCGTGCTCATGTTTTCTATAAGCAAATGAAAAACATATAATTCTCATTCTTTTATATGTTCTGGATACCTGTCCCTTATCAGATACATGATTTGCAAATATTTTCTCTCATTCTGTGGGTTGTCTTTTCACTTTTTTGATGGTATCATTTGCAACACAAGTTTTTAATTTGACATGGTCCTATTTATCTGTTTTTTCTTTTGTCTACACTTTGCTAACAAGAAGAGAGTTTAAAGTGCGACAGTTAAGAGAAAATATCAGCCGATATTTATGAAGCACCTACTTGTTGTAAAACCCTGGGTTTCACCTAGGCACATATATTTTGAGAGAACATGAGGTAAAGAAATAATCAAGGAAGGCTTCCCGGCGGTTCTTCTCTGGGTTAAAGGAAGTGAAGGCAGAGGAGGGCCGAGGCCCAGAGTCAGGAAGGTGGAGGAGGCGAGGAGAAGGCGAGGGCTAGCTGAATGCTGAAGCAGCTTCCTTCCTCCTGTCGGCCCTGTAGAAGCTGCTGTTTGAGCGGGGGAAGGAGTCGCTGGAGTCTGAGTTCCGCAGCCTGATGACCCGGCACAGTAAGGTCGTCTCCCCGGTGCTCATCCTGGATCTGATCAGTGGCGAGGACGAGCTGGAGGTCCAGGAGGACGTGCCCCTGGAGCACCTGCCTGAGAGCGTGCTCCAGGACGTGATCCGCATCTCCCGCTGGCTGGTGGAATACGGCCGCAACCAAGGTGAGGTGGCCCAGGCGGTGGGGCCCACGGCAGGGCCGGAGGGGATGGGATTTTTTTCCCCTTTATTTCTTTAATCTGTCTGGGTTTGTTTTTTTTTTAATAAAAAGAAGTTTAATAGGAAACAATATGAGCAATAAATCTACAGCTTATGTATCAAATTGTGAATCTAGCCAAATCAAGCTTTTCTTTATATAACTCACTTTCCTGTTTCTTTACATTTTTTTTATTAGTTCTAAAAGTCTCATGGGCTGGCCCAGTGGTGTAGTGGTTAGGTTGGCGCACTCCGCTTTGGCGGCCCAGCATTTGTGGGTTCAGATCCCAGGTGCAGACCTACACAACACTCGTCAAACCATGCTGTAGCGGCACCCCACCTTCAAAATAGAGGAAGATAGGCACAGATATTAGCTCAGGGCCAATCTGCCTCACACACACACGAAAAATTCAAATAGTACAGAAAACCTTAGGTGAAAAGTAAGAATCCATCTCCCCCCTTTCCTGATGCCTACAATATCATAACCCAAAGATGAGCACTGTTAAGGTTTATTTATACCCCTTCCAAAAAATCTTTCTGCAACTGTGTGTGTGTGTGTGAGAGACAATATAAATATGTGTGTATCCTCTTCTTCCCAAATGGAGGGGGCCCTACTAAACGCTGTCCTACAATTGCTTGTTTTTTGGTTTTTATTTTATTTATTTTTTTAAAGGTGTGCTTTTTGGTGAGGAAGATTGGCCCTGAGCTAACATCTGTTGCCCATCTTCCTCTTTTTTTTCCTCCTCAAAGCCCCAGTACATAGTTGTACATCCTAGTTGTAGGTCATTCTAGTTCTTCTGCGTGGGACACCACCACAGCATGATTTGATGAGCACTGTGTAGGTTGGCGGTGCAGGATCTGATCTGGTGAACTCTGGGCCACCAAAGTGGAGCGCGTGAACTTAAGCACTTGGCCAAGGGGCCAGCCCCCTAGTTTTGGTTTTTAACGTAGTGAAATGCCTTGAGATTGTTCCGTATCAGTACGTGTAGATTTGCTTCATTCTTTTTAACAGCTGCATAATATTCCATGGCGTGGTGGTATCATCATTTCTTTAGCAAGTCCTAGGATTTAAAAAAAATAATTTTGAGTTAAGCAAAAATTTTAGAAAATAAAAAGTCCAGTAAGTATTCAATTTTAAGCTTTTTAGCCCTCCAAACTCTTCTTCTGTTTGTTAATTTGTTAGTGTGTACACACACCAAGTTATTAGTATGCATTACAATTATCTCTGCCTTCCCTTGAGGACTGCGTGGTGATAGATCTCAGGGCTGCCATGTATTGACCACAGGAATAAGTCTGTGGCCCATGAGCTGTGCTAGGGGGCACCTGGGGCTCAGCAGGAGGTTTTTAGGGGCTCCCTCAGGATAAGAAGGAGGCAGAGGACAACCTCGAGACCCTTCAGTGCCCTTCAGCCAGAGCCTCTGTGATTTGGTCCATTTTTTTGTTTGTTTTAATGGTGCAGAATCTGTTGTGACACTACTTTCTTTTCTTTTTTTTTCCTAAAAATTGGCCCTGAGCTAACATCTGTTGCCAATCCATTTTTTTTTTCCTTCTTCTCCCCAAAGCCCCCCAGTACATAGTTACATATTCTGGTTGTGAGTGCCTCTGGTCCTCCTATGTGGGACGCCACCTCAGCATGGCCTGATGAGTGGTGTGTCGGTTTGCACCCAGGATCTGAACCAATGAAACCTTGGGCTGCCAAAGCAGAGGGCACGAACTTAATCACTCAGCCATGGGGCCGGCTCCAGATTTGGTCCATTTTTTACCTTGGGGTTCCTTGTGACATATTTGTTGGGGGCTGCTGAAATGTACCACGGTGTCCCTGGGTTTTCCTCACTTGTTTGCATTTTTGGACTTTCCAGTTTTCCACTATTGATGAATAGTGCTGCAGTGAGCACACTTGTGTGAATTGCTTTTCTTGTTTAGGGAGCTCTTTGAGGTGTTTCTCAAAAGTGCAATTGTCAGACGGAAGTGTCCGAACAGCTCTGTGACCTTCCTGCTGTCACGAGTTCCTCTCCAGGTGGACGGGGCCAATCAACACACCTGTCGACACTGCCGCAGCTATTTGTTCTCCATTAATTTTATTTATCTTAGCTATGTAGTAGGGCTAATTTTTTTAAAATTTGCACTTCGTTAATGGCTAAACCTGGTGTGTTTTTTCATTCACTGGCATTTGTTGTCTCTTTGCCTCCTATAAATTGCTCACATCTTTTTTTTTTTGAGGAAGATTAGCCCTGAGCTAACATCCGTGCCCATCTTCTTCTACTTTATACGTGGGGTGCCTACCACAGCATGGCTTTTGCTAAGCAGTGCCATGTCCGCACCTGGGATCTGAACTGGCAAACCCCAGGCCGCCGAGAAGCAGAACATGCAAACTTAACCGCTGCACCACTGGGCTGGCCCATAGTTTGTTGTTTTGTTTTTTGTTTTTTGTTTTTTTTGAGGAAGATTAGCCCTGAGGTAACTGGTGCCAATCCTCCTCTTTTTGCTGAGGAAGACTGGCCCTAAGCTAACCTCTGTGCCCATCTTCCTCTACTTTATATGTGGGACGCCTACCACAGCATGGCATGCCAAGCCGTGCCATGTCCACACCCGGGATCCGAACCAGCATACCTTGGGCTGCCGAGAAGTGGAACATGCGAACTTAACCGCTGTGCCACCGGGCTGGACCCCTGCTCGCACCTTTTAACCCGTACCAAGTCGAATCAGGATGTTAACTGTCTATTTTTTATCTAAAACACCTTATGTTCAAAACTTCCAACTAATTATCTTTCCTCTGCCTGATTTGGGACAAGGCCACGTGGGTGGCTAGGAGCCAGAGCAGATCCAAGGAAGGGGTCAGCGGACAGAAATAGCAGCCTCCTGTGCTGCCCTGTGAGCTGCATCCAGAGGGGAAGGGGGCTCCCGTGGCAAGGCAGAGGCAGGGGCCCTGCTCATACCTCTGTCGCCCCATCTCTCCTCAGATTTCATGAACGTCTACTACCAGATTCGCTCTAGCCAGCTGGACCGCTCCATCAAAGGCCTGAAGGAGCATTTCCGGAAGAGCAGTTCCTCCTCTGGCGTTCCTTACTCCCCTGCTATCCCCAACAAGAGGAAGGACACGCCCACCAAGAAGCCTGTCAAGAGGCCAGGTGAGCCTGACCCTGGCCCATTAAGCACCAGCCAGAAGGCTGCAGGGGATCTGGCTTGCTTTTGGCCGCCCTGGGGTTAGCAGTGCCGGCCCCTCCAGAGCTCATGGTGATCCCCACTGTATATAAACAAGACAGAAAGCAACGACCCCACCCCAGGCCTCGTCGAGTGAGGCTCTTCCTTCTACCCAGAGGAGTCTGAGGGTTACATAAACGTCTTTGGAATCGGGCGGGGGAGGATCCCAAGACATGAGAGGCGGGTGACAGGGTGTCCAGGCAGAGGCACTTGCTGGGCCCCCTTCCCCTCCCTCTTTTGTCCTGTCAGGAGACCAGGCATGCTGCTGCAGCCAAAGACCGTGAGATGGGACAGGGTCAGGCACTGCAGCCTTCACCTTCCAGAAGGCCAGGCTGGCTTAAAGTGATGCGTAGCTGAGGAGTGGATCGGGGAGGGTTTATACTTTCAGAGTTGATCTAGGAAGGAAAAACAATCCGACCATCCTCTCTGGAGAACTTAATCATGGGAAGTCCGTGCCTCGCAGCGGGAAAGTCGAGGGCGGAGTGTTGAGGTGGGAGAGGCCTGGGCTATGGGTCGTTGGTGTCCTGGGTGAACAACTCACTGTCTGTCCTTCTCCCCATCATCATGTCCCCTGTAGTCTGTGCTCCAGGTAAACAGCGTCCCTGGGTGTCAGCCGCAGCTTGGTAAGCCTGGCCATCTCTGGCTGTGAAGAGATGTTGCCCTTGGCTCAAGGAGAGGCTGGGAAATTCCAGGGTGAGGACCTGCTGCAGGCAGCACCAGGGAGAGAAAGCCAGTGAAGCCAGGAGCTGCTCCCCCCTTAGCCAGCCCTGCCCACTGCTACTGCGGCTCATGCCCCGGCATGGCCTGGGAACCTAGCCCCCAGGACAGTGACTTTGTGTAGAGCTTACACCCTTCATTTCGTCATTCTCCCTACCTGCCCGTGCCCCTCAAAGAGCAAAATATCTGTTCACATGCAACAAGAGCACCTGCTCCTCCTCAGGCCTTTGTTTAGGGTTTGCAGAAATGGCAGAGAGGAGGCGGCCCTCAGGCGCACAAGCGAGTAGAACATTGGGGAAGCTGGGGGCCCAGCAGGAAGTGCACTGCCTTCTCCCCTCCAAGGGGAATATCCTGGCTGCCCCCCAGAAAACCTGCCATAAAGAGTAACCCTACTAAGCTGGCCTGCATGGCTGAAGCTGTCTACACGAGCGTCGGTCCCTCTCTGTGCATTGGCAGGGGCTTGTCTCTGAGAGACCACGAGGCTGCCTGCGCCTCGGCTGGTCTGTGCTCTCTTCCCCTCTGTCTCTTCTCTGATGGGCCCATTGGAGGTCCCAGGATTTGCACTGCCCCAAGAGTGCTGGCTGGCCATGCAGGGACAGGGCATTCCTGGGAGGAGTGATCTGATCTCAGGGGGCTCACAGTGGACCTAATACATCCTTGGCTTATAATCCCAAGAGGAAAACTCTGGCTGTGAGGGTCCCTGTCGTTTCTGTAGGGTTTCGAGAGTTGTCAGGAGCTGCTGGGTTCAGGACTGATGCCAGGAACTAGGAATCAGGTCCCAGGACATCAGTTCCTGGCTCTGAGGAGAGGAGCAGGGATGCCTCAGTGGGTAATGAAACACCAACCTCAGGGTCATCTGTGGTAATTGGTCGCCTGATGGGTTTGGCAGCTGCTGGATCAGTGTCCCCGACCCACATCCATACCAATGTGCTGGCTAGGCTCCTAAAGGCCCAGCAGACGCATCTGCTCCTGGTGGGTTGTGGAGCAGGAATCTGATTCGCTCGTTAGCAGGCTGCTCACCGAAGGGGGAGAACGTAGCGAGACAGATGCTGAGCCGGGGCCCGAACTTGGTCATTAGTAGCTAATTGTGGTATGGTACAAACAGAAAGAAAGGAGCCACTGTGGACCCTGTCCCTGTCTCCGTTTCCCCTAGGCTTTTGGGGAGCTACCAGGACCCAAGCAGCCTCGCTATGTTCAGAGACTCAGGGGAGGGAGGACGGGAATCTCCAGGGAAGAAGGACCAGGGTTACGCTCATGGGTGGCTCCCCTCCCCCAGTACATGTTATTAACCAGGCAGCTGTCTTGTCTGTTTCAGTGCTGTTTTCATTCCCCACATTTTCTGCCCTGAGATGTCTGTTCCCACAGGAGTGGCTGACCTGGGAGGCTGTGGGCACTGCCTTTTGTTTTCATTGTTTTCACCTGTGATATTAACTGTTATTTTTTTCCCCTGTGCCAAGAGCACGCACCCTTTCCTCTGCACCCTGCCCTCCTTCTGCTCTCTGTGTGGTGGCTTCTGTTAACCCCTTCTTGGCTTTTGAGTTTTTTCCAGTTGCCTTGGTGGTTCGGTAACTTTGGTGTGTGGGGCCAGGCTGCCTCTGGGTCTCCACGCCTTCCGTCCTGGGCAGTGCTCTCCCGGGAAGCTCAGTCCCATCTCACCAACTCTTGGTTCTGCTTTCTGTTGACTGCCATTTGGCCACGTCCCAACACTGAGCATGCCCAGAGAACTCTGCCTGGAGTGTAGGGCCGGGCCGAGGGCTTGCCGGCTTCTTGGTTCCCCCAGCCTCTGCCAACCTGCTCGTGCCCTCTGAGTGTGAGAGCTTGTCACTAGGCCCTCCACTCTGAGCCTCGTCTATTCTGATTTAAATGCCACTCAGTAGTAGGTTTTATTTTTGGCTTCTTCCGTGGATCTTTGCCCCCTCATCTCCTTCACCCTCTGCACTTCCTGAAATGAACTCAGTCCAGAACAGTGGGGGTCACTAGCAGAGTCAGGAGTTGCCTTTAGGGAACGAAATGTATCCTTTCCTTCATCTTTGCAGGGTCTCCGGTGGTCCTGGGGAAGGGCCTGCTGGGGGAGATGGTTCCGGGGGCATGCTCACTGTTGGGGGCCGGGTCTGGGGCCTGGGGGGCAGGTGGAGGGCCGCTGCTGTTTTCTCTCACTCATTTCCTAGGTCTTCTTATCTCCTCTCTGTGTGGCTCTGGTGACAGGGACGATCCGTAAGGCTCAGAATCTTCTGAAACAGTATTCCCAGCATGGTCTAGATGGGAAAAAGGGGGGCTCTAACCTCATTCCTCTGGAAGGTAATCACCCTGTGTTCCTCTCCTGCTCCCTCCTCCTCCACCGTGTGTCCACTCACGTGGCAGGGCAGAGCCTCCACCCCAGGAGGGCCGCTGGGGAAACCCTGAGTGGGAGCAGGGGTGGGAACTGCAGTCCCTGGTGCCACCAGCGCCAGCTGGCGCAGGGACAGGTTGTGTGGCCCTCGGCCTGTCCTGTCTGGCTGACGGCAGCTCTGCCCTCCCTGAGGCTTCCCACCCCTCCCCCTACCTGTCTCTGTCCTTGTCTCCTGTTTGAACTCAGAGAAAGTTCTTTGTGGTGGACAGCCCTTTCACGCTCAGACCAGCAGTGGCAGGACCAAGCCAGCGTAGGCCTCCTGACCACTCGCCTCCACCCCCAACTTTAGAAATGGGAGTATGGGCCACAGGGGGACAGGCAGCCTGTAGGCCATGTCCCTACCTCCTGTCAGAGGAAGGACAGCCGTGCCCTGGTGGACCTGACCCTCCTTCTAAAGAATGATGCTGGGGGACAAAAAAAAGGGCCATCCCATTCACTCAGCAGTGACATTTCTCTAACTGAGTCTCTCCCCAAATATGGTGATCTGAGTAAACCTGCTGGGCCTAGCATCAGATTCTCCGCAGCTGCTGGAAGCTCTTCAGAGGCCTCCTTGGTCCTCCTGCAGCTTTCTCTTGGCCTCCAGGCTTGGGGAAACCACCTCCCAAGGAAGGTCGGGGGCACTGCATGTCAGGCTTGAAACGGCTGTTCCCAAGGTGGTCTGAGGCAGAGGAGGGGCTCAGAGCCCTCCCCAGTCAATGCCCCTGCCCTACACCCCATCTCACACACCCCCTCCTGGAGATCGAGGGCTTCTTCCCAGTCCCCTGAGGGGCAGCCCACCCGGCCCCTGGATAAACGCTGCTTGTGTTTGTGCGGCCGACGTCTCGCTAGGTCACGAGCATGATTACCGAGTTAAGCACCTGTCCGAGGCCCTGAACGACAAGCACGGGCCACTGGCTGGTGAGTACCGAAGCCCAGCCCGAGGGCAGCCGCCGCTGCCTTCCCAGCGGTCCTCAGATGGCCTGCTCTGGGCCGCTCTGCTCTGAGGACAGGCCAGGCCTACCTGCCTCTCTCTTTCTCCAGTCTCTCTCTTTTGGGCACTAGGTCTCCTTGCCTCTCTCCAGATGGGAGTGCACGCCTGGCTCTCAGGGGCTGGGCCAAGGGGAGAAGGCAGCAGGCAGAGAGGGAAGGCAGCTCCCTGGAGGGCAGGAAGCCCCAACACCTGACTTCAGCAACAGCTCCAAGGCTCTGAGTCTCAGAGCCCACCCCTTGGCACATAGGACCAGTTTGCCTCGAGGCACCCCGGCCCCAGCCTCCAGTAGTGGGATCCGGTCTCCTCCAGGGCAGCTCACTACTGAGGAGCCCTCCCTGTCTCAGGCTCACATTGCCTCTTCCCAAATTTTAACCCCATGCCAGCTAGCCTTGCCCACAACCTTATTCATTCCAGAAGTCCTGGCTGGGCTGGTAACTGCCTTTAGAGTTCCAGCATTTTCTCAAGTGGATGACCACGATGCTTGCCTCCTTGAGGTGGGCAGTGCCGCCTGCCCATCTGTGGTTGCCCTCTTTCCAGGACAATTCAGAATCCTCAGTCCTGGGGTCAGACATACCCTATCCAGGAAGTCAGTTTAGGCATCGTCCTTCCTTATCCTTTTATCCTTCTCCCCCCACCTCTAGTATCATAAATACTGTCCATGGCAGAGCTGAACATGAAGCCAGGACAAAGGCTGGACTCAACCCCTGTTTTTCCCCTCAAACCCGGTGAGGCCTGCTGGAGCCCTCTCAACTTTCTGCCAGAACACTCCTCCTCCTCCTCCCCATCTGCTACCGGTCTGGGCCATAGGCCAGGAGCTGGGGAGACCCATGCCCCCCACCAGGGAGGTTGGCTGCCTCCAGACCAGCAGTTCAGGGGCACTGCTGTCCCCCCAGGGAGAGATGACATGCTCGACGTGGAGACCGATGCCTACATTCACTGCGTCAGTGCCTTCGTCAAGCTGGCCCAGAGCGAGTATCAGCTGCTGACGGACGTCATCCCTGAGCACCATCAGAAAAAGACTTTTGACTCCCTGATACAGGTCCTGCCCCTTGGCCCTGACCAGATGCCTCAGCAAGAGCTGCCCTTGCAGAACCTTGAGTTTGGGCCAGGCCTGTTGTCCGTAGCCCTCAACTACCGCCACCTTCTCCACCTTGCACCCTGGGAATCTGTCCTGGGTGCTGTGTCCTGGTCGGCACCTCTCCTTGGCCCTCTCCCTGCCACAGCATGCTGGCTTCCCCCACTCCCCTGCAGGTGCCCTCGCTGTCCCTGGAAAGCAGCTCTCACACTCCACCCCCTTCCTGAGCTGGCTCCTTGCCCCGCTCTCAGGATGCGCTGGATGGGCTGATGCTTGAGGGGGAGAACATCGTGTCCGCCGCCCGGAAGGCCATCGTTCGACATGACTTCTCTGCGGTGCTCACTGTCTTCCCCATCCTGCGGCATCTCAAGCAGACCAAGCCTGAGTTTGACCAGGTGCTCCAGGTATGTGGGTGGGGAAGCCCTTAGGGACACGGGGAGGAGGAATCCTGCTGCCTGGTGTGGCCTCCCCAAGAGAACCCTGTCCTCTGCCCCGACACCTCTGCTCAGAGGGTGAGTGAAGAAGAGTCGGTCCCCTGAGGTGAGGGGCAGGGAAGGAGCTGGGCTCCGCGCACGCCTGCAGCTGAGGGCAGTGGCTGGGGCTCTGGCCCACTGTGCAGCCATGTGCTCCCTGCAGGGCACGGCCGCCAGCACCAAGAACAAGCTGCCCAGCCTCATCACTTCCATGGAGACCGTTGGAGCCAAAGCGCTGGAGGACTTCGCTGACAACATCAAGGTGCTCTCCCTCCCTGCACTGTCACCAGTCGCCCCACAGGGCTGTGAGCAAGGCCACCAGAGACCTGGCTCGGGACTTCCTTCAGAGAGCAGGCCTCCAGGAGAGGCGGCGGGCTGGAAGTTGGCCGTGCTGCTAGTCTCCCGTCACTTCCCACTTGCCTCCATTTCTTTCTCAGGGCTCCACAGCCCCCCAGGCTTGAAGCTCCTGCCCCACTTTTCCTGTCCTGTGTTGCTCACTTTTGTGCCTGAGGGGCATCCTGACACCTGCCTGCCAGGAAGTGGCGCCATGAGCAGGGCAACCTTGGGGGGGCGGTGCCCAGGCCTCCTTGGGAGCTGTTTTAGGGAATCTGGCTCTTTTCTCCACAGAATGACCCAGACAAGGAATACAACATGCCCAAGGATGGCACTGTACACGAACTCACAAGCAATGTAGGTGCCGCCTAGGGTTCTCTGGGGAGGGCCGGGGAGGGCCAGGGAGGGGACCCAGCCTGGCCCAGAGCTGCCAGTGCCTTTGTGAACGGTGCACTCATGGCATGATGGACAGTGAAGTGCTTAGCGTCTGCAGCAGACAGGGCCTTTCTGGCAGGGCAAACACAGAGCGTGAAATCTGAAGTTTGCAGCTACCCTTTTCGCTGGGCAGGCCCCTGGCTCTGCACTTGCCCCAGAAGGGTCAGAAGGGGTGCATCGTGTGAGGCGATCAACCTTTGGGTCCTGCCCTTGACCTTCTTCCTAGACCCATTTTCTCTCCACGCAGGCCATCCTCTTCCTGCAGCAGCTCCTGGACTTCCAGGAGACGGCGGGCGCCATGCTGGCCTCCCAAGGTACTCGGCATCTCCAAGCGGGGCCCCCTGCCCCCTGCCCCCTGCCCCCTGCCCCACTCCTCCCTCTTGCCTGGAGACATGGGGTTAGGCCCCCAGGGGGCACTGGCCACCCCTGGGTGAGATTTCCTCTAGCTCTGTGGAGTGGGACGGAGAGGTGGCTTTTGGTGGGACCCCCAAGCTGGTTGGGCTGAGCATCAGGAAAGCAGGGTTTGACCATGCCTTTTCCTGACCTAACCTCCATCCCCTCTGGCTCCTTCGACCCACCGGCCTCACTCTGGAGAGCACTGGCTTGTTGAAGGTGCCCCTCCCGCCCTCCTTCCACATTTCTCTACCTCCTCTTGTGTCCGCCTGTCCTAATTAGTCTCACACAGCTGACCCTTTTGGTGGGCTGGCATCTCAGCACCAGCCTGGTGTCTTCCTGCTGTGTGCTGCTCTGGGACTGGAGCTCAGGAGGTTGGCATGTGAGGAGGAGGGCATTTCCGAGCACTGAGGCCCAGGCTGGCTTGTTGGGGTCCCCAGGCCCTCCTTCCATCCGTTATTTTGGGGGCAGGGAGCCAAGGGGCAGCCCCTGGCCTGCAGTTCTCCAGATCTCCACTTTCCTGTGTGTCCCCTGGTCTTCAGTGGGTCCAGCCCGGTGTGTCCTGCTGTCTGTGTTCTTTTGTCGTGGGGAGTGGTCTGCTTGACTCGGGATGACTCAGCCGTTTCTAACCTGTTTTTGCACTTTGCATCTTTCTCCTTTCTTTGTCTCTCCCTCCCTCCCCTCTGTGCGCACTGCTTTTCACTCCGTAGTTCTTGGGGACACATACAATATTCCTTTAGACCCCCGAGGTAAGCAGAGGGCTCTGCAGCCCCATCCTCCCCCTCTGAAGCCCCGTGGGTGAGGTTCCCTGGGAACAGAGGCACCTGGACAGGCTCAGGACCTATTGGAGAGCAGGGGTCAGAAGCGACATGGGTTCCTTCAGGGTGCTCCCAACTCTCTCAGCTCCCTGCACAGCCACTTTCTGTCTCTGAGCTTATCCAGGGAGCACCCTGCTGTGCCCAGCACCCTGAGCCCACCCTCCAGGCTGCCCCAGCACCTGCCGGACTCCTCCCTCTTCCATCCACTTCCCTCCCCTCTTGCCCTTCTGCTCTGTGTAGGCAGCAGTCCCCTCTGTTCAGAAGGGCCTGGTAGAGGAGGTGGTGGGCAATGGGGGAGAAGGAGAGAGGCCTGGGGAGCCCATTCTAAGCCACTCCTGCTGACAAGTGGGGTAGGTGGGCCTTGTGAATATCACCCAGCATGGATCAGAGGGCAGGAGGTGTCCCATTCCTGTCCTGCCAGCCTTCCTGCTAATCATGGGCCAGCTCATTAAGCACACCACTCATCAGCATAGAGGGGCTTGCCCTGGGTTCCAGAAAGAGTCCAAGGGAGTGCTCCCTGCAGCGGGCAGGGAGCCCGGTCACTCAGCAGACACCCAGCTCTGCCCTGAGCGCCTCTGCGTCCCTTCTGCCAGAGGAAGGCTCAGGTCCCTCCCAGGGTTTCCTCAGTTGCTCGTTGGGCTGAGAGAAGGCCAGAGAGGGTCTTGGCTGCTGCCACCACTGCAATAACGTGAATCCTCCTCTCACAGAGACCAGTTCTTCAGCCACCAGCTACAGCTCCGAGTTCAGCAAGCGCCTCCTGAGCACCTATATCTGTGAGTGCTCTCTAGACAGCCGACAGCCACGGGTGCCCCCGTCCCCTGCCTTCTCCCTTCCCTCTCCTTTTTGTGCTCTTCTGCTATTCCAGCCCCCCGACCTCTAGAATTGCAACCTAACCTCTGGTTCAGGGGCCAAAGGGGGCTGGGCAGAGGGCTCCTGAGGCTTGTGGAGCACGGACTTGCAGGGGGACAAGGAGCGAGGGGCAGGAGTTGGTTTGTGGGCCCTGGGATTGAGCCATTTTGGTCAGACTGCCATGGTGGGCATGACCACATCCTTCCCTGTGCAGGTAAAGTCCTGGGCAACTTGCAGTTGAACTTGCTGAGCAAGTCCAAGGTTTATGAGGACCCTGCTCTGAGCGCCATCTTCCTGCACAACAACTACAATTACATCCTCAAGGCCTTGGAGAAGTAAGTGGCCTCAGGTGCTGGTCTGTGGCTCTCAGCTGTCCTCCCAGGGCTGGCTGTGCCCTCTGCATGTCCAGGTGGGGAGGGCAGTGCTCTGCCCTTTGCAGTCCCAGGATCCAGGGAGGTGTGAGGCAGGCCCTACTGGTGTTGCTGCATAGCCCGGCAGCCCTGGTGCCCTGAGAGCCAATTCTATTCTCTACTCTCTCCCCTACCTGACCCAGGTCTGAGCTGATCCAGCTGGTGGCTGTGACCCAGAAGACTGCGGAGCGCTCCTACCGGGAGCACATCGAGCACCAGATCCAGACCTACCAGCGCAGGTGAGACTCTGGCCCCTTCCCGCTCCCCGCCCCTGTCCCACCTCTCACTTTTTCTTCTCAGAGCCACAGGACCCTGGGCCCAGTCGGAGTAGGCTCAGTAATGGGGAACTGCTCCCCTGTGAACCACTTGTTTTTAATCACATTCATGGAGTGGAGACGAAAGCCCCCTCCCTTACTACTGCCTCGGGGGCCGCTGTGCCAGCCTCTTCAGAGCATAGTCTGCCAAGGGTGAATGCTAAGAATAGCTGAAGAGCTGGCTGTCAAAGATGTGGCTGAAGTTTAGCCTCAGCAAGAGCACGTGAACTTGGCTGAGCCTCACTCGGCAGTGCTCTCGGCTTCTCTAGTCCTCCTTTCTCTTGGGTTTCTGTGTGTCTCTCTCCCTTTGTGTGTATCCTCCCCATGAGCAGTCTCCCTCTTCCTTCCCATTTATCTGCCCTCCACATCTGCTTCTCCGTCTTAATTTGCTGTGAAATCGACGTGAAGTGTAGTTGATAGTATTTGTTCAATTTATTGACTGCTCTGTTTCCTGTTCTTGATTTTAAAAGCAAGCAGCTTGAACATTTTCTATTCCCAAGGAAAAATCTCAGCTGTCTTTTGCTTAGTTGTGACCCAGATCAATTCCTGCCCTCCCCACCCCCACAGTAGCTAAAGAGATTTTAAAAAAACAAAACAAACCAGCCCCAGGGAAGAAGCAGCTACCTGAGGCTGTCCCTCCTCTTGCCCTCCGCTTCTCTCTCACCTGGCAGTTGGTTAAAGGTGACTGACTACATCGCTGAGAAGAATCTACCTGTATTCCAACCGGGAGTCAAGGTGGGCTGAAGGCCTGGGCTGGGAAGGGGTGTCTAGCAGGTATGGTACTTTCTGTAATGTCTGGGGAAAAATAGACAAGCCACCGGCTGGGATGAGAGAGCAAAGGATGCCTGTGGCCATCAGGGCAGCAGGAGGGAGGGCTGGCCTGAGGGGTTTGGGAAAGGAGCGGGGCAGGGCGGTTCTGCTCTGAGGAACGCTCTTGCTGCCCTCTCTCCCGGCCCCCAGCTCCGAGACAAGGAGCGGCAGATGATCAAGGAACGTTTTAAGGTGAGTCGGGATCCTCTCCCCTCCACTGCTTGCTGCCGCTGTTGTGACCACACAGACCCAAAGCATTTGTCTCTGGGTCACTTCTTTTTCCACCTTTTTGGTGGTCAGGGCTTCAATGATGGCCTTGAAGAATTGTGCAAGATCCAGAAGGCTTGGGCCATTCCCGACACAGAGCAGAGGGACAGGATTCGCCAAGCTCAGAAAAACATTGTCAAGGAGACCTACGGGGCCTTTCTGCACAGGTGAGCCCCTATCTCTGCCTTCCCGCCCCGCGGTCCCCACACCCCCAGCTGGGCCTCTGCGCCCTTCTCTTCTTCAGGAAAACACGGAGACGGGGTGGGTTGGGTGGCAGATCCAGTGCCCGGGGCTTTGGTGTGAGGCCAGACAGGATCATCACTCAGGGGCACCCTATCAGAAGGGCCTTAGCCTGAGGCAGAGCTGGGGAGAGGCTAGGCCTTCCCCCGACCTCAGTGTCTGGTCAGGTATGGCAGCGTGCCCTTCACCAAGAACCCGGAGAAGTACATCAAGTACCGTGTGGAGCAGGTGGGCGACATGATTGAGCGCCTCTTTGATACCTCCGCCTGAGCCTGCTGATGCCCCTGCCTGGTTTCACCAGATCAGCCACGTTATTGGACAAATAAACCAGTGTTAACTTGTGTCTGGGCTGGGTGAGTTTGACATCCTTTGGGACAGGGACCTTACTCCACTGCCCCAGCCAGTAGCCCTGTCACAGCCCTTAAGTCCCAGTTTGCGCTTCTTCCCACAGCCCACATTCGGCACCAAACCAGCACCCTCTTAGAATGCTGGGATTCCTTCACACCTTGGGTTTGTGACCTTGACCACAGTGTCCAGGAGCCAGCTGATGGCTTCCAGACAGGGAAGGACAGAGAAGGAGGACAAAGGCCTATGCCCACAGCTGCCTTGTGTGTACAAGAGCAGGAAGCGGAACAATCCCAGTTCAGAGCTAGGGATGGAGGACTCCCCCTTCAGCCCAGACGCGTGGCTCGGGTCAGGGGAGCAGGCCACAGCGCAGCCAGAGGGCCTGGAGAAAAAGCAAGCCGGACTGACCCACTCTCTTGGATTTAGTGCAGCAGATGCATCCCCGTCGCCCACAGTCCTGAGGTCTAGGGATGCGCCTTCTCCCTACCTAGTGGCCCCCAGGTGGCTAGAGCAGGAGTGCTCTGTCCATGCCCTCTGGTGTCCAGCACACTGAGGAAGGAAGTCTGACCACATCTGTGGCTTCTCAGACCCCTGTCTCTGGTCCCCAGTGCCTCCTGGCCCAGGGCCACGCAGCAGCAGTGGTCGCAGAAGAAGCAGTTAGGTGGTGGGCAGGGGGAGTGCTGGGTGACTGCTGGACAATGGAGAGTTCAGGAATGGAGTGGGAGTCAGGCACATGGTGGGGCCCCACCTACTTGGACAAGGGTGAACAGCTGAGCTCAATGAAGACAGACCCTTAAGGTGCACTTGCTCTTGGGCGATGGGTTTATTTCACACTCTTTGCTTGTATGCTAACGGAAGGGAGAGCTCATGGTGGCCTGAGGTCCTCCAGGATTAGGGAAGAGAGTCGACCTCCCCCTCCTTCTCTCCAGAGACCCTGTCATGGCCCTCCCCCGGGCCTGCAGCCCTGGGCCCGGCCCTGTTACAGCCTGGGCTTCCCGCCGTGAGGTGCAGACTCGCCAGGGGGTGGAGCAGACTTGCATGGCACCCATATCCAGAGTCCAGCGAAGATGAACTGGCTACATACCACCCCCGCTACATAGACCAGGAAGAAGATGTGGTCAGCAGCCTCAGTCCGGCTCCTTCTTGACCCCTTTACTCCTCTGGAGGCTTCTGTGTGGGGAGATGCAGGAAAAGGAGCTGTACTTCGGGGCTCACCCAACACTCTCCCAGAGCAGAAGGTGAAGCCCAGGGGGTGTCAGCCTGTATTTTTCTCTCTTCTTTCTATTCACAACTAATGAATATTGGGGTCCGGCCCATTCTCGGCCGTCTCCAGTTAAAGAAACACCTTCGTAGAGAAGCTCTGCAAAGCATAGGGTTATTGCTGGGAATTGGTAGTCATTCAAGTCTTTAGGGAAGCTGACCTTGCTCCCTGCTCCAGACCTGCTTCCAAGGGCAGACATGGAGGAGCCCAGGAACAACAGAGCCAGCGGAGTAAATACAAGGAGCCTCTAAACAGCCTAGTGACCCCTGACCCCCAGCCCCAGCCCTAGGTGTGCAGCCTGCCAGCTCTGCCCCTGTCAAATGCGCTCCCAGCCTCATTCCTTGCTCACAAACCTCCCAGGAAGGGGCTCCAGCTTCTGCCCACCTTCAGGATTAGGCACTGGGTTCCCATGATCTCGCTGCTCCCCTCTTGGGCCTGGGCTGGGGCTGCTCTTGGCCCTGATGTCCCCCCGGGCCAGCAGTGCGGCTACCAGCACAGTCTCCACGGTGCTAATGAAGAGCAGCAGCAGCAGGACGGTGAAGTAGTAAACTGGAGATGGGAGGGTGGGGGGCAAGGTCAGGGGCCAGGCTTGTGCCTCGAGTGCCCAGGGAGCTGAGCAGAGGCACCCTGGCTCAGGTGACAGCAGGTGTGGACAAACGAGGCAGGCCAGGCGCAGGGTGGTCCTGCCGAGGGCCAGAGAGGTACAGGGCTTACTGAGCAGTGGGTTGCAGGAGGAGGAGCTGGGCAGGGTCTGCACCAGAGAGGAGTGGAAGACGAAGTAGCCCAGCAGCAGCGTCACTTTGTAGGCAATGCGGTCGGTGACCCGGAGGGGCAGCAGCCCCCCGCACATGTCAGCCAACAGCAGCGCCTCCCCAGGTACCAGCAGAGCTATGATGGCCTTTAGGGCTGTGTTCTGCAGGCGCAACTAGAAGGAAGAAAGTTGAGGGGATGTGCAGGGGGTGGGCAGTAGAAAGGTGATGTCATGGCCTCTAGCTAAGCATCCTCAACGCCCTCATCAGCCCTGTGTCAGCCACCTCCCAACTCACCGTCACCTGGAAGCAGGGCACCAGCTGCTTGGGTGGGACTTGAGTTTTCAAATCCTTGACTACGTATTCCCTCTTGATACTGACAATCTCATTCACCACGTGGGCCCGGAACTTCAGCTCCTTCACTGGAAGGGGCAGGGGTGAGAACAGTGAAATACGAAAGCGAGACCCCTGCCCCTAAATCTCTCTCAGGAGTAGGGGTAGGGAGAAGCTGGAGCCCAGGGATGATGGAGACTTCTGATGGCTACTGAGGGGCAGACTTGGAGGCGAAACTTGTTCTTACAAGGGCTTTCCACACCTTATTTTGCAATACCCCAGTTTTCTCCAGTTAGAGGAAGGGCCTTGTCAGATGCATAGATGAATTTTCATCGTAAGAATAAATGTGCTTTTGCACCACTTCATGGGGGGTAGGGGATGGTGGTCACAGACTCATCCACCAGTATGTCTCTCACCTGAAATATTAGGATTTGTAGGGCTGCAGCTCTGGTATTTCCCAGAGGGAAGGGAGGCAGGAAAGGGTGGGACTTCTCTGCCAAGTTGGACATCACCTGATGGGTCTGTGGGACATTTCCTGGGTGGCTACACCTTCAGGATGTTTCCAGGAATGAGGCTGCAGCAACCTGACTGTCTGCACTTGACCCCAGAGGCCCAACCACTGCAGTTTGGCACTAGCTGTTGAGGGCCATTGCTCTGGGGTAGCTGAGGGGGAGGAGAGGAGACTGAAGTGGGGCTACAGCCGAGAGCAGGGGGAACTAGGAATGAGGCTGCCATCTGAGCGGGAGGTGTGGGCTGAGAAGCATGTTCTGGCCCAGGATCTCTTCAGCTCCCCTAAGCCTGGGGGTAGGCTGGGGTGAACCCGGTCCGCTACTCCCGTGTCAGACATTTGCTGGAGGCCAGAGGCTTCCCCTCCCTTCTACCCTCACGCCCCGGCTCTGGTCCCAACAGCACCAGTGTTGCTGAAAGCATAGAAGCTGAGGCTGCAGTCGCTCTGGTCCCTGGGAAAGCGGAGGAGGTCAAAGTCGCAGGTGGTCTCCGTGGTGAGGGCCAGGTAGAGCTCAACATGGCCGTCCTGGTCCACTCGGGCCCTCGGGCTCTGCTCCTGCCAGTCCACCCAGAGCCTACAGGGATCAGGGGAAAGAAAGGCACCACAACCAGAGGCCCAGCTCCTAAAGAGTAGGGGGAGACCTCGGCATATGCTCACCTGCCATTTGGGTTTCAGGAGGGGAAAGCGGGGCAGTGGAGGTGCACCAGTGGTCTGGTAGGCCACCAGGAGGAGGATACTCGCTAAGAGGATTTGGGAGCTCTAGGTTAGCAAGAGAGAGGGATATGCTGTGGTGGGTTCCTGGAACAAGAACTCCTGCCTCACTTACGCCTCCTGGATAGTGAGTCCCGGTGTCCAGAGTGAGTCCAAGGACAGCGTGACCGCGTGCTGCGGGTGCTCACTCACGTTCCAGGCCAGGCGAGGGTCCAGCCAGAACTGGGAACAGAAATGCCGCTAAGACTCCCATTCTCCACATACCCATGCCCCTTGGTTTGGCAGGTTGATGAAGGCTGGTACTTCTGAGGTGGGCTCAGAGCCGGTTCTCCAGTCCCACCTCCCCACTCCCACTCCACCCTGGTAGGTGCTCCCCACTCACCAGCCGAAGCAGCAGCTTGGAGGACACTGTGTACCGCAAGATGTCCTGGGGGGAGGGGGACAGCATGTCACCTTGCAGGTGGGCGCTACACTACAGAAGGCAGGAGATCCCAGCACTTGCTGGGGCTGAGTCCTGTCCCATCCCAGCTCAGTGCTTGGGCCCCACGCCCTCCTGCGGCCTGACAACACTTACCACATTAAACACGGTTGATACAAACACCCGTACGTCCACAAGCAGGGGTGCGCTCCCGTTGTTTGGAATCTGTGTGCTTTCCTGAACCTCCTCCCGCAAGTTGAAGTCGACAAAGGATGGCAAGGCTGAGGGATGGAGGTCGAGGTCACTGGGTGCCCTGGGACCCAAATCCAAAGCTCATGACCTTACATTGTCCACCTACCAACTGATGGCACGCTGCGCCCCTGGGCTAAGTGCCGGGTGGTGCTGAGCCTGAGCAAGGAGAGGTGGAGCAGGAGCCACAGAGCCATCATCAGTGACTGCATGGAAGGGCTGGATGGAGCTGCAGCAGCTAAGCTGCAGCCTCTTATTTCAGTCACTTCTTTGGGGTGCTGGGCTGTTGGTTGGAGGCACCTGCTTTGTGCAAGGACCCTGGAGCCTTAGACTTGGCACTGCCACCCCGGTTCCGCAAACACCCAAAGACAAAGCCCGGAACCCAGCCCCTCCCACCCTGCACCTGCCCAGGCTTCCGTGTCCCGCTCCATTTCCACCACCTGGAAGGGGTTGCTGCTTTCAAGGCCCACCAAGTGGACCAGGCAAGCATGGACACACCTTTCTCTGACTCAGTCCCTCCAATCCAAAAAGATGCCGCAGGCCACCTCTGCGTTTCCCCTTAGCGGGGACTGCCTGGCTAAATACCCAAACCCTTGCCAAAGTGCCCTACGCTCGATGCCATGAGATGGGCACACCCTTGAGGGTTTTCCTGCCTCTCCTTAAGCGCTGAACGGATTTCATGTAAAAAACCTTGGCTCAAGACCTCCAGGAGTGGGGCAAACCAGGAGAAAGGTAGAGGCTAGCTCAAGAGCAAAGCTTTGGGGCTTCCTCTTTCCTTATGGGATTCTCAGCCTGCCCTAGACCAGCAGTGCCTTCGAAGGGCTGCTGTGTGCCCTGGAGCAGGACCCAGGGGGTGGGGAGCGACTTTCCTGGCTCTGAGGAGAAACCAAGCCATTGGAGACCTGATCCGGGACAGCTGCAGGGAGGGAAGGAAACCTTAAGGCTGAAAATGGGTAGGCGCTAATGGGGCTCCCAGACTCGAAAGGACTCCAGGGAGCTGGGAGCAGTCGAGGACCCGCCGCACTCCGGCGCATGAACCCTGTTAGGACACACATAGTGTCTGTGTCTGTCATCGACCTGCTTTATCGAGCACGCTTAAACACTCTGCCTGCCTTTGTCGCACGTATTAGTGGCTGCTGGTTCGCTGATCTGTATACTCGTGGTGCCTCCAGATGGCCACGTGCAAAGAGCCTTCAGCTGTCCCGCGCTCCCCAGCTTCAGTTAGGGATTTCTACGCGAATTTTACCTCGGCCGCCTTGGGTGCGATCTACACTCCCCTTGTAGCTCAGCAAAGCACTCTACGCCCTTTTATCCAGAGTGCGCCTGTGAAGTCCCAGGGGCTTCTTAACCACAGAGCCCCATGACTATGAGAGAGGCGGAGACACAGCGCGTCACTGCATGTGAAATCGTTTGCAAGTTTTATTAACAGATGAAACTCCTCCACAGTCCCCTGACCTCCAACTCCAATCCTTTAACACTCAAGCGTACCCCCTAAGTGCCCTCGGGTCACACTAACTGTCAGAATGCCGTTAGGGGCCTTTTGGTCTCGCCAGGACGGGCCAGGGACCGGGCTCGAGGCTGGGCCACTGAGAGGCGCCGGCGCAGGGGCAGAAGGCCAGGCCGCCTCGCCCACGTGCGTCAGGTCTGTGGACTCGCGCTCCAGCACGCTGCCGCTGTGGGTGCCCTGCACCGCGACGCCCACGCGGCCCGAGGCTTTGCGCGGAGCACGGCGCAACAGGCTGGCGCAGATCTTGCGAAAGCCCTTGCGGAAGTGCTTGGAGACGAGCGCGTAGACGATGGGGTTGACGCATGAGTTGGCGTAGGAGACCAGGTGCGAGAGGATGCGCAGCGCGTAGGTGGCGCGCGTAAGTGGGAAGCGGCCGAACCACACACAGAGGATAAGCGCGTGGTGAGGCATCCAACAGAGGCAGAAGAGTGTGGCTACGATGACGATCATGCGCGTTACCTTGCGCTTGGCACGCCGGGCGCCTGAGCCGGCGACCACCGGATCGACGGTGCGCCAGAGGTAGCGCAGGGTGCGCACGTAGGTCAGGCCGAGCACCAGCATGGGCAGCAGGTAGCTGAAGACAAAGGTGCAGAGGTCCATGGCGCGGCGGCGAGGCGCGCTCCATGCCGGATGGCACACGGTCAGGTTGGCCAACCGCGATTGGCGGTAGTAACTCAGGTAGGGCCCAGAGAAGAGCAGCGACAGCCCCCAGATGAGACCGATGGCCGCTAGCGCGTTGCGAGGTGTGCGCAGCTCGCGGGAGTGCAACGGATAGCGGATAGCCAGATACCTGCGGGTCAGGCCAGGAAGGGAGACGTCGGGTGAGCGTGTGGATTCGCGGGGGCAGGGGTGGACCCGTGCACCTTGAGCCCCATATCCGCTTCTCAAGGAAAGTCCCTAACACACGGTCACACCGCACATTCCCAGAGGGCAACCCAGCGCATCCCGGACACTCAGCCGCATCTAGATGTGAGGCGGGACCCGGCCCCAGGAAAGGCGCGCGTATAGGCCACTCATCTGCTCTTCCTGGGACTACGACCACAGCCAGGCTCCATCCAGGAGGGCACCCCGCACGTTGAACCGGCTTTGGGGCTCCAGGAGGCTGTGATTACCCACAAGTGACGGTGCACGGAGAGGTAGGACCCAGGCGCCTTGAGGCTTTAGTAGACAGCCTGGAGACACGTCAGGCAAGGTGCTGCAAGGGAATTCCTTAGAGAAGCCGACGCTCTACGGGTCCCACCAGCGCTCTCAGAGCCGACATACTGCACTCTCAGAAGAACTGGGAGGTATATGGGGAATGCGGCCTCACCTCGCTGCTTGTCCAGGGGAGGTCGGGAGCACGCAAGGAAGGAGGAGACAGGGGAGATACCGGAGTCACACCCGGATTTCCTCTCCAGGAATCATCCAGGTGTCCTTCCAAGTTCCAGCTGGGAGCGGGGCGGGGGGGGGGGGGGTGCGGGGGGGGGAGGGGGCGCCGCGGAGGAGGTGGACCTTCCAGCGTTCGCCTTTCCCTGCCCTTGACCCCGGGCCTGCAGGTGGGGTGCAGAGGTGGGTGGAAGCGAGCTAGAGACCTCGGACGTGCTCGCTCGGACTTTGCCATGGGCCCTCGCCTAGGACCCAAATTCCTCAGTCCGGACTGGAGTCGACTCAGCCCACCAAACTGTGGCTTCGAGGCGGGCAAAGTGGAGGCGCCTGAGTTTGACGCCAGGAGACAGACCTTTGGCTTCGTGCACATGATTACTGGATGGGCGACTCTCTGAGCAAGTCACTTAGGAACTCGATCTCGTCTGTAAATTGGGCACAGTAATCCCTCCCATCCCAACCTCAGGGGGCTTTGAGCTCAAGCGAGACCGAGCACGCGAAAACCCTTTGTACCGGGAAACGCTGCGCTTTGTCAGGCGCCAGCGGCGCTGGAGAGCTGAGGTCTCCAACCTGCAGCCCGGAGGATGCGCTTAACGGAGGACACCGCGGTCCCCCATTCTTATTCTTCCATCTCCTCCTCCACGCCTGCTTGTCTTTCACTCCCTCCCGGTCCCTTTGCCTTCTTAGTGTCTTTTTCTACTCTCTGCGCGTCCCTCCTTGACCCTCGAGTCCACGCCCTTCTTCGGCCCCCACCCCGTACCCGAGCCCCTGGGTCTCCAGGGCACTCGCTCACCTGTCCAGGGAGACGGCGGCCAGCGTGAAGCTGCTGGCGTGCATGGTGAGGAAGATGAAGAAGTGCACAGCCTTGCAGAGCAGCGAGCCAAACACCCAGCCGTCCAGGGTGTAGATGGTGGCCTGGAAGGGCACGCAGCACACGATAAAACACAGGTCGGCCACGCCCAGATTGAGGATGAACAGGTTGGTGGTGCTGACCGCCTGGCCGCCGCGCAGCAGCACGGCCAGCACCAGTGCGTTGCCCACGGTGCCCACGAGGAAGATAATCGCAAATAACATGGGCACGATGACCGCCTCGGGCTGCCAGCTGCTCCCGCCGCCAGCCTCGCTCGCTGCCTCGGCCCCCGGGTCACCCGAGGCATTCATGGTGTCGCCGAACACGAGGCTGCCCGGGATCCTGCAGCCGTCTGGGTGTTGGCGAGCGCGCAGCTCCCGCGGCGCTGCAGCGCCGAGCGCGACTCCGCGGAGCTGCGGGCAGAGTGAGCCTGGCGGCGGCTGGGGCGGGAGATGGGGGTGCCCTGGGGTCAGGGGGAGGAGCGAGCAGCCAGAGCAGTAGGATGGTCCCCCGCAGCAGCTGGCGGCGCCTGGGGAAGGGCTGTCAAGTGGCCCCGGCGTATCTCCGCCGAGGCCCAGGCAGCCCACTCCGGGCGCGGAGGACGGTGCTCCTGCCTGCTCCCCGGCCCTCCGGTGTCGTCGGCGCGCTCCAGCCCCGGGGTGCGGTCTGGGCCGGGCTGAGGGGGGAAATGACCTCCCTGGCAGAGGCCAGAGTGGTGGAGGGACCGACTGCCGGGACCTGCGTGTGCGCCGCGCTGTCTGGAGCGCCCTCCCGGGACCCCGCGCTCCTAGACGCTTCTCTGCTGCGTGGCAGGCGCCCCAAACCTCCTGGGGCTGGCTGCGGGGCGTCCTCGAAAGAGTTTCAAGCGGCCGTTAAGGGGTGATGGTGGGGTTTACAAGGGGCAGAGGCGAATGGGGGGCTGTGTTTTCCAGAACTGGCGGGTGGGGGCAGCTCTGCTCTTGGTCCCGCCTCTTCCCATTCCTACTTCCCAGGAGCATCGCGCCTCACAGGAACCCTGGAGAGCAGCAATGAGGAGGATGGAAGGAGGTTCTGAGGGAATTTGGTTAGCTTCATCTCATTTCCTCTCGCCCCCACTGAAAGTTTCCCTCTCCAATTCAATCCAGTATTTATCGAGCATCTACTGTGTACCAGGCTATGTCTTTGGCACTGTGCCTCAGTTTCCTCAGCTGTAATGTAGGATAATAACACCTTCTCAGAGGGCTCTGGTGAGAATGGAGTGAGATGTCTGTGAGAGACCTGAAGCCAGTTGGTAGAATCTGAATGAATCAAATTCTTCTCTTTTGCCTTACCCTATTCAGATATCCAGAAAAGGAAAACTTTAAAGAAACACGAAGTAGCAGAGTTCCATGCATCCGCAGCATTTTCCTAGATGGCCAGGAAGGTGTTTACATTGCAATAAAACTTAAATATTTGTTCCTGATTTTGACATATTAGGCATCAAGCATTTGTGATCCAGAATTATTACTGTTTCTATAGAATTTAAGCTCCCGGTTCATCGGTTCATTAGGTCTGAAAATCACCACCTTCTGCCACTGTAGCTTGATCTCGGCTTCACCTTTCCCTGCCCTGTTCTTTGGGTTCCGGTCAAGAACTCCCCCCTACCACCCCCAGGATCTTGGCTTCAAGAGCCCAGCTCCCTACTTCTCTGGCTGGGGAAACCTCATTCACACCCCTGCCCCGCCTGCCCATTCATTGAATAGGAAGATAGTAGCAGTTCATGTTTATGAGATGCATGCCATGCATTTATTCAATAAGGATTTATTAAGCACTTACTCCTTGCCAGGCACTATTCTGGGTGCTTGGGATATACCGGTGAGCTCTACAAAGATCAAGGCCCTCCGTGAGCTTCCTTCCTAGCAGGGAAGACAGACAATAAACATAACACAAGTCAGTTATTAATCTGTTGCAAGTTGATAAGTACTTGCAGGAAAAGTAGACCAGGGTCAGGAACTGGGCCCACCAGGGTGGTGGTCACGATGCAATTTGAAATAGGATGGTCAGGCAGACTTCATTAGGCAGGTGACATTGGAGCAAAGACTTGAAGGAGGAGAGGGAGCCAGCCTAGCAGATGTCTATGGGAAGAACATTCTATATAGAGGGAATAACCAGTGCAAAGGCCCTAATGAAGGAGTGTGCTTGTGCCCCTAAGCAGTGAGGGAGGCACGGCCTGAGCTGAATCAACAAGGAGACTGGCAGAACAAAAGGCGAGAGGCATAGCATGTATGGCTGTTTTCCATTGTAAGGACTGTGGCTTCTAGTCTGAGTAAAATGAGGAGCCATTGCAGAGTTTTCACTACAGGACTAACATGATCTGATCAACTTTTCTTTTTTAAAAAACTTTATTGAAATATTCACATGCAATTTACCCATTTAAAGTGTTCATTTAGGTTTTAGTATATTCACAGAGTTGTGCAAACATCACCACAATCAATTTTAGAAAATATTTGTTCCCCCCCAAAGAAACCCTTACCCTTTAGCCATCAGCCTCCAATCTCCACCCCTACTGCCAGCCCTAGGCAATCACTATTCTCTGTCTCTGTAGATTTACCTATTCTGGACATTTCATACAAATGGAATCATACAATACGTAGCCTTTTGTGTGGCTTCTTTCACTCAGCATAATATTTTCAAGATTCATCCACATTGTAGAATGTATCAGAACTTCACTGCTTTTTATGGTCAAGTAATAGTCCATTGTATGGTTATAAAGCATTCTAGTTATCCACTCATTTGTCGATGGACATTTGAGAGACTTACTTTTTTAAGATTTCTTTTTAATTGTGGTAAAATACGCATTTACCATGTTAAACATTTGTAAGTGTCCAGTTCAGTAGAGTGTGGAGTATATTCATATTGTTGTGCAACCAATCTCCAGAACTTTTTAATCTTGCAAAACTGAAACTCTGTACCCATTAAACAATATCTCCCCCTTTCCCCTGCCTCCAGCCACCGGCAACCACCACTCTACTTTCTATGAATTTGACCACACTAGATACCTCATATAAGAGGAATCATACAGTATCTGTCTTTTTGTGGCGGGTTTACTTAGTACGATATTCCCAAGCTTCATCCATGTTGTAGCATGTGTCAGAATTTCCTTCCTTTTTAAGGCTGAATAATAGTTCATTGTACAGATATACCACATTTCGTTTATCCCTGGAGGGCCACTGGGTTGCTTCCATTCGTTGGGTATTGTGAATAACACCGCTGTGAACATGGGTGTACAAATATCTCTTTAAGATCCTGCTTTCAATTCTTTTCGATATATACCCACAAGTAGAATTGCTGGATCATATGGTAATTCTTTGAATTTTCTGAAGAACCACCCTACTGTCTTCCACAGTAGCTGCACCATTGTACATTTGCACCAAAAGTGCACCACTATTCCAATTTCTCCACATCCACACCAATACGTTATTTTCTGTTATTATTATTCTTATTATTGTGAGGAAGATTGGCCCTGAGCTAACATCTGTTGCCAATCTTCCTCTTTTTTCTCCCCAAAGCCCCAGTACATAGTTGTATATCCTAGTTGTAAGTCATTCTAGTTCTGCTGTGTGGACACCACCACAGCACAGCTTGATGAGCAGTGCTAGGTCCGCGCCCAGGATCAAACCAGTGAACCCGGGGCCACCAAGGCCAGCACAAACTTAACCACTTGGCCACCGGGCTGGCCCCTCTGTTATTAAGTATTTTCAATATCTAATGGGTATGAGGTGATAGCTCACTGTGGTTTTGATTTTAACTTCCCTAATGATTAGTGCACAGATTTACTTTAAAATGCATCATTTCAGTTAGTCTTCATAACCGTCTTAATTGGTTATCCTCATTCACAGATGAGGGAAAACGTTTAGAGGGAGATTATTTACCGAACATCTCCCCATCAGCAATGGCGGAGACAAGATTGGAGCTGCAGGACTCAAGACTCCAGAACCCGCAGTGCCGTATTGCAGAGCAAAGATTCATAGTCTCCCTTGTCTCAACACTTCTCCCTCCTCGGACTGCTCGCCCCAAAGTCCAGAGAAGGGCATAGGTCCCCAGTAGTCTGAGAACGTCCCTACATCGAGAGACTGCCTGTTGGCTCGGTCAGCGGTTCCTCGGCCATCGCTTCCTTAGGGTCGGCCCAGAAGAAAGCGCAGAGGCGGTTCCCTCACAGGCGGGGGTGCTTGGTTCGCTAGGGTGGGAATCCCATCGCCCAAGTCCCGGGGGAGGTAGACACCCCAAAATCCAAAGTCCTTAGCCAACTGCACGGGACGTGAACCTGACCACCGGTGCAGGGATGCAGGAGGTGGGGTCCATCTCCGGGTCCTCCGGCCCTTGCGGACCGGAGGTGGGATTGCTCCTGAGAGGGTCTCGACAGCTAAGGTCTCCCCGCGTCCCCGAGCCCTCAGCCCCGCCCGCCACGATTAGGCACCGGGCATCCAAGCCCACGCGCAGACGAGCTCCAACAAGTGGCTCCTGCCTGCGGACAGGGCCGTCGATGGCGGAGTCCGCCGCTATCCCGTCAGCCCGTCCTGGCCGGTCCCGCTCTCTCCCGCGCCGGTCGACCCGCCTCCTCTATCCCGTCCTGCTCTGCGGCGCAGGGGCAAGATGGCTGCTGAGAAACAGGTTCCTGGAGGCGGAGGCGGCGGCGGCAGCGGCGGCGGGGGCAGCGCCGGTAGCGGTGGTGGACGCGGTGCCGGAGGAGAGGAAAATAAGGAAAACGAACGGCCTTCAGCCGGATCGAAGGCAAACAGAGAATTCGGGGATAGCCTGAGTTTGGAGAGTATCCTAGAGTAATCGGGCCTAACTCGCAATGACTACGTGTCGTTCTGGCGGGCCGGGGGCGGGAGAGGCGGCGGGTCCTGGCACGTCCTGGGCAGGAGAGGCCGAGGGTTGCAGTTTCTCTCGCCCTTACTTTTTGGCGTTCCGAATTCCAGGGTCTGTGTTTCAACCGGCCGTTCTCGTCTCCTTAGCCCTGCAGTCTGGGGAACGTCGTCTTATTTCAGGCGGCCCCGGGATATTGGGCACATTTCTGCAGTTTCCCCGCAGTTGCCCAGTTGGAGGGCTGGTGACCAGGATGACACTCCGGCCACCCCGGTGAGCTCCTGCCTTGGCACCTGGAGCCACTGAACTGGGAAGAGGAAACGGCAGTCCTGACGTTTTGGTTTAATATTTTTGTCTGACAGCCGTCGGAGATGAGTAATAAAAATTCCAGTTTGATGCTCTGGAAGTGGAGGCAAAGATTGACTGCTCTAAGGAACAGCTTGTTGCCATTTTGAATGTAAATCATCGTGGCTTGTTAACATCACGTATAGCTTTCTTAATAGGTCTGTAGACATTTTGTCTTGTTGAGTCGTTCAGAGGAGCTGGAGGAATCAGTTTCTAGTTTTCATCAGAGTGTATCACAATTGAGTGCTTATGACACTCGTTTGTGGCTTTTCGAAATCAATAACAAATGGAGAACATTTAGGTGAATTTCTGAAATAACACATTTAGCTTGAATCAATGTAGTTAAGTTTTCAGGGGTTTGGAGTTTTACTTTTTGAACTGGCAGTACACTTCCAGATGGCTGTTAGAATGCCTTAATTTTACTACAAGTGGTTTATCTTCTTGTCCCTTTTTGGTTGTTGAAATAGTCCTTTTAGTGTTCAGTATTTTAAAATGCATCATAGGGAAGCATTGAGGAAACTTTAAAATTGTAGATAAAGGGTTTTAGACTTCCTAAAGTTTGGCACATAGTCAAATATTTTAAGATTCATGAAAAGAGTTTGGTCAGTGCTGCTTCTTTTAAAAGAAAAGCTTTAATATATTTATGCAAACTGTGGCCTCGTCTGGTTGGCATGTGCTAACCATAGGCCATGCAGCATCAGAGCCGTTAAGGAAAGTTAGATTTGGCAGATGTAAGTGGTTATGCAAATAGGGAGCAGTACCTGAGTTTATATCCTGGATCTGTCTCAGTGAGTAAAATACTGGGTCCAGGTGTAAATCAGTGGGAACCACCCCAGTTATAGTCAGCATTCAGAATCCAGCAGCTTTATTTAAGCTGTTGGGTTTCAGTAGTCCTCAATGGCTAATAATACCCTCCTTTTTTAGTGTGAAAGTAGTAACAGTTCCAGCAGTCAACTTGTCTACACATTTTGGCCTGTCCTGTGACAAGATAGCTTTTGAAAATGGTTACAAGAGATTTGGCTAATGTACTGAGTATTTCAGAAAGGTTTAATGTGTTATGGTTTGATACAAATATAGACTAATGAGGACGTGTTTTCATTTATTTGGATTCTTGCCATTGTGAGCATTTCCTTAATCTTGGCTCTAGTTCTTCAGATTATTAAGGAATCCCAGCAGCAGCATGGTTTACGGCACGGAGATTTTCAGAGGTACAGGTTAGTATTATATGCAAGATGTATGGAAATCATTGTGGAATTTTCAAACTTGGTTTGAAACATTATGTAACAGGAATTTCCGTGAAAGCATTGTAATTTATTGGTAAACTTTTATAACAGCCTTCAAGTTGCAAAACAAATTTCTAACGTATAATACAGTTCCGTACTTTGAAAGCAAAAATATCCAACTGTTAGATATAGGTTTTGACTAGCTGATTTTTAGAAGTACTACTAAAACGCTCTACATCTCAGATTCTAAGGAGTCAGCCGTGTGGTGAAGGGTCAACAGCACCGGGGCAGAGTGAGCAAGGTAGGCAGTGGGACGAGAAGAGGTGGGAGGAGGAGGCAGGGCCGCATTTTGTAGGGCCCTATAACCCAGGGTAACTCATCCAGGTGTTAATCTAGGCAAGATGGGAAGCCACAAGAGAGTTTTAAACAAGAGACTATTCTGACTTGATTTTTTTTTTTTAATAGGGAAATTTTTAAAACAAATGTAGAGATGATGGTGCAATGAACCCATCACTCAGTTATTACAGTGACCAACTTTCTGCCCTTTTTGTTTCATCAGTTCCCTCTCCTTTTTATTTAAACATTTCCTTTAAAAAAATTTCATTGAAGGATTTTTTACCATTTTATTGAAGTATAATTTATATGCAGAGAAGGGTACAGAAACAGATGAATTTTTCACACCTGTAACTAGCACCCAGATTAAGAGACAGAACATTACCAGCCTCCTGGAAGTCCTGCTTTTGCTCCTTCTAATCACAAACCCTTCCTCCCCAAGGGTGGCCACAGTCATGACGTCTAACAGCTTAAATTAGGCCTGCTGATTTCTGAAATGTATCTGTATGACATCACATAGTGTGCACTCTTTCATGAGAGCCTTCTTTCTTTCAACATTACATTTGAAATTCCTGCATATTGTTGTGTGTAGTTGTAGTTTTTTGTTTTTGTTTTTTGAGGAAGATTACTCCTAGTCCTGAGCTAACATCCGCTGCCAATCCTGCTCTTTTTGCTGAGGAAGACTGGCCCTGAGCCAACATCCATGCCCATCTTCCTCTACTTTACATGTGGGATGCCTGCCCCAGCATGGCGTGCCAAGTGGTGCCACATCCACACCAGGGATCCGAACTGGTGAACTCCGGGCCACCGAAGCAGAACATGCGCACTTAACCGCTGCGCCACCGGGCTGGCCCAGTTGTAGTTTTTTTATTCTCATTAGTATATGGTATTCTCTTCTGTGAACATACCACAATTTATTTTCCACTGTACTGTTGCTGGGCATTTGGCCAGTTTCCTGTTTGGGCTATTATAAATTTGTGCTGCTGTAAACATTGTTATACATGTGTTGGCGGAGGGAAGTATTTCTTTCTGTTGGATATATACCTGGGAGTAGAATACTGTAGGATATGCTTATGTTCAGCCTTAGTAATATATTGCCAAACAGCTTTCCGAAGTTATTAGGCCAGTTTGCACTGCTCCCAACAGTATTTGAGAACTCTGCTCCACATCCTTGCCAGGATTCAGTATGGTCTGTGTTGTGTTTTTTTGCTGGATTATTTTAGAGCAAATCTAGATATACCCTTTCAGTTTGTATCTCCATCAAATAAGGCTTTAAAAAAACATAACCAAAATACTATTATCCCACCTAATCAAATTAGCAATAATTCCTTAGTAATATCTTCTGTAATGATGTAAACAATATAAAAATGTTGTCTTTATTTAGTTCTCCCTGATTTTCTTTAAAATATCTCCACATTTTTTTTTTTACTTGAAACAATCTCAGACTTGCAGAAGAATTTCAAGTACACTACTAATAGCATTTTTTTCCTGAACCACTGAGAGTAGATACTTTACTGAATAATGTGTATTTTCCATAAACAGGGCCATTCTACATAACTGCAACAATCAAAAGCAGGAAATTAATGATAAATTGTTATCTAATCCTCAGGCCCCATTCAAGACTCCCTAATTGTCCCAGTAATTTCCTTTATAGCAAAAGCATCCAGTTCGGAATCATTGCCTGTAGTTGTCACATCGTCTTAATTTTCACTCTAGCACAGTTCTTCAGTCTGTCTTTGGTTTTTCAAGGTCTTCATTCTTTTGAAGATTACAGACCAGTTATTTATTTATTTATTTTTTTAGGAAGATTAGCCCTGAGTTAATATCTGCTGCCAATCCTCCTCTTTTTGCTGAGGAAGACTGGCCCTGAGCTAACATCATGCCCATCTTCCTCTGCTTTATATGTGGGATGCCTACCACAGCATGGCGTGCCAAGCTGTGCAATGTCTGCCCCCGGGATCCGAACCGGCGAACCCCAGGCCGCCGAAGCAAAATGTGTGCACTTAACTGCTGCGCCACCAGGCCGGCCATCAGACCAGTTATTTTATAGACTGTCACTCACTTTGAGTTTATTTAATGTCTCCTCATGATGAGATTCAGGTACGGCTTTTTCAGGAGTATCACAGAAGTGATACTGTATTCATCTCATTGCGCCCATCTAGCGGCACACAGTTTCACTGTGTTCCATTACTGGTATTCTGTTTGGTCACTTGATTAAGGTGGCCTTAGCCAGGCTTCCCCACTGGGCAGTTACTCCTTTTCCCTTTGTAAATTACTAATTATTTTCTGAGGAAATACTTTGAAACTATGGAAGTATCTCATTCTTCATCAGATTTTCAATGTATTCGTTTATTTGTATCTGTATGCACTCATAGTTTCCCATTTTATTCTACGAGTTGTAATCTGATACTATCATTTTTTATTTTGATGCTCTGATTGACCAAGATTTGGCCAGTAAGCCCCTTCAAGTTGGCTACTATGTCCTTTCACATGTTCCCATCTTTGTTAAAGTCAGGTTTGTTGAAGTATTATTTATATACAGTAAAATTCACCCTCTTTAGGTACACAGTTTGAGTTTCGACAGATGTATATAGTTAGGTAACCACTATAAAATCGAGATAGAGAACGTTTCCATCATCTCAGAAAAGTCCCCTGTAGTCAATCCCTTCTTCCCACCCCCAGCTCCTGGCTATCACTGTTCTGATTTCTGACTTCATAGTTTGCCTTTTTTGGGATATCGTATAGGTGAAATCATACTGTATGTAGCCTTTGTGTCTAGTTTCTCTCGCTGCACGTATTGCTCATTAGTAGTCCATTATAGGGATGAACGGCAATCTGCTTATCTCTACCCCAACTGAATGGATATTGGTTGATTCCAATTTTGGGTTCTTTTTTTCTAGTTAATAATTTTATTCAGTGTTGCATTTTTAATTGGATTTTTGGGTGGTAAAATATACATAAAATGAAAATTGGCTTTGTGTAGCCTTCAGTCCTTTTTATGGGTTTTTTTTTTTTCCTTTCTGCTGAGGAAGATTGGTCCTGAGCTAACATCTGTGCCAGTCTTCCTCTGTTTTATGTGGGATGCCACCACAACATGGTTTGATGAGTGATGCTAGGTCTGCACCTGGGATCCAAACCTGTAAACCCTGGGCCACCAAAGTGTAACACACGAACTTAACCCCTACACCAGAAGGCCAGCCCCCTCTATGCACGTTTTCATAAGTTTGTTTATATTGTATATACAACTTTGTATCCTGCTTTTTTGCTGAACATTATGTGGTATGTATTTCTCCATGCCTATAAAAATGTTCTATACATGTGATTTTTATTAGTTGCATTATAACCCAATGTATAAGGATACCATAACTTATTTACCTATTTCCCCAAGTTGGTTATTTATATGATAGCTGGTTTTATAGGTTTAAAAATTTTGTTGCTATGAATCTTTGTTCATACCTCTTTGTATTTCTGATTGTTTCTTTAGTATAGAGTAGTATAGAAGTAGACGGTTCAGGGAGTATAAACTTTTTTTTTTTTTTTTTTTTTTAATATTTAGGGAGATTGTCCTCCCCCTCCCTTTTTTTTTTTTTAAGATTTTATTTTTTTCCTTTTTTTCCCCAAAGCCCCCCGGTACATAGTTGTATATTTTACTTGTGAGTCCTTCTAGATATGGCATGTGGGATGCTGCCTCAGCATGGTTTGATGAGCAGTGCCATGTCCGCGCCCAGGATTCGAACCAATGAAACACTGGGCCGCCTGCAGCAGAGCGCATGAACTTAACCACTCGGCCACGGGGCCAGCCCCGAGTATGAACATTTTTTAAGGATCGTGATAAATGTATTGATATTGCCAGAAAATCTTTACCAATTTATATTTCTACCCATAATGTATGAGTGTTCCATTTGATTTTTATGTAAAAGAGTAAGTGATAATTAAAGCAGAAATTACAAATTGAGGGAAAATATCTAGTTCATAGATTCAACCAGACTGTTATTTCTTCTTTTTAATAACCTCTGTCCTGGCAGCTTTAAGACGGAGATGCTGGGCCAGCCCAGTGGCACAGCAGTTAAGTGTGCATGTTCTGCTTTGGTGGCCCTGGGTTTGCCGGTTCGAATCGTGGGTGCAGACATGGCACCCCTTGGCAAGCCATGCTGTGGCAGGCGTCCCACATATAAAGTAGGAGAAGATGGGCACGGATGTTAGCTCAGGGCCAGTCTTCCTCAGCAAAAAGAGGATTGGCAGCAGATGTTCGCTCAGGGCTGATCTTCCTCAAAAGAAAAAAAAAAAAAGACGGAGATGCTGAAGTATCACTTAAATATCATTTTGTATTGTAAATTATTTGTTATATTATTTGATTAAGGGTTGGTAAATTTTATATGTATTTTACAGTAATTTAGTCAAAATACGTTTATTGAACATCTGTGTGTTACGCACTGTGCTAAGGCATGGGGGAAATTTGAAAATAAAATCATCTTTTCACTAAGAGAGTTTGTATTAGAGACAGACATGTAAGAACGTAATTATAATACTCTATAGTGTAGTGGAAGTAAGAATAAAGAGCTGTGAGAGCACAGAGGAGGGAGGCTCGGCATCAGAGGTGGTCTGTATAGTGCGTCGTGGTGATATCCTAATTAGCCTCCTCACTTTCTTCAAACGTGCTTGCAGTTCCTTTCTCTGTGTCATCATCGGCTCCCTCAGGGTGCCCATCCTCCTTTAATGCATCAGAATCCTACTCGTCCTTTCAGAGCCCCCCATACAGTCCTCTCCAGCAACAGTGTTAACAGGAAGAGAATGGTTGCTCGCGTCCTTTACATTCAGTTCAGCATTTGCCTTGTTTGCCATTTTATCTGCCTGATCCTCCCTAACCAGAGTGTGGTATCTTTGCGAATGAGAGCTGCTCCTCTCTCTCTCTCTCTGTTCTCTGTGATACCAGTCATCCTGCCCTGCATGTTTTAGTTCAGTAAATGTTTGCAAATGATGTGTGGTATCTGTAGTGACATAAGTAGAACACCTCAAACCTTTGACCTTACCTTGTATAGAATTTGCTGTTGAAAGTACTATCAGCTTGGCTGAATGATTTTTCTTTGTGGTTTCTTACAGGGGCTACTGTTCGCGTAGACAAAGACGTCTCCGGAAAACACTCAACTTCAAGATGGGGAACAGACACAAATTCACAGGGAAGAAAGTCACTGAAGATCTTCTGACCGATAACAGGTATTGACTGCTTAGTGTTAGGTACTAAAAACTTCTTGCTAATACATTTGTTGAACAATTACAATGTGCCAGACTCTTAATTATCTCAAGTGATTTCTTTGAGCAGCTCTGTGGAATGGGCGTTTTTACTGTTGTTGTGTTATAGCCTGAGGAAACTGAGGCTCCAAGAGGCTCAATAACTTGTTCGAGAACCGTGGTGGAATGGTAAATGTTAAAGTTAGCAATTAGAATCTAATCACTTATTAGGTAAGCTTTCTAGAATGCAAATTTCAGTGTCTAAGTGCCTACTTAAATCAGTATATCCTAAGTGAGATCCCGCTGAGTGTAAATTATTACAGAAGAGTTCTGTGTTTCCGTGATGAGTGACCCATGCTTAAGACGTGCTGAAGGACTAATCTCTCTAGCGACGTGCATTGAAGTTCTTTAAGTCAGTTCCTCAAACTTTGGCCTGTGGGCCAAATTGGTCTTCCTGCCACCTGTTTTTGTAAATAAAGTTTTATTGGAATACTATTCATTTAGGTATTGTTTACAGCTGCTTTTGTGCTACAATAGCAGAGTAGTTGTGACAGACCATATGGCCCACAAAACCTAAAATATTTACTACTGGGCCCTTTACAAAAGATGTTTGCTGTCCCCTGGTCCAGTATGTGGCCAGGACTTGGCTGGGTAGCATATTGGATAGAGGAGAGTTGGGGAGGCGTAGTTCTTGAGCCTCGTTGACTGTGACCTTGTTGAGAGATGTCGGTCAAGTACAAAACGGAATGCTGCAATATAGCGAAACTGCCATGTTGCGTATCGTTCACTCTTAAGAATTCTGAAGTCTTAGAACGGAGAAGTCAGCTTGGGGGTTCCTAATAGGGAAGACAGGAAGCCTACGTGGAGGAGGCTGGACCTGGAAGGATTTGTGAGAAGAAAGAGCATTCTCCATCAGCGGCAACAGCATGCCGTGGTGTCTGTGAATCTACTCTAGGAGTAAAATGCTCTGGACGGTTGTTCACGGCTGCTCAGGCAGCGAAGAGGTTGGGAGCTTGGTGTATGGAAACACAGTCAGAAATCTCAAGCACAGAGACCATGATGAGCTGTAGCAGGAGGTATTGATTAAATCTGAGGAGATCCAGTATAGGAAGAGTCTTACGATAGCGAGAGCCTTTATTTTGGAGAGGCAAAATTAAGCTGACCTTTAAGGAAGATTAATCAAGGCAGTAGTTTAAAGAAAGATTCACCAGAATAATAATAAAGTGGCTAACTTATTTAGTACTTAGTAAGTGCTAGGCTTGGGTTTGATGTATTTACATGTGTTACTACTTAGGAGAGTGAGGCACAGAAAGGTTAGTGCTTTGCCCAAAGTCACACAGCTAGTGAGTGATGGCACTGAGATTCCAACCCAAACTCTAGAGCCTTCTTCTTAACCACTTCAATATATTACCTCTTAAGGACTTAGTTTCTAACTGGGTTGGGGTGAAGGAGGTGTTGATTCAAAGATGAATGACATTGTGTGCCTGGACTGTCTCTGTTTGCTAAAATTTGGGAGGGATAGGTCTAGATTTGCCACGTTTGAGGGCGTAGCAGACTTGCCAATGAGATATAGCTGGTAGGTGATTAGAAACCTGTGGTGGAGCCTGAGTCAGGATCAGAGGTGCTGATTTGGGAATCATGGTTGATATGGTGAGAAGAGTAGTTCAGAGGAGGAAAGCCAGCGAGAGTGGAGGGAAAGGTGAAAGGCTGAAGATTGCGGCTCAGAGTGTCTGCACCTGATGTCCCTGACCTTATTGTCCAGTTTGCCCCTTCTTCTCTCTCTGGTTTAGATACTTGCTTCTGGTTCTGATGGATGCTGAACGAGCCTGGAGCTATGCCATGCAGCTCAAACAGGAAGCCAACACTGAACCCCGAAAACGGTTCCACTTATTGTCTCGCCTACGCAAAGCTGTAAAGCATGCAGAGGAATTGGAACGCTTGTGTGAGAGCAATCGCGTGGATGCCAAGACCAAGTTAGAGGCTCAGGTTAATGTCTTAACATCAGCTCTGCTTTGCTGTGGAGATTAAAGATGTACTTTCAAAAAAGATACAATTAAACAGAATAGAGTTTCTTATAAATTGGTAGTGAGAAGGGGGAAAAACCTGCTTGGTTTTTCGGGGTGAAGTTGGCATCTCTTGTTTTTGTTTTTGAGCTCTTGGTTTTTAATAATTAACTCTAACTTTTAAAGAAAGCTCATGCTTCTTTTGTTTTTTATTAAGATTATGATAGATTACAACCTTGTGAGATTTCAGTTGTACATTATTGTTAGTCATGTTGTGGGTACACCACTTCACCCTTTGTGCCCTCCCACCACCCCCCCTTTTCCCTGGTAACCACCGATCAGTTCTCCTTGTCTATATGTTAACTTCTGCCTATAAGTGGTCATGCTTCTTTTGATACGGAGATGGAAAGCTTGCATCTTATATTTGGAAATGTTCACAAAATAAGAATTCTTTTTGAAATGAATTTTTTTAAAGGAGATAAATATTCCAAGTTTATATTCAACTTTGGTCCTGATGTTATAGCCCAGGAACTGGCTGTTAAGTCAAATGAAGGAAACAAATTTCCTTTATTTTGAAGTTCTCTCCTAGGAAGTAAATAAATCATAACAAATTACCTATGTGTCACATTTTGTTAGTGGAATCAGTTTTTCACTTTAGTTATTTATTTATTTTAAAGATTGGCACCTGAGCTAACAGCTGTTGCCAGTCTTCTTTTTTTTTTCCCCTGCTTTTTCTTCCCAAATCCCCCCAGTACATAGTTGTATATTTTAGTTGTGGGTCCTTCTAGTTGTGGCATGTGGGATGCCGCTTCAATGTGGCCTGATGAGTGGTGTCATGTCCGCGCCCAGGATCCGAACCAGTGAAACCCTGGGCTGCCGAAGCAGAGCCCGAGAACTTAACCACTCGGCCACGGGGTCAGCCCAGTTTTTCGCTTTAAAAGTCAACGTGAAGGGCCAGCGGTTAGGTTTGCACGTTCCACTTCGGCGGCGTGGGGTTCACCACTTCAGATCCCGGGTGTGGACATGGCACTGCTTGGCAAGCCATGCTGTGGTAGGCATCCCACGTATAAAGTGGAGGAAGATGGGCATGGATGTTAGCTCAGAGCCAGTCTTCCTCAGCAAAAAGAGGAGGATTGGCAGCAGATATTAACTCAGGGCTAATCTTTCTTTAAAAAAAAAATCAACGTGAGTATCTCTATGTTCTTGATATCAAAGTAGCAAATAGAGGAGATTGAGCCGTAGCAGTGGTTCTTGGCTGTTGAAGCCGTTCCTTTTTCCTTCCCCTCCCAGGCTTACACGGCGTACCTCTCAGGAATGCTGCGATTTGAACATCAAGAATGGAAAGCCGCCATTGAGGCTTTTAACAAATGCAAGTGAGTCCTTCGATCCAAAGGCTGTGGCCACTTTTGATTAGAGATAGTGAAATTCGAGTTGAAAATCAGCTCATGATTGTTTCTGTGAAAGTTGGTACAATTTCTTTTTTTTCTTTTCCACTTTGGAAATATTATTATTCTCTTTCATCCTTAGAACATGACAGTTCTGGTAATTGGTAGAAGCACCTCAAAGTGCTGGGTTTTGTTTTTAGCCACTGTGCTCCTTATGAATTTATTTTCTGAAAATAAGGCTGCTGTGAAACCTGATGTTTCTTTTCCTCACAGAACTATCTACGAGAAGCTAGCCAGTGCTTTCACAGAAGAGCAGGCTGTGCTGTACAACCAGCGTGTGGAGGAGATCTCGCCCAACATCCGCTACTGTGCATATAACATTGGTGAGCAGGGACTGAGTAGAGCATTGACGAGTGGCTTGGTGCTAGTTCATCTCAGAGAGCCTAGAGAATTCATTTAGCTCTCTTCCCTTTCCCTAGCATCCATCCTTGGCATGGGTTTTGGTTGATGAACAAAGTAGAATTGTCGAAGTCAGCCCTGCTCAAAATCACAAGCCAATTCCTTGGCTTCCGTTTCCATCCTGCCGTCTTCTGTGCTCCCCAAGAGCTTCGTACAAGGACCTGGGATTCACTGAAGCATGCTTGTCAGGGGGAAGAGCTCCCAGTTGAATCCAGTGGTTTTTGAGAGAATACCCCAGACCCTCGAGGATCTTCCACTCTTTCTCTCTCTCTTTCAGGGGACCAGTCAGCTATCAATGAACTAATGCAGATGAGATTGAGGTCTGGGGGCACTGAGGGTCTCCTGGCCGAAAAATTGGAGGTAATCTAGTATGTACATTTTTGTGAAAAGTCTGGCTTGAAAAAGTCCAGAAAAAGAAGAAATCCATAATCTCATCACCCAATATAATTGCTATTAACATGCACGCATTTATAGCTATATCTGTATTTTTAACAAAACGCTTTCTTCGTTTAATTTTTTTTTTTTTTAAGATTTTTTATTTTTCCTTTTTCTCCCCAAAGCCCCCCAGTACATAGTTGTGTATTTTTAGTTGTAGGTCCTTCTAGTTGTGGCATGTGGGATGCTGCCTCAGCATGGCTTGGTTAGCGGTGCCGTGTCCGTGCCCAGGATTCGAACTGGTGAAACCCTGGGCCACCGAAGCAGAGTGCATGAACTTAACCACTCAGCCATGGGGCCGGCCCCTCATTTAATATTTTTAAGTATTCACCTTTTTTACCTCCTTACATTTATTTTCCAAGCAATGCAGGCTCATAGGAAAAGTAGGAAATACAAAAGATGGGGGATAAAAATAAAATCATGTGGGTTACCACCCAAAGTTAACCACTGTTAATAATGTGATGAATATCCTGCAGGCTTTTGTATGTCTGAAAAAAGGGCATGTATTTTAAAAATGAGATCTCAGTATGCACTGTTTGGGAACATGCTTTGTAAATATAATGTCACATGCGTTTTTTTCCACTTCAGTAAATACGTTTCCATGCCATCATCTTTTGATGGCTGCGTAGTACTCCGTTGAAGTCTGCTTTATTTGACCACTTGACTATTGTTGATTAAGTGGGAAACAGTATTACCGTGAATACCTATGTCCCCAGTTTTTGTACACATTCTTACACATTCTTAGTTATTTCTTTAGGATAAATTCCTGAAAGTGAAATTGAATGTTTGAAAGCTTTTGATACATATTGATAAATATCTTTAAGTTTCTAGTGATTTACATTTCTGCCTGTGGTGTATACGGATATGCATTTCTCCTTACAGCCTTACCAAAACTTGGTGGTGTTCTTTTTAATCTTCTATTATATTCTTTTAATATTTGAGTTTCCATAAGCTAAGATATATGATACCAAGGAGGAATTTAAATATGTTTGTATATGCTCTACTTTATAAAGTATAATATGTTGGATATAAAAAGACAAGTAATAGTTTTCAGTTGTTTTCACCTCAGTCCCCACAAAGCTTTAACTTTTCTTTGTGTGTGTGAGGAAGATTGGCCCTGAGCTAACATCCATTGCCAGTCTTCCTCTTTTTGTTTGAGGAAGATTGTCGCTGAGCTAACATCCGTGCCCATCTTTCTCTATTTTATGTGGCATGCTGCCACAGCGTGGCTTGACGAACGGTGTGAGGTCCCTGCCCGGGATCCAAACCCATGAGCCCCGGGCCACTGAAGCAAAGCGTGCAAGCCTAACCACAATGCCACCAGGCCAGCCCCAAAGCCTTAACTTTTTAAAACTGCTTTCCAGGCATTGATCACTCAGACTCGAGCCAAACAGGCAGCTACCATGAGTGAAGTGGAGTGGAGAGGGAGGACGGTCCCAGTGAAGATAGACAAAGTGAGGATCTTTTTACTGGGGTTGGCTGATAATGAAGCAGCCATTGCCCAGGTAAGGAGAAGCACCTGTTATGCTCTCTTCTGTGTGTGTCTCAAGCTTGTCCTTGTGTGTTTAACATGTAGTATTTTGTTAGTGTTCATTGCTCACAAAACGAAAATTTATTTTGCTGTTGTTTGGGATTTGGTAACAGTCTCAAGAGGCACTCTGTTGAATAAAATTATTTTAAAAGCTGAGTTTATAGAGGAGGTTTCACGGTTAGAGGGCAGAGAAATTGACAGTGGTAGTCATCAGCATAAAAATGGGAGCAATAAGAGGCTGGCTTGACAGAAGGGATCATGTTTGGTGCGGCAGCTTAGCTGTCATGTCTGTCATGTCTCTCTGACCTGTTGTCCTAACCTTCTGGCCCTAAAGGGGCTGCCTCTTGTTCCTGGGCCTTTTAAGGAGAACGAAGCTAAGCCAGAATATCTTGTTTTATGTGTGGTGTATATATAATATTCATGCAAAGCTGTACTATTTGATGCTGCTTACCGACATAATTGTTAATTGTATTTGTGGGTGTGAACAACCAAATGAGTTCCAAAAGATGACAGATCCTAGCGATCTTGGTTTGCGCAAAGTAGACAGTGATTAAGGCACTATTTCTAGAGCTCCTCCTCCATATGAGGCAAAGAGCATCTAAAAAAAAAAAAGACAATGCTGCCAACTGTGTCTGCAGCCTCACCAGGGACCAGTGGTGTTTCATGAGACTTTATAGTAAGCTATTGCACCTTGAATAATTTGGATGTAGGGGTGTTTGTTAGTTGTGCTGATAAATTGTTTTAAGCATCCAAACTTTTCAGTGACTTGTTCCAAAATAGCTATTTTGGGTTGGGGGCAGCTTTGAACTATGGAAGAATTCTTTGTATCTTTGTGTTGCATATTGCCCCTCTCATTTCCCTTTTATTTGCTTGAAGGATAGAAGACTAGAACGATACCACAAAGTTGATTTTTTTTCCTTAAACTGAAAGACTGAGAAACTTTTTGAGAGCATTTCATTGGCACTATTTTATGGCAGTATCTCTTTTGGACTAGGGCTCTGGTGGCAACCATTTAGATCATGCGATTGGGTTAATTCTTTTGTTTTAAAGTGATACATGCTGAAAGAACTGCCATTAGTGACAATGGGGCAGGAATTCTGGCTAGAACAGGGGTAGGGGGAGGCCCATAGGGGCAAATTAAATGGGGGCTCCTTAGGAATGGGGCCACAGACATATATCAGATAAAGGACAAGAAAAGCTAACATTTATTAATTTAAAAAAATTATTCAGCTTAAAGTTTAAAACATGTAAATGATGTTTTTAAGAGCTCAATCTATAGTCCTGCTTCCTGTGCATCTTCATTCATGTTGCATTGTAGTAAAAGGAGAAGAAATTATTTCCTTTTAGTCTTTTTCATAGTCATAAGATACGTATTTTTTTACTTGTTAGAATTATACTGATATCTGATTTTGTATCCTGTTTTTATTAACATGTTGTAAGGATTTTTTGTGTTCTTACAAATCATTTCACAATATTTTTTAAATACTTTGGGATCACCTAGACAGAGACACCACAGAGATGGGCAAAGGGAGGTAATGATCCTCCTTAATGTCCTGGATACACTGCTTAATGCTTTAATGTGTTTATCTTTTTAACTCTATGGGGTGAATGATACTCTCATTTTACAGATGGGAAAACTGGTCTCAGAGAGACTATATAACTTGCCCACAGCCATATGCTGATAGAAAGGAATACTTGCATTTAAAACCATGCCCTTTTGACTCCAAAGCTCGTGTTCCTTGAACTTTTCACATGCCCTGTTAGATTCATCAGGAAGGCTAGTAACAGGATCATTTTATTTGGCTTTGAAGAATAGCTAAATGTAATTTCACTTAACAAAGTACATAAGCAGCGTCCTGGGCCGCAGGTAAAGACTGAATAAGTAGACCCTTAATTGAAACAAATAGTCTTTGGCGGGGGAGTCATCTCCAGTTCAGGATGTAATCAACAATCAGGGAAAGGGGAGTTTCCCACGTGAGAGAAGATACAGGAATGTTTTATCTGAATTTATCTTTCTCTTTACACATAATTAGAGAATAAAAACCTATTTTGGGGAGGTCTTTTTGCCTTAGTCATAAAAGAATTTAGTTTGTGCTAAATTAAACCAAAAACATTGTACAACTGCCCGTGAAGCCATTGCTTTTAAAACTGAAGATCACTTCAATCGTGTGATGACCAGTTGAGCTTTGTGCACGTTTGTGAAAGGATTACTCTTCAACTTGAATTTTAGTATAGTTGGAGGATCGACTTCTGGATCTCCAGGTCATAGCCACCCGTTCTAAAGCAGTTCAAGAGTGGCCAAAATCTTGATGACGTTGGCAAGAAAGGACAGCGACATTATTCCACCCTTTAATAGATGAAAAAGGAGATACTCAAAGTCTGTCTCTCAACACAGCTGCTGCTAGTTCTGCGTTTGCACCTCATCTTCAGTGTGCATGTTTATGTGGTTAAATACGTTCTGTTTAATATCCATCTTCAATACACACAAAAACAGTCGGTGGAACTTCGTAAATGCTGTTTAATCAAAGCAGTCTCTCATTGGACGTTTGCATTCTAGACAGTTTGCAAGTACTATAAACAATGATATAATGAATCTTTGGTGGATTTTCCCATATTTTGGATTACTGTTATAGAATAAATTGCCTAAAGTGAGAATACCATATAGATTTAAAATATATGTTTAACCTCTTTTCTGATTAAATAGAGTTATTTAAATTAAGAATTTTCAATCTTGGGTTAATGGAGAAGATGTTTATTTTAAAGCTTTTGTTTATTATTAAGCACCGGCCCAAAAAAGTGAAGTGGAGGGAGAGCAAAAGAATCTGACTGTATTTGACAGTTTGGGTTTTTTCTCACATGCTGTGTTTTGTTACGGTATTTAAGGTCTTTATCAAGATGAAAACAGTCCTTCAATAAGCAGCTCCTTGCAGTGTAAAAGCTCAGTAATGAAGGTGATGCGTTTTTGTGTGGTGGTAGCGTTTTCTAAAGCTCTCCAGCATCCCTTTAAGCCCATTATCTCTATGTGTTACTTACATTGCTTCAGTTGTTAAATGTAAAAACTTACAAGTGCTCCTACGCTCAAGAGTCACAGCCCTTGCCATGGACATGTTTTATGCAGATCCATGGAGGGTTCATTCAAGATTTTATGTTGAAGGTAAGTCAGGATCAGTATCTGAGGTTTCCTGCCCCAGCTACCGAAGACTTCTAGACTTCTATTGCTAAATGTAGTTGCTCCTCAGTCACATTGGGTCATTAGGAAACCTAACATAAGGCTTTTCCTGACCCAGTAAAAAATTATGATGTACAGGTACACTAGGAATGTTGTATGAGTTTTTAATTGCTGTTCCACAAGATACCATGGAGTGTTTGAAGAGTGTATGAAATCATGGGGTTGGAAGACACCATATGAGGACAGTTTCAGATATTTCCATTTAGAAAGATAAAGGCTTGAAGGGGGAAGAATATTTGAAGCCTGTTAGCATAGTGAATTACATTGATAAATTTTCAGTGTTAAACAATCCTTGCATATCTGGGATAACCACACTTGGTTATGGTATATTGTACTGTTCATATATTGCTGCATTTGATTTGTTAATGCTTTGAGAATTTTGCATCTATTTTCATGGGGAAAAGTGGCCTATAATTTTCCTTTCTCCTAATGTCTTTTTCAGGGTTACACACATCTCATAAAACAAGTTTGGAGAGGTTTCTTTCAGTTTTCTGAAAGAGTTTATGTAATGTTGGTATTTTTTCCCCTTAAATATTTGTTATAATTCACCAGTGAAACCATAGGGCCTGGAGTTTTCTTTCTAGGAAGGTTTTTAAAATTATTTTTGCTCATTTTAAACAAATATAGTTTCTTTACAAGTTAGAGGTCTATTCAGATTTCCTATTTCTTTTTTTTTGTTTGTTTTTAAAGATTTTATTTTTTTTTCCTTTTTCTCCCCAAAGCCTCCCAGTACGTAGTTGTATATTCTTCGTTGTGGGTCCTTCTAGTTGTGGCATGTGGGACGCTGCCTCAGTGTGGTTTGATGAGCAGTGCCATGTCTGCGCCCAGGATTCAAACCAACGAAACACTGGGCTGCCTGCAGTGGAGCGCGCCAACTTAACCACTCGGCCACGGGGCCAGCCCCTAGATTTCCTATTTCATTTGTGTCAGTTTGGATGTGTTTTAATTTTAAAAGGAATGTATTAATTTCATGTGAGTTGTTGAATTTATTGACATGGAGTTTATAATATTCCCTTATTTTAATGTTTGTAGAGTCTGTAGTGTTATCTCCTGTTAAATGCCAGGTTAATGTGCTAGTTCTGGTGAATACGGTTATCTGTTGTTTTAAGGGTCTTACAATACATTGGGATCACTTGAGTATCAGACACCTTTAAATAATGTGATAGATCAAACAAAATGTGTATTAATCCCAGAGAATCTGGTAAGATTTTAACATTAAAAAGAGTTTTAAGTGTCTGATGTCCTATATTACACATATGCCAAATCAAGCCAGTAAAATAATTTAAGTACTCTGTCAAGTAAAGTTTAGTTAAGTCTTAGATGTCTTTAAATTCTTAGATTAAATGTCTATTGAACTGAATGAACCATGGGTTATTAAATATGGAAAATGTCCTTTGGCCATTTGAGGTTAATCTCAAGAAGAACCACTTGCTCCTTGGTGCCACTGGCAGATTCTTTGGCTGGATATAACATAGGCCTGACCTACCTTGCCGGTTCTCATTATTTTGTTGAGTTGTTCTCTGCCATGGAAACCAAGAACTATGCCTTAGAAACAGGACTTTTAATTTCGGTGCCTCTTAGCCCAGCTAATATTGGTATTTGCCACCCTCTAGGAACTGGAATGCAAGAATTTGATAGCCCCAGCTTATTGCTTGCTTGCAGAGGTTTTTATGACATTTAAATACTAAAACAGTAGTTTACTGAAAAACATGGAAGAAATGATTCAGGGAGATAAAATATTAGACTACAAAGACTGGAGCTGAGAATCAGCTGCCAGAATCCAGGTGCAAAGTTCATAGTCTCGTTAGCCGAACTTTACTAAGTCTTCACGTCTTTAACATTGTCTGTCTTTGTAATTTATTTCTATTTTGCTTTATTGATACTTGATCACACCTGAATTGTCTCTGGTGGTTGCATTGTAAGGGTATTGTTAGCTCTTTTTGTAGGGGAGGGCAGGTTTAAAATGTATGCAGGTTTGATAATTCTTATCCTCAAGTTATATTTTAAAGTTTGAGTGGAAGGGAGACCATTTATCCTTTTCTTTGAAAAAACAATCTATTCTTTTTTTTTTAATTGCTTTTTCTCCCCAAATCCCCCCAGTACATAGTTGTATATTTTAGTTGTGGGTCCTTCTAGTAGTGGCATGTGGGATGCCACCTCAACATGGCCTGATGAGCAGTGCCATGTCCGCACCCAGGATCCGAACTGGTGAAACCCTGGGCGGCCGAAGCAGAGCATGGGAACTTAAGCACTTGGCCACGGGGCTGGCCCCCAAAAAAATCTCTTCTGAAGTGAGGTTTGGATCCTTCTTTACTAGATTCCATGTGTTTTTTCCTAGACCTCAGTGGGCCGAGTGAGGCTTGGTGCCCATCCCCTTGGTTCTCCTACGGGTGTGGTGGAGAACGTGGTCAGACTTGCCTTGTGTGTCTCTCAGTCGCACCGCTGCCTTCCTGCAGTTTTTGTAGACAAGTGAAAACAATCTGGGAACTCTGTTTTTCATAATAGGGGTCTCTACCTGAGGACACACACAGCTCATTTTCCTCTGTACCAGTCAGTAGAAAGCACATCCTGGAGTGTTGGAAGTGTTAGAAAAATTGATCTAGAATTTCTTTATTTATTCATCAGGATTGAGTAACACATTGCTTCTAGGTTTATGAATTCTCTCTGTCATAGGCACACCTGGGGAAAAGGTCCAGGCAGACCACGAATCCTTCTGCAGAGAGTTTGTGCTTGTGTGGAGGCGCACGTTCTTGGTGGCACAGTGGCAGACTTGGGAGGTCTGCACGTCGACACTGAGGAATTCTGCCTCTATGAAAGAGGTGTTTCTTGTTCCGTTGTCCTTTCAGGATTATCTTGTCCACCAAGATAGGTTTATAGAATAAGAGCGTAAGAAGCAAGCGGGTTTCAGGTTTCCCGTTTGGAGCCATTTTGCCTGGCCCAGGGGGCATCATGAGAAGTTCTGCTCCAGAGTTGCGTGGTCTTAGAATCACTGTGCAGTGTGGGCATCATAAAAAAAACACAGCCAACTGAAGTCCTCCCCTTCAGTCAGGCTTTTTCCTTCATTGTGGTTTAGGACTTTTGTAAAATTTCCAGTGGAACTTAGAATTTTGCAGGAGCAGTGGGAAAGTCTGCTTATGCAGACGTTTCCTTATTCAAAAGGAACATATCTGGCAGTAAAGAGGTTTAGCATTTTAGCATCATTTTATGTTTTTCATTTGAGCCATACCCTCCCTACAGTAAAGGAGACAGAGCCTGTGTAGCTGGTAAAACCAAGTTTGCTCTTTTCTTACTTCTACACCCATTGCCCCAACTGCTGAACCCCACCCATCTTAAAAAGGGCCCTAACCACTGAGCCCCACCCATCTTAAAAAGGGTGTTGGTGGCATATTTGCTGGATCGCATGGCATCGGAACTGGCGTGGGAGTTCATCCTGCCTGCTACTGCTGTGGCTCTGGTGCATGTCTGTCCTGTCCACGATCTCATTCCAGTTGTTAACTGCTGTACAGCTGCCTCGTTCCACAGGATTAGGACTTTGAAAAATTTAGCCAGTGAGTTTGATTAAATGAGTATAAAGCATCTTGCTAACTCGAGGTGCCTAACAGTGGTTAGTGTGAAGTGTGTTTCTCTAGAGCTGCACTGGCCAGTCCAGCAGGCGCTTGAACACGTACGGCTGTTTAAACTTGAATGAATTAAAATTTCAAGTGCATGGTAGCCACATGTAGCTGACGACTGCCGTGTTGGAGAGTGCAGATACAGGGCGTTTGTATCACTGCAGAAAAGTCTGTTGGACATGCTGCTCTGGGTTTCAGTGAGTTTATGGTGGCATGTTTCCCTTTGTGGATTTACAGAATGACTGTGCCCCCGATTCATTCCTAAGTTAGTGAACAACAAGAAAGTCAAGTAACTTATAAATAGAAAAGTGTATTTGATTTATATTGGGTAATTTACAAGGAAGTTTTTCACACTGGGAACTAGGGAAAACACAAGAGTTCTTAAGAGAAGAAAAGGTATTTTTTTAAGCCCCTACCACCCACCTCTTGAAGGAGTGGGCAGTACTGGGTTTTCTTTTGGGCTTTCTTAGAGGTCAGTGGAATGTTAAGAGAACATATTGGACGTTAGTTTCTGTGGAAAGTCAAACATAATAATGGAATGTTGATGTTTTAATGTCACAGTGGGTCTGCCAGTAACACAAGTTCGTCTCCTTTCTGCCTTTCATCCATTCCCACCTGCTCAGTCAGATTCTTTAGAGTGATAATGTGGTTTGGCAGGTATTCAGTTAATGAATCACTTTTTCTCTTATCCCAGCTGGCTAACAGAGGGGTGACGCCCTGTCCTTGTAAAGACTGTCATCAAGTGCTTGTCAACCTTGTCTGCCCAAAAATGTCCTCAGCATAGCCATGTGGAATATCCAAGTGGAGAATTTCTGTGGTGAAGAAAACCTCTATGATATTTAGGAGAAATCTATTTTTGATTGGGTGTTGATTAAAACAATGTTGCTCATGTGCTTGGACCTAAAAAATTCCGTGTATTCAAGTCTGTTGGGTGCATTTGTAAGGGTAATTCTGCTGACATACAGAAGAGCTGAAGATAGTTTGTTCTGGAGAGAAAAAGGAAAAGAAACTTCTGCTCTGCCGTCCTTCGGTGTGAGGCAAATCTAGTCTGTAAGGGCCCTCTAGGGATGCAGGTGCAGGTGTTGAGCAGAGGTAGAAGGTTGGAGGAAAGTAGTAGAAAGTTCTATGATAGGAAAAGATTTCAGGCATCTGTTGCCTGACAGCTTCAGATCAGTCATACAGATACTTTTTCAGTATGTTCCTGTTATACATGTGTATATATAAAATCCCCATTTCCATATGACTACTGAATAAGACTGTAAGAAAAATCTTGTGTGGTGGAGAATGGTAACAATTGGAATGATTTCTGATTTGGGGTGGTTTTTGATTGGATATTTGTGTTCACGTGTAATGGGGGGAGGCAGAGCGCTGTTCTGCTCTCATCCCGTCAGAATACTATGGCTCACTCAAAATCTGCTACTGCATTCTGCCTTTGTTTAGGCTGAAAGTGAAGAAACCAAGGAGCGTCTGTTTGAATCCATGCTCAGCGAGTGTCGGGACGCCATCCAGGCGGTTCGGGAAGAGCTCAAGCCAGATCAGGTAGGACTGTCAGCTGAGCCACTGGCTCTTGCTCTGGGCTGAGGCCCTCCTCAGTCTGCGTGTCTCCTTCTCAGGTGGGGTCCCAGTGGTCTGAGTGCATTAACTCTTAGTCACTGGGTTTTTTTAGGTGTGGCGACTGGCTAACAAATAACAAAAGCCTCTGGCCGCCATCAAGTTGAGAAATCATTTTCTCTATCCTGTTCCTCCTAATGGTTTCATATATTAACTGTTAAGCCTTTGGTCTCAAATTCATGTCTCCAGGTGGACTTCTCCTGTGCTCCCTTTTTCTAATAACGTCACTGATTCATTCAGGCCTCTAGGCTGAAAACCTCAGAGCCATTTTTGTCTCTTTATTCTCTATCACCAAAAACCCTATTTATTCTCCCTTTGTAATTGCTCTTGCCCCTTGTCCATTCCTCCTGTTTCTAATTAGCCCTTTTTCTTATGCCTAAACCACTACAAAGGTCTCCTGGCTGCTTTTCCTACCTTGGTCTCGCTTCACTTCTCCAAGCCTTCCTTGCCAGAAGCAAATTGAATCTTTCTAGATCCCATCTCACTGTCTAATTATGACAAGCCCAGGGATTCCACTAAGTCTAGGGCAATGGTCTCCCAACTTTTAGGATAATGCACCTCATAAGTAAAATTGAGCATGCACCTCTGCTATGTTTATTTGTAAATAATATACCTTATTTAACTGATTTGTAATATATAAAACGCATTAAAATAAAATTTTTAGGAATGAGGTAAATAGAAATAGAAGTTCTAGTTTTCTTCTTACACCCACACTCGTTGGGTTGTGTGCACCCTGCTTTAGAGACCACTGGTCTGGCAGATGCAGTTCAGACTCCTTGAGCTGTGCACGCACACGCCTTCCCCCGTCGGTTTCCAGCCTCCATTTCCAGCGCTGTGCTTCCCTGCTTCCCTCTGAGGCCTCTGCCTCAACCTGTTGTACTCACCGTCCTAATATGCCTGTGCTCCCTCAGTGCATTCCTCACACTGTTCTCCTTCCACTCCTCACACCTGGCTCATCCTCCCTCCTCCTTTTCACCAATCCACACCCCACCTGTTCTTCACGGTCCAGCTCATAGCTCACCGTCTCTGAGAAGCCTGCCTGCATCCTCCTAGCCCACAAGGGTATCTCCCTTTTCTGAATATCTCATACTTGCAGCTGTAATTTTTATTTGATAGTTAAGTATTGCCTTTTAATATTTTGTATGTTGTTTTATATTTACTTTTTCATTATATTTCCTCAAGATTGTAAGCACCTTAAAAGCAACTATATATTTTTTTCAGCATCTGCCACAGTAGTTTGAGTATAAAATGTTCAATAAATATTTGTTAGGCTGTAGTCACCTGTTTCCTTTTCCCGTTAAGCGGCTTTTGTTTATTACACTTCCCATCCTCCTCTTAACAGGGGCGCACAGAGCCCCAGCCTCCATCATTCACCTTGAATTCACAGCAGTTGCCGGGACACCTCACAGAATGAAATGAATGTGGTGATACCAAGATGTATTCATTTCCTAGTGCTGCTGTAACATTACTACAAACTTCGTGGCTTAAAACAACACACATTTATTATCTTACAGCTCTGTATGTTGGAAGTCTAAAATGGGTTCTCGGGGCTGCGTTCCTTGCAGCCTTGGAAGCTCTGGGGGAACCTAGAGGAGAATCCATTTCCAGATTCCAGATAATGCGTTTTCTGGCTTCTGGAGGCCACCTACATTTCTTGGCTCCTGGCTCCTTCATCTTCAAAGCCAGCAGCTAGCATCTTTTCTCCTCTCTGACCTTGCATCAGTCCCAGTATCTTCTCTATATCACTGACCCTCCTGCCTCTCTCTTCTGAGGAGCCTGTGAGTACATTGGGCCCCTCCTGGATAATCCAGGCTAATCAGAAGATCCTTAATTCATCACCTCTGCAGGGGCTCTTCTACCATGTGAGGTAACATCTTCACAGGTTCCAGAGTTAGGATATGGACATCTTTGGGGGCCGTTATTCAGCCAGGCACAAAATGTAGGAGCTGACAGCACAAGGGGCTGAACTTGGATCTAAGGCACAGACCTGATAAGGGAGCAGTGAACCGTGGAATGTCTGCTGTTCATGCTGCGGGTCTGGACACTGGGAGTAGTGGTCAGGAAGCCTTACTGGCCATTACTCTGAATTCTCTTACTCAAGTCCAGTTTTTAGATGCCGGTGGCAACTGAGCAACCCTGTTGCTAGAATATCCAGTAGATCTTTCATATTTGAGGGCCCCTAACTTATTAGAGTCTATGCACGTGTTCCAGGGCACACTGGGGACCATACCACTAAAGGCAGTGGTCAGAGCCAAGGATTGGATCAGTTGTTTTAGCTTTACCTTTTTCACTTTCTGCAGAAACAGAGAGATTACACCCTTGAAGGGGAGTCGGGGAAGGTATCTAATCTTCAATACTTGCACAGGTAAGGGGGTAATTTTTTACTCTTTCACATTGTGAAATACATCATTGGGAAAAAAAGAGTGTGTTTAGTGTTTGTGTATGTTTTAATTTATAATTTAATATGTAATAAATAATACTAATATATCTTTGTACATTTTATGAGTGTATATACTGCATTTGTGATTATTAGAATTATTATTCTAATTATTATTCTAGTTATTAGAATAATAATTCTAATATATATATAATTGAAAATTTGTATACGGTTTAAGAACTGGAATGCAACCAATAACTTTGAAACTCCCTGTGGCCCCACCCTGGTCGATTCCTCCCCCTCTTCTACAGCTCACCACTCCTTGTTGTGCCAAGCTCCTAAAGTTCTCCTCCTCTGTGTTCTCACTTACATTGTACCTTCCACATTTAAGTTCAGTATCAACTCAAGTTTAATTCCATCTGGAGTTTATTTTTGAGTCAGGTAAAGCTCTGCTTCACCTTTTTCCATGAGGATGATGGATTGTTCCAGTGCTCTGTCCTTTCTCTGCTGGTGTGCACTGCCAGCTCCATCAGGCATCCATTCTGTTTTCTCCTTGCCTGCTCTTTTTCTGGACTCTCTTCTGCTCCGCTGATTATTCGTCTGTCCTTACACCAGCCAGCACAGTGAATTACTACAGCTGTGCCGTAAGTCTGGGCATCTGGCAGAGCAGCTCCCCCCACCAGCTTTCTCCTCAGCCAGCACAGTGAATTACTGCAGCTGTGCCGTAAGTCTGGGCATCTGGCAGAGCAGTTCCCCCCCACCAGCTTTCTCCTCAGGTGTATCTTGACTGTTTTTGTCCCTTTGCTCTTTCATATACATTTTTAAATTACCTTGCCAAGTTTAGGTTTTTTTTTAAAGGTGGATTATTTTGTTTCACAGAAGAAAGGAGGAAGGAAGAGTGACATTTTTGGAACTTCCTGGGAAGAAATAAAATTACTTGGGAAGGAAAACTCCTCTTCTTATCTGATTTTTTTTTCCGTGTGACCTTGAAATTTTAATTTCTTAGTTACTACTAGTAACTTTTTAGTGAACCTGGCAATATTTTCAGCCACCCCCCTACCCCCTCCCTTCTTTATAAAAACAAAACCACAAGAACTCCTCTCCCCCTACCTTAATCTCCATTCTTAGGGAATTTGGTATTACAGGAATGTCAAATTGACTGCCAGATGACTCAGATGCGTGGGATATCAGCAAGAATGGCACTTAGATGTCCTGTGTTTCAACAAGCCTCTGAGAAAGATGAGGCTCTGGGAATTTAAGAGACGAGCTCGTAGTTAGTAGCCACACGGAGTCAGTCAGGAGCTATCCAGCTCTGTAGCCTTGAAAAGACCCCGAGGGCTTCAGCAAGGCTCGGGAAGCTTTCAATCCGTGAAGCCCCCATGCCCTTGGATCCGTTCTCCCGCTTCAGATCTGGCTAGTATCACGATCATGGATTTCAGTTAGGATTTCAAGGCCAGCTTTGGGGTAAATTGAAGTTAGGAATCAGGTAACTCTTGTATTTTAATAAAACTTTGTAAAGATGTATCTAAATTCCTCTGCCACTCTGTGAATAATGATTACTTTGTTTCGAGAGTCTGATTTTTCCGCAAAGCTTTAAGAAAATCCATCTCTTGACCTTCTCTCTCATTTCTCCGAAGCAGGCACTTTTAATTCTTTTTAAACAAATTCTTTTGTTATTTACATTGATGTCTCTAGATGACGTGTCTGTTGCTACTTCTTGATTTGAGGATTTAAGTATTTTATACCACTTTCCACTGTAGCCCTCCACTCCCACTCTACACCCTGACCCCTCTTGACCTCCCATCCGACTCTTATATGGGCTTTCTCATTTTTGTTGCTGTTTTAATTTTTGAGAGCTTGTTCGTTTTCTTTTTGAATATTATTATTTTTTTTTTTTTTGAGGAAGATTAGCCCTGAGCTAACATCTGTGCCCATCTTCCTCTATTTTAGGTGTGGGATGCGTGCCACAGCATGGCTTGATAAGCAGTGCATAGGTCCGCACCCGGGATCCAAACTGGTGAATCCAGGCCACCAAAGCAGAGCACATGACTTAACTACTGTGCCACCGGGCCAGCCCCTGAATATTATTTTTTGAATATAGCATCTCCTAATTTCATGACCACAGAGTCTTCCTTTATCTTTCTGAGGTTCTTTATAATAGTTTTCCGAAGTTTTCTTCTCCTTGCAAAGTCTGGTTGTTCCAACTTGCTTTTTTTTCCCCTTTTCAGTTTTGGCCTCTTCATCTTGTTAGATATTTTCCTTAAATGTCTGGTGATCCTTAGTCATCCACTTCTGTTAAAGATAATGTGGCTTGTCTGGTGGGAGCTCTACAGACATGTGTGGAGCTCATCACTTCTGGGCTTCCCTGTAGGCGTTCTGACTCTGGCCGTCCACAAAGGACCCCAACTCCAAAAACTTGAATTTTTTTCTTGGGCTGGTCAGATCCCTGGAATACACCAGGCTGCTCTTGTTCTGGAAGCTGAGTAGGAGAGGGTGGGGCAGCTAGGTCAGCACTCAGAACTTGACAGTCCCTTAATCCCCATGTTCATTATGAAGCCTCCAACCTCAGCTATGCCTGTGTCCCCCATCCCTAGGCTCTGTCCTCTCCCAAGGATGCTCCAGCCTTCTGTCAGAGTAAGATGGGGATCTGGAGGCCTACACCCTTCTTAAACAGACTTTTAAATAGTTGCCATCTTTGTATTCCCACATATTAAAGGAACTTTCCAGGTGGTATAGCTAAAAGGAGCAGGCATCATGCATAGTCTCCCATATACATGTTTAATATGCACAACCATCCAAAGAGACTGTCCCTCAGTATTTTCTGAGAAGAGAAGGTCACCAGATGAGTAGGAGGAGCTGTCAGGCAAGCATTCTGTCCTTACACTGTGGGCCAGGCAGTTAACTAGTCCTTGTTCCAGGAACTAGCTTCCCATCCATGAATCATCTTAAGGACTAGCAATGTCCTCTGAAATTAGTAGCTCTGTGGCTCTTAAATAGAAATAGGATGTAATTCAAGCTAAAATCAAATTTTGTCTTGAAGTCTCATACTGGTCCCCTGCAAATTTGCCAGTGGACAGCAGCCAGAATGGAGGGCCCCTTGAACTTGAGGCCCTAGCCAGCTGGCCCTGCTGCACGACGTGCCCTCACCCCCACACTTGCCCTAGGTCAGTCCCAACCTGTGGTCCAGTGCACTTCCCAGAACATCAGCTTCCCTGAGCATAACCTGAGCTGACATGTGGTACATTCCAGCTACCTGACCTACATCAAGCTGTCAACAGCAATCAAGCGTAATGAGAACATGGCTAAAGGTCTCCAGAAAGCTCTGCTGCAGCCGCAGCCAGAAGATGATGGCAAGCGCTCCCCCCGGCCCCAGGACCTGATCCGGCTCTATGACATCATTCTACAGGTGACTCTCGAGGATGGGAAAGCAAGGGCCTGTCCTTTGCATGTGTTGGATACAGAATGACTTAACTTTGCATAGCGAAAGGGCTGTGACAACCAGGAGCTGCTAGTGTCTTGGTAAAAGACAGAGGTCTTGTTCTTGTACTAGTTCAGCGGCCTGTGAACCCGCCATTCAGATGTGTGGATATGTAGAGACTAGTAAGCCCACAGGCATTCACTGAGCACTTCACCTGCGTGTGAGACTCTCCTGCGTGCTGTGGAGCATCCTGAGACCTGAGGCCACCCTGTCTCAGCCCACTGGGAGTTTGTCAGTGAGAAAGATTGTGAGAGAAATGCACATAAACAGGGGGTCTTTCTAGATGTCAGATGAGTGGGCTACTCTGAAATGAAAGCTCAGAGCTGGAGAGATCCCCTCTAGCTGAGGTGGTTCAAGAAGGAGGTGAGATGTGAGCTGAGTTGTAAAGGACAAGTAAGCTTTCCGTATCAGAGAGGGAGTTAGAGGTGACACCAGGTGTGGCTGCTGCCAAGTCACTTGTCACAGACTTTTCCTCATTATTTCAAGCCAAGGCTCTTCTTTTCACCCTTGTCTGTTGTTACAAAGTCTTCTGTTAAAAACTCAGTTTGGGGCTGGCCCCACGGCCAAGTGGTTAAAGTTCGCACACTCCACTTCGGTGGCCTGGGCTTATGGGTTCGGATCCCTGGCGCGGACCTGCTCCACTCGTCAGCCATACTGTGGAAGCTTCCCACATACAAAATAGAGGAAGGTTGGCACAGATATTAGCTCAGGGCTGATTTTCCTCAAGCAAAAAAAGAGGAAGGTTAGCAGTGGATGTTAGCTCAGAGCAAATCTCCCTCACCAAAAGAAACCTCAGTCTGAGGCCTCTTGTTCATGAGTTTTCTTGTTGCATCTGTTGTGCAGAATCTAGTGGAATTGCTCCAGCTTCCTGGCTTAGAGGAGGACAAAGCCTTCCAGAAGGAGATAGGTCTCAAGACCCTGGTGTACAAGGCTTACAGGTAAGGTCCTATGGGCGGATGGACTTTCCTCTGCCGCCCGGTGGGTCTGTAAGCCTTGGGAGCATATCCTGTCCCCTGGAAGATTGGGTTGCTGGCTCTGTGAGTACCTTGCCCATGATGAGAGATGATCCACTCAGCATGTGCAAGGGAAAGCTCTGCTGAAGGTGTGGCCGGGCGTTTCCAGTGTACCTTCTCTGCTCTTTGGGTAGGTCGGGGGAGCCGGAGAGCACGCACAGTAAATGTCTTCTCCCTCCACTCCCCGCCCTCCTCCCAGGGAAAAGGGACAAGTGTTGGAAAAGGTGTTAACTAACAGAACCAGAGCCAAACCTGAACTGAACCAGGAGAAAGCTAAACCTCTCCATTTTATAAAGGAATCATGTTATTTATAACTTGGAAGTGGGCTGTGTAGCAAAATGGGGGTCTAGACAAAACGGCAAAGTAGAGTCGTGTGTTCTTACCCTTCCTTTTCTGGCCCTCACAGCCCAGCGCGCTCTGGCTCTGTGGGGTGTCTGGTCTTCGCTCACCGTGCCCTCCTCCTGGCTCCTGTGGGCCCTCTGTCTTGTCAAGAGCCAGTAGTGCTCAGGCTCTGTTGATCTCAGGGGAGTAGTTTCCATGAGAAAGCGATTTCTTGGATTTGGTTTTTGAAAAAAGGATGAGCAGAGAGAGAACGATTGTGACGTGGATGTGTGGGCCGTCGTGGGTGGGATTTATGTTTGAGCCAAGCAACATTCCTCCTTCCTGCCTGGCCCCAGTTCTCCCCATGCACCTTTTGGGAACTGCGCCTTCTTTGCAGAGTCAGCCAGTAGGTAAAAGACAGTGGGTCAGTGTTGGAACTACAGTATCATCTCTGACGGCAGGCAGAGTCTGCAGGTTAACCAGGCAAAGCTGGACATTGAGGATGTTGAGGTCGCCCTGCAGTGATCCTGAGGTTAAGAAACCTGTTTCCAAATTTAAAATTCAGTCTAAACTGCAAAGAAAGCCTTGGTCTTGGGTAATGGTTGCTTGAGACTACTCTGGCTCTTTTGCCTTCTCCATCAGGTGTTTTTTCATTGCCCAGTCCTATGTGTTGGTGAAGAAGTGGAGTGAGGCCCTGGTCCTGTATGACAGAGTCCTGAAGTATGCAAATGAAGTAAGTTCTGATGCTGGACCCTTCAGGAACAGCTTAAAGGTGAGTCGTTGGCCTCTCCTTGTTTCCAAGCCCTGGGAAGTTGTGCACTGAGGCTCTGGAGGGGCTGTGGCTCCTCTGAAGCTGGTCCCGCCTGGTTGGCCATGGGACATGGTATGTCCCTAAGTCCCAGGGAGCTGCACGCTGTCTAACTCAACGGCCACGTTCCAGGGCTGAGGAGGATTTAGGTACTAAGCCTCTTTGAACCATTCCTCTGGCTAAAAAATCCTGAAGTTCTGTTCTCAGACTCAGCTACATGTTGAAATCGCCTGGGAAGATTTTTAAAGATGGATGTCTGCGTTCCACCCCCAGAGATTCTGTTCTAATTGATGTGGGGTCTGGAAAGGGCATTGCAGTTTTTTAAAGCCCCTCAATGATTCTAATATGCAGCCAAGTTGAGAAGCCTTTCCGAACAGAGTGTGCCTGGACCAGCGGCAGCAGCGTCTGGGAGTTTGCTAGAAAGGCAGACTCTCAGGCCCCACCCCAGGCCTACTGAGTCAAAATCAGCATTTTAGCAAGACCCCCAGGCAATGTGGGTATACGTCAAAGCTTTAGATCATGCTGATCTAAAATGTTCGGTAGTTTGGTTTATTTCACTGACTGTCAGACTGACTTTTTAAGCTTGTGGGCTGTTGTGATGCAGAGATTCTTAAAGCACTGGCTGGTCCACAGAATCCGTGTGTGTTTTGTGAGTGGAGACTGTTTAGAGAAGCGCACTAAGGTTGCTGTGACTGACGGAGTCACAAGCCAGTGTGTGAGAGCTGCTGCTGTTAGCGCTCTTCCCGTTGGCTCGGAACAGCACTGTGCTCTGGTTGAAGGATAAACTTGGTTGCTGCCTTGAAGAGCTGGTGGTTTTGTTGTAGCCACAAGACTTGCGTGAGGAGCCACCTGTGAATACAAAGAAGAGGTGCTGGAGCAGAGGCAGAGAGACGGGAAGGAGAGGAGGGGTGTGGGCGCAGGGTGGATACCCAGTCTGGCGGCAGCAGGGTGGTGGGGTGTCGTCGGGATGTGGCAGCAGCCCAGTGTAGACACTTCATCTCAGGAGAGAGCAGAGGCAGTTTACAAATGCCCATCCGACCTAATGTGCTGGATGATTTTTGGGAGAAATGTCAGAAAATAGAGGTGTGAGGGATTCAGCAGCATCTAGACCTTATCAGATCATTCTGAATTTTGCCAAGTAAGAGACTGAGGCAAGAGAACTGCATCGCCGTCATAGAATGGGTGGGACGCAGTGGGTAAGGGCGTAGGCCCTGAAGGCACATGGCCTGGTTCTGTCCCAGCTCTGTGGCCCTCGGGAGTGTGACTTTGGGCACGTTATTTGGCCTCTCTATGCTTCAGTCTTCTCATCTGTGAAACGGGTACAGACTACCTCAGGATTACGGCGAAGATGGACACAGCAATTGTGTGGACTGCTCAGAGCAATGCCTGGCCATTATGCAGTTAGTGTATGATCAATTTATTTATTATTATTATCATTATCATCGCTACTATCTAAAGGCATTATTCCTTAAGCCATGGCATCGCTTTTCCCATTTGAAACAGGCTAGTTTTGTTTGTTTGTTTAGTAGGGAGAACCATTTAAAAAGTCTAAAATCCTGTGAAAATGCCAGTGGGACCACTCAGCTTGATTAGGTTAGTTTGGTGTGCTGCTCTGGCCTGGCCCCAGCTCTTGAGTATGCGTTTTCCGAATCGTTACAGGACCTGCCTGACATGCAAGAGCTCATCACGCAAGTGAGGTCGGAAAAGTGCTCTCTGCAGGCAGCGGCCATCCTTGGTGAGCCCCCTGCTGCTTTTGCTGCTTGTATTCCCAAACTTCCCTTTACTTCTGTTCCTCTTCTCTCCTACCCCCTACACTACTGTTTTAAGATTGAAAGGGGTTGTTTGGGTTAATCTGTAAGAGTTTTATTTTTCCCTGCCATTGCTTCTGCCACATTGCAGCATCAGATTGTGTGGAAGGATTTAGAGGGGCACTGTTGTACTGTGCCTGCTCCCACACGGCCGTGCTGGCTTCCCTGTGTGGACAGCATTGGTCTGGGGTTTACCGCCTGTTTATCTGCACTACTTCCCAGCAGAGTGTGGACCCAGGAGGGAGCGGGCTACTTTCCCTCCATGCTGGCTGCCTTTGCTCTTGGGATTTAGAAGCCATACATGTGATGGGTGTCATTTGCGTAGTGTATTACGTTCCTGCTCTTACTGAATCCCTGTGAAACTTTCAGATGCAAGTGACTCCCACCAGACAGAGACTTCCTCCCAAGTCAAGGACAATAAGGTAAGTCTGGGCTGTGGCTTTTCAGGAATACAGAGTAGGACCCATAACTCACTAGGCATGTGTACTCATTTGTAGAACAGAGGACCCTTAATTTCTAAGGAAACACCCTACTTCCCTCTCTTTTACTCAGACCTGAAAGCTGCCTGTATAAAGTTTGTTAGGTGTCATCTAGATGACAAATAAGGAGGTTAGGAACCTGTTGCTATGCAGAGTGTCACAGCTGGCTAGGAGCTCTGACTTCAGCGTCTAACAGGCCCATGCCCTAATCCCAGCCCACCCGCCTCTTAACCTCTCTAGGTTTCAGTGACTCTCAACTATAAAATGGGGGCATGACAGCACTGCATCACAGGAGGTTTGTGGGATTGAGTGAGGCAGCACATGCAGGCTCTGAACTGGGCACTCAGCGCATGGTGCATATTCCACTCATGGTCTGTGATTAACGCCTGGCTTCCTCCCTTTGATTGATTGCAGCCTCTGGTTGAACGGTTTGAGACATTCTGCCTGGACCCTTCCCTTGTCACCAAGCAAGCCAACCTCGTGCACTTCCCGCCAGGATTCCAGCCCATCCCTTGCAAGCCTTTATTCTTTGACCTGGCCCTCAACCATGTGGCTTTCCCACCCCTTGAGGACAAGTTGGAGCAGAAGACCAAGAGTGGCCTCACTGGATACATCAAGGGCATCTTTGGATTCAGGAGCTAACCAGGCTCTTCCTTGGGGGCAGGGGGCGATCCTGACTCGTAGTCTATATTGTGAGAAAACCCCAGCAAGTTCCATGATAGTAAATGCAGGTCTGCGTTGGCTCAGGGCGGAAGTGTAACATCCTCAGCCCTGCGTCCCTATGTCTCGTGTGTTTGTGCCCTCACATTCTTAACCAGGGTGCTAGAAGGGCGCCCTGGCATCTGGGAGATGTGTGCGGGGTCCCTTTGTCCGTACCTCCTGGGGGAGGGGCCACTGCCATCTGGTCCCGTGTGAACTGCGACTGATTACCTTTGGTCAGTCATGTGTTTTGGGGGTCCACACCAGCCACAGATGGGGGCTCGGAATGTTTTGTCATGTTTCTTCAGTACCATGGATTTGCAATGAAGTCATCCTTGTTGTGAGCATCCAGACTCCCTTGAAAAGTTTGTCTGTGACTAGGAGACATTGGCAATGCCACCCCAGAGTTACAGTCAGCCTTATTCCCCTCCACTTCCAAGTGAAAGTTAAGAAGTTTCAGAACAAGCAAAGAGCTCTATTTTTAGAAGAAATATGTTACACTCAGAAATGATGAAAACAAATCTTATATTAAAAGGCAAAGATGCTGGAAACTGTGCCCATTTTTTTACATGCTCTCATTCGCCTGGTCCCAGTTCTCTTTGGGGACCTTGTTGCATGATCCTGTCATGTCAAGTGTATCCTGAATTCTTGGCAATGCGGGTATGTCTGAAGCCAAATAAGGGAGTGTTAGAGGCGCTGTTTCTAAAGAGTTTCCAATCTGTAGTTTTTAGATACCATTATATTTTAATGAGTTTCCTTCCTTACCCCTTTACTTTTTCCTTAGTGCCCTTTTTTATTTCTATTATAGCATCAATGATAAGTCACAAAAGCAATGTAAGAAAGCAAGGAATAAAAGTGATTTTAAACATGAGATGTACCTGAAACCTCTGAATCCCTTTGGAAAGGGAAACTCACTTGTCCCACAGGAAAGAAAATCCCCCTTGGGAAATGCGGCTTACGTGTGGTTCGGACATGGAGCTGACTAGACCGGCCTGAAGAGAAGTTGAATGGTTAAAGATCTGAGAACATTATTTCAAGATGGAATCTTGCTGTGGGCACGATGGTGCCTGTTGTTTTCCCAATGAATTGCAGAAAGGGATTGCCGGAGGTTGAAAGAGGGTGGGAGGAAGATAAATCAGACTGCTTTCTTAGAATGGAATATTGTCAAGGACTCAAGATAGAGGGATGTGATCTCTTCTCCTCCCGGGATTTGCTTTGGGTCAAATAGCCTCAGGAAATGGAGATATATATATTTTTTTAATTAAAAGTTTCATGTCTATGCCATACAATTTAGAGGTATCCTCCCTCCCTCCCTCCCTCTGAAGACATAGCATAGATGATCTTGGGTGAGGTCCTGGATTTTGGTCCCAAAGGCTCAGGTAGTGTCCCTAACAGGCTGCGGGAGCACTGAGGGCCTTCATCCTTTTCCTTGCCCACCCCCAGCTCCCCAGTGGACTCTGCAGCACGAGGGCTGTGATTCTGGTTCTGCGTCTCTCACCTTGGTCTTGTGCTAACCTGGCTACAGCCACAGCTGCGCTGTCCTCCAGCGCCAAGAACCCAGTTCAAGGCCCCACCACGCGGGCTGTCCTCCAGCCTGCCTGTGCCAGTATCTGTGGCACTGCGGAGATGAGGCAGGGGCTGGAGAAGCTCCTTCTGTCCTCAGACGCACAGCCCTCCCAGCTCCTCCTGCACTCTTACTAGAGTCCTGGCATCAGTGGGGAGCTGGAGGCCGGAATCAGTCATTTGATTGCACCTTTTCTAAGCTTTTTCTTTCTTGTGGTAACTCTAGAGATTCCCTTCCTCTTGATGTCCTTGCTGGCTCAGCTCTAAGGAGGAGTGCTGTTGTCAGCCAGTGAGGCCCTGACAAGGTAGGTTTAATGTTAAAATCACGTATTTACATAAGAAGACAGACCTGGCAGGCCCGAGGTCTCCGGTTAGCTCACACATCCCGTTGCTAGGATCCCTGTACATTAAATAAGCTGTGTCAGTGGGAGCCACAGCACCAAAAGCAGGACCCCCTCCTGTCTAGCGGCCCCGGGAAGTGCCTCAGAATCAGGCCCTGGGCTGCTCAGGTGGCGCACTTGGCTAGATGGATTCACAGAAGGAAACTTAGAGGCCACACGGTCCATTGTTCCCAAGGAGCAGGAAATGCAGTGAGGTCTCAAGGGGGAGGAGAGGTTGTGGACGCCGCTGTACGCGCAGTGCTCTTCACTGCTGTTTGGCTCCTGTCCCCCCCCCAGGATGGGCTCTGGTACGTGGGCAGGTTTTGACCCCTGTGGAAAGCCTGTCTCCCCAGATCCAGAGAGCAGCAGGAAAGCTCAATTCAGTCTGTATTTTTAAAACATGCTTGAGGGCTGCTGTGTTAATGGTTTTTATTTTCTTCTCTGTTGAGTGGTGATAGTCTTGATCTGCAGAAACTAGAGGTGAAAAGCTCGCTGTAGTTATCAGGATAATGCTGAACATCAGAGTGAAAGGACAATTTGGCCAAGTTTGTCCACCTTTAACCCTGTTGGTTTTCTTTAGAAAAAAGAGCGTGAGGCAGCTGGGGCTGGACGGGCCCTTTACTTCTCAGTCTCCTGGATTTTCCCGTTTTCATATGCATTGTTTTAATGTACTGTCTCTCTCCAAGTGAGAATTCTTGGATTCTCTGTTTAAAATGAAGCACTGCTGGGCTTGGTTCTATCTCCTTCACCTGGTGGCAACCTGAGCCTTTCACCATGGCTGTGACGTGACAGCATGGGATGCAGTGCGCCCCTGCACCCACAATGGCCCTGGACCATCGCCAGTCTTTCCTCCTCAAAGCTGGGGCAATGGCTTCGCCCCCTCTAGGAGAGGAACTTTGACTCCGGGGACTTCGAGGTCGGGGCTGTGCTCTGCCTGTTCACTGTCATCACTGTGGCAATGCTGATTTTTCACACACTGGCATCATTAATTACACACAAAAGAATTCCAAACAGCACATTGCTGTCTGCAGCCTTGCAAAGCTTGGAACCTTCAGAGGTCTAGAAAAATGTCCAAAGATAGCAAAAGTATGTGTTGGTTCTAATTTTTTTTTTAAAGACACTTGTTGCTCCGGAGGAGATGGAAACCAGATTTAGCTGTAAAACGTATCGATGTTCCAAAGCAAAGAGATAAATTGGAAACTGCCTGCATCCTGACTACACCAAATGGAAGAATCTAGCCTGTCGATCTGTTAGAGGTTAGAGACACTGTGCACGTGGGTGCAGGGGCGCGGGCGGGAGAACACGAGAGCAGACACAGGCCCTGGCTGCCATGGGTCTGCCCTCCGTTCAAACACCACCTGGCACAGGAAGGGCTCTGCAAGTGTAAGCTAGTGGTATTAATAGTTGGTACAGGTTAAAGAAAGTATCATCTTAAATGAATACAGACAGAATATTTGTGGGAACCGTTGACCTTTTCAAGCTGTTCAGGGACTGCGATCTAAGGCTCAGGTTTGGTTTGGTTTAGTTTTGGTTTTTGCTTTGGGGCACCATGGCAGCTCTCTCAGAGGCCGTCTGTCTGATGAGCTGCTCAGTGCCGGCGGGGGAGACCCGCAGGGAAGTCCGAGGCCGGCGAGGCCCTGCTTTCCTCCGTGCCCGCCAGGCGTGGTGATTTTAATTGCTTCTCTGCAGTCTCTGTTTTCAGCGGATGGTTTTGTTCCCCTCCATTTACTGCAACTGTGTGTCGTCATGTTCAGTCTGTGGTTGAATGACTGCCCAGCACTTGGAAAGGAACCACCTCCTTTCTGTTAGGCAGAACTTTCCCAGGGATCTTCCGGCAAGAGGCGAAGCAGTTAGGACAGGCAGGTAACCGGTCCCTGAAAGCTGGTCCTGTCAGTTAACGTGGCCTCATCCACGGAATGGAGGGGTGTGAGTGGGTGAAGGCCTGGCCACCCAACACCCCCCACCGGCCCAAGAAGAATCTCAAGGTGGGGCGAGCTGAAGCCCAGGGTCCAGTGAGCATGTGGACAGATCTCTGATGCTTGTGGGTCTGTGACCCTGCAAAAGCTGTTTACCCTCCGAGCAGGTGTCTGCACCTGCAAAACAGAGATATCTGTTTCTCTAACTTACTGGGGGAAAGAAAATGTGCAGAGGGCTTAGTACCTCTTAGCCCTTAGTACTGTAGCACTTGACAATATGAATTCCCCTCCCTTTGCTCCCCCGTGGATGGGAGCTGGCGTTGGAACACCACGCTTCTCCCTCCTCTGCCACCCATAGGCCCCATTCACACCCGAGCCCTGTCCTGGCCCCGACCTGAGGCCTTGGGGGAAGAGCTCCTGCCTAGCTAGGACTGAGAATCCATGGAAAAGTCTCTTCTGCTCCCCACTGGAGCCTGACGGGAGGTTCCCCAGGGAAGGTCTGAGCCCAGGGTCCAGGGAGTGAGGGCTGCTGTGCGCTGAGCTGGCGAGGCCAACACCGCTGAGGTGAGGAGACGCTTCTGTCCGCAGCCAGCCTTCTCCCTTCTCTAAGCAGGCCCATCCCTTTTTCTCCTTCTTCCTGGAGCTGAGTCCTGCGAGGTCTAAGCAACGTCATTAGGACAATAGGTTGAGTCCAATAAGCTGCCCTTGTGTGCTTTCCAATTTCCTGGCGACAAAGACTAGTTAGGCAGGCCTCCCCCTCAGCTGTGAAGACTGTTACTCTTATCGTTCGTCTGTTTGTTATAAACCTTTTTCTTGCTCAGAGCAGTAAACAGGGCTTGATGCAACTGAACTCTTGCTGCTTCCGGACAGCCAGTTGTAACTCCAGTTACCTTTGCAACACGTTTAGTTAGCCGACTCTGTCAGACCTGAACTTCTCCACGATAGGGCTGCAGGTCTCCAGATCTAGCTCTGGGGTCTGGCCATTGTCTTCAAGGTGGCGGAGAGGCCCAAGGCCCTTGGGCAACTTGGGGAGGCCTGGAAGCCCTGCAGTTCCTGAGTGAGAGTGGGCGGGCTGCAGACTTCTGGAATGCAGGGATGGCTTGTGCAACAGGCTGCTGCTGTGGCCCAGAGGTATGGGCTATCCCAGCACCGGTCCCACAGGTGAACTGGGGCCTGCTGCTATTGCCCAAGGCTAGGGAAAGGGACTCATTCCTAGGGAGGGACAGATACCCAGGGCAGCCTTGACCTTGCACTCCCAGCTGACTTGGGACTTGAGGACTCCTGAGGTCCTTGCCATCTAGTCTTGGAACCCTACCTCTCCACTTGGCAGGGTTGGCTGGTTGGTTGGTTTGAGTTGCTTCCTCTAGACTCTCTCCCTGTAAAAGGCCCAAAAAGAACAGCCAGCACTTTTTTCTGCCTGTGCTGCTCTACTTAGGCAAGCTGTGGCCACCTTCTGCTTCCCTCTAGGCTGTCATCTGGGCAGACTCGCAGCCAAGAGAGCCTCCTCCAGACAGTCTTGTGAATTCCTGGAGCCACAGCCTCTACGTCTCCTGGCGCCTGTGGAAGGAGGCTTAGTCCCTAACTCCCCTTCCCGCCAGCCCTTGTCTTCTCTTGGCCCACCTGGAGGAGGCACCTTTGCTCCTCAGTGGCCAAGGAAGCGGAAGGAAAAAGAGGTTCTCAGCCAGCTCGGCTCCAAGGGTCTGGTGGCAGAGCTTGCATACAAACAGGGCAATTTCCTGAGATGGCAAATCTTGTCCTGATCAGGGAGCATATGGCAGCCTGGCAGGTTATGTTTCCCAGGGGAAAGCAGGCAGTTGCCACATCTGCTGCAGCAAGGAGAAGAGTGTCCGTCCTGCAGGAGCCCTGTGAGCTGGAGCAGAGTCAGCAGCTTAAGCCCTGGCACACTCTCCAAGCTGCCGTCTGCTGCCTAGCTGTTGCCTAGCTGCGTATGTGCACAGCAGCCTCAGATCTAGGAGCTACGCTGCTGCGTTGGGCTCTGACCAGCCTCCTCGCTCTGGCCTCAGGCCCCGTGAGCTGTAAGGGGCCCACATCAGCCTTCCCAGAAGCTGCAGGCAAGGGGATGTGCGTGGGCTGCCACTTAAAGTCACAGCTGGACAGAGACTTAGGAATCAATTGATCTCAAACCTCTCAACCCACAGGAGGAAGCAAGTGTCAGGAGACGGGAAGGGCTCTGGGGCAAGACAAGAAGCCAGGTCCTCTGCCTCCTGCCTGGCTCAAAAGGAGCAGACGTGGCAGGGGCGAGATCTGAGGCTGAAAGTCAGGGTGCCCTGTCCAGCTTCTAGGTCAGAGCTATCCAATAGAATTAGCATGTGAGCCACAAATGCGAGCCACATCTATAATTTTTAATTTCCTGGTAGCCATATTTTAAAAAGTAGAAAGCAACAGGAGAAACTAATTTTAAAAATACACTTCAGGGGGCCAGCCCAGTGGCACAGCAGTTAAGTGCCCACGTTCCACTTCAGCAGCCCGGAGGTCGCCGGTTCAGATCCTGATACGGCCATGGCACCGCTTGGCAAGCCATGCTGTGGTAGGCGTCCCACACATAAAGTAGAGGGAGATGGGCATGCATGTTAGCTCAGGGCCAGTCTTCCTCAGCAAAAAGAGGAGGATTGGCGGTAGTTAGCTCAGGGCTAATATTCCTCAAAAAAAAAAAACTGTTAATGAGATATTTTACATCCTTTTTTCACACTGTCTTTGAAATCCCGTGTGAATTTTGTGCTTACAGCACATCTCATTTGGACTGGGCACATTTCAAGTGGTCAAGAGCCACACGGAGCTCGTGGCTGCTGAGTGGGACAACGCAGGTCTCCCCCGAGGCTGTCAGTCCCATCCAGGCCGCCTAAATGAACTTTTCTTTCTCACATGTTTAAAATCCTACATCTTTCTTTCTTTGTCCCTATCCTTTTTATCCCTGTGCTTTAGTCTTCAGAGCCACCATCTGAGTAGGAGCATCCCGCAGTGACAAGGCGCCTCAGAGACCGGGCGTTCCTGCCTGCTGCACGGCAGCCCTCATCTGGGGAGCTGGGTTCTGATTTGATCGGGCACTAGACAGTCACGCCAGCAATTCAGCTCTTGTTTTTCTTGCAGTGGGTCAGTTAACCTTAATCTCTGGGGCGTGTAGGGCCCTCTATTGTGCTCATTTGTTTCCAGGAGGACTTCTGCCGACAGGAGGCAAAGCTCAGATGTTCCAGAGCTCAGCCTGGCTGCCTTTTGCCACTTACCCTCCCCCCTGGGGGCTGCAGCTCTCTCCCCTGTCCAGCTCAGCAGGGCCTCCCACCACTGCTCCTGCTCCCACAGCTGGAGTCTGGACGTCTCCACCCCCATCCCTGGGCCCTCACCTCCGATGGCTACCACCTCCCAGAAAGGAGCCTGGAGCTGTTAGGGAGGCAAGACAGTGGCCGGAGGGCTGAGGGCTGCCATCACCTACCTCCTGTCTTGGCTCTCCTGGGCACTGCCATCACTCGCCCGGTCTCGAAGATAAGGAAGTGAACCTACTCTCAGGTTTGAGATGAGAGGCCGGGAGTTAGGGCTGGCTCCTGGACCCTGCAGCCATTTAAACGAATGTTCTTTCTGAGAACAGTTGATTGCAGGCATGCCAGTAGTGTTTAGAAGAACATCGTCCCCCAGGAGTAAAGTGGAGAGAGGGGCTGGGGCAGAGGCTCAGCGGCCTCTGCGGCTGTGCCTTCCGTCTCAGGCTCCATCTCACTGTCACACAGCTGGGAGGGAGCAGAATACTGGAGGCTACCCTGCTTCCCTGCTGCTACTCGTTCTGTCAAGGCCTCCTGCTGCCCTCCCCACCCCCAGTGTCAGTCCTTCCCCCTCCAGGCTGGGTGACTCCTGTATCCCCTCTCCAGGGCCAAGTTCAGTGGCTTGTCCATGAGATGCAGACAAAAGGGACTCAGGCCTTTTGTGTCCCACTGGGGCATGTGGTCACTCTGAGGCCTCTGTCCCTGGTCCCCCCAGTCTGCTGGGACCCTTATCTCTTCTCTAGACATCTTCTGCCCTCAGACCTGCCAGGATGTCCAGGATGCTCGGAACCCAGCATACCTGTGTCCCTCCACTCTGCTCCTCCTCAAACTCTCCTTCCACCAAAACTGCGACGGCTCTGGGGGACGACTCCAGATCTGTACAAGGGGCTTCTTGAGTGGGCCAGTGAAATGAGTGCCTGAAAATGGGGGTACCCACTTGCTTCTTGAAGACCCGGGGGGCCACTGCAGGAGAAGGCAGCTACCGAGATGACCTCCATGGCCCTCAATGTGAGGAAAAGGCCAATAAGCTGGCAACACTGTCTGCCGTTCCATCCAACTTTAGAAAAGCTGCAAGGGGCCACTTCCAGGAGGAAAGGCAGGGAGGAAAACGCAAGTACAGGGGCTTCCCAAGGGGCTCAGCCTGACCTGGGCTCAGCAGCATCTGAAGACTAATGCGGGGGATCCCTGGAAGAGGGGTCCAGGGAGAGCCTTGGCTCCTCTGGAGCTGATCTGAGAATCTTCTGAGGATCCCAGCAATGTGTGTCCTACTGCATCTGATGCCGGCCTCGGACCGATGGGACGACACTGAGCCAGCCAGGAAGATCGAACGGTGGGATTGCTGGGTCGTGCTCTGGGGACCCAGCTGGGCGGTGCCCACTTTTAAAAATGTACCTTGTGCCAGTGAATGCTATGGTGAATGCCCCCTCCCTGCCCCATCATGTTGGCAGAGGACGCGGAGCAGAGACCTGTAAGCCGTGGTGGTGAGCAGGGAGCCAGTGCCCTCCCGCCCACCCTGGGCGGGGCGAGAGCTGTGGGTGGGGACATGCCTGATAGCGGGGGCAAGCTGTGCTGGCTGGAGATGTTTACTAACCCGAGCTCGAGCTTTAAGGCCAGGCCTCTGTCCCTGAGCCTGCGCGTGCACGCATGGGTCTGTCTGTCTGTCTGGAGTCCTGTCCCTCCTGGGCCCAGCTATTTCCCCATCTGGGTGTGATCACTGCCGGCTCCCTCTGGGCGTGGGGGTGTAACAAGTCCGAACCTTCTCTGGGAGTCAGGCAGGCTCGGGGCCCCGCCCTCCCGGCTGTGCCCTTTCCTCCCGAACTGGTTGTGCAGGAGCGGGCGTGAGCATGGGTGAGTGTGGGTGCATGCGCGGCAGCCCTGGCCCGCTGCTCACTGCCTCACCTGTAGGGAGGGGCCTCCCAGAAACTGCCTTCCCAGGGCCCGGCCGCCCCACCTCGCCAGAGCCCAGCTGAGCAGCCAGCGAGGACACACGCCCGCCACCCGCCTGCTGCCTGCACCGGCCGAGCCCAGCCTGAGCCAGCACCTGCCTTTACCACCATGTTCAAGGGGCTGAGCAAAGGCTCCCAGGGGAAGGGGTCCCCCAAGGGTCCCCCAGCCAAGGGATCCCCCAAGAGCTCCCCCAGCAAGCACAGCCGGTGAGCGGGGCCAGGAGAGGGGGGCCGGGACAGGGGTGGTGCCAGGCCCAGGTGCTCCAGCCACCTTGAGGCAGCAGCCGGGGAGCCCAGGACCAGCCCAGGGCTGGCATTTGGTGTCCTGAGGCCAAAGGGCCTGGGGCTGGACTCTCTTCTCGGCCCAGGCTGAGCTCCAGCCCTGGCAGGAGGCCAGGGATGGCCTGGGGCTCCCCACATTCTCCAGGGGAGCTGAGGGCCAGGAGATGAGGCCACTCTGCAGGAGACGTGCCCGATAGGAGCCTGAGCAGCTGCCTTCCTCTGCTGGGAGGCTGGGAAACCAGAGTGCCTGGTCTGTTTGTGGCTCTGTCCTCAACATTCCCCCTGGGCTGGGATGACCCTTGGGACGTGGGTGCAGGGTGGACAGAAGGACTGAGGCCAGAGAAGCCAAGACGTAGAGGGCGGGAGGGCGCCTGGGTGCAGGCAGGCAGGGCTGCGCTCCCTCGCGTCCAAGCTGCAGCCTTCCCTACGTGGCTTACCTCGGGCCTTGAGAGTTTGGTTAAAGGGTCGGGGTGATTCCTTTACCGTGTGGGTGTGTGGAGGGGCTGCTGGGGGAAAGGAGAGGGGCCCGCAGGCCTGGGATATCCTCAGAGCCTCCCTTAGTTCACCCAGCTCTCTGCAGGGCCCAGCCTGGCTGTCCGCCCACCCTGCAGGGTGGAGGTGGCAGCTCGCCTGGGGTCCAGGTGTCAAGATCAGAGTGGAGATGAAAGGTCCATTACCCTGATAGGGATCGGGGTGACGACACCAGACACCATGGCTGGGCTAAGATGGGAAAAACAGCAGTTAAGTCTCTCATGGGAGTGACCTGTCCTCCCTGGGGCCTCTTAGCCCTGCCCAGGGTGGAGTTGCTCCTCCTGGCAGGAGGACAGGGTGCCCAGGGCTCAGGACCCACAGCTCCCTGTCCCCAGGCTCCTGGGCAGCGCTTCCCTGGCCTGGCGCAGCGTGGTCCACACAGCCCCGTCCTCCTGCTCCGGCCCCCAAACAGGACTCTTCACTCCCTCCATGTGCAATCCACTGGTTCAACACATACTTATTGAGCACCTGCTGTATGCCAAGACTGTTCTAGTCACTGGGGATGCTAGTGAACAGAAGGACAGGTCCTCGCCTTCACAGCGCTTAGATTCTAGTGGAATAAAAACTAGCACTTCCTGGGTTCTGACTCTGCACGGGCTCTATACTGGGCACTTTGGATGGATTAGTTCTCTTAACATTCACAATAACACGGTGAGGTAGATATTATTAAAGCCCCCCTTTACAAGTGAGGAACCTTGGACACAGAGAGGTTAAGTAACTTACCCAAGGCCACACAGCAGTAATGATAGAGAATGGTCAAACCTAGGCTGTCAGGCCAGGGTTCTTTCAGACTGTGTCTTTGCTGGCACTGCCCCTCTGGCTGAGGGGCTTCTCCTTTGACCCTTGTCTAAGGCTCAGCTTGGTGAAGCCTTCTCTTTCCCGGGACGGTGACCTCATGGGATGCCACATGCTCTTGAGGCTTGGACCTCACTCTGCCTTTTACTAGGTTTGCTTGGCCCTCTAGGTCCCAGAGAGTTAGCCCCAGCACACAGCAGGTGCCCTGTAGAGGCTCCTGAGTGAATGCATGGAAAAGGACCCTGGGGATCTGCTTCAGGCTCATACTCTGCTCCTGGCTGTGTGACCTGGAGCAAGTCAGGTCCCAGTTTGGCTCTGAACTCCAAAATCTGCAAAGTGTTGGGGTGCCCTGGCAATCTCTTGGCCTCCCCCTGCCCAGTGTTCTGTGGCTCCTCCAGATGGTAGCCTGGGCATAGGCGAAGCCCGGGGCAGTGAGAGGAGACAGGGCTGGGGTGGGAGGAAGCCGAGGTGGGGGCTGAGCTGCTGCGCCCCCGCCCCCAGCCAGCCCACCTGCCCCTCCCCAGGGCCCAGCCCCACAGCCTCCGGTATCAGCAGCTACCAGCCCGAAGCAGCAGCAGGGAGCTGGGCAGAGTCGGGAACTCACTGCCAGGACAGTGAGGTCAGCCTGCTCCACGGCGCCATGCACACCTGGAACCCCCATTTTCTGAACCCTCATGTGGGGGCAGCGCCCCCTCCCCCAGGACTGGGCATCTCACAGCCTCCTCCAGAGAGAGACCAGAGCTCTCGGGTCTTGGACTCTTCCCTCCGGGGCACTGAGCCAGGCCACAGGGCAAGATGGGGGAGGGAGAGGCAGGGGACCCTACCTGAGTGGGTAGACCTCTGCCCAAGGGGAACAGAAGGGCCTTTTCCAACCTTGCTGCCCTCTATCCCCACCACTCACCAGAGCTGCCACCCAGGAGCTGGCCCTGCTCATCTCCCGCATGCAGGCCAACGCTGACCAGGTGGAAAGGGACATCTTGGATACCCAGAAGAAGCTGCAGCAGGTGAGGCCTGGGGAACAGATGGCAGGGCGTGGGGGCATAGGAGCCCATTGTCATGCCTGGTGGTCCCTGGCATGCCCACTGGTCATGGTGAAGATGGAACAGACAACCCTGTCTTTCACTGACCATTCCCCAAACACGCAGTGGAAGATGGGGCTTGGCACTCCATCTCAGTTGGGCTCACAACTTGGTGGGTCAGAGGAGCTCAGGGGGTGCTCAGGCCTCCCTGTGTCCTTGAGCCCGCCCTACGGATGCCCTGGGCCTGGGCCTCTGCCAGCGCGGGCACCAAGGTTGGCCAGTGCGGCCGGGGTCCCTCAGGGTGGGGCTCAGGCGGCAGTGACAGGCAGCGAGGAGGCCATCCCACACCCACAGGACCGGCTGCACAGCGAGCAGAGCCAGGCCCTGAGGCACCAGCAGGAGGCGGGCCGCAGCCTGAAGGAGGCCGAGATGCTGCTGAAGGACCTCTTCCTGGATGTGGACAAGGCCCGGCGCCTCAAGCACCCGCAGGCCGAGGAGATTGAGAAGGAGTGAGTGCGGTGGCAGTTGGGGTTGGGGCTCAGTGATGGAGGCACTGGGGTCCCCAGGGAGCTCAGGCCCAGCCCTGACCTGCCGGCCGCCTCCTTGGCAGCATCAAGCAGCTGCACGAGCGGGTGACCCAGGAGTGTGCCGAGTACCGAGCCCTGTACGAGAAGATGGTGCTGCCACCCGACGTGGGGCCCAGGGTTGACTGGGCACGAGTGCTGGAGGAGAAACAGGTCAGGGGCCATCCCCAATGTCAGAAATGCGTCAAGGAGCTTGAAGTCACACCTAGCAGCAATAAGACAGCAATAAAGAGCTGTGCGCCATCAGTGGCCTGACAGCATGCGTGGACCTCGGGGTGGTTCAGGGTCTGGGAAGGGAGAGAGCAGAGCAGACAGTGCAGTCAGGGAAGGCTTCCTGCAAGAGGAAGCTCAGAGGCCTCGGAGAGGAGGGAGGGCTTGGGTGGCCTGGGGTTGAAATGGTGAGGAGAGGACATTCCAGAAAGAAGGGACAGAGGCTCCTGCCCAGAGGACACCATGGGTGCGATGGGAAGTGGGGTTTTCTGGGCAGGCAGGCAGAACCAGGTCACGGGCACCCTGAGTATCAGGAGCCTTGATGCCACAAGAGAAGAGGTGCCAGTATGACAGTGAAAGGACAGTGGGGAAGGCATGGGCAGAGCAGGGTGTGCGCAGGCTCCCAGAGCCCGGCTGCAGGGGTCCAGGCGAGAGGCGCTGAGCTGGGGCCGGGCAGGAGGTAGGGCGGAGCGGGGAGACTTTTTAGAGGCTGAGCCCCAAGTCCTGGAGACCAGTGGGATTCAGGGACTGCAGTCTTGGTGACGCCAAGGCCTCAGCCAGGGCCAGTGGAGAATGGCATGTCCCCCCAGGGTGAGCTGCCAGCTGTTCACCCAGGCTGCTCACCTGGCCTGTGCACCTTCTGCCCAAATGACTAACTCGGGTCCCGCTGACGAGGACGTGGGAGGGTGCGGGAGGGCTCCAGGCCTGGGCCCTGCGGTGGAGCTGAGCAGCCAGCTCTTCTGCAGAAGCAGGTCTGCGAGGGCCAGTACGGGCCGGGCATGGCGGAGCTGGAGCAGCAGATCGCCGAGCACAACATCCTGCAGAAGGAGATCGAGGCCTATGGGCAGCAGCTGCGGAGCCTCATTGGGCCGGTGGGTGAGCTGTCCCGGAGGGACATCCCTGCCCAGGTCCTACCCCAGCCCCTCTTCCACCCATCAGAGCCTGAGCTAGGCCTGGCTGGCCCTCTGGGGCAAGGGACAGAGGAGGGGGGAACGGTAGGTCCAGGGTGTGGGGTGCGGGCCCCCCGCCCCACACCTTGCCTCTCACTGGGCCTGCGTTTTCTCCCCTGTGGTTGAGGCAGGATGCAGCCGCCATCCGGAGCCAGTACCGGGACCTGCTGGTGAGCACAGGAAGGGCAGGGCCAGCTGGCTGGCTGGGCTGGGAGCCGGGCAGGGCCTGGCTGCCTGCACCCTTGATGGGGCCAGTGTTTCAGGGTACAGCCTGATGGTGCCCCTTGCCTCCCCCCTCCCTCCTCGCCTCTCGCCGAGCACAGAAGGTGGCCTCGTGGCGCGGGCAGAGTCTGGGCAGCCTGTACACGCACCTGCAGGGATGCACGCGCCAGCTGAGCGCCCTGGCCCAGCAGCAGCAGCGCACCCTGCAGCAGGACTGGAGCGACCTCATGGTGGACCCCGCGGGCGTACAGCAGGAATACGATGTCAGGGCAGGAGAGTGGGGTAGGGGGGTAAGGGGGGGACAAGGACATCCTCATCCTCACTGTCTGCTCCTCGGCTCTCCCCCAGCACTTCAAGCAGCACGAGCTGCTGAGCCAGGAGCAGTGCGTGAACCAGCTGGAGGACGACGGGGAACGCATGGTGGAGCTCGGGCATCCAGCAGTGGGGCCCATCCAGGTGCGAAGGCCCAGACATTGGCTTGGGGACCCACCCCCCACTCACTCCATCAGGGGGCTCCCCAGGTGGGCTGGGGAGAGGCAGAGGGAGACACGGCTCAGGTCGGGGACAGCCGGAAGGCTGGCTAAGCAGGCGGTGGGCAGGTGGACGGAGCATGGCAGAGCATGGTTGGAGGGTTCTGTGCTGCTGTCCCCAGACCCACCAGGAGGCCCTGAAGATGGAGTGGCAGAACTTCCTGAACCTGTGCATCTGCCAGGAGAGACAGCTGCAGCACGTGGCGGATTACCGCCGGGTGAGCCTGTGGGCAGGGCCGGGCTGGGGGGACAGGGGTGGGTGGCCAACAGGGCCCTGAGTGGGACAGAGAGGTGCATGGAGGACAATCTTGCATCGCGGGAGACAAAGCATCTCATAAAAATGACAGACTGTTGTGCTGTTGTGACTAGGTCCCAGAGAAAAAATAATGTCACAAACATTCTCAACAGGGTGCTATTGCTCTCAGGGGGGTGAGAGTTGGTTCTTATGGGAGAAAAAACTGTTACTCTTTTTATGCATAAACCACAGATATACATACATAAAGGACATACAGTGTATCTGTGGTATTAAATTTTCATGACAATGTGGGGAAATTAAGGGAAAAATATCTGAAAAGGCTCCTTAGGGAACAATAATGAAAAAAGGGTTGAGAAGTACTGACATCCTATACAACAGGGACTTTTTTTGCAATGTCCGCCCAAAATGTTTTATACACTTTGAGAGAGGCAAGCCGAAGAGTTTTTTTTTTTTTAAGGGCATTTTCCTACGTAACCACAATACCATTATCACACCACCAACAATAATTCTGTAACGTCACCCAACCGTGGGATGTTTCTCTAAAACACATTCCCAGCTTCTATTCTGGGGCGCCGTGGGCAGCCTCCAGGGGCCTGGGCACCACAACTCCAGGTACTGGGGGGAGGCAGGAAGGACGAGAAACAGCATTTTATGACACCGAAAGAAATGAAGTTCGTTGAACCACAAATGCCCCGCACAGAAAGCGCTCCCTCCCGAAAAGGCCCCACTGCCTGGTACAGGTGGCGGTGCAGGGGCGAGTGGCAGTTCGCATTTAGCTGGTTTGGCTTTAGCCGGTTTGGGTTCGGCTGGTTTGCAGGGTTGGGCAGCAGGCTGCCCCGGGCTCTGCCCTTGATCACCCTCTGACCTCAGTTCCAGGAAGACGCCGACTCAGTCAGCCAGACCCTGGCAAAGCTCAACTCCAGCCTGGACACCCAGTACAGCCCTGCCCCTGGGGGCCCCGCGGGCACCCCCGCAGAGCTGCTGCGACAGCTGGAGGTGAGACGGACCCGCCTGGCCATCTGCACCCCACTCCTGGGAATGGGGCCTGGCCAGGTGTCGGGGCCTCCCCCTCCCAGGTACCTAGTCCTGCCCCAAGCCGTCCCTGGCACCGGACAAGGGGGTCTACTCCAGGAGGAGAGGCTGCCCTCTTACCGGCAAGTCCTTTTCTCTGGACAGCAGTTTCCTTAATGTGACAGGCAGCCCAGGAGAGCGCTGAGGGGCCTCCAGCTCCCACTCTAGAGGCAGCACCACCCCACCCCACCCAGCAGACCCCAGGATCCTGGACCGCCGGGGAGGGGCACCTTTCACTTTGCTGACTTAGAGACCCTGTCTTCATGAAGGCCAGATCCCTGGCCCTCTTGAGGGGCTGGGTAGGTGGTAGGCCTCGAATGGAACCTGGCCTGAGCCCCCAGTGCCTGGGACCCCACAGGCAGAGGAGAAGCAGCTGGCCCTGGCCGAGAAGACCACCAGGGACCTGCAGCGACGGAGCCAGGAGGTCACCCCTCTGCCACAGCGCAGAAAACCGCCACAGCAGCCCCTGCACGTGGACAGCATCTGCGACTGGGACTCCGGAGAAGTACAGCCTCAACCAGCGATCCCCCCCCCTGCCTCGTCCTTGAGCCGTCCCAGACCCCCTGTGGGCCCGCCCCCCCCCGCCCCCCCCCCAGCCCAGCCCAGCCCCTGCTGCCCCCTCCAGTCCCCCTGCCCCTACTCCACCCCTGCCCCAGCCCCGCCCCTCTCCAAGCCCTGCCCTGCCTCTGGCCTGCCCCTGTCCCCACCCCAGCACCTCCCACTTCCACTCCTGCCCCTGCCCCAGCTCCTGTCCCCACCTGTCCCTGTCCCCAGCCCCTACCCCATCTTGGCCTTGTCCCTTCTCTGGCCCCTTCCCCTGAGCCTGCATGAACCCCTCGCCACCTGCCCCCCAGGTGCAGCTGCTGCGGGGCGAGCGGTACACGCTGATGGACAACAGTGACCCTCATACTTGGGTCGTGCAGGGCCCCGGCGGGGAGACCAAGCATGCCCCAGCCGCCTGCTTCTGCATCCCGGCTCCGGACCCTGAAGCTGTGGCCAGGGCCTCCAAGTGGGTCTGCCTGGGGATAACTCAGGGGCAAGAGTCAGGCTGTGTGTGACACAGGTGGTGTCTGAGGCCACTGCCTGGCCTTCGCCTGGCCCAGTGACTGCTGGGGCTGGGGAGAGAGAGGAGGGATGTCCTTCTCTGATCTCCTGCTCATTCCAGGCTGGCCTCAGAGCTGCAGGCCCTGAAGCAGAAATTAGCCACAGTCCAGAGGCGCCTGAAGACCACCACTGCGGAGCCCTTACGGCCTGGCCAGCAGGGTACCAAGAGCGGCCAGGGACTTGGGGGGTGGTTGGGATAGGGGGAGTAGATTCCTACTGTGGCCACTGCGAGGGGCTGGGACACACAGGAGGTGACCCTGCATTAGGGACTTCTGCTCTGCGGACTCCATCTCTTGGGTTGGCAAGCCCCTAGGGCTGTCTGTCCCTCAGGCCCTGCCCATCCCCCCCCACCACCAGGCCCATCAGCCAGCACTCAGGGAGCAGCCTCTCAGGCAGACGTGAGGTAGACCCTGGACCCTCACCAGCTCCCTATGCCCCCAGCTCCCACCAGCTCAGCCCCAGCCGACCCTCAGGCCCAGAAGCTCCTGACACAGATGACCCAGCTGGATGCAGACCTGGGGCAGATAGAGAGGCAGGTGCTGGCCTGGGCCCGGGCCCCCCTGAGCCGCACCAGACCACTGGAGGACCTGGAGGGCCGCATCCAAAGCCACAAGGTGGGTGAGAAGGGCGGTTGAAATAAGAAATGGTCCAGCCTTGGGGATGCATGAACTAAAGATGAGGTGAATGTGGAAGCAGCCACAGGGACCCGAGGAGGAGGGAGGGAGTGGACAGTGCAGGGCTCAGACAAGCTGGTTCCCATCCTGGCCTCTCTGCTGTCCAGCCCTGTGGACACTGGGCAATTCACTTAACTTCTCTGAGCCTTGGTTTCCTCATCCCTGAAAACAGGCATAATCATACCTAGCTCGTCTGGTTGTCCTGAGGATGAAGTACAGTAAGGCCCCGGAAGGTTCTAGTAGGGGCAGGGCCCAGGGGAAAAACCCTGTGACCCACACCCAGGAGGTGTCCTGGCGAGGGTCCTGTGAGCAGCAAGGGTGCCTGGAGCACGTCAGGGTGGGGGGCCTCCCTGGAGAGTGTGCAGCTTGTAAACGTGGTCACAAAAGAACGTATCCTCTGAGGCGCAGAGAGGCGAGCAGTCGGGTTATACCCTTCCAAACCAGTTTCTACTCAAATATATTGTTTGGGTTTTGTTTTTAAAATTTTGGATTGTGTCGTTAGCATGATCGTGCAACTTATTATTTTCGCTCCACCTTCTACCGTGGCTGTTTGGAGGCAGCATTTCCACCAGGTCCAAGGGTTGGGCTCGGGGAGGGCTCCAGAGGTGGGACAGGTGACACAGGTGGGGTCCGGGAGGCCGACTGTGAGATGGGGCCGGGCGTGCCGGGCGTTTTTGAGGGAGTCTCGTGGGTCGTGGGTGTGACCCCTGTCAGGCTGGGGGGAAGCAGGAGTGCAGGAGGCTCGCTCAGCAATGCAGTCTCCACAGAGACCCCTGCCGAGCCCAGGGGGAGCTCTGGGGCTGACGGGGCTGGACCTTCATACCCTACACTGTTAGGTCACTGGTTATGACTGACCTGGGACATGGTGGCTCTCTTGGGCCCAGGCCATCCCCAGATAAGTCCTTGGGTTTTGAAGTCATAGCAGCTACCACATCAGGGTGTTTCAGATCCATGGGAAAGCCAGCTAGACTGGAAGGTAGGCAGTGCAGGGCACAGAGCTGGCACCAATGACGTACGGAATGGACCAGTGAATAACTATAAAGGAATGAACGAAAGAACCCCAAGTGCCTGACCTGGAGGGTCAGGGTAGGGAACTGATGGTTTTGTGAATAGGATAGTGACATGAAGGTCAAGGCGGGCAACTGTATGCCTGGCCCTGCTGAGCTCCCGACCCTCAGGGTCTCATTTCATCCTCCCATCAATCATTCCATAGATAAGGAGACTGAGGGTTGGAGAGGTTGACCTGCCCAAGGGCATCCCCATGGGGACTACTGGGGCCAGGACCATTCCTGGTTCTCTGGCCTGAGCCCAAGTACGTACCCACCACACTCAACCCTCGTGGGCAGAGTTAGGTCGACCCGGCAGGAGGGCTGGGCAGAACCCACCTGCCCAGAGCAGGGATCCCTGACCCCCACGCCACCCCTCCCAGGACATGGCCCAGCGGCTGCAGAGCCTGGGAGCAGAGAAGGAGGCGGCCCAGCAGGAGTGTGAGGCGTGTCTGTCGGCGCAGCCCATGGGCCCCGCCACCCTGCACCTGCCCGTGGCCCTCAACAACGTCAAGAACAAGTACAGCGATGTGCAGGTTCTCTGCAACCTCTATGGGGAGAAGTGAGTGCTCTGGGGAGGGGACCGCTGGGCGGGACAGCACGGGTGTGACGGAGGGGGTGTCTGACCCTTGGCCACCTCTGCGGCAGAGCCAAGGCTGCCCTGGGTCTGGAGCGGCAGATCCAGGAGGCGGACAGGGTCATCCAAGGCTTCGAGTCTTCCCTGGCTCAGGAGGCCCCCATCCCTGCTGGCCCGGGCACGCTGCAGGAGAGGGCCAGTGAGCTGCAGGTGAGGGGCCGGGCGGCCTCCTGGCGGGAGGGGGGCACAGCCTGACCAAGCATTCGGGGGCAGGGGGAGTAGGATATGGCGTCTCACGGAACCAAGAGGGTACGTCACACTGTGTCCTCTCCTCCCTCAGCGGCAGCGGAGGAAGCTGCTGGAGCAGCAGTCCTGCGTGCTGGGGCTGCACCGCGAGCTGAAGGCCGCCGAGCATGCGTGCGGTGCGCTGCAGAACAATTTCCACGAGTTCTGCCAAGACCTGCCTCACCAGCAGCGCCAAGTGCGGGCCCTCACTGACCGCTACCACGCCGTGGGGGACCAGCTGGACCTGCGGTGAGTGGTTGGGCCAGCAGGGCCTGTGGCATGCCCCCGTGGTACACGGCAGCTGCTGCGAACAAGCTGTGTGACCATGGACTGGTGACTTCACCTCTCGGAGGGTTAGTTTCCTCACCTCTAAAATGGGATAATACCAGTGCCTACCTCCCAGGGTGGTGCCTGGCAGAGACTGTCCAGTCCATCTCTGAATACCCAGCTCCAGCACAGGGCCAGAGTTAGTGGATCACCATGGCGGGTCATTCAGGCCTCCTGACCTGTCCCAGGGAGGGAGGCACCCACCAGCCTCCTCTGTGCACTCCTCACCTGTCCCCAGAGGGCAGCTCTCACCTCTGCTCCGGGCCTCATCCTCCTGCAGGGAGAAGACGGTGCAGGACGCCGGCCTCGCCTACCAGCAGTTCAGGAACTGCAGTGACAACCTGAGCTCCTGGCTGGAGCACCTGCCCCGCAACCAGGTGCGGCCCAGCGACGGGCCCAGCCAGATTGCCTACAAGCTGCAGGCACAGAAGGTGAGGGGCTGGGGCTGCAGGCAACCTGGGGGCAGGTCAGGCCCCTGTCCAGAGCTGGGACCTCAAGCCACGTCCACCTCCCTGGCCACCTCCCCAAAAGGGAGAGCCACCTATTTGCATGTGGCCCCCTTATGGCCAGTGTGCTAAGAGACCTCAAAGCTCAGACCACAGAGGCCTTGGGTCACCCACCTCCCGACCCCCACAGAATGTTCCACTTTGCCCACAGAAATGTCCAGCCCATCTCTGTCTGATCCAAGGTGGGCAGCAGGCTTTATGCTCCTGGGAGTTCCAACTCCTACTGCATCCTCTTCCCCATACTTGCCAAGCCCTACTATGCAGGGGCTGGGGTACAACCCGGTCTCCGGCAGCCCACAGTCTGGTGGGGGCGGCCGGAGCATCGCAGGCCATGATGCTGATCGGCGCATTGGTGAAGAAACCGCAGTGCCGCAGGAGCCCACTGCGGGCAAGCTGGGCGTCACAGCAAGCGGTCTGGAAGGAACGACACCCAAGCTGAGGCCTGAGGAATAGATAGGGTGGCCAGGTGGAGGGGCTGAAATGTCCCAAGCAGAGGCCATGGTGGGTCAGGGGAAGGAAAGGGCAGTTTCCAAGCTTGCTGCCTGTGGCCCTGGAGGCAGCCGGCAGGAGGAGAGTCTGGATGAGTGGTGTTTCCTGACTCTCACTTCTTTCCTGGCAGAGGCTGCTGCAGGAGATCCAGGACCGAGAGCAGGACAGGGCCATGGCATCCCGCCTCTCCCAGGACCTGCAGGCGGCTCTCCAGGTAAGCTCCTCTCCTTCAGCCGGTCCCTCATTATGCACCCACCTCCCTCCCTCTGCCAGTCCGCTGCCCACCGCCAGCCTCTCCCACTGACCACCAGCCGACTGTCCTCTCCTCCCTGCTCAGGACTACGAGCTCCAGGCAGACATTTACCGCTGCTCCCTGAAGCCGACCCAGGAAGGGTCAGCTCCCAAGAGACCCCGAGTGGCTCCCCTGCAGGAGAGCATCCAGGCCCAGGTCAGACGGGACCCAGCGCGGCTCCGTGTCCCCTGGCTGCAGCTCTGCAGCCTCCGAGGTGGGAGCTGACCCTGCCTTCCTTCTCTCTCCCTTTTGGCCCCTCCAGGAGAAGAACCTGACAAAGGCCTATACTGAGGCTGCAGCTGTGCACCAGCAGCAGATGCACCAGCTGGAGCTTGCCAGAAAGCTGCTGGAGAAGGTATGGAGATGGTGCCCACTCCGTCCCCGAAGTAGACAGCCTGGCCTAGACATTGACCTGGCCGTCTTCCCTTCCTCCTCACCCTGCAGCCTGCAACATCAGGGCAGGCTCGGCGGCCTGGGGGCAGGCGTGCAGTTTCCTGCCTCCCCCACTGCTCTCCCTAACAGCTCTTACAGGCTGGTATCCGTCTCAGTGTTAGGCCCTGAGATGTCATTCAGGGAAGTCACGGCTTAGCCACTGGGCAGTCCCCTGGTGGGCCAGGAGAAAACCCCCACAAAGTCTTCAGCTTTAGGACTCATCCACAGTGTGTAAGAGGCCACCTAGCTCTCTCTCCCTGGGACACCAGGAGCCAGAAGCTCTCCATGACTCTCAGTGACTGGCCGAGGAACTTGCCAGCTTTCTCCTACCCAGAGGAGTACTCCAGCATCCCCCGGAGGTGTATGGGCTCATTTCTAGGAGCCTGGATGGAGGGGAAGGAGAAAGGTTTGGAAGGGAGAACCTGTCCCAGTTGCATGTTCTAGTGCAAATTCAGCCTGAACACTGCCTTGCATCCTGACATCACAGGATTAGTGGGTCCTCTCAAGATCCTGCAGCCAAGCATCTCCGGTCTTCAGTTCCATCTCCCCAGACCTGCTGGGAAGTCTCAGGAAGCAGCAAGGGTCTCTGATCTTGGGGAGGCGGTGGGAATAGGGCTCATCCCTCTCCTCTTCCTCCCCCAGTACTTTCCCCTTCTTCCTCTCACTCTGCAGAAGGAGCTCAGTGAGGATATCCATGTGACCCATGACGCACAGCAGGGCTCTGAGAGCCCAGCCCGAGCAGGCAAGGAGTCAGAGGCCCTGAAGTCCCAGCTGGAGGAGGAGAGGAAGCGGGTGGCCCAGGTGCAGCACGAGCTAGAGGAGCAGAGGACCCAGCTGCTGCAGCTGAGGACCCAGCGGCCCTTGGAAAGGCTGGAGGAGAAGGAAGTGGTGGAGTTCTACCGGGACCCCCAGCTGGAGAGCGACCTGTCTGGGGTGAAGTCCCAGGTGGAAGATGAGGGCAAGAAGCGGGCCGGCCTGCAGGCAGACCTGGAGGCCACGGCCCAGAAGGTCGTTCACCTGGAGAGCAAGAGGAAGGCCATTCAGCCCCATCTGCTGACCAAGGAGGTCACCCAGATCGAGAGGGACCCAGGCCTGGATAGCCAGGCGGCCCAGCTCAGCAGCGAGATCCAACACCTGTCGGAGGAGAACACCGCCATCTCAGCCCGGCTGGAGGAGCTCAAGAAGGAGCTGCTGGCCCTTGAGCAGAAAAAAGCGAACGTGAAAGAGAAGGTCGTGGTGAAAGAAGTGGTCAAGGTAGAGAAGGACCTGGAAATGGTCAAGGCAGCCCAGGCTCTGAGGCTGCAGATCGAGGAGGACACTGCACAGAGGAAGGGGGCGGAGGAGGCCGTGGCCAAGCTGCAGGCTCGTATTGAAGAGCTGGAGCGGGTGATCAGCGCCGTGGAGCCAAAGGTGATCGTGAAGGAGGTGAAGAAGGTGGAGCAGGACCCAGGCCTTCTCAAAGAGGCGTCCAGGCTGAGGAGCCTCCTTGAGGGGGAGAGGAATAAGAACACGACTCTAGCCAGGGAGCTGAAGGAACTGCACAGCAAGTACAGCGTGGTGGAGAAGCAGAAGCCCAAAGTGGAGCTCCAGGAACGCATCAACGAGATCTTCCAGGTGGATCCAGAGACGGAGCAGGAGATCACGCGGCTCAGGGCCGAGCTGGAGGAGACCGCCAGCAAGAGGAGCAGCATGCAGAAGGAGGTGGAGAAGCTGCTGCCCGACCTGGAGGTCCTGCGGGCCCAGAAGCCCACAGTGGAGTACAAGCAGGTGACACAGGAGGTGGTGAAGCACGAGAGGAGTCCGGAGGTGCTGCGGGAAATCGACCGCCTGAAGGCTCAGCTCAACGAGCTGGTCAACACCAGCGGGAGGGCCCAGGAGCAGCTCATTCGGCTGCAGGGGGAGCGCGATGAGTGGAAGCGGGAGCGGTCCAAGGTGGAGACCAAGACGGTGAACAAGGAGGTGGTGCGCCACGAGAAGGACCCGGTCCTGGAGAAGGAGGCCGAGCGGCTCCGCCAGGAGGTGAGGGAAGCCACCCAGAAGAGGCGGGCCGCCGAGGACGTGGTCTACGAGCTGCAGAACAAGTACCTGTTGCTGGAGAGGAGGCGGCCCGAGGAGAAGGTGGTGGTGCAGGAGGTGGTGGTCACCCAGAAGGACCCAAAGCTCCGCGAGGACCACAGCCGGCTGAGCAGGAGCCTAGACGAGGAGGTGGGCCGGCGGCGGCAGCTGGAGCGGGAGGTGCAGCAGCTGCGGGCCACTGTGGAGGAGAAGGAGGGTCTGCTCAGCTTCCAGGAGGACCGCAACAAGAAGCTGGCTGTGGAGAAGGAGCTGCGGCAGCTGACCTTGAGTATCCAGGAGCTAGAGAAGCGGCCCCCTGCGGTGCAGGAGAAGATCATCATGGAGGAAGTGGTCAAGCTGGAGAAGGACCTGGAACTGGAGAAGTCCACGGAGGCCCTGCGGCGGGACCTGGACCAGGAGAAGACCCAGGTGATGGAGTTGCATCGGGAGTGCAAGAACCTGCAGGTCAAGATCGATGTCCTCCAGAAAACCAAATCGCAAGAGAAGACCATCTACAAGGAAGTGATCAGGGTGGAGAAGGACCAGGTGCTGGAGGGTGAGCGGTCCCGGGTGTGGGAGATGCTCAACAGGGAGCGCACTGCCCGGCAGAGCCGGGAGGAGGAGGTGCGGCGTCTCCGTGAGCGGATAGAGAAGGCTGAGGCTCTGAGGAAAACCTGGTCCCGGGAGGAGGCCGAGCTCCAGAAGGCCCGGGACCAGGCAAGCCAGGAGTGCAGGCAGCTGCAGCAGGAGCTGCGGGAGCTGGGGAGGCAGAAGGAGCAGAAGGTGCTGCACCTGCAGGAGGAGTCAAAGCTGCTCAGCCAGAAGACGGAGAACAAGCGACGGAAGGCGGCCCAGCGGAGCCAGGAGCTCTCGCAGCTCGAGGCGGCCATCCTCCGTGAGAAGGACCAGATCTACGAGAAGGAGAGGGCCCTCCGGGACCTCCACGCTAAGGTGAGCCGGGAAGAGCTCAACCAGGAGACTCAGACGCGAGAGACCAACCTTTCCACCAAGATCTCCATCTTGGAACCCGAGACGGGGAAAGATATGTCCCCATATGAGGCCTACAAGAGGGGCATCATCGATCGAGGCCAGTACCTCCAGCTGCAGGAGCTTGAGTGTGACTGGGAGGAGGTCACCACCTCGGGCCCCTGTGGGGAGGAGTCTGTGCTCCTGGACCGCAAGAGCGGGAAGCAGTACTCCATTGAGGCTGCCCTGCACTGCCGGCGCATCTCCAAGGAGGAGTACCATCTCTATAAGGACGGCCACCTCCCCATCTCCGAGTTTGCTCTGCTCGTGGCAGGGGAGACCAAGCCCTGCTCCTCCCTCTCCATTGGCTCCATCATCTCCAAGTCCCCACTCACCTCCCCAGCTCCCCAAAGCACCAGTTTCTTCTCTCCCAGCTTCTCTCTTGGGCTTGGCGATGATAGCTTCCCCATTGCCGGGGTCTATGACACAACCACAGATAACAAATGCACCATCAAGACGGCCGTGGCCAAAAACATGCTGGATCCCATCACTGGGCAGAAGCTGCTGGAGGCCCAGGCGGCCACAGGGGGCATCGTGGACCTCCTCAGCCGGGAGCGCTACTCCGTGCACAAGGCTATGGAGAGGGGGCTGATTGAGAACACCTCCACACAGAGGCTGCTCAACGCCCAGAAGGCCTTCACCGGCATCGAGGACCCCGTCACGAAGAAGAGGCTGTCAGTGGGCGAGGCCGTCCAAAAAGGCTGGATGCCCCGGGAGAGCGTGCTCCCGCACCTGCAGGTGCAGCACCTGACTGGGGGACTCATTGACCCCAAGAGGACAGGCCGCATTCCCGTCCCGCAGGCCGTGCTCTCTGGAATGATTAGCGAAGAGCTGGCCCAGCTCCTGCAGGATGAATCCGGCTACGAGAAGGATTTGACAGACCCCATCTCCAAGGAGCGGCTGAGTTACAAGGAGGCCATGGGGCGCTGCCGGAAAGATCCCCTGAGCGGCCTGCTGCTCCTCCCAGCCGCGCTGGAGGGCTACCGCTGCTATCGCTCCGCCTCCCCCGCCGCACCGCGCTCCCTGCGCTGACGCTGACGCGGGCCACGCAGTCACAGGGAGTGCGTGTGAGGGGGAGGGGACGATGCATGCCCCTCTCGCCTAGGAGCAGCCTGATCCCCTAATCTGAGGGGCTGGGTTTTCCCTCTGTCTGATCGCTGTCCTATTACTCGAACGTTCGTGGTGTTGGGCTCTCTCCCCTAACTTTGGTGCCCGATCCATCCCCAGACCCAGAGATCAGCAGATCTGTTTATCCCTCCCTCCTCCACTGCCCCAGTGCTTCCAATAAACTAATTCTCCCAGTGTCTCCTTCATATTTGGGAACACAGAGTCGATCTGTCTGGGGCATGAGCACAGGGGCAGTCCTGCTTGGGTTCTCCCCAAGTGGGGAGTGGACATGGCCAACTTTGACTCGGGGTTGGGGGGGGGGTGGGGTGGACCGAGAGATGCTGGCAGGTCATGGAAGGAGATCATGGATTGGCTCCTCCCTCCCCACCGTCTCTGCTCTGGGTCTCTCAGGGCTGGCCAGGAACTGTCTCCAGCCCTCTGTCAACCTCGCCCTTGTCAGCAAGTCGCTGGTGTCCCCCCCCCCCCCCAGCAGAAAAACCCTGGAAATCTCAGGAATTTGGCATTTTTATTTCCTGTTTTCAAAGCCAGAGGCAAACAAACATTAAGCAAATCCTAGGTGACGAGACAACTTAGAACAGCCACACAGACCTTGACCTCCCCTGGGATCAGGAAAATGTCCTTTCTCTCCCTCTCCCTGCTTCCTGTTTAACTTGGGACTCAACTGGAACACAACTCTTCCCCAAACATTTTAAATCCAAAAAGACCGGCAGGGGGCACCCTTTCCTTCAGGTTCTGGCCACGCAGTCGAGGGCCCGGCAGGTGAAGGGCACCAGGAGGCAGCCAGGACAGGCTCCTTGCTCTCCTTGGCACCTGCTGTTCCAGGGCCAGGGGGCCCAGTCTCTAACATACCCCGCCATGAACAGAGCTTCTGTGCCCTCAGCTTGAAACGGCTCCATCTAACCCAATAAACAACATAGGAACTCGCTAACCTGCTGGCAGGACTAACCCAAACTCAGCCCTCTGATGGCTGAGGCCAAATTCCTTAGCGTTTTGCTCTCTCCCCAGATAAGTGCTTTCTTGGGAAGTGGGTGGGGAGGCAGCTGGGGCAGCAGCTGGGGAGAGGCTTTGAGGCGGGGGCCTCAAACGTTCTCAGCGGCAAAAACGCTCCAGCACACACTGGCGGGGGGCCGGGGAGGTCTCGGTGGACGAGAAGTACGGCTGCGCGAGGGCGGCCTTGGCTGAGATCCGCCGGCTGGGGTCATACTGCAGCAGTTGCTGTGAAGGAAGGAGGAGAAGGAAAGAGACTGGACCTCGGTGTGGCCAGGGCTGGAGGGGAATTACCCTCCCAGGTCCCAGCTGGAGGGCCCCGAGCCCCAAAGGGCTGCCTTCAAACCCAGAACTGCACGAAGCTACCTCCTCCCAGCTTGCGACCCTGTTCGGGACACTCCCAGAATCTGGGGACAAAGAATTACTTCTAGTCCAGCCCTGTTGGATCACTCCCAGTTTCCTTTAAGCTACTGAGGCTGAGTCAGTCTCTCCCCTTCTGTACTGAGGTTTCCAGGCCACTCCTGGTTGAGACGGACTTCTCTCTATGTGTCAGGAAGTGGGCCAAACCTGTCCAGGGAGTACACTTGGAATTGGGTAGGAACTCAGAATCCCTAAACCAGCCAGGATGTGGAAGGACCCACAGCCCCGGAGTAGCCAGGATGGAGCGCTAAGAGCCTTGGTTGGAAGTCTACACGGTCCCGCTGGTGCTGGGTTGGTAGACACACAGAGACTTCCCGAAAGCTGGACAGACAGCCTGAAGGTGAAAATACTGCTGTGCCTTCCTCTGACCCAACACCAGATTAAAGAGAGAAATGCAGCCCCAAGTCTTTGTGGGCAAGAATGGATGGCTGTGGGCCATCAGGCCTGGGCCAGCCCAAGGCGTCAAGATGATGGAACAGGAAGGGTGAGTGAGGACTGTGGCAGAGGCCTAGGCGGCAGGGAATGGCCTGTCGTGAACAGCCTCATGTGAGGAGTGACCGCTGCAGGGAACACTGAGACAGGAGCAGCTGCAGCCCCTGCCTGGGAAAGCTTATAGCTTACATAGGGTAATAAGGTCCACAGAGGAAAATCACCAAAAACACTAGGCAACTAAGAAAAAGGCAAGTATCACAGCATAAAAACAAAGCTAAGGAAGAAGTTTTAAAAGGGAAGATGAACATTGGACCTATCAGGGGAGAGGCCTCCAGGCTGAACAATCGATATTCCAGTTGTGTACAAGGGTCAGAAAAGAGACCTGCTGGGATTCAGAAGGAGCCAGGGTTCCATAAGAGGCTGGCTGACAAAGGCGACGCTTCTGGTGGGAGGAGCAACTGGAGCCAGGCGGCCTTTCTTGCCGTCGCCTGTCTCATACCTGTACCTACCATGAGCAGGTCCTGGCCCTCTGGCTGCAGATTGGGTACAATCTCCTCCAGCCTCTTCCTGGTCCACTTGGGGAAGCTGCCCTTATAGTCAGGCAGCTGGGTGACTCCTGGCCAGGTGGCTTCAGTGGGTGTCCCCAGGGTCCGAAAGATACGAAAGAGCTGGTCAATCTCAGAGTCACCAGGAAACAGGGCTCTGCGAGTCACCTGGAATGCAGAAGAGGAGAAGGTGTGGGTATGCCTGCATCCCTTGTCATACAAGGTATCCCTTGTCATACAGAATCCAATACCAGGTAAGAAGCCAGACCAGGGAAGCACCTTCAAGATGTCTTTCCCAGGGCTGTGCTAAGAACCCTGGCTTTTTCTGGAATAAACGCTGCTTCCCCACTCCTTAAACCAGTTCCAAACACCTTCTAATCTACCTCTAACAGGAGAATCAGGGTCTCACCCCACCCTAATAGGACCCTGCCTGTGGCCTCCTTGTGGCCATGTTTGCCCCTTTCTCTACCATCTCTGCAAAGATGCAGCCAATGCTCCAGACATCCACAGCCGTTGAATAGAACTTGCTGCCCAACAGAATCTCGGGGGCTCGATACCAGAGTGTCACCACCTGTAGGGGCAAGAAAACGGCATCATTCAGGGTGGCTGAGTGCACGGGTGACATCCCTTTGGCTGCCCTTCTCTCCCCTTTATCCTGCGGTACCTCGTGGGTGTAGGTGCGTAGGGGCACCCCGAAGGCTCGAGCCAGTCCAAAGTCAGCCAGCTTGATGGCACCCAACTCATTAATGAGTAGATTCTGGGGCTTCAGGTCTCGGTGGATGACCCGATGAGAGTGGCAGAAATTCACCCCCTGCAGCAGCTGGAAGAGGTAGCTCTGGAGCAGCAAGCAGGAGAAGGCGCCGGCTGAGCGGACGCGGGGCCGCCGAGCGGGGCCGCAGAGCGGGGCGGACGCTGCTCTTCCCCGTCCTTCCCTCGGTACCTTCACCAAGTGCGTGGGGAGCTCGGAGGCCGGGGTGGAGTCCATGTACTTCTTCAGGTCCTGGCTGAGGAACTCGAACACCAGGTAAAGCTTCTTCTCGCTGTGCACCACGTCCAGCAGCCTGGCCGGGGGACGCCAGTCAGGCTGCGGCTCCCAGGCGAACTGGGACAGGCCCAGCTTCCCTGCCTCTTCCCCGCCTCACCTGACGATGTTGGGGTGCTTGAGCTCTTTGAGCAGGGAGATCTCCCTGATGGCGGTGCTTGGGACCCCCTCGGTCTCCCTGCAGGAAAGAAGGGCACAGCAGTGGAGGCAGGAGCCAGGAAGGGCCTCTGCCTGGGGGGTCACCTGTGCTCCTTATTGCAGAAGGATGGCCCATCCCCCAGCGCCGGGGCACTGTGCTCCTCGCCACACGCTTATCACCACCAGGGGCCCGGGACAAAGCCTGGTCGGGGTGAGGACGAGTGAGGGCGGCACCTCTGCGGCCGCCCCAGTCTAACGGGGCAGCACTGGGACAAGGAATTGAATGTAAAACCCCGACACGAGGGACAGATGGGGCAGCTCCTGGGGTTTCGGGGCACCCCTGGGTGGGGGTCTCAGGGGCCGTCCCAGCACTCACAAATCCAGCCTGATCTTCTTCAGGGCCACGAGCTGCCCTGTCTCCTTGTTCTTGGCCTTATACACCACCCCATAGGTGCCCTCTCCGATCTTCTCTACCTTCTGGAACACATCCATGTCCGCAGAGCTGCCCGGGAAACAAGAGGGCAGCCGGGGCCTTCGCCCCTCACGCCCAGTGCTGCTGGGCCCCCTCCAGCCTCAATGGAGCACCTGTCCAGCCTGCGCCCAGGCTTCCCACTTCTGGAGGCCTGTGCCCACAGGGCTTACCCTGCTCTGCCTGCCAGGCCACCCGGGCCCAGGCCCCGCTCCGCCCTCCACCCCAGCACATCCCTGGGAAGCTGGCTTGGAGCAGGACTGCCCCTCGCCCAGCCCAGCCCAGCCCAGCCCAGCCCAGCCCAGTCCAGCCCAGGCCCGAGCCCCCAGGCCTCCTGGCCCTGCCCGGCCAGGAAGGTGCCCGGCTACGGCGCGCAGGAGGGCCCAAACTTCTCAGGCCAGAGCCCCTGCCCCTGCCCAGCCTGGCCAGCTCGGGGGGGGGGGCGGAAGGTTGCCCAGAAGGGCTGCCTGAGAGGCCAGGGTCAGCTCAGGGCAGAGGTCGGGGGTCTGGAAGCGTTCTGTAGCCACAGTCCTGCCCTAGGCCGCACAGCCAGGGCCAGGGGCTAGGCCCCGCCGGGTTGTGGGCGCTCGGCCTCCTGTGAGGGCAGAACCTGGGCAGGGGCAGCCGGTCTGCGTCCTGGGCCCCCCACCTGGGTCTGAGTGCCCCCAGCACCCTCCCCTCAGGCCCCCAGCCCAGAATTCACCAGAAACCCTGCGCTCCTGCAGCCTCACTGCCAGCAGACTGCCTGCTCGACGGCTCCCCCTCCTGGCCCCTGCCGGCGCTGCACCACGTGCACACACTCTCTCGCTGCTGAGGCCTTTATTCACGAGGACTTTCTGGAACCCGCCGTGACCCCACACGAGGCACAGCCCCCAGCACGCCAGAGCTCGGCCTCCTGCGGTCTCCTTGGGGGTCGGGGGTCTGTCAGGTTTTGGTGCTTGCTCTGTGGGTTCTCATTTCTGGGACAATCCCAAATTAATAATCCCTCCCCTCGTCTCTCTGGCTCCAGAAAAGGCCGTCACTCTGGGGAAGCTCCTGTATCTTCTCTGCAGCAGCTCCGGCATCTCCTGTGGGCTTGGCCCCAGGAGCCGCGGTCCGATGGGGGGGTTGCCAAGAGTCTCCATTTCCTACTGGCTGTTGTCCCTCTCTCGCTGGTACATCCTCTGCTCCCGGATGGCTTGTTCTAACAAGGGTAGATTCATTCCTTCCACACAAGTCAGCACGCGGGCCTTCACCACAGAACCTCCGTCTGAAAGACACAGACACCAAGGTGCTAGCAGTGACTGACTGACAGCAACACACTCTACAGATGCACTCCAGCTGTTTTCCCTCCACTTGTTCTCAGTCCTGAGTTTTAACAGGGTGTTTGACAGGATGCAGGCATCTAGGATGTTGGCAATTTGTCCACCTGGGCCTCAGAACTGTGGGCCTGTCATGCACTACAGGGACATGTCTGGAACCTAGGGGGTAGCCCGACAATTCCACTCTTCATGGAGGAAGGGCCAGAAAGATGTACCCTCTGCTTCCCTCTTTTGTCATCTTAATTCCTGCCACCTTCTCTGTAGGTCCCAATTCCCTGGGGTTGAGGAGGGGTCTCAATCACCATCCTACTTCTCCATTTGTATCAAGGGAGGGGCCCTTTTGGCATCATAGGACCCAGTGGCATTAGCAATTGGGGCAAGGAGAACCCCATATTTAATAAATCCAAGAGGAGGGTTTGGCCGTATAGGGGCAAGTCATCCCACTCTGGACAAGGGGCTAGGGGGTCTTCTAGCAGATGCTGTGGTGCCCTGATGCATTATGGAAAGATGTGTCAATGTTCAGGTGACATCAAACATGAAAGACATCTGGGGTTTGCCCTGATCATTTTTAATTTTATTTTTTTCACTCACTTTCTCTCTGCTCTCTGGGCACAGCAATGAATACATTCAATGTTCTAGGACACTATCCTGTCTCCTTTTGATGCCGTTTTAAGATAGCGGCTCTCCGCTTAGACAAAGTCTGAGCCTAGCCTTCCTTCTGGCCTAGGCCATCTTATTGATTCAACACAGCCTGGGGGCGGAATTCAGAGCATCAGACTGTCTAGATTCCAGCTTTCAACTCAGGAAGATGAACTTGTTTGAAACATGAGGTCACCTGTGTGTTGTCTGCTTCTGCTGGCCCCAGCACTGCGCAGCAGAGACTGCCTGGCCTAGAGTGGAGTGGACTGTGACAATAACTGGATCTGCTGATAATCAGTGGAGACTGCTGATTCTCATTCCTCAGGCCTCTTCTGGAATAGCTGGGTTATCTCTACTGATGAATCACAAAGGACATTTGCCTAAACTTCACTTGGCAGTGAGAGGCCTGCTGCTGCCTTAGCCCTAAATAGTTTCCACAGAGCAGCTGCATGTGTTCAGAACGACACAGGGAAGCAAGGACAAAATCAAGGATCTCTAACTCACAGTTAAATGTTTCGAAATGGGATCCCTCGTCAAATGTTTCCAAACTCCCTGTATGAATATTTTCTTAGTTATTCCACTTAATTTCACAAAACTTTCTTTCCATTAATGCCTATCACTCTTTCCTCCCTCAGGCTGGGGAAACCCTCCCTTCTAGATTTATATAGTGGAACATGTTGTTTCTCCCTGGGAATGAAAAAGTTATTAAATATGGAAGTGAGCTTTAGAAATATGATTATCACAGGGACAAACTGGGCAATGGTGTTAGTCCATTCGTAAAATGTCCGTGTAAATGGAATGAGAAGAACAGTGTCTGAAGAAGAGCTGCAAGGAAGGGAGAAAGGCGTTTACGAACAAGATAGCTGGAGAAATAGTCATTTAGGGGAATTTCTTCTTGCAGATGCAAAGCACCTAGAGAAAAGAAGGGACTGAGTTACAAAGAGCAGTCAGGACACAGCGGGTTGAGGTGTGAGTAGGAGGCAAGAAAGGGGTGAAATGGAGAAAAGACCTTCTTTTAGGCAGTTTGACTGTGAAGGGAGGGAGGGGCATAGCCAGGTAGGGATACAGAGCAGAAGATGACATTATTATTGTTATGATTATTTAATATAGAAGAGGCCTGAGTGCTTTCTGTGCTGGGAGGGAAGAACCAGCGGTAAGGATTCAGTGGAGGGAGCACAGTCCTGCGGGAGGCCAGGCCGTGGATCGCAGCACGGGGGCTGTGCCTCAGGCAGGAGGGATCCTCTCCCTCCAGACTGGAGGAAAGGAGCTACTGATGGGTATGGCTGCATAAAGCTTTAGGAGGAGAGACATCTGCTGTGGCCTCAATTTTACCTGGGATGTAGGAGGTGAGGTTTTGCTGAAAGGGACAGGGCAGGTGATGCAGTAGGGGGTCTTGTGTGACAGGTGAATGCCTGAAATGGCCGTTGTGGATCATGGGAGAGGGGATTGACCGGGACACGTGGAAGGATTTCTAGGGCGCATGGAGGGCCCCAGTGAGATAAGAGACCTTAAAATCACTGTGCTAGGAATCCGAGGAGACTTGTGAAATTTCTCCATCAACGGTCGGGTGGGACCTGAGAGGGTGGAGGTTGGGGTTTCATCAGGCAGGAGTGAGGAGGCAAGAGGTTGAAACTTCTGCCACGAAAGTGCTTGAAATGATAGTGAGGTCCAGCTGGAGGGGAGGAAAGCGAATGGGAGAGAGGTGGAAGAAACAGAGGAGTTCAAAGTCCACAGGTCCTGACAGGGAATGAAGAGGGAGAGGGCAGAAAGACACCCAGGGTGGAACTGCTACAGTTTCAGGTAGCAGAAGTAGGGCAGTTCTGGGTGGGACCACGGGTGTGTGAGGCAGAAGTGGGACAGAGGGACACAGTGGCAGAAGCGGCCTGCTGCAGAGGAGGAGAAAGGTGTTCAATGACAAACTTGAAGAGCCAGCAGGATCCCAGCCCCACCTCTGGGTTCTGCAGTGTGCGTGGTTTGGGTGGCTGACCAGGCCTCCCCTGGGAGGGTGGGAGGAGAACTGCTCTCCTGGGAAAAAGCCAGGTTTCAGGCAAGTCCCAGAGAAGGTGAGAGCATAACAAAGCGGCTTGAAGATGGAGGAGCAGTGTTCCAGAGGACACAACAGGAAGGCTTGCGGGGCAGGAAACAGCAGTCAGGTGGAAGAAAACCAGACCAGGGCGGGATATGTGGGGAGAGCAGTAACCTTCTAGAGCGTCTAGAGCTGAGCTGGGGAGAGGCTGCCCCCCAATACCTTGGGTCCCAGACACGAAGCCCCCAGGCCCGAGGATGACGCCCAAAGAAGGCATCAACCAGCAAGATTCTGCACACAGCTGGCATTTCTTCATCTTTTTGGCCTCCTCAGCTAGCTCTGTGTGCAAAAATTTTAGGAAAGTTCTTCAGCTAGCCTGCTGTCTGTCCTCATAACTGCCAATCTTGCCACAGGGCAGGGCCCTCGTCTAGTTGACCTTTGTGTCCCCACAGGACTTAGGACCTGGGCAGACACACAGAGAACGGGGTGTGAAAGCAGCTACGCTGTGCCAAGGCTAAAGGTCAGGGCCACTTCCATGCTCAGCCCACCCTCTGCCCCTCCTCATCGTCGTCTTTCTTTCCTTGTGTCAGTTGCGAATGATAAGCACGTATTACACAGAAATTAGAAACTTAGGGAAAAAAATTTTTAAGAAAGAAAAAAAAAATACAGATCATGAAGAAAATAATGAGAAGTGGTAAACTAGCCAGAGCCCAGGAAGAATGCTGCTCAATCTGAGACTTATCAGGTTCAGGTTTCCTTTTTTCTTGGGGGGAATACTTCAGAGTGCTATCGTCCGTGCCTTCCCAGTGCGGCCCAGCGGAGGCACACGCCAGACTGCTCTGCTTTTGGTAGTGTTTGGTTTGATGGGGCAGGCCCAGGTGTTCTTGGGGTCCTGATCCCTGCACCACAACATTCCCATCGACCTTCCACCTAATGATTTTAGCAGCCAGCGACAGTGATTGATGTCTGGATTTATTTCATCAGGGCTTTTAAAGAGGTGACTTCTGAATTTAACCATTTCTCCTGTGTTTATTTACGGTGGTTCACCTCTAAAGAACCTACTCTCATCAACCATTTGGTTTCCCTAAAATACTATCCATTCAGAAAACAACAGGATAGATTTGAGGGAAAGACCAGGTTTAATGCAGCCAGGAGGAAGCAGTTAGTCAATTCCAGACTCAAGTTCTCCAATAAAAGGCATTAAAAAAAAAAGACAAAAGGGGGCTAGCCCTGTGGCTGAGTGGTTAAGGTTCCATGTGCTCCACTTTGGCAGCACGGGTTCAGTTCCCAGGTGTGGACCTATACCACATGTCAAGGCATGCTGTGGTGGCGACCCACATACAAAACAGAGGAAGATTGGCACAGATGTTAGCCCAGGGACAATGTTCCTCAAGTAAAAAAAGAGGAAGACTAGCAATGGACGTTAGCTCAGGGACAATCTGCTCAGAAAAAGAAAGAAAAAAGGAAGACAGAACTGTTACAAGAGACTTGGGATATGTAACTCAAATGCAATGTATTGACTTTCTTTGGATGTTGATTTGAACTAACCAATTGTAAAAAGCCATTTTTTGGTATTCGGGGGAAGTGAACGTGAGATAAAGTATTAGATTATATTGAGGAACAGCTATTAATTTTGTTGGGCGTGATTGTCATAATGTTAGAGATACATTATTGATATATTTACAGGTAAATGAAATGATGTCAGATTTTCGCTAAAAACACCAGCAAAGTAAATAAATAAATGTGGGCAGTGGTGACACAAAACAGCGGAATGTGGACCACTGCCAAATCTGTGTGATGGGTACATGGTGGCTAAGTCTACCATTCTACTTCTGTGCACGTTCAATTTGAAAACATTGAATTGAAAAAATTATATGGATTGAATTTATAAACTTTTTTTCCCCAATTTTCTTCCCACAAATAATTCCAAATGTCCGTTCCAGGCCCTGCCCTCGCCCTGACCTGCTATCCCACCTTAGTTTCAACCCCTCTCTGTATTTGCAGTCGCGCCTTAGAGTTCCAGACACTGGGCAGTGGGTTCCTGTGAGCTCCCAGGACTCACCGCAGAGGCTGGGAGGGCAGAGAAAGCCTCGGGTGACTTGGGCTGTAGTCAAGGTGGAAAGCAGTCAGAAAAAGGCTCTTTGTCCCCTTCTCACCCTCCTCCCGTCACCTCCCTCAGAATGACTATGAGGGCGGGAACTCTGTGAGCACAAAGGCTTAAGCCTGAATAAATCTTAATTTTCATTAAATCAAATATAATTAAAGTGAACACCATTTAATTACATTTTTTTCTGGTGCATTTCATCCAGAGTTAAAAACCACTGCGACTTTTGGAAAGTACGTCGGTAGTGTAAATCAAGAAACACGAATGCTTGTCTCCTTTAAGAGAGCAATTCCACTTTTAGGAAACTACCCTAAAGAAATATTCAGAAAATGACAAAGATTAGTGCACAAGGCTACGAACTGCAGCATTTTTAATAGATAGATAAATAGTTATGGGTTTTTGGGTTTTTTTTTACCTTTTTTCCCTTCTGGCTATAAAAGCAATACATTTTCATTGTAAAATGCTAATAAAAGTAAAAGGAACCCCACAATCCCACTGCCTAGAAATAACTACTATTGACATTTTGGCAAATAATCTTTCAAATTTTTTTTGAGGAGGATTTGTCCTGAGCTAACATCTGTGCCAACCTTCCTCTATTTTCTATGTGGGTTGCTGCCACAGCATGGCCACCAACAAGTAGTGTAGGTCCGCACCCAGGAACTGAATCCCGGCTGCCAAAACAGAGCACACCAAACAACCACTAGGCCATGGGGCCGGCCCCTCAAACTTTCATGTATGTAAAAAAATGTATATTAAACAAAAGTGAGATCATGCAATACATATTGTTTTGTAAACTGCTTTTACTTGGTAAGATATTGTGAACATCTTTTCATGTCAATCGATACAAATTTATAACATCATTTTTAATGGCTGCATAATATTCTATTGACTGAATATACCATAGTTTCTTTAACCAATAAATGTACAGTATATTTATAAAAGCAAGAAGTGGAAACAATATAAATACCCAACAGCCATGTGAATTAGGATACACATCTAGTCTATAAAATGTTATATAGCCATTGAACACACTGAACACATATCTAGAAAAATTTTAAAGACATGAGGAAATACTTATGATAGAATGTTAAGGCAAAACAACCAGATACAACATTATATACTATGAACTCAACCGTGTAAAGGAAAATGGCCCAGGGATGGCTGGAATGCGAGTACCTAGGTTTTAAAGAGCAACCTTCAACTCTTGATGTCAGAGAGATTCTCCCAGGTTGCTTTTATTTCTTCCCTTGTGTTCTATTTCTCTTAACCCTGACTTCCTGGCCTGTTACTCCAGCCCTATCCTCTCTGAGCCCAGGTTTTCTCATCTATGAAGTAACGATAATAAGACAGATTAAGGGCTGGTGGGCAGATTCAAAAAGATTTAAGCAAACCACCTGGTACCAGGCCTGGCGTGTTGCAGGTTTTCAGAAATTAATGGCATCTCTCCCCTCTTTCTTGCTTCCCTATGGCAGGTCTAACCTGAGCCCAATCAAGTCTGTTTCTCATGAGTCCTTGAACTTGTGGGCTGATTTGAAAGGAATGTTAACCTCAAAGAGGGACTCCTGTTGGGTTACAAGCCAGGCCCAGCCCTAAGTGAGTCACCCAAAAGATGCCCCACTCAGGACCCAGAGTGGAAAATGGTGTGCGAGGTCATGACTTACTCTTCTGGTGCTCGAGGTCCCCAAGGACCGTGTACAGGGAGCCCACCTGGGCTTGGAATGGCTCCACCAGCTTGGTGCAGACGAGGATCTGGTGCTGGTCAGACCCATGCTGAGCCATCAGGGTCACTCGGGACTGGGTCATGTCGTAGAGGCACAACCTGGAGGTCAGGGAAAGCGCGATCATTTCTATCCGTAGACAGAACCACCACTAAGCTCAAAAGGTTTTGGGAGGCCAACAAATCCAAGGGAAAATGTTCAGCTCACTCTGATCAGAGAAATAAAAATGGCAGCAACAAATCAGTGAAATTTTTTTCAGTCTATATTGTTGAGGTATAAATTGCAAGCATTAAAAGGCACCTATTTAATGAGCGTTAACAAAAGTATACACTTATGTAACCACCACTCAAGACTTAGTACATCTGTATCACCCCGAAAAGTTCCCTTGTGCCTCTTTGAAGTCTATCCCATCTTCCCACCCCAGGCGAGCACTGGTCTGATTTTGGTCTCCATAGATGAGTTTTCCTACTCAAGCACCTCATATAAATGGAATCAGACAGCATATATTCTTTCGTGTCTAGCTTCTTTCTTTCTTTGTGTCTAGGGTTCTGGTTGCTCCACATCCTCACCAGCACTTGGTATAGTCAGTATTTTTAATTTTAGTCTCTCTAGTGGGCATGAAATACCACATCATTGTGATTTTAATTTGCATTTCCCTGGTGACTAATGACGTTAAGCATCTTTTCACGTGCTTATTGGCCATTTGTGTGTGTGTGTGTGCACGCACATGAGGAATATTGGCCCCGAACTAACATCTGTGCTAATCTTCCTCTATTTTATGTGGGATGCCACCACAGTGTGGCTTGATGAGCCAGGCTAGGTCCACGTCCGGGATCCAAACCTGCAAACCTCAGGCCGCTGAAGCAGAGCATGCGAATGTCACGGGGCCGACCCCCATTTGTAGATATTTTTTAAAAATCATTAAATGCTTTTTGCTTGCTTTTTGTATGATTGCTAACCTATGTATACCTTCTTTCGTGAAGTGTTCGTTCAAGTCTTTTACCTCCTCCCCTTTTTAATATTCTGCTATGTATGCTTTTTCCCTCCAGTTTTATCAAGTTATAATTGAAGTAGAATAAACTATACATATTTAAGGTACATAATTTGACATTTAACATTGTATACACTTGACAAACCATCAGCACAATCAAGATAATGAGCATATCTTTTCATCACCCTGAGAAGTTCCCTCTTGTCCTTCTGTAAGCCTCCTGCCCCCCCCGACCCAGGCAACCCCACTGATCTGCCTTTTTACATTATAGATTACTTTGCATTTTCTACACTTTTATATACAGAGAACCATACATGTAATTTTTTTTGGCCTGGTTTCTTTACTTTAGTATATTTGAGATTCATCCACGTTGTTGCATGTTGCAGTAGTCCATTCCTTTTCACTGCTGAGTAGCATTCCATTGTATGGATATACCACAGTTTGTTTGTTCATTCACCCAGATGGACATTTGGGATGCTTCCAGTTTCTGGCTATTACAAAGAAAGCTGCTATGAATATTCATGTACAAGTCTTTGTGTGGACATACGCTTTCATTTCTCTTGGGAAATACCTAGGAATAGAATGGCTGGATCACACAATAGACATATGTTCAGCTTTTTAAGAAACTGCCAAACTGTTTTCCAAAATAGTTGTGCCATTTTACATTCCCAACAGGAATGTATAAGAGTTCCAGTTGTTCCACATCCTCATCAGCATTTAGCACTGTCAGTCTTTCTAAATTTAGCCAGCTTCATGGGTAAGAGTATCTCCTTGTGGTTTTAATTTGCATTTCTCTAATGACTAATGATGTTGAACAAACTTTCATGCGTTTATCTCCCATCTGTATATCTTCTTGGGCAGTACCTCTTCAAATCTTTTGCTCATTTTAAAATTAAGGTTTTTGTCTTCCTGAGTTGTATGAATTCTTCATATATTCTAGATACAAATCATTTGTTGGATATATATAATATATAATATATATATACACACACACATACATCACACGTTTTCTCCCAGTTTGTGGCTTGCTTGTTAATTTTCTTAATAGTATCTTTCGATGAGCAGAAGCTTTTAATTTTGTTGAGGTCCAATATATTCATTGTTTTTCTTTGATGGTTTTTGCTTTCTGTCTCTTATCTAAGATATCTTTGCCTGTCTCAAGGTTGTGAAGATTTTCTCCTGTTTTCTTCTAAACATTTTATAGTTTTAGCTTATACATCTACAACCCAGTTCAAATGATTATTTTGTTTGTATGCTGTGAGGTAGGGATCAACGTGCTTTTCATCCCCATAAGAACATCCACTTTTTCCAGCATCATTTATTGACATGACTACCTTGCCTCACTCAATTACATTGACGTCTCTGTTGAAAATCAATAATTTTGGTTAAATAAATAGATTACGGTTAAATAAGTTGTGGCATATCTATGCAATGAAATAAAATGGATCTATTTAAAGTGATAATATAGAGCTACGTATCTTGCATGGAACTAGGTGTACCATACACAGTTAAGTAAGTAAGTAAACAAATAAATGGTACAATATAGTAATAGATTAGGATCTCATCTAGGTTAAAATATTTCTCCATGCATGTACATGTACTCTCCAAGATGGTCCCCAATAATTCTCATCTCCTGATACTCACATCCTTGTGTAGTCCCCTACCATCCTGATTAATGTCGACCTGTGTAACGAACAGGATATTGCAGAAATGACTGACAGTGACTTCTGCGGTTAGGCCATGAAAGGCATTTTGGCTTTTTCTTTCCTCTCTCTGTTAGATGACTCATTTTCGAGAAAGCCACGTTACGAGGATTGTCAAGCAGCCCTAAGGAAGTTCCTCCTACATTGTGAGGAACTGAGTCTTCTTGACAACAGCCAGCGCTAACTTGCCAAACACATGACTGAGTCACCTTAGAGGCACATCCTCCAGGCTCAAGCAAGCCTTCCCTGTAAGCTTATAAGTGAATCCGAGCCAGAACCACCCAACTAAGCCATTGCCAAATTCCTGACCCACAGTAACCATGAAATAATGCGTATTTGTTGTCATTTGAAGCTAGTGAATTTGGGAGTAATTTGTTACAGAGCAATATGTGACTAACACAGTATGTATTTATATACAGGTATTGTGCATATACACACCAACCCACATATACATATATACATACACACATGAAAAAGTGTGTAATCACCAAAAGGTTAGCAGTGGTCGTCCAGACAGTGGGATTATAGGTGATTTTTGCTTGTTATCTTTCTGTCTGTATTTTTTATAATGAATATATATTGATTTTTTAGCATATTATAAATAGGTAGACAAAATTACAGTAAAACTATTTTAATTGGTTTTCTTGGGGGGTAAAGCCATTTAAAGATCCCCCCACCATGTGAAAAAACAACCATTCTCACCTGCCGAATGTTCTCAGCGTGCCCCCATCAGGAACTTGGCCGGCACTGACCTCCCACGGAAAGTAATAGATCCCAGGTTTGGGCAGCATCATTATTCCTGTAACCAAATAGGTGAGATGGATTTTTGAAGATTCCTGACAAACCAAGCAGACCACGAGACAGAGATTAGCAGACGCCTGAGACCAGCAACACCTGAAAGGCTAGTTCCAGTGGGTGGTGTTTTAAAATTAAAAAAAAATTTTTGATAGGTTATACATTCACATATTTTAAAAAACAAAACAATGTACGAAAGACCCATGCGGAGAAGTATTGTTGCCACTCCAATCCCTATGCAACCCATTTCCTCCCCAAGCCCCTAAGGCAGTCTGTAAAGGAGCAGATCGTAAGGTATGATCTCTGTTACGACTAATCAACTCTGTCATCAAAGTAGGAAAACACTCACAGGCAAAACATAAGCAAATGAGCACAGCTGTTCCTTCAAACTGTGTTTACAGACACAGGCGATGACCTAGATGGGCCGTGGCTGCCGTTTGCCAACCACTGCCCTAGAGGAAGCCATTTTTATAAATTTCTTACGTATCCTTTCCTTACGCAAATAAAAACAAATAGGAGGCTATATTTATTTTTCCTCTACGCTATAGTATACATACTGTTCTGCATCTTGATTTTTTTCACTCAATATATATATATGTATATATTCTTTTTAAGATTGGCACCTGAGCTAACAACTGTTGCCAATCTTTCTTTTTTCCTTTTCTGCTTTTTCTCCCCAAATCTCCCCCAGTACATAGTTGTATGTCTTAGTTATGGGTCCTTCTAGTTGTGGCATGTGGGACGCCACCTCAGCATGGCCTGACGAGCGTGCCCAGGATCTGAACCAGCGAAACCCTGGGCCACCGAAGCAGAGCCCGTGAACTTAACCACTCGGCCACGGGCCTGGCCCCTAGAATAGTTTTAGATTTATAAAAAAAAATTTGCAAAGATGGTACAGAGAGTTCCTATATACATAGGAACATCCATTTTTTCCGTATAATTAACATCTTACGTTAGTATGATACTTTGTCACAATTAAGGAACCTGTACAAATATGTTATTATTAACTCAACTCCGTACTTTATTTAGATTTAAGTTTTTCCCTAATATCCCCTTTCTGTACCAGGGTTCCCTCCAAGATACCGCATTACATTTAGTTGTCATGTCTCCTAAGACTCCTCCAGGCCGTGACAGTTTCTCAGGCTTTGCTTGTTTTTTGATGACCTTAACAGTTTTGAGGTATACTGGTCAGCTATTTTGTAGAATGACCTTCAGTTTGGGCTTGTCTGATGTTTTTCTCATGGTTAGACTGGGGTTATGGGTTTTTGTTAATAATTTTTAAAAAGAGAGGAGAGTGGTGAAATAAGTTAAATAATAACAATGCAATGGACACTCAACAGGCTTTGTAACAAAATGAGATATTGTATGCACTCATATGGGAAGATCTCCAAGATATACTATCAGGAAACAAAGTAAGGAGCAGGTGTGTACATATATGTACATTTGTGTGTGTGTGTGTGTGTGTGAGAGAGAGAGACAGACAGAGAGAGAACACTCTATAACATAAGGAGCCACATGTAGAAAATGTTAGAGAAGTGGGGATTCAGGAATAATTATTCAATGACAAAGGAATCCTGAAGGTGACAGCTGAGGGAGTCTGGAACTGGCCACCCTAAGATATGTCTGTTTAGCATGAGGATTATTTTGGACTGGTTACTTTTACAAACTGCAGACATGAGAGAAACTCTGAAAAGTAGAATTTACATACCCTTTGTTAAGAGATATTTACATTTGTAAAGGAAATCTCCATCTGTAAAGGTGTCTCCCTCTCTGTATGAGGAGGAAGGGGGATGACCTTATCTCTAGAACTCTTAATCAATGCCAAAGGCAAGGACTTAAATCTGCATCTTGTTTACTGTACGTATGTGGTAATCTCCTGTAGCTGACTCCCCCGACCCCCAACACCCTCTCTTTCCCTTTAGCTGAAGATGATATTTAAGGTGGTGGCTTCAGCCATTTTGGCCAGTTGCTCAGCTTGCCTGGGCCTCTCCCACGTATACATGTTATAAAGCTCTGTTTAATTTTCTCCTGTTATTCTGTCTCATGTGAATTTAATTTGTTGTCTGGCCAGAAGAACCCACAGTGGGTAGAGGAAATGTCTTCCTCCCCTACACAGGCTTCAACTACTTTTTTTTTTTTTGAAAGATTGGCACGTGAGCTAACATCTGTTGCAAATCTTCTTTTTTTCTTCTTCTTCTTCTTTCTCCCCAAAGCCCCCCAGTACATAGCTGTATATTTTTAGTTGTGAGTCCTTCTAGTTGTGGCATGTGGGATGCCACCTCAGCATGGCCTGATGAGTGGTGCCATGTCCACGCCCAGGATCCGAACCGGCGAAACCCTGGGCCGCCATAGGCGAGTGCATGAACTTAACCATTCGGCCATGGGGCCAGCCCCTCAACTACTTCTTGATAGGACAAGTGGAGATATGAACAAAGAAAATGGTAATTAAATAATCCCAAATAAGATCCTTGCAGAGACCAGAGGACTTAGCTTTAGTCCAGAAGTTTAACGTGACCTAGAATCTTGCACAATTGGTTTCCATATCCTCTAATGAAGAGGTCATCAGGCAGTGTTATCAGTCAATGTTCAGCGGTCATTTCTTTTTTCTTTTTTTTCTTTTTATTGGCACCTGGGCTAACAACTGTTGCCAATCTTTTTTTTTTTTCTGCTTTATTTCCCCAAACCCCCCCTGTACACAGTTGTATATCTTAGTTGCAGGTCCTTCTAGTTGTGGGATATGGGACGCCGCCTCAACGTGGCCTGATGAGCGGTGCCATGTCCGCGCCCAGGATCCGAACCCTGGGCCGCCACAGCGGAGCGTGGAAACTTAACCACTCGGCCACGGAGCCGGCCCCTCAGCAGTCATTTCAAGACAGTGTGACCGCAACAGGTTTGGCAGATGCAGCGCAAGAGCAGCTGGCCAAGGCCCAGTCCTCTTCCCCAAGACACATGCCCTGCATTGTTGCACCAGAGACCTCAGCTGCTTCCGTCACGAGCAATGAGACAGCCTCCTCCTCATCTTTGGCATGAGAGAAGCAAAAAAACCCAAAACAAATCAAAAACCAAAAACTAGCCAAGAGGTTGTAGTGGTTCCTGTTTAGGTGGGTCCTCAGGAGGGAGAGGAAATAGGAACAGGCACAGGTAGGGGAAGTTTTAACCAGAACCAAGTCTTGTGGCTTTAATAGCACCTCCAAGCCACCCCTCCCTGTCCCTGAGCACCACCATCTTCCATCTGCTCAAGCCCAGGCCTCATTCTCGATGTCTCCCCTTCTCTCATCCAACCCATCACGAATTTCTATCAATTCTACCTCCGAATACCTATTGAATCTATGCACTTCACTCCATCTCCATGGTCAACACCCTGGTCTAAGGCTTCAGCAGCTTTATGACTGGTCTCTTTGATTCCACTCTTTTCCTTCTATAGTCCACTCTCTTCCTAACAACCAGAGTGCTATTTTAAGTAGGAAATATGCCATGGGCAGTATTTTTTCCCCAAACCTCAAGTCCGAATCTCATAAAGCCTCTAGATCCAACCAACAGCTTACAGAAAATATAGAAACAGAGGAGCACATTAAAGACACCACAGAGATGGTAAAATCCAGACTGTGGGAAATTCAACTCGAACAATGACCCAGACTTTTCAACAAATAAACTGAAGAAAAAAACAATGTATAGTGGAAACCTATACATTAAAAGACTTAAGATTTTTATCAACCAACTGCAACGTATGGGTTTTGTTAGGACCTGGATTTGTAGACAACTTTTTATTTTTTTGAGGAAGATTAGCCCTGAGCTAACTACTTCCAGTCTTCCTCTTTTTGCTGAGGAAGCCTGGCCCTGAGCTCACATCCGTGCCCATCTTCCTCTACTTTTTACGTGGGACGCCTACCACAGCATGGAGTGCCAAGCAGTGCCACGTCCGCACCAGGGATCTGAACCAGTGAATGCTGGGCCGCCAAGAAGCAGAACATGCACACTTAACCGCTACGCCACCAGGCCTGCCCCTGTAGACAACTTCTTATGAAACAACTGGGACGAGACTGATTGGATCTGTGATGACAATAGGAATTTTTGTTTCTATTCCCAAGTGTGATAACGGTATTGTGATTGTGTTAAAAAAAATACTGAAAGTACTTCTGGATGATATAATATGGGATTTGCTTAAAATTAAAGTGGGAGGGGAGTGGGTGGAGGCATAGGTGACAATTGTTGAACCTGGGGAAGAGTATGTGGTTCACTGTATTATAACTTCTACCTTTGTACATGTTTGAAAATTTCCGTCATACAACGTTTAAAAATGTAAGTCAAATCACATAAACCCATTGGAAATGTATTATTAAAGGCTTCCTATTTAACTAGCAAAACTAAAAGTCCTTACCTTGGCCCATAATGCCACGCGGGGCCTGCACCGGGCCTGCCCTTCTGCCCTTGTTTGCCGTCACAGCTCCTCCAGGTCTCGCTCACCCTCAGCACCTACACACTTGCTCCTCCTCAGACTCGAACAGTCTTCCCCACATCTTCACAGGGCTGCTTCTCTCCCCTCATCAGGTCCCAGATCATCTACCTCCTCCTCAGTGACACTTCCCTTGCCTACCCTACCTAAAACGGCCTTCTCTACCACTCCCAGTCACTCTATCCCCTCACCTTAATTGATTTTCTTTCTTTCCTTTTTTTTTTTTTTTGAAGATTTTATTTTTTCCTTTTTCCCCCCAAAGCCCCCGGTACATAGTTGTATATTCTTCGTTGTGGGTCCTTCTAGTTGTGGCATGTGGGACGCTGCCTCAGCATAGTTTGATGAGCAGTGCCACGTCCACGCCCAGGATTCGAACCAATGAAACACTGGGCCACCTGCAGCGGAGTGCATGAACTTAACCACTCGGCCACAGGGCCAGCCCCTTGATTGATTTTCTTCATGGCAGTTTACTAAATAATAGAATTTCCAATATGTGACTTGTTTACTTGTTTCATGTCCATGCTCCCACTAGATTATCAGCTCCATGAGGGCAGAGATTCTGCATTATTCTTCAGTGTATCTCCTGTGCCCAACACACTGTCTGGGACATTATTAGGTATTTATTGAATGGATGAATGTATTCATGAAGAAGAGAGTGGAAACCACAACCATCTAGCCCCACACTTGGCCTGGACACAGAGAACCCAAACTATACCTTACTGCCTACATCAGCGTGACTGTGTGGTCCTCTGCCTTCATTAGCACTTACTCTTGCTGACCATCCAGCCCAGGTAAATGGTTTGAACAACAGCCAGTTTGCCCACTGAGATTATTTGAATTCCCTCACCTTTGCTGTTTCCACTGATTTTCAACTATTGTACAGTGGTTATAACCCAATCCTAATCAAGACTCTGAACTGAAGGACCCACCTTAAACCAAACTTCCAATTCTCAATAAATTCTGGCTTTGCTTTCTCCTCTCTGAGATACTGCCAAAGCTTTGCCAAGTAGTGTTCTCCTTTCTTAGTAAGCAATCAACTCAGCTTGTCTTATCAACAGATTGTGTTGGTGATATTTGGAGAGCCTGCTTTTCACGAGAGGAATGGACTCCAAATAGTAGCCAAATTAAATATTTTAATGCCTGAGGGCATTACAAACAGCATCAGAAACACTGCCTTGCCCTGGTATATTGGAGCCTGAGACAAAAGGAACAATCAGGAATAGTGTGTTTGCCTTTATTTAAAATTTTGGTATTTTGTTCATCGTGGATTTTCTTGCATTAATTTTTTTTAAATGGCACATTAAAATGCTATTAACCTTGACTAGTGTAGGGGAGGAAGACATTTCCTCTACCCACTCTGGGTCCCCCGGGCCAGACAACAAATTAAATTCACATGAGACAGAATGACAGGAGAAAATTAAACAAAGCTTTATAACACGTATACATGGGAGAGGCCCAGGCAAGCTGAGCAACTCACCAAAATGGCTGAAGCCACCACCTTAAATATCATCTTCAGCTCAAGGGAAAGGGAGGATGTTGGGGGTGGGAGGAGTCAGTTACAGGAGATTACCACACAAGTACAGTAAACAAGATGCAGATTTAAGTCCTTGCCTTTGGCATTGATTAAGAGTTTCTAGAGATAAGGTCATCCCCCTTCCTCCTCTACAGAGAGGGAGACACCTTTACAGGTGGAGATTTCCTTCACAAATGTAAATGTCTCTTAACAAAGGGTAACTTCTACTTTTCAGAGTTTCTCTCATGTCTGCAGTTTGTAAAAGTAACCAGTCCAAAATAATCCTCATGCCAAAGAGACATATCTTGGGGTGGCCAATTCTCCCACACTAGTTTTTTGGTGCTCCCTTAAATTGTTTCAGAGGTGAATGCCTCACTCATCTTACCCTATTCCCATTACTGTTGATGAGGACCAAGGCTGCCCCTGCCCCAGGGAGAGAAACCAAGGTGTCCTGCCCTACATACCCATCTATATCATCCTCCGGGAAGCATAGGACATCCTGACCTGATATGACCTGATTTCTATCCAAAGTCATAGGACCACCCAATAACCAGACCCCACCTGCACTGATACCATTTTAACAATTTTTTTCATGATCTTTCCTTTGTCTTGTAAAAAATAACATACCTATGCCTTATAAATTTAGCCCTACCCTCAACTCATTGCAGCTCTTTACTGCCCATGGGTCCAGTCCCCATGTTACTCCATGCTATTCTCTGAATAAAAGAGCACTACTGCCAGACCTTGAGAGTCCAAGAACTCTTTCTTTTGCCTTCTCGCTCACCAAGCCCACGTCACTGTTACTAAAAACTGATGCAGTAAGGAACAGAGTACGAAGAGTATAGTTTTTAAAAACGGATTATCATGCTGTTTAAAATTACAACAGTAAATTAGGGAGAGAGAAAGAAGGGAATGGTGTAGCGTGCTATATCTTCATTATCATGGCTTGAAGTCAAAAGGTAACTAAAATGAACAAATTAAGAAATAGCATACAAGTATCTTACTTAGCAATTTTTTAGGAATCAGAACTAAAAACACAACTGGTTAACAGTGGTTGCCTGAGGGCTGGCCCGGTGGAGGAATGGTTAAGTCCGCATTGTGTTTCAGTGCCCCAGGGTTTCACTGGTTCAGGCCACTTTGGGGAACCGTCCCACATGCCACAACTAGAAGGACCCACACCTAAAATATACAACTATGTACAGGGGGATATTGGGGAGAAAAAGCAAGAAAAAACAAAAAAGAAGACTGGTAATAGCTGTTAGCTCAGGCGCCACTCAAAAAAAAAAAAAGTGGTTGCCTCTGAGGAAGGGGAACTTTTGCTTCTCATTACAAATCCTCCGTTTTTTAACCGTGTGTATTTACTACTTAGATGATGACGATGATAATTGTGAAAAAAGTCTGGATTCCATGATCTCTAAGCACACTGCCACTTGATCACATTCTAAACCCACGCTCACCCCATAAACAGGGAGGAGCCCCTCGATCTCATTCTAAACCCACGCCCACCCCATAAACAGGGAGGAGCCCCTCGATCTCATTCTAAACCCACGCCCACCCCATAAACAGGGAGGAGCCACTCGATCTCATTCTAAACCCACGCTCACCCCATAAACAGGGAGGAGCCAATCGATCACATTCTAAACCCACGCCGACCCCATTAACAGGGAGGAGCACCGGCAATCCCACACCCAGCTCAGTCTACGCCTTTTGCAGCAAAGATGCCATTATCTTACGAAACGATAACTGCAGCCTAGTGGGACTTTTGTGCCCGTCCTTTTATTCTCCCACCTGGGAGAACTTCGGAACTCCTGCGACCTCTCCTAGCAACTCCACAGAGGCCAGAACCTCACCATCCCGAGGGCCTTGAGTCTCCCTCCCACTTTCATTTCCTGGGAGACCTTTGTGAGAGGACCGGAAGTGGTGGGGCGTGCAAGTCCCAAGGCGCAGGCGCAGTCCTCGTCAGCCTTGTTGTCCCGCCGTTTCCCAACTCGCCGCCACCCTGTTTCGGCGTCTCGCGGCCTAGGGTTCCTTCTGTCCGCCCCGCGTGATCACGTGATATGGGAGGGACGGGTTACCAAGGGCGCCTCGCTATGCCACCCAGGACAATTTCTTGACCTTCTTCTGGGGTCTCCTTCTGGGGGGCCGCTCTGGGGCTTCCCTGGCCGAGAGCAAGGAGCTCGCCCGCCTCGCGGCCGGCTGCGGTCACGGCGCCCGCGCCGGTGCCCTCTCTGTCTCTGCCTCCGCCTCCGCCTCCGCCGCGGCCGGTCACGCGCCGGGAGGCCGCGGGGAGGGAGAAGGAGCGAGCAGGGGCGGGCCAGGGCGAGCGGAGGCGGGGATTCGCGCGGTCCTGGGGCGGCTTTTAGGGCCGCGCCCGCGCTGGGGCTGCGGACTCTCGGCGTCGCTGTTGCCGCTGTCTTCTCTGCCGCTCCTGCCTCCGCTGGCTGTCACCATGAACCCGGACCTGCTCAGGGAGCGGGCCGCCGCCAGCTTCAACCCGGAGCTGCTCACGCAAATCCTGGACGGCAGCCCCGAGAACACCCGGCGCCGCCGGGAGATCGGTGAGGGCGGCAGGCCGGGCCTCCCTGCTTCCCCGAACAAGCCTCGAGCGTCCCTCGAGGAGGAGTCGGGGGGCCCTGTGGGGTGTAGGCCGCATCCTCTGGCCCAGCTTTCTGGGAGCCAGGACCACCACTTCCAGGGGCGGCCTGTGGCGGGGGGTGGGGATCGCCCATCCCGAGAGGGGCCCTGTGCCCGCGACTCTGAAACCAGCTGTGATTACGGGAGGTCTAATGGAGCCCTGAATTCTGTCTCCCTCTTGATGCCCTTTAACTCCCAGAGAACCTGATTCTGAAAGACCCCGACTTCCAGCATGAGGACTTGAACTTTCTCACTCGCAGCCAGCGTTACGAGGTGGCTGTGAGGAAGAGTGCCAACATGGTGAAGAAGATGAGGGAGTTTGGCATCTCAGATCCTGATGAAATCATGTGGTTTAAAAAGTAGGTATGCCCTAGTGTAGATCAAGTGCCTGAACCCAAACTTTAAATCCATGGTCTATGGTGTCCTTTTTCATCATGCTTGGCGTTTGAAGGCTCAAACTGCACGTTTTCACGCCACTTTAAAGTTATATGTGTGGAAAATAATGTTTACGTTTGTATTTAAGCCTTTTAAACGGATGACCTTTGTAGAATGCTGATAATTAATGGAGATGCTGCAATTTTCATTCTCAAGAATCGTATAGATTCTTTCGCCCAGGCATCTCAATTTTGAGTGATTTTTTTTATCATCATGTAAGGTTTTTTTTTTTCAATTTTGAGTGATTTAAATGCAAAATGACTTTGCTCTTTGTAAGAAGAAGGCCTGCTAAATTTAGAAGCTGAATTCGGAAGGATTTTTCCAGTTGCAAGACCAAATATTTGAGTATTTTGGAGCAATAACACATTGTATTTTCTTATGATGGTGTAGCTCTTGAGTTTAAAATAATGGAAGATATGGGATGGGTGAAGAACAACATTAGTGAAACCGCAGAATGAATATAAAGTAGTCTAAGAACCCAGCATTGTTGAATGTGGTGGCAGTGTTTAAATGGCTCGGTTCGTGTGAGACCTCATAAAAACATGCCTTGGTCCTAGTGCTGAAAAGACTATGTCCTTTTTTCAGACCATCTGTTTTCATCAATAAAGGTTAAATAATATGAATGGTGTATATTTAAGAACCAAGAAAAATGAAACATGTTGTAGGTTCAAACTGCCTTTCTGTAGTAATAGTTATTTCTGCCTTATACTGCTGCCTCTAGTACATTTTGTATCGAATTCTTTTCAGTCAGACCTAGTTGTTATTGTGGAGTTGAAATAATTTACTCTGGCCCTTAGGACCACCCTCAGAACTCCTTTCCATTTTAGTTCTAAAAATACGATTTATTTATTTTTGGCGGCCCAAATCAGAGTAGTTATTAACTTCCAAATGCTCTTCTTTATTTTTAAAGTTTGTAACTCATGGCTGTGGGGATATTGAGGTAGAGTAACTCCCAGAAGATTATATTTCTGAATTACCTGAGTAGGGTTTGTAAATTTTTAAAAATTAGTAATATTTTATTCTTTCTTAAAGTAACATGAAAGAAGACATGCATCTTGTTTTGCTTTTCAATGGTTGGTGCAGCGTGTTTCAGAATGTGGTAGAAGACTTCATAATCTGTGGTAGTTCATATGCGTGAAGTCATGATAAAAGAGAGCAAAGTCCTTTAAGTGGATGAAAGATCAGTGGACAGCAGCCAGTTGTTTTATTTATCATTTTTCACAGTACAGACCTTGCTCTTGGGGAAATACAAAGTACAAACTTCAACACACCCTTTGACATCCTTCCATTATCCCAGGATATGACAGGGAGATCAACTTAAGATGGAGAAGAGGATTGAAGATTAATCTTGGCAAATATTGAAAGCCCTCAAGTCTAAGCCACCCATGAGTTGTAACTCACGTCCACGTTTATATAAACTAAAAGTTAACTGTGACATAGCGTTAATTGTGAGATGCATCGGATTTCTTATATGCTAAGATTGGGGGGAAGAGGGGATGCTGGAATTGATGAAATACAGTAATATTTCCCTTCCTGTGAATGTTGGGCATTTCCTGGTCTCTTACGTCCATTTCTCCTATCACAAAATAAAATTCATATATGAGAATATTTGGAAGTTGACTGAATATTAGTAAAATACTTTGAGATTTCTCAACTGCAGCAGTAAAAGAGCTTTTCTCACCAGTCCTTGAGAAAATAAGACCTTGCTGTTTGGGGAATATAAAAGTTGTTTTCCTGGTCTCCCTTCCTGAGATTTTGTCTTTTAAAATTCTAATGAGAATCAGTAGTGGTTTTGTCATCCTTCTCAGGTAAAGCTGGTTCCTGGAAAAGCGTCTTCAGGAGGGATTAAACGTAACTTTAAAACAAGCACTCAGATTTTGTTTTTAAGTTGATTTTCAAGTGACCTGAAAAAAAAAACTCAATATGTTTAAGAACATAAAGATTTAACAGTCTTTATTTTGTGTCAGATATTTTTCCCTCTCAGTTTCCTACAATTATTTTGTGTCAGCAGCACCGTTTTTTAAATCCAGAGGACTTGCCTTCCTAGTTTGCTCGTTGGGATAGGAGTGTCTTACATTTCCACCATTTTGAGCACTTAAGTTACTGCTTTTATTTCTCAGAAATTCTTGTATGTTCATGTCCTCTCTACTTAGGAATGAAAGGAGATAGATAAATACTTGTTGGTTTTAGTGAGACAGGATTGTTACAAGAGCATGCTGTGGTGCTCTCGCCTTTGACAGAATGATTTCTATCCATCTACCTAATCAGCTTTGGCTCCCACTTCAGTGAGGTGGGGTGTGTTTTGTGAATGCCTCACTTCTCTGCAGTACGGCAGCAGTTTACTGGGAGGTACTAAGAAACCAATTACCTTGCCTCTTCTGTTCATATCCTTTCTTCTCTTTTCCTCTAATCAGTTTAAATTAACATTTGGTACTGGTGTAAAAATCTAGAATCTCAGAGTTAAAAAGCATTCTCAATATTGGCAAGCCCAGTCACTCCTTGGGTGCTTGCGTCTATCCCCAGCATCTCTGAAAGTTGATCTTCCACCCTAAACCTTTTTGTAAAAACCATCAGCAGCAAAGAAAACTTTTTTTTTTTTTGAGAAAGATTAGCCCTGAGCTAACTGCAGCCAATCATCTTCTTTTCGCTAAGAAAGACTGCCCCTGAGCTAACATCCATGCCCACCTTCCTCTGTTTTATATGTGGGAGGCCTACCACAGCATGGCGTGCCCAGCGGTGATGTCCGCACCCAGGATCGGAACCATCGAACCTCTGTCCGCCTAAGTGGAACGTGTGCACTTAACCGCTGCACCACTGGGCAGCCCCAAAAACATTTTTTATGATGCTAATGAGAAGCTTTTATTGTTATTTATATATGACTTGGAGCACACAAGTCATTCTCTCTGGAATCTAATGATTACATTAATTCATTTTGACTAGTTAGAAATACTAATATCTAACTTTGTACATGGAGAGAATTGTTGTTTACAAGTAGATTATGATTTCTGTAAGGCAGAAAAGAAAATGGGATAATTTGTCTAGTACTTATTTAGAAAATAGGACAAGAATGTCTTGTTTATTGTTTCTTGTTTCTTTGAAGGTGGTGGGATGGTTTCGGGGCCTCCTTAAAAGTGAATTGGCCGCCTTGCCCCCTCCTTCCTTTAATTCATGCTCTATTGTACAGACCAGAATTAACTGGTGGTGACACAGCTTCCTATTCATCCCTTGAAAAGTCATGAAGATCAATTAAATGACATTTATTTTGTACTTTAAGCTCTTTATATAGATAGAAAGGACAAAATAGACCCCTATAAAATCTATAACGCGGCGTAGCCAAGGCTGACTAGTGTATGTAACTTCTATTTTGACTATTTCACAGATTCCGTTTTATGAGAAGATAATTGTGGACTGAATTTCATTATGGTTAGAGTTCCCTTAATCTGGAGTAATGTTCAAAGACCATGGGAAATAAATTTTTTTTCTTTTTTTGAGGAAGGTTAGCCCTGAGCTAACATCTGCTGCCAATCCTCCTCTTTTTGCTGAGGAAGACTGTCCCTGAGCTAACATCCGTGCCCATCTTCCTCCACTTTATATGTGAGATGCCTGCCACAGCACTGCTTGATAAGCAGGTGCATACATCCGCATCCAGCATCCCAACCAGCAAACCCCGGCCGCCAAAGCGGAACGTGTGAGCTTAACCTCCGTGCCACTGGGCTGGACCCTGGAGATAAAGTTTTCACATGCTCACATTACCTACTTCACCATCTGTAAACTCTGAAGGCCTTTAGAGATCTCTGCTCCTGCCCTGGAATATAGATTTACTATCCTGGAGGTTTGCTTCGGTTATGTGGGGAAAGAGAGTTTAAATTATTCTTAGAGGAACTTTTGTTAACAGCGCTACAAATAAGTGTTCTGTGGAGTTCCTTTTGATTTTCAAAACAAATAAAACCTAAAGTAAAATAAAACCAAACACATACACATACTCGAAAAAATCCAGCTAAGCAAACCAACAGATAACTTCAAAACCAAAAACAAAGGGGTTTTAAGGCCAAAACATGGGTAGAGTTGCTTCCTGGATTAATAGAATTAAAGAGGAATTCTGGCCCTGAAGTGCCTAGCAGGGAAGAGATACCACTGGATTCTGCTATTGGCCTTTTAGGGAGTAAAATGGTAAATTTTACATTTAATTTCATAAGAAAGGAATTTCAATTTTCCAAACCTTCCTTTTAAGGGCCATGCTGTTTGGCAGGAGTGGGTGGTAGAATGCAGTTTCCAGAGTACGGCTGAGCTCCTTTTCTTTTCTCTCCTGTAGACTGCATTTGGTCAATTTTGTGGAACCCGTGGGCCTCAATTACTCCATGTTTATTCCTACCTTGCTGAATCAGGGCACCACTGCTCAGCAAGAGAAATGGCTGCATTCATCCAAAGGACTCCAGATAATTGGCACCTACGCCCAGACGGAAATGGGTCACGGTTAGTCAATGTTTGAGGGTCAGTGGGTAACCCACCTCAGGACTTCAGTCAGCAAATGACTCCTGGCATTCGTTTTTCTCTGCTGCTACACATTTGGGATTTTGTTTTTACTTTAATTTTTTTCTATTTTTTATTTATTAATTTTTTGTTTGTAGGAAGATTAGCCCTGAGCTAACATCCTCTGCCAGTCTTCCTCTTTTTGCTGAGGAAGATTGGCCTTGAGCTAACATCTGTGCCCATCTTCCTCTACTTTGTATGTGTGACACCTGCCGCAGCATGACTTGCTAAGTGGTGCTAGGTCTGCACCTAGATCTGAACCTGCAAACCCCAGGCCACCGAAGTGGGACGTGTGAACTTAACCGCTGTACCACTGGGCTGGCCCTGGGATTTTGTAAATTGTTAAATCTTAAATAAAATCCAGCCTCTCATTTTCTCATAGGTCATCTCCCCATAAACTGGTCCAGGACTCTGGCCTGAAACACCCTTTGGTGTTTTTTTTTTAAAGCCTTTTACTGTTGCTATATATGCCACGTTTTAATGGATGTTGAGCTCTTTAGAAAGATGAGGTTGAAAGTGTGGCAAAATTGTTTTGGTGTCTAATTATTAAAGACTGTTGGAAATTCTTGAGAGTATTAATGCCTCAGCAACATCTGGAAGATGCCTCTCTGCTTAAAGTTAAAGATGTGGGGGGTTTTTGTTTTGGTGAGGAAGATTGCCCCTGGGCTAACATCTTTGCCAGTCTTCCTCTATTTGGTATGTGGGACGCTGCCACAGCATGGCTTCCTGAGCGGTATGTAGGTCTGCACCTGGGATGCAAACCTGCAACCCCTGGGCTGCTGAAGCAGAGTGTGCAAACTTAACCACTACACCACCAGGCTGGCCCCAAAGATGTGGGTTTTAATGGGGGCAGAGGGTTAGAGCAGGTAAGTGTCTTATCCTTTCATTGCCCACTAGCAGAGTTATAAGGAGGTTTGGAAAAAGTCCATGATTCTCTTCATTTCACTCCAACAGTCTTTTTATATGTTGTTTCTATACGTGTCCTTGGACTTTGTATTGCCAGTAATTTTGGAGAAATTGTTCCTAAATGCCTGGCTACTTTCAAACAGTTTTGTGTTTGGTCCTAATGTGAAATAGGTTTGTTTTCATAGACAAGGCCATTGGCAGGTTTGAGCGTCTTGAATATGAGCTCCCCAGTCTCATTCCTAATTATAGTGCTTCCATTATGTAAATAAAGGAAGAGAAAGACAAGGGACACAGATATCAGGAAAGTTTCACTTTTATGTTTGATGTGGTGCTTTTTGATTGTGAAATGGTGTTAGGAAATGTTCTTTGTCATAATCCCCATGAGGACTGCGGATTCTGGTGGTGACGTGTTACGAACACCCTACCAAGCACTCAAGACTTTAGCTTCAGGACGGCCAATGCGGAATAAGAGCCTGAAGAAGGGCATCCTGAGGGAAAGGCGGTAACACTCACACAGTCTTTCTCTCTTGGAGACAAAGGGTGGACTGGTGTGTATGTTTCGTAACCTTGAAATAACTTTGTGGTACAAAACCCTTTTATTCTTTTAGTATTCATTATTGTAGAATTTATTTGACTTAATAATCATGCTATTCATAGGAAGCATAAGATGTAAATTATTCTGAGGCTAAATGGGTCTGATTTGTATGTCTCTTGTTGGTCTCATCCGTCTGCCTCTGTTTATAAAGTACATCGCAAATATATATTTGCTAAATTTTGAAAGAGAGGAACAAACAAGAACTGGAACTTTGCTAGTTTGAGGAGCCCAGAAATTGGACTAAGGTCCTATGTTCCTCTGGGTCAGTGTGCGTTTGTGAGAGTTTTCTGTCTCTCATTGATCCTATTTTTCAGAGATTTTCCTCTATTTGAGTCAATTTTGTCTTAATCTCTATAGTTTATTTTAGAGAACAAAGTTGTAAGATTAGGTCTTGTCTCTTGATAGAATTTTGTCAGATCACATTGGTGTTAGTTTTGCTTTGTCAACTGTATTCTTTTCCAGGGTAGCCGGTCAGTGTATTGGTTAATTTGCTGCATGTGACAGTATAACCTTGTATAGAATATGTGGAAAGTCCTTCAACATCAGAGAAACCGGCAATAGAGCCACTTATATAGGATGAAGATTTGACAGTTAAAATTCTGAGACTTTGGAACACTGAGTGGTCAGCAATGGTGATCTGAAGAGTTCTCACAGAATTAGCTGTAACTTTGAGTTTGGGATTCTTTCACTTCCAGGTAGCTGCTGAGAAGTGCAGAATGTCAGTATTGCTCAGGCTCATTCCAGGATCCTCAAGAAGCTTAAACTTCAGTCACCTGCAGAAAGTCTCAGTGGCCAGTTTTGCCTCTTCCCTCTAGGATGTGTCTTCCCTTCTCCAAATACAACCCTGTCTCTTTAGGCGCACAAATGCGGACACACATTTGGACTGTGGGTCTGTGAGCCTTAATCAGAGGCAGAGGTCTGGGCTGAGGACACTCCGCTCCATGGGGTTCTGGTGTTGAACGTGATCCAGTGTTAATCAGCCTCACCATGTGTTTCTGCGGGTCACAAAGCAGGTAGTGTGTTTGGTCTTCACGGATAATTGATCATTTCATGTTCTTTCTGTCCGCTTCGTAGGGATTCTCTGTGCCTTCGTTTCTCTTATTATCATTATTATTACTATTATCATCATCATCATCAAGGAAAGTAGAGCTTGTGTAATACATAGTTATCATCTTTCAAGATCACTGTGTGGTTTCTTTGCAGATTCCCATCACTAATACTCAAATATGAAATAAAGTGCCTTCCTTCCTTTGAAATTTGAAAAATACATAGTAAACTTGATTTTGTAAGTCACTAATCTTTCTCCCCTGCCTCTTCACTGCTCTCTCTCTGACGGTCTCCTGACCTCTTTTTCCTGAGTGATTCTCTTCCCCGTTGGACTTCCCATGAGTCTTGCTCCCTGGGTATTTGGGCTATTCTAATTTCCCCACTATTAATAACAATATGAACTTCTTTACAGAAACTGTGTCTTTTGGAGTTATGTCTTTGGAATATCTTTCTCAGAAACGAATTACTGCATGAATATGGTTACTTTAAATTTTTTTGCTACTTTAGTATATACATCTAAGAGTTAAAATTTTTAATTTTCCAGTGCTAGTGAGCCTGGATGTTATTACGTGTTTTGGCTTAACCGTCTGCATTTCCTATGTATAACCTGAGTTTTTCTCCTTTGGGTATTGATTGAAAAGAATCTGCATATTGATCTTATATGATTATATTGTATCCTTCCAATATTTTTTCTGTTGCCTTCTGTTTTGTTAAACATTTTGGCCTTAGTATTCAATGCATCCTTCTCTGAGTAGGTATAAATTTGCTTCTTCCCCTATCTTGGATAATTACCTTCTATTTTCTTCCAGTTTTTTTGCTTGATTTATGTTTAATACTTTGACTTGTGTATGACGTAGAGTGATGAATGAATCTACTATTTTTATGTTTATTAACTAGTACCTCTTTTCCCATTGTTCTTTCTGGTTCATCTTAGAATTTTATAATAGTTTCAGTTTATTTCTGGAACCTTAAATATGTTGCATTGGTTTGTTTGTTTTTCTCCTAACATCATAAGTTTTGGCTCATTGTTGCTTCATAAGATATTTTAAAATCTGATAGGGTTTAGTATTATTACGTTTCAAGATATATGTATTTGGTGTTCTTGCATACTTATTCTTCTAGATGAAATCTGATCTCAATTTTTCAAGTTCTAAAATATCTTCTACAGGAATTTAAAATCCGTGTTACATTATATCCTTACGTTTTCTTGGGAAGTGTTTATTTAGTCCACTCAACCAGGAGTTAGCGATTTCTCTCCTGTTATTCATATCTTCTTTTATTCATCCTATTAGGATTTATATTTTTTCATAATTAAATCTTTAATATCCTGAACTAAATCACTTAAGAAATTTCAGATATTTTGTTGATTTTGTAAATTGCCTTTCTTTTTACTGGGGTTTCTACTTGAATAGTCTTAATAGATAAAAGTACAGTGATTTTTTTTTTTCCTTATAGCCTACAGCCTTTCTAAATTCATTTATTATTGATGATATTTTATTGTTGTTGATTTCCTAGGGTTATAATCATGCTGTTCGTGGAGATGCTGTTTTGATTTCTTCCTTTCTCGTGTATTGTTAATCTCATGATTTCGTCTTCAGTATTGGCTGCCAGCCTCTCCAGCCCTGTACCCTGTAGAAGGGGAGAGTAAGCATGCCTTTCGGGATCATGGTTTTAGAAGAATTGAGTCTAGTACTTCACCGAGTAAAATGTTGGTGCTTTGTAATTTTAAAATAAGTTATTTGAAAATAACATATAATCTTTATCATGCACAGCCACCTTTTTACAACAAATACTTGATTTAAGTAAAAAAACTATTCAGGTCACTTTCTCCTCGTAACATTTCTAAATTTCATCCACTTCTGAATATTCCTTATCTTAGTCGAAAAAGAGATTTTTCTCCTGCAAACGTTCTTCAGTCTCAAACAGTTTCTAGTTGTAGTAGTTTTACCCACCCTGCTGAGGGTGTGTTGCGGTGACCCTTTGTTTTCATTATTCCATAGTACAACACACTCGTGTAACCCTCCCATGAGTGATGGGGTGCTTTGGAGGAGCTCTGGTTTCTAGTAATGCAAAATAGCCTTTCAGCACTAAAAGTGGCTCGTCCCAGGCCACAGTGTCTAGTCCTAGTTCAGAGAGTTTTCTCCTTTCAGGTCCTAGGCTTAATGTCTATTTTTGTTCCTAGGCACCATTCTTTTAAAAATGGGGGGCAGTTGGCATTCCTGTTTGTGTATGAAAGGCACTCTCTCATCCCATGTGTTTTTCTGAGGATTTCAGTGGAAACTGAAACTTTTCTTTTTCTTTTGCAATGATTGTAGACTCATAGGAACTTGCAAAAATAGCGTAAGAAGTCCCGGGGACTTTTCACCCAGTTTCCACTAGTGGTAACATCTTAGGGAATTTCCCCTTGGATACTTCCAAAGATAGCTCTGGTTTTGGCAGGTCTTCTTAGCGTCCTCATCATTGTCCCCAGCCTGGGTTGTGCTTGTACGGTAACTTCCCAACTGGTAGATGTGGTTAGGTGATGAGATTCTCGTCCTTGTTTTGCCAGTAGCTTTTTGCCCTGAAGGCACTTAACTCCTTTCAGCCTTAATTTCTTTGTAGAATGAGAAAGTCTTCTACATTTTATGTGATTGGTTAGCTGAAAGCACAGCCACCCGATTGGAAGACAGAGTTGATCAGCCTCTCCTGAGCAGTGTGCCCTGGCTATTTCCCTCCTTACCTCATATGGAACAAACTAAGAGATTTTAAAACTGAAATGCTGTTTAGGTTCCTTTCTGTGATAATTAAAGCGAGTAATAAGAGCAATATAGAGTTGATTAATTTAGAGCTGGAAATTAAATAGATGCTAGTAACATGGAAAAATACAAAGGCATGTAAAACTGCTTCCCATTAGAAATAAATTCACGCAGAAGTCTCAGGCACCTGCCAATTTTAAATGGAAAAGAATGACTTTAGGGAGTGGCTTTAAAATGATTAAGATGTTTATTATCATTAGGGATAATTCCCATATAATTGTAATGAAGAACTTGTTATGCATGATATGTTATTTGTAATTTTTAATACGGTTGTCACTAGAAATTGCATGTCTTTTTTATTTCTGAAATTAATTTTTGGGATGAAGAGCACTGTCAATTTTTGTATTAAATTGTTTCAGTAGAGCATGGCTGGATATTTGTGATGAATCTGAATGAAAAGACCAGATTTATGTAAGGGATGTGCATTATGCTAGATGTTTTATGGACAAACAGAAAAGATTCCAGCCTGGAAGCATTACTGAAATTGCATGTAGGAAAAACTTTTGTCTAGGAGACATATTGTCATTCAGAGAGCTAAGTTCTCCTGTCTCACCTTCTCATCAGAGTGAATCATTGCACAGTTTAAATTCTCCATTCCATATAACCTCTTCAAATTTTTATTTCCTTTGGTTTAATTGCAAGGCTGGAATCCTCTGCCTTGCTTACGTGGTTTGTGCTGCACAGGCTTTGGAATCGGTAGCCAATCCCTGCCAAGATTAATTATTTTAGAGATGAGTAGCATAAGAAAACACTTCTTGCCAACTTAAGAAAAATGGAAATTGCCAAGAGTTTATTAAAGTTATACAGAAAGGGACAGTGCTCTCATCCATGATAAAGTCCACCCAACTAATTCATGCTTACAGAAGATTTTTTTTTCTCCTTCCCTTGCTCTGTCCGTTCAAATTGCTGATTCTCTCACACCTGCTGACTCTTCTTTCAAATGCCCATCCTCGGTATTTCTTCGAAGTTTTGTGCACCGAGGGCGGCCTGAGCCTCTGGATCTTCACTTGGGCATGTTCTTGCCCACCTTGCTTCACCAGGCAACCAAGGAACAGCAGGAGCGCTTCTTCATCCCCGCCTGGAACTTGGAGATGATTGGCACTTATGCCCAGACAGAGATGGGTCATGGTATGGTGCATTCAGTCTACCTTCTGGGTCGGGCGGGGCTCTGCAAGCTTAGCATGTATGGAGAGCCCGCCGTGTGTCAGCCATGGCATCTCCACATACTATGATCTGTTTAAACAAGATCTTTCTGCAGAGGCCAGGTTTTTCACATATGCAAGTCTTGGCATAGACATTGCTTTGGTCAGTGGAAATTAAAGTTTATGTTTTCACACAGATATGCTGAATATTTTTTTTTTTGTGGGTCACTTTCAGAAGGTCAAGAATTACAAGTTGGGCCTTATTTACTAAGTGGTTTTTCAAATTCACCGAAGTTGTATACAATTTGTGTGCATATAGAATCTGAACTGATTTTTTTTTCTTCATTACTATCTGATTACCTTCGCTACTGATACCTTAATGATCTTGCACAAATTCCAGGAGAAGTACAAATTAACGGTACGTGTGCTCTTTGACTTGCTGTAGGGGAATGAGTGGCTTATATAGCCTAATGTGCAGCAGTTTATACTTTGAACTTATTTGTACCTTGATTCAGTAAATTCAGTAAAGTTCTGAAAGTGGCTTGGCCAGAGGGTAGAACAAATAAGATAAGCTGTACTTCCAAGCAGTTGGTTTCAAACTCTGTATCTACCGCCTTTTCTTTTCTCTTTCCATCCCCCACCCACCTTTTTTCATGAACTATACGGGGCTGAAGGTGTCGTGTCTGTTCCTGTTATCATCTGATCTGAACTGGTATCTGCATTTGCCATTCGTTTGTTTCTGGCTTCTCTTTTTTTACTCAGACATTTCAGAACAACTAGTCTAGTGTATGTTTGCCACTTGCTCCTTACTTCTGTACAACTTCATCTTAATTTGATAGCCATTTTGGTTCTCTGTGCTGACTAGTATTTTACAGGATTTTCACAAGACTCAAGGTGAAATGCTCTTTGGTTCTATTGTTTGCATTTGGTACAAAATGTTTGCATTATCTATTCTGTTTCATATGTTACTTCTTTTTCTACAAAAACTGCTTCTTTGGTGAAAGGGGTCTAAGTGTCTGGGTCCTTGGTTCCCACTTGGGTAGGTTGTGGATCACACATAAACTGGCCATTTCTGTCATTCAACTTGGGTTTCTCAGCGTTTCAGAGTTGTGTTTAAAGAGGTGTAGCGTCATCAAAGCAGTTTGTAAGATTCTCAGCATTTGCTTCAGGATAGAGAGAGTGTCACTTAGAACATTTTTCTGTAACTTTTTTCAAAGAATTTTGGCACATTTGTGTTAGAATTTAAAACACAAATCCCTATCCATCTCTAGTGAACATGTGAACCTGAGAGCACTTCCTAGTCACGCTGATGGACCAGCCAGGACTAAGTTGAAGCCTGGCATCGTTGGGTGGACTTAGACCTTATTATTGGATCTTTAGAAATCCAGAAAAGTCACTATTCCAAGAAATTCTGCGTTGCTCATAATGGCTATACCTTTTTAAGCTCCATTCCATTCCAGCAATCATTCTGAAATAAATTCTCAGTTTATAAGAACTTGAGCTGGAGGCTCTTCCTGTCACATTATCTTTTTCTTCGTAGTGATACAGAGGTCCAGAATGTTGAATTGGTGTACTAAACACAATATGTATGAGTTGAAATTGGCATACTCACGACTTAGAGATGGGTTTAAAAGGGCAATTAACTTCTCTGTTAAATTCATATATTTTCAACTTAATAGGAACTGTCTGATTTAAATATAGGGAATTATGTATCTTGATTATCAACCATTTGTAGCTTGTCTACAAATGTGTTGTTGTCATTAGAGTTTGTTTTTCTCTGAGCTGCTAGAGCTTAAAGGACTGGGCAGAGGTTTTACCCCACACCTGTTTGTTCCCGTTTTCTATCTGAAGTGAATGTAGTTTATTTTCTCAGGAACTCATCTTCGAGGCTTGGAAACCACAGCCACTTATGATCCTGAAACCCAGGAGTTCATTCTCAACAGTCCTACTGTGACCTCCATCAAATGGTGGCCTGGTGGGCGTAAGTGGATTTTTATCATTTATTGGATATTTTGAAGATCTATTTTAAGATTGTATTTAGAATGTAGAGCCTTTTTGAGAATATCATTTTGAAATATAGAAAAAAATCTCTGAGTCTTAAACTATTCTAAGCTATTTCACAGTTTCTTATGGTGCATGTTATAGATATTTATACGTTTTACAAAGCACAGAAAGGACAGCTATCTTACTCAGCTTTTCTTAGTTTTTCATCTAAACATTCGCATGTGTTAGCATAGTTTCTGTAGTCATTATTTAAACTTAGTATTCCTTGTTTGGTTAGTCATTTCCGTATTGTCAAGCATTTGAGTTGTTTCAAATTTTTATTATAAACAGCTGTGACATGAAACTTACTTAATATGGTCTTCCATTCTGAGTTATTGTCTTAGGATGAATATTTCAGATGGCGTTAGTGGTTGAAAGATTTTGTTATTCGCATTATATTTTCAATATATAACATTACATTTTGGTAAGAAATAAACGAGCATGCAAAAAATAAATATTTCTTGGTGTACTAACAAAAATCTCCTAAAGCAGCTCTATCCCATAGAACTTTCTGCAGTGATGGGAATATTCTCTGTCTTTGCTGTTCAGTACGGTAGCCACTGGCCACATATAGCTAGCTAGTGAACGCTTGAAATGTGACTAATTGCCTGTAGAACTGAATCTTATCTTTTATTTAATTATAATTAGTTTAAATGTAAATAGCCACATGTGGCTAGTGGCTACTGTTTTGGAAAGCACTGCCTTAAGGGAGAAAAAGGAAGTAATTTAAATTGGTATTCTTATGGTTCTCCTAAGATTTTCTTTAAGTAAATAAAATAACTAGAAGAGAAGGTAAAGTTGCCTTTTCTTAAATGAAGGATTGCTGTCCAGTCCTTAACTGTGCACCTTAAACTGACACACTGTTACATGTCAATTATATCTCAAAAAAATATATAAAGCTTTTGTATGTATAGAAAAATGGATTGCTTTGCCAAAATTTAGTAAGTTTTAATAATCGTCAGTGTAAGTGAATTTCTTTTTGAAAACTGGGTGTGGTACTGTCATAAGGCAGACTCTCTGGGCACACTTTATTGATAGAGTCTAGTGTTATATTTAACATAGAATTTTCAAACCCATGTTTTGTTTCTGTCCTTTGAAAGTTTAAGAATGTTTGCTCACTTCTCGTTCTCTTTGGTGTTGCAGTTGGAAAGACTTCAAATCATGCAATAGTTCTTGCCCAACTCATCACTAAGGGGAAATGCTATGGATTACATGCCTTCATGGTACCTATTCGTGAAATTGGGACCCATAAGCCTTTGCCAGGTAGAATTGTTCATCCAATGTTAAGATCAAAAATTAAACTGATCAGTTTCTTCTGAAAAAAGTATAACACAACTAAAGAGGCAGGGGAGAGCCAGAAATTCCAGAGCATAAACATTTTGTGACTTTTCTTTCATCTGTGGTAGGCATTACCGTTGGAGACATTGGCCCCAAATTTGGCTATGATGAGATGGATAATGGCTACCTGAAGATGGACAATTATCGTATTCCCAGAGAAAACATGCTAATGAAGTATGCCCAGGTATATTTAGACAGAAAATAGGAGCAGAGGTGTCAAACATGGGAGTTTCAGTGGCTTTCGATAACCACAGGGTTAGAAGGATCTATTCTTTATTAGAAGGTAACGTATTTTTACTTCTGATGCTTCTTTTATTGTGACGGTGAAATCAAAAGCCATTGACAGGTGTGAAGAGCATACATATTCTGGTTTGCTAAACCAGTGGGTCTCAAACCTGGCATGCATTAGAATCACCTGGAATGCTGGTTAAGGTAGGTCAGGGTGGGGACTGAGGTGGTGTGTTTCAAACAAGTTCCCAGGTGATGCTGATGCTGCCATTTGGGGGACTACACTTTGTGAATCACTGGCCTAAAGTGCCACGTCAGTTTAACAGAAGGAAGCATCAGTTCCATGTTCTTTTTCCAGGTGAAGCCTGATGGCACATACGTGAAACCTGTGAGTAACAAGCTGACCTATGGGACCATGGTATTTGTCAGGTCCTTTCTCGTGGGAGAAGCTGCTCGGTCTCTGTCTAAGGCTTGCACCATTGCCATCCGATACAGCGCCGTGAGGCACCAGTCTGAAATCAAGCCAGGGTAAGGGTGGAGTCTGAGATGGGCTCACTACTGAAGACCTGGCTTTGACCCATTCAGATATCAAAATTCCCAGATGTGGTATAGAGAAGACGCATTGGCTATGCAAAATTAGCTGGGATGGCAGTGTACTAGGTCTGCCACTTAGAGCCTAAACTTCTTTTCTTAAGTAGAAAGATGCAAATAACCACCTTATTATTATTTTTAACCTTCTAAGAAAAACAGTAATAATGTTACTTGAGCTCTATAAATGAAATATTCAAAGTACTAAAAGAGGTTTGAAAATTCTAATTGCTACTAACAACTACGAATTGGGTATGATGAAAGTGACATTAAATTTGATTCCGTAATGTGTTCACGAACATAGTTTATTCCTACTACTGCGTTTCACTTGGGCATCACTCCCTGATAACCTTTTTACTCTTAAAAGAAGCAATAAAAAAATTGATAAGAGCAGACTTTCTTAGACGTCAGATAGTTAATTTAACCCTGCATTGGGTCTTCTCCAAAACTGTGGTCAGAATATAGTTTATTCCACCCTGGTTAGACCTCTTTACATTGCCTTCCTCCTTTGAGGTCAACTAAGTTGGATTTTGTATATTGCTATAAGATGCAGTTTCCTTAGTCATACTGGCAAGACTAAGATAGATATGAACTTCATAGCCAGGAAATTCTGTCCACCTAAGGCAGTTCAATAAGGCAGTTTAAGAGCATGGTGTTCTGTAGCCACATAGCCTAGATTTAAATCGAGACTCTCACTTATTGGCTCTGTGACCTCAGGCAGGTTCTTAACCTCTCATTTTCCCCATCCATGAAATGGGGATAATAGCTACCTCATAGGGTCTTTATGAGGATTAAATAAGTTAATATATCAAAGTGTTCAGACTAGAAGCTGGCATATAGTAAGTTCTATATAAGTGTTTATTTTTTTTCCTATATACTTTAGTGAACCAGAACCGCAGATTTTGGATTTTCAAACCCAGCAGTATAAACTCTTTCCACTCCTGGCTACTGCCTATGCCTTCCAGTTTGTAGGCGCATACATGAAGGAGACCTATCTTCGGATTAATGAAGGCATTGGCCAAGGGGACCTGAGTGAATTGCCAGAGGTACGTGTTTAGTCTCATTCACTTGTGGACACCCTTCTGTTTCATATTTACCTGTTGGATAATGTCCAGAGAAAACTAAACCTTGGGATATTATTAAAGGAATCCCTGTACTCTCAAAGATACAGAAATTTTTCTGATTGAAAGTGGATCAGATATGAAGATATGTGGGTTTTGTCTTTAAGTTTCAGAAGTACTGTACCACATTGGTCATTTGTTAATCAAAGGAAAATAAGTGGTGACTTTTTGCCAAGTAGAACAGTTCAGAAGGGAATCTTGGGAAGGTTATTAATTCGGGCCAATTAGATGACCCTGCATCTTCAGTTTACATACGTGTCAAGTGCTGTTGAAAGTGACTGGCACTGTCAGGTGAGGGATTAGTGTTTCCCTTTGGAACTGGGACTCTTAGCACCGATGTTCTGATGGCCTTGTGCTTTCCCCCTTCAGCTTCACGCACTCACCGCCGGGCTGAAGGCTTTCACCTCCTGGACAAGTAACGCTGCTATCGAAGCATGTCGCATGGCTTGTGGCGGTCATGGCTATTCTCATTGCAGTGGTCTTCCAAATATTTACGTCACTTTTACTGCAACGTGCACCTTTGAGGGAGAAAATACTGTCATGATGCTGCAGACAGCTAGGTGAGAATCTAATTCATGATTTCTCTCTCATCGAGGACGTTCCACTCCTTTTCATCGGTTCCTTTTCCCATGTTTTCTCTTCACGTTATGTTTGTTCCTGAAAGATGTAGTTTTGCCTTCCATCCTGACCCACTGTTTTTATCTTGTGGTGAGACCAACGAGTATGAAACACCTGTCTCTTAGCTTAAAGTCATTTCAGGAGTTTATTTCTGTTTCACAGAAAGTCTAGTTACTGAAAGCATGCATACTGGTGATTTTTAGGTTCCTGATGAAAAGTTACGACCAGGTGCACTCAGGAAAGTTGGTGTGTGGCATGGTGTCCTACTTGAATGACCTACCCAGTCAGCGCATCCAGCCCCAGCAGGTAGCTGTCTGGCCGAGTGTGGTGGATATCAACAGCCCTGACAGCCTAACAGAAGCGTATAAACTCCGTGCGGCCAGGTGAGCTCACCTTCCAAAGCTAGAATAGGCAGCTGTGGGGACCTGTCGGGCCAGGGGCCTAATGGAAGAGGAAGAAGGTGTGGGTACTGTTGATTGTGTCTGCCAAGCTTGAGTTTTCTTTCGTTTTTTAACAGATTAGTAGAAATTGCTGCGAAAAACCTTCAAACTGAAGTGTTTCACCGAAAAAGCAAGGAGGTAGCATGGAACCTAACTTCCGTTGACCTTGTTCGAGCAAGTGAGGTCAGCGACAGTTCTCCCCCTCCTGTCTGCCCCACCCTCCTCCCCTCTCATTTTCTTAGTGCAGAAACCCTTGTCACTGTGTGTTGAATCTTTTTCAGAGGTTCTCACTCTGCTGTTTGCTTTTTATCTAGGCACATTGTCACTATGTGGTAGTGAAGCTCTTTGCAGAAAAACTTCTCAAGATTCAAGATAAATCCGTCCAGGCTGTCTTAAGGAATTTATGTCTCTTGTATTCTCTATATGGAATCAGTCAGAATGCAGGGGATTTTCTTCAGGTAAGTATTTTCTAAGGTTAAGTCCTATTTATTATTTTTATAGAAAAATAATTGTGGTCTACTGTATGTGTGTGTGTATATATAAATACGTACCTGTCTGTATACAGACATACATGTACGTGTTTGCTTGTTTTGTTTCTTTTAGGGGAGCATCATGACTGAGTCTCAAATTACCCAAGTACACCAGCGCGTAAAGGAGTTGCTGACTGCCATTCGCCCTGATGCTGTTGCTTTGGTCGATGCTTTTGATTTTCAGGATGTGACACTTGGCTCTGTGCTTGGCCGCTACGACGGGAATGTGTATGAAAACTTGTTTGAGTGGGCCAAGAAATCTCCCCTGAACAAAACAGAGGTAAAAACAATGTCTTTTCACCTTTTGAAATTCTTCAGTTAAATATTAAGGCGAGAAAGACCTCTGAGAGCGATCTGTCTGTGGAAGCTTTGGAAGTTCCTGTGGCCACTTCAGACAATCACTTTATTTGAGCAATAGGTTCAGAAGGGAACTGGGTTTTTCCCACAGTAGGGAGGTTTTTAATTTCCTTGAGTATTTAATAACTAATTGAAATTTTTCAAACGTGTAGAAAAATAGAATACCCTGATGCACCTGCATGTCCCCTTTGTGCTGCTTCAACAGCTGTCTACTCACGTCCAGTTGTGTTTCATCTGATCCCCCAGCCCCCACCTCCTCCTCCTGGGGATTATTTTGAAACAAATCCAAGGTATCAGATAATTTTATCCATAGATATTTCAATATGTATCTCTAAAAGAAAAAGATTTTTTTGAAAAATTAACCCCTTACTTGAGGCCGGCCTGGTGGCACAGCAGTTAAGTGCGCACGTTCCGCTTCTCGGTGGCCTGGGGTTCGCCGCCTCGGATCCCAGGTGCGGACATGGCACCCCTTGGCAAAAGCCATGCTGTGGTAGGCGTCCCACATATAAAGTAGAGGAAGATGGGCATGGATGTTAGCTCAGGGCCAGTCTTCGTCAGCAAAAAGAGGAGGATTGGCAATAGTTAGCTCGGGGCTATAATCTTCCTCAAAAAAAAAAAAAAACACTTACCATTCTCACACCTAAACAAATTAATAACAAATTTTTTAATATCGTGAACTGCCCAATGTCCAGATTTCCCCAATTGACTCAATTCTTTTTTTTTCCCCTTAAATTTATTTGAATTAGCATCCAAATAAAGTCCAGATAACTTCTCCATTAAAATTATGCTGGGGGGGGTCAGCCCTGTGGCTGAGTGGCTAAGCTCTCATGCTCCGCTGCAGCAGCCCAGTGTTTCGTCGGTTCGAATCCTGGGCGCGGACATGGCACTGCTCATCAAGCCATGCTCAGGCGGCGTCCCACATGCCACAACTGGAAGGACCCACAACTAAGAATATACAACTGTGTACCCGGGGGGCTTTGGGGAGAAAAAGGAAAAATTTAAAAAAAAAAAAATTATGCTAGGGACCAGCCCAGTGGTGCAGCAGTTAAGTTTGCACATTCCGTTTCGGCAGCCCTGGAATTCACCGGTTTGGATCCCAGGTGCAGGCCTACGCACCACTTGTCAAGCCATGCTGTGGCAGGTGTCCCACATATAAAATAGAGGAAGATGGGCATGGATGTTAGCTCAGGGCCAGTCTTCCTCAACAAAAAAGAGGAATGGTGGCAGATGTTAGCTCAGGGCTAATCTTCCTAAAAAAAAAAAAAAGTATGCTATTTTAGGGGCCAGCCCGGTGGCATAGTGGTTAAGTTCACATGCTCTGCTTTGGCAGCCGGGGTTCATGGGTTTGGATCCCGGGTGCAGACCAACACACCACTTGTCAAGCCATTCTGTGGCGCATACCACATACAAAAAATAGAGGAAGATTGGCACAGATGTTAGCTCAGGGACGATCTTCCTGAAGCAAAAAGAGAAAGATTGGCAACAGATGTTAGCTCAGGGCCCATCTTCCTCACAAAATAAATAAAGTATGTAACGTTTATTTCAAAAAAAAAAGTGCTATTTTACCTTACAAGCTCTTTATCAGTAATTTCTTCTCTTTCCCGTCCCTGCAGGTCCATGACTCTTACTACAAACACCTGAAGCCACTGCAGTCCAAGCTCTGAAGTGTCACGATGATGAGTTTGGTCTGCTCCAGGAAGTGGCTCTGCTCTTCTACTCCCCTTACTCCTGTTGCACAAATCTATGTGGTGTCTTTATTGAATTCAGAGAGCTATAGAGCAAATGATAAATGGACCCCTTTCCTCTTTTTGTAAATGAAAGAGAAAAAACAGATTTCAGAGATTAAATGAAAAAAATATGTCTTTTAAGTGCAATTAACACTGAAAGAGATCTGTTAAGCATTCAGAAAAAGCTTTAAGAAATGCAGTATGACTTCCATTTATAATGCTGCTGATCCCAGTAGGCCATGACTTTTGATAATTAGTAGAATTTAACTACTAAGTAGTTAATTATTTTCATGTCTTAATTGTTAATCACTGGATATATGTGTTTTTAAGCAAAGGTATTTTTTAAGTGAGGTAGAGCCTTTCCAAGCTTTCCTGCTAAATGTCCTAGCACTTCTGCTGTGGGGCCTGGCTACAAAGCAGGACTGAAGCAAAGGGACTGGGGGTGAGAAGCTAATCAGGAAGCTGAGTGTGAGTTTGTGGTTGACAGCGTTGGCGCACTCTCTGCCCGCTTGCCCTCTTGCTGAACTATTGCTGTGTATCCTTCCCATCTGACTATTCCTCCTAGCATTTTGCCCACACAAGGACTTCTTCACCACAGGCCACTGCAGGATCATTAGCTCATGTGCTTAGGAATTCGTTTCTTATTCGAGGAATCCCTGAATTGTCTGTAGAGCACTACAGCTGCCTTTGTCTCTAACTGCTTGGGAAGGTGTAGGCAACAAGGTTATCTCTACATGTAACTTTTGGAAGCCGATGGCACGTGAGTCAGTGGTGTTTGCTCTCCCTCCTTCTCGCTCTCCTCTCCCAAAAGAGATGCTGAAGAAAGGAGAAAAAAAGAGTCACAGTTCTTTCTTAGTAGAATAAATGTAGGGAGAACTCTCACTTATGGTGATTGTAACTTTGGTGACCATATTAACTGGATTTTCTAGAACAACTTAGATTTCATATATTCCGTCATTTTGGTGTAAACCATTAAAATGCCTGGAGATTACAGTATCTGGCATTACCAAAAAAAAAGAGGCGTCACTCAGGTCACCTCTTATACCCAGGAGTAGCACAGAAAAATGCTTTGACAAACCATGTGTTCTGATTTTTAGAACAGAGAATATAATCGTTGAAACTATGGCTAAACGGTGAATGGAGGTTCCATAGAATTGTCGATCTGGCTCTGTTTTCAGTATGTTTCTAGCAGCTTTATCTGAATTGCTAAATTGTCCTTTCAGCTGAAATCCAATTTAAACAATCATTCTATATTTAATGGTTAAACATGTACCTCTTGAGTTTTTTTCCTTGAAATCAGTGTAAAACATGTCACTTGATCTTTTTTAACCTGTTAACTGTTTGTATCTGTGACATCTGCCTCATGAAACCAGTTCTAGAATCAGTCTTGAGAATGTAGTATAATTCAGCGGAAATGTAGTTGCTGTCTTGGGACCTGCCATAAACTGTATCCCAGTGGAATCAGTAATGTGACTTTTAGGTCCAGCAGAAATACTACCTGTTGACACAAGCCCTAATCTTTCTACCAAGAGAGTTAATTAATAATTGTATTAAGATTGCAGTAAAAAGCACTGTGTGTTAATCTCATTTGGGTATATCTGGACAGTACAGATTCTGGGAAATAACAGAAGGTAAATTTGAATTGCTTAATATTGACCTGTTAAATGTCGAATTGCTTCAGAATTGGTGGTGAAATACCTTATTCACAGACGCATATCTGTGGTCAGGATCTGAGCTGTTTGAAATGACGCCCCACCTAATCCAGCTGCGCAGATCTGGGTCCGTCTTTACAGATTTGAACAGCATATCGATGCTATGCAGACACCTTCACTCCAGCACCTTGAGTTTTATTTAAAAACTAAATCTGATATTTGATACTATTTTTATTAACATTGGAATGTTTCGTCTTGAACTTTATTCACTGTAATGAAAGCATAAAGGTACAATAAAACCTCACTAATTTGTACTATCAAGAGGGAAAGAGTATGCCACACACTTAGGAAGAATTTTAAGATAGAGGTTTATTAGATTTAGGTAAGACTAAGAACCAAAACATAAGGTGTGAGACCTGCCTGAGCAGATAGCTGTCCATTAGCCATCATTGCTGTGTAGCAGTATCTGAATGCGCTGGCTGATCTAGGAGCACCTATTTATTTTGTTGGCTGCTTAGTAAAGGAAGCAGCAGAGCCAGTTTGCTGTCCCTAAGAAGCCAGATTTTGCCACAGATGAGTTTGGTTCTGTTGGGTTCTTTGTAAGCTGTTTTCACAAAAAGTACAGAGATAAAATTCAACTTAGTCTTCTCTAGAATGATAATACTGAGTAGAATAAATGAGGTTTTTCTATTAGATGATAATGATATAAGCCTTTTTAGAAAGTACTCTGAGCAGTACCCAAAATGGAAAATTTGAGATTTAGTACAGATGTTTTTGCAATTTGTAATGGAGGACGGTTGATTCTTCCTCTGGTGTTTGGAGCTCTACTTTATGCTCTTCTAGAGATGTCCTGAGTTGTATTTCAGTATTTGGACATTAGTGACCTGAAAACGGTTGGTCTCAACGCCTTTGGGGCTCTTCATGTTCTTGTCTTCAGAACATAGCACTGCTAAGTATCAGCTTATCTTCAGAACATTTGCTTAATGTTGCAACATTAACTTGCTTCACATGCTTCTGAGAACTCATTGCTTGTAATTTCAGAATACATCTACCTGGAGGCATTTTATAGCTCCTAAAGTTACCGTGTTAGACTTAACTCTTGAATTTTCTTCAGTGCAGGGCTTTGGCTGGAGAAATATAAGTTCAAATTCATGATCCTAGAGTTCCCTGGGCAACAGAAATTCTTTAGTTGACTGCTGCTCAAAGTCCCTCCTCCCCCTCTGCTTTCTTTCCATCTTGTTAGGAAGGGAGAGAACTGGAAGCAGATAGTCTGTAATATCTGCGAATCATAAATGTGGAAGGTATGCCTGGGGTTATCGATTGTATTCAAGATTAGCTGCTACTGTAGCTGCAGAGAGGAGCAGTGCCAGGAAATTGATTACTCTCCTTGAGACCAAGTGTCTTGTTGATTCTCCTGACTCAAATAAAGGTTTTGATCACTTTCATGGAATAATGTAGAGATCATTTCAGCTAATTGATTACTACTCCATGCTTGGGGGATTAGACCAAGCCACACTGTAAATTACTAAAATGACTTTCATTTTAAAATAGTGGCGGAGTTTTGTTTTTAGCCATCCACACTTACACATTTTTCAGTACCTATTCCTGTAGTTCATGATAGTAAACATAGAAAACACAGGGAACCTTTGGAGTTACCAGATGTTACCTGCAAATTCTAGATTCCAAGGGTTTTGTTTGATTTTGATTTTGCCTTAAGTTTAAGTGGGCCACTGATTATCTCGGGAAGATCATGAGAAATTGGGAGTGATTTTAAGAATTATGAAGTAGAGCAAATTGCCACATTACTGTTGACTGTCATATATGATCAGCATAATCAGACTGCTGACTGCTACTTTGTAAACACCATTTTATTTCCAACCGCTGTGGATTTAAGGATAGGACTTAACATCCTTTGGCGTATATAATTACTTTGCTCGTTTTTAACTTTTACCGTTGTGGTTTGAGTTTGGTTCTTACCTGACCAGATGCATTTCGCATGTATTGTTACCCATCCCTGACTGGACGCGTCGTCCGGGGTAGGAGTAGGGAGGAGGTGCACGTGGCCAGAGCGTGGGTCGCGGATGGACGGCAGTGGCTCACCAGCACTACTTGGCCTGCGAGTAAGCCAAACCACTAACTCCCTTTTCCTTTGTAAAACTGAAAAACCTTTAATAAAATCGATAATTAACACAAGTGTTATACGTGTCTTTGTTGGGTGACGGTATTGGGTTTCATCATGGCTTCGCTGCTTTGATTTTCATGACAAAGGTCACGGCCATTTCCCTACGCTTTGGTGTGTGGGATAGATACATAATTATGGTTTATCGGTCCTCCAGTCTTAACACGTGTCTCACGCCCCCAACCCCGCCCCGAGTCAGCCCTCGGAAGAGTGCTAGAGGAACTTTAGTGTTTGGTCTTGGAGCCCAGGCCCCAGGGAGTCTTCCAGGGAGGATGGGGGGGAAAAGCCGCCCGGCCTCGCAGCCCTGCACCCGCTTCCTTAAGGGGCGTTGAGGCAGCTCCTAGCAACGCGCTGAGCCGCGAACAGAGGTCCGGCCTCGACTAACGGCTGCGGAGGGGCACCCTGGGAAATGTAGTTCTTCTCGGTGCCCCTTTTTCCCTTGGCTCCCGCAGGTGAGTGGGCCGTGGACCTACAACTCCCAGGATGCCTCGAGGCTCGCCTTTCTTCCGGAGGCCGGCCGACTGAGAGATTGGCACCCCCGGGGCTCCCAAGCGGGAGGCCTGAGCGAGCTGGGCTCCAGCGGAGCCGGGACCAGCGGCCGTGGCTGGGACAGGTCTCACCGGCTGCCCCTCCGCGGGGAATGGCGCGTAACCCGGGCGATTTCAGGGGCTGGGAGGATCGTAGGCTGCGCTCGGAGCCCAGATGCTGGGCGCGCGGAGGGGTGATGCATGGAGGGGCGCGGAGTCTCGGGACAGAGAGGTGACTCTGGGAGGGCCCTTGCTAAGGGATGGGCTCGGGATTTTTAGATGCCTGGCACGGAGTTGGCCAAACAAATGGCAATGACGCGATGGTACTCTGTGGCCCTGTGGCCTTTGCACACCTCTGAGAAATTCCCGCCGTCTGGGAGGTGGGACCGGATGGATAGGAGATGGCAGAAGTTCCTAGATGTGTCATGATGCAAAACATGTTTGGACTTGTAAGTCGTGAAAATTGCCATTGCAGAGAAAGAAACAGAGCGGCTCCTGTACGTAACCCAGCTAAACTTTGCATTCTAATAACAGGACAGGCCAACACTAGAGAAATAGAGACGGCCCCCTCAGACTCCTTTCTTCCAAGGCATGCCAAAGGTCCGTTTTGGTAATGTTAAGGAGCGAGAGGGAGAGAGTGATCATTCTGAGGAAAACAGTTCTCTGTTAATGGGGTGAGTCGGATTTACAGTTAGTGTGAAGGGAAAATTTCCACCATCCGTGAAAATAGTGTCAAGGAGTAACCAGTGCTCACATCCGCTCTTTGTGCTGAATGCTGCCTGGAAAGTAGTCATGGGCATTGCCTGGGAAGGTGTATTGACCATAGTGCCTGGCACCCACCTCCTTTCTGAGATGGTACCTGCCGTCTCCCGCATCCAGAGTCAAGGATGAGGACCACTGCACTGTACCCGAGTGATCTTGAGGCCTTGGCAAGCTCATTAAGTTACCCAGAGCACTTTGCTTCTCATCTGAATTGCCTTCCCTGTAAGGAACTGTTAATTTATGGAAGTGGGAAAGCTCCATCATATTTTTTTTTTTTTTTGAGGAAGATTAGCCCTGAGCTAACCACTGCCAATCCTCCTCTTTTTGCTGAGGAAGACTGGCCCTGAGCTAACATCCATGCCCATCTTCCTCTCCTTTATGCGTGGGACGCCTACCACAGCATGGCTTTTGCCAAGCGGTGCCATGTCCGCACCCAGGATCCGAATCTGCGAACCCTGGGCCGCTGAGAAGCGGAACGGCCGAACTTAACCACTGCGCCACCGGGCTGGCCCCAGCTCCATCACTTTTAAGCAACTACTTTAATTTTCTGCATTAGGGAGGATGAGCCCGATGTGGGCAGAATTCCAGTGATCTGGACAGCACTGTGAAGGAGCCACAAGCAGCTTCCAGAGCACTGAGATGGTAGGCAGAATGCAGAGGGACGTGTGGAAATGTGAACCCGCTCTTACCCCCACTCCCACCCCCAAGATCTTGACTGCATGAAGTACTTGGGGGGTGGGTGACAAAGACCAGGATGTGGTCACAGAAAAGTGTGATGAGAAGTAGAATTGACGTCAGACATCTTATTAAGCAACGAGCAAGCATTTCTTCTAAGCCCCTGAATGGCCAGCTGGAAGCTTTTTTTTTTTTTTTGAGGAAGATTAGCCCTGAGCTAACTGCTGCTGATCCTCCTCTTTTCGCTGAGGAAGACTGGCCCTGAGCTAACATCCATGCCCGTCTTCCTCTACGTTTTTTTTTTTTTTTTTTTATGTATAATGCCTACCACAGCATGGCTGGCCAAGCGGTGCCACATCCGCACCTGGGATCCAAACCAGCAAACCCCGGGCTGCCGAAGCGGAGTGTGTGCACATAACTGCTGCGCCACTGGGCCAGCCCTACTGGAAGCATTTTTAAGTGTCTCTCACTGGTTGAGGAGTCGGGGACATGCAATAGAGGAAAACTTTCCCATTCATATTACAGCCTGGCTGGGAGGGTTTGCATGTGGCATCTGGAAGTCAGGGAAAAGGAGACACTTCTGCCTACCTGACAGCACCCACAGTGGCATCCATTCTGGCTAGTGGAACTTTCCCACACTCTGGATGAGTCTGTTCTCAGAAACTCTGGGCAAGCATAATGGGCTTCTGTCTGTAAATGCCGTTGGCGCTCCTTTTCCTCTGGTGACTCGGCAAAAGGCAAAACAGTTCATTCTGCATTCTTGGTTTCAACGCTGTTGGATTTTGTTAATGTGATTTGTTTTTCCCATTTTAGGCACCAAAGACCAAAAAGGGATTGAAAGGTAAGTGGAGAGATGGAACATCACCCTTACGCCAAAAATAATTTCCCCACTTTGGGTCCAAAAATAACTTTGTTGTGTCTGAATGTTGTTAGTATGGGTCTTGCTGATTTCCCCATAATTTCGTAGGCAGCTTTGGTCTTCCTAGGGGACTCCTCATGCTGCCTCCTTGGCCTCAGAGTAATTTCAGAAATAAACTGGGGATGGGACTTGAGAAAAAAAATCCTTCTCGTTGGGCTCTGTATCCAGAAGCATACGGTTGGGGTTACGGGTGGTGAAGGCACTTAAGCTGGATGCGAGACCTCATTCAGGACTCAGACTGGGTTTCCCCTACATGCCCCCATTAGAAAGTGGCTGAGAGGGGTCCCAGATGGAAGGGTGCAAGGAGGCTATTGGTATGAAAGAAGCTTGTATGTGTCTAGAAATCTCGGACGCTTTTCGCAAAGAAGCACACTGGGCTTTCTTCAGAGCCTGGAGACTGGTTTGTTGGCCAGTGTGTCTCGCAGATTGTAGGTTCTCCTGAAAATCTTCACCACCATCCTTTGAGAAAGTTATTTTCGATTTCTACCCTGGGGCCTTTCCACAAGGCATTGTGACTTGTTGCCAGAGAGAAAACATCTCGTGGCCAGTGAAGAGAGAGCCAAGCCTAGGCCCCCACATCCGAGAGCTCTGAGGTCCCGGGGCAAGGTCCCAAGATGTGAGGCTTGTAAGGATCGTTCTTCTTTCCTCCTGGGGTCATGACGGCTCCTTTTCTCTTCCAGGCTCCATAGATGATGTCCTTGGTGGCCTCCTGGGGGATGAGAGTAAGTGCCCCTTCCCCAGAATCCCTTCATTTAGGCGGCATCTTCTTTTTTTTTAATTGAGATATAATTCACGTAAAATTCACTTTTAAAGTGTACAATTCAGTGGCTTTTAGTATATTCACAAAGTTGTACGACCATAACCACAGTCTAATTCCAGAACATTTTCATCACCCAGTAAAGAAACTCCACACCATTAGCAGTCACTCCTCATTCTTCCCTCCCCCAACCTTAGGCAACCACTTATGTACTTTCTTTCTCTATGGCTTTGCCTAATCTAGAAGTGTTATATAAGATGGAGTCATACACTATGTGGCTTTTGCACCTGGCTTCTTTCACTTACCATAGTATTTTCAAGGTTCATCCACACTGTGGCATTCCTTTCTATGGCTGGACACTATTCCAGTATAGATACTCCATATTTTGTTAACCATGCATCAGTTTCGCATATATTTTCAGTTCTTTGGTGTATAAACCATGGAGTGGAATTACTTGACTATATGGTAAATCTACGTTTAATTTTTAAGGAACCACCAAACTATTTTCCACAGCAGTTGCACCATATACATTCCCACTAGCAGTGTAAGAGGCTTCCGATTTCTCCACGTCCTTGCCAAGACTTGTTATTCTCTGTCTTTGATTATAGCCTTCCTAGTGGGTGTAAAGTTGCATCTCATTGATGTGCATTTCCTTAGGCTAATGATGTTGAGCATATTTTCATGTGTTTATTGGCTATATGTATATCTCCTTTGGAGAAAGGTCTCTTCAGATCATTTGCCTGTTTTTTGATTGGGTTGTTTCTCTTTTTACTCTGGAGTTGTAAGTGTGCTGTGTGTATTCTGGATAGTAGTCCCCTATCCTGTATGTCCGTGTCTGAGGAGCAGGGCTTCAGGGTCATGCTGAACTCACCAGGGACAGCAAAGCCAAGGTTCCCCCCGTCTGGCCCAGAAGACCCCACAGAGCACCAGCCCACGCATTCCAGCCAACCACTGGGCGGTGGAAGCGTGCTATTCTTCCTGCATTTCCCTGGGGCAGGGCGGGGCTCTTCATTTGGCACCAGTTGGCATTTAGGGTTGACTTCCTGCTTGGAAATATTACTGCCCCCTTCTCCCATTTGGGACCTGCCTATGGGGCCAGTTTCCTGCCTCCAGACAGGGCTTTCTTTCAGTAGGAGGGTCCGGGAGACAGCTCAGTGGGGAACTTGTCATCCTGTTCACCTTGATGGCATCTTTCCTGTTTTCTCTCTTTCCAGTGACACCACCTGACAAACCTGTTGAACTAGCTTCACATGCCAGAGACGCAGCAGGTGTAGCTCGGGCGCTGCCTTCCTCAAGGGCTGGAACAAAGTAAGCCCAGGACCGGCTTGGGTGTCCATGACCCATTTCAGTCCAAATGCTCCTGCCACTCCGCCCCACTTTCCACATACTTTGGGCCCCATTTTTAGTGTCACTAATGTTCTCCTCCTTCCCTCATCTCCTATTCAGTGAAGGAGCCTGGGAGAGAGGAAAGACAACTGAACTGGAGGTCAGAAGTCCTGGCCTCCAGCCCTACATCTGTTGCTTACTGTGTGACCTTGGGCGATTCCTGAACCTCTGAGTCTCAATTTTCTTAGCCTCAGAATAAGAGGATTGGCCTAGATCATGATTTTCAGACTGTGTTTTTTCTTCTAAGGTTCCTTTGACAGTTGAGAGATAAGGAAGGAGCTTTGTGAGCCTTCTGCCCCATCTTTGTTTTAGCTAAACCAGTTCTGTCTCTCTGGCCTACGTGTTGTTTTTGTTTGTTTTTAAAGGGGCTATACTGCTTTTAAAAAGTTTAAAATCACTGCATTAAGTGGCCTGTGAGATTCCTTTTAGCAGCCCTGCTCTCCTGGAGAAGCGTCTACCTAAGTTCCCTTGGGCTCTCTAAGCCACTCTTCCTTTCTTAGAATTATCTCGTGCCCTGGGGATGGGGGTAGGTGCCAACTCCGCCTCTTTGCAGGTCCCTCCTGGAAGATGATGCCTTCAGCACTATGGCAGGCCCTGCAGGAGCTGACGCTGAGGTGAGCCAGCCTGTTCCCTACTCCCCGCTCTCTCCTTATCCCCAGAGACAGTGAGGTGGGTGTCCTGGCCGAGGGGCTGCTCACACAAGGGTTTAGAAGCCCTCTCAAAGCAAGTTTGTTCTTGAAGCACAGCAATACCTTAGGGCTGCCAGGTGGACCCAAAGCAACGTCCTTATCCTTCCTACCAGCGAGACACACTCCTGCCGACTGCTGGGGTCTTGGTTGTTGCCTCTTAACTGTGCTTCCCCTAGTGAACTCCACAGCTGTGACTGTGGCTGTCCAGTCGCATGGATGGGAAGTCGCGTAACGTGAGTCCTGTGATAGAAGTGGTCTTTCCAGTTGGGAGGAATAAAAAGTGGCAGCACTTGCTGGGTTTCCACAGCTGGGCAGGTTTGACTTCAAACCACGTACAAGCCCCCAGTGAGGGCGGACCCTCCTATTTCCGCCCCATTGGGTGACCTGTGCTCCTGCCCTAGCAGAAGCAGGGCAGCAGGGGCCCAGAGCCCTGAGCTTTGTGAGGCCTTGACTAATGTGCGACCTTACCCTCCTGTGGACTTAGGTTTCAGACATCTCCGATGCAGACCCGCAGGCCTTGCTCCAGGCCATGAAGGTAATGAAGCAGCTCAGACAATTCTGGGAGCCAGGGGTGGGGTATTGATATTTCATGCCATGCCTTCGTCTCCCTCTGATTTCTCCTTTCACGGTTTGTGTTTCTGAGCCCTTGGTAGTGCAAGAATGGAGCTCATCCATGAGCTGGTGCCCTTCCTGCCCCTCTGGGTATGAATTAGTTTTACAGGTTTATGGAGATTCCCACCCAGAGACACAGTCATGCCACAGGCCTCTGAAATGGGGCTGGCTCCCACCCGAAGACTCACCTGGGTCCCTCCACCCCACCACTACCTAGGGAGAAAGAGGGAAAGTGTCTCCCCGAAAGCCTGTTCTTAATCTTTCTGCATATTTCTCTCTACATCCCCTGCCAAGTCCACTTTGGTACAGCTGTCCTCTGGTCAGATCAAGCCCCAAGCTAATCTTCACAACGGAATTTTAAGACATAAATTCTGAACGGTTATAAGAGCATAATCTCTCCGTGCCTGGGGAGCCTGAAGTGGCCCTTTGTTCTCCCCCTGGCTCCCTCCAGGCGCACCCCCCTGCCTGACCTCCACCTCATGTCCCTCTGGTTAACCACGTTGCCACCATCCCAGGCCAAGCCTGAGCACTTTCTTTCAAGAGGAGCCCTAAAGATTTGGGGTCTGTCCCCTTCTTGGCTCCAAATCATCTTCTTTAACCTCAGCTTAAAAATCACTCTTCCCCAAGGCCACTAGCTAGGACCCCTTGGCATGACCCTCGAGTCCTCTGACTCAGTTTTTTTTTTCTTTTTTGTTGAGGAAGTTTTGCCCTGAGCTAACATCCATTCCAGTCCTCCTCTGTTTTGTATGTGGGTCACCGCCACAGGATGGCTTGACATGTGGTGTGGGTCTGCGTCTGGGATCTGAACCTGCAAACCTGGGCCGCCAAAGCAGAGTCCATGCAACTTTAACCACTCAGTCATGGGACCAGCCCCCAGGACTGAATTTTTGGTAGTGACTTTGAGTCTCTCATTCCAGAACCATGAGTAGAACCCGCATCCCACTCTGCTTGCCTTTGGCTCAGTTTTCTTTCCTAACTCATCTTTTTTCTGAAGTTTTCTCATTTCCTTTGTTTCCTCACAATTCTGTCCCTGGGGTGCCAACTACCGTCTTCAGATCTCATCCCCTTCTCAAAATCATCACTCAGCGTGTCTGTACTGAGGCCTAGTGGTGACCAGGGTGTCCCTGACTGCCTCCCTCTCCTGGCTTGGTTCCTGGTGGTTTTTAATGTCATCATCATAGAACATTCAGGAAGGACACTCTTGTCACTCTTCTGCCTCTAATCGCAGTTCGCTTACCCTGACAGGCAGGCTAAGGAATCCAGAATTTTCCTTGGCTTTGGCTAAAGGGTCCCCTCACTGCCTGGCGCAGTCCCTTTGGAAGTCTGCAATCTCAGGGTCCTGCTGTTTTGTTTCCACTGCACACAGCTTCAAAAGTTGCTAAGCCTTTGTGAGGAGCTCTGAAAGCAGGTTTTAGTAACTCTCTCATTGTAGCATTAAGGCAGCAGCTGCTAGTAAAAGCCAGTAGAGGTACCAATCCGAGACCATTCGGCTCATCCGAGACCAACAGTGTGGAGACTTTGTACTTTGGCCCTGCCTCTGCCCTCATTCTGTAATCCTGTCGAGTCAGTTCCCCAGCCCAAGTCCCCATTTGTCCCCCATGGAGAGGAAGGCACTATCACCACCAGGCTGCTCCAGCACGAAGGCATTTAGCAACCACCAGCTGAGCACCTGAGAGGATTCCTCCCACCTCACTCTTCCAGGATCTGGACGACATGGATGCCGATCTCTTAGGTCTGAAGAAGTCTAATCTAGCCTCTAGCAAAAGACCTGCAAAGGTTTCGGGGAAAGAAGAGCTGCCTAGTGATCCCAAACCTGCTGGCATAATACGAGCCAAAGAGAAAGGTGAGTGGGAGATAGCTCCTCAAATCTAGGGACACTTTGGGACATGGAAGATGCTTAGAAGGGAGCTTTCACGTCCTGTGGGTTTTCCCTGCCTGGAATGCAGAGGGCAGGGGCTCCCTGTGCACGTGTGTGTGTTTGAGTGTTTGTGGTGGGGGCGGGGACAGATTCAGCCTCCTGCCTTCCTAGAGCCGTTCCAGTCCCTCTTAAGTCCGACATGGCAGTTCCTGGAAAAGCCGTTTGAGTTAAATTGGAGAATTTTATGGTAGCCTGTGCATCTCCCAAATGCATGACTCTGGAATGACTTGTGACTAGGGGGCAGGAGGTAGCTTCCGGACCACGTCTCTGCCCGCAGCCTCTGTGGGAACTGGGGAGGTATAGACCCATCCCATGGCCATCTCCATGGCCTCGAACCCTCAGCCCCCCAGGAAGAAGTACACACCATCCCAGCTTGTGTGGCAGAACCTTGGCCAGGAGACCCGATTCGTGACCTTGCCTTCCCTCTACTTCCTGCAGGGGACGCCATTCCCACCAAGAAGCCACCTCCCTCTCCCCGCAGCTTTGGCCATCCGTACAGGAAGTTTTCCTTTGAAGGTACCATAGGCCCTGCACCCCACTTCTGGGACACTCCAGTTTTGAGAGTGGAGTAGCCTGGGTAATGCTTGCTTGCTTGTCCGAGGCCAAGTCACTGTGTGTATCAGACAAGGAACAGAGACAGCTGGTGCCACTGATTCAGTTCCTCATGAATTCGGGGAGGGACTAAATATGTTGCGTTGGCCGGGATATTTGAGGAACTTATTTACAACGGCTTTGAAGCCAGACATCAAACTGGAGATTTTATGAAGTATGGGAGAAGTTCCCTTTCCCTTCATGAACGCACACAAGTATTTTACTTCTCTTCTGATGCCTTGGGGACATTTCCAGAAGGCTGTGCAGACAGCAGAGTCTGAAGGCCCATGGGTAAAGCTGGGACAGTCACACTGGACCGCAGGCCCAGGGTCGCTACCCCGGCTCCCTCTCCCCTTGCCAAGCCGGGGCTGTCGGAGTCCCCCTTACACAGGTCCTGGCCTCTGGGTGCCGAGCAGCTTGTTTATTATCAGACCAGCTAGACTCTCCACTGGAGAGAGAACTCCCCCACGCAGCACGAGGCTTATTCTACTGGACAAAACGCTGAAGTCTGACCTGTGCTTTCCCTTCTGGCCGTGAGACTTGGAAGACCCATTGGCAGGGCTTCTTTCCGATGATGAGGGAGGAAGCGCCAAGAAGCCGCCTAGGACAGACAGTAAAATAGCTTCCGAAAAGATCCCAGCCCCAGTCAGAGATCAAGGTAGGAGGGTGGGTGTTTCTCGCTCTGAGGCAGATACAGTTGGCGGCAGGCTGGCTGAACTTTCCAGTGCAGAACCAGAGACCCCACCAGGGCGGGGACCACAGGTCTAAGATCCTGGAGCAGAGACTGTCAGTCTCTAAGAACAGGGAGGTGGGGTGCATGAGCCTGGGAGTGGGGTATGGGGAGTCAGGTCCCGTGGGCAGCCTAGACACGTGTGATGCCCACTGTCCCACCCATCAGGGTTGCAGAGAAACAGCCCCCTGAATCCCCTCAGATATCAGAGTTGAGGGCAAGAAGGCTGTGGGCATTATGCCCTGTGCTCTGTCTTTTAGGTCCCTCTATTCCTCTAACTCCTGGGGACACCCCCGTCCGACAGAAAGACGAATTGCTGTTTGACGATGGGGACGACCTCATAGCCACACTGGGGTTTGGAGACAGCCCCAAAGCAGAGAGGAAGCCGACGGGAGGCCAGTAAGGATCGTTATGAACGGAGAGCCCTGGCCAGGCTGCTGCTTCAGGGAAAGCTAGTTGGGGGTATAGTGTGGGCCCCCCGGAGCCCCTCACATTCACCCAGGCCGCCCTGTGTCCTGGCCTACAGGGAAGGGCCCCGCCCCGCTCGCTCCAAGCTGGATGAGCTGCTGGGTCGAGACACTGCCACCAAACTCCTGGCCTGCCCGGGCAGCGGGGAGCACAGAGAGTTCAAGCTGGACAAGAAGTACCAGAGGCCTCAGGGTAAGGAAGCTTGTGGGGCAGGGGAGGGTGTGGGGGGCTCCCAGAGCAGATTTTTATCACAACCCATAATAAATAAATTTTACATCATCACACACACATAATCTTGTTTTTTATTTATGTGCTGTTTGACTTAATAAATACATTGGTTGTGACTCATTTCTCGACCTGCTAATAGGTGGCAGCTCACGGTTTGAAAAACACTGCTCTGGACCAGTGTTTCTCGAAGCATCAGCCCACAGGCCGTCTGTTGAGAATCATTCTTGTGACACGTGCTGCTCACTGGGCCTCACCTTAAGCACGTCTGGGGCAGGGCCCCGCTAGTGCGTTTTTAACAGCAGCCCCCCAGTGACGTTCCGAGTGCGGGAGTCGGAGACATTGAGCTGCCGCTCAGCTGCTCGCCCCAGCTTCCTCCAGAGCAGCTTCACCTGTACTTATCTTACATGTAAAGTGGCCAGTTCAGCCCTTTTCAAACAGTTCTGCAGCCACAAAAGAGTTTGACTCCCGTGCTCCAGATCACAGACTCCTTTCTTTTTTTTTTTTTTTTTTTGAGGAAGGTTAGCCCTGAGCTAACATCTGCTGCCAATCCTCCTCCTTTTGCTGAGGAAGACTGGCCCTGAGCTAACATCCGTGCCCATCTTCCTCTACTTTATATGTGGGACGCCTACCACAGCATGGCTTGCTAAGCGGTGCCATGTCCACACCTGGGATCCGAACCGGCGAACCCTGGGCCGCTGAAGCGGAACGTGTGCACTTGACCGCTGTGCCACCTGGCCAGCCCCCGGATCACAGACTCCTTAATTCACAGACAAAGAAGATCCCTGGGGTGACGAGGACTTCACCTTTGGGGCCTATCAGCCCACCCTGGGCTCCTCTGAGGGCCGGCAGTCCCGCCGGCAGTCAGTCAGGTAAGTGGGGCCCGCAGGGAGCTTGGAGACAGGTTGCCCACCGGGAAGACAGCCCCAACCTTCCCCCATCCCACCGACAGTCCTGTGTGGGAGGCCACGGATCTAGGGGGGCCACGAGGCTCTGCAGGGGGGTCCCGAGGGAAGGGGGAGGTTGCCCAGTCTCACTAGTCCAAGCCAAGTGGTGGAGATGGCCCCGCAGGATCCTGGTCCCAGAGTCTGCTCCCGGCCTCCTCGGAAAGAAAAGGAGAAGGTGGGCCCAATTCTGCCTGAAGCCCTTTGAAGCTGTAAATGGCTGTGATGTTGGTCAACCTCCCTGAGGAACATCTAGTCCCAGGGTTAGCGGGACTCTTAACCTTTGGCAGTGGGCTCTCAAACCCTGCCCCCCAGGAGCGCTGCCCTGGGATCTGCCGTAGTGATCCTGCCAGCGGTCTCATCCCAGTTTGCAACAAAACATTAAATTAGTGGATTGAATTTTCTGAATTTGGAGTTTTTCTCCCAGTGTATATTTTCAAATTTGTATTTTGAAATAATTTCAAACTGGCAGAAAAGTTCTGAGAACAGTATAAAAAATTCCCTCCCAGCCTTTGCCCATACCCAGTGGTTGTTACCGTCATGCCACATTGGCTTTATCAGCCTCTCTTTCCATCTAAATGACCCTATATACACATGGACATTTGTTTCCCAATCTCAGTCTATTCTTAAACCTTGGAACCTGCTGCCACTGGCCAGTAACACATATAGGCAATGGCCAAATCAAGGAACAGGTAGGAAAATGACAGTGGATGGAAAACCTAAAACCACTTCATCCGCCTGCTGTTCCTCTGGATGTGTGTCCCCTGGTTGTAATTTGGTCCTATTCTCTGTGGATGGAATTGTGCCCGGTTCACGCGATGGAATTCAAGATGTCTGTGTTTCGTGCTTCTACAAACAGCTCGCTGCTGCTCTGCTGCCTGAGCTGGTGCGGGCGCTGTGCTCGCTGGGCCTCAGGCTGGCTGTGCAGAGCCCCTGGCCATTACGGACTCCTTGGTGTGGGCCTCATAGTCACCCCCCAACAGCGGAGAGAAAGGCCAGACATGGGGCTCTTGGGACAGGCTGCTTGTCCTGCCTTAGACCCCTTCCTCTCTGTCTTGAAGTAGGTTCTTAGAAGAAGGTGGCACAGACCCCAAGGGAGAACCAGGCTCCAAACAGAGCCCCCCAGCAGCGTCCAGCCCCACCCACACCAGGAAGGGAGGAGCTGACTGGTTGGGCCTCAAGGACGACGACGACTTGGACCTGCTCCCTCCCTCTCCCACCAGAGAGGCTCAACGGGGAGGCTCAGCACTGTCTACACCCTCAGTACCCGCCCCTGCGAACCAGCATCCTGCCCCAGGCCGGCACTCTGCCCCAGCCGGGCTGCCCTCCTCCTCGCCGGCAAAGCTGCCAACTAAGGGTGCAGGTTCCCCTGCCAAAGCCAGCCAGCCTTCCCAGCTGGGAGCCTCTGAACAGAAAGAGGAGGAAGATTGGCTGAGCCATGCCTTGTCTCGGAAGAAGTCCCAAGGTCTGGCCAGAGAGGAGCGCACTGTGGCCTCTAAGGGCCGGAACTTGGAGGCAGCAGGCCACCCCCCTTCTAGAAGGTGTGGGCTTGGGCTGCAGTCTCTAGTGGAGGGGGCACCTGGCCGGGCTGTAGGGGGCCAACCTCAACTATCTCGATGCCTCAGTCAGAAACGCCGGCTCTTAGCTATGCTTTTCTCCCTCTTTGGGTGCTGTGGAGACAGCGTCTGGCTTTCCGCCTTGACCCCAGTGCAGACATGAGGGGACCGGGGGTCTGTTGACACTCACACCCGGACTTCTACGGGGACAGGCACTGACTTGATCAGGCAGGAGATGGTACCCTGATGTGACACACAGCCATCGTGGTGCCTCTGAGCAGGGGCTCTGCTCACAGTGCCCTTGGGTTGGCAAAAAACCCAGTGTCCAAATCATTGGTGCTTCTGCTGGCCTGAGCTAGAGTAAATGACGCCTGTGGGGGTTGAGGGTCATTCGTGCTCTTTGGGAGTGTTAGAGAAGACACAGTGGCTAAGAGGCGACTCCTGGAAGAGCCCCAGAAAGGTGATCCTGTGGGGCAGGACAGTGAGTAACCTGAGGGCAGGAAGGCAGAAGAGGCTGCCAAGGGCAGGATTGTCCAGAGGAAGTGGAAAGATGCTGTGTGGCCAGAGTGAAAGGGAAGGGAATGGACAGGCCAGGGACATCACCCAGCCCTGGGGCTGTGTGAATGAGGAGGGTGGTTTTTGACCTGGGCCCAAAACCAAGGTGAAAGGCCCCTCACTGACCCCAAGAGCTGAGAAGGGAGGCGGGAACAACAGACAGGAGAGGAGAGGAGCCCAAAGGGCAGCCAGACCTGGCAGGAGAGTGAACAGAGCGTCAGTCTAAAACTGAGAAGCTAACTGGGCCAGAACGAGGCCTTGGACTTGAACTTAACTCTGGTGCCTATAACACGTCTATTATTGCTCCTTGGACTGTTGTCAGACAGTCAGTGTCCATTCACTGTGCCCCAGGGGGCACTGAGGTGGGAGGGGGCACTGGAAGTCCAGGGTCTCAGACTTGGGAGGAGAATCCCCAAGACGGGATGGTGGGAACAAGAGGAGGGCCGAGGGGAGGCAGGAAAAGGAACAGCCACATAGCTTCAGGCTTGGGCCTTGTCCTGGCCCATCTTCGTCCAACCTAACCTGGACCTTCTGCCGTCTTCACTTTACTCTTTATTTCCTCAGCCAACCTGTTGCCAGCACTCCAGGGCTCGAGCAAGCAGCTGCTGGAGGGACCTCAGGAACAGCAGCAGAAAAGCCACCTGCCAGGCCTGCGGCCATGGGGTATGTCCACAGCCAGGGCTGGGGATCCACGAGAGGCATGGTAGGGGCCGGCCCAGGCTCCTTCCTTAGAGACCACCACAGCTATGCTGGGCTCCGACTTGGTCACTTTGGTGTGTGGGACTCAATACCTCGTCTCAGGCCCACTGACTAAGGGGACTTGAAGTGGGTTCCGTCTCCTTTATCCACCCGAGCCCTCACTCTCAGTGAACTGCCAACACCAGGCCTGTCCAGTCCATGATTTGAACCTGATGTTTCCCTTTCTGCCCATGCCAACCTCCCTTCTCTCCCTGTGTCCCACACAGAAAGCTATTCACCTTGCCACCCCTATCCCTGTGCCCTCAGGTCCCCTGTGACTTGGAACCAGGCCACCTTGGCCCTCCGTGCAGGTGACCCAAAGAGGGCAACAGCCCCTGGAGACCTCTCCGGCACTGGTTTGTTTTCTGCTTTGTTTGGGGGGGTTGACTCTGGGTAAGGGGGAGGTACTTCGAGCTTCCTTCAGGGCCCCTGGAAGACCAGGGAAGCTAGACTCCCCGAGCACACACACAAAACCTCGGGGCCTTTCTGCGTCGCTTCCTCAGTTCTCTGCTGTTGATTTTTCAGAGCCTGCTGTTGGTTTACCAAGCTCCCAGGAACCTGCGGGGCTTTCTGTGCCCATCCAGGTAGGGCAGGCGGACAAGCAAGTATAGGTCTCGGGGCTGTGGGGCAATTCCCAGGGCTCAGAGGCAGCAGCAGCACTTTGACCTGACAACCTGCGAGGCAGAAGGTGTCATGATGTCAGATAGCTCACCCTGGTGCGCCCCGCCAGCATTTTCCTAAACTCCCAGGCAGAGTTGGGTACTAATTTGCCAGAACCAGCAGGGAATTAGAGTTGGCACCCAGGTGGGGGCAGGGGGAATGCTCCAGCCGGAAAGCAGGGCTGCAGATGTTTTGTCATTCTGTCTAGAAAACCTCCTCCATCCTTGCCGTCCTCCCACTGCACCTCTGTCTGTTTCCCAGATGTGGCAGTCACCTCTGACCCCTAGGCCTGAGGAGACCTAGCCCCACAGGAGCATGTCCCCGGTAACCAAGAAGTGCCTTTGGAGATGGGGGATGGTAGACAGCCTGCAGGAACCAGAGTAGCTATCAGCATTTGGACTTCAGACCTGACGGAAAGGGCCAGTGTCATAAACTTTTGTCATAGCTAAGACTCTGCTGGCATTTGGCTGTTTGTCTAGGAATCTGGAACCCCTGCTGGAGAGGATGTTGGTCTGAGGGAGGGAGGGGGACTCATTCTCCTAACCAGACCTGAAAGGGGAGGTACAGTGACTGCGTGATTCTCCAAGGCCTTGGCCTTGGCCTCTTGGTGTCACATCCTTGTCCCTGTCTACAGCCACTGATCAGGCACAGGGCCTAGGAGGTCCCGTGAGCAGAGGGCCAGAGGTAGCTGAACTCAGCTGAGTCCCTGTCCCCTACCTAATCTGGAACATATCTCACCCTCTCCCACAGTCCCTGCTCCCAGAGTCACTGGCACGGAGCCTCATGCCGGGCACAGAATACCAGAAGCAGCTCCTGGCTGCCCAGGCCCAGCTTCAGAGTGGCACTGCTGAGCTCCAGGCTGAGCTGCTGCAGAGTCAGACCCGGCTGGCAGAGCTGGAGGCCCAGGTGAGGGGCAGAGGGGCAGAGGGGCAGCCGGCTGTGGGGGCAGGATTGAGATGGGATGGTGTCACTCTGAGGGCTGGAAGGCTTCCCTAGGCAGTCTAAGGGACCCCGTCTCCCCTCCCTCCACACTGTCCTTCCTGCCACCTCCTAGGTGCGGAAGCTGGAGCTAGAGCGAACCCAGCACAGGCTGCTGCTGGAGAGTTTGCAGCAGCGACACCAGGCAGACCTGGAGCTCATCGAGAGTGCTCACAGGTACCCGCCACTCCTCCTGCCCAGGCTTCCCGCAGGTCATGGCCTGCCTCAGCTGAGGCACCTTGAGAGGCCCTTCAGGTGGCCGCTCTTGCCTTCCGAGCCCCATGGCTGGGTGTCCTGTTGGCAGAAGCCGCGTCAAGGTGCTAGAAACATCATACCAACAACGGGAAGAGCGGCTGCGGAGAGAGAACGAGGAGCTGTCTGCCCAGTATCTGTCGCACTGCCAGGAAGCCGAGCAGGCCCAGGCCGAGCTCACAGTCCAGCACCAGCGGCGCTTGGCGGCCGCCGCGCAGGAGAAGGACCAGGAGATGGAACGACTCCGGGAGCTGCAGCGGTGAGGGCGAAGCCCAGCGGCAGGCGGGCAGGGGGAGCTGGCTTCAAGAGGGGCCAGAGGAAGCTGATTCCCGCGAGACCCCAAGCCATGGCTCAACGGCCTTTGAACCAAGGCTTGACCCCTTCCCTTCCAGTGAGGACCGAGGCCGAGCACGTTGACCCATAACATGCCATGAATTGGGGGCCACCACTCCTGCTGAGGCAGGGAGGGAGTACCCGCAGGGCCCAAGGGGTCACTGGCTGTTCCGGCAGGGCCTGGCAGCAGCAAGCACCCTGAGGGCTGATGAGCACAGGTTCCTCCACTGTCTCCTGGACCTCTCAGTCTAGTGATGGGATCGACCCCAAGAGATTTGCACTGTTATGCCTGCTATGTCGGTCTGGTTGCCTTTCTAGATGAGAGCAGAACTAAGGAAGGGTCCATAAGGGAGTTGGCTGATGAGGGCAGAGCAGGCCTTTTAGCACTGCACAGATTGGCCAGACGCGAAAGGGTTGTCGACACCCCTGCCTTTCCTCTGTGTGAAGAGTCCTTTGCTGAGTAACAGAAGGAATGTCCCCCTTGGAGAGTGGGTGTGGCACTGAGGCACCAAGACAGATAGGCAGAGGAGCCAGGGAAACTGGCATAGCACCGGAGGAGGGGCCCCCAGAGGCACGTTCCTCCCACGTGGAGCTGCCCTGTGTTCACTGCACCAGCCCTGCTGGTCCTGCTGAGACGGGCCCTCTCCTTCCTTCCCGTCCCCTCAGGGCCTCCATCCTGGAGATGCGCAAGGACCACGAGGAGCAGCTGCGGCGGCTGAAGCTGCTGAAGGACCGGGAGATCGACGCCGTCACCAGTGCCACCTCCCACACACGGTACGGGTGCTGTCCTGGCCCTGCCCACCCCGAGGGGGCGGTGCTGGGGTCCCCAGGCCCAGGTGACCCAGTCCTCCCCCAGGTCCCTGAATGGTATCATCGAGCAGATGGAGAAGTTCTCCAGCAGCCTGACTGAGCTGTCCTCCCGCGTGGAGGCCTCGCACCTCACCACCACCCAGGAGCGGGAGCTGGGGATCCGGCAGCGGGACGAGCAGCTCCGAGGTACCCAGTGGGCCATGTGTCCCTCCCTGCTTTCCCATCTTGGTGGGAAGATGGGCAGGCAGTGAGCGCCCTGTGGGCCACCCCCAGCACTGCAGGAGAGGCTGGGCCGGCAGCAGCGGGACATGGAGGAAGAGCGGAGCCGGCTCCACGAGGTCATCGGGAAAATGGAGGCACGCCTGAACGAGCAGAGCCGGCTGCTGGAGCAGGTGGGGCCCATCCTCCTGCCGGCAGGGCCTGTTTCCCGCAGAGCACCCCAGGGAAAGTCAGCAGTGCTCTGACCTCTCCTCCTCAGCCTCGGGACTCTCCTCTGAAATGTCTCTCCTGTCCCTTCCTGCCTCTGCAGGCCCCCAATTCCACCCCCAGAAGTGCTCTCTGCCTATGAGCTGCACATCCCACTTTCCTTCCTGTCACTCGAACCTGTCACATCAGCTGATGCCTGTGACATTGGGAGAAATGTTCTTGCCTCCTGAGCTGTAACAGATACATTTTCAAACTCCCTGTATCTTTCATATATAAAAGCAAGCTTTATTCTTTAAAAAATACTTTTTTTTTGCACTAGGTTATGATACATTTCATTGAAAAACATTAAAATACAGGAAACAGTAAAGAAGAAAATTAAAATCACCCACTAGCCAGAGATAGCCAGTGATGACACACATCCTGTAGACGTATCAATATGTAAACAGATGTTTTGCTATCAAGAACCGTGTTTATCAGTCCCTCATTTCGTGACTATTAAGCCCCTGCCCCCGCGTCCCCTGACACACACACAGTCTCACACCCACCCTGGTGCTCTGCCTGTTGGTTGACAGGAGGCAGGCAGGCATCGTTGGCGATTCAGGAAGCAGCAGCAGTTCTTTGGCCCTCTGGAGCCACCCCTGCCCCACTCCACAGCGCTTCCCGAGCCGTCAGCTTAGCCTTGGTGCACTTAATCACAGTCCAGGCCCCGCAGTCCTCAGGCACCCCTCCTTTTGCACCTTTCTGGAAAGGAGCTGTCTGTGGCCTCGCATGGAAGACGTAGGTGGGTTTGCACAGCTCCTCAGGGAGCAGTCAGGCCTAATGGCAGTGAGTGGAGTTTCGAGGGCGAGCGTGCTCTCAGCCCTGACCCGGCCCACAGGAACGCTGGCGGGTGAGTGCCGAGCAGTCCAAGGCGGAGTCCGCACAGCGCGCTCTGGAGGAGCAGAGGAAGGTCATGGTCCAGCAGATCGCCATGGAGCGGGAGGAGCTGGAGAGGGCCAAGGTGAGTCCAGCCACACCGTGTTCAGCTGCTCTCTCTGCCCTTACGCCCAAGGATGCTCACTCCGTGTCCTCATGCCCTCGTCCCAGAGTGCCTTGCTGGAGGAGCAGAAGTCCGTCATGCACAAGTGTGGAGAGGAGCGGCGACGCCTGGCAGCCGAGTGGGCTGAGTTCTCTGCTCAGCAGAAGCTGAGTAAGGAGCGGGCCGAACGTGAGGCAGAGCGGGTGCTGCAGGTGGACACCCAGCGGGAGGGCACCCTCGTCAGCCTGGCCAAGGTAGGGCCCAGGGCCACAAGGACCGCGGGAAGCCCGGGCAGCCCTGCCCCTTCCTTCCCCGGCCCTCACCATCTGCTCCTCCATCGGGATGCCTCAGCTCAGCAAAGAGCAGAGCAATAATGAGAGTATAGGAATTAAGATGACAATAATCATGTGAGAATAACAACTTGTTTTTATTGCCCTAGGTGCTTTATATACATTTGCTCATTTGATTCTCATCATGTTGCATGACTTAGGTATTCTAGAAATGAGGAAACGAGTTCAGAGAAGTTGAGCCCAGGGTTGAGGGGCAGCACTGAGACTTGGCCACAGGCCTCTCTGGCTGGTCCTAGGACCCCCTTACTCCACCGCCTCCTCCCAGAGTCAGGGTGGAGCCGAGCCGCAGCAGCAAGGCAGGGCGGGCCAGGGGAGTCCTCGAACCCTGAGCAGCGCCCACTTGAACTCCCAAGAGGAGAAAGCAGTGAAGGCTTTACCATCTCCAGGAGCAGGCAGAGCTGAAGATCAGGGCAAGCGAGCTGCGGGCCAAGGAAGACCAGCTGGCAGCCGAGAGGGAGGCTCTGGAGCGGGAGCGGCAGGAGCTGCGGCTGGAGAAGGAGAGGGTCAGCGCCGCCGCCCTGCGCACCAGGCTCCGTGCCGAGGAGGTGGAGAGCATGAGCCAGGTGCCAGGCAGCTGAGCCCTGGGTGTGGCAGGGCCCTGCGCTGACCCTAGCCAGCCCACTGACCCAGGCGGCCTCCCCACAGGTGGCCTCGGAGAAGTATGAGGAAGGGGAGCGGGCATTGCGTGAGGCCCGGCAGGTGCAGTCGGAGCAGCAGGCCCGACTACGGCTGGTGCAGCAGCAGCAGGAGCAGCTGCGGCAGCAGGAGCAGCACATGCATCAGGCAAGGCTCCTCCTGCTCTGGCTCCCCCCACCCCTGCCAACCTCCCCAGCCTCCCACCCTCACAACTGTCCTGCTCTGGGGACAGGAGCTTCTGAGTCTGGCCCAGCAGAGGCTGCAGCTGGACCGTGTCCGACAGGACCTGCCCTCTGGCCCCGTGGGGCTGCTGCCCAGGACCCAGGACCCCGCAGCCTCCCGCCTGAGTGGTAAGTGGCTCCAGAGGATGGGATATTGGATCAGCCGGCCCCCTGGACAGGGCAATGCCAGGAGCATCCTGCCCTCTCCTCCCACTTCTCAAGTGATAGGAGTCAGCTGGGTTTTAAAGTCACCTTATTTCTTTTTCACACAAGTAATGCATGTTAATTATAGAAAAATGAGTCAGAAATAGAGGAGGAAAACTACTGAAAAATAGTCTTTTTTTGTTTTGTTTTTTGTTTTATTTTGCTTGGTTTTTTTTGAGGAAGACTGGCCCTGAGCTAACATCCGTGCCCATCTTCCTCTATTTTATACGTGGGATGCCTACCACAGCATGGCTTGCCAAGCGGTGCCATGTCCGCACCCGGGATCCGAACCGGTGAACCCCGGGCCACCGAAGTGGAACATGCACACTTAACCACTGCACAACCGGGCTGGCCCCAAAAATGGTCTTTTTAAAACTATTTAAACTCCACTCTCTAGCAAGAACCACTTTTGACATTTTGGTGCATATGTTTTTAAAAACAAAATTGTGATTGTATCATATATTGCTTGTACCTTGGTTTTTTTCATTCAGAAATGTACATATGGAACATGTTTTCGTGTCAGTAATTAAACATTTAACCATAATTTTCAATCAGCATAATTTTCCATTATGAGGCTGCTCCTTATTTTTACTGCTTCCCTGCTGAGTGACTTGCCAATAAGATAAATAGCACCTCAGTGGCAATCTTTTTCCTGACATCTCTGCACCTTTGCCCAATTATTTCCGTTGAGTAAATTCCTAGAATAGGAGTTGCCAGGTAAGATCCCATGAGCATTTTCAAAGGCTTTTGAGTGTTGGTGGATGTGCCCCCCGCCCCGCAGTGGTATGAAGGCCCTGGGGAGACAGCTGTGGCCATCCTGTTCTCCCATTGACGCTTCGGTCCCCGACTTTCTCCTCAGCCTTTTCAGCCATCATGGCTCCTGCTCCCACCCCTCAGTACAGCCAGCCGCCAGCCAGCCTGGGCCCCTCGTACCTCCACGCCAAGCTGGTGCTGCTGAAACACACAGCTGAGCAGGTGAGTGTCCCAGAGCAGAGGCTGGCCCCAGCCCAGGCCTGCCCGCTCCCTGTAGACCCCTGTGGTCCTCGTGTTCACAGTGATAATAAGCAGCTCAGGTGAGAGGCAGGAAGGAGCACATCCTGGCCCCGGGAGGGCTGAGCCCATCCCCAGGAGGAGAAGAGTAGTACGGATTGCTAGGTGAGCATCTCTGAGACCTGTTCTCTAGGCCAGGTTCCGTACCAAGCGATTTGCAGGTATCACGTCAGTTGAACCTCACAGTAACCCTGTATTCATATAATGATAGCAGTTGTCACTTATGGAGGACTTCCTGGGTGCCAGGCTCTGTGCTGAAAGCTTTATGTGCATAATAAGCCTTTCCCCTCCCACAGCCCTCCAAGGTAGGTAAGATTATCATCTCCAGCTTAGACTTAGAGAGATGAAGTCATCTGCTAACGAGAGGCCTCGCCAGGACCGAGACCTACTCTGTCTCACTCAGTGTGCGTGCTCTTTCCTTGCCCCGACTGCATGCCAGAGCCAGGCAGAGCCAGGGAGTAAGTCGGGAGGGACCCCCGAGTGCAGGCTGGCTTGGCTAGCACCGAGAGGTCCTCCTCACTCTCGGTCCTGCGAGCCAGTGTCCCTGTTCACAGAAGCGGGTACAGGAAGCAGCCAGGGGGTGACTGCTCACCCAGCTCTGCCTTTCAGGACCGCGACTTCTTGGAGGATGAACACTTCTTCCTGGAGACCCTGAAGAAAGCCTCCTACAATATGACATCACATTCAGCCTGAAGGGCCTTGCTGCCTCCGTGGTAGAGGCCGCAGACCTGAGGACTCTCTCCCACTGCCCCGCAGGCCGCCAGCTCTGGGGAAGGGGTGCCCAGGGCCTGATTACAGCTCTTCCTGCGGACGGGGTGCAAGCGTTCTTTCTGAGCGCTCAAGCCCGTGGCTCAGGCAGGCAGGTGCCCCTGTGCCTCTAGGGCTCAGGGCTCAACAACCTCTGCGGAGACGCGACACCGAGAGTATCAGCCCTCCAACGCTGTCAGCCACAGCTTTGGCTTTCCTGCCCACAGAAGTCCAGCTCAGATCCGAGGGGCTGACTGGGCTCTGTGGATCCCTCCCCTCCTCGTCTTGGCGGAGGGTTTGGGGATCTTTGTTCTGGGCCTCTTCTGAGGGATGCCCCGAGCAGCCCCCTGCCCTCCCTGCAAGAGATGGCACAGGTCTTCTCCCTGATGGGGACACAGAGTTGGGCCACACATCTGAAGGGCCTTCTAGCCTCCTGGCCAAGGAAGTGGGAAGTGTTGCGGGGGCAGTGAGCTGCCATGCCCAGCCAAGTTCTGTCTCGCAGTCTGCCCTGCCGTTGGGACTCAGCCAGCCCTTCATGCTCTCAGCTTGCCTCACGCCAAGTCCCTGCCCCGTTCCCAGCTGCCTGAGGCACTGATTAGCTCGCACAGACACTGACCTCATTGGCTTCTTCTAAGAGACTCCCCAGAGGCAGGAGTGGGGGACTCTGGGTGACGGTGGGGGTGTGGGGAGGGACAGGAGAGAAGGCTTCTGTCTGTGCTGTTCACCTGCCATGGCTCATCAGAGTTTGTACTTAAAAATGTTTGCTCTGTAGCACTGTATTTGCTGTACAATTGGCCGGGACCCTCCAGCCCTACAATCCCCTTGCCTGCTGCTGGACCACAGCCAGGAGAAGGGAGTGCCTATCACCCCTGCTTCACAGATGAAGAGACAGGCTCAGTCTCAGTAATCTGCCCAAGGTGGCATAGCAAATACCACAGCCTGGGTTTGGGTTCTTCTTGGGCAGATCCCAAAGCCCCAGGCTCTCAGCCACATCACTCTGCTGCCTCCTTCTAGAAGGGCATGCTATGCACAGTGCTACTGTGAAGTAGATGTCCAAGCTGCTGCCTGGGTTGGTGCCCACACTGAGGAGGGAAGCATCAGGGGTCCCAGTAGAAGCCTTGTTGAAGCTTGGGATTCGGTCCTTCTCAACAGTCGCTCTCTGAGTTCCCACCTGTGCGAAGAGCTGGAGGGTTCTAAGGATGGGCACAGTCTGGGCGCCACTGGCACTTAAGCAGTCATCCGACAGATGTGTGGGTGATCACAGCACATGCTGGGCGGGTGCAGCGAGGTCCCCAGGGAGCTTGGCCTTCAGGACAGAAATGAGTTTAGAATTAGGGAGCAGGTCCTTACAGCTGGGTCTATCTTGTGGCAGAGTTGACCTTTTATCTTCAGGGCAGTGGGTATTCACTGAAGGGTTTTAAACAGGGTGGGGCCATATTTGCATTTTGGAAAACCCATTGTGGCTGTGAGTGGAGGACACATCCGAGGGAGCAAGATCGGGGAGAGGGAAGCTGGCAGAAGGTTGCTTGCAGAGGTGCTGGGGAGGCTGAGGACAGCAGTGTACCGGGTGTGGCAGTGAGGGCTCACAGGAAAGCGACCCCACAGGACCTGGTACCTGACATGGAGGGCCAGGAAGGAAGACATGTCAAGGAGGACCCCCGGCTTTCTGGCTTAGGTAACTGGGTGGTGTCACTCAGATGACACCAGTGCCCATGAAACAGCCAAGTGGAGACGGTCCACAGGCACTCGGTGCCTGTAATTGCTCCATCACTGTCCCTGGCAGTGTGGCAGGTATCTTATCCCCTTACATCAACTTTCTCCCGGGCCGCAGAGGTGAAGGGCTGCACACAGGCATGAGTGTTGCGTGTCTGCTGGTCTTTCTTTTTCCCTTCAAAATTATGATCTCAAAGTCAGAACCCAGATGCTTAATTCAGTTGCCTGTAGAGAGAGAAATACTGGTGGAAAGTAGCAATGATGAAAGCCTGGCGGGGCCATTACTTCCAGTTTCAAGAGTTTTGTTTGTTATTTGCTTCAAGTTGATAAGTGTGGGAATCCGTGCAGGGCCTTTCAAACAAAGTCCAAGCGAGCCCCACACTTAGAGCGTTCTGGCACAACGAGAGAACAAGAACATTTCTAAAAAGTGAGGACTAATGGGGAAATAAGAGCCACGTGGTGGACCTGCAGGACTCTGCCCCCAGAGGGCCTGTGTGCCTTCATTTTTAGAGGGGTGGCCTGGGTGGGTGAGGCACGGAGAAGAGGATTCAGAAACAAAAGGTAAATAGGAAAGGAAGCCAGGTGCAAACACACGCAGAACACTGAGAAGCTATGAACCCTGTTCTGGGCACAGTCAAGTCTGCCCACAGCCTTCAGTGCTGCCGGGCATTCAGGAGGTTTTCACAAGTCAACAAGCAATGCCTCCTTAAGGGCAGCACTGGGTCTCACTGGCCTTAACACACAGTAGTTGCACGCTGATGGGTGAATTGGCAGTGATGGTAAGAGGTTTAGCTATTTGGCTGCTGTTTATGAAAAACAAGTTCAAGGTGTGGCTACTTCCTGCTGGATGGAGAGCCGCCTCATCCCGTTTTAGTGTGAGGGTCAAACTTCTGCTAGTACCAAAGCAACTGACTGGTCACTAGCCCTTGCTTGGGACATCAGGGAAGGCTTCCTGGAGGCACCACTCTCCAGGGGCTGAGAGGCAGTCAGGCCACAGGAGGAAAGGGGAAGAGTGGAAGGCAGAAGTGACAGCATGTGCAAAGGTTCTGTGCCCCAGGGAACAAAGTGCTGAGTAAGTGGTTTGGTGTCATGGAAGCTTGAGTTCAGAGGGGCCAGAGTAGAAGGGGGCCAGATCACCTGGGGTACAATATCTATCTTGTTAGAACTGGGTTTTAAGAGCAACACATCCCTGGAAGGGTTTAGGCAGACATTGTCTTTTTTTTCAAGATTGGCACCTGAGCTAACAACTGTTGCCAATCTTCTTTTTTTTTTTTTTCCTGCTTTATCTCCCCAAATTCCCCCAGTACATAGTTGTATATCTTAGCTGCAGGTCTTTCTAGTTGTGGCATGTGGGACGCCGCTTCAGTGTGGCCTGACGAGTGGTGCCAGGTCCACATCCAGGATCCCAACCGGCAAAACCCTGGGCTGCTGCAGCAGAGCGCGCGCAAACCTAACAACTCGCCCCGGCTGGCCCCTAGGCGGATATTGTCTTAACCAGTCGCTTATGCTGCTGTGTGGATAATGGTAAATTGGAGGTGATCAAAAGCTAACACATATACCACAGGGAATGCTTTATGTATGTCCATTCATTTAATCCTTCTAACAACTCTGCGAGGGAAGCACTATTATTACTTGCTTTTTTCCAAATGAAGAAACTTTACAAGGCGACAGAAAGGTCACAATCTGGAATTTGAACCCAAGCAGCCTGACTCCAGCATCCGTGCTCGCACCCCCTCCCTCGCCCGTGCTGCTGCACCCCTGGGGGGCTCAGGATGCCGCCCTCAGGGCCCGGCCGACTGCTCCCGGTGTGTGCCGCCCCCTGGTGGCCGGCCGCGGGCAGGGGCCCGGACCTCTCGCAGCCCCGTCCCGCTGTCTGCCCAGAGCCGGAAGCCGCCTAGGGCCCGGAGGAAAAATCTCAAGGCTTCCGGGAAGGAGGAGTCTGGGACGGGGCGGGGGCGGGGCTTCTAGGAGGCGGGGCGGGGGCGGGGCTCCTAGGACGCGAGTCTGGGGGCGGGGCCGCCGCCGTGTGCTCAGGCGCTGCTTCGGCCACCTCTGCCGGGTCCTAGGAGTGGCGGCGAGGGCGCCGATCTCAGGGAAGATGGCGGCGCCCTGGTGGCGAGCCGTGCTGTACGGAGGTCGGAGGTGGCGGGGCTTCAGCACCTCGGGTGAGGAATCTGGGGATGGCGAGCTCTTGGAGGTCCCCGAGAGCCCGAACCCTGGGGCTCGAGCCAGCGCTGCCCTCAGCCTCCGTCTCTGACGTCCCGCTCTGTGCCCGCAGCCGCCCTGAGCCGCCGGACCGCTCCTCTGGGGCCGATGCCCAACGAGGACATCGATGTGAGCAACCTGGAGCGGCTGGAGAAGTACCGCAGCTTCGACCGCTACCGGCGCCGGGCGGAGCAGGAGGCGCGGGCCCCGCACTGGTGGCGGACCTACTGGGAGCATTTCGGGGAGAAGTCAGGTACGGGGCGACCCGAGCGGGGGCTGTGGGCACCGGCCTCGGGATTCGGGGGCCCCCGCCGGCGTCCTCCCCGGGCACCGGGGGAAGAGACCTGCCTGCAGCCCCGTGCGCGCTGTTGGCGGTTTGGTCCCCTCAGGATTTTTCACACCTTTTGGTCCCCCTTCTAGGAAATTTTTATTCCGTCACTATTAGATTTCCATTTTAGATATTTCTACTCCTAAAACCTTTTTGTGACCGTCCCCCCTGTGCCCCCGCCCCCGATTCCGGGTTAGAACACCCCTCTGTGCTCCTAAAATACTCTGTAGCCCTGGCCACACTATATCTTGACTTTATTTCGCTGCCTCCCAGATTGTGAGCTCCCTAAGGACAAGGATCCTGCCTGTGCTGACCACCATTGGATCCTTGCACCCGCACAGTGCCTGGCACGTGGGTGTGCAAAACTTTGCTGAATGAAATTGAAAGCCCTGGGCAGGGTGACTCAGGAACCTTGCCCTTGAGCAACTTAGACTTACTTAGTACATCCTTTTGGAAAGCATTTCCAGAGGCCGTTTTTATGGTGGTTCAGGGCACAGGCATGGAATGTGGAACCTATATAACCTGATTTAAATGGAAGTCAACCTTTTCGGAGTCACTTTCCTGATCTTCAGTTTCCTCTACTGTAAAATAAAATAATTGTGTCTATGTCACAAAATTACTGTGAGGATTAAAGGATACAGTTATTGGAATTCTTCGAGTAATGCCTTTCTTGATGAGGATTCTATGCACATTACTTATTGTCACTGTCTAACGTAAGTGGGGAAAGGTGTTGGATTGAAAGTTTTCTAGGGCCTTGCTACTCAAAGTGTCTTCTGGGACCAGCAGCACGGGCATTACCTAGGAGCTTGTTAGGAATGCACAATCTCAGGCTCCACTCTGACCTGCTGATTCAGAACGTGCATTTTAACAAATTCCCCAGGTGATTTGTATGGTTTGTCCATTAAAGTGTGAGAAATGCTTAAGTCCTTCTAGCTTCAGGTGTTAATTCTGTTGAGGACACAGGTGTGTCCAGGTGTGACAGGCTTGAAGGTGATCCTAACTATAATTGGGATGACAGTCTGCCTCGATTTCCCATGACCTAGACAGACAGTGTGACCTGGTTTAGGGATCAGAAAATGCAGTTTTGAGTTGTATCCAATTTGCTTAGCAACTGGACCCTGTCCAGGTCTGTGAAGCAGGCTGCATAGTATGTTTTAGTTTTGTGAATTAAAGGGTAAGTTTAGCAACAGAGTTTGGGCTCAGAGGACTAGGTGGGGACAGGTGGCCTAACCAAGACTTGATCCCACATTCTCCAACACATCTTCCCTCCCCAGATCCCAAAGAAAAGATTGACATTGGGCTGCCCCCGCCCAAGGTCTGCCGGACCCAACAGCTGCTGGAGCGGAAACGGGTCCTCCGGGAGCTGCGGGCCAGTGTGGAGGAGGAGCGGGCGGCCCGCCTCCGCACAGGTAAGCCCTCCCAGGGCAGAGGGCCCTGGGTACGTCCCTGCCCCCACCCTACATCTCAGCTGGCATCGTTCCTTCCCAGCGAGCATCCCACTGGAGGCTGTGCGGGCCGAATGGGAGAGGACCTGTGGCCCCTACCACAAGCAGCGTTTGGCTGAATACTACGGCCTCTATCGGGACCTGTTCCACGGCGCCACCTTTGTACCCCGAGTTGCCTTGCATGTGGCGTATGCTGTGGGTGAGGATGACTTGATGCCTGTGTACCATGGCAATGAGGTCACTCCAACTGAGGTAACTGTTAGCTTGTGCCCCTCCCTGCCCAGTGTGCACAGACACATCCCACCACGGCCACACACAACTCCTTTTTGAAGAAGTGATTTTTATGGTGGTTAAGGGCACAGGCATGGCATCTATGCAGGCTGACTTGGGGTTTTGTTCTCTGTCTCCTCTTTTTGATTTCCTGGCTAACACCACCATAATAATTACAAAGGAAAGACTATAAAATGAAAAGAAAAGGGACCGGCACGATGGCACAGCAGTTAAGTTTCCATGCTCTGCTTCAGCGGCCCAGGGTTCACTGGTTCAGATCCAAGGTGGGGACCTAGCACCGCTTGTCCAGCCATGCTGTGGCAGGCGTCCCACATATAAAGTAGGGGAACATGGGCACGGATGTTAGCTCAGGGCCGGTCTTCCTCAACAAAAAGAAGAGGATTGGCAGCGGATGTGAGCTCAGAGCTAATCTTCCTCAAAAAAAAAAAAAAGGAAAAGAAGCTCCATCTTGGCATACTCCTATGACTGGCCCGCTGTCTTCAGAATGCCCTCTGAGCCCCTGTCCATTGACATGTGGGCCTTGTGTTCAGATCTCTAGAGGGGCAACGCTGCAGGCTTCCTTCTCTAAGCCTCTGTGCCGACCTCCCTCATGAGAAGCTGCCAAGGGCATTTGGATTAGGATGGTCCCTCCCTTCTCTAAGTACCCCTCAGGTTCCTGCCCTCCAGATAGAGGGCCTGTTTACATCAGCTTGTTTGTTTCTGGTGGGGTGACTCCCCCATTCTCTCCCTGTCAGGCTGCCCAGGCCCCAGAGGTGACCTATGAGGCAGACGAGGGCTCCATGTGGACGCTGCTGCTCACCAACTTGGGTAGGTGTACGGGGCTCACGGGGCCTCCTGCCTCCCTCGCCTCCCATGAGCTAGGGCCCTGGGGAGCTGGGGGAGGGGCTGGGTGGAGAGCTCCAGCTCCAGCCCCAGCTCTGTCTGTGGGAGGGGGTGGGAGGGGCCCGAGGCCAGTGGGGTCTGTTTGTGTGCAGATGGACACCTGCTGGAACCGGATGCCGAGTACGTCCACTGGCTGGTGTGAGTACCTGCGGTGGGGGAGTGGGTCAGAGGCGTGCGAGGATGCCCGGCATCCCAGGAAGAGCTGCACCTGGATTTCAGTCTTGGCTCCCCAGAGGAATAACCTCCCACCCCAGGAGGTGGCTCCAACCTCTGCCTCCTGAGGGTGTCAGGAGCCTTGTGACCCAGTGGCTGAAGACAGGTACAGAAGAAAAAAAGCAGGCAGTGAGCCGTGGCCACTCCCACAGGCCTCTTGGTCTCCCTGAACTCACTTCCTCACCTGTAAAACTAGGAACACATGCCTTAGCCACCCTGAGGGGCTGTGTGACAATCATATGGGAAAAGAACCAAGAGAGGCCTCTGGCAGCTGTGACCTGCCCAGGCTGGACTGCCTGTTGTTTTCTCTATGGCCTTTGGCTCTGAGCGCCAGGCCAGGGGGCAAAGGTCAGGCAGGTGACCCCCCCAGCTTTGGGCCATCTGGGTAATCAGGGCCAGTGACTAAGAAGCTAGTTTCTGTCATTTTTATTCAACTGCAGTTACCAGCCTGTGTAGCAGGACCCTCTGGGGAGTTGTCCCCAGGAACAGTGGCTGTCCTGGTGCCAAGCTGGGCAAACACTCCCCAAGAAACCCCAGAGCATCCAGGAAATGGAGAGAGAAGCAGCCCAAAGGTGGTGTGGCTCTCCAGGCTGGATGGCCGTGGCAGCCCCACTGGCTCCCCAGGGTGCTCACCCTTGGCTGTCATCCTGACAGTCTCTGGGACCCCTATCCTCAGCCTCTGAGCCCCTACCACTCCCTTCACGAGGTTACAGTCCGTCCAAAGGTTCACAGAGCTTACCTCCTACTTGCTTTACAACACAGATCAGTTTAGGGTCTGTCCCCCGGGGAGCTGTATCAGTCTGCAGGGAGTATGTGGGTGGGGTGCTCCTGCTGCCACTGCCCTCAAGTGGAAACTAACAGCTACTTTTCCTCCCACCAGAACCAACATCCCAGGCAACAGGGTGGTTGAAGGACAGGAGACATGTCCCTACCTCCCCCCCTTCCCTGCTCGAGGCTCTGGCTTCCACCGCTTTGCCTTCCTACTCTTCAAGCAGGACAAGCCAATCGACTTCTCCAGCGACACCCGGCCTTCACCCTGGTAATCTAATCTACACCCCACACACGTCCCCCTCAAGGCCTCAGGCCAGCTTCCCAGAAACGGTCAGTCTTGCTCAGTTCTCCTTTCTCTTAGGCCTTGAAACGGGGGGAAGGGTAGTTGTGCTGGACACACCCTAAGGGGCTTCTCAGGATTGCCTCTGGGGCTGGAGGTAGGGTTGGGGCTCTGGTGCCCTCCTCCCCACTCACAAGTGCTCCCCGTTTTCTTACAGCTACCAGCTTGCCCAGCGGACCTTCCATACTTTTGATTTCTACAAGAAGCACCAGGAAGCCATGACTCCAGCTGGCCTGGCCTTCTTCCAGTGCCGCTGGGATGACTCAGTCACCCACATCTTCCACCAGCTTCTGGGTAAGGGCAGAGTGGGTTGGAGGAAGAGAGGGCAGCTGGCCTGCTCACAGACCTCTCCCGACCTGCCAGGAACAAGTGCTTGTTGGCAGAGGGGCCCCGGGAGGCGTGTCACTCTCGAGTGGGCTGGCTGGGTAGTCGCAGTATGGGCCCAGCCTAGCAGACAAGGAAGAGGGGCTCAGTCCACACCCACGCCCCCTCGCTCTTCTTGCAGACATGCGGGAGCCTGTGTTTGAGTTTGTGCGGCCACCCTCTTACCACCCCAAGCAGAAGCGCTTCCCCCACCGGCAGCCCCTGCGCTACCTGGACCGGTACAGAGACAGTCACGAACCCACTTACGGCATCTACTGAGTGGCCAGAGTGCCGTCCACCTCAGAGAATGGGCTGGGCCTCTCAGGCCATCCTGTCAGACTCCGCCGACAGCAGCAATAGAGACACAGCTCCACAGGGCCAAGCTGTGGGGTTCCAGGCCCTGCCTGAGACAGCCCTTCTGCGGCCCTCCCATCAGGCCCAGGGCTTAGGACTGAAGAGGGCTCGGCGGGTGGCGGTGAAGATGGCGATGTGAATAAAAAGGGTTTCTGCTGCAGCCGATCTTGGTCTTGATCCGGGAGCAGCCAGAGCCCCCCCTGGTAGAGTTGAATTGCTTCGTGCGTGGAAAGAGGGCTGCCTCCCATCCCAGGAGATGACCCCTCATCTCTGCCTCCTGGGGGTCTCAGGGGACCTGTGATCTGGTGGCTGAAAACAGGTACCGAAGGAAAGCAGGCAGTGGGCCTGGGCTGCTCCCACAGGCCTCTTGAAAGAGATTTACAGCCCTGAGCATTGGCCCTTTGCACGGTGTTCACAGCCTGGCGGAGGCTCCTGGCCTCAGGCTGGGATGCTTTGGATAAGGAGTCCCGTGAGGCCAGACCACAGCAGGTCTGAGAGACCTCTGGGCACATCCCCTTACTTGGAGCCCAGAAAGCCCCTGTGCCCTCGATGGATGGTTAGGGTATTTATTATCCTCTTTAAAGGAAGACTGCCAAGTGGTCAGTGAGGAGAGCTGTGCGCCTTTCCTGGGAAGAGAATCTTCACAGAAGACTATGCTTGCTGCATCGCAGTGAGGGGGCACACTGCCTCAAAGTGAGGCCAGCTCAGTTAGAAAGAAAGGAAGATTGACCGTCTTGCAGCTTCCCCTGGCCCCATACACTGCTCCAGGGCAGGCAGCTCTGCTGTCAGGCCCCCTCTTGCCTGCTCAGCTGCAGGGGAACCACCTCTCTAAAGAGTGAGGTTCCAGAACAGCTTAGACCTGCAAACAAGGAGCTCTCCCCAGCAGAGGGGCGGCACCGAGAGGGGATTCCAGGCACAGGTGGAGATCGCACTGGGTTTCCCTTAAACGGGTGTATGAAGAAAACACTTGTCTCTGTCTCTTGGTGACCAGAAATTCCCACCTCACTGTTTACTCTAAAAGAACAGAAATTAGATGCAGCCTAGGAAAGGGAGACACCCCAATCTGGCAGTTGCCTGAAACTCAGCTCAAGAAAACGTGCAGCAGACCACCTCGGGTCAGGAGAGCATTTAATGAGCACTAGCCGTGTGCCCCGGGCTCATACTGCCAGGTATCCCAACGAGCACTGTCTCATTTGATCGCCAAAACCCCTGCGAGGTAGATGCTGCTTTTTTATTTTCGGATGAGGAGCCCAGAGAGGTCTGTGATGGCCATTATTATTATCATATTTTCACATGAGGGGCCCAGAAGAGGTTCCCTGGCGGCCCTCAGCTAGGAGGCCTGCAGGCCCGCTGAGGTTCCCAAGGTTCTTGTCTCTAGCGGCGGGGGCCGGATCCCCTGTACATGAAGGGTCTAGGGAAGCGAGATAGAGAGGGACCGGACAGCAGGAGAGAGCTGGACCCCGACTCCCAGCCTGGGGTGGCAGGGGGCAGGCAGCGGTGGCTCGGAGGCTCGGCCGGGGTGGGGAGTGGGGGCACGTGGAAGAGAAGCCAAGCGTAGGCAGAAGTGCAGCCGGCAGGCGCTGGGAGTGGCAGCTGCTCTATGGTCGTGGAAGGAGGGCTGTCACGTCAGTCTCCCTAGGCACCTCCCTCCCGCACCCACGCCCGGGCACCACCCGGAGGGCTCGCGGTCCCTTTAAGGGGCCCGCGGCCGCCCTTCGCCCGCAGCCGCCATGGACGCGCAGGAGGTGGAGGACAAGCTGACCTGCGCCATCTGCCTGGAGGTCTACCGGGACCCGGCGACGCTGCCCTGCGGCCACAACTTCTGCGGGGCCTGCATCCGGGACTGGGGCCGCAGCGAGAAGGCGTGCCCCGAGTGCCGGGAGCCCTTCCCGGACGGCGCGCCGCTGCGCCGCAACATGGCGCTGAGCGGCGTGATCGAGGTGCTGCGCGCCGCGCCCGGCCCGGGCCCGGCCCCCGACCCCCGGCCCCCGGCCCCCGCGGCGCGCTGCCCCCGGCACGGGCGGCCGCTCGAGCTCTTCTGCCGCACCGAGGGCCGCTGCGTGTGCAGCGCGTGCACCGTGCGCGAGTGTCGCCTCCACGAGCGGGCACTGCTGGACGCCGAGCGCCGGGAGCGCGAGGTGACACACCGGGGAGCCGGCCTGCCCTCTTGTGCGCCCGGGCAGGGGCGGGCAGCTAAGCCGGAGGCGGCTTTGGGATGTTTGTATTCCCGGAAAGAAGGAGGTGGTGGTCAGAAAACACGTGCTTGGAATAGAGAGAGCGCTGGTGACGGGCCCAGGGTGAGGTCACAGGAGTGAGGGCTGAGATGGAGTGAAGGAAAGGGCTCCGCGGGTGAGGAGGTCAAGGAGCGAGAGCTAGTGTTGGAGGGTAACCCCTGTGACTGCTGAAGTCACAGAGAGTGAGATGTTACTGCTTCTGGCACCGAAGACCGTGCACTAAGCATGAAAGTCCACAGTGGAGGCCAGTAGACGACAGCAGAGAGGAGGCAGGCAGCACAGGTGGTGCAACCAGACCTGGGGGACCAAGGGAGCCAGAATTTTGCTGGAGGGGTTTGAGGGGGCAGGTGCGGTCCGGTCCGTGGGGAGAAGTCAGCCCTCCTACTTCCTCCACTCACCTGTTTTGCAACCTGGAGGCAGTGGGGCCTGGACAAAGGCACAGACATTGGACTTAGGAAAATCGGGTGACTTTGGGCAAATCAGCAACTTCTCTGACCCGTTTCCTTGTCTGTGAAGGGGGGGTGCGGGGGTCTGTACCGCTCAGCATTGCTGGGAGAAGCAGCAAGACGCTGAAGCTCTTGACCAGGTGCAGGGAACCATTGGGTAGGCAGGCAGTGGTCGTTCATCCTGCTTCCAGGAGAGGAGAACGTTTTGATCCTCAAGGGGACCAAAGGGGTCGCAACCAAACAGGGGTGTCCTCTTCCCCTCATGCCCAAAGCTGGGGCTAAGGATTGACCCGGCTTTTGGAAGCACCCACCTTATACACACTGCACTGCCCACTTGTCAGATTGCTCTGGTTCTGGGCTGCCTCCCCTTCTCAGCAAGGCCGCGTAGGCCAGAGGTATCGCTCCCATTTATTGATTTGGCAGCAGGGGGGCGGGGGGGACCCTTATAGCCCAGAGAGGGTGGGTGCTCTGCCCCAGGTTGCTCAGCATGCAAGAGGGACTGGAAGTTAGGTCTTCAGCTCAAGGCTTCTGTTCTGCCCATGTACCACCCTGCTCCAGATGGGGAAGGGGCTTTGTCTGGACCTCCCTGGGACTCCAACTCAGTCCTCCTGGGGCTCATACCAATCTTGGTGCTCTGTGTGCTGGCCCACTGGTCAGTGTCGCCTGGGGTGACATGAGGAGGGGGTGCCCAGCAGCTGCAGGTGTTTGTTGATTGATTGAGGGGGACTTCACAGCCAATTCAGGCCCCTTCTTGTCACTTTTTCCCATGTGGACACCTCAGGCCCAGTTGAGAGCCATGCTGGAGGTCACCCAGCAGCAGACCACCCAGGCTGAGAGCCAGCTACAGGAGCTGCAGCAACGAAGCAGCCAGATCCAGGTACAAGGCCTGTCTGTTGCACCCCACCATGTCCTGCTGCCAGCTGGTCCCTGGGATACTGGGGAGTAGCTGTGAGCTACCTTGAGTTTGCCTCCTGGCAGCAGGGAGTGAGGGGCTGAGCCGGGGGATGAGGTTCCAGGGACATCCACATCCCCACCCCTCAGCACAGCGGGCAGCCCTGGCCCTGGCCACCATAGGCTCCTCCTGTGCCCACCCAGAGATCGGCCTGCACACTAGCCTCTGTGGTCTCTGGCAAGTTCAGCTGCCTGCTGCAAGCCCTGGAGATGCGGCGGGCTGTGGCACTGAAGGACATCGAGGTGGCCAAGACACAGGCACTGACGCAGGCCCTGGATGAGGAGCAGCGACTGCAGGGCCGCCTGGAGGCCCTGGCTTGCCGTGACCGCAGGATCCGGGACCTCCTGGAGCAGTTGGATGACAGGACCTTCCTCCAGGTGCCAGGCCTCAGGGCAGCAGGTTGGGGGCCCAGCGTATCTGCCCCTTGTGCCCGGGCTTACTGCACCTCTCTCTGGGGCTCAGGAATCTCAGCTCCTGGCACCTCTGGGGCCTCCCGGGCCACTGACTCCTCCGCAGTGGGACGAAGATCAGCAGTTGGGTGGTCTGAAGGAGTTGCTCAGCCAGTTGAGTGGCCTCCTCCTGGACAAGGGAGGCCACCCCCGGGTGCTCGCTGAGGCTGCTGACTTGGGCCACGTGGGTAAGTCTGACCCCAGATCTCTCCCTACCCCTCTGGGCCCAACTCTCCCTCCCATCGGGGTGGGAGTGGAGTCAGGCCTAGCGTCCCATGAGCTCCTCTCGCCATCCCTCCCCTAACACTGCTTTGCCCTCCAGAGGCCGCAGGCCCCCTGGCAACAGTCCCGAGCCCGGTGTGCCCACTGAGGAGGAAACTCTGGCAGAGTAAGGAGACCCAGCCCATGAGTGTGTGCACTGGTGTGTGCATGTGCGTGTGAGTGCATGCATGTGCACTGTGTGTGCACTGTGATCACGCGTGTATGTGTGTGCCTGTTTGTATGCACACATGAGTATGTGGGGGAGGGGAGCACGAGCTGTGCCTGTCCCATCCAGGATGTCTGTTCCATGCCCTTCCCTGCGTCTGGCCTCACCCCCTGCACACCTGTTGCAGGGTGCACACCTCTTACACATGGTGCCAGTCTAGCGTGAAGGAGATTCTGGGTACACAAACTGGGATCACTCACGATTCTTCCACTTACTACAAAGTTAGGTGACCTTTCTGAACCTGTCTTCTCACCTATGAAGTGAGGCTAATGGAAGGTTCCACCTCAGAGGCTGCAGCGAGGGTTGGCTGCTGTGATGACGTCCAGCACTGGCTCAGCTTGCTGTCTGCCTAGCAGACGTTTAGCATCCTGTCATCGCTGGAGCTTCAGTTGCTGTCTGTTACCTCTGGGGACAGGATGGTGGAGGCGCACAGGCACCCTGCCCGCTCACCTTCAGCCCATCTCTCCCCAACAGATTATCGCAATCTGACCTTCGACCCAGACAGCGCCAACCACTACCTCCACCTGTCTCGGCAGGACCAGCAGGTGAAGCACCATCGAAAGCCCCGGGGCCCAGCTGGGCCAGACAGCTTCCAGCTCTGGCAGGTGCAGTGTGCCCAGAGCTTCCAGGCTGGGCGGCACTACTGGGAGGTGCGCACATCTAACCACTCAGTAACCCTGGGTGTCACCTACCCAGAACTGATGCGACGCAAGCTGGGGCCCCAAACAGACAACATCGGCCGAGGGTCCAGCTCCTGGGGGCTGTGCATTCAGGAGGATGGTGCCCAGGCCTGGCACAATGGGGAGGCCCAGCGCCTCCCAGGAGTGTCAGGGAAGCTCCTGGGAGTGGATTTGGACCTGGCCTCTGGCTGCCTCACCTTCTACAGCCTGGACCCTGAAACACAGCCCCTGTATACCTTCCATGCCGTCTTCACCCGCCCTCTCTACCCTGTCTTCTGGCTCTTGGAGGGTCGGACCCTAACCTTGTGCCATCGGCCCGAGGCCAAGCTCCCTCCAGGGCTCCAGGAAGACGCCTCAGGGCTCAGCTGAAGAAGGCACAGGATGGAGCTCTGGGCCGGGAACAGGTACCACCATGCCTGTGTGCCCAAGAGCTGCCCCAGCCCCTGGCCTGGTGACCCGAGGCCACAGCTATAATGGGACCAGCTGTTGGCCAGAAGACAGACTCAGGACCAGGCTGGGCCACTTGGAGAGAGAGGTGGGGGGGAGTCCCCAAGCTGGAGTTCATTTTTCCAGCCTCTTTAAAGGCGACAGAGACTAGGAAGGAAGTAAAATGGGCAGCCCCTGCCCCAAGCAGAGCTCCGTTCTGGGTGCTGCTGGGCCTCAGAAGCTCGGGTAGTGCCCAGGGGCTCCTGGTCCTACAGGAGAGCGCGTGTGCTGCGATGCACACCACAGAGTGTGCGGCAGACAAAATAATACATGGATCTACCCGAGTTGACCTCCCTGGAGACAGCATAGACTTTGCAAAGCGGCATCAGCCTGTGGGCAGGCGGAGTGCAGACTATTCCTGGAGAAAATCTAGAGAAAAGTGCTTTTTACCTCCTCCCTCCCTGTCTCTCTTTTCTTCTCTTTAACATTTTGCTATGTTTTAGTCTCTCTTATTTTGTACATCCTTGTGATTGCATTCTGTAAACAATTGTGTTCTCTGCATTTTTTTTATTTAGCATAAGCATTTCTCACATTCCTAAAACTTTCCCCCAAATGATTACAATACAGTCATTCTAATGACTATCAGAATTTATTTACCCATCATGGGACATTCCACTTGTTTTATTTTGGATTATAAAAATATTGCCGAGATGAATATTTTTGAGCAGGAAGTTGGGCCATATTTATGGCTATGTACATAGGTTAAATTACATAAAGTCGAATTACTCGACAGAAAAACAGCACTTGAAGATTCTATTTTTATACAAAAAAACAAAATGAAGCAACCTTGAGTCAGGCCGACTCGTGCGCCTCCCCCATCCCCCCAGCCGAGTCAGCATTCTGAGCACGGGGCCTTCGCCCCTGCCCGCGGGCGGGGGTTCGTGCAGCGATGGGTGGAGGTGCCAGCACGGCGCCAGCTCCTCTTGGTTCGGTTTCTGCTGTTAGGAACACGCTTGCCTGACGATCCCTGTCCGGTGTTTCGCCTGTGTTTCTGGAAGTGGGGTTGCTGGGCCGTAGGGCTGCTGTAATTTTCTTACTTGAAATGTTCTGCTTGGTCTGGGTGATGGTTATGAGGGCTTTTACAACTTTTTACACTGTATGTATATGTTTTATATACTCGTATAAATATTTCACAATAAAATTTTTTTAAAGAATAGTACGTGCACCAACACCTCCAAAAAACAAAAATTTTTTTTTAAAGATAGGCACCTGAGCTAACAACTGTTGCCAATCTTTTTTTTTTTTTTCTGCTTTTTCTCCCCAAATCTCCCCAGTACATAGTTGTATATTTTAGTTGTGGATCCTTCCAGTTGTGGCATGTGGGACGCCGCCTCAGCGTGGCCTGGTGAGCGGTGCCGTGTCCCCACCCAGGATCCGAACTGGTAAAACCCTGGGGCGCCACAGCAGAGCGCGCGACCTTAACCACTTGACCACAGGGCGGCCCCAAAATATTGTTATATTTGTAAAAAATACATCTCTCTCCCACATTGTAACCCGGCCCCGGCTGCAGCCATGGTTGCAAACTCTATCCTGTGGCCTCGCTCCTCAGCCGTGTGGCTCTCTGTCTAAGGGCGGAGCCAGGCCTCACTGGTGCAGCCTTGGCAAGGAGCTTCCAGTAAGATTCCCAAGGTGGGGAGTTCCCCAGACATGGGAAGGGGGTTCCAACACTGGGCAGCCTGACAGTGGCAGGAGGCAGTTGGGACCTTGCTGAACAGCAGGAGCTGAAGGTCCGATGGGGCAGGAAGCAGGACTGGGCTGACCAGGTGACCTCAGTGCTGGCTTCCCTGGCCTACAGATTCTACCCATCCCTCCTGATCCCGGTCCCAGCCCCACACACATGTCCAGCTGGCTGAGCCCACCCTCTGAAAGGGCGGAGAAAGGAAGAATGACCTCCTTTCTGCCTTCATGGTGGAAAATGTTTTGGGTCATTTATTCTGTGAATTTACTTTTTCATCGGGTCATTAGTCCTTTCCATGTTGTTCTGTGGGAGTGTTCTGTGTTATGACTATTAACCTTTATGTACGTAGCACGAGAGGCTGCTGCCATCCCTCATAGGGTGTGCCATGGAGCAGCGCCTCTCCAGCAGCTGCGGGGCAAGCATTTACAAATCTCTTGGAAGCTACTTCAAATTAAATTCACTCAGTCCACTTGGTCCTGACAGAACACTCCACCTCCTCTCCAGAAAAACTGCATTTGTGTAGAGGGAAAAAGAAGGATAGATTTGGGGGCTGGCCCAGTGGCGCAGCGGTTAGGTTTGCACGTTCCGCTTCAGTGGCTCAGGGTGCACCAGTTTGGATCCCGGGTGTGGACTGCTTGGCAAGCCATGCTGTGGCACGCATCCCACATATAAAGTAGAGGAAGATGGGCATGGATGTTAGCTCAGGGCCAGTCTCCCTCAGCAAAAAAGAGGAGAATTGGTGGCAGATGTTAGCTCAGGGCTAATCTTAAAAAAAAAAAAAAGGATAGATTTGGGGGTGTAACATTTATAAAGGGGACACATGATTTGCCTATGGGTGTTTCCAGCATTTCTGCCCCACTCCACACAGCTTCTGGGCTTCTGTGTGCCAGAGTCAGGAGAATGATCACATATAGACAGAACAAGGGCAGGGGAGGGCAGGAGAGATTCTAAAAGACAGGGGCCTTCAGGGCCTTGGGGGCCAGTGGAGGTGGGGGGAGTTGGTCACCGGAGAGGTGAGGAGTAAAGATAATAAGAGGCTGCTCTTCTCCAGGCAGGAAGGGATGGAGGGGAGCAGCATGGTGCCTCTAGGAAATGTGGCTTCGAGCAGCATGAGACCGGGAGCTAGAAGACAGTGGAGCCATGCCTTTGAGACTCTGAGGGGGAAGGATTTCCATTCTAGAATTCCATACCCAGCCAAACCGTCAATCAAAGATGAAGCCTGAACAAAGGCACTTGCAGACACTTCCGCATCCATTCTCAGAAAGCTCCCAGAGGACGCACTTTTCAGAAATAAAGAAGTAAATCAATGAAGGGAAAGGAAAACCTGGAATCCCAGCAACAGGAAATTCAACACAAAAGAGAAGTGATAAAGAATCTAAATCTCCAGAAACATGAGCACAAACGTCCACACAGATGTTCAAGGCTTATAAGCACGTGCTTTAGCGATGTGGAGGTAAATGCTAAAAGAAACAGTTAAAAGAGTTGAAACCAGTTGTCCTTGGGAGCAAGAGGCTGGAGTAGGTGGGACTGCCAGTTTTTGTTATTGTAAGCCTCATGGACTTGTTTACTTTTTAAATACTTTGAATATATTATTTTGAAATAAATAAAAATCAATTTTTTTAAAGTACACCAAAAGCATAAAGGAAAATGTGCTACTGTGGGACATGGCTTGGAACCCACTTCAATTTCTTGCAAGATGCAAGCAAAGCTGGAGTGGCTTGCCAATTACTCTCTTTTGCTGGGCTGCTTTTGCCTGTTTGTTTTGCTTCTGTTTGACTTTTTTTTTTAAAGTAATACTGCAGCCAGACAGGGTCATATATGAGGTTCAGGATTATTTTCAGGTTGCACCTTCTGGATTTAAATTCTGCCTCCTCTGCAGGACTAGTTATGTGACCGCCGGCAAGATATGAGGCCTGTCGAAATTCCGTTTCTCATCCCATGACACAGTCCTCACAGGGGCAGAGTGAGATGCAGGCGTGAACATGCTCCTGAAGACCTCAAAAGTGCCAGTTACCTTTTCCCCTTAAGAGCCAACTTATTTCAAAAAGGATTAATATATTAAGCAACTTTAAAGCTATGATAATGGAAATAAAATATAAAGATGCCTCCACCCTGACAATCACATCTCCACACTTCCCTGGGGGAGTGGATCTTCCTAAACAGGCTGTGGGGTGGGGAGCAGTGGGCCAGCTGGGACTCGTCTCTGAGCACCCCCAACTCGAGTGGCACCCCTCTCCCGTCCAGGACCAGGTGGGTCTCTGGTCTCAGCAAGCCCAGGCAGCCTGGCTGCTGAGCCTTGGAGTAGGCTGGTTGCTGATGCCTGAACCTCCAAACTGTTCCTGAGCCTCGGCAAGCAAAGGACGGTCATGATCAAGTGCTCCTTGGGGAAACTAACGTATGGAACTCATTACCCGCCTTCCTGCCAAACGGCACACCCAGGCCGGGTCCCTCTGCTGCTCGTCTGCCCAGAATATCTTTTCCCACCCTAGTTTCTGCACGCCTGAGTCCTGGCAGGACGTGACAGCCCAGCTCAAATGCTACTGCCTCCACTCGGGCCTCCATTATTCCCCCTTCCTTCCCTTGAATCCGCCAGAAGTGGATCTTACCTCTCTTTTAACATTTAATAGACCCTAGTTTTCTTCCCTCCATCCGGGAAAGACCTCAGGAGGCTCTGCATAGCATCTTTCTAAATTAGACATTCTTTTTTTTTTTTCCTTTTGCTGGGAAAGATTTGCCCTGAGCTAACATCTGTTGCCAATCTTTTCTTTTTTTTCCCTTTTTTTCTTCCCAAAGCCCCAATACAAAGTTGCATATTCAAGTTGTATGTGCTTCCAGGTCTTCTATGTGAGCCACCACCACAGCCCAGCTACTGACTGACAAGAGGTGTGGTTCCACGCCCAGAACCGAACTGGGGCCGCGAACTCATGGAGTGCACCGAACTCTAACCACTAGGCCATCAGGGCTGGCTCTAAATTAGACATTCTTAATCTGGGGTCTTCAGGGGGTGTAATTCTTCTTTATTTTCACTGTTCTCTAACTGAAATTTAGCATTTCTTTCTATTACAAATGGAGAGAACACACCACAGTGGTATTAGCAATACCTGTGACTTGTCACCAATAGAAATTAGATTTATTTCATTTTTTTATTTGAGTTCATAATAGTTTACTTTATTGTGAAATTTCAGTTGTACATTATCTCTTGTCTGTCACCACATAAATGCTCCTCTTCACCCCCTTGTGCCCACCCTCCACTCCCTTCCCCTGGTAGCCACCGAACTGTTTTCTTTGTCCATGTGTTTGTTCATATTCCACATATGAGTGAAATCATTTGGTGTTTGTCTTTCTCAGTCTGGCTTATTTCACTTAGCATAATTCCCTCCAGGTCCATCCATGTTGTTGCAAATGGGATGATTTTGTCTTTTTTATGGCTGAGTAGTATTCCACTGTGTGTGTGTGTGTGTGTGTGTGTGTGTGTGTGTGTGTGTGTGTGTGTATAATATACCACCTCTTCTTCATCCAATCATCAGTCGGTGGGCACTTGGGTTGTTTCCATGTCTTGGCTACTGTGAATAGTGCTACAATGAACATAGGGGTACATTTGTTACTTTGGATTGTTGATTTTAAGTTGCTTGGGTAGATACCCAGTAGCGGGATAGCTGGGTCATATGGTAGTTCTATTTTTAGTTTTTTGAGGAATCTCCATACTGTTTTTCGTAGTGGCTGCACCAGTTTGCATTCCCACCAGCAGTGGATGAGGGTGCCCTTTCTACACCCTCTCCAGCATTTGTTATTTTCAGTCTTAGTGCATATAGCCATTTTAACACGCATAAGGTGGTATGTTAGCGTAGTTTTGATTTGCATTTCCCTGACGATTAGTGATGTTGAACATCTTTTCATCTGTTTATTGGCCATCTGTATATCTTCTTTGGAAAAATGTCTGTTCATATCCTCTGCCCATTATTTGATTGGGCTGTTTGGTTTTTTGTTGTTCAGTTATGGGAGTTCCTTATATATTATGGAGATTAACCCCTTATCGGATATATGATTTTCAAATATTTTCTCCCAATTGGTGGGTTGTCTTTTTGTTTTGATCTTAGTTTCTTTCGTCTTGCAGAACCTCTTTAGTCTAATGAACTCCCACTTGTTTATTTTTCTTTTGTTTCCCTTGTCTGAGAAGGCATGGTCTTTGAAAAATCCTTTTAAGTTTGATGTCAAAGTGTACTACCTATATTATCTTCTAGGAGTTTTATGGTTTCAGGACTTATCTTCAAGTCTTTGATCCATTTTGAGTTTAATTTTGTGTATGGCATGAGATAACGGTCTACTTTCATTCTTTGCATGTGGCTGTCCAGTTTTCCCAGCACCATTTATTGAAGAGACTGACTTTTCTCCATTGTATGTTCTTGGCACCTTTGTCGAAGATTAGCTGTCCGTATATGTGCGGTTTTAAGAAATTAGATATTTTCATAGCACATTACAGTGGTGACAGAGAATTTGAAACATCATTTATGTTCATCACTATTTCAAAAATACAGTAATTATTAGGCCTCCGTCAGATCTTGTTATTTATTGTGTTAAAGAAAAATTTATCACAAATTTGTTTTCTTAATATTTTGTGCCTGTATTTCAATGTAACTGGGTTCTATGGAATTCTATGCATTTTATTTTGTACATTTAAAAGCATTACTTTGAAAAAGGGTCTGTAGGCTGCACCAGGCTTGGAGAGGAGCCCTGGCACACAAGAAAGGTTAAGCCCCACCTATGGATGGACAGCCCCCTCCTCACCTCTTTATTCCTCTGGCTTTGGGCTCTCACCAGCAGGAGGTCTGAGGGCCTGAGGGTAGGAAGAATTGCCCCAATTATTCTATATATATTTTTTTTCTAAGATTTTGTTTTTCCTTTTTCTCCCAAATCCCCTCAGTACATAGTTGTATATTTTTAGTTGTGGGTCCTTCTAGTTGTGGCATGTGGGATGCCGCCTCACCATGGCTTGACCAGCGGTGCCAATCCGTGCCCTGGGCCACTGAAGCAGAGCGCGCGAACTCAACCACTTGGCCATGGGGCCAGGCCCCTCTATATTTTTTAAAGGAACTTTCAATTTTAGAACACATAAATTTACAGAAAAGTTGCCAAGATAATTCAGAGTTCCCATATACCTTACCCCCAATTTCCCCTTTTGTTAACATCTTACATGACACATTTGTCACAATTAAGGAGCCAATACTGATACATTCCTATTAACTATATCCCATAATTTATTCAGAGTCCTTACTTTTTCCCTAATGTCCTTTTTCTCTTTCGGGAGCCCGTCCAGGATCCACATTACATTTCGTTGTCGTGTCTCCTTAGGCTTCTCTTGGCTGTGACAGTCTCTCAGACTTCCCTTCTTTTTGATGGCCTCCACAGTGTCCGGGGTACCGGTCAGGTATTTCGTAGACTGCTCCTCATTTGGGATTTGTCTGATGCGTTAATCAGGATTCGACTGGGGTTATGGGTTTTTTGGGGAGGAGGACCACATCGTATCAAGGGTGCTTACTGTCCACATGACTTATCCCTATGGACGTTGACCTTGATCACCTGGCTGAGGTTGTGTTTGTCAGGTTTCTCCACTGTAAAGTGACTCTTTTGCTCCCTTTGGAAGAAAGCTACTATGCACAACCCACAATGAAGGAGTGGGAAGTTATGCTCCACCGTGCAGCAGATACAGAAATTATTTTGAATTCTTCTGAACACGAAATCTGTCTATTCTCCCTCACTTATTCATTTATCTGGTCATTTATTCATATCAGCATATCGGACTCAGGGATGTCTATTTTATACTTTGGGTTATAATGCAAGGCTGCCTTTGTTATTTGGTTGCTGTTCTATTGTTTTAAACAGAACATTATCGAGGTATAACTTGTGTAGAATAAAATGCATCATTTTAAGTGCGTAATTAGATGTCTTAACAAGTGCCTCCACCTGGGGAAGACCTCCCGCACCACTCGTGCCCAGGAGTGTCGGTGGACCAGACCTGAACCCCTCAAGGACTTGGAGGATGACATCAACTTCCCATTTCAGGGTTAGAGAAGCCCAACTTCCCGGCCGTGGGTAAACAGAGTCGCTAAGGGGCAAAAACACGCGCACATCAGCAGTTATTTTTCTCTGCAGTCAGCGGGCCCGACCCGGAACTTTGCTAATCGTGCCACAGAGGGGTCTGGAGCGCAAAGGGGCTGGGTGACAATGAGCTCGCCTGGCCATGGGGAGGGGGAGGATGGGGGGCGGGTCATGGACGGGTGAACCCTTTCCCAGCTTCCTTCCAGTGTGGCCCCCGCACTCTCTGCCGTCTGCCCTCTCTCTCACAGCCCTTTGGGCGGCGCCCTCCCCTCAGACCGCGCGGGCCGCCGCGCGCAGGGGGGCCATGGCCTAGGAGCCCCCCGGGGTCAGGCGGGGCCCGGAGGCCGCCCCGCGCTGTCTGGGCTGGGGCCGGGTGTTCGGGGACAGGCGGGCCGGCCTGTGGCGCTGGGGGGCGGTCCCAGCCCGGGACAGAAGGGGGCCGGACTCTTGGCCTCCGTCCCAGGGGGCGGCGCCGCGGCGCGAACGGCCCTGGTCCCTCCCAGGCGGCGGCAGAACAGGCGGTGCCCCGGCGGCCGCGGAGCCATGGACGGCAGCGGACCCTTCAGCTGCCCCATCTGCCTGGAGCCACTCCGGGAGCCGGTGACGCTGCCCTGCGGCCACAACTTCTGCCTCACCTGCCTGGGCGCGCTCTGGCCGCACCGCGGCGCGGGTGGCGCCGGCGGGCCCGGAGGCGCGGCCCGCTGCCCGCTGTGCCAGGAGCCCTTCCCCGACGGCCTGCAGCTCCGCAAGAACCACACGCTGTCCGAGCTGCTGCAGCTCCGCCAGGGCGGGGGCCCCGGCCCGGCGCGGGCCCCGGCCCCCGAGCCCGCGGCGCCCAGCGCCCCGCCCAGCACCCCGGAGCCGTCGGCTCCCTGCGCGCCCGAGCCGTGGCCGACGGGCGAAGAGCCGGTGCGCTGCGACGCGTGCCCCGAGGGCGCCGCCCTCCCCGCCGCGCTCTCCTGCCTCTCCTGCCTCGCCTCCTTCTGCCCCGCGCACCTGGGCCCGCACGAGCGCAGCCCCGCGCTGCGCGGACACCGCCTGGTACCGCCGCTGCGCCGGCTGGAGGAGAGCCTGTGCCCGCGCCACCTGCGGCCGCTGGAGCGCTACTGCCGCGTGGAGCGCGTATGCCTGTGCGAGGCCTGCGCCGCCCAGGAGCACCGGGGCCACGAGCTCGTGCCGCTGGAGCAGGAGCGCGCGCTCCAAGAGGTGGGGCGCGGGCACCGCCGGCGAGCCAGGGCGGGTGACGGGTCGGGGTCGCGCGAGCCTGCCGAGGGCCGTGGAGCGCCCCTCCCACCCCCATCCTTCCCGGGTTGGGGCTTCGTTTCCTCCTCTAACCTGAGGATCTTTGCTGTGCCTTCCAGCCCTGACAAGATCATCCGTTCGCTGTGGGACATTCCGCACGAGATGCGAATGGGGGGGCTGAAGGGACCCAGTGAGAGAACGCGTAAAGGACGCAAAGGGCAGGCAGGGGCCTGAAGCTGAGGCGGGGCCGATGGGGGTCAAAGGCAGCGGGGAGCTAGGTTAGGCCCGCGGGGTCCCAGGCGGCTGATTCCGGCAGCGCAGCTGATGCACCCGGCCCGGGTCATACGGGGGCTCAGCTCAGACCTGCCCTGGGCTGAGGCAGAGGGTTTGGATGGGTGTGGCAGGCGACAGGAGTGCCGCAGAGGGTGGACCGAGCACACAGAGCGCTCTGTCCAGCTGTTCCGGGGGCCTGTGGTGGGAGCATGTGCGCGCAGTCAATCCCGCTACCTCCGCCCCCAGTTTCCTTTGGCCCCTAGCCCGGTCTTGGCGCCTCTGGCCTTGGGATTTTCCGTCTCTCCTGCCTGGAGCGGTGATTCATAACACCCAGGGGATTTGCCTGGAATTCCCTTTTTTCAGGCCTGGATTGGGGACACAGACTCTTTGGGGACAGACATCCCCAGGACAGCTGAATGCCCTCTTATGCAGCACCCCCACACACACACACCCATACTCTGGGTCTCTGCCTCTTCTCCACTGAAGGAAGTTCTCAAATGAATGTGAGCAACATTGAGGACCATGGATGCCTTGTACTTGCCTACTGGTCAGAGAGGGAAGGCAGACAAGCCAGGGTCAACCAGCCTGCACTCTCCCTAGGCATTTGGGAATGGCACCAACCTGGGATTGAGACACCTCATATTGTGGGACATCACGGCCACTCCCAGTCTCAGCTATGCACAGATACCACTCTGGAGTTACTCCTTTCCTCCCCCTTGGTGAGGCCCGGGACTCCAGTGTAAGGCTGTGTCCTCTCCAGACCCCGTACTCATGAAGGGTGTCCTCCACAGGCGGAGCAGCCCAAAGTCCTGAGCGCTGTGGAGGACCGCATGGACGAGCTGGGCGCTGGCATTGCACAGTCTCGGCGCACGGTGGCCCTCATCAAGGTCAGACCCCACCCTAACCCCAGTCCCTGCCCACTCCTGCAGCAGGCCCCTGACTGAGCTTTCAGCGTGGTACAGTGCACACCAAAGAAGCCTGTGCTCAGGGCCTTGTCTGTCCCCACTGTGCAGGAGCATCTCCTTGGCCTGGTACAGATCCGGGGCAGCTCAGACTGGTCCCACTGTCCCCCCAAGAGGGCAGGGTGGGAAGGTGGGGTCTAGGAAGATGGAGCCAAAGCAGTGCCGTTCTTTGCCCTCATCGCTGCCCCACTGTCATCCCGTGCAGAGCGCAGCCGCGGCAGAGCGGGAGAGGGCGAGCCGGCTGTTTGCTGAGGCTGCAGCCACCTTGCAAGGGTTCCAGACAGAGGTGCTCGGCTTCATCGAGGAGGGGGAGGCCACCATGCTGGGCCGTTCCCAGGGCGAACTTCGGCGGCAGGAGGAACAGCGCAGCAGGCTAAGCCAGGCCCGCCACAAGCTCAGTCAGGTCCCTGAAGCCGACTCGGTCAGCTTCCTGCAGGTGAGGGCAGCTCTTCGGGCTGGAGAGGGCACAGACAGGGGGTAGGGAGGCGGCGGAGGGAAGAGAAGGCAGTGAGTGCCTGGCCTTCGGGGCTGTGCCGGCCTCCTGGCAGAGCTGTCTCACCCCAGCCTGGAGGAACTGTGGCCAGCAGGGCCTTAATAAGCATTTATCTGGCACAGGAGCTCCTGGCGCTCAGGCTGGCCCTGGAGGAAGGGTGTGGCCCTGGGCCTGGTCCCCCAAAGGAGCTCAGCTTCACCAAGTCATCCCAAGCTGTGCGGGCGGTGAGGGACGTGCTGACTGCGGCCTGCAGCAGCCAGTGGGAGCAGCTGCGGGGGCTGGGCAGTGACGAGGACGGACTGCAGAAGCTGGGCGCTGAAGGTGGGTGCCCCCCCAAGTGACTCACCCTTCCCCAGTCTCCCCGCAGAGGCCCCCAGGCCTGGTGCCCATTCAGGAGTAGAGGGTGGAAACTGTGTGCCTGGTGGAGGGTGGGACCCAAATCCTGCCAGGGACCAGAGCCACCACCCTCTAATGACCAGTCAGCCCCTTTGGCACAGCCTAGGGGACAGGGGGGCTTCTCCCAGCCCACCCTCTAGCTTCAGAGGGGCTGAGGCCCAGGGGCTAAGTGAGCAGGGGGCAGAACCCAAGGACCAGGCATGCATGTGAGCACAGGGTGGCATATTTGGGCGTGTGCCTGTCTCCAGATGGCTTGGGATGCTGAGAGGAAGGTGGGGGAAAAGGAACTGGGGTCACAGGTTTGGGGGGGGTACCTGGAACAGCAGGCCAGCCATAGGCCGCTAGGGAGTCCCCTCCCCTCTGCCTCTTCTTCTGCTGCAGACGCCGGGTCCCAGGACCCTGACAGCACCGACCCCCTGGAGAGTGAGGCTCCCCGGGACTACTTCCTCAAGTGTAAGTAGACACTTGGGCTCTCCCCTCTGCTCCACTGGACCCTCCCAAGGCTGCTGGGCGGGGCCCTTGCACCCAGGGCTTATATTCCGCTCCCTCGTTTGTGGGGTGAACTAGCTCGGCTCACAGGGTGCTCTCCAGCGGGGCTGAGTCGTGCTGGTTGCAGAGGAGGGTGGAGGCTGTGTTTGGGGAGGTGAGCACCTAAGGGGAGGGGCTGTCCCACCTGAGCCTGGCCCTGAGCCCTGCGTCTCTCTCCCGTTTGTGGGAGCAGTTGCCTACATCGTGGACCTGGACAGCGACACGGCAGACAAGTTCCTGCAGCTGTTTGGGACCAAAGGTGTAAAGAGGGTGCTGTGTCCCATCAACTACCCCGAGTCGCCCACCCGCTTCACCCACTGCGAGCAGGTGCTGGGCGAGGGCGCCCTGGACCGGGGTACATACTACTGGGAAGTGGAGATCATTGAGGGATGGGTCAGCGTGGGGGTCATGGCCGAAGACTTCTCCCCACAAGAGCCCTACGACCGGGGCCGGCTGGGCCGCAATGCCCACTCCTGCTGCCTGCAGTGGAATGGACGCAGCTTCTCTGTCTGGTTCCACGGGCTGGAGACGCCCCTGCCCCACCCCTTCTCGCCCACGGTCGGGATCTGCCTGGAATACGCCGACCGAGCCCTGGCCTTCTATGCCGTGCGGGACGGCAAGATGAGCCTTCTGCGGAGGCTGAAGGCCTCCCGGGCCCGCCGGAGTGGCACCCCGGCCTCCCCCATTGACCCCTTCCAGAGCCGCCTGGACAGCCACTTTGCGGGGCTCTTCACGCGCAGGCTCAAGCCTGCCTTCTTCCTAGAAAGTGTGGACGCCCACCTGCAGATTGGGCCCCTCAAGAAGTCCTGCATCTCCGTGCTGAAGAGGAGGTGATGCAGGAGGGCGTGGGGCGCCCTGCGGCTGTCTCGGCTCCTGGGAAGCTTGCTCCTCTGCACCCCCTGTCTTGCCCCAGGGAAGACCGCAGCCTTGGAGTCTCACAAATCCCCAGCCTTCTCGTCTCTCGAGGCCTCCACCTTCCATACACTTGGCCTTCCACCTCTCAGAGGAGGCTCCCCAGGCCCCTTCAAGTGCCCCTCCAACCCTGTCCCCCTGCAGGCCTTGTCTTAGGGAGAAAGAGCCACAGCTGGGACAGAGCCAGGCTGCCCCAACCCCTCCTTTTCTAGGTTCCTGGGACAGTGCCTGGCACATAGTCAGTGCTCAATAAACATTTGTTCAATGAATTTCAACTCTCCTTCCTTTGGTCTCCTGTCCACCCACCAAGAATTCCCAGTACTTCTCTTCTTTCAAGAGTTGGTCTTGAAAGGCAGGAGAAGGGAACGGAGCCCCCGGTCCCAGGATTCCTGTTGGGAGGGAGAGCCCTGGCCCAGGAGGAGAGGGCTGCAGTGGGGTGCTGCCCTTTGAGGCACCCCTACTCCCTGGTTCTGGGCGGGGCAGCCAGAGGTGGCTGCCTCTGCAGGGATCCAGCCCCACAGTCCTTCTGGCTGCCCGAGTGTTTGCTGTGGATGGCCTAGTTCCCATCAGCTATTTTCATCCTTGGTGCCACAGCCGAGTTCTGGACCTGCCTTATGGTGCTTGTGCCCAGGATTAAATGCAGACACCACAGCCCCAAGAGCAGGGCACAACTCCTGGGCGTGGGCAGGAGAATTTGAGACCTAGCGCTTCTTTCACATACGTATCCCTTCTCAGCTCTTGAGGGATGTGGCTGAGACGCCAGGGTGTGGCCTGAGCCCAGAACATCTACAATAAAGGGACCTATGTCCTCCTCTGGAATCTGCCTCACGTCTCCATACCCAGCTGTGCAAGTGGAACAGTGCTCAGCCTCCATGCTGGGGAGCCCCTGGCCCTGCACCCTAACAGAGCTTCTGCTTCTCTCCCAGGAAGGCCCAGTATGCCCTGCTGCCCCCGGAACCCCATCCTGGCCTGGGATGCCTGAGTTTGGTTTTCAAGGGGAGCCCTTGCTCCCTGAGGCTCCAAGGTGATGTGTTTCCAGGCCAGCCCACTCCTCCTGGGTTCTCTGAGGCCCCTGTCCAGAGGGCAGGGGCAGACAGAGGCCTCTCAGCATCAGCCCAAGTTAGGCAGGACAATGGGTGAGTTATGCAGGCAGACAGCAAGGCCATACAAGTCCTGCCCCGGCTGCCTCACCAGCTAAAAATAGCCCCTCCCACAGAGCCCTGCTTTGGCCCAGCAGCCAGGATGTTGTTTTTCCGGGCAGGGCCTCCTTGCTCCTGGTGCTTTGTGTTCTCAGCACGGTTCCCTTGGCAGCCAGGGGCCCCCAGCTCACTGGGGTGGGCATGTGGGCAGGCACTTAGGGCGAATGGGGGAGGCAGTTTCCCCTTGCTGGCACGACATGGACCAATGGGGGTTCCTAGAGTCCCCTCACCTGCTGCGAGCCTCCCACCTTCCACAGATACCCTCCCAAGCCTCACCCGACCCCCCTGCTCCATCCCATTTCCCCCTCCCCCAGCTTGGCACTCCACACCCACACGCTCCCCTTGCAGAGAACGCTTGGGTCCCTGACCTGCAGGGTCCTGGCATGTCACAGAATGTGAGTTAGACAGACGAGGCCCCTGCACAAGACTGGTGCTTCCTGGTTAGAATTTGGACCTGACTAGTCAAGCCGGCAGCCACAGCAGTCCCTGCCACCTGCAGGGTGAGTTCCAACTTCCAAAGACTCATGGACCCTTGTGCATCTTAATCCCAAATACCACCCTAAGAGCTTTACAGCTCAGAGCAGGAGATTGGCTCGCCCAGGGCTGCACAGCTAGGAAGGGGACCAGACTGTGAGTTCCACTGTTTCCCCAGTCCGGAGTGTAATCCACAACCCTGCACTTCCTCTGTGACTCTTGGACAGTGCTAGAGCTGGCCGGACGGTGTGTATGTGTGACAGTCTGTGTGTTTCTGTGTATCTCTGTGCCTATGTGTGTGTTTGTGTGTCTATGTGTATCTATGTTACGTGTCTCTGTGGATGTGTCTGTCTATGTGCCTACGTGTGTGTGTTGTGTGTGTATTAGTGTGTATGTCTGCGTGTCTGCCTGGGTGTATTTCTGTGTGTGGTGTGTGTGTCGCATGTGTATTAGTGTGTATGTCTGCATGTCTGTGTGGGTGTGTTTCTGTGTGTGGTGTGTGTATTGTGTGTGTATTAGTGTGTATGTCTGCATGTCTGTGTGGGTGTATTTCTGTGTGGTATGTGTGTGTTGTGTGTGTATTAGTGTGTATGTCTGCGTGTCTGCCTGGGTGTATTTCTGTGTGTGGTGTGTGTGTTGTGTATTAGTGTGTATGTCTGTGTGTCTGCCTGGGTGTATGTCTGTGTATTTGTGCATGTGGATCCAGCCCAGTGACTTTTCACACAATGTTCTGAGACGACCTCGAGCTCTGAGGAGGTACACTGAGGCAGAGCAGGCTGGCAGAGTTGGGGGGAAATATGGCGGGCTAGCCCCTCACTGCCCCTTCCAACAGATTTTACCTGAGACTGCTTGAAAAAAGAGAAATTGTTTAAAGAAAAACATCTTAGAAAACCACTGATCTAGTCCAAACCTTCTACCACTACCATGTCCAGATGAAGCAACTGAGGCCCAGAGACATGCAGGAGCCGCCCCAGGCCACCCAGTCCAGGACACTCGCTCCAAGCTCCAGAGCTTAAGTGTGGCCTGTGCTTAGAAATGTCTAAACACACACACACACTTACACACTCACACATTCACACACGCACTCACTGCTTCCCAGAGCTGTCGCCTGTGGAAGAGCCACCCTTGGACAGGCTCCAGTTTCCACGGCCACCAGAGCCCTTGGCGGAGCTGCCCCAGGATCTGTAGTCTCCAAAGCCCCCACCAGCGCCCCCGCCAGCCGGGGACAGACAATGGTGGAGAGTGTGAGGGTCTTCTGAGGCTGTGTTGCTATTAGCTGAATCTGGCTCCTTTGGGCCAGGCCGGGAGCCAACCTCCACTTGAGCTTTGTTTCTGTGGGAAAATGAGCTCCGGAGTTCCAAACAACAGACTGAGCAATGGGCGTAAGCATCGCTCCCCTCTCGGCAGCTGCAGCCTGCTGGGCCTGCGCCCCTCACTGCTCCCACCGCCTCCCCACGCTCCAGGAGGGAAAAAGCAGACCCGTCCTCTCTCCTCTCTTCTCCTCGTCCTCGTCCTTCTCCTCCGCAGACCCTCCCAATGAACACTCACAGAAGTGCCTTCCTTCACCTCCCCTCCTCCCGGGCACAGGGTGAGGCTGGACTGAGACTGTGGCTAAACAGGGGGGCCCGGCCAGGAAGATGGGGCTGAGCGAGGAGGGGAGGAGGTTTGCCGATGGCGTTGCCGGGCTGGTGCTGGGTTTTTCTCCAGGGAGAAAAATAGCATTTAGCCACAGGTCTGTGTCCCATTCAGCCCCACAACCAATACACACATTCCCATTTAATGCCAACGTTCAAAATCTGGAACACGAGGTCACTCCCTTTCTGCACAGTCACATCTTCCAGAAAGTGCACAAGAACTGCAGGAGGCCCTGAGTGGTGATCCTGGGCTTCATCCAGGGTGGAAGCCTCACCCTCCCTTCCCAGTGCCCTGGGAGAAGGGGCCGGGGAAGGAGCTCACACCCGACACAGGCTCAGCGGGACATGGAACCGAGCCCTGAGGAGGGCGGGAAACGCGCTTCCATGTCCTGTGTGCTTTACCTCTGAAAGACATTCCAATTTTGAACTTTACTCCACAATACCTCTGATTTTGCTTGAATATAAGAAACAGTGTTTTTCTGCCCCAGCAGTGAAGCATGGTTTTGTATGTGACTTCTGGAATCAGAAAGTCTTGGTTAAAAAATCTACTTCATGGGCCGGCCGGGTGGCACAGCGGTTAAGTGCGCACGTTCCTGGGTTCGCTGGTTCGGATCCTGGGTGCGGACATGGCACTGCTTGTCAAGCCAAGCTGTGGCAGGCGCCCCACATATAAAGTAAAGGAAGATGGGCACCGATGTTAGCTCAGGGGCACCCTTCCTCAGCAAAAAGAGGAGGATTGGCAGCAGATGTTAGCCCTCCACTTCAGCTATTTCTTACCTGTATGCCTTTGAGCAAGGAAGTTAGCCCCTCCATTTCTCAGTTTCCCCACTTGTAAAATAGGGATGAGTAGAACCACATAGCATTAGTTTGAGGATTAAATGAGATAATTTAGGCAGAGTGCTTGGCACATGTCCTGGCACAGAGTGAACTTTAAATAAGTGTTATTTTATTATTATTATTCTGAATAATTGAGTAAAATTGATACTCTTGGAAGATTTGTCAATCCTTGGGGGATTCCCTGGATCTTTTCTGCAGGAGCTAAGATTAGCCCAGACCTAAGTTTGCCAGGACAATACATTTTGCCCCACCCTCTAAGACTGGAAGCTTTCACTCACTCATTCAACAACCTTTATTCAGTGTGGGCACTGTGCTCGGTGCTGGGAATGCGGCAGTGAGTGACCCAAACAGAGATCCCCCCCTGTGAGAAGTACTACAAAAGAAAAGGGCGGCAACTCCACCTCTGCGGATATATCGGACAGAAATGAAAGCAGGCACTCGAACAGATATCTGCACACTCATGTTCATAGCAGCGTTATTCACAATAGCCAAAGGGTGGAAAGAACCCAACTGTCGTCGACAGATGAATGGAGAAACAAAATGTGGTGTTCACATACAATGAAATACCATTCAGCCGTAAAAATGAAGGAAATTCTGACACACGCTACAACATGGATGGACCTTGGAGACATTATACCAAGTGAAATAAACCAAATGCAAAAGGACAAATCTTGTATGATTCTACTTATATAAGTTTCCTAGAATAGGAAAATTAATACAGACAGAAAGTAGAAAAGAGGTTACCGGGGGCTGGAAGAGGGAGGGATGGGGAGTTAGTGTTTAATGGGGACAGAGTTTCTGTTTGGGATGATGACAAAGTTCTGGAGACGGATGGTGGTGATGGCTGCACAATAACCTGAGTGGACTTAATGCTACCAAATCGCACACTTAAAATGGTTAAAATGGTAAATTTTACATTATGTATATTTTACCACTAAGGAGGTTCAGAATATGCCTCCCCAAAATATACTGGTTTGTCATATTGACTATTTTGTGCTAAAAAGACTTGAAAAACAGCAGATGCAAGAAGAGCATTCTGACTTCCCCTTTTCTTCCTGACAAGAGGAGATAAGGGGCCAGCCCAGTGGCGTAGGGGTTAAGTTCGCATGTTCCGCTTTGGCGGCCCGGGGTTCACTCGATTCTGATCCCGGGTGCGGACATGGCACTACTTGGCAAGTCGTGCTGTGGCAGGCGTCCCACATATAAAGTAGAGAAAGATAGGCACAGATGTTAGCTCAGGGCCAGTCTTCCTCAGCAAAAAGAGGAGGATTGGCAGTAGTTAGCTCAGGGTTAATCTTCCTCAAAAAAAAAGAGGAGATAAAATTCCATGTGAAAGATGTCCCCCAACACCAGGAGGAAAAGAACATTTTTATCACCAGAGGTGGGACCCTCATGTTCCTTTAGCCTCCTCATATATTTTAGTGACTTTTCCACAATTACTATTCTTCGTTCAACCTAGTATATAAGCACTTTGGCCTAGGTTTTGAGGTCTTCATTTTCCTGTGAAGGCTCTCATGTACATGTGAAAATAAAATTTGTATGCTTTTCTCCTATTGATCTGTCTTACGTCAACTTAATTTACAGGCCCAGCTGGAGACCCTAAGAGGACAGAGGAAAAGTTTTGCCTCCTACACTATACTACAACAAAACAAAACAAAACACAAATTTCCCGGGGACCAGAAAAAGAGAAAGAAAGAAACAGTGGCCATGAGAAAGGGCCGTACTACGGCTGAGGGAGGGGCATTTCCAGGGAAGACCTCCCCGAAGGGACAGCTGAGGACAAGGAGGCGTTAGGGAGACAAGAAGGATGGGCCTGGGCAGGGCCTGGGACAGAGCACTCCAGCGCATGCTAGATTGTAAGAGGGGAAAGTGCATGAGGTGAACAGACCAGGTCTGGCAGGGCAGAGCCTGGTAAGGATTCTGGACTTTTCCTAGGAGCAATTGGAAGCCAAAGCAGGGTTTCACATGGGGAAACAATACAATCAGATTTGAAAGTTTGAAATCACTCTGTAATTGAGGGAAGAAATAGGTTTAAGGAGGGAAAAAGGGGGATGAGAGGGACTTTGCATCTTTCCAGGGAGATGGAGAGGAGCCCTCCCCCACCAACACTGGGAAGGAGGACCCAGAAATAGCAGCAAGAGGCCCAGACCCACAAGAGCCTCCCTCGATCCCACCTTCCCTATCTCCTCCTACAGAAGGGTCCCTCCAGGCGTGGCTCCTCAGTGCTGGGGTGGGGACACCCTCAGAGGTGACACCTGCAGGCGTCTTTATGGCTTTCTGGGGTTTTGGAGGCACAGAAATGGGAATGGAAGCAGGAGGTTTGTGTAAACACTCCTACAGCAGGAATCGCTCAGAACAGGCCTTGAAGCTGCGCCTGGGGAAACTGAAGTGGACAGAGCAGGGAGGTCTTGACTGGAAACCACAGGGTGAGGCTCATCTCCATAGCAACCAGAAACAGCCCCAGCTGTGCCCTGGCTCTGCGTCCTGATGGAGCAAGGAACTTGTGTTCCTGAAATGCCCACGTCCAAAATGACGTGCCTTGAAATAGCTCACTTCCACATCACCAACACCTCACATGGCATCAGCCACTCCATCGTCACAGCTCAACCAGCCAATAGCAAATGGCAGAAAGTTGAGGGTTATCAAGAGTTTTCTTTCTCTCTCTGGCTTATTTGAAGGATGACAACTGGCTGAGTGAATAAATGTGGTGAATCAAGCATGAATTTGTTCCTTAACACTCAAGCACAAGAAATGTCAAATTTGGCATTGTTCCTAAATCAAATAAATTTGATTATGAGCTGTCCTTTGCCAAAGGGTAAGAAATAACTTTAAAGCGACATGCCCAACTTTATACCTATGTTAATTCTTTATAGTAAATTGTCTTTGCTCAGATAGCTGGTGTGGTTTCTGTCTCCCGACTGGACCCTTTCACAAAACCCCAAAACCACACTTCTTGGTGTTCAGGTCCCCTAGTGACCACATCCCACATCTTGGGATTGCCGTGTGGGAGCAGGGCAGGGGGTGCTACCACTGGAGAAGCCCCCAAACCTTGCTCCTGTCCCTGGGCTCTGGAAAGCACCCCTTCCCTCTCGAGGTCCAGCCATTTTGCCCCCTCCAGCCCTCCGGCTCGGGCTCGGGCTCGGGCTCGGGCTCCGTCTCCTACAGCCCCAGCCTCACACAATAGGCCTTGACATCAAACAAAAGCCTGGGCCTTTGTACTTTCAAAGCATCTGGTAACTTCTGCCTGCGTTCAGCCAGAGCTGAGAACAGCTGATAGAGAGCCCACAAGCCACACTGAGAACAAGAAGGCTTGCCCACCTTCTTTGCTGTGAGATGGAAAAACACTCTCAGTCTCTGGAGTCGCCTACCACGTGAGGAGAGAAGCGAAAGTGTAATATCTAAAAAACTATCCTGCCACACCCAGAGGTGGAGGATCACCTAAATCACACTGATACAACTCTTTAGCATACTGATTTGGGAAGCGTGAATATGGGACAGTTTCGGCTCCAGGCTGGGAGGACTCAGGACCCAGTCCCTGACGGGGGAGGGCCATATTCTAATGACTCCAGCACTCTCCTCTCTCCTCCTCCCACCTCACCATCGCCAGCCCCACCCTTTCTTCTGGAACAGGGATTTTCAAGCTGAGGATTGCAAAATCGATTTAACGCAGAACAATCAGCAATTTTTAAATGACAAAATATAATAGAAAGTCTCAGAGTATATCACAATATAAAATAAAAATTTGAAATAAAAATTGTCCCAAACCTGGGACAAATCTTTTTTTTTTCCAACTGATATAATTCGCAGTCTCCTTCTGGGAAAAAATAGCATTCATGATAAAATGCCTGGGGCCTGTGGCAGAGTGGTTAAGTTCCCGCGTTCTGCTTGGGTGGCCCAGGGCTTCCCCGGTTCGAATCCTGGACGCAGACATGGCACCGCTCATCAGGCCATGCTGAGGCGGCGTCCCACATGCCACAACTAGAAGGACCTACAACTGAAAATACACAACTATGTACTGGGGGGCTTTGGGAGAAAAAGGAAAAATAAAATCTTTAAAAAAATGCTTAAGTAAATTTTAGATAAACTTTAATGGTATTAAGATTTGTTCTGGGAAATTACTTACCCACCCACCCAGCTGTCTTCGGTCAGGACCCCAGTGACTTCTGGCCAGACAGTGTGGCTCTCTGACAGTTCTCTTTTCCTATAAAATGTCTCTTCCAAGAGGGAACCTCTGAATTGGCCCACCAGGGGCCTTTTCCTTTGCATGCAAGATTGCAGTAAGATTTTTCCATGTGCTCATAACTAAGGCAACAGAAAAGTGTTCTCCAGCAGCATGTAGTGAGGGTAGCTACTGTTTCGGGAAGTTGTCTTGGTGAAGCCTCTGGAGCCGGGGGACAGGAGGCACAGCCTCCAGGGTTGCCACAGGATGCCCACGACAAATAAAAATGGCAAGCAATAGGATATATTGGAGAATATGAGGAAGCCGTTTGGTATAAACCTAATTCGGCCTGACCTTGTCTTTCCAAAAGGACCTGACCGAGGCCGTTGAGCACGCATTGTATATCTGCTTTAGATATTCCCTATGGCAAGAGCAAAGGCCCTTGAGATAAAGGTGCAACTTCTCTCCCCCTCCCAACGTTGGCATCTCCTTAAAGATTAAGCATCTTTCTTTAGGCTGGGAACCGACTGCCCGCTCATCTGTGACCGCCCAGCCCTAGGCAATACACCTGCCACCCCGTGGCGTTCACTAAGACAGCAGACCTATCTGCCGTTTCCATCAATCGCTGTGCTGACAGAGCAGCCTTGTGACTATTGTAAAAGGGACAGTTCAATCATATGTGAAACATACTCTTTGAGGGTATCTAACCACCCTGTGTACCCCCACTTCTTTGGAGCGCTCTGTTCCTTTGTGGAAAGACTCTCCCGGGTTATAATCCTAAGATTTAAGCTCAGAATAAACTCACCCAAATTTTCATTTATAGATTGGTTATGGATTATTTTTGTCGACACCCATCTGTCCACAAGAGGAAGGAGGGAAGCAGTTTTTGTCAGGTTTGGGTTCTGAAGGATTCTGAGGGGGGTCTTGTCGACGAAAGGAAGAAAGGGCACCAAAGAAATGAGGTATACAGAGTGGTTATATACCCCTAAGCAGGACGTTTCCCATATGATTGAAATGTCCCTCTCACAATAGTCACAAGATTGCCCTGTCAGCACAGTGCTTGATGGACACAGCAGGTAGTGGGTCTGCTCTCTTGGTGGGCATAGCAGGAGGCAAGTCTATTGCCTCGAGCTGGGCGGTCACAGGTGAGCGCAGCAATCAGCTTCTAGCCTAAGGAAAGATGCTTAATCCTTAAGGAGATGCCAACGTTGGGAGGGGAAGGGAAGTTGCACCTTTATCTCAAGGGCCTTTGCCCTTGCCTTAGGGAATATCTAAAGCAGATATACAATGCGTGCTCAACGGCCTCGGTCAGGTCCTTTTGGAAAGACAAGGTCAGGCCGAATTAGGTTTATACCAAATGGCTTCCTCACATTCTCCAATATATCCTATTGCTTGCCGTTTTTATTTGTCAGTCTACAATGGGAAGCGAGGATCCGTTTTGGAGTGGTGGCTGTTTCTGTGCAAGCATTAGAAGCAGTGGGGTTTAATGAAGGCCTGGGTGCTGTCAGGAGATGAGCAGTTTGGTACTGGGGCACGCCCACTATAGTTGGGAATTGCAAAGCCTGTCTAGGGTTCTCACTGATAAGAAAGCAGCAGTGGCTGAGAGAGGAGGTTGTCACACTGATGAGGATTTTAGGCTGGTTAATTTTAAAACTGCAGATGAGAAGCAGGCTCCGAGGACTGGTGTTTGATTGCCCATTGTTGGGAAACATTTACGTTTGTAAGGGAAACCTCCATCTGTAAAGATGCCTCCTCTCTGTGCCAGGAAGAAGGGGGATGGCCTTATCTCTAGAAACTCTTAATGCGGAAGGCAAGAACTTAAGTTGGTTACTGTCTGGCAACCTCATGTAACTGATTTAGGGTGGTGGCTTCTGGCCTTTACTTAATCCGATTTGATTCTTATCTAAAAGTTGTGGGACCACCCAATGGCCAGACCCCACCTGCACTGATGCACTGATACCATTTTAACTTTTTTACATGTTCTTTCCTTTGTCTTGTAAAGAGATGGCTCACATGTCTATGCCTTAAATTTAGCCATACTCTCCACCCATGTTTGCAGCAGAAGCAGTGGCAGCAGCACCTCCTCCTGCCCGTGGGCCCTGTGCCCACGCAGCAGCCTGACTGCCCATGAGTCCTGTCCCCATGCCGGCAGCAGCAGCAGCTCTGACTGCCCATGGGTTCTGTCTCCATGCTATTCCACACTATTCTCTAAATAAAAGAGCACTACCGCCAGATCTTGAGAGTCCAGGAAATCTTTCTTTCGACTCCTCGGCTCACTGACCCCACATCAATACCATCTTACAACGACCGCAGGAGCTGGGGAGAAACCATGTTTCTTTCGGCTAGCTTGGCTAGCTGCAGGCTTTATCTATGTCTTTCCTCCCAGCCTGATTAACTGCAGGGCTGTTTTTTTCCATTTTAGTCTGAGCTGATTTTTACTCTTTCAGACCCAAACAGATTTTTACTCTTTCAGTTTCACTTATAAATAAACATCTGTGTATATTGAGTCTTGACATAAAATGTGTTTCTTACTGTGGGTCAAGGGGAAAAAAAAAAGGAAAGCCACCATCTGATAAACTGCTTCCCAACCTTTTTAGTGGCACATAGGGAAAACGATTATGTGTTCAGCACAAATGATATTTGTTCTGCTCACTGGGGCAAATAGATGGAGCTTTTTGGAGGTCAAGGGTGACTAGTCCAGAAGCCCAGACACCCTGAACCCCACCTGGCTGACTTGGGGTGAGGGGAGCAATATCTCAGGCATAATCCTGCTTGGCACACAGCTCAAGAAGCTCTGGTCTGGAGAACAGGAGCAATTACAGCTCAGTGAAAAGTGATCATTTCTAGAAACAGGCAGAACTGGCTGGACTAGAAGGCAGGAGAGGTCTGAGTACTGAGACCTGGGCCCAGGCAGGGCCTTTTGCCACCATCTTGGTTCAGCACTGAACTGCCCTTGAGCCCCTCAGTGTGGGTACTGGAAACAACTGGCCCCTCCACCGCTGGGAGCAGCCCTAACAATGTGTTCATCTGGTCATATGTTTTCACAAAATTTGCAAAAGTTGGACATTTGAGCAGGAATCAGTTAAGCCTGCCATCTCTCTCCATGTATTCATGATTGTGTATTTAAGTTCTTAAATAGGGCCTCCAAAATTGTCTGAGCTTCAGACTCCACAACACCTGCATCTGTGTCTGCCACCAACCCAGTTCTGCCAAGGGGTCGGGGTGGGACCGGACTGGTGCTGTTACAGGTTCTTAATACTGGCCCTGGTATCGGTTCCCCTACAGCGAACCCAGCATATATAGGGTTAAAACCAAAAGCACTCATCCCAGTTCCCTGCTCTTTAGTTACACTCATATGTAAATATCTGTTTCTTTAACCTTTGACTCCCTGAGCTTTACAACCAAACAGAAGTCACAAATTGTTAAAGCCCAGGTGGGCTCACACTGGGCTCCCACTAAAGTTGTGGTTAATCCCAGGTTCTTGAAGTTTATCACAGGAAAGCTGACGTCCAGAGAACATCAAGAAACCAAAGCTTCCCAGACCCAATTCCTCGGCTTCCTGGCACCAGAGTCCACCCTGGAGACAGCCAGCCAAGGACCTCCACCTGCAAAATTCCTTATCTCCCCCCCCCAACCTAAAACCCCAAATAAAAACCCCTGCTTGTAGCTTTTCGAAGAGTTTGGGATTACAGCGTTAGCTGCCCATTCTCCTTACTCAGAGCTTTCCAATAAAATTCCTACTTTCTTCCACTACACCCGGTGTCAAAGACTGGCTTACTGTGTGACAGGTGAGCGAACTCACTTCAGGTTCGACATCATTGCCCCACCGTTCCTTTTATGGTCCTTAGAGCAGCCATTCTTGCATACCCATTCCTGGGTGGATTTTCCCTTTCTGTTTGAAATTTATTATTAATATTAGCACACTGAGTCACCAGCCAACCCCAAGTCCCAGAACCATGCCTCAGTGAGATAATGCCAGAAACAATGTGTAGTGGATCTTTTCATAAATTCTATATCTATAGACATTTTTTTTTTAGGAAGATTAGCCCTGATCTAACTGCTACCTATCCTCCTCTTTTCGCTGAGGAAGACGCCCTGAGCTAATATCCATGCCCATCTTCCTCTGCTTTATATGTGGGATGCCTACCACAGCATGGTGTGCCAAGCGGTGCCATGTCCGCACCCGGGATCGGAACCAGCAAAGCTCAGGCTGCCAAAGTGGAATGTACGCACTTAACCGCTGCGCCACCGGGCGGCCCCTAGACCCTATTTTTTATACACCACTCCATACTTAACGAAGTTCGGCAGTCTTTCCATGTCAGCACACATTAATTTGACTTCATTGTTTTCAATGACTGCACAGATTGCATGTGCGAAAATTAATCTATTCATTCGGGGCAGATTTTATCGCGCACTACTTCATTGCGCTTGTCCTGCAGGTCCAACGTGGTTTTGCACAAGACCTCACAGAAGGTCGTTACCTAGTTTCATAATCTTTTCTAGTTTTTGATGGTTCATCTAGGAAATCTAACTAAAAAGGTAAATCAAGCAGGTGGATTCCCGAGGTTGGCCGTCACGTGTCAGGAAATCAGCCGTCTGCTTAAAATCAAACTCTTCTCCCTTAAGGTTAATGATGCAGCAGCATCACCACGTGTGGAGTGAGACCCTCACATTCCCCCTTAAAGATCCCCCTCGGAGGTGGTGGGGGGGGCGGGGGTCACATAACCACAGCTTCCCAGTGGGGACCGCCCACTGGTGGGTCACAAGCTAAAATGAGTCAGCCCCACTTTGCAAGCTGCGGGTGTCGCATTGTGCTCAGGTCCATTCAGTTACTCCCGCATCTTGTTCAAATCTTGCAGCCAGGACGCTGCAGGGCGGGCCGGACGGCAAAGCCGGAGCATTCTAGAGGGTGCAGCGCCACCGCGCGGCCAGCTGTGCTGGAGGCGGCGGTGAGGTGGGGCGCTCCCGACTCCACAGTGAATTTGGGGGCGATCAGCGCCGGACGCCGGGCCCAGGCTCCCCTCCCGACACGGAGATTCTCCCCGCCCACCTCAGAGAGTCCGGGTTTGATTTCATGAAAGGGTTGGCAGTTTTTCCTGACTCCTCTGTCAGTCGGCTAGCCCACCACGTCCTGCAACAGGCTCAGTCTTGCACCCACCTACATGACTCAGGGACCACCCAAGTCGGGGACAAAGTCACCTAGGAAAGTGCTCCATAAAGGTCGCTGAGTGAACGGTGTTCCACTGAGTGTTAAGCCCTCCAGACACTAGGTTTAGGTTACAGCCCCCATCCTGTGGGTACGAGCGTTGGCGTCCAGGGCCTTTACGGTTAACTCCCCTGCGACGTGCCAACTTTTTTCAGGTCCCTCAGAGGACCGGGTGGGGGTGGGGAGTGCGTACGCCGAGGTTGAGGGAGCATTGCCTTCTGGGAATTGTAGTCTTCAACTTTGTGATGCAAGCGAAACTGGGGGGAGGGGGAGCTACTGTGTTACCATGTGATGCTCGGGATCAGGTGGTTGGGCCAGCGTCTGTGCAAGAGCTGTGATTGGCTGACTCTAATACGAGCTACGCCACTGGGGGCGGCCCGAAGAGGAGCGCAAGCGCACTGCGTTGCGAGTCTCGGGACCCCTTTCCGAGACTATGGCGCTCAACAAGAATCACTCGGAGGGTGGCGGAGTGATCGTCAACAACACCGAGAGGTGAAAACCCTGCGGGGGGATCCTGGGAGATCGAGGGGCGGACGTCGAGGGGGTGGGCGGTGGCCGGTGGGGCATAACTCCAGGAAAAGGAAACTGTTGGGGAGCGGTGGCAGGCAGCGGCCGGGGGCGGGGCTAGAGTAAGGGGGGTCGTGGGGGAGGGGCCTGGAGATCGGGGTCCGCTGTGGGATGTGATCGCGGAGGGCAGCTGGACGAGGACGGGGTTTGGGGAGATGGGTGGGGTCTCGGGCTAGTTCTTGGGCCTGTTTCCCAGGGTCGGTGACTTTAAGAGATGAGAAGAGCCTCAGGCCGAAATAATTCCCAGGTGTTGGGCGTATACTACGTTACTATGTGTCAGGCACTGCGCCTTCTCTACCTTAATACGTAAATCCTGTGCGGGAGGTGATATTGTACACATTTGCTATATAGGGAAACTGAGGCACAGAGAGATAAGTAACTTGCCTGAGATCACAGAGCTGTAAGTAGCAGAGGGGGAATTCCACGAAAGGAGTCTTGACTCCAAAGTCAGCAGGTTTAACTACCAGTAAATAGCCTTCCCAGTATATTCCAGAACTGCTCAGTTTCCAGATAAGAAACTGAGGCTCAGAGGTGAAATGAAACGATAACGTTCTTCAAATGTCTTAACACAGTTCTTGGCGTAGTGTCAGTCCTTGTACAGGTTGGTCCCTTGTCTCTTTCTCTTGAATGCCTGTTGGTTTTGGTCACTCCCCACAGCAGAGGTCTCTCAACTTCAGGGTTCTGTCTGCCCATCCCCCAGTCAGTTCTGTCTGTCCTCCCACCTCTGGGCTCCTTGGATGGCTTCTCTCTCCTCCTGTTCCTTGGGCTTTGAGAATCAGAGCAGCCCTCCCTGGTTGAGCTATGCTTACCCTGAAGCGCCTCTTGAGGGCAGAAAGAGCTTAGCAGGAACCTGAGTCACCAGAGGAGGCTTGTTGCAATCAGAGCCTTGTAGCTGGCTAAGGCCAGCACCCAGCCTGGGGCCTGTCACCCAGGGATGCTCGATGAGTCAGAGGCGAGCGCCTCTGGTGCCCCTGATCTCAGGATGCTGACTTTGCCTCCATCTTACCTGCTCAGGGTCTGCCAGACCAGCCTGTTCCTGGTAATGACCTCGTTTCTCTGAGCTGTTCTTCTCTTTTTCTGGTTCTCTTTTCACTTACCCCTCCCCAGTGAAGAAAGTTATGATATTTGGGAGGATGAAAAAGACAAATGGAACCATTTGAACTTGGACCTTGTCTTATAATCAGAGAAGCCTCACACTGCTCCTCATTTGTAGCTTCTCTGGGTGCAAACCGTCCTGGGCGCTGACGAACCCTTTTGATGACATTTGGTAGCATCTCCTGCGACCATTTTCTTTCTCTCTCAGAGCGACTTTTCTGGAACAAGAATGTATTTATCCTGCTCCTACCTGGTTTAGGGCTCACTGCTGCTAAATAACGATGTGCCCCGTTTCAGAAAATGCTTCAGCCTCATTTCTGAAAAAATTGTGTAGACAATAATTGAAGTTTACATTTACATTCAGTATTTAAAATTTGATGTGTAAAATGTGTAAAAGAGTAAAAACCTTACCCTTCCAGTCATGAACCCCTTTGAGGGCGATGAAAGCATGGACTCTTCCAGAAAAATGCACGTATACAATTATCTCAAGGGCTTCATGAACTGACATCCTGCAGACCCAACTTAGGAACCCCAAAGTAAACCCTTGTGTAATGTGTAGAGTCATGTCTTAAAATGTTTATATGTTAGGCTTAAAGAAACAAACCAACAAAAACAGAACACCTATGATAAGGACTTAAAAGAAAGTGGAAGATGGGGCTGGCCCTGTGGCTGACTGGTTAAGTTCGCACGCTCTGCTTCGGTGGCCCAGGGTTTCACAGGTTCGGATCCTGGGCGCGGACATGGCACTGCTCATCAGGCCATTCTGGGGTGGCATCCCACATAGCACAACCAGAAGGACCTGCAACCAGAATATACAACTATGTACTGGAGTGGCTTTGGGGAAAGGAAGAGGAAGAAGAAGAAAAAAAGATTGGCTAATAGATGTTAGCTCAGGTGCCAATCTTTAAAAAAAAAAAAGAAAGTGGAAGAGTTAAGCCGGATAATCTAACCTGATGTGAGGGATTATGGCGTCTCCAGAGCCTCGCAGCTCTACCGCACTGGTCACTTGGGGGCTGTATGAGTGGGGTTTGGGGGACTTCTGCAGAACCCCAACTTGCTCATCTCTTCCATGGCTGTGTTAATAGTTTTCTTGCAGCAGTGTTGAAACAGAAGAGACGACATGCCAGGCCACTAACTAACATGCTAATGGGCACCCACGCCCTGGGGGTAACAGATTATGACTCCACACTGTCTCATCAGGGCCTTTCCTCTTTTCTCATCACAGCATCCTAATGTCGTATGATCATGTAGAACTTACGTTCAATGACATGAAGAATGTGCCAGAGGCCTTCAAAGGGACCAAGAAGGGCACCGTCTACCTTACCCCTTACCGGGTGAGTTACACAGCGCATTGCTTGCCTTTGGAGGCTCATGGCTCCTGGGGCTTGACATGAGTCTTAGGTTGGCCTCAGCCTCGTGAGGCCAGTGGCCTCCAAACCCTGCTGGACCTCAGTTCCTCACTCCACGTGTTTCTCTGTCACGTGTTCTTGGGTTCTAGAACCACAACCGTGCAGCTGAACTGACCTCTGGACAGTGAATCCATGCACATTCCAGAGCTAGTGCTCCAAAATACATGGTTGGATGCAGCTGCTGGGCTGACCTAAGCCTGGAGGGGAGAGGCTGTTATTATTTTGATTTCTGTAGGAGTAGCCCACGAGGCCTTTGTGCACATCCAGAATGACACATGTGGTAAACAGGATACGGTGGCATGGCCACAGCCTCTGGACTCGGCAGAGAGCCCGGCAAAACCCTGCAGAGTGGGAAATGCAGAGAGAGACTGTGGACGGGCCTCGCCTGAGAGTTATGCAGACAGACTCCGACAGACTTCCAGAGAAATACAAATGGGTATTCTTAGAAAAGGATCGCTGTCTGTAGCTGCCCACAAGTTAGACTTAAAGATGGTTGGAAGAGAGGAGCGCATCTTCCAGTTTTATCAGGACTCAGCGGAGGGAGGGGCATCTCAAAAGCCTCTCTCTGGTGGTTCAGGTTGGCATCCAGCCACAGATTGAAGTCGGGGGTTTAAAACAGAAGGTTCTGCGAGCACGGCCTGGGAGGCGCTTGCTGCTCTTTGGGCAGGGAGTCTGCAGCCAATGTCGACGGCCCCTTCTCCCAGGATCTAACGCCCCTGCCACTCTGGTTCTCAGTTCTGCGCAGCTCAGGCTGGACCTCCCCCTTGCCCCTAGACCTTGCCTGCCTTGCCCCGCCTCTCTGCCCTATCTTTGCAGGCCCCTTCACTTACACACCACATCCGCCACCTCCTCACCACCACCCAAATGACAGAGCAGTCAGTCCTTCTCACATACACTGTCTGTGAGCGACATGTTTTTCTTGTGACTACATGTCTGTCCTCCCCGGCAGGCTGCATGTAAGGCCTCTTACTTTAAAAAACTCTTTCTGGGGGCCGGCCCAGTGGTGCAGCTGTTAAGTGCGCATGTACCACTTCAGCGGCCCGGGGATTGCCGGTTCGGATCCTGGGCGCGACATGGCACTGTTTGGCAAGCCATGCTGTGGTAGGCGTCCCACATAGAAAGTAGAGGACGATGGGCACGGATGTTAGCTCAGGGCCAGTCTTCCTCAAAAACAAAACAAAACAAAACAAAAACAAAAGCTCTCTCTGGGACTGTCTGGTGCAGAGAGCTCTGGGCCTGTTGGACTCTTGCTTGGCTGCCCACCCCGGCACTGAGAGCAGGCTCATCATACACAGGAAGTGATGGCTGAGTGGGCTGTCATTTGGGTGATGATGGCCCTTCTCTTTCTCCCTGCAGGTCATCTTTCTGTCCAAGGGGAAGGATGCCATGCAGTCCTTTATGATGCCTTTCTATCTGATGAAGGACTGTGAGATTAAGCAACCTGTGTTTGGTGCAAACTACATCAAGGGAACAGTGAAGGCCGAAGCAGGAGGTTGGTGACAAGGGGGCACAGGGACACACACGGGGCTTCCAAAGAGGTACTCTGGGGCACCTCTGACTGCTGCCTTGAAGGTGTCCTTTTTGGACCAATATCACCCTAGCCTTGGCCTCTTCCTGGCTCTGGATTAGCTTCTAAGACCAACATCTGAGCTGCCAGCTATTCAGCAGGGGTGGGGTTTTAGTTACCAAGAGCTGGGAAATGCTGGCATTAAAGATGGCAGCTCAGCGGCCTACCTGGAGGTGTAGTGGTTGAGTTTGTACGCTCTGCTTCAGCAGCCCTGGGTTCATGGGTTTGGATCCCAGGTGCAGACCTAGCACCACTCATCAAGCCACACTATGGTGGCATCCCACATAAAATAGGGGAAGATTGGCACAGATGTTAGCTCAGTCACAATCTTCCTCAAGCCAAAAGAGGAAGATTGACAATGGATGTTAGCTCAGGGCCAATCTTCCTCACCACACACACACACACACAAAGATGGCAGCTCACATCACTTTTCAGAGAGAGAGAAATCAGCAAAATGACTGTAAACTAAGTAAGAATGGTTATTGTGACTTGGGGAGTGTGTTCAGATTTTAGGTGTGGGTAGCAACTGTATTAGGTTCTTGAGAAGGGCCTTCTCCCTAGAGCCAGGAAGAGCCAGCTGCCCCTCTGGACTCTTCGAGGGGCCCTGCTCCGTGGCAGACTCTTTCGCAGATACCAGGGACCTCTGTGTCAAACTCGCCTTCCCCCTTCACCCAGCTAGGCCCGGCCTTGCTGTTGAGGAGCTCACAGTTCCCTTTTGGCAGAAGCCAGGCTGGAGGGCCCAGAGCTCTGTCCTTAGGCCCCGTCAGGGTGAGAGATCTGCTCTGAACTTGAACGTCAGTTGCAGCGGAGTGTGCCTTCTCCTGGGACGCTGCCTTTTGGAGATGGGAGGCCCTAGCACAGATGTACTTACAGGGTTGGGGATGAGAGGACAAGTTTGTCCCAGGAAGGAAAAGCCCCCTGTTCCAAAGAGTGAAGCCGGCGTGGGCAGCAGGCAGGCCAGTCTGCGGTGCTGGCGTGCTGTGTGGGCCACAGGCCAGAGGCAGCCCGGGGAGGGAGGGGGCGCTGCAGGGCCAGCCCTTCCCCCACAGGTCCCTGGGCATTGGATGGGCCTGGAGAGAACAGATGGCCATCTCTCACCCATCTCTTCGCGTGTAACTCTTGTTCTTTTCCTGAGCTGTGGATGCACTGTCCCTTCTCAGGTGGCTGGGAAGGCTCTGCGTTGTACAAGTTGACCTTTATGGCAGGGGGTGCCATCGAGTTTGGACAAAGGATGCTACAGGTGGCGTCTCAAGGTATCAAGGCTCTAAAAATTAGGGGCCAAGGGCGCACTGAATGTGTGTGGTGTTTTCTTTGTTTGTTTGAATTTGTTTACTTTTGTTTTTTAAGCACTCAAGAGATGAGTCTGGGCCCTGGGCTCACTGGGGCTGGGAGTTGGGAAGGAAGCTTGTAATTAGCGTCGGCTCTGTCTTGTACCTGAGAGACTGGGTTTCCTCTGCCTGGAGCAGGTATAGGACATTTTGACAAAGCTGTTTGGACTCAAGGACACTTTACTGTGGACTCATAAAAACAAACAAAAACCCCAGCCGTTAAGCCACCATCCGACAGCCATTTTAAATCACCAAGGGACGTGTTCAGCAGACATCCTCCCCTTGTCCCCCACCTTACCGGGCTCCACTCTTTACCCCATCCCTGAACTGCCCTCCTTCCCTCCACCCCTGTCCTTGACCTCCCCTGCCCTGGCTCTGACCTCTGTCCCCATCTGGACCCCTCGCCTCATCCTGATTGAGGCTGCCTCCAGAGTGGGTGGGGAGTGGAACGGGGGTTAAGGCATGTCTGCTGTGCACATCCTTGGGACCCTGTGGCTCCCCTCAGCTGGCAGTGGGCCGCCCTCTCCCCAGCCCCGGAAGCAGGCGACACTCATTTCTCTCTCCCCTTGTACTTATAGCCTCTCGAGGTGAAGCCCCCAGTGGAGCCTATGGGTACTCTTACATGCCCAGCGGGGCCTATGTCTTTCCCCCGCCATTCGCCAATGGAATGTACCCCTGCCCTCCTGGCTACCCCTATCCACCGCCCCCACCTGGTGAGTGTGTCCTTTGCTGCCCACCCCTTAACCCCAACCACCCACCCACTAACCACCCCACCCAGGCCAGGGGGTTGTAGAGGGGAGACTTGTTTTTTGACCTGCTTCAAGACTAACAGAGAAACTGGAGAGGCCTCGGAGGGTGCCTGCTGAGGGCGCTGGGCTGGGCTGCTCACTGGGTCCCTGTCGCTCTCTCGCTGAGCAGAGTTCTATCCGGGACCTCCCATGATGGACGGGGCCATGGGATATGTGCAGCCCCCGCCACCGCCCTACCCTGGGCCCATGGAACCTCCGGTCAGCGGCCCTGATGTTCCCTCCACTCCTGCAGGTGAGGCCTCTGGGCTGCTGGCAGTCCTGGGGGACCAGCCTTCTCCTCCCCGTGGTTGCATGGGAGCCCCAAATGATGAATGACCGCTGGGCTAGGGACTGTCCCCAGGGACCAACTGTGTGGTCCCAGCCCACATTCTGTCCCTTCGCCAGCTGTGTGCCCTGGGGCTGGAAAGGTCTCTCTGCACCTGGGTCTTCTCATCCACAAAGAGGTGGTAACAGTATCCCCTGGTTGGGCTGTAAGGCTCAGAGCGGGAGAGGGGTACAGAGACTGGCAAGGACAGTGTAGCGCATGGTCAGTGCTCAGGAAATTTTGACCAGTTTTGTTGATGGAACTAGATGCTCAGCAGCAGCCACCCTGAGCGCTGGGGGGCCAGGGTCAGCGGGCTGAGAGCAGCTCCAGGGACAGCTGGAAGAGGAGGGGAGAGCTTGTCACTGGGGCTCATCCTGAGTGTGTTTGCTCTTGCAGCCGAAGCCAAGGCCGCAGAAGCAGCTGCCAGCGCCTATTACAACCCAGGAAACCCCCACAACGTCTACATGCCCACGGTGAGCGAGGGGGGTGAGCAGGGTGGCCACGGTGCCAGAGGGACCCCCGCAGCCACAGTGTGCTGGGATTTAGGGGCGGGGGAGACCTTGTCTTGTTTTGAACCTTCTAATGTGATCTTTTTCCTTCCTTTCTTCCTTAGAGCCAGCCTCCGCCACCTCCCTACTACCCCCCAGAAGATAAGAAGACCCAGTAGACCCCTCACACCCCCTGCCTCCCACCTCTCATCACTCTTTCATTCCCTCCCCTTGGGGCCCAGTCTGGGCTTGGGCCTGTGATGAGGGGGCCTTGTTCTTCCTCCAGGTCTGATGATAAAACACTTACCAGGAACTAGCGTTGAGGGAAGGAGGGGCCCTTGACTCGGGAGCAGTGCCTCCCAGCTTCCCACCCAGCCCGCAGCCCAGGCGCTGCTCAGCGCACTTCCCTCCCACCGTTGCTGGGCTCTCCTTGGGCACGCGGGGCATCCCCCTCCTTCCCGGCTTGCTCTAGCAACTTCTACCCATGGAGGGACTCTCTGGCCACCTCCTCCACCGCAGTCCAGCTCCTCGTTTTGGTAGCCACTTTATACTCAGCCTCCCGAGCTCCCGTTGGACCAGCTGCGTGTCTTCCCGAGGGCCCTGCCAGGCCCCCTCACATTCCCTCCGCTCTGGTCTGCGCCTTGCCCAGGAAGCCACTTTCCCACCGGACTGTCAGCCCACATTCAGTTCCTAGCCGCCCTCCAGCCCAGTCATACATGCCTTCCCTTCTCTGTCCTGTCCTTGCTTTCTGTGGCCACCACTGTGGGACTTTGGGAGCTTTACCTTGAGCTGCCAGGGGCTGGGTGGCATGAGGGTCAGGCCACAGTGGCTGGGGGAAGGAGCCCCTGCTTCCCTGCTGGTGTTTCTGGAATTTGGTTCCCTTTGCCTTCTCTCTTTTCCCTCTAGAAGAGGCCTCTTGGACTGGAACTGGAGAATGCATGTCCATCCCACCATGCCATTTGGGGGCTGCTGGGCAGGCTGGGAACAAACCCCTGACTCCAGGGGCCTGGCCTGGGCCTGTGTGCTGACCATAACCTCTCCCCAGCCCCTCAGCCTGCCCTCTTCCCTTTAAGCTTCATGCCTGGTTGGCGATATGTCCCCTGGATGCACTAAAATTTGCTCTCATTTGCTCCTGGACTGGCCATGAAGTGAGGAGATGGTTATTTAAAGAGAATTCCCTATTTATTTGACAAAAAAAATCCAGTTAATATATTAATGTGAAATAAACCCTCTTTGCACCTTGATTTGTTTGCTGGAAATGTGAAGTAGTAAAAATGAAGTGACTGGACCTTGTCTGGCTCTGTGTGTGATGATGAGGTGAGCGCTTGGGAAGGAGAGCTGTCGCTGCTGAGGGCCCCCGGGGGAGGGAGGCAGTGTTCCCTCCCCATGTCAGAATCCCTTGTTCTCACGACCCATTTGGGCCCAGGATGCTAAGGCCTCTCAAGTCTCTATTCCCGGGCACTTGCTCAGCAACTGTGCCCACCCACGGAGTCCCCTGGGGCCTGGCACAGCCCAGCGATTCTTTTGCTTGGTGGGAGAGCTGGACATGAGTTCCTGTGTCAGTGCCTCATAGTGCAGCCCTGGCCCCGGTCTGGATGGGAGGTGTCAGAGAGAGGAGCGTGTTGGGGTTTGTAAGAGGGACGCCTCTGTGAAGCCTGGCCCGGGACAGCTCTGGCCAGGCTGGCCCCTGCAGTGCATGCTCCGGTGCTGCCCTCCTTGTGAGCCCCAGTGCTCAGGGGCAGGGGAGGGTAGGAAACAGCCAAAGTCCATGCCCAGGCCTGTGGCCCCTCCCAACTAGGCCCTGGCCTGGAAGAAGGCCATGGGCGTGGCCATCAGAAAGCTGAGCCCTGAAGTGTCCGTTTTCCTGTCCCTTCTGGACCAAGTGGCCCTCTCAGGGGAGGCTAGGCAGCACCGCCTCCCTCGCCTCTTCCTTCTGGCTTGCCCCGCCCAGGAGCTCCTGGAGTTGGCTAACCCCCTTACAAGGGCATTTGAAGGGAGCACCCTCCTGACAGTCCTTGTGGGGGCAGAGGCTTTAGGGCCGTCCCCGCCCAGCACAGCTTGGCCGTGTCACCTCAGTGGAATGTCACCTGTGGGGCAGAACAGGCTGAGCAGTTGGCTGCCTGCTGGGGAGTCGCCTCTGGAGCACCCACCCTGTCCCCTGCCCACCCCACCCCACCCCAGGTCTGGGGCCCATTCAGGGAAGGTTGTGGGTGAGAACCCCACCAGCCAGGTTGGCTTTCCTCAGTCCTCACACAGCTGGGTGCAGGGCCTCTGTGGGACGGTGGGGTGGGGCCAGACCCGCCCACTGGGTCCACCTTCTGCCTCCAGCCTGGGAGAGATCCTCCCAGGATCCCAGCCAGTGGGAGAGAGAAAGGTGCAGGAGCCTGGGAGCCGGGGCCTCGGGGCCTTGGGGCCTCCGAGGTGGTGAAACCCTGACCTGACCCTCCTCCCACCAGCTTACCCCCCGCCCCCCTGCCCCCCCTGGCACAGGGTGGCAGGCCTGGGCTCTTTGCATAATCCTGTGGCTTCACTATCTTCACCCAGCACAGAGGGCCCCCGCAGAGGGGAAGGGCAGAGCAGGCCACCATGGCGACACTCCTCTCCCAGCCCAAACGGCGCCCTCCCCTCTTGCGCCAGGCCATCAAGATAAGGCACCGCAGGGGCCGGGTCGGAGATCTGCAGGATCCCCTGCCCCAAAGGGCTCAAGAGGTAGGAGTGACCTCAATGGGAGAAGAGCCAGCCTGGGTTGGGCTCTGTGGTCTCGGGGTGTGGTCTCAGGGTGCAGTCTCAGGGTGCGGGGCCCCACCTCTAATGGGCTGAGGCTAAGGATGTGGTCCCCTCTTCTACCTGTCCCAGCCCTTGGGCAGAGCCTTCTGGGTCACCAAAGCAGGGTCTGCCATGTGTTCTTTGGGCCCGTCTGGGCCTCAGGTCCAGGGTCTGAGCCTCTCTGAGCCCCTCCTTTGGTGGGACCGACGGCCTCTGTTCCTCCAGCTTCAAAGGCACTGGCCCCCTTAGGCAGGGAGTGTCCTTGCTGTGGCCGGGCTGCTTGGGGACCAGCTGAGCAGCCCCCAGGCTTCCTCGGCATGTCCGCCAGTCTCCCACCTCCGCTGCTGGGCCTCACTTCCGCCGCTGGGGTGCAGAGCGTGGTTGCCTGATAAGCAGTGCTGTTTCCTCTGGGGAAGGAAAGGAGGTTGGGGCCACGGGTGCTGCTGGGGCAGCTGAGCGCCGATGGACCTCAGCCACGGCAGGCCAGGGGATGAGGACGGTAGCCTGGGGGCTGGAGCCCCAGGAGGCTTGCTGTGGGAACAGGTCTGCGGCACTGGTGGGGTTGGAGGCCGGTGGCCTGGGCCTGGGCCTGCTTTGCAAGGAGCTGTTCCTGTGTCTGAGCCCCGGTCTAGGCCTCCGGGACACCTTGTCTTTTCACCTTTTCCCCAGATTGAGCCTCCATCGCACCACTTCTCTCCTGAGGAGGTAAGAATCGGAGTGTTGGAGGGCAGAGAGAGGTGCTGGGGAGCAACCCTGCATCCTCCTGGACAACCCCCTCAGCTGCTGGCTGAGGCCGATGGCAGCAGCCTGGGAAGGACCTTCCAGGTCTCAACCGGCTCCCTTCCCCTGAACCTCTGCTCGTCTTGTCCCTATGGGCATGTAGTGTTGGTGCCAGGGGTGGCGGGGGGCGCTCAGACCTTGTGGCGGTGCGCGGTGACCCTATTGTGTCTCAGCGGGCCTTGCTCTACGAGGAAGCTCTCTACACGGTCCTGCACCGCTTGGGCCAGCCTGAGCCCAACCATGTGAGGGAGGCCTCTGAGCTGCTGCGATACCTGCAGGAGGTGAGCCCAGCCCCCACCCCACCTGCCTTCCTACAGCCTTTTTTCCTGGCCTGGCGGCCCCCACTCTGTGCCCCAAGCCTCCCACTCTCCTACCCCATCAGGCCTTCCACATGGAGCCTCAAGAGCACCAGCAGATGCTGCAGCAGGTCCAGGAGCTCGAGGTAACCCTGGGCCATGCTGGGCAAGGAGCAGGGCTGGGAAGCCCAGCCCCTTCTGGGACTCAAGCGCCTCCCCCTCTCCCTCTAGAAGCCAACATTTTGTCTGAAGGCCACGGTGAAACAGGCCAAGGGCATTCTGGGCAAGGATGTCAGTGGTGAGTAGGGGGTGGAGGGCCCTCAGGACCTTCTTCCTTGCTGTCCTTTCTCTCCCCATCACAGTTTGTCCCAGAACTCTCAGCAGGAGCTCCCATCTCCCAGATGCCCCCCAGCACTCACTCCTTGCCTTTGGATGGGGAGGGACTCTGCCCCTGGGGTGGGGGGTGATGAGGACTCTCCCAGGGAGCCCAGCCAACGCCCTGGCTGCCTCATCCTCTCCTTCCTCCCAGGGTTCAGTGACCCCTACTGCCTGCTGGGCATTGAGCAGGGGGTAGGTGTGCCCGGGGGCAGCCCTGGGTCTCGGCGTCGGCAGAAGGCCGTGGTGAGGCACACCATTCCAGAGGAGCAGACCCACCGCACCCAGGTCGTCACCCAGACACTCAACCCTGTCTGGGACGAGACCTTCATCCTGTACGTGGCCCTGCCCCAGCCCCTACCCCGTCCATGGCTGCTCTCGGTGGTAGGGGGTCCCCCAGTCTGTGAGATCAGCAGGACTTCCTGGCTCAGGGGAGGGGCTTGGCTTGACTGGAGGAGGAGCCTGCTCTGGAGGCAGGGGAGACAGGAGGCCAGACAGGACAAAGCAATGGTATAAATGCCACATGTGCTGGGAGGTGTGGAAGGTAGGATACGTCTGGGTTGACGTCGGGGTAGCCTGAAGCCTTACCTGAAAGAAGAGAGAGACGCAGTTGGGAGGGGAAGAGGAGTTGGTAGGGAGGGGTAAGACTCCACTGTGGTTGATATTGGGGATGACAGCTTTCGGGGACAGGCTCTCGACTGGGGCAGCCTGGACGTGGTCGGGAGGTCTATCCCTCCAAGGCCCTCAGCCATGCCCTTTCCTCCCTTCAGAGAGTTTGAGGATATAAGCAACGCGAGCTTTCATCTGGACATGTGGTGAGGGACATGCCCTGCCCGTAGGGGTCGGGGGAAGAGAATGGGGTCAGGGGCTCTGAGGACACCACGTCTCTGCCTCCTGCACAAACCTCTGCCCCATCAGGGACATGGACACCGTGGAGTCTGTCAGACACAAGCTTGGGGAGCTCACAGATCTGCATGGGCTGCGAAGGTGAGGGCCTTGGGGTTCCCGGGGAATAAGTGGGGGCTCCTTCTGCCCTCCTCCCCTACATGCACAGTGGTTGCTGGGCTGCAGGCTCTCTCTGGGCTCCAGTGGCCGCAGGCGGGTGGGGGCAGATCCCAGCTTGACCTCTTCAGCCTCTTGGCCCACTCCCTCATGGGACCCTTCCTGGAACAGGATCTTTAAGGAGGCCCGGAAGGACAAAGGCCAGGATGACTTCCTGGGGAACGTGGTTCTGAGGCTACAGGTGAGTAGGGTGGGGAAAGGGGCCCAGGAGAGAGGAGGGGCTATGAGGGGCTTGGGGAAGGGGTTCCGAGTGTGCCTCAAGTAGAGCCTGGGGTCGGCCTCCCATTGCCTCCCCTGCCGCCAATGATGTGAGGCGCATGCTGCTCACGGGTGTGGGCCTGTCCTGCCTGCCCGCCTGCCAGGACCTGCACTGCCGGGAGGATCAGTGGTACCCCCTGGAACCTTGCACCGAGACCTACCCGGACCGCGGCCAGTGCCACCTCCAGTTCCAGCTCATTCATAAGCGGGTAGGTCTGGGGTCAGGGCTTCCCAGGGGCCCGGCTGGGCTCAGAGAATGGTCTATACTGGGTGGGGGCTCTTCTGCTCACAGCCACGCTGGCCCTATTTCAGAGAGCCACTGAGGCCAGCCGCTCCCAGCCCAGCTACACGGTGCACCTCCATCTGCTGCAGCAGCTCGTGTCCCATGAGGTCACCCAGCACCAGGTACTGCCCTCCCAGGGCTGCGTGGGGCCAGGGCCTGCCTGCCAGGTCCTGACACCTCTCTACCTGTGCCCTCAGGCTGGCAGTACCTCCTGGGATGGGTTGCTGAGTCCCCAGGCTGCCACCATCCTCTTTCTCCACGCCACGCAGAAGGACCTGTCAGACTTCCACCAGTCCATGGCGTGAGTGCGCAGCCCAGCAGAACTCTCGGGAGGGCCATCTGTGGGGCACCACCCTCTCTCCCTGCCTGCCACCCTACAAGCTGGCAGCCCAAAGACCAACTCTTGAGAGGTTTCTGTTTGGTCCAAACTGTATGTTTTAAGTTTTGAGTCAGTTGCCAGCTTTTAAAAATCTGGAGATTTTGGAGCTGGCCTGGTGGTGCAGTGGTTAAGTTCATGTGCTCCACTTTGGTGGCCCTGGGTTCTTAGTTTCAGCTCCCGGGTGCGGGCCTACACACCGCTCATCAAGCCATGCTGTGATGGCATCCTACATACAAAATAGAGGAAGATGGGCACAGATGTTAGCGCAGGGCCAATCTTCCTTGCCAAAAAAAAAAAAAAATCTGGAGATTTCCCGTACAGATTCACATTCCAGCTTCTCATGAAATGTTAGTGCTGGAATAATCACAAGGCTGTCATTTTGCTGGGCTGCAGTTGGTCAGAGCAGAGCAGTGTGTCCTCCCCAGTCCATCACAGTTGCCGTCGGGCCTACTTCACTCCCTCACCTCACTGAGTCCCCTGGGCACTTGAGTTTGCCACCCCTGACCTGGCTCCCAGCCCTGCCTCCCGGTTGCATTCCAGTCAACAAATTATGCACCGACATTACCAAATCCATGTTGAGGGCCTGTCACATCCCCTGTGCCACAGTAGATGGTGGGAATGCCCGGAAGGGGCACCTGTGAGTTCACAGACATGTCAGTGCCCGTGAGGAGCAGAAGTTGGGGCACACCCGAGTGCTGGCCAGGAGGATAAAGGAGAGTGGGAGCTACCCCAGGCCAGGGCTGACACTTGGCATGTGAGTTGGGGGCGGAGGAGGCTGGGGGAGAAGGGCAGCCCTAGGACCGTGGGCAGGTGAGTGTTCCTGGCCAGGTAGGGGGACGCAGGTGAGGCTGGAGCGGGCAGCAGATGGTAAGGGCCCAGTTTGCCCATAGGGCCCATGCATGCAGTGCCTGTAGCCGCTGACTCCCAGCGGGACCAAGGCCTGCCGCTGGGTTGCTCTCCTCCCCCGTCCGCCTTCGCCCTCCCACTCGAGCCTCATCTCAGCTCCGTGAAGTCTCCCCCGAACTGTCTAAAGGGAAGTCCCAGCTGATGTTTGCCACCTGTGCGTGAAGCCTCATGTCTCTAAATCTGATTCTTCAAAAGAAGCAAAAAATCTTGAATTTTTAAATCACAAATTTCCTAATTTAAGAGATGGGTGATTAATGTATACATTTGGAAAGCACCTATGGGAGCAAAAAATCTCCTGCAGGTCACCTTCGGCCTCTGCAGTCGATGGGGATCCACAGGAGCAGAGGAGGCCTTGGGACAGGGGGAGACCCCGTCCCTCCTCTGAGGTCAAGGCGAGCAGTGGGAAGGGAGGTGCCCCATCTGGCCAGGCTGAGGGCTTCCTGTCTGCCGCAGGCAGTGGCTGGCCTACAGCCGTCTCTACCAGAGCCTGGAGTTCCCGAGCAGCTGCCTCCTGCACCCCATCACCAGCATTGAGTACCAGTGGATCCAGGGCCGCCTCAAGGCAGAACAGGTGGGCTGGAGCAGGGGGAGGGGTGTGGGCAGACAGGGCTCAGGGAGCGCAGCTCCCACCTCACAGCATCTTCCCGGCCCTGCAGTTGGAAGAGCTGGCCGCCTCGTTCAGCTCCCTGCTGGCCTATGGCCTCTCCCTCATCCGGAGATTCCGGTCTGTCTTCCCCCTCTCTGTCTCCGACTCCCCGGCCCGACTGCAGTCTCTTCTAAGGTCAGTGACTACCCTTTCCCCTCCCTCACTGGGGTCAGGGACCAGGGAACAGCTGGGGCACCTGCAGGGGTCGGGAAGCCTACTGGAGGAGTGAATCGGGGGGTCTCTGGATACAGCTCTTTGTCTCCACAGGGTCCTGGTACAGATGTGCAAGATGAAGGCCTTTGGAGAACTGTGCCCCAACAGCACCCCACTGCCCCGCCTGGTGACCGAGGCCCTGCGGGTATGGTACCCACTCTGGGGATGGGGAGGGCATGTCCCTGGGCCTAGCGACCCCTCCCTGCTCACTGCTTCTTTGTCCACAGACTGGCACTGTTGAATGGTTCCACTTGAAGCAGCAGCACCATCAGCCCATGGTGCAGGTGAGGGGGCACAGGCAGGATGGTGGGTGGTGGGTGGAGTGCTTGCCCCTTGAAGCCCTGCTCAGCCCACCTCTGTCCCTGCCAGGGCATGCTGGAGGCAGGCAAGGCCTTGCTGAACCTGGTACAGGACATCGTTGGTGACCTGCACCAGTGCCAGCGCACATGGAACAAGATCTTCCACAAGTGAGCAGTTGTCCCGGTTGGGAGGTAGTGCGGCAGGGGCTCAGAACGGGGACCAGAGGGACCCCGGTGTGTGCACTGGGTCATACCCCACTGCCTTTCCTCCAGCGCCCTCAAGATCGACCTCTTCTCCACGGCTTTCCTGGAGCTGCAGTGGCTGGTGAGTCTTTCCCGTTGTCTCCAGGCTCACCTTCTGCCCTGGCTCAGGAGCCCTGCCTGCCTCACCTTCCCTTCGCAGGTGGCCAAGCGGGTGCAGGACCACACGGCGGCAGTGAGTGGCTCTGTGTCCCCAGAGCTGGGCGAGAGTCTGTTCCAGCTCTACATCAGCCTCAAGGAGCTCTGCCAGCTGGGCCCCATCCCCTCGGAGAGGTGGGCTGCGGCCGGGCTGCAGTGACACAGGGGAGAGGAGGGTGGAGGAGAGCCTGTGGCCCTGGCCCGTGCTGGCCCCTTGCCTTCCTGAGGCTGAGTCCCAGCTCTCCCCAGGGACAGAGCCCTGGCCCTGGATGGTTTCCACCGCTGGTTCCAGCCGGCCATCCCCTCCTGGCTGCAGAAGACCTACAGTGTGGCCCTGGCGCGGGTGCAGCGAGCTGTGCAGATGGACAAGGTGGGGGCGGGGCCTGGGCTGGGGGCGGGGTCCCGGTTCTGTGGGTAGTGCTTGGGACTCTGCCAGGACCACAAGGATGTCCAGCGGTGCTCCTGAGGCCAGTTGTGTGCAAAACGCTGCCTCTTGATATCCTTGGGGTTAACTGTGGCTTCCCTTTAAAGACTGATCCTTGCAGCCTGGGGGGTGGGGGCGGAGCCTTGCTTGTTCCCCCTGTAGCCCCCTGCCCAGCTCTGTGCTCGCCAGTGGTGGAAGTTCTGAATGCTTGCAGAAGGAGGGAGGGAGGGGTGTGGTTTTGGCAAGCCCTGAGCCCTCCTTTCTGTGTGCTCCCCATTCCCCAGCTAGTGCCCCTGGGTGAATTAACCAAGCATAGCACGTCGGCTGTGGATCTGTCCACCTGCTTTGCCCAGATCAGCCACACGGCACGGCAGCTGGACTGGCCTGACCCAGAGGAGGCCTTCATGATCACCGTCAAGTTCGTGGAGGTGCAGCGTCTTCCATGTGTCTTTCTCCACTTTTCTAGGACAGCCTCATCCCCACCCAACCCTGTTTCTCCCAAGCTCTTGCTCTAGCAGTCTCCAAAAGCCCACGTCCTAAATCCCTCAAGTCACTGACATTCCTCTGCTGCCCCCTGTCTGCCCCTCCTGGGCAGCCCGCATTGATCCTCCCCTCCCCCCACCAGGACACATGTCGGCTCGCCCTGGTGTACTGCAGCCTTATAAAAGCCCGGGCCCGTGAGCTCTCTGCAGGCCAGAAGGACCAGGGCCAGGCAGCCAACATGGTAAAGGCCAGAGCTGGGGGTTGGGGGCTGGGGTGGACGTAGAGACCGCCAGTCCTGGCGCTATTCGGGAACCTCTGCATCCTTGTGCCCATGCCCGCCTACAGCTGTGCGTGGTGGTGAATGACATGGAGCAGCTGCGGCTGGTGATCGGCAAGCTGCCCACCCAGCTGGCGTGGGAGGCGCTGGAGCAGCGGGTAGGCGCTGTGCTGGAGCAGGGGCAGCTGCAGAACACGCTGCATGCCCAGCTGCAGGGTGCGCTGGCTGGGCTGGGCCACGAGATCCGCACCGGCGTCTGCACCCTGGCCAAGCAGGTACCTTGTCTGACCCACAGTGACCCCACCCTCCCCATCCTCAGCCTGAAACCCTCCAGTGGGACTTGGGCTGATGTCCAGCCCCTACCCTTTCCTGAACGTAAACTTAGGCCCCAGTGACCTCTCCTGATCCCGCTACTCATGCCATGGCCTCCTGTTTTGTGTCCCCAGCTGGAGGTGGGCATCGCCACGCACATCCAGAAACTCGTGGGCATCAGGGAATCCGTCTTGCCTGAGGATGTGAGTGGCCCCCACTGCTCACTGACCTTTGCCAGCTCTGTGGGTCTGGGATTGCAAAGTGGCTTAGGGTGGGTAGGGGGCTGAAGGCCGTAGGGTGTCAGAGATAAGTCCTTCCAGACTTGGGCAAGGAATGTTCCCTCCTGGGCCTTGCTTTCCTCCTTGGACGCTAAGGGCGCAGGGCTGGGTCGTTCCACGGGCTCTCCCCGCACTGACAGTCAGGGTGGGGGCTCCAGTGACAGAGGGCTTAGACTTTGCAGACAAACAGACTTGCATCCTTCTCAGCTGCCTACTAGCATAGCCGTCCTGTTTATAAAAGCCAGCTGACCTCGGTTTCCTCCTCTGTTAGCGGGGACGGTAATACACACCTTTGATTGTTTGGGAGAAGGTTATTCATGAGTTCATCAGCTATTTAAGTACCCACTTTGTCCCAGGCAATGATTTAGGCACTGGGGATACATATCAATGAAAACCATGACAAAAATCCCACCTTCCGAGAGCTTATGTCCTAGTGGGGGCGGTGAAAGAAGAGCTGAGAAAGGGTGTGGGACCAGAACTATAGCCGTGACTATAAGTATCCATATATGTGTGTATGCGTATTGTGTACACACAGATGTGTGTATACACACACGTATGGTGTGTTAGATCATGATAAGTGCTAAAGAGAAAAATAAAACACAAAAGGGGGTGGAAAGTGTCCGAAGGTCGTATTTTTAGACAGTGGCCGGGAGAGGCTTTACTCAGAGATTGACGGCTGAGTCAGACCTAAGGGAAGCATGAGAAAGATCCCTGAGGATTTCTAGGGGAGGGGCCAGCAAGGGCAAAGGCCTTGAGGTGGGACCATGCCCGGCGGGTTCAGGGACTATGAGAGGCGGCCCTTGTGACTGGAGCCGACTGTGGGCAGGGGCCAGCTCCCGCAGACATTCCCGATGGTGCACACAAAAGCTCTTGGCCCTATTTCCTCCCCTGGGTCAGCACAAGGGAACGGGGGTGAGACTGGAATAGGCCAGAGCCAGATGTGCGGCCCTCTCCCCAGGCCATTCTGCCCCTGATGAAGTTCCTGGAGGTGGAGCTCTGCTACATGAACACCAACCTGGTGCAGGAGAATTTCAGCAGGTCTGCAGCAGCCCCCGCCCTGCGGTGCCCCACCCCCTCCGCCTCCTCCCACCCGCTCCGCCTTCCTGGCCTCGGCGTCCCTTCTCAGGGGAGGATACAACCAGTCTCTGCTTAAATGCTTGCTCCCAGGGACAGGGAGCTCACTACCTAACAAGCCTGCCCACTTCATCTTAGGCTGAGCTGAAACCTGCCTATCCTTTCTCCCTTAGCCCTGGGTCATCTTCGGGGCCTTGCCGACTGCAGCTCTGCCCTCCTAACATTACAGGCAACTGCTGTTCCTCTCCCACAATCCAGGGGAACTTCTAGTTAGAGTCTCTCTTAAAGCAGGGGCCCAGCACACCAGGCAGCAGGGAGTAGAGGCCAAGGGTGTGGGCTCTGGACCACCTGGATTCAGACTCTGGCTTCTCTGCTGCTTTGTGGGAGGCCTTGAGCAGATTACTCAAGTTTTCTGTGCAGATGATTGTGGTTCTGGCCTCTCTTGAGGACTAAATGAGTCACGTGAAGTGCTGAGAGCAGTGCTGTACAGAGGAAGTGGTTGGTGACAGTACCGATGACAGCAACAGGTCCTCCACACAGGATCTGGGTCCTAGGAGGCTGCCGGCTCCTCCCCCCAGAGTTCTGCTCCACTCCCAGGGGTGCAGCGGGGTCCACAGGAGCCCCCTTCTTTATTCCCTAGGCCATAATATACCATTTGTTCAGCTCGGATTTTTGTATGAACAGAATTTAATCTCCACTAAGATAGGAGCTTTACTGTCTCAAAAGCGGCCAGAACAGTGTCTGGTGCATAATGAGCATTTAAATATGTTGAATAAGTTATATAGACCCCCCCCCCATTCTTAATCACACACACACTTTTTACGTACTTAACTGCCTGACTCTACTTTGACCCGTGAAAGTTCAGTGACTTCAGCTGGTTCTGAGGACCGTGGCTTGGTGGCTCATGTTTTCTCCTCACAGATGGTAGATGCTTATCCACGCTGTGTGAAATCCCATTCATTTTGGCCACCCCCATCTTGAATCATGATTCTGTCACTGGGGTCCCAGCCTCCCCCCACCTTCGTTTGTTGGGGTTTGATAATCCCCCTAAGGAGGATTCTTCGCTCGGTTGTGAGACATGTTGGATAGCACTGGCCCGTGCGCCCCCCGCTTGTCATCTTTCCCTCGGGAGCCCAGCCCTCCCTCCCCACACCGCCTGCCTGCAGCCCTGGCCCCAGCCTCTCCTGAGGAGCCGGTGGAGGTGGGGGTGGAGGGTGGCGTGGGGAGGAACTTGGGGTGGGCTTGGGTCCCCTCCTCTTTCTCAGGAGTGTCTCTGCTTCCTCCCCTCCCGTCCTCCTGCCCTGTGTCCTCTGCACTTCACCCCAGCCTTCTGACCCTGCTCTGGACCCACACGCTCACAGTGCTGACGGAGGTGGCCACCTCCCAGCGGAACTGCCCCCTGGCCTCTAGGAGGCTGAAGGTTGTGCTGCAGGTAATAATACTAGTAACGACAAATAATAACCCTGGTGGGAGAGTGCCTGGGGTCACGACCTCTGCCCTCTCACCCCTCAGAACCTGGAGATCTGCTTCTACGCAGAGGGCTGTGGCCTGCCGCCCGAGGCCCTGCACACGGCCACCTTCCAGGTAGGGGACTTCTGGTGAGCTGGGGGGGTTGAGGGGGGAACTACCTGCCTGTGCTCGCCTGTGTCCAGGACCGGCTACATAATGTACAGGGCCTAGCACAAAATGAAAACGTTGGCCCCTTTTTCAAAAACTATTAAAAATTTTAAGACAGCAACAGCAGACTATTAAACCAGGCGTGTGGTTCTTCTAAGTATGGTGGAGGGGTGCTGTGCAACTGCATGGGTGGCACACCTGTGAAGCCCACCCTGGGTGCCCCTGGCTGTCTGCCAGGGCAATCTGAGGATGCATTCCTCTCTCATAACTCCCAGTGCTTTCCATGTCAAATTGACGTCTCCCGCCTTGGCTGTGAGCTCCTGAAGGGCAACGCTGGGCTGTGGTTGAGTGTGAAGTTCAGGTCACTTTTCAGCTGTGCCCCGTTTCCAGGCTCTACAGAGAGATCTGGAACTGCAAGCAGCCTCCAGCCAGGAGCTCATCCAGAAGTACTTCTGCAGCCGCATCCAGCAGCAGGTGAGGCTCTCTTCCGCTGCCCTGCCCGCTGAGCACCTGGAGCCCTGCCTCTCCCGCCTGCCCCAGCTGACTCTGCCCCCCAAACCCCAGGTAGAAACCACCTCTGAGGAGCTCGGTGCTGTCACGGTCAAGGCCTCCTACAGTGCGTCTGAGCAGAAGCTGCGTGTGGAACTGCTCAGCGCCTCCAGCCTGCTGCCTCTGGACTCCAATGGTGAGTGGAGGCTGCCTACTCCCCACATCCCCACTCTGGTCCCCTGCGTCCCTGGGGGCTCTGCTGGCCCAGCAGGAGCACTGGGTACACTTCCTCCGGATTTCCAGGAGGAGGCGGTGCTGCTGAGTGGGCACAGCTGTAGAGGGTGGGGACTGAAGCGGGCAGCTGGGACATCCTTGGCCAGTGTCTCCTCCTCCGTGCCACTTGCCAGGTTCCAGCGACCCCTTTGTCCAGCTGACCTTGGAGCCCAGGCACGAGTTCCCTGAGCTGGCGCCCCGGGAGACCCAAAAGCACAAGAAGGAGCTTCACCCACTGTTTGATGAGACCTTTGAGTTGTGAGTGGGTCCCCACGCTCACCGCCCTTCCCCAGCCCTGGACCCACCTCAGGCCTGCTCCTCCTGGCTGCAGCCCAGGGAGGGGTCACCTGGCACAAGGGTTTGCTGGCACAGGCCTCACACCTACTCCCATATATTGGACTGAGAGGCTTGCTTCCAGGGAAGGGTGCTGTCCCTGACGTCCTCTGTTCCCCATGACAGGTGGGCCTGGGGACACAGGACCCCATAGTTTTAAAGCCTCAGCTCACGGGCAGAGCAGGCGTCATAGCTGAGAGCTAACTTTGCAATCCTAATCACCCCCCGCCCCCAGTCTGTGGCCTCTTTCTCCCAGCCCTGGCCTTTTCACAAGAACCAGAAGGTGAACCCATGTGTGGGAGTGGGTGGCAGTGGCAGTGTGTGGGGCCGGCAGCTGAACCCGACTCTGCCCCCCACCTAGCCTGGTGCCTGCTGAGCCATGCCAGAAGGACGGGGCGTGCCTCCTGCTCACCGTGCTGGACCATGACACACTGGGGGCTGATGACCTGGAAGGGGAGGCCTTCCTGCCACTGCGCTCGGTGCCAGGCCTGACTGGGACCCAGGAGCCTGGCGAGGTGCCTCAGATCCGCCTGCCCCTCACCTACCCTGCACCCAATGGTAGGCCTGAGCCCCCGGGCAGGGCAGAGGCCATGAGGCTGCAAGTTTGGGGCCCAGCCCAGCAATGGGGGTGCTGGAAGGGGCCCCCAGAGAGGCGAAGTTGGGATCGGAGAAATCCGTCCTCGGAGGTGGATGCAAGTGGAGCCAGCGTGGTGGCTTGTGTTGCTGAGTGGCTTTCTCGGTCTAATCAGGAGACCAGTGACACTTAAACTAGGTCAAGTGTAGTGTGACTCTACCTGGTGGGGAAGCTCGTCAACAAGTTTACCTGGGGAGAGCGGCAGATCTCTCTGACCAGGGGGCACCTCCTTGCAAAGCATTTCCCAAGGTTGATAACAGTAATAGGTCACATTTGAGCACCTACTACGGGCTAGTTCTAAGCACTTGACATATGTTAACCATTTCAAGCCTTACAACCACCCAAGGAGGCAGGTATTGCTTTTACAGATGAGTAAACTGAGGCACTAAGAGGTGAACTAGCTAGCCTAGGGTTCTCATATAAAAAGGTAATAGTAGAACCCTGAGGCACCTCTCAGCCTCTTACACTGCACTTGGGTCAGAGTGTCCGGGCCAGCATCGTTGTGCCACAGGCAGTGAGGGTGTCTCCAGTCTTGTCCGTCAGGCTGTCTTGTGAGCTTGGATGGTATGGGTCCATCACCGGTTTCCAGGTTGGCTGGAGAATGGGTCAGTGCTATGTCTCCTGACACTATCGGGGCACTGCCTCTCCCCGAGTCTAACCTCCAAACGCCTCTCTTTGCAGGGGATCCAATTCTGCAGCTGTTGGAGAGCCGGAAGGGTGATCGCGAGGCCCAGGTGTTTGTGAGGCTGCGGCGGCAGCGAGCCAAGCAGGCCTCCCAGCATGCTCCTCAGCCAAGGCGGTAGCAGTGGAGGTTGGGGATGGGTTGGGTCCCTGGTAGGGAAGGGCTTTCTTGGGAGATCTGGGTTCTCTCCCCCACTGCAGCCCTCCAGCCTGGCCTAACACTCCAAAAGGGCCTGCAGATCTGGGGAGCACCAAATACGGAAGGCCCAGAGTGCAGACCCCTCTCTGGTCCTTCTGCCAGGGCAGGGGCCCACAGTCACGGGGGCACCATTAGCAGTATTTATACTCCCTCCTGCCTCCCTTCAGCCCTGGCCTCAGCATCCTCTGCCAGATTCCAGCACCAGGGGGAGGGGAGGCAGCTGTCTGCATCTCCTGCCCCTGCTCCCCTCCTGGGGAAAAGCTGCTCTGGCAGAGCAGGATCTCAGCCACCTGTTTCCTGGCATGCCTGTTCCAGCCACTCGATGAGGGTAGTGGGGAGCGGGCAGGTTCTCTTGTGCCTGTTGGGCCTATTGGGGTCAGGCCTGCAGACACAAAGCCTCCTGGGGAAGGGAGAGGGGATCCCGCCAGAGATGAAGCTACAGCTGCCCTGGCGGTGTAGGGATGGTGGCCATAATGAAGGGAGCCTGGGTCCTCTCCTGAGGTGACTACCAGCACCCAAGCTAAGGAGCCTAGAGCCAGGGACCTTCTGGCTCTGAAGGAGTGAGCACTGGCAGGCAGTGGGGCTGGGACGGTGGGGCAGAAAAAAAGAACAGCTTGGCTAGCTGTGTCTGCTGATGACACCGCCTCCCTGGGACAGTACCTATCACTAAGAAATTTTCTTAGCAAAAATTAAAAAACTAACAATCCATTGTTCTCTTAGAAAATATACTGTTGGGAGCTGGCCCCGTGGCCAAGTGGTTTAGGTTCGCGCACTCCGCTTTAGCGGCCCAGGGTGTCACCAGTTTGGATCCTGGGCAAAGACATGGCACTGCTCATCAAGCCATATGAGGTGGCATCCCACAGAGCAGAACAAGGAGGACCTACAACTAGAATACACAACTGCATACTTGGGGGGGTTGGAGAGAAGAAAAAAAAAGATTGGCAACAGATGTTAGCTCAGGGCCAATCTCTGAGGGAAAAAAACTTGTTAAAAAATATGTATACTGTTGACCTGCAGTGGGGTCCAGATTAGTCAGGTGATGCAAACCCCCTCCTCGCCCTCAGCCCTTGAGCTGCCCACACCCTGGGGCCTGGCCCATCCCTCACTCCCCTACGTAACAGCAGGGAGGAGGGTGTGGGGTAACTGATGCAGAAGCAGGGGCTGGGGGAACTGGCATAACTGGGATTTCGGCCAAGGGCTCCAAATAAAACACTACCAGGCATATCAGTTTCTGTGGTCACTGCCCAGCCCAGGGGCCTCGCACGCTAGCAGAACACCATGAAGCCTTGGGGGCCCTCCGAGGGGTGCACGCCAAGGGTGAGTGGCTGCTCTAGACAACAGGGCTCAGAGGAGTGGGGTCCCAGCCCTGCCCGGGGGAAGGTGGCCTGTGTGTTGGGACTCAGAGCCTGAAGGCTGGTTGTTCTTCTAGCTGTTGTGACCCTGGTTGAGTCACTTAGCTTCTCTGAGCCTGCAAAAGTGCGATGTGGGCAGAAAGTCAGATAAGAATCGCCAAGGTTCCTTTCAGCTCTGAACCTCTGAGACCCATACAGAGAGCCCACTAGGTGTGTTTTCTTCCTCCCACCTAAGCGGCCAGCTAAGAGAAGGGGGAAGGTGGAGGTGGCTGAAAGGGTGGAACCTTCATCCCTCAGGGGGCAGGGCGGAAGGCAGGACGCTCCCTCTGGGGCTCACTTTTAATGCATTTATGAGAAGGCACTGTTTGTTCCTCTGAAAAACAACTAGAGACCCTGGTGTCTTTTGGAAAACAAGAGTAAGTGAACCAGTTGCAGCTGACAATAGCCGACGAGAAGAGCTGTAGGGCCTGGGAGGTCTCTGTGTCCAGGGCTAAAGGTCCCCGTCTCATCAACCCCAGGAGGCCTGGGTCAGAGAGCACGTAAGCTCTGACTAGAGTCTGGAGCTGCCTTTGGGCCCGAATGGGCCAAGGAGCCTTGAGGCCTCTTCGGCCGCCTAGCCACAGCTCAGGGGTGGGTGCATGAGCTGTTTCTGTGGTGGAGGCAGGCTCCCAGCCCAGGTGAGGCTGGAACCTGGGCTGCAACAGCTGAGCTGGCCCACCTCATAGTTCAGAGGCCCTCATTCGGGGCCCCACTCCCCCTTGCCCCCATGTAAACAAGCTACCACTGCAAGTTCATATTTTATTTCCAATAGGTTTGGAGCTTTGTTGATTTTTGCATTTTTGTAAAAAAAGAAAGTTTTCACTTAATTCATTGAAAGCCCTTTCGTGCTGAGCCCAAGGGGGGGCCTGGGCCAGGGCCAAAACCTTCACAGCCCTCTTGTTCCCACCCCAGACCCCCAGTGCTGGGAGTGGGGTGGCTTCCCTCCACCCGCTCTGCCCTCCCGCCCCTGCCACATCTCTCTGTACAGAACAATTTTTTAAATGGAAGCTAAAACACAATATACATTGGACAGGCACGCACACACATGCACACAGGCGTCCGCTCCAAACAGGGGCAGGACGTCAGCTGCACTCAGAGAGCACCAAGGAATGCATACGGAGCCCCTCCCAGCGAGGAGGGCAGGGCCTGAGCCCACCCTTGGTCCTCACAGTTCGCAGCTCCTCCCCAATTGCCCTGCTAGCTGCCAGAGGTGGGTAGACAGCACGGAGGGCCAAGGGCCGTGCCAGAAGAGGGGGACAGCTGAGGGCAGCTGGGGGGTTAACAAAGAGGGCCATGCCAGCCAGGTAGGTGGCCCTGGGGCCAGGGTGGCTGCTCTGGGAGTCCGGAGAGAGAGGACTGAGGTGAACCCCCGGCCTCAGGAACCTGAGGGGTAGAGCTCGGGCTGCCCCTGGAGGAGCTTCAAGGGCCCACAGTCAGGAATGGAGTGGCCCCGCAGCTTTGGCCTGCTAGCTCCAGACTAAACACACATTTGGTGAAACCTAGGAGCTAGGCTGGCCCTCCAGCACACCCCCTCAAGCCTCAGCTGGGCACCAGGTCCGCCCCGGGTCCTCCACACCCCTGGCTCTCGCTCTGGCCTGGGCAGGCAGGTGAACACGGCCTGTCCTGAAGGCTTGTCCCCCTCCCCTTGACCCTTCTAGCTTCCCACCCTTCCCTGCTCAGGCCCCAGGAAGAAGTTAAAAATAGTTAGTTCCTACATAAAAAAGAGACAGAAACAGATTCCCTGCCAAAAGGCCGATGGGAGAAGAGGGCATTTTGTCTCTGCAGTGGAAAAGGCAGGGAGTGGGCAGGGGGAGGACTGCAAAATAGTTTTTTCTTTTAAAAAGTGCTTGGTAAGTCTGTTTTAAAGTGTGTGTCTATATCTATGTACAGATATACACACAGACACTGTTCACACACTGGCTGCCCACGCACACCTGCACACATACAGAAATGTATACATAATCATATACATATACATACATACATATATATATATATATATATATACACACATATATATATATATATACTTTTAAAAAGTCCTAGGTGAGAAGATCTGAGCCAGGCCGGGGCCAGGCCTGCAGGGTCACGACTGGAGGGCGTGGGCCCGGCCTGGCTGGCAGACGGGGCACTCGCTGCCCTCGGCACAGAGCTCGCAGAGCACGGCGTGTTGGCACGGCAGCACCGCTCGGTTCTGCTCCTGACACTTAAGGCATTTCACCGACTGCATGTGGAACACGGCCTGCAGGGAAAGTGCATCGTGGTCACTGGCCTGGTCTCTGCTGCTGGCCTGGCCCTGCATCAGACAAGGAGTTCCCCTCAACTCTCACCCAGTCCCCTTGGGATGAGAAAACTGAGGCACAGAGCCTGACAGTGTGTTCACAGGACCCAGCTGACAAAGGAGAGAGCAGCGTCAGAGTTGAGGCTGATGGCCTCAGGGCTCTTCATTTCTGCTTTCAGCTGCAAGGCCGAGCGTGGGGAGTCGGAGCCCCTGTGCAGGGGAGGGGGAAGGCCAGGCTGCTCTGTAGCTCCCACCCTGACAGGCTCTTCCCCGCACAAAGGCTTCCACTTGTCTTGTTTGATCTGTAGTGACCCTAGGCCCCCAAATGAGAACAATGAGGCCTAGAGAGGGCAGTGATGTGCCTGAGGTTACATGGCTACATGTAAGGCCTGGACTGCCAAATGCCAGTGAAGGAAAGAATGCTCTTTCCACTGTGCCAAGCTCCCCTGGGGACCCAGCAGGGCATCTAGGAATGCAGACAGAGTAGCCCTGGGGACCTACCCATTCTGGAATGTCTGCTGGTATGTGCAAAGCTCACAGGAGAAGCCGTCAGGAAGCAACTCAGGGCCCAGACATACTAATGCAGCTCAGGTCAGCGCCTACCCTCAAAAATGCTGGGGTGGGCACTGACGCCCGTCCATCTCAAGTTTTCTCACCTCCCCCATGACTGACATTCTCTTTCTAGCTCCCTTCCAGCACAGCATTTTGTGTTGGCCCAGCTGCTGGGCAGAGACTCTCAGAAGGAAAGTGGCCATCCCTGGAGCAGCGTGGACCCATCTGAGTCCAAGCACTGGCTGAGGCCACTGTACACCCACCCCAACCTGGTACTCCCCTAACTTCCTGGGCTGACCTTGTCCACTTGTTCCAGGTGGGCCCGCAGCTGCTTCTGGAGAGAGTAGAGGGTGGAAAGCGAGAGGGCCTCCAGGTCAGAGAAGGTAGGCAGGGCCTGCGGGTCAGGGCCTGAGTGCAGCCGCTCCAGCTCCTCCTGTAGCTTCTTCACCTGCACCTCCAGTGCATCCCGCTGTTCGCGGGCCAGCTCGCACTCGGCTCCTGCTGCACTTGCCCGCTCACCGGCCTCCTCTGCCTCTTTCTTCCAGGCATCACAAGCCTGTGGGCCCAACACGCAGCACCTTGTCACGGTGGCGCCCTGCCCCTGCCCCCTGCCCCCTGAGAGTGCATCTCCGGGAGCCTGTGTGGGCCACTGTGGCTGTGGGGCCTGCTAGGGAGCTGGTCAGCTGTCTGGGGATGGGGGCAGGGAGGAGGCTGATGCTGCCTGCAGAGAAGAGAGGTTTCAGGAGCTGCAGGAGACCCTGTGTGGGCAGGGAATGGGGTTGGACCCAGCACAGCAGGGGAGCAGTAGGCAGAGCTCAGCATGTTAGCTGGCACCTCCAGGGGCAGCCAGCTGCAGCTGGACAGAGGCTCATCTCAGAACCTAGACCCCTGGATGTAGAGCCTGGAGAGTCAGTGCTTCTGGCGAGAGGCCAGAAGTGCTCTGGGACCAGACCAAACAAGCAGCTCACAGAGGGAGTTCTAGGCCTAGGACACCAGCCACCCAGGGTCCTGACTGGCAAGACCAGTCTTTCCACAGTGAGAGAGAGTCAACAAAACTGAGTTTCTGCTCTGTTCTCCAGAACCCCTGGCCTTCCCTACCCCCTGCACCCCTCTGTGTAAGATGAGCTCCAGGTGGACACCAGCAGGCACTGGGGGAGGCAGGTGAGTGTGGGGGCCTCGTACCTGCTTAGCCTGCTTCCAGGACTCCTCCCACTGCTTGATGGTGCCGTTGGCTTCATCCAGCTCTTGCCGAAGCCGGGCCAGCTCAGCAGCCCCTGGTCCTGACAGGAAGGCAGGGGAAGTGCCTGGGGAGAAGCTTCCAGAGGCAAAATGCTCCCAGATGCTGCTGTTCATCCCATTCAGACCTGCCCCATGAAGAGGAGGAACATCAGAGCTCTGAAAAGCTTTGGGCCCGGGCCCTGGCCCTGTCCAGCCCTCCGTGAGGGCTTCGAGGGCCTGGCTGTGCAAGGCTCCAGCAATGTCAGGCTGGGGAATTTCACAGGCATGTGTAGATGCCACCGTTGAGTCAGACCTCCTCTAGTGCCACCTGCTACTTATCAGCTGCCACTGAACTCCTGAGTCTCAGCATCCTCATCTGTAAAGTGGGGTTCCCATGACCTGCCTCACAGGGTGATTCAGGGTACTTGGGAAGTACCGCAGGGAGAGCAGTCTGTGAAGGTGGCAATTTGTGCTCGTGACTTCACTTTCGGACTAGAGGGAGGGGAATCTTCTTGTGCCCTGATGTGAGGCACAGGAGATTCAGGAGAAAAGACACAGGCCAAAGCCTCAAATGATGGCAGAGCTGGAGCAGGAAGAGCTCAGGGAGGCCTGGGTCCATGCCCCTTGTTTTACGACAAGGAAACTGAGATAAAACATGTTGCCAAGAATCACACAAAACAGTAAGTGGTGGAACCTGTGCACAGGCAGGGCGTCTGACTCCAAAGGCCTACTTTCCCCAATCAGCGAAGCTGCATGCTTGTTCCCCTAACCCTCGACTCGCTCACCCATTCAACAGATGCTTACTAACACTATGTGCCCCTGTGCTGTGGCCCTCAGGGCAGCCCCTGTATTCCGGAGGGGGACCCATATCTACCTCTGGCCTCACTCTGCTCACACATCATTCTAATGACTTCTTTCCTGCTCCCTTTCCCATTCGTCGAGCCAGGATGTTCCAGAACTAAATGGATTTAAGACAGTCTGTCCTCCAACCAACACAAGTGCATCTACAATATGACAGATGTCATCCCATGTGGAGATCTTGCGATGTGTGCTATCTATGAACCTATTTGCCCTGTCCCAGAGGCAGGAACTCAGGATCACTGTACCGACATGACACCATCCCAGCAGCTAGCTCTACTGGAGCATCTCTCCTCCACACTGACGGCATTTCCTCTCTTGGAGAGAAGCCACTTCCTCAGAGAGGGCCCTCTTGACCACATCCAGGTTAGGTCCCCTCTATTATTTTGAATCCCAGCATCCAGCCTTTGACTCCACACACAGAGACGGTCTCTAAGTCTGATCTAATGTCTGTGCACCTCTGCCTCCCTTGCTAGACTATGGCTCCATGCCAGCAGGGACTGTTGAGCTCACACTGTATCTATAAACTGTGCTCAGTAACCACATGGGGAAGGAATGAAGGTGTGGCCAGTAAGCTGGGCTATAGTGAAGATGCCTCCAGAATATGGGGCAAGTCAGACAAATGTAACACTAAGCATCTAGAGCTGACAGCATCAACATAAAAGAGAACAGCCAGCCTCCAAACTAGAAAGGTGCTAAGAAATCCATGTGCTGCCCTAATCTCCAGAGTGAGATGAGGGAAGGTCCCAAACCTGGTCAGAACGACAAATGGTAGCTCAGAGGCTCAGCATGACCAGGATGCCCAGCACCCTCGGGGGAGGGTATTTCTGATCTCCTTAAATAGTTGCTGGGGAGGGGTAGTAAGGACAGCAGCCGCTGTTTATTGAGAGGCAGCAGGTTGAGCCCTGTGCTAAGTGTTTTCTGTCTGTTGCCTCCGTGAATATTCACAGCAGCCGCCACACGAGGGGATGAGCACCCTGGCCCATGGCAGTAGAGAGTGCAGGTCTCCACGCCACACTTCTAACTACTGCGTTTTGACATGCCCTCCAGAACCCCCAGTCCACACTGCTCTAATTCTGTGTTCAGCAAAAAGCCGTTGGGGCTGCAGCTAGGCCTCCCTGGTGCCTTCCTGCCAGGAAGGTGGCCCTGAGCCTGGGGTGAGCCTGTTCAGACTTCTCCCTTGGCCTTCTGTGAACGTGGCGATTGTGAGCCCACCTCTGGGAGCTCCGGGTGACTGGGCAGAACCACCACACTGGCATGAAGAGCAGACCAAGGCCCTGGAGACTCTGAAGTCACTGCTTCTCACGGTGCACTAGCCCTGGGCCTAGCACTTCACTCATGTTATTCTGTTCAAGCCTCACAACCACCTTATGAGGCGGGTGCTGCCATTATACCCATTGTACAGCACATGGGACTAAGGCAGAGGAGTTAAGTCACTTGTCCGGGTTCACACAGCTAAGGGAATCGTGGAACAAGGACCTGAGCCACCTTTCAGCCCACAGCCCCCACTCTAACCTCTGCCCTGCTCTGCCTCTAGCCATGGACAAGGCAGCTAAAAGCACTTTCCAAAAGCCTAGGTTCCTGCTCCAAGTCTCAGAGAGCCAAAACCCCTCTTACCCAAAGATCCATGTGATGCTGAGGTCCCCAAAAAGGTGTTTTCTGACTGGCTCAGATGGCCCTGGGGCTGCTGCAGGAAATGTGAAGAGAGGCTGACAGGAGGGGATGGGGATGCTGAGTGGAAGGAGGCAGAGCTGCCCAAGGAGCCAGGGATGTTGACAGGTGCAGAGCTCTGCAGCAAACTGCCGCCTGCAAGAGAGGCCCCAGAGGGCAAGTGAGCGAGGGCAGGGCAAGCCATGTGGGGCCACATGGAGCAGGGGACTGCTCGTCTGCCCACCCTGGGCCAGGCTGGACCCCTAGGAGCCCTCCCATGCCACCCTGCCCACCCATCGCCCAGTACCGATTGTGATGCTGGCCGGGTGGGGCACTGTGCTGTTGTCAAAAGTCTTCTCTAGGGCGGCGACCCCAAACTCATTCAGGTCCAGGTCATCTAGGGCAGACTCTAGGGACAGAGTGATTGGGGTGTGAGCCTCCCGAGGGGCCACACAACCCCGAGGTTCCAGGCCTTGCTTCCCGGACCCACCTGCCCTTTACTGCCTCATCACCTGCCCCGCCTCCTCTTCACACTCAGTCCCACTGGACCTGCGTGCTCTCAAGCCTCTGCCTGTGCTTGGGCTCCCCTCTGTCCATGCTGTCTGCCTAGCCAAGTCCCACGCAAATGGCTCTCCTTTCTGAAGCCTTCTTTGATAGCCCCAGCGGGAACTGAGTCTTAGTCCCTGCCTCTAAAAGAGGTCTTGTCTCCTGATGTTACAGCTCGCATGTCTCGCCCCTAAGCTCGCTGAGGGCAGGCAGGTCTCTGGGCCTTCAGGGGCTAGTGCATAGTAGGTGCTCGACAAATGTCCCCTTCCCTCTGCTGAACTGGACTGGGAAGGTGAGAACAGTGTCCCTCCTTGAGAGCAGCAGCAGCATGTCTTCATCTCTGTCACCCCCAGTGCCTGCACAAGGACTTGGCACAAGGTGGCACCCATAAATGACTGCTAAAAGAGAAGGGCAGTGGCTTCTAATGACCAGGAACTCTGAGTAGAGTTATGCAGGTTGTTCACTGCACAAATATACCTAAGGAGAAGATAAGTGGGGCCTGAATGACATATGTTGTGGAATCAGACTGCACTTGTCCAGGGGAAAAGGCATCTCTTTCTAATTTGCACAAAAGAGCAAACTGAAGGGCTAATTTGCTATAAGGGCTAGTCTGGGCCCTATACCTTGGGCTCATTTTCCCTTTAGCTCAAAGGACCCAGAGTGCCCACCCTCTGACTCTCCCAAAACAGATGTCTAAAGTGACCAGTATGCTGGTTTGAGTCTCACTCCAGAGACCTAGTACCTAACTCCAGACCCAGTCCTGGACTTGGCAAGAGAAAATGGCCTAATTACCTATGACCGACTCTACTGTGTCGCTGGTGGGGTAGAACGGCAGAGCATTTGCATTCATGCCAGGGACACTGCTGGTGCCAGCAGGGCTAGGGGGAGTAGCTGCCAGGCTGGAGGTGATACTAGAAGAGATGCTTGAGGTCAGGGGGCTGCCCACAGGGAGGATGCCCAGCATGTCCTGTAACGAGAGAGTGAGGAGAGGCATTGGGATGCCTGCCCACGGAGGCCATGGCTGGTGTTGGAGATAGGGGCTGGGGGGGGCAGAAGGAAATGGTGCATCCCAGCTCTCGGCCAGTTGCCTCCATGCCCAGATGGGGCCCCACCCTCTCAACATCTTGTTGAGAGGCTGGAGCTGGAGAGGTGTGGCTTGGAGGCTGTAGGACCCACTCACCCCTAAAGTCCCAGAGTACAGGAAGGGAGAAGTGAGTCCAGTGCCTGGCACAGTAGAGACCTCAATAAGTATTTTTTTTCTTTTTTTTTTTCCTCCCCAAATCCCCCCAGTACATAGTTGTATATTTTTAGTTGTGGGTCCTTCTAGTTGTGGCATGTGGGATGCCTCTTCAACATGGCCTAATGAGCGGTGCCATATCCGTACCCAGGATCCGAACCCTGGGTCGCCGAAGCGGAGAGTGAGGACTTAACCACTCAGCCACGGGGCCGGCCCCAATAAGTATTTTCTTTGACTGACAGATGAGTGATTCCAGGAGGAGGAGCTCTAGGACCTGACCCCCGCCCACTCTGGATTTGGGGCTGGGGCCCCACGTTAGTCCTGCCCTCAGCTTGTGGGAAAAGCAGTGTCCCCTATTCCCTGAAGCCTCCTGGGGTTCTGGGCTTAGCCTGTCCACAGCGGGTGCCAGAAGAGGAGGAAGGAGACTGAGAGCTCTATACCTGTTTGGGCTGAAGCAGAGGCTGCTCCTGACTCCTGGGCTCTAGTGAGTGGGGTTTTAACTTGGCCTGAGAGAGAAAAATGAGGAGCAGAAGATGAGTGTGGTGCTAGGGAGGGCCCTGAGTCTAAGAGTCCTCCTAAGCATCAACCTGCCATGGCTCACTGAGGCTGCAGGTACCGGGGGCAGGGAGACGTTAGACACCTGTCATGCAATCCCCCTTCACACACATGTACCTCATTCCCCTCCCCACCCCTACTCCTTTCCCTCCCCTAGGAACCAAGGGAGCTGCTCCTCTCCTCTTGGTAACTCTAAGCTTCACATAAGCCCAGTTAGCGACCCCTCTGTCCTGCTCCCCAAGGCCCTGCCACTCCATCAAGACAGCACAGGACAGGAAAAGACCAGATGTGGGGTCAGAAGACCAAGGCAGGAATCCCTGCTCCTCTATTAACTGGCTCTGACACTGGGTGAGGTGCTCAGGCTCTCTAGCCTTGCTATCTTCCTGTCTTCATCTGTACAATGGGATGGCCTGACTCACTTGGCTCAGCTTTGAAGAGACGAGGACAGGGGCTTCCTAGCTCCCAATCATTCTCCCCTAGCTGGACTGGGACAGCCCTCCAGGACTTCTCTTGCCCAAAAAAGGAGAAGGCTAACCTCACTAGGCTGCCCCTCTCATCCCTTACCTGGCATTTGAAATTTTTCAGGTACTCAGCTCCCACCTGGTCCTCCCTCTCGAAGCCAGGAGCCTTCTTATAGCTGCCAGGGGCGAGGCCAGACTCCCCAGGGAAGACAATGCCTTCCAGGTTTGGGGGCTTCCTGATGGAGCCCGGCGGGGAACCACAGAGGTTAGATGGGCTGCCTAGGCTGCTGTTTCTACAGAGGAGCTGCAGAGAAGGAAGAGTGGGCTGGTAGGCAAAACGCAGGCTGGGGCGTGGCCCATCCTCCGTCCCCTCCTCGGAGGGAGATTCCTCAGCAAGGGGCTCTGTTCCATTTTCATCCGCCAATGGGCAGCAACAATCACCCAGGGACCCAGAACCCCATGAGGGAATTCTCTGTATGCGTGTCAGGGGGGTGAGAGAAGGCTTTTGTCCCTTCTACCAGCTCTACCCAGACTGACTAACACAGGCTCTGGGAGCACCACCCCTCACCTACCACAAGCTTTGGACAGAGAGAAGAACCTTGGGGCAGAAAGGGCAGAACCCCTTGGCCCAAGGCCAAATACCAGGGCCTCCTCTCCAGACACAGGCTGAGAGGGTGCAGGGGCATGAGAGGCAGGTGTTGGCTCCTGGGTAGGCAAGGTGCCCACCCACCCCCTGGACAGGCACGTACGGCGCTGAGGTCAGGGGCATGCGGGCTGGAGGGGCTCACGGGCACCGAGTCTCCGGCAGCAGATGGCATATACAAGACGGGACCCGGCTGGGTGGGGCTGGACACAGATGAGGAGGGCTGCAGGTCGTCACTGAGGGGTGGCTCTGCAAGAGACAAGGGCAGGGTGTCAGCAGGCTGTCCCTCCAAAAATGCATTTGGGTCTCTTTCAAAGGAGACCATGCATCCCCGCATACATAAAGGGGAGGCTCCTACCTTATTTCTATTACCGTCAGGTACTGCACACTTACTGTATGTCAGGCATTTTGTATTAATTGTGAATCTTCACAATGACTGGAAGGTATAAGTAATGGCATGTTCTCCATTTTACAGATAAGGAAACTGAGGCTCAGAGAGGTAAGGTAAATGTCTCAAGGTAAGAAAGCTAGGAAACAGAAGAGCTGGGATCTGAACCCCAATCTGTGTGACTTCAAAGCCTAGGCCATTACTTACTTTTCTGGGCTGCCTCAATCGGTGGTCCCACAGCTGAGGACCATCTCTCTGCCAAGTATAAGATTCCCCTTCCCAGGGGCCTCAGTTTATTTTTCACTCAAATTCCAGAGATAAGGCCTGAGCCTGGAAAGAGGTTAAGTACAACCAGAGCTTGGGGTGGACACAGGTTTTAACTTGAGCTCCACCCCTGAGATTGGCAGTGGTGGCCTGGAAGGCAATGTTGAGATGGAGAGCTGCACTGTCCGACACAGCAGCCACTAGTGAGCACTTGGAACATGGCTGGTCTGAACTGAAATGTGCTGCAGCTGTTCAAATACACACCAGATTTCAAAGACTTAGCTTGAAAAAAAAGGTAAAACATCTTGATGACTTTTTATATTGATTATTTTTGAAAGGACACCATTTTATATCGGGTTAAGTAAACATACATTGTTAGAATTAATTTTACCTGTTTCTTTTGCCTCTTTTTAATATGGTTACTAGAAAAATCTAAAATGACACAAGGGGCATTATATATTGATTGGATAGCTCTGCTCTCCACTGGGCTCAGCAAGGCAGAATGCTGTGTTCAATTAGTGATGTCTGCCATGGGTGTGGCAAGTGGTGGCTGCTGGGATCTGGTTAGTTGGTTCTGGGAGGGTGCCTCACCTTGCCTGGGACTGTCAGTGCCTGACCAGGGCCATAGTCCCTGCTCTGTTTCATGACCTAGAAGTTCCAGGGCTTTGAGGCCAGTTCGAGAGAGGTGGGGTGGGAATAGAACTTCCAATGGGGACAGGACCTGCTGCTGGCTGACAGACAAGTGGCCATTCCCCTGACTTGAGCCTGAGCAGTCGCTGAGGGGAGGGGAAGAGAGTGGAGAGGGTACTGCCCCAGGGCAATAGGAATAGCATACGTTCTACGTGGGCGAAGGCGCAGAAAGGTCCTCGGGGACAGCTGCCCGACTGCTGCATGTCGTTGCATTTGGTGGATTTATAGATCTGTAAGGGCAGAGCAGAGGCAGGTCAGGCTTGGTCAGAGAGGGACAGGCAGGCATGGTGCCTTCAGCATGGGTGGGTTAGCTTAGTAATCTCCTCTTTCTCTTCCCCATCCCATGCCTCTTCCCTAAGTCTCTTGTCCTACCAACTTCTTACTCAGATTCCTGAAGCAGACATTACACCCCCGTACTGAGGAAGCCCTCCCTTCTGGGGTCACAGGTCCAACCAGCCACAACCCAACCCTCAAAAGGGATCTTCTCCACGCCGCTCTCCAGGGGTCTTGGCCAGTGCTGTGACCTCCAAATATGCCTCTGGCCATTAAGGGAGCCAAGATCACAGGCAGCACGCGCCCTCCCTGGGGCACCCTGGGCTGGGAACTATGCTAGGTCTAACTTTCCACCCTGTTGTCTGGAGCCCCCATAAAGGTAGTCTCTAGCCATGTGTCCATCTCAGGGTGTCCTGGCCTCCATGGAACCAGGAGCAGGGACAGCATGTGCCTCTATGTACCCTACATAAGATCTCAGCACACTGATATGGCTCAGGGCCATATACATGAGGCCAGTAAGCTGGGGAACTGTCACGGATGTGGCTGGTACCTAGGCTCTGAGCTGGAACAGAACAACCTGAGGGGCTTTCTTATTTTTCAAATCCTATGTCACTGGATTGTAAGCACCATGAGTGGTACAAAGCCCAGAATGACCAGGTCACCATGCCCAGTCCATGCCCTCCCTTTAAGGAGTCCTGGGGGAAACAAAACTGGGAGCAGAGGGCTGCATGGTGAGGGTGGGCTCAGAACACGGAAAGTTGCCTAATTAGGGTGCGGAGCTCCTTTAGGCACTGCCTGAGGGGGAGCATGTGGCTATGAATCCGTTTTGCAGGATGGTGTCAGGACAGACTCTGCCAACATCTGCCCAGACCCTCCTCCCTTCCTTTCTCCTTGCTTCCAAAGAGGATATGTTAAGCCACCTGCACCCTCAAAAGGTCCCAGCCCTAGCCCCTGCTTTAAGACCCACCTCCGGGTGGAACTGCTGCTCTGTGCGGGTGTGGCAGTACTGGCAGGAGTCTCCATTCTCACATTTGCCAGGGTCTCCCCACTCATCCCCGTGTTTTACGTTCGGACATGGAGACGACCTGGCCCAATGAGAGAGTGGGGTCAGATGGATGCAACAGAGGGAAAGATTAGGATCTGGGGAATGCCAACTACATCTCTGTTCAGGGCCCCTCTCTGGTCTCCCTGCCCCGCAAGGCGAGGCTCAGAAATAGAAAAGATCAGTTGCAGAGTGAGGGCCTTACTGGGACCAGAAGCCAGGCACTGCTTCTCTGGCCCAACCAGGCTGCATCACCAAGGAGGACATTATTTTGTTCTCTTCAGCCAGGTCCTCCCACCAAGCACTATGTAGCCCAAGGAGAGCCAGGTGCTAGCCACAACCACACTTTCCACACCATGGCTTGGCCCTAGCAGATGTCGCTCAGAATCAGAATGGGGTGGGAGTAGGGAGTGGCAGGGAGGGCCTCAGAGATCGTCTGACCCAAGATCCTCATTTCGTGCCAGAAGAGGATCCAGCTAGGCCCCCCATCGTTCAGTTATCCTGACTATTCCCTCCCTTGTACCTGGGCCCTGAGATCCTGTAAGCCCCAGGGCTGGCGCCCTGCCTCCCTGCGAACACAGTGGAAGTAGCCTCCGCTGTGATCCCTTCCCTGACACCCCTCTCTCCCACAGCTGGCCTGTTTGAGCCAAAGGACCTGTATTTGTGTTTCCGGGGACTCCGCCGCCGGTCCTTGCTGTTGTGGTAGTAGGGACAGGCATAACCCTGGCGGCACAGCCGCGGAGGTTTCTTGCACGGCTCCGTCTTATAGTTTCCCAGCACATAAGCAGTCTCTGCACAGGAGGCCAGAGGCAGGGGTCAGGTGGGTGGGGACAGGGAAGGGGAAGGAGAAGCCACCAGGAAGGAGTCCAGGAGCTGAGGCTCCTGGGAGAGATATGAGCAAGGCCACCTCCTCATGGGTCAAAGCTGAGACTAAGACCCAGGAGAGAGATAAGGAAGACACTGTCCCTCCCTGGAGATATTCACAGCTCACAGGGTAAAAAGGGCACCCTTGGAGGGGTTGAGAACACATGTATGTGTACTTGTGTACATGCATGAGGACATATGTGTGAAAGCCCCCTGAGGAATCTGGGGAGCCCCTGGGGTGATGGGAGCAGGGCAAGGTGTATCTGGGAAAACTCCTCCAGAAGTGCCCCGAATGACAGAGCTGTGGTTGGCTGGATGTAAGCTGGGATGAGGGGGCGAGTGCCTCCCACCTGACCTGAGGTGGTGGCTTGGGTTGGAGAAGGCAGTAGGTGGTGGTAAGCCAAGTCCTTAGGGAAGCTACAGGCAGGAGAGGGAGAGGACAGACATCTGGCAGGAGAGGGCAAGGCCATTTGTGTGGCCACCTTTACCTTGCCACCGCGGCTCCTCACTGAGGATTTTTTCTATCATGGCATGGCTCGCGGCCCCAGCTGACTGGCCCTCTATGCTGCCCTCTACTGTGGTCTGGCCGTTCTGCAAGGCCTCCATGGCCTGGAGCTCCCTGGGAGGAGAGGAGAGGGCGGCGAGGGGGCATGAGGGGGAAGGAACCACTGTGCCAGCCCTGCATTCCATCTGTGGTACTCATCATGGTAGCAGCCAGGCCCCAACCCCGGCCCACAACCATCAGCCCAGCACAGCCTCCAACCCACCTGATGTCATAGACAGGGGAGCGGAGGTCATGGGGCCCGTGGGCAAAAGCACAGTGCAGGCCGTTTTTGGTGCAGTTGCCTTTTGAGTCTGTCTCGTGGATGCAGATTCCAGTTTTGTAGTAGCGCAGGTGGTACCTGCGCTCAGTGTCTCCTGTGGTCCTGTGCAGGAATGGGCACCTGAAACATGGCAGCGGGGGGGTCACTCACCTTTGCCCCCTGCAGCCTGGGCTACCAGCCTCCACCCCTCCCCTACCTGTTTAAGGCTCTCCCTATGCCCCAGAGGCTGCACTGATGGAGGGTCAAGGAGGTAAGCAGTGATGGGCCCTGCTGCAGTAATAGAACCACTCTCCCACTGCCAGTCAGGTGCTGTAGCCTAAAGGGAGCCCAATAGGGCCTGGCATTCCCACTTCAGCCTGCTCAGCAGGTTCTCTCGAAGGCTGCTCAGCCAGGGGCCTGGGCTGTCCTGAAGAGAGGCTCCAGAGGGGGACACTCCTAGGAGACAAATGCTGGCCAGCTCAGGGCTCCTTGAGAAGCAAATGGCTGCTCAAATATAGGTGTACCCCATGTGCCCCGAGTGCTTCCTGAGACTGGGGGGACGGGGCGGGGTCAGCAAGCCTTTGACCTCTGGGAGAGAGAAGCCCTGGTGCAGGGACAGTTCTGTACCCACAGAACCCCCGCAGTGCCTTCCATCACGACCTATGCAAGGTTGAAACAAATGATGAGCAGGGGGCCGACCCCATGGCCAAGTGGTTAAGTTCTCACGCTCCGCTTCGGCAGGCCAGGGTTTTGCCGGTTCGGATGCTGGGCTGGACATGGCACCGCTTATCAAGCCATGCTGAGGCGGCGTCCCATGTGCCACAACTAGAAGGACCCACAACTAAAAATATACACAACTATATACCGGGAGTCTTTGGGAAGAAGAAGGAAAAATAGAATCTTTAAAAAAAGAAAAAGAAAAGAAAAAGGACTTCAGCTTGGTTGCACAACTATTTAAAAAAAAAATGATACACAGGGTCAATGAATGTCCCCTCTCAGTAACATCCTAGGTTTGCCACTTCATGTTTGTCATTTGTGTTGTGCCCTGGCTCTCCACAGAGCTGTATGGTAAAATAGGGCCAGCAAATGGGAAACTAGAGAGGCTCTATGTCACTAAACAGCCAGCCTTGGTGGAAACTGCCTGGGATAGAGTGGGTGTTGGCGGGGTGGGTCCTTGTGACCTGCAGGCGACCATGACAGAAGGCCCAGGGAGCCACTTTGGTTCAGATGTGGCCCTTAGGCTTGGCAGAAGAAAGGCCTGTGTAGGGTTTCCCAAATGTGGAGAAAGAAGAAAGGGCCTCTCCCAGAGGCTGGCAGGATCTGAGCCCAAGTTCAGGCCATAAGAAGATGAGCCAGGCTACAAGAGTGCCCCCAAATGCAGCCTCTGCCTGGCTCCTCAGACTCTGCCTGGCCTATTCTGAGGGCATCTGACCCAGGAGACATGGTCTCTGAGGGCTGGCTGGGGGGCACTCACTCGTCGCCCTCCGGGCAGAGGCCCGTGGCCTCGTCGTACTTGGTGCAGTAGACGTCGGGGCTATAGTTGAAGGTGCCGTCCCGACGGCGGATGGACCGGCGGCGCCGCTGGTTCACGAAGTGCCAGTGGAAGCAGGTGTAGGGCCGATGCTGAGTGCATTTGTGTTGCACAAAGAGTGGGCACTGCTCCGTGCGGAATTCCTTCAGATACCTGCAGGGAGAGCCCCCACGTTGGGTGGGCCAGGAGCGGAGAGTTAGGCCCCTTGCTTCCCAGCAAGAAGTTAGCCACAAAATCCCCCGAGGGCCCTGCTCTGGGGTGCTAGTTCCATTGGGACACCAGAAGAGGTCCACAGATAAGGGTGGATCTCAGCAACTGGATCCTTCCCATATACCCAGGTACCAAGCCAGCCTGAAGAGCAAGAACCACAGATCAAAAGGGCCCTCAGCAGTCAACTGTCTGCCATGGTGACCACTGGAGGCCTTGATCAGCAGCTTGGTTCTCTGAGCCCTCCCTGAGGCTTCCCAGGCCAAATCACTGATCACAGGCAAAGGCTTGCAAACAAGAGTAGGAGGAGCCTTGCCAGAACTTCCTGCGGGGTTCTCTGCTGCCCAGATCTGCCCTCCAATTCCTGGGGGCCTCACCTGGCCCAGAAGCAGGGCTGGGGCTCCAGGCTGAGAGCCAGGGGCTGCTGCTTTGGAGCTGAAAGCCCAGGTCACAAGGAATCCCTCTGGACTACAGACTCAGATAGTTACTGTCCTGTCTACCTACCTCCTCCCAGAGACGTTTCCCAGCACCATACAAGTAAGCGTGTGGGAAGGAGCACCTATTACAAGCATCTGAAGAGACTCTTCCTCTCAGCCCTGCCTACCCTCAAGAGTCTCACAAATGAGGGCCTGCAGCAGCTGGGGCTGTTTATGTCCCGACTAACCCTGCGATTTGGGGGCTCTGTCTGTCCTTCTGGCATCCTCCCAATCTTTGTGTCTCTCTTCTGCTCTGCATGTAATAGCCAAGACACCCCCAAAGCTCCTTTCCCACGGACCACGCAGTGGAGGGCCACCTACCCCTTACAGAACATACCATCCGTGTTTTTGTTGACTCTGTGTGTCCAGGTGGAAGGTTTCTTAGATTTGCCCCCCACCACAGAGGGACAGGCAGGCAGCAAAATTCTCTTTATTCATTCCCTCAAGCCCTAATAACGCAGCCAACAAATGGCTTGATAAAGGCATTTGATGCCAGCAAGAAGGATTGTTCTAGAAGGCACAGAAGGTTGTGTGGAGGGAACCACCCAACCTGAAGCACCTGTCCAGGCTTGGAGCAGCACCTGGAGCTGGAGGGCATGGGACAAGGGTGAGAGGGTCCAGCCCATGCCTTTGGTTCATGCCAGGATATGCAGGGTCTTACTAGTCTGGGCATATGGAAGGTGTGGGGACTGGTAAGCCCAGGGCTGAGACTTTCCAGAAAGGTTTTTGTTAATGCTAATAAAAAGCGCTGAAAAGTCCTCTCAGCCTTGAAGTGTGGAGAGGCATCCAGGTATGTACACTGGGCGGGGAGGAAGCTGGAGCTGGGTGCTCCCTGAGGAACACAACTGGGGGTTTAAGGTGGCAGTGAGGCTTCCAAAGAGCCCTGCTGTTCATTGAGTACGTATTTATTGAGTACCTACCAGGTTCAGGAATGGTGGTAGGCACTGGGAACACTGATGAAGCAGGGTCTGGTTCTTAGGAAGCCCACATTTTCATGGGAGAGCCACACCAGTAACAGATGGAATCAATTAAGTGTGGAAAAGGTTATAAAAGAGGTTTGCTCAGGGTTCCTGGGGACCCAGAGTACGGGTTCTTGACCCATGCTGGGACAGAGCAAAGGGAAGGGAAGAAGAGGTGCTAGTGGGTAAAGAATGTGGAAAGGCTGTTTTAGGCAAATGGAACTGTATGAGCTTAGAAACAGAGTATGTCTGGGCCCAAGAGCTCCAAGTACCTTTGGGGGATGTGCGTGGGCTAGGAGTGGAACTGGAAAGAGGAGGAGGTGAGGCACAGGAGGAGCCGAATTTCAGGGATACCATCTCCGGGCCCCAGGTACATTCTGAGACACTGGGCCTGATGCTCTCCTGTCCCCTTTGGCGTTGAAACACAAGGTCTTTCTTCCTGTCCCCCTCTCTGTCTGGTTAGACAGAGGAGCACTACACCTAATGCTGTACACAGGTACCAAATCCTGGCACTGAGTTGGGACACGTATCCCCCAAACTACTAGGCTGACCCCTCCTGGGCAGCACATACTCTACAGGATTCTGAACCTACTAGATGGCTAACTTGGGAGGAAACAGGTGGGAGATGGGAGAGGAGGAAGCTGAGCCCAGGGCCAGGAGCAGAGAAGAGTGAGGAATGGTTTGGACTGTCAGGTTAAACACAGGACACACAGTTAAATTGGAATTTCAGGTAAACCAAATATTTCATGGGACATATTTATACTAAAAAAAATTATCCATGATCTGAAATTCTAATCTAACTGGCACCCAGGATTTTTATTTGCTAAATCTGACAACCCTGAGAGTGGTGCCCATCTGCTTGGTATAGGTGCCTCAGTGAACACCCAGGGAGGCAGTCAAGGGAAGAACTCTAAGATGTGGTCACCCTGACTTTGGGTACAATCTGTTCTCTTGGAGAAAGAGAGGTCCTGGCGAGCCTGCTTCCTTGGGACAGTCATGGCCACAGTGTCACATGCAGATGCCAGGGCTCCAGCTGGCAGGGATGCTACAGAGAAGGACAGACACAGAGGCAACAAATGACCACATTTTAAGCCTCTTCATTTCCATTCCCGCTGCTGCGAGTCAAAGACTTGGTACTTTTAATAAATGGGTCTCCTTGCTGCCAGCCCCTCCCCTGTCCAGTTTACAATGACAGTGCACATTATTCTTCATAGAGCCCAAATTTAATTCTCATTTTATTAAAAGCGTTTGGCTTCCCCGAGTAGTCACTGAGAAGCACCAACCCTTTGGCCCGGCATTCCAGGCCCTACAAATCCAGCCCAATGTACTTTTCCAGCCTTGTTTCCCTTGATTCCTCTCCAATCCAGCTGGTAAAACTGGAGTCCTTGGTGTCTTGCAAACAGATCTTTAACTTCCCTGCCTTTGCTCATGTCCCTTTCCTTACTGCAGAAATCTTTCAAGACTGAATTCGATGGTAATGAATCTTCTGATGCCACCACGTCCACGAAGCCTTCCTTGACCTCTACCTATCCTCCCCGCTCCTGCCCTTGTCCCCAGTTAAATGTTGTCATCTCAAGTTTTTACAGTACTTTCTCTGGACATTTCTCATAGCCCTTATCCTGCACTGCATATTAATAATGTGTACATTTTTCTCTACTACTAAACTATAAAGTCCTTGATACCAGCATGAAAGAAAACAGTACAGTGACAAAGTTTGCTAAATGAATACAACAAGAAATGAAGACTCACAGAAAGAGCGAAGTCCACAAAGCAGTACCAACAGTTTCACGATGCCCCCAGCAGGCAGAGCACTGAGAGCTGGAAGGCAAATCCTATTATCTTATGAAAAGCACTACGGTGCAGGAAACCTGTAACTCAGCAGACAGGGCAGACTGTCCTGCAGAAAAGCCCCTCGAGAGAAGAGGCCAAATGACCGAGTCTAGGCAGGCAGAGAGCCCACTTTCAACAAACTATAATCAAGTGAGAGAAATTTCTAACCTTTTGCTTAAGTCATTAATGGAACTGGGCCATCTACTACCTAGGAGACGACAATGTTTGCTCAAAATTTCCCTTCTCCCTCTCCCCGCCAACCTTGTGCTAACCAGCAATGCAGTGCCCAAGGGGCAAGGAGAAAACCACTTAGAAATCACACTTTTCCATTTTCATGGATTGAAATGAAATATAAATTTTCAGTGGAAGTGTACAACTGTCTCCATTAAGCTCCAATCCACCTTTCTATTTTAAAGGTTTGAAAGCACAGATCTAAGGAACTAAATAGGCTAAGACTCACTCCTCAATTCAACCGGCTTTCAGGAAACCTCAAGAAGTCCCGGGGTCTAACCAAGGAGGGACGATTCGCCAACCACCCACTCCTCGCCTCCAAGATCTGGGGAGGTCACAGGGCCATAGGACTAAATTCTTCACACTTCCATCTCCCAGGAATACCTGAATCCAAGGATAAAAGCCAATGAACACAGATCAGTTTCGAATTGCAAGGCCTCAGTGTCCTACGATGGCCAGGATGAGTCAAGAAACCACTTAGGCCCTGAGTAATGAGAACTGTCAGAAAACGCACACCTTCAGCCAGTAGAAGGGATCCACAAAGCCGAGAGGGAACTGCGACTGGTCAGCACTTCACCTTGAGCAAGGAGCAGCACCTTCACATTTGCCCACTGGGGGATGACTTTATTTATTTATTTATTTATTTATTTTTAGGAAGATTAGCCCTGAGCTAACATATGCCAATCCTCCTCTTTTTGCTGAGGAAGATTGGCCCTGAGCTAACATCTGTGCCCATCTTCCTCTACTTTATATGTGGGATGCCTACCACAGCATGGCTTGCTAAGCGGTGCCATGTCCGCACCCGGGATCCGAACCAGTGAACCCCGGGCCGCTGAAGTGGAATGTGTGCACTTAACTGCTGCACCACCGGACCGGCCTCTGGGGGCTGACTTTAAATCAAAGCTACTTTTCACTTCTTTTTAGGACATCACATTAATTATCCTACTAATGGCTTATTTATAAATGTAAAAAATTATGAAAGTAACAGCCATTTTACAAAAAAATTGGAAAATGGAGAAAAGGGCAAAATCACTCTTAATCCCACCACTCATGTTAGCCTTTTGGTCAATTTTCTCTCAGTATTTTTACACAGATATAATCAAAAAGTATCATATCACTAAACTGCTTTACAAAACTATTAATACTTTTCTCTAAAAATTTTTAGAGTCAAATACATGCATCCATTTTTTTAAAAAAAATCAGGGGCCAGCCCCATGGCCAAGTGGTTAAGTTCATATGCTCCGCTTTGGTGGCCCAGGGTTTCGCTGGTTCGGATCCTGGGCATGGACCTAGCACTGCTCATCAGGCCATGCTGAGGTGGCGTCCCACATAGAACAACTAGAATATACAACTATGTACTGGCGGGCTTTGGAGAGAAGAAGGGGAAAAAAAAACAGATGGTAGCTCAGGTGCCAATCTCAAAAAAAAAAAAAAATCATCAAATAATACTTTCAACATTTATTGAATTATCTTTATTGTCCAAAATTCTAAAAAACAGCAAAAATCAGGCTACCTGAAATCTAAATTCAATCACGTGTCCCACTAAACCAACAGCGGTAACACATAAGGGATTAATAGTAAATTCAGTAAATTGCATCACTCTTCAGGAGGTGTTAGATCAAGTGCTAAACTACCACCAGCTCAACTTCTAGCTAAACTTTAAATCCTATTCCAAGTTGTCTCACTTAACAGATTGACCTGTTTGGATGTTTCACTCCTCTAAGGAGGAGTGTGAGGAGAATGGGAACAAACTGAATACACAGAAAACTATTAGAGATGATTGACAGAAAAACCACGTAAGTTTAGAGGCAATGGGGAGAAAGCAGCCGATGGCTTAATCCATATCTATCTAGTTCGCCACTGCTTCTAAAATAGTGTTTGGCATGGCCTCACTCTGATTCCACCTCCCCTGCTGTCACTGATCTGCTCCCCTCCCCAACAACAAAGCAAATTCTAGAGCAGGGTCAGCAAACTTGTTCTGTAAAGGACCAGAGAGTATTTTAGACTTTGATGGCAAAGAGGCCAAATTGAGGATATGATGTAAGTACTTACATAACAAGAGAAAACAAATTTCCACAAATTCTTTGATGAAATTCAAAATAGAATAATTGGCTAACAATTTTTGGCAATACAAGTCTAATAAGGATGGATTTGGGGGTGTAGGGATAGCATTTGCAAAGTTGGGGGTCCCTTTCATCAAAATTGAATACAAACATTCATCTGTTAATGCTGATTCTGTAATAAGATTTTACATATTTCATCGTTGAAAATGTCTTTCCACATAGATAGGTACTCCCAAATGCTGTTATTCCACAAGCATTTTTTTTTTTAAAGATTGGCACCTGAGCCAACAACTGTTGCCATTCTTTTTTTGTTTTCTGCTTTTTCTCCCCAAATCCCCCCAGTACCTACTTGTATATTTTAGTTGCGAGTTCTTCTAGTTGTGGCATGTGGGACGCTGCCTCAGCATGGCCTGATGAGCGGTGCCATGTCCCCACCCAGGATCCAAACCAGCAAAACCCTGGGCCGGCGAAGCAGAGCATGCAAACGTAACCACTCAGCCATGGGATGGGCCCCCACAAGCATGATTTTAATTGAGCATATTCGTCTCTTAGAAGACATTTATAGAATTCTGAGTTTTGTGTGTGTGAGCAAGATTGGCCCTGAGCTAACATCTGTTGCCAATCTTCCTCTTTTTGCTTGAGGAAGATTGTGGCTGAGCTAACATCTGTGCCAACCTTCCTCAATTTTATGTGGGATGCTGCCACAGCGTGGCCTGACAAGTGGTGCAAGGTCCATGCCTGGGATCCAAACCTGCAAATTCCAGGCTACTGAAGCAGAGTGCTTGAACTTAACCACTATGCCACTGGGCCAGCCCCTATGAGAGTCTTGATATTTGCCTTTTAATCATTTCCAATTAATGGTTTGGTGTAAACTCCTTAGTTGCACAGCTAAGTGAATTTTGAAATACGGAAATTTCCTTTGCATTCACATCAAGATGCAAAATCACTGCTAGAATTATAGTATGTGTTTGGAAATCAAATCCATGGTAAATCTTCGTAGGAATGGAGATCTCATCTTTGTTTTAACTTTTTGTTTTTCTTAAAGATTGGCACCTGAGCTAACAACTGTTGCCAATCTTTTTTTTTTCCCTACTTTTTCTCCCCATGTCCCCCGAGTACATAGTTGTGTATTTTTTGTTGTGGGTCCTTCTAATTGTATCATGTGGGACGCCACCTCAACATGGCCTGAGGAGCAGTGCCATGTCTGCGCCCAGGATCCGAACCAGTGAAACCCCAGGCTGCCTAAGCAGAGTACGTGAACTTAAGCACTCTGCCACGGGGCTGGCTCGTTTTAACTTTTGATAGCACAGGAAGTGTTATGGTAGCTTGACATGACTTATGATTCAAACAACGTTAGTCGTCAAAATGACTTTATTGCAGTATGAGGTTTGCATATAAGCAATGTTTTGCCTTGCAATTTTAGGGTGAATTCATTAAGAAACACTATCAAGTCTGCAGCAAAAGCTAATTTCCAGTCATTCAGCGTTCAGTAACAGTGGGTGAGAACGATTCCTCTTATTGAGAAAAATTTCAATCTCCGCTCTGAACTCAAAAAAATCACAAGAAAACTTTACCACTGCTAAGCCATGAAACCGTTGTGTAATAGGGCATGTCAGAATATTCAGCTTCTATTTCTGACAAAAATTCATGGAACTGATGAAGGTTAAGTCCACAAGAGGGAGTGTAGTTCATCATTGATCCTAATGGTTGAGTAACATATAATAGATTCAAATATTTTCTGAAAATTACTTGCTAATGAATAATACAATACACAGGCTTTAAACACTGTACATTTCCATAAGCTCTGTAAACTTGTCCAATTAAATCTTTTTCTGCTCCACTCATATTCTTACCATCACCAGTTTTAACACATATTAGCAGATTATACTTCAGGTTGTAATGCATTAGTGTTTTCTTAACTTTTTTGAAAATATTCTCAGTTGCAGTTTAGACTATTCATAGGGGCTTTCAGTCACTTGAAACATGGCACTGAGACCATGAATAAACAGCTAAACAGTAACAGCATCTGTTGACTCATCAAGAGCCAAGGAAATCACTCAAAATCATTTGCCTTGTTTTTTAATTGACTATTGCTGTTGCTCCGAGAGACCCCAACACTTTGAAAAACTGCTCTTGCTGAAAGGCTAACACTTTAAACAAGTTTGTTTTCTCTGGACACATTTCTTTAGCTGCTGTTATAAACACAATTTAATTAATTCAATATTGGCACATGGCTTTCTTTGCTTGGCTAATAAATGAGCCACTTGGAAACTTGCTTCAGTTGTAATCTCATTTTCATTTTTACGAAGAAATTCTGCTGTGACGAAACAGTGCCTTTAAAATTTTCTAATTTTTCTCACCGTTGCTTTCCTATGACTTGGGAACATTGTGACAACTGCTTAGTCTGGTAATGTTGATGGATTCTTTCAGCATAGCTTTTTTATTAAAGACAGCTTTGCCATCTAATTCGATAACAAAATAATCCATACTCCAATGAGCCCTAAAAACATGACATTCCACATCCATTTTTCTCTTCGTCTCATTTTAACACGATAGGTAGGCAACGGTAATAAAGAGTAAATAAAATAAGTGGTATGCTGATACACATGGCACTGGGACCACTGTCAAGTTATAACTGTGTCACTGTGATTTGTAGCGCACTGCAATGTAAAGCGATGAGAGTGCCCCACATGGTCTCTGTCACAAATACTGAACTCTGTGGGTACAGTGCAAAAAAGTAGCCAAAGATAATATGTAAACCAATAAGCGTGGGTTCCAATAAAACTTTATTTATGGATGCTGAAATTTGAATTTCATATAATATTCACGTGTCATGAAATCTTCTTCTTTTTCAATCATTAAAAATGTAAAAACCATTCTTTGCTCATGGGCCATACAAAAGCAGGTGGCAGGCTGGATTTGGCATACAAGTTGTAGTTTGCCAACCTCTGCTTTGAAGAGTTGGTATTCTGCAACACACCACACTCTCCCCTCCCATCTCCATACTTTTGCTCATGTTGCTCTCTGTGTCTGGATCACCCTTCTGGCTTGTTCTCTGCAAGAGGGTTCCCTGATCCTGCCCAGTGGTGTTAATTGCCTTCTCTTTCATGTTTCCACTTCAGTGTGTGAACACAGCTGCTATGTCCCCTACCACAGCTTTTTTTTTGAGGAAGATTAGCCCTGAGCTAACATCTGCTGCTAATCCTCATTTTTGCTGAGGAAGACTAGCCCTGAGCTAACATCTGTGCCCACCTTCCTTACTTTATATGTGGGATGCCTACCACAGCATGGCTTGCCAAGCGGGGCCATGTCCACACCCAAGATCCGAATTGGCAAACCCCAGGCCGCTGAAGTGGAACATGCACACTTAACCGCTGCACCACTGGGCCGGCCCCAACCCTACCACAGTTGATTTCAACTGCTTTGTATGTAGCCATGTCTATTCATCTTTGTATCCCTGCACAGAGCCAGCTCACAGCATGTGTTCAAGACATGTTTGTTCAAAAAAAGCATCCCAAGTGGTGCAAGCCTAGTCCACAGCAGCTACATACTAACCCAGCAAAACAGAGAAGCAATTCTAATCTCTGACTTAGATGCTTCTCCTGGCAATTAAAAAACCAGTAACTTCTCAGGGCTGGCCCCGTGGCCAAGTGGCTCAGTTCACTCACTCTGCTTTAGCGGTCCAGAGTTTCACCAGTTTGGATCCTGGGCGCGGACCTAGTGCCACTCATCAGGCCATGCTGAGGCAGCGTCCACAGAGAAGAACTAGAGTGACCTAAGACTAGGACATACAACTGTGTACTGGGGCTTTGGGGAGAAGGAGGAAAAAAAAAGGAAACCAGTAACTTCTCTGGTTAGCTTCCCCACAACATCTACACAGCCTTGTTCCCCACACCGAATACTAAATTTGAACTCTTCCACCTCACGTGCAGACTAGAAAAGCAGCCAGTGGGATGGCTTGCTCTGTAACTGTTGCTGGGAATGTGTGGAGAACACTAGAGATGTGTTAAATCCCTTTTTCTGTTTCCTCCAACAACTAAGGGGTATTATGATGACTATGTGGCAAAAGCTGTGTACAAACTAAATATATCAAGTGAAAAAAAATAAAAATATGTAACCAGACTACAATTAGGTATACTATATGCAGAAAGAAAAAGTGGACTGAAAAATACATCCAGTATTATCGATTTTAGGGGTTATCTTGGCTTTTCTTTACCATAACTGTGACTAATTTTAGAATTAAAAAAGAAACTTGTTAGGAAAGAAATCCACTATATTAATGACAACTTGATAGGGAATCTATCCTAATCCAAAATTAAATGAAAGATGTATGTTGCTAATAAGCCAAAGGAGTTCTTTTAAGTTAAAAGTGAACTATGGGGGCTGGCCTAGTGGCACAGTGGTTAAGTTTACACGCTCTGCTTTGGCAGCCCGGGGTTTGCCGGTTCAGACCCTTGGGTGCGGAGCTTCGCACCACTTATCAAGCCATGCTGTGACAGGTGTCCCACGTATAAAAAAGTAGAGAAAGGGGCCAGCCCCGTGGCGCAGCAGTTAAGTGTGCACGTTCCACTTCAGCAGCCCAGGGTTTGCCGGTTCGGATCCCAGGTGCGGACATGGCACCACTTGGCAAGCCATGCTGTGGTAGGTGTCCCACATATAAAGTAGAGGAAGATGAGCACGGATGCTAGCTCAGGGCCAATCTTCCTCAGCAAAAAGAGAAGGATTGGCAGCAGTTAGCTCAGGGCTAATCTTCTTCAAAAAAAAAAAATGTAGAGAAAGATGGGCACAGATGTCAGCTCAGGGTGTCTTCCTCAGCAAAAAGAGGAAGATTGGTGGCAGATATTAGCTCAGGGCTAATCTTCCTCAAAAAAAAAAAAGTAAACTCTGGTAAATCTTTCTAAAGTGAATGACTATTAGAATGCCATTCTGTTTATGATTTGTAAAATCTGATTTGGACACATATGTAGAATAGTCAGATTTGAATAAAAAGTCAAATAGGGAAGACAATGATGGCCTCTGGAGAAGCAACAGGAAGAGATGGTGCTGCATCCCTGCATGTGCTCAGAACTTGATGAATTCCTATATGCACAGTGAACAGCAACATGTGAGCCCAAGAAAAAGGGGGCAACAGACTGAGCTGACAGAAGAAACTCACCCTGGATGCCCCACAGCCTGGAGGTCACGGCCCCAGAGGGCTGTGAGCCTGCTGCTCTCCTGGCCAGTCAGTGGTCACTGCTCACAAGCCTCACACAGGGGTGGCAGAGATCTGGCAACATGATAGAAGTGCCTATACCCCTAAGAAGCCATCAATGTTCACCTTTATTATAGCGAGTCTCATAAAAACTGAATTTCATCTTTTTTAAGCAATATACAAGCTTTATCATGGAAACAGAATCTTATGGTCCTGTTCTTAAATATTCTTTATTGAAATCTAACCACAACGTGATAGGGTTCCACAACTAGCAAAGGAAAGCAAGCAAAAAACCCCCAGTCATTGTCAAAGATTGTATTGTGTCCAAAGGCTCAAACGACACATCTGTAATCTACTGTTTTCTATATTCATATTAACCCTACTGGCTATGTTTCTTCCACATACCTAACTCCTAAAAAGGAATTTAGCATAGAGCTCATAGTTATGGCTTATCAAAGATTCTTCATTTTTAAGTTTGAGAATAAAATATTTTTTAACTTCAGGAAGAATATTAGGAGAGCAACCCACAACTAGAATATATGACTATGTACTGGGGGCTCTGGGGAGAAGGAAAATAAAAAAAAGAAAACTCAACCCTTTAAAAGAAAAGCAGATAAGCAGATTAAGAATCCTAAATTATTTATCCAAGTGTATGTATATATACATATACATATAGCCATGTGTCACTTAATGAGGGGGATATATTCTGAGAAATAAGTCATTAGGCAATTGCATCATTGTGCGAACATCATAGCGTGTACCTGCACAAACCTAGACGGTGTAGCCCACTATACACGTAGGTTATATGGTACTAAACTTATGGGACCACTGTCAGACATGTGGTCTGTCACTGACCAAAATGTCACCATAAGGCGAATGGACTGTATACACATATATATTATATATAAAAATATATATTTCTTACAATTTGCTGAAAATCTTTCATTTTTGAAGAGCTTTAAGTAACCTACCAGTAGTTCTAGATTCAATGTTCATAAGGACACACATACACTGTTTTGACACCAAACGTAACCCAGAAATCATTCAACTTTGTAACAATAACCACACCAGTGCGAGCTGCCAAAAAAAGGCTTTTAAAAAACATGGCCAGGGGCCGGCCCAGTGGCTTAGTGGTTAAGTTCACGTGCTCCACTTCGGCAGCCTGGGGTTCACCAGTTTAGATTCCAGGTGTGGACCCACACATTGCTTATCAAGCCGTGCTATGGCAGGCGTCCCACATATAAAATAGAGGAAGATGGGCACAGATGTTAGCTCAGGGCCAGTCTTCCTCAGCAAAAAGAGGAGGATTGGTGGTAGATGTTAGATCAGGGCTAATCTTCCTCATGAAAAAAATAAAAATAAAAAACACAGCCAAATAAAGCTAAAATGGTGGTTGGTAAATAGTTGGACAATTCTTTTTTTTTTTTCCCTTAAAGATCTTATTTTTTTTCCTTTTTCTCCCCAAAGCCCCCTGGTACATAGTTGTATATTCTTCGTTGTGGGTCCTTCTAGTTGTGGCATGTGGGACGCTGTCTCAGCGTGGTTTGATGAGCAGTGCCATGTCCGTGCCCAGGATTTGAACCAACGAAACACTGGGCCGCCTGCAGCGGAGCGCGCGAACTTAACCACTCAGGCACAGGGCCAGCCCCTAGTTGGACAATTCTGATAAAGCACTATACAGCTATAGGGATCTGGCTTCCAAATCTTCTGAAGCGATCCTGGTTTAGAACATTCTGGCAGAATAAACAAGCTCAGACAGCATTATTCAGGCAAATAAAATAAGTGTCTAGTGAATTTCTGAGTGTCTGAATCTTTAAGAAAGGCTTTGATCCTATAAGTGGCTTTTAGCCAAAGAGTAGATACAGTAAGAACTTAGGGCCAGTATGAACCTCCTAGATACAATGAAACCACCCTAACCCACAGATACACACACAGGAACCTAGAGTACAAGTGCTACAGGCACTTAAGCAAGAGCTTTAAAAGTACATTTGCCACTCAGCCCACTCTTCACTGGGAAAAGTCTGACACCTGTGAGTTGTCCTGGTACCAAGAACTAACAAGAGCCATAAATTTGGTGTGCAACTAGTCCTATGTGTTCTTGGCTCCTTCTTTCTATAATTGTCCCTTTGCCCTTAGGATCCTGGAATTAGTAAAACGGAGGAGAGAAAGTTCATGTAAGGGTCATTCGCATCACGGTTTTGGAGAATATGTGAGGAGTAGTGAAAACCCTGGTTCATGCTCCCCTAAATTAGATAACACCTTGGCTTGATTCCATTTTCCTGTACACAGCTGGCCTGAAAAACCTCCAATCCAATGAACATTTTAGTATATCCATTTAAACTGGTGTGTTATTTCGTACAGTTTTCTCTTACAACTAAGTCTTTGGCCCTTTAAGAGTGTAACATACAGGCAGTCCGATGGAGGCTATAAGAATGGCGACTTGAAGTAAAATCAGAATGGATGTGGGGGCTGGCCCAGTGGCGCAGGGATTAAGTGCGCGCGTTCCACTTCAGCAGCCCAGGGTTTGCCGGTTCGGATCCCAGATGCGGACATGGCACCACTTGTCAAGCCATGCTGTGGTAGGCGTCCCACATATAAAGTAGAGGAAGATGGGCATGGGCGTTATCTCAGGGCCAGTCTTCCGTAGCAAAAAGAGAATTGGCAGCAGATGTTAGCTCAGGGCTAATCTTCATTAAAAAAAATTTAAAAAAGAAGGGATGCAGACGAGAGAAGTGTGCTCTGAAGACAGCCCTGACCCACATGTGCCCTATAAATTGAAGAATCTACTTTAGTGTGGATGTAGCTAAAGAAGGCATTTGATTAAGGCTGTTGAAGGAGGCAGCAGTGCAACTGAAAGCAGTAACTTAGGCCTTGTTCAAATACTGATAAGAATAGTACTTCTGCCATGCTAAGTGCCAGGCACTGTTTTAAGCACTTTATGTATATTAACTCACTTAATCCTTGTAACAATCCCATGGGATAGGTAATAGTGGTATCCTCGGGAAAGTGACACACAAAGAGGGAAGTCACTTGCCTAATGTCCCACAGCTAGCAAGTGGCAGAGCTGGGCTTCAAACCCAGACAGTCAGCCCTGGAGTCGGTACTGTTAAACACTATGCAGTTAACTACACTTTTCTCAACAAGAGTAGTAGCAAATTAGCATAAGTGACTCTCTAGAAGCTGTTCAAAATATGTCAGGGAGTTTTTTTATTTTTTTTAATTTTTTGTCAGGGAGTTTTTGACAGGCCCTAACTAGAATACCACAAAATAAGTTACTAAAAATAAAAACAAAAATGTTAACTTTAACGTGCTTTACTGGATATTTAATATTTATTTTATGTATTCACTATGAAGTACTCTTAGTTCAACAGTAAAAATTTTTTTTTAAATAAGAAAATACAAGTACGCGTTTCTAATTTATGTTAGGTTTGAATAGGTTTGATTTACACAAATCCTAAAGTGGCAGGCTATCAAATGCCTGCCACCTCTTGGCAGTAAAAGTGACATCAAAAAGCTACAGTAATGTTCTTACCAAAATAAATAAAAACTTAAGATATAAAAACTACTACTTAAAACTTTTAAACCATAAAACACCATGCCAAAGGTTTTTATCAACCTCTTCTTTTCTAAGCATAACTACCTCTCTTCAGTGGGGGTAGTTTTGTGAATCAGCCAAATTTAATAGGAAGGTGGGAACACGGGTATTCCCCTTCCTCATTAGAAGTTATTTTTTTAGGACTCTCGGTGGCCATATGGTGTTTCAAACACTAATAGGAAACAAATGAGTCAACTTACGAACACAAAAAGCAAACTGTGGTATAAAGAATAAGGACAGGGAGGAAACATTTCAATCAGTCAGATATGACATGATGATACTGTCACAGGCCTTAGTATCTTCTTTAACTCCTAAATAAATTGACCCACCAACAGGAAAAAGGTCACCTGACAGAGAACGCTATGAAATTTTAAGTTGCTAGACTCCTTTCCATCTTCTCCTCCTCATCAGCTCTTGATACTGCTGTCAAATTCTACACACTGGCAAAGAAAAAAGGGGTGAAAGTTGAGGGGGTTTATAGAGAAATAATAAAAAGTCTGTTGTGATTATTTGAATTAAAATATTATAGCCACTGATATCATTTTAAATGCCTAAAACATATGGCCTGTCCTTAAAGAAATGCCCATGTGAACATTAAAACAATCATCATGATACCTGAAGAATGGAATCTATCACATTTTAGCAGAACAGCAACCTTCTCTTCTACCTCCCACCCACCCTAGGAAGCAAACACAATTCATTTTACAAAGTCATTGAGAAAGATGTGCTTGTTCCTTATAACGGCCGTCAATTCGGAGACAATTTAAAGTACAACTACCATCAACTAGGAGTCTCAAACTTGCTGAGTATTCACTTATCTCAAAAGCATCCCCACAGACTCACAACATGGGGGCATTCACCTAGAATGGATACACAGGGACCAAGGCAGTGAGAAGGCTAGGCAAAGGGCACCAAGGAGCTTTGCACAAACTGCAGGCTTTCCCCATACTCAGCGATGCCGCCGATATATCAATATATCAGGCAATAACAATGCTTCATAGGCCATGTGCTCTAAAGCCTCTCTAGTAATGGGGACTCATACGCACTGATTTTTTTAAAGTCTTTTAAACTGAAATGTAATTTTTTAAATCTTTTAACTGAAATGTAATTTACACAACATAAAAAAATCACCATTTTAAAACATACATTTCAGTGGTTTTTAGTATATACACCATGCTGTGTAACCATGACCACTAATTCCAGAACACTTCCATCACCCCAAAAAATAAATCCCATACCTATTATCATATGCACTGATTTTACCCAGACTTTCTCCGCAGATCTCTCTGTTGCCCATGAGGGTATTTTAAGATGGCTGGCTGGGGTAAATCTATACAGTGGTTACAGTAAGAAAACAAGAAAGCTACATTGTCCAGAAGGATCCTGAACCCAAATTCTTGGCATTTTTAGCAATTAAGCTAATATAATTTCTATATATTGGCTAAGAATGGCAGAGAAACTTACATTCAACATCCATCTTCAAATAACACATTAGTGTGCCCCAAATTCATCCAAGATGTTAAAAGAAGAGAAGACAATCTACTAGGATTAGCCATAACTGTCCATAGTTGCAATTTCAAAATACAGAAGATGCATATGTGGGAAAACCTCCTTTAGTATCAAGCATAGCTGGATTAAAAAAAACAACAACAACAAAATGAAAAACTTAATCATTAAGCAAACATTGCCCCATTTGGGAAAACAATCCCTAGACCAGTCCATGTTTAAAGTAACGTAGCTTTAAACGCAACCTTACTTTTATCACTCTTTTGACCTAGAGTCTCTCCTCATGAGAACAATAACCTTTAGCACAGGTCTGGCAGGAGAGTCTGCAGATGTGTGGTGCTCAGGCCTTTGCAGGGCTCTCATTACCTAAGTGAGCTCATGGCTTCTAAGACACACAGGAAGGAGACCTCACCTTCAGGCATCAGGGTGTTGAAAGCGGGAAGAAGTAGCTCCACGAGGGTGTCTTGCTTTTGTGCACTTATCTGGGGTGCTATTTCCAGAGAAGGAGCTCCTTTATAGAGTGTGCCCAAGATGGATTTCTAAGTTGCGCTCAGAGGTGTCCAGCTGCCCTCACCAATAAGTCACAGTCTTTGTAGGTTGATAGAAACCACCAGTCAAAGCAGATGCATATGGATTGTGGGGAAGCCTTCTTTAGTATCTAACATAGCTGGATTAAAACAAAAAAACTTAACCATTAAGCAAATCTTCACTTTAACCATTAATTTAGATTATAGCAAATATCAACTAGGTGCTAAGCTTGAGTCTACGCTTAGCACGGGCACTTAAGACTTACTATTGGGGATTTTGTGGACTTGATTAAAGGCTACAATGAACTTTCAATTTTTGTCCTGCAAGAAATTAGTCCTACTTGATAAACAAGTAAACCAGATCCAGAAATTACCAATGGTTATTGGTAATTTAACTCATCCTGGCTGAGGTTTCTAAGCAACGCTTCCAATGACCTCTGTTGTGCAACAAGTTGTACTGTAGTAATGTACTTACAGTTTTATTGCAATATGCAATAACAATTTAAATACATGTTTGTTTCCTGGATTTTCCAAAACACAATCAGATCAATCAAGTGAAGTTCACAATATTTATATAATGTACAAACTAACAAATTCACCTCAAAATAGTTATCTATAGAAGTACTACTACATTTCCTTTGTTTAAAGATGCCCAGGAAAGAGTCCTAAATTAAAATGACTCCTGACTAGATGAGGCTATAAAGCATTTATCCTCTGTCTGCCTATAAGAAATCACCCAGTGACGAGGAAACTCCAAGAAATCTTCACTAAACTAGAATTTCATTTTGGTTTAACATAAGGGAAGTAAGAAGTCAAAGAATCAATGGCAGGTGAAGGAATCCAAAAACGGCTTAATGTCTTTGAGGCTTACATCCTCTCATAGGGTCAAAATAATGAAGTCAGAAACCTGGGTATTTTACAGGTTTTTTTGGTGACCTTTCAACCATACACTTTTAATAATGTAATTGCTGTACAGCAAAAAGCCCAAAGTTAATTAAATTTGTAGATACATTTTGGAACTTAATTGCTCCAAAATTTCCCATTCTTAAATCTGTTTACACAAAATTCTTCTAATATATAATATGGACTTGTTCTGAAAAAAGCTGCATTAAATCTAGACTTTTTCAAATAGAAAGAGAAATTACCTAGCAAGAGGTCACACAGTTCTTGCATTAGAAGAGTACTGATACATGCATATCATCATTTTACTGAGTGCTAATCAAATCTCTGGAGCTGTACAACAGAGGAAACTCTGATATAACTGTTTCTAAAAGGGCTGGATTCCTCAGGTCTAGAACAAGTGCCTGCTATACCAATTTACTGAAAGGATCACTTCAAAGTTTCCCTTAAAGCAAAATTATTCAAGAGTTTAGAAAAAAATACCAACAAAATAATTATCCTTCAAACTATGTTATGAATAATCCTCTTGGTTTAGGAAAACAAGGGCTCAAACTCTAGGACTTCAGTTGTGGGACAAGAATAAAGGGCAAGGAGGCACTGTCTGCCATTATGATGACTGGAACTCAATTTTAATGCAAATTTTTTCTGGATTATGCAAAGATTACTACATGTCACATAATAGTATCAGGCACAAAAAATACACAAAATTAATGTAATTAACTGTCGATTGCCATACTGTGACAGCTGCGTGTTGCTATGATGCTGAAAGCTATGCCAACGGTTTCTCAAATACCAGCAGGGTCACCACGGTGTACAGGTTTCAGGGGAGCTTCCAGACTGAGAGAGAATAGCAGTAAGGACCTGGCCACCCAAAAACACTGGCCATGAAAACCCCGTGAATAGCAGCGGAGCAGTGTCTGACACAGCACCGGAAGGTGAGAGGCTGGTGCAAAAAGACAGTAGGGTTCAGCTCTGCTGTCCACAGGCTCACTAAGAGTTGGAATTGACCCCACAGCATTAACACCACCACCACTATAATTAACCAATAAGAAAATTTTAAAGGGTAAAAAATTTGACAGGCAAAAAAATACAAACATTCAAAACACAAGAGGTCTGTATCTGTATTCAACAATGGGATCAATACAATAGAAAAGACCATATTTAGACTGGAACAACTTCTGGAAATTCATGCTGCAAGGAAGAAGAAAAACTGCGGGGCAGCTCAACATTTTCTAGCAAATCAAAATAAAAATGTTCCTGCCTCCTAACCCCCAAGGGCAACAACAAACGGGTTCACCTTAAAAAAAAAAGAAAAAAAATTAGAGCCAACAAGTGTACTGCTGCCATCACCTACATCCTCCTGCTCCTCAGACCTGGGATGACAAGGGACTGAAGTTTTCCAACTCATCACAGCTTCTGCATGCCCATAAATATACCAAAGAAGACAAGTGACCTCTGATTTTTAGAGGCAAAACATAAATATAAACATAAACACACACACACAATGAACACATAACATAGAGATGGGAACACCTACAACCTCCAAGCACCCAGTCAAGCTTGGGCGATTCATCCACTGTTGAGTTACTAAGTCCCCTCAAGAGCTGAGACTGAGTACTCTGCACTTATCCCACAAGGAATGGAAAGACAGGTTTTAAACAAATGAGCATCAGGAGGACAAAGACTCAGAAATTAACATTTACACAGCTGCTGACTTGTTTCATCTGTCAATTCCGAAAGGATCAGAAAGCCTTTCTAGTCCAGATTCCATAGTACACGCAATGACAACACAACATAGAAACAGAGGTTTCTGTTTCTCACATCACTCACTATTACTATGTTATAGGTATTTTACTAAAAAAACGTAATCCGAGCAACCAGGGATTATAAAGAAGCTCCAATTAGGTGAAGTCTGCAAATTTCCAAATCAAGACCATACTGTTGCTTGACCGCACCATTCAACTGACCAGTAGTCTCTGAGGTAAGACCACCTCACCAAAACCAACGGAAGGATTCCAGAAAGAACCCCAGGAAGAAAGGACCAGCACAGCAACGGCCACATTAGAAAAGCTGTGGTTAACATGAGTCAGACTGTAGCCAAGAAAAAGCTTCAAACGATCTCAACCAATAGCAGGGAATCTGAGAAAGAAACCAATACACTTCCTAAAACCGATGTTCCCCAATCCCAGGACAGCTTCCCGATGGGTCCTACTGCCGTGAGGGACAAACAAGCGCTCCTCCCGTCCACTCTGAGATCTTTCTACTCCCAGACGCTTCCTGTTCTCGGTTCACCTGGTGGCATTCCTGTGTGGATGGATCTTAAGGGTGGTTCAACCCCCAGGTTCCCAATCTCCAGCAAGCCTGAGCTACACCTGGGGGTCCATCTAAGTGTGCACATCAATCGGGAGCCCAGGGGAACGAGGGGCGCTCAAAGAGCTTCAGGGAAAATGGAAACCGACATTTGGCTCACTTAACAGGAGGGCCCGACTCTTTTCATCTTTCTTTCTCCCAAAGCACCTTGCACCAGGTACTTGCTTAATGTGCCTTGAAAGGAAATAAAAAGACGACGGAGACCTACACTTAGGTTTTCCATCTTCCTGGACTCTGGTACTGTCAGCATTTGGGGCTCCCTGATGCCACATTTGGGTTGGGCCTGAGGTCATGCTCGGACCCCATCACCCTCGGGGTCCGGACTCGGGCTGCGTTATCTGTTTAAGTGAATAAAGCATGAGTGGCCTCGGTGGACAACAGAGGCCCTTAGAGACAAAAGGCCTCCTGTGCGCAGGACGTGGGTCGCCTGACAGGACTTCACGCTAATGGTCATTCATAGGCCTTTCGAGGGCTGGCCCTAAGGAACTCATCCTGGTAGTGTCTTGCACTTCTTATCGCCCCGCGAGTGCTTGGTCCTGTGGTTTTACGGTCTGAGGAACAGTTAGGCCTCGAAGGCCTGGCTAAGATGTGTGCACTCCGCACCCCGAGCTCCCGCCTTCCCCACTCAGTGGCGGGGCCCGAGTTTCCCGCCCCACGGCCCGACCAGAGGTTGGTGGCAGTTGGAGGCAGTTGGGACCGGCCCCAGCAGGTTGGAACCGGTCTGGGCCGGGCCGGAGGAGGAAGGGGGGAGGGAGAGGCCGCCTCGCGCTCTCCCTGCGCGCGTGACTCACGCTGGCCGCTGACGTCAGGCGTGCGCGCGCGGCGGGGGGGGCTCTACGTACGTGTAGTGCTGCGGTTTCTCGGGCTGTGCCTGCAGCACCTGAGCGGTAGCGGCCGGGGGCGCCGAGGAAGCTGCGGAGCCGCCGGGCCCGGGGCCCTTCGACATGGTCCTGTCTTCCTGCCTCTTCGCCGCTCCCCTTTTATTATTCAGTCTGCGCGGTCCGCGCCGAGGACCCAGTGCGCCTGCGCCGCGCCACGAGAACGTGAAGACCCCCCACACGGCAGCAAGGGTTGCTGGGAGTTGTGGTCCTAGGTTCCGCTGAAATTTTACCGTCGGCAGAGGGTTGCTGCCAAAGGGACGGACCACAGTACCCAGGGATCTTTGCAGACGGTGTCCCGGATGCTGGTGGCCCGCGATGGCTTCTGGGGATTGCAGTCCAGCCGCGTTTCTCGTCCCCACCAGCGTGCTTCCAGGTTCGTAGAGGAGCTTTTCCTTGAAACTGGAGCCCTTGGAGTAGAAGGGGCCCAGAGCTAGAGAGCGCTTAAGGACTTCTGTGAAACAGTTCCAAGTGTAATTTCACTGCCAACAGTGTAATAATTAACCTCGCTTCCGTACTTAGTGCAGTTTGGGCTTGGTTCTGATACCAGCCCGGAGCAGTGCTTAAGAACCTGTATCGCCCGTTCTTAGCTCTGGGTCTTTGTGCCGCGGGTACCTGGAGTCCGCGAACAGCCCCCTCATTCCTGCAGCCGGACTAACCGGAGAGGCAAGAAAGAAAAGTCTGCCTGCCGGAAGTCAGCTTGATAAAGCTTTGCTAAAGAAGAGCTGCATGATCCTCTATTCCCGCGCCTTTAGTGAAGCGTTACATAAACATTTACCAACCCTGAAACCTGAAATTCCACGACTTGGGTCCCTTCTCAATTCAACAGCTGGCCAGACCAACTTGTTTCCAGTACATTAGGGGCCAAGGGCGAATTTAATCTCCGTCTAGAATAGTCTCAGGTACACTGGCAAGTTGTAGGGGTGTTGGGAAGCATCACATTGTGTCCAGAGGAAGGGCCTGGGTTTGAGTAGGGGGTGCGATTTATAATCCACTCCAGTTTACTGCTCTGGACGGCAGCTTTCCTATTTGGGAAAATATGTCTCCTCTTCCCGCCAGTCGGACAAAGTTGCTCACTTTTCGGTCTTTGTCAGATAAGCCAGTTCCCCCAGACCTAGGTATTTGGTCTTTTTTATATTTTTATATATTTTTTTAAAGATTGGCACCTGAGCTAACATCTGTTGCCAGTCTTCTTTTTCTTCTTTTTTTTTTTTCAAAAGATTTTACTTTTCCTTTTTCTCCCTAAAGCCCCTGGCTACATAGTTGTGTATATATAAAATATATACATACATAAAATATATATATATTTTAGTTGTAGGTCCTTCTGGCTGTGGCATGTGGGATGCCACCGCAGCACGGCCTGACGAGCGGTGCCATGTCCGCGCCCGGGATACAAACGGGCAAAACCCCGGCTGAAGCGGAGCGCGGGAACTTAACCACTGGACCACAGGGCCGACCTGACCTTGGCATTTGATTGTGAGCTTTTACAAAGTTCTTCACAGATATTTTAATGCTTGTCACTTAACTTTGTTTTCCATATTGAATCTGCTTAAATCCATTGTTTTTAAGACTATTTTATTAGCTAGGATTATGTTAACTAATGATCATCTCATTAAAGAAACCCCGGAGAACCTTAGTGGGGTGTGTGTGGCGGGGAGGTGAATGGAAAATTGTTCGTTTGTAAGAATGAGAGATACTTATTTTATTTGGTTCCAGGTAGCCTCACATCAACAGCCAAATTTTCAGCCTATGAAGTTGAGAAACTGGTATTTCGTTTTTTAATTTAATTTAATTTAATGTTTTGAGGAAGATTAGCCCTGAGCTAACATCTGCTGTCAATCCTCCTCTTTTTGCTGGGGAAGACTGGCCCTGAGCTAACATCCGTGCCCATCTTCCTCTACTTTATATGTGAGATGCCTACCACAGCATGGCTTGCTGAGCAGTGCCATGTCCGCACCCGAGATCCGAACCAGGGAACCCTGGGCCGCTGAAGTGGAGTGTGTGTGCTTAACCGCTGTGCCACCAGGCTGACCCCTAGAAACTGGTATTTCTTCAATTGCCAAATCGATTGTTTAACCACTGGGGGGGTTTGAAGATGAAAAATTCCAAAAGGACAAATAAAAGGTTTAGTGTATTACTTTAATCCTATTATTAGATGCTAGTAATTGGTTTATATGTTATCCCAAAAATACCCGAGTGTGATTTGAATGCAGAAAATTAGCTCGTAGTGCTAGATTTTAAATGAATAGATATCATCAGTTTCAGAATAACTGTGTACTGGTAGAATTGGGAGATGATATCATCCAAACTGCTTAAATTACAAAAGAGGAAACAGGAACTCAGAGAGGTTAAGTAATTTGCACAGAGTTACTCAGCAAATTGGTGACAGAACAGGAACCAGGACAGTAGCCTAAGTGCTGCCTTCCATTCTGCATTGTTTTGGTTGTATAAACATTTTCAGTTGTTCCCCATTTCCTTCATTGCTTTTCCTCCCCTGCACCAACTTAGGAAAAAGAAAAACATGTCTGTATGACTGCCAAGTAAGAGGGACAAACTATTTCCCCTCATCATCCTTAATTGGATGAATGTAAATCCATACCTCGTTTCTCCTGGAGCAGCTTTAGATCCTCTCTAATAATCAGCAGAACTGTAAGGACACTAACTGGACTATGTCCCCTCTAGAAGGTGTGGGACAAACAGGGTTCGGGATCTGGGAAAACCTTGGAACACAAAGAGGGTGTTAACTTAGCAACCTGTTCCTTTTCCAGGCCATTTGAGCAGTCAAAAAAGATGACGGTATTTTTCTGGTTACATCCCAGAACACATGACGGCCTCCTATGCGGGATCTAGCTGGTGCCCAGTTTCTCAGCTTTAAACGGGTTTTGTCAACAGGGCAGGAGCCTCCATCTTGGTGTCTCTTGTCAGCATGGCATGAATGAAATAGCTTAATTTTTCCTCTACCCTAGACTTTGAGTAGAAGGCAGAAAGTGAAGTTGATGAAATTATCACATAAAAGTTTAGATGTATGATAATTGATAATTAAATACATATTGTATGTGTGGTGATTGAGAGGGCTGAAGCAATGAGAGGAATTTGGTACCAGAGATTGGCCCAAAGATATTTTTGCCATAGCTCCTTTTTCAAATTGTGCCTTTTTTTTCTTACTATGGATACTGAGAGGGGACCTTTGGTGTCGCCAATAAATTTTTGAGGTATTTGTATTAATGTACAATAATTCTCTGAGTTAAAATCTATATGAATCTGGTTTCACTACTTTTTATTTTAATAATTTAAAATATTCAGTGATCCCAGAGTAAGAACTATGGAGTACAATGCCCAAGGCTCTATTTCAATTTTCTGAGCTTTGTTTGGCTGGTCTTAACCTTAAGCCTGCCTTGGTATTTTATATACCTGAGTCATCTGGAGAACTGAATATTGCAGTCCATCCAAGACATTTATTTAGGCAAATGTAGGGATTACCATTTTTATACATTTGTCATGTTTCTTAAGAAGAAGTAATACTTTTCAGGATATACCATTAAACACAAAGGCATATATTTGGTTGTCTTTTGTTTACTCTTTATGGACATGCAAATGCTGTGGTAGGACTATTCCCATTCTAGCTGTAGTCATTTCTTTTCTTTTCTTTTTCTTTTTGGTGAGGAAGATTGGCCCTGAGGTAACATCTGTGCCAATCTTCCTCTATTTTGTACATGGGATACCACCACAGCATGGCTTGATGAGTGGTGCGTAGGTCCGCTCCCAGGACCTGAACCTGCAAACCCTGGGCCACCAAAGCGGAGTGTGCAAACTTAACCACTACACCACAGGGCCAGCCCCATCTGTAGTCATTTCATTCAGTTGAATTACATAATTCAAAAATATGTTGCTTAGTAAGTTACTTCTTGTTTAAGCGTATTGAAATCACAAAGTATTTTGTGACAGCCTAAGAACATACAAAACAGTACCTATAAAATCATTTATTGACATTTGTTTCTTTGGATCTATTATTTACCCCTCCCCATCCCGCCAAACAAAAGAACTGCTTCTTGGTTAAAATGTCTATGTGTGATATATAAAATACTTGGTAATACAACATGATTTACTGAATTCTAATTCTCTTTTACACTACGTACTTAACTATCAAAATGTCAATGAAAAGTAAATGATCACAGGGAACACATTGTATTTTACTTTGCAAAATATTTACAGAAATTTCGTGACCCCTCTCGCATTACATTAGCTTGAGGCATTTAAGGTTAGGCTCCTGCCCGTCCGGACTCTTAAGTCCTCATAGGGACCAATGCAATTCATTTGCATTGACTTTCTATTGTAGAGCTTTGGAACCAAGGGAAGGATCCAAACATAGCTCCATTTTATCCAATCAGAAGAGCTGCTTAGTGTTAAGCTCTGATTCGTCCATTCCTCTTTGCATTCATCCAATCATCAGGCCACTTTAACAGCCAATCAGCGGCCTAGGTATCCACCAATCAGGGAAAGGGTCCCAAGCACGGCCTTTGTGTCGGGGGATGTCAGCGCGTTGGCGAAAGCGCCCGCCAATAGAAAAAGTCGTTGGTGTATGCAAATGAGGGCCCTATGACGCACAGACGCAGCGTGAAGCGTGGGTATAAAAACGGAGGCACTGGGGGGGTTTTGAGCGCAGAGCGGTTTGGTCGTTCGTTGGTGGAAGTTGTTTTTGTTTCTTGGCCACTGCGGCGTTTCACTGAGCGGTAGAAGCGGTGTGGTGGTCGTGGGAGCGGTCTGAGACTTCGGCATTGGGTAAGCGTTTTTGGATTTATCCGTGACTTGAGGTCTCGCCAGGCGTTGATGCCGCGAGCCGTGGCCGTTGGGAGCCGAGTTGCCGGCTGGTACGGGCTGCTGGGGTCGCTGGCGTCGGGCGTGGGACCGGGAGGTTTTTCCCTTGGGGCTTCGTTGCGGAACCACGTCGCCGCCTCTTCCCCGGCGGTGATTCAGACGTCCCGGGTTCCGGGCAGCCGGGCCTCCGCCCGTCGAGGAGGGGAAGTGACTCCTCCCCGCGCCCCCCCTCCCGGGGGAGGCTGCAGCTCCTCGCCGCCTGAGTCATTAGGGGAGGGGGAGGAGGCGGCGGCTCTCGGCCATCTGCCGCCGCGAGGTGGGGTGCGAAGGGGCGGGAGGGCAGGGGCGCCGAGCCCGGCCCGCCCTCGGGGTGCGAGCGCCGCGGCCCCGGAGTCATGGGTGTCGTCTTTAGGTGATAGAAGATGGCCCGAACCAAGCAGACTGCGCGGAAGTCCACGGGTGGGAAAGCGCCCCGCAAACAGCTGGCCACTAAAGCTGCTCGGAAAAGCGCTCCCTCTACCGGCGGGGTGAAGAAGCCGCATCGCTACAGGTAGGCGGGCGGAGGGAAGCAGCGGCCTGGCGACGCGGGCGTGTCGGGGCCCTGGCTGGCGCAGTCGGCTAACCGGTGTCCCTTCCCACCCTCCTGCTCGCTTCAGGCCCGGCACCGTTGCGCTTCGAGAGATCCGTCGTTACCAGAAGTCGACCGAGCTGCTCATCCGGAAGCTGCCTTTCCAGAGGTTGGTGCGGGAGATCGCCCAGGACTTCAAAACTGACTTGAGGTTTCAGAGTGCGGCCATTGGTGCGCTCCAGGTGAGACGGCGGAGGCGTGGCGGGGCGGAGGGCTGTGTGTGGTTCTCCGCGGAGAGAGTTTAATAGTGTGGGTCTTGTCCTCAACAGGAGGCTAGTGAAGCGTACCTCGTGGGTTTGTTTGAAGATACTAATCTGTGTGCCATCCACGCTAAGAGAGTCACCATCATGCCCAAAGACATCCAGTTGGCTCGCCGGATACGGGGAGAGAGAGCTTAAGTGAAGGCAGTTTTTACGGTGTTTTGTAGTAAATTCTGTAAAATACTTTGGTTTAATTTGTGACTTTTTTTGTAAGAAATTGTTTATAATATGTTGCATTTGTACTTAAGTCATTCCATCTTTCACTCAGGATGAATGCGAAAAGTGACTGTTCACAGACCTCAGTGATGTGGGCACTGTTGCTCAGGAGTGACAAGTTGCTAATATGCAGAAGGGATGGGTGATATTTCTTGCTTCTCATGATGCATGTTCTGTATGTTAATGACTTGTTGGGTAGCTATTAAGGTACTAGAATTGATAAATGTGTACAGGGTCCTTTTGCAATAAAACTGGTTATGACTTGATCCAAGCGTTTAACAATTGGGGCTGTTAAGTCTGACCATACATCACTGTGATAGAATGCGGGCTTTTTCAAGGGTGAAGATACGAGTCGTAACCACAGTGTAACTTACAGTTTCCTAAAAAAAAAAAGTAAACCTGGCAGCTATAGAATACACTATGTGCATTTATAATAGCTATTTTATATATTGTAGTGTCAACATTTTTAAATTAAATGTTTTACATTCACATGTGGTGGGGAGTCTTGTCATTAAGGTGTGTGTAATTTAGAGTCCAGTTGGTTTTCTCCTAACTAGACTGCACTTGTTTTCATAGTAGTAAAATGCTTTGCGCATTGTACCTTGCATAAGTCCTCATTCTACCACATGTTAGCTAACCCTCTAGCTGATAATGCAGACACTAACGGGGGATTTTATTTATAAGGGCTCTAGAATATAATACAAGTTATTTACACCAGCATCATCTGTTACTAATATTCTGGATTAGTTAGTACAGCTTTTCTTTGTGTTGTGATTGGTCTCATAACTAGGTTGAGGTTTTGTCTACCGAGAGGAGACGATACCTAAGTTCTTTTCCTTGTGGAGTTTGTATTATAGTAACCCTTGGAGTGAACTTGCTGTGGGGGAGGGGCAGACAGATCCAGGTTACTGAAACTGCCAGTTGAGATGGGGTGGAGTTAGGTTACATCTGGTATGCAGTCCTGGGAGAACCACATTATAGAGATGGCCTTCTAAGTGGTTTTAAAATTTATCCTATTGAAGTTTTTAGGTCAATTATGTATGTTGACTAAATTTACAAATAAACTTGTTTATCCAAATAAGTCTCAAAAAACTACATTGAATGTGCAAAGCTTTAATACATCCATTGTCTAGGTTCTTTGTATCCTCAAGTTTGGGTTTAGCTTGTTTTCGGTTTTGCTTGGTACACGAAGGAACTTATTTATGAAAACAAAGCACGTAGAGTCCTTTGTAAAAGCGCTGTGATTGCCATATTTGTAGTGTGAGCTTAAGACAAAGTATTAATATGCCCCCCACCTTATTGTCAAGGAAAAAAGTACTTTCGTGTAAGGCGCAATAATAGGCCAAGGGAAGTACTGTAAAATTCTAGGGTTCAGATTTGGGATCTGTTCCATGAACCTGTTTGTGAAGCAGTTTATATCTTTCTATACAGCAAGTTAGTTAAACACAAGCCCATGGGTATAGAACTCATTTTTTCTGTGAAACGAGCTTGACCAGGGATGGCCAGGCGGTAATGCATAGTATGTGAGTGTCAGCAAGATGTGGGTGTGAGAGCCACCAGTTGTTGGATGAAGGCATTCTGTGTATTTGAAGCTAATAGTCTTAGACATTAATACCCTAGAAGCTTTTTTAGTAAGTTTGAATTAGTTTCACATTCAAGGAGCTTAAGTAGAAAAGCAAGCTAGAGTAGGTTTGGGAGTGTTGGTAATAATGAGCCTTACAAGGTACACACTGATAGAACATAATGAACTTGTTTATTGGAACATCCATCATAACCAGCTCTAGAACAATCACCGATCCTGATCATTTTCTCGCGTTGTATTTCTGAAGGACACTGAAATCCTAGACAATGGAATGTGCCGTGCTCTGGAGTGTCTCGCAGTGTCTACACAAGTAGGCAGAGAAACTTAGCTATGGCGATGAGTCAGCTTGAGTTTCTACCTGTGATAACCCAAGTGGGTGACACTTGAACTTTCTCCTCTAGTCTGCAGTTTGATAAAGAAGGTTCTTGGATTCTATTGAGCAGCTTGGAATTTGCTACTTAAATAGTGCAATTTGCACTTCCACACTTTGTTTTTAGCATACTTAAATCAGAAGACAAAAATATTTCTTGGTTCTAGGAAGCCGTGCACCCGGGCTATCCCTGGGGTTAGGTGGCGGAACACAGTCTGTAAGAAGAGCACTCGAAAATTGGAGCTGATGAAGGTATCCTGTGCCCCTCATGGATGAGACAAAAATAAAGTTTTTGAAGTTGAGACTTTCTCACTTTGTTAATGGCTTTCATTTGACTAACATCTTTTTTTCACAAAATTTCCAGTGGGGAACTGTCCTGGAAGCGCTGCTTTCTGACTGAGCTGGGGCTGGGGAGAGAGCACTCAGTAATGAGACAGGCAGACTCATATTATTGTGATGTGTGTCACAGTTTGCTTGGGACAGTGCCAGTTTATGCCTCTTGAACCTGTCTTGATAGTCCCTCTCTTCACTGTTGTCTGTCCCAGTGAGGCCAAACCAAGCCTGGGCTGGGTAAGTTGAGGGTTACAAGGGCCAGAAGTTCTGAACCAAGCCATTGCCCTTGTCCTGGTTTGTGCCCTTGAGAGGGTAGCTGAAGAGCCACGTGTTTGTCAAATTGCTGGCCAAAGGCCAAGTCTCCCCCAGCTGAGGTAGCCCCCAGTGTCTGCCCTCCACATTGGTTTCTTCTCTTATGCAGTTAATGTGTCTTTGAACTCCCTGAGCCCATATTTCTGGGTCTTTAAAATTATTCCTGCTTCGTCCCAGAACTGGTAATATGTGGACTAGATTATTTAAGGAACAAAACACAGAAATTACATCCTACTTACATAATACAAGGTGGTAGAAAACTAGGGAGGCAGGCACTTCAAGCTTATTTCCTGAGATCTGTCCTTTGACAAAAGATTCACTGTGTCAGCCAGAGGGAAGGAGAAAGATGTGGGAGAGGCCAGCAAGGACCACTTTATGTCCCTAGCCAGACCAGCCCACCCTGCTGCTTCGGCCCCAGGCAGGGACCTCTGCTGTACCCTGACGGATGTCTCGGTGTAGGGAAACAGGCTCTGAGTTGATTGGAAACACCCTCCCACTCGTTACTCACTGATTTCCCAGCTTAACAATGTGTCTTCTGGGGTCCCCCTTATCTGGCTCCTTGCAAACACCAGCTGTTGCCTGTTATTGGGTGTCAGAGCTGGGGTCTGTGCAGCAGTTGGAAAGCAGGCCCTTTCTCGTGGGTCACCTTCAGGTAGGGCAGCAGAGGGTGGACACAGTCCTGTCAGGTGTCATTGAATCACAGGACACTTGAGCTTGCCCCTCAGTTGTGCAGAATGGGGCCAGCCTGTGTTTGGGAGCAATAGGGGAGGGCTGGAGTCTCAGGCCTATGGCCAACTTAGCCTGCCACAGAGAACAGTGTGGTGTGTGGTCTTCACCACACCTTTCAGCTGTTGTCTCATTGCAGGTGGTGGAGTCCACTGGACATGAGAGCCTTGAGCTCCCACCATGGGCATCTGGTCCCCATCCCTACCTCCCCAGCCCTTGGGTTGGGAGCATTTCACAGTCACCTCACCAAGTCAATCACAGCCCACTTCCTCAGCCCCACCCCAGGCACTCGTCTAAGACCACACAGCTGAGCTGGCTGCACTTTGCCTGGGCCCCCACAGCCTCTTCCTTCCCTCACCCCAATGGTGGTCCCACCTGCCCACTGTGGGCATTCCTCAGGGATGTCATTAGTCTGGACCACTCCATCCAGTTGGGCCTGGCTTCTGGCCAGCAACTTCAGCACAAACAGCTGGCCTTCCAGCTACCTTCCACAGGGCAAGGCTAGAGGGAGGGAGGGAGGAAGGAAGGAAGAGCCAGGCCCCTGCCCGGGTTGCTATTCTGCAGCACCCCCAGGGAGAAGGCTAAAAGTGCCCTCGGGCCAGGTGGCTGGCCTTTTGGCTCTCTTGACTCCTCTGTCAGCAGTCCTGGGGAATGAGCAACGCTGTGGGCTGAGGTGAGTACAGCTGGGCTGGCTTTGAGTTTATGCACAGAGAGGCTGTTCTGTGAGGAGGAGCCAGAGGCGGATGTCCTCCTTCCTCGGGTGCCTGCTCCCTGTGGTCCTGCTGACTGCCCAGTGGCCCCTGACAGTAAGGGATCCCATCCAGATACCACTCTCATTCCAAGCAGAGTAATGGGACTTCTATGTGATGTGCCCCCACCCTGTCCTGGTGCCCTTACCTGTGCACCATGCCCAGTGTCCAGCAGGGGCCCAAATCCTCGGTCAGGCACACCCAGGAGCAGCACGTCTTAGCTTTCTGCCCCGAGCAGAAGACACTCCACCCTCCCCCCCCCCCCACCTACTCTGCCGCCCTTCCCTATGGAGGAAGTTAAGAGGTTCTGCAGTCACCTCCCCACCAGAGAAGCAAGGAGAGGGGGCTTCAGTGAGGCTGCGGTTCCTGACGGGGCCAAAAGGCCATACATGAACTGGAAAGGGGTGCAGAGGGGCGTAGTTGGGCAACCAGGGTCTGGGGTCTTATCTCTGACGGCTGCCCACTCTGGTTCAGAAAGCTGGAGTTCTGGGAATATACACAGTGGAGTGGAAGGTGGGCAGAAAGGAGAAGTCCGTCTCAGACACCAGCAGTTCCAGTGAGAAGAAGGGCTCTGGGCAGGAGAGGCCTGTAGGCTGCAGGCTCAGGGCAGGGCCTTTTACTGAAGGGTGTGAAGAACTGCACTCGTCCCTGTGGAGGTGGGCTCCATTAAACCCTGCTCCCTTCCCACCCTCTCTTTTGGACATACTGGGCCTCAGGGCCTTTCTCATAAGCTCCTTACTGCCTAGCGCTGAGCCAAAAATGTCAGCAGAGGGGACAGGATGGGGTTGGGTCCAAGGCCAGGCATCACCGGCCTGAGGCTCCTGCTGCAGCCTGCAGGCCTCTACCTCACTAGCACCTGCTTTTGGCCAGTCTCAGTCCTCCTACCCACCCTCGGGGCCTGGAGGCCTGGGCCAGCTGCAGCACCCAATGCAAGGCACAGAAGGACATGGTCGTGGTCCTGATCTGTCAGCTGCATCTTGTGAGTCTGAATTTGCTCCCCGGCCATTGACAGAGTGGTTGTCAATGGTGAGATAACATTCCCATGATTACGCTATAAGTAAAGGGAGATTATCCAAGTGGGTCTAATGTAATCACAGGAACCCTTTAAAAGAGCAGAGAGTGCTCTCTGGCTGGTGGCAGAAGGGAAAGCCAGAGTGATTCAAAGCATGAGAAGGACTGGAGGTGCCATTAATGGTTTGAAGATGGAGGGGAGCCATGAGAGAAGGAAAGTGAGGAACCTTAAGGAGCTGAGAGAGGGCCCCAGCAGGCAGCACCTCAGTTCCACAGCCACAAGGAGCTCAATTCTGCAAACAACCTGAAGGAACCGGGAAGTGGAATCTTCTCTCCCGAGAAGAGCACAGATGGCTGACACCTTGATTTTGGCTGTAAGCAGGGACTCTGGCCAATTCTGTCCAGACTTCTGACCTAAAGGACTATATGCTCTAAATGGGTGTTGTTTTAAACTGCTACATTTGTGGTAATTTGTTGCACAGTGACAGAAAACTAATACAGCATGTACAACATAAGCTTCATGAGGCCAGGGGTCTCGTCTGTCTTAGTCATCACTGTATCTCCAGCTCTGAGGACAGCCTGGCAGATGTCAGGCACTCAAAACATGTTGATGGCTTGGCTCCATAAGTGATGGACTGATGGACAGCAAGTATTAGTTGGAAAACCAAATGACAAAGCAAGGGTCCTTCCATCCTGGGTAGCCGACCACTTCCTGGGTTAGGACAGTTCACTCCAGTATGTAATTGCATTAACCTTTTGGCAGTGTCATCGTTTCTCCAGCTTTAATGCTCATAATTGGTGGAAGTCAGTTCCTTAGTGGTACGTCTGTTGTAATAGAGAGCAAGAGCTTCAAATCTTTGTTTCGCTTCACTTTTCTACTCCTTAGTTTGGTTACTTTGGACACATTGTGCAAGGCTTCTGAGTCTCAGTTTTTCCATCTGCAAATTGCAGATTATGGGGGACTATAAGATGGATGCCCTAGAGGGCAGGAACTTCAGGGACATGGTGGGGGCACCAAATAAAGACAAGGCCTGAAGCTGGCCTCTCTTAGCAGGGGCAGCTGAGGCCAGGGAGGGACAGGAAGCTCCTGGTGCTCTGAGGGCAGGGCCTGAGTCTTGTCTGCCTCTGGAGTCATGCCTGGCACTCAGCAGAGGCTCCAAGCATGTTTGCTGACCAACCCGAGTGACCCTGGCAGCCCCGCAGCACAGCTGACTGGATCTGCTCTTGGCGTCCGGGTAAAGAGCCAGTCTAGTTCCCAAGAGTTTTGGTTACTGGCCTGGCTTCCAAATTGGGTGTGTTCCACGTAGGAACTGGGGCTCCAGTGGCCTAGGAGAGCAGCTGCCCCTTCTGTCCCTCACTAAGAGGTGAGCTTTAGATCTTCACACTTCGGTAAGCAGAAGTCGCAATAGGTCAGGAAGCTCATGGGAACAGAGTGGTACCTGACAGAACGGGCTCAGGGTCAAACAGACCGAAGTTCAAGGCCCAGCTCTCCCACTAGAATGAGTTCCTTAACACATCTGTGCTTCTTTTCCTCATCTGTAAAACGAGAATAAAAAAGTAGCTACCAATAGGCTTGCAAGGATTTAATGAAATAATCTGTGCAGTCTGGTGACTTTAAAAATATTTGACAGCAGAAGTCAAGAGTACTAACCAATCAGAACAGACGCTAGTAGTAAACAACCAGTACTGCTCTTTGGGCTATGTATCAGCCCTGATATGCTTACCACAAGCTTGATTTTAGTATTATCAATAGTATAGACGCTGCTATCATTCATATTACAGAAGGGCGGAGGGGGCCCAAATCAGGAGATAGGTTAACCCTCTGGGAACAACAACAAAAAGAACCTCCCAGAATGGGTGAGAGGTTGGGCCATCTGCTGAGAGCAGACATTTTCAGAGACCATGTCTGCAGATACTAGCTTGGGAGATGTGGACCCAAGTGTCATCAGGGAACCAGGCTATGACTGTAATGGAGGAGCCAGAGCTGCATGGAGCATACAGACCTTCAACACATGAAGAAAGACTGAGTCCAGCAGGGAGGGCCCAAGGACTAAGGACTGGGCACCCGACAGTTGCATATTCTGGAAGACAAGAGGCACCTCTGGAGCACCTGTCGTCAGTAGTGGGCCAGGTTGCACCATGGCCTAGATAAACGTGCCTTGGTGACCTCTAGGCCTGCCTAGGCCACCGGGCACCTGGCTGGCATGGGTGGTATTCCCCCCACTGGATAGTAAGTCCTTGTGATGGATATTACTGGGAATTCTATCATGACACCTCAGTCCTATGTAATAGTTGGCTCTGGCTGTGCTGACACAAGTTTTTTGGCCAGCAGAGCAGAGGACAGACCTTGGGTTGCAGTGTCCCCATTAAGGTGCCACCCCCCCCCCCAATCCTGTGACATCTAGCCAAGAAATGGGAGGGAGGGTCAAAGGTCAGAGGCAGGCTTCTTTCTGAACAAATTTCATGTGACATGATAGATGAGGTTCAAAAACTGACAGTAAACACGTCTCCTAAATAAAATCAATGTTTCAGAGTCCATCTTGAGCAAACAGGAGCACTTTCTCTTAGATCAAATCCCAGTTCTCCAAGAACAACTGAAACAATACAAAAGAGGAAGATGAGTCGAATGGATGTGTTTTCAATCAAAATGAAACAAGGAAAATAACAAAACAAGGATGCGGGCTTTGCAGTGGTCAGGATTCCTCCTCTCTCTTCTTACTCAAAAAGCACTTTACTCCCCTGTCAGAGCACTTATCTCAGTCGGAGGGGCCAGATTGTGACTGCCTCCCAACCAGAGCATGAGAGCAAGGCTTTTATCTGGCCAGCCGCACGCAGGCGAGCCCGACAACGTCTGCTGAATTAATGGATGACTGATGATAACAGCAAACATTTATTCTGTGCTTACTAAGTGCCAGGTGCTGGGCTGGGCACTCAATGAAGATTCCCTCATTCAGTTCCTTCTGTGACAGTCTGTCGGGGAGGAGTCACTAGCCCCATTTGACAGACGAGAAACTGAGGTTCAGAGAGGTCCAGTCATCTGCCTGAGATCACACAATATAAGAGCAAAGATTTGGGTTCAGGAATGTTGGATGTCAAAGCTGAGGTGGGTAAAGGATTTATAGAGAAGGGGTTGCTTTGCTCAGTGTTACCCAGACTGAGTGGCGCTCTGCTGGGAGGCATGGTTCGTGAGTTTAATTCCATTTCAACCAGTTCCTAGGGCCACTCATTGTTTTGTCTTGTTTTGATTTGCCTATGCCAAAAAATGCTTTACTGAGGAGTGCTCAAAAGGAGTAGGCTATCACATGAAATTTGGAATTGTATTTATTCCCACTGTTTTTTTTTTTTTTTTTTTTTTTTAGAAAGATTAGCCCTGAGCTAACTACTGCCAATCCTCCTCTTTTTGCTGAGGAAGACTGGCCCTGACCTAACATCCATGCCCATCTTCCTCTACTTTATACATGGGACGCCTACCACAGTATGGCTTTTGCCAAGCAGTGCTGTGTCCATACCCGGGATCCGAACTGGCAAACCCTGGGCCGCCGAGAAGCAGAATGTGCACACTTAACCGCTGCACCACCAGGCCGGCCCAATGGTTTTTTTTTAAACAGCTTTATTGAGATATACTACACATACATACAGTTCACTCATTCAAAGTATACAATTCAATGATTTTAGTATATTCACAGACATGTGCAACCTTCACCACAGTTTTAGAACACTTTCCTAACCACAGAGAGAACTCAGGATCCCCAGCTACCATCCTCCTATCCTTGAATTTCCCTCAGCCGTATGCAACCATTAATATATTTTTTATTAATATACTATTTTATTCATGTTAATTAATTAATTATTTTATTAATATATTATATTATTTTATTAATATACTATTAATATACAGATTTGCCTATTGTGGACATTTCATATAGATGGAATCATGCAATTTGTGGTCTTTCATGACTGGCTTCCTTCATTTACCATAATGTTTTCAAGGCTCACCCATGTTCTAGCGTGGATCAGTACTTCATTCTTTTTATGGCTGGATAAAATTCATGGTATGGGTATGCCACATTCTGTTTATCCATTTATCCCTTTGGGTTGTTTCCACCTTTTGGCTAACGTGAAGAGCGCTGCTATGAACATTAATGTACAAGATTTTGTGTAGGCATATGTTTTCAATTCTCTTGAGTATATACTTAGGAGGGAAATTGCTGGGGCATATAACTCTCTGTTTCACTTTTGGTGGAACCGCTTAACTGTTTTACATTCCCACCAGCAGTGCATGCGGGTTCTGATTTCACCACATCCTCACCCACACTTGTTATTGTCTGTCTTTTTTATTTTAGCCATCCTAGTGGGTGTGAAGTAGTAGTTGTGGTTTTGAATTGCATTCCCCTAATGACTAATGATATCGAGCATCTTTTCATGTGCTTAATGGCCGTTTGTTTATCTTCTTTGGGGAAATGCCTGTTCAAATATTTTGCCCACTTTTAAATTGAGTTATCAGTCTTTTTTACTGTTGTGTTGTAAGAGTTCTTTATATATTCTTTTTTAAAGATTTTTAATTTTAATTTTTTTATTTTTCCTTCTTCTCCCCAAAAGCCCCCCAGTATACAGTTGTGTGTTTTAGTTGTGGATCATTCTAGCTGTGGCGTGTGGGACGCCGCCTCAGCACTGATTGATGAGCGGTGCCCTGTCTGCGCCCAGGATCCGAACTGGCGAAACCCTGGGCTGTCGAAGCAGAGTGTGTGAACTCAACCACTTGGCCACGGGGCCGGCCCCCTATATATTCTTGATACAAGTCCCTTAAATATATGATTTGAAAATATTTTTTCCCATTCTGTGGGTCATCTTTTCACTTTCTTCATAGTGTCCTTTGAGGCACAAAACTATTTTATTTCCATAAAGTACAATTTATCTATTTTTCTTTTGTTGCTTGTGCTTTTGGTGTCACATCTAAAAAAACCACTGCCTGGGCTGGCCCGGTGGCGCAGTGGTTAAGTTCGCACGTTCCGCTTTGGCAGCCAGGGGTTCGCCGGTTTGGATCCTGGGTGCGGACATGGCACCGCTTAGCAAGCTATGCTGTGGTAGGCGTCCCACATATAAAGTAGAGGAAGATGGGCATGGTGTTAGGTCAGGGCCAGTCTTCCTCAGCAAAAAGAGGAGGATTGACAGCAGATATTAGCTCAGGGCTAATCTTCCTCAAAAAAAAAAACAACATGCAGTTCTAGGAGGGATTTGAAAGTATGTTGAAGTCTCTAGATAAGACCAAAAAAAGACAAAAAAAAAAACCCCCAAAACACTGCCTAAGCCAAGCTCATAAAGATTTACCCTTATGTTTATTTCTAGGAGTTTTCAGAGCTGCCTTTTGACTGCAGTTCTCCACTCTTTGGGCAAACCCCTGAGCAGACCCCAAGCTACGTCCCTGGCCACAACTCTTCACAAAGTCCCCAGCCTAATCTCAAATGGCTGCTTACATTTCAGCATTTCTGCTCCAAGGTTTCATGTAGGATGGACAGCTGTGGACAGGCATCCAGGCAGGGGTTGAGACCAGCTTGAAGGTTTAGGACACAGGCTAATGAGAGAGGAGGTGATGAGTCTCAGACTCTGGGCACCAGACCATGCCTCTGGGACCAAGGCTCCAGGCTGAGGAAGTGCCTGTCAGGGCCCACAGCCCAACCTCCCTTGGCAGCTATGGCAGGTCCTTGGAGGAGAGGCTGGGTCCACTGCTGTCCATTGCCCTCTTCTTCGGGTCTCCATTTCCAGGAACTGTGGCAGCAGGTCCATCCTAGGAAAGGAGCCTGTAGAAAGTGACTCTCTGGTCACCACCAAACGTGGCTTTCCTATCCCTATTTACACTGAGTGCCAGGCCACCCTCTTAGAGACCCTCGATCAGGGGCTGGTGACCTCGCACAGCTGGAGGACTCTAGGATCTAGGGGATCCCTTTGGGAAACCCAGGTCTGCTGGTTGCCAGCTCCATCGGTGGGTGGCTGGGTGGGTGGGTGTGTGCACGCACAGAGAGGGAAACCAGGCCCAGGGAAGGGCAGCTCAGACCTCTCAGTCAGGCCAATACCACTGAGGGCCATACCCACTGGAGTGGGCGCCCAGCGGTCTGTCCCGAAGCCCGCCGCCCGCCGGGGGTGGGAGCCCCGCGCGCCCAGCAGGTGGACGGGACCGAGCTGCACGCGAGGCAAGGGCGGGGGAGGCGCGGCCGGGGCTGGGGGCGGTGCGAGCAAGAATGCGCCCCGCCCGCGCGCCGCCCCGCCCCGAGCATCCCGCGCCGCCTGGGCTGCGCCGGGTCGAGCGGCAGAGCCCGGGAGCAGCAAGGCAAGAGTTATGGCCGCTTCGAGACAGCCCCAGGCCGGGGAGCTGCTGGCCGAGGCCCGGAGAGCCTTCCGGGAGGAGTTCGGGGCCGAGCCCGAGCTGGCCGTGTCGGCGCCGGGCCGCGTGAACCTCATCGGGGAGCACACGGACTACAACCAGGGCCTGGTGCTGCCCATGGTGAGGGGCTGGGCGGGGAGCCCCAACCCTCTGCTGCGGCCTCGGCCGCCCCGCCGGAAGGGTGGGCCTCAGGGGCGCGGGGAGGCGCCTTCTCCCCGCGTGGACTGCTGGGCCGGCCGCACCGACCTTTAGCCACCTCCGAGTTTGGGGGAGCACGTGGGAGAGACCCCGGGACCGGGCATTTCCCATGTTGGAAGGGAGGAGGCCCGGAATCCGCGAGGAAGTAGGCTGGGAGGGGGTGTGCCTTCGCCTCTTCGCTCCAGCCCGCCCTCTGGACTGCTGATCCTTGTCATCACCCTGGGAGCCACCTCAAAATGTGGGGCCCCCTTGTAACATGCAAAAGGGGGCGCTTCAGGCTCTGGCCCCCATGGGGACCCAACGCAGACGGGAGGAACTACACTTAAGCCTTCAGGCCTAGCCCGTTCAATTTACGGTGGAGGAAACTGAGGCCCAGAGAGGGCTAGTGATCTGCTGGAGATCACACAGCTGGTTCTTGGTGGGCCTGCCACTAGAGTCAGGCCACTCAGCTTTCAGCCGGGGGCTCTTTCTACCCCACGGTGCTGCTTGGCACGTGAGTACAGCACACCTGAGGCCACTCCAAAATGGAGAGGCCTCTGATTCTGTTTTCCTTTTGAGCTCTCTCTCTCCTTTGCCCCACAGCTGGGAGCCTATACTGAGGGCAGAGTCCAGGTCGGCATTCCTGTTGCACTGGTTTCACCGCCCCTGAAGACCCAGGGGGCAGGGACCAAGTCCTCAGGGCCCCCTCAGCACTCAGGCCCTTCCCTGAGACACACCCCGTTCCCTTCATGTTGAGCCTAGAGGCCACCTCTCTGTCTGTCCAAGGCCCCTCGTCGCTCAGAACCTTAGTGTGGGAGGGGCCGCATCCATCCCTCGGCTGGAGGAAGCTTTGCGTACTCCCGTCTCTCCTGCCAGGCCCTGGAGCTTCTGACCGTGCTGGTGGGCAGTCCCCGGGCAGATGGGCTTGTCTCCCTCCTCACCACTTCTGAGGATGCTGATGAGCCCCGGCGACTGCAGTTTCCACTGCCCACAGCCCAGCGTTCGCTGGAGCCCGGGACCCCTCGCTGGGCCAACTATGTCAAGGGAGTGATTCAGCACTACCCAGGTATGGGGCCCAGGCCTGGGTCACGTTCATGCTGGTACCAGGAGTGCCACCTCTCAGCCGCAGAGCTCATTAGCTCATCTAGTCCACTGTGGGGTAGGCTTGCAGGGTAGAGCATCCCCACTGTACAGATGAGGAAACTGATGCCTCAAGAGGTTCCAGAACTTGCCCTGGCTTGTCTGTTTCATGATTGGAGGAGCCAGGATTGAAACCCTGCCTTTGGCCTCCAGACCCCTAAACCAGGAGGAGAACTAGGAAGACTGTGTCCCAGGAACCCCAGGGTAGAGGATGGAGGGTGGCGGGGCCCTTGGCCCAGCAAACCGGTGGCCTCTAACAATTGAGACACATCCCTGGAAGCAGCTCCCAGGCAGTTGCCTCCCTTCAGCCAAAATACATGCCCTTGCTGTGCCCATCCTCCCAGGTGGCCCATCTTACCATCACCCATTCTTTCTCCTGCAGCTGCCCCCCTCCCTGGCTTCAGTGCAGTGGTGGTCAGCTCAGTGCCCCTGGGGGGTGGGCTCTCCAGCTCGGCATCCCTGGAGGTAGCCACGTACACCTTCCTGCAGCAGCTCTGCCCAGGTATCTCCCAGACCCCAGCCCCGAACCCAGCCCTCCTTCCCTGAAGTCTCCTTGTGGTCAGAGCTTTTTCCCCTACTGTGGCTTCAGGAGGGAGGTGGGGAATCTCCCTGGAGGGTCACTGGAGCTACTGATGCTCCCAATTGCCCACCCCTTGTGCCCTGTCCTGGGCCCCAGCCTTCCCACCTCACCCTGTGCCGCAGACTCGGGGGCAGTAGCTGCCCGGGCCCAGGTGTGTCAGCGGGCCGAGCACAGCTTCGCAGGGGTGCCCTGTGGCATCATGGACCAGCTCATCGCACTGCTGGGGCAGAAAGGCCACGCGCTGCTCATTGACTGCAGGTCAGGGGCTCCCCTTGTACCCTTGTATCATAATCAGGAGCTTCTGGGTGGAGCATGCCCACTGCCTGGCCTGGCAAGCAGACACTTGGCCTTGTCATCTCCTCACTCCAACTCCACCCCAGGTCCCTGGAGACAAGCCTGGTGCCGCTGTCGGACCCCAAGTTGGCCGTGCTCATCACCAACTCCAACGTCCGCCACTCACTAGGCTCCAGCGAGTACCCCCTGCGGCGGCGCCAGTGTGAGGAAGTGGCCCGGGCTCTGGGCAAGGAGAGCCTTCGGGAGGTGCAGCTGGAGGAGCTGGAGGGTGAGAGCTGGCTGGGTACTGAGAGCTCTCTGGGCACCCTGCGGGGGCTGCCGGGCCCTCAGTATGGCCTTGACCCCACTGAACACCCTCATCGCCAGGCCTCTGCCCATTCCCCCTGACCCTGCTGACCTAGGGCTCCAACCTCAGCAGGGCTGCTCGAAATCTCAATATTGTTCTTTCTAATATGAGAATTACGTTTCCACTGTGGAAAATGTAGAAAAGTACAAAGAAAAACATATTAAGCTATGAGGCCAGTACCCAGAGATAGTCACCATTGGCATTTTAACATATTTCCTTCTAGTGTTTTTCTACATCTGTATTTTCAAAGTTGAGTATATGTAATATTGTCGTTTGCCCTTTTTTTACTTAACCTTATCTCAGAACCCTTTCCTATACCGTCAAAGGCCCATCATCAACATGGCTTTTTAAAACTCTATAATATGTATCTCAGCATACGGGTGCAGCATAACTTACCTAACCATTTTCTGGGTGTCACACCTAAACATGTGATGAGCATTTTTATACGTACGTCTTTGTCTGCATTCTCTTGTTATTTTCTTAGGATTAGATTCTTAGGAGTAAGATTACAGAATCAAGAGATACACACATTTTTAAGGTTCCTGGTACACATGCCCAGGAAGGTAGTCTGTTTCACAGTTTGAAGGTCATATAAATATTAAATCCTTTAATTCTCTCACAACTCTCTAGAGCAGACACTGTTATTAGTCTCATTTTTTTGGTGGGGAATCTCTGGTAAGCGGCAGTGCTGAGACTCGAACCCAGGCGGATTAGCCCCACAGCCCACGTGCTGAACCATGGGCCCCTGCCGCTGGCACTGGGAGTTGCGCCCTCCCTGGCAGTATGAGTATGCCCGTTTCAGGGACACTGGCCAACCCCAAGGGGCCATCCTGTCCTCCTCCTTGGTGAACTGTCACTTTCAGACCTGCCCTGCCTGCTCTATGCAGGTGGCCTTGGCTGAGGTTTTCATACTTGAACACTTTGGCTGTCGCGCTTCTCCACTGCAGCCCTTCCGTGCCACTCCTGGGGGGCTCCCTCTACCTCAGGAACAGTGCTCCCCTCGGCTTTCTCCAGAGTCCTGTTCTGGCAGCCCACCCACTCTCTCACCCCTTGGCCCTTCCTGTCCTCTGCATGGCTCCTCCCCTTCTGCTTTGAAACACCCAGTTTTCTTCCCTCCTAAAATAGATTCTCCTTCCCCTGCCCCAGTCCTCTTGGAAAAGTACCTAATGTTCATCACCCCCATTTTCTCATCTTCACTCACTTTTTTATTTTTTATTTATTTTTTTGAGGAATATTAGCCCTGAGCTAACATCTGCTGCCAATCCTCCTCTTTTTGTTGAGAAGACTGGCCCTGAGCTAACATCCATGCCCATCTTCCTCTACTTTATACGTGGGACACCTACCATAACATGGCTTTTGCCAGGCAGTGCCATGTCTGCACCCAGGATCCAAACCTGTGAAGCCGGGCCGCCAAGAAGCGGAACATGCGAACTTAACCGCTGCGCCACCAGGGTGGCCCTCCACTCACATTTTTGTGTGTGTGTGTGTGAGGGAGATTGGCCCTGAGCTAACATCTGTGCCAGTCTTCCTCTATTTTATGTAGAATGTCACCACAGCATGGCCTGACGAGTGGTGCTAAGTCCGTGCCTGGGATCAGAACCTTCGAACCCTGGGCCTCGGGAGCAGAGCACACGAACTTAACCACCATGCCGCCGGGCCGGTCCCTCCACACGTTTCTTAATCCTCCAAGTCTTCCTGTTCCCCTCCCAGGACACCTGCCGTAACAACTCTCCTAGAGTCCCCACATAAACCTGTGAATCGTCCTCCCCTCCCCCTCAGTCGGCGGATCTGCTTGTTCACAGTCCTGTGTCTCTGCCCCAGCCCGCCCCAGGCTTTGTCCTCAGTGCACACCACCAGCCGCCACCGCTCCACTAAGGACTCAGGTTGGAGCCCCTTGCTCTGCCGCCTGCAGCCCCCCATTTCCACCTGGGGTTCTACAGCCTTCACCTGACCCACGATGGAACTCACTATCCTTCCTCCCCCACAGGCTCCTCCTCTTGACTTCCCCTTGTCTGTTATTTCCTCACCCTTTTCACTCCTGTGTGAAACCTCAGAGTCACCTCTCAGTCCGCACTCTCCCCCTCCCACTCTGGTCTCTGACCTCTGTCCCCTCTTTTTCTTCCTCTCCCAGTCAGGGCCCTCATAGGTCTCTGACTGCATAACAGCTTCCGGCTGGGCTGCTGGTGCCTGCTTCTCCCAGCCTGGGCCCTCTGCCCATGGCAGTCACTTTTGTCTCTTAGAGCTCAGTTCTGTCCCTCCCCTGCTCCAAAACCTCTGTGGCACACAGAATTAAGTAGTGAAGTCCCCTGACTCGGCTTGCTCTCCCTGCTCGGCGTTAGCCAGTGGGGCGGCCTGCTGGTCCCCTGGTGTGCCCTGTGCCCTGCCGCCTGATCTTCACCTGGGCTCTTCCCTTCCAACTCTGGAGCCCCAGCCCTTGGAGTCTCCACTGTTGCTCTGGCATAAACATCAGCAGGATTTCTTCTCTCTCGTGTTCTATCGTGGCCTCTTGAAGGCAGCATTGTGTCCCACTCACCTTGGAAGCACCAAGAGTCTGTGACTTAAACTGCTGTTTACTGAGCACCCACTGCGTGCCAGGCACTCTGCTGGGAGCTCTCCGCGTGTTAGCTCGCTCCATCCTCGCTGCACCCAAATGACACAGGTGCCCTATTTTACAGTCGAAGAGGCTCTGAAAGCTGTTACCAACCCAAGGTTCTACCTACAGCTTCCACAGAAAGAGCTGGAGGCTTCCCTCCCACACCTTAGACTGCCTCCCACCGTCCTGGAGCCTTGGTTCCCCCTCCCCCACGTCTGCAGGGGCCCAGAAGCACTGGGTGGCAAGTCTGCTGACCCCCTTTCCTCCTCAGCTGGCAGAGAGCTGGTGAGCAAGGAGGGGTACCGGCGGGCACGGCACGTGGTGGGTGAGATCCGGCGCACGGCCCAGGCAGCGGCTGCCCTGAGCCGTGGAGACTACAGAGCCTTCGGCCGCCTCATGGTGGAGAGTCATCACTCACTCAGGTGAGGCCCCCTGGGTACCTGGCACCTCCCAGGCACAGGCTGTCCCCAGGACTGGGTGGGGCCCATCCCAGGCCCACCTCCTCCTATATCCTCTCTGTAGGGATGACTACGAGGTGAGCTGTCCGGAGCTGGACCAGCTGGTGGAGGCCGCACTATCTGCGCCCGGGGTTTATGGCAGCCGCATGACGGGTGGCGGCTTTGGTGGCTGCACGGTGACCCTGCTAGAGGCCTCCACTGCATCCCAAGCGATGCAGCACATACAGGTGGGCAAGCACCAGAGCCTGGGGTGGGGAGAAATGGGTTCCCGGGGCCCTGCTGTGCTGAGACCCCCTGCATCTCTCCCACAGGAGCAGTATAGCGGTACCGCCACCTTCTACCTCTCCCAGGCGGCCGACGGTGCCAAGGTGCTGCACTTGTGAGGTGCTCCCCTAGGATGGCACATGGTACACAGGGCCTGCCAGGGGCAGGTCACAAAGCTGCTTGCATCTGGGGCCTGCCCTCTGCAGCTGGGTGCTCAATAAACTTGTGCCTCCGATCGTGATGGCTGCGTGCCTCTAGAGGTGGGTGTCAGATCTGCTCCCCTGCTCTGGGCAGGGCCCGGGGGAATGGACAGGGCAAAGCCAAGCGGTAGCAAATCTTTTATTAAGTGTAGAACAAAGTTGGGTCCTTGTCATGCTGGTCCCAGCTCTTTGGTTACAAATGGGCTTGGGCCCGGGGAGTGGGGGGTGCTAGAAGAGCCTTCCGGGACCTCTGCCCCCTTCATGCCTCCAAGGACACCTGCACCTACTCTGTGGCCAGAGGCGCTAGTCCTGTGATCAGCATGCAGGTGGGCTGGGCCAGCAAGGGTCCAAGGATGGAGTAGCTGAGGCAGCACCAGGGAGGGGAGGTAGCGTAGGGGCCCAGGTTCCAGGACACTGCTAGGTTGGGGTGGGGGGCTCAGGTCTGGAAGAATTGTTGGTCCACCTGGGTGCTGAGTGTTCCACTGGTGGTCAGCGTCCGGCTCACAAACTCCTGGGTCACATGCCGGGTGAGGGAGCCACCTGCTTCCAGATGCTGGGACCCCAGGGTCAAGCCATCTGCAGGGGGAAGAGGCGTTGGAGGACCCTACCTGGGTCCCTACCTCTTTTCCGCTGTTAGCTCTGTGCTCCCCTGGGAGAGCCAGGAGCCCCCACCTGGCAACTTACCCAGCAGGAAGGGTTCGATGGTGCTGGTGTGGGTGGTAGTGATACTGCTGTACTCGCCTGGCAGTGGGTGTTGGAAAAGCCCGGAGTGGCTGCCCAGCTGTGGGAAGGGGCCTGGAGTGGGCAGATGGGCTAGTCAGGGGATGGGGCCAGGAGAAGGTGTGGTCAGAGAAGGGGTGGAGTGAGAAGGGACCAGGTGCCCTACCTCCGTCCTGGGACTCGATGGTGATGATACCCTCACGCTCTGGCCCGAAGCCTTGAGTGGTCTTGGCTTGCACCTTGAACTTGTAGGGCACGTTCTCACTGAGGCCTGGCACGGTCAGCCGGCTCTCAGGGCTGTCGCCATCCACCAGGAACGTGGTAGCTGGCTCTGGGCAGGGAATATGCCTTTACTTTAGCCTCTGTGGCTCCCTCTCTACTCCTCCCCTGGCCACCCCTGACCCTGGGGTGGGCAGCACCTCCTCCGTGGGCCATCTCACAGGTCACCAGGTAACCGAGGATGTCCCCGTCGGGCCTCCGTGGCCGCTCCCAGCTCAGCTGCAGTGAGTCTGGGCTCAGGGCAGTGAACACCAGTGGGCCTGGGGCACTGGGTGTGCTCAAAGTGAAGGTGGAGCCTGGGGGCAGCAGAGGACGAGTGTCGGTGTGTGTGGTGGGGGACATGGTGGGGGCAGCCATGGGGGTGGGGGAAGCAACTCACCTGGCAGGGGGCAGAGTGGGCTCTGGGGGTGCACCTGTGACTCAATGGTGATGACACCTTCACGCTCTGGGCCCCAGCCTTCCTGGCTCTGGGCTCGCACGCGGAACACGTACGAATGGTTGGGCAGAAGGTCTTCCACCACCACGGAGGTCTGGCTGGGGTTGGGGATGTTGAGACGATGCAGCTCGCCTGGGTCGGGGTGGGGGCAGACAGTGGAGCAGCATTATTCCCACTCTTGGCCTGATCCTGCCCCTCCCCTAGGCTGCCGCCAAAACCTGGTCATCACTCACCCAGCATTAGCTGTGGTTTGCGTACACGTGGGGTCAGCCTGCTATGGTATGGTTAGTGGTGCAGGTTATACACTATGCAAGGGATGAGTGGAGCCTGAAATGGCTGTTTGGGGGCCAGGTCATGCTGCTGCGAGTGTGTCTGCCCAGAGAAGTGCCACTTCCCGATGCCCACAAAGGCATCTCATGGGCCAGCAGAGGCCCCAGGTGCTCCGTAGGCCAGTGAGGCCTTGTTAGGCAAAACCTAGCAGAGGGAACGACCTGGAGAAAGGCCCAGGTTGATGGATGGGAACTCAGAAGAGAGGAGGCAGTGAAGGGCAGTGAGGAACAAGGAAGTGAGAGCCCCGCTCAGAAAAACTGGTAGGGGCATTAGTGGTCAAGGGACTTGGGTGGATTCTTGACACAGCTGGGTACCCCTGTTTGTCTCACTGTGGGAACAGGCCTTGCAAGGCTGCACCCCTGAGCCCAACAGCAGCCGTGCCTCACCGCCATTCAGCAGCTGGTACTCCACGCTGTAGCCCTGCAGCGCCTGGTCACACTGCGGCTCCTGCCAGCTCACTTTCAGAGACGTGGGTCCCAGGGCTGAGAACACCAGGCGGGTGGGTGTGTTGGGCACGCCCGCAGCCAAGCGGGAGCCTGGAGACAGGAAGCCACAGTTAGCCTGTGTCGGGTCCCTGGGTAAGAGTCCTAGTTCTACCCCCTGACGTCCCTCAGCTGTCACGTCTACACTGACCACTGGCCAGGCAGCTCGCTCACCCTGCAACACCCTGTCCAGGCCACCCAGTACCTCCTCAGAGTGGGTGTCAGCCCTGCCTGTGCCAAGAGAGGGCGAGCACCATGAGTCCGCCAGCCCCCACCCCTCCTCAGCTGGCCTGGCCCCTCTCCTGCCCCAGCCCCAGCCCGACACCCCTAGAAGGGCAGAGGCTGTGTTAGGCACCAGCACTGATGTGGATGGAATGGAGGGTGAGGCCGTGGGCATGGGCAGTGGCTGCAATGGGTGGGTGGATGATGGATGGAGCATGACAGCTGTGGATGGCCACTCCTGTACTACCTGGGCCCCAAGAGGGCGCTGCTGGCTGCCCAGCCAGGATTATAGAGTCTCGTGAGTCCCTGGAATGGGGGAACCCCTTCATCTGAGCCCGACTCCGGGACCCCAGGGCCCAGGACAGCGGAAGCCTGCTCCTCCCGTGTTCCCAGATGGGAGGGAGGCCTAGGGCAGGACAAAACAAGAGTGAGGGGGCAGGAAGTGTGTGTGTGTTGGAGGATGGGCAGTGGGGGGCAGCAGGCCAGCAGCCCAAGCCTCCAGGAGCTGGAAGAGAGGAGGGGTTAACTGGAGAGGCCGGGCACTCACTGTGGGAGGAGAGGGAGGTGAGAGTGGAGTAGTCCCTGGGCAGGGTGGCCGTGTGTGAGTGTTCCGTGCGGGTCAGCGAGTGGTAGTCCCGAGTAAGGGTGGAGGACGTGCTCAGCACACGGTGGGGCAGGTGTGGGCTCAGGTGGGTGCCGTAGGCGGCGTTGGCCACGGTCATCCTGTGCAGGGAGTTGGCGCTGCCCGGGTAGGCAAAGTCCATCCGCCCGTTCACCAGGTGCTCTGCAGGGGAGAACAGGGTCACTTGGCCAGGCCTGCACCAGACCTGGAGCCCCACGGGGCAGGCTGCGGCCCTGGGAATTCCCGGGATTACCTACCCTCTGGGGGCCTTGGCATAAATACAGCCAGTCTCCCCTGGCCCACCAGGGACAGAGGCTCAGTGTCCTTGGAGGAGTCCAAGGAGCCACAGAGACTTCTGCAGCCCGTGTTGTCTGGCCTGGCCAGATACCACTGTGGACAATCTGAGCACAGCTGACCCCAGCGGGGAGACTTACTGCCCCTGCAGGCAGCCCCACCCTGGGGAGAGCCCAAACGCCTGCCATCCTGTTTCCAGAGGCCTCTGAGAGGTCTGCGTGGACAGCAGGGCCTGCTCCCTGGATACAGCAGACTGCCGAAGTTGGATGCCTTGGGGGCAGTCCAGCTGTGGGGAGTCCAAACGCCTGCCCTGGGGTCCCTGGGCCCTGGGGGTCTGCCTCGGCGCAGTCGCCCGTCCCCCGGCGCACAGGGGGCCTTAGCTGGCAGCCCGGCCGCGGCGGGCTCAGGCGGGGCCCTGAGGCAGCGAACGAGCGCGCCTCGGCGGGTGCGGGGTCGGGGCGCGCCCGGCAGGGCCGGTCACCTCCGGGGGGCCCGGGCGCGGCGCCGCCGCCCTCCCCGCCCGCGCCCGCAGCGCCCCCGTCGGCGCTGTCGTCCGGGGGCCCGCGGGCCGGCTCGGCGGCGTCGGAGGAGCGCCCGCTGCTGGCCGACAGGCGCGGGATGAGCTCCGGGGGCAGCCGCCACGTGACGCGCCGCAGGTCCAGCTCCTCCCCCAGCAGGGGCTCGAACTTCCAGCCGCCGCCTTGGGAACAACGAAGGGCGCGTTGGCACCGCCGGCGGGCGCGGGCGGCTGCGGAGGGGCCCGGCGGGGCGGAGGCGGGCGGGCGGCCGCGGCGGGGCCCAGGCCTCGGGCTCTGGGTCCGAGGGTGTGGGGGGGGTGCACCACAAGGACGGGCAGCCCGGCGACAGGCCAGACCCTCGCCCGCGCGGCGGAAGAAGAGTACTCCGGGTGCGCGAGTGCAGCCTGGCCGCCGCTGGTGAGGAAAGACCCGGGACCAGCCAGGAGACCAGGGGTTGCCCTGGGTCTCACCAGCTCTGAGGTCTCCCCGCTCTGTGCCTCAGTTTCCCGTCTGTGTAATGGAGAGAGTATTCTCTCCCCTGCCTGCCTCCCACGGACAGTTCCAGAAGCCAGAGTGCTTCACAGGTAGTGTAGCTGGGGCACCTGCTTCAAACCAGCTGCTCTTTATCTCAGACCCTCAAAACCCTCAGGCCCCTTGGGCTTGGTTTCCTTAAGCCCAAGCTCAGCCCCGTGGGGCCAGGTGTGTGCTCCCGGGGATGGGGGCGTTGGGGGGGGGGGGGGGGCGGAGTCTGGCATAGGTAAGGATGGAAGAAAATACAGATGACAAAAGTGCCCTGGAGGATTTTCACTCATGGCATTGTGTGATTCACATCCCATTTTACAGATCAGAAAACTGAGGCAGAGAGAGGGTAAGCAATTCATCTGAATTCCCACAGTGGAGCCAGAGCAAAAACTGAGTAGCCAGGAGTCCCAGCTGAGGGCACTTTGCACCACATTGTGCAGGGAATCAAGGAGGGAGGAGGAGCAGGACCAGTGGTTGGGAGACACTGCCTTGTGGACCCCAACAAGCTGGCTGCTCTGGGACTCCAGGGCCATGCCCGCCTCCCCACACAGCCCTGTCCCCAGGAGGCAGCCTGAGTGTCCTGACCCCATGGCACAGCTTGTGAGCCTTCTAGTTGCAAAGTTGTTTCTACGTGGTCCCATGTGCATGAGCCCATGCACACTTGCATGAGCCTGTGCACACTTGCATGAGCCTGTGTGCATTTGCCCCCTAGCACACGTCTGTCTGTCTGCCTTCATACACAGATGTGCACACGATTGCATGTGGGCCACGTCAGTTTTGTCCCCTCTGTACCCAGTGCCAGCATGGTGCCTGCCGAAGTGTAGGCTCCACAGGTGTTTGTCTGGGGCTGAGAGGGGACTTCTCGTCTTGACCTCCATGCCCAGCAGTCACTGGCCCCTTTGCCCTCCCTGGACACCAGTGACAGCCCCACTCCCTACACAGGACCCTCACCTTCCTCTCGGGGATCCCAGGCCCACTCACCAGTGTCGTCGGAGACGCTGGGCCTCTGGCTGCCAGCCGGGGAGCGTAGAACGTCATCACTGTACATGAGGAAGCTTTCATAGTCTTCCCCACTCTGGGCGTCCACAATGGGGATGTCTGGGATGATGGGGACTGCAGGGATGGGAGGTGTGAGCCAGGGCCCCAGCCTTGGCCTCCTGTCCTCCCGTCTGCCCTGTGCCTCCCCACCCACCACTCACTGGACATGGGCCGCTTGGGCTGGGTGGCCAGGTTGATGATGGCCTCCCGCTCGGGCCCCCAGCCTGCCCCGTTGCGTGCCTTCACGGTGTAGCGGTACGGCTGGGACTCCCGCAGGTTCTCAATGAGCAGCGTCCGCTTCTTCGGGCTGTCCACCAGCACCTTCTTCATGGGCCCGATGGGTCCTGGGTATGGAGGGCACTTCAGAGGGGTCACCCTGGTTCCAACCTGGTTCCGGTCCTGCCTCTGTGCAGCAGGACTGTCACATAGCCCTTGAAGGGCACCCAGGGTGTTCAGGGAACAAGGGAGGGAGCGAGCACTGTTGAGCTCCTGCAGCTGCCAGGCCCTGAGAACTGGGGCGTGACTGGTTGAGAGAAGTGTCACCAACTCTCCAAAGGGCTCTTCGCTAAGTTGAGTGGCAGAGCCAGGACTAGACTCAAGTTGGCCCCATTGTTGCCTCTACCAATTGATCAACGGTCCGGTGTCCAAGGTGCCTCCACATGAGGCTCGCTCCAGAGGCGAGGGCACTCTTACCACCTGTGCCTCACTGTCCACGACCAAACCCCAAATGCTCTGCAGAGAAAGCGAGGGTGGAGACCTGCGAACACGCACCATGGCTGCCCTGTGGTCACATGGGCTGGGATAGGAGGAGAGAGGCAGGCTCGGGGAAGCTACACTTCAGGACAGCCTGAGGCTGGTGAGAGCTAAGGGTGTAAGGGTGGAATGGAGCTTATGCAAGAGGGCCGCTGGGTGTCACGAGAGCAGAGAGCAGAGGCTGAGCAGCTCTCTTCCACTCACACCTAGAACGGTGGGCATGCAGCTCTGGGAGAAAGGTGGAAGAGACCTCCCGGCTGCTCTGAGCGAGTTACAGCACGGAGGCCTGGATATGACAAGATGGGGCCCGCCATGTTGGAAGACTTCTGAGAGACCAGAAAATGTCCCACTTTCCAAAGGTCCAAAGGAAGGTTCTGGACAATGATAAGCTTGATGTCCACCCCAGCAAACAACTGTGCTCAAAGGAGTTGGTTGACAGGCCTGTCAGCCTGGGTGAGGTCTCTAACTGCCGAGGTGGGAGCTGCCTGTGGCCCACCCTTTGCATCTCTTTCAGCTTGTGGGAGAAGGGAAGAGGGCCCACACCAACATGCTGAGGCTCCTGGGCCAGGAGGGCAGCCCGGGACATTCCCTGACACAGCCGAGGCCTCAGCAGGCTGAAGCCATGAGCTGAAGCCATCAGGGATGAACTGGGTTCCTGTCACTCTTGGGATTAAAGTTAAGGTCAGAGGAGACTTCCTGACAGAGGTCCGTGGGTGGACTAGGTGGTATAAACTCAGAATGAGCCAAGAACGTGATGCAGCTGCTAAGGTTGTGCCTGATCTGCCTGGACAGTGAAGAGCGACGAGCCTGATGCCCAGAGCCATCTGCTGCCCTCTGCCCTGTTGGGCCACCTGGGCGTGCTGAGCCTGACCCACCTTAGGGTCCACAGGTCATATGGGGGTGGTGAGCTCTCCATCCCTGGGACTGACCAAGCAGAGGTGAGGCTCAAGGAGAAGGCCCCTGCATCAGGAGAGGTGGGCCCAATATCCCTCAGATACTCGCTCATCTCAACAATTGACAGGGGTCGCCTCCCTTCTAGGACTGGGAAGAAATAACAGTTCTGCCAGGTGCTCTGGCCTAGGGCTGCCAGATAAAATTTGCATGAAATGTACTAAAAAAGATGTTTATCTGAAATTGAGGGTGAGCTCTGTTTTTATTTGCTAAATCTGGCGACTGTTCTCTGGCCTTAAGAGAACCGTGTAAAAATGAGCCACTTTGCTTACTTGTATGGGAAGGCACCCCTGGAACTGTGACCCCACCGTGCAGTGCATATATAATCTCAGGCTTCCATCCCCACCCGCCCTGGGAGCTTCTGGGTTTGGCCTTCGAGTGCAACCAGCCCAAACCTGACCACAAACCTAATGATGCCTCAGGCCACCAGGGGCCTCATCCACTGACTAGGAGGATGTGACCTCCCTCCTGCTCTTTGCCCCCTCCCCTTCCCTGGGGGCAGAAGGAGGGGTCCAGATCCTTACGGTTGTCCTCGTTGACCAGGCCATAGCAGACTTCATAGGCTGTGATCTCGCCATTGGTCTCAGCCGGCTCAGCCCAGCTCAGCTGGGTCACCGTGGAGGAGACAACGTTGAAGGCCAGACGCCCTGGCTCGCTGGGTACTGGGGAACGGGATATGCAGGAAGAGAGACGTCAGTGGCAGAGGGAGGGTGGAGTTCCAGGAGGACTTAGGGGAGGGTGGCACGGGGCAGGACTGGGATGCTGGCATCAGAGTGGCTAGGGGACAGACAGACGGATGGACATGCGAGCCCTCACCTTCCTGGTGGGTGCGGCAGGACACCAGGGAGCTGTAGGGGCCCTCGCCCTGCGCTCCGTAGGCGCACACTTTCATCTCGTAGTCGCAATACGGGTACAGATTGGTGAGCTCCACCGAGGGCACCTTGCTGTCGAGCAGGTGGGCTTCCAACTCGGAGTCACCCTGGATCCAGTACTTCACCTGCTCCCAGGGGAGGGGCTGGTCAGTGGGGGGTGGCAAGCACCAGAGCCGCTCATCCCTCTGTTGACCCCTCCCTGCCCTTATTGTCCCCTTTGCAGAGATGAGACACTGATTGATGTTCGGTTGATGACCTGCCAGGTTCACACAGCAGGGCTGGGGCAGCGAGGGCAGTGTCTCCAGGCAGGGGAGGGGCCACATTCCAGGAAGGAGGGCAGACATCTGAAGGCTCCCCTTGCACAGACGCGGGTTCCCCCTGTCTACTTGTGCTTGGACCCAGCGGGGCCAAGCATGCCCTCTCTTCTCCCTCAGGCGCCCTCTGGCCTCGGGCAGCCCACCTCTCTAGTGGCTGCCAGGCCTCTCCATCCACCTCCCTCATCGCCCCTACCTTACCCTGTAACCTGTCGGCTTGCCAGGAGGCGGCAACCAGTTGAAGTGGATCTTCCGCGACCCAGCAGCCTTGGCATTGGGGTTTTGTGGGGCACCCAGGTCACCACGGGGGGGTGGGGGTGAGGACACTGTCTGGCTTATTAAGTTTCGGTCCAGTTCATCTGTAGAGGGTGAAGTTCACAGGGCAGCCAGCTCAGACACCCACTCTTTGAGGGGGCAGGAACCCACCCTCACCACCAGGGGGCACCAGAGACTCAGTCAAACACCCAAGACTCCTCCCACAGCACCCAACTGAAACTCGCCCCCCAACCCAGGGCTGCTACCCTCATTGGTGCCCCAGAGGACATCCTGCCAAGCTTGGTTGGGGGCCCAGGAGGGTCTCTGCAGGAATGAGAAGGAGGAGGGATCTCGTCTTCCTCTCTTTCTCCCTTGGTAGCCAAGGGAATGTCACATTGCTCCTCCACTCTCTTCTCCCATCTTCCCCAAAAGCCTCCTCTGGGGGTGGGCTCCCAGACTCCACCAGACTGGAGGCTAAGGACCAATAAGAACTAACTGTTTCACCCCTTCCGGGAACACCTGCATTTTAGTTGGAACTGAGGCAGACACAAAAGGGTTATGGCCCAATGGTGCGATTCACAGCGTCTCCAGCAGGCGGGGTGGCCACATGACCCCAGCCTCTCTGGTTGAGAGTAGGGTTGCCAGATATCATGCAGGATGCTTAGTTAAACCAGAATTTCAATAAACAACAAATACTTTTTTAGGATAAGTAGATCCCAAATACGGCATGGGACACACCTATACTACAAATGTCTTTGTTGTTTATCTGAAATAAAATTTAAGTGGGCGTCCCATATTTTTACTTCCTAAGACTGACAGCCTTAGTTGAGAGGCCCCCAGCCCTCCTTAACCTGCTTAAGCTGACCCCAGCCTCTGCCCACCTGGGTCCCCAATGATGACAGTTGCTGAGTGGGGCTGGCCCAGTCGAGCCCCAAACTTGGGGTTGCTGAGTTGGATGTGGAAGTGGCGGGTCTGGCGGCCCCGCAAGAGGGAGTCCATCTCCTGTAGCTCCAGAAGCTTCACCTGCAGCTCCTTCCACGTCTCCCCAGGCTGGAACAGCAGCTCGCCCTCCACAGGGATGTAGTCCTGGGAGTGGGAAGGGGTCAGGGTCAGAGCAGGCCTGGGGGACACGTCATGCCCACACGCTCCACCCCAACCTCGGGGACACTGCAGAGACCATCACATCCGGGCTGTCCCACGTGGACACGAAATGGCTCACGTTTATACAACACCTCCTGTGCATCAAGCACTTTACAAATATTAGCTCATTCACTCCTCACAGCAGTGTGAGATTGAGATATTACTGTCCCCATATAGATGGGGAAACTGAGGCACACAGAGGCGAGGAAATGTGCCCAAGTTCACCCAGGTAGCTGTAGTGGAGCCAGGATTTGAACCAGGGCACAGAGAGAGACAGGGATGCATGGCAGATACGGACAGTCCACACAGGCAGGCTCAGCCCTGGGGGAGCTGAGATTTGCAGGCCCCACCCAGGGAGGGAGGAACTGCCCCCCAACACTGTGGCTCTGAAGTTGGGGATCCTGCCAGGCCCAGGCTCCTGGTGGGTGGGGCGCTTCCATCAGCTCCAGCTTTCTTCTTTCAATGCCCCAGAGCTTTCCTGATGTCCCTGGAGGACTGTGTACCTGTGTGGGGTGGATCAACTAACGGGGGTGTGGGGAGGGTCCTTCTCACACAAGACCACTAGGTGGCGCTTCAAACTAACATTTCAATTCCGGGCTCCGGGGAGACAAACTCATGTGCTGGAAAACCCAGAAAGTGAGACAGCAGGTGTAAGAAAAGCAGGAGTCAAGGGGCGGACGCTTCAAAAACGTCAAAGTCACGAAAGACAAAGCTGAGGGATTATTCTAAATTAAAGGAGGCTAAAGCCACATGACAACAAAATGCAAATGCCAGATCTGTGATCGGTTCCTGGATTGAAGGGGGGGAAGCTATAAAGGACATTGTTGGGACATATGAACACGCGGAGATCTGAATATGGACTATTTATTAGGTACTAGTACAATGGGAAGTTTCTCAAGTTTGGGAATTATGTTGTAGTTGTGTAGAATGACCTCGTTCTTAGCAGGGGCCTGCAGAAGGGTTTGGGTCTACAAGAGTCTACGACTTACTTTGAAAAGTTCAGCAAACAAAAATAAACACAGCACAACTCTCTGTCCCTTTGCCCCTACAGTTATAGATGTAGAGATACATATCTATAGAGAGATCCACATCTGCATACTGTGCGTGCATGTTTACCTCTATTTGTACAGAAAGAGGGAAAGACAGCAAAGATGAACCATCAGTGAATCTATGTAAAGGGGAAGTGGTGCTAATTTTATTAGTCTTTCCATTTTCCTGTAGGTTTGAAGTTTTTCAAAATAAAGTTGGGAAATAATAAAAATGTTTAAAAAAGTAATTAAATACTAAAGCATCTTTATGAAAGCATAACAGGATAGCCAGAATCTGTTGTATAACAGGGCATATGAATGAATTACGGAGGTACAGATTCTTCTGTGGAATGTTTATGGGGAGCATTGGAGCAGGAATGAGAACTGTTCCTATGAATCAAAAGAGGTGAAGGGGACTAGGATGTGGCTGGGCTGCCGGGATCCACAGAGCGCATGCTCCCTTGTGTTTGCTGAATGGGCCTGCGGGCCCAGTGAAACTAGACTTTATTAATTTTTGAGTGAATTTTTTTTTTTGAGGAAGATTAGCCCTGAGCTAACTGCTGCCAATCCTCCTCTTTTTGCTGAGGAAGACTGGCCCTGAGCTAACATCTGTGCCTATCTTCCTCTACTTTATACAAGGGATGCCTACCACAGCATAGCTTGCCAAGTGGGGCCATGTCTGCACCTGGGATCCAAACCAGCGAACCCCAGGCCGCCGAAGCAGAACGTGCGCACTTAACCACTGCGCCACTGGGCCGGCCTTGAGTGAATTTTTGATATGGATATTTTTAGTTTTTAAATGTTGGTAATAAATTCAGGAAAACAAGCAAACCTGTAAGCCAAACCAAGCATATCCACCACCTGGATTTGGCTGCTCCCTGAGACCGGGGCCCAGTGATAAGGGGACGCTGGCCCTCACACAGCTCTCCCTGCCCTGAAGGGCAGCTCCTGCGCCTTGGCCCTGGGAGGGCCTGCCAGGTAAACAGTGACAGCCGTTGGGGAGTCTGTCTGGGGACATGGGGCCTGCGATCCCACCTCGAGAAGCCCAAAGTCCCCGGGCTGGGGCAGACGGGGGAGTCCATTGCCCTATGAAGGGTTTGGCTGCCTTGGTGGATCCTGAGTTCTTGGAAGGGAGACACAAATGGTCAGGGAATGTCCCCAGTTTCAGTCCCTGGCAGGCCTCACCCTGACACTTTTGGTGAGCAAGACATCCCTGCTGCAGGGAGCAGGTGGACATGTCCTTGAGAGGCCAGCCAGGGGTACCACCAGCATCCAGGGACTCAGGTAGTTGCAATGTGCTGCCCCCACTGGGCCCTGGGGATGTGCCCTCGACCCCGTGATGGAGCCTTACCCGGTTGCCCTGTGCTGTGTTGTCCTGCGTGCGGTAGGAGACCTGGGACTTGCCATTGTCCAAGATGCGCCGGACGACGGGAATGCGGGCTACTTGTTCCCCACCGCTGACCAAGTACTCGGGCTGCTCAAAGGACACTATCCCGCTGGCTGCAAGGAGCCCAGGCGCCGGTCAGGGGGCCCTGGCCTCAGTCCCTTCCCAAGTCCCACCCTCCCTCCGGCCCAGCCCAGCCCAGACTCCAGGAGTCTGCTTGTCACCCCTCCCCTCACTGCTCCCTGGGAGGGCAGAGGAAAAGGATGGAAAATTCTCCCAGAAAAAGTTGAGGCGGCTGGAACAGTGTCCAACTGACATCTTGGAAGGGTCAGGGCAGAGAAGGGAGGCCAGGCAGGGGCAGAACCAGAGATGAGGCCCTGAGGCTGAGGGCTGGGGCAGGCAGGACTAAGGCCTGGGGAACTGAAGCCAGCAAGGGAGGGGTCAGGGGCCAGAACAGGCCCTCTGGATGCAGGAAGGACCATTATCAACAACTCTGGGTTCCCCAAGGAGCAGGTAGGGAAGGCAACTCGGATGTCAATGGTGCAATGTCTTGCCCACCTCCCCATCTAGATAGGTTTTGGGCAAAATGAACCCCAGTTCCCTTCCTGCTCTGATGTCCTGGCATCCTAGGGAGGCGCATTCAATCCCCAAGTTCAAAGGTCATAGGAAGAGAACAGGGGAGGAATGGGGGACAGCTCCAGGAGGACCCAGCTCCCTGTGATGATTATAACAGAAGCTTCCGCATTGAGTGCTTACTACCAGGCACTGTGCAGAGATGTACAGCCACGTACCCCTCATGAGAGCCTGGTACCCATTTTACAGATGGAGAAACCAAGGCTCACAGAGGTTAAGTGACCTGTCTAGGCCACACAGCCAGGCCCCACTTCCACGTGGATACCAGGAGGAACAAGGGGCCCCAGGGCCCCCTTTTTGCTCCCCTGCTCCCCGCATCCTGACCAACCTTGCTCCTTGATGATGGTGATGTTTACCAGGCGGCGGCCAAGGGTGGCAGTGCCCACGGGCACATCAATGGCCTCCACCAGCAGCTGCTTCTCATCGTCGTCCTCAGGCCGGATGAAGAGGGGCACCCGCACGTCCACCAGCTCCACACCCTCCTGGAACTCCACCATGCCCCGGGCATCTGGGTGGGTGTTGAGGGGCAGTCAGACGTGGGTCAGGGGGTCACACAGGGCTGGGAGGTATGATGGAGTGGCACAGGGAGCCTGCCCACCTACCCTGGTCTGCAGTGAGGGTGTAGTAGCCAGGGGCCACCTTGAGCTCATGGAAGGCCCCCTGCTCCACATGCTTCTCTGTCAGCTTCAGCAGAGTCTGCTTGGCTGAGCGGGGCGCCATCAGCACCGTGTCCACAATGGTATGGTCCTGCCTGCAGGTAGGGAGGTGTCAAGCTGGCCAGGAGGCTGGCACTTGTCCCCACGCACCCCTCCTGCCTATCCTCTCCCCATCAGGGGACAAGATGCGGGGCAGCAAAAAGTGCAGGGTCTTTAGAACCAGGCAGTCCTGGAGGCCCATGCTGGCCCCATCACAGCCTCAGCCAAGCCACTGTGCCTCCCTGAGCCTCAGTGTCCTCATCTGTGAAATGGGGCTACCTGTGCCCACCTCACCGAGAAGGGCTGGTGAGATAAGGAGTAGATGCAGGACAGCAAAGATGCTAAGGGTGTGGGCACTGAAGCCAGACTGCCTGGGCTCAAATCCTAACTCTATTTCTTAATTAGCTGGGTCACCTTGGGCAAGTTACTTAACCTTTCTGATCCTTGGTTTCCTCATGTATAAAATGGGACTAGCAGTGGTGCTATCTCACTGGTTGATGAGAGCGCTGGATAAGATAACCCCGCACATGAAGCCCTTAGAACAAGGCCTGGCCCCTCGTGAGCCCTCAAAGTGCTGGTCTGAATGGTTCTTATTGACGGTGGTGTGCTCGCTGAGAGCTGTACTCTGTTACTGCACGTTCTGTCCTCACTGCACTGAGGCCCCTCCTCACTCTCCCCTTGCAGGGCCAGGACTCAGGGTAGGAACTAGGAAAGAGGTATGACCTGCCGGTCCAACTTCTTAGTAACCTGCCAGGCACCCAGAGGTGCCCCCAGGATCAAGGCCTTTGACCCAAGGGAGGGTCAGAGCTGGGCCCTGGGCTCTCCTGGTACTGGTGGGGGCTCTTGCCGGTCTGAGGGCAGGGACTGGGTCCCTTTGGTTCCCTGTGGTTTGCCTGCCCTAGGACAGGGGCTGGCTCGTGGTGAGGGCTTCACGTCAGTATTTGTTGCATGAAGGTCCTATAACCGTGACAGACGCATACTGCCTTCCCTTCCTAAGGGATGGGGATGGGTGGGAAGGGAGGGAGCAGGGGGCAGACGGCTGGGGCTGGGGCTGCCCCACCGTGTGTCTTCAACTCACTTTTTTCCGGCGTTGGGCTGCTGCCTGTGTGGGACAAAGAGGGCACTGTGAGCCAGGTGGTCCCTGGGGTGGAGGCACGATCTGCCTGGGGGAGATCCCCTGAAGTTGGCTGTATGGGCAGCACCCCCACTCAACCCCAAACACCCAGGACCCACCGGAACTTAGTCTGCTGGAGCTTGTATGCGCCTGTGATCTGTCTGTACACCTCGTTCAGCTGCCAGGCAAGGGAGGGCTGTGAGGCTGGGGCCCTGGGCGAGCCTCTCTACCCAGAGCCATCCAGGCCCAGAGGACCTCCCAGGCTTGGCTAGGGGGCGTGCCCATTGTCTCGTCCCCTTCTGGACGCATTCACAGGGTAGAGATCCCAGGCGATTCTCAGGCAGGCACGTGTCTAACTGCGGAAGCCCCTCTTTCCTACCCAGAAAAACCCAGGTTCCACAGCCACATTCCCTTTGCTCCCCTACCACGTGGATCACACCCACACCCACCACACCCACCACGTGGATCACACCCACACCCAGAGATGCCACCTGGCCCAGGATCAGCTTCTTTGGCCCTTACATTCTCCTCCACCTCCTGGCGGAGCTGGTTACATTCTCGAGTGTCAGGCTTCAGCAGGTTCTCGGTACAAAGGCGGGCGAGGCGCAGGGACAGCCCATACGGCACTAGGGGCAGGCAGGGATGGGGGTCATCAGCCCCCTGCATGGTGGGCACCTCTCAGGAGCCATGCTAGAACTGGGGGCAACTGGCTGGCTGGGGGCCTGAGGTCTGTAGCACCAACAGGAAGGGTAGAGGTGGCCAGGTTGGTGCCTGCACCCAACATCCAGAGGAAACAGGAATGGTGTGATCTGGACTGGCGAACAGGGGTGAATGTGCCCTAGGCCACAAGGGTACCACCAAGAGGCGTAATGCCCAGCCCTGGCCCTCACCCAGCTCCGTGGGGTTGGTGCTAGCCACACGGGTGGCAAAGCCAGGCCGCTGCACGTTGTTGGTGATCTTCCAGCGGACTGTGTCACGCCCCTTGAGGTTCCCGCTGCGCAGCATGGGTGTGTCCAGGTGGTCTGAGGCCATCAGGTTCTCCCGCAGCATGTAGTGGTCTTCCTTGAAACCCACCATGTGACCTGCGGGACAGGGTCCTCAGCATGGGGCCCCTCCCTAGACCGTCCCAGGCATAGCCCGTCAGGTGGGACCCCAGGGCCTCCCGCCTCTGTTCCACACTCAGCGCCCACTGCCCCCCAACCCCAGCTGGGGGAAAGAAGGGTCAGAGTGCCCCCACCCCTGCAGATGTTGCACGATACCTCGGTTGCAGCAAGGGAGAAGCGCCAGGCAGGCCTAGGAGACAAGATGGGTGGGGATGAGGGCTGGGACAGCTGCCCCAACCCAGGTAAGCCCCTCCAGCCACCACCCCCACCCACGCCAATGGTCCAGGGGCAACAGTGCCTTCCCCAGACACCAGGACGTCCAGACAGTTGTAGGGACATAGGTATGAGGCACCCAGGATGCATATAGAGGCTGGTGGGGTCAGAGGGTTCCCAAAGTTTGTGCCATGGGACCCTGGTCTTGCCAGATGTTCTATAAAGTAAAGGTTCTGTGATCAAACCCATTTGGGAAGCACTGAATTCATTCCCCATGCCCCTCTTATAGTTTCACTATGCATATAACTAGATCAAAGGCTCTGAGAAGTCCTGCAGAGAAGAAACTTGTTTTTCAAATGTATTTGATCACAGAACTCTTTTTCTCTGTGACCCATACTAATATCCCACAACACTGGGGTTACTACAGAGTGTTGCCTCTGCCTGGAACTCAGTATTCCAGCCGGGCCATCCTCCATGCTTTCCTGTCTCTTTTCTGTTCTCCCCAGAAAGACTGTCAGCTCCTGGTGGGCGGGGCCCTTCCGTCCCTGCTGGCTCCCATGGCCCTTTGCATGTGGCTGACCCCAGGGCAGGTGCTCCCAGGTATCTGGCCACTGATGGTTAGCAAAGGCGAGGGGCTGGGGTGGGGAGGGCACTAGAGCTGAGCAGAAGACCAGGGTTCGTCTGGCCTCTGCCACCTATGAGGACCTTGGTTGGGGGGGACACTGGGGAAGTGGGGACCCGGGTGGGTGGTGGGGACCCTGGCAAAGGGCAGAACTCTGGCTGGGGGTGGGGACTCTGGCCAGGGGCTCTGGGGGAGCTCTCACCTTGCAGCAGGCACAGTACTTCCAGCAGAGCAGCAGCAGCAGTGCCAGGAGCAGCAGGAGGAAAATGAGCAGGGGGATGAGCCACCAGAAGGAGGTGGGAGGGCAGTCTAGGGAGGAAAGAAGAGGAGGAGGGAGGCAGTGCCCACCACCCGTCTCTGACAGGCGCCCCCCAAGCCCCCAGCCCACCTGGCCGCCAGCTCACCCTTCTTCCTGTGCACCAGAACGGTGCTGTTGGGCCCGGGGGCGCCGTCGCCCTCCACTGTGTAGCTGTAGGTGCAGTCGTCATCCTCGTCCCGGAAGGAGCAGTACTCCACCACCTCCTCCGCTGCACCCACAGATGGTCAGCAGGGCACCCCAGGGCCTGGTGAGGCGTCCCCTACTCTGGGGCCCACCCACCTGCCGCAGGGTAGGAAGACCCTCCCTGGGGAAGAACGCAAGTCCCCGGGAAGCTGTGCACAGGGATAGGGCAATGTGGGGGCCGCCCTGCCCCCTGCCCAAGAGCCTCAAAGTCAGCCAGTCTGTGCCCCCCGCTTCCTCATCCTGGGCATCACTCAGGAGCTTGGCTTCTAGAACATTTATCTGACCTAGAGAAGAGGAGGCTGTCCCGCCATGGCCCGATTATGTGCCGCTGCTGTGTTCATCCCCCTGCCCAGCAATGTGCCCCCTGCCCAAGCCAGGCACCCCCTCCCCAGACTGTTTGGTCCCTACTCAGCTGTGCCCCCCGCCCGGGTCTGTGTGCCTGTCTGGGTTCTGTGATCTCTCCCGGGTCTGGAACCCCTCTCTCTGGACTCAGTGTGATCTCAACCTGGATTATGAGTCCCCTGCCCAGATGAGTGATCCCCTGCCCCATCGGATGGCCCCTGCCTAGGCTCTCAGCACCCTTGGTCCTCTGCCCCATACCTTTCTTAAGCTTGTCCACCATCTTGACCTTGAAGCTGCACTCCTCGCATGTGCGCCCCTTCTTCTCACCAGTACCCCAGGCTTGGCACTGCACACAGGAGCGCAGGTCCTCACAGAGGCCCAGGCGGATCTGGAAGGGACAGGAGGGGCCGATGGGCACTGTGCAGGTCGGGCCTCTGCCAGGCCCACTGCCCCAACCTTGCACCCTTGACCGGCTCCTATGGCACCAGCCTCAGCCCCTCCTGTCCACCCTGCTCTGGGCCCAGGGTTCCCATGCCCACACCCCAGTGATTCTGGCCTCACCGCTGAATAGTTGATCTCACAGATGGTGTCCGTGTAGAGTGACTGCTGGTTGCAGTGGCAGCGGCCACACTCACAGTGGCCACGCCCATTACAGATGCCCTGGAGCAAGAGGAGGCACCAGTGAGCCAGCTGTAACCTCATCCCTGTTTGAGAGGGTGGATGGTCCTGACTATGGCCCCCTCTTCCACCCCACACTGCCTGCCTCATGCCCAGGCCTACCCCATTGCTGTCGATGCAGGTGGCATTGCTGAGAGGACAGTCACAGCTCGAGCCTGTCCAGCCAGGTTCACACACACACTGGCCCATGGAGCAGCGTCCTCGGTCTGCAGAGAGGGGGAGGGAAGGGAAAGGAGAGCCACATTCACACCTGCAGTCCAGGCTGCCCATCTGCTGGGGAGGGACTGTGGCAGCCAAGCCTTGGGAGCTAGGCTGTCGCCAGCCAGGGGCAGAGCCATCTCTTCCTTGCTTTCTTGGAATCTCCTTCCCTCCATCTCTCCTGGTTCATTCCACCTTCTGCCTTCCACTCTGCAGCCAGAGTGATCATTCCAAAACACAAATCCAGTCATGTGGCTCCCCTGTTTAAGAACCTCTAATGAGCGCTGGCCAGTGCAATAAGGTAAGAAAAAGAAATAAAACATACATGTATTGGAAAGTAAAAAATAAAACTGTCATAAAACATCAAGAAGAATCTACAGATAAATTATTAGATTTCATAAGTGAGCTTAGCAAGGTAGCTGAATACAAGGTTAACGTACAAAGAGCTAGAAAATGAAATTAAAACCAACAATGACTCCCCTTTGCCCAAAGAATAAAGTCTAATATCCTTAGACTAGATTAGGGGTTGATTAACTATGGCCTGCGGGCCAATTCTGGCTCACCACCTGTTTCTGCAAAATTGTTATCGGAACACAGCCACACTCATTTGTTCACATATTGTCTATAGCTGCTTTCTGCAAAAATGGCAGAGGTGTGGTTGTGACAGAGACCATATGGCTCACAAAGCTGAAAATATTTACTTTTTGGCCCTTTTTCCTTTTTTTTCCTTTTTTTCCTTTTTTCTTAAAAAAGTTTGGACTAGACTAGAACCAGACCAGCCCTGGACTGGAGGCCAAACCCCTCGCGCTGTTGCCCCTTTCCCAGCAGCATCTCCCTCCCCTCCTCTCTCGCAGCTCTGCCTGTTTCAAATATCTGCCTTTCTCCAGACTACTGGGTGCTCTTTCATTTCCCTAAGCAGAGAAATAGTAGACAAAGTAAGAATGGAGGAAAGGGCAGAAACGCTGGGGCTCCACCCCAGCAGAAAGTATATAGTTAGGGCTTAATAAGTATCTGACGAGTGGATTTTCACTCATTCTTCCATGTGGCCCCCATCTGGGTTCTGTGACCCCTGCCCAGCTCAGAAGCCCTGGCCAGACTATGTGCCCACAGCTGGGCCACACTGTGTTAGGCCCTGTGGGGCTACAGAAGACATGTACCTGCAGGGCCTGCTTGTAGAGACATAGCATCTTCTGAGAGAGGAAAGATCGCCATGCCATATGCCAGCAACCACTGAGGGTTGAGCTGGGTGGTACCCACCCAAATGAGGTGGGAGAGTAGAGAAGCGGGTAGCTGTAGATTGAGGACCTCAGGGGAGCTGAGGTCTTAAACATGGGGTGAATGTTGCCCCGAGAGGGGCCTTGGGCATCTGTGTAGAGGGGAACAGAGGTCCAGGTAGGGGCTGGACTTGGAGGCACCCGGGGAGCCTGGAGGAGGGCGGGACCTGAACTTCGGGATTCTGACTCCTGGCCCAGCCCCCTCAACTTGGGTCCTGATGGGATAGCCAGTGGGTAGGGCAAGCGCTGGGCACCCAGATCACCCTCACTGCCCTGTACCCCCCAGCACCGGCCACTGCAGCTACTGAGCTCACCGTTGCAGAGGAATCCAGAGGTGCGGGGACACTGGAAGTTGTCGTACTCGCAGAATTGACCCTCATAGCGGCCTTCCCCATAGCACACACAGCGCCCGCACTGGCACTCGCCTCGCCCCGAGCATGGCTTGTCCTCGTCCTCCCGCAGGCAGGGCTGTGTGTCGCTCAGCGAGCCGGTGGAGCAGTTACAGGTCTTGCCACTCCTGCGGGAGGAGTCAGTCACTTCTCACAGCCCAGGAGGAAGGCTGGGGTTTTCACCATCTCATTTTACAGATGAGGAAACTGAGGCTCTGAGAGGGCTGGGGTGGATCCCAGTCATGTGAACACCAGTGGCTGGGCTGAGACTCAAACCTCAGTCCCGGAGACCCTCCCAGTGTCCCTTCCTTAAGTCACGACAGACTTGTTCAGTGTCTTGGAGCCAAAGCCCTCCCTGCCAGTCACTGCCGAGCTCACTTCTGATTAGGTAACCCGTGCACGTGGTTCAGAAGACTAAAGGGACAGGAGGCATGGAGTGAAAAAGAGGCCTCCCTCTGTGCTGGCCCCAACACCCAGTCCCCACACCTGACGGCCACCACTGTCCTGATTCTTGCCCGTCTTTCCAGAGGTGTCCTCTACAGTCACGTGTCACTCAAGGACGGGGATCCGTTCTGAGACACACGCAGTTAGACATTTCATCATTGTGTGAACATCGTAGAGTGTACCTGCACAAACCTCGGTGATATAGCCCACTACACACCCAGGCTATTGGTAGTAATTTATGGGACCCCTGTCGTATACGCAGTCCAATGTTGACCCAAACATCGTTATGCAGCGCATGACCGTATATCTGTGTATTTCAAAGTGCTTTGAACTGGATCCACCTAACAATAGCGTGTGTCCCTTTCCTAGCCCCACCCTCAGCCCAGCATGCATGCTGTGCCCAGGGTCAGGGCCTTGCAGCGGCCCAGCCCCTTCTCTGGGAGCCGCTGGCATCCCGGGTGCCAGCTTCGCTCCCACATACTCACCAGCCCTCATTGCACATGCAGTGTCCGCACATGAAGTCTCCGTTGAAGCTGCAGTGAGCTGATCGCACCTCTTTTTGCTGGAATGAGATTGTGGTGAGTGTATGGGGGGGAGGCAGGGCCACTGGACACTTCTGCTGCCTCTGCCCCTCAGGGCATCCCACAAGGGAGATGTGGCCATAGGAGGCTCTGTTGCATTCCTCAGGGCCCGGGGTGGTCAGCTCAGCCCCTCCCTCCCACCTGGTGGGGCCACATCATACCAGCTCACAGGAGCAGACATCACAGATGACGCCCACGTCAATCCTGAGGCCATCAGAGAAGGAAGGCTTCAGATGGATGTTGCCCTTCTGGTCCTCTAGTGGTAGCTGGCATACGTGTGTCCCATCCACGTCCTCGATGGCCCGCAGCTGCACATAGTATGTGCCCTGCAGGGACCCCAATGTCAGTCAAGGCAGGCGCAGCTGTGGATGCCCTGAATGTTCTTGGCCCTCCAGCTTCAGGGCTGTGCCTGGTCCCCAGTGCCCAGCCCCCACCCGCCCTTCCTCTGGGCTGAAACCTTGCTTCTTCCAGGCACAGTCACAAAACAATAGCAATGACAGTCACAAGAGCCTCCTTCAGCCCATTCACTCATCTGAGCAACCCTCTGGGCTCTGTGCTGATTAATCCCTGCTGTACAGATGAGGACAAGCCAAGGAAGGTGCCAAGCTCATCCAAGTCGCTGACCCAGGGGGCTTCGAACCCAGGCCTGCTCAGGCAGATCCCCCCATCCCCACCCCTTGCAGAGCGCTGTGCCTGTCCTCCCCAGACCCAGGGCCCCTACAGAGGCATACCACTTCCCCCCGCCGAATGTGGAAGGACCCAGTCTTGGTCTTCTGGAAAACCTTGGAGGTGATCTCTGTCTTCAGGCCTCGGGGGCTTTCCAGGGCCCGGATGTCCAGGTTGGAGCGAATGCGCTAAAAGAAGGCGGGTGATCAGTGGTCTAGGAGCCTGGCCTCACCCACTCTGGCCTGGACTGGCTGTGCTCCACCCCCACCTGCATGGAGGACTGGGGTGGTGGGGGGTCGAGGTGGTAGAGCCCACGGGAGCCTGGGACCCCCAGGCACCGGCAGAGACCCTCCCTCACTGGCTTCTCCTATTTCTCAGCCCTGACTTGAGACATCCTTTGCCCATTCCACCTCCTCTCCAGCCCTGCCCGGAAGGACTCGGACGCGAGCCCGTGCCACCCCTCACATTGAAGGCCTCCTCCAGCAGCTCCACGATGTTGGATGAGTCCTCCTGCAGCACCCCCAGTGAGGAGACGGGGAAATATGTGTGCAGCTTCTGCAGGAGAGAATGCCAGGCCGAGGCTAAGCCCTTAACAAGTATCATCCCACTGAATCCAGACAACAGCTTTGGGATTATCTCCACTTTGCAGATGGGAAAGCTAAGGCCTGGAACCTGCTGGTGTATTCCAGAGCCTGCCCTCTAAGCCTCTACCTGCTTGGGAGTTGTGTTAGGGGATGGGCACATGACCTCCACTTCCCACCAGGGCCCTTCCTTGGGGGACCAGAAGTTGAGGGAAGGAAGGGAGGGAGGGAGGGAGGAAGGAAGGGTATCTCAGAAGTTCCATGGATCCCCCCACCCCACCCCCCTCTTGCCCAGTGAGGCCCCAGCCCCGCACCTCGTAGTAGCTGTAGGAGTAGTTGGTGACGGCGAAGATGGGGATAATGTTGTGTTTGCCAAGCAGGCGCACCAGGGTGGGCACTGACGGGTAGTCCTGTGTCTTGTACTGGGTGTAGGTGCCCGTGGCATCCAGGTGGCACTCTTCGTCATTGCGGCTCATGATGCCGGCCAGCACGTTGGCACCGTCAGCCTCGTAGTGGAAGGCCGATTCGGTGGAGAACACCAGCAGGTGGGTGCTGTCGGGGCGCCAGCCGATGTCCCTCTGGGGAGAGCAAGGGAGGGATGCCTATCGAGCAGGCTGCCTGCTGAGGACATTCACCACAGTGTCGTGTATGACAGCGAAAGCGGTTCCCAACACGGGGCTCAGCTAGGCCACAGGATTGACAGCATGCTGCCACCATGAATGACACATGTGACAGACAGCACAGGAGTGATGACAATGAAAAAGAAAAACCAGGAATGGGAAATGGATGCAGGGTCTGTGCACACAGTGGCACCATGCAAACTTTGAACCAGGTTCATCCGACCGTCCCCTCAAGCTCCTACTCACTCTGCGAGAATATTTTAACTGCACAGGAAAAGGTACACCACGTGGCGTTCAATTAAAAAATCCAGTTAAAAGAGGTACACAGCAGTGCATGGCCATTTGTTAGAGAAATATACAGAGTGATTTTGAAAACCATGTATTACAAGAGAAAATGTTTACAATAGTGTTAGGTGAAAAACAAGTTTCAGAACTATAAGTACACTGATCCCAATTATATAAAATAAGAAAAAGGGAACAAAATAGGCCAGTGGGATTTCAAGGGGTTGGCTGTCTGAGGATGGTGAAATTATGGCCAATTTCTGTTCTTTGTTTTCCAAATTGTCTGTAATATGGGTATACTATTTTCAAAATGAAAAAATTGATACGTTCATAAAAAGAAGTGCCCTCTTCAGCTTCCCAGTCTCCAACTGTGCTGGGACTGGCATTAGGGGGAGACTGAGTAAGAGGCTGGCCTCAGGGCACCGAAGATTCCAGAACCCCAGGATTCATGTCTGCCTCGCTGGCCAGTACAAAAGCAGGCTGTGACTGCTCAGGCCGGGGGACCTTGGGTCCTGGCATATCTAAACTCAGATTGTAATTGAGGGCCACCCAGAGGATTTAAGTTTGTCTCAGGCCTAGGGGCCTCTGAGCCTGGCACCAGAGCAGCCCATTGGGCAGCTGGTGCCCTTGTAGAGAAGCACAGCCCTGGTCTAGGCTGGCAGGACCCTCCCTGGCACTCACCGTGCACACGGCTGTCTGCAGGATGGCATCGAAACCTCCTTCAGGGGCATCTAGGTTGCCTGAGATCCGCTCTCCCTGCAGCTTACTCCGGAACTCATTCACATCCTCTGTCAGGCTGATGACGTTCTTGAAGGAGAAGGGGGGGTCACTGTTGGGCCAGGGCTCCTTCAGCCTGGGCAGAGGTGGGAGGGAGAGAGAGAGTCAGGGGGAGAAGACCCACATACCCCCATGCCCACCCTCTCTGGGAACTGCCCCCTTGGCTCATTTCAGCCAGAAGACTTGTAAGTGCCTGGGTAAAGAGGAAGCGGGCCACACGGCCAGGACCCCTGCTCACTCGGTCACTCACTTCTCAGGCCTCATGTCTGTCTGAGGGACGCTGACTTTGTCCACAAACTTGCCAAATCCAATAGTGTAGTCACTGGTGAGCTGGCTCAGGACCCGGGCTGAGTGTCAATAGGAAAAAGAGGGGGTAGCTGAGCCCCAACACCCCCACAGCAACACAGGGGGCTGGGAGCTGGCTCGAGAAGGAGCAAGAGGGAGAACAACCACCTGGTGTCAGCACTTTGCACGCTGGACATCTGCTCACGCTCACAATAGCCCTCGTCCCTATTTACAGATGAGGGAAATGGGACTCGGGGGACCCAGAGTCATACATGGAGCAAGTTGGAGCAGGGCAGATGGGGAGCTGGACCGGCTCTGTCTGCAAAGCTGGGACGCAACCTCAGCCTCACGGCAGCGGACGCTTCCTTGTCAGGGCCAGAGGGCTCTGCTGCCCACCAGGCCTGGGCCTTCTCTGAAGTCCTGAGTAGTTAATGGGGTCTGGCCGGGACACTCCTCTGAGAATAGGGGGAAGGAGTTCTTGGAGGGCTCAGATGTCCATGTCCTGTCCTCCCTTGTGGGGTGGTGCAGCTGTCCGGAGACCTGGCCTCCTGAGTAGGTGGCCAGCCAGCTGGATGAGGGCACCCTCTCCATTCCCTACCCCACTGTCCTCCATGCTGGCCCAGCCGTACCCAGGTTCTGCCCCATCTTCTTGAGGTTGTCCAGATCGTCGGACATGGAGTTGGAGAAGTCCATGAGGATATACAGGTCCACCGGGCTCTCCAGGGGCTCAAACACCTCCAACTCAAAGAGCTGCTCCTCACCGGGCCGCAGGCGGACCCGCATTGCCTGGGGAGACACCTGGCTGCGACGCAGGGTGGTGTCGATCTGAGTCGCCTGTGTCCAGGGGAGGGGGGGACAGCTGGCTGGAGGGTCACTCCATAGACCTGAGGGGGAGCCTCTCAGCCCACACAGGGGACGCAGTGGACCCCCATAAACTGCCAGCCTTGAGCGTGGAGGGCCAACCTCCCTGGACCCCTGCTCTGGGCACCTCTGTGATCTCGAAGCTTCTCTCCATGACCACCACACTCTCCAGCCGGCAGCCCGCAGCCAACAGCTCTGCCTGGGTGTTGCAGCGTCGTTCCTTGAACATCTGGCCAAAAGGAGATGGGGTCACGGGGGCATGCCCTGGCTGTCCCAACTCTGGATTTATTCTTCCAGACTTTCCTGACCCTTGCCTATTCTCCCCACCCACCTGGTCCTAGGCTGGGCTGAAGGTGTGGCAAGTGTGGACTTGGCCAGAGCCAGGGGTGGGGCGTGGCAAGGCAGGGCACCCAGGTCAGGGAGGCAGTGGGGCCGGCCTCCCGCCGGCTCAGGAAGGCAGGCTGGAGGGCGGCGGCTCACCTCGTCGGTGCAGTAGGCGCAGTCCTTGTCCACGCGGATGCACTCGGTGCAGCTCTTTACCTGGGCCTTCTTGCAGCGGTTTGCTGGCGGGCAGAGATGGGCAGACCCATTGAGATGGACCTCACCAACGACCAAGCCCTTTCCCATCTGCACCCTCTCTTGAGAGAGGCAGGGATTCTCTCCCAATTTACAGGAGAAAATGGAGGCCAGAGGGTCCATGGTCTGCCCAAGGCAGCACAGCTAGAAATGGGCAGAGTTTGGTCTGAAACCCCAAACTTTCTGCTCAAGTCCAGAGCGAAGGATGTTGGGGGCTGAGACAGAAGCACTGGTCCATTTGCTGGCAGGGACACCCTGGCCGTCCCCCTCGCCTGCTCCTCTGGGGTAACGGGGACGGTGTCTCTCTTGTTTACAGCTGGGTCGCCGGTGCCTAGCCCAAGGCCTGGCACACAGTAGGTCGTTAGTAAATGAATGAGGTCAAACTCCAGAGTTTCCCCAAAGGTTACTGGGATTCCCTTTGGTTCTGTTTGGTTAAAATTGCGGTGAGGACCTACTATGTGCACCCAGGGTACACAGTGTGTGGTCTCCAGGGCTCCAGGCAATGGCGTACTGTCAATGTTTAACAATGGCTTTGGTGAGGGAGGAGAAGCCCTGACCTGCAGCATTTGCCCATTTCCATGGTGTAAATATTCCCACCGTGGTCTATTTCAAGCTATCAACATGGCCTCCACTGACAGGCAAAATTTTATTGGGAGGAGCCAGCTCTAGCCCTTTGCGGACTGTAGACACTCAGAGAGCAGGTGACGAGTCACTGGTCTCTCTCCTCCAAATTCCTATAAACTTCCATAAAACTCTCCTTCCGAGGCCTCAGCACATCCTGCAAGTGCCTCTGTTCTCTGAGTGGGAGTCTTCTATTCCCTCGAGACCAAGTCTCCTTCCCTTCGGTGTTCGCAGGCCACATGGCTCAGGCTCACAGTTCCCTAGCCCTCAAAGTGGGCAGTGATCATTTGTTGAATAGCTGAGTAAGTGTCTGGGCAAGACACCTCATGTGAAGACAGTGCCTTGAAAGGTGTGCCCCTGCCAAGAGGGGTGCTGCAGGGGCATGCCAGACTCACCCATGTCCCCAGGGAAGCTCACACTCAGCAGGGCTGCCAGCAGCAGCCTGGTCCACGGGCTGGGATGTGGCCCTGCCATCCTCTTCCTCCTGTATAACAGCAACAATTGACATACGACACCTCTACAGCCCTGGTCCGAGCCATCAGCTCACTGGGTCCCTGTCAGAGTTCCACCACTCCCATTGCACACGTGTGGAAACTGAGGCTCTGAGAACTTCAGTGACATTCCAAGGCCACCCCACCTGTGAGTGGCAGGGCCAGAGCCCCTGACTCCTCTTTTCCACCGCCACCTTCCTTGCCATCCCTGCAGTGGCTAGACACCTGCAGGGCTGCAACCTGCACAAGGAGGCTCCCATCTCTCACCATGAGGGCTCCGGGCTCTGCGCTTGTCCCAGTGCCAGGTCTCTCATGCTGGGTCTCCCTGAGGGGAAGGCAGGGCTTACTCTGCCTTTGCCTTCCAGAAGCCAGTGGGCCTGGGTCAGGCTTGGCAGGGATAGGCCACTGAATAGGGGGGCCACTCTACAGGACCTGGCTCTACCTTCCTATCCGCTCTCTGTCCCCACTCACTTGTCCTTCGGTGAGGGGGTATGGCCAGGAGGATAGGGGTCCCTCCCCAATCTGGGGCCTGGGGAGGTGAGGAGGTGACTCAATGTGCTCAGCTAGGTTCTGCAGTGGCTGCCTGGCCCACTGTGTTTGGGGGGTCTCCTGCCCCACCCCCCACTTCTGCCTGCCCCAGAGTTGAGTTTTGGGGACCCTGTGCAGTTGACTCGTTCAAAAGTTAGCCTGGAGCTAGGTTACAAGCCCCTCCTGCCCACTCACGCACACACAGTGCCAGCTACCCCAGGAGCCCCGTCTGCCTCTGGTTCACTATTAAACCATCTCAACTCATCAGCAACCTGACCTTGGGGGCACGCACTGGCATCCCTGAGGGCTTTTAAAAGATGGGCAGCCTTGGGGCCGGCCCGGTGGCGCAGTGGTTAAGTTCACACGTTCTGCTTCATCGGCCTGGGGTTCGCCCGTTTGGATCCTGGGTGCGGACCTACGCACCGCTTGTCAAGCCATGCTGTGGCAGGCGTCCCACATATAAAGTAAAGGAAGATGGGCATGGATGTTAGCTCAGGGCCAGTCTCCCTCAGCAAAAAAGAGGAGGATTGGCAGCAGATGTTAGCTCAGCGCTACTCGTCCTCAAAAAAAAAAAAAAAAAAAAAAAACGGTGGCCATCCTGCTGCCTCGGAAAGAGAAGGGGCTGGCCAGAGCCACCAGGCCTGCAGAGCTGAGGACAAAGGATAGGGCCCTGGCCTCTTTCTCGAGGGTCAGTCCTCCCAGTGGCCCAAGACCACACCATACCCACTGGCCCCTCCTCCTTGGGTGCTTTCTCAGTCCCCAGCTTGTGAGGCAGAGGCAGCCCCAAGGTCTGGGGGGTTGAGATCCCCACAGTGCTGGGGATTCCTAGGGGGGGCATTGCCTCCCTCCCTCCAAGGCATGTGGTCCCCAGGAGGCCACTAGCAGCTCCAACACAACCATAGGCAGGGCCAGCTGGGGAGGAGCCACCCCCTATGGGGCTGAGGTAAAGGAGGCCTGAGCCAGCCAAGGGGTGCCCCTTGGAGGAAATGACTTTTCTGCAGCCTCGGGCGGAGGCACCACACCCACACGCTACACAATAAGACTGCAGACTCGGCCGCCCTGGGGCACCATTACACAGGCAGGTACGGCTCCGGCTCCGGAGGGCTGATCTTACTCACCCTCCCATGCCCACAGGCTGGGCACACAGCCCTTCACGTACATGATTGCTATTCAATCTGCGCAGAAACCCAGTGGGGGTGTGACTGCATTATCCCCATTTCCCAGGCAAGGGGACCAGGCACAAGGCTGCGGGGCTTCCCCATCCCACAGCCAGCTGTGGGGGAGCCTGGATGGGACCCCATTTAACCTCCACATTATCCCCAGAGGCTACAAAACAGCAGTTAGGGGGCCAGTCAGGCACTCAAGAGTGTTTTGTTGGACTTAATTTGTATTTTAAAAGTTTTAGGGCCTGGCCCGGTGGCATAGCAGTTAAGTTCGCATGTTCTGCTTTGGCGGCCCAGGGTTCGCTGGTTCAGATCCTGGGTGCAGACCTACGCACCGCTTGTCAAGCCATGCTGTGGCAGGTGTCCCACATATAACGCAAAGGAAGATGGGCATGGGTGTTAGCTCAGGGCCAGTCTTCCTCAGCAAAAAGAGGAGGATTGACAGCAGATGTTAGCTCAGGGCTAATCTTCCTCAAAAACAAGTTTAAAAAATACTTGTCAATGTTAAAAACAATGAGATTTTACATAAAAGTTAGGATTATGGGCTTATCAGAAGATGTGGCCACTGTGGGCTGAGTGGAGCACTCAGGACACGCACTCTCCAGGCCACCCTGGGCCCCACCAGGCTGCTGGGCCTTTTTATGTACCAGTCCAGTCCTGGGAGTATGTGACTGCCACCCTGAATGTTGTCGCTCTGCACCACACCCAGGCCTTCCACACACAGGGACGTGCATGGGCAGGGACACATGCTGTGATCCACACGCACAAACGCTCAGCGCTCTCCCCACAACTCTCCCTCCACGCCATGGGACCCCTGCTCAGCACATCAGCACCAGCCCGCCACAGCTCTCTCCCCTCCTGCTTTCCCATCTCTGAGCCCCTCCTCTGCCCTATCACTCATGGAAATCAGGGCCAAGGAGACAGGCATCCTTTCCCCGCTGTCCCTCCTGCTCTCCTCCCTCCCCTCAGCCCCCAGGATGGAGACCCTCAGCCTTCAATTCCAGCTCTGTCCAAGGCAGCAACAACCACGCCACTTGTGCCCAGTTCTCAGGCTCAGGGTGTGGCAATGCCATCGGGGAGGAGGAGGAGCCCAACCCCTGCCCTCCGGAGCCATCTAGAGCCCCTGACCCAGAGGCCAGAGGGCTGCCCAGGGCTGAGTGGGTGGGAAACAGGCAGCACTGGAGGAAGTTACTGTGGTGGGCACAGCCCTCAGGCTATTGGGTGAGGTCAGGAGAGCTTCCTGGAGGAAGAGTGTCCTGAGCTGACTTTGGGAGGAGGGAGAGCATGTGCTTGGCTAAGAGAAGGGGAGAGTCAGGGACTCCCCAGAACCCAGACGGACTATGGTGCCACACACAGTAGGCCGTGCTCAGCCCAAAAGGGAGGGCCCTGGTCTCTAGGTAGCTGCTCCCCTCACCTTCTTTGCAAACTCTAGAGGGGCCCAGCCTCTGCCCACTTCTCCCACACACCCACCCAGACGCAGGCCTCTCTCCCTGCTGCCTTCCTCTAGCTCAGAGGTCTGATGGCCAAGAGCCTTCTCCAGCTCCCCTGCCCCTCTGCCTCCAGTTGCCCCCTGGGCACAACCCAGCAGGCTGGGCATCTGTCCTGGGCAGCACGAGCAGAGGGGGCCAGGGCCTGCCAGCCTTCAGCAAGGCGATGGGAGGAAATAAAAGTCATCCGGCTCTCCAGACCGGCTCCCCTGCGCGGCTGCCCAGGCTGGGTGGGCACCCACTTTCCCCTCCTCGCCTCGGAGGTCCCAGAATGGGCGCCCAGCCCCAGCGGCCCGGGGCACTTGCGCGGCGGGCGGGGTGTGGCCCGGCGACCCCGAGTGCTCGCCCGCGCCCCTGGCGCCGGCCGCGCTCGGAGGCTGGCCCTACCTTGGCGCGGCCTCGCGCCGTCCGGGTGCTGGGCTCCGCTCGGCGGCTCCGGCTGCAGGCGCGCGCGGGCGGGCGAGCCGGGACTGTCCGGAGGGCGGGCTGCCGGGACCGCGGGCTGCGGGCGGTGGCGGGGGCTTTATGGGGCGGGCGGCAGGTAGGAAGGAGGCGCTGGTGAGTCAGGCCGGCCGCATTCCTGCGCGCGGCGCGCACCTGTCGGGGCAGGAGCCGGGGCGCTGCACCCGCCGCCGGGCCCGCCCCCCGGAAAAGGCTGCGGCTCCCGCGGCGCCCGGCCCCGCGCCCCGACCGACAGCGGCGGGCCAGGGGCGGAGCCAGCCCCCGCTCTCTCCAGTCCAGCCCCGGGCGCGGCGCCTCCCCACCCCTCCAGGCTCCAGACTCGGGTGCCGGGCTGCCCCGGGCCGGGGGTGGCCTCTGAGCCCCCTGCCCAGACCGCCGCCCTCCCTCCTCCAGACCCTGAACGGTGAGCTACTGCACTGCCCCGACGGCAATCGACTGCGCACGCCACCACCCTCCTTCCTGTGCTGGCGCAAGGCCTGGGCCCAGGGGTTGCCTCAAGCCCGGTCTGCCTGCCATTCACGGGGTCCTCTCAGCCTCCCCCACCAGTGTGTCCACAGGGAGATCCGAGCAAGGACTCGGACTCGTTCCCTGAGTGTCCTCAGGCAAACTACTTAAACCTCCTTAAAATGGGAACAATACCCATCGAGAAGCCAGCACTGACAAGAAGCAGGCACTCGAATTACTACAGTGGTTCTTGACAAGCTGGTTCACAAACATGAGCCCTCACCTTCTGCATGGAATCTCTCAAGTGCCGCTGGTTAACCTGTGTTCACGTGGGAGCCTCTGAAGCTGCTCCATGACCCCAACGTGGTCTATTTTTCTAGCCCTACCTGCCAGCAATGCCAGACAATACTTGGTTGCTGGCACCCCCCCTGTCCAAACCATGCACGTTCAAGCCAACCATACTTTTTGTAGCAGGCTGGTCTCTCTGTTTGGGATCCCACCCCCACCTCCCCACCCCCAACCAGCCTGGTTTATCCTTCTTATCCTTGAAGGCACTGTGCTGATGTCACATGCTGCAGAGAGAGCCTCAGTGACCTCCCTGCACCCTGGGTTGGCTTATGTGTCCCCACAGCCCCTGGGGCGTGGCTTTTCCATGGCATTTGCCACATTGGTTTGAAATGATCTGTTTACGGGTCTCCCTTCCCCATTGGACTGTGAACCCTCAGGATTCACAGTCGTTTTATCTGCAGCAGCTAGCACAGTGCCTGGCAGATAGCAGGTGCTCAGTAAAAGTGTAGTTAATTGTCACACAGCCTCCCTGAGCTTCAGTGCTCTCATCTGTAATTAGACTCGTGGGCCGGCCTGGTGGCGCAGTGGTTAAGTGCACACGTTCAGCTTCGGTAGCCCAGGGCTCCCTGGTTCGGATCCTGAGTGCAGACATGGCACTGCTTGGCAAGCCATACTGTGGCAGGCGTCCCACATATAAAGTAGAGGAAGATGGGCATGGATGTTAGCTCAGGGACAGTCTTCCTCAGCAAAAAAAAAAAAAAAAAAGAGGAGGATTGGCAGCAGATGTTAGCTCAGGGCTAATCCTCCTCAAAAAAAAAAAATTGCCGGACTCGTGTGCTGCCAACTCGCAGAGTGATCCTGGGAGCAGCTGGGACAGGATGTAGAAGTGCCATGGACACACAAGTGCTCACTGCAACTGTGTCAGCCGCAGTTGCCACTTAGCCACCTTGCCCAGTTGTCTGAGAGCTGCTCTGCACAGTCCAGGGGCTCAAAGATGCTGACTCCTGGATTTGAGAGCATTGTGGCAGGAGTCCCAGTTTGGTTGAGGCACTCAGGTCAGGGCGTGCCAGGACAGCACAAGTGCCCTGTGGACCTCAGCTACTCCAGCAGGAGCCAGTCCATCCTGGGAAATTGGAGCTCAGAGAGCAGGCTGCCAGCACCATCCATTAGAGGGCTGGCATGGGCAATTTGCACCCCACTGTGGGTGGGGGGCTGAGACACCCTCCTAGAGAAGGGGACCCAGGCCTGGAGGCAGCAATGTCACACAGACTTCCCCGGGCTTGGCAGCCGCTTCCTCTCCTCATTACCAGACCCTTCTAAAAATGACTAGGGGGGCTGGTGCCCTGCAGCAGCTGAGAGGTGAGACGTCTACTCCAGGGAGGCCCTAAGCTTCCTCAGGTTTCTTGGAGTCTGAGGTTCCATTACCTGGAGCCTACGTGTGGACCTCGGGGGGTCCGTGAACCATCTGAGATCATATGCAAAACTTGAGATGTGTCTAATAGAATATGGGTTTGCTGGGAAGAGGATCCTTAGCTTACACTGTATTCCCAAACAGGTTACTGGCCCCCAAAGGGTTAAGGATCATTGTACTATAGATTCTTTTTATAAAAATAAAACAAAACCCCTGTCTCGTTTTTCAGCCTTAGAGCCAGAGTGAGGCTGGCAGAGGGGGGCTTCTCTCTCTAGGCTCTGCCAGAAAGGTGAGGCCCCTTGGACTGAACGGAGCAGCTCATGAACCTCAGACTGCTGCTCCCCTGCACTTGCCACGTGGCTTTCAGTAGGCCAGCCTTGTTCACTCATTAGTTCAGTCACTTATTCATTTTACAAGCATTTGATGAGCTCCTGTGCCTGGTGCTGGGTGCAGGACACACTACCTGCTCGCTTCACAGAGCTCACAGTTTAAACCACTTTGAGCCTCCAAAGTGGGCTGCAGAGTCTCCAGGCCAGATGATCCATTGTTTTGTGTTTGACAAAGTACATCACTTACTGGGAGAGTGATACGTCTCTATATATAAATGGTAAACAGACAGACAGGGGACGCGTGATCAAACAGTTTGGTGACCAGTATAGAGACCTGGTGTCAACCGCTCCTCCAACTGAGGGAGAGGCCTCTCGGGTAGACAGTCTCTAGGCCTGGTCTCTCCCCAGGGTCAGGGAGTTTTGCTGAGTAGACCCCCTTTAAATTATTATTTTTCCCCCAATTTTTTATTTTGAATATTTTCAAACATACAAAAATGTTGAAAGAAGAGTACAAAGATTACTATATATATATATTTTAAAGATTTTATTTTTTTCCCTTTTTCTCCCCAAAGCCCCCCAGCACATAGCTGTATATTCTTCATCGTGGGTCCTTCTAGTTGTGGCATGTGGGACGCTGCCTCAGCGTGGTTTGATGAGCGGTGCCATGTCCGCGCCCAGGATTCGAACCAACGAAACACTGGGCCGCCTGCAGCGGAGAGCACGAACTTAACCACTCGGCCACGGGGCCAGCCCCAAGATTACTGTATTTTTACCACCTAAACCCCCAAGTGTACACTTTGCCATGTTAGCTTTATTTATATATTTGTTGTGTATTTATATATCTTTTTATTTGAATTTAAGTTGAAGATATCATGACATTTCATCCCTCAATACTCCGGGCATGCGTCTCCCAAGAACGGTCCCCACATACCCGCAATAACTTTATGCACCTAAAAGAGGAACACGAATATCCCAATTTGTATGATTCAGTTCATATTAACATCTCTTAGTTGTCCCAAAAATGTCTGTTGTAATTATTTCCTTTTGAATTCGAGTCCAGTCCCTGTCACCTATTGCATTTGATTGTTTTACCTCTTTCTTACTCTGAAACAATTCTCCCACCCCCACAGTGACCTTTTAAAGAGACAGGCCAGTTGACCTGCAGGATGTCCCAGTGTCTAGACTTGTTTGAGTGCTTCTTCATTGTGCCATTGGACTTGTTTTTTTGGCTTCTTGTAAACTGAAAGTTAGGTCTAAAAGTCTGGTTAGATTCAGATTGAGCATTTTTGGAAAGGTCATCAGTGGTGCAGTGTATTTTATTGGTGGCACCTGATGTTGGCTGTTTTGCTATTAGTGATGATTAAGGAAGTGACCACCACGTCTATTGTAAAAATAGGTTTTCCACTTTGTGATTAAGAAGTAATCTAGAGGGGAGGATAATGCTTTGTTACCCTGCCCGTTTCCCAAACAAGCTTTCACTGAAGTTTTACCACCCATTGTTGGTCCTTGCCTGAAACATTTATTCTTCTGGAGTTGAAGAATGGTGATTTTCCATTTCTATATTTAATAGAAAGTATCCTTCTAATAAAAAAATAGAGGTTCCCTTCATCAGCAGGAGATGAACTCTGTGCCTCCCAAAATACAAGTGTTTCTTTTCTTTTTGAGTTATAGAAACTTTAAAATTACTAGCATTATTACAAAGCAACCAAAAAGATTTTTTTAAAAATTGCGGTAAAAGCATATAACATAAAAATTACCATCTCAGTCATTTGTAAGTGCGCAGTTCAATAGTGTTAAGTATATTCACACTGTCAGGCAACAGATCTTCAGAATTTTTTCGTCTTGCAAACTGAAACTCTATACCTATTGAACAGCTCCCCATTTCTCCCTCCCCCCAGCTCCTGGTTAATTACCATTCCATTTTTTGTCTCTATGAATTTGACTACTTTATTTATTTTTAAGATTTTATTTTTCCTTCTTCTCCCCAAGTCCCCCCAGTACATAGTTTTATATTTTTTAGTTGTGGGTCCTTCTAGTTGTGCTATGTGGGACGCCACCTCCACATGGCTTGATGAGCGGTGCCATGTCCTGCGCTCAGGATCCGAACCGGTGAAACCCTGGGCCACCAAAGCAGAGTGCTGGAACTTAACCACTCGGCCACAGGGCCGGCCCCTTGAATACTTTAGATACCTTACATAAGCAGAATCATACAGTATTTGTCTTTTTGTGATTGGCTTATTTCACTTAGCATAATGTCCTCAAGGCTCGTCTATGTTGTAGCATGTGTCAGAATTTCCTTCCTTTTTAAGGGTGAATAATATTCCATTTTGTTTATCCATTCATCTGTGGATGAACATTGGGTTGCTTCCACTTCTTGGATATTGTGAATAATGCTGCTATGAATATGAGTGGCAGATATATCTTCGAGAACCTGCTCTCAATTCTTTTGCATATATACCCCAAACTGGGATTGATGGATAATGTGGTAGTCCTATTTTTAATCTTTTGAGGACCACCGTACTGTTTTCCATAGTAGATGCACAATTTTATAATCCCATCAACAGTACACAAGAGTTAATTTTTTCCTTTTAATTATCAATTTTAAGTAAAGAGTTGATATATTCAACTCTAATGGTGGCAAATACATTTTTCCCTTTCTTTTTTCAAATACTATGCATGAATGGATTTTAATTTATTCAATAGTTTACAACTGTGATGTTGGGATATAATAAGAAATACATATTTGGTTTCTGTCCATGGTTCCTGGAACAGCTCTGGAGTGACAAAGGTGAAAGGAGCAACTTTTGTTATTCATATCAACCCCTTTCAACCCCACCAGAGTTTATGTTAATGAGGTGACTCTTGGAAAGCCGCTAAGGATGGGGGTGCTGGTTGTCAGGGGAACCAACCACGTGATTAGAAAGTTGCAACTTTCAGCCTCAACACTCCCCACCGCCACCCCACCCCACTGACCTCCAGGGAGATTGAGTTTTATCATCAAGGACTAGTAATTTAATCCATCACACCCAGTAATGAAGCCACCATAAAAATCCTAACGGAAGGGAGGTCAGAGAGCTTCCAGGTTGCTGAATACCTGGAGTGTTGGGAGGCTGGCATGTCCAGAGAGAGCATGGAAGCTCCCCGCCTGCCCCTGACCCCGTACCTTGCCCTATACATCTCTTCCATCTGGCTGTTCCTTAGTTGTATCCTTTTATAATAAACCCATAATCCAGCAAATAAACTTTTCCTGAGTTCTGTGAGCCACTTTAGCGAATTATTGAGCCCAAGAAAGGGGTCATGGAAACCTCCAGTCTATCGCCAGTTGGTCAGAAGTACTAGAAGCCCGGATTTGTGATTGACGTCTGAGTTGGGGGCAGTCTTGTGGGACTGAGCCCCTTAATCCACGGGGTAAGCACTAACTCCAGGCAGCTGGTGTCAGAATTGCATGGTGTGGAAGCCCACACCTTTGGGGTCACAGCGTTTTGTGGGTGTCGTGAGCAGCAGAGCACAGGAACGAGGGAGTGTCTCCTTTTTGACAATAATTGCAGTCATTCTTCGTGAATGTTCAAATTTAATTTGGGCAGTGGGAGATCCCTTCAAACCAGCTCCTTTGACCTTTGAAACACTCCTCTCAGTCTTCCCAGTTTTCTGGAACAAACCGCCCCAGTCCCACTTAGATTTCAGGATCAGCCATTCCTCCAAGGAGCCCAGGTTGCTTTTAGCGGGGAATGGTATGAGAGATCAAGGTCTGGGCGCCACGTGTGCTCAGTGCTCCTGGGGGCCATTGCTTCTGGGTCCTTTCAATGGACATAGGTGGGACATACTTTTTTTTGGATCATGAGGTCATATTGATATTGCCAATTCAAATTTAACATTAGAGATTTTTCTTAATTTCTTTGATTTTATTCTTGTATCTTCTCTTATTTATTTATTTTTTTTTATCTTTTTGAGGAAGATTAGCCCTGAGGTAACATCCACTGCCAATCCTTTTTTACTGAGGAAGATTGGCCCTGAGCTAACCACCATGCCCATCTCCTCTACTTTATATGTAGGGATGCCTGCCACAGCATGGCTTGATAAGTGGTGCATAGGTCCATGCCCAGAATGTGAACCGGTGAACCCCCGGCCACTGAAGCAGAACGCACGCGAACTTAACTGCTACACCACCGGGCCGGCCCCTCTTATTTTTTGTGTTGTATTTCTGCCCTTTCTTACACAAAAGGGAGCACACTAGACTCATTGTTCTGCACCTTGCCCTTTTCATTTTATCTCTCCTGAAGATCACTCTAAATCTGTTCGTCGAGATCTTCCTCATTCTTTTTTGTGGCTCAACAGCCCTTTAAAAAATTGTTTTTTATTGCAGAGATTTTCAACATGTACAAAATTAGAGAAGATAATGAACTCTCCTGTTCCCATCACTGAGCCTTGATAATTGCCAACATATGGCCAGTCTGCAACAGCAAGCTGTGAGTGTGGGGCCTGCAGGGTTGGGAGCGTTCAGTGCAGTGACCATGGGGGCAGGGACCACCCTTCTTCCATCCCTCTATCCCTTATCTCATGCCAGACACTTGGGGCACAGTGCTGTTGATTACTTTGTCTCCACCCACAAGGAGAACCAGGAGAGGAGTGGTCTCGGCTCACCAAAGCATGGACAGAGGTTGCAAGGCAGTGGCGTTACCAGAGGGGCAAGAGTGTGGAAGCACTGGAAAGGAGCAATTAGCACCCAAGGGAGTCACGAAGGGATTATGAAAATCTCAGCTGCACCTTGAAGGTGTCACATGTACCAAGGTGCGGGGTGGTAAAGGGCAAAGGTGAAAACGATGGGAACAGCTGAAGCATAGGGTGCGTGGGTGGGGCAGAGGCAGGAGGGGTGATGAGAATGCGGTGGCCTTGCATGTGGTGCTGAAGTCTAGGCTTCCCTGTGGATGGACAGTGGGAGATCATGGGGTGTGCAAGAGCTGGGCTGTGGGAAGAAGCTGCCCAGACTGAGATGGATGGGAGCGGGACACTGAGACATGTAGACAAGGCCGGAGCAATCTGACACAAGAGGGACGAGGACCCAAACTAAGCAGTTATAATGGCCATGGAGGAGGGGATTCTGAGGTGACCCATCAGACAGGGGCACAGCAGAGGATTCCCTAAGGGCCCTGGAAGGACCATGATGTCCTCACCCAAGATTAGAACTAGAGGAGAGGTAGGGGACGTGTGGGTGGGAGTAGAGTTCAGTTTGGACAGAGGTCTCTTTGTGAGCAGGGACAAAAGAGTCAGAAACCTCTGTTGGTCCTGGTGCCTAGGACATCCAGTCTCCACAGAAAAACCTGACAATTTGCCCCTGTGACACCCTCAGTGAGACTAAGCAGGGCAGGCACTAATCCAATTTTACAGAAGAGTAAACTAAAGTTCAGAGGGATTCAAGACCTTGACCCAATCAGGCTTCTAAGTGGCACAGCACCGCTGCTGGGGCTGCCCAATGCACAGGCGGAGTGGTCATTACTGCTCCACCTGGAGAACTCATGGCCGGGCTGGGGGGCCCACAGGACGCCAAACAGCCCCAACCCTGGCCAGTTTTATCAGCTCCAGAGTACGCTTCCCTCCTTGGTCTAAATCAAGGAGGAATTGGATTGACTGACAAACATTTACAGTGCTTGACAGTTCACAAAACTTTTGCATAAATCATTTCATTGATTCCTCACAACCAACTTACGCAGCTTTATTACTGTGATTTGACAGAGAAGGCTTACAGAGGTAAGGGCCCAAGACAGACACAACTAAAACACAACTAGTTTTAAACTGGGATCCAGAGCAGAGGTGCTTGAGTCTCCGTTTGCTGCTGTTCCCGCTATCCCACACCTCCTTCCACACAACCTCCGCAGCGCCCTCCCGCTAAAGAAAGGGGCCTGTACTGGAGGCTGCAGGGCAGGAAGCCCCTTCAGAGACCCTCTTGGAACTAAGGGGGCAGCAGCTCCTCTCTCCAGGGTTTCAAAGTCCCCTCAAAGGAGGGGAGGGTGAGACCCGACCTCCTCCGGCGCCCCAGTGTGTGTGGGGGAGGAGACAAGTGTGACTTGATTTTTATTTGAGGGATGGATGGCAGGGACAGGTTTATCATACTCCTCTGGTCATGCAACAGTATTAGGTGCAATTTTAGGACCACTTTCCTAACCCTCCCTCCGCACCATGAAAGCAACACGGCTCTTCACAGCCCAGCTTCCTTCTCTGACACGCAGCCTTCCGCTGGAGCGGAGCAGCCATAGAGCAGGAAAGACAAATGGGTTCCCTCTGGACTCAAGGGCTGGCAGCGGTGGCTGGGAAATCTGTTCCGGCCCCAAGAGGAGACCAGTGGCCACTGGCGCTGCCCAGGGGCTGCTGTGGGGCAGAGATAACAGTCACAGGAAGGGTGGGGTGGCAGGATCCTCCCAGGAGCCTGGCTTTCCCATCAACAATAAGCTGCTGCCCAGCCAGGGCAGGAGGTGATTCATCTCCCCCACTGTGTGGAGCCTGCTGGCCGGGCTCGCCAGGCACTGAGGCCTGTGGCAGCCTTGGCCAGGTGCCGATGCCTCTCCCTGTCCCTGTGTGGGCTGGGGATCAACCCCAGCCTTTCTGGTAACTGGCTTGACTTCAAAAGCCTGAGTGTGTCCAAGAAGTGGTCTGGGGATGGCTCAACTGCCTCCAAGGGAGCAGAGGCCTCGGCTCTTGTCTGAGAACTGGCTGGGTTTCAGGATCAAGGCAGGAGACAGTGGGAACCCGGGTTCTCACTCACTCTCTGGACTCCCACCTGCCCAGGCCAAGAGGTGTACACAGGGAGTGACCATGGCAACTTGTTGGGCCACCCCCTGTGACCAGTGCCATAGGCTTTGGCCACCCCATTATCAACCCTGAGGTAATAATCCCAAACGAGAAGATGGAGAGGGCACTTCAGCTTCCACATTTGCCTGAAAACGGACCGTAGAAGAGGCCACAGCATTTGAGATGCCAAGATGTAAGAATATGGCGCTTTTAATAGGGCGACAGATCCCAGGCGGGGTGTGGACATGTCCACAGCACCCCACTCCTCTGTGGCAATGTCCTTCTCTTGGCTAGAAGGCCACACAGAGGCTCCTTTCAGGGTGGCATCTGGAAAGCAGGTCCTAGTCCTGAAATACACAAAGTGGCACCTCCCAGTGGGCATCAGTCATTGGGCTGCAGTCTTGTCAAGTCTTAGAGTGGCTCCTCCCCTCCATGGAAAGGAGAATGTCCGAGCCATCCCAAGCCAGTCTCTTAGGTCACTGCTTGGCCTTCTTCACAATGGTGCCCACAGCAGAGATAACAGTGGTCTTGGAGCCACTGGCACTGGTGGTCACTGTGACGACAGCTGGCAAGGTTGCCGTGGTGGTAAGAATGGTGGGCTGAGCTATCGTTGTCACCGGGATGGCCGAGTCCCATTTGCTCTTTCTCTTTTGGGCATCTGGGAATAAGGCAAGAGAAAAGTCAGGACCAAGACAAATCAAAAAGCAACACTCCCTTTTCCAAGAGACCAGTGGTCAGAGCTTAGGGAACAGAAACTGACAGGGCCCCAGCCACAGAAAGCCAAGGGGAAGCCAGTAAATAGGGGACCCTACACCAGGCTCCAAAGCTGGCTCCCAAACCCTGGGCTCAGGAAAAAGCATAGCCAGGCCAGGCTCAGGCCCAGATCCCTGCTCCCCAGGACCAGGGGTGTCCGTTCCCCAAAACAAGGCAGGGAGACCCTTCTCCATCTGTGGCGTAGCCAGAAGCAGAAGCAGACAGGCCGCCTTCTACCTGCAACAGCTGTGCTGGCCGTGGTGGTGGTGGTGGCTGTGGCGTTGGTTGTGGTGCCTTTCTTGGTGCCCGTCACAAACTCAATCTGGAGGGGAAGAGAGAAGAAAGTAAGACCTGTGCAAACTGTTTCTCCACATCCTTTGGCCAGCCGTCTGCTCCCAGGGGACAGGAGTTTGGCACCATACAAAGGCGGCACTGAGAATGAGCTCTGCTGTGACTGTCTGGGGGAGGGAGAGGTGTCGGAGAGGCGCCTCAAGGGCATTTTCACTACTCTGAAGAGAACTTCCCCAAGAGACATCGGATCCCTCCCCGCATCACCACGTTTCTGCACACGCCCGGGCGCCCCCTGCCCGCCGCCCCACCTCACATGCCCAGGACCCTCCTCCTCCTCACACCCCGGACGAGGCGGTGCCCGCCCGCACAGGGGAAGGACAGCTCCGGTCCCCAGGCGCTGCAGACACGTCCCCGCAATAAGCCTGGGGTTTGGAAGGGGGAGGGAAAGAGAGAGAAAGGAAATTCAATCAAGGGTTAAGAATGAGAAACCCTTATCACCCCCTAGCACCAGCTCCCAGGAGGCTGCCAAGCCCCGCAGCCCCTCTGCCTGGGGGGTGAGTGGGGCGTCCTGGAGGCCACAGCTGCTGCAGGAGGGTCAGGTCAAACCACAGGTGGGAGGAGCTGGTATCCTGAGGCTTGGCGTTCTCTCTCGGAGACTCTGGCCATAAAGGGCACAGCGCCCAGAGGTCATTTGGTCTCCGAGAAAAATTTCTGTTCCTCGAAGGACCAAGACCACACTGCCTGGGAAGAAGTGGTGCACAGGGTTCTAAAAAGAGGGGTCACCTGGCCATCAGACACGCGACCTACAGAGAAGCACTAAGGTAGGCCACCGAGGTCAGCTCTGGAGGCCAAGAAAGGCACAGACCACAGCGCTCTCAGAAGGAAACACTAGCTCCATTCAGGCCAGGGAGGACACTGATGACCCCAAAGAGAGAAAGCCACCAGGGCTCTGCAGCTGTAGGGGCAGGGGAGGGAGGGTATAATGCAGCAACTACCAGGCCCCAAGAAACCAAATGGAAGCAACCAGGAAGTGTCTCCAAGCTAAGTTACAGAGGCTGGGAATCCAGCAAGGCCTGTTAGTCCACAAGGCACGTCTAAGGCAATGCTCAGAGCATCACCAGGCAATGAACCCGAGGGGTGCGGAGGGGGAGGGCAGGTGAGGGAGAACAGTCTGGAAGCCCTCTGGGCTTAGCCAGCAGGACCCAAGCACTCCAAACACCTGCCCTTTTCATCTAGGACATCTGTCCATCACTTACTTTGGTTCGCTCCTTTTTGGCCTTTTCCAGTTTGTCCATTTCAATCTTCTGGGCTTTGGCTACAAAGACAAGAGAAGCTCTTACAAAAGCAGCCCTGGAACAGCTCCCACACGAGGCGACACTTTAGGCTGCGGGACCCTAGTCCAGCACTCGCCTGCTTCCCCTGAGTTCTTGTTCAACGCACTACAGTGGCCCCCAGGCGTGGATGGGCTCAGCGTCCTTTCAAAATGGGTGAAATGAAGTGCCAGCCCTCGGCCAGCATAAAGCAGGTCCGGGGTGGGGGCTGTGCATCCCCTGTCTGGAGGGGTCAGCTGCTGTGAGCTCCAGCTGACTGTTGCCATGTGGGAATGCAGGCCCAGCGTGGAATACCTTCCCACTGACCAAGAGAAGCTGGAATTACAGATTTTTAGGTAAAATGTTGGCATTCAATTCAAATTAAAGCAAGACAAAACTTGTGTGGGCTAAACAAAACATCTCCAGGACAGATCTGGTCTGTGGGCTGCTGGTTTGAGACCTGTCCTTTCAGGGCTTAGCCACTTTGAAATTCGTCCCAGTTCACCCTAATGGGCCCCTTGAAAAAATGCTGGACTCTCGCTGACCTCAGAACATGCCACCCCCCTGCCTAGGACTCTGTTTACACCTGCTTGGCTAGCCTCTATATCTTCAAACCTCAGCTCGAACACAGCGTCCTCAGCGAGGCTGTCCCATCCCCTCGGCCTGGTTAGGTGGCCTTGCTTGCACCCCCATCATCACAGCACTCATCACTGCTGGAATTACTCCTTCAGTCCTCTGCCTTCTTTGCTGGATCATAAGCCTCATAAGTTAGAGGTGGAGTTTGTCTCGTTCAAGACTGTACACCCAGCTCCTGAGACGTGGCTGACACAGAGGAGACCTTGAAATATGTGTTGCCTGATGACTGACTGACTGGATGGTCAGACAGATGGATAGATAGCTGGATGGGAGGTGAGAAGGATGGACAGATGGAAAGATGGATGGATGAAGTGGATGGACAGATGGATGGATGGCTATCTACCTAATGCCTCATAGTAGGAGTCCTCGGACCAGCCATGGGGGTCAAACATATCCTGAAAAAGAAAAGGTTAAGCCTGCAGTCAGTAAGGGCCATTGGATGACAAATGACTTAGAAACCCAAGTCCCTTATCCCTGAGTTTTTCCATGGATCCCTGTGCCTTCATGGGCACAGGGGCTCAGCTGTTACCCTTGGTCTCCAGCCAAGGGGGTGGCCAGTTTGTTCTTAGGAATATGCCAGCAGTGACGTGTTCGTCCACGGGCTGTTCTACAGCAGCACAAGTCCCCACTCAGTCCCTAACTGATCAGGGGCCCAGGGGCAAGGTCTGGTGCTGTAATCTCTTTACTGGACCACTTCAGAGCAACAGAGGGCAAACAAGAGAGATGGGGACCACCAGTGCTGCTCCACAGACCTTTCCACGGCTCGAGGCTGAAGCCGGCGGAGCCAGCACAGGGCCCTCGATATCCTCCCTCACCCCTCACCTCTGCATGCGGGACATACCTTTGGGTAGTTTGTGCCGAGCTCATCAATTGCACAGAACTGGATCAGCTTCTCATAGATGCTGAAAGAAGAATACCCCAAGGCACTGAGCAGGCTCTCATCCCACGGCCCTAAGTGGCACCGGATTTCAAGAGATCAGAACCATCCCGCTCCTGGGTTCAGACGAAACCTTCAAACCCAGCTGAATTGTCTGAAGCAAGCTTCCTGATGGGAGGGGAAATGTCTACTGGCCTGACATTAAAAGTCAGTTCTGGCCCTCTACCCTCCCAGAGAGAGAGACTCTTAGCCACGGGCCAAGACAAGTATGATAGTGAGGTGAGGGCTGCGTTTTATTGGTCTTACTGGGACGTCTGACCTTCGGTTTGCATGGGTGGCTTGGGGCTAGTGGTTCAGGCCCATGCAAGGGCCAGGGCAGGTCCCTGATGTCACCACACCAGACTCTCTCCTAGATGTGTTACTTGCTTAGGCACTGGATAGAGTAAGACCCAGACATAGCTCGGTTCCTAAAACCTCTCACCTGTATGCAGAATCAACTTTTTAGAGATGGAAGAACTCACAGTAATTGTCTAGTCCAATCCTCTCATTGTATAGACGAGGAAACTGAGGGCTTGTGAGGGCACATACTTTAGGAGCAGAGTAGGGACAAGAACCCAGCCAGGCCTCCCCCATTCCAGTCCAGGTCTCTCGGCTTGCACCCTACATACTGGTTTATGTGTTCTGCCTGGATCTTAAACGGTAAACCTCTGGCTAGGTTAACGCAGTCTGGGTGATGGTTCCTTTGGGCTCAGGTGGAATCTTAGCTGGGCCTCTCTCTGCCACTTACATGGGGGCATCCTGGTCCCTAGTCCAACATCAATGACTCAACTGACCCTGCTGGCTCACAGGAAACTCACCTGGGGTTCCGAAACTCTTTCTTCCTTTGGATAATATAGTTCATATCCATTCCCTCCTTTATCTTCCGCTCATAAAGCTTCTGGATCTTGTCCTATGGAAGAGAAACAGAAGAGCCCTTGTGACCCCACCCCACCCCCTCACAACCCCAGTCTGTGGTCATGTCTGCTGTGTGGACGCACGGACACAGGAGATTCGCAGAGCCACGTGCAGCCCTGCCCCAGCCATAGTATCTTCCTCTACCTAGCCTTTGACCAGTGCCAAGCACAAGTAAGATAAACTGAGACTAGTGTGTTTTCGTTTTGCTTTCTCTTGACTGCCTCTGGATGGCTAGTAGAGTAGTAAAAAGGTCTAGGCAGAGAAACCACGGAGAAGACAAAGAACGAATCCCCAGCTGGTTAATCAGCTCCTGAATCATCCGAAAAGGAGTTTCAGGCATTAGAGTTGATAGGCAGGGGCTGAATGAACACTGCTTCTCAATTTGAATGTGGGGTTAAGTCCTCAGCGGGAGGTCTGCAAAGGCTACGTCCTTGGAGGAAGGCAGGAGCAGAGGTTTTGGATTTGGTCTCATAAACTTTCTTGAGTGTCCTTTGTCGGGAGGCTCACAGATGGTTGGGCTCCACCACTGTCAAGACGCACCATCAGGGGTCAAACACCCACCCCCCACCCCATGCCAGGCCCCTGCTCTGGCTTTCGATGGGAAACAGGAGAACCACCTGGCAGGGATCCAGGACAGTGCCACAGGTGTCCCAAGGCCCATGAAGACGATGCCTGCAACAGATGGCATCAGCACCACCCAGTGCGTCAGGAGGCCCCAGAAACCTGAGTCTCAGAGCAGGGCCACCTTGGAGGAGGAGCCGTCTTACCCAGGAGGGCTGTGCCAGCCCAGGTCAAGGTCTCTTTGCAGCCTCCCCCACTAGATAAACATACACTCTCCAGAAGGAAAACATTTGGGGCACTCTTCACCCGCAAGAGGAGGTGGGCAGGGTGGGAGGTCCCGTGTGACGCCCTTTGGGAACATCAGGAGAGGTGATCCACTCCTTCTGTCAGAAGGCCGAATCTTTCTGCTGAGACCGGCCAGAGGAAGCACTGAGTTGCATAGAGGGGTTTGTAATACACTTACCAGGGAGGAGAGAAGCCAAAAGTGACAGACCTCAACATTACCTCTCCAAGGGTAAGAGAGGGAGGCCTTGCACGGAAGGCTCCGCCAATCGAGGCGGACCTACGTCTTACAGATGACTTTTCTGTGTCTCCCAGGCTATCAGATGGGTTCTCCCACCTCAGGGGAACTAAAATGTTTCCTCAGTGTCATCGTTTCTACTGTTAGGAGGATCTAAAAAGGAGAAATCTGAACTTGAAGGCCGAGCCAGCTGGTTGCGTCTACCTGGTAGATTGCTGGACTGTCCTTACAAGCTGTGGCTTGTTGCTTGGGGTGGAGGTGACGCTATGCTGGGAGTTGGTGGGGGTAGACGACTCAGCAAAGGGAGACTTCCGGGAAAGATGCGCTGTGCCCCTAGTCCCGACTCCGGCCCCACCCCAGCCCGCTGCATTCCGCAGCCCCAGGTCCCATTAGTCATCCATCCGTTAGGGTGGTGCCAGGGACTTGCGGTGTAGCCAGAGGCACCAGTGAAAGCTACAGGATCAAACGTAGAGCAGGTGGACTGGGTACCACTAGTGGGCAGCCTTTGGTGTCTGCCCTATTGTTTGTCACAAGGTCCCACTCACAGGGAAACCCAGAGGGACAAGGAGAAACAATCACCGAGATTGAAAAGGAGGCGCAAACCACAGCTGTCCCTCAAGGTTCTGCTCCCAAGGGAGTAACTGCACTAAATGCAAATCTCCTTGGGATTTGAAAACCTCAGGTCAGGTCTGTATGAGTTTTGTCAGGCAAGAAACGAAGCTGGTTAACTGGCATTCTAGGAATAGGAGGATAGGAATTTTATGCATATAAATGCCTGTGTTTTTACATTTCCATAATTTGTTTATCTTACAGTCTGATGGTCCCTCAGTTTCTAAGCAAAGTTCCTTCTGAAATGTTCCGATTGGCTCAGCTGGGTTGCAAGAAAAGGTATGTTATTTTCTCTGGCTAGGCTTAGGGCCTGACTGATGGCAATCTAGCAGGTCCTAGCTACAGCAGCAACAGGTGGTGTGGCAGAGGGCGCAGTAAGTACAGACTCGACTCCTGAGAGTGAGCTAAGGGAGGTAACCAGGGCTGCAGGCTCCTTCCCACCTGGGCTGTTTCTTTCACGGAAGCCTCTTAAAGTCAGACCAAACCAGACACCTGACCCAGGCCGCCTCATCTACATGTGCCTCAGCAGCTGAGCTCTGTGCTTACTTGTAGGTGATTTGAACATCTGCCAGGGGGTTCAGGCGGAATCTTGATTTCATCAGGCGACATGTTCCTGACTCTTTCAGAAAAGGAGGCTGTTGAGAGAACAGAAAGAAAAATTCTGTGTGTGTGCGTGCGCGCAGGGTGTTAGAATGGGAGACAGGGCCAGTCCCGGTGGCCTAGTGGTAAGTGTGGCGTGCTCTGCTTTGGCGGCCCGGAACTATACCACTTGTCTATCAGTGGCCACGCTATGAAAGCAGCACATATACCAAATAGAGGAAGATTGGCAACAAATGTTAGCTCAGGGTGAATCCTCCTCAGCAAAAAAAAAAAAAAAAGAAGAAGAAGAAGAAAAAAAAGAATGGGAGACAAAGAAAATCATTAAAAGAAAAAAAAAAGAAAGCACACACAATGTTTTCAGGGAGGGAGGGTAAATGCTATGAAAGAGTAAAACAGGGTGTTCAGAGCGGCATCTCCGAGAGGGTGTTATTTGAGTGGAGATCAAATGACCAGAAGGAGTCAGCATGTGTCAACTGGAGTGAAAAGTTCAGGCAGAGGGTACAAGCGTAATGAATGCGTGCTACCACGTCACAACAGTTAACTCTTAAGAAAGGGGATGTCCAGGGGCGTGCCGGGAACTGTTTAGTAAACAGCTGGCAGTCGGAGGTGGGGTGGGGAAGAGCCACGATCTGCAGCATCTGCCAGCTTCGGTGGTGCAAATTCCTGTGATGGCCAATTTCAAGCTACCAACGTGAAGGTGCTGCAGCCAGGGCTGGGAAGAGACGCGCACCGCTGGCTCACAGTGCGAGCAGCTCCAGTCCCCCACTGGCTGTGTCCCTAAAACACCCTCCAGGATTCTGGAGACTCAGAGTTGCTCACTGCCATCCTTCTTGCCTCACGCTATTCAACCGAAAGGAGAGAAGCCAGGTTCAGGGGTCCCTAGGCTTTCAGACTCAAAGCCTTCAAAACTGCCATGTGCATACTGTAAATGACATTTGAAAAATAACCTGCTAGTTATTAGCTTAGAGTTTTTAAAAAATAAACCAATCAACCCTCCTGGGTCCATCTCACTCTTGGGAACAAAAGGCCTGATTCTGATGTGAAGAACCACAACTCCCTCGGAGATCTGCCCACCCAAGTTCTCTCTCTCTTTCTCCACTCCCTTCCCAGCAGTCTTGGGCCACCCTGGCGACTGCAGAGTCGCTCTGGATCACTCAGACAATGCACCGTTTGTTGCAAGATTCTGTCTGTGCTCTTTAAAACATTCTCTCATGAAAAGGACCATACAATGAGCAAATAGCAGGCGGAGTGGGGTGGGGCAGGATGAAGGGGAAGAATGAAGAAACCAGCACTAATAACACCCAGCAAGTACTTGCTGGGTGCCCACTGTGTGCCAGGCCCCGGGTGAGACTATGGCTTAGCCCAGAGTGGCTGCCCTGCCTGGGGATGGCCTAGCACTGCCCTCCCCTTCTCCACTCCCAAGGCTGGGTTAATTATTTCCTTAGCACATAAGGTGCTTTGATCTCCTCTTAAGAGCTTCACTGTTACTGTACAGAACTCAGCGCTGAGCAGGGCTGAGGATACAGCTCCGGGCTTCGCCAGTCTCAGCTGCTGCCATACGAGCCCGCACAGACTGCAAACACTGAGGCTGGGGCCCAAGCCTGCAGCAGTCTCATAACAGGGCTCCATGTGCCAATTCTCACTGTCGTCAGTGGATTTTCACTGGACACACCCCAAGAACAGAGCACTAGACCTGCCATTTTGGGTGAGGGCAAGAGGACCAAGACTCGTGACATACCCTGCTGTGGACCTGAGACCCCAGTGCAGCCCAGGGGCAGTTTCCACCCTGGGCTACATGCTTCTCTTTTTCCAGCACCTTCTGTCTCCTGACTCCTGAGGCAAGAGTGACACCCAGATCTGGCTGGAGTTCAAGTCTCGTCCTGACTTCCTCCTTCCTCTTAGCTCTGGGAGTGGCAGGAGTTCTAAGCCCAAGGCTCAAGCAGGCTACAGAGGCCAGCTGAGAGTGGAATTAGCTGGGATGAGATGGTCCTCGTATTTTATGAGCATCAGCAACAAAAGGAAGAGGGCCTGGGTAAGCTTTGGGTACACAGCAAGGAGGGTTAAGCTCTTCCCTGGGGTGGAGAGTGTATGTGTGCACGTGACAGAGAGACAAAGAATGCCCTTTGGCGTTTGCCAGGAAAGCCTTTTGGAAAAACAGGGTGTGACACTGTTGCCATAGCAACCCAACCACACTGGGGCTCAAATGGTATATAATACGACAGGGGGAGGGAGAGCCCCTCCTGAGCTCCCAGGCTAGGAACAAGAGAATTCCTAAGAAGCAACTGGCAAATGAAGGGACACATTCAGGAAACGAGAGAACAGTGTATCTCACAGACTTCGTGAGCAATCTTTCAGTGGTTCTCTCTTTCCTAAGTCCCAGGACGACTCTAAAGAAGACTGCGATCTATTTGAGCAGCCACAGAGCCTCAAACCATTTTCCCAGGAAATACATCGAGAAGTGTGTCTAGGCACTTGGGGGCAGCCTGTGTCTGTGGCTGCTCCTGGGCCTGCTGAGAGCTTTCTAGGAGGGCAGCCACACTCAGGATCTGAGAAACCTGCTGTTGGGTGACTCACCCCTTGTGCACGCCCGAGTCAGAAAACCGATGGTATCCATAGCTGCCAGGCACGAATCTGAGCCGCAACAGCTAGTCAGCTGGGCTTTGTAATGGGGGGAGTGAAGGAATGCCGGGGGGTACTGTGGAGTTGTAAGCAGGAGGCAGTGGAGTGTCTCTAGCTCACTAGAGACGTGGACAACCCAACTGGATTACCACCCAGAGCCACAGTTCCAAGCACATCTGTGGGGCTTTGGTGGGGCACCCGGAGGGGACGGACAAGGAGTGTAGGCTCAGCTCCGTCAAGCAGCTACAGCACTGCAGAGATCTCTGAGTCAGCTCTCTGCTTTCTTTTGCTCCATTAAGCCTGGGGCTGTCTACACATATGAAAATGCCTCCCACACCAGGGGAGCAACCTGAGAGTGCCACATCCAGAGAGATTAACAAAAGGAGCCGAGTTTAGGCAGAGGGGCTGACAACCACAGCCCCGTGAGTGGAAGCCACTCTGTACAGCTAAACTACTACCTCCTCAGTGAGAAATGGTAAGAGTCATGAAGACTGCGGCTTAGAGATCTACCTGTGTCCTCCATGGGGGAATGGAGAAAGAAACTGCAGTGTGATCCTACAGTGAAATAACACTTAGCAATCAAAAGAAGAAACTGTGGATATGCGTAACACCGTGGATGGATCTCAAAAATATCACTGTAAACGAAAGAAGCCAGACCAAAACAACAACAACAAAAGACTATGATTCCATTTGTATCAGTGGTTCTCAACTGGGGTCAATTTTGCGCCCCCGCCAAAGGGACACTGGCAATGTCTAGAAACATTTTTCCTCATCAAATGTGGCAGTCCGGGGGGGTGGGGGCGTGGGCGGGGGAGAACACTATTGGCATCTGGTGAGCAGAGACCAAGGATGCTGCTAAAAACACTGTACAACGCACAGGCCAGACCGCCACAACAAAGAATTATCCAGCCCAAAATGTCAATAGTGCCAAGGTTGAGAAATCCTGATTTACATGAAACTCTAAAAAAGGTAAAACTATAGTGAAGAAAGTAGATCACTGCTTGCCTGAGGCTGAAGGAGGACACTGTCTGCAAGGGGAGGGGTACAAAGAACAATTTGGAGCGATGGAAATGTTCTGTATCATGACTGTGGTGGGGGTTAACACGATTATATATATCTGTCAAAACTCATCAGATGGCAGACTTAAAATTGGCAAGTCTTACCCTATGTAAGTTATACCTCAATAAAGCTGTTTTCAAAAGTGGTGAAGAGAGAAAAGGTAAAAGCTGGTTGCGGAAGTCCAGACTGCAAAGGCTGACGCCCACACACACACATGCCCCGCTGCTGAGCAGTGCTCTAAGAGTGGAGGGCACTGCTGCATGCGGCTCCTAGGCTGCTCTCTGACCCCACCCCCACCCCCAGTTTCTTGGTAATGAACAGCAGAGATGGGAGTGGTGGAGCAGGGGGGGCGCCAAGGCTTGAGTCCACACCTGGCCCATGGATCGCCTACTCAGAGGCGGCCACAGGCTTCCTGGCAAGGGCGTGCTCTGCTTCCTCCACCCACAAAGCCAACAGGTGTGCTCTTACAGCACCATTTTCTAAAGAGCAAATGCTAAGGTTTTGGGAAAATTCTGGTTTTTATAGGATTTGAAAGGTGAACACTCCATTCATCAGGAAACTCAGGGATAAGCAGAATCCTGCTGAGGGTCTGGGCTGCTGAACGGTCACGTTCCTACCCAATCCTTCCTCAGATGGCAAATACCACAGTTTTCACTTCTTTTACTTAGGAAATCCAGGATGGGTCCCCACTTCCCATCCCCAGGGAAAGGATCTTGTCCAGAAAAAGGACGGGTTGGAGGGGCTGCAGGAAGCTGCATTTCCAGGCTGAGTCCTGGGCTCCCCAGGGCCAGAGTAAGAGAGCTGCAGGGGCTCCATTCGCAAGCGCAAGGGCAGGCTCTGAGGCTGCCTGCAAAGCAGAAAGCGAGCTTGTGAAGATCAATGCGGCAGGCTGGGAGAGAGTCACAGTTGCCACAGAGAGGGAAGGTCAACCCCGCGTGAGGTTTGGCCAGGCTTTGGGAGAGCTGTTACAAAGTCCATGGCCAACCTGAAGTTGCTGAGGGACTTTCTAAAGGACTTCTAAGAGGCTGGGCTAACACAGGACTGGGCTGACATGTGTGCTGTTTTACAGAAACATAACCGCCCTGTCCTTCCAAGTCACAAAAGGTCCCAGACTCCAGGGGCTACATAAGGCATGTTCCCTCCTGGGGACAGAGCAAAGTGCCAGCAGAGGCCACATGTTTGTTCCTTGAGCAGGTGAATTTGCCAGCAGGGAGGGGAGGAAGGGGTATAAGGACAGAGGATGAGCTCAGGGCACACGAGGAACGAGGTCTCAGCTGAAGGTGGCCCTGAATCCCTCTTGACAACACTGGCAACTGACCAGAGCCCAATGAACCGCAGCACGAACATGCTTTTCAAAGGAGAATTGTTCCCCGGGTGTCTTACCCAGCCATCTTAGGAAATGCCAAAGGCCCTGGGAGAGTATGAAGAGACAAGGCTCACAGCAGAGCAGCTGCCTTGGCCGAAGCAGGGAGAAGCCCCAGCAGCCTGCATGGCCGGAAGCCAGTTTGTTCTGGGCAAGGCTCAGAAATAGGCCCCCTGGGGTACTTACCGACCAATTCCTGGGGGTCTCGCTTTTCTACTTCTGGATTATCCTGCAAAAGAGAAACAGAAATACCAGGAGGTGAGCCGGGGCTCCTGACTATAGTTACTCTCTTCACTGAGACCACTCAGGATTTTTAAGGGAGAGAAAAGGTGAAAGCACCACACGGAGCCCTAGAGTGAGCCGCTGCTTGGGGGGCCTTCTGGGACCCCTGAACCTCTAACCCCCCTTCTTCCTTCATCAGAGCAGCCAGGATGCTCCAGACGCCCACTTCAGTCTCTCCTCCAAGGCCTCCAGCAGGGACCAACACCCAGCAACGCTGAGGAGAGCAAAGGCCAGCCATCCGTCACCTGCACACCTGGATCCTGCCCGCCGCTCTCCCCTGGGGCCTGGCCAGCCACCTGGGAACTCTGCCACCCCCGCCTGGGACTGAGGAAGCAAGAGGTGGCTGCTTTATAACACGAGAATCTCAAGATGAAAACACAAAAGGTTGTCTGCTCCCAAGTGATTTTTCTTGCTTTTAGTTTAAGCGAAAAAGGGAGACTTTATCATATCAGAAGGGGGTAGCCGATGGAACTCTGGAGCAGGCACGTAGCAGGCCTTTAGTAAGTGACCGAACCAAGCCCCAGAAAGGCCCTGGCCCGGAGGCAGCTTCTCTCTGGCTCTCCTTGGCTCACCTCTTAGCTCTCTTTACACTGGCTTTATATTCTCTCCACAGAAAAGCCTTCTCTGATCCTTAATGCAAACTACTGCCCCGTAACACCCACGTCCACACGTCCTTCAGCTCTGGCTACGTGCAGAAACCTAAGAGGAAAGGCTTCTTACAGACGCTTTTCTGGACTTGCTCTGTATTCCGCGGCCCAAAGTAGATGCTTCACCTAGACCAAGTCAACCTGTAGAGGACCACGGCCCAGCCCTGTCACAAGCCGGGCACAGCGGGGAGACAGGCCTTCCCGCGCCGCCATCACCTCAAATGTACAATGGCAAGAAGAGACTTTTTTCCCCCAATTCTGGGGAAACTCAGCCCCTCACAGTTAGATCAGGGGTCTCAAATGCCATTAAACACTACTGATCAAAGTGGCAGAAGCTGTGCTCACAGGAAGCTGTTGAATCTCATTTCCTTGCCCTTTGGTTGGTGAGGGAAGAGACAGGACAGTAATAACTCCGGAACAAGACGGGCACGTGGAAACAGCTACAGAGCTCTGTGCACTCTACTTACACAAGGAAATGTTACAAGATAATGTCTCAGAAAGGAAAGTGCTGGAAAGCCACCAAACCCTCTCCCACACTATGGCTCCATGCTAAGACCAGGGGGCTAGTTCTTAGCCCCCTTCCCCAAAAAGTCCCTCCTGATTCTGGGACAGGCCCAAACCCCCTCATTCGTCTGAACACTGCGGCTATTCATTCGACCTGGACAGGCATAACGTCCAGGTCAGGCTGCTTAGCAACCCATCTCCTCTAGCCACCCGCCCCTGCCAATCAGGTGGGCAAAGAGGAGGCGCGTCTGGAGGATTGCCACGCCAAATTCAGGTTGGTCATCAATCAGCTACTCTATAGAGAGTGCCAGTCTCCAGGGACCTCACAACAATCCCTTTGTAGCAGTGACTCTGGAGGAACCAATATGAAAAAGTGTGGCAGTAACAAAATGTGGGACTGTGAAAGATCCCTAAATTTCCCTCCAGGGGACAGCTTTCCGGGTGCTAATGGTGGGAAAATGTCAGTGGGTACATCCTCCCTCCCCTCCCTGGCCAGTTGGCTGGCCACGAGGAGGACTGACCGTTTACTGTTCAAAGGCCCCCTGGGGGCTCTTTCCCTGAAATGCAGAGCTGAGGAAGGAGGCAAGATATCCATGTTGGAATTCTCCGTGTCTATTCCAGAGGCACAGGAAGTTAGTCACGGAACGTGCAAGGTCTCTTCAAAGGGGGAAATACTTGTTTACCCAGGGGCTCCCAGGGTACGTAAATGGCCATGAGCCTCCCTGGAGCTTCTGGCAGCTTTTGTGACCCCGGCAATGGGGGTGGGTGGGGGTAGGGGAGGGCTGGGGATTCCTGCATTTCACAAGGTCCTTGTCTGGCTTGGCTGAGGTTGTTCAGTCATGTCTCTGGGAGAAAACAGATGATGGGGCAAAATCACAAACAGGAAGTTTTCTTTCCCCCATCTTTTAGTCCTTCCCTTTTTGACTTGGCTTCTCATTCCACCACAATTAATCTTTCTACACAGATCACAAAAAAAAAAAAGATAAACTTGGTAGTTGGTTTCAACTTGCCCACAAGTATACTCTTTGCTTTCCCGTCTTCATGCCATGTGCACATGCGTGCAAACACACACACACACACACACACACACAAAATGGTGGGGCGTGCCCAGTGTGCACCCTGAGATCCGTGGAGCCACGGACTCTTACTCAATCCCAAACCCAACATCCCCAGGAACAAGTCCCACCCCAACTTCAGTGGAGCAGTGGAATCCAGCTCCACGGTTCCTCCGAGCAAAGTGCCAACCAAGGGAATGTGGACCCAACTCCAAGCGCGAGAAGATTCTCCTGCCTTAAGAGAATCCTATATGCCAAATGCATAAATGAGCCTCCACAAACTGGAAGCCATACAATTCTGCATAAAGGTTTCCTGGAAAGACTTTGGAATCTGTGCTTGCTCAGATTCCCCATTTGTGTCACAGGCACCCGTGGGACTTCCAAGGCCCTGGAGAATCAAACAATGGGAATCTGTGCCTCCTGGTGGCCACACCTTGTTATGTTTTAGAATGTAATTCTTCTGCCCTCTGACACGAACAGGCTGGGCTGTGAGCTGAGCTAAGCTCCTGGGCATGTGTCACTGTATCAAAGTGACCCTGAAGAAGAAAGCCAACAACCAAGTTCCTTGGGATCCTAAAGCAGCTTAACCCTACACCCTGCCTGAGCACGGAGGAGAGCTTGATTATACCCCACAATGAAGGGCCTGGAGCCACAGCATCACGTCTTCAAATGGAGCTGGGTCCAGGACTTCAAGCACTGCTGAAGAAAGCTGTGCTAGGGAGGGGAGCAGGGTGTCTGGAGAGACCACTCAGGAGGGGTGTCAAATACCCTAAAGACGCTTTTTAGAACCATTGACACTCAACTGCCCACTGAGGCAAGTCTCATCCAATGACAGCAGCCTCAGAGGAAGACAGGACTGGGGGAGGAGGCCCACACTCAAGATGAATACCTAGAGAGACATCCTCCTACGAGTTATGCCTCAGATACCAGGAATTCAGTACAAAAATTAACTGAGCACCCATGATAGTTATCTTGGAAGCCAGCCACAATGTCAGAAAAAACATCCGAAGAAGTATTTAAAATGATGGAGCTAAGGAGATAGAAAGAAGGTTCACATTACTAAACTGCCAGTAGTTCAAGAAACCGGTTTTACAAAACCTGCAATAGGGAGAGATTCTTGCTGTGCCCTTCAAGAAGCAGGAAGAGAGCAGTTAGAAGGACACAAGTAAAAAGCAGCAAGAACCCACTGTTCCTTTTCTTCCCGCAAAGCAGTGTTTTGGAATGCAAAGGGGACAGCTGTCTTGACTTGTATGAACCCATCCCTCTGGCTTCCAGGTGGCTATTCCCAGTTGGTCAAAGTAATGAACTCAGCCTGGAGATCTGTTTACCAGACAGTTGTCTGCGTCAGCCAGGAGGCATGATGCCCACAGCCCGGAGACCTGGACAGACCTGGATGTGAGAGCACACGCCCCTCAGACGTGGCAGGCAGATGGGTTTTCACCCAGCTCTTTAGGAAGGTGAAAACAAAGCATCCAACTGAGGAGAGCATCTCACCTAGCAGCTCCTAGGAGAAAGGGCCAGGAAAACCTAGTAGGCTCTCTAGTTCAAGTCCAGTTAAGATACAAAAGAAAACAAAATCCACAGCTTCCTAAGAAGCCACGTGAGAAGACAAGAAAGGGAGAAAGAGAGCTCTGAGCTGGTCAAAGAAACCAAACTCTGAGGCAAGGCCTCCTCTTCTGACTGTCTGCATCCTTCCAGCCTCCCAGCCTCACCAGAGACGAAGGTCCCACCAAACAGGGCATGAGGTGGCGCAGCAGGCTGGGGGACGTCCCCAGAGAACAGTGATCCGAACCTGCCAATTTTGGTTTCTTAATCAATTGTGTCTGAGACTTGTAAGAATGCCAGTCACGGCAGGGGCCTTGTTCTCAGGAATTACAGAACCTAGAATGTGACTCCCCCTGCAGAGAATACAAAAGTCCAGCCACCGATGAAACTATGACTGGAGCAGAGGAAGGAAGTAAAAACAATATGGCTCCATGAAGCGGGAAAAGCTGCCATTTGAGCTGGGAGGATTTACTCAGCAGAGAAGTACCAGGTTCTGGTAGAGAGAATGGAAGTTTATTTACAGCCAACAATGCTTCATCAACCCTTCCTGGAACCAGCCCTACAGAGCACACTCAAAGGTCCAGCGTCCAACTTGAGACAAGGCAACGCAGCCTCCAGAAGCTGGATTCTGCCAAAGCGAAACGTTGCTCCCAACTGTGGGAGTATTAGGCACAGAGAAAGCACTCTGAACAGAGGGAAAAGGGCAGCCTCCCCCCCCCAGCTGGGGGAAGAATGCTACAGACTGTATATTTTCTGTTGGATGATGTAATCCTGTATCTTAAAAGTAGGTGGTGGCTCGGGAGGCGGATTAGTAAAACAATGCCTTCCAAACCGTATATTCTCTCAGACCTGGGACTGCCAAGCAGTCATAAAGTCCTCATGATCTGTCACTTAATGAGCAGAGTACCTGCTTAAAAATGAATCCTCACTGTGGCCTGAGGCCCCAGGGGGACTCCCTGCCGACCATTTCAGCCTCCTCCTCCCCGCCAGCAGGGCCCTGGCAAAGCCCGCTCCCTGGAACGCCCGCCTCCCCACTCTTGCCTAGTAAGCCCCATTGAGATGTTCAGACTTCAGACCTCGGTACACAGAAGGCTTCCTCCACCCCATCCCCACCTGTCCAATGGGGACACCTGCCCTACTCTGTGCTCTAACGGTCTGATTTACCACCGTGTTCCCAGCACCTGCAACAGTCAGTGCCCTGCCCACAACAGGTGCTCAAACACTGATGCAAAACACACACACACTCACACACTCTCCTTTCTAACGGGCCGGTGGGCAGTTTGTCTTGCGTCCAGCTGAGGCTTTTATAGGCACCTTCACCTGCACCACTTTAACCCCCGGACTCCAAACCTGTGCAAGCCCACAGTTAGTTTCAACGCGTGGTCTGGATGTCAGAAAGGGAGGCAGCAGAGGAACGAATAAAGGGGGCAGACTTGCAAGAAAAGGCGGAGACAGGATAGGTAGAAGGAAGAACGGGGTGGGGGAACCAATACTGAATTAAAAAAACCTTCAATCCAGCTTGCTGCTCCTAATCCTAAAACAAAAACACAGAATTACTATATAGTTAATAACTTATTTATTCCACAAATAGCCTATTGAGCATTTATTAGGTACCAGGCAATGGGCCAAACCCCGGGGATAGGACATGAACAAAACTCTCTCGAGGGGAGAACCGTAGGGCCTATGCTAAGCACTTCAACAAAGGACATCACTTAATTCTCACAACAGCCCCGTGAAGTTGTGGGCAGACAACAGTGCTGCTTCAGAAGCACCTGGGATGCCCAGGAAGCCACCCCCCCCCCGAAGGCATCGAAATGATAGTCAAAACAAGGTTTTCTGAGGTGCATGTGTGAGTCTTTCCGGTTGCCAAGAAAGCAGCAATTCTGGAACTTCTGTCAAAATATCTCCAAGCTCCAGAATAAAATTATTGTGGTTTGACAGACGTGGTTGGGGGCGCAGATTGAGAGCTGTCAGTAATCCCACGGCTCACTGGAAGTCAGTGAACTCAGGGCTGCGCCGGGACAGCCCCCACGGCACAGACACCCAGTGCAGGTTGTTTTGCCCACATGCACAGGAGAGCCCTGGAGAAAGGCCATCACCAGCACACTTCCTTCAGTTGTATCCTGTTGGCAAGGATTGGGCCACGGCCACCGCACACTGCCTGCCTGGGGATGGAAACACTCAACTTATCAGAAAAATGGGCGGAAGTTGGGGGGCCCACTTTGGATGCAATGGACTCACATTCACTCCCAGCTCACTGACGGGAAGGCTCACTCCCTGAGCAGAGAAGGTTGCTACGGGACAGGGTTAAACCGGGGCATCGGCCAAGACAAATTAAGCCATCTCTACAACTGGCCTTACAGACCGAGGCAAAGGCAGGGAAGGGGACAGGAAACAGCCTTTCTCTGTCTAAAAAATCTGGCTACAACAAAGCTGACATTGCTCAGCATGGCGCTGATGCTGTCACATGGAACCAACCAGACTTCAATGTAAACACAAAACTCTGGCCAAGAGCCATGTCCAAAGGGGAGACTTTAGTATCTGATTATTCCAAGAGTAATCTCAGATTTGATTCAAGACACTGTAAGATTATGAGGGTTTTTTGTTTTTTGTTTTTTCCTCCTTCTTCCCAAAGCCCCCCAGCAAACAGTTGTATATTTTAGTTATGGGTCCTTCTAGTTGTGGCATGTGGCATGCTGCCTCAAGAGTGGCCTGACGAGCAGTGCTAGCTCTGCGCCCAGGATCCAAACCAGTGAAACCCTGGGCCGCCGAAGCAGAGTGCACAAACTTAACCGCTCGGCCACGGGGCCGGCCCCAAGATTTTGAGTTTCTTAAAAGTTGTAGAAGATGTTCAGAGAAGGCATTTCCACTCCTCTTTCTCTCTCACCCCTGGGGTGATGGGTGGCTGTGTTTTCCACAAAACAGTGTTTCTATGCTTCAAGTTGTTATTTTTTTGGAGGGGGAAGGGGCTTGGAACCAGACAAGGACAAAGGGGACAGCTTTGTGAGGTCGAGGACAGCAAAGTGAAGTCTTTGAGACACACAACTGTACATGGCCATTAAATTACAAAAGGATTATCCTGAGAGGTCAGCTGCCAAGCTGACGTGTTAGGTTAACATTGGGGCAAATATAACTAAGACACCAGAAAGCCAACAGCGTGGAAATGCAAACTGGTGGTCACCTACATACTGGTAGGAAGAGGAATTAATTATCTACAGGGCCAGAAGGAAGGTCAGTATCTTTAAGGTACTGCTTAGGAAAAATTTACCTAAGGAATACAATGAGCAAAATTTACCAAAGTTAGGAATACAAATAAGCAAAATCTTACTGAACCCAGAAATCGCACAGCAGCGTTTCAAGGGTCATGGATTAAGACACAGAACGAAGGTAGGGAGTGCTGGATCCCTAAGGACAGGCAGCTTGCTTTCTGCATCATATAATTTCAAAAAGATAAATCCCAAAGGGGAGGGAGGCACCCCGCCACACCTTGGTTAGTAATCTGTGGCATCTAGGCCCAAAGGGAAGGAAGTATGTTGGGGCTTGCACGGCTGACGGGCGGGTGGATGGGGCATGCAGTGGCTCCTTCTTGGCTGCAGAACCACGCAGGAGTCGGGTGGGGCTTCTGGCAGTCTGAGCTTCAGTTGACCGGGAGCAAGTGCAGTCAAGAAGCCCCCCTGGCAGCGCAGTGGAGCCAAGAAGGGGGCTCAGAGGGAGAACAATGGTTGTTCTTGCCCTCTGCGTGAGCTCACAACTTCCAGCAATTACAACGTTTCTACAAGCGGTGTTCAGCTTGAGCTGTAGCCAGGCCCTCTTTGGAAGGTGGCAAGACAAAGGACCTACCTTGGATTTCTTTCATCTGGACAACAAAAGAGCTACTTCCACAGCCTGCCCTCTGTCTCTGTCCTGTCTGCTGCACCCAGACAGACCCACAGACCCCAGCCTGGAGTGGGTGGGTTCTCCTCAGCATAGAAATTCCCTGTCTCTCACTTCTGCAAGGGCAACCCTAGCCCTGTCAAAAACAAGGCATAAAGAAGGCCATTTGGCCATTCATCGTGGTGAGAGCAAGGAAATGCCAAATGTTAAATAGGCTTGGGCATTCTCAACAGTTCAAAGGCCTCACTACAATCGACAGCAAGAAGTTAAGAGTGGATGGCTCACAAATCAGCAATGGTCAAGGGCCATTTCCTTCTCCGGTCCTAGGTGAGTCATGCTGTAATTCTTTTTCTAATCAGCACTCAAAGGACCATGGGGTATAGGAGGCAAAACATGGGGGCAGGCAGGAAACAAAACCAAGACGCAAGGAGCAAGCATGCAGTCTCCCTCCCACACACTAAACAGGACTCACAAAAGCTAACATACATTATTCAAGTCTCACATAACCCCGTGAGACAGGTATTATTTCCACTTTACAGACGAGTAAATTGAGGCAAACTACAATGAAGCAGCTTCCTGCCTAGTAAACGGCAATGCTGGAATTCAAATCCGAGTCTGTCTGACTCCAAAGTCTAGTAATACCACTCCCCAACTTCTCACCTCCTCCCTCCCGCCTAGGAGGCTGCAAATAGTAACGGTTTCTGTGAAGCCCTGGGTTCAATCACTGGGGAAGCCAACATTAAGACAAAAGAGGAAAAATACCTCTCTAGGAATGACTCCGTAGCAGGTCACAGAGCAAAGGTGGTGTTAAACCCTCAACTTAAGGGGAAGACGGCCGGATTTATTACTTGTTAACTATGACGATAAGGAGGAACAGCTCAAGAGTCTGGTGCCCCAGTGAGTAACGTCTGAGTGGACCTGAACGGAAGGGCTGGTCCCGAAGACTTAATCATATAAACAGTGGGTGCCACCACCCCGTCCTTAGCCTAGAGACTTCCCGAGGGATCACAGAAGAAATGCTACCAAATCCTGAACCCTACTAAACCCGCCTCCCTTACTGTATGAACAGCCATATGGGCTTCTAAGGAGAACTCACGTTTTAAAGAATGAGCTATTTCTTTTGACCCATGTAAAGAATAAGACGTTTCCCGTCCATCAGAAAATCTCACTGGAAAGAAATTACCAGCACAGCATTTTATTTGGTAATAATTATAAAAATATACTCAGATTTTGCTACTATAACGTACTAATGCTGGATTTTATTCTAGTTAGCTGAAGAAAACATGAGAAAGACTAAGGGAATTGATGTGACAAAGCGTGTGGCCAATGACCGGTATCCCTACTGGAAAAAAAGTTGGTGTCTCAGCCTTTTTTTTTTTTTTTAGAGATTTTATTTTTCCTTTTTCTCTTCAAAGCCTCCCCGGTACCTAGTAGAGTATTTTTTTTAGTTGTGGGTCCTTCTAGTTGTGGCATGTGGGATGCCGCCTCAGCATGGCCTGATGGGCGGTGCCATGTCTGTGCCCAGGATCCGAACTGGCAAAACCCTGGGCCGCTGAAGTGGAGTGCGCGAACTTAACCACTCGGCCACGGGGTCGGCCCCTCAGCCTTTTTTTAATCATTCCCCATTTGGAGGTATTTAGGAAACTAAAAGATTTTTTTCTTATAGTAGCCTTATTGAGATATAAATATACCATACTTATACCATATAATTCTTAAGTGTTTTGTTCTTAATTTTTCATTTGTGTCATGCTATTATAATTACCCAGCCTGCAGCAACATTGAAGATGTTTATAATACAGATGGAAATAAAACTGGATGCAAAATATACATGCTATTACATAGACAAACATAAAAGATGGAAGAATGAAAATGGTTGCACTGTTAGGATCATGGAATTAGGTGATTTTTTTTTCTTTTATAAAATATTCAATCTTGTTATAATAATAATTTGATAATAAAAATATGTACAATATAAAAACAAAATAACTCCTGACAGGATAACCACCAGAAAAACAGTGCCATATAACCCTTTCCGTGCAAAGACCTCTAAGAAAAAGCCCAAGTTGAAGCTCTAAGAGTTAATCTTTGCTGTCTCACCCTGAAAAGTAATTCTCAGTAGAATATTCTACAAGTTCGAGTTCTCCATCAGCTCTCCAAGCAAAGGTATACAACGACTCATCTCCAAAGGCCGGAAAGGGACTCCCAGTTCCTAGGCCGCACCACACAACCTGCCCTCTTAAGCATCCTTCAGGACGAACAGAACCTCCTGCCACTTGTTTATGAAAAGGCTTGGCATCTCCTTTCCTGATTTCAGGGTCCTGGAGGTCCAGCAAACACATTCAAAGCCCAAACAGGAAAACACTTTGCTCTGCCGCGATCCTGCAGAAGCTTGCACATGTTCGAGAGCCTCTTTCCTGACATTTTTCAACAAAGAGAATCTAAGATTTCAACCTATAGTGTTGTCCACATGCAACTGCTGGCAGGCTCCTGAAAGTTCTTCCTAAAACCAGCGGTCAACAACAAATTCCTGGGACATGAGCTCCGTGGGGAGTTTTTCAGTTCCCAGATCTTTGGTTCTGATACTTTAAAAGATCAATCATAATGCTGGGTCAGGGGGGAAGGGGCTAGAGAGGAAAGGAAGTGATGGAATTATTGAGGCCGTTCTGCTCAATGCATATCCTTCATCTAGACTCAGTCAGCTAATAACACATGGCAGCTGAGACGCTCGACCTTAAGGGAATTCAGGTGCGTATATACAGCCAAGGGAGGCAGAGCCCCATTCGCTCTGCTGAGCCAGGCCTCCAGGAGAGCGTGAGTGAGGACTTCACCAAGCCCCACCAGTCTGCAACGCTACAACAATCTACAGTTTCCAAACTGCTCATCGAGGCATCCCAGGGTGCTGCAGCAAACTCACAAAGGTGCCCATGATATTTAAAAGTTTCAAGGGAAACCCAGCATTCCTGGCCATGTCAGATACCACACAAAATTGTGTACTATTTTTTCAAGCAGCCATTGATTTGTGAGGACAGTAATGCTCATTGTTTGGAGGTAATCACTTAATAAACAGAACCACTAGGTATTTCTTTTGGCCTAGGAGCTCTGTGAAAAATTCCTGGGACACCAAGGGCACTGTGAACTCAGAAAACGTGGCAACATCTGACACACAGGATGAGGGCACACAATCAGACTTGGCTCGCTGCAAAGGCTGAGCACGGCTAACAAGTGCATTTTAGACTGTGAAAGGCACGTTCACGTACATTCTCTCCCACCGCCGTGACAGCCTCCTGGTGAAGTGGGTATCACAGCCCTGACTCCACAGGCGAGCCAGTGCAGTTTAAGTGATGTGCCTGTGGTCCCACAGCCGAAAGGAAGCCAAGCCAGTGCCCGACCCAGGTCTTCTGACTCCAGGTCCACTGGACTGGCTCAAAGTTGTGACCACCACATTTCGGCACTACTTTCAGGCTTGAAGCATTTTTTAAATATTTTCTTTTAACTGAGGTTATACACGCCTTTTAAAAAAATACCGGAACAACCCTCCCCCCGACCCCTCATGGCACCTCCTTGACCCAGAGACACTATTTTGTTTTGACAGGTGTTTGCTCCTTGGGCCAGAAGGATTCTTTCCCTGGGTCAAAGCCTGGACCACAACACGTGGGGGAGGCCGGCAATCCAGCCGCACACAGTGAAGCTGGCCCTCCCAGCTAGCTTGGCAACACGCTGCTCCAGCTTTCTCACGCCAGGTCATCAATGCCCGTGTTTGTTTTCAAAGGAAGGGTGTGTCACAGACAGTAAGGGAGTGGAAATACCTTTATCCACAGGAACTGTGGGAGCAGGGAAAAAAATAAACAAGGGCAAACGTTCCAGGGCAACCAAGGTAAGATATGGACAAAGGAGAGTGGAGAAAAGGGAAGCTCGTACGCCAAGGGCAACAGATGGAGGAAACACTCAGGCCATCAGGCACCCCATCCCTGCAGTGAGCTGGACCGGGGACTGCCACCTCTAGTTTGGCTTTTTCTAGGACAGCAGTGCCACCTTCTGTTGCGTAATCAGAACACCTCAGCTGGGTTGCCCATAGAAGAAAATTGAAGTGAGAGAAAATGATATGATGGAACAGAAGAGTCAAAGAGTTCCGTTTGCTGTGGAACGCTCGGTCACCTCCTCCAATCTCCTTCTCTCTAGTTTAGGGCAAACTCAGCAACCCCAGAGCCCAATCTCTGCCACCCTGGGCTGATGGATCAAGACCAAAAGGCTCCCTAGAGGTGAGTCTCTGGAGTTATCATCTTAGTCAGACTCTCAAATATGGGACTTTGCACCCAAACATCCAAGTGATAAAAATTCGGGCCATCTCCACAGTCTTTACACTCGACACTTGTACTTTCTAAAGTCAACAGATAATGAAGTTAGAGAACACTCAACTTTGCTTATCCATAATGCCCAAGTCCTTTTCCAGGAAGCCCCTTGGGGGTTCAATTCAACCCTAACCCACAAATTCCTTTTATGACATTCATGACAAATAGTTTCTTAAAACTTGTCTGAAAAAGGTCCAGAAACAGGGAGCTCACTACCTCCTGAAGCAGCTCGATCCACTTGTGGCCCGAGATGACAGAAAGTTCTTCATTACGTGAAGACAAACTTCTGTGTAATTCTATGCACTGCTTCAAGTTCTGCATCCAGCTGCCACCTCCCTTCCTGCACCAGAGCTTCCAACCGCAGACAGAACTGCTGGCTCTTCCCTAGTCTTCTCTCCCAGCTCTTCAGCTTCTCCTCACAGGCTGCGGTTTCCAGGCCCCTCACCTTCACGATTCCTCCCGTCTGAGTGCACTCCAGTTTAAAACACGGATTTCGATATTCCAAAACCAGACTGGAAAGGGAGCAGAGGTGGTGCTGCTTCTTGCAACTAATGCTACTGAACACAGACGTGTCAGACACTATGCAGCTAAGTACTCATTTACGTTTAGTTAATCCTCATAAAATAAATGAGGCAGATTTTATTATGATGCCTATTTTCCAGATGGGAAACACTGAGGTTAAGGGACTTCCCCAAGAAGAGGTGGAATTCACCCCAGGTCTCGGACTCTAGAGCTGTGACTTCTCCCCCTGACCTGGGCTGGCTCGTCTTACACTGGATGCTCTACTGCTCCCAGGGCAGCTCAAGGCCCTATAAGGCTGACAGCTTAATGCACCGGCACAGAGCAATGAAAGCAGTTATCAAACAGTTATTTTCTATCACTGACCCAAGATATTTGCTTTGAAAGAACAGTTGTTCTCAAAGTTGATCTGTGGACCCCTGGGGGTCTGCAAGGTCAAAGCTATTTTCCTAATACTAAGACATTATTTGCTTTTTTCACTGCGTTGACACTTACAGGAGCAATGGTGGGTAAACTTGCTGGCCCTTTAGAACAAATCAAGGCAATAGCATTTAAAAAAAAAAAAAAAACCAGCAAAGTTCACTTAAGAATGTCCTCAGTGAAGCAGTAAAAATGATTAACCTTGATTCTTGAGGACGATTTTTTTGGCATTTCATGTGGTGACATGAGAGGTAAGCACAAACACTCCTGCACATACCGAAGTATGATGGCTGTCTTGAGGAAAAGCACATACGTGATTGAGTTACAAGCTAAACTAGCTGCTTTGTTCAGGGATCACCATTTTTACTTGAAAGAATGACTGACAGACAAACCATAGTTATGCAGACATGGGTATCTGGCAGACATTTTCTCAAAAAAAATATGAAACATGTCACTTCAAGGAAAACTCTGATAATACCGATTGGCAATGATAAATTCAAGCTCTCAAGCAAAATTAGAACCTGGAGAAATGTGTACTCCCCACTGTGAGCATGGCAGCTTTCCAATACTTAACAGCTTGTCTGATGAGATCAGTAATGTCACTAATGAATACGACTTTTCTGGATATTATAGAACAGAGTGTGTCAGCATTTAGGGGATCTGCATAACTCAGTGAGCCAATGTTTTCCAAATTGCTAGAGTCTGCTGATATCACATCATGGCTGGGTAAAAGGACCCTTCAAAGAGCAGGAGAGACCGTGGATTCTAACACAGAAAGTTCAGTGATGAGGTTTCACATTCCACATTTCAATGAACCAACCTTTAGGAAACTACCACGTGTTAAGTTTTGATGAAGTATCAAAGAATATACACAAGTACCCGAAGGGCTATTAAAATACCTCTCCTCTTTGCCACGACCCTTCTAAGTATTTTTCAAATACTTCAACCAAAACAACGTATCTCAATAAACGAAATGCAGAAGCAGTTATGAGAACCTAGCTGTCTATTAAGCTAGACATCAGACATTAAGGAGACCTGTAGAATGGTAAAATGATGCCACTCTTTGTACTAATTTTTTTTGGTTCCAGAAATAGTCATTTCTCATAAAAATGTTATTTATAATATGTAACAGGTTGGTTATTTTAAAATAGATAAAAATTTAAAATTTTTGTTTTAACTCCTAAGATAATAAATATCAATAAAGCCAAAAAGATCAAAAGTTTTTTGGGATCCTAATTATTAATTGTGTAAAGAAACCAAAATATTTTCAGAACTGCTACAGTAAAAAATTAAAAGCACATCTTAAAAAACCAAACTAGGAAGCAGTGCCACCTAGTGGGAAAGACAGCTACGACATCGATCCATTTGAGGACAAAATAAATGACAACTTCAGTAACATATCCTAATGTTAGAAACTTCACATACTTAAGGCAGAAATATTAAAAATTAAGGGTTTAGACTCCAAAAATACTGAGTATCAACTGAAATAAAATGTAAATGTTCCAGAATAGAGGGAGGGTCGAGAGGAGTTTGAGGTGGAGGCTGCTACCTGGAAGCCAGCTCAGGCAGGAGAGGAAGTCAGGGCCAGGACTAAGACAAAGGGAGCACACAGGACTCATGCTGGGGATTGTTTCCAATTCTTGGAGATGCCTTGAGGACTCATGGTCTTTCTGTCCCCCGGTGGGTCTCTTCTAGCCACTGGGGACTGGAGGACATCTGAGCTGGAGAGCTCCACCTGACTGCCTCCATGCTCACCCTCCAAAACAACTACATCAAGTTAGTTTGACAGCTGAATTTTGTGTTCTGATTTCTGCGAGCTCCGCGGCAGGAACAGAAATCATTCCATGAAAACTTTTCATTCAACAATCAGACTTGAAATTCAAATGACTGAATGAAACACAGTAAAGCACATCAGACAAGGAGTAAGTATAAATGACATGTCTTTCCAACCTTCGTGTGGGATTGCAAAAAGGGGAGGCTGAGCACAAAACACACATTAACAAACTTCCCAATTCTGCCCTTTTTTGCTCTTCCTCCTCTCTCATAAAGACATGTCATTCCAGGGAATTTGCTGGTTTGTGTCACTGTATTCCAGAAGGGGTGACAGTTAAGTGCACACACCCTGCTCTCCAACCAACTTCCCCATGAGGCTGCAGCTTCAGGCAAAGACCAGCAACTGGACACCCCAAGGCTCCAGGCCACAAATCCTCCTTTCCCTCCACAAAGGAAGCCCCAAAACTTGGCAGCTTCTTGGGCTTATTTTACACACAGGCTCTAAGGCCCACACGCCCCAAATACTAAGACAGAAGATGAATACTAATGTGGCTGACCATTTTCCTTCTGCAAGCCCAAGCAGAGCTGTGAGCATCCTCGACCCAGACCACCCATCTACCCTCCTGCTAGTAATACTTAGACGAATTCTTAAGCCTCGGGTCCTCACTTGGCATAGAAAGGAGCCTGCATTTGCAGTTTGCAGGATTCACTTTTTTTCTTTCTCCTGCACGCTGGTGCCAAAACTTTCTTTCTTGGTAAAATGTTTTCTTATCTGTATCCTTCATAGCCTTTCATGGGTTTATTTCAGTGGCTGCACGTAGTCCTATCCAACCACACACTCAGTTCAAATTTGGAAGAGCTCATGCTATATTTTCGGATATACTACTGTTTTAGATTATAATTGGGTACAACTTTAATAAATTCTACTACATTACTTTGAAAGCTTCAGTTGGTTTCAAAGCAGTTTTTAAAGATTTTATTTTTCCTTTTTCTCCCCAAAGCCCCCTGGTACATAGCTGTATATTTTTAGTTTTGGGTCCTTCTAGTTGTGGCATGTGGTTCGCCGCCTCAGCATGGCTTGATGAGCAGTGCCATGTCCATGCCCAGGATCTGAACCAGTGAAACCCTGGGCCACCAAAGTGGAGCACACGAACTTAACCACTCAGCCACAGGGCTGGCCCCCATAATGCAGTTTTTAATGACAAAACTCGGTTCCTAGTCCTCAGGCCTAGAGTGATGAAATTAGTCTTTCTCTTTGGGGAAAAAAAAAATTTTGTCGCATAAAGAATGTTTCCTCAACAGGCACACCTGGACTAAGGCCCAGTGCACAGTACAGCAAGCCTGCCCAACACAAGGGAGGCCTTAACCTTCAACATAAGAGGTCAAGTAGTGTGACAGGAAACGCAGCTAATTACTCTCGGCTGCTACCGAGAAGGAAAGGTAAGAAGAAATGGCTATGCTGTTTCAAAAAAAGACCAGTCTGTACAGTTCACCCAAGAGTGGGAGCGTACAAGCCCAGGACAACAAGGATTAGGCGTAGCATCTGCGACAGCCAGGGGGGGAGAGGCCTCACCTCGTCTGACCTGCTCATGGCCCTTCTTCACATCCAGACGCCTAAAGAGAACCCAGAGTACACAAGGCAGCTCTCGTGGCTTCCTGATTCTAGAAACATTCCCACACCTGACTCACCTGCAGAGCAGTGACCCCACCAAGCCCACCTGGGTGCAGAGCACAGGTGGGCTGCTGCACTTAGCCAGGTCTCTCAAGAGCCTTTCTAGTCTGGACATAAGGCACCATCTGCGAGGCTGGAAATCCAAGCTGCCTCAGCACTTACTCATTCCAGAGGGGTCGCCAGGTTTCTCTACAGCTGGTTTCGCCCCAGAAAATTTACACATGGTTGTGTAGTGTGTTAGTGGGACAGATCGTGACCAGACATATGAACTGAGCCATAATGTTAAAATGCCTTATTCGCATCCAGCCACCCCACCACAGCCAACACCAAATACCTTTGGGTCATCAGCCTCAGGTTTTTCAGTCTCTGAATCGTCATCTTCCTACAAGACAAAGAATTTAGAGGATTAAGCTTAAAAGAGCGGGCCTGAGGGTTCTCACATGCATAACTATGGGTTGGAGCAAACTTATCCAGCTTGGGTCATCCCACTAAGAACCCCTCCCCTACCATATGACCCAGAACTGGAGAAAGAGAAGGGAAAAACAAGATGTTCTGGGGGAAATACAAGAACATGAGCAGCTCAAAGTCATTATTCCAGCAATGCCATAGTCTACATTAGTGAAAACGCCTGAGATTAAAAATCACAGCCATAAAAATGGAGAAAGGTTGCAATATGCTTCAGAAAAGGGTAAGACCAGGCCCCACAGGACAAAACAGGCATAGTGTTTCCAATGAAATATCAATTACTTAAAACCAGGAATATGAAGCTTTTTGTCCTTCTTTGCCTTTTATATACACAAATACATCAGACTCAGACCTACCGTGACATCGTTTGCCATCAGTGTGCCATATACTCCAGCACAACAACTAGACCCCAGCACTTCAACCCAATAGCATTTGCACCAACATGAACAGCAGGAAGGGAGGCATCAAATGACCAGAGCAAGTGACCCGAGAAAGGCAGGACTAAAGGACCATGTCCAGCCTTTCTCAGGAAAGGCTTGAGTAGGCCTTGCCTCCATCCAAGCTCTCACACAACTGCCAAGGCTCTATCCAGCCTTGTTCCTTATCCAAATGGCCTGCCTGCCACACGGCACCACAGGGGCCAGCCATCCTCCAAAGTGTGCACTGGCCTCACCAGAGCTAGCCCACCATTCTGCTGAATGCTAACGCAGGTCAAAGATCAGCTACCCTGTTAGCTGATCTGTTCCACTACCCAGAACACTCCCAAGGCACAGGAACCTCTAGGGTAAAACCCAGGAAAAAATTAAGTTTCATTTGAAACTGCTTTTTTCAATCGAGCTACACTTTAACCCAAACATTAAACAGCACTCCAGATGTTAATACAAACATCACCTGAGACGCTTCAACAAACTATACTGATGGGTTTGATATTTAACTGTCTTGTAAGACGCCAGTGGGCCACAGGTTTTAAATGCACTCTCCATAACCTCCTTAAAATGAAATCAATCACGCCAAATAATCAGAGATGCAGCTAAGCCAAATACAATCACATTTTAGAGTGTCTATATTGGGATTTGATGAGAGGATTTTACTAAAATATGAAATAAAGCTTAAATATGATGAAAATTCTAAGCAAAGTAAATGTGGAACAACAGCTCAAAAACACATACGATGCACATTTATTGAAGAAAATAGTTATGGATGTTAAGCCAGTATGTATGCACTTCAGAAAAGTCAGGAAAAGAAAACAAATTGCAAAGCTCTTCTAAATAATTTCAGTCAGTTCTGAATTATCAGCATTAATGGTGGGGTTAAGGGCATGAAAATATCTCCCAAAAGAGCATAAAATACAAAACAAATGTTTTTTAATTTGGAAAGTATTTTAATTCTAACACTCAAATATCAAGCTGTAACAAAATTTTCAAACAAATAATAAAGTACATTGAATGTTTCAATTAAAGCTGCTGCTAAACAGCCAAATTCTATATCCAGATTCAACTTTGTATGTCTTTGCGTTAAGCACCAGCCTGAATCCTTGTGTTTTGTCCAAACTTTTTCAATTCTGGCTCATGATGCCCAGGTGATTGTGTATCTAAAGTCTTTCTGGTTAATTAAGGCACAAATTCTCTTTTGTTAGCCAGCCCATAATCTTTCAGGTAAGATTTGTGATCAAGAACCAAGGGCACGCTGATAAAAAGTGCCAAGTAAAATGTCAAGAAAGAAGCTAAGAAGGATCAAACCACAAATAAAAACAAAATAATTTTCCTTCCTAATCTTTTTAATAAACTGAAAGATGTGAATGAGCACCAACCAAGATTAAAAATAACAGAGTTGATTGTAGATATAAATGACACACCAATTAGGACGATGCACTGTTACAAATGGAGTAAGTTATCTAAACAAGGGAAACCAACATTAATATCTGGGTTAAATAAAATAATCCACCATCTTCTTTCCCCAATTTGGATTCAAAGGTTAATACAAAATGGTTGAGGTGAAAACAAATTTGATTTTCAAACAGAAATACTGATATCAGCCTAATTTCCTCAACTGAAGCCAAATGAAAGGTGAGGGGGACGGGGGATGAAGTTAGGCACGAAATGGAACACTGTTAGTACAGTTTAGGTTTTTGAGAAATGAAACAGTGTTTTGAGCAGGTCTGGATTCGGGAAGAGGTTTACTTACCGACTGTTTGCTGTTCTCATCCTCCTCTTCTTCATAACCATCTTCATCACCCCCGAGGCGAGAAAAGTCATCGTCTCCATAGGCGTCAGATACCAATCCACCTTTCTCCTCTGAAACAGAGGAAAAAAGGGAAAATGGATGAATGGGGAAAAAAATGCAAGAAAATCTTTCAGTGATTTGAATGGCCAGAACCATTTCTGAAAATAAAAGGGGAGCATAAATCACATGTGAGGAACTGTAGGCCCAGATTCTGCCTTTGGGAAGGCCACAATTTAGTGTATGAAATCACTAAAAAGAATGAGGAGAAAACCAAGTACTACATTCTGTTTCCAATGCTTCCAATCCACATACTATGCCAAGTGAAGCCTTTTCTTCCCTGAACTATTATATTATAGCATGTTGTTTGAGCACCTCTTCTGATATGCATATCGCTACCTTGTATCATAAGCACCAGTGAACTCGTCTTGTCATACAAACAAGAACTCTGCCTTCCTCATTTTTGTGTGTCCCCCTCTAGAAACAGGACCTTGACCAGGGGGCACTCCAAAGGGTTCCCAATTACACCTACTGGAGAAGTAAAATCTTTTTCTATGCTCAAAACAAAACAAACAACACCAAAACCCCAAACCCTACAAATTACTGGGAAACCATTAGAGAACCTGCTGTCTGAAAACAGACCAAACAAAACTGAGAGTAGCTAACTTAGTCTAGTTTCTCCCTCATTTCCAGATGAGGAAACCAAGGCCCAGATATGTTAGGCAACTTACTCCCTTTTCTATGATCCCAAAGAAATTTGTTTCCATTTCCTAACATTGTGATTCTCAACCAGAGTAAGCCCGCAACATCACTGATGGGCTTTAACAACTCACAAAGTAATGGAATCACCGAGGAGCCTTACAATTCTCACAAAATGCCCAGATCCTACCCCAGATCTATGGAATTAGACTCTCTCGCAGTGGAGACCAGATACATACGTATTTTTAAAAGCTCCAAGATGCGTCTAGGGCACATTCCTAATGAAAAGTTATAAATTTAACAAGACACAACCCTTATCACCCGCCACGTACGTTTACTCATCGCTCTCCCCCATCAAACAAGCCCGGAGGGACAGGCAGTGGTTCAGTAGCCTTGAATCCTCTCTACCCAGCACGATGTTGGGCACGGAAGACTTTCAGTAAGTTTCGGCAGAATAATCGAATCAATGGAAGGAGACGGTCCATTCTTACTCAGAGCGCCTACGCTTTGGCCCACTCAGGACCCCGATCGCGCTTCGGGGCTCCGGGGCCCGATACTTGGGGCACAACGACCACCTCTTTCCCTACTGCCCTGCCCGAGGAGCAGCATTCCGAGCAGACACCTGATTCTCCCCTTCCAGCTCCCTACTCGGGCCTCACCAGCCGCGCTGCCCGCCGTTTCGACTCCAGCCTCGCCGTCCGACTCGGGCTCTGAATCTTCCGCGTAAACTGCCAGAGACGACAGAACACTCTTCTTCCCCGCCATCTTATACCCACAGTCCCGGCGCGGCTCACCCCAATGACTCCAAAAAGCCGACTTCCGTGCTTTTCCGGAAAAGCGACTTCTTCCGGATCCCAGGAGACCCCGCGCCCATTCCGTCCGGGAACCAATAAAAACTGCCGTTTCTGCGCCTGGCCCCGCCCCTGTAAGAGCGCTCTCGTGAAGTCATCACTGCGCGACGGATACAAGGTTGTGTGGGTTTTACCTGACCCTTAGTTCCTGGCGGTTTTGCTTCTCAGAGTTGGGGGTGGCGTATGGAGGTCTTTGCGTAGTTCTCGACCCAGCAGGCGGCAGCGGCCCGGAGAGAGCCCTTCGCTTCTGGGCGGCCCAGGGCAGCTCTGATTTCTTGGGGTGAAGAGAGGGAGGCTTCGGCTGGGGAAGGGAGAAAAGAGCGAATCTGGGGTTCAGAGGAGGAAAAGGGAAGAGCTCTCCTCCAGGAGGTGGGAAGAAAGGGATGGGGTCCTGGGGGAAAGAATGGTCATCATGGCTGCGCTTATAGAAGGAGCAGAAGGTGGATCTTAGAAAAACAGTTCCACCTTCTCCAAACTGTTTCCGAAGGCATTTGTGTTTCCTCTCGTGATCTGATTTCTAGCTCTTTGCTAAAATGTGGCCTGGGGTAGTTCAGTGTTTTTATTTTCACTGAGCATAAAGGTGGAGATGTTAATTACCCAGGAATGTATTGCTTGAGGTAGTTCACTTGCAGCTATATTGCTTGAAAATAGTATGTTGCTTGAATGTAATAAAGCAAATTTATACTCATAGAGAAAGATAAGCTGTATTTTACAAGCAGAACAGAAGATTCTTGTGGCAACCATAGGGTCATCACCTTTGCCTTAACTTTTGGCCACTGTCTGTCGCTAAGATGAGCACCCACCTTTCCTCTCCTTTTGACCCTGGGCGACGAGTCCGGAACACGTTGAAGAAGGTCTTTGGGTTTGACTCTTTTAAGACGCCTTTACAGGAGAGTGCGACCATGGCTGTAGTGAAAGGTAACATTGCCAAACTACTTCCGTTTACATTTGTGCTGGCTCTACCCTAGCACTGCTGCAGAACACCCTAGTTCTCACCTTTCCTTGGTCCATAATTGGTTTTGGAAATCTTGCGGACTTATCATCCAAAGTTTGCAGTTTTATTGGCAGAACCTCCCAGCTGTTCTGGTTCTTACATTTCCTGGTGAGAACTACAGATTATCTTTGAAAACAGTTCATAGATTCCCATTCTTGTTCATTTGTGTATAGGCAGTAGTGGGGTTGACAGGAATGGCTCAACCTAGTCACTGACTTGCTAGGTAATCCCCTTGTTGAAGATTGAGTGACCTGGGTCCCAAATAGGGAAGGAAGGAGTAATAATATTATAAACCTCAGATATGGTGACAAATGGAAGTTATCAAGAAGGGAGCAGCAGTGTAATATTAATTATAACATTTATAAACAGAAGACCTCTAAGTGATGTTGCTTCCATGTCTATACAGATATGCCCACTCATCTAGAAATATTCGGCTTTCAGTGGCTGTTTAGTCATCCATATCCCAGCCGACTCAGACTTCTTAACCTTGTAGTTGTTGTCGCCTTTACCGGAAATGGTTTGTACACATTTCCAAATCTCCCTGGATGTTATATTGAGACCCTGCCATATGCCAGACACTGCCAGGTGCTTTTCCTACATTCTCATTTAATTTTCAACAGCCTTGATGAAGTAAAAAGATGAAGGAAGCGTTGAGATGTCTTGTTTTTTTGCAGGTGACAAGGATGTCTTTGTGTGCATGCCCACAGGGGCGGGAAAATCCCTCTGCTATCAACTCCCTGCTCTGTTGGCCAAAGGCATCACCATCGTAGTCTCTCCTCTCATTGCTTTGATTCAGGTGAGGCCCAGGGGAATGAAGATGGTGGCCCAAAATGTTTAGGAGAAGGTTTTCTATAGCTGGAAATTTTACTGCTCCTTTCTTTGTTATTTTTTTGCCTCTTATTTTCTTTGATTTGCCTATCTCCCTCTCTATGTTGGGTTTCTGAATTGTCCAAATGTGAGGTTTTCCACTAGTGCATATCACACTGCTGGGTTATGAATGTGTCTTCTGGGTTTTGATGGCCTGCGGTCTCTCACTCTTCTTTGTAACTTTTTGTTGGGAGGAATATGGAACTGTATCTGTATACACATACACACTCTCATATGTACACACATGCACTCTTGACAGGGTAGAAGATACAGATGGATAAACAGCTAAATTGGTATGGAGGGCATCCCTGGTATCTTGCTTTATTTTGGCAAGGGCACAATTATGAGACAGAGAAAAAGAAGAGAAACTGGTTGGGATGCTGTTAACATCTGCTGTGCACTTCTGACTATATTTAAGGCCTGCAGATGGGCTGATAGACTCAGAAATGAGGAAGTGTGGCTGTGTGGTTAAGAGCCATCTACCGTGAAGAAAGAGAGAGACAGGGAGTAATAACAATGCCTTCCATGTTCACTAGGTCTCAGGCCTTGTGCTAAGTGCTTTATGTGCATTAACTCACCTTTGAGATATAAAATTTTATTTAATTCTTAGAACAATCCTATTAGGTAGTTACTATTTTTGTGGTAGAGAGAGAGAAAGAGAGTGAGAAAATTGAAAGGTGAAGGTTAAGAACCAGCCAAAGAGCATGTGGCGATGAAGTGAGCTGGGATTAAATGCAGGTGTGTTGGCTGCAGAGCCTGTCCTCTCAACCCCTTCCCCACCTGTACTTCTTGTGTGCAAAGAGAAGACATATTGGAGGTGGGAGGAGGACGTTTTATGGCTGGAAAATACCCTAGGGAATCGCAGTGACATTTACCACTGAGTCCTGAGGGCCAATTATACCTCTCTGGCCTCTCCTCCTTCTGCCCTCAGGATCAGGTGGATCACTTGCTGGCCCTGAAGGTACAAGTGAGTTCCCTGAACTCGAAGCTCTCAGCACAGGAGAAGAAGGAGCTACTCTCTGACCTGGAGCAAGAAAAGCCCCGGACCAAACTCCTATATATCACACCGGAGATGGCGGCCTCAGCCTCCTTCCAGCCCACCCTGAACTCCCTGGTGTCCCGCCACCTGCTCTCCTACCTGGTGGTGGATGAAGCTCATTGTGTTTCCCAGTGGGGACACGACTTCCGCCCTGACTACTTGCGTCTGGGTGCCCTGCGCTCCCGCCTGGCACATGCCCCATGTGTGGCTCTGACTGCCACGGCCACCCCACAGGTCCGAGAGGATGTGTTTGCTGCCTTGCACCTGAAGCAACCAGTTGCCATCTTCAAGACTCCCTGCTTCCGGGCGAACCTCTTCTATGATGTGCAGTTCAAGGAACTGCTTTCCGATCCCTACGGAAACCTGAGGGACTTCTGTCTTAAGGCTCTTGGACAGAAGGCTGATAAAGGGGTAAGGGCACTGAGGTTGGGGGGCCCAAGACAAACTTGGAGCAGGGGGGTGCTATCTGTGGCATAAAGATGGACATTGGTTTTCTAAGACCTTTGGTTTTTCAGCTTCCTCAGCCGGGACTAGCTGTAGCTTCTTAAAACTCGTGCCCAGAGGGTTGTCCCTTTGGTTTCCTGACATTGTTCCTCTTAGTGGGGTTCCCTCGTCCTGGAATCCTGTGGGAGGCAAGCAGCTGGCCCCTCTGAGGGTGGCCGTTGCAGAGCTATCCAAGGTTTCAGGGGAGGAGGCAGAGGAGTTAGGTAGGTTGGGTTTTGAGCTGTTTTGGTCCTACTTTGTTAGAAAGTGCCAGAGCCCTGCTAGGTGTCCTGCCTCAGAGGAGATTGTGAGGCTGATGAGAGAAAGAGCGCAGAGCTTCTTTTAAAGCAGGCCACAGTGTAATCAGCTGACTGCTTTGTTCCTCCCGATGCTGATTTTCTTCTGTGTCTCCCCATTCAGCTGTCCGGCTGTGGCATTGTCTACTGTAGGACCAGAGAGGCTTGCGAACAGCTGGCGATAGAGCTCAGTTATAGGGGGGTGAACGCCAAGGCTTACCATGCAGGTAAGGGGCACGTAGGCCACGTGGTCTTCTTCACCCTCAGAGGCCTCTTAGTGGGTCTCTTGTTCCTTATGGATCCTGGATAATCAGGTGGTCCGTCATCTTTTTCCAGATACCCACACAAAGCTAAGGTGATTCACTTAAATTCACAGAAGGGAGTGTAGACACGAATGAGGTCTAAAATGAGAATTGTGACTCCTGACTTCTCTTTCTCACCTTCTGCCCACTCGGCAGCAGGTGATGAGTTTTTATAAGCCCGGGTATTGGTGTTGTGAAAAGAGCATAGGCTGTGGAGGCCAGTGGACTTTGGTTTGAAGCGTGGCTCTAACATTGATTGAGTGCTCTGTGCCACACACAGGCTAGGGGCTTTACATTTCTTAGCTCAGGCTTAGTGAGGTTAAGTGCTTGGCCCAAGATCATACAGCTGGTAACTGATGGATTCAGGATGTGTGTACAGTGCCCAGCAGAGTGTCAAACCCAAGGTAGACCCCAAGGGAAACCCAGGGGAAATGTGAATTTCCTTCCCTGCCTTCTCCTCCCTTGCAGGGCTGAAGGCTTCTGAAAGAACACTGGTGCAGAATGAGTGGATGGAGGAGAAAGTCCCTGTAATTGTTGCAACCATTAGCTTTGGGATGGGAGTGGACAAAGCTAATGTCAGGTGAGCTCTGGTTCTTGTCTTACCTTACTGGTCGGGGCCTGGCTCAGGGTGGGGCTGCCTAGTGCTCTGCCTAGAGGACCAGGGCCATAGGCTCCTTCTAGGGCCGGAGGGGAAGGAGGCCCCAGGAAGGAGTCCCTCATGCACAGCCCAAATGCTGACAGTTCCTGTGCAGCCTGCTCCCCAGCAACTGCACAGCAGGATTCTGCCATCCCCCACGAGAGGGGACAGCACACACATTGTCAGGCTCATCCATTAACACAGGCCTGTTTGTGCACATTTTAGCAGATGGACTCTGTGAGAGGGTGGGATGAACTATCCTAAATTGCTCCCTGTGGGAAGTCAGAGGCAAAGATTTCATTCCTGTCATTCCTTGTTACTGCTTACTAACAGTCTAGAAGAGACGGGTGCATCCCAGCCTCCTAGCCCCACGCTGGCAACTGTTGAGAAGTCTTTCGCTTCTAGCCATGCCTGGCCTTCCAGAGACATTTTGGGCTACAGCCTGGAGCCCTTTGCTCTGATTAACACCAACAGTAACGCCTTGTATGATTTACAGAGCACTTTTGTGTATATGGTCTTGTTAAGCCTCACAGTGGCCCTGAGTTGGTCAGGGTAGGACTTAGTCTATGCACTAAATTTGAGAGAATACAGACTTTGGAATCAGAGTTTGAACCCTGAGTCAGCTGTGTCTTGTTAGGGGACAACTTTGAAGTCAGACACTCCTAGGCTCAAATCCTAGCTCTACTGTCTCCTTGCCGTGTCACCTTGTACAAATTTACCTCTCTGAATCATCTAGTTCATTGTCTATAAAATGGGGCTACCTCGCGTGATGGTGACGGTAAAAATTAAATGAGACAACTGTATACACTGGCTCATAGTAGGTCTTTAATAAATGTATCCCTTTTCCTCTTCAAAAAGGTTATAAAGACTTTTTCAAGGTTGTGCAGCTCAGAAGTGGCCTAATCTTCTTCCTTTAAGTCTAATATTTTTTCTACTGGGCCTCTGACTGTGAGGTTTGTTTGATTTCTCATATGTGCTGGGATTGGCCCCTTAACTCTGCTGTGGCCTCTACACTGGGCTGTTCCATGGCAAGGAGGCCTGCTGATGGACCGCAGGTGTCCTAGCCACACTTGCTCTTGGACCCTCTCTCTACCTCTCCACCTGCTAGCCTTCCCATTCCTGGTCACTGGGAGAGGCCTGCTCTGCTGACTCAGAATCACTCCTTCCCTCAGCTCGTCCACCACATCTCATGCTGCTTGTCCCTTTGGATCCTGCAGGTTTGTCGCCCACTGGAATATTGCCAAGTCTATGGCTGGGTACTACCAAGAGTCTGGCCGGGCAGGCAGGGACGGGAAGCCTTCCTGGTGCCGTCTCTATTACTCCAGGAATGACCGGGACCAAGTCAGCTTCCTGATCAGGAAGGAAGTAGCGAAACTCCAGGTAAGTCCCGGGCAGTAGGAGCCCTTTCTGTCCAAACCCGCCACTCCGATTTCACACGTCTTATTTCTGAACCCAGATGGAACTTCTGTAAGCGAGAGGGGTGCTCCTGGGCCTAGAAGGTATAGCAAGAGGGGAATGGTGTGTTGGTGGATAGGCAGCTTGCAACAAGCTAGGTTAGACTTTTTTGTTTGTATTTAATTGACCTTAATAGTCTTTTGTGTGCATGTTACTTTACATAGTCAAGATCAATCCTGCCTTTTTTTAGTTAGCATTTTACATAAGCATTTTCCCATATCATCTTTTTTTTTTGTTAGCCTTTTTTTTTTTTTTTTTTTTTTTACTGGTTATACATTCTTTGTAGAGAGCCTAGACACAGACCGATGTATATAAGGGAACTTGGTGAATGATTGGTAGCATGTAAATCAATAGGAAAAATGGGGGTTGGCCCTGTGGCCGAGTGGTTAAGTTCACGTGCTCCGCTTCGGCAGCCCAGGGTTTCACCGGTTCGAATCCTGGGCACGGACATGGCACCGTTCGTCAGGCCATGCTGAAGCAGCATCCCACATGCCACAACTAGAAGGACCCACAACTAAAAATATACAACTATGTACCGGGGGGCTTTGGGGAGAAAAAGGAGAAATAAAATCTTTAAAAAAAAAAAACAAGAAAAAACAAGAAAAGGGTGAACTGTTGAATAATTGGCGCTGGGAAAAGATAAAATTAGATCCCAACCTCCTATACCATACACATATGAATCACAGGTGGATTAAAGACTTCAAAAAACTGTAAAATTGTGGGAGAGTATTTTATAGCCTTGAGAAAGGGGAGAGTATGTCAAGATTTTAAAAATGGAAACCATCAAAGAAGACATGCTCTATCTGACTAAAAGCAAAGTAAACATTTCTATATAATGAGAGACACCATAAACAAAGTGAAAAAATGAGCCATTGTTGGGGAAGATATTTGCAATATACATAACTGACTGAATATATAGAGAACTCCTACAGGTAAACAAGTAGAAGGCAAACAACTGCGTGGGAAAAAGTATGAATTTCACAGAAGAAGAAACCAGAATATCTAATAAATGTATAAACTGATGCTCGACTTCCCTTAGGAACCACAGAAATGCAAATTAGACAGCAAGCTATCATTTTACACTCATCAGATTGGCAAAAATGTAAAACATCTTTATAATCACTATTGACAGGGGTTTGGGGAAAGGGCGACTCGCAGTGCTGTCAGGAGGATAACCTGCTGTGACTGCTTTGAAGGGAGACCAGAGGTGATGCGTATAAGTGGAGGACACTGGTGCTCTGCCATTCAGTAATTCCACTTCTAGACAGGCAAGTTGTGACATCAACAAGGATGTACACATACAAGGGTGTCCAGGGATGTCTGCTGCAACACCATCATAATGAAATTGAACTCCTCCTCTGGAGGGTCTTGGATAAGTAAAGAGTGGGTTTGTGACACAGTGAAATGGTCTAGAGCAGTTAAAAATGACACAGTAAATCTACATGTAGCAATATGGATAAATGCCTCTGAAGCATAATGTGTGAAAAAAGCATGTTACAAAAGAATATGTGTAGACTTTTGTTAAAAAGAAAGATTGAACACGGGTACTTATTTCTGATCTCCACTGAAATGACAATAAAAGGACCAAAAAATTATAAACTCATAACAACAAGGAGAACAGGAGAGAAGACACCAGCATGTGGAAATGTCAACAAATGTCTGCCTAGTAAACCTCCAAGAGTACTAGAAATCTACTAGAATTCATAAGAAAACCTGACAAGGTGGCTGAATATAAGAGAAATATTTTGAAAATCTGTAGCTTTTCTTCACATTACCATAAATACCTAGGAATGGAAATGAAAAAATGTTTAATTTGTAAGAACAAAACGTATAAAATACCTAGAAAGAAATGTTACAGGCTATTAACAGGAGACTTTTTTTTTTAAAGCTTCCTGGTTGATTTTAATATGCAGCCAGGAAGGAGAACCACTGATTTAGATGAAGAAAACTAAAATCTCATTGAAAGAAAACAAGTTCTGAACAGGTACAGAAACTGGGTGGGAAGATGTAGTTTTACATATCTTAAATCCTCCTCAAAGTTAATATAAATATTTAGTGAGGTTCCAGTTGAAATCCCAAAAGAGTTTTATTGGGTAGTGGAATGTTAGAATTTATATGCAAGAATAAGTAGCCAAAAATAGCCAGTAAAAGCATGAAAAAGAAGAATGAGGGGGCCTTGCTAACCCAGTATCAGAACATGCTGTAATGCCACTGTACGCTAATCTATATAATCCAGTAACAATCAATGGAACACATGAGAGAATTAGAAATAGGTCCCAGAATATGTGAGAGTTTAATATTTGATGAAGCTGATAGTTCCACTTAATGGAAAAGAATGGCTTTTCCATTAGGTAATGCTTACACAATAGGCTATCCCTCTGGAATCTAATAAAAGTGCCCCATTTTACACCTTATATAAAAGACAGATTAAGGACCTACATGTAAAAAATAATCAATATTTTGTAAGAAAATTTAGTCTATAATCTAGGGCTAGAGATACTTACTTTGTAAGGAGAATTAGAAATCCAGAAAGCTATCTTTTAAAAAAATTGAGTATAGAAAAAATTCTTAAGTTTCTATAAATCCTGCTATGGGAAAAATTTATGCAAAAGATACCATAAACAAAGTCAATAGATAAATAGTAGATCTGGAAAAATATTTACTATAGAAGGCAAACCAAAGGTTAAAGTTGAAAATAGAGAGCTTTTACCAATTGACAAGGAAAAACAAAGGATATGAAAAGAAAGTTCCCAGAAAAACTCATCCACATGGCACGTGCAAGGATGTCCAAATTCAATAGTAATCAGATAAATGCAAATTAAAGTAAAGTGATTTGACACACATGTAAAAGAGTCTAACACCTGTGGCTGGTGGGCATGTACAGGAAAGAGTGCCTACACTTTGCCGAGAGAAAAATGGTTATGGTCTTTTGGGGGAAGCAATCTAGCAATATCTAATAAACTTTAAAATACAGGTAACCTTTGACTCAGATATCGTATTTCTGGGACCCAATCCCGTGAAATAAAAGGGTCAGTGCAGGGGGCCTGCCCAGTGGTGCAGCAGTTAAGTTCGCACGTTCCGCTTCGGCTGCCTGGGGTTCGCCGGTTCGGATCCTGGGTGCAGACATGGCACCGCTTGACAAGCCATGCTGTGGTAGGCGTCCCACATATAAAGTAGAGGAAGATGGGCACAGATGTTAGCTCAGAGCCTGTCTTCCTCAGCAAAAAGAGGAGGATTGGCAGCCGATGTTAGCTCAGGGCTAATCTTCCTAAAAATAATTAATTAAAAATATTTTTTTGAAAAAGAGTCAGTGCGTAAGCTCATGTGCTCCACAGCCTGTATGGCAGAATTGTTCATGAGGACAGAAAATGGGGAACAAACCAAATATCCAGCAATGAGGAGTGAAGAAATTACGGTCCATACTCACCATAGGGTAACAGGCGTAGCCAAGGGCCCAGGAAAGCTCCTATGTTGCTTTAAACAAAAACCCATTTATTACTGTTTGACATTATAGATTTGCTTATTCTCTATCTGCTCTGTTGAAATGTGAGTTCCATGAGAGCAGGGACGTTTTGTTTCCTGTGTATCTGTGTGCCTAGATCAGTGCTGTTAACATAGTAAGTTCTCAATGAAGGTTTATTGAATAAATGAATGAATGGGGAGAGAAGGTGAACGAAAGGAGGGATTGGGAATACATGGGCCAAGAATGATAGTCTGCCATTAACTAAAGGGACATGATTAACTGGTCTCTTTTATCTGAAATTCAAAATCAGACAAGGAAAAGATTGTGGTAAGGTGATTGGATTGGGTATAAGGTGTTTATTTAAAACTTACATAGTGAATTACAAGAACTCATGCTGGGCTCATCACTGAGACATCTGAGATCATTTGAGATAAAGAGAAGATCTAGAAAGCTTCCAGTGAGGTGATATATGAAGAACCGGAAGCCACAAGAGCATCAGTTTTCTCCATTCTAATACCATAAACAAGATAACAATGAACTAGCGCCTTCAAATTCTGGGTTTTTTTTTTAGGAAGATTAGCCCTGAGCTAACTACTGCCAATCCTCCTCTTTTTGCTGAGGAAGACTGGCCCTGAGCTAACATCCATGCCCATCTTCCTCTATTTTATACGTGGGACGCCCACCACAACATGGTGTTTGCTAAGCAGTGCCATGTCCACACCCAGGATCAGAACTGGTGAGCCCCGGGCCACCGAGAAGTGGAACGTGCGAACTTAACCGCTACACCACCGAGCCGGCCCCTCAAATTCTAAATAAACCATTTCCAATCTAGAATTTTCTACCCAGCCAACCAGTTAAGTGTGTAGATAGGACAAACACATTTTCAGACACGAAGTTTTAAAAAACTTCCTCTTGTGGAGAAGCTACTAAAGGATGTTTGTTCTCCACCACAGAGACAGTAAACCGAGAAAGGAGATGGAGATCCGCCCCAGGGGCAAGGCAGAGGGCGTGTCCTAGGACGTCAGTGAAGGGTGGTCTCAGAGAGACAGCTGGGCACCAGGCCTGGAGAACAGCGTTCCAGATCGAACCAGGGCAACAGAAGGTTCCAGGAAGGAAGTTTCCAAAAATAATAGTGGAAACCTGCCATCTTTGGCCTCTATTGAATGTATTTTTCACTATGTCAGAACATTTGGGGGTGAATTAGTGATAAACTGAGATCTAAGTAAATGAAAAAACAAAGCAGCTATTAATTTCAGGGAAGCAAAGTTGTACAAGAAAGGATATGTGGTCATAGGAAATGTAAAAATGTAATCATGTGGTTTAGCTCCAAACAATGTTGACGTAGTCATAATAAGGAAAATTATGGTTTAAGAAGAAATTGTGTCATAAACGTTGGGAGAATGGGGGTAGAGGAAGGATATGTATTTGTGTGCATTTGGGAGGTGGGCCTGGTTCACCTTCCTGAAGGAGAGAGTCATTAGATAAATATCTCAGATATCAGTGTCTATTATGTTTTCTTTACTTTTTGATGATTTTTTTAATTTCACAATTTTTTAAAAGGAAAATTTGACAAATAAGACATGTACAGAAAGGCAAATAATGCATAATTCCAACACTCAGAAGTAATCACTGTTTACGTTTTAGTGTATATCCTTCCGTGTGCACATAGGTATATATGTTCCTGCATATGGAAGCCCACACACTTGTGCGTGTATTTCCTACTATTACATTAGGTCGTACTGTACAGTGGTTCCCAGATGCCACTCCCTGGGCCCTGTGCATGGGAATCTCTTGAGCAGCTTTTTGAAAATATAAACTCCCAAAAGCTCCAGTTCCAGAAAGTTCAATTCGGTAGTCTGGTTGTGGGCCTCAGGTCAGTCCTTTAAAGTTACCCAGGTGATTCTGAGGCATGGAAAGCTTTGGGGATACTGTTTTGTAAATCGCTTTCTTATTGTCATTTGATATTTTTCTCATCATTTTTTGAGCTACACAGTAGTCCAACTATGTAAGACTTTTGCTAAATGGTCATGTCTTGTCTCCAGGAGAAGAGAGGGAACAAAGCATCTGATAAAGCTGCTGTTGTGGCCTTTGATGCCCTGGTGAGCTTCTGTGAAGAACTGGGGTGAGTGACATTTCGTATGTGGAGCAAAGTGTCAGTTCATCTTTTCCTTCCCTAGCACCCACTAGTCAACCAGCTAACATAGGGCAGCTCTTGGGCCACCAAGGGACCCCTGCCTGCCAAAGGCCGTTGTGTGGGGCACATCCTTTCAGGCAGCGTGGAAGTCAGTACCCTTCCACTTTTCTGTGGAAGGCCCCAGAAACTCTTGGCAGTGGTATTGGTATTTTGAATGGTCATCCATCCACCCTGCTCCACCGTATCTGGAATGGCTGGTCCCATGAATGACTCGGTCCTGAGTCCTGTGACGAGTTCTGAGCCATTGGCATTGTGGTCATCACATGCCACTGAGCTGGACCACTGGCTTCACTTGAGTCTTACCAGGTGACTCGTATCTTAGACGCTTATCATTCTTACCTCAGACCCACACAGGCATGTGACCCACCTTCTCTCTTGGTGGGAGGTAATACACTTGGAGAGAAATCAACTTTTCTAACAGAATACCAGCCTGCCCACATGGAACCCACTTATCGATTTTATCTGCATCTGCTGGTGGTGGGGGCCATGAAAGAGCCTGATAGCTGCTCAATGACAGGCAAGTTGTGGTATGGCGGGTTCTGGGCATGAGCAGCTGTGAGTGCGTTGTGTGAGGGATGTCCAGGAGGATTCTGGACAGGCGGGGAGCACTTTGCATTTGTGCAGCCCTTTGGTCCAAAAAGCTCTTTGATTTGTTGATCTCATTGGTCAGTTCTCATTGGACAACCCTGTGAGGTAGATGAGGCAGAAATGATTGCTTCAGACCTAGAGCTGAACAGACCAAGGACCAGAGAAGTCATGGTCACAAAGCTCACAGTAGACAGACTCCACTAATCCTAGATCTCCTGATTTTCAGTGACATGCATATTTGCATACACACTTGCCATCTTGGTTTTTGCAAGTCTAGATTCTTGAAGCGTGGAGCTGATTAAGTATGTGGTACTGGTGTTTAGCAGATGTTTGGGGCTCTCCTCTGGAAACCAGAGGCACTTATTTGGGCCATGTATTTTTTTTTTTTAAAGATTTTATTTTTTCCTTTTTCTCCCCAAAGCCCCCCGGTACGTAGTTGTGTATTCTTCGTTGTGGGTTCTTCTAGTTGTGGCATGTGGGATGCTGCCTCAGCATGGTCTGACGAGCAGTGCCATGTCCGCGCCCAGGATTCGAACCAACGAAACACTGGGCCGCCTACAGCGGAGCGCGCGAACTTAACCACTCGGCCACGGGGCCAGCCCCTGGGCCATGTATTTTGATTCCTACCTCCTGCTATTCACCAAGGAGTCAGTGGACTGAGGTTGTTTCCTTCTCCAAGCAGCCATCTCTCATTTGGCCTCTGTGATACGACCACGCCCAGCTGAGGTGGTTGGCTGCAGTGCCAGGAGCACCCCTGCCCACAGCCATTGCAACCAGAGCCCTTTTCAGGCACTAGTACAGGGAGCTGCTAAATTAGGCCGCCTTAGGCTCCTTGAGCAAAGTGCTCATAATGAAAGGGCCAAGTGTCCTTGCTAGTTGTTACAGTCCCCTACACTGGAAATAACCCTGGCTGGGTTCTTGTCTGGGATGAGTCTGAGGCTCTGTAGGCCTGTCCGGAGGGTTAGTTCTGCCATATCCCAAGAGGCTGCAGCAGCTCTCCAAGCAAGGGGACAGGTCCTCCTAAGGGCCTCTGCCTTTATTTCTCCTGTCTCATACCAGGGAGCTTGGGCTCCCATAGTGCACTGGGGGGTCCAGGCATCTGTGGCCTCTTGTTGCCCCATGTGCGCCTCATCTCCCTTATCTCATTTGCTACAGGGTTTCAGATTCCAGGACTTCCAGGCCCTGGGATGGAATAAACACTGCTGGTATAGCTGGATTTGAAGTTGCCCTTTGAGTAAAAGGAAATGTTTCTTTATTGTATAAATGGGTATAGCATGAAGAAAAGGCTCCTTCCCCACCAGATATTTGTCCCTTTTCTAAGAATAGTCCTGGTTTGAGGTTGAAGTTGAAGCAGCTGTTTGCCCTGAGGGCGGGCACCTGGCAGTGAGGGACAGGCCACTTTGGTGGCTTTGGTAGAAGCGAGTACATTTCTACAGAAGCAGTGTGGTAGGGTCTGGGGTACCTGGTGGCTGTGGGACCCTGTGAGGGATACCTGGGCACCTCTGGGACCAACAGAAGAGATACTCGGTTCAGTATGAATGAGGCCAGGGTGGGGCACCCAGCACTTTTCCTCCCGCCTCTGCAGGCAGCTCCTCTCTCCGAGTTATGGCCATGAAAAAGAAGTGTTTGATTATTCATGACAGGGCATTTTATCTTTTAGTGTCAAAAGGGATAGTAATTAGTTTCGAAGCATCCTCTGGGCTAGAGGCCCTGGCACCTTGTCTGAGATGAGAGCACAGCTTTGTGTTCAGGCCTCAATTGAACCGGGCTTGATCATCTCCTGGTGTTTCTGGGCTGGGGTAGCCAACAGGCCAGCCTCCTCCTGTTTAACCATCTGTTTGCTCATTTGTTCCTTCATTTATTCAGCCAGCAAATATTGATTGATGCTGACTCTGTGCCAGGCACACTGGTCATGGGAGATACAATGGTGAGCACAAAGAGACCTATCCCTTGCTTTGATGGTGCTTGGTCCAGTGGGGAAGACAGGCACTTATCAGATAATCACAAAGAAAATGTATAATTCCAGACTATTGAAGGGGCTTTGAAGAAAAGGTACATGGTTTTTTGAGAGTATATGACAGGTAGCCCCCTTTGTGGCCCCAAGAAAGTCAGGTCATGAGTCTTCATACTGGTTGACCTCAAGTGGAGAGAGTAAACCAAATACAATAGCAAACAAGATTAGAAGCAGAACCGTGGCAATGAATAAGATGATCACTGCCAGGGCCCCCTTGTCCCAGGGGTTCTCCCAGAACTCATCATTCCAGGTGAGGTTCTGCTTTGTTATCAGTTTGTCCATGTGAACCTGGAAAAGAAGGGACAGAGGCCCTGAGTACAGGGGCCTTTCCAAGGCCCTGTCCCAGGCGCTACTCTCTACCCCCCAACTGTGCCCTCTGGAGCAATCTCAGAGAACAGCTGGCCCACCTGTGCACCTGGTGGACACTGCAGGGATGGCGGGTCTTTGGGCTCATTGCCTCCAGCAAGCGGCAAATGGACTTTCCTCCTCTATAGAAATAGGAACAGGGACTGGCATCAAGAGAGGGGGCCCTTGGATTCTTCCTGGAGGCTGCCTCTGGATTCTCCAGTCCTTTCCTAAACAGCCCTGGTGTGAGCAAGGACTTTCTCCCCCATTCCTGATACCTACTCGGCTAGAATCTAAAAAGCACTGCTCTAGATCCTTCCTGTTTCTCCTGCCAAACCTTTGGGAAGCATTTTGAGAGATCAGCGTAGGAGCTGAGGAGTGGACTGACTCGAGCTGAGACCTCAGTCACCTTCCTTAGAAGCAGCTGAAAACAGGAGGACTGACGAACCTTGAAACATAGCTCAACTCAGCAGGCTGCGAGCCTGTGCGGAGTACAGGAGTAACGGCAGAGTGAACGGAGTCGTGGAAGGAGTCGTTACCTGGTTCTGCTGTTAACACTCCCGTCTCCTAAGAACAGGCGGATCAGGGAATGCTTCAGGCCCCACGCTTTGCGGGGCTTGAGCTGAAGAGGCACCAGGTGACCAGAGCTGCACCCTGACTTGAAGAAGCGACTGTTGGGGGGACAAAAGTGTACGCATTGCCAAGTGGCCCTGACCAGACTTCATTGCTGTCACCAGAGCAAAGAGAGGTGGGCTAGGGCCCGTTGCCTAGCAACTGTTATTCCCTTTCTGCCTTTCATACTTACCCCCTCAGCTGTGTTCTGCCCTTTTGTGATGTCGTTTTGGGGGGCTGCTCAGGGCACGTGTGTTGAGGTGTCCTCGCTGAGAGAAGTCAGACTTGGGGTGGGTGGGGACAGAGGTAGATCCAGGGCCTTCGTCCCAGGCCACCCGTCCGCCTCACCCGTGGCTGGGTCCGGCCCCTCCTCTCTGTCTAGATGACTTGTCGACTGAAGGGCCCTGCCTGGAGCTTGGGAAGCCCTGGGGCGGAAACTGCCACACAGGCTGCCCCCTTCCTGTGGTGCCGGGTAAATGATTAACTGCAGCTCCTGCTGGCACCTCCTAGAACTACTTTCTGGGTTGAAGCGTTTGTCACCCTTGAGGCCCCGGGTTCCTGCAGAGGCCTAACTTCTCCCTCGGTGCCTTTGTCTGCCTCTCAGGCACAGCCTCAGCTGCTTCGTGTGCTTGGTTCCTACCCACTGGTTGATAGGGCAGCTAGGAAGTGGGAATGGAGCCTGTGTGTCCTGGCATTTGAAACCTAGTGGCCACCATTGCTCCTTTAAAAGATAGGATGCGAGTGCCTGCTGTGGCTGGGAACTGCGTGAGGTGCTGCGTGTCCAGTGGTGAACCAAGAGAGCAGTAGTGAACCCAAGAGGGCAGGCCCTGCCCTCCCAGAGCTTACATTCTGGTGTGCCGGTCTTCAGCCTTCTTTGTAGAATCATCTAGGAGCTTTTCTAAGTGCCTGTGTCCAAGCTCCACCTCATATCACTTGCGTCCGTCTCTGGGCATATCGGAGCCCTGTGCTTTGTAACATGCCAGGCGATTCTAATGTGCAGCCAGGGTTGGAGACAGATGATGAGCAAGCCAGTAAAGTCCTTCTTAACTATCATGGGCTTAATTGACCCCTGGCTTACCTGATGCTTCCCAGTTCCTTCTGTAAAACACACTGACTAATACTTGGCCTGCTAAATGCTCCCAGCCAGTGGGCTGGTCTCTAATATACCCTTGTACTTCCGCTTCATCAGTGAAGTTGGATGCTTATCAAGAGTCAGCTGTTTGTTCCCAAACCTGTTTGTGGCAGTTGTACTTGTAATTACATACTTGCACTTAACATTACATAAAAAATGAAACAGCAGTAATAGCCGAAACCCCAATTTTACAGCTAGGCAACAGGCGCGGAAGTTAAGTAACTTACCAAAGGTCATACAGCTAGGAAGTAACTGCGTCGGGGTTTGAACCCAGCTGTTCACCTGCGCCACACTCTGAGCTCTGAGGCTTTGAGCTGTATCTCAGAGTGAGTGCAGCAAGAGAGTTGTTTTTATAAACATGTATTTGACCACTTTGGAATGACTTCGGAATGACTCAAATGATAATCCTGTCACAATAGATGTGGACAAGACAACTGTAAACATTTTGTAAAAATCCAGAAGGATTTCACACTCAGATTTCTTTGCAGATATATTTAAGTTCTTATTCAGCTTTAAAGAAACGTAAAATTTAGTCAATAGATAATGTAGGAGCTCTGGTAAATAAACCGACACAGAGAAAAGACCCTGGCGTGACGTCAAAAAGATTGGCCAAGGATTTGCAATAACTTGGATGGACCTTGAGGGAATTATGTTAAGTGAAATAAGCCAGCGAGAGAAGGATAATCTGTGTATGACTCCACTCATATGAGGAATTTAAAATTATGGACTAAGAACAGTTTAGTGGATACCAGGGGAAAGGTGGGGTGGGGGGTGGGCACAAAGGGTGACGTGGTGCACCTACAACATGACTGACAAACATTAATGTACAACTGAAATTTCACAAGATTGTAACCTATCATTAACTCAATTTAAAAAAAAAAAAGATTGGTCAAGGAATGTGCATGAGTGTGTTTCCATTTAAAATGAGATGCGTAGAGAATGTATGTCATATACACAAAAGTTATTTTAACCGACTTTTTCAATTAACCGCTGGCCCCAATCAGAAAATTCTACTGAAATGATCACCATGAAGAGCATGTGGAGGGAAGTGGGAGGGAATGCTGTTGGTACCTGTGGCATATCCTGGCCTGGGGGCTGAGGGGATTCCCCTGTGAGGGGTGGTGTTGAAGTTGAGACGTGAAGACCATGTAAGGGCATTAGGGGACAGTGTTTGGCAGGCAGCAAGTCCCTAGGAGAGTGAGAAAACTGTTTTTAAGGACAAAATTAATTTGTCCTCAGTTTTTTATGGTCTGGAATGAGTATTACCCATAAGCAAATATGTCATCATGAAGATTTTTATTGTAGGTTGCTTTGAAATGTTAATGTTTGAGAAGACTCTTTTGTATGCTCTCTGCCAAGTTTTGCTATGAGATTCTTGCTCCGGTAGCCTTGCTGTAGTTTCTGATAAGGCTTGACATACAGACGTAAAACGCACAGATCTTAAGAGTAGAGTGAAACCCTTTTGAGGAACTGAGAGACCACTATGTGGTGGAGCCGAGGCCACAGGCTGGGAGGCACGAAGAGGCTGGTAAGATCAGCTCAGAGACTGGCTTGGACGCTGCTACAGTGACCACAGGCAAACGTTGATGGTAGCTTGGTCCAGGGTGGCATGGCAGCCAGAGTCAGCCAGATGGTCTCTGAGGCTCGGACAGCCTGTCGGCCACACCTTCCATGGCCACCAGCATCTTGCTGTACCTCTCTGTTTATTCTTTACCACAGGGGGAATTACTGCCTCCTCTCCATGCCCATCTTCCCCAGAGAAGACCCATGCCCCGAGTTTACCAAGCTGCTGTCATCCTAGAGCAGATCTGGTTTGTTAAGCTGAGTAGAGTTGAAGCCTGCTCAGGACTTGGCCCGAAAGCTGGGAAGAGCCATTGGTGATGGGGCTCAGTGTGTGCCAATTTACCATGGAGTGGGAAGGAGTAAGCCTTCTGAGGGCAGGGACAGCATCTTATTTGGACTCAGCAGTTAGATACTGCCTGGGCTGGAGGAGGAAAATGTGAATGACTCGGCCAGTCAGCCTGTCGGTGTTGAGGGCTGCCCGTGTCCCTACCTCTTGGCAGCTGGACCAGGGAGCCAGAATCTTTTCTAGCAAAGAGGCTCAGCCTCAGCCACCCCGAGGAAGGGACATTCTTGATGCTGATGAAAACTTGCTTAAGGAAAGGTCCGCTGGGAATTGGGCTGCTGCCCTGTTGGAGCACCTCCTGAACTGAGGGCTTCCTGGGGCGCTGGGACTGAAAAGAGCAGCGCTTCCCATCCGGTCCCTCCCACCTCCCTCCGTTGTTCCTCTGGGAGGGAGACCTAGTTGGGCCTCACCCCAGCTCTTACCTCTTGGGCCCCACCCACTCCTAGGAAGGTTATTTTGAGATAGAGTTTGGGGTGTGGCTGTTTGGGATCTGGGGTTGGCTGATGGAAGATAATGGAATCAGAGCCTTATCTGTCCTGCACCTGGGAGGCCTGGGGCCCTGGGTGTGGTGAGCAGGAGCTCTGGAGTGCACAGGCTGGGCCCAGAGGCTGGCTCTGCCACTTTTGAGCTGGTTGAACTTAGGTAAGTTACCTAGTGTCAGCTAAGGCTCATTTTGCTCATCTCTAAAATGGGGATAATAATGGGATCTGCAGCATTGAGGTTGTTGTGATAATTAAATGAATTTATCTGCTATCAAAATGCTTCAAACAATGCCTGAGCACGCATAAGCCCACAGTGAATTTTAGCTATCTTTATCGTCGTCACCATCTTCATTATTATTACTGTGATTATTGTCATCATTATTATTCTGAAACCCATTCTTTTGTGGTGGTGGAGCGGAGGGTACAGGCAGATTCTTGAATTTCTTTTCTTTTGTGTGAAAGCACTTCTCTGGGTCTTCAACCCAAACCAAACCTGTCAGACAAGTCCGTGGACACCAAGAAGTGAAACCAGCCCAAGAACGAAGAGCCTCTCCCTCCTGGCTACCAGCTGGAGCTGGGGGGAGTAGCAGGGGCCATCATCCCCTCTCCACTCCCTGTTTTCTGGGGTAGCCGGTGCTCTGCCCCCAGGCTGCGCAGGCCAGGATGACAGAGGCATGTAAAAAATGCAAACCTCTTTTTTTTTTTATTGAGTTAATGATAGGTTACAATCTTGTGAAATTTCAGTTGTACATTAATGTTTGTCAGTCATGTTGTAGGTGCACCACTTCACCCTTTGTGCCCACCCCCCACCCCACCTTTCCCCTGGTAGCCACTAAACTGTTCTCTTAATCCACAAAAAATGCAAACCTCTTTATGGCTCTGGGGGACCAGTGGGAAAGAAGGGGGAGGGACCACGGGAGCCTCCTGCCTCCCCTACCCTCATTCCTGGGGTGGTAGCTCTACCTGGAAAGTTCTCTGGAAGAGAAAATAAACTGAAGGGAGAGAGGCAGGGAGGTCTCACATTTCAGCAGGACCAGTCCTTAAAATGGGTCCGTGTTGCTCTGGGTCAGTCCCTTGTGTAGAAGGGCAAATAATGATGACAGTTTATATCTACAGAGCTCATGGGTATGCCCAGCACTGTGCTGGATGGAGGTCATCCTAGTTTATCCTCACAAGCCTACCCCAGGAGGCAGTTACCAGGATGAGCCCCACCTCACAGGGGAGGAAACATGGCTCAGTGAGGTGAGGTGGAGTCACTAACCTGCGTTCGCACAGCTGATGAGTGGCAGGGCGAGGATTTGCACCTGGACAGTCTGGCACACAAAGGCGGAAAGGGCGAAGGGGTCAGGATGCAGGTTAGGGACGATACTAGGGGCCTGACCTCTCTTCTCTTACTCCAGAAGTTTGAGAAGACCCGGTGGCCTGAGCCTGCTAGTGTGGAGTGTGCAGGCTACAGATAATGGGAGTGGAAACTGTTAAGGGGTGTTCCCAAGCCCAGCACCTGCCTCCTCACTGCAGAGTGGGCATCTGGGAGCCAGAGTTTGTTAGTATCTAGTGCTCGACGGGAAGTTCACTGCATGCCTCCCCTGTTCTGTGGCATTCCCTCCTGAATGGCATTCCTGCCTGCGTGTTTTTCCAGCTTTCCTGGGCACGGGGAGAGCAGAGGCCTGGAAAGGACAGTCGGTGGCCACGCCCCTGGAATTCTGGCACATTGCCCTCCCAATGCACAGAGCCCAGCCCAGGGAGTCTGTGCCACAGAAACACATAATCCAAAAGCTTTTACTGGGAAACAAACAGACCAATACTGTAACAGAATACTGACATGCCCCCTCTCTGGCAGGGAGCTTGGGCTCCAGTCACCATTGCACAAAGTCCCTCTGATTGGCCTGCTCCTCTTTGGTGTGGGAGCCCCGAGGGCCAGCTCCTCACAGGTGTGGGCTGTTCTCCACCCAGGTATGGGGACCCCACTTCCATGTTTTGTTAGAAAGTGCAGGCAGGCAAAGAATTCCCAGTGGCTTACTCAGTCTTTGCAACAGTCGACTCCTCCTCGGGACCCAGTGTTCGCTGAGAGATGAGAGAGTTTTGTGGCCGAAACAGACCTTATTTCCTTGATGAGGCTCCAGGTGTCAGTGTCTGGGTTCCTGGGCAGGGCCAGAGCTGGGGTGATCGATCTCTGTCGTCAAGGGTGAGGGCTGCAGGGCCAGGCTGCTCCCTGGGCTGTGACTTTGGCAGTCTCCTCTCTAGTGTCTCCTCGGTCATCTATGTCCCTCACGGTGGGGACATGGGCCTCACTTGGACTTTCCTGCCCCTCTGCTCTGGGCAGCAGCAGTGAGTGCAGCAGCAGCTGCAGGCGATCAGCAGCATCACCAGAACAGTGGCTGGAGGATTGGCAGAGAGAAGCAGACAGCACAGGAAACTCAGCGGTGGGGGAGGAGCGAGAACACCCACCCAACTTCTGAAGAAGCCCCTCTGGAGGTGTGGAGGACCTTTGCCCAAAGGTCTGGCTTTGCGGTCAGAAATACCCGAGAGTCTGACAAGAGGTGTTGATTGTCCTCATGCCAGCCACCAGGGCTCTGACCTCCCGGTGGTGCCTCCTCTGCTGCCCAGAGCTTTGCTTCCTTCATCCCTGGGTTGGGATGCTGGAGATGCCTCTGGGTCCTGGTTCCCAGCGCCACCCCATCACTCGAGCAGCATGTCAGAGGATTGGGGGAAACTCCTTGGCTTCCCCCGAGGGATGAGTCCTCCTCCTCCTGCCTGGGGGACACCCAGCTACCTCTGCCAGCCCTCTTGCATCAGGGTCTCGTCTCTCCTGGATGCCAGGAAGAGCCATGGGCACTCAGGAGACTCTGAGAGCCCCACCTTACCTGTGAAAAGGAGGAGGACTGAGAAGGCCACGATCTCCACGGGCTCGGCCTGGGGCAGCCTCTGCAGCTTGAGCAGCAGCCTCTCACCCATGGAGTGTATCTCCTGCGCAAAGTTGGTGGCTGCCATGCTGCGCCAGGTTCCTGTCGGGCTGCTCTGAGCAGAGAGAGGACGTGGAGTCCCCATGGGGCTGGCTTCAGAGAATCCACCCTCTCACCCACCCGCAACCCGTTGAACGAGTTTGTCAGGTCTCACCCATCACACCCCTGGTGGCTCACAAGGGAGGAAGGGAGCTGGTAGGGCCCCTCTGCCCAGTGGTGGCCCTCAGCCCCCACATAGCTGGCACTGCTCAGGGTGAGGGAAGGTGGTGATGACAGTGAGCCTGAGGCCCTACTGTGGGGGCAGCTCGGCAGAAGTGGACACAGGAGGGGTCTGCCACCTGGCCAAGGTTAGCCAAGGTTTCTGACTGTGAGGTGCGGTGACTTCACTGTTACATTCCTTTGTCTCAGACACCACTCCTAGGTTTTGCCCGGGTGCCTTGGATTGGTGCAGCTTCCCTGGTGGCCCGTGTGTCATTCAGGACTTTGGGTGCCTCCCCTGGGTTCCCTGGCAGGGAGACTGGGCTTCAGGACTCCAGCCCAGTGCTCTTGCCTTTTGTCGTATGTGGGGGCAGAAGGATCAGGTTCTCCTAAGAGCAGGCTCATGGGGCCTTCTGGCCAAGGTCAGCCCCAGGGCCCCCCACCTCTCCCACCAGCCCAATTTCTTTACTCACACGGTGTTCTCTGTCCTGTATGGAGGAAGAGAAGACACTGTGTCCCTCCACTTTTTCCCAAGGAGGCTTCTCGATGGGATCAGGCATCCCAGGGCTGGTTTAGTCAGCCCCTCCCCTGCTGGCTCGGATCTGCCCCCTGCCCTGACCAGGACAGTCCCCTCTGCAGCCCCACCCCGCCCCAGGTCTGTGGCAGCTCAGCCCTCCAGGCCTCCCTAGGGTACCCAAGAGGCTGAAGGTGAAGGTCCAGGTGGAGTCTAGGAGTGGGGGCATGTTGTACATCAGAGTTGCTTTCCCCTTCCTCCTCAACTGTGGGCATGAGGAAGCCAGTGCCTCTTCAGAGAGGAACCAGCCCAGCCTGAACCTGCTCACCAAGGCAGCCCTAATCCAGGGCAGTTAAGAGGTGGCCAGGGGCTTGTGCCAGACTTTGGGCTCTAGTTACCACTGCCTTGTCGCTGGTCTCAGCCAGGCAGGTTCTCCCCGAGATGGTGCAGTCTGTGAAGCCGGTTACTCCCAGTGCTGCTGCCACAGCATAGCTGCCCTAGAGCTGCCTTGAAGGTCATCTGCTCGAGCTACCCTGCCCTTGGCTCCTTGCCCTCCCTGTGGTGCGCAGCCTTAGCTGAGCCTCTCTGGGTGAGGTGGGGATTCCTGCCTGCTACAGCAGCCCACCCCATTCCTTCTTGGGGCAGTTCTGACTGTGAGAAGATGGGACCTCCTAGTGACCTCATTAGTCCCACCTGTGGTCGCTTAGGACACTTGCACCCCTCTTCTGCGTTAGAGTCCTTCAGTACGTGGAGGGCACTGGTGTGCACCTTTTGCATCTCCTTCTCCACAAGGAAACTGCTCTCATGGGTCAGCTGCCCCCCAGAGAACATTGTTTGAAATGTCTTGCATTTGAATACCGCCTGCCCCCTTCCTGCTTTCATTACATCGACGAGTCACTTCATTTCTCTGAGTCTTCCTGCCTGTGAACCTGTACTTCCTGCCTGTGAACCAGGGAAACCAGAGAGCCTCCCAACCCCATGCTCAGTGGTTCCTTGTTGGAAGCAGCCAAGCTAGTGGTGGCTTCCCCTAGCCCCAGGAAGGAAGAGCAGCCTGGCTGTCCACATGGCCCTTCTTCTTTACATGAAGATGAGCTGTCTATCTTTCAAGGCTGTTGGAGGATTAACCACCTGGCAGCACAGAACAGCAGCCAGCACAGAGCCTGGCACAGGGAGGTGCCCAGCGCATGTGATTCCCCTCTGGGTGGGGTCTGGCCAGCTCAGGAGAGTTGAGGCAGCCTTTCGGGGTGTTGCACCCCGCTATATACTGTCACCTGACCCTCCCCAAATACCTTTGGGGAGTTTCATCTGTGTCCTTCCTTCTCAGGATGTTTACGGTGTGTGAAATGAAGGAAGTGGTAGGGGGCAAGCTGGAGATGGGGAGCTGTTATTTTAAGTGATGATGGGGGTAGCAGGCTCATGATGGCTCCATGGAATATTCACTGGTTTCCTGTCAAAAGTGGGAGGCTCCTTGGAGTTAGGTCTTCTAACTTCCCTCATGCCCTACCCAAGGGTCAGCACGTTTCTGCAAAGCAGATTAGGATCCCAGTTTCCAAATGTACTAAGAGGCTAGAATCCTAGAATGACACGGGTCATCCACCCCTGACTCCTCTTACATATGGGGAAACTGAGACTGGAAAGAGTATGTGACTTCTTCGAGGTCACACAGCAGGACGGGCCCAGCCAGCGCTCCCCCTACTGCCCAACGCTGTCTCTCGATGGAGGCCTGTCTCTGGCAGCCTGCTCCTTACCAGCAAGATAAGTCAGTCCCAGAGCAGCCCACTGAGTGCACCACCCGTGCAGTAGGCTCAGCACAGGAACTGGAAGGTCAGAGCCCTTTGAAGGCAGGTGGGCTCCACCTTATCAGCCCGACCCCACACTCCTGAGTCTGGAGCACTGCTTTTATCAGGCGTATCACTCACCAGGCCAGGGCCGCACCTGCTCTTTGAGAACCACAGGTGGTACTCGTCACCAAAGGGATGGGTCTTGTGTGTCTATCTCTTGTTCATCGAACTCCTTCCTGAACATAGGACCCCTCTCCTCTGGTCACCCGAAGAGACTTCCTTCCGCTGACCAGTGGAGTAGACTTGCACAAGGAGGTGGTCCCCTCCCTTGTTCTGGGGTCCCTGGGCATCCCCACTCCCCAGGTTTCCAGGAGGATGGGAGCCCGCCTGCTGGCCTCATTCCTGGAGGAGGTGGCGGTGCTGACCGAAGCCCTGGAGGAGAGTTTACACCGGGCTCAGGAGCTGGGCTGCTTTTTCTTCTCCCTCTTCGTCTACACTTGGTCTGGCTTTTTCAGCCAGGTTGGCCTCGTGCCTGCACTGCCTAATGTAGCCATCAGAGACACTCCTTAAAAGAGGAAGTGGGCAGAGGGCGGTGGGCAGGGGGAGCTTTCTCACTTGTGCTGCCACCACGCCCAGAGAGCCGGGAGGGCTCGCAGAGGGGGCGCCTCCACCTGTGAGCGAGAAGGGTGTGGAGACCCCAGGTCAGTCTGAGGGTGCGGTCTCCAGAGCGGGCAGGAGGGGAGGAGGAAGGTTGGGCCGAGGCTGAATTTGCTGTGCAGTAAAGGCGAGGTGTGTGGAGCAGAAGCTTCAGCTATAGGTCAGCCATCTTGCAGACATTAGGAAATCAGAAAGCTGCAGATTCGTGCCCAGAGGACCCAGGCTCCACTCTGGGAGTGTCAGTCCACACCAGCGGCAGGCCACGGACATAGACAGAGTCAGCTTTGTACCCAGGGCCTCTCTGGGGACCTGAACTAGCCAGCCGTACCCAGCCTGGGGTCTTACCCAGGTCTGCTCACTGGGTCCCATCTGTGCTATGAACTAAGTGGGGTTGCTGGACATGGCTGCTTTGCCCCAAAGGCTGAAGAGGAGCCACCTTTGCTTTTCAGTTGACATTTTGTCATTTCCAGCTTGGGCTTGAGCAGAATGAGCGTTAGTGAGGACCTTGGGGAGCTGGAGGGGCCTTGTTCTCCTAAGAGAAGGAGGCACATAGCAGCAGATCCCAGGCGGTCTTCTCAGTGGGCTATTTAAAGCAAGGCCAAGGGGGTGCCTGACGCCTGGTGCCCAATATAACTAGCAGCCGTCAGGTGACCATGTGGCTTGTGTCCCAGCCCTTGCTCTGGGGGGAGGCCTAAGTGTTCCCAGCTGTGGCCTGGGAAAGTGGGCACTCTGGGGCTGGCTGCCTCTCGTCCCCTTTACCTTCCCAGGTTTGGAGGGAGGAAGATGGGGAAGCCAAATGGGGCTACTGGTAATTCTCTGTATTTTTCCAGTCTTTCTATCCTGAGGTCCATCAAACTCCTTCCAAAACTGTACTTCCTGCCTGTGAACCAGGGAAACCTGAGAGCTTCCCAACCCCAGGCTCAGTGGTTCCTCGTTGGAAGCAGCCAAGCTAGTGGTGGCTTCCCCTAGCCCCTGGAAGGAAGAGCAGCCTGGCTGTCCGCATGGCTCTTCTTTGAGCCTTCGGAGGGTGCTCCCTGGCTGGAGTGGCAGCTGGTGGGGGGGGGGGCGCGGGGGGTGGAGGGGGGATGGTGAGCAGGGCAGAGAGGAAAGCTGGCAGAGCTGGAGGGACTAGAAAACATCCCATTGTGTGGCATCTCCTGGCACAGAGAACCTTGCGACAGAGCAGGCAGGCATCTTGCAGGCCAAACAGCTGCCACTTGGTACTGAAGCGTCCCTGCTTCCTCCTTGCAAAACTGATATTCCAACTCCAGATGCCCCACAGGGAAGAGAATAGAGAGTACCAGGCAGCAGGCGCCTGTGTTTGTGACTGATAAGCGCAGTGTGTTGATGGCTCAGGGCCCCTGTTATTTTGTCATGGTGGGTTTCAGCCACCCTTGCCCTGTGGGGAGTTGTCTTGTTTGAGGAACAGCTAGAATGAGGCATAACTGATGGTTGTGGGAGATTTTGGGGGTCCAGAGGCTCGACCAGCAAGGCAGAGATGCCCACTGTGTACTGTGCTGAGCCTTAGGGCAACCCCCTCTCTTCCTTGGCTCTGACTTGCAGTAGGCAGTAGGCACTTGAACCCTCAGCAGTCCTTACTCCTCCAGCCCTGTCGCTTTCAAGGGCGGGAGGCACTTCCTGCTGTTGGTGGTTGTTCCTGAAGCCCCAGAAACTGAGCATCACCCTTCTTTCCCAGCTCGGAGACTGTTTTCCGGGGGCCCCTTCCACCCTTGTTCTGTGGGTACAGAGACTCTGATGCCCACCTACCTGCTGGGGCATATTACAGATAAGAGCTGGCAGGGGTAGCCATGGGCTCCCCACCACGCCCTTCCCTCACCAGGCCTAACCCGCTACCTCCAGCACAGCCCAGCATCTGCCCCTTCTCTCTGCCACACGCTGCCTGTCACCGCAGGATTTCAGTCTCCCCAGCCACCAACCCAGGCCAAATCCCACAGCCTCTGCTGAGCCAAGAACACTTGGACTGATCCTTGGGTTCCACTTTTCCCTGGATCCGTCTTTTTCTTTCTAAGTAGATACTAGCTTGTTTGCTTTGGGGAAAACATCTGGGGGATGGGGGAGGGAGATTTTAACCCTGCTGTGGGGACGTGGAGGCAGGAGTAGGCAGCCAGTCTCTACTCATGGGGCCCTGCCAAAGAGGGCCAGAGGGCCAGATACCAGGGCAGTCCCTCCCCCAGGCTCAAGTCCACCATTGTCACCTTCTTCCCACCCTGGGTTTAGAGTCAGGCCCTCGCCTTTCTGGCGCAGCATGCAGGGAAATCTGGGGGCTCGTGGGGATCTAAAGGGGCCCAGAGAGGAGCTCCTGGGCAGAGCCCCGAGCTGAGAACAGCTGGCAGTGAGCCGGCCAAGCCCCTCACAAGAAATAGCGGCTCTTGACACAGATGGGCAGAGCTGCTGTGGGTCCTGCCACATCCTGGGGGGTAAGAACTGACTTGGGAAGACCCTGCCGGAGCCTTCTGGACTGGGGGAAAGCAGGGACAGGGAGGGCTCTGCCTGTGTCCAGGGGAAAGGGAGGCTCAGTGGCGGGTGACGCTTCTCTCCCCAGCTGGGACCGTCAAATCCCTCGTGTAAGCCCCCTGAATGGAAACAGCTTAAACAAACTCGCAGAGTAAGCGGCACTCTGGGCCCCTCTGCCTGCTCAGCAAGCAGGGAGGAAGCCACCCTCAGTGGAGGGCTGCAGCCTCGGGCTGTGTCCCCCAGTGCTGGGTCCCAGCAAGAGGGGGAGCCCGGGTTTGGACAGGAGGCTGTCTGGAGACTGTGACCAAGTGCATCCCTTGTGACCCTCCTCTCTGCAATCATGGTAAATTGTGGCCTCTGCTCTTGGGGTAGGGGACCCCTCTTGCTCCCTTCCCTTCGTCCCCTCTTCATCTGTGGCCTGCACCACTCACCTGGGAGCTCAGGTGTTGGAGTTGGGGGGTGACCGCAGGTGCTAGGGAGCCGAGCAGCCTCCACGTGCCTCTCCTCAGCCCTGGCCGCCACCTCTTCCTTCCTTCCCTGACTTCTCTTTTCTGACCTGATGCTGCTCCCTGGGCGCCTCTCCTCAGTGCAAGCAAGTGAGCTCCTCCTCGCTGCTGATAGCCAGCTGCCGTCTCGGCCTCAGCTTTTTTGTTGTCGGTCGTCCTAGAGATCCAAGTTTCAAGTTACACGGAATGGCCACTGAAGAGGGGGGAGCCAGTGCCTCAGCCCAGGCGAGGGAGTCCCTGCTGGGGACTTGTCCTGCTGCTGCTCCCTGCCCCAGAGTCTGCATGGGCCGGGCTGCCTCTCTTCTCTTCCTCCTCCTCTTCCTCTCCTCTCCCTCCTGGCGGGTGTGTGTTAAGCCTTGTGGGCTGGGCCTGGGCTGTGATCTGATGAAAGAGGAGGTCGGCTCTCTTGTTCCCTGGCTCTCTTGTTCCCTGGCGAAGATGACCCCTGGGAGGTTCCACCTGAGCAGTGGAGTGGGGAGGGAGGGGGGAGGCCCCGGGCACTCCCAGCTCTTTGGCTCCCTGCCCACGCTCAGGAGGGCCTTTGGGCCCACATTCCCTGACCCCAACCTGTCCTTCAGGCTACTCCCTGACTGGTCCCTCCCTCTGGCCTCTCCTTGGAAAGAAAGTAAATAGTAGGGGAGCTGCTGGACCACCCAAGCAGCCAGCCCCCTTGGGAGGCATCTTGGGGAAGAACTTGGGAGTCCTGCGTGACTTGAGAGTGGCCTGCGCTTGGCCTGCTTGCCTGGGGCGGTGCCTTCTGTTCCTTGGGACTCTGGGAGGAGAGAGGACTCTGCTGGTCTTGTTCTTGCCAAAGAGCGCCTGCTGGGGCCATTGCCATACTCCTGGCCCAGCTATCAGGGACGGGCTTCAGAGCTCAGTGGCTGGTGGGGCCCTTTGACATTTGGCTGGTTGTGCCACCCCAGCAGACCAGGCTGTGCCTGGATCAGCGCAGGAGCCGACCACAGCCCGCATCTGTGAGCTGTCAATGGAGCCCTTTGAGTGTGAGCACAAAACTCCAGTGAGTCAGGGCTTGGGGGAGGGCGGGGCGAAGGAAGCCAGCCTTGTGGCCACACCACTTGGATGCCAGAACCTCCCAGAGGCTCGACAGGCAGCCACTGTGCGGTCGCACAGACTCTGGCACTGGAATGTGTTACACATTGACTTGAGGAGCGGCGGGAACAGTGCCCTCCGGTGGCTGCCTCGGCCTCCTTGCTGTCTCAGGCTGTTCAGAGCTGCGTTCTCCACTTAACTAAACAAGGCAGCCAGACTGTGCTTCCTAGGGGCCTTGCAACAATCAGCTCTTGTTCCTGGAGCCTGCCGCTCGGGGTCCCAGCTTCTCTAGATGTTTCTTGCAGCCCCAGGCAGTGCACACGTTGAGAGGAGTGTGCTCGTTAGAGCAGTGGCACCAGCTATTCTGTCCCTGGCATATGGCGCCTGGACAGCCTTGCCTCTGCTCCAGCATCTCCTCCTGGGCTCCCCCACCCCATGCCACATTCCTGTGGCAGGAATGGCCATTTGTGAGAACCCTGATAGAGCTGTGGTTCCTCTTGGGGCCTCTGCATCTGTCCCAAGGACTGACTGCACCCCCAGCCTGGGGGGTTAGAGGAGAGAAAGCTGGAGGCCGGCACCCCAAGGGGGCTGCGGCAGGATGGAGGCAGTGGAAGATGCGGTGAGGAAGACTCCAGCCAAGGCTGTGTCTCCGTGCTGCCCTCGCCACTGACTAGCATATGGTGCCAGCTCTCAGAGCGGCCTGGTTCCTGCTCTCGGGCAGCCCCCTGGCCCTGGGCTGTGTACACTGGGCTGGGCAGCTGCTTGTTGGGGACAACAAGGAAGAGGTCACCAAGAGAGAGAAGCAGGGCAGAGTACTGAGGCTGGGGCTGGGGGGTATGGGATGATGACCTCCTGCTGTGCCCTTCCTCTCCCACCCCCAGCAAAGCGTGAAGAGTAATAATAACAGCCTTACTGTGCACTAGGTGTGGTACAGAGCACTTCAGAGCATCATCGCACTCAGCCCTACACTGCCCTCGGGGCCAGTGCTCTTCTGGCACTGTTCTGCAGGCCCGCAAGCGTAGGCTTCAAGAGGTCAAATACTTTCCCCAAGGACACAGCCTCAGCAGCAGAGTCAGCATCTGCACCCAGAGTCCATGCTTCTCCCAGGGCACCCCACTGCCAGAGGACAGAGCAGGGCAGAGGGCTGGGGCCCAGAGGAGTAACCTACAGAGAAGCAGGACAGAAGGCAGTTGATGCCCTGGCTCCTCTGGATACCCCCATGTGTTACATGACTCTGGGAAAGCTCCTTCACCTCATTGTCCTCATCTGTAAAATGGGCAACCAAGCGATGCCTTGTGAAGCCTGCATGGGATGAGGTGTGTGAGGATGCCTAGCATGGTGCAGTCACAGCAATGCTCAGCCAGAGTTTAGGGATTGTGGGAACGAATGCTGGCCTGCCTGGGTCCCTCACCCCTTGTCTCTGCCACACTGCCTGTTCCAGGTGCCGCCATGCTGCCATTGCCAAGTACTTTGGGGATGCGCCCCCCGCCTGCACCAAAGGCTGTGACCACTGCCAGAACCCTGCAGCTGTGCGGAAGCAGCTGAGCGCCTTGGAGCAGAGTAGCAGTTGCAGCAAGACCTGCGTCGGGCCCTCCCAGGGGAATGGCTTTGACCCTGAGCTGTATGAGGGAGGCCGCAGGGGTTATGGGGGCTTCAGCAGGTGAGGGGCTGTGAAGCCAGGGGCTCCCAACCCACTGGAAATAGTCTGGTATTCTCCCCCTGGTGCCAAGGCCAGACCAGAGGCAACAATGCCATAGTCCACCCCTTACCCTGTGGGCCAGGCCCTCAGTGTTGCCCTGAGCTGCCAGGGCATCAGGGACCTTGCTGCCCCACCAGAGGCGTGGTGGGAGGGCAAAGCCCAGGCCCAGAGCTGCTCACACCCAGCCTGTCCCCTAGGTACGACGAAGGTTCTGGAGGCAGTGGGGACGAGGGCAGAGATGAGGCCCACAAGCGGGAATGGAATCTCTTCTACCAGAAGCAGATGAGCCTGCGCAAGGTGAGGGGCAGGGGCTTGACGGGGTCCCAGGTGGCCCCTGGCTCACATTGTCTCAGCCACTTCCTTGGCACTGGACTGGGAGCTATCTTGAAGCAGATGCCTCACAGGCCCTTATTGTTGTCTTCCAGGGCAAAGACCCCAAGATAGAGGAATTTGTACCCCCAGGTCAGTACAGAAATGTCCCCGGGGGCTTGTGGGGTGTTCTGGAGGTGTGGATGGAGGATGCCTTGTTGGGGGGTTGGGGACTCCAGAGAGCAGAAGGTAGAGTGGAAGAACCCACTCCTCCACCCCCCAGATGAGGACTGTCCCCTGAAAGAGGCTTCTAGCAGGAAGATCCCCAGGCTCACTGTGAAGGTAAGAGGTGGGCGGCTCTTCACACCTGCCCCCCAGGCTCCTCCTCCAACCTGAGGCTCATGTGACCAACTTCCCTCCCCTGTGCAGGCCCGTGAGCACTGTCTGGGGCTTCTGGAGGAGGCTCTGAGCAGTAACCGCCAGGCCACAGGTACCTCTGATGGGTGAGTGTCATGGGGACCAAGGAGGGCTCCCCAAGCTCCTGTTCCTTTAGAGACCATAGGAACCCCTGTCCCTCCCCCACAGCTTGTTTGGGTGCTGCCTTCCCAAATTGTGACCCATCCTACTCCCAGTGGGTACGGGTTTCCCCAGCGGGAAGGCTCAGCCACGACTGAGAGGCAGCCAGTGGCTGCTGAAGGGCAGTAAGCCACAGGGTGCCCAGAGATTTCAGGTTGCAATCCGGGTGCCCAAAGCCATTCCCACCAGGCCTTGAAGCCATCTCCAGGGTCCCTGATTCCCTTGGAGCTCAAAAGGTAAAAGGCTCAGGCCCATCTGACACCTCATGCTCATTCTCACTCTCAGACCTGACCTCCAGGCCGAGGCCGTGGAGCTGGAGCATGAGACATTCCGAAATGCCAAGGTGGCCAACCTATACAAGGCCAGCGTTCTGAAGAAGGTGGGCCCTGGGCAAGAGTGGGTGGGGCATGCTCAAGGGCGAGCGTGGGAGAGGGCAGCCCCTCCACATTGTAGGCCCTCTGGCTGCAGGCAGCGCAGAATCCACCCCCCACCCGGGAGGCCACTTATGTCAGGGGAACCTGACTTCCATCCTTTGCCAGCTGGAGGTCTTCTAGACAACCCTGTGAGGACTAGAACTTGTCCAGTTGCCTCCAACCACAGGCCACAGAAACCCACTTGTGGAAAGCCTGGGCTGGGGGTTATCAGGAGCTAGTGGGTGCCACAGCATGCCTGACTGTCCCTGCCCCAGGTGGCTGAGATCCACAGAGCCTCTAAAGATGGGCAGTTCTATGACGTGGGAGGCGGTGCCAAGAGCTGCAGTGCCCAGGTCGAGCACCCAGAGCCCACTGAGTACGACATCCCGCCAGCCTCCCAGGTCTACTCGGTGAGCAGCGTCCTAGCATCCACCCCCAACCTGGGTCCTGGCCCTAGGGCACCCCAGGGCAAGCCCTCAGGCTTCCCTGCTCTGCCAGCTGTACCCCTGCAGCCCCCGCAGCTCCTCTCTCATCAACCTGACCCCTAAGTGATGTCCTGCCCAGTTTTTCCCTCCCCCACTCCTGAGAGCCCCACCAATGTGGGCCCACCTGGACCAGCCAGGTGTGCCCTCAAGAATCTTCTCTCCTCTTCCTCACAGCTCAAACCCAAGCGAGTGGGAGCTGGTTTCCCCAAAGGCTCCTACCCATTTCAGACAGCCACTGAGCTGATGGAGAAGATGCGGCCCAAAGAGCAAGCCCCCCAGCCTGTGTGGGGAGGCAAGCAGGAGCCCCCCAGCCGGCCCTGTGGCCTCCAGGATGAGGATAGCACTGAGCCCCTCCCTGGGCCCAGAGGAGAAGCCCCCGGAAGCAGTGCCTCTTGTGGGGAGTCCTCCCCTGAGAAGAAGGCAAAAGGCCCCACTGGGGGCAGTCCCATTGCCAAGGCCCGGGTCAACAAGAAGCAGCAGCTTCTAGCCGCAGCGGCCCTCAAGGATTCTCAGAACATCACCCGATTCTTCTGCCAGAGGGCCAAGAGCCCGCCTCCACTCATGTCAGCCCTACCGGCAGAGGGTGCCAGCCCCTCCAGTGAGGGGGTGCGCGGACCCCCAACAGCCCCAGAGAAGTGCGCAGGGGAGGAGGATGGAGCCCTGGGACATCTGGCTGTCCCCGCTCAGACTGAGGAGTGCACCAGGGAGGGGTTGAGGTATGGGCACAGGGTAGTTTGGAAATCTCCTTGCTAACTGTGCCTCTGAAGCTCGGGCCATGCCTAGGATGGTCTCTGCTGGGCTGCCTGGGCCAAGGGCCCTGGAGCTCTGATGCCTGCTCTCTCCTCTGGCCAGTACCTGCCCACTCAGAGACCAGGGGCCCCCTGAAGACCAGTCCACCCCCACAAAGGAGACACAGAAGGACAAGCGGCCCAGGCCCCAGCAGGTACTGACAAGGACAAGGCCACAGGGGAGGGAAGAGGCCTGTGAACCAGGTGATATCTACTCTGCTCTGGGTTAGGAGTTGGGTGAAAATCATCTCCACATCCCAGGGGCTAGAGGGAGCTACTAGGTGCTATGGCCTGGTCCTCCAGAAGGAGAGGACAGGCCAGTGACAGGGAGCCCAAGAGTGACCCTTTACTGTGGCCCTGCCCAGGAACACCCAGAGAGCCAGGCTCAGAAGAGGCCTCGCCCCTCAGCCAAGGCCTCCATCTTAGCTGAGGCCAAGGGCAGCATCTCGGCCAGCAATCAGGACACCTTGAACCCCATGGCCAAGGGCTCCTGCCAGCTTTCAGCTCCTGGCATCTCCCTAAAGGAGGCTGCAAATGTTGTGGTCAAGTGCTTGACCCCCTTCTATAAGGAGGGCAAGTTTGCATCCAAGGTAGGGTGGGTGGGTGGGTAGGCTCTGCCCTCCCCTAAGCCTGGGACACTTGGGTGTGGTGGGGGTATAGAGAGTGTGAGCCCCAGGAGAAAGAAGGGCAGAAGCAGGCTAGCCCTGAGCCCAGCTGCCACCCTCCCTGGGTCTGCCTTGCCCTTGGGTCATGGCTGTGGGTCACTCCAGGAGCAGGGCAGGGGTCTGTGCTTTCTGCTCCTCTTCGCCCTCTGCCTCTAGGAGTTATTTAAAGCCTTTGCCCGCCACCTCTCACACTCGCTGACTCAGAAGACCTCTCCTGGAAGGAGCGGTGAGTGCTTGCGTTGCTGGGCCAGGAGGCACTTGTGGGGCTCTTCAGAGAGGAGACTGGCCCTCATGTTTCCCCACCCTGAATCTGTAGTGAAGGAAGAGGCCCAGAACCTCATCAAGCTGTTCTTCCACGGCCGGGCCCGGTGCGAGAGTGAAGCGGACTGGCACGGCCTGTGTGGCCCACAGAGATGATGGACTGCTGCCCAGCAGGGCCAGTGTCCTCCCCCAGACTATACCTTGGGCCACCTGGGCCTTGCTCAGGAATGGGGAAAGTGGGCAGGCCCACTGCCATCAGGGGCGTTGTCTTTTCTCAGGGCCCCTCCCCCTTCAGACCACAGCTTGCTTTGGAGGTGGGCGTGGACACCTCCCAAATCAAGGTCAGAGGCCAGCGGTCAGCCTACCTTTTTGCTTGCATGGCCTAAGGTCCTCTTTCTCCTAGCCTCCCTGCCTCTCCTGGCCCTCGTGGCTGGGTTTTCTGGGCCAGATCTCCAGATGAGAAGGTGTGGGGTGGTGTGCTGCTGCCAGGGGAACAGAAAGAAGGAACGGGCCCTCCATGTCTTGTACTTAGCAGGTTGTAAGCCAAGACGAGGCCTACCTGTCCAAGGCATTGGGGCCTCCTCAGGAAGAGCCCTGCTGGCTCAGGTCCTCTGCCCACCAGCCCCTTCCCTTGCCTGGCCAAGCTCCAGCCTGGCCCCAGGTGCAGAGTTCGTGGGAAGAGGGGCAGCAGCCAGGCCCTGCTCCCACTCAGCTCCTGGTCAGGAAGGCGAGCAGGACTGAGACATCTCCCGGAGGAATAAAGTCCTGTTTATTCTGACACACGCATGCACACGCAGCTCTTTTCTCTCAGGTGTTTTATTTTAGCAGCTGCTTCTCCCAGGCTGGGTTCCTGCTGATTTTGAGCCAGGGCCTGGGGCCAGGTGGGCATCTCCCTGAGACTGGGCAACATCAGATGCCCAAGCTGAGTTCCTGCAGCCCCGCCCCAGGCCCACCATGAGGGAGTCTCGCTGCTGTCTTTCCCAGTTGACATCACTGTAGCAGCTCCTGCCTCATGGCCTCCACGTGGGCTAGCTGGGCTGTGCTGCGGTAGGTTCCAGAACAGCCAAGTGGTGAAGTCCACACCAAAATGGCCTGACAGCACCCAAGGGAGACTGTCCAAGTGAGACTTGGGCCAGGGAGAGGCCCCTTCCTCCTCTCTGCCCCTCCCCCACTCCTCCTGGGTGAGGCCGGCCATTAATCGGAGGCGATGCCGCTGTGCATCAGGAAGGTGATGGTGTGCTTCAGCTCCTGGGCCTGCTTAGGTACAGGCATGTGAGGACAGGGCTCCCTGGCCAGCCCCTGCCCACACCACCCCTGAGCAGTAGCCATCGGCCTGGGCCCAGGTTCCCGGGCATGCCAGGCTTGGGTGAGGCATGCGTCACCTTCTCTGGGTGGTCAGAGGCTCTGGCCACTCACCTGTGGCAGCTCAAACCAGATGGTCCGAGGGCTGTCAGCCGAGCCATAGTTGAGTTCCAGGCCAGGGGACCCCTGTTCCTCCAGTGGGCTCAGCAGGTGGATCCGCTGCAGTTCCCTCAGGGCAACAGAGCAGCACAGTTTCTGGGGGCAGCAGAGACAACAGAGCTTGGCTCCTCTCAGGGGACGGGTCAGTGTAGGTAGTGGGAGAGGATTGGCCCAAGGGTGCCCAGGCCTGCCCTGGGGCAGGAACCTGGCCCACCTGGGAGCTGGGGTCCATGAGGATGATGTGCTGGCGGTTCAGCCCCAGGAAGCCAGGTCCAGGCAGGGCCACCTCACTTACTCGGAGCACCACGTAGACAGTGTAGCCAAAGAGGGGCAGCTGCCTCACGGCCTCTGGGGATGGAGGGGCTAGGACAGGAGTTCTGGCCACTGGGGCCCTGGGCCCTGCCTTATTTGGCCCCCAGGTCCGGCGAGAGGGGCAGGGCAGGTGGAAAAGCTTACTCAGCCCCTCTACCCTCACCCATTCCCTCCTGGGCCTCCTGCCTCTGCCCCAGCAGCCCGCTTCCCCCAGACCCACCGATGAAGCTGGTCTGCGCTTCCTGGGAGGTGCATCCTTTCAGCCGCCTCAGCTCCTGGCCCATCAGCATCCTTATGGTGGCCCTTCTCACCTGCCATTGCAGTGTCTTTGGCAAGTAAGCCAACAGGTCTTGCCTAAGACACAGCTGGTTAGTCAAGGCTGGGCATACAGCAGGTGCTAAATAAATGAACCAGTGGCTACTGTGGGTGAGACTGGGAATCCAGACACATGAATAAGGTGTGGGCCCTGCCCTTGAGCTTGGGGTGGGGAGGACAGATGTATACAGCCTCCACGGCTACATGGAATTAGGGCCATGAAGGTTACAAGTCAAGTGGCCTTGACCTTCAAGAAGGGGGTGAGGCGTGGTGGGCTGAGGCCCTGGGGTGGGTGCTGAGGCCTACCTCAGCACCAGGAGGGAGAATGACAGGAGGCGTGGGGGCCGCGCTCACACTCACTCTGAGGGGGTATCCTGAAAGGCCCTGCTGAGGTGCTGTAGGGCGGCCAGCCTGGCCAGTAGGTCCTCTGCCTGTGCACTGACCAACAGCTTCCCCTGCAGGTAGTCCCGCAGCACCTGAGAGGGGGGCGCAGTAAGGGGGCAGCTGTGCCCCAAAGCCCCCACCAGCCATTCTCCTTGAGGGGAGGCTTGGAGGTCCCCCGTCCAGGCAGGGACTCGCCCTCAAGGTGCAGCCAGGACTCAAGTCGCCAGCAGCACAGCAGCCCAGGGCCAGGTGGGGCTGACCTGGCTGTAGTGGGTGCTGATGTAGGTGGGATTGTCGAAGTGCAGCTGGGTCTCCCAGCCAAGCCGCCGGCTGTGCAGGCTCACGTCCTTATCCACCATCACGCTGTTGAGGTACTCGTCGGGCCGCAGGGGCCGCACCAGCTCACCTGCATGGGGAGCCCGGGTCCACATCCTGCCCAGGGCCAGCCCCGCCACAGCCCTGCCAGCCCCAGCATGGGAACTGCCTGACCGGTGGGCACAAGAGCAGGCCTGGCCAGTAAGCTACCTCCCTGAGTCCAGCCTCCCCAGGCGAGGTGGCTCACCTTCCCCTTTGATGAGGAAGAGGGCAAATTCCTGCACTTCCTGGGGGTCCATGATGCTCATCTGCCCGCACAGCTCCTCCAGCACTTCTCCTGCCACCTAGGCGTGAGGACAGGGCCATGATAGGGGGTGGGGAGGCTGAGGGGGGCGGTCCCCAGAACTGATGCCCATGGCTTCCCTGCCTCTCCCCAGCCCCTTCTTGGTGGCCCTGCACTCACTGTGAAAGTCTGGATGTTGGTCTTGTAATCCACACCCCCAGGCAGGTGAATTAGAACCAGGCGGACAGTGTGCCCTTTCTGCCAAGACAGGTTGCAGGGTCAGTCCCCCAGTGGACAGAGGTCCCAGCTCCCCCACCCAGAGGAGTCCTAGAATGCCCAGCCACCTGTACCCGCCAGTACCAAGAAAGCCTGCATTTCACCCGGGAAGGGCAGTTGCCGCCGTCCCCCATATTTAACTGTCCGCTGGAGGTGCTCCTGGCTGGTCCGGGCCAGCTCTGCAGAGAGGAGCCAGGCTGGGGTCATGAGCATCTCCAAACCCTTCCCCAAGCAGCCGAGACCCCAGCCTGGAAGCCCCTCCCACAGGCACCTTGGCTCAGGCCTGAATCCTGTAGAAACTTGGTCAAGTAGGGCATCAGAGTGGTTGACGGCGGGAAGAAGCCGGTGAGGAGGCTGAGGAAGCTCCAGCCTCGAGCACAGTGTTCCCTGCAGGGCAGAGAGCCTGGCCTTCGAGCTGGCCAAACCACGACACTGGGCTGCCCACTGCCTCTCCCCCACCAGTCCCCCACACTCACGGCCGGGGGTGTCCTGTGACCTGCTTGATGACCTGGCAGTAAATCTCATCCCTGAGGTTCTCCTCCTGGCACAACTGTGGGGACAAGAAGTGCAGGTAGGCAGGGCAATGCCGAGCTGCAGTGTGGTGGAGTGAGGAGGGCATGGGATCTGAAGTCAGAAGAAATCCTCTGCTAACAGCCATGGGCTGGGGGCTGAGTCAAGGTGACAGCCCAGTCGTCATCTCTCCATCTTTGTCTTAACTGACAAAGATCTTTGCACAACTGGTTGCTCCCTAAGTCACTGTCTTCGCCTGCCTCGGGGCCGTGCTCAGCCCTGTCTTCCTCTGTCTCTGGTCCCTCTGTCTTAGTCTCCTCTGCTGGCTCCCCTTATCTCCTTGACCTCTAAGGGCTGCGGTGCCCTTGGGCCTCTGTCTACACTTGCTCCCTGATGATCTCAGCTGCTCTCATCTGCCGATGACTCCTGGTGCCTCCCTCCAGCCCAGACTTCTCCCCTGAACCCCAGGCCCTCCACTTAGGACTTCAGACTTCACATGTCCAAAACAGATTCCTCCACCAGCCCAGACCCACTCTGCCCTCAGGCTTCCTTGTGGAAGATGATCATTGCTCTTGCCAAGGCTGCGGTGTCATCCTTGGCCGCTCTCTCTCACACCCCACATGCAATTCAGAGCAGACCCTGCTGCTATGGGTCTTAATCCCCTGCTGCTGCCTCCTGGCCTGGGCCAGCACCATCTCTAACCTGGGATTATCACGATAACCTCCTTTTTCCCTTACACCCTCAGAATCACAAACAGCCAGAGCGACCCTGCACAATGTAAGACAAGTCTCTTCAGAGCCCCCTAGTGGCTGCCCATCTCTCTCAAAAAATCGGAGTCCCGACAATAGCCTACAAGGCCTGCCCTGACCTGGACCACTGTCCCTCCTGGGCCCCGTCCTCCACTCTTGCCTCGCTCGCTGGGTGCCAGCCACTCTGGCCTTGCTGGTGCTGAGGTTCACCCTCTCCACAGGACTGCCACCCCTGCCCCTCTGCGCACGCGCTGCCCCTGATGCACACATGCCTCACTCCCTGGCTTCCTTCAGATGTCCGCTCCAGTGTCACCTTGTCACCAAGCCTTCTGCACTGAGGCAGCCCCTTCCCCTGCTTTATCACGTTCCACCATACTTTTTACCCCTGGACACATTACATCACGATTTACTGCCTCCTGCTAGACTGTAAGCTGTGTGGGGACGTGGCCTGCTTGGCGCACTGCCATGCCCCCAGCAAGTAGGTGCTCAATAAATACTTTTGGATGATTTGAATGAATAGTGACCAAGAAAAGGGGGACCCCGTTCTGGCCCAGGCAGGAGGATGGGAAGGGGCCCTCTGGGCTCACAGTTTCCTTCCAGCACACACAGCTGTTGCTTACCTTCAGCAGCTCATACAGGAGCTCCATCTCACCCTTGCCCCGCGGCTTAGACTGGTCCCCCATAAATTGCATCAGCGCTGCAGGGAGGAAGGGAAGCGTGGTGAGCTGAGCCTGGGGGCCTGGCCCTGGCTAATGCTGTCACTACACAGGGCCTTCCCCTGCCATCTCATGCCTTGCTTTGAAAAAACATGTGAGTCAAGCAGAGTGGCAGTCTCAGCCCTACCAATGAGGAAATAGGGCTCAGAGAGATTCCATGGGCACCCGTGGCTACTCACAGCACAGAGCCAGCTGGACCCACCGTTGCCTCCCAACACAGACTCCACGTAACCCACAACCCCTGGGCGTGAGTAGAAGTGGATGAGGGCCGTGGAGGTATAGGAACCACTAGTAAGCTTCCCTGAGTTGGCAAACTCAAGGAGAGAAGGTGACTAGGGGCCTAGGTCCAAGGCACTGCAGACATGGGGACCCAGGATGCCGTGGCCACTCACCCTGGAAGCTTTCCACAGCCTGCCTGTTCATGCCCTCATCACTGAGGTTGATGAGCGATTCCTGGATGGGAGCCTGCGGTCAAAGAGGCTGGGCCGTGAGTCTGGGGTCCTTGGGGGCCAGAGGGCAGATCTACTGGCCTGACTCCTCCCCACTTGTCCCCCTTACCTTGGTGTACTGCACCAAGCTGGCCGGGGCCTTCTGCTCAGCACCTCCACCTGTCTGGTGCAGCCTGAGGGGGCAGAGGGGAGGACAGCCCTGCTTGCTTGGCTCCCCCACCCCAGTCCCAGGCTGTGTAGGGAGGGTGTTAAGAGTACCACCCTGGCGGCTCTGAGCAGGGAGGCCCTCGTCAGACAGACTGAGGACAGACGGGTGTAGGGCTAGACCAGGGGCACTCACAAGGCCTGGGGTTTCCGGAAGTAGCGCAGGGCAAATTCTTGCATGGTGTAGTTGTGGGAGTCCGTGAACACAGAGAGGTAGGCCATAGAGGGGGGTAGGCTGGTGGCCTCCGAGTCTTCACTGTGTGCCTGGCTCTGAGGGAAGGCGGGGTGCTGGGAGCACAGGAGACCTAGTGCCACCAGAGTGTGCACTGGCCTGTCCGGAGGCCCTGCCCAAGCCTCCACCCAGCCCAACTCCAGAAGAGCAGAGAGCCGCAGTAAGCACACCACCAGAAGCCAGGAAAGGCAAGAGCTGTTTATTGAGCGTCTTCTAGGGCAGCATTAAACTAAATACCAAGAGGCACACACAAGGGGTGTACAGCCCAGCCCCTGCCCACAGGGAGCCCACAGTCTTGCTGAGGAGACAAAGGGCAAGAAAGCTGGAGAGGGCAGAGGGGCAGCATCAGATGAAGCTTCCTTCCTTCCTCCACTCCTAGTTAGGCCTCGCCTCCGCCTCTCCCGTCTTCCTCACCTCCGGCGCCCTATCCCACAGTCCTGACTCTCTGTGCTGCAGCTGACTCTTGTGCCGGCCATTCCTCTGCTCCGACGAGAAGGAAAAGTCTGGAGCAGCAGCCGGCTGCACTATGTCGGCAGGAAAGAGTCCGGAACGGCCCCCAGTGGAGCCAAACTGCCAGCCTGGAAGGCATCCAAGGCCAGTGACTCACCCACCTGGCCTCTGCCCCTCAGAGGCTCCACCATGTGCTGCCCTCCCTGTGCCAGCCACTCTGCTGGCCCCTGGGGATACCTGGCTCCAAAGTGGCCACTGGCAACAGTTTGATAAGGTCCCCACGGTGGAAGCTGAGGAGGCTGCTGTCATCAGTGATGTAGCTTCGCAAGGCGATGACGTAGCCAGAGTCCTGCAGGCAGGCGAGTGAGCGGGTGAGGAAGCAGCCAGCCTGCCTGTGACCTTCATCCTGCCCACCCCATCTGCTCCCCACTTTGGCCTCACTCCCCACCCAGCACCCCAGAGTTCCAGGGACCCAGCCTGAACTCCCAGCCCCAGCCCAGCCAGCTTGAAGGAGCTTCGCTGACAGCCCTGAGACCAGCCAAACCAGACAGGGCGCAATGCAACATGGATGGAGGCCCCCTGCCCAGCCCGTGCTTGCCTTCTTGAGCTCCCTCAGGAACAGCTCAACCATGGCCTTGATGACACTCGCCCGGGCTGTGTGCAGCACCAGCTGCTCACTCTTCAGTGACAACTCCAGGGTAGAGCTGTCTGGGCACTCTACACCCAGGACCTCAGCAAAGCTGCACACAGGGTGGGGGCATAAGCTAGGGGCCACCTCTCCACCCCATCCTCCCTACTCCTCTGCTTGCGCTCACCTGTATGAGCAGAGAGTCTTCAGCTGGTCAGGGTAGAAGCTGGGGCCCTGGGTCACCTTGAGCAGTCTCAGCCCCCGGTGGGATACACCTAGCAGCTGCACGTCGCTGCCACTCTCACCCTGCCCAGAAGGTGGGTGGGTCACACACAGGCTCCCGGATGCCCTGGGGCTGCTCAGGGCCAGTGCTGTTCTTTGTCCTTCCACTGGGGCCCACCCCACCTCCAGCTCTCAGGGGACTGCTGCAGAAGGCCCACACTGCGCACGCTGGGATCCAGACTGGGGTACCCCATACCCGGCCTCACTGACCAAGACAGGGAAGATGCGTGAGAAGTAATTGGCGCAGTTGTCCCTAGCGGCCACCACGATGCGCTTCTTGACACTGTCCTCAGTGGTGTCAAGTGACTCCAGGCCGACCTCTAGGTCTCCTGTGGGCAGGAACGACTGTGCCAGACTGTTCTCAGGCTCCCTCACTGGGAGGACCCCAGAGTTTGCTCCCTCCCTCTAGGCAGGCCCAGCCCCTAACACTCCAGCTCCCTGACTTCAGGGTCCCTGGACCATACCCAGCAGCTGTTTCATTTTGCGCCGCTCATCCTGGGAGATTCGGATGCAGGACTTGGCAAAGGTGTCCCTCAGGATCTGGGGGCAGAGCTAGGCAGTCACCGCCAGGTCCTGAGGCCAGAGCCCACCACAAGCAGCCATGCATGGAGGAAAAGCTAGAGAGCCCCCAAGGGGTAGGTGGAGCAGGGAGGGATGTGGGGCCTCCAAGCCCAGGGTCACGTCTGCCCAGAGCTCCCACCTGCCTCCCCCAGCTGCCTGCACTTGTGGGGCAGCTGTCCGTCCGTGAGCTGAGCTGAGCTTCCCTGAAGGAACAAAGCTTAGGGGAGGAGGGGAGGCTACTGGAGAATTTGGGGGAACATCCAGAGGTGGCAAGGGAACAAGCACCAGTGAGCACCTGCTGTATGCTGGAGCCCGTGTTCTGTACTGTATACACTTTATTTATTTTTAATCCTTGTTATAGGCCAACAATGGTCCTTACTCTTAGGGATGTTGTGAGGATTAAATAAATGAAGGCAGGGCTTGAAGCGCACAGCAAGTGCCCTGTGAGTGCTGCCCAGGGGCAGTCTGTCTGTACATGTCTCAGGTGGGCCGGGCTCTCACCTGCTCACAGAGAAGCCTGAGGCAGTAGGCATGGCTGAAGTTCTCCCGGGGGTAGAACACCTGCAGGAGGGCATGGGGGAGCGAGAGCAGGCGGGAATGGAGTCCCCCCCGCCACAAGCCCACCTTCCGCCCCACCTCTGCCTCCCAGGCCCAGATGGAAAACGAGGCTTGAGGCGGTGGGTAGTGGGGAGGTGGCCCCCAGTGTTTGTGTGTCAGGAGGAGATGCTGGGGTCCCAGGTTGCATCCCCCACAGCCTGCGGCCCCTCCCCAGCCTAAAGAGAGGTCAGGCTGTGGCCCCACCCTTGTGCCCACCTCCTTGCGAAGGAACAACTTCCAGGAGGTGCTGGCATAGGAGAAGCACACACTGCCGGAGGGCACGAGCAGCTGGGTGGAGACCCCCTGGTCCCCCATGGGCACCGTCGAGCCTGGCAGAGAGAGGGGCCAAAGAGCATCCGGTGAGGAGCTGCCCGAGCCGGAGGGATGGGGGCATAGGGAGAGAATACCCTCACCTCCCTAAGGCCCTGCTAGGTCCCGGCTTACTCAACCTTTGCTGCGCCACTCCCACCCACGGGCCCATCTCCTGCCTCCATTTCCAGCCTTCAGACTTTTCCTGCTGTCCCTGACCATGTCAGCAGGGCCACTAAATTCCTGAAAGAGCTGTCAGGTCTGCCTGGAGGGCAACACCCTGTGTGTGAGTCCCTCCGTGCCAGACAGGCCCCAGGGGTGCCCGGGCCCCGCCCTGGGCAGGAACACGGAAGCTGGGGCTCCTCACCCACAGCTCCAAAGTCCGGAAGCCCGAGCAGCTGACCTTAGCCATGAGCACCCAGAGACTGTTGGGAACTCTGCACCCGCCCAGCAAAGCCCATCGCACGGGGACATGGGGTTCCTTACCACGGGGCTCAGCAGAAGGGGTCCCCAGGTCCCCGGGCAGAGGCAGTGGAGGCGCTGGTGGAGGTGGGGGTGCCTGGGCAGTGGGTGGGGTCGGGCCAAACACCTCACGAAGGGGTGCCTGCTTCTCCTTGATGGTGGTGGAGGACCCAGGCCGTGGCGACGCCTTGGGTCGAGGGGCCACAGCTGGTGGGGGGCCCTTCCCGGGGCTGGGGGGCAGCATCTGGGAAGGCAGAGAATGCACACAGGCTGTGTCTAGGGACAACGCCAAGTTTACCCGGGAGCCTTGGACTCCCAAGTGGAGCAGCTATGCCCTGGACAGGACAGGACCTCACCGCAGGGGATGAGTAGGCACCATTGATCCCCAGCTTAGCCAGAGCCTCGTCCTTAGGATTGTTTTTCTTCATGAAATTTTTGGGGGGCCTCCTGGGAGAAAGAAGAGGTCACAAGTCCACAGGGTGACTCCCTAGGGAGCAGGCGGTCCAGTCACCCCCTGAGGCCCACCTGGACGGCTGCACAGGCTCAGGCACGGGGCCCGGGCGGCTCTGGTACATGCGGATGATGTTTCGGATTTCCCTGCTGGGCTCTGCCCGCTGGGGCGCAGGGTCTGAGCTGCGCACCACAGCTCTACCCTGGGCCAGCCGATCACTGCCAGGCCCCACCTCCTGGGTCGGCTCAGCCTCAGCCTCCTTCGTAGCTTTGGCCCCACCTTGTGTCAGTGGCTTCTTCACTACCTGGGGTGGGGGTGGGGGTGGAGGAGGGGACGGGACTGACCAGGAAGAGAGGAAACATGTGAGACCCTGTGCAGATCTGCAGGGCCCGGCCCTCCCTCATCTCCCCACCACCTGCTTTCGGTCTCTCTTCTTCCTCCTCCTCCTCCTGCTCCTCTCCCTGGGGAATCTGCACCTTGGCCGGAGGCTTCACCGTCTTCACCTTGATCTGCTGCTGCCCTGTAATCGCCCCAGATGGCCCCATCTGTTACCCTTGACCTGGCCAGCCCATCAGGGCTCCTGGACAGGTCACACTGACCCAGGGGAGTAGAGTGCACCCCACCATCCCCTGGCCAGGCTAGGGTGGTCGTCAAGTTTCTGTGTGGGGCCTGCCACCCCAAGCACCCTCACCCATCCTCTGGAAATAATCCCGTTTCTGCTGGAAGCTCTTGGGCCGCTGGGGCCTGTCTTCAGCCTCCTGTAAGGTCTCCTGCTGGCAGGAAGGGGAAGTGAAGCAGCAGCCCTGCCAGACAAGCCCCCACTCTCACAGCGAGCCCCCTCAGATCCCTGGGGCTGGGGCCTGGCAGCACTTGTTCTGCATTTTCCTGCTCTCCCCACCCGTGTTCTCCATCCCTGCAGCCATGGAGCCGGCCACCCCCATCCCAGACCCTGCCATCTGCCTGGCCTCGGCTCACTCTCAGGCAGCCATCCACCGATTCCGGTTCTCGCTCTGGCTCCTCCTGGGGGACCTGGGGCTTCTTGGGCTTGGGGGTGATGGCTGGGGGTGGGGGTGGGGGTGGGGAGGCAGCTTCAGGGACAGGGGCCTGAGCTGGGGCCTGGCGTTGGCGTCGGCGCTGCTGTGTCTGCTGCTCCAGGGACAGGGTCATGGCCTGGGTGGTCATCTGCTGGGCCTGAAGGGGAGGGTGGTGGGCCAGGTAAGAGCTGGCCTGGCCCTGCCCCACAGACCTGTCCCCGCTAGGCAGCCCGTGGCCTCTGCCCACCCTCACCAGAATCAGCGCCTGCTGGTTGATGAAGTTCTGCTGCTGGACCGCCAGCTGCCTCGCATCCACGCTGGGAGGCAGGGGCTGTGGCTGTGGCTGTGGTGGCACCACCATGGCTGCGAGTGTGGCAGATGGGCAGGGTGGGTGAGCGCTACAGTCACGCTTACAGCCCTCTGCCCACTGTACCCTCTGGGCCCCTGGCAGGACTTGCTCTCCTTTAATCCCTCCCTGAGAAAGATCCGGTGCCTCTGGCCCAGCCTTACCTGGCATGGGGGGGACTACGCCCATGGCAGGCATCATGGGCATGGGTGCAGGCATCATGGCTGGCTGGTATCCGGGCATCTGCACCATCCCTGGGTACACTGAGGGAAGAGGGCCCTCCCAGGTCGGTCCTTACCTGGGCCCACAGACCACCTCCCTCCCAGCCCCAGGCAAAGAGAAGAGTAGGGCCACCAGGGTGCTGGCTGGAGCTCTGACCCCAGCTGCCTGGGGGGTCCCAGGCCACAGCTACCCATGCTGCTGGGCCGAGAAGACCCAGGATGGGTGCTTGGCCCCACACTTACTCATGGGGTAGCTGCCTGGCTGCATGGGCCCCATGGCACCCCCTCCCTTCATGCGGCCTCTCAGAGCCCAGCCTTGCTCCAGATCCTGAAAGGACAAAGGTCACAGGTCACAGGGTCAGAGCTAGAGCCCTGGGAGAGATGGAGGGGCAGCAGAGACTGCAGTCAGGTAGGGGCAGGGATGGGGTGCGGGGTGTGTGCAGGACACTTACACTGTTGCCCCCGGAGAGGACTGGCTCGAAGAGGTGGTCCAGGAAGCCGTCCAGGCTCCCCGAGGTCTGGGACCCATCTGTGGGGCCAGAGGAAGGTTGATGTCACCCACCTGGAGCTTGGGGCTTCCTGCACCCCCAGTCCCAGCACTCTGCCAACCCCAAAGTGCCCACTTCTGGCCTTACCTGTGTGGCTCCTGATGGGCCGTGTTGGGGCTGGACCTGGAGGGGGGCCTGGGGGCAGTGATGGGGCCTGGACGCCAGGGGCCGGGGGGATGTCCTCAGCTCTGCAGGAGATAGCGGGCCCAGATAAGGGTGTGCCTTGGTTGGGGTGGTCCCCAGGCTGAGGCAAGGTGCAGAAGCCGCTGTGGGGGGCGTCCCCACGGGGTGGGAGGAGGATTAGGTCAGGGCTGGGCCTGTGGCAGCACCTGTCAACCCCTGGATGTGAGAGGGTAGCTTTGGGGGTCTCTACAACAGGACAGGGACAGGAGCAGGCCGGGGACAGGGGTGCTGGGGAGGCACCTACAAGCTGCGGGGAGTGATGGGGTAGCTGTGGGGACCAGCCGGGTCCCCCAGGTCTTCCGTCTGGCCGATCAGGTCCAGCACGAAGTCGCAGCCAGCCAAGTCCTGCCAGGAGTCCCCGGAGTGCAATGACACGGACCAGCCACGAGGTGGCACCTCCAGGCCTCTGGGTGGGACAAGGGTGTGCAGTAGGGGGGTGATCAGCCAGGCAGATAACGACCCCAAAGGACAAGGACCCCACCCAAGGACGGTCCAAGGGGAGGAGGCTGCAGAAGGGAACAGGCACCTGGGTGAGGAGCCTGGCTTCACTGAGACAGCTCTCCTTTATTTGCAACTCACGACCCTCTCCTTCTACGTGGGCTCTGATGCTCACATTTATTTATTGACCTGTTTCATCAGAATCTGGACTGTAAGTATAAACTCTACTCTTGCTCCCCATCTTGGATTAACTGTCTGGACCCTGCCCCCTACGCCCACAGCTCACCCCCCTCACCCCTTCAGGGAGCAGGCTTTGGCCCTGGGCCTCAGGAGCAGCTGGGAGGCACTTGGTGGGAGAGTGGGCTGGGAGGAGGAGGACGCAGGAGGAGGACGGGCCCATGGTCAGTGCTGGCCCTACTCCCCCAATTTCAGGCCCCCCATACCTGCTCTGCAGTATCCACCCGGCAAGCTGCTCCCCCGTGGTCCAGGATTCCACCTCGGCCGAGTAGCACTCCTCTGCATAACAAGGGGTGGGAGGGAGGGGTGAGGGACAACAGGGTCCACCCTGATGGGAAGGGGCAGCTGTCCCAGGGGGACCAAAAGCAGGACAGAAGGGAGATCAGGGTCACCGAGGGCTGCAGCAGGGGAGCTGAGGCAGAAAGGGGGTCCAAGGAGGGCGAGGGAGCAGGGCTGGCTCCTCTGGGGGCCCACAGAAGCCTGAGCAGGAGGCGGCCATCACCATTGAAGGTGAAGACGTCCAGCGCCATGCGGCCCCGCCGCCGTCCAGCCGTCCACTCCAGCTGGGTAGGTGGGTGGGCCCGTGCAGACTCAGGGGCCAGCTGCATCTGCTCCAGGGCCCCCAGCAGCTTGTGCTGGCACAGAGCTGCCATGCCTCTGGGGGCCTGGTCGGACACAAATCTGCAGGGACAGCACAGGGCTGCTGTAGGGGCGGGACAGTCCCCTGACCCCACCCACCATGTCCCCATCTGCCAGGCCCCTTACTTGAGCAGTGGCTTCTGCAGGGTAGGCATTGGGGGGAAAGCGCTGAGCAGGATGGCCATGAGGGCCCAGCCACGCTGGCTCTGCTGCTCGTCCGGGTTGTGCCAGAGCTGGGCCACGAGCTGACTGAAAAGCTCGTCCCGCAGCCCCGGCCGGCGTTGCCCCTGTCTCACCAGGTATTCACCCATGATCTGCTCCTGCCAGGGTGGCAGGGACCCATCCCCTAGGAGCCGCAGCATCTGCAGACGCAAAGCGAGGTGAGGGGAGGACATGCAGGGCTTCCCCTGTGCCCAGCCAGCACCCATGAGCCAGGGTCGGGCCTGCCTTGCCCCGCCCCCTCTCCGATGTGTCACTCACCACTTTGTTGATATCCAGGGCATGCTGAGGGTTCTCACCATTCAGTCGGGTCAGGGGCTTGGCCAGCAGCTGCCCAGGGCTGGGCAAGGATGGCTCCTGCAAGGAAGGAGGGTGACACAGTGCCTGAACAGGGGCTGTCTGTGCTGACTTGCTGGAGATAGCCCGAGGGGAGCCCCATGGGAGCATAAATCCTGGGAGAGGGAGAGGAGCTGGTGCAGAAAACCATCTTAAAAATGCATCTTAACTGCTCTTTCCGATTAGAAAATTGATGCCCCCGCATGCATAAAACTCAGAAAACATGAAAAAGGATGAAGAATAAAAACTACCATTAACATTCCACTGCCGGATATAACCACAGTTCACATTTTAGCCTCTCTCTCTCTAGTCTTACTTTCTTTGCAGAGATACACACATCGCCAGCCCCTGTTGTTGTTATTAACAAGATTGGGATCACTCTCTGGGTGCAGTTTTGATTCCTGCTTTTGTATTCAACACTGCAGCCCGGACAGTTTGCCGCGTCATTACACATGCTTCAACGACACGACTTCAATGGAAGGGCAATGCCACAGGTGTAACAAAGGTACGGCATTACGGATCTAAGTAACACTAGAGAGTGAGACATTTAGGTTCAACGGACGTTTTCCGAGCAATGCAGCTGCATCCATAGCCCATGACAGGAGAGGGAGGTGGGAGGGCGGACAAAGCGGAATAGACACAGCTTCTGCCTCACAGGGGTAACATCTGGGAACCGTGGGGGTCAGCCAGGAAGAGCTGATGCCTGGGGGCCCACCTGAAAGCTGATGGAGACGAAGCTGGAGAAGGGGAACTGGTCAATGTCCAGCGGGAGTGTCAGGCTGGGCCGGGCAGGGACTTCCGGGGGCAGGGACTCGGTGATGCTTTCTGCTACGGCATGCTGGCGGCCTGGGGACAGCACCGGGAGGCAGCACAGAAACGCCCAGGTGTGGTACCTGGCTCTGGCACCGCCTCCACCCCTCACCATCAGCCCCCAGCCCAACGCACAGGAAGCTGGGCAGGGAGCTCGGGGGAGCCCAGAGCATCAGAAGAGGGGACCACAGGGACAGACCCACTGCAATTAGAGGGACTGGAGGAGGGGTGGTGACAAGAGGGACACCAATCAAGACTCACCTTCCGCTGTCTTCAGCATGACAGCCAGCTCGGCCGGGATCTCCAGGCGCCCCAGCTCCTGGTAGAGAGGAGCAATTGATCAGTTACTAAGGGAGGGGGCTCAGGGACCCAGTGTCCCTCCACAGCCCCGGGACTATAAACTTCCCCTCCAAAGACCAAGGATTCTCATCCTGGACACTCAAACACACCAGGTCCCAGGAGCCCTCAGAGGGAAATTAAGGGCACCCCAGGCCTTCTCTTAGGGGTCACACCGGATGCCCCTGAGAGACAGGACCCCTGGCGGCACCAGAGGACCCCACGCTCGCCCTCAAGCCACGCTAAGTTCAGCAAGTTCATACCCCAGCAGACACCCTCCAGCTTTCAAGCCACCTACCATGCTTGGCACTTTCTCGGAGGCCCTGCCGCCGTGCCAGCCACACCAATGCCCAAGCTGTTGGGGAGATGCAGACAGAGCTGATGTCCCTGTGAGGGGTCACCACGAGCCTCCTAGTGGCTCCTCCTCAGCTTGGCAGTTCAGCTGCCCCATCCTCTCCCCGGGAGGCCCTGCCACCACCAGAGGAACAGATGCAGACCCAGAGGGGCCAGCAGCCTGCCCCAGCCCTCCAGAGCCCTCACCAGCCTTAGCGATGTGGATGTCACTGCTCGTCTGTCAGGGTACCGGGAAGAGGGCAGGAGGAAAAGAAGGACAAGGTCCCAGGGGACAAAGTCCAGCCAGGGAGGGGCCAGAGACAGGAGCAGTACGTGAGCAATACATGGGCACAGACCTTTGAGCTGCTTTATGGCCCTCAAATTGAAGTCATCAGGGAGAGGGGAGCAGCCGGGCCCCAAGGAAGGGCTGGAAGGGATGGGAAGACACCTCAGATGGGGAGGGTGGAGTCAGGCCATGGGGTGTGGGCAGGATGAACGACAGCAAAGCCTACCCTGGCCAGGCAGAGAGAAATGGGAGGAGCTTGACCCGCAATGGTCTCTGAGGGCTCAGTCCTTGTGCGGTTAGGCTAGCAGGGTGGACACTGTCGGGATTCGGCCAACTTGGACAGCAAGGCTGCCTGGCTTCTACCCTGAGCTGTCCCGTGCAGCCCCCCTCCCTCAATGCTTCACCTGCAGTCTCCGCCGTCTCCAGAGCAGGGGCCGGGCCACCAGCAGGATGGTGTGCAGCTGTCCCAGAGCTGCCCGCCGCAGGAGGTACCGCTTCCTGGAGGCCGGGGAGGGGGTGGCGAGGAGTCCAAACTTACACCCGGTACCCGAATCCTCCAAGCCAAGACATGAATGTAAAGGCTGACCGGGGCCAGTGAAGCCCCGAGCGCTTAACAGAAGCAACAGGAGAGGCCAGGCCACTTTGAAAGAAGAGCAAGTTAACTGAGGAGCTGTTTGGCAGAGGGGATCAAGATCGTAGACTCGGGAGCCGACCGCCTGGGTTCACTCCCCTGCTATCTAGTCACTGTGCTCTGCATAAGTTACTTTACCTCTCTGTGTTTTACTTTCATCTTCTGTAAAATGAGGATTTTCGTAATACTTGCCCCATGAGAAGATTAAATGAATCAACAGATATGTTTAGAATTGAGTCTGGCATATTTATTATTTAAGAGGTAGAACTTCTGAAAATGAAAAAAATGACATCACTTGAAATCTAATAGGAGATCCTGGAAGAGATAATGTCTTTGAGGATTTTTCAGACATAGGAAAGACCAGACTCCTCAATGAAGGAGCCCTGAGCAGGATAAACACTTAAAAATAAATCTACAGCTCTTGTGCATCAAAGAACACTATCAAGAGAGTGAAAAGACAACTCATAGAATGGGAGACCATTTGCAAATCACATATTTGACAAATAATATCCAGAACAGGGGCCAGCCCAGTGGCGCAGAGGTTAAGTTTGAATGTTCTGCTTTGGCGGCCCAGGGTTTGCCAGTTCAGATCCTGGGTGCGGACATGGCACCACTTGGCAAGCCATGCTGTGGTAGCGTATATGTGGCCCACATATAAAGTAGAGGAAGATGGGCACGGATGTTAGCTCAGGGCCAGTCTTCCTCAGCAAAAAAAAAAAAGAGAGAGAGAGAGAGGAGGATTGGCAGCAGATGTTAGCTCAGGCTAATCTCCCTCAAAAAAAAAAAAATCCAGAACATATAAAGAACTCCTACAGCTCAACAACAAGACAAACAACCCAATTAAGAAGCAGGAAGAGGGGGCTGGCCCCGTGGCTGAGTGGTTAAGTTAGCGCGCTCCACTTTGGCAGCCCCAGGTTTTGCTGGTTCGAATCCTGGACGCAGATATGGTGCTGCTTGTCAGGCCATGCTGAGGTGGTGTCCCACATGCCACAGCTAGAAGGACCCACAGCTAAAAGTACACAACTATGTACCGGGGGGCTTTGGGGAGAAAAAGGAAAAATAAAATCTTTTTAAAAAAATTAACTCAAAATGGATTAAAGACTCGAATGTAAGACCTGAAACCATAATACTCCTAGAAGAAAATATAGGCAGTAGACTCTTTCACATCAGTCTTAGCGGTACCTTTTTGAATATCATGTCTACTCAGGAAAGGGAAACAAAAGAAAACATAAACAAATGGGACTACATCAGACTAAAAAGCTTCTGCAAGGCAAAGGAAACCATGAACAAAATGAAAAGGCAACTCAACAACTGGGAGAAAATATTTGTAAATCATATATCCAACATAGGGTTAATTTCTAAAATATATAAAGAACTCACACAACTCAACAACAAAAAGACAAACAACTCGATGAAGAAATGGGCAGAGGACATGAACAGACATTTTTCCAAAGAAGATATACAGATGGCCAACAGACACACAAAAAGATGTTCAACGTCACTAATTATTAGGGAAATGCAAACCAAAACTACAATGAGATATTGCCTCACACCCATCAGAATGGCCATAATTGCCAAGACAAAAAGTAATAAGTGCTGGAGAGGATGTGGAGAAAAGGGAACCCTCATACACTGCTTGTGGGAATGAAAACTGGTGCAGCTACTATGGAAAACAGTATGGAGATTTCTCAAAAACTTAAAAATAGAAATACCATATGATCCAGCTATCCCACTACTGGGTATTTACCCAAAGAACATGAAATCAACAATTCAAAGAGATTTATGCACCCCTATGTTCATTGCAGCATTATTCACAAAAGCCAAGACATGGAGCCAACCCAAGTGCCCATCAACAGATGAATGGATAAAGATGTGATCTATATACTTATACACAATGGAATACTACTCAGCCATAAAAAAGCCAGAATCACGTCATTTTCAATGACATGGATGGACCTTGAGGGTATTATGTTAAGTGAAATAAGCCAGACAGAGGAAGACAAATGCTGTATGTTTTCACTCATATGTGGAAGATAAACACATGGATAAGGAGAACAGATTCGTGGTTACCAGAGGGGAAGGGGGTGGGAGATGGGTGAAAGGGGTAAAGGGGCACATATATATGGTGACATATAAAAACTAGACTATTGGTGGTGAGCACGATGCAGTCTATACACAAACTGATACATAATAATGTACACCTGAAATTATACAATGCTATAAGCCAATATGACCTCAGTAAAATAATTTTTTAAAAATGGACAAATATTAGGAGCAAATAGTTCACTGGAAAGGAAACAGAAGTTTTCAACCATAAGAAAGGCAATTGCAATGAGACCACTTCACACCCGCTGGGATGGCTAGAATTTTTTAAAATGGGAAATAAGTATCAGCAAGGATGTAGAGAAATTGGAACCCTTGTACATTGCTGGTGGGAATGTAAAATGGTACAGCCACTGAGAAAAACAGTTCAGTGGCTCCTCAAAAACCTAAACATAGAATTACCATATGGCCCAGCAATTCCACTCCCAGCTACAGACCCAAAAGAACTGGAAGCAGGGACCTGAACAGACGTTTGTACACCCATGTTCACAGCAGCGTTATTCACAGGACCCAAAAAGTGGAAACAACCCAGATGTACATTGATGGACGAATGGATGAACAAAATGTGGTCTATCTATACAATGGAACATTATTCAGCCTTAAAAAAGAAATGAAGTTCTAATACGTGCTATGACAAGGATGAACCTTGAAAACATTATGCTTGGAGCCAGCCCGGTGGCACAATGGTTAAGTTCGCACATTCTGCTTTGGCGGCTGGGGTTTGTTGGTGCAGATCCTGGGTGTGGACCTATGCACCACTTATCAAGCCATGCTGTGGTAGGCGTCCCACATATAAAGTAGAGGAAGATGGGCACGGGTGTTAGCTCAGGGCCAATCTTCCTCAGCAAAAAAGAGGAGGATTGGCAGCAGATGTTAGCTCAGAGCTAATCTTCCACAAAAAAGAAAGAAAGAAAGAAAGAAAACATTATGCTTAGTGCAATAAGCCAGACGTAAAAAAATACTATATGAGTCCACTTACGTGAAGTATCTAGAACAGGCAACTTCGCAGACACAGAAAGTAGACTGGAGGTTACCAGGGGCTGGGGGGAGGGAGGCTGGGGATTATTGCTTAATGGGGACAGAGTTTCCGTTGGTGACGGAAATGTTTTAGAAATAGATAGTGGTGGCGGGTGCCCCCTCTCCAGAAGCTTCCCTGGTGTCCAGGGCACTCCCTCACTCTGTTCTCAGCGCTTCAGCAATCACCTTTGGGGTGACTGGCAGCTGGTCTACTGTCTGCACGTGACTCCCCAGCTAGTCCGGGAGGCACCGTCTCGGCCTTCATCCCGTGTCACAGCGTCTGGCCCAGGGCAGACGGAGAAGAAGGTCGACAAACAGCTGTCGGGTGAGTGAGTGAAGACAGACTGTGAGCGTGACCGGGAGGGAGGGAGCTAAGTGAGAAGGGGGAGGGAAGCCTTATAGGAGCGAGTCCAAAGAGCCGGGAGTGTCAAAGTCTGGCCTAAACTGAGGCTGGACAGGCAGGCAGGGCCTCACTCAACCTGATTCATGCTTTTACAAGATCCTTCTTGCTGCAGAGTGAAGAACAGACTAGAAAAGAGAACTCTCAAGGAGTCAAGACTACAGGTGTGGGCGGTCGCAACAGGTAATGAGCTTCTTATGACTGGGGGTATTCGAACAGAGACTGCATGGGCACGGGCGGGGATGCCATCAAGGAGAGTCCAGTGCTGATGGGGTGGCACTGGTGCAGGCAGACTTGCTTTGAGACCCTACATCTCCCCGACCACCTTGAGGAGGCCCACGGCCTCACCCTACCCCTGCAGACCTGGCCTGGAGCCCATGCACACGAGCCTGCATCCGTGGCAGGAGGCGGAGGCGCTGGTGGGAGATGCAGGTGAGGAGGCCTCGGTGCAGGGTGAGCAGCATCTGCGAGCGCCGCTGGGCCCAGTGCTGCTGCAGCTGCTGCCAGCCCGGCTCCTGCAGCAGGACCTGGGGGCAGAGGGGAGGGCTGCAGGAAGGCCAGGCGTGAGTGCCAGGGGGCCAGGGCCCACCCTGCTCTTCTCCTGAGCCCTCAGCCTCCTCCCTTCTAGCCAGACAGTCTATTCTCCCAGGATGCCCGGGACACATGCTGCCCTGCCCCTCTCTATCTCCCCATCACCCAGAAGAACCACCAAATCCTGAGTTGGTCCCTGTTTGTCCCAGAATGCTCCTCTCCCTTTCCAGCCCTGCCTGTCCCCCTGCACACACACACCCACCTGGGTGGCTCCAAGGTGACAGAGGGGTGACTTAGCCCCTAGCACCTGGCTCAGGATGGCACCACACCTCTCCCGGTCAGAGGGTTCTCCCTGCCCCTCTGTCCCCAGGGCCCGGAACCTGCCCCAAGGACAGAGCCGAGGTTGGAACAAGCACAGCGAGGACCTCCCTGCATGCTTGTTTAACATCCTGAGCCCCATGGTGTCTACTCAGTCTCTAAGTTCAACCATGAGTTGGAAAGCACCTACTGTGTGCCAGGCACCCAGGAGAGTTTTGCTGCATGGCGGAGGGGCAGACGAACAGTGGCATGGAGGGGTAGAGGGATAATGAATAGTCAAAGGAGAGAGGGATGCGGGGAGAGAAGGAGAGACAGAGAGAATGAAGGGAAGGAGGGCTGGATGCCGGGCCCAGGGTCCCTGGGAAAGTGGGTCCGCCTCCACCCTGAAGGAACCCCAGGTCTGTCGGTCACTGCAGGGGGCCTTCCTTGTGAGTCCTGTCCCCGAGGTGCCTGGGCCCTTGGCTGCCCCATCCTGAGGTCCTACCTGGCCAGGAAGGCCTGGAAGGGCACGCGCACAGGGAAGTTGGCACTGCGGGCACACACAGCCTCCAGGATGCCTGCCTGGCGCAGCTGCTCTGCCACATGTCCCACATCAAAGAGGCCTGGATGCTGCGGCCATGGGACAGAGCCCGTGAGAGCTGGAGTCAGGGGCTTAAAGCTGTGGGGAATTCCGCGCAGGGCACAAGGAGCTGGGGACTGAGAAGGGCAGGGCAGGGCAGGGGTGGGAGGGCTCTGGGGCCAGGTGCTGGGTGAGCTCACCTTTCCGGGGTTGGGGTTGAGGCATTGGATGAGATAGATATGGCTCCTGATGGGTGGAAGGGGGGTCACTTGGGCACAGACTGGCCGCCCATTCAACTCCCTGTGGTCAGGTTTGGGGGACACTGTTCTCACCTGCCTAGCTGGGCCATGAGGTCCCCCAGGGAATGCTGAAAGCGAGAGGCCAGCGTGGGTTTGCCTCGACCTCCCCCAGATGGGGGCTCTGCTTCCTGGAACAGGCTGCCCACCAGCTGTGGGGCGAGAGCGGGCTGAGCTGGCCGGGGAGCCAGGTGGGCCTGCTCACAGCGTCCAGACCCTGGCAAGCTCAGCCCACGGCCCAAGGTGCCAGGAGCTTGCGGGCGAGACCCTTGGGCAGAAGTGCCCAGGCAAGGGCAGAATGGGGGAACGGAGTGTAGAGGGGCGGGGCCTGAGAGGGCTAGCAGGAGCACCTGGAGGCTGCTCTGGGCAAGCATTTCCACCACGGCAGGGTCAAGATGATCCCGGTTCCTGTTTAAAAACTTGTGAACCTGCAAGAGACAATGTGGGGAGGGGAGGGGAAGCCAAGGAGAGACGGCTGCGTGTGGACGCTGGTGCCTTTGTCCAATAAGCCAGCCTCTCCCCTCTGAGTTAAAAGTCCACCTGTGTCTCTTCGACTAATTATTCCGGGAAAACTAGAAATCCACATGCAAAAGAATGAAGTTGGACTCTAGTCTCACACCCTATATAAAAATGAACTCAAAATGAATGAATCAAAGACCGAAATGTAAGACCTGAAACTGTAAAACTCAGAAGAAAATATAGGGAGAAAGCTTCATGACGTTGGACTTGGAAGTGATTTCCTAAATGTGATCCCAAAAGCACAGGCAACAAAAGGAAAAATAGGCAAATTGGATTTCATCAAAATTAAAAGCTTTTGTGCGTCAAAAGACACTATTAGGAGAGTGGAAAGACAACCCACAGAATGGGAGAAAATATCACATATCAGATAAGGGATTAATATCCAGATTGTTCCAAGAATTCCTACAACTCAACAAAAACAAACCAAACAGCTCAATTCAAAAATGGTCAAAGGACTTGAATAGACATTTTTCCAGTGAAGATACACAAATGACCAAGAATCATATGAAAAGATTCTCAGCATTATTAGTCATTAGGGAATGCAAATCAAAACCACAATGAGATAGTTCACACTCACTAGGCTGGCTAGAATTTAAAAAGACGGAAAATAGCCAGTATCGGCAAGGATGCAGAGAAACTGGAACCCTCGTACATTGCTGGTGGGAATATAAAATGGTGCAGCCGCTGAGAAAAACCGTGTGGTGGCTCCTCAAAAAGTTAAACATAGAATTACCACGTGGCCCAGCAATTCCACTCCCAGCTACAGACCCAAAAGAACTGGAGGCAGAGCTTGAACAGACACTCATACACCCACGTTCACAGCAGTGTTATTCACAGGACCCCAAAAGGGAGAAAAACCCAAGGGTCTATCAACTGATAAATGGATAACCAACGTGGCCTATTTTGCTATGTGCTACATGGACGAACCTTGGGAACATTATGCTCAGTGCAACAAGTCAGACAAAAAGATTGTGTGTGTGTGTGTGTGTTATGATTCCACTTCTATGAGACACCTAGAATAAGCAAATTAACAGAGACAGAAAGCGGATCAGATATTCCCGGGGGCTGGGGGAGGGGCATGGGGAGTGAGTGTTCAACGGGAACAGAGTTTCTCTTGGGGATGATGACAAAGTTCTGGAAACGGATAGTGATGATGGTTACAGAACATTGTAAACGGACTTAAAGCCCCTGAATTGTACACTAAAAAACGGTCAAAGTGGTAAATTTTACATGGTGTGTATTTTACCACATTTTTTCCAAAGGCCACCTTGGTCGTGTGTCCAGTTCCTTTATACATCCTGGGCCTGTTATTACTATTCAGTTCTGTTCCGCTGATGGATCCGTTCCTTATCAATACACTTTTTTAATTACTAGGGCTTTAAAATGTTTTAACACCTTGTAGAACAAATTCCTCCAGCATCTTTTGCTTTTCAATATTTTGTTGGCTATTCTCATGCATTTATTTTCCAGATAGGACTTCAGAATAATTTTATCAAAACTCATTCCTCCTCCTCCTCGCATAAAAACGCCATTGGGGTGTCGTCTGGAATTGTATTACTTTTCCAGATTAACTAGGAAAGCATGAACAGTATTAGGGTTCCCAGCAGGAACTTGGTTTGTCCCGCCATTTTTAAGCTGTCCTTTGTGACCTTTGATACAGTCTCATAGTTTTCTTTATTCAATCTCCTTGTGTTTCTTTTCTTTAGATGTGATTTTTTGTTTTTGTTTTTCTTGAGGTATAGTTGACATATACTCCTTGTGTTTCTTGTTTGGGTAACTCACGGGTAGTTGGTATTTTTTCTTCTACAACCAGAGCACATCACCTCCTCCAGGAAGCCTGACCTGACTTGCCCCACCTCAAACCAGTCGCATGGTCCTACTCTTTATACCAGGCCCCCTCCCCTCAGGAGCTCTCCTCCTGGGTACGTGTGCAGTTGCTGTGAAACTCAGAAGGGGGAAAGGAAAGTCCCTTCAGTGCGCACCTAGCACGTGCCATGCATCTGTGCAGCCACCTCCGTGTGACTGTGTTGATCCTCACGACAACGCCATAGGACAGATTTCCATCCCCACTTTACAGATGAGGAAATGGAAGCTAGAAGCAGCAGACTGCCTGCGGTTATCAGAGCCGGATCCCAGGCGTATGCTCTGCCCGTCTTGGTCTAGAGGGTCCCAAGGCCTCGACTCCTCCCACCCCATAATTCTCACCCAGAACTTGATAAATGATGCTCAGAACTAGGTGGTGCCGAGGGCCCAGGTAGGGACAGATGGCCAAGCCTTGGAAGGTACCCACCTCACTTACTCCTCTCACCTATCAGGTGACTCAGCTCTGGGAGGGGACACCAGCGTCACAATGCCCTCACTGCTTCACCCTTGAGTTCAACCCTGATTCACCCTGATACCTGGTAGGTGACGGTCCCTGCGTAATGCCGCACAGTGAAGATAGGAAGGGGCAGCTGGGGCTTGGCGTAGCACGGGTGACCACCATGGTGGTAGTGGCACTTCTGGAGGAAGGTGTGATCCGTGGCCTGGTGAGAAGGACCGGCTTCCGTGAGGCCTTGGCACGTGCTGTTCCCCCCTTGGACTGTGCTTCCACCCCCTGGCCCGGGTCCCGCAGCCTCTGAACACAAGGTGAGCGCCGGTTTCGCTCCTCGGCCAGGAAGAGGCGCGCCAGCTCTGAGTCCTCATGGAGGGCGCGCTCTCCCAGGACTCTTATCAGCGACCAAATGCCACCTCTCAGGGCTTCCTCAGAGACACAGGAGCCTCTCACACAGAAACCGCCTCAGGCGACACGAGACTCGGCGGCTTATGGAGGACACTCGATACAATTATTTAAAAGAAATGGGGCCGGGGGACTTTAAGACAGGGAGTATGGCCTCACCATTGCAGTGGTTTTAAACAAGTCTTTCAAAGTTACTTTGAAAAAGCCGCCCGCTAAGAGGTTATTTTATGGAGCTAAGGAACATATAACAACAAATGCATGGGGAAACACCTGCCTTAATGTCCTATAAATGGGAACTTGTGGCTTGGGGTCACACTTCCAGGGTCAACACCCAACACAGACTCAAAAAGTGCTGTTTCAAATAATGGAGACCTAATGATACCCGTGAGTCCTGGAAAATCAGGCTGCATGATTCCAAAAGTGGCCCTGAGATGTCAAAGATGACTGTGACAAGCTTTAATAAACCTTTATGAAGTGTGAACTGGGAAAAGAGATCATTTAAGAATTAACATGCTATCATCTAATAAGAGATTTCAAATATGTATGATTATTAATAAACAAATGTTATATATTAATATAACATAATGTGTTGTTATATTAATATCTAATCTATATTGATACTTCTTACATTAATATTATATTGATTTTTTTTTTTTGGTGAGGAAGATTGGCTCTGAGCTAACATCTGTTGCCAATCTTACTCTTTTTGCTTGAGGAAGATTGTCGCTGAGCCAACATCTGTGCCAGTCTTCCTCTATTTTATGTGAGATGCCACCACAGCATGGCTTGATGAGCGGTGTGTAGGCGTGTAGGTCCATGCCTGGGATCCGGGCCCATGAACCACAGGCTTCCAAAGCAGAGCACGCAAACTTAACCACTGTGCCACCGGGCCAGCCTTCAGTGAACTATTATAATCACATCTGACTACTTTACCATTACTTTTGTCTTTCATTTTCAACATCTAAATGGGAAAACGGGGGTCATCTTGTATCTGGGGTGACGGTGTATTTAGTTTACACGACCTCAGATCCCAGAAACGGCCCAAGCCCCACATGCTCTCGTGGCCCTGTACACACTCACCAAGCCGTACAGGTGTGATTTTGTGTTTGGTTCTGTGTCTGTGTTATTAACAGCTCTCTCCCACTACACTGCAGGCTCTGACAGGGGAGGGACTGGGTCTATGTTTGCTCATCTTTTTATCCCTAGCACAGCTCCTGTACACATACACATTCACTCACTCACTCACTCATTCATTCATTCAATATTTAATGAACCCTTAACATGTGCCAGGCGCTGTGGATAAGGCGTGCACCATTCCAACCAGGCCCAGCGCTAATGGAGCTCGGTCTAGCTCAGGGAAAAGAGTCGATGAATAAATATACACTGTCATTGCACAAGGACATGAGTGTCATAAAATGTAAAGTAGGGGAGAGTCCGGACAGTATCAGGGGGTATTTAGGTAGGGGCGGGTGGAAGGCAGTCATCAAGGATTTACACCACGGCTTGAGGTCTACTGGTCAGAGGCTTGAGGGACCCTCGCAAGCCCCAAATGAGCCCTGCACAGTCCCCACCACCCTGTCCCTCAGGCACTATTGTCCCCTTCTGCAGTGAGGACTTGAGGAAACTCAGAGGTCAGGCATCATGCTCAAGATCACCCAGAGACGGATTTGAACCCAGTGTGTCCACTGCCTTCCCAAGCTGTGCTGAGAGGCCGTGGGCAGGGTCTCCGGACTCCATCACCTTGTCGCTCCCCTGAGAGGCCCTGCTGGCTCCGGCCTGGGCATCAGGGCCCCCACTCCTTGTCCCCGCCACTGGGGGCTCACCTGGGACAGCCATGTCTGGGCATCCAGGATACTCAGGAGGCTGTGGGGCTGGTCTGCTAGGAGGTCCAGGCAGGACTCCCACGGAGGCTGGGGGATGGGCACCCAGGGCAGCAACTCTCGCCGACACTCCTCCTGGGAACAGCCAGCATTTGGCCGTTTACAGAGCCCACCCACGTTCAGGGGGGACTTCATCTGAGCCAGAGCAGGGATGCCCCTCCCTTTTATAGATGAGTAAACTGAGGCTCAGAAGGACTGAGATGGCCCATCGCAAGGGGCACTGGGGCAGAGCTCTCAGGGCAGTGCCCTTTCCTTCCCAGGGATGGCCTCTGTTCTGGGAAATAACTGGGTGTCCCCCTGCCGCCTCCACACCCAGCTCCTCATACCTCCTCCTGGGCCAGCAGCATCTGGCTGGAGAAGAGCTGTAGGCGCTCGCTGGCGAGATTGTTGCACAGTTGCTCTAGGCCGTTCACCCGCAGCGCCTGGGGGCACGCAGGCAGTGAGGTGGGCATCCACACGAGGCGGGGGCACAGGGCAGGTGTGGGGGGCCGGCACACAGGCCTGGTTCCCTTCGTGCCCCTCTGCAGGCCTGCCCACATTCTCCCCAGCACTCAGGGAGAACTGGTGCCCCAAGGCTGATGCTGCAGCCCACAGGGTCAAGTCCACAGGTCCTGGCCCAGCATGCGGACGGCCTCAGCCCTGCCCCGGCCACAGTCAGGCCTCCCTCTGGCACCCCACACCCCTGCCGTCTGCCTCACATGACTGTGAGCCTCCAGGCCTCTGGTCACAGTCACCCTGTGCTCTAGAAGGTCACTTTTCCTAAGACCTAGCTTGCTGGCTATCAGAATCCCACATCCTCATAAGCAGGGCTCCAGGCTGCCGCCTCTAAGAAGCCTTCAGTATTCCTCCTATAGGAATTACAGGCTCCTTCCTCTGTGCGCCCCCCGTCCCGTACTTTACCAGCAATTCCAGCAGAGTCCCCATTTCATGTAGTTTTGTACAGAGAGTTTTGGCATGCTCTAAAACACACACACAAGAGCACACGTGCATGCGTGTGCATGCGCACACACACACACTTGCCGTGGTCGCCTCCTCAGAGAAGGGACGGTCACTAAGGACACACTGGAGACCAAGAGAAAGCAGGGGACAGTGAACAGTCCCCATCCAGGGATTGAGGGTGGGGGCCACCTCCTCTTGCTCTAGGCCCCTCCACCCTGCCCTGAGGTAGTGGGATCTTCTGGAAAGGGGTGGAGAACTTATGAAAACTCAGGCCCATCTGGGGGAGTCCCCCCTGCCCCCTCCTCTTGGTGCCCAGGAGGCAAGGCTGTGGCTGCCCCCACCCAGGGCTTCTGGCTCCCACTGCCTTGGAGGCTCCTGAGCTTCTCTGGAAGGCCAGGCAGGACAGAACTCTCCAGAGGTGATGTCAGGACTGGACAGAGAGCAGAATGGCTGCACCTACAGAACGCCTGGCTCTCTCAAGGACCATCTCTTTTAAGCTTCACTGCCCATGAAGTAGGTCCTGTTATGACCCCTGGTTTATAGTTGGGAACTGGGCCTCAGAGAGGTGAATTAACTTGCTCTAGGTCACACAGCTAGTGAGTGACAGGACTCACACCCCAGAGCTTGAGAGCATCCAGAGCCCTTGCTCTCATCTGTAGTGTTAAGCAACGCCTCTCTGCAGGAGGAAAGCACCAGCTGGTGCCAGGCTCCGGCGAGCTCCAGCCCTTCTCAAAGAGAAGCCAGGAAGGCGCATGGCCTCAGGCTGTCCAGCCGGGTACCAGAGAAGGAAGTAGAGGCGCTGCTTGGAAACAAACATGGCCTGTGGTGGACACACCCCCTCTCAATTCCCCGCAGCTGGAGGTGAATGGGAGGGAGAGCGCCGAGGTTTTCGGCCAGCCTGACTCCTCCGCCAGACTCCAAAGTCCCCAAAGACAGGGGCTGCTCCCTTTCCTCTCGACCTCTGCAGCCCAGCCCCCCGGAGCCAGCTCAGCCCCGCACACAGAGCATGGCCAGGGGGGCACACAGCTCACGAGCGCCCCCTACAGGAGATCTTGAGCTGTGGGGCTCCCCAGAAATAATCAGGATGAGGTGAGCACCCCGTCCTGGGCCCCCCAGCCAAGGGGTGACCTCAAAGCCATAGACGTCCACGACAGTGACGGTGTCCGTGCTGCCTCCCTTCCCGGGCGGTGCCAGTCTTGCATTGGTCCTCCTCAGAAGCCAGGTGAAGAGCCGCGAATACAGTGCCTTGGCCAGGGCGTCCCTGCGGGCATGGTGAGTGAGCCACACGCAGCAGAGTGCCAGGCCCAGCTAAGCTCTCTCCTGTCCCCAGGGCCACCTGGCATCAATGGCACTTTCCACTGGCAGGGATCTCCAGACCTGGCCATAGGCCGTCTCCTGGAGGGCGGAGGAGATGCATGTGGTAAGTCAGGTGGGTGCTCACCAAGGCTGCAGGTAGTCAGGGTCGGGGTTGGGCCCCGCCTCCCCAGGGCCCTCAGGCTCACCATGACCCTCCTGGTGACAGCCCCCTCCAGGCGCTCGGGTGGCACCCGGAGCAGCCGGGCAGCTGTGTGGATCTCGGCCCAGCTGGACACAGCAGCCACCTCCTGGGACTCTCGCTGGACAGAGAAGGGAAGGAGCAGGGAGAGCTCTGCCTGTGGAACGGCTACAGCCCCCAGGCCAGGGGCAGGGCCGCGCTTTGCCTGGCAAGCTGCCCTGTTACCCAAAGGAAGATAGATCTGAGCAGGGAAGAGTGGGCTCTGGAGTCTGAGGGCCTGGAGTGTGAGTCCCGACTTGCCCGCGTCACTCGTGGGCAGGCCCTGACAAGTTTCTTCCCCGCTCTGAGCCTCCACTGTCTTATTGTTAAAGGAAAAATAACACCCCTTGTATTACAGTGTTGTGAGAACTGAATCAGAAAACAGATATGAAGTAATTTACACAGAGCCAGGTGCATAACAGCTGCTCAGTTAGCGCCAGGTGTGCCAGGTGTGGCAGCTTAGTGCACCGGCATTGGCACAGACACGGAAGATCCGGGTCTCAGCCCTCACCTACACGATGGGGGTCTGCCTGCTCTCCAGGGCGGCTGGGAGGCCCTGAGGGAAGCCCAGGGCTTGGCAGCCTCCCACATACAAGTGTTTGGCATCACTATCGCTGCCCTGATTATGCAAACAAGCCACCACGGATCCAGTGTGCACGGGGAGCCCACCTCTGAAGAGGAGAAGCAGATGTTGCCTAGCTGCAGGATGGAGGCCAGCACGGCCCAGACTGTGGTCAACTCCTCAGGGCGCAAGCCTAGCACCTGCAGGGCCTTCACCAGTCCTGTGAAGTCCTGGGCATCTTCCTTGCCCTGGAGCCTGCAGGCCTGGCCCTGCAGAGCCCAGCAGGGGTGAGAGGCAGGGCTTGGCCACCCACAGCCCCCCTCTACTCTGGCTCTTTGTCAGACCCCGGCGCCGAGACCCTTCCCTGGGCAGGCCCTGTTGCCCAGCACCAAGTGGGCCGTGCCCTCACCTGGTTGATGTAGTAGTAGGTCTCTGGTCCCTGTAGGGAGAGCTGCTCCCGTTCCATGGGGTCCAGCCCTGCCAGCAGCTCGTAAAAAACATGGAAGCTCCGCTCAGCCTGGGCCTTGGGGGAGAAGGGCTGGCTCAGGGGGAGCAGTGCCTGGTCCTGTGCCCCAGGGGAGCAGGGCAGACCTGCGAGCTTAAGGGCCACAGCCCCCTACAGGGGCCCCTCCCTCTTTCCTACTCTGGGAGCTGGAAGAGGGGTGGGCAGGAGGGTGGGTCTTACCTGAAACACCACCCTTGAGGTCTCAAGCAGATAATGTGACACAGAAGCTCCCACGACGACCCCTCTGTGGGCACAGGAGTCTGGGTGGGGGTGCCCAGGGTGCATGCAACCCAGGGGCCTGCTCAGAATGGGACCCACCATGAGCTAGGCCCAAGGGCAGCAGCCTCGGGTTCTCAGTAAGGGGAACTGATCATGAGTGCCCCCTATGCCCACCCGGACCCCATCACTCACTGCTGCAGGCAGAGGCATAAGACCTGGCCGAAGCGGCTGGCGTTGGCATTGAGGACTGTCTTGGCATGGCCAAAGCTGCTGAGCAGGGGCAGCACGCCATCCAGCTGTATGGGAGACGGGCATTCAAGTAGCCCTGGGAGCAGGAGTGGTACCCACTGATCAGACGTCCCAGCTGAGGACACTGTGCCTGGGGACTATGCTGGTCCACGGAAGAGTCAGCCCCACCCCACCTGCCTCCGCAGTAGTCAATGCCTGGGGCTGCCCCCAAGGAGAAGCCAGAGGCCTGAAGACCACCCTCCTGGCCCAGAGAAGGATGGTCCCTCTTGGATCCTTGAGAAATGGCCAGCTGCCCCTCACCTGACATCCCCTGTCTCTCATCTGCTCCTGCTCCAGGCTGCTTAGGAACTGCACAATCTTTTTGGAAGCCTCTGTCTTCCCTGAGCCGCTTTGCCCACTGAAGAAGGGAGGTGCTGGCAGGGTCACCAGGAAGGGGCACATAGGATGACCCCATTGAGCCCGGGAAGTGGGAATGTGCCCGCCTGGAAGTCATACCAACCCTAAAGGAGACGCCTAAAAATGCAGAAAGATAGATCCAGGGCGTGGAGACCAAACAGAAAAAAGTCCCTGAGATGCCACGTCAAGGAGTACACACGGTGACTTCAGCCAGGAACACAGCCCTTACAAAGTCCAGAGCTGCCACCCAGCAATGTACCAGACGGGCAATTTCAAATGCAGACCTCAGGTCCTCCCACTCCCTGCCCTCAGTGAGGCGTGTGGGATCAGCCACTCACCTGAGAAGAATGCACGTGCCCTGGCCAGTGCTCTGAGACAGGCCATAGGCTGACGCCACGATGGCAAAGATGTGTCTGGAGAAGGAGGAGGGGGCAGATGAGAAGGTTGCCAGAGATGGGCATCTGGGGCCCTCCTAGATGTAGGCAGGATACGCCCGCAGTCCCCAGGACCTCAATCAATGGGACACGCTGGGCTTAGCCGCCCAGGGAGGTAAGCAGAGGGTTGGTGGGGCAAGGCACGTACGGGGTGGTGTTGGGGGCCTTCCTGGGGCGGTAGCTGGCCAGGACCTCAGGAGAGAAGAGAGGCAGGGGCCTGTGGGGGTTCAGAGCAAGGAGGAGGGGTCCCCCAAAGGTCTGAGGAAGAAAGCACAAACTCTCATCAGAACATGGAGGGAGCAGGCCCTGCCCCTGGCCCCACTGCAGCTCCCCAGAGAGGGCGCAGCACCCAGCCCAGGGAGGAGACGCAAGAGAAGCTCCAGGGGTGCCAGAGGGCCCTCTGTCCCCAGGGGAAAGGGCATCCCAGCCCGCTATCCCCTCCCTGGCGCCCCCGTACATAGATTCGGCCCAGGTGAAACCTCTTCTTGAGGCACAGCAGCACGGAGCTGTCACACATCGGTCTGTGGGGACAGCAGGGGGGAGGAGCAGGGAGTTGGGGCAGAAGGAGATCCTGGGTTAGCGATTCCACTGGCTGCAGAGACACTTTGGGCAAGTCGTGCACCCTCTCTGAGCTGCTGCTCACGGCGGCCCAGCTGCTACATAACTTATCCCCTCCATGGGGGCCACAAGCAGGACCGGGCCGCTGACCCTGAGGGAAGCTTTGTGCCAGTTAGGGAAGGAAGTCCCAGGCGGGCGCACTGACTTTCACCCCTCAGCTGTCCCTCCCAGCCAGACGACGTTTTGTGAGGCAAAATCCCTTCTAAGGACACAATTAATAAAAACGGGGGTCAAGTGGGCTATGAGGAACTGTGTGCCCAGGCACGGCGGATTTGGGACTGCTCACCGCAGTCGGGCCAGGTCCTCGGTGTCTTCCAGGCCGGCCCCGAGGCTCCTGCCCTCGGCACCCGGGGAGGGCGGCGCCTCCAGGCCCGGCCCGAGGCTCAGCTCCAGGTCCCTCTCCAGCGCCTCCTCGGCCTCATCCTCGGGCTCCCACCGCTCCCTCGGGGACCCGCCGGCGTCCGGGCCCCTCTCCCGCCGCAGGCGGGTCTCCAAGGCGAGTCGGGGCAGCAGTGCGGCGGTGCCAGGACCAGGGTCCTCGCGGGGTTCGGAGCCCTGCGCCCAGTGCACCGGAGCCTCGGCTTCCAAGGTCTCGGGCTCCGCTTCGCTGCTGGAGCCGCTGTCGTCGAGTGGGGACTCAGCGGGGGGAGTCACGCCGAGAAGAGAGCCGCGGCGGAGTCCGTCCGCCTCTTCTCCACTGGCCCTGCGTCCCTCACTGTCCCATGAAGCCTCTGCACAGGCCCAAACGCGCCCCTCCCCGGAGGGGGCGTCCGCGGACGCTTCCTCCGAAATCTGGCTGCTCGATGCCCTCCCCGCCCTGTGAATTCTGGGGAACACAACCGCGAACTTGGGATCGGGAGTCGGGTCCTGGTCCTCAGAAGGCTCGTCGGGGCCTGGGGTCTCCGCAACCTGAGGGGAGCTCGGGCCGTCGCCAGGGGGAGCCCTCGGCGGTCGCCCTAGCCCAGCTACGCCCGCCAGGCGCAGCGCTAGACGGCGCCGCAGCCCCGGCCCGCGGCCCCGCCCCTCGCCCTCCGCCGGCCCCGCCCCCCGCCCCTCGCCCGCCCCCTGCCCGGCTCCCCGCCCCTCGCCTGCCACCCGCCGGAGCCTCCGCTGCAGCCACCGCAGGAGGCCCAGGGCCCGGGCCACGCGCAGGAACCGCCACTTGAGGTCGGCGCGACGGGGACCTGCGGCCTGGGGAGCGGGGCCTGGCGGGGACCTCGCGCGGAGGCTGCGGAGCGCCACGAGGGCCACCAGCGGCGCTGAGTCCCCCGGCCGGTCTCTCCCTGAAGCCCCCGCTTCGCTCTCCCCCGCCGCCACTTGCACCTTCCCCACCACCTTTCCGACCTGGCGGCACCGAGCCCGGGCAGTCGAGACCTCGGTTCTCCCGGGCCCGGCGCCCCGCGGCTCAGTCTCCGCCTGCGTCCTGTTGTCTCTCGCGTCCCGGGCCGACCTGGAGTCCCGAGAAGCCCGCCAGCTCCAGGGGGCGCGCGCGCGGCTGCCCTCGCGGGGGCTGGAGGCCGCGGCTTTTCGGTCCGGCTCAGCCTCCGTGGCCCGGCTCGCCGTTCCTGGGGCTGCCCGTGGCTCCCGTCCAGGGCCGGCCCCCTCCAGAGTCGAGTCCGTGTCTGTCCCGGAATCCTCGGTTGCTCCCTGGGGCCCCGGCCCCGACGACCCTTCCTGGCTCCGGGGCTCGGCGGGGGGCTCGTCGCTACCCCTGCCGTTGCCTCTCGGGCCGTCGCTGCTCAGGCGCTCGCCCAGCTCCAGCGCTGACTCCGGCCCGGTTTGGGTGCCTCCGGAGCCCGTGTCCGTTTGCTCCGACTTGGGCCGCAGCTCCCGGGCCCCGCCGCTCTGACTGCCGCTTTCCCGGGCCTCGGGGGCTTCGCTGTCCGGGCAGGAGCTGCCCCCGTCTCCGCCCGACGTGTCCCCACCGAGGCTTCGGGTCTCTCCGCCGCCCCGGCGAGCCGAGGGTCCCCGCGCTTTTCCTCTCCTCCTGCAGCGGCCGCGCTCGCCCGTCTGCTCTCCTCGGGGAAGACTCCCCTCCGCCCCCCGCCCCGCACGGCTGTCCCCGGGCTCGCGGCTGTCCTTAGGCCCGCGTCCCCGACGCCGCGCGCTGCCTCCTCTCTCCTGACCCTCCATGGGCGGCCCAGTCCCTGGCCGTGTGCAGCCGCCGTTCCCCTCTGCGGTGGGCTTCCTGCGATCGGGGGTCCCCTGGCCTCCCGCGGTGGCGGGCTCCAGGACCCGTCTCGCGCCGCGGGCCTTGCCGCGGCCCTGTCGGCGCTCCTGGCTGGGCGCGCAGTCCGCGCTGGCCGACCCGGACTCCTGCTCCCCCGAGGCCGGCCTCCCGGGTGCCTCCGGGCGCTGGGGGGCCTTGCCCTTGCTCCTGCCCATAGCGGGCCCACTGAAGAGGGGCTTCCCGACCCCTCCGTTCTTTCCTCCCCCAGGATCTGGCTGCCCGCGGGCGCCCACAGCCCTGGGCTGCGCACCTCACTGCTTCTGCCCTGGCGGGGGCTTCGGGCTCAATCTACCACCAGCGTCTCCCGCCTTCTGCGCGGGCATCAATAATGCAGGCGGCCCCGGTTCCTGATCCCCTCGGCCAACAATGGAGCGGAGGCCGCCCAGGAAAGAGGAGACGCTGCAGCTGCGGACAAAGGCCGTGGACAGGGCAACCGTGCCGCTCGGGAGTCGCTGCCAGCCGGGCCGCCCTGGCACCGCGCCAAACGGGGCCACGCTCTGCTCCCGCCGCACTGCTTGCCCAGCAGTGGGTGAGGGGGCGCTGAGAGAACCTGTCTGGGCTGTTCTCCTCCTGGGGGCTCTAGGGGGCACCCTCCCTCCTCACTTAGCCCCTGGATTGCCCCAGGAGGCTGGCACCCGGCTGACCCGGGTCCACAGCAAGCTCTCCGTGAGCTTTGTTAGTCCTTGTTGTTGATCTTTTAGGTTGTGAAATATAATTTAAAGAAAACTGCATAAAACCTACGTGTTCACCTTGAACTGATGTGAGACAAATGCCCTGGACCCTCTTTGAGTCGTGGAAAATAACCAGACCCCATAAATCCCTGATTGCTCCATGTGTGTGTTGTTTAAATATTTGATTTTTGAGCAGATAATACATTCACAGAGTTCAAAATCCACAAGATAAAAGTCTCCCATTCCTGTTCTTCAGCCACTCAGTTTTCCCTGAGCTTACCCATTTCTTGTATTTCCTTCCAGAACAATCCATGCAGAGAAAAGCAGCAAATATTTGATTTTCCCCTTTGAGCCCAGATGGAAGCTTATCTGGTTCATGGTTTTTCACTTTGTGTTTTGAACTTAACAGATTCACTTGGAGATTTCATCCTAGAACATAAAGATCTTAATTTTCTTTCTTTTTTTCACAACTGCATAGTATTCCAGCAAATGAATGTGCCATTGTTTAACCAATTCTTTATTGACACATTTTTTATATCTGAAGCAGATGCTGCCTTCACTCCATCTTTTGTTCCAGTCACAAACAACACTGGACTGTCATTTCACCCGTGTCCAAGTAGAATCATTTCCTAGAAGTAGAATTGCTGGACCATAGGGTATGTACATTTGTAATCCGAAGATTTCCAAATTTTCCTCCATGAAGGTTGTACCAATTTACACTCCCACCACCCATTTCCACGTAGCACTAAAGGATGGTGTTACTGAATATTTTTGCCGCTCTGACACATGACAAATAAAATCTCCATGCTGTTTAAGTTCATTTCTCTGTAAAAATAAGCAACTCCCCCCCCCCCCCCATAGCCATTTGTTTTCTGAGATCTCTATTTTCTCATTCTTTTCCCCCCTTTCTGTTGGGTGTGGATCTGTTTCTTGATGGTTATACTATAGTGAAATGCAGGCAGGATTCATGAGCCCATTTGAAGGGTCCCAGGGAAAGGCAGCTGCTGCAGGCAGGCTCTGCGGCACCCAAGATGGAGCCAAATGATATCCAGCCAGGGCCTGTGTCCTGTCCCACCAGCACTCCTGTGCCCCTGCTGACCCCATCAGTCTGGCCTCTCCTCAGCAGCCCCACCCAGAACCAGAACGGCGGGGGGTAACATTCCAGATTGTGGCATTTTCCTTGGAACGCTTTCCAGTTGGCCCACACCTGCCTTACACCCACCTCTCTGCACATCTTCTGGAGCCAGCCTCACACCTGGGTGGAGCTGCCGCATGCACTCAGGTGACCCAGGAGGGCACTCGCAGCCCAGAGGCCTGGTTTGAGTGATGAGTTGAAAGTGACTTACCTTTGCGGTCTGCATTCTCAAGGAGGCAGCCTTCTAGAGAAGGAAGCAGCTGTCCCAAAAGGACGCAGGCTCCCAGGTAACATCAGTTACCATGTAACTCACGAAACGGATAACTTTTACTGTGAAAGTCTGTCTTCTGTGCTTCCCCAGCACCAATACTTAGGGAGGCAAAGGGTGATGAGGGCTCATTTCCCCTGCATAAGTCAGAACGTGGAGCAACGTTTTCATACAGTGGGTTATTACACAACATTGAGAACCATCTACAACTGCCAGCAACGTACAGGGGTCATCTCACAAACAGTGGTGAGTGAAAGAAGCCAGGCATGGAAGAGTTATAGGATCACTGTACAATTCTATTTATATAAAGTACAAAAAGAAGTAAACTGACCTGGAGAGTGGTGCCTGGGGTGGGGGTGGGGGTGATTGGAGGGTCACAAGTGAGGCTCCAGGGTGTGGGTGATGCTGTTTGTTCGGTGTGTGGAGATTTGTGGGGTTGTACTCCTGTGACTTGTGCTATCCTGTATGCATTTTATATTTAAAAAGGTAACACAGAGGGGCCGGCCTGGTGGCGCAGTGGTTAAGTTCACAAGTTCCGCTTCTCGGCGGCCTGGGGTTTGCCAGTTTGCATCCCGGGTGAGGACATGGCACCTCTTGGCAAAAGCCATGCTGTGGTAGGCATCCCACGTATAACGTAGAGGAAGATGGGCATGGATGTTAGCTCAGGGCCAATCTTCCTCAGCAAAAAGAGGAGGATTGGCAGTAGCTAGCTCAGGGCTAATCTTTCTCAAAAAAAAAAAAAAAAAGAGAGAGAAAGAACTCACTCTTTTGCCCTGGACTAATAATAACTAATAACAATAAATAGCAAACCTTTCAGGGCTTATTATATGCCAGGCATTGTTCTAAACACTTTACTATGAATTCATTTAATCCTTGAAAGCACTCTAGGAGGTTGGTGCTGAGGCCAGCCTGATGGCATAGTGGTTAAGTTCGCGTGTTCTGCTTCGGCGGCCTGGGGTTCACTGGTTTGGATCCCGGGTGCATACCTAGCACTGCTTGTCGAGCCATGCTGTGGCAGGCAGCCCACATATAAAGTAGAGGAAGATGGGCATGGATGTTAGCTCAGGGCCAATCTTCCTTAACAAAACAGAGGAGGATAGGAGGTGGGTGCTATTAGGATTCTCATTTTATGGATGATACAACTGAGGCACATAGCTGAGCGTAGCAGAGAGTGTCAGGGCCGGGAGGCCAACCAGGCAATCTGGTTCCCAAGGCCTGCTGGAGAACCCATGTGAGGAGCTGCCATCAGCTACAAACAGAACTTGGGTTTCTCTGACCCATCACGACGTGTCCTGTGAGCTCTGTGACCCTCGCCAGTCTTCTGCCTTCTCTGGTGCTCTCTTCTCCTTTCTGTTGATTCAGGCCCGCTCTTGTATCTCCCTCAGCTGGGTGGGTATGGCAAGCTTCTGACCCCTGAGCCTCAGTTCCCTTCCCAAGTGTCATTTCGTTATACCCCCCCCAAACCCTAGGAAGGGGATATGATCCCATTTCATAGATGGGGAAGTGGCTCAGAGAGGGTAAGTGGCTTAAGGACACACTTCCAGTAAGTGAGGAACTGGGGACCAAACCCAGGTCCCATGACCCTTAGTACCAGCTATTCTGCTGCATGGTGCTTCTCCTGGGAACTGGCTTTGGAACTGGCTTTGGTTCCCCCTCCCACCTCCTGGCTGTGTGACCTCCAACAAGCTCTTGGGAACTCCTGGGACAAACCTGACACTAGGAGAGAGGGCCCCCCATCCAACCCTGGTTCTCCCCTCTGCCTCCTCTTTTTCCCTCATCCCTTCACCTGCTTTGCTCACAAATACTGTGAACTTCTCCTAGGGTCCGTGGTGAGCCCTCTTCTGACTCCACTCCACACTCCCCCTTCCCGAGCCATCTCCTCCTCCTGGCCTCACTCACCATCCACAGTAACTTTCGCCTCCTTCGCTTGGTTGCCAGGAGCCAGGTGCTGTGTGACTTTACACTCTCAATAAATCCTTACAACCCTCTGAGGCAGGCCCTATTATTATGCGACATTTTACAGACAAGTAAACCAAGGCACAGGGGTGAGGTCATCTACCCAAGGTCACACAGGCAGTCACAGGCAAAGCTGGTGTTGGCGAGCTGGATCTGCCAGACTTCCAAGTCTAAGTGAACACCAATCTCCCGCCTCTGGATGTCGTAGACCCTCAGATCTAAGTCTCCAGACCACGTGTCCAGCTGCCTGTAGCACCTCTCCGAGGCCCTTGGAATCAGCAGTGACCTCCCTGACTCGCTCCCTTTCTCCGCCTGGCAGCCATCTTTGTCAGCTCCACCTCTCAGTACCTCCATTTCCCCACCACCGTCACCTCTTCTGGGCTGCTGCTGCAAGGACCCCACCTCCTCTCTCCGTGCCAGCCCAGCTTCCGGAAAGTTAAGCCACTTTCTAGAGAGTGCCACGCCCTTCCATCTGTGCACTCCTATTAGTAAAAACTGTTGATCTCACACTCCCAATATGAGAATGTTTTCTTAGAACTGAACTATTCGAACCATCAACATTAGCTAACGCTTTGAAGCGCAGTGCACTCAAGGCAAAGCCCATCCTTAACGAGCGCAGATGTCAGTCCATTTCCCAAGAGTCTTTTTGATGCTTTTAGGTATGTGCGCGCGCGTCTGTGTGTGTGTGGTTGTTGACTTTTTGTTCAATCTGATTAGCCAGATCACTGCTGCAGCCACAGAGCTCCTCTGAGCCATGGAAGTGCCGGCTCTGCCATTTTCTTCTGATTTTCTTGTGTTTGCATTATTGCCATTACCTTCAATTCTTGGTTTCTTGGCAGCAAACTTCATGTCACTTGTCCATTTGTATGGCTTAATTTAGCTAACTGGATAAAACAAGCTGTAGGTCCTCCTAAACTGGCCGTCAAAAAACCATACGCGTTTCCATAGGCTGGGGTTGGGGGGCTGTCCAGCTCTCCCAGGTGTGAGGGTCCCACTCCCTCCTTGTCAGTTTTGGTGCATGATCCTCTGACCCAGAGTCTGAGGACTCCAGTGCCAGCTCAAGGTATAAATAGTAAAGCTTAATTTCTTTTACGACAAAAAATAAAAGACATCCTGTGCATGGGACTCTAACATGTTCTCCCTGACCTTGACAGAGAGTCACCCCCATCATTAACCCCTTAACCTTGTGGACTCCTATGAACCTCACAACAGATCACGAGGGAATACGGTTAGTGCCTCATTTCCCAGAAGGAACAGATGCAGAGCCTGAGGTCACATGAGCGGAGCTTGCTGGGATTAAAGTACAGTGGTCCTTAGAGGAATGAATCTCATCATGGAACGTCCTGCTCAAAGCCCTTCAGATGCTTCCACTGCCTCGGGACGAAGTCCAGATGGTAAACTTGCAGGGTGTGCAGCATCCCCATCCCCGCCCCCGCCCCGGGCTTTGTCTTCCAGCACCTCCTCCACTTCTTCCAGGGACGGCATTCCTCTTCCCCTTGCGTAACTGTTCATCCCCATTCCTCGTGGTTCCTGGGGCTCCCGTCTCAGTAAGCACCCCCCTCTAAGGAGAAGCAAGGGATGCTCAAGTGGCCCAACTTCCAAAATCCAGAGACTCTTGAGCTGGCCATGCTCAGTGGAGGGCGAGTGGTCAGATGCTCCCACAGTGCGTCCATCCCGGGACTGGGCCTTGGCTCCTCTTCTGCTCCGTGAGTTAGTTGGTGTCCTTCCAGCAGGCCCTTTCCCTACTAAGGCCAGGGTGGGCTCCTGTGCATATGGCAGTGTCCTTGCCCTCGAGAGGCTCCAGGGGCTCCCAGTCTGGCCCCAGCCACTCGGAGACCTCATTTCCAGCACAGTTCCTGCCAACCACCTTCAGCTCTTCACTCCTTCCCATGGCAAGCAGACCGGTTCCTCAAAAGCTGTTGTCCCCTCTGTCCTCTGTACAGAACAGCCTGCCCTGCCCACCACGCCTCCTGCCCACCCAACTCTTGGTCATCTCTCCTGTCACAGCCTAACGAACATCACCTCCCCAGGCGCATTTCTCACTAGCCCCCGGATTTCTCCATCCTAACACTTCCTGCACTTGGAAGGACTGTGAGCCCAAGGGCAGGGACCACATTGTCTTGGCCTCCTCTGACCCTCAACCACCTGGCATACAGTAGGTGCTCAACAAGGACTGGTGAATAGATTGGGCTGCAGCAGAATCAACCTCTGCCTTATAGAGACCTCAAGAGCTGTCTGATCAGGCCCATTCATCTAGGGGTAAGATCTTTTACCTCCGGGCAGTGCCCCCCACCTCAGCAGTACCCCACAGTCCTTCCTTGAAGTCTGGAAGAAGCCACCAGGTCTGAGATACTGTGGGTGTTTCCCCGCCTGACAGCAGGAAAGGCCAGCCAGGGGCCTCCCTGTCTCGGGCCCAGAGATGCAGTCAGACAGACTCAAAGTGGTTAACTCTTGCCATTTATTCCCAAAGAGAGAAGGCAAAACAGTGTTCAGATACAACCAAGCACAGTCTGCTCTGATTGAAATGGCTTAAAAAACGGATTCTCCTGAGCACCAGCCTGGCCCAGGGGATGGACCCTTTATGATCTATCCCCTGGCAAGCAGAGGAAACCGCCTTATGATCATTTCCACTTACGTGGAAAATTTCTGCACAATTAAAAAATTAAAGTCATTGGATTAGTCCAGTGAAGAGGTAATAAGGTGTTTATTAAAAACTCTTTTTCACCCAGAGGCAGTTAAAATTCATAATTTAAAACCCAGCCCACTACAAAAAGGGGAGAGGGAATAAAAACTGTGCAACATTGACAAAAGGATCAAGACAGACGAGGCCCAGGGAGGGCAGCCCCAGGGCCTGGAGTCGCTCCTCTCCCAAGGCCTGGAGCAGCAGCAGGGTGAACCCGGGGGCGCCCCAGCCCCTGGTACAGCCCAGTGCACGGGTCTCTCCAGGTGGGGCAGTGCCCCGAGGAAGAGCCCTCAGTAGTGTGTTCATCGCGCAGCCTGGATGCGCGTCCCGCTCACTCCGCTGCAGAAAGAGAGAGAGAGACAGCAGATCAGGAGCATGCTGGGCAGGGCAAGGGTCTCAGTCACCCACCCTGAGCCCAGACATGGACGTTTTCAGGACAACCCAGGGCCTGTGTCAGGGCTGGGATGGACCCAAAGGTCAGCAGGGCCCTGAGGGGTGGGGACGGGGCCTTTTCCTCCTATCCCTCCCCAGGAGCACACCCTCCCATCCGCCCCAACCCTGCAGTAGTGCCCAGAGCCCTTACCTCCCCCATTGCTGAGGCTGTACCTCACGGCCACTCGCTGAGAACGCCAATCACCATAGCTCCTACATGGGCAAAGACAGGGCAGTCACCTACCACGGGGACTTGGGGTGACCAGACAATGACCCTCATCCTCAGAGCTTTCCTGGCACCTTGGGGTCCACCCCTGCAAGCTCGAACAGTAACTCACCCTCGGTCTCCCTCCAGCGTGCTCTGGATCTCCTTCAGGACCCCTGCAGGGCAGGGGTGGGGAACAGAGGTCTGGTGAGGCCATCAGGGGCCGGGCCAGACACAAGCCTGTCTCCCCCTTTTATTTATGGGGTGCTGGACAGGTCTGCCTCCCTCAGGGAAATGGCCCTCAGTTTCACCCTGGCCTTGTAAGCCTCCCCCCGGAACATCCCTCGTGCCAGCCCACCAACTCCAACCCAGACTCACTCTCGTCATTGAGCAGAGCGTGCTCCATCACGGGGCTGGGCCTTCTCTCTGGAGGGCAGAGACCAGGTCAGGCGAACCTTGGGCACTCCTTGCCCCAGCTCCCTCCTTCCTGGGGTGGGGGTGCTGGAGCCCAGAGCCAAGGACTGGAAGGGATGCTGTTTCTTTTTTTTCTCTGCTTTTTTCCCCCCAAATCGCCCCAGTACATAGTTATATATTTTAGTTGTGGGTCCTTCCAGTTGTGGCATGTGGGATACCGCCTCAGTGTGGCCTAATGAGCGGTGCCATGTCCACACCCAGGATCTGAACTGGTAAAACCCTGGGCCGCCAAAGCGGGGCACGCGAACTTAACCACTCGGCCATGGGGCCAGCCCCAGAGATGCTGTTTCTATTCCTAGCCTGAACATCATCTGCTCACCTGGGGTCCCGTTCCCTCCCTTCCAGCTCCAGGTCTGGGCCCAGGTGTGGTGCAGATGTGCTCACAAGGCCTGTGCCCCCACATGCCCCTGGCCCCAGAGAGGCCTGTCTTACCCTCTCCATCGCTCTGGCTCCCTGAGTTCCTGTAGGGAGAGAGATAGTGAGGATCAGGGGCCACTGGGCTCCCCATTCCAGGTCGAAAAGCCCTGGTCCCAAGAGGTATGTGAACTGACCTAGCCTGCCCTGGGCAGGGGGCCCACTGGAGGTAAACCAAGCCCTGCCCTGGACGGCAGTTTGCACAGAGGGAGGGGCACAGGAAGGGGGGCAGAGCCAGGGCTGGGAGGGTGGGCTGAGCTCACAGGGGAAGGGGACTCTGGCCAGGCCCCAGTGTGCGCCTCAAAAAGAGTGGGGGTGGGGGCGGAGGGGCAGGGGCAAAGGTCACTCGCCCTTTCACCCACCTGGCCCTGCCCAAGGCCTTCTCAGGGCCAGATCCATTGCGGGGGCAGCTGTGGTTCTTGGTTTCTGCTGAGTCCACCAGACACCGGGGCTCAACCAGCCACTTGGTGGAGAGAGAGAAGCGCTCAAACTCCGAAGGTGAGATCAGGTAGAAGCCTGGGGGGTGAAGGAGAAGCCTGGTAGGTGAGGCCAGCCCGGGTCTCCCAAGTCCCACAGCTGCCCTCGGGGCTTCCCTCCTCGGGGGTTAGGGGCCAGGGTCTCCCTCGAAATTCTCCACCTAAGGAGTCTGGCCTTGGCTGCAACAGCCCTGGCCACCCTCCCCAGCAGCCCCTGGCAGCACAGTGGGAGCCCCACACCCAGCCCCGCTCGCAGAAGTCCCGGACACGCCTGCCACCTGCACACCTTGGCCATATTTGGTGAAGACGCAGGAGGCGATGCCACTGACGTCCTCCCGGCGGATGCAGCTGTAACGCACCTGGGGCTTGAGCAGGGGCACTGAGACCACCTGGACGTCACCCAGGTTGGTGAGGACGGCCAGGTGATGCTCCCCGTAGTCCTCCACTCGACAGCTGCCGAAGTGGGCCACGCTGACCCGCCGCACCCGCGAGCCCTCCAGGGCGGTCAGCTTCAGCTTCAGCTTAGCACTCACCTTGGGCAGCGTGAACACCTGGGGGCACAGGGCGGCCAGTCAGACCATGGCCCGACCACAGTTTGCAGGGCTTCATCCAGCCAGAAAGGATTCCTCATGTCCCTGTCTGGTGCTGCCGCTGGGCCCTGCCCTCCACCGCACGCCGCTCAGCTACCCAGCAAAGCCTGTTCAGTCTCGGTGCCCCCCCAGCACTCAGACATGTAGCCAGTACACTTGGGCTGTGAGGACACCAGGGCCACTTATTTCCATGTCTGCGTTTTCTGTCCCTCCCACAGACACAGTTCCTGCTTCGGTGTCCCCACCACTGACCAGGGGCACAGGGACTCCACCAAGAACCCTCTCCCTTCCTCTGTCCCTGCAGCCCCTCACACACCAACTGCATATACAACTTTCAGTGAGTCCCAGCCACTGTCATTTGTGCTCATGGCCTGAGCCCCGCTCCCCATGTCCCAGGGATTGCTGGGGGACCCTGCCTCTACCCGCACAGCACCTTGAACTGCTCCTCTGACACAACAAGCAGTTGGTGGCTTCCCTGCATGTCTGGGCTCTTCGACAGGTCATGCGCCACTTCCAGGGGCTCAGGAAGGGGCACGCTGTGTCCATCCAGCACCAGGATGCCCACTATGGGCGCTCGGTGCATTAGCTGGATCTCCTTGGCTACAGGGAAGGAGGAAGGCTAGTGGTTGGGCGGTCGGGCAGAGGGAGGGCGAGGCTGGAGACACCCTCCCATCCCCACATAGGCAGACAAGCACCTTCCACTCTCTCTCTGCTCAGTACTCACCCTGCTCTGCCCGCACCAGCTCATCCATTCTCCGCTCAGCGGGGGGCACACGCAGGGCGAAGGCGTAGACAGCACCCCCATTGGTTCCAGCCCACAGTGAGGGGCAGTGGCGGGAGCCTGCCAGGAGGCAAAGGGCTATAGCTAACTCCTGGCTCTGGGGGTCAAGTGCAGCCAGGTGACCTAGGCTTATGTCCTGGCCTTGCCAGTTACTACCTGTGTGACTCCAAGCTCAAGTCAGTAAACCAGGTAAGCCTCGATTTCTTCCCCTGTAAAATGGAACTGCTATGGGCTCTGCCTACCTCCCAGGGTGCAGACAGGAAAGGCTGGAAAAGCTCTCTGACAACCAAGGGCCCCGTGCACAGATGATCCCGAATCCAGGACAGCTCAGCCCTCAAGATACAGCAGCAGATGGCCTCCAGCCCACCCTTATCCCGGCAGGAGGGAGCAGGGGAGAAACAGCCAGGGGAGCTTCTGTAAGGCCCTCTGCGTACCAGCAGGCACGTGGCATGCCACAACCCTCCCAGCCACTCTAGGAGAAAGATATTCCCCCATTTTACAGGGAGAGAAGCTGAGACCCAGAAAGGTTAAGTGACACATCCAAGGCCACACTTCTAGAGAGCGGTGAAGCCTAAATATGGAGCCAGGACAACCACACTCGGAGCCCCGAGGAGGGACGGGAAGGAGGCAGCTGGGGGCTCTGGTCTCCCCTTGCTCAAAGGGGAAACCCCTCTTAGGGTTCCGCCAGCCAGGCTAGCAGCGGCCTCCAACATGCCCTCATGCCAGGGGGGCCTTTCTCAGCCCCCCACCTCAGGCTGGCCACTCACTGTCCCTCAAGTAGGTGTCAGCGAAGTAGAGGGTCCGGACGAAGCCTGTGAAGGAGTCCTCCGCCGAGCGGGCCTCGATCTTGCGCTGCACAGGCGCCAGCTCCATGTTCTGCAGGCCCGTCCGCTCTGCCCTGGAGCTTCCCTCTGGCACCTGCAGTGGGTGGGCCGGGCGGGCATGAGGGTGGGCTCTGGCCCCCCAACGGGGGCATCCGATTGCTCAACACGGGTCCTTCCAGGGGAAGACTGGCCACAGCCCATGGCACCACCTGCCTGGTAACAGTTACTGAAGACTTGACCCTAAGGCGTTAAAATGATTGCCTTTTACACTTGGGAAAGCTGAGGCACAGAGGAGCAGTGTGACACATCCGAGGCCACATAGCTGGTGGGTGGTAGGGCAGGACATGAACCTATGTGGTATAGCTCAAAGCCTCTGCTTGAGCCAAAGCAAGGGGGTGGGGAGTAGTAGTAGCTTGGATCTGCTGCTGGCTGCTCTGAGCTCTGCCTGGGTACGAGGTCAGCCTTGGCCTCACCTCCCCCGGGGGCCCAGCTGGCCGCCGCTTCCGGCTGGACACTCGGCTGCGACGTATCCGGCGGAAGGACTGGCGCAGGGACTTCTTTAGGGACTTCACACGGGACAGTGGGCCCTCCAAGGCTAGCTGGTCGCTGGGGTGCAGTGTGCACCTGGGGGAAACATCAAGTCCTCAGTGCTGCCAGGGCCCAAGGGCCCCTGCCCAGCACCAATCCCAGACCCGGGCCCCGACCACCCTGGGCAGGCAGGCTGCTCACTTGACAAAGACCTGTCGCCGTTGCTGGTGGTCAAAGAGGCCAAAGCCGTGGCTGGTGCCAAAGGCCACGAGCCGCCACTCAGAGTGTAGGGCCAAGGAGGTGACCACAGCCGGGGGCTGGCACTGCACCAACACAAAGGGTTGGAAGCCGGGCTCGAAGCGCACGGGCCCTGGGCGGGCACACAGGCGCTCGTGCCCCTTCCAGCGGTAGCCCTCCTGGTCCTGCAGCAGGTCGGCCTCCACCTGCTCCACAGTGTGCTCTGCCTCCTCGTCATTCAGCTCCAGCACGAGCACCTGGGAAAGGCAGCAGATGGGCTGAGCAAACCCCAGCAGCAACAGACAGCGGGACCTCAGGGACCCTGATGGTGGGGACAGCAAAGGACCTGGACACATGGCAAGGCCCAGGGCGCAAGCAGGGCCAAAAGGCCTCTGCCCAATCCGTAGCTCTTAATTCTGGAAGAGAAACAACAATCCCAAAAGGCTCCAGGCAACCTCAATCCACTGGGAAAAGCACGGAGCTGCAGGGGCTCCTGGTGACACCGTCAGTGGGCACTCAAGGGGCTGGTTCCTGTCCCTGCTGCTCCCTAATCCTGAGGAGGCTCATGGGCCTGAATGCTGCCCAGGGTCACCTGATCACTCCCACCCCGCTCCCTACTCCCAGCCCAGCCTGCTACCTGCCCTGCCGTGCCTGCCACAGCCAGGTAGCCACTGTATTTGCAGAGGAAAATCTTCTGGATGCCCAGCCGGGGATCATCACTGTAGGGGTCGAAGGAGCCCACCTGACAAGGGAGAGGAGGCCCATGAGCGGCCATAAGTGCCAGACTCAGCCTGTCCCTGCCCTCCCTGGTTCCCAGGCTCCCAGACTCACCTTGCGGAGTGGGGGCCACTCATCTTCGCCCTGGGCACTGAGGTTCTCGTTGGGGTCTGTGTCAGTGAGGAACACTCGTACCGTGCTGAGTTTATAGAGCAGCCGCAAGCAGACGCCAGAGGCGTCCCAGAACCGCACCGTGCCATCCTCGTGCCTGTGGGCAAAGCCCACCAGCTAGTGTGAGAAGGATGTGGGCCCGGGGGTGCCTGGGACTGGCACGCATCCCTCTGGGCTCTGCTTCTGCCCCATATATTCTACTAAGCAGAAGGAGAATGGCATTAAAGTCACCTACCCCGTGAGCAGCAGGTCCCTCTGGGGCGGGGCCGGGGCCAGACTGGTGCCACCATCAATGGGCCACTCCTAGAGAATGAGGCCAACAAGTCCATGGGAGAGCTTGGCCCCAAGGTGGGGCTGGGGCTAGCACTGGACCTACCATGGTGGAGAAGTGTGTATTCTGCCGGCTGCCAGCAGCAATGATCCGCTCCCACAGCTTCAGGGGGATGTTGGAGACGTGGTGGGAGCAGGTGATGGCAGAGCAGTGCAGGGAGGCCAGGTAGGGAGGCTGGACCAGCGGCCAACCGGCTGTCTGCAGGTCAATCACCACCAGCTCCTCCTCAGCCAGCACCACTAGTGCGTAGGGGTCATCAAAGGCTGAGGGGACAAACCAAGGGCCAGGGGCTGCAGAAGCCAGTAGGAAGCAGTTTGCCCCAGCCAGCACTGTGGAATCTGAAGCTCTAGGGTTGGAGCCAGGGAATCTGCATTTTAAAGATAAGCTCCAAATCCAACAATGTATAAAGAAAATCCCACCATGACCAAGGGGGATTTATTCCAGGTGGGCAAGGCAGTTCAACATACAGAAATCAATTAATGGACTCCATCACATCGATGGGCTAAAATGGAAAACTACATGATCATATGGACAGACGCAGACAAAGTATTTGACAAAATCCAACACCCATTTATGATAAAAACTCTCAGTAAACTAGGAATAGAGGGGAACTTCCTCAACTTGATAAATAATATCTACAAAAGAGCTACAGCTAACAACATAACTTAATGGTGAGAAACTCGAACTCTCCCACTAAGATCAGGAATAAGGCAAGGAGGTCCCCTCTCACTACTCCTTTTCAAGTCCTAGATAATGCAATAAGACAAGGAAAGGAAATGAAAGGTATAGAGATTGGGAAGGAAGAAATAAAACTGTCTTTGTTCACAGATGACATTATCATTGATGTAGAAAATCCTGAAGAATCAATTAAAAGACTGGACCCTGCTGCTGTGTCAGGTGTGAGGAGGGAAGAGGCTGAGAAATGAGGAACAGCAGGCTTGGAGTCTCCCTCCAAATGGCCTTGAGGCTGGGAAAACAGCCTAGGGTGTCCCGAGCAGGCCCAGTCCCCTCACCTGCAGGCCTGGGCCTTGTCAGGTCAGTCATTTGGGGAGGAGGCCTTCCCTCCTGGAGATCTCCTGCTGAGCCTCCTCTCCAGGTTTCAACATCAGCCCTTCCTGGTCTTGCCTGTCACCCAATTCATGAGGCTGACTCAGGGCTTTGCTGTCCTGGCCAAGCTCCAGGAGGCTGGCTCAGAACTGGCCCCAAGCTGCACCCCCAGCCCCACCCCATAAGGAGGGCTTCAGCATGTCTAAGCCAGGACCCCCCTGCCTCAGACAGGTAGGCATTAAACCCAACCGTACAGATCTGCCCTCTTTGGGCTAAGGCCCACCAGAGCTGAGGAAGGGCAAAGAGAGCTTCAGATGGGCAGGAGTTGTGACCAGCAAGGATGAAGCCACAGGCCAGCAGGGAAGGAGAGAAAGAGACTGATTTTGGCTGCTGGCCTTGGAGGCACTAAGAAGGGATAGAGTGGGGACTCAGGCAGTGGCAGGTTTGGGAATGCCTGTGCAGGCCCCTCCTCTTTATTTACAGATGGACCTGCAACTCCACACCTTCCAGTGACTAGCCCCCCACAGCCATGCCTGAAGCTCGCCTACCTGCTGCAGGGTCTGCCTCGGCAAGGACAGTAAAGTCAATGACACGGGAGGTGAAGTCGAAGGCTGTCTGCTGGTCATTGTGGATCACTGAGATGCAGTGGCGGTCCCCATAGCTGGCCCGAGGCATACCACCCTGGAAGATGGTGAAGGGCGACCTGGCAGGCACAGAAGAGTGGGGGTGGGGAATGGGAAGCGGCTCCCGACAGACCCCAGATGGCCACAGGCTCAGCAGGCAGCTTGGACTTTCCTGTGACCGGCCTCCATGGCAGGGCCTGAGCGGAAGGCCAGTCTCAGGGTGAACGCTCACACAAGGTCCCAGGAGCGGGGTGGGGAGGACCGACTGCAGCAGCCCAGGAGAACCTGGGGGTGAGGTAGGGACGTGCAGACTGCTGGTTCTGAAACACTGCAGCCACTCCTGCTTCAACCAGAGGGGCCCCTCTTTCTGCTTTATATTGGGTCTCCCTACATGATTCTTTCTGAGGAAATGGGGCTGCTGCTAAAACAGAGTTTGAAACCTGCTGAAACAGGTGGCTGGGCGGGAGGATAGAACGGTAAGATGGGCATGTGTTTTCAGGAATTAGCCCTTGCTCCTCTCCCTGGAGTCCAAGACCTGAACGTGGGACCCAAAGGCACTCGCTAGGTGCTGTCTCCCCCAGCAGAGGCCTTTTCGGCCTTCCTCTAGGAAGGCTCTGGAAAGGGAAGAGGACAGAGCAGTCGTACCTACCCCTGCCTGGTGGTCAGCCAGAAGATTTTGGTAATAGCTTTGCAAGGAAAAGGACCTACAAAAAAAGGATTAGCTTGAACGGGTCCTCCCACTCAGAGGCACGTGGGCCCGCAGGCACACAGCTCCCTCACACCCACACATGCCCGTGAGTCTTGCTCTAAGCCAGCCACAGTGGGCGTCAGAAACCTGCCGTATGGCTTTAGACAAGCCTTTGCCTCTCTGGGCCCCAGGTTTTTCTCCTATGAGTTGGGCACCTATCCCTGAAGGCAGGATAGAGCAACTGGGAACAGAGAGGACATTGCTCCGCAATGAACTGAAAGGCAGTGCCGGTGACAGGGCAGGGTGGGCAGAGCACTGACCGTAAGGCACGTGGCTGTGCAGGGGCTCCAGTGGCTGGGCGTCGGTGGACACAGGCCACTGGTGATAGCTGCCGTCAGAATGGCAGCTGACAATCAGGCGGCCGTCCCGCTGCCAGCACACGTTCTCCAGTTGCTTCGGGGAGGAGAGGCAGAGAGTGCAGGCTGGGATCAGGGCGGTAGTCCCCTCGCCCGCACCCCCACCCCTCGGCACATGGGCTGCATGGGATACGCGGGGTCTGGGAGAGCCACGTGGCGCCTGCCACTGTCCCAGGCACCACCCACCTGGCTGCTGAGGAAATGGCAGAGCACACGGCTGCCCCGCAGGTCCCAGATGACAACGAGGCCCCGGCTGTAGCCGATGAGGATCTGGTGGGGGTCTCGAGGGTGTTCCTGCAGAGCCTCCACCATCTCAAACACGCGCCGCTGGCGGGCCTCCTCTGGCAACCTGGGCGAGGGGAGCCCTGTGAGCTTGCCGCCGTCCACCAGCGGGCAAAGCCAAGAGCAGGGCACAGCACGCACGGTGTGCCGTGCAGCAGCAGGCACGGGATGCACCAGCATGGAAAGATCACCAGGACACATCGCCAAGGGGAGAGAAGCAACGCGTACAACAGGACAGTGATAGCTAAAAACCCCTCGAGGATGCACACGCAGGTGGCACAACTCTAAGAAAAGGCAAGGAAGTGATTTCTAGAAAAGCCGATGTGGTGGCGGCCTCTAGGGGTGGAGGGAGTTGTGACTGGGAAAAGGCACATGGGGGCTCCTGGGAGGCTGACAAAGTGCTGTTTCTTTGCCTGGGGCTGGCTGCAAGGATGATCACTTTACAAGAATCCATCAAACTGGGCCAGCGGCATGGCCGAGTGGTTGGGTTTGCGCGCTCTGCTTCAGCGGCCCAGGGTTTTGCTGGTTCGAATCCTGGGTGCAGACATGGCACCACTCATCGGTCCATGCTGGGGTGGCGTCCCACATGCCACAGCCAGAAGGACCCACAACTAAAAATATACAACTATGTACCGGAGGGCTTTGGGAGAAAAAGGAAACATAAAATGTTAAAAAAAAAAAAGAATCCATTAAACTGTACATTCTTATTTAGTGCATTTCTGCAAGGAGGTGGTATTTCATTATAAAAAATTTTAAGACCCACAAAACAAAACTCTATCTTAGCTGGCTGGGCTTTGAGCCTTGACCCCTTCCTCCTTCTCTGGGCCTGGAATGCTGACGTGAAGTCTGGAGGTGCTGCAGCCAAAAGAACACCATGAGGTGGCAGGCACAGGACCAAGAGCCAAGACCAAGGATGGTGAGTAGGAAATAGAAACGGCCTGGACCCCAAGGGGATGACTATGCCCCAAACCCACCAACCCTCCATGTTTGATACATCCCCAAAGACCAATCCTATACACCAGGGACAGCTGGCATAGGCCTTTCCGGAGGTGGAATTCAAATTGGGATGGGGAGGTCAAAGGGGCCTTTAACCTTATTTGTAAAGTTTTAATTTCTGGAGAGGATGCTATAAGGATCTATTATATAATTAAAAAAATCAATTGATCTTAAATGAAAAGTAAACAATGCAAGAATTACACCATCTTGGAAAATACAGAGAAGCATCAGGAAGAACTTAAGAGGAAGCTGTGCAGCAGGTCTGATGACGCTGCCGACTCCAGGTACCTGCCCTCCAGACTTCCTCTTGCCAGCATGTCTGCACGCTTCACTTACTCATTTAAAAACTGGAATTACACTGTAATACACTGTTTTGCAACTTGCTTTTTTTCTCCCCTACTTAAAAGACCATGGCCATTTTCTCATGTTAGCTCAGGGCCAATCTTCCCTACACACACATAAAAAAATTCTTTGAAATATTCTTTTTTTTTTTCCCCTAAAGATTGGCACCTGAGCTAACAACTATTGCCAATCTTCCTTTTTTTTTGTTTTCTGCTTTATCTTCCCAAACCCCCCCGTACATAGTTGTATACCTTAGTTGCAGGTCCTTCTAGTTGTGGGATGTGGGACGCTGCCTCAACGTGGCCTGACGAGTGGTGCCATGTCCAGGCCCAGGATCCGAACCCTGGGCCGCCGCAGTGGAGTGCGTGAACTTAACCTCTCGGCCACGGAGCCAGCCCCCTGAAATATTCTTAATGAATGCAAATAATGCCCTTATATAGATGAATACTGTGGGACAATTAGATGGTTTCAACTTTTGCCATTAAAAACAGCCCTATAATGATCATTCTTGTGTATGCATTTCTCCCTTAGGACGGAGACCTTTTCAGAGACAGAGTTGCTAGACTAAAGTGTTGGATATTTCAAAAAGTTAGTGTTGTCAAAGTGGAGGTTGAACAAGGATTTAGATTGGCACGAGGGGTTCCCGGGGCACTCAGCTGGGAAAGCCCAGGGGGTAGCCATGGCCGAGGGGAAGGCCCCTCCTCAACTGGACTCCCACCAGCACAGGGTGAGGCAGGCACTGGCATGGCCACACGGTGAGGAGCAGGTCCTCCCACCATCCTGCCCACAGACCGGGCGCCTAGGCTGAGAACCAGCCGTGCCTGCCATCTTGCAAACAGTCCTGCTCAGACCATGTCACGCTGCCCTGACTCTACCCTGCCAAGAGGGAAAGACACAGCTTATGCTCAGAGGGACCCAGTCCCAAGCAGGAATCCTCCCAACCCAGCAATGCCCTGCCCTGGACAGCCTGGCCCTACGGCTGTGAGTGTGTTGCAAGCTGGTCCAGAGCCCTTCAGGGGCACAGTCCCGCTGGCTCAAGCCTCAAGCAGCTCCATGTCCCAGCACCCTGGCCTCCTCCCCACCCCTCGTAACTGAAGAACATTCCATTGCTACCAACCCTTCATCTCCTCCCTGTCTGGGCCCCAGCCCCTCTCTCCACACCCAGACTCGATCTGACTATCACAGACACCACCACAAAGGAGCAAAGCTTCCAAAATGATCTGAAGAAACCTACAAGGTTGTGGCTGTCAAGTATTTTTAGCCCTGGAGCCTGCGTGCAAATGGAAACCTAGCAGACACCAAAGCACAAACATCAGACGCTGCCCCAGCTGACGCAGGGAGGTTTGGGCCCCGTCCGGCCCCACTGCAGAGCCCCTGGAATTTTGAGATACGTGGTATCAGCGCAAAGAAGGCTGGACTAAGAGTTAGTGCCATTACACAATCATTGAGCTTATTTTCCTCAGCTTTAAACGAAGTGACAAGTCACCCCCAGGATCTCTTTCAGTGCTATGAGGCTAACACATTATGGAGTGAGATTCTCAGTTTGGGGGACAGGTGGGAAGCTGAAAGTCTCTCCTCCCATCCCCATAAGACTTCCCAGGAGAGAAATAAGCTTCTGAGACAGTATCAGGGACCAAAGGAAGGAGGACATGCGCAACTCGAGGGATGGGTTCCTAACGGCAGCGGGTCTCCGGGCTCACCGCTGCAGCACGGCATCCGGGCTGATGGTCCGGTCCTCCAGGGTGCGGAAGGCAGGCAGCTGTACCACAAACACGTTGCCGCTCTCAGTGCCCAGGTAGAGCAGCTCTCGGGAGGAATGTGGCAGGACCACGGTGATCTGTGTGGCACTGGGGGCAGCCCTGCAGACAGGAACGGCTGTGAGCTGGCTGCTGCCCAGACAGGGGAGACCCCACGGATAGGATCCCCCACTCCTGGCTGCCCTCACCAGCCCAGGGAAGGCCTCGCCAAGGGAAAGCAGGCCTGTGAGAGCCTTTAACAGGGTTCATGGTATCTTGGGCCAGGACAAACATAGTGGTTACTTTCTGCCAAGACAGCAGACAGATGGCAGAGAGCTTGGGCTGGGAGGCAGAAGAATCTCTCCTGCACAGGTGCCGTGCGGATGGAGGGTGGCAGGCACCAGCCCTGCACCTCTATCCAGAGCGCTTGCAGGTGGAGATGCATTGGCTCCAACACCTGCCAGGACTGCCAAAGGCTCCACAGAACCCTCAAGGGTGATCCCCCCCCGTGTGGGGTGCATGGGGCAGGCTGGCTGGGGAGCAAGGGGACTGAGTCTTTACCCTGGGGGGCCACGCAGCATGAAACTCTCATCCTCCTGTAGCTCTGACACCCCACCTTTCACCTTCAGGCTCCACAGGTGCAGGCTGTTGTCGTCCAGCAGAGTGACCAGCTGGCACTAGGGAGGGAACAGGATGGGGGCAGGAGTCTGCTGTCTCATTAACCAGGGAGCACCATGGCCTTTACATACATGGGTGGCCCAGTCAGTGCTGGTTGTTTCAAAGAGCCCCACAACCAAGAGACCCCTGGCTACTGTTAGGGTGGCCCATGAATCAGAGCTGGGGACAGGCAGGTGGTCCCAGGTCCTCCCAGCAGCAACAAACACCCAGCGCCACCCAATGACTGCTTCTCTACACACCCCTTCCGGGAGATATGAGAGTAAGAAGGGCATGGAGGGGCCCTCACCTGGCCAGGCAGGAAATGGATCTGCACTACGGCGTTGTTCTCCCGGTGCAGCCCCATGAACTCCACCCCTGGGGCACCATAGCTAGGAGCAGCAGGCTCAGGAAAAGCTCCAGAAGGCAGGATACCACCCCTGGGCCCACCCAAGTGCCAGCACCTCTGGGCCCACGTGGCAAGGAATGTAAAACAGCTGGCAGCAGAGAAGGGCTTGCCCTCCCTGCAGAAAGCCGAGCTGTGTCTGAGGCCTGGGTGGGGAAGAGAGGTCAGTGGTCCTGACCCTGAGGGTGGAGTCAGCCAACCAGGGAGAGCTTTCCTAGCCAGGCAGGTGGGAGTGACTCCTTAGAAGGGTGAAGCCTTATCTCTGCAACTGTTAGGCGGCTCGCTGTACCCCCACCCCCAGCCCGCAACCTGAGCTGCAACAGACTCATCAGCTACCACACAGTGGCACCTGTGCGAAAACACAGAGCACACCTGTGGGCCCACCCCTGGCAGCCATCGCTGTGAGTCTTAGCACTGGGGATTGGTAACCAGGATATGGCCGTGGCCTGGCAATGATTAACCAGCTGAAGGAGGGTTGAGCTGGCCATGGCACCTGGGCCCCTGCCATGTAGACACCATCTCCAGCCTGGCCCAGCCGATTCAAGGCACCCTGCCCTCCACGCCCGTGCTGCAGCAGACAGGGACGGAAGAGAGTTACAGCTTCACTGGAAGAGACACCAGCTGGGCTCTCCATGGGTGGTCCTCCACCTCCCAGTTTCCCTAGGTCCCACCCTGGCTCGCTCTGCGGGCTTAGGTCAGATTTGAGAGTGGGAACGGGGCTCCCAGACTTTTAACCCAGCCCAGGCCAGCCAGAGGAGCCAAGCAGTGGTCCCCCCACCCTGAAATCTGTGCGCTTGCCTCTGAAATGGCCTGGAGGCCTCGTCAACCCAGAACCAATGCTTTGGATAAAAGATGATCCAACTGGACTATGTCCAGCCTCAGGCCAAGGAAAGACTATCCCTGCCAACCAGAAGTCCACTCTACCTTCGGGTGTGCGTGCGCACACGCGCGCGTGTGTGTGTATACATGGGGGGCAGAATCTGGAAGAGCAGCCGCCTTAGCACTGCTCCTCTAACCCAAGGCCACTTTATCTCTGGTTTGCACAGAGCTCTGGGGCCAGTCTACTGACTCTCACTGGGAAAAAGGTTTAAAGAAGCTTCGTGGCCCACCCCCCACCTCCACTCACTGCATTCAGGGTGGACTCCTGAGAGGGTATTTGGAACATCCCAGGAACAACAGGAGTCACCTGCACCTTGCTTTTATTTGGAAGGTGGGGGTCCTTTCTGAATCTCACCAATGCCAAGGCCCCTGCCCCTTCCAGGGCCTCTCTGGGTAGGAGCTGGGGGGATGGAAAGGATACAGCTTGACGGCTCCGGAGCGGGTGCCGATGGCCAGGATGTGCAGAGAGGGGCTGTAGCCGAGGGCACTGGGCTGGTGCGGGAAGCCATGTTCCACCGTCTGTAACGAGAACCACACGGGCACAGGCCTGCAGACATATCCCCTCCGCCCCTCCACAGCTGGGGGGCCAGTGCTGGACGGCGGGGCTGCAGCACAGAGCCACCCCCAGCAGGAAGGAGGAATTCAGTCATGTTTGGGTTGCTACCTAGACGCACCAGTGTAGAGTCAATCCCAGACCCTTCTGGGCCCCACCCCCTATCCATTTCTGACCCGGTGCTTGGCCACGTGGCCATTCCTGGGCGCTCATTCTCCCCAACATCATGATGGCCACTTGGTGTTCTCCAAGAGCTCTGACTTGGTTCCCCCACCACTCATACTGTGGGTGACCAACCCAGCCCTCCTGAGGCGATGCGGGGAAAGTAAGGGAAGCTTTGGGGGCTAGCATAGGTTGTTCAGGAAGCCTGGTTCCACTGCAGCTCCAGGCCGGCCCCTGGGTCCCCGGGAACCCACAGTGGCCCTTTCCAGTTCTGGGCTTTCTGAGGCTCCTCCAGTCCTGAACATCAGCTCTCTCTCAAGTGCCCTCGTTGTCACTGTGAGTTCCCCACCATCTTCCCAGGGAGGAAGTTTCTGGAGTGTTGTTGTAGATGCATGCTTTTGCTCATTTCTTATTAGAGAAGTAATACACATTGTAGAAAACTTGGAACATTTAAAGGAGTTTGAAAAAGAAGAAAAAAAATTACCCATACTCCCACAACCGGAAGTAACCCTTGCTAATATCTCTGTGTCTGCGAGTCTTTCCTATGCCTGTGACTATATGTGTATGTGTCCGTACGTAAAACCCAGAGACCTAACTGGCGTCACGCCACATGGTTATACATGTACATTAGGTCTGTCCTTCCACCTATAGCCAGCCCAGGTTGTTAAAAACACTAGCACGAGTCAAACAGCTGAAGAATATTCCCTGTGTGGGGGTGCCTTAACTCACCAGGGCCTCTGTTGTTGAACATTCTCTTTGTTTCTAGAGGTTTTGCAATTGCTAGGTGCATTGATGACCATTCTTGGCCTCCCATCTTTGCCTGCACCTCTGAGTGTTTCCTTAGGCAGTGTCCCAGGGGTGGCATTACAGGTTAAAATGGTAGGGATGTAGACATGCCAGATTTAGATTGACAAACCATCTTCGGGAAGGTTTTTGGTCATTTCTTAGTCAGCTAACCCTGTGCCCCACCTCCCCCTGCAGGGGATACTGAACCTGCAGAGCTGGATTAGAGCAGGCCAAAGGGTGCCGGCCAGCTGCTTTAAAGACATTTTTTTTTTTAAACTATGCAAACACTGCCCCACAGAAAAAGGCTGCATGGATGAGGCGACTCTCCCCAAGCCTGGGCTCTTCTCTGGGCTTCACTCGGCCTCAAAGGGGCAGAAAGAGATAAGCCCTGGTCACAGCTATGATAGCTTAGCAAACCCATCTACTGCCTGCCTGCTCGTCCAGTCCAGCCCAGTCCAGTGGTTCACGGAAGGAGGCCCTGTGCCGGGGTAGGGCCAGAGAAGAGAGCTCCAAACAGCGCCTATTCTGGGGATGCCTGGGGCCACACAGGTGTGGGGGCCCCCTCAGGCCTGGCTCTTTGCCGGGAACACGGACTGCCCTGCAAATGGCTGTACCGGGAAGGGACAGCTGGGAGGGCACAAGTGACCCAGCAGGAGCCCCCCTGCCAGCCCAGGTCCCTGTTCAGCTATGTAAAAAATGCAGAGCGTGGAGAAGCCTTGGGGAGATAGTGGAGTGTCTGGAATGTAAACGTTTCCCTGGAAAAGGAGGGCAGAGCACACGATGGGGTGTGGGACAAGCCTCCCCAGAGGCCCCCGCTAGGCCGTCAGCCAGCCCCAGGTTGCTGGGGCCTCAGGAAGTCAGCAGCCAGAGCTCAAGAAAAGGTTCTTGGGAGGGTAGCACTTTCCCACCAGCACCAGGAGCCGCAGCTCAGGGCCAAAGCCTCCGGAATCTGGAGGACTCTGGGAGAAACGTCCTCGAGGCGGCTGGTGGCCAGCAGGAAACCCACACCTGCGTTGCTCGGTACAACAGTCACAAGCTGTGTGCATAGACTGGGCACTTGCAATGTGGCTAGTGCCACCAAGAAACTGAATTTTTAATTTTATTTAATTTTAATTAACTTAAATTTAAGAATGGACACAATTCAATTATTGGAAAACTACTCAGGAAGGTTCTTGGGTTCCAAAGGAACAGGGGGCTGGAGTCAGGCAGACCAAACTTCAAATCTCCCTTTTCAACTGTAAATCTTCCAAACTTTAAATACAGATCACATATTTCCAAAGAAAACTTAATGTCTGAATTGAGATGTGCTGCAGGTGTAAACTATACTCAGAATTTCAAAGATTTTTAATTAAAAAACAGCTAAAACTAAAAACTTTAAAAATCTCACTAATTTATATTGACTACATGTTGAAACAATAATACTTCGGATAATATTGGGTTAAGCAGAATATATTATCAAAATTAATTTCACGTGCTTAAAAACACTTGCAATGTGGCTTCTACAACATTTTAAATTCCTTATGTGGCTCATATTATATTCCTATTGGACCAAGGTGCTGCCCTAGACAATTTTGCCTCAGGACACCAGCAGGAAAGTCAAGCCGAAGAGAAAACGGTCTGCAGCTTTTTGTCAGGCTTTCGGGCCATAAATTTTCCTATCAACTCACCAGCAGGAAGTTCTAACAGCCCACCTGAGTCACTCCTGCTGCAGGTCAGCCTCTTTTCCCAGACCCCGAGGGAGGCCAAAGGTCAAGCCCATGGTTCAATCAGTTGTACCCATTCGTCATTTCCTTCAGGGTCCTGGGGACCCTGAGTCCCCCTCTCGCCCAGCCTCAGCTTCTTCTCTATAGGGTGGTTTAGAAAGAACAGGGACTGAGTCAGCCCATGAAGCTTTGAATCCCCCTCTGCCACTTAAAAGGCGCCTGGACTTGAACGAGCTACCTTGCCTCTCTGAGCCTCATTTCACAGCTGACAAATGAACAATATCAACGACTGCCTTGAGCAGGGCTGTCCTCCACTTGGACACAATGAACCGCGAGCAGACCTCCTGACCGGCTGGAAGCCTCAGCTGCCCCCGACAAGCACACAGGCCTTGCCCCATAAGCCCGGCTTCCTTCTAAGGTTCTCCATCACTCCCTCGTATCCCGCGGGGCGTCTTCTCCAAGTTGACAACTAGAGGGACCAAGGTTCCCTCAAGAACAAAAGAAGGGGAGGGAATTGAAAGTGAACAAACTACTACACGTATGAGTATGGCTGAATCTCAAAAACATATTGTAGAGTGAAAAAGCTAGGCCAAAAGAATACATACTGTATGAATCACGGTGACCCTATAGGGTCAGGGGCCAAGATGGTGGGTTGAAATGCAAATAGTGTGGTAACGGGATTCCCTAGGTCCTGGAGGGGTGAAGGGGAGGCGGCACCCTTCAATGTGCAAATATGGCCCACTGATCCCTGAATGAGGCAGTTATAACACATCTCAGAGGCAAAGTTGAGCAAGGAGTGTAGGGGCCCCAGGCCAACAAGAGGCCCAGGGGGTCTTGTTGGAAATGGGGAAGGCAGTGATGAGGATTTGGGGAGAGGACCGAGGTTGGTTAATGAGGGGACAGGGAAGAGCTAGGAACCCAGGGCCCGAGCAGCCTTGGGAAGCAGGACGGTTCCACAAGGCACCTCTGGCCTGTGGTCCAGTTGTTCTCCCAGCTCGGAAGCCCTTCCTACTCCTTGGTTGTCCCTCCCTCTGACTTTTTTTTTTTTTCTGCTTTATCTCCTCAAACCCCCCGTACACAGTTGTATATCTTAGTTGCAGGTCCTTCTAGTTGTGGGACGTGGGACGCCACCTCAACGTGGCCTGACGAGTGGTGCCATGTCCGCACCCAGGATCCCAACCCTGGGCTGCCGCAGCGGAGCGCACGAACTTAACCACCCGGCCACAGAGCCAGCCCCTCTCCCTCTGGCTCTTAATAGCCTTTTAAGATTGGCTCTCCCACTAGAGTACCAGGTCCACATGGGCAGTGACCTCTTCCCCCAGAAGGCACAAGAGGGTAGGCTCAGCCTCCAGGCACAGAGCAACCCTGAAGTCTCTCTACCCAGGACAGAGGGTGGGGCGGGACTCCACCTGGGGACAGCAGGCCGGGATTCCAGGGCCAGCCCTCCCAGCTTGAGACTCCAGTGACTCTAGTTGACGTCTCCAGCTCAGGTTCAAGCTAGGTTGACCAACGCCTGACTGCCAGGGGGGCAGTCCTCCCCCACTTCGTGAGCTCAACATCTAGCTCCCTGGCCCTGCCCCCACCCTGCTACCTGGCTCAGGTGACCTCTGCTAAGGGAGGAGAGAACAATGAACTCTTTTGACAGGGAGTTGGGAAAGGAGAGATTTGTAGGAGCCGCCAAACTGCAACACTAGCCTGGTGTGGGAGAGAAAGCCCCCTCTGTCCCATGCTGGCTCCAGGACCCCATTCATGCTCCCGGAAGGGACAAAGCAAAGGTTGTTTGTCAGAGACAGTGGGGGCCCTTCATCCTCCCCTCAGTAAGGGGGGACCTCGTCCAAGATGGAAGGCTGAGGAGTTCCTAGCACTTGTCTGGGCGGGAAGGAGGGCTGCCCAGGGCCACGACGGGTACGCCTGGCTGGCGGGGCTGGGTGGCACTGCCCTACATTGGGTGTGGTCAGCTCAGATTCCTGGTGGTGGCAGAAACCTGTCCCTCCCCGTGTGGCTGTCATCTGACACCAGGGGCCCAGCCTCACAAAAGCCAAGACAAAACAACCTGGCCCTGGACAGGGGCAGCCGTCAGGAACACACTGTTTGTTCAGGGCCTGGGGGTGGGGAGGTAGGCTGGGCAGGAAGGGCCCAGGCTTTATCATCCAGCTGGTCTGGGCGGTTTCCCTAGGGAGGGAGCGGCCTCCAGGGATTTTCAAGAAAGACATTTCACAGTGACACAAGCTTAGATCCCCTCAGAGTCACTTCCTCCCATTGAGGTCCCAGTGTGTCCCACAGTCCAGTCATTAGGTCCTCAGTGGCCTGCCTGGCACTGCCAGCTGACTTTTCTGTCTTTCCAACAGGCTCAAGGACCCACCACACCCACAGACGACTACTTCACTGGCCAAGAAGCTGAGGCTCAGGAGGTGAAGTCACCACCCTAAGGCCACACAACTGGTCAGCAGATGGAACCAGGAGTCCTCATTCCCAGCCAGTGCCCTCCACAATGTGCTTGGGCTGTCCAAGCCCTAGAAGCCTCAGTTTCCTCACCTGCAGAATGGGAACATCACCCACCTGTGATTCGTCATGAGGACGAGGCGAAGACAAGGTAAACCCTGATATGGCACCAACTGTGTGCCAGGCACCATTTGAAGCAATTTAGCTTACTTAGCACACCAACCTGGGTGTAGAGACTATTATGATGCCCACTTTACAGATGAGGAAACTGAGGAGTAGAGAGGTGAAGTAACGTGTCTGCAGTCACTCAGTGAGGAAGAAGCACAGGTGGCATCTAGACCCAGGCCGTCTGGCTCCAGAGGCCCTGCACCACCTGGCCCCTTTGCTACTTGGCACAGAGCCCTTGGTGAACTGGAGTTGCCCCTCTGCCAGCCAGTCTCCAGCAGAAGGTTCAGAGAATCTGTCCACAGACATGTTTCCTTCCCAGGTAATAAAGCCAAAGGAACAGGACATGCCGCTCTCCCGCCCCCGGCGTGATGTCCCTGCTCTTTGAGGCATCTCGCTTGGTGTGGGTGTTAAGGAGTTTGGCCAGAAGGTAGTGGAGGAAGAGGCCCAGCAAGGGGTTAGAAGCCGGTGTCTTGAAGCTGCTTGGGGCAGGCCTATGATGGTGCCACTGTCCCAATTCCCTCCCAAGCACAGTGCCCTGCAGACTGGCACTTCCAGGATGGAGCTCTCAGAAGAGGTGACCAGAGCCACCTATCTGGTCTAGTCACTGCTGGCTTCACCAGATGTGGGCACTCTCCAGAGGGCTGACCCTCACCTATGTGTGAATAACTGCTGCATCACAGGCCACCTGAGGCTCAGAGCTCCGGCTCTGCAGATCCCACCGTCTGCTAGGACCCTCTCTCACCCGAGGGTCCCAAGGCTCCCCAAACTAAACCTCAAGCCAGATAACATCCACAGAGCTGTGCTATCTGATACTGTAGCCACTAGTCACGGATGGCCCTTCGATTATTCATTTAGTCCTCACACCAACTCTATGAGGTAGTTTCTATTATCATCTCCATTGCAGAAATGAGTGACTTGCCCAAGGTCACCAAGCTGGTAAACCCAGGCAGTCAGGTTCCGGGGTTCACACCACTAACCCTTGGGTGAAACTGCCTCTCGATGAGTGGAGACCATGGTTGTTGCTATTCTGTCCAAACCAGACATATCACTTTCCTTAAACCTGCGCCTCGTGCCTCCTGGTATCCCACCCCAGTGCTTGGCACCTTCACCCACCCAGGATGGAGACCCCACAGTCATGGTGGACACCCACCTCCCTTCCCTGCCCTCTTACTCCCACATTCCCTCTGTCACCAGGTCTCATCAATCTGATGCCCTGACTAGTTCTCTAATCCAGTGGCCCTCAACCAGGGGCCATTTCATCTGCTAGGGGACATCGGGCAGTGTCTGGAGACATTTTCAGTTGTACATCTTGGGGAGGCAGGGCCAGGGATGTTGCTAAACGTCCTCATCACACAGCCAGCCCCAGACGTCAGTAGCGCCGAGGTTGAGAAACCCTGCTCTGTTCATGCCCTGAGCCCCACCCAGTCACTGCAATGGTCTCCTAGCTGCTCTGAGTGTACCTCTACAGGTTAAAAAAAAAAGGCCCCAGGGTTATTGTCTCTAAACCTTAAATGAGACTGCTTCCTCCTCCGCTCAAAACCCACCAGGCTCTAGTGTGTCAGGCCCAGACTCCCAGGTTGTAGCCTCCCTGACCCCTAGCCTGGGGAGAGCCTGGGGCTGGGGAGGGCCTGGTGTGGGTGGGACCACCTAGGCTCCCAAATCTTCCAGGATCTGGCCTCACCCTCCAATTCCAACCCTTCAGGCTCCACCATGCACCCAGAGCCTAGATGAGACTAAGCCCCTGTCCCCCAAGACTATCCCTTCCTCCTTTCCACTCCCAGGAAGTAGAATTTCATACCGTCAGGACTATAAAACTCCTGGAGGGCGAAGGTCTTATCATCTGAGATTCCCACAGCTCCAGCCCTGGGCTGTTTATCCAGTAGGTGCTCAATGCAGGTTTCTTGCAAGTGAATGGAAGGAGGAAGGAATTCCAGGAGGCTCCTCTCCCCCTTCCCCAGCCAGGCCTGGGGCTAGGGCAGCCAAGTTTAGGAACAACCAGTTGTGGGGCATTGGGGGAACAATTCCTCCACCCCAGTCCCAGCCTGCTGCACAGTTGGAACTTGGGAAGGGGGTTCCTCCCTCTTTGTTGAACCTGTCTACCCAGTTTCCACTGGAACTGGCCACCTTTTGGGGTTGTGAAATCTCGGTGTCATCAGGGACAACGGAGACGCACAGGGGTGACCTAGGCCCCCCAGCAGCTGCTGAGGTTCTGAGACCTGCACGGAACACCCATGGGCAGCTCCCTTGGGAGCAAGGGTGGCAGGCCCCTGGGGCCCCGAGTTCCCCCATTCCCAACACCTGCACCCTATTTCCCAAGGCCCAAAAGCCCTGCCCACAGCTTCCTTCCACCAGTGGGAGGAGGTGTTCATTTAGGGAAGCCCTGATCCCAGAAGTGGGTGGCCTCTTAGCAGAGCTCCATCGGTGACATCTCCTACAGGTCAAGAAAATCAGAGGAAAACAGCAGGGCACATTGGGACCCTGACCCACCTTGAACAGCCCCAAGGAGCTCTCTCTCCCTGGGAGGCAGCCCCCGAAAACAACAGTTAACGTTCCCAGACCACTATGTCTAGCACTTGAATGATCTAATTCCATGTAATCCTTGTAACAGGCCAAACAGGCACAGGGTCACCCAGCTCCTAAACAGCTAATCTGGATTTGAACCCCCACCCATCAGCACATCCTGCAGGGGTCCCTGGATCCCTGCGGGGAAGAACATCATGGTGCTCCACTTCCTGCAGTCCACCTTCCGGGGCAGAGGGAAGCTTGGGCATGGAGGCCAAGGGCCTAGATCAAAGCAGAAGTGAGAGAGGCTAATTACCCCGAAACAGCTGCAGAGGCTGCAGATTGCTAGGTGGCCGCAGAGCTAATAAACCACGTTGTGTTCCTCCCATTCACAGGCCAGCTCTGGCCTTCTCAGGCACCAGCCCCTTGGGGAAGCTCTGTGGAGCTTCTGGGACCCTCCCCGTGATCTCAGGTGACAGGTCACTCTGGCTTCGGGGGCCTTGGGAGCAAGTGTGGGGTTGGGGTAGTCAAATGCCAACCCTGGCATATTCTCCCAGGCACCTCTGCCCACTCACCCAGGCCTGGAGCCTGCCAGAAGGAATTGTGTATCTGCCTGCAAGGAAAGCTGCCTTTTCCTTTGGGGACAATTTGAGGAGAGAAGGAACAGCCATGGCCTGTGGCCCCAGGGCCCCAAGGGACCTGCCTTCACAGGAGCATTATTACACCTTGCAGTTTCCTTCCATCTTTCCATCTCTAAGACTCCTCAACAACCCTGCAAGGAGATAGGCAGGGCAGACTGTTTTAGCCCCATTTTACAGGTGGGGAAACTGAGGCTAGAAGAGGCGGAGTGACTTGCAGAGGTCACACAGCCAGTAAGAGACTTGGGACAAAGAGTCCTGATTCCTGGGCATCCCACTGCCCTTTCCCAGGAAAACTCTCTAATCAGACCCCATTTCTAAGGTCAGATTCCCATGAGGCATTGCAGGCAATACCAAGTAAGCACCTTAATCCAGGTAAAGGCAACCCAAACGCCCCCAGCCCCAGCCTACGGTGAGGTTGATAACATCGTGCCCGCCATAAACACCTGGTCCTGTCTCCGCTCTCTCTTACCTTGTTAAACTGGAAGAGGTCCCGCTTGAGCCTCTCACGTGCAAGGTCGTGTCCCGGCCTCAGGAACCGCCTCATCTTGCTTCCTTTGCAGCTCCCTAGAGAAAGGGGAGGAGCTGTTGACCACTGAGGTGAGGCAGACACCAGGCCCCACCCACCCTGCCACCCAATCAACGCTTGGCCAAGTCCAGGCAGCCATGAGCCTCTGTCTACAAGCCCAGCAGGTGGCTGCCCCTCGGCCAGGCCAGCTCCACCATCCACCACCCCATGCACCCTTGCTCCACTGGCAGTGTGTGGGTCCCTGAGAGGAAACAGGAGGGACCTCTGTACCTGGAGGCCTGGGGCTGGTTAATGCTCTAACGCTTGCTCCTGGCCATCCATGGCCTTATAAAGCCAGCGGGGGAAGCTGGGGGAGGAAGCCATTTCGCCTGGCTTTATAGGAGCAAGGAGGCCAGAGGCCCTGAGGTTAATTAGCTTAATTGTTAACCTGTTTTCTAAAAAACCATAAAACTCTGGCTAAACAGAAAGGGAAACTTCACAAGCCTCTCCCAAGAGCCGGCTGGAAGGTGGGAATGCAAAGGCTGTCCATCTGGGCAACCAGACCAGAACCCAAATGGAGGCAGCGGAGAGGCCCCCACAAATCCAGGCCAGGATCCAACAGAAATCTCTCGGGGAGTCAGCACACCTGGGCTGACTCTACCTTCTAACTTCAGGGAAGGCTGTCAAGGGACTCCGGCTTGGGCTGCTGCTGCCAGCCACAGCTGTCAGGAACCCGAGTGGATGAGTGTGCAGAGAACGCAGTCAGGGGATGCTGGTCCATCCCACCCCATGCTCGAGGGCCACAGTGGAGCTCGGTCCACTCTACGAGGCTGCTGGGGTCTCTGCAGCCACAGCCCTAGCCCCAGGCTTCCTGGCCTGATGGGGTGCGCTCAGAAAGCCTCCCTTTCCTATGGGGTCAGGTGGAGGCTAATCAAGAGAAGAAATCTATTCCCAATAAAGAAACTAGCTCAAGACTCAAAAACTGTCTGCCCACCGTACAATGCATTCCCAATCCAAGGGGAAACTATTTCTGGATCATCCTTGGGGGAAGGGGGAAGGATCATCTGTGCTCCAGCTTCTGGCTTCCGGCAGTAGCGCCTCAGCCTCCCACTGACCACAGACACCAAGGCCTGTCTTTGAAAACGCAGGGGCTCGGGCCCACCGCAGAAATGACAGTTCATTTGCATTATACAGGGAAGGAACCAGGGCCCGTCCCGGCCTGGAGGAGCTTACTCTGGGGTCAGGGCAGGTAAAGGCAGGACAGTCCCACATGCTGAGTGCTCTCATGGAGAGGCACAAGGGGGCACCTAGTCCAGCTCTGGAGGGTGTCCTATGGGAGAAGAAGGAATTTAAGCTGAGACCTAAGGATGCCCTGAAGTTTCTGGCTTCTTGGGAGGCCACAAAAATTACCCACCAGGCCGAACTTGGCACATAAAGGACCCTGTGTGGTCAAAGACTGGGGGCTCCCTTGAGGCATGTGCATGTGGCGGGGGGGTGTCTTCTGGCAGAGCAATGGAGGGCTTGCCAAGCTGGGAGGGGGTCACCCCACTCCACAGAGACACACATCCCGGCAGAGAGAGACACACTGGGGCAATCTAAATACCACCTCAGCTGGGAACAGGCGGGGACCAGCCCTCAGAGGGCCTTTACCTTCTGGGGAAACTGAAACGCCTGCCACTTGTGGGGGAGGAAGGAGTGGATATGAGGGGTTTGTGTCCTTACATCTTGGAGGAGCCAGAGCAGGGCACCCCACTTGCCCACGGAACGGCAGGTAGTCAGGAAACTCCCTGGTTCCCTCTTGACCTCGGGCCCCGTAGAGGGTTCAGGGAACAAACACAGGAAAGTTCTGGAGGCTCCTGGGACTAGGAGTGAAAACAGACTCCCGAGCCTGCAGGGACCAACCTCGGCCTCCTGGACAAACAGCTGAGCCGCAGGCCTCACATTCCAGCAGTGGGGGAGGGCCAAGCTCATAATCGGCTGTTCCGGGCTCCTGGGGGGCTTGCTCTCCCTGCCTGGGCCTAGGTCACTGGGTCATAAGTCAGAGGAAGCTGGGAGTGACGCCCTGAAGGAGGAGGAGAGGGGCCTGTGGACCCCAGGGAGAGGCCAACCTGGGCTCTGCCCTGCAGGACCCCTGCAGGTGCAGGGTGGGGACAAGAGGGCACAGGGTCATCTGTATCAAGGACCCACACAGGCTCAAGGGCGACACTGCAGTCCTGGGGGAGGAGGTGTGAGTAGGAAGGAAGGAGACAGGATGTGGAGGTGGGTGGGAGATGCCCACTCAGGAGGGCAGGGAGGGCACTCCATGCACCCAAATGCCCCCTGGAGTGCCGGCTTCGTACCAGGCACTGTACCTGCCCCTTGCGTGTTATTCTTGTTACTTTTTAAACATTTTGCTCAAGTAACCTGTACTCTTTGTAGAAAAAGCAAACAATCCAGAGCAGAAAATCCTCCCTAAATCCCCCCACCCAGGGGTGGGCAGAGAGGCGTGATGGGACACATCCTGACCCCTCCTTTCCTTTGCACTTCCCTGTGTGCTTGTGAGCGAGCGATGTTCGTTCACCTTCTGCAAGCTTCCCTGGCAGGCGAGTGGAACATCCTCGCTTGGCAGATGAGGAAACGAAGACCACAGAGATTGGGCAACTCGTCCAAGGTCACCAAGGAGGAACCGGCAGAACTCAGATTTGACCCCAGGTCTGGCAAACACCCAAATCTAAGGTCTCTCGGAGGCAGCAAAGAATGAATGGTGACAGGACAGAGGATGGCTAATCACACCCCTGCAGTTAAAAGGCGCAGATACTCACAGACACACACTCCCACATGCCTTCAACTTGGAGCCAACCAAGCAGTTTGGGGCCTGGGGCCTGGCTGCTGCTTGAGTGGTGTTGGCGAGGTCCAGCTGGACAGGGCTGGGCGGCCTAGCACGGACCTGCTGCTTATTCCACAGGGGGCTGAGACCCCACTGGTGTGGCGTGATGGAGCCAGGATCAAGGTGGGGCAGCCACAGCATCTGCTCTTCAGTGCAGCTCCCAATACAGAAATAACCACCCGGGTCTAGGCATAAAAAAGCTCCATCCTTTGTTGAAGGAGTGACAGGTGTGGGCCAGGCTGGACTCACCTCCAGGCAAATCCTCAGCTCCACTCACCCCAGACATGCAGATTCTCTGTGGAGAGGACTCAGGATCCCGGGCCTGGAGCTTGCTGGTATGGAACACATTCTACCTATTCAGCCCACTCCTGGGGGTGGGGAGGTGGGCAGGGGACATAAGAGAAAGAGCCCAGGGCTCCGTACCAACAGCCAGGCCTCAACCACCACAGCTCAGCTCCTCCAGGCTGGATGGCCTCCCAAGATAGTTCTGCCAGGCCCAGCAAGCTCACCTGTGAAGGTGGATGCACTCCCTCCCGCATAGGTCTGCTGGGAGGAGTGCAAGCAGTGCTACAGGGCTTGGCACGGAGCAGACCCTCTCCTAGGACTGGGGATACAGCAGTGACAGACGCACAGACAAGATCCCTATTTCACCAAGCTACATCCTCGCAGGGGAGAGAATGATGACTCACAAGTACACAAATCAGTCAGCAAGATGGTTTCAGATAGAGATCAGGGCTGACAAGGAAATAAAGGAAGATACTACGGTAGAGAACCCAGGCTTCAGTGGTGGGAAGGCCTGGGTGACCGTTCTGAGCCGGGGGCCCATGCATTCACTGTCCCCTCAGGGCCTGGGATGCTTTTCCTCCAGATCCTCACATGCCTCTCTCCTTCGCCTCTACTCAACTCTCCCTCCCCTGACATTTTCTTTCCTGCTTCCTGCCTTTGCTGTGTTCCTTAGCACTAGTCATGACGGAACAGTTCACTTACTAATCTTGCTTATTACCTGTGCAACCTCCACAAGGGTAAGTTTTCTTACTCTTACTCAGGGACTTCCACCCTTTTTCACCACGGCACCCCAAGCGCACAGGGAATGAATGAACAGAGGTGGTGACATCTCCACCCAGACCTGAATGAAAGGAAGTGGTCAGATATGGGGGCAGGGCGTGTCAGACAGACGAGCTAGCCTGCGTGTTCCAGGAGGATGAAGAGGGCGGAGGGGCTGAGGGCAGGGGCTGAGTGCAGGCAGCAAGGAGCAATGAAGTGGGTCAGAAAGGGGGCGCCTGGTGGGCCACAGCAAAGAGCTTCGGTTTGCCCCCACTGGGAACCCAGTGATAATCCTGAGCAGAGGCCTGATGTGGTCTGCCCTCCCCTCCCCCCTGCCTTGTCCCCCTCTGCTTGGCCCTATGTGGGCTGGTCCATCCCTCAGCATTTGACTGCACCTTATCCTTGACCCTTAGAAATGCCATGGACACCTGTGGGCACCCATCTAGCTCCACGAAGGTTCTCACCAGCCTTGTTGGCTAGTCATTAAGCCAATGGGAAAAATCAGAAGGAACTTAAGTGGCCAATGACAAGGGGCAGGTGAAGTGTGCTTGATGCCATGAAGGAAGGCACACAGTCATTAAAAGGGTAGAAGACTAATGACATGGAAGCCTATGTACAATGTACCCAAGAGTCATGCAGAATCTATTAAAAATATTTACACAATAGACAACAGACTGGAAGGGTTATGGGATTAGCTGTGAGTTTTCTTCTTTTGGTTTATCTCCCTCCCAGGCAGAGTAGATAAGAGGATCACATGGGAGAAGGGGTGAGGGGGCCCTAAGCGCACAGTAGGCACTCAGTCCTACCGGTGGGATGGCTCCTGCTCTCTCGGGAGCTGGGTTCTCTCCAGCCACGTTAACCTGAATAGGGGAGAGGCTCCGGCTAGGGAACCAGCTGTGTGACCCTGGGCTTCAGAGTCCCGGGTAAAAGGACATTACTACTTTGCAGGCTATGACCTTGTGGGACCGTCATGAACTATGCCACGAGGGACGTGGGAGAAGAGAAAAGTTCAGAAGCCCCCAAGCTGAGGAGACCCCCAAGTCTGATGCCAAGAGGGTCTGGGGCAAAGTCACTGGGGATGTAAGGAGCTCCAAGGGTCCTGCACTGGGGATGCCACCTGGCTCGAGCACGACCCCTGAGAGAGGGACTTCCTAAGAAGAAGCACCTTCTCCGTTCCCCCAACTTCTAAAGATTGCCCAACCTCGGTCTCTGTCCTGCCCATCGCGCCCTCTGTCTGAGACCAAACTCTGAGCTGCCCTCTCTGCTCTGCCCTGCTCTCTGTTCCCTTGGGGGCAGGCACTCAGGGTTTAGGGACGGAAGCTTGCTGACCTGTGGCTGACCCTTACTTGTTTTCCACAGGTCTGTGCCTTGTGTGAGGAATCAGCCTGAGACTTCCCCGTGGGCAGCTGACCTGGTGATTTTCTTCCCTTCTCACTGCTCCAATCACCCATCACTGCTGCTGGCCAGTGGAACATTCCCGGGCCTAGGATGGGGCCCCCTACACCCATATGCCCACCCTGGAAAAAAACAGAAGAGCTGTCTACTTGGCAACAGGCCAGCAAATTCACATCCCATTTTTCCTTCCCATCCGCTGCCCAGACCCTGTGGCTGGGATACACGTTGACCCTACCCCCACCCCTGCATCTCAGGAGCTCAGTCAAGAGACCAGTGGAAGCAGAGGAGGAGTAACTGCATGGGAGTGTCTTGGGCCCCCTGCTCTAAGTAGCAGATCTGATTGTGCCCCAGGGAGGTAGAAGGGAGTTCCTAGACCAGACTGCTCCTCCCACAATGGCACTGTTTGGAGTGCCTGGGCTAATTTGTCTCCATGACACTAACGCTTGGCCAAGCTGAGCCAGCCCGTCTGTCCTGCAGGTGTGTGATAGGCCAGTCCCCAGAAGGTCCCTCAGTAGCCTGAGGAGTTGCATTGATCTGCTGGGAGAGGCTATAGCCAGCAGGAGAACCCTGGACACCTTCAGCCCAAGACAGAGAAGGCTCCTGAAACTACACTCAGGACTTGCCCGTGTTTGTGTTCTCCAGAAGCACACACAGCGTGAGGTTGCGTCCCAAGCTCTCCTCTCATCTCCCCTCTGCTCGTGTTCCCCGGAGCCTGCCGCTGCTTAAGAAGCTGCCCTTCCTTCCCCGACATCCTGTGTGAGGGCTGTGTGTGGCTGTGGCCTCCCAGCTGACGGGTGTGAGCACGCCCCTGCACCTCTTACCAAGGGGAGTGCTGGGGCAGGGCTCTAAGCGACTGGAGCAGCTGCTGACCCCTCCGGCATCTGTTCGTGCCAACTCAGATGCTCAAGGCTGCTTTGCAAGTGCCCATGTTGCCCTGGGAAACCCAATCTCCCAGAGGCACCAGGCAGGCCTCCGGCCAGCATCTTAGCAACCAGACCTTGGCTGAAAGTGCACCTCTGGAGGTGGGACTAAGAGAACACAGACAGAGAAGGGGCGGGAACCAGAGACCTGTCGTCACTGCTGTTCTTAGGCAACAAAAGGGATCCAGAGTGAACTATGGCCAGATCCTACTTTAAGCACTTTACACGCATCATCTCATGTAATTCTTACAGTTACCTATGAAACAACCAATTCCGAAAGCTATCAAGCCCAAGCAGCTAGTAAGAGTCCAAGTCCCAATCTGACCTCCAACCTGACTGCAGAACCTTCTGCTCAGTTCGAGCCTCTCTCCCAGGACAAAGGGGCTGGCCAACAGTAGGCTGAATGGGACCACCTGGGGTCAGCAGCCAGACCTTGACATTACCCTCCCTGGTTGGCTTCAGGTCAGTTGCCAACCCCCCTACCCGACCCCCATGGATCCTATGGAGCCACAAGCTAGTAGCACAACCTTGGGAGGGCCCTCCAGCCACACCCGAAGCTCCTCCTACCGGGCTTCCCTCACTAGGCCGTGAGAAAGGGGTGGCAAGAGGATGGGGTGTGAAGTGGGAATACATGCATCCCCGCCAACACATCCCCATTCTAGGGGCCTCAGTCCCCTTCTGCAACCCAACACCAGACTCTCTCCAGGAAAGTGATAGATTGGATGTGGTCAAGCACCAAGAAAAGCAAAGCCATTCTGGGAGAAGGTAGACAGCTTGCCTAGGGTGGAGGTGGATAGGCTGCCTGGTTCATCCATTCTACGCCACCCTCAAAATTTGCCTCAAAACTTGAACAGCTGACCCAACAAGCTTCCAGAAGATGTCAGCTCCAGCAGCAAGGGACCATGCTTATCCTGCACATGGTTGTATCCCCAGGGCTTAGTGCCCTGACACATAGGAGGCACTCAAATTTTATTTAAAGAACTCCCTCACCTCCTGGAAGTCTGCCCTCAAACATGACCTTCTTGTCAAGGCCCAACCTGACCATCTCTTAAAGTCGCAACCTGCCCCCCACCAGAGGGGTCCCAATCCCCCGCTTTAGTTCTTACTCTGTGTCACCTTTAACATATTATTTATTACTTACACATATTTTCTGTCACTCATGCTTCCCATCCTTTAGAATGTGAGTCCTGTGATGGCAGAGAGCTTTGCTTTGTGTATGGATTATGCCTGGTGTCTAACCCATGCTGGGCACACAGGGGCACCAGTTAATACTTGTTGGATGATTGAATGAACAGCTAGGATTGAATGGGGACCATTCAAACCAGGCAAATGTCTTCTCCATTTGGGAGCCACTGACTGACCCCTAAGAGCACTGGGTTGGGCCCCACAGGGTCCCTCAGGGAACTTCCCTATCCTGTTCTCAAGTCTCTGGCCAAGGCCAGGGTCATGTGAACATCACGCCTGGCATCCTGCTGGGGGTACCTTATGGGCCCCTGCCTCAGCCTGAGGCGCCACGACACCCAGCTCCTTGGTAAGGAGAATCCAAGAATAACATTATTTACTCAAGTCCTGTGCCCAGATGTCCCTCTCATCAAACCCTGGGAACACTGAGTCAGGAGTCTTGAGAGAAGACTCCAGTGTGCTGAATTCCTGAAGGGGAGAGTCAGGTCCCTAGCAGCTTCCCTGTCCCCACGCCCAGAGCAGCCTCTCCTAGCTCAAGAATTCACGGTGGTTCCTAGGAAGGGGAAGGAGCCGGGTGACTCTTCAAAGTACCAGTTTCCTCTGAGAAGCAGGGTGGGGAGGGGAGATCACCCCAAAGGGAGCTGGGCGAAGCCCCATGGTGACAGGCACAGGAAGGAGAGGGTCTCCTGGGGAAACCTGGGGACCCAGGGCTGGAAAAGGACAAGCAGTACCGGTGGCCCCACTGAGGGACATCCATCTCCTGCCCTATAGCCCACTTCTCCCTGCAAACTGCTACCGAACAGGGGAAAACAAAGTTGCCAAACAGACCTGGCACGCCTCGACCCAGGAGCGGCCCTGATAGGGATACCGCCAGAGCGAGATAAGAAGACTTCTCAGAGCAGAGTACTCAGGATAAGTAAGTCCGGGTGGCCAGTGCTGCTCCAGCAGCCAACCTAGGAGCAGGGATCATCGACTGGCCTCTTGGGCCTCCACCCTGGCCTCTAACTCAGGTGTCTCAACGGCTGCCTCTGACATATCTGGAAGGGCCAGGAAGGCTGAGTAACCCTTCAGGAAATCCCATATTGCTCCTGGAGTCTCCTGCCCGGGATGCTCAGTGTCTCCAATGGGTAGACAGCAGGTCAAAGACCGATGGCAAAGGCTCCAAACTTCCCAGCTCTCTGTACCACTTTCTCTCTCTCTCTTTTTTTTTTTTGAGGAAGATTAGCCCTGAGCTAACATCCGCTGCCAATCCTTCCCTTTTTTGCTGAGGAAGACTGGCCCTGAGCTAACATCCGCTGCCAATCCTTCCCTTTTTTGCTGAGGAAGACTGGCCCTGAGCTAACATCCGTGCCCATCTTCCTCTACTTTATATGTGGGGCACCTGCCACAGCATGGCCTGACAAGTGGTGTGTAGGTCTGTATCCAGGATCTGAACTGGCAACTCCCGGCTGCTGAAGCGGAACTTGTGAACTTAACCACTGCGCCACCAGGCTGGCCCCTCTGCACCACTTTCCCTATGGGAGAGAGGCTCCTGGGGCCGGAAGTCCTGGTAGGAAAGGACACCCCTTTCCTAAACGAGGTTGAAAGGAAGCACTATGGAGTTCCCAGAACATTTCCTTAATGACAGCAGAGCCGCACAGGAATGTGCTCCCCTACAAGAGGGTGCAGAATGTATACAGCCAAGCCCTCCCCTGAGCAGAAAGCAGAGCAGATTCGATTCTACGCCCTCCCCCTGCCCCAGGAAAGGCCCCCAGCTGGGGCCTGGCCACCAGGCCTCATTCTTGCCTCTCCCAAGGAGCAGAGAAGTACCAAGGGCCCCTGGAACACAAGGTGAGGTTAGGAGAGGCCCCTGTCCTCTACCTCTGACTCCCCTACTCCCAGGGAGCAACGTCCTTGTTTTCTAAGTTCTGACTTCCAGAGGCTTTTTAAAAAATCATGACCTCTCGGCTGATTTCTGGTCAGAGAAGCCAAATTCCCTCACAACCCATCAGGCACATCCAAAAGGCCCAGACATCTGCCCCAAAGCCCCAAAGTGACCATGCTTCTTATGCTTCACAGGGAAGAAGCTCACCCACACCTGGTGCCAGCTGGCCATGGGCCAGGCCACACGTGTTCGTGACATTTTCCATCCTCCTGTCAACATCTGTAAGAAAAGGCTCATTGAGGCTTGGCATGGTTAAGTGACTGAGCCAAGGTCATGTAGCAAGAAATCAGCAAGGTCCGATTCAAAGCTACACCTGACGTCTGGAAAGACACTAAAACTTAACGAACACTATGTCTGAGGAAAAAGACTGTGAGGCCAGAGGGACAAGTGTTTCCCTCTTATTTTATACTTTCTAAAATGTTCCATTTTCCCTGCTATGGCTTCTATTATAACCTTTTATGTTTCTTAAACCAACAAGGGTCATCTTGCATTATAGGCCTTTTTTTTTTTCTCTTAATGCAATTCTGTTTTAAAAAGTTACTAAGTTATTAAAATTACATCAGTCTGCCACCAAAGGAGACATTCCATCTCCCCAAAAAAAGAGTAGGGATGAAGAATGACCTCAAACCCTGGAAACACTGTCCGTGGCCCCCACGGAGACTGGCCCAGTCTAACTTCAGAAAAGAGGAGCGAGCCCTGGTTAGAGTCCCCAGAGCTGGGTTTGAGTCCTGACTGTCATAAGTGAGCACTGCGGGCAAGAAAACCAAATCCAAATTCCCCGTCCATAAAATAAAGAAGTTGGACCATGGGCCGGCCTGGTGTTCCTGGTTTCAGAACCCAGGTGCAGACCTACACACCACTCATCAAGCCTTGCTGCGGCAGCAGCCCACATACAAAATAGAGGAAGACTGGCACAGATGTTAGCTCAGGGCCAATCTTCCTCACCAAAAAAAATAATTTGGACCATATCTCCCAGGACCCTTTCCATGCCTCAGCTCACACAGAACCAGACTGTCTTCCTCAAGAGCCACTTCTGACCTTGGCTTCCCCTGGGCTGGGCCACAGCTCTTCTACACTGCCGCCCTGTTCTTCCCACCTGGGGTTTCCTGTCTCCCTGACACACCCATTCCCTCCCGGTTCCCCTCCTCTGCAGCCAAACAGGACCTTCAGTTGTAAACTCTGCAGAGAGGGTCCCTAGAGGTCAGGTTAAGCCGCCCTGCATCTGGCACATGGATCCCCATGGGAAGGGGTGCTGAGTCTAAGCCCTGCCTGCCTCACGCAAAGCTCACCCGTCTCAGGTGAGAGCCTCAGGGGGCCAGACCACAGCTCTCCTGTGCACAGACAATTCTCCCCACAGCCAAAGGTCAGTGTGTCCACCAACCGTCCAGCAGGAGCAAACCAAGAGCAAACTTTGCACACTTTCTTGGCAAGACAGAATTTTCCACTCCTCGCCAAGTCCCAGCGTACCACAACGCAACCCCACCCCTGTCGTCGTGGAAAACAGACTGGGTCTCCGTACCGTCCCCTAAGGTGTCCGAAGCCGCCCGAAGCGGAGAAAGGCCCCGAGACTGAAATTCCCCCCGCGGGCTTCCTGCGTCCGGGGATTAGGAGGCACAAAGGGCCAGCAGGGAGAGGGCCCAGATGGCAGGGGCAGGGACTAAGCCGCCGAGGTAACGCGCTCCGGCCCCTGCTCGCTGAGAGAGAGCCACTGGAGACGTGCGCCGCCGGGATCCCCGGCCAGGCGCCTTGCACGTGAGGCCGGAGGCCCAGGGACCCCATCCCCGCCCGCAGTGACCCCCGCACCCAGCCGGGCCGAGCACCTGTTTCCTTGCTCCTCAAAACCAACACTATTGTGCAAGCCCGAAACTCCCATTCTGCAATCACGGGCGGAGCCGGCGGAGAAAAGTTCTCAGCGGCACTCTCCACAGGTGTCTTTCTCCCAGACGAGCGGAGCGACGGGATCCAGGGCGGCGGGCGGATCTGGGCGCAGCCCTCCCCGACCGACCCGGGGAAGCCGGGAGTCCTGGCCCTCCCCTGCCTCTCCGCCCCGAGTGGCGGGCGTCCCGAGGGGCGGGCCCAGGCCCGAGCCTCACCTGGAACCCCAGGCCGGCCCCCGCCCGAGGCCTCGGCGTCCCTCGGCGCCCGCCGCCGGCTCCCCTCAGTCCGCCGCCGGCCCACGGGCTGCTGGGCGGCCGTCTCCTTCCTGCTCACCTCCGGCGCGGCGAGCGGGGGGCGGAGCCGCCTCTATTTACATAAAGGGCGAGTCGATCCTGGCTGCGGAACCCCGCACGCCGGGCCCCAGCGGCCCTCCCCCGGGCCTGGCCCCGCCCCCGCCGCGCCCCCCGCCGACCGGGCGAGGGCGCAGCGCGGGCGCCGCGCTCGGGCCAATCCGCGGCCCAGAGGAGCGGGGGGGCGGGGCCGCGGCCCGCGTGAACAGGCACGAGGCGCTGCCGGCCCGCCCCCGGCCTCACCTGCGCGCACCTGGCCACAGGACGGCGCGCCGCGCCCAGTGTCCCGCCGCTTCCCGGAGAAGTAAATAGTTCCCGGAACGCGCGGGGGCCTAGGGCCACCTCCGAGGCTGACTGCAGAGAGGAGCCGTCCCTCCCACAACTCGGCTCCGGGCTGCCAAGGGAGGGGCATAGCCCCGCGGGCTCTTCCTGAGAGCGCTCAACCCAATCAGAGGGTGACGGGCGGACACAGAGCCAGCTTTCGGGGCTTAAGAGCGAGGTGGCATGGGACCCGGGCGTCGCTGCGAGGAGCCTCCCCTCGGACGAGCCCCAAGCCTGGAACCCCCTCCTCCGAGGCGCTGCTGAGGCAGGCAGGCGCCCGAGGCCACAAGGGACAGCGACAGCGACTGGAGTTTTTAGCGCCAGGGAGAGGATTGGAGCGACGAGAGGCGGGAGCGGAAGGGGTGCGGAGGACCGGCCCGAGGCTCGGGGCGTGAATGGCGCGCTCCGCCGCACAGCTCCAAGCGACTAGGGTTCCAGCCACTCCGACTTGGCTCCTCTCGGGCACTCTTCAACTCGGACCCGGCTGCGTTCAAGGAAGGACCGATGGAGTGCGGGCCTCGCTCCTCGGACTACCCTTTCAGAAAGCCAAGATGACTAGAGGTCTGTGACTTCCATCCCCTCCGGCGCAGGCCCTGAGAAAGGTGCGGGATCTCGTTCCTGCCCTCCCGCGGGCTTCTCTTAGGTCCCGCACCAGAGAAAGCAGCGCTCTCTGTAGGTGGGCAAAGCAGGGGTGAGGGCCTGGGGGCCAGTTTCGCGGACAACCCCGGATGTGGGGCTGGGGAACTTGTTCAGTATTTCGAGCCAGCAGAAAAGGCATCTATCTTTTAATGGCTTTGGCTTTATTGCATGAAGCAGGCACCCTCTCATTTAAAGGCACAGAGTCCTCTCTTCTGCCCCACCTCTCTGAGTCTCTGAAATCTAGTGCTGAGTTCCAGAAGGATCACTGCAAGGCAGCAATCTCAGGCCTGGGGCTTGGAAGCACTGCGGCAGCCAGGTGTAGGGCAGAGCTTCGCTCTCCTGCAAGCATCAGACACCCAGGGCCACGGCCCAGACTGGCCCCTGCAGCTACAGGCCAGAGTCTGGGTGTAGGAGGCAGCTGAGATGGTCCCTGAGAGTAGATTAGTCCAGGTCCCCCAGAGCAGGCCTCAGGTCCTGCCAGAAGTGCACGGTCAGTGTTCCAGATCCCTGGGCAGCGTGAAGTCCCTGAAGCTGTAAAAGGAGATGTCTCCATGATCCACCAGGGCAAAGATCAGAGGAACATCCCCACACTGGTAGGACAATCGCTTGAGAGTGCAGAGGTCTGGGACTGGCTCATCAAACCTGCAGGGATAAAGGTTAGACTGAGACCCAGACATAGGCCCCCATTAGCTGTGAGACCCCAGTCCTCTCAGGCTCCCACGGAAGGGAGACTGACACAGGAGTTGGGGTACAAGAAGTCTGGCCCCTGGGCTCTCCTGGGTAAGGGGACTAGGAAGAGTGGGAGTCTCACCACTCTCAGCCTGTAAATCCCTCCAATTCACACCCTTCTGCTGGGTGAGCTGGGACTAAAGTGGCACAGGAGAGAGACCACCCAAAAATGCCAGGAATGAGAGCTGAGGACTGGGAGGTTTGGGTTCCCATAGCACTAACTGGCTGTGTGGCCACAGGTCGGTCACATAATCTCTCTGGACCTTAGGTTCCTCTCAGGGATTGGCAATGGGCCAGGGGTGTGGAGAGGGGGAACACTTGGTTCACAAGAGGACTAGGAGCAGTGTAGGAACAGCACTTGCTGGTCTCATACCCACTAATGCACATCCGGGCATGGGGCTTGCCAGGGTTATTCTTTCGGAAGGAGGCCACAGCGTCGGCCTGGTAAACATCAAAGCTGATCTCCAAGCCCCCAGCCTTCTCCAGCAGCCTGAGGACAGAGTGAGAAACCTTAGGAAGCAGGGACTTTCCTCCTCTATCTTTTCTTTCCACGCCACTCTTTCCCTCCCCTGAACTGAGGTCCTGCTGTGACGTGCCACTTGAGGGGCAGTGAGGGGTTTGGCTGGGCTGCCTAACTCAGAACATTAGGATAATCCACCTTTTGTCTCCTGCTCCTCCCTCTCCCCTAGACACACATGAATATTAGCCAGGATCCCTGGAATGACTCCCCAGTTCATGCCCAACTTAAGGAGTCAAATCCCAGCTGCCAGCCTACTGTACTGTGGAGGCGGCACTACCTGGAAACTCACCCGGCACCGCCATCAGCAAGGTGTGTCATCTGCAGCACAGAGATCTGCTGAAGGACTGCGGCTACAAGGACAGTGAGAATAAGGCCTTGGGGAGGGGAGTCAGCCATCTACAGACTCCCGACATTTCTGAATCTGCCATCTAGTTTAGGATTGTCAGATTTGGCAGATTTTGTTTAGCATATGCGTATCCCATGCAATATTTGGAACATACTTACACTAAAAAAATTAGTTGTTTTTTTATCTGAAATATAAATGTAACCTATCCGACAACCCAAATCTAGATACTTACAATCTACCATGCTCCCATAGGTATTCTAAGTAGTTCTGAATCCCCTAACACCATTCTTGCCCTGAGTTCCCTGTTCTTAACATGCAGGCCATACCGCAAGGCTTCCTTTTATTTGGCCAGCATATCACCTCCCTGTTCCCCTGTAACAGAGTCGGGAGAACAGGGGACCACAGCTAGTCGGTGGCGGAGCCACCCAGATGCATTTGTTTATGATTTTAAGAATGTGACCATAGTTTTCGTTCCTCCTCGCCTCTCCTCAGGCACTAACTCGCCAACTCTAAACCTTCCCACATGAGTCCTTCTGCAGTTCCCAGAACGGACTGCCCTTGTGGGTTCCACTCCACTGGACAGCTCTCTCCTCCCCATCTTTCTTAAGCCTCAAGCAGTCATGGTTAATCTGTGCCCCTTTCAAAGTCTCGTGATTCCTCAGCTGCCAGTGGCCTGTGGGGCTGTGGCAGGGTGATGGGGTACCTGGGGAGTCTGCCTGGCCAGGACTCAGCAAGGGAGTGACAGGCTGGTCCCACAGGTGTGGGGGGCGGCTCTGGGTCTTCTGCAGGTGCCGCCTCTGCAGCAGCTGCTTGTACTCCCACCAGCTAGAGCAGCGCTGCACCTCGGGATCCGAGTTTACATCCTCCCGGAAGTGCTGGGCCTCTGCCTGTTGCTCCCGTTCCCGCCTGGAGAGCTTCTCCTTCCGCTGGTTCAGCTTCTGGCACCAGGACTTGGTGTCTGTCTCCCGCCCAGTGATGTTGGCGGGGAGCAGCTCTGGGGCTGGGGCAGGCAGGAGGGTGTGGCGACTATCTGAAGCCATGTTGGGGAAGGAGATCTGCTCAAAGTTCCAGCGTGGCTTACAAGCCCCCTGGACCCCATTCTCTACTTTGCCACTCTCGTTTCTGCACCCCACCCCCTCCCTGGTCAGGACAGAGCAGGGCTCCGGGGACCCCAGAAGCTGAAAAGGGCCCGCTGGGCCCTTTACAGGGCTTGACTCCTGGGGTTTCTCCTCTGGGCATCGGCTGTTCTGGTTGCGGGGAGGTGGGCTGGAGGCTGCCAGTCTCTCGAGTGTCCCATCCACCCCCTGCAGGGGGTTCTCCAGGGCCTTGGGCTTCTTATTAATGGACCTGAGGGGCATGGGAGGAAATGCAGCACATCTGCTCCTGATTGCTGAGGTGCACATGTCCCACCTGTGCCCTACTGCCTCCCAGAGCCTACACAGCAGCTGCCCAAGCCCAGCTCTTACACCCATGCATTCTCCAAGGTCCCAAACACCAGCACTCCCTCAATAGCTCTGCTCCCCAGAACTCCCTGGGGAGTGGCAATGTGGGCATTACCGAGAGCTGGCGCTCCTCTTCCTCTTGCCATGCCAATCTGCCAAGTGCTGGGCACTGCCATCCAAGTTCAGCTGCCTCTCGTAAGGTGACAGGATCGAGCTGTGGGGTGAGAATGGGGCAGGCAACTGATCTGCCTCCTCAGCCTGGTGCTCCCAGTGGAATTGGTGAGGGACTGGCCCAGAAGACAAGTCAGTGGGCTAGGGTCAGAGCCACACCCAAGGGCGGAGGCCTCAGAGAGATCTGCACTTGGGGTACATGGAGGCAGCCACATGGGCGTGCCCATGAGTCTTTGCTAGGCCTCTGGGTCTCACCAATGGCACCTCTGAACAGAGGCTCACTGGAACCAGGGCTCTGGCAGAGCCAGCAATAAATGATTAACACGGGTGAGAAAAATCAAGAGGACTAGAAAACTTAGAAAATACAAAAAAATAAAAATGAAAATAAAAGCCATGGATACCACTGTAACATTTTTGTTTCTTATAAATACACATACTGTCTTCTCTTTGTATGTTTTTTTGTATCAGAAGTAATGTTGTACTAACATACTGCTGTGTGATCTTTTTTTTTCCACTCAATAACCTATTACAGACATGGCCCCTTACCACTACAGCATTCTTCCCTGCCACAATTTTCTTATGGCTTTAAAGCTGCACTGTCCAATATGGTGGCCACCAGACACAAGGGGCTATTTAAATTAAATTTAAATCCATTAAAATTAAATAAAATTAAAAATTCAGTCCCACAGTTACACAAGCCACATATATTGGACAGCACCGACAAAGAACATTTTTATCACTACAGAAAGTCCGGTTGGACAGTGCTGCCCTAAGGGATACACACTAATTTGTGTGACCATGCCTTCCGAATTGGACTCATAGGATGTTTCCAAGTTCACTGATTTTACAGAGTGATGGTGTTTTGTGAAAGCTCAGAGCAGGGGCCGGGGCAGGTGGGGCAGTGACTTTGCTCTCTGCTCCTCCTCAGCAATGAGCACAGGGCCTGGCACCCAGTAAACATTGTTCAATGAATGAATATGAATGAATGAACATTCTCACAGGTGAACTCACCCACACATCTCTGCCTATCTCCTTGGGATATATTCCACTTTCAGGAATTAAAGGATGTGCCTGTTTTAGAGCTTTCATGACACACTGTGAAGCTGCAAAGGCTGTACCCGTTTCTACTCCAAGTCTGAAGGTCTCTGTGGCTCTTAGCAATGCTGGATTACTCATGATCTTCAGAGGCCCCAGAAGGAAAGAACATCTATCCCAGCAACAGGGATGTGACACCCTACTCAACTGTTAATTCCTCACTCAGTCCTTCATTTGTGCGTGCACTCAACAAATCTGCTTGCCCACCTACTAAGTGCCAGGCACTGTTCTGTATTGCATCTCCATGCTCACGGTGAGCTGTAGGTGCTCAATCGTTATCTGTGGAGTGAACAGGCTGAAGATGGGTCTCAATTAGATAACCCAGGATAAGGTGAAATGACCCAGATTCATCCCAACATGCCTCTCAATAGAGCAATTCCAGCAGAGGCCCTCAGTCCATGTCCAGGGAGCTCCAGCTCCAGCTGAGGATTCCAGGTGAGGAGAGGCCACTTCCCACTTTGGGGCCAGTCAGCCAGATCCCAGGGCTAGAGCAAATGGGAGGGAAATGGGATAGGGATTTACCTTGGTTGGAATCGTCGAACCACATAGCCCAGTCTCTTCAGATGGCTGAAGACCTCAGAAGAAAAAAAAGTAAAAGTCAGACGTCTAAATAGTTTCTTCAGACAGAAGCCAATGCCCACGCCCCCTCCCCTGCCCCTCCTGCACACCCCCCGATTCCAAACCCTGGGACTGGTTAGACCACACTCCATTATAAACACTCTCCCCAAACTAAGAGCTCAGTATGAATCCCCATCTCAGTTATGTTACTGTGGGCACAAATGACATTTAGTGGTTTCTTGATTTAAAAACAAATCCAAAAAAGCTGATAGCTGATGGACAAGGAAAAGAACTATACCCCAGAACATTTTCATACCAAAGCAGACAAAAGTGAAGCTCCAGACTACAATATGGACAAGATGGGAGAGAGTGGTAGACATCCCCTCTCGCCCACCCCTCCACAGATATGAGTGGGATGGGAGTGGTCTTTGGTAAAGAGTCACATGTTCATCCATGTGTCCCTGTTTCCATATCAGATATCACGTATCCATATCAGATGTCAGAGAGACGTATACAGGAATGTCTCCCATCTTGCTTGATCTCTCAGCAGCCTCCAACATAGCCGACCACTTCTTCCTTGAAAGACCTTCTCTGGGCATCTGTGCCGCCACCTCTCCCTGTTCTTCTCCTGCGTTACTCCTCAGTCTATTTCTGGTTCCTTATCTTCCCCCCGAGCCCCTCACGTTGGAGTGCACCAGGTTCATTTGCTTGCTCATTTATATTTATTATCCAACTCCAAGATGTAAACACCGTGACAGTAGAGCCCTTCGCTGTCTTGTATCCCCAGCACATGGCTCTGTGTCTAGCACCTCGTAGGTTCTTGTAAATATTCATCGACTCAGCAGATGGGTGGCTCCTCTCTTGGGAGAAAGTGGCAGATACCTGGTACTGCAGGAAAGTCACAGTGTCCTCAGTCAGCAGCAGCTGGTAGGCCTCCTGGATAGACAGTGGCAGGTCTTGGTGGAAGAGCTGGATGGAACCCTGGAAGTGGGGCCAACAGCTCAACTTGTAAGCCCTCCCTGCAGTGGCACAGCCAATGGGGCAACTTCCCCGCTCTAACATCTGCGGCAACCCCACCCCAGCATCACAGCAAGAATATGGCCAACCAGGAAGGGGAGGGGAACAACACTAACATGGACTGGAATCCCTGCTCCCTGCAGGGTATCCTTGTCTACTTCTCTGGAAGGAAGGTTACACGCTCCCTGAATACAGCTGTGTATACTTTTTCTCCAGTAAACACATGTCCTTCTGCCCACACAACCCAGCTATCCCACTACTGGCTATTTATCCAAAGAACCTGAAATCAACAATTCAAAGAGACTTACACACCCCAATGTTCACTGCAGCATTATTCACAATAGCCAAGATGTGGAAGCAACCCAAGTGCCCATGACTGATGATTGGATAAAGAAGATGTGGCATATATATAGACACAATAGAATACTACTCAGCCATAAAAAAAGACAAAATCATCCCATTTGCAACAACATGGACGGACCTTGAGGGTATTATGTCAAGTGAAATAAGCCAGACAGAGAAATACAAACACCGAACAATTTCACACGTATGTGGACGATCAATACATGGTCAAGGAGAACAGATTAGTGGTTACCAGAGGGGAAGGGAGTTGGAGGTTGGGTATGAGTAAGGGAGCACATATATACCATGACTGACAAGTAATAATGAACAACTGAAATTTCACAATGTTATAAACTATTATGACCTCAATAATTTTTTTTTAACGTTAAAAAAACAAAAAAACACTAGTTTCTTGGTCCCAACCCTTTTCCCACCCTCCCAGAGCCTCACTCACACACTCCAGCAGATACAAGGCCTCTTCGGGGTGAAGCCGCTGCCGGCCCTGCTCTGAGAAGCCCATGGTCTGCCAGAATTTACCCTGCGTGGGACCCAGACCAAATGTCACAAAACAGCCAAGAAGGCAGAGAAGGCCAGCCCCCTGTCCCTGAGCCCCACTGCTCACCGCGGGAGACTTCAACTCCACGAAGCCCTCTTCCGGTCTCCACTCGGCGGTCACCAAGCTGCCCCTGGCGAGGAGTGAGGAGGGCTCCGTCTGTCCACCCGAGAAGTCTATGGGGTCCGGCCGCCCAGCCGCCCCGGCCCCGCCCCTGCCCTGCCCGGCCCGGCCCGGCCCGCCCCGCTCACAGGCGCTCCACGCGCTCCTCGGCCAGCAGCTGCCAGAGCTCCTCGCGGCACAGGCGCAGCCGCTCGGCCTGGGCCGCCGAGCCGTCGGGGAGGAAGTCCTTGGGGCCATGAGAGCGCTGGGGGAGCTTCTGGGACCGCGAGCGGGCGGCGAGGAGCTCCCGGGCGCTGGGGAAGGAGGAGAGGCGGGGTCAGCACCCTGCGGTCTGGGCCGCCCGGCTGGGCCCCGGCCGCCGTCCCTTCGCCGCGCCCCCCGCGCCGCGCCGCACCTGAGCACGCGCCCGGCGGGAACCTCCACGGCGGCGGGCTCAGCTCCGGGCTCCATCGGGCAGCCCTCCGCGTCTGCGCGCGCGCGCTCGCCGCCCTGCCCCGCCCACCGCCGCAGCTCCGCGGGGCCCTAGCGCCCGGGGATCCGGCCTCGGCTTGTCTCCGGATCCGCCCCGCCTGCTTTCCGCCTTCCTGGCTGTCCTGGGTCCTAGTGCCTCCCAGCAAACATGTGCCTCGATTCTAGGGGCAGAGTTTGCACGTTTCTGGATTTGCGGAAGCTCCCCTCTCCTGTCCCCAGCCCTCCACTGGGATCCTCCCTAGTAAAACTTGAGGAACCCGGCGTCTGAAAGTGTAGTAAGAATAGTCAAAGGCGTGACCCTCCCCTCCGCAGCCCTGGGCCGCTTTAGTCCCCACCACCCAGGCTGGACAAGGAGGGAAGGCGAGGGGGCTTAAAGGGAGAGTGGTGGGTTCTCAAATTCCAGCTTTGCAAACTTAAGGCCACCGGGGGCTGTCAGGTGCAGTCTGGGGAGATTCAGAGTTCCTTCAGGGTCTTCCGTTGGGCCCCTTCCAGGGGGCTTGGAAGCCAGGTTTCCAGGGCCGGGGGTAGGAGGCGCTGTCCGGCCCACGACGGTGCTGAAGCGCCTCCCCAGTCCTGTATTAGCACCTCCTCGAGGCTGGGGTCCCTGCCGCCGCCACCGTGGGCCGCTCCGACACTGTCCACTAGGTGGCACCATTGCTCCGACCAGAGGCTGTGGGTCGAGGACTCTGGCCGCGGGCGGAGGTCGCTACGGGAGTCCCAGGAGGAGGGAGGGGCCAAGAGGAAGGGGGCTTCCCAAGTGGGGTCCTGGAGTCTCAGTTCCCAAACCCCTTCACATCACTTATTCTCACCCACCCAGTCACACCCAGAGTATCTCGCCCTCGGGTCTGAACTCTACAGCCCCACGTTGCCCAGGATCGACCACCAGGACACAGTGGTACGCTCTCTCGCCCAAACCCCCTTAGCTTCACCTGGGCGCATGCGCTGACCGGGCAGCGCCCCAGGTCTGGACGCGCGCGATAGGGGCGGGGCCTGGCTCGGGTGGGGGCGGGGCCACACGCGCTGACTGACAGCCCGACTGCGCGGCCGGGACGGTCCCTCTGCTCCCGATCCGGCGGGAGGGAGGGGGGAGGGGCGGGATTTCCTGCGGGAGGCGCCGAGCCGGCCTTGGAAAAGGAGGAGAAGGAGGAGAAAACGGGTAAGGGGGACGGTGGGAGCCACCCTCCAGACTGCCAGGGGCCGAGCAGGGCCAGCCGGACCCGCGGCGGGGCGGCTGCGAGAGGTGAGACTGTGGGGCCTGAGCTGGGGATCAGTACCCTTGAGGGCGGGCACAAACTAACTTTTCTTGCGGGATCGGCGGGCGCCTCCGTCTCTCTGCTTCTTCCGTCCTCCTCGCGCCCCCTTATTCCGTCCTCCCGCATCAATCTCTCCGGCGCTTGGCGGTCCCGGTCTCTCCCGCCGCTTTGTTCCCGGGATCGGCCTGGGCTGGGCTGGGTTGGGGGGTTGCGCGGCGCGGGACGGGCATTCCGGGGGGCGGGGGAGCCAGCCCGACCCCAGGCACTGCCAGGGGCGCCCTCCCCCAATGCCGGCCGCGGGCCATGAGCGGGAGTGCCATCTGGGTTGGGCTTGAGACGTTTTGGGAGTGAGGGGTCCCCAACCAGGGCCCCAGGCCTGCGCGGGGCTCATGCCACAGGACTGGGGCAACAAACTTGCGGCCACTGAGGAACTGACGTAAGCTTTTCTGCTGTAAAGTCGAGGGTCTGGGCCTCAAGTTCAGGCTTGGGGGGCCGGGCTGCCCCATTTGCCAGCAGTGTCCCAGCTCTTGTCTCTGTTCTCTGCCCAGCTGCTTCCCCATCCCGCCCGAAGGGTGAGGATGGGTCAGCAACAGGTGCTGTAAAGCCTTTCTGTCCAGCAGGCAGAGCCCCGCCAGAAACGGGGGGACATAAGTTCCCCACTCCACCCTCTGAATTCATAAGGAACCCTGGGGCTAGGACATCCAGCTATTCTAGTAAAGCTTAGGTAGGGAGGAGTCTGGGAGTGACCCCTGCCTTGCTGCCTGTGTTGACCCTCCTGGGCCCCACCTCCTGGCCTACCAGTTGTCTGTGGGTGTCAGAGCCCCAGGCTGTGGAGAACAGGCTGCTCCCGGCCTGCCCCAGTGTGTCGTGCTGCCAGGGCCCCTCCTGCCCCAGGTTGAGGTGCTGCCAGGTGCCCTGGGGCCTCAGTGACTCAGCCTCTCCCTCCCAGAACACCACCTCCCCCCCCTCCAAACACTCCTCTCACTCATGGTGGCTCCCTCCTCTCTTGAGTGCTCAGCTTCTCCCTCGACTCTAAAGGGCAGCCGGGATGGTTTGGGGGCTCCATGGAGGCCCTGTCCTGCTCGTCCTCTGAGCCCTGCTTTGGGCCCCTTGCAGGCTCTGACCCAGCCTTCAGCAGGGGCTCTGCACCTTTTCCAGACCCCTGAGACCTGTTGCCTGCAGCTGCCCAAGGCCCGAGGGAATGCTGGCTGCTCTCTGGGTAGACATTGGTGTTCCTGATTCACTCTGGGAAGATTGGTGTGCCCAGTCCTGGCCCATCCTGGGGCCATCGGAAGCTGCAAGCTGATATCCGTCCAGATTTCCACGCAGCCTCCACCCACTCAGCAATCGGCTTTCCTGCTTGTGGCGGCAGCTCACAAAGCACCTTGAGGGAGTACCCGTCAAGCGCCTGACAAGAAGCCCACTGTCTGGGACACCAGACGCCCTCCCCCGGCACCCCTGACCCTCCAAAGGGCCAAGGCATGGCGCTCTGACACCTCTGCTTAGACCAGTTTCCGTGCCTCTGCCCTGGACTCCTGAGCTTGGAGCCCAGCCTGGGGACCAGAATGGGTCGTGAACAGGACCTGATTCTCGCTGTCAAGAATGGAGATGTGACTGGTGTGCAGAAACTGGTGGCTAAGGTCAAGGCTTCTAAGACAAGTGAGTACTTGGTGGAGCAACTGTCCAGCCGAGACCCTTCTCTGAGTGCTCAGGCCAAAGAGAGAGGCTTGGGGGTCACTGTGATCTGGGGACTTGGGGTGGGAGGACTGTCTGGTTCTGTACAAGTGCCTCTGTGTGGGAGAGCCAGAGAGGAAGTTGGGACCCCCCCTTGCTGTGCATCCTTAGGGAAATCACTTAACCTCTCTGGGCCTCAGTTTCCTCACCTGTAAAGTAGAAGAGTTGAAGTGCGTTCATTCAAATTTTTATTGAATGCCTATTGTGTGCCAGGCTTTGTTCTAAGCACTGAGCCACAGCTGTGAATAAAACAGACCAAAATTCCTGCCCTTGTGGGGTTGTCATCTAGCAGGTGGTTTTCCAGATGTGTTCTTTGGAGCCATGGGGTTTCTGGCAGTGGATTGGGAAAGACTGAACAGCTAGAGCTCCATCAGCCACCCCCCTCCCCCCAACCAGGGCGTCTCTGCATTTGTGTCTTAGCTTAATGGGGATGCTGTAACACACCTCTAAAGAGAGAGTTCTACTGCTCAAGACAAAGCTCAACACTATCTAACTGCTTGCTAAAGCCCCTTTGCCCCTGACCTATTTGCCAGTGTCCCCTAGTGGTGGTGGTGGTGGAGGGTGGCAGGGGGGCGGTGGCCAAAGCTAGTTTTCTGGAGGTTTCTCCATAACCTGGGGGCTCTGGTCTTAACAGGGTTGTGAGGGCCCATGCATGGGTGGCCACACCTGAGCCCCTTCTCTTATGTACCTCTGTGGTGAGATCCCCAAGGACAGTAGACCTGTGGGCTTCAGGGCCAGCTCTCCAGGCCATCCCAGGAGGACACTGGACTTGTCCCCTTGAGTTCCTGGAACAGCAGGGGCAGGAGGTGGCTCCTGCATCACACTGTGCAAGGGGGGCTGGGGGGTCGTGCGGGTCCCCCTGCCCGCCCCCCCCCCCTCCCCAGTGCTGGGGCTCTAGCCCCAAGACACACCTTGGTCCTGTGCAAGGGAAAGAGCCCCTCAGGCTACCTGAAGACATTTAATTATCCCCACCCACACCTGCGAGCACGAGCGCCAGAAGGAAGGATTTTAAGGGCCTGGGAGCCACAGGCTGCTCCCGCTTGGGCATCAGGGCAGAGACCTGGGTATAGGGAGAGGGAGCTGTGGCGGGGGTCTCTGTGCCCTTGGGAAGTGTATCCAGGGTGAGCACAATGAGAGGGAAGGTGCTAAGGAGGTCCCAGGAGAGGGCCCTGGAGGCCCAAGAGTGGGAACCACTCCTCCCCTCCCCTCACCTCTGTGTTGTTTTTGGCGACCTGCCCAGTGGGGCCTTGGTTGAGCTGCTGCTGGCCTCACAGCCCTGCGGCCTCAAAGTGAGGCCCTTGGGAGGGCAAGCGGGTGGGGTCTGGAGGCTGATGGCGGGAACTTTGCAGCCAGGTGCCCTGGGGAAAATGTCTGTGGGGGAAGCTGTCCCTTTCCCCAGCCCCTAAGGGATTTGCACAGAGTGACAGGACAGGCACAGAGTGACGGAGTCTTGGGAAAACTGATGACAAAAAGGAGATCACAAGGTGGCATTTGCAAATATTATAATCCCCTCAGTTCTCTGTGAGATCGGTATCTCTATATGTACTTTACAGATGAGGAAACTGACACTCAGAGAAGGTTAGGGATTTGCCCAAGGTCACACAGCCATTGTGTGGCAGATCAGAGACAAGCCTGTGCCCTGACCCTTGGCTGCCCATCAGAACAACCTGGGATTGTTCTGAAAGTGTGGACTACCTGGTCTTCCCTCAGAATTAGAATCATCCGGAGAGCCTGGGACTCTGCAATTTTGACAGCTCTCCAGGTGATTCTAAAGCAGTTCTCAGAAAGGAAGCTGGGAACTCCTGCTCCATACCACAGAGAGGCGAAGGAAACTGCCAGGGGGGAGGGGTCAGGGCTCCCCTTTTTCCTCTGGGGGGTGGCTAGAGCTTTCTGGCTGTCCAAAGAGAGATGCTTCCTCAGCCTCTTGCATCTGATGTCTGGTCGCTTGGGGCCAGCATTCCCTGCTCACCCAGGTCCTCTTCAGGGAGCAGGTGGCTGGGAGGAGAGGGGCGCACTTGCCCTGGCCTTGCCCCTGCCCTCTCTCCTTCCTTCCCCCACTCCCTTTCTGAGCTGTCTCCTTCTCTGGCCAGAGGAAATGGGGTGGGTTGGGGGTGGCCCACTGAGCTCACATCCTCTGCCTAAGTCAGGAGTGCCCCCCCCCCCCCAACCCCCGGAGCCGGGCCTGGGAAGAAGATTGTGCTCCAGGGGAAGTGCCTGGATCCAGTGCCAGGAACTGGGACCCTCCGCCCTCCCGCCAAGGTCCCCAGCCCAGTCACTGTGAGCCTCTCCCCCACCGCCTTTCCGGCCATTGTTCTGGAAAGAACAGCCACCCAGCTTGTCCCTGCCCCTGTTCCTGTCCCTCCTGTCACGTTGTCCTGCCACTCCCCGGAGGGGCTGCATCTCGTCACTGAGTTGCCCCATCCCGGGGTGTCCAGCCTGGCAGCAGGTGGAAGGTGGGCGGGATGCAGGACTTTCTGTGTCTCTTCCCTGCTGACCTCATCCTCTTCACTGAGTCTCAGAGAGAGACCGTGGCTCGCTGAGGTCTCACCACAAGTAAGAGGGAGAAGAATTTGAACCACACACTTCCTGCTTCTAGAGCCCCTGTTCTGTCCACTGCCCTGAGTGGTTCTGTGTGACAAGGACTTTCCAAGGGGGCTAGAGGAAGATGGGGAGGCCTGTGTCTCTTCGTAGCGCCGCCACCCCCTTACCTCCTTCGTCACTCCTTGGCTCTGTATTTACCTTTTCGGCAGTAACGTAATTCGTAATTCAGCTCAGCCTTAAGTGTGGCTATCATCTCCCTCCCCATCCCGTGCTCCTCACTGCAGTGTTGGGCCCTCCCTATTGGAATGAGGCCCTTTCTTGCTGGGGTATTCAGGGGCCCACTAGGGCCTGGGGGGCAGGCCTGGACCAGCATGCTTGGCACCCTGCCCGGCAGGGTTGAACCAGGCCTCCTCCTTCACAGCAGGGGTGGGTTCCAGCAGGAGGCAGGGGCAGCCTGTGACAGGCATTCCCCTTCCACTCCCCAACGCTCACGAGGGACCGCCCCCTCCCATGCTCTGGCTCATGCCTGGAGCACACCTGCATAAATCCTGTTCCTGTCCCTGAGTGGGAGATGAACCAGCATCCTGCTCCGGCCCCTAGTTCCTCTTGCCACCACCCGGCAGAGAGACCCTTGCCCGGGACATAGACATCTCTGCCAGGAGCATGTGGGTGCAGAGCCCGCAGTTCCTCCCCTGACAGGGGCCTTTGCTGGAGGACAGCATCTTAATAATGATGGCTGACAAGTGAGGATGGCTGTGGTGGTAGCTCCCGTCTTTTGCATGCTGACAGGGGTTAGGCATGGTACTCACACACTTGTAAGCAGGTTCTGTGATTGGCCCATTTTATGGATGAGGACACTGAGTCTGAGAGGTTACGTGACTTGCCCAAGACCACACAGTTAGTACATGGCAGAGCTGGGGCATGGGGTAGGTCTGTCTGGTACCACCTTCTCCACCATGCCCTACTCAAGGATGTCCCAGGGCTGGACACTGTGGCCTTTGAGTCTGGCCCTGGCATCTGCCCTTCCACTCTCGAGCATCTAGTGCCCCTCTCCCTTCTCTCCCAGCCCCCTCGCCCAGTGGGACAATGAGACTCCTCCTTGGCCCATTCAGGCAGGAATGCTAACCATGCACTCGTGGGCCTGTCTATTGAGGGCACAGCACGCCAGTCCCCCCTCCCTGCCCCCTTTGGCTCTATAAACAAGCTGGGCTGGGGGCCCGGGGAAGCCAGGCCTCTGCTGCAGTGGTTCTCTGCACTCGGAGCCCTCGAGCTGATGGGCCAGCAGGCCAGGCTGGGGAGCCATAGGGACAGGACGGCTAACAGGCCATGGGGCAGGTGCTTTCCTGCACACCAAGAGGTCAGCTGGATTCTGGAGGTGGGTGGGAAGGGAGCACTGACTAAGGGCGCGGGTGAGGGCAGATCATTTGAGGGTGCCCTGATGCCTCCTGCTCTGACCCCCAGAGCTCCTGGGCTCCACAAAGAGACTCAACGTCAACTACCAGGATGCTGATGGGTGAGTGTGAGCCCCCATCCCTCCAGAGAGCTGGGGGTGGGGGAGGGGCAAGGGGGAAAGACCTGGGGCCCAGAGTCCCTTCCCCTCTCATACTTGGCCTTTGAAATGTGTTTGCTGAGAGCTGTGGGCCCTGCCCATGTTGGGTGGGAGAGAGAGGGTCTTGCCCGCCTACCTGCCTGTGGAGCTATCCCTGAGTGAGGAAAGGGGGCCCTGGTGCCTCTCTGAGGGGGCCCCTTTTCTCCCTGGAGGGTAGGAGCCCTCAGGCTCCTGCTCCCACGGCCCCCTCCCCTGGGCCAGATGAGGGAGGCCAGACAAACAGGCCTCTCAGCCCAGACACTGAGCCCTTTATGCTGCAGCCCGGCTGCTCTGCGCTCCCACGGCAGGGCTGGCAGGGTGGGGGTGCAGGGGCGCAGTGGGCAAGTCTCTCAGCCCTGCCAGCCCCCGGGCCAGGTCTGGTGTGGAAGACCAGGATTTGAGGGGTGCGGCACTGTTCATTGATGCCCCCTGCCTTGTGTCCCATCACCCCAGGTTCTCTGCTCTCCACCATGCTGCCTTGGGGGGCAGCCTGGAGCTCATAGCCTTGCTGCTGGAGGCTCAGGCCACCGTTGACATCAAGGACAGCAATGGTGAGACCCCAGCATGCCTCCCACCCAGACCCTGTGGTCAGAGCTAACTCCTGCTACCTCACAGCAATGCTAAGGGATGTTCTGTTCAATGTGAAGCTAACAGCTTCTCTGGGCTTGCAAATGCTTTGCCTCTTCAATCTTCATGGCCTTCTAGAGTAGTGGGTGGTACTGACATCCCATTATCCAGATGCGGAGGCTGAGGCTCAGAGAGGGTATGTCACTGTCATGAGGTCACCAGATGATCCGTGGTGGGCACAGTGGGATTCTGGCTCCAACCCCATACAGCCAGACCTTCACCAAACCCGGGTGAAACTAGCAATGCTTCCCCCTGGGTCTCTTTCTCCTCCAGCTGGGGTGGCTCTAGGCTCTGCTCAGTTGCCTCCCCAACCCGACACTGTCCCAGGACCTCCCTCAGAAACCTCTTCCCTCCTGCAGGCATGCGGCCGCTGCACTACGCGGCCTGGCAGGGCCGGCTGGAGCCCGTGAGGCTGCTACTGCGGGCCTCTGCAGCTGTCAATGCCGCGTCGCTGGACGGGCAGATCCCGCTGCACTTGGCTGCCCAGTACGGACACTATGAGGTGGTACGTGAGCCTGCCTGCCCGCAGGGGCACTGGGACAGGGGACCGGGGCTGGCATGGGCTGTTGGCCAGGCCAGACCCTCACCCAGCTCCCCCCACCCCAGTCAGAAATGCTCCTCCAGCATCAGTCCAACCCGTGTCTGGTCAACAAAGCCAAGAAGACGCCCCTGGATCTGGCCTGTGAATTTGGGCGGCTCAAGGTGAGGCCTACCGCCCTTGGGGTGCTGGGTCCTGGGTATCTGTGGGGTGTCAGGAGGAGGCCCTACCTGGGTGCTGGTTGCTGCAGGTGGCCCAGCTGCTTCTGAACAGCCACTTATGTGTGGCACTGCTGGAGGGCGAGGCCAAGGACCCATGTGACCCCAACTATACCACACCCCTGCACTTGGCTGCCAAGAATGGCCACAGAGAGGTCATCAGGTACCTGCCCAAAGGCCCCCACTTCCTCATCCTCTTCCCTTCAGTGGGACTGGCAATGTCCCCTCAGTGCCCTGCCCTGCTGCCCTCTTCACCCTTGTTCTGCATCGCTCTCCCAGCCCCCAGCAGTCGGCTTCCTCTCCTGCCCCCACCCCACCCCTGTGACATGCCCTCCCAACCGCAGGCAGCTCCTGAGAGCCGGGATTGAGATCAACCGCCAGACCAAGACAGGCACGGCGCTCCACGAGGCTGCACTGTATGGCAAGACCGAGGTGGTGCGGCTGCTCCTGGAGGTGGGTGTGGGCACCTGGTCAGCCCGCAGGTGTACACTGAGCCCCGCCAAGTGCCAAGACTGGCTGGGGAGGCGCGGGAGGGGGGCGTCCACCGCAACCGTGGTGTTTTACATGGGTGGCTGGAGAGCAGACCGACCTGGTTCGAGCCGCAGTCTGCCTCTTACTAGCTGAGCGACCTTGAGCTCATCCTCAGCCTGGTCTCTGAGCTGCCATTTCCTCATCTGTAAAATTTGAAAGTAGTACCTCCCTCGTGAGGATTGGGGTAAATGACGAGCAGAGCAAAGCCCTCACTGCACGCTCACTCTGCACTGTGCCCCCAGGGTGGGGTGGATGTCAACATTCGGAATACGTATAACCAGACTGCGCTGGACATTGTGAATCAGTTCACCACCTCCCAGGCCAGCCGGGAGATCAAGCAGCTACTGCGGGGTGAGTGTGGGAATCCAGGGTTCCAGAACCACTCCGGTAGGTACAGGAAGTGGAGCAGGAGTGGGTGTCCAGGAGCAGGATATCACACTTCTGGGCCCAGGGCTGGGCAGGTGGAGGTGCTGCAGGGATGATGAGGCAGGGACCTGGGAAAGGGTCATGAAGGGGACAGGAGAGGTGGGAAGATGCCATAAGGACCCTCAGGTGACACCTGCCCGCCGTCTTCTCTTAGAGGCCTCGGGCATCCTCAAGGTCAGAGCGCTCAAGGATTTCTGGAACCTCCACGATCCCACTGCCCTCAATGTCCGGGCAGGGGACGTCATCACGGTGAGGACCTGGGGCAGACATTTCTTTTTGAACACTAATGATTGCTGTCACTTACTTGGGCACCTACTGTGGACCAGGGTCTGTGCGCTATCTCATTGAATTCTTCCCAAATCCAGGTAAAGTTGGCACTATCGCCATGTCCTTTTTAGAGATGACAAAATCGAGACTTAGGGAAATTAAAGTTACTTGCCCAAGGCCACATAGCCAGCAAGCACTGGAGCTGGGATTTGAACCCAGGCTGACTGTCTGCTCTGGATGCACACAGGGAATTGGGCTGGATGCTCATGGCAGGGGCAGAACTGTGGGCCAACTTGAGCATCAGAGGCCAGCTTCTTGCGGGTAGGGGAAGAGCTGAACTGTGGCTGCAGGGCTGGCTGCCGGTCCTTGCTTGGTCGAGGAAGGGACCATTGTCGACAACCCCCCCCCCCATCTACTACAGGTGCTTGAGCAGCATCCCGATGGCCGCTGGAAGGGCCACATCCATGAGAGCCAGAGGGGCACGGACCGTGTGGGCTACTTCCCCCCGGGCATCGTCGAGGTGGTCAGCAAGCGGGTGGGCGTCCCTGCGGCCCGCCTCCCCTCTGCACCCACTCCCCTGCGCCCTGGCTTCTCCCGGACACCGCAGCCCCCTGCTGACGACCCCCTGCACCCTCTTACGTATGGCCAGCTCCCTCGGGTGGGCCTCAGCCCAGACAGCCCAGGTACATCCTCCCGGAGGTCAGCATTGGGCACCGGGGTGGGTGTCTAGCTTTGGCAAGCTGCCAATCAGTTGTTGGCAGCGCCAACTGGGCCTCTAACCCCTTTGCTTCTTGCCCCTGCAGCAGGTGACAGGAATAGCGTGGGCAGCGAGGGCAGCGTGGGCAGCATCCGCAGTGCCGGCAGCGGGCAGAGTTCCGAGGGCACCAATGGCCACGGCACTGGCCTCCTTATTGAGAATGCCCAGGTAGGAGGGAGGGGATGTTGGGACTGGGGCAAGACCCTCCACCTACTGCCAATTCCCCAAATAGAATCAGCTCCTTCCCTGTCTCCAGCCACTGCCCTCTGCCGGAGAGGACCAGGTGCTGCCAGGACTGCACCCTCCATCCCTGGCAGGTAGGAAGGGGAGATGGGGCCTGGTGGGCTGGGAGAGGTGCAGGCAGGGAGGCTGAGGGCTTGGCACTGCATCATCCTGCCACCTCTGACTCCATTTCTCTTCCTCCTTGAAGACAACCTGAGTCACCGCTCTCTGGCCAACTACCGCTCTGGGGAGCAGCTCTTCACCCAGGATGTGAGGCCGGAGCAGCTGCTGGAGGGGAAGGTGTGGAGGGGAAGGACCCCCAGTAGGGGGTGGGCTGTGGGCCAGGACGGGGGGTGGGATGGGCCTCAGTATGGACTTAAGTTCTTGCTCAGGCCAGGCCTTAGGGGATTCTGGGGCAGATGGCTGGGCTGTGGCCATGGCCCCTCCTCAGCAGACTCAGCTCTGTTAACTTCACCTCCCCTCCCCCATGCCACAGGATGCTCAGGCCATTCATAACTGGCTGAGTGAGTTCCAGTTAGAGGGCTACACCACCCATTTTCTGCAGGCTGGCTACGACGTGCCAACCATCAGCCGCATGACGCCTGAGGTAGGTGCCACAGTGGAGGGCAGTGGAGGGCCCAGCGGGCATAGGAGGGGTCCTGATGGCACAACTCTGTGTGGCAGGATCTGACGGCCATTGGGGTGACCAAGCCTGGGCACAGGAAGAAGATCGCTTCAGAGATAGCCCAGCTCAGCATTGCCGAGTGGCTGCCCAACTACATTCCAGTGAGTGGACGGCCGGCATAGGCTCCCACCCTCAGCCGCGGTGCCTTCCTGGCTTGGGGGCCACTGCTGGCCAGGGAGCCAGCTCCGACCATGGTGCTTTTCCAGGCGGACTTGCTGGAGTGGCTGTGTGCGCTGGGGCTGCCGCAGTACCACAAGCACTTGGTGAGCAGTGGCTACGACTCCATGGGGCTGGTGGCCGAGCTCACCTGGGAGGAGCTGCAGGAGATCGGCGTCAACAAGCTTGGTGAGGACAGCTTTCTGGCTGGGCTCCCACCTGCCTCCAAGGGTCTCCAAAATGTTTTTAGGGTCCAGTCCCAGAAGAGAGAATGGGGTCTGGGAGGGACTGGGGAGACCCTTCCCAGCCCCAGCTAACCCTGCCACCTCTATCCACCCCCTCTTAGGTCATCAGAAGAAGCTTATGCTGGGGGTGAAGCGGCTGGCTGAGCTTCGGCGGGGCCTACTCCAGGGGGAGGCCCCAGGTGAAGGTGGCTGTCGGCTGGCCAGGGGCCCGGAGCTGATGGCCATCGAGGGACTAGAGAATGGGGATGGCCCAGCTGCGGCTGGTCCACGCCTCCTGACCTTTCAGGGCAGTGAGCTGAGCCCAGAGTTACAGGCAGCCATGGCGGGGGGTGGCCCCGAGCCACTCCCCCTGCCCCCTGCCCGCTCCCCCAGCCAGGAGAGCATTGGAGCACGCTCACGAGGGTCTGGTCACTCACAGGAACAGCCTGCCCCCCAGCCCAATGGTGGAGACCCCAGCACCCCACAGGAGAGGAACCTTCCAGAGGGCACAGAGAGACCCCCTAAGCTTTGTCCCCCACTTCCTAGCCAGGGGCCCCCTGCTTATGTTTTTATGTACCCGCAGAGCTCGCCCTCCAGCCCAGCCCCAGGGCCACCTCCTGGTCCACCCCGGGCCTTCTCCTACTTGGCTGGCCCCTCTGCCACTCCTCCCGACCCGCCTCGGCCCAAGCGCCGGTCCCACAGCCTGAGCCGCCCTGGGCCGGCCGAAGGGGAAGCAGAAGGGGAGGCCGAAGGGCCGGTGGGCAGTGCCTTGGGCAGTTATGCCACCCTTACTCGGCGACCAGGACGCAGCGCCCTAGCCCGGAATAGCCCTAGCCCGACCCCAACTCGAGGGGCTCCCCGAAGCCAGTCCTTTGCCCTGCGGGCCCGTCGCAAAGGCCCACCGCCCCCACCCCCTAAACGCCTCAGTTCTGTCTCTGGCCCCACCCCGGAGCCGCCTCCATTGGATGGAAGCCCAGGGCCCAAGGAAGGGACTGCGGGGCCCCGAAGACGAACACTGAGTGAACCAACGGGCCCATCGGAGCCCCCTGGCCCACCTGCCCCAGCTGGGCCTGCTTCGGACACAGAGGAGGAGCCAGGGCCCGAGGGGACACCCCCATCTCGGGGCAGCTCAGGGGAAGGGCTACCATTTGCAGAGGAGGGGAACCTGACTATCAAACAGCGGCCAAAGCCAGCTGGCCCTCCACCCCGGGAGACGGCTGTGCCCGCCGGCCTCGATTTCAACCTCACAGAGTCGGACACTGTTAAGCGGAGGCCCAAATGCCGCGAGAGAGAGCCCCTGCAGACGGCACTTCTAGCCTTTGGAGTGGCTGGTGCCATTCCCAGCTCCTCTGCCCCCCTGCCCTCCCAGACCCCCAGCGAGTCCCCCTCCTCAGCTTCTCCCAGCCCTCCTCGGCCTGACCCTACCAACCTTCCAACTCAAGGGTCCCCAGCCCCTCTTTCCCCCAGCCCCCCAACCCAGCCCCACGTGTGCCCCTGCCCTGGGCCAACTCTGGAAAACTCAGCAGGCAATCGGCGGCATGGGGAGACAGAGACCCCAACTCCCCCTGCGGCCCTCATCAAGGTGCCTGGAGCAGGTATGAGGCAGGGCCTGTGGGGAGAGGGCATTGTTTGCGGGCGCTGTGTCCAGCCCAGCCAAGTCACAAGCCAACCTTTTTGTCTCTGCAGGAACAGCCCCTAAGCCTGTGTCTGTGGCCTGCACCCAGCTGGCATTTTCTGGCCCTAAGCTGGCTCCCCGGCCAGGCCCCCGCCCGGTGCCCCCTCCAAGGCCGGAGAGCACTGGGGCCACGGGCTCAGGCCGGGCCCAGCAGAGACTGGAGCAGACCAGCTCATCCCTGGCAGCTGCGCTACGGGCAGCAGAGAAGAGCATTGGCACTGAGGAGCGAGAGGGGTAAGGAGTGCTGGGTGCTGGGCAGGGACAGAGAGGTGGCGGCAGCTAGGAGCAGCTCCTCCAGGATCCCCTTCCCGGACGTCCTGGGATTGTTGGGGACAGGATCCTCGCAAGCAGGTCCTCAGGCTGGGGAGGTCCCTATTGGAATGGCAGGAACCGAGGTTCTGGAGTCACCCAGATCTGACTGCGGGGAATCCTGGTGGCTGCCACTTCGAGGAAAGTGAGCTTGGGGAAGTCACTTCCCCCTCTGAGCCCCAGTGCTTTCGTGTGTAAGAAAGGGACGGTACTCCAACTGACTTGGGAGGTTGTGAGAATTAAAAGAAGATGCACGGGAAGCGCTTGGCAGCAACCAGGCAGATGCTTAGTAACAGCCCCCTTGCCCAGGGCTGGCAGGGTGCAACCGCTGGCTGATTTGACCCAGTCCTTCCCCTGCTGCAGCCCCCCTGGCACTTCCACCAAGCACATTCTGGATGACATCAGCACCATGTTCGATGCCCTGGCTGACCAGCTGGATGCCATGCTGGACTGAGCTAGACCCGCCTGTCACCTTCAGCAGTGCCCACCATGACCTGCAGCATCCACTGCCTTTGCCCCAGCACAGAAGCTCCTGCCACTCTAGGAGGGTCCCTCCTGCTCCTCCAAGCCAGTGGCTCACAGTACTACAGCTCTAGTGGGGGGTAGCCCCCGCGGGGGGCCGGAGACTTGTGAGAACCTGACTTCTTAAAGCCCCCTCCCAGTGTGTAATCTGATCGGACAGCCCTACCCCTTGGACAGGGACCCTGGTAAGAGCTTCCTTCCAAGGGAGAGAGAGATGGTGGCAGAGCTTCTAGGGTGCTTTCTCTGCCCCTCCGGTGTCTCAAGTCCCTGTGCCAAGGTCCTCTTGCTACTCACTGTGCTGTTCTGGCACTGAGAGGCTGGAGGAAGCCATGCATCTGGCCAGGTCCCCACAGGTGTACATAGGACATGTAAATAAGCCACCAGGGGCCTGCTTGGTGGCAGTGGCAATGCCCAGGCCAGCCCCTGCTCCTGCCCCTGCCTGCCTTCAGTGAGGCAAAGCTGGGGGGAATGGGGGCAGTGGTATTCACAGATCCCTGAAACAGATCTCCAAAGTCCAAACTTTTTCAACTGTAAATGTTATTTTTTAAGCAGAGAGAAATGCATATATTTTAAATGGAATTTATTCTATCTATAACTGAAAGGATGCAGTGGGGGAGGGGCTTTGGACCACAGCAAGAGTGCCCACCACCTGCCTTGGGGCTGGAAGCCTGACCTGGTTGGCCCAGGCCCCGGCTCTGTAACCATTAACCTCTTCCCCCAACTAACACCAATGAAAGTGTCATTCCACGTGATCAGGCTGTGTGTTTGGATCTGTGCCACGGACCTCTGAGTCCAGGGGTCTCCTTAGCTGGACATGAGGGCTCCCGCCAACGTGGAAAGAGGAAGACTTGGGCCCTCCCCCCCTCGCCTTCTGGTCCCTCACTGGCCGAAACCAGCCACAGGTTTTTCTTAAGCAATTTACAAGTTTTAATACGAACCAGTCTACATTCATTCCTAAAAGGCTCATTTCCAGTAAAAAATATACACCAGTAAAAACATCCTCACAGGCGAATTAGGGCTGGGGGTTAGAAGGAGCCCTCAGCCAAGACTGACTCTCGCTGCCAGCTTGAAGGCAGGCACAGGAAGAGGTTCTGGGACGAGGCAGACAGGGGCTCTTCTCCATCTTCAGGTCCCAGCGTGAGGCTCCCCCATAAAGGGAGGGAGGGGAAGTACTCGGCCACATCCAGGCCCCTGCTTGACAGCATGAGGGCGTGCAAGGGGGATGTGCCACTACGGCTGCCTTCAACAGCAGCCTTGAGAGCTGGCCAGGCCGCCCATGGCTGCTGCCACTGCTCTTCCAAAAACAGTGGAGGCTCTGGCCCCAGGGTTTATGGTTCTGCCCAGAGACGCCAGGGCAGAGAGCGCTAGGTTACGGGATGCTGAAGGGCAGCAGCCCACAGGTGGAGGGGGCTAACAGCCCCTCTACTAAGCACATGAGGTCATACATTCAAGACCAGGACGTCCTGATGCCGAGGCCACAGCTCGTCAGCTCCTCCACAATTAACCCCAGGGCTCAGGACAATAGCTGCATCTGACACTAAAAGCTGGGCCTCCAATGCCAGGGGGCACAAGAGCAAACCCTGAAACATTCATGATACCAACTCCCTAGACTCAGAAATGGGTCTGGCTTTAGTCCCAAGGACCAGGCCAACTGTGGCCACCATGGCCAATGGCTCAGAAAGGAGAATTCATGCCCAGCTTGGTTTCAAACTGCAGCTTCTGTCGCTTCTGGTAGCGGACCCGGACTCTGGTAGGGCAGGAGATTAAAGTCCAGGTTAGTGCAGACTCCCAGACCAGGGGGCAGGGCAGGACACCAGAGGAAGAGGAAGGGATGGGCAGCGGGAAGGTGGGGAGATGATGCCCAGGAGGTAACAGGCTTAGGGAACATGCTTGAGCCCAGAGGGAGTGCCTTGCTGGTGGCTTACCGAATTTCATGCAGTTTTACGATCTCATTGGTGACCACCACAAGGACCAGGGAGAGGCAGCCTAAGAGCCAAGTCAGCAGAGGCACATCCTCCAGGCCAAAGTGGATGCGGCTATCCCTGTGCGTCCATAGCTGCAGGTCCACCGCCGTCTGGACCACCTGCCCCAGCAGCCTTAAGAGAAGGTGGCAGCCTGGGTCAACCTGGGTCTTCTTGCTTCCTCCTCTGCTTTTCTCAGTACAAGTAGCTCAAGGAAGGCACCATTCAACCTCTGGCCCTAATCCCACCCTCAAATCAGCCCTGCTGAAGCCCGCTCCTGCTCTTCTCCCTCCTCCCGCCCTCCATCCAAGCGATACTCACACCACGGGCACTGTCACAGCCCACCAGAGATTCGTCAAGGGGCTCTTTCTCCACAGGGGCTTGGTGCGATGCACATGGGTGATAGAAATGAAGACTGGAGAAAATGGGGTCAGTGGGGGATGTCAGACTTCCCACAGCCTTGGGTCTCACCCCTTGGTACCCCCACCAGCTGCCATTGGACCCTCCCCGGACCCCCTTACCGGTGTGCAGGACAGTCAGGGCAGCGGCGAGTTTCTGAGCTGTCAGCAGCCCATTGGCAAAGTCATCAAACCAGGCTGGAGCTGTGTCGGCACGGCTGCCAAAGCAACGTGTGGGCTCAGCCCCCTCTGGGCCCGGGGAAGTGGACTGGGGGGTGTTGGGGGAGCCCCAGGGGACGGGACCCACCTGGGCAGCATGATGGAGGAGCAGTTGGTAAGGTTGCGGGCCCGGGAGCTGTCACAGAAGCTCTGCAGTGTGAAGCCAAAGCAGATAAGGCACGAGCTGATGGTGAGGCTGAACTTGAGCAAGAAGCAGAGCAGGAAGTAATGCTGGGTCTGCGGGAAGAAGGGAGGCCCATCACTCCCATGGCAGCAGCCTCTCTGGCATCCAGCCGACTTTTTCATGGATTCAACAGGCTCTTCAGTAAATGGGCAGGCCCCAGGGGATAGGAGCAGGGACTGCCTGCCCCAGCAAGGGTCTTTCCCAGCTCTGTACCACCATGACCATGTCCCCTTTGGTCTGGGGAAAATTTTGATGGAAAAACCCCATCCTGATCGCTCTCTCTCTGAAAGATCAGCCCCCTCCACACTCACATTCCTCAGGAAAGGCCCAGACTCACGGGGCTCCACGCTGCTTACCTTCTTAGGAATGGACTGAAGATTTTTCCCTGTTGCCATAGACATGATGGAGCTATGCGGGGGCTTCCCCAGCAGAGAGATGCTGAAAAGCAGAGACTGGGTAAAGGATGGTGACTGTGACCCTCTGTCCCCCAGTTCCCATGTGGGAAGCCTTTGGGAGTCTTGGGAGTAAGGTCAGGTCTGGTAGGGAGATGAGATGAGAAAAGGGGGAGAGTCCCCCTGAGGCCTCCTGTGCCGAGGAGGTAAGCACTGAGCAGGGCTCCCAGAACCTGGACCCTCAGAGATGCTCAGTGACATCCCAACCCCACCTGCCTGGACACAAAGGGGCCGCTCAGGCTCTTACCTGAGCAGAGGGTAGCAAAAGCAGGACAGCCACAGGATGTCAGTGGTACTCAGGAGTGGTGGCAGCTGGACTAGGCAAGAGAGGAACTAGGCCAGGAGAACCCAGGAAGCACAATTAGATTCTAGCAGATTCTAAGATGCGGGGAGCACCAGAGTGGCCTTGCCTGGGCCAGACAGACACTCATGTTCTGGCTGAGAGGAGCTGGGGCAGGAAGGGACACTATCCTGCCGATGGGGTCATCTCCAAAAGCCCAGGGGTTCCACAGAGGCTCTGGGGGCCCCCTCAGCTGTACTGCTTCCTCCCAGCTTCCCGCCTCAGACTCTACTGGCCCTTGAGTGCAGGAGTGGGCGGGGAGGCCCGCTGGCCACAGCTGGCCCCACCTCACCTGGATGACCACAAGAGTCAACTGGCATTGCAGCAGGAAGAGGAAGCACTTGCGAATGCCGTAGGTGGCGTGCCGAGCCTAGGGACCAGGAGGGACAGATTGTGGCTTCTCTCAGGCCCTGCAGCTGACAAGCTTCAGCCCAGAGCCAGATGCCCCAGATGCTCCTGCTAGGAAGGGGAGGAGGTAAACTAAACTGGCTGGGAGGGCTCCACTTGAAAGTGAACCAGCCCTTGGGAACCCAGATGGATCCTGGGTCACACTCCCCACCCCAGATAGGCCCTGCACCCCTCCCCATAAGTCCGAACCTGCTCGATGAGCCGGATGATGCTGATGGTCTCCTCTTGGCGAAAGGTCAGAGAGCAGGGCAGGCTGTTGAGCTGTCCCGAGAGGTGCAGGGGAGAAAGGCCGTCCGAGGCCTGGGCCATGCTGGTGCTTGTGGCGTAGCCAAAGGTCTCCCAGGAGCAGCGGGACGGATACAGGGGGTCCAGGGCAATGCTGCTCAGCGTAGGGGGAGAGCATACCCATCAGCAGCACTCCACAAAGACCCTAACTCCCCTGGGACTGAGCAAGCACCTGCTCCCTTTTCTCCCCACCACGCCCAGGAAGGTCCCTTGGTCCTAATAAGGGCAAGATCAGTCACAGAATATGCCCCCAGCCCCAGGCAAGCCTGAGTCTGAAGTCTCCAGGAGGAAGAGGCCAGCCCCCAGCTCTAGGTTGTCGCCCTGACCTGATGTCACTCTGGAGGAAAAGGCAGCTGTTCCGCAGGTTGGCAGAGCTACCCAGGCAGCAGGTCACCTCCCCGTACTCCTGCATGATCTTGATCATCTCGCACATGGCTGAGGGGGCAAAGTCAGGGGACACAAGAATCAGGCAGGCAGAGCCCCATGTGGGGTGCCGGGCAGAGAACCAGAGGACAAGAGAACAGGAGACAAGGACAAGCAGGCCCCTCTTTAGGACCATCCTACCCTCAGTATCATGAAGCTTGTATGACTATTGTCACTTCTGACTCCCTAGAATGGGCACACTGATGGCACCAGCCCACTGGATTCCCCAGCTCATCCTAGCCCAGGCTCCTCTGCTCCCTGCATAGGAAACCAACATCCCCTCCAGAGCCTAGGCAGTGCTCAGCAAAAGGGGCCAGGCTGTCTGAGTAACCATGGCCACAGTACTCACTCTCGGGGGTACAGTCTGTGAAGAGAGGCACAAGCAAGGGCACATTGTCAATGTTCTGCAGGTGGGGCCGCACCTGGTGGATGCCCCGGGGCAGCTTGGCCTGGAGATAGTAGAGATGCGAGGGCCTCAGGGTTGGGGAGAAAGGTCCCTCCACCCTCCCTTCTCTGCCCTGGACCAGCCATGTGCCACTTCCAGAAGTGTGGGGGCACAGGCCCTCCCATCGTACCCGGTTGCAGTCCTCCAGGAAGCTGGGGAGGTCGCTGTCCGTAGGCTGGAAGCTAATGAGGTCTGAGTGACCTTCCTCTTCCATCAGGAGGAGCCCTTCTGCATCATCTCGGGAAACTGTTGGGATGAAAGCCTGTCCCTCACCTTAGGGCCAGCCTTCTGGGGGCCTTTCCTTGCCCTGCAGATGGCACAGAATTTCCTGCCTCCAGGTCTCTCCTCCTCCCCTGTTGACCACCATTACTGCAGGGAGATGAGAACTATTTTCCAAGGGAATGCTCCTTCAGGAGGGATCCACGGAGCCTCTTTCTAGCTGCGGTCCAAGCAGGGGGAACCTCCCAAGCCCACCTTGTCCCCACCACAAACTTTTGCCCTCACCCTGATTCAGGTCATCATGCAGGGAGCCAGCATGGCTGGGGCTGGATGGGGGGATCTCAGAGCCAGGCATGTCACCATTCGGTGTGAGGGAGATGTGGCAGTTCCAGCCCGTCTCCAGGCCCATCTTTTCTGCAAACACCTGCAAAAGGCAGATGGCAATGAACAGATGGGCCCAAAAGCCCACAGGGAGAAAGTCAGTGGTGGCAGAGGGAGATGGCTCCCCCTACCTTGCTTTTGAGCTCATCCTCCAAAGAGAAGTAGACGAAGCGGATGCAGGCATTGACCAGCCCGTCAATGAGGCGCACGATGTCCAGCCGGGCCTGGTACTGGGAGGACACCATGCCCATGAAGATCTGGCCGCTCAGGGCCTGCATGCAGTCTTCCTTCTCCAGCACCTCCCCGATCCCTTCTTCAGGTGGGCACAAGGCACAAAGCCCGGCCAGCGCACGGCCCAGTCAGGACACCCAGGAACCAGCGATTCCAGGAGGCAGCCCAGGGCCACACACACAGATGCCACACCCAAATCAATAAGCATGCAGGCCCCAGGGGACCACACACACAGCCACGCGTGCACACACAGCCAAGACACGTAAAGGAGCCAACAAACACAGGAGAAAAGACAATGAAAGGTACTCATCAGTCAGGTGATGATCCTACGGAGTAACAAGAGAGCCCAGCCCTGCTCCAGGGGTAAAGGGCTGGCCCTACCCTCAGCAATGGCTTCAAATCACGGTCTCTTGGGTCATAAGAGCCCAGAAGTCTGTGTGTTTGGCAGAGTGGGGCGGGGGTCGGGTGGGGGTGGGTGGAACTCTGGATCCCTCTGTTCCAGCAGGTCTGTGACCTGGCTTTCTGTCTGATTCAAAGAATGCTAACATTCTCTCAATGCCATGCTTTATAGCTTTCAAAAAAGTGCTTTTCTATACATTATCCCACTGGAGAGTCACAATAAACCTGTGAGGAGGGCAGACTAAGAACCTAGTTCTACACGAGAAAACTAAGGGACTCGCCTATCTCACCAGATAGTGAGTACCACTGTGGTGTTCCAGGTCCTGTGTTGTGCCCACTGTCCCCTCTGCTACAACTGATCCCATGGCCCTCCAGAAGCCCTCCCCGCTCCTGGCCCCCACTGGGACGGACGCACATGGTACCATCAGAGCTCCAGCTGTTGCGGCGGGTGCTCAGCTTGATGGGGACGGTGCTGGGAAGCTCGCACATGGTGAAGATGCTGCTCTGGCCAGGCGCCTGCACCAGCTCGATGCACTTGCCATTGAGCTGAGAGGAGAGGGCGCAGCTCATGGGCTTGTAGGCGAAGGCAGAGCAGTAACCAGACAGGCAGGCTCGCTGGTAGAAATCCAGCACTTTCTTCCTGCCAGGGAAGCAGGGCAGAAGTGAGGCAAGTGGTCCTGGTATGCCCCATGCCTGTGAGCCAGGCAGGCAGATGGCCAGAGCTGACTGCTCTTGCCACTGGCATGTGCTTCCTCACACACCTGTCAGAACCCGAAAGAGGGTAGATGTCAGCTCCATCCCAGAAGTCTGTGCAGGCCTCCAAGACCACGTCAGCTGTGCCGTGGGACAGCATCTGTTCTGTGCCTGAAGGGGTGGAGGGAGAGAAAGGCCAAATCATGAGCCCCCAAGTCACCCTTGTCCTCACTCTGACCTCAGGTAACATATGCCACCCTTGAGAAGGGTGCTAAGGAGCCCCTGAGGGGGTGGGAACTCCCCAGGCCTCAGGGAGCAAGCGGGTACGGAATGCCGCTGGGCTGGTAATGCTGGCAGTAAACCACATGTTCTTCAAACAGTCCTTCCCTCTGTGGCCACCACCATCCCAGCCCCCAAATCCAATCCCTCCCACATTTGAGGTCTCGGGAAGCCATCTAGTGCTCATCTGCCCAGTGCTCCCTAAAAAGAGCCACGCCCTGCCAAGCTCCTGGAAGGTTTGGCTTGCTGAGGGCCAAGTATGGAGGCTCACTGGTGGTGGTGTCCTTGATGAAGAGGCTGATCATGTGGCTGAGGGGGGGGCGCCGCTTGGTGACACAGGAGAGCCTCCCCAGTGAGGTCTCCTTCACCATCTCAGCACTGGGGAGGCGGTAGAGTGCCAAGTGGTTCTCCTGCTTGAAGAGCTCCTTGGCCCCAGGAGTGAAGCCTGCAAGAGGAGGGACAGCAACTCAGGGCCTCTGGGAGGGAGGAAGCCCCACCACTGCACCTCCATCCCTGGTGCGGAGAGAAACCCAGTCAGACCGGACTGGTTCCCTCCACCTTCCCGTGCTATCATCAGTTATCTTCCCAGATTAGGAAGCAGTGCCTGGTTGAAGGGGACGACCACAAGCTAAAAGGGCTGACGGTGCTCTTGACAAATGCTGTGCCCGGCACTGGTCTGTTTGGAGTTGGGGGCCTGGTGTCTTCTAAGAGGCCAACAGCCAACCCTGCCAGTGGCCACATACCAATGAGGCGGGCGAGCTCGCAGAGGCCCCAGGGCACGTGCACGGGCAGCACGGCGCTGTGGCTCTCCTGCAGGGCAATGTTGCACAGGTGGTCCGAGAACCGGCACAGCCGCTCCGTGACACTGGCGTTGCACAAGTTCAGCAGCACGTTGAGGCCTAGGGGCTTGAGGGAGGTAAGGTGGAGCTGCCAGTTGGAGTCATCGAACTGAATGCAGGAGGGGTTCTGCTGGTCCTGAGACAGGCTAAGCATCTCCAAGTGGTAGTCGCACACAAAGTCCTCTGCTTCGTAGGGCTCGCCCTCCAGCCCAGGCTGGGTCTGAGGGAAACATGGGGCGGCAAGGGGTGCCTCAGACTGGGATGGGTGAGGGGGGTGGTCCCTGAGTGCTCATCAACCCATCCCTCCCCAAAATCCTCTTCCTGTCCTTCCTGGGCTCCTGTCTGCTTCTGGTATCAACGCCCAATGAGACTGGCAATACCTAAGAAGAGGGATGACCAGACTAAAGAGGAAACAGTGAAGGTAGCCAGGGGAAAATATTTTAGAGGGAGCCACTGGCTGTCTGTCTTCAGAAGGTCGTGACTAGGAGGAAGGGCCTTGCCCCAATTATCTACCATCAGTGAGACCCAGAAAGGTGGAAGAGCCTACTTCATGGAAGAGCCCTGGGCAAGGCCTCAGGAGGTGGTCCTGCCTGGCCAAGCCTGAAGGCCCGAGAACAGCGGCGACATCTGTGCTTTCGGCTTCATCCGTCCAGGCTGGGCTGCACCCCTTCGGCAGGGGAGGCAAAGACACCCTGTGGCTGACTGAGGTGGCAGCTCCCCTCTCCTCTCACCTTGCTGGGCTCTTCTTCACCACCCTCTGTGTCCCTGCTGAAGCTCACATTGGAGCCGGACAGGTGCTTGCTGCGGCCGTGTGCTTTGTGGTGGGAATAGGATTCAGGGGGCTTGGGACCATCGCCAGGCCAGTCGCCACGCTCCTGCTCATTGGAAAGGTGCAGGGTAGTGTTCAGGGAGCCAGCCAGGAGGGCATCTCGTTCATGGGGCTGAGGAGAACAAGGAGCCAGGCCTCGGACCAGGGTCCCGACAGCTGCCATGGACCAGGAAGGCAGGGCAGTTATGTCCCCTCACTGCCTTGTCGGGTGGCTCCGCCTGAACTGCTCAGGCAGATCCTAATGGTGCCTGAGCCCTCCTTCTCCTCCTAGCCCCACCCTCTCTGAGGCCATGGGCCAGGCACCAAGGGCCAAACGGCCAGGCCCACAGCTGGGCCCCCAGCAGCCAGCCATACCTCCTCCTCTACCTCGGGGTGGCAGAAGGAGCGGGTGGAGAGGTCATCCGTTAGGTCCTCATGGCTGCTGTGTGGGGGCTCCACCTTCCCGCTGAAGAACAGCACTGTCTCTGGGCTGGGGTTTGGCCAAGACAGGATCCCCTGTTTGTCCACACAGCACAGGACCTGCAGGGAGAGATGGGGATGAGGAAGGGGATTTGGCATTCCCCAAACTGCCCAGGGGCCACTTAAATGGCAGACGGCCACCAAGACACCCTCCCGCAGGGCCCGCCCTCACCGTGACAGAGCCCAAGCTGTGCAGCAGGCTGGAGCTGTGGCTCAGCGTGGGCGACGTCCCCTGGATCACCCTCAGGAAGTGGCCCCAAATGCAGCGTAGCATTTCCTGGTGGGAGACAGAAAGTCTGTGAGGCCATCTGGGGCTCAGCTGCATTTCCCTAGAGATGGCTTCTGGGGCCAAAAGAGGAACAGTCCAGGGGGTGCCAGGAAGTTGGGGTGGAGAGGCATTTGTCCATGTGAGACGGGCGGACTGGGGGCTCCAAGAGCCTGGACAGAGGCTTGTAAGGCCATAAAGTAGGGGAGTCCCAGGGTTCCAGAAGGGGCCTGAGGGAGCCCAGGTTGGTGGCTACAGGGGCCCAGGGCGGAATCCATCCCTGGTGAGTGTACCTGAGAGGAGACAGCTTCTGTATAGCTGCTGAGAGTATCCTCTGAGAACTTGGCCAGCTGCACGGAGAAGAGGGTGTGAGCCTCAGGGAGGAAAATGCCACCTCACACAGGCCTCTCAGGGGTGGGGGGGCCCACACTGAAAAGGCTCCCAGCACCTTTGGTAAAGGACACCAGCCAGTCCCCACATCTCCCATCTGCTGAGAGCCAGGATGGATGCTCACCCACCTCCAGGCCTGGCCTGGAGGCTCTTCTGGATGGAGAGGGGAAAGCCCCTAGAGAGCTGCCCAGGGCCTGCCAAAGCACTGGGCCCACGGCGGGGCTGGACCTCTGCCCCTGGATGCTGGGCATAGCTGACTCCCTCTTTTTGTCTGTTTTCTGTTCTTTCTGAACTGTTCCCCGGATGCCTTGGAACAACCTACCAGGGAACTGGGGGAGGCCTTGCTCATCTGGGCCAGGACACGGGCTTCTCCACAGGCGGTTGCCAGAACCCAGAGGACTGGAAAGAGCAGGGGGAGGATGGGCAGGACGCCATTCACCTGGGAAAGAGTGAACCACACTGACGGCTCCCGAAGAGCTGCTGGCCCAGAGAGAGGGAGGCAAGGGGGGAAGGAGGGAGGGAGGGAGGAAGGGCTTCCCCAGCCCGGGGCCATTCCCTGAGTAGAAAGGGACAGTTGTCTTTCGGGGACAGGAAGGGAAAGAAGGGAAGCAGGCCTCCTTAAGCCGAAACTTGAGGGAGCCCTGGGCAGTCAGGGCACTATGAGGGGAGCCAGCCTGAAGAGAGAGAAAAGCACGAGAGGGGAGTTACCTGTAGCTGGAGGAGGGTGTACTGCCAGGACGTGACACCAGGGGCGTCCAACATGAAGCGCAGGGCATTGGTGATGAGGAAGCTGGCCTGTTGGGAACAGGAGAGGTGCAGCCTTAACCCCCCTCCCCAGAGAGGGACTCGGGCTCTAAGGCTCCCCCTCCTCTGCCCACTCACACCCCCCGGCACTGGTCGGCTCACTCTGGGACCCCCTCTTCATTCACAGGCTCACCTGAGTCTGGCCCTGAGACTCCCCCATTTCCTGGCCCTCTCCCTGCCCCGTGCCCTGCCTTACTCACCAGGACCACAGGCACGGCATAGTGCAGCATCACTGACTGCACGGAGAACCTCTCATTGTCCAGAGCAGTGACTGGGCGGGACAGGGCCATGTCCAGGCACCATCTGCAGAAAGAAGTGACCCTATATTCATGGGAGAGCCCAGAAACCCACACCTTCCCTGAGCATCACAGGGACCTGTAATTCCCTCCTGGTCTCTGGCCCTGGCCAAGTAGCCCCCTAGGAGAGTGGCCTGTGGCAGCCTCCAGAGCTGTCCCCTCTGAGTTCAGACTGGCAGGGGGGCAATCACCCAGTCTAAGAATTCTCACAAGATGCTAAAGAGAAGAACCTACAGAGATGCCTGCCCTAAGGGGGCCCCAGTATGAAAAAGGCCCCTTCCTTGGCACCCCAGCCCTTGCTCAATGGGGAAGAGGAGAAGTGGAGGGACAGGAGGAAGGCAGGGCAGCACCCCTACCTGATGTTGTCAATCACAGGGGTCTCAAGGACGCGGAAGAGCCGGTGCTGCTGGGGGTTCTGTGGCCCTTTCTTCACTTCTCCTCGGGGAGAGGGGGGTGGAGAGAAAGGGGGAAACAGGTCTCCCGGCTCCAAGACGATGTGCTCATCATCCTGCCAGTGACCAAGGGGAGGAGGGCGGGGGCAGTTAAAGGCTTCTATCGGAAGCCACTCTTCCTTGACAATTCCAGCTAAGTGGAGACATCTCATGGGATTGGGGACCATCAGTTAGTGAAGAGTCAGTTGGGGTGGGGCCTGTGGGACCGGATTCCCAGTAGCTTGAGGATCAGAGAAAAGAAAGAACAGGACAAGGAGGACAAAGACATTCCAGCTCTTCTCCATTCTCCTAGAGGCCTTGCCAAGAAGCCTATGAGCTGGCCAGAAAGCTTCAGGATGAAGCCCTGGGACCCTCCCACCATTGCCTGTGAATGCTCCCACAGCATTTCCAGGGAAGGAGAAAAGCCTCCAGCTACCTTGATCCCCCTCAGAGAGGCGAATGATTCCTGGCCGGGCCTCAGAGCTATGATGTCTCCTTCTACCAACAGGCTAACTGGCAGGTTGACCAGATGTCCATCTCTGTAGGCCCAGTGCAGGGACCAGGATGGTGCAAAGGGCATGTGGAGGTCGGGGTACATGGCATCTGGCCACTTGATCTCCTTGCCATCCCTGAGGGCATCTGATGAGAACGGAAAGAGGGAAACAGCCTCACCCATGGCTCTGCACACCAGCCAGACCCAGCAGGCACCTATGGAACCGTGTCTGCTCTTCTTCCTTTCCCAGAAGGCCTGCATCAACCCATGCCATTCATTCTAACAGCTCCCCTCTTTCAAAGTCACCTCCCCTGTGAAGGCTTTCTCAACCACTCCAGCCCAGGCACTTCCATTTCCTCTGAACGCCGGAAGCTTTTATTCTCTGTATCCTCATTCCATTCAAATACACTTCACAAATGTTGCTGAGGGGTGTGCTGAGCCCCGTGAGGGGTACAAAGGTCAAAGGTGAAGACTTCACAGTTACAGCCCTCAAGGAGCCACAACCAAAAGGGGAGATGAGACATGTGGGCAGATAACTCCAAACAAGGCAAACATATGCTAAGAGTGTGAGGAAAGATCCCAGTCCCACAGGAGCAGAGAAGAGCTGCGGTCATCAGAGACGGCTTTGTGGAAAAAGGAGCATCTAAGATGGGTCCTGAAGAATGGGTGAGATTTTGTCAGTAGGAGATGAGCAAGGGAGAAGCATGCCAAAGGGACAGCAGGACAAAGACACAGAGGCAGAGAAGTCTACAGTGGGTTTAGGAGTGGTAAGTAGTTTTAACCTGAGGATGACTAGCAAGAGAAGAGGCTGGAGAGCATGGTGGGAGCCTGTGCCAGAGGTTCTGGAAGCCACGTGGGATGCCTTTGACAAGCAAGAGGGAGGCGCTCACGGTTCCTGAGCAAGAGACTAAGGTCCGGAGAGCAGGGCCCATCTTTCTTGGGCACCCTTGTACTCCCAGTGCCTGGCGCGTGGCTGCAGTTAATTAATCATTTCAGAAGGAACCAACACATTCTCACTTAGCATTTAAACCTCCACTCCCCAGGACTGTCAGAGAAAGGTCTCTCGAGAGTAGGAGTGCTTCTCTTACAAGACCACGTGTCTCTGGAAAGCAGGAACCATTGTCTCACTAGCTGAATGGAAGCACAAGCAGAAATCTGACCAAGCAATCCTATTCTTTAGGAACTGGGCTGCCCCATCTTGGGAACCCAGCTCCCTATCCCCAACTCTGATTCTTGCAGGATTTCAAACTTCTCTGGTCCACCGTCACACCTCCCCTGGCCCAGTATCACCAGACAAGACAGCCTTGGGAGAGAAAATTTCAACTGTCCTCCTGCCAGGAGAGAAGGTCTTCTCTGTTAGTCTCCCAACTAGCAGGAGTAAGCCGCAAGTCTACTGTGCCGCCATTAGCCTTCCTGCCCGCCCAGGCCACTTCCTGAGTACCCACAACTGTCCCATGGGCTCTCACTGCCCTGCTCTAAAGAGGGCAGTGTATCCTTCTACCTCTCTTGATGACAACAGCCACAGAATGCTGGCCAAAGCCAACGCCAGTATGCTGGCGCTCCGGGCTGTGACCCAGGAGGGAGCTCTTAGGGCTCTGACACATCACAGGGCATCAGTTCCCACCCAACATGTCTGACCCTTGGCCTCACCTTGGATTTGGTCAATGATCCCTCGGAGCCTCCGCTCTACTTCCCGACGCTTCAGCCGATCTTGCCGCCCAATGAGAACAAGGTTGAGAAGCAGCAAGAGGAACAGCGCTGAGGCATTCACCAGCTCCACCCTGTGGCTGGTGGGAAGAGGCGAAAGGTACGAGCAGGCAGTGAGAGGTTCTCAGACCCAGCCAACCCCGGGCCCTAGATCCCCCTCACTCCACCCCACCCACCCCACCTACCCCTGCCCAGTCCCTTCTGAAAAGAGTGTCTCATTCTGGTTCTGACACCAGCCAGCCAAGGGGCTGAGGATTTCTAAACAACGCAGGTGCCATCTGTGGGGGCAGCAGCCCCTCTCCCCTGGGATGTCCCAGGTGACGGCAGAAACACTCTGCTGAGGCAGGAGAGGGATAGGCCCAGGCCCCATGGTGTCAGAGGTCGGGAGGAAGCCTCTCCCCAGGGCTGCTGCCCGTGTACCTGCCAGCTGGCTGGCTCCCATAGCAGCCCAGCAGCAGCAGCACAGCCAGCAGCATGAGCGAGGCGCCCGGCCAGTGGAAACAGGAGCAGCGGTTACTGTGGTGCAGGAAGCTGCTCCTCCACAGCTCCTGAGGAGGGACAGGAGGCGGGGAGTGAGAGGTCCGGGGACAAGGAGGTAGGAAGGAGCTGAGGTTCTCCATCCTGCTAGAATCTGGCCGCCTTCCCCCTACAGCCACCCGACCCAGCCCCTGTGGCTGCCTTTGTCTTCTCGCTTTGATCTCAGCTGGGGTCCAGCCTGTTGGGCACCTGCATCAGAGGGGTCAAGACATCACTCTGAAAGGGAACTGCACTCCCTTCTGATTTTTAGTGATGCCTCTGTCAAGTCACATGGCCCACAGTGACAGGGCGAGTCACAGCCCATCCTCAGGGCCTCCCAAGCTTTTCTGCCATCCCAACCAGGCTCTGGCCTCCCCATGAAGAAGCTTCACCTTCCACGTGAGACATTTCTTCCGCTCTTTCAAGTGTCCTTCCAGCACCGCCTCCAGCTGCTCCTTCAGGATGCTGAGGGCCTTCCGGGTGGACAGGCCCAGGGCCAAGGGTGGCTCGCCCTGGAGGGAAGCAGGAGGCTCTCAGCATCTCCCTGGAGGCCTCAGGTCCCTGCCAAGATGGGGCTCTCCACTCTCATCTCACCAGGCCCTTCCTCCCTCCTCCTGAAGCCTCACCTTCTCTTCCACCACTGGCCCTGGTCCCTCAGGGTGTTCAAGTACACAGTTCCTAATGTTCAAAGCCACGTTTAACAAGAAAACCGATACAAACTTTCTGTACTCAGCGTTTTCTAACTCACCTTCACTCACCTCTCAACTCCCTGCCATCAGCCTCTCTCAGCCCCACTCAGAATGTTCTCACCACTGACCTCCCAATTTACCTCACTGTTGCCAAGTTTTAGATTTCATGGGCCAGAAAATACTTTTTTTTTTTTTTTTAGATTTTTAATTTTTCCTTTTCCTCCCAAAGCCCCCCGGTACAAAGTTGCGTATTTTTAGTTGTGGGTCCTTCTAGTTGTGGCATGTGGGACGCCGCCTCAGCATGACCCAACAAGTGATGCCATGTCCGCACCCAGGATTTGAACTGGTGAAACCCTGGGCTACCGAAGCAGAGCGTGCAAACTTAACCAGTCGGTCATGGGGCTGGCCCCCAGAAAATACATATTTTTTGAAATGGTGAGAGGAGAACTAAGATACAGATGCTAGCTTTTCATTGTTCCTGGTAAAAACATTAAGAAAAACCCACCATCTTCTGTTACTACATTGCATAAAAGAAAGGATATTGTCACACCACAGCATCAGGAAGGACAAAATCTCAGAAAAAAGCTGCTCCCAGGAAAGGACCGTGCACTGACTACACCACGCTCTCATCTCACCAAGGATGGGTGGAACAAGGTATAGACGAGGCAGTCCCCAGGCAACACTGGGGACCACCCACAGACCTATGTGACCCCACGGCTGGGCCTCTCCTGGTTGAGACCCCCTGTTTCTGGGCTTCTCTCCTGTTTTCTCCTTCTTCGACTCTGTCCTTTCCCCTGTCTACCCCACAGTGCATCTTCCCACATCTTCTTAGTAACTTTATGTACGTTTCCAGGGCAACCTCGGCCACAGTCATGGATTCACCCACCACCAATAAGCTTACAACTCCTAAATTTTACCTCCAACCTGACCAGTACCCCGAATTCTGGCCCATTTACTGAACTGCTTCACAGCTGTTTCATAGGTACCTGTGAGTCCATATGTCCAAAACTCCGAAATCGCCGCCTGGCCCTCCCTGCAATTCAGCCCCTCTCCTGCAGGTGCCACCTCACCCAGGCACCCAGGCACCCAGGCCAGAGCCGGAACACCCCAGACTAGAATATCTCTACCCTCCCGCCAGCGCCTCTCTCCTCCTGCCCCCTGTCCCTACCTTTTCCAAACCAGCTGCAACACCCCAGCCAGAGTGAGGGCTCAGCTGATCAGCTGGCCTCGTGTACCTTTAAAATCAAGCCCAGACTCCTGAGCATGATCTGCGATCTGCCAGCTTCTCCAGACTCCTTTCCTGCTACTCCTGCCGCATGCCATGCTCCTCCAGCCCATATGCAAATACCTTGACGTATTTTCCTGGCCAAGAACACACTCCCCACCCCCAGACAACTCTTACTTCTCCTTCAAGACTCAGCTCAAACGTCACCTGCTCTGGGAAATTTTCCCAAAACCTAGGGCTGCACTTATGGGGGGAGGTTTGTATTCTAACAGCACCCTGGGCAACCTGGCCCACAGTCTGCATTGTGGAGAACTGTCATCATAGATTGACTTGTCTGCTCTCCCACTAGACTGCCAATGCTGTGAAAACAGGTACTGAATTTTCCTATCTCCACACCCCTCCCACCATCCACTAAGACAGTGCCGGGCACACGGCAGCAGCTCAGTGAATCCTCGCTGAATGAATGAATGAATGTACACATTCATCACTGATCCCAATGATACCTTAATCAGGGGGTGTCAACCCAGGATCTGTAGCAGAAACACCTGGAGCTTTTAAAACTCTGGACATCCAGGCCCCACCCCAGACCTACCGAGTCAAAACTTCTGGAGGTGAGGCCTATCCCAGGTTGAACCTAATGCACAGATCCCCAACTCAGGGGTCCTAAGAAAAAGAATGCCCTCAGGAAAGGCAGTGCCTGGGGGAGAAGTGAGTCTCCCAGGGGCCACCTGAAGAGCACCAATGTGAGCTTCCACCAGGAAAAGTTCCTAAGCAAGAGGAGCGAAGCCCTAGACCTGGGCACCCAGAGAGGGACTCAGAGTTATCTACTGAGTCGGACCCCGGGAGGCTGAGCCAGTGACGCCTGGTTGCCTCGGCTCATTGTCCTCCCCCTTCCGCTCCTATCACCCATACATCTGCCTTGCCCAGGGTCCTGCCCTGGCTTTGCCCACTAATGTTCTGGATTTCCTCCTCCCCACCTGTCTCCATACCCACCCCTCCCCTTGGCAGCCTCTCCCCTCGCAGGACACACATCTCCACAACCAGAAGGGGTTGCTGGATGGGGGAGCATCCACGCTGTAGAGCTGGCGGTAGGTGGCACCTGAGTGGAGCCCCACGTTGGCCTCCTGCCAACTTCCTGGACCTGAGGGATCAGGACGGGCTCCAGAGCCGGCCTGGCCCAAGACTTCCCAGATCCCTTGCCTAAATCTCACCTAATCCCATCTCTCCATGGTGGCTTTGGGGGATTATGAAGATGAGAGCCGCTTCTTCCCAGAGGGGATAACTGGTTATTTCAGCTCAGAAAGAAAAGGCCCTCCGGGCAGGAGGCCCACACCCCAGCATGGGTGCGTACTGCACTCCAAAGCCCCCACCTCCCTTTGGCAGGGGTCCTGGGGCCTCCCTGAGAGGGCAGTCCAGGACAAGTGAGTGTCGGGTAAGGCTAAGGCCTCTACCTCTGCCTCCTTGCCTCCTGACATGGAAGGGGAAGCCTCCAGGAGGCCGAGAGCAGGAGAGAAAAGGAAAGGGGACCAGAGGCCTTCTCGTGTCCAAGGGGCGGCCCAGAGGGGTGATGCCTGTTCCTCCCGGCCCAGGGAAGATGAGACTTGGGAAGGCCCAGCCGCTGCCAACAGGGCTAGGGTGAGAAAGCAGGGCTTCCCGGGCCTCGCCTCCCCACTGGCCCTTTCTCGCTCAGGCTCAGCCCTCCCAAGCCCCCACTCCCTCCCTCTCTGCAGGAGGGATGTGAGAGTTCCCAGGAAGGACTTGCCTAGGCCAGGCCTCCAGAAATGATAAAGTGGGAGAACCTCCCACAGGCAGGGAAGGGCTGGCCTGCAGAGGTGGAGAGGCAAGAGAAAGGAAGGGCCAGACAAATCCCAGTGGGTTGCAGGTCACCTGGGAAGCTGCCTGTTCTGCAATGAAGACCATGCTCAGGAAGGCAGGGCAAAGCTAACAGGAACAGCCAGGGAGCCAGGAGGGCGTCCCTCCTCTGGCCAGGCCTTTAGACCCTGGACACACATCAGTTCCCCTCTGCTTACCCTGTGGCTGTCCTGACATCTGCCACCTTACTCCAGGTACCCCCAACCCCAAGACCTCCTCCTCCCTGGCCCGCAACCGATTCGCTCTTTCTCTCTGCCCCCATGTTCCTAGAACCTGCAGGCTGCTGCTCTTCAGGTGTGGGAGGCGTGGGCCAGAGGGTGGCAGGCGCTCCTGGGGCAGGGCCAGCAGAGGCGGGAGGGGAGCGCAGAGCTGACTGTGTGTGTCTGCCCCCGCATGTTGTGTCTGGCCAGGAGCACCAACTCCAGACTGGCGATTACAGACAACACAACAGAGGAAAAACAAGCCATTCTGTAATTACATGCCTCCTGAAGAAAGCGCCTGCCCGCACAGGCTGGCCCTGGGGCGAGGACACAGCCTTCTAGGCCAGCCTACTCTCCATGGCCCCAACCAAACTTATCCAACTGCTGTGGCCACTCACTGATGCTGAATGGCAACATCTCACCCCACCTCCAGCAGGAGGTCCCGGTTGTGGGTAAAATCCCTGTTTCTCTCACTGTGTCGTGGCTTCTCCCCCAGCGCAGGAGGAGAGCCAAAGCTGAGCAACTTGGTGGAAGACCGTCACACTTTCTGAAGGAAATTCAGGAAGGGCTGGTAAATGAGTGGGCCCTGCCAGCTGTTCTCAAAGCACAAGTTAGGCTGGGCACCTGGGTGTGTCTGGGCCCCAGTGAGGAGACTGTGCAACGATGGGTATGGTTTGTTAGAGAAAGAAGGACCTGAGTCATACACATGCAATCTGAGGTCTGCTCTTCTTGCCTGCAAGGGCCAAAGAGGGTGAGGAAAAGCTGCCCTGGCCTTAAGTACCCACAAGGAGTAAGAGAGTCTTCCTGCTTCCCAGATGCTCAGAAATTCCCACCCTGCTCCACTGACAGGCACCTCCAGAGACATGCCAGGCCGAGGAGCGCTGGCTAAGGGAGGTCTCGACACCAGAGGGGAGGCGAGGCCCTGCTTCTTCACTTACACTTATGCTTTCCGGGTAGAAGTAACCCCATCCTACTGTTTAAATTGCTCAGGTTCAACCAGACCCAACAGAGAGTGACTCGAGGCTCTGGAAGGCTGGCAGCAAATGCAAATCGTGAGCTGGGCTGCTTCTCCCCGTTCCATCATCCAAGGGGGACACTGGCAGGATATGGGGACCTAGGGGAGCAGCAAGGTGGTGACAGAACTCTGTTAAATCAGAACCACAAGGAACCTGCTACTGGACAGGACCAGCTCTGCAGGGCCTGAAGCTGAGCATCCGGGTCAGTCTAATAAGCCTTTCGAGAGCCAACATACCTGAGCTCTCCTGTGCCACCTCAGTCAGGTTTCTCAGGTGGCCCAGAGCCAGAAGCCCCTCAGCCCCCAACCCCTGTCCCTTCAGGACTCCTCTGAGGTCCTCTCAGCACAGCAACTCTTTTCCTTCCTACTCCACCTATTTCGGGAGCAAGCAGAATCAAAGTCCCCAAGGCACAGGTAGACAGGTTATAAATTTAGACCTTGACCCTCAGCCTTGACAACAGCAGGTAACCATTAATTAGAACTGGCTGGGGCCTGGCTCCTTTGCCAGGTCCCCACCGTCACAGCCTTCCTGGCTAGTGCAGGAGGGGAGGGGAGCCGAAGTTGGACTCCACATAATGCCTGAATCCCTGAAGCAGAGATCTGGCCACTATACACCAGGGTCTTCTTTAGCAGTCATGATAAATCTCTTCTGAGTTTGGCCAGACACAAATCGACTCTGTCTGCAGCCAGGCAAATCAAAGCCTCAGGCTTCCTCCTCTTCCGGCCTCAAGCTGACCTTGGCATTTTCACCCATCTTCTTCCTCCTGCAGCATAAGACCCAGGAAGAAATCACTCCAGCCCTGGTTGCCCCTGTCTCAATGACCCATGTGGTCCAGCAAAAAAAAAGCCCCCTTACTGGCCCTGAGGAGGGCTGGCATCCAGGCCCAGAGCTTCCCGTCACTTGTACATGAGACCCAGATGCCAGCATACCTTGCCCAGATGCCCCACTGGGAAACTCAGCTCCAGTTCTGCTCTGGGTGACTTGGGAGCCTGGGTGGCAGCTCCTCAGACACATTGGCTTTCTGGCTCCTGTTCCCAGCCTCTTTCCACCATGCTAAGCTACCTTGTAATCGGAGCTGCCCCTGGTTTGGGCATCCATCTTCAAGACTTGTAGCAACCGCTAACCCGACAAAGCAGGGAACAAGGCATTTGTAACAGAAACGTAAAAGCCAAGCCGGCATACTCACTTTGTTGCATTTGCCCTGATGGGGCATCCATAGCTCTGCCTGCTTAAAGAGCATGGGGTGGAGCCTGAGCCACACAAGGGATCAGCCACACAACTTCCAACACCACCCTCAAAGAAAAAGAGAAAGGAACAGAAAGAGAAAGAGAGGGAGAAAGAGTGAGAGAAGAGAAAAAAGGAAGGGAGAGCTGGAGAGCGTGTGAGTGAGGAGCCGGGCGCTGCAGAGAATCCGGTACAGCAGAGTGGAGCTTCAATCTGCTGATTAATTCAGCCTATTTCCAGTCACGCTGCAGATTTAGGGAGGGAGGAGGAGGCAGTCACAGCCGTGGGAGGGAGGGAGAGGCAAGAGGGAAAGGAGGAGGAGAGAGGGGGTTGAGAGGAGAAAGTTTGTACGATGCTCTGCCAGATGTCCAGGAGCTTGGTCCATGCATCAGACAAGGTCACTGAGGGGTGAGCAGAGGGGCAACGCGCAGCCAGGGGGGTGTGGATGCATGCACAGTGCGGGCAGGGGGAGAAGCTATGCAGGAAATGGCTGCTATTGGCCCAGAGCCCTGAGGGTAACTGCCGGCATCAAGGAGTACCTGGGCTCTCTTCCCAGACTACCTTTCCTTGGCCCCAAATCACTAGGCAAGGGTAGGAGCCCCACTGTGGTGAGCTTGTTATCCATGAGAGCTCCCCCAAATCACTCAGAGACTCCTAGCATGGAGCCACGCCCATAACAGCTCTTTCCACATTAGAGCCACAGGAAGGAGGGGAGAGGGGCCTTGTGCGTTACTAAAAGCAGCACATTCTGCGTAGAGGGGGAAAAACTGGCACTTGAGAAGACTGGAGCAGTGACTTCTAGGAGGCAGAGCAGGGGGCCAGGGAGCGAGCAGAAGAAGCTAGCAGAAGAGGGAAGAGCCAGCCAAAAGGGAGGACCTCTGAGGATTCCAATGCCTAGCACCTAACACCTTTCCACTAGGTTACGGGGGTCAGCAGGGCTCCAATAGCCACTAATCTATGAGAGTGCAGAGATTGGGCAGCAGCTGACGAACGTCCAGCTGCATTTAGAGACACCTGACAAAGTGCCACTGGGACCAGAGATGGCCTGTGGACACCTGGGCCTCATCTCTCAGGCAGAAAGAAGAGGCCAGTGACCTGGGGCTCCCACCTCAGTACCTCTTGGCCATCAGGCAGAACCTACACATCACTCTAGGACCCCAAGTTTGATATACAGGAAGCTCTCAGCACAGACCCCTGGAGAAAGAAGGTCAAAAGTCCCTGGGAGTGGACAGGAAACTTCTCTGCCTAATTCCAGGCCACCCTTAGGATGGGGCTACAAAACCCCGAGGGAGAGGAAGCAACCTAACAGGTCCAATAAGCCCAGAGCGCAGGCTAGAGCCTGAGCACTTTTCTCCAGGGCCCTGTTTCCTAGACAACACCATGTGAGTTGCAAGGGAGGGAAGAGAGAGCCTCAGCGAGTTCGAGCTGGCCTCTGCCCTCCCGCTTCTCTAGCACAGCTCCCTGGAGGCCCTTGCTAAACCCACAGCTGAATGGGCAAAGGAGGGGCAGGGTGGTCCAGAGATTAAGGGCAGGAAGTCCTCATGAGGCTAAGGCTAGGGGGAGGAGGGGTCAGCTTCCAAGCCAGCTACTCTGAGGATGGCAGCTGTCTTAGCAAACTGCCAAGGAAAGACTCCTGTCCCCCTGTCCCCTGCTCCCAGGTCACACTTCCCTTTAGCTTTCTACCAAGACAGTGCTCTGTGGGAACCACAACGCAAACACTCCCCATCCTGTGCAACAGGCCCTAAAAAGATCAGCTCACAGGGTCTGACCCGGCTGTCCTGCAGGGCCCCCCACGCGGCCCTCTCCCGTCCTGCCCCCTTCCTACACTGCCCACTTCAGCAAGTGAAGGCAAGCTCTGCATCTAAGAAGCAGAAACCCAGGCCATCACTGACACAGTATGCCACCACGGGCTGGAAGACTAGAGACAGAAGAGGAGGCTCCAAAGGGGACAGTGAGGAACGGCGTGTCATAAAGTGACAGGGCGCGGGGGGAAGAAAATCAACAAGCAACCAACCCTGGGCTATAGCCAGGGGACAACAGGCCATCTTACCATCAACCACCACCACGCCATACCTCCCACTGCTACTCCTCCAGCAAGCCTTTCACTGTCAGAAGCCACAGGGATTACCTTTAGAAGCCCATTTATACGACTGGCATGGTGTCTCAGGTAGAATCCCCATCAGGCTCTATGGCTTAGCTGCTTGAACTATCAATTCCTCAAGTAGACTGTGAGCGTCTCCTAGCCAGGGGCCACCTGCTCAGTACCTAGACTGCTACCAACTCAAAGGAGCCATTCCACAAATATGGCTGATGACGATGGTGACGACACTTACTAGTTCAGGACTTGTCTATCCAGCAAGAGAAAGAAGAGGATAGAGAAGAATCCTCCGGGAAAATGGACCCTGAGAGCTTATCCAGTCTGGGCGCTCAAGTCTTCCTCAGGCCTGAGAAGCCAGCCCCCTGGATCACAGAACTTTGTTTCTCCAATTCACTGGCAACTGGTGTTTCAGCAGCAGGATGGAACCATAGGACAATACTGTCCTCTGTGTGGGGGACATTCAGCCTCACCCAGGCAGGCCACTACATTGTACAACAACATAGCCTCTAGTGGGATACTCCCTGGAATTGAGCAGGGCACAGCCCTTGCAACCGTGTGCAGCAGCCTTGCACCCAGGCTAGGAGAGAGGCAGGTGTAGCTTTCCCTCCGTGCCGATCACTGGTAGCATGGACACCAGCAGAGCAGCCAGACATGTCTGTGAACAGGATGCTGAACATACCTGCTTCAAGTCCAGGCCCACAAGCCTGTTCCACAGCTGGTCCAGAGGCATGAGAAGCCTGGAGCTGAACAAGTCAGCAATCAGCCAGGCATCATCAGAGGCCCAATGTGCGCACCCACAGCTCCCTCTCCAGGCTTCCCAAGATTTCTTTGGCAGAAAGATCACTATCCATAAGTTCAAGTCAATAAGTATTTACTAAGCCTTTGCTACCTGCCAGGCTCTTTGCTAGGAGCCAGGGACACTGAGATAAAGAGGGACAGACAGATTATTTCAATACAGTATAGCAAGGACAATAGTGGAGATACTATAAACGCTGACAGGAGTGACCTCTGGAGGTGGGGAAGGAGGACTTATCTGGAGAAGGTGATGCCTAAACTGGGTCTTGAAGAAAGAATAGTAGGAGTTTGCCAGGAAAAGGGGTGGGGAGCATTTTAGGGTAAGAGCCTAAACGTGGAATGTGTGCCCCAACTCTGAAGCATTCAGAATTACTAGTGGTAAAGGCCAAGGCAGGGGAGGCTAGGGATGCTGGGCTGACGGGCAGGAGCGGGGTTATGGAGGGCTGTGTACACCACCCTAAAGGTTTCAGCAGGTGGCATGGAGCCATTGACAACTTTTAAGCAAGGGTGACAAAACAGTCAGCTCTGCATTTTGGATAGCTTTCTCTGACAGCTAAGTGAAGGAAGGAGATCAGAGACAGAGGGACCTGTCAGGAAGGTGCGGCAGAAGTCCAGGCAAGAGACAGTCTTCATCAGGGGAGAGGGAGACTCTGATGACAAATCTACCTGCATGCAAAGACGGGGTACCTGGAGGCTGGAGTACCTGAGTCAGGCCAGGAGGAGGAGGCCGATCTAAGGACGCCTGGCTGCTCACTCCAGCTGATGCCACAGCTGTGTTTGGAGTCTAACTGGGGAGCTCTTCCCTAACCACAGAGAGGGTGCCCAACAGTACTCAACAAGGCTCAGCAGGTTGGGGCAGAGCCCTAGCAAAGAGCAAACCAACCAAATTACACAGCCCCGGGCAAGAAGCGGGAGGCTGGCTCGGAGCCAACACAAATCAGAAACCTGCTCCCACGCAGTTGTGTTAACAGGTCCACTTTGTCCTGTATTCACAGCTCCCCAAGTGTGTGCTGTCCAGCCAAGCAACAGCACCCTCCCAGAGGGGATCACAGACAGCTACCCCAAGCCTCAGAGCTGCACCCCTCTCTCACTTGTGGTTTAAAGCCCTCAAAGGAGGACCCCCCCAGGCAAACACAAGTAGAGAGAGTCCAACAGAGACACAGAGACAGCACCCATAAGGGAACAGAAAGAGGCCTACCGCATGCTTCTCCTTCAGGTCCATGGGCCCAGAGTACTGCAGGCATGCCCAGATGAACGTGGTCACCCCCAAAAGGAAGGCTCCTCCCCAACATGTACAAACCCCAGGGGCTCTGTCACAGTCACAGCATCTGGGGAAAAAAGAGGAAAGAGATCCCGTAAGTCCAGGTTGCTGGAACAGGCGACTATCAGGAAATACAGCAGTACCATCTGAACAACAGAGTGGTGCATGGAACAGAACTGGCTCCACTGACCATGAACCCTGGCTGGCCCTGTTCTAGCGGCAGTCAGCTTCGGACAAATTCCCCTCTCTGAGGCCAGGAGGGAGCAGGCTACGGAGGGGACGCTGGAGGGCTGCAAGCTTTCCTCTTTTAACCCTAACGTGTGGAGGCACATGTTTTGTTCCACGTGTACTCTTTAACTCACTGATTTCCAGCAGGCAGGAAAAGCCCTGGCTTATCAGCTTTTTAAAAAGGGAAGGTTAGCATTAAGGTAAACTGGAATCTAGACACAACTAGAATGTTCAGGAGAGTGGTGGGGAGATGACAGAAAGTAGAGACAGGCTCACTCCACTGCTGCCACCAGGAGCATGGAATCCGTCTATTTCCATTTGCTGGGAAACACACCGCACATGCCAACACATACATGGCCACAGACAGCCGGGCCTCTCGTGCGGTTTGCCAACAGGGCAGTGCTCCACAGGCACCTGGGCAGATGTCCACAAGGATGGCTGAGCCAATCTGACAACAATCTGGAAAATGAAGATTGCGTTACCTCCCCACCCACCACCCCTCTCCCCACACAACCCCTGACCCTCACTCATCCATCTTGGCAGCCAACATGCTTTAATGGTTTCAGACCAGGACATGTCTGGGTAAAGAGTGCCACTGAGTAATCTGGTTTGGTGCCAGGTGACTACTCGTGGAGAAAGTACTAACCTGCTGACTAGGGCAGTTCTTTGTGGGGCCTGCAGCAAAGCATCGCTAAGAAGCCCAGAAGAACTTATCCATGAAAAAGCTGTCTAGCAACAACAAAAAAAGCTGTGTCTAGAGGACCCCAGCCAGGAGGCCCAGCCTCTGCATTCACCAGCTCCACTCCAAAATCCCCTCCAATTCCTTGCAAGGCGGCACCAGTGCCGACGTCCCAGGCCTGTCTCGCCAAGTATCTCCCTACCCCTGCCTTTCCAGCCAGGACTTTCAAAGCTGAGCTAGTTCCAAAGGGTTAGAGACAGACAGTGACACTGAAGCAGCCTTGCACCGCAGTGACATTTGGTCTTTGGCAGCCCACTGAAATGGGATCCTGAGAGGCCAAATCCACTTCTCCCCAAGGCCACTCTGACTCAGGCTCCCCAGGCCCTGTTTACGAGTACAGCTTGAGGTCCCCATGACACCCCATCCCAGCAGGGGCTGGATGAGGTAGTCACCACACAGGGAAAGGCACCAGGAACCAGATGGGGATTGTGCTTAATTCTTTCTGCCAACACTATGAGAGTGAAATAACCCTGTGGCCAGCTGGAACCACAGCAGTTCATTGAGGGCAGCCAGGAGCAGGACATTTTTCTAAGAGTCTCTGTTTTCCCATCACTCCATACATGGGATTCTGGGAGAGAGCTGTCCTTAACTGTCTGATCTGAAACCAGCAGCTGTATCCTTAAAGGGCCAGTTCTCCTCATGCCCCACTGTGAAAAAAAGCACAGGCTTCAAAGCCAAATACCCCTGGGTTCAAATCCTGGCTCCAACATGTATCAAGTGCCAAATGACCTTGGGAAATCACTTGTCTCTCCGCCTCTCGGTTCTTATTCATAGAATGGAAATGACAATACCTACCACAGAGTGGTGCAACAGGAATTGTGTAAAATATTACATGTGGAGGGTCTAGTCCAGTATTTGGCACATAGTAGGTCTTAATAAATAGCTGCCATTACTATCATCAGCAAACAAGAAATACAAACAAAGTACCCCCTAGGTCAGCAATGAGGACTTAAAAGTAAGGAGAAGAAAAAAACCAAAAAGCATAAGGGTTGTAAAGAGATAAGTAAAACTGTCTCTATTGGCAGAAGACCAGATCATATATGTAGAAAATCCTAGGTAATCTACAAATAAGATATTAGAACAAATAAGTGTGCAAGGTTGCAGGATACAAGGTCAAAATACAAATATAAATTAAATTTCTATATGCTATAATGAAATATAGAAAAATAAAAAATTTTAAATATCACTTATAATAGCACAAAAAAAACCTATGAAATACTTAGGGATGACTTTAACAAAAACATATGTAAGATCTGTCACTGCTGAGAGAAATTAAAGAAGAGCTAAATAAATGGAGAGATATACCATGTCCATGGGTTGGAAGACTTTAATTATTTAATATTTAAATAATTAAATTAAATAATATTTATATCAATACATTTATCAGTATTAATATTAATATGCACCCATTAGAATCACTAAAATGAAAACGATTGACAATACCTAGTGTTGGTGAGGGTATGAACTCATAAATTGCTGGTGGGAATGTAACATGGTACAACCACTTTGAAAAACATTTTGGCAGTTTCTGATAAAGTTAAGCATACACTTCCTATATGACCCAGTAATGAAAACATATGTCCTCAAAAAGAATTGTTCAAAGCAGCTTTATTGAAAATAGCCAAAAACTAGAAACAATCCAATACCCATTCACAGGTGATCGGATGAATAAACTGTGGTATATCTACACAAAACGGACTGAAGTACTGACACGCACAACGACATGGCTGAATCTCAAATACATGTGCTGAATGAAAGAGCCAGGCACAAAAGAGCATGCAGCACATGATTCCATTTTTTATAGAAAATTCAGAACAGGCAAAATGAATCCATAGTGACAGCAAGCGGATCAGGGGTTGCCTGGGGCAGGGGGAGGGAATGACTGCAAAGGGTGCTGGGATCTCTTGTTCAATATCCTGATTGTGGGTGGTAGTTACAGCGGTATACACATTTGTCAAAATTCTTTGAACTATATACTTAAAAGGAGCATTTTATTGTGTGTAAATACTGCCTCAATCAAGCTGATTTTAAAAAGTAAGGTGGGATCTGAGATCCAACTAAATCAGCTCAACCAAGCTCTACACTGCCTGGCACATGCAAGATTGGGTATAAAAGAGAAGAGACAGTGAAGGAAATGAACATTTATCAAGTGCCTACTGTGTGAAATAACTGCATATATTTAATAAGCGTTAGGAATGGTCCTATTTTCAAAGTATAAGATACAGTCCTTTCCCTAGAGGGATTTATAACATAGGCAGTTTTTGGCTATTATGAAAAAAGATAACTAAAATTCAAGTTGCCATTGAAATACTAAATGAGAATTGCAAACAGGTGCCTAGGAGTGAGACAACAGACAGCAACCCAAGCAAGAACTAGAAGTCCCAACAAAGGTACCAAGGAAGAAATGCAGGAGCCTTTGTGAAAGATGGTGGATCTGACCTGTTTGGTTAGAACCAAAGGCCTTAGGAAGTAAGAGCGAGGAAATGAAGGGCCACATAGCACAGGGAATCAGGGGCCAAAATGCAGGGCCCCTTGAAGCCCAAAACAGAGAGATCCTGAGGGGTCACTGAAGTTTTCTAAGCGGGCCCAGTATTTTAAGAGGGTAGAGAATGGATCATAGTGGGAAGGGAAAGAAATTACAAGGCAGAAGAGTTAGAAGAAAATAACAATCTTGGTTTGCCATAACAAGTATCTAGACAAAGGTAGCATAGTAGCCATGAAAACAAAGGGATGGATGCTTCCTGCTGCCAAGCTCAAAATCAGCACTAAAATGAGCTAAGTGGATGCCCAAGGTTCAGGTTGAGGGCGAGGTAAGGAGTTGGCTGTCCTTCTTATCCATTCTAATGCAAACTTCATTAGCTGTGCTTGCACTCTAGCCATGCCCAACACACCAAAAATACAATTTGCTGGACCTGTATTCAGTTGAATAGCTGGGCCCAAAGGGTACTAAGTGACAGACTGATGTCCAGCTGGAGGGAAGTTTTTAATATCAAGCCTCAGGGTTCTATCTTTGGTGGCATCCTAGTCAATACTTTTATCAATGACTTGAGTGAGGAAACAGATGGTATGCTAATCAAATTCTTGGATAGTATAGACCTGGAAAGGAGATCAAAGTCAAGATCCAAGAAGATCTCAACAGGCTGAAATGATGGGCCAAATCTAACAGATTCAATTTAACTGAAATATATTCAATAGTAAGTCCTGTGCTTAGGTTCAAAAGCGACTGTATAAAACTACTATAAATGACCCAATTAAATGTGATTTCAATAGACGTGACATGGCCGCTCAAAGTTCATTCACATTTCAGCTACATTAACAGACAGTCTCCAAAAAGAGAGAGGTAAGGTCTGATTCCTATACATATCAGAGCATATCTGGAATATTTTGTTCATTTGTGAATCACACACTTTAAGAAGGACAGTAACAAATCTGGAAGGCTCCCAGACAGCAGCAACCAGCTTGGAGAAATTATGACCTGAGAAACGATGGAAAGAAGTGAAGATGCTTAGCCAGTACACCAAAAACACATGGGGTGAGAGCAGGGCTAGAAAGGCATGATGGCTGCCAGGTGAAAGAAGGGCCAGGCTTACTCTGGAAGGCTCCAAAAACAGGGACTAGATTGGGGGAAGAAGCTCTAGGGAGGTAGACTGGGACTTCATATGAGCAATAGCTCTTACATAATTAGAACTGTATTAAAAAAATGGAATAGTCTGCCCCTGAGAGGCAATGAGCTCCCCATCATTAGAGGCATCCAGGAAGAAGCTGGGAAATTATGGAGATGATAAATACATCAGGTAGCAAATAAGCAAGAGACTTGGTGTGGTCTCTTCTAACCCCGAGAGACTATGAAATCAACAAATCCAGTAGCTCCTACATGTGAAAAGATGCTCAGCTCCACTCATAAGAGATACCCAAATTAGACTACCCCAAGAGAAAGTTGGAAGACTTTCACCACCTGACTTCAAGGTTTATCAAGCTTCAGTAATCAAGGCAGTGTAGTATTGGCCTGGTGACAGAAGTTCTAGAAATAGATCCAGACATAGATGGTGAATTGATTTTCAAAAAAAGGTGCAAAGGTCATTCAGCGAATAAAAGATAGTCTTTTCAATAAATTGTGCTGGAACAACTGAATATTCAGATGCAAAAAAAAAAACTTGGAAATATAGCTTGCACCATATACAAAAATTAACTAAAAATGGATCATAGACCTAAATGTAAAAGAAAAACTATAAAACTTCTAGAAGATAGGAAAAAATCTTTGTGACTTTGTGTTAGATTTATTAGATTCAATACCAAAAGCACAACCCACAAAGGAAGAAATAAATTGGAACTGAGGGGCTGGGGACAGGAATGGGCGGGAGAATTTTCACTGTATACACTTTGTGCCTTTTAATTTTCAAACCATGTGAATGTACTATCAAATGTATCTTTAAAAAATCAGCAACCTCTCACTTCTGGGTATATACCCTAAAGAAGCGGAAATAGGGACTCAAATAGACTTTTGTACATCCACGCTCATAGCAGCATTATTCACAATAGCCAAAACGTGGAAGCGATCCAAGTGTCCATCAACAGATGAATGGACAAACAAGATGTGGTCTATACATACAATGGAATATTATTTAGACTTAAAAAGGGAGAAAATTCTGACATACGCTACAACATGGATGAACTTTGAAGACCTTTGAGGAACTTAAGTGAAATAAGCCACTCACAAAAGAACAAATATTGTATAATACCTCTTATTTGAGGTTCCTAGAATAGTCAAATTCATAGGTGGATGCCAGGGACTGGGGGCAGGGGAGGAATAGGGGTTATTGTTTAATGGGGACAGAGTTCCAGTTTGTGAAGATGCAAACGTTTTGGAGGTGGATGGTGGCGATGGTTGCATAACGATATGATGGCCTTAATGCCACAGAGCTGGTTAAAATGGTAAATTTTATGTTATGTATATTTTACCACAATAAAAAAAGTCAGCAACTTCTGATTCTCATTTTACAATAGACTCTGCCTTCTGTTACTATACAATATTCCCCCCTTGGGTTCCATGTCAACTTTAGGAATGTTTATGCTCTTTTCAACACATCTTTGAGTCTCTCATCAGTATATATCTTTTCCAAGTGTTTCCCAGTATTTTTCTGTTTGCTTCCCTACTAAGGAAGGTATCACGAATCTCTTTTTCAGGAAGATCCTGAAATTAAGAAAACTGGGTTCATATAATTACACTAAGATTTCTGGTTTTCCAATGGCTGCTCTTAAAGGGTCTCCTTCCCTTGGGCATGCAGCTCCACCCCCCGGGCCCCGTCACTTTTGGCCTATGGAGCCAGTAAAACCCAAAGCAATCAGTGTGAGATGTAGACCTCATGCCGGGTCTAAATCTGGCCCTTACTCTACCTGCCACGTCATGTGACCCATACTGTTTACTACTGTCTCAGCAGCCACAGGCAAAGCTTATTATTACACAAACCCCTGATCACCAAACCACACATTCTGGCTGGCCGGTCCCTTCGGAAGAAAAACATTCCTGCTGCAGTCGTGGCCTACCCTTTATTTCACCTGTGCTCCTGTAAACAAATCCAGGCCTGCTCGGAAACCAGCATTCAAACAATAGTTTTAAAGGAGCCTATCTTTTAGGTAAAGAAAGACACTCTCGAGAAGACAACATCGACACAGTAACAAGATAAAAAAATACTGACACACATATACCAGTGAAGTGCCAACCATGAGCTCGAACCTTCTCACTGAAGCCCAGGAATGGATTTAGGGGCTCTGTCTTCCCAGCTCGGACTGCTAGCGTAAGAGCTCATACTTGACTCACCAGGTGAGGGTCAAGAAAGCCTTGGGTGTAGGTAATAGTTACATTAGCACTCCTCCCTCTCCATAGAAATTGTTTCCCAAGCCCGACATTAAGGAAAGAGCAGTGGGGAGGAACGGAAGGATTGCGACCTTCATTTCCCATTAGTTCTGCAGGAGGTGAGCTTTCCAAAAGGCTGATTCTCAACACTTGGAGTTGGCACTCCCTAGCAACTTCTCAAAATAGAAATAGAAGCGCTTTCTGTTTTCTTCCATCTAACCGCCCAACCCTGGCTCTCCAGGTCTAATCTTCTGATGTCCGGTCACCACAAACAAGGGGCAGGGTGGGGGGTGGGGGATTCAAGGGCAGTTAACTCTCAATTATTTGGCCACTGATGGATGGTTTGTACTTCACCTCCCTGGTCAATGCACTACTCCATAGTATCCACCAGTATCCCTATTTGAAGTTCTGACAAAAAGAACCAGTGAGCAAGGAAGTGAAAGCTAACATGGCCGCTAAAACAAGACTTGCAAAGTATTTGTGGATTCTATTTGAACACGCTGTCCTCTGTTCCAGGGTTATGACAGTCTGGGTTCTGATGTGTTCTCATCTTTACAGTGATTTTCAAACTTTTTTATACCATGGATCACTTTTGACTCTTTAGAAAATGAATCTATACCATTGTTTTTTAAAAAATTAAAACTACCTTGGAATACTAAGATTGGCCTTTCTTTTGCCAAGATTATCATAAAGACATACCACCATGGTATTTCTTCTTTCCTCAGTGGTTCTCAACCTTTTTCTGCCTCCACACTGTTCTCATACACAACACATTTCCACTAATAACATCTCTAATAACACTACACTGGTTCCCAAAAAACAGAGGAAGAGGCTACCTTGACCTGACTCCATCCCTTCCTGCCCTCAACAGAGAATCATTGTAATCATTTATGCCCCAAAACACAGAGAGAGACCACAATAAATACTAATGCAAGAAATTAGCCAGTGAACTACCCACTGGTTACTTAAAATGAAGGAATGCAAGAATGGATTAAGAACCTGGTAAGTGCTAGACCCCATGCTATCTACACCTATGTATAGGGGTCCTATATACACCATCTCATTTATTGTATACAACCACCCTGCAGGGGGCTTAGAGAAGTTAGGGAACTTGATCTCCTCAGATCACACCTAGGAAACAACTGGCTCCAGGGGATAAAGAACTTTAGAGCCTGGCCTTCAGAGCTCCAGTCCTGGCTCTAGGTGACCCTGGCCCTGCCCCGTTGCCCCTCCCAACAGTCTCCTCTTGTGTAAAATAAAAACGTAAAAACTCTCCTCCTCCCCACTTGCAGCTTTCTAAGAGTACCCTGGGAATAACTCAACTATGTCACTAAAGCTGAGTGTCTTGAATAAAGGATGAGAAAACTACCACCTCCTTCAATGCACAAATTCACACACTAGAAGGAAAAGATCAAGTACAGAGCTCCCTCCTTTTTTCCCCTAGAGCCCCACGAAAACTCGGAAGAGAGGGTGGGATGTAGCAGCACGTGACCAAATGAACGAACACGCCAAAGTGCAGCCTGTGGTTACACACCAGTGAAAGAAGAGCAGGGTCTGCCTCGCACCGGGCACCGGGCACCGGGCACGGGGCGCCGGCCAGGGGCTCACACCGTGGCACGCGAGGACTGTGAGACTGGACGTGAGGGGAGTGTGCGGCAGAGGAATGAGGGCACAGCACAGAAATCAGTTTATAGGATGGCAAGTATTGTATTCCTGTGGTTGCTGCTCAGGAATCTTTAAACGATTCTGGAAAGACGGAAGGACAACAAAAAGCACGGCACACTCCAAACCGCAGGGTCGCTGCTCAGGGTTGAGAAGCCCCTCGGCTCCCTCCACCTTGGCCCGGGGTACGCGGTCAGCACGAGGGCCGGCCAGCAGCTGAGAGCGCGCGCAGGGGAGACAACGGTCTGAACTGAGGTCGGGGTGGGGGACTCGCAGAGGTCTATAAATACACTGGACATCAGCGTTGGAAGCCCCCTGGGCCAGGGCCCAGCCACGACAAACCTGGGGCAGGGATTCTTTGTTGGCGGGAGGCTTCGATTTCTGGCGAGGGACCCCCAAGGGGCCAAGCCAGGGCCGAGGGCAAGTGTGAGCACCCGGGAGAAGGAAAAGGCCAAGAGCTGGAGGCAGGAGTCAGTTCCTTGACTCCCCCTCGAAGGGATCCCCCAAGGCCAATCCCTGGGTGCAGACCCCAGACTCCCCTCGCCTCGACCAAGAATCCAGAGGACGCGGAAGGCCGAGCCCCACACCCTCTAGCTCCCCTTGCTTCGGGCCACGAGCCTTCTCGTACTTACCGGGGCCCGGGGGCCTGTCTTCCTCTCCCACGTCCTCTCCCCTCCCTGCCCCTCCTCACTTCACGTCCCCTCCTCCAAGGGCTGCAGCCATGTCCGTTACTGGCAACTCTAAAGGGGCTTGCCTCCCTTCTCGGACACCGAGACGCCGGCTGGCGAGCTAAAGTTCTGGGTGCTGATTGGTTGAAGTCCCAATCGGCTGGGCATTTCTGCCTTCTTATTGGCTGCGCGGCGCGCAAGACTGTAGCTGCAGCCTCCCCTCCAGGAGCCTGGCGGAATTAAGAGCCAAGCGACCGGCGGGAGACCTCGCAATCGCTCTCCATCCTTGGGCGTACTCCTCAGGCGCTTTCTAGTCTAGGGGTCCTGACCAGAGGCCAGGGAACGGCTTCCACCTTGCTTAGTTTTCCTACAGAATTATCCGAAAAAGATGAACAGAGCTACCCCTCCAACACCCCCACCCCCGCCGTTTTTCTTTCTTTTTAAAATAAGCCCTTGCAGAGCGCCCGCTCGTGTCTCTTACTTCTTCTAAGCTTCCTCCTTGTTGCTGGGAACAAGTGCCTAGAGACCCTTGCTCAGAGACCTTCGAGAGTCTCTTAGGAACTAATACTGTGCCCAAACCAAAGCTGGAGAGTCTAAGATAATAGTGCGGGGTTTCCCCCCAGCTCGGCTGAACTCTAAAGGGAAAAACAAGTTAAATTTTTTTCCTAGATAATTAGAGAAATCGCCTGGGAGACCTCTCTTGGGAAAACAAAGCCAGACTGTGTCAGTATTTACTTCTGTTTTCCCAGAGATCTCGGTCTGGAGACTTGGTTTTTTGTTTTTTAATCTGTTTATAAAATTGGAAGAGGGTCATGGCTAGCCCTGAGAAGTGAAAGCCCCTTCTCCCTATTAATGAATTTAGTTACGTAATTAAAATCTCTCTTTCTTATCAGCTGGACAGGAAGGTGCCATTTCAGTACCTAATCTTGTATGTTTGAAATGTTATAGCTATTGCCTAAAACACTGGTAGACTCGTGTTACTTTCCTGCCCACAAAAATCTTCTGCATTTTTGCAAAGAGAGGAAGTCCAAATCTCTCTGCCTGGCGTTGAAAGCACCTCATAAATCAACTCAGGTGGACATTTCCAGGCTTAACTCCCCACAGGCCAAACTACTGCCGTGACATAGATTCATCACCACCCCTAAATGCATCTGGGATCCTCCCACCTCTGCTCGTTTGCCCAAGAGATTCCCTGTGCTTTGAAGGTTCATTCCTACCAACAAAGCCGACATTCAAATCCATGCCCATCCTGAAGGCCCATCTCAAACGCTACCCACCCAAAAGCCTTTCCTGGTTTTTAGTCATGGAAATGCTTGTCTATATAGTACCGTGCCTCTTTCTTTTGCGTCTGCATTGTCATCTTTACAAACGTATGCTTTGTACACCATTGTTTTTGTAAGACCTCAGACTCCCTGAAGGCAGCTGGCTTATCCTGGCAGTCCCCACAACGTCTTACTCAGAGCCTTGTACCCAGTAAACGTTTGCTGAATTGAACTAGTCAGTTGTCTCTAGCTTATGTCTTTCCACTTGATCCCGGAAGATGTACATGGCTACGTTTGGAAGATTAACAAATGTAAGAGTCGTCCTGCCCTGCTCCACCTTGTACCCCGATCTGCTCTGACCACACTTGTTTCTCTGCTCCATTGGGTTTTATGAATATCACTCAACAAACTTGAACTGAGTGCCTACCAGTTTCAGGGGCTGTGCTACAGTCCTTCACCCCCTGGCCCTCTCCTCTGTCAGTCCCCCCAGCCATAAAACTTTGCCAAAGAAGTAAATCAAATCACTCAGGCCATGACATGCCAATGCATCCACTCTGAGTTCACCCTGGCTAGCCTTGTTGCAGCCCTGAGGTCTCTGTGGCCACATCTTGTTAGTTGTCTAGCAACCCCAGGCAGCAGTACCAATCCTTCTTTATTTTTCTGGAGCCTCCCCTGTCTCCCTACCAAGATAACCTTGATGAGAAGACCAAGGCCTTCTGGTGGTGATTCCTCACCCACTTCATCTGCTTCTATTTCCCTCTCAACATTCCTCCAGGAAAGAGATGCTCTTCTTCCTCTCCCCATCTGTATCCTCAGTCCCTTCCCTACTTCAGCCTCACATGCCCATCTCTAGGCTTAGCTTGTGCTGCTCAGCGTGCCTGAAATGCCCTTCTCATCTCCTTTCTTCCTGGCTAGCTCCCTATCATACTTTAAGATCAGGTTGGCTTGTCCCTGCTCTGTTTTCTCATAATTCCCTGTAGATAACTGTATCACTCATTTACCACATTGTTTTATATCTTTGACTGGAAAGTAATGTTAATAATGCGTTAGTATCCACACTCTCTTTCTCTCCTCCTGCCTGCTAAGGAGGATTGTGTCTGTGCCTGTTGGGTTCCCAGATCATTGCCCGATGTTGGAGTAACAGGGGAATGGTGGGGCTGAGAAGGGCCAAGCCATGAGTGATTTCATTTACTTTGTATAGGATGGGGATTACCAGTAGAGGAGAGCAGGTGGGCTTTAAAAGAGGACAGGAAGAGTGAGGAGAGAAGAGCCAGGAAGGTGTGGGTTAGGGAAGAATTGGGGGGAGTTTTGAGGGAAGGAAAAGAGAAGCTTTAGGGCAGAGTGAGAAATACCTTCAGTGAGTAGGTGAAATACCTCTCCCTGTTGTTCCGACACTGTACAATGATCTGGGAACCTAACAGGTAAGGACAGAATCCTCCTTAGCAGACAGGAGGAGGGAAAGAGAAATGAAGAATAAGATTTTAAGAAGGTTTCTTGTAAATCATTTACATAATTCTTCTTTTGGCATTTTTCTCAAGAAACTACAATAAGACTTGAAGTTGCTTTGCAATTATTTTTGGATGTCAACTAATGCTTCTTTGTGTATGATTCTGTATAAAGACTGGACATATCCATCACTAGGCTTTATATACTTAATAGCATTATCTATTTATGTGTCATTCTCTTCCTGTGAGCCCCTTCAGCCTAAGGACTGTGTCTTATTCATCTTTGTGTCACTATTGATTAACAAAGTACCTGGCACACAGCAGATGTCTGATAAATGTTTATTGAATAAATGAGCTGGTGCCCAATTATCCCCTCTCTCTAGCATCTTTAGTTCCTTCCTTTCCATTGGATCTTTCCCCCCAGTTGTATAAACATTCATAGTTCTCATCTCTCCTTAAAACAAAGGGGTGGGGGGACGCGGTGGAGGGAAAAGAGAAGGAGAGAGGAGAAGGAAGAAAGGGAGGAAGAGGGCCGGCCTGGTGGCGCAGTGGTTAAGTTCGCACATTCTGCTTTGACAGCCCCGGGTTTGCCGGTTCGGATCCCGGGTGCGGACCTACTCAGCGGTTGTCAAGCCATGCTGTGGCAGGCATCCCACATATAAAGTAGAGGAAGATGGGCACAGATGTTAGCTCAGGGCCAGTCTTCCTCAGCAAAAAAGAGGAAGATTGGCAGCACATGTTAGCTCAGGGCTAATCTTCCAAAAAAAAAAAAACAAGAGAGAGGAAGAAGGAGGAGGAAGAGGAGACCTTCAACATTAAATTGTCTGGTCTATATGACACTCCCCTGCCAAATAGCTAATGAATCAACTGGCAAGAGGCTCCCTCTCTTTCTGTGATGTTCTGTTGCTGTCATACTAGCCAGTGTAGTGACTTCACCCGGTGAGTTAGCCTTAGCTGTATAGTCAACAGAGAATTACTGCTTCATTAATTTTGTGACCCTGCAGAATGTTGAAGAGATATAGCTAAAAAAATTCAATGTCATGTGACTTTAAGAAAGATGTTTCAAAGCTGTTAAACCAGCCTGGAATAAACCCCTTCAAAACGGACCAAAGATGTCATACTGTGTTGGGCTACCTGCCAATCAATCAGCACATGTTTACTAAGTCCCCTGTATGTGCTAGCCCAGGGCTAGATGCTGGCCTGAACAAAACTGAGAGGATCCCTGCCCTCAACTCAATATTCTAGTGGAGGAGACAAGACCCTAAACAAATAAACAATTATCGCAAGTGTGCAAAGTGCTGTAAATGGGATCCTGGTGACCAAATGTGAGGTGGCTGGGGAAGGCTTTCCTGAAGAAGTGACATTTAAGCTGAAATCTGAAGATTGACTATAAGTTAGCCAGGCAAAGGAAATGAGGACAAACACTGCAGATGGAAGGGGTGGCATGTGCAAAGGCCCTGAGGAAGGAGGGTATGAGACTGGGGAACTAAAGGGGATTCCTACATGACTGGAACAGGAAGGAGAAGGGCAGAGTGGTGAGAGACAAAGTAAGAGAAGTTGGAGGGCAGTTTGTGCCGGGTCTTCTGCATCACGCTGAGCATTTTGAGCTTTATTCTGAGTGCATTGGAAAGCTACTGGAGGATTTAAGCAAAAGTGTGCCACGATCTGATTGGCATCTATAAAAATACTCAGTTTGGCTGCTGAGGAGAGAATGGATTGTAGAGAAGCAAAAGCAGCTTTGAGACACCCAGAGAGGAAGTTTGGCAGTAATCTGAGCGACATAGTCCCTGTGCTAAGACGGTAGCAGCCTGGGAGGCAAGAACTAGAAGTGTTCAAGAGATATTTAGCAGGTAGACTTGGCAAAATTTAGTGATTGATTGGACTTAACGTTTGGGGAGAAAGAGAGGAGGTTGACGTCTAGGTTTCTACAGCCTGGATCTCATAAGGTGTCAGCACCTCTGTCCACTTCCAGGCACCTTGAAAAGGCTGATCTAGAGCAAAGTACTGAACAAAGCATCGTCCAGAAAACACTGCTGTTTATTTATAATTCGCTTCATCTAGATGGAGGTGTGAGAGGTGAGTCAGGAAACTTGGGTAACTCAGCAGGACTGATTCAGGTTTTTGAACAAAGAGTGACGTGCTGAATCACATCCAAGCAGAAACGAGCTCCTCTCCCCTCGCACTTGAGCATCCTTTATCATTGCGCCATCCTTTCAGCTTAATCATGCGTTTAAAGGTGACAGGATGAAAGGTGATTGTTTAAGCTCCCTGGGCTGAAATCCTTTCAACTTGGCTGAGCTAAACACCACGGTCAGAATTAGAGACCCTTGCCGGAAATCACAGTGTCGGGATGCACATTCTGTGAATGGCTGATAAGTATCGACTGTTGTTGCAGCCGAAGTCTCAGACCCACCCATGGGCACTTCCATGCTCTTTGAAAGGATGGACCAAATGATCAAAGGACATGAGCACACAGTTTACACAAAAAGAAACCAAATATTAGGAACTGTTGTTTTGGGGGAAAGGTTAGATCTCACTAATAAGCAAAGAACATTAAATTTAAAAGAACACAGAGGTGCCATTTCTCACCTATTCAGTTAGATAAAATAATAAAATTTAATAATACTGAGGCTGTGGTGAAACTGGTATGTTTATACACTTTTTTTATTGCAATGTACATTGTTATGATATCTTTGCTGGGCAATCTGACAGCAGGTAATAAAGATTATGAAATGATCGACTCTTGATCTTGATTATCTTTTTCATGGTAATACACCTTTAGGAAATAATTCCAAAGCTGTGTATGTAGGGGTGGGTGGCAGATACAGCAATGAACAAGTAGATAAAAATCCCACCCCTCACGGAGCTCACATTTTAGTTGAAGGCATGGGGGAGAGTTGCTGATAGATAATAAACAAGTAAGTAAAATTATTAGTGTGTTAGATGATGGTAAGTGGTATACAGAAAAGTAGTCGGGGAAGGCGAATAGGGAAAGCTGAGGGTTGCCGTCATTTGAGATAGGGTGGCCAGGGAAGGGCTCGCTGAGAACGTGTATTTGAGCAAACACCAGATTTAAGGCATTTTGCACTTACTGTCATCTCTGAGTATTATTGTTTATACAGCAAGGCTCTGAATGATTTTGCTCCGGAATTTGGGAGTTTAATTCAGCCTCTACCTGTGAATTCTCTGGACAAAGCTTACAACCCTCTGGACTTTATTAGAAAGTATTTTGAACAATGTGTGTTTTGTTTTTTTTTAACATAGTTGTTTTCTCTTGCAAGATCTGAGAGCTGATAGCCTGAATCTGTAAGCAGTGTGGGGTGAATATAGCCTTTTGTATTTTGAGAAGGGTTTGGTGTGTTTCAACTCATAAATATGTTTGTTTGTTTGTTCAAGCAATGAAAAAGGCCAGGGTGTGGCCATGGGAATTGGGCTGAAATAACACGGATGTTAGGGATCCTTAGCATCTAAGAGAGCAAAAACCCTAGCAGCTAGCTTGCAACCAGAAGATGAATAAATTCTGGAGATCTAATGCACAGTCTAGTGATTACAGCCGACAGCACTGTATTATATACTTCCAAGTTGCTAAGAGGCTAGATCTTAACTGTTCTCAAGAAACGATAATGACGTGATGTGACAGAGGTGTTAGCTAACATTATGCCGGTAATCATATTGCAACATATAAATGTATCAAGTCAACATGTCATATGCTTTGAATTCACACAATGTTATATGTCAAGTGTATCTCAACTTAAAAAAAGGAAAGAAACTTAGCATCTAAGCTATCAGATGGGTTAGCCCTACAGAGTAGTCATGGTAGGACGTGGAGCAGAGTATAAGAAGTGAGGTCACAGATTATTGCCAGATGGCATGCACCTCAAAAGAGAGAGTTTTCATGAGGAAGGAAGTAGAATGGTCTGGAAGGAGCCACAAAAGCAAGGGAAACAGTGCTACTGCTTCCCAATCCTGAGGTACTTGGGTTTAGCAGGAGTACTCCCTCTGCTCAAGAGCTGCAGGGGAAGTGGCCTCTTCATGGGAAAGCCACTTCTCAGGTAAAGGAAGGGAGTAGCAGGAGGGTCCTTTGAAGATGCTGAAGCTGGTGGAGATTTTCCTCACAAAGAAACAAGGGCTTCTGATAGCACAGAAGGAAGGCTTGGAGGGAGTTAGCGGTGGAGGAAGAAGCAAGAAGGAAGTGGCTCAGAGGCTGTGAAAGAGGAGTTGATGACAGGGCCTAGTGTTTGGGGTCATGCCTGAGGATAACTGGAATGTGCGGCCTGGTGAAATTATCTGAGCTGTCGATTCTTGAGTGGCAGTTCCTACGTTCAGCTTTCTTGGCTGGTAAGAGCCTTTTGCCTCCACGCCGTGAGAGATATTTTTAGGAGAGACTGCTCCTTTAATATCTGCAACGTGGTGCTGATGTCTCCCCCTTGAGGGCCTTTTCTTGAGCCCTTTGATTCACTCAAGAGGTCCTCCTGGAGATCTTTGTTGTAAATACTGAGAACGAGGCGATTCTGACGCTTGTTTGTCCTCCTGAAGAGCAGTCCTGAGACAGAGCATCTGGCCACATTCCCTTTGCAAAACTTAAATCTCTGAGTGACAATGGATATCCACACAAGGACTTTGCTCATAATCCCGCCAAATGGGAAACAACTCAAACGTCTCTCAACAGGAGAAGACATAAATAAATGGTGATATATCCATATAAGGGAACACCACGAAGCAATAAAAGTAAATGAACCACTGATACACACCACAATATGAATGAATCTCACAGACATGAAGCTGAAGAGAAGAAGTCAGACATAAAAGGTTACACACCGTATGATTCTGTTTATACAAACTTCTAGGACAGGGATGGGGGGATGAGTAAGGCATGGCTCCAAAGGGGCATGAGGGAAATTTTGAGGGGATGAAGCAAATGTTCTATATCTTGATTAGAGTGAGAGTTACATAGTTTATGTATTTATCAAAACTCATCAAACTATACATTGAAATCTGTATGTTTTAGTGTATTTAAATTACACCTCAATAAGGGATATATATGTGTGTATGTAAATACACACACACACACACACACACACACACACACACATATATGTATTTAAAACAATCTCCTCTCTCAGCTGAGGGTGATTTCGCCCCCAAAGTCATTTAGCAATTTCTGGAGACATTTTTGGTTGTCACGATCAGGGGGCTGCTATTGGCATCTAATGTGTAGAGGCCAGGAATGTTGCTAAACATCCTTCAAAGCAGAGGGCAGCCCCCACAACAAATAATTATCTGGTCCAAAATGTCAGTGGTGCCAAGGGTGGGAAATCCTGTGTAGCCTTAGGTGAAACACCACCAGAGTATCATCCTACAGATCTTTAGGATTCCACATAGGAGAGGCTTCTATTTCGTTTGCTTTCCAGAAATAACTAAACAGCAGCTCACTGACGTCCAGGTCTTCATGCCACAAAGCAGCCGTTTTAGTCTTCCAGAATGGAAGCCATATTTCCCCGCTTATCCATGGGAACTGAGACTAATCTGTTTGCCTGTTGTGGGCAGAGAGTTTGGTGTACTTTGTGGAGGAAGTGCAGGGGAAAGTCCTGCTGGACGAGGTTGGGGCCATTTTCTGAGGAGCTGTGAAAGTTATTAACTGCCTGAAGATAAAGGGGAACACCCCCTCCCCCAACACTTTTAAATAGAGAGATGAGACAGGCAGGTTTGGGAGGAAGAAAGATGAGTTTGTAGATGAATTTGAAAGAGGAGCCGCTGGAGACAGGAAGCCAGCAGAGGTGGTCCCGGTGCCAGCTGAGGCAGCCAGCCAGCCTTACTCCCCACCCCAACCCAGGGAACTTTCTCCAGCACTTTATTTCCCAAATACCAACTCCAGACTTCTCTACCTGGCCTTCTGGACTCATTTTTGCACTGCTTCTTAGCACTTTAGGTGTAAATAGCACTTCGTTATCTAAATTTTAAGCTCTTTGAGACATGGACAGCACCCTACTGCTTTTTAATTCCTCGCAGATTATCAGAGTGATTATTTACATGCACATCTGTGTCCTAACAGTGGCACCCAAAGTCCTGATAGAGAAGAAACTGTCTTTGTTTATGAAAACACTTGATAAATGTTTTAAGGAAAGAGGAGGCCCCAAAGGCCTAGGTCTGCAAGCGCCAAAGCAATAGGAGAATGAGCCCAAATGCTCTACATTAAAAAATGAACTAAAAATTTGGAGTTAGATGAGAAAGAGAGGAAAGAGCAGAGAGGAAGGCTGAATAAGGTGGAGGAAGGTTGGAGCCTGAACTGTGGAAATGGCAGAGGACCTTTAGGAAAACAATTCCCTGATATGAATTTAAAGTTGCTCGTGTTTCTACAATGTAAATCCCTGCATCTCCCCAGCCCTCCGATAGCAATATCTACGTATGTAGATGCTTGTGTGAGTGGTTGGTACAGTGAAAACTAAGGGCAGGGGTATGTGTCACATCTCAGTCACTGCTATTGGATAAGGAACAACACCAGTGGCATTGTGGGAGAATCCCTGAAGTAAACCAATTCAGGTGAGAACCAGAAGTGACCATGAGAACGTAAGGTCCTGCAGAGAATTCTTTCGAATGCGGTTTAAGTTAATGTTGTCTTTATCTACAAGCACCAAGGAAGTCCCTGCTGTCTCTAAACTACATTTACATGGCTGTCTCAAGAGTCCTTTAAAACTGGGTGAGTCTAATCTGGTAAACAAGCTAAAGAGAGGAGGCAGCCAGTTTCCTCCAAGTGCAGTGGAACATTGGCTCATCTATAGAGGGGAACACATTAGTCGAACAGAATAGAGAGCATTAAAGAAACAATAAAACATCCTGTAGAGGAGTGCTCTTTGTCGGTGAACAGTCAGGACCATGCAGGATAACAGACATGCTTCCTGGAACATAAACAGCTACTCCTGGCCCACTCCTCTCCCTCTTAGAAATACTTTCTTTCTGCTGGCTTCCGGGTCGTTTTCTATTTTTTTTTTCTTTCTTTCTTTTTTTTTTTTGAGGAAGATTAGCCCTGAGCTAACATCTGCCACCAGTCCTCCTCTTTTTGCTGAGGAAGACTGGCCCTGAGCTAACATCCGTGCCCATCTTCCTCCACTTTATATGTGGGACGCCTACCACAGCATGGCTTGCCAAGCGGTGCCATGTCTGCACCCAGGATCTGAACTGGCGAACCCCGGGCCACCGAAGCAGAACATGCTAACTTAACTGCTGAGCCACCGGGCTGGCCCCTGGGTCATTTTCTTTCTGCTGGCTTCTGGTTCATATCCCACCTCAGTGGTTACTCCTTCTCAAACCTCCTTGCTAGCTCCCCCTCTGATAGCCCCTAAATATTGAAGTGGAGAGGGCCCCCTCTCTTTTCTGCTACTGTCTCTCTCTAGGTGGCTGAATCCAGTCTCATGGTCCTAAATATCATACATATGCTGATGACTCCCGCTTCTGTATCACTCTTAATCTTTCCCCTAAACCCCAGGTTCACATATCCAATTGCTTACTTGACACCTCCACCTGGATGTCTAGTAAACATCTCAAATTTAACACATCCGAAGCCAAGCTCATGGCCTCTTCCCGGCGACAGCTTCCTTCTTCCACTCCCCCGCTTTGCAGTAAATGGCACTAGCAAATGCCTCACCACTCCAGCCAAAACCTGTCCTGTTTGATTCCTTCCCTTTCCTCTCTTTCCATATTCAGTGCTATGGGATATAACTCCAAATTACGACCCTAATCTGTCTTCTTCTCTCACTTCCGACTCTTCCACCCCAGTCCCGGCCACTGTCAACACCTGCTGTGCTACTGCAGTAGCTCCCATCAGGTCCCTGCTCCTTCTCCAGCCCCCCACACGCCAGTCTCCACACAGGAGCCAGAGGGATCTTTTCACAAAATAAGTCAGATCTTGTCACTCCCCTGCTTGAACTCTTTGAACGGCTTCCCATCACACTTAGGCTAGAATCTCAAGCCCTTACTATGGTGCATTAGTTATCTATTGCTGCATAACAAATTGCTCCAAAATTTGCTGTTTTAAAACAATAAACTGCTATCTCAGACAGTTTCTGTGGGTCAGGAATCTGGGAGCAGCTTGGCTGGAAGATTCGGACTCTGGGGTCTCTCCTGAGGTTGCAGTTAAGATGTTGTCCAGTCGTCTGAAAGCTTGTCTTGGGCTGCAGGACCCAAGGTGCCTGATGCACATGCCTGGTAAGATAACGCCGGTTGTTGGCAGGAGGACTCAGTTCCTCGTCACGTGGACCCTCTACACGGGTTGGGCTGTTTGAGTGGGCTCAGGACATGCCTGCTGGCTTCCCCCAAAGCCAGTGATCCAAGGAAGAAGAAGGTGGAAGCCCCGATGTCTTTTGTGACCTATCCTTGGAAGCCATACTCTATCATCTCTACAGTATCCTATTGGTTGCACGAGGCAGCCCTATTCAGTGTGGGAGGGGACCACACAGGAAGTTAATACCAAGAGGCAAGGATCATTGGAGGCCACCTTGGAGGCTGGCTGTCACACATGGCCTACCAGACCCTACATAATCAGGTCTCTACCTATATTTCTAACCTTATTTCTTATTTCTTACCCCCTTGCTGCTCGTCAAGCTCCAGCCACACTGGCTTCTTTCTTTTTCTCCAACACCCCTAGCATGCTCCTGCTTTAGGATCTTTGCACTGGCTATTCCCACAGCCAGAATGCCCTTCCCCAAGAGATTTTCATGATCAAAATGTCCCCTTCTCTGAGAGGACTCCCCTCACCCCCAACCTAACACGCCCCAGTCACTGTCATACCAGCTTTTTATTTGTTTCAAAGAACCGATCTCTGTCTGCTATATTTTCTTGTTTGTTTGTTCATTGTCAGTGTCTTCCACTAGGATAGAAGCCTCATATGAACAGGAAATCATATCTATGTTGGTCATTGCTGTTTTCCCCGCACTTAGAACAGTACCAGGCACAGAGTTACATGACTTTGACAAATAAGTGAATGAAGGGCTTTCCAAGGTCTGATGAAGTATCCCACGAGAATAGCCACCTGCTTCCGACCTCGTGCTTTCCAAGCATCCTTCTGACTCAGCTTCTTAAGCACCTAAGAATCAGTTGGGGACATACCGAGAGAGACATGTGACTAATAATAATATCGGTAACAGTTAGCCCTTAGGCAGGGTTTACTAGGTACTACGCTCCATTCTGAGTGCCGTACATAATAACCCCATGATAGAAATACTATCATTCCCATTTTAGAGATGAAGAAAATGAGGCCCAGAGGGTCCAAGTAACGTGCCAGCAGGTCACACAGCTAGTAAGTGGTAGAGCAGGATTCAAGCCGGGCAGTCTAGCTCCAGAGGCCAGGTTCTTTTTACTTTTTTCTTTTTAAAAACAGCTCTATTGAGGTATAATTGACATACCATACAATTCACCCATTTAAAGGGTATCATTTAATGCCTTTAGTATATTCACAGAGTTGTGCAACCATCACCACAAACAGTTGTAGGACATTTTCAGCACCCTAAAAGGAAACCCCGCAGCCCCTAGCAGTCACTTCCATTTATCCTCAACCTCCTCCCCCAGCCTCAGGCAACCACTAACCTACTTTCTATCTTCACGGATTTGCCTATTCCATACATTTCATATAAATGGAATCATGCAATATGTGATCTTTTGTGACTGGCTCATTTCATCTAGCACAATATTTTCAAGCTTCATCCATGTGGTAACATGTGCCAGTACTTCATTTCTTTTGACTACTCAGTAATATTCTATTATGTGGATAGCCCACATTTTGTTTATCCATTTATCAGTTGATGGACATTTGGGTTTCGACTCTTTGGCTGTTATGAATAATACTGCCAGGAACATTTGTGCGTGAGTTTTTGTGTGGACACGTGTTTTCATTTCTCTTGGGTAGATAGAAACTAGTGGAACTGCTGGGTCATGTGGATACAGAGTCCTTAAATGTTCTCTACCCGGCCTCCTGTAGTGAGTGAATACTACGAGCCAGATGATCAGTGGGTTTGTATGTCAGCCTTGATATTCTTGGTCAGCACAGTTGGCAGCCACCTGACCTGAGAGCCTGGTCACTTCTGAGTGACTTAAAACCCAAGAGGTGAGGGGTTGCCCCTGAGAATGACAGATAATACCCCCAGAGGGAAGACTGTTGCCAGTTGCAGATTCCTTGTGTTATGTCATTCCCTCAGAAGGTTGGTGCCACTTTCTCTTCTCAGGGGAGAAATGGGTTTGGGTCTGTTCATCTGTGCCTTTTCCTCCATGACCCCTTCTGATCGAGGGCAGAAATTTATGTGTGACTGGTTCGTGTCTGGAGATGCCGTCAACACCCAGAAATAGAATATTCCCGTTCAAAAAAATTGGCCATTTTAGGGCCAGCCCTGGTGGCCTAGTGGTTAAGTTCGGCGTGCTCCACTTCTACGGCCTGGGTTCAGTTCCCGAGCACAGACCTACACCACTTGTCTGTCAGTGGCCACGCTGTGGTGGCAGCTCACATACAGAAAGAGGAAGATTGGCAACAGATGTTACTCAGGGCAAATCTTCCTCAGCTAAAAATAAAAATTGGCCGTTTTAGGGATCACATGCAGCTGAGGTTTTATTAGCATATTTGCTAGCCCAGCAGCTCATGCTCATCCCCTTAGGAGAGAGGCTGTGTCCACTCACAGTGAGGGTCTTTCTCCCCAGGGAGCTTGTCACGGCTCCCAGGATTGGGATGTATAGAGCAATGGAACTTAGCTGTGGAATTCGCAAGACCAACAATCCTCAAAGAAGGGGCAGGAAAACTTGAGGGGGTGTTGCTTTGGGACTGAGGGCAGCAGCTGAGCCTTCCCCTTCGGGTCTCTCTGCTTAGCCCTTGACAATCCCTTGCCAGGCTGGCAGTGTCAGATGCCTCAGCTGTCACTGCTTCTTCATTGCCACCTTCCCCACCTGAGGAGGACAGCCTCAGGGGCCTGTTGGCACAGTAATCACTGTGTGCTCAATGTCAGCTAGTAAACACCAGAGCCCTCCCTGGGAAAGCGCTCTGTGGGTGCTCAGGAGAAGACAGCCCTGTGGCTGAGCCGTTCGTTTTGGGTGTAAAGGCCAACAAACACAGGTTGTTGCCTTGGTTTTCTTTCGATTTTATCATGGGTGTGGTGAGCGTGTTGTTCAGAACCAAACGAACTTTAGTATTCCCTGGATGTCTTTATTGGACTGAAGTTCAGATCTGTTTGCAGTTCTCGTAATAAACCTTGAATTCACTTGCCTCTTTTCCTTTGGGTCCTCACAGAGCTTTTTACCGATGACCTTTCTTCTGCCTAGGACATCCCTGTGAAATGGGCTGCAGAGTTAGTGACATCTTATCATATTCTAGAAGGCAGAAATGAGGGACAGCCACGCTAAGTAGTTTTGCTCAGGCTCACACAATTTATGGGCTGTGGGTCGAAGCTGAAAATAAGCCCTAAGCTTGTCATTCATCACACCCTTCCCACAGCGGGAGAGCTTAAGCGGTTACTCCACTGCCGGCTGAGTTGAGTTTTTGAGGGAAGGGGGGCGTCACGCAGGGAGCAGATGCCTGCTGCTCACACCCCCGGGGATCCCAGACGATTCGAACGTGCACTGCCAGCTTCTAGATAGAAGGGAAAATCCGAGCTTAACTTGAAGGTACAGTATGTAGCTTTGTTTTCTTTATCCTTGATAAACAGCCAGGCTATTCCGGGCTATTCCAGGCTATTCCAGGGTTGCAGAGGAGCAATTTGGTCAAGGCTGTCGATCTGTGGGCCGCAGATTTAAAAACTGAAGAAGTGATTAAGATCAAATTTACTTGATGGGAAAAAAGAAAGAAAGAAAAAGAAACTTTAAACAAGAAAAAATACACAACAGACTTTATTTTTCTATTCAGCATTGCAATGCCAGTTGCTTGATATAGTTCATAATTTTCAAGTTAAGGATGATGCATAAATGGCCATGTAAGAAGAAAATTATTTTCCTAAAAGACAGACATTTGAATTTCCTCTGCAAAATGCATTCTCTCTCTCTCCCTGAGCTAACATCTGTTGCCAATCTTCCTCTTTTTGCTTGAGGAAGATTGTCCCTGAGCTAATATCTGTGCCAGTCTTCTATTCTGCGTGTGGGATGCCATCACAGCATGGCTTGATGAGTGGTGTAGGTCTGCACCTAAGATCTGGGCCCACAAACCCTGGGCCACCAAAGCAGAGCGTGTGAATTCAACCGCTATGCCACTAGGCCAGCCCCTGAAATGCGTTCTCAATGGTGGCAATATTGCCCCAAAGGGGAAAAAAGAAAATTGGTTCTTGGAAGATGGAAAAATCTTAGATATTATAATAGTTTGTGGTCCTCCAAAGATCAACTCTACCCAACAAAATCTTATTTTTTAGTGTTTAATTTCCCTCATTAAGAAGAACTTAAATTCAATTTACTTTCCCTCTTTTGGAGGGAGATAATGAACTTTTTAAAGAGGTTTAAAACACTGCTCAATGAGAAGGTTCGCTTTCTCATAGAAAGTCTCTGTCAGCCATCGCACATCTTTAGCTATGACCTTTTCCAGAAGTCCTAACTGTTAATTGCGGGTCAGACTCCCAGGGTCATGTCATTGGAATTATGGCAGTCCGTCCTGCATAATCTGGAGGTTGGCATCCTGTTGGGATTTGTTGGGCAGAGAGAGGTGAGCGCTGGGAAAGAACACTGTCTGTGGCTCAGGCTGTCTGTGGCCTGCGCTTCTCAGCCACACGGCTCACTGGGGGGTTGCTTATGCTTGCAAGCCGTTAATTTCAAGAGCATCATGAATGCAAACTTTGGAAAGGAAGGTGGGAGAAACCTCTCTTAAATTTTGTTCTCCTGCCAACACTGAATCACCGTGACCCTCACTGTTTAAAATCAAGTATGTGTCCCAAAATACTCAACCTTGGACAGAAGCTGCAGACCTAGAACCTTGCTTACTGCTGCTTCCCAGGGTCTGCTATCTAAAGGCAGCCCACCATACTTGGTTGCTTGTTGGAGGTGTGTGGAGAGAGAGGTTGTTGGTCACCAGGACTGGAGGAAGACGAGGACCCTCACTTGATCAAAGGAGATAACGCGTGTGAAGATACTTGATCAGACGAGATGCTTCTGAACTGCAAAGTAGGTACCGTGTATGATAAATTCTCCCCTAACTGTGTGCCTAAGCTACACGAAGGAAGCCGGGTTTATTTAAGAACTGTTACGAGATCTCTGCCTTAATTTTCACCACAAGAAGTTGGAATAATTAATTGTTGTTTGTAAAACCCCTTTTCTATCTTTGGGAGGCAGGGGCTTCGTGAGAGCACGTGATACATTATCAGCTGTTACTCCACCTGGTCTTCTGCAGCCTCGTCTCGAATTGCTGGCTGCCTAGTTATTTTTCATTGTAATCCTGTCCTTTCTTCTTGTGTCCATAGAAACTACCAGTAATGCAGGGGCTTGTCCTTTCTCGGGGTCTCTAAGACTCTCTCTCACACCTTTACTCGGAGCCCAAGAGCTTTTCCCCTTCAGCCAGCAATGGGGTTGGGGTACCTATTGGTGGTATCTTCTAACTCAAACCAAAAGTGTCCCCTTTCCATTTGAATGCTGCTTAAGATGTGTCCCACGGAGAGGGTCCTTGCTCGGGGTTGGTTGTGGGGTATCAGAGGCCTCACACTTTGATAAGCCAGCTAGTCAGTCATTCTGCAGAACAATCTGTGCCCCCAACATGAACAGGCATGTGTACTAAAAACCCAGCTTTGCTATCAGGCAAAGAATGTGCATTAAATGTGTTTCATCACTTTTGTGCCCTTTAAGGATTTTGTTGACAAAGGAATTTGTGAGAAAGTTCCTAATACGTTTCATGCAATTAACACTTCAGTGTTCTTAGCTGCTGAGGCTGTGGTAGTTACAAGCGGGGCCTAGTCAGATAAACTCAAGTTTGAATTCCAGATCTGAACCTTGCTAGGCTAGGATCTAGAAAGAAAGAGAGGCTAAGGGACCTCTCTCTAAGCCTAAGTTTTCTCCTCTGTAGAATTTGGATAATGATAGAATCTTCTCATTGGTTTGTTAAGTAAGATCATGAACAGAAGATGCTGAGCACAGTGCCTGGTAGATAGCAACTGGTCAGTAAAAGGCAGATGTGGCTGTCGTGATTATTAGTGAAATGAGGAGCTGAATAAGAAAGAGAAAAAAACCTGATTTGGAAGAGAAGGAATTAAGTTAAATTCCACGCAGAATTTTGCAAACCTTATGTTTAAAAAGTTATTGTATTTATTTTTGAATAAGTAATACATGCACATAAATAATTCACAAGAAACAAATAGATATACAGTGAAAAATAGGTCTTCTTTCCACCCCGTGCCCAACCTCCTAGTTCCCCTCCCACGAGGCAAGTAATACATGAGTTTCCTGAGTATCTGTCCAGAAACTTTCATTATTGAAAAACCTACTTCTGTGGTAAGTCAGTTTTGAAGAGCACCATGATGGGGTGATTTGCTAAACATTAGGCAGAACAGTTTGATAATAAAGACAGCTGCCTATGTGGTCTTGTTGGACCTCAAATTTAGGGAGTATTTGACAGCATATTTAGTTCTCAGCAGCCTGAGCCAGACTGGATGAAGTCTTTCTACCTATAATAAGACACATAGGCTCAGAAAAGCAATCTGATTCAGAAGCAGGATTCACAGCTCCCAAAGCAGAGAGCCCCTCATCCTTGTCAGGATGTCAGCGCAGGGTGAAGCCAGACTGTGAGATCTGAACTCTGAACTGCGGACTCATTCTTGACATTCCCCATCTGCCAAGCCCACATTGCCGACATTCCCCTGGGGCTTAGGTTCTCTGCTGGCCTCCTGGACAGAGGTACTTGGGGTCACATAGCTTCGCCTTCAGCTGCTGGAGGGTCCTGAGGACAGGTTAGAAGAGACAATGATCAGAGGCCATGTGAGATGGGCAGGGGTCCCCTCCTGCATTCTCCCCCTGGCCTGCTGGAGTCCAGTTTCTATTCTGTAAAATGCACAGATCTTATATCTATCCAGGATCGACTTGGTAAATTTAAACCCGCTCAAGTCCTAAGATGCACCTGTTAGTTGGATAAACAGGGCTATTTGTTGCCCTACTGTTAACAGGGTAACTGTGTGTCTAGAGAGAGCTGAGAAAGTTCACTCACTTGCCTCCAACCTCCCGCCAAACAAACGGGTATTTACTGACCCCAAGCGAAAGAGATTCCGCGACCCCGGTAACACATTCCAGTACTTAACTCTATATCAAAAAGTTCCCCCTTGGATCTAACCTGAGTTCACTAAGCGAGAATTTGCCTGGTATCCAGTAATTAAGGAAAATGATTACATCTTCGACGTGCTTGAAGACACTCATTAGCCTTTCTCCCTTTAATACGAAATGAAAGCCCAGCCAAGTCTTTTCATCTTCCATTTACATTCAGTTTCTAACCCCTCAGTTACTCCTGTGGTTCAGAGCTGTGTGCTCTCCTTTCACTGCCTCCAAACCAGGCCTGAGGCTGGTGAAGAGCTTTCCTCATGCAGACTACCAGGAGGGAACCCTGACACGGCTCCTTTTACTGGATTTCTCACTTCCTTTGCAGCCTACAAGCCCTCACAGCAGCTTGGCTGATTCACCTTCAGCCTGTATGTATATCAGCTCAGCTATAGAAAGCAAAAGATTTTCCCCATCTGACATTCCTAAACATCAGAAGGAGTGAGTAATGATGCTCCCTTCTGGTCCCTAGGCAGTCCTGGTGTTTATGTTGATCTTAGCTCATGATGATGCTTGTAGAGATTTAATTTTCTTAAAGCCCAAATGCTCATGGTAATTTGGGAGAGGAGGGAGATTTGATCTCTTGAGCAGAGCCGAAGACTCAGGAATGGGTTGATTCCGAGCCCCAGGAAGCCTGCTGACAAGACTTCGAAGTCAGTTGTTTTATTTTTTTGAGCTCAGAGCAGGAGAATAGAGATGGCCTTAGTAAACTTCCCTGACTTTATGACTGGCTAAAGTCTCATAAAATACTCAGTTAGACAAAAAAAGAAGAAGGAGGAGGAGGAGGGGGAATTGGAAAAGCAAAAAGCACTAGAATTGATTTACAAGCAGTCCTATCCTATTTTCAAATACAATGAGCCTAAGGAAAGCAAGAAAATGTACATTATCGACTATTTCTCACGGCACCCTACTGTTATTATGGCTGAGGACTCCGAAGCTTTGTTAGTTGAGATAAATTGTGCCAAGTGCCTCACATGGGGCCCTAAAACACAGTTGGTACTCAGCACAAGTTAGTTCTCTTCCTAATTGTATTGCTGATAACAAGAGGGTAAAGGAGTAATGGAGATGACAGTATTCTAGTTGCCAATTAAAACCCTTAGCTATACTGTCATGCAAAACACAGGCAGTAAATGGTGTCTGTGGTCCAACTGCTCAGAGAGGGGCTGTTCCCAGTGACAGTCTGGGTTAGGTTGTCCGGCCACCTTGGGAGGGGCCTTGGGGTGGCACTGAATCCCTGTTGGGGAATCTTGTTCCTCTCAGTCCTGACTGACAGTTATCTTAGCGTCATGGTCCAGAGGCCATAATAGCAGTAATAATAGCAGTGAACATTTCTCAGGAGCTTACTGAGGGCCAGGCTCTGACTTAAACACACTACATGCATTATTTCATTTAGGCTCCTAAGACAAAATGTTCAGACACTGAGCATCCTTGCCAGAAGGGAGGACACCAGAAACCTAGACACTGAACTATCTGAATCTGAAAAAGTCTGAGAAGAGAGAATAAATTCCATAACGCTGTGCCCTTGGGTCATAAAACCAAAAGGAGAGTCTGAGCCGAGATGGAAGACGTGTTTCACGCAAGAAGGCAGGAAAAATGCAGCTTTGGGGTTTATTAGGGAAAATATTACTTCTGTTCTTTTGTTACCACAAAGAACTGGAACTCGTGGTTAAAGATTTAGGGGTTAGGAAGAGTGAGAGGGGAGGGCAGTCTTGTCGGTCGGTTCCTGATTTCTGTTTTGGTTCCAGGGAAATAGGGTTTCCATTGCATAGGGTGCAACTGGATATTTCCTCCACCCTCCATTGCTGGGACCTGGCAAACGCCGTTTCCTGGCACTCAGGAGCAGGAGCCAGTCCCGGCAGCACAGCGAGGTCAATTCCATTTTGGAGCCAAACACCAGCATTCCTTTTCAGTTACTTCCACAACCTCCGAGGAAGCTCTTGCCTGTCTAGACTGACCTCTACTGGCAACCACAGGGACTTGCCCAAATTTCCAGCCTAGGTAAGAAGCACCCTAGAAATGTTGGACTCTGTCACAACAGGAGACTCTTGATTCCTTCCCTCACTAATTGCCCTGTGGTTCATGATGACAAGGAGGTTGACAACATGAGCAAGTTGAAGTTATTCCACTTTCTAATTAAAACCGTGAAATATCCTTTCATGTAAAGCATGAAGCCACTCTATACGTCTGCGTGTGCCCAACCTCTTGGCCTTGGCGGTGATTGTCCTGAGCTGGAATGAGATACTTGTCTACCAAGGGTACAACCTGCCTGGCTACAGGCGGCAGTGGATGTTTCCTCTCCAGAGGGGCCTTAAGACTTTATAGCAGGAATAATGGTGATAATCTACAAACTATTTTGAGATCGTTGGATGACTGGGAATATTATAGGTACGCATGCTGAAGAGACCACAGCTAAAAGATATGGCCCAATAAGTTTTTAATAACTATGGGAACGGGTCCACCATGGGATTGTTAAGATGAAGAAAGGGAAGACCGAGATGTGAATTTCTAAAAGGTTATAATTAAGAAACATTTTCAGCACTTTCACTCTGTATTGTCTTATTTTGTTTCATTTTCATGACAACTCTATTTTGAGATGTATTATTATCCTCATTTTTCCAGATGAGGAAATTAAGTCACGAACATGTGATATCGCATATCAGAGATTACACAGTCACTTAGCAGACAGGCTAGCACCGGAACCCTCTCTCCTGCCTGAAATCCTCCTTTTATTTCACTGTGTCTCTTGGGTCAGTCCTCCTGTCCTCAAGCTGGAAGCCTGGGAGTCATCCTTTATTCCTTGCTCTCACTCGCCTCTCACTTCCAATCCAGCATCAACATGCAGCCACGTGTCTCCACACTCCATCGCTGCAACCCGTGGTTTCTCCCCGCAGTAAAGATCTCAAGTGTGTCCGTCCCCACAGCCCCTCTGTCCATCTCCAGCTCACTATCCCAGTCCAGGCTCACTTAGTTGAAACAGGCTTCTGAAATTGCAATTCAATACTTATTTGTTTACTGGTTTGTTGGTCTACCTTTCCACACAGGATTGTAAGCTCCATGAGAGTGGGAACTCTGTCCTTTTAAATTCACCAATGCACCCCAAGCGCCTAGCTCAAAATGCACATTCAATATGTATTTGTGGGATGAATGAGTAAAAGAAAACATGCTAATTCAGCAATTCCAGTCTATTAAAATATTCATGTCTAGACACCAACCCAAAAGATTCTAATTTATCTGGAATGGGGCCAGGTATCAATATATTTTTTAAATTTTTTATTGTGGTAACATATATATATATATATATAACATATTTACCATTTTAACCATTTAGAGTGTACAATTCAGTGGCATTAAGTACATTCCCATGTTGTGCAACCATCACTACCATCCATCTCTAGAACTTTCTAGAATCTTCCCATACTGAAACTCCGTACCCAATGTACAATAACTGTCTGTTCCTCCCTCCCCTCAGCCCCCGGTAACCACTATTCAATATTTTAAATATTCCATATTTTAAAATATTTAAATGTTTATAAATATTCAATATATTTTTTATAGTCCCCTAGCAGATTCTAATGTGCATTCAGAATTGAGATCTGTTGACACAACCCATACAGTCCCCTGTCCTTCAGCCCCTGGGCCTCCCTCCTGATTTCCAACCATCTTCTGCTCCGCCCCACCTCAGCTACCCATCTCCATGGTCAGACTCTACAGCCGCTCATTACTACCAGCTGTAGCTCATCATCTTGATTTCCAGTATCCCATTCTTTAAGCTTCATCTTCTATCTTCCCAGCTCCTTTCGTTCTGGTTTTCCCTCCCCAACTACCCTTTGGCTCCAGGGGGGCCTTAGTCTATTCACTCTCCTGCTTTTACACACACACACACGCACACACACACACACACACATTTCCCTCCCATCGTGGTTAAACACATGTAACATATAATTTCCCATTTTAACCGTTTCCAATTCACTGGCGTTAAGTCCCTTCACATGGTGTGCAACCATCACCGCCATCTATGTCCAGGACTGTTTCATCTTCCCAAACAGAAACTCTGTCCCCATCAGACACTCACTCCCCCTCCCCCTTTCCCTTTTGCCTGGCTTAGATTCCACGCCCATCACTGCATCTGGTGCCTTGCACGTACCGCAACACCCTGGTCCCTCCCACCTTTGGTGGTGTTAGCCTGGCAAAACCTCAACCTGGCTAAACCAGGCTGTTCACCTGCTCTACGTCTGCAACCAGGCAGCTGAATTCGACTGGTTAAAAGCGTGCAACCGGGCTGACTGGCCTCTTTTCAATCTACAGTCGCAAATCTGAGTGGGACCTTAGCACTGCCCGCAATGTTTCCTGAATCGATTTGATCCTCACAGTCCAAAAGTTCAGTTTCATACTTTCTGATCAAAACAAACCTCCTGCATTCTTTCCCCCTCCCCCACCTTAGGTGTTGACTCCACTCATTTAATTGGGAGAATAAAACCATCCGCATAGAGAGATTGCGTCTTCCTGCTGCGACTGCCACCCACTGACCTATATCTATTCTCACAAATGAGGTTGCTTGTCTTTGCTCCTCAACTCCCTCCTCTCTCCTGTATCCTCAAGTTTTCCTCTGTATCAGATAGTTCCCTTCAGCATACAAAGCATGGCCTAATACGTCCCACGTTTAAAATCTCTTCCTCGCCCTCCAGATCCTGGTCTTTTCATTGCTCTGCCTTACAGCAAAATTCTCAAAGAGTTGCCTGCTCTGCTGCCTGCACTTCCTTACTTCCCGCTGTCTCTCTTTCCCCCCAATTCTTTCTTTTACCCGCTCGAATCAGTCTCTGACCCCACCATGCTACTGAGACTACTCTTGTCAATATCACCGACAATCTCCATCTTCTCAAGCTCAACGGTTGACTCAGTCTTCATCTTGCCCATCCTCTTTAGTAACAGTGGACACACCTGACTATCCCCTCCTTATGGAAACACTTCATTTCCCCATCCACAAAAAGGGCATAGACATAATATCTACCATGCATGGTTATTGTGAGGACTAAATGAGATACTGTGCATAAAGCCTTTAGACTTTTCCAGGCCTCAAATTAGTGCTCAATACCTGCCAGCTAGCCTTGAATACATTATTTTTATCTTTCATAAGAGAATGGGTTTATGTAATACTTGTCAAATTAAAACTTAGTTTGTAGGGGCTGGCCCCGTGGCCGAGCGGTTAAGTTCGCTCGCTCCGCTGCAGGTGGCCCAGTGTTTCACTGGTTCGAATCCTGGGCTCGGACACAGCACTGCTCATCAAACCACGCTGAGGCAGCATCCCACATGCCACAACTAGAAGGACCCACAACGAAGAATATACAACTATGTACTATAGGCTTTGGGGAGAAAAAGGAAAAAAATAAAATAAAAAAAAACAAAAAAAAACTTAGTTTGTAAAAATAATTGAAAAGCAAAAGGACATTAGAGGCTCAAATAAATTTTTGAAAAATGGGAAATGTTAAGGGAGAAGAAAAGAGAGAGTCTCATATGTAGACTATTTTATTATTTTTAAAAAATGTAATAAAACAATATTGGAAAAATTTGGTAGTATTAAAATTGCTAACGCTTCTTTCTTGTAGGCACGTAGGAGCCGTACGGAAATTTGCCCCCTTTGAATACATCACTCGCATTTTAGTTCATGGCCAAAAGGGAATTGACTTATCTCCTTAATGAACAAAATGTGTTCTAATGAAACAGCGATGTGGAAACCAAAACAGAAGGAATAGAGAGGGACCAGCCTCCTCTGAACTTGACTCTGGCATTGCTACAGAAAGCTCTCAGGACCAGAGTCCATTGGCTTATCTGGGCTTTTATTTTTTTTAATTTATTTACACTGTGGTGCTGAGAAATGCCACCCACCCAGACGCTGACCACACCAACGGAATTTCCCGGCATTTCGCAAGTGCAGGCAGCTTAAGATCCCAGGGGAATGCCCTGGGGAATGAGTCTCCAAGTCCTCTCCTGCCCATAGCAATTCACATTCTGATCCCTGTAAGGTAGGACACACTGGGAAGATCCCAGAATCCCCAGGACTCAATTATGCAGTAAGCATTGTCTTTCAAAGTATGGTCCAAAGATGAGCAGCCTAAGAATTACCTGCAGCTGCTTATCTATAACACACATTTCTGGGCTTTTCCCAGACCTAAGGAGTTGAATATCCCTGGGATACTGGAGCTTGCAATCTAAACAGGTCCCAGGTGATTCTCTCACGTATTAAAATGTGAGAACTGCTAGAGTAGAGAAGAATTGTTGCCCCTTTTCTCCATTTTAAAAACTTGCTGTTTAGTCTAGACGGGCCTCCACTTCGTTCTACCTACTGAAATGATAGCTAGTCTTCAAAATAACTCAGGTACCACCTCCTCATGAAGCCTTCCTGGACCTTCTGTCCCCGAGGTCTCTCTCTCCTGGCCTCCTTTAACACTGAGTCCCAGTGCTCCTAGAGCGCTTGTCATGCTGTATCACATTATTTAGAATCAGGCTTTATCACCACTGTTAGTTTCTAAAGTTCTTAGGGACACTGACTTGTTAAAAATTCATTTTTTTGACCCATTCCTACCTATCTCTAGTTCCAAACCTTGCACATAGTGTTCAATCAAAATTAGTTTAATAAATAAATAATACTCGATGAAACTGATTTTAGGAGTGACCAAAGAGAAAAGAAGAGTGAGGGGCGAGAGTGTGGAAAGAAGGAAGAAATAGAAAGAAAAATTACAAAATAATAGCTGGTTCCTTTACTATGACTGTTAATGCATAAGAAAAATGAGACTGATGAGTATTTTAGGAAAAGAGAGGACGCCTTGGCATTAACGTCTCTTAGTGATTACTGAGGAAGGTAAGGGAGCTTCAGTGCTCCCCATCAAACATTCCTCTTCGTTTCCTCTCCTTCTTTCCCTTCCCTGATTCCTCTTTTCAGCTTTTCTCATCTGCTGTTTCTCTCCCTTACTTTTCCATTTACTTTTCTTTAATGTTCCTGCTGTCATCCTACCATGCCTTAAGCCAGCCTGTCATTTGGTCACCAAACATTTATCAGGCTGTACCCTTGTCAGGCATTAGGCTAGGTGTGGGGAGCCAAGGAGGACAAGACATGGTCCCTGCCCTTGAGGAACTCATAGTCTAAAGGGGAGAAGGGCCAGTAAGTAGATGGTCAATATACCGTCTTATGAAAATGGTGATGATGGAGTTGCCGAGTGTGCCATCAGAACTCATTGGAGGGATCAGAGAATCATGAGAGGCTTCCTGGTGGAGGTGAAGCCTGAATTGAGAGTTGGAAGACAGACAGGAGCCAGGCGATGATGGAGAAGCCAGGAAGAGGACACATTCTAGCCCGAAGGAGCAGTATGTACAAAAACTCGGAGGTACCAGAATTGTAGAGTTATTTAGGAAACCGCAAGTCATTCAGAAGAGTGGAGACAAGAGCTCCAAGGAATGTGGCTGAGCATTGAGGCTGGACTTGCTGGCAGGGGCCAGCCACGGAGGGCCATATGGAGCATGCTAAGGACTTTGGACCTTATCTGTGACCCCCTGACTCAATTTGTATTTTAGAAAGCCCACTCTGGCTGCAATGTAGATATTGACTTGGAAGTGGCCAGGGCGAGCAGTGAGCAGGCCAGAGCAACCCTTCAGGGAGGATGGTGGTGTGGACCACTCAGATGATGGAAATGGTGTCAGGAGGTGGAGGAAAGGAAGTCACAAGACTTGGTGTCCCATTGGTAGGCTCAGCATCAGAGGCCACCCTTGAAGCCTGAGAGGTGTATGCAGCTTTGGCTCACAACTTGAGCAAGGAAAATTCTAACATGAAAACTTAGAGCCAGTGGGAATAGAATTTCAATGACCAAATTTAGGTTGTCACTGGCTGTCTGGTTCTTTCCAACTAAAGAGAAGCTCAGAAACGTGGGCTCAGAGGATGTGCCTGAGATGGTCTGGAGGCAGCTCCTACTGGAGAGGGTCAACTTTAGGCCAGTTTGGCATGGGCTTTCAAGGTTCAGTAAATGCCAGGGCAATGTCCAGTTCTCACCGGTAGGTGGCAGCACCAAAACTCACAGACAGCAAAGCAAGAAACGCTTTCCGTCGACTAAAAATAACCGCAAACCCCAGCTGAGAAGAGAGATTTTTTTTTTCATTAGTTTGTGCATTCCGAAGTGACTGATGTGGCCAGTTTGTAATAGCAAGGTTTGCTACAGTTACAACAGGTTTTCATACCAGACTTTTCCTTCACAACTTGCCTCAATCCAATTTCTTTTCACTGTTTAACGCTAGCCACACATGCATTCAAAACACGACTGCCTCTGGTGTGGTTTTTTTCTCTGCATGGAATGATCTTGGGCAGTGTTGCCTTAAGTTTCTGAGTCTGTGTCTGTAGAAAATAATTTTTTATTGAAAAGACAACGTAGCAAATGTTGAAGGTTTTTTTTTTGTTACCCACAATTGCTTCACTTCAACACAACTATTTTTACTTTTAAATGTTCCTTTCTAAATCCGGTCCATATGCATATATTTTTACATAGACATACTCAGAGTCTGTTTTATCAACGCAGCATTTTAAAAGGAAGTGCTTTTTTTTTTTTCTTTCTGTTCTCTAGGCATCTAGTCTCTTCTGAGATCTCACCCACTTCCTTAGTTTCAAATATCACATTGCACAGAAAAGCAGCACATTTTCATCTGTAGTGAACCTCTTATTCATCCATCCAGCCATACATTTATTCACTCCATGCACCGTGCTGGGGGCTGGGAATACAAACGTGGAAAAGCGTGGTCCTGTTTGTCCGGGAGCTTGTAGAGCATTGTGGGGGACAGGGGGGTGGAATAAATGATAACGCTGCAATGGGATTGGAGGAACAGTGGGAATTTTGAGGGAGAAACCCTAAAACTGACTTGGGGGCCTAAAGAAAGGGAAGAAGGCCAACTGAGCAGAGGACACTGCATGTGCAAAGATATGGGCACTCAAAAGATCATGGCACCTTCCGGAAACCGCAGCGGTTTGGTATTGTTGGACTTTGTGTTGGCTGGAGACTGAGAGGGTGGGGCTGGCAGGCAAGGGCCACATCCATAAGGATCTTGCAAAGGACTTCAGATCTTATCTTGTAGGTGATAAATATCTTAGTTTCAATTGATTTTCCACTCTGCAGCTAGAGTGATACGTATTTTGAAGATGAAAATCTGACTGTGCCCCCCTCCTGGACTGCAGTATCCCATAGAATCAAATCACTAGTTTATGGCTTCTTTGAGTTCTCTCTTACTTTATGGCCTTTGTACATGCTGTACTCTGTCTGGAACACACTTTTCCTCTCAGGCTAACCAGGGTCTCAGCTTAAACCTCCCTCCTCAGCTTTCCCTGATCCTGACTGGGTCAGGTCCTCTGCTGTATGCTCCCAAAGCTGCCATCACTGCCAGTGTCATACTCTCAAACGTATGTGTTGTCCTTTAGGCTGCAAGCTCTGTGACGAGTTATTCTGCTCTCTACAGAGTAGATGCTCAGTTAATGTTGTGAAGAGAACTAATGAACGCATTGAGATTTTCAACAGCATACTGGATATTTCCACCTATATGTCTCCTGGAACAATGAACTCTGCATTTCCAGAACTGGGGCATCATCCTCTCCTTACCTGCCTCTTCCCTGTACGTCATCACCCCATCTCCCCCACCCAGTCAGCTGCTCCTCTTGACTGGCACATTTCTCTGCTGTTCTCCTCTCTCAAAACAAAGAGCTGCACCTCTTCCTTCATTTTTTCCTCCTCTCTGCCCGGCAGCTGTCTTTCCCTTGTATTTCTTTCTTTTTTTTTTTCTGGCCACCATTGTAGAACAAAGTATCATAGTGGGGTAAAAAAAAAATGGGTTTTAGAACAAGACAGGCTTAGCTTCAAATCTTGAGTCTACTATATTTGGGTTTCCTTGGGTGAGTTACTAACCTCTCTAAGCCTCAGTTTCTGAGTCTGTAAAATGGGGACATTATCCACCCTGTAGAACCACTATGATTTTAGTATATACCAGGTGGTAAATAAATGGTCCTCCTGTTAATTTCACCTCATATCAGATCTACTGCTCAGAAACCTTTAGAGGTTGCATATCACTTGACAGTGAAACTTAAGCCATACATCTTGGCCTTGTCTCTCATTATTCCTTCCCCTAAATCCTAAACTCTTGCCAATCTGAAATATTGGCTGATTCCATCACTCTTTCCTCTCTGCTTTCACACTGCAGTTCAAACACCAAGTCCTCCCTGATTACCTGAGTAAGTGGCTCCCTCCTCTGCAGTCCTACATGTAGTTCAGTGGCACTAGGGCCAACCGTTTTGCCTTGCAGACTAGGCAACTCTGCTCTAGATTACAAACTGCTGAAAGCTAAGGCCTTGTCATGTTCATCTATTACCCTGCATAGTGCCTCAAGTGCAGTTGATGCTCCATAAATACTTGGTGAAAGAACAAATTCATTTTCTTTATTTCAATGGCTTGTCTTCTCTGTAGAATCAGATGTTTGGTTACTCTCATCTTCACGCTATTTTGTTGGCTTCCAGAGAGCACATTACCATTAGATGCGCTCTGTTCTCTCCTTTAATTGGAAAGAGATTTTGGAACTGAAAAATAAGAGTTATTTCTCCAAGCCTCACCTTCTGCCACTCCCTCGTACTCACCCCGCCTAGTACAGGAATCAGACTACTTAACATTGCGCAGAACACGAGTCTTCCTCCCGCCTCCTTTCCTTTGTACGTGCCTGCCGTTCCCTTCTCCGGGAATGCCCTTACCCCGCCTTCCTTGCCTGGAGAACTCCTACTCATCCTCCAAGACTCGGCTCAGACATCACCACATCATCTCCTCTGGGAAGGCTTCTCTGAGATGGCCAGAGTGGCGACCCCTCCCCCCACCTTTAAGCTTCCTTGGCATTCCCCAAGTAATTCTAACAGTAGTTATGGCATTGTCTGCTTTTCCTCCACTCTTCTAGACAGTGAATTCCTTGAGGGCCAGGATTTCTGTTCGTCGTTGTACCTTCTCTACCTTGCTCAGTGTTTAGCATGCGTTAGACACTTGATCCAATCAATGAGCGAACGAATCTGTTAATTCATCTAACACTGCAGAGTTTGTTTGGAACAGATTCTCAAATATTTCAAGACTTAGTCCTCTATTTGGAGTGCTTCATGCTGGAGATTCGCCGCCCTCCTCCCCCAAATTGCCTTGGTTTGGTGGAAGGGGAACAGAAGTGATCACGGTGTGCATAAGAGTTACTTCTTCTGTGCTGAGCTGTAATTCACCTGCTCCGGCACCGACAGGGTTACAGCGACCCCGGGGCGGAGCCAGCCCGGTGCCACCTGCTGCAGGGCGGTCTGGCGCATGCGCCCTGGCACCTAGATAGTCTCTACCTGCGGGGGCCTGGCCGAGGAGGAGCGCTTGCGCTCTAGGCCTTTTCCGCCTGGGGAAGTCTCGCGGGGGCGGGGCGGGGCGGGGCGGGGCCGCGCGGGGAAGTTCTCGCGGGACCCCGACGAGGAGCGGAAGCGGGGCGGCTCTGCTGCTTCGGGTACCGGGCGGCGGCGGCAGCGGCGGCGGCGGCGGCGGCGAAGATTGTGGCGGTGACGGCGTCGGGAGCAGACGCTGCCCTCGGGGAGCAGCAGCGGGGTCGGCGGCCGCTCGCACCGCTGCGGAAGGCCCGGCTGGGCGCGGAGCGGAGCAGCTGCGCCACGGTGAGTGCGGCAGGCGACGGCGGCGGCGCTGCTCCGGTGCCTCTTCGTCCCCGCTCCGCAGCGGGAGTCGGCCCGCGGGGACCGGGCCCAGCCTACCGAGGGCCGCTGTGCCTGGGGTTCGGGACGGCAAGGCCCGAGCGGGGAGCGGAATCCCCGGGGCTCCGGGCTCCACGTTTCCCGTTTTGTGGCGCTTCCTTCCTGGGGACCGTCCTCCCCTGGCCCTTGCCTGGAGGCAGAGCCCCGTCCCCGGGGCAAGAGGCCGGGGGCTCCTAATTAAATTTCGTGCCTGTTTCATGAGGATTTTCGCAGAAGGAGCCCGGGAGAAGCCCGAGAGCACAGGGTATTCATTCTGTGAGTCAGTCTGACTCGGCCCGGGAGGCGGGGGATTCGCAGCGGGCTGCGAGTGTGGTGATTGATGCTCCTTCGACCTGCACGGCCACCACGTCACCATCTCCTGGTGTCTGGGCCGAATTTTGGGAAGACACCCACCAGCCCTGGTAACACCGTGAGTTAGAACGTTTGCTGCTGGAGCCGCACGCGCTGCCTTTACTTCTGTCGCTCTTTTTTTTTTTTTTTTTTGAGTTACTTTCTGAAAAATATTTGTCAGGAAAAATAAGCAGCAGTTGGTTGAAATACTCCGAGGAAAGATTTCAGTGAAAGAGGAGAGAGAAGCACTGGTCTTTTTCGTTTGCAACGCTCTCCGTATATGTGATTGTAAGCCATGAGTTACATCTCGTTATTCCAGGCTGGGTTCAGATGCTATAAAAGTACAGTTTGCAGAGGAGCTGACGTGCACTCGAGGTCTATTTTTTGGTACTGTTGACTCAGAAAACAGTCGAAAAGACACAACGAGAGAAATTAGCATCAATCTCTTTCGCTTTTCTTGTGCGTCTTTCATTTTGTACTTCTCCAGTTGTTGCCTGCTCTTCCTTATTCTCTCCATTCTATTGCGGACGCAAAATGCTTACTGGTATAATGCAAGTCATTTGCCCCCTCCCCCCGCTTTTTTTCTAATCTACTTCCCCTTCCTCCTTATTGTCCCCTTTCTGCCATAATTTTTCAGGGTTTCTGCACTTGGGCGCAATTCGTTTTCTCCCTCAGTTAGATTCCGTTTTCTATCCCGGGAAGATACCCTCTTTCCTGCTTTATCCTTTACTTTTAAGCGTCCACTGTGTTCCTTCAGTCAGCCAGAAGGGTTGCTAGAGAGCCATGCTAGACTTGAAGTTCTCCCCCTGGGAACGGGGAGGCTCAAAGAATTGACTTCATCCGTAAGTAATCAATACTGCCGCTAGGTCACTAGTGTAGCTTGCTTGTATTATTTGTGTTTTAGTTGTTTTGTTCACTTTAAGATCATGCTTTTGTGCTTGATCTGCTTATGCTTTTCTTTCTTTCTTTCTTTCTTTTTTTTTTTTGACACTTTTCTTTCTGTGTCTCTTTTACATTAGGAAGGAAGAGTGGGTCAATTGGGGGCTGTGTGACTTCTTTTTGGCTTTTAGTAGGAGCGGTTAATGTTAAAAAATGAAAACCAATCACCTATATTACAATAGAATTAAGATAACATGAAACACTTAAGGGACTAGAATTTATTTAGACCATTGATAAAGTGAAGCTTGCCTATTCTAATAGCACTGGTTATTCTTTACCAGGCTTTTTAAAATCAGGCATCTTTTCCTACATCTGTTATAATCAGCCTTCTTTGTTATGGTTGTTGGATTTTTTTGACCAAAAGAAATAGCTTTATTTGTTCTGTTGCCCCTTTTCTTGTTCGAAATTTTCTGAATCCCAAAACAAAAAGGAAGGAGTTAATTCTTGTAATTGGCTTTCTTTGATACTAAAAGCAACCATTTAAATGCTTGAGGCAGTTTACTTCCTCAGCCAGTGTATTCAGTTTTGAGGGATTACTAGGTTTTAAATACTACTAGTTGATGGTACTTAGAGATTTTTCTCAGTAATTCCTGTTATCATGTTGCATGTTATGCAGCAACAGTTCTAATTGTTACCTAGAGCAGAAGAGTACAGGATTTTGGAGAAATGAAGTGGTAGAGAATAGAGACCCACCATGCTCTCCTGAGAGAAATTAATAGTTACTTGTACAATTCAGAACTTTGTGGCACTACTGAATGGCCATTGAGAGTCTTGTTTTTATTTGTCAAAGTTCGCTTTTTCCCAGTTTTACATTATTTCCACTTTATGCAAAGACACTGTAGTGCATGATCTGGAATGCAAAGTTTAAAATCTGGTTAAGGTACCCTTATGGTACAGCGGTGATTCTGAAAAGTTAGCATGCGTAAGAATTACCTGTGAATCTTATTTAGAATTAGGTTCTGGGCCCAAAGCCACTACATCGCAGAACTCCAGAAGGCACCCCACAGGGAATCAGTCTCTGAATGGGGTGATTTTGATGCAGCTGGCCCAAGGCCCAAAGCTCTTGTTAGAGAATGCAGCTGTAAAATAATGAGACTGGAGTATAGCTTTAAATTACTCAGCTTAAAATTACACTTTCTCTATATAGAGAGTAAATATTTAAAAGCCTAATAGAATAAGTGACTATAGATGTGATTAATTTTTATATTTGTAGACACTTGAGCATTGTTAGGACTGTGATAATGGAGCAATTTAATCGTGAAGTTTATATTAATGGGACTGTTAATTTGCCTACCGTAGAGTTCTTCTGCGTCTGTGTGTAGGTGGAAGTTCTAGATTTATTATGAGAATATGCGGACCAAAGTTTGGAAAGGGACTGGTGATGCTAGTTAAAACACCTCTTAGCACTTTACGCCAGAGACCTTGCTAAGGCCTTTATAGGTACTCTCTCTTTCACTCATCAAAATGACCTTATAAGGTAGATTCTGTTACTATTCCCATTAGTCAGCTAAGAGATACAAGGGATTAGAGAATATGAATTATTTCTCCATTGTCACCCACTCAGTTATTAAGTGGTAAAGCGACGGTTGAATCCAGATCTTAACTCCAGAGCATCAGTAAGATTTTAGTTTTTTCTAACTACAAAAGTAATACATGCTTATAGTAAAAACAGTGAAAACAGAATTGAGGTGTATAGTGCGGAAAGTAAAAATGTTCTATGATCTCGCTCCCAGAGGTATCCATTGTTAACCTTTTGAATTTTTTCTTTAGCACACACCGATATATATTATTTTGCTTTACAGAAATGGGGTAAACTGTAATTTTTCTGCAGTTTTTTTAACTTGATAATATATCTTGGTACTTATATAGAAAGGTATTCCATGGATATTGATCAGGTATAGATGTATTTTGTACATGGTATTCTGTCACTTTTTCAATGAGATAAATCTGGGAAGTGGAGTTGCTTATTCAAGGGTATGTATTTTTAAATTGTCAATAGATACTACAAAATTATTCTCCAAAAAGATTGACATAATTAATTCCCTGCTAGAGTGTAGGCTCTGTGATGGTTTATTATTATAATCCAGTACCAAGCACATTATCCGGCATATCGTAGCTGCTCAAAATGTTAAATGAATGAACACTGAATAGAGTAGAGTCTGAAAGTCTCTTTACTCAAGAGTATTGCAGAGACTGGATATTATAAATCTTTAAAAAATTTTGCCAATTGGTAGGTGAAAGAAATCTCATTGTTTTAATTTGCAGTTTTTAATAGTGAAGTTGAACGTCTTATCATATGTTTTAAATAGAATCACATTTTAACTTATTTTCAGTGGCTTAATGTGGGGCTCTGTCCAAAAGCATTTCACATATATTATCTATATTACCTAATTTAATGCTCAGTGAACTTATAAAGCAGATGATATTATCCTCATTTTACGGATAAGAAAACTGGGGCTCCTTTAAAAGGCTTGCCCACAGTTATAGCTGGTAAGCATCAGGGTCATTACTTGAACCCCAGGTCAGCCTGACTTTAGAGGCCATGCGGACTTAACACTAAGCTATTGTGGACCAGCAAGTATCGTGTATTTTATTTTTTGTGAATTTTGGGAAGAACAGAGTTAAATAGAAGAAAGAAAATAAAATCCTGCAAATACCTTCAGGAGACTGCATTTTAGGATACAATGCATATTGCTTGAAATGAACAATTCAGGCTGCACTTGCCTTCTTAAGATTGACTGCTTGTGATTGGCAGCAGAGGTGTGTGCTGGTCGCAGTTTAGACCTGCTCTCATTTGGCTTCAGCGTTAAGTGTACTCCCAACCCATTTTCTTGGGAAATGAACAGCAGCATCTACTCTGTTAAAATCATTATACATTGTGTCCACTTTCGGATTTCTTCCTTTTAGCAATTAGTGTTGTGCATGTGATAGAATTTTTTTGTCTTTAATGAAACACACCCTTTTGAATTCCTTTAGCTTGTGTGCTCTTTTCTGTGGAGAGCCTAATAAGCTGAGCTCTTCAAGTTTTCTGTGTGAGATGCTAATTTTTATTTGGCTCAACCACAGAAGTATTGACTGTGCTTGGTTTTCATTTCTGTCAAACTATATCTCACAAAGCAATGGTTACTTGAAACATAATTTTCGAGAGTGTTGGTCTGTTAAAGCTTTTTCTAGGAGACCTGTGGTAGGTGAGTAACGGCAGGAAAATGAGTGTTGAAAACTGTCTTGGTTTTTATGCTATGGCTGTTCCATTACGCTGCAGTTGTATGAAATCCTGAGCTGACATGGAAGTTTATGCCGTTACTGCATAGTACCTTGACAGTGACAGTGCTTTGGGTTTCTGTCTGGTTTCCGTTTCTCAAAAATGAAACTCATTTTTTTAGATCTGCTCAATTATTCTTCAGCTTCCCATCATCAATACATAGTCCCAACAGTCAGACCTGGAGACCGATGTAAATAAATGGTCAGGTCAGGGTGTGGAAAATCCTGATAAGCATGTAGCCGAGATTTTGGAGCATTTGTAAAAAATTAAAAATAGGTACACACATTGGAAAGTAGGTGGATAAGGAAAAGCAGTTATTAATGCCAGGGAAAATTGAAGGATTGTACTAGAAAGGGAGGTTGGTTGTAATACATTATTTAGCTCACCAGTGAACAGAATTTCTAGCGTAATACTGCTGCTTCAACTGGAATATGTGGTATCACTGGATGGGGCGATTGGGAAATTGGGTGGAACAGCTAGGTCCTCATCTTTCAGGTGATGGATTATGGCTCGAATAAATTAAGAAACAGCAGTAGAAGCATATTATTTAGAAATGCTGTAAGTAAATACAGGGAGAAAGCTAAAAACAAAATAGAGGGTGCTTGCTCGTGGGTGTTGGGATAGGGAACTGATCTTTTTCATAAGCCTTTTAGTACTCAGCATTTTAAAGTTATATACGTGGATTAGTTTGATAAAAAGTAAAGTAGCTGCAGAGAGTGTAAGTAAAGGGTGTTTAAGGACACACAAAAATAAATACTCTGAGACTAAATCTTCTAATTTTTTATGTTTGTTAGAATTCTTTCTTTCCTCTCTCAGAGGCAGTGTCTTGTAGGGTATCCTTGGTATGGCCTGATAGAATAAATACTGGTCAGGGTTATTAGTTTACCTGCAGCAGAATGTTTGGCTTTCAGAATTTGACTGAAGGACTTTTTATTACCAGGTGATTTCTTTCCTTCTTCGTAATACTCTTTTCCCTCTAATGTTAATATTCCCAGCTGGTTTACTGCTTAGTCTGTTTGCAGCTATGCTTGATTAATGCCCCAGTTGTTAACTTTAGAACAAAAGAGTAATAATCACTGGTGCCCCTCAAATGAGTTCTCTGCTAGGTGGTAATTATCCAAGAAGGGTGTCACTATAAATAATCTGTCCCCATTCTGCCAGTGTCAGTGTTGTTTTCTGCTTTTATTTAGCCTGTATGAAAACAGTGACTGATCCAACAAGAATGGGACTTTATTTTCCTATAGTTATGCAAAAGTCTAGGTTGTGTCCCATATTCATGGCTGGAGACTCTGCCACCACGGTGATTGTACTGTCCATGGTTCACCATCACCTGGTATACTACCTAAGGGTTATTGCAGAATCCTTACCTGCAAAAAATGCAATTTGGATCAGTTTAGTACTCTCCTGGCTCTGGGAAAAGCAGCTGTTCTCAGGGTAACTGTGTGAGAGACTTCTGTTTGACTTTCTGGCACCATCTCCCTGCACTTTCTTTCCCCAGATGAGATATCTGGCAGCTCAGACTCTGAAAGACAGATTCCTTTCCAGTGTAGATTAGGACTTCAGCTCTGCTCCTTAGGCTAGTTAGAAATAATGCGAAGGCTACTTCTGGAATGCTGAACCTGGACTCTATTTCAAGGGCTGTTGGGGACCCCAGAGTCTTGGGGGTGTTCACGGGAGAGGGAGCCTTATGCAAGAGCAGGTCTCCACCAGCAAAAGGCTTGAGCTAGATCTCCTTTCTCTGGTTACCTGAGCTTGCTGGTCACACTTGGGATGTGGTAGAGGGAGGGCTGCCTGTGCTCAGAGTAGCAAACTGAACACAGGCATTCTTGGGTTCACTTTCCCTGCTTTCCTAGGAGCAGACCAAGGTTTAGTTTCTGAGAACTGTTAAAGCAGCTCTGGACCAAAGCTCGCATTGCTTGCATTTGACTGGATAGGGGGCCCAACATTTTCAGAAAATGAGAAAGGTTGGCAGGGAGATAGGCATATACTACTGAGAAAAGTAGGGTGCTATGCCCAGAGTGAGGCCTTTCTTTCAGTGGTCTGCATTTGGTGCCTAGAGAAGAGTCTAAGGGGTGAGGGAGGAAAGGTGGAGACTGAACGGGACTCCAGCCGGTTCCTGCACACCGCGCACACCCAGCGGGAAGGAAGAGGAAGTGTATTCTGGAATAGCTCAGGCAGCTGCCGCCATTGGCTGGGAGGCCTGTCAGTCGCCTGGGGGCTGAGGCTGAAAAGAGGAAGGAGGAGATCAGGGCTCCTGCCTGGAAGGGAGGGAGGAGGGCTGAGCCAGATTGAGCCAGGGGGCGTGGGGGCTGGGACAGCAGGCCGATTGGCAGGGCGGGGCTGCCTTCGATCCTGGCCACTTCTCTCAATCATCCCTCTTCTGATACAGGGTGGCATTGTGGGTCCCGGAGTGCAGGAGGAGTCTGAAAAGAGAGGCGAGGCTGAGCCCAGACTGCTGGGTTGCTTCAGCAGGGAAGACTCCCTTCCCCCCTGCTTCAGGCTGCTGAGCACTGAGCAGCGCTCAGAATGGAAGCCATCGCCAAATATGACTTCAAAGCTACTGCAGACGACGAGCTGAGCTTCAAAAGGGGGGACATCCTCAAGGTAAGCGTTGATGCCAAGTAAATGCTGAGATGGCCTCTGCCTGTACTCACATACCTTCTTTTGCCCTGATAACGTGTAAAGAAGCTGGCCTTGCCCTTTTATCACTGCCCACTTTTAACATTTACCATCGTGTGTGGTTTGGATAACTGAGATAGATGCTGAGTAGAATATTAAATATGACTTAAGAGGGTTGGTGTGATATATGGTCTTTAACTGCCTTTGTGTGAATGCCTCGAGTATTTCTCTTTGCTTGTTGATATTAGTAATTCAAGTAAAGTCAAAGCAATATGATTATAGTAAGGAAGTATGAGTAGATTGATTTACTTTGTAGAGTTTTATTAAAAATTTAAGTATTTTTAAAAGACCTAAACTTGAAGTATTTATGTAAAAGCACTCAGTCTTATTTTACATAATCAAAAGATTTTTGCATTCTGCATTGTGATCCTAGTTGGTTACAAGTTAATTTCTAGTTTAGAGAGGTGGTTAGAAGTATATACCAAAACTCGTTAAAGAAACTCAGTGTATTTTTATTCTTTGTGAAAAACCTAATGGAGTTCTAAATAATAAGGTTTAACTTGCTGTTGTACAAGTCAGATTTCTATTTTCTTAAAAGAAACTTGAGGAGCAATTACCCCATATTAGACTCTAATTGCAAAAAAGAAACCTGCTGACAGTTTAAAAATAAGCTTCTTTACAGTTTGCAGCTCATTTTGAGCCCCACTGTTTACATGAGGATTCTCTTTCCACCTGGCACATGTTAATTATGTTGTTTACCCAATTGACTGGAGCAGCTTGCCCTTTTGGATGTGTAATTTATTTTTACAGGAGTGGGTGTTATCAAGTAATATGTCAACTCTAAATGAGGAAAACCTGAAGTTTAATGTTTGCATATTCACTCTCAAGTTTTGACATTTTTTCTTCTAAGCCTTAGTCTGATTGTTGGAATTGGACACCATTTGTTTACTATCCCTGAAATAAATTATTAGAATTTTACAAAGATTAAGAAAGTGGAAATGTAGAAATATGGTCCTTTATGCAAGGACTGGTGGTTTTTTTTTTTTCAAGCTATGCAGATCTGTGGATAGTTACTATTTTGCTCTCATTGCCTGAGGCATAGAGTTCTACTCTGAAGTTATCTGCGCAGTAGTTTCTGAATGTTAGAAATGTAGGTTGTACTTCATAGAAGGTGATATTGAAGAGCCCTTTAAAGAGAAGAAAACTGTGTGTGTGCGCTTTTCAAAGGTGTCTTTGTGACCCCCAGCTTTTTGAGGGTATTCTCAAAGTCAGCACTAAATTGTCAGAAAGCAGACAGAACCAGCTATGGGTTTTAGAGTGACATACATCTTCTGTTTTCTTAAGAGGTAGAAATCAGAGCAAACATAACTTGGACTACTGAATTACTCTGTATTATTGGTGTACAGAGGAGGTAATTTGATGTTTTCATAGGTGATTACTGTTTTCAGCAGATAACGCTCTCGTGATATCGTAATAAGATTAGCTACTCAAGTACCCACATTTGTAGCCTGTATAAAAACCTTTGGGAGCCAAGTTTGTTTTTTTAATACAAACTTAGATTTCTCCAGTAAGCTTACCCTAGAAACTTAAACCTGGAAGCCTGGTAGTTCATATTTTTCTCTGTCTATCCCCATTGCATAGTTAGCACTAAAGCTACAAATTGAAACAAAACTAGGGATTTGAGGTCTGTTTTTAGCAATTTTTAGAGAACTTTCCCCATTTACTATCACTGAAGTTTGTCCTAGACGTAGACCATGAACATTTCATGTTTTCCAACTTAAACTCTTGAACAGGTGTAAAACCCTTCTCTCCCATCATTACAGAATTACAGAAGGTGATACTGTTTAACATTCCCCCCGAAATATTTGTGATGGGAGAGAGAGTGAACCAGAGTGTTCACGTTTACTTTCAGATTTTCTTTGGGGAGAGGGAAAATACATGTATTTGGTTCTTTTCAATTTGGTGGATAACTGGCATGTGAAGTCATAATGCCATTATTGCTTTTGAATGGTGGCCGTTAGCTGTTTGTTAGTAATCTTGTGACTGTACTCCAAAAAAAAAGAATGACGATACAGTAGTTGTCCTTTGTCTCATAATTCTGTGAAACAGTTGAGTGAAGAGGAGGGACATCACTTTGTCTTAAGAGCTGTTAGTTAAAAAAGCAGTGTTTTCTTCATGTGATTATTCAAGGAGTAACTGGCTTCATTTGAATGGCTTCGATTTGATTTGATAACTTTCGGATGTTAGTTATGAGCCAAAACATGTTTAGAAGTGGCTGGAATAGCACTGACCACCAGTTTAACTTGATCAAAATAGGGATGTATTTGTCCTCTCTTAATAAAGGGGGCATGTGCCTGTGGGTATTGAATACATTTTATTCGAAGATAAGGAAATAGAAAGGGGCTTAGTCCTCTGCCTCTGACTAGAGTTCAGAAAGATTACATCCTCTCTCTGTCTTGGAGTTCCTGGTTGACTTTTGGTTAATGTTGACGCCTGTCTTCCAGCACACCACTTCCTCAGTTTCTATCTACACATTGAATGTATTGCCCTTGGAAGAGAGAAGAATAAAGACATTTTACTGGAAGCCTAAAACAGAACAGAATGCTTCAGTATATCTGTCTTTGTTACTTTCCCTCTTATAAAAGCTCGTGTTTTTCTTGGGGAGGGGAGGGCACTGGGCCATAGCAGTGGAAGGAATTGCCTTTCTATTGCAGGTTTCAGGCCTTGCGTGGCTGAAATGAACCTAACCCCTACCCCCACCCCGACGCTGTTGCAGGGCTGACTTGAGACAGTACCAGGGGTTCTCCACTGAACAAGTCTCCTGAACAGTCTACCCTAGAGCACACAAAATGTCTGAGCTTACCGAAAAGTTGCATGTACCATTTAGGGGCTTATGTACATGTACTTCACATAAGGCTTCATAGGAATTTAGACTATTTTGAGCTGTCAAACCTATGCTCGTTCTATTCTAGAGCTGGCTTCGTGTTTTCTATCAAGGGAGACCTTCCAGTCTAGAAGAGAACCTACAGTGGATCATCTAGGTGTCTTCTGCTGTGTCTGGCTACTGCCTTTGCCAGTTTCCTAAACTGCCTTAGGTCCTAAACTAAATAGGTCCTGGGTTCGTACTCAGATCTTTGAAGTGTTCTTTGTCTCAGTGCTGATGACCCTATTTCAGTGTCATATTTACTGAGCATCTCCTTGAGCCGCATCCTGCAGTTAAGTTGCTTTGAGAGTTGGGGAAGAAATGTAAGATGTACTTTCTCCCTTTAGGAACTCTAAATTCAAATAAGAGAAGTTGATTAATATGTGAAACAGTATATGAGACTATAAAAAAATTAGAGGATTTTTAGAACAAAAAAAGACTTAAAATCTCGTAATTTAGGCTTTTATTATTTTATAGATGAGGAAATGGCGGCCCATAGAATTAAATAATCTGTCCAAGATCACAAACTCTTAGCACTTAGTAGTGAACTAGTATTTAATGGAATGCTGAAGTTGTGTTACATATGTAACTGCCAGAGTAATTTAGGAAGGGAAGAGATTGGTAAGAGCTGAAGTCAGAGAAAGCTGTGTGGAAGAACTATGTGGAAAAACTAGACCTTGTGAGATGACTAGGACAGGGCTAGGAGAAGAGAAGGGAGGGTTGGGAGGAGGTTTGTGCTTGTTGTGTTTGAGATAGGAATGCTAGAATAAAGTTATAGACTGTGACATGGTGGAAAATAAGGTAGAATTGGAGCCAGACAAGAAAACCCACTAAGATCTTGTCCTTAAGAAGCCTCTGAAGGTTTTTAGCTGATGACGAACGTGTGTATCATGGATCGCAAGAAGGAAGCCTGGAGTCCCAGCCTGGAAGGTTGCAGTAATTGGCTGTGAGATAAGTGCCTGCATAGGCATTGGAGACTAGGAATGAAGAACTGGGGTGGTTTGAGAGATGCTGAAAGGAAAAATAATGGGTTTTCTGCCTGTCAGCTGGGGGTATTTGACTAAGTCTCCTGTGTAATGAGAAAAGAATGCTCATGGAGTGGGCTCCTGAGAGCCAGGAATCTGAACTAGGGTTTGATTGGTTACAGTTTTCACAACAGCTATAAGTTCTAAATTTCCATACGTGAGTCTCATTTCAGGTGTTTGAATAATCAAACCTAAGAAATAAGAGGTTGGGGTGATTTTTTATTTCTTCACTATTTTAAAGTCCTAGTATCAGTATGCTTTTTGGAAGCATTTCTTTGCGTGTTAATAAGAATTCTTTTCAGTCTTGTTGACTAAACCCAGAATATTGCATTTGATATTTAAGAATGAAGACTCTTTGAGTTCTCTTATGGCAGATAATTTGTTTGCCTTTCATTATGTTCATTTTTCCCTTGTCATCTGAATGGACATTTCCAAATAGGTGGTAAGAATGAACTTTCAGTTCCTATACAAGACTCCTTTTGGGGATCTAGCCGAAGAACCCCCCCATTCCTGTTTGGAGAAAGAAATGAATAAGGAAATTCAGTGTTCCTTTGGGGTCTTTCACGTTTCACCTCTGTAAGCTATTAGAGTTGAAGTCATCATTGAATAGCTACCATGTATGGAGCATTTACTATATGCCATGAAGTTACATATTGTTTCTAATTTGGGGCACTGAAAGGTTGGCAGTATTAACACCATCTTACTGATGCAGGAACAGGCTCAGAAGTTGAGGAACTTCCTCAGGTTTATACATCTAGTAAGTGGCAAAGCTGGGGTTTGATCTTAGGTCTGGCTGAGATGCTCCCTCTGCAGTACATTAATGCTCACTTAACTGTCAGGGATGAGTAAGCCAGGAACGTAAGGTATCAGCAGTCTTGCTTTGCTCACCTGCCAGGTGTGGGCAGCAGCCTGTGGCACTGCTTCTGCTGAGTGACTTACTGGACATCCTATCTGAAGTAAGTTGACTGCAATAGTGAAAAAAATGGAAAAAAGAAAAAGGCAAGGTCATTTTGCTGTCAGATTAGCAAAGATGATAAAGATTGACTCCACCCCCTATTGGCCAGGGTCTGAAGAAACCTCCTGCGGGTGGAGGTTTGTACCAGTACAGTCTTTCCAAACAGTGGCTTGGTGATATATATCATAACACAAAATGACCCAGGTTTTCCGCTTTAAGAATTTATTCTGGGGCTGGCCCTGTGGCCGAGTGGTTGATTTCAACGCTCTGCTCTGGTGGCCCAGAGTTTCACCGGTTCGGATTCTGGGTACAGATATGGCACCGCTCATCTGGCCATGTTGAGACAGCATCCGACATGCCGCAACCAGAAGGACCCACAACTAAAGATACACAACTATGTACCGGGAGGCTTTGGGGAGAAAAAGGAAACATAAAATCTTTAAAAAAAAAAAGAAAAGAATTTCTTCTAAGAAAATTCTCAAATAAGTTTTTAAAAATGTAGACATGAGGATGTTTATTTCAGAGAATCTATGTCACCTAGAAAAGAAATTTCTGCAATTAAATTATGAAATACGATCATTTAGAAGATGCATTTCAGAGATGTTAAAATGTGTGGAAAAAAGGCATCTTCAAATCGTGGAAATACTATATTAGCAAAACAAACAGCAACAACCCTAAGTAGCCCATCAGTGGGGGGCTGTGTAAACCGATTATGGTGCCTGTAAAATGGAATTCTGTGAAGGTATTAGTGTCGAAGTAAGTATATATCAACAAAGAAGGTCTACACTTGCACAGAGAAATGTTTAAATGGATCCTTTTTTAAAAAGTAATAATGTAATTAATATGTTTACTGCTTAGTATGTCCTTGCACTAAACCACGTACTGTTGAACTTGTATTCCCTTTTAATTCTCAGAATAATCCTATCAAGACAGGTGCTGTTATCCCCATTTTACTGATCAGGAACCTGAGGTTTAGGTTAAATAACGTGCCCAAGTTCACAAGTTAGGATTCAAATCCAGGCCGGTTTGAGTCCAGATTCCATGTTCTTAACCACTACCCTGTAGGGCCCTTTAGACCCAAGTGAGGTCAAACTAGAGAGAGAGCCCATTTAGGGAAAATTGCTCTCTATTTCTGTTTGCTTATTAAATACATAGCCTTCTTCCTGAATGGTCCCCTAAGAGGTAACAGTTATTTCCAAGGGTCTGGGTTTCAGGTGATTTCCACTCCTTTTTGGTACTCTTTTGTGTTAGTTTAATTATCAGTTTTATTAAAACAATACAGTTATATTCACGTAGTAAGTAGTTAACATTTTGTATCTGCTGTACCAGGACCCATTTTCCTGGAAGTTGAAGTACACTTGGTGAGGGCTTAGTTGGTTTCTTAACGACTGAGGTTTAACCTGCTTTTAAATCTTTACAGTTCACTGTGGTTATGCTTAGTGTCATAAAACTTAGAAGTCTTTTAAAAAGTGACTCACAATCACTTCTTGGGGAAAATCTTGGTCCTTTTGGCAGATACTCCCTCGGTTTCACCTCCTTGTCGATGTGGAATGAGACACCTGTCATATTGTGGTAAAGAACATGAGCCTCAGTGCTCCAGGCTAGACCTACCTTCTTTGAATCCCAGCTCTGCTGCTGGTGGATCCTGCATTGTGATCTTGGACAGTTTACTCTGTGCTTTGGTTCCCTCATCTGTAAAATGGAAACGGTAGCATCTACCTTCGTAGAGTCACAGTGGGGTTTAAAACTAATATTAGTGTGGTTAAAGCAGTGACTGGCATAGGGTAGACAATAATGCTAGCTGCCATTAGTTTTATTAATGTTATTCACGTGCACAACTTTGCTAAGAGGGTGGCTGTCCAAGCCCCAGCTCGGGTAACCATTAAGTCACATAACTCTACCCGTAAAACTGGCCTGGTGCTTGTCCTGATACTACCTCAAACTCAGCACTGTTCAGACCTTGACTCAGAGCTCAGCTGAAAGCACGGTATTGATGGAGGATTGTGTGAAAGACAAGTAGTTTCTGTGCTAGGGGAAAAGAATGTTAACAAACCAACCAAGCCCTGACCAGAGACTTTTAACTTCCTGGAATGTCGGTCAAGGTAAAATAGATGCAAAATGTTAGCTGCTTTTTTTTTCTTCTTCTTCCTTTTTAAAGATTGGCACCTGAGCTAACAATTGTTACAAATCCTCTTTTTTTCCCCTGCTTTTTCTCCCCAAATCCTCCTAGTATATAGTTGTATATTTTAATTGTGGGTCCTTCTAGTTGTGGCCTGTGGGACGCTGTCTCATCATGGCCTGGTGAGCGGTGCCATGTCCACGCCCAGGATCCGAACCAGCGAAACCCTGGGCCGCCGAAGTGGAACGTGTGAACTTAAGCACTGAGCCACGGGGCTGGCCCCAACTACTTTCTATTTGAATATAACTTAATTTTTTAAATAAAACTGATAAATTTCTCTCAGGATTACACCTGAAAGCAAAGAGATGGGTATGTGTACAGTGTCCTGTTGGGGGCCTCTCTTTTGTAGACGTCTTTGGCTGAGCGGTGCTTCAGGATTATGCTGTTGGCTAACGTTAAGACAGAAGAGACAGCTTTGGGAAGAACTTGTTATTGTATTTACTGTGACAATATTAAGGAGTCTTTCATTATCTGTAAGTGTCCTCGGTGAGCACCTGTGGGAGAACATTCTCTCTGATCTCAATACCAGGAATAGGCATATTTTCCGCCAAACAACTTTTTAAAATCTTAAGGATGCTGTACATAATGCTTTCTTTCTTTACCTCTGGGAGAGCTTAGAGCCTACCTTGGTGCCATTTCTAGCAGTAGTTCTTGTATTTTCTGTCCTAATATTTTTATCAAAACACATACTAATTATTAGCAGTAAAATACTGAAAAATTTTTCTCACCTTAACAATGACTTTAATTTTTAACTAATTTATTTATTCTTTAACAGTGGATTTTTTTTTTGAGGAAGATTAGCCCTGAGCTAACTGCTGCCAATCCTCTTTTCACTGAGGAAGACTGGCCCTGAGCTAACATCCGTGCCCATCTTCCTCTGCTTTATACGTGGGATGCCTGCCACAGCATGGCTTGACAAGCAGTGCCATGTCTGCACCCGGGATCCGAATTGGCAAACCCCGGGCCGCCGAAGCAGAACACGTGCACTTAACCACTGCGCCACTGGGCTGGCCCCCTAGGTGTTATCTTATACACACATTCTTATAGTGCTATAATTGTAGTGGGCTTAAAATACAATATATGTTACCGTTTTTCCATATTTTACTAATTATTCTTAATGGTTTAATATTTTAAAATATTTTTAAAGTTAATGTTCTGTAATTGACTAAACTTCCCTATTGCTGGATATTTAGCTTGTTTCTATTAATAATTTAGTTCATAGTCTCAAAGGAGGCTTTCGATATACAAGTTGCTCTATTGTCCAAAAGGGTTGAACAGATGACCTACTTGAGATCAAGTTAAATGAGAATGGCCTGTAATCTTGTAGCCAGAATACATAATAATAGTGCAGCTAATGTTTGCTTTATTCTTGAGTCTCCTGTAACATAGAACATTATTTCATAATTTGACAGTTTTATCAGACTGGAGCACCAGATGTGTGAAATGATTAAACCTCTTTACTTCAGCATCTAAGGCACTCGACAACAGCACATGGTTTTTCTGAAGCACATTTTATTTTGTTTTTTCCTTCAGGTGATGAATTGGCTGTTATAGCTGTGTCAGGTTAAGTTAATAAGTAATTTGATAGCTGAGAAATTTGGTGTGTATTCATAGATGTAGTTTTAATTCAGTTTTACTTTTTTGGCTAAATGAATCCCTTCTAGAGGGAGATCACCCATCCTAACTCCTGTTTGGAAAAAGATAGGGAGACAGACAGACCAGGCTTTGTTTAGTTGATGCTGCAAATGGTTAGCTTTCGAGCCAGGAGGCCCCGCTGAGAGCTTTTGAGAAAAAAGGAGAGCGACTTACTGAAACATCCTCACCTGCATGTACTGCAATATAAAGAAAAAAGAAGACTGTCATGCTGGTAACAGGTGGTTTTCTCTGGGTGTTGGGATTATGGAGAACCTTCACTTGCTATAGCATACATTTCTATAATGGATGTTTTTACAAGCATATATTAGTTTTATAATCAGAAAAGCAATAAAAAACAAAAGCACTACAGTAGTTTTCCAGATGTCAGCGTACAAGTCAATGAACATTTTAGGGCCTATTTTCTTTCTTATAAGGAAAAAAAATCACTGTGTAGCTTCATGGAGCAAATTTGTTTCATGTTAAGACTTCTTGGTGCAGGAAGCACAGGCATCTTCCGCATTACCTAGGGTTGTTACATAGACTTCATGTAGAGTATGCGATGATAAACCAGAAACATGCTCAGCCCTTTTCCTTAGAGACGACCAGATTTGCCCTAAAACTGGTCTGCTGCCCTAGCTTATCTTTTCCCTGTACCTGATATAGAAGTTACGTGCTTTCTTACGTATTTAATTTTGATTTAGGTCAGTCTCCAAACTGGATTAAGATTACCAATGCAGCAAATTGCAGTTTTTCCGAGGTTTAATTATCTATTTCTCTTTTTATTTGTCTTTTGTCCATATTTAGTTCTAGTGAAGCTCACATTTTATTGTTTTATCAATGTCTATAAAATGTTTTGCTTTGAAAAGTAAAATTAAGAGGCAAAGTAAAGATTTGAAGTTGTTAGTGGCTTTTAGTTATCTATTGTGTGTTTAAAAATCAGGTGTCTTCATTTTATTCTTTTTAAACATTTATTAGAACTATTTAAAGTGTAAAAGAAAGGCCATACACCCTCCTGTCATCCTGATAACTTTTTTGGAATTAAATAAATAAATGTCACACTCATTGTTAGAAAATGTAAAAGGCAAATTCTCTTCCCAGAGAAAGTCACTGTTCCATTTTTCTGTAACCTTTCAGGAAAAAAAAAATTAATGAATATAGCCGTAGTTACTTTTACTGTGCTTTCTGGATATAGTCAGAAACACAGTGAAGCCGTATTGACAATTTTTGTAATGAAAGTAAGCAGGTACTTCAGCTGTGGAAGGAAGGATGGAGTTTTTGTTGAAGTGTACTGTACTTCTTTAGAAAACAGCAGTAGCTGGAAGGATTTCTGTGTCAGGCTATTAGAGAAGATCATAATGATTAAGACTTTCTCAGAGTCACATGTTAAAGCTGAATCAGAATAGACCTCAAACCTGAAATGGCTATAAATTTTCCCAAAAGTTGTGGTAATATTGTCCACATCAGATATCCAAATGAATGTCACCAATGGCCTCACTTAGTGCTGGAAGTGGAAACTAGTAGCCCTATAGGTCTTTCTTCGAGATTAGTTACTTTATTGGTCTCCTTCTAAATTTAGATTACTGGTGTAGACGGAACCAATGCTTTAAGTTCTCATTAACTTGGAAAGTCATACTCTATGTGTTCAGAAGCCCTTTATCTGCCTTCTTTGAGTACCTAATATAACTGCACAGACCTCTTGGCTTTTAAGATGGTAGAAGTAATTTTATAAAGTTAGTTATTGGTTTCTTGGTATTGTGTATTAAAGTGTAAGATTTCTGCATGTTCTTTCCCACATACCTCTCCTTCCCTATTAGATATTAAGGACCTCACAAAAAGGGCATGCTTCCCATCTGCATATTCCCAGATAACCTGATGAAAAATTATTCTTGATTACCTGCTTTTGGGTTTGGGTTTTATTAAATGAAAGAATAGCAACCTCAATTTGAAATGAACTATAGTATATTTTTTCTTTTAATATAGGTATTTATAGCTATAAATTTCCCTCTAAGTGCTGTTTTAGCTGCATCCTATAAATTTGGGTATGCAGTTGTTTTTGTTTTCATTCATCTCAAAGTATTTTCTAATTTCCCTTATTTTTTCTTTGACTCATTTGTTATTTAGGAATGTGTTGTTTAATTTCTACATATGTGTGAATTTCCAGGAATTCCTTCCATGATTGATTTCTCTGTTAATTCTCTTGTGTTTATAGAACATACTTGGAATGATTTCAGTCCTTTTAAATTTATTGAGGCTTGTTTTATGACCTCACATATGTTCTGTGCTGGAGAATGTTCTGCTGTGCACTTGAGATGAATGTTTATTCTGCTGTTGTTGGTTGGAGTGTTCTATCCATGTCTGTTAAGTCTAGTTCGTTAATCATATTTTCCTTGAGTATGTCATGATAGTTGTAGGATTTTGATAAATTCTTAAGACAAATTCCAGTGTCTTGGTGAATCATAGCAACCAATTATTGACTATCTCCTAGATGAATGGTACTATGCTTAGGGCAAAGGGTTCAAGATACAGATAGCATTTAGTAATACATTGCTTTAAGAGCTGTGCTGGGGTATGCACTGGGTGTTCTGAATGAAATAGACTTAGTAAGACGTGAGTATTGAAAAGTTTTCTGAGATAATTTAGAAACGCTTATGACTGCTCTGTCCATCCAGATATGCCTGTCTTACTGAGAACTTCTGTTTCTAACATTAGCAAAGCTCACTATCCACTCTGGAGAGTTGTTGGAGTTGTCCTAGAACCCTTAAACTTGGAAGGTTAATTGCCTTTCAGTGTGTTTGGTAGTTGTAAAAGTATACGTGAGCCATATTGCTAACAGCATGACACGTGCAAGAGCTTCAAAGTAATTATGACACTTCTTTTACGTTTTGTAAAAGACTTTAGATAAGTGCCTTCAAACTCAGGCTTCAGGCCCCTAATGCACCGCTGCCTTTTAAGGAAATGTTTTATGGAAATAGGTTTCTACTACACATTTGTATATGGAAAATATTGAATAGCATTTTTAAGTGGGGCTACTTTAAAGTAGAATTTTTCATGTATTGAAAATAGCGTGAACCGTACACCAATGTGATAGTGACTTCAGAAATGGAAAGGATTAAGCCTTTTATTTTCTCCATCAGCAGACTGTGAATTATATTTAACAAGTTTGTGTGTAGTCCAGAGTGATATATACCTGAAAGCTGTTATCCAGATATTAGTTTCTAAAGTTTAAAAAGTCAGTGGTCAAAGAAGTGGAAAATGGAATACCTTTTCATGAAACCTTAGAAAGAAAATTGCTAAGTAAATAAAGAAGCTCAAGGCTCCTCTTCATAGACCTGAAAACATTTACTCAATTACTATTGTTTATCAAATATAAGTATGGAAGCCCCAAAATTCAGAGTTGTATTTACAGGGAGGGTAGAACACTTCTGCTCTCAGCTAAGGTCCCCTCAACAGGATCTTCTCTCTAAGATAAAAGCAAAACTGTTACAGCATCTTTACTGAAGTTAGTTTTTTTAAACATAGATTTTTAAAAAGTAACTTTATTTTAGAACATTTTTAGATTTACAAAACATTACGAAGATAACACAGAGAGTCCCCATATATCTCACACCCAATTTCCCCTATTAACATATTAGTATAGTACATTTGATGTAATTAATGAACCAGTATTGGTACATTATTGTTAACTAAAGTCCATACTTTATTCAGATTTTCTTAGTTTTTCCTCACGTTCTTTTTTCTGTTCCAAGATCCCATCCAGGGTGCCATGTTGTTTAATCGTGTCTCCTTTGGCTCATCTTGGCTGTGTCAGCTGAACATAGATTTTAAAATATATATCTGTACACGCACACATTTATATATACATTTGAAGTTTAATATTTGTTCTTTTGATTCTTTAATAGTTCCTACTTAGTGAGAAATTATTTTCTGAAAGCATATAAATTGATGTTTCTGTGGAAGATCTTCTTTCTCAGGTAAGGCATGTTAATGATGTTTTAAGGTTGGACTGCAAAGTATTTGGCCTCTGTATGCCTGATATTAACTGCACTGTTCAGTATTCTAGCCACTAGCCATGTATGGCTATTTAAATTAAATGAAAAATTCAGTTCTTCACTTATGTTGGCCGTATTTCAAGACCTCAATAGCTACGTGTGGCTAGTGGCTACTGTATTGGACAGAGCAGATCCAGGACATTCAACATCATTGCGGAAAGGTTTTTTTTTGACAGTTCAGCTGTAGAATGTCACCACCCAAATAAATGTTTCTGTGTTCAAAGTATTTTGAGTTTTACTTTGAAATGCCAGGAATTGTATCTTTCCATCTTGTTTCAAACCATTGTGGTTACTCTGGTCTTTGGAGGTGAGACCTTGGGCAGAATTGGGATGAGAGTGGGAAAGTAGAATGCTGCTGTGGACGAGGAATAGGATTGTGGTGGGATTTTTCTCTTCCCATGAGTTCTTGCCTGTCTGTACTCCTCCCTTTCCTTGTGGACCTTTGATTTCCCAAACCCCTTTCTTCATGACGCTGCACCTTTTCCACCTCCAGCCTGTGCAGTGGCAGATACTAGGAACCTGTTGCCGCCTGGTATCTGTCTGTACTAGTGAAAACTGAAGGACCGGATGAGTGCTCGTAGAATAGCTCCGCTGGGGTGATCTAAAAGATGTGGTTGAGTCTAGTGCTGCCTCTTCTAATTTGGGTTCCTGTGTCGTTGGATGTGTAATGTGGTCTTGAGCTAAATCTGCAGACAGCAGCATCTGAGGTACATCCAGAGAGCAGAGGCAGCATTTCTTTCAATTTAGCAAAACCATAATTATTGTGTTTTCTTTTCAGAACTCTGTTTTACGTGAATAATCTTAGGCAGTTCTACTCTTATTGTAGAGTCATGTTGGTTCTTTATGTTAACTTGTACCAAAATTTTGCCATGTTTGCCAGTAATGTCAAATAATAGGTCAGTTAAGCTTCGTGACTATATCTAAACAAAATTTGGTCAAATTTTAGTTAGTTGCATAGTTTCCCTGAACCCCGAGCTATTTCACATCTGGTCTTCAGTCACGTTGTTCCTTTTCTCTGGTATAACCTTGGCCACCTCCCATTCTTCCCTCATTAAGTAGAGCGAGCCCAAGCTTCAGGAGTCTTTCCTGATACTCTTCTCTCCTTCCCCTCCACTGTCCCTTAGCTCCATTGTGTACCTCTGGCTATAGCGTATTTCTCTTTCCCCAGATCTCGGTAGGTTCCTGTAACTCAGCGTCTTGCACACTGCCTAGCAACATGGTAGCTTAGGGCGGTGCGACAGAGGAAGTGTTGAAACCCACACCAGGTTCATCCTATTCAATGGAGTCCATAGCTGGTATTGTCTTTACCCAGGGTCAAGTTTGGTTCTTATTTTGCCTCAGCTGTTTTTGCATTTATTTAGTAGACGTAGACCGGAAATAGGAACTCCTGAATTTCCATTGTAGTTTTTTATTCCCTTATTTTTTGCCACCACCTTGGTTAAGTTTCTTAGCTACTTTTCCTTTGTAAAGTATAATTACACTTTACTATGCGTGTATCCAAAGAATATTCAGTCAATTTTATTTTTAAGTGTTGTCCTAAAAAACTCTCCGGTTTACACCAGTTTTTGGTTTTGGACATTTATTCCCTCCATAGTCGTGACATTTTATTTCAGCACGTAGTCCGTACGTATCTAAGAAATATCGCCATAGAAGGTGATTCTAAAACTTCGGCTTTCTCTCCTGCATTTGTTCTTTATTCTTTAAGCGTATAAGAAAAAAAATTTCACGGGAATAGTTTGAAGTAACCCTGATGATTTGTTCTAATTTACGTAGTTTACACAACTCATAGCCATAGAGAAAGTGCCAGATAACAGCTTTGCAGAGGACTAGATTTGGGGAAGAGGAGGAGTCTTTTCTTATCAGATGTTCTCTTGAGTTTTACTTTTCTGCCTTAAGTGAGGTGGGTAGAGTTTCTTCTTGTTTTTCAAGCTTTGCCAGAACACTTTGCTTACAAACAACTGTTTGAACTCTTTCTTGTGTCCCTGTATTTCCAGGGATGCTTTCTGACCTCTTATTAGCCACACAGCTAGGACTGGTGGCATGCTTTGTGGTGCCAAACATAGCTGTAGCCAACCTGGAGCGAATCCAAACCGAACAAGATACTGAAGTCAGAACAAGCAAGTGGTGCAGATACGCTGTTAGTCAGAGTCTGGAAAGTCTTCATAGAAACGTAATCCAGGCAGATGGGACAAGCTGATAAAAATTTGTTCATAGACTGACATTTCGGTTCTTCTAGGGCCCGAGTAGTGGGTTTCAGTCAACAAGGAGCTAACATCCCTTTTTAAAATTGCCCTAGAAGCCAGCTCTTGGAATGTACACATACTGACGATAAACTTGGAGCTTGAAAGTTGTTGCATCAGTAACCTGTGTTAACATTCTATCCATATGATATTCAGAAAATGAATTTGCCTCTCTAGTGTGACCTGACTTGAGCCATTGACTCCATGAGTTGATCTAAGCCTCAGCTTTTATTTATTTATTTATTTTTTAAGATTTTATTTTTCCTTTTTCTCTTCAAAGCCCCCTGGTACATAGTTGTATATTTTTGGTTGTGGGTCCTTCTAGTTGTGGCTTGTGGGATGCTGCCTCAGCATGGCTTGGTGAGCGGTGCCATGTCCATGCCCAGGATTCAAACCAGCGAAACCCTGGGCCACTAAAGCAGAGCGTGCAAACTTAACCACTCAGCCATGGGGCTGGCCCCTAAGCCTCAGCTTCAAAAGCATTCATTAATTGTGAATGTCTGTGTCTCTTCATTAGTAATATGATGGTTCATGTTTTGGGTAAATAATCCTATCCTTAAAGCAAAGGAGTACATATCTTTTGAGTTGTTTTTTGAGTAGTGATAGGTATACCAGAGAGTCAGTAAGTTCTTAAACAGCAACTCTGTCATGACCCATGCCATTCTTTTTTTTTTTCAAGATTGGCACCTGAGCTAACAACTGTTACCAATCTTTTTTTTTTTTTCCTGCTTTTTCTCCCCAAATTCCCCCAGTATATAGTTGTATTTATTTTTTTAGTTGTGAGTCCTTCTAGTTGTGGCATGTGGGATGCCGCTTCATCATGGCCTGATGAGCCGTGCCATGTCTGCACCCAGGATCCAAACTGGTGAAACCTGGGGCCACCGAAGTAGAGCGCTCGAACTTAACCACTCAGCCACGGAGCTGGCCCCCAACCATGCCGTTCTTAAATAGGCTGGTTACCTAGAGTCAGATAGTCAGTCTTTGACCAACCCAGTCCATACCAGCCCACAGTCTGAAGAGTCTTATGCTGTGACTAACCAGCTGAACTTGGAAGAAGCAAAGGAGTAAATTGGAGTTTTTCTCAATGTAAGGTTGATCAGAATCTTTCAACTGAGTAAGGCAACATATGGTTGTTTATGCCTTAAATTTTTATATCTTTGGCTCATGGCTGTAAAGTGTAAAGAAACTTTCAATTTTGCTAGAACCTTAAGCTGCTACTCCTTATTCGAGCTTAAAACCATTTAAATAAATAGTTTTGATATATCCTATTTTGAACTCTTAGGAGTATCTAGTGGTAAGTTGATATAAAATGAAGAAAATAATATATTTCTAAGATTCTCTTTTCATATACTATGTATAGGTCAGTCAGCAAGCTTTTGAGTGTGTGTCAAGGAGACAGTTTCAGTCTGCTAGGAACTTAGAGTTGAGCTGATGAGATTTATATACCTGTGAACTCTATATACCTGTGCAATAATTTATAAAGAACATAATTGTATGAAATACATCTGATTAAATTCTGAGTTAGAGGATTTATAGTAAGATAGAATCAAATGTAGTGATTGTGTATTATAACTAGATTTTGGACTCAAGATGCTAGGAAATCTGCGTGAAATGGTAGCTACCATCTGAGTAATCAGAGCCTTCTAGGTAGGAGGAAACACGAATACAGAGATGGACTTGTTAAACATAGAGATACCTTACTGAAGTAAAGCTTTCATGTGGGGCAAGAAAATTAGCTCTTACTGAGCTCATACAGTCTTGGGAGCCAGGCAGGCCCTGTACCAGGTACTTCGTCTGCTCTTTAATCCTCTCGACAGCTTAATGAGAGAGCATTTTCAAATGTGTTAACAGAGACTTAAAGAGGTTGAGTAAGTTGTATAAAATTGTACAGGTAATCGCTGGGAGAGGAGACATTTGAGCATAATTCGATCTGGTTCAGATTTTGAACTGTGGGCCTATCAGAAGGCAGGCACTTACCATAATGAAATAGACAGCAGCATTTTCTAATAGGTCCTGGAACGGTGAGTTTACCAAAGCTGTATTTCAGAAAGATTCCTTTTAGTATGGATTGAAGTAGGGAAAGATTAGAGGCAAGATATGGCCTAGGGGTGAAGAGCCCAGGCTGGAGCCAGACTGTCTGGGTTCAGACTTCAGCTATGCCATTTGCCATGGGTGTGATGTTGGGCAAGTTTTTTAACTTCTTTGTGCCAAAATTTCCTCATTGGAAAAATGGGGATAATAATAGTACTTACCTCATCAGATTGTTGTGAGGATTAAATTAATTGAAATATATAAGCACTTATAACTGCAATTATATATTTAGTTGTTTTCAAATAGGAAGCAATTTTCTTGCACGCATGCTGATGAAATAAGTTAGTAGGCATGGAGAAGAGTCAAAATCTAGAGGCTCCTAAAAGGGAAGAAATGAAAGATTGGGCAAGAGAGAGATTTGAGCCAGAGGATTCTGAGTCTTTGAGGCTAAGGAGATAGTGGTATTAACAGACATGGGAAAGTTAGGGATTATCTGATTGGGGAAGATAAGAGGTTGAATGTTAAACCATAGGAAGAAGTTTGACTAAAAATATTCTTGGGGCCAGCCACGTGGCATAGTGGTTAAGTTCCACGTACTCTACTTCGGTGGCCCGGGTTCACAGGTCTGGATCCTGGGCATGGACCTACAACACTCATCAGCCATGCTGTGGCAGTGACCCATATATGAAGTGGAGGAAGATTGGCACAGATATTAGCTCAGGGCTAATCTTCCTCAGCAAAATAAATTAATAAATAATTTGTGGACAGTTTAGAATCTACCCACTGCTGAATAAAGTAAACAATAACAGAACTCAACTCAGTCCTCACGATGTGGCTTCTTCCTGCATCTTCCACAGCAAGAAGCAGCCTTAATATTGAGGGACATGAGTCACCCCTGAAACTTACTGCTCTAGGCAATTCCTATTTCACTCTCTCTCTCCAAACAGAGTACAGTCGTGCATCACTTAACAACAGGGATGTCTTTGAGGGGGTACGTTCTGTAAATGCCTCCTCAGGCAATTTTGTTGTTACACAGACGTCATAGAGTGCACTCACACAAACCTAGATGGTATAGCCTGCTACACACCCAGGCTACATGGTGCTCATCATATGGGGCCACTGCCAGATAGCGGTTCATAACTGACCGAAATTGCTGTGCTGAGGGGAGCAGGACTTGCCCTGGAGATTTCGCTGGGGTCAGTCCCGCCCAAGCCTCCTGACGGCTGCGTAGAGGTGGAATGGAGATTGAGGAGACCACTCATTGTCTACTCCACCCAAGCTATTATAAACTCTTAGTAAATAACATTTGTAACAGCTGCAGAGTATCTCATTATGTGAATGTGCCATAGTTCATTTAACCATTCCGCTACTGTAGGACATTTTAGAATGTTTTCTCTCCACCCACCCCTGCTGCCACTATTTTAAATAGTGCTTGGGTGAACATCTTTATTATGTTTAGAGGTGTTTTAAAGGAAAGATAAGATTTGATACCGATTAGACGTGAATATGAAAGAAAGGAAAAGTAGAGCTAATTGTGAAAGTGGTATTTCCATAGACAGGGTGAGTTGGATAGTGGGGAGACTTGGGAGGATGACCTGTTTTGGTTTGGCATATTGAGCGAGGTCTATTCCTCTATCTGTTCTGTTCATCTTTTTGGTGCTCCTGAGCAACCCCCGGGTGCCCTTTGGTTATTCATTGTTTCCAGTTACTTTCATCTGTTTTATCTTTCGAAGACTCTAAGTGTACAAATGGTGCTTTTTTTCTTTTACTCATTTTGTTTCTATCCCCCGCAGTCCCACTGTATTTACATATGAACCTTTTCACCTGATATAGGTGGTACCAAGTGTTCCTTTCCAGGTCAAGCCAGTCAGTCATTACTACCACAGTTGTAAAGGCAACATCTTGCCAGAATAGCCTGTCCCTGACATCCCCTTCTGGCTTTACCGTGGTTAGCTTCTATTAAAAATGTGTAACTGATTTATTCTGAGTAAAAGGACAGCTTAATTTTCTGTATCATTACTTACAAACAAAGTAGAATTCATTAAAGTAGGATTTAGAATTTGATGTAAGGTTCTGTCCAGGAAGATTTAAATGATTCTGATTTAGAGGTTTTGGTTCTGTTTTGTTTTGAGAGAGCTAAAAGTAGGAAATCTCATGTAAGATGAGCCTTTAGCTTCTCCCTTCATGGACTTTTTCCCAGTTTGGATGTAAGCATCTGGGTGGGCAGCAGATGGAGCTGCAGTAGGAATAGTATCAGACACCTGCCAGCTTGTGAAGCTCACATATTCTCAGTATAGCAATCATTTGATACTAGAACTGCCAGGGAATGTCCTAAAAATAAAGGTGGCCAGGACCAAAGGAGAAGCTTATGAGATTAGTTTGATCTTACTTTTTCTTCATGGTCTGCCATTAGAAGTTTAGGTATTAAGCTGAAAACTGCCAAATAAAAAAAATTTTATATGTTCAGATTGCCCTGCCTTGCAAAAAATTAGAGGAGTTACTCTCTTTGAAGATTGACCTGAGTAAATAAGTAGTTGGTAGACTTTTTTCTTAGCTGGCTGGATTTTTCTTTCTGCATAGAATGGAAAGATTAGTTCAGGGACCAGATACTTGTATGTGAAGCAGTTTAGAGTAATCCTGTTATTCTGAGCTCATTGTCCATAACATTCTTAATCTGGATTAATTCTATTCCCTCAGCTGAAGAAAGTATAAAACCCTAATAGAAACCTAGCTTGATAATTGATTGTGTGAAGTATTGGTCAAAAATAATGTGGACAACACTCTTTGGGAGGTCTGTTAAGGACAGTGTAAAACAGCACACAGTGCTAAGTATACATAATGGTTACAAGCATGGACTCTGGAATTGGTCAGATCTCAGTTCCAATCCTACCTCTTCCATTTACAAGCTGTCTCTCCTTGGGCGAGTTATCTGGCCTCTTTAAATGGACTTTAGATTCCTCATCTGTAGAATGGAATAATACCTACCCACCTTATGGAGTTGTTGTGAGGATGAAATGGCCTAACATCATGAATTCTGGCACATGGTAAATGCTTGATAAATATAAGCTCTGTTAGTTCAGTCATTTATTAAAGAATAAATGAACTCATTCCTCAAACAAGTGTTGAATGTCTCCTCTATACAGGTTTGTGACAAAACCAAAGACACTATTCTGTCAAGGACATAGGAGTACATGCCCTATGGTTGTGCAGTTAGTTTCAGTTCATTAGTAGAGGTACGTACCAAGTACAAGCCCAGAAAGGAGAGTGGTGGTGATAGACTTCACAGATGATGGGCCATGCAGCTAAGTTTTGAGGAGTGAGATAGGACCAGGTAAACAAATAAGGAGCAAAAGGCATTCCAGGCAGAGAGAACAGAGGCACGAAGAAACGTGGAAGGTGACGGAGAACTGCAGGTAGTTTGCTGTAGTCAGAATGCGGGGTCTTTGAGGGGAAATGGCAGAGGTAGACAGAAACTATCATTAGGGAGTTCATATGCTGGGCTAAGTGTTAGACTTGATTCTTTAAGGGTCAGAAATAATTGAAGGATGTTAAGCATGGAAATAACAGTTGCGTTTTAAGGAAGAAATTGTAGCAGAGTGGTAAAAAAAGGGAAATCATTTAGGACATTGTACTATGTAGAGATGATAGAGATTCTAATTAAAGATGATATCTGTCTAGATGATAGAAGAAACTAGACTTGGGAACAGGTAAGGAAGAAGTCTGACTAAGGCATCTTAGTGGCTGTGGGTACTGTTAACTGGGAAAGGTAATATGGGGGATAGAATATATTTTGGAACATCCTGAGTTCCATTTGGTGACGGTTAAGTTTGAAGTGCTTGTGAGACATCCAAGAAAAGAAATTAATCAGGAGTTGAATAGGTTGGTTTGGGCTAGAGAGATTTGCGTATATCCAAGTAGAATATGGGCGGTAATAGAAGTTTATGTAGAGGTGAGCTTTTTCTAAAGTGAAACTGTGGGGTTAGAACATTACCAAAAAGAGACCTCAAGGAATGTCAAACATTTGAAGAGGAGCCAGCAGTGAGCAGTGCCGCCGTGGAAGCATTCCTGCTGTCCCTGAATCCGAAAAAGACCATTGTAAAGCTTTGCCAGGAATATCTTAGGTTGACTTTTTGGTATGAGATCAGTATGTTGACTTCTGGTGCACACATCACACCAGGTGCGTCTTTCTGTTCTTTAGCTGATTTGCTCTTAGGACAAGCTTAACAGAAATTCAGAGTTGTGATTTCATGAGCCTTCGTAAAGCATTTTGCAAATGTAACATTCTTCACATTCATTTTACTTTTAGATTCCTGAAATACTGATCAAACCATCTATCTATCACTGTTCTCTACACAACCTGAATAGTTTTCCAAAGTGGAGAAGATATTCCAGAGAGGAAGCTTAGAAGCAGAAGGTGCCGTTATGAGTGGGAATGATAGTAGCCTCTCCCCCCTGTAGCTGATTTTAGAGGTCAAGAAGTGGACCTGGCGGTTACTTATTAGTGGGTAGGTATTGGGACATACGTTAACCAAAGAAGATAATTTAGGTGTTCAGAACCTTTGAGAAAGGGTCTCTTGACTTTTAACATTAGAAATCGGGAGGTCTAAGTGATGGCCAATAATCTCCCTTTCTCCCCAAAACAAACAGACACACATACTTTGTGACAGGAGTACATTATGAAGTATGATGTCCAGAACAAACTCTCCGATGGGCACCTTTATTTTCGCTTGTTTCCCTCAATTACCCAACTAAAACAAACAGTTCTAATTTTTTTTTCTGTCTGTCCTCTAAGCTTACTGTTCTTCCTTTCTCAACTCCCCAAAAGAGAAATCCTTTAGCTTTTAAGAGTAGTACTTTATTTAGCTGTCAGTATTTGTCACATTAGTAGTTGGGTGATCTTGGCTGGAGGTGGGGGGCTGTTCTGCCCTTTTTAAGATTGGCCTACACACCATTGTACTTAGGTACTCAGACAGGAGCAGAGGCAAGCGGGCAGAGTTTTGAACACAAACGCATGATACTGTGGGTGGGAGCATGTATAGTTTTAGAATATTTAAAGGCAAGACAAAGCCCATGCACCTAATGGGGACAGTGAAATAAACTTTACTACTGATAGAAATTTTGTTGTTGTTTCTCATGTCCTTCATCCAGCAACTTAAAATACTAAGAATAGGGATAAAGTGAAAACTATTCAATCCCTGTCGTAGCTATTGCTTATTGATAAAAATCAACACATTCAGAAATATCTGCTAGTGCCCAAATTGTTACTACTTCCTGACTTAGGTGTGTTCTGAGTAATTTAGTGGAGTAAATGAGCTGGATCTTGCATTCTCAACAGGCATGATTGTCCCCAAAGAGGGCAAAATTTGGTGGTTAGAGGGTGAAAAAAATCTTACTCTTTTTACGCTTACGATAGATGCATGTATAGTGTATCTGTGATCAAAATTTCTTTGGGAGGGTCATGATTTTTTTTTGAAAAGCTGGGCTTCCTCATTGGAGTGATATCTGTAGTGTCTTGAGCCTGGGTGGGTGTCTGAGGATGTTAGTGCACCTTCTTTATTTTTCTCCTCTCTAAAACTGGTCTCAGGCTGATAAACTCTGTTACTAATCTCAAGGGCTTCAGGAATCCTTATGGGTGCTTTTAGGATTATGGCAAAGTTTGTGATCCTAGCAATTGTCAAGAATATGTGTAATGCTTCAAAAAATATATTTATACAGTTCCCCTATGTGGGGGAACTTTGAGGTTGGTTTAAAGGTGTGAAAATAAGATGAAAATAATGCCAGAGGTGGGAAGACATGAATCCTGAAATATTTACACCCTTGTAATTTACAATATTAATTTAATAATCTGTATGAGTAGAGTTGCTCAGTAACACACGTTTAATGAGCATAATATATTTTGCTCATGAAATCATAATGTTGTTTTCAGAGATGTTAAAACCTACTAAATTGGGAAGGTTTTTTTCCTAATTTGGTGGGGAATTTATTGTCCTGCATGCTTGCCCTCCCCCACACCCCCTGCCCCCAAAACCATGATTTTTAAGATGGTTCCTTAAGCTGTTTAGAGTATTTCCCTCATCCTTTCATTCAAGATGTTTGGTATTTTGCAAGTGGATATATAAGAGAAGTAGTATGATGGTATTTCCTAATAAACTAAGCAGTTGGTAAAGAAATGTTAGCATTTATGATGACATTTTAAAAGAGCCAAATGTTTGGGCTCATTTTTCCTAGGATTCCCCTGTCCCTTCTTGTGGCGTGGTAGACTATCTTGACCTATTTTTCTGTCCTTATGCTGCCTGAAGGAAAGATGCTTGCTTCTATCTCTGCTGCTCTGTAGTTTTCTTTGTTTTTTTCCTTTTCCAGGAGGCAGATTAGCAAAATGTTTTGAGAACGCGACAAACCTAAACTTGAATTGAATTGTAGTTTCACTTTTTATTAACTGTGTTTGTGGTCAAGGTGCTTAACCTCTTTGACCCCAAGTTTTTAAAGCTTTTATTTTTCCTTTTTCTCCCAAAGCCCCCCGGTACATAGTTGTGTATTTTTAGTTCTGGGTCCTTCTAGTTGTGGCCTGTAGGACGCCGCCTCAGCATGGCCCGATGGGCGGCGTCATGTCCACACCCAGGATTTGAACCAGCAAAACCCTGGGCCACCAAAATGGAGTGCGCAACCTTAACCTTGGCCACAGCTATGGGCCGCCCCTGACCCCAAGTTTATTCATCTGTAAAATAAAGGTGCTCTCTCTGGGAAGGATTGTCCTTAATATGCATATAAAGGTCACGTAATAGGAACGCAATACATTGTGTCTTTTTAAAGATCTAACTTTAAAGTAAAAAAGAAGCTAGCACTATAGGCTCTAGTCCGGCGCTCTTACTTTACGGGGGATTCATATGAGGCCCAGAGAAGCCCAGGGACCACAGCAGGGTTACAGGAGGGACAGCATTGATGCCGCTGGATCTCAATGTTCTTTTTGCTCTACTACACCTCCCTTTGTGTCACTTCATTCCTTACTGTGCAGACACATGTGGGAATGGTGGTGTTTTGCTGTTGTGTGTGAACACATGCTGAGTTTGACCTAAATTGCATGGGTAGAGATTACATTTGTGTCAGTTTGTAAGGATAGTTCTGTGGAATCCTTCTAAAATAGGATAATTATCTTGCCCATATTTGTGACTTCATTTACTAAGCTTTATAATAGGAAAATGGATTGGAATATCTCCTAAAATCCCATCTGGTCCTTTGATTTTTATGTGTGAAGGGCTTACAGTTACCAGGAATTGTTCCAAACACATAGAAAACTGGTCCCTGTTGTGCAGAATTGTCTTTCTTTATTTTTTCTTTAAAGATTTTATTTTTTTCCTGTTTCTCCCCAAAGCCCCCCGGTACATAGTTGTGTATTTTTAGTTGTGAGTCCTTCCACTTGTGGCATGTGGGACACCCCTCAACATGGCTTGATGAGCGGTGCCATGTCCATGCCCAGGATTCAAACCAGCGAAACCCTGAGCCGCCGAAGTGGAACGCGCGATCTTAACCACTCGGCCACGGGGCCAGCCCCAAGAATTCTCTTTCTAAGGTGTGTGTGTGTAAGTGTGCGTGAGAGAGAGACAGAGAGACACACGTTCTAAGTGATTGCAGTCTGTTGAAACCATATTTTGAGATTTAAGCTCTTGAACCATTTTCTTATTATGAATAAAAAGAAAACCAGGCATAAAAAATCATTATGTAATAATCACGTTTCCTCATTTACATTTGGGAGATAGTTTATCATTTCCTTTAAAAGAGAAAGAACTAGAATGTTTTTGTAGCATACTGTTTCTCCAACAAAGGTTTTTCTTTGCAAGACAGATCAAACTGTTAAACACTTACTGGATGCCCTTGAGCATGCCGAGATTAATAGATGAGGCACCTTCCCTCAGGTAGTTCAATCTAGTAAAGAAGACAAATAATTGTAATATTTTGAGACAAGTATAGTGATGGTACTCTGATAATAATAAAGTTCAGTGATAGCAGAGAGAAAGTGATGAAGTTAGGTCTTGAGTTTGCCATCTTAGGCAGAGGAAACAACATAACCAATTCTGAAAATTATAAAACATCTTGACAGTCGGGAAGCTACTTGGAGTAACTTTAGTATTGTTGGAAGTTGGAGTTCAAGGCAGGAAGTAACAGGAAGGTAAGACTGGAGAGTTAGGTGAGGGCCAGATAATGGAGAGCTTTGTGTTTAGTGCTGTGCCCTACACAACAATCTGAAAATACTGTGTCTTGTACCAAATGGTTGGTGGTGTTTGCTGTGTTAGTCAAAGGTGAGCTCTCTGAAATTGATTTTCTCCATCCTTTCACTTAGGTTAGTTATTAGCTTCACTGCCTACACAGATAACTATAGAGGAAGAAAAATAGCTTTTGCAAGTAAGTAAACATTTAAACTAAAAATGTGGCCATTAGGCCTGTTAAGATGAATTGATTCCAAATTGCATTTTACCTAAATTGTTAGAAAAAATCCTTATGTTTAACAAATGTTAAAATGATTAGAGTTTTGAAGACCTAATACATTTTAATGTTTCTCCTACGTTATTGGTGGTTTTGTTGTTGTTTTTTTAATCTTAAGTTGCATTATAGCCTCTCTCCATCGTTCATCTGTAGACATACTCTTTCTTTCTAGTGTCTATTGAGTGTTTAGTATGAAATACAAAGAACAGTAAAGAGGGTGTGTGATTTCAAAGGGAGGTCACAATATGAGGAGAGTTTATTGTCAACAAAGGTAGAACTGTCTGGAGGATAATAGACAATACCACTTCTGCTGAATTGTTTCAAAAAAGCTTGTGGCATTGGAAATAGTATGAGCTCCTCTTCCTAAACATGCCTGCAGCTGGAGCACTGTTCGCTCCCTCTAAAGTGAAATGCCTGTCAGCCCTCGCCCACTTCCAGTAGAGTTCCTACTCTCCTTTTGTGTTGCCTCAGTTTTAAATATGAACACATAACCAAGGAGCACTAGACATTAGAGGAATGGGAAACCATTGAAGGGTTTTAAGCAGACTGACAATCCACCTTTTTTTCTTTTTTTTTTTTTTTTGCTAAACTTTGTTTTTCGGAACAGTTTTAGATTTACAGAAAAGTTGTATAAAGAGTTTGAGTATACCCCGTACCGAGTTTCCCCTATTATTACATATTACATTAGTATGCTATATTTTTCATAATTAGTGGACCAATATTGATACATTATTAACTAAAGTCCGTACTTTATTCAGATTTCTTTAGTTTTTCCCTAATGTGTTTTTTCTGTCCTAGGATACCACATTACACTTAGTTGTCATGTTTGCTTAGTTTCCTCTTGTCTGTGACAGATCTGGTTTACATTTTAACAATGTTATTCTTGTTCCAGAATTGAGAACGTTCTGAAGGGGACAAAGTGAAAGCGCTGAGACCAGTTAGGAAGCCACTGTACTAATCCAAGCAAGCAGTAATGGCAGCTTGGACCAGAGTTAGAGCAGTAGAAGTGGAGAGCGTTCTGATCTGGGATATAGAAAAGCCATGGGGCTGGATGAGAACATTAAAGGAATGAGTAGATAGAGAAGAAAATAGGTTCAGGGACGGAGCCCTTGGGGGCACTTTTACCTTTAAAAGTTAATGAGATGAAAAGAAACTAGCAAAGGAGAACAAGAATGGCCGGTTAGGTAGGAAGAAAACCTAGGAAGTGTGTCCTAGAAGCCAAGAGGTTGTCTCAAGGGGAAGGAAATGATCAGCTCTGTTATGTGCCTCTGATAGGCATGATGAGATAGGGCAGGGAACTGACCTTTGGATTCAGCTATGGGAGATCATTAGTGGCCTCTATGAGTAGTTTCACTGGAGTGGTGAGAGCAAAAGTGTCCTTGGAGTGGGTTCAAAGAGAATGGGTGGGCACAGGGAAAGGGGCCTGAGGAAACTTGCTGGAGAGTGGAGGGGGTTATGTAAATTTTACACCAAAATAGAACACTGCAAACTGATATTTAACTTTAGTTAATAATATGTGTGCCGACGTATTTAGGAGAAAGTGTATTGATGTCTGCAGCTTTGAAATGCGTCAAAAAATAAGGTGGATTAATGGAAGGATGTATAGATAGATTGATCTGTTGTTAATGGTATAATTTAGGTGGTGGATAAATGTGTGTTCATTATAAAATTCTTTTAACTTTGCTCTATGTTTGAAAGCTTTTGTAATAAAATGTTGGGGATGGGGGCGAGAACAGGAAGAAAGAAATTGAAAACGGAATATAGACAACTGTTCTAAGGAATTTTAATGTCAAGGGAAGGAAAGACATGAGGCAGTAGAATCAAAAGTAGTCTATTTTCACCCCAATCCCTAAGATGGGAGAACTAACAGTATTTTTATTTACTGATAAGAAAGATCCAGTAGAGACAGAAAAGAATTAATGATGCAGGAGAAAGAAAGGAGAATTACTGGATTAATGTCCTTGAGCAGGCAAGAAGAGGTGAGATCTAGCATGGAAGTAGAATTGTATTTTCTGAGGAACATGGAAGAATGAATAGAAGGCAGAGGGTAAGGACATAGGTACAAGTAGTTGTGTAGATGTGACAGGAGCTTTTTAAGATGGCTTTTGGTTGCTTCTGGTTTTTTCAGTGAAATAGTAAGTAAGATCTGGGAAAGATGGTGGAGGAGCTGTTGAAGTTGAAGGAAATAGGAATAGATAGGAGATAAGTCATCTAGGAGAGAGAGTTGAATGGACTAGGGCAGTACAGAGAGAGCCCAACTTGAGATCTTTCATAAGGTCTAATAACTGACTAATATTTAAAGTTTCTGGAAGGAAAGACACTCAATTTTTTTAAAAAGAAAGAAAGAGATAACTTCTCATAGCTGATGGATATGAATCTTTGGATAGGAACGGCCAATCAACTAAGTACCCAGCATAATGAACAAAAACAGATCCACACTTAGATACGTTATTGTGAAATTTCAAAATGACAAGAAGAAAAGATTCTAAAGGCATCTAAAAAAAAGAAGTCTATAAAGAAATGATAATCAGACTGCCAGTAAACTTTGCATGAACAACTCCATATACCAGAAAAGTGTCTTCCAAATTCTCAGGAAAAAGGCTGTTCAGCCCAGAATTCTGTTGAAATCTATACCCAGTCAAACTAGCATTCAGGTATAAGCATAGAATTAAGGCATTTTCAGACATGCCAGGACTCAAAAACGTTTGTTTCCCAAGCACCCTTTCTTGGGAAAGTACTTTAATAGTACACTAAGTAAAAACTGAGAATGAAGAACATGTGAAATCTAGGGCTGTGTACCTCCAACCGAGGACGGTATTGGAGGAAAATCCCAGAATGATAGACCTATTGCAGAGGGTGTGAGTATTCCAGACATTTTATACCATCTGTGAAAAGTTGTAATCACTTAAAAATGTGATAAAGCCAGAAAAAAATTTGTTTTAAGGCCATGAGAACTCTAGGAGGGGCTGGCCCAGTGGTATAGCAGTTAAGTTCGCATGTTCCACTTTGTCAGCCTGGGGTTCGCCGGTTCGGATCCCGGGTGCGGACATGGCACCACTCATCAAGCCGTGCTGTGGCAGACGTCCCACGTATAAAGTAGAGGAAGATGAGCACAGGTATTAGCTCAGGGCCAGTCTTCCTCAGCAAAAAGAGGAGGATTGGCGGCGGATGTTAGCTCAGGGCTGACTAATCTTCCTCAAAAAAAAAAAAAAAAAGAACTCGAGGAAAAGCAGAAGGTTAAACTACGGCTTTGATGATGAAAATTCACCTGTAAAAAACAGGAGATTTTAGTTCTAGTCAGTTCAGATTTGATAGCTTAATCATTATAGATCTATTATGCATAGCCATTCGTGGCATTTATAACACTTTTACCACATGGAGAGGGGATTGCAAAGGCCTAATGATACTTTTCTGTAGCTGCGAACAGTAGTCATACCTTGGCTGATTGTAGTATGTCTGATCGTTTTTGTGATTTGGGAAAGTGTTGTTATTGTGGGCAGGAGAGTAAACCTCACATGCCTCGTTTCCCCTTGCATTGCCAGGCAGCATGGATGTTGCTCCGTTACTTCTGTGGCAGAGCCAGAATCCAGGAGTGGTACACAAGTTTCCCACTTTAAATGCTACGTGTAATCAGGAAGTTGTTCTTGTAGTCTGGATTTGAGGGTCTGACAAACCCGTTGTTTGTATTAATACAGCCTATTATTTAGTCCTCTTAATCCCTGTATTCTCTGCTGCTTGTGATGTTTCTGTGGGATGAAAGTGCTGATTTTCCACATGGAACAGTGTGTAGGTGCTTAGAGATAATAGGCGGAGCAAGGCTGGGCTTGTCTTCTCTTGATGGTTGCATGCAGAGAGCAGCGTGGTTGTTCTCCAGCTGCCCCCACCCCCAGCCCTCCCAGCGAACCTGCTCTTGCTGAGCTGTGCAGCTGCCTGAAGGAAGCCATGAAAGCTAGTTAATTACTAGAGAGGCCTCCATTCCAACAGCAAAAGGAGGGGCAGTTAATTTAGCCTGTCTCTTAACAACAGCTATATTTGTCTCCAATTCCATTAGAGAGGTGTTTAGAAAAAATTGTCATATCCTGAACTCTGATGTCCATTTTCTTGATGAAGCGTCCATATTTGGGATCTTGTAAGACTCCTCATGTCACTTTTGGAAGTAGAGAAAGTTCGAGTAACAAATGAGTAAGCATGTGTTAGTGTATGCTAGTTAAAAATTGAATATTTTCATAGATTCTAAAGTTTTCATGCACATTATATCTATTTAAATTAGTTTTATGAAAAAGTAATGTCAGTTTTGTTTAGCTATTTTTAATTGTATAGCAATTAAAACATCACTTATGTTCTCAAAAATTGAGATCGTTCTTCATAATTTAGGGATTATCCCTTTTGTATATTTTCTTTCTGTATTTATGGAGGAGAGTAATTAAGCTTTCTCTAACTTAAATTATGTTACCTTGAGAAGCCTGTGATATAGCATGAAATTTGATATCTCACTCTATACTGTACTTTGTTCCCTATTCCTGTGAACAGGGTGGGGTCTTGTAGAGGGAGGGGTAAATTTAGATTCTTAAAATAATGTGTATGGGTTTTTTAATGTTCATCTTAGAGTCCTTTCAAAACAGTCGAAATCCCCCTACCCTAGTCTAAATTTCCATTTCCTCTTGCCTGGTTTACTGCAGTAGCCTCTTAGCTAACTTTTCTTCCTACTGTCACTTTTGTCCCTCTCAGATCTGTTCGCCACACATAAGCCAGAATAATCATCTTAAAGAGCAAATTCAGTCCATAGTTTCCCAAAATCCTTACGCTACCCCTCAAAGCCTTGCACAATCTGACCCGGGTCTCTGTGTGTCTAGCCTCCAGGGGCTCCACTTGTCACGTAACTCCTTGGGATTCAGCATTTTAGTTCTAGACTACATAAGCCCCTTCCCACCTAAGTGCCAGGTGTGGACATGGCACCTCTCATCAAGCCACGCTGAGACGGCATCCCACATACCACAACTAGAAGGACCCACAACTAAAAATACACGACTGTGTACCGGAGGGCTTTGGGGAGAAAAAAGGAAAAATAAAATCTTTAAAGTTGCCCCTTTTGGGGGCCGGCCCGGTGGCACAGCGATTAAGTTCTCATGTTCTGCTTTTCAGCGGCCCAGGGTCGCTGGTTCGGATCCCAGGTGCAGACATGGCACTGCTTGGCAAAAGGCCATGCTGTGGTAGGCTTCCTGCGTATAAAGCGGAGGAAGATGGGCATGGATGTTAGCTCAGGGCTAATCTTGCTCAAGAAAAAACCCCCAAAAAACTATAACGTTGCCCTTTTCCTAGTTACTCCAGACATGAACTGAATTTTCTACCTCAGTTTTCTCCGTGCAGCTAATTTGAAAACATGTAGCTGTAGATTTCATATTCAGCTCACAATCAGCAGTTCCCCTTATCCCACTTTTTCCTTATTCCCTCATTATTTCCATACATAGCCTCCTGAGCTTATAAACACTCTGAGGGCAGAGACCGTGTCTGTCTTCTTTTTTTATTCCCATTGCAGCTTCCTAGGACAATGCTTTCAGTGCAGTAGACACTGAAACATTAAGCAAAGTGCAGTTCAGAGAGGATAGCTGCTGTAAATCTTTATGGCTGTCTAGTAATGACCAGATTACAGATCCCAGGTTTTCATACCTTCACCCCCTTTCTCAACTCCTCATAACTGTTTTAATAGTGAACAGAATCATTTGGCTGCTTAAGAATGGTGGCCCTCATAAAGCAAGGCTCTTATTTTATAGTGTTCTTCTCCCAAGTAGCGGGTAGAATTTGGATACTTCCTGGAGTCTGTCTGCCCTGTAACGGGTGTCCTTTATATAATGTGAATATCTCCTTAGCAAGTTCCAAAGGATAGATAGAACTGACTTGAGGATAATTTCACTCAGGGTCCTGGTAGGAAACACATGACACACTTAAATCAGCTAATTTGAGGAGACTTTAGTAATGAGACTTTTTACAAAGTATGGGCAGGGTTTCTCTAGAAACCACCAGGGATGGTGCAGTGCCCAGAGCTAGTAACCGGGTTACCATCTTGAGGCCTGAAGAAGACAGTGGGGCAAAGGATGGGGGGAGGAGTTACCAGAAGCTGGAGGAGGAAAGGACTAGGTCAAGAGGGCTGAGACCTTCAGCTGAGGGTCCAGGACTGTCCACGGAAACCCCCAGATAGGGAGCCTTCTTCTGCAGGCCTGCTCCACAGTGGAGACCGCTGGGGACCGGAGAGCAAGAAAGCCTGTAGGTGCGCCTGTTGATGTGGCCCATACAGATCCAGGGCACAAAAAGACAGCAGGGTATCAACTAGATCTGGAGAGGCAGATAGACAATACCAGCACAGGGGTATACCATCTGTCTTTTAAAATGATGCTCTTTATTCAAGGTGGCTTTAAAAGAGAGAAAATTGCCCAGCAGCTGTAAAAAAAAAAGCCGTTTTTCTAAAACGCTTTACGTAAAAAACTGATGGCCAAGAGGGAGACCACTAGCCACATCTAATCACCAAGCCCTTTTGATTCCACCTCCCAAAAATATCTTGACTCTATCTCCTTCCCTCTACTGTGCCGCCCCGCCCCCCCTTCAGTGACATTCTCTGAGGTGGCCCTTGGGTCACAGAATGACTGTAAATCAGTAGGCCTTTTAGTGCGCATCTTGAAGCAATAAGGCCGTAAGTGAAATTTAGTCAACTCTGTTGTCATTAATTTGGAGGGCGGGGGGACTTGTTGGGAGCTCCTGTTTTGCCTTACTATGTTGAAGCAACAGGGAGTGAGTAGATCTTAGAGGGTACAACCCATGAACGTGAGCAAGTTTGCCTGTCATCAGAAAACGTGTAGCTGGTGCTCCGCTGGCTTGGGAGGGAGGCTTTGTTTGTTTTTTATTTTGTTTCATTTTTTTGAGGAGAAGTTTGTAGAATTTGACCTAAGAATGAAAGTCTTCTGTTAGTAAACAAGATGACAAGGACAGTAGCTAAACATATATACACAGATTTTTTAAGATTTTTAAATTTTTCCTTTTTCTCCCAAAGTCGCCTGGTACATAGTTGTATATTTTTAGTTGTGGGTCCTTCTAGTTGTGGCATGTGGGATGCCACCTCAGCACAGCTTGATGAGCGGCGCCATGTCCGCACCTGGGATCCGAACCGGCGAAACCCTGGGCCGCCGAAGCAGAGCGTGCGAACTTAACCACTTGGCCATGGGACCAGCCCCACTAAATATATATTGTTAAAGTAAAGAATTAACTGTAGTTTGAGGTTATTTTGGTTATTTTCACTTAGGAACTTCTGACACCATTAGTAAAGGTTTTGCTCTTCAGTTTAAGGAAGCTTAACCAGTCATTTAGTTAATGGTAGCCTAGTGTGGCCAAGAGAACAATTCATTCCTCCCTTTGCTTGATAGAAAGTTGGGAAGTCTTCCATGTTCCTTCCATTCACAGTTCTCCACACGCTGAACAGAACTAAAGATGCAAGCAAAGAATATAATCTAGTTCATACTTCATCTGGGAAGTCGTAAACTGGACTTGGGTCTTTCTCTTCAGTGTTTGGAACTCAGATATTTTCAGTCGAATTGATACCTGCCCTTAGTACCCATAATTCCCCCCTCTCCTGGCGTCTATCACACTATGTTGCAACTAGCAGTTTACTAGTCTCTGAGCTCCTTGGGAGGGGAATCCATTGTATCCTCAGCTCACCTAGCCCAGGGCTTGGCGCTCTTGTTGCGTTGTACTTGTGTATTATTAGTCAGCCCTGCAGAATCCGCGGATACCGGATACCGAGGGATGACTGTACAGGCCGTCATATAATTGCTGAATTTTTCAAATGTACAGAATTTTCTCGTGAAACTCCCTATCTCTCTGTCTCTATCGCTCTACACCCCCACCAACCCCCCCAACCCCCTGCAGTTGAAATTCTGACATTCTGAGAGCCTTTCACTCTTCTGTCCAACAATCAGCTACACAAAGTAATATGCCTTCCATGAGTCACAAAACACAAAAGACAGTTATTTTGAATGGAAACTCTTGGTACCCCTTTGGTAGAAAGGGTTTATTTTGGGGTATTGCCTGTGCATGTAGGTTTCACTGCCTCCAGATTTATCTGGGTGGAGTAAAAGCACATAAGTGTGAACTACCTTCCTGTTTTGTTAAAATGTCATGAACAGCTTTTCTTAATGACAGCTGAACCTGGAGAGGTTGATAAGAGTATCCAGTTTGTTTTTCGAATACCAGAGAGAAAGAGAAATATCCTGTAATTTGGTTAGTCTTCTTAATTGTTCATCTTCCTACACGTATGAACATTATAAAGGAAGTGTTCCATTTAAAAAAATGTACGAATAGGGGCCAGCCCGGTGGTGCAGCAGTTAAGTTCTCACGTTCCACTTCAGCAGCCCGGGGTTCGCCAGTTCGGATCTCTGGTGCGGACCTACGCACTGCTTGGCACGCCATGCTGTGGTAGTTGTCCCACGTATAAAGTAGAGGAAGATGGACACGGATGTTAGCTCAGGGCCAGTCTTCCGCAGCAAAAAGAGGAGGATTGGCTGCAGATGTTAGCTCAGGGCTAACCTTCCTTAATAAATAAATAAGTAAAATAAAAAAATTAAAAATGCGTGAATGGTCCTGAGCGCTTAATATAATCACGTGTCTAATCATTTTTCTCTCTACATTAACCTAGCTGCCATTCAATGGAAGAAAAAAAAGTCAACGGTCTTTCATACTGTCTTTTGTAAAAATTTTGTTGGAAGAGTTGTAGCCGTAAAATTAACACCCTGCAAAAGTAAATCACAAGTCAAACATGCAGACTGAATTGGCCATCTTAACATTCCAGGAAGTGCCCCCATGCTGAGAGGCATTAGAATGGACTCATGTATAGAAACAACCACACCTCCTCTCTCCCTAATCCATCCAAGGAATTGCCTCCTCTTATCCATCTCTTACTGAATTTTCCCTTCCCTACACATCCACCTCATGTCCCCACCCTTATGTGTTTCTTTCTTGGAGGAAGTAGAAGCAGGTAGTCTTGTGGCAAAGATTTGACGTACTCTCTTTTGAAGTATTCCACGTAGAAGTCTTTTGGCAGTGGTACTTGAGTTACAGGAAGACTGATTACCTAATTCTCTTACTTTATTTTGCCTCTCCTTCCTTAGGGGAACAAACTCATGATAATCAGTCTTCTTTCTAGGGTCTGTTTAAGAGGTTATCATTTATCACCAAGGAATTTGATGATAATGTATGATGTGTGGTGCTTATTCCATTGTCTCTATACCCAACTGTATACATTTCTTAGAACCAAGGCCTCATATACAAGTCAGTTCCTGAAAATATGCTAGATACCATGTTAAGAAGTATGGAGAATACAGATGAGAAATAGGCGTGGAGCCCCCTTTAGGGTGCTTGCAGTTTAGTTTAGGAGGGGACCAAAGCATACCAGTACACAGTACAAAGTGGTGGTAGACAGGATGCCCTAAGGGATTTTATGTCATTATTGCCCATGATCCTCCATTAAATACTATAAAAATGAAACAGAGAGAAAAGTGACCAAGGTGGTTGTAAGCTCTGAACTGAATCTTGAAAGATTCAGATAGATAAGGAAGAGGACAATCCAACCAGAGGGAAAACGTGAGAGAAGTACAGTGTGCTTAGAGCTTGGTGAGTTGACTGTCTTGACTGAACTGAAGGGTTCATTTAGAGAAGTAGTGAGTGATAGCAGCTGCTTAGAGAGGGTGGAGAAATCCATCCTGGGCGACAGGAGAGGAGGTACTGTTCCTGGCACACAACAGGTTCGCGTTCAAGTGGCAGGATAAAAGTGAGGAGTGATTTTTACCAGTGGAATATTTGGGAGTTTGGGGTTTTTTCCCTCCCTCCTTTCTACTTTGTTTCCCCCCCCCCCACACTTTTTTGGGGGTTTTTTCCTTTTTAAAATTGTTTAAAGGGCAAACAGCACCTCTCACTGTTGTGTCACTAGTGGTCAGAAGGTAGATTTGACCAACAGATGCCCTTTGGATTTCTTTAGATTGGTAAATAGAATCCTTTCTTAAAAGAAAATAATGTAAAAAATCAAAGATTTAGGACTCCTGGATCCCCAAAGAAATGAATTTTCTGGATATATCCATTTCAAAGGGAACTAAAAATAACGTTTCATGGCATAGATATTCTACTTTTGCTGAGAGAGGTTATCGCCATAAGATAAAATACCCCCTTGATTTGATATCATTACATAAATGCTTTTTTAAATGAATAGGTTTTCAAAACAGCATAGTTTGATATTTACACACAATTTTATAGATCTGCCAAAATGCGCAGAGTTTCAGAACTTCATAAATGCATCGCATTTTATTTCTTTTCAACTTTCTGGTCTTTTAGGCCCAAACTACCTGTCAGGTGTCTTGACTGGGTCAAATGGTGCTTGGCGTGTCTTTACAGAATTGTAGTCCTTCAGCATGGAGACTGGCCTCGTGACGTGACCTTGAGAACTGTTGCTCTCTGTGTGCTGGAATAAGCAATTCAAGATTTCTGTGTGACCGGGAACCTTAATTATTAAACCCTTTAAGTTGGTCATCTCATCATTAAAATTCAGAATAGCTTATCTACAGTGTGGGTGTTTTTCATGATTTGGCACACAGGAGAGCAAGCAGCTTAGCCAAGATATTTTTCATGTCAAGCAAAAACTAACAGATGGAGGTGGTGATTGGAAAGCACTTATTTAAAGTGTTAGTAATGAATCAGTGTAGTTTTCAGGCCAAGTCAGTAATCCACGCTAAGGGAGTCTGAGAAGTTGAAGAGCATTCTAGTTGTCTCTGATAAAGTATGTAACAGGCAGCTGAAGAGAACTGATTTTAAATTGCTCTCCCAGTACTGTTACCCAGCCAGGGCCCTGTAGAATTTTTCTTAGGGGTTAGTGTTTTAAAAGCCTCTGTCTATGTGTGAGTGTTTGCTCCCTTTTCTGAGAGCTTAAAATCGTGTGATAGGGTCACCAGAATTCTTGAAATTTGTGTTCAAGTCATGGCAGTATTTCAGTATTGCTCCTGTGGGATTAGTTGATTGATCTTTGAAGAGTTGGGGAAAACTCACTGGCTTTTGTTGAATTTCTGTAATGCAGGGACCAGCTGTAAGTGGTATTTGGGGGTGTGTAAGAACTTAAATATGTAATTGTTCCTATCTTTCATGCACGAATGTTCTTATACAGACTGCTTCACAGATTGATAAAACTTTGAATAATTTTTCCCTGAAGAAATGCTGAGCCCCCTGCAAGCTGTTAAAATTAGAATATATCTCAAAAGTTTTTGTGGGACTGCTGTTCCATAACTGTACAGCCTATTTCTTTTAAAAAAAATTGATTCCTTTTTTGTTGTTGTTTACTTACAGATGACTGAGTATATTCAGGGAAGAACATGTCCCCATATTTCAAAACACAGCAATCTATAAATAAAATATTTACTATTTTCCTAAAAGGCACCTTTTCCTATAATTTGTGTAGAAAATTAAGTGGAGTTCTTGTCTCCAAGTATTGGTATGAAAGAGACAGAGAAGAGAATTAGCTATTGTAATCCTTGAACTCTGCCCTTAAAATCTTTTTTGAAATAATCCCAGACGCCTTGTATTTGTGTGTCTCCAGAATAAAACAAGAGTCCCCATCCTCTGTTAATATGTGAGCTGTCAAAGATGCATGATTTAGTGAAGGCCCCCAGGATTGCCATGTTTCGTTACATCCAATACTGGTAATATGTAAGGCGGAGTAACTGCTGTGAAGTAAACGTGTCCACTAGGGCAGTTGGAATGTAGCTCTGTCCTGGCTGCTGTACTGCTCACTACATGTTCTCCTTTAATCCCTTCAGTATCCCTGGGTGGTAGGTATTATCACCACTTTATAGGTGGGGAAACCAAAATTTAGAGAATGGTCTCTTGCCTAAGGTTATGTAGTTCATTAGTGGTAAAATTGGAATTTGAACCCAAGGTTCAGCCTCTTGAATCCTGTGCTCTTGCCACCAGATCAGGTGCATCCTGAGGGATCTGAGACTGAAATCTTTGACCTCTGGCTTTTTTTCTTTTTCTTTTGTTAACTGTTTGGAAAGCTTTGAATTGGTATTGGTATAAATGGAAATTTGCATTGCCTTTAGAATAGTCTTAGATTGGGAGTGAGGGGCAGGGACAGCAGTGAATAGTGTTGTCAAAACCACTTAATATGGCCCAGCTCTGCTGGCCTAGTGGTTAAAGTTCAGCACACTTTGGCGGCCTAGATTTGGTTCCCAGGCACAGACCTACACCACTGTGTTAGCAGCCATGCTGTGCTGGTGGCCCACATACTAAAAAACAGAAAGATGGGCACGGATGTTAGCTCAGGGCCAGTCTTCCTCAGGGTGGGGAAGAAAACATAGAAAAGTAGACGACGTGGAATGCTCTGAGTTGTCCAAGGTGAAGGTTTTATTTGTGGGAATTTATTTTTTCATGGAGTAGCTATCAAAATGGGGGTTTCTGAAGTTTCACTGTGTTATTTTCTGCTTTGCTGTGTACTTTAGGAGTGTGAAAAGTTTGTACCCTAGAGATTATGAGGCTCTGATGTGTTTCTCTTACATGCCATTTGGACCGTAACATTACTATGTTCTCTTGACTGAAATATTTCTAACTTTTAAAGTATGATATACATATAGAAAAGATCACGTAAGTACACAGTTAGTGAATTTTTACAAACTGAACACACCCAGGTAGCCAGCATGCAGGTCAAGAAATGTAACAGCAACACCTTGAAAGCCCCGGTCTGTCCCATTCCATTGACTAGAATAGGTTGGTTTTTGTTTTCTTTTTTTAAAGATTGGCACCTGAGCTAACATCTGTTACCAGTCTTCTTTTTTCTTTCTTCTTCTCCCCAAGGCCCCCCAGTACATAGTTGTGTATATATATTTTTTTTAGTTGTACGTCCTTCCAGTTGTGGCATGTGGGACGCCGCCTCAGCATGGCCTGACCAGTGCCATGTCCGCAGCCAGGATCCAAACTGGCAAAACCCTGGGCTGCAGAAGCAGAGTGCACAAACTTAACCACTCAGCCATGGGGCTGGCCCCAGGCTGGAATGGTTTCAGTTCTCCTGTATAAACTCACATCATTCCTCATCTTTCAGGTTTCTTCCTGATTTGGGCTCTAACATAATTTTCAGTCTTTTTGCAAAAAAGCAAAAAACTTCACTGAAACTTGTCTCTTCCTCCTTTCGTAATCTCATCTCTTCATCAGTATGCTTCCGTTAAACCCCAAAGTTTCATATGGCTAAAAAGTCATAACTTCAGGGAATATGGGGGTTGGACTAGAACATGGGGCTGTAGGGTAATAGCTACAGCATTCCTTAGAATTTTCAAAACTGAGTGAAAATTTGGTTGTTGAACTCAACCATCTTTTTGTTAAGAGGTAATGAGTGAGCGAATGATAAGTTGCCTTCGGTTGTGGGGAAATGGTTGATAGGGGCAGCTTCCTCATTCTCAGAACTCTGATCAGGCTTTTAAAATTACTTGTGAAGGATGTGAGCTTTTATCTAAAACCCTAGCAAATTAAACACAGTCTTTGTAGGTGCAAACTCATTCGCATATGGTTCTGGTTCCTTTCTCTGTTCCACTTTAGACTCACTTATGTTAATTTGTACCTTTTGCTGTTTTAAATATTTGAATAAAACTTAATCTTTAAATATCTTTTAAATTATGCCATCCTAGTTTCAGGGCTTGCATGTGAAAGCTGGTGTACCCAGTGGAGCAGGTGGGTGGAAGGAGCTGGTCCCTGACTCTCAGGGTGGCCCAGGGTCAGCAGGTACCCTCTTTCTCCTGTGCTTTGCCTCCAGCAGAGCTAATCTTTTCTTAAGTTCTAGAGTAAAGAGGTTTAGAGGCATGCACAGTAACACTTTGGCTTTCTGGTAAAGTGATATTGTGGATACTAGAATGTTCCAAAGAACCAAAATTTTAATCATTCATGTATTCAATCATTACGTTAAAAATAAACTAAGTACATCAATTCCGTATTTCTCTGCCTTCTTGGGGGAAAAAAGCATACTAAACACCAACTAATAATTTTGTTCTGTAGAAAACCATGGTTCTAAGTTGGTGCCAAATCTGGGAGTTGCCCTGCAGTTTCTTTTATTAGGGGGTACATTTGGCGGGGGCATCTATGTTAGTAAAGGTGATGAGAAGAATATGCTGCTATATAAACTCCTGGCATGTAACACGGTCACCCTTTTCTGCAAGGTATTGGTCACAAATTAAAAGTGGTCTTTTCCAAGCGATTACCTTATTCTGTTTTGATGCACAAACAGGCCACAATCACTTCCTGGTCGGCCTGACTCTCCTTTGTCTTTCAAGAAATCTTTAGAGTAGGTACAACTTGCCATTTCAGGAATTTTAAAGACATTTTGAAAAACTCTTGTTCATAAGCCTACGGATTTTTTATTATTATTATTAGAGGCTGATGCTTTATAAGATAATTACTAGGCCACATTCCTCAAGCCCTTCTTTTTGGTAGATAACAGAATCCTGGCCTTAAGGAACTTTTAAAATAGCTCCTTTGTTCTCATGCTGTTGAGACTTCTGTGCCCGGCCGTGCCATGACAGGCTCCCTCTGGAGGTTACAGCATCTCCTGTGATGGTAGATAAGCCGCACGGCCCAGGGTGCCAGTGTCATCGTGGCAGGGAGCGCCTTAAGAGCACTCTCCCTCCCAAACCTTCGTCGTCAGTGTACGCTTTATAACTGTCTCACAACAGAATAATTTTGCTGGCTACCGCTCAGTGTTTTTGAAATGCAGATTTTAAAATTATGAATGTATTTTACATATATTAGTTTGTATCACTGCAGTGTTTAGTAAAATACAATGTTTTTTTAAAGGGAAAGACTGATGGAAATATTTCCATCACTGAGGCGACAGAATTTACCAATAGCTGGTTTTTCAGAGTTCTGTTCACATTTTTTAGCTCTTGCAGGATTTGCCGTCTTATCTTGCACACTTACACTCAGTGACTGACATCTGGGACCTGAGGTTGTCCAGCGTTGTAGATAGACACCAGCATTGTAGAACTCCTCAGGGCGTAGCCTCTGTTCAGAAGTGAATCCACTGAGAGGCGTCATTAATGGCTTGGCTCTTTGTTAGTTTTCTGTGGGTCTTATCTACCCTTTCTAAAGTTGTATCTCACTTTGAAATGTCAGTACATACACATCATGCAGAGTAAAGCAATCCAGGTTCTCAGTTGGCAATGAGTACACCATTGTTCAGCATCTTGAATAAAGAATTTTACCAACTTCGTTTTGGAACTTTGTTGAATAGTGTAGATTAGCTATCCCTCTACTAGTCCATCAGCATTTTCCATGTTCACCATTTGAGAATTGGGCTCACGTTTCTATTTTCCCTTTTAAGTTACTTTTTTTTTTTTTTGAGGAAGATTAGCCCTGAGCTAACTGTTGCCAATCCTCCTCTTTTTCTGAGGAAGACTGGCCCAGAGCTAACATCTGTGCCCATCTTCCTCTACTTTGTATGTGGGATGCCTACCACAGCATGGCTTGCCATGCGGTGCCATGTGCACACCTGGGATCCGAACCAGCGAACCCCAGGCTGCCGAAGCGGAACATGCACATTTAACTGCTGCGCCACCAGGCCGGCCCCTACCTTTTTTTTTTTTAGATGCCTTCTGCCTTTTGTCTTTTTTTAGAAATCTAGACTGAAAGGGTGGCTTTTATACTGTATCTAGATCTATTTTGCTCCGTATAAGTCTCTACAGATTACAGAATCATGGCCTGCCCTATCCATGTAACTCGCAAGGAGCAGCACTAGAGAGGACACTGGTTAGGGTCTGAAGGTGCCTGTGTGATTCATTAGCTTGTAACCTCGGGGAGTCATGCCACGTTTCTAGGTCTGTTCTCACTCTCTTTCATTGCAGTCTGTTGGACTGCAGTGGTTCAGTTGTATGATTGCCAGCTCTTCCCTCTAAATTGGGTGTGCTTCCAGCGTTTTCTAATTCAAACACCTTGTGGCCCTGAGGGTGAGTGAAGTGAGTAGGACTTGCCATGCTTTTTCATAAAATTACTTTTCCCACGTGAGGGCACGTGGATGTGCACGCAAGCAGCAGCGTGATGGACCTGTTTGGTGGGTGCCCTGTACTTGGGATGGAGAACCTAAAGAAGAAATTAGGGAATCCTAGGATTGCATCCCTGTGATTCTGGAGGTTGGCTTGAAGATCTCCAGAGAAGGCTTAAAACTCTCTCTGTTGCTGCTCGCTTCTGCTGTTAAACTTCTCTCTCCCAGATTGCAGGCTTATTTCATCTTCGTTGGGCTCCTTTCATTTTCCAGTGTCACTGTTTGCTGTTTTCCGGAATCTCCTCTCCCAAACTAACCTATTACTTTTCCCTGTCACTCTTCCTTCTGCTTTCCTGCTGAGGGTTTAATGTTAGATGTTTGGAGGCTTGAACTCTCATTTCCAGAGAAAATTTCTTTTTCTTTTTAATTTTAACCATCACAGTTGACATAATGCTGGTTGTTTGAAGTTACAAGTCTTGCATCCATGTAACTGGTAATACTTCAGATAACATCTTTTATTAAAAAGAAAACCTTAACAGCAACATAATTGTCTTAGTGGCTACCCTCTTAAGAATGAAAGGAAATGATTGGTTATTTTCCTTGTCTTATTTCTTTTCAGGTTTTGAATGAAGAATGTGATCAGAACTGGTACAAGGCAGAACTCAATGGGAAAGATGGCTTCATTCCCAAGAATTACATAGAAATGAAACCACATCCGTAAGTTGGGCTCACCTGGTCTCGCCTGCTTGTTTTTAAAATTAAGATCACTGGGGTGAATGTCATTCTGTTTTCTATCTTCCCAGGGAATTAACAAAGCATGTTGATTTTGCATGTTAATAATAGTATATAATGATAGTATAATAGTCAATAATAGTATATGTTTTAGATTAATAATAGTTGCTGGTAATCTTTAATGAAACGATTATTTCATTTAAAACAATAATTTATATACTATTATATAATAATAGTATGTGTTTAGATTGATAGCTGTCAGTGATCTTCAAATAATAAAACAACAGTTATCCAGGTCCGTAATTCTCTTTCTATGAAACCTTTGGGGCCAGGTGTTTTGTAATTCAGCATTTTTTTTTGAGTTTTAGAAAAGGCATTTGTCATATGGTTTTGTATTGATGTGTTTGATTGTCCTCTGGGGCTGTATCTTAATAATCTTTGTATCTCCAGATCACTGTCCTTGCCCTTACTTAGTGTTCCCATTTCAGAGAAAAGAAAGTTCTTTCCTACTCCAAGCTGCCGAGAGCAGTGAACTTCTTTCTTTCTTTTTTTTCCCCTAGAAACTCACCCCCTCCCCCTTGATAATGATATGTGAAATGATGGGACTCTGGAAGCCCTTCAGACCACTGTCCTCCCACCCTCACCCACCACTTCTTTCATTGGCCCTGCTCCTACCTCAAAAGCTGTCGTTTTTCATACCTTGTATGTCAGGGGGAACTGGGGTTTTCAGTGCTCAAACTAGAATGCGACTGAGACATGAGGCAGTGGTAGATTCCCGCTGTCTACTTGGTTTATCACAAAATGATAAATAAGCCTTGTAGATGACTTGGCCCGCCTGGAGTAGTAGTCGTTGTCTTTCCTCCTCCTCACTGCTCTGATGTGTACCTCTCATTTCTCTTCCCTCAAGTACTAGAGCGGAGATCTTAACCACACCTCATCTTACACAGAGTTTAATGTTGTAGAGCTCAAAAGGGCCTTTGAGATAGTCTAGTTCATTCCTTTTTACCCTATAAATTAGGAAAGCTTCTAGTATTTTTGTTTCAATGCCAGTAATTTATGAATATAATTCTCATTTATAAAAGACTCAGTGTGGAAAACTATAGAGCAATGTATGAGCTTCTCACCATACTCCTTTCAGAGGTGACTACCACTAGGAATTAAATGTGGACCAAATGCTACCTTGTGAACCAAATCTGTTCCAAAAAGATGATTTGCCTTCTATAAAACGAAACAAATGATTCAGGAGCTTCACCTTAAAACTATCTGTTGGATTCATGCCTTGGTCACTAAACTTGTACAGAGTTCTTATTATGTGACAGAGACTGTGCTAGGGGCTGGAAGCTTAGATCCTGTAGTTAAATTGTGGTATAATAAAATTCCCACGTAGTTAATATGAAACTCTCGGAAAGATCACATTTAGGAAGCCTTAACCGGGGGAGGGAAAGTTGGGTCACCCTGCAGTTTGGTAATGAGAAGATATGTATACGCAAGTTTCTGTAGTGAAGAAACTGGAAGGTCTTCAAGGAAACTTCTTTTTATTTCAAGAAGAACCAGGCACCTTAATGGCTCAGTAAATGTCTCATTGAATGATTTACAAGGTGGAAACCAGTCTGATTTGTAAAGTATATTTTTCTAGTTTTTGTTTGAAACTTGTACTGTATTGTATCTTTTTAACTATGAGTTCAATCTCCCCCCTCCTTAAAAAAAAAAAGATTTTAGATTCCTTGGAGAATTTACATCTTCTGCTTTTATATTCCATTATAACTTGTGCCTTGCTTCTCCATATGGTAGCTCAGTAAATACTTTTGAATTGATACTGAGATCCAAATTTTTGTACAAAGGCCTGGACCAAGTTGTTTATCATAATAAAAGCCAAAAGCATTAAATCTTCAAAGGTATATGTGGAAGAGATTCCTGGACCCCTGTCAGTGGATTGATAATGCCCCTCATTTGAGGTTCCTATAACATTAGCCTGGGAGTTAACACGCAGCTGTGCCCAGGTCGCTTACTGTAGGCACAAGTCGTGATAAACTCCGAAAGATGAGCTCGAGATTATTACAGATTTCCTGGGAAGTGTACTAAGCACAGCTTTGCATTCTTTTTTTTTTTTAAGTTATACTTTTTGGTGAGGAAGATTGGCCCTGAACTAACAGCTGTTGCCAATCTTCTTCCTTTTTTTTTCTCCCCAAAGCCCCAACACATAGTTGTATATCCTACTTGTAAGTCACTATAGTTCGTCTATGTGGGATGCCACCACAGCGTGGCCTGATGAGCGGAGTGTGGGTCCATGCCCAGGATCTGGCAAACCCCAGGCCGCCAAAGCAGAGTGTGCAAACTTAACCACTGAGCCACGGGGCCAACCCCAGCTTTGCATTCTTAGAGCCACTTAGTGTCAGTATTTGCTTTGGGGGCTGTGTGGGCTTTTCCTGAACCGCTTCATGAAATGTACTCAATGGGGAGAAGCATTGTGTAGTCGTTTCTGGGAGTGGGGGAGGCTCCTTCGTTCACACAGTGCATCCTCCCTTGGTCCCCCTAAACCAAATAATTTGTGCACATCTATTCCTTCAGTCTATCCTCAAAATGGATCCAAGGTTGGCTTAACTTCTTCTGTAAAGCCGCAAAGAATAGGCTTTGTGGGCCGTATGCAATCTTTGTCATACCACATATTCTTCTTTTGAATTTCTTAAAACAGCTTTTAAAAATTTTTAAACAGATTGTGGACCATAAAACACTGGGCAGATTTAGGTCGAAAGCCATAATTTGCCAACTCCAGCACTATATCCAATGATAACAAAATCAACTTAAGTTCCTTTTCATTTCCATATTTCTAAGCTGATAGGGAATTCAGAACATCATGCTGAAATTTTTATTTTAAATAAAATGCCTGTGACTCTAAATCCTTATTTTTCTTCAGATTGTTTCAGGTGACATAGGCTTTTTGAATCCCACTGAGAAAATACAGGAAAGGCCACCTCTCTTAGAAAGTTGTAGTTACTGATTTGATTAATTGGTTAGCTTTTTAGGAAAGGTCGTTCTCATGCCTGATCCTCTTTCCCCACAATAAAGAACTTTGGAATAATAATTGATCGAGAAGCATCCAGTACAGGCTCCATGGTGTTGTTCTTCACAGACTCTGGCTGAAAGTCAGGCAGTGTTCATCCAGTCTGGGTTCTGAAAAAGGAAACCGTATTACTAAAAAAGACCATGACCTGTACCTATGTGGTGATTGGCCTTACAGGCATGTTTCATGTTATGGGACTGCTCTGTGCCTGGGTATTTGTGAGTACAGGGTCAATGTTGATTTCATAGCTGTGGGAGAGCACAGAGTACCAGCGCACCCCTCCCTGTCTCCTCCCTCCCATCCTCTCCCCCAACCTTTAGTTTTTGTTAGGGAGGAAAAGGGAAGTTTAAAATGGAATATGACCTACTATAGCATTTGAGTTAACAAATTAAACACAGACTATGAAATGATTGTTGGCATTAGCGTTGCAACGTGAGTTGTATATACCAGGAGGTGGATCTAAATATGTGGTTTTCACATTAAATGCATATGAATGGGAGCCCATGCGACGTAGTGAAGAATTAAATTGGAAAATAAGCCACCTCCTCCCATTAGCTTTCTCCCTTGCTGTTTGTATTGTAGTATATAAACCCATCTTTTTAAAGATTTTTGAAATTTCAACCATAGCCATGTAGTTACACCGAAATATCACCATTCAAAGGAAGCTAATCAAATTTATCAATAGTATAAAGTGCTATGGAAATGTAGGGTAGTGGTATTTAAATGTTTTAACAAAGTGGTAGCTGTTCCTCATACTGTGTGGTATCTCTTGTGCTGTGGGACATCCTTGAGAGAGAGAGGGAATGTGAATGAGTGTGTGTGTGTTTAGTAAAAATGGGAGCACATACAAAAGAAATCTTTCTTTAATAAGTTGGTCTCCAACTAGTTTTCTATTTTTCAGTCTAGGTGCTTATTGTAACAGGATTTGTTTCATTTTGTAAAAATTCCAATTAGAGTACTTTCCTTCACTATAGGTTTTTTTTTAATTGAAAATAAAATTGAGTTAATTTTAAGCTGGGAGCCAGAAAACAGTCCTACCGTATCTGTATATTTGTGCACCGTAAGAGAAGATCTAACAACATGCACACGTGACCGCCAACAATTGCTGCCTCTGGGGAGTTTGAAGGAAGAGGCTTGGGCTGCTTGCCTTTTTTTTTTTCCTGAGGAATATTCACCCTGAGCTAACGTCTATTGCCACTCTTCCTCTTTTTTTCTTTTTTATGTGAGCTGGCACCACAGCATGGCTGCCAACAACTGGGATCCGAACCCAGGCAAGCCACGCTCAACCGCTAGGCCACTGGGGCTGGCCCAAGTGTGGCTTTTTATTTTTACTTCAGGCACATCTTGGCTATTGTAGTTTATATTCATTACATATAGCTTTGAAGAGGGGGAAAGAAAATGCCTGCCTGGTGGGAAGATCTTGGGGATTTAGGAGGAGAGTGTGGCTGTTGAGTAGCTTCACCCCACCCCAGTCAAATGCCCACTGCATGTAAGTGCATTATAAACTTGAAAGCCCCAGAGATTCAAATAGAAAACATTTAAATGGTCTCAGTACTGTTAGCTGTCCTTTCACAGTTGGAGATCATTCTGTTGTGTTAATGCGTGCTCTCTCTTGTGTGGCCTGGCTTGCAGGCCCTGGAGGACTCACTCTTGAGTTATCTGTAGAAGCAGGAAGATAGATGGTGCCAGCCCCTCCACAGCTTGGCAGTATAGTCTGCAAAATCAGAAAGACACAAGTAGGTAGATTTCAGAGTGTTGCAGGGTTACCTGTGGCAACTTCTGAATGTCTCCTTCCTAGCAGCTCACATATTTCTGTCTGAATTTTAGTATAGTGATTATTTTAGAGACATCTTGCACTGTAGTTTCTTATAAGATAGATACATAAATTAGATTTATAACTTTAAGGGACTGTTAGGTACCTTTGTCACTGTAGTTTGCATATTTACTGAATGTTAGTTACCAGGTAAGGAGTCTGATGAAGCAGATAGGTCTTTATTAGCTGTAAGTCATGTTGTAGCTTTTTAAAAATAATAAAAACACATTAAGGCAACTTTGAAAACACAACATTGTTTTCACAGTTCATCCATCCGAATTAAAACTGGTTTTCATGTGAAATAGGCAGCTGTGACTTGAAGCCTTTTGAGAGTGTTCTCTTCCTCTTCCTCCTGGTAAGCCACAGGCCAGTTGCTCCCACAGTTTTCTGTGAATTCACCCACTTTTTCTTGTGGCCAGGGTGAATTAGCATTGAGAACAGAATCTGTAACTTGCTCCAAATGAAAAATCAAATTTTGCAGCTAGCTTCCTCTGCATAGGGTAAATTATGATGTTCCTAATGGTTCCTGAAAGCTAAACTCTGAGCAGTGACAGCAGAGAGAGGCTTTAAGAGAAATGCCAACCGTGGTGACTAGCAGATCTGCTCTCTCACAGCCTGACAGTCTTCCCTGTGGGTTGTTATAAGAAGTAGCCCTGTCTCCAGCTTCTGGGCCTTTCAACTTTCCTGCCCCCATTCCCTCACTCCCACCGTAGCAAAGCTGCAGCCGTATCAGACGGTTGCAAGAAGGGGCTGTGTCCCGTGTTTCAAATCAGTAGGCTTGGGCTTTCCCCTGTGCCTTGCTGGTGAGTCCGTAGGGAGCCCAGTGGGCTTTGGCCTGGAGGCCTATTTTTAAGTGTCTTCCTCTGTAGAAAGAGTGGCCCACAGTCGTACCTTATGAGTCATTTTTTGGAGAGTGGGGTAGGGTGAAGTCGTTTGAAGGGGGATGGTCCGTCTCTCAGGGGAGGACCTGACCGAACAGCGTGATTGGGCATGTTGAGACTGGAGGGTAAAGCAAGAGGCCCCTTCCTCTGGCAAGGAGTGTTCTGTTACTCACATTTCGGAGGCTGGATATCCCGTTTCTATGTGGGGAAGCAGATGTTGACTGGCTTGCCTTCCTTCCTTAGGTGGTTTTTTGGCAAAATCCCCAGAGCCAAGGCAGAAGAAATGCTTAGCAAACAGCGGCATGATGGGGCCTTTCTTATCCGAGAGAGTGAGAGTGCTCCTGGGGATTTCTCCCTCTCTGTCAAGTAAGTATTTCCTGCTTTGGTTGCCTGGAATCCTGTCTCCAACTGATCTGAGTTGTTAAGCCATAGGCCGGGTGTCTGGCTACACTCACCAGTGATTGCAAACTGGTAGAGGTTTAGCCTAAACAGTATTTTACAAATCAGAAAATTTTACATTAAAATTCTAATTTCTGGCTCCTTTTAAAAATGAGTCTAGCAGCCCTGGGTTCAGATTCCCATGTGGAAACAGTCTTTAGTTGCTGAGCAGCAGCTGCTCTTCAGACAGCATGTGCTTCCCACTTTTCCCTAATCCCCACCACTCCATAGTGTTTGCCATGCAGCTCTTTCCTCATCTGAGCACCCTTGCCATCTGTGGGATTCCTGCACTCTCGTTAAGGACATCGCCATTTCAGCTGCCTTTTTGCACACCTTTACCAGATATCTAGCTTAAATCTACCTGCACCATCTTAGGTCTCTTACATTAACTTTAAAAAGTTACCACAAGGGTTTTTTGCTTTCCCGAGTGGTAAATTTAAATGTGGGAGGGAGCAGGGAATGGGCAAGACAGGGAGTTTTAGCACCCAGGGAATCTTGAATATAAACTGGAACTTTGAGGATTCTAAGCAAATCTCTCCCCATCTGTGACATAAGGATTTTGAATCAAATTGTCATTCCCATATGTGTTTTGACTCAGTCCTTTTCTAGTTAATATACTATCACAAGAACACCTCCCCTAGGGCTCTTAACAAATCACTTCATCCTGCATATGACAAAGGAGTGATTAGGTTACAAACTCAGATCACTTCTATTATACAGATTACGTTGGTTGTTTTTAAGTGAAGGCTATAAGACAATTTATTTGCCATTTGCAAATGATGTGAAGATTTTTCGGTTTCAAAAATCAACCGAATATCTTGTTTCACTTTAGGACCAAAAGTGTAGGTTTTTGAAATGTAGATTTAAATTTAGAATCTTTGTGTTCTTTTTCTCAATGAAGATAGGGGAGGTGGTTTTAGGTGATATTTACAACGCTTTACAGATGTGTTTCCAGTATGGTTAGTTTTTAGTCCCAACATGAAAAAGTCAAACTGGATTTGATTATCAGTTTTCTTCTTCTAACAGTGAGGTTTTTTTTCGGTAGACTTTTTAGAGCAGTTTTAGGTTCACAGCAAATTGAGTGGAAGGTACAGAGATTTCCTATGTACCCCCTTACTCCCACATGCATAGGAACAGTGGCTTTTTGATGTGCTTGATGAAACACATGCAAATGAGGACCTGACAGAAAGCATCTTGAGGTGGAAGTATCTTGAGACTTCTCATTAACTTGTATTTCATCGTCTGTTTTCCTTACGTTTTATACTGACCCAAATATAAATGGGTGAGGAATACAAGCAATTAATCATTGGATGGTGGCCAAAACCACCGCGGCAGTTAGTGTTCACTCGGGGCCTTGTCTGATTGCCTCGACTAATCGCTGAGCATGCTCATGCAGCAGCTGCCAGGACGCTCCGAAGCCATTCTGTTTTATCAAATAAAAACCTTAAAGAGTTTATGTATTTATTGTTTTAGAAATAAAATTTGAGATAGATGTCATTACCACCTTTAACAACACAAACACCTTCACAAAGGACGTTCAAGAATCTTGTCTCTGAGATGTTCTCTAGTTTCATGATGTTGTGGAAACACTGCAGTGGTTAACACCTCACTGTCAGGGACTCCGTCTCCCTTTCAGAAAGCGGCTGCATTGCACGGTGGTGGGACTGGGCTTCTGTGGGGCCAGAAGTGTCGTTTGAATCTGTTCTTCCTCATAAAGCTTTCTCGCCATCTGCCCTTTTTCTCCCGTGAAATAGCAGTACTGTTCTTAAACACTTGGTGTATCATGCTCAGTGGCTTCCTCAAAGCTCAGTGCTGCCACCTGCTGGGTTGTTTTTAAGAAGTGTTTTGTTTCTTTATGCTGTAAGACTGTTGGGAGGAGAGACTGTCGTTCACTCGTTCAGCTGCTCTTCACAGTGTGATGGTGTGGACGCTGAGGACTGAGCAGTGAGCAGGACAGGCAGAGCCTTCGTTGGGCTAGTGTTCTAGCCAGACAGCTCTGTGCTAGTGGCCCTTACCACTCATCAGGCTCTTGCTGTTTTTGCCAGCCACTAGACAAGGGAGCTTTTCCCTTTTGGTGCCTGGGCCTCTTTTATTTATTGTCCCAGTATGTTCTTTTGATCTGAGACCTTTTTCCCCTGAATAGAAGTAAAATCCCTGAATGGAAAATGTGACTTTAAACTGTTCCCAGTTACAGGAGAATTGTTGAAAGTATATCCATTAGTCCACCTCTTCTCACTTTATTCCCTATCCTACATTTTGTAGTCTTTAAATGGGGATTAGGAGGTACAAACTTCCAGTTATAAAATAAATAAGTCCTGGAGATGTAATGTACAGAATAGGGAATATAGTCGGTAATATTGTAATAACTTTGTATGGTGACAGATTGTAGCTAGACTTATTGTGGTGATCACTTCGTCATGGATGTAAATACCGAATCACTATAATAGACACCTGAAACTAAGTTATTATATGTCAATTATGCTTCAGTTAAAAGCATTTCACCTAAGTTTTGTTTTGTTTTCTTGAAAAGTTAAGTCAGTCACACTCCTTGCCTTAAATAAGGCTCTGTTTCATTTGGGGCAGTGCAGGGCACATAGAGGCATGCCCTAGGTTAGGGCATTCTCTTTTTATTCACAGACATCTTCAGAATTGGACACACTGGTGGAGGGGGTTTCCCTGTCTGGTGAGGATTCTTCATGTTGTCGCTGGTGGTCATCAGGCCCAGCGGATGAGGCTCGGGCGCTCAGTGATTCTCCTAACTCTGCAGCCAGGAAGTCATGTTGTACCACAGTCCTGGGCCCCTCAGGCTTTGAGGAGTGTTGCCAGAACACTGGTTCTCTCAAGACTCCGCTTTGATGGGCAGACGGCCCCGGTAGCCAGGGCAGAGCCCTCCGGCCTCTTCTCACGTGTATTCTCTGCCCCTCCCCAGGTTTGGAAACGACGTGCAGCACTTCAAGGTGCTCCGAGATGGAGCTGGGAAGTATTTCCTTTGGGTGGTGAAGTTCAATTCTTTGAATGAGCTGGTAGATTATCACAGATCCACATCTGTCTCCAGAAACCAGCAGATATTTCTCCGGGACATAGAACAGGTGCCACAGGTAATTCTCATAAGAGAGCGATTGGGATCATTTTTAGCAATTAAGAATAGCTTCTCAGGTAAGCAGGTGCCTTTCAAAGGATTCCTTCTAGGGCTTCTATGCTCGTTATTCAAAATGTTACTCTTAATTCATGTTAAAGATTTGAAGTTTGAAATAAAAAGGTTTTGCCTTTTCCAGAGGCTGCTTCTCTGAGGCAGTGTGTTGCTAGCTTACCACCTGTGTCTCTAAGAAGAGGCTCTTTAACACACTCTCAAATATTCTTTCCCTGGAAGCAAATTGTGAGGAAAATCATTCTTGTGCGGGAGAGGGGTCCACACTCATTGCTCTGTTCCTGTCCCTAGATCCTAGCTGCGTGCTAGGATTAGCACCACCTCATTTTATTCAAGCTCTTGACCTTTTGACTCTATAAAACCTTAAGGATTGTCTAAGTGATAAAGTGATAGGAACTAAAGCATTTTCAAATCCTGGCATTATAAACATAACCTCAATGGCTGTCTCTGAAGTTCTTTCCCCTTAAAGCAGTGCTTGCCGCTCTCTACTTGATAACATGGCACAAGTGGCCGCCAGAGTGAGGTTTACCCCAGTATTTTTGAGCTTTGGCGAAAGATTACACTACACCCACCTGGAGTAAACTTAGAATCCATAAGAATAAATGGAGAGGAGAGGAGAAATGGGAGGTTATTTCAGGAAATGTGAACAAGTTGGCACACATCTGTTTCCCTCCCGTAGCCAGTCCCCTCACGCGGGGGCTGGCCACCGTCAGAAATGCGATGTCTGTGTTTTTTCCTGCCCCTCTTCTGCAGCAGCCGACGTATGTCCAAGCCCTCTTTGACTTTGATCCCCAGGAGGATGGAGAGCTGGGATTCCGTCGGGGAGACTTTATCCACGTCATGGATAACTCAGACCCCAACTGGTGGAAAGGGGCTTGCCACGGGCAGACCGGCATGTTTCCCCGCAATTATGTCACCCCTGTGAACCGGAACGTCTAAGAATCAAGAAGAGATTATTTAAAGAAAGTGAAAAAATTTAAAACGTACAAAAGAATTAAACCCACGAGCTGCCCCTAACAGCAGTCTGCGAGGGAGCTCAGACCACCTGGCTGGGTCACCTGTGACCCTCTCACTTTGGTTGGCACTTTGGGGGGTGGGAGGGGGAGTTGGATATAACAATGCCAAATCTTACCTATAAATTAAGAAGAGAGTTTTTATTACAAATTTTCACCGCTGCTCCTATTTCTCCTCCTTTGTCCTTTTTTTCATCCTTTTCCTCTTCTGTTCATCAGTGCATGACGTTTAATGCCACGTATAGTCCTAGCTGATGCCAATAATAAAAGAAAAGAAACCAAGTGGGCTGGTATTTTCTCTATGCAAATGTCTGTTTCAGTCGGGTTGACTGAAAGAAGAACAGCCGTCTCTGTATTCTTCCTACATACACACAGAAAGGAGCGGGCGGGTGCGCCAAGCCCTTGCTGTGGAGCTTCTGCCCGAGGAGGGGAGGGCGAGTAGGATCTGCCTTCCAGCCGCGACCCCCGACCCCCCGTAGGTTTTGCTGAAGTGGAAGTAGGTGGGGTGGAAGGAAGGAGCGGTGCCCCCTGCGGCTTCCTGAGAAAGTCAGACTGAGAACTACAGCTCTTTTCCACATTGTTTTCTCTCCAAATTGTATTACCGAGCATGTTGTTTTTTCATAGTGCCTTTTTCCTTATTTTCAAGGGTTGCTTCTGAGTGGTGTTTTTTGTTTTGTTTTAAAATAAGTTAAAGACAGTCCAGAGCTTTTTGGCCAGTTTGTCTCCTGCTCTGTGTAAATATTTTTCCCTGGGGGAAGGGAAAACAGTAGAGAAGAGACAAGTAGAAGTGGAGGGTGTGGGCGTTCTGCCTCTTCCAATCCAGAAGTCTTTAAGGTTCAGCTTTAATATTCATGAGCCCTCCAGAGTTGAAGGGAGCCAGAAGCCTGGGTGTCTGGAGTGGCTGCACCGGGTGCAGTGTGACCAGCCCCAGGAGGGAGGAGCCGTTACAGCTCTTCCCACCTCAGATTGGGTCTGGCTGAAAGGGAGTCAGAGTCCTTGACTAACCGTGCAGTCTCAGGTGTTGTCTGCCTCCTTAACCCCAGGGACCCCCAGATGCAAATCCCTAGAGCCAGCAAGTTTCAAACACGGGAAAGCCCAAGCTTTCTGCCGCTCCTTAACTGTATCAGGTTATACCGGATTCCTGCACTGGGGCGGCAAGTGAGAGTTTTCACTTCATTTTTCTTGCTCTCAAAGCTAGGGGTGTCTCTTCATGGCTTTCACCTTCTGTGTCCCTACCCAGCCTGCCCAGGTGGGCCTTAGGGCAGCGTTCAAGGAGCGGCTGGGGGGTTTCCATGTCTCCATTCACAGCGGGCTGTGTTTATAGTGGCTCCACCCTAACCCCTGAAAAGGACATGTCTCCGAGAAGCAGGGACAGTTGGGAAGGAAAGACTGGAAATGGAGGAAGGCTGAGTCCATCGCGGAGCTCCCTCTCTGCGTCTCCTGTCAGCTGCTTGTCCCTCCTAGTGATGTGCCTCTGAACTCCCTCTCTCCACCCAGTCCCCTTCCCACAACGAAAATGGGGCTGCCCGGAGCTGGTGACTGCCTTTGGGTTCTGAAGCGGTCCGTTGAGTCTCCCCTGGCCTCTGGTTATGGAGACAGACAGCCTGGAGCGCTCGGAGGCCCAGGAGGCGGCTGCTCTTCTGGATGGAGCATTCCACTCTCCTCGCTCCCTCTCTGACAGCTTCTCCCTTCCTGACAGCTTCTCCCTTCCTCGCTGAGGATAAGAGGAATCTGGCATTCTACACCTGGACCATTTGATTGTTTTATTTTGGAATTGGTGTATATCATGAAGCCTTGCTGAACTAAGTTTTGTGTGTATATATTTAAAAAATCAGTGTTTAAATAAAAAGACCTATGTACTTAATCCTTTAACTCTGCGGATAGCATTTGGTAGGTAGTGATTAACTGTGAATAATAAACATACAGTGAATTCTTCACTCTGTATCTTTTTTTTTTTCCCACCCTCGCCTTACTTAAAATAAAAGCCTAAAACCTGGGCTGGCCCCGTGGCCGAGTGGTTAAGTTTGCGCACTCCACTGCAGGCGGCCCAGTGTTCGCATCCTGGGCGTGGACATGGCACTGCTCATCAAACCATGCTGAGGCAGCATCCCACATGCCACAACTAGAAGGACCCACAACGAAGAATATACAACTGTGTACTGGGGGGCTTTGGGGAGAAAAAGGAAAAAAAAAAAAAATCTTTAAAAAAAAAAAAACCTAAAACCTATGTCAGATGTTAGGTCACAGAGTCAGGACTCTTGTGTCCTTACATCGACTCACCTAGCTCCTTGGGGAGCATGAGGGTCTCACTGGGCCCCTGGAGGAGTGATGCCCCCGCTGTTCCTCAGAATCCCTGGGGAGCTTATTCACAACGCAGGTTCCCAGACCCCACCCTCAGTTACTCCGAGATTGTGGTCGAAGGCACCAACAGGCGTGCCTGGTGTTTCTGACAGAAACCGTAGACCACATTTTGGGAACTCCAGTCTCGACCTAGAGCTTTGTGAGGACGAAGAGTGCAGCTTCGTTGGCCCTTGTCTCTTCTGTCCCTCTCCTCCCTCCACCCCCCGCACCCCCTGAAATAAAGGACAGAAGGATGGAATGATTGTGGAAGCAGTCTTGATGTGCTAAGCAGCCGAAGCACGCTTGTCCACTCAGCAGGCCGCTTTCAGGTGAGACGAGGCCTGTTGCAGCACACACAGCACAGGCTACAGAAGATCGAATAAGGTTTGTTTATAGAGAACAAGCAGAAAAGAAGCTAAACCCAAGGAATTTCACTTGTGTTCCTTGTCTAGTTCTTAAATAGAGCTCAGCCTACGACCTCATTCGTGGCCGCCCTGCTTGGGTGTGGGTTTTCAATTCTCCTTTCTCAGAAGTGACCGTGTGTGAGAAGGAACTTTACACAGCACTGTCCTGGGGGCTGCGGTCTCTGGTCCGCCTAGGCCAGCTACTCCAAAGCTGAGCAGAAGTTTCCAAATGGGGCCATTTAAGTGGAAACTTAAGGCAGTGACTGGCAGCTTCACTGAGGCTTATGGCTCGACTTGACTAGTAGTGTCAGAATTACTGGGAAAATCCCTGCTTCTACACGATCGGTTTGGTCACAGGTGTCTTGGTGATTGTACCCCTGCTGACCGTGGATCTGTAATTCCTGGGAAGGCATCTGAGTGGGAGCATCTTTGGGAAGACCCAGCCATGGAACAGGTCAGCTGTGATTGGACTAAAAGCTACAAGTGGGTGAGTGGCCTTGGGGCTTCCTTGTAGGCGCCCACTCTTCAGAGGGCTCTGCTGCGGCTGGAGCTTGGACGCACCCTCCTGGGCTCACTGACATTCTTCATACTTAGTGACCTGGGAGTTTTAACAGAGGCTCGTCTTAAGACCTGATTGTGGAGGGGATGGTGGTGACAGCTCCCGCCACGTGCTCCGAGGCAGTCTGCCGCACCAGGGCTGCTTGGGTGGCAGGCCGGAAAGGCGATGGGCACAAGGGGCCTGCGTGTCCCTGATGCTTGGCCCCTTGACCTGCTCGCAGTAGGTGATCTTCAAGTCAGAACGTTTTGCTTTACCAAAGTGCCTGGATAACTAGGAAAAATGGAAGTAGAATTGTATTTACGTTCCTCGGAAATGCTTCTGACTCCTGAGATTCTGTGTTGACACGTAATGCACATTCACCAGATCTGAGCTCTGTTTTACACAGGAGAACAGGGAGAGAGTGGACACCCTCCTGGAGTGTGTGTTCATTTGGGGCCTTCTTAAACTTGGGCCTGGGGGTTACAAGCCCCTCACTCCAGCCGGAGCCCCGAAACAAATGAGTCCTGTGCTCGCTACCAAGATGGGTAGCATCAAAATCCTAAATTGCCACTATATCTTAGATTATTCATCCCCATTAAGGAAGTAGGAGTGCCACTCTGTGTACCGTCGGCACTGGTACATAAATATGAGATAGTGGTGTCGACTAACCCACCTGCTACTCAAGGCATTCTAAACACTACTTTTAAAAGATTTAACTGTGACGGAGTTCATTTAAAATGTAGACTGTATCCCTCCCAAAAAGATATTACTGAGACGGTCTTTCAAGATCTGATTCTAGCCCATCTGATAAGCGACACTGGTCTTGGGTCTCCAAAGACAGTCAAATGTTTTAATATCCCATCTCCTTGTCAGATGTGTCCAGAATTAGGTTTTTAGAAAGCACAGTCATCGCAGCTCTCCTCTGAGTCTGCAGTCACTTTATCAGGGTCTGCCTCCCTCCCAAATAACTTGCAACGTGAGTGAGTGCTATGACCTTGTGTAAGTGCCCTCACGTCTGGTCCCCGCCCGTGCCCCTCCCCTATTCCTGTCCTGTGCTAGGGAATCAAAGGGCATGGAGCGCCCCCTTTCCTATCTACCCCGTTTGGGGCTGGTGGAGCACTCCTGGGAGCGATCCACGTGGTGAACTTCATTCCTGGGGTGTGTGGTGTTCCCTTCCGACTCTGGAACTGGAGGCACCTCTCCCCACTCAAGGTAGAGGCTCAGGGGAGCTCATCTGTATCCTCCCCCAGAGCTTCAGCTGGCCTTTCCACTCCTACACTGCAGGCATTACTGCTCTGAGTCATCCTGAAACTGGAATTACCCGACTTCAGGCTTCTGTACTTGATATCGATGCGTTCTTTGGTAGTGATTCTTGTATTGGTATGCAAGCCGATGGATGAGAGAATTTCAGAGAGGAATTGTGGACAACACACAGTCGGGGGCGGGGGCAGGTGGGGCTTGAACCAGGTCTTGGGGGAGATTTTTCTAAATAGGACAAGTAGACCCACAGGGCAGGCAGTGCAGTGTTAATAGAGGTGTGTGGGGCCTGGGCAGCCTCCTGCAGCGAGGAAAGAGTCCAGGTGGGTTTGTGGGCCTTCAAACGTGGGCTGAACAATGCCACTCTCCCTGCTGACACACAAGCATTCCCTTGGTGTTGTAGATGAAGGGCGTGATCAAAGATGAGTTTTCAAAAGACCTCACTCGCAATGGTGCACAGGGCAAATCAGGATAGCCTGGAAGAAACTGTTGAGGTCATGGTAATTTAAGGGAACCAGCTCGGTTCTCGTTGCTTCTGGCCAGTCAGCTGGACTACGCGCCAGCCTCCTTGCAGCTCAGTGTGGCTGTGTGACAGAGTCTAGGCTCAGCTGGCCCAGGTGGTCCTCCACTTTCTTCCCCAGCCACCTGCTGGAAGCCAGAGGGCCAGTGGCGGATTCCACCAGCTCACCGCTACCCCTGACTTGAGTGAGAAACATCTGATGTACTGCGTCCCTGACATCAGGGGCCCTTTGTTCCCAAACATCACCCTACCCTGACTATCCAGGGACCACCTTGGAGAATAGTGAAGAGGGGAGGAACTTGAAAGGCTCAGCTGAGAATGTTAAGTTTGGGGGGAAGAAGTGGAATTGCTCATCATAATCTAAATATAAAGAAGCAGTGATGACAGCAAAGTTAAAGCTGACATGAGACCACCATCCGTACATCCTGGAGCAGACTTGGCCAACGCATTGGGGCCAAGCCCTGCTCCCCATTCCTCTCATTATTCTGGCCATCGCTCCTGTGCTCCTTGTTCCCTCACTGGGTGTTTGTCGAGATCGTCATGTGGTTCCTTCAGGCCTCTGCTCAAATATGAGTCCTCACTCCGAGAAGCCCTCCCTGAATGTAATTAGTAATCACCTCCCCTCCAGCACTTTCTATTCCTTACCACGCTGTTTTTCTATGTAGCCCTTATCGCTACTTCGCTGGTTTCTAGTGAGTGTGTAATTCTTCTTGCCCGTCTCCCCTATCAGGCTGTAAGCTCCTCAGGGCAGGAGGAACTCAGTCACTCTTGCATCCCTCGCACCTAGAAGAGTGAGTGAAACATCCTACATGTCCGTGGTACTCATCTGATACAAGAATAGTATGTCCCACACGCTGCTACGAACAAGGCCAATGGTGCCAGCATTCCCAACCTTACCGTCTGCGGCAGAAGGCAGCCAACTAATGACTCAGTGGGAGAAGTGGCATGATTAAGGGGAGCGTAGGAGTTTGGGGGACATTCAGCAGCCGCTCCCACCTGTCTAGAAGTCAGAGAAGATGAGACAGTTATGCATAAACAGAGAGCTGAGAGCTGAGCTGAGCAAGATGGTCGCTCTTTGGAGAGGAAGGAATGTGTTGCAGGCAAGAAAGCCTCAGGCAGGACGGCGCTGCAAGTTCCAGAGAGGGCGCAGTGTAGAGAGGGAGGGAGACCAGGGCCCAAGGAGAGGTTGGCGCAGGGGCAGAGGCCACATGAAGCAGGCCTGTGTAAGCCACAGGAAGGAGCTGGAAGTGGGGAGCTCTGGGGGGTTGGGGTTTTTGAATTTTTTTAAGGATAACTTGATTGAGATACAATTCACTTGTCATACAAGTCACCCACTTAAAGCATACCATTAATTGTTTTTTAGTATTATTCACAGAATTATGCAATCAATTTTGTTTATTTTAGATTGCCGCTGAGCTAACATCTGTTGCCAATCTTTTTTTTTTTTAATTTCTTCTCCCGACAGTCCCTCAATACGTAGTTGTATATTCTAGTTGTAGGTCCTTCTAGTTGTGGCATGTGGGACACCACCTCAGCATGGCCTGATGAGTGGTGCTAGGTCTGCGCCCAGGATCCGAACCAGCGGAACCCTGGGCCACCGAAGCAGAGCACGCAAACTTAACCACTTGGCAACGGGGCTGGTCCCTATGCCATCAATTTTAGAACATTTTCATCACCCCCAAAAGAAACTATGTATTCATTATCACTCACTTCTCATTTTCCTCCAACCCCTTCCAGCACCTGGCAACCACCAGTCTTACTTTCTGTCTCTATGGATTTGCCTATTCTGGACATTTTGTATAAACGAGATCATGCAATACGTAACCTTTGGTGTCTGGCTTCTTTTGCTCAGCATAATGTTTCCAAGATTCATCCACGTGGTGGCACGCATCAGTACTTCATTCCTTGTTATGGCTGAATAATATTCCATGGTAGGGATAGACCACATTTAGTTTGTTCATTCGTCAGTTGATGGACATTTGGGTTGTCTCCACTCTTTGGCTGTTATGAATAGTGCTGCTGTGAACATTCATGTGCAAGGTTTTATGAAGACACACCCTGAAGAATTTTAAGCAGAGAACTGTGGAGAAAGGGGGCAGTGAAAGAGACTGTGGCACTTCTCCTGGTGAGAGAGGGGGCGGCGGGAGGAACAAGGAGAATCTGGTCGGTTTGAGCCATGTTTACGTGGGAGATAAAGGAAAGGAGAGGTAGCAATGACCCCTCGGATCCTTGGTTGAGCAATGGGGGACCAGTGGTTGCTGTTGATTGAGAGGACCCCTAGAGGAGGGGGTGGGTGGGGTAGCGAGAAAGGCCTCTGGGTTGAATTTGAGGTGCCCGTGGACAGACGTTTGGGAGCAGGAGATGTGCTCACTTGGAGCTCAGGAGACAAATCTGAACAAGGGACCCAAGATCAGGGGCTGTGTGCGTGGAGGTGGCCCTGAAGCCACAACCCTGGGTGAGACCTCATGCTCTCCACTCTCCATGAGGGAAGGGGGCAGAACAGGGCGCTGAGCCCTGAGGAAGGCCAGGCCCCGAGGACTGGCCAGGGGAAGAGGAGGAAGCAAGAAGAGGCCAGAGAGGCAGGAGGCGAACCAGGGCTGCACAGCACGGGCCAGCTGTGTGTCTGGGGATGCTGCTGCCAGGAAACCCCGCCTGTGGCCGTCCGCGTGCTCCACCCTGTGTCTTCCTTCAGATGATCCAGATTGTCCCCTAACTGCCCTGTCACGCCTTTTCTCTTCCGATGAGAATCGTTCCCCCTCTGCCAGGTTGTTGGGAGGACTAAGTGTGGACTCCTGACTCTCGGAGTGGCACAGTACAGGGGAGAGTGTCAGACTGGAGTCACGAGACCCAGGGCTTTATTCTCAGCTGTGTGACCTCAGGCAGGGCCCTTAACCTCTGATCCCTTCGTTCATCTGTTTGAAAAACAAGCGGCGTTTCCAGGTTGGCCTGCGGATCCAACATGATTGCATGTGTAGGTGTTTTTCAAACTCTTAAGTGCAATGGGACTATACTGACTATGATCTTGGCATTCAAGGCCTTTTACAGTCTGAGCCTGGTCCAGTTTGCCAACTCTTTGGCCCTCTAAGTCCTTTCTGAGTGTGTCCCTTGCTTTAGCCAGCATCCGCCTTTTTCTCTGATCTCAGGCCAAGGCCTCTCTTTCTCTCTTGTCAGCTTATCCCCAACCTGACATGAGAACTGTCTCTACACACCCCACATCCTCTTAGAAAGCTTTCCTGACCAGCTCCCAGTGAACTCTTGCTCCACCACAGTCTCAAACCCCGAATACCTGTCCCCTCCTCCATTTTATATGTCTCTTGTCTGTTTGCCCAACTGAGGAGCTACTCCCTGAAGACAGGACCGCTCCTTGACCTGTCCTGCGGCCCCACCCTCCTGCCCCCACCCAGCCTGGAGCCCTGCTTCAACAGCCACATTGCCAGTGGTGGTCGATCGCATCTGCAGCCAGGAACAGGAGAGCAAGGGTTAGGACCCCAGATTCTGGGGTGGCCTTGGATAGGTCACCTCCTGTACTTTGGGAGTAACTGGGTAGGTAACCTTAAACAAGTTACCTTTCTAAGCCTCAGGTCAAGAAATTTAGGCTGATAAAAGAAACTGTCTGAGGATTGCACAGGATAATGTGGATTAATCAATGCTAGCTCCCACAGCTGGTGATTCATTCTCTCAGCCCAACTCTGGCCAACCCTGTGCCCACCCATGACTCTTGTTCTTATTGAGGGCAAAAGAATTCATCCAGGGCCTGGCCCCGTGGCCGAGTGGTTAAGTTCTCATGCTCTGCTTCGGCGGCCCAGGGTTTTGCCAGTTCGAATCCTGGGTGCAGACATGGCACCTCTCATCAAGCCATGCTGAGGCAGCACAACTAGAAGGACCCACAACTAAAAATACACAAGTAGGTACCAGGGGGCTTTGGAAGAAAAAGGAAAAATAAAATCTTTAAAAAAAAAAAGAATGCGTTCATATTTTCATTTTTTTATGTTTAAATCTTTGATCCATTTGAAGGCTCTCCTGGTAACCGGTGTGAGCTTGGATCCATCTATCTTTTTTCCAGATGGCTACCCGGTTGTCCAGATAGTATTTATTAAAAGGTCCGCTGTCAGCTCTCAGATTTGAGAGGATGCACCTTATACACTGAATTTCTCCATGGTGGGGTCCTGTGTCTGGGTTTTCTGTTCTCTCGCTCTGTCTATCTGTCTGTCCCTGGAGCTGTGCCTGGCGCACTCGGCTAGTTCCTGAGGCTTTACAGAGGTTTGATGTCAGATGGGCCCTTCCTCCCCCATGGCTCTCCCTCTCCTGTTCTCCTGGCCCTTCTTGCTTGTTTATGTTTTTAATGTAAACTTTAGAATCAGCTTGTCTAGTTCCAGAAAAAAAGCCTCTGGGTGTTTTTATTTGGATCATGTTGAATTTATAAACTACCTTCAGAAGAACTGACATCTTTATGATGTTGGGTCTTCTATCCAAGAACATGGCACGTCTTTCCAGTTTCATGTCCTTTGGGAACGTCTCAGAGTTTTCCTCATGGAGGTTTTGCACGTTTCTTGTGATATTTGTTCCCAGATATTTTATCTTTTCTGTTGATATTCTAAATCAGATCTTCTCTTCCATCATACCATCTGCCTGGTGGTGGTTTGTATGGGGGAGGTATTGATTTCTCGATACAAATTCTGATCTTATTTCCCTACTGAATTATCAGACTGTTGGAAGTGGTTTGGCAGTTGATCTCATGTGGACAAAACTGTGTCTGAATCTCACATTTAAACCTCCTGGTAGGCAAGCTCTGAGGAGGTTCTTCCACTGCTTCTAATCTCCCTGCACTGGAATTGGGCAGACAAAATTAGTCTAATGAGCAAATGACTGAGGCTGAGAGATGGAGGGGCTGTCTTAGACGAGATGCTTGATTACTCCTAGAATGAAATCTGTTTAAAAACTTATTTGAACAAAATTCAAAATGTTTTGTTCTGAGTAAGTGATGTAAGTCCTTCTACAAAGGTTTTCTGACCATAAAGTTGCTCTTTCAAACACTTTTGTAGCCTGAAAAAAGTAACCTGTTGGGAGAGGCTACTTTTCTCAGAACAAAATGTCACATCTGTCAGGATGGCTATTAGCAAAGAAAAAAAAAAAGGAAAAGGCAAAAAGCAAGAAGTGCTGGCAAGAGGGTGGAGAAATTGGAACCTCTGTGCACTGTTGGTGGGAATGTAAATTAAGGCAGCCGCTATGGAAAACAGTATGGAGATTCCTCCAAAAATTAAAAATAGAACTACTATATGATCCAGCAATTCCACTGCTGGGTATACATCCAAAATAATTGAAATGAGGATTCAAAGAGATATTAGAATTCTTATGTTTATTGCAGCACTGTTCACAATCCCCAAGCTGTGAAAACAACCTAAATGTGGGTCAACAGATAAACAGATAAAGGAAATGTGACACACACACAGAGGAATACTATTCAACCTTAAAAAAGATGGAAATTTTGCAATATGTGACAACATGGATGAACCTTGAGGACGTTATTCTGAGTGAAATAAGCCAGTCACAGAAGGACAAATCCTGCATGATTCCACTTGTGCGAGGTTCCTAGAGTAGTCCAATTCATAGAATCAAAGAGTAGAGTGGTGGTTACCAGGGGCTAGGGAGAGGGGAGATGAGTTTGTAATCAATGGGCATAAGGTTTCAGTTAAGCAGGACGAATGAGTCCTAGAGATCTGCTGTCTAACACTGACCCACAGTCACCAAGAACATATCGTACACATGCACATTTCAGAGGGCAGATCTCATGCTAAGTGTTCTTACCACAATAAAATTTTTAAAATTTAGAAAGAGATAAAGGAACACTGTTGGCTATAATAGCTGGTTGTAGAACCTCATGGAAGGGGGAAAATAGTAAATATGCATGTGAAGAGAAAAATACTCTTTGCAAAGCTCCCCAAGGATTCTAATGCCGAGATGCTGTGCTCTGGCGCATCCTCCTCCGTCTATAGGCGGAGGGGAACGGCGCCCAGAGGCAGAGGATGAGGGTCCTGCCTGAGCCCTTACAGCCTCACCCCTCCCTTGCGCAGTGGCCTTGATTTCAGCACTGGCAAGGACCAGACCAGCAAGAACATTGTCTTCCTGCTCTCCATCTGCACCCCTCACCCCAGGAGTTGAAAACAAAGGGGTAAATGCTTATTAAGCATTGCTGGGGCCGCCCCCATGGCTGTGTGGTTAAGTTCGCGCACTCCGCTTCTGCCGCCCAGGGTTTCGCAGGTTCGGATCCTGGGCACAGGCATGGCACTGCTCGTCAGGCCGTGCTGGGGTGACATCCCACATGCCACAACTAGAAGGACCCACAACTAAAATATACAACTATGTACTGGGGGGAGTTGGGGAGAAAAAGTAGAAAAAAAAAAAAAAAGCATTACTAACAAGGGGCCAGCCCTGTTGCCTAGTGTTTAAGTTCGGTATGCTCTGCTTCGGCAGCCCCAGTTCAGCTCATGGGCGTTCACCTACACCACTTGTTGTTGGCCATGCTGTGGTGGAGACCCACATACAAAATAGAGGAAGATTGGCACAGATGTTAGCTTAGGTTGAATCTTCCTCAGCAAAAACAAAAAAATTACTGTCTTTTCCTCCAAACCCTTGCTTCCTTTTCTGCCCTGGTGAGCTGGTCTGAACATAAGAAAAAAATGGCCAAAGTTCCCCCCTTCCACCCTCTACTCTCAGACTCCCAAGGCAGCCAGATACTGCAGGAAAAGCTTTGAAGTCTGTCTCACTCAGCTCATGAAGGGGGGCTGCTGTGACAAAATACCATAGACCAGGAAGTCCGAGATCACAGTGCCAGTGCCAGCAGATTTGGTACTTGGTGAAGGCTCTCTTCCTGTCTCCTCACCCTGACCTCACAAAGCAGAGGGAGGTTATAAATCTCATCATGGGAGCCCCGCCCTCATGACCTCATCTGAATCTAATTACTCCCAAAGGCCCACCTCCTAATACCATCACCTTGGGGTTAGGGCTTCAACATATGGATTTGGGGGGACTCCAACATTCAGTCCATGACAACGTTCATAAGCCTAGCTCTGGACCCTACTAGTTGTGTAACCTTGGGCAGGTTACCTGACACCTCTGAGCTTGTTTCCTCATCAGTATGATGGGATACGATGTCTGCCTCCTAGGGTTTTAGGGAGAAGTGACTAATATATAAGATGTCAAGCACAATGCTGGAAGTATGGTACTTGCTCAATACACGTTCCTGTTTATCTGTGGCACCAAGGCTGTCTGGCTGCCATTTTTCCTCTTTCCTCTTCTATGGTAGTAGAATGCCCAATTTTTAGCTTGTACATGGCCACCCAGAAGAAAGACCACCTGTATCAACCACTGTAGCAGTTAAGCGTGGTCATGTGACTAAGTTCTGGCCAACAGGATCCAAGCAAAAGTCTCATGAGGCAGCTCCCATGGGAGGCAACCTCCCAGAGCCCCTTTCTCCTTCAATCCTTCCTTCATCCTGCTGCTTCATCATCCATGTGGTGTCTGGAGTTCCAGCTGCCGGCTTGGGCCAGATATAAGGGCCATACCCTAGGATGGTGGCCTGGTTAACGGCAAGGGGTCTGTGCCCCTGGAAAGTTTATGGAGATGGCTGCCCAAGCAGCCTTGGACAGGTTACCCTGGACTTTGATGAATTTAAGCCACTATTAAGTGACTATTGTCACTTTTCTGGCAGCTGAATCTAATCCTGATACCCTACTGTTCATGCCTGTCTACCAAGTGGCCAGTCCCCACATTCCCTGACATCTCTTTTTCTTCAGAATTCAGGGGGCCTCAAAAGCAGGCGTATCCCCACCCCAAAGGTGAGCAAAGAAAGACGTCCAAAGACACCCCCACAATCTCTCTCTGTGCAGCCCTCCCACGTGTATGATTCTCCTCCGCTCCCCATTTCCCTATCTCTAAACACCTTCAGAGGGGTGCAAGCAGGTGAGAAAGAGGAGTATCATTTCACTCTGAGCCAGAGTGGGGTCCTGCTTCTTCCATCCCTGCACTCCATAGTACCTACTGAGCATTTTAGCCTGGGTCTGTGCCAGGCGCCAGAGACAGAGAGATGAATAAGAAAATTACCAAACATCAACCTTCAGGGAGCTCAAGACATGTGGAGGATGCTGAGCAATAATCTGTCTCAGGGCAGGTGTGGGCCCAGGTGAGGTGAGGGGGACCCCAGACTTGGATGGAGTCAGGAAAGGCTTCAGAGAGATGCTGGAGGAAAGAGAAAATTGTATACGCAAAAGCATATGGCATCAAAAAACCCAGAAAATAACAAGTACTGATGAGGATGTGGAGACATTGGAACCCTCATACATTGCTGGTACGAATAAAATTGCTGTGTAAACCGGTTTGGTGATTCCTCAAAAAGCTAAACATACAGTTACCATGTAATCCAACAAGTCCAGTCCTAGGCATGCGCCCAGAAGACCTGGAAACGGGTCCAAACAGATGTTTGTATGCCAGTGCTCACTGCAGCATTATTCACAAGAGCCAAAAGGTGGGATCAACTCGAGTGTCCATCAAGAGATGAACACATAGGGGCTGGCCCCGTGGCCGAGTGGTTAAGTTTGCGCGCTCCGCTTCAGTGGCCCAGGGTTTCACCAGTTTGGATCCTGGGCGTGGACATGGCGCCGCTCATCAGGCCATGCTGAGGCGGCATCCCACATGCCACAACTAGAAGGACCCACAACTAAGAATATACAACTATGTACCAGGGGGCTTTGGGAGAAAAAGGAAAAATAAAATCTTTAGAAAAAGAGATGAATGTATAAACAAAACATGGTCCATATGTGCAAGTAGAATATTATTCATCCATATAAAAGAATGAAGTTCTGACATATGCTGCAATGCGGATAAACCTTGAAACATTATTCTAAGTGAAATAAACCAGACACAAAAAGACAAATATTGTACGGTTCTACTTTTATAAAGTATCTAGAATAGTTAAATCCATAGAGACAGAAAGTAGATTAAGGTTACCAGGGGCCAGGAGGAGGAGGGAACTGGGAGTTATTGCATAATGGGTACAGAGTTTCCCTTCGGAGTGATGAAGTTTAGAAATAGATAGTAGTGATGGTTGCACAACATTGTAAATGGAATTAATGCCACTGAATTGTACACTTAAAAGTGGTTGAAATGGCAAATTTTATACATACAGACATATATATCTCCACACACACCCAAAAGCACATGGGCTCCTGCATGTTGAATTCTAGAAGGAGCAAACATGACCACAGGACCAAAGCCAGGGTGGTCTAGGGTAACGGCTGACCCTGAGGCTGGGGGCCTGGGGTGCAGAGTACAGGAGCCCATGGATTGCTCTCATATTTCTCTCATAAGGTCAGCACTGTTCGGGTTTCCCTTGTGGTTTCTCTCTTACTGCTTTATCTTCTTCCACTCCGAGCACTGGATGATGTCATTCTGCTCTCAGAAGGGTTGGATGAAGAGAGCAGGATGTAACATCACAAAAGACTCGGATGTTTTGAGACATCCATGTTGTGGCGTGTTTCTGTAGTTCTCTCCTTTTATCACCAATAGTGACCCATTGTGTGGATATACTGCATCATATAGTGCTCTGTTGATGGACGGCTAAGCTATTTCCAGTTTTGGCTGCAATGAATATTCTTATAAAATCTTTTATAAACATATTTTCATTTCTCTTGGGTAAATGCCTAGAAGTGGAATTGTTGGGTCATAGGTGTATACATGTTTAACTTAATATGAAACTGCCTGACCTTTTCCCACGTATTTGTACCATGTTACAGTCCCACGGGCAACGTACGAGAGTTCCAGCTGCTCCGCAGCTTTGCTAACGTTTGGGCGTTACCAGTCTTTAATTTGAGCCATTCTGGTGGACGTCTGATGGTATCACATCGTGGTTTTCATTTGCACTTCCTTTTGACCGATGTTTTGCCCACTTATTGCCCATTTGTATCTTTCTTTGTGAAATATCTGTTTAAATCTCCGTCCTAATTTGTTTACTGGGTTGTTCAATTTTTCGTTGTCAACTTTACTTCCAGATTTAAAGTTCCCAGAAGTAGTCATCCTTGAGTTTGGTGGGACCAGAAGTCATGGGGGAAGGTGTGGTCTGCGGTTGACACGGGGCACACTAACCCTTCCTTTGTGATAGAGCTACACCCACTGTCTCCCTCTGTGCCTCTGGTGGTGAGTGAAGACCGGCTTGCCACAGTCATAGCAGAAAACACCTCCTCAGGGAAGCTCAGAAATGAGTGATGGGTGAGGTGTTGTCATCCACCAGGTGGACGATCTGGTCAGAGAGAACCGACTGGTGACAACCAGAAATCTGGAAGCCTGGAGGCCCCTCCAGCAAACTTGGAAACGTTTCTCCTTGGGCTGATGCTGACATTCCCTAAGGCCTCTTGATATTTGGCTCTGCTGAGAACAGCAACAGACAAAAATTGAAACGCTTAAGAAATCAGCTCTTGAAAGTTACTGGACAGTGAATCCTCTTTCTGTTTTTTTTTTTTTTTTTCTTGGTTAGTTTACTGGTGTTTGGTCATTTGCTGAGTGAATCTGAAAGGATGAAAAAAGGAACTGGATCAGAAGTGCCTCTATCTTTGTCCCCTGCAGTCAGTCTGTCAGAACTTCCTCCAGAATCCTCTAGCAGTTATTGGTTTTTCATGACTTTCTCAAACTTATAGCCCTAAAGTTTGAAAAGTAAGTAAGTAAATAAAAACAATGGAAACTTACAACCACACAGAAACCTACACACAGAAACCTGGATATTTATAGCAGCTTTACTCATAGTTGCTAAAACGTGGAAGCAACCAAGATGTCCTTCAGTAGGTGAATGAATAAGCTGTGTGATACGTCCAGACAGGGGACTGTTATTCAGCGCTAATAGGAAATGAGCTATCAAGCCACACAAAGCTATGGAGGAAACTTAGATACATATTACTAAGTGAAAGTCAGCTCCAGGTGGGAGGAAATTCTGATTTGCTCATTATGATATCCCCAGTATCTAAAACAGCATCTGGCCATACAGACCCTCAATAAATACTTGATAGGAAAGAAATGATGGGAAACAGAGGCCCTTCATCTCACCCTGAATCATCGGAAAGGAGAAAGAAACAAGGGCAGCCCAGGGTGGTCAGCTGAGATGCGGTTCCCTGATTCAGTGTCTCTCCAAATGTGGGCCACCAGCCAAAATGCTTTTTCCCGGGCCCTATCCTGGATCTGCTTGGTCAGGATGATTGTCCTTATGCAGGGGGTAATCTGCATTTTTAAATAAGTATCCCAGATGATTCTTGTATCAGCTGAAGCTGAGAACCCTTGAGCTGCTTACTAAAATGCAGATTCTTTTTAGGCCTGTAGGAGTCCAGAGGCAGCAAAGGCTTGGACACCTTGTAGTCCAACCCCTTCGTCTTTATAGAGAAAGTGCAGCCCAGAGAAAGGAGTGCCTTGCCAAGGAGCCACAGCAAGTCACCTCCTGGCTCTCAGGGCTCTTCCAGATGGCATGGCTGACCAACCCACTCAGACAGTGAGAGATTCTTTTGCCTCTGATCGAAAAGATCTCAGGCTTAGGCAGCTGATAAATACCAGCTCTATTTGGTGGAGGCTGAGGAGGTATTTACTCCCTCCGAGGAGGCGGGGGAAGTCCAAAGGAGCTTTGAATAGGTCTTTTTAGGGTAAATGTTGATGAGGTCACAGAAGGATTCACTTCCCCAAGCTGACGGGAACCGTTATTTTCCGGTTTCTCTTTTCACATGATATGATCTACTTAGCATATTTAACTTAAAATGAAATCACCAGATTTCAAATATGCAAAAACTAGAACCAGGGTATAAGCCCAGGGAAACTGGCACCTGCCACTAATCTCATCTCAGCTTGGCCACCAATTTGCCATTTGACCTTGAGAGATGCTAGGTGCATCGCCTAGCCCTCTGGGCCCTGGCCCCTGGCCATGAGTCTTTCCAGTTCTCATGACCTGTGGTTCCCTGAGGCGAACTCACTCTACAATTAGCCTGTAGCCAAAAGTCCTGCTGGCTTATCTGTTGAATGACCACTGGGAGGCCTATTCTAAAATGTGGGCTTGTTCTTGTCCAGGAGAACAAAACAAAACCAAAGATCTCAATCGTGAAGAGGTTATCTGGAGAGAGGTTAGGGGTCACTCCACAAAACCGATGGAAAACGGAGATATAATACAGAGGCTGGGGTTTCATAGAGAAATAAGGCAACCTCTAGGTAAAGAGACGGAGGAAGTGAGTAAGGACACAGGTAGCCCTGAAGGGCACAGTGGGGGACATTTTGAAGAAGGGCAAGAAGTCAAATTTCTGTACCAGGCTCTGCCTATTATGGGCCACCTTAACATTTTTAACTATCCTTTTCCCGTGTGGACAATGCTTATCAGCACTTATGTTGAGTGAAAAAAAGCAGAAGTCAAAATTCTGTGTACATATTAAGAACTGATTTTCAACAAAGGTGCAAACGGCAATTCAGCGGAAAAAGAACAGATTTCTCAACAAAAACAGTGCTCCAGATGCTGGAACAATTAAATATCCAAATGGAAAAAAAAAAAGAGAAAACAGAAGAAAAAGAACTTCAAATCTGTATCTCACACCATACACAAAATTAACCCAAAATGGATCAGAGACCTAGATGTAAAACCGAAAACTATAAAATTTCTATTGGAGGGGCTGGCCTGGTGGTGCAGTGCTTAAGTTCACACGTTCCGCTTCTTGGTGGCCCGGGGTTCACCGGTTCAGATCACGCGTGTGGACGGCACTGCTTGGCGAAAGCCATGCTGTGGCAGGTGTCCCACATATAAAGTACAGGAAGATGGGCATGGATGTTAGCTCAGGGCCAGTCTTCCTCAGCAAAAAGAGGAGGATTGGCAGCAGATGTTAGCTCAGGGCTAATCTTCCTCAAAAAAAAAAAAAAAATTCTGCTGGCCCCGTGGCTGAGTGGTTAAGTTCTCGCGCTCCGCTGCTGGCGGCCCAGTGTTTCGTTGGTTCGAATCCTGGGCACGGACACGGCACTGCTCATCAAACCACACTGAGGCAGTGTCCCACATGCCACAACTAGAAGGACCCACAACAAAGAATGTACAAGTAAGTACCGGGGGGCTTTGGGGTGGGGGAGGAATTCTATTGGAGAACATAGGAGAAAAATTTTTATGGTTTTTGGCTAGGCAAAGAATTCTTAGGTATGATACCAAAAGCATGATCCATAAAAGGAAAAAGCAAATCAATAAATTTGACTTCATTAAAATTAAGAACTTCTGTTCTTTAAAACACAAGCCACATATATAATGAGAAGGGACTTATATCTAGAAAATATAAAGAACTCTCAACATTCAATAATAAGAAACAAAATAATCCAACTAAAAGTGGGCACAAGATTTGAACAGATACCTTACTGAGAAGATATATGGATAGCAAGTAAGCCCATGAAAAGATGCCCACCATCATCAATCAATAGGGAAATGCAAATTAGAACCACAATGACTTACCGTTCCATATCTATTTAAGTGGCTGAATTTATAAAGAATGACCTTGCCAAGGGTGTGGAGGAGGTAGAACTGTCATACTGCTGGTGGGAAAGTCAAACAGTACAACCACTTTGGAAAATAGTTTGGCAGTATCTTAAAAAGTTAAGTATACGCTGACTATACTATCCAGACATTCCACTCCCAGGTCTGTAACCAAGAGAAATTACACAGAAATTAATGTCCATACAATGACTTATATATGAAAGTTTACAGCAGTTTTATTTGTAATAGCCAAAAACTGGAAGCAACCCAAATGTCCATTAACAGGTGAATGGATAAATAAATTGCTGTATACCCATACAATGGACTATTACTCAGCAATAAAAAAGAATCAGTTAATGATACACACAACATGTATGAATCTCAACATAATTACGCCAAGGGAAAGAAGCCAGATGAAAAGAATATCATGTATGATTCTAATTATATAAAGTTCTATACAATGCAAACTAACCTAAATGACAGACGTGACACGAGAGATTGCTTGGGTAAGGGGGAGCGAGAAGAGAGGGCAAGAGGGAGGGAGAGCAGAGGGGCATGAGGGATCCTTTGAGGTCATGGATATATGCTCACTATCTTGGGATGATACATACCACATGTCAAAACATAAAATTGTTCACTTTGAATACATGCAATCAACTGTATGTCAATTACACCTGAATAAAGCTGTTTTAAAAATTGTGATGAGCCTAGAACATCTCATCATACCAAAAAGCAAGGAAACTAGTCATTTTGTCAAAAGGATTCAGGTGCCCACTTGAATAGGCATCAACTGACCACAGATGCGAAAATATGAGCATCAATTAGGATAATAAGTACAGTAGATCAAAAGAGAACAAATGTTTAAATCCATGTGTTCATAACAATAGATATAAAATATGTTATGTATTCACAATGATAATAATAATAAAAAAACCTCATTGATCAATACCCTTTCGAAGATACTAGGGAATGAATTATTTTGAAAACTGCTAACGGAAAGAATCACACATTTACCCTGCCTTTCTTATGTGAAATGTACCTCATGTAATCAATTAGCCAATGAAGGGACATTCCTCTTCACAGGCAGTCCAGCTAATAAATGCTGAAATGATATCGCCATTTACAAACCCTAATCAATACCATGATCAGTAATAGCTGCAAACATCACAAAATGAGAGACAAGAAGGCATTATGATTCTCCTCATGGAAGTACACAAAGCCACGTAGGTAGTCTTGTCCAAAAAAAAAAACCAGTCCTGAACTGATCAGACCTTTTAGATCTGACTACCAGTATGCAGAGGGAACACAGGGGATAGAGGGAGATGCTAAAACAACCCCACGGAGATGCCACCAGCAAGATCCAGACTGAGGAAAACGCTACAGGGTAAACTAACTAGTTTCTTAAAAAACAAAGAGAGAAAGAAAGGAAAAGAAATAAAAGAAATTGCAAGTGAAAAAGAGAGGAAGAGGGACCACAGATTTAAAATGACTTAAGAGAGACATTACCGAGCTGCAATGTGTGGCCTGAACAAACTGGGGGGTTTTTTTGAGGAAGATCAGCCCTGACTAACATTTGCCACTAATCCCCTGAGCTAACATCCATGCCCATCTTCCGCTACTTTATATGTGGGACGCCTGACACAGCATGGCTTGCCAAGCAATGCCATGTCCGCACTTGGGATCCGGACTGGCCAACCCCAGGCCGCCAAAGCAGAACATGCGCACTTAACTGCTTCGCCACCCCGCAGCAGCCTGGGGTTCGCTGATTCAGACCCCACGTGGGGACGTGGTAACGCTTGACAAGCCGTGCTGTGGTAGGCGTCCCACATATAAAGTAGAGGAAGATGGGCACGGATGTTAGCTCAGGGCCAGTCTTCCTCACCAAAAAGAGGAAGATTGGCAGCAGCTGTTAGCTCAGGGCTGATCGTCAAAAAAATAAAAAAGAAATTTATAGGTCAATTAGAGAACTGTAAACATCTATTTGATATTTGATGATATTAGGAAATTATCATTTGTTGATTTTGCAGGGGGAGGTGACAGTTTGGGGGACATGTTTTAAAAGGAGAATGCTTGTCTTTTAAAGCTACACTCTGGGGCTGGCCCGCAGGGGAGTGGTTAAGTTCATGCGCTCCACTTCCGGGGCCCAGGGTTTCACCTGTTCAAATCCTGGGCACCGCCTTAGCACTGCTCCTCAGGCCATGCTGAGGCAGCATCCCACATGCCACAACTAGAAGGACCCACAGCTAAAATATATACAACTATGTACTGGGGGGCTTTGGGAAGAAGGAAAAATAAAATCTTTAAAAATAAAATAAAGATACATTCTAAAGTGTTTACTGGTGAAATAATTTGATATCTGGTTTTTACTTCAAAATAGTGTTTTGGGGAGAGACATCGGTGCGAGTAGAGAGGAAACAAGATTGACCATGAGGCGGTTAATTGTTGAGTAATGACTACATAAGGTAGTTCATTAGGTTATTCTCACTACTTTTGTATATGTATGAAATATTTTTAAGTTATGCAGTAAAAATGTTTTAAAATTGTGCGTCAAAATGATTGCACTAATGTGGAAAATGCAATTAAAAAATCAGGAAGAAATACTGTCTTGCAAAACGCTGATGCCACTTGCGTGAGAGCGGAAGGATGAGTCATTTCCCCCTTCACTTCTACATTTTCTGTAATATGTCTCTATATTTTTATAACGAGAAATTAAACATATAAGCCCTAGAGGGAAACCAAGCCTCTGTTTTTGCCGCCCTCGTCTGGGTCTTAAAAACTCATCTATTCTCTCCCCCACGTCCTCCAGGTCTCTGCCAAGCTTCCCGCCATCTTTTCCAAGTTTAGATTATCCGGGTTCTAGAACTACGAGGGTTTTGAGGGAAGTGGGTCAAACTCAGCTTCCACCGGCCCGCAGGCCGATCGGAGCCACACGCCACTTCGCACCGCGATCTCCAAAAGCGCAGCCTGCCTTCGGGGCCCGCCCCCTTCCGACGTCTGGGTGACATCCACGCACGCGCGCGTAGAGGGCCTACATCTCCCAGGAGGCTCTGCGCCTCGCAGGGGGACAGCCTTGGTAGCGGCGACTACATTACCCAGCAAGACCTTGCGGGAGGCGTTGGTCGAACGTCGAGTCTACAACCATTGGCCTAGCGTCTGTCGGCAGCTGCGCGGTGATTGGCTCAGGAGGCCGTCAGTTACAGCAGAGAGCAGTTGAGTTTTACTGTTACACCGCGTGAGGAGGGAGGGAGGGAAGAGCGCGGGGATCCCGGCCGCACCCTCCGAGCCGGGTGAGTGACCTCTACCTCCGCTCTCCTCGCCGTCCGCTTGGGAACTTGCACCCTCGCTCCCGGGGGGAGCACACACGCACAGGTACTCGCAGGGGGCCAGGGACTGTACGCACGTGTCACGCCTGACCTTAGAAGCATCTCGGGGACGCGGGAGGCAAAACCCCGCACACACCCAGGGCACCTGTACACGCGGGTGCCCACCTCGCGGGCGTCTTCTAGGACTCGGGGAGAAACACACGCCTTGAGGCACACCTGACACCTGTGTCCATACGCAAGGGCATCTGCAGAGACCCCCAGCTGAACACAGCACACAGGCTCACCGCGGGGCACCTGCATACCCGAGCACCGGGGGCTTCCGCAGTAAGAGAAGGGGAGTGGCGAAGGCAAACTCACACGCACACCCCACCGGCCGTGCTGCTCTCGCCAGCGGCTCCCCATCTTCTGGGTGCTGTATTATGTATATCATGCATATAATCATGTTTCATTTTTGTCTTTTTAGATAAATATCGAGGCTTATTGGTACAAGAAGGAAATTTTGAACAAGCAGAAAAAGTAAGGCCACCATCGGACTATATTTAACCAGCCCTTTCACGTGTATAAGACTTCTACCTTTTTTACAAAGCTTATCATATGTAGTATCTTGCATGATCCCCCCAGAAATCTGGGCTAGGCAGGGCAGGCATCATGCTCATCTTCCAGAAGAGGACACAGCCTAGGTTAAATAAACTTGCCCAAAGTAAATGAGAGAGGCAGGACTTGAACTCAGGCTTCTTGATCTGAGGTCCAAGGTTATTTCCAGCTATGGAGAGCTGCTTATTTATAGAAATGCCTCCTTGCCCCAGACAGGCAGGGAACTGACAGGGCTTAGCGTGACCTGAGCAGTCCCTGCATAACCTCTAACCTCGGGAGAGGCTTTGCCTCATATTTAAACCTGCCGCATGTTTAAACTGCTCCTCACAGGTGCCTGGGGAGAAGCAGCTTGAGTTAATGACACGGAGAAGTTGATGGGAAAGGCAGGGCTCCTCCTTTGAGGGTAAGGGGAGAAGGTACCAAGAAATGGGCACATTCCCAGCAGGGGTCAGGAGGTTTTATACCATTAGACTTTTAATAAAATATTATTTTAGAATATTTTGCTGATGGAGCCCCATAGAAATGTCTTATTAATTTTAAGGATGGCTTGGAGCACTACTTTGGTACTTTCAGAAAAGTGAGGGCTTGGGGCTGAGGGAGTGGTGTGGACAGAGTTCCAGGGTGGGTGAGGGGAGAAAAAGAATCAGTGGTGGGGTGGAGGTTGTCATTGTGTGGGCACTGACTTCCATGTTAGTAAAGGTATTCAAGAACTAGGTTAACTCTGAGGTCCCTTCTAAAATCACTTCATATTTAGTTTTAGTTGGGTTTTTTGGGGAGCCATAACAAATTCAAACAATATAGAATTGTGTGAAGAAAAAGGAGGAGCCCTACCTTGCCTCTTCCCTTGCCAGCCCTTCCCCCAACCTCACCATCCTGTTGGTGGAACCTTAGGAACCTGTTGGGGTGTGTGTGTTGTTACAGATTTTTCCTCTGTGCTTTAGGCAACTGTACAGAGCATGTATAGGTCTTACTGTTTTTCTTTTGCGAAAATGGGGTTATACTAGACATACTGTTCTGAAACCTGCTTTTTTTTCCTATTTCAGTCTATTATTGACGTCTTTTCAAGTGCATGTATAGTTCCGGCTCATTCTTTTTAATGGCTGCATAGTATTCCATTGCCTGGATGTGACTTAGTATATTTATCCATCCGTCTATTGATAAGCATTTGTGTAATATTCAGTTTTACCATGAGTGATGCAATGCATGACATTTTACACCCCCGTGCTAGTATTTCTCTAGAAATGGGATTCTCAACCAGGAGCAATTTTGCACCCTAGGGGGCATTTGTCAGTGTCTGGAGACGTTTTTGATTGTCAGAAGGGAAGTGTGGCGTTACTGGCATCTGGTAGGTAGAGATCAGAGACGCTGCTAGGCGTCTTACAATGCACAGGACAGCCCCCAACTAGGAAGAACTGTCCATTCTAAAATGTCCATAGTGCTGAGGTTGAGAAACTCTGCTCTAGATAAAAATGGAATTAGATGTTTTTTAAATAAATATATATATATAAAAAACCCATGCCCAACAAATTATGACACAGCTACTCAATGAAATATTATTTAGCCATTAAAAATGATATTTATGAAGATCTTGTAGCAGCATGGAATCATGCTTATGATATTTTGTATTTTAAAAGCCCTGTACAGAAAAAAACCCAGAAGGGAATAAGTGAAAAGTGTTAAGATGGTGAGGTTTTTCCTCTCTCTCTTTCTGCAAGGTGCTTATTAGTTCTGTAATCCAAAAGTTAGGTAGTTTTTAATCATTTATTCATTCACTGTTTTTAGAGCCTTTGGGGTGGTGCTGTGCTCATTCTGGAGACACGGCTGGAACTGGGCGAGTCCCTGCCCGTATGCCCCTGCCTCCTGTGGGCCCAGAGGACAGAATACACGTTAGCAAGTGCTGTGAATGCCAGAAAGGACATGAGTGCGTGTCCTGGAGATGCTGAGCCCTGGCGGATGTGAGGAGCCAGCCTTGGGAAGAGCGAGGCGGGGTGGGCGCGTGGCTGCATTTCAGATGTGGGGGGCAGCAGGTGCAGAGGCAAGGCCGGTGGATAGGAATTCAAGCAGTGTTTTCCAGGAGCTGGTCAGAAGCCCTGAGCCCGCCCTGGTTGAAGAGACTGAAGAGTGGTCCAGGGTGAGGTCGGAGAGGTCAGCAAGGATCAGGTGGGCCTGGGAGTGTCGTTTCATAGCATTAATGTGGCTGCAGTGCTGCGTGTGGGCCTGAGGCGTGTCAAAAAAAGGGAGAGGGAAATGTGAAAGGGTTCTGAGTTGCTGGGCTCTTCCCTTGGATCGGGTGAGCTTGGTAGAGACCCGGGCCCGTTCCTGGAGCCTGCGTGTTTGACAGTCCCCTCAGCGCTCAGCTTGGGTGGGCTCTGCTCTCGCTGATGCAGCCTGGGACTCTGCCTCAGGCAGGAGTTTGCCATAAAGCCCGGCGTCTTGGAAAGCCGGTTGATCTCCGGGAGTGAAAGATTGCCTACTAAGCCTGTTCATTCAGTCAACAAATATTATGAGCACTTACTGTGGTGGGTTCTACTTCAGGCAGTAGAGATTCAGGGATGGACAAATGAGGCCAAGGCCGTGTTTTCGTGGGCTCGCATTCTAATGGGGGAAGAGACGAGAAGCTGATGGACGAAATAAATGTCCAGTATATAAATGCCGTAAAGCAGGGCAAGGTGATAGAAAGGGGTGTGGGCGCTGTTTGAGATGGGCTGCTCAGGGAGGGCTGCTCTGAGGAGGTGATGTTTGAGGAGAGACCCTAAGAACCTGTGCTGGTGTTGACTCCATGTCTCTTGCATTTAGATCGAAGCTGATGGACATTGTGTGGGCCAGCGGCAGGGATGGTCGGCTATGACCCCAAAGCAGATGGCAGGAATATCTCCAATTTCGAGGTGGCAGTGGCTGGGTCTGTGTCTGGGCTTGTCACTCGGGTGTTGATCAGCCCCTTGGACATCATCAAAATCCGTTTCCAGGTACTCTTTTCCCCTTTTTCCACGTAATGAGCTGAGGGACAAGTTGATTCTTTCTTGCCAAAGCTGTTCCTGGAGCTTGGAGTTTGGCAAGGAGAAGCTCGTCGTTGCCTTTGTTACCTGTTCTGAAATTTCTCCTCCTCAGCCCACCCCGTCGCTGTTGTCCTGACCTTTTCAACTTTGATCCCTAGCTTCAGATTGAGCGCCTGTCTCGCAGTGACCCCAATGCAAAATACCATGGGATTCTCCAGGCCGGCAGACAGATTTTGCAGGAAGAGGGCCCAACAGCATTCTGGAAGGGACACATCCCAGCCCAGCTTCTCTCCATCGGCTATGGAGCCGTCCAAGTAGGTGGCAGGGGAACTGGCCAAGCCCGGGCTGGCGCTGCTCCATGGAGGAGCACAGGGCGGGTGAGGCATGCAGGGACGCTGCCTGGGGTAGGGCAGCAGGGGGCGGTCACCACTCTTCTCCCATGTCTTAACTGGAACCTACCTGACAAACTGAAGACACAGTCAGCCTGAGCTGTATCATAGGCATTCCCTTCCCCATGTCATCCCAAACCCAGGGACTTAGCAGCAACTGAATATTAGGTGTTGCACCTAGGAGACTGTTTTTTTGTGTGTGTGTGAGGAAGATTGGCCCTGAGCTAACATCTGTTGCAATCTTTCTCTTTTTTTGCTTGAGGAAGATTGGCCCTGATCTAACATCCATGCCAGTCTTCCTCTATTTTGTATGTGGGACACTGCCACAGCATGGCTTGATGAGTGGTGTGTAGGGCTGTGCCCAGAATCCGAACCCATGAACCCCAGGGCCACCAAAGCTGAGAGCAAGAACTTAACCACTATGCCACCAGGCCAGCTCTGCGAGACTGTTTTGATGCCATGCCTCTAATGAGTCTTGGCAAATGGGGATACAAATGCTTTCCGTTTTTCAAAATAGGATTTTCACCTCTGTACTTCCTTTGAACTTATAACAGCGTCATGAGGAAGGTAGAGCAAGTGTTATGTGGATCACAGAGAGGTTAAGTGAGCTGCCTGAGGCCACACAGTTTGTGAGTGCTGGGGCTAGGGTTAGAATCTAAGCTTCTTGACTCTTGTTTACTCTGTTCCGCTGAGCACCACCTTATTCCATGGTGTGTATAGTATATGGCTGTACGGTAGTGGGAGTGGTAACAGCCAGCCCTTGTGTAGCACTCATTGTGGGCCAGGCCCTGTTTTAAGCACTTTACATATATTAGCTCACAACAGTCCTCTGAGGTAGGATCTGTTGTCATTCCTGTTTTCTAGACGAGAAGACTGAGCCAGAGAGAGCTTAAGTAATTAACCAAACCAAAGTCACTAGCTGGAAAGTGGCAGAGCCAGGGTTCCCACCCGGGCAGCTAGCACCTGCTAGTCCCTGCCTGCTCCTCCTGTGAATCACCATGATTGCTCAGGTCAGGGGCGCACGGGGTTGACATGCCCCTGCCATTCCATCTCTGCACCTGGGACACGGCTACTGCGGCCTGCTGGGTAAATACAGTGACATGTGGTCTCAACTCCCGGGCCATCAGGAGTTGGCTAGAGGACAGTCTGAGCCTAAGGGGGGTTACCCCATGGAATGTGGAAACGTGGAGCTCTCCTGACAGAACTTCTGCTCCAAGGCGGAATGTTTCTCAAACAGATAGTGGCCGTCTTTTCCCAGTTCTCAGGAAACTAAGTCAATGAGTAGGATTTTCTGATATAAAGTTTTTCTCATGTATTTTCTTACCCCTTTGCGTATTTGGCTTTGCTCAATTGGAGTGTAGAATGGCATCTGAGCTTTGCACAAAATTGTGTTTGCTGTATACTGTCGCTGCATGGGAAGCGTTCCTCGTCCCTAGGGCTGGGCCCCACCTGGGTCACGGGTGGTGTATTTGGGGGTATTTGTCAATGACTTTTCATGCACTCTTGCAGTTTCTGTCATTTGAGCTGCTCACGGAGCTGGTCCACAGAGCCAGTGTGCATGATGCCCGCGACTTCTCGGTGCACTTTGTGTGTGGCGGCCTGTCTGCCTGCGTGGCCACCCTCGCTGTGCACCCTGTGGACGTCCTGCGCACCCGCTTTGCAGCTCAGGGTGAGCCCAGGGTGAGTGGCCAGGGCAGAGAAGGGGTACATGGGTCGTGGAAGGGAGAAGGGGTGCATGGGTCATGGAAGGGAGAAGGGGTGCGTGGGTCGTGGAAGGGAGAAGGGGTGCGTGGGTCGTGGAAGGGAGAAGGGGTGCGTGGGTCGTGGAAGGGAGAAGGGGTGCGTGGGTCGTGGAAGGGAGAAGGGGTGCGTGGGTCGTGGAAGGGAGAAGGGGTGTGTGGGTCGTGGAAGGGAGAAGGGGTGTGTGGGTCATGGAAGGGAGAAGGGGTGCCTGGGTCGTGGAAGGTGTCCCAGGAGTTGGGGCTCTTTTCCTTAGAGGGAACGAAGCTAGGAGAGCCTGGGGTTTTCAGTCTGCTCATCAGTCTGTTTGTGAAACCTGTAACTGTGCTGGGCACCATGCAGGATGCTCACAGCCTCGCAGGGGAGACAGAACCTACAGGTGGGAAGCAGAGCAGATACTGACCTGTGGGCTGGCCGGGGAAGGCGTCCGGGAGAGTGATATTGAGATCATACCGCTGTATTATTGTGAGAGTGTTTTTGGTTTCCACAAAGAATGGATTGGAGGAAACGGGATAATTGAGTCAGACTCAAGGAAGAACTTACTGAGTGAAAGTGAAGGATTAAACCCTGAGATAGACCTCCTCACCATAATTTCTGTTTCCTGGACGGACGTTAGAATAGCAGTGTGTGTGTGTGTGTGTGTTCTCAACCAAGAAAGAATAATTTTCCTACTGTCTCACTTCTGCTTTAGGATATTGTTGGTGGGGAATGACTCTTTGCTTAAGAATTTGATCTGGGACCAGTTAAGAATAACTGTGGTTTCAGTTCTGCCGGTTCTTTGTGTCGCCTGGGGTGGAGATCCTGGTTTGGGGGCGTCCTTTTGTTTAGGAGACATCTTGCTGACCTTTTTGGTTGAGAAGGGCAAAGTCCCCTGGGAGCAGTCTGGAAGAAAAGGATTGGGGCGTGAGAGCTGGATCACTCTGGATGACACGGCCAGTGGACAATGGAGGCTTGAGGCCCGGGTGGAGACGCGAGATGAGGGGCCCTAGGAACTGAGCAGAGAGACGGAGGGGAAGGGTGCTTACAGGTGGAGAGGACAGACACACCTCAGCAACATGGTGACTGCTGAGATGAAGCAAGACGGCTGGCGGCAGTCCTTCAAGTTCTCTGTTCCGGGTTTGCTGCAATCCTCTCCTCTTACTTTCCAACCTTTAGTAAAAGTCTATGAGAAGGAAAAAGTGAGGACAGTATTAGGAAAAGAGGATAGCGTATTACCTCCCTGGCTTAGGTAATTGAGATGCTGGATTCTAGATTCTGGAGCAATCGGAACATTACATAAAAGTGAAGGGAAGAGACCTGTTTAAAAACTGCAAAACTCTCCACCTTCCTTAGACTAGTACCATCTATAGTATAAATCTTCACCTTTAGAATTCTTTCTTAAAAAATCTCTAATCTATTAGGTGTATAAAGGTTAAAAAGACAGGTAGTTCTTCATAAATTATAATGGAAAAACACCACCATCCGCCCCACCATTTCCAATCCCCAGAGGAGCCACTTTTAATACGTGGAGCTGTTTCTTCCATTATTTCTTCCTAATTTTAGGTGGCATGCTTGTACTGCTGTTTCCTTTCCTTCTTTGTTAAATTACAGGCGGTGACTACTGCCTGCCACTGTGGAAGATGAGGCCGTTCCTCTTACACCGTCACCCTCGTGTGTGCCTGTGCTTCCTCCCCTATCGATTACGGCACAACTGAGTGATAGATTTTGGCTAAATCAATACTCAGTGTTTATGCCATTAGGATTATGTAAATGTTGCTGCTGAGCCTTGAAAGTATTATCATTACATTTTCTTTTATATCTTTGCCTTTCCTGAAGTTAGCAATCACCTTGTGTTTTATTTGTTTAGCTTTCTACATGCTGATCATGAATTCACCCTCAAACACTCTCTCGATCGGGTCCACCTGTGGCCATCAGTCCTGTGTTATTATGGGGCCCCCCGCTCTGGCACCCTTCACCCTCTGGCTTCAGTCTGGACTGTTTACTCTAGGGCTGTTGCCAGCTGTTCTCTTAAGGATTTTCTTCTTGGATTCCATGTCTTTCTTGATTAATCCCTCATTTTGGTGGAGCACATCCTGAGGTGTATCTTCCTTAGAGAAGCCTTGATAGAAAATGCCCTTATTTTCCCCTTACTCTTGACTAATGATTTGGGTAGACAATTCTAGGTAGCTCTCAGTGTTGCTGAAGAGAAGTCCAGAACTGTTGTAATTACTGATCCTTTATAGGAAACCATCCCTCTCCCCTCTTGGGAGCTTTCAGAATCATTTCTTGATCCCTGGCATTCTAGAAATTTACTAGCGGTGTGCACTGGTGCAAGTCTCTTTCATTCATTGTGATGGGCACTTCCTGGACCCTTTAGTCTGGAAACTCATGTCCTTCTTTTTTGTTTTAAATTCTCACTGCCATGGTAGCGCCACAACACTTTCAAACACTACTGATATATTCCCGATTTCTCTTCTGAGGGAGATGAGCAACCTCCGCTGCCGATCCTCCTCTTTCTGCCGAAGGAGATTGGCCAGTCATGTTCTTCATGCCTGGGAAATGGTCATGAATTATTTATTCACAATTGCCTGCCCTCTGTTGTTGTCTTTTCTTTCTTTCATGGGATTCATGTCAGTTGGATGTAGGACATCCTGGATTGATCCTCTGATTGACTTCTCTTTTCTTTACCATTGTTTAGCTCTCTTTGTCTTTCTGGGATATTTCCTTACTTTTATCACTTGGGCCCTTTATTGAAGTAAAATGTTTGCTAACATAAGTTAGTTCCTGAGAGCTCTGTTTTGGTTTGTTTTAGTTAGGTTTATTGAAGTGTAACTTCCATACACAGTAAACTTCACTCTTTTAGTGTACCGTTCTGTGACTTTTAACAAATGCATGTCGTCACATAACCACTGCCATAGTCAAGATAGAAAACAAAAGTTCCATCACCCCCCAAATTTCCTCCTCCTCCTTTGCAGTCAGTGCCTCTCCATGGCCAGCTTCCATTAACACTCGTCTGTTTTTCTGTCTAGAGTTGTGCCTTTTCCAGAATGTCATAGAAATGGAATTATTCCCCACGTAGTTGTTTGAGTTGGTTTCCTTCGCTTGATGTATGCATTTGAGATTCGTCCATGTAGCGTGTGTCAGTAGTTGCTTGGTGCCTTTTTATTGCTGAGTAGTTTCCATTGAATGGGTGTATCATGGTTTGTTAGTTCAAACACATTGAGGTGGTTCTCCAGTTTTTGGCAACTGTGAAGGAAGGCACTATAAACATTCACATACAGGTTATTGTGAGAACATTTCATTTCTCTTGGGTAAATATCTAGGGGTAGGATTGCTGGGTTGTATAGTAAGAAGTTTAATTTTATAAGAAAAAGCCAAACCATTTCCTATGTGGTTAGGCCATTTTGCATTCCCACCAGCAGTTCCACTTGCTTGTTATGCTCACCAATACTTAGTATTATCAGTTTTGTATTTTTATTTTATTCTTTTAAAGTTTAGCCATTCTAATAGGTGTGAAGAGTGGTATTTTAATTTACATTTCTTTAATTATGTTGAGTATCTTTTTTGCATGCTTATTTGCCATCTGTATACCTTTGGTGATATACTTGTTCAAATTGTTTGCCCATTTCTGTATTGGGTAGTTTGTTATTTGTAAAATTTTCTGAGTCTGTGGCTGTCTATTCATTTCCTGACAGTATCTTTTTTTTTTTTTTTTGCGGGGAAAGATTCGTCCTGAGCTAACGTCTGCTGCCAATCTTCCTCTTTTTTTTTTCTCCCCAAAGCCCCAGTACATAGTCGTATATTCTAGTTGTAAGTCCTTCCAGTTCTATGTGAGCCACTGCCACAGCATGGCAACTGACAGACAAATGGCATGGTTCTGTGCCCGGGAACCGAACCCGGGCTGCCAAAGTGGAATGTGTCGAACTTTAACCAGTAGGCCATCAGGACTGGCTCTCCTTACAGTATCATTTGAAGAGCAGATGTTTTTAATTTTAATTTTGATCAAGTCCAGTTTATCACTTTGTTCTTTTATGGATTTTGCTTTTGGTATTTTACCTAAGATAATCTTTGCCTAACTCAAAGTCAGAAAGATTTTCTCTGAAGAGCTCTTTCTTGTTCTCTGAATCTTTTGTTGTTAGTGCCATCAAGTCAGTTCCGACTCCTAGAGCCCTGTGGACAGCAGAGCTGACCCCTACTGTCTTTTTGCACCAGCCTCTCACCTTCCGGTGCTGTGTCAGACACTGCTCCGCTGCTATTCACGGGGTTTTCATGGAGAGTTTTTTTGGAAGTGGGTGGCCAGGTCCTTCTTCCTGGTCTGTCTAGTCTGGAAGCTCCACTGAAACCACCATGGGTGACCCTGCTGGTATTTGAAATACCAGTGGCAGAGCTTTCAGCATCACAGCAACACGCAGCCCCCACTGCATGACAACTGACAGACGGGTGGTGTAGTTCCCTGACTGGGAAATGACTGGGCTGTGGCAGTGAGAGCACGAATCTTAGCCACTAGACCACCAGGGCTGGCCCTCTGAATCTTACCTGTTTTTAAAATGGATCTTCTTCTTTTATCATGGAGGCAATGCCTTCTCTATGGTCTGAGAATATGAGTTATAATTTTGTGGGTGCTTTCTTTTTTCTTTACTTTTCTTCTGCTTTCTATACTGTCTCTTCTTTCCAAATGATTTCTCCTGTCCCCCATTGATCATTTCGGTCTGTTTTTTATGAAGGATTTCCTCAAATGTCTGGTGGCCCTTGACTGCCAGCCTGGTGTTAAGAGGGGGCACAGAGGGGGCCAGCCCTGTGGCCAAGTGGTTGAGTTTGCACACTCCACTTCAGCGGCCCAGGATTTCACCAGTTCAGAGCCTGGGCACAGACCTGGCACCACTCATGAAGCCATGCTGAGGCAGCATCTCACACAGCACAACTAGAAGGACCTACGACTAGAATAGACAACTATGTACTGGGGGGCTTTGGGGAGAAGGAAAAAAAAAAAGATTGGCAACAGATGTTAGCTCAGGTGCCAATCTTAAAAAAAAATAAAATTAAAATAATAATAATTAAAAAGAGGGGCCACACTGGAGACATGAACAGACATTTCTCCAAAGAAGATATACTGATGGCCCATAGGCACATGAAAAGATGCTCATCATCGCTGATCATCAGGGAAATCAAATCAAAACTACACTAAGATATCACCTTACACCCGTTAGAATGACAAAAATATCTAAAACCAATAGCAACAAACGTTGGAGAGGTTGCGGAGAAAAAGGAACCCTCATACACTGCTGGTGGGCATGCAAACTGGTGCAGCCACTATGGAAAACAGTATGGAGATTTCTCAAAAAACTAAAAATAGAACTACCATACGATCCAGCCATCCCACTACTGGGTATTTATCCAAAGAGCTTGAAGTCAGCAATCCCAAAAGTCCTATGCACCCCAATGTTTATTGCAGCACTGTTTACAATAGCCAAGACGTGGAAGCAACCTAAGTGCCCATCAACAGACGAATGGATAAAGAAGATGTGGTACATATATACAATGGAATACTACTCAGCTGCAAAACAGAACAAAATCATTCCATTTGCAATAACATGGATGGACCTTGAGAGAATTATGTTAAGTGAAATAAGCCAGCGAGAGAAAGATAATCTGTGTATGACTCCACTCATATGAGGAATTTAAAACTATGGACCAAGAACAGTTTAGTGGATACCAGGGGAAAGGTGGGGTGGGGGGTGGGCACAAAGGGTGAAGTGGTGCACCTACAACATGACTGACAAACATTAATGTAGAACTGAAATTTCACCAGATTGTAACCTATCAATAACTCAATAAAAAAAAATAATAATAAAAAAATATCAAAAAAAAAAAAAAAAAAGAGGGGCCACAGAAAAGCAGGGCGAGACTGGGTGTGTGGGCAGGCTTGTTGGCTGATGGCCTTCCTCTGAGGCCCAGCTCTTTGATGGAAGTGTCCAGGGTGAAATCCTTTGGTGGCTGCCAGCGTCTGGAAGCCAAGTAGTGAGGAGGGGCTGGCAGTCCTCTCTGCTCAGTGTGGACTTTCCCTTGGTCACCTGCTGTTGGTGCGATGCTCCACTGTACCCACAGCAGGGCAGGGTCAGCCCCTGTCGTCCATTGTAAGGAATGTGTGTTTCATAGAAGGATACTAGGCAAAACCAATGGCCTGTAGTCTTCCTGCACAGAGATCACCTGTGGACAGTTTAAGAAAGGTTAAATATATGCACATGGCAAAAAATCCAAATAGCATAAAATGGTAATAGTCAATCTCCCTCCTCTGGCTCCCCTCCCACCCCCGCCCACACCCCTTTCCCTCTGTGGAGGTGATGATCGCTGTTCCTCGTTCTCGTGCATCCTTGGTGGGGGTTGATCTCTGCACACAGCTTGTTTCCTCCACAAACACTCTGCCCGCTCTTCTGCATCTTGCTGTGTCCGTTTGACTATCTATTGGGGGATTATTTCCTTTCAGTTGTGTAGATTGCATCATCCTGTTTTAACAGCTACACAATGTTCTGGTGAGTGCGTGTGCCATAACTGATGTACCCACTCACCCAAGGGTGGACATCACATCTTTTGCTGCTCCACAGGATGCTGCAGCGACCATCTCTGGGCACGTACTTCCATGCCCTCATGCAGATTTATCAGTCGTGTAAATAGCTAGAAGGAGAGTTGCTGGAAAACTCCACCCTTGGGTTTTTGTCCAGCATTTTCTTTGTCCTCTTGGGAGGAGAAGTAATGCTCCCGGTAGCTGGGTCTTTGGACGAGGGGAAATACCTGATATGGGCTGTGTTCTAGGCTTGAACTCCCGCACCACACTCACTCGAGTTGCATGTGTGGTGTCCAGGTCTATAAAACCCTGCGAGACGCCGTGGTGACCATGTACAGGACCGAAGGCCCCTTGGTCTTCTACAAAGGCTTGAACCCCACCATGCTCGCCATCTTCCCCTACGCCGGGTTCCAGTTCTCCTTTTACAGCTCCTTGAAGCACGCGTATGAGTGGGTCATGCCAGCCGAAGGAAGGAAAGACGGTGAGACAGCCCTCACACGAAAGGGAACCTGGGTCTCCATTCCACCCCACTCCCAAGCCGTAACATCTCTTTCCGAATCATGTAGGAAATAAGGTTTTCCTGTCAGAAGCTGAGACCCCCCCCTACCCCCAGGTTCTCTGAACCTGGCTCTGTGATGCAGCCCACAAAACAAACCAGCCCGGCCGCTGACGGATGACTTTATTTCTTCCAGCTCTTGCCACACCCATCAGTGGCATCATCAACATTTACTTCCAACTACTGGTCGTGGTTTTCATTTTTGTCAGAGCTCCAGCTTGCAGGCTGCCTGGTTTTGGTTGGGTTTTGGTTGGGTTTCGTCTGGGCAGGATGTGGACGGGGAGGGGCAGGCCTCGCGCTGAGTCCCACGCCACAGCCTGCCGCAGGCCCTTGTTGCCTCCAGCGGAGATGACTGGTAAAGGCTCACAGCCCTCCTGCCATCAGCCTGGCCAGTCTGCACCTCTTGTCATTCTTGCCGAGCGTGGCCGTGTCTGCATCTCTCTCTCCTGGATTAAATTCCTCTGAGATCAAGGTTGTTTGTGGGGTTTTGTTTTATGGTGGAGGATTAGACCTCATGACCTTGAAATTGTCTACCCAAGGTTGCATTTCTCTCGTTGTTTCCCCTTAATCCGGCTTCTCTGGTTCAGGGAACCTCAAAAACCTGCTTTGTGGCAGTGGAGCTGGAGTCATCAGCAAGACCCTTACGTATCCCCTGGACCTCTTCAAGAAACGGCTGCAGGTCGGAGGCTTTGAGCAGGCCCGAGCCACCTTTGGCCAGGTGAGCTGTCCCCGGATCCCTGCCCCTCACTGGGCACATGAAGAACTGGGTCAGTTCCTGCCTACCGGGCAGCATGAGCCCCCACAGCCCTTTCACTCCCAGCCTGTCCCCAGGGATCCCCGAGCACACGGGAAAGCAGCACACAGAGCCCTGTGTATAGAGGGCGCTGTGGAAAGGTCCAGGCAAAGGATTCACAGTGTCTGCTCTTAAAAAGCATCCAGTTCAGGGGCTGGCCCCATGGCTGAGTGGTTAAGTTCACGTGCTCCGCTTCGGCGGCCCAGGGTTTTTCCGGTTCGGATCCTGGGCGCAGACATGGCACCGCTCATTAGGCCACGCTGAGGCGGCGTCCCACATACCACAACTAGAAGGACCCACAACTAGGAAATACAGCTATGCACTGGGCGGCTTTGGCAAGAAAAGGCAGGAAAAGTAAAAAAAGTAAAAAAAAAAAGATTGGCAACAGTTGTTAGCTCAGGTGCCAATCTTTAAAAAAAAAAAAAGTGTCCAGTTCAGTTTGGGATGAAGGGTATACTCACATAAGAAAGGTCCCTGGGCTGGCCCAGTGGCGCAGCGGTTAAGTTCACACGTTCTGCTTCGGCGGCCTGGGGTTTGCCAGTTCAGATCCCGGGTGCAGACATGACACTGCTTGTCAAGCCATGCTGTGGCAGGCGTCCCACATATAAAGTGGAGGAAGATGAGCATGATGTTAGCTCAGGGCCAGTCTTCCTCAGCAAAAAGAGGAGGATTGGCAGCAGAGGTTAGCTCAGGGCTAATCTTCCTCAAAACAAAAAAAAAAGAAAAGAAAAGAAAGAAAGGTCCCCAAAATATTAAAGAACATGGAGGAGACTCACCCTGGTGCATGGGCTGCTTCACTTTATGCTGGAGGTGTTCCTGGAAAGGGGTGAGTTTGGTCAACTAAATTATATTTTAAATGCACCAGAAGAGTTTGTCATCCGTAGAAGCCCCACTGTAGGTAATTTGGTAATATTAGTAATCACTCCTTAGTCAGCTTAGATTGTCACATCACTCCTTTTGGCACGCTCATTTTAGCAGTGGTGGGGGTGGGGTACGGCAAGTGGGGGTAATCCAGGACTTTCCCCCGGGACCTGGGAACCTGGGATGTCAAGGCATGAAGAAAGGTGCCTGACAGACGTCAGAGGGGAGGGACGCCTTGGCAGGGGAGGCAGAGAAGGGAGAGAGCGCTCCTGACTTGGGGGAAAAGAAAGAATTGGGTTTATAGTTGTAAGACATTTTCTTTGTAGAAAACTTGAGAGAATTCAGATAGACAAAAAGAAAGAGAAAAATCAGGGGCCAGCCTGGTGGCATAGCAGTTAAGTTTATGTGCTCTGCTTCTGAGGCCTAGGGATCACAGGTTCACATCCTGGGCTCGGAGCTACACCCTTCATCAAGCCGTGCTGTGGTGCGCGCCACATTCAAAACAGAGAAAGATGGCACAGATGTTAGCTCAGGGCCAGTCTTCCTCTCTCTCTCTCTCTCTCACACACACACACAAAATATGTATATATTTAAATTTCCTGTCACTCCACCACCACCCACCCAGAGATCATCAAACAGAACCTTGGCTGTAGTTTTATTTCTTTGCATAAATAGATATATCTGTACATTTTAACAAAAATGGGGTTGTATACAAAGTTTTCTAACGTCTGTTTTCCATTTGCCAACTTGTCCTGAAGAACAGTTTGACTTTGGACAGGGAGGGAGGAGGGAGGCCCTGCTCCTAATGGAAACTGATGTGAGCCCTTTGGCTGGAAGTGGGCGGGGCCAGTGGGAGGGCCAATGGGGGATAAGGGTGGGTCTGGGAGGGAAGTTGAGGCTGAACGGTGGAGCACCCAGGCCACGGAGCTTGGACTTGATTCTTTATAATGTCGTTTTCATCATCACCATCATCGTTGGGAGTGATTGGAGCTTCTGGAGGGGAGCAGCTGAGTAGAGCTGTGCCTTGGGGACAGGGGTCTGGCAGCAGTGTGTGGTCAACTGGAGAGGGCAAGGCTGGAGGGGGTCACTGGTCAGGTTAAGAGCTAGGAAGGGGGACTGCCCCGTGGCCAGGTGGTTAAGTTCGAGCACTCCTGGGTGCGAACATGGCACCGCTCATCAAGCCATGCTGAGGTGGCATCCCACATGCCACAACTAGAAGGACCCACAACTAAAAATATATAGCTATGTACCACGGGGCTTTGGGGAGAAAAAGGAAAAATAAAATCTTGGAAAAAAAAAAAAAACCAGAGATAAGAAGGGCCAGATCCAGATCTGCTGCCCAAGGGGGACCAGGTGGGATGGGATTAAGGGTCAGAGGGGCCTCTGGGAAGAGGTTCCAGAGCGCTCACTGGGTCCTTAAGAACCACAGTCAGTGGGAGCCTCCTGGGCAGGAAGGAGCTCTGTCCAGTGCTGATTTCCAGGCACTTCATCTGTTAGGTCTGAATTAGCCCACTTGCAAGGGAAAGAATGAGGTTAACTTATTCTCTGTCTTTTTTACGTTCCTTCCTTCATCCAGCAAATATTTATTGGAAGCTATGAAGTGTCAAGTGCTGTATTGACAAAAAGAATAGAGCCAACATCTGTGCTTTTTATGTGTTTTTTTGAGGAAGATTAGCCCTGAGCTCACATCCGTGCCCATCTTCCTCTCCTTTATACGTGGGATGCCTGCCACAGCATGGCTTAACAAGCAGTGCCATGTCCGCACTCGGGATCTGAACCAGCGAACACCGGGCCCGCGAAGTGGAACCTGCGAACTTAACCACTGCGCCACTGGGCTGGCCCCCAACATCTGTGTTTGAATCACCTCCTCTCTCCTTAACCAGAGTAACCTTCTTCTCCTCAGGTTCGAAGCTACAAGGGCCTCCTGGATTGTGCCAGGCGGGTGCTGCGAGAGGAGGGTGCACAGGGCTTCTTCAAGGGCCTGTCCCCTAGCCTGCTGAAGGCCGCCCTCTCCACCGGCTTTGTGTTCTTCTGGTATGAGCTCTTCTGTAACCTCTTCCACCACATGAAGAAGGCAGACAGCTAGCCTTGAGGGCGGGAGGGTGGCCTGAGGTCTTGTACCGGAGGCAACCTCCTGAAAGAAGTAAGACTTGATCTCCAGTGTCGTGTTGCACTGAGAGGTGCTGCCTGGTCCATCCCTTCAAGCCAGCCGTCTTGAGCCTGAAGAGCCATAGGGAGCAGGGCAGCAGCCTTGATCCCACCAGCTTGGACGCCACCAGAATGGCAAGGGCTTTCTCCCCTTCAAGAGCGCGGGGAGAGCACAGGGCCTGGTCTGTGGGGCCCCAGCCGCGCCAGTCGGAGGAGCTTGAAGTTGCTTCTCTGTTTAGCCCACGCTTGCTCTCAGGGCAGCAGCCGCCATCCCGCACTTCTTCGCCCTGTCTGTCCAGAGAACACTCCTGGCTCTGGGTGGGGTGGCAGCTTGAGTGTGAGGCTGGGACCAGGCCTTTGCAGGGGTCTGGTCCCCACACTTGGGCTCTTATTCCTACCGACTTATTGATAGGCATTAAAGCTAAAAGCACATTCGTATCTTACTCCTCCGTCTTCCCTTCCAAATCATATCCCTCCTCACAAAGTATGAGGGAAGGATCCCTGCCTTCCTCCAATTCTATTTTTCTCAGTAGTTGCCTCCCTCAGGCAGCTTTGCTTCTAGCTCTGGGTGCAGAGTCCAGGCTGAATTGGTCACTTTATAAACACCCTGTGCCCAGACCTTTGTGTCTGTAAATTTCCCACTCAGGCTGCTCTCCCCTGGGGCAGGACTGCTCATGGCCGAGAGCCTCTAGGGAAAGCAGAGACCAGCGGCCCCATGGGAAGTGGGGGATGTGCTCGTGGGACGTGCTGATGGGTAAAGGCAGCAGCTCTTGTCCCAGTCTACCAGGATCACTCTTTCCCTGGGGGCTGGGTTGGCCCTCCTGGGTTGGGAGGAGCTTGGAGCTGGGCCAGATGGCATCAGCTGCCCGATCAGGGTGTTCCTCCTTGGCTCAGCATGGTGCTGTGTGTACCCCCTGTAACCGAGGAAGGGCCACGCTCTGAAGAAGCCCGGTGAAGGGATGGTGGAAGGAAGGGGCTGGGCAGACAGCCTAGTGAGGGCACATTTGGCGAGGGCCTTGGGTTATGTCTGGGACCCCAAATCCTGAAGTTTCCGTGCTCTTGGCTGCTGATTGTGAAGGTCCAGGCTATGGCTGGAGGGAACTCTGATACCCACAGAGTTTTGGGCACTCAAGGCCTGGGCTTGAGACTGCTGTGAGGCAGCTGCCTGAATGTATTTTTTATAAAATTCACTTGAAGTAAACTTTCTTCTTGTCATCTCTCCTGCTCATTGCTTTCCATTCTCTTTCTCATCTATTGTCTGACTACTTTGGTGACTTTTTTTTTTCTTTTTGCTGAGGAAGAGTTACGCTAGCTAACATCTGTTGTCAATCTTCCTCTTTTGTTTTTGAGGAAGATTAGCCCTGAGCTAACGTCTGCCACCAATCCCTCTCTTTTTTGCTGAGGAAGAATGGCTCTGAGCTAACATCCGTGCCCATCTTCCTCTACTTTATATGTGGGACACCTACCACAGCATGGTTTGACAAGCAGTGCTTAGGTCTACACCTGAGATCCGAACCCCCGAACCGCGGGCTCCCGAAGTGGAATGTGCAAACTTAACTACTGTGCCCCAATCTTTGTCTTTTTGCTTGAGGAGGATTCACCCTGAGCTAACATCTGTGCCAGTCTGCCTCTGTTTGGTATGTGGGTTGTGCCACAGCATGGCCACTGACAAATGGTATAGGTCCGTGCCCGGGAACCAAACCCAGGCCACCGAAGTGGAGCCTGCGGAACTCAGGCGGGCCCCACTTTGGCAGCTCTTCTGACAGGAGGAGAGAACTGTGGCACCAGGAAACAGCCTTCTACAATACTTTCTTGTCTAAGTGATGGGAAGGGGCAGCTCTTTTCCAGCCCTTTCTGTATGCCCTTCTGCAACCCAGGGACAACCTCAGGGATGGCCCTGTCTGGGCTGCTGGGCCCACCCCTCTCCCCCGGCCCTGGCCAAGAAAGACCGGGCCAGGGGCTTGCTCAACTTAAGGGTCACTCCCAACACCTCGCAGGGCAACTGGGACCCTCTCTCTTGGTCTGGCCCATTGATTTCAACTTATTTTACCAGTATCGTTTGTACTTAGAGTAGGAGAGCGGGTTAGTGGGGCTCGATCCGGCCCTTACAGCCTCCCACCTCCCCCTCCCCCGCTTCTCCTCTACTTGGGGGGGGTGGGAGTGGGGGTCACGCGGACACCACATGTGAAGTCCTGCCCCTCCAGCCATCTCTCCTCACCCCACCCCGCCCGGTGCGGACCACGCCCTCCGCAGGCTTCTCCCACGCCGAGGGCCAGGCCGAGTGTCCCCTTCTGACCCATTTTTAACCTGAGCCTCTGGCGTGGAGGCGTGGTGGGGGCGTGCCACTGCTTAAAATTGAGGGCTTGAGTGGGCGGAGGAGCAGGTCCGGCCCAGGGCCCAGGAACCGTTGTGGTCCTGGACAAGACCCAGGGCAAACTGGGTGAGGAGAGGACAGGGCCGGCGAGGGCAGCGTCGCCGGGGCCCCGGCAGGTGGCGCTGGCGAGGCCCGCCCCCGAGCCCTCCCCAACGCCCGCTTGCCCGGCCCCGCCCCGGCGCCGCTCTAGGAAATGACCTAAGCCGTGGCGAGGCGCGGCCGGCGGCACCAGCAGCGCCGCGGACGCGGGGCGCGCGCACTATGCCCGCCGAGCGGCCTCCGGGCACGCGGGCACGGCGCTGGCGCGGCAGGTGGGTGTCGGCGCTCACGCCGCCTCTCCCGCCCCGGGGACCCTGGACGGCGGGCTCCGCCGCGGGCCCTGCGCCGCAGGGAAGGGCGTTCCGGGCTTAGGGATGCTGCCCGGGTCTGGAGACGCCCAAGGTCGTCTCCTTTGACCAGGGGGGAGGCGCCGAGTCCGGAGAGGGGACTCTAACGGGGACTGCCTCTGGGGGACGCGTCTTCCCGCTCCCTCTTTAAGAGGAAGGATCCCGAACGAAGCTCAGGAATTGGGAGTCCTGAGTGGGCAGTGCCAGGTTCCTGCCGCTCCGGAGGCCAGTTTAACCAGTCCGTCCCGAGGAGAAGCTGGCCAGCACAGGGGAAGTTCGGGCTCGACCGTCAGTCGAGCGGCGGAGGAGGCTCCTGCACCACTCACGCGGGCTGGCCCCTGCCGACCCCAGGGCCGGAGGGCTGGGTTTTGTGGACTGCGAAGGATTCTGACTGAGGCTGAGGGGGACGGTTTGGGAGAGGGGCTTGGAACCCTGCTGAGACAGAGCTGTCCGCAGCTTAGAGCCCCCAGCCTTTTCACTCGCCGGGAATCGTGCTGAGCCAGCAGCTTCCAGGCCGGTTTATATAGCTAGGGCAAGCGTCTAATATCCACCTATCTACACCCCTAGGTCAGCGCACCCCACCCTGCCCTTGGTATCAGCTGAGAATAACTCTGTCTCGTGTTAGGACACGCGCATTCACTCTTCATTTCTTTACTCTCGTGTAATCGCAGAAGCTACAGGGGTTCCTAAACTGAGCAGCATGTGCCTGGCTGATGCCCAGTCTCCACCAGAAGCCAAGCTTGGTGGGCTCTCAGCTAACCACCGAATGCCGTGAACCTCCCAGGAGCCCCTGTCCCAAGCGCGGGCCAGCCCCACCCAAGGCCTGCAGGACCCATGCTGCACACCTGAGTCTTCTCCCTTCACCTCTCCTCTTCCAGGTGCCGTCATTAGTCCCACCCCAGTAAAGAGCTACTGGGGTTGGGTGGTCATGGGGGAGCCTGGTAGAGAGGAGTATAAAATCCAGTGTTTTGATGCAGAGACCCAGCAACTGCTGAAGACAGCACTCAAAGGTGAGCATGGGGAGCGCTCCTGAGCCTGGGTCCAGAGCTGCAGGGAAGGGGCAAAGGGGGCCAAGGGGACGGGACTGGAGGACTGAGCCCTAGCCCGGGAATGCCCAGCCCTCCCTTTGCTTTCAGAGGAGTCAGCAACATAACTCGAACAGGAAGAAAGCTACACTTAGGCCAGTATTTGGGAGTATGAATCATAGAGTCACGTCTCAGACTGTAGAGTTTTTTTTTTTTTTTGAGGAAGATTAGCCCTGAGCTAACATCTGCTGCCAATCCTCCTCTTTTTGCTGGGGAAGACTGGCCCTGAGCTAACCCTGAGCTAACATCCGTGCCCATCTTCCTCTACTTTATATGTGGGACGCCTGCCGCAGCATGGCTTGCCAAGTGGTGCCATGTCTGCACTCGGGATCCGAACCGGCGAACCCTGGGCCGCTAAAGTGAAACGTGCGCACTTAACCGCTGAGCCACTGGGCCAGCCACTGTAAGGACTTTTTTTAAAGCTTAAGTACCCATAAAGGGGTAGGGCACAGAGAACACAGTTCCTGCCCCTTTAAGTCCTTACATTCGACCTGGTTTCTGCGTTGCTGCAGCCAGCTCTCTTGAATATGCAGAGCTGCCTGACTTGGGACAGAAGATGGAGTGTTCTGCTTGGCAGAAGAGATGTAGTAATTGTCCTGGACTGATGCCCTCCTGCAGCACTCAGGAGTTTGACTCAGCTGACAAATAGCAATGGCCATCATGTGCCAAGTGGGCCTGTGGGCGAGGCTCACTCTTGTCAGGGGTACTTGTGTATTTATTATAAGAATACTTTTTTCTGTAAAATTGCTGTCGAAGACACTGTTATTTGGTGCTCCTTCCTCAACCTAGTGCCAGGAAAATGTGTCCTAAAAAACGAGCATTCTTACTTTGATTAGTCTCTAACAGCCACATAACCCTCCCCTTTTCCTCTGATTGGGCCACCAGGAGGCTCAGAGCTAGAGCTGCTCCTATGCGTGGTTACTGTCCTCCTTCCCTGTTTTCCGGTCTCTTTCAATATAAGCGTACAATGGGAGTGCTCTTTGCTCTTTTGTAAACATCTCAAATCCTTCTTAGAAGCAGGTAGAGGCAAAAGTGAGAAACAGCTCTAGACTCCCTATCTTTACTACCCTAGATCCAGGTGCCGTGGACTTGGAGAAAGTGGCCAATCTGATTGTGGACCATTCTCTGCAGGACAGTGTGTTCAGCAAAGAAGCAGGACGAATGTGCTACGCCATCATTCAGGTTGGGTGGGGTCGGTAAAGAGGGGAGATGCTTTGAGGAAGGTGCTTCAGGAGTGGGCAGAAGGCCTGGCCAGCAGGGCAGAGATGTAAAGGGGTTCTCTCAGAGGCAGAGAAAGGAGCAGGACAGGCAGGCCTTCAGCTGTGGAAGCTTGGGTGCGGCTGCAGTGGCACCATCTGGTGCCACTCACCATCCTTTCCCTGACTCACAGGCAGAGAGCAAGCAAGCAGGCCAGAGTGTCTTCCGGCGTGGACTCCTCAACCGGTTGCAGCAAGAGTACCAGACTCGGGAGCAGCTGCGAGCCCGCTCTCTGCAGGGTTGGGTCTGCTATGTCACCTTTATCTGCAACATCTTTGACTACCTGAGGGTGAGGCCCCAGCAGCCACCTCATGCAGCAGGATGGCCTGTCTCCCACGGCCACTAAGCCGGTGCTCTGGCCCCTGCTCTCCCCCCACAGGTGAACAACATGCCCATGATGGCCCTGGTGAACCCCGTCTATGACTGCCTCTTCCGTCTGGCCCAGCCTGACAGTCTGAGCAAGGAGGAGGAGGTGGGTGGCCCTGGCACAGAAGGCTGTGGAAGTGGGCAGTCTTTGGCTCAGCTCAGAATGCCAGCACTGTCCATGGAGGCTTTCCAGGGCATCGCTTCCTGGGGCAGGAGCCTGGTGGGGGCATTTAAAGCCTGTCAGTTGCAGGACAAGTGGCAAGGTCTGGAATTTATCCAGAACAGAGAGCAGCCAAAAGCTACTGGCTCAGAGGCTTCCGTCCCAGCAGGAAAGCCAACCTATGAGAGGATACATCTGTGCATACAGAGGGTCTAGAAAACAAACCAGGCACAGAGTGTGGAGAAGGTAGAAAAGTAGGGTTAAGGGCCAGCCCTGGTGGCCTAGTGGTTAAGTTCACATGCTCTGCTTCAGCGGCCCAGATTCAGTTCCTGGGCGCAGACCTGCACCACTCGCCAGTGGCCATGCTGTGGCGGTAGCCCACATATAAAATAGAGGAAGATATGGCAACAGATGGTAGCTCAGGGTGAAATCTTCCTCAGCAAAAAAAAGTAGAGTAAAGCAGCACAGTTTGGAGACAGGGCCTGAGTCCAGCCTGGCCCAGATGAGAGACCTTAGGCAAGTCCCCAAACTTCTCTCATGTTAAGATGTGGATAATACCCCCTGGGTGGCATGAGGATGAAGTGGGGAAATGTGTGTACAGGGCCAAGCACAGTGACTGGCAAGCAGCAAGCGCTCAGTAAATGGCTGCTCTGTGTGATAGGCTGGCCCTGCCGGGGGTCACCTCCCACTGCCCCCTGCAGGTGGACTGCCTGGTGCTGCAGCTGCACCGGGTCGGGGAGCAGCTGGAGAAGATGAACAGGCAGCGCATGGATGAGCTCTTTGTCCTGATCCGGGATGGCTTCCTGCTCCCAACTGGCCTCAGCTCCCTGGCCCAGCTGCTGCTGTTGGAGATCATTGAGTTCCGGGCAGCTGGCTGGAAAACGACCCCAGCAGCCCACAAGTATTACTACAGTGAGGTCTCTGATTAGGCCTCCAGATCAGGCTTCCTCACCAGCAGCACTGGCCTTTCTTCTACCCACCTCCCAACCTGGAAGTGGAGTCTTTGCCTTTCCCAAAGACTTTTTCCCTTCCAGACTTTCAACAGCTCCCAAGATGTTTCCCACTTACACACTGGTCCTGCCCTGAGCACTTTCCTCTCCCCCATTCATGGATTAGGGAAGACACCAAACGGACCTGTCCCCACAGTCCCATCAGCCTCTCTCCCCCATCACCTTCCACCTAGGCAGAGAAGGGCAACTCCTAACAACCGGTGCACTGTGTAAACACTGGTGCAACAGCTAGTTCCGTGCCTCCATTTCCCATCTGTAAAATGGGTACCCATAGCCACTGGTGGGATGCACTGGGATGTCAAGGGGCAGAAGCAGAGCATACGTCACACCAGGAACTGCTTTTTATACATTTTGTACAAGGACTACTTTGAAAATAAGCATATTTCCTCCAGTTGGTTTCAATGAATGGCAGTACCACATCACATGCTATACTATTCAAGGTGAGACTTTTCTAATAAACCTTTTCTGATACTAAAACCGCTTCCTTTCCTAGCATCCAAAGGTCCACTCCACGCTGAGGGAAGAGATGGCTGGATGGGCCCTAAGTTTCCTGGGGGAAATCCAAGTTGATGTGTTCCTTCTTTGCAAGGAGACAGGGGAGGGAGAGCAAGTTCTAGCCCCAAAGAAAGAAGGACTAACAAGCAATAAACATGCTGCTCCATCCTTTCTGTGAGGCCTGCCTGCCCTAGAAAAGGAACTACAGCCTTAACCCACAGGTAATTTTCAACATGGCAGTCGTTCACATTGTTTCTTGCAGCCGAGTGCCCTGGGCTCCTCCTAGAGCCTCTACCCTCCCTCTACCACCAGCGGTAGTGGGCCAGGGCACGGTTGGCCTCAGCCATCTTGTGCATGTCGTGCTTCCTCTTGATCACAGGGCCCTGGTTGTGAAAAGCCTCCAGCAGCTCATGCGACAGCTTCTCTGGCATCAGCATCCGCCGGTGCTTCTTCTCCCTGCACTCAGTAATCATCCACTTCATGGCCAGGAAGCGACGACGCCGGTCGCCTAGTGGCACAGGGACCTGGGCAAGATAGGATGTGGGCACAGTGGTCCAAGAAGTTGCCAGCGCTGCAGTCTCCTTCCTCCCTGAGCTCTAAGGAGTAGCCACAGGTTCCCTCTGGGTCAGCCCTGGCAAGGCTCCTGAGGAGAGAGGCCTGTCTATTCCTCTCTGAGCTTCCTTCACCCCTGGGTGACTTCAGTGTAGCAGATATTAATGAGCAAATACTCATTTAGCACTGACCTCTTTCACTTCGAGGTGGAAGCTCAGCCAAGTTGATACAGGCACCAATTGGGAAAAACCCGTCAGCCGGGGTGATTTAGCTAACTCAGATAATGGGGGCCAAAAAACAAGACGCTCTTGTCCAAGAATCATTTGCTGGGCCCCCACTATGTGCCAGGTACCATGCTAGACCCTAGAGACACAGACATTAATAAAAAAGTCACTACTTTGATGAAGTTTACATTGAAAAAAGAGAAGACGAGAACATCCACTTATGACAATGAAGTATAACTAAATGGTATGATAGAGACGCCAAGTTCAGTTCAACAAATAGTGCTGAAGCATCAGTTACGGTTCAAGTGCTACACTTGACACTGGTGTATAAAGATGAGGTGTAAACGTAGTCCCTCACCATGAGAAGCTTACAGTTTAGAACGCAGGATGCTAGACAAAAGGGGGGTGGGGCAGGCTTCCAGAAGAGGTCATTTGGCTATTACTTTGCTTACTTTCTTTTCCATCTTCTGCCTGTGGTTTTTATACTCGGGCTCAGAGGAGCAGATCCTGACAGCCCCTGGTCCCTAGAAAGCTATCAATCTTGGCCTAACTCTGGGCCCTCCTATCCCCAAGGACCCCCACATCTTGTTTCACATGTGGGCAGCCCTGCTTCCAGGCCCTGACCACTCACCTGGTAGAAATGGCCACCCCTGAGGATGGGTACCAGCCCAATCACAGGCTCACAGTTTTTCAGGGCTTGGTGGAAGATGGTATAGGGGTTGCGTTCAATGGTTGCCTGTTCCTCTGCAGAGGCAGCATGGTACTTCTCAAACTGCTTCCTTTTCACAGCTTCCAGAGTCTGCAAAGATATACAGTGAAAGAGGCTACCCCAGGCTCCCTAAAGGGTTTACCTGGCTGAGCTAGAATCCTGCCCTCTACTTCCATCATCTCATTCTTCTATAGCTCTGCAGCTCCTCACTCAGCACTTCTAAAACAAAGTTCTTAAGTGCCTCCCTTAAGTACCTTTCTTGGACTAGGACAGAAAGAGTGGGCTAAGATTTGTGATGTGGGGGTGGAATGGCAGTTGTTGACTCCCGCAGGACTTCATTAAAGCCTCCACCTCCACACATACATACAGTAAAGTTAATTTCAATGACAGGTATACGAATCCATTCTTTTTTATGCTAAACTGAAAGAGCCAAGTACCAAGCTATAGGGAAGAGAAAGATGACAGGTACCGTTTACCTGTGTCATGAGGGATCTGGCCAATACTTTGTTTCCTCCTTTCATCATCATGTTGGTGAATTTACTTCAAGAAGAAAAACAAAATGTTTAGCTTTCCAAGGCTGTATCACGGAATCCTTACTGTAGACCCTCCCCGGTATAGCCCTAGTCTGTGGAACAAGTGTTTGTTTCCATCTAACCTGATCACGGGGTCTTCAAACACAGAGCATGTTTTCGTCGCTGGGGCGGCTTTGATAAGCTGAGTCTTCCTGAGCTCCCGCTCATAGTTCTCCTCCTCAGTCAGCTCGGCCAAGGGCTTGCGGTAATACTCCTTGTCAATATGGGGGTCCTTGTATTCAGGACCATAGCGGCTCCACCTCACCTGGGTTAGCCTGGGAGGAGGAAGAGGCGGGCAAAAGCCGACTCCATCAGTGAAAAGGCTTGACTTCACAATAGGCGTGTCTGCCAACCCGCCCACGAGTGAGAGCGGCCCAGGGACTGCTAGCCAAACCTGAACCGCAATCAATAATTCTGGCTCTTGTCCCAAGAGGTAGGAGGACCTCCCCCAAACAGGCGAGGAAAGTCTCCTCCTCGTCAAGCGCCAACGGTAAGGACAGGCTCCTGACCCTCAGGATAGGCGCCCCGCTTATGCGTCTCTCTCCGCATCTCCCAACAGAGAAAATCCCAGCTCTGAGCTCTTTCACGAGACCGCACTTGCAGCTCCGAGTTCGAATCCCCGCGGGCGGGGAGCAATCACTAAACCTTCAGACAGGTCCAAAGTCACGCAGCTAGTGTAAGAGGTTTGGACTGAGACATCCCGGCCCCATGCTCTCTCCAGCTCCCCGCACGGCTTGTCTGTGGCCTCTTTCCTTCCCCACAGGTATCCCCGTGAAGAGCCAAGCGGCCCCCCAGCTGCCCGCCGCCCTCTCACCCTGGAAGCCGCAGGACAGCGTTCCGCAACCCCAGCGCCAGGCCCGACCACGCTCTCGCAGCCTTCACCGCGGGGGCAGCCATCTTGGCTGGCCACGAGGACCCCACAAGGACTGCCCTCGGCGTGCCTGCGTGCCTGAGCGAGTGACGGAAGACAGGGAAAAGGCTCCACGGGGTCCTAAATCTGTGCATCACCCATTTAATCTGGGCGTTAAGAGTCTCTCACTCCGAGGCCCAAAGGGAAGAGTAAAAAGAAACATTCGTCCCCCCCATTTTCCGTCGAAATCCGGCGCGACCCTCGGTGGCAGCGCTCGCTCCTCTCAGGCCCCCATGCAGGCTCCGCCCCGGCTCGTCTCTTGCAGGTTCTCGCGAGGTTTGAGGCGGCGGGGCCGGCCCGGGCGGCTGCAATATGGCGGAGGCGGAAGGGGAGAGTCTGGAGTCCTGGCTGAGTGAGTAGCCGCGGCCGCTTCTGCCTGCCCTCGAGCCGCCGAGCTGCCCCTCTCCTCACCCATAGGCCCCCTCCCTGGGCGCCTTGACGGCGCCGCCTTGCAGCCCGCTTCTGTGCTTCCCCCCGGCGCGAGCATTCCATGATCACGCCCCTTCCCCAGCAGGGCGCCCTGGCCCCCGCCCGGCCCCGCTCCTTGTCCTGCGGCGCGTCCGCCCGCTTCCGCGCGCCGCGGCGCGAGCTCGGGTCTTATCCGGGCCCCGCGGGCTCCGGGAAAGCGACAACCCAGTACTGCCGGCTGACATGCATCGGCGCTTTGGGGGAGATTGTGCTGAGGCCGCGCGCGGCTGTGCCTCCGGGACGCCTGCGCCTCAGTCCCTGACGAAGGGAAAAGCTCTGGATTTGGGCTGACGCTCCGGGAGCGGCGCTTGCCGCTGAGTGTACACACACAGCTTCAGAACTGTGGCCATGTATTCGAGAAGTGACTGCTTCGCGCAGGCAGAATGTTCGAAGTGAGAATAATCTAAAGAGAGAGAGAAAGAAAGAACAGAGCTCTGCCTTTTTCCTGCAGTGACCAAAGCACGGTGACACCTCTGTTGGGGACCCTCCTCCCCGCGCTCGGGCACACACACACGCACTGGAACATCTTAACGAGCCATTCGTCGGTAACCTACTCTGAGCAAAGCTGAGGAGCACAGCCTGACGCTGTGGTTATAGCGGCCTCTTGCTATAATTGCTAATTCATATTGCTATTAAGGGAAATATGGGTTAACCTTGTTAGGTAGTACTCTGCTGAAGGGTTAATCAGTTAACTTTCCCATGAGCTAGTGGAGGTCCCTGGAGGCCTCTTTAAGTGAAGACAGAATTGGACAGGGTAGTAAAACAGGTTGGATGCCTAGATATTGCCTCGCGCAGAGATCTCTTATTTACTAGAGCCTTCAGGCTCTTTGAGGTGATGGACGTTTAAAATCTTCCAATTGTCTGACCTTTCTTGGTTGAACTTTGGTTATATTTGCAAAATCTGCAGTTGCAGACAGGTCACAAAGCCTTCTGTATATATGGAACTGTTCTCCAAGGAGCTCAAAGTGTTCTAAAGACTTTCATTTAACTCATTTATCAAGAATCCTAGCGAAGTAGGTACTACTGTCACAATTTCACAAAAAGAGGATAGCCTGACTAATCAAACCACTTGCCCAGAGCCACTCAACTGGATGTAAGCACACTGGAATTGCTTCAATTCACAGATAGTAATGGAGACATCGGAGTAATTTACATGACCTCAACTAAATTTAATAGGCTAGTTTTAGACTTATATTTTGCTCTTTTTTTTTCTGCTGTTTCTCCCCAAATCTCCCCAGTACACAGTTGCATATTTTAGTAGTGAGTCCTAGTTGGGCATGTGGGACGCCGCCTCAGCATGGCCTGACGAGCAGTGCCATGTCTGCGCCCAGGATTCCAACCAGTGAAACCCTGGGCCACCAAAGCTGAGCACAAGAACTTCACCATTCGGCCACAGGCCAGCTTCTAGAGTTGTGTTCTGAAATAGAAGAGAGACAGACCTGTTTTTGAGGGCGAGTGGAGATGGCGAGGGGGGATGGAATGGTGTCTGTTTGCGACTAGAGCTGAGACCGGCCTTCGACTCTTTCCCATTGGAGTGACATATGGGGCAGTGTTAAGATTCCTTCCATTCTTGGGGCCGGCCCGTGGACAAGTGGTTAAGTTCGCGTGCTCCACCTCCGACCCTGGGCATGGACCTAGCGCCACTCATCAAGTCACGCTGAGGCACGTCCTACAAAGTAGAACCAGAAGGACCTACAACTAGAATACACAACTATGTACTGGGGGGCTTTGTGGAGAAGAAGAAGAAAATTAAAAAATAGAAGATTGGCAACAGATGTTAGCTCAGGTGCCAATCTTTAAAAAAAAAAAGATTCCTTCCATTCTGATCCTCTGTTCAGCTTCACAGTTCTTAAAACTTACTGGTGTGAACTGTACCAGTTGAATGGACCAGTGCTTGGGGTTCAGCACCATCTTAGTCTAGGTCCTTGTCACTCCCTGCTTTGCCAGAATTATTGCAGATGCCTCTGCCTGGCCCAGTGTCTCAAGTCTCTCCCCACCGCCCCTCAGTCCGTTCTGCATTCGGCTCCCAGCGGAGCGTTTCTGTTTAGTCATCCCACTGCTGCACACCTACTGCCGCCTCTTTGTGGCTTCCTGATACTCCTCCTTGCTTTGATCAGTTGGATGTTCTTGTCCCACCAACACACATTGCTCTCCTTATCTGGAATCCCTGTTCCCCTTTGCTCAACTAAATGTTTTAAAACACATCCCAGATTCTCCTCCCCTACGAACCATCTCTCAGTGACTTCAGCCTTCTCTCAAGTCCTGTCATTACCACAGTCAGTCAGTATTTAATGAATACCTGCTATGTGAGGTGTTCTGAAGATTAAGAAGTTCAAGCAGTCTTTGCCTTCAGTTTGATGAAACTGTTGCTGGAGTAGGTAAAACATTCCTAAATAAAAAGAGAAAGATACAAGGCAAGAGCCATAAATGCTAAAATACAATTTCTTCAGGAAATTGGGAATAGGTGGAGTGGAAGATGATTCTCTCAATGAGGAGACAGCATTCAAGCTAGGCCTTAAAGAATGGAGAAAATTGCCTGAGAAAACACCAGATGGTGATACAGAGGGAGCAAACCTGGCGTGGGGCACATGTGTTTGGCTGGTTCAAGCAGGGAGTTCCTGTAGGAGTGTAGTGAGAAAAAAAGCTGGGAAGTTAGAACCAAATTCTGGAAAGGCTTGAATTCCAGCCCAAGAAGGTTAAATTTCTACAGTTCTCGGGTCGCCATTCCTACTGAACCTGGTGGAATCAGTGTTTTAGGAGGATTGAAATGGGGGTATTATATAGGATGGATTGGAGCAGAAGTTCTGGAAGCAGGTGAGAAGTAAGGAGGTGGGCTGGGGGCAGGGATTAGAAAGGAAGGGAGAGATTTTAAAAGATTGAGAAGGAAGGGAGTACAGACTGATGGAAATAAGTGAAGAGACAAAGGAGTCAATGATGGGGGTTCAAATCTGGGTGCCTGGGGGTGGGGACAAAGGGAGCCGTTGAGTGGTGGCACCATTTATAGAAATAGGGAAGTCAGGAAAGAGAAGTGATGGATTTTGTTTTTAGATGCTTTTCTGTACCAGATTAGCACTTGTTAATTACACGCTGTCTTGGTTTTTGTTCTGGTTATTTCTCATGTGTTGCACCAGAAGAGCTTAACCTCCTCAAGGGTAGGATCTGAGTTTTGTCTGGTTTTTTGGGTCCCTCCAGGACCTAGCATGCCGTGCACTTAATTTTCTATGGGTGCTTAACAAACGCTTGCTGATTGACTAAGTCTCTCGATTCAAGAACCTAGCATCGAAGGTTGACTCTTTTTCAATCCTATGTCCTTTTTTTTTTTTTTTTTTTTTTGAGGGAGATTAGCCCTGCGCTACCTGCTGCCAATCCTCCTCTTTTTGCTGGGGAAGACTGGCCCTGAGCTAACATCCATGCTCATCTTCCTCCACTTTATATGTGGGACGCCTACCACAGCATGGCTTGCCAAGTGGTGCCATGTCTGCAGCCGGTATCCGAACCGGTGAACCCCGGGCCGCTGAAGCAGAACGTGCGAACTTAACTGCTGCGCCACCTGGGCGGGCCCCCTATATTCTTGCCTCTGCTTATTTCTAAGTCATTTGCTACATTGAACTTGCAGTCTCTGGGATGTCTGACCCATGTTGGGATGGGATAATCATTGCTGCTATTTCCATTCCTACTTGACCTTTTGAGGTCCCACAATAGTCAAGGCTAGAGATGGAATTAAGCTGAAAGTGAGAGCAGGAGATCTAGAGGCACAGACGCAAAAGAGAATGAGGCTTTCAGCAGGGACCCGAAAATAGAAACCTTGAGTCAGAGTAGAGCCCAGGGGGCAGTTCTAGAAGGCAGGGTCTGCAGGGAGGCTCTCCCGTCACCCTTGTGCCAGGTGAGAAGAATGTCGAGTGGGTGGAACATTGTGTGCATCTGCTGGAGGAGGCAGTAGGCAGATGGAGAGATCAACTCACCCAGAATTATCCCCAGAGGTTTCTTTTAGTTCTTGTGGGTGATCAAGGTCTGCTTTCTGAGTCAGCTGGAGAGCTGGAGGAGATGCTCAGAGTGGGACCCACCATTGCTGAAACCAGGGCTTTTTGTGCCCATGTGTAGGCACAGGGCTCTCGGCAGATTTGTAGTAGAAAGTCTATTAAGGTGAAAGGATGTGGGATTCTAGAGAAGTTGAACACAAGTGAAAAGTAAGTGGGAGTATTCTTGGAAGTAGAGATGCTATAGGTATTATAGCAGGCCCAGGAGGAATACGTTGTTTGGTGAATGCCCATTGCTTATGTACGAGTCGGGAAAGGAAGGGGTCCACGTTGTCCTCTCTATTTGTAAGATGCTCTTCCAGTTGTGAACAGTAGAAGTGAGTGGACTGCTTTTTCTTATACCATGAGGTGTGTGATTCTTCTCAAAATGATAATGATGAGAATGGGTATGGCTCCTCAGAACATCTTATTTTTGTATCCTATAGCCTCTTGAAGTCATGTGAGAACTTTAAGCATCTCAAATGATAGGAATTAGTAACAAAGCCATGGTAACACCTGAGAAGATTTCAGACAACTGGTGGGAGACACTTGGTGCCCCTCTGGAAGGTGACAGCTAGTAGGTCACTGTGGTAATAAATCGCCACTCTTTTGTGTGAGGAAGATTGGCCCTGAGCTAACATCTGTTGCCAATCTTCCTCTCTTTGCTTGAGGAAGATTATCGCTGAGCTAACATCTGTGCCAGTCGTCCTCTGTTTTGTGTGGGATGCCTCCACAGTGTGGTTTGACAAGCAGTGCTAGATCCATGCCTGGGATCTGAACCTGCGAACCCGGGGCTGCTGAAGCGGAGCACACAAACTTAACCACTATGCCACCGGGCTGGCCCTCTATAAGTAGCCACTCTTGATAGAATTAATCTTCCTTCCCTTCAATCTTGACATTTTTAAGGGCCTGCTAATTCTCTTTTCAAGACTGAGGATGGACATCTCTCCTTTCTTCCAAATGCGAACCTAAACCATCAGAATCTTCTTGCAGCCAGAGCAGAAACACTGCCAGGCAGGCGCAGGGTCTCCTTGAGTTCTGCATGCCTTCCCTCTGCCTTGGGGTGGCATCTGCTGACCTCTTGTGCCTCAGAGCCCAGTTGGGGCTGTTGGTTTGGGAGTCCCTGTTAGGATTTGATTGTGGAGCTAGTGATTTTTAATGTTAGGAAAAAAGGAAGTTAAGAAAACACAGGCATGAGAAATCAGAATTCAGGAACTTCTAATAGCACCCCTTGTTGGGAGGGGGGTTTTCAAGGCTCTGTCACCCTGCTTTTGGACCTCATGGGAATCTGCAGGAGGAGCGTGGGTGTTTAAAAAGGATATACGCCTTCAGCTTTCCATTTGTCTTCTGAACCTGAAGCCCTAAATTTAGCAAACAGCTTGAGAATGCTTTCTGGAAGAGACAGACTCCAAGATCTGAATCAGATGGGAACACAGTCAAACCCCCTCAGCAGGGGCCATCCTCTGTCAGCACGAGTTCTGAGGGCAACAGAGAAAAGAGGACCCACGCCAAGTATTAGGAGACCTGGCAGCTGGATTTTAAACCCTCAGTGACCTCTGAGACCTCTCCAACAGACAGCACAAAGATTGGTACTTAGCGGGGGTTCCCTCAGTGTTGTTAGCTTCACTTAACGTGATGAGCATTGTGTGCAATTAAAAAAAACATTTAAAGCGTTAAGGAAGGGTGTGTAGGAAATATGCATGTTTTGTAAGTATGTATATTTTATCAAGTATCACCTGCCTTCAATTTCTCCAGGAAACACTGCTTGATCATCCCTACTTGCTTAACACTTACCTTATTTTTATATAGCTGCAGTTATCTATATTTATTTCTTATACTAAACCTTTTATATAGGTATATCTGTTTGGATATTTTAGTTATTTGTGTTTGTGCTGTCAATCCTGATCTACTTTAAGCTCTCTGAGGCTGGGGATTTGTTTTCTGTTTTGTTTGTAACTTTCAAAATACTGGACAGAAAGTGTAGTATTTGTATTTGACTTGCTGCCTGCCTGAACTATTGAGGCTTCTCTATTAGAGAAGAAATTTGGAAACGAGCTTACCTTCACATCAGTGCCGAAAAATTGTCAAGAAAACCTTCCATTGTGTCTTCCTTGCTCTTTATAATTGTCTTTTTCTTTGTTCTGTCCCAAGATAAAGCCACCAATCCTTCCAACCGCCAGGAGGACTGGGAATACATAATTGGCTTCTGTGATCAGATCAACAAAGAGCTTGAAGGGTGAGTCCCAAAGCTATTAGCGGGCAGGTGAGAGATAGCTGACTGGAAAAGTCGAAAACTGTGGCCAAGGAGGGCTAGCCAGATGGCCCCAGGGTCAGTGTCCTGAAAGTGTGGTCTGCTTATCTCCCAGGCCACAGATCGCTGTCCGACTGCTGGCCCATAAGATCCAGTCTCCGCAGGAATGGGAGGCAGTCCAGGCCCTGACGGTAGGTCTTTCATTCTGACAGTGGATCTTCATGAACCCAGGCCTTTCCTCATGCCCACACTGAGTTCCCTGAGCTTCTCAGGGCTCACACCCTAAGCCAGCTGAAAGTCCTTGAAACAAACAAGATATACTTGGAACATGTTCAGACAAATGTTCCACAACTGTGTGTACCCTTGTGCCAGGCCCTGATACTTCAAAGACGGCTGAAGTGCAGTCCCTGCCAGCATGGCGAGTCTAACGCGTTCTGTAGCTAAAAATAATGCCGGTTCCTGGTGAAGGCATCACACCTACAGGCGGATCTTAGTGTTTATTCAGATTAAGAGGATTCAAGACGTGGAGCCTTGTGTAGCGCTTAGGCACCTCCAGGCTCTCCCCTAAACCAGAGCACCTGCCAAGGTCAGGCTTACCAGGTTTCTCCCCTGGCTTTACTGGGGTCCTGGAAAGATGGAAGAGAGGAAATAATCATGGAAAAGGCACGTAGGTGACCCACCTGTGTGCCTCTGTCCTCTTCATCGTAGAGCAAAGGTCTTGAAACAGTGGTTCTCAACTGGGGGCGGTTTTGCCCCCCAGGGGACGTTTGGCAATGTCTGGAGACACTTGGTCATCACACATCAGAGAGTACAACTGGCATCTAGTGGGTAGAGGCCAGAGGTATTGCTAAACATCCTATAATGCACAGGACAGGCTTCCACAACAAAGAATAACTGGCCCAAAATGTCAGTAGTGGCGCAGTTGAAAACCCTGCTTTAGAAAGACAGAAGCCGAGAGGGAGCACTGGGGTGGTATGCTCCTTGGCATGAACTGCAGGCGCCAGGGGCCACAGGCAGCACAGGAGAACTTAACGTGGTTTTACGGGCCCCAGAAGGAAGACAGGTGGGAGCAGGGAGAGGGAAAAGATCATGTCGTCTATAATGAAGAAAACAGACTTTAAATTTTATCTCCCACCTCCCCAAGATGCTGATCAGCTTGTGGAAAGAACCCTCGACCCTGAGTCAGAGAAACTTTATATCTCTGGGTCTCAGTTTCCTCACCTGTAAAATACAAGGGCAGAATCTTGTAGCAAGGCACCTTCCAGGACTGACCTTGCATCTGTCTTGGTATCTGGGTCTCAGTGTTTCTTACTTTAGTTTCTGCTGAGCTTCTCCAGAAGAGGTTTGCAATTTGAGGGACACAGTAGTTAGTGATCCTGTTGCCCTGGTGTTCCCTGGGGCACTGCACACGACTTCTGATCTGTTCTTCCTTGGGTGAATAATTTGTTCAGCCGTATCTATGCAGGTGTCCAGCTGAGTGCCAGGTCCCACCCAGAGCCCCTGACACTGAGCGCCTCTCCTTTGTGTGGCTACAGGTGCTGGAGGCGTGTATGAAGAACTGTGGGAGGAGGTTTCATAATGAAGTGGGAAAGTTCCGGTTTTTGAATGAGTTAATCAAAGTCGTCTCTCCAAAGGTCAGTCACTGGCAGTCTCCTCATTTCTAGGAACTTTCGTGTTCCTTCCCCTCTCCCATCTTACTGGCTTTCACTGCACAACCAGCATTTCCACGGATCTGAGTTTCTCTGCGTCCTGTCCTTAGAGAGCTAGGTCCTGAGGGTAGCAGGATGACCATCCAGGCCGCAGGGACAGGCAGCCCTCTCTGACAGGCCCCCAGCCTAAATGTGGCAGGTGATGCAGCAGCAGCTGTATGTGTGTCCAGGGGGACATGCCTGTGTAGTGTGGACTTCTGGGCTCCTAGTGACAGCAGTCACTTTTCTTTGGCCTGTCTCATGTGGATACAAGGAGTTGGCCTCCCTCCTTACTCAGCTTCTCAGCTTCTATTGCCGTGCTTAAACTCTGGGCACCCACCTAAAGCAGAGGGAACAATTTTTCATACTAAAGACATTCTCGTTAACTCTTTCAAGGTAAAATGCAGTTGTGTTTCTGACAGACTGTGCATGGCAATGCAGCTCTCAGCCTCCTGCCTACCCTCAGACTGTGTCCCAGTTGGGTACAGCTATGCCACATGCAGTCGTCATCATGGTGTGTCCCCCCACCCCCGTCCTCTCCCAGTGCATCCCACACACATCTAACACCTGATGGTCTGGAGTAAGCTTGAGGACTGTAGCTAATTAGTGACCACTTCATTGCTATGAAGAGAGCCTTCCTACTGTCTCTGCCTCCAGAATGCAGTTACTAGGTTTTCCTTTTGCCTCTTAGTACCTGGGGGACAGGGTGTCTGAGAAAGTGAAGACCAAGGTTATCGAGCTCCTTTACAGCTGGACCTTGGCTCTGCCAGAAGAATCAAAGATCAAGGATGCCTACCACATGTTGAAGAGACAGGGTATGTGCTACCTTCTCTCAGCCTCAAAGCAGCGCCAAGGGTGGCCAAGGCCAGGAAGAACGAGGGGGGTGTCTGCTGTCTCCGGGCTACCTCCCTTCCTCCTTCTCAAAGACAATGGGAAGGGCTTGGCTGGGGTTTGATGGCTTGAGGTGTGCGCAGCCTGCTGTCCCTGCCCTGCCTTTGCAGGTCCTCATCACAGGGATGTGCCCCCTTGCTGGGCACTGTGTGAGGAAGGGCAACAAGATGACCTCAGCCTGAGCAAATGCTCTCTCCCTTGTGTCCCCTTTCAGGCATAGTGCAGTCTGACCCACTCATCCCTGTGGACAGGACACTGATCCCTTCTCCACCACCTCGTCCCAAAAACCCTGTTTTTGATGATGAGGAGAAATCCAAGGTAAAGCGCATCCCTGCCTGCGGTGTCCTCAGATGAGGTGTGGGCTCGCTCAGAGCTACAGGGAGTTCCAGTCTCTGTGGTCTCCATGGCTGGGGTACTGCCTTTCCCTTCACTGTTGATACCCTCCTCTTCCAGCTTTTAGCCAAGTTGTTGAAAAGCAAAAACCCAGATGACCTGCAAGAGGCCAACAAGCTCATCAAGTCCATGGTGAAAGAAGTGAGTGGGCCCTGGGCCTTGGGGTGTGGGGTGGAGGAGCCTGTGACCACAGAGCAGAGGTCCCTTCTCCCGCGTCAGGCCTGTTGTTAGCCCCCACCGCCACGCCTGGAGATGCTAGAGAATGGAAGGAGAAGCGTTGGAGCTTCTGAGGAAGAATGGAACAGAGGAGCAAGAGTAGATGGGGCCAGGTTTGGGTGTGGGGGGGCTGCTATTTTAGAAGAAAAACTGTGGATTGAGTCTGAGGCTTGTGGTTCCCAAGAACCATGCATTGAAAGGAGCTTCCTTTAAATGGAAGGAAGCATCTACTCATGTTCTCTAGTAAAGTGTGATCCTTGCCTTGCAGGATTCTAAGGAGTCAGTGGGACGAGTCTTGTTGAGCTCTTTCTCCTTGATCCTCTTTGATGCAGGATGAGGCGCGAATCCAGAAGGTAACCAAGCGTCTACACACTTTAGAGGAAGTTAATAACAATGTAAAGCTGCTCAATGAGATGCTGCTTCATTACAGCAAAGAGGATTCTTCAGAAGCAGATAAGGAGCTCATGAAGGTAGGCCCACCTCTAGGAGGGGAGGTGGGCTCCAGGAAGGGGAGCCAGCCTTTGCCAAGTCCCCGCCCTAAGACACTGCCACCCACCTGGTTCCTTAACTTATTAATCAGCATAGCAGCCAGGTAGAGAGGGGGTGGCACCCTCATTTTACACATGAGCTATGGCTACCTCACCCGGGGCGTAAGAGCTGCGTGGACACCCAAGTCTGTGTGACTCTGCAGACCCACCCTCGGGCTCGCTCCTGCTCTGTGCCTTGCCTTCTGCCTCGGGGACATTGGGCAGAGAGGTTCACTGTGTGCACCTGATACTGCACTCAGTCCTCGGTCACATAGATACTCTGAATTCTAAGCACGTGCCAGCCTGGGAGGCAGAAAGGGATGTACTTTCCCTCATCTTTCTTGGTAACTTATCTGCCTAGGCAGACATCTTGGGTGACACAGTGTGGTGGAGGCTGGCAACAGGAAGACATGTACTCTGAGCCCAGCTCTGCAAGTAATTGTGGAATCATAGGAGAGCCCTGTGATTTTCTGGGCATGGATGGTGAATTAGATGATCTCCAAGGGCCTTTGTCGCTCTGATGTTCATGTCTGAGTCTCTTTCAGGAGCTGTTTGATCGGTGTGAGAACAAGAGGCGGACGTTATTCAAACTAGCCAGTGAGACAGAGGACAATGACAATAGTTTGGGTGAGGGAAAAGTAAAGAGTAGTTGACAAAGGTGTGATCGGGGGAGTTGTCATGGCCAGGAGTGAGAAGTCTCCTTTCTGCTCTAGGGGACATCCTGCAGGCCAGTGACAACCTCTCCCGGGTCATCAACTCTTATAAAACAATCGTTGAAGGGCAGGTCATCAATGGTGAGGTGGCTACGTCAGCCTTGCCTGACTCTGAAGGTAAAATGTTCCAGTTCCCCATTCTGAATCCTTCCAGACCAGCCCCAGTCCCCATCACCAAGCCATGGGTGCACGTTGACCAGTGTGTCATCCCTCAGGGCGCGAGGACTCTAAGCCATTCCAAGCAGTCTTTCAGCTTCCCAGAGGCCTGCAGATGCGGATGGGGTTTTTCTGCTTGTTTTTCAGTGTTCCCCTGGCACAAATGCCCTTGGATTAGGTCAGAGGCTGTGCTCAGGGTCTGTCTCCTACTGTGCAGCCAGCCCCTAGAGTAGCCCCTAATTATTCCTGTCCCCATCCAGGAAACAACCACTCCAGTAACCAAGGCACTCTCATTGACCTTGCTGAGTTGGAGGCACCAAGCAGCTCGTCCCCAGTGTTGGCGCCTGCGCCCCCCTCCTCTGGCATCCCTATCCTCCCTCCACCCCCACAGACCTCGGGACCTGGGCGCAGCCACTCCTCCAGCCAGGGTGAGGCCCCCCCCGGGCCCAACAGCACAAGCAGTGCCCTCTGTCTGCTGGATGAGGAGCTGCTCTGCTTGGGTACGTCCCAGAGGGAGGCCTTACAGGGTTCCTGGTGGGGCCGGTAGAGAAAGGCATGTGGAATCGGGCGGAGGGCCGAGACGTGGAGAGTCAAACTCAGTGTCCCTCAGGCTGCCAGGGGAGTCTGCACACAGACTCCAGGTGGACACGGTGGACCAAGTGTCTTGCTCTGCTGCCCTCTCCTCTGGAGGGCCTCCCTCTGAATCTAAGGACTGAAGAGGATCCATTCCCCTCTGGAGCTGCCTGGGAACACCTTCTCCCCACTCCGTCACCCCTTGATGCCACTTCTGTCATGTGACCCTTCCTCAGGCGAGGTAGGGCTGGGGCTGCCCCAGCCCAGAGCCTCTTCTCATCGTGGTCATCTTCTCTGTTGTCAGGCCTCACTGACCCAGCCCCCAGTGCTCCGCCCAGAGAGTCAGCTGGAAACAGCCAGTGGCCCCTGTTCCAGGTACGGGCACAGGTGACACCACTGAAGTGCTCGACAGCCTTCATATAATAATCCTCCTCTTTCCAGCTAGTCCTCAGCTGCAGTTAGCTAGAGCCCACAGTCCTAACCCTGGGGCCCTGCCCTGGGTGGGGCTGGGAACAGGGATCACATCCCAGGGCTTTCTCTGGCCCTCCTCAGAGGGCTGTTAGTCCACTGGGGTTGCGTTAGGGCCCCCAGCCTAGGGGGACAAGGGGTGGAGAGCTAAAACCCTTTGCTGCCTGCACCAGACCCTCCGCAGCCTTTGCTCACTCATGCTTTCCATTCCCAATAGAATGAACAGTCGGACCTGGACTTCTTTGGCCCCAAACCTGGGACTGCTGCCTGTAGCCCCTCAGACGGGCCTCTCCTCCAGCCCTCAGCAGCCCCTGCAGGCAACTCCCAGGCTCCACTGCCACCCTCCTTCCCAGCTCCTGTGGTCCCAGCCAGTGTTCCTGCCCCCAAAGCCGGCTCCTTCTTCTTCCCTACTGGCTTGGCCCCAGCTTCGGCCCCAAAGGCTGAGGCCACAGTGCCCGGGCACCATGCCTCAGCTTTGGGCGATAGCACCCTGCACCAGCTGGATGCCCTCGATCAGCTTCTGGAAGAGGCCAAAGTGTAATGAGTGGGAGAGAGGTGGGGTTAGGGTGGGTCTGGGTTGGGCTCGGGCCCATGCAGAACCAGAGGCAGCTCCAGAGGGGTTGGGGGACGTTCCTTCTTTTTTTATGATTTTATTTATTTTTTAAAATTTTTCCTTCTTCTCCCCAAAGCCCCCCGGTACATAGTGGTATATTTTGGTTGTGGGTCCTTCTGGTTGTGGCATGTGGTACGCTGTCTCAGCATGGCTTGATGAGCAGTGCTAGGTCCACACCCAGGATCCAAACTGGTGAAACCCTGGGCTGCCAAAGCAGAGCACGTGAACTTAACCACTGGGCCCCCATGTTCCCTTTTGATCTGATCTGTCAGGCTGGAATTTAGAAGCTAGGGAGTGCGTAAGAGCCAGCTCTGGCCTGGGGGGCCTTTGCGAAGGGTTGACCCAGCAGCCCTGTCTGGTCTCTGACTTGCCTTGTATTCCTTTCCTGCCTCCAAGGACCTCAGGCCTGGCGAAACCCATCTCCTCCAACTTCTTCCCTGGGGCTGCCACCTCCTCTCTTATCTCCACCACCACCCCAGCTAGGCCTCTCCTCCCCTTCTCCACGGGGCCTGGCAGCCCTCTCTTCCAGCCACCTGCCTTCCAGTCCCAGGGCAGCCCCATGAAGGGGCCTGAGCTCTCCTTGGCCAATGTGCACGTCCCCCTGGAATCTATCAAGCCTAGTAGGTGTTGGAGGCTTGGGGTGGGAGGAGAGGTGGGGCCCACAGCTTGCAGCATTGTGGGGAGTGTGAGAAGGGTGGGTGGTTACAGGCTTTTCTTGCCTGGGTCCCTAGAGCCAAAGGTGACCTACTTTCCTGCTGTCTCAGCCTCTGCTTTTTGCCAGTGCACTCTGGGGAGGTTCTGACAGACTCCTGCAGGGAGCCTCATCACCACAGGGTCGCCCTGCTCTCCCTTGGCTGTGGCAGACACCCCCAGCACTCATGTGGGTATCTCTCCTTCCACACCCACATGCCGCCTTCTTACAGGCAGTGCCCTTCCTGTGACAGCCTATGATAAAAACGGCTTCCGCATCCTCTTCCACTTTGCCAAGGAGTGTCCACCAGGACGGCCCGACGTGCTGGTGGTGGTAGTGTCCATGCTGAATACAGCTCCCTTGCCTATCAAGAGCATCGTGCTGCAGGCCGCAGTGCCCAAGGTATCCCGGGCTTCTAGAGGCAGAAATTACCTTTATCTTGAACCCACTGTGTCGAGGGCCTCTGTGGCCAGCAGGTGGTAGTATGTCTGTCCACTGTGACTATCCTGGGTTCCATCTTAGGCGGGTACCTGCCATCTCTCTTCAGAGGAGCTTCTCTCTTTGTCTTTAGTCAATGAAGGTGAAGTTGCAGCCACCGTCTGGGACAGAACTCTCTCCATTTAGCCCCATCCAGCCACCTGCAGCCATCACCCAGGTCATGTTGCTGGCCAATCCACTGAAGGTGAGCTAGAACCGGGGGTCCAGCCTGAAGCCCTGGTTGCCCCAGTATTAGGACCTCGAGACGAGCCTGAAGCCACCTCCCAACCTGAAGTGTCATGATACTGCAGCGTTAACCCACGTCCCTTCCCTATCTTGGTTCAGGGGCTGAGCGAGAATGGGGTGGTGGGAGCAGGGCCTATTCCTTAGCACAGAAAGGGCCCCAAGGGTAGCGGAGAAGAGGACATCTCACACACTGTCCCTCTGTCACAGGAGAAAGCAAGGCTTCGGTATAGGCTGACCTTCGCCCTGGGGGAGCAGCTGAGCACGGAGGTGGGTGAGGTGGACCAGTTCCCGCCTGTGGAGCAGTGGGGGAACCTATGACCGCAGAGGATGCTGTCATCTCCACTTCGACACCCTCGCAGGCTGCCCTGAGACGGGAGGGCTCTCTGGGTCCAGACTTTCTCCGTGTCCCAACTGCAGTGCTTAGAGCTTTGATATGGAACAGGGGTCCTGGGCATTGCTGCTGGGAGCCGAGCTGCTGCTGCGATGATCTCTCCTCCTTTGGCCCCCTAAAAGGACCTGTTTTTATCTAACTGTGTGACTTGAAGTCGCCACGTACTTTCGGGTGGGGAGTGGCCCCAGATTCTTCTGCACTACTGCCCTGGGAACGTGGACTGGAGACTGGAGTAGGTTTTTCCCCTTGTTCTGGCATCCCCTGATGCCACAAGAGGGAGGTCTCTAAAGAGAGACTCGGGGCCCTCCCTTAAGGACCACATCCTCACCCCTCAGAGGCCTCAGCCCCCCAGTGCTACTCTGTGCTTCCCCTGCTGGCAGGCTCCTGCTCCCACCTCCAGGGAGGTGGGCAAAGCGCAGCGGTCCCAAATGGCCCTGGGCACAGAGTAAGGAGTTGGTGTGCTGCTCACTCTCCAGCCCTGCCTTCCGTGGACAGCGTCATCCTGGAATGGCCAATGGATGATGAGTTGTGGGCTTGTCCCTGGTGGTAGCAGGCTGTGTCCTATGGACATCTCAGCATAGGATGTGGAACTCAGCCTTTTAGAAACAGAACTTGGCCTCATGGCAGCCTAAACTAGGGATAGGAAAGAAAACAGAAGAGAACCAGTGTTTCCCCTTTTTTGGAAGCAGGTACTCAGAGCTTTCTGGGAAAAGTGTGCCTCCTGCCGTGGGAATAGGCCATCCTACTCACTACCTCTTGCTTGGCATGAAATAAACTGCTCTCCTGCCCTTCACATCTCTGAAGGGGAGGACAACTCCCACCACCTTCCATGTCCTCCTGCTTTGGCCTCCCCCCCTCCTCCCACCAGATGGCCTGTGTTGTGGCATAAGGTCGGGAACAGGGGCAGGGTCAGGCATATTGCACTAGACTTATGTCCTTACCTGCTGCCCAGAAACCCTGCCTGTCCCCAGCTGCTGATGGGCACTGTCAGCGAGATGTTGGGTCTGGAGGTGGTGAGATTAGGGACCATGCTTGAATCGAGTCACCAGACCCTATTGCTTCCACAGTGCTCAGCCCCAGCTGGCTTGTCCCGGCTGCTCCATCCACTAGATGCAACTGGGCCAAGGACTCCAGGCCTCCCAGGGCCACAGCAAAGTGAGAACACTCAGCAGGGGAAAGAGCACACAGCTCACCTGAGCTCGGGGACGGGCTCAGCCCTCTCCAGGGAAAGGTGGCACAAACCGTGTTCCCTGATCCCTCCCTACTTGTGCCAGGCTTCCTTACTCCATCAAGAGGTCATCTCCCCTTGTCCCATCTTTAGCAAGCAGGTTTCACTGCTTCATCAGGACAGGTCAAAAGTGAATTGATTTCACTACTTAAGGAATAAATCCAAGCATTTTCCAGAGACCGGCTGCCGCGGCCCTGGAAAGGTCCGTGGGATTACTGTATGGAAATGCACCTTTATAATAAGCTTTAGACATGAAAATTATTTATGAGTGTTATTCATTACTATTGAGTCACTGCTTTGTGACAAATAGCTGTACTGGATATACCAACTCTGCTGCCCTTGTTTTGCTGCATGTTAAATAAAACCATTTTTGCCCTACTTGGAATCCTAATATAGACAGCATTCACCCCAGTTGGGGGAAGGTGCCACTCAGGAAATTCCAAATGTAGGTGAGTGGATGTGCTGGTATCCCCTGAGGTTTTTGTTAAAAGTATAGGTTCCTGGGGGCCGGCCCCCTGGCGTAGTGGTTAAGTTTGGTGCGATGTGCTTTGGCAGCCGAGGTTTGTATCACAGGCACAGACCTACACCACTCATCAGCCACGCCGTGGTGGCAACCCACATACAAAGAGGAAGATTGGCATGGGTGTTAGTTCAGGGCTAACCTTCCTTAAGCAAAAGAAAAAAAGGAAGATTGGCAGCAGATGTTAGCTCAGGGCGAAACTTCCTCAGCAAGAAAACAAAAAAGATAGGTTCCCGGACCTCTTTCTTGTTTAAAGGAGGTGACCAGAAAGTTAACAGATGAGCCTTCCAGATGATTCTGAGGTGAGGCCAGATTTCAGAAGCACAAGTAAACCACTGCAGGCTCCTGTTGAAGTTTCTAATTATAGGCAGGAGAGCACTGCACTCACCATTCATAACGTCTGGGGTGGCTTTTTTCCTAAGGAGACAGGGAAGTCGGTTCCATGTCGAAGAACATAAGCATTTTCTTAATTTTTGTCACCTCAGCTTCACAGTGCAGTTAGATACAAAACCCCCAGCTGGACTCTGTAAGAACTTGCCTGATTTTTGTAAAAGAAAACATTTATTCTTCTAAAAATTTATATACATTGCCATAGATATCATTCATGTTGCAGCAGCTCTCGGCTGGCCTCAGGAACCTTCCAATGAGCCTTCTTTTATAATTGCCCGAGCAAGATTTCGTGCAAGAGCAAGTCTCAGCATTTCCACCTTGGTGGTCTCTATGTCATCATCCTAAAAGCAAAGAGAGCCAGCATGAGCCCAGCAAGTGTTTCTTCTTTAAAGCTCCCAAAGGCTCTAGCTAATCCAAAGGTAGGTAGGTAGAGGGCATTTAATATTCAGTAGTAGCTTCTAGCAAGTTCTCAATATGAGCGCTACATGCAAAGGACCAGTGCAACTGATTGACAGGAAAAAAAAAAAATAGAGACCAGAACACTAAAATCACCCCCTTTTCTCCTAAAAGAAGTTGGTGTGTCACAGTTACAGGTTAAGAGGTAACTTGAGAGGCCCATGAGTTTGTAAGGGGCCAGTGTTTGTGTAGGGAGGTGGGGGGAGCTGGAGATGATGGAGCCTTTCTCATCTCCATTGTGGAACCAACAAGAGGAAAACTAAAATGACCTGGAGTCGCTGGGCATCCGGCTCTCCATGCACTGGCCTTCCTGAGGTCAAGTCCTCCAGACATCTCATCAGCTCGTATGTTTGCTCTGCTGAAAAAATCACCTAGGAGAGAGAGGCTGCTTTGCTTAGTTGCTCCCCAGCCAAGGCCTGCACAGGTTTGGGTGTGGGCCCAAATGCAGAGACAGCCTTCCTTGCAAGCCCTTTGGAGGAGTGTGCTTTGTACACGCAGCCCTGCGAGGGCAGAGCACCCCTATTCTCACTCCCAGCCCTTCTTCTCAGGGCCTTGGGCTGAGTATGGTCAATAGACAGCTGCCTCATTTCAAATTAAGAAGTTTTTCTTGTGTGGATATTGGATTTCCAGAGTGGGTGCTATGGGGGATTATGCACATACAGAAACCTATTTGGGAGAAGATATGGAGGGCCAGCTGTATGCCTCTGCAGCAGCTACGGAATCAAGCACTGTCAAGGACTGCAAAACACAGAGAAGAAAATCACTGGATTCAACCTGTACCTGTTTCTGCTCCAAAAGGGGCAAGGCATCTGTTAGTAGTGTCATCCAGAAAGACCGTGGGGCAATCTGAGAAGTCATCAATGACAGGAGAAGAGAAGCAGCATCAACAAAACGCTTCTCCCCATACAATCGGTGGAACTCGCGGTACTTGCCTATTGAGAAAAGAGAGCACTAGGTCACCCCTGGCCCTACACATGAGAAGAGAGACTCCAGACCAGCCGTTCCACAGAGCAGGGGATCCTTTCAGAGCTGTCTCCAAGTTCATGGACCAATGAGACCAAAAGGATTCAAAACACATGCTTTGAAGGGGCTCCAAAGAGCCAAACCTGGGAGAATGTAAGCATCAAAATAAACAAGAGCCACAGATTATAACACCTTGAGACAAATAACCCAGGAGTCTATTACTGATGTAAATGAAAGAATGGATGGGGCCAAGGGCAAGTCTTCTGTACGGTGGAATGCTAACTAAAACACAAGGAATGAGAGAGTCAGAAAATCACCAATAGTTACTAAAACTAGTGGGTGCAAAGTGTGATGAGGAACAAGACATTTAAATAATCCCAAAGCATCTCCACAAATTATTAAATCAAAAAGAAAGTCAGTGTGCACAGAGGAGACACCTGGTGGATGCCACTTTAACCAAGTGATCAGAACAAACTCCACCAATAAGAGGACAGGCAGCCTCAAGGACACATCGCCTCAGCAGCATTCCTGCCCCAAACACAATCTGAATCTGATAACGAGGAAAGGTCAGATAAACTCAACCTGAGGACATGCTACAAGAGAACTGAACTGACTTCAAAAAAGTCAAGGTTAAGAAGCACCAAGAAAGGCAGAGGCACTAAAGAAACATGGTAACTAAACTCATGAAGCTGGACTCAATAAGGGACATCATGTAGTGGGACAACTGATGGAATCAGAACATGGATTGTAGATGAGAGTATTGTAACAATGTTGAATCTCCTGATTTTGATAACTGTGATTATGTAACAGGATGTTCTTGTTCTTAGGAAATATATGCTCGAGCATTTGTGGAGAAAGGGGACCAATGTTTCCAACTTACTTTCCAGTTGTTCCCCAAAAAACTTGATTGACTGAGAGAATGATAAAACATATGAGGCAAAATATAAATAATTGGTGAATCTGGGTAAAGTGTATACAGGAATTCCTTATTCCTTATCACTACTTTTGCAACTTTTCTCTAAGTTTGAAATTACTGGAAAATACGTTACCAAAACATACGCTTTGCAAAGTCTGGCACACAGGGTTCTATGTGGTTTGGACTTAACAGGAAGGAAACACTGGAGGAGTCTAGAACTCCAATCTCCACAACTGTCCACTTGTGCCAAAGGTCCAGGGGACAGAACCAGAGAGACTCACCCAGGAATGTTAGTCGATCACTGAGCATCATGGCTGGGCCCAGGTTGTCAATGAGATCCAAATCGGAAAAGCAGCCTCGCTCACAGTAATCCCTGAGGAACCTGCAAGGCCAGGTTTGGAGATGAGAGCAGCAGTCCCAGGCCCATTCCTCAGCCTCCCAACTTCCCAGACAGTCCACTGGAAGCCAACACTAGCTGAACCTACCTGTCTGACACCAGCGTGGCAAAGGCCGCATCTTTGGCTCGAATGCTCCAAGAGAGGGCAGAGCCCAGGCGATTGTTCCGGACAGCTTTCATGGCTAAGATCTTACAAATGCTGCGAACTGTGCAGCGGACAAGAGAAAAGGTGAACCATGCACCCTACAAATTACTCCATTCCTGAATCCTGCTGGGATAGGAGCAGCCTTCCCACCTCTTCTGAGCTTTCCACGGCCTCTCCGTAAGCTGCAAACACAGCTTGGTCGGCAAAACTGAGAACTCCAGGGTTTATAAATTGTCTCCTGCCTCTGTTAACAATATGACCCACCCTGGCAGAATTGGCTTTGTGAGTAGGTTTGATGGTGGCAAAAAGACCTTTATTGCTCCCCACAGATCAGTTCCTCCATCACCAGTCCAGGTGCCAGAACTATCATCCCTTGGGTCTTGAATGCCATGTGCTTTCAGATGGTCATAAACATGCAAATGACTCTGGGAAGATAATAACTTAGGTTCTTACCCCTCAACAGTGAGGGGAGAAAGAAGAGGCAGATTCTATCACTGTGTCCTCCCTGTGCTCCTCCTGAGCCGCCTCCTGTCTTGCTTCTCCACTGAGCCAGCCTTAGCAGCAACAGCAACCCGCTTGGGGCAGGTCAACACAAAGCTGACGCCAGGCCTGATCTCTTGGAGTAAGTATGAGAGAAATGGGCCAGGACCTTTCTAAAAGGCAATGTACTCGACTGCTTCTAGGTCCCAATGGATCCCCAGCTCTTTGTCCCTCCCCAGTAATTTCCCTGTTTCGGCTTCCTCTTAGAAGCCACTGCCTGGCCTCTCTCCAGTCCGGGTGGCATGGTGTGAGCACAGAGTGTGTGCCGGGAGGAGGGCCAACTCACCTTGCTCAGTCATCTGTCGCTGCTCACAAATCCGCAGCACCTTGAGGGCTTTCTGCTCAGTGCTCAGAGGGATCCGCTCGATGTGCAGCTCCAAGGAGACTCGGCCCAGCTCAGGGCAGTAGTCAAAGTAATCCACCCCCAGCTGCCAGAGGCTGCAAAGTTCCGAGGAGGACAGACGTGAGGGCCTGGTGAGCACAGGTGCTGCTCTGGAGCTCAGGGATTGGCACCGAGGTGGCTCCTACCCCAGACCCCTGTAGCCTCTGGGGAACCAGAAGGGACAGAACACAGTCCAAGCTCCAGTGGCACCCATATGCTGAAGAGCACCCCGCTGCCACCCCACCCCCTCAGGGCCTTCCTACCTGTGATGAGCAAACAGTCCTGAGGCATATTCCAGCAGGAGGAACTCTCTCATGTTGGATCCAAAGCTGGAATAAAACATGAGACCAAGACTCCTGGCCTGCTCCATTCAGGGCCTCCTTGTGCAGCCCAACTAGCCTCCCTTCTAGGCCTTTGGTTCGCCCCACCCTCGAGGGCCTGGGTGGTGGGGAGAAGGGGGTTGGCGTGGCCACAGTGCACTTACTAGAGGTTGTGCGACTGGAGGAGTTTGCAGTGATCCAGCAGGTCTGTCAGATGGGCCACAAACCACCAGTTGCTTAGGGCAATGCTATAAGGCAAGGCAAGAAGGAAAGGCAGGGTGAGAGGCAATGGCCCACATGATGGGGCATGAGAAGGAACCCCACATGTACTTTGCTTAAAAAAGCACGAGAGGCACTATGGAAAACAGTATGGAGATTTCTCAAAAAGTTAAAAATAGAAATACCCTATGACCCACCCATCCCATTACTGGGTATCTATCCTAAGAACCTGAAATCAGAAATCCCAAGAGTCCCTTGCACCCCTATGTTCATCGCAGCATTATTTACAATAGCCAAGACGTGGAACCAACCTACATGCCCAGAAACTGATGATTGGATAAAGAAGATATGGTATATATACACAATGGAATACTACTCAGCCATAAAAAAAGACAAAATTGGCCCATTCGCAGCAACGTGGATGGACCTCGAGGGTATTATGTTAAGCGAAATAAGCCAGTCAGAGAAAGACGAACTCTATATGACTCCACTCATAGGTGGAAGTTAACATATTGACAAGGAGATCTGATCGGTGGTTACCAGGGAAAAGGCGGGGTGGGAGGAGGGCACAAAGGGGGAAGTGGTGTACCCACAACATGACTAACATTATAATGTACAACTGAAATCTCACAAGGCTGTAATCTATCATAACATTAATAAAAAAAAAAAAAAAAAGCACGAGAGGGACAGCAACTAACCAAAGTCTGTTTGGAAGCGCAGTGAGGAGTTTCTCTCTGCTACCTGGGAACTAACAACGGACACTCAGAAGGATGTCTGAGCCCCAAAGCAGCAGCCAATGATATTTATCTATGAAGAATGTCACACAGAACATGAAATAAAACCCAGGAATCCAATCAGACGCAGAGAACGTGGATACAGAATAATGTATAAAAGACTAAAAGACTGGTGGTTTTTGATGCTCAATGAAACATGGAATTCAGAGGAATATGTTTGCATTTATACTTCCTGTTAATGTTTCTCAATCTTGTAGAGCTTTTGATTAGTGTACTTATCTTTACAAATATGACTATACACATATGATGTCACTTTAAAAACCATCTTAGGGGGCCAGCCCCGTGGCCAAGTGGTTAAGTTCGTGTGCTCTGCTTCGGCAGCCCAGGTTTCGCCAGTTCGGATCCTGGCACAGACATGGCACCGCTCATCAGTCCACACTGAGGCGGCGTCCCACATGCCACAACTAGAAGGACCCACAACTAAAAATATACAACTATGTACCGGGGGGCTTTAGGAAGAAAAAGGACAAATAAAATCTTTAAAAAAACAACAAACCATCTTAGGGGGCTGGTCCCGTGACCTAGTGGTTAAGTTCAGCACACTCTGCTTTAGCAGCCCGAGTACGGTTCCCAGGCACAGACCTACACCACTCATCGGCAGCCATGCTGTGGCATCGATCCACATACAAAGCAGAGGAAGACTAGCACAGACGTTAGCTCAGGGTGACTCTTCCTCAAACAAAAAGAGGAAGATTGGTAACAGATGTTAGCTCAGGGTGAATCTTCCTCAGCACCAAAAAAAAAGGGGGTCTATTAATACTTTGTATAAAGAATTTCATTTTTATTCATTTACATGATTCATAATTTAATTTACTGTATATGTAATCTGACAAACATGAAGGTTAAAAGCCCTTCCCCAAATCACACTTTTTTTTTAAAGATTGGCACCTGAGCTAACAACTGTTGCCAATCTTATTTTTTTTCTTTCTGCTTTTTCTCCCCAAATTCCTCCAGTACATAATTGTGTATTTTAGTTGTGGATCCTTCTAGTTGTGGCACGTGCGATGCCACCTCAGCGTGGCCTGATGAGTGGCACCATCTCTGCGCCCAGGATCCAAACCAGTGAAACCCTGGGCTGCCACAGCAGAGCGCATGAACTTAATCACTAGGCAACAGGGCCGGCCCCCTAAACCACACTTTTAATCAAAACCTAGAATCATCTGGGGCCCGTTAAAAATGAAGGTTTCTAGGGCCCTCTAAAGGTCTGGTTAAGTAAGCTCCTTGGAAACCAGTGTTTCACATCACCAAGTGTTCATAAACTCTCTAGCATCATGTTGTATAGAGTATGGCAATGCACTTATTGTCAGTGTGCATACATCATTTTGAGTTATATTTTTCATTTGTTACTTGGCATAGGTCTTTCTCTATTTGTATATAATGCTTGACTATAAATCTTGGGAGAGGGAAAAGAAACTTTAATGGTTGCTTTCTAAAAGGCAAATTCAGAGCCAGCCCTGATGGCCTAGTGGTTAAAGTTCAGCACACACTGCTTTGGTGGTCTGGGTTCAGTTCCTGGGTGTGGAACCACACTGCGCATCTGTCAGTAGCCATGCTGTGGCAGTGGCTTACAGAGAAGAACTAGCAGGAAGGAAAAAAAAAGAAAAGGCAAATTCAACCACAAGTAAAGTGGATGGAGCAGACTATTAAGGCAGGTGCAATTTCCCAGGTGTAATCATTCATTAAGGTAAAAAGTTCTGCTTTCAGGATATAAAAAGAATAGGGATTGGTTTATAGTGAATTATTGGATAAATGTTTAAAACTTTTACCTTGATCTTATGGATATGGATACTCAGATAGTCCTCTGTTCCAGGATTCCATCACTATGGAACATCATGTTGGCCTCCCTAACATTCTTTTAGAAGATTAGATATATTCCAACTTTCTTAATAGCTGAGTGTGTCTCTGACATTCAAAAAATCATCGGGGGCTGGCTCCATGGCATAGTGGTTAAGTTTGGTGCGCTCTGCTTCAGCAGCCTAAGTTTGTGGGTTCAGATCCCAGGTGTGGATCTACACCACTCATCACATACAAAACAGGAAGACTGGCACAGATGTTAGCTCAGGGCAAATCTTCCTCACCAACCTCACCAAAAAGAAAAATTATCTATGCCAATTTTTAAAAACACCTGTATGTCTACTACCGTCCTCGAATACTAAATTTTATAAATTCATTATGTGCTACACAGGGTACTACCATGCTCAAATTTTTAAGAGTACTTCTTTAGTCCAGGTTTTCCTTTAGCCACGGCTCTCATAATTTTCCAATTCTGCTGTGCGTCTTCTTGACTTTGTCCTTTTTAGACAAAAGAGTCCCAATAAATAAGATATCTCTTTATGGCAGCCTCCTAAATAAACTCCAACTCACTGGATGATGTTGCTCTTAACTGTTCTGATTTCATCAAAGGTCCTTTGAGTTATCAGTAGTTTAACTGAATACTGGTTTTTGGTTAATTAGTCAGTGGTTTAATGGAAAAGGTATTATAACTGGAACTCAAAACTGCCATTTCAGTCAGTCAGTCCCCTCTGCGTGTCCCTTCATCTGTAAATTGGAAGTAACTTTACCTCTTGCCTACCTGGACTGTTTTAAGAAAAAACTTGGAAAATAGATTTTAAATTGCTCTAAGAAGACTCTTCTGAATACTGTTTTATAAATATAAAAATCAGTAAATCTGACCTAGAAGTTAACAAACTGCTTATCAAACTACTAAACTGCTTACCAATGACTATGGATATGCTGAAAAGCATAGCCACGTCCATGGGAAAAGCACTGCAAATCGCTTCAGATCCAGTCCTGCTACTCACTGACTGGCTGTTCAGTTCTTTTACCTTCAGCCTCATTGTCAAAGGTAGAATTATGATGGTCAGTACAGTGTTTTGAGACTGAAGATATGAAAAATTCAAAAATAGATGAAACCAGAAATGACCAGTCCTAAGGAAGAATAAAATATCATATAAGGTGAGGAAGTGTAAACTGAGAAGATGTTAAAACAAGTTGCCGCCTCATATAAAAATACACGCACATCCCCACTCCTCTTAGAATAAGTTCTATATAGAAAATTAGTCAAGAGGGAGCAATTATTTGAGCAGAGGGCTGAAGGATGAGAAGGAACCTGCCACAGGAAGACAAGGGGAAAGAGCATTCCTGAAATAGAGGAAACTGAGCCAGTGTAATAACTCAGGTGGAAAGTAAGGTGGTCTTGTTTCCACTTCAGAATGAAGCCTAAGTCATTCAAACTTCAAGGCAGACAGAGGCCAGCCACTTAGGGCCTTGTGATGGGAATAAGGAGAGCGACGTGGGTTTAAGACTTACAAGATTACTCAGGCTATTCTGTGAGAATGGACAATACAGGGACAGGGGATGGTGGGGAAGCCAGTTAGGGGCCACCTGTAATAGTTCAGGCCAACGGTGATGCCGGCTGGGCCAGGGTGACAGATGCGGAGGGAGCGAGAAATAGCTGGTTGTGAGATCCATTTGTGAAGGTGAACTAGACCGACTAGTGCTTAAGAGCTCAGTAAACAGTATTTGGACACCCACAGTGCCCCTGGCTGGCAGTGGGACTTTACCAGGGCTCACTTTCCACATTTGTATAAGATAGGCATGAAATCATAGCACCTACCTCAAAGGTTTGTTGCAAGATAAAATAAAATAATCCATAAAAACTCTTAGCCTAATAATTTATGTTAACTATTACCATCACCATTTTCCACACAAATGACTGTATCTGCCTTAGGATTGGTCTCCCAGGTCCTGGCCCTGCCGTCCTCCACACTCTTCAGATTGCTTTTTCTCAAATACAAATGTCATGGCACTGGCCTGCTGAAAATCCTCAGTGGCTCCCCGTTTTCATAAAATCAAAACTATTTGGAATAGTACATTTGGTCTTGATACTCCTTTCCTACCTGTCACCAGTTCAACCCCTCTCAGTCTTTGGTTCTCAGGAGACAGCTGCAGATCCTGAGGCAGGCAACAGGCCTTAGTGCTTTCCGCCTACATCTTTTCCCATGCTTCTCTCTCGGCCTGATGTGACCTTTTCTGGTGTTCTTCATTGAACTTTTCAGGACTCAACTTGAGTGCATACTCCTTCAAGGTTTTCCTGACTTTCCAATCTGATAAAGGATCCTCTCATAAGGGGTCCCATAACATCTAGTGTAGACGCTAAATTCCACACAGGAAAAACTGCTGTAATCTTCAAGTTTGGTACCATGTGGGGCATGTGATAGATGCCCAATAAATGTTGACTGAGTTGCACTGAAAAAAAGATGGGAGGGTGTGGGCTGGGTGCGAGGAAATGACACCTCGGCCTTCCAGTACACCTGCTGTTACCCAGACTTCTAGCTGACGCATATGGCAAAACAGTCAGCGAGGTGGCTGCAGAGGACCCCACAGCTAAGGAGGCCAAGAGGGCCCTGAGCAGAGGGAGCCACAGCATGCTCCAGTCTGTGCAGCCCTTGAGTGTCTCCCCAGGAGGATACACCAGCCTCCAAGGCCAGAGGGCAGTGACCACTGGAGGCAGAGGTCTAACAACATGGCTCCAGTGACCGAGCCCCCTGGACAGAGTGCTGAACAAAGCCAGCACGGTCTCCCTGCAAGGCTGGACAAGTCTGCACAACACAGATGTCGGATCTTCACACACGCATAACGGAGAATTCTGAGAGCACCGTCTACACGGAACAGCGAACCACCTCATGGTTCAGAGATGTGCGAGGAAGGCTTAATTAACAGCTCTGGAGTGGCCTCTGCTGGAAAAGGGGGAACTGTGGAGCCAGAGGACGAGCCACAGTGAAGGCCCCACCCTGAGGAAACAACTGTAACCCCCAAGGGACTGTGTGCCCTGCACTGGGGCTGCCGTCACCCCCTGACCCCGACCCCTGAATCTTCCGACTGTCCCCTCCTCTGCCTCGGTGAGCCCTGGCAGCTGTGGACCCTCTTCTATAAATGGGGCGTGAGGGTGTGCACACACCACTGCACCCTGCGGCCAACGTTATGGGCTGGGCCAAAGTTCTGGCAAGAAGGTTCTAGATTAGACAAACTGAATCTCTTCTTAGTTTTTGAAGGAAGACCTGTTCCCTTTTGCTTGATACTTTCAGAGGACTTTAAGAGCACCAGGAAGCTGCTATCTCGCCTAGCTCCCAGTGAAGTGTGTGCCAGCTGTTTCCTTCTACTGGACAGCAAGGAACTGGCTTTTAGAGGAAGTTGCAAGCCATAGGGGAGGAAATGAGCCCTGGGAGGATTCCCAACTTCTCCTTTCAGCTGTGGGGATAACTAGCAAACATGTGGCCCTTTAGCAGGGGCTTATGAACTCTGGCCTCCAAGGGCCTTTATGCTCTGCTTCAGGACCCCTCAGTGCCCCTTCTCCACTTTAGGGTCTGGCATAGTTGACATGGGGTAGTCAGGTGCCCACAGAAACCTCCCTTCCAGTGCCTTTAGAAAGGTTTCCCCTCATTCCCCTTTCACACAGTAATCATGAACCCAGCTGATATCACCCCCAAAGCAGCAAGGCTTCCCTATACCTCCAGCCAACTGGTCCAACTCCAGACAGAGGCCCCTCTCCCTCAGGAACTGACCAGTACAACCCATGAGAAACGAAGTGCTCACAAGACCCCAAATCCAACCCCTCCCATCCAGGCAGGCGCATCTCTAAAACTGCTTCTCTCTCGGAAGATACTTCAGTCCTTCACTTCCTGGGATGAGGTCCTGCAACTTGTTTTCAGCGCCTCTTTCAGAATGGGATAGGAAGTAGATTCCTGATGAGAAAAACCCAAGCTCTGAGATTTACAGCTAACAGAAATACCTCAGATCCTTTCCTGTGTGCCAGGGCAGACAGATGCCCAGAGCAAGGGGCTGCAAGCCTGACATGAGGGGGATGCCATTTTCTGTCATATTCATAAAAGCCACTCCTCTTCATTGGCACTTCTCTATCTTTTTTTTTTCCTAAGTCACTGAAAAGAACAGCATGCTTTCCCTTTCTATTTTCCTTCCTCCTTGTTCTGCTCAAATCTGTTTTGTTTCTAAATATCCAGATGTGGCTTATGAAGGAAGTCCTAGTAGAAATAACCCACTGCTGTAATAGTATATTTAGGAATGCCTGTTACTTCAAATTATAGGAGAAACACTGCCAAAGCCAAAAAATGATGTGCGCGTGCTTTTAAGTTATTCTCACTAACCCCTCCATGCAGAGGTCCCCCACACCCGCCACCAGTTCAGTTCTATAAGTTATCGTCTAGCTCCTACTAAGTCTGGATTTTATAGGTCTATGAAAAGAATACTGACACAAAACCCGTTTTCTTTCTCCAAATCCAGCATCATTTTTCTTGAAGCCCTGGCTTCAAGGAAGAGCAGGTAGCAGGAAAGGAACCCTTCCCATTGCCCAGATCCACTAAAAATGATCCAGTTGAGGCCAGTGAATTTGATACTTGAGCAGGGCCATCTGCTGCAGTTCCCAACTTTCTCCCTTCCAGGAGTCTTCAGTGCAACACCCACTTGTCGAGGCTGCACAAGAAGGGAGGGAAAATTCTTTACTTATCTACGGAAATTTCTAGAAAGCTTTACCTTTGATTCATTATGTTTAACACTCCCTTTCCTGCCTTGCTGCAGTTTCAATGCAATGATGGGACACTCTTTTGGGGAGAGGGCTGGTATAGAATCCCTGCTCTGAAGAGACCCAGCCAGGAGCCCAATGTATGATAACCCTTGGCTCATGAGAGAGTGCGATTGTTGAGAAGGACTGTCCCTTAAGATGGTTGCATGTCCATTAGATTCCAAGAAACAGGTTTGTTGGCTTTTTCTGGATTTTAAATATCCAAGTAATTTCCTGCAATGTTACTGTAAGTAAACATCCCTGAAATGGAAATTGTTATAAATATGGTAGTCCTCAAGCCTCAGGAAGGTCCCCAAGTTTGTCAAGAGAGAAGCTGTTACCCACCTACATGTGGCTGGGGAGGGGAGCAGGTCTGCAGGAAGAAGGTTAAGACACCAGCAAGAAGGAACAAGACATTCTAGAAAAGGATGCTGATGATGGGTTGTATAACATTGTGAATGTACTTAATGCCACTGAATTGCACACCTAAAGAAGTTAGAACGGTGGTCATGCAGCAGGTCCTACCTGCACTCCTTGATCACTTGGTGGATGTCAAACTCAAAGGCTGCCATCAAGATGTTGTCCAAGGGTTCTGGGCTGCTCTCACCTCCCAGAAACAGGTCAAGGCTGGACTGTGGAAAGGCGGGGACCCACTCAATTCCCAGATGGAAGCAGAGACTCAAGGGGGCGGGTAAGGCTGCTGTGTAGGGAACCCTAGAGAAGGGCGATGGAGCCCTTCAAAAAGGGCCAATAAAAAGCCCCTTCCTGCTCTCCAGGGAGGTTCAGCTCAAAGAGGCCACATGCCGAAAACGACCCAGCAGGGAGCAGCGGCCCCAGGATTCCTACTCCCCACCCTGACCCAGTGGAGCTCAGACTCACCTGGGCATAGAAGTGCAGATCAATGGGTTTTACTGTGGGATGAGAATACAGGAGCCGGGTCACCAGGAAATGATACCAGTTATTCAAAAGCTCCTTCTGCTCCAACAAGGCAGCTTCGTCTCCCAGCATGATCTGAGAAGACATGTTTTCCTTTAGCTCCAGGAGGGACTTCTCTATAACTCTCCCGATCTCAACTAGAGCACCTAGTATGAAAGCTCTCTCCTTCCCGGCAGAGCTGACGGATAGCCCTGTCCAAGGGGCACTAAGTTCCTGCTATGGCTTTGCTAGGTGCCACAGCCCGAGGGACGCCAACTTGGAGTGCAACGTGGACTTGCCTCCCACAGACCTTGCAGAGAGACTCCAGGTGAGGACTGGAGGCGAACGTGCCATCCTGGAGGTGCCGCTCACATTCCTCGTGCCAGTGCTGCCACTTCAGCTCCAGCTCCGTTAGAGTCTGAGTGGTACCAGGCTAAGGGGAGAAATGCAGCGAGGTGCCATCACCACACAAACCCCTTATGCTTAATGAAATACCCGTCTCCCGTGACCCAGCAGAGCAGGGCTGTTGTCACATACGCTGAGCACAGGCATTGTCCTCATCAAGTCCCCCAGGATTCGGCACATGCCTGCAGAGGTGGGACTGCTGTCGGCTTCCTTGGAGAGCATCTGTCGGGCCTCATCCAGCCGGCCCTGCAGCACCAAGATGGTCACCTGAGAGGACAAACAAGAACATGAGCATTCACAGGAGGCCCGGAAGCCAGTCCCCTCCAACCACAATTTGGCTTCCTAGCCTTGAAGAAGCGTGAGGGTTCCTTCCCTCCAGAGGTCATCTAGTGCACCCAGTCTCATGGTTTTAACCTTTACCATGCTTTTCAAACTGCACCTTGTAACCTATTACAGGTTGTGACCAACTTTTAAAAAATAAATGAAATAGAAAATATCATAGTGCATCAAATGAAGTATGGGATCATAAAAGTTTCAGTTCAAATATATATGTGTAATACATATATACTCAATATATATACAGTTCATCCTCTTTATTCAGTGAATTTGTCTACTTGCTAAAATTTGTAACCCCCAAATCAATATCTGAGGTGCTTTCACCATCATTTGTAGACATATGCAAAGCAGCAAAAACTGGATGCACACATTCCCAGCTGAGGTCCAATAAGATGGCACTCTACCTTCTTGTATCAGCTCTCACACTAAACAAGCGTCTTTCTCACAATTTACTTTTTTATTTTTTAAAGATTATAGTTTTCCTTTTTCTCCCCAAAGCCCTCCAGTACACAGTTGTATGTATGTTTAGTTGTGGGTCCTTCTAGTTGTGGCACGTGGGATGCTGTCTCAGCACGGCTTGATGAGCGGTACCACGTCCGCACCCAGGATCTGAACCAGCAAAACCCTGGGCCGCCGAAGCCGAGCGCGCGAACTTGACCACTCAGCCACGGGGCTGGCCCCTCCTGATTTATTTAGAGCCACATTTTTTTATATTTTTGTGCTTTCTTTTGGGCCCCAAGCATAGTGCTGAAGTGCTGTCCAGTGTTCCTAAGTGCCAAGAAGGCTGTGATGTGCCATATGGAGAGGATACACGTTAGATAAGCTTCGATCAGGAATGCATTACACTGCTGGTGGCCCTGAGTTCAACGTTAATGAATCAATACTGTATATTAAATACAGTGTCTTTAAACAGAAACATACACAAAACAAGGTAATATATTGATTAGCTGACAAAAATGTTGTGACCAGAGCTTCGAAGGAACCCTGTATTCACCTAGGAGCAATGGTTCAATAATTACTAATTCAGTTTTCCAGGCAACTTTATACACCGTAACTATCATGAATAATGAAAATCAACAGTATATACATACAAGTATATATGTAAAATATACAAAGTATGATTTTTTCTTAAGATTGGCACCTAACATTTGTTGCCAATTTTCTGTTTTTTTTTTTCTTCTTCTCCCCAAAGCCCCCCAGTACATAGCTGTATATTGTAGTTGTAGGTCCCTCTGGCTCTGCTATGCAGGATGCCATGGCCTGATGAGTGGTACTAGGTCCGTGTCCAGGATCCGAACCAGCAAAACTATGGGCTGCTGAACTGGAGCGTGCAAACTTGACCACTTGGCCACAGGGATGGCCCCTAAAATTTTTCTTACTGTAAGTCATGCTCAAAAGAGCCAAGGATATACAGTATGCTGACAAGTCTTTGATTTTTCTCTCTAGCCTGGAATTCCTTCTCTGAATTCCAGACTGGTATATCCTACTGCCTAGTCAATGGCTCCACTTGGACCTCAGAGGCATCTTAAGCATATCTAAAAGTAAACACCTGGTTGCCTGCAACTCACTAACCTGATCTTCCCACATTCTTCTATTTCTTACACACTCACATTCAATCCATTAGAAAATCCCATCAACTGTATCTTTAAACTGCATCCAGAATCTAATCACCTCTTACTATCTCCTCTGCTCAGCTCCTCCCCTTGTCCAAGTCAGCACCATCTCTGTCTGGTTTAGTACCACAGCCTCCAGACTGGTCTCTCTGCTTCCACCCTTGCTATTCTCAGTAGGGCAGCCCAAAGAGCCTTTGAAAACCCAAGTCAGATCACAGCTCTTCTTTGCTCAGCTCTCCAAAGCCCCCCTCATCCCATCTGACTCAGGAGTACAACAGGAACTCTTACTGTGTCCATCAACCAGCTGATACACATTTGTGTCCTTCAACTAATTTAATCATAATAGCTCTATGGGGTAAGTGTTCTTATTATCCATTGTACAGATGAGGAAACTAAAGGCTGTTAAGTAACTCACCCAAGACCTCACAGCTAGTAAGAGGCAGAGCCAGGATGCTAACCCGGGTAGTCTGGTACCATAGACCATCTCCTTACCCCTCTGCTATATTGCCTCCCTAAAAGCTAAAGTCCTATGACAGCCCAGAAATCCCTCTAGACGTGGCCCTCTATTTCTCTGTCCTTATCTCCCCAACTCTCTCTCTTGCTTATGCTGCTCCTGGCTCACTGGCCTCCTTGTCATTCCTCGTCCTACTCTGTCTCTAGGACACAGCATCTGCAGGTCTCGCTGTCTGGATGTTCTTCTCTCCTTTCATAAGCACAGCTCCCCTCCTCACCTCCTTCAGGTCTCTATTCACACATCACCTCAGGAGTGAGGCCTTCCTTGACTCCCCTCACTCTAGCACTCCTAATTCCCCTCCCGTGCTTTATTCCTCTCCATAGCACTTCACTACTACACATGCGACATATTTCGCTTGTTTCTATATCTATTCCCTGTCTCCTCACCCAGAATGTAAGCTCCATAAGGACAGGAATCTTGGGCCGCTTTGATCATGGTTGTTTCCTCAGTGCCTTGCAAACAGTAGTAGTCACTACTCAGTGAATGAATCAGAGACTCAAAACCTGGGCCCAATACTTCCTGAGCAAGGGCTCTCTCCTTACCTGCACAGACCTCCCGGCACCAAAAGGCCGTGGAAGAGCCCCAAAAGCAACAATTCCCCACCTGAGTTCCAGATTTTATGAGTTTAATCAACCTTCCATTACTCAGGTCAACTAGCAACCTCCTCCCTGCTACCGCCCAGCTGGGTCACAGGTCAGCAGAGGTGAATGAAAGCGAGCACAGCTGTCATTGGCACTGCATACATACAAGCACATACACACACCTGACATACTCACTGACTCCCAAACTGATAATCCAAAATGACCCTGGGATCAATCTTTTCGTGTAATAGCTTTATTAAGATATAATTTACATATTATCAACATTCTCCTATTTGGTGTCTAATTCAATGAGTTTTCGTAAGTTTACAGAATTGTGCACCATCACCACAACCCAGTTTTGAAACATTTTGATCATCTCAAACAACCCTCACACTCAGTTACATCACCCACCCCAGCCCCTGTCAATTGGTTTTGTGCTGTCTTCAAGTCTTCTGTTCATTGGATCTACAAAGAAATCAAATTTCTCTTCTCACTGGCAAGTCTGCAAAGCATTACTTTTTTACATGATAACTTAGTTCTAAACTCTCCTACGGAGCAGGCAAGAAAAGATCTAAGAGTGTCTCCACATAGACTCAAACAGCCAGGCCGAGCACACACATGCTCAGCAGCAACCTTCAGGCCTGCCTGCGAACACTGCGGAACAGAGAATATGAGGTGAAAGGCAGGGAGGGCCGGGCTGCACGAGGTCCTTACCAACTTCCAGAAGCTCTCGTGTTTCCTTGGATTCTCACTGCCCAGAACATCTGCCAACAAATTGTCCACTTCACACACGTGCAGTCGGACCCAGTCAAGGAGATGCAGGAGGAGAGGGCCAGCTGGGAGGAAAGACTCTCATCACACAAAAGCCTCAGCTCCATCTGCAGAAAATTTCACTTTCCCATAGTACAGACAGAGAATGTAGGGCAGACGAGCTATGTAGGAAGTGGAAGTGGTTTATCCCTCTTACATGGGCACACATGTGGTCCTAAATAGAGGACTAGGCTAGCAAATGGACTTTTGTGGAATACTTCCTCTGTGCCAGGCAGCTCCACCTTTCACTGAATCCTGGAAAGGGATGAAGAGAGACCTCACCACCCCCCACCACCCCCAGATTCTTCACAACTATGCAACACCCAGTGGCTATGTAAGTAATGGCCATTTAGGGACTGATACTGACTAGGTGCTAGGTATGCAATGATGATAAAAACAGTGACATCCCTCAAAAATCTACTGGAGGAGATAGGCATAAAACCCACTAATTTTAATTTCAAGTTGCCCAGTGCTTTAACAGGAGTATAAATAAAAAGCTATGACTGCAGAGAGATTATTAACACTTGTTTATGGATAACAGCAAACATAAACCATTAAAAGAATGCAAATGCGGGGCCAGCCTGATGGTGCAGTGGTTAAGTGCGCACGTTCCGCTTCCTGGCAGCCTGGGGTTCGCTGGGTCGTATCCCGGGTGCAGACATGGCACCGTTTGGCAAAAGCCATACTGTGGTAGGCGTTCCATGTATAAAGTAGAGGAAGACGGGCATGGATGTTAGCTCAGGGCCAGTCTTCCTCAGCAAAAAGAAGAGGATTGGCAGTAGTCAGCTCAGGGCTAATCTTCCTCCAAAAAAAAAAAAAAGAATGCAAATGCCTTACAGAGAGCCCACTCAATCCAGGACACTGTACTGACCACAATTTAATTCAAGGTCAATAGAATAATTGGAAATGGACAGATAATGTGCAGGGTTGTCCCAGCCCCAAGCACTAGCAACAGAATTCTCAAAGTGACTTTGCCTCCCATCACCTAATCCCTCTTCACATCCCTAAAACTTTCTTTTCCTTATTTAATTTCTTTTCTTTTAAACAACAGAAATGTACTGTCTCCCAGTTCTGGAGGCTAGAGTCTGACGTCAAGGTGCTGGCAGAACTGCTTCCTTCTGCGGCTGAGGAAGAACCTGTTCCAGGCCTCTCCTCTAGCTTCTCCGCAAACTTTCCTAAGCTTGACCAGCCCATGACAGAAATATTGACCACTCCTTTCACACACTAGTTTAACATCTGTTCTGTTGGTATTTTTCAGGGGCCACCTGCCTAAATTTTAGGTTACTAGAAGGCATTGTGTCTGATTCTTTTTGCAGTGTCTGGCCCAATGGCAGGCTTCTTCAGGTGTTATGTAATGCTTTCTGAAGGTTATGCTGATGAAAAGAGCATTCTAGGCAACGAATCACTCACCAGAGCACACAGGAAAGACAAAGACGAAAGGACAGGGGGACACCTTTGACACTGTCACAGGATCATTCCATGCTCACCTGGGGCTACTTCAATAAAAAGAATCTCACAAAGGTTCCAAATGAGCTCCATTGCTGACAAAATGGAGACCTAAAGGAGAAATGGAGACAAAGTTTTGACTGAAAACATTCATGAGATTTGCTCTTGGAGCAAAGAACAAAAGCAGGGCTTGAATCACAGCTCAACGTTCACTGACCATTCGTATGGCAGAGCTTCCCACAGGGCAGCCAGTGAGAATAAAGGGGGCGAGGCGCAGACTAACGTTTTTCAATCTTAATCGTTGTGGTTTTAGTTTAATGTGCGTTAGAAAAATATAACTAGCTCATCACACCCATGACCTTGATGTATATTACAGTTTAGGAAGAGGCTTTGAGTAAAAACAGAAGACGATTTTTAGAAAAATATTCAGTAAATAATATTACAAGAAATGTACAGATATAGCAAAAATTGTGGAGTTGGTATTCAAAGGTCTGAAGTTTAGCAAACAGTCTATTAAAAGGCAAACCCAATATAAGACCCCAAAATAAATCAGGTCTAGACCCTGCCCTGAGGAACACGCCATCGCCTCTTCCCCACCACCCTTCCGTACACAAACACAGAACACCTTCTTCACAAGGGAAAATAAATGCTTTGCTGACTCTAGAGACAGTGCATCAGGCCTTATTCACTACTGAGTTTGAACACCACCAAGATTCCAGCAAAGAAAGAGGACACTTAGTCATCGTCCAGCTCCAACTAAAGTACAACAACTTGCAGCTCAGTAAAAATGCTGGTTCATGAGTTGAGTACAGTTTATAAGACTAAGCAGGGGCTGGCCCAGTGGCGTAGCAGTTAAGTCCGCCCATTCAGCTTCGACAGCCCCGGGTTTGCCAGTTCAGATCCTGGGTGCGGACCTACGCACCGCTTGTCAAGCCACGCTGTGGCAGGTGTCCCACATATAAAAATGTAGAGGAAGATGGGCCCGGGTATTAGCTCAGGGTCAGTCTTCCTCAGCGAAAAGAGAAGAAAAGAGGAGGATTGGTGGCAGATGTTAGCTCAGGGGTATTCTCCCCCCTCCCCGCCCAAAAAAAACTAAGCAGTGGTTTCAAAACCTCAGCTCACTATCTCGGGTGACACAATGTGGTTAGGATTCATTTTTCCCTTAAGAACTGAAAACTCATACAAGTATTTATCAAGTACATCCTTGTGTTCCAATGTACTAGGCCTTGAAGGGGGCATCAGGAAGTTCAAGACAGTCCTTATCACCCCAAGGACTTACCTGTCTACCTGGAAAGAAGACAAACTTCAGCAAAAACAGTGACTGCAAAGCCACCTGAGGTGGGTGTCAAGGATGCAGAAAGACATAAAGGTGCCAGAACAATAAAGGTGGCTCCCCTTACCTGGCTGCTGAACTGGCGGCTACAGGCTGGATCTTTGGCAGCAACTACCAAAACACAAAACATTTTAAGTGAGCAATGACACTTGCAGTCTTAGTGTTTTATGTTCATAGACCAGGTTCTGTGGCTTGTGCCATTGTGTCTTCTGATGACCAGGCACTTTTACTACTGCTATTTTTTAAATGCTTCCTAACTCTTTGTTGTAGATCAGTGATCCTCAAACCAAGGCCCTCAAGTTACAAGCAGCACTGTCAACTGCACCACGGCCAAGAGCAAGAAGAGACCACCGTGTTATACAAGATTCTATCCAGGGGCTGGCCCCGTGGCCGAGTAGTTAGGTTTGCACTCTCTGCTTTCACAGCCCAGGGTTTTGCCGGTTCAGATCCTGGGCGCAGACGTGGCACCACTCATTAGGCTGCGCTGAGGCAGCATCCCACATGCCACAACTAGAAGGAGCCACAGCTGAAATATACAACTATCTACTGGGGGGATTTGGGAGAAAAAGCAGAGAAAAAAAAAAAAGAAGATTGGCAATAGTTTTTAGCTCAGGTGCCGATCTTTAGGGAAAAAAACAGATTGTATCTGGCATCCAGGAGTCATGTGGCTCTCATAGTTATGGAGACTTTAAATCACCAAGATCAGAGATCTGGGAATGAGATTTTCAAACATCCTTAATTTGGCCCTTTAGCCTCATACCTGTCAACTCAATATGTTCTAACTTGAAAATGTACTCAAGATGTTTGCCAAAAAATTAAGGATTATGTAAGATGGGAAAATAAGAGTTCTGAACTAGAATGTCAGTCAGAGTTTACTTTGTAATATTTACAGCCAGATAAATACTTGAATTACTATCACATATACACAGACAAAATCTTACTTGCAACTTGGTGCATTTCCTCCATACACGCTCTTATGACTGATCGGTAGTTTTTACTCACTCGAACCAATCTACAAAAAATGAAATGACTACAAGATAAGCCTGGAACATCCTGTGGTGATACAAAGTAAGGAAATTCTCAAAAAAAGATAGGCACTTGATAAAAGACAGGCGCCAACTTGAAGGAACTCCTAATGGCCAACGCTGGAACAACGTGAACAAAATAAATAGAAGACTATATAAGCCATGGAATAAAATAAATATCCATGAATCCATACTGATATTAATTGTTGCAGATGATATTGATGGACACTAAAATTAGTGGTTGAAAATTTGAGGAAAAATAAGACAAAGGGACAGATGGTAACTTTATAGTAGAGAAACCCAGTAGAAACCACGTTAACCAAGTGATCAAGGTCAACATCACCAGTAATAAAACATCAGCATCACGACTCTCATGATGTGATGTACTGAGAAGGAAATATCATACCACTTTTGTGGTATTCTTGCTAAAAATGCATAACCTTTGTACAATCATGAGAAAACATCAGACAAACCCAAATTGAGGGACAGTCTCCAAAATAATTGGTCAATACTTTTCAAATGTCAAGGTCATGAAAGAGACTTAAGGAGAAAAACTAAATGTAACCCCATTTAGTTGCAGAAGAGGGAAAAAAAGGACATTAGTGGAAAAGTTGGTGAAATTCAAATAAAGGCTATAGTTAATTACATTGCATCCATGGTTAAGTTTCTTGGTTTAAGTAACAATAATATGGTTATGTAAGATATTAACATCAGGGAAGCTGTGTGAAGGATGTACAGAAATCTATTATTTTTGTATTTTTTTATGTCTAAAATTAGTTCAAAATAAAATTTTTAAGAAAGGAAATAGAACAAAACAAACACCCACAAGAAAGCAATTAATTGGTTGTTAGTTACCAACATGGAGATCTTTACCAAGAAAAACATTACTAGTTGTAGATAAAGAGAACTAAAGGCCACCTATTGGCTCCATTTAAAAATGAATAGTAGCTACATTCTATATATGGCCTACAACAGGGCTGGCAAAGGGGGTGAAACGATTTGCACGCATTATTTCACCTAATCCTCACTACTCTGTACCCTTTTCAGTCAAGAATCAGACCCAGATAAGTAACTCACCAGCCAAAAAAACATGATATGCTGGCCTCCATGCACAAAACAGAAGCTACCAACCCACTGTTAGTAGGATATTCACATATGCACTCATTTATTCAAACGTTTTGGAGCACCTACTGTACAGATGTGCAAGATGTGGGAACAGAGGGCCCATGTAAATAAGACAGGGTCACTGCCTTCAGGAAATTACAAGATTTGTTTTTATCAAGGAAGTAAAATATTGTGATATTGTGATTTATAATAAGAAACATATATTTGGTCTTCACCCCTGGTCTCTAAAACCTTTGTAAATTCCTAAGTGATAAGAGCACTATGAGCATCTTTTGTTCTGATGAGGTGACTCCAGGTGGGTTCTTGGATGGCTCCTGGATGGGGGCTGGTCACCAGAAAGAACAAGTCATGATTAGAAGCTTAAAATTTTCAGCCCTGTCCCCCACTTCACTAGAGGGGTGAGTGACTGCAAATGGAGTTCATAACTGACTGTGCCTACGTGAGGAAACGTCCATAAAATCCCAATAGCATGGGGTTCAAAGAGCTTCCAAGTGGGTGAACACATCCACATAACAGGAGGGTGACACACCCCAACTCCATGAGGACAGAAGTTCCTGTGCTCAGGACCCTACCAGACCTCGCCCTGTGTACCTCTTTATCTGGCTATCCATCTGTATCCTTTTTATTATATCCTTTCATAAACTGGTAAACATAAGTAAGTGTTTCCCTGATTTGCTAGCTGCTCCAGTAAATTAATCAAACCCGAGGGGGTCCTGGGGACCTCTGATTTGTAGCCAAGTCGGACAGAAGTTGTGGGTAACCTGGGGACCCACTACTTGCAGTTGGCATCTGAGCCCTTAACCTGTGGGATCTGACACTATCTCCAGGTAGAACTGAGTTAAACTGGAGGACACCTAGCTGGTGTCAGAGAATTGCTTGGTGGGAGAAACTCCCACACATCTGTTGTTGTGAGTTGGCAGGAGTGTGAGAGTAAAGGAGAAACACAGGAGTAGAGAAAAACTGGGTTTTTCCCAATACAAATATCAACACTTTCCATGCCCTAACCATACGAATGGCCACTGATAGAAACCTAACACCGGAGTCCAAACTCCGCCGTGCTTAAGACTCACCAGAGAGTTTACGATGCACCCCAAGCAAGTTTGATTTTGATGATCTGAGGTGAGGTTAACAAGTACCTGACAGTGATGCAGTTAACTCATGAACCACACTTCAAACAATCCTAGTCTATAAACAGTACAATAGTTTCCTGGTTTCTTGCCAAAAAGTGCCTTGAGAATAATTCTTTAAAGACAAGATGAAACTTATTTTTCTATTAATTTCAAAGTCTCCCAACAGTGGGACTTCATTCAATGACTCTCAGGTGCTTATTTGGCCTAAATTTTCTTCTTTGGAGGGTCAATGTAGTAGGAATATACACAAAGAAAACTTATCAAGCCAGCAAGTCAATCAATAGCCATCTGCACATTCCCTGTAAGACATCTGCGTCCATGACCGCTCACACTGCCCAGTACTGAGGCCACAAAGTCGAACCAGGAGTCCCTTATTTCTCTAGGCGATCCACGCATCATGCAAAAGGACAAGGGTGCATTTCATATGGCTTTTTACAATTTAGTTGTGGATTTCAGCACATATCAGCAGCCTACTTACTGAGCTTTTCTGGATTTTCCAGTCAATTCTTCTTCAATTCTCTGGAGGCCCACAAAGATTCCATGGGATTCATTAAAGAGTTTTCTCAAGATCTGAGAGTAAACATCTACATCCTTCCGGATGATATAGATAACGGGGCAGCCTGGCACCGTCTCTGATTTTTCTGAAACAAAATAGGAAAAAAAAACTTAACATCTATCACCATCACCCTCATAAAAGAACACACTCTAAAAGTTTTAACTGAGTGTCTAATTACAAAATTTCAGCTTCTTTGCCACTGATTTCATGTATTAAAAAATTATATAAATTACCATTTATAAATTATCCACACATGAATTTTTAAACACAAATGCTTATTCTCAGACTCGACTCCTCAACTCACTTATTTTAGAACTACCTTTCAACTTCATCAACTGAAAAAAATAAACTCAATATTAGCCTATGTAAAACTTGACGAATAAGCCCAAGTTTTATATAATCTCAAAGTCAAGTAAATATTATCTTTATATTACTTTGTCCTGCCATTACCCCTAAAACAAAGAATCAAGAAACTATGATTAAACTATGGGGCCGGCCCAGTGGTCTAGTGGTTAAGTTCGGCGTGCTCTGCTCTGGCAGCCCTGGGTTTGGTTCCCAGGCACAGACCTACACCACTCACCAGCCATGCTGTGGGGGCAACCCACATACAAAATGGAGGAAGACTGGCCACTGATGTTAGCTCAGGGCAAATCCTCCTCAGCAAAAAAGACAAAAAACAAAAACAAAGAAAAAAATAATTGACTAAACTATTTCACAACAGCAATGAAAAGGCTCTATAATGATAAATTATAAACTACCAACTTGTGGCAATTTCTTATATAACAGCTTCTTCAGCAAGTTGTGATGATGTTCGATGGCTTGTCTCGAATGTGATTGCAACAGATAGAACCAAAACGAAAAAAACCTCATGTTTTTAACAATCGAGGACAAACTAGAAATGTTGATAAGCTTTCTCATTAAGTATGAAAACAGGTCATACAGACATAGTCACAGAAGTTTCCCTTCTGAGGAACTGCCCTTTTGGTAGATCCCACAGCTGTGCTGAGCTTGAGATCTTCAATACCAACACATCCCACAAATACTTAGCAACATTAGGGACAATTCTTCACTATAAAATCAAGAAAAACAACATCACTTAAAAATTACATGAACTGCACACCATATAATTTGCTAAAATTCCAAGACTTTCATTAGCTCAGTCTGCTCAGTCGGCTCCTTATAAAAGAGGAAAACCTCCACATTTGGATAAAGAACCTGTCAAAGATAAGCGAGCAAGTCTCTGCAATATTTCCCGACACCTCTCTCTTGAAAAGGAGAAAGCAAAATTGAACATCAAGATTTCAGTTTTTGGGGGGTTTTTTCATTGCGGTAACATTGGTTTACAATATTATGTAAATTTCAGGTGTACATTATTATGTATTTCGATTTCTGTGTAGATTACATCATGATCAACACCCAAAGACTAATTACCATCCATCGCCACACACATGTAGGCTACAGAACAGCCCACAGAATTCATTCGAGTTCACAGAGATAACACGAAGGCAAGGGCTAGGAGACCTGCAAAGTCTCACAATAATGGGACTGCTATGAAGGGAATTTAGTCACTCTGGACAAGAAGGGGGAAAAAAGCTTGAAGTTTTCAAATATAAAGAAAATCTTTTAACACCAAGAAGACTATCATGAATTTTATTTTTCCTGGACTCAACATCTGCCAGGCCTCATAAATCAATGAAAATCTTAAACAGCTAATATTTCAATAATAAAATGGTACAAACTAAGTTCAGCTGTTTCCTGCTTCAGCTAGTCAAATCTGAGAGAATAAAGAAAAAAACACCAAATGTGCCAAAATGGATAACTTAGAATTAAAAAAAGTAATAACTACCTTTTTTGTTGAAGGAGGTTTCACACACGAGCATCTCCCCTGGACCCCAGTCAAAACACATTTGCTTCTTACTGGAATTCACTCCTGGAATCAACTAGTGAAAAATAAGGCACAGAAAGTGTTATTCTTACCAAAGTTTATTTTCAACTGACTTGTGAGTAAAATCCTAGAAATCAGTGGTCTTGAAAGTTATTAAGTGCTTATCTACGTACACAGCTGAGGGTGGCTGAGATCAGCCCAGTCTGTTAGACCCAGAAGAAGCAACTGAGATTTGCTGGGCACTTCAACCCAGCCTGCCACTTCTTAAGTGCTGATAAAAAGGAAAGCTACTCCCTAATCAATTACTATATTGGAATTTAGTGATCTGTAGTTCAGAAAAAGAGAAGTTAAAGAAATAAAAAAGGGGGGCTGGCCCCGTGGCCGAGTGGTTAAGTTCACGCACTCCGCTTCAGTGGCCCAGGGTTTCGCCGGTTCGGATCCTGGGCGCGGACATGGCACCGCTCATCAAGCCATGCTGAGGTGGCATCCCACACAACACAACCAGAAGGACCTACAACTAGAATATACAACTATGTACTGGGGGACTTTAGGGAGAAGAAGAAGAAAAAGAGAAGATTGGCAAGAAATGCTAGCTCAGGTGCCAATCTTTAAAAAAAAAAAAAGAAAGAAAAAAGGAATTAAACTGTTACTCACTAAAAAGAGAGACCTCCAAGGCCACAGCTTCTGTGCCATCTGTTTGATGATGACTCTCAATTTTTTTCTCCAACTCAGACCAATTCCTTTGAGCCCCAGCTTTATGCGTCCAACTGCCTAATCCACACCTTTACAGGTTATCTAAGCTTTATGAACTGTATCCATAAGATCAAGAGCCAAAGAAAGAACTCTTGATGCTCATCCCCAAACCTCATTCCACTCCCCAACTGGGACGAAGTCTTCCTCAACCATTAGGAGTAATCCTTGATTCTCCTCTTCCCCTCACCACCTATGTCCAGTCTATAAGTAAATCCTGTTCTCTTCCTAAATAAACCTGAATCCAACCACTTACCACTTCTACCAGTCCAATTTAAGCCACCAGCAACTCTCATCTGGACCACTGTAACAGCATTTCTCGGTGCCTAAAATATTCTCCTACATGGTTAACACCTGCACCATAAATAGACAAAAGCTCACGAGAGCAGGGGACTCGAGGATTCTCATTCACTGCTTAGAAGAGACCCTGGCACTCCATAAATATTTTTGGCAGGCAACGAATTTGGCTGGCAATAGTCTGGTCTCAAGACAAGTGCATTCAGTTCTTAGGAATGGCTACTGCAGTCATTTAATAACTAAGCAACATTTATTAAAGCTTTTTCTGTACTGGCCTTCAGGAATACAATAACGTGTAATACAGTCTCTGCTCACCAAAAGCCAGCAGTCTACTAAAGACCAAGAAACAAACAGGCAGCAAGACAATTGGAGAAATGCTAAGACAGAGATACACACAGAAGAGCATCTGTTGTAGCAGACTCTTAATGGATGAGCAAGCCAGGCAAGGGGGAAGCATTATACACAGTGGGGCTGGGGCAAATGGGTATCCATATGAAAAAATGAACCTCACATCATAGACAAAAATTCACTAAAAATCAGTTATAGGGACAAATGCAGAGCAAAATCTATAAAGCTTGAAAAATCTTTCTGACCTTAAAGTCAGCAAAAATAGATAAGACACCAAAAGTACAAATCATAGAAGAAAATTTATAAATTAGACTTCATTAAAATAAAAACTTTTAGGGGGCTGGCCTCATGGCCAAGTGGTTAAGTTCACATACTCCGCTTCAGCAGCCTGGGGTTCACCAGTTCAGATCCTGGGCACAGACATATGTGACACTCATTAAGCCATGTTGTGGCAGCATCCCATGTAGAAGAATGAGAGTGACCTACAGGTACGATATACAACTATGTACTGGGGTTTTGGAGAGAAAAAAAAAAAAGAGGAAGATTGGCAACAGATGCTAGCTCAGGGCCAATCTTCCTCACCAAAAAATAAATAAAAACTTTTGCTCTTCAAAGATATCATTAAGAAAATGAAATGGTGGGGCTGGCCCAGTGGTGTAGTGGTTAGGTTCGCATGCTCCGCTTCGGCAGCCCAGGGTTCGCAGGTTTGGATCTGGGGAGCAGATCTATACACTGCTCATCTAGCCATGCTGTGGCAGCACGCCACATACAAAATAGAGGAAGAGTGGCACAGTTGTAAACTCAAGGACAGTCTTCCTGAAGCAAAAAGAGGAAGACTGGCAAAAAATGTTAGCTCAGGGACAATCTTCCTCACCAAAAAAATTTTAAAAATTAAAAATTAAAATTAAAAAAAGAACGGGCTGGCCTGGTGGCATAGTGGTTAAGTTTGCATGCTCTGCTTCGGCGGCCCAGGGTTTGCAGGTTCAGATCCCAGGCGTGTGGACATAGCACCACTCTTCAAGCCATGCTGTGGTGGCATCCCACATAAAATAGAGGAAGGCTGGCACAGAGGTTAGCTCAGTGACAATCTTCCTCAAGCAAAAAGAGGAAGATAGGCAACAGATGTTAGCTCAGGGCCAATCTTCCTCTCTCTCTCTCTCACACACACACACATACAAAAATTAAAAAAAGAAAATGACAGGCAAGCCACAAACTGGGAGAAAATATCTGCAAAACACATATTTGATACCCAGAATAAAGAAGTCTTACACTTCATTAAGAAACCCAATAAGAAAATGGGCAAAAGATTTTAACAGACATTTCACCAAAGGAGATATACAAACAACATATAAGTACATAAAAAGGTGATCAATATCTTTCATCATTAGGGAAATAAAAATCAAAATAATAATGAGCTACCACTATATACCCACTAGAATGGCAACGGCCAAAATTAAAAAGACTGACCATACAAAGAGTTGATGAAGATGTGGAACTGGAACTCTCACACTTCACTGGTGCAAAAAAATGGTATAACCACCTTGGAGAACTGACAGTTTATTTTAGCTAAATATGCATCTGTCCTAGAACCCAGAAATTCCACTTCTAGGTATTTATCCAGAAACAAACGAACGAACAAAAGGCAACAAAAACTACAGCTTACATTTCTTGAGTCTTTGAAACAAAAGGATAAGACCATTGATCTAGAAAAACTCTAGACTATTCAATTCTCTACTCTGGATCTACACTTAAAACATCCTTGAATCTGCTTATTACTAACGAGACTTCACGTGCCCTGATAATAGTAAGCAGTTGTATGAAGAGCAGGCACAACCACTATAAAAGGTGACAGTGTTAAGATTATTCCTTAGTCTCTTGAGAGTGTGTAGAGTCAGACCAAAGAGCAGAACAACTTTCAAATACAGACATGACTGGGTTTGAACTTCAAAGTTGAGGTTCAGACTCTAGGCTATGGCGTTCTACCAAGATAATGCCCCACTGTGAGGCTGTGCCCACAAGGCCAACCAGTTTCCTATCGGGTCTCCCGAACACCAATGTACAACTGAGTTATCACAAATCAGTTGTCACTACTGTGGGTAAAAATAAGCTTAGATTCTCTTCATTCCACTTGTAAATGCATGGCTCATTATCACGGCTCAATATCAAAGTAGTGGCTCGCCAGTGTCGTACAGGGTACTGGGAAGGTTTCCCCACGCAAAGACTCTGACATAAAAGAAGGAGGGAAAGGCAAGACGACAGGTAGTTTGAAATAGTTCCAGTGATTCTGACATTCTAATTTTTCTTCTTGCAAACACTGACGTAGTCATTGACGGTTATTTAACAAACTACTTTGTACATGTTCTAAAATCTAACACTCTTACAGTGGTAAACTTCATAATAACCCACGTGAGCTATTAAGATCTCATGTCTCCTTTCACCCAGTTTGGTTTGTCAGATACTGCTTTGCAATCTGATGGCTTTAGCTGAAAACTGTAGGCATCTCAACTTTCTAAAAAGCAAAAACAGAAGGTCAGGCAACTTGCAGTTTAGTGGGGCTTATAGGTTACCAAGAGCTAAGAGGTGCAGAACAAGCCTATAACGGGCAGCCAGACATTGTTGACCTACTCAGGGAAGGCTTTTCTGAGAAAGAGGCTGCTGGAGCTTGCATTTGAAAAGCGAGGAGACAAACCTAAAAGACAAGAACCTTCCAAACAGGGGGAACAGCACATATCTCGTATCTAAAAGCTATTAATCTCTTTATAAACATCTTAGGCCATCCACACTTGACACACTCTCTTAAGAACACAGATAAAATAGAAAGCAAACAGAGCAATAGAAACAGGAATAGACTCCCGAGAGAATAAACACGTTTAGCAAACTTTGGGCCAGCACGGCACTACAAGCAGGAACCAAGCTCACGGCGCTGCGAGGTGAAGCTCAGTTCGGCTGGAAAAAGAAAGCCCCAATTCCTCGGCATGGTCCAAGCCCGCTCATTAGAGCATTAACCCAACAGGAAAAGCGAGGGAAGTAGAAAGGTAGAGAAGACAGCCAAGGGAGGGAGTGGGATGAGGTGGGGCCTCCGGGGCCAGGTAGTCTGAGTATGTCAAAGAGTAGAAACCCAGCGACCCAAACACGGGCGCCTAGTTAATATGACCCCCGGGCAGCGGCAATTAAGCTGTGGGAAGGGGACGGATGCCTCTCGAGCGGCAGGGAGGTTAGACAAGCCTGCAGTGACGGAGCAGACTCAATCCTCGGACCGCGAGGGCAAGCAAGACTGTTCCGGGCGCCCTTACAGTGACTGTCGGCTCGCCATCGAGCTCCTCCATAGCGCCAAGCCTCAGCCACCTGGAATTTGCAGGGCCGCCAAAGCTCCGGGCTCGGGCCTCCGGCTCAGCGCCCGTTGCGAGAGAGGACCCCGCCCGGGCGCCTCCTGTACTGCCTGCGGGCCCAAACCCCCCAATGCCGCAGGGGCCTCTCCTCTCGGCCATGGCCACCACTCTGCGGCACTCTACACGCGTGCCTCCATCCTGGCCTCGACAACGCGTCAGGGAAAACTGCGCCAGGGGTAGCCTGTCTTCACAGTAACCCTTCTGCCAGATCAGGCGCTACCGCGAACAGCCCCGCATGGGACCAGGAGAAGGACCCACCCCCCCACCCCCCCGGGGACGTCGGGAGCGGCTGCGCGTGCGCGGACTGGGGTGGCTCTTCTGTGGCGAGAGGTTGGCCCGGGCGTGAGCGGTCCCTAAATCTCTGTCGACTTTGGCTTGCTTTGCGCTTTCTTGGTCTGCTGTTTATAGTCGTCGCGGCCGCTTCTGTCAGCGGTGTCCAGGGCAAGGGAGTCCCTTCCCGTGCCCTGTCTCTCCATCGGGCTTTTGTTCGAAGGCAGTCGCTGCCACACCTACCCCAAGGCGCTCTAGAGGCACGCGGACAAAATTGATGCGGCTCAAACAACTGTGAAATCGAGACAGCTGGGTTTGCTTAATTAAACACAAATATTGGTTTGTTATCTCACCAAAGCAAAGCAGAAAAAAACGCTCAAATCGGGGAATCCCAGATCGTGTTATGGAAAACTCAAAAATGCTCCAGTAACTTAAAGGAATTATTTATTTTTTAAACGCCTTCTTTACAAATACATGCACATACAAGGAAGAGAACAGTACTGGTTCTAAATTCCTAAATAAGCAACTTTTTGAATGAACTGAAGATAAATCGAAATTTAAAAATAAGTCTTAGGAGGTGCTGGCTCCGTGGCCGAGTGGTTAAGTTGGCACTCTCTGCTTAGGCTTCCCTCGGTTTTGCTGGTTTGAATCCCGGGCGCGGACATGGCGCCGCTTGTCAGGCCATGCTGAGGCGGTGTCCCACATGCCACAACTAGAGGCACCCACAAATTTAAAAAAAAAAAAACTATGAACCGGGGGCTTCTGGGAGAAAAAGGAAAAATAAAATCTTAAAATAAAAAATAAGTCTTAGGAAACAGTGCCTGAAAATGTAGCAACTTCTTTTATTTAGGAAAGAAATTTGACCTGAAAACGACAAATTTTCAGTGTGTTAACTGGGAAATGCTTCTTTCCCTGAGATTATTCTGAACGACCTATTTGGATTGGTGGAAATAAGATGACTTAGAATCCACAACTGAAATATACAACTATGTACTGGGAGGATTTGGGGAGAAAAAAAGCAGAAAAAAAAAAAAGATGGGCAGCAGTTGTTAGCTCAGGTGCCAATCTTTTAAAAAAAAAGATAGAGTGGTTAGGAAAATCCTATCAGCTCAATGTTTGTTCTTTTGAGGTACAAATTGAGGTACCTCTTTTCAGATAAAGGAAGAAAAATCTTGTGGCTATCACAATTTTGTCCAAATCCTTATCTCTGAAGACACCATCCATAGGATGAAGTTTAATGCGGTTTTGCACAAAACTCCACACTATTCCACCATCTATGTCTTGCTGCGTTTTCCAAATGTTTCACTGTTTCTGATCCCAATGGAGTGGCTATGAAGTATGAGAAATTATGCATTCATGTCCATTTTTTAGGGGGTAAAAAGAGGGCTAATATTTTCCAAAAGTAAAATAAACATTCAGTAGTAGATAAATCGATTTTAAAAAATTGGTAATTATATCGTCTCTGACTGTTCAAAATTCTTTGAGCTGCAGAAGTTAGGGCCAGGCTTAATAGACATTGATAGAAATCATGCTTGATTTCCTTCAGAGAAAATTATTCTGGTGAACAGGATGAGTCAAAGGAAAGGAAAAAAATAACAGGATGAAAGACCAAAAAGAAAAACCATTCTTCTCAAAAGGAGACCTGAGAAAAAATAATTTGAACAACAAAAGAGCTTGGAAAATTTTGGTACTATGGTTTCTTGATATTTTAAGACTGACATTGTCATTTGAAGATAATAGAAGTATTGAAATTGTCTAACCTAGAGCTAGATAATATTGGGGGGAAAATTATTGGAAATATGCTTTGGTCTAAGACCATGATATACCAGCAACTTTATACAGTCAAAGGTATTCATTAGTAGAAAAAAAAACTACAGCTAATAGAGCTATTATTATTCTCTATATAGACCTTTTTCTTCCTGCTAGTCCTTCTCAAACAGACTTCCAAGAATGGTGTTTCAATGAAGTAGTTTATGTATCCTTTTTTTTTTTTTACACATAATCCTAAAGGAATACATTTGGCAAGACAGATTAAATAATCATCATACAAATCTTTTTCTCTTCCCTGTCCTCCACAGGCTCCTCCTCTCCCTCTCTCTTCCCCTTCCTCTCCCTAGATTGGTTAGTTTAACTTTGGAATTCCTCATCTACTCTGGACAGTCTTCAGTTATGCAGGCGACACTTCACTTGAGGTATATCAGAACACTAAGAAGACAAAAAGAGTAAAATATTTCTGGAATCAAATAAAAATCTAAAACAAAACATACCTATTCCACAAGAGTCAAACCAGAAATCACTTTAAGTCACTCCAAAGTCAAACTTAAAATCTCAGATCAAGCCAGAGGAACTGTGCTAGAGATGTCTATGTAAAGTGCTAAGTGGTTGCGTTTAATGCATCCTAGTAAAACTAATGTTCCCTACCCTGCAGAGAAATAAATACATAATCATTTTCAAGAGACATATTTATTTTAGAAAGCAAGGTAGAAATCTATTATCAAGAGCCATACAAATATTTATGCACTTTGACCCAGTAAATCCTCTCTTGAAAATTTATTTCAAATAATTTCAAAACGTAAGAGATACATGAATTTAGGTATGTGCTATATATAACAACAAATTTTCTCTACCTCCACGCTGTTGACATTTGGGGCCAAATAATTCTATGTTATGAAAGCTGTCTTGTGCATTACAGTATGTTTAGCAGAATTCCTAGCCTCTATCCACTAGATGTCAATAATACCCCTCAACAGTTGTGACAAACAAAAATATCTCTAGATATTCCCAGTGTCCCCTAGGGGGCAAAATCACCTCTCTCTCTTTTTTTTTTTTTTTTTTTTTAGATTTTTTTCCTTTTTCTCCCCAAAGCCCCCTGGTACATAGTTGTATATCCTTCATTGTGGGTCCTTCTAGTTGTGGCATGTGGGACGCTGCCTCAGCGTGGTTGGATGAGCAGTGCCACATCCGCGCCCAGGATTCGAAACAATGAAACACTGGGCTGCCTGCAGCAGAGCAAGCGAACTTAACCACTCAGCCACGGGGCCAGCCCCAAAATCACCTCTCTTGAGAGCTACTGGCATAGATGTTCAACCACAGAGGAATAAAGGAACAGCTAAGTAAATATACTATCAATGAGATATTATCCACCTATTTAGAAGAACTATGAAGACAGATAACATGGAAGTCTTTAAAGAAGTTTTAAAATGTTCATCTTTTTCTCCCCATAATCTCACTTACAGGAAATAAGACGAACATTTTGAATAATCACCAAAAAAGGGAAATAAATGTCTCACAATTACAGAAGGCTATGCAATCATTAAAAGATAATTGTGGCAAAATTTTATAAAGTTCAGTAAAGCTTTGTTTTTATAAAGATTTTATTTTTCCGTTTTCTCTCCAAAGCGCCCCCAGTACATAGTTGTATATTTTTAGTTGTGGGTCCTTCTAGTTGTGGCACGTGGGATGCCGCCTCAGCATAGCTTGATGAGCGGTGCCATGTCCATGCCCAGGACTCGAACCAGTGAAACCCTGGGCCGCTGAAGCAGAGCGTGCGAACTTAACCACTGAGCCACGAGGCCGGCCCCTAAGGTTCAGTAAAGCTTTGTTAAAAATTTTCTCAATTTTGTAAAAAGTAAAAAGTGTCTATCAATATGTAGGAAAAAAGACTGGCAGGAATGAGCATTATTACCCTAATAATCAGAAAAAATTCTCTTTTAGCATGTTTACTACATAATTTTACATTTAAGAGTAGGGTGCCGGCCCCGTGGCTGAATGGTTAAGTTCTTGTGCTCTGCTTCGTCAGCCCAGTGTTTCTCCGGTTCAGATCCTGGGTGCGGATATGGCACTGCGCATCAAGCCATGCTGAGACGGCACCCCACATGCCACAACTAGAAGGACCCACAACTAAAAAACTACACGACTATGTAGCAGGGGGCTTTGGGTAGAAAAAGGAAAAATAAAATCTTTAAAAATAAATAAATAAAATAGGACAGCTAATCTTCGACAAAGGAGCAGAGGGCCTACAATGGAGAAAAGAAAGTCTCTTCAACAAATGGTGCTGGGAAAACTGGACAGCCACATGCAAAAGATTGAAAATTTTGACCATTCTTTTTCACCACACACCAAAATAAACTCAAAATGGATCAAAGACCTAAAGATTAGGCCTGAAACAATAAGTCTTCTAGAAGAGAATATAGGCAGTACACTCTTTGACATCAGTTTCAAAAGAATCTTTTTGGACACTATAACTCCTCAGTTGAGGGAAACAATAGAAAGAATAAACAAATGGAACTTCATCAGACTAAAGAGTTTCTTTAAGGCAAGGGAAAACAGGATTGAAACAAAAAAACAGCTCACTAATTGGGAAAAAATATTTACAAGCCACTTATCCGACAAAGGGTTAATCTCCATAATATACAAAGTATTCACATGGCTTAACAACAAAAAAACAAACAACCCGATCAAAAACTGTGCAGAGGACATGAACAGACATTTCTCAAAAGAAGATATAAATATGGCCAATAGACACATGAAAAGATGTTCATCATCGCTAATCATCAGGGAAATGCAAATCAAAACTACACTAAGATATCACCTTACCCCCGTTAGATTGGCAAAAACATCCAAAACCAAGAGCGACAAATGTTGGAGAGGTTGTGGAGAAAAAGGAACCCTCATACACTGTTGGTGGGAATGCAAACTGGTACAGCCACTATGGAAAACAGTATGGAGATTTCTCAAAAAGTTAAAAATAGAAATACCCTATGACCCACCCATCCCATTACTGGGTATCTATCCTAAGAACCTGAAATCAGAAATCCCAAGAGTCCCTTGCACCCCTATGTTCATCGCAGCATTATTTACAATAGCCAAGACGTGGAACCAGCCTACATGCCCAGAAACTGATGATTGGATAAAGGAGATATGGTATATATACACGATGGAATACTACTCAGCCATAAAAAAAAGACAAAATTGGCCCATTCGCAGCAACGTGGATGGACCTCGAGGGTATTATGTTAAGCAAAATAAGCCAGTCAGAGAAAGACGAACTTTATATGACTCCACTCATAGGTGGAAGTTAACATATTGACAAGGAGATCTGATCAGTGGTTACCAGGGAAAAGGGGGGGTGGGGGGAGGGCACAAAGGGGGAAGTGGTGTACCCACAACATGACTAACAATAATGTACAACTGAAATCTCACAAGGTTGTAATCTATCATAACATTAATAATAAATAAATAAATAAATAAAATTTAAGAGAAAACCAAAATTGTGTATTTTTACAATTAAGTAAAGAAATTTATATGTGGACAAAAATTGGAAATTAAAATTGAGAGATAAGTGTTGTGGGAATGTGAGTGAATTAAAAATTTTTATTTTAGGGGCCTGCCCTGTAGCTGAGTGGTTAAGTTCGTGCACTCCACTTCAGTGGCCCAGGGTTTCACCAGTTTGGATCCCAGGGGAGGACCTAGCACCACTCATCAAGCCATGCTGAGGCAGCGTCCCTCATAGCAGAGCTAGAAGGACCTACAACTAGAATATACAATTATGTACTGGGGGGCTTTGGGGAGAAAAAGGAAAAAAAATTATTTAAAAAATATTTTACTGCGGCCGGCCCTGTGGCCAAGTGGTTAAGTTCATGTGCTCCGCTTCAAAGGCCCAGGGTTTCGCTGGTTCAGATCCTGGGCGCGGACATGGTACCACTTGTCAGGCCATGCTGAGGTGGCATCCCACATGCCACAACTAGAAGGACCCACAACTAAAATATGCAACTACATACTGGGGAGATTTGGGGAGGAAAAAAGCAGGAAAAAAGAGAATATTGGCAACAGTTCTTAGCTCAGGTGCCAATCTTAAAAAAAAATAATGATATTTTACTGATTGGGGCTGGCCCAGTGGTGCAGTGGTTAAGTTTCCACGTTCCGATTCAGTGGCCCGGGGTTCGCCAGTTTGGATCCTGGGTGTGGACCTACACACCACTTGTCAAGCCATGCTGTGGCAGGCGTCCCACAAATAAAATAGAGGAAGATGGGCATGGATGTTAGCTCAGGGCCAATCTTCCTCAGCAAAAAGAGGAGGATTGGCAGTAGATGTTAGCTCAGGGCTAATCTCCCCCCCCCCCAAAAAAAAATATATATATATTTTGCTGATAAATGTTTTAATCATATATAGAGATACAAACATAAGCACACATACATGAATAAGGCCATATTTGTGAAAACCTGTGGGGTTTTTTTTTTTTTGAGGAAGATTAGGCCTGAGCTAACATCTGCCACCAATTCTCCTCCCCTTGCTGAGGAAGGCTGGCCCTGAGCCAACATCCGTGCCCACCTTCCGCTACTTTATATGTGGGATGCCTACCACAGCATGGCTTGCCAAGCAGTGCCATGTCCCCACCCAGGATCCAAACCGGCGAACCGAGGGCCTCCGAAGCAGAACATGCGTGCTTAACCACTGCGCCACCAGGCCAGCCCCTGAAAACCTGTTTTATAGCCATAGTAATGTATATCTGGCCATGTAAGACTTTAAGCTGAGAAACAAAATTATAAATGTGACCAATTTATTATCGGAGGAGTGAAAGCTGCTCTAGCTCTGAGGTTCTCAAACTTTAGTGAACTTCAGAATTATGTAGAGGGCTTGTGAAACCACTGATTCCCGGGCTCTATCCCCAAAGCTTCTAATTCAGGAGGTCTCAGGTGGGGCCCCAGGATTTGTACTTCTAATAAATTCCCAAGAGAAGGTGATGTTGTTGCCCCAGGGACCACCCTTTGAGAACCATCCTTCCAACTCTGTCTTCTCTACCTCAGGGTGAGAGTAAGCAATCACAAACAGAAGCTTTGTTCAATTTGTTTCTGTTCATTTTAGGAAACAAACAGCCTTGAGTCACTGGGCCCTGCTTGAATCCAGCAATGGACGGAGAAGGAGGACTGGAGCATTAATGGTGTTAGAAGAACTTGAAATTGTCATACCAATGTAGAGGCTGCATAACTGACAGGCATTCAGGATCCTAAATCAGGCATTTTGGGTATTTTCATGACAAGTACTGTGTTACTGTTGCATCAATAAGTCAGTGAACATTTATTGATCACTGGCTCTCAGAACTTTGTTTGCTGCAACTATGAAGATGAAAAGCGATGATACCTGCCCTCAGAAAGCTTACAGACCATTTTCTAAGTACTGTTTGTGCAATATGTTATTAATACTCAGTGAATGTATGGTATTGTGAAATGGGACAACATTTTCCTACATTTTGTGCCACAGCTGACACATTTAAAGTACAATATCCAGGTTCTTGGCTTTGATTGCTGGGTCCCATCTTGGGTCCCATCTTCTTTGCCATGACCCAAGGATAGAGAGCTGGAAGGTTTCTACAACATCACCATTCTGCCTGCAGATTTCCTGCAGTATTCACATAGATAGCTCAAGTACTCTACTAACCTTTGTTAGAACGTGAAAAAGTTTGATGGTATAAAGTACACACATTTTAGTTGTCTGTGTTATAAATTCAGTTAAGTGTTTCTCAGGGTTTTTGGCAAGGATTTAAAGCTCAAAACAGAGTTTCTTAGATTCTTGTTTTCTTGCCCCTTTTAGGAATGGTGTTTTTTTCTTTGGCACCTGACGCTGGGTGGTTCACCCTATTCTTTTTTTTTTTTTTTTGAGGAAGATCGGCCCTGAGCTAACATCCATGCCCATCTTCCTCTACTTTATATGTGGGACGCCTGCCACAGCATGGCTTGATGAACGGTGCCATGTCTGCACCCAGGATCTGAACCGGCAAACCCCGGGCCGCCAAAGCAGAAGGTGCGAACTTAACCGCTGTGCCACCGGGCCAGCCCGGTTCACCCTATTCTTACCCTCTACTTTTTTTTTTTTTTAAGATTTTATTTTTCCTTTTTATCCCCAAAGCCCCTGGTACATAGTTGTATATTTTAGTTGTGGGTCCTTCTAGTTGTGGCATGTGGGATGCTGCCTCAGCATGGCTTGATGAGCAGTGCCATGTCCACACCCAGGATCCGAAACAGTGAAACCCTGGGCCGCGGAAGCGGAGTGCGCGCCGCGAACTTAACTACTCAGCCACAGGGCCGGGCCCTCATCCTTTACTTCTAACACCAATTATTGATATTTAATTAGATTTCTAGAGGAATTAGGCCTTTCCGACCAAGTTCCTAGTTAACTCCTAATGGTGAAAACTCCTCACTGCACACTTCCCTAATTCATTCCTTCACCTGCCTGCTAGGATCCAGGAACTGAGCTAGGTGCTTAGAATAAAACTGTAAACAAGACAGACAGGTCTCTGCTTTCATGGAACTTTCATTCTGCTAAGAGAGACAACCAAACAAAAATTTAGGTCAAAACAACTTGACTGGTTCTCCTGGCATTATTCTAGCATTTATTTTTCCATGTGTTTTCTCTCTGCAGCCTTCCATCGGAACCTGTGTGCAGTCCTACAGTAATTAAGCACTGGGATCTGAGTCAGAAAGTCCGAGTTCAATATGATACTGACTCTGCCACTTCAAGCTGGGTAACCAAGTTGCCCAACCTCTCTATGTCTTACTTTCTTCAACTGTAAAATGGGGATGATAATAATAGAGGCTTTATGAGGATTAAGGGCTTAGCACAGAATCCCCACATAATAAGCACTCAATTAACATCTGCCACTGTTCTTTTCCATATTTACTACTCTTTGTACTTTTTTTCCCAAAACACTAACAGTGCACAGCCACCGCCTTTCCCACCCCTATAAAAATGATGGAGGGAGAAACTTAATGCTGGGAAATTCCTATCTTTTTTTTTTTGGTAGATTGGCCCTGAGCTAACATCTGTTGCCAATTTGTTTTTTATACTTCTTCCCAAAGCCCCCCAGCACATAGTTGTATATTCTAGTTGTAGGTCCTTCTAGTTCTGCTATTTGAGATGCCACCTCAGCATTGCTTGATGAGCGGTGCTAGGTCCATGTCCAGGATCCGAACTGGTGAAACCCTGGGCCATGGAAGCAGAGAGCACGTGAACTTGACTTGGCCACGGGGCCGGCCCGGGGAAATTTCTGTCTTTTCACAGTTTTTTCCTGGAAAGTGGAGAGAGACTCTCAGTATACGATTCCCTAGGCTCAGCTCGCAGAATTCCAGTTTGCCATTGGAATATATATTGCTCACACATTTGAACATGTTTGACTACTTCTTATACGAACTCCTCCTTTACCTGAAGGTGACTCTGTAATTTAGCATAATTTTGGAGAGAGGGGATATTGTAGGACACACCTGTCACCCAGGAGCTAACGACTAAACAACCATTTGATTATTGGAAGCCCTTCACATATCAATGAGGGTAAGTCTAACACGACATATTTGATAGTCCTCTGATGGCTCTGCAGTCCTACAAGGCTGGGAAGGTGTGTGATGGCAACAGAAGCCCTGGGTTCAGGAGAGTAAGGATAGCATCTCTTCTTCTTTTTTTACAGTACCTGGACAGCACTCAGCATGTTCATCCCCTAGCATGCAGTAGGAGCTCAATCAACACTACTTGCCAGCTGTGTGATATTGGGCAAGTTACTTAACTCCTTTGAGCCTCAGTTGCAAATAAATACTACACTCACTTTGAAGGGTTGATGTAAGGAGAAAATGAGCTAATATTAGTAAAGCCCCGCTTGGTGCCTGACACACGGCAGTTGGTCTCTTCCCCTTTCACTTCTTGTGTGTTTCCTACTTAACCCCCTACCTCCACCCCCACTGAATTATAAGTTGAGTCAGGGACTTTCTCTACCCTTCTTTGCCCAATGCCTAGCACAGGACTTACACATGGTGATAGTTTCAGTTACTCATTCATTCAGTGAATCTTTGAGTACCTACAAAGGGCAAAAGCTTAGAGTTGAGAGAACAGGTACATTCGGGACCCTCAAGTACTTGAAGATGACTATAGCAGAGGCTTCTGGGAGAAACGATGAGAAAGAGCTAGAATGGTCAGCTTGGATTAGTTCTCAAAGGGCTTTGTAGGTCTTACAAGAATTTTGGAGTTTATGCTATAGGGCACAAGGTTGCCACTGAACCAAGGAGCGGGGGAAACTTATTTTGTTTTTATTTTAGAATGGTTTGTGGTTCTCAGACTTTAGTGTGCTTAAGAATCACCAGGGAAGCTTGTTAATAAAGGGGGATCCCAGAGCCACACTGCCCAAGATTATGCACTTAAATCAGCACCCTAGACGTTACTGGTTCACTTAAATATTCAGGCACAAGTGGGACATACCTTAAAAGAAAAAGATCAGTTAGGAGGCTATTGCAGTAGCCCTGGGGAGAGCTGACTTGAATTTAGGATTCCCCTACCTGCCCAGATCAATCTGCCTCCCTTGGTCTGTCTTACATCCAAGGCTTTAAGCCTCCTCTTCCCCAGGGAGGACCAGCTGGAAGCCCAGCAAACGCAGCCAAGTCCAGAGACTGGACAGGGGCTGAAGAGAAGTAGACAGATTTGGGTAGGTATTTAGAAGGTGGGATAGACAAGACTTGAAGATTGATTGTATGGGGAATGTGTGAAGGAGAGGAAGGAATCCAGGATGCCCCCTGGCTTTTTGACTTGGAGCAATGTTGTAATGGTGTGCCCTTCAGTGAACTGGGAACTTGATGGAGAGGGGCAGGTTAGGGAAGGTAAACTGAGGAATTTTAGTTGAGATTTGTAGTTTGCAGTGTCTCTGGGACATCCAAGTGGACACGTTCAGAAGTCAGTTGGATTTAAAGGCAGGAAGCTCAGAGAAAGATCTGGACTAAAAATATAGATTTGAGAATCATTAGCAAATAGATGATCATGGAAGTGGGTGAAATTATCCCAGGAGAGGGAATAGAATAAGAGAAAAAGGTCTTAGAACAAAACCCAAGGAACCTTTAAGGGAAGGGCTGAGGAAGAAACAAATTGCAAAGGGATTAAGGACAGGCCAGAGTCACAACCCAAAGTCACAGGGAGGGAGTTCAAGAAGAGTGATGAATTGAGAGGCATCCTGGATTCAGCAAATAAGTCTGTGGTGACCTTGTAGAGAGCAGTTTAGTGGAGCTACAGGGACAGCACCAGATTGCAGAGGATTAAGGAGTGAGTGGGAGGTGAGGGAGTGGAGACAGCTGGCATGGACATTTTTTCAAGATGTTTGGCCAAGAATGGAGAAAGATATGGTGATAACTTAAGAAGGAAATAGAATTGAAAGAGAGTCTTGAGAAAGAGTCTATTTCTGTGCAACAGAGGAGTGGAAGAAAATACAGGGACAAAGGAAATGATCAATAACACCTCCCGAGAGGAGCGGTTGGAATCCACTGCACAGATTGTTCTTAAGACAGGAGGGACCTACTTCTGTTTTTTAATTGGATGGAAAGAGGAAATGATTGATTGGTTTGGAAGCCCGATATTGGGTAGTTCTGATGGATTCTCTTTTCTCTCGGAGGTTGGGAGCCAAGCCATGAGTAAGGATGAACATTTTTCCTCAGCTAGTCAAAGTACAGGGTTACCAGCAGGACTGAAGTAGTCACTGCACTGAGGCAACAGCCTGGTGGGAAGCAGGTTGAAGTTGAAGCTATAAAATCCAAAAGATGAGAGGCTGACTGAGAGGAAGTGTGATGTTCCTCTAACCTTGGGGAAAACTGCATTTGGGCCACCGAACAAGAGGGTTTTCTCCAAAACCTTACGCTGGGGCTTTGATTTAGGCTCCCTGTTCCTCGTCTAGTCAGTCTGCCTTCCCTCGCCTGTGTCTCACGTCTAGGCCTCAAGTCTCCTCTTCCCCACCGAGGACCAGCTGGAAGCCATTTTGATTAAGCTCCACCACAGAAGGAGGACAATACAGCCCCGCCCAGAGCCAGGCGCGCCCCCGCGCGGGCCGGGTGCGCGTGTCCGCGGCTCTTCCCGCCGGCCTGGCGGGCGCCGGGCCCAGGCCAAGGCGGCACGGGGCGGGGGCTGGGGGTGGTTATGTAAGCGTTGCGCGCTCCCGCGAGGCGGCAGCCAATGAGGAGCCCCGGAGGCTCGTGCTCGCGCACGCAGGGTGGGGGGAGGGAGCGCACGACGTGCGCGCGCCCTCTCCCTCCTCCACCGCTGCCGCCTCCTTCTTCTGCCGCTCCTGGTGCTGCTTGTGTGCTCGTTCGGTGCGGACCTGGTACCTCTTTTGTGAAGCGGCAGCTGAGGAGACTCCGGCGTTCGCCATGGCCGACGAAAAGCCCAAGGTGAGCTCGGCGCCGGCCTCCTCGCCTCGCCGCGCGGCCGGGGTCACGGCGCGGGCTGGGGTCCGGCCCGAGCCCGCCGCGGGCTCCCCGCGCCTTCCCGGGCCCCCCGCGGGGCCGGCCGCGGCTCAGGCCCGGCGCTCCGCGCCATTTTCCTCCCTCCCCTCTTCCTCCCTCCCGCGCCGGAGGAGGCCCCGCCGCCCTCCCCCGCCCCCGGCCGCCTCAGAGTGCGCGCCGGGCGCGAGTTGGGCGGGCGGATCGCGGACGCCCGCGGGCCCACCGGCCGCGAGCGGGACTCCTCGGGCCTGGCCGGCCGGGCGCGCGTGAGGAGGGGCGTTAGGGCGCGCGGTGTCCCCACCCTCCGCGGACCCCACGGTGGGTGTTGCCGCCTCCGCGGCAGCGGGGAGTTCCTCCGCGCGGGGCTTCCCCCTCGGGGGTGGGGGTCTCGGGCGTCTGGGGACCCCTGTCCCGGCCGCCCTGGCCTGCTGAGGGCTCGGGCGAATCAATGGGCTGCGGATGGGCTGGAAACCGGATGCCTGACGGGCCGTCTTGAGGCCGGGGTCTGGGGGGTTCCCGGGGAGTACTCCCCATTTTGGTGGCCTCAGGGTCCCCAGGGGGCAGGGGCAGGGGCTTCTCCCTGGGTGCCAAGGAACCTCCAAGCTGCGGGGACCATGCGGTTTCGAGAAGTTGGAGGCATGTGTACGAGCAGAGACTTTGTGGGGCTTAACTTTTCAAGGCGGGTTTGGAGGCACCGGGAGGCTGTTCCCGGGAGGACGAGGGCACACACTTCTTCCTGGCACGCGGGACTTTCTTTACGTTTGTTTTGTGACACCCCCTCCCTTCTCTTCGGAAGTGATTTAGGGGCTGCAGAATTCCTTGCACGCTTGATTCTGGCGAACTTCAGATTGGGTCGAAATCTACAAGGAAGATTTGGAATAAAACTGCATTTGACCCATGACAACAAAGGGGAGGGGAGAATAGGAGTTCTTAACTAAAAATAAACAAAAATGAAGCTGCTCGTGGTAGAGGCGAACGTTAATAGTGGTTTCAGTTATTACCGCTGCTTCAGAGAGAATCAAAGGATATTCCTCGATTAGATTTTTTTAATGTAGTTAGGGATTTAAGTTATTAAACTGAGTTTGGTAACTTTTTAAGAGAATTGTAATGAGTATTGAATTGCAAGCTCTAGGTTTTTTTCCTTGCAGTCTGTACTTAGAGCACTTTGAAAGGGAAAAGACACTTATTTTTAATCTTTTTAGAGGAAAGATATATTTTGAGAGTGATATAAAATATGCCAGTTGAGAAAATTCAGAGTCAAGAGAGCATTGCAGTGAATTAAGTGGGACTCTTCTTTAAAAATCAATTGTTGCCACGGATAGTATTGCATGTGAGCTGCTTTTCTGTTTTTGTGACAGTTATTTAGTATTGTTGCTCCAGGAATTCTCTTTCAGATTGATTTCAGCGCCTGAAAACAGCTGTATGCTCATTTATCATACAGAATGAGAAACCTGTTGATTTCTGAAGCGACTTAGGCTGCTACTGCTTTAAAAGGAGTTTGGTTTTCACGTTTTTCAAATTATACTTTTATTTTTCTTTCAACAGGAAGGAGTCAAGACTGAGAACAACGATCATATTAATTTGAAGGTGGCGGGGCAGGATGGTTCTGTGGTGCAGTTTAAGATTAAGAGGCATACACCACTTAGTAAACTAATGAAAGCCTATTGTGAACGACAGGTGAGGAACTGACATGTGCACTTCCACTGAATAAAACTTATTTAAGGGGCTGGCCCCGTGGCTGAATGGTTAAGTTCGGGTGCTCCGCTTCACTGGCCTGGGGTTCTGATCCTGGGCAGACCCAGCACTGCTCATCAAGCCATGCTGAGGCGGCATCCCACATAGTAGAACTAGAAGGACCTACAACTAGAATATACCACTATGTCCTGGGGGGCTTCGGGGACAAGAAGAAAAGGAAAAAAAGCTTATTTTAAAAAAGCAAACTTTATTTTCTTGGGAATAGAAACTAGACTAGCATGATATTACAATAGACTATCTGGTAGAACGAATATGCATTTATATACTTGTCAGTTTTATTATACACTTGGTATGTTGATTCTTCATGAAAATCCTTAGGATGATTTGATTAATACATATGATTCTAGTCCAGCGCCAGAAATGCATCAGTTATTTTCAGAGCATGTGGTTTGTTCCCTAGGGGATATAATTTTATTTTTATAAGAAAATAGGAATGAACCTGGTAAAATTTCTTGTCAGGCTCTTTTTTTAATCCATTTAAAATTTGTCTTGTGTCGAAACAATTTATTTTGAGTATTTTAAACAGTTTGCAAATAAAATGAGTTTAAGGACACTGCAGTTTTCTTGAAGCATGTAAAATTTTAGTATTTTCTTCTTACACTATTAGTAGAGATAAGAAATTTAACCTCCTGCCCAAGCATAAACATTCCTATATTGTGGGGACATTTGCATTTTACTCAGAAAATAGTAAATGGACATCAAGAAGAGGAAGTAGAAGTGAACAGATGCTGGGAGGTAAATGCAAGCTTTAAAACAAAGAAGCTTTCTGTGATATTGAGTCTGTAACAATACAAAGGCAACTTTAAAGATGACTTTTGCAAGTATAACAAAAAGGCTGGGCCCTAGATGGGTTAATCCAATAATAACCTTGCGGAGTATTTTTCTTGTTCAGCTCTGAATATATAATATATAAAAGTTGGGAAAATCATTCTTTTAGACCAAAACAATTCTCTACATTTCATACTGTCCTAAAAATAGGCTCAAAATAGCGTAAGGATTAACCCTGTAGAAGTTAGGAAATTGAGTTTGAGTTGATACCTGGGCTTCCTCAGTGAGACCTAAGGGCATTTGAAAGAAACTGAAGATAGAAACTTCTTTTTGAGTTTGAAGCTTTATTTTATTCCCAATTTATTTATAACGTAATAAGAGAACACTTGTAATTCTTTATCTTCATTCATAAACTTTCTTATACTTCCTTAGAAAGATGAGATTTTCAGTATACTCCTTGAAGAATTTTGGTGAGATCCTCTTAACAGTTAGTAAGTTTGTACTCATTGTGCCAAAGAATTTTTGCACTGGCACCTTCCGTATTTGAACACTAGTGCCCCTTCAGGTTACAGGGGCATTTTAAAGGGTAATCATTTTGTAGCAGTTTTATGTAGCAAAACCTTATACAAAGTAGAAATTCATGCTTACACTTGATGGTTTTCAACAAAATTCTCTGCATATCTTGCTTAACCTTTCTCTAATTACTACTAAATGTTAGCTTTAAATGATCGTATTTTTCAACACTTATGAAAACTTTGCAAATGTAGAGCAGAGTTGAAAGAACTTTACACTGAATGTGGCCATCAGCTAGATTTAACCGTTAACATTTGCTATACATATTTATTGATACTCTCTATCCAACCTAAAATGGTCATATTTGAGACTTCCCATATTTCTTGTAGGTGCCCCAAAGAAGTTTTTTGACTTTTCCTGCTGTTAAAATAAATTTAATGTATTACCCAGTGTAAAGAAAATTTTCCTTGAATTTTTTTCAATTATTAGGCTTAAGATTGCGATTATATTTGACTAAGCTTGTTGGGGCCGCTCTTAATTTACACTAGAAGGAAAAGAAGCATTGGAAATCCATAAAAAATATAAATCTGCATATCTGTTGGAAGGCAGATATGATTTGAAGATAGGATCCAGGAAGAATTTGGAAAGAGATTTATCCCTATTTTCCTCTTAAATTGGGAGTAACATCAGAATTTGAGTGTAAAAGATTCCTGTTTACTTTTCAAATGGTTTCTTTCATTCTAAGGAAGAGGGAGTTGAGGTATCACCTAATTGGGCTGATTCCCTGCTTTTAAAGCATAGGTACGGGCTATCAAAAGACTAGAGTATTTATCCAATTAGTTTGCATAGCTATTTTTTTTTTTGGCATTTGACAATTCTTAACGAAGGATTTCCTATCAAGATTAACTGCCCATAGTTAACTTTCTAGTCAACTCACTTGGCATCCTATCTCTGGAGGAGTTTGAAGTGGATGTCTAATAGACATCTCAAACTGAACATGCAAAAGAGAGTTGTTGATTGTACTAGTTACCTTTTTCTCTGGTGTTCCCACTCGGTAAACCACCATCCTACATCTAGTGAGGTCATAACCTTGGGGTCATCCTTGATGGTGCTTCATAACATATAAAATCCATCAGCAAATTGTGTTTTCTCCCTAAACCTGTGCGGTCCAAAACAGTAACCGTAAGCCACGTGTGACTGTTTACCACTTGAAATGTGGATAGTCCAAATTATGATGTGCTGTAAAGTGTAAAATATATGCCAGGTTTTGAAAACTATGAAAAATAAAATATCTCATGTTGAATGTTGATTACATGTTGAAATGATAGGGGTGTTTTTTGGTTTTTTTTTGCTTGAGGAAGATTAGCCCTGACCTAGTATCTGTGCCAGTCTTCCTCTACTTTCTCTGTGGGTCACTGCCACAGCAAGGCTGATGAGTGGTATAGGTCTATGCTGGGGATCCAAACCCCTGAACCTGGCTGCTGAAGCAGAATGCACTGAACTTAAGCACTATGCCATGGGGCCAGCCCCAAAATGATAGTATTTTTAATGTGTTAAAACATCTTAATAAAATTTTACCTATTTTTTTTTTAAAGATTTTATTTTTCCTTTTTCTCCCCAAAGCCCCCCGGTACATAGTTGTGCATTTTTAGTCGTGGGTCCTTCTGGTTGTGGCATGTGGGACGCCGCCTCAGCATGGCCTGATGAGTGGTGCCATGTCTGCGCCCAGGATTTGAACTGGTGAAACCCTGGGCCGCCGAAGCGGAGTGCGCGAACTTAACCACTTGGCCACAGGGCCGGCCCCAAATTTTACCTATTTTTAACTTTTTAATGTGGCAACTAGAAAATTCAGAATTATGTATGTGGCTCACATGTTTCTCTTGGATAGTGCTGAGCCCTCAACCATTTTATTCCACTCTTCTCAGTTACTACCTCAGAGACTTCTTTGAATAACTCAAAGTGCCCCTGTTCCCATCACTGAATCCCTTCACTTTTGTCTGTTTTTTGCATTGATCGCTGGCTGTATTTATCCACTGCAATGTGAATTCCATGAGCATAGGGCATTTTGGTTCAGTTTCTCTAGAGCCTGGACCAGTACCTGGCATATAGAACATGCTCAATAAATGCTTGTAAAATGATAGAGGACATTCATACTAATAACTCCAGAGGTTGGTTTGTAAATAAGTTTTTCATTCATGTGTAGAATTTGAGTGTGCCCACTTTATATCAGCCACGTAGCTTTCAGCTAACTGAGAACATATCCGTTCTAATGTGGATGTACCCTAACAGATTATTTCATGGAGTATCAGGCGGTTTCAGAGAGCACAGATTCATAGGTTTAGTCCAATTCATTTTTGTGAAATGAAACGGGGACCTAAAGAAGTAACCTCATATAACTCTTCCAAGGTACAACTCTAAAGCTCAGCGATGAGATTTATACAGAAGACGAGCCCAAATGCTCATTTAATGTAAATTCATTGAATTTACATAGTTTGTGGAATCTTAAAAACAAGTTTCCTGAATTTTGGACTTTTGATGCTCTATAAATAAAAGAGCTTTCTTTTATTTATAAAATCATAAAAACAGGTGGCAATGAAGGAATACAATTCGCTTGTGTTGTCATGGCTCTGCCTCCCTGCTCCCACCTCCCCTTGTTTTGAATGGCCACACCGTAGACCATACGACCATATCAGTGGATGTAGTAAAGGAGGAACCCTGCACATAGAAGGTGCTTAGTATTTTGTTGAAGCGAGGAGTCTTCCATGGAATGTTTGCAAATATAGTAATTAATGGCTTGGCATTGTGTTCTTGGTTGCTTTGTGTAATTGCAAATTAAATTTGAACGTCATGAGGAATGAATTAAGGTCATCAATGTCACCTGCCTGGTGGGAGAGTGCTTGTATTCCTCAAGACGAGCTAGTCTGAAAGTGGCATGTGTCAAAGACTAGAGTTTAACAGGAAAGCAACATCTTCATCTTAACAGTAGTTTTAAAGACAGATTGAGTGAATCCTTGTTAAATAAGGGAATAAAGGTGTTAGACAAGTGTTCATTGAGCACTTTGTTTCAATATTTTTACTCCTAGGAATTCAGTTTAATTTTTTCTTTTATCAGTTGAAGCAAGGAATTTATGTAACAGTAATTATAGTTTGTGATTTGAGCGTGACACAGGAGTGGGTTTTGTAAGATGCTTCCTAGAACGCTATTTTTCAAGTTAACATATTCACAACATACCAAAGATACTTTACTTTCCTGTCCTGTCTTCATTTGGCTGCAGTTACCAACAGCTTTGCTGCTTTCCCCTTCTCCCCACCCCTGTGTCAGCTAGGTAATACTTGATAAGTAAAACATGAGAATCCAGTTTGGAGAAAGGGCATGTTTACGCTCATTTATCTCCTTAAATGCATATAAAAATTTCTTGAAACTAAACTCTAGTAATATAATTTTAAAGTTCCCTTTTTGTAATAAAGCTTCTCCCCAACTTAGTAGCTTTAGGTTTATTTTTAAATAAAGAAAATGAAACATGGTTAGGTAGATACTGCTTTTTGTCTATTTTGTTTCATCAGTACTTAGTACATACTATGTGGAAGGGGTGCAGTGTAACCACGACAGTCTAGGTTCCTGTCCCTCCTAGAGTTTACTTTCTGGTGAGAGGTTGACAGATAATAAATAATTGCAGGTTTGGGTAAGTACTAAGAAGGAAATTTAAAAGCAGGTGTTTCTTTTGGGCTGTTCCAGGAAGTTCTGGGGTGTGGACTATGGTCTTATGGATGGTTTTAGGACAGTCATTGCCTTGTGTTCTGGTGGAAATGCCCTGGCTGCTCAAGGATAAGAACTTGTCGAATGCCTTTGGTGTGCCTAGCATTGTGCTGGGTTGGGGCATAGGTTACTCTTCCAATGTGGTAGGAACTATTTGGATAGAGCTGAAGGTAAGGTAGCTTTTAGGCAAGGTTTTATTTTAATCATTACCCCTTTTTAGGTGACTTCCAGTTTTCATTATTATTAAGGGTGATTTATTTTTTTCCTTTGGGGAGCTCTATAACATGCATTGAAGAATGTTGCTTGTGCATCTGTTACTTTAAATCCTCTTTTAGTATGTTTCTAACTCATTTAAATGTTCTGTTTAACTCAAGGTATGATCTATTCAAGCTTAGAGTAACTGGTCTCAAACGCAATATACTGTTTTAAAAAAGACCTTTCTTTTTCCAAAGAAAATCCATAATAGTTTAAGAAAGTGAAAATCACCCCAAATCTTTTTACCCACATAGAAATATTAACATTGATGATCATTTATTTAGGTCTCTCTTAATATATTCATGGCTAAATATGCATATGGTTTTAGTTCTTACTTGTTTCTTTGCATACTTAGTGCCTATGAACTTTCTTGTCCAGGGTTTGTCAATGAGGCAGATCAGATTCCGATTTGACGGGCAGCCAATCAATGAAACAGACACACCTGCACAGGTAAAAAATCTCTTGCTAACTAGAAAAATGAATGTTTTTTGTAATATTCTCAACAGCTTTGTTTATTCATTTGTGAACTTTGACATTGGGATATAGTTCTTTACAAGAGTTCAAAGCTATGTAATATATGACCAAAGGAGAAGAGAAAGAAAAAAATAGGAGTAGATTCAGGAAATGCCAGTGGTTTTTAAATAGCTGGTTATCACTTAGTACACTAATAGGTCATTTAGTTACTTTAATCCATTTTTTTCCTATTACCAGCATTATTTGGAGAAAATAATTAAAACTCCTGTTTCTTCAGAATGTTGTTTTCCTTTTGTTTTTGTTGCTGCGGTTCTTGATCATACTTGGGGTTCCCCACAGGTGATTGGTTGGCTGTTGATCCTAACCATTTTAGGTTCTCGTGCAGAAGTCCCTTTTACCTATCCTTGTTAACTAAAGGGAACTAATGGCTCTAACGGCAGGTCTCTTGATAGCTTAGTTTGATGGGGAGGGCTCTTGATAACAGGTGGCTTTCTAAACCCTTTCTGCAAGAGATGTCACTGTCTGATCCCTTATCTCTTTACATATCATTTCAGTTCTGTCACCTCTTTTTTTGGAGAAAGATTAGCCCTGAGCTAATATCTGCTACCAGTCCTTTTTGCTGAGGAAGATTGGCCTTGATCTAACATCCATGCCCATCTTCCCCTATTTTATATGTGGGATTCCTGCCACAGCATGGCTTGATAATCAGTACGTAGGTCCGCACCCGGGATCCGAACTGGTGAACCCTGGGCCGCTGAAGTGGGCCACCAGCCTGGCCCTGTTCTGTCACTTTTTAAGGAATCAGCTAGGCTGTATTCTATGACAGAAACTCTTTGTCTTTGTTTCTTTTACCCTCTCAAATTCTATTAAGACTCCCAGTTTTGGGAAAAAATATTTTGATAACAAATTTAAATTGGAGCCATTGTATTTTGAATTTGTTTTATCACTCCATAAAAACTAGGAAGTGATAAGTATGATATGAGTGAAGCAGCATAACCAGATTGTGGTTTTGTTGATAATCTTCAAAAATTTGAAATGTATGTGACCTGTACTTGAGGGAAGAATATTTTGAAGAAATTTCCATTGGGGAGTCTCTAAGAAGCAATTACACCATATAGCCACAAGGAGGAGCTGAATTCTCTTGATGAATGAGAGAAAAAGCTCTTTTACCCTTTGAAGGCGCCTAAAGTTTTCACTATAAAATTTAACGTTCCAGGGGCCAGCTCCGTGGCTGAGTGGTTAAGTTCGCGCCTCCGCTGCGGCGGCCCAGGGTTCGGATCCTGGGCGTGGACATGGCACCGCTCATCAGGCCACGTTGAGGCGGCGTTCCACATCCCACAACTAGAAGGACCGGCAACTAAGATATACAACTGTTTACGGGGCGGGCAGCGGGGGGTGGGAGATAAAGCAGGGGAAAAAAAAAAAAAGATTGGCAACAGTTGTTAGCTCAGGTGCCAATCCTTAAAAAAAAAAAAATTTAACGTTCCAGTAAATAGGTTGAAGACATGTTTTGATGGTTTTTAAAGACTAAAAAGAACCCATTATGCTGAACTCTGATGACTAGAATGTGTGTTCTGTCTTTTGAAGCCCTCACCTACCACCAAAAAAAGTTCTGGGGTTTGTCTACTGTGCAAGCTGCAAATATTAAACTGTAAGGAGGATTTGTGCAGAACTGCATTATAAAATCTTCAAGTTGAATTTGGAATTGAACTCATTGTATTATTTGGAATTGAATTTATTTTAGAAAGAAATTGACTCATTTTAGAGTTTTTCTCTCAATATTAAATAGCAGAATTGTGATAAATTAGAACTTCTTAGCAGCTAATTTTAATAGCAGTGTTATTATGTGCCCATCATTCTGTTAAGTAGTTTCTTGTATTCATTTAATTCACATAACTGAATGCTATTCCATTTTACAAAGAGGGAATTGAGACTTGGTCATTAATATTTCATGCCTTAGCCCTTCTTTTGTATATTTAAACATTAGAACCAGTTCCCTTTCTTGTCTTTAGGTGCCCAGGGTTACTGTTTTATCTTCAAAATTATCAAGTTTTTAGAAAGAATTTTTAAGGGTAATGATCAGCATAATAAACTGTAAAGCTTGTTTACGTTACAATGTTGCCATATGTACCAAGACAAGACCTTCCTACAATCACCATAGTTGTTTTATGTATATGTGTGCGTAGTGAACCTTGCAAACTTAATGTGTGAGTGGCGTTTTAAAATTTAAAGTAGTTTTTTTAACAAGTCTCTTCTGCGCATATCCCTTTCCTTACTGCATAGAAGTGACCTTGTTTTGTGCATGGGCAAGGATATATTCATGTTATTTACACACACACACACACAAACTTTTAAAAATACAAATGTAATCATACTATGAGCCGTTTTGATACCTAGTTAGGAAAAATTTTTTTTTAGCCAAATACTGTATCTTAGGGATATTTCTGTTTCTGTACATGTAAATCTACTTATTCTTTAATAACAGCTACGTGATATTTCATGTACCAGTGTACCATATTTCTTTGGGTTTCTATTGATTGATATTTAGGTTATTTCCAGTCTTCCTCATCTAAATAACATTGCAGTGAGATCCTTTACACACATCACTCTTATTTTCAATAATTAAAGGTGAGGTAATTTAACTCCTGAACATATTCAGCTTTTTAACTTAAAAAGCTGTTTTCTATAATCTTCATAAAAAAAGAGGACCAAGTCAAAAATTATTTAAACCAATGTCTAATGATATGTTAAGCTATGGGACATTTAAATAATGAACACTGGAACTGGGTGGAACTTGTGCAGTTTTTCGGGATATTTAAAATTCTGATGAGTTATAAATTTTAAGAGCTGAATAATCAGTAGCCTTCAATGTTTTTTCCTCTTATGCCAGTTGGAAATGGAGGATGAAGATACAATTGATGTGTTCCAGCAGCAGACAGGAGGTGTCTATTAAAAAGGGAACCTGCTACTTTACTCCAGAACTCTCTTCCTCCAGACCAAGAAGACATTCTCAATTAGAAAACCGCAATTTGGTTCCACCGCGTCCTGACTACTACAGTATAGTTTTCTCTATTCTTTCATTTTCCCCTTCCCCATTCCTTTATTGTACATAAAGTAACTGGTGTATGTGCACAAGCATATTGCATTTTTTTTTTTAAACTAAATGGCCAATGGTATGTTTTAATTGACATCAAATGGAGATGGGATAGGGAAAAATACTGGTTCTGTGAAAATACCCCCTTTCTCCATTAGTGGCATGCTCATTCAGCTCTTATCTTTATATTCCAGTAAGTTATTTTGCTCTCACTGTTTAACAAAAAAAAAAGAACAGCATAAAAATCCTTGCATACCTTGTTCGATTGGAGAATTTTAATGTTTTTCATTTATCATTGTAAAACCAAGGACAATTTTATAACTTTTTTGTACGTAGCTGTTACATGTAGGGCAATCTGTCTTTAAGTAGGGATAAATTACTCTAAAAGAAATGAATCCTAGATAGTTTTCCCTTCAAGTCAAGCGTCTTGTTGTTTAAATAAACTTCTTGTTTAAAATGAGCTGTTTTCTTTATTTTGAGGAATATTAAATAGAAAGTTGAAGCTTAGGGGAAAAAATATGACATGAATAGGCCCGCTAGAAATAACATTTCAAGAAAGAAATAAAGCTACTTTGCACTTCTGACAGACTGATTAAAAAACAGGATAGCAAAGTTATATAAATGACTAGCAATGGATGTTTCAGCTTCTTTGTTCAAAAAGCTTAGGCAGTTCTAAATATGCAATTTTACTAGCAAAAAAATTGGGTCACAATGTTGTGGATTTACTCCTAACATTGTGGTTCTGTAACCACTACCTGAGGCAGAGTGAGTTAGTACATGCAGCTCGGAAGAAGTTCTGATTTTGCTGACTCTGCTGGTCAACTATAACCATTTTAGCCTTCCCTTTGTCTGATGAGTAAAAACTCCCTAACCTAAAATAGAGTATTTTGTTCCTTATTTGAAGATGTTGAGGGACAGAAAATGTTTATCAGCATAGTAGCCATTCATACAGCCTTAAATATGCAAGCACTACAGTTTTTAAATTCAAGCGTGTAGGGGAAGATAACCAATAGAACAGACAGAATATTAGCCCTGGAAAGGTACGCAAAGATTACCTAATTCTAACTCCTATTTTAGAAATGAGGAAGCTGATGTCCAGAGGGTTGTTATTTGTCACATAGCTAGGTGGTTATAAAACTGGGACTAGAGGTTAGGTTTACCTGATGCCACTTCACTGAGTTCTCCAGTATTGGGTCTCAAGAAACTGAATCCCCACCCCTACTGCCTACCAGTGCAGCCTTTTTGGATTAAGTCTCCATGTACTATCAAGCCTTGTGACTCACTTAATTCACTCCACATCTAGCAATATGGTCTTTTCTACATTTCCCATTTCTATAGTGAATGAGCTGCTTGAGACAGCAGGAATTTCATACATTTTTGGCTCTGTATGTATGTGAGTTAATCTTGAATCATCTGGAACTTATTTTCCTATATGCATAGTGCTACCAACCTCTTTTTACACTTGATATTGGGAAACACTGGGAGGCCTGCCCCCAAGAATTCTTAGATCAGGTAAGTACATTTTCCTTGACTTGCTCTAGGTACTATTAAATCATGAAATTTCATGGTGTCCTAAAAATTAAAGTTAGGATTAAAATTCAAACCAGAGAACTTCATTGTAGAAGGAGTCTTGAATTGGATTCTTATTTAATCAGAGGAATTTACTAACTAATGTCATGTCTGAGCTTTCGCCATGTTGGGAGAAGAGAAACTTTAAATTCTTTCACAGTAGAAAAACTTCAGTAGAATTTAAAAAGCCAGAGGGAAATGTGTGTAAAGGGTAGCTTATTAATGCTGGGTCATCGTATTAACTACTTAAGATTCACCTTATTTCTGTTCTTAAATGAACTTTCCTTGATTGTTGCTCTCAGCCTATTTCACAAAAGTTGCTACCAAGAAGACAAATATTCTATGGAAAAATTTATGGAGCACTTTTTAAAAAACACTTTGAAAATAATTGAATTGTTGAAAATACTGAAAGTGATTTTTGCATTTTAACCTTTTTGGCTTGAGAGAGGAGATTCAAATGGTGGGAGTTATACTGCCATTTTGGTTAACTTTTCCGACAATTTAGTTAAACTCTTTCTGTCTGCCCTCACATTAATACCCCACGTTTATATCCTAAAAGTAGCAAGTAGTATCTAAGTGAATACAGTTCTGTATAGGATATGAGAGAATTTTTATTCTTAAGCACCCATCATATTCATACAAGCTACTTGAGGCCAAAACTAGAGGTATTAGCAACTTTTCAGAAATACGAGTGTCAAGTTACTGGTTCATTGTTTTTCATGTTTTCATGAGAATTACTTTAATCTGATATCGTTCTACCTAAAGGAGATGATATTGAATGGAAGATGGGAAGGAGTAAACATAGTTTGAGGAGAAATGGGAGGCTTGGGTCCAAGTATGTAGTTATATGGGGAGAGTGTGACCCTAGGAGGGCAGCAGACAGTGGAATCCCAGGATTTGAGGGAGGCCTATGGGAAAGTTTTTCCAAGGTCTTTGTGGGGGCTAGGGTGGAAGGGAGAGGGCCAGCTGTGCTGCTGAGGGTTATTTTTGAGTTAGGATGATCCTGCTTTCAAATGTGACTAATAGTGGTTCTGGAGTGTGGTTTTGCATTAGAATACCCTGGTGAGCTTCTAAAAAATACCAATGCCTGGGCCCTACCCTCAGAAGTGTATTTTCAAAGCAATATGGAATTGAGAAGCAATTTTGGGAGGCATCCTCACAACTCTTAATTAAGAGTTAAGCACCTTATGGTGAAGACTGAATGAGGTAATAATGTTTTAGCTGCCTAGCACAATGCCTCTCACAAACTGAACTCTTTAAATAAAAGTCATTTCCAGTGTGAAATAAGGGCTCCGCCGTAGGATGCTGAGGCTTCAACTGAATACTGTAATCTCTACCGATTGGCTTGCACTTAATGTAAATGAGAAACTGGAGGCCAGGCCAAGAACTTTCTATTCATTTAAAAAACTAATACAATCTTTGTCTCATTAGGTTTTTTAATAAATGCTTAATACTAAATTGTGCCCTAATGAGTCTTTAAGAAAAAACAATCCTCAGGATTTTAATGATTCCCCAGTACTTTAAGAACCAAAGGACCCATCTAGAAGATGCTTCAGCATTCTCATTATCTGGTGGTGATTTGAGGGTTAGCCCTGGATGTAGTAAGAAATATATGTGTTTTGTATAATGAAACTTTGGTCTGGATAGTGGTTAGCTAATGAAAAGAGTTCCTCACAGTGGAACATGAATAGAGTATGTACACAGGTTAGGAATTTATAATCTATTTGGAATGTGGAGTGTTAGTTCCCTGTAAGCAGTGACATGTGACTATGTATGAGATCATTTTGGGATTTCCTACATCCTTGTGGCCTTTGTGACACAGTTTAAAGTCTAAAAGTTGTCATGTAATATTTGTTTTCTTTGCAATTCGTACTTTTAGGGTGTATTATGTAGCTAACTTTGCCACAACTTATAGAGTTGGGAATATTAAGGGAGGAATTTTCTCACACGGTTTTCTGGGAATATCCTTTTAAATTTTTTGATGTTATTTCATCAGTTTTTGCAAAAGAGGCTAAATTCATTTCTAGGAGAGCAGGACAGATGAGTTAGGGGAGTTTTTTGCTTGTTTATTAAATAGAGAAATAGCAGTGTGGAGTTGAGGAAAGTGGACAAACTTCAACCACATAATCTTATTCAGCTCTTAGTCTGAGAGGAGGAGGAAATAATGGGGAGATATGAATCACACTGTCCCTTTCTACAATTCAGAGTGATTAAAAAGGACTTGAGAGGGGCATGTCAGACCTTAGAGTGTATGTACCATTTTGTTTACCTTAAAGATCACACAAGAACTTGACAAAGCCATTTTCCATATTTGAGACCCTCGGTTGGTTCGTTTGTTTAATGACAAATGAGTTTTAAGAGAAAATAAACTCCTTTGGCTGTCTCTCAGTGGCATTTCTCTGCCCTTTTTTTTTTTTTTTTTTTTTTTTTTTGGTAAGGATACAGCTAAGAAAAGAATGGACAGATGCGTACTAAATTTGGCTTTAGGAGTGATGGATGCAGAGTGTATGTGTAAATATGTATGGTTAAGTCACACATAAGTGATATACTTAGGGGCACCCTGTGATATTGGGGTTGAAAAGTAATGCTTATTAGAAATACTTGTTGGGGCAGGTCCTGGGGCCAAGTGGTTAAGTTTGCATGCTCTGCTTCGGCGGCTCAGCGTTTCACTGGTTTGGATCCTGGGCACAGACATGGCACCGCTCATCAGGCCATGCTGAGGTGGCGTCCCACATAGCACAACTAGAAGGACCTACAACTAGAATATGCAACTATGTACTAGGAGGCTTTGGGGAGAAGAAGGAGAAGAAAAAAGATTGGCAATAGATGTTAGCTCAGGTGCCAATCTTCAAAAAAAAAAGAAATACTTGTCAGTGAGCCATTCATTAATCAGTGTCTTAACCAAGTTCAAAAGCATATGACCAGCATTTTCTTTTAGTAATGAAATGGAAGGAATAGAAAATATTAAGAGTATCTATTAAACTATGGTTGAACATAAGCAATTCCTATTCTTGTAGGTCAAAAATAGCTATCTGCCGTTTCATATGGTTCAACCTCGTGTGTCTTGGATTACAGTGAAAGACACTGATACAAGAGACTGATTCCAACTTGATTGCAGAATCTCGGTAAACTCCAATAATGAGGCCATGCAGATTGCTCATTTTCCTCTCGTATTCTGGAATAAATTGGGGCAGGTTGAAATTATGGGGGATTCAGAACACTTTGCCTGGTAATGGGAAAGCTGGTAACATTCAAGGCAAAAACAGATGCTTGAGGGCTGAGAGATGCTATGTTAGTGTATATTTTTGTATTTGGTTAAAATTTCGTTGCAGTAGTCCCCCCCTTATTCGAGGTTTTGCTTTCTATGGTTTCAGTTACCTGCAGTAAACCACAATCCAAAAATATTAAATGAAAAATTCCAGAAATAAACAATTCATACGTTTTAAAAAGGAGCACCATTCTGAGTAGCATGAGGAAATCTTACTCCAGCCAGCCCAGGACTTGAATCATCCCTTTGTTGGAACCCCAGCCATCTCCATCTTCTGCTTCTAACATCTAACCATTGGCATCATCATGGCTTAATGATCTTCCTTCTAACATATCATCAGAAGGTCAATAGTAGTCTAACGCTATGTCACAATGCCTCCATCGTTCACCTCACTTCATCTCATCACATAGGCATTCTGTCTAACATCATCATGAAAAGAAGGGTGAGTCCAGTACAATAAGATATTTTGAGAGACAGACTACATTCGTGTAACTTTTTTTTTTTTTTTTGAGGAAGATTGGCCCTGAGCTAACATCCATGCCCATCCTCGTCTTCTTTATATGTGGGATGCCTGCCACAGCATGGCTTCTTAAGCATTGCATAGGTCTGCACCCAGGATCTGAACTGGCGAACCCTGGGCTGCTAAAGCGTGAACTTAACTGCTCTGCCACCAGGCCGGCCCCTCACACAACTTTTACTCCAGTATATTACTATTCTCTTTTATTATTAGTTCTTGTTGTTAATCTCTTACTGTGCCTAATTTATTAATTAAACTTCATCATAGGTATGTATGTATAGGAAAAAACGTAGTATATATAGGGTTCAGTACTATCCATGGTTTCAGGCATCCACTGGGGGTCTTGAAATGTATTTCCCAAGGAGTAGGGCAGACTATTGTATTACCTTAGTATAGTAGGCACAAGTGGTGAAGAACTTTCAGAAGATTATTTAGAGTAAGTTGTACATTGTGGGGTTTTTTGGGTTTTTTTGGTGAGGAAGATTCGCTCTGAGCTAACATCTGTTGCCAATCTTTCTCTTTTTTTTGCTTGAGGAAGATTAGCCCTGAGCTAATATCTGTCCCCGTCTTCCTCCGTTTGTATGTGGGTTGCCACCACAACGTGGCTTGACAAGTGGTGTAGGTCCGAACCTGGGATCCAAACCCAGGCTGCCGAAGCAGAGGGTGCCGGACTTAACCACTACACCATGGGGCCAGCCTACATTGCATTCTTGAATAAAACTCTCCATACACTCAGCAACAAATTTAAAAACCAACAGGATTCCTGTCCATGTTAAAGGAAAACTACTACAGCTTTAAACATTTTCTGACATCTTTTAAATAGTAAAGATTTCTTGGTACCTGCTTCAGAATAATAGATTGTGTTCTGAGGCAATTCCGGGAATGTTGGGTTTACAAAAACCTGTTGGGAAAGCCGATTACTAGGCTCTCTGAATTGAATTTTCAATGCAAGGCCAGTACTTTGAATATAGTAGGGAAGCGGCAGGATGGGACTAAGGGAAATTGAAGACCACTTAATGCGTAAAGACGTGAAAAGTCACAGAATGTGGGGGACTGCTCATTCTCCTCCCCTGAACTATAGTTAGAAAGCAGGTGAGGGGCTGGTCGGGTGGTGTAGTGGTTAAGTGTGTGTGTTCCGCTTCTTGGCGGTCCCGGGTTCGCCGGTTCGGATCCCGGCTGCGGACATGGCACCGCTTGGCAAAAGCCATGCTGTGGAAGGCGTCCCACATATAAAGTAGAGAAAGATGGGCATGGATGTTAGCTCAGGCCTAGTCTTCCTCAGCAAAAAGAGGAGGATTTGCAGCAGTTAGCTCAGGGCTAATCTTCCTCAAAAAGAAAACAAAACAAAAAGCAGGTGAAAACAGACATGAATATAGGGTAGTGGTTTTAAAATTTAATCTTAGTGGAACCCTGGGATTGTACAGAGAGGAGAACAGAGTGGAGAGAAAGGCCAGAAAAGGACAGGAGGAGACAGACAGGGTCAGGATTTGGGATCCTCTGCCCGGGTTCAAACACAGGGCGTCTATTGTTACTGTATTTTATATATTTGGATTCTGCTTCATAGATGTTTCAAAAACACTGCTATAGGTCATGAAAGGCTGTTCGCACCTTCCTTGTCATAAGATTTCGTCTGTCTTGTATTTCTTTAGAGGTTAGGTTAACCTAAGAATTTGGAACATGTTTTGTATTGATAAAGGATCCTGGGTATGTATTATAAAATCATAATGATGGGCCTCTGTGATTTTAAAAGCACATGTTCACCTTGCCCCGTCCGTTTGCATCTTTTGATGCTGGTCTGTGTTGATTTTTTGGACAAAACGTAATTTTATTAACATCCCATTTCTGACTGAGTTGGTCATCTGGAGCAAAGCGTTATTATAGCAGGGCTACATATCCTGTCTCTTTTACCACAAAGCTGCATCTTGCGGTAGAAAGTAGAGTACAGCGATTTTAGTCAAAACTGTTAACAGTACATGAGCAAGTAAATAGGAGGGCTAGTTATTCTGGACATTTCTGTCACTTTTACTTTAAAATACAATGAATATGCCAAACAGGCCTGCCTAAGACAGTCTTACTAAGATGTCTGTTTTACATAAATTTACCCTTCTTCATAAATCAGATTAGATTAAAAGTTCGGGGACTGATTCCTTCCTCACCTTTGAAGCAGAGGTCCTCAACCCAAGCTATATTGTGAGAATTACCTGTTCAACTTAAAGCTGACCGTGACTGGACCCTTCCCTTAGAACTTCCCCTTCAGTAGATCCCCAACGCAACCTGGCATTCATTTGTAACCCTTAAAAGTTCATAGGTTATTTTGATTTGCAGCTAGGGTGGGGCACCTCTAATAGAAAGCTTTAGTTTACCAAGTGCAACATTCTTACACTCATCTCGTTCTAACCCTCACAGCAACTCAGAATAGGTGCTTACGGATGAGGAAACTGGCCTCAAGCGTCTAAATGAACGAGAAACGTCTCTCCTTTGGAGGGAGCAGAACCAGAACCTAGGCTTTTGATCTCCAGTCCAGTGCTCTGTTGCCACACCAACGTGTCTTCTACTAGACTACAGGGAATAGAGGGAATAAGGCAAGGCAAGGACAAGTTCAGAAGTTTAGGCCAGAAGGGACCCTAAGAGTCAAGCCCAAATCCGTCATTATTTAACATACAAAAAACAAGGAGTGCTTGAGCCACCATACCCCGCCACCTCCTGCTCCATAATTACATGGTTTTTAAGGAGGACATGCGTGCTCACTGGTTAGTTTGGTCTGAAAGCTCTTTTGGTTTGTTAAGGTTTTGGAAATTAAGGCTCGGCCTTTAAGAATGGAAAGATTTTAATCCAAACAAGGTGGCGTGTTTCATGCTTTAGTGGTAAGCACATAAAGACATGATCCATGCCTTCTAGAAGAGAACTTATCATCTCTGGCTTTTCATGAAAGCCCAGGAGAATGGTTAGTCGAGAATACAAACTTCTAACTTCCCGGAAGGAGGAGGCAGCCACACAAAGAGGAATGTAATTCAATTTTTATGGAAATATTGAAAAAAGATCTACTTGAGGAAACGTGCATGACGGGAAGGCCCCCACTCTCGTTTGCCCAAGACTTTCTTGTGACGCTCTGTACAGTCATTCCTCAGCCCTCCAAGTGTGTCCGCATTTGTTGCAGGGATAGATTTACCCGGACAGGTGGAAGAGGCATGACTTAAGGGTTATAAACAGCTGCGGAGCCCTGGGCTGCTCCAGTAGTTTTGGTAGCAAGGGATGTGGCCATTCCCTGCCGCCGGGCATTAACCAGCCTTAGAACAGGCCCTCAAACGGGAACGTCTGTAATTTTGGTCTAGTGCATGCAGCACCCGTTACAGCTAAATAATAACATTAAAATGTAAAGAATTTCCAGTCGTTTTAAAAGGGATCGTCTTGGCTTGCTTTCTGTTGCTGACTCATAGTGCTGCTGCTTTGGGACAGTTAGGTTTCCAAACGGGGGACACAGTAGGTATTCAATAAGTGTCCGTTTGTAGCAGTGATTTTCATCCCTGAAGGAGCATGCCTTTACTGTCTCACCGTGAGTAAGGCGAATAAGTGAATGGTAGCGACAAATCTGCCTTCGGTTTGTGGGTTCCAACTTGCCCAGAGCGAGCTTTTCCCTCTTGTCAGGTAACTTTCTTAAGTGACAGCGAGCACAACTTGTACCAAGTGCGGGGCAGGTTCGTCCTTTGTCCAATCATCGCCGAGATTTTGGGGTGGGGGAAGGGGAACTCCCCTAGACCTTCCCTGACCAGGAAGGGGGTGGGTTTAGGCTGAGCAGGGGCCGCTGCAGCCCGTCACGACGCCGCACGATGCTTGACACTCCAGGGACCCAATAGGAACGAAAAGAGCTATTTGAATCGGCCAATGCAGGTGGGGAGGGGGCGGGGTTTGCCAGCCGTATAAAGGGGGCGGCCGGCCAGGCAGGCGGTGGCGGAGGCTCCTGCAGCGGTCGCCGGTGGTGGCGTGGAGAGCTCCTCTGTGCCCTTCGGACCCGACCCTTTTCTGCGCTGTGCTCCGGCGCCAGCCTACCTCGCTGTTCGGCGACATGACCACCACCACCACCTTCAAGGGCGTCGACCCCAACAGCAGGAATAGCTCCCGGTGAGGCTGCGGGTCGAGCCCGTGCCGCGTGTGGCTTGGGGGCGGGAGGGTCGCTGCCCGGCGGGGCTGCGAGGGTCGGGAGGCCGGTCGTTGTCGGTAACGTGCCCAGGGCGCCGCGCTCGCGCCCAACCGGGCGGCGGGGTTCGGCCGCCCGCGTCACCTTTGTGCCTCCTGGCGAGCCCGGCACCCCGGCCCCGCCCGATTCCTGTTCTTTTCCCATTCATTCGTCTCCTGGAGCGAGGGGCCGAGGGTCAGGGCCACCTGTCCTCGCCGCGCGGCGACTTCTCGTTAGTTGGGACCTGCCGAGAGGGTTTGTTCTCTCTTTTGCGGCACGGCTGGCCCGGCCCCAGGGCGGTGGTCTTGGCCCCCGGGTGCCCCGGCAGCCCACGGGGCGCCTCGATCAGGCCCTATTGTCCCACCTCGGGCCACGCGCTCTTGCCTCTGGCCCGGGGCAGGTGGCGGCCCTGCGCCTGGCGCGTCGGTCAAATCCTGCAGCCGCAGCCATCGGGTCCGGCTGACTCCTACCCACTGGGGCCCGCCCGGCAGGTGGCATTTGTGGTCAGGCGGGGCTGGTTATCGCGACCCCCAACCCCGTCCAGGAGCCAACCGTCAGCACTCTGCGAAGTGCCTCCCCTCTGCTAACAAAGGAAAGACCCCTGCTCCTTCCCCTCCCGCTCCCACCACCGAAAGGGAGGGGGAGCGAGCCAGTCCGAGTGGGTTTTCTGCGCTCAAACTCTTGGACCTCGGTCTTTGCATCCCTCCTCTTTCGCTTCCCCATTTGACGTTTGTCAAATGAGTTCATCCCTGGCCCCGGTTCCCGTGCTGGAGGAGGTTTCCTGTTCTTGGGCGGGGCCGGAGACATCCATTGTCTCTTCCGTACTATCTCCACCTGAAAAGCTGGGGCCTTTCTGGCCACTCATGCCACTGCATTTGGGAAAGGGGGCGCTGGGCATGGTGTTTGGACTGAGACCCTTTTCCAAGCCCTTGTCTAACTTGGTGGAAGGGTTTGGATCCTGTGGAAGATGTCCACATTGTCTCGGCTAATTGCACACTGTTTTTTAAGATGAGATACAGGCATCTCTGGGATCCTGCTCAAGGCTTGGAGGAAGCTTAAATTCCACTTTTTCTGGGCATCTGCTCTTCATTGATCACGACCCGCAGTCATGTGTGGCCAGCCTTGGGGTCCTGGGCAAGTGGCACAAAGGGAGCCATTTTGTGGGGCTAAGAAGACGGCTGCGAAATAGCAATGTCTCTCGGGGTTGGAGAACTTGGGGACAAAAAGGCCTCAGCAGTGAGTCTCAGGAGGGAGTTGGAAATGACAGTCCTTTTCAACGCATTCCTTTCTCTTTCACAATGTAGAAAAGCTTAAGAAGGATTTAAATAACTAAATTAGTGGTTACTGGAGGATGGGGGAATTTGGGTAGTATAGACCTACAAAAATACTGGTCACTCCCTCTTCTGTTGTCATCCTTCCAGTGAGATCATTTTTTTCAGAGGACACTGGAACATGCTGAACCTTGGTTTTTCATTTTGTGCTATGAGGTCAACTTTCTGCCAGTCAAACTGTAGTGATTGGAATGTGAAATTTTATACATTATGTTAAAAATCGGAGGGTTTTCCCTTTGGGGTGAAGTGCAGGTGAGTGCTTCATGATTTCAGTAACCAGGTCAAATGAATCCTCACACTAGTTTTTTCATATGTATGTTTGAAATGTGAGACATAAATGATTTTTGGTTCTGCACAATAAATGTTTTCAATCACCTTTTGTCACCAGTTTCCCTCCAATATTGTGACCCCAGGACTGAAGCATTATCCTTTCATTTACTTCCTACCTTTCCTTCTAATCTCACCTAATTCTCCGAAACTTCTTTTCTCCAGTCGAATCCTCCTGGCTCCATAAACACGTTGTAAATTTAGTCTGATAAGGAATGATCTGCAAAGATCATATGGGAACTCTGGTATTTAAAGAGAGAAGAAAGAAAAAGTAATTTTTAAAAAAATTTCTGTCGGCAGCACACCGACACATTTTTGTTGAATCTCAAGTATTTAATCCCGATTTAGTTCCCATGTGTACAGCTCAGAGAGAATAGTAGGATCTTAAAAAATAAAATTGAAATAATTTGCATCTTATGATCCCAATCCTTTGTTTGGGGATGTCTCGCTGTTACAAATGGGCTCTACAACGCTGACGTCATCGGAGTAGGTAGCACCTGCTATTGCAGGAGGAACACAGACCTTTGAAAAGTTGGGCTGGTTAGAGAGCTATGACATTGTTTCTTTCTTTCTTTTTTTTTAATTATTTTATTGAGGTCATATTGGCTTATAACTGTGTAAATTTCAGGTGTACATTATTATATCTCAGTTTCTGTATAGTCTGCATCGTGTTCACCCCCAATACTCTAGTTTTTATCTGTCACCATTCTAATGTTGCCCTTCACCCCTTTTGCCCTCCCCCAGCTCTTTTCCCTTGACGTTCTTTTTAAGCTGGTCTTTCGGGTACTAGTGTCTTTTTTCTTTTTTTAAGACCAAAAAGTATTTCCCGGCCCATTAGGGTTCTGAAAATTTTCATCTGGCTAAAATAATTTATGAGGGTTTAATTATGATGGTAAGGAAAATCATTCTGATTTCTAGGGCATGAAGGGGATGACAGTGAAGCAAGTTAATTTTGATTATAATATTTCAGGTGTCCATTGATTTGGGGTACAAATGATAAAAACCTAGTCACTTCAAACTTTAACATGAGAGAAAGCCTAGTAAGGATTTATAACACACTTTTAATTATGATTTAAACAATTTAATTAAGCAAACCTAAAATTATCGTCTCTATAAAATGTATGCCTGAACATATTTATCTTAGTTCATATAATGAATTTAATCTAAGTTGATATTTAATATCTGAGACTTTTTTAAAAAGAGGGGGTTTTACATGTTTTACATGGCATAAAAGAACACGGTGGGTCTTCCCCCCCAGAGGGAGAATAATGCAGTTTCTATTTAGTGTAAATTAAGTATTGAATTTTACTGTGGGCAGACACAAATATTAGAATCAGGGGAGGACCCTGGAGGACCTATATAAGAAATATAAAATAGTCTAACATTAGAAAACAAGATAACTAATCAAAGCACCAACTATATAGGTTTGTAGTTTGGAGAGAAGAATGGCCTTGTGTGACTCCCCTCTGTGGGCCCTTGGAGCACTTGTTATATGCCTGCCAGGGACGGGAGATTTGGGTTTTGGCCCCATCTGTGTCACTTAACTAATGTTGGGCAGTTTGTTTAGAGCTTCTCAGGGCCTGACTTTTTTCTCTTAAAAATGAGGCTGTTCGTTGAACTAGATAAAGCAGAACCCAGCAAACTGCCATCCGAGGGCCTAACCCAGCTGGCACCTGATTTTGTAAGGTTAGAGATGATTTTTACATTTATAAATGGTTGAAAATAGCAAGAAGAAGATTTCATGACTTGTGAAAATTAGATGAAAGTCAGATTTCAGCGTCCATAAATAAAGTTTTATTGGAACACAGCCACACACGTTCATTTTCACGTTCTCTGTGGCTGCCTTTATGCTCCATGATGGGAGCTGAATAGTTGTGAAATACCAGATGACCCACAAGCCAAAAATACTTACTGTCTGGCCCTTTACAGAGAGAGCTGGCGACCAGGAGAGGATGTCTAACATCTCTTCCTCTCGGGTTCCACCTCTTATTCTTGGAGATTGTGGAGGGCTCTACCAGTCAGCTCCATGGAGGAGGCAGAAGCTGAAGAGATGGGCTGGATTTTGATGAGTCACTGAGGGGACAGTGCAGTGTGCTTTAGGCAGGAGGAAATACAGGAGTAAATACCCCAGGTTGGAGGGGCCGGCCATGTGGCCAAGTGGTTAAGTTTGTGCACTCTGCTTCGGCAGCCTAGAGTTCGCTGGTTTGGATCCTGGGCGCAGACCTACACGCCAATCATCAAGCCATGCTGTGGTGGCATCCCACATAGAAGAACTAGAATGACCTATAACTAGCATATACAAGTGTGTACTGGGGCCTTGGGGGAAATTTAAAAAAAGGAAGATTGTCAACAGATGTTGGCTCAGGGCCAATCTTCCTCAAATTACAAAAAAAGTACCCCAAGGTGGAGATAAACCAGAGCTGTTCCTGGAACAGTGAAGAAAGTGGCCTGACTGGCTTGGTGAAGAAGATGTAAGAAGTAGATATGGTTGACAGGAGGCTATATTGATAGTTGGCAAAGCTGGTCAGGTTTCCTTCAGTCCTGCCTAGGCTTGACTAAGTCTTGCATCTGCAGGCCTGCAGGTAGCAGGGACAGATAAGGACAAAGGAGCCCGGCAGAAAAGGACCCAGGACAGGGGACCAGCCCTCATGCAGGAAGGGGCAGTGTTAAGGAGCCGAGGCCAGGGAATTCTGGAACCCAGAAGCAGTCTTTAAAAGAATTTTAGATTAATAGCAATACAGAAAAATAGGCATAAAAAAGACATTGAAATTCATCTGAAATCCTGTCTTTGAGTGAACCCTGGATAACATTGTGGTGTACATACTTTCAGGCATTTATGCCTAGTTATGGTTATAATAACAGCTAGCACACATGATTGCCATTTCCAGGTACTGTTCTAAACTCAGTATATATAATATCTTTATAAAAGTCTTATAAGGCAGTTACTATTACCCTCTTTTTATAGAAGAGAAAACCAAAGCATAGAGGGGTGAAGCAGCTTATCCAGGGTCACATAGCCAGATAAGTGGGTATCTCTAAACACATCATTTTATATAACGTGCAATTGGCTTATATTTGTTTTCCAGCTTTCTTCATTCACTGTGTTTGGGGTAAATCTCAACCTACTGTCTAGAGCTTTCTGTGGTATGGATGTACTTTGATAACTAACGTCCTACTAATGGATAACTAGGGTATTTCCGATTTTTTTTTTATAGAGTAACATCTTTATAGGAATATCCTTGTACATATGTCTGGTTATCTACTTAGGGTACTTTCTGGAAGTAGAAATTCTGATTCAGATAAAATGCAAATACATATTGTCAAAATGTCCTTTAGAAAGTTTGTACAGATTTATACTTTCACTCTTCAATTAATTCTGGGAATTGGCATTTTTTCATCTTTACCAGTCTAATAAAAAATAAATCCTTTTGTTTTAAATTTCATTTATTTCTTTGTGAGGTTGAATTTTTAATACTTAATTACCTGTTACTACCTTCTGTCCATTTTATCTTGTGGTTCTTTTAATCATTTTTAAGAGCATTCTGTATACTAGTGATGATATCCTTTGTCAAATATTATGTGTATTTTTGCCAAGTTTAATCTATCCATCTTTTCATGGTTTCTGGCTTTGATCTCATGCTTAGAAAGAAAGCCTTTTTTTCCAAGACTAGGACCACATTGGTACATATTTTCTTCCAATATTTTTGTTTTAGTCTTTAAAGTGAAATATTTGTCCTAGCTGGAAGTTATTTGGTAAATAAAATGAGTTAGGGATATATGTTTTGTTTGTCTTTGTTTAATCAAATGACTAGCCAGTTAATGCAGTGCAGTTTTCCCTACTGACTTAAAATGATCCAGTGGCACTCTTATAGAGAACTCTCTATTTTGACAGAATTCTGAGTAGAAATTGACAAATCTCTCATTGTAGTAGAAGTTAACAGATTCTCTCAGTAAGAGATAAAACATATTTAAAAATAAGTAGATTTGAACAACTCAGTTAACAAGATGTAGTAGACATATAGAATGTTGGCAAATACACATTCTTTTCAAGCATGTATAGAAGATTTCCAAAATTGACCGCATACTAGGCCATAAACCAAATCTCATCAAATTTCAAAGGATTCACGTCACAAAGACTCGGTTGTCTGTGTTATAATTAAAAGCTAGAAATCAATAAACTAGAAAGACCCCTATGTTTGGAAACTTACAAATGCACTTCTAAATAATTTATGAGTCAAAGAAGAAATGGAGTGGAGCCAGCCCGGTGGCGCAGTGGTTAAGTGCGCATGTTCCGCTTCAATGGCCCGGGGTTCGCTGGTTTGGATCCCTGGTGCGGACATGGCACCGCTTGGCAGGCCATGCTGTGGTAGGCGTCCCACGTATAGAGTAGAGGAAGATGGGCATGGATGTTAGCTCAGGGCCAGTCTTCCTCAGCAAAAAGAGGAGGATTGGCAGATGTTAGCTCAGGGCTAATCTTCCTCAAGAAAGAAATGGAAGTGAGAAAACATTTGGAATGGAATAATAGTAAAAAATATCAAAACTTGGGAATGCCTCTAGAGGGGTACTTAGAAGAAAATTTATACCTTCAGTGTTTAATTTTTCCTCTCTTTTCTTTTTCCTTTTTTGAGGAAGATCAGCCCTGAGCTAACATCTGCTGCCAGTCCTCCTCTTTTTGCTGAGGAGGACTGGCTCGAGCTCACATCTGTACCCATCTTCCTCTACTTTATATGTGGGACGCCTACCACAGCATGGCGCGCCAAGCGGTGCCATGTCCACACCTGGGATCTGAAGCAGCAGAACCCCAGGCCACCAAAGCAGAATGTACTCACTTAACTGCTGCGTCACCAGGCTGGCCCCTTTCTTTTCTAATATAAGGAGCTGAGTTTACAAATAACAACTGTATTTCTTTGGAAAGTTGGATGAAATGGACATATTCCTAGAAAATGTCTCTTACTCTAACTGACTTAAGAAGAAATAGAAAACCAGACTGCTCCTATCACCAATAAAAGTACTGAATCAGTAGTTAGAAAATCTTCCCATAAATCCATCTCCATTTTCTATGATTTGAGTGGCGACAGGACAAGGTATATTGAGTTTTTCCAGGGAGGGGACAAATTGGTCAATCTGTGGCAGGAAGATTTGGAAATATGAAAGTACTATATTTCCTAGTTGAACAAAAAGCTATAGATGGTGTCCTGGGACCGGCCGCATGGTTAAGTTCACGCGCTCTGCTTCAGCGGCCCAGGGTTTCGCTGGTTCGGATCTTGGGCACAGAGATGGCACCACTCATCAGGCCACGCTGAGGCAGCGTCCCACATGCCACAACTAGAAGGACCCACAACTAAAAATATACAACTAGGTACCGGGGGGACTTGGGAAGAAAAAGGAAAAATAAAAATCTTTAAAAAGCTATAGATGGTGTCCAAAGGAACAAGGGTATAGAATATGCCACAGAATCTTACGCTTGTTGTCTCATATTGCCTTTCTCCGTGTGGCTAGACACTCATGTTTATTGGCGAGAGTAGCGAGGTACAAGTGTATCAACAGGGCTTGTCGGTGATTTTGAGGTAGGAGAGACTCTTTATTATCAGCTTTCCTCGGGCTTCTAAATTGGTCAACTTAACTTCTCTGTGTCTATTCTTTCATTTTTTATTTTGTTGAAAATAAAAATGGAAATGCTTTTGAATAAATGACAAGAGCTGCTTCTAAACTTCTTTGCAGGTATATCCAGCTAAGCCCAGCAGGCAATGCCCCTGAGGTCTTTTGCCATTTCCTAAAAGGGGACGCTAACGAGGCTGTTATTTGTGAGGACTTTCAGCTACCTTGTGTGATGGATGATCTTTATGCCAAGAAATGTTTTGGTATGATCTGAAGTTGAGGGTTTGCTATTGTTCCTAGGGTTTTGCGACCTCCAGGTGGCGGATCCAATTTTTCATTAGGCTTTGATGAACCAACAGAGCAACCGGTGAGGAGGAACAAAATGGCCTCTAGCATCTTTGGAACACCTGAGGAAAATCCCCCTTCGTGGGCCAAGTCAGCAGGTATGGCTTATCTCTGTGGTCACTGATCACAGGAAGGGACGGACCCAGCGTGGGCAACCACGCTGGTTTTCTGCTGATGAGCAAAATCTAGCTTAATCATAATAAGATAAACAATAGTGAAAGCTTGTCACTGGAGGAAGGACTGGGACTGAGGAATGGGACGTGCTGAGAGTCTCTGCTGGATCAGAATAAGGACTGACGTGAGACTGGGTTATTTTGTCCTTCCGTAGAATTTTTAAGCCATGGCTTAACCTCCCTAACACTCTTTCTTCATTTTATCATAGGAGACTAACACGTAATGCCACTTACTAAAAAAGCATTTTGCTTTAGGTCTTTCTGTTGTATTCCTCAAGAAAGTATATTTTGATTCAGGTGCCAAATCTAGTGGTGGCAGAGAAGATTCTGAGTCATCTGGACCGCAGAGAAGGAACTCTTCTGAAGCAAACTCTGGAGACTTCTTAGATCTGAAGGTCAGTGTGCCAACGACAACGTCTGGGAAAAGACTGAGGTTAACAGTTTAGAAATTAAATGCCCCCTATTGTACAAAGAGCTCCAGTTCTGCCACTGGAGTCTTACATAGAGGGGATTAGGAAAGGGCATGGGCCCTACTGGTCAGGGGGGATTGATAAATAGAGTAGTCAGAAAAGCGAGTTCACATGACCTTGGTCTGTTCATCTCTCTTCTCCCATGAGCATTAGACTGTAGCCTGTGGTACTGATTTTGGAACATCTGGATCACACGCACTTCCTGTGTAACTCATGTCCAGTAGCATTTCTGAGTTCAAGGACTGTTTTAGTTGTTGGCAAGTGTTGCCTGGTTGTTTTGAGCTGAACTCCAGGAGACTGCAGCACATGGGCACTGCCATCAGTTATCGACAGATGAGCACGGCCCCAAAGCCCCAGGTGCGTGTCTGGAAAGCCTGGTAGGGTGTCCTCTTGAGTAGGGACCTCAGAGCTCATGGTGGCATTGCCGTGTGAGGAGGGCGACCTGTAGAAGGGGTTTGGAACTGATAGGGGCCCTTCAACGGCTAGATAAGGGGAAGGGAGACGGAGAACGGAAGGATAAATTTGCCAGTTTCCTATTCAGATAAAAGAGCCTCTGACATGCTCATTGATATTAGGTCATCAGCGTAAATGTTAAGGTTTTTTGGTGCTTTGAGTGTATTACTGGCACTGGGGCAATTTGTCAGCAGCATTTTTGTATCACATTGTCCCAGGTTGAATAACAGTTGCTTGTTGTAATGCAGCCTTACCTGTACTTGACTGCGTCGAAATGAAATTGCACATTTGGTTTCAAATAGATAGTCACTCTGAACTGTGGCTGTTTTGTGTGTTGCCAAATTAAAATCTAAAGTAACCTGTTAATTTTTTTTTCTTTTTCAGGGAGAAGGTGACATCCATGGTGAGTACTTCTGAAGAAGTCCCAAAATTTCTTGTTCTGTAAATGGTTTTAGAATAGATCAGAATTTCGATTCTAATTGTGTCTTGGGGAAAGAAGACTGCGGAGTGAAACCTGTCTTTGCCCTGAGTGCCAGCATACTCTGGGTGGAGAGGAAAGAAAAATGAAACTGGAAAGTTAGCAAATGTGGCCATGTTTGGTATTGGCCAATGGTGAGAGCACTGCCAGAAATGTACAAGAAAGGAAGAATACTGGCGAATCCTTTACAAAATATATGTACATTAGTCAGGTTGGTATTTGTTACACTGAATGAGAGTTTTTTTTTTAGTAAAAGGCTCTGGCATTTCAAGCTCAGCCCACAGCATTTAATTTACATAACTTGTTTGATTTTATACCAAGGTGCTTATTTGGCAAGACATCGGTTAACCCTGTGATCTTGTGAATGATGATGGAGGGGGCAGATGGAAAGTTTCAGTTAGCATCCATATTACCAATTATATGTGGAAATGCGCTATAATCATTTATTTAATTATTTCAAATCTTTGAAGTGTTTATTGGCACTTCTTTAACCAGTGCCGGAGAATGGCTGATGAGAATAATGAAAGGTTTACAAGTGTCAGGCGGTAGTGATCAGGTTAGAGTTGACTCGGTGAAATGCAGCCGTCAGAGGGCCCTCCGGTCCAGAAGGAAGAAGCGCTTCCTCATGGCCTCTTCCTGCCGTGATGTGGTCTTCCAGTGAAACAGAAGTGTTTAAGAACCACATTCCCCTCTGTCCTCTCCAACGCTGTCTTTTTTTTCTTTTTCTCCCAAAGGCCCCTGGTACATAGTTGTGTATTTTTTTAGTTGTGGGTCCTTGCACTTGTGGCACATGGGATGCCGTCTCAGTATGGCTTGATGAGCGGTGCCATGTCTGCACCCAGGATTCGAACTGGTGAAACCCTGGGCCGCCAAAGTGGAGTGCATGAGCTTAACCACTCGGCCACGGGACCGGCCCCTCCAACACTGTGTCTTAATGGGCTAATCTATTTTTTTTTTTTCCCCTGCTTTATCTTCCTTAATCCCCCCTGGTACATAGTTGTATATCTTAGTTGCAGGTCCTTCTAGTTGTGGCATATGGGACACTACCTCAACGTGGCCTGACGAGCGGTGCCATGTCCGAGCCCAGGATCCGAACCCTGGGCTGCTGCGGCGGAATGCGCAAACTTAACCACTTGGCCACGGGGCCAGCCCCAATTGATGGGCTAATCTTATACACGAATTTTGGCTAATGGATATAATTAGAAATTTGGGGAGCCTGGAGAAGTATGTGAGAGACCTGATGAAGTTGTGAAAAAATATGTCATTTGTCCTGCTAATAACTAATAATCCCCACCCCCAGCCCAGCTCAGTTTGTTATAGATTCTTCATGTAAATAACAGGTTGAATTGTATAGTATGAAAAGTCCTTCCTTTCTTTTGGTCTTTCTTTCTTGGTGAGGAAGATTGGCCCTGAGCTAACATCTGTGCCAATCCTCCTCTACTTTGTATGTGGGACGCCACCTCAGCATGGCTGGATGAGTGGTGTGCAGGTCTGCACCCGGGATCTGAACCTGTGAACCCTGGGCTGCCGAAGCAGAGCCCACAAACTTAACCACTATCCCACTGGGCCAGCCCCTCTTTTTTTTTTTAATGGTCATCAGTTTTGCCACCTGAGTTTTTTGTGCCCCTGACTGCTGCTGCTTTTAGTTCACTTGTCATAAAATGACGAGGGGCATAATAATTCAGGATGCATCTGGCGGAGTAGAGGTCAGCCTCAACTCTGTTGGCAAGTTTACTTCAAAGCAAAGCTACCCTCTCAGTTTATTTATTTACTTATTTTTATTTTTTTTAAAGATATTATTTTTCCTTTTTCTCCCCAAAGCCCCCTGCTACATAGTTGTGCATGTTCTTTTAGTTATGGGTCCTTCTAGTTGTGGCATGTGGGATGCCGCCTCAGTGTGGCTTGACAAGTGGCGCCACGTCTACACCCAGGATCCGAACCAGCGAAACCCTGGGCCGCCAAAGCGGAGCGCGCCAACTTAACCACTCGGCCACGGGGCCAGCCCCAACCCTCTCAGTTTAAATAAAACAGATTTTGTTTGGATGTAAGGAAGATTGCCTTTATCTTTTGGATAATTAAACACAGGAATGGCTACAGGGAGGACTTTGGAAGTCTTTCAGAAAGAGGGAGAAGGTCTAGGAAGTTTCGGCAGAACTTCCCCTCCCTTCAGGCAGGTTAGATGGTCTGCTACATTTTCTGGTGGTTCTAATTCTTTGATCCTTATAATGAATCCTATTTTCCTATTCTGACATAGGTGTCTGTTCAGTTACCTCTTTGATGCACCAAAGAGGGAAGACAAGTCAGGAGTATATAAGATGTACATTATGGTAGAAGTGTTTTTGTTTTTTTGCTTTGCTTTGTTTTGTTTTGTTTGAGGAAGATTAGCCCTGAGCTAACATCTGCTGCCAATCCTCCTCTTTTTGCTGAGGAAGACTGGCCCCGAGCTAACATCCATGCCCATCGTGCTCCACTTTATATTTGAGACCCCTGCCACAGCACGGCTTGACAAGTGGTGCCATGTCTGAACCTGGGATCCAAACTCTGGGCCACTGAAGCGGAACGTGCAAACTTAACCACTGTGCCACCAAGCCGGCCCCAGAATTGTTTTTGTTTAAAGCTCCATTTTTTAATTATTACATTCAAAAGACAAAAGCTTTCTCTGTTGGGGCCAGGCCGATGGGGCAGTGGTTAAGCTCGAATGTTCCACTTCGGCAGCCCAGGGTTCACCGGTTCGGATCCCCGGTGTGGGCATGGCACCGCTTGGCAAAAGCCATGCTGTGGCAGGCATCCCACATATAAAGTTGAGGAACATGGGCATGGATGTTAGCTCAGGGCCAGTCTTCCTCAGCAAAAAGAGGAGGATTGGCAGCAGATGTTAGCTCAGGGCTAATCTTCCTCAAAAACAAAACAAAACAAAACAAAACTTGGTACAAGTGGTTTTAGGAACATGAATTTTTTTTTTCTTCAAAATGTGATTGAATGCACAGGTTGGCCCCCGCCCCCCTTTTTTTTGGTGAGGAAGATTGGCCCTGAGCTAACATCTGTGGCCAATCTTCCTTCCTTTTTTTCTCCCCAAAGCCCCAGTACATAGTTGTATATCCTAGTTGTAGGTCCTTCTAGTTTTTCTATGTGAGATGCTGCCACAGCATGGCTTGATCAGCGGTGTGTAGGTCTGCGCCCAGGATCTGAACTGGTGAGCCCTGGGCCACCGAAGTGGAGCACATGAACTTAACCACTGCACTGCTGAGCCAGCCCCAGGAATGTGAATTTTTAATGTTTAGTCTTTGAGGATCTTAAAGAAAGTACATTTTTTGAAATTAGAACTTTTCATTGGTGTCCAGTATGAGTCCATATGAAGTTTTTACATAGTATATATCATAGCCAACATTTCTTTTTTTTTTCTTTTTTTTTGAGGGAGATTAGTACTGAGCTAACATCTGCTGCCAATCCTCCTCTTTTTGCTGAGGAAGACTGGCCCTGAGCTAACATCCGTGCCCATCTCCTTTTACTTTATACGTGGGACGCCTGCCACAGCATGGCTTGATAAGCAGTGCCTAGGTCTCTGCCTAGGATCTGAACTGGCGAACCCCAGGCCACCAAAGCGGAGGGTGCCAACTTAACTGTTACACTCCCAGGCTGGCCCCAGAATCAGCATTTCTGCTGTGCTGCTTTCAGGTTTTGGAATTTCTAAACTAGGGGAGGAAATAAATATCTTTAAACTTTAAGGTAGTTTTTCTCCCAAGTCTTATGAATTAGTACTTAGTTTCTATACTAAAGGTGCTTGTGTGTGTGTGCGTGTGTGTGTGTGTACGTGTGTGTGTGTGAGAGAGAGGGAGAGATTATTCTAAGGGACATGTTAGAATATGCAACTGAATTTAATTTGATGGCTTAACACTGAAATGAGGCCTGGCCTTAAAAAAAAAAAATTTAAAATGTCTAACCTTCCTTCAACTATTAAACTCTTCATAGAAATTTCCTTTCACAGGAAATACAGCTTTTTCTGTTGCAGTCACTCTTGAATTTGAATCAATAACTTTTCCAAGTTTGGAAACTACCTGGTTAAGAATATATGCTTGTTGGGAATTTCACAAATCAGTCAGTAAATCCATCAAGCAATATCTAGTATATTGGATAATAAGATGCTAATTCTTAAACCTTAACATGGAAGGTGCCCAGTTAATACAAATGGGACTTACCTCATTAATGGAGCTGTTATTACAAATCAGTAGGGGAAAGATAGACTCTAATAAATCACATCAGGGGGTCAGCCCCGTGGCGTAGTTTTAAGTTCAGCATGTTTGGTTTCCAAGGCCCGGGTTTGCTGATTTGTTTTTTGTTTTTTTGTTTTTTGTTTTTTTTGAGGAAGATTAGCCCTGAGCTAACTACTGCCAATCCTCCTGTTTTTGCCGAGGAAGACTGGCTCTGAGCTAACATCCATGCCCATCTTCCTCTACTTTATATGTGGGATGCCTACCACAGCATGGCTTTTGCCAAGTGGTGCCATGTCTGCACCTGGGATCCGAACAGGCGAACCCCGGGCCGCCGAGAAGTGGAACGTGTGCACTTAACCGCTGCGCCACCGGGCCGGCCCTGGGTTTGCTGCTTTGGATCCCAGGCGCTGACCTACACCACTCATTAGCCGCGGTGTGGTGGCAACACCCATAGAAGGTGGAGGAAGATTGACAAAGATGTCAGCTCAGGGTTAACCTTGCTCAGCAAAGGTAAATGGTGTCAGTACTGTCAACTTAAAAAGCAAATTTGCCTGTTATTTTATCTTCAAGATGAGTGTATTCAGGAATAGCCAGAAGAATTGCAATTTTGGATGTGCGTGCTATGGCAAACCTTAGGCAAATCTAGCAAACCGAGGAGAGGAGCTGCTTTTATAGAGGAAAAGGCAGAGTAGGGGAGCTGTGCTAAAGGAAAGCCCATTGCGGGGAAGTTCAGGGTGGCAGCGTCTTGGCATTGGCTGGGCTTCGAGGCGTTTCTCCTTGGCTGGGCTGTTGCTGGGTGGGGAGAGAAAGCTTACTTCAGTAGTAAAGTGGTTTTACTTTCTGTTGGAGATGTCAACATCCCTGTCTTCCTGTTTGGTGTAATTGACCCTGTGTGTTAGGCCCTGAGAGCTCCTCCTACAGGCCTTCCAGCTCCAATTTAGTTAAGGTTTCTTTGAATTTCCACAGTACAGTTGGCTATCTGTGTGGTTAAAAAATAAATCAGCCTCACCTAGTAATCATGGAAATGTAGCCTAACATCAAACAGGAAAGAAAGAACATTTTTTTTCACCCATCGGTTTGGCAAATTTTAAAGTGAGGTGGTTATCAAATGGTGGATGTGCAAAATGTAAGGAGACAGACCCTGACGCAGGTGTGGGGTAGAGATGGGCACATCTTCTGGGGGGGGGGGGGGGGGCGTGTAGTGTCTGTTCAAACTGAAGATGGTGGCCCCGTGGCCCCATGGGCACACGCTCCAGTGTGGATGCATTACAGCTTTGGAATGGTTCGGTTGGTTCCAATTTTTTGGTATCAGTAGAGCAAATATAGTACTATATTACATCAAATATACTATATCATGTGATAAAAATATTACAAAGCAATTAATTAAGGAACAGCTTTTAAAAAAACCTTAGACTGTTCATCTTAACTTGAAATAGTTATTAGCCTTAATTTCCTTGTTTTCCTAGAAAACCTGGACACAGACTTGCAGGGCAGCCTGGGGCAGAGTGAGGAGAAGCCCGTGCCTGCTGCCCCTGTGCCCAGCCCGGTGGCACCTGCCCCAGTGCCATCCCGAAGAAACCCCCCTGGTGGCAAGTCTAGCCTTGTCCTGGGTTAGCTCCGACTGTCCTGAACTCTGTTGTTTTATTTGTTTTCTCCATGCTTGTGAACTGCACAACTTGAGCCTGACTGTACATCTTTTGGATTTGTTTCATTAAAAAAGAAGCACTTTATGTACTGCTGTCTTTTTTTTTTTTTTTTTTTTTTTCCCCTTTTTGAAGAACAGGTTCTCTTATCTGTCCTGATTCCTCTGGGTCTGTAGGCCATGGCATGAGTGTTTTCTAGTAGTAGATTGGAGGGAAAACTCTGTGACACTTAGTACCGTGTTTTTAAGAATAATTTGATTCCAAATGTGTTAGAGGATCTTTTGTACTGAGGTTTTTAAAACCCTTTTCTTGTCAGCTTTACTTGGGTTTACCAAGCCTTGATTGGACAGACCAGTGAACAGTCCCCAGGCACCGTCCCTTCAGGCCCCCAAACAAGGATGTCTTTATGCCGAACCTCCTTGGTGTTGCCGTAACTTGTCAGTGCCCTTTGCTAAAAGCATCTTCCTGTGCCATATGGAACAATAAAGAGGCCTGTGCCTCCTGCCTTGCTGCCTGCAAAGCGAAAAACTGCCTTTTGTTTTGGAACCTTAAGAAATAAGCCAGATACTAACTTGCCTGGCTGATGAGCATCGAGCCTGCTGCTCTCAGGCAGAGGAGGGGTTCCGGGTGCCCTCGAACTGACGGATTTCAAGTGGTGAAGCAAGCAAGGGCGTGGCCACACAGTGGGTCTTCGTCATGAACGACCCCTCGGGGCAGTGCTCTTCGTAGATAACTCGAAGCTGTGTGCATGATGCTGGTGCTTGACCATGAAATGAAACTCTCATCCTTAAAATCTGTGTTGTACTTCACAATCCTGGACTGTTGCTTAAAAGTAAACAATGTACAAATTTTGAAACATTGTGTCCTGTGTCATCTTTTTGAGATTGTTTCAGATTGGTCTACTGGTTTAGCTTTTTTCTTTGTTAATGTCAATTCTGCTGCGCAGTGATTTGATGAGTCATTAAAGTTAAAACTGGCTAATGGAGGCCCAGAGAGAAGTGGGCTTCTCTCTAAAGAAAATTCTCTAAACAAAACAGGTTTAAAGTCATAGCATGAGTTCAAAGTGCTAAAATGATCATTATCTCTGCTATCTGGGGTAATAAAACACATGAATAATATGAATAATTGATGTTCAAAATAGTTATTAGCCAATATATTTTAAATTTTACCACCTGTGCTGGGCAGTGACATTTAAAACTTTAGGTCCCCTCACGCCTGCAAGGTGCTTCCCAATGGTGAGGGGTCACAGAGGGCTCAGAGGAAGGAAGTCTTGTGTAACTAGGGGGCGGGGAGATCTGAGTCTCTTCAAGTGATAGAGAAGACAGAAGACAGGAGAAAGCTCTCTGGGTTCTAGGCAGAAAGTTCCAGATCAACATGCTATATTAAATATCCAAAGTGGATCTAGCTGTGCTACTGACCAGCTGTATTCCTTCGGTTTCTCATTTGGGGCACAATTTCCAAATTCAGAAATGATACCTTTGAACTAGGTCAACTCTAAAGCCCCTCCCATGACTGAAATGACTGAAGAGCAGAACCTGTAACCACGAACTCACTTGAACTCCTGGACGTCTTTGGGGGAGGAAGATGGCTAGTTACAGGTTGCGGGGCGGGGCCGGGGGGGGGGGTTAAGTTTTTCTCCCCTCATGGTATAAAGCATTCACACAGTGGAGACTCAACAGCTGTGCTCCAGGAGCCTTCCAGTCTCCTCAGGCCACCGTTTCTGTTGTGCCTCTGACTCTTCAGAGGTGGGGAACCTGCACCCTTCTCTCTTAGGAATGGTGGGGCTCCTGGAAGAGATGTCCCTGATGTGTGTCATAACTTGTAATTTGGCTTTTTTTATTCTGTGAAGATAAGTGCCTCAGGAAAATTAAGGTGTCCTGAGGGACGGACAGTCCTGCCAGTCATTTTGGTACTACCAGCACAGAGTTAGGAAATTCTATGGACACATGTTTGTTGAGGGTGTTCGATTTTCCAGAATTGGAAGGCTTAGGGTCTAGAAAATGAAGCTGAATGATCCTAAAATGATGATGACAATGATTACTATTAAGACACCAGGATATCAAAATTGTAAATGAAGGGGCCGGCCCGGTGGAGCAGCGGTTAAGTGCCCTCGTTCCGCTTCGGTGGCCCGGGGTTCGCTGCTTTGGATCCCAGGTGTGGACATGGCACCGCTTGGCAAGCCATGCTGTGGTAGGTGTCCCACATATAAAGTAAAGGAAGATGGGCACGGACGTTAGCTCAAGGCCAGTCTTCCTCAGCAAAAAGAGGAGGATTGGCAGCAGATAGCTCAGGGCTAATCTTCCTCAAAAAAAAAAAAACACCAAATAAAAGACACCCAAAGAGCGGAGGAATCAGCATTTCATTGACATTTTGGACCTTTTAGCCAGTTTGTGTGACTTAGTGACTCGGTATTTATTGCTGATGCTGATGCTACCTCTTTTCTTAAGCATTTTGCAATTCCATCACCTTAGACACACCAGGCCCCCTTTGCAGCTCTTCCGTTGCATTGGTTTGGAAGTACTGAGGTGTTCAGGTGAACTGCAGGAACATAAGTCACTTAAACCTGAGTTTACAGTTGTAGGTAAATATATCTTGAGTGTAGTCAGGAAATTGTGTGAAACCTACAAAAAGGGGAATCGACAAAACAGCAATGTTCAGCATGTTCCAGAAGGGCACATGACTGCCGATTCTAGAGAAGAGTGTCGGTTTCACAAAAGGACAGTCGTCTCCTCCAGGAGGAACTGGATGTTTAAGGTAGATGCTCCCTTTAGGGGCCGGCCCAGTGGGGCAGCAGTTAAGTTCTCACGTTCAGCTTCAGCAGCCCAGGGTTCGCTGGTTCAGATCTCGGGTGCGGACATGGCGCCACTTGGTAAAGCCATGCTGTGGTAGGCATCCCACGTATAAAGTAGAGGAAGATGGGCACGGATGTTAGCTCAGGGCCAGTCTTCCTCAGCAAAAAGAGGAAAATTGGCAGCAGTTAGCTCAGGGCTAATCTTCACCCCCCCCCCCCAAAAAAGTAGATGCTCCCATGTTTCATGCCAACCCTGGCTTATGAAATCGTCTCTCAGGAGCTTGACTCACACGAACCAGTGACCGGGAGCCCGCACGATTCGGGCCTTGGGCTGGTGCTGCCTTCGCGCGGCGGGAGCTCCGGTCCGGGGTCCGGGGCCCACAAGCAGGGAGGGCAGAACCGCCGGTCCCCCAAGGACGCCAGGTACGGGTTCTAAGGAGGTGGAGCGAACCGCACAGGTTTAAGGAGGCTTGACGCTTCCCAGTATTTCGGATCGGCCCTCCGTCGGGCCCCTGGAAGGTGAGCCCCAGCACTCGGGGAGAGGGGGAGGCGGACGCGCGCACGCCGAGTCCCGGGGAAGGCCTCGCGCTGCCCGGCGCCCGCGCAGATCAGCCTGGCGCGCCCCGCCCGCGCCGCGGCTCCGGAAGCGGCGGTTCGAGCTTTCCGCGCCTCCGGCCGGCCCTCCGCGCCCGGACCCCGCGGCGATGGCAGTGGCGGCGGCGGCGCGGCGGGGGCGGCCCGTGCGGGTGCTGGTGGACATGGACGGCGTGCTGGCGGACTTCGAGGCCGGCCTTCTGCGGGGCTTCCGCCGCCGCTTCCCCGGGGAGCCGCACGTGCCGCTGGACGAGCGCCGCGGCTCCCTCGCCAGCGAGCAGTACCGCGCCCTGCGGCCCGACCTGGAGGTAGGACGGGGCGGGGCGCAGCGCGGGGCCGCCCTGGGAGCGGGGAGCCCAGGAGGGGGAAGCCTCCCCCTTGGGGAGGACTGCCTCTGCTCCATTTCCGGAGACACCACTTTCTGTTTAAAATTAACAAAACTCTCCCTTCAGAATCCCCAGGACAAGAAGGTTTGGGAGAGTGCTTCCCCCTAAACAGAATCCTCGCCCTGAAGCTCTGCTCTGGGCACCGAAGGCCCCCAGGAACCTTACGTTTCCGGTCCCGGCTGGGGCTAGACGGGCTGGAGACAGAAGCCTGGACAGAACACTGTATCTTTCAGGAGAAAGTGGTCAGTGTGTTCGAAGCCCCAGGCTTTTTCCTCGACTTGGAGCCCATCCCTGGAGCCTTGGAGGCCATGCGGGAGATGAACGACATGCAGGAGTGAGGAACGCTGGGGAGGGAGGGCGGTGGGGAGCAAGGCCTGGCATCACCCTGACTGACTCCCCTTCCCTGCAGCACCGAGGTCTTCATCTGCACCAGCCCTCCGGAGAAGTATGACTACAGTGTGTACGAGAAGGTTCGGCTGCCCCCGTACCTCATGGGCAAACTTAGCTTCCTAAGGCCTGAAATTTTTTTTTTTAAAGATTTTATTTTTCCTTTTTCTCCCCAAAGCCCCCTGCTACATAGTAGTATATTTTAGTTGTGGGTCCTTCTAGTTGTAGCATGTGGGACACTGCCTCAGCATGGCCTGATGAGCAGCACCATGTCCATGCCCAGGATTCGAACCAGCGAAACCCTGGGCCGCTGAAGCGGAGCGCAGGAACCCAATCACTCAGCCATGGGGCCAGCCCTCTAAGTCCTGATTTTTAAAGAGACCCCCAGAAACAGAGAAAGTGCTGTGTGGGGAGGAGGGGAGCAGCATCTGTCAAGGGCTGTAGACCCTCCGCACACCTGCTTGCTCACCGGCCCTGAATTCAAGGGCCCTTCAGGCCCTACTGACAGACCTGTGCCCCCTACACAGTACTGCTGGGTGGAGAAGCACCTGGGGCCCCAGTTTGTGGAGCGCATTATCCTGACGAGGGACAAGACAGTGATCTTGGGGGACCTGCTCATTGATGACAAGGACACCATTCAAGGTTGGAGTCATTTTCCTTGGCAACCTCCAGGCACCTGGCCTGCTGGGATTACAGAGAGGGAGTAAAAATAACCAGGGTACAGACTGCATGCTCACCGCCTTTCTCCTCTGTCCTGTCCCAGGCCAAGAGGAGACCCCAAGCTGGGAGCACATCTTGTTCACCTGCTGCCACAACCAGCACCTGGTCCTGCCCCCTACAAGGAGACGGCTGCTCTCCTGGAGTGACGACTGGAGGGAGATCATAGACAGCAAGCGGGCAGCTGTGCAGCAGGACCAAACAGGCCTGGGGCTGCTGCAGGAATAATCGAGGGACCATAGCAGCGGACAGTAGCTGAAGGAAAGGAAGGCAAGCCAGCAGGGAAACCCAACAGAGCCAAGTGACAGGGCGGCATCCTGGTGGTGACCCCCAGCACTGTGGAGCAGGGAGACACGGTAACCTCTGTGCTCTCACAGGCCAGCCACCTAGACCCTCCTGAGATGGCTGGCATGGAAGCATGGTGGAAGTCAGTCAGGAACCTTTTTAATAAAACACTTTGGCTCACTACTCTTTTAAGGTCCTTTATTTGGGAAAGTCAAGGGGCAGGGCCCCCAGGGAGGCAGTTGGAATAGAGGCTGAGGAGGCCCGCCCTCCCTCCCGCTTCCCCTTATCCATCAGTCCCATAATCTGCCCCACCTCCGCGTCCACCTGGACACTATCCCTCTGCCTCTGCCTTTCCTTGGGCATGTAAGAGGTCAACCTTAAGGGAGTACAGAAGGGAGACCAGGACCCTCCACTGCTCCTAAAGCTCCACTTCCCATGGGAGTCGCACACCCCTTCCCGCGCTGAGCAGCGCACACTGTGAATCCGAGCACACACTGTGTGTCAGTACCTGGTCCTCCCCTTGAGCGCCGCTCTTCCTTGCGTCCCTGAAGCCCTCCTGAGCCTGAGACAGGGACTCCCTGCCACTAACCGTGATGGCGGAGGAGGGCCAGGGCTTTCAGGTGGGGACCTTGGGGTACTGAGGGAAGAGGACACAGCTCCGTGGATTTGTGCCTGTGTTCTGATATGTCAGCACCCTCATGGCTTGGGCTTAATGCCTGACGGCCATGTTAACAGTCACTGGGCTGCGTCACTCAAGAGCAGGGACCACATCTTCGTCTTTGAAGCCCTAACGTGGTGCCTGGCAGACAGGCCTGTGTGAATAAACAGTTAGTCCTGGGCCATAGCGTTCTCTAGGCTGGTGCCCACCACGCCCGGTGCCTGGCCTGGACAGCTTGTCGGGCAGTACCCAGGCTTCAGAGCCCTGGAGTGGGCACGACACCTTCCCAGAGCCCCGAGATACTTTTAACAACTTCTCATTTCTATTCCTCCAGAGCACTCCAGACAATTCTGTTGAGCGGTGAGCCTAGTCCTCAAAGCCTCCAGCTCAGGCAGCTCTCCCGAGCCCCAGGCCCAGCTGTTCCTCAGGGGAAGAGCCTTCTGCAAAGTCTCTGGATCTAGGGACCGGTTGCTTCTTACGCGAGGGTGCGAGCCTGGCAGTGGGGTGGGCTGGGAGGCAGGACCTTCGCCTCCAGTTGGTTCAGAGCGGCAGCCTGTGACAGTGGCACCAGCTTTGATTTCCTTCTCCGTGTGTCTAGAAGTCTGGCTTCTTCACTCATCTCCTAACGCCTTTCATCAGTGTAAATACCTGTCACGCTGAGGAAACTCACCTTTACAATGGCCGAAAAGGCACCATTTGGGGAGGATGTGCTCAGTGGGAGCTATGCTGCTCCTGCTTCCCGAGCCCTCTGAGGATTTAGTCTTGTCTCTGGCAGTTAAGGGTGCCATGGCCCGAGGTCTCCTTGGATCAGGGCTGCTGTGGGGCCTCAGTCTTTGGCAGGGGGATACCCAAGGCAGAGTGAGCCCGCCAGCTGCGGGCTTCAGCCACCTGGCTTGGGGAACAGAAGTCTTCCAAGAAGATCTGGGCCAGGTTCCGGAGCCTCGTGTTGGCCGAGAGAGAGAAGCGCAGCATGCACTGGACCACGGGCATGGCGGTCAGCTCGGGGTGGGAGCCAGAGCCTGGCGAGCTCAGGTACATGATCGTGGTGACAGCAGATAGCACAGTCTCCTCGTTGGGACTGGACAGGCAGTTGATGATGAGCGGGACGCCCCCTGTCTGCAGGATGTGTTCCTTGTTGGCCTTGTCTGAGCACAGGTTGCAGAGGCCTCCTGGAGAAGAGCAAGGTGAGTTTGGAGGCCTCAGTCCCGGGCCTCCTCCCAGCTCCTGTCTGCTCACTGAGTCCCAGGGAAGGGCCCAGGCCTGTGAGAGGTGGCCCAGGGACAAGAGATCCAAAGTCCATTCTGGTCTCCAGCCCTCCCCTTCAAGGTTCCAGAAAGGCTTTCCTGCCTGCCGCAGCCGAGCCTTCTGGAAGGGGTCACTAATCCCTTTCCCTCTTGGTTCAGCCAGTTCAATGGTTGATACGCTTTCCTCTTTTTAAAGTAAAAAATAAATAAAAACAAAACTCACAGTATATCATCACTTTAGAAGAATTTAAAAATATAGGTAAGGTGATGGTTTCACTGGTGTATACATATGTCAAAACTTATCAAACTGTACCCTTTAAATATGTACAGTTTATTTTTGTCAATTACCTCAATAAAGCTGTTAAAAATATTAGAAAGAAGCCAAAATATAAACCATTTAATCCTACCACCTAGACATTTAACATTTGCTTTTCAGTCCACAATTTTTAAATATGTGAACACATATAAATATTTAATAAATACGCGATACTTTCCCTTACTGTTTTGTAAGCCAGCTTTTTTCATTTGACAATGTATTGTAACATCTTTCCATACTAATAAATCTAAAATCATGGTATCATTTAATGGCTACACAGTACACCATTTTATGGATACAGTATAACTTATTAAGAGGTTAGAGCATTTTAGTGTCATTTTTACATGACTGTTACTAGGATTCTGGGGGACCAAAAAAGGGCCAAAGTGAGAGGCCCTTGGTTCTGGATCAAAAACCCCACTGCTTGGGTATTGCGGCCAGAGCCCCCATTCTCGCACGCCAGGCCTCCGAGCCCTCTATGCGGGAAGCCGACTTCCTGTGTGTCCTGATTGAGCTTCCTGCCAGCGTGGCACCCCCACCCTTAGGTTCCTGCTCCATGCAGAGGAGGGGCTTCCAACTCATTTGCACAACATGGCTGACCAGTCCTGAGTGTCCAATCAGGAGTTAGTCACAGCCCAACCAGGTTCCCACTTCTCTAGAAACAAGCAAAGAAAAGAGGGCTTCCCCCAGACTCCATCCCCACTAGGACACCTTCCTCAGCAAGAAAGGACAGGTGCCCGGGAGGCCCCTGCCAGGGACACTCCGCCTTCTCCTCCAGGGGCAGGAATCTGCCCAGCTTTGGCACTGCTGCCCTCTCCCTAGCAGTGCCTGGGTCAGTCTGAGTCCTGCTGTGGAAATGTTTTCACAGGTTTTACCCACGTGGCCTCCAGGGGCTTCCCACTGCATCTGGAATAACACCTAACCTCCCCTCCATGGCCGCCACGGCCCTGCACCACCCAGTCTGCTCCTTCTCCTTCTCCCTGTCACTCACAGCAGTCACCAACCTCGGGCCGCCCCTGGGACCTTTTGGCCCTAGATCTTCACATGCTGCCACCCTCTTGCTGGTCACCAGCCCCCCACGGCTCCCTCGTCAGTGAGGTTTCCCTGGAGTTCCCCACCAGCTGCTCCTGCCACATCCAGGCACTTCCCCCATCACCTATGTCATTTTCTTCATCTGCCTACAACTCTGAGAAATCATCTTCGCGGATTTGTTTGCTTGCTCACTGCCCACTGAGCCCCACGAGAAGGTACATGCCTGAGGTCAAGACCTCGGTTGTCTTAGTCCCACACGCCCTCGGTGCCCTGGCACAAGGGGCGCTCCACAAATATTTGTTGGAAGGGTTTTAAAGCAGTGAGCAGGGGAAAGGGTTGAACTGCAGAGGGTGAGGGGCTGGACAGGATGGCTCCCTGAAACTCTGCCCACCTCAGACCTCTGCAGCTGTGGGATCCGGGCTGCGGCTCCCAGACCGGGCAGATGTGAGGGAGGGAAGGGGCTGAGTGGTATTCCTGCAGTCATGAGGAAGATGAGCTGCAGGAGAGGGACGTAAGGCCCTCTGGCAGGGTGGTCCCTCCCTACGGGACACTCAGAGGCCTTCCCTACCAATCTCTAGCTCAGCACCTGTTCACCCCAGTGGAGCCCTTAGCACAACCTGGGGTCATCCTGTTGACTACCTTCTGTACTTGCTGTCTGTCCCCGTCACTGGGCACTACAATGCAGGTCCTGCTCTCTGGTTTACCTCTGTATCCCAGGGGCTTGCAACTGTGGATACTCACTGGCCACGTGCTGGGAACGTGACTGAACCCCACGAAGCAAGAGTTATCATCACCTCCACTTTAGTGGAAGAAGCTGAGGCTGTTGAGTAACTTGCCCAAATCCCAGAGATGGGGAGCCCTTTGCCACTGCCATGGGAAGGGTGTCCCTCCAGAAGCCACAAGGACAAATAGTCCTGCTGCAGGCAGATGCCCGGCTCAGCCAGGAGCAGGGACAAGTGGAAACCCTCTGGCAGGCCTCTGGCTTCTCCATACTCTCTCTTCTGAGCTGAGGATGGTGAACCAGCTTCCTGCCCACACTGCAGACTCAACTCAGGGGTGGGGGATGGGACTGCTGTAACTGCTATAAACCATGATAAGATGAAGCCTGAATCACTCTCTGGCTGGTGAGTCATCACCACACCCAGGTGTGCCTGGTAGGGCACTGCCACCCAGGCCAGGGGATAATTAGATGGCATCTGCCGGAGGGTGGGGCAGGAGGAGGCCTCAGGACGGTGAGCCCCATCTACTCCCCATTTGCAGGCCTGGGAAGCCTCCGAGGATGGATGAGGTGCCTGTCAGAGCTCACCAGCTGCCTGGGCCCAGCCGCAGAGAAATCTTTAAGGCCCTCTGCCTTGTTGGTAGCGACCCTCAGAGGTGAAAAGAGGAGTGGGGCCTGGAAGGAGAACTTCAGGGCTGAGAAGGCCAAGCTGGAGCACCCAAGATGGAGCCAGAGGACCCACAAGAAGCCACGGCCACAGCTGCTGGGAGCCTTCCCTCCTGAGTCCACTCTGTGAGCCTGCCCTGAAGAACTAAGGAGGGCTCTTGTAGAAAAGGAGCAACACAAACCCTGGAAGCTTCCTACAGAATGCTCAGCAATAGCAAACTGGTTAAATCACTGGCACATCTGTATGATGGAAAATTATACAGTTCTAAAAATCATGTTTTCAAAGAATGTTCAGTATGCGAAAATGTTTGCAATATAAAGTTAAGGAGGAAAAAAAGGACATCAAATTGTATATACAATGAAACTGCAACTAAAAAAAAATAAGTCCAATAAGATGTCACCTCTTCCGAGAGCCTTCCGTGACCACCCCCATCAGCCCCTCTCGCCATCACAGCCTCTCCTCACCCACCTTCGCTCCTTTTCTTCATACTTAGAGTTCTTTCTTAACTCGTTTATTGGCTGTTGCCCCACTAAACCACAAACTCCAGGAGAAGGGGAACTTTGTCTTGTTCCATTCTGTAGCCTCAGCCTGGCATACAGCAGGTGCTCAATGAATAACTCTTAAATAAGTATACACATTAAACGAGAAGACAGGAAACACACCAAAATGTTAACAATAGTTATCTCCGTTAAGTAGGATTATGGGTAATTGTAATTTCCTTTACTCTTTATTTTCCAAGTTTTCCTCAATAAAAATGTTATTTTTATAACCAGGAAAAAGGTTTTTTGGGGTTTTTTTGGGTGAGGAAGATTGGCCCTGAGCTAACACCTGTGCCCATCTTCCTCTGTTCTATATGTGGGACACTGCCACAGTACAACTTGATGAGCAGTATACGGGTCTGCACCTGGGATCCGAACCTGTGAACCCCGGCTCACCGAAGTAGAGCACACGAACTTAACTACTATGCCACTGGGCCGGCCCTGAAGGGATTCTTTTTTTCAAGCTAAATTTCACTCAGAAAGGAGAATAATTCATCAAATGACAACATTAAAAAAAATAAAAAGGCAAAAGGAGAAAATATTCATCGAACATATATCTGACAGAGGACACGTATCCAGAATATATAAAGAACTCCTGCATATCAAGAAAAGATGAACAGTAAAAAAACAAGCAAAAACACTTGAACTAACTCTTCACAAAAGGGCCAATACATATGAAAATGTGCTCGTAATTATTTATCAGAGAAATGAAAACTAAAACCACAATAAGATGCCACTACACACCCATCATAATGGTTAAAACAAAAAAGACTGACAATACTAAGTGTTGATGGGGAGGTGGAGCTACTGGAACTCTCATATGCTGGTGGTGGGGAGTGTAACACAGCATAATTATATTGGAAAACTATTTGGCAGCTTCTAATAAAGTTAAACATACATCTATCCTGACTCAGCAACTCCACTCCTACCCGAACCTATCTGAGAAAGATGAGTACCTATGTATACAAGCAATCTGCCAGGGAGAAATGAGTACATAAGGATACTGGAAGATTTGTATAAAAATGATCATAACAGCTTTATTCATAAAGGCTCCAAACTAGAAACAAGTCAGATATCCATCAACAGGTAACTGGACGAACAAATTGTAGCATATTCATACAAAGACACACACTAATGATACTGTGACAATCTGGACGAATCTCAAGACATTATGTTGGATGAAAGAAACCAGACACAAGGGTGCATCCTGTATGATTCCATTTATATGAAGATCAAGAACAGGCAAAACTGGGCTGGCCCTGTGGCCTAGTGGTTAAGTTTCGCGGCCTGGGTTCAGTTCCAGGTGTGGATATAAACCACTTGTCCGCAGCGACCCACATACAAAACAGAGGAAGACTGGCCCAGATGTTAGCTCAGGGCAAATCTTTCTCAGCAAAAAAAAAAAAAAGGCAAAACTAACCTCTGGGGATAGAGGTTAGAATAGTGCTTGCCTAGGGGTGGAAGACACTAACTGGAAGAGCGTGTGAGGGACCTCTCTGGGGAGATGGAAACATTCTATATCTTGGTTTAAGTGCTGGTTACATAGATGTACATATACCTTAATGAATTTAAAAATCCATCAAACTGACACTTGAAATATGTGCATTTCACTGTATGTTGATCATGCTGCAATTTAAAAAATGCTTACCAAACACAAAGGAGAACAAGTTCTGACTGGCTGATGAACATGTTTTAGACAAACCAGACGAGACAGAGAGAAAGAGAGCAAGAGTGAAAGCAGAGCCCTTCTAGATGCAGGGGTCACAGAAACCCCGGGAGGCAAAAGAGAAAACCTCAAGTGCAGCCTGGGATGAGAAAGCTGGAGGCTCAGAGAGGTCAGATAGGTGACCTTGGGTCACACAGCAAGTAGGGCACTGGCGTTGGGAGGGAGAGGAGGGTCTAAGGATTGTCCTGGGGATTAAATGAGGTTATGCTGACAAGTGCTTAGCCAGCACCTGGTGCCTTCGGGCCGGGTGAGCCTTAGGAGACAGTGGCCCAAGACGTTACCACATCCGAGGACCTGCCCACCTCAGGGCACTGGGCTGACCGCAGCCCATCCCAGGGGAAAATCTTCATTTGGGACTATTCATTTTTAGGTCTTACTTTAGGCCTTGGAAATAGGTCTTTCCAAAATTTCAAGCGTAAGGGACAGAACAGTATATATAGAAAGCCACCACTAAGTGTAAGAAGGGGGTATGACAAATACACGAATATGCTCACATTTGCTGGTTCTAGATGGGGGGGAGGGGGACAGGGTGGAAGGGACAGAAATGGAAGTGAGACTTCTCTGAAAATACCTTGTAATATGGTTTTGACTGAAACTGATGAATGTTTCTAGTAAAAAACATCAAATTAAATCAAAAGAAAAAAAAATCATGGCTTTTCATCCTTCTGATTTATATTTCACTTCCAAAAATTTATCCTTCAGGTCCACTCCCACAAGTGAGAAATGACATACAAATCAGGTCACTGCTGCAGCACTGCTGGTGAGAGCAAGACGGAGGCATCCTCACCGTCCATCCCTTAGCAGCTGGCTCAGCGCCAGTCCCGCCAGGCCGCGCAGCATCAAGCAGCACTCACAGAGAACGAGGAGCTCTTTACGGCTGACACTGCAGGTGTGCCAAGATATGATACTAAGTTAAAAAAGTAGCAATACAGATACATACTACTACTGCATGTGTAGGACATGCAAAAAAGTATACATAGAAATATGTACATGTTTGTTTGTAAATCTTGAAAATCTCTCTGGAGGGAGGATACACAAGAAACTAGTAACAGCGGTTGCCTCCAGAAAAGGCTACAGAGGGAGTTGTTTCACTACACACCTTTTTGAATTCTCCACCATGTGAATCAACTATGTATTCCCATAAATTAATAAAACACATACATCCTGCTTGCGCCTAGAACTAAGAGGAAGGGGAATTGGTCTCTGCAAGTCAGGGAGGGATGGCGGAGGCTGCCCTCGTCCAGGTGAGGGCGGCCCGGAGCAGCTTCTGAGCTAGTGCGGAAGGCAGCAGCGGTGTGAGAACCTCCACATCACCCCTGCCTATGAGGGGGATCCTGCCACAGGCGCACGGCTGAGGAATTTCTCTTTAAGCAGAAAGATGTGTGACCCCAGGAGCCTAACTGATCAGCGAGAGAAGGAGGTACCGGGGAGCCCCAGATGATGAAGGATGGAGCAAGGGCTCTGGTGGGTAGACTAGTTAGAATCCCAGTACTGCCACTGAGGACCTAGATGACCAGGGCAAGTAACTCAATTTCTCTAAGCCTAGGTTTCTTCATCAGCAAAATAGGCAGAGAGAGATTAAATAATGTGGTTAAGGCCCCTCCCCGGCACACAGGAGATGTGGACCAAGCATGCAACTGTCTACAGCCTCTGAGGCTGGCACAGGGCCATACCTGCAACCCACACATATAGAAAAGCGCTGACACACACAGGTAGAGTTTAACAACGAGAAAGCAAATGCCCATGTAACCAGCACTGAGGTCAAGAGCTAAAACACTGTCAGCAATCCAGAAGCCTCTGCACGTCACTTCTGGATCCAATTCTCTCCCTCTCTCAGAGGTGAACACCCTCCTGACTTGTAATAATTTAATAAAATTATTAATAAGCAGCACCTTTTAACTTTTTAATAAAAAATTAATTTTACTACACACACATATCCCTAAACACTGTAATTCAGTTCTGCCTGTTTTTGGACTTTATAGAAATGGAATCCCATAATACATAGTATTACATGGCTAGCATCATTTGCTTAACATTATGTTTATGATTATTGCACGTAGCTGTAGATCGTTCATTTACCTTGCTAAGTAGCATGAATATCCCACAATGTCGGTGTCCGTTCTGCTGTTGACTGTTTCCAGCTTGGGACTGTTACAGACACTGCTGCTAGTAACATCTTTGCACATGTGTCTGGATGTGCATGTGCCCTAACCCTGCAAACGTAACTGCTGGGTCATGGGGCGTGCCTGTCTTCAATTTTACTAAACACTGTTTTCCAGATAGAGGCTGCTAAGGATTTATCTACCAGCCTTTTCCCGAGCATCACCACCATCTGGTGGCAGCTACTTGTATTGTAGGAAATAGAACACAGGAGAGCAATTTAACCTGAATTCTAAGAGGCCACCTACTTGAACCCTGTTTTAGTGACAAAACTGCCAAGTATTGTGTGATATCCCAGGATTCAACCAGCTTTGATGGAAGCAGAGAATTCTTTCCTGGTTCCTTTATATCTCCACACAGCATCTAGGATGGTGCAGGTGGGTGACCCAACAGGTAGGAGCAGATGGTGCACAGACTGCATATAGGACACCTGAGAAACAACCAATGGTGCTTTGGGCAAACAGTCCTAAACTTAGGCCAAAAGCTCCCAGAGTTTTTATTTGGGGCATGAGCTCCAAATTCTTTCACACATTCGAGTATTTACTAAGATCCTGGCTTTACATCTGGTTCCTCATAATTCACATCCCCCATCCCAGACGAGGGCAGCCCTGGCTGACCAGTGCCATCTCCCAGTGGTAGCTCCTCTTAGACACCATCAAATGTAGTCCCGGACTGTGAGCACCCCCAGTCATCGCAGGGATGACTTCCCACCAGAGCCACCTCACAGATATTGTGGAGGTCGCAAGGCGCTGTGGAAACAAAGAACAAGGGAAGAAAACGCTCTGCTTTGAGTCTTGGCTCTGCCAGTAGGGTCCCTTGGGCACAGAATTTGGATCCAGGCACACAGGGGTAAACTCCTGGAAGTGTGGGTAATCTCACATATCAAGAGTGTGAGCCTCAGGCAACGGAGCGAACCTCACTGAGGTGTTGTTTCCTCATATGTAAAGAGAGCTTAGTACTACCTGCCTCGCTGTTGGTGACATATTCAGAGACCTTACAGGCAGTGCTGGTACTAGGTGGGCAGGTGCTGGTGAATGTGGACACACAGTGGGTATGTGGTAGCATCTCAAAAAGGTCACTTTTATCCTAACAGCTCCCAAACCAGAGCCCTTGACGCAGAGGGAAGAAAGAGCAGCCAGGACAACAACCAAAGGGTAAATAAAATAGTGCAAAAACGGTTCTAAATGGGCAAATCCACAAAAGAAAAGGTCAAGAAAGGAAGGAAGGCAGAGAAAAGACTTCAAAACCCCTGTGTGCAGCCGGCCCCGTGGCCAAGTGGTTAAGTTCCCGTGCTCCGCTTTGGCGGCCCAGGGTTTCCCCAGGTCTGATCCTGGGCGCAGACACGACACCACTCATCAAGACATGCTGAGGCAGCGTCCCACACAGCAGAGCCAGAAGGACCTACAACTAGAATATACAACTATGTACCGGGGGGCTTTGGGAAGAAGAAAAGAAAAAGAAAGCAAGCAAGCAGACTGGCAACAAATGTTAGCTCAGGTGCCAATCTTAGGGGAAAAAAGGGAAAGGAAAACCCCTGTGCGTTATCTGCAATAGCTGGAACCAGATTCTTCTTCAGGGCTGCAGCTGTAGTGATGTGGGCATTTGAGAGGTCACAGGAGAACGACCCCCACAGACACACAAGGGTCAGGAACACCAGTTCACCACTGGCGAGTGACTGCTATGGCTTTCAGGCCTGCTGCCACCACTGACAGAAGTAACCACAGCCAAACCAAAGCGCTGGTGGAGACCAGGCTTTCAATTCTGAGAGAGGAGGCCAAGCCACTTGACAAGAAAGAGGTCTCCCTCACGGCTGACTGCATCAGAACTGCGGCGGAAGGACGCCTGCGACTGCGGGGGCTGCAAGGACAGACAGAAGGAAGCCTGCATACTGACCCCAGCCTGCTGTTAACCAGCCGAGGGGCGGCTGTCTGCGCCTCAGTTTCCTCATCAGTAAAATGAGGGATGTGGAATAAGCTCCTTTCTAGCTTTCAGTCCACAGCCCTAGGAATTAGGAACTCCTCCAAGGGCAGGGAAGTGGTCAAGAGGACAGCTTCAAGAATCTGACAGCCTGGCATTGAAGTCCCAGGTGCGGCACTCTTCAAAGCTTTGACCAACCCACGGGCCCTCCCTAAGCCTCAGACTCCTTACCGGGAAATGGATGTTAGGAGCACACCTACTTTTAGTGCTGTCTCAGGGTCAACAGCGACAAAGTACAGGAAGCCAGTGCCTGGCACACAGTGACAGCTATTATTACAAGTCCCAGTAAGTGTAACAGCACCAGTCCTGTCGCTGGGAAGCGTAGCACAGTGCCAGTGCACTTAGGGAGTTCCCTTGACAGGACACCATCCCTCCCCACCTCACCTCTCTGGGAGACAGGGAAGTGCTTCTCCTCAAAGTGGCTCCAGAGAGCAGGCCCTTGGGTGGAGGCCTAGGGGATCCCGCAGCTGCAGACACTTTAGCTCATTCAACACCTCTGTGAGGCAGGTGCTGGCCCACGTGACACATGATGGGAAAAGGGACATCACACCCAGAGTTACGTAGGAGGGTGAGGACTTGAACCCAGGCCTGCCTGACCCCAAAGCCCACCTGTTACCAAACTCACTATGCTCCCTGCCAACAGACAGACATTGGTTTTGATTTTGCGAGCCATGGCCACGGGCAATCTAATCCAGCTCTCCTCTCTGCCAGTTATTCCAGAACCAGCCCCACTCAGGGCGGCAGTGCCAAGTCATGGCCAGTACTCGGCACCTTTTGGGTCCCTCCCTCCCTTTCCATCCTCTTGCCCATACCAAAAGGCTTGAGCGTCCAAGGCACAACAGAGATCACAATCTCAGGCCTGCCACCAGAGAGAAAAGATTTAAAACTACAAAGTGCAGCACAGAGCCTTTTAGCAGCAGAATAAGCACCTTACAGTGTTTCCCATTTAGCACCAGAGATATTAAGAGAAAAGGAAATGAGAGCAGTAACAAAATACGCTCCTAAGTAGCACTGGGACTCTCCTTTTAAGCTATGCATGACAAATGCAAGAGAAATTTAATGTGCAGAAGATCCCACGGAAGGATTCAGTGCTGGGAAAGCTACTGCTCTTGGGACCAGGGACTCTGCTCTGGCGGGGAGGAGGAGGAAGGGAAAAAAAGGATGAAAAAGTGGCTGGGAAAAGTATAACTGGTGATAAGGATGCTAGACAAAGCCCCTTCACAGAGACAGAGAGACACGCACACAATTCTGCTCACACAACAGTCCTTCGAGGTAGGCAAGGCACAGATGAGGAAACACAATACGCCTCAGAGAAGGGACAGCACTCACCCCAAGAACTGGCTAAGAAGTGGAGAGGCTGGGACTGAGGACTCCTGGTCCCGGGCTTGGTCAGCCACTCTGGGAAGCTGCCCAGGAGAGCAAGAACCCAGGCCAGGCCCAGACACCCCCGTAGTTCCCAGCTCAGCGGGCCAGCATCTCAGGCTGCTCCTGCCTTGGGGAAGCTGCTTCCTGGTCCTGTGAAAACTTTTCTTGGGTGACTGCTCTTTTTAGGCAACTTTTCTCCAGAGGCAAAAGCCTTGGTTGGAGGAGCTCTATGACTCCCAGGTGGAGGTTTAGCCACATGCTTCTGCAGGGGCCACTGTCACCATGCAGATGGCAGAAGCTGTAGAGCAGAGTTACAAAAAGGGAGGGGATGGAGGATTCACACTGAAGAGAACCCTCAAGTGACCAGTGTTTTAGAATATTTATTTAGCATAGTCTTCCAGAGGCGCAGGGACATGAGGTAGCACCACTCTTAGACTTGGGCACCTGGGTCTCCTGCCTTGGCCCAGCTTTAGAGGGCCTCACTCTGGCACTCCCCATGGGTTGAAGAGTCCAAGGAGCCCACCCAAAGCCCATCCCCCTCCCTTCATACCTGGAGCTCCAGGCCCTAAACCTGCTCCCATAGCTGCAGGTGCCTCCTTTCTGGATCCTGATTCCCAGGGGTGAACTCCACTGTTGGTGTGTGTACCCCCACTGTCGGTATAGACATTCCTAAGTCCAAGGAGTGGCCACAGAGCAAGTGTTTGTGGGGGTGAGAACGGAGCATGGATGTCCACACACATGTGTGAGAAGAGAAGGAAGCCGACACCCATGTGTACTCTAGTCCTGGATACCATAAACATAGGGGCAGACCTGGATGGTCTTTCAAAAACCTAAATCACATTTACCTATGATGTATTCAGAAACAAAAAAAAGTGTTACTTGATTCTATCAAGGCTTTCAATCTAATTTCTAGGTCACAGGAAATAAAGGGGAAGGGGATAGAGGAACAAACCAAATGACGCCATAAAGAGGCAACCAGACAATTCAGAAGGCAAGACGACCTGGATCCTTCAACAACCAGTGTTATGGAAAAAAGAGTCTATTAATGATTAAAAGAGATATAAGGTAATTTATGTAGTGACTTCCTCCCAAAGAATACAACATGGAAAGGGTGGGGAGAGTAATTTACAGTGGAGAAACCTGACAAACACTGCCTCAGCCAGGGGATGAAGGGCAACATCAACAGGGATGCGTTATGTTGACAGCATGTACCCTGATATGACGGGATGAGAATGGCAGTTCACCTCTGTGGCCATCCTCTCCCCAAACCCACAACCCAGCCTAAGCATGAGAAACACATAAGACAAATCCCAATTGAGGAACAGTCTACAAAACTCCTGACCTCCTCAAAAGTACTCCTGAAAACTGTCAAGGTCATCAAAAAAAGGGCAAGTCTGAGAAACTGGCACAGCCCAGAGGAGCCTAAGAAGGTGTGACAACTAAATGTAACATAGTATCCTGGGTGAGATCGTGGAACAGGAAAAGGACATTAGGGAAAAACTAAGGAAATTTGAATAAAATATGGACTTTAGTTAATAATAACGTATCAATATTGGCTTATTAATTGTAACAAATGTACCACACTAAGATGTTAATAAGAAGGGAAGCTGGGTGTGGCACAGAGGAACTCTCTGTATTATCTTTGCCATTTTTCCAAAACTGTTTTAAGATACAAAGCTTACTCAAAAAAAGAGAGAGAGAGAGTGAAGGACCTATATAATGAAAATTACAAGGCCTTTCTGAGAGAATTGGATGACGACATAAGGAGATGGAAAGACATTCCATGTACATGGATTGGAAGAATAAACATAGTTAAAATGTCCGTTCTACCTAAAGCAATCTACAGATTCAACGCCATCCCAATCAGAATCCCAATGACAGTTTTTACAGAATTAGAACAAAGAATCCTAAAATTCATATGGGGCAACAAAAGACCCCGAATTGCTAAAGCAATCTTGAGAAAAAAGAACAAAACGGGAGGCATCACAATCCCTGACTTCAAAACATACTACAAAGCTACAGTAATCAAAATAGTATGGTACTGGTACAAAAACAGGTGCACAGATCAATGGAACAGAATTGAAAGCCCAGAAATAAAACCACACATCTATGGACAGCTTATCTTTGACAAAGGAGCTGAGGGCATACAATGGAGAAAAGAAAGTCTTTTCAACAAATGGTGCTGGGAAAACTGGAAAGCCACATGTAAAAGAATGAAAATTGACCATTCTTTTTCACCATTCACCAAAATAAACTCAAAATGGATCAAAGACCTAAAGGTGAGACCTGAAACCATAAGGCTCCTGGAAGAAAACGTAGGCAGTACACTCTTTGACATCAGTATTAAAAGGATCTTTTCGGACACCATGCCTTCTCAGAGAAGGGAAACAATAGAAAGAATAAACAAATGGGACTTCATCAGATTAAACAGCTTCTTCAAGGCAAATGAAAACAGGATTGAAACAAAAAAACAACCCACTAACTGGGAAAAAATATTTGCAAGTCATATATCTGACAAAGGCTTAATATCCATAATATATAAAGAACTCTCGCAACTCAACAACAAAATATCAAACAACCCAATCAAAAAATGGGCTGGAGACACAAACAAACATTTCTCCAAAGAAGATATACTGATGGCCCATAGGCACATGAAAAGATGCTCATCATCGCTGATCATCAGGGAAATGCAAATCAAAACTACACTAAGATATCACCTTACACCCGTTAGAATGACAAAAATATCTAAAACTAATAGCAACAAATGTTGGAGAGGTTGCGGAGAAAAAGGAACCCTCATACACTGCTGGTGGGAATGCAAACTGGTGCAGCCACTATGGAAAACAGTATGGAGATTCTTCAAAAAATTAAAAATAGAACTACTATAGATCCAGCCATCCCACTACTGGGTATTTATCCAAAGAGCTTGAAGTCAGCAATCCCAAAAGTCCTATGCACCCCAATGTTTATTGCAGCACTGTTTACAATAGCCAAGATGTGGAAGCAACCTAAGTGTCCAGCAACAGACGAATAGATAAAGAAGATGTGGTACATATATACAATGGAATACTACTCAGCTGCAAAACAGAACAAAATCATTCCATTTGCAATAACATGGATGGACCTTGAGAGAATTATGTTAGGTGAAATAAGCCAGCAAGAGAAGGATAATCTGTGTATGACTCCACTCATATGAGGAATTTAAAATTACGGACTAAGAACAGTTTAGTGGATACCAGGGGAAAGGTGGGGTCGGGGGTGGGCACAAAGGGTGAAGTGGTGCACCTACAACATGACTGACAAACATTAATGTACAACTGAAATTTCACCAGATTGTAACCTATCAATAACTCAATAAAAAAAAAAAGAGAGAGAGAGAGAGAGATCAAGATTCAAAGAACATACCAGCTGAAATGCATGGATCCTGGCTTATACAAACAAACAAAATGTCCTTTTGGGAACTATTAGAGAAATTCACATAACTGGGTATTAGGTAACAACGGAATTATTATTAAAGGTAGGCTTCTTTCTCTAAACGAGTAAGATTCCTTTCACTACATACAGAAATGTTTTTGTTTTTTACTTTTTCTCCCCAAAGCCCATCCGGGTACATAGTTGTATATTCTAGTTGTGCGCGCCTTTGGTTGTGCTATGTGGGACGCCACCTCAGCATGGCTTGATGAGCAGTGCCATGTCCACGCCCAGGATCCAAACCTGTGAAACCCTGGGCCACTGAAGCGGAGTGGACGAACTTAACCACACGGCCATGGGGCCAGCCCCAGAAACGTTATTTTTAAAAGATGCATGCTGAGGGGCCAGCACGGTGGCATAGCTGTTAAGTCCGCGTGCTCCGCTTAGGCGGCCTGGGGTTTGCCAGTTTATAATCCGGGTGTGGACATACACACAGCTAATCAAGCCATGCTGTGGCGGCATCCCACATATGAAATAGAGGAAGATGGGCACAGACGTTAGCTCAGAGCCAATCTTCCCCAGCAAAAAGAGGATTGGTGGTGGATGTTAGCTCAGAGCTAATCTTCCTCACAAAGAAAAAAAAAAAGATGCATGCTGAAAAAAGAATTTTTGTTCACCCTCAGATTAAATTCCAAACTCATTCCCATGGCCTAGATCTAAGCCCCTGTAAGCTCTGGTGCCAGTGACCTGTCTAACCTCATTTTGTACCACTCTCCGGTTCACTCATCACAATCCTGCCACACCAGCCACCCTTCTGGCTCCTCCTGCCTTAGGGTCTTTCCCCACACTCCGCCTCTGCCTAGAACGCCTTCCCATGAAGCCAAAACGGAAGTAGCCCCCAGTTCCTATTGCTCTGTCTCACAACTCTGTTTATTTCCTTCAGAGCCTCAGCTTCTTTGTTTGTTCCCCATCTGTCTCCTCCACTAGAATGGAAGATCCTTGAGAGCAATGACCTTTTCCCAACTTGTTCACCACCTCTCCAGCATCTAGAACAGTACCTTGCTCACACAGTGCATGCCCAATAAATATGTGCCCAGTGAATAATTCGATAGGTCTCAGACCATAACTACAGGAGCCATAAACTACACGTTCCAAGTTACCTCTGCTTCTCTTGATATTAAAACATTAAAATAAAAATGTTCGAAAGATCACTTTCTAAACTTTCTTCCCTCCAAGTGGCTTCAATCTATTCCCTCATTTATGATCTCATCTCTAAGCAGGAGCGAAGGCAGACACGCAGAGGGAGTCCTGGGCGTGAGTTCCAGACCTGACTCCAGCTAGCTGTGACCCGGACAATGTGCGAACAGCGGAGGCGGCACAGACATCGAGGGGGGTCTGCCTTGGCAGCTGAGGGACGCCTAAGAGATTCCTTTCCCAACGGCTCACTTCTCACATACTTACCTCACCACAGCCCATCAGGCATCTGGGGGCCCAGGCCCATCCTTACCAATAGCAAACTCCACCAGGGTCTCATTCTCCTCCGACAGCGAATCGAGGAATAAATCCAGGACCTGCAGCTGCCGCAGATACTGGTAGTTGCTGGGGTCATAGGCGAAGTTGGCGAGGTTGGCCAGGACTTGCTCCTTGGCGTCTGCAGCGGAAAAGCGGCACTGGAGCCCGGTCCCGAGCGGAGGCTGCGGCCGGACCCCGACCAGTCCCCTGACCCCCACCCTGCCGCTCTCACCTTCGCTCTCCGTCTCCTGGAACTCCGTGACCAGCGCCTGCAGGTATCCCAGCCGGCCGACGTGGGGGTCTACCTTCGGCTTCTGGGCCATGGTCGGGGCGGGGGAGGGCCCCCGGGGCTCAGGCAGGAGTGCGGGAGGCGAGGCGGGAAGCTGGGCGAGAACCTCCCGGGCCTCCACCGATCCGGGCAAAGGCGGGCCGGGCGGGAAAGAGGTTCCTTTCCTGGGTTCAGGTTTTGCAGTAACGTGCAGCTGGAACTGGGATGAAGGGGATGGGGTGAGGTCTCACGACCTTCTAAGAGGCGGATGTGAAAATTCTAAATTGGGGCGTGGGAGACAAGGACGGTGCTCCCCTCCGGAGGACACAGCAGCGACAGCCAGCACTCAGCAGCTGGGCTTGATTTTCGGCTCAGTTCCGGACTTCCGGCGGAAGCCACGCTTAGCTCCGCCCCAAAGGGCGGAAGGGGCGGGGCCGTCGCTCGTGCGCGTGCGCGTTCTGCTTCACGCTTTACTTCCCTGCCCGGGGCGAAGGACCTCGGAGGGTTACGTGTGGTTTGACGAGCACCTCTAGGATCCTTGGTAGCTCAGAGATGCCGGAGGGCGCCCGTGTAGGGGGCTGTCGAGGCAGAAGCACCTCTAGACTCCCTTGCACCTGACGAAGGACGCTCTTCCAGAGCTCAGGCGCCGGCTCCCTGCGCCCCCACCATGGGTCCTTTGACACTACTTTCCTTTTTTAAAAAAATTGCGGTAACATTGGTTTATAACATTATATAAATTTCAGATGTACATCAGCATATTTCGACTTCTGTGTAGATTACATCATGTTCACCAGCCAATGACTGATTACAATCCATCGCCATTGGCATGTGCCCCAAGCAGCCCTTTCGTCCTCCTCCCTACCCCAGTCTCCTCTGGTAACCATCAATCCAATCTCTGTCTAAATTGTTGTTGTTATCTTCTACTTAGGAGTGACACTACCTTCTGCTCGCTTTTCTAAAAACCCTCTGCTCCCCATGCTCGAGCTGAGTCCGCCACGTCTAGCCAGAAATCTCGGGAACTGGGTTTGTCAGCCAGGCGGACGGGGAGCGCTGGGGCAGCACCAGCGGGCCATAGGAGCCTCAGTTCACCCAAAGTCACCGCTTTGGCAGCTTTCTGGATTGTGAAGCACTGGATGCCGAAGCCCTTTGGCCTAATTCTCTCTTGGGGCTTCTGGGAAAGGTGGTGTGTGACCGAGACCAAGTAGGCACAGGAAATAGAGCACCAGGGAGGGAGATGGCCCTGCTGCACTCTTACCGTGCTTGAAAATGTAGGGGTTAACTGGGCTTGGGCTGTGAGCTTCTTGAGGGCAAGGACCATGTGCCTGCCTGGCATGAGAGCAGAGTGGAGTGGCCGCCACACTCTGGCTTGCCACAGCCCCATTGGGAACAGTCCCCACCTCTGTGGGCTCAGGTCCCTGTGGTCAGCCCCTGCCCTATGCACGCCCCCTGGGGCAGGAGCTATGACCACAGTCTGGGTGCTTGGGTACTGTGGCTGCTCCATGATGGTGGTGGCTCCAGGCCCCTCCCCAGGCCGTTCAGCTTCTTTAGGGGAACTGATGTGACCTGGGGAAGTACACCTCAGCCCAAGGTGGCCAGGTGCTTCTCTGCCTTTGGCTGGCCAGAGCAGCAAAGGCCTGGGGACCAGGAGCTCAGGGCTTGGGGACAGGATGGCCATGAGCTCTACCACATGCTGCTCAGGAAGTGCTCCAGACCCTCTCTAGATTTCCAGGAAATCAGCTCAATGTAAGTTCTGGCATCAGATAGGCCACCCCATCCTCCCTTATTTGTAACTTCCTAGGCCTCAGGGGCCCTCCTCCTTGGGGAAGAATGCTCTGTCCTTGGTTTTGTGCTGAGGGCAGCAACCAGGTCTTACTCCTCTCTGCCCAGTCCCTGGCAGGCAGTAGATGCCCAACAAATATTTGTTGAAGGAATTCTGCCCAGAGATTACTGCCACTCTTGCCTGGAGGCAGATGAAGTCAAAGTCGCCTGTGCTGAATGTTCACTGCTATCTTTTTTCCATAAAAGAAATCAGTTTTAAGGAAATGGGCCTATTAGCAGATGCATCAAAGCCTCATGGCTACTAGCACCAAAAGCGTTCACCTACCCACTGGCCCCATCTCCCTCCTCTTCCATTCAATTAAGATGGAGGAGACAAGACCTGGTGAAATGTGCCCAAGCATTCCCCTTCAGTGCATAAGCTATGAATGGTAGCCAAGCACAGGACTGGGCGGGGAGCAGGAAGGCAGTGGGGGTCAGACTTTCCAAACTGGAAGACTTTTTGCTTATCCAGGCCAACTTCCTCCTTTTTCAAAGCCCAGAGATGGTGAACAGTTTGCCCAAAGTCACACAACAAATTGTGGCAGAGCCAAACATGAACTCAGGTCTCTATCGCAGCACAGAACCCTTTGCTTCACCTCTGCACTACCTTCTTTGGCCATGAGGGGGCATTCGTGTCTGGGTCCTGGAGAAGACAGGCTATCCCTAAGGATGCTTACTCATCCCAGCTGGACATGAGGAGGAAGGCTGGAGCCAGGCTATGAAAATAAAATCAATTCTCCTGACAAGGTTTTCTTATTGAAGCCTGGCTGAGCTTGAATCAACAAACAAGGTCCTGGGCGGGTACAGCCCTTGCTGAGCTGGTAAAACTGGAGGGGGAGGGGGAAACTTACTCTAGGCCTGTTTTCCAGCTTCATTAGTTCACAGGGTTTATAACCTGCTGCAGAAAATGTTTCTGTGTGTAATTCAAACTCTGTTTTTCTATTCCCTTGGTTGGTACCCTGCTGGGATGAGACTGGGCTGATGACAGCCAGCCCCCAGTGATGAGTTTAGGGAAGGGCACCAGAAAAGTGTATGTGTGGGAGCTCTGACCTCCAGGCCACGGGCACAGGCCGACAGGGAGCAGGGGTGGACTCGGCCAGCTGCTTACCCCACGGGTGACACCTCTGACACAGCAGGGAGAAGAGGACAGGAGAGGAGAATGGAAGGGCTTCTGTTGCAAAAGCAGCTCCATTTTCACAGAGGTCTTGGGGCCCTGCCTTTCAATCCTGCCCCTCCCATGGTCAGTCAAATGTCTGCCTTCCCCCGACCCTAGCACCAATCTTCTCGGCCAAGATACAGGGTGGGGCAAAGGAGGGAGGGAGACCCTTTCAGCAGGCCCCGCTGAGTGTGCAGGGAACCACAGACTTCACCGGTTCTAGGACCCAACGCTCTCCTCAGTTCTTTGCAGATGCCAGGACAGACACTCCACGCAACATTTAATCTGTCTAAACCTTAGCTTGGCCCACTGCAGGTCACAACTCCTTCTCTCACAAGGCCCTCCTTCCCAAGGTTCCAGTCAGCATGAGGCCCAGCAGCCTGTTCTGGGGGCAGTTCTAAGGGCAAGGGCTGGGTCGCTTGGGAAGAGCGGGCCAGAAGGGCCTCAGACGTGGGGTAAGTTCTTTGGAACTGTCTGGAAGCCAGAGAAGGACAAAGAGATCATATCGGAGGCATCCGGGCTGGACTAGAAGGTCCAGTGTGTTGAGCTGTAGCAGCAGCAGTGGGCAGCCAGCTGAGCCAAGCCAACCGTGAGACTCGAGCAGGGCTCAGACCCACTTTTCTGGGCCCCAGGTACTCTGGTACCCAAGGAAAAAGTCAGGAGGACCCGCTCCTGGATTCTGCTAGTTGGAAGAAACCCTGAGTCTTCGGAGGGCAGCCTCCAAGGTCCCAGCTCCTGGCTGAGTCCCGATGTGCAGGCCCGGATGGCCTTTGGTTTCAGGCTTCCTGGGAAGCCCTCACCCCAGCTCCTGGCGAACCAGCCGAACATCCCATCCCTGGGCTGAGGCAGTGGTCACTCACTGACCTCAGGGCTCAGATGCCGGTCACACACGTGATCCTGGAGCTCAGAGGCTAGTCACATACATGATTTCGGTGTACAGCCGCTTCTCGGAAGCATCTGTGCCCTCCACATTGAGGGCCTGCTCCAGGGCAGCCTCTGTGATGGTTCTTTCCCCCTCTGCCTGCCTGCCCTGCCTCTCTTTCTTCTGCAGGGCACAGAAGCTACCACCCATGAAGAGGGCAGATGAGATGAGGAAGAAGCTTGACATGTAGAAAACATAGCTGAAGTTGTTGTCAGAGATGTCCAGGAAGAACCCTGAGAGACAGACAGCAAGTTAGGCCACTGCTCGGGGTTCCTAGCCCCACCCGCCACCCGCCGCCATTGTTCTCTGCGGGAGCAGGGATCTTATTTTTGTCTCTGCTGTATCCCCATTACTAGGAATTGTAGCTGGCACCTAGTAGGCACTCAATAGATATTTGTTGAGTGAAAAGAGGAGAGGAAATCCTAAACCTGCTCTGGCCCGGGCAGGAAGAGTCCTTAGGCCGGAAGAGCACTGAAAGGCATGTTACCCTTACCCTTGGCAGCAGGAAGCCAAGGACGCAAGGGCCAGTGGAGTCCTGGACATCTGCTCAGTCACACCCTGGGCCCACCTACACCTCCTCCTGCACGGCACTCACTGTGCGCCAGGCTCTCCACTAAGCTTTACTGTGTAACTTGCGATCCTCACAACAAGCCTACCAGGTAGACTCTACTACCATCCCCACTTTACTGAAAAGACAACACAGGTACAAAGAGGAGGAGGAAGGACTCAGGTAAGTCTGGGAGGAAGACGCTTATTTGTAACTGTCCATACCCTGAGTGCCAGCTGGGGAAGAGGCTGTAGCCAGCCCCCTGGGTGCTTGGGAAAATCACAGGTTCCAAGTCTATACCCCTGGGATGCTGGTCAGGGCCCACATCTGTCCAGACTGTCCTCCTTTGTCCTACCCCCATACCCTGCCCACCCAGGCCACACCTGCGCACACCTGGCCGCCCTCCCTCCCAGGGCCTCACCAGCCAGTGGAGGGGAGACGAGGATGGAGATGCTCTCCAGGATGGTGAAGAGTCCCAGGGCCCTGGAGAACTGATCCATGGGGACAGTGTCCATGAGGACCTGGAACAGGAGGGCACCAATGCCACTCATGGACACGCTGTACACCAGGCAGTAGCCCACCAGCACCCGGAAGTCGGCCGACACTGTGCACACCAGGTTGGTGAGCCCGTTGAGCAGGGCTGCCAGGCTGAACAAGTACTTGCGGTGATCAGCAAAGTCCCTCCGGCCCGCCGCTAGCCCAGCCATGGGCCGTAGAAAGATGTTGCAAAAGCCAATGATGGACATGAGCAGGGCTGCTCTGTGCTCGTCCACCCCGTGCCGTATGGCGTATGGCACCAGGAAGACATGTGGCAATGGGAAACCCACGATCATCCACATGACACCCAGTGTATACATGCGGTAGACCACGTTGTGCCACAAGATGTCGAAGGCCAGGTGGCGCTGGATGGCCCGGCCACATGCTGCCAAGCAGCTGGGCGCAGGTGTCTTGGAAGGTGGAGGGGAGCCTTCTTTGGTCTCAGGGGCCATGCTGGTGGCCACAGGCCTCACGATGGCCCCGCAGACACAGCAGTGGAGAAAGACCCCGCCGAAGATAAGGAAGGTGCCCCTCCAGCCCAGGTCCTCCAGGAGGTAGCCGGAGAGCAGTGGCCAGAGCATGATGCCCAGGGAGACGCCCATTGAGGCCAGTGCGTTGGCCAGCGCCCGCCGGCGGGTAAAGTAGAAGCCCAGCACGGTGATGCTCGCCTGGAAGCTGAAGCACATGCCCAGGCCTGTGGTGGGAGAGGGGAGACCAGCTTGAGGGCATTCTGGGGCCTCCTCCCTCACCCAGAACTGGGGTCATGGGGTCATGTCTCATGTCTGCCCTCCTTCCATTCTAGCCTAGACCCACTGCCAGGTCCCCAGGGATTTAAGATGGAATCAGCCTGCCTCACCACCTCCCCAAGAGCATCGTGCCCCTCATAACTGCCCTCCCCAGGCTGCCAGGGGGCATACCCATTCCCCTTGGCACAGCACCTGAGTGATCTTTAAAAACCTAAATCGGGTTAAGTCTCTCCCCTGCTTAACACCTTCCAAAGACTTCCCAGCACACCTAGAAAAAAAGCCAAAGTATTTACAATGCCCTGGAAGGCTCTGCATGGTCTGGCCCATGGCCGCCTGTTGGGTGCCATCTCATGCCACTCTCTCTCACTCACCACGATCAAGCCCCATGAGCTTCCTTCTCTTCCTCTGGACACCAAGCTGCCCCTACCTTGGGGCATTTGCAGTTGCCGTTCCCTCTGCCTAGAATACGCTTCCCCCAGACTTTCCTCTCCTGACTCAGCTTGGATGCCACCTCCCTAGCTACCCTGTGCCTGCCCCCACACAGCTGAACGTGTTGCAGAGAAAGCTCACAACCATACCACGACCACCAGCCTCAGGCAGGCCTTCCGGCTGCCTGTGATGCCACTGTGGTTCCCTCGTCTGTTTACTCTCCCGCCCTCCTACATGACCACTGGGCCTTCTTCCTCTGTGCAGCCCAGCACCTCCCCCTCCTCACTCCCACTGACCACCTGCCTTCCCCTCTGGGACGATGGACCGTCCATGCTCCCAGTCAAGGCCAACCTGCATCTCGTACTCAAACACGCATCCCTTCAGCAAATTCCCGCTCTCTTCTATCATCCATTTTCTCCTCTTTACTAGGTCATTCTCCTTCTTTGTTATTTCTCCCATTAAAACCAAACCAAACCAAACCCTCTCTTGACCCCACAGCCTCTTCTGGGTACCGGCCCGTTTCTCTGCTCCCCTTTCACTGAATTTCTTGGGAGTATTGTTTATCTCCGCTGCCCCCAATTTCTTTCCTCCTGTTGTCTTTTGAACCCATCCCACCATTCAGTCAGACTTTCACCCTTACCCCTGCTCCAGAATTGCTCTTATCAAGGTCACTAAACTCCACATTGTCAAATCCAAAGATGAAGTCTGTCCTCGCTCAGTCTGATCCATCAGCAGCTTGACAGTCGATCACTCCCTCCTCCTCACACTTTCTTCACTTGCTTTCTCAAGAAACCCCACCCTCCTGGCTCTCCTTCTACCTCTCTGTCATTTGTTCCTCCCAAGATCACTAAACACTGGGGTGTCCTGGGGCTCAGTCCTCAGGCCTCTTTAGCCATCCACCCTCATTCTCTTAGACAGCAGGGCTGTCTACCTCCTATCAAGACTTGAATGCCAGCCATCTCTCTCTCTCTTTTTTTTTTAAGATTGGCACCTGAGCTAACAACTGTTACCAATCTTTTTTTTTCCTGCTTTTTCTCCCCAAATCCCCCTAGTACATAGTTGTATATTTCAGTTGTGGGTCCTTCTAGTTGTGGCATGTGGGATGCCACCTCAGTGTGGCCTGATGAGCGGTGTCATGTCTGGGCCCAGGATCCAAACCAGCAAAACTCCGGGCCACCAAAGTGGAGCGTGCGAACTTAACCACTCAGCCACGGGGCCGGCCCCTAGCCATGTCTTGATTCTCCAGCTCAGGGCCTGTTCCCTGAACTCCAGACCGGGTTCGTCCAAACCTGAGCTTCCCATCTTCCTGCAAACCTGCTCCTCCCCTTGTTTCCCCATTGTAGTTAGTGGCTCAGGGCTAAAAAGCCTTGGTGTCACCTTCCTTGGCTCTTGGAAACTTGAGTCTCCCTTGACTCTTCTCTGCACCTCACATGCAATCCTGAACCTGACCACTTCTCACCTCTATCATACCACCTGATTTAAGCTACAACCACCTCACGCCTGGGTTATGACCACGGCCCTGCCTGTTCTGCTCCTAGCCTAGCCCCCTACAGTGTATTCTCAAAGCTGAAGTGAAACTGGAGAGGAGCTTTACAAATAGTGGTTGGATGACATCACTCACCAGCTGCCTAAACCCCTCAAATGGCTTCCCATCTCACTACAAACCTTTAAGGAACTGAACTTCATCTGGCCTCCACCCCACCCCTTTGAGCCCTGTGCTCACTGCTCCTTGAGCACTGCTGGCCCTTTGCACTTGCTGTTCCCGCTGCCTGAATGCCCTTCCCCGGAGAGCCTAGTGGCAGACTCCCCCACTTCTGTTAGCGCTTTGCCCAAATGTCACCTTCTCTGCGAGGCCTTGCCCGAACCCACTGTCAAGAGGAGCAACGTCCCCGACCCTGCCTCATTACTTGTTTCACCTCTGCCCACCTCCACCCGAGCCAGGATACTACCACCTCGGCTTTCCTGTCTTCTCACGTGCTTGTCACGATCAGAAATAATGCTTCTTATTTATCTGTTCACTGTCCCTTTCCCAGGTGTGTCTGTAAGCAGCCCCAGAAGATTGAGAGCTCTGCCTGCCCTGTTCTCTTATGCCTGGCACTTCTTAGGTGCCCAGTAACTCTCATAACGGAAGGACAGTCACCTGTGATGAATCCTGCTGTGACGTAGAGTTGGCCAAGGGTGCCACAGAAGGAGCTGGCCACCATGCCCAGGCACGCCAGCACACCCCCCAGCATCATTGTCGGTCTGCAGCCAAAGCATCCCACCAGGATGCTGCACAGCGGTCCTGTGGGAAGGCAGGGAAGGGCAGGGATGAGGAGCCAGCCAGCAGGTGACAGCTGAATAATGGGGTCCGGAGAGAGGAGGAGAGTGGGGTTGGGAGGGGGTTCCAGCAGGAACTGGCCAGGTGGCGTAAAAGGCACACGCCCTGGAGCCTACAGGCCTGGATTCTGATCCCCACCCTGCCACAGACTAGCTATGGGCCCGAGCAAGGCTGATCCCTCTCTGTGCCTCAGTGTGCTCCCCTACAGAATGAGGGGTCAGACCAGCTGTGAGGTGCAATGCTGCAAATGTTCAGTTTGACCCTGACAAGGATCCGAAGGTACAGACTGAGGCCCATCACTGCAATGACCTGAAGCCACTTCCATCTGGGTAAAACAGGACTGGCTCATAACCTGGGTGAACGCCCCTCACTGGGGTCTGTCTGTCTCAGCGGGTAAGAATCCTGGGGCATCTAAATCATGGTGAGCACCTCCAGCCCCTGCGCCACTCTGTACCCCTTGCACTGGCCTCTGGAGGGCTCTGGAGAACATCTGGTGGCTTGCCTTCTCCCCTCTCCCCACAACTCCAGCCACCACCAAAGTCTTACATGTTTGGCTCCTGGTGGAGAGGGCCTGTTCTCCCCCACCCCACCCCCACCCTGAGCTGTTTTCTCACCAACCCAGACCCAGAGTAGAAAGAGCCAGTCTTAGCCGGCTGCACCTCGACATCTCACAGGGCCCCATTCACCAAGTGCTCTGCTCCCAAGTATACATGATGGAGTTTCTCCAGTTACTCTCCCAGAGTGCAGCCAAAAGGACAGATAATGTGTGTGCACATGGTGGGTGTGTGCATGTGTGCATCTGCGGTGGAGAGGGGATGTGTGGGTGTGAGCCAGTATGAGTATGGCAGTGACACAGAAAGTGAGCAGACCATTCTCAGAGATAATCAAGCAGTGGCAGCTCTAGAGGAAGAGGCAAGGTTTTAGGGTGGACAGGACCAGTGACCCACCCATCTTCCCAACCCCTGTACTGTTAAGGTACAGGGGAAAGCCCTGAGTCATTGAGTTGGAGGTGGGGACGTGGGCCAGCTTAGCTGAGATAACCGAGGGTACTGGGGTGGGGTGCTGCTTCTGCCCTGACTTACTCTGTAACCTGGGCAGCCTTGTACTTTGTGCTTGCTTGCTTTCCTCCTCTCTAAAATGTGTGGGGGCAGGGTATTTAGGATCAAGGGTACTTTCAAGTTTAAAATTTCTACATACTCTGAATAAGCATAGGCTAAAGCTGTGTGTACGAGAGAGACAGACAGACAGGAGTCCTAGGCCAACTGAGATGCTGGCATGTCTGCTAGGGAGTGGTAAGTCTAAAGCTGGCTGGTGAGTGGGGGTCCCCACTGCATGCCGGGTTCCCAGCGCCTGGCCCAGACCCCATTTTGGCTGTGTGGAAGCAATCATTTGAGACTCCCACTTCTGCCCCAACCTTGCAAGCAAAATTGTCATGCGGTCTGGGCCAGGCCTGGCCGGTCCCTAGCCCTGAGTCCATACTCTGGGCAGCAGGTTCAGGAGTCATCCCAGCAAGGGTGGCATCTATTCCAGTCTGACCTCCTTCCCAATTCAAAGGAAGGACCTGGAATAACAAGCAAGCTGCTGGTGCCAGATGGAGGGAGTGGCAGGAGGTAGGCAAGGAGATGAGGTCAGGGTGTGAGCAAACACATGCATGGCAAGAGCCCTGTGGGCCGTGAGATCCAGCCCCAGCTGGCCAGGCCCCTCCCTTGAGGTGGCTGTCTGTGGAGTCTCCCTAGAGACCTCCCAGGAGCAAGGCAGGCCCCAGAGGCCAAGGCTGTAGCCCCAGGCCTTCCCCCTTTGCTGGGGTCAGGGTGAGGTGTCACATTCCTAGAGGAGCTAACCAGCAAATGGGGGGGCTGTCTTCCCCCCATCTCCCCAACCCTGGCAACCCTCCTCTCTGCTTCCTGGTGAGAGATGGGGCACTCGCCCTGCCCCCACCTTGCTCCTAATGTGTTCCTTGAGCCCCCTTTCCTGTCCTGAAGCCCCTGAAGAGGGTCTCCAAAATACTAATAATTCACAGCTGCTTACATTTCCCCAGCTCTCAGCACTTGCCAGGGCCTCATGTGATCTTTCCTACGATCCCATGTGGGAGGTGGGCAGGATGCTGGGAGCTACCCCCATACTGCAGAGGAAGAAGCTCAGGTTCAGAGATCACCCAGCTGGACCCCAAGCCGCTCCTCCTCCAATCTGTGCTGTGCTGGATTGATGCTCCAGCAGCCACCCCACAAGAGGACTGGGTTGGCATCTTAGGCACCTCTCCACCCTCTCTCTCTCCCCAGCCCAGCCCAGCCCAGTGAGATTCCAGCAGGGGGAGGAGGGTGGGTGGGAGGGGTGGCCTTGCTGAAATCAGGTGAAATCTTAGGAATTCACCCCACTAGGCAAAACCTGTGGCCTCAAGAGAGAGAGATCCAGGAGGCCAGGGAGGTTGAGGCTTCCTCCCCCACCCCAGCCTCTTTCTCATCCCTCCCTCGGCAACTCCAAGCTGCTCACCCCCAGCATGGAGCACGGCTATCTGGATGGAGGGGAACCAGGAGGTCTCACTGTTGCTGGCCTGGAACTCATGCTGCAGGTCGGTGAAGAAGATGCCGATGCATGTAGGGAAGCCCAGGGTGAGGCCGTGGGTCACCAGGCAAGCCAGCAGAACCACCCAGGCCCAGCAGCCCTCTGGGCGCTCCAGGGCCTGGGGCATCCTCTGCAACGAATGCTGCTGCCACGGCCTCACGGCCACTGCTACCACTGCCTGGGCCACCTGGGAGGGGACAGAATGGAGCTGCTAGCCTTTGCCCGGGCCACTTGCCACCTTCCCAGGGCAGCTGAAACTGTCCCTTCCTCTTGCCCCAGCACCACGTATCACAGAGGGGCACCGCCCCATGGGAGGTGGCCAGAGGGCCCACGAGTTGGCCTTGGCATCTCCTTTCACCCACTTCCCAGAGCCAGCGTGTCAGGAGGGCAGGCAGGTGAGTGATCAGTGGAACAGGCAGGGGGTGGAATTCTTTCTAGTCATTACATCAGTTGATTGTCAGCAAGCAGGACTTCCTGGCCCAGCCTTGAGCCCCCACACACAGACAGCCCTCGATAATTGCTTGTAGAAACCTTTAGAGCCAGTGTAGTCCAATGCCCCCAGAGGCACAGAAGGAGAAGTTTTCAAACATTCTTAACCAGGCTTCCTGCACACAAACAGACTTTCGCAATGCCACGGTAACAGCAAGGTTCACCCTCAGTGCTGTTGTGAAGGCTGAAGGGAGCAAGCCAGTGCTGGGTGCAGCCAAGGAGTGTACACAGAACAGCTTCACAAGAGCACCCAACAAGCAGCTCTCAAGGAGAAGGCTCAGAGCTCATCCGAAGCCCTCTGAAATCGGCCCACAGTGCTCCTTTCTCAAGGAGCTCATGGCCAAGAGTCAAGTTCCATAATCATGCTGAATAATGGTCTACCACCTGCAAGGGTTTCTCTGAGCATCCCACCACACACATATACCTCACGCACACACAGATACATACAGTCACACATGGATGTATACCAAGATACACACAGACAAGCATAGACACACACAGACACAGAGAACCATACTTACATTGGCACACACACGCACATAGTCACACATACAGACATGCACAGACATATACAGAGACACACATACACATACATAGACACACACATACATAGACACACACAGGCAAGCCGAGACATACAAACAAATGTACACAGACATACAGACACAAACACACAGCGTCACACGCTATGTAGACACACACACACCCCTTCCCATCTTTGGCTCAGTCCTATCTCAGTTCCTCACCACCACCCGGGCTCCTCCCCCTCATTAGAGAAGCTGCCATAACCAGGCCTCGAAGCCCCAAAGCCCGCTCCCCAAGTGCAGAGCCCTTTTCCAGTTCCCTCCATCCTGGCTCTCCTCCTGCTCCTCGTCCCCCACCGCCCTCAGGCCTCACCCACACTCAGGCCTTCAGGCTGCAGCAGGCAGCAGGAGCAGCCTTCGCCCCAGTAAAGCCTACGGATCGGATCCCACAAGCTGCTGTTCCCACAGCCTCCTTCCTTTTAGCCCCAGGTCCTGGGAAGATCCATAGAAACTATCAGAAATATGAAACCCTCTCTTCCTGCCAAGCCCAGCACCCCACACCTTCGCCCCAGGCCCAGGAGCTTTAAAACAGCCCCTGAGCTGGATCCACCCTGAACCGCCTGCTTCACAGGCTCCAATCCCTTCTCTGGGCACAAAGCCTCCTCCCGCCCAGAGGAAGCCCAGGAGCCCTGCCAAGGTTAGTGTCCCAATCTTCTCAGCTTTAGGGGGGGTGTGTGTGTATGCGTGACCTCGAGCCCCAAGTGCACACTGTGCACGTTCTGCCCTCCTGGCCCCTGCATGTGACACTGGCCCCAGAGATGCGCCAGCCCCATCCTCTTGGCCCAGCTCCAGGCTTGGAGCAAACCTCAGAAGCAGGCTCCTCCAGCAAACTGGCTCTCACCTCTGCCAGGATTTCTGTTCCCTCAGCAAACAGAAAGGCCACCGGTGCCACCTGATCCTCTCTGTGCTGACCTGAATGTCAAGCCTCCACTGCTCTCCCCTCCTCCCCAACACATCCTGGCCCCTCAGCCTTCCTCGACCTGCCACTTTCCCCTCTTCCTCCCAGAAGGGCCACCAGCCTTCCTCCAACCCCCTCATTTCCTCCTGCCCTTCCCTTCTCTGCCCCCCAACCGCTGGCACTCCTAAGCCCCGGGACCCTGACTGTTTCCCTTCAGAGCAGTACGCTGTCACTGACCCAGCTGTCACTGATGCAGAGGTGGCAGGGAGGAGGGGAGATCAGAGAGGAGACACTTGGTGGGGCCTGGAGGCTGGACCCCAGCGCGGCTCCCCCCGTCCCCACTCTCCCTGGATCTCTTGATCCTTGCCCTGCCTCTCCATGGAGAGGTCTCTTTAGTGCCCTTCTCAGCAGCCACTTCCCTGGGCAGCCCTTTGGTGAATTTGTCCAGGATTCTGACTTTCACTCTGTACCCACCTTCTCTCCGAACTTTCCAGTGGGGCTGGCTCTTCACAACTTCTCCTCCCTCCAGGCCTCGTAGGACAATCAGAGCCCAGGAAACCCTAAGCACCTTTACTCTCTCTTTGCACGCTAGGAGCCCTGCCTCCTGAGTCTGAGAACTCCTGGCCTCCCACTGGGAGCTCCCCTGTGGACTCTGCCTTCCAGGAGGGTCTGTCTCCACCCAAACCCCCAGCAACTCCTAGGTCACACCCATAGCTTTTTTGTCCAGTTGGTCCTCCACCCCTCCCCAAGCAAGCTGGTCCCGCCTCAGGAACTTGGCTGCTGAGGTTCCGAAATCCTTAGCCAGAGAGAAGTCCAGCTGGTCCTTCAGGATTCAGCCCTGGCAGCACTCCTAGGAAGCGACACTGACCCCCACCCCAGGCTGGGCTAGGCCCCCTTCCTGTGTTTCTCTCCTTAATAGTAGTTTTCACATCACATTGGAGTGGATCACTCTCTTGCTTGTCATTGTCGCCCCCCACCCCTCTTCCCTTCTTCTACGCTGTGAGGAGGGACCTGTTCACACATCCCACCCAGCCTCCAGCAGAGCACAAAATTAATGGAACCCACCTGTGTTCTCCAGGGGGCAGGCAAGCCCAGGACCAAAGGCGACAAGGCTTCCTGGCAGGCAGGTCCATTCCAGAGACTCAAGCAGGGCAGAAAGAGATGGGGCTGGGGGCTCTGGTTCCGCCTCCGCCCAGGCAGGGAAGTGGTCTTTCCTTTATACTGGGAACCATGAGTCACGATCACTGCCTGGCACATGGAGGGACATTCAGCTAGAGACGCTTCACTCACTTCTGGGGACTGGAGGTGAGCAGCTTTCCACGGGAGCTGCCGACCTCAGCTCTCAGGGACCCCCCCAGCCCAGAGCGAGGCCGTCTCCGAGCCCGGGGGGTATGAAGCTGGGTTTGCGGGCAGGGCACAAGTTGAGATGACATTTCTTGTCCTTCTCCCTTCCACACAGCCCCTACTCTGTTTTTAGGGCTTCCCATATGATGACAGAGCCCTCCCTAGGCCCTCAGAATCCTTTCTCTGTCCCTCTGAGCTTGCAGGCACGGTCAAAGCGGTGAGCAGGGGTTTGGGGTCAGGAGGTAGGTGTCAAGAGTGGAGGAGCTGCTTCCTCTCCCATGCTGGCAGAACTGGTGAGAGAAAAAGGAGGAACCACCAGCCCCAGAGCAGGGAAAGAATGAGCAGCCTCAGGCAGGCTCTGGAGACCCTCTCTCCCCCCTAGGCCTCACATCAGCCAAGATCCCAGGCCTGGAGCCCAGGACACTGGGGGCAGCAGTAGGGCTCCCACTGGGCAGGAGAGCAGCAAGAGCCAGTCTGTGCTTGGGCTGACAAGCCCTCAACTAGCAGGGGCTCCAGCAGGAAGCAAGGAGTTCCAGAGGTGAGCGAGCTGAGGCAAGTCACCACTCGCCCTTCGCTGCCCCCAGATGCGGCCCCCACATTCCCCGCTGGGGGCCGGTTCACCACAGCCTGGAAAGGGGATGGGATTGGTAACAGGGACTTCACGACCTCTTCTCAGCCTGGCCCCAAGCCTGCCGTCCTGGATCTGGTTTCTACTCGGCTTTCCCGCCTTCCCCAGGACGGATCTTCTTCGGGTGGGGCTCCTGGGACGCGCTGTCGGCGCCCGGCGTCGGCGTGTAGATTTCAGGTTGGGTGGTGCCCGTGCCTCCCCAATCCCCCAGGCAGTGGATGGCAAGGAGTCGCTCTGGAGAGCCCCCCCCTCAGGCGTGGGGGACCCCAGTCATCCCAGGCCGGGGCAACCCAGGAATGGACAGGAAGACTTCTGGATCCTCACCCCCCACCGGCGGTAAGGGGCCCGGGAGGCCCAGGGCGGGGCGGGCTACGACGGCGCCGACGGGGATCCCGGCGGGAGAACGCCTTGGGGGCAGTAGGGGGCCCGGGCAGCAAGCTCACCGGGTCGCACAGGCCCGGCGGAGGGACGGCTCCACTCCCGCAGAGCGCGGCTTCCTGCGGCCCGGGCCGCCCGCGGTGGAGGCGGCAGGACGCCGGGCCGGGCGGCGGCGGGGACCACGCGGAAAGCCGCGCCCGGGGAGGGGCGGGCCGCAGGCGCCGGTGGGCGGGACCACCTCGGAATCGCTGGGAAGTGTAGAAAGGAGGCCTCGCCCGGAGGTGGGAGGGCGCGGAGCGGCGGGGCGGGGCCAGGGCGAGCACCTCTCCTCTCAGCTTGGCCCTCTCCTCTGATGGCCTGGACCGTCCAGCAGCCCGGGGTAGGAGGGGGGAGACTCGGCTCTGAGGGTTTATTTGCATGTCGTTAGCATGTAATTTGCATAGCCCACCAGCTCAATTTCCTGCCTGTCGATTTTCCCGCTCCGGGTTCTAGAGCCCCAGAAGTGGGAGGGAGAAAGCGTGCCCAGATCAAAGGATCTGAGCAGATCTTTCTCCAAATGGCCAACAAGCACATAAAAAAGTGTGCTTTAAAAGTGTGATGAGGGGGGCTGGCCCCGTGGCCGAGCGGTTAAGTTCGCGCGCTCCGCTGCAGGCGGCCCAGTGTTTCGTTCGTTCGAATCCTGGGCGCGGACATGGCACTGCTCATCAGACCACGCTGAGGCAGCGTCCCACATGCCACAACTGGAAGGACCCACAACGAAGAATATACAACTATGTACCGGGGGGCTTTGGGGAGAAAAAGGAAAAAAAATAAAATCTTAAAAAAAAAAAAGTGTGATAAGGGCCAGCCCGGTGGTGCAGCTGTTAAATTCACACATCCTGCTTCAGCGGCCCGGGGTTCGCAGGTTCGGATCCCGCATGGGGACATGGCACCGCTTAGCAAGCCATGCTGTGGTGGGCGTCCTGCATATAAAGTAGAGGAAGATGGGCATGGATGTTAGCTCAGGGCCAGTCTTCCTCAGCAAAAAGAGGAGGATTGGTGGCAGATGTTATCTCAGGGCTAATCTTCCTCAAAAAAAAAAAAAAGGGTGCTAAAAGACAAGACCCTCAACATCATTATTCACTGTAGGATGGAATTGCAAATCCAACCCACAATGAGATACCACTTCCCACCCACTAGGATAGCTTAACTTTTGGGGGAATTATGTAGGAGATACTTGTGTCCAGTTGTAAGGCACATAAGCCATCACCGTGCCTCTGGTTCATTTTCCTGCCGACAGTCCCAGTGCTGGGTTAGCTCTGACATGGAGGGATATTCAGTTTGGCCTCTGGTTCCTGGGATACAACCATTGGGAGGAGGGGATGGGATCTATTAAGTTTATCCCGTGGTCCTATAGGGATGGTCCCAGACCTTGGGAGGTCCTGTATGGAGGACAGAGGGGATCACATTCAGGGGTCTGCACCATCTCAGTACCCCGTATTTCAGCCTGGCCCAGTACTATGAGTGGCAGTACCTGCCCCAGGTACTCATAACACGCTGCATGCAGCCCTCCACCCCATCCCTTGGGACTCTGGCAGGACCCAGGAACTCAATAGCAGGGCCTTCCTGCAGGCTCTAACTCTCAGAAAAAATCAACCAAGGAGGTTTCCCAGGACTCCAGTGCCCTCTGGGGAGCCCCACCCTAACTTTCGACCTCTACTTCATCAAGATGAATTTGATAGAGCTGTGGGGACACCCCCTGCACTATCCTGGACTCTGGATACCTCTCCAGAATGAGGCTCTCACCCTGCTGGGGCGTGGCTACTGTGGCTGCAGCACTCAGAGCCAGCGTCTGTGGCTCCCACAGGCCGTCCCCACAGCCTTCCCCAGCCTTCCTGTGTGACTATGTTCCGTAAGTGCAAGTCTGAGCTCACAGCCTAGTCACAAGGCCCAGTTCTGTTAGGGGCCTATGACAGCTGTCAAAGAGGGGGGGTGACCAGGGACCCCGGGTTGGAAGGGCTGTCACCCTACAGATAAGGGAATTGAGGCACCTGCTCAAAATCATAAATCTGCAGGAATTAATAGTAATTAACTAGTAGTTAATAGCACAATTGCTATACGTCAATAATGATAACCTCCACCACCACCGCATTCAGTTGCTGGTTGGCTGAACCCCTGAGACCTTGGCACATGCATGGCTGTTCCCTTTCCCTGGAACACCCTGTCCTGGTGATTCTTTTTTTTTTTTTGGCTGAGGAAGAGTAGCCCTGAGCTAACATCTGTGCCAATCTTTTCTTTTTTTCTTCTTCTTCTTCTCCCCAGAGCCCCCCAGTACATAGTTGTATATTCTGGTTGCAGGTCCTTCTAGTTCTGTTATGTGGGAAACTACCTCAGCGTGGCCTGATGAGTGGTGCCATGTCAGTGCCCAGGATCCAAACTTGTGAAACCCTGGGCCGCTGAAGCAGAGAGTGAAAACTTAACCACTCGGCCACAGGGCCAGCCCCTTCCTCCACTTTATATGTGGGTTGCTGGGTCCACACCCGGAACCTGAACCCGCAAACCCAGGCTGCTGAAGGGGAGTGCGCTGAACTTAACCACTAGGCCTTGTGGCTGGCCCCTGTCCTGGTGATTCTTGTCTTTACTTAGTTAGCCCCTGGTTGGCCTTCAGGTATCATCTTAGAAGACCCTTCCTCCAGGAAGGCCTCACAGACCTCCCAAGTTGAGGTATTAATCCTACTGAGTGTTGTGTGTCCCCCCTACTAAGCTCCCTGAGGCTTAGGAGCTTTCTTGCCCCATTGATAACGCTTTCCCAGCACTTAGCACAGTGCATAGCACAGGATGATAATAGCTGTAATAATAAGGACCAGGGGCCGGCCCCGTGGCCGAGTGGTTAAGTTCGCATGCTGTGCTTCAGCAGCCCAGGGTTTCTCTGGTTCGGATCCTGGGTGCAGACATGGCACCGCTCATCAAGCCATGCTGAGGCAGCATCCCACATTCCACAACTAGAAGGACCCACAACTAAAAATATACAACTATGTACCAGGGGGCTTTGGGGAGAAAAAGGAAAGATAAAATCTTTAAAAAATAGTAATAGTAGTAATAATAAGGACCAGCATGTACGGAACACGGTTCTACGTGCCGTCCAGGGACTGACTCACTGGCTGAGTGAAGGAGTGGAGCACTGTCCATTGAAGTCACTCCCCAGTTGCAGCATCTTAACACCCCAAGCCCAGGGCCCGGGATTCTTTAAAAATATTTTAATGACTTGAAAGCTCCAGGATGGGCTCCTGGTCTCTCTGCCCTTCTCCCCAGGTCCTGGCCTCTGCTGTGACCCTGTGGTGTCCCTAGCATGGCCAGAGTGCCCTGTGCTGGAACAGTGGGGACGATCTGCCATGTCTCCTGGATGCAGCTGGCTCTTCTGCACCTTCTTGTTTGCAGTCCCCCTCCTGTTCCAGCTCCAGGACAGCTGCTCTGTCCTTTGTCCACTTCGCCCCCTCGGCCTGTTTGCCCTACTCTGCCCAGGGCACGTGGTCCCAGAAGTCTAGGCCGTGCCACCTAGCTGGCTATCTCCCCGAAGGCCCCTGAACTCAGACCTGAAGGGCACAGTCTGTCCCAGGGCTGGCTGTGATGTTGGGGCACCCACTACCCCTGGCCCCAGCTCCACCTCAGTCCCACCTCCTAGGGGACAGGGATCCCTGATCTGTCCCACTCAGGGAGATTGCCTAAGGCTGGGGAGCACAACAGGAGAAACCACAGGGTGACCACATGCCCTCTGCCTTGGGGTTGTCCCTGTGCTGAGCCCTGATTTCAGGTGTGTGGGAAGGGGCGATGGTCATAAATAGGCAGGCAGGCACTCCCAGAACTGTAACCTCAGCACAACCCTTGCTGCAAAGGTCCCCTCTGCCCCTCTTAGCCCAGGAAGGGGCTGTCAGAGGGGGGCTCCCATGGCTTTGGGGCACCCCCTCATCCTGAGCCCCCCTTCCTTGTCCTGCTTCCCCCTTCTTGCCTCTCTTACCCAGACTCTCTTCTCCAGCCCACTCCATCTCTCTGGAGCTCCAGGCCCATCTCCTTGTGATTTCCTGTCACCCCAACTTCCTGTCCCCACACCACCCTCACCGACTTCCTCTTCAGACCAGGCCCTACTTCCCTTCTCTGACAGTCAGGGGCCTGCTTCATAAACAGCGAATCATCAGTTCTGCCCTTTTCCTTTTCAATCTTACCCATATGTCTTCTCTCTTCCTGATGCTGGGGCCGCTTCAGGCCCACACGGCCCAGACCCTGAGCTTTGATAGGATCTCTCTCCTCAGCCTCTCTGCCTAAATCACCAGACTCATCATCTACAAGAGCCCACTTTTCAGGGGCTGCACTGGAAAGCTCCCACCCACCTTTGAGTTCATGGACCACTCTGCCCACACCTTGGCGGGGCTCTGGTCTGCACACCCATTTCCCTGTACTCCCAGCCCACACTCTCGAGAGCTCACACATAGGACTCATCTGCTCACCCACTGCCACCGCATGTGCATTCCTGTTCCACCCTCCCCCCACGTGCCCTCCCTTCACCTCCTGAGCCTTCTCTCTCACCCTCACTCAGCCTGGATCATGCAATCCACCATGCCACTCCCCTGAGGGCCTCCCTCCCCCATTCCCAGAGCACTCCAGAATCACGGCCGGATTTCTCCCGGCCCCCCTAGTCTCCTGCTGCTCTCTTCCCTTCCCTTACTCCAGCCCTGACAGGCTTTTAGTCACCTCCCTCCTTTGACACAGGCGCTACCCTACTACCCTGGATAAGCCTGGCTGTTTGTGAGTCGAAGGCCAAGTGCCCCCTCCTCCAGAGAGTCTTCCCTGGTGGCCCCTGATGTCACAGCTTCCCAGAGCCAGGAGCTCCCGGGGGGTTGTCCACTTTGGTATCTCCAGCGTGTGGCAGAGCACCCAACATGTAACACTCAATAGGTGCTGCGTTGGCTTCCTGGGGCTCCGTAACAAAGGGCCACAAACTGGGGGGTCCTACCACAACAGAAATTTATTCTCTCCCAGTTCTGGAGGCCAGAAGTCTGAGAACAAGGTGTGGGCAGGGTTAATTTCTTCTAGAGGCTCCAAAGGAGAATCTGTTCCATGCCTCTCCCCTAGTTTCTGGTGACGGCCCGCAATCCTTGGCTCGTAGATGCACCACTGCCGTCTCTGCCTTCCATCTCCTCTCTGTGTCTGTAAATCTCCATGTCTCCGTTTTCTCTTCTTATAAAGACATCAGTCATTGGATTAGGGTCCACTCTACTGCAGTATGACCTCATCTTAACCAATTATATCTCAAAGACCCTATTTCCAAGTACGGTCACGTTGTGAGGTTCCAGGTGGACTTGAATTTGGTGGGGGGAGATGCTGTTCAACCCAGTACAAGTGCCCAGTGTGCATTTGTGGCCCGATGGAGTCCCCTGTCCTCTGGGTGCAGCCCCAGACCCACCTCCTCTGAGGGGTCTTCCCCAGTGCTCCTGGCCTGCCCCTTCCTCCCTTAGTCTCCTTCTTCCCTTAGGAACGGTGCGGTTTTGGGCATTTCCTGCTAAATCTAAAATTTCTGCTGGGCACAAATCTACCCAGAGGAATTCCGATCATCATACAGATAGGCTGTTGTGTACAATTGGCATTTTAACAAGCTCGGGTCCCTCCCGAAATGAAACAAACAAAAATCGACCCTCCTTCCACTCATATCCCCCTCCAGCTCCTGCCCCAGCCCCTCTACAGCCAGACGTGGTGTGACAGGCGTCCCCTCTCACTGGCTCCATTTCCACACCTCGCCTCCTCCGTCTGCCCTCTAAAGACAAACTTCTGCCCCTTCTGGTCATGTTACCTTGTCTAGTGAACGTGTTTAGTCTTCATCTGCCTACAGCGTCTGACCCCGCTGGCCCCCGCCTCCCTGAGATCCGGTCTTCCCTGGGCTTGCAGGACAACATGCTCTCCTGGCTTTCCTCCCACGTCTCTGGCCATTCTCGGTTACTCTTGACCTTCGAATGGCAGTTCCACAGGCTCTGGAACTTCACCCTCTCTTGTCACTCTACACTCATGGCTCCAACCACCACCCGTACACTGACGACCCCACATTTTATACATCTAGCCCAGATATGCAAACTGGCACCTTCCCTTGTGTGCCTCAAAGGCCCCCAAGGCCAACATCAGCCGGAACTTGCCATCAACACCATCCTGCCCCCCCAACCCCCACTCCTGCTAAACCTGTCCTTTCTTCCGTGTTTCCTATTTCAATATATGGCAGAGCCAACATCCACTTAGGTGTCTGAGTCAGAGCCAATGAGTTTTCTTGACCTCCCATCTCTCCTGTGCCGCATATCCGACCCATAAGCGAGTCCTACTCACTTTACCTCCTACTATTTCTCCAGTAGGAATATTTGCCCTCATCCCTACCACCATCCCCTCCCAGACCAGCCACAGCCACTATTGTCCAGCTCAGACCCCAAATCTCTGTTCAACACTATAGTTGGACTGATGTTTCTGAAATGTAAGTCTGGTCTTGCCCCATTGCTCACCCTACTTAAAACTCTGCAGTGGCTTTCCAGGAGTTGCAGGATGAAGACAAGCCCCTGGTGTGGCCTCAAAGCCTGGCCCTTGCCCACCCTTCCGGTCCCGAATTGCTCTCCTTCACTCCTTGCCCTCCAGCCACCCGAGCCTTCTCTGCTTGCTGTGCCCACCTAGCTGCGGGGTCTTTGCTTCTGCTGTCCTCCTGGCTTGGAGCACCCTCCTGACCTTCTTTGCCTGGATAACCCCTGTCATCTCAGATTGCAGCTCAAGCATCGCTTCCTCCAGGAAGCCTTCCCTGATTTCCCGAGTGAGGCTAGTTCCCCCAATTATTCCTCCTCCTAGCACATCTACCTCTCCTCTTGGCCCTTTCCACTATTGTACATTTATATTGATTTAAGTCAGGCATTGCACACTTTTTCTGAAAAGTGCCAAATGGTAGATATTTCAGGCTTTGCAAGCCGGACAGTCTCGGTTGCAACTACTCGACTCTGCCATTGTGGGCAAAAGCAGCCACAGACGACCCATAAACAAACAAACATGGCTGCGTCCCAGTAAAGCTATTTATGGACACTGAAATTTGAATGTCATATATTTTCATATGTCATGAAATATTATTCTTCTTTTGATTTTTTTCCCCATTAAAAATTGTAAAAACCGGGCCAGCCCGGTGGCACAGAGGTTAAGTGTGCACGTTCCGCTTCAGCGGCCCTGGGTTCGCCAGTTCAGATCCCGGGTGCGGACACGGCACCGCTTGGCAAGCCATGCTGTGGTAGGCATCCCACATATAAAGTAGACGAAGATGGGCACGGATGTGAGCTCAGTGCCAGTCTTCCTCAGCAAAAAGAGGAGGATTGGCAGCAGATGTTAGCTCAGAGCTAATCTTCCTCAAAAAAAAAAAAATTGTAAAAACCTTTATTAGCTGGCAAGCTGCACAAAAACAGGTGATGGGCCATAGTTCCCTGACTCCTGATCTGCACAGTTCTGTGATGAGCCTCTCTTTCTTCCATCACTAGATCATAAGCTTCAGGAGGGCAGGGGCTGAGTCTGTCTTAGCTCAGCATTGTGTCCCTACTGCCTGACCGAGGGGAACAATATTCTTCCCTCTTTGTCTACCACCCCAGCTCAGTGAATATTTGTTGAAAGTGTAAAAATAGCTAGGTACATAGGTTAACTTGCTAAATCCTCTATGAGGTAAATACTATCATTAATTTGCTTTTTTCAGATGGGGAACCTAAGGCACAGAGAGGTTAAGTAACTTGTCCAAGATCACACAGTTATAAGTGGCAAGGCCAGGATTTGAACCCAGGCAGTCTGGCTTTCGAGTCCGTGTACTTAACCACCACATAACGTTTGTTGAGGACTGTCACGGTGGCAAGCTCAGTGTGACATGGCAAAACAACCTGTCTCTACCCCCACCAGCCACCACCCCTGTATCCAGGTGGTGCACACTCAGGTCAGCTTCTCAGGTCAGCTTCTCCTCTTGAGGGGCACCTGGTGTAGGATGGCTCCTCGGTCATCCTACTTATCTCATCCTACTTATCTCAGCGTGTGTCTAGATACACTTACCTCAGTGGCCAACATTAGGGCCTGTCCCTCCCACCCCCCAGCCTGCACTGGAGCTGTCTTGCTTGCCACTGCGTCTCCCATGAGGAATCCTGTGCCTAGCCCACAGGAGCCACTCGGGGACCTTTGTGGGCCACTGGAGCAAACTGGGCTGAAATCTAACCATGGGTGTCATCTCCAACTGCGTGTGAAGCACAAAGCACCAGGGCACATGTCCTCCAGGCAGGACGGATCTGTAGCCATCAACAGGAAGGTTCAGCTTCCAGAACACTTGGCAGGGAGCCAAAAGCCTTTGATTGGTGCCCTTGGGCTCCTGACACTTTGATTGACATTTGCTTGGGCAAGGGTGAGCGGCTTAACAAACATTATTTAACTTTTCATTTGGAGTATCAGTGCACCTACACATTACTAACGGGCATTTAAGGCGTGACTGTTTTGACCAGCACAGGACATTTGACATCCCTGACACCTCCCCCTGGCCCAGCTACATTCCAGGAGCCCCTCCAGGCAGGTGACACCTTCAACTAGGGTGAAGCAAGTGAGGCACTTTCCTGGGAAATTTACAGGGACACCAACAAAACTCAGTAATCAAGAGAAATACTAATTTAATGCAATATATATAATTTTTTCTCCCCAAAGCCCCAGTACATAGTTGTATATCCTAGTTGTAAGTCCTTCTGGTTCTTCTGTGTGGGATGCTGCCACAGCGTGGGTTGGTGAGCCGTATGTAGGTCTGGGCCCAGGATCCGAACTGGCGAGTCCTGAGCGACTGAAGCAGAGTGTGGAACTGAACCACTATTCCACCGGGCCAGGCCCTAATGCAATATTTTTAGAAAATCAGATGAAAAAACTATATGGCCAGTGGAGTGGTTACCTGCCTTCATGAATAAACTTTTATTGGAATCAGGGCTGGGGTTAGTCTGAGGGGCACGAGGCAGGTAGCACAAGCACTGGGTCACACCTGCTTTTTATTTACTTTGTTTTTTTTGAGGAAGATTAGCCCTGAGCTAACAGCTGCCAATCCTCCTCTTTTTGCTGAGGAAGACTGGCCCTGAGCTAACATCCATGCCCATCTTCCTCTACTTTATACGTGGGATGCCTGCCACAGCATGGCATGCCAAGCGGTGCCACACTTAACCGCTGTGCCACCGGGCGGGCCCCTTTATTTACAATTTTGGTATTCTGTCCATCATGGATTTTTGTATTCATTTTGATTTTGTAAAATACCGCATTAATATCTTACCTTGATTCCTGAGTTTGGGGCACCTCTCCTTAAATTTTGTGCCTGAGGTGAGTGCCTCGCTTGCCTCGCCTCTGCCCCGAACGCATCACCTTTCCCAGCCCCCCGGCTTGAGAAGCACTGAAGGTCACGTAGTCTTCAGCAAATATAAGTGGCGTCCTCATCCATGCCATTCTACAGATCGGGAACCAGCAGCTGGGAGAGGGGTGTGTCTCTCCCCTCATACACCCAGGGGCCTCAGCCTCACAGAACCTTCAGGCTGGGGGAAGCTTGAAATGGAAACAGGAGGAATAGGTAGGTCATTTGCTCCCACCTGGATCAGAGGGCAAGCGGACTCAGCCTCAGGAGGGAGCAAAGGGGTGGCAAAGGGAGGACAAGGAAGTAAGTGAGCAGCCATGCCTGGGCCGCTCACACGCAGCCTGACCTGTCCTAGGAAAGGACCTGAGTGGCCTCTCACCCTCCAACCTCTGGAGGCATCCTTCAGTCCTCGGTCAACGTTTTCTAAGCACCTGCTATGTGGCAGGCATCGATTAAGCCCTGGAGACAGAGATGAAATACCCAACCTGTCCCTGTGTCTGATGGAGGATTCACACATGAAATGAGGTGGTGCCAGGAGGGACATAGGCAGAGAGTGTTGTGGGAGCAGAGAGGAGGGAACCCCACCTGGCTTAGGGAGAGGGGGGTTCAAGACTGGCTTTCTGGAACACAGCGCCTCTTGGCTGAGTCTTGACTGAGTAGGAGTACGTAATGAGTAAGTAAGTAATGAACAGGAGTAAGGAAGGAGGGAGGGTGGAAGAGTGCTCCAGGCAGAGGGGACAGCTTGAGCAGAGGCCAGGAGGAGAGATGCTTTGGGGAGCAGAATGGATGGGGCTGGCAATGAAGCCCATGAGAGCTACTGGAGACTGATGTTTGTGGCAAGGAGCTGGGGGGGGGGGGGTGATGGTGGGGTGAGACTGGGCCAGCAGGGTAGGCTGGAGATGGCCCATCTCTCCTTAGCTGATGGGACTCGGTCCGGGCGGCCACCAGGTGCCTTCCTCACAGGAAAAGCACAGAGCTGAGGTTATGCTCTCTTGGGTGAGATGCTCCTGACAACCATCACGTAACGACTACACGGCAGGTGGGGCCTCTGCCAGAGGCTCCCACAAACATCCTCTCCCTTCCCCCTCCAGCCACCACCATCCCTTAGGGGAGAGAAGGGTTAAGACTCCTTCCCAGGCTCCTGTCATCTGGTCCTGCTCCCACGCTCTCCCACCTGTGGGACAGGATGAGGAGGCAGGTGGAAACCGTTGCGTCTGTCAGCATCCTTTGGCCCCTACTTTGACCCTCCTGAGTTTGGGTGAAACTTGGAGTAACATGGAGGAAGCACTATCTGCACCTTTGGCTGGGTTGCCACTTGCCATCCACCTCCAGAGGGACCCAGGGAAGGCGTTAAAGACAGAACAAAGCTACGGGACAGATTTGTGGGATGTGACGTCATGCAGCCAGTGAACAAGCCAGTTTTGCATTCTGAAAGTAACTTTGGAAAATGCACACAGTATGATATTGGCGAAAATGCACGATGTGAGTTGTAACTCTATCTTCTAGCTGTCAGCATCTTCAGCTGCTCCATAGCTCTGTGTAAAAAGACTGGAAGGAAACACTCCGGGAGAGGTTCCCTCTGGAAGGTAGGATTACACATGGTTTTTTCTTCTTCTTTATGTGTTTCTGTAGTGTGTAAATTTTCTACGATGAACACACTGTAGGAGAGGCAGTGTAGCACAATGGTTAAAAAGCAGACAGCCTGGGTTTGAATCCTGGCTCCTCAACTTATACACTGTCCTGACCTTGGACAAGTCATTTAACCTCTCGCCCTTGGTTTCCTCATCCACACAATGGGAATAATTAATACTTATTGACAGTGTCGATGAAAATAATCCATAACCAATCTATAAATGAAAATTTGGGAGAGTTTATTCTGAGCTGAAATCTGAGGACCATGGCCCGGGGCCTTTCTTCCCAAAGGAAGAAAGGGCACCAAAGAAGTGGGGTGCACAGAGTGGTTATATCCCCCGACACAGGATGTTTCACATAGGATTGAAATGTCCCTTTTACAATAGTCACGAGACTGCTCTCTCGGCACAGTGATTGATGGAAACAGCAGGTAGGTCTTCTGTCTCGGTGAACACAGCAGGGTGGCAGGTCTGCTGTCTCGAGCTAGGTGGTCACAGGTGAGCTGGGTGGTCAAAGTTGAGTGCAGCAATCAGTTCCTAGCCTAAGGAAAGATGCTTATCCTTAAGGAAATGCCAATGTGGGGGGAAGTTGCGCCTTTATCTTAAGGGCATTTGTTCTTGCCATGGGAAATGTTTTAAAGCAGATATGCAATGCATGCTCGATGGCCATGTCAGGCCCTTTTGGAAAAAAACAAAGTCAGGCCGAATTAGGTTTATACCAAATGGCTTCCTCATAAACTCCAATATGTCCTATTGCTTGCCATTCCTATTTTGTCAACAGGGTTGTTACGAGGATCATGTAAGTTCATATTTGCCAGGAAGAGTGACTGGCACATAATAGGCACTATATGTTTGTTAAGTAAAAGCAAAATTACTTTTATAGAAAATGCAAAAAGAATTAACTTGAGAACTACCCAGGTAACACAATCTTTTTGTAAGGAATAACACAGAAAATTTTTAAGTGAAATAATCCTTGGAGACAGAGTAGTTTACAGCCTGTTTGGACTCACATTAAAAATAGTCGTCGAGTGCTCAGGCAGGAGCAAGAAGGCGTGAGGGGTGTGTGGGTGGCATTCCACAGACAGTCCCCTCCCTGGTCTGCCCACTGACGTGGGCGATCCAAGAGCACTGGCTGATGTTGCACCCCAGAGGTCCCCCTCCATGATATTTTCCCCCATGAGGCACACGCCTTGCCATGAGAACCACCCCCCGGACATTTCGGTTTGCCGGGCTGCCTCACCGACCTGCGAAACTGCTTACCATTTAGCTTTTTTTTTTTATTGGCACCTGACCTAACATCTGTTGTCAATCTTTTTTTTTCCTTCTTCTTCTCCCCAAAGCCTCCCAGTACATAGTTGAATATTCTAGCTGTCCCTCTGGTTGTGCTATGTGGGACACCACCTCAGTGTGGCCTGATGAGTGGTGCCATGTCCGCGCCCAGGATCTGAACTGGCGAAACCCTGGGACACCGAAGCAGAGTGTGGGAACTTAACCACTGGGCCATGGGGTGGCCCCCCATTTAGCTTTTTGAAATACTGAAAAGTATTTGAGGACCCGCAGGACGATCATTGTGGATCCCTAGGGGCTCAGGAACTGCAAATGAGTAACGCTTTGGGAAAGCAAATAATACCCTCTTACATTCAGATGTGGATTTCACACCAACATGTGCCTGAGGGTGTCATGGTTCCAGCATCACATACCACCCTGGACTAAGCGTCCTTCAGAGACAGAAGGAGCTGGCGAGGGTAGCCCTCTCCTCGTCAGCTCCCCAATGGGGAAGGACTCTGAGATCCATGCAGCTAGCCAGAGCAGACCTCTGCTGTCCCCTTGGGCCACGCATTCACCTCCTCAGAATTTCTTGACCTCGGCCCGGCCCAGTGATGAGGAAACCTACAGCCCCTTGGCAGGGAGGACTAAAGATGGGGAGGTGGGGAGGCAAGATTGAGGCTTTTTGGTTGAAAGGTTTCTCCTGAACATCGGGGAAAGGTTTTGATTTCATTCCTACCCGTCAACATGGGCAGCAGCCCGTGGGGAATAAAAGCGATTGGAATGGTGCTGAGTGGACTCCGGCGAGAAGGTCAGCAAGAGACCACGGCCGAGACTTGCTCAGAGGCACCGACGGACGCCCCACCCCGCGGGACCTCCAGAGCCCACCCTGTGCCCGCTGTGTCCTGCTCCACCCCGGCTCCCAAATGACCCCTCCTAACGAGAAACTAGGGTCACTAATCTCTCTGAGAACAGGCTGGGCCAGGGTGGAATTCAGGCACACCCCCGGACGGCACCCTTTGGCCTAGTTCTGGACTACATTTTCTCAGGGATTTTCTCCTGTAACTTGTAGCATTTCCTCTTCAGAGCCAATTATTAACCTTACCAAGAGCCCACGCATGAGAAACCACAGGGACAAGTGGCTGGTTGAGGCTGGAAATGCCCAGGTGGCTTCCTCAGAAGGAGCTGAGTCCCCAGTCATGTGCCTGCCAGGGTCACAGGGCAGTGGCCCGCCGGGCAGGGGTTCGGCCTCTTGGGCAGACTTCCACACATCCTGCTGGGCAGGTGGTATGGCAGAGGCCTGCGTGTCGATCAAACTCCTTCCCTTTCCGGCAGTGTACCCTCTGGGAGCTGAGTCTGGTGGGCCTATGGCTGGGGGCGGGGAAGGCGGCTTTCAGGAATACTGAGGAAGATGGAGTGGTGTACGGATAGCCCCCAGGCAGGAGAGCCTCAGTTCCACACCCCCTCCCGGGTGTGAGCCCCTCTGCTCTGAGCATTGGGTCAGCAGCCCCAGCCCCGGCCTGGATCTGGGCTCTCTGCCTTTCTTTTTTGGGTCTGAGGTCAGCCTGGGTTCCTCCAGCTTAACTGCCCAGCTCTCCGTTAAGCCAGGAACTCAGACAGAACACCTCAACCCTAGTCTGTCAGGTGCCAGCTCTCAGTCTGGCCACCTGTGCGTGGGGGGGCGGGGGGCGGGGAATCCAGAGAGAGAAGACACCTGGTCCAAGCCCCGCCCACTCTCAGGCTAGAAGGGCTTTGGGGAAGAGTGCCTGGCGCTGAGTGGCCAGGACCAGTCTGGAGAAGCAAGACCAGGGGTCCCTGGTTGGATTTGGGGGATCGGAGTGGAGGGCAGGCGGTGCACCCGGGCAGGACTTTCCCCCTCCGGCGGCCTCAGGACTGTCCCCGGGCCCGGGGGACCCGGAGCCTGGTTCAGAGCCCTTCTCCTGCGGCTGTGGGGCCGGAGGGGTCTGCCCGCTTCCCGGGATTCCCGGGCCCGCGGCGGGCGCCGCCCTCCCGCCTCGCCCGGGGCCGGCCGCGGACACACGCCCCGGGCCCGGCGGCGCAGCCAGCTCTGCAGTCCAGCTTTATTGGCCGCCGCCTAGGCCTCCGGGCGCTGCTTGAGCGTGACGGCGGCGCCGCTGCTGACCATGACCGCGGGGTAGAGCGGCTCCAGGAAGGAGGCGAGGAAGCGGTAGAGCAGGCTCACGCCGCCCGCCACGCCGTAGAAGGACAGGCAGCCGGCGCGGCAGTCGAGCGCCACGCCGAGCGCGCGGTGGTAGCCGCCGTGCAGCACCGTCTGCGTGTTATTGTGCCACACCGAGAACTTGAGCGAGTCCCATTCCAGGCACCACGAGTAGGGGTTGCGGCCCAGCAGGTAGACGATGTTGCGGCGCGGGCGGCCGCTGAGCTGGGGGCTGCGGCGGTAGGTGACGCCCAGGCACACCCACGAGTTGGACACCTCCGCCTCCCAGTAGTGGCGGCCCTCGAACAGGCCGCGCGAGCACAGCACCTGAGGCCACTGCTTGAAGCCCGGGAGGGGACCGCCGGCGGCTAAGGGCTCCAGGAGGATGCCCAGGTTCAGCACCGAGTGCGTCTCCTTGAAGAGGAACAGCTCCTCGCTGGCGGTGGCGGGGTCGAAGTTCAGGTTGCAGTAACCTGAGTGGGGAGGGGACGGAAAGGGAGCCAGGGTCAGGGGCCCCCAGGGCAGAGGAAGGAGGTGCTAGGTTGCCTGGCGTTTGCATAGAAGTCACAAAGTGCTTCCACCCCCAGCTCCTAGGAGTGGCCGTTTATCCCCACTCCTTTTAGTCTCCAACTCGGGCCCCCAGGTGCGGCTGACAGTCTGGAGAAGTGGAGTGAGTTGGGTGCTGTCCACAGGTCCACTTTTCTAGAGAAGTTGAGAACCAGGAGCCTGCCTCTCTGCCCCCATCTGACCCTCACATAATCTCCCTTTTTATTTATTCAGGAGGCAAGATTGAGTTGGGACTGAAGGAGAATCAAGGGCTCCCAGAGAAAGTCACCCAGAGGGGTTCACCAAAGGCAACACAACCTTGACTCCCAAGATCTCAGAGAAGTCATTGGGATTTGGCCCCCAGCCCAGCCTGGGAGAGGGGCTGTGGGAACATCATATAAAAGGGAGATTGCCTGAGGAAGAAATGGACAGGATCAGCCAAGCTGGCTGAAGCCCAGGGGAGGCTGGCAGGCACCCAGCTGAGGGCAGAGGCTGTGCCACACCAGGGCTAGGCAGGGCTGCAGAGCCCGCCTGTGGCAGTAGGTGAGGCCTTGCCCCACCCAACGGAGTGGGACAGGACAGTCTTTCCCCTTCCTATCAGGGCCTTGGAGTTGCAGGCCGAGTCCTTCTGAGGTCTCCAATCCAGAGTGGGAGGTCAGGGCAGGAGAGAGCTGGCACCTCTCTGAAGCCCTGGCCTGAATGCAGGTGGGGCCGGGGAAGTCAAGGCATCCAGGGCCCTGTTCCTTTCCCTCCCACCCCTGGGGCCCGACCCCAGTACTGAGGACTCACACTTGAGAAGTGTTTTCCTGTCCACGGCTGGGGGCAGCACTTCATAGGAGCTCATCTTAATGCCTGGGGAGATGGGGGAGCTTTGCTGAGGACACTCTCACAGCCCAGCATCCTTCCAGATGGCATGGGCTTCCACGAGGCTCTTCACCTGGGAAAGGTGCACATGGGCAGGCAGGACTCTCTCTACAAGTGCCCAGAACTCCAACCACTGCCCAGTAGGGCTGTCCAACCCCCAGAATGCAGGTGAGTCTCCAGGGTCCCCAGGCCACCAGGTACTGACCCTTCAGGAGGAGCTGATTGGTGAAGCTGAGACCCATGTCCAGCAGCCGGGTCCGGAGCTCCGCCAGGGTCTCTGGCAGCTGGAGGAAGCTCTGCTTCTCCTCACAGTTGGTGCCCATCAGGGGTTCCATGCAGGCTGGGAGGTGCTTCAGCCTGGGGAACTCCTGCGTGCAGGGAGTGGCCGGTGGTACCACCTGTTAGCCAGGGCCGAGGCAGATGCCAGGAACTCCTGCTTGTGGCCAGGGCTTGGTGGTCCCCAGACCATGGAGCAGGAGGAGAAGCTGCCCACTTTCAAACCTGGACATCTCTCTCCCCTCCTCCTGGTTGTTTAGACATCTTAGGTTAGGGTGTTGTCAAAGGTAGGGCCACTGTGGCCTAGTGCATTAAGCAAAGTGGACTTTTGGAAAACAATGGGAAGAGAGTTTCTTTTGAGTCTTCAAATGCTTAGTGGAAAACCTTGCCAAATGCTTCCTATTGTGCATGGGACAAGGTGAGCAACAGCCCTAGAAATCTGCTCAGGGGTGTGATGGCTACTGTAGAAAGGGGATCTTGGCTAAGGGTCCCCAAGCACAGGGTTTGGGCAGCTCCAGGCGCCACCCATAAAGAAGGCTGCTGCTACCCCCTCCCCCACCCCCCCACTAGCTACCCTGCCTGGCACCCTCTTGCAGCAGCACCAGATCAGGCTGTGGGGCCAGGCCAGGCCTGGGGAAGGAAAAGGGATTTCAATCCAGGCTGTCTAGACTGTTCCGCACTCCCTTCCAGCCCTGGCCTGGGGGAGTCTGGAGCAACTTAGACTGTGTCAGATGCCCAGAATCCCAGGGTGCATCCCCATCTGTTCCAGGGAACGGAAGGCAGGAAAGTTAGGGAGAGGCCGAGTGCTGAGGTGGAGGAAGAGGCCAGGGGTGTTGGTGTAAGCTCAGGATGGCTATGGAGGCTCCCTGAGGCAGAGGAATGGACAAAGTGATGCAGCCCCAAGCGCTGATCCCTTTATCCAAGGTCTGGGCAGATCCAGTGTATCTGTGGGTGGAGGGGGAGTGGAGGTCGTGACAGGGCCTGGGGCAGAGGTGCGGGTGGGGTGGGTGGGGCCTTACCTGCAGAAATTGCTGGTCGCTCTGGTTGGTGAGCAGGGTGCGAAGCCAGATGCTGTCCCTTTCCAGCTTCAGGAGCCGGTTGTGGCTCTGCCGGATGGAGCTGCCCAGCTTCCCCAGGGCAGCTGCCTCCTCTTTCTCCACGAAATCCAAGACCTTCATCTGCAGCTGTGTGACCTCCTGGATGATCTCTGAGAAGCAGGCGTTCACCTCATCTCGTGTTGTCTGGATCATTTTCTTGGGAGGTGAGAGGGAGCATAGAGAGGCATCTCTGAGCCCCACCCTGGTGACCCCATCGTCATGGCCTGGACCCATGCCTGGCCCCACACCATCTGCTCCAAGCCCTGAGAGTTCCCCTCAGCCCAATGCAGGGCACTGGGGAAGCCTGGACCTGGCGTGGGCCAACCTTACCGAGAGAAAGGCCACCTGCCCGCGGTGCTTCTGGCTGTCAGAAGTGATGATCAACATCTGGTTCTCCACGTTGGCCTGGACCTTCCGAACCTCGACCTGGGGTAAGAGGGTGGAGTGGAGGAGAGGGCCCTTGATTCAGAGAGGTAACCTAGGAGAAGTCCTTCTGCAAGCAGCCCCTTGTCAAAGCCCAGAAGAGACGTCCTTCTTACATTCCTCGAGAGGCGAGAACGAGAATGAGAATGACCAGAGCTGGTGGGTAGACGGCCCAGTCTCACCCCCCTGCTCTTACTCTCTTACACCCTGAGAGTCTCCCTCCCATTCTTAGAGTCAGGTTCTCTGCTCCCCACAGTGATGACCTTTGGGTTTCAGGTCATGAGAAGGGGCTGTGGAAGGCTCGGTGGCTGGAGAGGCCTGGGGGGCAGTGGGTGGAGGAGGGGCGTATCAGATATGGAGCCCTGGGCTCCCTGGGGCAGCGCTGCCGGGCCCAAGCAGCACTGTGTCCCCAAGTCCTACATAAGCCTTGAGTCCCCACCTATTCCAGCAACGGGCGTTTTCATGTTCTGTAATGTATTCTAGAACTGTGCTATTCCTAGTGCCTGTCCATGAACTGTTGCTGACCCACAGCAAAAGAAGCAGCTCCTGCCAGACTGTAAATCAACACACGGCTTCTTTTGTTGAGAAAGTCTTGCTATGAAAATGTGGTCAGCTGAACCAAACAGTGTGGTGCGTTGGTTTACACTCTGGCACAAGCTCCTTGTTTGGCCATGGACCACTGACGGGAGCAAAGCTGGAATAGCACTGTTATGGAATATATGATAGAATGTCTAAAACGTAAGTATTCCACTATAAAAAGCGATAGAAATATATTAAACAAAATTGAGAAATAGAAAAAAAGGAAGGGATTCACCCACTCCTAACATGACTTGTTTGTATTTTGATATGTTATATTTCCGCCTTTTCTTTTTCTGTTCAAAAAATTTAACATAGGATTCATACCTACAATTTAGGATCCTTATTCATTTAACTGGCCAGCACTTTTTCATGTCATGGCACGACCTTTGCTTTTTTTTTTTTGAGGAAGATTAGCTCTGAGCTAACATCTGCCGCCAATCCTCCTCTTTTTGCTGAGGAAGATTGGCCCTGAGCTAACATCTGTGCCCATCTTCCTCTACTTTTTTGTGTGCAGGATGCCTGCCACAGCATGGCATCATAAGCAGTGTGTAGGTCCACGCCCTGGATCCAAACCAGTGAACCCCAGGCAGTGAAGCTGAGTGCGAGAACTTAACCGCTATGCCACCCAGCTGGCCCCTCATGATCATCATTTTAATGGCTGCACAATTTTCCTCTAAGGAAAGGTGTGGCCAGGGCTTGAAACTCAGAACCATGGGTCCCCTGGCTCCTATCCTCCCACCCCCACCTCCTTGCGGGCTCGCTCCTCCTCCAGGGGGATGGTGTCGTGGTTCTTGTGCTCCTCCAGCAGGCAGGCCCCGCACACGCAGCAGCCCTCTGTGCGGCAGTACAGCCGCTGCAGCTTGCGGTGCTTCCGGCACAAGCGGCTCTTGAGGTCCCACACGGGCTCCAGCAGCTGGTGGTCCTGGAACACCTGGTCCTCAAAGTGGCTGCGCAGGTGCTTCTCGCACAGGGAGGCCATGCACTGCAGGCATGACTTGACTGACTTGAGTTTCTGGGGGGAACAGAAGTCGCAGGGCACATCCGTGGGCCCAGCCAGGTTCTGTGCGGACCCCAGAGCCTGGCCCTTGGCCTGGGTGAAGCAGTTCACCATCTCTTCCAGGATGCCGTTCTTGCAGAGGCGTGGCCTGGAAGGGAAGGTCTCTCGGCACTGGGGGCAATAGGGCATCTCGTCCATGGTAGCCTGGTGGTCCCAGAAACCTTGCAGGCAGCTCATGCAGAAGTTGTGCCCGCAGGCGGTGGTGACTGGGTTGCGGAACACCTCCAGGCAAATGGGACAGAGGACTTGGTCCTCAAATGTGCGGAGATCGCTATTGTTACTCATCAGGAGCTGTCCTTGGGGAGGTCTTGAGGGCTGGGCAGGGGGCTGCAGGGCTGGGATGTGGTCCTGGACTGGCCCTGGGAAGACAGAGCAAAGCCATGCTGAAGCCAAGGCAGGAACTGAGGGGCCTTGGAGGGGCACACTAGTCCTTCTCTTAGAAGCAGCTGTCTGCCCATGGGGTACAGGGATTTTGTCATTGGTCGTCCCACATTGGGGGCATAAATTGCGGATTGTGCTCTCCTTGTCCCAGCCCTAGTTGCTGGAACAAATCCTGGACAAGAGGGTGGATGAGCAGAAAGTTACATAGTGACAAAGGAAAGGAGCCACTTCCTTGACCCTTCGGAAGGAAAGGTAGGAAGCACAGTACTTACGTAAAACTCTCTGCATGTCAAGGAGAGCCAGAGGCTTGGCTGCCCTGCGGTGGGAAGGAGAAGAAACTTTGGGTACTCAGGCACAGGGCCCTTGCCCCTGGTCCCAATTCACCAGCAGCTGGGAGGATCCCCATCAGTCCAGCATGCCCCCACCCCAGCCCTTTATGTCTCTTGGTCTTACGTCTCTTGTCTCTGATGACCGCCTTCTCACCTTTCCCTTTGGCTGCTGTTTTGCCGTCTCCCTATCAAATTGGACCCCCTCCTTGAAGACCACCCACAATTTTGCTCCCTGATGTCACAATTCAAGCGTGATCAGCCCCAGTGTTCTGCCTGTGATGTCAGCAGGGTAAAAGTTGTGCCCCTGGACATGCCACGGTGCTGATGCAGTCTGCCCTTCCACCAGCAATTCTTTACTCCAGAGCCTTCATCCCAGGCGGAAGAGTTGCGGCTGCACCTGGGGCCACTTGCAGTGGACATCAGGGACTCACCATACCAACCAGAGAAGGAAAATGGCAACTAAATGACAGTAGATTCTTGGGCAACTTGTTTAATCTCTCTGGACCACAGCTCTTCTCTGAGCATCAAGAGAGTTGTTGTAGGAGATGATGTTTTAAGGCCCCTTCTTGGCCTAAAGTTGAGTGATCCCAACATTATCTCATTGGTGATCCTAAATATTGTTGCTTCCACTCTGGTTCTGATTCTCAGAAGAAAAAAAGGGATGCAACCATCACCACTATCCATATCCAAAACTGTTTCATCACCCCTAACAGAAACTTTATAACCATTAAGCAATAATTCCTCATTTGCCTCTCCCTTGAGCCCCTGGTAACCTCTAATCTATTTTCTGTCACTATGAATTTGCCTATTTTAGATATTTCATAAGACTGAAATTATACATTTGTCCTTTTGAGTCTGGCTTATTTCACTTAGATAATGTTTTCAAGGTTTATCCATGTTATGGCATGTATCCAAATTTCATTCGTGTTTGTGGCTGGATCATATTCCACTATATACCACATTTTTTTTATCCTTTTATCTGCTGATGGACACTTGGGTTTCTTCTACCTTTTGGCTAGTGTGAATAATGCTGCTATGAAATAGGTGTACAAGTATCTATTTGAGTCCCTGCTTTCTTTTGGGTATATACCTAAGAGAATCACTTACAATCCTTAGAGAGACTGTAGGCTCTGTAGTTGTGTCTCCTTTTAACATTCCAGATGTCATTTGTATTGTCTTTTTCTGCGATGAGTCCCATTAGGAGTTTATCCATTTTGTCCATCTTTTTAAAGAATCAGCTTTTGGTTTGATGGTTCTGTTGTATGTTTGTTTTCTATGTAATTGATTTCTGCTCTGCTCTATATTATTTCCTTCCTTTTACTTTCTTTGGGTTGAATTTGCTGTTGTAAGTTCCTGAGATGGACATAATGATTTTTAGCCTTTCTTACCTGTTTTTTTTTTTTTTTTTAAAGATTGGCACCTGAGCTAACATCTATTGCCAATCTTCTTTTTTTTCTTTCTTCTCCCTAAAGCCCCCCAGTACATAGTTGTGTATTCTAGCTGTAGGTCCTTCTAGTTGTGCTGTGTGGGATGCCCCCTCAGCATGGCTTGATGAGCAGTGCTAGGTCTGCGCCCAGGATCTGAGCCAGTGAAACCCTGGGCCACTGAAGTGGAGTGCATGAACCCAACCACTCGGCCACGGGTCTGGCCCCCTTTCTTACATGTTAATAAATACACACATACATACATACATACATACATACATACATTTTCCTATTGTGATTTCTTCTTTGACCCATGAATGATTAAAAGCATGTTGCTTACTTTTCAAAAATACAGGTATTTTCTAATATTTTTTATTATTGATTTCTAACTTGATCCACTATAATCAGGTAATATGCTCTGAATTAATCTTTCCAATTTTTTTTTTATTTTGAGGAACATTAGCCCTGAGCTAACTGCTGCCAATCCTCCTCTTTTCGCTGAGGAAGACTGGCCCTGAGCTAATATCCATGCCCATCTTCCTCCACTTTCTATATGGGACGCCTACCACAGCATGGTGTGCCAAGCGGTGCCATGTCCACACTCGGGATCCAAACTGGTGAACCCCAGGCCGCCGAAGGAGATTGTGCATGATTAACCACTGCACCACTGGGCCAGCCCTGAAGTTTTTTGAGACTTGCTTTATGGCTCAGAACATGGTCAATGTAGGTAACTGTTCCACATGCACCTAAAAATTCAGAATGTGAATGTAGTTGTTCAATGTATGTTCTACATATTTCAGTAATGAAATTTGGAAATCATTTGTTAAAAGCATCTGTATCCCTCTTGGTTTTTTGGTCTACTGTAACAGTTACTGAAAGATGTGACAAAATTCCTAGTATTATTATGGATTTGCCTATTTCTCCTTTTAGTTCTATCGTTTTTGAGGCTAGATCATTAAATGCACACAAATTTATGATTATGTTTTCCTGGTGAATTGTAGTTCACCATTATTGATTTTTCTTTTTGTTTTATTTATTTTTATTTTTTTCCTTTTTCTCCCCAAAGTCCCCCAGTACATAGTTGCATATTCTTCGTTGTGAGTCCTTCTAGTTGTGGCATGTGGGACGCTGCCTCAGTGTGGCTTGATGAGCAGTGCCATGTCCACACCCAGGATTCGAACCAACAAAACACTGGGCCGCCTGCAGTGGAGCATGCGAACTTAACCACTCGGCCACGGGGCCAGCCCCTGATTTTTCATTATTAAATTTCTTTCTTCCTCTCTATTATCTTGGTAGTTACACTTTTATTATTATTATTTTTTGGGTAGTTACCTGAGAAATTATAACATGCATTCATGGTTTATCAAAGTCTAATATAAAGCTTTATTTTTATCTCTTAGAGAAGCCAAAGCCTTAGAATACTTTAATTCATTTACCTCATCCCAACTTTCATTATTGTTGTGTATTTTAATTGTCTTTATGTATTTTTAAAACTTAAGGCACTATTAATGCTTAAATGCCAATATTTATTTGGATCAATCCATGTATTTACATTTTTAATTGCTCTCCATTCCTTCCAAGCCTCTAGCTTCCATCTGGGATCCTTTCCTGTCTCCCTGAGGAACACCTTCAGTATCTCCTTTAGTATAGGCGTGTAGGTGATGAATACTCTGAGGTTCTGGTTGTCAAAGATGCCTTTATATCCTCTTCGTTCTAAAGGATACTTTCATGGGTGTTGAATTCTAGGTTGGCAGCTATTTTCCTTCAGCACTTTAGAGATTCGATTTCACTGTCTTCTGGTTTATATTTTTCACTTGAGAAGTTGGCCGTCAGTCTTATTGCTGCTCCTTTTTTCCCCCTCTTCCGAAAGCTTTTATGATTTTCTCCATATTGCATTTTCCTCAGTTTTATTATACTATATATATGTATGTGTTTTATTTATCTTGCTTAGAATTTGTAGTGATTCTTGAATACATGGCTGCCTTCCAAGTATGCCAATGGGGCTTGATTCTAGCTTGGCATTTCCACCCTTCTGTGTCTGCCCAGGTTCTGATGAATGTCCCCTGGTCATTAGAGCAGCTCCTTGGCTGTCCTCTCCCTACCTCCAGCCTTCTCCTCTCCCATTTGGTGTCCTGCAGGCCTCTGCGACTCAGCTTTGGCTGTCAGTGCTAAGCACAGATCCCGGCATGTGGTGGCTGTGTAGCACATGGCAGCAAATAAACAGACGTTTGCTCTAGCCCTGTGACGGAGGTGACAGACCTGAGCAACAATAGCTGTTGGTGATAGGCTAACCATCCTTCCTGCACCAGTCAACCACACCCTTCTCCAACTTCAGGGTCTAGTTCAAGAAGTCTGTCGAGCCTTCCAAATCCTTCTTTTTCAAATATGTACTTATTGGCTATCCATCACAACTGAGCAAAGCAGGGCATATTTTGAGGATGTTTTGCTCTTTGATTTGCCAACTGTTATCAAAATGATATCAAACTGTTATCAAAAGTTATCAGAATGAAATATGAGTGGAAGCAATAGCCCAATTTTGGACATAAAGCAATCCAAGAATATCTGAGGGAACTTGCTCAGACTTTCCTTATAGAAAAGCTAACAAAAACAAACTATAAATCTTCTACCCATTTTGTATGTGTTTTCTTAGAAATAATTAACAGAAAACTGACTTCAGTTAAAAATGCACAAATTTAGATATATGAGACTTGGATTTTCAGCTGCCAAATTTGACTTGGGGAAAATAAAAATAGATGAGATAATAGCCACAAAAGAAAGCCCACAAGGGCAAAAGCTGGAATTGGTTAAATTGAATTAAATTTCCACCATAAAATCTCATGGAAAACAATGATCTTAATGAAAATGTTTTTAAGGAAAAATGAAAATAGAAAACTTAGAAACAATTTAATTGCACTACATAGAAAATTTAGAAACAATTTAATTGCACTGCACAGAAAACTGGCTTAATACGGAGTAACAGTTCACTCCAGGGACAAGCTTTACTGAGGAAAATCTTTCTGTGTGGTATGATTAAAAATTTAGCTCTGGGCTGCCACCTGGGCTTTATGACTGAATAGATTCAGCAATACTCAAATGATCTGTTGCAAATATTAATGCTGTATGGAGCCTCTGGCAAGCCCCGACTGGAGAATCACCATGCAGAACTCCAGGGTTTTGGGAGAGCCATGACTTCTTTTGCAGATAACTCTTCTCCTTTTGAGAAACAGCTCCTGCCACCTAACCATGGGACGTCAAGTGACCATGGCTGCTGTCTAACCCATCAACCCAGTTTGAAGAGTAATTAACATAGCCCAGAAATAGATGTAACTGTCTCTCAGGCCCCGGAATAATGACTGTTGGCACTGTCTTATGTTGAAGAGAGAGCAAGATCGTCTCTGTTTGTGTAAGAGTGGTTGCATCTTGATACGTGGAGACATAAAGTTGCTTTTACCATTGTATGGAAGTTCCAATATGCAGAGCAGCACGTATGTGGATGCTGACCAGCCAGAGGTGGGCAGAGCTGGTTACTGTTCTCTCTCAGCCCTGACCCATCCTCCAGATGCTGCCCTGTGCTCTTGGGGCTGGAAAGCTGCCAAGCCCATTTCTCCTTTACCAGCTCGCTCCCTGATAGGCTTGCCTGTAGGGAACGTGAGAGGGAGACTGCAAAGCTAGGGGAAGAAAAGGAGGGACGTGCTCCTTCCTGTTATCACAGAAACCACAGCAACGCAGCTTCACTCTGGCAGCAATAGCTGGTTCCAGTAGTGTCGGTTCACTTGCAGTTTTACCACTCCTAGAGCCAGTCTCACTGGGCCCCTCCCTCCTTCTCCACAGGGGCCCTCCTCCGAGCTGCTACATTTTAATAATCCCAACCTCTTCTCATTGCTCCTGTCCTGGGAGCTATAACTGCATCCTGCAATCACTGCATCTGTGACACCTCCGTCCCCCCAGCTCTTTCCTTTCCCCACCATTGTTGACAGCTGCTATGGTCTCCGTGTCTGTTGGACCCTGGCTGATACAATCACATACCTTGTTCACTAACTTTGTGTGTAGACGCCGCTGTCTCTCCACTGTAAGCACCCTACGGGAGGGGACCACCTAACGCCTTTTGAGGATCCCACACCCTGCCTGAGGCCTGAAATGATCAACTCTTAACTCGTTGGTTACTTTGTTCTCACCTCACATTTCCTACTCAACCTCTTCCTTGATGAGAAAACCGGCACCTAGTCACTTTCTTCCAGGAACTTTTTTCCCTTAAAAGCCATCTCACACTCCTCCCCTTGACTCTTCCCCGCTCTCTGGTGGGTAGCCCATCTGTCCCACCTTCTGTTTCCAGCACTCTCCAGGGCCTCTCAGATTCGGTAAAATGAGAGCAGGAGGAAGAAGGCCTGATACGCCCTCAGGCAGTTTTAGCAGCAGGAGAAATGAGGACTTTGTAGGCAGCTCTGCTGAAAAGGTGCAGTGAAATTCATCTCCTGAGGACAGTGCGATGATCACCAAAGCGACAGTGGAAACCAACGAGCTTGCCGAACTGGAAAACATACACCAAAAGCTACAAGATTCACAAGTTTGTTTCATGTCTTTATTGACAAAAAAAAAGGTCACAGCATTTCAGACTTTATTCAAACACACAAACGGTAACAAGGGGCACCCACAAGTGACAGGCATGGTCCCTAATGTCTGGATCAAAGGCCATGCTGGAGGGTGTGGGTGTCCTCTCAGCCCTACTCCCTCAGCATCTCTGTTCCTTCTTCTCCCACATCTTGCTGACACCCCTGAGATCAGTTAACTGTGTGGAAACAAAGTCACTCTAGAGGTTGGACCCCACCTCACTGCCAAGGAAAAAGCAAGTTCTGAGGAAAAGAATAAGTGAGCTAATTTGTCTGATATCACTCAGGAGAGGCAAGGCTGCTCCTGGGCCTGGCCTGCATCACCCGCGGCCCCAGACCTGGGCAGAGAAGCAGGAAGACACTCCCTGCTTGGCAGCACTGGGCAGCTGGAGGGTGTGGGGCACTGGTCATGTGACACCCCCAAACCAATGCCAGATCTCTCTCTGAGGTTATCAGCCAGACTCTCCCAGGGGCACATGGCTTTCAAGAAAAACACCAACCTGGTTCATAAGGGGCTTGCGTAAAATACTTTTCCAGAAACCTTAAGAAATGAATCATCCTCAGATTTCTGGAGCATTGGAAAAATTTAAATTATCACTTGGGGGCCGTGAGCAGGGAAACTTGGTGATAGCCAGCCCTCTAGGAGAGCAGAAATATCACTATGTCTGCTTCCAAGAACACTTAGCAAGGGGCTCAGGAGTCTTCTTACAGGGCCCACTGCGGAATTCCAAAAAGAGAAACGAAAGTAACAACACGTTCCTGCGGGGCTTGCCCACGTCTGCCCTCTAGCCCTTCTCACGCCTTCTTGCCGGCTCGGGACCAGAGGCTGATTATCAGGCATCGAGCCCCAGGAAAGCAAATCTGATCAGGCACAAGGCCCCAAATGAAGCTGCTTTTCCTCCTTTCAGTCTGATGTCACTTCCTCGAATTGGCCAAAGAGCACCTCTTCCAAAGTCTTCTCTCCTACTCTGGTCAGAGCAGCTTGATGCACTCAGATCTTTTTTTTTTCCTGAAAGGTGATAGGATGGATGCCTGCAACCTTTTTGAAAAGGTGACTACTTTGACTGTAGGTAGAAGTGTCTCTAATATTTTACAGCTGTAAAAATCTTGGGCATGGGCCAGACTTCAGAGGTGCCAACACGCAAGCTCACGTTGGTGTGCAGACACACGTGTATCAGCAGACACCGTTGCACACATTTCTATCCTACTCTATACACAGAGAAATAAGGTCAAAGTGAGAATCCTGGAGAAGAGTCGTGCCATCTGGGCATGGGCAGGTTACAAGCTCAAAAGACATTTGGCACAGTCAATAGTCATTTCCAAAAATTACGACCCCAGACCCACCCAGTAAAGAGTTAAGCTGCGGAGCAGAGAACCTCAACCGTGAAGGGATCCAGGAGCGAACAGCTTGAGGTGACTTTTATAGATGGAGCATTCCTCAGAGGCACCTTCCCCTTCTCTGGACCGTGTGCCACACTCTGAAAGTCATCTGGGGAAAAATAAGGATTCTCCGGCCCCTCTGCATTTAGCAACTGCTCACAAGACTCAAGATCTCAGAAAAATCCAGATATAAGCTCTGTGGTCACAGCCCAAAGGAGGGCTCTGCTCCCCACCATCAAACGAGCATTTGATCCCTGATGACATGGCACTCCATAGAAAGAAGTGATGGTGAGGGGTGGGGTCAGAGATGCAGGGAGTCCTCAGACTGCCCGGCAAACGTATACACACTACTGGGGATTGTGTGGGGTCACAGACGAGGCTGCAGGGTAGGTTGGCCAAGGTTAGATACCAAGAAGAAATACAAATATCACACGTTCAGTCAAGGCATTTCCAAGAGACAATCACAGAAATAACAACACTTCTGGATACTACAACATAACACATTTGGCAACTTACAAAGAAACAGCTGTCCCCACCCCAAGCCATCAGAGGGCCCAAAGTCCCTTTATCCTTGGACCAGTTTAAAAAGTCAGGGAAGGAAGATGAGCCAACGGAGGGCAGGAAAAGGCTGCAGAAGCAGGTACACCAAATACCTAAAGCTCCCATCTGTCTGTCTGATTCAGTGCAGGATGCCGCCTGCCTCCACCCTCTTCTTGGGAACAAAGCAAGCTATGTGGAGGGTCCAGGCTGCTGGAGACAAATGACACAAAGCTGAACATGGTGGCAGCCAAGTGCCGTAATCCAGAGCAACCATCCCCAACCTCCACCCACAACCAACGACACCCCATCCTCCCCTTCCTCAAAGAGGCTTTGGTCACAGGAATGTGGGGTACTCTGGCAACTCTACCCTTTATCCAACACCTCAATTCAACTTGATAAACTGAAGCTAGAATCCTCTGCATCTGCTCCATTACTCTGGGTGTATAGGAGGGGAAAGATAGTGTACAAACAGCTGCCAGCGTCCAACATGGCACACTCAGGTGAAAACATGGCACAGCTCAGGGACAGCCCTCTTCCATTTGCTCCAGCTTCCCTGAAGTAGGCATGTGCAAGGAGCCAGGTGTTCCGCTTCCCATCCCCCAGATCCCCTAAGGGCTCCAACTGGGAACCCAGCCCAGCTGCTGCTATAAAGATTTCTCATAACACTGGCTAAGAAAACAAAAGGTTTTTGAAAAGGTATTCTGCAGCCAGAAGGTGTATCTGTCTTCGGGTTCCTGGGAGTGGGGCTGGGGGTGGGGTTCCTTTGGTTTTGACCGGAATACTTCTCCACTGGGAGGCCAGGCTCAGCTTCGCTTCGCAGGAGCTTGGTTACTGTACAGGAGAGGAGCAAGATTGGACTTCACGGAGGTGCTCTGCTGTTGCTTTCTGGATGTTCAGGATTCTGGAATTCACATCCGAGATCCTCTCTCCTGAAGAATCTGGAAGTGGAAGATGGGGGAGAGGGCTGAGGCTCAGACTGGATGCAGACTGCTTTTAGGCTGAGGCTGCTAAGCAGACTGCTGAGGGAAGAGACCGCCAGCTGCTTTCCACTGGAGCCCCGGGAGCAGCACACAATCTTCGCCATCCCAGGAGGTGGGGCAGCCTCCCCTGAAGTTGCCGTAAAAGATGCGCAGCCCATGGCTGGGCCTCAAGTTTACATGCTGCTGGACCGCTTCTCGCGTGCTACCGGCCCAAGGACATGGGTCAGGTTCGCCACGTGATGGTGATTTAAAGTGTCTGTGTGCACGTGTGTGTGTGTGTGAGGGCAGAGTGGAGGAAGAGAAGACAACAGTGTCCGATTTTCCAGTAACTTGGGGGGAAGTCAGAAAAGTAACCAAATACCTCGTCTCTTGAGGCAGCAAAAAAATAAAACAGTTTCAAAGATAAAGGCAAAATACTTTCCAATTTTAAGTTTCAGAATTTTCACCTTGTGGTATTTAGTGGCAATAAGCTTTCTTTTTCATTGATTTGACAGAGTCTGGGAAAACTCTGCCCTGTTTCAGTCTGCGTTTCCTAACTAAAGGCCCCTGTCACTGCTCCATAAATCCTGATTTCAATTACAACAGTCAAAAGCCCAATATGAAGGGGAAATGAAAGCTGGCTGAGAAGGAAAGGGAAGAAGCGATGAACGCCAGGTCAGGCAAAGCCCAGAGCCACAGACAAAGCTGGGGAAGCGACTTCTTACCTTCGCCTTTTCACTCGGCTCTATGACTATGCCATTGGTAGAATTATTTAGTTCTCTGGAGACGACACAGAGGAACTCTGCCTGATCCTCATTGCCATAGTTATAGGAAGATCCAATGCTGATCAGCTGGTAAGACAAGAACGTGGGGAACACACGGTGATCTTAAAATACTGAAGTGCCACACGGATCAAACCCTCCTCCTGACTGAACTTCCTAGTCCCGCTTCTCAAAGGATGAAGAATTCCCGGGGACTATCCAGGCCCCAGGGGAGAGCTGGCTCTCAGTTATTCATCAGGGCATCATCAACAAGGCTTCCCCAAAGAAGAACAGTCTGAGTTCTGCCACTGTCCCCCTCACCCAAGCACTGAAACAACCCTAAAGGCAGCAACTAAGATTAACATGGTGCCGTTCCCTCTAGCAAACGCTGGGGTGAAACAGAATGTTTCTGTGAATGAAAATGGATGCCTGCCTCAGCCGAAACAACGACACAGAGCTGGCTCATCTTTAAGCAGAAGTCCCAGACAGGAGGCAGGCACTCGACAGGCTCTGGAAAGCATCAAGCAAATCACTAAATAGCTACTGTAAGCCACGCGCTGCTGGTACTTTTAAGCTTTTTGGGGAATTGAATTTAGGATTTAGTTCTAAATAGGAAGTCCACATGCACAGGGAGAAGCTGAGCCCGAGGGTGAGGCTGTCCTGGCCAGGGCGCGGGGCCTCAGCTCGGCTGGCTGTACGAGGGTTACAGACACCTCAGCCTTCCTGCGCCTAAACTTCCTCGTCCATATGACAGAGTGGATGGGAGAATACTCTCCTCCCACAGGACATTAACACGATGAGAAAAATAAGATAAAAAATCATTCATTAGTTTCACAAAGAACACTTTTAAAAAGTTTTCAAAATATCCTTTGCTTAAGACTTTCTATCAGGGGAAACACTTCTGCAGTGGAAGTACAGCCCCACACCTGAACAAGAACTAGGTTGGCACACACAGGCAGACTTGCTTCTGCAGTGGAAGGTAAGTGTGAGGAGAAATCCAGTGAAGACAGACACCTGTGTATCTGATCTATAACATAATACTGTTAACACAGAGAGTAACTTTTATTTTAGAAAGTAAGCTTATGGTGACAGTTCAACTGGCCTCTTAAACTCTACATAAACACAGGCACAATCCGTTTAAACGATCCATTCCATTCACACTCAGCCTCCGTGTGTTTTGAAGACAACAGATGAACAACTCTGCCATCTAATGGCAGAACTCTGACTCTCAGTCGCTTTGTTCTGATGCCTCAATTATAAGCACGAAGCTGAAAGAGCAGAAATCAATAGACTGACAGGAAATGCCCATGCCACACTTCTCATTGCGTTTGATTCCTTTCACATCACACCCGTTCCCCTGGCTTTTGACAGTGGATTAAAGATACTCAGACCGATACAGTTCGGACCCTTGGGTAAGCAAAGGAAAGGTTGTTGTTGAATTCTAGTCTTCTTTAGGTACTTATTCTAGAATGTCAGTGAGTACTTTTGAAAGGAATCCTTCTGAGGGAAAAAAGCCAGAGAGGCATTTTCAAGCCTAAACAAGCTGACTGGTTCCTTTGGGGCACATCAAGCTGAAACTTTGGCTATGAAGCTGGGAGACACCATACTATTCTCAATTCTCCCCAACTCATCATGTACTGAGTCCAAGTACGTCACGTACTTGGTGCACAAACAATCCACCCCAGCGGCTCTCTTTTCCCGTGTTTCTGAATGGGATCACACCGGGCCCTCCTGAACTCCCAGGGTGATTAACCGGCTACAGACAGTGATTGTTGGAAGAGTGTGGACTCCTAGGCTGAGCTACACGGTTGCTACTACCTAAGAAACATACCTGCTCAAATTTCCAACCATCGGACATAGTGGAGACCATCTGGGTAAGCTCCTCCTCTTGGCACTGCAGGACTCTGTACACGTGCTTCACGGGGCCCTGCGACAACCACAAACTGACCGTGAGGAACAGTTTCAAGGACACAACAGTTTGCAGCTGCCATGGTGAGGTTCTTCAGGAGAGTAAGGACTGAAAGGAGTTTGCTTGGAATTTTTTTCTTGGCAGCCATCCACTATTCCCTTTTACAAGCGGCACTGTAGTTTTTCAATAGAACCTTATCCAAGGGAAGAAAGAAAATAAAGGGTCCAAGAACATGAATCAGAGGGCAAAATAATCCTGAACTTCGGAGAGAGGAATCAGGCGAGCGACCATGCGGATAAACTTAGACTTCATCTACTTCCCTAACTAGAAAGTAGAGTAAAATTACTTTGGACAAGAAAGCCACATGTTTTTCTGAAGTCATTCATATCTGCATATATGGTGAAAATGTAGACCATATTTTGATTGAGTCAGAGTGATATCTTTCTATGGGAATAATACATTAATAGGAATCCCATAGTGTACAAACGTCGAAGCTATTTGTACCCTCTGCTGAGGCTGCCTGAAAGTGGAAGTGTTTCAGGGTTACATGGTAACATTCCTGTTATAGAAATGTGGTATAACAAAAAACAAATATTTGGTCTTTGTCCCTGGTTCCTGTCCCTGGTTTAGAGCTCCTAAAACCTTTGCAATCTCCTGAGTGATAGAAGTGTCTTTTTTATGCTAATGACCGGTCACCAGAAAGACCTACCCCACTGCCTGACCTCGGGGAGGACGGAGGGGTGGAGATTGAGTTCAGTCACCAACGGCCAATGATTTAATCAATCATTCCCACATAATGAAACATCCTTAAAAACTCCTAAACGACAGGGTTCAGGGAGTTTCCAAGGTGGCAAACATGTCCAAGCACTGGGAGGGCAGTGCAGGAGGACAGCTGCTCCTGCGCTCAGGACCCTTCCAGACCTTGCCCTGTGTATCTCTCCATCTGGCTGTTCATTTGTACGCTTGACAATAAACTATAATAGTAAGCATGGCACTTTCCTGAGTTCTGTGAGTCATTCTAGCAAATTACTGAACCTGAAGGGTGTGTCGTGGGAACACCTGAATTTGTAGCCATGTCAGACAGAAGTGTGGGTAGCCTGGGGACCCGGGACTGATGACTGAAGTGACGGTGGTCTTGTGGGACTGAACCCTGAGACCTGTGCTGTCTGACACTAACTCTGGGCAGTCAGTGTCAGGATAAGACTGAACTGTTACACATCTAGCTGGTGCCAGAAATTCAGAGAGAAGCTATTTGCTGGTCAGACTCAACTCTCTAGAACTCACATTAGAACCAGAGGCCAGGGGCTGGCCCCGTGGTCGAGTGGTTAAGTTCGTGTGCTCCCCTGCAGGTGGCCCAGTGTTTTGTTGGTTCAAATCCTGGGCGCGGACATGGCACTGCTCATCAAGCCATGCTGAGGTGGCGTCCCACATGCCACAACTAGAAGGACCCACAACGAAGAATATACAACTATGTATCAGGGGGCTTTGGGGAGAAAAAGGAAAAAAATAAAATATTTAAAAAAAAAAAGTGAGAACCAGAGGCCAAAGGGCTGAGCAGCGGAAATGGACGCCCTAAAGCAGCAGCACAAGGCCCTCCACCTCATCCACCGGAGAACCCCTCACCCTTGGGACTTGGACTTGGCCCATGGGGCAGTGGAAGCCAAAGTCAGGTGAGGGCGCTGCAGGGAGGCACGCTCACCAGATGGATGGTCCCGTCCACAGGAAGACAATTAAAGGCACCCAGGAGGACCCAGTGTTCAGCAGTCTGGGACCACTCAGTGGTGGGTCTAAAGGCTGCACATTCCCTGCCTGCCCCAGAGGGCACGAGGCATTTGCTACAGCACAAACAGCAACGATGCCCAGTCATGGAGAGAGGGGTCAGTTATGTTCCATACGATTCTAAGAAAATATGGACTGTTTCCTTAAGAACGATGAAAACTTAGTATTTTTTCAAAAGGACGAGTTGGCTTCAGTCATCTGGAAAATTAGTTTTAGAACGACTCACTACTTGGGAAACACTGGATAAATAAAAGCAGCTACTGACTACTGAGGGCCACAGCCCGCAGCACTACACCCTCCTCTAGTCTTCACTGCAGTCCTGGAAGGCAGGACTCCCTTCTGCATGTGGGACACCGTGTCAGGCAGCAGCATCTTCCTGACCTGTGCAGCGATTAAGTGGATTGGAGGTAGAGCTGGGCCTTGAGCCCAGGTCTGCCTGATAACACTGTATTCTTTCTTCTATGCTTTCTTCTTCTAAGCAAGGTACAGCTATCATTAATTAACCAAGGTACTAAGATAAAAAAAATTTCCTTCCATATAAAATATAGGACAGATCTTCTGAAGATTTCAAGTGCTCTAACCACACGCTTTGGAAACAACTAGGTATTTTATATTACAAGACTCAGAGCATCATAAAAGACCTATGCTACTAGCCACAGCTGTCAAAGTCCCAGATATTTAAGATGTCTGTATTGTCTCTTTATTTTTCTCATTTTATTTTCTCACCAGTAAACCACTGGTGCTCCCAAATGCACCAAGACTACTCACCTAGCAAAAAATATTATCGGAAACAGCAAAGAAAGAGAATGGTGGCAGCCACTAAAAGAGATGAGAGGTCACTGAAAAAAGGTGGGGTAGGACCCCCACATCTTGGGCTTTGCCTGAATGTCTACCACGTGTCTCTCCTTTAAACATAGACAAGTTGGGGCCGGCCCTGGGGCCAAGTGGTTGAGTTCTCGGGCTCCGCTTCGGCGGCCCAGGGTTTCACCGGTTCGGATCCCGGGTGCAGACATGGAACCACTCATCAGGCCATGCTGAGGCGCGGTCCCACATACACAACTAGAAGGACCCACAACTAAAACATATACAACTATGGACTGGGGTGGGTGGGGTGGGCTTTGGGGAGAAAAAGGAAAAATAAAATCTTAAACACAGACAAGTTAAAGGAGATAAGGTATCTGAAGAGACAGCCATGGAAATCCACACACAGCCAACTTCACCTTAAAGCCACATGCAATTAAGTGCAAAAGAGGGTATCTTTGAACATCAAATCCATTGCCCAGAGTTTCGCTAAATAAAAAGGACAGATGGAAGATCAATTAACATCAAAAAGGTCTTGACATCCCTAGAAGAAAAAAGCTTCCAACTGGGTATAAATCCACAAGCCTTCAGAATCTAGAGGACTAATTAACTTAATTGCTGTCATCAAATAGAAATCTTACAATGTTCTCAAGGAATTAGCTAATGGCAAAGAACTGAGAATGTTCAGGTGCGAGGATTTGAATGGTTTCAAATTACATAATTCATGGTACCATCAAAATTTATACTAAGCAATCAAAAGTTTTTTGGAACATGGAAAATTGAGGATAAAGCTAGATTTTCAGAATGTCTAAGCTATTAAATATCTACAATAGCAAAAGATGACATGTAAATATAATATGAGATGGCAAAAAGATTGGTGACAATAGATCATATTTCAAACGGTGATCTGTAAGCCTACTACAAATTCGTCTTTGAACATTAAAAAGGAAACTTTCAACTACTGGCCGGAGTGAAGAGAACAAGCCCTTCTTTCCACCTTTGCAAAGTACTGAAGATAAAATGGGTAAGAGAGTTCATTTTTTATCACTGGTGTAGTTATTCATCTAGAAAATTCCATTTAGAACCAGATAACTTTGATATATGAAGTCTAACAGGAAGAGCAAGGAATTATTTTTTACTTTTGAAAAGAAAAATCGCCTTCTTCTTAATCACATGAAAATTCTACAGTGCAATGGGTAAGATCTCAAGAAAGCACCCACCACCAGTCTCCGATGGGATAAGAAGCAAGATGCTGTAAGACAGATGGTCACAGCGGAGTCCCATTCTGCCATTACTGCAGTTGTACTTTCTTAAAACAGAGCCTAAATACATGAAAAGGAGCATCTTTCTGCTGGACTTCAAGCTTCTCGAGGGCACAGACCTTCTCTTATTAGTCACAGAATCCCAAGGGCCTAACAGAAGCCATTGGGGCCACTTAAGACACATGATGGATGATGTGACATAAAATAAGCCAAGTATGCCCTACTGTCTTCCCTTCTCAAAGTAGGTGGCAGATTGTTTCATTTTTGTTACTATATCTACTGAGTTAGTATAAAAATCCAGACTTCATAACAAAAAAAGAAGCTTGGTATTATTTTTCTCAGAAGCATGAGTCATAAGCAGCTTCTAAAGTCTACACCATGAGGCGGGTTTCAAGTGGCTGTCAGGAGCTGGATGTGACGTGGTCACACGTTAAAGGCTGGCCAACAGGTGGAAGCAAGACCCCATCCTGTCTTTACGTGGAGGGAGACAGCTATTCTGTCTGAGAGAACAGGTTTTGGACTTAAAGTGCAGTGGGCTCCTCCCACTGCCATATGGTGAGCAGCCACAACCTCCCCATTCTTCTAAGGGGACATGGGCTGTTTCGTTTTCTTTATTATTTTTCCTTCTCTATTTCCTTGCTCTGAACAAGTCTGGAGGAGTGTGCGCTATCTGCCTGACAGATGGACCGTGTTCCACACAGACCTTCAGCTCCAAGGGGAGGGGCAGGGCCCTCACCAAGCAGCACACCCTCCTTTGCAAATCACACCCAGACGCACGGACAAAGACAGCCACTCGAGATACTTCCCCCTTAAGAGTTCAAAACTCATTACTTGTGAAGTTCTGTTCTCATTGTCCCGTATCCTTTCCTTTACCAGGCGCACCAGAGATGCAATGTTGTAAAACTCCGCTTCTTCCAGCACACCTAGAAAAAGGACGAAACTGTAGTTAGAGGTGTGTGCGAACTCCCCGGCAAGCGGCAGGAAGAGGCTGGAGTTGACGTGTTTGCTAAGAACTGGATCTTTCAGGCGCAAGTTTAGTCTCCCTCCTTCAGCCTGCGGAACGTTTCTTTGCTGCTTAGGGTGAACCCACTACCTTTTCCCCAACGAAACTGAGTCAAGCACAAGGGTCTGCTCTGCTCGCTTCATTTCCCCGCTACGGGTTCTCACCTGACACCGTCCTCGACCCTCTCTGCACCTGCCCATTAGCTGCAGGACCTCCTTCCCGTATGTCACCTAGTTCCTGGAACTATTCCACTGGTTAACTCCTGAGCTTGCATTTTTTTACCCAGTTTGTCCTAAAAATGACCAAGGGTGGGTGTGTGTGTGTAAGTTTATGTGGCCTAAATTTAATAGGATGCTTATTATTTCAGCAATATATAAGGCAATCATTGAAAGAATCCCATGTGAAACAAAATCAAATGCTTTAGGACAACTAAATGGGATGTGTGACCCTATACTAGGAAAACTTTTGCTATAAAGGCCATTATTGGAACAATTGACAAAATTGGAATATAAGCTATAGCTAAACATATTATCAATATTAAATTTCCTGGATTTTTTTTTTTCTTTTTTCTGAGGAAGATTTGCCCTGAACTAACCTCGGCTGCCAATCCTCCTCTTTTTTTGCTTGAGGAAAATTAGCCCTGAGCTAACATCTGTGCCAATCCTCCTCTATTTTTTTGTATGTGGGACACCTCCACAGCATGGCTGATGAGTGGAGTAGGTCTGTGCCCAGGATCCAAACCTGTGAACCCAGGCCACTGAAGCGGAATGTGCAGAACTCTAATCACTTGGCCCCGGGGCCTGACCCTAAATTTCCTGAATTTGAGAACTGTCCTGTGGTTATGTAACAGAATACTCTTGTTCTTGGGAAATACATATTGAAGTATTAAGGGGGTAAAGCCTATAATCTGTTCTCAAATAGTTCAGAAATAAAAAGAGGGCGGGAGGGGAAGAGGCAAGAGAAGGAGAGAGAATGGGTAAATGATAATGCAAATATGACCAAAAAATGCTAAAAATTGGTGAATCTGGGTAAAGGGAGTTCTTTGTACTATTCTTGCCCTTTTCTCTAAGTTTGAAATTATTTCAAAATAAAAAGTGTTTTTTTTAAAGGCATTAGAAAAAATGCTTAAGATTCCTCTTTTCAAGAGCCAAGATTCCCCATGAGTCGGTAATTGCTGAAGATAGATGGTGGGCGCATGGGATTTATTGTACTATTCCTGTGACTTCTGTATGCATTTGAAATGTTAAGGAAAAAAAAAAGAGAGCCTTAATAAAAAGAGAGCGCGAGTTTTCTTTTCACTGGTTGAAAGGGAGGTGTTCTGCAGTCACTTCATTAGCCAGCACAGCCATTACGGCTTTCTCACTCAGAGCTACAGCTCCCAGATCAGGGCTCCCTGGAGTTAGGGACAGGTCCCAGTCTTCAACTGAACGCCTTCGGTGAGACCAAGCCAAGCCTTTAGAAAGCTCTCTAGACCCACTTACAGCCCAGATGCCCTACAAACCAAAAAGATGAGGCAACCCAGGATGCACCTGACATTGGACTGGAGAATGAATTAGGTCAGCTGCAAAAATTTACAAGGAAGCGTGAGACTAGTCTTAAAAGAAATGAGGCCAAGCCTTTATATTTTTTACAGCTGCAAGTTCAAACTAAAATTGAAAATATAAATAACTAAATGTCAGAGATGTGTTGTTTCAGGCTATGGACGTTGACTGCTGGCACAGAAGTAAATGTAAAAAGGGATCCTGGCAATTTCGCAGGTTTGAAAAAACCTCCTGAAGCTATTTACAATGCTGAGCTACCTACTTCCCTTCTCAGTAAGGAGGCTGAACAAGCCCAATGGGGCTCCCTTAAACTAGACTCCCTCAGACAAGACTAGGTAGCTGGAGGCTCCCTGCTCACTTCCATTAACCAGACTACACCTACACATGAACTCGATGAAAATCACAAACAAGATTTAAGTCTGTGATACAACTTTAAAGACTCGGCCTGAATTTTGAAAATGCCCAGTGCAAACACTGTTCTTACCTTCTTCTGCCAACTCCTTCGTAATGATGAGTTTCCCATGGCGGAGGTAGTTTAGGATAGGACCAAAGTAGGTGGGGTCCCTGTCAATCAGATAGGCCCCTGTCTCGTCCTGCCAACCAAACACAAGGGTATCATTATGGAGCTTTCAAACTAAGTCAGAGCAGGGTTTCAACCTCTCTGTCACAATTCATTAATGAGAGGGCAAGTTTTACTAGATGTTTGCTTATCACAAACTATTGGCAAGAAGCCTAGCTTTATACATCTTGTACTTTAAGACTATATCCGGTAAGGTGTTACAGATGTGCAGTCTTATCATCTAGGCATCTACTTGAACTACTAAAATCTTTACTTGGACACAATTAACCAACATTCTTCTGTGGCATATTTGTTATAAAGAAAGGGAGGAGGAAAATGTCATAGCTGCATGATTTAAATCTTTTCTTGAGACGGACATTCTGACTTCTCTAGTGCCCCCGAATCACATTCCTAATCCTAAGAAAACCTCTGTTTAGTTGGCAACACTCCTGAGCTCAAGGCCAACATCAGTGGGAGTCTGCATTGCCAGCTGTAACTGACACACCGCAGCTCTGTGCCCAGAGGAAGCTTGGCACGGCCAGGACTTGGCTCTGAGCAGCTTCAATCCTACTCATCTTTACAGTAAAAGGAACAAGAAGAAACTGGCTTATGTTGCAACAAGGAAGATTCAGGGTAGATAAAAATAATTCGTTTATAAGCAAGGATTTTGACAACCCTTTAAAGTCAGGGCAGGACAGATTTCCATCAATCTGAGGTTTATTAGAGGAGAGGCAGGAGATGAATACATGAAATCAACCAATGTTTATCCAATCCCAACTCTGTCACAAGGTATGTGACTGAGTGCTATTCGGGATATAAGGTGGTGTACGCAATGGTCAATGCCTATAAGGTGGGAACTAAAAGGTGAACGGGTAAAGTTAAAAAAAAATCCAAACAACAGCTCAAACGGGAAATGGGTTAAGCGTCTTGTCACCTCTCAACCCTTTGGTTAGCAGCCATGCATCTTGTCCAACAGCATTCTTCGGTTATCATTTTCCCTCCATCTTAACCACTCAGCTTAGGTTTGCACTGGCAAATGGTAACCTCTTTTCAAGGAAAGTATCTGATCTCAAATATGGACCTAAAACAGTGACTGTTACCAGATGGGAGCTCAGGGAACAGGACCACAGGAAAGAAGTGTGACAGCATGAGAAGCACTTCCTGCAGCTGTCGAAGCCATCTTCAGACCCAGGCCTTCACCCAACTTGGCAGAGGGGTCCGAGAGGAAGTCTGAGAAAGCTACAAAGATGCCTTAGCTCACCCTGACCCAGTTCTGGATGCATCAGGCACAGGCACTGAGGGGCTGACGGGGAGCCAGGGAAAAACTCATGCAGACCTGAGGGCTGGGATGAGAGGAATACGGAGAAGGGGTGTGGAGTGGGTTCTCGTGGGTGCGGGTGGGCACGGAGTGGGGAAAGAGTCGCTGAGAACGAAGGGCGGGGTCAGAGAGAAAGCCGGGGCGCGCCTGAGGATGGGGGAGAACAGCCCCCGGGGCTAGCCTGGCGAGGGAGAAGGAGGGGGACCCGGCCGGAGGAGCCCGCCTGTGAGGAGCGTGTCGCAGGAATCTGGGGACGAGCCTAGGAGGAACGAGGGGGTCCGAAAGCCGGGGGCGCGCCCGAGGGCGGGGCGCACCTTGTCCGAGTCCAGCTCCGGGTCCTCCTGGCAGCAGAGGCGGCAGAGGAAAGACTTGGGTTCCCGGCCTAGGGTCTGTCTGGTGGTCACGAAGTAGGTGCCTCCCACGTTCAGCCGGACCCAGCGGGCTGCGCCGCCGCCCCCTGCCCGCTCGGGCGGTCCGGGACCGGGCTCCAGCGGCTGCGCTGCGGCGGCGGGCGGGCGGCCGTGCCCGCGGGGCGTGGGGCCAGCGGGGCGAGGGCTGGGGGGCCCGCGGCCCGGGCCGCCCCCGTCGCCCAGCCCGCTCCCGCCACCCCCTCCCAGCCCAGCCATCGCCGGGTCCAGCTGCAGCTCCGCCATCTTGGGCCGCCGCCGCCGCCGCCGCTGCCCGCGCGCCGCCGGGCCGGCCCATCTCTCGGCAGGGAGAGCCGGGCCGGCCCATCGGCGGGGGTGGGGCCGGGAGAGAGGGATGGGAGGGCCCCCAACCAGCGCCCGGGGACCTGCGCAGTGGAGGTGCCGTGCCCGCTCTCGGGGGCGGGACTTCCGGAGCCAGTCTTCATCTCTACTGGCTCACCTGAGAAGCAAGGTCCGCCCCTTTCGTTTAGGGGTTGGCTGAGGGGAGGCCTTCCGGTGACCCACTTCCGTTGCTCGCTGCTGGGGACTGCGGGCTGCCGGGGTCGGTGAAGGTGAGTGGGGTTTTGGGTGTTGGACCCGTTCCCTGCCAGGTTCCTCTGCCCTGCCGCCTCCGAGCTTCGCACCGACCCTTGTCGCACCCCTGCCGAGGCCGCCGGGCCCTGCTGAGGCTCTGCTGGCAGACTGCCTGGGGGTAGCTGCCGCGGCTTTGCTCCGCGTTCCGTTCCCCTCCCGTCCCCAGCGCGCGAGGTCGCAGGGATCAGGCTGTGACCCGGCCGCCGCCGACTTAGGCGCCTGCACAAACCTTGTCTCGTTCAGGCCGCCGCCAGCGCGGGCGACTTCAGTAGTCCGATTTGGGGGCTGGGGAAACGTTACCCGGAGATAGCATTAATTTGCAGAGGGACACTCAGTGGGCTGAAGGCTGCGCCCTCCCCTCGCTCCCGAGGGCTCCCGCATTCGAGTGTGTGGAGCGTTCAGAGCTTCTCAAGTGCCGGGTGCACTTACCCGTTCAACATGTTTTCATTGAGCACCTCCTATGTGCATGACCTGTTCCAGGCGCCGGGCATTCAGCAATAAATGAAAGACGAAAGTCCGTTCGTTTATGCAGCCTGCCTGCTACTGGTGCTGGGAAAGTCTCTGTAAGAGCGCTCATTTCTCTGGCATCTTTGAGAGTCACCTGCTCTCACCTCCACTCCGGGAAACATAAGCTGTCCTGAGAGGGAAAGAAAGGAAACGGCAGGTGTTGGCAAGTTTCTTTTTAAGATCCTGGGAAAGATTTCTTCCACCTCCCTTGTGATCCACCCCATGGTTTGTAAAGACCTTTGACGTTTCAGTCTTCCTGTTAATGTGTGACACTGATCTTATTTCGTTTAAGTTGACTATTTTCCATATTCTCTCTTGGTTAAAAAAAGATGGCTGTAATCACTCTCCATCTTCTCTCACATGCACATATGTGTTGAATACCGCTTTTAAGGGTATTGCTAGTGTACTCGGTGTGTGTTAGTGCAGCAGGGGATAATCAGACATGAATAAGAAGATGTTGGTATATTGCCAGTCTGATAGGGAGGGGGTAAAGAGCCTCTGAAGTTTGTATAAGACTGTGGAGCAAACTGATGTGCACAATTTCATTTGCTACTTTTAACAGCTTTCTGAGGTAAGCAGGGCTGATATTATCCCCATTTTCAGGTGAGGAAATTCTGGCTGAGACTCTGCTCTATTTAACTAAGCCTTGTTGAAACTTGGGTATGTGTCAGGTTTTGTGCACTGGAGAATCAGTGAATAAAACACAATCGGAATGGAAAATATATCTAAATTATTAACTTGTATGCAATGCATGAGTATTACCTTAGTAATATTTCTTTTTTTTTTCTTGGAGGAAGATTAGCCCTGAGCTAACATCTGCTGCCAATCCTCCTCTTTTTGCTGAGGAAGACTGGCCCTGAGCTAACATCTGTGCCCATCTTCCTCTACTTTATATGTGGGACACCTACCACAGCATGGCTTTTGCCAAGCGGTGCCATGTCCACACCTGGGATCCGAACTGAAGCGAAACATGCGCACTTAACCACTGCACCACCTGGCCGGCCCCCAGCAATATTTCTAAAGGCACATGGAGAGCAAACAGAGAACTGGGCTTGTAAGGATGTGTTAGGAGTTGGGGAATACAGGGAGGACCATCTAGGAGAAAGAATATGTTTATATGCCAGGTTGCACAACTTGAATTTGAGAAGCTAACCTGTCCTCCTTTTCTGCTTTATTAATCGTAATTCCTTTACTTGATAAATTTACCCACCAAGCACTCAGAGGATGCTGGTCTGTTTTTTAAAGACTTGCATGTTTCTAAAGATTTTATTTTTTTCCTTTTTCTCCCCAAAGCCCCCTGGTACATAGTTGTATATTTTTCGTTGTGGGTCCTTCTAGTTGTGGCATGTGGGGCGCTGCCTCAGCATGGCTTGATGAGCAGTGCCATGTCCGCGCCCAAGATTTGAACCAATGAAACACTGGGCCGCCTGCAGGGGAGCGCACGAACTTAACCACTCGGCCACAGGGCCAGCCCCAAGACTTGCATGTTTCTAAAATGCCCTTTAGAAGATTCTTTCTAGGAGCCGAATTTTTGATCTGATCCATTTTATTTTCTAGGATTGCAAGATGGCTGGGCGAAAACTTGCTCTAAAAGCCATTGACTGGGTAGCTTTTGGGGAGATCATACCCCGAAACCAGAAGGCCATTGCCAACTCCCTGAAATCCTGGAATGAGACCCTCACCTCCAGGTCAGTACCTCTCTGAGAGGGAGCCTCTCAACTTGCCACTGATTGTGGAAACAAAACAGTGCTCTGGAATTACATGTGAATTTCTGATGCTCTTCTGACAGAAAGTGTAAAGAAATCCATGCATTTTGCAAATGAAATTAAATTTTTTACATTCCTGTGATGTCTCCTAGAGAAAAGTGTGATCACAGCTCCAGGCCATCAGAATAAGGAACAGGGAAATTCCTGTGTGGATTTTCTGTTGCTCATGCGGCAATCTTAGTCTTTGCTTTTCCCTGTGAGCAGGTTGGCTACTCTGCCTGAGGCTCCACCAGCTATCGACTGGGCGTACTACAAGGCCAACGTGGCGAAGGCGGGCTTGGTAGATGACTTTGAGAAGAAGGTGAGACTTCAGGCGACTAGAGCAGTGGTGTTGTAATGTGGTTTCCAGCTAGGGAGCAGGATGGTAGAAACTATGAGGATGACAGTGAGGAAAGAAGGCTGGCGTTAACACTCAGACCCCAGAGGAAGCTCAGGAGAGATGGGTGTGGCCGCAGGTCTTGCAGTGGTAGATTGAAATGGTAAATAGGTGCAGAGAATTCAGGCTTTCTTCATTCAGCCAGTTTCTTATCCAAAGAAACAGTACAGTATAGCCTTAAATCAGGGAGCCAGACGGCTGTCAAGTTAAATATTTCCGTGAACTCTTCCTGAATTATTTCTTAGCCCCCAACCTGTCCCCCTTTAGAACAAACTGACATCTTTTCTACCTTTCACCATTTTCTTCATTTCTCTGCTGTTGTTTACTGTCCTTTCTAGCTGTGATTTCTCATCCACCTATCCTCTTCTGATAATTACACGTTAAACCTCAGTATATAGTTCTTGATTCATTCAACAGGTGCTTGTCGAGGGCCTGCTCTGTGCCAGGTACAGTGCTCAGTGTTGGGGCGACAACCCTAAGCAGCCTCTGAAGAGCCCGTCTCCATCTCCATCATGCAAACAGTACTTCCACCGATCAGCCCACTAGGGTTTCACTTAAAAGAGAAATCAGAATTTCTTTAGAACGCCAAGGTTCAAGGTCATCAAGTCCAACTGTTCTTTTCAGGTGAAGAAACTGAGGCTCATCCTAATAAAGAATTGTCCGAGGTCTCCAGTTAGTCAGTCACAGGGCAGAGAAGAAATGGGAGCTCCTGTGCCCCGTCTAATACTCTTTCCACTACAACACCCGATACGCATACTGGTTTCCTCTTGGAACGGAGAATGTGTTTTGATATGATCTGTAAGGATTAGCGCCTTTGAGCCCTTTCTGTGGGCTCCTGGGTATATTAATGACAACTCAGTGTCCCTGTGTTTGTAGTTTAATGCCCTGAAGGTTCCTGTGCCGGAGGATAAATATACTGTCCAGGTGGATGCTGAAGAAAAAGAAGATGTAAGTAGTTAAGACTCTTACTTATTCTAAAATTCTAATTCCTGACGGCTCTGTATTTCTTAGTGGTTAGGTTACAGCAGAGTGAATTAAAAGGAGCAATAAAATAAAACTCTAGAAAATGCAGCTAATCTATGGTGACAGCACATCAGCGGTTGCCTGGGAATGGGAGGGAGGGGGCTGATAAATTTGTTCACTGTCTTGATTGTGGGGTTGGTTTCACACGTGGGTACATATATCAAAACTTATCAAGTGGGGGCTGTCCCGGTGGTGTAGCGGGTAAGTTTGCATGTTCTGCTTCAGTGGCCCAGGGTTCGCTGGTTCAGATCCCGGGGGCAGACGTGGCCTCACTTGGCATGCCATGCTGTGGTAGGCGTCCCACATATAAAGTAGAGGAAGATGGGCACGGATGTTAGCTCAGGGCCAGTCTTCCTTAGCAAAAAGAGGGGGATTGGCAGCAGCTAGCTCAGGGCTAATCTTCCTCAAAAGAAAAGCTTATCAAGTGGTAGTCTTTAAATAGGTATATTTTATTGTATGTCAGTTACACCTCAACAAAGCTGTTAAAAACAATTAAGGAATTGGAATTGAATAGGAAGATTATCCATGGTAGGATTCAAATACCTAACTGCTTGAAAGTACTGACGACCAAATGTTGGAACCCAGTCGCTCCACCAAAGAGACCTCTGGCTAGGTGGTCAGGCGGCTTGTCCCGACCGTTCAATAACTGGCCCTTATGAAACGCAGGCCTTTTGTAGGTTGCCTAGATGAGTAACTCGCTGAAGAACCCTGGTCCTGTCATCGTACTCTTGTTCTCCTGAACGGGCTTCTGTGTGCCTTTAGAAAAAGCTGTAGTTTGCCTCTCAAAGCAAGCTCCCCCAGTAGGCAGGGCAGCCACGTATTATCCATACAGAGTGGGAAGGCAAGAGTGGGCTCTGGGACTTCTCATACCTTGGGAGCCTCAGGGTCAGGACAGTACAACTTGGTTTCAAAACAGAATTTCTCTCTTCTCTTAAAGGTGAAAAGCTGTGCTGAGTTTTTGTCTCTCTCAAAGGCCAGGATTGAGGAATATGAGAAGGAGGTAAGGATAAGCCTTGGCTGTTGCTGGTAATAGTTTTGTCTCTTTTCACAGTCACACATCTTTCACCTAGTGGCAGCAACCTGCCTTGGATTCTTTTTTGTATCTCTGTGGCCCTATTTATCTTAACACATTTCCTTTCTTTCCAGCTGGAGAAGATGAAGAACATAATTCCATTTGATCAGATGACCATTGAGGACTTGAATGAAGTCTTCCCAGAAACCAAATTAGACAAGAAGAAGTACCCTTATTGGCCTCACAAGCCAATTGAGAATTTATAAACTGGAGTTGGGGAGAAAGCTCTGGTGCTCGTCTTGTAAACTCCGGACATTAAAAATAATTGTATAGTGCTATGTGTGTCTGCTCCTTTGTGGTTGAGATAGGTAGAACTCTGAGGTGACCTCCTTGGAAGGGGGATTTTTGTTAAAATGGAAAGGTGAGCATACAGGTGTGGCTGGTCCGGATGTCTAACGGTTAGAGTAAGTAGAGTCAATTACTGAGTGCCCAGGGCTGCTGCAGTCCTCACAAATAACAGTAGGGCCGAGGACAGTGTATTTCACTGGAATATGGTAAAGAGGACTCATTATCTACTGATTCCCTCGAACTTCCTCTCTGCTTTCAAACCACTGGTCCCTAGGGAGTGCTCCTTTGTCCCTTAGTGAGTCAGAAGAACAGATGGGCCAAATTGCAGGTGTAACAGCAGGGTGAGTAGCAGCAGGGATCGGCTTTTCTGTGCTTCAGCTCTTCAGCATAAATGTGGTTTGTTTATTTTTAATTTTTAAATTTTTTTTGGTGAGGAAGATTGGCCCAGAGCTAGTGTCTATTGCCAGGCTTCCTTTTTTCTTGGGGAAGATTGTTGCTAAGCTAACATCTGTGCCAGTCTTCCTCTATTTTGTATGTGGGACGCACCACAGCATGGCTTGATGAGCAGCGTGTAGGTCTGCGCCCGGGATCCAAACTCGCAAACCCTCCGGGCCGCCAAAGCAGAGCGTACGCACTTAACCACTACATCACCAGGCGAGCCCCATAATTGTGGTTTAAAAGGAAATTTTGTCACAAAGTTAAAACTGGTTACAGCTTTGTGTTTGAACATAGAAAATTATTTTAATTCCTTCTTCTGATTTTAAAAATTCCTACTGTTTATTATAGTTAGCAGGACTCTTGACCAATGCCAGAAAATACAGGTGGTTTAAAGTAAGGTGCAGTGGTGGAAGGAGTTCTGTCGCCCTTGAAGTCAGAGGACCTGGTGTGCCTACCACTTACTCCCCTGACCATTTAATTGCTAGTTTTAGGTTAATTATTTACTCTCTTGGGACTTTCCTTTTCTCATTTACAAACATCAGAGTTGTAATGAGGATTAAATGAGATAAGCCAGGAAGTTTCTACGTAAGAAAGTGATCTAAGCAAAGGCATCTCACTTGATATGGCTTACATCCTAGGGAAAACCTAGAAGGGAAAGGGTAGCATGCACAGGCCAACAACTTTGTGACATTTCTATCAAGGATTACGGATGGACTTTATTGAAGAAGAGCAACAATGGCTGATAGCACTTAAGAAAGCAATTTAAAGGACAGGAGCAGAGGGGAGCTTGGGCACCATCACCCCTAACGGGTAGGGGTAGGGGCTAGGTTGAAGGTAATATGTAGATGAGGGGCAGTGTGTCTTCCGCTTGGAGCTGCTTTAGTTATAATCTGTGATGTTCAGTGGTAGCTGTGCCAGAAGACTTTGAATGCACAAAACAGAAAAATGAGTACCACACACTCCCTCCCCTCAGGCTGTGAATCACTGAACTGGCACCGAGCCATCCATGAAGATCTAAGGATGCAGACCAGTGAAAACAGGGATAATCTAAGCAAAAGCCATTCAGGTTGCTTCTGGAGTATGGTTAGAACTCATGTTCAAGGAAAGAACCAACATGAGTCCTATGAAAGTTCTGTAACATGGAGGGAGGAGTCTCAGGGCCAGCCTGGTGGCATAGGAGTTAAGTTCTCATGCTCTGCTTCAGAGGCCTGGGGTTCGCCAGATTGGATGCCGGGCGCAGACCTAGCACCACTTATCAAACCATGCTGTGGCAGGCATCCCACATATAAAACAGGAAGATGGGCACAGATGTTGGCTCAGGGCCAGTCTTCCTCAGCAAACAAGAGGAGGATTGGCAGTGGATGTTAGCTCGGGGTTAATCTTCCTCAAAAAATATGTAGATAAAGGGAGGAGTCTCTAGTATCAGAGGAGAACCTTTGGAAGATTTACTGGAAGGAACAGCAATGAACAACTGAGAATATGCTGAGTCCAGGGCATGTGGCTAGGATTGGGGCACTTTTAAATTTTATACCCTCCTGGATTGTTTGAAATTTTTGCATTGAGCATGTGTTGATTTTACGTTAAAAATAATCACTCGTAAAATAGGATGCTTTTCAAGTCACTAGAGAGGAAAATAAAGTACATCCTCTATAGCAAAACTTAAAGATAGAAATCAGCGAAACCAAAAGTAGCACACATACAGAACCAAACATCCTTAGGATAATTATGAATTGGTGAAGATCCCTACTAGGAGGCAAAAACTCAAACTGGGTCAACCCAAAAGCCAACTACAAGCTGTCCATCCTGTAAAAAAAGTTTTAAAAAAGGATGAGTTGGATGTGTCAATCAAGTCATTGCTCTAAAAACTGGCATTGAGGGAAAAAAATTTACACATTTATCCTGCCTTTTTGAACAACTGTATTTCAAGATAAACCAATAGACCTAGTTGATGAGAGAAAGTTCTTTACAAAGTATTCCAGTTCATAAACGGGGAAAGAAAAGTAACAACAGTAAAATCGCTACTTTGTAATCCCTGATGAAACAGCTTGCTCAGGCAAAGATCATCAATGGTTGAAAATGATTAAAGGAAAGGTTGATGAGGGACATGACAGTGATCAGGTTGTCACCTGATGCCAAGCCTATATTATGTACTTTCTGATATACTATATTCAATACACAGCACCATTTGAAAGGATTCTTGCCAAAAAGTTGAACCTGAATTTAATCAAGGCATTAAAACTAACTTCTAATTCGGAGGAAATATCAGGGATAGAGGAACCAGTAAATGATGCCATGAAGAAATAAAGGGAAATCCAAAATGTGGGACATTTGACCTTTTGTTCTTCAAGAAGTCAATGGAGTGGGGCAAGATGAGGGAAGGAGGGGGAGCTTTAGGTTAAAAGACGCTTGGGGCTGGCCTGGTGGCGCAGTGGTTAAGTGCGCATGTTCCCCTTTGGTGGCCCAGGGTTCGCTGGTTCAGATCCCAGGTGTGGACATGGCCCCACTTGGCAAAGCCATGCTGTGGCAGGCGTCCCACATATAAAGTAGAGGAAGATGGGCATGGATGTTAGCTTAGGGCCAGTCTTCCTCAGTGAAAAGAGGAGGATTGGCAGCAGTTAGTTCAGGGCTAATCTTCCTCAAAAAAAAAAAAAAAAAAAGGCTTAAGAGACCTAACATCCAAATCCTGTGTGTGGACCTTATTTGGATCCTGCTTTGCACCAATTAACTGAAAAGATAATTAAGAGATGAATATTGAAATACGTAGTGGGGAGATGATGTGATGTCTGGGATTTCTTAAAAAGAGAAGGATGAAAGGGATTAATGGAGCAAATGTGACAAAATCTTGATAACTGATGAATCTAGGTTGGTTCACGTACTATTTTCTGTATGAAAATTTTCATAAAAAATTTTTAAAGGATAGGCAAAAATGTAGTTATAATATTACTATCTAGCATAGTAGAAATGAGACAAAAACATGAAATGGGTCAAATGTAATTTTTAAATAATAAAGGGAACCATCCACATGAAAAAAATAATGATGGGAACCTGATGTACTGAAAAAAGCATTAAAATATATAAACCAAAAAAAGTTTAAAAGAAATTGCTAGAGAGGCTGGCCCAGTGGCGAAGGGGTTAAATTCATGTGCTCTGCTTCTGCTGCCTGGGGTTCGCTGGTTTGAATCCCCAGTGCAGACCCACACACCACTCGTCAGGCCACGCTGTGGCGGCATCCCACGTACAAAGTAGAGGAAGACTGGCACAGATGTTAGCTCAAGGCGAATCTCACTCACCAAAAAAAAGACAAAGAAAAAAGAAACATAGCAGTTGTAAAAATTCTGACGTTTGCAAAACAAATGAGACTATAGCAGACTGTAATAAAAAGGCTCATTTAATAGCTTATGTAGTAAGTTCTAAGCCATACGAACAGAATAACTGGAAACTGACAACATATTAGACTATAAAGAAAGCTTCAAAGTAAAAAAAAAAAAAAGAATAAGAAACTATAGCACACATCAACTAATCCCAGAGCAAATATTACATAAAACCAACAATTAATAGTCAAAGTATAAACTACAATAACACAAAACAATACAAAAATGCAGCCACTTGGAAATTGAAACACACTCTCCTAAATCTTGAATCAATGAGCAATAAAGTATGTAATTACAGACTGCTTGGAAGATAAAAATAATATGAACATTTCACATTAAAACATTCATAGCATTGAGTTGTGTGATATAAAAACTTATTACACAATACATTTTGATTACAGAAAAATCAGGATAGAGATAAGAAAAAAGTGAAAAATATTTAAAAGTTAATTGGGTTATAAATTAGTACTCATAGTTAAGTTGCATAAAAAGCTAAAAATAATTAGATCAACGGAAGAGAAAAGAACCTTCAGAAAAAGTCCATAACCTGTATCTAAGTAGCATTTTGTATCACTGGGGAAAGGCACTGATCTAAGTGTTTAAATATTTGTAAAGCAATAAGAACAGATCCTACGCTACACTAAAAATCAAAATAAATTCCAGTTACAGATTTAAATATTTTTAAAAATCCCACAAGAAACAACAGGAAAAACTGTAGGTAAATATTTACATAATCTTCAAGTGAGAGTTTTTCTAGGCATAACACCAAAGGAGAAACTAGAAACTATGATGAAAAAAAGGATAGATTGTGGGGAAAAATAAACCAGGCACTTGGATCAGCGCTGAGCTCATGTTCTTCCCCAGGGTGTGTGGCACCACCATACCCCCAAATCCTGGGCACCATCTTGGGCTGCACGTCCCACAGATTCCATTTCCTGAACATCTTTACTTTCCTCCTCTTGGGGTCCTGCTATTGCTTCTGTTCAGGCTTTGGTAATCTCCTCCCTGAGCCACCCATCTCTCCCTAAGTGGTCCCCCTGCCTGTACTCTCACCCACCTCCAGTCCATTCTTTACATTGTTGCCAAGGGGATCTTTTCAAAATGCAAATATGGTCCTTTTACTCCTCTGCTTAAAGCCCTCCCCTGGATTCCCGCTGCACACAAGCTCAAATGCAGCCTGTTACTCCGGGGTTCTCTCTTGGTACGCCGTGCTCCTTCCCCCGTTACAGCCACAGCATCCTGCTAACTGCACCTCCCACTCCACCCTTACCATCAGGCATTTGCTGTTCCTGCTCTAACGCCAGAAAATTAGGGAGATCTAGAAGATTTTAAAGGATTCTTTGTTGGGCGCCAGCACTACGCCTTAGACATATGCATATTCTCTGGGCTTAGCACTGTGCTTGGCATTTAGAAGAACCTTAATATGAATTCACTATGAATGAAAGAGAAGAAATCTAAGATGAAATTTGAGCCTTCAGTCAGGGGTTCACACCTAGTGTGGAGAGTATCACACAATCCTTGAATAAGGGGGCAAACTAGTCTATTGGTAAATGAGGACGACCATGCCTGATCTTATAGAGCACATACGAGCTTCCAGGAATTGTTCTAATCAGTTCACAGAAATACCACCTCCTTTACTCCTCACAAGAACCCTATGAGGTAGGTAGTGTATCAGCCAAGACAGTAAAGAAGTCCTCTGAAGGTGACAGCATTGCTAGTGATCCTTCTGCTGTTCTCCACCCAGAGGCTTTCTCTCGCTACTCAACTAATAGTTTCCCATGGCTCTCTTTATTTTGAAATCATCTCGTTTGTTCATTTAGTTCTTTACTGTCTTCTCTCTCACTACAATGTAAGCTTCACGGAGGCAAGGCCTGGAGGATGGCTTTAGGAAAAAGTGAAGTCGGAAACCCAGAAAAGCAGCAGTGGGTCCAGCAGGGCAGGCTAGGGCCAGGGCGCCGCAGCCACGTGGCAGGGCTTGGGAGCCAGCAATAGCTTCAAGCAGCATCCATAAACCGTGGCGGCCGGTTTGGAGTAGAGGGCGCAGGAATAATTCGGGGTGACCCTGGAGAAGGGAGAGGAGGATTCTGTACTTCGTTTGTTTGTTGTTTCTTTTACAGAAGTATAAGGAACAGTGACTTAAACTTTTTTGAGTCAAGAACTTACGAAAGTCTGAGGAACAATACAGCCTCTCTCTGAGCAAATACACCACCGCCAAAGCGCACATAACGTGAGGCATTCAACCTGGGAAGCCCACACATAGCTCCTTAGGAGCTAGGGGCTTCAAGGTAAAAAAAAATCACCCCTCACCAGAATAGTACAGTTTTTGAAAAAATTAAACGTTTTACTAAAGGATTATATCCAGGAAAGTGCGAAAATCATAAATGTACATAAAGGTCCCTTTTTAAACACTCTTGGGATCACCTAGGTTGAGTGTGCCATCTGTTTCCTGGGATACTTGGACTGATACAAAAGAATGGCAATATTACTCCCACTGTCCAATGCGCGTGCACACACATGCTTCCTTGCACCCCTCCTGGTCCAAGCACAGGGCAGTGGGTGGTGGATGCCATCTCCATGGACACAGAACCCACAGCTGGACTGAGGGCGCGGAGTCAGGCAGCACCCTCACCTGGACTGCCCCGTCTCCCTCCAGTGGGAAGCTTGGCGGGCAGGGAGGGGCCAGGGGCTTTTTTTTTTTTTAACCTGCTTTTAACTTTATAGTGATGGACACGCACAGAACACGCTCACTTCATTTGCACGTGGCTTTGTGGCTTGCAGAGGACTTTCACGAGGTATTTGGATGCCAATTCAGAGAAGTAACAAGAGGCTGGGCCCCATTCGCCCTCACATCGGTTTACCTTTCAAAGTGTGTAGTCGGGCTTGATCAAAAAGAAAGGGCAAACTAATTGCAACCGAGGCATCCACACACGCAAAAGAATGCTATTAAAAAGAGAAAATGTGCCGTACGGTTTTTGTTTTTACCTTATAAATAACACACAAAACAACCATCTTGCTGAAATTGTTAATTCACCCCAGATGGGACTCGAACCCACAATCCCTGGCTTAGGAGGCCAGTGCCTTATCCATTAGGCCACTGGGGCTTCACGCAAATGGCGGCCGATCACATGCTTCTTGAACTGTGACGCCGCGGAGCTGAATAATGACGTCAACAGGAAGCTCTCAGGAGCAAAAGCCGCTCGGATGCAGGCCTCACTCCCAGCTCCAGGGGACGGGAGCAAGGGTCAGGAGCGGGTCCGTAGGCCTGTGTGTGTCTAAAACAAGGACAGTTCTGGGATTCGGCTGAGGTACAGGTGTGCCATCTCTCCTCGGGATTAAAACGTTTCGACCACGAAGGGACTCGAACCCTCAATCTTCTGATCCGAAGTCAGACGCCTTATCCATTAGGCCACGCGGTCTCCCTGCGTACACACCGTTACCTAAATGCCTATTTAGTGATCTCTGGATGCACCAGCGATGATGCGGGGCTTAAGCACCGTAGCCCGGCTCCCTTCCCCGCCACCCCTCTGACGCACTCTGTGGCCCAGCGCGCTCAGTCCCCTCCGGCTCGAGTCGCCGGCGCCGCCACTAGCAAAGGGGCTGTACTTGGCCGGTGCATTTGGGCCCACTGGGCGTCGCGACCGCATGGCCTAAGGGGATAAGGCGTCTGATTTCGGATCTGAAGATTGAGCTTTTTGAGTCCCTTCGTGGTCGGCTTCCTTTTGGGCGAATGGCTCGCGCCCTTCGGTGGCGAGGGGTACAGCAATCCCGCGGGGCTTCGTTTGCGGGCTCGTTCTGCCCTCCCTCCTCGTCCCCGTCCCCGTCCCCGGTCCCTGGGGCCGCTTGGCACTCGCCTTCCAGGGAGTTCGCTCCTCTCCGTGGAACTGCGCGCCGCCGGGCGCCCTCTGGTCTCAGCGGACACTGTCCAATCACCTCACCCTGAACTCTCGCGTTTTGCGTAGCCCAGCTGGCTTCCCGGGACCTGGACTCGGTGTCGGGGTGGCGGTGCGGCCGCCGGCGTGGTGGAACCGCGTGAGATCTGTGCGCGTGCGGGTGCACGCCACCACGCACTATCACAGACCACGTGGCGCTGGCTTCTTATCGCGCCCCAGTGGCCTAATGGATAAGGCACTGGCCTCCTAAGCCAGGGATTGTGGGTTCGAGTCCCACCTGGGGTGGTGCGTGCTCAGACCTCTTCCCATAGCAACTTTTGGTACCTGGGACCCAGGGGCTCCATGTGCCTCAGCACTGCGCCGCCCAAGGACCCCTGCCAACCTTCTGCCGGGCAGCTTACAGGGCCTGGTGTTTGCAATCAGGATGTCTGCACGTCCTGTATTCCCGGCTCCGGGCTCAGTGTCGCCCTCGCCCCCGCGTTCCCGAGTGTCCTGGGGACACTGCACCCTTAAGCAGGGACAAGTCCTGCTCTCTAGTCTTGACCTGTGAGCTATACCAAAATTGGGGGCTGTTGGGTGAACCCTTCAGTCTTTGGCCCGCAGTTCCCGAGCCCGAACGTACTCACGGTCTTTACTGCGGTCGAACAGCGGTGGAGTGGACTCCAGTACCTGAAACTGGGAAATATCCAAAAAGTTGCCTTTACCCCAGGTGGGACTCGAACCCACAATCCCTGGCTTAGGAGGCCAGTGCCTTATCCATTAGGCCACTGGGGCTCGCGGCACACATTTGCAGCTTCTCTGCTCCTAGTCTGCGGCCGGACTCCGGGTCTTCAAGGCAGGGCTCAGCCGGGCGCACGTTTGCCGAGGGATGCAGTGTCGGGGATGCGCGCAGACAGGCCCTCTGGAGCTCGCGAACGACCGCGAGGAGGCGGGAAGACACTACCGTGGGAGGCGAGCTGACCAACCTCCAGCCACCCGCGCCGGGAAGCACAGTGGGGGCCGGGCGGCCGGCGCTGGGGCTGCCCGACCACCTGGACCATGGTAGGCGAACGCTCAGATTTGGAGGCATTTCCTTCCTACCATCGAGCCACTGTGTCCACCTCTACAGAACCGACAGAAAATCCAGGAATTTTAGGAAAAAGTAGTATAGGAAACGAACGAGAAGAGATTAGCATCAATCATGAATATTGAAACATAAACACTGAAAATCGTCACTGTCACAAGACGATATACAACTAAGAGGAACAAATCCTTCCAGTCTAATAGAAATATACACATAAACATATAATGTATAGAAAAGAAATGTATCAGCCAAATAGATACTTCACTCTAATATTTTATTACTTTAAAACTGTTATACAAAAAGTAATAGAAAGAATAAACATTTTTAAACGTTACGCAAGTTTAACATCCATATTAAAACCCATGCACATCTGAAAGTTGTAACAGCAGAAGCTTCAGCCAAGGTCAGCATTTATTACTCGTGGTGCCTGCGTTGAGGCCTTGCCTGTCCATCCCCAGCATCCCAGGGTACAGGGACTTGGACACGTTCTTCTTCCTTTCTTTCTCCCTCCAACAGGCAGAGTCTGCAGAAACCTTCTCCTTCCTCCCTTAACTTCAGCAAGAAGGAATAATTTAACCTACCTGGCTCCAGTCTCCTCCCTTGAGGATGCCTCCCTTTAAGTCAATCAATTGTCTGTTTGTTGAGGTGCAACATTCATGCAGCAAGGTGTACAGATCTTAAGGTTACAGCCAGATGAGATGCAGGACACTTCCAGCACCCCAGAAGGCTCCCTGTGCCTCCCCCCAGCCAATCACCAGACCCTCCTCCCCACCCCCCACCCCCGCCCCCGCAAATACCTTCCCAACTTTCATTACTACAAAGCCGGTTTGCCTTGGGGTTTTTTTTGTTGTTGTTTGGTGAGGAAGATTGGCCCTGAGCTAAACTCTGTTGTCAATCTTCCTCTTTTTGCTTGAGGAAGATTGTTGCTGAGCTAACATCTGTGCCAGTCTTCCTCTATTTTATGTGAGATGCCGCCACAGCATGGCTTGATGAGTGGTGCTAGGTCTGTGCCTGGGGTCTGAACCTGCAAACCCCAGGCCACCAAAGCAGAGCATGTGAGCTTAACCACTATGCCACTGGGCCAGACCCTGCCTTGTGCTGAACTATGTGCAAATGGAATCATAGTCTTTGGTAGCCTGGCCTCTTCTGCTCAACGTTGTGCCTCTGATTCACCCATGTGCACTCTTTTGCCCTTAGTTTTTGTTAAGGATGGTTCCTACCCCTGTGCTCTACTCTGTCCCCCAGTTTGTTCTGCTTCTTTTTACTTCTCCTTCCCCTTTGCGTGTCTCAAATGCTTTTCCAGGTCCCTCCACATGCCACGAATATCTTCTGAGGGCCTCACGATTCCAGCACTTTGTTCCAGAGTCAACCCACAGGGATGCCTTCTTGGTTTCCTGCTGCCACCTTCTCCCCGGGTTCTGCCTTGCCTCATCCTCAACCGCTCCTCTCCATTCCCAAGACTACTTGTGCCCCTCCCTCCTGCGTCTCCCAGCTGCAACCTCACTCCCCAGCTCCAGGGCTCCATTCCCCCTCCTGGGCATCACTACCTCAGGCCCACAGTCAGCTCCTTGCAGGCAAAACCGTCCTCATCATCAACCACCCTCCCAAGCCTGCTGCCTTTGTGACTTTCCTGTCTTGATATACAGCGTCACCCATGTCACACACCTGCTTCCACTCCACCTGGGCCAATTTTCTGTCCCCATAATTCTTTTGCATCTGCTGTTTTCTCTGTCCCTGTTGCCACTGCCCTAATTCCAGTTCTCTGATTGCTCACATGGGTCAGTCCACCAACCTGTGCTCACTTACCTGCAATCTTTCCTCGTCCATTCACTGTCACATTAATCTTCCCCTGCCGGCCTCTGGAGGGGTAGAGCCTAAAAGTCTTAGCTGTCACATTTAAGGCCTCTCTAGAGCTGGCTCCCACTCAATGTGGCAGACGTGTCTTCCACAGCTCTTCATCCCCGGGGTTCCAGCCAAACTGGGCTATTAATCATGGCTAAATTTCCCAGAGTGGGTGCTCAGTGCCATTGACCACTTATTCACCTAAATCCCACAACCACTGGATGAGACAGCACTGATAGCATCATCCCTAGTTTACAGATGGGGAAACTAAGATTCAGAGAGGCTAAGGAGTTTGCCCAAAGCCCATAGCTGCGGGTGGCGGAGGGCAGGCACGGACCTGGGGCAGTGTGGCTTCAGAGCCCATTCTCGGCACTATAGTTCACTGTCCCGGCCACAGGCAGGGCCCTTGGCCACACTGGAGCCTTCAGGTGGTAAGTTCTTACCTTGTTCGCATGGCCAGCCCTCCCCTCCTTCAGGCCCCTTTCAAGCACCTCGAGTACATCTTCTCTGCCTTCCAGCTGGAACTAGCTGCTTCTCTGTCTCCCGCAATCTACTTAGACCTTTCTTAAGCTATTTACCACGTTTTGGTCACATTACTGTAACAGGAATCTATTCTCCTTCTCAGCTTTTATCATTACCTAGTTTAATGTAAATTCTCTGGAAGAAAAAGACTTTGTTTTGTTCACTTCTGATCCCCTGGGACCTCACCCAGTTTCTGGCTTTCACTATTTGTTGAATTAATGAATGAACTAATGTATGTTGCCCTTCCTTGCATATGAGCTTCCGCTCCCTGCTAGGCTCTGTGTCCCCTGAGGACAGGGACCATGTTTTCCACATCTTCTGTATTTTGTAAGAATCACTGGTCGATGACTTTCTCCCGTTTACACTTACATGAATAACAAGGGCCCTGCTCACGTATGTACCACTCCAGGGCATTATCTTGCATTTAGTGCATCACCGTGCAGTATTTGCCAAATGAGTGAAGTAGATCAAAGTGACAGAGAACATTCTAAGGCATTTGTACACGCCAGAGAATGTGCTACTGTTACGCTGGCCTGGGTGCTTCCCATACCCATAGGATTGCAAAAACCTCTTTCCAGTTCCAACTCACTCCTTTCGTGCCTCCAAAGCCCCAGACTGCGACAGCACCTAACTCACGACACTCCTTCCCGCTCGGTGCTCCCCTATTACCTACATTTCTTCAAGTCTAAACTCTTTAACTTGAATTCAAGAGTCTCCACATCAAGCATCTCCCTCCCTCTCTAGACTTACCTCTCGCAATCTCCTGCACCAATCCACCATTCAGATGGCTTCCTCCTCTTCTCCACCAGCCTTTTCTTGGGTCTCCTTTATTCATACTGTTCCCTTCACCTGACGTGACCTCCTCTCGTCTCTACTGATTAAAATTCTCTACCTTTTTCAAGGCCCAGCTCAGATGCCCACTCACCTGCCTCCTACCTGACTGTGTATTCCTGGAGGGCAGACACCACAACTCATTCCTCTGTTTCCCCCTGGCTGTGACAAGCAGTCAGTGCCAGTCAATAACTGTTAGGCAGAGTTCAACTGAGAGAAAAGGGAGGAATTCTGTTCTGATGCATTTGGAATGAGAGGGAAGCCCACTGCATTTAGAATTTTATTGCAGCTAATGTATCAAATAGATAATTAAGGTTTGACAACACGTGATTGCTTATAAAGACCTTTGCAAACAGTGACTGCAACCAGTGCAATTGAACACTCTCATGATGGCTCCAGTGTTAGACAAACGTTAACAACCACGACCAACAAAGAAGTCGCCTGCTGGTGTTAGAGCTCCCTCGGCTGCAGCTGCCTGCACGCCCTGAAGAGGGCCTTTGCCGGCTCTGGAGGATGACTTCAGTCCATATCTACCCTCCTGCTTGTCTTTATGGTAGAATTTATTCTCTTTTTTCTCAGCCTTTCCCGATTCATGTTTTCTATCCTGAAAACAAAAAGACGGCAATTAGTCCCAGACGCCCAATCAGTGCTTTTCAAAGTGGGAGAGGAGCTGGCAGCTCAGGGGAAGCAGAGCAGCCGCATCAGCAGGCGGCAGCTGGCGGGGAGCCTCCACTCCGGGTGGGTCTTCTCCCATTCCCGGGCTCCTCCGCCTGTCTGCCGGGAGGGCGTGGACTTCACCCTGCCTCCTTCCTTCCCTGTGCGGCCCCTCGGCCACACGACTCGGCTGAGACGCTTGGGGCATTTTCTAGTACCTGATTCTCTGTAGCACAGCATCTTCTTTGGATGGCTCCTTGGCTGGCTGGCTGGCCTCAGCGATCATGTCTCGAATTTTCTGGAGGCAATCTGCCAGATTTCGGAACTGATAGCGGCTGCATTCAGAGGTGAGTATCAACTCTCCTGACCTGTTGATCTTATTTTTATGCTGCAGAGAACAAAGGCAAAACCAGAGTTCTACAGAGCAAAGGTTTAAAAGCGACTGAGGGATTATAGAAAAAGAAGGGGGCCAGTGGTTACCGTGATGGCCATTTTCTGTCGCACAGGCTCTGCAATCCAGTCGGCAGTTGCCAAATGGAACCTGACTTCAGCCTTGGAATTCACTGTAAATAAAGAGAGGAGGGAGCATGGGTCACTGAAACTCTTGGGCTCAGCATCCGGTGGCTGGTCACCATCCTGAAACAAAGGGGTGAGACACCCAACCAGGCACATTTCTATCCTGTATCAATTTGGGGATACAAAGTTGGCCACAGAAGAAGCCTGCAAAGATAGTAAGGCACTTCTGGACAAAAATAAACTTCCAGGAACTGAATGCCCATTGTTTCTCTTACAGTTTATTGGGTTCTGAAAAGAACGGGGGGGATGGGTTCCCTAAGAATGAAGGAAACCTGTGCTTGGAGCTGGTTGCCAACTCACACTGTGATTTCCCTTTGTTTAGACTCAACAAGCCAAGCCTAGTCTTGGCAACCCACAGCTGAGCCGGCGAATCAGACCACATTCAAAAGAATAAAGAGGATTATTATAAGCTGGTGGTATTGAAGCTTCTGCTAAAAAAATCTCTTTATTCCACATGAACGTAAACAAGTCCGTCTCTCAGCTAAGTTTTAAAATGAAAGAAAACAACAAGGTACCCTGTACCTTTGTTAACATTCTGGCCCCCAGGACCACTACTCCGGCAATAAGATATTGTCAAGCGATCTGTAAAACAGAACATACACCAAAAAAATGATTATCCCATCGCAAAATGTGCAAACTGTTAATTTACGATCAACATAACTATCCCTATTACATATCTTTCAATGACTTTTGATATATAAACAGAACATTCAGATCAGTAAAGTCAGAAATTATTTACAGATGTCAAAACTAAAATCAAGGGCCAGCCCTGTGGCCTAGTGGTTAAGTTTGGTGCGCTCCACTTTGGTGGCCTGGGTTTGCTTTCCGGACGCAGACCTACACTATTCATCGGCAGCCACACTGTGGCAGTGACCCACATACAAAATAGAGGAAGATTTGCACGGATGTTAGCTCAGGGTGAATCTTCTTCAAGTAAAAAGAGGAAGATTGGCAACAGGTGTTAGCTCAGGGTAAATCTTCCTTAGCAAAAAAAATTAAAATATAAATAAATAAAATCAAGAGTAAGGGACTTTGTCTGGGCCACAGAGACAACAGAGGATGTAAAATTATGACCTGGGTTGTCGGCTTCTGGTCCAGTACATTCCACCAGATCTGGCTGCCCTAGCTTTTTGCTGTTTATTTAAAAGCAAGGACTCTTTCAAAAGCTCAGACTAAGGGACAAACTTAGTTCAATGTTGTATTTCATTAAGTGTGGTGGATGTGGAATCCCAATAGACTGTAAGCTCCAAGAAGGCAGGAGTGTGTCTAGTTCATCACGTGTTTCCAGCGCCTCGCTCACGGTCAGTGTTTACAAACACCTGCTGGATGAATGCGTACTTGACTTGGAGCTGTGAGGCCTTCCTTCTAACACTGGCTCAGCCACTGACTGACTATGTGATCCTGGCAAAGTCCCGCTGCTTCTCTGGGTCTCAGTTTTGTTTGTCTTTTGAATCTGTACAATGAGGTTTGTCCTTCTCTTTTCGTAATTCATGAAAAGCAGCCTCATAGTGTCTGAGGAAAGCAGGGAAGGGGTGGTAGTGGGAAACTTCAGAAGACTGCATGGTGGGGCCGGCCCTGTGGCTGAGTGGTTAAGTTCGTGTGCTCTGCTTCGGCGGCCCAGGGTTTCGCTGGTTCAGATCCTGGGTGCAGACATGGTACCACTCCTCAGGCCACACTGAGGCGGCGTCCCACATGCCACAACTAGAAAGACCCACAACTAAAATATACAACTATGTACTGGGGGGATTCCAGGAGAAAAAGCAGGAAAAAAAAAAAAAGAAGACTGGATGGTGAGCCACAAATGCTTTGGGCGGCAAAGAAGTGTGGCGCCATGGTGGTGGAGAGCAGGCCTCAGCGGGCAGATGGGTGACCCATCTTGGGACTGCTCCGAAGAGGCTTTTCTCCTTTTGAAAAATCAAATTAACTAATATTCCTGAACAGGTAACGAATGCACGCGGTACTGCAGGGGGACGGTTCTGCCACGGTGTCGGCAACCTTGCCTGCATCCACACAGGCCACCGAGACACCGCCTGCACTGCAGCTGAGGACGTCTTCGCAGGAACGCCTGTGATCCTCCCAGAGCACAGAAGCACGGCAGGCAGGTGAGGGCTGCCACATGGCCATTTCCCACTGCCTCCCTGTCTCCCCTGGGCGCTGTCACGAGACAGTCTCTTCATCTCTGGTCTGATGAGACAGGCTTTCTGCCTCCTCCAGCCACATGCACGCCTCAGGACACAGCTGCAGGCTAACACACTGCCGAGCTGTGGCCACAGGGTCCTCTCCCTTGTGATGTAGTCACCTGGCCTCTTTGTTTCAGTGTCACCCTGAACAAGGGCAACAAGGAGCCGGCACCTCTGGCTTCTCTTCCTTTCACTGTCTCTGGACATCATAAACTCTCTGAATCTAAAAAGGGCTCGTTGTTTCTTTACGCCTGTCAGTCCTTGCCTCACGCTTGATGGGTGCACGATTCTAAAGTTATGCAAACAGTTTACAGGGAGAAGTCCCCCACTCCTGTTGCCCAGCCACCAAGTTTGTCCTTTCCTCTCCGCTCCCCAAGGCAGTCCTCATATCCAATTTCTTGTACATCCTTTCAGATCTATGTATATATACAAAAGTATACATTTCAGATATACATACACAATAGACAAATGGTAGCTTACTACATAGACTCTTGTGCACCTTACCTTTTTCAAATAATGATCACTTCACCTCTTGTAAAGATGGTTCCACGTCACAGAAGCATCCTGTGCTCTCCATTTGTGCCGCAGGCCACACAGCATTGCAGAGTGCCTCCATGATCATTTTGCATTTTTGCTATTCTAAACAAGGCTGCAAAGACTCCACTTTTGCATACCCAAAGACAGTTTCTTTTTTTTTTTTTTAAAGATCTTATTTTTCCTTTTTCTCCCCAAAGCTCCCCAGTACACAGTTGTGTATTTTTAGTTGTGGGTCCTTCTAATTGTGGCATGTGGGATGACGCCTCAGCATGGCTTGATGAGTGGTGCCATGTCCGCGCCCAGGATGCGAACCAGCGAAACTCTGGGCTGCCAAAGTGGAGCATGCGAACTTAGCCACTCGGCCATGGGGTTGGCCCCCACCAAAGACAGTTTCTTTACTTTCATTAGGCTGGAGAGATCTAGAAGGAATGTGTGAGGGGTGAGGGAAATGACAGATTTTTTTATAAAACAAAATTACTTACCCAGAGGAATGTCATTGTTGGCTTGCTTTGCATCATCCTGTAATGCAACATACACAGCGTCAAATAAATATTACCTGCTGGGTGACTTCTAACTGTTCCAGGACAACCAAAGAAATGATGTAAAGCCATAAGGCAAATGTAATACAACGATTTTCAGGTCCCCAGCAAAATCACATCAGAATGACAGAAAAAGCTTCCCCAGACTCCCAGAGGTACCACCTCAGAAACACTCTTCCAGGAAAATGGAGCTGACCTCTCCAGCCTTCCCTGCCCCCACTTTAGCTAGTGTTGGGCACCATCAGAGGCCTGCCTCCAGGGAGGCGGGAAAGGCACCACAGTACACACACATCAGGGAGACTCCAAAAGGAATGCCTTCTGCAACCCGGAGCAACAAACCTACTGGGCTGCCCTGTCCCTTCTCAGGCCACAGGAGGCTCACAGGGCAAGCTGACAGCCTTGAACAGTAACTAGCACATCGGCCTCAAGGCTTTGTGTCAGACAGAACGACCTGCTCCAGGATTTCTCACCTCCACATCTCTCCCGTGTTGTTCCTCAGTAGCAAAGCTCTCCAGCCTTAAATCCTCACGTCCACGTGCCCAGTGCAAACACTTCCCTGCGGCAGCTCTTCTGGCCGTCCAAGCCCATCCTCCCTCGCCTGCAGCCACTCTGGCTGTGTCTGCATCTGAGAAGCATCTGCGGTGGAATCCTCCTCCCACTCCACCTCTCTGCAGTACTGAGACCGTGGACCACGCCTCCTTGAAGTCTGCTCTTGCACTGCCTTCTGAGCTGTCCTCTCCAGGTTTCCTCTCACCTCCCTATGACTTTCTCACTCTCCTTTGCCTGCTCTTTGCAACCTTTAAACACTGACATGACCCTGAAATCCTTTTTCTTTGTCCTACTCTTTCCCTAGAACATTTCATCCATCTATGTCTATCTTACTAACAATCTGAAGTAGCTCCCCAGCACTCTCTATGACAGCACCCAGGTCTATTCATTACTTCTCACTACCTGATATGTTGTTCCCACTTGTTTACTGTCTGCTCCTTCCACTAGAACATAAGTTCCACGAAGCACGGACCCTATCTGTTTTGTTTCTTGTGACCGTATCTGCAATGCCTGAAACCGTGTCCGACATAGTAGGTACACAACACACTTTTTGTGTAATGAAAGAACAGACAAATGAATGTTATTGCCACTTTCTCACTTCAATTAATGGCAACTCAATCCTTCCACCACTCAAGGCTGCAGACTTCAATTCTTTTATTCCCACTTTTCATAGAAAATCCATTAGCAAATCTTATAGGTTTTCCTTCAGAATGTATCCAGAACCTCATCAATTCTCATGACCCCTATTGCTTCCACCCTGCTTATCATCTCTTGCCTCTATTACTGCAAACTCCTAAATGGTCTTCCTGTTCTTGCCATTCTGCAGTCTATTCTCTATAAGGTTCTGTAAGAGTGATCCTTGGAAAGCTAAGCTGGATCATTCCGCTCCTCTGCCTCAAACCCTCCAACACGTCTCCATCGCATTCAGAGTAAAGCTAAAGGCCTGTAGGCCACATAAACGGGCCTCCCCCACCCGCTCCCTCTCCTCTTTAGCTTCATCTCCTCCCACTCCCCTGCTCCCACTGGCCTGCTTGCTGTTCCTTGAACAAGTCGAGCATGCTACTGCTTTGAGGTGGGGGCACCTGCTGTTCCCTCTGCAGGGATCCGATCTCCCCACTACTGTCCTTGCTCAAATGTCACCTTCTCAGAGGCCTTTCCAGACCATCCTGCTTAAAACTGCAACCCTAGCCCTACCTTAGCACTCCTTCCTTCTGGGCTTTATTTTCTCCAAAATACTTATCACCACCTCACATACTCTATATATTACTTATTTTATTTATTGCCTGTCTTCCTCCATTAGAAAAGATCAGCTCGGCAAGCACTGGGATTTTTGTGTTTTGCTCACTTCTCTATCCCAATGCCTAGGCACACAGAATGCTTTCAACAGAAGTTTGTTGAATGAGTGAATCAATGAATGAATGTCCTCTTCCAGTCCTGTAGGTGGAAACTCAAAAGAATTGGCTGGGTCCTCTCTCTCCGGGTTGGGGGCCTGATAAAGCGCCTGTACACAGCGGGCTGTCAATAAATGCTTCCTGAAGAAACGAACAAGAATGCCTGTTTCCTCAGGCGTGCTGGGGTTCCTAGAGGCCATGGACAGTGTAACTTTCCGAAAGGTTCCAAAAGGGAGTAAACAGCTTGCCAGCCTCTGGCCTTTGTGGTCCACTCTGGAAGGCCAGAAAGCCCACGTTTTCTCTTGGGACAAGAATTTGGGCCTGGGGGCCGGGGAGCTAACGCGGAAAAGCTCGTGGTCCTGTGAGACACACATCCAGCATGCTCTCCTGGCGTCCGCACACCTCGAGCCACGCCAGGACCCGCCCAGCGACCCCAGTCCCTGGTTGCTCGGGCAACCAGCTCCCTCCCGCCGCGACCGCCACGTTCTGCGCGCGGCGGCGCCTTCAACCAGCTCCACGCCCGGCCACTGGGGCCCCGGGTTCCTGATGTCACCCAGCAGAGGCAAAACGCCCCTTCCGTCCGACCCTGCCGGCTCACCGGGACCCTCCAGGCGGTGTCCGAGCCCCGCGACTCGGGGTAGAGCTTGTCCAAGCTGTAGATGCTCTGGAACTCGGTACCGTATACCTGTTTGTGCAGAGCCCGGCAGGGGCAGCGCGCAGGCGGCGGCAGCAGCCAGGCTCCGGCTCGGCTCAGACCCCAGCACAGGTACCGGGTGGCCGCCATGTTCGGGTCTCGCGGCCGCTTCCGGTGGGCACCTCTTTCCGCGGTCCGCGAGCTCGCGCTTCCCTCAGGACTTTGGTTCCGTGCGGTCTAAAGTGCCCGCCGGCGAGCTGAGCTCCCGGCATTGCTTTCCTGCGGCACCTGTTGGAGGCTCTCCATCCGCTGCCTCCAGAGCCCTGGTTGGCGCTCTGAGTTCCGCTGCCGCGGTGGGGAAGACGCTGGCTCTGAGCTGGCTCTCAAGGGAGCCTGAAGGCAAATGGAGGTACTATGGACAATCAGACCGGGGCAGCTCCTGGGCAGATGTGACTGAGCATGTCCGCTGCAGGCAGCGCATGCGCCAATCATGTATGCAAACACTTTATGTAACCTGCAAAATGTAAACATTGTATGTCATCTGTTGGCTATATGCAGCTTTTGTCTAGTAGTCATATAAAAGCGGCTACAAGGGGCGCTACTGCGCTCCCAGCGTCTATCGGCCAGAGTGAATAAATATGTCTGCTTTGCCATCGGCTGCGCGCACCTTTTCCCAATTCCCCGAGCCCCGTGGTCCAGGCCTCCGCCGTTTCTCTCCTGCATACACTTGGCGCCGGCAGGATTCCGAGGTGAGTGGACCTGCGGCTCCTGAGGCTGACGGGACGGACATGTGGCCACCCGCTAGTATGTGGTTCCCGGTGGCGGAAGTCCAGCTGAATTGGGCCCCTGCGGAAGGGTGGGAGTCCGTGGCTGGGACCCCGGTCAGCATCGAGACGGCTCTGCGTAGCCTGCGAGAGCAGGTGCCGGAGAAGGCTCGGCCTGCCGTCGGACGGGCTGGCTGGCTGTTTTTGACGGCCTTAAGCCGCAACTTGGCTTCTGCCCTGCGGGATGCTGCTCAGATATGGGAGCTGCGGGCCAAGGAGGAAGCCCTGGAGGCGCAGGTGCGACAGTTGGAACGGGAGCTGGAAGTGGCACCTCGCAGCGAGACGGCGGAGGACGCTGAGGACTGGGACGTAGAGGAAGCACGTCCTGTCCATGCTCGGCTAGTAATCCAGCAAAAGGTAAAGCATGAGCAGCTCTTGGGTCCAGGAGGTGTCACCCAAGGAGCCCCGATCGTGACAGAGTTCACGGCGTATAGCCCCTATATGCCAACAGAACTGCGGGACCTGTGTAAGCAATGTGGGCAGTGGCCAGGTGAACCCATACCGGCCTGGCTCCTGCAGCTGTGGGATGAGGGGGCTGGTAGTATAGTCTGTACTCCTGGACCAGATGGAGAAGCTAGCCTCCATCACGTTGCACCCCTCCCGCAACCGCAGCAGAATAGCCGCCGGCTAGCCCAAGGGCATGGGAAACACTCCATGGTGGAGTAGGTGACTGCTGCTGCCCAGACAGTGTGAGATAATGCCGGGGAGCTCCCAGAGACTGGGAGCCAATGGCAGACCTGTGCAGAACTGGTTCCAGTTATCCGTGAATTGGGAATTTGGCAAGCCATTTGTAGCCTGAATACCTGGGGCCCAATGACTAGCACTTTATGCCCAGGATGAAGGATTCGGTTCTTAACTCCGCCGGTGTAATGTTTTTGGGTCCTTGGTGGCCATTTTGGCACCCGATGTGGGGCATTGGATACATGAGGTAACCGCTGCAGTGGCCACTTTGGGGGACATAGAAGGCTGACGGAGAAAACGGAGCCTGTCCCATGGCAGGGGGTGCCCAAGCAGAGAGCAGGCTCAGTGGAGGAAGGGCCCAAGTGAGTCACCCATATGCAAATATGGATAGACCTGCTAGCTGCTGGCATTGATCAGAGGACAATACATCAGCAAACTAATGTTGGCTTGATGGCACTGTGGCGCCAGTTGAAGCCTGAGCAACAGTTCCAAAAGACTGTGGGAACGGAAAAGAATCTCGGCAAGAGCAGACAGGTAAGCCTCCGGGACTTTATGCAGCCCTCAGGAGGCAAGCCCATGTACCTCTTTGACTAGGGGGAAGGCCAAGGTGCCCGGCTTGGGGGATCCCCAGAGGACTGGAGGCCACATGTGGTACTTGCAATTCACTGGTCCCCCACCAATGTGCAGCGTGTGCTGGCATTGGTAGATACCGGAGCTGATTGCAGTCTGATTTATGGCAACCCGGATAAGTTTCCAGGGAAGCTGGCATATGTTGATGGCTATGGAGGCCGTATAGTAAAAGTGAAGCCAGTGTCTCTGTCCCTTGGCATTGGCCATTTGCTGCCCCAAGTGTACACAGTGTGTCTCCTATCCCCGAGTATGTTCTGCGGGTGGATGTCTTGCAAGGACTGCTCCTGCAGACAATCATGGGTGAGCTCTGCCTACGGGTGCATGTAGTTAAGACTGTTGTCCTGGGGCATACACACCACTCACCGCAAGTGTTGCTGGTGCCACGATGTGTGGTTACCACCTGACAGTATCGCACAGACTATCGTAAAGTTGGAAGAGGTTGGGATCATGCGATCCACTCACAGCCCTTATAATTCCCTGGTTTGGCCTGTGAGGAAGCCTGATGGTGCATGGTGTATGACTGTGGAGTACTGGGAATTAAATAGTGACTCCTCCATTGCATGCTGCTGTGCCCTCGGTGCATGACATAACGGATCAGCTGACTGTCTGATTGGGACAGTACCACTATGTTGTGGATCTTGCCAATGCCTTCTTTTCCATTGATATTGCCACTGAGAGTCAAGATCAGTTTGCTTTCACCTGGGATGGCAGACAATAGACTTTTTGTGTGTTGCCACAAGAATACCTGCATAACCCCACTATTTGTCATGGGCTCATTGCTCAAGATTTATCTGCTTGGGCTCACAGTGATACAGTGCTTGTATTTCACTATATTGATGATGTTATGTTAACCTCTGACTCTCTTGCAGATCTAGAGCAAGCTGCTAATTCCCTGTGGAGGCATCTGGCAACATATGGTTGGCTGGCCAACGATGCCAAAGTCCAGGGACCTGGCTTACCTGTGAAATTCTTGGGGGTTGTCTGGTCGGGTAAGACGAGAGTGATACCTGAGACAGTCATTGATAAAATACACGCGTACCCCCTGCCAACAACTGTAGCTCAACTGCAAACATTTCTGGGCCTGCTGGGGTACTGGCAAATGTTTATCCCTCATTTAGCCCAGGTGGTGAGACCCCTATATGCTTTGGTAAAGAAGGGAGCCCTGTGGGACTGGACGGATGCTGCGGACCAAGCGTTTAAGGCCGCCAAGCGTGCTGTGCAGCAGGCACAAGCTTTACAGGTGGCTGACCCAGGACGGCTACATGACTTGGATGTCCATGTTACCCAGGAGGGTTTTGGCTGGGGCCTGTGGGAACGGCATGACCAGGTACAAGCCCATGTCGGGTTCTGGTCCCAACTGTGGAAAGGAGTGGAAATATGATATTCTCTAGTGGAGAAACAGTTGGCAGCCGCATATGCCACCCTGATAGTGTTTGAGGCTATCACATGAATGGCCCCTGTTCGGCTTAGAACCATGTACCCCATTCAAGGATGGCTCCGGTCACGGGCTACCTGTCCACAGTCTGGCGTGGTCCAGACCCCTACCTTGTCAAAGTGGGGGGGCTTATCTAGAAGAAAGGAGCTCGGAGGAATTATAGCAAGTATTAGGGCCGGTTGAGTTTCTCGCTGTGGGGGAACAGATTCCGACAGCTCCTCTAGAGATAGAGCCCACGCCCTATGCTGAGGGGAAGCCCCCTATCCTGGAGAATGCCTGGCATACTGATGGTTCTAGTAGGGGGCCGGCTGCTATGTGGACAGCCATAGCTGTGCAGCCAAGCACTGATGCTATTTGGTTTGATACTGGCACCGGCCAAAGCAGCCAGTGGGCAGAATTATGGGCTGTCTGGATGGTTATCGCCCATGAACCAGGGCCTTTAGCTGTTTGTACAGACAGCTGGGTGGTGTACTGGGGATTGGCCCTATGGTTATCTCTGTGGGGGGCTCAGCAGTGGTTGGCCAGAAACCGCCCTATGTGGGGGCAGGCCATGTGGTAGGAACTGTGTGCCTTGGGCCATGAAAAAGAGGTGACAGTGTATCATGTTCCCAGCCATATGCCTCTCACTGCTCCTGGGAATGATGCTCTGGCCCGTGTGAGATGGCTAGAAAGGGCCCTGTCTGCAGATGTGGCACACTGGCTACATCGACCCCTAAATCATGCAGGGAGCAAGACCATGGGAACAGTGAGTAAGCGCTGGGGGCTACCCGGCACATGGCAACAAAAAATGACAGCATGTCAAGAATGCACAGTATGTGCCCAGGCCTTTCCTAATAGAAGGAAACTAGTGTCCACACAGCAGCAAGTAGCTAGAGGGCGTGTGCCCTTGGTCCGATGGCAGGTAAACTACATCAGATCGTTACCAAAGACCAAAGGTGCGGACACTTCAAGCCGTGCAGGTACTCTGTGCTCTTCATGGTCAACCCTTGATCGTGGAGAGCGACAAGGGGACACACTCTACAGGACAAGAAGTCCAGTGGTGGACCAGTACCACGGACATTCAATGGCTTTTCCATACTCCTTACAACCCGGCTGCTGCTGGGATAATAGAGAGGTACAATGGGCTTTTAAAGCAGGGCTTACACACAACCATACAGCCCCCCCTTGTTGCGAGGCTGGGCAACTCGGTTGTGGCAGGTGCTGATGGTGTTAAAAGCCTCAAAAGGGAGGGCCAGCCCCTGTAGAGGCATTGCTACATGGCAGCGTAGCCCCCATACAGCTGCAAGTAATAACCACTGATGAGCTACTAAAGCCTGCTTATGGCCAAAAGGGAAACATTCTCTTGCCGGCCCCAGCGTGCCGCAACGTGCGGGAGGCACAAGAATGGGAAAGGCCTTGGAAGATAAAAGCCCCTCACTGCAGGTGGCTGGCACTTTTAGCGCCTTGGGGACTTGGGGAACAATGAGACTTACATGTCACCCCGTGGGTGACTAGCACTTGACCCCCTCGGGTAACTGTCAGGCTGCCACAGACTGATGCTGGTTCTATCCTGAAGGGGACGTATGTGATTTCCACGTGGCCAATAATGGGTTCCCCTGTACTGCTCCATGTGGAGCTAGCGCGTGCAGCGCCTCTGCAGGCAGAAAAGATGAGGTATCAACGGCCGGAAAGGCCCCCGTTGGCAGCCACCCTCTTGTCCCAGGATAAGAGACTAGCCTGCATTCTGCCAGAAGGACGTGATTTGCCTCTCCTAGTTCCTATCACTGCTTTGTCCTTTTGCCCATAGATGGAGTGTGGCGAAGAGTGTTGTGGAATGGGCGCACACCTATGCTGAGGTGGCCAAGGTATCTAACTGCTGGGTGTGCACAGAACTGCCCACCAGCACTGCAGAAGGCTTGCCGTGGCACATCCTCCCTGCTTCAGAAGGGAGCTGGACCTGGCTGCGTTCCTAGGGACCCACCGATGCTCAGTGGGACCAAAGAAGGCGCCAGGTGGACCAGCAGCTGTACCGACAACGTGGACATAAATGGCCCTCAGCGACCCCAAGCCTCTGGGATGGCTATGAGTGGTTACCCAGGGAGGCTGTTGCACTCCGCACGTCTATGCCCCTATGCATAGAGCAACAGAAGGGGGAGGTAATAGTAGGGTGGATACCCAAGGAGCTGTGTCAAAAGATTCAACAAGTGACCTGGCCCAAATATTGGTGGAATGCCCATCCCTATGTGGGGACGGTCCCCACGGACAAAATGCCTGTGGGCAGTCTCTGGGTATGTGGTAGTTATGGATGGCCTTATCTCCTGGCCAACTGGGCAGGGTGATGTACCTGGGGGTGGTCCTACCTCCCGGCTACTGTTCGGAGAACCTTGGATGTGCGCCCCAGCAATTGGGAGAAGGTAAAAGGGCACTATCACTGGGAGAAATGAACGCCCTGGTGGTTTTACCCCCTGGCTGTTCTTAGTCTGTCCGCGGGGACTATTGCTCTGCAGTGGCAGGTTACGGCCTTGGCGGAGCATGCCACCCGAGCCCTCAATCATACAGCCCCCGGGCCCTGTCTCTCTCAACTGATGGAGTCCACCAGACCCGGAAGTAGTGTTGCAGAACTGCAAGGCTCTAGACATTCTTACTGCAGCACAAGGGGGGACCTGTGCAGTTACTGAGGTGCAGTGTTGCATGTATATACCAGATAACGCAAGGAACATATCACAAGCCTTGCGACAGGCCAAGCAGGAGATCTCACGGATCCAGACATTGATGGGAGACGCCCTGCAGGAATGGTGGTCTAAGCTGTCCTTCCCGTGGCAGTGGGCTCTCGCCACATTAGGAGGTATAACCTGTCTCTTGGTGGTCATTTGCTGTTCTCTATACTGTTGTTGTGGAATGTGGGTCCAGGACGTTGGGCTGTGTGCCCGCATCTCCCATAGGCTCCCCCGACTGCTGCAGTCTGATGGAGGTGGAGGGAAGGGGAGATGGAGGTACTGTGGACCATCAGACTGGAAGCCCAGGCAGATGTGACTCAGCATGTCCGCTGCAGGCAGCGCATGCACTAACCATGTATGTAAACACCTTGTGTAACCTGTATAATGTAAACATTGTATGTCATCTGGCGGTATGCCACTTTTGTCTAGTAGTCATATAAAAGTGGCCACAAGGGGAGCTACTGTGCTCCCACTGTCTGTCTGCCAGAGTGAATAAAGAGTATGTCTGCTTTGCCATCGGCTGCACACACCTTTTCCCAATTCCCCCAGCCCCGTGATCCAGTCCTTGGCTGTTCCTCTCCTGCATACAGAGCCCCCTGGTGAAAAGAACTCCCTGATCCCGTGTTCCCCAGAAACACCACTTCTCTCCCTTTTGGAGCCTGTGTGCTCCTCCTGGACCACTCTTCCCCAGATCTCACATCCGCAGTGAGGTCTGCCCTGTCTTGCCTAGTTCTTCTCTATCCCCTTTACTCTGCTCTACTTGGTTTTTTTTTTTTCTTTCACATCACTCAATCTTATTTTTCTAGTCTGTTGCCTGTCTCCTGGCTAGAATGTAATAAGCCCCTGGATGGCACTGACTCACTGCAGGAGCCCCAGCACCTAGAACCTGGCACATCATAGATACTCCATAAATACTGATAATGTGAATTCTTTGCAAATTTTTTTTCAAAGTTGAGTACTGCTAGAGGTGAGTTTTAGTCAACTTCAGGCTCATTCACAAGGCAGCCTATAAAGAAATTCCCGTGGAGCACATGTCTAATGGTTCAGCAGGACAAATACCAGATAGGAGGAGAGGCAGGCAGGTTGAGAAAGAAAGGTTTTTTTAAATGCCGCCGCCTCTAGTCTTGTGGGGGAAACAGCGGCTTTGTGGAGCGTGATGGCAGTTTCTCCCAGTCAGGAGCTATGGGCAGGCTGGGGAAGGAGGTAGAGATTCAGCCAGCCACAGACAGGCTAAGCAGAGCCCTTTCACAGGGTGGTTAAGACATGAACTCCAAGACTCATGAGTTCTAACTCTGAGAAAGGTTCAAAGTAGAGCGAGTCATGTTTGGAAACAGCTAAGTGTTGGCTAAGTTACTTAGGTGAGAGGCAGTGTGGTAAATGGAAACAGAGCTCAATAAATGTTAGTGATTATTAGTAATACTAGTGGTTGTTTCTTAATGAAGAATTCTGTTTTTAGGAAAAGCATAATTACCTAGAAAAATATGCCTCTGGGGATGCTGGCTGTTAGAAACAAGAGATTGTCGTTAAATCAAGGCTTTTACCGTCCTCGCCTCAGTGATACGGGCAGATTCTTTAGGAGGGAATACACCTCCTCCCAGGCACTGGCTTTGTAAGCCTGAGCTAGGAAGGGAATGGCAATTGACATACGCCTTCGGGCTCTAGGCTGGAAGGGGAGTCTCCTGAGTCCTTCCCCGTCTGACTAAGTCCCAAGACCTCAGAGGGAATAGAGGTGTCTCCATGGTGACTGGAATAAGCTGCTCAGGGGAGCAAAGCCAGGGACTCACCCAGGTCGACAGCTCAGGGATTATGAAAAATAAAGTCAGCACCATTCCATGGCATTATTGTTCTGAGGCTGGGCTCCAGCTCAGAGCCTGACCCAGAGTGACAGGAAAAGGAAGCTGTAGGTTTCCATGGCCCCAAATAAACACTGCCTGCTCGGGCCATCTGGTGGCCTGGATTCTGGGAGATGAGGCGGGTAGAGGAGAGAATGAGACACCCGCCCTGGGGTGGAGAGAAGAGCAGCTGGCAAGCTCCCCTCACCTGCTGCTGCCGTGAACCATCAGAACAGAGGCCCTTCTGGGAGAAACAGATCTGCGAGGGGCCACCTGTTCCCTTAAAAAGCTGGGCACTGAAGGCTGGGGCCAGCCTTCTCCTTCCCCTCCTTGGTCTTCCAGAAGCTGAAATGGTGCTTCAGGAAGGGGACATTCATAGGGGCAAGAAGAAAGAGGGGAAGAAAAGATAATCACCCAGACATTCCCGGCAGCTGAGGAGCTTGCGGGCACCAGTCCTTCTCTATGGCCTCTGAGTTGGGTACCACTCCCATGTAGGAGGTCCACAGAATTTTCCTTTCTTCCTTCCTGAAATGCCCTCGGTCAGACTGGCTCTTAAAATGCAGCATTACTTGGAGTTAGGGAACATGCAGTATTGCATAGTGGCATTGGTCAGCTCTGGGTTCGAATATTTCTATGTGACTTTGAATTACTAACTTAACCTCTAAGCCTCTGGATCCCCATCAGTAAAATAGAGATTTTATAGCTGCCTCATAAGGCTGCTGAGGGCATCGCATACATATAAAGCACTTAACCCTGGCTGGCACAAAGTCAGCAGGCAACAAATGTTAGCTGCTACTAAGGGATGCTAAGTGTGTACAGGTTCAAGGAAATTTTACTTTCGCAGATCTGATGGCTTTTTTTCTGCAGTACTGGGGTGGGAAATCCAGTCTGACTAGCTCCATACCAGACCTTCTTTCCCTCTTGGAGAAGCTGGGCAGGCAGCAGGGTCATGCCTCTTGGCATGAGTGAGTGGGCAAAGCTGCCCTCTTTGTCCTGAAAGCGGCTTCCTTCACGCCCGCCCCTGGTCTGCCTAGTTCCCTGGAAACACCCAGGGCTTTCAGCTCAGGGGTTGCAGGGAGGGCGCAGGCAGGTCTGTTTCCTAGGGTGGTGGAAGGGGGGACCAATTCCCTACAAAGAGGTTCAATGTATTTGTCTTGGGATGGGGAAGATTGTCAGTCTCAGGCAGGAGAGGCCGGGGAAAAACCTAGGGAGGCAGCTGAGGAAGGACAAAGTGGTGGCAGGAAGGAAGAAGGGATGGGAAAAAATATATTCAGAGGGCGATTTAAAAGGCCAAGGAGAGAAGGGTGGCTGGATACAGGCCACAGACAGCTTCCTGTGCTCCTCAGGCGTGACTGCGCTAGGTATCACACCCACAATGTGCTCTCCATCCCACTGGAGACAGGTCACAGCAGGAGAGGAAAATCTGACAGCCACTTGTATGCTGGGCACGTTAAAACCCCACACAGTTCAGTTGATGTAAAAAGCATAGAAACTGCCAATATGGGGCCCAGCTCTGGACTCCCCACGCCACACCATGCTCACCTCCAGGATCCGAGGGAGGTTGCTCCTGGCTCCTTCAGGAACGTCGGGGGGGGGGGGGGTGGGCGGTGCTGGTTGGGGGTCCCCGAGCCTACCTCCCAGAGAATACCTTGGAAGCTTCTCCATGTGGGATTGGGATCCAGAGCCAGCTGAATTTTCTGTCTGGAAATGGGAGAGTGGCAAAGGCAGCAAGAAACTGACCCCTCCAAGATTCAGGAGCATTTTCTTCAGCTTCTGAAGTCACCTGTGCTGTTGGCAGGTGTGGGTTGCAGGAGGGAATTTACGAAATCTGTGTAGGAAGGAGGGTCCACCCAGCACGGGGTGCCCTGCAAGGCAACATAGCTGGCACTCAATAAATGTGGTAACTTCCAAAAGCCTACTCTTTAGAGCTGTTTGGCTGCCAATCACAGGAGAGTGAAGCTCAGGCTGTCCCCCTCTCCTCACCGTTGTGATGGGAGGCGGTGTGTGACACACAGACACAGGACCATGGCTCTGGGGCCATTTCTGCTTTTAGAATACTGATGCGTTTTTTATTAAAGAAGAGAATAAAGCATTTGTAAATATATTTCTCTCATGTATACTTCAAAGGTGACGCTGGTCGGCTGCTACAGAGCAGGGGAGCAAACAGGCAGGAGCCGTTCCTCCACCCCGTCCCACCCCTTCCCTCCACCCTAGATCACAGACACATGGAGGGCTGGGAGCTGCCCAGCTCCAAAGGACAAAAGGTTCCAAGATGTGTGAACAGGACCAGCTGACAGCTCTCATCACAGTGCCGCCCGGAGAACAGGGTGGTGCCTCCAGGGGGGTCGGGCATGCTTGTTAAGAAAACCCCTTTACCCCTTCGGAACAAATAAGGCATGAAGGTTCCCCACTGGGCTCCCAGCACAGGGGCCGGGGCCACCAACTTCCACTGGGCTGTGTGGCTCCTCCGATTTCTAGGGTCTCAGGATGGGCAGCAGAAGGAACTGGAAGCCCTGAAGAACTGCTCAGGGCAAGCTGGGGACCTGGGCATCTCTTAGCTGAAGCTGGACTGTCTGAAGCCTTAACAAAAGATTAACCCCCTGACCCAACTGGGTCCTCAAAAGCCCCCCACAAAAGTGGGAGGTTAAGAGCAGGCATTTTATGGGAGGGAGGAGATGTTCCCCATCCTGGTCCCATTTCAATACTGTTCAGTGTGGGATGAGAATCTTGGGCAGGGGCGGACGCTGGGACCACTGGCTGGTGGCACATGCCGGGGGCATCCCGGGGGTGGCAGGCATGACCTGCACTGGGGTAGGCCGGTGGGGAGCATGGAAGTGAATGAGACGTCATGGTCCCTGAGATGGGGGCAGGCAGAGGCCAAGCTCAGTGAGTCAGAGGGGGCGTGCAGAGATGGGGGGCTCCCCTCAGCCCAGATCCCTGGACGGCTTAATGCCCAGAAGGCATTTCCAGGGCTGGAACCCAAAGAGGCTGGCTCTGAGGGGAACAGGGTATACAGCCGGTGTATAGCTGCTGAGGAGCTCCCTGTTCCCTGCTCTGATTGGCTACAGATCTACAGTGGGCTGAGGGTCTCCAGGGCGAGGCCCCCCCCCTCACCAGGGCTGGAGTGGGCGGCACTTGGGGCCTGGCTAAGACTTTCTGCTCCGCATGGCAGGGGCTATCTCTGACCTGGTCAGGACCCTGGGGGTAGGACAGCTGGTGCTCCGGGAATGACAGCGCATCACAGCTGGGGAGAAGCAGTGGATGGTCCAGGAGACCCCTGGAACCTGTAACAGCTGGCTCTGGAGTCCCCCTTCAAGTGTTTCCAGTTGTGGCAAGGGGTCAGGGAGACCTTGCATTGCAAATCTCTCGGAAAAAAATGAACTTGGAAAAAGAAAAGGGCAACTGGTCCAGAATGGCTTTCAGAAGCCTCGCCACAAATCTGAGAGCAAGGCCCAGGGTCAGGAAGCCCGGGGCTAGGGGAGCTGGGAATCCCCAGGGGAGTGGGGATGTTTGGCTTTGAAACTCTGAGCTGTGCCCTTGGGCTGAGTGGAGGGTCCCGGGAGGCAGGATGTGTGGACTGCCTCTCAGGTCAGCAGGGAACATGCTGCATCCCCCACACGCTCCCTGGGCCAGAGAGCGGCCTCCACTGGGATATATTGCTGCTAAAGGGCTCCCTCACCAAAGGCTGCATGGCCCAGGCATGAGGGACCCCACGGCCTGACCCTGGGGCAGGCTGTAGGCCCGGGGCAGGAAAGGGTCACTTGCTGCTGTGCGTCTTGACTTTGGTGGCATTGATGTCAGCCTTGGTCTTCTGGATCCTGGAGAAGATCTCCTTGAAGAGCGCCTTGTACTCGGGTTGGCTCTGCTCCAGCCGCTTGTCCACGGCCTCCACGTGCTGACTCAAGCTCTTCTCACCGGCTTTGGCCTCCCCCTGGCCCTCCTCGCCCCCGCGCAGATCCCTCCATGAGCTGTCCCGGGAGATGGGCCGTGACGTCTGCACGCCGGCGTGCCGCACCCCGGCGCCGTGCTGCCGGCACTTGCTCAGTAGCTCCTCGTACTTCTCGAGCAGCGCGTGGTACTGTTCGTCCACCTCCCGCAGGATGGACATGCCCCGCTTGCGCACGCTGTTGGCGTGCAGCGTGAGGTTGCCCGCGTGCCGGCTGGCGGGGTCTTTGGCCACAATGGCGTTGAGTGCCGTGTCACTGCAGCTCTTGCGCACGGCATGGCCCGGGGAGGCGGCCGGAGAGGAGATACCGTCCTGGGCGCCCGAGTCGTCCCCGCTGCCTGGCTGTGGGTCGTCGGCCTCAGGGGCCTGGGTGAGGGGCGCCAGCAGGGCCTCGGCCAGGTGGTCCTCCCGGCCCAGCAGGTAGGTCTTGGCCTGCTTCATCTGCTGCAGCTCCAGCAGCTCGGCCTCCAGCTCCTGCACGCGCAGGCGGCAGCCCTCCATCTCGCAGAGCTGCCGCTCCAGCTCCGAGTACTCTTGGAGCACCGCCGCGTACTCGCGCTCCGCCCTCTCCTTGCGCTGCCGCTCCTGGCTCACCTGGGAACGCAGCACCCCCACCAACGTCTGCAGCCGCTCGTTCTCCTGCTCCAGGGGCCGTGGGCCCAGCTCCAGAGAGGAACTGTGCAGGCGGAAGGCATCCTCACACCTGGGAGGGAGCGAGAGCAGGCAGGGAGAGGGCGGAGGTCATGGCCGAGGCCTGGGATCCCAGCCCTGGACACTTGCATCTCTCTTGTCCACTGGGCTGGACATTGTTTCTCCCCTAGATCCACTCCCGGCCCTTCTCCCCCTGCTGTCTGCCCTGGGAGGGTGACACCAATGGTCTGCTTCAGCCAGGTTTCCTGGCTCTCTCCTGAGCTCAGCTAATGGAGGCACCCGCAGGAAGTCAGAGGGTGGGAGCAGAAGGTCAGGGGGATGTCTTCTCCAGGCTCCTTTCCTGGTTAGCGCGGCAGGCAGCACCCTCCATACCTTCTCGGTTCCGGTACCCTCCCTTCTCCTAGCCCCTGTAGGCCTAGGGATGGTAACAGCTCCTCCCTATTGCAGCCCTGGGCCGCTGCAGTGTCCCTGAGGTCTCCCTCCACCTCGCCCATACCTCTTTGTTAGTGGCTGCTCAGTTACTCTGTGCGAGATGCTCTCTGTCTCCTGCCAGGACCCTTACTGAAACACCCGCTAAATACACCATATGTGTTCTTGCATTAAGAAGTCATCCCATTAAGAAGATTTAATGGGAACTGAAAGGTATAGTGATTAACCCCTCCTGGTTAGAATTCTAGAGACCTGGGATAAGACACATAACCTTTGAGCTTCAATTTACTCATCTGAGTAGAGGGGATGATAACACACCTCATGGTACTGCCGTGAGAATTAAATCACTTAGAGTGGTGGGTACAGCGCCGGTGCTCAGGAAGCGCCAGCTGCTGACCGTCGTTAGCAACAGGACCAGTCTCTCTGATGGCCCAGGCCATGCACCAGCTCTCATTCCCACCTGCTGCCTGGTGCCCACCCTCTCCCTCCTCCCCAGGCTAGCAGTCCCAGGCACTCGGAGACACAGTCCAGGGTCCAGGCTGCTCCACCCATGATGGGGCCCTCACCTACCGGGGGCTGGTGCACAGCTCCTTGAGGCAGGGGAAGGTGTGGATGGTGCGCCTGCGTTCCCGCTTCTCCCGGCGCACTCGCAGCTGCTCCAGGTCCCGCAGCTGCTCCACCTGGGCCTGCAGCTCCTCAACCTGGGCCTGCAGGCGCTCAATGGTCTCCGTCAGCCTGGGGTGGGGGACAGGCATGAGAGGGACTTTAAGGGAATGAGGCCAGCCCTCCTCACTGCAGCCCTGGAGGGATGTGGGGCTGGGGCAGATGGGCAGCCTTGGGCCATGCTGCCTGGTGCTGAGGTCAGACAGGGAACTCCCAGGACCCACCCTTCTCCCCACCCCCCAGGCCGAGCTGACCATTTCCCCTCTGAGCCACCTCAGCCCTTGTACCCTCTTCTATCACTTATCACCCTGCACTGCAATAAAATATTTACCCGCCTGCCTTCCCTCCCAGGCTGTGAGCTCCCAAGAGGGTGGGACAGTGTCTTTGCATCCCCATCACCATATCCCCAGTCCCTAAACAGAGCCTGGTGCATAGCTGGTGCTTAAGGAGGGTAGTGGCCTCAATGTTAAACCACCAAAAACCGACAAGGGCAAACTCACTACCATCCCAGGTTCCCAGGCCTGGGCCTCTGGGAGAAGGAACATGAGTCACACCCACCAAACCATATACCCACATGCACACCCAGCGCTGGGCCTCTCCCTCACCTGCCCCCCAGCCCTCTGCCCAGCCCTCACCCATGGATCTTCTGCTGGGCAGCCTTACTCTCCAGCACCAGCTTCTGGTTGGTCAGCTCCAGGTCTCGGGCTGTCAGGTCCAGCTGCTCGTACACTTTGGCATGCTGCTCATTCACATGCCGCAGCGTGTCCAGCTGCTTGGTCAGGTACTGGGGGGGTGAAGTGGGGGGAGGTGAGTAACGTTCAGAACAGGGGTGGGAAAATGTCTCTGCCTGGGCCCTCCTCCCACTTCTAGGAACAGGTTTACTTTGGGGTATTCATCTGCAGCACAGTTGTACAGGTTGCGAACTGCACAAGGCTGTGTCTGCTAAGAGGGTGCCTTTTTCTAAGTTGCACAAAGGCATACACAGGCCAAGGGGCCCTTGGTGGGCGGGGGAGCCTGTGCGGCCCTCACCTCGATCTCCTGCACTTGCTCCTCGTTGGTGGAGTACATCTGCTGCAGGGACTCCTCCAGCTCCTTGTTCCTCTCCAGCAGCGTCTTCCCCAGCTCCGCGGCCAAGTGCAAGTCTGGAGGGAGGGGCAGAAGGTGGGAGAAACATGAGCAGTGGGAGAATGAAGTCAGAGGACCCCCACTGATGTTCTGAGCATTCATTCTGGGCTGGACCTTGGGGACCCCAAGCAACCAGGACACGGTGGCACCCTCGGAGAACCTGGAGGCCTGGGAGGGGCTGTAAGCTGGGAGCTAAAGCTTTGCACTGGCTGTGGCTTCTACCTGGAAAGTCCTTTCCCTAGACTCCCAGGGCTCATCCCTCTCCTTCTTCAAGTCTGTGTTAAATGTCACCTCCTCCAGGAGGCCTTTCCCCATTGATTCAGAACTGCACCTTCCCCGACCATGCACTCCCTTCCACTTAATTTTTCTCCTTAGCAAATGTCAGCATCTAACTTACAATCTGCTCATTTACCTTGTTCATCTCCCCTGACTACCTGTTAGCCCACAGTGCAGGGAGTGTGCCTGTCTCGTTCACCGATATCCCCAGGCCCTAGCACAGTACCTGGCACAGAGCAGGTGCACAGTGAATCTCTTTTGAAAGAACGAATGAGTGGAATGTGATAAGAGCATCAACAAACATAGGGGCAAATGCCCTGGGACGATAGGGACGGGAGAGTTCAGTCTTCCTGGGGACAGCGGAGGCTCAGGCGATGGGCAGCCTTTGAACTGGGCTTGGAAGGGTGACCAGGAGCTCACTGCGCATTGGAAGGGGCAGAAGGGCAGGCTGGGTATTAGAATTGGACGAGGCTTCGGAGCTCTGTGGCCCAACCTCCTCCTTTTATATTCATATTCATAAATATATTCCTTTCGTTTCTAAAAAGAGTTAGGCAGAGTGATGAAAATGCACTAAAATTGATTGTGATGATGATTGTACAACTCTGTGAATAAACTAAAGGCCACTAAGTTGTCTTGTACTTGAAATGAATGAATTATATGGTGTGTGAATTATATCTCAAAAAAACTATCAAAAAAAAGATATAGGCAGCTGAGACTGGTGGGGTGGGGAGCAGGCCCTCAAAGAGGCCCTTAGACAGGCTCAGGCTAAGTTCACAAGGCTCTTGGCTTCTTTTTTCTTTCCTTGAGGAAGATTGTCCCTGAGCTCACATCTGTGCCAAGCTTCCTCTATATTGTATGTGGGATGCTGCCACAGTGTGGCTTGATGAGCGTGTGTGGGTCCGCACCCAGGATCTGAACCCACAACCCTGGGCTGATGGGGCAGAGCACATGAACTTAACCACTACGCCACCGGGCCAGCCCCAGCTCTTTGCTTTTTAGAAGAGCTTTAAGGTTTGTGTTAAGGTGCACTTGACATAAACAATTAAACAGTACAGAAAGGTTAAAAAACGGTGACAAAAAATTACTTGCAAATGTACATCATCTATTCTTAGACCTATCACTGGGAATTCCATAAACAACCGACATGGCCCCAAGTGGTTACGAAAGAACATTTGTAAGTAATTAAAGTCACACTCTGTGTGTGGGGCAGGGGGGAGTGGGGAGAGATGGGGTAGAAGGAAGGAAAAGCACCACCTGGAGTGAGGTGCTGTCAACACACTGGTAACCATCCTCCTAAACAGCTCTCTGTGCTTAAAACAGCTATGGACACAATTTTGTGTAAACAGATCCACTTTTTTTAATTTAATAACATGGCATGGACAGCTTTCTGTGTCAACACAGATCTAGAGGGTCATTTTTAGTGGAGGTGAACAGTCTATGCAGGTCCCCAAATAGCCATCCCTAAGTAGTATTTATTGTTGGACTTTTAGGGTGTTTTCAACTTTTTCTCTATTAAAAATGAAACTGTAATTAACTTCATAGTACAAAAATCTTTGTGCAAATTACAGCCTATTTCCTGAGGATACTTCCTGGAAAGAGAATTACCAGGGCAAAGGCTGGGTCTATTTGATTCCTTCTACCAAAGTGCTGTCCAGGAAAGCCTGGCTCTTTCTCCCATTGTGAGGCTGTTTCTTAGAAAAGCCCCCAATGTAGGCTGATGGCGTCGATCCGGATGAAGACGCTGGAGGCAACTGTTGGGGGCCAATGTGATGTGGTCCAGGGATCCAGCTCTTCACCATGCACAGTATAGAGGGGGTGCATGGTCTCTATACCCCCTCCTGGCAAGTTTCACAAATACAGTGCTTTCAGCTCAGCCCGCTGCTCGCCCCGGACAGGCCTGGGGTGGGGGTTTTCCTCTTGGAAGAGCCCTGGAGAACAGTAACTCCAGTGGGCATTTGAGAGCAGAGCCTCAGGTTTTTTTTCAGCCAGGCTGGGGTAGGACTGACATCGTCTTCCGAAAGCCAGACAGGCCTGAGCAGACAGCAGGCCTGGACAAAAGGCCAAGCTGCTCGTCAGGAACAAACCTGGAGTCTGCCCCCATGCATGGAGGTGAGGTTTTGAAGCAGCCAGAGTCCTCCTGGGCCTAAGCTGGGAGGAGGGCCCTGTGCCTAGATGTCACCCGGAGGCATTCCCTGGCTGAGAAGGATGCAGAGCAAGGCTGCCATAACTTAGCCTGGAAAAACAAAAGCCGCCTTCCTGAACACCTACCTCAGCCATTAAAAAATACTGAATCACATAAATCTCAGATAAGAATCTTTAGCTTTGAGCAATGAACTTGCCGATGATGCCAAGAAAACTAGTTACCTAACACAAACCTAGTAGGGGAACGAGGACACTTGTATGAACTTCTTAACTATAAATTGGGCACGTCTGGAGGGGTCTGTCTACAAAGCGTGAAGTTTGATGTTAGGATCACAAAACTGCAGCCCTGTGTCATGTTGAGTGCTTGGTGGAAATTCAGGAGCCCGGCAAGACCACCCCCAGTTCGTGATGAAGGAGCCACCCCATCTTCCTATTCTCAAATGGGATGGTGAGCATTTGGCTCATCCCCAAACACTATCAAATAATTCAGGAATAAATAAAAATGATGAACAGAGGGCCTCACTCATCAATATTTTCTCCCTTGGGAACTATCAGGTGGTCTGTGAATAGGCCACTGCTACTGATGCCACCTCCTACATTGGCATCAGGGGACAGGCTCTGTGGAACCCGTGCAGCTTAACCTAGAGTCCAAGGCCACGGGCTCAGAGGCAGAGTGAGGAAAGGCCAATAACAACTGCGCTTTATGCTCTTCCTTCTAGGCGAGCATCTGAGCTGTGTGTGCATTCCCGCTGCCAGCGGGCTGGGGCAGCTGCAAGTCACACTATAAACCAGGGAACTGAAGCTTGCCCTGCAAAGGCAGCGAATGTGATTCAGGGATGGGGAGGAAGGGAATATAACAGAAGCTGTTTTGAGTGGAGGAGAATCTCAGAAACTGTCTCAGGGAAACTGGATCACGATGCAAGCTAAGCTGGTCAAAGCTGCCGGGAGGGATCACAGGAAAAGTCTAGAAGCTGCAGAGCAGAGGACAGAGGGGAGCCAAGTGCTGGGGAAAGGACACCAGCTAGCTGAGGGCTGGTGATGGCTCTGGGAGGGTGCAGCTCCCCCTGGATCAGAGCGCGTGGGAGGCTGGAGTGGGGGAATGGGGAAGCTGGCTAAGTCGGAAGTAGAAGCCAGAGTAATAAACAGCCTGTCATGGCCAGATGAATGGTCACACTGGACCAAGCCAGGGAAGGTACTGAGTCTGAACTGGCACCTCTGCTGCCTGGACCCTGGAGTTTTCTGGGGTCTCCTGCAGTGGCTTCAGCAGTTTTGCCCTCTGAGTGTTTGCTGAGGTGCTGCTCATGAGCAATGCCCCAGAGACCTGAGAGGGAACAGCTGGGAGCCAAGGGGATGTCTTGGAAAAGAAACCCTGAAATCCCACCATTCCTCACTGGTTGGGGTTGAGCTGGGGTCCCATAGGCTCCAGAGCAGAGAGGTGGGAAAGGGAATGGGGACAGGCACAGGGAAGAAGACACAAAGATAAAGGCGGGGGGGGGGGGGGGGAGGCGATCTACCACCTGGCAGGGCTGCGGGCATCCTGCTCATAACCTCCTGGGCACCAACGTCAGGAACTCTGGATCCACAGAATTGGGGTCCGGTCACCTCCCTCCCCTTGCCACGTCAGAGCTTTCCCCTGAGGCTGAGACTCAAGGTCAGGTGCCCAGGACTTCAAATCTGTGACTCAGCAGCCATCTCTCAGCCTGGAAAGAGGCACCCACAGGGCCCGCCATGCCTGGTCCAAGCTGGGGGAGGGAGGCGGGGAGAGAGAGTGCCAGTGTTTAATAATTAATGGCTTTTTCTATTTTTACAGGTGCTTGTGGCCATGGGCAGAGGGACACAGTGAGAATCGAGGACCTTGCTTGCCCCAATTGTCTCCCTCCACTGGGACGGAACAGCATCAAAGTCAAACAGGATCTCGATGGCCAAGCTTCCGAAAGTGAGGTGGGGCCTGCCTCCCGGACAAGGGGAAACAGACATGGAGGGGAGATTGGGCTGGCTGAGCACACCGCTTCCTGGGACACTCGGAGGCAACTAGGGAGCAGCTGGGCAGGAGAGAATTTGGGGATTGGGTATAGGGAACGGGGACACGACAGGCACCTGATCCCCAATGTGGCTGGCCTTTGGCCCATGCTCACCCCCACATCCAGCTCTCCATGCCGGGCCCCACGCCTGGGACTTCCTCGGAGCCCCACCTTCAGCACTCTAGATAACTCGTACTTTCCAGTCATGTGTGGTTCCAGTCATGTTGCTCTGTGCCTTAGTACCAGCGTCCCCTCCACCTAGAATGCCTGCCTTCTTTCCTCTGCCTGGGGAGCCCCTACTCACCCTCTAGCTCGGAGGGGCCTTTGCATTAGCCTTTCTGAGTCTCACAGCACAAGGCCCCCCTGTCTCTGCTCTCACTGTCTGCGGGGCCCACAGCTGCTGCAGAACCCCTGTCACTCGTCACAGTAGCTAGTTTGGTCCCATTTTTGCCTCCTCTGCTGGAACGCGTAGTCCCCTGAGGGGAGAGCACGTTCCCAGGCTCAGCACAGCACTGGCCCAAGGCGAGCAGACATTTGGGTTTTGGTCAAAAGCCCTATTTCTTCTGAGACTCTCTCGTTTCTGGTATCCCTCCTTGTTCCTGGGCTCTGGCTACTACTGGGGCTTCAGGCTGAGGCCGACTGCTGCAGACCAGCAGGGCCAGAAAAGTGGGGGGCCGCTGGGCCCACCCCTCACCCTGGCCCCAGAGCATGGCCACCCAGCCCAGCTGGAATCTCGACACCTCTCCCTTTCCGGAAGCAGCACATCTCCCACCCCTACTCCCTGGCTCCTTCCTCCCACATCTGGGCCAGGCATGGTGCCAGAGATTTCGTTAGGGGTGCAGGAATGAAATGAGACAGCAACAATATCAGCATCTGCCTCCCGGGAGGCCATCTTCCCGGGCACTCAGCTTCCAATCTTTCCTTCTGGGCCCGCCTCGTCCATGAAGCCCTTTCACTGCATCCTCTCGCCCACACTCAGTTACAGGCTCACCTCCACCTGCCGGGGCGCACCTAGAGGGGCCAGGGCTGGGACTATTCCCAACTCCCAGGATGGTGTCTGACACTTAAGTGGAGCCTGATAAGTGTTCGTGGAATGCAAAGTTTTGGGGGTAACGCCCAGGATGGGGGAGGGGGATGCCAATATTGGGCATCTCACTCCAGGCAGGGAGGCTGGGGGTAGACTCTAGAATAGAGTATGGCAGAGTTCAGCCCAGCACCCCCAATCCCACACTGGTCCCCCAGGGGCTCTGATTAAGACACAGTCCTGAGCACAAGGACGGAGCCTCATCTACCAGCAAATCTGGCCACGTGGAGACATGGGTCAGGATCAGAAAACAAAGGCTCCAGGATCTGGGTAGATGCCTCGCATGAGGGCAAAGCCAGATGTTGGGTGCCTGGAAGATAGAGACCCAGAGGAGGGGGTGTCAGTACGTGCTGAAGCAGTCTTGTGTCCACCCCTGCCTGGTTTGCTGGGTGACTGTGTTCACTTCTCCTGGACATGTTTCCTCGTCCTCTCCAGCTCTGACCACCCAAGGATGAGGTGCTTGGGGGGAGGCGGGGGTGGATTAGAGTCCACTTCAGCATGCCTTGCCCCTGCCCCTCTAAGGCCTCCTCCTTCCTGCCCTAACAGCCCCGCCCCCTATTCTGAGTGATGTCACTTGGGCCACCTCATCACCAGCTTCTAACCCCCTTCCAGTCACCCTCTCTTCCCATCTGAGGGTGGAGGGTGCCTCCATCTTTACTCAGGCTCTAATCTGGCTCGTTGCTCTGAATTCCCAAATTTGACCCCCTCCAAACCATGAGCCATTTTGGACAGGGCCAGGAGGCAAAGGGCCAGGGGGCTCCTCCCTCATGGAAGGCAAATTGAAGACGTGGAGTCTCTGCTTCTCCACCGGCAAGGTCCCTGAACCCCCATCCCCTCCCTGGGGAGACAGAAAGCGAGTTGGGGAAACTTTCTGAGAATCTTGGAGCTCAGGAATCCTGGCAGGGAAGGGTCCCGCTGGATTTGGAATGGGATAACGTCCCCCTTACACACACGCCCCACCCTTCCCAGCAAAACCCAACGAAGGAGCCACCTCCCGGCCTCCGAAGACTTCCAGCCAGCACTCAGGCCCCTAACAATCCCAGGGGCGCCTGGGCAGTTCTGGCCTCTAAGATGGGGTGGGCAGGCTGGGTGAAGTATGCCCCTGTCATCAGGGAAAAGAGGAAGACCGCTCCCCGACTTTTGCAGGTCTCTGCCGGTCGGGTCCAGGTCCGGGGTGATACCGCCCAACAATGGAGAAGCGGACAGGAGTCGCGGGGCGCACTCCGCTTTCCTGTCCCCCTCCCCCGCGCTCACCCTGCTCCAGATCCTGCTGGTCATACCAGGGCTCCTCTTCCTCTGCGAAGTCCTCCATCCCGGCAGCTTTCCGCATGGCCCCGCCGGCCGCGGGTGAGCGCTGCGGCGGCGCAGCTCAGGGCCGGGGCGCGGGGCCCGGGACAATGCGGCGGAGGCGGGCCGGGCCTCCCGCGTCGCGGACTCGGGCTGCAGCGCCCCCGCCCGCGCCGCGCCCCCTCGCCATCGGCCGCAGATCAGGCGCCCACGCGGGGCTGGCGCGCCACCGCGGTCCGGCCCGGCCGGGGTCCTGCGGAGCGGAGGGCACCGGGCTGAGGCAGCACAAAGGGTGGAGGGGCAGGGACGGCAGGCGGGACGGCAGCAAGAAGGGCCCGGGCCTGCCGGCAGGTCTGGAGCGCTACTAGAGCGCGGGTGCCGCGGCGGGCGCCCCCTGCCCGGCTCGGGCCCGCGCTGCCCAACGCCCGCCGAGCGACACCCGGAGCCGCGGCTGCATCTTGGCCGGGTCCGCCCCGCGCTTCCCGAGCCGCCCGCTCCGCGGGGTCGGGCCGACCGCCTCCGGCCAATCAGGAGATTTATGCAAAGCTGGAGGCGGGGCCGAGGGCGGGATCTCCCTGGTGCCTGGGTCCGGCTGTTGCTGGATCAACCCCACCTTCCCTCCAAACTCGACTCCTTCAGTTTACCGCTCGCGGTCTGAAATTAATTTATTTTGTTTACCTGTTGTTTTGTCTCTCTCCCTCTAGATCTCCTGGAAGCAAGGCTCTTTCTGTTGTTCACAGCTGGCTTCTCAGTGCCTAGAACAGGCTGGCCCATTGATACCTTCCATGGACACTCTGAACGAATGAGTATTACTCTAGTTACCTTCAGGAAGAGTGTTTAAATGCCTGTGGCCGGAAACCTCAGGCCAGGAGTGCCGAAGTTTGAGGGTGTGTTACTTGCATTCTGGGCCTTTCCCGTTAAGGTCCTGTTTCCCTCTGCTTGGGATCCATATCCTATATCCAATTATACCCGTTAAAACCGAACAGTTTCACCCATCCAAGCATTCTTTCCTTAAAGGAGCTTTCAGACTCAAGCATTCATGTAAGACATTTTTATTAGGACCCACCATGTACCGGTTCTGTTGAGGTACCCTGGGTATATCCAGCTCTGAATATATGTGGCAAATATATCCAACAAAGGATTTGCATCCAGAATAGAGAAAGAACATCTGTAAGTCCACAAGAAAGACAACCCAGTAGAAAAGTGGGTAAAAGACTTGACCAGGCACTTCACGAATGACCAAATGACCCATTTGGTGACAAGGTGTTCAACTTTTTTAGAAGGATCAACACCTGTGGGAGAAGACAAAGAAGTAGGGCTGGCAGAAGGAGAAGGTGGGTTGGGATGCGGCCTCGGCAAAAGCCTCGCCTGATTCCTGGACAGCTCTGAATCTGCCGGTGACCCTTCAAAGTTACTCTAAGTGGCAGTGAGGGGAGGGCCTTTATATCCTCCTCCCCCCATACAAGTATCAACCAGTCTTCAACAGAGGCAGGCTGCCCCTGGGAAGCAGGTGTGACCTTGGGCAAAGGAGCTCTCTTCTCAGAGAGGGCTGAGCTGAGGACTGTCAGCCCGCAGCTCTCCCAGCAGCTGGAGGAACACGTCCTTCAGTCCCGAAGGGGAGTCTGCGCACGCATCACAGCAACCGCTATCAACACACACCCTATACCCCAGCAATTCTGTTCCAATATATGCGCAACAGAAATAGGCACAGATGTTAATCGAAAGAAATGTACAAGAATGTTCATAGCAACGCTATTGGTAATAGCCCAAACTGGCTATTATCCATCAATAGTCCATCAATACTCTATGACTAAAATGTGGTGTATTTGTGCAATGAAATATTGTATAATACAAATAAAATCTTGAGTGAAAGATGCCAGACACAAACAGTAAAGACCTGTATCAGTTTGCTATTGTTTCTGTAACAAATAACCCCCAATTTAGCAGCTTGAAACAACACAAATTTATTATCTTACAGTTCTGTAGGTTAGAAGTCTGACGTGCATTTCAATGACTGAAATCTAGGTGTCTGCAAGGCTGTGTTCCCTTCTCCAGGGGAGAATCTGTTTCCTTGCCTCTTCCACCTTCTAGAGGCTCCTCACGTTCCTTGGCTCATGGCTCCCTTCCTCTATCTTCCAAGCCACCAACAGCAGGTTGAGTCCTTCTCACATTGCATCACTCTGACCTCTTCTGCTTCCCTCTTCCACTTCTAAAGACTCTTATGATTACATTGGGCCCACCTGGATAATCCAGGATCATCTCCCCATCTCAAGGTCCTTAACTTAACCACATCTGCAAAGTCCTTTTTGCCATGCAAGGTAACACATTCAAAGATTCTGGGGATTAGGATGGGGCATCTTTGAGGGTCAGGATTCCATTTATATAAAGTTTGCAACTGGCAAAAACAAATCGAATCAGGTAGTGTTCAGCCTGGGGGAGTCACATGGGGCACTGTGAGGGGTTAAGGGGTGTTTTATTTCCTGATCTTGGTGCTGGTTACACAGGTGTGTTCATTTGTGAATATCATCGACTTACAATGTGTACACTTCTCTGAATATATGTTATACCTCAATAAAGTAGTTTAGTTATAAAGAAAAAAACCCTGTTGCTGAGACACAGGCAGCCTCTGCTCTTGTGTAGCTTTCATTCTGCTGGTGATAAATAAATAAATTATTACAACCTGCCGCATGTGCTATGAAGGAAAGTAACAGGGTTCTGCGAGAGAGTCTGGGAGAAGATTTGGCATTCAGGAAAGGCCTCCCTCAGGTGACAGCTAAGCTAACACCTAAAGGATGAGACGGTGCCAACCATGCCAAGCTCTGGGGGGAGAGTGTTCCAGGCAGAGGAGACAGCTAGGTCAAAGTCCCTAAGGCAGAAAGAGCCTGACATATATTAGGAACTGATGGAACACCAGTGTAGCTAGACTGGAGTGGATAGGGGAGAGATGAAATAAGAGTTAGGGCCATGAGAAGGAGTTGGGATTTTGTTTCCCCCACAGTTGGACATATTTTTTCTTGGACAAAGAGAACCAACAAAGGGCTTTTCATTTTCAGTTGTAAAATATCACCGGCTTTTTGGAGCATGGATTGGAGGGGAACAATAGTGGAAGCAAGAACACCAGTTTGGCGGCTTTTGTGATCGTCTAGAAGGGAGGTCATGTGGGATGGGCAAGGCTGGTGGCAGTGGAGATGAAGCAAGATGAGAAATATTTGGGATGCAGAACTAGGATGTACACATGAATTGACTGAAGAATCAGAGTGACGCCTTAGCCTTCCGGCTCCAGTAACTGGGCGATGATGATGCCGTTTACTGAGAGGGGGACAAAGTGAGTCTAAGGGACAAGCAGGTTGGGGGGCTGAGTTCCAGAGGGATCTGGTCAGGACCCCAAACTCACCAGGTGTTCACAGATTCAGCCTCTGCCCCACCACCTGACTTGTTCATTTCCTCCATCTGCAGCTCTGTGGAAATGTACTCACAGGAGCCAGGGCTACTCCAGGGAGCTCCAGAAGTCTCCAGAGGAGAGCAGGGCAAAGGGCTGAGGGCCAGGGCCTAGGCAGTGAGGATGCTAGCAGGGACCGCCATCTCCCCAGAGCAAGGAAACACAGCCTGTACTCCCTCCCCCGACCCTGGAAGATGCTTTTAGCGATGACTTAGATGACTCCCATGTTTGAAAATATCCAGCTCCTGGGTCATCTCTCAGCCCTTGGCCTTTGCTACACTGCCACAGCCTTAGCATAGCTCTACCCACATTACCCTCCTTTCCTATAGCCACCTTCCCCCTCCCCCTGCCCCAGAAGTATCACCTGGCAGGGGCAAGCTTGTCACAAAGGCTGGATTCTCATTGCTGCCTGAGCACAGGGTTGATTCAGGCTGGGTGCCCCTGGGCCCCACGAGGCCGGTGTGGGATGGGGTGGGCTGAAGCTGGGCAATCAACCCTGCCAGGTTGGTGGGGGCTCCCTGTCCCTCTCTGTAGGGTATAGAGGACTGCGGGCTGGGTGCCCCCCAGAGCTGCGGCTGGCTGAGGGGTGGGGGTGCCTGCTGTGCACCAGGCCTGTTGTGCTGGACCCTTTGCCTGAATTGGTTCATGGGAACTCCAGGCTACTGGCCCACTGAGACCACTCCTTGTGCCTTCAGGGCAGACTTTGTATTTTCTAAACTATCCCATGAGGAGGAAAATCAGATTTGCCTTGAAGGAGGAAACTCCTCTGCTTCCCTGAGCTACCAGCCCACAAGCCCTGGGATCTGTTTCAGGCCTTTCCCTCTAATTTAGTCATAGCAGGGTAGAGAGCTGTGCCAGGGGTAGGGGTGGGATGAATAAACCGCCTGACCTTAGTGACGCCCAGAGCCTAGTACCTCACCTCGTCTGTGTGTCAGGCACACCTATTTCATGGTGCACCTTGTCCAGGGCATTAAGATTGGGCGCTGATGGCCACAGCCCTCGGTGGTCTTGAAGTCCCCCAAGTCTTGGGCATTATGATTCCCCTGGGGTCCATTTTCACACTGCCGCGACCAGGAGCGATTCCTGAGCTCCCACCCGAGCTCCTCGGAAATGCAAGCCCAGATCCTGGATGTGAGACGAGAGGACAGACACAGAAGCGCGGGCGAGCTCGGAGCTGGACCCCACGATGGAAAAGCCCTCCCCGCGAGCGCGCTTCGGCACGGGGCGGGCCTGGGGACCCTGACACGACCGACGGTGGCGCAGTCACCAGTGCCCACCGCACTGCCTCGCTCCCCCACCCTTCACCCCAGCCCAGCCCAGCCCAGCCCACCGGAAATGACGATGCGTGCGCAGGCAGCAGTGACGTTAGAGGGTCCTGGCCGCTCCCAGTCACAGGAGTCAGGCTGGGGGAGGGGCAGAGTGCCCAGCCACGCCTATGGCCCTCGGGGTAGTCACAGTGATCCCACTCGCTGCGCATCTTGGGTTGAGGTCCAGAGATCAGGAGACACGAGGACATCTTCCTCAGGTGCCCCCACCCCTGCAGGCTGCGCTGCCCTTCCTGTCCCCAGACCCGTCATTCCAGCGCTGGGCACACGTTGCACTGAATGATCTCGCCGCCATCTGTCTCCTCCTCCAGTCTGAGGTCAGCGCCTGGCGGGGTAAGGCGCTCAACACATTTCAATGAGTGAGGTCATTTGGCGTCCATCCCCCTCTTCCCCGTACACCATCTGAGTGTGTCCCAGACAACCGTCTGTTCTGATAGGGGAATTAGTTTAGATTCTCACAGTCCTTGTGGTCAGGAAGTGCTTCCGTATGTCCACCTCTCATCCCTGCAGTTTAAACCCTCGAGACCTGTCATCAGTGGAGTGACCTTAGGATGCTTATGCCGAGAGTGCGCGCCTGTGGCCTCACCCTTATTCCTTTACTACCTCCTCATGGGCTTGTTGGGGGATTCAATGAGTTAACACAGGCCAAGTGCTTAGAACAGTGCCTGGGCCATGAGAGCACTACTGCTTTAGGATCATCATTATTATAACTTTTTTACCTGGGGGATCTGTTCCTTGCCCATCCCTACCCCTCTTCTGCCAGGGCTACTAAGGGGCTGGGGAGACCTGTCCAGGGACCTTACCTTCCTGGTGGGGGTGTCTCAGGGGCAGATGAGACCCCAGACATGGGCCTAAGAGACATGTAGAGAAGCTCCAGGCACATTTGCTCATGCTGGCTCCTGGACTCCATGAATCACAGTGTGTGGCCCCGCTGCCCGGGAGCCCTCTGCCCCTCAGCAGATTGAGAGCTCCTTGAGGGCAGGGACTCTGGCCGGCACATAGCAGGTGCCCCAAGAATGAGCAAGTGAGCGCTCTAAAACCAGTGGCAGAACCATATTCCTTTCCCTCCTTTGCATCTCCGCCCCAGGTGGGATCCACTTGCCCCACCTGAAAGACTCCTGAAAGAACTAAAAAATGAATCTGAGAAAGAGTTGGTGAAAATGTGTCATTCCTATTGACTGAAGTGGACTGCCACAGGGGCTCTACCTTCTGTGGTCACCCAGGAGGGATCTTCGTTCATTTGTCCAATAAATAATTTCTGGGTGCTAGGCCGGCACTAGTTGCTGGGGAAGCAGGGAACAAGACAGACCCAGTCCCTGCTCTCATTTCAGTAGAAGAGGCAGACACAAACCAAATAAAAAGGCAAAAATATTTAAAACGGGAGTAAAAGTTTTAGGAAACACACTGGGGGCTCAGATAACAAGAGCTGGGGATGGGAAATCTCTAAGGGAAAGAGACTTTTACAGTAAGTCCCCAAGGATGAGAGGGGAACAGCCACATGAAGCGTGGGAGGAGGGATGTCCCAGGCAGAAGGAACAACCTGCACGGAGATCCTGGGCAGAAAGAGCTTAGGGGGTTTGAGGAAATGAAGGAAGACCAGCGTGGGTGGAACTGGGGGGCAGGGGGGAGAGGGGAGCAGGGCCCAGATGGGGCAGGGTCTTGGAGGTCACCATGGAGCGTTCCTAAAAAGGGCTCCAAGGTGTTTTCAGTGGGAGAGCTTCGTGAGCTGCCTTTTCCAGTTGCTTGGACTGTTCTGCAGAGAATAGATTAGAGGAGGCAGGAGTGGAGGCTGCTGTAGATGGGAGATGATGGGGGCCCTGGCAAAGGTGGGGGCAGTGGACAAGAGGGAGGCAGAAAATATAATATACGTGTTTGGGGGGATAGCATCATCAGGACTTGGTGATGGGTTAGACGTGGGCATGACAAGACGAGAGACACCAAGAGTGACACTGGATTTCTGGCTTCAGCACCTAGGAGGTGGCATTTACTGAGATGACGTAACTTAGAGACAAAGGTCAAAAGAGATAAGGGTTAGGCTTTGGGGGAGGAAGTGTGGAGAACAGAATCACCCACAATGTGGCAGTTTTAAACACGGTGCCAGCTTCTCTGACACTTCTTCCATGGGGAGGTGGGCTGTAGGCCCTCTCCCCTTGAATCTGGTGGGCTTGCGACCGCTTTGACCAATAGAGTATGGTGGAAGTGACTTTATGTTATTCCCATGCTCCATACTAAAGGGCCATACAGCTTCCTCCTGTTTCTCTCAGGACCCCCTCTTTGTGTGCACCCTTTGGGACACTCCCTGTCAGAGCCCAGTGTCCCAGCTGTGAGAGAGGCCCAAGCCACATGCAGAGGTCTCATGTTGGTGCTTCCGTGTGCGCCTCTAGCTGAGCCCAAGTGCCAGATATGTGAGTGAAGAAGCCTCCAGATGATTCCAGCTCCCAGCTGTTCCAAGTTTTAACCCCTCCCCCAGCCATTCTAGTCTTCCCAGCTGAGCCCCCAGACACGGTGGAGCAGACACAAGCTACCTCAGCTGGGTCCTGTCTGAATTACCGACTATGGACTTTACGATAAATTGGTTATTGTTTCATACCAAGTTTTAGGAGGTTGTTATGCAGCAATGTACCTAAACCACACATCAAACTGACAACCAAGTTCCAAGATTCCACCTCGCCAGCATCACCTGCATCCTCCTTCTCCATCCCACCCGTGACTGCCTCTGCTCAGCCCTCATCATCTCTCACCTCCCGGCTGGATTCCCGGTATTCAGGTCCTTGTGTCTTCCCTGCAGCAGCCAGAATGACTTGGTTAAGACATAATGATATTCAATGACATTATTCCCCTGCTTCAAAGGCTCCTCATTGCTCAAAGAATAATATAAAAGCTCCTTAACTGGACGTATGCAGCCCTTTATGGTCTGGTCCTGGCCCACCTCTCAAGCTTTATCTCTTTTTTTTAATTTTTAAAAAAATTTTTATTTAGATTTTTTAATTTTTTCCTTTTTCTCCCCAAAGCCCCCCAGTACATAGTTGTATATTCTTCGTTGTGGGTCCTTCTAGTTGTGGCATGTGGGACGCTGACCTCAGCGTGGTTTATGATGAGCAGTGCCATGTCCACGCCCAGGATTCAAACCAACGAAACACTGGGCCGCCTGCAGCGGAGCGCGCAAACTTAACCACTCAGCCACGGGGCCAGCCCCTTGAGCTTTGTCTCTTATCACTCTCTACATTTCACCCTAACTAGGTGTTTCTGTTCTCTGGATGAACCAAGCTTCTGGGCCTTCCTTCCGCTTGTGGATGTTGGACCGTTCCGTTTGCCCTTTCAGATCTCTTTGCATCTTCCCCATCTGCTCCATGCCTGGGAGGCTGAGGCTTTGGTGGGCTGCATCAATGGGCTCCCTTGCTCTCTTGCAGTCTGTGGGCCCACTGATGGGGAGCACTAGCAGAAAATTGGGGGGCAGGAGAAGAGTGAGGGTAGGGTATCTATCCCACAGCGCCCTCCCTTCCAGACCCCACCAGCTCTCTTCTACAGCTGGGCTCTCTTTCTCTGGGTTCTGACAACCATTCCTCCCCTTGCCCCTTTAGGCTTAAGGATGGCTGAGGCTCCTCACTGCTTCTAGACCCAGAGTGCTTCACAGCCCTTGTTGGTTTCTCTTCTCCCAATTAAACTCTCTTTGGTTACTCTGAACGTTCCATCTCTTTCCTGTTGGGACCCTAACTGATACTCTCAGGCATCTTCCAAACCTCAGCACAGCCTCGCCTACTCTGTTGAGTCTTTTCTCACCTGTTCCCACCACAGCCCTGGACAGACTCCCACCCTCGACCCCATAACTCTCTATTGCCTGTTTCATTGTCCCGTGTGTCTCTCTTGCTCTCAGCAGTAGGAACTTGCCTTTGTAGCTCAGGTCCTAGCACCTTCCAAGGTACCTGGCCTTTAGTGGGTGCTGAGTCATTGCCTGTTGCACGATTCGATTCCTGGTTGAACTCAGAAAAAAGGGCTCCAGGGAGGGCCATGGGAGCCACGGACTAGAGACTCTTTATGCTGGGCATAAAAGGAGGACGCGGCATGGTTTCCATATGGGATTTCATAGCTAAAAACCTACTAGGGAGTCATCAAATTAATAAGGGATAAGTAATTTCTTTAAATTTTCAGAGGGTATGTTTTACTAGTAATATTTTTTCTGCATACATTGTCTTTTTTCTTAAAAATTTTTACTATAGGGGCCGGCCCGGTGGCCGAGTGGTTAAGTTCGTGCGCTCCGCTGCAGCAGCCCAGGGTTTTGCTGGTTCGGGTCCTGGGGGCGGACATGGCGCCGCTCATCAGGCCACGATGAGGCGGTGTCCCACATGCCACAACTAGAAGGACCTGCAACTAAGATATACAACTATGTATGGGGAGGATTTGGGGAGATAAAGCAGAAAAAAAGAGAGAAGATTGGCAACAGTTGTTAGCCCAGGTGCTGATCTTTTAAAAAAAAAAAATTACTATAAAAGTTTTCAAGTACACACAAAAGTAGAGAGAATAGTACAATGACTCTCCACATACTCAACACAGAGTCAATAATTACCAAGATTCTGCCATATTTGCTTTATCTCGCCCGTATGTCTTTTTCTTGCTTGCTTTGTTTCAGTATTTTAAAGCAAATCCCAGTCATTAGGCCATTTTCCCTCTACACTCTTCAGTATGCCTCACGAAAAAATAACTAACAGCATTTTAAAAACAAACGGTGGGGATAAATGGGTATTTTTCCACCTGGATGTGTTAGTGATCACATTCCTCAAGACAATGTTAATATTTTTTCCCTACTATGGGGGTGAGAGTGTCCAGGGACCCTGTAAAATTTCCCGGAGATGGACATGAAGATTTTGTGAGGTGCCAAATGCCCAGTGAATGGGAGCAGATCTCTTGAGGTTGGACGAGGATAAATGGACTCGTTTAAATCCATCCCATGAAAGCTGATGGGAAGAGCAGGGTCCATGGGTGACCAGTAATATTTCAGGGCCACTTGGAGTTCCTGGTTGCAAACCACAGAAGTGGCTCTGAGTGATGGGCGAGACCAAAGGGCTCACAATTACTCCCTGGGAATGGCCAGTTAGCACCTGCTCTTTCGTTGTTTTTTTTTTGAGGAAGATTAGCCCTGAGCTAACATCTGCTGCCAATCCTTCTCTTTTTGCTGAGGAAGAATGGCCCTGAGCTAACATCGTGCCCATCTTCCCCTACTTTATATGTGGGATGCCTACCACAGCATGGCTTGCCAACCGGTGTCATGTCCTCACCCGGGGATCCGAACTGGCGAACCCCAGGCCACCAAAGTGGAACATGCAAACTTAACTGCTGCGCCACTGGCCCAGCACCCCCTTTTTTTTTTTTTATTAAAGATTGGCACCTAAGCTAACAACCGTTAAAAACCGTCACAACCGTAAAAAAAATCTATTTTTTTTTCTGCTTTTTCTCCCCAAATCCCCCAAATACATAGTTGTATATCTTAGTTGCGGGTCTTTCTAGTTGTGGCATGTGGGACGCCACCTCAGCATGGCCTAATGAGCAGTGCCATGTCCACGCCCAGGATCTGAACCCGCGAAACCCTGGGCCCCCCGAAGCAGAGCGTGCAAACTTAACCACTCGGCCCCAGGGCCGGCCCCCTTTTTTTTTTAACTCAAATTTATTGAGGTGTAACATACATATGGTAAAATTCACTCATTTTAGGCATACCGTTACATGAACTTTGACAAGCATATACAGTCATGGAACCCAAACTACAATCAAAACATAGCATGTTTTCATCACCCCCAAAAGTTTCCTCATACTCTTTCATAGTCCATCCCTTCATCCTGCTGTCAGCCCATGGCAACCACTGATCTGTTTTCTGTCCCAATGTTTTGCCTTTTCCGGAATGTCACATAAATGATAAAATTCAGTACATTGCCTTCTGTGTCTGGCACAGTGCTTTTAACATTCATCCACACTGTTGCCGTGTGTGTCAATAGTCTCTTCCTTTTTGTTGCTGAGGATTAGTGCCATTGTGTGGATGAACCACAGTCTGTTTATTTACCAGATGACGGACATTTGGGTTGTTACCAGGTTTTGGTGATTATGAATGAAATTGCTATAAGCATTACACAGGCTTTTTGTGTTGGCTATATGTCTTCATTTCTCCTGGATGAATACCACGAGTGGGATTACTGAGTCATATTATAATTGTATATTTTACTTCTTAAGAAAATATAAATGCTCCCCATCCTCACCAGTATTTGGTATTGTCAGGTTTTATATTTTTTTAACCCATTCTAATAGGTATGTAATGGTTATCATTTTGTGGTTTCAATTTGCATCTCCCTAATGTTTAAGATTCAGAGTTTTTAATGTCACTCTGGCCTGGACTGAGTGGGTTGAGTGATTTGTAGAGTGTTGGATTTTTTGTTCTTTAATGCCAAATAAAGGTACTATTCATTCATAGGGAAGACCTACCTCTGGAGCAGGGACAGAGCTCTCCTGTCAAGTCTGCTCATTTGGGGACATGACAACACCCCTGTCCCCCTCCTCCCTACCTCCACACCTGTCCTACCCTGCCTTTGTGCCACCCTTTCGATGCCTAGATGGTGCACCCTTCATTTTTCACCTGTGGGATTCCTCCTGAAGCTAAATGTCAAGTCCTTTTGAAGCATCTAGGATTTCCAGAAGCTTCCAGACATAGTATGCAAGATGATGTTATGGAAAAAGTACAGCCTCTTTCGGGGTCAGAGCTGGGTCTGCTTTTTTGGCTTTGTTCCTTACCACTTGTGTGACTTTGGGCAAGTAACCTGACTGCTTTGAGCTTCCGGTTCCCCACGTGTAAAATGGGGATAACAGCTACCTCAGAGGTAGGTTTTTGCTGTGTTAGAGATAGTCGTCACATTATTATTATTACTACTATAATTATTATTAATTAGCTTCTATCAAAGGCTCACTGGGCTCAACCATGGCTGCTTCTTTCCGTGTGTGTTTCTCTCCATAGCTAATTGCTCATAAAGGGCAGGCCCGGTGACTTAAGGCCCCTAGGCCCCCGTCTCTGACCCTGTGCTGGTAAATACCAGTCCCTCAACACATTTGTTGAAATGGATGGACCTAAAAGGATTCTTAGGGAAGGCAGGTGGTCAGAAAGGAGTTGTAGGACCCGGAAGGACCTTCTGCTCTCATCAGGCCAGGGAGCTGCTCTCCTGGAGCAGGGGCCGAGTCAACGCCTCCCTTCCACAGAACGGAGGGCTGAGCCCGGGGCTTGTGGCTGGAATAACAGCGGGGCTGCCTGGACATGTGGGTTTGACCGGTCAGAAAAAGGGAAACCAAGAGAACAGATGCTCAGGGAAAAAAAAAAAAGGAATGAGGAGGACATGGATTGGCAAGGAAGGAGTGGGCTGGCTGAGAAGCTGAGGGCCCAGTGATGGCGTGGGGACGGAGGGTGAGAATGGGGGCGGGGGGCGGGAGGCTGGGAGGGTTGTGGGCCCTGGGGGCTGGGTGGAAGCGGGAGAGATGGAACAGAGGCAAGGCTCCGACGCAGAAGGAAGGGCGCAGAGACACCGGGCTGGGCTGAGAAGCGCCTAGTACTTGCGGCAGCCTTTGATCAGAGCGGCGGACTCCCGCGGCGGGAGCGGACGGGCGGGGCGCGGCAGGTGCGGAGGGCGGAGCCAGGCGGGGCCGGAGCCAGGAGGGCGGGGCCGACGCTGGGCTGGCGGGCGGGGTGCGCCGCTCGGCTCCTGCGAGAGAAGCCGGGGCCGCGGAGCTGGAGCTGGAGCAGGATCCCGAGCCCGGGCCGGGGTGGGAGTCGGGGCCGGGGCTCGGCCGGAGCGGGCTCCAACGATATGGGGTCGGCCGACTCCAAGCTGAACTTCCGAAAGGCGGTGATCCAGCTCACCACCAAGACGCAGGTGCGCCCGGGGCCCCGGCTTCCCTCACCCACCTGCCGGGCTGGGGGCTGGGCAGGGCCGGGGTGGGGGGGCGGCTGCGTGAACTTGGCTCGTCTGGACTTGGGGGGACCGGCAGGCCCACAGGGTGACGCTGAAGCCAGGGCCGGAGCGGGAGTCCTTGTCCTGTACCCCAGGGCTCCGTCCCCTAGCCTCCCACCCCCAGCTTCCTCTCTCGGGAACATCCCTCTTCCCGCAGCCGCTGATGCCACCTTAGGCTGACGTGTGCCTACTCCCTGAGCCAACGTCGCTGCTGTCCGCCCCCTGTCCTGCACGCCCCCTCCGCCCTTCCAGCCTCACATCTCCAGCCTCCCCCGCCCCCACTCACCCATCCACCCCACTGCTCTCCTCCCTGCCGCTCGGTGCTCGCGGGTCCGGGACGCACAGACCCGGCTGACTCAGTGCAAACAAAGCCGGGCCAGCGCCTGCCTGGGTCGGAGAAACAGCTGGTGTGCAGCGGCAGCAGCCTTGCTGGGCCCAGGTCAATGCCCACAGCCAGAGAAGGCCCAGGTTTTCCTGGATACACGCAAAGAGTGGCCGGCGTTACTGCAGCCTGGCAAGGGGACCTGTTTCCAGGCCCATGGAGTCCAGTTTCCCAGCTAGGGACCCCTGCTCCAGGAGGCTCCTTCTCTGAGGCCCAGTGGTGGGGCTGGCTGTGTTTGCCAGTACTCTCTGTTCTCCAGGTCAGGGCTAAGAACCCTCTAGGTTGCCCTTGACTGCCTGGTGTGGGGCTTGGAGATATCTTTCAGCCTAGTCCATGCGTGCACACCCCTTGGAGTCCACAAGTGGCACAGAGGCTACCTCTTTGCCCCCAACACACAGGACATGGCCCCAGTAAGGCTGCTTCCCTGCCCACTCCTTCTCTCCTCACCCCTTGAGCTAGGCTGCTCTGGCCTCAGAGATGCTCAGCCTTGACTCCCCAGATCCCCCACTTTCAAGGGAGTCAGGACCTGCTGCCCTCTGGGACATTCCTCTTACCCCCACCCCCAGAGCTTCCTTTACTCTTGGCAGTTAGAGTGGGATCGAGGGAGCCATCTCCCCACAGCCAGCTGGTCACAGCTTCAGAGGCCAGACCACACTCTCTTGTTCCCACAAGAGGAAGGTCAGGTGCCCCGCAAATGCCCAGGGCCCCTGGGGAGTCCAGGCCCAGTGAGAGGCCTTTGATAGAAACCAGACGTTGCTTCTCACCAATTCCCCCATGGCTCCTGGTTAGTTCTGGCACTTGGCTTTCTTTGGATGTGGCTTCTAGATCTGTGGGTGGCAGGTGGGCCAGCTCTCAATGTGGAGCCACAGGGAGAGGTGAGAGGAAGGCTCCCATGTTTACCTACTGGAGACGGAAACATCTTGGTGAAATGAGCTATGGGCTGTTGGCTCAGCAGCCAGGGTCCTTTGCTGGGCCAGCAGGACTTGCTCAGCCAGGTCCCAGAGAGTCTGGGTGGACTAGATGCCTACCTGCTCCGGCCCCCTCCCCCAAATACAATGTGCCTCTGTTTTTCCCTGGCTGCAGTCCTATGACGGAGCTGATTGAGTCAGTGCTGTCCCATTTCTCAGCTGAGGACAATGAGTTGGCTTGGGACAGGACTGGAGCCAGAGACCCGCCTGGATCTCCCTCCAGAGAGCGCTGGGGTCCTGCAGGTGGGATGGGGCCTGGGCTGCCTGGAGAGAGAGACCCTCAGGGGCTGAAGCCTCGGGCCCTGTGTAGTAACCTGGCTTGGGCAGTTTGGAAGTGAGGACCAGATCCCAAATGGTTGTTCCAGACCTTGTCACTCAGTGTTCCCAAGGAGAATGAGGCCAGTTGTCCACAGGGTGTCCTCCAGTCCCAGTCCCTCAGAGGCTGTGCTGTGCACACAGAGTTTTGCTCTGGGCAGCTGAGAAGCCGACCTAGCACCTTTTCCCGTAGCCGGGGCCTGAGCTGCTTCCCCACCTTCCTGCGCTGCATCCTGTTTTCTTCCTGCCCTGGGCTAGGTCTGACCCTGGTCCTGAAGGCTTTCTCTGTGTTTCCTGAGCCTTTTCCCAGAGTGGGTGGGGCCCTGGAGGGAGGACCTGGACCAGGGCCCCTCTCCTCGACCCTGCCTATTTGGAGATTCTCTGCTGTAGGCCGGATGAGATCTGGTGGCTCCATGTTTACATGCACATGTGTGTGTGCATGTGTGAATACTATGGTGACATGGTCCCCAGAGCAGGTCACCTTTAGCAGGCTAGAGCACTGCTAGTCCTTCCCTCCTCCTCCCAGAGAGGTTCAAAAGATGCAGCTGGTCCCCCCGGCTGGCGGGGAGTCTGGCCTGTGCAGGTCCTGCAAAGCTGGGGTAAGCATATCTGGTTTTCCTCCAGGAGAGCTCAGCCCCTATACCCCTGGCAGCATGGGACTGCCCACCTCTAGCAAAAATACTCCTTTCAAAGAAACTGGCTTGGATTTTAGAAGCTTCCTTGGGTTGGGTGGAGCCTCGCTGGGGTAACTGAGGCAGGAGCTAAGCCATGTCCCTCCCCTTGGGAGCCTAAGGGGCCCCAGTGACCCTGGCCGATACCTGTAGCATCAGGCTAGTCTGGTATGGTCAGTTAATGGTCACTGAATTGAAGTGTCCAGCCACAGTGGGACCAGGAGGGGAGGCCCGAGTTGGGGGTAGGGGAAGTGAAAGTCGCTACTCATGAAGTTCAAGGCCAGCTCCCATACCTGGGCCTTTCCTCTGCTTCCTGGCTGGGCTAACCTGGCCCTCCTAAGTTCCCTCCTAAGTCTCTCTCCTCATTTCAGATTCAGTTCCTAGGTGACACTTGCCTGATGAATTAGGTCAAAGGTTAAGTCCACTTGGTGCTCAGATAAGTTTCTGCTCCTTTAGGGGGATAGTGGCTACCTGAGAGGTAGGGGAAGTGTCAGAGATGGGAGCTTCGCAGAGTGAGGAGGGTGCTGCATGCTTTCTGGGGTGTCCTTCCTCACCCCCACCCCGACCCACCACTCTGGGGTGTGGTGCCCCTGGACCCCACTGAGTCTGGAAGGCTGTCCTGGCTGTGGGCCCAAGGGCCAGCAAACCCCAGCCCCAGGGACCTTCCTTTGGCCTTTGTTCCTCTCCCCCAGCTAACTGGCTCTACCAGTTCTGGGACTGAGCAGGCCCTGGTGCCAGGCCTGTGCTGAGGGCCATGGCCACATGCTGCCCTATAGCTTGGGGAGTGGGCCAGGGTACACCTGGGCCTTAGTGAGGCTTTTGGCCCCGGCCCGGAGTTTGGACAGCTCCACTGGTGCTCAGCTCTGCCCGGTGACCAGGCTGAAGGGGTCTCTAGGATTAATTACAGCCTTTAGCTGAACAAATATTAGCTGAGCATCTGCTGTATGTCTCAACTGCAAGGTCAGGGAAGAAGGGCTCATGGACTAATGGGGCCCAGAGGCAAGTGCACTCAGCCTTGGAATCAGGGACTATGATGAGTGACTGAGGTGGGAGGGGAGCAGGGTTCCAAGGCGGGAGCAAGCTCGGCAGTCCAGAGCTCTGGGAGACTTCTGGCAAGAAGTAGCTTCAGAGAACGGAATTATTTTTAAGCAAGATATATATATATATTTTTCTGATGATAAGAGTAATGCAGGGGGCCGGCCCCATGGCCGAGTGGTTAAGTTTGCCCGCTCCACTTTGGCGGCCTGGGGTTTTGCTGGTTCGGATCCTGAGCGTGGACATGGCACCCCTCATCGGGCCATGGTAAGGTGGCGTCCCACATGCCACAACTAGAAGGACCCACAACTAAAATATACAACTGTGTACCGGGGGTGACTTGGGGAGAAAAAGCAGAAAAAAAAAAGATTGGCAACAGTTGTTAGCTCAGGTGCCAATCTTTTAAAAAAAAAAAAAAGAGTAATGCACATTATGCATGGATTGTGGTGAGAGCAGGGCCGGGTATCAGGCCTTTCAGAGAGGGGAGAAGGCTCTGTTGACTGGAGCAAGCCGGGCAGGTCTCACACAGGAAGTGCTATTCAGAAGGGTAACAGTGCCTTGGACACCCTGGCCTCTCAACAGATGAACATTCAAAGAAAAAAGTAATACTACATGCGCTTACAGAAAAATATCAAGAAAAGTAAAAACCAACCAGAGAGATAATTGCTGTTAACATGCTGTCATTTTCTTCCAGGCTTTTATTACTATGTAATTTACACAGAATTGTGATCATCTTATAGTTAATTTTATATCTTGTCTTTTTCACATAACATTGTACTCTGAGCATTTTCCATTGTTTACTATTCTTTGAAAATGTGCTTCTGATAGCTGCATAATATTCTAGTGTTTGCACGTGGCTTAACTTTTTAAGCATTCCCCAAGTGGCGGTGATTTAGGCTGACTCCAACTTTTCACTGTTATCAACAAGAACGCTTCAGTGAACATCCTCATACATGCACATCTCTGATCCTTTCCTGAGGAAGGATTTCTAGAATGGAGTTTATGATTCAAACTGGTTGTGTTGTGGGGATAGAAAATACAAGAGTGAGGGGCTGGCCCAGTGGTGCAGCGGTTAAGTGCACACATTCCACTTCGGTGGCCCAGGGTTCACCGGTTCGGATCCCGGGTGCGGACATGGCACCGCTTGGCAAGCCATGCTGTGGCAGGCGTCCCACATATAAAGTAGAGGAAGATGGGCACGGATGTTAGCTCAGGGCCAATCTTCCTCAGCAAAAAGAGGAGGATTGGCAGCAGATGTTTGCTCAGGGCTAATCTTCCTCAAAAAAAAAAAAAAAATAGAAAATACAAGTGTGTGTGTGCATACATGTGCATACGTGTGTGCATGCGTGTACGTGTGTTTAGGTAGGATCTTGGCTGGCTGGCTGGCTGGGCTCTGGACCCCATCCTGCAGGCAGTGGGGAGCCCCTGAGGTCTGTGCTGAGGGAACGATGCCTTTGGTGCTGTGCTTTGAACATGGGGTGGGGGCAGTGTGGAGGTGGATGGAGGCGGTGAATTTGGAGGTGGGGCCCTGGCAAGAGTGGCCTGAAGTGCAGCACCACCGGTGGGCACTGAGAGGAGCAGGTGCCATCAGAGAGCCAAGGGGATGGGCTCCTTTAGATTTGGCATCTGTTAGTGTGCCTGGAGAGGGTGGAGGCCGCGGCTGAGGGGCAGCTTGGATGAGTGGAAATGAGCACCTGTCCCTTGTCCTCCTCCTAGGGGGAGGGGCACAGCCTGGGTCTGGTCCCTGGCACTTGACCTAGCCGTGTGGCCTGGAGAGGTCCTCAGGTGGGGAGGCCCGGCCAGAGGACGACAGTGAGTTACTCAGGGTCACATAGTCCCTCAGGGACTGGGTTGGGCTTTGGCTGCTGAACTTGGTGCCCAGCTGACCCCTGACCATCTGCACCAAGTGTCCCCAGCCTGCCTGTGCTGGTCTCGTGGTAGCTGAAGGATGTCCCCCAAGTGGAAAGACTCCTGGGTACGAGGGATGGAGCAGGGGGACTGTGGCTTCCCTCTGGGGGGGCTGCCTTGGCTGCAGATTGGGCAAACAGGACGTTGGCAAGAGATTGTACAACTCTAGACACTGGGTTCCCCCCCAGCCCGTAGAAGCCACCGATGACGCCTTTTGGGACCAGTTCTGGGCGGACACGGCCACCTCAGTGCAGGATGTTTTTGCGCTGGTGCCTGCGGCAGAGATCCGGGCTGTGCGGGAGGAGTCACCCTCCAACCTGGCCACTCTGTGCTACAAGGTGAGGAGTGCCCGGCGCCTCGCTGCCACACCCAGCTGAGCCATTTCCCACCCTCCCAGGGAGGCTGAAGCTGGCCGAGCCTTGCGGTCCAGGAGGGCAGACACCCAGGACATCCCCCCCGCCCAGGTTTGGGCAGTCTGGTGGCTTCAGCCACTTCTCCCCGCTAGCTGGGCTCTTGGGGAAAGTGGTCATGGCAGCTGCCATCTGTGAGGCACCCTCTGGACCAGACCTTGCTGAGCACTTTCCACAGGTCAGCTCATTTAGCTCACCCTGTGTGGATGGTACTGTTAGTGTCACCATTTTACAGATGAGGAAACTGAGGCTCCAAGGGGTGGTCACTTAGCAAGGTCTTAGTCAGTGAGTAGTGGGCTAGGCTGTCACTCCTGTGATGGTCTAAGATGCTCTCTGGCCATGTCCTGTCCCCCTGGGCTGGCTGACCCTGTCTGGAGAGGTAGCACTGCTGCCTCTTCTCCTCTGAAGCCTAGGGTGCCCATCCTGACCACCAGTGCCGGGGCCCCACTCCCCACCCTTCCAGCATGCCCCTCTGCCCTCCCCACAGGCCGTGGAGAAGCTGGTGCAGGGAGCCGAGAGCGGCTGCCATTCAGAGAAGGAGAAGCAGATTGTCCTGAACTGCAGCCGGCTTCTCACCCGTGTGCTGCCCTACATCTTTGAGGACCCTGACTGGAGGGGCTTCTTCTGGTCCACAGTGCCCGGGGCAGGGCGAGGAGGGGTCTGTGGGCTTGTCTGGGGCTGGGTGGAGGGTGGAGTTGCAGTGACAGGGAGAGAACGCTGGCTCAGGGCTGGCCACATTCCTCCAAACCTCTTCCGGGGTTTGGGAAGTGCAGGGGTAGGGAGAGTGGGGGTTGCTGCTGAGGAGGGGGTCAACTCCTCCTCCTTGAACCCTCGGTTCCTCTCCCACAGGACTCTGCCCACAGCTGGGCAGAGATGGGGGCAGGGCCGCTGGGCCCTCTCCCGCCCGCGCTGGTACCACCCTCTCCCTGGGTTTATCTCCAGGCCAGTGGCCGAGGGGTGGGGCCCAATGGTTCCCAGCGATTCCCAGCAAGGCCGAGGCTCTCTGGAGCATGGGGGACACGGCCTGGCCACTCCCAGTCAGGGGGGAGGTTTCCTCACTCTTCCCAGCCCCACTTCCCGCTCTGTCCCCCTTCTGTCTTGGGAGATTTGGGGTCATGGAGAGTCTACTTTCTTTTTCTTCATCCCTATGCCCATGGGTGCCTGCCTGAGCCCAGACCCTGTCCTCCCCACCCCCCAAGTCCTGGGGCCACCTCTCCTTGGCCAGCTACCACTGAGGTGGCCTGTGGGTGCTGTGTCCCAAACAGGGAGAGGACGATGACGAGAATGCCCGGCCCCTGGCCGAGTCCCTGCTCCTGGCCATCGCTGACCTGCTTTTCTGCCCAGATTTCACCGTCCAGAGCCACCGAAGGAGCACTGTGGTGAGAGCCCTCCAGCCCCCCACCCCCAGCCGGGGAGGGCTCCAGTCCTGGTTTGGGCGGTTGAAGTTCCCTTGGGCAGGATGCTGCTAGGACAGAGGCTGCTGTGGGAGAGCTGGGCCGCCTGGCACAGCTGGAGAGGAGCCAGCCGGTGTGTGCGCGGCCCTGCCCCCTGCATCCGGGAGGCTGGGCACAGGCACCCATTGTCTTCGCCTGGTGGCGGGAGGGGGTGTGGGGCTTGGACACCGGAGGCCTGGCCCTCTCACTTCCTGTGGGTTTGTGGACTCGACCTTGAGTGTTCTCTGTTCCCCACCCCCACGCACCACCAGGGGCACCCACTTCCATTCCCCTCCCTCCTTATCTCTCTCTCCCTCTCTCACACTGGGCTGAGCGAGTAAAAGAACCAGACTGAAGGAAAACGAGCTTTTGAGAGGTTGAGAACATTCATTTCTTCCCTTGTGCATTAGCACCTGGGGCATTTTGAGGGTCTGTCTTTAGAATATGAGCGTGTCACTCCCCCAGAGATGGTGGGGGGTGGGGCTTGGGTTGGCCACCCTCAGCCTGATCTCACCCTGACCCCTGTCCCTAGGACTCAGCGGAGGACGTCCACTCCCTGGACAGCTGTGAATACATCTGGGAGGCTGGTGTGGGCTTTGCTCACTCCCCGCAGCCCAACTACATCCACGACATGAACCGGTGAGCTTTGCGCGGCCCCAGAGCCCGTGTTGTCACTGGACCCCTGGCCTGGCCCTTGTGCAGCTCAGAGAGGAGACCATGCTTCTGGTTTTTTCCAAGGACGCCTTGCCTACTCGTGACCCAGCTTCAGCCTCACAGGAATAAAAGGGGTCGTTTCTCTTCATGGACTTAAGCTGGGGCTGGGCAGGGTGGGCATGCCCTCCTGGAGAATTGGAATCCTCAGGTACTGAACCCCTCCCCCCCATAATCTCCTTTCCCAAGGATGGAGCTGCTGAAACTGCTGCTGACATGCTTCTCCGAGGCCATGTACCTGCCCCCAGCTCCGGACAGTGGCAGCACCAACCCGTGGGTGCAGTTCTTTTGTTCCACGGAGAACAGGTGAGGGGCCCCTGGCCTTTCTTTCCATCCTCCTCCTGGTTCCAGGCAGCCCAGAGCTGAGACGGTGCTCCATCCACGTCTTATTTGAGGGGAGCTGCTGCCCCCTGGTGGTGATGATTTGTAACTTGACCGCCACACCTTATGCCAGCGCTGTCCAGTGTCCCATTGTGGGGCCTGAGTGACTTGTGTCTGGGTCCTCCATTTACAGCCATGCTGTCAAGTAAAAATGTAATGCAGGCCACATATGCAATTTAAACATTTCTATTAGTGACATTAAAAAAGTGAAAAAGAAACAGATGAAATTAACTTTAATGATATATTTCATTTAACCCACTATATCTGAAATATTAACATTAACATGTAGTCAATATACAAAATTACTGCGATGTTTTACATTCCGTTTTCATGCTGAGTTTTCAAAATCAGGTGTGTAGTTTACACTTACAGCACATGTGAATTCGGACTAGCCATATTTTAAGCTCTCAGTAGCTACATGTGGCTTGTATGGGGCAGTGCAGTGTAGACAGGGGGTGGTTGGGGAGCGTAGTGAATACCCTGAAGGATGAGGAGGTCCGGCCACATGGGGACGCTCATGGGCTATGGGGGCTCGTATGGGTACATGAAGGTGTCACATGGTGGGATTGCATATTTGGAGCGGGCACACGCTCTCCAGCTGTGGAGCTCCAGCTGTGCCCAGAGCTGTGCTGACGGCACAGGAGTTAATGCCCCTGAGGGTCCTGGTTCACCCTCTTACTTCCAGACTCTGATTTGCATGTGGCACATCTCATCCTTCAGGTTTTCCTGGCCGCCTGCCTAACTCTTTTTTTCCCCAGAAGAGAAGGGAACCCAGGTGACTCCCTCCACCAGCTACAGTCCAAGGCTGGCCCGAGTTATCTTTCTCACCATCCTTATCAGGCAAACAGCCACCCTTTGCCACTCGCTTCACCTCTCTGGCTCTCAGTTTCCTCATCCGTAAGATGAGGAGCTTGACCCCTGACATCTCACAAATCTCTGAATGGAGTCATTCTGTGACCTGGGAGCTGAGTGACTGAGCACGTGCTCTGCTTCCCGAGAGGACGCCCAGCTCCCTGTGGGCCTCCAACCCCTTCTCTGAAGCCCCGAGGGAGGGTACCTGCCCCTCAGAATCCTGACAGGCCTGTCCTTACACATCTGTCTGAGCCCGTAGAATGTGCTGCACCAAGAGTGAGCCCTGATGTCACTGTGGACTTGGGGCGATACAGGTGTGTCCGTGTAGGTTCATCAGTTGTAACAAATGTGCCCCTCTGTACTCACATCTGGGAGGGATGTGAGTGGGGGGGCAGGGCTATATGGGAAATCTCTGTACCTTCCTTTCAATTTTGTGGTGAACCTAAAACTGCTCTAAAAATAAAGTCTTTTAAAATGATAATAAGAGTAATAATAAAATAGCCCTCACCCCTTGGGGGAAAAATCTAAGGGATATGGACATGATTTCCTACAGAGAGCCCCTCATGACTGGCCATCCTGCTCTTGGTAATAAATTCCTTCTGCCCTCGGCCCATCCTGGCCCGGGTCTGGGATGCAGGCAAGGACGAGCAGGGCATCTCTTCTCCTTCAGGAAGCTCCTGGTTGTGCTCCCTGGCCCCTAGCCCAGGGCCTGGCACTAAAACACTTGTTGAATGACTCACCCGTGTGGTCCGGCTGGGGTGGCCAGAGGGCTGGGCCCGGGGCGTCTCTGCAGCCCCGTCCTCCTCTCCACCGCAGACACGCCCTGCCCCTCTTCACCTCCCTGCTCAACACCGTGTGTGCCTATGACCCTGTGGGCTACGGGATCCCCTACAACCACCTGCTCTTCTCCGACTACCGGGAACCCCTGGTGGAGGAGGCTGCCCAGGTGCTCATCGTCACCTTGGACCATGACAGCGCCACCAGCACCAGCCCCACTGTGGATGGCACCACCACAGGCACTGCCATGGATGACGCTGACGTAAGGATGGGGAGGCAGCCGGCCCTGCCAGGCTTGGATGGATGGCACCCCCTGTAGCAGAGCCTGGGCGAGGGGTACCCAGGGGGCACCTCGTGAGCCTGGGGGTATCTGAGGTCAGAGGGGGCAGTGCTGCCCCAACTAGGCCCGGGGTAGGGGCAGGGGTGAGGGCACCTGCTCACCTCCGGCTCCACTGTTGGCAGCCTCCAGGCCCCGAGAACCTGTTTGTGAACTACCTGTCCCGCATCCATCGCGAGGAGGTGAGTCAAGCACTGCTCTCGCTCCTGTGGATTCTTAATGCCCACCCCACACAGTGGCCTTGCAGGGGTGAGGGGATGCAGACGAGAGGGGGTGGGGGAAGTTCTGACCCCTGTGTGAAGGAACTGTGGTGTCCGTGGACTCGGGCCACCCCAGGTGAAATACTGATGGCAGGACTGTGAGGGTTTCAAGACGCAGGAAATGGCAGTGACCTCAACTGGGTGAGAGTAACCAGAAGCCTTCCAGGAGCGGGTGGCTCTGATGTCAGGTTTAGGGAGGGGGAATGGCTCTGGACTTAAGGGCCAGGCAGACCTGAGTTCACATGTCTATGACCTTGGAGGAGGTTCTTGTGCTCCCAGAGCTCTAACTTCTGCAGCTGCAGCATGGGGACAGAAACTGCTTTCTTGCCTTGTTGTGAGGATTAACTGGGTGGGCGGCCCGGCGTACAGCAGGTGCTCCATGGATGGCAGCCCTTTGAGAATGGTGGAATGCTCCTCTCGTGTGACAGGGCGATGGGGAGGGCCAGGAGGATGGCACCGGTCAACAAGGAGTCAGGGTGGGCAGGGGCCCAGTTCAGGGAGTGTGTGTGTGTGTGTGTGTGTGAGGGGGTCACTAGGAGCAGCCTTGCTCAGGGACAGGGGAGCCTGTGGTCTGGCGGAGGGGTCTGGGGCTCTCCAGATTTGCTCTGGACTCAGCTTCCGGAGGGGCCTGGCCCAGGACAGCTATTAATGACGTTGGAATCTGGGCCCCTCAGGCTCTAGAGGTGGGACCAGGCTCTGGGGGAGTGAGGAGGCATTTGGGGGGAGCCTGGCCTGGGAAGCCTGAGCCACAGGGAGCCAGACTGGACAGGCCTCTGCTCCCGCCCCTCCCAGGACTTCCAGTTCGTCCTCAAGGGCATAGCCCGGCTACTCTCCAACCCCCTGCTCCAGACCTACCTGCCCAACTCCACCAAGAAGATTCAGTTCCACCAGGAGCTGCTGGTTCTCTTCTGGAAGCTCTGCGACTTCAACAAGGTGGGCCAGCTTTAGGGGCCCCGCTTGGCGGGCCGCAGTCTGCTTTGAAAGGGGCGGCAGCTACTCTGGATGGCCCAGGGATGGAGACAGCATCTGGGGAGACTCTGAGGAGTGGAAGAAGGTGGGGCAGAGCTGCCCTTCCTCTGAGCCCACCCTCCTGTTCCCCCCACAGAAATTCCTCTTCTTTGTGCTGAAGAGCAGCGATGTGCTGGACATCCTGGTTCCCATCCTCTACTTCCTCAACGATGCCCGAGCGGATCAGTGTAAGGCCAGGGTGGGCATAGGATGCTGGGAGGGTTCCTCTCAGAGGGGCGGGTCCAGCCAGTCTGTCCTGCCTCCCAGGAGCTCAGGCCTGGGGCTCTGACCTCCCAGGAAGGGCTTCTTCCCGCTCCCCCGAGATGAGTCTCTGCCCTGGGCTCCCTTCTTCCCCTCCCCACCCAGCATGGTGACCCCTCCCATGCCACATGCTGCAGCTCGGGTGGGCCTGATGCACATTGGTGTCTTCATTCTGCTGCTTCTGAGCGGGGAGCGGAACTTCGGGGTGCGGCTGAACAAACCTTACTCAGTGCGCGTGCCCATGGACATCCCGGTCTTCACGGGTACCCACGCGGATCTGCTCATTGTGGTGAGGGGCCTCCTGCTGCCAGGACCTGGGTGCGTGGGCATGACGTCCTCTTGGCAGAGTCTGGAGGCGGCGGGGAGCCCATGGCCATCCCTCTGCCTCCCCACACAGGTGTTCCACAAGATCATCACCAGCGGGCACCAGCGGCTGCAGCCCCTGTTCGATTGCTTGCTTACCATCGTGGTCAACGGTAGGGGGCCGGGAGCCTGCCTTCCCTGTGTTCACCACCAGGTGGCACCAGGCCACAGGGTGACCTGCCACCTGCTCTCTGGTTCAAACCCGCCTGGGCCAACAGAAATAGACGGCCAGCTGCCTATGTACTGATCAATTTTCTAGTAGCCACATTAAAAAAAAAAAGAAAGAAAGAAACAGGTGACAATAATTTTATAATATATTTTATTTAATTCACTATATCCAGAATACCATCATCTCAACATGGAAGCAATATGAAAAATTATTGAGATATTTTATATTCTTTTTTGCCCCCCCATCTTCCAAATCTTGTGTATTTCACACGTGCATCTCAGTTAGGAATAGCTATGTTTCAAGTGCTTAATGGCCACATGTGGCTTGTGGCTCCCTCATTGGACAGTGCGGGTTTGAACAAGTATAGTCGGGGTGCTGGGATGTGCCCCTCCTACCGGCGAGGACTGCAGCCAGTTGCCCGGAAGAGGTGGCGGGAGGGCTCAGGCTGGCGGGGGTGCTGGGCAGCCGTGCACTGGGGCAGGATGACCTCAGCATGGCCACCTTTTGGAGAGGGTGGTCCTGGGTGGGACGGACTGATTTCTCTGTGGTCTGCTGGACTCTAGGGTGAGTGGGGCAGTTCAGGGTGCCTCCAGCAGCACCGTGAGCTCTGGGGCTAGAACTGTGACTCTCCAGTACTCGTTCGCTCACTGGCTCCGTCCCACCAATCTTAACTGAGTGCTAGCAAAGTGTGGCTGGCTCTGAGAACGTGTCTGTGACCAAGAAAGCCATTGCCCTGCCCCAGCTGAGAGGCAGACATGAGACAAGGATGCACACAGACCAATACGTGACTTGAAGCTGTGCGCAGTTTCACCTCTGACCGCCCCCTCCAACAGGCTGTGCAAAAAAAAGGATTTAAACATATATAGAATGTCAGGTTGATACTCTAGAAAGACTTGAAGATCCCGAGGTTGTAACCCTGCCCGATCATTTTATACCTGGGGAATTTTGGGCAAGTTTACGAACCTCTCTGAGCCTCAGTTTCCTTGTCTATAAAATGGAAGTGGTTTTGTCTGTGTCCTGCCTCCCCCTGAGAGGTGTGAGGAGGAGTGGGTGAGATGGCACATATGAGTGGCTTTGTAAACAGTATGGCTGTCCACACGGTGGAGGAACAAGGATGGAGCCCCAGCTGCCTCCTGGGACTCTGCAGAAGACAGGCATGGCCAGCGTGGCCTTGGTGTCTGGGGGCTTGGTCTTCCCAGCCTTGGGGGGGACTTCACAGGCAGGGGGCGGGGAGGGTTTGGGAGCAGGAGCATCTTGTCCCGCTCAGGCCCAGGCTGTGCAGGGATGGCTGGTGGGGGCCCCAGGAGTGAGCCAACCCCTCCTCTGCAGTGTCCCCCTACCTCAAGAGCCTGTCCATGGTGGCCGCCAACAAGCTGCTGCACCTGCTGGAGGCCTTCTCCACCACCTGGTTTCTCTTCTCTGCCGCCCAGAACCACCACCTGGTCTTCTTCCTCCTAGAGGTTTTCAACAACATCATCCAGTACCAGTTTGATGGTGAGGCACCAGCCCAAGCCCCTGGCCTGGCCTTGGGGGCAGGAAGCAGGGTGGGCAGTGGGCGAGGACCCCTTCCTGTCTAAGGAGGGCACACACCTCTGTCCGCCAGTTTGTTCAGCGTGCATTTATCGAGCACCTGCTGTTTACCTAGTGCCATGTTAGGTGCAGAGGAGACAATGGGAATAAAACAGAGTGCTCCCTGCCCTGTGGAGCTCACCGTGTGGGGTGGAGGCACGGAGGGGGCTTTAAACAGATGGGCACCAAGACAAACAGGTCATCTTAAATCGGATGAGAGGGAAGTTCAGGGAGCTATGGTCCTCATGGGTGTCACAGATGCTAGACTGCCTGATGTAAATTAGGGCCTTGCCACTTGTTAGCTCTGTGACTGTGGGCACGTAACTGAACCTCTCTGAGCCTCAGTTTCTTCATCTGTAGGATGGTCATAACAATAGTACTAAGAGTCCCTATCTCAGAGGGTGATGGAAGGATTAAGTAAAATAACCCCCAAAAAGCACATAGCACAGCGTCTGGCAACCTAAATATTAGCAGCTATTATTATTTCCCAAATAAGTAATATCTGCATTCGTCTATGAGGGATGAATGGGGGTGGGGTGGGGTAGAAAAGCATTTTGGGGGGAGGGGCAACATATGCCAAGGCCCTGGGGTGAGATGGTGAACTGAAAGCAGAACAGTGTGGTGAGAGGCAGGGACCAGAGAGGTGACAGGGCATTGAAGGTCTGGAAAGCGTCTGCATCTTCCCCAGGAGCCGAGGGAATTCAGCGTAGTCAGTGTGGGCGACAAAGCACTGGCACATGCCATATTATCCTTCCTCTCTGCTGTCCTGGCTCAGGCAGAGTCAAAATATTGAACAGCTGGCTTAGTTTGGACACTGATATGCTAGGGTAGCCCCCCCCCTTTGCCAGGTGTTACCCCTTAGCGCTGGATTGTGAGGGGGTCTGGAAGGTACCAAGGCAGGGCATCAGGGGGAGCTCAGCCCAGGAGCTCTTTCCCAAAAAGGTGACATCCTGGGGTAGCCACAGGCCCACACCACTTCTGCCTGGCTGCGCCCCTCGGGTGCCCGCCCGTGGGATAGACGCTCTCCTGTCCTCCCAACGCGCCCCCAGGAGGCGCGGGGGGAGGGAGAGGTGCTGGGAGCTCCCTGAGGTGAGGCCTGTCCCCCCCACAGGCAACTCCAACCTGGTCTACGCCATCATCCGCAAGCGAAGCGTCTTCCACCAGCTGGCCAACCTGCCCACCGACCCGCCTGCCATCCACAAGGCGCTGCAGCGGCGCCGCCGGGCCCCGGAGCCCTTGTCCCGCACTGGCTCGCAGGAGGGTGCCTCCATGGAGGGCTCCCGCCCTGCCGCCCCCGCCGAGCCGGGCACCCTCAAGACCAGCCTGGTGGCCACCCCAGGTTGGGAGCTGGCAGGTGGCAGGGGGTGTGGATACGGGCAGAGTTGGGGGCTGGGCAGAGTCTCTAAGGGGGTCACCCCCATCTCTGGCAAAGGCATGGCCTGAGTTGGGAAGCTGAGGGGATGGGGATGGGCAACTGGGGTGGGGCTGGAGGCATTGAGGGGGCCCAGGAGGGGTGGCTTGGTGGGGGCCCGGGCCTTGGGGCTGGGTGTGGGGAGATCAGCACAGCATCTCTAGAGTGGGTGGGCGGAGGAGGGAGCCTCTTCTGGCAGGCGTCTGGCGGGTGTCCTCAAGCCCCCCTGGGCCCCCTGCCCCCAGGCATTGACAAGCTGACGGAGAAGTCCCAAGTGTCAGAGGATGGCACCTTGCGGTCACTGGAGTCTGCATCCCAGCCGAGCTCGGCAGACGGCAGCCCAGCTGCGGAGGTGGGTGACAGGGACTCCTGGAGCAGGGTGAGGCTGGGCATTCCCTTTCTCCCTGGCCTCCATGGTGTGGGCTGGGCCAGGGCACTCTGGGGTCACCTTCAGCAGAGGGGCAGGGACCCAGCGCCCAGGGCATCAGTGTTGGCACTGCTGATTTTCAGGGGGGCGCTTCCACAGACCCCTTCCTTGTTTATTGGTCACAGGCCCAAGCCCTTGGTCTTCAGACTCCCCATCCATCACCCTTATCTGAGGCTGGGCTGGGCTGGCCTTTACCCAGCCTGCCCAGTCAGCTCCTGGCCCTAAACCTGTCACTGGACTGGGCTGGGTTGGGCAGGGCCTGGGGCCCAGGGCAAAGGGTGCTGGGCTGGGCTGGGCTGTCCCCTCCTATGGGAGTGAGCCCCCCCACCAACAGGGGCCAGTGGAGAGACCTCCTTGCCTCCCAGGCTCCAGAATGTGGGAGGGCCTGGGAAGAGGGGATGCTTCTCTGCCCAGGCCCTGTACCCACTCCCTCCGCCCCTCCCTCCTATTCCTTCCCCTGGGAACCAGGAGCCCAGCCAGGCGTGGCGGGAACAGCGGCGACCGTCCAGCTCATCAGCCAGTGGGCAGTGGAGCCCAACATCGGAGTGGGTGAGGGTTTGGGCAGATGGCAGCGAGGAGGGGTGGCTCAGGGTCTCCCGGTCCTGAGAACAGCTCAGCAAAGGCTCGCATGGGGATGTCTCCAAATCCAAGGACTGGCCTGGGAGCCAGGCTCGGGTCAGTCCTTCCGGCTGGGTGACCTTGACCTCTCTCTGACTCGGTTGCTTCCCCTGTCCTCACAGTCCAGAGTTCTCCCGCAGGGTTAGGCTTCAGCTGCCCACAGTGCTACCTTTCTTAATAAATCATCCTTTCCAGCTTCCTTCCCAGAATCACTTGCCCACTCCCTTACGTGTTTCCTGAGATCACCACTCATTGCCCTCGTGTGGAGTAATAAACGTCCCTACCTGACCCAGGCCATTGTGAGGGTCAAAGGGGACAGTTTCATGCATGTAGGACGTGCTCACTGTGAGGCTTGTACCTTGAATAGGTCCCTGTACCGTGTCAGTGGTGGGTGGGGACACTTCCTGCCGTGGGGAGCTCATGGTTCTGGGTCAGGGGTCAGGCCTGTCCTGCAGCCCCGGGAACCCCGGTCCCTCCCCCAGGTCCTCTCCTGGAAGTCCAAGCTGCCGCTGCAGACCATCATGAGGCTTCTCCAGGTGCTGGTTCCCCAGGTGGAGAAGATTTGCATTGACAAGTGAGGCTGGGGGCGAGGGTGAGCAGGTGGGCTCTGAGGAGGGGCCAGCCCAGGCGTGAGTGAGGGTGGGACTGGAAGCAGCCCCCCCTGCCCTAGACCTTCAGGGTGGGCTTTCCTACCTGATCATGTTGGAGACCGTCCCTCTCCCCGACAGGGGCCTGACAGACGAGTCGGAGATCCTGAGGTTCCTGCAGCACGGTACCCTGGTGGGGCTGCTGCCCGTGCCCCACCCCATCCTCATCCGCAAGTACCAGGCCAACTCCGGCACGGCCATGTGGTTCCGCACCTACATGTGGGGCGTCATCTATCTGAGGTGGGCCCCGTGGGGGGCGGGGCAGTTACCAGCCTGGGTGGGTCTGGTTTCCACCTGAGCGTCTGCCCAGCGGGACTCAGTGGGGGCTGTGGCCCTGGGTCCCACCATTGTAGTGGTCTTAATGTCAAGACAGTCCACCAGGGTGGTCTTGTCTGGTTGAGGGTGGGCACCCACTGCCCGGGGTGGGATATCAGGGTGGAAGGGGTTTGGGCTCCCATCCAGCTCCCCCTGGGTCTTTTCTGCAAGGCCTCCTAGCCCCCAGGTGACAGCCCACTCCCTCTGCAGGAATGTGGATCCGCCTGTCTGGTACGACACCGATGTGAAGCTGTTTGAGATCCAGCGGGTGTGAGGATGGAAGCCTGCAAGGGGCAAGGACCAGGGGAGGACAGGGGGCCCTGGTCCCCCTGATGCTCCGCCCAACCCACTGTTCTGAGCTTTAAATGACTACAGTCAGGGCTTGAGGGCTGGCAGATTGGCTGAGTCCTGGGTGGCAGGCCCTGGAGGGCCCCTGTGGCTGGGAGAGTGGGACCAGCTCTGACCCCTCCTTCTGGGCTGGACTTACAGGAACCTCGCGTCTCCAGAGCTGCAGGCCCCCGCCAGAGCCCCCCTCACACTCTGGCTCCCCGTTAAGACCTGTTTTCCGTGTGACCCTCAGTGCCCGCTCAGCTCCTGTGCTGCCCACCCCTAGAGGCCACCAGGTCACTGTGCCCGAATGGGTGACCCAAGAGGGAGCCCTTTGGACGTCCCTTGAGGCACCTGGGCAGGGTGAGGGGAGCCCTTCCAAGCTTCCTAACCTGAAACCACCTGGTCAGGCCTGGCTTGCTGCCAGGGCCCACGGGAGGAAGGAGCATAACCAGGCTGCTCGAGGGTGTCTGGGGGCTGGCAGACTGCACAAGCCAGACTGGGGGACCTCATGCATCTTAGGGGTTTGGAGTGGGGTGTTGGGGGTCTCCTGCTGTATTCTCCCAAGCCAGTGGATATAGCCTGGCTCCTTCTTATCTAGTACTCGGGGGAAGGGAACGGGGGTGGGGGCAGCTGTTCAGCCCTTGCCCCACCCACTGCCTGGATGACTCGGGGAAAGGGGGGCCAGGATGCCACCTCTCCATCCTGCCACTCTGGCCTCTGGGCCTCCCTCACCCCTCCTGTGTCAGTACAATCTTTGCTCTGTACAATCGGCGTCTTACACAATAAACCCCCCTCTCTACGCCCTGGCTCTCCATGCTGGGAGGGGAGGGTCAGGCCATGGCTGTTGTCTTGAGGGAGCTGGGGATTCTGCCTCCCAGAGTCGATCCCCAGAGAGCCCTCAGCGCATGACTGAGAAGCGGCATTTGTCATCTTCTTGGGTGGGGAAGTGGAGAATTGGACCCTCTCACCTGGGGTTTGGCCCCCTGGGCTGTGACCACCCAGAGGAAGAGCCCATGCAGGAGAGGTGCGGGGCCTGCCTCCCGGCCTCCTGCAGGGCCTCAGGCAGCTGCTGAGACAGCACAGGGTTGAGGGGTCCCCTGGGCCCGCGGCCCTGTGCTTGCCGGTGCCCGGCTTCATGAAAGCCTGGCCTGCAGGTGCCAGGGCTGCCCTCCCTGGGCCTCGCCCTGGGCCTCGCCCTGGGCACAGCCCACTGTTTACACTAGGCTCCGGGAGATAAATGGGCTGTCAGTGCCTGCCCTCTCCACGGATGGCTCTGAGGAACCGGCAGGCCTGGAGACGGGGCAGCCAGCCCCCGTGGTGAGCCGGCTGCAGAAAGTTACTTGGTACTCTGTCCTGGAGGGAAGGGGTGCTGGCGAGGGGCAGGGGATGTGAGAACCCCGGCCCCTCTCTTCCCACCTCCTCCCGTGGAACAGACAAGGGAAGGACTGCTCTAGACCCTTCTAAAGGGGACTGTCCCAGCCCCACAGCCCTGCCCAGGAGGACTATCCCTTCCCATCATACCTGGAGTGGCGGCTCTGTCCCTGGGAACAAATGCCACGAAGCCAGAATGTAATTGATCAAACAAACACGGTTTATGGCAGCGCGGAGAGAGCTGTTGACCCCTGCCTGGCAGCTAATTAATGAGCTCATTAGGAGACGGAGTGTGCGGGGAGAGGGGCAGGGCTGCCTGCCAAGCTTCGAGCTCCCAGGACGTCCTGGGCTGAGCTTGGACCGTGCACCCTTCCCACAGCAGAAGGCAGACCCCTGAAGCCTGGGTAGGGGCCCTCCTCTCCAAACTCCCCAGACTCAGTGGTTTAGGGCTGACCCTCGCAGAGAGTAGCCGTGGGGGTTTCCTGAGGTGCATCCTTGGTAGTGCTGATCGTGGTGGTGAGCAGGGGGCAGGCACGTGCCCAGTCCTGGGCGTGGGCATCAAAGCTCAGGGTCCAGACCCTGCCTTGGTCTTGGGCTGCAGACAGTGCCTTCTTCTCTCGGTGAGGTTCTGGGGAGGGAGAGGCTTTGGGGAGCCCAGGAATGCTCAGAGACTCTGGTCTACCTTCCGTCGGGCCTTGGCGCTCTGAGGTTCTGCCGGGGGTGGCTTCCTTGGGCAACCTCAGGCCCCCAGGTAGACCTCCACCAGCCCCCCCACAGAGTGCATGCGGTAGAAGACCCCCAGAGGCAGGCCACAGTTGACGATGGTGAACCATGTCCGATAGCCATAGAAATCCTTTTCCAGTCCGTTCTCAAACTCCGGGTGTATGCCAAATGCGGGCATCATCCACAGCTGGGGAGGGGAGGAGGGCATTGAGTGGGAGGGGTTCTCCCCTGCCCCAAGGTGCTCAGCTCAGGGGAGGCAGGCCCCAGAACCTGCAGCTTCTCCAGCACAGCCCCCACCCTAGCATCCCCTCACCCTTGGTCCAGCCCCTCTCCCCCCATGACCTTCCATACCGCAGAAGGCCTCAGCCACCTCCTTGGCTTGCCTGGGACCAGCCTGAACCCCAGATGGATCATGAGACCCAGGCTGCCACCACACATGGTACAGCCGCCCCATCAAGCTGGGCTTCCCTGAGCCCTGACCTCAAGCGCCTTCTGCTCTGGCTTCATTCTCCTGCTAGTCACAACTCTCTGCCCCCTCCACCGTGGCCCCAGCTTCTGTCCAAATTCTGCCCATTTCTCGAGGCCCAGATCAAACCTTCATGAAGCCTTCCTTGGCCGCTCAGGCCCACACTTCCTTCTCTGAGCTCCTACTGCGCTTTAGGGCCAATTTATTACTGATGCTCTGCCTGGACCAGAGGTTTCACCATCTGAGGTGTGTTTCAGTGCAGTCTTTACCAACATGGGCTCAGACAACCCTGAGTGGTCCTGGCACTGCCACTTACAGCCTGTGGGACTGTGGGAAGGTCAAACAACCTAAGCCTCGGTTTCTTCACCTGTCAAACAGGGACAGTAATAGTGCCTGTTGCATGGGGATGCTGTGATGATCCAGGGAGGGGAGAAATATCACATAGGGAGGTGGTCTTGGGGCTTAGCAGCCGCCAGACACTGAGCACTTGTCAACACCTTCTGCTACAGAGTCTTTAGAAAACCAGGTGCTTTCTGATCTCTTCCTTTGAATTCAGTGGACGGTTAATTATTTGGTAACTTCCCCCCATGTCTCCCCAACTAGACAGGAAGCTTCTTGAGGGTAGAAACCTTACATGTTTGTAAAGAGCACTCAGCTAGATGCTTGGCACATTCATTAATGGCAGACACTTTGCAGGGAGCTCGGGGGGCACTCTCTGCTCTCAAGTAGCAGCGAGCTAGTCGGAAACAGGCACGTGTCGTTGGCAATCAAACGGACAAGCCAGTTGCCTTTCGGACAGTCCATGTGCAATGAATGCGCCTTGATCCATGCCTTCCTGAGTGAGGATTTCTGGGGCTGCCTGGCCAGCTCCACCCCCACGCCTCCCGCCCTGACCACTCACTGTGATATTGCAGAGGATGAGGAAGAGTGAGATCTCCTTGAGTGCCCGCCGCTTCTGGTTGAGGTGGCTGTAGGATTGGATGTAGGCCCGCGAGGCACGCCGCAGGTCCTGGCCCAGCTCCAGCAGGGAGCCCCTGCGGGGCGGCGCAGCCTCCTGCTTCCCCGCCAGGCCCTCCGGAGCTGCCTCCCAGAGCGGGCGCCGGTGGAGGCCCTCGATGATGAAGAGGTTTTGGGCGATGTGCTGCAGGATGAGCAGCAGCGAGTGGGCCAGGATGAGGCGGTTGAGCAGCTCATGGGGGTGAGTGGCCACGATGGCCACGATGGAGAAGTAGGCGATGCCTATCTGGCCCAGGGCCGCGCCCATCAGCAGCACCACGTCCAGGCTGCGGGTGGGGTTCTTGAGCGTGTCCAGCTCTCGTTCCTCCAGCCCATGGATGGCCGTGCCTGCCAGGCACGCCAGGCTCATGGCGGGCAGCACGGCAGCATAGAAGGCATAGTAGAGGGTGAAGTACTGGCGCGGGATGGCGGGGCCACTGGCTTGGATCTGGAAGACCACGAAGACGCACACGCCTGCCACCAGCACCAGCAGGCCCAGCAGCGGCCCGAAGATGGCTCCATGCAGGTGGAAGGGCGGGGTGCCCGGGTGGGCGCCTGCGTGGGGTGCCAGGCGGCGGCCCACGTTCTTCCACATGACGAAGAGCACGGCACAGCAGATGAGGCAGTACTCGGTGCTGAAGGGGTAGAGCATGAGGTAGCCCCTCCGGAAGACCTTGCACACCGTGGCGTTGAGGCACAGGCAGGTGTTGGTCTCATTGCCTGGGAGGGGGCAGGGCGAGAGGGCACAGGTGGGCCTCGCTCTGAGGAAACCAGCTGCACAAATCAGTCCCATTCACCTCCTGGAGAATGCCAGAGGTGGCAGGGACCCAGCTACCCATTTTACAGGATATGGGACTGAGGCCCAGTGATAGAAACCAGAAATCACAGGATGACTGTTCCTTCACAAAGGGATTCAAGACTTCAGGTGCCAAGCTTACCCAAAGCCTTCAACACACGGTGTCTCTGGTGCCAAATGCCACCTCTACAGGTTGCTTGTTGGGCACAGGGGGAGACCTGTAACTTTACAACAGGAGGATCTGGCTGCTACCCCTTTACCCTGAGCAGCGGGCACTGTGGGGTAAGCAGACGTCTCGCCCTGCGATGAGATGGACTGCCAAGCACACAGCATTGCCTGTGGAGTGCCAGCACCAAAAATGCTTGACCTGAACCTGATCAAGGCTTTGGTCCCTACTTCCGGTTTCTAGGAAAAGCAGGGGAGAGGGCAACAAGTCAAATGCCACCACTAGGAAGCAGCTTGACAAATCTCAGTGTCATCAGAAAAAAAGAGGCTTAAGAGACTGAACAACCAAATGCATTGCGTGTTTGAACAAACCATCGTACGAGACATTTCATGGGGTGATTGGAGAAAGCTAAAGACAGATTGATACAGAGCATGGGGACGATGTTAAGGACTTTTGTTAGAAATTAAAATTACATTGTGGTAGTGTAGGGAAATACACTTATTTTAAAGGGAAGCAAACCGAAATGTTTTGAAATGAATGCCATGATCTCAGTAATGTAAATAACTCCGCAAAAAAAAGGAAATAAATATTGCAAAATGTTGATAATTATGTCTAGGTGATAGATAGATCTTGTTCTTCCACTCATTTGTATGTTTGAATTTTCTAATAATAAAAAAAGCCGTGATGTCACTTGCCAAAAATTCTCTTTGCAACTCTTCTGAAAAATGTTCCTGGAGCATAGAGAATGCCCGCAGTACACGGGAGTGCCATGATTTATGCCATGGGTGTGTAAACTCATGAGTGTGCTGGGAAGGCTGGGCTGTACACAGGTCAGGATGGTGATGCCACCTGGGGGGCTGAATACATACAGGTGTGGCTCTGTCCCACAGACAGCGACTTTCCCATGTGGGTTGGGGATACCGCCTCTAAGGGGCAGACTGTACGGGTGGGGATTGGGCACGTGGAGCAATGCAGGGAGTTCTTTCTGCCCAGAAATCTTCCGTCCCTCCTGATATGTCCAGGAACCTACATTCGTGTTAGGAAGACACTCCTTTGAGTCCTGAAGGTTCTTTAGTTTCCTGAAAGTAACATGCAAATACCAGGGGAGGGGTGCAGACCTGGATTGTCAGTGACTAGCTCAGCCGGGATTTGTGGCTGGCTTGCTGACAGCTAGATGGATGCCTGCGCAGGCTGCAGGGTGCCAGCACCAGAGTGGGCAGGCACAGAATGGGGGCAGGACAGTACCACTGGCAAACATGTTTTCTGTTTAGTCGTGATCTGGCCTCTAGAGTTTGCACCCAATTCTAGAGCCTTGCCTGTTTGAGGGAGCATGGCACGAGTGTGTGTTTGTGTGTCCACATGTTCAGGGTGGGAGGGTCCTGGTCTTGTCTGTACCTGAGAACTTCTCCATGAGGGCGCTGAGCTCAGCCTCGATCTCCGAGTGCATCGAGTCGTTGGTGATGGCCAGGAGCCAGAGCAGCAGGTTTGTGGCCAGGGTCAGCATCAGGCCACACCTGGAGGAGGTGCCACACTCTGCCCACACAGCTTGGCCGACTCCCCGGGTACCCGAACTTCACCGTGACTGCTTTTGGGGTGACCGCTCTCTCCCAAAACCAGATCCCAGCTGGCATTATGACTTCAGAAGAGGCAGCCCAGGGGCCACCTGGGATCCATTTCCAGACTAACCCACAGCCCCAGGGCCACCCTGTCCAGGGAAGCTGTGCGGGCAGGCCCTAGCAGAGGACAGGGAGCCCCAGGCATTGTTAGAGGGAGAGAAGGGGCCCCCATCTTACCTAGTGAAGTTGGTCTGGACCTGAACGCAATCCTTACAATGTTTCCAGAGCACCCAGGTCTGAAAGAGATGAGGCCTTGAGCCCAAAGGCTGCGGGGTGGGACCTCAGGGTGTGCCTCAGTTGCGTGTATATATTTACAATGGAAGAGACATTAAGGAAGCCTAGGTTGGAATCCTGGCTCCAACGTTTCCTTGCTGTGTTGTCTTGGACCAGTGGCAAAACATCTCTGAGCCTCAGTCTCTTTGGCTCTAAAATGGGGCTAAAACGCTTCCCTCTCAGGGCAAGGCCTGCTTAATGGGGAAGTAAAGAAGACAATGCAGATGAAACACCTAGCACGGTGCCTGGTGCAGAACAGGAGCTCAGGAGGGAGCTGGATATCCATTATTAAGAGTAGCTTTGCGTATCTGGGGCTGCAGATCTAGGTAGACGCAAGTATGTACGGGCAGATGTATTTATTGTCTGCATTTCTGTGACACGGTGTGTGTGCCGATGCAGGTATATGTGGGTGTGTATGGATGCGGGTCCCTGGAGGCAGGCGTTTGTGGGGGGCTGGGCCATGTGGGTATTTGCCTATGTGGCTGTCTCTAGGCATAGATCAGCATGTGTGACCATCGCATGGGTAGTTAGAGTGTGCGCCCAGTGGCATGGATGGGAGGGCCTGTCACCTGGACGCCGATGAAGACGATCTCGATGGCAGGGAAGACGAGCTCCAGCTGCGACTTGCAGTAGATGTGGCTCACATCGTAGCCCATGCGGAAGGCGTTGAGGCAGATGGTGCAGCTGCCGAAGAGCACCAGGGAGCCTGGCCGGGCCAGGCGGCCATTGCCACCTCCCCTGGAGCAGACTCTCCCTCCCCACGCTTTCCATCCCCCCAGCGCCCTGACACTCACCCCGCACCCAGATGGGTCCTGCGTGAGGGTCCCGGTGGAGCACAGCGTGTGGGCGGCGCGTGGTGCCGGCGGCGTAGTAGAGGAGCCAGAGGATGGAGAGGGCCTTCAGCACAGCCAGCAGGATCCACACGTCGCCCAGCGTGATGGCCGCATTGTTGAAGATCATGCTGCAGATGAAGGCTCCACCCAGGAACACCACGTTGAGGGCCAGGAGCCCCGAGAAGAGCTGCCCTGCCTTCTGGGCCTGCCGGTCCCGCCGTAGCAGTAGTGAGAAATGCCGCACCAGCCAGGACCTCTGGCGGGGCGAGGCAGGGGCCCCTGTCTCCTCGGCCCCCATGTCCACTTGGTTCTCCTTGGTCAGGGCTGCTCCAGTCTGCTGTGCTTCTAGAGAGGCCACCAGTGGAGCCTCAGTAGGGGCTAGGGAGGGAGAAGGGGTCCTTTGGATGCCAGGCTGTCCTGGGTTCAATTCCACTCTTGCCTCTGACTGCTGTGTGACCTAGGGAAAACTATGCAACCTCTCTGATTGGGACTTTGGAAATAATAGCAGCTGCCCCATCTACATTACAGGACCCCAGGAGGTTCAAACAGACCAGGGGATATGGAAACCCCTTGTGCTCCACATAAACATAGGGATTATTTCGACTGGCTTGAAGACCCCTTCCCTGACTTCCTGCCTCAGTGCCTGGTCCTAAGGTGGAATAATAACGTCTGTCAAGGGAGCCAGGGGCATCTGCATAGTGCCTGGCCACTGGGCAGTTTCCAGGGCTGTGACTTTTTGCCACCAAAAGGCAGCTTGTGCCATGCTGACTTCTGGGGGAAATCTCACTCCCGAAGTCAGGGGGAGCAAGTAGTGTCCTTTCTTGTTCTAACTCTGATTAGTTGGGTAAGGATTGCCTAGAGAGTTGTGTTGAGGAGGATCCTGAGGTTGAATGTGGGCTTGGTGGGAAAGAATGCTGTGATCTGAGATAATACTCTATTATGGGTACAGATGTGTGTTTATAAAATTACTTCTAAAAGGTCTAGAAGATACTCACCAGATTCGTAATAGGAGTTTCCTCTGGGGAAGGGAGGAGGGTACTAGGATTGGGGGTGGTTTAATGTTCCATTTTTTTTAAAACACCACTTACGTAATGTTAATTATGTAATTAAAACTAACTTTAATGCACATTAAAAGTTTAGGGGAAAAATTCTGGGATGCATTTGCAATGTCTGCAGTGAGTGTGGGACAGGTTGGGATCAGCGTGAATGCCATGCCCTTGACTTTGACAGAACTGGCTTCCACCTGCATTCTCCCCCCAACTCCTGGGTGCCCCATGAATGCCACCACCACAGGGGAGCACCATCACTGACCCTTCTCTTTCCCCCAATGTTTCCTGCTACTCCCTCGCCTTCCCCATGCTTTCACTCAGGCCACCCCTTTGTCACCCCTCTGTTGGACCCAGATCTTGGATCACCCCGTCGCTGCAGCTCAGGGACCTGGCCTGGAGTCCAGCACACTCCCCCTGTGGACCCTTTGGGTACTCCTTCTTTGTGGGACTGAGCTGCATTAGAGAGCAGGGACGGCCCCGCTGGTGCTGGGTGCTGTCCTGGTGGGGCAGCTTCTCCTGAGCGACACCGGAGGCTCCCTTGCCACCCTCTGCCACTCTGAGCGCTGTCACTTGGTCCTGCCACTGCCCTCACATCCTTAGTGCTCTCGGCTCAGGGTTCCAAGTGCTCGCTGTCCCCATCCTCCAGGCTGCAGGAGGCCTGCTTCCTAGGTTCACTGTCTCAGCGAGTGGCGTCTCCATCCCCACACCTCCCAGCAGGGAAGCGGCTGTCGTCCTTGCTGCTCTCACTCTCAGGCCCCAAGCCTGTCCATTCCAGCCCCTAAACTGCTCTTAGATTTTTCTTGACCTCAACCGCTATGCTGGCCCAGGGCCCCTTCTCTCTCTCCTGGCCTGGTCTCCCTGCCCACTGTGCCTCTCCCTTACTGTGAGCCCTGCAAAGCCAAGCAACTGCCCTCGGTATAAAGTCCAAACTAGCCAGCATGGCCTTTCAAAGTGAAACAAAGCAGTTTATGTTCACGATGCATTTGGAGCATGAAGTGCACAAGGCAGGGTGGCTGCTGTGGCTTCCTGGTCCCGCCTCGACTCATATCTCCAGCACCATCTTCAGACCCCACTCCCTTGCCCATGGGCCGTGCCATCCTGAGCAGTTCCCAGAATTCCCCTGTTTTTGCTCACCTCCCTGTCTGCCCACACCCACCCTTTGCCCATAATGCCCACCCCTTGCCCGTTGGCTGACTGCAGCTTGCCCTTCAGGACTCAGCAGAGTCCCACCTCCTCTGAGCGGCCTCCCGTGAAGGTGCCCTTCTTGGTACCCCCAGTGAGCTCCAGGCTTTTTGCTGCAGCAGCATCGTGCTCTATTTTAACTAGTTGTGCTTTTCTCTGTCTCTCCCTTTGAACTCTGAGCATCAGACTCTCCCTCTGTGTAACGACCAGAGGATCTTCATCTCATTTGGCTCTAAAATGCAGCCTCTCCAGCCTCCCATTCTCCCGTGTGCAACCTGCACAATATTTATAGCTTCTACTGTTCTCTTCTGGGACAAATGGAATAATAAAACTTGGTCCTCTTTTAAAGATTCTACAAATGATCTTCTCCCCCTCTCCCAGTCCTCCCTGTCATCCTTGCTGCAGTTCTGCCCCCTCCCTGTCCAGCCCCCTTGTCACACTGCAGGCACCTGCCCCTACGTCTGTCCGTCCAGGCCCAGCCAGACTGCTCCACATTTCTCACGTGATCTCATGCCTCTTGCCATCGCTCCTGGAGCCTACTGTTCCTTCTGCCTCACCTGCTACTTTCCACCATGGCTCTTGCCCATCCTCGCCACCTGTCTTAAGTGACTCTCCTGGGAAGCCTTCTCTCTCTGCCCGAGCATCTATTGATAGTGGGTGTGCACTGTCTGGTGAGGTGCTGTGGGTGTGGCTGGCTCCCCTCAAGGCCAAGAGCTCCTCTAGGGCAGAGACCAGGTCCTGCTTAACTCAGACGCCCTAAACCTGGCACAAATATGGCTCTCAACCAGTGTTTGCCGATGGACTCTGGCATTTTCCGGGGAACTTTCAGCACCAGAGTCGTGGACAGAGACCCTTCCCATCAAACATTGCCATCCCAGGCCAACGGAGGAAACTTTCCATACTGATCTTAATCTTTCCTCCCAGGCTCCCCCGCCCAGGTTGAGCAAGCCTGAGGCTCACAGGACACCTCCCTGCTCCTTTTCTCCCAACCCTGACTGCTCCATCTCGCCTTCCTCAGCATCTCCCTCCCGGTCCTCCCAAGGCAGGATAGCCTGATGATTACGATCCCAGATGCTGGCACTCACTACCTTTGTGATCTTGGACAAGCTGCTTACACTCTCTGTGCCTCAGTTTCCTCATCTGCAAAACGGATATACAACTATGGAGTAGTACCTGATTCATAATAGATGTTCAATAAAAAATTTTTTGAGAGAATAAGCATAATACCTACCTCATGGGGGTTTTGTCAAAATTAAATGATTTAATTTATGTAAATGCATGTAGATCAGCCTCTGGCACAAATAAAGGTCTCAGTATTAGCTATCTATGCATTTCCTTCTAGTTCTTTCCCGGTCCTGGAGAGGCTGGAAGGGTCAGGATTATTGGGGAATTTCAGGGGCGGTTTTTGCTAGGACTGCAAGCCTAAAGGGGCCACTGGAGGACAAGGTTCCAGGTACTCTGCCTCGGGGGTCCTCGCCCTTACTATCTTCTCCACCCCGCACCCCGGGGTCCAACCCTCCAACGGCCGCTAGAGGGAGGCCCAAAGTGGCGGATTGGTCCGCCCCGAGGCAGGGTGCGCGGGTGGGCACATAAGGGTCGCGGGAAGAGGGCGAGGACGCCCGGAACTGACAAGGAGGAATCCGCCGCCCTCTGGCACGCCCCTCGGCGTGACGCCAGCCCCAGGGAGGGCCCGGACACCAAACTGGTTTGTAGGTCGCTGTCAGAGGCAGGTGACGAAAGTCGGGAGCCGTCGGGGCGAGGCGCCTGGCCAGGAGCGCAGGGCCAGCTCCGGAGGAGGCTGCTGAGCGCAGGCCGGGGAGCTTCGGAATTCCTTTCCGAGCCACTCGAGGGACTGCGGGGCCTGGGGAGTATGCCTCAGACCTGCGTCCAGGCAGCCCCAACCCACACCCCTTTTCCCAGCCGTCCGGGCTTTTCGTTTCTTGCTGGCCTCGGCGCCTCCTGTCTGCTGTGCGCGCCTGGACCCGGCTGGGGCGGGGCGCACCCTGCCGACCTTTGTGTGCCCCCATCCGCGGAAAGCAGGTGGGGCGCAGAGCCGGGTCGGAGTTGGGGGCAGAGAGGGACCGGCGCTCGGGTCACCAGAGTTTGGCTTCCCAAGAGTCATCCCGCCCTCCCGCCTGGATCCCTGCAGCCGCCGGTCCTTGCCCCGCTTTGGGTGCGGAGTAGATGTGGGCGTCCAGGGTGGGCTCACTCGAAATGTTCCGCCGGCGGTCGGAGGGCGCTGCCAGCCCTAATGGCACCGCGGGGCAGCCTTACCTGAGGCCTGGGCAGGCATTGCCATCGGCTCACCACCGACTGCGGGCGCAGCGCCGATCGTCCGTCCAGGTGTGGCCCCCGAGCCCGGACCGATGGCCCCGACGCCCCCCCGCGGGATTGCGCAGCCGCCGCTCCGGCTCCGCGGCCCATTGATTTTTCTGTTGACTTTGGGGATCTCATTAATCTTTCGTTAATTACCCCTCGGGGGCTCTGGCCCGGTCGTTGCAGCCAATAGCGAGGTGGCTGGATAGGCGGGCGGGGCTGGGGGCGGAGCAGTCTGGGGCCTCAGGGTCAGGGGACCAGCGGGCGGGCCCGCCTCTGGGGTGGGGAGGGGTGGGGTGCAATGTCCTTAGGCTCGCAGAAAAGGCCTTGCGGGATTCAAGCCACACTTTCCTCTGGCGGCCAAGCAGAGAACGGACACGGCCCCCAGGTCTGGTGTGGCTTTTTCCTGTACCCCACCCAGCACCAGGCTGGGATGCAGCGTCGTCTCAGCAACCTGCTACCCCATGTGGCCCAGCGCGTTCTCTCTCCCTAAGTCAAACGTGAACTTGGGGCAGAAGACACCCCATTCTGACAGGGCAAGAGGCGGTAGGGTGGGAAGTGCCCCCTCTGGGCCTCCTCAGCTCCTCCTGCAGTCTCTGAGACCCGCCCACCTCATTCTGCTGGTAGAGTCCAGGTACCTTTTCAGCTGAAGTCCCTGTGCGCCAGATGCTCCTGCTTCCACCATCTCCTCCACCCCAGGCCCCACCCAGCTTGTGCCACTTTGCCTGACTCTGCTGGCCACCAGTTCCTCCTCTTCTAGCTGTTGGGGCCTCCTTCTCAATCTCAGCTCCATCTTACGCTCTCAGTCTCTCTTTCTGCTCAGCCCATCTCTACACCTTTTGTACAGTAGAAGCCCTAGGGCTTTGGGGGACAGCCTCAGGGACTCCCAGGGAAAAGGGGTGGTGGGTAAGAGGAGGCCCTGGGGGGCGGGTCTGCATCTCCCAACCCCTCTCAAATTAGAACAGCCCTGTTTATATTATAAACTTGGGTTCCTTAAATATTTTATTTGAGACAAAAAAAAAAAGTTCTGCTGTTTGAGAATTATTATTCTTAGTAGAAAGGCTCTGGCTATTTAGCTGTGTGACCTTGGGCAAGTCTCAGTTTCTTTCTTTGTAAAATGGTAGTTGAACTAGGTCACTCCTTCCTAACCTTTTGTGCAAGAAGGAACCCATAAAACATGCATATGTCACTTAAGGATAAAGGGAAGAGGAAGTGGCTCCCTGGGTACTCTGCCCGGCCCCTCCCAGCCACCCAGGCTCTGGTCTGTAACTCAGACTTGGCTCACCCACTGAAAGGCTTGAGACCTGAAAATCCAGGGACCCTTCCAACTCTGATCCCCAAGATCCTCTGCTGTGATCATTTCAGATGGGGCAGCTGAGACAAGAAGTGGGGGACAGTGGGCAGACTGCAGGTTTATTGGTTCTCAGCTCCAGGCAGCAGGGCTGGCCACAGGGCTGGGATTAGGGGTGGAGCTGGACCACGGACACTTCCAGATCCTGGTCCTAAAAGTGCTGCAGGGAGAGGTGTCCGTCCCTGGTCGCCTCACGCCCCAGGGTCATGTTGGGGTGGATGGGCATGTCCTGATTGTGATTTAAAAACCCGTCCTGGAAAAATAACTTCTGTGAAAATCCCACTCTGGGGCCAGAGGACAATGGGTGGCAATGTGGCACAGTGACTGCCAGCCTGGGGCTCATTCCCGAGGGTCTCTGGGTGCGCACATGAGCCGAGGGCCCCCCATGTCTCTGTCGGGGGCTTCAGGATAGTACGTAGACCTCCAGGAGGCTGGAGACAGCATGCATCCGGTAGAAGATGCCGAAAGGCAGGCAGATGTTGACAATGGCTGCCCAGAGGGAGTAGCCGTAGAAGTCCACCTCCACAGTATTGCTGAAGTGAGGGCGGGCCCCGAAGGCAGGCATGATCCACAGCTGTGGGGAGAGAGGGGGCGTCAGGACCGGGCAGGACTGGCACCTGCAGCTCATTTCTGTTGCCTTTGCTGGGGAGCAACGAAGTTTGCTCCCAGCCCTCTACTTTGGTGGATAGCGAGGGCTCCGTGTTGCTTAGTGGGGACTTCCAGCATCTCGGGCGGGGCCTGGCACTCACTAAGGAGCTCAAGAAATGTGGCCAAGTGAGCTTGCCCACCCCCAGGCCAGAGCTCCCCTGTGATCACATCTCCCCCCCTGTTAGTAAGACGGGGGTGGGGGGGGGAAGAGGTTTCAACAGATGACTTGAGAATTTGGTACAAATGGCTAAATCAGCAGTTCTTTCCTGGAGAGACGTGTGCAGGGTGGCGGTGGAATCAGGCCCAGGGCAGGGGGTCAGGATCCAGCCAGAAGGCCACCCCACCCAGCCCTTTATGAGCTCCCTGCTCCAGCTCCATCCCCACTCCCTGCCCCATTCCCAGGTCTGGGAGGAGGTTGAACCCGGAATCCTGCTTCATCTCTGCTCTGAGCTCAGAAGGTTCTGGTGTGGGGTATGGGCAAAGAACAAAGACTTCTAGGCTAGCCCCACCCTCCCAACCCTAATTAACTGCATCTTTGGGCAAATCACAGCCCCTCTCTGAGCCTGTTTCTATCCTTTAAAATGAAGGAGTCGGAGCTGATCCAGGAACGGATACCTGGAGCAAAAATAGCCTACCCAAAGGTGACTTTCAGCCTTTGGATGGGGCCTCGGCAGGAAGTGAAGTCTCTATTGGGTGAAGACTGTTGCTATACAGAGGAGTTTCTCTTAGTAAGGGGCTCTGCTAAATCACTGGGGAGTGGGCTGTGGGGATGCAGGGCGGGGGCATTGTGGACGCTCCCCCTCCCGGCCAGCCTGCCACTGTACTCGGCTGACAGACCACTCACACTTACTGGTGAGCTCCGCTCTGCTGCTTGCTACTTCCTGATGCTGCTCCAATTATTCTGAGAAGCAGACTGGTCACAAGTTCTGGGGAGCAGTCACACCTCCCACCCGGCGGTGAGGGCCCCTCCCTCCACATCAGCTCTCACAGCTCCCTCTCACCTCTGCCCAGCCCCCATGTCAGCACTCCCCGGGACCCCTCCAGCTCCATCCACTGCCTAGATGCCAGAATGCTGGGATTTCATTCTCTCTATGAGCCCTGAGATGCTGCTGGCTTGGGGGCTGCACCCGACCCTCTCTGAACCCGCTCATTTCCTAGAGAGCCATAAGATTCTCCAGTGGGCTGGGGGACAAGACAGAGACAGCCAAGAAAGTAAAGCGAAAGAGCATCTTTCCTTGGCCTTCTCTTTCTCCCAGCCCACCCCCATCTCCCCCTAGTTACTCACAATGATGTTGCACAGCAGGAGAAACAGAGAAATATCCTTCAGGCACCGGCGTCTCCAGTGGCCCTCGGGTGCCAAGATGATGGCCACTGCTTCCGGAGGGCCTGCTGGGCTGGAGCCAGCCAACGTAGGGGTGGGTGGGCAGGAGGGCAGGGTATGGAGGGCATCCAGGTTTGCAAAGGTGAGGCCGTGGCAGGGCTCCTTGTGGGGCGTATCATGAGGCTCGGCCCCAGGCGGGCCCCGGTGGAGGCTCTCGATGATGAACACATTCTGGAAGACGTGCTGGGCAATCATGAGCAGAGCGTGGGCTAAGTTGAGTGCCCCCAGCAGGTCCCTGGGTGTGCCCGCTACCACGGCCACAATGGAGTAGTAGGAAATGGCATACTGGCCCAGGGCGGCACCCATCAGTAGGGCCACATCCAGGGTGCGCGTGGGGTTCTTATGGTGGTCCATGGCCCGGCGGTCAAAACGGTAGATGATGGAGCCACTCAGGCTGACCAAGGTCATGAGCCCCAGACAGGCGATGTTGAAGCTGTAGTACATGACCAGGGCCTGCTGGGTGCGCCCCTCCTCCCCACTCACTTGGACCTCGTAGATAATGAAGATGGCCAGCCCCACCACGAAGAGTATCAGGCCCAGGATTGGGCCGGCAAAAAAGGTTTCCCGGAAGAGGCTGACCCGCGATGGGCTGTGGCCGTGGCCGTGGCCGTGGCCGTGGGTGGAGGAGGACAGCAGCCTGCCCACGTTCTTCCACATGACGTAGAGCATGGTGGAGGCAAAGAGGCTGTACTCGATGTTGAAGGGATACAGGTAGAAGTAACCCTGCTGGAAGATCTGGCAGACGGCCGTGTTGCAGGAGCAGTCCTCTCCGACCTGGCTGCCCGCACGCTCTGCTGTGGAGACAGGCACAGAGCTGCGCTGCCCCTTGCCTTCTTGGAGGCACCCCGTCTGAAGAGCCTCACCCCTAGACTGTGACCCTTGTAAGGGCAGAGTCTCGGCCATATTCACCACTACATCCCATTCACCTACACGGGGCCCGGCATGTTCATCCATGCCGTAAGTTTTTATTGAGCGCCTACTGTATGCCAGAGATTGTGGGACACGTCGGTAAACAATAGCCAGTGCTCAATCAAAAAGAAAATCTGAACTGCAGAACTGCCTACTTCATCCCATTCCATTCCCTCAGGAAAACACTCCCCACCCTCCCACCCCCAGTAATGACCCGTGGGTCCCTGAGATAGGCGAGGTTCTGGTCCTGATAGAAGGTGCCCCTCGTGGGAAGCCCTGCGGCTCAAGCTTCCTCGCAGCTCTCCCCAGCCTCTGACTCAGCTCAGAAAGTGGCTGCTGTGGCCAGGTCTCAACCATGACCTCCTGTCCCTTCAGTTTGTACCACACCGATAGGAATCTTGTCCTGCCCCAGAGCATGCTTTTTGACTTGCCACGGACCTTGGCAAACATCTCTTTTGAGCCCCAGAACCATCCCAGCTGGTTCTGCAGATGAAGAAACTGAGGCTCAATGAGGTAAAGCGTCTTGTGACGGCAGAGCTAACGCGAACGACCTGACTCCCAACCCCGGGGCAGGTACGCTCCAGCATGCCTCTCTGCGCCCCCATGGCTCCAGCAAATTAAATTGTTCACCTTCCCAGGTTGGTTTTAACCATTCTCAGGAGCCCTCTCTATGTGCAAGGTGGCCCTTTATCAGTCCTGCTGGGCTGGGTTCTCCAAGAGGACTAGGACCATGTTTTCTGTTCCTGGACTCTCCCATACTGGGTGTGCATGTGTCTTCAGATGAAGCCCAGATGGACTTAGTCATCTAGTCTGGCCCTGGCTAGCGGAGGGCCCTAGAGATGTCCAGAAAACTAGAGCCAGGGGGACTGTGGACCCCATTCTTCTCCAGTATAGCATATTGGTTAAAAGCAAAGATGGGTTCTAGTTCTCCAGTGTCAAGCTCTGTGACCCTGGGCAAGCTACTTAGCCTCTCTCTGCCTTCGTTTCTGCATTTGTAAAATGTAAAATCTCATAGGGAATTTGTGAGGCTCAAAGAAGAGAGAGTGTTCAAGACACTTAGCACAGCGCCTGACATATCGAGCTCAGTGAATCGTCACTACTGTCATCGTGAGTATTATTTCTAGCCTCTCTCTGCCAGGCTTTCCCATCAGATCCCATGCTTCCACCATCGAGCCACCATGCTACCCCCCTTGCCCTCTCTCTAGCTTGGTCACCCTTGCCCTTTCATTCTGGAGCCCGAGTCCCTGCCTTGGTGGGATGGAGACCTGGACAGTGGGGCCAAGGCTGCATCCTCCAGGATGAGAAGATGCCCCTGATACTCTTCCTCCTGGGTCACTTACACCTATCTTCTCCAGAGTCAGAGCCTGGAGCAGGAGAAGGGCACAGAGACTGACTCTACAAACCCTCAGAGCACCCAGCCCAAGGCCTGGGAGTCACAGGACCAGGATTAATCTGAAGTGGGCACTCACGGTCAGGAGCGAGGCGGCTGTGGCTGGTGTTGCTGTGAGAACTGCTGTCGGAGTGGGCCTGGTGCACAGATTCATCCACCACGGCTGCCATCCAGATGGCCAGATTGGTGGCGAGCGTGAACATGAGACCACACCTGTTTGAAGAGGGACAGCAAAGAGGCCCGGGAGTCTGGCTTATCTTGGGTCCCTGGCAAGGTGGAGAACTGGGGAGCTATAGTGGGAGATGGTGCTGAAAAGCGAGAGAGCAGTCGGGCCCTGTGTGAACAGGGAAGCTGAGTTTGGAAGGAACATTTAGCCTGGCTGGGATGCCACCCGGGACACCAGGTGGTGTCCAGGGGCTCAGGCCATTTCTGCTCCCTCTCCTAGAGGAAAGAACATATAATGCATTATACAACCCGCTCCATCAAAGCACATGCAGGTGGATGTGTGGGCACACACACAACACACACGGAGAACAGGGTGGTGGAAATCAGGTTGACAAAGCAAAGGGGCCTTGGCTGAAAGTCCACCCAGGGGGCAGAAAGAGGACCCATGCGTTCGTCTCTCATGCAAGGAAAGCAGTGGCATCATGGACGTGGAACTGTGGAACAGGAACTCACCGGGTCAGATCCAGGTGGACGTGAATACAGTCCTTAGCAGAGACCCAGAGAAAGTAAGTCTGTGTTGAGAGAGAGTGGTGAGGTCGCTTACGACGCAGACGGGCATCCACAGTGCCCACGTCCGCGCCCAGCAGTACGTTCTCTCTACCTCAAGAGCCCTCATACTAAGTTCTTGAGTTTATTTTAGCTTTACAAAACGAGATGGCAAGCTTTCTCTCTTTCTATTCTCTGGAACAATTCGCATAAAATAGTACTCTCTTCTTTAAAAGTTGGCGAGATATCAACTGTAAACTCCCTGGTTTTGATGTTTTTTGCTTTTTGCGGGGTAGAGGTCAAGTAATTTTGATTGCCTAGTTATTATTCTTGGGAGCAAGGCCAGCCTTAGGCTAGGTCTTGTCCAAAGTAGAAAGAGTCTCTGGTGACCTCTCACCTCTCTTTGGCAACATCTCCTGCCCATCCTCATCCTTTGCTGCCCTGTAGGGCCTCACCTCATCTGGCTGCCAACAAATCTTTGCTATGGTATTTGTTGATGTGGGGGTATTTATATTTTCATTTTGCCTGAGTATTCTTCTAACCCATAAAATGTGAGATTAAAACTATATTAATACCAAAGTCATAAATGTGTTGCATTGTGGAAAGCTGGCAGCAGGGGTGATATCTCAGGAGAGGGAACCATACATGTGGTCATCCTGGTCATGGTACAGGGCTGGGGTCTGTTCTGGTCTTACATAAGATCAGTCCTGCCTAGCTCCATCAGAAGTCTCTCAAAGTGTTATTTATGAAACAGATAAAAAAAATACATGTTTGAACTTGTTTGAAAAATCCCAGGTCCAGGATAAGCTATTTCCTGAACAAGTACATAGGGGCCATGGGTGAGGCCAGACCACTTACGCCCACAGCGGGACCTGGGGCTGAGACTAATGCCTTCTACGGGCACCCAGGGTGGGCAGGCCATGTTCTAGGAGACAGGGCAGCTGCCACAACTCACACCTCCTAGGTGTCAACTACTGGCACTGCTCAGGTTGGAATGAAATCGCAGGACCCCTAAGTAGGAGCTCACATTTGGATATTACTTCATTTCCAAGTGCTCCCAGATTTATGGACTCATATGATCCCCACTACACTCCTAGCCCCACCTTATTTGTTTGCTCAGAGTAGAAGAGGAGCGGAACTCAGGTCTCCTGAGCCATGCCAGGTGTTGGCTCCTTTCCACTACACTCAAGGACACTCCTCTCACCCACCTGGATGATGACAAACAGAGCCTGGATGAGGGGGTGGAGTATCTTGATGGCTGACTGGCACTCAAAGAAACTGGAGTAGTAGCCGGTCTTGAAGACATCCATGATGAGAGTGCAGATCCCAAACAGCACCAGCCCACCTGGGAATGAGGGGTGGTGTTGGGGAGTCAGAGAAATGGGAGAGAAGGTTTATACATCTGAGAGCGGATGGCTAGATGGGTGGGTAGTTGGATGGTTGGGTGGATGGATGGATGAATGGGGTAGGTGAGAGGATAGATGGATGGATGGATGGATGGATGGATAGGTGGATGGATAGGTGAGTGGATGGATGGTTTGGTGGATAGGTGGATAGGTGGGTGATAGATGGATGGATAGGTGGATCGGTGAATGGATGGATTGAAAGATGAATGGGTGGAAGGAAGGAAGAGTATATGATTGAGAGGGTGGGTGGATGGATGTCCTACTGAGCTACCATCTCTTTGGGGCTGCATAGATAAAGGGAAGGGCCCAAGATGGGCTATCATCTGTTTTCAGCTCTCCATCAAAGGCTCTCTCGTGATCCCCCCTTTTCAATCTTTAGACAGGGCAAAGAAGTTCCCTTCCATCCCTCCTCCAAAACTCTTTCCCTTCCTTTTCTCCAACTGCAGCCCACCTCACCCTCACTCACATCTAGTCCTCTAGTCCTCTGGGGGGAACTTCTCTCCCCTCTACCTTGACGTGCGCTCAGTGATTCCTCCAAGAGCTCCAGCCTCCAGCCTGGCCCACCCCACCTCCGCCCCCACCTCTCCTGGCACCTCGGAGCCAGATGGGGCCGGCGTGCGCGTCCCGGTAGGGGACCGCTTCAGGGCAGCGCACGGTGCGGAGGACGTAGAAGAGGATCCAGAGCGCGGCCAGCAGCATCATGGTGGTGAGTAGAGCGAACACGTCGGTGTCATACACCGCCACCTTGTTGAAGGCGCCACCGCTGATGAGCGTGCAGGCGAGGAGCAGCACGTTCACGGCCAGCAGCACCGACAGCAGGCGGCCGCCCTTCTTCCACACCTCGCGGGGGCCTGCCCGCGGCGCCGGCGGGCTCTCGGTGGGGCCGGGGGCCAGCTCCTCGGACATGGCAGTGGCGACTGGAGGAGGTTGAAGGGGTCACTGTGGGGGAGGAGCCGACAGGACCCCAGGTCAGCCTTCGGGGTCTTATCCCGAAGATCTGGGGACGGGAAGTTTCTAGCTCGGAGGATGGAGGATGGAGGATGGAGCTGCGGGGGTGGAGGAGGCGCGGAGAGGGAAGGGAAAAGCCAGCCCTGCGGGTCTCGCCCCCGACGGGGGAATAGGAGAAGCGGCGGTAGCCTCGTCGGACCCCGTCCACGGTCCCCACTCCCCAAATCCCTCTGCCTTCTGGCCCGGGGACCCACCTGGCTGGGCCGGGAGCCCGCGCTGAGCTGGGGGTCAGAGGGCGGCGAGCGTTTCCTCTCTCCCACGCCGGGCTGGACGGGCGCTTTATACCGGGCAGGGCAGGGTGATTTACAGCCGCGGGAGCTCAGCTCCATAAACCTCTCAGTCCCACTCACATGATCCATCTTTTCTCCGAGCTGAATTTAGGGAAGAGCGCGCGGGAGCCAGATAAGGTGAGATTTATATTTACCCTTTAAGAGGCACCCCCTCCCTCGCCGCCCTGTCACCTGGCGCGGCCCAGCTCGGGCGCGGCCCCGCACTGCGGCACCCAGAGGGCACCCCGCAGCCTGCGCCCACCGCGCCCTGGCGTCCCGAGATCTAGGCCACCCAGAGCCCCGAGAGCTGATGCTCAATAGACACCTCAAGGGCCCGCAGGCACCCGACGCTCTCCCAGCCCTGGAGCGTCCTATACCTCTGTGCTCCTCTGTTGCAGCCCCCAGATCGGGACCCTAGTGCCCCTTTTCCTGACACCCTCGCAGTGACCGAAGTTCCCTCTTCCTCTATCCCTCCCCACTGTCCTCTGCTCCGCTGGATGCTGCGAAGGCGGTCCTGGGTACGAAGTTCCCCAGCTGCGCCCCGAGTCCGCTCCCGGTCTTCTAGCGCCCCCTGCTGGAGCGCGGCTTCCCCAGCCCGCGCGAGCGGCGGCGGACCCGGCAGCCGCGTCCAACTCGCTGTCTGGCGGGCAGTCCTCAGACCTTTCTTAGGCCCACTGCCCTAGGGGTAAGGACTGCCCTCAGACACCTCTGCCCAGCCCTTGGCCCGTTCCCTTGACGGGTGGAGACATCTGGAGGCGCAGCGTTGGGGCTCTAGTGAGGATAGACCCTGAACTCTTCCCAGACTGGGCCTCATGGGGCGGGGCGCTGGAGTGGGCGCCTTTGGAGCGAGAGCAGGGCCTTGCGTGGGTCATCTCTGTGCGCTTGGGAGCAGGGTGTTTAGGACCCAGGGGCAGCCTGGGGGCGGCTCCCTGGGCAGCGGGAGACACCCCCCCACACCCCTCCCTCCCCGCCCGCCTGGAGAGCGGCTCAGATGTCCTCGTAGCGGCGGCTCTGGAGCTCTGCATCCTCCGTCTGCGGCAGCGGGGGCTGGCGGCCCCGGCCCCTGCCCAGGCCCCTCCCCCAACCCCATGCCTCAGCCCTAACCCCTCCGCCCTCCCCCGCGGAGGGCATTTCCCCGTGCCCCCTGCCCGCCCCGTCCAAGTCAGGCGCCATGAATGACCAGTACCACCGGGCGGCCCGGGACGGCTATCTGGAGCTCCTCAAAGAGGCCACCAGGAAGGAGCTGAACGCCCCCGACGAGGATGGCATGACCCCCACCCTCTGGGCTGCCTACCATGGCAACCTGGAGTCGCTGCGCCTCATCGTGAGCCGCGGGTGAGTACCCCTCTCTCCCCCATGGAGCCCAGCAGGGGAGGGCAAAGAGAGTCTCTGGGCTGCTCCAGGCCCCTGAGATGGCCCGCCCCCCAGACTCCATGGCATCTGTTTCCCCCCTCGTCTCAGGCGCCCTCTTCCCAACCCACAGACCCTAAGATGGGACCTTGGAGCCTGGCAGTCGTGGGAGGGGGACACAAGCTGAGGCGTGTGACACTTGTGACCTGGATGTGGGGCCAGGAGGGGAGGGACTGGGATTTGGGTGTCCTTGATTGTGGGAGGGGCTGCAGAGGGTAAGGTGGGAGAGGTCTCTTGAAGGGGCACCTGGAAGCAAGAGTGTAGAGCAGAGTGAGGATGGGAGAGAAGGGCGGAGCCTCAGAGCAGCCTGAGTGGGGCTAGGAAAGGAGAAGCTCTTCACTGCCCACCCCACAGCCTGGGATCCCAAGTGCTCTCCAGCCAGCGCCCACCCCTCCCCCCAGGCTGGCTCCCACAGCTCTCTCCCCGCTCATGCCTAGGATTGATGGGCGCTGTCCACAGTACCAAATGTCACTGGGTTCAGCCACCCCATTAACTCCCTCTGTGCCCCTCCCCCACCGCAGGCCCCTTCACCCTTCCTTTGGAGTTGTCTAGGGGAGCAGTGGGTAGAGTCCAGGTGTCAGGGCCAGGGAAGGGGTTTGGAGGTAGCCGTTGAAGAATGCAGGATCCAGGGCCACTGACGTGGTCTCCCCAGGGCTGAATGACACTATGGACAACTCCCCCAGCCCCAGCAGTCTTATAAAGAGAAGTCCGGTTGAACTGGATGCCAAGATGGCCTGGACAGGGAAAAGGAGTGGAAGAGATGCCCCGGGAGGGTTAATGTGAACATCTCAGGCCCTGGGAAATCATGGTGGAGTGGAAGGCGCCTGGCTGGCCCTGGTGACTGGTGCTGGCCTGTGGCCTGAGCATGTGGTGGGTGGGGAACCCCCCTTGCCCTCCCTCCAGCAGCAGCCTCCAAGACCAGGCAGCTGAGCCATTTCCAAGAAGCCAAGACTGGCCCCTACCCATGCCAAGAGGACATACAGTGATCTTGCCATCCTGCCCCTGCCTCAGAGCCATTCGTGGAGGAGGGGAAGAGGGTGCCCCCTCCGTGCACCAAATCCCCAACTCCTATAGGGGGCAAGTGTTGGTGTTTGATGGGGTGTGGGTCAGATGCTGAACTGCTCCTTCTCACACTGTCCTGCAGGATTTGGCGACCAGTAGGGCAAGTGAGGAGGAGGTTGTGGGGGGAGCTCTTGAGACAAGGGGGCGATTCTTCCTCCCGCCCTGTGGAGTGGCCTCATGGCCTCATTAGCGCTGGGCAGAGGCGCTGAGCTAGGCCTCTGAGGGAGGGGAGAGCTTGGAGGAGCCAACAGGAGCATGCCCAAGGGGGCATGGTCTGGTGGGGAGGGTGTTGGAGTGTCCCGGGTGGGTCCCCTGCACAAGCCCAAGCCTGCCTGCCTCAGAGGGGTCCCAAAGATGGGGCAGCTGGGGGAGGGAGAAGTGGCTGGGCTGTGGTGCAGACTTCCCTCCTCCTCCCCACCAGTCCTGGCTGCCCCCACGCTCCCCTCCGGGCCCAGGCCAAGATCTGACACCTGCTCTCGCACAGGCCTTGCCAGGCCTGGCCCTGCTCCCTGCAGACATGGCCGTGCCCGCTGACACGCAGGCACATACCCTAACACACACTCACCCAGGGCTCAGGCCCAGCATACACCAAACTCTCCTCCTTTTTTAGGGTCACTCCTGCACATGCAGCCACACTCACCACCAGGCCTGCCTAGAGACCCAGACTCGGCCTGGCCCACCACCTCTCGGGGCCATCTCCCCGCTGGGCCCCATGAATAATTCACTCCTTTCTCTCTGGGCATCAAATATTAATCCCCTGAGATTCCCAGCACTCAGTTCTCTTGGGGAAAGCCCCGCCCTGGCCCCGCCTTCTCTGTCGCCCCACCCCCTGCAAGCCTGGAGCCATCCCCCCAACCCCGAAACGCAGGCGCTCACTCTAGGTCCGTCTGGTGGCTCAGGGCTGCGTGTCTCCTGGACTCAGAGGAGGGATCTCAGGCGCTCAGGTCCCTCTGGTGTGCCTGTGGGGAAGCTCCACCAGGCTGGGAGCTCCCCACACCTGCGGCCACTGCCGATTACCTGCATGAGCTTGGGACAGCTCATCACCACCCACCACGTGTCCTCCTTGCAGGGGTGACCCGGACAAGTGTGACATCTGGGGTAACACGCCGCTGCACCTGGCAGCTTCCAATGGCCACCTGCACTGCCTCTCCTTCCTGGTGTCCTTCGGGGCCAACATCTGGTGCCTGGACAACGACTACCACACGCCGCTGGACATGGCCGCCATGAAGGGCCACATGGAGTGCGTGCGCTACCTGGACTCCATCGCGGCCAAGCAGAGCAGCCTCAACCCCAAACTGGTGGGCAAGCTGAAGGACAAGGCCTTCCGCGAGGCGGAGCGGCGCATCCGCGAGTGCGCCAAGCTGCAGCGCAAGCACCACGAGCGCATGGAGCGGCGCTACCGGCGCGAGCTGGCCGAGCGGTCCGACACGCTCAGCTTCTCCAGCCTCACGTCCAGCACCCTGAGCCGCCGGCTGCAGCATCTGGCGCTGGGCAGCCACCTGCCCTACTCGCAGGCCACGCTGCACGGCACCACCAGGGGCAAGACCAAGATCCAGCGGAAACTAGAGAGGCGCAAGCAGGGCGGCGAGGGCACCTTCAAGATCTCGGAGGACGGCCGCAAGAGCGTGCGCTCGCTCTCGGGCCTGCAGCTGGGCAGCGACGTGATGTTCGTGCGCCAGGGCACCTACGCCAACCCCAAGGAGTGGGGCCGCTCCCCGCTCAGGGACATGTTCCTCTCCGACGAGGACAGCGTCTCCCGTGCCACACTGGCGGCCGAGCCGGCCCACTCGGAGGTCAGCACCGACTCAGGCCACGACTCCCTGTTTACCCGCCCCGGCCTGGGCACCATGGTTTTCCGCAGAAACTACTTGAGCAGCGGGCTGCACGGGCTGGGCCGCGAGGATGCCGCGCTGGACGGCGCGGGCACGCCGCGGGGTCGGCTGCAGAGCTCCCCCAGCCTGGACGACGACAGCCTGGGCAGTGCCAACAGCCTGCAGGACCGCAGCTGCGGGGAGGAGCTGCCCTGGGACGAGCTGGACTTGGGCCTGGATGAGGACCTGGAGCCCGAGACGAGCCCGCTGGACACCTTCCTGGCCTCCCTACACATGGAAGACTTCGCCTCCCTCCTGCGGCAGGAGAAGATCGACCTCGAGGCGCTGATGCTGTGCTCGGACCTCGACCTCCGCAGCATCAGCGTCCCCCTGGGGCCCCGCAAGAAGATCCTGGGGGCCGTGCGAAGGCGGAGACAGGCGCTGGAGCGCCCGCCCGTCCTGGAGGACACAGAGCTGTGAGTGCCCAGAGTCTTGGGGGGATGGGAAGAAAGGGGTTGGAAGGCGGTGTGTGTGTGTGTGCGTGTGCATGCGCGTGTGTGTGTCTGTCTTTTCAGGGGTGGGAGGGAGGATGATACCATGTTTCATAAAATTGAAGTCACCATCAATTACAAGAGGCCCTACTTATTGTATTTACCCCCAGTTCAGAAAAAGGAACTGCCAGTTTACATGGCTGAGGTAAAATGCACCTCGATTTTGGAGATATCAAAATGTGGAAAACGGGTGGATGAGGTACAGTAGTGGTAATAACCACAGCTGGGATGTTTTGAGCCCTCCCACCTCCTGGGTACTGGAGATGCCCTTGTTCGTGTCCCCTCATTTAATCCTCCTGAACTCCCATGTGCAGAGGCAGTTTCATCCCCATTTTACAGGTGAGCAAGTGGAGGCTCAGCGGGTTAGAGTAGCTCACCCAAGGTGCTGCTGTTTGCTGCAGAGCTGGGCTTGATCCCTGGTCTGTGTGGCTCTAGGGCCTGAGGCCAAGGTGACTCCCCTGGGATGGGGGGTGTGGCAGCCAGCTGTCTCCCCAGTTGCCTGAGCCCTCAAGGCAGATGTTGTACCTGCTGGTCTCTGAACCCTGTAACCAGGAACATGAGCAAATGCTCTCAACAGGGCCAACAGCGGCCTTGGAGGGCAGAGTTGTCATGTTCGAGAAGCCATCGTGGGAAGCTCAAGGCTGCTGCCACACTGGCCGTGCTGTTGGCCCGTCCCTGCTCTGACCCTCCCTCAGGGCATCCCACAAGCCCAGCAAATCCTGCTGCCTGCTTTTGGTGTTGATAACCTTTACCCTGCATGGCCCGGCAGGGGTGGTGTGGGGAGGCAGTCTGGGTTAGAGTTTGGGGGATGGGGAGGGCACCCCTAGGCCGGTGTCCCCATCCCTGACCATCAGCCTGCCCAGAGAGGGTAGGTGAAAATGATCCTAGTTTAAAATGATGTCTCGAGGGCCCTTATCTGAGGTCTGTTTCTGTCTCTTTCTCCACAGATAACCCGGGGCTCCTTTCTCCAGACCAAAATGAATTGCAAGTTGCCACAACCCACAGTGGGGCCACAAGGTCCTCAGTCGCCAGCCCTGCAGCCCCCCAGCCCTTCCCAGGAGCAAGGACCACATGGGTCATCTCCCTTGAAAGCCTGTCCACAGCCTGCGGCAGAGGGTGTGGCCTGGAGGCACCCCGAAGGGCAAGAGAGCATCGTAGAACGTCAATTCTGAGGGGTCTTGAAGCCCCTGAGCCACTCCCATCCCGGTGGCCCTAAAGGACATGTGGATTTGTGGAAGGCCAGCCCCAGAGGAAGGGCAGGGCCACTGGGACCCTGGAGACTAGACGACGTGCCCATTAGAGCTGATGAGAGTGTGTATATGGCAGGGGGTGGGTGCGGCCTGTCCCAGGGGCCGTTGTCTCTCTTCGTCCCTCCTCTGAGGATCCTGTTGTGTGCTCAGGCTGGAGACTTGCTCATTTCCTACATTTTTGTGAAGGGAAGAGTTTTGGCTGCCTCCCCTCTGCCCATACACCCCAGAGAGGAGGTCCCCAACTAGACTCTTCAGCCAAATGCCCTGACTTTAGTCCCCACCCCGCCCCAAGCACAGCCAGCCCCCTTTTCCTTCTCCCACTGGCCTTGCCGTGGAGTTGGAGTGCCAGGCTGGGGCTGGTGGGGGTGACTGGTACCCCCTGGGCTCACCCTGGGGCGGGGCCCAGCCTGCCTCTGCCTTCCCACCCTGTCCTCCTCTATCCTCCCTCTGCTTGGTTGTGCAGCCTGGCCCCCTAGGGAGCCCAGAGGGTCAGGACAATAGATGCAAGGTGCTAGAGCAACCGGCTGCAGTATTACGGCGCCCAGGCCTGGCAGGCGTTCTCTTGGCTGGAGGAGAAAGCCAGCTGCCTTAGAGTTGCCCAGGCCCAAGACAGGTGGAGACTAGGTGTGGCTGGGTGTCCACCCTACTACGGGCAAGTCCTGCCAGGTGGACACTGTGGGAGCCTGAGGATGTGGACAGTCTAAACTGCAGATTGTCCCCAGGGCCCCAGGGCTCTGTGCCTGTGTGTGTCTGTGTTGAGGTTGGCTGGTGGATTTCCCTCGAGGTCTGGAAGAGGTGGGCACTGAATGGTTCTGCATGGATAGTGGGTAAGCAAGAGCTCAGCGTGTGTCCCTGCTCTGTGATGGTGGTGACACCAGGGGAAAGGCCAGCCCAAGAGGGTCCTCAAACTTGTGTCCTTAGCTCTACAGTCAGACTGAGGTCACAGATGTGGGAGAGTCACTCAGGAGCCCGCACAGACGTGTGTGCACAGACACATCCCCACGCAGTTGTGCTCTTCCTCCTCTGTCAGCAACGGACCCGCATCCCTGACCTTCAGCTTGGGAAGCAGCTGCTGCCGGGAGCACTGCCGCAGCCCCCAGCTCCTTGCTGGGCCCCCCTGGCTGGGGCAGGGGGAAGACAACCCCTGAAGAATGCCACAGGCCTCCCTCTAATGTGTCTGTCTGTGTGTGGGCCTCCCTCCACACACATGCCCAGAGCTGGCGGTGATGGAGGTGGTCCCTGTTCCCACTCTGAGGACTTGGCTGCCCACCACTGCCACCCTGTGCCCACCCTATTCTTCTCCCTGCCCTCTGGGCCTGGGCCTGGGTCTGGGGCCCCCCAAGTGCCGACTCCACCTTCTTGGAGCCCCACGTGCTGAACTTTCTCTCCTGTTCTCTGTTCACGCACCGCCTCAGCCCCTCCCGGTTTTCCCTGTGCCGGGGTGGGGTGGGCTCCGAGATTCTCACCACTGTACAACGCCCCCCTCCCGCAGGCTCATTATCACTTTTGTAGAGAACGTTCTGCATCATTGTCATGCCTGTGTCTTGTTCTTTAGTCATTTGGAGGTGGGAGAGGGGAGGGGTGAAGAGAGCAAGAGGGTGGGGTGGGGGAGAGGAGAGTCTGTACCTGTGAGGATTTGGTCCTATTCCTTGGAGCAGTCCTGGGATGGATGGTTGGCACGTCGCTCCACCCCCACCCCGTGTATCTCTGCAGGGCCTTCCCTCATCCCCGGGCCTTCACTCCGTTCTCTCTGGGCCCAGAATTTGGAGCTGATGGAGAGGGAGGATTCAGAAGCACTGGGACAGGAAGACCTCTAGCAGCTGAGGGAGGAGGGTGATCCAGGCTCCAGCCCTGTTCCTGGGGCCTGCAGCTGCTGAGGGCAGGACGACGCTTTCCCCTTTCCCACTGGAGCCTGCTTGGGCTTCTCCAGACATGGGCAGCAGCTGTACCCCAGGAGGCTGCCACCCATCACCCAGGCCCCATGAGCTCTGATCTCAAGGCCCCGGCCCGCTCCTGGGAGGCCTCCAGTGGGGTCTTCGTTTCCCTCACCACCCAGACAGCTCTTGGGGCAGCCTTCTTTGGAAACCTCCTTTCTCCCAGGGGTTAGGCTTTCCCTTAAGCTGCAGGACAATGGGCTCTGTTTTCTCAGTCAAGTCTGGGAGAGGACCCGGGGGTCATTTTGTTCCGTTCTCTAAGGATGCTGGGCCAAGTGCTTCTGCCAAGGGGAGTTCAAGACAGCCCCCTCCCTCCAGTCTCAGTCGGAAAGCTCCGCAAGACCTCAGTGAAGGAAGGTTGCCTAGCAACCATCTAGGGGATCCAGGCTACCTTCTTCCACTTTGCAGATGGAGACACTGAGGCTTACCGAGAGGAAGCTCTAGACCCAGAACCCAGGCCTGACCGCTGCTCCCCTGTCCGCACACTCAGGCTGCCACCGCGGCCAACAGGACGCCGAGATTCTGCCTTTGGATGCTCCATGGGGTTCGTCCGCCCTGCGACCCCTACTGGCCATCCTGGTCATTGCACCTACCTCCCGAAAGACCCGCCAGTCCTGGCGCTGCTGGTCCGGGCATGGACATGGGGGTGAGGACTCGCAAGGACCGGACAGAGAGCGGATGGGAGCTTCAGCGCGGAGGCGGAGACTAACCGGAAGCACTGGGGGCGGGGGTCTCCATGGGTCGGTGTGGCTGGAGCCTGGAAGGCTGGGGTGCCAGGAGCAGGTGCGGCTCCAGGAAGACTGAGGGCGCTTTAAACACAGCGAAGGGAAGAATTTTACACGGTAGAGACTCAACTTTCTCGACTCATTCCCCTAAAAATTTAGATCGAGATTAGGGCGGTTCTAAAAGGTTAGAATAATCAATGGCTTTTAGCCTTTGGGGATTAAAATCTGATAATATGGAGACTTTCCCTAGAAAAATGCACATCGGGCACGCACACTCATATGCAATTTTGCTCATAATTCTAGGCAGCTCATGGAGGCTGAGACATCCAGGGATCCCAGACTAAGAAGCTTTAGTTAGAGTGCTGTGAAGTTGCATCATAAATGAGATTACCGATTTGATGGGGGGGGGGCGTAGGGGTGGGGGTGGGGTGGAGTGAATCAGAGGCAGGAAGGGCCACCAGTCATGTGGAGCAATATTCTCATTTTATAGATGAGGCAACTGAGGCCAGAGGGCACGGGGCTGGCTGAAGGTCGCAGAGCAGCCAAGTGGGCAAAGTAGCACTAGGTCTCCCTATGCCTTCCCTGGTGCCAGCTGCCTCCTGTCCCCATGTTAGACCAGTCGGGACAGCACATCATCCCTGTCTGCCCAGCTCACGCCTGTGTCACCTTCTCCGAGAGAGGCCTGGGTTGTACCTGAGGTAGCAGGACTCAGCAGCCAGCCAGATGTGGGTAGTAAAACTGGCCCCGCCCCCTCCTAGCTGTGTGGCCTTGGGTAAGTTACCCAGCCTCTCTGAGTCTGTTTCTTCATCTGTAAAATAGGTATTATAATTTATTATACTAACAGTGTTAACTCCACAGGTCGTTAGGAGGGTGAAATGATAATGCATGCAGAGCACTTAGCACGCTGCTCCATAATCAGCACACATCACTTAGTAATGGTCATGGTTGTTGGTGGCCTGAGACAGGCCATGGGGTACTCACTGAATTTGTGGCCTCGGTCACCCAGTAGGTGAGACCTAGGCAGTCCCAGGGAGCAGTCCTGCTTTTCTGACGCCCAGTGAGAGTGAGCCCCGGCTCCAGCATCACTGGCTCCTGGAAGCGGCACTGGGGCCATCCTCACCTGACCAGCAGGGGGCGTTGACAATCCAGCTAGTGGCAAAGGAGAGGTCAGCTAGCCAAGGATGGGCCACCCTCCACTGGTGTTCCTGGGGTGCCCAAGGACCTGAGCTTCTTTTCTGGAGGGGGAGCCGTAGACCCACTGGCCCGGGCCCCCATTATGCCACTGTCTGGACTTCAGAATTTCTCAAAAGCTTTCTGTCCTCCTGTGAAGTCGGCAGGTGAGGGGTGCTAGCCTCACTCCAGAGATGAGGAGATTGAGTGTCAGAGAGGTTTTGTGAAGTTCCTAAGGCCCCTAAGTTAAGAAACGTTCAGGTCCCTGGCCTGGTCCCTTTAGCCACCCCCATCCCCAGAGGGGTAAGCTATCAATTACCGAGAGCTTATAAGGCATCAGGAGCTTATGTTAAGCACTTTACGTCCGTTTAACACAATAAAACCACAATCCTCTAAAACAAGGACTATATTATCATTATTATCCCCATTTTACAGGTGGGGAAACAGAGGGTCGAAGCAGTGATGTGACTTGCCCAAGGTCACAGAGCTATTAGGTGGATGACACATTGACACATCGTGATACTGAAACCCGTGTGCCTCGCCATAGCGCTGTATTGGCCCCCAGGCACTTGTACCCTTCCCTGGGGATTGTCTTTGGTCTTGGGTCCCCTTGACCTGAGCATGCCTGGTCCTGGGCAGGTGCTGGACTCAGCCTGAGGTGGGATGGGGCATGCTGGCAGCTTCAGTAGCCCGAGCGCATGGTCTGACCCACCTGCCCCGGGAGGCTGGCCTGAGAGAGACCAGGTCGGGTCATGGGGCCACTGGGCAGGATAATGGGGGGCTGTTTGGGAGGGTAAAATCTTCATGTCTTGAGCCTGCCAAGATGGGGGAGTAGGCCTGCAGAAGCATTTCATCCCAACCAGAGTGTGCCTGTCTCCCTTTCTGCCGTCCTGTCTCTCGGTCTCTCCTTGTCCCATTTCCCCCTGTAACACTGGGACTCCCGGTCAGTCTCTCTCCCTCTCTTTCTGCCCTCTCTCCGGGCCTCGGTCTCTCTTGGCATCTTCCATGTAATAAACATATTTGGTAACTGCTCCTGGTTCTTGACACAGAGCTCCTAAAACCCTTGTAATTTCCTCAGTGATGGGGGTGACAGGAGCATGTTACACAGAACTCCTAAATCGGTCTGAGTGTCCTGGGTGATCGGAGTGTCTTTTGTTCCAGTGAAGCGACTCTTGGTGGGCTTCTGGATAGCTTCAGGATTGGGGCTGGTCACCAGAAAGACCAAGCCGTGATTAGAAGCTTAGACCTTTCAGCCCCACCCCCCATCCTTTGGGGGACTACCTCAGGGTAGTCAGTGTCAGCACTGAATCGAATTAGAGGACACCCAGCTGGTGTCTGCAGAGTTGGAGAACTGGTTTCGGTGTGGGCGAGGAAACCCCACACATTTGGTGTCAGAAGGGTTGTGAGTAGAGGAATGGTTTTCTTGTAGTGTCTCTCTCTCAGTCTCTGTCTCCCCACATGTTCAGGCTCCCTGATCCTCTCCCCATCTCTGTCCCAGTGCCTGTCCCAGGCTGAGCAGGAACCCTGTAGCCCAGCCTCTCCTTCGAGGCCCCTCCTTTCCTCACTCCACACCTCACCCCCTAGCCATCCCTGAGGCACCTCCAGGGAACCCGAGGGTTCCCCGGAACCCAGTGTGAAAACCACTGAAGTAATGCCTGAACTACATGGGAAGCACAGCGTCTGAAGACCTGGGTTCAAATTCCAGACCTGCCACAGCGTAGCAGTGCCCTTGGTCAGGTCAAGTCTGTGTTTCTTCCTCTGCGAAGTGGATGTGAAGTTGCCCTCCAGATGGGGTTATGGTGAGACTCACCCCAGAGAACACGTGACCCGACAGGGCCCTAGCAGGCGTGCAGCACAGGTCTCCACACTGGTCTGTTCTCCCGTCAACACAGCAATGGCAACACTCAGTGTGGCCCGGGCACTTCGGGCATCTTATTCCCTTAGTCTCCAGCACTGCTGTTATTCCTGTTTTTCAAACGAGGAAACTGAAGCACAGAGATGTCTGTAAAACGTGCCCAAGCTCACACGGCTGAGAGGTGGTGGAGCCAAAGCTGAAACCCGGACACGCTGGCTCCTGGCTGCGCCATGTCTCATCGTGATGGTGAGCATTCATTGAGCGCCTGCTGTATGTCGGCTCCTTCCGTCTGTGATTTCAGTGGATCCTCATGACGGTCTCATTTACTAATGACAGGGGACTAGTAAACTCGTCTGACAGAGGAGAAAACCGAGACTTGAGGACACTGGGTCTTTGCTCGGGTCACAGCACCAGTAAGAGCATAAACGGGGCCTGACACGTCGTCGGGCTGACTCTCCATAGCTGTGCCCCGGCCTGGCTGCCTCTCATCGCCCCATTTCCTCCAAGAAGGTGGAGGGCAGCGAGCCCTCCCCAAGTTTCTTTTGCTGAATGACTACTTGATGGGGTTTGGAGCCTGAGGTGGGGGAACTTCGGGGAGTCCATTCAGAGCCGCCAATGCCTGGTCTTTAGAGAAAGGCCCTTGGGGCGGGCCGGTGTGGTGGGCCCTGTAAGCCCCAGGGAGCTGTCAATCAAGGCCGTTTCCACCCTGGCTCTCTCTGGTTTCTGCATTCCACGGGCCCAGGGGGCTCTGCCTGGGCAAGGGTTCTGGGGGCTGCAGGACCCTCTCACACCTGGGAAGTTGCCCCACTGGACCCTGAACAGTAGCTGGTGGGAGCCCTGGTGCAGGGGCAGGGGACTTTCTCAGGGAGGAGACGGGGTGGGGGCAGCAGCATTTGCTGGCCGTCTGACCCCTGACCCCTGACCCCCGTTTCACTGCTCTGCGGGGGCTCTCTCTACCCCACAGAATCAACTACCCCTCGCAGCACTGTCTCGTCAAGTCTCACAACAGCCGTCTGAGATGGGCCTGGATGGGGAGGGGTTGGCGGGCACCAGCCAGGCCTGGGCATCCCTGAGCTTGTGGCAGAGAGAAGTGACGTGCTGGGTTGTCCCCACACTCCCCTTTCCACGATCACCATGCCTTCTGAGCAGCCTGTGCAGCATCGCAGAGCAGAAGTGGCAGGAGTCATTATGCCCCTGAACCCCAGCCCTTACACATACACACACACACACACACACACACGGAAAACCATGAGCAAGGAGTGGGAAAGAGAGGGAGCGAGCACGTTCAGGCCCTCTTCTCACTGGAAATGGAAACTATTTTCTACCATCGTTATCGATACCAATATGTGTTAGATTTAAATCATATCAATATTCAACATAACAATAATGTTATAATTACAATAACACAAGGAATGGCATTAGTGGTAATTCTATCTACCATAAGCACTTGCCCTACGGTGGTCCGTTGATATCCAGAGCACAGAAAATATCTCGCTGCGCTCTCCAGAGCTCCAGTAAGGTAGGTAGTATCACCCTCATCCACTGCAAATCACCTTCTCAGAAAACCGAGGCTCAGAGAGGTCAAGCAACTTACCTAAGGTCAAACAGCAAGGACTGGCACCTGAGTGTGTCTGAGTCCAGAGCCCTGCTCTAGACACTGTTCTTGGCTTCCTCTACACTGTGCAAGAATCACGGCCCTCACTGCCCTTCCAGCCCTGGCACTGGCCCCACCAGGCCCAACACACATGCTTCAGGCGAATTCACACCCTAGAGTCACTCACATACATTGGACTGTGGTGTGACCTGACGCAGGAGGAGGGACCAGGTGACACTTGGAATGACCTCACCAGTAAGGAGTCTGGGTTGCTACCAGCTCCAGCCTTGGGTTTTCAAGGACCTAACTTGCTGTGAGACTTGGAGCGATGGCCTGGGCCTCAGCAGGGTCCCCACTGGCTCAAGGCTGGCCCCCTTTTCCTCACCTCTCTCACTCCCTGTCCAGCCCCTCTGGGCCATCACCAACCTGGGTTTGTCCCTGCAGAGCGGCTGGCAGCCTGGAAAGGTGTGATGGAGTCTGAGGCAGGTCAGGGGTCGGGTCCTTGGAGGCGAGGCGGATGCTGAGATGCCCCGTTGATGGGGCCCTGCCCTGCTGGAGCCAGGGGAGCTCGGGTGCCAGTTCCAATCTCAGCTGACCAAGGTCTGAGCCAGAGGCCAGGCCACTTTTCCCCCAGCTCACTCAGCCCCACCCCTGTGAATAATGCCGCTTGCCTCACGGAGCCGGGCCTCACCGGGCTTTGAAGATTTGGGGGGTGACACGAATGGGTGGAAGACAGGAGGGCTGAAGATGGGCCACCGAGGCTGGGAGCCTAGAAACGGTTACACTGCTGGCGCCAGGTGCCTTCCGTATCCACCCTGTGCCCCCCAGCCTCCCAGTGCCAGCCTTCTGGTCTCCAAACCCTCCCTGCCTCTCAGATCCCCCTCCAGGCCCTCAGGTCAGAACATGCTCCTTCCCACCCCACCCAGCCACAACAATAATTAACCCAGTGAACGCCAGCAAATAAAGATCTGAATCGCAAAAGGGAGGAATCATCGCTGCCCCAGGGAGGGGAGCTCCGGAGGTCCCAGAAAGGCCAAACCCAATGTCTTCTAACACCCCATCCCCAACGCCACTGTTGCCTGCGTGGGTCCAGGGGCACCCAGTCCATTGGGGCCTGGGAGGATGGCTCACCTGTCTTGGATGTGGACTGGAGTCTTCTCTACTATCTAATTTGTTTTTAAATCTTTCATCTCTTCCTTCCATTCTCTTTAACCCATTTTCCTAATCTTTCCATGAATTCATCTATTCATTTTTTCAACAAATGTTTACTGAAAACCTAGTATGTGCCACACACTGTGCGGGGCCCCAGGGAAGTGGCGTTGTCCAAAGAACGGAAGGAACTGTCTGTCCGCCAAGCGCCACCCTCTCCTCCTCCGGGCAGCTGTTTTCACTCACACTGGTCCGTCCATCGGCTGGTCAGTACTGAGCACGCCCACCGTGCTGGGCGTGACGGGTGTGCGAGCATGTGCTGGGGCAGGCAGGTTGGAAGTCATGGAGGAGGCTCAGGGAAACGTTAGGAAGGTGTGCGTGGGGTTGGTGCCCTCAGAAAGCTCACAGTGCAGGTGGCTCTGGGGCAGGGACAGCTATGTGGTCACTTATACTCTTTCCTCTTCCTGGGCACACAGGAAGCCTACAATCCCAAGTCTGCCTGCGGTTAGGTTGGGGGCGTATGCCTGGGATCTGGCCAATGGGATGCGATGGAAGTGACATGTACCTCTTCCAGACCTGGAGCTAAAACTACCTTTCCGTGCTGTCTGTTCCACTCCCGTGGCAATCGTGGTGGCCTGCGTTGGAGATGGAAGCATCACAAGATGGAAGGAGCCTGAATCCCCAAGTCCCCACCTGGAGGAGGGCCACCTGATCCATATCAGACTGTGATGTGAGCAAGAAATAAACCTGTATTGTGTTTAGCCACTAAGATGTTTGGGGTTGTTTGTTACAACAGCTCTTGTTACTGATCCTGACTCATACAGGCAGATGACACAGACCTGGGGAGCACACTGAATCCTAGTTGGACCATAGTGTGCCAGGGGAATCATTGCCGGGCCGTGCGTGACAACCAGTGTCTAATAAGAAAGACAGAGCTGGAGCACCTGGCACACAGTGGGTGCTCAGCAAAATTGGTTGAATGCGTGAAATACACAAGAACATCAGAAAGGCTTTGTAGCGGGAGCTGAAGTCACCAGAGACCCAGAGGATGAGTGGGGTTTGAATGGGGGGTGGGAGTAGAAACAGTGACCCTGGGAATAAAGACAGACCGGTGAGAAAGGGCAAAACCCGTCCAGGGGTCAGAGGTCGGTGAGCAGTCACCCTGGCCCAAGCAAGGGAGTCGTCAGAGATGGAAGAGAACTCAGAGGCCCTCAAATTGCCAAGCTGAGCAATTTAGACCCTAGGCTCTGGGCCAGTGGTCTCCAAAATGGAGTGTGCACAACAATCTATTGGAGTACAGAAAGGAAATATTAAAATTCCCATTGATATTTCTCTCACGCCTCTAAATGTCTGTTTTTTAGTGTGTATGAAGATACTAAGCCTCAGAGAGGTTGAGTAACTCACCCAAGGTCACACAGCCGGTAAGCGTGTCACACTCCAAAGCTGTGCTCTTCACATACGCTGAGTCTTGTGCAAACAGGTGAGAGGTTGAGTGGGGGCAGAGGCAGGTCTAGGGAAGGGTGGCTGGGAGGAGTAGACAGCCCCCAGCCCTGGCTGTCCCTGCCTTAGCAACAGGCCAGCAGCCCATTGTGGGCAGAGGCCAAGGAGCATGCCCAGGCCTGCCCCCAGGACCTGTTGAGAGAAGCCGAGCAGACAGCCTCGATGGGTGTAGGCCTGCCCCAGAGCCTTTCACCCCAGGCTTCCTTCTCACAATTCCTTCTCACCTTTGTGAGCAGGAGCAGATGGACCAGGGGCTGAGAGGTCAGGATGGGCTGACAGAGAGCAATGGGGAAGAGTTTGGTACATCGGCCGCTCTGCCACCCCCACATGCTCAGCTGCCAACCCCCATGGCCCAGGGAACCCAGACACCAGCCCCACCCTGCTTTCCCACACTTCCCTGTGCTGAATTTGTGGGTGACGTCTACCTTCTGATTTATATTGCTAAAAAAACCCAAATGGAAACTATTACCAATTATAAGAATAAAGCAAATGTTTTAATTGAAATATAACATACATACGGAAAAATGCACTTAGTCTAACAGTGTTGCAGGGTGAATTTTTACAAACCGAACACACTCAAGGGTAACTAACACCTGCATCAAGAAATAAAACATTTACCAGCCCCCAGGGACTCCTTTGTGTGCCCTCCAGTCACTGCCCCTCATCAGCAACGGCTGCCCTGAACCAGTTTCTGAACTTCATGGGGATGGAATCAAGTGGAGTCTGGGCTCCACTGCGTGTGCTTTATTTTGTCCACCATTAGGTTGGGCTGCACAGCACCGCACAGCGTGCATTTCCACATTTTATTGGTCTATTCTACTTTTGGGGGACATTTGAGTTGTCCCCAGTTTTTGTGTGTTTTGAGTATTGGTGCTATGAACGTTTTGCACATTTCTTTGAGTACACACCTATGGCAGGCATGCATTTTGCTTTAAAAAAGCCCTTTCCATTTTAAAAGAAAATGTGCCTTACTGTTTTGTTTTTGCCTTAATCAAGTTTATTGAGGTGTAATTAACTATGATAAAACACACCTATTTTGAGTATGTGGGTTGATGGCTTTTGACAAACATAATGCACCCATGTAAACACCACCACAATCAAGATTCAGAACGCTTCTATGCTCCCAGAACGTTTCCTCGTATCCCTTTGCAATTATTGCCCCCCACCCCCTGCTCCCCAGGCAACTACTGATTTGATTTCTATCAGTATATATTAGTTCTCCTGTTCTCGAACTTCCTATAAATGGAATCATACAGCAAGTACTTGCTTGTGTCTGGCTTCTTTCCCTCGGCGTAAGATCTGCGAGATTGCGTTTATTGGTTCATCTACGCTGTTGCCTCGAGCAGCTGCTGCTTTTTATTGCGTAAGTTGTATGAACGCATCATAGTTCATGCATCCACTCTGTTGATGGACATTTAGGCTGTTTGCACTTGGGTTATAATGAATAGTGCTGCTATCATCATTCAGGTACAGCTGTATGTGGACACATGTTTTCATCCCTGTTGGATAAACACCTAGAAGCTGAATTGCTGGTTCATAGGGTAAGTGCACACCTAAGCTTCCGAGAGACTGCCATGCTGTTGTAAAGTGAACCACTTTACACTCTCAGCAATGAATGACAGGGCACTTGCTCCACATCCCCTTGTCAACACTTGGTGTTGCCCGGTTCTTTGATTTTAGCCATTCTAGCAGGTCTGAAGGGCAATCTCGTTGGGGTTTGAATTTGCATTTACCTAATGACTAACGATGTTGAGCATCTTTTCACGTGCGTATTGGCCATCTGTACATTTCCTTTGGTGAACTGTCTGTTCAAGTCTTCCTGCTTTTGCTATTTCCCCCCTCCCATTCCACTGCCCCTCCCCCTGCCATCTGCACCCTCTGTACCCTCTTCTTTTAGGTGAAACAGTCTCCAAACTGGTCTCCTGCACGCCAGCCGCTGCTCTATTGTGCCCGATGAACCTTCCTAAACACCACACTACATAAGTCACTCCTCTGCTCTAAAACCTGCCATGGCTCCCCAAGCCTTCAGGGGCAAGCCTCAGCTTCTCAGTCTGCCATTCGTGGCACCTCCTGCTCCCAGCCTTTCTCTCTTGCCTTCCCTAACAATCTCCTAACAATCCTCCTAATCTTCCCTAACAAACTCGTTTCCTGCCTGGTGCCCTGAGGACCCAGAATGCCTTGTTCCCTTCCTTCTCCCCAGATTGAAGTCTGTTCTAAATTAAGCCTACCTCTCTCCAGGGAGGCTGCCAGCCAGCCCCACCCCACGGGGATTCCTGGCTCCTCCGAGCTCAGCCTTTGCCTCCTTACAGTGCCTCTTAGATGTCCAGAGGGCAGCCAAGGCTTGGAGAGGGCGTCTTGGTACCACGATCTCCCTAGTTTATATAATAAAACCAGCAGCATTCCACCTTTATAAAATTAGGTATTACATGTTAATATCAAATATGTTTTGAAAAATTGTATGTATTCCCTCCCTGAAAATTCCAGTGTGTCTGAGAGGGAGGGACTCGAAGGTGGGGTAGGAAAGGGAAGGGCACCTCCTTATTCTCTGTCCTAAGAATCTCTAATACAAACAAAAGATAATTGGATTTGGAGGAGACAGCCGGGATCTGAGTACTAGTTCTGCCACTTAGTAACTGTGGGTGGCTGTTGGGCAGATAGTTCATCTCTCTGGGCCTCCGTCATTGAATGGGGTGACGCCATCCTCACTGAGTTATGGGGAATACGCAAAACCTAATAAACACGTGAAAGTCATTGGTACACTAAGGAGCCAGACCTCTGTGTGTGTGTGTGTGTGCGTGTGGGCGTGCATGTGGTGAGAATTGGTCTATTACATGGGTAAGCCCCTGAGAATACAGACCCGGTAAAGAAATCTTGCCCTTTTATACAGAATTGGAGGGACAAACTCATAAGAATTCATGAAGGAAAAGCCAAGGAAGACAGAAGGAGTCAGCCGTCAGTGTCCTTGACTCTCCTTCACAATTTGCCTCTCCTCCACCTCCCTCTCTCTCTCTCCTGTTCCTCCTGCTTGTCTTCCTCCTTCCCAAAGTTCTGCAGCTGAAAATGCTGCTGCCCACCCCATACCAGACCCCAGACCTCATTTTTAAAGAGACTTAAATGTGAGACCAGGGGGAAAGTAAAACAAAACAGAAAAAGAAGAAAGGACCCTCAAGAACCCAGAGGAGAGTTTGCCGAGCACAGTGGCTTGTGCTTGGAGGGCCAAGGTCAGCCTCCAGCAGCACTGGGTCTGGGCCTGGGCAGATGGGTAGGGCCAGGACAGGTGTGGCTCCCAAGTCTCGGGGGGCTGTTTGCTGTGGCCCCGGTTTGGGCCCTGGGTGCACACCTGGGCACCCTTGAGTGAGAGGAATTGCAGAGCGATCCCACCCAGAATGGTGGCCTCTGGATGTGTTTTCTTTGTAGCTGTCCCTTCTCACCCCAAAAATCACTGGGCTGGAGAGCCAACTCTCCATGGGTTACTGGCCAAAGCCAGACTCATAGGGGACCCCCACTCCCCCATCTGCCTGAGTCAGGCGAGTCTTTGAACTGTCTGCCCCAAGAATTTAAAAATGTTTATGTGCTGAGCACTGCTCCAGGTACTGAAGATACAGCTTGAGCAAAAGGGGCAAGGGGAGGCCCTGTGGGCACCAGTCTGCCGGCAGAGATAGGGAACAGACGTCCTCCTGTCATGTGCGGGGGCGCCTGCTAAGTGCTAAGAAAAACACTCAGGCTATGCAGTGAAAATGCTACAACAAACCCGAGCAGGGTGCGGGGGCAGGGAGAACGCGAGGGAGTTATTTGGGGTCAGGAGGTCAGGGACGGCCGTCGTGCGTCTCCTCTGGTCTCCACGCCGCTCCCCTGCCCTGTCCTCTCTACCCAGGGGCTATTCTCGCTCAGAGGTCGCCTCCCCACCCCGGGCATCTGTCCAAAACTCCTGCGGGTGATTCTGGTCCCAACTGCCAGGAGGGTGCCCCCAGCCCGGGCCGGGTCGCCAAGGGCGCGCTGCAGGAGGCGCTCGGATGCCCAGCACGCACGAACCGTGACACCCGGGACCGCGTGTCCCCAGCCGAGCGCGTGACTCCGCCCCGGCCCGCCCCCGCCCGCGCCTGGCGCCCCGCGCCTCGCCCGGCGCCGCAGACGCTCTGCGGGTTCCCCGAGTCCCCCGAGTCTTCCCAGGCCCCTGGCCAGCGCGGAGGCCATGGAGCCGGCGCGCGACGCGCCCCTCGAGAGCGGCGGGGCCGAGGCGCTGCTGGGCGAGCTGGAGGCGCTGGTCCGGGACGTGGTGAGGGCGAGCTCGTGGTGGGAGCGCCACGGCGTGGACTGCGCCATCCTCGCGCTCAGCCTTTTCGCCTTGCCGGCCGGTGAGGAGCACGGGGACAGGGCGACAGCGAGCAGGGCTGGGGTTGGTGGTGTCGCGGGGTAGGGTGATGGAGAGGGCTGGGGGAGACGGCTTGTGCCCAGAACCTCGGACAGAGGGTTATACCCCAAACCTGAAAGTCTAGTTGGGGTGCTCTGCCCTCTGTCCCCAGAGGATGGGGCACTGGAGGAGGCATGAAGGGCAGTGGAGGGGAAAGTTGAGAGGAGTCAGGGGCGGGATGACCTGGGGGGCGGGGAGGTTCCTTGGGGGACACCAGGATGGAGTGAGGAGGGAGGGGGAGAGTTTCCCCTGGACCCCTCTAGATCTATACCCCCACCATGTGGCAGGCCTGTCGCTGCCCTGGCTGGGCTGTATAATAAAACTCTCGGAGTCTCCTTGGAGAGTCACTGGGGCTCTGTTTTGGCCCAAATACTGGAGAGAGAGCTAACCTGTCCCTGTCGGGCCATAGTGAGACCTGCCTCATGGTGCCTGTGGCAGCCGGCGGGGCCAGCACACTTCAGCCTGGGCTCCCAGGGGTGGGGGCTGGGGTGTCTGGGCCCAGATCTCCAAGAACTGGAGAAACACCCTGCCCACCCCTACCTCCACTCTCCCTCCGTGCAGGGTTCCTGTGCCTGCGCTCTGAGAATGTCCTGGTCTTTGCCCTGGGTGTTACCATCCTGGGTCTGTGCCACTACACGCTCACTGTCAAGGGCAGCCACCTGGCCATTCACGGTGCCCTCACCGAGTCGAAACGCTGGAGCAAGATCTGGGCGCTTTTCTTTGTGGAGGTGAGCCTGGGAGGGGGCAGGGGTGGCTGTGGTACCCTGTGGGCAACCACATTGTTCTGGGCGGGGTCTGTCTGTACAGCTGTGTGTGCCCACATGGGCAGAGAGCTACAGCACTTGGTCTGTGGGTCCAAGTGTGCAGCGTGCACCACAGTGTGTGTGTGTGTGTGTGAGTGTGCACGTCCTCAAGCCATTGGGAGGGTGCTTGCACTGGGGGGCAGAGAACCGTGTGAGGAATGTACGAGTGTTTACTTAGGATAGTGCACTTGGCCTGGGCACTCCTGTTTTCCCTGGGGGTGTCCTCTCGCCTCTCTGCAGCACTGGGCCAAGTGATGATATAGCTTCCTCCTCCCGCCAGGACACCTGTGGTGGCAGGTCCTGGTATGTGATTGTCCTGGCTGCAGCCTTTGGGGCCTCCTGGTTTTGCCATTAGGGTTTATAATGTGAGCCACAGACAGAGGGGAGGAGGAGCAGGGGCCTGGTATCGCAGGGTCCCAGCTCCAGAACATGCCCCCCCATGCCTGGCGATGGCTGAGCCGTCCTGAGAGGCCCCCTGCTCCTCCAGGTCTGCTCCAGGAAGGACCCTTCTCTCCTGACCCTTGACCCCCATCCACTCCCTCCCTATCCTGCCTCAGCTTCTTGCCCACGGGCAAGGCCAGGAAGGCAGAGGTTTCTGGCCAGGTTGTCCTTCTTTCTGGACTTGTCTCAGGCTTCTCCAGTTCCTCTGTGGATCTGCCCCCTCCCTCCCTTCCAGATGGACCCTCACCTGGCCACCCAGGTCCCTTATGAACAAATACGAGAGCTGGTACCAGAAACAGTCCTTTTCTGCCAGGGCCTGGCTACGGTAACTAATTAAGTCAATTATTAACTTTTTATAAAGTTATGTAATTTTTATAAAACTTTATATAACTATACACACACATGTATGACATTGTGTAAAATTATACCACATCAGCTGAATGGGAGGAGACATTTCTTGCCTAGCATTCTCCTTTTCCTCCTTTTTTCCCTTCCCTTCCTCTTGCACCGGCACACATTTCTAAAGAGCAGAGGACAAGAGGAACCAACAGTTTCCTGATCCCCAGAGTCCATTTCAAGACACTTCCCTTCCCAGGGACCTCTGGGCACTGGTCCCAGCCAGGCTCTGAGGCAGGGGCCAGACCCTGGAGCTGGGGTCAGGTGTCCCCCAAGTTGGTAAGCACAGGCAGGGGAGCAACTGGGCAGTGCTGTGTGGTCAGGGGTAGGATTAGCTGTTTCAATTTTTCAGAGCTGAACTGAGAGCCCGGAGCCTGGGGCAGCAGAGGAGGAGCAGGTGTGGTGGATGTGGGAGTGCCAGCCTGCAGGGCATTTGACACACAGGGATGGCCTGGTGGTTCTCAGGCTTTGGCATGCAGCTGAATGACCTGGCTTGCTGGAGGAGAGGCCCCGGCTGCTAGAGTTAGCAGGTTCCCCAGGGGAATCTGACACCCAGCAAAGTTTGAGAACCCCCTGGCCTAGACTGCCTGGGGAACGCAGTCTCTATCGTGGGTGCTGAGTGATGGCAGGGAGCCGAGGACGCCTTCACGGAGAAGCCTTCCCAGGTTCCCCAGCTGGAGAGCTCTACCAGGACCACAGCGCAGGGAGGAGGCGGTGGTGGCGTGCTGTGGTGGCGGCGTGCTGTGATGCCGGCTGGCGCGTGCTGCAGTCAGCTCCAGGGCGGGTCACACTGATTTGTCACTCAGGCACTGGCTAAGTTGTGTGGGAGGCCTCCTGCTTTTCCGCCCCACAAGGTGTGGCTCTGGCCACCTCTGGGGAGGGTCCAGTTCCCAGTGTGGAGGAGGGGATGGCTCAGTCTCCTCAGCCCACTGGCATGGAGTCCTTGGTCTTGTCAGCCAGGCAGGGGACAGTGTTCGGGCACAGCCTTTGGACACACTGGCTGCCTGACCTTGGGCAAGTTACTTAATTCAGCATCTAAGTGTTAGCTTCTCCTAATGAATGGGAATAATAACATTACGTTCCTCCTGAAGCCAGAGTGAGGATTAGATGAGGCAGCGTCGATCTGAATTTAGGGCCTGGGCCGGACTCTTGGATGCTCACCAAGTGTTAGTGTCCCTTTTTCTCTCTGGAAGGAACCTGCCATCAGCTGCAAGGAAAGGGATAGGGGTTTTTCTCGTTTGTTTTTAAGGGAAAGGTTGACAGCGTTGTGTGTTGGTGTGTGTATGTGCGCGTGTGTTGAGGGAGCTGTTTGCTGTGACCCTGGTGCACCCACCTGTTCTCGGCATGGCACAAAGGACAAGCTCTGGCTGCCCAGGATCTCAGCGGACGGCCGGGGACCTCCCTGGATCCCTGCCTCTCCACTTCTGCCACGTCCTGATGTCTTCCCTCTTTGATCTTCCTTTTGTTGGGTGCCTGTGCACCTTGACCCTCAGGAGACACTGTCACCACAGAATGACCTAGTCCTCTAGTCTGCAGCCTCAGGTGTCAGCTGAGTATCATTGGCTTTCCTGGGGCGCCTGGTGGTTGCTGGGTTTGTCTCAGGGTCTGCTGGCTTGAGCTGAGGGTGGGACAAGGACTCCCCCGCTCTGACCCGTTGGATCTGGGGGCTGGGGCGGCAGGATGGAGGGGGCGGCTGATGCTCCAGGTTGTTCTTGTTTCTCGGCTAAAGGATCAAAAATCATACACACCTCCCCACACTAGCATGAATTTCCCTCTGAAGACCCATCTCCAGTCCACAAGAGAACGTTCCATTCCTCCTACTGATGTATCTCTGGCCCTTTCCCCAGCCCACTGTAGCCCCGGCCTTCCCCTGCGAGGCCACCCACCCCTCCCTGTCCTGGGTTATGTCACCGGGACTGCCAGTTACATTGTTGGGGACTGCCAGTGAAGGGCCACAGGAGGATGGGGTGCAGGGCCACCATGATTTAAGTACCGAAGCTTGGGGAGGATTAACTCCTGAAATCAGAGGACTTTAGGACTCTCTTGCATGTCACAATCAAGATGCTCCCCGAGTGGGCGGGGACAGGCTGTGCCACTTGCTAAGCGCTTTATTGTGTCTCTACTTTAAACCCTCCTCCAGAACCAAGAACCCTCAGCCTGTTCACAATTCTCGAATGTTCTTTTCCCACGAGTTCAGTGTGACCATTATCCTCTGGGCCGTCTCTCTGATCTTCTCTCTGTCCCCACCCAAACCCCGAGGGGTGTTAGTCTGATTTTTTTATTTTAAAAATTTATTTTAAAAATATGATTTTTTATTTAAAAAAATTTATTTAGAGGGCTCAGGTCTGCAGTACAAAATATACTTTTGTAAAAAAATTTTCAGTTTTGAAATAATTAAAGATTCACAGGATGTTGCAAAAATAGGACAGAGAGGTCAGGTGTAGTCTTCACCTAGTTTGTTCCAATAGATACATATTTGCAGAACCAGGAAATTGACGTTAGTATAGTGTGTGTGTGTGTGTGTGTGTGTGTGTGTGTGTGTGTGTAGGTGTGGGTGTGTGTAACCACATTCACCCTGAGCCAATCTTCCTCAGAAAACATAAAAAGTCCTGATTATACTAGTTAACCCTTCTTGAGTGCTGACTGTGTACTTTACATGAATCATCTCATTTAACATTCACACCTCCCTGTGAGGTTGAAGCTATTATTAAACCCACTTTGCAGATGAGGAAACACTGCTCTGGGAGGTTAAGTCACTTGCCCAAGGCCGCTCAGCTGGCGCATGGTGCAGCCTGGGCTCAAGGCACGCAGAATGTGGCTGGCGCACCAACGAGGTGGGGTGGAGGCTATGAGAGCACAGAGAGGAGAGCACGGCAGGGACACTGGCAATGTCTGCAGATATTTTTGACTCTCACACTGGGTGTGTGTGCGTGCGTGTGTGTGTATTACTGGCGTCTAGTGAGTAGAGGCCAGGGATGCTGCTAAACATCTTACAGGACAGTTCTCATACAGAGAATGACCCAGCCCCAAAGGTCAGTGGAGCCGAGGCTGAGAACTCTTGGGCAGAGTGTCCAGAGGTGACGCTGCCAGGCCAGAAGCAGGAAGTTGGTTTCAGACGGAGCAGAAGTACAGACAAAAGCATATGTAGAGGAAACAGCACAGTGCATGAGGGACCCACAGAAATCTGGGCTCACTAGAATCTAATGGGGACCCTGGAGAAAGGGGAGCAGGGAGGCCCATGTGCCATCAGAGGAGCTGGGAGGTTCCCAAGGACAGGGCCTCAAAGGGGAGAGAATCTTGTGAGAGCTCCTCGAAGGGCTCAGCCCGGCCCGCATCCCGCCCGCTCCCATCAGGACGAGGCACCGGGGCTCCTCTGGCTTCGGCTCCTCTCTCATCCAGAGGTGCTAACACATCACCCTTTGCCCACAGAGCCTGCCCGAGAGGCTGCCTGGTCCCTGAGGACTCACACTCAGGGCCTGTATTCTCACTGAGCAGGGCTGCCAGATGGAGCAAATAAAAATACAGGACGCCCAGTAAAGTTGGAACTTCAGATAAACAATGAACGCAGGCAATATTCGGCATATACTTCTACAAAAAATGACTGGCTGTTTATCTGAAATTTGAATTTATTTGGATGTCTTATACTTTATCTGACAAACCAATTGTTGCGGCCCGTGGAGTCCTAGAGGCCCCCACCACTCTGAAGCCAGCCATGAAGGGGCTGCTCCGCCCCTGGGAATCAGTGAGAGAGTCTGGAGGGAGGAATGGGAGCTGGGCAGACTCCAGCCCAGAGTCCCTCCTGCCCGAGGGATGCTGCCCCTGGGATGACCCACAGTTCCTCCTACTCATCCTGTCCAGGCCTGCAGGCCTGGAGAATACAAGGATCCTGGGCCCATTCCTGGAGTGACCCCACTGTGCCCGGCCCTGAGCTGGAAACCTGACTGTTGCCCATGATCCTTCTTACTCCTCCCACTCCTCATCCTCCCCCCAGATCCTGCCTCCTGCATCCCTGCCCTTCCAGTCCTAAGCATCTCTCAGCTTGCCCATACCAACAGCCTCTGGCCCTTCACCTGCCTCGTCTTGCCCTTCCCCTTCAAATCCAGTAAGGTGACCTGTTTAAAACCCAACTTTGACTGCATCTTAATTTTATAATGTTTTTTAATCCTGCAAAGTATTGTTTGTTTAAAAAATAAAATAAAAGGACAATATTGGAGGATGTGTAAGAGATTGAGAGCTGCCCTTACTTCCTAGGAGGAGAATGGGGCAGCCAGGGGATGGAGTAGGAAGAAGACTTGTTTCTATGCAATTTTTGAATTCTGAGTTATCTCAACATATTACTGGTAAAAAATAAAATTCAACTTTTTTTTTTTTTAGGAAAATTGGCCCTGAGCTAACTAACATCTGTGCTAATCTTCCTCCATGTTGTATGTAGGATGCTGTGACAGCATGGCTTGGTGGCAATGTGTAGGTCTGTGCCTGGGATCTGAACCCCTGAACCCTGGGCTGCCAAAGCAGAGCACACAAACTTAACTGCTATGCCAGTGGGCTGACCCCTCAACTGAGTAAATTTTAAGATCAAATTGGCTTTATCAAATGACTCATGAATCAGGCAGCATCTCATCTAGCAAGCAGAGAGATACTCCAGGGAGTTATGCAAAATGGAAGACTTTGATAGAAAGGAGGTGGGGCAAGGAAGTCATTAGCAAAGGAAAAATGAAAGATCATTGGAAGGAAGTATGAGTTCAGGGTGATGATGGCTTCCCATTGGCTGAGCTGTGGCATTTTCCATTGTCTGGGCTTGTTGCTGGGCCAGAAGAAAATCTTCCTTCCTCCTGCTGGGGTATTAAAGTAGAGACAACTTCCTGTTGGAGGTGCGAGTTACTGTCTCTTCCTGTTTAGCGTAACTGAGCACAAGTCGTAAGGCATGAGTGTTCCCTCTCCAGGCCTTCTTGACTCCAATTTTAGTTGAGGTTTCCTTTGCTAATTTTCACATTTTTCCCTTTTGATCAAGATCTTTTTCTGAAAGCATTACTGATCAAGAGTCAGGTTTTCTGAATTCAGTAGCCTTTGTCCCTTGATGGCAGGAAGGACCTTTCCTGGTTGTGGTGTCCCTTGTCAGAGGGAAAGTGCATGGATGGGAAACCACTTAAGGCCGCATTTGAGTAACAAGAATGGGTAGTAGGGAGAACTCTCAGGTGTTTCTCACCCGTAGTCTATATTTTGTCAAGGTCATTAGTGTTGGAGATCATCTCGAAGTGGCGAACCAGCGTCACCTTGTTAGGACGTCATTTTTAGGGACTGCTGCATTTACTCATTTAAGCCAGGGGGTTAGTCAGGTTTTTAGCACATGTGGGAAGAGAATCTCCTAGCCTGAAGTAAAAAGTCATTCTAAATGCCTTGCAAAGATAGGTGCTGCTAGTGAGATCTAGGGAGTGGGGGGAAATCTGAGCTCGAGAATTATGGATAGATTGAAATCTTTGATGACAGTTCCAGCAATCTGAAACGTTACCCTCCTAACAATGGCCTGGGAGATATGGATGATGGCGTTATCTTTCCAGGTCAACGCCAGAGTGAAGGAAAGGAAAAGAAGAAAAGGTTTCATGTTTAGTTAAAGTATGAAGTTTTGATCTGTCGTCTTGGGTGGAAGCAGTCTACACCAGTGTCAGCTACTTCTCTTCCTTGTCAGTTTGGTTCGGAGGTCTCCAGCATCTGTACGGGACCAGATGTCAGGTGGAGACTTCTTTAGCTGTAAGATATGTATCCAAGGCTCAATGCCTTCTAGTTCTGCAGCAGTGTGAGTGGTCAACAGTACTTGGTAAGTTCCCTTCCCGTGGGGCCCAAGGCTGTCTTCTTCTGGTGATGTCTCCAGAACCTAGTCACCAGAGTCCAGACTGTGACTAACAGGATCCTTTGAAGTGGGATCTGGGAAAGCTTCTTTAACGTGTTGAGGATAGGCTTGAGCACAAGACATTAAAGACTTCCAGTAGCTGGTCCTACTAGCATGAGACAATAAGGAATCGGCATAAGGTTGTCTACCAATAGACATTGGTCTGCTGGTGACTGTCTCATGTGGAGTGAGTTTATGTTTCCTGAAAGGGGCTCTGTGAACAGTTAGCAAGACCAAAGGCAATGCCAAAGGCAAGGGAACCCAGTAGTTTCAGTAAGTTTAGAAATTACAAGTTTGAGGATCCCATTAGTTCTCTCAACCTTGCCTGTTGCTTGAGGCTGATAGGTACAGTGATCGTTCCAACAAGTTTGCAAGCCTTTTGTTAAGGCTCACATAATTTGCCCAGTGAAGTGGATGCCTCGATCACTGGAGATTATGGAAGGTATACCCTAAGTGGGAAACACATTCTCTAACAGTTTCTTTGCCACCATGAGGGTATCCGCCTTGTGATGAGAAGGCTTCAATCCATCCAGAAAACATACATACAATTACAAGAACATATTGATAACCCATGATAGGTGGCAGTTGAATGAAGTCTGGATGCAGGTATTCAAAGGGTCCGGAGCGGGAAGGTTTGAGGTCTCTGGGGACAAAAATCGTTTTTCCAGGATTATGGACCTGACGGGTCAGACGTGGCTGGTAGACTGTTTTTGCCGTTTTGTAGAAGTCTCCCCACCAATGTTGATCCATAAATTCAGTCATCTTAAAGGCACTGTGGTGGGGGAAGGAATGCAAAAATGGAAACTGAAAAATGGGGTTTGCTGGTGAGCCAGGAAGAACCAAGTTGCTGTCTTTGGTTTCCCACAGCCCCTACTGTTTGTTTAATTTACAGTTATTGTTTACCCATCTTAATTTCTCTGATTCGGGAGCAGACCACTGACATTTTACAAGGATACCAGGATGGCAAAAGTCTAGCAATGAGGGCTCATTTTTTGCAGAAGCAGGATGGACTTCATCCACATTTGCCAAAATCTTTATAGATTCTGTTCCTGCTGCCTTTACATAAAAATGAGCTAGGGCATTTTCCTATTCTAAGGTTCAGTCCTTTTAGTGTGAGCCTCAATTTTGATGACAGACAACATTTTAAGAGAATAACAAGAATTATGACTAATAACATTATACGAGGACATATCAAAATTTTAGGATTTTGATGTAATTTTTAGAACACATATTAAAAACATTCACCCAGGCAACTTAAGAAGGTTTATCAACACTTGTTTGACACTACTTCTCATGTAATTTAACATAACAACTAAACCTAATTAGTTTAATATCTCCCTTTTTATTAGGAGGGAGAACAAATCCTTTGGAATGTTCCAGGGGTCCTCTGGAAAACCTCAAAGTTAGTTTGTGGTCAAAAGACTTCATTTTTGGAATTTGATTTTCAGAAGCTTGTCAAATATGTATGTATATGTTTTAAAACATTTGCCTAAATAAGATCACAGATCATCATGAAACTTAATTATCTATTTAACCAAAGTGATGATAAAAGATTTCAAAGGCAAATACAGAAATTATTTTGATAAAACACAAAATCTTTGTTTTCTAGGCAGCTTAGTTAAAAAAAAAAACACCTTTTACAGTCTCTTATCAGGAGCAAATCAGTAGTCCAAGAAAACTCTGTTCTTTTAGCAGATGAAGGAAAATTAAGGTTTAGTTTTACATAAGTACACGATTGATATTAAAACCTATTTCCAAAACTCTTATAATAACGATCCAATTTCTAACCAACTTGACTAGACAAGGTAAAATTCTCTTTCTCTCTTCCCGATTTTCTATTTAATTCATCCTTCATAACCAAAAGTTCTAGTTTAGGCAAAATTACTTCTCATTTCCCTTAACAAAAATGCAGCTCCATACCTCATATCTTTTCTTAACCAAAAACACATCCCACTTTCCTTGAATACAGAGCTGTTTCCCTTATTATTTCTAGTAGCTTTAATTACATATATTAATTAGAATTCTTAACCCTTAGAAGCCTTAATTTCTAGTGAAAACTAAGAAGTAAGCAATTGTGAACTGTCTTTTATATTAACATTCTGTGGCTTGGCAAGTTTTATAAATAACTTTTGTAATTTTTAGAAACATGCTTTTCTCAAAGTAAATCTCTCAGCGTGGCACAAGACATGTTTACTAATAGACCCAAATATCTCAAGTTCTCCTGTGATAAAGAGCAAAAAGTAGATAATTCTATGTTCAGTAATTAATGTTTCTGTGTTTTATCCTTTTTGGAAATGATCTATCTATTCAATGAATTTCCATCATTTAATTTTACAAAACTTTAAAGTTTCAAGTTACCAAAAAGATTTGGGAAACCATTTTTAAGTGCACATACCATAACATGTGATTATTGCTAAAAAGTTCACCTAAAAACATTTTATCCTACTTATATCTATTTAGTTGAATAGTTCTTAACAAGTATGTTTGTATTACCCATGAAAACTTCATGAGACGTTAGACAAAGTCAATTATAATCCCAAGCTATTTTTCCTCCTGACAAATTTTGTGACACACATATCATGAACTTATTTGACCCTTAGTGAACTTAGTTAGAATAAAAATATTAAACTTCATGCTGATAACTCCAAAGACAGGCCTATTTTAATTAAACCAACAAACTTCAATTAGCTTTTATTTGTTAAAGATTAATCCTAGATCACGTGAACTTGAAAAGCATTTGGGTTAGTTTCTATATTTCTGAGTTTTAGAATAGCCAATCCTTACAAGTGCTTGACCTTCAATGCAATTAAATAGAGTTCTTTTACAAATTAATTTTGGCAGTCCCATCTGGAGGTGGAAAAATATCACACATCTATGAGATACACATATATAGACATACGTAGACAAACAGAGACCTTTTAGTTACTAATATTTGTGGAGTAAACACTAAAGATTTTACATTTGCCCAATTTCTAAATATTTCCTCCTCTTTCTTTTTTCTTCTGGTGAGAACCATTTGCATTTGAAAGAATAACTCTTAGGTCTGGAGAAGATCACAGAGGCACAGAGAAAAGTATTCAAGTTCTCTCCTCCAGGATAGTGTTTTGGGGGCATATTTGCCTATGATGAGAGGTCTAGGGTAATTACAGTTTTTAAGTGCAGGACAATTCTATTTCTAATGTCCTGATCTTTTATAATAGCTACAAGCATTTTGAGATAAATAGGGAGGTTTTGGGGTTGGCAAAAAGGACAGCTGAACTCTGAACCACTCTCTAGAGCCATACCTTTGGCCCTGCAAATATTTGCAAGACAAAGACCGTTGTTTCCAGTTCCCCAAAGCACTGGATTGTGGCCTCAATAATAAAGACGCTGACCTGCCCTTCCAATTACATTTACTCCAATTTGCTTCTTTCCCTCTGGGGACACACTTTATGGGAGGAGGCCTCAGAAAAGCAATTCCTGTCAGGCTCGGAATATCAGCTTCCAGTTTGGCCAAAGTTTTGATATTAAAAAGTTATTAAAAGCTTTCAAATAGCTTGTCAGGTTTCAGCTGGGACAAACAGTAAATATTTCTGGCAGTAGTGAACAACCCCATTAATTTCAATTTTAGTTTTCCCTTGGCTGTTTAAGGGAATAACATAGCAGTTTTCAAAACAAAAAATCCCTCAGTTTCATCAGCTCATTTAAGATGATGTTGAAGAATTTGCATAGGGCCTTCAAGGACAATCTCCTTTCCAGTTTCCCAGTTGATTACAAGTGAGACATCGATTTCTGGACCAGTGCCTTGATAAGGGACCCTTAGGAGGGTGAAACGGGGAAGGCCTAGGTGGTTTTTTTTTTTTTTTCTGCTTTATCTCCCCAAATCCCCCCTGGTGCATAGTTGTATATCTTAGTTGCAGGTGCTTCTAGTTGTGGCATATGGGATGCTGCCTCAACATGGCCTGATGAGTGGTGCCACGTCTGCGCCCAGGATCCGAACCAGCGAAACCCCGGGCTGCCGCAGTGGAGCGTGCAAACTTAACCACTCGGCCACGGGGCCGGCCCCTAGGTGTTGTTTTAGATACCTTTTGTCTTTAATTTTTCATTAGTTTTTTGCAACGAATCTTTCAGAGAAGGTATTTTGGAATCTTGAAGGCTTTTGGAAGCTTCTACATACCGTTTAAAAATAAGTATCCCATTGTGTTTGTTCAACCTGGGATCCCTTGTTCTCAAATGCGTTTTTTTAAATGAACGATTTTGTCTAATTGGAATATTCCCCATAGTGGCCATTGTAATTCCAGATTGTTTTTAGTAAAATCCTGCCGTCTTTTTAGACGCCTGCAACTTCTGGGACTATAGTTGTTACCACGCAAAGGGCATGATCTGCTTGCTGCGAGACAGAAGTCAGTCAAGAGGCAAGATGGTGGCAGAGAAAGGGCATTTTATTCCAGCTTGCTAGCAAGAGGGAAGATCGCTGACTAATGTCCAAAAGAACCATCTTAAGAGGGGAACAGAATCTTGAAGCAGTTATATCGGCCAGTGGGTTATACGGGAGGTTAGGCATGTTGACCCGGGAGTTGCCACACCAGATCTTTCAGTTTTCACTGATGATGGCTATCAGCATAGACTCTCTGTTTGGGGGTCATCACATCCCTAAGAGCTCAAAAGAACGAAGTTATCCTCTTATTGCAGCTGGGAGGTATATGCACCAGCAGGGGGTCATAAGATCTACAGAGCAGGTGGATCTCCTGGAGGGTACAAATCCAGCTGGGTTAGTTAGTCAGAGGTCATTCAAAGTTACAATATGGTCTCTTTTCTACAATATGGCCTCCCTTCTGTCAACTTTGTGTTGAGCCAGTTTCATAGTTGTTAAACATAAAATAAGGAGGTATGTTGGAAGTTGGCATGCTCAACTCTATATAAGGGGTCTTCTGTCTTTTAGCTAGGCTTTTGAGTTTCCTGGAGCCACACTAATAATCCGGGGAGCAGGTTCTCCAGTGAACCTGCAGGTTACAAAGAATGGGGACTGTGGACTGATTCCAAACAAATGGGGAACTGCAGCTGCCACCAACAGTTCCCAAAGTGGAGTCTGGGAATCTAGGGTCAAAACCAAAGGGCTGGGGGGGCTGGCCCCGTGGCCGAGTGGTTAAGTTCGCGCGCTCCACTGCAAGCGGCCCAGTGTTTCGTTGGTTCGAATCCTGGGCGTGGACATGGCACTGCTCATCGAGCCACGCTGAGGCAGCGTCCCACATGCCACAACTAGAAGGACCCACAATGAAGAATATACAACTGTGTACTGGGGGGCTTTGGAGAGAAAAAGGAAAAAATAAAATCTTTAAAAAAAAAATAAAAAAATAAATAAAAAAAAAAAAACCCAAAGGGCTGGGGTTTCTTTTTGCCTTCTGAGATACCCACTTGGCCATAGCCTTTATCTACACAAAACAAGATAAACATGTCCACCTTACTGTATTCGTAGTAACCAAGAGATATTACTGCATCCTGGCCACAAGAAGGTCCTGTGTTCACCACCATCAGTTCCCATGGAACCTTGGACTGGAGAAAGGATTGGACCAGCAAACCCCAAGGACTGGGGACTGAGGACTGATTTCAAACAGAGTGGAGAACTGCAGCTAAATGGTCAGAAATCCCGATGTGGAATCCAGGGACTGAGCTAAGGGCTGGGGTTTTCCATCTGTGGAATTGCGGTCTTGGGTCTAGGCAGAACCATTGGCCAGCCCAGTTGACTCTGGGCAGAATCCTCCACCAGCTTAATTGGGCTCTAGAAAGAATTCTCTACCAGCTCAAGCTGACCTGCCCTGTTAAGGAAAGCCAATTAGATTGAGAGCTCGAACACAAAAAAGAGTGGAGCTCAGCTGAAAGGAACTCACCAACAGCCCTCAGAAACAGTGAGAAAGACGGTGAACTCAAAAGGGTTCATGGGGGCCACAACTGTTTCTCGTTGTCCCTGAATCCTGTCGGAAGTTTGCTTTGGTCACACTGCTGCCACCAATCTGTTAAAAAACAAAATTCAACTGAGTCTGAAGATCTAATTGGCTTTATGAAATGATTTATGAATTGGAAAGCATCTCATCCAGCAAGCAGAGAGATGCTGCAAGGAGTTACACAAAATATGAGGCTTTTATAGAAAGGAGGTGGGGGGCAAAGAAGTCATTAGCAAAGGAAAAATGAAAGGTCATTGGAAGAAAGTAAGAGTTCAGGGTGATGACAGTTTCTCATTGGCTGAGCTGCAGCATTTTCCATTGGCTGGGCTTGTTGCTGGGCAAGAAGAAAATCTTCCTTCCTCCCTCTGGAGTCATAAAGCAGCAATACCTTCCTGTTGGAGATGCAGGGACTGGGCTCTTGCTGTTTGGGGTAATTGGTGAATGGTAGGATGGGAGAGCTTCCTCTACAGGCCTTCGTGGTGATTATTTTAGTTGAGGTTTCCTTTATTAATTTTCTCATTACCTATTCAAAAAATAAATTATTTTTAAAAACTACCAACTTAGACAACTACCATTGGCCACTGGCAGAGGTCTGAGGATGCTTAAGTGAGCAAACAATTAAATGAAAAGGAACAAATGAGAGATTTGGGGCCCCCAATGAGAGATGTCAAGGAATTATACTGACATCCTCCCCTTGCACATGCTGGCCACTTGCAGAGCCTGAGCGCTGCTAAGAGATTGGGGCTCTTAAGTCTTCCTGAGGGGTACAGAGTATGGCGATATCAAGAGGCAGCACCAACCTTGAGCTTCTGGAACTTTCTCTGGGTCTGGATGTGGGATCCTTTTGGGTGAGACCTTTACATAATCTTTTACAGCAGGACAGTCCGTCCTCCAACTACCTCCACAGCCTTGTGGCCATTCTCCACTGCCCTTTGATTGATGGGTGCGCATGCACATTGAGAAATGCTGCAGTCTGTGCTGTCGTCCCCTTCTAGCCCAAATCCACCCCTTTCTCTCCCTCTCTGGAAAGAACATCTGGATGGCAGTGAGAATTCCAGTGTTATAGAAATAGGGTCAAATCTGGGGCTGGCCCCGTGGCCGAGTGGTTAAGTTCATGCGCTCCGCTGCAGGCGGCCCAGTGTTTCGTTGGTTCGAATCCTGGGCACGGACATGGCACTGCTCATCAAACCACGCTGAGGCAGCATCCCACATGCCACAACTAGAAGGACCCACAACGAAGAATATACAACTATGTACTGGGGGGCTTTGGGGAGAAAAAGGAAAAAAATAAAATCTTTAAAAAAAAATAAGGTCAAATCTGCTCTTATTCACATAAAAAGGCAAATCATACACAGACTCTGCAAGTGTGTGCTGAGTCACAAATCACGCGTTACGTACTGCAGGGTAGCTTGTCTCCCTGCAGCCTCGAATCTGGCACTTGGCTGAGAACCTGACTGAAAACCCCACCAGGGCCCTGAGGGTCAAGTTCTTACCATGCTCACTCTGGCTCCGTCTCCTGGCATCGCTCCTCCAAGTGCCGTTAGCTGCTGGTCTTCAAGGTGATGCGGAGCTTGTGCCAGAAGGAAAATGAACTTTGTCACTAAGCAGACTGCTGCATTCAGCTGACACTTGATGAAAGAAGCAAGGCAGATAAGATGGGCCCTTGGAGCAGAAGTGCATGGAAGGAGCAGTTAACAACAGTTGCTTCTTCCAGTTCCATGGGGCAGCACCGTGAGGTTCAAAACACACCCTTGCAGGGCTTGGGCAGAGGCAGGCGAGCCCCTGAGGATGTCCCAACAGACCCCAGCTGTACCCCCTTGTACCTGCTGCCGAAAGTTTCTGTCTCAACTTGAACCAACCACGTGGCCCCAGTGGTGCATCCTCTTGAGCAGGCAGAGCCTCTGGAGACCAGCAGGCCTGGAAGAGACATCACTTTAGTTGACACATTAACTGCCCACCCTCTGCAGCCTCCCCCAGGTTCTGTTCCTCTGTGATGTTACAAAAACAGAGAGCAAAACCTGCCCCTCGGCGTGTCACAGCGTCCAAGAGCAAAGCGCCTCGTCCTGTTTTCGTGGACTCCACAGCAATGCTGTCCTTGAATTAGCATTTATCTTCCTGCCCTCTGCCTTCCGAGGGGCCGTGCAGTACTGGTTTGACTTATCTTCCTGTGTCTGTTGTAAAACTGCAGTTATGACGTCACTAAGTGTCCTCCTCAGTGTCCTTTAGATAGAGCCTCTGGCTACATTTTGGCTTCGTTTCGTTCCAAGGGGGAACGTCTCTGCAGACACAGTGTGAAGACAATGTTGTTCCTTATCTTTCTTCTTCTGCTTTTACTTCAGCTGCCCGAACCCAGTGCCTGGGTTCATGCCCCGTTGCAGTAAGTGGCTCATCTCAGCGGTCTCACGGCTTATCTTGCTTGGAATCTGGGTTCAAATCCCACTTCTGCCATCTACTTAGCTGAGTGACCTGGGGTGGTCATGTGACCTCTCTCTATCTCAGCTTCTGCTTCTGTCACCTGTGAATAATAACGAATAATATCACTACTGACACCCTGCGCTTGGAAGATGGACAGATCCTGTCTGTAAATTGCAGAACACTGAGCACTCAATGAAGGGTGTTCTCTTGTCTTTGCTCAGCTCAGTGATTGACATTGGGAAACCCTTCACGTTCTCCTGGAAACAGGCAGGCAGCATCTTCAGTAAAATTAGCAAAATCTTCTGGCCTGGATAAAATATGGGAAGAGGCTGATAGCTGCATGTTCATTTGCATAATCTGCATAAGAAAAACCTTAGTGTTTCTTTTGCATTCAGAATGTCTGTTCTTCTTGGAGTCAGAGAGTTGCTGTTGCTCTGAGCAGCTTCAGAGAATCCCACGGAAGGCGCATGCCAGAGAAGACACCCCTAGGGAGAATTAACTCGGCCGCCACCAAGGCACCCTCACCCTGGGTGCCACCCTCATGGACAGTTCAGGAGATGGCTTCCCTTTGCCCCCAGACCTCTCCCGCACCTCTCCTCTTGCGGCTGTGGGCTCAGAATACAAAGTAGTGTTATGAAGGTACAGATGTTTTCAAGATAATCATGCACAAAATAATTGCAGTAGGATGCCAGGAGCTTCCCCTGCCACGTGTCCACTTCTCTGACAGCCTTCTTGGGCTTGCAGGCCTGCCTGGGTTGTCAGCGGCAGCGTGGCAATCGTGGGGTGTCGCCTCCACCTGCAAATGCTTTTCATAGCCATGCCAAGTGGATGCAGTTGTTTTGAGTGGCTTCTGCTTTGTGGTCCTGGATACCTGGGAGTTGATGATCAAGGCTGCTTAGCTGGGGGTGTGAGGCAGGAAGGCCCTGGAAATGCAGCATCTGGGGAGGGTGGAGTGTTCTTGAGGCTCCCAAAGGTCCTGCTTTGCTCAGCTCTGCCTGATGGCCCCGGTGCCCTTTCTGCTTCCTTCCTCCAGGTATGCACGGCCTTCACTGCAGAGTACGGCAGGTACGGACACGTCAAGATGCACCATGGCTACACCAACGTGCTGGGCCTGGGGGACTCCAGCACATGGAGGCTGCCTTTCCTCAACCGCTATGTCTACATGTTCCTTGCTCCTTTCTTGATCCCCATCATAACCCCACTGGTGGCTGTTGGTGAGTATGTCAGGGCTGGGCCCTGCAAAGATCTGGTCCCCTCTTCCTTCCTTCCCCTCCTGGCTCCGTGGAGGCTGCTTGTGGAGGAAGCTAGGAGACTTGAGTGAAGTCTGGACAGAAAGTTTCTGGGACAGGCAGGCAGGGTGGAGAGAGCCTTGGACCTGCGGCCAAGTTTGGCTTTGCCACTTACTGGCTGGTGACCTCAGGCAGTAAGTAAAGTAAGTAGAACTTAACGTCTCTGAGTCTCAGGTTCTTACCTGCTCCTCAAAGGTGGCGTGAAAGCATTATGAGGTCACCGATGTAAAAACACTTTGTAAATGCCTCGTACTGTGTTGCGTGTTATAATTTTTAATATTATGGGAGCAATATACAGTGGAAGCAGCAGGGGCTAGGGGGCCCTCAGTTCAAGCCCCAAGCCACCACTCACTATCAGAGTGACCTTGGTCAAGTTGCTTAACACTCCATTTCCTCCTCCATCACATGGGTGAGCCTACTTTTCAGGGCTGTGTATGGGTCAACTGAACACACCTGGGTCACCCTGTTTACACCACTGAGCCACGAGGAGCCAGCTCTGTTGGATCTGAGCCTTGTGCATCCCTCCCTCCATTTCTTGCTCCTTCTGGCAGAGCGGCTGAGAAAGGTGGAGCTCAGGGCGGCTCTGTGGACGTTTGGCCTGATTTTGCTGGGCCTTTATTCTCACTACTGGCTGCTCCTGAACGTGTCTGGCTTCAAGAGCCCTGGGTCGGCCCTGGCCTGCATGCTCCTCACCAGATCCCTGCTGGCCCACCCTTACCTCCATGTCAACATCTTTCAGGTGAGGCCTCCCTGACCCTGGGTGCTGCGGGGTATGGGGAACATTCTCCAGGTGCCTGACCACAGGCTGGACTCAAGGTTCTGGGGAGAGAGAGGACACCTGTGTGGGAGGGAGGCTCACCTCCCGTCCAGGCCTCTGCTCTTCTCTGCGGGCCATCACAGAGAGTTTTGGTCTCAGGTAAGGAATTTGCTTCTCTTCAGTGCTGGTTGCCATTCATGCATGGATCAGAGGTTTATTAAGAACCTTATATGCATAGGGCACTTGAGGAAGCCCTGTGGGGACACAAGTGATTAGGACCCCAGCTCTTTCCCTCAAGGTGCTCACTGTGATAAGCCCAAGTGAAGTGAGGCAAGGGCCATCACAGGGGGCCCAGCATATGCCGTGAGGTGGCGCATGGAGGAGCTGGGGATGGCAGGCCTTCATGGGAGGCCAGGGGCTCGGCCCCCAGTTCCAGGGCTGTTTCTGCAGGGATGGACCTCGCTGTGCTCCCCTGACCAGTGGAGACCCGGGTTAGAGCATGCTGTCTGTCACCATCCCAGTGCTCCCCACAAAAGCCCTCAATGACGTAGTCCCATAATCGTGTCCCACCTGCACGTCCTGCTAGAACAGAAGCTCTCGTTCACTTCGGCATCCCTTCGACCTAGGCCAGTGCCTGGCAGAGGAGGCATTCCTATACACCTGTTGAATGAAAAAATACATGAGGATGCACGAACTTGATCTTGAATGATGAGCAGGATTTTGATTGGTGAAAAGAGAGCAGAGAAGGGTTGCTTCAGGATGAAGCAAGGGCATGGTGACATGAGAGCAAGCAGTGAGCAGTCACAGACTTTAGAGTACCCAGGGATGTGAGGGGTGCCCAGGCAAGCCCCTTATTGTACAGATGGAGAGAGAGGCGCAGAGATGGGCGAGACTGAACTCAGGACACAGGCGGGAGAACCCCAGCCTCCTCATGCCTCTACCAGGTCGCCCCAGAGTCGGGTGAGAAGGGCAGAAGAACCCACTGGGTCCCCGAGTGCTAGGTGAGGATGCCTGGGGCAGGGTGAGGAGGGGCAAGGTCCCCCGGTCCAGCCCAGGGTGTGACTCGTGTGTCTGTTACAGCACATCGGGCTGCCCATGTTCTCCCAGGACAAGAAGCCCCGAAGGATTCACATGATGAGCCTGGGCGTGCTTAACCTGCCCCGGCTGCCCGTGCTGGACTGGGCGTTCGGCCACTCCATCATCAGCTGCCACGTGGAGCACCACCTCTTCCCCCAACTCTCTGACAACATGTGCCTGAAGGTAGATGAGGTCGGGCTGGAGCAGCTGGGATGCAGGAACTATGTGAGGGCAGAGGGGGAGTGACCTTCAGGGTTCTCTGACCAACTGGCCTGGTCAGAGGTACCCAGGGAGGGCAGCACAGTATACAAGCAGCGGGTGGGGGGTGGGGGGAGTGTTTCTGATCAGAGACACCTGGGTTTCTTCCTAGCTGTGCACAAGTTAACTGAATGTCTCTGAGCTTCAGCTTTCTCATCTGTAAAATGGGAGTGAGCAGGGCTTACGCTGACAGGCTCTGAGGATGAAATGAAGAAATGGATGGGAAATGTTGGGCACGCAGGAGGTACTCAGTAAAGGGTGCCATGACTTGTGCCCCCGTGTGCCAAGGAGGCCTGTCACACAGTCGGGAGCCCTGGGGAAGGATGGTGGCGAGACGGCCCCCCTTTCCCTTGCCTGCTGGGAGTGGGGAGGCAGGAATTCTCCAAGCCCCTCCACTCCTCAGAGCGTCATGGAACAAGGCAGACAGGAGCTGGGGCTGCGAAGAGGAAGCGCCCACGGGGGTGGGCCTGCCGCAGTCCTGGCTCAGCAGCTCCTCCTCCCACCCATCTTCTGGCAGGTGAAGCCGGTGGTGTCCCAGTTCCTCCATGAGAAGCAGCTGCCCTACAACGAGGACTCCTACCTGGCTCGCTTCTGGCTGTTTCTCAGTCGCTACGAGGAGCTCATGGTGCAGGCCCCTCCCATCACTGAGCTGGTGGGGCTGCAATGAAGGGTGGGCCGGCACAATCACCCTGCTCCCCCTCCTAGGCCCAACCCTGGCTCTCCCGCTTCTGCTGGCCATCTCTGAGGATGGGAGGGCTTGGGCCCTTCCACAGTGGGTGTGGCTCAGTTGCTGATGGTGGCCCATGGAGGTGCTGGGCGGGCAGTATGGCAGAGCTCATGCCAGGGGGCTGGGCTCACCTGTCCTACTTGCTTTTCTGGGTTTCAAGGGATATCTGGAGGAAAGGAATAAAGGTGGCGAGGCATTCTGGTCAGTCTGGACCTTGGACAACTTCATCTCAGGACTAAACAGCTGGATTCCTGCCCCCGCTCTGTCTGAGCCTTGATAGGGCTAAGGGACAAGGGTGACAGGGGTGCAGAGAGGCCCTGTGCAGGGGGAAGGCTGGGAGGAGGCGCCGAGAGAGAAGGGTCAGCCCCTTGCCGAGGGCCTCCCTGGAGCCAGGAGAGCCCCACACTTGGTTGGCCATTGCTTCCTCCTGTGCCCTTTGAGGCTCTGGCCTCTAAGGAGCCCTCTCTCCAGGGACCACGGTGAGAGGTTACTTTTGGCAGAACTCCCTAGTTTTTCAGCCGGAGAAGCCTGTGCCAGACACTGGCTCGGCAGCTCCCAAGAGTCACAGCATCAGAGAGATCAGAGTGTGTGTGTCTCGTGGGGAGAGCACTCCAGGGGAACTAAGGGGAGAAAGGGTGTAAATAGCTTTGAGCATGGCCTTCGCTAGCTCTAGAAAATCTACTTTGTTCCATGATGTCTAGAAGGGGTAGACATGGAAGCAGTATCAATTGAGAGAGAGAAAAATTACTGGGAGGGTAGCTGAGATGGGAGGGGTTTATGGGAACGGGTCTGGAGGACAGATGGTCTTAAAGAGGAGAGGAAGGACGGTGGGTGCAGATACAAGAGCTGGAAGTCAGGGGCTGGGCTGGGCTGGGAAAGGATGGTGTGTAGCCTGGGAGTAAGGTAGGAATATAAGGGAACTACTCATGTCAGCCAGAGGAAGAGGTCAAGGTGCTGGGGGACACCACTGAGTCAGCCTAAAGTGGGCAGACTTGAGAGAGGGCTGGCAGTTGCCCTGCTTGGGGGCTGGATGAGAGGGTGCAAGGAAGGACCCAGCTGGAGTCTGAGGGAGGGACAAAGGAGGCCAGAGCAGTTAGTTTCAAACAGGGTTTTGCACCTTGGCACTATGACATTTAGGCTGGATAATTGTCGTCGGGGCCTGTCCTGTGCATTGTAGCATGTTTAGCAGCATCCCAGCTTCTACCCACTAGGTGCCAGGAGCCCAAGTTGTGACAATCAAAAATGTCTGCAGATAATGCCAAGTGTCCCCTGGGAGGCAAAATCATCTCTGGTTGAGAACACGCAAGTCATGTTCTGAGCGCATAATTGCCTTGTTTTTCAGTGAAGTCCTTGGGCAAGGTGAAGGGCATGCTGACCCTGATGATGGGGAGCCTAAATGCCAACAAATGGGATGGCCGGAGGGGTCAGATGGCAGGTGACAGCATTCTTTAAGCCCGGTCCCGTTGGAGAACCCATCTCTGGTGTGGTCTTAGGTGGCTCTGCTGGGTAGCTGTCATTTGCCCCTTGAGATCCATTCCCCACTCTTCTCCACCCCGCCTTCCTCTACTGAAGACCACAGCTCCTGTCAGGCGTCCTCTCCTACAGCTACTGCTCTCACTAGTTCCCAAACAGCTCCCTCCTTTTGCTCCTTCAGGGCTTGGGGTGGTAGTGGCTTCCAGCTGTTGCTAGCCCAGGGGTGCTTCACTATTCCCTTAATCCTGCTCATATCTCTATACAAACTTCCTTCATTAAATTCTCTGCAATCAGCCCTTCTGAGTGTGCCATCTGTTTCCTGCTGGGAGGCTGACTGAGAGAGCAGAGTTTTGGATCCAGACAGCCCTCTTGGAACCAGGCAGGCTTGGCAGCCTCCCCAGCCTACTGCTTTGCTATATGTTATTGCTGCTCTTTCGAAATGCATTAGCAGCTCAGAAATGGCCTTAAGGTCTGGGAGTGTGATTAATCAAACTGCTGATTCTCCATATGAAAAATGCAATGTCAGAAAAGGCCCCATTGCACAGTCCTGGATAATGATTAAAACCATCCTAATAGATAACCAATGACTCATTGTTATTGATTTGGGCCTGAGTGGGGAATGAGCAGCAGCTGGAGGCCCTGGTACCAGACTTGGAGGTACCACAGACACACGGGAACAAGTCACTTGATTGCTTTGAGGCTGGATTTTCTGTTACTCTGAGTATGTGGGCTGGGAGTGCATGGGCCTTGAGAGGTGAGGGAGGTGACAGAAGTGAATGAAGCCCTTCTAGGGCTCGGCATAAACCTAAGGTCTGATTTACAGAGGCCGATGAGAGGTGACAATTTTGATGATGATGATAGCTAACATTTATTCAGAACTTATGGTTCATACTTTTACCTACGCCATCTGATTTTAAATTTCTACAACAAGTTTGTACTATTTTTTCCTCACATTATGTATGGTGAAGATAAGCTTTGGAGAGATTAAATTTCTCAATGTCATATAGCTAGCAAGTGGCAGAAGAAGGATTCAAATCCACTGTGTCTGACTCCGGAATTCCCTGGTCTTAACCACCAGATGTAATGCTTCTGGATGAGGAGCCCTATAGGGCTTTCTAGGGTGTCTGATCCTGAATCTCCTTCTCTTCCTCCTATGTGAAAGGATAATAAATGATTTGACCATTAACACAAGCTCTTTATGAACATCCATCATGCTCTGGGCACTGTGTGAAGCTCTGGGAATGAGACTGGGCCCTAGCCTCCTGGAGCTTACTGTCTAGTGCAGGAGTTGGCAAACTTTTTCTGTAAAGGGCCAGAGAGTAAATATTTTGGGCTTTGTGGACCATATGTTTTCTGTCACAACTACTCAAGTGTGCCATCAAAGGGTGAAAACAGCCAGAGACAATATACAAAGATATGAGCACGGCTGTGTTCCAACAAAACTTGTTTTAATTGTATGGGATTATCACGTCACAAAATATTATTTACCATTTTTAAAAAACCATTTAAGAATGTAAAAACCATGAGCTTGCAGGTTGTACAAAAACAGGTGGTGGGCAGGATTTGGCCTGCAAGCCATAGTTCGCCTACTCTTGGTCTAGTGGGACAGGCACAAAGCACAATGACTTACTAGAAATCAGGACAGAAGAAGGGAGGGGAAGTGACTAGAGGGGGCACAAGGGGTTCCTGGGGTGCTGGCCATTTTCTGTTTCGTGATCTGGGTCATGGTTACATCTTGTGATAATGCATCAAACAGTACACTTATGATTTGTGTACTTTTCTGTTTATTATACTTTAATAAAAAAAGATAAAAAATAAGGCAGTGTAATAAGTAGTGATGGGGTAGAATCGGGGGGGGGGACAAAGGGGGCCCTAATCTAGCTTGGGAGAGGATGGGTTAGGGAAGCCTTGTTCAAGGAAGTGTTTGTTTGACAAGAGGGCCCTTGGAGGAAAAGGAAGCTGAAGCTGGCATTAGGCTCTTAGGTCTGACATGACCACAGATCCTATCATTTAAAAATATCTTTCGTTCATCATGGATTTTTCGCATTAATTTTGATCTTTTAAAACTTTGCATTACAATATTATTTACCTTGATTACTGAGGTTTCTGGTGCCCCCTTAAATTCTGCACCCGAGGCCAGTTCCTCACTCGCCTTACCCTATTCCAGCCCTGTTGGACAGGGGTCGGAGATCTGGCTCTGTCCTTAGTATCGAGAACGAGACGCTTCTCCCGTTTCCTCATCTATGTAAAGGGGAGGGGGTGAGGCGGGAAAAGATCTCCAAGGTTTAAGATTCTCCCTGGCCCGACCTGGACGGCATCTTGCCGAGTTCACACGTGTATAACGTCCGGGGTTGGTGACAAGGGGACCACGGTCCCGGCTGGAGTCCCTTTTTTCCAGACTTCCGGACTCCGTGGTTATTACCCAATAGGCGGGGAGGCTCGCTTGAGCCCGACTCATGATTGGCTGGGACGAACCCAGCTCTGGCAGCGGGTGGGGCGTACGTTCGCAAAAGCGAAAGGCGCATTGCGTCATCAGCAAGCGACGAGAGCTTCCGAGAGGGAGAGGCTAAGTAAGGAGAGCTCCTTTCTAATTGGCTATCTCCTTCAGGCGGGATTGAAACGGCCGTGAGGACTCGTTCTTCTCCAACTCTGGGCTCCGGATAATTGGAGGGAGGATGGAGAAATTTACTGACACGTACAGTCCGGAAGTCCTGGGGGCGGGTCTTCAGAAGAAGCGGGTGGAGCCGAGGGCGGGCTTCTCTTTTGGGGGACGGGATTCTTTCGGGCGTGGGTGTGGTGGAGCCTGCACGCTGTGCTTTCCCAGAGCGTGGGAGGCGGGATTTGGGGCGGGGCCGCGCCTGTGGGCGGGGCCAGGGCGGGGCGGGGCGGGGCCGGGGTCCGGGTCCGGCCGGTTGTGAGCGTGGAGAGCAGGGCAGACGCGGTATCAGATCTGCTGGCAGGTCGCTTGTCCCAGCCATGGCTCCACGCTGCTGGCGCTGGTGGTACTGGACGGCGTGGCCTCGGACCCGGCCCCCTCCCGCCGGCTGCACCCTGAGTAAGAGCGGGGCACCTCTGAGGCTGAATAGGAGCGCGGGGAGGCCTGCGAGCGCTAAGTTTAGGGGTCAGAGCCGAGCTGGAAAGGGGCGATAGAGGGGACCAGAGATGAGACTGGTGGGGTCCACTCGTGCAGATGAGATGGGGGTGGTGTACAGGGGCGGATGGGGGCCTGTGCGGTGAGGTGTGAGGCCCCTAGGGTGAGACGGGGGTCAACAAGAGTGAGAAGGGGAGACCATGATGTCCACAGTTGTGAGAAGGGGTGAACGGGGTGCTATGGAGGTCTGTGGGGAAAGAGGGAAGTCTGAGGTAAAACAGGGTCTATAGGAATGAGACAGGGGTCTATGTGGGCAGTAAAGGGTTCTGTGGAGAGAGGGGTTAGAAGAGGTAAAATGGGACCCTTGTGGAGAGATTCACAAGAATGAGAGTGGGATGATGTGGGATCCGTTGGAAGGACGTGGTATTCTAGCTGGGTGGGTAGGGAACCCCATAAGAAAAATGAAGTACTGTGCAGGGCAGCTTCAGGGGTGATGGGGTCATTGAGTGGGCCATCTTCAGTGGTGTAGTAAGTTCATGCATGAGGTGTGGGGTTCTGGATGAAGACACAGCTTTTGGGGGTTCAGATGAAGTAAGGAACACTGCAAACCCCAAAGCTTTGAGGGAAAGGAGAAGGAAGGTGTGGATGAGGGTGAAGCTTGGGAAGCTCCATCTTTCGTTTGACACTGAAGTTGGTTTGGGATGGGGAGGGAGTGTCAATCTGACCACCTTCCCCCCTCCCCTCCCCAGGCGTCCGCCAGCAGTTCTCCACACAGGAGCAGACGCCCCAGATCTGTGTGGTGGGCAGTGGCCCAGCTGGCTTCTACACGGCCCAACACCTGCTAAAGGTAAGCCACATCCTCCTGGTTCGCTCTCCCACCATTCACCTGCTCCAATCCTAAGGGCAAGCCCTACCCCTTTGGGTTTTAAAAGCACTCCTGGATCCCTGATGGGGAAGGGGCTCCCAGCCTGTCAAGACTAGACACTTCGTACATGCTTTGTCACCTACATCTGTGACAAGTGTCTCTAAAATCCTCAGCTATGAGAGAAGTTTGTTTGCCTGGTGGGTGATGGTCAGTGGTCAGTTGGCTATGCCTCCTTGGCCAAGCCCTTCAGGGAGCTTATATGGACCTGCAGGATGACTTTGTCCTGCCCCTCATCTTCCCTTCTGTCTCCTCCGTCTCCACTCTGTCCCCCAAATCCTGCGTCTCGAGGCTGCCCCCTCTTCTCAGGGTTTTCTGTCACTTTGTGCACCTGGCCGAGCTCTCCTCACCAGAGTTCCAGCCCTCCGCACGCTCTGCTGTCCTTGCAGCCTGCTCTCCACTCCCCATCCCCCAATCCAAAGGCCAGCGTCTCAAGGCTCACAGTACTGGCCTTGGCGGGCAGGGCCCCACGGCTGCTGATTGCTCTTCAGCCTTCAGCAGACCTTGGCGGGAGGGAGGATCGGGGGAGACCCGTGGCTCAGAGGGGGAAAGGGAGGCCTAGGCTGACTAAGACATGAGGCAGTGACCTTGCTTTGGAGGGACTTGGCGTGTCCATGGAGAGATGGGAGAAAGGATGAATATATTAGTTATACAACCTCATATGCAGATACTTAAAAGGTAGGGTGACTAACCCCAGTTTGCCCAGGACGTGGGGCTTTCAATGTTAAAACTGGAAGGGTCTTGGGGAGACCAGGATGCGTGGGTCATCCTGCTGAAAAGTGGCCTAAGCATGCCTTCCAGGCACCTCGGGTGAGGGAACTAATTATGCTGATATGACCAGCATGAGCCGAGTTAGGCAGGGTCAGTGAGAAAGTGTTTCCTGGAGAAGGTGTGTTTGAGCTGCATTGAAGGAGGCCGTGGGCCCTGGAGAGGGCCTCCCACAGTGGGGGAGTCATCCACGGGCAAACTGCCACATGGAAGGACAGCTTTGGGTTCTGGGAACAAGACCAGGGATCTCATGGGAGCTGGGGAGGTCCTGGAGGGCTTTGTGTAAGGGGCACTGTGTTAGCTGAGCCTGAAATTGTGGCGGGGGCGCGGGCTTCCAGGCTGGATTCTCAGCGCCCCTGCTGTGGGCAAAGGTTCTGGCCTACACTCAGGTGGCAGACGCGGGCATGTACTTCGCCTGTAGGAGGTTCTGGGGGATGGACACAGAGGCCAGTTACAAGCTGGTCCTTGCCCACTGGAAGCTCCAAGCTACTGACTGTGCTCCCACAGCAGGAACATGTGCCACACATTTGGGGCAGTGGCACTTGGCTGAGTCAGGCACTGTACAGCATCTCATTGCATCCTCAAGACGACCTGCGAAGCAGGAATCTGTCATGACTCTTGCTTCACAGGTGAGGACACTGGGGCTGAGCGAGGTTGCCCAAGGTCCCACCTGGACAAGGAAGGTGCTGGGATCTGAGCCCAGGCAGTCTGACGGCAGAGCTCACTCTTGAGCACCATGCTAGGCTGTTCAGTAATCAATTACTGGACACCGACATGTTCCAGGCACAGGCTTGCCACTGGGGACACAGGTGTGAGCAGGACAGAGGTGGTCCCCATGCTCAAGGACCTGACAGTCTAATGTGGGGTGTTGTGGAGTGGAGGGGAGAGGGTTTACACGGTATTCCAGGGCTCCGATGGTGTAATCACAGAAACTGGGCGGGCGGATACAGAGAGGACCACCTCACCCAGCCTAGAGGAAGAGATGTCCAAATTGCTGTCTGAAGGATGGAAGGAGTTGCCAGGAGGCTGGGTAGAAGGTGAGAGAGTCCCAGGTACAGAGCACCACATGGACAAAGGCTGGGAGGAAGGAGGGAATGCATGAGGGTGGAAGCGTGTGAGTAAGGCTCGAGGAGGTAGGTGAGCCCAGATCCTGGGGACTTGGAAACCACCGACCAGGCTCGGATGCAGTCAGTTTCTCTTGATGCTGTCCACCCTCCCTTCTTCCCTCCATCAGAGTCCTTGGGGGTACTTATTAAATGCATTAAAATGCACACTTCTGGGGGCCAGCCCGGTGGTGTAGTAGTTAAGTTTGCGCACTCTGCTTCAGCGGTCTGGGTTTGCAGGTTTGGATCCTGGGCGGGGACCTACACCACTCATCAAGCAATGCTGTGGCGGCATCCCACATTACAAAGTAGAGGAAGGTGGGCACAGATCTTAGCTCAGGGCCACTCTTCCTCAAGCGAAAAAAGAGAAAGATTGGCTACAAGTGTTAGCTCAGGACCAATCTTCTTCACCAAAAGAAAATAAACAAATAAAAGGCACATTTCTGGGCTTAGCTCAGACCTAATCAAACTGTGCCTAGGGCCCAGGAATCAACAATTTTAAACAAGCACACCAGGGGGATCCGGTGCGTGCTGCTATAGGTGGTTGGCTTCACTGAAGGGTATTAGGCAAGGGACTGACAGCACCCCAGTTTTGATTTGGAGCTCTCTCTGCCTGCAGGGCAGACAGCGGAGCAGGGAGGCAGGGCTGGTGGCCGGGAGAGCAGTGGGAGCTGCTGGGGTGGCAGTGGGAGGAGGAGGGGAGGGTGGGGGTCTGATTGGACAGGGTCAAGGAGGGCCCCAGGCTCTGCCTGGGCTCCGGGTGGATGGGGTGGACGGGATACAGGAGCAGACAGGGGGAGGTTTGGGGGAGGGGGAATTGGCTTTAATCCAATGGCTTTGATGTGTCTGGGGCGAGTTGTCCAGGAGTCTCAGGTTTGGAGCTTCGGGGAGATCTGGGCGGGACAGAGGGAGCGGAACGTCATCAGGAAATCTGCAGGAATTTGAGGTCACAGTGGGGAGTGGATGAAACTTGCCCAGGGAATGTGTGCCTGGGGGAAGGGAGGGTCCCGGACTGGAAGAACCTCCGAGAATATTTTTGTTAGAGGACAGACAGAAGAAAAAGGGACTGAGAAAGCACAGCTGGTGGGATCAGAGGGAACTGCGAGGCTTGGGGAGGAGAGGCTTCCTGAAGACGAGGTCTGCCCTGGGAGATAACCAGGGAACGCATCAGCAGATTTAGCATGATGGAGGGGGCCTTGGAGAGAGCAGCGTGACTCTGACTCGGGAGGATCCACAGCACAAAAGAATGGAAGATAAGGATGAAAAGTTGCATTGTGTACAGTGTTGACCACCAGGTTGAGCAGTTTGAACTTCGTCCCATGGCCGTGGGCAGCCGGGGAAGGTTTATGAGCAAGGCAGTGATACGCAACCATAACAACAGCAGTAATAGTAATGATAGCTTTTTGATTGAACACTCACAAGGGGTCCAGCCCTGGGCTAAGTGCTTCAGGCCTTGCTCATTTAATCTTGAGCGTCTCGCCAGAAGGGATGTGCAGAGAAGTTAAGAAACATTCGTTCCCCGTGGCACAGCCAGGGAGTGGTGGGGCTGGGGTTGGCCTCCACTGCTGTGGACTCTGAAGCTGGAACGCTTCCTGGGCGCAGCATCAGTGGGGCTTGAGGGGGTGGTTCAGGTGCCCCCGTGGCTTGTGCGGGATGGGGAGAGTCAGGAGCACAGATGGGTGGTCAGGGGCTGGACTTGGGTGCAGGCAGGGGAGTGGAGGGGAAGAGGGGCTTAGACAAAGATGAGCAGATGACCCTGAGCCTTTGTTTGGGTAAAGGTGACTGGTGGGCAGGAGCTCATTTGGCTTGAGTCCCATTGAATGGGGAGTATTACAGCAAGGGCCTAGGACAGGGGTGCGAGGCAGGGCGGTGTCGTCCATAGGAGCCTGAGCTGCTGGACTTGCAACCTGATTGTGGCCCAGAGTCTTGCAACATCCTGACCTCCTGGATGCTTCCCAGCACCCTGAGAGGGAGGTGTTATCTGTCCCAGTTTGCAGAGGAAGAGACAGACCCAGGCAGATCCTGGGACTAGCTGGTCATGTGGCTGGTTGGTGGTCGTGTGGCTGGTTGGTGCCCGATCCCCACGGCCCCTCTAGGTACCCGGAGGGCAGGCAATGTGGGACCAATGTATGAGTGAGATTCTTTTTTCTAAGAATAAGAGTAGGGCCAGTTCCATCTCCCTCTGCGCCTCTCATGCCCCAGCTGTGCCTCCACCTCCCTGTCCTGCGTGTCCCCTTTCCAACAGGATGATCTTAGAGATTAGAGCTAAGGCAGATATGAATTTCAAAGGGTGGTTCTCAGGTCATCAGACTGGCCGGGCATTTCTAGAAGTGTCGAAGGGTTCTAGGGCACAGCTGTGTCACGCTTGACCTAAGTAGATGAAGAAGCTCCCCTGATACGACTCCGGTGGAGGGAGCCTTCCTTCCTTGTCCGGAGCTCTCACCATCTCAATGGGCCGGCAGTCCTCAAGGTCTGACCTCAGCCGCCCTTGCTGCTGTGCTGCCCCATTCCTGTGCTCTGGCTCTCTGGGCAGGTGGGGAGTAAGGGGCCTCTCTCGTTGCAGAGCGTCGAGGCCTCCTTGTGTCCTCAGCCCACTAAGATGAGCTGTATTCCTCTGTCCTGGGAAGGGGAGGACCAGTAGGGGCCCAGCCTCTCCCTCGGCCCCATCTGCCACCGCCTTCTCCCCCAGCACCACCCCCGGGCCCATGTGGACATCTTCGAGAAGCAGCTCGTGCCCTTTGGCCTGGTGCGCTTTGGCGTGGCACCCGACCACCCTGAGGTGAAGGTGGGTCTCTCTGGGCGTGGAGGGGGGCGTGGAGACTTCCGTCGAGGTAAGGAGCGAAGGGAGGCTCCCTGGCCGCATGGAAGGACCCCAGGCCCTCTGTGTGAATGCCACCCAGGTTCCATCCTGGGGACGTTGTGGGGTGAGGGTGGCACAAGAGCTGCTCCACCCTCTAACCCCTCCCACTCTGGGGCCCGGCAGAATGTCATCAACACCTTTACCCAGACGGCCCACTCTGACCGCTGTGCCTTCCACGGCAATGTGGTGGTGGGCAGGGACGTGACCGTGCCAGAGCTGCGGGAGGCCTACCACGCTGTGGTGCTGGTGAGCACAGACGGGTCCTGGGTGGGGAGGAAGGGGATTGGGGCAGGGCAGCGGCAGGAGGTTGGTGGCTGAGGGATGGAAGGCAGTAGGAGTGTGGCCCAAACCACTGGGCGTGGGCCAGGGTGGAAGCTGTGGAGGAGGAGCTGGAAGGGGGCCTCTGGGAGCGTGGCGGGGGCAGCCCCTTAGCGGTGCTGAGGGCTCTGGGTGTTTCCTCAGAGCTACGGAGCAGAGGACCATCAGGCCCTGGGAATTCCGGGGGAGGAGCTGCCCGGTGTGTTCTCAGCCCGGGCCTTTGTGGGCTGGTACAATGGGCTCCCTGAGAACCGGGAGGTGAGTTTGGGGAGCACTCCCACTGCCTCTTCCTCCCCACCCCTCAGCCAGGGCCAGGGGCAGCCCTCGGACACCACAGCCAGGGGAAGAGGGAGGCATTGTCCAGAACTAGGAGGCTCTCAGTGAGATGAGATGTGAGACATGAGGCTGAGTGAGGGGGAGGTCAGCTGTGGAAGGCCTCCGGGAAGAGGTGGGGTCGGGTTGGCGCGGGGACCTGAACTGAGGCTTGGGTGGGGTGCACTTTCCGAGTGTTGGGGAGCCTGAGGGTATGCTGGGGACCGGGCATGAGACTGAGATTAGTCTGACTGGAGCCAGGGCTGGGGGACCCTATCCAGGCTTCTCCCCTCCAGCTGGCGCCAGACCTGAGCTGTGACACAGCCGTGATTCTGGGCCAGGGCAACGTGGCTCTGGATGTGGCCCGGATCCTGCTGACCCCACCTGAGCACCTGGAGGTGAGTGGGGAGGTCAGAAGCTGGAGGGCTGGAGTTGAAGTTCCACTGAGGACTGGGTGCCCCTGCCTGCAGGCTTCAGGCCTCCTCCCTCCAAGCTGAGCTCGGTGCCTCTGTTTCCCCATGGTGCCAGGCGGAAGGCTTCTGAGAGGCAGCCTGTGAGCTTCATCTAGTACGACTTCCCCTTCACTGTCTGCACTCTTGTTACACAGGCCTTAAAGAAACCGATTCGATGTGCACACACCACTCCCCCTGCTTGGAGCACTCTCAGCTCACCTCCTGCTGCTTTACCTGTATTCATCTTTTAGTTCTTGGCTCAGTAATGCCTTCCTCCAGGAAGCCTTCTGGGACTGCCCTGCATAGGTCTATTCCCCTCTAATGCCTTCCTCTCATAGACTTGTCTACTTCTGTTTCAAAGCGTGTTGTCACTGCTGAGATTTTATACTTATTAATGACTATTTGGTGAGTATCTCTCTCTCCACCAGATCAGAAGCTCTGTGAGGGACGGCATCATTTCTGTTTTGCTCACCGCTGACCCCCCCGCTGCCCCTTGTATGGTGCCTGGCCTGGCACATGGTAAACACTAGTTGAATGAAAGAGTGGGGCCTGGTTTGCTACTAGTTGGGGCCGTTTGCAGAATTGGCGGCAGTGCTCCATCTGGCCACTGGGGGGGCAGTGGTGCAATTTCGGGCTGCCAGCCTTCTCAGGGCTGAGGACGGGGACACAACCAAATGGAGAGTCCCCTTCCTCTGTCAGTGTTCGATGACTTTAAAACCCTCCTTTCATGCCAGAAAACGGACATCACGGAGGCTGCCCTGGGGGTACTGAGGCAGAGTCGGGTGAAGACGGTGTGGATAGTGGGCCGACGTGGACCCCTGCAAGTGGCCTTCACTATTAAGGTGCCGGGACCAGAGGGAGAGGGGCCAGGGTCCCAGGTAGATGGTCTGCCCTTGAGAGGTGTGGCAGGACAGAGGCCCTGGGAGTGGCTGCTGCCTGGGGTGGAAGAGGGGGAGCCAACGGGGCCCCCGGGGCCCAGTGCCTTCCATGGTGGGTGGTGCTGGGGTCTCCTGCCTGGGGTGGGCTCAGGAGTGGGTGGTGCTCTGGCCTGACCTCCTCCCCCACCCCAAACCCCACCCCCAAGGAGCTTCGGGAGATGATTCAGTTACCAGGAACCCGGCCCATTTTGGATCCTGCAGATTTCTTGGGCCTCCAGGACAGAATCAAGGGTGAGGGGCCCTGGCCTGCCCCCCTAACTCACTAGGGAGGCCAAGGTCTAGGTCAGAGAGGGCTTGGGGGAGGGCACTGTGGGAGAGGCTGTAAACCAGGGACAGCCCTGAGATGTTTGTGTTGCCAGCAGAGGTCCCCCGCCCGAGGAAGCGGCTCACCGAACTGCTGCTTCGAACGGCCACGGAGAAGCCAGGGGCAGAGGAGGCTGCCCGCCAGGCATCGGCCTCCCGCACCTGGGGCCTCCGCTTTTTCCGAAGCCCCCAGCAGGTGCTGCCCTCTCCCGACGGGCGGCAGGTAGCAGGCATCCGTCTGGCAGTCACTAGACTGGAGGTGAGTCTCCTGTTACCTAAAGACACCCCTGTTCTCAAGTCTCCCCACCCCAGCTTGGCGTTGCCCACACTTGCCCCTACAGGGTGTTGGTGACACCACCCGGGCAGTGCCCACTGGAGACGTGGAGGACCTCCCTTGCGGGCTGGTGCTGAGCAGCGTTGGGTATAAGAGCCGCCCCATTGACCACAGCGTGCCCTTTGACCCCAAACTTGGGGTTATCCCCAATATGGAGGGCCGGGTTGTGGATGTACCAGGTGAGAGGATGCAAGAATGCTAGGCACCAGACTGTGGTGGGGGGCGGGGAAGCTGGTGTCTCCTGGGGCTGTTCACATTCATTCATTCATCTGGTGACATGCACTGAGAAACTGCTCTGAGCCAGGCCCTGTCCAACCCTCCTTGTAGCCCTAGCTGGGGGGAAGTTTCCAGTCGAGCTGATGTGCCCACATATGTCTGGTTCTTAAGTCGTTCAGTGACTGAGGCCTGCTCTGGGCCAGGCCCTGTGCTCAGTGCTGGGTGTGGATACTGAATGGTAGCCCCTGTCCTCAGGGAGCTTCCAGTCTGATTAAATGTTCACATACCTGACTACTCATTGATTCGGCCAGTTAATGTTTACTCAGGGGCTGCTGAAGCTGGAGATGGGTGAGACCCAGCTCCTACCCTTAGGGAGCTCCTGCTTTACAGGGAAACTGACGTGTAAGGGCAGCTGGCATGGTAAAAACAGGCTGAGATTGGGCTGGCCCACTGGCACAGCAGTTAAGTGCACACGTTCCGCTTTGGCGGCCCGGTTTTCGCTGGTTCTGATCCCAGGTGCGGACATGGCACCGCTTGGCAAGCCATGCTGTGGTAGGTGTCCCATGTATAAAGTAGAGGAAGACGGGCACGGATATTAGCTCAGGGCCAGTCTTCCTCAGCAAAAAGAGGAGGATTGGTAGCAGATGTTAGCTCAGGGCTAATCTTCCTCACAAAAAAAACAGACTGAGAAGAATCCAGGGCGGTGGGCCAGCTGCCACGGTGGGCCTAGCTGCTGGGCTGCTGGGAGGACTTGGGCTGTGGGATGTGTGCGCACACGTGTGTATTGGGGCTCAGGCTTGCAGGGGTCCAGCCGCCTCCCCTTTCCTTCCTCCTTTGTTACCCCCCTCCCAGGCCTCTACTGCAGTGGCTGGGTGAAGCGAGGGCCCACAGGCGTCATTGCCACTACCATGACTGACAGCTTCCTCACCGGCCAGATGCTGCTGCAGGACCTGAAGGCCGGGCTGCTGCCTTCTGGCCCCAGGCCTGGCTATGTGGCCATCGAGGCCCTGCTCAGCAGCCGAGGTCTGGGCCCGGAGAGAGCCCCTGGGCCTTTCCACTGTCTGGGAGGGGTGCTCTGGGCTTGGGTGGAGGAGGAGGTGGAGGCAGTGACTCATCTTCCCTCTGCCTTAGGGGTGCGGCCCGTCTCTTTCTCTGACTGGGAGAAGCTGGATGCAGAGGAGGTGTCCCGAGGCCAGGGCACTGGGAAGCCCAGGGAGAAGCTGCTGGATCCTCAGGAGATGCTGAGGCTGCTGGGGCGCTGAGCCCAGATCCCAGCCTGACGGGAGGAGAGTAGAGCTGAGCAGGGCAGAGGGGCCAGGTCACTGTGAGCAGGACTCTGCACCACAGCGGCATCGTCTGTCGCCCTGGCCCCGCGCTTGGCTGCCTCTTCCAGGGGCCTCCTAGCGCTTCCTCCTGCCAGAAGGCTGCCCTTGCCACCGTCGGGTTAGCTCTCAGCAAGGAGACACCTTAGGGATGGGTGGAGGTGCAGGCTGACCTTCATCCCTCCCGCCTCTCTCCTGCTGGGCTGTGGAGGGTCACTACGTCAGGAATATGCTGGAAATAAAACACCTGCAACAGAGGGCCACTGGTTGATGTGCGACTTCTTTTGGGGCCCAGTCACCTTCCAGCTGCAGCCCCCCTCCAGTCACCAGGTGGCGCCGCAGAGCCAGCTCCCTGCTCAGGGGCCTCTTGGGGGCTGGAGGGGCTTGGCAGCCAGGCCTGGCACCCACCCTGCCTTTCTCGGCTTGGCCCTGCTGCTGCGGCCTGCCTGCCTTCTGCCTACACTGCACTCACCGTGGGACCCCAGCCTGCGTGCTCTGTTGGCCCCACCACCTGGTCCCCTTCCTGGTTAGCCCCCAGTACAACCAAAACAAGAGAAAAAAGTGGGAGTAAGGGGATTGGGCAGCAGTTTGCCCCAGGCCTTCCCTGTGGTCTGGGGCATTTGGCATGGGCCCCCCCTCTCTAGTTGCTCCCCATGCCTTCCCGCCTTGTCCATTCCCAGCCAGATGGACAAGCCTTTTAAAAATAGTACCTCAATCTCCATAGCTCTGTGCAGTTTACAAAGTGTGTTCACTGTCTTTTATGCCAGTCACCAAGATGCTGGCTCCACTTTTTGTAGACTGAGGGGTCCTGGAAATTAACAGGCCCAAGGTCACACAGCTAGTGAGCTGCGGCTCAAACTCAGAGCTCCTGGCAGGCTGTTTTTTTTGAGGCCACACTTGGCCCCGAGTGTCGGGTCTCGGGAAACAGTCCCGGAGAGGAGAGAAGGGACTCAGGCGTCTGGCGAGCGGGCCAGCAAGGAGGGGCCTGGAGGAGCGCGGGTGCCGGCGGCGGGGTGGGCCGGCTGGGGCGGGCCGGGGCGGGGCGGAGGCGGCGGTCCCCGGTGGGGCGGGCCACGCGGGCGGCGCCGTGCGCTCCGCCACAGCCGGCTGGCGAGCCCCGGGAGCCGGTGGCGCGGCGCGCAGCCCAGCCCCGGACGGAGCCGGGCGCGCACCCAGCCACGAGGGGGGCGCTGGGCGCGGGGGCGGGCCCTGCTCAGCTCTCCAGGCCGCGCCACGGGCACCGGCCCCGCGGCGCCTGGCCTCAGGCGCCCGCCAAGCTAGGACAGACGCGCCAGAGCGCGGAGCGGGGCGCCGGGACATGCGTTGCGCGGGAGGCGGCCGGCGCGGGCTCTGGGCGCGGGCGCAGCGCCCCTTCCCCCCGGTGAGTGGCGGGCAGCGAGCCGGGGGCGCCAACTTCGCCGCCAACTTGGGGTTGGGCTCCGGCGCCGGCACGGGCAAGGACGGCGGAGACAGACGCGGGACACCGGGGAGAGTCTGGCCGGCGCAGGGAGCCCAAGGAGGGGACAGCCAGGGGACAGGGACCCTCGGGGACCAGGCCTGGGGTTTGGCCCCGGGCGGGCGGAGAGGAGGCGAGGAAGAGAGGCCGAGGTGACAGGCGCGCGCGGCAGACGCGAGGGAAGGACGCGGGCGAGGCGCCCAAGACGTTGTCTCCGGGTCGCCGAGCCCTCCAGCTCCTTCTTTGCCTGGCGCCGCGGCACCTCGGGGGAGGGGGCGGTGCGGGGACGCGGGAGTCTGGGCTGCGGGACCCGCCAACTGTTGCTGCTGGAAGCTGCTGAGCGGAGAGCGGGGCCGGGAGCTGGGGCCGCCGCCGGGTTCGGCCAGAGTGAAGGGGGCTGGAGAGGGCACGGAGCAGAGAGGACGAGAAGGGGCTGTCGATGGCTCCAGGAGCCCGGCCCCCTGGCTCCCGGAGGTCTGCCGAACGCCTACTGCGGGCATCTGCCTTCACACCCCGCCCCTTCACCTGCTGTGAGTCCCCCAGGGCCCCTCCCCTGCCAGCTCTCCTTCTTCCTCTCCTCGGCCCCGGAATGACGCTCCCACCTCTGACCTCAGGGAATCAGCTGGGCTGCACGGGGCGGTGGGATCTTCCCAAATGCTGACCCCGCGCCCAGCGAACCCAGGCTCCGAGGACGCGAAGGGAAGGCTGGGCGAAGAGGGCCCCGGAGAGCCGTGAGCCCCTCGCGCTGGGCCCTGGCTGCTGCACCAGCGGGTTGCGCTGGCCCCCGGGGCTTCGACCAGCATCTCCGACGGCAGGGAAGGGAAGCCCGGAGCCTCCTGCTGCGGAAGGCGGTTCGTGCCTAGGCGTAGGCGGGCAGAGCCAGGGACGTGCTAAGGAAGGCACCTAGCAGCCAAGAAATCCCCTGGGGTGCGTCCCAGACTCGTCCAAAGGTCCTGCTGGGTAAGGAAGTGGGAGTTCCCTCCGAGCCCTGACGCTCACCCCACTGGTCCTCCCTGGTTCCTAGACCTGCTCACCCAGCGGGACTTTCGGCTGGTCCCCCAACCCTCCGATAGTGGCACTGCCCTGGCTCGGTCCCTGACCCGAACCACGGAGAAATCGAGGAAAAGAACTTTTTCGGGGCTCGTCCGCTCTATCTCGGAGCCCGTCTAGCTTCTGGCTGCACCAGATGGTTTCGAGCCTGCTCCTAAACTCCGTTCTAGGAATTTGAATAGGAGCGTGAGGGGGACGAGTAGGCCAGAACCCGGACTTCTGGGTTCCCCCCGGGTCCTGGGGCAGATCTGGGCTGGTACCCCGCCCACAGCGCCGCCTGCCAGGCCAGCTGGGGACCCCCCACCAACCTGCGGGGCTTGGGGTGGCGACCCAGCTTGGGGGAGTGGGGATGGGGGCCTGGGAGTCAGAGACGCCCGCAGGGGTAGCAGCCAGGCGGGGGGGCGCCGAGTGCGTGGTGCCCAGTTTGGCCGCCAGGAGGCGTGGCGCGGGTCCCCGCGCCCGGAGTCGCCGCAGCTGCCGCCGCCGCCGCATCGCGAGTGTCCTTGAGCCGCGGGTGACGGTGGCTTTCGCCGCTCGCGCCCCCTCCTCCCGCTGGGGCAGCCTGATGCCACGTTCCCTATGAATTATTTATCGCCGGCCTAAAAATACCCCGAACTTCACAACCCGAGTGTAAGAGATTCCTGCTGAGGGGAGGGGGCGGGGCCCCCCCGGGGGGCCCGGGTGGAATCCGCGGGGACGGGGACTGGCTCTGGGAGCGGGGAGACCTTGGTGCCCGCACCAGTGGGGGCAAGATGGAGGGCCAGTCCTCTCCCCTGACGCCTAGCTTCGGGGTTTTAGTTCGGCAAAGGGGAGGGAGGGAAACCCGACGGCAAAGCAGAGGCCGCTCTCCCGAAGGGCAGTGGATCCTGAGGAGCCGAGCAGCCGGGGTCCCTCTGCTCCCGGGAAGTCCCGCGGCTGGTGGGTGGAGCCGACTCCTGGGACCAAGGCTCTGGCCTGGGAGCAGGAGGAGCCATCGGTGCCTGGGGTGTGAATGTGTGTGCCTGTGTGTGCACGTCCGTGGGTGGAATACTGCCTGAGCCTGGGGGAGAATGGGGGAAGAGAAGAGTCCTAAGCACGTGGAGGTGATGCTGGGTGTCCCGGAGGACTGACCACTGCCACCCTCCCTGGGGCCTTTTTGGGGTCCTGGCGTTCATCAAACGTTACTTTAACAGACCGCTTGTGACAGGTGTGAACCCTGAGTGGGTAGGCCGAGGTCTCTAAATCAACAGTGCGGGGGGGGGGGGGGGGGGGGTGGAGTGAGGAGGGGTGGGGCCAGGGCATTATCCAGTGGGCAAGGACCTGCCCCGGGGCAAAATGACGTCAGCCGTGGAGCCTGGCAGAGGCACAGCGGGAGCTCCCCAACCCAGGAGGTAGGGAGGCCGTGGGAAGACTTACATAGCCCCACCCAGCCCCCACCTCTTCTCACCCTGTGAGTCCACAGCCTGGTTGGAGGAAGGCAGGTGCCTTGTGGGAGAGCGATTTAGGCTGAGCTCTGAAAGTTCTGGAATTTTGTCGTGTAGACAAGACCGAGGCAGTGGGAAGAGGACATTCCAACCTGAGAGAAGAGCAGAGCAAAGGCCTGGGGATGAGGACAGTGGGGGCTGTCTGGCCGCCAGCCTGGCAGGGGTGTGGGGCCCGTGGAGGGGAGGACAGTTGGCTGTGGTCAGTGTGTGTGGGGCCCTGTCCATGGGAACAAGGGGCCTGAACTTCATTTGTGGGTACCAGGGAGCAGCTATGCTGTTTGAGGAGGGGTGCAGCGGCCAGAGGGACATTCAGGCCACTAGGGCGAGGAGGGGAGGGGATAGGAGGTGGGAGGTGAGCGGGAGATTAGATTAGGCCAGGGCTGGGGTATGACCCTCCTGCCTTGTGGGGGTGGCTGGGTGTCCGCGGGTGGTAAGACTCTGCAGTCTGAATCTCCCCGATCTGCCCATTGCTACTTGAAGCTCAGAGACTGGCTGATGGGGCCCCTCCCTCCAGAGACATTGTGTGATGGCTCCCGGTGAGAGGCACAGCCTGCCGCAACTTCCTCTCCTCCTTGGCTCTAATCTTAGAGGGCACCTTCCCATTAGGGAGAGTCTCTGGGGTGGTGCCCCTGGAGTTGAGGGAGGGTCTGGGTCCTTCATCCGGAGTCATGTTGTCCAAAAGAAACAGAGGAGAGTTGCATGCGTAATTTAAAATGTTCTGGTAGCCACATTAGAAAAAGTAAAAAGAAACAGGTGAACCTAATTTTAATAGTACATTTTGTTTAACTCAATATATCTAAAATATTATTTCAACATGTAATCAATATGAAAATATTAATGAGATATTTTCTTTTTTTCATGCTAAGCCTTCAATATCCAGTACGTATTTTACTCTTACAGCCTAGCTCAGTTTGAGCCCCATTTTAGATCTCGTAGTCACATGTGGCTGGTGGCTGCCGTATTGGACAGCACAGACCTGGAGCTCAGAGCTGGGAGGCAGCGGTGGGGCAGGCTGGGCCTTCCCAGAGGGCAGGGAACTGCAGGGCCTGGAGGTGTGGGCAGAGATGAGCACAGAAAGGCCTTGCAGAGGGAGGAGCCAGCACGACAGTGCCCTTTGCAGGTATAATTGGAAACCCCTGATTGCTGGTAGCTGAGGTGTGGTGGGTCATGGCGTGGCTTAGGTTCCAGTCCCAGACTCACATGTGTCTCCAGGCTGACATCCTAAGTCAGTGTACTAAGAAACCATACATGGGGGTAGATATCAAGGACGCCAAAATGAGTACATTGTTTCCTCCCCTGCCCCAAATCCTGTCTTCTCAGCCTGAGGTTAAACCAGGCCCACCCTGGTCACCCTTTGGCTTTCCCCTGTTCAGAAGTTTTCTTGGGGATGTGATGAAGATGGAGAGGGTGGCAGAGCTGTGGCCAATGGCCAGCAGGGAGGGAGAGCTAAGGCAGTGGGCGCCCCTCAGGTCTCACATTACCCTCACCGGCTTGGCTGTTGGTCCCAGTCCAGAGCAATGATGTTTATTTAGCAAGGGTACACGTCAGGCCCTTGGGTTAAGTTAAAAAGAACCCGCCCACCAGCATGGCCTGGGGAAGCAGCTCGTGTGTAAGACACCTCGGGGTGTCAGGTGACCCTGAGCCCTGCACAAGTCAGTGGTGTCACACTCCTGCTGTGCAAGGGCCGCTACTAACTGAGGCCATGGAGGGGTTGCGGGGAGGGTAGGGATGTCCAGTGCCCAGGAGCAGGGGGCTCTGTGCCAGGCAGGGCCACGCAGAGCAGGGTCCTGCGAGATGTTAGATTCGGTTTGGGATGGAGAAGGAGGATGTGTGTTACAAGAGCCGTTTTCCTTCACCTGGCTGAAGGGCTGTCACCTATGGGATAAGGATGCTGATAACAGTGGGTAGCCCTCACACGGCTGTGAGGTAGATCCTGTGATTATGGCAAGCAAGAAAATGTGGCTCGGAGAGGCTAAGCAACTTCCCCGAGGTCACACAGCTAGTAAGTGGCAGAAGTGGGACGTGCTTTCAGGTCTGTTTGAGTCAAATGCAAGCACTTGGACACCAGACTACCATTTTCAGTGTACCTTCCTAGGGCAGGACCCAGGCGGATGAGTTTCCAGAGGTCTGGCCTTTCTAACCAAGCATGTTGTTCAACAGCAGAGTAGAAGCGATGAGCTTCTACTGTGGCTCATGTCTTCCCAGCCTCTGCCCCCTGGGCTGCCCTTGGGATGCTCAGCTAACCTCTCTGTCCTTTCTCTTTGTCTGTCCATGTCTGTCTGTCTCCCTCTCTCTCTGCTTCTCTTTTTGGAGAGAGGTTTCCCTCTCTTCTCTTTCATCCTCTGGATGTGTGTCCCTCTGACTCTGGCCTTCACCTCCTGTCTGTCTGTTCATCTTTTTTCTCTGTGCTTCTCTCTCCCTTCCTGTGCCTATCCTGATCTTTCCATAGGACCCTCCAGTGGACATGGGTGGGGCCCTGGGGCCAGCCCTGCTGCTCACCTCACTCCTTGGTGCCTGGGCAGGGCCGGGCCCAGGACAGCGTGAGCAGACTGTGACGGTGGCCGTGGTGTTTGGCAGCTCGGGACTGCCGCAGGCCCAGGCCCGTACCCGCCTCACCCCCCAGAGCTTCCTGGACCTGCCCCTGGAGATCCAGCCGCTCACCGTGGGGGTCAACAACACCAACCCCAGCAGCCTCCTCACCCAGATCTGCGGGCTCCTGGGCGCTGCTCACGTCCATGGCATCGTCTTTGAGGACAACGTGGGCACGGAGGCTGTGGCCCAGATACTCGACTTCATCTCCTCTCAGACCCACGTGCCCATCCTCAGCATCAGTGGGGGCTCTGCTGTGGTCCTCACCCCTAAGGTGCCTGTCCAAACTCCTGTCCCCTTGTCCTTTGGGCCTGGAGCGAGGCTAGGGCTGGGGGAATGGGGCTGAATCTGGGCCAAGGAGAGACTTACGTCCTGGGAACTGAGACTGGGGGGACTGGCAGGGAGGTGGGGGCCGAGGGTATGACATGGGTGAGGGAGGAGAAGGTTGTGGGAATGATGTCGCCATGTTCTAGAAGATAACTTTCTGGGCCGCTTTCATGTTTGTGTCTTGAGGAGGAGTGAGCAAGTGGCAAGTCCACCTCTGGCTGTGGAGGGCAGCCCTGGCCCACCTTCTCTCTGCTTCTCTGGCCTTCTTTGGTCAAGCTCCAGTCCTAGGGGCAGAGGGCCAGGCTGGGCATGGGATCTGATGTGGTTAACCTGCTGGGGAGAGCATGGGGGGGTGGGGGAGTCGCTATCTGAGGGGTGGGGGATGCACGCCCTCAAAGAGCTTGCATCCCGTGGGAAGAAAGTTGTAAACACACTTTCTTCTGCAGTCATAGCTGAGATAGTGTTCCGAAGGAAAAATACAGGATGCCGTGAGAGAGTCTAGCAGGGCCCCCATTTAGGTAGGGGGTTGATCAGAGAAGGTCTCTTAAGAAATGATATCAAAGCTGAGACCTGGAGGATGGGGGAGTTGGTAAGGCATGTGGGCTTGGAGTGGGGGAGAGTGTACTAGGCAGAGGGAGCAGACGGTGTGGACCCCTCAAGACAGGAAGGAGCTTGGAGTTTTGAGGAACAGAGAGAAACTTGGAGAGGGAGGTGGGGTCCTGACCACATGGGAAGACATTTGGGTTTTACCCTAAGTAAGGGGGAGCCAAAGGTATTGAGGGGAGACTCACCTGATTTTCTTTTCTTTTATGATTATTTTGTATTATGGAGAATTCTGAGCCTACACGAAAGTAGAAAAGTATAATGAGCCCATGACCCCCATCCACCTCTGGCCAACCCTGCCTGATCCCTACCCCCACCCACACACCCCCCTTTCTATGTTGTTTTGAAGCAAAGCCCAGACAGCCTATTATCCATCCATAAGTATTTCAGTACATATGTTTAGCAGATAGGGCTTTAAAAAATAATAAAACCACCATACACCATCACATCTAGAAAATAAAAATTCCTCAATGTCATCAAATATCTGGCCAGTGTGCAAATTTTCCCCACTGTCTCATAAATATCATAAATGTTTATTTTTGTTTTTTTGATCAGGAGCCAAGTTAGGTTCCCGCATGGCGATTGGTTGCCGTGGCTTCAGAGCTGATCTCTAGGCTCCTCCTTCATCCCTCTTTTTGTCTTGCATTTCGTTTGTTGAAGGAACTGGGTTACTCGTCCCGCAGAGTTTCTCTGGATTTGCTTTTTAAGAAGATGGGGACACTCGCAGTGTGGTGAAATCCTGGAGGGGCTTGCAGTGGCAGCAGGGAGCCCACAGCTAGGAGGGGACTGCACTAGCCCAGGCTCGGGCTGGCGGGGCCCTGGGCGTTTGTGGTTTGTGGCTCCGCGCAGGACAGCGCTTTCCCAGCTATCTTTAGGCCCGACACTCGCTCTCAGCAGGTGGTTCTCCACTCTCATAGTGCTTTAGAAAAATACAGGCGTCCAACTTGCCATCTCTGAGATTCCGATTCATTTGTTCTGGGGCAGCGCCAAACTAGTGGGCTCAAGAATCCCCCGAAGAGCTTGTTGGCATACAGATTCCTGAGCGCCATCCCCAGAGATTCTGGTCCCGTAGGTCTGCGATGCGCCCGAGAATCTGCATGTCCAATAAACTCCCGGGTGACGCTGTTGCTGCTGCTCTGCGGTCCGGCATTGGTCGGGTGGGGTCCGGGCAGGAGTATTTTTAAAAGCTCTCCAGGTGATTCTAACGGGCGGCAGGGGTTAGGCACCACGTCGGGGCGGGAGGGAGGTGTTGCGGGACAGGGGCTCCCGGCACACAAGCGCGTCCGGGAGCAGACGAGGGAGCAGACGTAGGGGCGGGGGCGCGGGGCGGGGCTCGGCTCGCCCCGCCCGGCTCAGGCCCCGCCCCTGCCCCGCCCCCCAGGAGCCGGGCTCCGCCTTCCTGCAGCTGGGCGTGTCCCTGGAGCAGCAGCTGCAGGTGCTGTTCAAGGTGCTGGAGGAGTACGACTGGAGCGCGTTCGCCGTGATCACCAGCCTGCACCCGGGCCACGCGCTCTTCCTCGACGGCGTGCGCGCCGTGGCCGACGCCAGCTACGTGGGCTGGCGGCTGCTGGACGTGCTCACGCTGGAGCTGGGCCCGGGCGGGCCGCGCGCGCGCACGCAGCGCCTGTTGCGCCAGGTCGACGCCCCAGTGCTGGTGGCCTACTGCTCGCGCGAGGAGGCCGAGGTGCTCTTCGCCGAGGCGGCGCAGGCCGGCCTGGTGGGGCCTGGACACGTGTGGCTGGTGCCCAACCTGGCGCTCGGCAGCACCGACGCGCCCCCTGCCTCCTTCCCCGTGGGCCTCATCAGCGTCGTCACCGAGAGCTGGCGCCTGAGCCTGCGCCAGAAGGTCCGCGACGGCGTGGCCATCCTGGCCCTGGGTGCCCACGGCTACCGGCGCCAGCATGGCGCCCTGCCTGCTCCCGCTGGGGACTGCCGCAGCCACCCCGGGCCTGTCAGCGCTGCCCGGGAGGCCTTCTACAGGTGGGCACCAGCCCAGGGCATGGGAGTCGGGGGCGGAGGGCGCCTCAGGGGACCTGGATGACAGTGAACTTGGGCTGGCTGGCCACACCTCCCACTAGCTGTGTGCCTGAGTCCAAGTTACCTCACCTCTCTGGGCCTTAGTTTCTTTGTGTGTGTGTGTGGGAGGATGGGGAGGGGGGCGTCAATACGGGGAAACGAACAATAAGTTCACGTTAAACCCTTCGGTTGTCGGTGGTGGTGAGGCAGCAGGTGGGGGCAGGGCGTCTGGTCCTGGGAGGGGCTGCCGGCTGGGCTAAGCGGACACTCTGGCTTTTCCGCCTCGCAGGCATCTCCTGAATGTCACCTGGGAGGGCCGAGACTTTTCTTTCAGCCCTGGTGGGTACCTGGCCCAGCCCACCATGGTTGTGATCGCCCTCAACCGGCACCGCCTCTGGGAGATGGTGAGAAGGGGGTGAGCCCAGGGACCCTCGGTTTCCTCTCATTTTGTCCCCAGCCCTTCTTGTCCCACAGCTGAGCAGAGTGTCCCTTCTTCCCCTTATCCAGCCCCTCGTCCTTCCTGTCTCAGCTGAGACATCTCCACTGGGAAGGCTTCCAGGTCCCCCAGGGAGGGTGGGATGCCTCTGCTCTGGGCTCCCCAACACCCTGGGCTCCCTCCACGACAGAACTTATCAAGCACTCTTATCACATAGTCCTGCCTCTGGAGGAGTAGCCCGCAGCCGTGCTGGCCAGACAGAGGTGTAAACAAATAGAATTTGGGGAGATGAGTGCTCGAGTTGAGGTGTGTGCAAAGCATTATGGGAGCAGAGAGGAGGAGCAGAAATTAGTTCTGCCTTCAAAGGAGGCAAGGCTGGGGCAGGCTTCACAGAAATTGGGACATCTGGGCTGGGCTGTGGAGGGTTGAGTAGGAGCCCACCAGGAGGGGATACTAGCCTGGTATAGACAGAGGGGAAGGAGGGTTTGGGGCATTTTTAAGTGATATGTTTGGGGGTGTAGAGACTGAGGAAGGATAGGGTGATGGGCATAAGTTGGAACTGCAAATGAAGGGCCTTGAGTACTGGGCGAGGGACTAAGGCCAAGGGGAACGAGTGTGGTAAGGCGGGCTCGGTCTGGGCTTTAGGATGATGCTGTGGCCCAGCAGCGGTGTGGAGTCTGGACTGGGAAGTGCAGGGACCAGCGGCCGGGCAGAGGCTGCAGGGAGCCCTCCCTTCCCTTCGGGCGCATGCCCAGCCCCTTGCCCCAACTCTCCTGTTCTCCAAATGCTCTCGGCCCGAGTCCTGCTCTCTCCTGCCTCAAGTGTCCCTAGGTGAGGGAGGGGGATTCTTGGCCCTGGGAGGCCCCACCCAGATGGTGGGGGTAGTAGGGCTGGAGGTCCCAGGCTGAAGCTGGTCACCCTCTGCAGGTGGGGCGCTGGGACCACGGCATCCTCCACATGAAGTACCCAGTGTGGCCTCGCTACAGTGCCTCCCTGCAGCCCGTGGTGGACAGCCGGCACCTGACAGTGGCCACACTAGAAGAGCGGCCCTTTGTCATTGTGGAGAGCCCTGACCCTGGCTCAGGCAGCTGTGTGCCCAATACTGTGCCCTGTCGCAGGCAGAGCAACCACACCTTCAGGTTTGTGAGAACGCGTGGGGAGGTCCGGTGTGAGCCACGTGCTGCTGTGTGATGGCAGGTGTTGTGTGTGTCCTATGCTTGGGTAGGGTCCGCATGCCAGGCTGGGAGGAGCTGCTGGCTCTGACTCCCGGTGGTCTCCTTGTGGCAGCAGTGGTGACGCAGCCCCCTACACCAAGCTTTGCTGTAAGGGCTTCTGCATCGACATCCTCAAGAAGCTGGCCAGGGTGGTCAAGTTCTCTTACGACCTGTACCTGGTGACCAACGGCAAACATGGCAAGAGAGTGCGCGGTGTGTGGAACGGCATGATCGGGGAGGTAGGCCCGCCCTGAGGTCCACCCACGCCCACCCTGCCCGCTGCCTGCTGCCCCAGGCCCCACGCATCCCTCAGCCTCCCCCAGATTTCCCATAGGTGCTTTCTCCAGTGCTGGGCATCAGTCAGGGTGGGGCCCAGGCCCGGCTCCTAAGGCTCTCCCAGCTGGCGGGGGAGACTGAACCTGTCACCACTGATGACCCCGAGGTGGCCAGTACTGAAAGTGGGACTCTGAGGACCCCAGATGGGAACAACTGACTCAGCCAGTGGGTGCTGGAAGGGGGACCGGAGGGAAACTGGGGAGAGTGCTCCAGCCTGTGGGAGCCCCTCCCCCAATCTGGGCCTGGCTCCACGGCCCCCAGGTGTACTACAAGCGGGCAGACATGGCCATCGGCTCCCTCACCATCAACGAGGAGCGCTCTGAGATTGTAGACTTCTCCGTGCCCTTCGTGGAGACGGGCATCAGTGTGATGGTGGCTCGGAGCAACGGCACCGTCTCCCCCTCGGCCTTCCTGGGTGCGGCTCGGGTGGGCAGGGATGGCTGTTGGATGTGTGGAGCATGAGTGGAGATGGGGAGTTTGGGGTGAGCCCTCAGAGGGCAGTCACACAGCCTTGGGTGCCTGGGTGGTTGAGCAGAGGCCAGAGCTGTAGGGGAGTGGAATGCAGAGGGAAGAGGTGAAGTGGAGGTCTGTTCTGAGCCTGGGTGTCGGGTAAGGGTGGGGGATGGAGATGAGCAGGATAAGTGGTGGCGCCATTGTGTGGGAAGGAAATCTGGGAAGACAGGCTGGCTTCAGGTCGTGCCCAGCAGGCTGGGACCGTGGAATGAGTGGAGAAGCTGCTTGGGGGGCTGGAGGAGCCGGCGCAGGTGGGAAGTGGTGCTAGTCTCTGACTTGACTAGGAATTCAGCATTTTTCGTGCAGCCCCCTTGTACCTCTGAGCTACCTCCCTCTGTTCCCAGAGCCCTACAGCCCCTCGGTGTGGGTGATGATGTTCGTCATGTGTCTCACTGTCGTGGCCATAACCGTCTTCATGTTTGAGTACTTCAGCCCTGTCAGCTACAACCAGAACCTCACCAGCGGCAAGAGTAAGCTCTCACCTGGGCCTGGGATGAGGGAGCAGGGTTGGAGCATCCCAGAGGGGTGGGCTCAGGCCCACAGGGGCCCTTCTGAGAATGCCAAGAATGCCGAGAATGATCCTGTGGATGGTCTCTGGCCTTCGGACCCCATGCAGGGGCCCATCAGATACGTGAGAGAGAGAAAGAAGGTGAGTTGACTTGCTCTGGGCTGAAGATGGCCAGGGATGGGGTACCTACCCAGGACAGAGTGGAGACTGGAGCCATGGAGTTGGGTGGGCTGAGACCTGAGCCCCTCTGTCCTGGGCAGGAGGACCCCCAGTGTCCATCCTTCCATCCCCAGAGTCTGGTGGCCCGTCCTTCACCATCGGCAAGTCCGTGTGGCTGCTGTGGGCACTGGTGTTCAACAACTCAGTGCCTATCGAGAACCCCCGGGGTACCACCAGCAAGATCATGGTCCTGGTCTGGGCCTTCTTCGCCGTCATCTTCCTCGCCAGCTACACGGCCAACTTGGCTGCTTTCATGATCCAGGAGCAGTACATCGACACTGTGTCCGGCCTCAGTGACAAGAAGGTTCTGGAGCTACGGCCAGTGGAGGGCAGGGGGATGCCAAGGGCAGGGGCAGGCCTTGGGTGGGATACAGGACAGTTGGAGTCAGCGGCATTTGAACTGGAGGCGGGAGCAGGAAGAAACTGGGGAGCCTGGTGAGGAGGGTGCTGGGGGAGTGGGGGAGAGATGGCTCAGGCCCATTGAATGAGTGGCCTTGAGTAAGTCTCTCCCTGTCCCAGCCTCAGTTTGCTCATTTGTAACACAGGCGTGGCCTAGAGAGTATCTAAGACCTTTCTGTTCTCACTATGCAAGTGCAGACTGCAGGGCTGGCTCTGGGGCTGGGGTCGAGGGGTGGCGTTGGTGCCTGGAAGGTTGGAGAAAGGGTTACAAATGGTGGCTTCCCACTGCCCACAGTTCCAGCGGCCTCAAGATCAGTACCCGCCGTTCCGCTTCGGCACAGTGCCCAACGGCAGCACCGAGCGGAACATCCGCAGCAATTACCGCGACATGCACACTCACATGGTCAAGTTCAACCAGCGCTCAGTGGAAGATGCACTCACCAGCCTCAAGATGGGGTGGGTTCTCCGCCCTGCACCTCCCCTCTGACTGTCTACCTACGTCTTCCCAGTGACCAACCTCAGCTCTGTCCCTTCCTGAGAGACCCAAGGAAGGGACATGAGGCTGGGCTGTCCGGCAGGACTCTTGGGGAGGTGGTGAGGAGGTCTCAGGGCAGAATGGAACCTGAAGCAAAAGTGGATGCCCACCATGTGGCCCAGAGACACAGCTGTGGTGTTGACCAGGGTTCAGCCTTGGCCTGAGGTGGTGATTGTGATCTTCTTAGGGTCTTAGGGGCCTGGAGGGGCTGGGAAGATAGGGTGTGTCCTCTGGGGGCAGAAAGTCTCCTGGCCTCTCTGAGGAGGAGGGTAGGTAGGGCCCCCGAGCTATGGGAGAGGTCTTTTCTGCATCCAGGACCCAAGGGAACCAGAGAAGGCTCTGACTATCCAGCCCTCCTAGGCGGTGCCCAGCAGGCTCATGTGGCCAAGATGCCTGTCAGGCCCCAGGTTTGGTGTCTCCACCTCGCATGATCCCTGGCCTCAGGGCTTGGCTTGTCCTCAGGAAGCTGGATGCCTTCATCTATGACGCTGCTGTCCTCAACTACATGGCGGGCAAGGATGAGGGCTGCAAGCTGGTCACCATTGGCTCTGGCAAGGTCTTTGCTACCACCGGCTACGGCATTGCCATGCAGAAGGACTCCCACTGGAAGCGGGCCATTGACCTGGCGCTCCTGCAGTTCGTGGGGGACGGTGGGTGCTGCTGCCGCTGGGGGACTGAGGTGGGTCCAGGGTGGGCTGTGGAGCCCAAGGTCGGGACGGCTGCCCGATGGCTGGTCAGCATCTCCACTACCATTCCCTGTGTCCCCAGGGCCTGTGGGCAGGGAGACGTCTCTGGGGGTGAGAGGTTGGGGCAGTAGGTGTGGGAGGGTATTAGGAAGGACTGGATGGAGGCCTGGGGAGTGGATGGTTTGCGGGAGGGAGTGGGAGTTCCTGAAGGGTAGGAAGGCGCTCAGGCTGCACAGGAAGGGTTAGGGGTGGCTGAACTTTCTTTTCCCTAAGACCCCTCCCCCCACCTTGCCCATCTTGAGATTACCTGGGGTAGCGCCAAGGGCCTGTGTTGTCCCAGAGCTGCGGCCAGCTTTCCTTGGGACCAGGGGCTCACATGGGTCAGCAGTCCAGCTGAGCCAGCCCCAAAACCCAGAGAGAGCTTTGCGCTTAGAGTTCCAACCCTGTCAGATAAATCCCTAATTTTCCACCAGTATCACAGAATAATGAGAGAGAGAGCAATGGAGGTGCTCACGGTCTCCTTGGGGCCCAGGCCTTTGTCTCTGGCTGCCCAGCTCCATGCCTGGCATGTGGGTGATCAATAAGAGTTTGATGAATAAATTAATAATAAAATGTACATTAAGTCTTTACTTACAAGCTTTTATGGGCATGTGAGAGGGGGCATGTCAAAGGCTGGCATTGCCCACCCCAGCCCCCACTCTGCTTTCCTTTCTTTCTACTCATTGACACTCCCACACCCCCTGCCAATCCTGCCCCTGCCAGGTGGGATCCTGTGTGGTCCTACAAGGGGTGGCACCCTGGCCCCAGACCCCTTCTTGCTCTAGGCTTGGGTGAGCACTGGGAGGGTCCTTCCTGAGGCAGGTGTGCCCCCAGGGGAGACACAGAAGCTGGAGACAGTGTGGCTCTCGGGGATCTGCCAGAACGAGAAGAACGAGGTGATGAGCAGCAAGCTGGACATCGACAACATGGCTGGCGTCTTCTACATGCTGCTCGTGGCCATGGGGCTAGCGCTGCTGGTCTTCGCCTGGGAGCACCTGGTCTACTGGAAGCTGCGCCACTCGGTGCCCACCACGTCCCACCTGGACTTCCTGCTGGCCTTCAGCAGGGTAGGTGCCCACTTGGCCCTAGATAGGCTCCAGCTCTAAGGGCACCAACCTGGATAAGTCAGAGCTGGCCATGACCCCATTTATAGATGTAAAAACTAAGGTCCTGAGATTTGGCATGGCCTGCCAGTGTCAACCAGCAGATGAGGAGCAGAGCCCTTCTCCAACAGGCAGGGTGGGACTCTGGAGCCAGGTTGACCCGGGTGGAATCCTCACTGGCGTTTACAAGCTGTGTGACTTTAGGAGGAATTAACCTCCTGGAGTCTCAGACAGCTCTTCTGTAATTCCCAGCAGCACTGTGCCCGGCCCACAGTCGGCGCTTAACAAATGTTAGCTGCTCCCCAGGACTTACAGATACCTGGGCTGATGATTGGACCGGGGAGGTGGGCGGTGCCCGAGAGGAGCTCACCGCCCACCGCGCCTCCTCGCTCCCGCCCAGGGCATCTACAGCTGCTTTAGCGGCGTGCAGAGCCTGGCCAGCCCCGCGCGGCCGCCCAGCCCGGACCTCACGGCCGACTCGGCCCAGGCCAGCGTGCTCAAGATGCTGCAGGCGGCGCGCGACATGGTGGCCACAGCGGGCGTGAGCAGTTCCCTGGACCGCGCCACGCGCACCATCGAGAGCTGGGGCGGCGGCCGCCGTGCGCCCCCGCCGCCCGCCTGCCCCGGCCCGCGGCCGCCCACCCCTGGGCCGCCCCCAGAGCCCAGTCCCACGGGCTGGGGGCCGCCGGGCGGGGACCGCGCCGCACAGGGGCACAGGGCCCCGCAGCCCCCGGGTCGTCCCCCGACGCCCGGGCCGCCCCTGCCTGACGTCTCCCGGGTGCCGGACCGGCGGGCCTGGGAGGCGCGGTGGCCAGTGCGGGCCCGGCGCGGAGGGTGGCACATCTCGGCCTCCGAGCGACGCGCGCTCCCGGACCGCCCTCTGTCGCCTGAGCACTGCCACTACAGCTCCTTCCCTCGAGCCGACCGGTCCGGGCGCCCCTTCCTTCCGCTCTTCCCGGAGCCCCCGGAGCCCGATGACCTGCCGCTGCTCGGGCCAGAGCAACTGGCCCGGCGGGAGGCCCTGCTGCACGCGGCCTGGACCCAAGGCCCGCGGCCGCGCCACGCTTCCTTGCCCAGCTCGGTGGCCGAAGCCTTCGCCCGGCCCAGCTCACCGCCCGCCGGGTGTGTCCACCGGGCCTGCGGGCGCTTGGCGCAGGCGCAGTCGATGCGGCTGCCGACCTACCGGGAGGCCTGCCAGGACGGCGTGTGGGTAGGGGTCCCCGCCTGGCCGCACAGACAGCACGCCTGCCTCCACGCCCATGCCCACCTGCCGCTTTGCTGGAGGGCTGTCTGCCCTCACCTCCCACCCTGTGCCAGCCACAGCCCCTGGCTCGCTGGGGCATGGGGGCCTCCCGGGCACAGGAGCAGGACCCTGGGGCTGAGCACAGGCTACAGGGACAGTGGGGAGCTGGAAGAGGTCAGCAGGGTGACCTGTGGGACCCATGCCTTCCGGGGACCTTGCACCTGGAGGCGGATCTCCAGCTTGGAGTCAGAAGTGTGAGGGGTCAGCTGCTCTGGTTTCTGGTCAGCTGGATTCTCCGCCTGGCACTGCCAGGGTTAGGGGGTAGGTGGGCTTGGGTTTTTTTGGCTTCTGCCATGAAATCCCGCCCTTGGGACCCCAGTGTCAGATGATATCTTCCATGGTCAGTTCAGTCACCTCAGCAGCCTGGGGTCCTGATGTGGGCTAGGTTCTTGCTGTCCCATAATCATGCAAAGCCCTTCCCACTGGGCCCGGAGTCATGGGGAGCAGTGGGTCTCCCTGCTCTGTTGTTAGCCAGTTCCTGGTCATGGCTGCTGGGGGCTTGGTGTGGAAGCATGGAAGCTGGTACTCAGGGTTGGGGCAGGGCTGTCCCACTCCTTGCTCCGTCCTGCTGGAGTTCCTTCTCCTCAGAGTGCTGGGACATTAAACAAACCTTTTTCAACTCACTGGTCCTGGCTGCCTCATTCCGAATCCCTGGACGGGGCACATCACAGCCTGTGGGCAATAGGGGCATCATGAGAGTACCCCAGGTGGGGTGTCTGCCTAGAACAGGTGGGCAGCTGGGGAGTATCTGAGAGGTGAGGCTGAGAGAGGGCTCCAGGCAGCAGACGCCACTTGGTATTCAGTGCCAGCTCTCACCCACCCTGGTGCCGGATGTGACAAATGTGCTCAGCATGGGAGCTCTGGTGGTGATGAATGGAGTTCATCCTTCAGTCTCCTTGAAAAGGAGACTGACGCTTGTGCCAGGGGCTGTGGGTGTCCTGCCCTGCCAGGGACCCACCTGGGAGCCTGACAGTGTCAGGGTGGATACAACAGAGGGAGGTCTGTTGTTGGGATCCTGCTGGGCCCTCCTGGACCCCGGCTGGCCGCATCCTCTCCATGGTGGATGTGCAGAGTTCGGAACGGCCTGTTGGCGCTGGAAGCCTGGCACAGGTGGCTTCTGGGGTCAGGCACGGCTCAGCCTTGCTGATGCTGGGTCTCCTTGGGAGGGAGAGAATCTGCCTGTCTCCATCTCAGTCCTTCATCCTCCTTCTGGGCTCCCAGCCCCACCTCCTTTCTCTGTCACATGTCACCAGCCCTGGACCATCTAAAAAGATGGCTCTTGCTTACACTTCTCTATGTTTCCACTTCTGCGATCACATTTAGCCCCCACCATGACTGTGAAGCAGGCAAGCACTCATTCTTCCATTCATTCCACAGACATGGTGAGCGGTGAGCATGCTTGGTGCCGACAGACCCTTTTCTAACTGTGAGCATGTAGAGCCCAAGGCTTTGCGTCCTCAACAAGCCAAGTGAGGCAGGGCAAAAGTGACCTCCCTGTGATGGGGAGGGGACCAGAGAGGGGACCTGGATGCCAGCACCGCTGGGTGCAGCTGCTGCCCAGTGCCCTTTCGCACACGACTCCATGCTGGTGCCCAGGAAGCCTGACCTGTGCTGCAGTCTACACAGAGGCCTCTGCTGGGGCTGGGCCATGAAAGCCAAGTTTTTTCTTTGGTTTTGGGAGTGACAGCAGCTGAAATGGTAGAGTGGAGGATATTTCTAATACCTCTCCATTCTTGGCTGGAGAGCCTGACTACCCCAGGAATGGGGGGGCTCTGGTCCCTTAAAGTCGTTTTCATGTTCTCTGCCCTGTGGGTTTCCGTGGATCCAGGTCCACGATTGGGAGGCTCAACTGCAGGCGGCGAGTGTGTGTCTAGCTGAGTGCTGGAGGCCAGCGCCCCAGAAAGGAGCTTGACTTTGGTTGCAGCTACTGGTAGTGAGAGGGTTAACAGTTGGCCACCGGCCCTCAGCCCTGAGCCCTCAGCCTGCCTGAGTCCGAGGGCAGCCCTGGGTGGAAGGCTGCAGCAGGTGAGGCTGGGAGGAGTCTCGAGGTCCAGGCTGCTCTCCGCTCACTGCCCAAGATCATTAATAACCAAGAACTGGAAAGATAATTAAAAGCCAAATGTGGAGCTGAGCCTGCTGCTGGCTGGCTCCGAGGAGGGGCCAATCCTGCTCCTGGGGCCAGGCTCTTGGCCGCCTTGTTCCTTCTCCAGGAATGTGTTTTGGGAAGAAGTGAGCCCTGTGGGAAGTGGGGGCAGGAAGGACACCTCCTGCAGGTTCAGAGCTGGCTTGGTCTGGCTTCCCAGCCTCCTGCTCAGAGCGGTGATGCCCCTGCCCCTCTGCGGGAGGACCAAGCAAGGGTCCTGCTCTATCAAGGGGGAGGGCAGAAAGCCTGGCAGGGGAGGAGGAAGCCGACCGTGTCGGAGAGGCCATAGATGTTCAATCATCATAAACAAGGGCCTGATGGTGCAGCAAAGACCACGCTGAATGCACCCAGACACCAGACACCCAGGTGGGCGGGACACAGGGAGAGAGACGCCCTTGGTCACCAGTCTCAGCAGTAGGAAATTCTTACTGTCAAGCTCCTGTTCCCTCCTGCTGCTGCCGTAGCTGTGTTTTCTCGTCTGTCTTTACTGAGCGGCTCATGGTGCGCACCACTGGCAGACAGGTGTGTGTTGGGGAGGGGGCGCAGAGCTTAGAAATGCGTGGGCATGATGTCCTCAGCCAGCACACGCAGGCTTCAGTCCTGAATCCAGAACTCTCCAGCCTAGCCTCAGTCTGGTTCTTTGAAAGGGGACGGCTGTCCTTAAGCTTCCCTGGGGGGTTGGGGAACCAGAGACCAACTCCTCCCCAAAGCCCTCTAGACCCCAAATTCAGGTCAATTTCTTGTATCCAAACTGTTAGCAGGCAGTTCCTACAAGAAGACACTGGACTTAGCAGGAGGCCAGGAAACCAATCAGGTGCCTGCGGACCCCAATCAGGGGTCTTCAGTGAGTCTGGGGGTCTGTGGCTATAAGTGCAGTTACGGCTGGTGAGTGACGAGGGCGCCGGGCATCAGCACATACCGGCTTTATTGAGCACTATTGTGCCAGGCACTGAGCTAAGGATTTTAGTTCCCACAGTCGGTCAGTGATGCAGGAGCTTTTATCCCCAAGTTACGAACGACGGAGGAGGGAGCATGGAGGCTCGCTGCTGTGAGGGGCAGGTCCCACTTGTCAGTCCACACTCTTAATCTCCAGGTTATGCCAAGGGCCACTGGGAAAGGACTCAGCACCGTGCCTGGCTCACACCAGGGGCTCAGTATATGTTACTTCTCCCTTTCTCCCACGGACACACTGAGCCCCAGGCCCTGGGGAGAAGGGATCGCAAAGCTCCCTCCTGCAGCCCCGGATCTTGGTTTAAGAAGAGCCAGCTTAGCAGTGGCCATCAGCATGGCCTGATCTGGCGTCAGCCCTGCTCGGGAATCTGGCCCCTGGACAGTCGTAGGCTCATCCTTGCACTTGCCTACGGCAACACAGCCCTGGAGCCCGGCAGCGCCGGGCTCTACCCCTCAGGCTGGTTTCCCGTGAGGTGGGGGCAGCCCCTGTCCTCCCCACCACTCTGACTTTAGTCTCTGCCTGTTGCCGAGGCTGCTCCCGGCCCCCATGTGGTGAGAACAGCTGTGTGGCTAAGGGCCTGGTGAGGTGCCCGCTGCCCACCTTCCACCACTCAGCAGTGCCTTCCCGCCCGTCACCTGCCATCTGCCCATCCATAAGCCTGCAGCCGCCTCTCTGGCCTCAGGTGAGGGAACAGGCAGGAGCTGCTGGCACGATGGCACCAGGCTCCAGTGCTCTGGTGGGGAATGAGGGGGAGAATGCTGCCTCCCACCTTGACCTGGCCTGCCCTCGGGGCTGGCCTGGGGCAGTGTGGGCAGATGACGTCAGGCGGAGGCTGCAGAGTTCATGTTCTCCTCCATAGTGACACTTGGACCTGGGCCAGGCTGGGCAGGCATCCTCTTCTGCCCTCCCCTCCACGCACCCTGGGGGTCCATCTATAAAATGGAAACCATGACCGGACTGCCCACCTCACAGAGCCAATGGAAAAACTCAGCCAAATGTGCTTGATGCAAGTGGTGAGCAAGCATTACCTGGGGAATGCTAGCTGTCGGAGTCCTCTCCCCCTTGCCCCAAGACCCCTGGCTATCAGCAGTAGAGAGGAAGGTGGCCCTATCTGACCTCTAACAGAACAGATAGCAGGTGAACACTGAGGAGCAAAGGAACCCAGGCAGTGGCAGTGGTGAGGGCCCTGGCCTGTCATCAGTGATGTGGTCACTTCGGGCCAATTCCCTCCAGGACTGGGGCTGCCCAGCTTGGAGGAGGGGAATGCAGCCACCCGACTCCACTGCTGTGTGGCTCCAGATTGCTACATAAATCAACCTGGGCTTTATGATGCTAATAAATTCGAGACCAAGATTTGGTTTGGAGCCTGGGGTGGCGGGATGATTTAATTTGCTTTGTCCTTAAGCAAGATGGAACGTAATTGGAGAATGGTAAGTACAGATGTTTTAACTGAGTTTTCAGCAAACAGCCGGGCACTCAAGGGAGGGTCTGAGCCACAGGGGGCTGGGCCACCGTGGAGCCCTCCCTGCTCTGCTCACCCCAGGGCAGGGCCTCCTGGAAAGAAGCCACCATGGCAGATGGGGAAGGGGCATCTATTTTTCACGAGGATGGAAAATAACAATACGCGGAGACAAGCTGTGAGAACCGAAGACGTGCGACAACAGAAAGAAAGCAGATCATGGCCGATTGTGACACGGGATTCTCAGAGGCTGGGGCTGCTAGGGGCCAAGTAGAGGTGGTGCTGCCTGCGGACTCCCCCATGTTCCTGAAAGTCCCACGTTCCTCTCCCTCCTCCCGAGACCACCGTGGGCCCCAGGAGACCCACCATCGTCCCTCTGTCCAGAGTATGAAGATGTGAGACGCAGGGGGAGGTTCTGGAGGTTCCCTAAGGAGGGCTGAGCAAGGCACTGAAATCAAAAGAGGGAGGGGTAGGGGCCTGAGACCCCACCCCAGAGACGCCCAGGGCTGGGGGCACACCAGGGAGGGTCAGAAAGGACCCCCAGGTCCTGAAGTAGAAGGCACATTGAAAATAGAGTTCGTTAGAGTCACCTGCGTTTCTGAGGAAGGCTGGCCCAGCGGGTGCATGCATGATTGTGAGGGGGAGGGAACCTCGGAGGAGCGGTGAGGTGGCTGAGATCCTGGCCCTCCTTCCATGAGAATGGTGGCCAGCGTCCCACCTCACCCATGGCACCCAAGGGACATGGAGAGCGTGCATACCGAGCACCCACAGCCCGGCTCGAAAGGGAGCCACCTGTAGTGTTGGAGTGGGAGCAGGGGCAGGGAGCAGGCCTGACCTCCCACAGGGCGGGAACCATGGAGCCCACTCACCAGTACATGCCCAGGGCGCTGCCCAGCCACTGCGGGGGCGGGTGGGGGTAGCTCCTCTCTAGTGGCCCTTGTACGCTGCCCTCCGCACTGACGGGGGCCCGAGCACCCCAGCGGGGCAGTCAGGAGAGCAGAGGGTCCCTTTCAGGGGTCACAAGCTCTGGGCTTTAAACCGAGTGCACGGACTGCTGTGCCCCGACAGAAGGGCTGCTCCGAGTTATGACAGGCTCAGGAGCCCAGCGCAGGACCTGGCGCCCACAGCCAGGGTCCTCACAGCTCCGGTCTGAGGACCCTGGGGCCGATTAGCACTTCCTATTCTTGTCATCAGGGCTGGCCAGGTGCCCCCAGGAGTGCCACTTGGCGACTGTGATCTGACAAGAAGGTGGGCTCTGCTTGCCACTGGCAGGCCCAGTGGGGAGGGTCAGAGCCTGGCGCTGGCCCTGAGGAGGATGCTGCTCCTAGTGGAGCAGATGAGGACATGGGAGGGGGTTTGGAGGGGGGGCGAGGGGGACACGGTGACTGGTATAAATAGTGGCAGTGCCAGCACTGCATCTCCACTGTGCGGGGGAGGAGCCCACCCCCGGTGATGGGGGTGGTGGGATGTGTGTACAAAGGGGGTCGATTCCAGTAACCAGTCCCGGAATCTGAGAGCAGCCCTGTGCCCGGGTTGTGTGGCTTGACTGGTCAGGGGCAGCCTTAGGCAGGAGGGCCTGGGAGGAGGCCACCTAGGACAAATCTGTGGAATCGTCCGCTGTGCGGAATCCTGGGTCGGGGGAAGATCCCCAGCTGGAGATATGGAAGGTCCCCTCCAAGAGCCCTGGCCTTGCCTGCCCCGTGGATACCTGGAAGGCAACTGGATCTTGGCTCTGCAGGCGGAGAGGTGGGGTTGGGGCTGGCTTGGGGCCCCCATCCCTCTTGTTACCAGACACATTCTGCCATCAGACCTTGGTCTCACTGAGAACGATGTTGGCGGTGACGAAGAAGAAGCAGGAGAAAGCCCAGAGCAGCACGAAGCCCACCCAGAAGGCGTGTCGGAAAGGGGACCTGTGCTTGTTGACAGTCCCGTAGCCAAAGGCCAGCTGGGTGTCCTTGCGGCAGAGGTATACCAGGAAGGCAGGGATGATGTATTGGATGCCCGTGCCAGCATAGGCCCCTGTGATTCCCACCAGGGACTCCAGGTCATGGGTGCAGAAGGCCACCAGCACAGGTGGCACCAGGGTGATGGTGGGGAACACCACGCGGTCCACCACCCAGGGGTACATGCCCCCCTCACGGTGGAAAAGTGTCTTCCAGTTGTTGCGGAGGGTCACGGCGATGATGGGGAAGTTGGTGCTGATGGTGAAGACGGGGAAGAGGCCCAGGAAGAAGCGCACAGTGGCCAGGCCCACAACGTCGCAGCGTGCAAAGTTGAGGGTGTACATGTCCATGAGGCTGTCGCCACGGAAGCAGAAGATGGCGGTGAAAGAGAGGAGACCGTAGAAGGCCAGGATCAGCACATAGTCCAGGAAGACCAGGCGTGTGAGGTGGCGCTTGGAGGAGATGGGTGTGATGAGGGATGGCAGGGAGTGCTGGCACATGAAGGAGTAGACGCACACCCCGAACAGGTTCCGGACCCCAGAGAAGTCAGCTAGGGGTGGGTGCCCCTCCGCATGACCATATCCGATGCGGACCAGGGCCAGCACGATCATGATGGCGAAAGCTGGAACACAAGAGGGGGGTCAGCCACCGGAGGAGGAAACAGAGCCCCGTGAAAAAGAAGCGATAAATTCATGTAACCCCGATGGCCACATTCTGGGACAGGTCAGCAGTGGCTGCTGACCTTATGGATGTCACGTGTCCCCTTTCTGTGTCCTGTCACACCCGCTACAGCAGAGAAGGGAATGTATCTTTTGGTGGGGGGGGGGGCTGGGCATGACAAGAGGTCTGGGCTGGGGTGATGAGCAGGGTGGCACCACACTGTCTCCTCGGAGGAGTGCAGAGTCCTGGCCAGGCCCTGACAAGCTCCCTTATCAGCCCCCAGGGGCTGTCTTGGGGGCTCTGACACCTTCCTGGCAGGGAGCATGCCCAGGTTAGGACTCGTGTTTGCCTGGTTTAAAGAATGTATGCCTGGGGAGCTGGGGGGAGTGGAGGGGTAGGGGACACAGAGCATTTGGGGGGAGGTGTCCTCCTGGGCCAAGGGCATCTGCTAGAGACACCTGAGGGAAACAGGAAAGCGTGCTGGCAGCCTGAGCAGAGGCAGGTGCCCGGGGGCCTGCACCAGGCAGGAAGGGGCCTGTGGTCACCTGAGGGAAGAAACAGCACCAAAGACCAATGCTGGGGAGAGCTGAGATGCTGGCACCAGGCCTGGAGGCAAATGGCACACGGCTCTGTTCTCCTGGTGGTACAGGTAGGGGACAGGGAGCGACTCTGACCTAGGTCTGCTGCAGAAGTGGAAGGGGACCTGACTCGAATCGTTCAGAGTAGACAGGCTGGTTGCACCTGGGAGCCTCTAAAATGGCCCTCCTGCAGGGCTTACACCTGGCCAGGCTCACCAGGCAGCGCCCCAGGTCTTAAGCTCCCTGAAGACAGATGTACTTCTAGATCCAGCTGACTCTCTCGGCGCCTCTCTGGCTTCTGGCATAGATCATTCACATCACCAGGAACTGCCACCACCAGCCACTCAACACACACAGGGACCACTGGTGTCCCTGTCTCCAGTTTTGGAGTTCACAAACCCTTGCTGCCTCAGTTCAGACCCGACCTGACAGCCCCCTGGCCTGTGCCCTGATCCCTCAAGTAAAGCCCAGGCTGACACCTGACGTCTTGGCGAGTGACACGGGTCAGGGGGAAGCAGCATGGGCTGGAAGGGCCGGCTGCCAGCTGTGCAGCTCCGGCCTGCCGGCCCATCAGAGGCTCCGGGCTCCTCTCTGGGTGGGAGGCTGGGGTCTCCTCACTGTCCCTTTCAGGCCATGTCATACTCCCTGGCTCCCTGGAAAGAAGAGGCCTTTCTCCTGGGACTCACAGAAAGCCAAACCAATGTCTTCCCACAATGACACTGGGTAGTGGGATTGATGGAAACATCATCTATTACTTTTAATCAGAGCTGCCTGACACTGTCGGGGACAGGGGAGGAGGAGGGGAGCGAGGGAACAGCCTGTGAAAATTGCCAATAAAGGAGATGATTTGTTTCTGGCTCTCTCCGCCTCCTCCTGTCCCTGCCGCTCCTGACTCCGAGGGCCCCATGCTCTCGCCGCTCCAGGGACATCACAAATCTTGCCAGCTCTGGTCAGTCAAGGGGAAAGTGGCGACCCAGTTCCTCCCCTGAGGTCTGAGACCGGAGCTGCCTTTGGCTAAACCCTCTGGGGGGAGGGCAGGTTGTGAGGGGACAGCTCGTGGGGCCTCCCTGCTCCCTTGGGATGCTCGGGACCCCGAGGTCTGGCTCATCAGATTTCCGGGGGTGAGTGCAGGAGGGGTGTGCAGGGCAGAGATGTGTGTGGAAGAACCGTTCCACAGGAAGTGTGCCGGGGCAAGATGTGAGGGAGAGGGGACCCAGGGGAAAGGCTGGACGGGGTGGGGGGGCCGTCCCCCACGTGCCAGGGAGTCTGTCCTGGGCCAGAAAGGGTTACGAAGCAGAGCTGAACGGGTGGGGTGGCCACAGCTGGCAGACTCGGGGCCCTGGGGCTGCCTGGTGATTAGCTATTCAAGAGGCTGCAGCTGACAGTTCCGCCACCACAGGTAGAGCACCGGGGTCAGGGCGAAGGGGACAGCCACTCTAAGGCGAGATTCAAATCCTGCCATGCCACTACCACCTCGGGCTGTCACCTCACGACCTGGTGCTACCCCTGGCCCTGGCCAAGGCCAGCATGGACTCGGAAAGAGGCAAGTGGAGAAATTCTCTTTGTTGCTCAGCCTCAGCCTCCGGGCCCCGGGTCTGGGGAGCATGCAAGAAGGCAGGAGGAAGTCGGCTGTCGGACAGGACTGCCTCCTGACCTCTGCTCTCTGCAGCCCGGATGCTGCCCGTGCTTCCCTGCCTGGCCTCCTCCTCAGCCCTAAACCTCCAAGAGGCTGTAAGAGACGCAGGCAGAAACTGGCTTGCTGACTTCAAGGCGAGCCGTCTGGACAGCCCCGATGGGGGGCTTTGCTTATTGTAAATAGACCAATTTATGGGGCCTGCCCTGTGGCGTAGTGGCTGGGTTCACGTGCTCCGCTTTGGCGGCCTGGGGTTTGCAGGTCCGGATCCTGGGTGTTGACCTAGCACTGCTCATCAAGCATGCTGTGGTGGTGTCCCACATAAAACAGAGGAAGACTAGCATAGACGTTAGCTCAGCGACAATCTTCCTCACACATAAACCCCCAAGAAACCAAAACCAATTTATGAAGCAGGTTTCCAAAGACATGTGACTGATTTTTTAAAGCACGCATGCACAACCTGCACCCCCCTCCAAAATGCACACCTACTAATAGGGTCCTCCAGAGTCTTGAGAGCTGCATCTTTATGTCAGTGATGACACGGGACATTTTCTAGAACTTTTAGGATGGCCTTCAACGCCAGGGCTACGGGTGATAAAATTTCTCTCACAGTTTTCCAGCTATAATGAGTTTTACCACATAATGCTACTACCTGGCTTAGTCAGCCACCTTGTTCCTTAATCAAACAGGTCTATTTCCAAAAGGCAGACCCATCCTCAAGACTGCATGTTCGCTCCTGTCCAGGAATTAAGGTGCCAGAGGCTCTTGGGAGGCGATTCTAGGAGTGTTAAAAAGCGGCTGCTCAGTGGGGTTGCAGCTCCCCAGGAGCCCCAGTTAACCTCCAGGGGAAGTGCGAGCCGTGGGGGCCCTTCAGCTTCCCCAGCCGCTGAGAGGCCAAGGGCGGGCAGGCGGGTGCTGAACTATGTTCTCCTCAGTGGAGGGAAAGGAAAATGTTCCAGCCTGGTCTCCAAGTTGGCCAGTTCAAAAGAGACCAGTGACGCCTAAACGCTGTGCTGCAAGGGAGGGGTAGAGAGGGACAGAAGGATGGAAGCAGGAGGGCCTGGTGCTGACCTTGAGAGGCCCTGGGACCACACTTCTTTGCCCTGGGCCCCACCCTCCCCTGGATGCTAGAGGAACAGAGTTCAGCAGCCATCTCCTAGATTGATCGCCCCATCCCTGGGAGATAGCTGCTCCAAAAACTCGTTAGGTCTGACAATAAATCAAGATGAAATAAAGATGACAGGCTGTGAGCGACAGACACTGCCAGGAAGCACACTGGAGAGCAGGACTCAGTGCACACACTGATGGCCAGGGCTCACGGGGCCACCACTGACAGCTCGTGCACACCTGGCTGAAGCTGCGTGGGAGGTGGGGACGGACAAGGAGGCGGACAGGGCTGTGAGCGCCCCCCAACATCTCGGTGACCAGGGCCTGCTGTCCCCCAAGGGGAGGGCAGGCCATGCTCAGAGAGCTCACGTGATGGATGAGGGCCGCAGTCCACATCCACCTGCATTCTGCACCAGAAGTCACGCTTCAAAGGGTGAGGATGCAGCGAGTTGCCAGGAAGGACTCTGTGGCAGGGGAAAGAGGTGAGGGCCTGATACGTGTCCTGTGAGGAGGGGCTGTGGGGCCTTGAAGGCACAGCTGCAACTCCCGAGGTGGGACAGGAGACTTTTCTTTTAATATCTGAAGTAAGTGCTCACGTAAAAACAATTGTACCTGTTTTGTGTAACTCATAGGCTCAAACAGGATCATTCATTCATTCATTTAACAAAGATATACTGAGTGCCCACTGCATGCCAGCACTATTCCAGGCACCTGGGGATAGTGCACTGAGTAAAGAGACACAGTCCCTGTTCTTCGGGAGCCCACAGTCCAGGGGGCCAACAGATGGAAGTTACAGGACACACATTACAACAAGAACGGGTTAATAGCCACATTAGCTGCAGGGGTAGATAGTGAGATCCCTGTCGTGGGAAGTGTCCAAGGCCAAGGGGAGAAGACCACCTGGGGGTCACAGGGGGAATCAGGCATCAGGACCCGATTTGGAAGAACCTGTTGGGCTCCCGCTCTGCAAGCCTGTGGCTGCCATGATTCCTCACGGTGCGGGAGAGGAGGAGCTTGACGCAGGGCCCGGGAAACCGACAGCCAGAGCATGACTCAGTCTCCAGGCCCGTGACTCACCTGCAGAGGTGTGCTACCTACACACAGATTTGTTCTGACAGCTGCTCTGAGTTCTATCAGCCGGCCTCACCACATCGATTCACCTTGAGCCTGCTCCCTACTCTCCCACACGTCCGACTCCTCCAGAGGGCACGAGACAGGCAAGTCCTTATCTCGGTACAGATCCTGAGCTGTGATCGGATAGCTTAGACAAGACACCTCCCTTCCCTTTCTGAGCAGGTCAGGTTAAAAGTAAAATGTGCACCAGGGATGCCCTGCCCACCTGAGGGCCTGGCCCTCAGGACCCGGACGGCTCACATCCCTCCAGCTGAGGCATGTCCAGTTAAGGGCGTCAGGACGGGCCAGGGAAAGGTCAGTGGGTTCAGGTCAATATCAGCTTTCTGTACAGGATGTCAGCAAACTCAAGTGCGGCGGTCAAAGTAATACTTTATATCAAGATGCATTCTCACAACACTTAACCAGCCATCCATCAGGCTCTTAAAGCTGTCAGGAGAGAAATGCCGCTTCCAGAGAGGGCCTCCCACCCCTCCTTTCCTCTGTTGCCAACAAGAGCCAGACAAGCAGTCCTGGCCAGGAGCCATTTTGCCTCATGGTCTTCCTCCTTTGCAAAAGGTAGGACAGATGAGCCCACACCCTTCTGAACTCCTGCCAAAGTGCAAAGGTGGTCCCAACTGAGAAGGGGATAAGAGTGACAAAACACACAAAACCCCAAATATGGCCGTGCTCAGCCTCTCCTGGTTCCTCCCCTCCTGATCTCCCCACTCTCCCAGACCCCTCACCCTGGGGCCTCACTGGCCGGATAAAGCCACAGATGAGACCTCACAGGGGTTGGAGTTGACTTGCTCTTGGGGCTGAGTGGGGAATGAGCAGGAGTCTGAGGTTGGGGCCCGGGGCTCTGATGCTCACTTGTGGAGAGTCCAACCAGCAGCCCTCGTTTACCTCTCTTGGGTCTCTGGGTAGAGGCAGAAATCAGAGCTGTCAGCAGCCAGTTCCACCCTCCATGTGCTGAAACCCACCGCTGGATAAGCACACATGTGCTGGCCTGTGCTTGGGGTGTGGAGTGGGAGAAGCTCCTTCCTCCAAGGCATCACAGCAAGCAGCCGAAAGGCACCACCTTGGCCTCTGAGCCAGGGTGAGGCTCTCACCAACGCTCAGAGTGGGGGTGAGGCCTGGGCAGGGCTCTGCTTTCCTTACAGAATTCTGGGGTCTGCCTGGGGCTCACATGAGCTGGGCCGCCTGCCCAGGCACCACTGGAGTTGGGGACCACAGGCCAAAGCTCTCTCAGCCTGCAGGAGGGCCAGCCAGAGCTCTCTCCCAGGAGCCCCCTGCCTCCATCCCATTAATCTCTCAACTATGAATGTGTGATGATGGGACCTGGAATACCTTATGTTGGTTTTCTCATTTTGCTCATTGTCCATCAGTGGCTTTGGGATTACGCAAGGGATTCTTCTGGGCATGTGTGAATGCTTCCCAGGCTCGCCCAGCAGGGCTCTTGGGCTCTGAGAGATAAGCACTGGTAAGTATTTACGGCTGTGCCGTCCACCACAGCGGCCATGAGCCACATGTGGCCACTGAGCACTTGAATGTGGCTGGTTCAAACTGAGATGTGCTAAAGTGTCACACCCACTGGATTTCAAAGACTCAGTGTGAAGAAGGAATGTGAAATAGCTCCTTCATCATTTTTTCATATTGACTACACGTTGGACGGACATTTTTGTCATATTAGGTTGAATAAATATATTATTAAAATTAATTAAATTTTGATAGATGGCTACCACAAAATTAAAAATTCCCCTGTTGGCTCACATTTTATTTTGATCTGGCAACATGGGTTTACTGTGACCATGTGCTCTGCGGGGGGTATGTGGCCACGTGTGTATCTGTGAAGTGCCTGACCTGTTGGGAACTTGAAGGATCCCTGCCTCCTGCCCCAACCTCAGCCCAGATCTCTACCTCTAATCCCCAGTCACCTGCTTGACGTGCACTGAGACACTGAAGACCCAGAGCTGAGGTGTGACGCTGCATTAGTCCTTCTTAAAAAGCTAAAGGACAAGTAGGCTCCAAGTCCCCCTGGGCCACGGCCACCGGGGTGGACTGCACTGGCTGGGCCTGGGGCTCCTTTGGAAGTGGCCTGCGGTCCTGGGTCACCAAGTCAGCGGGACATCTTGATATAGGCTCGAGCTAGAACAGACCTTCACAGCAACCCCAGAGGGCTCTGCCCAATGGCCTGTGTCCCCAAGGCCCTGACTCCAGAGTGACTTGTGTCCTCTGCATGTGCTTGAAGGGTAAGGAATACAGTTGTCATGGAGGAGGAGCGGGACACGTCCACTAAGACCAGACTGCACACACATCCCTCGTCCTGAATTCCTAGTGCCTGAGGAGCACACAAATATGTGGCGTGACAATCCGAAGAGCCAAGAGTTAAGCCAACGGACTCCTCAAAGCGGTGCTGTGGGGCCATGCGTTAGCAGCCCCAGGCCCTTCCCACAAGCCAGATACTGCACCAGCCTTGCTGTGGCAGGCCTGCCCCCTGGAGAGCTGCCCCCTCAATTCTCTGACCTCCGAACCTGGCCCCAGATGCCCTGCAGCTGTGGTAGGCTCCAGCCTGGGCCACCCCAAAGGCCTTGCTGCTCCCCTAGCCCTGTGAGCAGCTGTGGCTCTGCCATGTGCAGGGCAGAGGCCATCCGTCAAGGCAGCTGTCAGGAGGATGGCGCTCCCTTCTCCAAGCAGAGAATCAACATGCCAGGGCTAATGATAACGAATGGCCGGGGTGTGCCCATCCCCAGCTTGGGCACTGGCACTCCGGGCGGGGAGCTGGATCCGGGGGAGGACTTGGCACCAGCTTCCTCCTTCACCGCCGCACTGCTCTCGGAGGGCACTGGGGCACCGACGTGTCTCTCCTTAGGCTGGGTCATCAGACTTGGCCGGGGCTCCTGGAGATTCAGGAGCTCTAGGAGGAGCTGAGGGCCTAACACTGGCCTGAGCTGAGAACCACTGAAGACCAGGCAGTTTCTCAGCCTAAAAGCAGAAGCAGGTGACTGAGCAATTGCTCCTTAAAGCACAGGACCAACTGTAGACGGAGAGCCATTGGGCTCAGAAGACCTGCAGGGCCATCAGGCTGGGGCGTGAGTGGAAGCTCCACCACCTTGGAAACAGCCGGGGGGAGGGAGACAGGGAAGGGGAGAGGCTGCTCCTCTTCTAAAAGAGCTCGAGTCCTCCACTTACGCTGGGTGTCACTCCTGATTCTGCCACTTAACTGTGTAATCTTGGGGCGGTCACCTAATGTCTCAGCGCCTCCCTTCTGTCACCTTTAGAAATGGAGAGGCTCGTGGGGGGCAAGGAGGATGGCATAAGATGGTACAGTAAAGCACTTGGGCCGACCAGGCCCACGTCATTTGCTCAAAAACGTGTAAGCCACTTTTATCATCGCAGAAACCTTTCCCAGCCTGAAAGCCCAGGTCCTGGGCAGGCAGGAAAACCTGTCAATCTCCAGGTCTCACCTAATTCTCCTTTTGCTCCAAGGAGGGTGACCCCTCCTTCCCCTGCCGGGTCGAGCTGCAGTCACGACCCTTCCCAGGAAAGACCCTGCTCTGAGCATCTCAGGCCCAGGTGTCAGCTAATCCTTATCCCCTGCTCTGAGCATCTCTGGCCCAGGTGTCAGCTAATCCTTAGGGCTCTGCGGGGTGCAAGGAGGACCCTGGACAGGCTGCTCACACCTGCTCTGTGAACCAGGGCCACACCCTCTTGCTCCATCTAAGGCCACAGACAGCCAAGCTGGCCCCATCACCCTGTCACCTGGGGGACTCTGGGTATGTGCTGTCTCTGTACGGGGCTGAGAGAGACTGAAAAGGAACTTTGTTTGAATTCTCTGGGGCTCGTGCTGGTCTGTCCATCCTTGGTTGTCACCTTCCCACCTGGGCACAGGCTGTGGGTCGGGGTGGGGGCACCCTTCATACCCCGAGAAGACAGGATATGCTCGGTCTCTGGCCGAGGGGAGCTCCCTTTGGGAAAAATGAGAAGCTCTCTGCCGGACATGCTCGTCTCCAAGCGCTTCTGGGCCTGGGTCAGGTTTTGATCTCAGGCCAGTGAGACAGTCTGTGATCGCTGCACTTGCCTGTAATCACTCACAAACCACTTGGGTTTCTGCTGACGGGAGGGAATTTAAAGCCGATCTGACTACCTTCCCATGCTGGGTCAGCCTCTGTGGTTTCTGGGGATTCTAGCTCTGTCACTGTTGTAGACAGTGTTGTCATCGTCATCATCACGGAGACAGAAGAGAAGAATGTTTAAATAATCAACTTATACAACCGAGGTTCTGCTCTGTGGCTAGACTATTTATTCCGAAGGACTCAGAGCAGAGCCTTCTCCTTTCCAAGTGTGTCAGGAGGAAGAGGTCATTGGTAAAGGGTGGGTATTTAAGAACGAAATCAGGACTTCTGGCTTTTTCGTTCTTCAACTTTCCACACCCTCAAGGCATGGCAAGTGGTGCCTGGGAGGACAGGGTCTCAATTTTTCATTCTTCAGCTGTCAGAGCAAGCTCAGTTTGTAATCACTGGGAAAGTGGAGCCGAGGGGCCTCTGGCTGCTGGCTGACTAACCTTCCCGGAGACTGGAAACACAGCACTTCAGCCCCGTCGCCCTTCCTGGAGGCCGCCAGCCCTTTCCTCTCGTGGACTGAACTGCTCCCCCCACAATTGATACGGTGAAGTCCTGACCCCTGATGTGACTGTATTTGGGGACATAGCCTATAAAGAGGCAATAAAGGTTAAAAGAGGTCCTAAGGGAGGGCTCTAATCTGATGGGACCGATGTTCTTACAAGAAGAGGAAGAGATACCAGAGCTCACTCTCCTTGCACGCACAGAGGAGAGGTCATGTGAGGACACAGCGAGAAGGTGGGTGTCCATGACCCAGGAAGAGAGGCCTCACCAGAAACCAACCCTGCTTGGACCTCGATCTTGGGCTTCTAGCCTCCAGAACTCTGAGAAAATAAATTTCTATTTTTTAAGCCACCTACATTGTGGCATATTGTTATGGTAGCCTGAGCTAAAACATCTCTTAAGGAGAGCAGAGAGAAAGCAGGATGGAGAGAAAGAGCAGGGAGGATGAGGAGAGGCAGTACCATGACAAGAGCTTCTGGACTCCCCTGGTCTGAACATAAATTCCGGCTCCAGGGTTGCTGTGGGCCACATCAGCTCTGCAGACGTAAATGGCTGCCTGACTGTGCTGCAAGGCTGAGGTTTGCCCAGGCCTGTGTGAAGCCCAGTTCTGTGCAGAGGCACACCTGTAACCATTGTCGTTCAGATACCTCGCCCCACTGACCATGAGCTACCTGGGTCTTATGTCCCTTGCCTTGCTGGCGTCCAGGCAGCTGGCCCTCCAACCTCCTGGGTGGAGCAGGAGTCCCTGTCCAACGGCTGGGTCAGCACACGTCTCAGCTACATGCAGAGCAGAGCTTCTGGCATCAAAGGCTGCTGAGAGGAGCTGTGCAGCCAAGAGAGCAAAGGCCTCCACCCGGGGCCCAGCAGGGCACTCAGGTCAGGCCCGCTGCTAACGAAAGGGATGACTGCACAGCAGGGCCTGGCTCCTCAGCAAACTTTAATTAAGTGTCCACGTTAAGAGCCTTAAGACAGAAACCCCAGGATCTTCTCCTATAAACTGACCTCTGCATCTGCAGAGGGAACTTTGAGAAAACCAAGAATAAAATTAAGACCAAACTGAAACCTACAAAAAGGTTTTCCGGGATCCCTTCCACTGGCTATGTAACGAGGGAAAGCTGGACACATAACGGCCAGGAGGGCCCCGGACAACGACCGAGAAGAGGGGGCAGCGAGCACAGGGCTGCCGACAACAGGGCAAGGTGGTGCTGACGGGCGAAGGCCGGCTGGCTGCTCTGGAGGGGCCCGAGGTGCTACGTTTGTTTTGGAAGGGGGTCCTTCCTGGCCCTCCGAGAAGCACTAGTTGGTGAGGGGAAAGCAGTGAGTGGCTGTGAAGGAATTCACACACCAAGCTGGGACATCGAGCCAACAGAATGTAGGGAACAGATGGCCCAGACGTGGAAGACCCCTGGCTGCTGCTGGTGACAGATCAGAGCAGTCCCACCAAGGGGCACTCAACTGAGACCAGTCACGGATCTGCGGGGGTCAGCCGAGGGGCCACAGATAATTCTGGGGACAGGTGAAACCAGGGAGCCCTTATGTTCCCAGGTGATGGTCTCCTCCTGGGGACCTTCTGCTTCTTGGGCCACCACCGCTGAGCCCCACCTCTCCCTGCTGGCTCAGTCTGGAAGACAAATCTGGGGCACTTGCCGGGGGGAGGTGGGGAAAGCAGGGCCGAGAAACTTCATGATGCAGGCTCGAGTTTATCCACAAACACTTGGAGAGGACGGTGCCTGACCCACTTTGAGGGGAGCACAGAGACGGCAATAATGTGCGTGGTGGCTGCTCTGAATACACAATCAGAGGGAAGGGAGCCCTGTGGGTCCTCGACAACCCAGACTGAGGAGGGCTGCCGCATTCCAGAGCAGCCTTTATTAGAAAGAATTGGTTTTTTAATAACACCAAATGGGGTGCCCTCAGCTGAGCCAGCTGTTCGTGCTCCCAAGTGGGAGGCGTCTGCCGGGGGAAGTTGGCAATGGGGGTGAAGTAATGATGCTGCCATGGCCCCTTCCAGCCTGAGAGCTCCCTGCCAGGTGTCCCAGGTGGGAGCAGTCTATAGTCATCGGTTTAGCGGCTTAGGGCTCGGACTCTGAAGCCACAGCTGCTGGGCCTGTGGGCACGAAGGATGGCACTTTTGGCTGCATCTCTCCTAAGTGTCCCTGGTCTACTGACGGCTGAGAGAGAGAGCTAGGAGCTAAAGAGAAAGCCCCCGGCCTCTCTGTGAGGTGGGTCTGTGGCTCACTCCTCTCGGGCTCAAGCTTCCTGGAAGGCGGTGAGGGTGGAGGCTGGGGGGCTGTACCGGAGACCAGTGCTGGGGTGGGGCTAGAGGGGGCTGCCAACCACTGATGCTTCAAGATCTCACCGAGGGACACCTGGTGCCACAGTTCTTTCTGGAGGTGGCTTGTGCCACGTCCCTGATCTCCTGGCCAGCCCCAAGGGAGGCTCACTCTGAGGCCACTCCTGTGATGTATTGGTCGACAGAGATGATCATGGTGGGGATGCACGTTGTGGCTGATATCTGAATGCTGACCCGGTGCCAGGCACTGTGCTAACAGCACTTTCTGCATGATCCCATTTTATCTCACGGCTGCTCCATGAAGGGAGTCCTGCCTTTGCCACTGCCGGACAAGGAACCTGGCTGGGGCAGGCTTGGCCTGTCGGTGCACCCTGGGAGCAGACACTACTGGACCTGCACTGAAGGGAACAACAGGAGAACGTAGGATGGTGTGAACAGCCAGCAGATGTAGCACCTGGACCAGAGCCGAAGCCATGGACTCTGGAGCCTGTGGCTGATCTGAAGCAGCTGCCCAGGGGCGAGTGGCTGGACGGCACAGGGAGCCGGTCAGGAAGTCTGCAAAGGCCTGAAGAACAGTCTCACCTGCCAGGACGGCAGCTGGAGACTGTCGTCACACATGTGAATTTAGAGGCATTTTGCAATCCGGGTCTCCCAAACCGACAAGCCTGGTCTCCCCAGAACTTATTTGGGGAGCAAAAGAAATGAATCAGTGTTGGCACCTGTCATACATGTTCTGACATTTTCCTGGACAAGCGGCTATTTGCAAATGCCATCCAATCCTTTAAATCCCAGTCTGGCGGCACAAGGGGCTTCTGGGACTAATGAACTGGAGGAGGGCACAGCGAAGCCCCCGAGGACCCGGCCTAGAGGCTTCTCAGCTCGTCTGAGCTGCGGGCCCTGCTCGGGGCGGGTTCCAGCAATCCTCCTCGGCCTCATTTCAACAGATGGCAGAACAAATTCCTAATTAAGCACAAGAAAGTTTCCGGCTCAGCACGTTTATTTATGATTTTCCGGTCCCTTTGGTGCTCATTCTTCCCTTTTGTCTTCCTAGAACCCAAGCCAGCTTATCGCCACCCCGAGCTCCCCGCTGGGCTCGCTTGGACCGTGTGGGCCCTAATCTGGGGAGAGGGGAGGGCAGCGTGCGCGGGAGCGTGGGGAGGGGTAAGGGCCACGGGGACGCGGCCGCACAGCTGCTTTTCGGAAGCAAAATGAAAAGTGAGTTCGTTGCAAACTGACAACTTTGTGCAGACTTGAGAGGACAAATGGGGTTTTGGTGCTCACTGCCTTTGGAGGAGTTCTAGAGAAATCATTTGGGGTCAGCTTGGGCCAGAGAAGAGACCCCCTTGGATGGCCTGCAAACGTCCAGTGGGCAGACCTCGGTCCTTCCCCAGGCCCCTGATACTGGTGATACTTGGTGGCTCCTGGGGACCCCATAATCTCCGTTCCCTTCCTCCCTCCTGGGGCCATGCTGTTGCCTGGGGTCAGGATGAGGGCAACACCTTCCCCTAGATCCATGAAGAAAAATGCCCGGGTGGCCCCACTGCCCCAGGCAGGGAACTGAAACCTCGGCTAGGCTACAGAGTTTACTTTACTGGGCAATTTCTCTTTCACTTGTGAGGGCTTTGTGTCATAGAGAGATTTACTTCTCAAGCCCAGAGTTCTGAGTCTTTTAGGGAGAAAAATGACCGCCTGGGCTGTCACCAGTGTCACACAGTGGCACTCTGGATGAAAGGCTGGTGGGGAGGGTACCGCCATTTGATTATCTCCCAGATCAAAGGGAGAAAAGAGGCAAATGATTTGCAGAGGCAATGATGACAAGACAACAATGTCACCACCAAACACGAGTGTGGATGACCTTCACGGGCTGGTCTCCACCTCCCGCCCTCGCTGATGCTGGGCACCTCTCTCAAGGCAACCGCTGCCTTGCTCAGCTGCACCAAGGAGCTGCCTCCAGGTGGGGGACCTGGATGATGCCCACTGCAGTCCCTGGGGCTAATTAGCAGCCGCCTTGCTGCCCTGTGGGAGGAGGAGAGGCAGAATGTGATCACGAGGGGCTAGGGCAGCCTGCCGCCATGGGAAAGAGCAGAGGATTTTCTAAAGCAACCGAGCCGCCGATTCCAGTTCATTCAGGCGGAGGGGGGGGACTCCAACAGCAGAATGGAAAGGGGCAAGGGCTGTTCTGAGGCCCCTGGGCCCTGCTGGGCTGGAAGCTCAGGGCCTCCTCTGCAGGTGGGAGCTGAGTCTGCCCCGGGTCTGGGGGCGCCTCGTATGCTGTACCAAGGCAATCGCTCCTTACTGACTGTCACCTCCTCCTCTCCCTTACAGTCTCCTCCCTTTCAATGAACGTATTGCTCAGCAGACACAGACAGGACTTCGTCACACTAAACAGGCACCAGCGTGCTACGGAAGCTACTAAGTGTCATTATCCAGCGGCCATCCCCTCGTGGGGTGACGTAGGAATCCATCATGCCAGCTAAAGCACGGGCGTCCCCTCGCCCCTACCCACCCTGCTCCTGCCCTCCCTGTGAGCGAAAGGGAACAGGAACCAGCCCCTTCTCACTGTTGATGCAGTAGGCCAAGGACAGCCAATCCCGAGCAGGGCAGGGGCCAGACTTCAGGACTTTGGGACCCGGCTGCAGAGAGCGGCGGAGCTGGGACGACAGAGTTGGCCAGGGAAGTGAGGAAAAAGAATATTTTTCTCCAAATACTGCTTTACTGGGATCACTAGGTCTTCCAAGCGCTTATAAGCAGGAGAATGTCGGACGCCCCATGATTCTGATCCTCGATGATCCCAACGTTTGGAAACAATCCCCCCGGCACCCAAGGAGGCCCCATTCCAATAGCCTATCCTTGGAGCTAGGCGATCCTCACGTTCTATGATGAAGTCTCATTTTTTTTCCCAGGTAGTCACGTTAATTGTACCCAGGGCCTGAGAGTTTGTGAATGAAATCTGGGAAGAGCACCCTGTAGGTGAGCATAGGATCAGACCAACCGAATGGGGAAGACAAGGAATCCTGCCCCATCCAGGTACAGGACACGGGTCCTCCCACCCCTCGTCTCAGCTGGATGGTGAAGGACAGGCTCATCAAGTTTCAGAGGCCCCAAAGCTCACACACCAGACAACTAAGTCCTGCTCATTTTCTTGCAAGGAAGGACCCAGAATGGGAAGAAGTTATAAGCTGGCAAGTTTGGCTCAAGACAAGTCAGAACTTTCTAGCACTGACAAACATCCCTCCGAGTGGGAGCCTTCCCCAGCTATGAGCTCCTGGGCTGAAGGCCACCCCATCCACATGCTGCAGAGCCTGCCCCTGCAGGGCCGGGGGCTGGGCTGCGTGACTGCCACGGTCCCTTCCAACTGAAGATGCCAGGACTCCCGTGATGTGGTGGCTCCTTACACCAGGATCTTGTAAGCCCGAGTGCAGGGAACCAGGGACTAGAGGTGCCAGAAGCACCAGAAATCACGTGGATGGGAAAGTGTCCCGAGCTCGGTGATCTAGCGCTGAGTGCTAGCATGGAATGAGGAGCAGCACGCACCCCGAGTTCCGAGTGGGGCGGAATGCGGAAGGAAAGGGAACTGGGGAGCAGGGTCAGGAAGGAGGAGTCATAACCTCGGGTCCCTCTGGGACCTGTGCCAAGGGCAGGTGAAGTCCTGGGGAGCACCCGTGGGGGGACCTGGAGGCTGAGCAGACCCACTGTGCCAGGTCCCTCAACCATAACAGCAACAGCGCTCTTTGCTTTTAGACCAAAACAAGCGTACAATTGATCCCAGAGCTTGTGCCAGCTTTCAGGGGTGGCAGGGACCCCACCCCCTCCTGTCCTGGGTCAAGGAGTGTCAGCAGCCAGGCCTTTCTGGGTGGGATGCTGTGGTGGAATGCAGGAGGTCCTTCCAAACTCCCCGAGGAGAGTGGTGCTCTTGCTTAGTGGGGTGTTAGTCATTAGAAAGCATTGTGGATGGGGTGCCTTTCCATATCCTGGTGGCCAGGGACACAGAGGTGGCTGCCATGGCCTGCGGGGTTTTATGCACAGTGTAACCATGAGAAGGCAGAGTGGTGCTGCCCGTGTGCCCTGAAGGGGGAAGAGCCTGGCCCAGGCCCTCAGGAGCCCAGACCCAACCTGTGCACTGGTGGGGATCCAGCACAGGTGTGTGAAAAAGGCTGGCTCCAGAATCAGCAGTCCCGGGCCTAGCCCCATACTAGGTCCATCCATACTATGTGACCTCAAAGTTACTTATCGTTTTCAATACTAATTTCCCCACTGGTAAAAAGGCAGGCAGAGCACCTGCCTCCTCATACGGCTGTCTCAGGGAAAGTTAAGGAAGGGACGAGGGGAGAAAGGGCAGAGACGCCAGATGTTTCCTAGACTCACCGATCCATCTCATCAGGGAGGTCAGGATCTGCAGGTACTTGGTCTTCTGGACGTCAAAGAAGGTGAAGGGTCCGAGAAGGAGAGTGAAGACAGCCTGGGTGATGAAAGCAAGAGTGAGGGGGTGCAGAGGCCGGGGCGCACGCAGCACACTGTGTGTGGGGAGGACACACGGTTCACGCACCCCCCACCCATGGCTGCTCCTAACCCAGGTGTGTATCTGGACCGGAGGAGGCTCCCAGGAGTCAAACAGCATCACTGGGCCAGTTCCCAGAGCCTGGGGTGCAAGAGCAATCCAGAGCTGTGCTTCTCTGGGCCTCCTCACACTCACTGTCCTGAGACTGCTTTGTAGGCCGGCCCTAGGGACACATCCTAGGGACACTGCCTGCCTGCTTCTCATCTCTTCAGCAAGGACTGACAATGCATGGGCTGGCACTGGGCTGGGCACGAGCACGGACTAGGTGTAAGATGGCAGGAAGGTGAGGATCTGAAAGAAACACCAGGCACACCTCGGGCCCTCACAGTTTACTGGGAAGAAAGGACACGGAGAGGAGGGGATGCAGAGGCCCTGACAAGGCAGCACAGTGGAGAGGACACCATTCCGAAGGGTTCAGAGGGAAGGATTAATCAGAATGTCATTAATTAGCAACTTATTTTTTTTTGGTGAGGAAGATTGGCCCTGAGCTAACGTCTGTGCCAATCATCCCCTATTTTGTATGTGGGATGCTGCCACAGCATGGCTTGATGAGAGGTGTGTAGGTCTGCGCCTGGGATCTGAACCCGTGAACCCCGGGCTGCCAAAGTGGAGTGTGTGAACTTAACCACTATGCCACTGGGTCAGCCCCTACAATGTTTTTAACCTAAAGAGAAGGGAAGCCTGGAGAATCAGAGCCAGTGGCTTCCAGGGCAAACCTCTCAGAGAAACATCCTGGACCAAGAGAAGGGGGCACATCCAGGAAAACTGGGACTGGAGAAGTGTGGGGTTGGGGAGGGGTCCGGCCAGAGAATTGGGTGCCTGCTGGCACTGGTCCCCTGGGTTCTCTTCCTCTTTGGAGAACATGGGAAAGCACGTGTTTACTTAAAAAAAAGAACAGATTAGTGGTTACCAGACAGGAAGGGGATGGGGGGAGGGCAAAAGGGGCACATACGTATATACAGACACTGATGTATAATAATGTATACCTGAAATTTACACAGTGTTACAAGCCAATATGACCTCAATAAAATAATTAAGAAAAAAAAAGGAATTGAAACCCCACCTTAGAAAGCTGATCTCTGGGAAATTTGAACTCTCTTTGGGGGTAAACATGGCACAGTAGAGCCCGGGGCTGGGAGCTAGGGGAGGTTAGGGTTTCCATGCCGAATCAGTTGCTCAGGGAGCAGAGGAATTAAAAGCTGCTGGTTGGAGTTACTATGATGGTACCATTTCCAATCTGCTCCTCGGCAGCAGCAGAGGCATCAGACCTTATTAACATTTACACTGTGCCATTTCATCACGTTAATGCTAATGACACTCACCAGAGACGCGGCAGGCGGCTCGGAAGCCCGAATGTGGGGAGCGGGGCCCACGTTGGGGAGTCAGGCCTGGCCTTGTGACCTGGGTGAATACATCACAGCTGCTCAGCCTGGCGGCCAGTCCTTGGCTCCCTGGCTCCCCCATGACAGGCAGGCGGGAGTTCCCAGGGAGGGGGCTGGGCCCGACCCTCCCCTGCCCCCATCCACAAGGAGAGCAGGATGTGGGAGAGGCTGTGACCTCTTATCCAAGTCCATTATCACTGTGAGAATGAATGACATGAAAGACTAAAGTGCCGCTTAAGGAAAAGACTCTAATTAGCTGGGGTGAATAAGGCCTCCTGGCAGCCACCAGGGCTGGGAGACTTCTGGAAGGAAGAGATTTCTGCTGGGGGCCTAGAACCAGCCCTGCTTCCATTCAGGAGATGGGGGAGGAGAAGCCTTTCCATCAGGCTTAGGGGTGGCTGGGGAGGCACAGGAAAGGGACTCTCCTGGCAAAAGAAATAGGGAGCCTTCCTCAGCCCCCTCAGGCCCAAGGAGAGGGGCTGGGGACACAGCGAGGCACAGAATCACCCACTCTTTGAGGAGCAAGTCTGTATGCAGCACCATCAGCCAGTCATTTAGGAAAATTACCACTTCAGGGAAACTTTCCACTGATGAATTTCTCTTTTGAAGGATGGGAGAGGGAGATGTCATGCGGAAGAATAAACACACAGCCACTTGCCGCAAATGTTTCCAAATAACCGTGGCCTGCTGGAAACCAGACTCCCGGTGTGCAGGGGGGCCTGGTGTTAGGGTGCTTCACCTCTGACCTGCAATGAGTCCCACTGAAAAGAGGGTACTCCAGTTGTGTGCGTGCTGGAAATTTTCTTGGAGGTGGCTTTTGTGGGAGGTCAGATCTCTGAAGCCTAAAGACTGGTTTTTAAAATGTTCCACTATGTGAAAACAGGGAGATGGCAGAACCAGTCCCAAAGGCAGGCAGGGAATTCTCCTACTACAGGCTGCACGGGTCCTTTCCTCCAGGAGTCCTTTCTCAGACACCAAATCCATCTTCGTCCTCCTCCTCGGCAGATGTTTATCAAGGTCCTATTACATGAGGCCTTATTCCATAAAACCCTGTAGGGTGGGATCCCAGCCCGCTGAGAGCATCTCTCTTCTATTTAAAGAGACCAAGCACATGGACACATCTCAAAAAGGTAGAATGAGAAGTGTATATGAGGTGCCAACTGAGTGAGGGGGAATATGAGTCTAGGGGGGGCAGAATGAGGGTCCACATCCACGTGGCACTCTCATATCCAGTCCTAGGGACAGCAGGTCAATCCTCAGAGCAGGAACTGGTGGTAAAAGGCTCTTTTAGAAGATCTGGCCAACAGCTGTGACATCCACGTCTGGATGGCAGCTGGGATGTGGTTTCTTTTTCTTCTAATGCTCAGGAGCACAGACCAACCGCACCACTCAGAAAGGCGCTGGGCCCACTTAGAGCAAATACTCACAGACTGCCAGACAGCAGGCCTTGCACGGGGCTGCTCGCTCACGCATCAGAGGGCGCCCAGACCAAGAGACGCAGCACAAGCTGGGACTAATTAAGGAACAGGTGTCCTCTGCAAATTGGTTAGAGCCAGACTCAGCACTGCAGAGGCCAGCATCCGGAGTGGGAAAGGACAGAGGATATGGAGCCGCGGCACGTGCTGCCACACCATGACGTGGCTACGAGTTCTTTGGAAGAAAGAAGACACAGGGGCAGAAACGACCCCAGTGTCCCGATGGTCCAGTGGGGACAGAGCTAAACTCTGAAGGCTGAACAGCCAAGCGTGGCACCGTGTTTTCCCTTCTTTTTTTCAAAAAGAGAAATAAAAAGCCAAAAGACAGCCTATCCTCCTGAGTCTTCTTGTCTAGCCCGTATGACATTATAAATTAGCTGGCTCCTGAGCAATTTTCCAACCCCCAAATGCCATTGATCAGTTCACGCGCAGTCTCTGTTCAAGGACTCTCCCGGCCCAGTTCATTACAGGAGGCAGGGATACCAACTGCTGTAGCCAAACGCGTTTCTTACAAAAAACAAAAGAAAGTATAATTCTTTGGTTTCTGATGAAATCTTCAAACTGGTCACTGGGAATAAAGTCTGAGACAGACCTTGGAGGGTGCACATGGGGCTGCTTGTGTCTCTCTTTCTCCTTGGGTTGGTGAGTTTAGATGTCACCAAAGGCCCCACGGCAACCCTGCCAGTCTTGTGGACACAAGGGCACTGCCAGCACTGCTTGGCACGGCTTTGACGGTGTTCCGGTGGCACTCCGGATTGAACACGGCTGCCCCTCCGCCTGCGCCCTTGCAGGTCAAGCATACCACCCGCCTCCAGTTGCTCTGGTTCCAAACTCCCAGCAGTCTCTGACCCCTTCCTTGCTCTGTGCTGGTGTCCTGTGACTGCTGTAACTTGGTGGCTTGAAACCACAGAAATGTATTTCTGGCAGTCCTGGAGGGGAACCGGGGAGCAGGAGGCAAGGGCTCTGAAGCCTGCCCGGGGGAGGGGGACGGGGGGAGGATGCGGTGGGCTTCATGGAGGAAATGACATCTAAAGCAGGAGGAATAGGCAAAGGACTCCCTTGGGAATCTGCCCCGATCCCTTGGTCCCTGTCCTCTCCCTCCTGGCCCAGAGGCATCTGGTGCCAGTATCATCTCCTCACACTCAGCCCCGACCCTACCTGCTCTTGTTCAACTCTTAAGGGCTTGTCATTTCAGAGAGGACAAAGTCCAGTGGCCCCGTGATCTGGTTCCAGCTACCTCGACTCTGAAGACAGCACCCTCAGAACTTACAGTCCAGCAGCCCTGGGCCATGAGTCCCTGGTGTGCCCAGCATCTTCCTGCCACTGGGCCTTTGCTTGGAAAGCCCGTCACTCCATTTCTTTTCTTTTTTTTTTTTTAATTTTATTTTTTCCTTTTTCTCCCCAAAGCCCCCAGATACATAGTTGTATATTCTTCGTTGTGGGTCCTTCTGGTTGTGGCATGTGGGACGCTGCCTCAGCGTGGTTTGATGAGCAGTGCCATGTCCGCGCCCAGGATTCGAACCAACGAAACACTGGGCTGCCTGCAGCGGAGCGCGCGAACTTAACCACTCGTCCACAGGGCCAGTCCCCTCATCACTCCATTTCTACCGTCAATGTCCTGCACCTGTGAAGTCCCACTCAGAAGTCTGCTCCATCACCCAGCTGTTGCCTTCCGATTCCCCTCACTGGAATCAGCCGTGTTTCCCCCACGAGCCCTCGGCTGGCTCCTCCAGGCAGCAGCTGCAGACCCTGCACATCCTTGCTCCCAACAGCGCTTGGCGCAGGAGGATGGAGCAGAGTGGTGCACACGCCTGGAGGACGGGGCTGGTGGGGAGGAGCCACATTTCTCAAGCCTCTGCCAGACATGAGACCCAAGGACAGGGGAACAAGGAGAGTCCTAATCTAACCCCCAGCGCTCTGTCCACCAGAGTCTGGAAGGAAACCCACCCGTCAGAAATCCGGGTCTGAGCGACGCGGGAAATGCTGGTATGGGCTGTGCCTGGAGATTCCCTGGACAGGACAGTGGCTTTGCTGAGACCCTGAAGTACAGACGCTCGCCTGCCTGAGCCAGCTGGCAGCTGGGAACCAAAGGCCCAGTCACTGACTGGAGCCACCACTTCCCTCTTGGGAGAGGTTTGGAGCGGTCTGAACAGTCCGCCCCAGCTACGGAATGGGAGAAACACACGCGGGGCTACTTAAGGGAAGGGATCTTTAAATCAGGAACTCTCCACTCAGACCTGCTGAGGCTGCGCCGTGTTCACCACCTGCCTCCATCTTCTCGAGTTTTAACCCTACGACCCACCACACTCAAAAAGAAAGGCTCCAACGCAACTCAGTCCTGCTTCACACACTAAAGGAGGCCAGGACCGGCCACATATCACGTTCCCTGTTTAACTGTACAAGATGGGAAAGTGGGAGTGAGTGTGTCAATGTCAGAGCACAAAAGTAATTGTCCCAGTCCCCAAATTTCTCTGCAGGTTTAGCTGGTCAGAGAAACAAACTGAAAATTTAAATTTGGTGCTCGTCCCAAATTAAACTCCAACGTAACAGTGGCAAAGTCCCTGGGTCCCGCCTTCTGCCTGCGCATCTCTCACATCAGCCCCCACCCTGTCTTCCCAGCTGCCGTACTTGTGAACGACCCCGTCACATCCAAGGCGTCCTACGGTAACGTCACCGCCCAGTGCTGCAGGTCCCCCTGCGCTTTACAAAGTGCTCACACACGCACAGTTTTGTGTCACGCTCACGGCCATCTGCAGGGTCACCAGGCAGGTGACAATGACTCATTTCACTGATGAGAGGGCTGAGGGGCCAGAGAGGTTTGGTGACACGGTAAGAAAGTGGCAGAGGGGAATGGAAATCTCCTGACCCCGTCCCTCTGACGTGTGCCCGGCATCCTGCGTGAGGCTGCCCTCCCCTCCGACACCTCCTGTCCCCACATCAAGCTGTGTCACCCTCATGCCTTAAGCCTCGTGACTCCTCCTGCCGGCAAAGACTTTCCCCTCTGCCTTCTTCATTGCCCTCCCCTTGGAAGCCCTGCTCCAGTGCTGGTCTCCTCCACAAGTTCCTTCAAATGTTTTAAGCCTCCCTGGGGGCTCGTTACTGAACGACAAACCCACAGTCGGTACTACATTACTTATTCTTGCAGGTTCTGACTTGCTTCTTTCTCATGGGTTGATTTTGTGCCCCTGGCTGGGTGGAAGCATCCTTGCTTGTCCTAGCACCTAGAAGGGTCGGTGCACGTGAGATGCTCAGTAAGCATTTGCAGATACGCTGAATTTGGTGGAGGAAGTGCCTGGTAGAAAGGTATAATCCCGCAGTGGGGAGGGGGCAACCCCAGTCTTGCTGACTTGCCTTGTACCCTCCACCAGTCCTTCCTGCCAGGGGCAGCGTCTGAGCTGGCAGAGCCAAGAGCATGCAGGTATGCAAAAGTCACCAGCTCTGCCTGAAAGCAGTTCACTGTGTCAGGGAAAAAAACTCTCCTCCCAAAACAATTGTGAAATCAATAGGCTTTGACTTTGGAAGAGCAAATCGAAACAGCATTGCTCTGGGCGTCCCCGTGGGTTTCAGGGGATAACGATACTTAGCCGGAGCGAAGGGGGAAAGGCGCATCTGACAAGAGCCCGGAGACTCGGCTGCCCACCGTCGGAGCATCTCCTGGCAGCCCCACCAAGGAAGGGGCTCGGACTCCCGTAGGCTGTGACCACTCTGAGAATCCGCTTGGCCCCGAGAAGAGGGGATGTCACAGAAGAAACCTAAAGTCAAAACCCTGGAGGCTTTCAAAGGAGCAATATTCTTCTTCCCATGCCTGCCACTGGGGACACGGATTCAGTTTCCAAACAGTCACAGACGAGCCACCTGCCAGTTCTCCTCTTACAGAACAAAACCAAAGCCCCCCCCCATCCTCTTTGCTGTCATCTTCTCTCCTGCTGGGAAGAGGTGGAGTGGCCTGCAGCTTCGGATCAGAACTTAAGCCTGGATGAAATCCAACAATACCTGTAGTCCACCTCCCTCCCCTCAAAAAAGAGGGGGGAGATAGAGGGCGCACCGTTCTTGGAGGAAAGGGAAGGCAGGAGAGGATGATGTGCCAAAGTGGGGGCCACCATCCAGGACAAATGTCCTAAGAACCTCTGAGCAACTCCACGGGACACAGAGCCATACACCTTCTGCCGCAAGTGAGACAATATTCTAGAAGGCAGGCGGGGCACTCAGCGGACTGTTGACCCGATCAAGGCAGGGTCCCTCCCAGCCCTGCCCCCGAACCTAGACGTGAGCGAAGGCCGCATCCCGTGGGGATGAAGGCCAAAAGGTCAAGGAAGCCAGCAGGGGTCAGCAAAGCACAAAGGTGCTGCTTCTGTGGTGTTCCCTCATTCCGGGGCAGGGGCCGAGAGAACGCTTGGATGCGAAGCAGGTAACCCTCTGCCACACCGGCTACTATGAACACTGACGAGGCAGCAGGCTGGGTAGCTTGCTAGATGGCCAGTCCTCAGAGAGCCTGCTTATTTATTTCCCTTTAAAAACAAGCGACTTTTTTTTTTGCTTTGTAGTGAGATGGAGCTTCCAAGAGACAAGCATTCAGGCCTCAGCAGCTTTCTCTTCACTCCACCTGTGGCTCCCAGAGTTTCAACATAAAAGGCCAGTAGCTGCCCTTAGAGGCTGCTTGCTCTAGGCGTGGGGGGACTGGGATTTCTCTGTTAATTTTGCAGGGGTGACGAAGCAATAAGTCTCGGGATGTTGAATGGTGAAACACTGCCTGGTCTGCCCTAAACACACAGGGATCTATTGGGGCTGACCATGGAATACATGGGCTTGGCACACGCAGGGCACACAGGAGCTAGTTCAGGTGGAGATGGTAACACACCAGTGGCACAGCTGAGCTCTCTGGACCGATCCTGGAGGTTATTTCAAGTAAGAAAGAAAACGAATACCCAGATTATGAGGCTGTCCTTGTTAGGTACTAGGGGTTAAGAGTTAATTGGGGTTAATAGCAACTCAGCATGAACTCATCCCCATGGGAACTGAACCTCCAATGCGTCCTTGAAGTGCAGTGCAGAAATTCAAGGATTCTATTTTTATTTCTCAAGTGGCTGTGAACATCTTGGTTTGGAGTTTTTATTTTCCCAACTTGAGTTACAACGTCTAGGGATTCATCCACAAAAACGGAGGGGAGTTCTGAGGTCGCAAAGGACGGAGGAGAGACTGTAGGCTTAAGGGCCACGTGCACAAGGGTGGGGGGTGCGTCCTGATGTTGCCCCAGCTAACTGAGACCCTGCAGCATTAGCGAACTTCTCAAAGCACATTATGTGCCCACAGAACGTATTCGATAAACAACAGCCCTGGCCGCCTGACCCCAACAAGTATCAGGATACACCCCACTATCACACCTCTTCTGTCCTCCAAACATCCCAGGTGGGGGAATATGAAACAACTGAAGCCAAGTGAGGACCTCCAGCCCAAGAGTGTTGGGTCAATACTCTTCTTACTGGACTTCCCTTACCTCCACCCAAGTTCAGTAATGGTCTAAACGCTCTTTAGAGGAGTTCCAGTTCTTCCAACCAAACACGAAGGATCAGTCATCATGCAGAAGATGACCGTGAGAGACCGAGAACACGTGCTGGGCCTGAAGCTGCATCGGCAGCGTGCGTGTACCAAGCCAATGAACCATCATTGCAGCTTATTTGCCAAGACCCTATGATGAGATGCATCATGCCATCTAGAGGAGGTCGTCTGAGTTCTGCAGAAGGACTGGCACTTTCACACGAACCTGTGAGAATGAGGTTTCAGAAACAACCTTCCCCCACAGGACGGAAGATGAGCAGCAACCTTCTAAAGACCCAGCCCAGTGAGGGGCTGACCCAGAGAACGTGAGGAGCCTTGTTGTGGGAGAGCGGACTTCTGCCAGGACAGGCTGCTGGGCTTCAGACACCCACCCAACCACGATGGAGACGCTGCCACAATCTTTCACCCACCGATTCCTCGAATATCGTTTACCTAGTGGAGGATGAGTAAGGAAGACAGACGGAGGCCAGAACGCCTCTCAGCGCACTTACCCACTCCACAGCAGTGACTACAGTCTGCCCGACACCTTCGCAGAATGTGCTGCTTAGAGCAAGTTACCACATCTTACTATCCCTGGCCACCCACCCCCTAAGCCCTCACCCAGAAGGTACTTGGAGGTGCTTGCTGAATGGATTGAAAAACTGAAAGATTGAGGTGATGCATGAAGATAAAAATGGAGAGTTGATGCCTAGATATTCTAAAGAAGCGTGTGCTTGCTGAGCACACAAGTCAGCTCTGTAAATCCAGCTATTATCTCATGACACCCTTCAGCAGAAGACCAAGTCTGCTCACGTGAACTGGTTCAGCCTCATTCTGAGCGAGGGAGTGTGAGACATGTAATACCTGCAGCTGTCATCAAAGGGCAAGTGTGCACTTGCTGGAAGATGCTGAGCCTGAGAGAGGAGGGTGCTGGGTCCCAAAGGCAACAATGAGCTGAAAGTTAAAGATTTGCAGGGAGTTAAGCACCCCGAGCCACAGACAGAGGCACGAAACCAAGCCCACAGGCAGGAACTCAACAGCCAATCCTACTGTGGACCAGGGAGCTGGCCAGGAGAAAAGACTTGACCCTATGCCCGACTGAGAGGAGGATGGAACTCCTGGCACCTTCCTGGCAGGGATGCGGACTGGACGGTGAGGTCACATCTGAACAACTCCTGCCAAAATACCAGTGAAAATGTTATTTGTCTCTGATACCAAGGAGCCTGGGTGAATGATGTTGGGAAGAAACCACGGAAAGGGTGGCTTCCCCAAGCCCGCACACAAGGACAGCTCCAGCTGTTGCAGGACCAGAACACCGCCTCCCAGAGGATAGGAATTCAGGCGTTTTGTGGCTGGGAAGAGGTCGGCATGGAAGAGAATGGATGAGAGCCTTCTGGACAGAGCCAAGGGAATACCTGCTTCCAGGCCAGCAGTCGAAACGCAGCCTCGATCCGGGCGGCGGGGGATGAGAGCGCCTTGGGCTGCCCGCACCAGCTGAGAGGTGAGGTCTGACACAGGACAGTCCAGGCCCCCGGGGCATCGCTCAGCCACTCTTGAGGAGTCTGCGTGATGCCGTGCTCAGCCCTGTCGGCCTGGACACAAGCAGGGCACTTGGAAGGCAGCTCTTGGGCTCGCTCTACTACGCCCCAAACACCCCGACAGAAAGGCCACCTTACACTGTTTGACAGTTGAAAACATCCCCAGGGCCGTTCCTCAAAACCTCTGCTTTCCTTTTTTCAAGGCAACTGGAAACAGGCAGACGTAGGAAAGAATCTAAACAACCTCCTTTCCTGCCTGATACCCCTTCTCTAGACACCCCCTGCCCCACTCGTATGAGATAGAAACTCCTTACTCAAGAGCCTGAGGTTCGGAACCTATCTTTACGGTTTTTGCTCTGGGAGGAAAAAAACTGAGCATGTCTCCTCCCTAACCCATAGATGGTGAAAAAGAAAGGTTGGGAAACTCACCCCAAACTTCTGTTATCGAGCAGCATGATGTCTTACCTAGGAGCCTGGCTGCTTGACTCAGGGTTTTTTTTTTTTTTTTTTTTTTTGAGGAAGATTAGCCCTGAGCTAACATCTGCCACCAATCCTTCTGTTTTTGCTGAGGAAGATTGGCCCTGAGCTAACATCCATGCCCTCTTCCTCTACTTTATATGTGGGACACCTGCCACAGCATGGCTTAATATGTGGTGCACAGGTGTGTGCCCGGGATCCGGGCTGCCAAAGCCGAGAGTGTAAACTTAACCAGTAGGCCACTGGGCTGGCCCCACTTAACTCAGTTTTAAAGACGGTGGGAAAAGGAGCTACCTGGCAAGGAGTGAAATGTCACGACCCACTGAGGGCTCCTCAGCACAGGGCAGCCCGGCTGCGCACCACCAGAAACGGTTCACGCGCCCTGACCACCGCTGGAGGGAGCTGTCTTTCCAGAACGCACACCGTCGCTCCATCTCTATCATGTCACAATTCCCTCTCATCCCGGCCTTTGGAATCAGGACAAGTCCCACACACCTAGTCCAGCTATCACCCCCCTCAGCATCTCCAAGCCCCTAGTTGGGAGATGGTTGGGGGGCCACAATCTGAGGGGATGCAGTTGGCAGAGAGGGACAGGTCTGTCCCTGAACAGGCCACTCTTACACCCAGAGCCTTCCCCTGCTTCCTGACATTCCCTAGGAGACTGGTCCATCACTTGGAGAAGGCTCTGCCTTGGGGGCAGGGAAGAAAGAGGCTCAGAGAAGGGCAAGAGAACCAAGATCGCTGAGCACCTACTGAGTGCCCAGACATGACAGCATCTTCCACCTAAGATCTGTTTTCAATCCTGACACCTTGTGAATTGCTTATTGTCTTCATTTTAGAAAACTGAGGTTGGGGGATTAACTAATTTGTCCACAATTTCATAACTACTAAGATCTGAACTCAGGTTGTCTGTATCCAGAGCCCATTCCCTCTTTAGGGCACTTAACTGCCTCCCTGAGTATGGCGCAGAGAAAGGTCTCTCCACCAGCCCCTGCACGCCCCATCAAGGCTGGTTCCCTGGGGGGAGGGAAGGAGGGCTGGGCTGGTCCAGTGGCGTCAGCCTGGCACGGCTGCTACCTCCCTTGTCCTCTTATTGGATAAGCCTGTGCTCTTTCTCAGCTGAAAAGCCAGATGGTACCTGGTGGTGGGCAGAGTTCCAAGGATTCGATGCCAGAGCTGCAACCTTTGTGGTTTGGGGAGAAAAGATAAATATTGTGGAAAACCCACATAGTCACTCACTTAATGATTCTAGGCCATCGGGGTGTATAAAGGACAGCCTGGTTCCTCACAAGTGTGAGAGATGGAGTCCACACCCACACGTCCAGGTGGAAAGACCGACAGGCTGGATCTTGAACCAGGCGGGCTTCAAGCACATGACAGGTGCTGGGGTGGGACAGAGGGTGTGTGTGTGTGTGGGAAGTGGCATGAAACAGGGGGAAGGCCGGGGGTCTGCCTGCAGAAACAGACCTGACTCTGGAGCCGGCACCTGTTCTAACACTTCACTGCTCCCATTTCAGGCACCAAAGAAGAGGTGGCAGAGAGAGGGAAGGGTGGTGAGCCATCCTCGACTTCCTGGAACATGGACAGCTTCTGACTGCTCCCCTCTACCGTCAGCCCCCAAAGACAGGGGGCCCCCAAGCGCTTGCTGAGGGGGAGCTTCTGTCCTGGCAGCGACAAGCAGAGGATGACCTGCACCTCTGGGAAAGGAAGGGCTACCTGGACACGGAGCTTTTCTGGCCAGAGCAGTGGCCACCAGCTGTGTGCCTGCTGAGCCCTGATGGTGGGACTCGCACAGGTGCCCAGCCACAGACCCTGTAGCAGTAGCATTCTCGGAGCAACTCCCCAGGGGTGAAGCACCCTGCCGGCTCCAGACAAAAGGTGGATAAGGCACAGCCCAGCTCTCGAGGAGCTCACAGTGAGGCCGAGGAACTGAATACGTGTGAAAGTCCAATTAACACCATGGCGGGGGCCTAGGGGAGAGGAGCATGGGCCCAGGTATTTTGGGAGGGGCCCCGAGCTCAGGCTAGAACAAGCATGTACGCCTCAGACTCTGACGCCAGGGGAAGGCATGCGAGAGGCAGAGCCTGGAAAGCGCCCAGCCAGGGTGGGACAGCAGTGAGGGGAGACTGGAGCAGACCACGCCACCTGAAGAGTTTAGACGTTGCCTGATGGAGAGGAACTTCCAAAGGGTTTTAAGCAGGGAAATGGCAGCCAGATTTACCTAAAACCAGGGCCGAGAGAAGGAAATACAAGAATAGAAAAGCCTCACGATCTTGGGGCAATCCTCGTGTTGCAAGGCGGCCAGGCCTGGACACAGGGAGGGGGCTGTGGCGAGCAGCCTCTCTGGGGACAAGTGCACCAGGTACCCAGGCTCCGAGGCTCTCTAGGAGCGCCTAGATGAGATTCCTCTCTGTTCTAATGGGACGAGGTTTGAAAGGGACTTTAATCGTTTGAACTGTACGTTCTTGGGGGCAGGGAGAGAAAGCATGGCAGGGACGTCCCCGTCCAGCTGGGCTGCAGTGACAGACAAGCAAAAATGCCGTCCCAGGCCCTGGCAGCGAGCCCCGTGGGAGCCAGAGCGAGGAAGGTGCACGTGTCCAGGGCAGGCTCCAAACAAACCCTCTAGAGCAAAAAGAAAACAGGCCTGACAGGGGAGGCAGGCGATGGAGTCTGAAAGCTCCGGGGCTGCCACCTCCCCCTCGCTCTCCTTGGGCTCTGGGAACAGACGCAGAGAGGAGCACTTTTCCAGGCACCGCAGGCTTGGTTTACTGGGTCTCACTCTTTAGCCACTGAAATCTTTCCCCAGAACATCAAAACTAGGTCTGCGTTGGGGCTGGCCCCGTGGCCGAGTGGTTAAGTTCGCGCGCTCCGCTGCAGGCGGCCCAGTGTTTCGTTGGTTCGAATCCTGGGCGCGGACATGACACTGCTCATCAAACCACGCTGAGGCAGCGTCCCACATACCACAACTAGAAGGACCCACAACGAAGAATATACAACTATGTACCGGGGGGGCTTTGGGGAGAAAAAGGAAAAAATAAAATCTTTAAAAAAAAAAAAAACTAGCTCTGCGTCTTGGCCTATTCTGCTGGATGTCAAGGAAGGGGAGGGATGGGTACATGGCATTACCTCCCCCAGGCTGTGCCTGGAGAGGCTGGGCCTGGGTGACATTATTCGGCTACCTCACATACACGAAGCCTTTTTCTTGACCACATGACCCTGGGGCTGGGGAACAGCTGTTGGGGCCAGGTTGGGGTCTGGTCCTTATGGGTTCTTAGAACAAGAGGACTTGAGGGGAACAGGTGGGTTGGTGAGCGCTCTGTACACCGTGGACTGTGCTGTGAGTGACAGGAGGAGGGGTGCCTCTGGGCCATCAATCCTGTCCCTCAGCTTCCTTGGAAAAAAGCACCCACACCCGCAACCACCTGATTCTGCTGGGAATTAAGCAGCAGAGATACATTTGGTGATTGGCAGTGTGGGTGCCTCACGGACCTTAGAACCTGCAGGGTTGTTTGCCCTGGAATCTAATTGCTTTTGGTGCCTCTGCCCCGGGGACACAAGGAGGCAGAGCCACTGTGTCACCTCAGCTGCCCGGCGTTTGTGCACGGCTCGCTGAACGAGAGGTGCCAGGTGATCACTGCAGAGCTTGTGGCACCTTCCCCTCCTCGTTCCACACTGCCGGCCTGTCTCTGCGCAGGAAGAGATGGCAGTGGGAGCGCTCCATGCTGGAGCCGGAGGGGAGGGACGGAAGGCAGTCAGGTGCCCAGAACACAGAAGCCCCGCAGAGAGGAGCCGCACAGGCCGGGCTGGCTCCACCCCTTCCCTGCTGACGCCATCCTCGAAATAGATGGAAGGGAGCAGGATTCTTTGTCGGCACTGAGCAACCTGCGAGGTGGGGAAGGAGGGGAGATGGCATGTCAAGCCGGCTGGTTAACGAGCTCTGTTTACTTGGGTGTAAAAAATCACACTAACAACCCCCTAGCTTCCTTTCTAGTTGATGGTCAGAGTGAAGGCCTCGCTGTGGGGCTGGCACGCCGTGGGCTCTAAGAGGAGGCCAAGAGCACCACTCAGAGGGAGCCAGGAGGGAACTGTTGGCCTCACGTAACAAACCAGCCACTGGCAAAGGGATATTGCTGGAACCCCTTTTCTCCTGGAGACACTCAAGACTCTGAAACCGGTCTGATCAGAGTGGAGTGACACTGTTCCCTGTCTGCACCAAAGCGCCTGAGGCATCAACTCCAGTATGTTACTAGCGATGTCGGGCTGGGGACCGGTGGACGTCTGGCCACTGTCTTTCCCTGGAGGAGGCCAGGCACAGGAGGTCCCAGACTGCTGCCTCCACAGCTGCAGCTTGGGAAGCAGTTCTCTACGGGAGGCTGGAGCAGGCCTCTCCCTGGGAGACTGGCCGCCAGCAAGACCATTTACCACTGTGACAGGTCCTCAGACAGCAGAATTTCCCCAAGAGGAGAGCACAGAGAAGCATCCTCAGAATTAATGGAAAATGCAGGTTCCTGGGCCTTGTGGCCTTAGGTTCTGCTCCATTAGGCCTGGGGTGAGACCTAGGAATCTATATTTTTAACAAGTGCCTGAAGGCCTTCTCAGGCCAGCGGTGCTGGAACCAAACTTTGCGACACAGGGAAGGCTCTTGTTCCCATCCTGGGGGAAGGGAAACAGCTGGGCCACGCTCCTGGAGGCCAGTTACCTGCTCCTTGCCGCAGTGGTGAGGAAGAAGGTGCCAGAACTCCCTGGATGTCTCAGACCGGTGCAGCCTTCCAGCCCCAGTCAGCACCCGACACCCAGGCGGCAGTCTCTTCCCTCTTTTTGTCAAGGTTTTCAGAGAACATCTCAATCTGTGGCTAAAGGAAGTTCTTCCCATAGCCAAACTAAATATGCCCTGCTGTGCTCTGTGACCCTGACTTTCAGGTTCACGCTCGCTACAGAGCATCTGCTCAGCAACACCCTCTGCAGTGCCTCCCTTTGCACTTGAAGCTTTATTAAAATGTACCTCGGTCTACTTTCGGCTAATCCACAAGACATCCTGAGCTCATGCTAATTAATCAGATGGCATCATTAAGATGCACCCTAATTGTTCAGCTCTGCCTAATGCCCATCATGCCCGGGTCCCGTGCATCCCTCTGCTGGCTTTTGTAAACCCTCTGGAGTTCTTCAGCTCCTCCTTCCTCCTCAGAGCCAGCCTGCAGCCTGGAGAGCACGTCAGCCAATACTTTTATTCTCTGCACAGTGCAGGGCCGGCACCGCTGGTTGGGACACCAGTAACATGGAGGAGCACGGTTGTTACTTTTTAGAATGAGCACTTTATTTAATTAAACAATTACTGCCAGGTCCCTGGGGTGCTATTTAGAAAGACACCAGATTCTGCTCATAACAGACACCCTGTAACAGCCAGTGAGCATGGTTCAGGGAGCAGCACAGCCTCACAAAACTCAGCAAGGCCATCTCAAGTGCCAGGGACTCATCTACGGAATAAAAAGCATTAGAGAGACATGCAGTGGGGAGAGGGAAATGGTTTGGCAGATAGAGTTTTCATTCTAATTAGCACAATATATTTAAGAACATTCCATATTACTCTACAACTACTAGGAGGCTGCTGGATTCCTTAGACTACAGTTTTTTTCTGTACTTTTGAGGAAATGAAGCAAAAGAAAAAGGGAGGGGGGAGGAATGAGGATCTGAAATCAACAACTGGGACATTTCCTTAAATAATACAAAGTCATGTTTAGCTTTTTGCCCAGAGAGGGGAGGTTTGGAAGCAGAGGGGATGCAGAGCGTGGAGACGGCCTGGGCTGTAGCGTTTTGGGAGTTTGCCTGGAGCGGCTTCTAGAGGCGAATGACTGGAAACACACACATAGGTCAGCAGCCAGGACCAGCCCAGGTAGCTTGCAAGGCAGGGCACACAAGGTTTCTGCCCGCAATGGCACTAATCATGAACAAGGCAGGCAAGCTCAGGCTCCCAGCTCAGGGTCTGCCTGGGATCAGTGTGAAGGGTGGATAAAAATGGCCCTGAAAAAGCACAATGCAGAAGGTCCCCAGCAGGGATGAACACTCCCCACGGAGACCCATTTGGAAGTTTCCCAACCAAACTGGCCTGTGCCAGAGTGTGGGCTGTGGGTACATACTTATCAAGCCCCACAAAGCTTTCTCAGCCTGGGGGTGAGTGTGTCACGGGTGTGTCCCTGGTGATTTCTTTAGGTGGGCTACTCACAACAACCATGCCAGCCCCGTGCCTGCCTGTTTCTATGCAAACCGGGCTCTGGATTTTTGCACCTTTGCACATGAACATGTGGATACCTCCCTTTACACAAGAGATGGGCTTCTAAAAGTTCTATTTATAAATACTTAATTTTCACAGAGTAACATTTTAAACTCACTAGGGAAACTACATACTTTAGAGAAACCTGCAGCAAGTCCTTCTGTAAAGTAACGAATCATTTTGTAACAAATAATTACCCCCTAGTTTGTTTTATACATTTGGATTTTCATATAATGGGGTTTCTTAAGAGCTGAGTATGCTGCAGAGGGTGTGTGGCAAGGTTATGGCCCACAACAATTCTGCCATCTCAGTGCACGTTCCTGAGTGAACTGGGGAAGGGGGGTGGTTAAAGAATGAGAAACCAGACAAGGCAAACAGACATATTCCCATGTGCCTAGCACTAAAATTGGTTTGCCTTGGGCAAGTGGTGTTTGTAAGGATGTACCTATTATGCTCCAGACAATGGAGATGGGGGCAGAGATCCGGGACATTCTAAGAGGGCAGAGAGACATTCAAACTGCCATCGTGAGAAGGGTCTGGTCAGCTCACCTGGCTCAGGAGCCAGAACACAAGTTCCCTTCACCCAGTATGATGGAGTAGAGCCTGGAGGACCCCAACTAATGCCAACGAGCAGGTTCTGAGGCTTCGGGGAGGGGTGGTGGGGATTGTCCAGAAGAAACCACGTCCACCATCTTGTGACCCAGATACCCATAACCTGGTATCTTTACTGGGAGCATGGAGAAACAGGCAGGGGGATTAAGCATCATTGTCTAAGCTGGTGTGTCAGGTATCAGCCACGGCAGAGGCAGGACATGGGGTGTGATGGATGGTGGGCTTAACGCCAGTCGACAGAACCCATGTCCCTGAGAGCTGCATTAAAAATAAAAACAACAATCCTCTCAGTGAGCTGGAGGAGAAAGCTTGGGCCAAACACCCAAAGGCACCGGGCGGGGGGAGGGGAGTGGTCACTGCGGCCACGGGAAATGCTGCTCAGATCTCCTAAGAAAGGTGACGGCTGGTCTGGAGCAACGCTGGGCAGCAGCGGGGCAGGCACTGGGGATGGACTGGACGCTGTGCTCAGACAACAATAGCAGTGGGGGGGGGGCGGGTCAGGAGGGGTGGTGGGGGCTCATGGGGTCCCTTGGCAGGAGTTCGCGGACAAGCCACAGTGTCAGAGTGAGTGACAGAGTAATCTGAATTTCATTTAGAAAGGGCCGGGGCAGTGGGGGTGGAAAGCACACCAAAAAACAAGAAGTCATTCCCGGGGCGAGATATATAGACAGCTCCCCAGGAAAAAAAGGGAGAGCGAGAAAGAAAAACACAGGCCTGTCCCTGTATTATTGATTTCCTTGAAAAAGAAAGAGACAAGCTAATCCTTTAAAGTCAGTCGTTTCAATCTGAGCGCTGGTCATTGTTTGACGTTGGAATTCACTCAACACTAGAGACCCAGCTCCTGTCTGGGGAGTTGGTACAGGCATTTTTGGGGCATGGGGGAGACATTCATTCTTCCTTGAGACTCAGGATCGCGGATGAAAGCAGAGGTTCAGCACGTGAGGGGGAGGAGAGTGGACTGGACCCTCAGACAGGAGTCCTCCCAGAGGCTCACGGTGACACGAAGCCAGAGGAGCTGGCTGGAGACACCACAGACCATCACCCGGTGCAGCTCCCAGTGTCAGCTGGGCACGGGCCAGGAGAGCTACTCCTCCCACTGCACCTGCGGTGGCTGCCCTGTGAGACCGGCACCTTCCCACAGGCGAGTGGGGAGAGGAGAGTGAGAGGCAAAACACAACGACCTTTCTGGAGGCTCCAGACCTGAATGACGAGGAGCTGGCAAGAAGCACATCGTGGGAAGAAGAGAGGGATGAGATAGAAGATGGGCTTCCCTGAAGTCCGGTTGGGGCCCAACGGTCACCATCCTATGAAGGAGGGGCTGTGATGCCCCTGACCCTATAAGCAACACCCTCTCCACCCCAGGCAGCCGGGAATCTCCTCTCAGCTTGGTCTGGCTTAGTGCAGAGTCCCAACCCATGGGAGTCACACAGGAGGGCAGCGTCACCCAGAGAAGGGAAACTCCCACTGGGCCTGTTTACTGGGCTTAGGGTCCTATTCTCTGTTTCCAGATGGAGCCAACCCATTAGGCCCTCCATAAAGACAGCTAGCCTATGCTGTTGGCTCCTCACTAGCCCTCCGGGGACCACCCTTCCTGTCTATGTCTGTGCCTCATTCCACTCCAGGTTCCCGACATCGCAAAATCCAGGGGCAGCATTCACTATTTCCTACAGGAACTATGCCCTGGGGGCATAAGGAGGGGCCCTTGGAGGGGTGCAGCAGTGTCCCCAGGAGTCCCCAAGTCCTGTGAAGTCACTGCTGCTGCTAGAACTTGTTGCTCCCCACTAACTTTCCCCCCTTGCTGGTCCTGAAGGCCTCTAGGCCACCTCCTGCCCCAGAATTGGTAAGAATAAATATTCAAGTGATGGCAGCAGTGACCCACTTATTAGCAGATGCCACAGCCCCAGGGCACAGTGGCTGATGCTGAAGGAACACAGAGAGAGGCCGTGGCAGGGAAGGGAAACGTCCTTGGGAAGACGCGTTCAATTCCAACGCTACTGAGTGACTGCGAGAAGTCAGCTTCACTCTCTAGGAGTGAGGGGCAGCGAGAAAGACAGCAAATCAATCCAGCAGATGGCAGGATGTGCACACTTGGGTCACTGAACAGACACCAGCCACGGGCAGCGTCGCCCCCGCCCTCTGCGAAGTCAAGCTCCAAGGACTGACAAACGGGCATGCCCTGCCCACTTCTATCCAGGCCTAGCAGAGGGGCTGCCCTGCAAGCCGAGTGAGTCTGTGTCACGGGGGCTAGAGGACGGTACCGAGAGGCCAAGCGGCCGGGCTCCCGTCTCTGCCTCAGCCCTGTGACCCTGGGGAAATCACAGCCTCCAAGCCTCAGTTTTCTCTCCTGTAAAATGGGATGAGGCTGGGGCTGGCCCAGTGGTGCAGCAGTTAAGTTCGTACGTTCCGCTTCTTGGCAGCCCGGGGTTGGCCGGTTTGGATCCCGGGTGCGGACATGGCACCACTCAGCAAAAGCCATGCTGTGGTAGGCATCCCACATATAAAGTAGAGAAGATGGGCATGGACATTATTAGCTCAGGGCCAGTCTTCCTCAGCAAAAAGAGGAGGACTGGCAGTAGTTCGATCAGGGCTAATCTTCCTCAAAAACAAAAAGGGGATGAGGCCATGTATCTTACTGCGTGGCTGGGAGGACCAAAGAAGAAACAAGAAAGTACTGGTAACGTGCTACACCAAGGCAAAAACACAGTAGGAGGGAGCAGGCAGACTCAGCCCGCGGCTGCCGCGGGGGCGCAATACTCCCTCCTCTAACCCTTATAAAAAGGAAGTTTTCCCCTTGAACAGTCCTGTTTTAGGAAGAAACCATTTGATTTTAAAAAGGGGACTGTATGCTATTTTAAGTGTCGCAAACGGATAGAGACAAGTATTGCTGTGTAAGGCTGAGCCAAGATGGAATCAGAAAACATGGCCTCCTGGCAGAGAAGGAGAAACCAGGACTCTCAGTGAAGGCTCAGAAGGACCCTTCCAACGTCAACTTGAGTCTGAATCTCAGATTGACCTACTCCTCTAGCGAGAGAGTCCCGTAGACAGAACTCTCCCTGAGGCCCCCAACACACACCCCACTTCTTCAAGAAGAACCATTTCTGGGGAGAACCCCTCCGTCAGGCAGAAGGTGGCAGGTCACCTGCAGGGCACTTGCAGGCTGCATCTCTCTTTCCCGGGTCACCTATGCCCTGGAGGTGGATCTCACAGCTCCTGTGCAAGGCAGGACGGCAGGACGGCAGGACGGCAAGCCAGGGTGACCTTGTCCTGTCCCAAAGCAGCCCACAAGGGGCCCCCTGCTCAATATTGCCAGTCTGTGGCCGAGTCTCCAGCCAGGATGAGCTCCGCTCTGCCATCTGCGCACCCGGCTCCGCTCGGCCAGTGCCTGCTGGGCTGCCAGTGACCTAGCAGCATCTGTCCAACTGTAAGTGGTGGATGCCACTCCTGCGAATGGTGAGGAGCTTTCAGCACCGGGGAGTCCCACTGTCCCCCCAGGGCTTCCCTCTGACACTCTCAAGGAGGTGGCAATGGCAGGACCAGGTCCTGGACAAGGGGTACGAATGATAGGCTGGGGAGCACAGTAGGTATGAGGAAGTGAAACAAGAGCACCTGGCAGTGCCCTTGACTCCAGGGACAGTGACACACGTCCCATTCCCCAGACACCCGCACAGTCCGACTCCTGGACAGAACTGCTATACATACAATCCTGCCACTTCACCAGTGGTGCCTGGCCCCCCCACTGTATAGGAAAGAATGAAATGCTAAATTCTGACTTTGTTTCCTACCAAAGTCGGAGAAGTTCTGCAGAAAGAATCCCAAGATATTCCCCAGCCTGGAGGCGAGGTTACAGGTTTGAAAGAGTTGGGGCATCTCACACTTTCCCATTCATCTTTCAAAGGAGCGGGAGGGGTGGGTGGTGGGGTTCTGGGAATCCAAGGCCTGCTGAAAGCAGAACCTGACATGAATTCTCAGGGGCCCTCCTGACAGGGCCCAGGTCACTGCTGGCTCCAGCTGTGCTGGCTCGCTGGGACGCCCTGGAGAGCACATGTGACTCATGGGACCCCCACCTCACAGGGCCCTGCTCTGTGGCTACTCCAAGGAAGGAGAGGGAGGAACTGACTCATGTCAGCTGCACTGGCAATCACAGGATGCGGACGGAGGTCGCTGGGTGCAGGAGGGGAGGAGAAATTTTCCGTTTGTTAAGGTCAAGGGCTTTGGGAGGCGACTGGCAGCTGCTGGTAGAGAAAGCTCCCTTCTTATAAGTAATCACGATGCTACACACAGGCTGGCCTCTGGAGATGGTTAATATCCCAAATATTCTCATTCTGTGTGTGCCTCTCAGTAGCATTCCCAAGAAGAAACAGAAGAGATTGTTTCCAGCAGACTTTCTGAAAATTAAACCACAAAATAAAAGCCTGTACCTTTATCCCCCAGAACGTACTGTCCAGAATAGCAATGAAGAAGTGGTTATCAGCAGGCCCTTTCGAACATGTAGGCCCGAAAGGTGCATGGTTTACCTGAGCCACAGAGATGACTGTGCACGGGGCAGGAAGGGTGCTTAAAATTGGCTCCTGCCTTGCCCAGATTTCGGTGAAGTCTGGCCGGCAGCAAAATCAAACAGCTGGCAGAAAGAGGTGCAGTGGGAGCCTCTAGAAGGGATGAACAATCTTCTGAACATGGGGGCAAGGGGAAATGACGACCCTCCTCCCCCGATCTGCAGAGGCCACTTGATGGAACAAAGACAGGCCTGTGTGAGCCCCGTAGGTCAGGCTTGGGAGAGTAAGATGCCATTATCACTTGCAATAGAGCGCAGGACGGAGGAAGAAAACCCACATCCTTGCCAACCTCTTCCCCCAGTCGCTTTGTCCCTTCCAACTCACTGAGAGTGGGAGGCCTGCAGAGGGGTGAACAGCACCGGTATTCAGGGCTAGGAAGAACTGGAGCCGCATGCAAAGTTACAAAGGGACTTCTGAGACAACACGAAGGTCCATCCGCCTTGAATTTCTCCAAACCAGGCAGAAGAGCACATCTGAACCGAAAACCTTCTGAGCAAACTGATCCCGCAGCAGTGGACCGGGGGTTGGCGGGGAGAGGGTGCCAGTCCCCAGAGAACAGGCTCTGCTTCTGCTCACCCTTCCTTTCTGATTCCTGCAGCTTTTGCAAGCCCGGTGGCAATTAGCTTTATGAGTTATAAGTGCAATATCTGGGAGATGAAGGCAGTAATTAATACCTGTCTGCCTTCCTGAAGGGTTCCTTCTGTTCGGTCAGAGTTATTGAGATTCAGGGAAGGAAGCTTCCATCATGTGGAAGGTTTAGGGGAGTAAGTGAAGGAATTTAACAAGGCAATAATAACGCTCCTAAATAATTCACCAGGCAAACGGCAGCAGCCCATATTCCCAGTGCTCCATGTCTGTTTTGCCCGTGGGCAGGGGAATGTGCCAGGCAGATTCTGCACGGACTCCAGCAACCTCCCTGGGAAAGACCAGCTGAGGGGCTCTGCTGCTGTCCCTCTGCTTGTCCCCGGACAAGCTCGGGTGGCTGCGCCGAGCCTCTCAGATCTCTTCTCCACCTCTTCCTTCTGCCCGTCTATGCCGGTTAGAGACCCAGATGGGACTTACACTTACAAATATTTTTGCTAATTTTATCAATCAAGGTTTGTTGAAATGCTAAGAGGCTAACAGGCCTCAGCTCTCCTGACTAGACCTGTGGTGGGGGGACCTGTGCCACAACTCTACCCCAAAACAAATTCTTAGCCATCGCTGAATATGCAAGAGAAGACACACAGATTGTCCGACTGATCCAGAAACGCAGAGAGGAAAACAAACCTCTCCACGGCTTGAGCCACGGTCTCCTTCCAGAGGTCTACAGGGTGGGACTGGGAAGGCAAAACCACCATTCAGCGGCCCTTGGGGTTAACAAATTCAGACTCAAATAACAGAGCTGGCAGGGCCTGCGGAAACCTTTGCCAGGATAGAGATAATTAAGTCAAGAGGCCAGCTCCCCGAAAGGCTCAGCTCTCTCCTGGCCCTGCCTCCTGCTCCAATCAGCTAAGTGGCCACGTGTCAAACTATGTGTCACCTAGCACACCTAAATCTGTGTCAGGGCTGAGGAGGACCGAGAGGAAGCAGAGAATATTAATAGACGCGGCAAAAAGGAAAGGGAAGAGTCTCTGAGTCCCGCCCGCAAAGCAGGCGGAGATAAATGACTGCCTCTGGGTCTGTATCTTATTTCCAAGACCCGTCTGGCACATTGCTAGGTCCTCACTCCCCGGGCCTGGGGCACAGAACAATCAAGAAGGAGCCCGGAGGTTCATTTTCTCCCCTTGTCTGCAGGCAGCAGGGGAGGAAGGGCGAGAGTTGGGCTGGCCCTTCCCCATTTGCAGAGCCTGTTATAGTCAGGGTCAACCGTACGATGGCTCAGCCCAGCCTGCCCAGTCAGGAAACCTGACATCCACCCACATCCTCCCGGGCTGTCCATGAGTAGCGTCAGAACATGGGAAGTCTCCGGAAAACTAGCTCTGGCACTCTTAGAGAGCTTTGATAAGAGTGCCCCTCACATCCTGAGCTAAGTTCACAGGAGTTCACAGCCCTACAGCTGGCAACATCCCAAAGGCCAACTTCAAACCACATACGACTAAGGCCTGGCCACCAGGACACTCTGGGGCTAGAGTCTTTGTGACATGAACCAAGGCCGCAGACGGTAGCCAGAGAGTGGAGCTGTGGAGGCCGTCATCTCTGGGGAAAGACTTCTGCCAGAGGGTAAAGGCCGTTCAAATGCCCCTGGCCACCCGGGAGGGCCTGGCCAGGCCCAGGCGAGAAGGCCGGAGGAGCAGCGGCGAGGCCACTCACCAGGTAGATGCGGTAGGCGTCCACTCGGCGCAGGGGCCCCCAGCACAGGTCCGTGTCGTTGTACCTGGTGTCGGCCTCCACACCACAGGAGTCATTGCCAGCGGCGCTGCTGAGAGAGAGAACAATGGCTCAGTGTGGCCCTCCCTGCTCGGCGGGAAGCAGACAGAATGTAACACTGTTAATTATTAGCTTATTATTATTAATTATTATAATAATTATAATTATTAATTAGAACCTCCACTCCCCCAACAGCTGCTCTAGGTCCAACCGTCTGAGTCTCACGAACCACATTTCCCTGTCTTTTAGGGCAGCCATCGCTCGTTCCTGTCACATCGACTCCCGGTGACTCAGGAACCCCTGGTGGGAATCCCAGTCATCTCCTCAGTGGGACAGAGAAGGGGACAGCAGTGTGGAGCGTGTCTCCAAGGGACAGAACACACAGCTGGCTGTGACCCGTGCAGACGAGGGCCTCGGCATCTATGCTCTTCAGATGCTGATGGATTTGCTGGGCGTTGTGCTTCTGCCCTGAAACCTCTGCCCCGACTGCCCGAGGAGCCCATTGACTACAGCTAGTGTAGGGGGTGGTGGGGGACACTCACCAGGTCACCTGCATGAGGGAGAAGGGCACAGCAGCAGCATAGATGGCCAGGTCCCCATACAGGTAAATGATGATGCAGAAATAGAACAAGTTGACCCCCACTGAAAGGAACAAAGTCATCGGTCAGGGAGCCCTAGGGAAATGGTTACATTCTTTTTTGACCACTAAATCTCTGCCTCTTCTATAGCTTTCAGTTCTCCAAGCTGTCTACTTTCTCCAAAAAGAGTGGGAAAACCACCCCAAAGTCCTGTGTCTTGTTCTGGCTGACTACACTGTGATGCTGGCAGAAGACACATTTGCTCGTGACTGTCACCTGAGAGGGGCTAAGCGAGCAGAGAGGAGGAGCAGAGAGGTTCTGAATCCAGCCAGGTACAGGGCGAGTGGGAGGCATGGACTGACGGGGGGGAACTGGAGGTGCCTTCACGCTCACTTGGGACAGGCTGCCTGGGGAAGAGGAGGAGAGACGCCCCCAGTCAGGAGCCCGAACCCCAGAGTTTGCCTGGGCCACAGCTCCTCTCTCAGCCAAACACAGGCCTCTGAGGCAAAAGACTGCTCCTGAGGAATTAAAAAGCAAAGAGGAAGTAACAGGAAATGGCCCAGCTTTCTGAAGCCGAAATTAAGAGTAAAAAGCCCTTGGTTTCCGAAGACCAAGTGCCTCATTCTGAATGTGACCAAGCACCCAGCACCCGATGGGGTGGGGGGCCTGGCATGCTGGGGAGAGGGAGCAGCAGGAGCGAGCGCTCAGGATGGGCTCACCTTCCTTCTTAGGAGAAGCTTTCGCAACGCAGGATGCTGACTGCGGAAGGTGCATGACGTGGAAGCTCCCTCTGCAGAGCCAAACCTCGGACCCTCTCCCTCCGGGAGGGCCCTGAACTGAGAGTTAGGAACCCAGGCCCTAGTCCTAATCACATCGGTCTCGCTTCCTGCCCCTGTAAGTCCCCAGTCGTCTCCAATCCTGTCCAGTGAGAAGAATTCCACTCGCGCTAAATCCCGTATGTGAGTCTAGCTATAAAGACCAAATGTGAAAGCTCTGAGAAAAGCATGCGACCCTACAACCTCAGGGTCGTGGCCCCGGACAGCCAGTCTCTAATTTCTGTCCAGACTGACTGCTCGTTTGTGATCTCCTTGGTCTCAAGCTGCTGGCTTCTCTGAGAACAGAAAGAAAAATGAAGTGACAGTTCCCTCTAATCCTGGTGGCTCAGAGGAGCCTCCAGGGTCCCTGAGGGAAAGCTGGGGACATGTTCCTCCTGGGCTATTTGAGGTCAGCTTGCTCCTAGGAGTCTGGGGGAAAAAGACTAAGAAAATATGTTCTTGCAAGAACCCAGAAGGGCCTCGGAATCCTCGCTGTCCAAGCTCAGTGGTTCCAGGGGTCTGCCTGCCACTCACCTCGGGGCTCCAAGTATGGCCCGTGTCCCAGCTTGACTTTCTGCTCAGAGCCAATGCTCTCTGCAGGGAGGCACCGTCCCTCCCCGTCCCAACCTCTCCTCCACCTGCCCATGCACTTGTGTCAGCTCTGTTTATAAACTGCCACTGGCCCTTCCTGATCAATACATTTCATTACTAGACACAAAATGGCAAGATCAATGGACTTCCTGAGAGGACAGCAACGACTAGGCCTGGAATTTCTAAGGACAAGAAATGAGTCTGGATCACAAGGGAGCCTTTTGTGGAGGGTGGTAGCCCTTCCAAGGTGAAGGTGACAAGCTGTGAATTAGCCATAGCACAGAGCGGTTTTCAACTGGGGGCGATTTTGCCTCCTACCCCCAACTGGGGACACTTGGCAATGTCTGAGGACATTTTTGGTTGTCACGACTCGGAGGTGCTACTAGCAACTAGTGAGTAGATGCCAAGGATACTACTCAATATCCTACAGTGCAGAGCACAGGCCCCACAACAAAAAGGATCCGGCCCAAATGTCAACAGTGCTGGGATTGAGAAATCTTGGAGCAGATGAGAAGAAGCCTTCCCCTAAGTGTGAGGCTGCTCTCATACGATTGTATTTTCTTTCATATTTGGGTAAACTAGGAGTCTAGTCAGTGGGCGAACAAAAAGACAAAACCAAACCACTACTTCCTAGAATTCTTAAAGAAGTCAGGGAGGATTGTAAAACACAGAAATTAGAAAGGAGGATTAAAGGTCTACGTTCTCCCTCCAATGTGCATTTTATTTCAAAAGCCTGCCTTTGGAAGGAGACTGGGTGCGGCCGCCAGGAGGAGATGTTTCCACTCTCTTATCTTAGTCTAACTTGACGGGGAGAGAGAGAAAAGGAACAAACGAAAAGCACAGAAGTGGGCTCGTCACAGCCAATTTGGTTTGGATGAATTCTGAAAAGCCCCTTCGAGCCCGATGGGGGGGATGGAAGCAGACCCTCGGGGAACCTTTGCCTGATGATCACAATCTTCCGGACCAGACAGTCAAATCACATCGCCAATGATAAATGGAATGCTTAATGTCCCCAAAAGCAGGCAAGACGCTAATTTCTACAATCCTCCCCAGCTCTAAGACCTGGTGGAGATGCCCCCCTCTGCAAACAGGGTCTCCAACAAAGGGGCAGAAAATCTTCCAAGATAAGTGCAAGGGGAAGGATTTAGTGAGATGTGTCTGACTGTCTATGAAGGGGAAATGGACAGGATTGGATATGCAAAAACTAAACTCTTGAACAGCGCATCTTCCAAAATAACAATATCTGCCATGGAGGTATAAGATGCTGTTGCTGGAACACTCAACAACCTAGCACCAGAGCTGGGTTGGATGCTTTCAGGGTATAGCCAGTCCCAGTAAGGAGCAGGCAGAGTGCCCAGGTCAAAATTAGACGCTCAGATTCCCAGGCAGCAATGGGCCCCTAGCACCCTCTGCTGGCCACCTGGAAGGCATACCCAGGCGTGTGCACAGCGTTATCTATTGCCGTCACAAGGTGATTGCTCTGTGTTGTCCTAGCAGAACAGTCCAGAAGAAAGACAAGTCAGAAGCAATCAAGCAAGAGGCACAAAACTGTCAGCCAGCCTCGGTCGGCTCCCTTCGTCAGAAATCTGCCTAGGATTCTCGACCTCTATGTCTAGAAGGAGCTAAGCAGCCACTTTTTTATTCCTACAATAACGAATGGGCAGGAATCCAAAAAAACAACTTGAAGCAGTTCAGGCCTCTCAGCAAGGTGGCTTCTCAAAGGCACTGGGAGCAGGCGGACAGTCTGCTTTCCGTATCGCCTGCCCTGTCCTGAGTCGTCAAGGGGGGACCCTTGCTCCGAGTGCCCAGGTCTGCAGGAAAGAACCAGCTCCCCCTGTCCTCGCCCCACCTCGAGAACGAACTCACACCTTTATTGAAGAACATGGAGGCCATCTGTCCCATTTCCACCCGGTCTGTGATTTCAAAGAGGTTCGAAGGTCCACGCCTCTCTGTGGAGCCAAAAGGACAAGAAGAGGAAGTGGCTCTTCCATTTGGAAAAGCTCCTAGAAGGGGGTGTTGAGCTCTCTGAATTCTCCAGAACAATGAAATCTTCAAGCATTTCAAACTGTCAAGAAAACTTTTCCCGATGTTTCCAAACATTGGTGGGAGGGGAGGAAGGAGAGAGATCAGAGCCCTGACACTGACTCAAGCCTCCAGCGGGCACCGGGCGCTGAGGTTACGTGACTGGCCCAAGCCGCAGAAGTTAGTACATGGTGGAGTCACAGGGCTGAGGCTGGGGCCCCAGGTTCCAAAGCCGTGCGGACCATGGTGCCTTCCTAGGAACCAACCACAGGCAGGAAGTGCCCGGGGGTCTCTGCAGAGAGACGCCCCCAGACCCTCTCCATGAGGAATGAGAGCCCTGTGGACCAGAGGGAAGTGGGGGCCGGCCCGAATCCCAAGACTTACGCACAGACAGGATGGGCCGCTTCTCTGCCCGCTCATAGCTGTCCTGGACGAGAACATCACTGTCGGAGGCCGTGGAGGAGTCGTCATCTTCCTCCTCCTAGGAGAGGGTGGGACAGGGAGAAGGAGGAACAAACAAGGAAAAAAGGAGGAGTATGTAACTACAGAACCCCCTGGGACAATGGAGAGCACGTTTACTTTATTTCTTTTTAGAAGGTATCTGATTAGGAAGCTCTCAATACTTCCATACTGCCACATTAGAAGGCACAGATACACTTGGATGTCAGATGGCAGCTGCAGCACAGCTCCTGGGTACAGAGGTTCAGAACGACTGAGCGAGCTCAAGGCAGGGGGCAGGACGGAGCCTGTGATGTTAAAAGAGCAGAGGCTGCATCTGTTCTGTAAGCTCATGAGGCTGTTAGGCTTCAGCTCCGGGACTAGGGTCTTGGGACAGCGCTGGGGACACGAGCCCTCCATTGGGAGGGAAAGAACTGGCCAGAGGGCCACCTTTTTGCTACACAACTGGATGGGGGCACTGCCTGGAAACAAGGGCAATACACACACCTGGTGGTTTTCCATCCTCTTCCAGCGCAGCTGAGCGTTGGCTGCCGCCATGGCCTCCATCACAAAGGTGGTCGTCACAAAGCTGCAGGGGAAGGCCACGTGTTAATTACCAAAGGCAGGTAGGAGGGAGGAGGTACAAAGAGAAAGGAAAAGTCATTTTAAGACCTGACCAACAAGCCCAAAGCATTCTCTCTTCTGAGAGTTGTTCCCTAGGGAACTTTTGAGATAGGTCTGACCCGATAAGAGGGTGTGTGTGCATATGTGTGCATATGATGCCTTGTGTGCTTGCCTTGATGTCCCTGTCCCATTTAGAATGCATTTCCAATGAAATAAGCTGAGGGAGAGAGAATGAGCCTGGCGGAGAGGTGTCGGGGGCAATGCAGTACTGCACTCCAACAAGGGGCCTGTTGTGGGCAGAGGTCAGGGACAGGCACTCTCTGATGCTCTAGGTTGGGCAGAGGAGGCTGATTCACAAAGCGCCCTCCCAAAGCTTCTGGGAAGGGCAGCAGGCAGTTCCCACCTCTCCTTGCTGGGACACAGACAAGCGGTCAGCTCCCAGTTGCACACACTGAAGGACGGGGCACAGGCAGGGATAATTGAAAAGGACACTTGGCTCCTGAATCCAGCCCCTCTTTTTTTTTTGGCAGTACTTTTACTTTCCTAATAATCTGGCTAATGGGAAAATAAGCTTGCATTTCTACGGCCTGAATCCAAAGGGAGATGGGGAGGTGGTACCAGATGTTTGTTGAGAGTCAGACTAGAGTGAAAAACCATCTTTTCTTTTCCTCTTAAAGAAACTGGAGAGACCTGGACAACAGCTGGGACACACAGATGCTTCTGGTAGCAGACGGTAAGGAAAGGGTGGCCTTCCTGCTAATAAAACCCGAGGAATGAACCTATCCCTGCTGAACCAACCTGGATGGAACATTCACCTCCCTCCTCCTCGAGGCCAGCACGGCTCTGCCCCTGGACGCGACCCCGAGCCCTCCCTGAATGCTGTCACCTGCTGCAGGCTGACTGCTCGGCCCAGCAGTCAGGTGGCAAGTGGGACAGAAGTAAAACCCACATACACTTCATCTTGCTGGGGGTCGGGGGCAGCCAGCTCTGAAATCCTGGTTCCAGTCGCCTCAGCACCTCCTGGAAAGGTTTCTCATTATCTTGCCTAACTGACCATTTTAAGGGCTTTAGATTTTCCCTTGTTTTTGGAAGTAAAACTAAAATCAATCTTAATTAAGGCATAAAGAGGCTCCTCATGGTTGCACAAAGCCAACCCATTGATCATGTTCAAACATAAATGGGTTGAGCAAGGAGGCCCCACCTGGGGGCCCCCAATAATCACTTCCCATTTAGATGGCTGCCTGTGCTGAAGGTCCTTTAAAGGGGACAGTAAAGTCATAGAAGGACAAGGACTTCTAGGGCTCTTGGCTGCCAGGGCTTGCAGTATGTAATGAGCCAATGGTACCCCAAGGTTGGCCTCAAACCCCTCCAAAAGAAAATGTGCGAAGGAACTGAAAAACACAGGCATTTTCCTATCCCATTCAGCCTCCTCCAGGTCTTAATTTGCTTCATCTACTAAATTGTTTCATTCCTCCAATAGGACCTGCTCCTTTCTCCTTCCAATCTCCTCAAAGGCTGCTCTCCATGACCAGTGACCACCTACTTAAACTGTGATCATCCCGCGCTCCTTACTTTGTGTCTTTTTCCGTATTACTCATCACCTTCTAACTAACTCTGCAGTTTGCTTATTGATGATCTTCGCTACTTACCGTCTGTCTCCCCACCAAAGCAAGGGAAGTCGGCAAGGGTGGGGGTCTGTTTTGTTCAGCGGGGTACCAAAGCACCTAATCGCACTGCTGGGGGCACCTCTCACAGGGGAGTGACCCCTGGGGGTGTTTTCTCCCACCTCTTTTTTGCAGCTTATAGATTCCTACCTGGTTAAGGGGGCTGGAAATGCTCAGTCCTAAATCCAATGCTAGTCTGGAACTCTCGCCAAATGACTTCAGACCTGCATGTGGAATCCCGGAGAAGAGCCCCAAGCAGACACACCAGCTGGTGAATCCCCCACACCCGGCTCAAGGAGCAGGTGCCCGGAAGGCCTGGGAAGGCACTGGCCTCCTCTCTGCTGCCAGGCACAAGCGAGGTGAGATCAATTCTTGATTATCTGTGTCCCTGTGCATTTATCACTTACCTTGTGAACTATCTTAAGCAAATTCTAAATTCCAAACTGATTTCCCAAATCACCTTAAATGTCTGCTAATTCTTCTTCTCTGTCTAGGTGGTACTTTCTCAGAGAACAAAATTGACGGTAACATTAATAAAGTATACAGCAGGGGAGGTAAACCTGCCGAGTAGAAACACGTGAGCACCACGTGAAACATTCCAAAGCCTACTTGGAAGTCTTAACTTTTAACTGATCAGGGTTGTGTAACTGCTCCATTAGCATGAGACACTGGAGACCTCTGTATCTCCTTTCCTCTCTGGGCCACCTGGTTAGGACTCACTCACACAGACATCTTCCCGCCCGCCAAGCACACTTCCTCAAGTTAATGAAGAGAGTCGGGCTTCCTGGGCAAGCTCCCTCAGCTTTGCTCCCAGGCCCCGGCCCCCATGTGACAGCCTCTTACCTCATGAAGCCCAGGAACACCAGCAGGACCAGGCTGACAAGCCATCCAGCGGTGGCAAAGGCCTTGGGCATGGTGAGCGCACCAGTGCCCACGATGAGGTTAAACATGTACACCAGTCCAACCTGGAACCAACAGAAGTGACAGTCAAGCCCAGGAATTAATTAACCTCCCCCCACAACGGCTCCCAAGGACGACCCCGGGTGACAGCAAAACTGCGGAGGCCAGGAGGCCAGACTTCAGACCGGGCAGCGGGTAAGCAGGGGGAATTCCGCCTCGGTTCTAGGGAGGCATGCTCTGCGACCGGATGCTGGGCACCAGACATTAATACTCGGCTGACTAAAGTTCTATCAGTCTTTTCAAAATGTCCCTGATGGGTAGTTCTCTTCTCCACGTCTGCTGTCACCATCTCCATCACCCCCTCATTTCATTGCTCAAAGCCGCATCTTAGATGGAAGCTCTCTGCTCAAACAGACTGTAGACTTCGCGAGGACACACCTACCCGGCACAAGGATGAACCCACAGTGCTGACGTCAAAAAAAGGGCCACTTTTCCAACACTGCTGAGCACATGACCCAGTCCTCCTCTCCACCGTCCCTGCCGCTGTCCTCTGGGACGTCTACATTCACAGTGCTTCCCTCTCCCTGCCTCCTCCCCGTACTAACTTCAGGGATTAAAAAAAACAACTCACATACAATTCACGTGCCATAAAATGCACGCTTTTAAAGGACACAGTTAGTGGTTTTTAGCATATTCACAAGGTTGTGCAACCAGCTCCCCCATCTAATTCCATTTCACTCCCCCTACCAAAAAAACCCGTACACACCAATAGCCACTCCCCATTCCCCCTCGCCCTGGCCCCAGACAACCAGCCTCCGAGTGGAACTGCTGGGCCACTGATGGCAGGTTTAAAGTTAACTCGAACTCACGCCAACTCAACACTAGCTCAGTTAATTACGATTATTCCTCTTTCAAATCTCGACCATGAAATTCCTTTCTCTGACCTGAAGCCCCTGCCTTCCACAACCCTCTCCATTCCCACCGACCCTCCTCTGTCCCCATCATGACTTCCAGTACCCCCAGCCCTCCCTACCCAGAAGACCACCTCCATTTGTCCTCACCTACTTTCTCCAGCATCGTTCACAATCAGCTAGTTCCACAAAGCACACCTGGCCTGAGCTTTTTTTTTTTTTTGGTTCCTTCACCTGTGTCACCTTCACAGCATCGGATTTTCTTTATTCCTCACCATGGACTTCCAAGTATCTCCCACATAACTGCTCCAAACCCCGATCTTCAAGCCCCCAGGCCTCTCAGTTGAAGGCTGGATCTCCTGTTTCATGCAGGTCACTGAGGTCATCCGATATGCAGTTCCCACGCCTCACTCCCTTAGTTCAAAAATCACGATGTCTGCGTCCTCCCCAACCCCTCCCTGTCTTTGGGGAAACATGTGTCCTTCCTTCTTGCTGAGGCTCAGCCCTTCTTTCTGGAATCCTCTCCTCCTACCAGCTCTTCCCCTCTGCCTACAAACGTCCCGACACCTTTAAAACATCACCCTCTCCTTCTGTAACCAAACTCAGTGAAGAAGCCACCTATGGCATCTGCCTTCATTTCCAAATTCCTGAACTGTGCTTTCCACCCCCAGAACTCTCTTGAAACTGCATTCTTAAAAATCGCCACTGACCTCCATTTGCCAAATCCAATGGCTTTCTTAGCCTTTATTCTTTCTTACACTTCTGACATTAGCGGTCTCCTTTTCTCTCTCTCTGTCTTTTCCTCAGCAACTTCGACCAATCCTATGGCTTTAACCCTCATGGCGGGACAAAAGATGACTCTATTTCTCTTCATATCAGCCTTTCTGCACACCTTGAGTCCAACTGCCTGCGAGTCACTCCCCCTGCACATTCCATCAGTGGCCTCAGCCTCCTTCCTTCCCCTCCATGTCCCCTTTTGTGGCGACCTCTGGCTCCTCTTCTCCTTCACAATTCAGACTAATCGTCTCTGGCCTGGACGATGACAGCGGATTCCTACTTGGTCCTCCTGTACTCTACTGAATTGGCTGACTTACAGTTTGCTTTACCACTCGTTTCCGATCGTTAAAAAACAACAACAAATGCTTTGCCTCTAGGAGCACCTACTCATTTCTCATTTTTACTTCCCCATTCTTAGAAAAACGCACCTTTCGATATTTTAAAATTTTTCTAAGATACCCATGTACTGAATTTTTTATGAGAAACACAGAAATTAGGGCCCATTCTCCCAGCCTCAATCAAATTTAAAAAAAAATAGACAGGGAGTATCAACTACCATTTTGGGGCCCTTGACAGGGAGGAAGGAGGGCCTGGCCAGTGGTTAGGAGGGACAGGCTCCGGGCAGGTGCTGACTGGACAGCTGAGTGCTGGACAAACGGGCGGGCGCCTTGCGGAGGGGAAAGAGCTCTGCCCACACTCCATTTACACTTGGCACGGGGACCAAGCGCTTAATTCCCACCCAGCATTTGGGGCCCATTCACACATTGCTTCCACCACAAAGCCCTGCCCAGTCTCCCAACTTTGTCTCACTCCCCACTTTCGAACCCCTGGAGCAAGGACACTTCTTATGCCCTAGTTTGGGTTTTTTTTTTTTTTTTTAAAGATTTTTTATTTTTCCTTTTCCTCCCCAAAGCCCCCTGGTACATAGTTGTATATATATATATTTTTTTTTTTAGTTGTGGGTCTTTCTAGTTGTGGCACGTGGGACGCCTCCTCAGCATGGCTTGATGAGCAGTGCCACGTCCACTCTCAGGATCCAAACTGGCGAAACACTGGGCCATCGAAGCAGAGTGCATGACCTTAACCACTCGGCCACAGGGCTGGCCCCTAAGTTTTTGATGTTGGTGTATTTGTCTTTTCCCTTTTACTAAATCTGAGGCTCGTGGTCGCCATGGCTGTGGCCGGTGTCTCACTTCTCCCTGCATTTCTCAGAGCGCCTGGCACACAGCCTCAAGACAGGAATCCTTGGTGGAGCTGGCTCAGGTTCTCCCTGACGCGAGTCTGACAGTCTTCAGCCCCTTTTAAACATCACAATCTCAATTTGATCCCACAGACAAATCTTGAAAGGATGAGAACAAGGTTGAACTGTCTTCTTATAGCTCTTGATTGGATCATAACACTATCACGACGTGATTCCCCTGCTGGGAGTCCTGGCCCAGGGTGGTGTCATGAGAATAAATGTGAGGGTGCCAGCTGGGTGGGGAACAGGGCACAAAGCCCACCGCTGTCCTTCTGAATCATAAGTTCCCAGTGCTGGCTTTTTACAAGTGACGGTGAATGTCTATAACAAACTAATTTTTACTTTTGTTGGGGTTAATTTCAACCACTGGCACTCTGAGGCTAGTATATCCAGGTGCAGGAATGGGTCATTCAGCTAGCTCAGTTCTGCTCACTCATTTATTCAACGACTGCCAACAGCCTTCCACAGGCCAGGCCTGTGCTGGGAGCTGGAGAGATGATGGCGAGTAAGACAGAAATGGCTCTTGACCTCATGCAGGAGGAGAGAGATGACAAGAGAACAAACAATGATGACCGCCTCAGAGAAGCGTTCTGAAAGAACCAGGGCACGGTGACAAATAAAGAAGAAGCATTTTAAACAGTGGGGACTCAGGAAGGCTAAAGGATGAGAAGGAGCCGTCCAGGCAAAGGGCCAGGGAGGAGACTTCCAGAGAGGAAGGCCTAAGGTGGAAAGGGGAGGCACGTTCGAGGAACTCTGAGGCCAGTGTGGCTGAAGCATACAAGCAAGGCAGCTGGGGCTGGATGAGGCCATGTCAGACGGCACTGGGCCCTCGTGACATGACAGGGAGTTTGACGTTTCACAGGGTTTTAAGTAGGGCACTAACAGACCAGGCCCCAGTCGATGACCTAACATCTGATCCCCCACAGCCTCATTCTCAGCGTATCGCTTTTATAAGCAGCAACACTAACGGAGGGTAGAACCTTTTTTCTTTATGGAAAATGGCCCTGGTGATGGTTCCCATGATGGAAGTAAAGAGAAAGCAAGAAAGTGATGGTTCTTAGCCAAAAGTCTTATGGAGAAATTAAATGTAAAAGAGGCATTTGCAAGTTCAGGGACGGCTGACTGTCTTGGGATGTGAAAGTCAAGGATCTATTATAGAGTAGGGTTCCTCAGCCTCGGCAGTATTGACATTTGGGGCCAGAGCATTCTTTGTTGCGGGGCCTGTCCTGCGCATTGTAGGATGTTCAGCAGCATCCCTGGCCTCCACCCACTCGATGCCAGTACCTCCCACCTCACCCGTGTTGTGATGATCAAAATTGTCTCCAGACCTTGCCAAGTGTCCCCTGGGGGGAAAGACTGCCACCAGCTGAGACCGAATGAAAGACACAGTGAAATACACACGCTCCCAAGAGAAACTTCAAATAAATCTCAGCGCAAAAGGCTGTTTAAAAACTTTACAAAGAAGCTAATTAGGGATAAACTGTTGGCAGCTAGGAACAGAAGTGGGTAATCTCATTTGTCGTGTGTTGTTGCCAGTTTTTAGTTCCAAAGTAAGCACTCTGCGCTGGGTGGGGCTCAGGGGTTCCCGTAGGATGATGTAAGACTTCTTCACCCTCCTGGCAAGAGCTGATCCTCTTTACCTTCAGTAAAGGTGACCAGTAAGGACCAATCACAAGGAGCAGACCATGGAGACAGGAAGCAAATCTGAGCTGAGCCACAGGCCGGGTCAAAGGCAGTTGTGGGGCAGGAGGAAGAGGAAGGAGATGTTGTCTTCTGCTTAGGTGACAGTTCTGTGGGGACAGCCTCCTGGGAAGTGTGGCAGAAAGCTGAGGCAAAGCCTTACTGCAGTCACAGTGTGTGTGCTGCAGCCACGGCAGCCATGCAGAGTCTCCTCCCATTCTCAACTCTTGCTCTGTGCTGACCTGCAGAAGGCACAGTCCCTGCTTCTTGGGATGGCTGACCTGCTCCCCATGCTCTGGGGAGTTCAGCGCAGTGTTCCGGCTGCCTCACCTCCTGCCCGGCAGCCTTACACATGAGGCAGGGGTCACGGGCATCTGTCAACGGCTTCCCCTCTGACAGCTGTCAGAGGAAGCAGAAGGCAGCAGAGATGCGGAAGCAAAGACTAGGATTTCAGGCTATGCAACAAGCACTCTTTCCTTAGAAAGAAACAGCAACGATCTTCGGCAAGACCGGCCGGCAGGAGGTGGCCTTGGCAGCTGACTCTTTCGTAGGTGGTGATCTACTTCATCCCCTGTTTTGGTCACACAGTCCCTTCAGTGCTGAGCCACTCCTGGTCCCCGTAAATGGGGAAACAGATATGCCCGTTCTGAGGTCACTCATGGGGGGACGTACCGGCCTGAATCACATTCCTGTGTCCAATACCATCCTTGAGAGGGTCTGTCATCTGAGTCCCCTGAGAGGCTTGTCTGCCCATTACAAATATTTTATGCAGAGTAATGCAAGCTAAAGCAAACATCCCTGGCACCTAGGAAGGGGCAGAGAACTCACAACAGGGCAACCTAGAGGTACAGAGAAGCTTTGTGTTGGGAATGTCCAGGTTACGGGCACATTCATTCAGCTTATCTAGGCTGAGTGGATGATGACCCTTACACCCTTTCCTGGTCTCACAGGGGATTAAGGACTGTTCTCTCAGGATGGCAGAGTTAAGGAAACCTGAGGAATAAGGCATGTTCTCTACTCAAAACCTGATCACTAACTCCTGGCAATGTCATCTCATCTTCAACACCACCCATCTCTGCCCCACATCCCTCTTCAACAGAAGAACAAGAGAATATAAGCAGTTGTTTACAGTACATGCCCGGCACAGGCCCTCAAACATAGACCTCAAACAAAACCAAACACATAGGAAATGGAAAGGTAAAAAACCCAGAACCAGCTGGAGCTTTTAGGCCTCCCTGCCCAGTTTCCTGCGGGCACATGCTGGCATGTGAAATGATTACTCGAACAACTGGAGACATAAGAAAAGTGGGTATAATACGTTGTTTCCTTCCCCAAACTCAGTTATAGAAATGACTCATCTCTAAGTTTACAGATGTTGTGAGAAGCAGCAGGAACTTTGGTGACTTTTACAGACAGCAGAGACATTTTGAGGCTGACACCAAGAGGAGGCTGAGAGCTGTCACATGATTCCTCAGATGAGACGGACACAATTTGATTCATTCCAAGGTTCCAGAAAGACTTCCCCTGATCAATTATTGAGGTGAAGGAGGCTCCCCTGGTGCCACACACGAATGGCACAGGCCCAGCAGGAGGACCTCGGTGCGAGGAAGGCTTTTTCCAGCTGTTCCCAGATGCCTCCTTATCCATCACACCACAGCTCTGGAGTGTGTGAAGCCGGCAGAAACAGAGCGAGGATTCCCCAGGCTAGGAAAGTCAGTGCAAGATAGGGCAGCTGTTTAAGGTTAGGTAAGTTCTAGAAAGAGGACTCCTGCTACTTAAGGCAGCGCTGCTTTTCCCCAGGATACTCTGTAGCAATGTGAGTCAATCATTTGATAATTCCAATCCTCCAGCTACTTATCCAGGCAAGAGGACTCTGATGTAACCATGACAGATCTTACATTACACAAAGAAGATAAACTGAGTGTCTGTGTGTGGGGGAATGCAGATCCAAGACAGTGAGAAATCAATCATTCTAATTGTCCTAATTACAGACTCCACCAAACTGCAGTTGGAAGTCTGCATGATTCTCTGCCTCTTACACCATCCAAGACTATAAAAGTTGTGCAACTTAAAATTCAGCTAAAAGCCAAAGTGGTTTCAAACTGCAGAGATGAGCAAAACCCAGTCAAGAGCTGTCAATCACTGCCTATCTGAACGGCTGCAGTTTGCAAGCGGTAGTACGCCTGAGATAAATATTACAAAGAGTTAGCAAGTCAAATTTGTTTTCTTGACCACTGTCTGATCAACATCTAAAAAGTGAACAAACTTAACTCTCAGAACGTGTTCTGAGCCAGGACAGCAGCAACATGGCCGCTGCTGACTCGCGTTCCCCAAACCCGGCTTTCACCAGCGTCTACGCAAGGAGCTGCACTCACATTACAGCTCATAGGAGGCTGTGTGCTTCTCTAGAAGCCAGGGACACTGATGTGGGCAAAAGAGGTTCTAAAAGTAAAACTCACGTAGGGAGAGTAGAGTTCCCCAGTCTCTGTGATTTCGCCTGCCATTTCCAAAAGTGAGGAAGGGTCGGCGGGTAGCCAAGGTTCCTTTGGTGCGGGGGCGGCGGCTGCAGCTCCCTAAGGCGAAAGAGCAGACTTCAACTTTCTGATAGACCCACCCCGCCCCTCCACCCCTGTCCTTTTATCACAGACACTTCAGGCCTCAATAGCTGTCACAAGACAGCCCGGAGGGAAGGGTTTCCCTGGATGACTGACACCTAGGTGGTTTCTTCTAACTCTTTCCTTGCTGTGCAGGGTATGAATGTAATTCAATGCCGCTCAGACTCCAAGCGGTTTAAGGGGCCTCGGAAGCCACGAAGTCTCACCCACCACAGCGCGCCCTTTACTCACTCTGTGGTGGCGATCCCCATTTAAGGCCAGGAACTGCGAGCTCACTACCACACAGGGCAGCCCAAGCAACTGCCTCCTCCGCCCAGGGCAAGGGGCTGGGGGCTTTCCTAGGAGCCCTCCCAACCCAACTCCTTGACCCAAAGTCTCTCCTTTTTAACGGGGCCTCCACTCCCTGTCCCCCAACCTGCCGTGGTCCTCCCCACTCTCAAGCCTTTCCCTCTTCTCAAGGGCCCCGCTCCGAGCCTCCCCGCGGCTTTTTCCTCCCTCTTGGAGGAACCCCGAGTCTGACGCCGCCCCAGCCTATCCCACCCCACCCTCCCGCCCGGCCCGACACCTGCAGCGCAGCTCGCTCCGGGCTGCCGCGGCCGCCGCCTCCGGCCCCTTGGTTGCTCCCGGCGCCAGCTGTCCTGCACCAGCGCCCACAGCGCGCATGCGCCTGCGCCGGGAGCCCACCCTTTTCCGCACGCGCTTTGGGCGGGGCGTCGCGCGCTGATTGGGAGCCTCGCGGAGGCGGAACTGGGATTGGGCCCTGGCGGCTGCCGTCTGCGTGGCGGAAGTGGGCGGAGTGCGCTCCCAGGCGCATGCGGGAGGGGGTGGCTGTCGGCCAGGTGGGGAAGCCGGGCGCCTGGCAACGTTTTGCTGGGGACGCTTTCATCGGCCGGCAGTGGTTGTAAACTTGGCCGTTCCGGGACCCTGGTGGTTAGCAGGGAGGGGTTGGGGGAGGGTTCGAGGGGAGTTGCCGGTAGCTCCACACAGAGGGGAGGGGATTGAGAATTTAAGCCTGCCTCACCCTAAAGGTGCCTGAGAGTTTTGAGTGGGGGGCGGGAAGAGGGAGGGCCGGAGCCCATTGGGGTAGTCGCTAGGGTTGGAGATAGGTTTAAGAGAGGGCTGAAAGTTGATCCTGGGGTGGAGGCTCAGGACTGGGGCAAGTGTTGGGAGCTGTGGGGTTAAGTCTTGGTGCTTGGGTTTGAGGCATCGAACTTCTGGGAGGTGGGGCGGAAGGCGCTGGCTGAGATGGTAGCTGCGGCTTGGCTCCTTAAGATGCGAGTAAAGGATTGTTTAATTATCTTTAACCAGCCCGGTTCCCCTTCTTGCAAGGGGTTTAGAGTCCCTGTTCTCTGAAGAGTTTGGAAGGAAAGAAGGACCGAGGCTCTTCTGACAACTTAGCTCTAGGAGGCACTTAGGGAATTGAGAGCGCGGCTCCCATCCTAAGTGGGAGGAGGCTCAGGGTCCTGAAGTCTTTGCCCTCCCCACCCGCAGGCTGCTACCATGAGGTTAAATCAGAACATCTTGCTGCTGGGGAAGAAGGTGGCGCTGGTACCCTACACCTCAGAGCATGTACCTAGGTAACCGTTGCACCTGATGTGAGGTGCAAGCCAGCTCGCGTGGGCGCAGCGAGGAGGGTCAGCCTTCTTTAGTCCAAATCTCAGAGGGTGTTTCTTCTGAGAAGGAGAAACATTGGTGTGAGAAGTGATTACATACAGGAAAAAGTGAAAACTGAAGCAGAGGACTATGATTTCCCTGGGGGAAGTCACCCATCCCCCTGTTTTTCCCTTTCACCCTCTCAGCTTCCTTTTTGGCCTTTCAGCAAGGAATTATTGTATGTAAACTAAATGTGTGTAAGAAAAAAAAGATACTGTCCTCTCACCTAATTGTAAATTGGTGACATTCTCCTGGTGCCAGTGAATATGCTCAGTTCTTGGAGAGTAAATGTTAGCTTGTCGTAAAACTGAGCTGTTCTGATGTCTACTGTTTTGAAAAGCCAGGGCTGAGTCACAGGGTGGGACTCCTGTGGGGGCAGTTGGCAAATGCCTGGTAGATTGAGATGATGGTAGCATAGGGGTGTATTCGCTACTTGTAGTTTTTCTTTTTGGGGATTCCTGGTGCCCGGCCTTTGTGGACGTCTGTCCAGCCTTCTTTGCTGAGATCGGCTTGCCATATACTTCCCCTCAGGAATTTGAGGAATGTTTAGCTTTAGACTGCTCCCCCGCATGGACCCCTGAGACAGGAAGCTGGACAGATAGAATGGACTCCTCCTTCTGTTCTCTTGTAGGACTAGCCTGCCTCTAGGTCTGCCTGTGGCCCTCTGCCTCAGGAGCAATTATAACCCTTTTTTTTGGCTCTTCTGTGAGCCCTGTGTTAGCCTGTGGGGTTCTCCTTTCTACCATCCATGTCTTCATCTCATAAATGTCAGACCCATGCTTCTGAATCACTCCTGCATGCTGAAGGCCATCTTTCTGTCCTTGCAGATACCATGAGTGGATGAAATCAGAGGAGCTGCAGCGTCTGACAGCGTCTGAGCCGCTGACCTTGGAGCAGGAATATGCGATGCAGCACAGCTGGCGGGAGGATGCGGACAGTGAGAAGTGGAGGCCCCAGGCTGGGCTGGTGGTGGGAGGGCTGACTCCAGAGGCAGCCGCCAGGTTCCCTCCCTTTCTCATTCCCTGCTGTAGCCTTTCTGGGACCACAGAAACTTTGTGAAAGGCACTTTGTGAAAAGCCTGGAAGGTGCCCGAAACTGTTATACTCTGATGCCCACGGAAGCTGGTCTCTGTGGCTGATGCTTCTGTCTTCTTCCCTACTCACTGCCCCAGGCTTGGAAGAATTTAGAGAAAGTAAAGCATTTTGGGCTCTGGCTGTAAATTGAGACCCTGCCTCACGTCTCTTGCCGCATGCCCTGTGTGGTTACTGTTCTTTTTTGGGTCCCCTGCTCTCTGCGAATACAGTTGCTGTTTGGAGAAGGCCATTGTTTCTTGCATGAGGCAGACTTAGGGGTTTGTAGTCAGCTGAAGGAAGCTCTGGCCCCCCTGTCCTCCCGCCAGACTCGGAGAGGATGGTAGTTCTGGCTTGGGTAGGAAGACTGTCCTCATTGCACTTCTTTGGGGAATGTAGGTGATAACCCTGTTGCCTTCCTCCTTAGAGTGTACCTTTATTGTGCTGGATGCAGAGAAGTGGCAGGCCCAGCCAGCTGCCACCGAAGAGAGCTGCATGGTGGGAGATGTGAACCTCTTCCTCACAGATCGAGGGGACCCCTCCTTGGGGGAGATTGAGGTCATGATTGCAGGTTCGTTCCACCTGGCCTTGCCTTCCCCACCTTCTGGCCCTCAGATCTAAGGAAGCTTAAGCCAGGTGAGGCCTCATGGGGCACTCAGAGAGCTCAGTGGGAGGCTCCGGCACTGGGGAGCCTGGCCCCTGGCTGGGGCAGACTGCCACTTGGTACCCCATTACCTGGTGGTTCACTTTATTCCTGTCTTATGCTTAGGTGTGAATTTAACCTTTGGCTTTAGGGTCTTCAAACTTCAGGGTGCCCCATCCAACCCTCCAAAAATAAGTGATCTTCCCTGGAACATCTTCCCATGCTGTGGGAGGAGCCCCTCCAGTTTCCATGCCTTCTTGGTTCCGAGCCTTCTCCTAAGGGGCTATGTGCTTGTCCTCATGAGGCAGCACAGTGAGGTTAAGGGGTCAGCTTTGGGGTCAGGTTACTGGGTGTGTCCAAGCCGTGAGACCTCTGGTGAGTCATTTAACTCCTCTGTGCCTGTCTCCTCATCTGCAGAATGGTGATAATATTTATGAATTAGAGTTGTGAGGATTCAGTGAGATCGTACCTGGCAGGTGCCTGCACTGGAGCCTGGCACGTGGTGTCAGTGATTGTTGTTGTTTCTCCTAGAGCCCAGCTGCAGGGGCAAGGGCTTCGGCACTGAGGCTGTTCTCATGATGCTATCTTATGGTAAGAGAGTCCAAGTGGACAACGTGGGCAAGTTGCTGGGCCCAGGTGAAGGCTAGGGCATGTTGGGAGTGAGCCGGCCTCTGGCCCAAGGGTGGGGGCAGGTGATAGGTGCCTCCACTGCGAACTGGGACAGGAGGGGTGGACGGGGTGGGGTGCTCCTTCATCCTGCAGCTTCTCCCTCTGTCTCATCTCTGGGAGGAGTGACCAGGCTGGGTCTGACCAAGTTTGAGGCTAAAATTGGGGAAGGAAATGAACCAAGCATTCAGATGTTCCGAAAACTTCACTTTGAGCAGGTAAGGATGTTGCTGAAGGGAGGATGAGGCCTGCGTCTGGGTGGTGGGATGGACCCGGTGGGGCCAGAACTTGTGGCTGTCAATTAGCTGTCCCTATTCCCTCTGGCTCACATAGGTGGCTGTGAGCACTGTCTTCCAGGAGGTGACGCTCAGACTGATGATGAGTGAGCCAGAGCGGCAGTGGCTTCTGCAGCAGACCAGCCACGTGGAAGAGAAGCCCTACAGAGATGGGTCATTGGAGCCCCACTGACAGTAGGCCTGGTGGGCAGCCACCCTGTGTAAATGGGTGTGTCAGGACCACACACTCCAGAAGACCAGAACCCTGCAACAGGAGGTGAATGGACAGGGTCTGCAGGGCAGAGTGGCCCTGGCCCCGCTCCAGGCTGGGCATCTCCTTTCGGGGCCTTTCAAACTCTAGGTCGGACTTGCCTTGGCCTCCCTCAGGCTGGCAGCGACTCCAGGGCCAGCCCCTTCTCCTGCCCAAACCTGGATTCAGACTCTCAGAACCTGGAGTGGACAGCACGAATCCACGGGAGGAGGCTGGGTGGGGGTAAGCTGGAGATGAAGGGGGTCTGGTGAATGGGCAGGACCTCCCTTTCCCCTGCAAGGCCAGAGGCACAGCCCTGGCCAGCAGTAAAGCACACTGTACGGCCAGCTTTCCCCGTGTTCTCATTGGGCCCGTGTGGAAGCCTGCAGCATCTGAGCCAGTGTGGTAGGAATGGGGCAGGGGTAGCTCAGTCCTCTTGTCCTGCGGAAGCAGGCTGGGTGTGACCCCGGAAGGTCTGGAAATGAATGAGGTGGATCATGGAAGGACAGACAGCTGGCTTGGAAAATGGGTGAGCGTTCCCACTCCTTCTTTCTCTCCTTTGGAGCCAGTTTTGAGTGTTGAGTAAGTTAATTTGGAATACAGCTCCTTGTGACTTGAGAGCACCCCTCTGCTGATGAAGCTTTGGGCCTCCTGCTTAGTTGCAGGGGCTGCAGGAGGAAGCAAAGGCCACTCAGCGGTACCCTCTGGAAGGCACCTGTGTCCTCCCCCTCTCCTCCCCTCACCCCTCCACCTCTGGGAGCAGCTGCACCTAACAAGGCCACGAGGGGGCGCCGGAGGCACAGGCTCGGGATGGCCAGGCTGCCTGGCACCCGCTGCTTAACAGGCAGAGCCCGGTCAGGACTCCCCACCTCAGAGCAAGGGGGCCACGTTTTGACTTCTACCTGTCCCTTGTGCACTGTCATAATCTGGGGTGGCTATCAAGAAAGGCTCGGCATGTCTCAAAACACAGTCATGGGAAAAACTCTTGAGGGCACCTAGGGCATTTTGAGGGGAGGAAACAGTCCCAGGCAAGTTGAGGCGACTGACTTGCCCAAGGCCTCAAGAGTTTGAGAGGGCAGAGCCAGAATTATTGCTGAGGCTTTCCCCTCCCAGTCCCCTCGATCCTGGCTCTCACACAGGTGTGCATGTGAAAAACTAGACTCTAAAAATGTGCCTGGATCTAAGACACAAGCTTCGCTTGCTGGGGCCCCCTTTGTACTATGCCCCGGTCCCTCAGGGATAGGCATTCCCGCTGAGCCACCTGTTCCTTCCACCTGTCTTCAGCTTAACCAGAGTCAAAGGTCCCTACAGCTTCCCCACTCAGCAGGTGATGTAGAGAGGGGCCCCTCCACAGCCCCATAGGGGAGCCCTCCATCAGGGGTGAAAGGGTGGACGGGGGGGGGGCAGGCCAGGCCCAGCCAAGCAGGGCCTGGGGCGACTGGTTCCATGATGAGGGTTTTGGATGGTTCCTCTTAAGGCTGGTGGAATCCAAACCCTAACAAGGGGCCAAGATGGTCCGATAGTGACTCGTCCTCTCAACCCCAAGGGCTCCCCAGGTCCCCTCCCTGGCTCACTCTCTTCTTCTTCTCCTCAGTCCTAGAAACTGGCTTCTGAGTGGTCTCCTGGTTGAGTGGAGAATAGCCCGGGGCCAACTTCCCTTCCTTCTCTCTGAGCACCTGCCCTGGAACCTCCTAGCCCAGCAGCCTCAGCTCTGGCAGGCCACCCTGGCAGACCCCCAGGACGTGGCCTCAGGTGCCAGGGGCACGGATCTCTTGTGAAGGAGCGGGGCGTTTCACCCTTGGAAGGTCGTCTCCACCCTAACTGCCACATGGCATATCCCAGGGCCCAGTGGGCCAGGTTTGTTGTCCCCTAGGCCTGGACAACTGCCCTCCAATCGGGTCCATGGCCATATAAGATAGAGTATCTGGCGCCAACTCAGGCCACTCCTGGGAATCCTGCACCCCGCTGGCTGTGGGCAGAGAGATTAAAGGCAAGTCTCTGCATTCCGAACCCAGCTCATCAGGGCCTCTCACTTTCAGTGCTCCTGGAGTTAGAGGACCTCTCAGAGCCCTCTGAGCATGTGGCGCTCAGCCCCCACTTCCCACTTTCCCTGAAAAACATCCCTATAGGGCAGCCCCAGCATGCACAGGCATGTTGACCACCAAGTGAAGTACACAGGAGCTGGGTGGGTCTCGCTCCCATGGGGCTCACAGCCTGGACACCTGGGCAGCTACAGGCTCGAGGCCTGATTAAAGCTACTCACCTCCCATGCCCAGGCTAGGGAGGGAGCCCTGGATCATCCTCTCCCTCCAGCTGTACCCTACCCTCTCAGCCAGAGGCCACCCTAGGAACACCCGTTTGTCATATTTCAAGGCCAGAGCTCTAAAGGAAGACACAGAGGCCGAGGTGGTTTGGAGAAATCAGTTGGATTGCTGACAGAGTTTCCTTATAATGGTGGTGCCTGGCTCAGGGCTGGGCTGGGCATCTTCAAACCCTCCCCATGCTGCCAGGGTCTCTAGGGTAGGAGAAGAAACAAAGTTTAAGGCTGGGGCTGCTGCTATGTCCAGGATGCAACAACCCAGAAAATCATGTTAATCAAAGAAACAAAAATCCCTCTAAACTCTGTGATACTGCACTCTTTAAAAAAAAAAAAAAAAAATCAAATGAACAAAAATAAAACGCCCAAGCCACAGCTTTCAGGATGATGCACTCCTGTCCACTCTGAGATGTTGTCGCTGTAATCAAGTCCTTGATCAACCCTGGACCCAGTCATCACTTGGGGTCGTGAGGGAAGGTGACCTCTCAACCAGTCCAGTCCTTGCTTGGTGCAGGTCCCAGTGATGTCCCAGATGGGGTGGCAAGGGGACAGCTGGTAGGCTGAAGCACTCAGGGAGGAGGAGGGGGACAGAGTCCGCTTTTTGATTGGGGCAGGACGGAAAAACATTCACTTTCCTTGTAGTAAGGGAAGAATATAGTTCTCTAGAAAAAGCAGATTTGCCAAGATGGGAGATGCTGGTGCTGATTTGTATGTCGATTTGGGGGTAAGTGGGGAGGAGGGGAAGGGAGTTAGGTTGCGGTATGGGAGTGGCCAGCCCTTCCAGCTTTCCTGGGGGGCTGGTGAGAGGGGCGCTCAGAGGTTGCTGAAGAGTTCGTTTTTCTTGCTCCAGTCCATCTGCGGGGCCCGTTTGCTGCTGCGCTTCTGGTGGGCCCTCTCTTTGGCCATGGCCAGGGAGATGTTGAAGTCCAGGATGGGGTCAGAGGAGGAGGTAGATGAGGGTGCTGTGGAGTCCTGTTTCTTGGGGCTGTCTTGGGAATTCAGCTGTAAAGAGGAAGGGGAGGCACAGAGCGGGAGTCAGCACCCAGCGAGGCATCTGGGCCCTCAGTCTCGGCGAGGTGGCTCCCTTGGGGCAGCGCCCAGGGAAGCCAGGTCACAAGAACAGAACGTGACTCAGCATGTGACCTCCAAGGCCAGCTGGTGTGCCAGGAATGAGTGTGGCCTGGGAATGGGCTTCCTGTAAACCAGCGCCACCCCCCACCCACCTAGCCAGTCAGCCTACCTCCTCACTGGTATCGCTGGAGGTGGTTCTAGCCAGGGCTGGCCTGGGGCTCTCGGAGGCCGTCTCGGCCAGGGCTTCACGACTGTTCTCCTGGCACAGAGAGGAGGGTTGTGGGTTGGTGGAGGATGGAGTGGGGAAGTCCTGAGCAAGGAAGGGGGTTCCCAGGGAAGACAGGTGCCTTGGTCTGAGAAGTTCCACTCAGGGCCCTGCCATTCCACACCAAAGCCCCACCGCCTGAGCCTGCCAGGGCCCCTAGAGAGATTTACATTTTTACATTCCTCCAAGGATCAGAGGGCAGCTAGCTGCACCACCTAGGTAGAAGGGACCATTGTGGGATTAGCTGAGTTGCTCACTCCTCTTAAGTCCTCCCAATGTAGCTTTCAGGGCTGGCTCGCCTTTTAGGCCAGTGACCAAGAAGCGCCTTCTGGAGTGTGGGGACACCAGGGCCTCTTTGCTTGGCAGGTGATGCTCCCTGAACCTCCTGTGGCCCACCTGTTTACTTGGACTTGACCCCAGGAATCTTAAAACCTTAACCCCAAAGCAGCCAAGAAGGGCTCTGAAGGAATAAGGTGGATGAGTTCTGGACCCATAGGTTGAGTGACAGAGGGTTCAAGTGGTCAGGGCTGCCCCCCTTGTTGTGTCCCCCAGGAGGAGCCCCTGGGGAAGGGGAACCTTTGAGCAGACCCTGCAGAGCGCTCCTGCTCCTGGTCTGACTCTGAGAAGGCCTGTCCCGGAATGAAGGCCTTGGCCAGGGATTAGGCTTGGCGCTCAGCTCCTGCCTGGGCTTCTCTGTGGCCTCAGCTGGCACCCAGCCCCACCATCTCTTCCCCAGCCTCCACTGCCTTCTTTTCCCTTCTGCCCAGGGAGGAGGGGGGAGGGGCTTTGTTCTTCCAACCCAGACTGGAAGTAGCAGGGGCTGGGCAGCGCGGCCAGACACTGAAGCTCTGTTCTTGGGGGGAAGAATGGCCTCTTCTGTACAGTGGGGAGTTGGAGGCAGGGCTTGTCACCCAGGATGGCGGGCTGCAGAGGGGCCCAGCCAGGCCTCTCCCTGCCGATGCTTGGCCCTAAGGCGGGGGCCGAGGGGTACACCAATAGTTACACAGCTTGAAGCTCAGGAGGCAGCAGCTTGGAAAGCGCAGTTCCAACCTGAGCCAGACAGCTCTCCTCTTCCCCACCATGCCACCTTCCCCCTCCTCCCGCAGCCCCCGGGCTGAGAGCCAGAGAAGCAGTTAGGGGGTCTGCCTTTACCTTCCGGATCTCCCCATTGGTAAAGGGCTCGGGCAAGGGACCTAGGTGGAGGAAAAAAGAGCAGAGGTGAGTCCTGGAGTGTGGGGAAATGGGGATGGAGAGGAGGTGAGAGCTGTGGGGTTTGGGCAGATAATTCGATCCTGTTCCCGAGGTCAGTGCTTAAAAGTGCCTTGCCTGCAACCCCCTATAAGTACATTTGGTGACCCAATGACACAAAGATTGTGCATGTGTGTAACACAAGTTTCACGAAACAAATTACCCTTACTACATCCCCCCACAACTTATCCTCACTGCATCGCAAAGCTCTTTGATGTTTTCTATTCAATTTCATTTAAAAAAATATGCTGGTGTCTGCCTACTAAATTAATCTCATGAACCACTAATGGGTATTGAGCTGTTTGAAAAAAAGGCATTGTCCTAGATGGAGCTGAAGTTCTGGGCTGGCTACCTAAGAATCATCTGGGGAAGCTTGTTAGAAATACAGATTGCTGGGCCTCGGCACCAGAGCTGCATATTCAGTGGGTCTGGGGCAGGCCTAGGAATCAACATTTTTCAAATGCTTCCTAGGTGATGATGGTGTCATCAGAATTGGAACCACACCCAGGTTATGGTTAGTACCTGCCTTGGCCACTTGCCAGTGTGGAGATGAAGGCACAAGAGAGCTCAGGGAAGTGTCCTGGGTGTGCCCTTCCCCAGCCAATGGAAAACCTGGTGGTGGCAGGAGGGGTCATAGAGGAGAGAACACCAGCCTGGGGTCACCCTCATTGGACTCACTCAGGATAGAGGCCCCACGTCACTGCAAGGAAGGCTGTTCCACCTCCAGGGACTGGTGAACCTGGGTGGGTGCCTTCTGAACTCTGAGCTTAACATCAATGAGCATCTTTCCCCTTGCCCTGGACCAGGGCCCGGGCAATCAGCCATACCTGACTCTCACCGTTTCTGCCCTTTTGACACCCATAGCCTTCCCACAACGGTTGGGCAGGGGCAGAGGGATGCCCTTCCCCACGAGCTCCAGGCTGTCTCACTGTGGCCAGGAGGCAGCCACTGGGAGGGGAGGGCCTTCTTCTATGGGGATAGTTACATCCAGGTGGGAGGAATGGGGAGAGGACACCACCCTGGAGAACCCAAGGGACACCTGGGAAGGAGACCTGCCCCAGTCCCTCCCTGTGCAGGTCCCTTGGCCAGAGGCTGCAGTCACTGTAGTTCTTAGGGCTCTTCCTCGCTAACCAGAGAGAGAGAGAAGAGGGAGGGACCTCTGAGGGCTGACTACTGGGAGTCGGGGAGAAGGATGCTGGGGGAGGCAGGGGAAGGTATTTGAAGAGCTGAGTATTTCAGCTGAGTCTTCCCGAACACCATGTCCCCAAAAGCAAGACTGGGGCTTCTCTGGGCCTCAGTTCACCTGTCACTGAGGAAGGGGAGTATCTGAGTTACCTGGTTTCCACAAGCTTGAGAGACAAGGGTAAGGTGATGCCCACCTCCTATGCCCAGTTTTCTAGGGATTTCAACTGACCCATTGTCTTTCCAAGAACCTTGAGATCCAACAGGCCCCTCCAGCTAGGGATCTAAGTCTGTGAGAGGACCTTAGTGTGGACCCTGTCCCCCCACCCTGCAACTATAACCCTGACACCCTCAGGGAGGCCCTACCCATTGCAAAGTCCGAAAAGGTTCCACCCCTCCTCCATGCCCCCAGGAGCCATCTTCCCAGGGAGAAAGTTCAGACCAGACAGCAGAGCACAGCTGAACTTCTCCCCGCCCAGTGTAGCAACCCTGCCCTGTTTGGCTTGGGCTCTGGCAGGGGGAGGTGCCAGGCTTACCAGGGTGATGGTGGGGGCTGGGGAGGGCAAGGGCCCAGGGACCGAGGGGGCACCCACCGCTCTCTAGAGCCAGCAAGCCTGGGTTTCCAAGACAACCTGAGAGAAGGGAGGGGGAGGCACTGGGCCCCTGTCACTGGACTCTGATCTGACGAAGCAAAGCCTGGAGGCCTCCCCAGAGTTAACCCTTTCCTTGCATCAGCACTGCCCTGAGGACTTGCTGGGGGTGGAGTGTGGGGCCCAGGCCATCCTCAGGGACCACTGCCAATCCCTGCTTCCTCTTCTGACATAGGCCCCTCTCTCCCAACCCACACCTCTGGGCCTCCCCTGAAGGAGAGGGAGGGAGCTTCGAGGCAGGAAGCTGCCCACCCCTCACCTGGGACACAGTCAAGTCTAGAGCACTGGCCCACATCTCTGACTTGGGGGCCTCCTGTTGCCCCACTCAGCTCACCATTCAGGTGCTCCTGAGACGGGATCACTTTGCATTTCTTGAAGAACTCATCAGTCTCCTTGTCCACCACCAGCAGTTTGGTCTCGTCCCCACCAGCCTTGATGGCGCACACCACATCCCCATGCTGCTTGCCCTCCACGCAGACCCCGTTCACCTGTGGGTGGGGGCAGGAGTTACTGGCACAGGCCTCAGTTCTGGGGTGGGTAGGTGGAAGAAATATAAGTGGTCCTCTTCATCCTTGGCCAGCCGGCAATGTGGGGACACTCAGCCCCCCTTTGCCTTTAGGGTCCTGAACTAGGCCGAGTGGTCTTCCCACTTGACAGTCAGATGGGGAGGCAGCACACGTGGGAAAAGTCAAAGAAAATATCCGACAAGACTAAACAGACGCAGCTCTGACAGATGAGATGGGAAAGATCTGGGAGGCCCGGGCTGGGCCCTGGCTTCTCTACATACTCACTGTCCGACTTCCCTCTCTGAGCCTTGGCTTGTTCAAGTGTAAAATGAGAAGTCTTGGGAGAGCTGATCTTCAAGCTCTAAGGTTCTAAGACTGAGATTCTGGGACTTGCCCATGGCATTTGATTCACGTTTCCTCTCCCGTTGAGCACAGCACAAGAGTGTGTGCATGCACCTGTTTCACCCTCCTGCCCACATCCCTGTGCCTGACATGGAGGCCTCAGGCAGGAAACCCTGGCGGTGGCCCCAGACCTCTACCTGGGTGGACAGTTGAATCATGGGCTGCTGAGCGTGTCTGCTCGGTGAAGAAGAGCCCAGGGGAGGTGGGGGCAGGAAAGAAGTCAGTCCATTCATCCATCCATCACCTGTTTTTCCTTCTTTCCCTCCTGCCCACCCACCAACCATTCTCCCCCAACCCCCCATCCATCCATCTATCTGGCATCTATAGGCGGCCTGGGCCCCATGGGGTAACAAGGAGCAGATGGTGTGACAGCTGCCCCAAGGGTTGCTTATCTGTAGGGAGGCAGTCAGGAAGGAAGACCCTGGGAAGAGGTGAGAGGCATTACCTCCACAATGCGGTCATGGACCCGGAGTCCTGAGGCCTCGGCGGGCGAGTCAGGGTCCACCGCCCGGATGAACTGGCCTGGCTTGGACTTCTCGCTGTGCAGGTTGAAGCCATAGCCATTGGCGCCCTTCTTCATGGTGCAGAGCCGAGGCCGAAGCTCACGCTGTGGGGATAAAGGAGGGTCCACGGCCATTCCACATCACCCTGGGTCCCACCCTCCCTGCCCTGTACCTGACCCCACCTCCCCACCAAGGAAGATTTGGGAATAATGCAGGTTTGCTCAGAGCTGACACAGCAATGGGAGAGAATGCTGGCCAGGACTCAGGGTACCTGCATGGAGACCCGGCGTTGCAGCAAACTGCCTCGGTGACCCTGGGCAGAACACTGCCCCTGTCCAAGCCTCAGTTTCCTCTTCTGGCAAATGAGGGGTAGGACCTGATGAGCTCTCAAGTGTCTTCTCCTTTTGACATTCTAAGGTTCATCACGTTATTTTGGTTGCTGCCCCATCCCTCCCTGCTATGGCTCAGCCTGGCCCTCCGCGGGGGTGGTGTGTGCACCTGGCACCTGTGACTGGGCCCTTTGGACCCCGCTCTCTGCAGCAGGGGAGAGAGAGGCAGGTGTTCACTGAACGCTGGTCAGCATGTTTACAGTAAAGCCCTCCCTTCCAAGGCTGGTCCTGCTGAGGGCAAAGGCAGCAACAGAACCTCTGTGGGTCCCCAAGGAGGCTGAAAGGAGAGGGCCAGGAAAAGCAGGGCTGGGCTGAAAGGGGCCCAGTGTAGCTGTGGTCATGGCCGGAGAGGGCAGCCTACTGAAAGGGCACAGGCGTCTCTCTCTGGAGCATTCAGACACTCCGCTGAAAACGGTTTTCACCGTCTTTGGTCCAGCTTAAGCAGCTTAGCTTAGAAGCTGCAGCCCCAGGACATGTTCACATGATAGAGGGGATACGGGTGTGAGTGGGCCAAGTAACTGAAACCTCGGCCAGAAGCCTAAGGACTGAGTTGGGGTCCCTGTCCCCCTCCTCCCAGGCCAGGGGCAGGGCTGCAGCAGCCAGTCTGCTAACTCTGGGTTATCACTGGGGACACCAGGCAATGGCAGTGAGCAATGGCCAGGACCACAGCCCTCGCCCAAATTCCAGCTTCCCTGCTTACTAGCTACATCACCTGGGGCAGTAATTTTCTTCTGAGAGCCCTGGGTTCCTCATTTATAGGCCACTCTTAGCGCTGCCTGCCTCCCAGGGATGCGGTGAGGCCAAGTGAGATAATTAACATACGTGGAAACACTACAACTGTAAAATCCCTGTGCACATGTAGACTTTCCCATGGTTGCTAATACTAAAGAAGAGTCACATGCAGCTGAGAAGAGAGAGTCTGGGGGGGTGGGGGTGGGGGTGGGGTGCCAGGTTGCTGTGAAAACCTCAATCCCCAGCTGGGGTAGGGAAGGTGAGGGATGGGTGGGGAAGGCCATGAGGGCCTAGAGGTCTCCTGTCCTGACTTGCCAGCCCCAGGAGGCAGCTGCCATCCTCGGGGAGAGACTCAGTCCTACCCCTTCGCTCTCAGGGGGGTGGCTGGGGCGGGGGAGGTGACTGTGCCTTCCTTTAAATGCTTGGGCGGGTCCTTCTGTGTTTCAGGATGTTGGTGGGGGGTGTGGAGCGGCCAAGACAGGAAGGAGGGTGAGGGCTGGGCCTCTGTTTCCCCTAATCTGGGCTAAAGGCTCCTGGCCATTCTCGCCTTCCTCCTTCTGGCAGCCTCCCCTCATCACAAACAACAGCAAAGACAATGCAGTGAACATAAAAAAGTGGGGGGCCCACAGAGGCACCCTCTCTCCAGGGGCTGTGAAGCACCCTCCTCTTCTCCCAAGTTCTCCTCACCGGCTCCTCTTCCTCACTGCAGGGCCCACTCCCAGCAGGCCCGGCCGATGGCGATGCTGAGGCCTGTGGCTGCCCGGCACCCCCACAGCCCTCCAGGAACGGGATCTGGTTCCAGGAGTAGTGAGGCTCTTCTCCCCTCAAGCTAATCCCTCCACAAAGCTGCCAGCCCAGCCCTCCCTCCAGGCTGAGGTGAGCAGGAACAGGTCTGACCAGTTGCCACCACCAGGGCAGGCTCAGCTTTCGGCCCCAGCCAGGCTGAGCTCCCAAGTCACCCTGAGAAAGTGGAGAGGGTGAATCGCAGGGAAGGGAGGGAGCAATCCAATGTTCTCTGCTGCTCCCCGCCTCCCCTCACTCCAAAGGGCCTTCCTTTAGCAACCTGGCTGGTCAACCCCGTTGTCAAGATGGGGAAACTGAGACTTGTGATGTTAAGCCCACTGCCTGATGTCACACAGCTTTACAGTGGAGAAGCCAGATTTCCAACCCCGTCTCTGACTTGGAACCCACGTTCTGTCCACCATCTGTAGGCTGGCCCTTAAGGACCCAAGTCCAGACTGGGACAAGGCCCACTGGGAGCTCCTCAACAGGAGTCACCAACGCCCAGGTTGCTCTCCCTGCAGTGGTGGCAGTCTCTGCTGGGAGGCGGCTGGGAGCTGATGAAACCACAGCCTTCCTTCCGGTGCTGAGGGCCACTCGCAGCCAGCACTGCAGTCTAAGCTTGGGATAGGCAAGCAGCAGCAAGCAGGCCTGGGCTGGGAACGGGGCTGGGGGCAGTCTGGTGGCTCCAGTGCTCCCCTGGCTGCACTAGCTGCCCTGTGATGCCCACCTTCAGGCCCGGGGCTCTGTGCTGCAGGCGTCCCTCACCGATCCTCAGCACGTTTCACCCTAGGACCCCTTGCCTGGTGACCCATCTAGCTCCCTCCTTCCCACGTCCCTGGAGGTTCCCTCTCTTCCCACGGGAAGGGGCAAAGGCTTCCCATTCTTGCAGGGAGTCCAGCTTTGTTTCTCTCCACCCCTCCCCGAGCTGTCTCCAGGAGGTGTCATTGCCAGCTGCTGAGTCAGCCCATCAAAAGAGCCCATCCCAGCCTGGGTGGAGGCTGGTGCTGGCAGGAGGAGTCCCTGGGGGCAGCCTCCCTGGGGACCTGGCGGGGGGGGGGGGGTGGGGGGTGGGGGTGGGGGCTGGTCTGACACTGAGATGAGAAGATGGGGAGGGCTAGGCACCTGGCTGCAGCTTGGCCACCACTGCTCCTGGGCCTGTGCCCCCAGAGCAATGCCGGGGTTCTGCCTCTGGGGAAAAGGGATAAATGGAAAGTCCAGGCCATCTTGGACCTGGTGTGTGACCCCCAGGAGCTGCCTTGTGCCATGGTGCCAGCTCCAGAGTGAGGGGTGGGGTAGGGGAGCAACTTCAAGGGGAACATGGCCCCAGAGTGTTCAGAGCCTCAGGTGGGTCTCCCAGTGACGATGACAGCTTGCAAGTAAAAATCAGGATCTGCTCAGTGAGCAGACTGGCAGAAACTTGGAAGCGAGAAGAAGGAACATGGAGCAATGGTCGCCAATAGGCAGTGCAAATGGGCTGGGGCGGCTGGGGCAGCTGGGGGCCAGATGGGTCTGAGTCTCTCACTTCCAGACAACATGAGACCCGCTTTCCAGAAAAGATCCTGACCAGAGAGCTGCCTGTAGACTTTTTGCATGGGCCCTTCTCCCACCCTTGGGTTCTTAGGCTGTCCCAAATCCTGTCATGGGCCTGCCATGGCTGCCTCCCTCCATCCCTCCTCTCCCCTAAGGAGCCCAGCCCCACCCCAAGTGGCCGCCCAGTCACCTCCACCCACACAGCCCAGGGAGCGGACGGCGGGAACGGAATTCAATAGGCACCATCAGCAGCCACCTGGAAAGCTGGGGAAAGTCGATACCCTAATCCCGGTGACCGTCTCTGGGGAGCAGGCCCAGGGCCGCTCCCTGCTCCTCCTTGGGGAGGGCGGCTGGGGGCCAATGCCCCACTTGGACCAGCCCCTCCCTGGTCAGTGCCATGGTGATGGGTCCTATAGAAAACAGCCAGGCTGCTTCCCGCAGGCCAGCCAGCTCTGGGCCCCAGAAGGGGCGGGCTGGAGGAGCAGGAAGACAACCAGGGTGACCAGGGGAACAACAGAGGTGACCCCCCACCTCCCAAGACTGCCCCTCCCCCAGCCCAGCCCCAGCCAAGGGCTCATGTTTATGCAAATAAGAATGGTGCTCTGCTACCCCACCAAGTAAACCAGCCACGAAACAGGGTGGGCAGAAGGGGATGGGTGGGAAAGGAGCCCTGGCATTCTGGTGGGGTAGGTGGCAGGGGGTAGGTTGGGGGTAAGGAAACATGGCTGCTCTGGGAGGCAGCTCAGTCTATTCCATGGGACTCTGGAGACACAGGCTTGGGTCCGGTGCCAGCTCTTCAAGGAACTGAGGATGGAGAGAGCCAGTCCTGCCTGGGGGTGACATGTGACTGGGCAGCATGGGGGAACTGTCCTTAGGGCAGCCTGGGAAGTGACCAGGAGCTCAGACCAGTGTCCAGAGTTCTAGGCCCCAGGTGTCCTCTTCTCACCCAAGGGGAGGTACGAAGGGCTTGGCTGCTGCTGACCCCTGCCCTAGAGCCCTGATGTGGCTTCATTTCACCCTGCAGGATGTCCCCCAGGTCTGTGCGGGCTGAGGAATGTTGGGCCCCTCCATCTGCAAGAAAGGAGCTACTCAGGCTCTTATCTTATGCTTCTTGTCTCTCAGTGGGAAGGTCCCTCCCTGGTGCCCGGGAGGTTGGGATCCAGGGAGGGGACACATGCTAAAGTGGGGGCTGCCTCTTCGACACCCCCCGACACACAGGGCCCTGAGCCAGGCTCTCCCTCTGGCTGTTTTCTCCTGGTGCTGGCCAGAGACCCACCAGAGGAAGAGTCTGGCTCAGGTCTCCCCAGGGCTGGGCAAGCCTGGGATGGAGCAGGCTGGTACGTGGGCTGCTGCCTGGCTGGACGCTGTCCAGGCTGGCCGCCCCATGCACTCCACCATCATCACTCCCCGTCCTCCCAGAAGTCACAGGAGTTAACTCCCGTGGGCTGTCCCAAAAGGCTGCGTAAAGACTCTCAGGGAGCTTGTGAAAGAAACAGCAGCCACCGTTTACCGACCACTTACCGTGCGCCAAGCACGTACTAGCTTTGTGTACATTTTCTCGTTACAATCCAATTATAACCCTGTCAGGAATTATTATTGCCCTCCTTTCTCAGACGAGGAAACTCAGGTTCAAAGAGGTCATGTAAACTGCTGAAGTACACATAGCTGATGGGCGGAGGAGGCAGACTCTGAACTCAGGTCCAGAGCAGCACTGCCCAATAGAAACAGACACCAGTCAGGCAGGTAATTAGAATTTCCTAGTAGTCACATTAAGAGTAAAAAGGAACAAGAGAAATTAATTGTAATATCTTACTTAACACAATATATCCAAAATATTATCATTTCAACATGTAATCCATTTAAAAAATGATTAATGGAATATCTTACATCCCTTTATTTGTACTAAGTCTTCAAAATCTGGTGTGCATTTTACACTTACAGCACATCTCAATTTGGACGAGCACGTTTCAAGTCCTAAGAGCCCCAGGTGGCTAGTGGCTGCCACAATGACCCGCATAGATCCTAGAGGTCTCACCCTCAACCATTACACCGTCAGCCCCAAACATTCTTCTATGCACCCATGGCCTTTGTTCGAATCGGGCACCCATGACCTTATAGCACGCACAGGGAGAGGCCGGAGCCTGTGTCTCTGGGAAGTCAGAGCTCTGGCCTCAGACACACAGCAGTGAGCGGCACTTGAACCTGTACCACTTGTCCTTTTCTAGGGCACAGGACCTAAAGATTGCCTAGGGGTCCAGGGGCATGGTGAACTGTCCCACCCCGAGGGGTGGGGAAGGAAGGCCAAGGCCAACAGTTATGGTCAGCCTCCAGGTGGGCCCTTTATGCTACAGGGGAGCCCCAGAATCAGCAAGCGCAGGTTCTTAGGACCTGGGGGCTGGGGGTGAGGTACAGACTTGGTCACCAGACTCTGGCCCTCTGGCCCAATACATCATGTAAGAAGGGATGGGGCCAGGGGCCTGTCCCTCTGGGCTGAGGCCTTCCGTCAAGGCTGACATTTTTCCTGATGGTGCTTGAAGGACACCCCCTGGGGAGAGAAGCACCTGGACCTTTGCAAGAAGCTGGCTCAAGCAGCCTGAATTTATGCCACTGTGATGGCTCTTGTATAGCCCAGAACCTGAAGGGCAGAGACACCCAGCTGGAGAGGCAGGCCCTCAGGCCCAACCCACCTGTGTGGCAGAATGGTTATAGACATTGGTGTCAGAGCGAGCGGGGTTCCAAGACACAAGCATGGTAGGCGGTCAGGGCTCAATGTCTGAGAGCCCTGGGGCCACCCACCTGAAGTGACCAAGCCTCAGTCTCCACGTGTGGACAGGTGGGCTAACATATGCCTCATAAGGTAGTTGTGTGGACTCAATGAGATAAGCCATGTCTAGTACATAGCACACTGCCAGACACAAATAATAGCTATCATTTATTGAAGAATTACTATCAACTTAGAAAATGGAGAAAATAATACCTAATTTGTGGGGCTGTCATGGGGGAATCAATATAAAGGATACTGATCTCTTTATGGCACAGGGCTCGGTGCTAGAAACTTGGGTTTCCTTCCCCGGAAGGGCCACTCTATCGCAGAGCAGCGACAGCAGAGGAGCAGCTACCAGTGGGGTCTCGAACTCTGCCTTCCCTCGGTAAGAGGCCTGCAGTGCCCCCAAGACCTTGGCTGGGCCCCTTCTTCCCCTAATTCTAAGAGCTCCCCTACTTTCCCAGGGACCCGAGGGATGGGAAGTTTGAGGAAGAAGACAAGGGGCCCCATTTAAACATACGGGGTTCTTTGGGAAGTAAGCCCCATTCTGCCTCTCCCAGAGAATTCCTTCCAGAATTACTGATTTAACTTCCCAGGAACCCGAAGGCAAGAACCAGGAGCTACACCACGGGAGAAAGACATCCCAAATATGCGGCTTAAGAGGAACCACACACAAATGATCACACACCCTGTCCATTTGAAGTCCAAACCATCCTGCAGCTCAAACCCTGTTCTGCCCTCCTGGGCTCCAACGTGGTCAGTGTGAAATGGCCTGCCCTGGGAAAGAGGTTGGTAAGGTGCCAGCTAATTGTGCCCACCCACCCATCTTGCTACCTGGGGTTCCTGCACTATCTCTGCCTCTGAGATCAGCGTCAGGTCTAGCAAGAGTCCAGCCCAAGATGGGTACTTTCATATCCCCATCATCTCATCGAATCTCCCCAACAACTCTGCAGGGCGGGGGCTGGTGTCTCCGCTTCACAGAGGTAGAAGCTGAGGCTGGCAGGGAACAATGAACAATTAGGGTCCCAGAGCCAGGGAGCGACAGAGCTGGGATTCACACAGGGATCTGGCTGACCCTGAAGCCCAGACTTCTGTCCTTCTAGTCTTAAAATGGAAGCTGCTGGTAGACAAGAAAAAGGAGCAGGTAGGTTCTATCTGGAATTTCGATCTCTAGGTGTGCTGGAGGCACAAACAGGCCAGGTGTGCTGCCCGAGATGAATCAGGCCAAAGGTCCCCGATGGCTGTTACGCATTCATTCGTTAATTCAAAAATTATTTATTGAGCCCCTCCCTCCTCTGGGCTGGGGATATAAACACAAATAAGCCTTAGGACTCATCAGGCAGTAGAGGAGGACATCTTGAACAGATGATTCAAATACTGTGTGTTCAGAGTGATAAAAGATGGAAGGACAGGGAACAGGAGAAAGTGAGGAAAGGAAGAGCTCATTCTGCCTGTGGGCCGAGAAAAGGGTCCAGGAGACATGCGTGGTCCTGGAGAGCATGCCTGGTGGAGAAGGGGCGTGAAGGGCTCCCAGGCTGAGGGACATCGGGAGTGAAGGCTGGAAGAGCATGGCGTGCTGGAAGGGAATCGGACACTCAGTGTGGTCTGGTGGACTGGTGTGGCACCAGAAGGGTGGTAGCAAGAGCAGGCTGCCGGATCGCAAAGGGCTGTGGAGCAACATAGGATTATTCAGCAACAGTGACCCTGATCGAGCACTTGCTGAGAGCCACACTTGGCCACAGCTGTACTCGTCCAACGAGAGAGGCAGATCCAGGGCTAGCTGTCCCATGGGTGGGCATGTCACAGTCACTGTGAAGTATTTATGAATTCAAGAACCAGCAACCAGCGTGTGCTAGCACTCCCTTCGTGCCAGGCACCAAGCCATGGCCCTCCAGACATCCTCTCGTAATCCCCACAGCCCTGCGAGGCAGTGGCTACTGCCTCCCCCTTACACAAGAGGAAGCGGAGGCTTAGAGAGGTTAGGAAACCTGGCTCGAGGTGGCCCAGCTAGCACAGCTGAGCTGGCTCAGGCCTGCCCACCTGCCACTGTGGGTCCCTGTGCCGAGTGCCAAGCCCAGGGTTCAGGCCTCATTCTGTGACTGTGGGTCTGTGAGTGGGGGCCTTGCTCCTCTCTCCCCATGCCTGGAGGTGGGCAGAGCTGGAAGTGCCTCTCCCCCTCCTCTGAGACCAAAACTACAGGCACCCTCCCCCTCTGCCTGATCCTTCTCCGCTCGGCTGGTCCTCCCAATGACCTGTCACTGCCACCTACTCTCTGCATGGCACTTTTCCGCTTAACACCTTTTTAACTTACGAAAACTAGTAACAGTCCCTACTTTGCAAATTCAGGCTAAAACTAATTAGTAAAACCCAAATGCTTTATATAACGGACGGCTTTTGGGGAAAAAAAATAACTCTTAGAATGTGTATTAACATTTTTTTGCAATGACAAATGGGTCACCTGCATGTCCACCATACCAGATTTCATGAGCATGTCCTACTAGAGGGTCTTAACAGTGCTGACTGGCTTTGTATCAGGCTGAAGGAGTCCTTGCGCAGAGCTGGGACTCAAGTGCCTGGGCATAAAGCAGCTCAATTCAGCATCCACCAGGGGCTCAGGTACTTCCCACATTTGTAAAATTCTAGAGAAGGCAGGTACCGCTGTAATCCACCACCCCCATTTTACAGATGGGAGAACCAAGGCTCAGAGAAGTTCTGTGACTTGCTTGTTGACCATAAACCCAAGAGGCCTGGTGATGGTGTTCCTAGGACTGGCTGGAGGTGGTTCTCTCCCTTCTCCTGGCCTAACAAAATGCGCCCAAATACGGGTGTCACGCCACCATCTTGGGGGGGCGATTTTGTGTTCACCCAGAGAGTGGAGGCACCGCTGTCTTTTCAAATGGTGTGGCGGGAGCTTCCGCGCTAGGTCAAACCTCCACTCTGGGCTCTCCCCAGAACCCCTCCCCACACAGCCAGCAGCAAAACCAAAAGGGCAATGGGAGGAGTTGAACATGACTGCAACTTGGGGTGGGGTGGGGGGGCAGGTTACTTGTGCGAGAGCCAAAGTCCAAAAAAAAAAACAACTAGGGATGGCAAATCGATGCACTCGGCACAAAGTTCAAACTGGATTTCTGCCTGGGACCAGAGGTCATAGGTTTCAACTCCCTGGTGCCAAACCCCTGCCAGGGGTGCTCCGACCCCTCCCCAGTCCTTGCCAATGCTAGCCTGGCAGCAGCAGGAAGTGGGAGCCGGGCAGCCCTGGTATTCCCGGCACCCAGCTCTGGCTGGACAGGGCTCCTGGTGACCTCACTTCCTTCACTGCCACTAAACCAGTTGGTTCTCTTGAGCTCCAACTTCTACCTTAAGGTTGAACTAAAAGTGCCCTTTCTCTGTCCAGGGAGGCTCCTGCTGGCACCACTGACACCCCTGTCACATGATGCCACCAGGTGGAGAGCTGGTGCGAGCCAAATGGGCCCTGGGGAGGCCTCCCCCCCTTCACTCTCTGGGAACAGGAGGCTCCTGTTTGGCCACTGCCCCTCCTGCAGCTGATCCAAACTGGGCTCGTTTGGGGAAACATCAAACATAGGCAAAAGGCAACCAGCCTGCTTGCTGTCTGGGAGCTAGAGTGAGACAGATGATGCCAGGGCAGGACCACCTGCCCATGGTGAGCCCGGCTGGCCAAGTATCATGGACCACTACCTCCCCTCCCTCTCCCCAGCCATTTCTCCTCCTCCAAGGTCCTCCCTCCCACTGCCAGATACAAGCAAGCGCTTACTCCTCACATTCCTGAGAATCATAAATCCTCCTGGGTGGTAGAGCTGCCACCACCCTGAGGCCTCTGCACCTCTTCCCCGCACCCCACCCCCACACACTGCCCTGAGAAGTAGGGCTTCCTCTCTCTCTCTCTCAGAAGTCACAGGCCGGACTTCAGAAGGATGAAGTCCAGCCGGGCTGAAGTTAATGATACACACACCAGCGGGTTGGAGGGAAGAGGGGATGTGTGGGGAGAACCCGGCCTGCGAACGCTCCCCTCCCAGCGCTGGGGCTCCGCACACAACTGGGGTTGTTATTCCCGTAGCTTTTTGAAGTCGGGGCGCGCTCGCTTCACTCCAGCTTCTGTTACCACCCACAGTGGCCGGGGAGGAAGCTGGCACCTCTGGGGCGGGGAGGGCGAGATTGGCGGTCCCGAGGAATGGGAGCACTCACTACCAACAGAACCCAGAAAAACAGGACTGGGCTCCCTTGAGCCGCCCTCCTTCGCCCCACTCCCAAAGGCCAAGGGACAAGAGGTGCACGTGGTAAAGGCGCTCAGGGTCCCAGCCCAGTCTGGGGAAGGGAGTAGGGGTAGCGGGACGCAGCCCCCAAGCCTGCAACTGCCAGTGCGCCCCGTCGGCTGGCGGAAGCAGTCCCTCCCTCGAGGATCGAGTTTCAGAAAGACAAGGCGGGCGCAGGACTGGGAGTCCCGGGCGCCTGGTTTCTCCTCGATCCCCGCTCCGACCCCGTTCCAGCCTCGGCCCTCGGCCTGGGCCCGCACTTACCCGCTCCGGAGGGCTCTTCTCGGCCTCGCGCGGCTCCGGCGCGGCAGCCTGCGGCTCATTGTCGCCGCCAGCCCCCAGCGCCTCGGCGGCGGCCGGCGCCTCGGCCTGCCCGGGCTCCTCCCGGGCGCGCAGCAGCTCCTCCCGGATCTGGACGCCCAGCTTCTGCAGCCGCTCGTCCGTCTCAGGGTCGACCACCAGCAGGCGCACGGCGTTGAGCGCGGCGCGAATGCGGCTCACCACCTGCTGGTGGGTCTCCTTCTCCACGTTCTCGCCGTTCACCTCCACCAGCCGGTCTCCGGCCAGGAGCCCCGCCTTCTCGGCTGGCGAGCCGGACTCCACCAGCCGGATGAACTGGCCCATCTTGCCCTTCTCCCCGTGCAGGTGGAAGCCGTAGCCGTTCGGACCCTTCTCCAGGCAGCAGAGCCGGGGCAGGGGCGCCCCGGCCGCCGCGTCCGCGCTCATCTCGCTGTGCGACGGCTCAGCAGCGCGCCGTGGGGTCCAGTCGGGGTCCGGAGACGGGACGGTCTAGCCCTTCTCCTCGCCCTGCGGACCAGGAGGCAGGAGCGAGCGCAGCAGGGAATCGCCGCACCGCGGGACAGGCCGAGCGAGCAGGTGCCCTGGCAGAGGCGGCCACGAACTGCGAGGAGCCAAAGCGGGAGCGCGCGGACCAATCCCCGCCCCGCGCGGCGTCTGAGCTTTCCAGAACCCGCCCCGGCCCCTTACCCCGGGGGCGGGGCCGCGCGGAGGGTGTGGGCCACCACGGGCCAATCAGGGGCCACGGACAGGGGGCGCTCTGGCCGGGTGAAAGACGCCGGCCAATGGGAACGCGCAGGGGCGGGGCCGTGCGCTCCGCGCGGCCACCCGCGGCGGGAGAAGAAAGAGGGCTCAGGAAGTGAAAGTGTTTGTTACCAAGTGGCCGGAGTCGAGGCGGGGGGCGGGGCGAGTTCCCGGTACAGGGCGGAGGGACCCGCAGGCTCTGTTCTGGTTTCCCCCACCTGTGGCTGGGATTAGGGAGAACCAACCCTTGGGTAAAGGACCCTAACATTTTAACAGCCTTTAGCGAAAACCTTGTGTGCCACTCCAATCGAAGGGGGAGACTGTTGTCGAAGAAACCGCTCCTGCTCCGGGGCTGCGAGGTCCCAGCGGTCTTACAAATACGACGGAGGTCCACCTCGGACCCAACAGAGTTGTTTGAATAACGGTATTTTCCCATTTGCGGAGTCACGTTGCGCTGTCCCGGAACCTGCTTATAGGGGTGAGGGCTCAACAGAGAGCCCAGGCTTCTCGGGGCTGCCCACTGAAGACAGGCCACCTAGGGCAATGGCTTGGGCACTGGCGTCAGTGTTTGGCAAGGGAGATGGGGTGGAGAGAGGCAGAACAGAGTCAGGTAATCTTGAGTATAGCTACAGGGCAAAGAGACCTGGCTTTTTTCAATAAAGAAAAATGATTAGGACCGAAAGATAAACCTTCTTTCAGGTGCTTCTTGCAGATGAGAGGCTGGTCACGGAGGCTGGGGACAGTCTGTAAAGGGTGAGGTGACCAGTTGGGGACATTGAAGGATAAGGATCAAATGAATCTGGCAGTCAATGACAGTTCTTCCAATACGTAGTAACAATCCTTTCAACATGATCCCTAACCCCCGCACAACTCAGAGAAGCAGTGGACAGTGTGTACTTTCCGAAACACTGCAATTTAATTCCGAAAAACACAAATGCTAGAGGCCCAGAGCAGCCTACGTGATTGGATCGCCTGTGACCTGCCTTGGGCCCCAGAAGAGCCCAGCAAAGTCATACTCCTCCCTGCTCTGCCTGGGAGAGGCCCCGAAGAGCTTCCTTATCTGGCCCAAGTTGGAGCTGCTGACTCTGCTCAGAGAGCAAGATTTCTGCCTTGGAAGCAAATGCAGTAGCCTTGGAAATATGCACACCTCTTTCTCAACCCTCTCCCCCACCCCTGGCCTGGAGAGCTGGAACAAAGGTGCCTCTCCCTGGCAGCTGGCCTGGAGAGCAGGAGTAAGGTGCTGTAGGTCGTGACCTTCATGGATCCAGTCCCCTTCTGATTGCTGGGGTCAGGGCTTTCGGAGAGATATGACCTTCGCTCACAGGAACTCCTTGCTGCCCCTCTCCGCACCCCAGTCTTACCCATATGACCTTGTTTTGCACACATCACGTTGGTTTACCAGAAATGGATGACCTCCTACTCCCTCACCTGGCTCAGTAGAAGGGGAGATAAAGCAGTTTTGGCCCTGGTGTCTGTCTGAGAAGAAACGGGCGTGGGCTTCAGGGAGGAGGCAGTGCTTGGATTTAGGGGGATCCACGTGGGGTGAGGTTTGCTCAATTCTGCCTCCCACCTGTTCCAGGGGTCAGGGGTTTCTCTTTGTGTGGCTCTTTATCCAGTAGAAGCACGACAGCTGCTTGAAGAAGTAGCCTGGGGGCTGCATACCTGCCAAAGGGTTGGGACAGAAGACCAATCTTTTCCTAGCTGTGACCTTAGGTGTCGAGGGGCACAAGCAGAAAGGTAGTTAGGACCAGGGATTCAGGGAGGAGGGGCTTCCGTGGGATCTGAGATCCAGAGAACAGGAACTAAATGTTTCCAGTTGCTTGTGGGCTGGAGGGAAAGGGTACACCTCCCCAAGGGGGCTGGTAAGGCCAGAGGTAGCCAAGCAGACCTAATCTCTGCTACTCCTCTCTCCCCCTCCCAGGGAGCTGGGTCCCTGCCCAATCTCCACATCTCTTATCTCCCCTGAGGCTTTGGTCTAGCTCCAGCACAAGGGCCCTGTCTTCCTGGGGAAGATTGTTCCCTGGCAAGCTGGAGGACATGACGGCTGGGGTCTGCTCAGCTCCTCTCCGGCTGAAGTGAGCGTGGGAATGGAGCCACTGCCTGCCCACACGCCCCAGAAGTGCATCAGGGTCCCCTGGGGCTGAGCTGAGCAATACTGCCCTCATGGTGGCTAGGAGGAAGGCCTGGCTCCCTAAGTCCTAGCACTAGACGGCAAAAGGGCCACCAGATCTTTACCTGGGCTTTCTGTCACCCCCCCTTTTTTAAAAAAATTAAATTATGTATCATTAAAATGAAATATAAATATTTTCCCCTCCCTGGGGACGCAGGGAAGCTACAGGAACTAGGTAGGGCAGGAGTACAGCTGTCTCTTGGGAAGGAGGGGCTGTGCACTGAGTCCCCCTGTTCTCTCCCCACTGGCTCAGCTGCTCAGAGTAAACCAGGTCTGGGGGAGAAGGCTGCATCCTCCTGGGCCTCTGGAGCCTCCCCTCAGCCCCTGGGGATTCACAAGAAGGAGCAGCAGCCGGGCCGCTTCTTCTGGGACTCCACGTAGTCTCGGATCTGGAAGCTGGGTTCATTGGCCTGCCGCCCCGCTCTGTATTTCAGCTCCCTTGAAGAGGAAGAGGGAAATGGGCTGGGCGAGGAGTGAAGAGCTGAGCAGCCTCCCCTCTCCAATGGCCCCGGGCAGATGGACCTCGGAATGCAGAATGCAGTTGGGCCCAGGGGCTGGGCCAGAGGCCAGGCCCTACTGGATTCCCAGATGGTGCCACCCTGCCCCACATGGTTCCCTTCCCTGCTCAGCTCTCACTTGGCAATGGCCAGAAAGGCTAACTCCACATTCATGCCTGTCTTGGCGCTGGTCTCCATGAAGGGAACTCCGTACTCCTGCCAGGGAGAGAGTATCCTCAGGGCCAGCCTCTGGCTGCCCCGACCCCTCACCCTGCCCACAGGCAGTCACTTACCCTGGCCAGCATCTCTCCATCCTCCGAACGGATCACTCGTTCACTGCTCACATCCGCCTGTCAAGCCCAGGTGGGTCACTCTGGGGAAGGAAGCCTTGACCCCACATGGCCCCTCTTCTGCCCCTGGCTGGCCCATCTTTTGCCCCATGAGCAGGTGCTGCCCACCCCCTGCTGGTGGCCTGTGGGACTGCAGGTGTTATGATTGGCATGGGGCCAGGGTTTCTGTGCGGTCAGACTGAGTTACCCAGCTCCTAGCCCTGGGATCTCACTCCTCCTGGGGGAGGTGGGTGACTCTCTTGGCAAGTGTGTGGTGAGCCAGCCTCAGAGGAGTGACAGTAGTTAGGGCTAACCCTTTCCAGTCTTAGCTCCTCATGTGTGACCCTCATGGCTCTCTCAAGTAGGAGCTTGAGCTTTCCTTGCAGGGGATCACTTCCAAAGCTTTAAGAGGGCAGGTGGGATGGGATGAAGGTGCCAAATAGGTCTGACTCCTGAGCTGGAGACTGAAAGAGTCCTTCCCTGGAAGGATGTCCAGCTAATACTCTTGGGTGGCTATGGGGCTGGGTAGAGCTAACGCTGTTGCAGTGGGAGACGAGGGGAGGGGTCGGCTGTCCCTGCTGGGGAGCCACTCACCTTGTTGCCTAGCAGCATGATCACCACATCCCTCTGGGCATACTCATGGATCTCAGTGAGCCAGGCCTGTGCGAGAGGGTGGGCTGAGCCAGGCTGAGGACGGGCACCAGCCACTCACCCACTCCCTCTCATTCTTCCTTCTTCTGTTTGATTATCCTGGGCTACTCACTGCCCCTCCCAAACACGATGTCCTGTGCATTGTCTCATCTGCATTTTTGTTCTGGTCTCTCTAGTCTGGAGTGTCACCAAACCCCATGGAATGCAACTCCCAGTTCTATGGAAGATAGAGGTGGCAGAGGCTTCATCTCAATCAGTTGGTTGTCACCGCGATTTCCTGGAGTGCCATGTTGGGAATTTTATGGCCATATAAGGGCTCAGTGATGAAAAATACTGATTAATTAGTGATGTCTGCCATGAGCATGGAGTTGGAGGTGGCAGTATGAGTGCCATGGATTTCCATCCAGTTTATAAGCTGTTTTATATCTGCATGTCTTGTTCCCCCAGTTTGTCAACACTTTGAGGTCAGGAAGCATATGGAACCTTTACGTTACTGTGCTCAGAGTCAATGCTTGTATTTGTTCAATTATTACCTCTATTTTCTAATAGTTTGTTTGTGAGAACAGAGCCACTCACTCTGTATTCCTGAGTCACTGTCTTACAACTGGGGCTGGATGTGTGCTTTTTCTGCTTTTCTGCTCGGGCTCTTCGCTTGGTTTCTGAGCGTAATTGTCCAGGATGGAGCTAGGGACTTTCTGAACACTTTCTTGTGAAACACACTCATGAATTACAGTCAGGGCTAAGAAGGTGGCACAGGCACACAACAGCCTGCTTGGCTTCCTTGCCCACACGCCAGTCAAATGCCCGGGAGCAGCTTATTACGTCTGAGTCACAGCTCAGGTATTTTTGAGAAGATAGTGGCGTTCCGTGCTCCACCCTCTTCTCACAAAGCAGGAAGCAGTCCCTGCCTGCACAGACCCTGCCTTGGATGCTTATGGGTGGTGGGTAGGGAGGACCTACCCGGATGTTGTCGAAGGAAGACTTGTTGGTGATGTCGTACAGCAGGAGCAAGGCTGCCAGGGGGAAAGAGAGGTCATACTGGGGACTTGGGGCAGAAGGTGGGTGGTCCAAGTGGGTTGGGGGAAGGAGTTGGAGGGCACAAGTGACTTACCCTGGGCGTCTCGGTAATAAGCGTGGGTGACACTGCGGAACCGCTCCTGTCCTGCTGTGTCCCAGATCTAGGAAGGGACAGATAAACGGTCAGAAGGAGGCAGGGGGCAGGGACTGTGCTGGGCAGAGAAAGACCGTGTCGTGGTACGGGGGAGGTGTGGGAAGGTGGGATCTTTCCTTCTTTAGGTTCTCATGGGCTTCTGAACATCTGATGATGTCCTGGACTGTGGTAGTCACTGAGTTCTCAAGCTCATTCAGTGCTGTCGCCTCTTCCCCAGCCCAGGGGCTTAGGGTGTCCAACCTCCTAGAGCAGAGGAGGCCCAGGAAACTGGGGAGGAGATAGAGGGAGCCTAAGCTTGTCTGAAGGCACTTCGGGCTGCCTCTGATGGAAGAGAGGGCGCCTGGGAACTGCTTTGTCTGCAGACATCAAACAAACAAGAGCTGTTTCCTCTCTGGGCCCCCACAGGAAATTACCCCAGGCTGAGGGCAGGGCTGCAGGCCTCCTGTGGTTTGGGTGAGGAGCAAGGGCAGGCTCTGCCCTCCTCTCCCTCCCCTGCAGCCTCTGGTCTCACCTGTAGCTTCACCCTCACACCATCCACGGTCACCACCTTGTTCTGAAAGAGAAAAAGGCAGAGGGAGAGGTGGGTGCCAAGGACAGGGAAGGCTTGGCTCCCGTGCTCTGCTGACACCCTGCTGAGGAGCAAACATCCTGTCCTGGTCACTCCCCAGGGCTAGAGGGGATGTGGTGAGCCCCAGACATGTCTCCAGCCAGATCACCCCATCAGGGCAGCGGGACCCTGCACCCAGATGCCCTCACTGCGGAGCCCTCTCTTCTTCCCCCCATGCCAGGGCAAGAGAAGGTCTGAGAACCTGCCTGGCTCTGCCAGGGCTCAGCAGGCTCCACAGGGCTGGACACTGGGGGCACTGCCTCTTCCCCACTTCTATCTGCTTCTCCCGGAGCTCAGTCCCATCCTGCAGCTGAGCCCTTAGAGATGGGATGCCCACCAGCACCCTGGGGACCTCAGAGGCTGGATCTGTAGGGTCATCTTTCCTCCAGCTGCCTGCTGGTTCTCCTAAGTGAAGCTTCCTTGCTCTCCCACTGGGAGGGAGGCCCCCGGCCTCTGCGTAGGCCCACCTGTCCGGGCTAGACCCTTCCCCTCCTGGAGCCTTTGGGTGTGCAGTGCTTGGAGTGCTCTGCATCCCTGATGCAGATTTATAAAGGTGCTGAGAGGGAGGGACCCTGGCAAGCTGCTCTCTCCCCACAGGGCCAGCCCAGCTCTTAAACCTAGCTCAGTGCTGTGCATCCCAGGAACTCCAGAAAAACTGCTTAACTGTTGAGGTCTTGCCAGAGGGGCCCAGCTCAGAGGGTCATGAGCAAAAGGGCTGAGGGCCAGGAAGCTCAGCTCACATGGTGGGATGTCCTTGCCCCGCTCAAGGGCAGAATTTTAAGACTCAATCTCTCACTTCTTATATCCTGTTGGGGGGCAAGGAGGCCACCAAGCCCAGACTCCTCTAACCGGGCTCCCCTGTGGTCCCTAGGGGAGCCGCCCCTGGTGCCTTCTGAGCAGTGAGCCACAACAGTCCTGAGGAGCAAGGTGGGCAAGGAGAGGACAGCACCCCTGGGTCTGAGCTGTAGCCCCCCAGCTGGCTGCTAGGAGGAGGAGCCTGCAGCCACCTCACCCTGAAGTCTATGCCGACGGTGGCTATGAAGGTCCCGGACAGGAAGGCCCCATCTTTGAATTGGATCAGGAAACAGGTTTTGCCGACGCCTGAGTCTCCCAGAAGCATCACCTAGGGGTTGGGGGGCAGAGGCAGTTAATGGGGAGCTGGGGCAAATTTCTGAGTTTCCAGGGAGTGAGGCCCTGGAAAAACCAGGCAGAGGGCCAGGAAGGATGCTGACTGCCCCGAGGGGCACCTGCTTCTGGAAAGCCTGCTGCTGCTTCAGCCTGCCTCTCCTCTCCACACTCCTTGGCTCAGCCTGCCACTCGCGCTCTCCCTCTGACACTCCTGTCCTCACCAAATTTCCTGGAAGCCTGAGTTGAGACCTCAGCACTAAGAGGTCCCCAAATGTGTTCGGTGGCCTGAGAGAACAACCACATTTGTGTGGTCTAGACTCTGGCCACATTTGTCCCCTGCCACACCATGCCAGGATCCCCTCCCTCTCTGTGTGTATTCCACGCATGTGTGCACTCGCGGGCAGGGCTATACCGCCCGGAAGGGGAAGTGTTAATATCTCAGACAGGGATTCCCACCCAAGGGAGTGTATTAGGATCTGATGGAGGTGGGACTCTATTGTTTGCAAAGGCATATTCTAAAATTACAATTTTTTTGGTCACAACATTTATTTGGAAGTTTCTATTGACATTTTGTGTTTATAAAAGGGTTGCATGAATTAGAAAAGGTTGAAATTTATACTGAAGTGGGGAGTCGTTTAGTCTGAATCTCTTACAACAGAAACCTCCCAAGTGGGACAAATGGCTGCCTATTGGCATCCCTGGGTCACTGTAGGGCAGGAAGTGGGTGGGGGTGGGGCGTGTCCCTCCCTTATTGTCTGGCCAGTCTCCTCTCATCTTCTCTGAGGGACATGTGGGGTGGGGGAGGGGAGCCCTCTGTCCAGTCATTCCTCTATCTTGGAGAACAGAGTTCTAGACCAAATAGTGGAATTTTCCCAGCTGGCTGGTTAGCTATTTAATGGGTTGAGCAGGGACTAGGTTTGAGTTCTTTTTAAGGCACTGACCTTGACAATGGAGCCTAGAGGCTTTCCTGCTGTGGGCATGGAGTATGGGATTAGCTAACTTTGGTGGAAAGGTAGGGGGCTGAGCAAAAGGTCCATGAAGGCTGAGGTCCTGGCTTGTAAATGGCCTACTGGGGGACTTGAGGAAGATTCCTTAGCCCTTCTGTGGCATGATTTCCATAGTGGCTGGAAGGGAAGAGAGAATTTCTTTGAGGCCTGTCTAGAGTCTGTTAACGGCTAGGGCCAATAATGTTGGCGTGAACCACCTAAGACTTGGGGAAGAGTGGTCCAGGGCTGGGTACTGCCTGCCTGTGGCCCCCATCCTCTCTAATCCAGCCCACAGAGCTCTGACCAGGCTCCTTCCAGACTGTCCTGGATTCGGTCCCCCAAGGCAGGCCTAGGGCATGCAGGCTGGTGGAGCCAGGGGCCAGCTCCCTGAAGATGTTGCTTGGCCCAGGGGACAGATGGAGGGCCGGGGCTGGGGAGCCCTTTAGAGCCTGCACTGCTCCCTGGCTCCTGGGTCCCAGCCCCTGAGAGGGAAGGAGGGAGGGAGGGCGAGCGCCTGTGTACATTACAGATCACAGCTGCGTTGAGCAAACGACGCCAGCTATCCACCCAGCCAGCGATTCCACCAAACACAAACAGCTGCCCAGCCTTGCCACCCCCCTAGGCAAACAGCCCAGCTGGCTTGTCCGGCAAGGAGGTCAGACGGTCCCCAGCAGCCTAGAGACTGGCCCTCAGCAGCTCCCCCTCCCCTGAACGAAAAGGGGCCCGTTTCCTGCCTTGAGCCCACACAGGACGCCTATCTTAACGGCTCTGGGCGGGTGACTCGCAGAGTGGCTTCCCCTGAAATGATGGGGGTGGAGGCCCCAGGCTCCTAACGAGAGTGAGCCCCGATGTTGGGGGAGGAATCAAAGGAACAGAAAGAGGCAGCTTGCCTTCAAGGCCACGCAGCATGAGACAGTATCCCCAACCCTACAGATGAAGAACGGAAGTTCCAGGCGCTCTCAGCACCTCTTTCAGAGTCCCTGGTACCTCCCTGCTCCAGGGGCACGGAGGGAGAGCAGACAGACCAGCGTCCATTGCCACTCCCACCTGCTTCTGTTCAGGACCACCCTGCAGAGGGAAGGAGCCCCAGAGAGCTGACTTAGCTCTCCCAGGTGGGGGACTTGTGACTACTGCTGAGATCTTTCTCAGGTTCTAAAAATTCCTAGGGGCCTGCATTCTGGCTAGTAACATCCTCCTGGAAGGTGCTAGGCAGTGACTGCAGGCATGGAAAGGGGTAGGACTTGGGGGCAGCTGGGAACCTGAAGAATTTCCAGCCTAAGGCCTTGAAATTGATGCCAAGGCTCAGCTGAGCTTAGCTGGGAAAAGGGCATTAACTGCAAGATCCCCCGACGCCAGGGGGCGTCCTCTGCGAGCCTCCAGGGAGCCCCATTTCCTAGCGCTTCGGGTGCGTATGCCCAGGAAGGTTGTGCGCTTAACCCTACCGAGAAGCATGGGGTTCCTGGGTGCTCATATTGGCCGGAGTGCGGCAGAAGAAAATTGGGTTGGGGTCCACAGGGTGGGGAGTCACTCAGTCCTTCCGACCTTCCTTTCTCCGACCCAGCCGAGTCAGCCCAGATCCCTAGAGGCTGGGCTGGGCCCAGGGGCTATGTTTCAACCCTCCCTCCCTGCTCTGGGAGACCCAGCTGCCTAGAGGAAGAGTTGAGTCCAACGCAGACGCAGCGGGGAGGGCCGGGGTCTCAGGGCAAAGGGCGCGGGGACGGGTGGCCCTCGGAGCCGGCGCGGGGGTCCCCAGCGCTGGGCGCAGTGCCCACCCACCTTGCCCGTGAGATCGTAGCTCGGACTGCAGGGCGGGGAGCGCTCAGGAGCCTTGCCATCCCTGGTGGCAGCGGCGCCAGGCGTGCCTGTCATGTCCCCGGACGAGAGGTGAGCTGGGGCAGGCGGCGGGCGAGGGACAGCGAAGGAATGGCCCCGCCTTAGGCTCCACCCACTCCTTCCCCTCTCCACCGCCCCGGCCCGGACCCCGACAGGCTCCTCCTTCCGTCCCGCTACCCCAGTGACACTGGCCCGGAGCGGGCTGTCCCGCGAGGGCGCGAGGACCTCAAGGTCAGCCGCCGAGTGGCAGGCAGGCCTCCTGAGCAACACTGGCCCGGCTTCGTGCTCTGAGGGCATGGACCAAATCCAGCTCCAAGACCGGTCCCCCAAGGTTGCCAGCCTCCGGGGTTAGATTCCCACGGGGAGCGGTCCCTGGAGACCCTGCCTGCTACGGAAGGTGTGGCATTTCTGGCACCCTCGCGCGGGCGCCCGGGTTCTCGCTGCCGCTGCGCGGCGCGGCCAGCAGGCGACGCCCAAGCCCCAGCCAGCGGACGGTCATAGGCACCCCGGGGTCGGGGTGGCTGGGGACGCCCCTGGGCAGCCGGCGGCGCTGCGTTTGAGAGGAGGCGTGCGTTCTGAGGACAGCGCCCAGGCTGTGTCGCTTTTGCTAATACACCCCAGCCCGAGCTCATCTGAATATAGTTTTGTTTACCGACCCGTATTTGCCTGGCAGCACGTGTACACTGGGGTTTTCCCTGGCCCCTGGTGGGTGCTCAGACTTTGACCCTTTAGTGCCATCACCTCTCATGTCTCCCTGACCTGTTGGGCTGCCCCTTCCCCGCACACCTCCCAATCTAGGCGCTCCTGAAGGCAGGGCTGGCCTTATTCAGTGCGGCTCTCTGCCCCTGGCACCAAGTAGGCCTTAGACGTTTGGCATCAAGTGAATTCATAAAGTCGTGGATCATTTTGAGCAGTCTCCAGGACATCCAGGGAACCCTGCAGCTCCTGGTGACAGGGTCGGAATGTGTCCTGGGTTGCCCATAGCAGAGTTCTGGGGCCCTGTGGCCTCGGCCAACCCTTCAATAACCCCGTCCCAACAGAATAAGGCAGGTGCATGACAAAGGGACTGTTTGAGGGGCGTGTAGGGGGGTGGGGCACCTGCATCTCTTAGCTTAGGTGTTTCGGATGAGGAGCAAGGGGCAGGCGTGGCTTATAGGCAACTGTAGGCCTGGTGGGGACTGTGTGAGCACCCGCCTCCAGCCCTGTGATTTCTGGCATCAGCTGGAGCTATTTTCTGGAGGTGAGTGTGCCGTAATCTCATCTGTACATAGGGTGGGACTCAAACAGAGAGCACTGTGTGGGAGAGGAGAAGCTGCACAGCACTCTGCAGATGCTGTGGTTGCCTGCTGCTGGGTGCCAGAGGCTCTTGTTACAAATAACACTGCAGTCCACTCGGTGCCCTGGGCTCTGGCTCTGTTGGGCTCACCAGGAAGTCTGCAGGGGCGAGGGTGTTCAGTGCAAGAGGGTAATGGCCCAGGAGGAAGGAAAGAGGGCAGGTGGCATGGCGCTCGCTTACCTTCTACTTCAAACATGCCCCGATAGGCCGTGTCCCTCAAAAGAGCTGTTGCAGTCCTGGCCCCCAGTACCTCAGAACGTGACCTTATTTGGAAATAGGGTCATTGCGGATGTAATTAGTTAAGCTGAGGTCATAGGAGTAGGGTGCGTCCTTAATCCAATATGACTGGTGTCCTTATAAGAAGAGAAGATGCACAGGGACAAGACGGCCGCATGAGAACACAGGCAGAGACTGGAGAGATGCATCTACGAGCCAAGGGATGCCAAGCATTGCCAGGAGCCAGCAGAAGCTGGAAGAGGCAAGGAAGGATCCTCCCCTTGTTAGAGGGAGTGTGGCCCTGCTGACACCTTCATTTTGGGTTTCTAACCTCCAGTCGAGGTTTGTGTTGTGGGCTTGACCGAGATGCTCTTTGTCCTGTGGTAGGTTTGGAATGGAGCAGATGGCACATCAGTGTGAATGCTCCAGAAGTAGCAGAGAAATAAAAGCGCTATCTTGCTACGTGGGCTGCGCTGATGGGACTGAGGGAAGAGGTCCACGAACATGGCGGAGAGGTGCAGTGGGCTCCTCCCTGGGCCATACCTGTCCGGCTCGCTGGGTCTGGGGCATGTGGGCAGTCTCATATGCACAGTATGCCACACACTGTCTGCCAGGACATGGCAACATCAGGTGGCGTGTTCAAGGGCAGTCTTGAGTGAGTCAGAAGTGGGTCGGGGTGAGAGATGTTCCGAGCAGGTGCGGGGGAACTGGGTTTCACCCCAGAGAGAGGAAGCACAGCTCACTAAGGCACAGGGCTCTTGAGATGTGGTGGCCAGGAGGGGGCCCATCGAGAACACAGCCTCCAGGAAGTCCAGGCCTCCTGACTTCCTTTCCAGTGCTGTGTACCACCGTGGGAGTCTGCATCTCTTCCCAAACACACACACACACACGCACACACACAACTCACTCCATGCACACACCTCATACCACACCACAGACATACACACAACCTCTTATTCCACATACATGCCCTACACCATGCACACCTCACATCACACCACAGACACACACAAATACCTCAAATTATACCACCGGTATGGGGTTCCCTTGGGTTTGTGTCCCAGCTGAGGAGGAGGGTATGTGCCCATCTGTATGCCCATCAGACCCGTGTGTCCCCAGGCTCAGGCCTGGGTCAGGACTTCAGGCCCTCACTCAGAGTAAGCTGCCCACGGGTTCGTCCAGAGGTGAATCGATTTGTCCCAGTGCTGACTGGTGCCACGCAAACTGCCGCGGCTCTAAAAGGCCCGGCCCGAGGAGACAGGGAGCGCCCGGCCTGTCCTGTCTCTGGCTCCTTCGGGTTCTCAGTTTGACCACACACTCTCTTCCTTCTCACAAGCGAGTTGCCTCACTTTTCTTACCAGGATAGTGACAAAATTTGGAGGTCCCACACCTGTGCATCTGTGGAATGTGAGTCAGAATTTGCACCCCCACGCCCATAGCCATCCCACTGTCCGCCCTCCATGTCTGAGGGGGGAAGGGCAGGCGTGGAGTGGGCGAGGAGACGTGCATGTGGTTGCGGGGGCACCATGTGTCCTGTGTGCTGGGGGGCAGACCTGGCATGGGCCCACGGCGAGGGACGCCTGGCACCAGACATCCTGGTTCGCTTCATGGCAGCCTGGTCCAAGGCCTCAGGGATTTCCAGGCCCGTCTTGCCTCCTGCGACTCAGCATGCCCTTCCCAGCCCTTTGGAGCCAGCGGCTCCCTGTCCTGAGAGAGCCCAGGCGCTGGTGTTTCAGGCTGGATTCCAGCCCTGGCACACACCCTGGCCAGGCTCTCGTTCCTGCTTTACTCAGAAGCCCTGCCCAACCCTTCCTCACTGTTTGCAGAACTTAGGCAAGCCCAATTTCTGGGGTTCCGTCTCTCTCTTCCCACCAGTGTGGTGCTGCTGTATCCCAACCCGAGTGTGGCCTCGCAGGCCCTGTGCTCTGCTTGGTCCCAGAGGCTGGCCTCTCAAACACCCGTGCTGCCCAAGAAATGACATTTGCCCTTTCCTAACACTGGACACTGGGATTCTGGAGACTCCAACGGAGGGCCCTCTCCTCTTGATACCGTCCAAGAGAGGAGCGAAACCCTCTGCAAAGGCCTTCCCAAGACTCCAGGGTCACTGAGAGCAGCTGGCAGTGTGACAGTGGAGAGAAACAAGGGTGTGTGGTAGAAGGGGACTTCCTGGCTATGGATAGAGAAAGCTTGAGAATACTTCCTTAATCTGAGCCGCCCCTCTGTGCTGTGTTCAGGGAGAGACAGTGCTAAGAACTGAACTTTAACCCTTGACCTGTCAGCGCCCTAAGACCCCACAACAATGCTAAGTTTGGACTGTGCTTAAAATTTTAAGCCATCCTTTGCTTCTCCAGATTCATCTTGCCCCGGAAGGTGGACCTGAGCAATCTGTATCAAGATACTCCCTTGCTTTCTCGCTTTTAGTTTTGTTCAGCCAGTGGGGAGCCCCAGAAGGAAAGTGAGGAGCAGAAGGAGAGTAGAGTGGGAGGGGGCCAATTTATTGCCTAGGATGATTACTGTGGGCAGCTGTGTCCCTCCCCTGAGAGTCACAGCTCCTGCCAGCTGGCCCTCTCCACACAGCCCTCTGCCCCTCATTCTGGTGGCGGTTCCCTCCTCTCACCTTTTTTAGGCCAGGAGTGGGCTGGAGGCCCTGTAACTGCCCAAGGGCACTGCACCTTCCCTGATGGTTTCTCAGCCCCCTGCCTACACCTTGGTAAATAGTCTTTTTATTAAACCTCCTTGGATGATCCAGTGTGAGTGTCCACCTGGTGCCTGCTGGAACCCCGACAGGCGTGCCAAAGCCCAGAGCCTGAGAGTGCTTACCGTGAATCCGATGCCCACTGTGGCCGAGAAGGAGCCTGGGATGAACTTGCCCTGGTCGAACTGAACCAGCAGAGATGTCTTCCCCACGCCACTGTCGCCCACCAGGATGATCTGAAAGGGAGCAACAGAGAGAGGTAAGGGCCCGCAGTATGAATTAGGCTTCTGAGATGTCGTTGTGGCTGCGGGAGTAGACTCCTTCTAAACACACAGGCATGTGTGCACACACACCAACACATATGCACACACAGTTGCACACATACACAGAAGCACACACACACACACACACACACACACCCCCAACTCTTGATGTTTTTTCTTTTTTCTGAGGAAGATTGGCCCTGAGCTAACATCTGTTGCTAATCTTCCTCTTTTTGCTTGAGGAAGATTCAACCTAAGCTAACGTCTGTGCCAGTCTTCCTCTATTTTATATGTGGGTTGCCACCACAGCATGGCCACCAGTGAGTGGTGTAGGCCTGCACCTGGGAACCCAGGCTGCCAAAGTGGAGCATGCCAAACTTAACCACTAGGCCATGAAGTGGCCCCAAACTCTTGATTTCCTATCAAAGTCATTGAAGAAGGCATGAAAGCATAGAGGAAGTCTCATTTCAACCCAAGGTAATAAACATCAGTAATAAACCCGAGGTGACCAGGAGAATGTGCCCATCAGACATAACTGGCTGAGGCCCCACTGCTGTGCTCTGCCATCCATTACCAGTGTGTTTGCGCTGAGGTCACACTTCCCGTCAGCAATTCCTAGCCAGAGGCAGAGCATGGCAGAGACATTGAGGCAGGCCTGTTCTTGGGAGACACAGGACTCCCCTAATGGCTGACTTGGGCTCAAGGACTCCCATACAGTTTTATAGAAACTTCCGGACACTGCATGGTGGTCCAGGACACTTCCACACAACCTCCCTGCCCTCTCTCTTTCACTTGGGGTCAGCCCTGCTTCATGGTCTGACGGCTCTCCCTGCCTCCCCGGGTTCCTCTCCCATTTCTCTCAGAGGTGTTTCCCCTAATAAAATCCCACATTTAATTTCCTTTTGGCATCTGCTTCTTCGGAGACTTGGACTAACACAATGGGTCCCCTGTATGGGAAATTCTGAAAAAAGTCTATAGAATTAAAAAAAAAATCAGCGTGTCTGGCTACATGCCTTGGGAAGAGTTTTCACTTGGCCCTGGAATGAGGCCTTGGAGAGGACAACATTCAAAGGGACAACATCCACATTCTACTGAATTTGGGAAAGAGGGGAAAGGCCACTTCTGTGCTGGGAGGATGAAGCGGGGAGAATCAGCATGGGAGTGCAAGTGCTGTATGTGAAAGAAAATCATAAGCAGCAGAGAAGAAATATATGATCACTCAGGGCCTGGTACCCAGCCGTCTCTTGATGAATGAATGAATAAATGAATGAATGAATGGATAAATGCCTTAGTTTCAAAGTGAGCAATATCCACTTTCCAAAGGCAAGCATTTGAGGTCATTGAGAAGGCTTAGAAGATGCCAACTTTAGCTGGACTTGCAAAAACATAAAGACATAAAACCCAAAAATGTAAAAGCATAAAGATTGACACAGCCTCCTTGGGTCGGACCCATGGCCCCAGCACTGTTCAGCTCTGACAGCGGCATCAAATCTGTAGAAGTGGGGCTGGCCCCATGGTGGAGTGGTTAAGTTCACATGCTCTGCTTTGGTGGCCCAGGGTTTTGCTGGTTTGGATCCTGGGCGCAGACATGGCACCACTCGTCAGGCCACGCTGAGGCGGCGTTCCACATGCCACAACTAGAAGGACCCACAACTAAAAATACAGAGCTATGTGCTGGGGGGCTTTGGGGAGAAAAAGGAAAAATAAAATCTACAAAAAAAGGGAAAATCTGTAGAAGGGCAAACATGAGGTTGTCCATGATGTTGACTTTGGACGTCCCCTGACTATGGTCCTTCGCCCTCACTTCCCAAACCAAATTCAATTCAGCTTTTATTTCCTCCTGGGTTAAAGGGCTCCATTTGTTTGTTGTGTGCTGTGGCTTTAATGATTTACATCTCAAATCCTTTTTATATCCAAATTCCTCAGGCTTGAAGAAGTGCTTCCCAGAGAGAGTATTCCAGAATGTGAGGGGTCAGTCTATCCATGTCCACCTTGTTCATTTACTAAAGGGTATGATAGATTCTAATTCTTTTCCCTTTTATCCTTTTCCTTTCCAGGGTGAAGAGTTCCCATCAATTTCTTCTCTCATCATATGAAAATGGTTCCATCTTCTTAGGACCTTTTCTGGTTCAGTGGGGACATGGTCCAGGGTGACAGGGTTCAGCATTTCAGATCCAGCTGAATCCTGCCCGGGAAGAGGGGCTGGATGATGATGCTCTTGTATTGGTCTTTTCAGAAACAGCAGCCCGTGGAGATGATCGCATCAGGAATCAGTTGATGACTCTAAGAACACTTTTCTGGACCACAGTGGAGAGTTCAGAGCTGATCAATTTACAAACGTTATTGAATTATTTCTCCCTAAATCCAGGACCTCCCTCAGACCTGGCCCTCCTCTGTTTGTGCCCCCCTCCGTGAAACATGTGATTCACAGGCCAAAGACCCGTGTTCCTTCTATTGACTAGGCTTTGCCCCAAGCTCCCTGCTAGTGTTGCATTCCCACATCTGAGGAGTGGCCAAGGGGTGGCTGTTTGCAGGGGTGTGGACGGAGCATGGGTGTGAAGGCTGGGATGTCCACGCGCATTCTCCTGAGGACCTTCTGGGTGTGGAGTGTGCAGGAGGGGGAAGAGCAGGGGAGTGGCTGTGGGTGGGAGCTGAGGACCGGTGGATGGCTGTCACTAGGCTGTCATGTTTTGGTGAGGAATTTCTGAGAATCCCATGTTCAAACCTGGCTTCCAGGTCAGTAGGCAGGTTTATTTGTCAAGGTAGGAAGGTAGGACATACTTGATTTGATAGTTGTTTTAGCTTGATTGAAAACATTAAGATATTGAGACATATGGTATATGGGCCCCTATTTGTATTCTAGGGCGGGTCCTACAAATGTTAAAGATAGCCTGCCTAAGTCCATTATCTTACAATGGAGTTTCTCTCTCTACTCAACAGCTTCCAGGATTTTCCTGAAGTTTCTTCAGGCGGACTCCAAATTTCACTCCTTGGAGAAGCCGAATGTCAACTTCAGATCCAGATTTTCCACTGCACCTTCCCTCTTCTGGACTGTTTATGAAAATGTTAGTTAATTGTGGTTCTGACAGAAACTTCCGTGTCAACTTCACCACCATTCGGAGAAGTATCTTTTTTCTCTTTTCTTAAGTCATTTTGTCTATGTTTGTATTTGTGCCTCATCCACTTCTAAAAGGGATTTGAGGTGGTTTACAACAAAACCCACATATACACGAGGGCTGTTAAGAATACTGCCTGAGGAAAACTTCCCCAGGGCGAGGCTATGCTGTTCGCGCATTTGAGCGTTTTGTTTGGTTCTAGATTTCCTGGCAGTCAAGACAAAATGAGAAACCAGATGGGGAGTGCGGTGCTTATTGCTGATGAAGCCGGTGAAGGATGCCTGAGTCCTTTCAATCAACGAGTATTTTCTCCTGGCCTGCGATACTGAGAGGAATCTCTCATGTGGATTCTTATACAAGGGGCCCTGAATGACAAAGTGGGCACTGTAATTTTACAGAAGATGCAGAGCTTTTCCTACAGCGTTTGTATTGGCCCTTGCTGGAAACTGGGGCGTAGCATTAAATCATACTTTGATGGAGGCTTCTCAGCGGGAGTTGGGCTAGTGCTGCCTGAATACATTGCTTTCCTGTGACTCTGCGATTCAGGGGAACACTGAGAAAACCTAGACGAGTGGCGTGCTTATCACGGCTCCTAAAGTGGCGTTGAGCAAACTTCTAACAAGACAGGAAATTCTGATGCCATAAAGAAACAGATCGATAGATCTGACTGCATGGAAATAAAAACGTTCTGGAGGCCGGCCCCATGGCCGAGAGATTATGTTCACTTGCTCTGCCTTGGCAGCCTGGGGTTGGCTGGTTTGGATCCTGGGTGCAGACATGGCACTGCTCATCAAGTCATGGTGTGGCAGCGTCCCATGTAGGGGAACTAGAATGACCTGCAACTAGGATATATGGGGCTTTGGGGAGAAAAACAAAAAGAGGAAGATTGGCAACAGATGTTAGCTCAGGGCCCAGCTCCTCAAAAAAAAAAAAAGAAAGAAAGAAAGAAAGAAAGAAAAATGTTCAGGTTGACAGAAGATACCAGAAACAAAATCAAATGAGAAATGATAGATGGAAAATATTTTCAAGATGTGTGACAGACAAAGGGTTAACTTGTTTAGTAACATAAAGAGCTCTCAAAAGCAAATCTCAATAGAAAAATGGATAAAGGATATGAACAGGTCTCTTTTGTGTGTGTGTGTATGTTAGTTTTATGTGTCATCTCATCAAGGCCATAGTACCCAGTCATGCAATTCAACACCGATTTAGATGTTGCTGTGAAGGGATCTTAGAGATGGTGTTAACATCTACAATCAGTTGACCTGTAAATCTTCAACAACCTGGTTGGGCCTCATCCAATTAATTGAAAGAGCTTAAGAGCAAAAACTGAGGTTTCCCCAAGGAAGATGAAATTCTGCCTCAAACCTGCAGCGGCAGCTCCTGCCTGAGAATTTCCAGGCTGCTGGGCTGCCTTACACAGTTTGGACTTGCCAGCCCCCACAGTCATGTAAGCCGACTCCTTGAATTAACTCTCTCTTTGTATATATATATATTTCCAACTGGTTCTGTTTCTCTGGAGAACGCTGACTGATACCATATAATATATAACAGTTTGATAAAAGGTTGCTAATGGTCAATATTGGGTGAAATTTGGGGAAGCAGACATAATACATCATTGGTGGGAGTATGCATCAGGGCATTTCGGAGAACAATTGACAGTATCCATCAATGGTATAAAGGCAAATTCTTTTGACTCAGCAATTCTGTGGGTACACTTGAAAAAGCACACCAAGATATGTGTACAAGGATGCTCATTGTAGCAGTTTGAAGAGTGAATAATTCAGTAATTGGGACTGGTTAAGTAAACTCTAGAATATCCATACAATGCTGTATTGTGAAACTGATAAAAGAATGAAGCAGACCTGTATGTGCTGTTTGGGAAAAACTATAATATTAAGTAAAAGAAGAGGGGCAGAGAGGTAGGCCTGTGTGGTGACTTATGTGTACTTCATTTAGCTGTGTGTGCGTACGCTTCTTTCAGGGAACCAACAGAGGCCGACCGTGGTTAACTGTGAGGTTCTGGGGGTGGTGAGGTGGGGGATGGAGAGACTTTTACTTTTCATCTGATCTCTTTCTATGCTTTTTTCTAACCTTGCTTGTATTACTTCTTTAAAAAAAGTGTCAAATGGGAGTATTTCAGTGTGGGCATTATTTGCCATGTTTTCTTTTTTGTACTTTTCTGTATTAAAAAGCCCTAACAAAGGTAATAAACCAGTTGATGAAGTAAATTCATACATGAGTGACGCTTTTCTTAACCTGGAATAAATTGTTTTTCTTTAGAAGAGAATGAAAGATTGGCAATAGGGGCTGGCCCCGTGGCCGAGTGGTTAAGTTCGCGTGCTCCGCTGCAGGCGGCCCAGTGTTTCGTTGGTTCGAATCCTGGGCGCGGACATGCCACTGCTCATCAAACCACACTGAGGCGGCGTCCCACATGCCACAACTAGAAGGACCCACAATGAAGAATATACAACTATGTACCGGGGGGCTTTGGGGAGAGAAAAAGGAAAAAAATAAAATCTTTAAAAAAACAAAAAGATTGGCAACAGACACACACACGTATTTAACCGTGCTTGTCTCTGTGTGGGGGATTAGGGGTGATTAAAAACGCATCTTGTATTCATCTGTATTTCACTGTTCTCCTGTAATGAACACACATTACTTTCGTAATCAGCAAAAACGTCTGTGTATGTTGGGGAGGCCTGTTGTGCAAGGACGACTCTGGTAAGACCCAAGAGGAACGCCAATGTTTAGCCTAACTGTTGCTGAACACATGCTTCATTTTATTTTTCCAAATATATCCAGTGCCCTAATCAGTGCTTTAAAAAAGATCAAGCCCTCTGCGCAGAGGGAACTTGAACTACAGCTGTTCCGCTTTGTCGATTTCAGCAAGCCTTGCACACCGTTGATACCTGAGGAGCAGGTGGCACAAATGACAGACACTCTGTCCTGAAAATCAAAGACCCCTTTCCTCTTCTCACCCTTGCAGAGGGTTAACTCACTCTTTGGAGACCCATGTTTTTCTCAAAAATAAGCTTTGCCTCTGCCTGAATTCCTGGACAAGAGCTTGGTCGAGGCTCAGTTTCCTATTCCACAGATTGCAAAAAGGGACATAAGACCTGGAAAATGCTAAAGGTTGGTGTTATCAGTTACCCGCTTCATTAAGTCGGTTTCCAATCCATGATAATACTTCTTTTATCTTTGGAGAGCTTGTTTTAAAAACAACCATGGAGTGAATATGCTGATGACAACCAGCTCAAGGATGCGCTGTCTTATTAACCCTTTGAAGTCAGGTTCCTTCTTCATTGTCAGCACTAACAGGATCAAAGGGCAGCTGGCTTCTCTCTGGACCTCCCCAGCAGGAGGCAGGATGGCATGCTTATATGAGCGAGACCCAGAGTTGAATCCTAGCTTTTCCAATTAATAGCCATGTGACCTTGGACAAGTTACTTGCTCTCTGAGCTTTAATATCTTTATCTGAAAAATGGGAATAGCATCACCTTTCCTCTAGATTTGTAGTGAGGATTCAATGTGATAAGTATAAAAATATGGAGCATAGCACATAGTGAGTAGAGACGATGAAGCGCAGTTGAGTCCAAGGTGATCTGAAAGGGTTCGGGAATGGTCGCTGAGAACAATTACGGTTTATGACTGGTTCTTAGGTGCTAGACAGAGTTTCCTAGCAGAACCTACAAGGCCAGGGGAAGAACGACAATGCAGAAACGACAATAGTTCATACCTTTATTCATTTTCCATCAATTATTTATTGAGCAACTACCATGTGCCAAATGTGGTTTTATCAGTTGAAGATATAGCCCCCAGGGACCTTCTAATCCAGAGTGGGAGAGACCCAACAAAATTGGTCCTTCAATACAGAGCTTCCTTCACTGATGAACAAGTTGGTTTCTGAAAAGATTGTCTGTGGTTTGCAAGTCCAAAGTGACCAAGAGGAGTTTGGGGTTGCTGTCCCTGGATGCATTTCCACCAAAAAGAAATGCGAGCTGGCTCTCAAAAGTTTTAAAAACATCCTTCTTGGTGATATTTGTTTTATAGGACATCTTTTTCCAAAGTAGACGGTGTTTGCAGTGAAAATCTGTTGAGCAATGAGTGACTTGAGCTCACCCATTGGTGACTCCGCCTGATTTCTGCAGTGACCTGGCATTTCTGCAGGAAGAGACCAAAGATGGGCAAACCATAAGCTTAATGTTAAAAGTGATTATCTCAGTGGTGAGATTAGAGAAAATTAATTTTTTTAAACCTTATCTTTATTTCAAAATTTATTTTCCTAAAATGAACATGTATTGCTTTTGTAATTTAGACCAACTTGTTGTTTTGAATCACAAGCCACTGATGGCTCTATTGGTCCAACGTCTGCTCTGATCTGAACAACATCAGGGGGAGAAAGGTGGGTGGGGGTCTTGAAGCGGGGGGCAGGAGGGGCCATTCATGAAGAGCTGCGAGGGAAAGTCAGAAGGGCAGAGGGGAGGAGAAGCCATGGAACAGCTAAAGTCGTATGGAGTGGAGGGTGAGGCAGCTGCTGTAGGCAAGGTCTAGGTTTGTGGGGTCTTCTTTTAGTTCCTATTGTCACAATAATGCTGCAAGGAACTGTCCCAAACTCACTGGCCTACAACGAGTGTGTGAGTCTGCAGTTTAATCTAGGTGGTGCTTCTGGTCTCCGGTGGGCTCTCTTGTGCGTTGAGTGTCAGCTGCCTGCTGGCTGGGGCAGCTTGGCTCTGCTCCATGTGTCTCTCAACCCACCCAGTGGCTAGCCTGGTGTGTTCTCATGGCAGAAGCAGAGGTGTGTGCACGAGAGCGGGAGGAATGCAGGAGGCCTCCTCAGGCTGAGGCTTGGAACTGGCACACCATCACTTACGCTGCATTTTCTTGGGCAGAGTAGGTCACAGGTCTGGTCCAGACTCAAGGAGTGGAGAAAGAGACTCCGCGTCTTCAGTGAGAACAGGTTTGGGGTCAGAGGGTGGTTATCCAGGATGGGACCATCTACCACAGGCCTGAAGCTTATACAGCATCGGGGCCCTTTTTAAGAAAAAGGATCCCCAAATTACGAACACAAAATTTGATAAAGGGCTTTGAAAGGAGCCTGATCAGGTGAGGGGTGCTGACGTTTAAGCTCCGTTAGCTTCATGGCAAATCCGCCTCTTCCTCACTCTCATGAAGAAGTGAGCAGCTAGAAGCCCCACTGAGCGGAGCCGTGCATGGGACCGCAGCAGCGCCACTGTCACATTGGTGCAGAGCCCAGGGAAGCCCCTCCAGCCCCAAGGTGCCTGTGTTCTGGGCCACTGTCTGCTCTGGTCCTGATGAAGTCTGGCTGAAGGCTGTTTCCTGTTGCTTGTCCACCGAGAGGCCTAGTTCCTTGGTTTTCTTCAGTTCCACCTGGTTTAGACTTTGGTTTTCTAATTCTCAAGTGGGCCTTGCAACCAATTTCTCGTGGACCTTCTATTCCAGAGTGAGAGAGACCCAACAAAACCAGCCCTTTCAATATAGGAGCTCCTCCCTCTACGAACAGATGGGGTTCTGAAAAGATGGCCTGTACTTTGTAAGTCCAACGGGACCAAGAGGAGTAGCTTGAGAAAGTCTTTGTTTCCTGCAACCAGGAGAACCCAATGAATGCATCAACACACACAATACACGTGCACACACAATGCACCATAGCACACACATGATGTATACATGCACACACAACACACGTGCACATACACAGCACTGGCACACACAGTGCAGTATACATGTATACACATAGCTCCCACACATATGCCTGCATACAAACAGGAACACCCCACATGTGTGCTCAAACAGGCATGTATACACGTGCACACATACACAAGGACTCCTATACGTCATGCACACATACACACAGGTGCTTTAGGGCAGGGGCAATCTCAGATGATCCATCCAATCTGTTGTTTCACAGATGGGGCTGTGGAGGCCTGGAGACCCCGGCTAGCTGACTCCTGCGGAAGTCAATGGCCAAGCCAGGATTGGGCCCCAGATGGGTCTTTGCGAACGCAGGCCTCTAGAATAGGCTGACTCTCCTGTAGTCCCCAGAGGCACTGGTTTAGAGGAGCAGTCTTGCCACGGCTCAGGGACACTCGGATGAGCCTCTGTTCTTGATCAAAGGGGAGTCCTCCTTGGGTAAGCTGGGCCCGGGAGGGCCTGGGACCAGGGGGTTGGGCCACAGCAGAAGTGTGAGCAACTCCGATGCTGTTCACTCTTTACTTCCCATGCCCAGGAAAGGAAAGATCATCCTACAACCCACAAAACATCTGCCCCCTTGTTTTTCAGCGCTGTCCCATCTTTCTTAATTCCTCGGCCATTTCCCCTGGAAGCCAAATGGGTCCCTGTTTGCAGAGGCCCGCTGTCTCTCAGCGTAACTAGACAGTGCCCTGGGCAGAGGACAGGCTTGCTGAGCAGTGGGGACCAGGGGCTGACGGGCCCTCACCCCGTATTGTGGACCTTACTTTACGGTCTGGAGATATGTAAAGAGAAAGGCAGTCTCTGACCACATCCTGGAAAAGCCTCGGCTTATCAGCTGCTGTGTTTTTCCATGCAAATAACCCTCCTGCACACCTACTCATTCCTGATTACGATGTGAGGGGCTTTTGTCCCTCCTTGGGACTCACTTGCTTCTCAAGAAGTCATAGGGTGTGTGTGACACATTGCAAAAGTGGTTCCAGGAGCAAAATATGAGACAGGCCCTATATTTTCCTACCCCAAGGGCTCACTGAGACCCTGATGGGGAGGGGGGCGGGGGATGGGCACAAGGTTGTCAGAAAGAAGGGAGTGAGACCCAGAGAGCAGGTGCTTCCTTTCTTCCAGCTTTGCAAGACACTTGTTATAACATGGGAGCACGGAGCGAGGGGGTAACAGCCATGAGCAATGAGCTGGTTTCTTTGGGAAGGAGCCCCGATATAACTGACAAGTTTCTGGAGGATTCAGGCTGGTGTCAATATCCACGGGCTGGGGCACAGCAGTAAGAGTTTCTGGTACGTTCTTGGGACAGGAGCCCCTCTTGCCCATTCGACCAGTAGTTCCCTTCTCACATGCCTCTACTCTTCGAGCTCCTTTCTGTGTAGTCTGGGTTTTCATTCCCCCTCACCCCCTCATGCCACTCTCTGGTCTAGAATCTCCCCTCTGGCTTTCTGACTTGGACCCAAGCTCTCCTTAATATGGTTGAACTCCTGACCTTCCGGACTTTCAAGAATCTGGCTACACATGCAATTCCATGTTTAGGGCATTGTGTCCATCAGCCTTGGCTCTCTAAGACGTCTCTGATGAAGCTGGGTTCTCCCTGCCCCGGTCTTCCCACCAGGCAGAAGGATTGTGTAAGAACCAAACCCAGTGGGTCTGTGTCTGCAAGTCTCCACAAGACCAAGAAGCAGCTGCAAAGGTCTCTTTTTAGAGAACCCATCATGGCTCTGAGCAGGGAGGTATTTCTCAAAAGCTTATTCATGATCACTACGACTTGTTGCGTTGCTAACTGCCTTGAAATTTCACCCATCCCACCTCCTTCCTCTTTTAGTTTTATTGACCAGTGGGAAGTGTCTGAAGGAGGAAGTGTAAGAGCGAGAGTGAGCAAAAGCAGAAGGCTTGGGAGATGAGGGAGTCCAGTCTGTAGTTGGCTCTTGCTGGCAGGCTTGACCCAGGGGAACCCGTGTGAAGAGAAAATGCACCTGCTGCTCTTCTTTCTCCTCCTCTTCGGGTTGTCAGGTGAGCGGGGCCTGGGTCTGTACTCGTGGGAAACGCTTATCAGGCAGGAGGAAGCGGCTGGCAGAGGGAGGAGAGGTTCCAGCCGAGTGTCCTTCTGAGAAGCTGACCCCATTCTAGGAAGTTCCTTCAAGTAAGGAGCCCGTGTGTTTGACCCACTCAGTCACTCACCCAGTGTTTTAGTGCCCACAGTTGCCAACACAGAAGTATGCAGCATGGCCTTCATAATGAACCCAGTACAAGGCATCATTCCTGACCATCCAGGGGCGGAAAATGGATGGGCTGATGAGCCCCACTCGTCAGGGACAAGCAGAGGAGCCCTAGTTGCTCAGGACAGCTGGTGAATACTTGCTCAGGCACTGTGACCGTCTGGAACGCATTATGAGCAAGGGAAGGCTTCGAGGAAGAAGTGAGGGTGGAGGGGGCTTTGAAGAAAGGAAAGCAGGGAGTTTGCCAGACAGGGGAGAGAGGGGAGATTCTAGGCATTTGGCTTGGAAGGAAATAGAAAAGTTTCTGAGGGACAGGAAAAGTCAAGAGGACGCGAGCTTGGTCAGGACGAAGAGGAAAGGAGGGGCTGAGATGTGAGCGGAGACTGAGGGCTCAAGTAAATTTCAACAGCAAAACAACAAATTAAGGGGATTTTCTTGACTTTGAAGTGTTAGAGGGCCTCAGGGCTCAGTCTTTGGGCTTCCTCTTGGTCTAGAGTTACTCCTTTGTTGATCTCAACCCCTCTCCTGGCTATACATACCATCTCTGTACAGATGACTCCCAATTTTTTATACCCAGCCTGGACAGCCCCTGGACTCCAGAATCTTCTGTCCAGCTGCCCATTCAACAGCTCCACTCAGATGATGACATTTCAAACATGACCTGACCACATCTTCCCCCTCAAATTTCTTTCTCTCTCATCTTTGTGTTTGGGAACGCCATCTGTCTAGGGGCTCAGGCAAAACCTGGGGGGGAAGCCATCTCTTCTCTCATATCCCATAAAGATCCTTTGAAATTGTGGGCCAGATCCTGTCTCTCCTCTGGTCAAAATGCTCCAATGACCTCTCATCCTACTCAGAGTAAAAATCCAGAGTCCTTACAGAGGCTACAAGGTGCTCACTGTCTGGTTCCCCTCCACGTCATCTCCCTGGTCTCCTCTTCTTCTCTGCTCCCCCTGGCTCAACCCACTCCAACTGCACTGGCCTCTTAGGTGTTCTTTGAACGTGCTAGGGTACACCCCTGTCTCAGGACCTTTGCACTTGCTGTTCTCTCTGCCCAGAATACTCTTCCCCAGATAGCCACAGGCTCCAGTCCCTCACATCCTTCATGTCTTTGCTTCTTACTGAGTCTTTCATTGATGACCCTAATTAAAATAGCAATTTCCTTGCATTATTTTTCTCCATTGTTTTTTCCCTCCCTTCCCCCACCTTGATAGAATGTAAATTTCAGGTGAGCAGGGATTTTTTTGTACCTAACAACCATACCAGGTACAGATTAGATGAATAGTAAATATTAGTCGAATGAGTGAATGTACCTAGTGGAGAGGAAATGATATGATCCCCACCCCCCGTCAACACAGACCATTTTTTTCTCTTTCTACTTTCATAGAACTGAACGGTTGAGACTCTTAACATTAACTGGAGAGGACACACATTGCTCATGAGGATGTAAAATGGTGCAGCCACTTTGGAAAACAATTTGGCATTCCTCAAAATGTCAAACATGTGGTTACCACATCACCCAGCAAGCCCAATCCTAGGTACATACCCAGGGGAATTGAAAACAAATGTCCATGTAAAAACTTGTATGCAAATGTCCATGGCAACATTGTTCCTAACAGTCAAGCAGCGGAAACAGCATAAATCTGCATCAGCTGACCGATGGATGAATAAAATATGGCATACCCATACAATAGAATATTATTCAGCCGTAAAAAGCAACAAATACTGATACAGGCTTCAAGGTGGGTGAACCTTGAAAACATTACGCTGAGTGAAAGAATCCAGACACAAAAGGCTATATATCGTATGATTCCATTTATATGAAATGTCCAACATACCTAAATTCATATAGACAGAAAGCAGATTAGTGGTTGCCAGGGGTGGCGAGGGGGGTGGGGAGAGAGTAGGGAAGAGTGGGGTTTCTTTCTGGGGTGATGAAAATGTTGTGGAATTAGATAGTGGTGATGTTTGCACAATTTTGTGAATGTCCTAAAAACCAGAGTCATACACTGTAAAGGGGTGAATTGTATGGTGTGTGAATTGTGTCTCAATAAGAAAATAACCAAGGAGCAGAGGAAGACGTGGAAGCAGGGGAGTTCTGAGAAATTTTCTGGGTAGCATTCGGCATGTGTGCAGATCTGAGGCTCTGGAAGGAAGTTTGTGGCAACCAGCAAGCCCTTTGTGAGTTGTGACGCTTTTCCATTCTGATCTGATCGCTTGTTTCATCAGTCATAGAAATGAAAATGATACTTCCAAGAAGTGATGTGTGCCATGGGGAAAGCTGAGCTAGGTGCCCCGACTCATGGAGCCCAGGGGGGCGGTGGCAGTGCTTGGATGGCGCGGGCTGAGAGCACCCCTATGAGCAGGAGACGTCCAAGCTGGGGCCTGGAAGACAAGAAGGAGCAGGCATGTAAGCTTGAGGACAGCTTTCCAGGCACAGGGAGCAGCAAGTGCCAAGGCTCCGATGCGAAATGAGCTTGGCTGTGGCAAGTCTGAGGAAGAGAAAGGCCGGCGTGGCTTTGTTCCCTGCTTCGGAACAGCCTGGTGGGGCAGATTGGGAAGACGTGACTATCTCTTTGTGGAGAGGGTCTTAGGGGAGGAAAGTGACACATCCAGGACCACAAGACTGGCAAAGGCAGAGCTGGGCGTGGTTTGTGGATGCTCAGCCCTGAGTTTTGGCGTAGAAATGGAGAAGGCAGACTTTGAGTGAGATGTTAGGAGGCAAACTGGCAAGACATATATGTGCATATAAAGGAATGCTTTTTTCCCCTGATATCTGGAAATAGGGAACTTGACGGTGAGCAGAAGTGAGAGTAGTGCTGGGGCGTGTGTGTGGGCGCCTGTGGTTTGAGCATGATCGAGGCAGAGGGGAGGAATATCCGTCTCAAGCGAGCAGGCACAGCTGTGTGCTGATAGGAACCCGCTTGCTCATGTGCATCTCTATGCCACCTCTCACCACGGAACTTCCAGTCACAAGTAAAGAATTTCCCTGGCACTGCTTCCCTCTTCTGAAGAGTTCATTGTTTTAAAAGTACAGTCATGCACCACATAAGGATGTTTCAGTCAATGACAGACCACAAATCTGATGGTGGGCCCGTAAGATTAGTACCATGTAGCCCAGGTGTGTAGTGGGCTGCACCATCTAGGTTTGTGTAAGTACATGCTATGATGTTCGCACAATGATGAAATTGCCTAGCAACACATTTCTCAGAACATGTCCCTGTTGTTAAGCGATGTATGACTGTGCACAAGAAAAGGAAATCAACCAGAAAGTTCCCACTGGTCTTTAAAGCATTCATTTTCTGTGAAAAAGGAAGATATTTTTAATTATCCTATTTTTTCAGAGAAAAATTATCTGCCTTGTCCAACTTAAGCCTCACCCTAAGTGGTGGCAGAGAAGGATAAGACCCCAGATGTGCCGACCCAGAGTGGAGACTAGCTGATGTCCTGTGCCATGCTGGAGATGGGGTCCGGTCCTGACTGTCACTCACGGATGGTGAGCCAGTCACCTCCTCCTGGGGCTCAGTTTCCTCCTGATCTAAGGTTATTCCTGATCATCTAGGCCATGAGTAACCATGCCTGAGGAGGATGCTGCTCCTTAGAACTCAGGGCTGCCTTCTGTGTCGGGAGGGTTCAGACGGCAGGACCCGTGCTCTGCTGAGCTTGATAGGGAGCGAGCGCCTGGACAGTGAGGTCCAAGAAGTGAGTGGAGAAGATGGTTCCAGAGTCAGGCCCAATACCAAATGCTCAGGTGAGATTGTCTAACAGGGCAACTAAGGATGGAGTGGCCCTCTGTATTAGTTTCCTAGGACTGCTGGGACATATCGCCACAAACTGAGTGGCTTAAAACCACACAAGTTTATAATGTTACAGCCTGGAGGTCAGAAGTCTAAAATAAAATGGGTCAACTGGACTGCATTCTTCCTGGTGGCGGTAGTAGGAGAATCTGATTCCTTGACTTTTCCAGCTTCCAGAAGCTGCCGGCATTCCTTGGCGTGTGGCCCCACATCACTCTAACTTCTGCTTCATCATCACCTCTCCTGTGCCTCTGACCCCCCTGCCTCCCTCTGATAAGGACCTTTGTGATTGTATTGGTCCTACCAGGATAATCCGGGATAATCTCTCCATCTCAAGACCCTTGACTGAATCACATTTGCAAAGTCCCTTTGTGCCATGGAAGGTTGAACGTATTCACCTGTTCTGGGGTTTAGGACGTCGACATCCTGGGGAGTCATCATTCTGCCTAGCACACCATTAAACAGCCCTGACCAGGCCCTAGATTCTTTTTCTATGATTTTCAAAGTGATAAGTAGTAATTGTTGATACTTAAGAAAGTACAGAAAAAAATGAAGAATTAGGAAACATAGAAAAAAGTGGGTCCATAATCTTAATGCCTAAGGCAACCATTTGTTAACATTTTGATTTATTTCCTTTTAATCTTTTTTCTATGCATTTTTTTTTTTTTTTTTTTGAGGAAGATTAACCCTGAGCTAACATCCGTGTCCATCTTACTCTGCTTTCTATGTGGGACGACTGCCACAGCATGGCTTGATAAGCTGTGTGTATGTCCATGCCCAGGATCTGAACCCACGAACCCCAGGCCGCTGAAGCGGAATACGGGAACTTAACCGCTATGCCCTGGGCTGGCCCCTTTATGCATATTTTAAAACTTTGTTGAGATTATATTATATATGATATCTAAAAAAACATTTTCACTTCATATGAAGATTTCCACATAATTAAAAATATTTCTAAGTATATATCAGTGTCTGCATTCTATTTCATTTTATACTTAATTACTTCCCTAATGGATAGGTTAACCTCTTTTTCTTTGTTTTTGCTATTATATGTAATTATGTAATGAATCTTTGTGCACACATTTTTGTTAGCCTCTCTGATTATTTCCCAGGGACCAAATCCTAGAAATGTAATTACTGGAGCAAAGGGCGTGAGTGTTTTTGGTACGTACGACTGCCCTGCTGCTTCTGCACGGGCTCGACCAGTTCCATCCCGACCAGCAGCTTCTCAGCGTGCCCGTTCCCCTCCAGCCACGTCAGCAGTATGTTAGTCATAAAAATTTGGTTCGTTTGATATGTGAAAATGACATCATTTAGAATGTTTTTATTTGCTAGATTAAATTGAACATTTCAAATTTTATTATCCACCTGAATTTTCTCTTTGTGACTTGCGTTGTCTTATCCCTTATCAGTTCCCATATGAGGTCTTAATGTCTTTCTTGTCTGTATGCTTTAGAAAGAGAAAGGGTATTAATCCTTTTCTATGTTATTTGTTCTACGTATTTCTCCCGGTCTATTCCTTGCCTTCTCAGTCTTTTTTATTAGTACGTCCAAGTGTTACATTTGGATATAGTCAAATTTACTGACTCTTGTGTGATGTCGCCATTAATTTTTTAAATTAGTTTTTACTTTATTGAGGTCATAATAGTTTATAACGTTGTGAAATTTCAGTTGTACATTATTATTTGTCAGTTGCCATAAATGTGCCCCTTTACCCCTTATGCCAAACCCCAACCCTCTTCCCCTCTGGTAACCACTAATCTGTTCTCTTTGTCCATGTATTGGTTTATCTTCCGCATAGGAATGAAATCATACGGTGTTTGTCTTTCTCTGTCTGGCTTATTTCGCTTAACATAATACCCTCAAGGTCCATCCATGTTGTTGTAAATGGGAGGATTTTGTCTTTTTTATGGCTGAGTAGTATTCCATTGTATATACATGCCACATCTTTTTTATCCATTCATCAGTCGGTGGGCACTTGGGTGGCTTCCACATCTTGGCTATTGTGAATAATGCTGCAATGAATTATAGGGGTGCATAAGTCTCTTTAAATTGTTGATTTCAAGTTCTTTGGGTAAATACCCAGTAGTGGGATAGTTGGGTCATATGTTATTTCTAATTTTAATTTTTTGAGAAATCTGCATACTGTTCTTCATAGTGGCTGCACCAGTTTGCATTCCCACGAGCAGTGGATGAGGGTTCCCTGTTCTCCACATCCTCTCCAACATTTGCTATTTTTTTTGTCTTGGTGATTATAGCCATTCTGATGGGTGTGAGGTGATATCTCATTGTAGTTTTGATTTGCATTTTCCTAATAATTAGTGATGTTGAACATCTTTTCGTGTGTCTGTTGGCCATCTGTATATCTTCTTTGGGAAAATGTCTGTTCATAGCCTCTGCCCATTTTTTGATCGGGTTGTTTAGTTTTTTTGTTGTTGAGTTCTATGTGTTCTTTAGATATTTTGGATATTAACTCCTTGGTTTGTTTTTTTTTTTTTTTGAGGAAGATTAGCCCTGAGCTAACTACTGCCAGTCCTCTTCGTTTTTGCTGAGGAAGCCTGGCCCTGGGCTAACATCCGTGCCCATCCTCCTCTACTTTATATGTGGGACACCTACCACATCATGGCATACCATGTCCGCACCCGGGATCCGAACCGGCGAACCCAGGGCCGCAGAGAAGCGGAATGTGCGAACTTAACCACTGCGCCACTGGGCCAGCCCCTTAACTCCTTGTTAGATACGTGATTTGCAAATATTTTCTCCCAATTGGTGGGTCGTCCTTTCATTTTGTTCATGGTTTTCTTTGCCTTCCAGAAGCTTTTAGTCTGATGCAGACCTATTTGCTAATTTTTTCTTTTGTTTCTCTTGCCTTGGTAGACACAGTATTTGAAAAGATGCTGCTAAGATGGATGTCAAAGAGTGTACTGCCTATATTTTCTTTTAGGAGTTTTATGGTTTCAGGTCTTACATTCAAGTCTTTAATACATTTTGAGTTAATTTTTGTGTATAGTGCAAGATAGTGGTCTACTTTCATTCTTTTGCATGTGGCTGTCCAGTTTTCCCAGCACCATTTATTGAAGAGGCTTTCCTTTCTCCATTGTATGTTCTTAGCTCCTTTGTCAAAGATTAGCTGTCCGTAGATGTGTGGTTTTGTTTCTGGGCTTTCAATACTGTTCCATTGATCTGTGTGTCTGTTTTTGTACCATTACCATACTGTTTTGATTACTGCAGCTTTGCAGGATATGTTGAAGACAGGGATTGTGATGCCTTCAGCTTTGTTCTTTTTTCTCAGGATTACTTTAGCTATCCAGAGTCTTTTGTTGCGCCATATGAATCTTAGGATTCTTTGTTCTATTTTCGTGAAGAATGTCATTGGGATTCTGATTGGGATTGCATTGAATCTGTAGATTTCTTTAGGTAGCATGGACATTTTGACTATATTTATTCTTCCAATCCATGAGCATGGAATATCTTTCCATTTCTTTATGTCTTCTTCAATTTCTTTCAATAATGTCTTATAGTTTTCAGTGTATAGGTCTTTCACCTCTTTGGTTAAATTTATTCCTAGATATTTTATTCTTTTTGTTGCTATGGGATTGTATTCTCGAGTTCTCTTCCCACTAGATCGTTATTAGAGTACAGAAATGCAACTGACTTTTGTAAGTTGATTTTGTACTCTGCAACTTTGCTGTAATTGTTGATTATTTCTAATAGTTTTCTGATGGATTCTTTAGGGTTTTCTATATATAAAATCATGTTGTCTGCAAACAACGAGAGTTTTACTTCTTTGTTGCCTGTTTGGATACCCTTCATTTCTTTTTCCTGCCTAATTGCTCTGGCCAAAACCTCCAGTAATATGTTGAATAAGAGTGGCGAGAGTGGGCACACTTGTCTTGTTCCTGTTCTCAGAGGGATGGCTTTCAGTTTTTCCCTGTTAAGTATGATGTTGGCTGTGAATTTGTCATATATGGCCTTTATTATGTTGAGGTGCTTTCCTTCTATGCCCATTTTATTGAGAGTTTTTATCATAAACGGATGTTGGATCTTGTCAAATGCTTTCTCTGCATCTATTGAGATGATCATGTGGTTTTTATTCCTCATTTTGTTAATGTGGTATATTACATTGATTGATTTGTAGATGTTGAACCATCACTGTGTCCCTCGTATAAATCCCACTTGATCATGGTGTGTGATCATTTTAATATATTGCTGTATTTGGTTTGCCAATACTTTGTAGAGGATTTTTGCATCTATGTTCATCAGCGATATTGACCTGTAATTTTCCTTCTTTGTGTTGTCCTTGTCTGACTTTGGGATCAGAGTCATGTTGGCCTCATAAAATGGGTTAGAAAGTGTTCTGTCATCTTTAATTTTTGGAATAGTTTGAGAAGAATAGGTAATAAATCTTCTTTGAATGTTTGGTAGAATTCTCCAGAGAAGCCATCTGGTCTTGGACTTTTATATTTTGGGAGGTTGTTGATTACTGTTTCAATCTCTTTGCTTGTGATTGGTCTATTCAGATTCTCTATTTCTTCTTGACTCAGTTTTGGGAGGTTGTATGAGTCTAAGAATTTATCCATTTCTTCTAGATTGTCCAATTTGTGGGCATATAGTTTTTCACACTATTCTCTTATAATCCTTTGTACTTCTGTTGTATCCGTTGCAATTTCTCCTCTTTCATTTTTAATTCTATTTATTTGAGCCTTCTCTTTTTTTTTTCATGAGTCTGGCTAAGGGTTGTCAGTTTTGTTTACCTTCTCAAAGAAGAAGCTCTTAGTTTCATTGATCCTTTCTACTGTTTTTTTTTTTTTTTCGTTGTTTCAACTTCATTTATTTCTGCTCTAACTTTTATTATTTCCCTCCTTCTGCTGACTTTGGGCTTTGCTTGTTCATCTTTTTCCAGCTCTGTTAGGTGTAGTTTAAGATTGCTTTTTTGAGATTTTTCTTGTTTGTTAAGGTGGGACTGTATTGCTATGAATTTCCTTCTTAGGATTGCTTTTGCTGCATTCCATATGAGCTGCTGTGGTGTATTTTCATTTTCGTTTGTCTCCAGATATTTTTTGATTTCTCCTTTAATTTCTCCAATGATCCATTGGTTGTTCGGTAGCATGTTGTTTAGTCTCCACACATTTGTCACTTTCCCAACTTTTCTCTTGTAGTTGATTTCTAGTTTCACAGCATTATGGTCGGAAAAGAATCTTGATAAGATTTCAATCTTCTTAAATTTATTGAGGCTTGCCTTGTTTCCCAACATATGGTCTATCTTTGAGAATGTTCCAAGTGCACTTGAGAAGAATGCATATTCTGCTGTTTTTGGATGGAGAGTTCTATATCTATCTATTAAGTCCGTCTGGTCTACTTTTTCATTTAATTCCACTATTTCCTTGTTGACTTTCTATTGGATATCTATCTATTGATGTAAGTGGGGTGTTAAGGTCCCTGCTATTATTGTGTTTTTGTTAATATCTCCTTTCAGGTTTGTTAATAGTTGCGTTATGTATTTTGGTGCTCCTGTGTTGGGTGCATGTATATTAATGAGTATTATGTCTTCATGGTGGAGTGTCCCTTTTATCATTATATACTGCCCCTCTTTGTCTCTCATTGCCTTTTTAATCTTTTATTTAATTTTTATTTTTTATTGCAGTAACATTGGATTATAACATTATTTAACTTTCAGGTGTACATTGTAATATATTTCAAATTCTGTGTAGACTACATCATGTTCACCACCCAAAAACTAATTATAATCCATGACCACACATGTGCTTAATCACCCCTTTTGCCCTTCCCTCCTCCTCTATGGTAACCACCAGTCCAATCTCTGTTGCTGTGTGTTTGTTTGTCATTATCTCCTTTTTTGTCTTGAAATCTGTTTTGTCTGATATAAGTATGGCAACACCTTCTTTCTTTTGTTTGCCATTAGCTTGGAGTATCATCTTCCATTCCTTCACTGTCAGCCTGTGTTTGTCTTTAGAGCTGACATGTGTTTCCTGAAGGCAGCATATTGTTGGATTTTGTTTTTTAATCCATCCAGCTACTCTGTGTCTTTTGATTGGAGAATTCAATCCATTTATGTTTAGAGTGATTATTGATATATGAGGGCTTAACAATGCCATTTTATCACTTGTTTTCCAGTTGTTCTGTATTTCTCTTGTTTCTCATCCCATGTATTTTGGACTACCAATTCAATTAAGTAGTTCTCTATGGTGGTTTTCTCAGTTTTTTCTTTATTTATCATTTGTGTCTCTGTTCTGATTATTTGTTTAGTCATTACCATGAGGTTTGTGTAAAAAAAATCTCGTAGATGAGATAGTCCATTTTCTGTTAACCTCTTATTTCCTTAGTCTAAGTGGGTTCCATCCTGTTTCTCTTCCCCTTCTAAGTTATTATTGTCACAACTTATTCCATTTTGTGTTGTTAGTTTGTGGTTAAAATAATGAGATTATAGCTTTTTTTTATGTTTTCCTTCCCTTTGTCTTTAATGTTATAATTAAGTGTTTGCTAACCTGTACTGATAGCTGCAATTTTCTGATTTTCTCTGCCTATTTATCTCCTTGCTCAAGGCTTTGTAAATGCTTTTTTTTTTTTTCAGGTATTTGAGGGCCTTCTCGATCATTTCTTGTAGGGGGTGTCTTGTGGCAATGAACTCCCTCAGCTTTGTTTCATCTGGGAAAGTTTTTATTTCTCCATCATATCTGAAGGGTATTTTTACTGGATAGAGTATTCTTGGCTAAAATTTTTATCTTTCAGAATTTTGAATATATCATTCCACTCTCTCCTAGCCTGTAAGGTTTCTGCTGAGAAATCTGCTGAAGGCCTGATAGGGGTTCCTTTGTAAGTTATTTTCTTCTGCCTTGCTGCTCTTAATATTTTTTCTTTGTCATTGACTTTTTCCAGTTTTACTAATATATACCTCGGAAAAGGTCTTTTTACATGGATATAGTTAGGAGTTCTATTGGCTTCTTTTACTGGTAGTTCCAGTTCCTTCCCCAGGTTTGGGAGGTTCTCAGCTATTATTTCTTTGAACAAGCTTTCTGCTCCTTTCTCCCTCTCTTCTCCCTCTGGAATATCTATAATCCTTATGCTGCATTTCCTAATTGAGTCACATATTTCTTAGATAATTTCTTCATTTGTTTTTAGTCTTAGCTCTCTCTCTTCCTCCATCTGAAGCATTTCTATGTTTCTGTCCTCCAAATTGCTAATTCTGTCCTCCATAATATCAGCTCTGTTATTCAAGGACTCCAGTTTTTTCTTTATCTCATTCATTGTGTTTTTCATCTCCAACATTTCTGATTGGTTTTTCTTTATAGTTTCAATCTCTTTTGTGAAGAATTCTTCTGTTCATTAATTTTATTCCTGATTTCATTGAATTGTCTTTCTGAATTTTCTTGTAACTCATGGAGTTCTTTTACAGCTATTTTGAATTCTCTGTCATTTAGATTGTAAATTTCTGTGCCTTCAGGATTGACTTCTGGGTGCTTGTCATTTTCCTTCTGGTCTGGAGTATTAATATACATCCTCATATTATTTGCTGGGGTGGATTTGTGCCTTTGCATATTGGTAGTATCTGGTCACAGATTCCACCTGCTGTCACTGTGGGGGGTGAGCAGGAGCTATGTATTCTGAACCCACCATGATCCTTGGAAGCTGTGCCTGTCCTTTGGTATCAATGCTGGCAAGGGCCTTCTGCAGTTGCCTGCCTGTAGTTGCTGCTTTACTAACATATGTGCAGGTACTCTGTGAGGGTACCTTACTCTGGCTGACTGGCCAAACTGGTGTACCAGGTGGGAGGAGATGCACTTTCTTTCACATGCACAATCCTGGGGGTGTTGCCCATTAATTTTAAGTTTAGAAAGTTCTCCCTTTAATTCAGAGATTTTATAAAGATTCACGTCTATTTTCTTCTAGTTTAAAAAATGATTTGCTATTTTATGCTGACCTCCTTAAACTCCCTGAATTTACCTAAGTGTAGCTTGCTGAGAGGTGACAGTATCCTGCAATGCTTATGCCATAACCCTTCCCTCCTCACTTAGCTTTATAGTCTTCTGTGGTGTGTGTGAACTTCTTCAATAGACTAGGTCTGTTTACAGCTTATTGACTCTATTCTATTGATATGTTTATCTATTCTCATTAGATTTCCAAGCTGGTTTCTTTATTATGGGCTGATGTTGTTTTAATATCTGGTGGGGTAAGTCCTTTCTCATTTTTCATCTTTAAAATGCTAAAAATTCTCATCTGTTCATCTCTTCAGATAATCTCTAGTACAGTGATGTACCACCTAATAGCATTTCAATCAATGACAGACCACATATATGATAGTGGTCCCATAAGATTAGTACCATACAGCCTAGGTGTGTAATAGGCTATACATTCTAGGTTTGTGTAAGTACTCTCTATGATGTTTGCACGATGATGAAATCACCTAATGACACATTTTTCAGAATCTGTCCCCATTGTTAAGGGATGCATGACTGTATATCTCTGATATATACAGATAGATATACAGTCATGCTCTGAATAATGACATTTTGGTCAACGATGGACTGTGTATACAATGGTGGTCCTATAAGATTAGTACCATATGGCCTAGTTGTGTAGTAGCCTATACCATCTAGGTTTGTGTAAGTACTGTATGGGGGGAAGAAATTTCCCTCTACCCTTCAAGGTTCTTCTGGCTAGCCTAAAATTAAGTTGACATGAAACAGAGTAACAGGAGAAAAACAGACAAAAGTTTAATAACATGTACACACGAGAGAAACCCAGGAAAGCAGATTAACTTGACAAAATGGCTAAAGCCCTCCCCTTAAATGCCATCCTCAGCTAAAGACAAAAGATGTCGGGGGTGGAGAGAGTCAAGGACTTCAAAGGGAAGGAAGGCAATTCAAAAGTAGGTGAAACTAGCATGTCTCTAATATCAAACCCTGATAAAGACAGCACAGAAAAAATGACAGGAAAGGGCCTTACGTCTGAATATAGATCTGGAGTTGAGCACTGACAGCCAGGTTCAGAGGCAGACAGGGTTTGTGTGGCCTGCACTGCATCACTGTTGTTGTTCCTAGTTAAGCCAGTCTTTAAAATTGAGAGGTTCCACACAAAATTCAGATTTCTGGCTACTCCAAAAAAATGAAAAGGTCTGAAACCACATGGCCCACTTCTTGCATGAGCACAATGGGCTGCAGTGGAATGGGGCTGTGCAGGGGTCATTTGCTTTCCAGATTGCTGAGGTCTTCACCATGTCCCAGTGTCTATTGCTGAGGCCTAGTGTCAGCGCCAGTTTTCATCATGCTTGGAGTGTTGTTTCTCTTACAGTAGAGAAACATTTCCCTGTATCCTGACTCTTTCAGAGGTGAGAAAATGAAAGAAAGAACAAGAACATATATCATAAGAAAATGCTGCTTCACTCTACAGCACCTGCCTTATGGCAAAGCTGTAGTATTCAAGACAATATGGATTGGCATAAGGACAGACAGATGAATCAATGGAAAAGAATGGAAAATGCATAAATAACTCACTTATTTGATTTTTGACAAAGGAACCAAAGCTATTCAATGGAGAAAATAGGATCTGTGTGATATGCATTCTATAGCACATGGAGACCATTTAGCATCACTGTTCTGGTCAACTTCAAAGGCGTTCCTGCCAGGGTGGTGGACTACAGCATAACCACTAGGAACAACCTTTCCACAGCCACGTGATGTGGATGCTTTGGCCGAACCTCCTGAGGTCATCAGTGCAAAGTCAGGGCAGCAATCATTCTCCTGTGGAAATGGATCCTCTGGTATTTCCTCCCCATCAGACCAGCATAACACAGAGATGGCTGCAAAAGGACATTGCTGGGAATATAAAGATTTATCGGCTATAGATTGGGGAGAGGGTGAATTACAGGAAGCTAGTATTGCTCAGTGTCCACATTTTTGTGTCTTTGAGGTCCGTAGTTGTGCTCTTAGGTGATTTTCCTGGTGGTTTTTACCAGTAGAATTTTGAAGGACAAAAGGTCTGTCTTGTGGAAAGTGCATTCCTTCCTCGACTGCTATTCACATCAGCAGGCGCTTGGATTTATTGGAGCTACTCGCAATGCAGGATGCCGTGGCCCTGCCTTCAAGGGAGGAGGTGACAGGTACATGGATTTGTGTTTTCCAGGCTCATTTGACATCAGGGGTCCAAAAGTGATGAGAGGTCCAGAGCGGGGCTCGTTGACTGTGCGGTGTCGCTATGGCCAAGGATGGAAGACCTACAGGAAGTGGTGGTGTCGAGGAGCTGATTGGGCTAGCTGCAAGATCCTTGTTATAACCAATGGATCAGAGCAGGAGGTGAAGCGGGACCGTGTGTCCATCAGGGACGATCAGAGAAACCTCACATTCACCGTGACCATGGAGGAGCTCAGGCGAGACGATGAAGACACTTACTGGTGTGGGATTGAGAGAACTGGAACTGACCCGGGATTCCAAGTTAAAGTGACCATTGACCCAGGTAAGAGTGTGTGTTTGGATGTGTCTCTTCAGGGACTGCTCTGTTCTGGTCCCTGAGGTCAGAGTAAACTGTCATAGAGGGCAGTTGAGTCCTGAGGTCTCCCTGACTGACCGCCTGGGATCGGGAGGGGCAGGGCCTCTCTAGATGCTCTCCTGGCTCCCAGGGCCTCCTCCAGGATGGGCTCAATCCTTTCTAGGCACATGCTTTTCCTCTGCACAGCTCAGTGCTGAGTCTATTGCCTGTAGAGATCAAGGCGATGGTCCCAGCTTCAGCCCATGGGCCAAAGGCACCCTCTTCCATGGGACCCAGAGACCCCACCCAACAACTGCCAATGCTCTTCTGGGACCTCTAGAGCTCAGATGTCCCTGCTCTTTGTGGAGTTTGGGGCTGGGACTTCATAGCTGCTGTCCCCATTCCATATCCAGTCTCGGGGGAAAGAGGCCCAGCACAGTTGGGTGCTGCGGTTAATTGCTGAGGTCTGGAAAGACCTCCACAGTCGAAAGGCTGCATTTCTGGTGTCTGAAATCCCATCACGAGCCATTCACATGTCTGGACTTAGTGATGTTCTCTTCCTAAGTCCTTCTCGAATGCAAGCACTCCTGGGAGGGGCAGTTCAGAGGTCCCAGTGCCTCAATTTTCACAAGTCCCTCTGTTGGGCTCTGCTTCTGCTGACCCTCAGACAGGCAGTACCAGCTCATGGCACACTTGTGGCAAAGAGGGAGCACATGTCACAGGGTCGCCGCCACCCCTGGAACCTGTGAGACATGTTGTACTGGCAAAGCGCAGCACAGTCGTCATCTCATAGAATCCTGACAATATTCCTGAGAAGTAGCCGTGCCCATTATGGAAGGTTAATAACTTGCCCAAAGTAAAGGCTCTTCCTGAACCTTATGATTTTGTTCAGGGCTGGTCCTGACCTTAGAGGTCACAGATCTTGCATGTGTTGGCCACTGGGCAAGCCCCTATTGTGCTCCTGTCCTTGCTGGATAGATAAGACGGGGTGACGCATTGGCTGAGCCCTTGTCATGAGCATCAGGAATGTTTAAGTCCAGCTGAACTCCAGCTCCCTCGTCCTGAGCCATCCAGGGCCCCCTCTCACCTTCCAGGGCCTGCTCAACGTCCTCCCTGGACCCGTGCCCAGCCCCACCTGCCTCTGAGGCTCTGCGCCTCCTGGAGGCCATGGAGATATGAGCGGTCCAGGCTATCAGCCCCTCCCCATGGCCCTGCTCCAGGCTCCTCAGGCCAGGGCAGCCCTCAGGCCCCCAGACTCAGAGCCACGTGCAGGGCTGCAGGTGTGTTAGCAGGCAGAGTAGTGTGTAATCTGGTCTGTATGCCCAGCGCCAACTACAGTGTCGACCACCACCACCATGTCCACAGCACCAGTCACCCCAGAAAAGATCCAAGTCTCCCCAACTGTGACCAGCCACCACTCCGAGAGCAGGTAAGCCAGCTCTGATGCTGCTGTCACCTGTGCCCACTTGGCCCAAACTTCTCTAATGGGGGATTCTTTGTGGTCCCAGGTCCCGGCCAGACCTTGTCTCTGAACCCTCAGTTTCTTCTGAGAGATTGAGGATGTTGGGGGCTCTTTCCACTTGCTCTCACAGCTGAGGGGGCCAGAAACCTGAAATCAAGGTCTCGGCAGGATTGGTTCCTTCTTGGGGTCTATAAGGCAGACTCCGTCCCCTGACTCGCTCATAGCTTGTGGTGGTTGCCAGCAATCCATGCGTTCCTCTGCTTGTGGCAGCATCACTCCCATCTCTGCCTCTGTCATCACATGCACTTCTCCCTGTGTGTCCTTGTGCCCAAATTTCCCTTTTACAAGGGCACCGGTCATTAGATTAGAGCCACTCTAATGTAGAATGACCTCATTTTAACTCAATTACATCTGTAAAGATGTCATTTCCAAATAGGTCACCTTCACAGGTGCTGAGTGAACAGGAATTATAGGGGTGGGGGACACTATTCAACCTAGTACAGGGGGCAAGTGTAGGACTCGGGGGACCTTTTCAGAACCTGTCGCCATACAGTTTCTATGAGGCTTCGAGCCCCATTGAAACTACCTCGTGGAGCCCTCCTCTCCTTTTTTAAAAAACCATCTTTGAGGGCACCCAGGAGCGGGCGTCCCCAGGCTGGAAACCACGAGCCTGCAGGTCAAAAGGTCAAAAGGTGTGTGGCCCTCCCTGCTAGCGGGTGGGTGGGATAAGGCCCAAAGGCAGGAGGGGAACCGGGATGCACGGCGTGTCTTCTGTTGTTTCCAGCAGTGTCTCCCTGAAGCTCAGCGTCCTCATTCCCCTCATCTTTGCGGTGTTGCTGCTTCTCTCGGTGGCGGCTTCACTCTTGGCTTGGAGAATGGTGAAGCAACGGGAGAAAGGTGAGTTGGTCTGGCTGGGGCTGGGCTGGGGCTTGGCTGGGTGGAAGTGTGTGGGGCCAGTGGCCGGCATTGTCATCCGGGAGCCATCTGGCCAAGAGATTACCCACACGATCTGGAGGGCACTGTCCCTAAGGCCACTGGCAGCTGGCAGAAGAGGGGCTGGAGGGAGGCCTGGAGCTCGTAGCTGAGCCCAGGGGGCTTTGGCACTGTCCACCCACACATCCCTCCTTGCTCTTCTCTTCTTCCTGACCCACCTCCCTCTCTATTTCCTGATTTGGCTCTTGGTGGCAGAGGTGGCAATGGCCTTAGGCAGGCAATCCATCTAGGGTGCCCAGACACTTCAGTGGAATTTGTGTGGTTGCCAAGGATGTGCTGAGCTGACATGGAGGCAGGGAGAGACACAGATACACACACACACACACACGTGCGCACACATACACACACAGAGGAATGAACACATGCACATGTATGCACATGCAACATAGCCCTCCCCGCCCCATGTACACACATGTGCACACATGCACACATGAGCACAGATACACACGCCACAGAGTCCTCTGGGTTTGATCAGAAAGGTGGGTTGTGACTCCTACTTTTGCTCCTCCTCTGCCCCGGCCCTTTCTCAGGCCACGAGCTGGTCCTGTGAACATCTGCTCCTGAGGGAAGAGCCTCTTTGCTCACGAGCCCACACCCATCAGTCACGAGCTCTGGACTCAACCAAACTCTTTTCCTGTCTGGCTCCACTTCCACCTTCTCATGCTGATTGCACCCCCTCCCCTTCTCAGAACCCACTGGGACCTAAGCTCTCATGGGGACGTCTCCCACACTGCCCCCCTGCAGCCTGGGGAGCCTTGTAGTCTGGGAGGAGGGGAGCCTGACTCCTGTTTACTACATTTTCTCCGTTGTACCAACTGTGACCTAAGTTCTAAGTACACTCTGTGCTCCTCGGTATCTAGACCTTTGAAACTAAAAACCAAGGGAGAGACTTCTTGTTTCTTTGTTGTCTCTAAAGCAGGGAGCAAGAGGGAGCAGGAAGGAGTGGAGGGGAGCCAAAAAGAAACAAGAACCAGCGAGCACCTGAAAGCTGGTCCACGCTGTGCCCTCCCAGCTCTCGTCCTCCACTGGGAGGGCAGCTTGGAGCAATCCTATCTCCACAGACAACTCTCACTGATTGTGTCGTCATGCGCCAGGCACAGCTGGCACTAGGAATGCCAGGAAGGCCTGGGTTCAGCCACCCAGCAGCCCGCAGCTCGCTGCCCACCTGAAGGCTAACCAGAATTCAGTGGGACAAAGGCGATGAGCCAGTGTCAATCAGGTGCCCTGGGAGCCGGGGAGGGAGCAGACCGCCGGGCAGCCAGGGAAGGCAGGTTGACTTTGAGCTGAGTCCCTAGTGACGAACCAGGTAGAGCAATAGTGGGGCTACAGGTGGGGCCTCCAGCAGAAGTGACAGGCTGAGTCTGGATTGTGCAGCAGGAAACTTAATCCCAGGGGAGCTGACGGCTGGCAGGGCCACCTGACCAGCTGATCACACGGTTCTGTGATGTGGGGAACAGGTGGGCCGAGGTCTCCTTATTTCTCAGGTGGAGAAATGGAAGCTCAGAGAGGTGAAGTGACCAAAGTCACAGAGGGTGTCATCTGAGGAGTCAGAATTAGAACTGAGTCTCCTCTCTCTGAGCCTGGAGCCTAATTCACCTCTTTTCTTCCGTGCAGCTCTTTCCCAGACCTGAGGGGCTTTCTAATTCTGATTGTTTTTGCCTTTCAGCCCCTGAGATATCCCAAGAACAGGTAAGAGAGTCCTCAAGGTCGTATCAGAGACACTAGACAGCTCTTCCCCTCCTTTCTCATTTTCCATCTCCCAGGAGCACCGAAGTCCAGATGTATCAGACAAACCACGTGCCAAAGGGTCCATATACTCCAGGCATAGCTGCAGGGCCTGGGAAAGGGCCCTGGGAGGATGGGGTGGGGCATGCTGGAAACTGCCAGAAGGGAGGAGGGCTGGGAGGGGTCAGCGAGGGAGACTGGGAGGAAGCTGGGAGAGGGGTGCCCAGGGAAGCAGACAGACTTGGTTCCACGGTGAAAGAGGAACCTGTGCTTCCTCTCCTAGGTGCTCCAGCCCTTAGAGAGTGACGTCTGCTATGCGAACCTGACCCTGCAGCACACGGGAACCTCCTCTGGCCCCTCTCGGAAGAAGGCCTCCAGAAAACCCTCCTACTTTGCCCAGGTGGACCAGGTGGAAGGGGAATACGTCACCATGGTGTGTACTTGGTGGGGCTGCTGTGGGGCTTGGAGCCAGACCTGCCATTGCCCCCCTTTTGAGGATGGGCTTTCTCTCGCCCGTGTGGGTGCAGAGGAGGAAAGTGGGTGCCGGGAAAAGCCACAGCCATTGATAGACTTGCCTGTAGAGGTCCCGCATGCTTTTGGCTTTTGGAAGTGTCTCCTTACCAGGTATCAGCACTGGGGACTCAGAGATAGGTCAAACGTGGCCTTTGTGCTGGGCAGGGGAGACCCAGATAAGCCGAGTGACCTTCTCCTGGGATCCCATGGGAAACGTGTTGCCCTGGCGTGGAGCTCAGGGTGCCTGGCAGAGTGGAGGGAGGGGGAGCTGGAGGACCTGGGAGTGGACTTCAGAAGCCCTGAAGGGTCTATCCTCGCAGCCTCACCCGAGGCTTCCTCCATCGGTGGGCACAGCCTCCTGCCAGCTTCTCTGAGCCAAGGGCATCTTTGTTGCAGGACTCCATTCCGAGGGAGGACATTTCCTATCCAGCTCTGTCTTTGGACACCTTGGATCAGGAACCAACCTACAGCAACACAAGCCATCTCGTTGCACACAGTCCCAGTGGGAGCCACGCGGAGCCCACGGAGTACAGCACCATCAGGAAGCCTTAGCCTGGGCTCCAGGCCCCTCTCCAACCCCACCTGAGGTCTGTGGATGCATTACTGCCTTGTCTACCTTCTGTCCCCAGTCCTCTCATGGATTCAACCGGTGACTGAGGCCTCTGCCTCATCCAGCCAGCATCACCTCCCGCTCTGACCTGGGCTCAGGGGGCTTTTGGAAGATAGATAGGGATCTCGCCACATCCTTCCCTCTCCCACACAGCTTGGGAGGGGCTAGGGGTATGCTCTGGGGCTGCCGAGGGAGAAGTAGCAGCGATAATGATTATAACAGTAATCGACCTTAATTTATTGCTTACCATGTATGGTGGACTGAACAGTGGCCCCCAAAATTATCTGCATCCTAGTCCCCAGGACCTGTGAATGTTACCTGCTGTGGCAAAGTGGGCTGTGCGCATGTACTGAAGGTGAGGATGTGAGGGAGAGGCATTATTCTGGATTATCCAGATGTGCCCTAAATATAATCACAAGAGTCCTTACAAGAGGGACGTAAGAAGTTCACAAGATGACGGAAGCAGAGGTTGGAGTGAGGCAGCCAGAGCCGAGGACCGCCGCAGCCTTTAGAAGCTGGAAAAGGCAAGGAAGCGACCCTCCCCTGGAGCCTCCAGAAGGAACCAGCCCTGCCGACCTCTTGACTTTAGCCCAGTGGAACTGATTTCGTACTTCTGGCCTCCGGAATTGTAGGAGAATAAATTTGTATTGTTTTAATTAAGCCACTAAATTTGTGGTAATTTGTTACAGCAGCAGCAGGAAACATACACTATGTGGTAGGTGCCCTCCCCTAAATGCTTTACCTGCTGTACCTCGTTTGATCCTCACGACAACCCTTTGAGGGCACCTTTCTTATTGTCCCCATTTTACAGATGAGGAATCGAGGCACAGAGAGGTTCAATGACTTACCAAGTTTTCCTGCCAGGACGTGGGTGAGTTAGGATTTGAACTTGGGCATTTTGGCTCCAGAATCTGGAGTCTGGGCCACCACCCTGCGCTATGTGTACAAGGAGGACAGTGTATGGGTGTGTGTGTGTGTGTGTGTGTACATCCCTCACACAGGGATGGTTAGCAAGTATTTACAGACGCTGGGCTTACTGTCTTTATTCTAGAGTCCTGGCAGCCTTCCCTTCAGAATATGTCCTAAATCCTGTTCTGGCTCATCCAGGCAACCATCCAGTCCCCTGCCTGGAGTCCATTCTCTTTTGTCCTCTGCCCGAGTCCATTCTCCTCCCAGCAGCCAGAGTGAACTTTTTCAAGCACAGACCTGATCACTCCCTGCTTATCACCTTCTGGTGCCTTTTACCGCAGCTCACAAAGCCCCAGGATCCGCAGGTCCCTGCCTGTTCCTTTGACCCCGTCTTCCCTGCCTCCCTCTCACTTGCTCTGCTCCATCCACTCTGACCTTTCTTCTGACAAGATAAGCCTTGCTCCCTTCTCAGAGCCTTGGCACTTGCTCTTCCTTGTTTCCAGAAAGCTCTTCCCACAGATACGTGAATAGTTAGCTTCTTTTTATCATCATGTCTCAGCTCAACGTCCCCTCTCAGAGCGACCTTCCCTCATCATGCTAACAGCAGTAGCCCCTGTTACACCCCGAATTCCCCTCTGTCACGTTGCCGTCTTTTACTTCCCTCCTGGCATTTTCTACTTCCCTAACTTACTGACTTACTGGCATGTAGGTTTATCATTTCCCCCTCTCCGCTAGGCTGTGGGCTGCCTGAGGTGGGGGCTTTGTCTCCTTCACTGCTGTACCCCTGTGCCTAGTTTAACATCTGGCACGTGGTGGGTTCTTGAATGTTTATATGTTGATGGAATGAATAAGTAACATGATGCTTCAGACTTGCAAACCCAGAGCAAGGTTTCGGGAGCATGGGCACCCGTGTCCATCATTCTAGGAAGGGAGTACTGGGCCACCCGGGCAGCCGAAGGAATTTCAGCATCGACTTCCCAGAAGCATGAAGTGGAGAGACTTCCCTCTCCCAGCCTGAAACCAGGGGAGACGCGAAGAGCCATGGTTCTCCCCGACTGGAGGACTAAGGTCTCTTACCTCACTTAGGTCTCTTCTGGTGGGGGCTGGGATAAAGTGTCAGGGAAAGGAGTCATGGCTTGGGAAGAAATGACAAGCTATGCCTGGGGTCACAGGCAAGTGCCCCAGCAGGTATGGGGGCTGCAGAAGTGTTGAATGGGCCATTATCTGTGTGTCCTGGGGTAGCCTGGCTTCTCACAACTGTGGACACCCCAAGTGGTCTGGGTGACGTGGCCTTGGTGAATGGCCATCCCAGCATGCGCTGCTCTTTGCTCCTGCTCCCAATCCCCGAAAGACGATCCCTTTGAATCTCAAGGGTTTTGCCATCCTGGAGGAATTTGCCGAGCCCAAGAAAGCTTACACATTCTTGGGCTGGTCATTTAAGCTGGTTGCGTCAGAGTGGGACTGTTTTTAACTCAGGCTGTATCAGGATTTACAGAGCAAGAAGGGCCTACAGAGAGATCTTTGAATGGAAAAGCTCAAAGCAGAGCAAAGTTAGAGTGAGTCGAAATATAGGAATAAAAGTCCTAAGGGAAAGCCTTGGGCCAGTGCGTCACTGTGCCATTTTAACTATTATGCATAAAGTGGCTTTATTGCCGAGTTTTTAATTTTTTTAATTTTTTAATTTTTAAAAACTTTTTTAAAGATTGGCACCTGGGCTAACAACTGTTGCCAATCTTTTTTTTTTTTCTTCTGCTTTATCTCCCCAAACCCGCCCTGTACACAGTTGTATATCTTAGTTGCAGGTCCTTCTAGTTGTGGGATGTGGGACGCCGCCTCAACGTGGCCTGACAAGCGGTGCCATGTCCACTCCCAGGATCCGAACCCTGGGCCGCCGCAGCGGAGCACATGAACCCAACCACTCGGCCACAGAGCCGGCCCATATTGCTGAGTTTTTAAGCAGCCAGCACCAAACAGAATCTATATGTACATGCTTGTGTTGGATACTAAGGAATTCATCTTTTCTGGTAATCTGTCACAGATGCTAGTGAAGAATACTGCCGTGAAACTTTCAACATAAATCTAGAAACACAGGGAAGACTAGAATTCAGCTCACTTTGGTTCGGCTGGAGGAGTCTGGCTGCTTCTGCCTTTATCTGGATGGTGGATATGGGCTGGAGATGGAAGGTTCTGGCAGCCTGCCTGAGGTGAGGAAGGGCAAATCAGCTTAGAAAGACAGATCCACTCTGATCACTTGTAATTGCCTTATTCAAGCTTTTAAAAAGGCATCTACCACATATATCGCTGGATATCATGTTTTTACCCAAAATTCCAGCCATTCGGATTGGTGGCTGTCTGAAAAGAGACCTTTTCATGTCCTCACAGATGGAGTTGACTAGCCCGTGACATTTGTGAAACCCGTCCAGTCCATTCCACAGCTGGACAGGGCAGACTTCCGACGGGTGGTGCTTGCCGGAAGCGTTCAGGTTCTTTAGGGCTTGGGTCACGACTGCAGGAATCTGCCTGAAATCCAGCCCAATCTGTTCAAGCCTCAGCTAAAGTTTAGAGAGCGCTGGGGAAGTAGTCAGGGGTGGGGGAAGGGAGGCAAACATATGCAAGAGGTTTGAAAGGAAGCTATTTCATAATCTTTAAAGATTGGTGTGTTGGCGTTGTCTCAGCCATGTCCGGCTGCTCCATAAGGTCTCTGCCAAGGCGTATTTCGGGTGCTGGACCAGCACCCTTATTGCAAGGGAGAGAGAGTTCAGATAGGGTTCCTATGGTCTGAGTGGGGGTGGTGTTTACTATTTTGCTGTATGGTTTCCAGGAAAGCACATTCTGTGAAGACAAACTCCAAGACACTTAACCACTCAGCCCTGACTGAACCTATTCATAGCCTGCCTAACGTTGCTGGGGTTTCCCTCCTTTGGTTTTTGAATTATTAATATTTAAAGATTCCACTTTATAAAAATAGTATGGTTTGGACAGTCTCCCTTTGAGAACTATGTGCATATTACTGGCTTTCAGAAGACAGAGCCTTTTTGAGAGACAGTTGAGGGAGAAAAATATACTGGGCTAATAATCTTCAAAATACCTGATTAAGATAAATGTTGGATTGAAGTGAGGCTGAAGGCTGCCTTTGCTTGACACCTTGAAGATGGAGTTCATAGCTGCTCAGCCTTGGAGGGGCTAGACTGCTAGAAGCGGTTGATCTCATGTACCCATAATTTTTTAGATCGAGAGGGACTGATGTAGTGGTCAGCTTTTAATTTTACCAAGTAGGTGCATTCTTACCCAATGTAATTAGAAATCGATAATTGGTCAGTTCATTGAAAAAGTTGGTTAAATCAGGAAATCGTAAAAGATATATTCTGTCTCTAAATGTTCTATTTTGACACAAAATATGTAAACGTGCAGTAATTTGCTAGTATTTTGATGTGGACTTCAACCTTTTCTGCGCTTATATCTGCTGGATGAAGAGGCTCGTTGCCTTTTCTGCACAAACCACACCGTATCGTGTTGGAGTTCCAGTCCCAGTTTCTCTAATATGGAGCAAGACATTCTAGATGCTTATGAAGCAATCAGATTGCAAAACCCTTTTTCATTGTTATGTTTTTACTCTGAATATTTTACAATTCTCTCACTCATTCCTAATGTGACAGCATTTTTAAAAAATGACATGCTTACGTTGAGTCTTTCCAAAGACTTCCCTTTGGTTTTTGTAGAAATAACAGTTCTCTTTTTGTTCACACTCATTTCATTGGTCAATATCCTTTCTGTTTACACTCAATTGATCAGTTTATGGATGAATTAATTAAACTACATAATTGTGATTAACATGGATGACCGGCCAAAACAAGTTTGGGCCTGAACACAGTTGATTCTTGTTAAGCCTGCACATTGACAGGTGAAAGCCAAAGTGAGCGAGCCTTTAGGAGAAGAAGCTACCCATTGCCATAGGTGTAAAGTCAGCGTGTTTCACCAAAAGACTGAAGGGTGTTGGTTGATCTAGTAAGTTGGTTAGGAGAGGGATCAGCTGAGAAAGTTTCTGCTAAACCATCTGTTATGACCATAATTTCATAAAAGAAAGGATTTGAGCACCCCAAGTCGGAATAGTAGGCAGTTTTTCCCAAAGAAGGCCAGTTGGTAACTTTATGCCAACACGAATTTATGGTGTGTGCGCTTCATCTCCTACAAATTGATTGACACTTTGCTAGTACTCACGTATGGACTAAGGGTTGGCGGCCATTGATCTTGTTCACACTGTTCTCTAGACATGGATCTTTCCAGCATGTCCCAGCTGGTGTAGTCTAACATCCCCCTAAAGGTCTCTAGTAGTCATATTTGTCTGGACGCTGACTAAGGTTGTCACTCATAAGGGCCCTCTGGCTCTACCTCAGTTGGGTAAAAGGCCCCTTCAATCACTCATATTCCCCTGCCCAGCACAAGCCCTTCCCCAAAGTAGTCCACTGTGATGGCACACTCACATGGCTCTGTCCCGAGGGTGTGTGGTTCTTGCATCAAGGACGCGTGATTGACTCATGGTTCAGCCAAAGGAAACTCTGAGGACAGGTTCAGAATTAAGGAAGGGGTAAGACTCTGTTCCTAAGGGTCAGCAATAGAGAAGAGGCGTTCTGAACCCTTGTGTGGTAGAAAATCTGCTCTTGGCAGAAAGGAAGAGAATCTCCTCTGGTGTTCACTATAGGGTCCAGTGTAAAAATTCCATCCTGGGGAGTTTCTGAAGGCTCCCTCATCCTCCCCATCATGCTTCCTATCTTCTGTGTCTCAAACCCAGATATTTCCCAATCCTGTCATTTATTAGCTTGTTGATTCATTGTAAGTTACAAAATATTTGCTGTATACTATATGTCCATATAACATGTATATGTTATAAAGGATGATGAAACAAACACACACATACTCGCCACCCTACTGAAGAAATGGAACACTACCAATACCACTGAAGCCACACAACTCATTATTTGCCATTTTTTTTCTTCCAAGAAGGAATATACTTGCATAAGGGGTCTAGGGGTCCATCACAACCCTTGGCCCACTCTCCTTGCCTTTGTAAAGTTATTAAAGTCATCAAATGAGCTGGTTTGCATTATGTGGCATTCTGTACTAAACTGACAAGTCTATGCAGGTCTTTCTATTTTAATATTATTTTTCCCACTCAATAAAACCAGAAGCCAAGGCCCAAATGTGCCTTTGTGTTATTTAAGGATCTGGCGATTGGTCTGCCATTCAGAAAGCAGCCACATCGAGTTTCCTTCTAGCATTCAAGGATGATGAGTGTTTCTGTGACAAGCAAGCAACAGGCCACAGCCCCTGGTCTAGGCCATACTGCCCAGAGCCTGCCCTCTGGTTATTGGAAAGAGTTGCAAAGTTCAGACCATGTACTCATTTCAATATTTCACATGGCCTTTGCAAGATTACTAATAAGCTACAAAAGCAGAAGGACTAAGCCCTAGAGTCCCGGTGTCCTCCCACTGAAACACCCCGCTGTCTGGCGGATGGCGAGTGAAGTAGAACCAGAGGAGAGGGAAAGCGTTTTGTCTTAAAATGTGATGAGACATGAAAACAGAAGTGAGAGAAAGTGGAGGTAAAGTGAAGGAGATTCTGCTCCGGAGCGGTCTTGGTGTCGGGAAATCTTGGCTTGCTTTCCTAGGGTTGTGATCCTGCAGTTGGGTTATGATGGAAGCAAGTCCCCAGGGTTGACGTTGCTTGGCTCCTCCTCTCCTGAGACCCAATTAACGGTGACTCACTGCATCAGATCCACTTTCCAACGGCGTCTGAGCAGCTCTGGAGGCCGAGTCTTGAGTCCGCCTTGTGAGCGAATGGCCCCAAAGGCACTGACTCTGCCCCCGTGGCTGCCCAGGGCCAGGCTGAGATTGTCACCAGGGCTGCACTAGAATTTCGGGAGGTCCCTGACAGAAGGGGCTTGAGGCAGCTTCCAGCTTCAAGCCTCTTTTGCCCTGAGGACCCTGGGGGTCCAGGGAGGGACATGCCAGCGTGATAGTGGCCCAGTGTTCAAATCGCAAGTACAAGCCTGGCTTACTTCTTCCCCAGCCCTATGTAGGCTTGCCCGAGGCTGGAGCCTTGCCCGTCCACCTGTGGGTGTTCTAATCTGCCTTCCACGCATGCTTCCTGTGGCCCATGCCCCTTGCAGATTGCTGTCCTGCTGGGTGCAGCCGTTCTTCTCCAGGGAACACCACTGCTGACACAGTGCCAGCCCTGGGGGAGGGACACTGCTCGCCTCTTTGCCATTCTGCCCTGAGCATAAGATAGTCCTTCCCCGGCTGCTCACGGCTCATCTGGAACCAGGCGTGGGGTGAGGCCAAAAGAAGGGAGATATGACCCAGAGAATAGCTCAGAACTACTGCACAGACCCGGGCTCAGACCCTCCAGAGATTCTTATTTGACAGCAAGGATGGTTACATAATTTGTGGGTCCAGCATGAAATATTACGGGGCTTCTGGTACAAAAATTATTAAGACTCTCAAGATGTTGACAGTAGAGTATTAAACCAAATGTGGGCCCTGTGTGACTGCCCAGGTTGCACACCAAGGTTGCCTTGTTTGGCAGCCTTCAGCCTCACTTTTCATCTGCCTTCATGCGGCCACGGGCTGCTCACACCTTACCCCGCACTGGAAAAATCCAGGCGTCTTCGCACTAACTGGCTGTGGTCCCAAAATGAGGAGGAAGAATGTCCCCTCATTCCAGCCTGAGCCTCACCTTCTGTGTCCCCATCCTATGCCCCCACATCGACCTCCTCCCCAGGTTATTGCAAGCTGAGTCATCTGGATCCCCCAGAGGAAAATCTGCTTCCACCCATAGGGTGAGGTCTGGCTCCACGGCCCCAAGAAGCAACTGCCTTAAAGGATGACATCAGTTCATTTCCTAAGACCGGTTATTAATAAACTAAGTCTGGTTATCCAGTCTTAAATGACACTATGTGTGGGGAACAACTAGCCAGTTTAGGTGGGAGAGTGAAAAGTTCAGGTCATTTCCTTTTCAGTCACCTCTCATAAGAGATTTTAAAATATTGGGACCAAGCCTCTCCCAGGGTTACCATGGGGGCATCTGTTGTTTTTGCATGACTAGCCTACAGCTAACAGCACCCCCCATGATCCTTGGAAACCACTCTCAGTTAATATGGCTTCGGTGGGACCGACTCCACCATCAGGGGTGGGCGTGTGACCCATTTCAGTCCCCAGATCCGGCTGAGCAGCATCCCCAGGCTTCTCAGTTACACGAGCCAGTGAATTCTCTTTTTTTGCTTAAGATAGCTTGAGTTGGGTTTTGTCCCTGGCAATCAAAAGGGTCGTGACCACAAGAGTTTCCCTTTACAGGAATAATAATGTCTGTGCTGCTCATGCTCAGCGTTGTGGAAATCACGAGACAACTTATGTGTGAGTGCTCTGCAAACTGTAAAGTGCTGTTTGAATGGAATGACCAAGGAAGTGCAGTTGGCTAATGGCAAAGCCAGGACAAAAGCCCAGGTTTTTTGACACCCCAGGCCCAGTTCTCTTTTTTTGCTAACGAGCTACCTTCTGCTCTAAGAAAATCAGTGAGCAGGGCAAGTGGTGGCCAGAGCAGGTGGCAGACAGGACAGGGGGTGGACAAGGCGGGCGGTGGAACAGACAGGTGGTGGTCAGGGACTTCTCTGTGAGGCTTTCTCACGTGTTTGTGGTGCTGGACTACGACATCTGGAGGAGACCTGGCTCTTCAGAGCAGTGAGGGTCTTGGACGGTATGACCGCAAATCTCCTCTGGCCTTTCACCTCCGTCTTTCGCAAGCCTCTCTTCACGTGCCAGCCTGTCATCCCAGGATTTCTGGGCCCTGGTGTCTTTGAGTTTGACTGGACGTTTTCTGGCTCAGATCTTTCGAGATGTTCAGGGAGGAGGTCTGGCTTTGCTTCTCTGTATCTGACTCTGCCACGAGTGGGCCACAGATCTTTGCTCTGGGCATTTCCCAGAAGTGCACTGGGGAACCCCTTTCTTTCTTGGACATGGACTTGGAGGGGTTCCTGTTTTGTGAGCCCAGAGCCATTCTGACTTTCAGAAGTGGGACCCCCCCACTCCTGGACCTGTGGATTTTGCAATCCTTCTGATCAGTCACTGAGTCAGGACCCAGAACTTGGCAGTCTGAGAGAGCTGCAAGCATTTGGCTTGGTCCTCAAGGATCCACTTTGCACCATGTGAGATGAGAGGTCCATGACCTTTAAAAAGTCTTCATGGGCACTGAAGTTCATGCGTCATATTGGGCTGAAGTCATATGTAGCCTGAGTCATCTCTCTGTGCCAGCCCACTGACCCATCCAGCCTGCGAGACTCAGTTCCTTGTGGGGTGGGGAACAGGCATGGTTCCTGGGTGCTCAGGAACATCCATGCCCAACAGAAGTTTGCTGAATTGATTCTCAGGATTCTTAACCAGAAATGTCCGATTTCAAGGAGGGGAGGGCATGTGGAATGGGGCAGTGGTGGGATATAAGGAAATGGCCCCAATCACCTTTTTTTCTCTTTCATGGTTCTTTCCCTTGAAACCACACCCCTAAGGCCCTGACATAGGCACTGAATGAGAGGGAGGCAGAGATGTGAGATGACAACTGTGGATGCATCTGATGGGGGCTCCTGAAGAGGAAGAATTCCCCCTGCTCCCTCCCTTTCCTCCCTCCTCACAGCCAGGTCAAGTCCAGGGCATCCTCAAGCTCAAAGGCAAGTGGTTCCTACAGGGATACAGGAACTGGAGATCTGGAGAGAATAGACTGCCTCCTGACCTAGGTCATGGTTAAGCACCGTGGAGAGAGGCAGAGGTCAGTGGGGAGAAGACCCAGGGGTAGAAGGGGCCACAGGAGTCATAGATTGAGGCTGTCCTCATAGTGTAGCCAGCTATTAAACCATATCAGAGCAATATCACTGAACGTCTGTGTTCTCCAAGTCTCTTTTTTTCTGGATTTCATGCTTAGCAAACCACCCCCTGATTATAATGTGGTCTGGCATCTGGGGCGATGCATCAGCCTTGTGAGTTTGATCAACAGGAGCCTGCCTGAAGGGATGGATCCACTCCAGGCTGAGTGAGCAAAACTGGGTCTCTGATCCTACAGAGCTGGGGGCCACACACGGCACTGCTGTCAACACCCTAAAGGAGTGACAATCTGTGACCTCCTTGGTGAAGCCCTTTGCCCTCTCCTAACTCTAGCCCTTTGCATCTCCAGCTTGCTGGGGTTTGAATCTGGGCTCCACCACTTGTTAGCTGGGTGATCTTAGGCAAGTTTCTTAATGTCTCTGTGCCTCAGTTTACTCATCTGTAAAGTGAGATTACTATAGGGTTGTTGTAGGATTGAAAGATGTAAAGTGTCTAGAATAGTGTCTGGCAGATAAGTGCAATGTAAGAGTCTGCTGTTATTCCCACAATACCTACCTGCTGTGACCTTGAGCCAGTAACTTTATTTTTTTCCGTCTGGCCTCTGGTTCTCTATTTATAACATGGAATTAATAATAACATCTACTGGAAAAGGCGTTTGGTAAGTAGAAAGTGTCATGGCACATATTAAAGTTTTTTTGTAAACTGTCAAATGCTCCACAAGTGAACCAAGTGTTTATTTTTACCATTTATTATTAACGGTTATCAGTCTCACTGGGTCCTTCTAGATTATGGGGCAGAGATGATTTTAATCCTTCTCAGTTCATAATCTAATGAAACCTGAGAAGGGGACCCTGGGAAATGGGAAGATCTGGGTAAAGACAAAGCTCTGGGACTGCCCCGCACAGAGGAGGAGGTTTCCGAGGGGCTGGACGAGGCTGTGTCTCATCTGGGCTGGGTCCGTACCGTACCGGCAGCTTCATTCCCTTCCAAAGGTTAATGGCTTCTCAAGGTGAGGTTGGGAGGGGCTGGAAGAAGCAGGGTGCTACGAGAGTTTCTGACTGTCCCCTGGGGATGTTGCTCTGACACACTGGCAGCCCTGCTTTTTAATAAGCAGACTTACTGGGAGGGGTGTGGCTGCAAAATTCAAATGGCAGAGGGAGAAGGAGGAGGAGGGGAAAAGTTTGCTTTGCTTTTAAAAGGCCCTTAACGACAAAAGATAAAGAAGGACAAAGAGCAAGAACGTGTCGTCACTGGCCCTGCCTGTACCTTGTGAGAGGAGGGGTGTGTGCTGGTGGCAGCCAGGGGCAGAGGACCAGAAGCAAGAGGAAATATGAGCCAAGTTGGTTCAAGACATCTAAAAGCATACCTGTGGCATTTGCAGAAGCACAAATTACTGAATAACATGTTCATGTCGGGCGGGTAAAAACTGTCCGCTGATAAGAGAAATGCGAATGAGGGTGGGAGCAGACACCTACACCAGTTCAGGGAAACAGGAACAATCTCCTGGGGGAATTCTTGAGCTCTGCTTGTTTCAACAGTCATGTTATTTTACCACTTAGGACCTGGCTACCTTCAGGAGCAGGGCGAGGTCTTGCGGGGGCTTTGATGGATGTGGTCAGCGAGGGGTTAAGATTTCTAGATATGTTGTTTGCTGCTGGCTTGGAGCTCTCTTATTTGGCCTCGGAAAACCTCCTCTGGTTGGCTGGTCCAGGGCTGCTCCCAGCTGGGGAAGTGCATTGCCTGAGTGCTCTGCAAGCTAGCAAAGGAGCTGTGATCTCCATTTTCACTTGCAGTCTCCAGGGACTGCCTCTCGTGCCTGAGAAAGGGAGGATGGAGACATGGAGTGTGCTGGGCTAAGTTTAGAGACACTTCAAATTTCCTGTTCAACAATTCCCCAGCCTGGTTCTCGCCTGTGGCTGTTTATTTCCAGCAAAGCTGGGTTTCCTGACCTGAAAATGAAGGAAGCCAAAGCCCTTCCCCAGAACAGCTTATAGGAGGAAACACGAGCACACCAGCACCAGGGAGCCTCAAGTATTTCCTTGCAAAAGGCCCCAGGGACTCCAGATTAGAGGAAAGAGCACTGGGAGAGGGAAGCCCGAAGAGCTTGGAAAATGACTTTGGGACACTGGACTGAGTCACCCTCATTTCCTGCTGAGGTTATCCAAAAGAACCTGCCAGCACCACTCCCCAAGCCAGCTGGCTGCTCTGGGATCCGGGCAGGACCGACAAACTAGCCAAGGGAGTCCCAGATGAGGGAGATCGTCAGTGCTGTAACATACACTTCGTTTATTTATCAGAAAGCCCCGAGAGCAAACAGGAGAGGGAAACAGCGAGAGGGAAACAGCAAACGGGAACATTCCACAGGGAGCAGCTAACTCTTCTTGGCTTTCTCGTTTGTCCCCGAGCAGAGGATGGAAATCTGGCGATAATTGGAGCCAGTGCTCTCACTTTGGTTTTATATATTTTTCCTTAAAAAAACCCCAACACTTTATTGAGTTATGATGGACTCACTTTGGAAGTAAAATCTCTTCACCTACAGGGTGTGAATTTTCCCATGGAATCAGATTCTTTGACCACAAATTTGTGTTCCGTTAAAACTGTTTAAGTGAAAAAAATGCCCCGAGGGATAGAGAGTGGTAGAAGGAGACAGAATAGCGGGTATGGCCTTTTGCTGGTTAATTTGTCTTTCCTTAGTAACAGTTTCTGGCAGGGAAGGAAAATGCTGCTGAATCTAGACCTTTCTCTAGGATCAGTGGGTGACGCCCCCATGGGGCATGGAGGCTGGCTGGTGTGTGGAACTCTTCTCTTTCAGATATCAACTCTTAATCAGAAGCCACAAGTGAGAGAGGATCTGCCTTAAAATTGATGTCAGGAGTGACCATTTCTTCCGGGATTATCCCCCTGTATCTTCTTGTATGTTTCCTAGGGCACTTCTGAGATGCTACACAGTATTATAGCAATTTGTAATTTGTGTGCACGTCTTATAGGCCATGAGATTATTGAAGGTGGGAACCATTTGTGTGTGTGTGTCTGTGTTTTCTCTATAATGCCCAGCATAGTTTCTCACACTTTGGAAAGGCTCAGTACATGTTTGCTGAATGACTGGATGAGGGATATAGAAGTCACAAGATGAGCAGTAGAAGAGGGGAGTGAAGGACAAGTGTAAGAGAGGAGGGAGAGTAGTAGAGATGACCTGCTTACCTTTCCCACTCACCTAGAAGAGGTATTAGGGTGGAGTCAGAGGGAAGGGGAGTCCCTTGTAGGACAGAAACCTTTTGTCTGTATCTCCCCAATAATTCTATTTTTTCCAACAAGGACCAAGCCCTGGATGAATGGATGGATGGTCCATGTCTTCCTGCCCCTTGGTCTCTGGTTTTTCTGGGATGCTATGGAGGAGACTGACTTTGGCTTAGTAATTGTTTGTCCCTTTTGGAACAAGATTGGCGTGTGGGCGTTCACCAGAGAGCTGGTGATGGTGAACTAGGAAGTAAGCTCTTGAGCTGAAGCCTGTGTCCTAATTCACTGTCTTCTGGGGCAAAAGCCGCCCCTCTCTGTGCTTCATTTTCCCAGAGCTCACAGTCAGGCCCTGGCACAGCTAGAACCCAATCCTGTTCCTGAACCCCTAACTCATATTAGTGCCCTTGAGGGCTTTTGAGTCTGTACAGGTAGGGAGAGAGGGCTGGGAGTTCTCTGAGGGAAAGAGCAGCAAGGTTTTTCAAATGTTTTAAATTATTTAGTTGCATCAAATATTCAGATTTGTGAGAACAACAGCAACTCTATTTAAAAACTCCAAGCATGTGATGGATGAACTCAGTGTTTCCAAGCAGCTCCCAACTCCCAGCCGATGCTCCAGGAATATTCGAAGAGTTACTCAGGCTTGTCTGGGGCAGCCTCCAACTCCTGGGATCAGCTAAAGTGCAAGTGCCTGCCAAGGCTGACAATGTTTGGCATATGTTTTTCTTATAAGTGAACTTGAATGACAGGTTTCATTGCATCTCATACCTCACCTCCCAGAGAAAAGAGATGTTCCGCTTAGGAAATCAGGGTGGGGATATTCCCGTGGAAGTCAAGATTTTTGCATAGGTGGGTTGTATGAACTTAACCCTATGGGATTGTGCCTGCGTGTTTGTGTGTGTGTTTCCTTGTTTAGAGCTGCTGCTCTTCTCACAAAGCTTCATCATTTTAGGTGAGACCAAATGTGACACCTATTGAAGTTGCTCTGGAGCCCAAGATGTGTGCCCTAATAACAACCACCATTTAAGGAATGCTTCCCATATGCCAGAGACTATATATACATACATACTTACATATCTATATTTTACATTATATTATCTGACATCCTCATTCAACAAACAACAAGCCAGGTATTATTGTTCCTATTTTATAGACAAGAAAAGTAAGCTTCACACATGTTGTTCAAAGTCACAACAAGGTCTGTTTGAGTCCAAGCCTGGGGTTTCTTTCCATCATGTAGCAATGTCTCTTCTCTGGCCAGCTCCTAGGACTATCCTACCTAAAATCTGAGGGTCCTGTCAAAATCTTAAATGAAACTTCTCCCTCTATAACGGTAATTTCTGGGGAGGAGAAGGCAGAGGGTGTGTGGAAGGGAGCATGTGGGGGGTTTCCGGGAATCTGGCAAGGTTCTATTTGTTCATCTCGGTAGTTGTTGCACACAGGTCCTTACTTAGTGATAACCCATCAAGGTGTACACAGAAGATTTTGGCTTTTTAATGTTTCTTATACTTCAATAAATTCCTTTTTCTTAGCAACTAGTGTGGGAGGGGAGCCCTGCCTCTCATGGCCAATATGTTCTAATGAATCAACAGGAATTCCTTGGACTCTATTATATAGCAAAATTAAAAATGATACAAATATGTTGATACCCTACCTCTTTACAAAAGATTTTTAAGTGGATCACAATAGAAATTCATTCACAATAATAAAATATTAAGAAAAGATGATCAGCACTGTATGAAAAGGAAAAATTTCTACATACATATGTCATTCTGTTGGGTACCACAGAAGGTTTAAGCCAGTTTCTGCTCTCAAGATGCTCACAACCAAGTTGAAGAGACTGAGCATTTACTATTAGTAAGTAGACACTTGTCTTCAAACATATTGGAAGTTGTAGGAATGGGCTCTCTCCCAAATTGGTGATCAATAAACCCAAAGGAAGTGAAAGTTCTCACGGGCTACAGCCTACATTTTGTGTGTGGGTAACTGAGGTGGGAAAGACCACACTTGATCAATTATTTGAAAACTTTGACCTCCAAATCTTAAAGCTTTCAAAATGAATGTTTATATCTTTATAAGATGATTTAAACTTGGAGAGGCTCGTCTATCTAGTCACCAGGATGCTTTTGGAATTAATTTGTAATTATGTTCCTTTTACTTGCATGCACTTTCTACTAGGGTTAAATTCACAACCTCAAAGAAGACAGATCTAGTTCTAGTTTACTTCAAACTATAATAGTTTTAAAACTTCCTGACTGGGGCAGTTGCTATAATTTTTTCTCCTTCCCTATTCCCTAGGGTTTCAGGGACCTGGAGGGAGAAGTCACACAGACTATTCAAATCTACAGACCCACTTCCTTTAATAGTTGATTTTCCTTCATTTGTGACAGAAATAGCCAGTGTAGCACAAACCCATGCATCCAAAACTTTAATGTGCATATTTATTTCTTGGGGACCTTGTTAAAATACAGTTTCAGATTCAGTAGGTCTCGGGTACTGTCTGAGATTTCACATTTCTAACAAGCTCCTAGGTAATGTCAATGCTGCTGATCTATGAACTACGCTTGTGTAGAGAAAAGAACATTAGACTTGGAGTCGTAATTCCTGGCTTTTAATACCAGTCCGGCCATTCACTACCTTGTTTTCTTGGACAAGTCACTTTGCCTCTCTGAACTTTAGTTTTCTCAAATACAAACTGTGTAATAGGGGAAGAGGGTGGATCAGATTATTTCAAAGCTTGCATTCATGGAGTTTTCAGAGTGGTATTTTGATTTAAAAAAATCTCCAACTGTAGGACCGTGTACAGCCTTTCAGGGGACTGAAGGAAAAACCAGAATTAGCAAAGTAGGACATTTAAAGGTTGAATGAGGAGGGCAGACAAAGGGCTGAGGAGCAATAGTGACTTCTTATCACAAATACAAGGCTCTGATTTTTCCAAGGTGATGAATTTTGGATTAAACAGTGTTACCTAGAGAGAGGCTGCCACTTTTTCCCGACAATCACTTCAAGAGGAGACCTGCTTTATTGAGAATTGCGTTGCCTAAGAAACTTGAATGAGGGAAGCAATGGATGAGTTAGAGCTTTGAAATAACCAAACACTTTCAGGAGGCTGAGAGTGAGTCATGGCTGGAGGGCAGCTTTCTGGAGCCATGAGGGAGTCTGGTTGGAAAACAACAGTTTATTTCTGCTGCAGATCATTTCTATGTTTAATTTCAGCAAGTTGGCCAGGAATTCAGGTCTTTGACCACAACTACCAGGCTTGATGGGGCCAGAGCTTTTGAGGCAAGGGTGGGAGGACAAACACAGCCTCCCACAAGGGTTACAGAGGGCAAGGGTGCTCGGGGTACACAGGAGTTCAAACGGATGAGAGGCAGGAGGGAGCGAGTGAGAAAGGGACACAAGTTATTTGAATGAATGAACGAATCTCCTGGCAATCTGAGCCTCTGGCAGCGGCCCCTCCGCCAGCGTTCATGCATCTATCTTTTGAGCAGCAAATAGGATCAAACAGAAAGGGTTCCCCAGATTCGCAGATAGGGGTCAGTTTCTCTTTAAGTCCCAAAGCCAAATCAGGAGAACGGAGAGAACTCCTGCTGACGGCGCCCTCTCCCAGGGTTGGGGTGGGGCGGAGTACTGGAGGAGATTCTTACCTTATGCAGGACGTGCTCACTGAAGTCAGGGCCAGCTCCCCCCTGGTAGGAGTCGAGTCTCTGCAGGTCCATGTCCGGCTTCCAGCCCTCTGCTTCCCGCTCTCCCCGCGCCCTGCGTCAGCGCTTTCAGAAGCTCGGTCCGGCTGCTCTGGGTGCTGCAGAGTCGAGTCTGAGCCCCGCGAGCCGGGCCGTATCCGGGTTCAGCACTGGACAGCTCCCGCAGCGGCTGCGGCGCGGTACTGGGAGCGTTCAGCGCCCGCAGCGATGCCGCCTCTCCGCGCCCAGGACCAGAGTTCTGAGATCCCGTCCGCTCCAAGTCCCCCGTCTCGTGACTCCAGGATGCTGGGAGGGACGCAGGATTTCAGTCCAGCCAGTGGTCCGTGCGTGCCTCATTCAGCTCCCGGACTCGGGAGGCTCAGCATCCCGACTGCGTTCTCAGGGCGTTGCAGTCCCGGGAGCTGATTTCCAGTGAACGAGCATCCCCGTCACCCTGCAGCTCAGCTCTCCTCCCGCGTTTGCAGAGGAGAAGCCCTGCGGCGCTGGCGCCGCTTCTCTTTTGGTCCCTGGACAATTCCTTCCAATATGTATGACGTCGGTAGATGGTGGGCCTTGGGGAGCCCTGAAGTCCCAGAAATATTTTGCAAAATTCTGCTTAACCGCATTTTCCTAGGGAGAGGGTCCAGAGTTTTAACTACACTGTCTAGGATGCATGTGACCCCCGAAGGTTACAAACAATTGGCTCAGGAGAGGCAGAATTGTGGTTTGGTTAAGGGCACAGGCTCCAGAGCTCAAATCTTGGCTCCAAAAATCATTGCTAGTTGTGGATCCTTGGCCAAGTTGCTTAACCTCCTCTAAGTGTCCGCAGAATGGAGGTAGTAGGAGTACCCACCTCATGATGTTGTCTTGAGGGTTTGATGAGTTAATTCATGCAAAGAGCTTAGAATGGTGCCTCACATGTATTAAGAACTCAGAGAATATTTGCTATTATGCTTTAGGCAAGGGGATGGGGACCCCCGGCTACCTCCCACAAACACCAGGGGAATCCCACTGCGGAAACCGAGGATTTGCCGTTACGTCCCCACCTGGAATAGGAGAGCATGAGGCTCACCAACATGGGAACTGGGGGCTGAGACTGTGGCCTCGGGAGTGACCGTGGTGTTCAGCAGGCAGCTCAACTAGGCACAGGTCTGATTGCCACCAGCCATTGGGGTCAATATTAATACGGAGGGAAAAGGCCAAGTCTAGGGTTAAAAGGTTGCATTTTACTCCTGGGTTTCAACTGCCTTTTGGCTGGGTAGCCTTAGTCAAATCACTTACTTTTTCTGGGATTGCTTGTTTTGTCATCTGTAAAACAGGTGGAACAATGTGTGACTACCTCATTGGTTTTTTGTGAAGAGTAAATGAGACAATGTATGTGCAAATCATTCTCTTCTTTTAAGCCATAAATCAAATTTCATTTATAAGGTCTTACTATTACTGGAACCTCTATGCTATAGATACTCAATGCATAGTGATTAAAAGAACAAAGCCAGGGAACCAATGTGTTTGTGTGTATGAGATTCTCACTAGGCCTACGTTGGGGTTCTTAACCTGAGGTGAATAGATGGACTTTAGGGGAATTGTGAAACATTGAAAACATTATCAAATGTTTTGCTTATGTGCATTTTTCTGGGGGAGAAGTCCCATAGATTTCATTGTGTTTTTAAAGTTGTCTATTCGAAAAAAATTAAGGACGGACAGCTTAGGAAGCTGTCATCACAACTTCCTCCTGAGCTTTGTAAACATCTGTGACTGTTGGAGATAAGAAGTTCCAGAACTCAATGGCTTCTTTGCCCTGAGCCTTACTTTGCTGGGAGGCTCAGGGCCTTCTCAGGGTCTGGTTGTGAAATCTGAAGACTCAGAGACATGATTTCATCTGTTTGCTCAAGGTTGTGAAGAACACATAATAGAGAATCCAAACTGATCTGGAGTTAAGATGAAAGATTTCGCCGAGAAGTGATGTTTAAGCTGAGATCTGGAAGAAGAGTGGGCATGAATTGGGTGAAGGGAGTGGTGGTGTAACCCTGGGAAGAGCAATCAGCGTGTGAAAAAGTTTCTGGTGGCAAGGAGCTGAAAAAAGAGCAGTCTGGCTGGAGTCCAGAGAGGGAGAAGAGAGGAATGATGGGAGAAAAGTCTAGAGAGGTAAATAAGGACCACATCGTGTGGATCATGTTAAGGGTTTGGACTTTATTCTAAGAGCAATGTGAAGCCTTTGAAGGACTTTAAGTAGGGGAGTACCTGGCCAGATTTGGGTTTTAAAGACACTGCTCTGGGTGCTGTGTAGATTAAGAGCCAAGAATAAATGTGCTCATTTTTCTTATTGATTTATAAAATCTCTTCATATATTAATGACATTAATCCTTTATGTCATAAATATTTCATTATTTTCTGTAGGTTGTTTTTCAATGGTTAACTTTGTTTATGCTTTTATTAGACTGTATTAAAGGTTTTAATCTTTAAGTTTGGACTGAGCATGGGTAGACGTTAGCCAGGCAGACGATATCAGAAGTCATATTGTTGAGCAACCAATAAAAGTAAAGGGAAATAGATATTCCTTAGGAAACGTGTCTGTTAAAATGTGATAGGATGATAAATAAATTTTCTTCATTCTAGGGCTATTTAAACTCAAGTAACTAACACTATTAATTTAGAATTACATACTTTGTCTGATTTCTATTCTTTTAAATTTGTTAAGGTGTGTTTTGTGATCTATCTTGGTGAATGTTCCAGGTGAGCTTGAGAAAAACGTGTGTTTTGTCATTGGAGGGAGTATCCTACAAATATCAATCAGATCAAATTGATGGGTAGCGCTCTTCAAGTCAACTACATCCTTGTTGATTTTCTGCATGTTTGATGCATCAGTTACTGACAGAGTGTTTTGAAGTCTCCAACTACAATTGTGGGTCTTTTTCTCCTCTTGGCTCTATCAGTTTTTGCCTTGTGTGTTTTAACACGCTGTTTTTAGGTGCACACACATGTCTTGCAGAACTGACTCCTTTATCATTATGTAGTGATTTTCTTTATTACTGATAATTTTCCTTGTTCTGAAGTCTTCTTTGTTTGAAGTTTGTATAGTTACTCCAGTTGTATCAATCAGTGTTAGCATGGTATAACTTTCTCCATCCCTTTACTTTTAGCCTGCTGGAATCTTTATATTTAAGGTGGGTTTCTTGTAGACAACACATGGTTGAATCTTGTTTTGTTTTTTTAAAATTCACTCTGACAATCTCTGTCTTTTAATTAGTGTATTAAGCCATTTTCATTTAAAGGGATTATTGATATATTTGGATTAACATTATCCATGTTTGTAACTGTTTTCTATTCATTGCCAGATGCTTCTTGATTCTGCATTCTCTGGTTTTAAGTGAACAATTCATATGGTTCCATTTTGCCTCCTTTCTTAGCATATCAGTAAAAAAATTCTTACAATTTTTTAAGTGATTGTCTTAGAGTTAACAGTATATATTTTTAACTAAGCTAAATCCACCTTGAAATGACATTATTCCTGTTTCATGTGTAGTGTAGGTACCTTAAAAACAGTATTCCCAATTCTGCCCTTTCACCCCTTGCAACACTGCCATTATTCATTGCACTTATCTATACGCAATAATCACTAAATACTTTGTTAGTATTGTTAATTTAAACAGTTATCTTTTAGATCAATTAAGAATAAGAAAGGGGCTGGCCCGGTGGCATAGTGATTAAGTTTGCATGCTCCACTTTGGTGGCTGGGGGTTCATGGGCTCGGATCCCAGGCATGGACCTACACCACTTGTCAGTGGCCATGCTGTGGCGGTGTCCCACATACAAAATAGAGGAAGAGTGACATAGATGTTAGCTCAGCAACAGTCTTCCTCAAACAAAAAGGAGAAGATTGGCAACAGATGTTAGCTCAGGGTCAATCTTCCTCACTAAAAAAAATAAATAAATAAGAAAAACAAGATTTTATTTTACTGTCATTTATACCTTCTTTGATGCCTTCTCTTGTTTTATGTAGATCCAAGTTTCTGGTACATATCATTGTCCTTCACCTAAAAAATATCTTTTAACATTTCTGCCAAGGAAAGTCAACTGATGATGAATTCTCTTAGTTGTTTGTCTGAGAAAGTTTTTATTTCTTCTTTAGTTTTGAAGGATGATTTTGTCGAATATAGAATTCTAGGTTGGTGATTTTTCCCCTGCTACTTTAAATATTTTATGCCTCTCTCTCTCTTGTTTGCATACTTTCTGATGAGAAGTTTGCAGTAATTTTTATCCCATGTAGGAAAGCTCCTTTTTCCTCCTTTTGCTTCTTTCAAGATTTTGTTTTCGGTTTTCTGCAGTTTGAATATGATATGTCTAGATGTAGTTTTGTTTTCGTTTTTTTATTTTTACAGCCTGGTCTTTTATATTTGTGGTTTGGTTTCTGTCATTAATTTTGGAAGATTCTCAGCCATTAGTACTTTAAATTACTTTTGCTTTTCTCTCTTTATTTTCCTTCTAGCATTCCAATCCCATCTTATTACAACTTTGTAAATTGTCCTACAGTTCTTGGATTTTCTATTCTGTCTCTCTTTTCATTTTATTTGGGAATTTTCTATTGACCTATCTTCAAGCTCACTGATTCTTTTCTTGGCCAAGTCTAATCTATCAGTGAGCCCATTAAGTTCATTCTTCACTTCTGTTACAGAGTTTTGATTTCTTTCTGCTTACATTACCCATCTGTTCTTGTATGTTGCCTACTTTTCCCATGATAGCCGTGAACATGTTAGTCATAGTTATTACAAATTCCATGTCTGATAGTCCCAACATCTGGGTCATATCTGAGTCTGGTTCTGATGTTTGCTTTGTCTCGTCAGACTGTGTTTTTCCTTGCCTTTTGGTATGCCTTGGGATTTTTTGTTGAAAGCCAGACATGTTGTATCAGGTAATAGGAACTGAGATAAATAGGCCTCCGGTGTGAGGATTTATGCTAATCTGGCTAGGAGGTGGGATTTGTTCCATGTTTGCTGTAGCTGTGGGTGCCAGAGACTTCAAATTCCTCTAGGTCCTTGTTTTTGTCTCCTCCCTTGACACTGGTTTTCTCTAAGTACTTCTACCTCAGAGAGAGAGTCTGTGTCTTGCAGCTTTTCCAACTGTAATCCACCATTGTTATACTGGGGCACCATTGTTATATTGTTCATGTGGTAGTAAGGTGTGGGGGAGCGGGACATGCTATAATCTTCCAGTTCAATCTGTTTCATTGGGTCTTTTAGTGGGTTGGTGTCTCTGGCTTGTGACTTCACAAATGTTGCTTCTTGTACAGCTTTTTGCCCCCCTTACATGGGACAGAAGTCTAGAGCGGGCTGGAGCGGGAGGAATGCCCTCCCCCCGGCTCTGGGACAATGCTCTGGGAAAGTCTTTTCTCTGCAGAAGAGGCTTTTGCTATGGAGAAGGCTCTGGGCATATTTCACAAGCATCAGTTTTCCCCTCCCCATGCCAGAGCCATGAGGATCTTTCTGGATCTTCATTGTGAGAACCTGCTAGGGTTCCTGGAGGTGAGGTTCATGAAAGTGTGGGGGCCCTCCTGAGACTGTGGCCCCCAGGAGTTTCTCACTCTCATGTTAGTCCAGCAACTTCTCAAAATTACCATTTACGTTTTCCTACCAGTTCATGGTTCCAGTGGCTTCTGCTCCTGGTATACGGATCTCGACTGTGATTTTCGGGATTTGTCTGTCTCTCCAGATTTCTGGGTAGCAGTTTGCCTTGCGAGCTCAGTTCTCTGACAGGTTCAAGAAAAAGCAGTTGATTTTCAGTTTTTCCAGCTTTTTCTTGTTGTAAGGGTGAGAGTGATGGCTTCTAGCTCTTCATCTGTCAGAGTTAAAACCACAAATCCTTCATTTAGAATTAGAAAAATACCAAAAAATGTTCGATCTCTAACCTCTTTTTCTGGGCTTCTGTACCTTTTTATAACATTTTAAATTAACATGATAATTTTCAGAGACATGTTCTCTTAATAACTGCATTTTGGATTGGTGTCTTTCTGATATTTGGGACCACTTAAGTGTTATTGATAAGTACATTTGCAGACCTGTCTCGGGATGGTGATTCATTTTATGGAGCTTCTGGTCTGAAACATTTAGAAGGGACATTTTCTTACACTGTCCCCATGCACTGAGGACGTAATCTGTTTGCACCTGGACTCTCTTATGCCACGTTTCTTCGAAGAGGCAGAGGGGCAGCTACATTACCAGTTCAGCCTTGTTACCAACTGCTCGTGCCCCTGTCCTGGTGTCTGCCTCTCACCCCAGCTCCTTCTGCTGGGAAATGGAGGTAGATTCTACTAGGGCACATGGTCCTCAAGGTCTCTTCCAGCCCTTGATTTCAGTGTCAGGGAATATTGAATTTTCTAGGCTCAGTTCTCCTTCTTTATCGGCACACTCCGCTTCTGCACGACTCCAGTGATCAGAGGTGTTGGGTTACGTGGGTTCAGTTGCCAGCTTCTCCTTTGCATTTGCGGCTTATAATCTACATTTTTATATCAACGGTAGTGTCAACCAATAAGAGAGATAAACTTTAAGAGAAGCAAAAAATTTGTTTGGGGGTCTCAAGAATTGCAATTTGGGCAGCACAGGTTCAGGTAGAAACTCAAATAGTGTCCCGCTAGGGTGTAAAAGTCGGAGGCTTTTAAAAGCAAAGAAGGGAGTCTGTATTCCAAAGAATTTTAATTGGAGTTGGAGGCAGAGAGCTAGTCTTGGCTAAACATTGATTGACTTTTGATTCCATCTTCAGAGGGTCCACAATCCTCGGTCTTTGTGATCAGGATGTCCGTTCTCCCATTACCTTCCCAAAGAATCGCTTGCAAAACAGTTGCTGTTTTGGCCCCGTCCAAAGGTCTGGCCCAGTTCAAGGTTCAAGCAGCAAAGCAATTTCACTGGAAAGGCAGCTCCGACTCCATATTAAAATGGCTCCACTAGAGTCAATTGTGACGGTAGGTTGTGTCTTCTCTGAGAAATTTCTCTCTATCAGCGTCTCCCCTCTATATGGGTTTCCTAAGAGCACTCATTTACATTTTAGTATAGAAGCTTTCAGTCCTTTGTCTGGGGATGACATCACTTTGGGTGGGTTCCATTTCCATATCTGTCATGATGTGAACTAACTAGGTTAAAGACATTTTATTTTTTCATTTCGTTTTGAAAATGTAAATCAAAGTAATAAACGCCTGTAGTAAAAAAAAAAAGTTACGGAAGGGCGTATACCTCCCTCTTGTCTCCACCTCCACTCCCTCTCCTCTAAGGCGACTGCTTCTTTCTGGTTTCAGTTCACGCTGTTGTTTTTATCAACTACAAACACTTTCTGTTGCCTTGCACCCCTATGTTTCCTCTGCTCGTTCTTCTCAATGCAGTTACGCTACTATTTTCTGTTGTCTCACGAGTCAACTCTACAATTTCATGTAACAGACTAACCCTCCGTTTCTTTCTTCCTTAACCATAGATTTTATCTTTTTAGTCCCCAGGGTGTAAGATGAAGAATTAGCACCCCCATCCTTCCTTTCACTTCTCTTCCCCTTTCATTTCCCAAGCTCTATCAGATATGTCTTTTAAAAATATACTTTTTATTTTAGAATTATTTTATGTTTACAGAAGAGTTGCATGAATAATACAAAGAGTTCTTGTGCACCCCACACCCAGTTTCCCCTACTGTTCACATTTGTACATGTGTCACAACTGTGAACCAGTATTGATATATTATTATTAACTAAAATCCATACTTAATTTGCATTTCCTAAATTCTTACCTAATGTCGTTATCCTGTTCCAGGACCCCGTCTAGGAGATCCCATTTCATTTAACTGTTATGTTTCCCTAGGCTTCTTAAGACTGTAGCAATTTCTCAGACTTTCTTTGTTTAGATGGACTTGACAGTTTTGAGGAGTATTTGTCAACTATCTTGTAAATGTCCTTCAATTTGGGTTTGTCTGATGCTTTTCTTGATTTTTTTTTTTTTTAGCAAGATTAGCTCTGAGCTAACATCTGCCGCCAATCCTCCTCTTTTTCTGCTGAGGAAGACTGGCCCTGAGCTAACTAGCATCCGTGCCCATCTTCCTCTACTTTATATGTGGGATGCCTGCCACAGCGTGGCTTGATAAGCAGTACGTAGGTCCGCACCCAGGATCCAAACTGGCGAATCTCGGGCCACCAAAGTGGAACCTGCAAACTTAACTGCTGTGCCACTGGGCCGGTCCCTGATGTTTTTCTTATGGTTAAATGAGGGTTATGTGTTTTTTGAGAGGAAGACCATGGAGGTAAAGTGTCATTATCAACACATCATATCAAGACGATGTGTTATCGGTATGACTTATCACTGATGGTGCTAACCTGGGTCACCTGACTTAGGTAGTGCTTGTCAGGTTTGTCCTCTGACATTTATCTCCTCATTGACATTCTTCTACTTTTTTTTTTTTTTTAGCACTTCTTTCTCTCTGGAACTAGGTTGCCAGGGTCCTTAGCTCTGGGATTATCTTGTATATTTCCTGCCCCAGCCTGAGAATCAGTCATTTCTCCAAGGAGCCCTGGTTCCTTTTATTGGAGAGTGGTGTTAGTAACCAAGACCTGGGTGCTTGACATGTTCGTTGTTACTAGAGTGTTGCTGGGTGTACTTTTGTAGTTTCTCAACTGATAGAAATCACATCTGAAATGCAATCACAGTTATAGAGGATGTAACTATAATCCTCTGTAATGTTTTATAGGTTTGTTCTAAAATTTGAACCCCTTCCCAAATCCCCACTATTTAAACTGTTATAATTAGGCAAACACAGTTTTCTTGTAGGACCAAATAGTACATTACGATTATGTTTCCATTTCATTTTCAAAGGCTTATATCATCAAGCTAATAAAAATTATTATTATTTTTTTAAATAAAAACCCCATTGCTGGGGCTGGCCCTGTGGCCGAGTGGTTAAGTTCGTGCGCTCCGCTGCAGGCGGCCCAGTGTTTCGTTGGTTCGAATCCTGGGCGTGGACACGGCACTGCTCATCAAACCACGCTGAGGCAGCGTCCCACATGCCACAACTAGAAGCACCCACAATGAAGAATATACAACTATGTACCGGGGGGCTTTGGGGAGAAAAAGGGAAAAAATAAAATCTTTGAAAAAAAAAAAAACCCCATTGCTAAAATCCTGCGTTGTTTCAATCTGTACATTGCCATTTCACATACTGGTTGTTTTCTCTGAAGTTTCTTTTTGCCTTTCTTTTAGCTTGTTGGGAGAGGAATATATGCCTTCTTTGTTATATCTCTCATATCTGCCATCTTTGTACTTTTCTTTTTCCTTCTGTCCATTTCCTTCCTTTCTTGAATATCAGTGACTTTCTTCTGATATGGACTGGTTTCTTTGTATTTCGATGATGACTTTCTTATATTTCCTCCCCACTGAGTTTCTAATTGCTTTTAAAAATTGAATTCTGGGCCTTCTTCACATGCTCAAGGCTCGTTTCCAAGGTCTCTTCTATACTGTCTCAGAAACCTCTCTGCTATGGGACTTTGTTGCTTGCTCCAGTCTTGAGCTGGCTGCTTTCTGGGCCTGCTGCCTGGCTGTAACCCTGACATTTTCCTTTAGTTCTGTTCTCACATGGATTCAGCATTTCCTGTGGTTCATACTTTCCTCTTTTGGTTTGCTCCCTTATGAACTTGGTTTCCTCCTCATAAATAAGTGTTAGAGGAAGCTGCTTGAGAATGTACTCAACTTCTAAAGAAAGGGGCCACAGGAGGTGAACTTTCTGAGTCTTCACATATCTGAAAATGTGTTTCTTCTACTCTTACTCAGTTTCAGCTGGACTTGGAATTCCAGGTTGAAGAATATCTCCCCCAAGTTTGAAGACACTCCGCATTGTCTTCTGGCACACTAATAGGAGTTAGGACTGCTAATTGGAAGTGTTGCTGATAGACAATCTGTTGCCAGACTAACTCCTCAGCTTTGGGAATGGCCTGTTTCATTATTTATTTTTCTTTGGCAGCTTTTAGGATCTTGCTTCGATCTATAGCTTTCTGAAATTTCACATTAATTTATCTAATTGTCTACCTTGTTACATCTATTGTGCTGGGTTCTCAGTAGACCCTTTCAGCTTGAAGACGTGCGTCTCCTTTCATCTCTAAGAAATTATCTTGATTTAAGTTTTTTCTCCTATTAATTACTGCTGTTATTTTCTAAAATTCCAAAGTTATGACATGTGGCACTTTCTGGATTATTCCTTTTGGCATCTTTTTAAAAATCTCATATTTTCCATCTCTTTGTCTTTTTGTTCTATAAGCTGGGATAGTCCCTCAACCTCATCTTGAGTCCTTGCAATGCATTTAGAAGTTTTAGCAACCTTCCTTTCAATTTCCAAGAATTACCTTTTTGTTCTCAATTAAAAATTTTTAATTGTGGTAAAATACATGTAACATAAAATTTACCATCTTAAGAATTTTTAAAGGTATAGTTTGGTTGTGTTAAGTATATTTGCATTGTTGTGCAACCAATCTCCAGATCTCCAATCTCTTTTCATCTTACAAAACTAAAACTCTGTCCATATTAAACAACAACTCCCCACTCCCTCCCTCTGGCGCCCACTGTCCTACTTTCTGCCTCTATGAATTTGACTCCTTGAGGGACCTCGTGTAAGTGGAGTCCTATAGTATCTCTCTTTTTGTGACTGGCTTATTTCACTTAGCATAATGTCTTCAAGATTCATCCATGTTGTAGCATGTAGTCAGAATTTCCTGCCTTTTAAAGGCTGAAGAATATCCCATTGTGTGGATAGAGTGAATTTTTTTTGTCCATTGTTGGACTCTTGGGTTGCTTCCACCTCTTGGCTATTGTGAATGATGCTGCTACAAACATGACAAACAGACAAATATCTCTTTGAGACCTCGCTTGCACTTCTTTTGGGTGTATGCCCAGAAGTGAAATTGCTGAATCATATGGTAATTCTATTTTTACTTTTTTGAGGAACCACCATGCTCAATTCCTTTTTATACCTTTGTTTTATGAATATAGTATCTTCTCAAGTTTCTCTGAGTGTTTTAAAATTTCTCTCCAGTTCCTTAAATTATCCCTGCTGTTTTTAGGGTCACTTTTGCGTTTGTTTTGGTTTTCTCTTTCATGTTGCTGATTTTTTTCCAAATGCTTTACGATTCTTGGTTAATTTTGTGTTTAAGAATGAGGCATCAGAAAGGCTGGCTGAGATCTCTGGATGTGGGTGGGATTTGTAGCATGTTAAACTTTTGGGTGAGTGATCAGGGAATTTGCTGGTAATCTGAGAAGACCCTAACGTCATTCGGACGTCATTCGGGGAGTACCGACACCCATGTAACTGCCTTAGGTGTCCCTGAAGTACACCTAACTTCTAAAAATTAACATTTATTGAGCATTTCCTATGTGCCAGGTGCTATGCTAAATGTTTTATACATTATCTCATTTAATCTAACCAATAATTCTATGAGAGAGTTATTATTGTATCCATTTTACAGAAGTGGAAACTGAGGCTTAGAGAGTTTAAAAAAATGTGCATAGCTACTTGGAATTTGAACTTAAGAATATATGACTTCAGATTTCGCGTTGTTAACCAATGTACTATTTTGATTCTGAAGTTTTGAGCTGAACCTCAGGTGAGGATTAAGTGGCAGTTTCTTTCTGGGTCACTAAGGAAATAATCTATAAGCCACAGTAATACATATAAGAAAAGAGAACTGCTAAGTTCAATGGATTTCAAGAAAATATCCAGAATAAACTCTCTGCAGATTTAATTCTGTGAAAAGTGTGAAATGGGGAGATGGGATGGCCTTTCTAGCGTTAAAGATCCAGCAACATCTCTCCTCCAGCAAAGGGCTTGGCAGCGCTCCCGTGGCCAAGCTCTGGGCTCTTGGCAGGAGTGACAAGTGCACGGTGGGGAAGAAGCATCCTGTACCTGCAGCCACCTGTCCTTCACCCTCCCGCCGCCCCAAACTTGGATAGGGGTGGTGGTTATGAGTCATATTGACCTAGGAGGAATAATGGTCCTGTCTCCTTCCTTGGGACTTTGGAGATGATCGCTCATTCATTCATTCTTAGCCAGGCACTGTGCTCGGTGCTGGGGATAAATAGATAAAAGAGCCACAGTTCCTGCCTCTGAAGAGCAGACAGTGTACTAGGTGTGCCCAACAGACGTAGAATACCGGACCATGTGGGCCGTGATGGGCTGTAAGGGAGACGGTATACTTGGTGGTTAGGCAGCCCTGGAGCTAGCAGACACAGGTCTGAATCCCAGCTCTGCCATTTTGCATCTGTGCGACTTGGTCTATTATTTCACTTTGCTAACCTTCACTTTCCTATTTTATAGGATTGCTGTGAGGATTAAACGAAATAAGGCATGGGAAGCGCCAACCCCAGTGCCTGGTATGTACCGAGTGCTCAAGATGGGGAGTTGTCATTGGAATAACATGGACGGAACGTGCTGCAAGTCTGGAGAAGAGGGTGACCACCTCTCTCTGCCTGGAGGTGAGGAGGTCGGGGGAGTCAGGGAGGGCTTCACCCAGGAGGGGCCTCCAAGCCCCACTCCTCCTTCCTGAGAAGGACCCCAAAAGGTGTCTTTCCCTGTCCCAGCACCCCAAGGAGTCACATTTTTGACAATTGACAAACAGCCTCTGACAAAGAAGGTTCTCTAAGGCCACCTGGGCAACTCTCCATGACCCCAGACTTCAGCTGCCTTGTCTTCTCCTAGCTTCTTTATTGGCTGCTTTCTGGGAGATGCAAGGATGAATAATGAATGAATGAGCCTTGATTATGACCACCGTGTGCCAGGCTTTTGCATGTATTATCTCATTTAACCTTACCCAATAATCCTCTGTAGAAGGCTACCCTTCTTCCCATTTTATAAATGGTGGGACTGAGGTCCAGGGACATTAAGTTAATCACCGAGATCATGCAGATCGCAGCCAGAGCTGAGATTCAGTCCCCAGCAGTGTGGCCCCTTGTTGATATGCTTTCCTCGTTCTGCAGCTGCCTCATTTGCACAGAGTCATCAACCAAGAATCGTGGTTCAGGAAGGGACTGCGGAGCTGCATTCAGTGCTTTCAGCTCCATCGTTGGAGAAACTCCCTGGCATATGGGACTTTTTCGGCTCTAAGTTCCAACCTTCCCTGCCACTCAGTCAGGGGAGGGGGAGGGGAAGCTAAGGGTTCTGCCTCTCCAGAGGTACAGAAGTGCCCAGTGGTATGGCCACATCTGCTCAACACCACCATTCCTGGTGCGTACGAGGGAAGGCCACAAAGCACAGAGCGGTGCTGCATGCCTGTCTTCTTTGGAGTCCGCGGCAGTCAGACAACCCCATGGGCTAGGACTCCACGAGCCGGTGGTCTTTCTAATGGTCATGTTACTGGAGCTCTCTCCCGTCTCACACACAGGCCAGCAGCTGCAGACTCTGGGACAAACCAAGCAGCCAGGTCCGCTCCTCTGCTGAGCCCAAAGCTCTTTGCCACTCACTGTCTCCTCCTTGTGGACGGTTGTCCCCAGAGTTGTCAGAAGCTGGCAACGGTGCTACTGGAGAACCGTTAAACTCAACAGTCCCAGGGAGATGGCTTCTTTCGCCCAATGTTCGGGGAAGTCCAGACAAAATGAGAGTCAGTGAAGTTTGCTTGAATGTCTCTCCTCCCCGCTTTCTGCTCTCTCTCTTCTCTCGTGTAGCTTGTCCTCTTTCCACATAAGAAATATACTTCTAGGAAGGGAAGATATCTGTCATTTACATCTTAAAATGGTTTTAAGTGTATATATCACCTTTTTTGGGAAAGGATTTGTTCTTTAGGTTTCATCTTTGTGAGTATTAAAAATGATTTTTTCCCTAAATCAGCAGCAGGTGTGTGTGTGTGTGTGTGTGTGCTCGCATCTCCGTGTCGGAGGTGTCATATTTTCGAGGGTCTGTCTTTGTTGACGTCACACCCTACTTGGCCATGATCCCATCCCAGCAGGCCCTCTCACACAGCCTGCCACCTGCTCCCAGGTATCAGAGGAGTCAATTTCGCATATTTTCCAGAAGAGGCAAAAGATACTCTGAGCTCCTTCTTGCTGGCCTTTGTGATCTTCTCCTCAAAACACACAACTGACCATCAAAACTGGGAAGAGGAGAGTCAACCGCTCCTTCCCAGAACTGATAACACCAGGATATCAAACCATTTATTCAGCCATTCACCTAATGTTTCTTTACAGTGGACCTCAGCGTACGAGGAATCGGGGTAATAAAGTAATTGAATTCTGACCACTCATCACTCGTCAATGAATAGTGCTCTCTACCCCCCGCCCCCATACTTCTCTTTCTTTCTTTCTTGTGTAATACGAACTGTTAAACCCAAAGCACAAGCTGGGACCTTCATGATAACCTACACTTAACCGTATTTCTGCGCCCCGCCCCCCCCATTCTTTTGTCTCCTCCCCCTGAGGTTCTGATCATTCTGATTTCTGTGTCCATCACTCTCTTCTTTCCTTTTTAGGTAGTTTTGTTGCATTATATGCATTTCTAAAAACACATTTTTTTATTTTACTTTTTTTTTTCCACTTAAGCTTGTATTGCTAAGTCTTCTGCATTTTGCATGTTGCTGTAGTTGGGTGTTTTGACTACAGTGTATATTAGTTGAGTGAATAGACCACATGTTTTTTTCTTCATTCTCCCATTGAAGGACACGTGGGCTGTTCCTGGCTTTTACATGTTGTGAACAGCACTGCTGTGAACTTTCTCATACGTCCACGTGCAAGCGTTTCTCCTTATTTCTCCATCTGAGAAGCGTTTATTCAAAGCCACTGCACGTTTTGCCCTGGTCTGGGGGGAGAGCGCGGCACTCCTCATGTCAGACCTTCATAAAGGGATGGGGCTGCAGGGTGCTCTGCTGAAAGTGGTGTGACATATTGAAGCCAACCTGGGATTTTGGTTCAGACAGACTCGATTCAAGGTCTATCTAGGCCACTTACTAGGTGCGTGACTGGGACCATTTCTTAACCTCTTTGAGTCTCAGTTTTCTCATTTTAAAATGGGGAGCAGTAATACCCCTCCCATAGAGTTGTGAGGAATAAATGGGATAAAAGATGTCTAGCACACAGAAGGTGCTCAATATATACTCATTCTTCATTTATGGCGGTCCACAGATACTATCATTATTACTGTACAATACCAAATGTGTCATATATTCTATAATATTATATTATTATGCCTAGTAACAGAGAGAAAATATGAATTCTCAATTTAGAGGAATTTATGCTGTAATTGGGGATTAAGAATAACATGCAAGAAACAATGAGACGTCAAAGCATAGCTGGAGATGCAGAGCTGTGTGACAACAAGTATGCACCCTTGAGTCAGCACACTCCACTTACTGGCTTATGACCTCAGTTACCTCCTGGACTTTTGGAGTCTCTGTTTCCCTGTGGCGGTTAGTAACCATACTGAGCTCTGAGGCTTTTGTGTGGATTAATGACATAATCCATCAATCCTTGTCCTGGTGCCTGGCTCACTTTGGGTGCTTCATCAATTGGAGCTGTTATTCATCTGGGACATAGTGTGAGCTCCTTGCATTGGCAGAGTGTCCACTGGGCAGGGACCCTGTAGAGGAGATTCAATTACTGGATTTGGAGGGAGGGAAGTCTACTAATATTTCCCAAGATAGACTTCAGATGGATTCCCTCAGAGTCGGGGAGGTTGGGTGCCCTATCAAAAACATAGATTTCCTCAAGCTTTCTGATTGAGGATCTCTTGGGGAAAAGCTTGGGGATTTGCATTATTATAAAGTTCTATGGGTGACTCTGACATGAAGACAGGTTTAGGAACTACCAGACTAACAACTTCTAATGTCTCTTTCAACCCTGTACCCTGGGAAACCATTCAGGAAGGGCTTGAGTTCCCCAAGAGAGCTTAGGACTTCAGTTGAGCAAGAGGAGGATACTGGGTGGAATTAAGAAGAGAATCTAGATGTCTTAGGAGCAGGGAGAACACTGCACTACTCTAGGGAGCACTGTTTATATAGAATACCTAGAGAGTGACCCCCACCCCACTCCCACCGCCCCCCAGCACAGCATTGTGCTTTATAGGAAGAGTCCCCCTGAAACTGTGCAACTGATTACTGTTTCTACACAAGAATACCATCTATTTACATTGTCTTTCTCTAGTGCCAGACTACCTGGGTTTGAATCTGGATCCATTCCTTACTAGCTATGTAACTCTGGGCATGTCACTACGACCTGTGACTCAATTATCTCATCTGTAAGACAGGGATGATGATAATAATACGTACATACCTCATAGGGTTGTTGTAAGGGTAAAGTGAGTGAATATATAAGACTTAGTAAAAAGGCTTAGAATAGTGTCTCACACTTAGAAAGTGACATGCAGGTGTTAACTATTACCTTTCTCATTGTCATCATCACCATCATCATCAGCAGTGGCATCATCATCACCATTCTGCTGTAAATTCCATTTACCATAGGACTCTCTCAATGATTATCTAAAATGCAACCAGTCTTGTTTAGGAAAAAGATAGAAGGATATATATTGTTTCCCTCTTCCTACTGTTTTGTGGAAGAAAAGATATTTCTCAGTAGAAAACAAATGTGGAATAGATGGCCAGTTAATCCCCAAATATCTGCTCTCTATTTTTTTATTGTAACAGAAGTTTTAGCTGGACACATGGCTGGGAAGTTAAACATCACATTTCCCAGCCTCCCTTGCAGCTAGGTATGATGACATAACTAAGTTCTGGCCAAGGGGATGTGTGAGCAGAAGCCATGCCTACAACTTCAGGGTCGTGCCCTTAAGAAGAAAGGAGCAAGCCCTCCCAGTCCTTTCTTCCTTTCCTCTTACTGGAATGTGGAGGTGGTGGTGGAAGCAGGAGCAGCCATCTTAGACCTTGAATGGAAGACAGGTGCTGAGGATTGTTAAGCCAGGTCCAGAAGGCCCGGGACCCTACCCTATTCAGTTTTGGATGGCTTACTTTTGGATGTTAGAGGAAAGAGAAAGGCATTTCTGTCTGGTGCGTGCCATAGTTATATTGGCTTTTAACACAGTAGCTGAACTGGGATTCTAAATAATGTTGTTGTTATGTGTATAAAGAGTAAACATTCTGCCAGGTGGTCAAAAGAGTAAGAGTAAGGAAGGATGGGAGGAAAATACTTATCTGAATGATGTATACACAGGGATCTGGGAAAAGAGGGGACAGGGCCAGGTCCAGGGTGAGGCAAGAGAGGTGCCTAGGGACAGTCACTCTCAGGGTTGTGTAAGCCTTAAATTTTGTGTCCTAGGTGCCTCTCTTGTAGTCTTGACCATGGGAAGGAAAGGAATTGGATCATAGGGGGATAGGAACTGAAGGTGAAGAAGGATGGTGATAACATACAAAGAGAGGAGAGAAGGGATGGAGTGAGTGGAGAGGAATTATAGGAGAAGAAAGGAAGAGAGAACGGGAAGAAAAGAGGACAGGGTAACCTTCAAGCTAATCATCTAACATGGAACGTTTTTAATTTAGAGAGAACATCCCTTTACACCTGATATCTTAGATGTGGGAACAGGTCTTATTTCAACTACCTGCTCTAAAAATCAGGGATAGGCAGGGATAAAAATGCTGCACTCAACAGGGAGGATGTGACAAAGGACAGGGACGTGTGACAGTCAGGAGAGTGTCAGCAGCCTGACACCTCACAGGTCACCAGGCAGCAGCTGTGGTTGAACTAGAGGGGACCTATTTCCAGGATGAACTCTGAGGATGGGACTTTGGTCCCATGCTCTTCCTATTTCCAGGAGGCCAATGCAGGTGTCGGAGCTATTTTGTCTTGCCCTTTCAGCTATGGCATCATAGTCTGCCAGGTGATCAATGGCTGTGAGACACGCTAAATAAAGTCAGCCTGGAATAGTCTCCCAAAGTCTAGCACTGTCTATATCTGTTACGTATCCACTCATTATGTGACCTCATTGCCTGCCTGGTAGTTTTCCTATAGCACGAGGCAAGGGGAAGGGGAGATCCAGACTTCAGGGAAGGGTCATGGGGATAGAGGGCAGCCGACCGGACATTGCAGATGTCTGGAATTTCTGTTTGGTCCAAAACTAATGGTTGTACCTGAAAACATAACTCAAATAGAGCTTTACTTCCTTCAGATTTCTGGGAGAGTCTTGGTGGGAATGGAGGTAGATGGGTGGTAGATGTAGGAGGAGAGAACATCTTTCTTTGGGGAAGGCCTTAAGTCTGAGAGGGGACGGCCTCTGTCATCTCCCTCTGCTCTATCATCTCCCTCTGGATAATTTACAGCTTTATATTCCATCCACCAGTGGGGGGTAGTAGAAAGAATGGGTGAGAATCTGAGCTTTGAGTCATATCTTTGTGATTTATGACAAAAAATACTAGCTATTATTATTAGAAATACTTTCTTACATTGCACAGCACAAACATTTGATGTGATGGTTGATTGCATAATGGGGGGTTTAGTGTCAAGAGGTATCTGCTCCACAAACCCATGTGGTTAAGGTGGAGGGGACTGTCCTTTCACTTCTGTCACTTCATCTACCACTGGTTTTCCACTCTTCTTATCTAAGTTCCTCAAGAACTACGCTCATGGTCTGCATTTCCTCATCTTCAACTGACTTCCACTCCAACACCTCCACTGAAATGGTGTTTGGACGGATCACTAATGACCCTTATGCTGCCATTTTCTTTTTTCTTTTTTTTTTTTTTAAAGATTTTATTTTTTCCTTTTTCTTTCCAAAGCCCCCCAGGACATAGTTCTATATTCTTCGTTGTGGGTCCTTCTAGTTGTGGCATGTGGGACGCTGCCTCAGCGTGGTTTGATGAGCAGTGCCATGTCCGCGCCCAGGATTCAAGCCAACAAAACACTGGGCTGCCTGCAGTGGAGCGTGTGAACTTAACCACTCGGACACAGGGCCAGCCCCTGCCGTTTTCTTTCTTTACACTCACTGGGTGATCTCAATCACCTTCATGACTTCACTGTTCTTTGGATCAGCTACTGCTTTTAGCCCTAGATATCTCCCTGTCACATGGCTATAATGGAGGGGGTGTGGCACCACTTTAAATGACCCTGCCTACCTGGCCACAATTGAACAGTCCAGGAATGGGCACCTGATGAAACCCAGGACTTATTTTTTCTTTTAACTGAGACTCAGGTAGGGAGTAAGGCTTTCCCTGGGAGTGAAAGCCATAAGATGGTGAACTTGGGAGGCGTCAGTGGCGATATTTCCCTCCTCTTGGAGGAAGCTGTCCCTAGGGAGAGATAATAGCCCATAGAGGAGAAGGAAGAGAGAGCCCAGGGCATGTTCAATTGCCTGATTCCAGTTGTCCCCAAGATTCAGCAGTCTCCTTGCCTTCTCCACGGATTGCCTTCTTTGAATTATTTGCGATACCCTAGGATTCTTCCACTAATGCCCCTTTCTGCCTAAGCATGTTCTAGGTAGGCTTCTGATACCTGGAACTGAAACAGATTCTGACTGAGGTAGATTCTAAGGAAACACAGGCCCCAACTAGGGGTTAGAAGGATTGGATTTGAATTCGACTCCGATACTCATTGCTGTGAGAACTTGAGCAAGCCCCAGACTCTGAGCTTCAGTTTTTCATCCATACAATGAAAGCAACAAAATCTACCTGCCTGGCACACATGGTCCTAAGGAGATTAACCAATTATATATTCAAGCACCACTCAAATCATAAAACACCCTAGAAACGTAAAATTTAAAAAGTGCATGACTTACTTGAAACCTTTTAGAAGCCATTTGTATTTTTAGCACAAATCTCCATTTGGGGGAATGAGCTTCCCAGCAGGACACTTGCAGCTGGTTGAGGACCCAGGGCAGGAAGGTGTGTGCTGACAGCAGTGTTCCCCAGGTAGAATGCCCACGGTCAGTGGGGACAGGGATAGCAGAATTTCCGGTGAAGGTTTAGAAGCCAGGGAGGCAGTGGGAGACCCAGAGTCCCAAAGCTCATTTATGGAAGCACTTCCTGACCCTGCTTTGGGATTTTATTTGGGTCTCCAAGGGGCAGTAGCCAATCCAAGGGGCCATGAACACGACCCATAAGAATTAGTGGAAAGTAGGAACTCCTGAGTCTGGGATGGGTTAGGAAGGAGCTGAGGATCATCTGCTGGTCTTAGCAAGCACATTCAATATTTCATTCTGGACTTGGGGTTGAGAGACCAGAATTCCAGTCTTACTTTGCTTCTAACTTACTGGGTAAGACATGTCATTTCTTCTGAGTCTCAGTTTCCCCATTCCTCAAATTGGAAACAGGGTGGGATGAGAGGGTTATTCACAATTACACCTTACACTTGTAACACTGTTATAGTTCATGCTCATTATCACTTTCACTCCTTATAACATCAAAGGAGACACATATTATTGGTCTCATTTTATAGATAGCTAGTAAAAGTAAGAGATAGTGCTTGTACTGAGGTCTCCTTCCACTCTGAGATCCTTCCAGTAGTAAAGCTGTCATTCTCCTACCACTGTGTGATAGAGCATTCTTGAGCACCTACTGTGCTCAGGGGGCTGGGCTACAAAGGGGTTTCAACATGGTATAGAGTCATTTGTCTGCATGTCCCACCTCCCCTACTAGACTGTTAACTCCTTGAGAGCAGTACCCATGCCTCCTTCTTCATTACTCCCTCAAAGCCTGCAGAAATTGGCTTATCCTCTGGATAAATAATGATTAAACACAGATGCAATGACAAGGCCCAGGCAAGAAGCACTTTCGCTGTGTGTTGAGAATCTACCCTAAACCCAGAATGTGGCTTGGGCTGCAGAGAAGGCTTCTCGGGCATTTTCGTTTATCACAAAAGCACTGGCTTTTGTGTTCTCTCTTATCTCCAGAGATGCTTTCAGCCTCAGGAGACACAATCATCAATCAACAGTTACTCACCAGATACTGCCCTGAGCCAGGCCCACAGGATGCACTTTATCAACCTCTTAATTTAGTTTAAGTTTTGGGTATACGCCAGACAAGAAAGATTTCTCTCATCTATCAATTCCCACTTCTGCTTCTTTTTGGGAAAAACAACTCTCAATCCAAAAAGGTAAGTGTGGAATGATGTCAGGAACGTGGCAAAGTGAGCCGTTCCCTTTATCTCTCCCCCTTTGAACTACCACTAAATGGACAATCATTGACCAATGGAGGAAACCCACACAGCACAACAGGACGTCTGAGGGAACCACACAGCTATACATCTGAAGATGGATGGACTGGCCCTCTGGGAAGTGGTGGAGATAGATGAGCACTCCCCTGTCCTTCTCTGGCAGTCTGTGCATGTGCAAAAATGATTTCCTGGCCAGTGCAAGCACCCATAGTACCGCTGTGCCCCAAAAGTGGGAACATGCTTCAGGGCAACTGTAGAAAGAGGTGGAAGCAGCCTTTAGCCTTCTTGTGATCACTTTCCCAGAGTGAGAGAGTCCACCATGCTGCTGTAGCCCCAAGAAGTGGCCCAGGCTGGGAGCCCATGAGGAAGTCCCGCCCACTAAGCACAGCAGCTGGCACCATTGTAAGGAGAGGCAGCAGCAGACCTACACACATGCCCAAATGCTCTCCCATTGGCAAAAGCATCCATAGTATCCCCACAACTTCCAGTGGACAGGGTGGGATCAGAAACACAGCTCCTTCTTCTCCCTAGTGGTAGCAAGTGGAATCTGTGACCTAACACTACCACAAATACTACTACAGACAAAAGATTAGTTCATCAAACACCATGAGAAACTGCAGTAACAATTCAGACCAGAAGGAAAATGATAACTCTCCAGGAATCAACCCTGAAGGCACAGAAATTGACAATCAAAATGACAGAAAATTCAAAATAGCTGTCATAAAGAAACTCAATGAGTCACAAGAAAACTCAGAAGGACAGTTCAATGGACTCAGGAATAAAATTAATGAGAAGAAGGAATACTTCACCAAAGAGACTGAAACTATGCAGAAACACCAAGCAGAAATTCTAGATATGAAGAACACAATTAATGAAATAAAAAATAATCTAGATCCTTAAAAAATAGAGCTGACGTTATGGAGGAAAGAACTAGTGATTCAGAGGATAGAAATGTGGAAACGCTACAGGTAGAGGAGGAGAGAGAACTAAGATTTTTAAAAAATGAAGGAATTCTTCAAGAAATAGCCAACTCAATTAGGAAAAGCAACATAAAGATTATAGGTATTCCAGAGAGAGAAGAGAGACAGAAAGGGGCAGAGAGGTTGTTCAAAGAAATAATAGCTGAGAACTTCCCAAACCCGGGGAAGAAACTGGATTTACAAATTCATGAAGATACTAGAGTGCCTAATTACATCAGTGCTAAAAGACCTTCTGCAAGGCATATAATAGTAAAATTGGCAAAAGTCAACAACAAAGAAAAAAAATATTAAGAGTAGCCAGGCAGAAGAAAATAACCTACAAAGGAACCCCTATCAGGCTTTCAGCAGATTTCTCAAGAGAAACCTTGCAGGCTAAGAGAGAATGGAAGGATATATTCAAAATACTGAAAGACAAAAACTTCCAGGCAAGAATACTCTGTCCAGTGAAACTATCCTTCAGATACGATGGAGAAATGAAAGCTTTCTCAGATAAACAAAAAGGTGAGGGAGTTCATCACCACGAGACCTCCAGTACAGGAAATGATTAAAGATGCTCTTATATCTGAAACAAAAAGGCAAAGATCTACAAAGCCTTGAGCAAGGAGATAAACAGACAGACAAAATGAGAAAACTGCAGCTCTCTTTCAGAATAGGGAAGCAAATACTCAATTATAACTTAAAAGATAAAGGGGAGGAAAGCATCAAAAGACACCTTGTCTTAGTCACAAACTCACAACACAAAACAGAATAATTTTTGACAACAATAACTCAGAAGGGGAAGAGGAGAGGGATGGAACCTGCTTAGGCTACTGGAGAAAGAGGCTACCAGAAAATGGACTATCTCATCTATGAGATCTTTTATACAAACTTCACAGTAACCACTAAACAAAAAAATCAGAGCAGAGTCACAATTCACTAAAAAAAAAAATTGAGAAAATCTCCACAGAAAACCACCAAAATGAAATGGCAGTCAGAAATACAAAGGAAGAGATACAATGGAAACATAGAACAACTGGAAAACAAGAGATAAAATGGCAGTATTAAGCCCTCATATATCAATGATCACTCTGAATGTAAGTGGATTGAATTCTCCAATCAGAAGACACTGGATAGATTAAAAACAAGACTCAACAATATGCTGCCTCCAGGAGACACATCTCAGCTCTAAAGACAAACACAGGGTCAGAGTGAAGGGATGGAAGACGATATTCCAAGCTAATGCTGATGAACATAGATGCAAAAATCTTCAACAAAATACTGGCAAACCAAATACAGCAATACATTGAAAGGATCATACACTATGATCAAGTGGGATTTTTTCCAGGGACTTGGGGATGGTTCAACATCCACAAAACAATCAATGTGATACACCATATTAACAAAATGAGGAATAAAGATCACGTGATCATCTGAATAGATGGAGAGAAAGCATTTGACATGATCCAACATCCCTTGATGATAAAAACTCTCAATAAAATGGGTATAGAAGGAAATTACCTCAACATAATAAGGGCCACATATGACAAACTCACAGCCAATGTCATACTCAATGGTGAAAAACTGAAAGCCATCCCTCTGAAAACAGGAATAAGACAAGGGTGCCCAATTTTGCCACTACTATTCAACATAGTACTGGAGGTTCGGCCAGAGCAATTAGGCAAGAAAAAGAAATAAAAGGAATCCAAATTGGAAAGGAAGAAATGAAACTCTCACTGTTTGCAGACAGCACGATTTTATATATAGAACAAAGAATCCCAAAATTTATATGGAACAACAGAAGACCTCAAATAGCCAAAGCAGTCCTGAGAAACAAGAACAAAGCTACAGGTCTCACAATCCCTCACTTCAAAATATACTACAAAGCTATGGTAATCAAAACAGCAAGGTACTGCCACAAAAACAGACATACAGATCAATGGCACGGAATTGAGAGCCCAGAAGTAAAACCACACATCTACGGAACAGTTAATCTTCAACAAAGGAGCCAAAAATATACAATGGAGAAAGGAAAATCTCTTCAGTAAATGGTGTTTGGAAAACTGGACAGCCACATGCAAAAGAATGAAAGTAGAACCATAGACAAAAATTAACTCAAAATGGATTAAAGACCTGAATGTAAGACCTGAAACCATGAAGTTCCTATAATAAAATATAGGCAGTACACTCTTTGACATTGGTCTTAGCAGCATCTTTTCAAATACCATGTCTACCAAGGCAAGGGAAACAAAAGAAAAAATTAACAAATGGGACTACATCAGACTAAAAAGCTTCTACAAGGCAAAGGAAATCGTGAATGAAATGAAAAGACAACCCACCAACTGGGAGAAAATATTTGCAAATCAGATATCCAACAAGGGGTTAATCTCCAAAATACATAAAGAACTCACACAACTCAACGACAAAAAAACAACCACCTGATCAAAAAGTGGGCAGAGGACACAAACAGACATTTTTCCAAAGAAGATATACAGATGGCCAACAGACACACGAAAAGATGTTCAACGTCACTAATTATTAGGGAAACGCAAATCAAAACTACAATGAGATATCACCTCACATTCATCAGAATGGCCATAATTACCAAGACAAAAAATAACAAATGTTGGAGAGGCTGTGGAGAAAAGGGAACCCACATGTACTGCTGGTGGGAATGCAAACTGGTGCAGCCACTATGGAAAACAGTATGGAGATTTCTCAAAAAATTAGAAATAGAAATACCATATGATCTAGCTTTCCCACTACTGGCTATTTATCCAAAGAACTTAAAATCAACAATCCAAAGAGATTTATGCACCCCTATGTTCATTGCAGCATTATTCACCATAGCCAAGATGTGGAAGCCACCCAAGTGCCCCTCTACGGATGAAAAGATAAAGAAGATGTGGTATATATACACCATGGAATACTACTCAGCCATAAAAAAGACAAAATTGTGCTGTTTGCAACAACATGGATGGACCTTGAAGGTATGATGTTAAGCGAAATAAGCCAGACAGAAAGACAAATGCTGCACGATTTCACTCATATGTGGAAGAGAAAAAAATACATGGAAAGAGAACAGATTAGTGGTTACTAATCTGTTAGTAGGGGAAGAGGGGAAGGGGGCTAGGGTGAGTGAAAGGGTAAAGGGGTACATATGTTTGGTGACGGATGAAAATTAGACAACTGGGGGTGAGTACAATGAAGTCTGTACAGAAATTGATAAATAGTAATGTATGTCTTAAATTACACAATGTTATAAACCATTATGATCTCAATAAAATAATTGAAAAAAAAACTAAGTGTATTTAGGGACGCTTTTCTTGGAATCCTGGAGGTGCAAAGATACTAAGAAATTACCTGGTCCAAGGAAAATGGTCTTGATGAAAAAAAGGAGACAATTTGTTTGACAGGACCGCAACTTCAGGGGAAGAATACACATCCAGAAGAAATAAGGACGATCGTTATCAGAACGTCAGCAGTAGGTAATGGGATTGTGGTGATTTTAATTTTCTCAGGCCTCTGGATTTCATGAAAATTCTGTAGTGAACATGTTACATTTAGATCAGGAAACAAAAATTAACAAAAATACTAAAGAAATTCTTAAGTTGCCTGGGGGCGCACGGGTGTGCATTTTATTACCATTCTTTATCATTTACCTATAGGTTGTATATACCTTTTGTATAAAATTTTTAATACTCTATTTTTTTCGGTTGTGGAACCTCCTGTTTAAATAAAATTCAGTTTGGAAGCTGCCTTCATCAAAACAGGGGTTCTCTGGAGGCCGGCTCCCTCAGCTCTTCCCTCCAACATCTAGAGACGACACCTAAGGGGATTGGAGACCTCAGGGGAGAGTGGCCGGGTCTGGCGACCTCACTGAGTCTCCTTTCATCCTCCTGCAGGTGGGGACACACGCAGGCCCAGAGGTGGCTGAAGTGGAACTGGCATCTAGGCCTTCTGACATCCCACTTGGCTTTCCCCCACTTCACTGCGTCTCTTCATTCAGGTTTCCTGCCTCTGTTTTTCTCCCTTGAACCCACCAAGGCTCTAAGTCTAAGGGGTAAAACTATGGTACTCTCCTCTTAATGCGATTTACCATATTCACTCATTTTTCAGAATTTGCCCTTAAAGATTGATTTTTCTTGGGCAGATGGCAGGAAAAGCGGTGAGAAGGAGGTGATGGAGGGGTGTGGAGGGAGGGTTGGGGGCTGCCTGCAAGCCCGGCCTGGTGGCTTGGTTGCCTGGCAGCCCCACTAGCGGGTTCTTGGGTCAAGTGCCGTCTGGAGGGGTTTCCTGGCTGCTACTGGGTCAGATGGGAGCTGACTGCCAAAACTGCCAACAGGAGATTTCACTGATGCCCCACGTCCCTAAGGGGCCCAGAACCCTGCCAGGTTCTGCTGAGGGCTCTTGGCCCAGCTGACCAGTGAGCGGGAAATCGATCTGATTCTCAGGGGGCAGAGTCCTGCAGAGAGTTATTCTGGGATCTGGCTCTGCTGTATGAACTCCGGAACAGCTCAGACGGGAAGGGTGAAATGCAGCTCACGTGCCCTCACTCTCCCTCCCGTCGCTGATCGCTAACAAGTGACAGATGCTTGCCCAGGAAAAGCCCAGGCTCAGCCTTCACCCCTTCTTAACTCACTGTTCCAGGCACACTCCCAGTGGATCAGGGGGGACACACGTGGACTTCCCATGCTGGAAAATGCAATCACCCACCAGATGTAAGTGTCAGCCTTCCGTGATCCCCAGCTTGGGGCGAGGCTGCTGATCCCGCTTTTCCTCGTCCGCGGAAAAGCCGCTGGGGCGTGGGCTGCGATCCCTGCACGCTGGCTCGGCAGGACTTGGAGTGCAGGTGACTCCATGCTCCTTCGAATGCACCGTCTACAGGGCGAGGTTTCTGTGGCTGGGTCACTGACTTCTGCTTCCCCTGCCGCCAGTAGTCCTGGCGTTTCAGTTCTCAAAACTGCACTTGAATCGAGAAAAATGATGGCCGGGACTTCCTCTCCTGACTTCCAGGATTCTGACCTAAGCCGAGACACAACCAGGCTCAGGAATGGGGCTTCGGTCTCTGGGTCCACAGCCCTGGATTTTAGGATGTTAGGGAATCTGTCCTGGGGCTCTTTTGCCCAGTTTCCCCAGCGGACAGCAGTTTAGAGCTGGCGGGCCAGCCTTTGCTGGGCGCCCCTGTGGTCTAGGGCTCCTGAGAGGGGACCATGGTTTCCAACATCCCGGTGACTCACGAACTCTGCACCTGGACTCCAGGTCCCTTGTGGCCGGCCCTTTGGAGGCTGACACCCGGCGGGGGGAAGGAGGTGGTGAAAGAGATCTGAGATTTGGGAGGGAGAGGTTTGTCCCTCTGACTGTCCTGCATTACAGTGAGTTTTCACTGGGATTGGAAGTCTAAACTTAGACAGGTTTAGAAAGAAGTTTCAGACGGTGTGGCCCTCCCAGGAGGACGCAGGGACGTGGGATGGTGACACATCTAGGGAAAGAAGGAGACTTATGACATGTTCACGTGGACTTGGCTGGGAAGAGAGAGAGGCCAAGAGGAGCTGGCAGACTGAGAGATGGCGGAAGGTTCCAGGATCTGAGGCTTCTGGGGGTCAACGGTCAGAAGGAGCGAGACCGGAAGCTGCGGAGACCCAGGAAGACCGCCACGCCCTCCCACAAGAGGGCGTCTGCGTCACACCAGCTGTGAGGTCCTGGGCAAGTCATAAAGCTCTTTGTGCCTTAGTTTCCATATCTGAAAAATGAGGATAATAATAGTGCCTACTTTATTTGACTGGCCTGGGGGTTTAAGGAGGTAATACCGGGAAGCGTTTAAAGTAATTTCTAGCACAAAGGAAACACAGCAACTGTGAGCAATTCTTATGTCTTTGGCCGTGGCTGGTGGACTCCGGGCCTCAGCCCAAGTGGCAAATGTCGTGCTGCCCTGTTGTGCTGTTCTTTAATATTGTGCCTGGCTGGTGCTGGGCATGGAGCGGATCCTGGGTGCCTGCTTCTTGCAGAACCTGGAGAGAACAGCGAGGACTGGACTTACCGGCTGACCCAGCAAATTGTGCGTATGTTTGTGTGTATTTTTTCCTTTTGGTATTTGTTTGTTCATTCACTCAACACAATTGTATAGAGCATCTCTTATGGGCACAGGGTGTTGTTGAGTGAAGAAGCCCCATTCCTGCCTTCTGGAGGCTCACGGCCCAGGAGGGGCGGCCAGGCATTAATCAAATGTGCACAAAGAAATGTCCAATTACAGTGGAGGTGGGTGACATCTACCAGGGGCATTGGCGGGTCTGGGCCCCAGCCGCTCCTCACCCCCTCCATTGTCCCCACCTGGTCCTGGCCACCCTCACCTCATCCCTGGAAGTCTACAGTTGCCTCTTCAGGGTCTCCCAGCTTCCACCGCTTCCTCCGCCAGTCATTTTTCCTTACAGCCGCCAGTGTGATCCTTTTTAAAGTCCGAGCATGTCGTTCTCCGATGGCTCCCCACATCGTTCAGAGTAGAATCCAAACTCCCCACGAAGCCCTCTGGGTCCTTAAATGATGACTCTCCATTTCCTCTCTGATCTCATCTCCTTCCAATCCTGCCCTTCTCGCTCTCCCTAAGCCATGCCTGCCTTTTTGCTCCTGCCTCAGGGCCTTTGCGCTTGCTGTGCCTTCTGCCTAGGACCCTTTACCCTCAGCTATCAGCATGGCTCCCTCACTGCTTTCAGGTGTCTGCTGGAATTTTGCCTTATCGTAGAGACCTTCCTTGATACATAACAGCATTTGCATCCCCTTGACACTCTCTACCCTTTTTCTTCACCCCTTTTCTTCAGGGCACTTATGACCACCTGGCATATTTCACTGTTGATTTAGGGTTACTGTCTCCCCTCTCCTGCCCACAGAGGATGGGAACTTAATTTGTTTTGTTTGTTGCTGTATCCCAGCACCTAGCACGGTGCCTGGCATGTAGTAGGTGTTCAATGAATGCTTGTTGAATGAATGAATGACTTTATTTGAGATCTGAAGGAAGGGTATGTGTTAACCAAGCAAAGGGAAGAAAGGAGGATTCTAGGCCCAGAAAACAGCTCATGAGAAGTCCTGCAGCCGAAGGCATGTCTTCTAGATGAGGAATTGAAACCCTCACTTGGGGAGTGACAGGGAGGTTGGTGTGGACCGAGGCCTGGGAAGTCAGCAGGGGTCAACTGAGGCCTGGTGGGGGAGTTTGGCCTTTATCCTAAGAGCTTTAGGAGCCTGCTGAATGTTTCATACAGAGGCATGACAAGATCAGATTTGTTTATCAAAAAGACCATTCTGGTGGAATAACTAACAGCAGATCTGGGCAGCCCGCCTATGAGGCCTTTGCGAGACGATGGTAGCTCGGGCCAGGCTGGTGGAGATGGAGACAGGCAGATGGACACACTCAAAGGCAGCCTTGAAGGGGTTTTGGGCGGGACAGGATGCAGCGATGTGGAGGTGACAACTAGGAAACGATGGAAGAGGGTGAGACCCCTTTTTGGGGAGCTGTACTCAGGAGTTTGGCTTGTTGAGCTGGGTGCATCTTTGAGACGGTCCAAGCTCAGACATCAAGGGCATGACTGGTGTAGACGTCCGAGGTTAGAAGGACGTTTAGGCTAGATTTTGTGAGATATCCAGGAACCTGCTCACAAGTGAGGCCCTGGGGGCCCCTGGAGGGTCTTATATTTGGGTTGTTTAATCTATTTTGAGTTAATCTTTGTGAGTCATGTAAGATAGGTGACCGATTTCATTTTTCTGTGTGTGGCTTTCCAGTTTTCCCAGCACCGTTTGTTGAAAAGACTGTCCTGTCCCTGTTGAGAGCTCTTGGCTCCCCTGTCAACCATTGGTTGACTGTATATGTAGAGTTTAATTCTGGGCTCTCTATTCTGTTCCATTGGCCTATGTGTCTATTTTTATGCCAGTACCATACTGTTTTAAGCACTATAACTTTGTAGTATTGTTTGAAATGAAGAAGCATGGTTCCATACAAATTTTGGTTTTTTTCTTTTATTTCTGCAAAAAATGCCATTGGAGTTTTGGTAGAGATTACAGTGAATCTTTAGATGTCTTTGGGTAATATGGACAATATTATTTCTTCTGATCCATGAACAGGGGTTATATGTCCATTTGTTTGTGTCGTCTTCAATTTCTTTCATAAAAGTCTTGTAGTTTTCATTGCATCAATTTTTCGCTTCCTCGGTTAAATTTATTCTTAAGTATTTTATTGTTTTTGATGCTATTGTGAACGTGATGGTTTTCTTTATTTCTTTTTGAGATATTTCATTGTTAGTGTATAGAAAAAAACCTGTTTTCTGTGTTGATTTTATATCCTACAACTTTACTGAATTTGTTGATTAGTTCCAATAGTCTTTTGGTTGAGTCTTTAGGATTTTCTCTAAGATTGTATTATCCACAAATAATGATGGTTTTACTTCTTCCTTTCGGATTTGGATGCCTTTTACTTCTTTATCTTGCCTGAATGCTTTATCTAGGACTTCCAGGATTATGTTGAATACGAGAGGTGAGAGCGGGCACCCTTGTCTTGTTCCTGATCTCAGAGGGAAAGCTTTCAGCCTTTTAGCATTGAGTATAATGTTAGCGGTGGGCTTCTCATATATGGCCTTTGTCATGTTGAGGTAAGTTCCTTTTATATGCAATTTGTTGAGACTTGTTATCATGAAAGGATGTTATATTTTGTCAAATGCTTTTTCTGCACCTATTAAGATAATCATATGATTATGATCCTTCATTCTATTCATGTGGTGCATCACGTTTATTGATTTGCATATGTTGAACCATCCTTGCATCCCAGGAATAAATCCTGCATGATCATGGTGTACAATCCTTTTAATGTGCTGTTGAATTTGATTTACTAACATTTTATTGAGAATTTTTGCATCTATATTCAGGGGTATTGGTTCATGTTTTTCTTTTCTAGTAGCATCCTTATCTGGCTTTGATATCAGGATAATGCTGCCTCATAAAATGAGTTTGGGAATGTTCCCTTCTCTTCAGTTTTTGGGAAGAGTTTGAGAAGGATTGGTGTTAATTCTTCTTTTTCGTTTCATTCATTCAATTCTTCAGCTCCAGAATTTCTGTTTGGTTCTCTTTTTATAATTTCTATCTCGTTCTTAAGCTTTTCTTTTTGTTCGTGTATTGTCTCCTGACTTTTTTCAGCTGTCTTTCTGTGTTTTTTTGAGTCCTCCAAACAGCTATTTTGAATTCCTTATCAGGTAGATTGCAGAATTCTGTGTCTTTGAGTTTGGTTACTGGAGGATTATTGTTTTCTGTTGGTGCTGTCCTGTGTCCTTGATTCTTCGTATTCCTTGGAGTTTTACGTTGCTGCTTTTGCATTCGAAGTAGCAGCAACCGCCTCCAAACTTTACTAGCTCCCTTCAGGTGGGAGATATTTTCCACTGGTTGTGCTCACATCTGGGACTTTCTCCAACCTTGTATGGATACACTTGTTTCACTTGCTCCCTCTTGTGGCAGAATTATTAAGCTTGCATGTCTTCTCTCCATCTTATGACTCACCAGGCTGGCTGTTGGAAACCTCTCTTGTTTTCCAAAAGGTGGCACTATAGCTCAAGTTTGTGGTTTCTTCTTTGCCCACAGAGCTGGACAGTTTTCTGAGAGCACTCCCTCCCTGTCTGCTAGAGGCTGCTTTTGCCACCACACTAGGGAGCACACACAAGAACCAGCTGCAGAATGGGGGAGGTGTGGGGTTAGCACTTGGGGCATTTGGGGTGCTTGTGGCTCAGAAGGGGGATCTTTGGGTGAGGTTTCCCCAATGGCACATGGGAAGACTTCCTGCTGGAGTCCTGAAGGTGTCCCGTTAATGCCTTCTGAGATATGTATAGATCTATCTATCTATCTATCTATCTATTTATCTATCTATCTATATTTTTTCCTTAAGGAAGATTGTCCCTGAGCCAATGTCTGTGCCAATCTTCCTCTATTTTGTATGTGGGTCACTGCCACAGCATGACAGACGAGTGGTGTAGGTCCTCACCTGGGATCTGCACCTGCGAACCTGGGCCACCAAAGCGAAACAGGCCAAACTTAACCACTACACCACAGGCTGGCCCTTGACCTCTGGTACTCTTATCTGCCTCTTTCCTGATCTCCTTCCTTCAGTCATGGAGGTCCTGCCTCAATACTCTGAGTCCTGCAGGACAGAAATGGGTTCCTAAACAGCATCCCACACACTGGGGTCTCCCTTTCTCCCTAGGGAGAGGCCAGCTAGTTCAGCCCCAGGCTGTGCTGCCCTGGGGGAGGGGCAAAACTGGTGAAGTTCCTCTTAACCTCTCCAATGTGTTCAAACTTCTATATATATATATATATTTGCTCTATTGGAGTGCTGGAATCTCTCCTTGGGAACTCGGGACTTCTACAAAGGCTCTCTTGTACATGGTGTCTGCCCAAGTCGGCATTCACCACTCTTCCCCAACTGTGGCCAGAAGGGCTGGAGTCAGTTCACCGGCTCCACGGAGGTCTGTCTACCTTTTACCCAATGCATGGGTAGGAGAGACTCCTTCAAGGTCCATTGGGGCATGGTGCAGGGTCCCACAACTCCCATAGAGGCCCTTTCATTTGTGGATGGATGCCGACTTTTAGTTGCTAAACGGGAGGATAAAAAGGAGGGATGTCTTATGCCTCCAGGATGCTCTAGCCCATTCTTTTTAGCACTGAGTAATCTTCCTTTTCATGATGTACTACACTTTGTTGATCCATTCACCTGTTGAAGGACATGCTGGTTGCCTCCAAGTTTTGGCAATTATGAATAAAGCTGCTATAAACTTTTGTGTTCCAGGCTCTCTTTTAACACTCCAAGGAGACCCTACAGCCAGCCCCCGAGGCCTGTGGCACACTGATTTCCTCTTCATGGCACAGTGCCATTGGGGTTTCTAGGCTACGAGAACAGAAGGACATTTCCACACTACTGTTTTCTAGTGCTTGCTTGCCAAACACTTGCTGTTTTCCTTCTTGGTTTCTTCCTTAAATAAAAAGACAGCAGAATAAACAGTGACCAGGATTATGAATGGAAGCTACCGTGATGAGAGAGAGACATGAAAGCAGAAGTAAGAGAATGTAATCCTTGCTTTCTGTGGGGCAAGCCCAGACAGAGTCTAGAATGACTGGGCTGTGTAGAGAAGAGAAATGAACTCTGTGGGCAGAACCATGAACCTGTTTGTGGCCACCTTCCTTCTCTCTCTTTCAGGTGCCTGGGGCAGAAGCATTGACAGGGAAGTAAGTGAAAATGATAAGTGTCGGGTGGAACAACTGAAATGGCAAAGACTTTCTGTTTATTTCATTTATTCATTTATTTCATATTTCTGTTAATTCCTGCATGCCTAGTAAAAGAACTGATAAAATCATCTGCATTATTCCAGAGATTGTTAATTCCAACCGTCCTCACCTGCATATAGCATTAAAAAAGTTTTCTTTTGGAATAATTTATGAGGTAGAGCGCCGTGTGGTACACCAGCTTGTGGTCGCCTACCGGCAGGACCCGCTGCAGGGGGCTGGAGTCTGTACAGCACTGTGGAGGACTCGGATAAGCAGCTACTCAGGAGCCCTAAACTGCCCTCACCCCAGGCTGGGATGCGGCTGGAGATCATCGATAAGGACAGCGAGACCCACAAACTGGACACTGGGCACCACTACACCCTCAGAAGGTGTGCCACACCCCCTAGCATCTACCTACCTGCCTATCCATGCCCTCAACATCCAATAAAGGCCCCTCGGCTGTGGCATGGAAAAAAAAATTTAGATGATATAGCATTTTGTAGTTTGCAAAGAACTTTCTATCCATCAACTTATCTAACTCATACAGATTGCCCCTGTGAGGGTAAAGCAAGGTAGGTACTTTTTGACCCCATTCTATAGATGAGAAAACTGAGGCGCAGAGGTCCTTTGACCTGCTCAAGGTCATACAGCAAATGGATGGCAGAGCCGAGACTAGAATTCAGGGGTTTTGACTCCCAACCCGGTGCTCTTCCCAATTGCCTGAGGTCAGGGGCAGTTGAGGGAAGTGAAGGGACCAGTGGAGGTAAGTGGGGTGGTGAGGACACCACTTGGGGGAGGGGTCATGCACAGAGACGCGTGCTCAGGTGGTGGCTGGTTATGGACAAGGATGGGCGAGAGTCACTTGTCTTCAGGCTGGGCTTGGTGGGGGGTCTCAGTTGAGCAGATGTCCCCATGCTTCAGGGCAGAATTTGGCTTTGACGGTTGAGAACTCAGTTTTGTTCCTCATTTCCGCAAATATTTGCTCACTTAAGTCCCAGGTCCTGTGCTGGAGAAAAGGGGTAAGGTTTACTCTCACAACCAGAGAGCTTGTTGTTGGCGGTGATTGGAGTGTTTCGCCACGTCCACATTCCTCAAGAGACTGATTTATAAGCTGGGCTTCTAATCTGTTGATTTGCAATGGGAAATGTTCCTGGCCTGGTAATTGGTTATTTTCACTTACCAGGTGGAAAGGTTTGTCTAGGAGACCAACTGATCAGCATGAACAGTGCTTGATGAAAGCAGAATTAGTCACCAGGAATGGGTGCTGTCAAAGGTCGCCTATGCCAAGCTGATCCAGTCTGCTGTGTTATCCTATTGTGCATTACGCTTGTCTCAGTAATAGTCTGTCACTTTCTGCTGGAGAGACACTAACACATTGTTACTCTCAACTATTTTTTCTGGATTCTTTTCTGGTTGTTAGACACCCTCGTCCTGCCATCTCCAGCCTCATGGCTCAGAGACAATGCCTGGGGGTGAGACCTATGTGGGTTCTAGAATCTGGTGGCCAGCATTCGAATCCCAACCTTGTCACTCATTTTAACTCATGCAGACACTTTCCCTCCGTTTCTTCTTCTGTAATTGGGGCTGAGGCAATTCCCAGGAAATTCCCTCTAGCACTCTTGGCCACAGACACTCAGGGAGACGGGAATGAGGAGCACTCCAGCATGGAGAGTGATGGCGACTAGTTAGGAGTGTGTATTAATAGGGAAAGAACTGATAAAATACAGGATCTGAAATGATGGAAAAGTCTGCACCAGTCAGGAGGAATGGCCTTCAGCTTCCTGGAAGGATCTCAGACCTTTGATTTTCAGCTGAAAAAGCAGCTGAATGAGATGCTGATCAACTCAAATTTATTGATCCCTTTTGTCATTAGTTTTATGAAGCGGGAGTTCATAGAACAGGACTTTATGGCAATGAGATAAGAGTCGCTCCACCTTGCAGGTGAGGACGCGGGGGCCTGAGTTATTTATTTATTTATTTATTTATTTTATTTATTGCTTTCTAAATAGTTTATAACATTGTGAAATTTCAGTTGTACATTAATATTTGTTAAACACCATATAAATGTGCCCCTGCACCCCTTGTGCCCACCCTCGCCCCTACTTCCCCTGGTAACCACTAAATTGTTCTCTTTGTCCGTAAGTTTGTTTATATTCCACATGTGAGTGAAATCATATGGTTTTTGTCTTTCTCTGTCTGGCTTATTTCGCTTAACGTGATGACCTCAGGGTCCATCCATGTGGCTGCGAATGGGACGATCATGTCTTTTTTATGGCTGAGTAGTATTCCACTGTATATATATATACACCACATCTTCTTTATCCAATCGTCAGTCGCTGGGCACCTGGGGTGTTTCCACGTCTTGGCTATTGAGAATAATGCTGCAATGAACATAGGGGTGCACAAGTCCCTTTGTATTGTTGATTTCAAGTTCTTTGGGTAAATACGCAGTAGTGGGATAGCTGGGTCATATGGTAATTCTGTTTTTAATTTTTTGAGAAATCTGCATACTGTTTTCCAAAGTGGCTGCACCAGTTTGCGTTCCCACCAGCAGTGGACGAGGGTTCCCTTTTCTCCACAACCTCTCCACCGTTTCTTATTTTTTGTCTTGGTGATTATAGCCATTCTAACGGGTGTAAGATGATATCTAAGTGTACTTTTGATTTGCATCTCCCTGATGATTAGTGACGTTGAGCATCTTTTCGTGTACATATTGACCATCTGTATATCTTCTTTGGAAAATGTCTATTCATATTCTCTGCCCACGTTTTGATCGGGCTGTTTATTTTTTTGTAGTTCAGTTCTGTGAGCTCTTTATATATTTTTGAGATTAACCCCTTATTGGACATATGATTTGCAAATATTTTCTCTCAGTTGGTGGGTTGTTTTTTCATTTTGATCCTGGTTTCCTTTGCCTTCCAGAAGCTCTTTAGTCTGATGAAGTCCCACTTGATTATTTTTTCTTTTGTTTCCCTTGTTTGAGTGGACTTCTTATTTGTAAAGATAGTTTTAAGGCTGATGTCAAAGAGTGTATTGCCTATATCTTCTTCCAGAAGTTTTATGGTTTCAGGTCTCACTTTCAAGTCTTTGGTCCATTTTGAGTCTATTTTTGTGTATGGAGAAAGATAATGGTCTACTTTCTTTCTTTTGCATGTGGCTGTCCAGTTTTCCAAGCACCATTTATTGAAGAGGCTTTCCTTTCTCCATTGTATGTTCTTGGCTCCTTTGTTGAAGATTAGCTGCCCGTAGATGTGTGGTTTTATTTCTGAGCTTTCAATCTACTCCATTGATCTGTGTGCCTGTTTTTGCACTAGTACCATGCTGTTTTGATTATTATAGCTTTGTAATATGTTTTGGAGTCAGGGGTTGCGATGCCACCAGCTTTGTTCTTGTTTCTCAGGATTGCTTGGCTATTTGGGGTCTTTTGTTGCCCCATATGAATTTTAAGATTCCTTGTTCTAGTTCTGTGAAGAATGTCACTGGGATTCTGATGGGGATTGCATTGAATCTGTAGATTGCTTTAGGTAGTATGGACATTTTAACTACGTTTATTCTTCTAATTCACATACATGAAGTCTACTTTGTCTGATCTAAGTATGGCAACTCCTGTTTTCTTTTGTTTGCCACCAGCTGGGAGTATTGTCTTCCATCCCTTCACTCTCAGCCTGTGTTTGTCTCTAGAGCTGCGATGTGTTTCCTGGAGACAGCGTATTGTTGGGTCTTGTTCTTTAATCCATCCTGCCACTCTGTGTCTTTTGACTGGAGAATTCAATCCACTTACATTTAGAGTGATTATTGATATATGAGGGCCTAATATTGCCGTCTTATTGCACTTTTCCCAGTTCTTCTGCATTTGCTTTGTTTCTCGTCCCTTGTATTTCGGACTATTAATTTGATTAGGTAGTTTTCTCTGTTGGTTTTCTTCATTTCCTGAGTTTTTTATTTCAGCCTGTCTAGTGGCTGGGAAATGATATCTCATTGTGGGTTTTTTGGGGGAGGAAGGTACATTTTAAATTTTTATTTAAACTTATGTTGTCTTATCTGTTAATACCTTATTTATGTTACTACCTTGTCTGTGAAATAAATATATAAAGTTCTTAAAATTAGTGATGATGCTAAAGCTGTACTAGCTAGGAAGCAAGATAGGATGAGGGTGGGTCTGGATGTATGCATGACCAAATCTTTTTTCTGAAGATTATGACCTTTTGAACAGTAGTAATCTCTTAAGTACCTATATGTCTGTTTCCTGTTCTTTTTCAAAAAATTGTGGTAAGACATGCATAACGTGAAATTCACCATTTTAATCATTTTAGATGTACCATTCAGTGGCCTTAAGTATATTCACATTTTTGTGCAACCACCAATTCCACTCTCATTGGGGCTTTAAACTGCATTTCTCTTGCAACTAATGGTGCTGAACACCTTTTCAGATGCTTGTTAGCTATTCATCTCTCTTCCTTAATGAAATGTCTGTTCAAATCTTTGGCCTCCTTTAAAACATTGAGTTGTTTGCCCTTTTTTATCAGCGATTTATAAGAGTTGTTTATATGTTCTAGATGTCCAAAGTCTGTAGTCCGTGGCGAGACACAGATTGCCATTAGATTTACGTGGACAGTGGCCTCTTTAACTTGCAACCTCCTCTGACCACAGAAAGCCCTGAGTTGCTTTTGTAGCTGCATCTCACCATTTGTTTACATCCTTCGATTTTCTGGGATAACCTCCCATCCCACTGCACATATGCTCACATTGAAACTACTGCGGAATCTAGGAATTGAAACTGCAGGCCAGATTTAGAAGGAATTGTGCAATGTGGGGGCAGTTCCTAAGAGTTACCGCCATGCGGTTTTGAGTGACTCCTGCATCAGAAGCTTGTTTTTTGTCATTCTCTTGCTGACTAGGGGACCGTGCACGTGAATCCAGGTAGGAATGTGTGGAAGTTCTTTGTGTTTGACTGTGAGCATCCGTATGTGTTCTCCTTGGAGGTTCACCCACTAGAAAACTGGGATCAGGAAGAGCTTGCACACGCGCCTGGAGGAATCCGGAACCACTGTTACTCTTGGAGTCGCATCTCTGATGTCTTCGGCGATTTCCAAGAAGGAGGCGAGTGCACTGGGGCCTTGTTGACAGCACCCTGAATTCAGAGTAGTTACTCCGAGAAAGGTTGGGGAGGGAAGTGTCTGTTCTTTTATCTTTGTGGGTCTCATTCGGCCAACAGAGGTTGAGAATCAACTGGTTAAAACATGGGGCTTGGGAGCGGAGGGATGTGAGTTTGAACTCTGACTCTGCTGCTCGCTGCTTTTTTGATCTCAGGTAAATCACTTAACCTCTCTAAGATTCAGTTTCCTCATCTTAAAAATGGGGATAATTGTTCCTTCTTCATAGGGGTGTTGTCAGAATGAAATGAGATAATAGATATAGTGGAAATCTTTCAATAAATATGGGTTATTATAATTATTAATAAAAATTTGCTAAGCATCCTTTTTTGTTTTAAGATTGGCACCTGAGCTAACATCTGTTGCTGGTCTTCCTCTTTTTTCTTTTCTTCTTTCTCTCCCCAAAGTCCCCCAGTACACAGCTGTACATTCTAGTTGTAGGTCCTTCTGGCTCTGCTATGTGGGACGCCGCCCCAGCATGGCTCTCTGAACAGTTCCAGGTCTGCTCCCAGGATCTGAACCGGCAAAATACTGGGCCACCAAAGGGGAGTGCGTGAACTTAACCACTCAGCAACAGGGTCGGCCCCTAAGCACACTTATCTTAAAGCATCCAGCAGTCCCAGAGCCTCCTATCCTTTTGTTCTCTGGTATACTTTGGGGATCAAGGCACAAAGTCAGGCCGATGTTGGCTCAAATGCCCCCTCTGTCACTATGGACTGCTGTGAACTTGGACACGTCATACAACTTCCCTGAGCCTCAGTTTCTCCGTGAGTGTGAGGGGTATAGCATCTCCCCACAGAGAGTTGCTGCCACGTCTCTCATATAACAAGCTCTCGACGAGTGTTGGTTCTCTTTCTGTTCATAGAGCAGCTTCTCTCCTGTTTTCATTTGTGCATGTGTGTGGGTGAGAATGTTGGTGCCAGAATGTGGCGTTGCTGGGTCAGAGAGGGCTGAGAAGATACGTGGGCATTTCTTTTTCAGACAACTCCTCAGTGAGAGGTCCTGGCTGGGAGGGCGGCTGGCAGTGCGATGCCAGTAAGGGCCGGGCTGGCAGCGTGTGTGAAATTCTGGTGCTAGGGAGCTGCCGGGATTTGTGCTCCTACATCATTAAGACCAAAGGAGCTGAAGAAGAAAAGAGAGATGGTCTTCATTAAAGATGATCGCAGTCATCACACCTCGCTGTCACCACGGACAATCTGCAGGAGGATGATGCTGACATACACTGGTGTGCCGTAGAAAAATGCTTGAGGGAACTGGGGGGCCCAGTGGAAATCATGGTGGCTTCAGGTAAGAGGCCTCCCCAGGTGTGTGTGTTTAGGTGTTTGCATGTGTGTCTGTGTCTCTTTCTAAGAGTATGTTGTGTCTATGTATGTGTTGTGTGTGTATCTATGTTTATGTGTGTTGTATCCACATGTGTTTTCTGTATATATATTGTGTGCATGTCTGTGTTTGTTTTGTATCTCTTGTATATGTGTGTATTGTGTCCATATGTGTTTTGTGTCTGTGTTTTTTGTACACAATGAACACATGTATGTTGTGTCTGTATGTGTTTTGAGTCAATGCATTGGTTGTGTGTGTGCCTGCTGGGTAAGTGTGTTGTGTTTGCATGTCTGTGTGCATAAGTGCATTGGGTTTGTGTGTGTGCCCGCTGGGTGTGCATGTGTTGTGTGTCACACGTATGTATACATGCAATGTCATCTGTGTGTTGAGCCTCACTGCTGACACAGGGCCTGGGGTGAATCTTGGCGCAAGGGGCAAGGTGGGCTGCAGAGAGGTGGCTGGAGGCTGGGGACGTGGCCTCGGGTGGGCTGAGGGCTGGGCTTGCAGCAGCTCGGATGATGGTGGCATTTCCTCTTCTCAGCAGACACGTGTGGAGGGCATTTTGTGCCCTGGGATGGCGTGTTCTAGGATCACTGGGAAGAACGTGGAGATGTTTCTCTTTCAGCGAAGATCCTGGGCCTTGTCGTGGGTTTCCAAAGGACCCTGTTCCCTGTAGGACCAAGAACCAAATCCTAGACCTCATCGAATCTCTCCTGATTTCGTCTCTCTTTTGCATAACGTTGGGGGAGATGATTTCCAGCAAGCATGCCTGGAAAGGAGAGCTATCGGCATTGCTTGTGTGGCTCATTTTCTTGACAAACTTGGGTTCCTGTAGTGTGTGGTGACCACGTGTCTTATGGTGACCATCCTGAGTGTTGACCACTTCCAGTTGCATAAGAAGGTGGGAGAGGAGCAGCAAGGAGGAGGAGTGTGGTGTGAAGGCTGATCCTGGCGGGTTTGAGCTCAAACCCCAGCTCTTCCTTCATGAGCTGTGAGACCCTGAGAGAACCACTCCTCAGAACCTGTTTTTGCATCTGTTCGTGGGGTTGCTCATGACACCCAATTCATAGGGTTGAAGGGATTAAACTGGACTGACCATCAAAAGCACTTTGAGTGGTGCCTGACAATAGTAAGTACCTAAGAGCAACTTTTCATAAACGTACATCTTAATTCAAGGTGTCCCTGTGCTGCATATGGTGCAATCTGTGATGGCTCTCCACTTCCTTTGCTGGCCAGTGACCCTACCCCCTTGAAGCTGCAGTGGGATGCTCTAAGCCAGCTAACTCCTGTTCTATGTAGAACGGGAGGGAGAAGTGTGGGGTGATGCAGGGAGGTCAGGAGAGAAGACACTTATTTGATCTGGTTTATTTGCTTGGAAATAACAACAGTGCCAATCCTGACCTCGCCTGACCCAGGCATCTTGTCTCAGAGTGAACTGTTCAAAGGTGGCATTCACATTTGGTAAGGAGACATGGAGTTGGTGTCTCTGATAGCTCTGAGTCTTTCCCTGGGAAAACTTACAGGCATAAACCTTTGCCTTGGGTTCTCTTGGTATTTGGCCAGCTCCAGTTAGCGAGGGCTCTGGAGTTCATTCTGAAACCAGACTATGGGAATGTGCAAGCCGCATCTCAGTGTTGCAGCGTTCCTCTTCTGCTGGGTTCCTCTGGAGACAAGTCAAGTCGTGGGGGTGGAGGCAGAGGCAGTGCCCATGTTCCAATTTGTCCAGTGATGGATTGATGGAGGCAAAGGCGGAGGAAGGACAGGTGGCAGCACTGTCTAGTACAAGCGTCCTCAACGTGGGGCAGGGCAGAGATTTGCATCACTGGGGCTGGAACAATCTGGGTATCAGGGATGGGGGTGAGGGGCTTATCTGGACCCAAACAAAATGGCCTCTGTGTCCCTGACTGGAGGATGTCCCAAGTGTGGGACAGGGCTGCGGGGCTTGAGGATCTGAAGCCCAGTGGGGAGAAGGAAGAAAACAGGAGAGAACCTCCATTCTGATGTTCATCTTCCCCCTGGTACCTGGGGCTCTGACAATGCAGATCTCCCGTGATGTCCTCCTGGTAGACCCAAAGGCCTACTCTCCCATCTGCCTGGCTTGGCCTCCCCTGCTTTTGACATTGTTGACTGCTCCCTTTGGGAAATGTTTCTGTGTATCATTTCCCCTGGTTCTTCTGTTTCTCTGAACTTAATTTTTTGATTTTCTCCATTAGTTCCTCTTCCTTGGCCAACTGCTTAAATGCCAGGGTCCTCAACACCCGTGCCTTCTTCCTGGTCTGCAGCAGAGATTCTCTCAGGTATGCTGGTCGTGCTGACACATGCTTCACTTGGAGAACATGGTTTTCCAACCCTGTCTCATCCATTCTACTGGTCTCACTGAGGCCCTCTGTCAGACTCTCCAATCAGAGTACCTCCCTTCCACCTCTCTTGGACATCGACCTGGAGATGCTCCCACCACTGCTCCTGAAGCCCCTCCAACTCCCCATGCCTCAGACCAAATTTCTACTTTCCCTCTCAGCCTGCTCCGCCTGGGTTCCCTGACTCATTTCATGGTGTCCTCAGCCCTACTTTTAGCACAGCTTGAAATCCTAGATTTGTTTTTGGCTCCTTATCCTTCACCTGCAATGGGTCAAAAAAATCTTGTCAATTCTACCTTTATTTAATAGCTCTCAAATTTTTCTTGTTTGGTTTATTCTCATAGCCACTCTCATGATTCGGATTTTTATTACTAGACTCTCCTCTTTCCAGTCCATTCCACATACCCCTGCAGGAGAGGTCTCTTTCTAAAGCTGATCAAGTCACTCCTTTACTAAAAAAAGCTTCAGAGGGTGCTTGTCACTTTCAGGGTAAAGTTCTAGGCCCTCCATGATCCATTCCTCTGCTCACCTCTGTAGCTTTATCACTCCTACTCCCATGACACCTCGTGCTTCAGCCACTGCGGACTGATCCCAGCTCTCAGCTACTCTTTCCTATTTCTTCTGAGTGGTCACTCTGGCTCTTCTGGCTGTAACAATCTTTCCATCTCCTAAGCCCGCGTTCCAGCATCACCTCCTCTGCGAAGCATCCCCTGACCTGTCCAGTCACAGCGGTCATGCCCATCCTCTGGGTTTTCATTGCTCTTAGCACATTGTTTTATGGTTGGTTGCCCACTGGATTGCAAGTCCCACTGGGGCTGGGGACTGCCCTGTTCATCTTTGTATTTCACACCCTTGGTACTGGGCCTGCCCCAGAGTAGATACTCTGTAAATGTTGGTTGAATTTTTGTTGCTGAATGAGGCGCACTGCAAGGATATGTACTTCTGTAGGTGTTTGTTTGTTGCCTCTTTGCTACACAAATCAAACTTCAGTCTCTTGGTAATTTGTTAGCAAGCAAGTGGGATATAGCAATACACGTTAAAACTGGTCTGCTTTTGACAAACTTCACTCCTTTGACATTAAAGTGAGTTGTCCAATGAATTATGGTATCAAAAGAAAAGAAAATATCCTGGGCCCAAATGAAGAACTGAGAAGAGACTTTCGTTGGGGAATTTACTGCGAATGACTCAAAATAGATTTCAGATGGAAAAGCACCTTTAAAACAAATTTCCAGGAAAGATCAAAATCTTGAAATTAATGATTTTTGAGAAGCCATTCTATCCTGGAGCCTGTCTGTGCTGACCAAAGGATTCACAGGGTTACTGCGTGGAGAAAATTTGACAACAGATGAGCAGTGCTCTGAGAGTCAAAGGTGTGATTCTAATGGACGACATTGCTTGATGAGCAGGGTAGAGCGTTTCTCCTGGGGCCTGGTGTAGCCCCAGCTGCTCTGTGGCCTTCAAATGGCAGACAGAAGGTAGAAAAGCATTTTGAAATAGATGTTACTCTGGCTTGAATGTCTACTTTTAGCGTCTTTCTCCCCTGGTGGACCGCCTCCACTGCTCTACATGAGCCAGTCACTAAAATGGGTGTGGCTTAGGAGTGGACACTGAGGAAGAAATGGGGGACCAGAAGAGACACTCACCACCTGCCCCGATGTCCCTCCCATAGGTCCTTGCTCATCAGCCTCCGCTCCCTGCTCCTGCTCCTGCTGAAGGTGGTCCCGCTCCTGGGCCTGCTCTGTGCTGTGATCTGGGTGAACCTCAGAAAGGGGGCTGAGGGGAGGTGAGCCAAAGACCTCCATTCTCTTCTGCATCAGCTTCTCAGGCCAGTTTTTTAGAGGAGCCAAACCTTTGACCCTCAGCACCGAGCCCTTCCCCGATGGGCTTGAGAGGAGAATGAGAGGCAATGACCTGTCTATACCTGTGGCCTGTGATGAGTGCCCAAGACCAAACCATAGCTGGATTGTGCTAGGGGCAGTGGTTCCGTGGCCACTCCACAAACGCACAATGATGTGGCAGGACTCTGGTGTAAGACTCTAGACCAACCAACGATTGGTCTACTTGACCAAACCAATGCAGACCCCAAACTAGAGAAGATTTCCACTTACCTTCCTGGGGTTCAGGATCTGGGAGCATTTCCTAAGCCAGAAGCTGTCTGGGGCAGTGGTCTCACCTAGCCACCTGCCTTTATTATCATTTGTGTGTCTATCAGTCAGTCTCCCTTCTTTGTATCTTTCCTACCTCTGGGCCTTGCTCAAAGGGTGTTTGTAAATGTTTTAGAACAAACTCACGAGAGCACTGTCTTACTTCTGAGTCCTTCGAACCTACCGAGCAGCTGGAGGATGGCAGGCACTGAATGAATGAATGACTGCTCGTTCAGTGACGGGATGAATGAATCATGCTCTGCCCTTTCCTGAGGGCTGAAGACACAGAGGGAGTTGATCAGGGATGGTAGTGACACTGGATCCCACATTTCTTGTAGGAGTTGAAGGTGTAGATACTCACATGCATACTGGAAGCCACCTACGGGGTCAATCTTACAGAGGAATTAGCTGCCGTGCTTTCTCTGTGAAGACTGAGGACTTCGCCAAGATCTATGAGACCTGCCAATGTCCTGGCCTTTACCAGCCTGTGGGGACTGATGGCAGTGAGACCTCACTCACACGTCATCCTTGGCACTGGCCTCCCGTCCCCATCAAAGTCTGACCTCAGTCCTCCTGGCAGTGACCAGGGAGTGCCTTAGGGATGGTTAGCCAAAACGTGGGCCACGTGCTGCTCCCGCTCGCTCTCCTTGAAGTCCATGAGTGAAACACCAGTGCGGCTGCTGGCATGTCCCCGAACATCAATGACTGTGCCAAAGTTGCCGTCTCCAAGTGAGCCCAGATCTGCAGGCCCCCGAGGCCCCAGAGTGGCCATGCTGTGTCCTTCTTCCCTTCTTTGAATCATACTTTGTTGCTAGGCCCTGAAGCAGTGTTGCTTGTCCCTCCATACGTCACAGAGGACTGGTGAGGACAGCTCTATCAGCTGCTGCCTGTAGCCACCATCTCCTCAGGCTGGTCTCAAGCCCAGGGCGGGGAGAAGCGTTTTGAGAGGCCCCTGGCAGCCTCTCTACCATCCCCTACCCCTGCCTCTTCTGTTCTCAGGCTTCTTTCTCCAGTGTCCATGGACCTCTGGAGTCCACCTGGAGTTGTCCTGCTTCCTGGTTCATCGGACATGACTGGGTGCGTCTGAATGCCAGCTCCGGACAGTCTGAGCTGGGACACCTGATATGTTTGTATGAAGTGGTGGTCTGGTGACTAATGTCAAGATGACCTATTTCTGCGGGGCAACTAGTGTCTCAAACTAGTTCTGGAGGTCTGCTTGGAGGTCCTTATGTCTTCTCACGTGGTTTTGGAAGGTAATTATCAGCCGAATGCTGAGCCCTGCCTCTGGTTGCCAGGTAGACGGACATTCATCCATCCATCCACTCATTGATTCATCTATTCACACAGCACACATTTACTGAGCAGCTATTATGAGCCAGTCACTGTACTAAGTGCTGGGAATATTAAGGTGAATTCTGGAGGGGTTTCTAGTCTTATTGGAGAGGGGAACATAACCTCACCCCCCTGTTTCTGGTTGGGTTCAGTGAACGGGCAGTAGGAGGTAGGAGGGCAGGAAGAAAGAAAGCTGCCTCCCTGCGGGGTTGGGAGTGTCTGCACCTCCCCACCAAGGGCCCAGCCCCTGCCAGGTATTCCTTTCCCTCAGCCCCTCCTGGGTAGTCTTTCCCTCAGCGCTGATGGATGGTCGCTCCCTCAGCGCTGATGGCTGGTCTCTCTTAAGGCTCATGTCAGGTTCTGGTTATCGCTCCCCCCTCCATCCCTTAGACATAGAGGTGGTAAGGGCTCTCTGCTCTTGCTGTCACCCTGCTGTGGGGTTTTTTCTCTACGTCTTGTCGATTGTCCTTAACTCTTTCCCTCCCATTGTAAATACTCCCTTCATCAAGTTATCCTCAATTATGCCACCCAAGTGTACCATCTGCCTGCGGGGATCCGGGCTGATTGACCATTTCTCATTCATCTTTGTATCCACGGAACTGGGTACCTAGCAGACATTCATTCAATGACTGTCAAATTAATAAAATAACGTGATAAGGGCTGTGTCAGACATTTTCTGTAAAACTTGCTCTGTCTTTGGAAGTTTGGAAGTTTGAAAGTCCAACTTCCAGTCTTGACTCCAGAAAAATCTGCTTGGTGAGTGCATTTGAGGATGCAGTGAGAAATAAAAATGTGACTTGCCTGTTTTTGGAAGTTGTGGGGCTCTTTTTGGAAATCGGGTGCCCTGTGACGCTAATTGCGATGAGAGTCAGAGCCCAACATTTCTATGGTTATTAGCAGTTTTCCTTTTGCCAGCCTCTTCTCTTCCTGAACAACTATGTTCCCCCCAATTTTGAAGTGATGAGAAAACAAACAGACTAAAGTGTATAAAAGAGAGACACAAGGAAGCAGTAAGAGAAGCGGAGGCTCGTTTCAGTCCAGCTGACATAAAAGCTCCCTAAATTTTGGCAGATGAGGCAGAGAGCCATGAGATGCGACAACGCTCCTGGTCACAGCTCTGCTCCTCCTCAGTGTCCTAGCTCAGTGTGAGGAGGCTGGTTGTAGCACGAGGAGCAGGCCTGGTGGGCTGGAGAAGGGGAGGTAGATGGGGGGGGTGGGTTTTGGGGAGAGAATGAGGGAATCAGAAGGATGACTGGCATTTCATGCTCCAACTCCAGATTGTAGGTGATCTCTGCCGATGGCAATCGGAGGCCCAAGCAAAGCCACCAAGTCAGTCTTGGTCATCCAGAGGGCACAGAGACAACCCAGGGTGTGAGTGGGGAGTGTCTTGAGGGCAAGGCGGCATCTTGCTCAGTAGGGTGCTCCCAACACAAAGTAGGGGTGGCGCATAGTGAGGCTTTCACAAGTGGCAGCTGACTGCACAAATGGATCCCAGTTGCTCCAAACATTGGAGAAGCCCAGTGGGGGGAGGAAGGCAGTGTCTGCAGCTTAACAAGAAAAGGACAGAAGCAGATGAAATAGGTGCTGGAGTGCTGGTGGCAGGGAAGGCCACACAGGAGGGCATCGACAGGGCTGCCCCATGGGGCCTTTGAGAGGCGCAGGGCCCTGATCGCTGGGCTCCCAGAGACGATGAAGTGGAAAGTTCTCTGTTACGGAAAAAAAAAGTATGATCGAGCTATATTCTGGTTATTTATTGCTCCATAGCAAGTCATTTCAATGCTTAGTGACTTACGTCAACAACCGTTTTACTAAACCTCACAGTTTTGTGGGTCAGGAATTTGGGCAGGGCTGGGCTAGGTGATTCCTTTTTTTTTTTTCTGAGGAAGATTCACCCTGAACTAACATTTATACCCCTCTTCCTCTATTTTGTATGCGCTGTGAACCTAACACCGGGAGTGGCTGCCTTTCGGAGCCCCGTGGGCCTGGGGGTGAAGCCAATCTCCGATGCCTGCAGAGCTCGCACCCTGGGGAAGACACTTAACCTCCTTAATCCCGGCGCCTCAGCTGCAGAAGAGGGATAATAGTCATACATGTTCTGTGGGGTTGTGGGGAGAGGTGAATGGGCAATTGCAGTTTCCCCAAGTAGCACAGTGCCTGAAACACAGTAAGCGTTCCAAAATGTCAGCTGTTATAACAGGTGCTGACATTAAGCAGTCAGCTAACTTGCCAGGGACACTCCCGAGTAAGCCATCGATCGCCTCCTGTGGTCACCCACCCATCGTCACCGCCACTGGAGCAACGCAGAGCAGCGCCAGGAGCCTGGGTGTTCAAAGAGTTTCGTTCCATCCTGATCTGGAAAGTTTCTGGCTTTATACTTTAGGGAAAAAATTCTTAATCTCTCAAGTCTTCTGTGCATTTGCTCGGCTGTAAAGTGAATATAGTAACCCTGCTCTACCTCGTCCGACTACGAGAGCTAATGAGACAGCATCGGGGGAAGTCCTTTAATTTTAATTAATTAATTTTAAGCTGTAAAGCGTGTTTCAAGCATTATAAGTGTCCCTATTATTGGACTCTGTATGCGTTGGATACACAAGGAGTGTTGGTTAAACGAGCATTCAGGGACACGGGACATTTGTATATAAGAGACTCACACCAGGTTTAGGGTGGGGGTTCTTATCCTGGGGTATGTAGAGGGACTTCGGGCAGGGTTCCTGAAATATTATGTAAAATCTAGCATTTCCTGGGATGTGAGTCCGGAGCTTTCATTACAGTCTCAAGGGGATCTGTGACCCCTTGCTTAATCCCTCCCCCCAAAAAAGTTAAGAACACTGGCTCAGGGACTCTCCCGCCCCACGCCTCCCCCCAGTGCTCTTTCACCAGCCCTGTCCAGTGTGGATACGAGGGCTAAGGAGAGGCCTCAGCTGCTTCAGACTGGACTCATGGGCCAGTGTCCCTTGACCCCCAGACCCATAATGGTGGCTTCGCTCACCTTCAGCTTTCCAGATCTTTTCTGTAGCGCCCTCTCTCCATTCCAGGCTCTGCTTAGCACTGTCAGTGTTGTTTCCCTTAATAACTTAAAATAGAAGGAAGAGAAGGAAATGAAAAATGAAAAAAATGAAAGCCATGAGGAAGTTGTTGACATGGATGAAGGCAAGTGAGCCAGCTGGCCACAGTGGTCCTGGAGGAAGGCACAGGAGAGCAGGCGGGGGCACTGGGTCTCACTGACAAAGGAGCGGCTCACGGTGTGCCTTCTGTCCCTCTGCACAGGTCCTTCAGGTGCACTGCCATTGCCTGACACCAGCACCCCTTTCTTAGCCTGCTCTGTCCTGGGATCGAGTGTTTGAGAAAACACAACCACGAATGGATTAATGTGAGCAGATGGTTTTGGCCAGAACCACAAGAATCTTCCTGTTTCGCGTCCCTGACAGATACTTCACTTGCAAATTGTAAAGTCCACTAGATTTACGAAGAAAATGCAGGCCTTATCTGCCTGTTCTAGAGTCTGCCAGATTCAGGGTCACTCTGGACCAGAACATGCTTGATGAGGATGCAGGGCATCAAGAGACAGAGAGCGTGAGAGGGTCCCCTATTAAATGTCAAATGCTCGAACGCCGTCTACGTCATGACTTCCAGCATTTTTTTGTCACTATGACTCACAATAAGAGATTGGTTTATGTTGCAACCCTGCCCACACATAGAGGAAACAGAAATAAAGTTTCAGTATTTACCATTGCCCCCTGAGATGTACTCTGATCTGTCCTAACATATCCTACTTATTGGAAAAAATCTGCTCAGAGCCACTACCTTAACTTCAAGACCCATTAATGGGTCTCAACTCTCAGTTTGGACAATACCGGCCTCATCGCTTTGCCCCCTGCCCGAAGGAGCAAATCTTCAATGCTAATAGGTGTCCAGGGCCTTCGAGCTGGTCTTGCCCACCTGCTGGTTGAGGGCATGGCCAGGGAGGGCAGCGGGCTCTTGCCTTCATCCTGCTGGGAGCCTCTGGAGGAAATATCACACACTGGTTCCAGTAAGGGAAAAGAGTGTCTGACTTCCTTCCTTTTTTTTTTTTTAATTAATCTTTTTTTTTTTTTCTGGAGCAGAGATTCACATGAAACTCAAATGCAACTTCCACTCACGCTGAGTCCACTTATGACTTTGGTTTTATTTCACAAGGGGCAAGTTTCTCCCTTTTCTAACCACGAAGAAAGGCACATCCGAAAAGGGCAGGCAGGACGGCCGTCCTGAGCGAGGGGCTTCACGTCAGGGCTTCTGCACCCTCTACCTTCTCCCTCATGCAGACTCGTGTGTCTCTTACTGGAAACTCAGGGCGACCTTGGCCTTCCCTGTTGAGAGCAGTGGCCGCATTCTGAGTCTCGCCTCTTTGTGGAGAGGAAACAGCTCCCCTTGGTGTTGCTGGCAGTTCAGACCTGGCTTGAGATTTTCCAAGTGTCCCGGTCACTCAGCCTCTTAGTCTGAGGGAGGTGCCATGTTTGCTGGGGATTGCTCACTCCCCCGTTGATGGCATGCAACAGTTGTGTTTTCCTGGGTTTGTTTCCTGAGGACAAGGCAACAGTGGGTCTCAGCACCAGGCCGTGTGGGTGGAGGTTTGATCCCAGAGTAAGATGTGCTTCCCTCCGCCTTGTATGTGGACGTGTGTACGATTTGCTTGGGCTGCTGTAACAGGGCACCACGGGCTGGGCGGCTGATAAACAACGAGCATTTATTTCTCACAGTTCTGGAGGCTGGAAGTCCAAGAGCCAGGTGTGGACAGGGTTGGTTTCTTCTGAGGCCTCTCTCCTTGGCTTGTAGACGGCCATCTTCCCACTGTGTCTTCACATGGTTGTCCTTCTGTGTGTGTCTGTGTCCTAATCCCCTTTTATAAGGATCCCAATCAGATTGGATTAGGGCCCACTCTAATGATGTCATTTTCCGTTTTGTTTTTTTTTTGAGGAAGATTAGCCCTGAGCTAACTGCTGCCAATCCTCCTCTTTTTGCTGAGGAAGACTGGCCCTGAGCTAACATCCATGCCCATCTTCCTCTACCTTATATGTGGGATGCCTGCCACAGCGTGGCTTGCCAGGTAGTGCCATGTCTGCACCCGGGCTCTGAACCAGCGAAACCTGGGCTGCTGAAGCAGAACGTGCAAACTTAACCGCTGCGCCAGCGGGCCGGCCTCGACGTCATTTTAGCTTAATCACCTCTTTAAAGACTCTATCTCCAAAGACAGTCACATTCTGAGGTCCTGGGGGTTAGGAATTCTACACGCGAGTTTGGAGGGTGCACGATTCAGCCCATGACAACACGTCCACGCATGTGCACATTCTCTTTGTCCCTAAATAACAGCTTCTCTTTCTGTAACTCCTGTCCCCATTTCCTGTCTTCTCTGGAGAAATGCTAGGGCTGGTTAGGGTGACCACATCTTCCTTTTCTCATGCCCATTGATGGGTGTGTTGTGAGAGCTAACGGTCTCCCCTTTCGCCTTTAATAACCTGCCTTTTAGACAAGAGATTGCAGTGGCAAGACTGGAAATCCGCAGACCTAGATGCGCTCCTGGCCCCACAACCATCCAGTGGGGTGACCTTGGGCGCAATCACTCACTTCTCTAGGTTGGTCCCCACATCTGTAAAATGGCAGGGTTGGCATAAATGACCCTGTGGGTCCCTTTTTGCCTCTAAGAAAGCTTCTTGTGAGTCATGCTCACGTTAGTAAATGGTTTCTTTGTGTTATAGCGAGAAAGAAATAACTTTGATACTTACTGATGGCTTTCTTTGAATATAGAATTTCTTTGAATAAAGATGAAGTTTTATGTAAAAAATACAGCAGCATCTAAACTGATTTCAAATTATTGGAAAAACACATTTTATGTATAAAATCTAATTTTCGTGATCCTCTGAAATGAATACTTTTCCAAGAAATCCTGGGAAAGCAGGTGTTGAAGAAATTCACACACTGGAAGTCTTCCCGGGGGCTTTTTTTTCTTGTGGGAGGGCCTTATCATGCTGAGCTAAGCTTACTAGTCACGATAGAGTGAGAGGTTTTTTTCCGTGAATTCATTATTTGAGGCTCAAAATTGCTGTTGAGCTCTATTTTCAACTTCCTTCATTTTAATGTGTTGCTTGGTTAATGCAAAACGTTCTATCTCACTGGCAGAGCATTCTTTTATCTCTCCAAAGCCCTCTCCAGGGTGTTCTCTCCCCTCCCTCCTTTTCTTCCTTCAGTTTACTCTCATTAAGCCCTACTGAGCCTCAGCTATTGGGCCGGTCCTGGAGATGCAAGAGGGAGCAAGGCACAGCTCTGCCCAGTGCAGTGTGGGCTGCAGATAATTCCACCCGCAATTCAAAGACACCCAAGTTCATGCTGGAAATGTATGGGGGACTGTGGAAATACAGAGGGTGAGGTGACCCAGCCTTGAAAGGCCCTCCCAGGCAGGCTTTCTGAGCCCTGATGCGTGAGGGTGTTATTTCTGGCTCTCCACTGATTATATCCTCATAACTACTCCCCTTGTGGCCTAGACTGACACCACCCCAGCAGGGAAGGAGTCGAGCTCCTCATTACTGCCAAGGGGGGCAGTCCTGGCCCTGCACGTGGTCTCCACTGACACATCGGAGTGGGGATGCCTTGCTATTGCTTGGTGGGGACAAAAGTCCTGGCTCCCTACTCAGCCTGCTCCTATTCCACCCTGGCAGGGGGTTGGGGTGTCTCGTTACAGCCTGGTGGGTGGAAGTCTAGGCGCCCTGCTCTGCCTTCGCTGGCATGGGTGGGTGGGGCTACCATTTTCTCTGTGGTTTGGCTAGGGTAGGGAAGTTATTTTCCAAGCTTCTGTTTTGCTAGACTGACTCTTTCCTAGCTCTTTGGCAACAGAGAGGTGACCTTTGTTGGCGCTTTTTTCCCTGTGCCTGTTGATGTTTCCTTGTTGCTGGCTTCTCCCGTCTGGGACAGCTCCAAGTCTGGGATATAAGAAGCAGAAAGAAAACCCACAGTGTTCACCAACCATTATGTTGTTCCTTGGGATCAAGATCCCAGCCAATCTACATTCCCTCCACCTTCCAGAGTCTTCTGATGTTTGTTTTACACGTAATATCTAGGGTTGAGTTGTCAGTGGGAGGGATAGGGGAAAGACTGTCGACTTCATCTTCTGGAAACAGAAATGCATGTTTTTAAGGGCCAAGTGTTTTGTTTCTGAGGACGTGTCACTAGACAGCCTTGGTCTCATGGTTCTTCTGGAAATGGGTGGAAGTGCAGTTCACCATTCCAGGCCTGGCCATAAGACACCTACGCAATTCCCCGCATGCTCCCTGGTAACAATAGAGACAAGTGTTGAGGGGTTGACATCACGCGCCAGAAGGAATCTAGATCCTTCAGTTGCCTTGGAGATCTGCCTGACTTTCCTTAGTCTATGATGTGAGTGAGAAGTAACCCTTTATCATATCAAGCCACTGAGATTTTAGGGTTGTTTGTTACAGCAGCTAGCATTATTTATCCAGGCCAGTGCCTCACCTAAGACCTCTTTTCTTTACTTTCTTCCCTAGCCAGGCTGGACCTCAAAGTTTATCACTTGAACTAGGCATTGGCAATATCTTTGATGTTAACCCCCTTGTCCTTCTGCTATACATATTTTAAATTTTCTCTTTTCTATCTCTCCCGCCACCCATTTTTCCCTGTCTTATTCTGGGGCTGCTAAGTGCTGCTGGGTAAAATTAAATAACGTTGCCAGTTAATGCCACCCCATTAGCCTCCAAATTTACTGGGTCCTCAGCAACCCTTAGCAATCCTTAGACATGCCCATGATCAGCTCCCTCTTCCAGTCTCCGTAGCTGCTTTTCCAAAATTTTACCATTGTCCTCAATTCCCCATTTCAACTCATTCTTGCTGCTTGTAGTGGAGGACTCTCCTTCACAAGGTGTAAACTTCCTCAGCTTGCTGTCCTCTCACTTGTAAGCTTTTCTGTATGTTTCCTACATTTTCTGTATTCCCACCCTCCCCTCTGGTGCTGGGGAGAGATTGTCTTTCTCTCTCTCTAAGCGTACGGGTTTTCTAGGGCTGCCAAAACCAAGCATAACCCACAAACTGGGAGTCCCAAACCACAGAAATGTCCTGTCTCATAGTTCTGGAGGCCAGAAGTGCGAGATCAAGACGTGAGCAGGGTTGGTTCTTTCTGAGGGCTCCTGGTGGTTTGCTGGCATCTTTGGCATTCCTGATCTCTGCCTTCGTCTTCACATGGTGTTCTCCCTGTGTGTATCTCTGAGTCCAAATTTCCTCTGAATTCTATCTTTCCCAACACTTGCTCTTCTGTCTGTGTCTTTAGCTTAATGAATTGCACCCACCCCCATCCAAGACACAAGATCGTTACCAGTTGCATTCAAAAGATGCCCAGCGTTCAAGTACTGCTAATTCTCACATCTCTCCCAACTGTCCCCTCCACACGATACCGATACCGGGGCTAGTAATTATCAGCTCAGAAAGGTGCATAGGACTCCCAACAGTCTTCCTGCTTCCATCCTTACCATCTTCTAATCCATCCTCCGTGCTCTTGTCACAGTGTTCTTTTCTGTGTAGTAAAATATACATATAAAATTTATCATCTTTACCACTTTAAGTGTACAGCTCAGTGGTATTAAGTACATTCACATTGTTGTGCAACCATCACCACCATCCATCCCCATAACTCTTTTCATCTTGTAAAACTGAAACTCTGTACCCATTAAATAATACCTCTCCATTCTCCTCTCTCCACAGCCCCTGGCAACCACCATTCTGCTTTTTGTCTCTGTGAATTTGACTACTCTAAGTACCTACTATACGTGGAATCATACAATATTTGTCTTTCTGTGACTAGCTTATGTCGCTTAGCATAATGTCTTCAAGGTTCATCCATGTTGTATTATATGCAGGATTTCCTTCCTTTTTAAGGCTGAATAATATTACATCATATGTATACACCACATTTTGCTTGTCCATTCATCCTTTGGTGGACACTTGGGTCCACATTTTAGCTCTTGTGAATATTGCTGCTGTGAACATGGTGTACAAATATCTATTTGAGACTCTGCTTTCAATTCTTTTGGGTATGTACCCAGAAGTGGAATTACTGAATCATATGGTAGTTGTGTTTTTAATGTTTTGAGGAATTCCATACTTTTTTCCACAGGAGCTGTACCATTTTACATTCCTGCCAACAGTGCACCAGGGTTGCCTTTCTCCACATCCTATCAACACTTGTTTTCTGTTTTTGGGTAGTAGCCTTCCTAATGGGTGTGAGGCGATATCTCATTGTGGTTTTGATTTGCATTTCCCTAATGATTAATGACTAGTGATGTTAAGCATCTTTTCATGTTCTTCTTGGCCATTTGAATATCTTTGAGAAAGGTCTACTCAAGTCCTTTTTCCATTTTTGCATCAGGTTGTTTGTTATTTGTTGTTGAGTTTTAGGAGTTCTCTATATATTCTGGATATTAATCCCTTATAAGAGAGACAATTTGCAAACATTTTGTTTCTTATGTCTCTTTTGATGCTGCAACTTTGCTGGAGCCCTCGGCACGTGCAGAGTCTGCCTGTTGGGTAATCTTAGCTGAGTGTGGGCATGGGTTTAGGAGTTGATGGGGAGCGGTCAGGGCTGTGCTGAAAGCGCCACTGCCCAGAGCACCCCACCCTCCACTGATCCTCAGAACATACCCAGAGTGGGCAGAGCTGACAGTGCAAGTTGGTGACTCAGGGGTGGGGTATGACATTGGGACTAGTAGCCATGGGTCCTGTGCTCTGTGAGGCACTGTTGACCTGGATTTGAGATGGATGAAGACGGAACTACCTGCTCAAGCCTGAGAGAGAGGCAGGGGGAGCGGTGGGAAGGTAGAGGAGAGACTAGGGAGGAAGAAGGTAAGGCGGCCGCCACTGGTTTTTCTGTCTTTGTGAGTATTATGATATTTTTGCCTTCAAAATGGAGGGTTGGCCTGTCACTCTCACTTGTTATCCCACTGAGCTGGGAATTTTCCTTAGCCTCAGGGAGGGGGTGAAGTAGCGGCAATTACTTTGGACTTTCACCAACTGCAGCTCTGAAATCTGCCTTCAGTTGACTAGCTGGGGGCCTTGTAAGAACGAGTGATTCGATTCAGCCAGAGGTGAGGGTGACCTGGGAGAGAAGGGAGAGGCTGACTGGGTGAGTTGTTCATTTCTCCAACAAACTAAGAATGTGTTTTGCCTCACTGAGGTAAGCCAAGGGGAGAGAAAAAGCATTGATTGAAGTCGTGGGGTTGTGGGTTCTAGCCTGGCTTTGCGTCTGACCAAACAGGCTGGCTTTGTTCGAGTTACTTCACTTTGGTTTCTTCAACTCTAACTTGAGGGGATTGGACTAGGTCAGTAGGCTATGACAAATTACTGTTACTAGGTTATAAAATCAACTCAAGGGGTTGCAACCAGCATTTTAAAAAAAAAGAATAGAAAACATCCCAGTGCGTGGTATTTAGTAAGCCTGAGCATTATTTTATGAGACTTTTCTTTCAGACAAAAATATGGGTGGTAACACTGGGCTGAGGTAAAATGTATTTCTTATTGTGGGTTTCAGTCAAAAAAACTTTTAAAAACACTGGAGTAGATGAAGCTCCTTTCCAGCAGCCACATTTACTATTTCAAGGTTAGTTAGCAAATACCTCAAGTTCAGAAATTTTTTTATCGTTTTCTCTCCTCATCTGCAAGCACACATATTTTAAAATTTTTTCCAGGGAACTTCCTTTATTTATTCATTTTGAGAACTATTGTTATTATTATTATTTTTTAAAGATTGGCACCTGGGCTAACATGTGTTGCCAAGCTTCTTTTTTTCCCTTCTTCTCCCCAAAGCCGCTCAGTATATAGTCGTATATTCCGGCTGTAGGTCCTTCTAGTTGTGCTATGTGGGACGCCGCCTCAGCATGGCCTGATGAGTGGTGCTAGGTCTGTGCTCAGGATCCAAACCAGTGAAACCCTGAGCCACCGAAGAGGAGCGTGCAAAGTTAACCACTCAGGCACAGGGCCAGTCCCGAGAACTATTATATTTGAAAAATCAAGAAGCAGTGTCATAGCAAGAATAGGAATGGAAGGAGGAACAAAAAGAGAGAAGCAAGAACTTGGTTTGGGATCTCCAGAGAACAAGAGAGCCTAGAGTTTTATTCCTTTTGTAGATAAACAGTCAAGGAATGATCCATCGAGGCCACAAGATGCATCTTTCCAGGGCCTTCCTCCTCCTCTGCCTCCCAGGTGAGTGGACCTTTGCACGCTGGCATGTCCACTCTGTGGAGCTGACAGGAGGAAGGAGAACCTGTGGAGAGATCCATCCAGGAAGCGTGGAGGCTGGGAAACTCTTCCTGAAGATTCCAAGTATTGTTCTATCTACTTTATTTTCCCACATGTCCTCCCTTGTGAATAGAGAAGGGAAAAATTATCCTCAGGATAGTTGCCCACCAAGTCTACCATTTCATGGTTCGAGGCATAAACTGCAAAAGGGGCTTCTACGTGTAGAACTGTGTGTTGTCCTTGTCAGGGTGAGAAAGGGGTTGACGGAAGGCTGGTGAACACGTACGCTCCAGCCTATGCCCAGCTGCCTCTTATTCCCTTCCCACCATGTCTCTGCTCCCACCTAACTCCCCTGGCTGGAAGGGAAGCATCCTCCGTCCCTCACACATCCCACCACGACCTAGGGAAGGCCAGATTACCCACTGTTGGGTCCTCTCTCAGAATCCAGGTATTCTAGCTTCAGTCTTGTAACTTGAGAGGAACTCTCTCTCTCCCCCTTCCTCCTTCTATGTTCCAATTCCAAATCCCACCCATCCTAATGCCATGTTAACTTGGGGACTAATGCAGCCCGGTCATGGTGGGGGTAGTCATAGACGAGTCCTTCAAAGGCTGGAGGATTAAACCCCTTAACACCTGTAAAGAGTGTAGAACAGTGCCCGGTCCTTCCTAAGCTCTCAATCAATATTAGCTACTAGAATGATGATGGTGCTGGATCCTTGCTCAATTTTCTCTCACCCTCCACTTGATGGAGAGAGGTCCAGATGGGCTCACAAAGGAGTGAAAATCACCCATGGTAGGTTATTTCTACTGATATCACCTCCAGAGACTTAGGAGGGTCAAAATGGCTTGAAGAGAGAGATGAGTGTGGAAAAAAGGTTTAAGAGAGGATGAGTACGTGTATGTTACATGGGGGGCGGTTAATTTACCAGAGGGAGAATTTTTCTGGTCTCCTAGAGAAGAAGCATTTTGCTCACAGAACTGAGGGGAACACAGCTGCCTGTGTAGGCATGTGTTTGTACAACTAGGCATGTTTCCTGTAGAGGGGTGAGTGTGTAAAGATGTGGGGGGACACCCGGGGATGGGGGATGGTGTGTCTGTTCATTCCAGGTCACTGCGAGGAGTGGTGTTGGAGGCTGGAGCCCCAGGATGCACCTGCTGAAGGTGTGTGGGTTTGTGTTTTTCAGGCTATTTCTCTCTGAGCATCCCCAGAATCTTAAATGCTACAGTGGGAGGGACGCTGGTGGTGAAGTGCCAGTACAGCGTGGGAGAGGAGGGGCACGCAAAGTTCTGGTGTCGAGGACCCACCTGGAAAGACTGTGTCCGAGTCATTGAAATGACACAAGCGGCAGGGCAGGAGGTGAGGCGAGGCCAACTGACCCTCCGAGACAGACCCAGGGAGCACTTTTGTCATGATCGTGCAGGACCTGGAAGAGGGAGATGCAGGCACTTTCTGGTGTGGGGTGGACAGGGACATAAGTGTCCCCCAGGACCTGCTGGCAGTGACTATTTTTCCAGGTAATACCTCCCCACCCACTTCACCTGGCATGGGCTGAGGTCGGGGGTACCCGGGCTTTCTTGCTGAGGGGTGAGAGAGGGTCAAGCCCTGGTCTCAGGACTGGCTACCCAGGGGGGCAAGGAATGCACCCATGCATGTGCACATGCGTAGGTAAGAGCATGCATCTGTGCCCATGTAAACATGACAGGTGGGATGTGTTGGGTGACAGTTTGGGCCCTGCAGTCATAAAGCTGTGTCCAACTTGCAGCTCTGCCACTCACTGGCTGTGTGAGTTGGGTGAGTTACTTAGCTGACTTGTGCCTCAGTTTCCCCGTTAGTAAAATGGGATTAATAACAGCGTTGCCTCTAGAGTGAGAGCGAGCATTGAATGAGTTGATGGATGGAAAGCACTGATTACAGCACTGGTGGTTTGTTGGGACTTATGTGACAGTAGCCATCGGTACAATCATCCAGGTCAAATCAAAGCTGTGACACTCAAACCTCCAGGGCTGGAGGGATGGGGGAGCTTCTTGTGTCTAGGTTCCAGGTTGTCCCCTTGGTTCTCTCCCTCAGTCATTGCGAACGTCTATTGCCTGTCTCGCATGGACCAGGGCTGGCGATGCAGGCTGGAGGGGAGCAGGCAGACTCAGCCTGTGCCCTCCTGAGGCTCATGGCTAAGTGGGCTTGGAGGGGATGGCAGATGTGGACCCTGGAGCCGGGGGTGAGGAGAGAAAGGGACAGAGAGCAGAGGCACTTGGGAACGCTGGTGAGGTGAGGAGAGCCCATTATAGACCTGAGGCCACTCACAGCTGTGCCGATGATGACCGAGCAACGCAAAAGGAATGGGGGTGGGGGCAAGGGAGGGGCGAAATGGTGTTTTGGGGAGAGGGGGCTACTCCAGGTACCTGGAGCACCTCTGAGGAGGTGGCATTAAGATGTGTCACCTCCCTGCCCTCCCCGCTGCTCCACAGCTTCCCCAGGCCTGGCCTCCTGGTCCTTCTCAGCCCAACACAAACACATCTGTATGTAACTAGTCCCCTCACTCGGGCCCCCACTCAACATGCACAAATCCCCACCAGCATTTCTCCATTCGGATTTTGCGACATGTGCCTGATCTGTGTGTGGGGGTAGGGAAAGAGGGAGGTTCTGCGTCTTGCGCTCTGGGGTGCTCGCCGGGTTTCCAGAGCCCCCACGGTGGTGGGAACATGCCGGAGCCTCACATGAAAGCCTCTTGGGGGGCTTCCTGGAGGGCTGGCTGAGCCCCCTGAGTGATCTCTCCTTCCTACAGCCCTCAGAGGAGACATCACGCCTTGCCTGGTGTGTCCTCGTATGAGACAGGGCTGGGGGCCTCCAAAGGGAGTAATACTGGGCTTTTCCGGGCTGGCCCTGGCACCTCCCCAGCCCCTCAAGGGCCCTGCTCCTCTCTCCACCCTGCCCGTCCCTTCCCAGGGTCCCTTGGGGAGGGTGAGATGTGCAGTTTCATGACAACTGCAGACTCTGAGCCATTGGGAGCTTGGGACAGAGAGTGACTTGTACCTGGTCTGTAGGCTCAGTGACAGTAGCAATGAGGACCACAGAGACATCGCCCAGCATGGGAGCCCTGGCTCTGACCAGCCATGTGTCCAGCCCCGGCCTTCCTGCCTGGTAAGAAAAGCTGAGTCCCCACAGGGAGTTCCCACTGTCCTGGCTGTGACAGTCTCCTGATGGGGATGCCGAGGCTGGGGAACCTCTGGCCCTCGTTTGACACCTTAGTACCTGCTGCAGGTCTCACCTAGAGCCCAAGGCCCCCGGTACCAGTCTCTGTCTCTGTTCTCTGCTCTGTCTCCTTGCCCATCTCCAAATGTGAGGGTGTTAGTGTCCAATGCTTGGGTCCCCACTGCAGCTCCACTTTTCACTAGCAGGGTGATGACACTGGGCAAGTTACTTAGCTTCTCTGTGCCTCAGTTTCCTCATCATAAAATGAGACGATTCTAGTTCCTATGGCTGTTTTACGCCAAAATTTAGTGGCATAATGTAATCATTTATGATATTCACGGATTCTGTGGGTCAGGAATTCGGACAGGGTATATTTGGGAAGTTTGTCTCTGCTCCGGGATCTCTAGAACCTCAGCTGGAAGACTCAAATGCTGGGGGCTGGAATCACCTAGAAGCTCCTTTACTTACATGTGGATGTTCGCTCACCTGGCATCAGCCAAGACTGTTGGCTGGAATTCCACATGTGGCCTCCGTATACCGTCTGGGCTTCCTCACAATATGGCGGCTGGGTTCATGGGCAAGTGTACCAAGAGAGAGAGCCAGATGGGCTCCTTACCCTTCACACGCCCTACCTCAGGAGTCCCACAGCACCACTTGGTAGGGGAGTGGCAAGCTTCCGGAAGAGCACATGGGACTGGAAATATTGCTGTGGTCACTTTTTGGAAAACATAACCTGCCACAAATGTAATTACGGCACGGCCTCACAGGGTCATTGTGAGGAATACAAGAGGTGAACCAGGGAAAGTGCGAAGCCCAGGCCTCCCGACATAGTGAACTCCCAGCCTTGTCACTGCTAGGTTGTCTCTCTCCTGTTCCTCCTTCTGTCTGTCTGTCCCTCTCAGGCCTGCCTCTGGGGAGCATCTTATCAGAACCAGTGTGGGGGGCTGCTGATGGCCCATGACTCATGTCCTGAATTGGAGACCCAAAGGTAGGGTACGGAGGGACCTCCTGAGCGACCGTGCAGCAGCCTTTTCCTCCCTCACCCTGTCTCTCCCACCAGGCCCTTCCTGCTCTCAGCGGGCTTCCTGTTCCTGGCCCTGCGGAAGGTCATCCTCTTCCTGAGCTTCTGCTATGCTGCAATCTGGTTGGCCTGCCTTCAGCATCACCTCTGAGGGCCGTGGGCAGCCTGGTCCAGAGAACCTGCGTCTCCCACCCCGGCGACTCCCTGTCTGGTGACACAGCTCCTGGCCTCTCTGCCTAAACTCAGCCCTGACATCTTCCTGGGATGTGAAATTGGAAATGAGTCAGACCCACCAGAGGCTTTTGCGCCTGGGAGCTGAGTCATCTTTGCCAGATCCTTTCCTGGGGTGGCCTGGCAGATACTAGGGCACGGTGCAAGGACATGAGCTCTAGACTCAGATGGACGTGTGTTCAAACTCTGGTGATGCCATGTACCTACTATGGGACCCAGGAGAGGTTGTTTGATGGCTCTCATCAACTGTTTCTTGGATTTGTTTGAAATTGAGATAATAAGTGGAGGGCACTGGCCACATAGAAGGGGCTCCCACACGGAGCTGCCTTGCAGTTGCTGGTTCAGGTCCAGGGCAGCAGAGGGGAGGGGTGGGCAGATGAGGGACCGGGGAGGAGTGAGCCAGGCCTCCTGGGACTCCTGCTTGACTCAGGGCACAATGGGGGAAGGTGGTGTTAGCTCCCAGATGGCCACAGCCCCTGTCTGTCTGAACGCACAGCGCCAACACTCATCCAGTAGTGAGTGAAGGGGTTGAAGAATGGAAGCCTTGCCTCAGAGGGCAGCTGAGAGCTCTGCCCCCATGTGTAGTAGATGCTAGGTGGAGGGTTCCCTTGTGACAAGTTACAATCAGAGCTGGGCTCAGATCCTTGCATGAGGGGCAGTGGCCTGGCCTGGAGGGGCTTGACCCAGCTCCAGACTGAACCCTCACCTCTCCCTCTCTCTCTTTGTCCCTCTCTGTCCTCCATACTTAGTGCCCTCTGCCTGGGGAGAAGTTCCTTTCTCCCTCCTGGTTCAGTCCTTATGCCCTGGGTAAGAGGTCACACCTCATCTACTCCTCCTCTTAACTCCCCACCCCCCAGCCTCTGGGTCTGTATGACCCTCAGAAGAATCACACAGGCCTTCTGTATCTTCCTCCAAGTTGTTGGTAAAAATATTGAACAGGTGAGACTCAAGGTGGAGTCTTTGGGCATCCAACTGCAAACCACCTGTTAGGTGACATGGTCTCTTTCCTCCAGGGCAGGCACCCTTGACACTGCCCCTCTGGACAGGTGTGCCAGTAGGCTGTTAGTTGGTTAGTATATCCCTTCTAGTTGAAGAAAGATGTCCTCACACCTTTTGATGAGTTAATTAGCATGACAATAAATCTGTTCACTCCTAGCACCCTGAGTAAGTAGCTTTCTTTTCCATGCTGAGAATGAGTTGAAGTTATAGGTGAATTCAGGATTACCCCATCTGGGCACCAGGTGGAGATGAGTGGGGGATGTTCACATGCCATCTTTGAGGAATGTGTGGCTGAGGGGCTTACAAAGGGAGCCCAGTCAGAGCTGAGCTTCCAATAAATAGAGTGTGGCAAAGTAACAGGATGCCACTTCTGCTGTTACGTTACAAAAAGACTGTCTTCAGTCTTACTGGCTTTCACTTGTTTGCTGTGATGGAAGCCAGATGCCGTGTTATGAGCTGCCCTATGGAGAGGCCCATGTGGCAAGGAACTGAGGGAGGCATCTGACCAACAGCCAGAGCAGCCCTGAGTTCAATGGTCTGTGAGCAACTGAATCCTGCCAACAGCCACATGAATGAGCTTAGACGCGGATCCACCCTCAGCTGAGTCTTCAGATGCGGTTGCAGCCCCAGCCAACACTGACCGCAGCCCCGTGAGAAACCTTAGGCAGAGGCATCTGCTGAACTGTGCTGAGATTACTGTGGGATGATATATGTTCATCGTTTTGAGCTAAGTTTTGGGGTTATTTGTTATGCAGCAGTAGATAACTATAACCTCGTGGGCTGCCTGAGAGCAGGAATGGGGTTTTACTCTGCCTCCTCAGGATCTAGCATAGCGATGGCACGCAGAAGGTGCGCAGAAACGTCGGTCACAGTGAGGTGAGTTGAAGTCACTGGTGAAGCCAGGGTTGTCCGGTCTGGGCATGAGGCGGAGATGGGTAGGGATGTTCACACGCCCCCATGTGAGGAATGTGCAAAGAAGGAGTTAACATCGTAGGTCTGTCTAGCTGAGTTCTTGCTCATCTCTGGGAAGCCTTGGAGCCACGCAGCGACTGTTGGCCAAAGTCAATGAACTAAACTCCCAGAATGTTCACACGACATCAATTATCTCATTTCTCCCTAACAACAGTCCTCTGAGGTGGGTACTATCATCCTCATGAAGAAGCTGGGAACTAGAGAGGTGCTCCAACGTGCCAAGCACGGGGGGGGTGGGGGGGGCGTGCTCTCCGAAGGGCTGGCAGGCAGCCCGGTTGTTGCTGTTAAGCAGTCAAACAAAGGAGCTGGAACTGGCCTTAAGCTGCACTTGACAGTCTGGACTGAGGGATTTCAGTAAGATTCAAGAAATTACTGCATTTTTTTTTAACCTGACTGAACAAAACTGCAAAACTGCTGGCCAGAATCAAAGAGGGGAAGTCACATTGTGAAGAGCTGGTGAAAACTCTATTCCACTTAATAAGATAAGTTCTGGTTGTAGACCCTGGCTTCAAGAAACCAGACTCAGTAGCCAAGTGTGGCCATTCTGGAGAGCAATCTATCTAAGTTATCCTGGGATCCAGCAATCCTGCTCTGGGGTGTACATCCCAGAGAAATTCCCATGCACATCTTAAGGGGCACACTAGGGGATATTTGTTATGGCACTGTTCATGGTGGCAGGCAGTCGGGGGTAACCTAGGTGTCCAACATGAGGGGACTGGCCAGTACACTCTGACACCTGCTTTGGAATACAAGCTGAAGATGAAAACAACAAACTGTGAAAACACAGCAACATGGATGGGGCTCAAGAATCCGATGCTGAGTGAAAAAAGTAAAATCAGAATGAGATCCAAGGCATAAAGCCACTCACGTAAATTTAAATATATGTGTGCAAAGCAAGCACACGCATCTTATGATCACACAGATGCAGGGATATACGCTAAAGGCATTAGAAGGGCTGTCTTTGGGGGCAGGCGAGTGTGAACGGGGAACGGAACTGGAAGGACTAATAGAGAAGTGGCGAGAGAGAGGGGGTTTCCTGGCCCAATTAACTCAACCCCACAGGACCTGAGTAATCTCCAAAGACAAACAAAACAAAGCAAAAGTGGAGACAGAAAACCCGGAGAAGCACGTTGGGGCAGGTTTACGACCGAATGACATAACCCAGGTGCTATGGTGGCTCAGAGGCAGGCGATCAACTCTGCCAGCGCCGGGTGGGGAAGGAAGGATTTATCTGCATCTTGGAGGATGCTGAGAGGGTCCAGGCATCTGGGGAAGGTGGGCGGGAGGCAGGAAGGGCGTTGTCAGAAGACAGTGTGTGTTGGCTTGCTGACTCGAGGGAGCCTCTCCTACTTGGGAAGTAGCAATAGTTTGGAATGGCTGGAGCACACAGTGTGAGCTGTGGAGGACGGAGAGAGGCTGGAGGACAGACAGAGCTCGGGCCCTGTGTGTCCTGCTAGAGTCTGGACTTGACCGGAACTAACGGGAGCTAACGAAGTTTCGAAAGCAGGGAAGCCACTAAATCAGATTTCAAAGCTTCCTCGTTTTCTTTCAAAACCTCCAGCAACTTCTGTGTTCATTACACACTCATGTCTGGATTTGAGACACGTTTGAGGACATTACCTCTCTCAGCTCTGGGGGCTCTGCTTCTGTGATCATGGCTTATTAGAGCTTTCTGTGGGTCCTTTCAAGAGTTGGACCAGCCCTGGGAAAATTCTCTGCTCAATCATTACTTTCTTAAAATTTTAACTCACAGTATTTGTCTCCACTGTTTTTTTGTTTTCACCTATTTTGCTATTTTTCAAAATGCATTTTTACCTAGTAATTTTATTTCATGGAAGTTTATCCTGAGTGCCTCTCCAGAGGTGTGTGGAGTTTTTTAAAAGGGAATGTTATAAGAGCAGTCATGGGCAACCTCAGGCTTGCTGTTGCTTCCTCCCTCCTTTGCTTGGGACTGCCCCTATTGGCAGGTTCTAATTTTTTTTGCTTCTAATTTGGGCATTGAGCTTTCCAAGTTTTCTCCTACTTTTGGGTCACCTACTGCCGAGCGAGGAGAGTGGGGAGAGGTCCAGATACCTGTCACTGGGAGGCGGCTCACTCGTGTCGTTCCATCTCCCCACCCAGCTCCTCTCACTACCTGCTGCTGATACCCCATCACTTCCTGACCGCCAGCCAGCCTCTTGACTCTCTGTGCTCATCTTTTAAAAAAAAACTTTATTGAGATATAGTTCGCATACCATGCAATGCACCCATTTAAAGTATGCGATTCAGTGGTTTTTAGCATATTCACAGATTCAGTCTTTGAGCGTTTTCATCACCTTAAAAAGAAAACCTGGGGGGCTGGCCAAGTGGCCGAGTGGTTAAGTTAGTGCGCTCCACTGCAGGTGGCCCAGTGTTTCGTTGGTTCGAATCCTGGGAGCGGACATGGCACTGCTCGTCAAACCACGCTGAGGCGGCGTCCCACATGCCACAACTAGAAGGACCCACAATGAAGAATATACAACTATGTACTGGGGGGCTTTGGGGAGAAAAAAGGAAAAAAATAAAATCTTAAAAAAAAACACAAAAGAAAACCTGGGGGCCAGCCCGGTGGTGTAGTGGCCAGGTTCACGTGTTCTGCTTTGGCAGCCCCAAGTTGGCAGGTTCGGATCCTGGGCATGGACCTACACATGGCTCATCAAGCCGTGCTGTGGCGGCGTCACACATACAAAATAGAAGAAGATGGGCACAGACGTTAGCTCAGGGACAATCTTCCTCAAGCAAAAAGAGGAAGATTGGCAACAGATGTTAGCTATCATCTATCCCTTCATCCCTCCCACCACTGCCCTGAGTACTAAGCAACCACTGAACTGCTTCTGAATCTATAGATTTCCTTATTCTGGACTTTCACATGAATGGAATCTATAATCTGTGGTCTTTTGTAACTGGCTTCCTTCACTTAGCGTCATGTTTTCAAGGGTCATCCACGTTGTGGCATGTACCAGTACTTCATTTCTTTCTCGCTGAGTAATATTCCACTGTATGGGAAGACCACATCTTGTTTATTCATTCATCACTGATAGGCATGGCATTTGAATTGCTTCTACCATTTGGCTATCAGAGATAACGCTACCAAACATCTATGGGCCAAGTTTTGCTGGGACATATGTTTTCACTTCTCTTGGGTACTGTATATGGGGAAGAGTGGAATTGCTGGATCATATGGTAACTCCATGTTGAGCCATTTAAGAAATTGCCAGACTGTTTTCCAAAACGGCTATACCATTTTGCATTCCCATGAGCAGTGTACGGATGTTCTGCTTTCTCCATATCTTTGTCAAGACTTGTTTTCTGACTTTTTGATTCTAGCCACCCTAGCGGGTGTGAAGTGGTATCTCACTGTGGTTTTGACTTGCATTTCTGTCATGACTAATGCTGTTGTCTGTGCTCATTTTTGGACTGCCCCAGCTTCCACTTCCTACCTTAGTGTGCTGGGGCAGACATGATAAGATGAGCCTTCTCTTCTAGGTGTTAAGCCTCTTCCTCCTGGCAGCTTCCCCGAAATGTACATGACTCAGGCACTTCTGATAGTCGATGGTGGGGACGGGCACATCAGAATGGGTCTAGGCAGCCGGTAGACCCTGGGATGGGAGTTTCCATATCCTATAAGCCATGCTGTGGATTGTGCAGCCTGCTGACCCCCAGTGGGGGGCATTGAGGCGCTGGGGATGGGGAACTGAATAGAACCATCAGGAGTCCAAGTGGGAGACAGATTGGGAAGTCCACAGTAGTTACTGGTAGTTAAAGCCGTGAGAATGGAGGGGAGATACCTGAGGGATAAGTAGAGAGGGCCAAGGGCTGTTGCCAGGCTCGCAACATTTATAGATCGAGAAGAGAAGAAGGCAGCAAAGGAAATTAAGGAGGACAGTGAAGCCGGAGGAAAACCAGGAAAGTCTGAGAGCAAAGAAAGGAGCAAGTATCTAGAAGGAAGGACTGAACCAAATACTGCTGAGAGGTCAAGTAAGATGCGGAAAAAGAAGTTGCTTTTCAATTTGACTGGAAGGGAGGTTGTTGACTCTTTGTCAAGACAGCTGGGAAAGACTAAAGAGCGAACGAGTGATGCGGAAATGGAATCAGAATGTGTAGACAGTGTTTGACAAGAAGCTCTGAGAAGGAAAGCAGAGAGAAATGAAACAACAGCTGGAGATGGCTGGGGGCTAAAAGGAGTTATTTTACTAAAATGAGGAATCTTCCAGTACGCTGACAGGGTGAGCAGGAGGTGTGCTGGGACGTCTGCCCTGTTGTTCAGATCCCCACTAGACGTCTCCACGTGGACATCAGATGGGCATGGGGAGCTTACTATATCTACTGTGGCATTCTAGATTCCATCCTCACCCCAAAACCCTTCTCCCATCTTAGGAAGCGGCACCAGTTGTTCCGTCCCCCCAAAATTCATGCGTTGAACTTCTAACCCCCAGGACCTCAGAATGTGGCTGTATTTGGAGAGAGCATCTTTAAAGGGATGATTAAGTCAAAATGAGGTCTTCAGCGTGGGCCGCTATCCGATCTGACTCGTGGCCTTATAAGAGGAGATCAGGACACAGACACACACAGAGAGAAGACCACGTGAAGACACAGGGAGGAGATGGCCATCTACGAGCCGTGGACAGAGGCCTCAGAAGAAACCAACTCTGCTGACCCCTTGATCTCAGCCTTGCAGCCTGCAGAATTAGGAGAAAATTAACTTCTGCTGTTTCAGCCGCACAGTCCACGGTACTTTGTCACGGGAGCGCAAGCAAACTAATATAATTGACGCTCACCCAGTTTTGCCAGGACAACACCTGGGAGTCACTCTGATTCCTCCCCCTCTCCCACTCCACACATACTCCATCACAAATCCTGGTGGCGCCGCCTCCAAGAAGCCCTCAAGACCGTACACTTGGTCCAGCACTATTTCAAGCTACCACCATCGCTCCCCTGGATGACAGCAGAGCCTCCTGACTCGTCTCCTGCTTCGACTTTTTCCACGTCCGGTCCGTTCTCCATGCAGCAGAGTGATCATTTGAACATGTAAACCAGAGCACACACTGCCCCAGCGCTTCAGTGGTTTCCCATTGCTCTGGCTTAAGATTCAAACTGATTACCACCCTTTACAAGGCCCAGTTGAGCCTCTCCCTGCGGCTTGCCAGGCTGCAACTCACTGCTTCCTTGCTCTTCTTTGAGCAGATCAAAGGCTTTCTCCTCCGCCTGAAATGCTTTCCCTTAGCTCAGGGTTTCTCAGCCTTGGCACTGCTGACATTTGGGGCTGGATCATTCTTTGTGGTGAGGGCTGTCCTGCACCTTGTAGGTTGCTTAACAGCATCCTTGGCCTCTGCCCCCCGGATGACAGCAGTAAATCCCCCCTCCCCCCGATTGTGACAACCAAGAATGTCTCCAGATGTTGCTCAATGTCCCCTGGGGGTGAAATCACCCCGGTTGAGACCCACTGCCCTAGCTCTTTAAATGCTGGCTCAGTCCCACCCTTCAGGTGTCAGCCTGAGCATCGCCTCCTCAGAGCTTTCCCCTGACCACCTGGGTTACTCCCAGTCCAGTCGTCCTGTTTAATTCCCCAGAGGAACCCTCGCGATCTCTATTTGTCTTGTTTTTGTATTTATTTACAACCAGCAGCTGGCTAGGTGGTGGATAAGGGCACAGACTCTGGAGGCAAGCTGCCTGGGCCTCCAGTTCCACCACCAACTAGCCATCAGGGCTTCAGCAGGTTGTGTGCCCTGTGTGTGCCTCAGTTTCCTCATCTGTAATGGGGGGCAATCGACATTCTACCTTGCAGAGTTGTGTGGAGGATTAAGTGAGTGGACATATTTTTGGCAGTTAGGCCAGTGCCTGGCCTGTAACAAGAGCTACGTAGCTGCTGGCTGCCGTTCTTCTCTGTCCTCTCCCTAGAATGGAAGCCCCTCGTATGGGGGACTCACCTTTCTCGTTCATCCCTAAGTCCCCTGGTCCCGTGCTAGTGTGGCACGTGGTAGATGCTGAATAGATATTTGTTGACTGCAAGAATGAAGGAGCAAGTGGCAGGATGCTTACTCTGTGCCTTGGGGGCTGAAGATGTGACCAGTCTGTCTGGGCCCCCTCCTTTCCTGGCACCCCAAGCCCAGGGGCCCCTGCCCAGAGATGCAGCCTCTTTAGGCTGGTCAAGCACAGCCTCCTGACCCCAGGCCCTGTGTCTGGAAGTGGGCAGTGCTGGTGGCTCTAAGGAAACAAAGCCCTGAACACCAGGCCCTCCCCTTTGCCAGGTGTGGGCCGTGATGACATTTTCTGCCCTGGGTCCCGAGCAGGGGGACGTCCCCTCTGCCCTGGGAAGACACTCACACCAAGTCCTCAGGGCTGAGGGGGTCTGGGAGCCCCCCAGGACCCAGCCCCTGTGCTGACTTTGTCGTTTCTCTCCTCGGATGTCCAGGCTCCCCGCCCCGTGCCCACCTGGCCCTCCCCTCCTCTTCTCAGCCCTCAGGCCTCGGCTTCTTTGGGCGCTTCCTCCAGGACAGCGGCAGACAAAAGGGGGCTGGAAGGTCCAAGCTCCTCCAGCTATGTCCCTGAGAATCAGGGCACTTTCCCCACTTTTGGCAGAAATGTACTCTAAATCTCCATAAATTAGCTAATTCAGGAACATCCTTTTTTTTTTTTTTTACATTAAATATATAGTTGCCTTCTTTTTTGTATCTTCTCTCTTTTTCAATTGTCTACAATTATCCCAGCTATATGAGAAGTAAACTTCAATCTGGCTAATTTCCCTTTTCTGTCATTCAGGGTGTCTCCTGGGCTCGGGGTGGTTTGGTGACAGCTGCACTGAGATAGCCCTAAGAGCAGGAAGTGAAAGTTCGGGAGAGAGAGGTGCAGGGAGTGAAGGAAGAGAAGCAGGTTGTTGTTGGCGATGGTGGTGGAGGTGGGGGTGTGGGTGGGGGTGGGGTGGAGGGTCAGCAGGAGGGGAGGGCTAGACTTCAGTCATGTTGAGGTGGAGGTGTCAGTGGAGGCAGGGGGGAGGTGTCGCCAGAGCATGGGCACAGCACGGCCAAGGGGGGTGGGGCTCGAGACACTAGGCAGGGAACCCCAGGTGTGGCTGGGGGAGCATGTGAGAGCTGCTGCTTACAGGGCCAGAGAATGTTCTCAGGTGGACGCTGCCTGCTTCCTCTGGGGCCATGTGGGGCTGCACCAGTGGAGCAGCAGGCTGGAACCCAGAAGAGAATGCCAACTTCTCTGGCCACCAAATGAGGTTGATGGGGGCCAGGCAGAAGCATCTGGGTCTCTAACTGGGCCAGGCTAGACTCAGCCCATACCTCTCTCTGGCCTGAGATCACTCTCTAGGTTGTTTGGACCCTGAAAAATCACCGCACCATCAACAGTGGCTCCCCCTGCCTTCAGGATGACCAGCCCGGGAGTATTTTCCTTTCAGGGCTCTGCTTCTAGCTACAGTGAGAATGACGGCTAGGGAGGGGCCCAGCCTTCAGACCAGAGGATGGCAACTCTTTGTCATTGTCAGAGAGTACACATTTCAGGCTTTGTGGGCCCTACAGTCTCTGTCACAAATACTCAACCCTGCCGTGGGAGCAGGAAAGCCACGTAGATGAGATGGAAATGAACGAGTGTAGCTGGGTCCCAAAACAACTTTTTTACTCACACTGAAATTTTAGTTTCCTGCAGTTTTCACGTGCCATGAGATATTTTTGTTTTGACTTTTTCCAGTGATTTATAAATGTAAAAACCGTCCTCAGCTCATGGGCTGCACGAAAACAGGGGGTGGGCTGGAGGTATGGTTTTGGTCTTGCATGCATCTCTTCCAAGGCCCTCCAAGTGTCATCATTTGCCAGCCTGTTTTTGTATTGATTTCTTTACCTGACCCTCCCAGGCCTGGGGAACGCTGACCTCGAATCTCACACCTCTACATAGTGCAACTTAGAGAGACTCTCACTCCTCAGGGCTCCAGAGGCCCAAGATACCTTGACGCCTCCCACAGCCGTCAGTGAGGTTTGCCCTCACTCCACTCCGAGGAAGTGATGCTCCTTCATGGATCCCAGCTTTCAGCAGGGGGCTCTGCTCCAGGTCCCCATCTGGTATGGACCTGAGGCATCAGCTCTTGTCCCCAATGGGCTGTTTAAATGCCAGCCTCTCTCCCCCTAAAGCCGTATCCACTTCTTATGGTCCCCAGTAGCTGTTTTGTATCAGATCCTGATCACGGTCCTGGTTCTCGGTTCCCTTTGCATCTCTGGCACCTGGGGATTTCCTTGCCCGATCTTGACTTCAGTTATGGGTTGCATTTACACAGATTTTCTATGTTTGGGGCTAGGAGGGAGCCTGCATTGCCTCAGTCTACTGTCTTGCCTGGACGTTGTACTTTCTCATTGGATTATAATGAAATGTTACCAATGACAAATAAAAATGGCAAGTAATAGGATATATTGGAATATATGAGGAAGCCATTTGGTGTAAACCTAATTTGGCCTGAGCTTGTCTTTCCAAAAGGGCCTGACCGTGGCCGTTGACCATGCATTGTATATCTGCTTTAGAGATTCCCTATGGCAAGAGCAAAGGCCCTTGAGATAAAGGTGCAACTTCCCTCCCCCTCCCAACGTTGGCATCTCCTTAAGGATTAAGCATCTTTCCTTAGGCTAGAAACTGATTGCTGCACTCACCTGTGACCACCCAGCTCGAGACAATAGACTTGCCTCCTGCTATGCCCACCAAGAGAGCAGACCCACTACCTGCTGTGTCCATCAAGCGCTGTGCTGACAGGGCAATCTTGTGACTATTGTGGGAGGGACATTTCAATCATATGTGAAACACCCTGTTTGGAGGTATATAACCACTCTGTGCACCCCACTTCTTCAGTGCCCTTTCTTCCCAAAGGGCCGTGGTCCTCAGATTTCAGCTCAGAATAAACTCACCCAAATTTTCATTTACAGATTGGTTATGGATTATTTTTGTCAACACCACATTAGACATATTTCTATTTTTTTCAAACATCAGCATTTACCTTGCTCACTCCCATTTCCTTTATTTATGAACAACTCCAGGGATCAGATCAGAAAAAAAGGAAGAAGGAGAAAACAACATAAAAGCAGAGCCGAGGGGCCTGGAGATTTGTTTGTTCCTCTTGGTGGGAGAACGGTAGCCTCTGGCCACAGTCTATGCTGAAGAAATGACACAGGGGGACACAGTGTTGGGCCTACTGTCAGCTCTGCTCATTCTGGGTCCCCCAGGCAAGGGACCTGTGACAAAGGTGGGAGCAAGACTCACGTGCTTTGTTGTTCCATCTAGAGCTCAGCCTGGACACCGTATTTCATCAGATACGGTGGAAGAGGAAAGATACGAAGTTGTGCTCTTGCAGTTTGAAATGGCAGATGATCCAGTAGAGAGTTCTAAAGAGAGTAAAAGTTGGAGGCTATGGATGTCAACCCCTGGGGAAAGGGAAGAAAAAGTGGAAACTGATGGGGATAATCACTGGGATTATCTTTTCACATACCTGTACCTTAGAGAAGAAAATGCTTCTGATGTGTAAGTTGGATTGGAGGGAAGAGACCAGATGAAAAGCGATTTTAATGATCCAGGAATATTCTAAACATATTTACCATTTACTGAGCAGTTACTCTGTTCCAGGCACTGTGCCAAGCGCTTTACTTGTGTCGACAAAAATAATCCATAACCAATCTGTAAATGAAAATTTGGGTGAGTTTACCCTGAGCTGAAATCTGAGGACCATGGCCCGGGGCCTTTCTTCCCAAAGGAAGAAAGGGCACCAAGGAAGTGAGGTATATAGAGTGGTTTTATACCCCCATACAGGATGTTTCACATATGATTGAAATGTCCCTCTCACAATAGTCACAAGATTGCCCTGTCAGCACAGCGCTTGATGGACACAGCAGGTAGTGGGTCTGCTCTCTTGGCGGGTGTAGCAGGAGGCAAGTCTATTGTCTCAAGCTGGGCGGTCACAGGTGAGCGCAGCAATCAGTTCCTAGCCTAAGGAAAGATGCTTAATCCTTAAGGGAATGCCAATGTTGGGAGGGGGATGGAAGTTGCACCTTTATCTCAAGGGTCTTTGCTCTTGCCATAGGGAATCTCTAAAGCAGATATACAATGCATGGTCAACGGCCACGGTCAGGCCCTTTTGGAAAGACAAGCTCAGGCCAAATTAGGTTTACACAAAATGGCTTCCTCATATGCTCCAACATATCCTATTACTTGCCATTTTTATTTGTCACTTGTGTTCACTCATTTGTTTCCTATGAGATAAGAATGAGTACTATGTTCTATTTTATAGACAGGGAAACTGAGGATGAGAGTGATTTTGCAACGTGCCTAAGGGGATGTGGTTAGTAAATGATGGAGGTGGGATTTGAGTTTTGTGAGTCCAGAGTCTATGCTCTTAACCAACACCCTTATCCTGAATTAGGTTAATAGTGTACGAGCAGGTGGAGCTTCCCCACAGGAAGTCAGAAAGTTGGATCTGGAGCCCAGGAGGGATATTATGTTAGAGGATGAGGCATGAGGTCATAGGCATGGAGGAAATGGTAGAGAGAGGTATGGGGAATCCTTTAGGTGGAGGCATTTTACGACCCCAAAGTAGGCAGCCAGAGAGGAGGGGCAGCTGATTGGGTCAAGGAAGGAGTCCCAGACGGGACCAAGAAGAGAAATTCAGGGGACAAAGGATCTTGTTGGTTGGCGGTTTCATATATTGGGATTGACTTTCATGAAGGCTCAGGTTGTGACCCACACGTTATATTGTCATTAAATGGAGGGAAAATCAGCATATTTCCCTGGAGGCTCCTAGCCGTGTCTTTGACGTATCTCTTGCCACTCTTCCCCTTTTTCTAAGTACGGCTTCAAAAGAGGAAGTAGCTAAGAGATTTAAAAGGAAGTGAGAAAAACAGAGAAAGTGTGAACAAGTAGAAGGTGGATGACCTGAGCTCTGCGGTAAGCACCTGGGTTCGAGCCAGGACCCGGATTTGCTGGGGACACCAGCCAAGGACAGGACCATGCGGCTGCTCCCAGCTCTGCTCCTTCTCTGCCTCCCAGGTGAGTGGGGCTGGGGCTTTGGGAACCTGGTATTGCAGGGGGCAGGACAGAAGGTGGAAGGTCTGTCCTGGATTCAAGCCAGAGGCAAAGTGTCCGCAGAAATGGGAAGGACATAGCCTTGTACACATTCAAACATTCATCTGCACATCCTACATCCACTTATTGAGCACCAACTGTGTGCCAGGACTGTTCCAGGTGCTGTAATTAAGAGCAACTTCTGCACTCATGGACTCATAGTTGAGGGAGTCAAGTAGTTACAATAACAGTGTGGAATTTTCTATAGAAGAGATTCATCCACATGGTGATGAGAATGCGCAGCAGGGGCCCCTAACTCTGCTCTTGGAAGGATGCAAGTCCTCACTGAGGCTTCTCTGGAAGTCGGTCTTGAAGGATGAATGAGTTGGCTGAGTGGAAAATGGGAACAGCTTACACAAAAGTGCAGTGATGCAAAAGATCATGGAAAGTTCAGGAATTAGCAATAGTTCTGTTTTGCCAGAGCTGAGTTTAAAAGGGTTGGAAAAGTTTGTTAGAAGGAATTAATGAAGAGTTTAAATGCCAGCCTCAGGAGCCACCTTAAATCCTTCCTGGACCAGGTATGGTGGAGGTAATTAAATAAAATTGTCCCTCAAAGGTTGGACTTTCAGAAGAGAAGCTCTTACAAAAGAAATTCAAAATGCACAAGAGCACATTTTTCTCTAGGGAGTAAGTTTAGGATAAATTAGAGGGTATTCTTCATGTTTGTAGAATAATTTTTGTATTGGGTTCCCTCACAAGACATAGAACCACCCAACATAATGACAGACTCTTCCAGAAAAGTGGATGAAAGAGGCAGAGATTTAAAGGAAAAAGACCAGTTGGCTGACACTGACCAAAACGCAGTTTTCTTATCAGTAAAATGAGAGTGAACTGGATGGTCTGCAAGTTCTCCTAAGGGCCTCATAACCACAAGCTTAGACTCAGACAGACATTGAAAAGAGACGCATCTCGTTACACACAGGAGGTGCTCAAAATGTCTTAAATGATGATGATGATGATAATGGGCATTTTGCAAATCACCATCATCAAGGAAATGGGCAGTGGTGGCTGGAACCAGCTTGCCCGTGTTTTCCCGACTCTACGTTCAGTGAGAGCATGTTGTGAGCCTGAAATCAGCCACGTGAGAGTACTGACACCATGGAAACTGTCAGATACTACAAATCATGACTTCTGCTTCACTTTCCCCCAGAGAATTGGTTTACTTACATATCACTGCTTGTTTCAATCTGCTTGCTTAAATCTGATAAAATTACCTAAATTCCATAGCCGGGGTGCAGTTAAACCGAGGGTGGAAGTTTCTTCTCACTCTTTCATGTGGAACTGGCTGACCACTCCAGCCTCAGAGGTTCACCTTTCCATCCAGGGTACCTTTGCGGCTGGGCTTCCCCCTGGGTTCTGATTCAAAATTAGAAGTTACTTGTAAAGACTTAAATTTCAGTTCTTTTTCATCCTTGCCCCCGGCTCAACTCTCTCCCATCTTTCCCAGGATTCTCCTCCACCCACTGCACCCATTCAGGGTGGTAGACGCTGTTTGGAAAAACGTGACCATTTTACATTTATGGAGGTTACCCAAGAGGGTTGTATTGCTAGCCTGAGAATGGGGAATGAGAAAGGGATGAGAATAAAGAGGGATGGTAAGGACAATTCCAGAGATGAAAGAAGTGAATTCTGATATAAAATAAGCAAAAATAGAGCTCCTGTTTATTATGCATTTCACAATCTACAAACACTTTCAAATCCATGACGCAATTTAACCCTCTGAGCGCCTTTGTGACCTAGGCAGCACAGACAGCATTATCCTCATTTTACAGACAAGATGCTGAACAGACTAGCCCATGACATATCAACCAAGAGAAAGAACTGCAAATGCTGTCCAGATCCGCCTCCTCCCCCAGTTCTTTCCACCGGCCTCTGGGCTGTCTAGAATAAAGCTGAGCTGGTAATATTCACAGAACTATTCAGGTGCTTTCGGCTGATCACTCTGCTACATTATCTGGTATTTCCATTCTGAACTGATTGCTCTCCTCCATTCACTAGCTCCCAAGAACTTCAAGCAACCAGCAAGCACTTTTATTTTTTTAAAAATGCACACACGTATTTATATAATCCCACAAATCATTTCCAGAAAAATGCCAGATTTTGTTAAGACCTGCTAACCTTGCATTCAGGCAACATTCCAGCAGGACACAGAGTCCTCTTGGAATTAGTAGAAGCTTCTTGTTTCTCAGCTGCAAGTGCCCAGGACTGGATTGGTCATGGCTCATGACCCTTTCTCATCATTTGTCCATGCAAGGCCTCTGTTATTTTAATTATATGTAATTTAACAAACACCTGTGAACTCACTGGCCAACCCAAGAGCTGGAATGCTACCAATAGCTTAGATCTCCCTGCTCCTTTACAATCCGATCTTGCTTCCTCTTTCCAACGCCAGTAACTTGGGGTCATTTGTCAACACTTTGCATAAATATTTGCTGTTGTCACATTTGTGCGTTGAATGGAAAATCAGGCCATGGAACCGTAAGCCACATTCTAAATCCGAGGGTCTTCCACCATTTCTGCTCATTCCCAGGGCTTATGCTTCCACAGCCATTGCAAGCTCAGCCCTTTCACTGTTTTCACATACACACACGCATGTGTTTTCACAGACACATACACGTTCAAGTTCAAGCCAAATATTTAATAACTTTTTGAAGATTTATCAAGATTTGAGGGGCTCTGCTGAGGCCCATCACACAATACACGGACTTCCCCCAACTGCAGCCTTTCTCCCTCCCTGTCTCTCCTTCTGTGTCAACTTCTTGCCTTTGCCTTCCAATCCTAACCCCCAGGTCCTGCCAGCTCCAAAACCATCCCACTCAGCCATAGAGAGCGTGATCTCACGTAACCCCTTTTTCCTCTGAACACATGGCGTCACTTGGCACCCAGGCCCTGAGGACTATGATGGGAGAGGGGTCAGCTCATGCCCCAAACTTGTGTCAAGGAGCCTATCTGGGGTTCCTTTGGGGATCAGCCTTTCTTCCCAGGAATATGTTGACCCTCCCTAGGGAGCAATTAGATGAGGGACAGAGATTTATTTTTCCTCCCTTGAGAACACTGGAGAGCAGAGTAAACAAGAAGTTGTCCTCTTAAAAAATAAGTTTGAGTTGCAGAAAACCCGGAATGCACAGGCTTCACTCCAAAGGGAAGTGTGTTCATCCATGACCCAATCATGTGACTGGCAGAGGCTGCAGGGCTAAGGACAGGGCAGGACAGCCAGCTCTCTGCTCCCACTTCCAAGGGGTGGAGTTCCCATGGTGTTATTCAGTGTTTTTTGGCTCACAGGCCACAGGTCTCTACTCGTCCTGCTGACTGCAGTCTCCAGACCCTCTGGCTTGGGTCCTAAGCTCAGATGGACCCCATCCCCAAGCCCAGTACCATCCATGCCTCCCTGGAGACTTTCTCCTTGGGCTTGAGGCAGACGGCTGCTGATGGGGTCCATCAGGATAGACTCCTGAGATATGACTTGTGTTTTCCAGGCTGTTTGTCCCTGACAGGCCCCAGCTATGTGATGGGCACCACGGGGGGCTCTCTGAGCGTGCAGTGTCACTACGAGGAGATGTACAAGGGATATAACAAATACTGGTGCCGAGGACAGTATGACACAGCATGTAACATAATTGTGGAAACCAAAGGAGAAGAGAGAGAAGAGAGGAATGGCCGTGTGTCCATCAGAGACTGTGCTGATAAGCTCACCTTCACAGTGACCATGGAGAACCTCAACGCAGATGATGCTGGAACTTACTGGTGTAGGATTCAGACGGTATGGATCCTGGACGCGTGGTCATATGACCCTTCAGTCCAGGTTAAGGTGTTTGTTTTCCCAGGTAAGAGCTCCCTTCGCCCCAGCAGCAGAGCTTATGGGATATGACTGGATCTGGGGACGAGGATGAGTGCTATACTGAAGAGTGTCTCTGGGTCTTGTCTTGTCCTCAGAGTCAGTGGTGTTGGGAAGAGCCTATGATGTGGGCAGAGAGAGTGGTGGCTGATCCTTCAGCCTAGGGATGGGTTGAGGGGCAGAGCTCAAGGCATTCTCTCATAGAGCGTGGGCCTCCCCCCATCGCCTGGGAGGCCCCTCCATGCTGAGCCAAGGCTATTTCCACCATGCCTTTCAGAAATCTTTACCAAAGGAAATAAACTCTTCATACATACATCTTCAGCTCGCTCATGGAAAACTCCCTCTACCATGTTGTCCTGAAGTCGACCTCACTCATCTTGTTTCAAGAGGTAGGCTTCTTGAGTGGAAGCTGCTCTTTCTCCTGCTCCCCATATGCTATAGCGCGGTGAAGCCATGTCCACATTCTCCAGCTCCCCATCACAGCTTCCGACTTTTTACTTCCCCATCTACTTTTTAAAACATTTGTGTCACATGGCCACATCCACCCTCTGCCCCTCCTCTCCACTGGCTTCTCGGTTACTCCTCAACGTTCAGTGGGATACGGCTTCTCCACCTCAACCCCTGTCACCATCTTGGGAGGTTTGAATGAATAACTTGTCAAACGTCCTTGTCTCAGGTTCCATGACCTTCTTACCTTTAGTGGCCTGCATTTCCACTCTCTTTCAGAATTCCACTCCATGGCAACATCGCAAATCTTACTGTCACTCTCAACTGTTCCATATGTCCAAAGCCCCACACTCAAACATTCTACTTTCTGTGTGTCAGCTCTCCCATACCCTCAGTCCCACCATTCCTGTTCTCAGCCTCACCAATACCTTCAGTCCTATGATCCTTCTCTCTACTCTCCCCCAATTTATTGCTTACCCTGCCCCTTCCTTGACTTCACTTCCTTCCTAAGCCAGTGCCAACTCTCATGATAAACTATATTTTCATCTCTTACCAGTACCCTCAGCTCCCATTCACCATTTCACTCTCCACCTTTCCAAACCCTCATGCCTGGATCCATCCTAAAATTAGGGTGACCAACCACTGAGTTTGCCCTGGACTGAGAGATTTCTTGAGACATGGGGCTTTCAATACTAAAACTGAAAAGTCTCAGGAAAACGAGGGCAAGCTTGTCACCCTTCCTAGCATCTATTGGCTCCAATACTGCTGGACAAAAGTCACAGGTGGCACCTGTGGGTGTCAATAGAAGTTCATGGTTTCTAATATCACCCTCCCATTCTGCTACCTTAAGAGCACACAGGATAGCAGACTTGAACTTTTTCAATTTCTTGCCTTCTCCACATACAAACTTCCATGCAGCCTAACTCATTCTTCCCTCTTTCCCTTTTAGTTGAGGATAAAGCTTCCCTTCTCCTGTTCAAGAGAAATCATCCTGAGGCTGGCTTCTCACCCTGTGGCTCTTTGGCTCCCACCCCTTGAGCCAAGTTCCCTCTTTGCTCATCCAATCCTTCCTCCATCAATTATCCACACTCTCTCTTGTCCTTAGCCTCTTCCTCATCACTGCTTTTCACCTCAGCTATAAACATGCTCGTGTCTCTTATGTCCTAAGAATGTCTGCGTTCTCCTCTAGGTGCCACCATTTCTCATTTCTCTCCTTCCTGCTTGCCTGAAAGGTAGGTGAGGTACACTTCCTCTTCTGTGGTCCTACTGTACCTGGTGGAGTTCTGCTCCAGTGCCCACCACTTTCTATTGAAGTGAATCAACATGTTTAGGTGTATCTGCCCCTCCATAAGGGCCGGGATGGTGCCACATCCATCAACTAACCCCCAACAGCAAGACATCGAAGGCTGTTGTTGGGTGAAACTTAGCCTGTGTTGGGTGCTCTGTGAAGGGCTGAGCCTCTGGGGCTATTGCTTTTTTTAGGAGAGCATGAGGTTGGGGTGGAACAGGGGTGGGGATACAGGTTATGTCAACAGTCTGGACCCTGAGGTCTTTGGGACGTGCTGAGTGACAACCCATTCCCTCTCCAGTGGTGAGTGAAAGTGGCCTTAAATAGCCTCTGTCTGAAGGGTGCTCTGGGTCCCCTTCCACCATCTCTATGAAGCTTCTGGGCCACAGGCAGAGCCATCTTTAGACCCCTCCCTGCTCCTCCTCCCTCCAGGGCTTCTCATCAGGGTGGGATAGCCTCTGAAAGACCCCTGCTCTCACCGCAGGGAGAGTCTGACTCGGGATGGAAGGAACACCTGGTACTTATTAGAGGTGACTCTTATGACCAGTTCTGGAAAAGTCTCATTTTGTCTCTGAGGGGCTTGCTCCATCCAGCAGGTGGCCTGGGTCTAGCTTCCGAGTATCTTTTGAGTCCCCTCTGTGAGGAGATGATTGTGTGTCACATGAGATCCAAACAGGTGCTCAGTGCCTGGCCGGGGAGAGAGCAGCTCCTCATGTATGATTTTATCTCCAGCGTCAAGTACAACCACAGGGAGGACCACACGTCCAGCTGCACCTGCCACTCTTCCAGTGGTGAACACCAGGCAGAACGTCAGCACCGGGGAGGTGCTGACCCACAGCTCAGGGTGAGGACCCATGGCCTGGGGACCATGGAGGAGGAGGGTTCGGCAGCCTTATGGGACCTTGGAGTTGGGGCTGGCAACATCATGACCTTTTTACCTCACTGTCTGCTGTGCTTTCCTCCAAATCCGGTCCTGATCTTCACCTTCTCTGGGGCAGCATGGGGTTTCTGAATGGAAAATATCACTTGTTCTGTGAACACTCTCGTGGGGCAGCTGCACGGACACAGGTGGAGCCTGGTTTCAGAAGGATGTGCAGCCCCTCCTCCCATTCCCAGACCTCCCCCCTCCTTCCCTACCTGGTTCTGCATTGGGGTCCTGGTTCGGTGGTCCCTAACCTGGGCTCACTTCCAAAAGTCTTTGCTCTACCAGAGATCCTGCTCCTAGGGGCTGCTCAGGGGTCTGTGGGGAGATGGGCCGGCTCCAGGCTGAAGTTTGGATCCATTCTCCTCCTCCCAAAGATACCCAGAAAGGGCTGTGATGCTGCAGCCAGACCCTGAAGGGAAGGGGATGAAAGACATGGCTTTAAAGTGTGGGTGAGGATTGGGGTTTCAAGAAGTCAGTTTGCAAAGGAGAAACTGTAAAGGGAAAGGGACAGAGAGAGTGAGCTCGGGAGCACACTTCTGGAAGGGAGTGCTCCTGGGTCCCTCTTCCCTCTTCGCTCCATCGTGTCTCCTTTACGGGAGTCCCAAGGGCAGTTCTTGATCACGGGAGGGGAGGTGACAGGGGCCCCATAGGGGCTGCTCTAGCGTGTGTCCCTTCTGGGTTTGATCCTGAGTTATTTGGACCCTGGAGTCAGGGCACAGGGAGAGGTGGGGAGAGAAGAGTCCCCCTGAGGAGGCAGCTCATTGCCTGTCACCGTGTCCTCTACAGGTCCCCACTCAGCAACATCCACTTCCTGCTCCTGGTCTTCCTGAAGCTGCCCCTGTTCCTGAGCATGCTTGCTGCTGTCCTCTGGGTGAACAGACCTCAGAGGGGCCCCGGAGGGAGACAGAGTCAGCCTGCCCAGGGGAATCTACCAGGCAGTGCGCCATCCTTAGGAACACTGTGTCCAGCAATATAGCCCTTCAGACTGGACTAGGGAGACCTTTGGACTCTGGACTCCAGGGCAGGGGAACAGCAGTGCCTGGATTCTGGGGGGGACTCAGGTCTTCTAGGGTATTGTTCGTGTGACTTCAGGGAGAGTTCTGGATCTCGGAGGACACTCTATGAGTCCTCAGGTGCAGGAGGAATGAGTCTCCCAGGCTCCTGCCTGGGGCCCTCCTTTCTTCTCCCCAGATCCCCTTGCTCTCTGCCCACCTCCCAAAGGCAAGAATTCTCTAGAAATTGCATGCTCAGAAGCCTGTCCCTTTACTCTTCTCCTTGGCACAAAAGCTTCTCAGCTTAGTGTCCTCCAGGGCAGTAACCAGCTCCTTCCTGCAGGCAGGAGGCTCCCTGAGGACATGCCTCTCACAGCTTTAGTTCCTGGGCTCACAGGACGCTATCCCCTCCTCTGGGACAATCCCAGGGGGGTGTGGTCCTGGCGGAGCATGCTCACACAAGTGCCCGCTGTCCTTTGTGCTCAGGGTTCTCTGCTAATGCCAATGCCTCTTGGGTCTCACTGACCTTCAATCCCCCTTGTGCTTCTGTGACCAGGGAGTGTGTGGCTGGGCTCAGAGCGTCTCTGCCTGGGACACCCATGGCAGAGTAGCTTCAAGTTAAAGTTCTGGGTCCAGTTGGAACAGTAGTAGGAGCAGGAGGCAGTGAGTGCCCCTAATATCACTCTTGGAATTCTCCAACCTGAGGGTCTCCTGTGCACAGCTCTGATGGAGAGTACAGATTTACCTACTTTAGGAGAAGTCCGGCTGAGGCCACCTGTTGACAGTTAACACTTTCCATGGGAGATACAGGCATAGTTTTCCAAAGACAGGGTGCAGGAAGCAGAGGTGAGGAGATACTTCACCACACTGGGATGGCACGATGCCACAGCCACCACTTGGCATCTCTAGCCCAAGAAAGGGCTCAGTTGGTTCTTGAACACTTGTCAATTGCTTCCTGCCTGAAGTTTGCAGGTGGAGTTGCACAGTCTGTCACAAGCAGAGTCACCAACTCCGCTCAACTCCCTGTGTCTAGACCAGCCCTCTCCTCTCCACCAAGCTCAAGCCTGCCCTGAGCTAGTGATGCCAGTTTCCAGAAAACACTGAGAGCTCCTCTGAGTGCTGAGTTCTCAGGTGCCACACTCGGAACCTGAGCCCTGATGTGGCTACCACAAGGGCAGAGTCATTTATGGTTCCTCAAGGAGAGCTGAGGCTGACCTGGGACTCAGCTGAAGGAGAAATTCAACTTAATGAGGCACATATTAATCATATCAATAAAACATACACAGGGAAATATAGGAAACATAGCGATGGGTAAGAGAGAAGCTTGTGATACACCTTATAAAAAAGACAAGCTCACAAATCAGCATAGTATAGACAGGACTGGTAAGCGCCACAGGAGAGCCATAGGCAAGATGTTTCATGAGGGAAAACTTGTCAGATTGAGAAAGAAGATGACATTTGAGAATGATGTTAAAGGAGGTGTAGGATTTCAGCGGAGTGTGGGTGAGGGGGAGCAGGGAGTATGGAGACATATTCAGAGGAACAGCATAAGTGAAAGCAGAGAGGGAGGAAATAATCGCAGTTGTCTCTCATAGAGGGTCTATCGGCAAATGGAATGTGGTATTCACATAAGTTTCTCATGGTGGAGGTGTGTCTAAGATTCCAATGAAGTGATTTTTTTGTGTGTGTGGCAGTGCAGACGGAGCTAATCTAGGAGAACTAACGTGGGGGCAGGTTGTGGAGGCTTGAGACCCAACTCTTACTTACACATTGATTGTAGACCCTTGGATGGATTTGAGCAGGTCAAAATGGGGATCAGATGTGTGTTTTAGGAAGGCTTATCTAGCAGATGTATAGGGTAGTCTGAAAGGAAAATTCTGGGAGTCTGGAGGTCTCAAGCCTGGAAGACCTGAAAAGTGGAGGAACACTGACGCAAATGGGAAAGTCAGGGGCAGACTTGGGTGATGCAGAGCTTGGTTTCCTCTGTGTGACTGGGATAACCAGGCAGAAAGTTCTAGCAGGAAGCTGGAGATGTATGTTAGCAGAGTATTGATGCCAGAGAGATGTATGGAGAAGTTAATTGGAGTCCAGGGAGAATGAAATCTTCAAGGGAAGATTTCAGAACCAAGAACAGAGTCTCTGGCGCACCTATAGTTAGGGAGAAAGGGTAGAGAGAAGAGACAATGAACAAGGTACTGGAGAAGGAACAAACAGGTGGAAAGTGAGAAGCCAAGGGCTGTGAAAGGGAGAGAGCAGAGCCAGAAAGGTAGAGGTGGGTCAGGAATGAGAAGAGGCCATTGAAATTATCACTCACAAGATCACTGGTTAAGTACAGGTGAGCAGGTCAACAGAGCTGCGGGAGCAGAAACCAGATAGGAAAAGTTAAGAAAGAGTAACTAGATAGTGAGGATGGGTGAGAGCAGATGCAGGAGAAAGAGACAGCAGATTCCCCTTCCTTCCTTCCATTTTTCCTTTCTTTACTCATTCATTCAACAAACTTTTATTGTGTGTCTATGGTGCATTGTTCTGGGCATGAAGATAATGTTTTAAACAACGCAGATTCCCCACTCCAAAAAAAGGGAAGGTTGAGAAACAGACTCACAATTTCAATGTTTATTTTCCACCTGTATATCTTCCTTTGTGAAATGCTTGTTCACGGCTTTTGCCTAATTTTCTAATTGAAAAAAGTTTTTTATACTGTCGAAATTTGGGAGTTCTTTATATATTCTAGATGCTATTTCTTTGTTGGATACGTGGTTTGCATAGTTTCTCAGACTATGGCTTGCCTTTTCATCCTCCTCACAGGGTCTTTCATAATGCAAACACATTTTAATTTTGATGAAGTACAATTTGTTAATTTTTTTGTTTTGAGGGTTGTGCTTTTGGCATCATGTTTGAGAACTTTTCACATAGCCCTAGATCCCTAGTATTTATTCCTATGTTTTCTTCTAAAGTTTTTACCATTTTTATATTTTACATTTAAATTTGTGGACCACAATCCATTTTGAATTATTTTTTTTGTATGCTAAGAATTAGTGTTTTTTTTCCACCTGTGGATGTACAATTGTCTCAGCACCAATTGCTAAAAAGACTATCCTTTGTCTATTTAATTGCTTTTGGTCCTTTGTCAAAAATCAGTTGGGCGTATCTGTGTTGGAAGATGTATAGACAGGTTAATTGGAGCCCAGGGAGAGGCGAAATCTTTAAGGGAAGAGTTCAGAACCAAGGACAGTGGCTTTGAAGCCCTTACAGTTAGGAACCGAGGGTTTTGGGTTCTCTGTTTTCTTCCATCAATCTGTGTGTCTACTCCTCCTCTAATATCACACTGTCTTGATTACCATAGCTATATAAGTAAGTCTAACATTAGGCAGAGTAAATCTTCCCTCTTCATTCTTTTTCAAAGTTGTTTTAGGTATTCTAGTTCTTTTGCCTTTGTACATAAATTTTATTTTATTATTTTATTTCGTGTGTGTGTGTGTGTGAGGAAGATTGTCACTGAGCTAACATCTGAGCTGATCTTCCTTTATTTTATGTGGGATGCCACCACAGTGTGGCTTGACGAGCAGTGCAAGGTCTGCACCCAGGATCCAAACCTGAGAACCCAGGGCCACTGAAGCAGAGTGCATGATCCCAACCACTACACCATTGGGCCGGTCCTCCACATAAATTTTAGAGTAAGCTTGTCTTTGCCTACAGGAAATCTTGGGGGAATTTTGATAGGAATGTTCAACTTACAGATCAATATGGGAAAATGGACATCTTTACTATGCTGAGTCTTCCCATCCACAAACGTGGTACATCTTTCAATTTATTTAAGTATTCTTTGACGTCTATCACCAACGTTTTGTGGTTTTTAGCGTAGACATGCCGCACATGTTCTTTCCTGCAGCACGTGTTCACACGTGCTGACGTGTTCTCTGTGTGTTTTGATCTTGTATCCTGTGAACTTGTAGAATTCATTTATTAGTTCTAGCAGCTTTTTGGTAGGTTCCTTGGGATTTTCTGCATAGACAATCCTGTCATCTGCCAAGAGGGACAGTTTTATTTCTCCCTTTCTAATCTGAGTCCTTTACTGGTGCCAGAGGCCCTATGGAGGCCCCCAGAAGGTTTTAAGCAGTCTGACCGTCATGTGGAGCATGTGGCATCATGGGCCCACTGTCTTTAGGCATTCCTACTTTTAAAAGAGAAGCCAGAAGTAAAATTCCTCATGTTTACGTATAGGCAACAAGCTCCACTAAAAAATATTGTAAGCAAAACCCAAAACATGTCCATAAGTCCATGCAAATCACGGATTCAGTCTACGACCTCTGAGTAAAGCAGAGCACCTCTGAGAAATTGCAGAGCAGGGCTGTGTCTGCCTAGTATTTATGCCTGGGGCCATCTGGTGCCCTCAGCAGGCTTGGGAATTGACCTTCTCGAGGACACAGATGGACCTGCGGGGATGATGTGTGGGCTGGCCCCAGGCTGGCTCAGGGGCACATCCAACTCTGCTAACTGGCCTTGTGACAGGAGACCAGGGGCCTCAGCCCTTCAGATCTCTCTCCTTACACGTGATATGAAGATTAAGACTTGCATGTGGTAGTTTTAAAACATGGCTGCAAATTCCTTGACACTCCTCCTGTAAGATTTAGGGATTATATCCCCCACCTTGAGTCTTGGGGGTGCTGTGATGGCTTCAACCAGTAGACCAGAGAAGTGTTTCTCAACACCCATCCCATAAGATCTTAATAACAAAGCTGTACTGTATATATGTTTATGTTATACACACATACATATATATGTGTGTGTGTGTGCATATATGTTTATTTACCTGTTTTGTATATAAAAACACAGGTATTTACTTATATGTGTTTTTTATATAAAAAGAGTAAAATTTTTTCACTCTCCAAGAACCAATATTCGCCCCTGTTGGAATGTATGGTGAAAGTGACCCTGTATGACTTCCAAGGCCAGGCCAGAGGAACTCTGCAGCTCCTTCCTTGGTGTCTTGACCCCTCAATGAGTCCCCTCTCCTTGGCGGCCACAGGGACACGTAGATATTTACATGGTCTCAAAGCACCTCCCTACAAAACACTTATTAATTACAGAGGAGCAAATAGCAACTTCAATGACTTTTGGCAAATCTATAATCATATATCCACCACCTCTATTGAGATCTTGATTGAGATGCCAATAACCCAACTGTTTACACCTAAAAAAAACTCTTTTAACTGTGTGTATAGCATATGAAGACTTTGTAATTTAGTTATTTTTTTTAAATATAGAAAATAAACTTTAAAAGAAGTCCCCATGTTTTTCACTCCGAACCATCAATTAAAGTTTGAGTCCACATATGGGGAGTCCTAGCCATGACCTCTCTGAGGGGATAAAAAGATATCTTCCAGGCGGCTCCCCTCTATTTTCTGCCAATTCAATAATTCATAGACATTCTAACTCTAGGGCTTGATTTAGAGTCACTTCACACCCCATAGAACGTGTGGGTCATCTTCTCCTCTATAAAAAATGGAAATAGTGTCCCAAGAAAATAATCTCAAAAGTGCACAGGAGATCCATAGATTTTAATAGGAAATGAACAGCACAAAGAGATGGGATGTGAGCTGGGCAACGGTCCAATCCTATCTTCAATCATCCACATCCAGGAGATTCTTTCTCCAGGAGGTACTGATGCAACAGAAGGTGGAATCAGCAGACCTGCATACACCTGGCCCATGGTGGGGTCTTTGCCTGTGTAGACACACTCTGAAGCTTTTTGGTTTAATTTAGGTTTTATACTTGCTGGCTGGTCCTGAATTTTGAAACCCATATTGGCTGGAATCCTGGACAGTGTAATAGTCAATTTTCTTGGCAGGGCCGCTCTAGAGTCACAAGGCAAGGAGGCATCAGGAGGACCCACACGGGGGAGATTACAGGGGCCTGGAGGACCCAGTGTGGAAGGGCAACACCATCTCCTTTCTTGTCTCTGCTTCTGTGGCAGAGGCCAGGGTCCTGGAGCTGTGCGGAGCAGGCAGGGAGCCGATGCTCTTGCTGAGGCCAGAGCGAGGGGAGTCCTCACCTCAGCAGGGCCCCTCGTCTCTTGGAACTGCCATCACTGCACACTCCCTGCTGAGAGGTCAGGAGGTCCCACTCGTCTGCTCCTCCGGTGTGAGGGTGTCGATGGCGTGGGAACTGCGGTTCTCCTGCTCAGACTGACGTTGTTTCCCCCTGGAGTCCCGCTGACTCCTGCTTAACCACATCACGGTACATAGCAGGATCCCAAGCAGGGGCACCTTCATGGATGTCAGGAGCACAAAGTGGATGTTGCAGAGCAGGACCCTGGACAGGGGACGGGAGATAGGAGTGAGCTGCCTCTTCAAGGGTAGCCCCAGAGCCAAGAGCCTTGTCCCTGCTCCCTGAGCCAAGACCTGCGTGACACACAAGCCTCGGTTCCTGGCCAGAAAGCCCCTCTGAGGGGCACGGTCATGCTGCCCAAAGGCGAAGACTTCAGGGGCCCCCCTATAGGCTCAGCCTGGGGACCAGCACCTTTGCCGTCTGTCTGCATCCTGCCTTTGGCTGGTCTCCCACAATCCTCTTTAACTCACCTGCAGTCCAGCTGAGCTCGAAGGTCTGCCCTTTCCTGTCTTGATTCTGCTTCTGCCATTCTCTCACCTGTGTCTCCCTTTGTACATTCTGCCCTTCTTTCAAGCTCAGATTTAATATTACCTCCTTGAAGCAGAGGGGGATCCCTCCACCCTGGTCAACCTGGCTATTTACCCACTGGGTTCTCCTGGGAGGGGCCTCTTCTGGCTGACCCTCATCTGAGAGCACGTATGAGATGTGCGATCTCAAATAGCCCGTATAATTGACGTTTGGTCTACTTAGACTACTGGGCCTGTGGTTAATATGTCCCTTGGTAGTCCCTATCAGTGCATAAGAACCAGATGCCCCCTCACCTTCTGCCTCATCCCCTCCCCCACAAATGGCGCCAGGACTCCCCACCCCCCACCCCACACACACAGGCCACCCTTGTTCTCTTGCTCAGCCCGCCTGGAGCACGAGGAGTTGTGTTGAGTTCACTATGGTTTTCTTGAGAGAGAGAGAGCGCATGCTGCACTGCACATCCTAAAAATACCCTTAAACCACCGGGTTCTTTTCATAAGTTCCAGTCCCTGATGGGCGCTGCACTCTCTCTCTCTCTCTCCCTCCACGTTTCCTCTTGTGCTTCTTCAGTCTCGCTAAAAGCCCTGCGTTCTGCACTCTGGACTCAGCAGAACAAACACTCTCCTCACAGCCTCATTCAGACTCACCATCGAACAAACTGTCCAGAAGGGGGCAGCCTCCAAGGAATAGGACCCTTGAGCACAGAAGGGAGTTGGACTGGAGCAGGGAAGCGAGCGGATGGAGGGCGGTTCTGAGAGGCAGGACCCAGGGAGAGAACGGACCTTGATTCTGGACGTTGTGGGAGCCCAAAGGCACCGGGCTGTGATGGGATGAAACTGGGGCAGGGGGTGTTTGCCCCCCGGTGAAAGAGCTTATTGATTGCTCTTTGGGTGCTTCTGGAGGGGGTGGGCTTCAGGCTGAAGTCCATTCCTCTCTCCTGTGTTGGGAATGTGAGGAAGCAGGAACCCCAGCTTCTCTCTCCCTCTCGGCATTGCCCTAGTACGTGGGGAGAGGATAGTTGGAGCAATGAAACATGGACCTGCCTGTGACTGTTGTAGGCAAACTGATGACCCCCAGAACCTGTGACTGTGTCATGTTAGGTGGCAAAGGGCAACTAAGGCTGCAAATTGGCTTAAGGTTGCTAATCAGTCGACTTTGAGATGAAGAGGTGATCCTGGCTGATCTGGGAGGCCCCAGTGTAATCACCAGGGTCTTTGTAAGTGAAAGATGGACATAGCAGAGTCAGTATAGCGATGATGCAATATGAGAAAGACTCGACCAGCTATTGCTGGCTTTGAAGATGGATGGGGCCATGAGCCAAGGAATGTAGATGGCCTCTAGAAGCTAGAAAAGGTGAGAGAACAGATGCTTCCCTAGAGGCTCCAGAAGGAACTTAGCCCTGCCAACACCTTGCTTTTGCAATGAGACTAATTTCAGACTTCGGATCTCTAGAACTATAAGATAATACAACTGTGTTCTTTTAAGCCACCAAGTGTGGTAATTTGTTACAGCAGCCACAGGAAACTCATATAGAGCGCTTCCCTTCCTGCACACTTGAGGCTGAACCCTGCTACACTTCCTTGTGCTTCTGGGGGGTTGGTTGGCAGGTCCAAGGGAGACCAGAACCTTCTCTCCTGCTGCGCAGCTGAAGAGCTTTGTTTGGCTAGGTTCCTCGCAGGGAGTGGGGAGCTGTCTAAGTGCTCAGAGGCAGGAAGGAGGAGGGAGAGGCCCAGGCCAGACTTTGCTGTTTCTGTCCTGCACAGGAAACATCAGAGGGGCCCCACGGGGAGCCCTGACAGAGCGCCCCTAGGGGAGCAGTCACAGGGCAGCAGTGGGAAAGGTCCGCGGGGGTCCAGCTCTGCTCACCTGATGAGGGGGCTGGTCAGAGGCAAGGGTTGGCTGTTGTTGACGCTCTGGGTGACTGGAGACGAGGAAGTCAGACTGGCCGTTGTCATAGGTTCAGACTGGTCTGTCGTCATAGATTCAGTCGTGTTTGTTATCAGCAGTGTGGGTGGGGTTGTTGTATATGCTGCTAAACACAGAGCAGAGCATGGTTCTGAGGGGAACCCAGGTGGCTCCCCATGGCCTTCTCCAAACCCTACCCCAGGGATTGAGAACCTTTCTGTCTTAGCTTCGCCAGTCAGCCACATTGGACTTCTCTTTCATCTTTTTGGTTTATTATTCAAAACATAACATTACTTCATTTACAGAGAAACATCATTTTGCCCCTGTGTGAGGGATTTGGGGTGGCAAGCTACGTAGGCAATTTACAAATACTCAGTTTAGCCTCAGAGTCCTGCTTGGCACAGCTGAGCATGTAAGAACCAAGTTCCCACTCCTTGGAGTTTTAAATTGGCCAGGCCAGCTCTTTTCCGAGTCTCAGCCTTGGTCAAAGCAGACTCTGTGCCACCTGCCCTGATGCCGTGTGACCTGTGGGGCTGGCTGCTCCGGGCTTCCTCTCTCTCCTGCAGCCGGGCCGAGTGCCAGCAGCCTCTGCTTTCCGCTGGAGTCCTTCCTGTCTCCCAACGGCTTCCTCGTCTCACCATCCCTGCCCCATAAAGACTTGTCTGGCTTGCAGCGTCCCAGCCTCCAAATCTCCTGCTACCAACTGCTCCACTCTTCTACACTTCCACCCCACCTTGGTTGTCTTTTTCAACTAACTTCTGGAACATTCTAAAACCAGCATACTTCCCCACTGCACACACATGCACACCATATTTGCCTATACCAAGTTTGAAGAGACTTTTCTCTGCTTTATAAATGGGCTCATGAATGACAGATACACTGCTCCCCTATGGTCTGTGTGTGTATATTAGTGGGGGGGCGGGGAGGGGAGTTTTCTTGGTGCCCAAAGTAGAGACAAGATTGAAGGATCTGGAGGCGGAGCTGTGGGCGGGAGGCTAGAGCCTGATTCTCTTTCCAGGCCTCTGTCCCCGGGAGGCCCGCTTGCCTCTGGGGCAAGTGTGGCGGAGCCCAGAGTCCCTCCTGAGGCTGGGAGGCAGCTGGAGGAGGCCCGTGGGAGCCACTGCATTATGGCGGATCCTGCCTCTCCTTCTTCCGGGAAGGAGTTCAGAGTCCCTCACCCACTCCTTTGCCCTTAATGTTGCCAGAGGAGGGAGGGGAAGAGAGAGAGAGGGCCAGGGTCTCTTGCCCCGTAGCTGAGACCATCAGGATTGTGGCTTTCTAGCTCTCCAGCCCTCGCTGCACACCTGAGAAGGCCCCCGGTCAGGCTGGGGCTGCTCTGAGGGTGGATGTGAATGTCCGACTGACCTGCAAAAGAGGACCTGCCAGAGAGGACCTGCCTTCCGCGGACAAGCCTGTCCAAGCCGAGTCTGTCCTCTGCTCCCCCCAGTGACAATGGTGGAGATGTGCGAACATGCCAAGGCTCGCTCTTTCAATCTTCCCAGACTCTTGTGCACCCTCCCCCACGTGCACACACACATGCACTCGTCCGCACAGATACACACGAGCACATGCACACGAGGCAAGTTTCGAGACTCCTCTCCAGCCCTCGGGGTGGAGAGAGGAAAAGTTCTGAGTCCTCTGGGGGTCAGTACCAGGGCCTCAGAGTACAGGAGGGAGTAGTTCCTACCTGGATCAATGGTAACTTTTACTTGGACCCCCCGGTCAATTCCGTATCTCTCAATCCCACACCAGTAGGTGTCTTCGTCGTCACTCCTGAGCTTTTCCATGGTCACAGCGAACGTGCGGCATCTGTGATCATCCTTGATGGACACTCGGTCCTTCTTCACCTCTTGCTTTGACCCAGTGGTTTTAACAAGGATTCGGCAGGAATGCCAGGCGTTTCCACGGCCCCACCACTTCTTGTAGGTCTCCCACCCTGAATTGTAGTGACACTCAATGGTCACCGAACCCCCTTCGGGGCCGCTCACTGTCCCCGGACCATGGATGGAGAAACAGCCTAGAAAACAGAAACTCAACATCCATCTCCTCCTTCCCTGAGTCCAGGGCTGGCCCGGGCGCTGCTCGGGGCTTCTGGCACCTCCCCGGGGGTTGAGCAGGAGCCTTTGCCCTCGCTGTAGGGCTCTCAAAACCCCGCAGCCCGATTGTTCCTCAATCCTCTGCGGTATTTCTTTTGCTGTCACCTCTCTTGCAAAGGTCCCCTTTGGGTTCCTAACTGCCCACACGGTGGCCTCTGCTCACTCCGCATCCTGCTGACCACCGACTACTGCCTCATTTTGGAAACTCTCCCCTCCCTTACCCTCAGGCAACACCTTGTTCCTGACCAGCCCTTAGTCCACACTGCAGCCACAGGCTCATTTCTGAATCTCAGAGCTGGTGAGGTAGACATCTTGACCCCCTCCCACTCCCACTCAGCGAGACACTATACCCACAACCCAAAAAACCCTCGCCCTCTGAATCCACACGTGTGATAAAGTTCCATGGAACTGAACACACACTCCTGCACACACGCAACACACGCACAATTTTTTTTTAACCTAAAAACCATGCTCTTTTGTGTCTCATAACTTTGCACAAGCTGTTCCTTCTGCCTGGAATGTTCTTGCTTCTCTGCTTGAAGGAGTCAAAGCCTTAAAATTCATCCCTCAAGGCTTGGTTCAACTATGGTCTCTTCTAAGGGTTCTCTGACTCTGCAGCCAGCTCCGCCCCTCGCCGGGGCCACCAGACCGCCTTGTCCCTGACTTGTTGTTGTGCTTACTACACTGGACAACAGTCTGGTCTTTGGCTCGTCCAGGGCAGAGACTCAGGCAGGCCGATGTGCGGCACCCCAGAGAGCCTGTTGCACCCTGGTTTTGCTGCTGTCTTCCTTCCTGTACTCTGAGCTCCTTGGAAGAGAGATTCTCAAGTCTAACTGCAAGTCAAGACCAGATGTGGAGGCTTTCAAAGGGTCCAGATCCCTGAGCTCTGCCATGACCGAGTGCGTCTGAGCTGGAGTCTGAGCATCTGTGCTCTTTAAAAGCTCATTGGGGATTTGTGCATTTACATATGTGTGTATATATGAGTGCGTATGTGTATCTATGTGTGTATATATGAGTGCGTATGTGTATCTATCTATCCATCCACTCATCCATCCATCTGTCATCTGTCTGTTGATCTGTCTGCCAGGGTTGAGACACAGTCCCCTAGATACCTAGTATCCTTTCTTTCCCCAACACCTGACTTAGGACCTGTCAGATAAAACTTTTTAAGCTGTTTTTAAATGAATAAGCGTATGGATGAGTGAATAGGCCCTGCCATTTTCCCCTAGGACAGACACTCTCCGTGTCCTGGCCCAGTCCTGCAGGCTCCAGATCCTGAAGCCTCAGCCCCACTCACCCGGGATGATGAGAAGGAGCAGAGCCGGGAGCAGCCGCATGGTCCTGCCTGCCTGGGTTCTCTCCCTGTGATCATCAAATGCCAGCTGCCCTCCAGGGCCTTGGACTGAGCCCAGAGGCTGACTGCCTTCTATTTGTCTAAATCATTATGTTTAGTTTCTCTCATCTACTTCTCTTAATTTTTTTTCCAGTTACTTCCTAGTTTCATTAATTAGGAGAAAAGCAGTGTCATCCTTTGGGAGTGTATGACTTCTGTGATGATGTGTCTTCAATGATTTTGCGGAAGCAAAGCATCCAGGCCTGGCCAGGGTTCCACTCGCAAGTGTGTGGGAGGAGCCGAGCAGGTGGCTGCCAGCAACACAGGGCGTGAAGTGCAGTGGGGCCTGGGAGAGAGGAGCTCCCAAGGCGGGTCCAAGGAAGGGACGGAGACAGCTGGATCCGCATGCTGGACTGCAGCGCTCAGGGCTCAGTCAGGCTCGCTGGGGAACAGACCCATCCTAAACCTCCTTCTGGGAAGCCCCACCACAGTGCATCTCAGACCGCCCTTCCGGCCCTAAGCCAGACTCCCTCCCTGAGCCTGACCCGCTGCCCCTCCCTCGGGACACCCTCCTCTGAGGTCCTGAGTCACTCGGAAGCAGAGGCTGCCATGGGAAGATATCAGAAGGAGAAGTGTCCTGTTCCCCTCAGCCTCATTTTGCCCAAGACGCTTCCCCTCTCATCTCTCTGCATAGTTCCCCTGGCTGTGGGCTGACGGCCACCTCACTGCACTGAAACTGTTTATTCTAATGGCTTCCTAAGTAGCTTTCTCCACTTCTTCCCTCTTCCTTCAGATGTCCCCTCCCTCCTCTGTCCCCTGCTCCCTCTCCCTGTCTTCTCTCTCCTTTGCTGAAGCTCTCTCCTTACTCTTAGCCCCTTGCCCCCAGCGTCTTCTGGAGTCTGTCCTTGATGTTATTCTCTCTGGGAGCATCCCTGTCCTGCTCTCTGGCATCACCTCCCGGCACAGGACTGTCACACGCACACCTCCTGTCGCCCCCATCTCCCGGCTCAGTTCTTGGCTTTCATTGCCAATGCCTATTGGTGCTTTTGTAGAACTTTTCACCCTGTTAGCAGCTCAGACGTGCTCAAAATGAAATTCCTTGTCATCTCCACTCCTTGAATTGTCTGTCACAACACCTGGGTCACGGGCCGGGGTCCTCCCCATCCTGCCCACCCCTGCCAGACTAGCCTTTCTAAGAGGACGCCTGTTGAGCCTTCCTCCTGACACCTGCCACCCTTAGGGGGCTCCTCGGGGGTGGGGGGCTTGAAGGTGGAGCTGCAAAGGCTTTAGCAGCAGGAGCAGGAGACCATGCGGTGGGCCATTTCCAGGGAGGTTGTGGGGGAGGCGGGGAGGCTGAGCAGCCTGTTTATCCTCACATTTGAGGGCTGAGCCTTCTGGGCTGGGGTGTCCTCGTGAGCCTGGGGCTTCTGCCTGCAGCCAAGAACTTATGGAGGGGTCGGGGTCAGGACTACAGGAAACGCTAGCCTCCTCCTTTCCTCCCTCCCTCCCTTTCTTAACAGTTTTAATGAGGTGTAATTGGGATAAAATAAACTGCATACATCTGAAGTGCACAGTTTGAAAAGCTTTTCTTGTTGTTTTTCTTATTTTTTTCAAACTGGACATACAGTAAAATCCATTTTGTTGGGTGTGTAGTTCTGTGAGTTTTAATACACGCATCGCTTCGTGGAACCACCACCATGAACATGCAAACAATTCCACCACCTCCCTCCATAGGTCTTTTACTCTGAATTTGTTTCTTTAGCGGCGGGCAGTCAAGCAGGTGAGGTTAAGACTTCCAGGGCTGACCCGCCCTCTGTGCCCCGCCGTCCCACCGTAGCTCAGCTCTCTGAGCCTTTGGGATGCATTCGGATCTGGCCCGTGTGCGCCACCCAGTGGCCAGTCTGTGACCTGCGCGATAATCTTCCCCAAATTTCTCAGTCTTGGGGAGACTCTTCAAGGTCTGACCCAACAGGCACAGCTAGGGGTGAGCCTGGGAATTCTAGGGTCCCTTTCTTGAGCTGCTTACCTTTCTTGATCTCCCCAACACCCCTTACCAGCTTTCAGAGCCCTCTACCCCGCTTCCTGGTCCTTTGGCTGGAAAGCTGGGGCTTTTCCCACCTGATATGCTGCATACATATGTCCTGTGACTGGGTCAGCCTCCAGGACCAAGCAGAGGGAGAATAAAGAGTGAGAAAATGCAATGGTATTTCCTCCCATGTCTTCAGACCACAGCTCCTCCCGTCAGAGGGGAGGTTCCTCCTCAGAGTTCCAGGTGCTGGCCCCCGCTGCTGCAGATGCAGTTGCAGCTTCTGTCCTGAGGCTTGCTGCTGAGTGGGTGGAGGGAAAGAAAACACACGCCAAGAAAACTCCAGGAATCCGCCCCCTCCCCCTTTCCCTTAGGGATCCCTCCCTCTGCTCTTCCTGAGCTCTTATAATCCCTGCTGAGGGTGCAGCCTCAGGTCGTGGGCTGCAGGGTTTGTGCCCAGGCAGGAGGATAAAGAAGGAAAGAAACCCAGAAAACTCACACCTGGATTGGTCCTGCCCATTCTGCTTTCCTTCCCTAACCTTCCTGCCACCATTCACTGTGCAGAATCCTCCGACAGCGGCTCCACGCGCTCTGTCTGGGTTCTTGGTTGCAATTAGTAGGAGAGATCTGTGGAGTGTGTTGACTTCATCTTGGAACTGGAAGCCTGCGGCATAGATTTACAAGAGCAAAAGGCTGGATACAGGCTCCGTGGCCATCAATACAGGAATAGTTAATCATGGTGAAGCCACACAGTGGAACATTAGGCAGCTATTCAAAGAATTAAGTGAACATACACGTAATGGCTTGGAAAGATTTCCATGGGAAAATTTGAAAACTTTTTATTGGCATATAAAATTCATACAGAAAGTGCACACATCAAAAGCGCACAGATCAATAAATTTGCACGAATGGAGCACACTCATGCAACCGGCACCTAGATCAAGAAACGCTCATTACCATCCCCCCAGAAGGCCCTCTCGTGTTTCCTTCCAGCCACTATCTATGAAGTCATGGTGTCACAACTTCCTCCCAGTCACTGCCTATGAAGTCACCACCCCCCTGACTTCAGCCTGACGGCCTAAATTCATTTCGTTGGTTCTTCAACTTCATACAAATGAATCACACAGTGTACGCTCTTTCCTTCATTTGATGACCATTATGATTGTGAGATTCACCAACATTGTTACAATGTGGTTGTATTTGTAATTTGTTTATTCTGATTATGATATAATATTCCATTGGGTGAATATACCAAATTTATCCATTTGACTAATTTCAAGTTTTTGGCCATTATGGATAGTGTTGCTATGAACATTTTAGCCCATGCCTTTGGTGAACATCTGTATATCCTCCTTAGGAGCATTGAGAGGGACCCTCATTTCCTCTATTAAGAGGAACAATTGTGCTGTAGGGCCAGGATCTCCTTTTAAGGGAATGAGGCCAGGACCCCGATTTAAGAGAAGCGAAACTTCAGTCAGGGTTAAATTCTTAGCCTTGGCAAGTGCTTTAAGACCAGTGTTTCCTGATCGAGAAAAGTGAGCCCCTGAGACTCGGGATGGCACCTCTGCCCACGCACTTGAGCCCTCGATCCGCTCCGCTTCCCTGGACCCTCCAGGTCCACAGAAGCGGCTCATCTGCTTGTTAGGAGACAGCAGCTCCCCGTGTTGAAGATTGTACGGAAGTGAAAGGAAGCAGACCTCACAGGACACTGCCCACCTGCGAAGGGTCTACTTCAAGAATCTGCCCTCATTCTCCCTCCTGACCACAAGACCAATAACTTAGGTTAAAGTCAGCATGGCGCACCTGGGGATATGCTGGGCTACAAAGGGAAGAGGAAACCAATATGTACTGGCAGGAACCAGAAGAGCATGCCTGGGAGTGGATCTCGAGGTACTGGCTCAGGGTGCTGGAATATAACGCTGAATTAGGAAGTCTGTCAACATAGGGGCACTCAGACACACAATATAGGGACACCCAACACACTTGCAAGCCTGGGAGACTGGTACTAGTGTGCGGCTGGGATGGTTCTTAGAAGCTTGGAAGCAATGAAGTCCCACATTAAACAAAGAAAAGATGCCAGAATGGCCATGGCAGAGCGTGGAAGGAGGGGTCAAAGGCTCAAAGAATGTAGTGTGCTAAAATGGAACTATTATATTTGACCTGGAAACCCACCAAATGCATGTTATCCTTCAGAAGTCATGGAGGACACTTGATTTACAGGAAAATAAGAAATATGCTGGTGAGGGGACATGAGCGTTGTCAAGAGGCTTGGTAGTGGCTGTCGTCTCTGTGCTGGGTCCACGGTAGGTGATGCCATGACATAACTGAGCTGGTAAGATCAATGGGGCTATGAGAATTCCAGAACGGCAGAGAACAGGTGGAAGCACTCACCTGTCTGGGGCAAGGTGAGCATAATTAGTGGACCAGATAGCAAGTTCTGAATGGCGCCCACCTGCAGCGATCAGTGAAGACAACTAATAGAACAAGAGACAAGATCAAGATCCTAGAGGCCAGGGCCCGGCCATGTGGCAAAGTGGTTAAGTTCATGTGCTCTGCTGTGGCGGCCCAGGGTTTTGCTGGCTCGGATCCTGGGCACGGATGTGGCGCCGCTCGTCAGGCCACGTTGAGGCAACATCCCACATGCCACAACTAGAAGGACCTGCAACCAAGATATACAACTATGTACCAGGGGGGATTTGGGGAGATAAAGCAGGGGGAAAAAAAAAGATTGGCTACAGTTGTTAGCTGAGGTGCCAATCTTCAAAAAAAAAAAGAGGCCAGAGAGGTGACTCAGTGGCCATTTTCTTGGTTTCTGGAAACATAATAGAAATAGATACACTTAGCAGTTGACACAACTCTCTTATTAATTTTTTGGCCTGTGAGGTAAGTGATTATATTTGGGAGGGTCAAGTGGAAGCCCCTGAAATCGCCCCTCTGCTGTGACCAGAACGGTAAATCAAACATAACCTCACATTCACTGAGAAATACCGAGACTAGTGCCACCCTCCAAGACCTTAAGGACACAGGGTGGTGGTTCCAGCGTATCGCCTTTAATTCACCAGGGACAATGGGCTAGTGAAAACCAAAGAGTGGCCAAATCGCAGCTTCTGTGCCAATAGCGGTCACTTTACTAGAGCAGATGAACACAGCCCGGTGTGTTGCGTGTGACTGCTGATCTGGCAAGTGTATCCTTGTCAATGCCCGTCAGGAAGGAGGAACAGAGGCAGTTTGCCTTCACTTAGCATGGACAACAGTATACTTTTGTAGTCTTATTCCAAGACTGTGTTAATTTTCTTCTCTGTCTCTGTGTAGTCCTAAGGAACCTGGGTCATCGGGACATGGCTCAGGAGATAGTTAGCCCACTGTGTTGATGATATCATGTTAACAGGACTTCATGACAAGAAGAGACAGCCAACCAGATGTGCTCCAGACACTGGGAGATAAACCCCACCCAGATTCAGGACCTACCGTGTCCGAAGTTTCAGAGATCCAGTGATCTGGGGCATGCTGGACGTACCCGCAAGGTAGATGTCCTGTAAAAGATATTGCCTTTGGCCATGCCTCCCTCTCACTGACCTGCCTGATAGAACTCAGGGGAGACTGAACTCAGAGTCAGCAGGAGTGTGGAGCGTGTGGGTGAGGAGTGGGACTCGAAACTGCGGCGGCCACTGGAGCTAGGTTCGAGGCTGTTCCCCAAGCATGCGTGTCCCGGCGTATTCCCCAAGACTCCGCAGGCAGACATCCCCTCCTAGGCCAAAGGGCAGAGAGCTTTTTAAGTCAATAAAATACCAGGGCAAACCATGCAGTTAGAGAGGATGCTGGAGGCCAGGTTCAATTCCCTTCTTTCTAGAATTTAGAAGACTCTTCTCTGCCTGCTCACCTTAAAGCGTAGCTTACAAGTCAAGAAGGGATCGAAGGCTCAAGAAACTGGCACCATAAAACAATGATTTTACACACTCCTGCTCCTACTTACTCAGAGGCCTCGGTCAGCTATATTTTGGCTCACTCTCAGTTATGATCGGACAACCAAGAATTACCAGACATTTGTGGAAGGCTTGTGACATCAAAGAAAAGGACCGAACCGAGCCAAGCCAAAAACATGAGCACAGTAGGAAGGGATGTGATTCAGAAAACAGAAGAGAGTTTTAAAAACATCAGCGATCGGAGAACCAATAAAGGAGCTTTTTAAAATAAAAATGTAATTTCTAAAATAAGCATTTCATCCAAGGGTTGGAAGAGAAAATAAAAGCACAAAGACAAAACAGAAATCTCCCAAAACCCACAAATACAAAAACACAAAAGAAAGAGACCTTCAGAATCGATTCAGAGAGGAGACGCGGGGGGGGGCGGGGAGCAGGGGACAGAGGAGGGAGGGGACATCTGAAGGATGAAGGAAGAGGTTGGGAAAGCCACTTAGGAGGTCATCGGCACAAGCAGTTTCGGTGCCTCGAGGTGGCCATCAGCCCACAGCCAGGGGAACTATGCAGAGAGATGGGAGGGGAAGCATCTTGGGCGAGATGAGGCTGAGGGGAAAAGGCCACTTCTCCTTCTTATAATCTTCCCACGGTGGCCTCTGCTTCCGAGTGACTCAGGACCTCAGAGGAGGGCGTCCAGAGGGAGGGGCAGCGGATAAGTCTCAGGGAGGGAGTCTGGCCCGGGGCCGGAAGGGCGGTCCGAGATGCACAGTGGTGGGGCTGCCCAGAGGGAGGTTGAGGATGGGGCTGTTCCCCAGCGAGCCTGGGTGTGAGCCCTGAGCGCTGCAGTCCAGCGTGCGGATCCAGCGGTCTCTGTCCCTTCCTTGGACCCGCCCCTTGAGCTCCTCTCCACACTCCCCGCTGCCGCCTCTGCCCACTCCCCCTGGCAGAGATCCCTCAGCTCCACATGTGCAAACCTGACCAGGCAGGGATCCTTTTTCTTTCCCACATGCACAAAGGTCTTGACGCAGATTCCACCACATACTATACAGAATGACACCCTCTTCCCCTAATATGTAAAATGCAGAAGTAGGTGTAGACACAATAGGAAGTGATTGATTGAGAAACTCAAAAGTGACTTAAGCAGCTTCCCCCGAATCTTGAAGGGATTCCAGCGTTCACTCCTGAGCTTGGCTTCAAGTCCTAGAGGGTGTTGGGCGCTTGTTAGCACCAAGGATGGGAGACATGACCGTGTGGCTGGCTCCTGTTCTGCTCCTTCTCTTCCTCCCGGGTGAGTGGGGCTGTGGCTAAGAAGCTGGAATGACTGAGGCTGGGCAGGAAACAGAGAGGGTCTGTTCTGCGGCGGGGAGACACGCCAGGGGACATGGCAGGGCCAATTCATTCAACCAGACACTTATTCGTTAAATAAAAACCAAGTTTCTGCTATCTTACAGGTCCTATATTAGGTGTTAGGAAACAAAAAATATAACCAATTGCCCCCCTTTTAGGAGAGTGTTTCTCCACCCTGGCTGTTCTCCATAAATAGATGGACACACTAATGCGTGAATCCATCCTTGACGAACTTGTGAAGAGCACAGGTGCTCAGGCTCCAGCTGTGACCCACTCACCTTGGTGGAGCTTGGGGACTCGGATGCCTTGAAAGCCTCTGCAGCTGGTCTTGACTGGCAGCCAGAGCTGAGAACCTTTCTTCCTAAGAGCTCAGAGTACAGGAAGGAAGACAGCAGCAAAACCAGGGTGTCACAGGCTCTCTGGGGTGTTGCTTGACCCCGCGCATCGGCCTGCCTGAGTCTTTGCTCTGGACGAGCCAAAGAGCAGAAGGTCTCCCAGTGAAGTAAGCTCAACAGCCAGGACACATACAGAGTGCTGTCACTGGGGAGGAAGGACCAGAGATTAGAAGGTGTCTCTTTCTGGGTTCCATGTCAAGTCCTGGGGGGACAGCTGGTGCTGGATGCTCAGAGAAGACAGGAGCTAGGGAGGCAGAACCATCTGGCTGCCCCAGCTCTGTGCCTTCTCATCCTCTCAGGTGAGTGCCACTGAGGAACCGGAACCACGGGGCTTGGGGCAGGATGCAGAGAGAGTCTCTTCTTGGAAGAAGGTTATCATGGGAGGTAAAGTGACCCCATTTACTCATCCATTGACTTGGTCAACATATATGCAGGAGAGGAAACTCTGGTAGGGAGATTTGCACGCAGAAAATTTACCGGAGAAACTTGCATGTTATTAGCTTAATTTGGAAGTTAATATGGGTAAAATGGGTACATGTGTATTACTCAGCTTGAGCTTCCACAGTGAAATACCATAGAGTCGGTGCCTTAAACAAGAGAAATTTATTTTCTCTCAGTTCTGGAGGCTGGGAAGTCCAAGATCAGGCTGCTGGCCAATTCAGTTCCTCTTTTTCTTTGTTCCAGAATCTTTTGTGTAAGATAGACATTATTTCTTCCTTAAATGTTTAGTAGATATCTCCATTGAAGCTGTATAGGTCTGGAGTTTTCTCTTGAGGAAGTTTTTAATAATGAATTTGACTTAATTAAATAGTTGTAGGATTATTTGGGTTTTTTATTTCTTTTTGTGCTAATTTGAGTATATATATATTTTTTTTTTAAAGATTTTTTTTATTTTTTCCTTTTTCTCCCCAAAGCCCCCCGGTACATAGTTGTATATTCTTCGTTGTGGGTCCTTCTAGTTGTGGCATGTGGGACGCTGCCTCAGCATGGTTTGATGAGCAGTGCCATGTCCGTGCCCAGGATTCGAACCAATGAAACACTGGACCGCCTGCAGCGGAGCGCGCGAACTTAACCGCTCGGCCACGGGGCCAGCCCCATGAGTATATATTTTTTTAAGGAGCTAGTTATTCCATCTAAAGTTTCAAATTTATTGACATAAACTTGTTTAGATATCCTTTTATTATCTTATCATCTTGGTTTTTTATCTTCTTCTTATCTTTCTATATGTGCAGGATCTGTAGTGATGTCTCCCTTTTCATTCCTGATGTTGCGTAGTTAGACCTCCTCTCTTTCTATCATGAGTATCTTTCTAGGGTTTTTCTTTTTTAAGCAATTGTTGGCTTTGTTGGTCTTCTGTATTTTGCATTTATTTTCTTCATTATTTCCTTCCTCTACTTTTTTCCTGTTCTTCTCTTACTTCTGCTCTTTGTTATTTTTTTCAAGTTTTGAAATAGATGTTTGGCTTATTAAATTTACTCTTTTTTCTCTTTTCTAATATATGCATTTAAAACTATAAAATGTTGACTCAGGGTGGAATGATGTCAGCATCATAGCAGCGTAAATTGTCCCTCCTTTTTGCCCATTCTTTTTAACAACTGAAATTTGGCACCCATCAATGAACAAAAGTGCTTCAGTGGGAGTTGTGGGATCCAGCACCATACACCAAAGGACCTGGAGGAGTCTTGCCCACTCGTGCATTAGGCAATAGGCAGACAGACCTCGGTAGAGGGTGTGGAAACAGCAGAAGCCAGTGAACCGGCCCCAGCACCTCTCAGCAGCAGACGGGGAAAATGTGGAGAGTGCTGACTTGGGCAGACACTCACAGATGACAGAGCCTTTGTAGAAATCCAGGATTCTGGAGAAGAGATCTCAGCATTTTGTTGGATAATCAACAAAAATGCATGTTTGGATGCACTGGAGAGGGTGGGAGGATCTTTGCTACAGCCCCCTCACCCCCAAGATGGCACGGCACGGGGCTGAATAGTCAGTCAAGAATACTTTGACAAAGTTATCCTTCAGAAATGAAGGAGAAATAAAGACATTCCCAAAAAACAAAAGCTGAGAGAGTTCATCACCTCTAGATCTGTCTTAAAAGAAATGCTGAAAGGAATTCTTCCAGCTAAAATGAAAAGATGCTAATTGGTAACACGAAAATGCTCGAAAATATATGTTACAATCTTGTTGTCTTGAATAGGACTGTTTTTCTTCTACGCTATATCTCGAAAGTTTTGATTTGTAGTATTTTTCTTTTCCTTGTTAAAATATCTAAAAATTTTTCTTGCGATGCTTTTCTTCACTCATTGGTATTTAGAAAAATATTTCTTAACTTATGAACATGTGGAAATGTTTTAGTTATGTTTTGTTATTTTGTTATTCTGTCAGTTGAATTATAGTCAGAGAACATACACAATCATTTCAATCCTTAGAAATTTTTAGAGAGGTGTTTCATGGCTGATCTCTTTCACGGTCAATTTTTATAAACATTCTCTGCGTGCTTTAAAAAAAAGCGTTTGAATTTGTTGCAATCATGAGTCGCAACATGCTTCTACTCCATCTCAGACTGCTGCTGCAACAATCACGCCTGTTGTTTATTGCCAGTAAATAAATTGTCAGAGTCTATCACTCCCGTGAATGGCTCTGGCTTTAGTTCAGTAAATTTAAAGAATTTTTGACGGAAGTCCCATTTAAGTTATTTCCACCAATCTGGATGCCTTCAAGCAAAAGAATGACTGAAAATGCCACGCAGGCTAGTGTTGTCCTGGAGCAGGATGTTCAAAGAGAAGAGCTGATAAGGCATGTCATGGTTCTCATTTTTTAACTCTGGCTTGAATCCTTTCCTTGGGTTTAATAAAAGTCTGACAAGACACAAGAGGCATGGCATGGGTGCCGCTCTGTTTATAACTAACTTTGCTTGCTTCCATCTTACCAGATCACTTTCACTAGGAAGTTTGGACCTGGAATTTACAGCAATTCCAGGAGAAAATGGGCTCTGTGTGATGTGGATTCCATAGCACATGCAGACCATTTGGCATCACTGTTCTGGTCAGCTTCAAGGAGTTCCTGCCAGGGTGGTGGACTACAGCATAACCACTAAGAACACCTTTCCAGAGCTGTGTGATGTGGATGCTTTGGCCGAACCTCCCGAGGTCATCAGTGCAAAGTCAGGGCAGCAATCATTCTCCTGTGGAAATGGGTCCTCTGGTATTTCCTCCCCATCAGACCAGCATAACACAGAGATGGCTGCAAAAGGACATTGCTGGGAATATAAAGATTTATCGGCTATAGATTGGGGAGAGGGTGAATTACAGGAAGCTAGTATTGCTCAGTGTCCACATTCTTGTGTCTTTGAGGTCCGTAGTTGTGCTCTTAGGTGATTTTCCTGGTGGTTTTGACCCAGTAGAATTTTGAAGGACAAAAGGTCTGTCTTGTGGAAAGTGCATTCCTTCCTCGACTGCTATTCACCTCAGCAGGCGCTTGGATTTATTGGAGCTACTCACAATGCAGGAGGCCGTGGCCCTGCCCTCAGGGGAGGAGGTGACAGGTACATGGGTTTGTGTTTTCCAGGCTCATTTGACATCAGGGGTCCAAAAGTGATGAGAGGTCCAGAGCGGGGCTCGTTGACTGTGCGGTGTCGCTATGGCCAAGGATGGAAGACCCACAGGAAGTGGTGGTGTCGAGGAGTTGATTGGGCTAGCTGCAAGATCCTTGTTATAACCACTGGATCAGAGCAGGAGGTGAAGCGGGACCGTGTGTCCATCAGGGACGATCAGAGAAACCTCACGTTCACCGTGACCATGGAGGAGCTCAGGCGAGACGATGAAGACACTTACTGGTGTGGGATTGAGAGAACTGGAACTGACCCGGGATTCCAAGTTAAAGTGACCATTGACCCAGGTAAGAGTGTGTGTTTGGATGTGTCTCTTCAGGGCCTGCTCTGTTCTGGTCCCTGAGGTCCCTCTCCAGTGACTCAGCTGTCACTCAGAGTGAACTGTCATAGAGGGCGCTTGAGTCCTGAGGTCTCCCTGACTGACCGCCTGGGATCGGGAGGGGCAGGGCCTCTCTAGATGCTCTCCTGGCTCCCAGGGCCTCCTCCAGGATGGGCTCAATCCTTTCTAGGCACATGCTTTTCCTCTGCACAGCTCAGTGCCTGAGTCTATTGCCTGTAGAGATCAAGGCGATGGTCCCAGCTTCAGCCCATGGGCCAAAGGCACCCTCTTCCATGGGACCCAGAGACCCCACCCAACAACTGCCAATGCTCTTCTGGGACCTCTAGAGCTCAGATGTCCCTGCTCTTTGTGGAGTTTGGGGCTGGGACTTCATAGCTGCTGTCCCCATTCCATATCTAGTCTCGGGGGAAAGAGGTCCAGCACAGTCGTGATGCTGTAGTTAATTGCTGAGGTCTGGAAAGACCTCCACAGTCGAAAGGCTGCATTTCTGGTGCCTGAAATCCCATCACGAGCTATTCATACGTCTGGACTTAGTGATGTTCTCTTCCTAAGTCCTTCTCGAATGCAAGCACTCCTGGGAGGGGCAGTTCAGAGGTCCCAGTGCCTCAATTTTCAGAAGTCCCTGTTGGGCTCTGGTTCTGCTGACCCTCAGACAGACAGTACCAGCTCACGGCACACTTGTGGCAAAGGGGGAGCACATGTCACAATGTCCCCATCACCCCTGTGAGGTATGTTATACTGGCAAAGCGCAGCACAGTCGTCATCTCATAGAATCCTGACAATATTCCTGAGAAGTAGCTGTGCCCATCGTGGAAGCTTAATAACTTGCCCAAAGTAAAATATCTTCCTGAACCTTATGATTTTGTTCGGGGCTGGTCCTGACCTTAGACGTCACAGATCTTGCGTGTGTTGGCCACTGGGCAAGCCCCTATTGTGCTCCTGTCCTTGCTGGATAAATAAGACAGGGTGACGCATTGGCTGAGCCCTTGTCATGAGCAGCAGGAATGTTTAAGTCCAGCTGAACTCCAGCTCCCTCGTCCTGAGCCATCCTGGGCCCCCTCTCACCTTCCAGGGCCTGCTCAACGTCCTCCCTGGACCCGTGCCCAGCCCCACCTGCCTCTGAGGCTCTGCGTCTCCTGGAGGCCATGGAGATATGAGCGGTCCAGGCTATCAGCCCCTCCCCATGGCCCTGCTCCAGGCTCCTCAGGCCAGGGCAGCCCTCAGGCCCCCAGACTCAGAGCCACGTGCAGGGCTGCAGGTGTGTTAGCAGGCAGAGTAGTGTGTAATCTGGTCTGTATGCCCAGCGCCAACTACAGTGTCCGCCATGTCCACAGCACCAGTCACCCCAGAAGAGACCCGAGTCTCCCCAACTGTGACCAGCCACCACTCCGAGAGCAGGTAAGCCAGCTCTGATGCTGCTGTTCCCTGTGCCCACTTGGCCCAAACTCTTCCAATAGGGAGACCCTTTGTGGTCCCAGGTCCCAGCCAGAGCTTGTCTCTGGACCCTCAGGCTCCTTCGAGAGGCTGATGCTGTGGGGGGCTCTTCCCACTTGCTCTCAGGTGGCACAGTGTCCTTAGCAATCCCCAGATCCTTCCTCCTGGAGCTCAGTGCAATTTGTAGGTCTGTTGGATGATTCATTCATCCATCCCGTTTGTACTGAGTAACTTCTCCATGGCTGGCACCGTATCCAGCTTCGGGGACAGAGACATGGAGCATCCCCCTTGGAACTCAGAGATCAAGTGCTCAGTGTGGGAGACTGACAAGCAGGCAGTCAGTGCAGATGGCATGGCCAGTGTGTGTGGGCACAGGGGTTGTGGGGACACAGGGATGATGGCTCTCGGTCCCAAGTGTGGGAGAACAGGGAGGGCCTGGGGAAGACCTCTTTCCCTTGGTTACTGTTATGGCAAGAACAATGACACTGATATTTCCTTGTGTCTCTAGAGCATGTGGCAGCTCACAGAGGGCTTTCCTGCCCATTATTCTATCAGTTCTTTGACCTGGCCTACCCCACCTCATGAGGAGCAAAAGGCAGACATGCATGCTCCCATTTTACAGAGGAAGAAACTGAGCCTCACTCATGCTTCTTAGCGCCCTGCCCAGCTATTGAAGGCAGAGGAGCTTTCTAGAAGCTCAGGGGCCCTTTCATTTCTTCCTTTTACTCTCCTTGGCCCTCTTGACTTTGTTTCTAGATCTGCCGCGATCTCCTACTGCTGGGCCTTCCCACAGAATTCCCTAGGGGGATCCCCAGTCTTTATACCCCCAGGGATCCCTTTCCTTCCATTTTTCCATTTGTTTTCTGTTTTGAAAGTTCCTTTCTACCAAACTGCTTTCAATAACTAATAGCTAAGGTGTTTCTTCATTTTATGAATCAAAGGCATATGTAAGTGCCAGTTAGGGTCTTTGGTCAGCATGAGATGGATAATTCATTCATTTATTCAACAAATAACCCTTGAGGACCCATTCATGCCCAGCATCGTGTTAGAGAGATGAAAGGATACTGGGATGAGCAAATAATCAAGCTGTCTACCCCCAGGTACTTACAATCAAGAGATGATTAGTGTACCAAATAGAGTTAATTAATTAATTGATTGATGAATGCATTCTGCAATCTTCCGCGAATAGCGATGAATAGGAGGTAGTCCTTGTATCAGTCAGCTCGGGCTATAACAATGGGCCACAGGCTGGGCGGCTTCGACAACAGACGTTTATTTTTGCGCAGCTCTGGAAGCCAGAAGTCTGAGATCAAGGTGCCGGCAGGGGTGACTCCTTTAAGGCCATCTTCTCCCTGTGTCTGCACATGGTTTCCCCTCTATGTGTGTCTATGTCCTACTCTCTTATTCTTCTCATAAGGACTCCAGTTGTTTCCCTCCCAATAGAGCAAGCGAGAGGGAGACAGTAAGAAATGAGGAAGGAGAGTTTGTGGGGAGTGGAGGCCATTGTCAGGGCCGTTGTGGGGTCCCAGGCTTGCCCTCACATAGATTCTGGGAACCCAGGACCTGGGCACAGGGGGAGCTGAGAAGAGGGAGCCTGGGAGGCAGATCATTTCCTGTCACCATGTCCCTCCCGCAGGTCCCTGCTCAGCAGCGTCCACTTCCTGCTGCTGCTCTTCCTGGAGGTGCCCCTGCTCCTGACCATGCTCAGTGCTGTCCTCTGGGTGAACAGACCTCAGAGAAGCTCCTGGGGGACGCAGAGTCAGCTGGGTCATGAGAACCAGTAACCCCTATGCTCATCGATGTCTTGTCCAGACAGAAAGACCCCCAAACAGAAGAAAAAGAAATTTTTGTCAGGAAATGACTGTGGTGAGCAGTGACTGTTTCCAGAGGCAGCGTGGCAAACAGTCCCATGGGCCACAGGAACCCACAGCTGTGATGCCTGGGCCTCTGGGACTCTCTCTGGTCTCTCTCTTCTCTGCAAAGTCCCCGCCTTCCTTCTTCCTGAGGCCTCCAATGCAGTAGAAAATACGGCTAGAAACACTTAGAGAATGCCTTTCCCCAGGGCCCCAATGCTTTGGAGGACGAACATCATCTCAAGTCTGGGAGCCACCTGCAACGTTAACGGACTTTCTTTTGCATTCCATGGGGTTCAGGGCTCCAGCTAATAATGGGTTTCAAACTTCTAGACCCCATGAAAATGGAAAAACTGAACTAAACCCTGGTAATATGCCAACCACGAGTGAAGACCTGAGGACTAGAGTTCCCCGCCCTGATGCATTTGTGCCCCTTGTGGGGAAGGAAATCCTGGCCCCAGCTCCTTCCCTCACCTCCTGGACGCCGCACTCCTGAAGATGAGATGGCATCACGTCCCCTCAATGTCACCATAACTCGTCCTGTTAGTATCTCCAAATTTTCTTCCCTCTTTTGAGAGTATTCAGTTTGGCTGCCACTCTCATTTTGGGGCACACAGGGAGATAAGCCACGCATTTTGGGGACTGTGGAGTAATCCGTGAATCAGACGCTGAAGCTATTACAGATCTGGCAACTGTGAGCCAGGGGTGGCTGGGGGCTGGATGAGGCCGGGAGCTGTCTCCTTAGCCTTCTAAAGAGCCCTAGACTAAGGTCCTGGATGTGGATGCAAGCTTCTCCCAAGGGTTGACTGTGGAGGAAGAGAGGCGGACACCAGTAAGCTGCTCCATAAAGAGAAAAGGAGAACTCTCTCCTTCCTCTCAAGTTCCCCCCCTGGACTTTTACTGCCGGGCAGCTTCAAGACCAAAAAAGGGGACCACTAGAGCAGAGGGACAGCCGACCAGGGGCAGGAGAAGCAGCCTCATCTGATTCTATCTGTATCCTTGAACTTCTGTACCTTCAGAATATTCTAGGTGTGGATCATCAAGTGACAGTTTTTTTTCCTGGGACACTGTGGGTTTTTCAGTTGCGGACTGCAAGATCTCTTTATTTCAGGATAGTTTTTCATTCAATTAAATTATTTTTACTTTTGGCCTATTTCTTCTCTTCTTAGAGAACGGCCAGTGTCCTTTCGTGGAATCAGCTTTCTCTCTCTCCTGTACCCAAGTCTGTGTCTCCAAGCGTTTTTCTATTGTGTTCATTTAGTCTTCACCTTACGAATTCCCAAAAGTCATCACATTTCTGCACTCTCAGTTTTGTGCTTCTTTCCCTGGGATCTTTCTCCCAGCACGCGAACTTAACCACTCAGCCATGGGGCCAGCCCCTCAATAGAATTTTATAGAAATTTTTTAGCTCTCCCACATTGTTTTTAAGTTCGTTCATAACCTTTTTAATATTTTTCTTTGCAATTGTAAATCCTTTCCCCCAGTGAATTGTCTAAGTGGTCTGTTGCTGATACATAAAAATGCTATCAATTTTAATGTATTTTTCTGGAAAGGGCCAACTTACTGAAACTCTTTGGTTGGTTGGTTGGTTTGAAATAGTTTGTATTGACTCTCTTTGCTAAGTGATTAGAGCAAATACATTAATAATGGCTCATCTCTGTCTCTGAGGATCTCCCTGCCCCACTCTGGTGTGGGGCCTCTGTGGCCCTGTTTGTCTTATGTAACATGCCAGCACCCTCCACAACAGCCACAGGACAAGGAGCTGGACTATTCTGAGCTCTGTTGATGTTCCTGGACTTAATTTTAAGAAGAATAGGAGCCATTGAAAGGTGTGGTTGTTGTTGTTCTAAAGATCATTCTGCCTCGAGTATGGGAAATGGACTGGATTTGGGCAAAACTGGAAGCAGAGAGAATATTAGGGCACAGATGCAATAATACGGAGGAAATCATAAGGGTACCTGGACTTGGGTATCTGCAATGGGTGTTGAGAGGAGGGGATACATTTAAGAGATATCTGGAAAGCGCCATCTTCAGGAGCTACTGAATGATTGACTGCGGGGCACGTGGGAGAAGAAGGGCTTGAAGGATGACATCCGAGCTTCCGGCCTGAGCAGTGGGGGGACGGGGATGCCATCTACTGATCTTGGGCACACAGGAGAAGGAGCCAGTTTGGAGGGGGAGGGAGAGGAAGAATGCAGTTTGGATAGGTTGAGGTGCCAATGACACATCCCAGAGGGGGTGCTGAGTAGGTGGTTGGATGCATTGATCTGAAACTTTGGAAAAATCTGTGAAGAAATAAATGACAACAAAAATACTAGCAAATCAAATACAACAAAACATTGAAAAGATCATACACCATGACCAAGTGGGATTCATTCCAGGGATGCAGGGATGGTTCAACATCCCCAAATCAATCAACGTGACGCACCACATTAACAAAATGAAGAGTGAAAATCACATCATCATCTCAATAGATGCAGAGAAAGCATGTGACAAGATACAGCATCCATTTATGATAAAAACTCTGAATAAAACGGATATTGAAGGAACGTATCTCAACATGATAAAGGCCATATATGTCAAAGCCATAGCTAATATCATTCTCAATGGAGAAAAACTGAAAGCTATCCCTCTGAGAACAGGAACCAGACAAGGATGCCCGCTTTCACTACTCTTATTTAACATGGTATTAGAAGGCTCAGCCAGAAAAGGGATCCAAATTTTGAAGGAAGAAGTGAAACTGTCACTATTTGCAGATGACATGATTTTATGTATAGAAAACCCTAAAGAATTCACCAAAAACTTTTAGATATAATAAATGAATATAATAAGTTGCAGAATGCAAAATCAACATACAAAATCCAGGTGTGTTTTTAATCATTAACAATGAAGTAGCAGGAAGAGAAATTAAGAGTACAATCCCATTTACAATGGTAACAAAAAGAATAAAATATCTAGGAATAAACTTAACCAAAGAGGTGAAAGGTCTGTACACTGAAAACTATAAAATATTGTTGAAAGAAATTGAAGAAGACACAAAGAAATGCAAAGATATTCTGTGCTCTTGGACTGGAAGAATTAACATAGTTAAAATGTCCATACTTCCTAAAGCAATCTACAGATTCAGTGCAATCCCTATCAAAGTTCCAACAACATTTTTCACAGAAATAGAACAAAGAATCCTAAAACATATATGGAACAACAAAAGACCCCAAATAGCCAAAGGAATCCTGAGAAAAAAGAACAAAGCTGGAGGTGGAACATACAATGGAGAAAAGAAAGTCTCTTCAACAAATTGCGTTGGGAAAACTAGCTATTCCACTGCTGGGTATTTATCCAAAGAACATGAAAACATGAATGCATAATGATACATGCAGCCCTATGTTCATCGCAGCATTATTCACAATAGCCAAGACTCGGAAGCAACCTAGGTGCCCATCAAGGGACGAACGGATAAAGAAGATGTGGTGTGTATACACAATGGAATACTACTCAGCTACAAGAAATGATGAAATCCGACCATTGGTGACAACATGGATGGACCTTGAGGGTGTTATGCTAAGTGAAATAAGTCAGAGGGAGAAAGTCAAATACTGTAGATCTCGCTTATAAGTAGAAGATAAAAACAGTGACAAACAAACACATAGAAACAGAGTTTAGATTGGTGGTCTCCAGAGGAGAAGGGGGCAGGGAGGAGGGGGAAAGGGGTGATTAGGCTCATGTATGTGGTGATGGATGGTAATTAGTCTTTGGGTGGTGCACATGATGTAATCTACACAGAAATTGAAATATAATACGTACACCTGAAATTTATATAATGTTATAAACCAATGTTACCGCAATTAAAAAAAAAGAGAAACAAGAAAAAAAAAGAAAGAAATGATGTGAGAATATTGATGGTAAATAAGATTACGGATGGCATGAGACAGCACAATGGAAATGAATAGAATAAGAAGAGACAGCCTAAGATGGAAATCTCAAGAGTGGACAAAATTTAAGAGGAAGAAGTTTCCCAAGGTAGACTGAAGCCGTCAGAGAACTAGGAGAAAAACCTGAAGAATTCAGCCACAGAGAATGCAGGGCAGTGGGGGAGGGGATGCTACAAAGAGGTCAAGTTATTCAAGGACTGCGACTTGAATTTCACAGCAAGGGGATCCCTGGGGACTCTGAGGAGTGGGGGTGGAAGCCATGTTTCAGTGGGTTGAGGGGTGAGGTGGAGGATGGGGAGAAGGTGGAGACAGTGAGAGCGAGAGTATATACCTTTTTAAGAAGTTGCAGGAAGATTTGGTAGGGGAGAAAATGTGAAGTCAGGCGAAGTGTGTGGGGAAAATTAGTGTATCAGTGAGAAACCACGCATTGTCTACACCCCTGAGGATGCCGCCTGGATTCCCAATTCTACTCGGACGGAAGCTGTTTCACAGCTCTGCCTCCCTCGGCACGTGGACCTGTAAAGGTGTCTGTTCTTCTGACTCTCTTTTGAACCAGGTATACATCTGGCTGGTTCCCTCACTGATTAATGAGTTGAATGCAATCTTTGATGCATGCTGATTTTTACATCTGTATAAGAGAGATGATTTTAACTTTTCTCTGGAAAATCATCCTATCACAGATGTTTTACTTTTATGTTGCTTATGTTTAAGTTGGGAGAATGTTGGGTTGTTCAAAGCAGGAAGAATCCAGATGTTGTCTCCTCCCTGGGGACATGGGGTGGCTCTCACTCCTACACAGAGGGCCTTGCTCCCTCTGCAACCACAGTTCTGGCACATTTCTTATCTCAAAGTCTGGAGCCTGAAAATTGTTCCCTCTGGTCTGAGAGCCTGTCTCTGGAGGTCCTCATGGGGACAGTGGGCTGCACGGTGGACTCCCCTGGGCAGGCTGACTCTGTCTCCCTCCAGAGCCCCTCTGAGGCCTGTTCACCCAGAGGACAGCACCGAGCATCCTCAGGAGCAGGGCACCACCAGGAAGACCAGGCTCAGGAAGTGGATGCTGCAGAGCAGGGACCTGTGAGGACACAGTGACAGGCAGCGAGCTGCCTCCTCAGGTTCTCCTCGCTTTACCTCTCCCGTGTTCAGGTGATGTGGCCCCATAACCCATGGCAGGAAGCTTGGGAGGGACAGTGGCCAGGACAGCCAACCACTGAGGGATTGCATCACCCATCCCTTCAGTTCAGCGCTGGGCCTGAGTGCACAGCAAGACCCTGTGCTGCACGTCCTGGGGGGGCTGGGCCGGGTGGAGGTGCGGAGGCTGCGTGGACCTGGGAAGGGAAGCAGGAGGGAGACACGGGAGCCCCAGGGCTCCAGCCCAGTAGGTCCGGCTCCCAAGAGGCAAGGGCTGCAGGGCAGTGTTGCAGGTCCTCAGACACCTCACCCTGGAGGTAGGCCGTGCCTCCCCACCCCTCAGTGCTTGCGTGCAGGCTGGCACCTTCTTTGGGGAAGGACGAGTGTCAGCTGGGCTCGTGGAACTCCCTGTGGACAGACACACATCAGACCTTCAGTCTCTCCTGACTGTCCCCTCCGCACACCAAGCTGGGCTTTGAATCGCTCACTAGGGAAGGGGTGGGGAGACACGATCCTGTGGCCGAGGGGTCCCTGAAGCCAGCCTCAGGCCTGGGGGGAGCCGGGCGACTCCTCCCCTGAGCCTGACACAGCACCTTGCAGGCTAGGGAAAGACTTCCAGACCAGAACGCAAGCACGGCCTCCAGTGAGCATCACGTCCCCAGCTGCCCCATCCGCACTTGTGCCTTAGCCGGGGAGGGGCTGGCCGAGAAAGCCCCCGAGATGGGCCTGGGGCTCCTCACAGGCATTCTTTGTGGCCACGGTGGATCACACCAGATTATGCTAGAAGACACTGCTCTGGAATTTCCCCAGGAGTAAGTGAGCACAGGACGGGGTGGAAAATGCAACTCCTTCTGGTCTAAAGACCTGGAAGAGAGTGGCCTGGCTTTGTATTTCTGGAGCAGGAACATCCAAAGCCATGCACTGGGGTCTGGGCCTTCTCAGATCCTGGATCATTTCCTGTATTTCTTGAAGACCAGCCACCCTAGGCCATCTCTAAACACTGGGATGCTGAGTGGAGCCCCTGCCCCCAAATTTGGGCTGTTCAGAGAGGGCAGTAGAGGTGGCGAGCCACAGCAGCTGTTTTGGGGCCATGAGAACAGAGGGGGAATTCTGTCTCTCAGAACCCAAGACTCAGCTGCCTCCCTCCTTGTTCTTGGCCAGGATCCCTCTGGCCCCAATCCACTGTGTTATCATCAGAGACTAGGTCTGACAAAAGGACACACAGAGACAAGCAAATACAACACCACACAGCCTCTCAAATCACCGGTAACCAGAGCTGGACTCACTGGTTTTCCCTGAAGGCTTGTCAGGTATAAAAGCGTGGGTCCTCAGACCTCAGCCCAAGACCTTGAGTGGGAGGGTCTCACCTGGGGAGACAGGCACCACCACCTGGACCACAGGATAAGGACTGAGTCCATCCAGTCCATCCATCACCAGTCCATTTCAGTCCCTCCCTAGCAGGCTTCCTCAAGGTATGCATGAAGGTTCTCTGTGGTCACCATGAAGGTGACGGCCTCTGGACGGTCTCTGATGGACACCAGGCCTCTCCTCTGCTTTCTCTCCAATTTGGTGGCTTCCACAAGTCTCTCACAGGCAACAAGGTACTGTTTGCACCAGAACTTCGTGCTCATCCTGAATTTCTCCTCATACAGAAACAGCATGCTCAGGGATCGCCCTTGGTACCTGCCACCTTCTTGGGGCCCCTCAGAAGCCAAGGGCCTGGCAATCACAGGTCAGTGTCCTTCTCCTAACCCAGACAAGGGAAAGGGTCATGGTCAGCTCGCGGGAGGCTCCTTTCGATAGCTGGTACCCACCTCCCACTACGAGGATAAAGTAGCCCCTACCTAGTGATCCAAGGAGAAGCCACTGCCCCCTGCCTTTGGTGATTATCTTTGTAAACAACATCGTACCTTTATTGACAGCCACTGCGTGCCAGGCAGGCACACTCAAGTCTCCCTCAGGCATCTCCTGATTCTAGACAAACGGAGCTTGAGAAACCACACAGGTCATTTAGTCCACCCCCCCACACTACACCGGAGGAAACAGGCCAGACAGCAGGCCAGGGCACCCCCTGCCTTGGAGTGACCCCGGTCTCCTGGTTGCCGCCTCCTCCACTTGCAGGGTGACAGCCCCTGAGGAGCCTTGAGGGGACCTGCACCCCAGGTGTCCCTGCCCCAGGTCCATCGGGGTGGGGAGCTGGGACTCACTTGCATTTTCCAGACTGCTGGCCCGAGCGCCCCTCTCCACGGTGGGCACCACGACGAGGGCATCTCTGAGTGTGCCGTGCTGGCACGATGAGGAATTCAAGACCTTTGACAAATACTGACACAGAGAGCCGTGTCGTCAGCCAAGGAAGAAGAATGAAGACTTTCAGGCCAGAGGCGGTGGCAGGCAGAGGTCGAGTGTGCATCTCTGATCGACTTTGGGACTGACCGTCACAGTGACCACGGAGACCCTTCCTGAGAAGGAAGCGGGCATTGACTGCTCTGGGATTAGAACAGGACCGCTTAGACGCGGAAAGAGGATTGCGGCCTCTCCTATCGGCAAGGGGAGACAGGCGATTGTCCCAGGTAAGTCCCTCCTTTGCTCCACCCCCAGGATTGACTCTCCCAGTGCCTGAGAACTGAACAGCTGGACCAGAGCTGAGCTGCGACGACTTGAGACGGACTGTGTGTGTGTGTGTGTGTGTGTGTGTGCGCGCGCACGCGTGTGTCTGAGATCCTGGCCTCTCCCCCGGCTTTGACTGAAGTCTCAGCGGGCCTGGAGGATTCTGAGTTTTCTGCCTGTGATGGTAGTTGGGTCCTCAATTCTCAAGTCACCATTAGTCAGTCTCAAGTCAGATTTAGCGTTTTTACTAGGTGTCCTGCATTTTATCTGGCAGCTCTACCTCAGAGCCAGCAGGATGTGGGACCCATGTCGGGAACTCTGAAGGAGTCTCTCTTTTTCCCTGGGACAGGTTTGGCTTTCCCTGGAGGGGTTGTGGCCCATCTTAGCAGCCCAAGGCCCAGGGGCTCTCTCCAGCTGCCCTTGCACCCTCACGCCCTTTGTCCTCTTCATTTCAACTCTCTACCACTTGTGCCCGCCCTCGGTTCCTTCCTCAGCCTCCACGTCTACTTCTCTTCCTTTTCTGGCCCTGGGAAACCCCAGGTTCTTACATTTTTGGGAAGAAGCCCTTGTGAGGAACATGGGCCTGTTGACTTCTGTGCCTGCCCAAGAGGCGGTCCCCAATGTCCCTGTGAGGTTGCTGGGCCTCCTCCTGCATCTTCCTCTTTGTCTCTCTGCTCTGAGACCCTTCATCTGGCTGGAGGGGGCTCTGAGAGGCCCCTGACTCTCCCCTCGGGCAGAGGCCGCAATAACGTGGGCAAGCTCACCATTTAATTTTCAGTTTCAAAAAGCTCTCTTATTCCCTGAAGATTTCTTTTAAAGTCAATCCTATTTTAGTTTTGGCAGATTAACATCCCTTGTTTTTTGAAATATGTTAATTTTATGTTTTAAATTGTTGTTTTAGTTTTTTTCTGCTCCTGCGTTGTCTCTGTTCCCCGAGTCCTCTCTTCTGCGTGTTTTGGTCTCTTTTTCCACATTGAGACTGCTGTGTCCTTACGGAACCCCTCTTCCTCCTCCTCCCAGACACACAGAGATCACCAGTGTCCCCTGCAGGGAAGCAGCGCCTTGAAATACAGAAGTCGTGATGGTGACTTCCAGGCCAGGCCCTAAATTCTATCCCCACTGCATCCTCCACGTTCTCCCTCTTGCGCCCCCTGTTGGCCGGATGCTGAGAATCCAGCGGAAGCCCTAGGGGATGGTGAGGTCAGGTCCTGAGACAGGAGGAGCCCGGACCCGGAATCATCTCACGGAGGGCCACCCACCAGACGCCCAGGGGGCGCCTCTGTAAGCCAGAAACCAAGTCTGCTGTGCTGCTCCAAGGGGTGCTGTGCTCTGTCAGAGCAGCGAAACTAGCCAAACGGAGGCTTTTCCCAAACATCCTCACAACGCGTCATCAGTAACGAGCGAGAGACAGGTGAGGTGTTTGAAGACTGTGTGTCAGGGCAGAGTCCTCTGAGCGATGCCTCCCCCAGCCTTCCCTGGATCCACAGCCGTTCTCCATCCATCTCTCCAGAAAATGAATTCCGTGCAAGTTCGGCCAGTGGAGGAGGGAACCTAGGAGTCTAACTGCTCCTCGCACAGGCCTTCAGAAGTCCCTCCAGATTCAGCAAATTCCTCCTGCATTCACTCTCACGACCCTGAGAGGAGGTCCACTCTCAAGGTGGCGTGTGGGAACTGCCTGCGTGACCACAGAGCAGCTTGGGTGGGGCTGGGGGTGGGAGCCCCAGCGCCCGGGTCAGGCCTGGTCTGGCTACAGGGAGACGTTGCTCCCAGGACATCATCCAGCCCCTTCCATGAGCATCGTATTCTGTGTGGAGTCACAGCCATGCAGGTGCCCTGCACACAGTGGGGAGAGCCGGGCCTCTGTGCTCTGCACCCTCAGCCCCTGTCACTGCCTCTGTCCCCAGAGCTCCAAAGGACACCTGGCCCCCGTGTTCCCGGCAGTGAGTGCCAGGTGTGCACGATGTTCAGGACACATCCACCCGGGCAACCACCAGGGTAAGGGACCTGCTTGTGTGGTTCCTTCCCCGACTGAGGCTCCTCATTCATTCACTCATTCATTGGAGCACCCCCTGCATGCCAGGCACTAGTCTAGGCACTGGGTAGACATCAGTCAGCAAAGCAGAGCAAATCCTTGCCCTTACAGAGCTGACATTCCAGTGAGGGGGAGAGTGACCAAAGAAATCAGTGATAAGTAGCTGACTATAAATGCCATGAAAAACACAGTAAAGCAGAAGAAAAGGGACAGGGGCTCCTGGGGATGCGGTGTGGTGGGCAGCAGGCAGTGCTAGTGACGGTGTATTTTGTACAGGGAAGTAAGGAAGACCATTCTGATAAGGTGACACTTGTGGCAGAAAACTGAGGAAGGGGGGTGCCAGCCTAGCAGGGCAAGACAACTCTGGGTCAGTGGAGCAGCGAGTGCAAAGGCCCTGAGGCAGGAGCCCAAAGCAGAATCCTGACACTCTTCTGGTCAGCAGGACCCCTGGGCTCCCAGAATCTCTTTCTTCCTCCCTCCCCATGGCTGTGTAGGAAATATCAGGCCGATTTTAAACATCTCAGCTCCCTGAGATGGGATCAAGGGCTGCTTAGCGGAGGTCTGTTAGGCATCCATTCAGAAAGTTCCCGTTGAGTGTTTATTGGCACCCACGCTAAGCACTCAGCAGTCCCAGGACAACACCGCTGCCCAGGAGGTACACATGGCACGGTTTTGCCAGGTGCCCAATAGCTGAGTGTTCAGATTTGCTGAAGCCAAATTCCACCATCACGGAAGACGTTTCTGAGACACAAAAACACACTGGAAACGCTATCAAGAAGACATGCACTTATGGTACAATTGCGCTAGTTAATGTGTAGGTAGTTGAGTTTTGTAAGTAAACATATGACACAGGAACAACACTCTCAGCATGGTCAGCGGCCGGCAGTGTTCCTGCGGCTCCATACGCACGGGGCCTCCAGAGCCGGGCTCACGGCTGAACAAGGGAACCACTCTTGTGCCTCCACCTCCGTGACAAGGCCGTGCCCGCCTTCGCCGGAACAGAAGGCGTTTGAGTCCTGCCTACTTAGCTCCCGAGGGTGCAGTGCTGGCATGGTCCCTGTAGAAAGCTGAGTAGTCCCAACACCTGGAGCCCGGGAATATGGCCTAATTTGGAAAGAGGGTCTTTGCAGACTTAACTGAACCAAGGATCTTGCGTTGAGATCACTTGGATTATCCAGGTGGGCCCTAAATCCAATGACTTGTGTCCTAATAAGAGACAGAAGAGAAGAAGACACAGGCAGAAGGGGAGGCCTTCTGTGTGCAGACAGAGGCAGAGACTGGAGTGATGCTGCCACAAGCCAAGGAGTGCCTGCAGCCACCAGCAGTTGGAAGAGACAAAGCGGGATTCTCCCTACAGCCTCTGGAGGGAGCTGCCGACTTCTTGATTTAGGACTTCTGGTCTCCAGAGCTGTGAGAGGAGAAAGGTCTGTGGTTGTAAGTCCCCAGAATTGTGGCCATTTGTTTCAGCATCCCTGGGAAACCAATACAGGGCCCAAAGGTGGCCCCCTGCCCAGTGGGAACCCCAGGACTGAACATTGAGCGAGTTATGGCTGAGGCCACTCTTCCTTCCGGGAACACGGGCCTGGGCCACCCAGTGGCCCTCTGGGGCCAGCCTCTGCAGCCAGACCGGTTCCTTGTTCACTCAGTTGTTCATTCAACAAACAAGCCTTAAACACCAGCTGAATGCCCGGTGTAGGCAGCAGGGAGGTTTGTGCTGGACAAACCGGGCAGGACTGTTGTGGTTGCATGGCTTCCACCCCAGTGAGGGAGGTGGAAGGGCAGGAGCAAAGGAAGAAATGAACGTGTGACACAGCATGGGATGATCCCGCAGGAAATAAACGGGGTCCAGTGATGGAGTGAACAGGGGTGGCCTCTAGGAAGTGTGATCAGGGGCCACTTCTCTAAGGAGGTGACATGAGCTGGAAAGGATGAGGATGAGCAGGCCATGGGAAGTGGGAAAGGAGTGCAGGTGCTAGGACCCCCAGGGGAAAGGGCACAGGGGCTAGAGCATAAGGCTCTGCTCTTGTGGAGGCTGCCGCCTCACCAGGAAACAAAGGCCATGATACAGGTCAATAACAACACAGGTATTGTCAGAAGCATCAGACAGAAGCATCGCAGGTGGCAGGAGCCCAGAAGGGAGGGCTCAGGAAGGCCTGGAGTAGACAGGACACCTTCCAGAGAAGTGGCTTCAGCTCATCCTTGAGGACTGAGGAGGGAGTGGGGATGGCCGTCGAGGAGGTGGAAAGAGCAAACACAGTGCTGAGGAGGCAGGGAGAAGCCTGTGGGGTGCCCACCCTACTCCATCCTACAGACACCCAGCGTTTGCCCTGAGAACGCATCCCGACGAGATTTGCGGAAGCCCCCAGAGCTGCCCCCAGGAGCAAGCATTGATGGGCTCAAGAGCGCAAGGGAGGGCGCCAGGCTCCCTGTCCTACTGTGTGCGCCTTGCTGCCGGGGCTCATTATTCCAGGCCTCCTCTCGCTCTGCCCTCATGGGCCGGAAGCATTTTCCAGGACAGGAACCAGGGAGAGGAGGACAAGGGCCTGCTCTGGAGTGGGTAGTCGTTCCAGATCCTGGTCTTGACATGGAAAAATCCTAGGGTGCCCCAGACATGAGCCACCCCTCAAGGAATTTGTCGTCTACTGAGGGAGCTGGACAAGTGATGTGTTGGAGTGTGTACCTCTGAGGGCCTGGTGTGCATCTGGTTTAAAGTGGGGTCCCCGTGGCATTGCCATGTGCATACGGCCAAATGTCCTGTCTGTAGCTAATGAAAAGAAAACGCACACCTGTGTTGCTAAGCCACCCTGCGGCCCCTCCCTTCCTTGCCCTGAGACAAGCAGGAAGCCGTGAGCTTTCTGCGCTGTGGGGTGACCTTCGAGCTGAGCTAACAGAAGCCTTGGAAGGTAGGCTGTGCCGTGATTGCAATTACATGCTGCCCCGCCATGTAAAAGGAAGAGGATTGTGCTTCTCCATCCCTTTGACATCAGGCTTGGCCATAGGACTTGCTCTGGCCAATGAAATGTGAGCCTAAGTGACCGTGCCCCTTCTGAGCAGAAGCTCTGGGAGCCACTGTGTGGTTCCCCTTCTCGTACTGCAGACAGGGGCCGCTTCTTCTGTCTGGGTCCCCAAGAAAAGTCACCCACTGCAGACATGTAACATGAGCGAGAAATAGAGTTTGTGGTTACACCGTTCTGAAATGTGAGAGTTTCATCACAGCAGCAGTACCTAGAAAAACCTGACTCTACAGCCCTATGCACAACAGGCAGTTCTTCTGGAATGAGGCTGGTGAGAATGGCTTTCCGGGAAGCTCTGTAGCTGCCAACCGTCCCCTTCGCAGACTCAGAGCGGGGCGTGTTGAGGAGCCCTCACTGCCCTGCCTTGCCCCGTCAGGGCTCCTCCGGGATTCTGCAAAGGTGGCGCCCTTTCCTCAGACGCCAGAGCCGTGAGCAGCTCGCGGCGCTCTGCCCTGAAAGGGCTGATGCTGTAAGGCAGACAGTAGGGGGTGCTGGCCTGTTGCTGGCAGACGACAGTCACAGAAGTGTCAGGCCTGCCCCTAATGAGCCTGCCTGAGCCGCCTGGGCCAATGGCAGCTGTACGATCTGTGGAGGCAGAAAGAGGGAGGCATCCTTTACCACCCCCAGTTCCTGCTCCCCCCACCACACACACGTGCACGTGCACACACACATGTGCACACCCCCCCCCCCAACCTACTGCCAACTGCACCCACATGGAGTGAGCTGGGAAGGGCGAGGGGGTGAATTTGAATCCTGGGCTGACAGCGATCACGCGATGCCCCAAAGTCCACACGACAGCTAAGAAGTGGCAAATGAAACTTTCAGCTACACCTCATAAATCATATTTAGGGGGTACGATTTTCTTTTAAGGTCATGTTAAAAAGAAAATAATAATTTCCAGAGAAAACGTCACAAGGACTAGTGAAAAAAAAAGCCACAGAATATGAATATGAATCTTTGTCCCTTTTCAGGTACCGAAACCTTAAGATTTAAAGGGAAAACAGTTCCGCATAAACAAGTGGAAGCTAATAGACTGACAAATTCTTCTGCTTCTAGTGAACTTCCTTCTCCCCAGCTTGTGAGCTCTGTGTGACTAATACGTTGTGCAGGAAACCACAATCCAGCACTGGAGGGGGAGGTGTGCAGACACACACACACGTGCACACACACACACACACATGTGCACACACACACGCCAAACCCCAGGAAACATGGAGCCTCCCACTGCAGCAAAAAAGTGAACAAGCAAGAAGTGTATTTACTGAAACACCCAACTAAGAGAAGATATATGACGCTCGCATTCCAGAATTTTAGCTTCCCGCTCACACGAATGTTAGTTCTCGGGTAAAGCAGTTCAAATCTGGGTCTGTCTTTTAAGTCCACCACGGCTGTTTCGTGTGACTGGACGTATTTCTGGCCAGGTACACCCGAGTTCCCTTCTGACACGTTGAAACTTTTCTATCCCTGAGAATCTTGGCTTCTCATCTCACCACACAGGTTAAAGGTGAGACTTGAGGATGGTTTAAGTTCTGCTCGGTGCCAGAGCTGTGGAGCGTGTGACCAAGACAGGAAACCATTCAAGGCGTCTGGGGTCTGGTGAGGCCAGACCAAGAGCTGGGGGCTCAGAAGAGCAGAGCGCCCTGAGGGCAGACCCAGCCTCACTGTCTGTACCACCAATGGCCGGAGACATGGCTGGCATCAGGGGCTGCACTTACAAGGGCCGCATGCTTGGTTTAACGTTCCCTTGTCATCATCTTGAAATTCTTAATAATTCTGGAACCAGGGCATTTTCATTTTGCTCTGGACCCTGCAAGTAGCTGGTCTTGTCCAGAGAAGGCCTAGTCATGCCGGTACCACTCGAGACCACCCATGCCGGCCACAGGAAATTGGCAATGTGTAAAGGGGACGAGTTGCATGGAAAATCTAGATGGAAATTAGCCCAGACTGGTGCCAGCGTCAGCTATGCTGTGCTTTAGAGAATGGCGGGCCTGTCAGCTGTGGGTGAGTAATGAGAAGGTCGTTATCTTCACATGGAACAGAAACAGGAACTGCATATTCAAATTATTTTATGAGGATGAACTTCAGCAAGTTTTCAGCACCATAGTCAACTGGCCACATGATGCCCTGAGCTCCCAGCTTCCCCCATTTTCTGACAAGCTCTGAGGACAGAACCGAAAGGCTGAAGAAGGAAGCAGAGAAGTGCCAAGAAGAACAGAAGAGGGAGACGGCTGAGCGGACCCTCGGTGAGGAGGCTCCAGCCTCAGGCCCAGCTGCAGCTGGAGAGATCACCCAGGGGGACGGGGCCATGTGGCTGCCATCAGCTCTCCTGCTTCTCTGTGTCCCAGGTGAGCGGGGCTGGGTGTGGACCGGGGAGGTCTGCGCGGGCAGGTCAGAGTGAGGAAGGAGTGAGGGATGGCCGGTGATGGGAGGGGGAAGAAATAAAGACGCCAGGAAAAAAGGGGTGAGGTGTGCATATAAAAACCTTCAGACAGCTCATCGTATTTCCTCATCGGGACAGGACAAGGATTAAATGGTAACATGCTTTCCGTGCAGCGAGCTCGTACTGAGCTCCAAGTAAATTTGGCCACTTGAACCGTTATTACCATCGTTATTAAAACCAGGACTGCCCCCTCTCCCTCCGGCCCCGCGGCTGTGTCTGGAGATCCTGGGACTGGGGCGTTTTGCTCCTCAAGCAAATTCCTCAACCTCAGTTCTGCTGACCCTGGGGCTGGATCGCTCTGTGTGGTGGGGGCCGTCCTTCCTGCTGTAGGATGTTCAGCAGCATCCCCGGCCTCTATCCACTCGGTGCCAGCAGCAACTCCCCACCCCCGCAAACTATGACAACCAAAATGTCCTCAAACATTGCCAAATGTCCCCTGGGGTTGGTCAGTATGGCCCCTGGGTGAGAACCACTGCTTCAGGGAATGCTGGTGGGAGAGGGGGATGGCGCTGACATAGAATATAGGTCAGGGAGCCACGGGAGCTGTCGTGTTGGGAAATAAAGTGAGAAAACTCAAGGTATTTAAAATGAAGAAGTAAAAACTATGTGTTTTTTTTTTTTAACTTTAGAATAAAAAATAGCAAAGGTCTCACAATTTGTGGATGACAATATACTGCCTGGATAGCTGGGTGGGCGGAGGGAGGGAAGGAGGGAAGACTGGAAGGGTGGATGGATGGATGGAGAGACAGACAGACACAAGATAGATGGATTATATACCTGATCCTTTATCAGAAGTTTGGGATTTTGCCCAAACCCTTTCTCAGTGCCCTTGTCACTGGGTTAACCCTTTCCTGTCAAGAGCAGAGCAGACAGCAGCTGTTGCTTGGAGTAATGACGACCCCTTGGGGGTCGAGGCCCAGCGTGGCTCTCCAGGTGGGAGGCAGAGAGTTTAGGGGGCTGGGTCCTAATCATGCGGAGCTGGAGCCTCCAGAGTGAAAGGTTGGGGGGAAATGTCAAAATCTTCGAGGTGGCAGAGGACTTGGAGATGAGGCCCAGGGGGGCTCTGAGAAGTGGGAGAGGGAAGACCCTCTGGTGGGTCATCAGTGGGGAGCTGCGGTGACATTCGGTGTCAGGTGATGGCAAGTGTTGCTGCAGGATTCTGTCCCAGAAGGGAAATCGAAGTGTGATTGTCCTTGAATCCCGGCCTCTTCCTAAGTGTTCTCTTTGTACCTCAATGCCAGCTCCCACCTCCTGTGTGACCTAGACCGACGAGCAGGAGGTTCCACCTAGACAAGCAGGGATTGTAAGCTTGGGACCCACAATGAGCATCTGGGAAGGGGGCAAAACCGGAAGCTGCAGGTGTCCTCCCAGGAGGGACACTCTAAATACTGGGCTTCATCTAGTTTTTCCTGGTCCCCATTCTGATTTCCTGTTTCCTACTCCATCTGTCCATCCATCCATCCATCCATCCATCCATCCATCCATGTCTCTATCCATCCATGTATTCAGAGTATACTCAGTGACTTCATTCAATTCTTGGTGATTGATGGGGACAGGTGTCTCCTCTCAGGACTGACACTTCTGGGGACCCAGAAGCTGTCTGGGGCCACCAAAGTCTTCCTCTCCCCCTCACATTAGAAGTTGACTGAGCACACACAGGGTGGGCATGACCTCTCGAGTCCCAGAATCCTGCACCAAGCATCTCCCCCCATGTCTGCAAACAGCGCATACCTCTGGCTCCTGACCCCTCCTTCCTCTGACCTCAGGTGATTTCTGGGCTTCGTGGGGATCTGACACCCAAGGCCCATCTGGCCCAGGCTCTTCAGGGTGAAGATAAGGCTGCTTGTGTTTTCCAGGCTCTGTGTCTCTGAGTGGCCCCAGCATCGTGACAGGCACTGTGGGGGAATCCCTGAGTGTGCAGTGTCGGTATGAGGAGGAATACAAGACATTTAAAAAATACTGGTGCAGACAACCGTGCTTGCCACTTTGGCATGAGATGGTGGAGACCACAGTGTCTGAGGTAGAGGTGAGGAGCGGCCGAGCGGCCATCGTGGACCACACTGGGGACCTCACCTTCACAGTGACCTTGGAGAACCTCACTGCAGAGGACTCAGGGAAGTACAGGTGTGGGATCGCAACGATACTGCAGGAGGAGGGGCTGCAAGGCTTCCTGCCTGATCCCTTTTTCCAGGTTCAGGTGTTGGTTTCCTCAGGTAAGACCCTCCTTTTCTCTGTGCCAGTCATGAAGGAATCTGAGCATCCAAGGAAATTTCGACCGAGGAGAGGAGAACCGGACCTGGTGTCGGTGCATCAGACATTCAGGACCAAGTGTGTTATGTGAACGTGAGTGCGAGGGAGATGTGCGTGAATGTGTGAAAGTGTGACTGTGTGTGAAAACATGTAAGTAGGAGTGTGTGTCAAGTGAATGAACATGTGAGTGTGTGTTCGAGTGTGAATGTGTTGTGTGGGTGTGAGAGGGTGTGAGTGAGTGTGTGTGTGTGTATAAGGGTGAGTACGTGAGGGTGAGAGTGTGAGTGTGTGTGTGAGTATGTAAGGGTGAGTGTGTGAGTGTATTGCATGAATGTGTAAGAGTGAGTGTGTGAGAGTGTGTGTGTGACATCCAAGGTTCCTGCCACCACGCCAGGTCCTGACAGTGGCTGTGGGCCTCCAGGCTTCTGAGGCTGGTGTAGGCGGCAAGGGCCTGCGTCACGGGATCCACCAGGATCGAGGGGCTCTTGCGGTCTCCCTGTTCCCTGTCGGGGAGGCTCTGCTCCAGAGGGAGTCCCTTCTCACTCTCCCTTGGCTTGAGCTCTCTCAACAACCCAGAGCCCGGGGCCTCCCCCAGGGTCAGGAGAGGATCCCTGAGATGGTCCAGGCTCAGAGAGGGCCCAGATAGCCAGCCTTGTCCCTCTGACGGGGTGATCCCCGTTCCAGAAATCCAAGCCCCAGCCCTGGCTCTTCCCCTGGCCTCTCTGGCATTCCCCCTTTGGGCCTTTCCACAGCCTCTGTTACCTGTGCTCGCCCCAGGGGGAAAAAACCATTTCTGCATTTTCTGGAGGTCCTGCCCACAGGGCTGTGGGTCAAGGGAGTTGGTTTGAGGGCATGCGGAAGCCCAAGAGGGAGCCCCCAACTCTCTGACTGGGCTTGGTCTGTCTGTCTCTGTCTGTCTGTGCCTCTGTCTGTCTGTGTCTCTGTCTGTCTGGCATCCTCTCTGGCCCCTCAGCCTCCTCCTGCTTCTGCTCCGTCTCCCTCTGGCACTCTCGACCAGGCAGGAGAGAGCTCAGTAAACCCCTGGACCAGACAGGGCAGAAGTGGGATGGGGCACCTCTAATAGAGTTTTCTTTTCAAATTCTGCTGCTTAATCTTTTTATAAGCCTTTTATATATATATTATATAAACATAATATATAAGCCTGTTCTTGTTTGATGAGAGCCACATCTTCTCTTATCATTCTAAGGATATCCATTTTTTTTTCTTCTGCTTCCTGGATTGTCTCGTCTTCCTCTGAGTTTCCTTTTTCTCTTTGTGTTGGTTTCTCTCTTTCGTGTTGGAGCCTTCCTTGAAAGGTCGTCTCCTATGTGCATTTAAGAATGTGGCCCTAAGAAACTGGTTGTGAGCTCAGTGGTGAAGGACGGGCTTATGGAGGGCTGGAGGAGAGGGTCACCCTTAAGTGACAGCCCAGAGACGCAGCCATTTTCTTCCAAATCCCTAAGTGTCTGTCTCTGTATTTCCTTCCCCCTGGTTGGCCACTGAACCAGTGAGGATTCTCCAGTCTGCTGCTAATGTTTGAGGAGCTGGGTGGGCTCAGGGGTCTGGGGGGCTCCCAGTTTCTAGAGTGCAGATTCCACCCACCTTCTCTGTTTGGGGCTGGTGGTGTTCTGCAGGCACCAGCTGTTTGAGGCATGCCTGCTTTCACACTTCCCTGAAGTGGCCTCTGCAGTCTTCTGCCAGGGTGGACAAGGCGGTGGGGGGGGGGGGGTGTGTGTGGATGCGCTCGCTGGGGGTGGGACCTCTGAGCATTCTTGTTTTCAGCGAGATGAGGATCACTGAAGTTCTTAATGGCAGAAGGCGAGGACTCTCCGGTCCCGATTTGTGAAGTGTCTACCTGGCTGCGGAGCAGATTAGGATGGGGTTGATGGGGATACTCCTTTACCCTGGCCAGGCCTGGGTCTGACTATGGGGAGATGATGATCCAAGAACATCTGTCCAGCCTCTTCCCTGAGTTCCCCCTGCTTTGTGAAGTCAGAACCGTGCAGGTGACAGGTACTTAGCTGGTGGGGGTCATGGACAGGGCACTGGGCCTCACCCCCCGCTTTCTCCATAGCCTCCAGCAACAAGAGCTCTACGTGGACACCTGGACATCCCAGCCAACACCAAGGGTAAGGTGCCTGCGTCCCAGTGTCTTCTCCCACCTGCCTGGCTTCTTCCCTAGAGTAGGGCTTCCTAGACACAGACTTCCTCAATCATTCACTCACTCAACAAATATTTAATTATCTTGCTATTTGCCAGGAGCTGATCCAAATGCTAAGGATATCACATGAACAAAGAGGCAAGGTTATGCTCTCGAGGAAGTTTCTTTCAAATGGGTAGATTTAGACAATAGCCAGATGGATAAGAAGATAAATTAGAGAGAGAGAGAGATGATAGGGATGGATAGATAGATACATGATAGGGATGGCTAGATGGTAGAGGGATACATAGATTGATAGATAGGAATAGATAGATGATAGTTGATAGCAGTAGATGATTGAGATATGTGATAGGATGGATAGTAGATGATAGATAACAGAGGTAGATAAATTAGATAGATAGATAGATAGACAGATAGACAGATAGACAGGAGGTAGATAGGTAGACAGATGATAGATAGATAGGGGAAATATCAGTTAATGATAATTGTTATGGAGGAAAATTAAACAGGTGTTAAAGGAGAGGTGATAGGGCGTATGGGAAATGGCTGGGCATGGTGAAGGCTATCGAGACCCTCAGTGAAAACAGTAACAAAGAAACTGTCTTAGTTTGAGTTTCCTCAAAATCAGCTCCTGAGACAAGGATTTAGGCATAATTAGTTTACAGAGAGGTTATCCCGCGAAGCACAGCGAGGGAGCGGGAAGCAGGGAGGGCCAACGATGTGTGCAGCAATGGGAGTCATCACTGGAGCATCTGGGCTCAGTCCCACTGGGCACCCTCAGAGAGGCTGCGCTGGACGTTGCCCAGAAGTGTCCCACTGAGAGGTGAGGAAGCTGGGGCGGTGATCTACACACACCTGTCCCTCGTGGTGAGGGAAGACGGTGGGATTTGCTCTTCTTAGACCGAGTGAAGAGGGAAGGCCTCTCAAATTAAGCGACTTCTGAGCAGAGACTCGAAGGAAGTGGGAGAGTCAGCCAAGCAAGAATCTGGAGAAAAAGTGTTCCTGGGTCACTCCTGGCGGCATAAATTCTATAGCACTTCCGGCCTGCTCTGCTCAGCAAGCCACGCACATGCCTATAGCTGGAGACAGCCCTCAGGCAAAGAGATGCAGAAGCTTGATGCGGGAACCTTTGTTGGGTCTAAGACTGTCCACAGCTGCCAGGAGCTCAAGTGGGCAAGGAGGACATGGGCAGAGAACCAGCAGGGTTTGCTACAGGGGCCCGATGCAGTCTTGGAGAGGACCAGGAAGGCATCAGCCAAATCTTCAGGCTGCTAGCCAGGCAGAAGTTTGGGGAGGTGGAGAGATTAAACAAAGGTCTGGCGTTGGGAGAGGACACAGGATTTGTGAGGAGCTGGAATGGGGGCAGGTACTGGGACCCAGGGGGAGAGGGGATCGGCCATGAGCTGAGCTTAAAGAGGTCACTCCTGGGGGTTGAGATTGTTGAACTGTTTAAATAGAAGAGCAACCTCCCATGATCATGTTTAAGGATGAATCAACACTCTAATTTGAGTGAGGAGTGGTTATAGGGGACACTTTATCCTTGAAGTTGGTCCCAGCAAAAGCTGAGTTCCTGTAAGTGCTGATGACGGAGGAACCACCACATGGGTTCAGAAAGCTGTTTCTGGGAGCCAGGGCCTGGCTGGGTACCTCCATCTCTCTTCCTCTGCATCCCTCACCCCCACATCCCCATGCATCTGCTGGGTCCTGACACCCAAGGTCAATTCTTGAGCTGAAGGACATGAGTCTGTGGCCCTCATCATGGAGTCGTCTGGTCCTGGTACCAACCAGGTTTGATGCTGATAGTGAGTTTTGAGGCCACAGGACCCAAGCTCAAAGGAAGAGGGGGAGAGGCAGAGCCTGGGCCTCCCGTTGAGGAGGAAGCTCACCTCGGTCACCGTGTCCCTCTCACAGGTTCCTGCTCCTCATATTCCTGAAGGTGCCCCTGTTCCTGCTGATGCTCAGTGCCGTCCTCTGGGTGAACAGGCCTCAGAGGGCAATTTGTGGAGAAACAGAGCCAGCCTGACCAAGAAAACCTGCAGCCATCCTCGCCCATCAATATCTTGTGCAGAGACACAGGCACGCAGACTAGAGAAGAAGGAACTTCAGACCCTGAATCTGATATCCCTTTTCACCCTATTGCCAGAGACTTTTAAAACAAACTTTTAAAAATGTTTTAATGAAATATATCATATACACAAAAGCATCTATAAGATGTATATGTACAGCTCAAGAACTAGAAATAAACATGTGCATCCACTGTTCAGCCTAAGAAATCAAACATCACGAAGACCTTTAAGGGCCCCATATGCCTCTCCCTGATCTCAGATCCCTCCTTCCCCTTCTCCCAGAGTTAACTGCTATCTTGATTTCCTTGTGATCCTCATCCCCCGTTTTTCTTTCGTGCTCTCTCAAGGGTGTCATTGTTTCTGAATCTTGCACAAAGGAAATCGTACTGTTTCAAGCTCGCCCATTGATGAACAATGGTAGATTTCCCTCCTCTGTTGACGGATTGCTGGGAACTCCCTACAAGGCCATAGGAGTGAGCGCTAAGGTTGCAGCACAGGACATCAAGTGACTGTGCAACTGGAGCTATGCATCTTGAGGTGGGTAATGTCACGTCCACCAAATTGTAAGCTTGGTCAAGCGTGTCGTCTACTTCAGCACAGCGACAAGTTAGGGTCTCCTGGTTAAACGAGTGGTTCTCTCGTGCAGGCAGTAAGCCTTTGCTCCAGAATCCTAGGGGTCGGCACAACAGCTCTTCTGAGACACCACAGGGCATCCTTATCTTTCACAGAGACTTCTAGCACCGTGGAGCCAACCAGGTCACACGGCCCAAATGACAGGGCCAGTTTTACCTCAGCCTGGGTCTGCCGTAGAGCCCCCCCTTGCTCTGGCAAGCTTCTCAAGTCACCCCATAAGTGAGTCAGAGCAGTACTCCCCAGTGTGGAATGTGCCAGCCCACAAATTCAGAGGCCCACCAAGCTGTGTGCTTTTTCTTAGAGATTTAAGACACGAGACCAAAAAACTCATCCCAGACCATGGACTCCTAAAACTTGTGTGTATGAGAGAGGCCCCTGAAACCCTGGAGGGGGTGCCTCCTTCGGGTGCTGACGTGTCTCGTCAGGGCATCTAGAGTACTTGCTTCTTCCTACTCTTCTGACCATCAATAACGCGAAGCAGCGTGACGCTCTGTGGAGTGTCTCATCAGTCCCTTGGGACTGCATTGTGACGGAACAGAAGAGTCGCCACGATCCTGGCTGACTGCGAATGTGTTCTCTTAACTTCCCAAGTAAATGTGAACTCCTTCTGCTCTCCCTTCTTTATAGGGATTGAAAAGAGTGTATTTGCCACACCAATAGCAGCACAGCGAGTACCAGAGGCTGTTCTCATAAAGACGGTACATCGAGAAGAACAATTGCCATTGGGCTATCAATTGGCTAAGTTTAAGTTGGTCCACTGTTATATGATAGGCCTCATCTGAGTTTTTCAGAAATCAGACGGGTGAATTAAGTAGATGTTTTAAAATGCACCCAGGATTTCTTTTAAAAGGGTACGGTAAGATATGCAGACACGGAAACGATTGTAACGAAAGAAGAAGTTTATGCTCATAGATCCCTAGAAACAGGAGGCTCGGCACACCACACAGGGCTGCATGAGGCAGCACCGGGGGGGTCAGGGGCCAGAGGTAGAGAGAGGAACCGTGGGCGGGAGCCTTTACTGTGGTTTTTGTGGGAAGCGGTGGGTGAAGCCAGGTGAACAAACCAAGCGGTTGAGGATTGGATGGTTTGAATAATATCGGCAGGTTCTGGGCTCTAAGGGTGGTCCCAAGTGTCTGGCACCTGGCCCTGGGGTGATTTAAGGCAGGGGGATAATGTCCCAGACCGCAGGAACCTGCTAGAAGGAGACAAGTGGGAGTGTGCATTTGGCATTGGTTGGTTTGCATACCCAAAGCGTGCTTGCAGGCAGGTCATTTACTGTCTTGACGAATTAGCTAACCCTGGGAGGGGCAGTCCCTCGCTGGATCCACAAGACCCCAAGATGCTAAAGTATTACAAAATATAGAAAAAATGTAAACTCACATGATTAATAGAGATTAATAGTAGAGTAATAATGAATAGTAATAGTAGTAGTAATTAATCAAGATTAGTTAGTAGGGATATGATGGGAGCTCACTACTCCTGCTTCCTCAAGTCTTGGAGAGGGGACATTAATCTCCATCATTGCACTCAGATACGGTATTGCCTAACTTGCCATCTTGACAGCGGGGAGCACAGTTTCAGGACTTCTCTACCGTTATAGCCTTTACTCCATTGGACCAATGTGAGGGTTCTGCCAGCTCTTGAGACTCTCCATCCCAATTATGCCATCGTGGATCTGGGATATGGCCACAAGGTACGTCCACAGAGTCATCAGACACACCGTGAGACAGACTCGGGCCAGGACACCCTCTACCCCCGGCCTCCGTTCCACATCAGAGTTGTCCTTTTAAAAGACCACTTTGCAATTGGACATCCACAGGCAAAAAAATGAACCTTGACCTAAACCTCACACCTTACACAAAAATTAACTCAAAGTCAGGGCATGGACTTATACGTAAAACATAAAACTGTGAAACTTTTAGAAAAAATAAGAGAAAACCTCTGGGATCTGGGTCAAGGCAAAGACTTCTTAAACTTGACACCAAATCCATACAATGAAAAATTGATAAATTAGACATCATCAAAATTTAAAACTTCTGCTTTGCAAAAAACCCTGTGGAGAAGATGAAATGACAAGCTACAGACTGGAAGAAAATATTTGAAAATCACATATCTGACAAAAGGCTTATATCTAGAATATCTTTATAGAACTCTCAATAGTCAACAGTAAAAAATCAAACAATCCAATTAGAAAATGGACAGAAGATCTGAACAGACATTTCACTGAGGAAGATGTATAGATGGCCAATAAGCACATTAAAATACGTTCAGCATAATTAGCCATCACGGAAATGCAAATTAAAACCACAGGGACGTATTGCTAGACACTTATTAGAAGAGCCAAAATAGAAAACAGTCACAACAGCAAATACTGGCAAGATCACGCATACTGGCTGGTGAAATGACCCAATTATGGAGATGGAGAAGAGAAGAATGATTTCCAAGGGTTAGGGAGGGGGGGAAGAAAGGATGTGGCCGGGGCAGTACAAAAGGGTGGAATGAGGGGTCCTGGTGATGGAATTATTCTGTGTCTTGGCTGGGGTGGTGGTCACCTGAATCTATACATGTGATAAAAGATTGAACCAAATACACACAAACACGTGGATGAGCGGATGTAAAACTGGTGAAATCCGAATGAAGTCAGTGGCTTGCATCAATGCCTGTGTCCTGGTTGTGATGGTGTACTATAGTTTTCCCTTATCGGGGGACACTGACTGAAAGGTGTACAGGGGCTCTTTGTAGTATTCCTCACGAGTGCATGTGAATCTACAGTTATCTCAAAATAAAATGTTAGGAAAATCAAAGATCACTTTGACACCTCTGGGACATGGATGAGAGAGGGCAAGAAGGTCAGAGAGGGACCTCTGGCAGTTGGCCTGGGAGTAGAGCAGACTCGCAGACTCCAGCTCCCTGGGCCTCAGAGCTCCAGCGGGGCCAGCATGGATGTGGCTGCAGGTTTGAGGCAGGGACTGAGCTGGGCTTTCCCATCAGTGAGGATTGGTTATGAAGGGAAATCTGATCCTCTGCAATGCCCCTGCTCAGGGCTGCATCTCTGTGAGTGGGGACAGAGTGGGGTGGGCGGGGTAGAGGATTGGACTTACAATCAGGAGCCTGTGTCTAATGGCAGTGGGGGAAATGTCCTGAACTGAGACAGTGTCAAACAGGTGTCGCCAAACTTGCCTCCAGGGCAGTTGCAGGTATTTTAAACAGGAAGTGGATTAATGCAGGGAATTAGATACTGACAAGTGTCGGACAGGCTGAAGAAGCAGCTTCTAGGCTGGGCCTCTTGGAACAACTTTCAGAACTTCCAAGAGAGCTCCGAGGTCTCCACTGGGAACTAGAGAGAGAGCTCCATCATCCATGATCCAGGTTCGGGAAGTCAGTCCAAGAAGGAGTCATGTCCACTGCTTTTTGACATCCAGGAGGCTGGAGAATAAACACCAGAACTCTGCTTCAGGAAAGATCAGGTTTCCAAAACACATTAGCTAGCAGGAATAGCCAGAAATCACAGGAAGTTACCTAACTCTCGCCCTCCAAACCTTACGTGAAGTGTCAAACAGGTGCAACCCAGTTTGTATCCAGGACACCAGCTGCAAGGGGTCTGAGATAAGCAGTTTTAATGTTTCCACCTCCCCAAATAGAAGATGGGCTACACATTTAAAAGAAAAATCAGTCCTAAAAAACTACCACCAAGGGGTGCAGTCAACTTAAGCAGCCCTCACATAGCCCGGATTTTTGCTTCCTGAGAGAGGTGGGCACTGCGATGAATGCCCACAGTCAAAAAGAGAGACCTCAAATAAACAACCTAACTTGACACCTCAGGAAATAGAAAAAGCAGAACAAACTAAGCCCAAAATTAGCAGAAAGAAGTAAATAATAAAGATTAGAGCAGAAATAAATGAAATAGAGAATAGGAAAACAGTAGGAAAAACATCAATGAAACTAAGAATTTGGGGGTTTTTTTTGGTGAGGAAGAGTGGCCCTGAGCTAACATCTGCTGCCAATCCTCCTCTATTTTGTATGTGGGATGCTGCCATAGCATGGCTTGATGAGCAGTGTGTGGGTCCTTGCCCTGGATCTGAACCTGCGAACTGCAGGCCACCGAAGTGGAGTGTGCGAACTTAACTGCTACACCACCAGGCCAGCCCCATGAATTAGTTTTTTTGAAAAGATAAACAAAATTGGCATACTTTTAGCTAGACTTACTAAGAAAAAGAAGAGAGAAGACTCTAATAAGACCAGAAACGAAAGAGGAGATATTACCACTGATGCCACAAAAATAAAAAGGGTGATGGGAGGCTACTATGAACAATTATATACCAGAAAACTGGACAACCTGGAAGAAATGGATAAATTCCTAGAAACCTACAACCTACCAAGACTGACTCACGAAGAAATAGAAAGTCGAATAGACCTACAGCTAGTATGGAGATTGAATCAGTGATCAAAAACCTCTCAACAAAGTAAAGCCCAGGACCAGATGTTTCCATGAATGAATGCTACTCAACATTTAAAGAAGAATTTCCACCAATCTTTCTCAAACTCTTCCAAAAGTTGAAGAGGAAGGAACACTTCCAAATTCTTTTTTGAGGCCAGAATTACCCGGATACCAAAGGCAGACAAAGACACCACAAGAAAACAAAACTACAGACCAACATCCCTGATAACTGTAAATGTAAGTAAATACTAAATACTAGCTCAACTAAATACTAGCAAATCAAGTTCAACAGCACATTCAAAGGGTCATACACCATGACCAAGTGGGATTTACCCCTGGGATGCAAAGTTGACTCAACATATGAAAATCAATTAATGTGATACACCACTTTAACAGAATAAGGTTAAAAATCACAAGACCGTCTCAACAGATGGAAGGTGAAGGGCAGGGGCTGCTGTGGGAAATGGTCCCTGATGGGAAAACTGTGGTGACCGTCCCCAAATCATGGTTGAGGAAACTCTACTCCTTCCCCCGGGGCCTCTTCTCACCCCTTGGCCAGCCCCTCCCCCTCTGGAACTCCCACCCCAACCCTCACGCCAGCAGAGGCTCCACCCAAATAGGAAATGACAAGGTTGACGGCCCCAGGCGGTTGCATAGGCAGGAGGCATTCCTGGCCCCCTCCTGGCCCTCCACACCGGGCTGGTCAGACTGTTACTGCACCTCATTCCCATTTCTTCCTCCCTGGAGCCTTCATCCGCTCAGCATGTTCTCTGTAGCTACACTCAATGCTTGGTGAGCTCATGGGGACCAGTTTCTCCTTTGGGGCCGAACACCCGAGGAGGCGCAGATCCTGCCTGAGGAAACCAAAGGCATCCCCTTCTCTGAGCCATATCAGGGAGGCCGAGTGCCCAGGGGCCCTGACCTTGGTCTCCTGTCCCAGGCTGTCCCTTAGGTCCTGCCCTGGGTCTGGCTGCCTGTCCAGCAGTGGCTCCTGAAGGCCCTGGAGGAGCTGACCACCAGGGTGCCACTGATCCAGGCCCTTCTGGTGAGGAGCTGGGACTTGGGCTGTGTTTTTCAGGCTCTTTGACTCTGAGATGGACTCTTTGGCACTGTGATGGGCATCGGGGGCCCCCTGTGTGCGCAGCATCAGTATGAGGAAGAATTCTAGGCAAACAGCAAATATTCCACACGGGTGCAGAAACCCATGGGGGCTGCTGTGGAAGACGATTGTGGCAACAAAAAGACCAAAGACGGACCCAAGGAGCCGCTGTGTGTCCATCAGAGACCACCTGGAGGACCTCACCTTCACAGCGGACCATGGCGAACCCCACGGCAGGAGACTCAGAACAATACAGGTGTGGGATTGAACGTCACTGTGGGCAGAGGAATTGATCTTCCTGACCGATCCCATTTTCCATGTCACAGTGTCAGTATCCCCAGGTGAGACCCTCTCTTGCTCAGCACCAGGCCTGTCCCAGGCTGAAGCAGACACCTGCCAACCTCAGAGGCCAGTGGAGGGGGGCCATATCGGTGTCAGTGACTCGGACAGACTGCTCGTGTGTGTGTGTGTAAGTGCATGCATGGGTGTATGTGTGTGTGTGAGCACATGTGCAAGGCATGGGTGCATGAGCGTGCCTCTGTTCCTCCGCACATTGATCTATGATCCATGCCTATGCCCCAGCACCTGTGAAGGCCTCGGCCTTCCCCTCCTCCCCTCCCCCCATCCCCGCAAACTCTTACCAGTCAGGAGGGCACCTTGCCAAGCCCCTAAACCTCAATCTGTAAAAAGATGGAAGTGGGTCATGGGCATCTTCCTATCATATTTTAATCTCCAAATTCTGTTCTTCTCTGATGTTCTTTTTTTCTTAAATCAAATCCTATTGTTTCATGAAATCAATAATTGATCTTATCCAGCTAAGGAAATGAAGTGTTTTAAAACGTTTTCCTCCGCTTCTCTCACTGTCAGCTTCCTCTGAGTTCCTTTCTTCTGTTGGTGTTGGTTTCCTTTCACGTTGGGGGCTTCCCCACTTAGAAACCGATTGGACTCTCTACAGCCTGGGAAGGGCTTGTCGGTGTGTGTGCACTGGGAGTGGGGGGGTCTCCACGTGTCTGTCACCATTGCCATCCCCGTGAGGATTCTCCCACCTCCTGCTGGCTGCCGTGTCTGGGTTTGCTCCCCTCTCAGTGTGCACACAAAACTTTTAGCCTCCTGTTTTCCAACCCATGAAAACTCACCCCAGCCATCATCTGGGTCTGGTGGCCCTGAGGTCTCAGGACCAACCTCTCCCTGGTGCAAATTATCCGGATCTTCTGCCAGGAGAGGGGCAGCCGGTGGCTGCCCTGGCTCGGGGTGGTGGCTGGAAACTCTACCTGCTCTTTCTATCAGCTTTTAAGCACCACCACCACCCCCCCCCCCCACACACACACCTTGGGCACAGCAGGAGGAGATGCCCTGACGTGCTTACTGGAATGGGGCTGGGGCTGACCGTTAGGGTCTAGTCTGGGGGTTTGGGACAGAGGCGAGGAAAGAGGCCCCGCTGCTCCAGGTGCCTGGGGTGGTGCAGGTAGACATTGGTCGCAGGCCCCTTGCAGCCCCTTCCCTGAGTGACCTCTTCTGTGTGCAGCCAGAACCAGCAAGTGCCTGGTGGTTGGCTGTGGAGAACCGGGGAGAGCATGCCATGGGCACCCGGAACTCCTAATTCCCTAGCAGAGAGCGCCACGCACAGCACACCGGCCAGGAGACTCCAAGCAGGGGCCTGCTCCTCCGTGACCTCGCCTCCTGAGTTCCTCTAGGTGTGGCTTTTCAACTCAAAGCTTCTTCATTTCTTCATTCACAATTACTCCAAAGAAAACGAAATATTTAGGTATAAACTTAATAAAATACATATGGGATATGTATGCTGAAAATTACAAAACGCTGATGACAGAAATCAAAGACAAATAAATAGATATCAATTCTTCCCAAATCGACCTGAAAGTTTAATGCAAGTCTTCTCAAAATCAAGATGTCTATGTGGACACAGACGAGATTATTCTAAAATCTATATGGAAAGACACAGGCCCTAGACAGCCAAAACAATCTTGAAAAAAGAAGAAAGTGGAGGAGCCACTCTACTCTGTACTGAGCCTGCTTATAGTGTCAGTTACCAAGATATGTGGTGTTGTTAGGGGACAGACACATAAATCAATGAAACAGAATAGGAAACCCAGAAACAGACCCACAAACGTGTGCCCAACAGAATTTTGACAAAAATGGCAAAACCAATTCAATGGATGAAGGATCGTCCTCTCCAGCAAATGGCGCCGGAGGCATTGAGCATCTGTAGGCAAAGAAACACTTAAATCTTAACCTAAACCTCACACCTCATGGAAAAATTGACTCAAAGTGAATCATGGATGTAAATATAAGACATAAAACTTGGGATTTGAGGCTAAGCAAATAGTTCTTAGACTTGACACCAAAAGCATGATCCAAAAAAGGGAAAAAAGTCATAACTTTTGCCTGAAAAAGACTCTGTGATAAAAATGAGAAGACAAATTACAGTTTGGGAGTAAATATTTGTAAACTACAAATCTGATAAAGTGTTAGTATTTCAAATACATAAAGAACTCTCAAATTTCTACAGGAAAAAATTAAACAAGCCAATTAGAAAACGAGCGAAAGGTATGAACAGACATTTCACCCACCGGGACACACAGATGGCAAAGACGCGGGCCGGCATAGGCTGAGCGTGACAGTGCACGGGGGAGCACGGGCTCCCGGGCGCTCTGAGGTGGACTTCGTTACGACGGCATCTCTCTGTTGATACTCCCTGTTTCTCCTAGAAGATGCATGCTGTAAACTAGGAGTCAAGACTAGCCACCCAGGTAGATCCCTAATCCTATTTTAGGCCTCTGACCCATTTCTTGGGCCATGATTAGTTTCTGCTTAAAACTCTTTGACTGCGTCCGCCACAAGTGCCCCCTCCATTCGAAACTGCCTCCTCTAACGTCTTCTAGCTTATGTCTAAATGGATTTGTCACATGTATTTGGGGAGCTTTACCCGAGCATTTACCCAAGGAAATGCTTCTCTCCCTACTGTCCTAACCAAGCCCTCTTCACAGCTGTGTTTTTTCCTCCAAGTAATCCAACATCAGAAACACTCTCTCCGTAAAAGTGGACCCTCTTGCTTTCTTAGAGTTGGAAGCTTGTGTGGAGATGCATTTTGCTTGTTGGGACCCTTCTCTCATGTCCAAGCCACATGTCAGTCAGAGGCTTGCTGGTGGGGGGTAAGCCCAGACCCTTACCATGGATATCTGTATCTGGGGGCAAGCAAGAGAGGAGGAGGAGCCCCACTGTCCCATCTGTGCCTTCTCAGTTCCGTACCTGGGTCCCCCCAAATTACCTGCAGACTCAGCATTGCCCCAGCTCCAGAACCGGTTGTGCCCCAGACAGGGAGCAAACCAACACCCTGAGAAGTCCCAGCCGGACTGTCACCTCTCAGAGCTGCTCGCTCAGCCAAGCCAACTGGGCACTGTCGGTTCCCCAGGGCCTCACCTCCTGCATGCCCAGTGACCCCGAGTCTCTGCCCCAGTGTTCTTAGGCCCCCCTCCTTGGGTGGCACATGCCTGCAGGATCTGCCTTGTTTCTATTTTTGTTCTTGCAAAGCTCCCTACTCCTGCCCAAAAAAGGACATCAAACCTGAGCTGGAATATATCTCACTCAAGACTTTTTCCAAGGAGCTAGAGCCTTTCCTGGAGATCCAGCACTCTGTCTTGAGGGATCTGGAGCGTTCAATGATATGAACTGATACTCAAGGACAGAAGCTTTTCTATTTCTCACCCTCATGTTGTAGGAACCAAATTAACCACCAGAACATCTTGTGGCAGTTCTTCAATCCACCAACAGATGGCGCTAGAGGCCACTGGCACAGCTTCACCAAGGATGACTTCAAGGACTTCCAAGAATTCCTCTCTAACCAGATGACTTTCAGCTGCTGGGTCCCTCCTGGCTGATTCGAATATCCTGATCCTGGCCAATGCAAGTATTAGGCCTAGATCCATTCTATCCTGGCAGCCTTTCCTCTCCAGGCTGCGTCCTACAGCCTGGTCCCCTCCCCAGCCCCAGCCCGCTCATCAGCCTGAGCTAGTGAGTAGGGATCACCTTGCCTGCCTTGGGGCCAGCCAGACCTGGAATCAGACGTTCAGGGGCTCAAAGTGCAACCAGGGGTCTGGAGCCCAGTGGGCAGCTCAGACTGGAGTAGATCTAGGCCATGAAGACCCGTGCCCCAGGGAGAGGATAGAGCCAGGCAGGAACGCGGAGGACACAACTCGTTCCAGCCCAAGCCTCCAGAAGTATTGAGAAGCAGCACCCACACCACTCTTCTGGATTTCTTACTCCCTGGGAGAGACCCAGTGCTCCCCAAGGCCCCCTACTGAACGTGTTCGGCCAGCTTGGAACTTGGTGTAGTGACAGTAGTCAATGCTGCCTCTTGGTGCCCGTGAACAAGGGAAGCAGCCCTTCAAAGGACTAACTGTGATCAGTGCCCAGAAAGGACTGCAGAAAGCCATGAGGATGAGAAGCAAGGAGACAGAGGTGGAGGGGCCAAGAGAGATGGACAGGCGGAGGGGCTGCGGGAGAGACCTGTGGTTTGGCCCTGGCCTAGCAGCCCGTGAAAGGCCTCAAAATGGGTCTTAAACATTGTCTCTCAGTCAAATTATCTATACAACCACAGGGCTGTGTTGACAGAAATGTTTCTCCTACGTGTTTGTAGATATGTTTTATTCCTACTAAATCACGCAAATTAAATTTTTGACCCAATAATCATTTTCATAACCCAATTAATTACACTTTATGGTCATTTGTGGATCAAAAAGTTGATTTGTGAACTTTACAAGTTTAAAATATATCACCATTTTTGTAACCCTAGTTTGACATCTCTTTTTTCAAGATGCTGAGTGCTTCGAAAAATGAAAGTGACTGAGGCACCTCTGGACCTCAGAGAGACCCTGGAAGCCAGAGAAGAATGAAGCAGATCCTTCTGATTCCAACCCACAGAAAGGCAATAACATTCTGCTTTAACTTTTTCTTTGCTTAATTCTTTTTTCCCTTGTGAATGGGAGACCCAGTTCATTCCACGGAAGGCTCCCACGCTATTTAATGCTCAGCTTATTGACTTCCTAGGCCTTTTCCTCTATGTTCTCTAGAGCAGCCCCTTGGAACACAAACATTTCATCAACTCTGGGAAATGTCTGTGGGAAGACAGGCGAGAGGAGGGTCGAGCTGGTGAGGTTTGGGGTCTTCCTGTGTTGTCTTCACATGGACATTCCTGAGTTTGGTCCTTGTGTGCAGGCTTAAGAATTGAAGAAGTGAATTCACGTAGAGTCAAACACACATGTCTATTAGTCAGCGTATTCTAGAGAAACAGAAGGAACAGGAAGTATCTGTATATGAAGAGATTTATTATAAGAAATTGACTCATACAACTCTGGAGGCTGAGGAATACCACCTCTGCTGTCTGCAAGCCGGAGACCCAAGAAAGCCAACGGCGTCATTCAGTCCAAGTCTGAAGGTCTAAGAACCAGGAGTGCCGGGGGCAGGAAAAGATCCCTGTCCCGGCTGAAACAATCAGGCAGGAAGAGGTGAGTTCCTCCTTCCTCACCAGTCACTGTCGCTTGTGTTCTTTTCAGGCCCTCCACGGATTGGATGATGCCCACCTACACTGGGGAGGGCTATCTGCTTACTGAGTCCACTCATTCAAATGCGAATCCCATCTGCACACACCCTCACAGGCACACGCAGAAATAGCCTGTAATCTGGGCACCCCATGGCCGGTCAATTGACACACAAAATTAGCCATCACAACACGTACTCAAACCTAAAGCCAAATGCGTATTCCCAAATTACTGTTGCTCTTCCATTGTCCCCCTGTTGGATCTTCCAACCTATTAGCACAGCCAGGAGCTGGCAGAAACTACCTTTAGTTCAAGAAGTGTTTTCTGAAAAGGAAGATGCGCTGGGGAAGTGAGGCAGAAGGGAGAGAGAGTGGTGGGCGGAGCAGACTCAGGAAACTGTCGCTGGCTGTTGAGTTTCTCAATTCGGGTTACCATGGCCACCAAGTGCCTAGCAAACCTCTCATTCTGTATTCTGGGTCTGAAGCCTGGGCTTCTCCCTTGTGCTGGCCATTGACTACTCTTTGAAGAAATCTGGGTTCAGATCTAGACACTGTCACTTACAGTGTATTCCTGGTTAGTTCATTTCCTCTCTGATCCGTTTGCGAGGCCGTTGGGAGGAGGAGAGATTAATATACATAAGCTCTTTGCTATGTGAAAAGAGACCTATAAACAATAACCAAAAAAAAAAAAAGAAAATCAAGAAAACTTCCAGAGATATATAATTTTATATTTTGGTTTTTGTTGTTTAAATTCTTTTACTGAGGTATAACATACAAGCAGAAAATTATACAGAATATAAACACACAGCTCAGTGAAATTTTAGGAAGTGAATATGTTTGCATAGCCACCACCCAGATCAGACATTCATGCCCTTCTGTAGGCCCCTTCCACATCATATCAGGATGGGTCTATGTGACCCACAGATATGGCAGAAGCAGTGGCATACGACTTCCAAGGGTAGGTCACAAAAGATATTGTGCCTTGCTCTCTCTTGGATCACTCATTCTGGGAGAAGCTAGTTGCCATGTCATGAAGACACTCAAGTAGCTATTGAGCAAGGAGCTGAGGCCTTCTGCCAACAGCTGTGTGAGTGCGCCATCTTGGAAATAGATCCTCCAGCCCCAGTCTAGCCTTCGGATGACTGCAGCCCTGGCCAACATCATGACTGCACCTTCATGAAGGAGACACCCTGAGCCACAACCACCCAGATAAGCCAAGCTCAGACTCATGACTCTCACGAAGTGTGAGATACTAAATGTTCATTGTTTTCAGCCGCTAAATCTTGGGGGAATTTGTTACACAATGATAGATCTCTAATGTGGTTGTACTGCACTTGCCTAGGGCCAGTCTCTGCAGCCAGTTCAATCTTTCTTCACACAATCACTCAGTCACTCGTTCAGCAACCATTGGTTACACAGTGCAGTTGGGCACTGGGTCGTCCCTTGATGAATAAAATAGACCCAAAACGCCACTATGATGTCAGCTATATCCTGGAGGGGGAGATGTATAGAAACCACCAAAAGAAAACATAGTAACAGTGTTTGAAGAAATATGGAGAAAATAAACAGGGATCAGTGAGCAGGACAGGTAGTGTGACCCCTAGGAAGGGTGATCAGGGAGCCTTTCTGAGGAAGTTACATCCAAGGTGAAACCAAGAGGACAAGAAGGGGCAGGCAGTGAGAAGAGCTGGGGGAGGGGTCCAGGGAGCAGCAAATGCTAAAGCCTGGGGAGGGTCGAGCACTTTGGCTGGAACATAGGACCACACTGGGGTGGAGGGAGCAAGAGGAAGCTACAGAACGAAGCAGTGGTCAGGTCTGCTCAGGCCATGCAGGCCAAGCAAGGAGAGTGGGTTTCATTTGAAGAGCGGGGAGCAAGGAGTGACATTAACGACTACTGACGTCGGTTAAAGCTGTCCCTTCCTGATGATTGGAGAAGAGAAAGGAGAGGGCATGAGGGGCTTGGGAAGAAGAGGGATGTCACTGGAGTGTTGAGAGGAGAGAGGTCCTTGGTAACTTCGGGGGAAAAGGAGGAGGAGGCAGATTGGAGAGTTAGAGTCAGGATAGATGGGGAGTGATGGAGAGAATCTGGATCACAGCATTTGCGCTACAACTGTGCTAGGAATATCATTGCCTTTGATCATGATAAGATAGTGTGAGAGAGGCACAAATCTGGGAGACAGTGTTTAGGGGGAAATTGATAGACCTGGTTTGTGTATGACAAGGTTGAGAAAATGGCATCATTGGGAGAGACGCTAAATGGGTCCTGCACCTTGACCCATCACCCTACCATTTCCAGGGTAAACTGACCCTAAACCCATCAGGTCATGAGAACAAGGCATTCTAAGTTGGGTCAGATCTGCCTCCCCACCTCCTGGGAAGGATCGTCCCCCACTCTCCACCTTGAAGAGGCCCCTGGTCATCACTGTGAACCCAAAAGAGACACGAACTGCCAGCACCTTTGGGGAGACTGCCCTCTTGTTATATGACCACCCTCTCTGCCATTGGATAGAGAGGAGGGATCAGTCTCAGCCTCACATGCTCCCCAACTTCCCATCAGCATCTTCACCCTCTGAACCCTTTCTCAATATTCTGTCCTGAATCTCACAGTGGAGTGGACTTTCAAAGAAGAGTAAAAAGTGAAGTACTGGAGGGTTGATAACGGCTGCTCCACCATATGTTGGGGAACAAGGAAGCACACAAGGAAGGAAGCCGCAGCCTGAGGGGTTTGTGCCCTGGTTAGGAACCCAGAACCAAGCGAGGACCTCTGAAAGTGTTTGAGGTCACAGTGCCAACTTGTGTGACCAGAGGAAAAGCTGGGGTCCCACGGGGGCAGAGCTCTCCATGGGTGCCTGGAGCTGCAGGTTGAGGGGGTCAAAGTACCTCTTTGGTCACCACCAAGGCCAGAGAGGAGGGAGGGGTCTGGCCTCCGCTCCCAGGATTGTACATCCTGACCACAAGGAAGTGACGTATCACAGAGGCGAGGACACCTGCTGAGGAGGAAATGTGCCCGCTTGGCTCCGCTGGGTGGGAGCGTGTGTGAAACAGTGAGAGAGGAGGAGCAGCGCAGAACTGCTGTGCAGAGGAGCAGCGGCTGCAACCGAGTCCAGGACCTGGCCCTGGCCCTGTCCAGTCACCGGGACTGGGAGAAGCCAGGGGCACCGGGTCTGGGGGCTCTGCACAGCCCATGCAGATTCTCTCCCTGAGCTTCCTGCACCCTGACCGGCTCCAACATCAGACCTGACTCAGGGCCGGACAAGGAAGCAGAGGGGCCCGGAAATGCAGAAGTGGTAACACAGAGATTAGATCCTCTGTGAGGAGGCTCAACCCAGTCCCCACCAAGGGCCTTGCGCTGCTGCAGGTGACATTTGTGCTGGAGAAATGACCCTGAAGGACCAGGCCGCGCGGCTGCCTTCAGCTCTGCTCTTTCTTCTTGTCCCAGGTGAGGGGCTGGGCCTGGGCGGAGGAGTCTGCCTTGAGCGGGAGAGGGGAAGGGCAGGATGGAGGTGGGTTGAGAAGTGGCCCCCAGGGGAGGGAAGGGGGACGTGGGAGGGAAGAGGGAGAGGCAGAGAAGCTTCTGGGAGGAGCCAGCACCTGCCTCGGCAGTGACCAGGAGGATTCTGCGCATAAAGCAGGGGAGTCTTGGTCACTGTGCTGGACAGAATAGTGCTAGTGAGGGGGGTGTCTGTGATAGTCATTACCTCGATTGTCACAGTCAGGAAGGATGTCTTGGAGCATCACACACACGCACGCACGCACGCATGCACACACACACACACTCAGTTTACCACGCTGGCCTTTCTTGTCTCCATGGACACCCTCTCCCTGTGCCACCTCTGTGAGGAGGGAGCTACGCCCTCCTCTTCCCCTCTCCTGGCTCTGAGGAAAGGCTCCAGTCTCCTGCCGCGGCCTCCTCCAGGCCCCGAGGACCCTTGAGGGACCTGCACCCCAGGGAGTCCTGGACTCAGGCCCATCCACTGAGGAGCTGGGACTCGCCTGTATTTTCCAGGCTCTCTGTCTCTGAGTGGTCCCAGAACCGTGACCGGCACCATCGGGGGATCCCTGAGTGTGCAGTGTCGGTATGACGAGGAATACAGAGAACATAAAAAATACTGGTGCCAAAACTCAAAGTGGCCACCGTGGAGGAGGAAGATTGTGGAGACCACAGAGTCAGAGAGAGAAGCGAGCCGTGGCCGCGTGTCCATCAGGGACCACCCCGCAAACCTCACCTTCACCGTGACCTTGGAGAGCCTCACAGAGGCTGACACAGGAACTTACTGCTGTGGGATCGATACACGGTGGTCTGGAGGAGTTTTACGTGACTCCACCTTCCAGGTTGAGGTGTCTGTGTTGCCAGGTGAGTGCCCCCCCCAACCTCACACCAGCACCAGGGCTGCCTGAGTCCAGGGCTGGTCACTCGGACCCTCAGGAAAGATGTGGGACATTGGATAGAAGAGCTGGGCAAGGTTAAGGGTCAGAGACAGGACGCAGGGTGTCTGCATGCATGTGTGTGAGTATGTATGTGTCCATGTGTGCATGTGTGTGTATTTATGTGTGTGTGTGTTATGTTGTCTGCACAGGCACACAAGCACATGCTCACCTCTGGCTGTTCTAGACCCTTCTGTGTACCGCACCCTGACACCTTCTCAGGCCTGAAGCTTTCCTGGGAGGGGGAACTGCCCTGAGTCCAGGGACAAGCTGCCTGCCTGTCCTCACAAAGGCCGTGGTCCCTCTGGAGGAGACCGCGTGTCTCCTTCATCCCTCTCTTGGTCCCCTCCACGGGAACAGGACCCCTGGGGCATCTGCTCCTCTCACTCACAGCTGCCCATCACCCTGGGCCCTAAGAGGATGTCACTAGGTGGTGGCTGGTTCCCGAGACACCAGCCTCCCAGCCGCGGTCCTGAGGGCCTGCAGCAGCCACAAGAGGGGCCCAAGATAGAGCCCCGGACCCCAAGGGCCCTTGAGGGAGCCGCACCTCAGGGTGCCCTTGTCCCAGTCCCATCTGGTGAGGAGCCAGGCCTTGGCTATGTTTTCCAGGCTGTCTGTCTCTGAGCGGCCCTTCTCAGAGGAACTTTGGTGACCACCCTGTCCATCCAGGCTGATCCTGACCCCTCCTTTCCATTGCACTTTGTACCCACAGAGAGACCCCTGAAACCCCAGAGAAACCCCTGAAATCGCTCCCCCTAGGCAGAGGAGAAGAAGGGTGAGAAAATGGGGTCTCGGGCGTTATGGCCCCAAGTGTACTTTGGTTCTTCTTTAACAGAACCCTGCCCTTGTTTCCTGAAGACCAGACCCAGGTCCGCCTCTGAGTGTGTGGCTTCCCCTGGGTTCTTGTTCTGACCTTGTCTCTGGCTCCTGAGTCCCCTCCAGTGGGTCCTGGTTTCCCTTATGGGAGCAGTTTCTCTCACCTACCCCTTCGGGTTCCTGTTTAAGATGAGCAACTGAAAATCCACTGGAACAGCTGGGTGTGTGAGAGAAACAGGCTTGTCCACTTGGCTTTGGGACAGGCCACTTTCTATGGGGTCATCCAGGTGCACGTCTCTCTCGATCTTTCTTTCCGGTCATTCCCTCCCCGTGAGGAGACTGTCCAGTGGCCACCCGGGGCCGTAGGCCTGGCTGAGTGCCCTGAGCGACTCGGGGTCCCTCTGTTCAGGCAGACTCTGCTGTATGTCCTTGTTTCTTTGGACCTCGCTCCAGCCATCAGCCATGCCCGAGGGCCTTGGCTCTGCCATCGCCCTGGATCAATCTCTACAGAGTAATGTCACCCCCTCTGTCCCCTGACAGGGTAGACAGCAAGCACAAAGGTGTGGCTCTGGCTGGGGTGTGACCTGGAGCCAAGTGCTCTCCACACTCTCAAGTGTCCTGGTGAGCAGGATGACCTTGCACCTGAAAGGGCCCACCTAGCCCGGGAGCGCCTGGAGAGGGGGCCATGGTGCTGGTCAGGCCCTGGGGTGGCCATGAGGGATGTTGGACCCAGGCCATCTGTCCAGGTGGTCTGAGTGACCTCAACTGTGTGAGTCAGAGACACACAGGTGACAGAGAGTGGGAGAGTGAGTGAGAGGACACGGGGCCTGATGTACGCTTCTCCCTTACCCACCACAGCAGCCCCCACCCCGAAGATCTTCACAAGCACCCCAGGTCCTCCCACGACCCTGCCAGCAACCACCAGGTCCAGCACAACAAGGCAAGAAACTGCAGATCCCAGCCAACACCATCGGTGAGGCGCCCGGGTCCCCGGACTTTGACCCCTGGGTGACTTCTCCTCCAGGCGAGGGAGCGGTAGAGGGATTCGTGCCACCCTTCCCGCGGGCCCCTCATTTATTTACCAATTCCACACCTGATCGTGAAGGGCATACTAAGTGCCGGCTGCTCTTCTGCAGATGCAGCAGCGGACCACACAGACACGAGCCTGCTCCGACAGAAGTCGTGTTCTCGGGGGAGTCACACAATGAATAAATCAATATAAACATGCCAGTTGATGATGAACGCTCGGGGAAAACCTGTCCCATGGGTTTGGGGAGAGCATGTGGGGTGGGGGTGATGGGGATTGCTGTTTAATACGCAACGATCAGGGGCCTCGCTGGTTTGAGGACATTTGAGTGAAGAGCTGCAGGGTTTGGGGAGCCAAGCACGTGGGCATCTGCAGAAATAGGGATCCAGGCAGAGAGAAGACCCAGCGCAAACATCCCGCAAAAGGAGCTCTCCAGAGCCCGGCCCAGGCCAAGGCAGGCGGCAGGTGTCCTGGGGATTGGCGGCCCCTGCGCTCTCTCCCCAGCCTCCCTCCGAGCCCTGGTCAGAAGTGTCATCCTGTGGAGAACCCAGGCCTCAGAGGGAGGTGGGAGCTGAGGTGGGTCATGCATTCGTTCCATCAACTGCCACTGACTTTTAAGGGCTGACATCTTGGAGGCACCGGGCAGGTACCAGCTGCTCACTGTGAATAAAACAGTCTCTTCCCTCGTGGGAAATGCTGCTTGCCGGAGAGCAGATCTCACACAAATGACCTTGTTATTTATCACGAGACCACAGGTGGGATAGCCCCCAAATGTGGAGGGCTCAGGTAGAAATCCTTCTTCTGGGCCCAGGTCCCACCCGGGTCCCTGGGTCTCCCTCACATCATTCTAACAGCCATGACCTTCCTTATGCCCACTGTCCTAATTTTCAAGAGCCATCATTAGGCACAGAGTCGGGGGCAGTGGTCTTTCAAGTGGGGCTGCTCTGCCCAGGGCTGGTCTTTATGTGGACTGTGTGGCCACAGGACCTGCACACAGGGATAGGGGGAAGGGGAGGGCACCAGGGCCTCCCCTGAGGATGCGGCTCACTGTCTGTCACTGTGTCCCCCACAGGTCCCTGCTCAGCAGCGTCCGCTTCCTGCTGCTGGTCTTCCTGGAGGTGCCCCTGCTCCTGAGCATGCTCAGTGCTGTCCTCTGGGTGAACAGACCTCTGAGGGGCTGTGGGCAGAGGCGGAGTCAGCCTGATTGTGAGAACCAGTAGCACCTGTTGGGTATCGACGCCCCGCCCAGGAACACAGCCTCTGTGGTGGATGGGAATGACCTTCAGACCAGTAAATCCAGTGTCATTGTCCACGTTTCTGTGAGAACACCATGATTATGTGAACTTTTTTGAAACTTTTTTCTTGCAATGTATCATACACACAAAAGAACGTACCTAATAAATGCATACTCTTTCAACCAGGAAGACCCTTCAATACTTGCATGCCCACCTTACTACAGCTTAAATAATAAACATCATTAATTCTGAAGTCCAAAGCTCCTCCTCTGAGGGAGCCAACTCTGAATTTTACATTCATCATCTTCTCGTTTTCATCACAGTTTTGCCATAGTATTTCCAGAGTATGTACATATACGTATTTTTTTTTAATAAATTGTGACTGTGGGGTTTTTTTAGATTTTATTTTTCCTTCTTCTCTGCAAAGCCCCCCAGTACATAGTTGTATATTTTAGTTGTGGGTCCTTCTACTTGTGGCATGAGGGACGCCACCTCAGCATGGCTTGATGAGCGGTGCTAAGTCCGAGCCCAGGATCTGAACCAGCAAACCCTGGGCTGCCGAAGCAGAGCGCGTGAACTTAACCACTCGGTCATGGCCCCTATACATATGGTTTTAACAATACCCATGATTACTTTATTTTTATTTTCTTTCAGTTTTATTTAAATATAACTAACATACAGCATTGTGTAAGTTTAAGGTGCACAATGTGTGGATTTGATACCACGATGCGTTAGCTAACATCTCCATCATGTCACATAGTTACGACTTCTTTTTGGTGGTGAGAACATTCACTCTGGAACCTGTGTCCTGGTGCACATGTTCAAAACTTTTTTGTAGAGTCTAGTTCTAGGAGAGAAATTGCTAACTTTCACTGCATGTGTTTAATCGGCTCTACCAGGCAGTTCCAAACTATTTTCCGAAGATCCTGGACCAGTTTGCACCCTCGTCAGCAGTCCCACTGCTCTGAATCCCAGATGTCTGAAATTTTGCCAAGTTAATGGGTGTGAAATGATATCTCGTTGTTTTAATTTGAATTTCTCTGACTACTAATGAGATTAAAACTCTTTTTTGCTTTTATTGGTCATTTGGATTTCTTGTTTTGTGAAATGCTTGTTCTAGAGTCTTGTTTATTTTGGGGTGTTTTGTTTTTGTTTATTTGGTGAGGAAGATTGACCCTGAGCTAACATCTGTGCTAATCTTCCTCTATTTTATATGTGGGATGCTTTCACTGCGTGACTTAATGAGCAGTGTGTATCTCTGTGCCCGGGATCCAAACCTGCAAACCCTGGGCCACCAAAGTGGAGTGTGCTAACTTAACCACAATGCCACCGGGCCAGCCCCGAGTCTAGTCTATTTCATATTGTTTTTCTTATTGATTTGTATAAATTCTCTACAAGTCCCTTGTTAGTTACATGTATTGCAATATCTTTTCCTAGTTTGTGCTTTATGGTGTCTTTTGAAAAATGCTTTTTAATTATAAGATAGCAAATTATTCAACCTTTTGCTTCATGATTTATACTTTTGTAACTTGTTTAAGAAATTATTTCACAATTCCAAAATTTCTTTAAATCTTCTATATTTCATCTAAAAGTCTAAAATTTTTCCCTTTGATGAGCAAGTTCTGGATCCATTTTTAATTGATTTTTTGTTACTAAGCTGAGATGGTAATCAGTCTCATCTTCCATATGGACAAGCATTGTCCACATTTTCCCACGGATCTGTAATGTGACTCCTAAGATATATTGATTTCTGTGTATGCTTGGACCTTTTTTGGGAGTCTTTATTCTATTTGTCTAAGTGCTTATTTCTGGACTGATACAGCGCTGTTTTAACTATTACAGCTTTATTAAAAGTCTTGATGTTTGGTAGAACATCACTGCACATTGTTCTTTGATATCAGTAAACTTTGCAAACATTGGCCATTTCCTCTTCCATATAAATTTTAGAATTAATCAGTCATGGTTCTAAGACACAAAAACTCTGTTGAAACTTTGAATCCAATTGTATCAACGTCATCTTTATGGTAATTTCCCTATCCGTAAACCTGGTACATAACTCCAATTATTTTTGAGCTTTTAAAATGTCTCTTAGTGAAGAGGATTCTGGGGAGATGTCAGAGTAGGAAGCACTAGGAATCTGTGTACACGTCCAGACAACAATCATACGGCACAATCTGTCTGGTGTAACTCTTTTGGATCTCTGGAGTCTATTTGAACTCTAGAGTCTATTGAAGGCTTACAATTTCCAGAGGAAATCTCAGAGGTAAATTACAGTTAATTTCAGTCAATTTCGGCTCTTAGCACAGTAGCAAATACCCATCCCCCACCCCCAGCCACATGGCAGCAGCTGTGCACATGTTCCTGGAGCAACCTGCACACACGTCATGGGGGCCAGGGAAGGCAAAAAGGACCTTGTGCTCCAAGTGGTGGAGATTTATGTTCTGATCACAGAGGTGCAGACAAAGAAGAGGGCACCGAAGACCTATAACCAGTAGGGAGATTGAATCAGTAATCAAAAATGCCCTGACAAATAAAAGCCCTGGACCTGATGGCTTCACTGGTGAATTCTACCAAACATTTAAAGAACTAGTATCATTCCTTCCCAAACTTTTACAAAAAACTGAAGAGGAGGGAACACTTCCTAACTCATTCTACAAGGCCTGCATTAGCCTGATACCAAAGCCAGACAAAGACATTACAAGAAAAGGATACTCAAAAAAGATGCTCAAAAAATACCATATATAAATACTATATATAAGTACTATGTATAAATACAAACTGAATTTGTAACCGCCAAAGGGGGTCTTCTACTCGCTGGAAGACACACCAACAGTCAGGAGGCAAGTTTGCAGGAGAGAAAGGGGCTTTTTATTACAGCTTGCCAGCAAGGGGGAAGATGGCAGACTAATGTTTTAAAGAAGCATCTTAAAACCACAAAATTTGGAAGCAATTATATAGGGTAAATGGGCCCAAAGGGGGGGGGCGGGGGAGGGTCTTGGAATGTTGACCATCTGGTGTTGTGGTCCTTGAGGCTACAGAGCATCCCTTTCTCTTGTCACTGGTGACAGATACCAGCAGAGGGCGTTTTCCTGAAGGTCGTTACATACCTAGAAAAGGTGAAAGAACAATTTATTGTCTTATCAGAATAGAGGGGTCTAGGTATAAGCCAAGGCTACGAAAATAGCAGAGCATGCATATTTCTCACGAGCAGATGTGTGCTTATCGAGGCTACGTGCAAACTAAAGCATTGCTAACGAGGAAAAGTTGGTGTCATTTTTAGTCCTGACATGGTTCCCCTCTATAAATGGCTTCCCTTATGCTAACCTATGCTAACCATTGGCTATGTTTATCTTAGCTATTTAGGAGGTGCTGACAAATTCAGTAGCATATTAAAAGGATTATACCCCATGACCAAGTGAGATTTATTCCTGGAATGCAAGGATGGCTCAACATACAAAAAATTGATCAACTGCATTAAAAACAATCACTACATTAACAGAATGAAGGAAAAAAACCTCAAATGGTCATTTCAACTGATGCAGAAAAACCGTTTGACAAAATTCAACACCCTCTTGTGGTAAAAACACTGAGCAAGGTAGGAATAGAAGGAAACTACCTCAACAATAATAAAAGCTATATTTGAAAAATCCATAGTAAACATCATATTCAATGATGAAATGGAAAGTTTTTCCCCTAAGATCAGTAACAACGTAAGATATCTACTTTTGTCACTTCCATTCAACACAGTCCTGGAAGTCCTCCCTAGAACAATTAGGCAAGAAAAAGAAAGAAAACACGTCCAAACTGGAATAGAAGCAGTAAGATTATCTCTGTTTGCAGATGATATTATCTTATACAGAGAAAACCCTGAAATTCCACAAAAATCTTTTAGCACTAATAAATGAATTCAGCAAAGTAGCAGGAGGCAAAGTTAACACACAAAAATCAGTTACATTTCCATACACTAACAATGAACAATCTGAAAAGGAAACTGTCAAAAACAATTCCATTGACAATAGCATCAAGAAATATAATACTTAGGAATTAACTGAGGAGGTGAAAGATTTGTACAGTGAAAACTGTGAATTATTGCTGAAAGAAATTAAAGAAGACATAAATAAATGGAAATACATCCCATGTTCACGGATTGGAAGGCTGAATATTATTAAGATGTCAATACCACCCAAAGTGATCTACAGATTCAATGCAATCTCTATCAAAATCTGAACAACATTTTTTGCAGAAATAGAAAAACTCACCTTAAAATTCATATGAAATCTCAAGGGACCCCAAATAGTCAAAATGATCATGAAAAAGAAGAACAAAGTTGCAGGACTTTCCTGATTTCAAAACTTACTGCAAAGCTACAGTAATTAAAAGAGGGTGACGTTGGCATAAATTCAGATGTGTAGATCGATGAAATAAAATAGAGTCCAGAAACAAATCTTCACATATATGATTTTTTTTTTCTTGAGGAAGATTGGCCCTGAGCTAACATCTGTTGCTAATCTTCTTCTTTTTTTTTTTCCTCCCCAAAGCCCCAGCACATAGTTGTGTATCCTAGTTGGAAGTCATTCTAGTTTCTTCTCTGTGGGATGCCACCACAGCATGGTTTGATGAGTGGTGCATAGGTCTGCGTCCAGGATCCAAGCCAGCGAACCCTCAGCTGCTGAAGAGGACTGTGTGAACTTAACCACTCAGCCAAGGGGCCAGCCCCCGCATATATGATTTTTGACAAGGGGGCCAAAACCATTTAGTGAGGAGAGGACAATCCTTTCAAAAAATGGTGCTGGAAAAACTGGATATCCACATGCAAAACAATTAAGTTGGACTCTTACCTACCAGCACATACAAAAACTAGCTCAAAAGACATCAAAGACCTCAATGTAAGACCTAAAGCTCTAAAACTCTTAGAAGAAAACATAGGGCAAAAGCTTCACAACACTGGATTTTGTGATGACTTCTTGGATATGACTCCAAAGGCACAGGCAATGAAAGAAAAAATAGACAAATTAGATGCATGAAGATTTAAAAATTTTGTGCATCAAAAGATACTATGAACAGAGTAAAAAGATAACCCACAGAATGGGAGAAAATATTTGCAAATCTTATGTCTGATAAGGGATTAGTTTCAAGAATATATAAAGAACTCCCAAAACTTAATAACAAAATGACCCAATTCAAAAATGTGCAAAGGACTTGAATAGACGTTTCCTCAAAGAAGATATACGAATGGCCAACAACATGAAAAGATGCTCAACGTCACTAATCATTAGGGAAATGCGAATGAAAATACAATGAGATACCACCTCACACTCATCAGGATGGATACTATCCAAAAAATAAAGGAAAAAAACAGAAAATAACAGGTATTGTCAAGGATGTGGAGAAATTGGAAAGCTTATGCACTGTTGGTGGGAAGGTAAAATGGTACAGCTGCCTTGGAAAACAGTATGACAGTTTCTCAAAAAAATTAAAAATAGAATTACCATATGATCTAGCAATTCCATTTCTGAGTATATACCCCAAAAAATTGAAAGCAGGGTCTCCAAGGGATATTTATACACCATATTCATAGCAGCATTATCCACAATAGCTAAAATATGAAAGCAACCCAAGTGCCCATCAACGGATATATGGCTAAGCAAAATGTGGTATATACATAGAATGGACTATTATTCAGCCTTAGAAAAGAAGCAAATCCTGACACATGCTACAACAGAGATGAACTTCAAGGACATTATGCTAAGCGAAACAAGCCAGTCACAGAAAGACAAATACTGTATGATTCCACTTATATGAGCTGCCTAGAGCAGTCAAATTCACAGAGACAGAAAGCAGAATGGTGGTTACCGGGGGTGGGGGTGGGGCATGGGGGTTTATTGTTTAATTGGGACAGAGTATCAGTTTTATAAGATGAAAAGAGTTAGAGAGATGGGTGGCAGTGACGGTGGCACAACATTATGAATCTATTTAACGCTACTGAGCTGAACACTCAAAACGGTAAATTTTTTTTTTTAAGATTTGTTTTTTCCTTTTTCTCCCCAAAGCCCCCCGGTACATAGTTGTATATTCTTCGTTGTGGGTCCTTCTAGTTGTGGCGTGTGGGACGCTGCCTCAGCGTAGTTTGATGAGCAGTGCCATGTCTGTGCCCAGGATTCGAACCAACGAAACACTGGGCTGCCTGCAGCGGAGTGCGCGAACTGAACCACTCGGCCACGGGGCCAGCCCCACAAAATGGTAAATTTTATGTTGTGTGTATTTCACTACAATAAAAAAATTTTTAATGTCTTTTAATAATGTCATATTATTTTCTCCCTAAGAATTGTTTACATATTTGTTCAATTTAATTTTGGATATCTTAGTGTTATTATTTTAAGCGGTATCTTTCTTATTAAATTTTGAAGCTGTGCTTTGCATGTGCAATATTTCTATGTTGACCTGGTATATGCGTAGCAACTTTACTAAAATCTGACTAGTTCTTCCCAGTTGTATATGTGGACAATAATTCATCTATAACTATTTAGAATTGTGTTTCTTCCTTTCCCATTCTCCTTTTTTCTGCCTCCTTTTCTTGTCGTGTTGTGTGGACTAACCAAAGCGTTGAGTCAAAGTGGTGACTATGAGCCTTCTTATCCTCCTCCTGCTTTTAAGGGAAAGACTTCTCACGGATTGCCATTGGTTTTAATATTTGAAGGATGTTTGCTTCTAGATACCCTTCTATTCCTAGTTTGTCATGAAAAGTAATGGATTTTACATAATGCTTTTCATGCATTTAATTTCTTGATTTTGTGGTCTTCCTCCTTTATTCTATTTATGTGGCTCTATACCCAGTGTCTGAGGTTTCACCATAATAACATAGAGTGCTAACCCCCTTCCAGGACAGAGACAAAAAGTGAGGCTCAGAAAGGTTAAGTAGGTTGTCCACAGTCACACAGCTTGTAAGTGGTACTGTGGGCTTAGAGCCCAGGTCTGTCTGATCCCCAGCCTGCACTTTCATGCATTTGGCTATAACATCTGAACACACGCCCTCCAGGTATGACGGGCATGCTCGCCTGACACCTGAGGGCTGGGGGGGCTTGGGAGGGGGTCCCTTCTGCTGGGCCCCATTGTTGTGGTGGAGAACCGTTCCTGGAGTTGACACCCAGAATGTACCCCTCGAACCCAAGGCCTGATAAGGCCAGCTGCCACCCCCCGCCAACCCTTCAGATCTGCCCCGCTCCTCCTCACCCTACACAACTCCCTCACTTCTTCTTTTGTACCCAGTGGGGACTGTCGTGCCCTGTGACCCAGCCCTGCCAAGAAATGACACCCCTTTTGCTGAATAATTAAAAGGAGGAAATACTCACTCTATAAAAGGAAGTGAAGAGTAAGAAACTCAAGGCAGTCTGGACAAGCAGAAGGGGCAGGCCTGGGCTCAGGCAGAGCTTCGAGAGTCCAGCTGGGGTCCGGGTGCACCCTCGGGTTGTAGATCAGAGGGGCCGGACCATGTGGCTGCCCCCAGCTCTACTCCTCCTCAGCCTCCCAGGTGAGTGCAGCTGCGGCCTCGGGAACTTGGTACTGCAGGGGGGGCAGGGGCAGGGAGTGGCTGTCCAGGGTCGAGAGCAGGTGTCGCATCCGGGGAAATGAGAAGGGACTTTGTTAATTCATTCAGAAAAGTACATGGGGCCCTACTGCCTTATGAGCATGCATCAGGCCCTGAGGACATGAAGGGAAAAGAGAGAGAGGGCTGGCCGCTAAAAAGAGGACCCGGACGGCTCAGTGGGTGAGACACATGGATAAACAACACCGACGGTAGGACACAGAAGGCACAGACGGAGGTGTGCTCAGAGGGCGAAGCCGGTCTGACTGGGGGAGCTGCAGAAAGCCCCACAGAGGCTGTCCATCTGATGAGCCTGGAAGAAGGGATCAGCCCTTGCAGCAGAGAAGCGTGAAGAGCGTTCCAGGGAGGGGGGCTGCTAAGCCAAGGAACGGAGCCTTGAGAAAGGATGTTCGTGCAGAGAGAGCTCTCGGTGTGCAGGGCGCCGCGGGGCGACTGGTTGGACGTGAGGCTGACAACGCAAAAGGGAAGATTACAAAGGGCCTTTGACACTGCGCCCAGGAACTGCGACTTTTGAAGAGAAAATTGCTCAGGTGGAAGAGGGGAGGGGCTCGAGTCTCTCTTCTCTGTTGAAAACTACTGCGCTCACTGGAGGCCGTCAGGGGCCAGTCTGGAAGCTTGCACCACATATGCAGTATGTGCGGGCTGCACAGTCCTCTCTGGGGGCCCGGGGACTAACCATCTGGCACAAACAGACTGGTTCACAGAGGGGCTGCAGCGGGGAGCAGAGCCAGGGAGTCAGGAAACTCGAGGTCCAGTCCTGATCGCGCCGCACGATGCGGGCAAGCTGTTCTCAGACCTGGATTTCCGGTGTGAATGGACAGTCCCTGAGGCCCTTTCCAGCTCTAACGCTGTAGGACCCTATGATTCAGATAGGATATAAATAGACTAGGGCTGTGAGCGTTCCCGAATTATCGCTGCCACTGCCGATCGTGTCGATGATGAAGAACCCCGTGATGATGCCTGTAGACCGGCTGCGAGGGCAGCGGCTTCTCTGTGACTGCAGCAGGCTTCCAAATGGCCCAGAATTCCCAAAGGACAGCAATCCAGAACGCCTGCCTCTCCCCCCGCCTCCAGCTCTGCTCTAGAGTTCAGAGACCCCATCTGCTCCCTCCCTCAACCCCAACGGCTAGTTCACCTGGAGGTCAAGGAGAAGGGCCTGAGCTCACACACATAACACACACAAGGGAGTCAAATGCACACCCGCATGCAGTCACACCCTGCACACGTCAATATTCTCACACAGTCCTACACAGTCACAACCTCACACTCACACACACACGGTCCCACTCACAGTCAGACACACACGCACATATACTCACACACAGGGACACAAAATGACACATACACTGCACACACCTTCCAGTCACACACACGCTTACACAGTCTCTCCCATTCACACACAAATTTGCTCTCATACTCACACACAAACACACACATATATATCACAAACACGCTCAGACACACACACACACAGAGTTAAACATACACTCGCGCACACACACTCTTCTCCCCCAGACGAAGGCAGAGACCCACAGTGGCTGTTCTGTGGCTTGGGGAGGGGGCGGTGCTGCAGAGGCAAGACGGGGAGTCCTTGCTCCTCCAACTCTGAGGTAACGTGGGAAGTGGGTGGAGTTAGGATAAAAGAAAAGCCACCCGGCCAGGTGTTCACCAGCAGACTGCCATTAGCCCCTCAGGGGTTATTTCTTGAAATGAAGGAGAGAAAGTGGACGGGGTGGAGTCAGGATGACCCCTCTTCTGTAGGACATTCTCTTGTCTGCTCGGTGACGTGATCCCCCCACAACCCCTGTAGGAGGGAGGGGCACTGCCTAGAGCAGGTGTGCAGGAAGTGTTTGCAAGTGGAAGAACAGACCCCTGAGGAAAGTGACACGAGAATGGCCAGGAGCACAGACTTGTACCCTAGACATTACTCTTCAGACCTGGAGCCGGCAGGACGGCGTGGGGCCGTCACAGAGACTCCCCGCCCCGTGACAGCAAGTAAGATGGCCTCGAACCTCACGGCACACCCCACACCCCGTGCGCATCTCTGCTCCGAGTTCCCTCCTTGGCTGCCTTTGACTCATTTTGTGTGTCATTTGTCACCTGCTGTCAGCCCAGACACGGAGCTCAACCATCGTCTCCATTTTGAGACAATTCACACTAGGATTTCACAGATGTGGCAAACTTTCCTGAAGGCCTGACATGAAAGGGGAAGGGGAAATTGAAATTCAGACAGCCTTATGCTTTTAAATTCCACCAGCCTGTTCTCTGAGCCCTGCTCCCCGCGCTCTGCTTTTGCGCCTCTTCCTTCAAACCAACTCCTGAAGGTTCTCAAAGGCCTAACTGATAGTTCCATCCATCCTACTCTGTGTTTATAAAAACCTCCCACGTATTTTTTAAAAACGAGTCAATCACATTATAAACACTTTACTGTGCAATTAAATTGCCAACACTGCCGCTGATAAGACTTCTATTTCAAAATAGCAGTATGTCTTTTCTGCTGTTTGTCATTACTGGCAAATACGATCTATACTAAACCCCTGCTTTCTGCTATAGCTGTGTGATTTTTTTTCTTGAAGAAAATGACCGTCTCTGTTGACTCTTGCATTTAATTTTCATTTATATCGATTTCCATCTCTTAGCAGCCCTCTTCCTGACTGACTCCTTTTTTGTTTTTTAAAATCTTTTTTTGTTTTGTCAGTTAATGATATTGTAAACATTTTAACATTATAGAAATGTATGATTTAGAAAGTAAAATTTCCCCCCACAAAACCTAGTCTCAGTGCTAACCATGGTTAAAAGGTTAGAACACATATTTTCAGAATTTTTCCTATGCATGTACTATAGAAAAACCACAGAAATGGAATCATACGTATTGTTAGGCAACATTTTTTAACCTGATAATAATACACCTGGGGCATCTTTCCTATCGTTATCTGTGATTTGTCTTTTTCTTTTAACCGTGTTATGGATGGGCCATAATTTATTCGCCCAGTGCGCATGAACGGCATCTGAGTGTGTTTCCAGCATTTGCTGTTGCATTAGCACTGCAATGAGCATCCTTATACTTCACTGCCCATTGCTGTGGAAATTGCAGTTAATCCTAGAACTGAAACGATTAAGTTCAAGATCCTGATGACCAGCTTCTTTTCAAAACAATCATAAGCTTTATTGATACCTATCAGACACTGTGCAAGACACGGGGGCTGGGGGTGGGAAGAGAGAGGAAAAACAAACATCAAATCTCTGCTCTTCGGGACAGAGTATCCTAGCGAGGGAGATGGAGAGAGAGACACTGCCAGTGATGGAAAAGTACCAGTGCGGCATTCAGGTGCCTAAGGGTTATGGGAGCAATGGGAGGAAGTCTGGCTGGGGAGGGAAATAAGACTTTGCAAAGAAGGCTAAACCTTGAAGGAGATGTCAAGGGTGAACGGATGGGCAGGGCCTGGAGAAGGGGTTTCCAAGTGGAAAGAAGGACATGAGCAATGACACAGCTGCTTGGGAGGGCATATCAGAGTAGGGGGAAGAGAAAAGTGGGGCCCGATTACAGGGTAGAATGGGAGGCAGGGAGGGGCAGGAAGTGGCACTGAACAGAGAACTTGGATCCAGATTTTAAAAACACTTGAATGTCAACCCACAGCATTTTAAATCGTTCTGAGGCAGTGGGGCACGGCTGCAGGAGAGATCCTGAAAGATTTTTTAAATGCTCACCACAAGTGCAGCTGAGGATGAGGTGGGGGCACTCCCAGTGCATAACTCCAGCAGAAACACACAGAGAAGACTGGAGGAGGGGTGCAGCAGGAGCTGGGGAAACCCCCCTGGATGCTATGGCCATGATCCAGGCACCAGATGAGGGCCCAACCTATCGACAGGCTATCGATGATGGGGCAACCCCCAGATGTCTGGAATTTGACACATATCCAAGTCTTATGACAACCTGCATGGTGGAGGTAGCATAGCCAACTTAGAAACAAGGAAGCGAGACCCAGCGAGGTTAAGTAACTCACCCAAGGTTTCCCAACTAGTTTGTGGTAGAGGAGTCTTTCTGTGTCCAAAATTCATTCTCTTTCTGCTGTGGCATGAAGTCCTCATGGACTGTGACGGAAGAGGGAAGAAGAAAATCATTTTGAGAAGCATTGTTGAGGTAGAGTTGACCAAATTGGTTACCAGTCGGTTGTGGAGGGAGAAGAAGGGGACGGGACCAATGAAGATGCTAAGTTTTCTAGTTAGATGCACTAGTGACTAGTGACGTTGTGGATTTGAAGAACATAAAGTTAGTTCTGCTGATTGAATACTATGTTACTTCATGGTAGGTGCTGTAACAAATTACCACAAACTCAGCGGCTTGAAATGACACAAATTTATTATCTTACAGTTCTGAAGGTCAGAAGTCCAAAATGGTCTCACTGGCCAAAACCAAGGTGTAGGCAAGGTCGCATTCCTGCTGGAGGGCCTGGGGCAGGATCCATTGTCTCGCCTTTTCCAGCTTCGAGAGGCCGCCTGCATTTCTTGGCTCATGACCGCTTTCTCCATCTTCAAATCTCTCTCTGCCTCTGACACTAACTCTCCTTCAACCTTCTTTCACTTGTAAGGACCCCGGTGATGGTGTTGGACCCACCTGGATAATCCCTCTCAAGGTCCTTAATTTAATCCCATCTGCAAAGTCTTTTTCCATGTAAAATGACATATTCACGGGTTCTGGAGTTAGGACATTGGGTTCTGGAGTTGCGGGGGGGCATTATTCTGTCAATCACAAATGCAAACCTCAAGTAAACGAAAAGAGCATCAGGGAGAAGATCAGAGGCGTGAGGAGGCAGCACGTGCCTGATGCAACGGACCCCACTCTCTCCACCCCACAGAGACCCCCGGCCTGGCCTTGAGGCTCTGAGGCCATAAAATGGTCAAGAGAGGCTTCCACTGTACTTCTCTGTGCTTATGCACTTCCCTATGGTCAAGGCACACGTGGACGTCGCCAAGGACAGAGAGAGTATCTGAACACAATCAGTTTAAGTGGAGTCAATCCATAGACGGCAGTACCCATCCAACTCATGCTCACCTCTAACCTGTTTCACTCCCATCGGGCCTTTGCTAGTCTGTCCACTCGACCCCTCTACTAGCGGGAGGAAATACTGAAGAAGGGTAAGTTCAGGTGGAAGAGGTGGTGCATTTAGTTCTGTTAACTATTTCTCTGGGGGTAGAGATAGCCAGAGTGTATTTGCAAAGGGTAGGCTGGAGCTAAGGTGAGAATTTGGGTCACCAAAACGGATTTGGGAACCATCAGCATCTAGGTGATCGTTGAAACCATGGAAATGGAGGAGCCTCTCCATGGGGTGCATGAAGGAGACAAGATGAAGGCCGGAGAGAGCCCGGGGTTAGCCCCATGAAGCTGGCTCCCACTGGCTCATAAGAGCTGCCTTGGGACAGCTCTTCCCAACTCTGTGATCAGTGACATCGCATTGATAGCCTGAAACCCGCCATGGGGGGATTATTTACACTACGGAAGTGGGAAAATACCACAATCCAGAGATTTTCTTTTCCCTCAGAGGGCTGATTGTTAACTATTTACCAACACACCACTGTTTACACCAAGATTTGAAGAGAAGTGAAATCAGTAGAGACAGAGTAGTCAGAGAAGGAAGAGATCAGACGAGAAGAGTACTGAGGGGACGAGGAAAGAAAGTGTCAGGAAATCAGGAGTGTCACATGCTGCAATCAGGCCTAGGGAGATGAGGACCAAAGACCAGGGCACTGTCACTGAGGGAGCTGATGCAGAAGCTGGATGGCAGAGAAGGTGGACGTGAGGGGTCATCTAGGGGGTGGTTGGGAAAGCCAGGGACCCTGGTCAAGTCCCTGGACATCAGTCTGGGGCCATGTGACCCTAGGGGGCTCCCTGGCCAGGCCTGGTTTAAGGGACAGGAGCTGTATCTTGAGATCCTGTCTTCCAGGCTATCTCTCCATCCAAGGCCCAAAGTTTGTGAGAGGCTCAGAGCGGGGCTCCGTGACGGTGGAGTGTCGCTACAAACCACGATGGGAGACCTACACGAAGTGGTGGTGTCAAGGAGCAAGCTGGGAATCATGCAAGATCCTCCTTCAAACCACAGGGTCAGAGCAAGAAGTGAAGACAGACCGTATGTCCATCAGGGACAATCAGAGCAACCACTCTCTCACCGTGACCATGACGCAGCTCAGGCGAGACGACACTGACATTTACTGGTGTGGGATTGAGAGACTCGGACCTGACCTTGGGGTACAAATTAATGTGACCGTTGACCCAGGTAAGAACTTTCTCATCTACACTGTGAGGCCCTGACGCTCAGGACGGGAAGGGTGAGGGCATTTCTCCCTCTTCCCGAAGGGCAGGAGGGGAATGACTGAGACATGACTGAGACACACAGATGGGGATGGAAATGAGAGAAACTAAGGAAGACCAGCAGCCCAGCCCTCCTGTCCCCATCCCAGTCCCTGGGGTCTCTCCGAGGTATCCAGCTGACACTCCGAAGGGCTGGCAGGGATTGGGATGGGAGTGGGGACATGGACGCCGGTTTCAGTGACCCATGGCCCAGCCCTGCTCTCCCAGGACTGGACAGCCTGGACAGCCTCACATTCTTGCACTGGAGCTCTGGGTGGGCCTCGGACACTCTAGGAAGTGGTCAATCTCTGGTAGTCACACCCTGGACCTGTCATTACATGGAGGGGAGCACCCAGGGCAGCCCCGAGGAACTCCAGGAACTTGGCCAACCCAGAGTGGGTCTGGGCAGTTAGAGTGCCTCTCCTCTCTGGGCCCCTCACCACCCCATCCTCTACTTTGTCTAACTGGATAAGAGTGAGCAAGGGGCGAGAGGGACCCAGGGACAAGCTCGGGTAACAGTGGACACTTTAAGGAGAAAGGAAGGCTTTGACCATTGAGTCAACATTGGGGGCCCCTCTGGCTGCCATGAGGTTTCCCCTGAGCCTTGACCCCATCAAGGGATTCCAAGGTCTTCCTGGCAGCACAGTTCTGCTGCTGTGGCTGGTGCCTGACAAAATGCCCCTCTCCGCTTCCACCCAGCATGTGTGTGCCCAGTCATGCCTCAGCCTGGCGTCCATTGGGCATGGTAGATGGTGATGGGGAAACAGACAACACCAACTTTAAAACAAGCCCGTTTATTGTTAGGGTTGGGACCAGAGAGGGACACAGGGGCTGCCACTGGGTGGAGTGGAGTCCAGAGAGGGCCAGCCAAGCAAAACTTCCCAGTGCTGCCCAGTAGGGGAAGCCAAGATCTGTGGGGACAGAAAAGGGGTTCATGAAGACACATGAGCAAGAACCGAGACAGGCTAAAAACATGCCCCACGGAGATCCTTAGGAAGAAAGGCATTTAGGGGTCTTGGGGGCGTGATTCAGGGAGGCTCCGGCAGAGAGGTCAATCAGGGGCCTCCACAGGGGCCATTATCACTGCAATTTCCTGGCGTCCTGCCAGGAGCTATGTAGTGTGAGCAAAGCCTGGGACCTCGCAGAGAAGTGTTTACCAGGCCCAGGACTCTAATAAAAGGCCAGTCACAGCTACTGTGCCTTGACCAGTGCCACGCTGGGCCCAGGAGCCCATAACCGCGCTGCTCTCCATAAAGTGTCTACATGGTTCCTCCTACAAGTGTTTCATCCCTCGCAGTCACTGGGCACCGTGTAACCCGAATGTACCCTCTGACTCACCAGCCTTCCCAAGGCTACTCCATTTCCAGAACCATCTGTTCTTGAGCCCTGCTCAGGCACTGCTTGAGCAGAAAGGACCAGAGGTTTTTTATCCCTCAACCGACAGTCCCACTTAGAGGGGTAAGTGGAGAGAGTACGAGAAGACTTCTGTCTCTCTCCAGAAGAAACCACAGGGCCTACTCCTATTTAATTTTTGCTTCTTCTTGCCTTGCCTGAAGATGATGGAAAGGTGACTGTGTGTTGTGATTCAGATGACTCGGCAGAAAAGGGAGAAGCCCGAGCAACTGTATCCAAAGAGACGAAGCTTCCTATTCCAGGGGAAGGGGGTCTCCTGGTGAGGGCTGGCCGGGTGGGAGTGGAGTTGGGAGTTTGCACATGAAACCCCAGGCTGGGCTGATAACCTGTGGCCTTCTTTGCCTGTGTCTAGAGGCAACCACACCAGCAAGCCTGCTAACAGCCAGCAACCAAACAGGAGTGTCCTCTGGCTCCTACATCCGGTGAGTAGCTGCAGTCCTTTCTCCTGCCCCTACCTCTCCTAGGGGCCTCTCCTATGGGGCAGCTGACCCTGTGCAGTCACCTGATGCCAGAGCCCATCATATTCAGAGTCAAGGCCCAAAGCCCACCCTCCATCTCCCTCCTGCCCGTGCCACTCGTCATCCGCCATCTTCTGGTTCTGGCCCTCACCAGAAAACTACTCGCTCTGCAGACCTCTTCTTTATAAGCACCATCTACCCATTCAGTTGTCAACAAAAAAGCACCTCATGGATGCCAAGGGGAGATAAGACACAAATATCCACCATGCAAGGCATCGGGGGCCCCAGAGTAGGAGGGTGAGTTAGCACCCTGGAGCTGGCATTGGCGGGAGCAGCGAGAACCCAGAGGCGGCAATCACAGCCTGTCTCCAGTGATGTGCAGGCACTTCTACTGGGCTGAGATGCACTTCGGGCACAGAGGGGTTCCAGAAGGTGAAATGAGAAAGGAAGGTGAGCCCAGTGCAAAGCAAAATCCAAAAGCCGAGGTTGCTTCTCAGGAGCCCTCATGGTTGAGCCATTGGGAAGGTCCAGAGGGGTCTTTGGAGTGAGGTTGCTGGGCCCAGCAGGCTTTGCTGGGCTGGCTAATGGCTCCACAGTGTCAGGGCGTGACCGGCCTGGAAGGGCCCAGGGCTCTGATCACTCTGCCTCTTCTCACAGGACCCGCTACATGCTCCTGGTCTTCGTGAAAGTGCCTGTCTTGCTCATCTTGGTCGGTGCTGTCCTCTGGTTGAAGGGGCTGAAGTACAACAGGGACTGGCCATCTACACGAACTTGTCCTCTGACCTTCTGACCAAGGACACAGCCCCTTAGACAGAGGGATGGGATGAACCTTCTGACCCTGGACCCTATTTCCAGAGGACACACAGGATGTGTAAGAAATGCCTCTGAGTCCTCAGGATGCAAGGGCTGAGGCTGGGGGCCCTGGAGGCTGGCCGAGCACCCTCCCGGCTCTGCACAGCTCAGGGACACAGCTCGGCGTCATCGCCGCCTGGAGCACCAGCACCTTGTTCCTACTTCTCACGTAGCAAAAGCCCCACCCCACCCCGCCAGGGGTCGGAACTTATGGTCAGGAGCTGTTGGGGTGCAGTCCAAGGGCAGACGGCCATGTCCCCACTGCGGGAAGAACTCGGACACAGAGCCAGGGACACAGCGAGAAGCAGCAGGGATGTGGGAGAGAGACTGAGAGATGCAGCCCTGCCCAGTGCCTGGTTTGCTCCAGGCCGGAGACCAGCCCAGCCCACTCTGTGTCTCAGTTTCTGATGTATGAGATTTTTCTTAAGCTAGTCAAGTTGGGTTGTGATGGCTTGTGCCCATGAGAACCCCAGCTGATGCACACAGAGGGTGATTCTGCAGTGAGTTCCCAGTTCTGGGGTCTGAGAGCTTGGACATCCCCTCTGCCCAGGGAGGACACCGCTCTGAGTACATGGACAGAGGAACGACCGGGAGCCTTCCTGGGCCCAGGCCCAGTGCTGGCCTCCCTCCTTCCTCCTCCTCCTCCTCATCCATCCTGGCTCCCTAGCTCCCTGCCCCACCCCACCCAGGGGCTGGGGCTTCCTGGGAGCTGTGACTTGGGAGTCTGGCCTGCGCCTCCCCTCAGCACCACTGCTCAGCTCTCCCATGGGGCTGCTGGGCCTGGAAACTACCTCAAGATTGGGGAGGGTGGGGTCACAAAGACAGTCTGAGGAAATGATGTCATCTCTTTTAAATAATGTTGTTCAAATAAGGTTAATTAAAACTGTCTGGGGGGAATAACGTTGCCTCTCTTAAACGCTGTTGTTTAAATAATCTTAATAATGAAAAACGTCTAAGGGAAATGACGTCGTCTCTTTCAAGTGCCTCACCGACAGCGATGATGTCCTTGGATGTCACTTTGGGCCACGTGAGTCATGGCCCTCACACCAAAGGGGGCTTCGCTTCACCTCAGGAGAAACAGTCTCATCTGAGATGTGCCCCCCACTTGCAAACACACACATACACACGTTTGGACTGTTTCCCTTTGGTTTCCCTCCTCAGTTTGATTGAGGTATATTTCACAAATAAAAACTGTGTACATGTAAAATGTAGAATGTGATTTTTTAACGGTGTGTACCTTTAAAGTGTTATGATTTAATATACATATACAAATATACATAAACGTATACATTGTGAAATGAGTACCACAATCAAGTAGATTAACACATCCATCCATCCATCACCTCACATAGTTACCTTTGTTTCTGTTTTTTTTCGGTGTGGTGAGAATGCTCAGCAAATTTCCAGGATACAACACAGTATTGCTGACTCCAGTCACCGTGCTGGACAGCAGACCCCCGAATTTATTCATCTCATGACGGAAAGTCCATACCCTTTGGCCAACCTCTCCCCATTTTCCCCACCCCAGACCCTGCCCCCGGTACCCACCATTCTACTCCCTGGTTCTGAGGGATGTTTCCACCTAGAACCCCACTGAGGATGTGTCTACCAGGCCCTCTGTCCCAACAGGTGGGCCCTGGTTCTCAGCCTCACGAGGCCACGGGAAGGTGCCTCACCAGAGGACAAAGGAGAAGGGGCTCTCCGGTCCCCAGCATGGTACCTAGAACCTCCCCTCCCCACCGAGATGCTCTAATCCCCTCTCTCTGCCCGTCAGCCAATGAGAAACCTTCTCTCGCTTGGTTGAGGGCTCTGGTCAGTGACAGGCCTGAAAATTCTGTAGAGTTCGAGTCAGACTAAGACCCTTTAAGGCACCCTGTTGGGGACCAAGGCCCACAGTCCACCAGCTCCAGAGGCCTCCCTTCTGTGAATACTTCCCTGGATCCAACCTCCGGTAGATCCGGCAGTACTCAGGGACACAGCAGCTCTGGGGGAGGCAAAGCCAGAGCCCAGTAGCTTCACCTGCTGGCTCACAGGGGCGAGGGGCCGCTGGCATTTGGGACCTGGTGTCAGTGCTTTTCCCACAGATTCTTACTATTGATATTCAATACCTGCCCCCACCCCCGCCCTCTCCATTTCTTTAGAGATACTGTGGTTGGGCTGTTAGTCTCATAATGTCATCAAGGAGAAGCCATTGGAGTAGGTATCTCCTGATCCCTGCTCAGTGGGGAGCTCCAAGGAGGACCTTTTGGGGAGGTAGGGCCAAGGTTGCGATTCCCATTGAAAGCATAGGATTGGAGCCAGGTCAGGTCCTTGTCACCTCACTTATTCATCCACTCATGTACTCATTCCACAGATGTAACTAAAGTACTTACTAAGCCCAGGCACTATTTCTGGTGCACATGGACTGTTACATGAACGAGGAGAGCCCCTTGCTGTCTCTTTCTATACGTTTGTCTTGAAATGCAAGAGCCTGTTCTCATTTCACCTCCCTCCTTTTATCACTGAAGAGGAAGGTTGCAGCTGAGTAGGGCGATCACAGGCACAGCCACCGCTGGAGACGATTTAGAAAGCACAGCTCGGGACTAAACAGTAATAAGATACTACTATACACCTATTAGAATGGCTAAAATCGAAAATATTGACAACACCAAATGCTCACAAGGATACAGAGCAACGAGAACCCACATTCATTGCTGATGGAAATGCAAAATGGTGCAGCCACTTTTAAGACATTTTGAAAGTTTCTCATAAAACTAAACATACTTTAACCACAGAATCCTGCAATCCTTGGTATTTACCCAAATGAACTGAAAACTCATATCCACACAAAAACCTGCACATGAATGTTTATTGCAGCTTTGTTCATAATTGCCAAAACTTAGAAGGATCCAAGGTGTCTTTCAGTGGGTGAAAGGATCAACAAACTGTGGCCCAGCCAGACAAGAGAATATTATTTAGCACTAAAAAGAAATGAGCTATCAAGCCACAGAAAGACATGGAAAAACCATAAAGTTATATTATTAAAGAAGCCAACCTGAAAAGGCTACATACTGTATGATTCCAACTCTATGACATTTTGGAAAAGGCAAAACTATGAAGACAATAAAAAGATCAGTGTTGACCAGGAGGTTGGGGCCAGGGGCGGGATGAATAGGAGGGTCACAGAGGGTTTTTGGGGTGGAACTACTCTGTGGGATACCATAATTACGGACATATGTCATTATACGTTTGTCTAAACTCATAGAATGTACAACACCCAAAGTGAATCCTAATGTAAACTATGACTTTGGGTGATACTGATGTGTCACTGTTGGTTCATCAATTTTAACAAATTGATGGTCAGGGAGGCTGGGGGCACGGGGCGGGTGGGGACACATGTGGGAACTCTCTGTACTTTCTGCTCAGTTTTCTGTGAATCTAAAATTGGTCTAAAAAATAGTCTATTAACTTTTTTAAAAAGCTAGTGGGAAGATAAAGAGCTTGCATTGGTCACTGTGAACCACTTTGATGAGGAAAAGCAAGCCTCATATTCTAAAGCAACTCTGGAGGCAGTCCCCACTTCCTCTGGCTGACCCTGAGCGCCCTCTGAGGCGGGACCCAGCCTCACCTGCCCCCAGCCTCTTGGGCCCCCCTAACCCATGAGGAGCTCTGAGTGGTGATGCCCCGGGCACTTGGTCCCCATAGCCTCTGCCACCGGAACCTTCAGCACTTCATTTCCGATACCTTCCTCAACTAGTCATCTGTTCTGCTCGTGCACAGTGTCGCAATAGACAGAGATTCTTATAACAAGGACATGTGCAGCTGAGGAAGCTGCATTTAGAATGAACTAGAAGCTTACTAATAGATTTTAAATAGTTTACCAAGAAATGTCAGCCAAGTAGGAGATAAGACGTCTCCGGTTCAGGCACAGTGAATAACAGTTATCTGAAGACAAGAAAGTCGTAAGGGAGATATTATATGGTCATGGTTAAAATTATAGGTTCTAAAATCTGACAGTTCTGAGTTCGAATCCCAGCCCCGCCACTTCCTTGCATGCCACCTTGGATGAGTCACTTACTCTCACTAAACCTCAGTTACCTCATCTGTAAAAGGAGATGATCACAGTGTCTGTCTCACAGAGCGATCACGGGGGTTAAAGAGGACCTGCTGATGAAGCGTTAGCTCAGAGCCCCCATCTACTCCTCGGAAGCGCTTGATGACGTCTAGGTGAAGCGGGACCTCACGGGCTCTGGGGGGGCTCTTCCCAGGATAGAGGGGAGAAGAGATGCGGAAGTTCTGGGGCACCAGGACAGCTCCCGCGGGGCATTAGCTGCTTGCAGAGGACACAGATTAACATAAAATCACCTGAAGGCACTCCAGAAAGGATGTGGGGTCATTAAAAACACAGACCTAGAAAGAAGCTTGTCTGGTTTGGCAGGCAAAACAGAAAGAATGTGAAAAAAGCTTCTGATGTGCTAAGTCGGTCTCCAAGACAAAGTGGAACTCATGGGAACTGGCTACCTGGTTTATACCTCAGTTCTGAGGGATAAGCCACTTTCTCTTCAAAAAGGATGGACTGGTTTGTGTGACTCACCAGACAAAGCCAAGTCAAAGAGAAGTTTCTAGATCCCGCAAGTGGAAGTGCCCAGTGGTGAGCCACCTGGGTCCACATTCAGAGCTGGCAACTGAGCGTTTCAGGCCCAGTGCCGTCCCCTGGCCCCTCCCCTCATCCCAGCCAGAGCCCGGGAGGGGACGGCTCAGGAACTACATGTGGTCGCCAGAGCTCGTCCTCCTGTGTCTCTCCATCCCTCAGTCTTCATCCGCATCTCCTTTCTGGCTGATTTAGACTCTCTCTTCATTAATTATCTCGCCCCTTTGTTCTGCAAACTGGTATTGAGCACCAAACACTGTAAAGGACATTATGGGGTACCCAAGGTTAAAAGATACCAAGAAAACAACCCAAATACCTATCACAGGCGAGTGGACCAGCAAGTTGTGCTGTATCCGCACCGTGGAAGACCACTCAGCCGTAAAAAGAAACAGCCTGCTGACGTGCTCAACGGCAGGATGGATCGTGAAAGAATTGTGTTAAGGGAAAGAAGCCAATACTGCGTGATTCTGCTCAGATGAAATTCTAGAAGAGGCAAAACTATAGCAATAGTGGATACAGAAAGCAGATTGGAGGCTGCCAAGGTTAGGGGAAGGGAGAATGGGGAGAAACAACTCAGTGGATCCGGGGTTTCTGTGGGAGATGAAAATGCTGGAATAAGATAGAGGTGGCAGCTTCACAATATTGCGAATGCATTAAATCTTACTTTATTTTATTGATTTATTTTTTTAAAGATTGGCACTTGAGCTAACAACTGTTGCCAATCTTTTTTTTTTTCTGCTTTTTCTCTCCAAAGCCTCCCCAGTACATAGTTGTATATTCTAGTTGTGAGTGCCTCTGGTTGTGCTATGTGGGACGCCTCTTCAGCGTGGCCTAATGAGTGGTGCCATGTCCGCACCCAGGATCCAAACCAGTGAAACCCCAGGCTGCCACAGCGCAGCACGTGAACTTAACCACTCAGCAACGGGGCCGGTCCCTAAATGTCACTTTAAAATGGGTAATTTTATGTTGTGAATTTCATCTAAAATGTGAATTTTAGGTGAATTTCACCTCTGAAAAAAGGAGAAAAAGATCTATAGTGACACAAAGCAGATCAGTGGTTGCCAGAGAGTGGAGGTGGGGATGTGGACTGATTGCAAAGAGGGCACAAGGAAACTTCCCAGAGCGGTGGAAGATTTCCACGTCGTGGGCGTGGTGGTGGTTTCGTGGCTGTATACATTTACTGAAACTCGTCCAGTTGCATACTTACAGTTAGCAAATTTCATTTTATTATAAATTATACCTCAATAAACTGATTTCTCCAAAAGTTGTCAAGTGTACAGGCTAGCAGGGAAGAAAAGTTGTTGGAGATTCCCCTCCACAAATGTGACAACCAAAAAATTGTCTCCCAACACAGTTAAATGTTCCCTGGAGGCAAACCATCCTGTGAAGAACCACTGGAGTAGACAGAGCATGGGTCTCCCATTCTGTATTCCACATCTCCCAACCGCTCCGTCTTCCATATCTCCCTACCGCTCTATCTTCCGTATCCCCCAGCCGCTCTGTCTTCCTATCTTCCAACCGCTCTGTCTTCCACATCCCTCAACCGCTCTGTCTTCCACATCTCCCAACGGCTCCGTCTTCCATATCTCCCAACCTCCCTTTCATGTGTTCCATCTGCTTGTCTCTGTGTACATTCTGGGTAATTTGTCCTGATCATACTTCCCTTTCAGTTGCTAATCTGCTGTTTAGTATAACCATTGTTTTAAATTTCAACTATTATATTTTTCATTTCCAGATATCCTATATGGTTGTTTTTCAAACCTGCTTGGTCAATTTAGAAGAGTCTCTGCTCCTGTAGGGGAGGAAGAAATATTCCTCTACCTTTCCAGTTTCTTCTGGCTGGTCTAAGAATTAAATTGATATGAGACAGAATAACGGGAGAAAATCAAACCAATTTACTAACAGGTATACATGGGAGAAACCCAGGAAACTGAGTAACTTGCCAAAAAATGACCAAAGTCACCACCTTAAATACCGTCCTCAGCTAAAGACAAAGGAGGATGTTGGGGGTAGTGGTTTGGGGCTTCAAACAGGAGGGGGGAAATTCACATGGAGATGGAAAAGCAAATATTTGGTAAATAAATCTTTGCCAAGTCTTATAAAGACGATGGGACATGGCAAGGACTTTGATCAAATGGGCCTTGCTGGATTCTTCCTCGGCCACCACACCTAATTTATTACACTGTGGTTATCTGTGGTATTAGCTCCTTCCTGAAACAGGCCTTCTATTCTAAACTCTTTCAGGCAGTTAGAGGGGAGGTCGAGTTTCTTCTTGAGTCTTTTGTTCTTAAAAATAATCAAGCCAAAAAGATACATTTTGGGGTAGCAAATTCTGTTCCCCCATTCTCCCTTTGTCCTATTTTCAATGCCCTCTTCTGTTTCCTTAAGCCTATTAAACATACTTTATATTCTTCATTAGATCATTTCAACATGAGAAATCTTTGGAGAATTAAATCTATTGTTTGGTTCTGTTGACTCTCCCTCATGGTGACTTGTTTTCTTCTGGGCTTGGTTAGGTTATACGAGGAGCTTGCATTTAGCTAAATTTAATCTGTGGACTGAGGCTGCGTCCCTCCAGAAAGTGTGTGTGTTTGCTTCTGCTGAGCATCCAGGACCGATATTAACACGGCACCATTTTAGTTTAATTTTCTTGCTTGGGGTTCCCTAACTATGGGGGCAGTGGAAACTGAATCTCAGCCCCATGCTTACCATTCTCAGCAGATACTGTTAATGTCATCCTGATTGTTAATAACTTTTTCTACCTGAAGCTGCAATAGAGAGAGGTTTTTATTAGTAGTATTTTTTTAATCATTTCCCTTTGCTTAAAAGTAGCTAATTCCCAGTCTACCATTTTACTGAGGACATAACCCTTTAAGTACTCTGGTCTTAAGTGGCGTCTCAGGTACAGCTCCTCACGTTCAATGGTTTGAGTCCACTGTTACCCCAAACTCTGCAGTTTCTCCCCAAACGCTGGCCTCTCTATAAGGGCATTGGCTCAGAGCAGCCACAGCTTCCTCTCTGGTTTCACTGTTAACTATTCATTTTGGGTTTTTAGCTCGTTTGTTTTGGCCTTTGGGGATGATCTTGGGGTTGGTTGATGCAAGTTCCTTCCTACTCTTTGCATCAGTGTCTCAACATTGTCTTTATCCTACGGCTGATTCTCCTCTAGGGAGCACGTAGCAAACAGTGATCACACCCAGAGGAGAGGAGTTTTGAGAAAGAAAATCAGGCCACTTCTCCCGAGAAACTCCCCAGAACCCCAGCTGGTTCGGACCCAGGTGGCCACCCTCAAACCAATCACTGACAGGGTGTATTTAGGGCACAGTCCTGACCACAAAGAGAGAGAATGAGAGCCTCGGAGAGGAAAGGCAGCTGACCAGAGCAGTAGGGAGCTGTGACGGGAGGCAGAGTGACAGTGAGCCATCTGGAGAATTGCCACATTGTGTGGTTTTTACACGGGAACACTGCACGCGTTCTGCCTATTGTGTTTCCAAGATAAAGCTCACAGTCAGGTTTCCATCACTCTTTCAACCCAGCTCTGAAGGTTTCCTGTCACCATTACCTCTTCTAATACTTGAAATTAAGACATAGCTGGAGGCGGTGGGAGGAGAAGGTAGGTGAAAGAGAAACACCAAGGAAATCTGGGAGCTAGGCAACAAGCATCTGGAGCAATATGGTAGCCACAGGCCACACGCGGCTCTTGAGCACTTGAAGATGTGGCTGGTCTGCACTGAGATGTGCCGTAAGTGTCAAATACACACTGGGTATTGAAGACATTATGAAAAAAAGAATTTAAAATATCCCCAATCTCATTGAAATGACAATATTTTGAGTCTATTGGGCTAAATCAAATATACTACCAAAATTAATTTCACCTTTTTAAAAGTGTTTTTAACATGGCAACCAGAAAATTTTAAATTACACATGTGGCTCCCATTACATTTCTACTGGACGGCACCAGGGTCAAGTCCACATGGGGTCAGGATTTGCTGCTTTTTATACTGGGGAGAGGCAGGAGCTGGAGAGGGAGGACTCTGAGGCTGCCCCAACCCTGCTCCTTCTCAGCCTCCCGGACTTGGAGGGACGAGGAGGAAGGGCCTGTCCTCTTCCCAAGTGGAGAAGAGTTGAGGGAAACAAGTGACACGGTGACCCGCCCCTGTGCACACACACACCAAGTGTCTACTGAGCGCCAGGCACTGAGGTGGGCGCTGGGGATGCAAAGATGAATAAAACATCGATCCTGAGCTCCAAGAGCTCACACTGGCAAACCATCCCCACTCCAGGGACAAGTGCTATACGGGTGCAAGGCACCAGATGCAGTGGAGGTGGTGGCCAGCAGGGGATAGCCACCTTGTTCCAGGGTGACCAGCAAAGGCTTCACAGAGGGTGTCAGATTTCACCTGGAAGGATAGTAGGAGTTGTCCAGGGGAGAAGGAAGGAAGGCTCCCAGACTGAGGGGTCCAGAGACACAGCACCAAGACGTGAAAGAGCTTGGGGAAATGGGGGGCAGGGGGCTTCTCACGAGGGCAGGAGGAGGGGGGCGGAGACTGGAGGAACAGGTTTGGGTCAGATAGCGAAGATAGTCAAATGCCACGCTGAGAAGACCAAGAACCTCAGAGGATAAAGTCAGGGTGGGCGCTGGAAGGATTTCCCAGCCTTTCCTTTTCCTCCTGGGTAACTCTCAAGTCCTTTTAGACTCAAAAAGAAACATTTTTAAACTAAAATTTTTAAGAAAACCACCTTGGACTTGCACATCATTTGATAAGGTTGGGCTCATGAGGTACCCTGAGAAAGGCTGGAGGTAGTCGTATCAGGACAGACACCCCCCAATCCTGGGTAATGGGAGCAAAAGCGCACCCTAGCGGGAGCAGGACACATGAATCCAGTCCTCGTGCTGCTGTGACCTCTCTGATTTCCCTGCTCCCATCCTCCTGATGGCCCATGTGCTATAAGGCATAGTCTTCACGGCTTCCAGCCGGCTTTTCATTTTAAGTTCCTAGAACACTTGGCCCTCTGTCTGCACGGCAGGCACCAGCGAGCGTGTGTTGCTGGTGGTGATGAGCGCAGGGGGCAGAGGAGAGCTGTGAAGCAGCAACCTCGTGCATCTCCTTTCTTCCCCATCCCCGGGCGCGGACGGCTCCCCGTACCCAGCGGGCAGTTGACGAATATAGATACTGAGTAAGGGAACGAAGAAATGACAGAAAATGGGGTGTCTGTGGGTATGAGAGCAGGGGCCTGACTGCGAGAAGGACAAGTTAATTTAAATGAAAACTCAGTGTTGGGGGTCAGAGAGGGAGGAAGTTTAGAAAGACACACGGAATATTTTCGAGGCCCAAAGGACCAGTGTCATGACTTGACGTTACCTTAATAAGCCAACAAGCTGTCTAAACCAGAGGTTCCCAACGAGGGGCGATTTGTCTCACAGGGGACATCTGGCAACGTCTGGGACTATTTTGGTTGTCACACTGGTGTGTGTTTGGGAAGAGCGGGTCGCTACTGGCAGCTACCAGGTAAAGGCCTGGGATCCTGCTAAACACAGTGCACATGACAGTTGTCCACCACAAAGAATTATCTCATCCCAAACGCCAATAGTTAAACAAAATCAGACATTGAGCTACTATATGCGCGATTCTACTCCTAGGGGTATACCCAAGAGAATTGAAAATACACGTCCACATGGAAACTTGTACCTGAATGTTCACAGCAGCATTGTTCACAATAGTCAAGAGGTGGAGACAACCCAAACATCCACCATGATGAATGGATAAACAAAATGTGGTCTGTCCATACCATGGAATATTACTCAGCCATAAAAAGGAACAAAGTACTGACACATGCTCCAGCGTGGATGAAGCTTAAAAACACAATGTTAAGTGAAAGAATCCAGACACAAAAGGCCACATCTTGTGTAATTCCATTATGTGAAGTGTGCAGAATAGATCAGTGTATAGAGACAGAAGGGTTGCCAGGGGCTGGGGCAGGAAAAGGGAAGAATGAGGAGTGACCGTTAATGTGCGTGGGGTTTGTTTTTAGAATAACAAAAATGTTCTGCAATTAGACAGTGGTGGTGGTTGCACAACTTTGTGGCTATGCTAAGAACCACTGAACCATACATTTTTAAAGGGCAAATTTTATAGTATATGAATTGTGTCTTTTAAAAAAGCCACAAAAAATTGAATGGTACCAAGTTTGAGAAATTCTGTGCTACACAAAAAATGTGAAGCCAACAGCAGACTATTTGGTGATGGAACACAAAGAAAGATAGAGGCCAAGTGGGCCATGCGAGCCCAGCCCGGCTGCAGAAGGAGATCCCCCCGGTTCAGGGACTCCAGCCCTAGTCCATGCGCATGAGCTACTTTCTACCCACTCGGCAACCTTCCAGGTAGTTGAAATCAGAGAACTGGACAGGGGCACGGAAGTGTGCCTGATGTGGGTTCAGGCCTTCAGGTCCTTGGAAAGGAATATCCCCCAAATAAGTCACTTGATTTGACTTATCACAGAGTCTGAGCGTCTCTGCTCGTCTGAATGGAGTCCGGGTTCTAGATTTGCAAGGATGAGGACCAACCTGGGTAAATTAACCGAAGCGATGTTCCATGAGGAGGCCTCTTACTAATGCCTCTGCATCACATACTAACTCCGTCAACCTCAAAGCACTTGGGGGGTTGGCCCAAACAGACGAACCAGGGTCCCCACGGCCTGCTTTATGAGATAGAATGAGCCCTGAGAGGACAGGTACCTCTGACCATCTGCTGGGCCCAGACTCTCATTCTCTCCTGTGCATTCTCCACTCCCACCTCAGCGTCGCCCCCACATCACCGCATCGTATTGCTGTGCTGAGCCTAAAATTCACCAGAAAGCAGAAAAACCCACAAGAGGGAGGTCAGAAAGAATCAACTCCACCGTGGGCAGTCGGGGGAGAAAAGGGAAATTACTTCATGGGTCAACGTTGTGTAATGTGCGCGCGTTGCATTTTAACAGCTCGCACGCCACTTTCACAACATCCATCCCAGCAGCTCTGGGTGGTGGGCAAGGTCAGTCTCAAGCCCACTTCATGGGTGAAGGAATTGAGCTCAGAGAAGGTGACTCAGGTCTGTTTAGAGCCTGGTCTGGGATCCAGGCTCTGTACAAACGGTGTGAACTTGGACACATCCCCTCACCTCCCTGGGCCTCAGTTTTTAGATCTGTGAAATGGGTGACACATGCCCACTTCTGTCCCTTCCAGCCTTGACTTTCTGTCACTCTGAGCCAGGAGAGGATGCCTGTTTCCTGACACCTGGACCAGGCCTCTCTGATCACTGACCAGGCTGTGCTGCCTCTGCCAGCAGAGAATTTGAAATCGGAGGACTTGCTGCCTCAGATATGTAGGTATAGAGCGGCTCCTTCTGAAGTCAACCCCCTAACACTCTGTCCCCAGGAAGAAAGATGCTCGCAATGACAAGGGTGGGGGCAGGTGTTGGTCCCAAAGCCAGAGCCCCAGGAAGGCCGGAAGTCCTGCCACTTGCACACCTTCTTGGCCACGTTTCACAGGGAGCTCCTGACGTAGACTTTGGGCTGTTCCCTTGGGCACATCGACTTGGGCTGTCCTCTGTGCGGTGTTCCAGAGCACTGGGCATCTCTGCTTGTGTGGATGGAGTCCATGCACCGAATGGATGGGGTAGCGTGGGCTGAGCAGTGTGACTCTAACCAGGCAGGAGACCTCTGGGCAGTGGGAGTGTCAGGAACAGCCTGGGACCTCAGCTGAAATGTGGCTAAAACCACAGGATCAGTGCAAGAAGGGAGGAGAGGCCATGTGTCCCTCAGGGGCCTCACAGGGACTACACATTCACGGTGACCATGATGGCTACCAACACTTACTAATATGCGTTAGCACTGTGGTGGCTCCTGGCCAGGGTCCCCAGTTCTAGGGTTAGAAGACTCTGGGCTCTGGCCTCCCTCCTTCTCTAGGATTTGGGGAGAATCCTAGACTGCTGCTGAGGTCCTTCTTTTCTTCCTCCAGAGCCCTTTTCCTCTTCCGCCCCCTGCTGGCTGCATTAGAGTAGACGAGAGAACGAGAAGCCCTAGACCTTTACGAGAGGAAAGTCACAAAGTCCCACTCAAGCCCGGGGTGTCCCCTCCCCTACCCCCAGCTGATCCTTAGTCTCCTGACCCCATTTCTGTCTGATCAGCGGACGGCCCATGAGTCTGATAAGCTGACACCTGTAGGATGTGTTTGACCCTCTCGCAGAACGACGTGTGAAACGCTCAGACCTGTCCCGCGCGGTGCAGACAGGTCTGCTTTGGTGGAAATGAAGAGCAGCTTGGCCAATTGATATTCTGCAGGTGACTTTGGTCTTGAATTCAGTTCACTGAGTGTTCGAGCGGTCACAGACCCTTGTCAGTCCGAGCTCCTTGCTCCTTCATTATGACCATCACGCCTTCTGTTCACTTGCCTTTCTAATTCATCTACCTGCGCATGTTAACTAATAGATGCCACTGTCGTGCTTATTAAGCAGTCACATGTCTGGTTGGTACAGCCACCACCCTTATACTTTGTTGTAGTAAGTTACTGTTGAACGCACTGTTGCAGCTTGCATAAGGCAGCTGAGGTCAACTCAGTCACTCATCTGTGCAATCAACCAACATGTGCAGTTGGCTTTGACTAGTAGAGGCGATGAGTTGTGCTCCCTCTTGTAATTTCTTGAAACATGGGTCACAGTGCTTTATAGACTTGCTTAACAATTACTAATATAAGGAAGGAAGGAAGGAAAGGAGGAAGGGGGGTAATTCACTTATGGAGAACATTTTTTTGGCTCAAGCCTTCTACTTGGTGCATCCACATGCCTCTCAACCATCCTGAAAGCGGACACTGCCATGCCCATTTTACACTTGCTTCCCACACATGTGGGAACCCTTGGTTTGCCCTTGGCCGGGGTGTTAGGACTGTGTTGTGGGTTCGTCTGCCCAGGAGGCACAGATTTGCAGCATGTTGGACAAAGAGGAGAGTCCATAGGGTCCAATTTGAAGAGCTGGAAAAGAGCAATAAATCAAAGAGTTGGCAACAAAGAGCTTGCAGACAGTGACAATCCAGACCAGGGGCACCTGGGGAGAGTCTTGGAGGCAACAAACAGCCTGGAGGGCGGGGCAGGGAGGGGCCAGAGCCCTGATAGAGAGCCTGCCTCTGAGCCTGTGGAGGGAGGAAGCACTGAAGGGGCCCCGGGCCGTCGTCGGTCACGGATGAGGAAACAGACTCAGGCCTCGGATGACGGCCCCAGACCCTGGAGCTGGTGAGGGCAGAGGTGAGACTTAAGACCTGCTCTGTCTGACCCCAAATCTGTTACACCAACCACCGGTGAGGTGACTGCCCTGCCGTTCGACACGCTGAAAAATCCAGGAATGGGGAAGAGGCATTTGGACGCTTCCCCTTCTCAACTGTACTGACTCGGAAAACACGGAATTCCTTCTGTATCGGCCCACCAGCTGGAGCAAATACCGCAAGCTTGCCATCCAGGATGTGTAATTCTAGACATGGCCACAGGGTGGAGACACACCATCGTCCAATCTCTCTGTCTTGCTCCAAGGCTGAGCCACACCAAGGGGTTTACCGGAACCGTGGACCCGCTGCGGGTAAGGGTTAAAAACAAACATAGTCTTGAGGGCATTTTCTAAGCCCCAGAGAAGTCAGCCCTGGATCATCTTTCCGAAGGACTGGGGCTAATTTAGAAATACCTTCCGGCTCCTGGAGCAGCTGTGAATATACTGATGATTAACCTGACATCATGTAACCTTGCGAATATTTATCCTGTCGGCACTCTGTGCAAACAGAGTGCTGTATTTTGAAGGGAAATCTGGATTATAAAACAAAATCAAGACACAACTCGGGGAGGACTTCATCAGAGGCCCCTGGGAACACACGAGGATGTTCAGGCTGTGTCAGGCTGACTCCAACAGAGAGCTTGTGAGCAATCTACTCGCAGGTGGTTCAGAAAAAACATTTGTAGGGGCTGGCCCTGTGGCTGAGTGGTTAAGTTCACTCGCTCTGCTTTGGCGGCCCAGGTTTCGCTGGTTCGGATCCTGGGCGTGGACACGGCACGGCTCATCATGCCACGCTGAGGTGGCGTCCCACATGCCGCAACTAGAAGGACCTGCAACTAAAACTGTACAACTATGTAGTGGGGGGACTTGGGAAGAAAAAGCAGAAAAAAAAAAGAGAAGATTGGCAACAGTTGTTAGCTCAGGTGCAAATCTTTAAAAAAAAAAAAAAAAAAAGAGGGGCTGGCTCCATGGCTGAGTGGTTAAGTTCGCGCACTCCGCTGCGGCGGCCCAGGGTTCGGATCCTGGGAGTGGACATGGCACCGCTTGTCAGGCCACGTTGAGGCGGCGTCCCACATCCCACAACTAGAAGGACCCACAACTAAGATATACAACTATGTACGGGGGGGGTTAGGGAGAAAAAGCAGGAAAAAAAAAAAAAGAGAGAGAGAACAAGAAGGCCCAGCCTGTTGGCTCAGCGGTTAAGTTCGCACGTTCTGCTTTGGTGGCCCGGGGTTCTCTGGCCTGGATTCTGGTGCGGACAGCCATGCTGTGGTAGGCGTCCCACATATAAAATAGAGGAAGATGGGCACAGATGTTAGCTCAGGGCCAGTCTTCCTCAGCAAAAATAGGAAGATTGGTAGCAGAGGTTAGTTCAGGGCTAATCTTCCTCAAAAAAAAAAAAGAAGAAAAAACATTTGTAGAGATAGAAACAGAATAACAAAACAAATGTGGCAAAATGTTTTTAAAAACAGGTGAATCTGGGTCAAGGATATATGGGAGTTCTTTGTGCTGTTTTCACAGTTTTTCTGTAAGATTAAAATTGCTTCAAAATGAAGAGGTTATTTAAACACTGAGATCCAGGAGTCCTAGATGCAAGACCCAGATTTTCCATTATCCCTCTGAGTGGCATTTGTCGTGTCAGGTGACCTCTCTGGCCTGTGGCGCTTCTTCTGTAAAACAAAGAAGGCAATTTGTTTTCACCACTGTAGAGTGTTCCCCCGTATGAATAACCCTCAGCTCACTCAGTCCCCGAAAAAGAAAAGAAGCAAGTGAAATTGGTTTTAGTAATCTATGTTATTTACCTCAATATATCCAAAATATTGCCATTTCAACATGTAATCGTTGTGTTAAGCATCTATGAGATATTCTACACTCTCTTATTTGTACCAAGTCTTCTTAGACTCACAACCCATCTCACCTGAGACCAGCACATTTCAAGGGCTCTCACCCCTCTGTGACAGGCGCTGGACTCGAGCTGGGCAGTGCAGGTCTGTGCTGGTTCTCGGGGCAACTCCAAGTAGGGGCCCAGCCCCAGACCCCCAGCCTCCTCCTCCCCCTCCCTGGTCCAGGCCACCCTTTTTCCGGTCTGAGGCTGGAAAGCTTTCTCTCCCTCCTCACTATCCTCTCAAATCTGCGGTCTGTGCACATTTCTTCCTCTTCCAACAAAGGCTTGAAGGTTTGGGAACCACTAAGGCAAGCGACCTTTATCCTCTGCTTTCTGCTTTTGGGCTTTCCCTGAAGCAATGAAGGCAGGAGGCCCCGTGGATTAAGTGGATCAGAAGGAACTACCAGGAATGGCATCAGTTAGCATTTCAAAACTATTTTTTTTTTAAATTTTGTTGTGTGTGTATGTTGCTGGGGTGGGGGGTGGAGAGGAGAGGAGCAGACAGGCCCTAGTAGAAGAATTTTACCCCAATTCCTCTGTTCCACTAGGAGGTAATAATCCGGGGTTAACCCATTCCACTTTTCGGGTCAAGGCTCTGATCCTTCAGCGTCGTCAGCATCCCTTGCTTGAGTGTAAGGAGGATTAGCAGAGGTCAGTTCAGGGAATGACGTTTTTTCTTGGAGGACTGGGGAGTAAAGGCGAACAGACTGTCAATTCTCCGTGGGCAGGGGGTGTATTTTTTCTCAGCTGCATTTATTATCACTATGTTATATGATTCAAGTACTTTGCTATATTATTTCATCCCCAGCGCAAACAGGTGACAAATTATAGGGTTATTTCTCCACTTTACAGATGAGAAGACTGAAGGTCTGGCAATGTGTGACTTGCCCTATTTCATTTAACTCAGAAGAGGCAGAAAGGAGCTCAGACCCAAGGCTGCCTCCCAAGACAATAAGGAAGAGTCTTCTCCCCACTTTGCAAAGAAATAAGGCGTATGGATGGGATTCATCCCAACCATCCTGGAATACCCAGTCTGACCTGCGCTGTGCCTGGTCCGTGGCTTCCTGTATTTGTTTAAGAATTTACTGTAAGGGGCCGGCCCCATGGCCGAGTGGTTAAGTTCGCACGCTCTGCTTCAGTGGCCCAAGGTTCACTGGTTCAGACCCTGGGCATGGACATGGCACCGCTCAGCAAGCCATGCTGAGGCAGCTTCCCACATGCCACAAATAGAAGGACCCACAGCTGAAATATACAGCTGTGTACTGGGGGGCTTCAGGAAGAAGAAGGAAAAATAAAATTAAAAAAAAAAAAGAATTTACTGCAAGATAATGATTGTGAAAACTTGTTTACACGGCCCCACATATTCTTCCCATCTTTGGGAGGGGTGTCTATATATGTGTACGTACGCACGCACACAGAGTGTGTTTGTAGAAAACAGCGAAAAACCAAGCTGGACCGCTTCATTCATTTATTTCAGATGCTCATTTCCATGCACTGATGTTGGGCCCCTAATTTGCCATTTTTAAAAACTCCTCCGCCTCTAGACCACATGGACAGTTTTCCCTTCGTGTTTAAGTCTTTAATCCATCTAGAATCTACCAGCTGGTCTTCCCAGCTCTGCCTCTCCGTGACGACCTGTGGGGTCAACTTCCTCGTCACACTTTAAATTCCCGTCTCTCCTTGATCTTTCTGTTTTTCTGTTGATGTACCTGTTTGATCTTGTGCCAATCACACCTCACCATTTTTATTGCTATGGCTTTATGGTGTATCTTCACATCTGGCAGGACAGTTCCCTCCTTTTCAGATTTAACCTTTTTGAAAGGTTAAATTAGTTATTTATGGACTTTTATTCCACTGCGTAAATTTTGAAATAAATGTATTAAGTTCCTCAGGGAAAAATCTAGCTCGAATTTTTATGGGCATTGCTTTGAATTTATTGATTAATTTGGGAGGAATTGACATCTTTATGATATTATCTTCCAAAACAAGAACCTAAATGACCTTTATTAGAATCTGATTGCTTTCTCCATAGAGGTCTTATACATTCTTGGTGGGATTAATACATCACTTTTCTGTATAGAGGAATGACTAGTAAGGTGGAATCTAAAGGCTGCTATTTGCAAGTTGCCCTCCGTCCACCCAGCAATCTCTCTCAAAGTTACAGGCACACAGACTCCTTGACCTTCTTGGACTTAATCCGTCAGCTGTACATGAAAATGTGCAAAATGGCCTGTGTGGATCACGGCACATTTAAACGATGGAATATTATGGGATACTTCTCAGCATTTACATGGGGATGTAAAACAATCTCCAAGAATGTTTTTACATGAAAAGAGTAAGGTGCCGGGACGTTGGCAAGGGGAGGAGATACATATACGGGCATGTATATGTGCTACATACATACATTAGTGTATATACATGTATGTATGCTATAAACATATAGAGAGAGAACGTACATATGCTATAAATGTATATGTGTGGAAATTAATAAAGGAAACCTCAACTGAATTGGAGTTGGGAAGGCCTGGTGGGGGGGGCGGGGGAGCTCTCTGTCCTATCACACATCATCAGTTACTCCAAACAGGAAGAAACATACGCTTGCATTTTTGGCAAGAAGAAAAGCTACTTTACTACTGAAGGAAGTTTTTTCTCCCTACCTGACAACAGCCCAGCCAATGAGAAATGCCATAGCTCAGCCAATGAGAAATGCCATAGCTCAGCCAATGAGAAAGGCCATGGCTCAGCCAATGAGAAAGGCCATGGCTCAGCCAATGAGAAATGCCATGGCTCAGCCAACGAGAAAGGCCATGGCTCAGCCAATGAGAAATGCCATGGCTCAGCCAATGAGAAATGCCGTGGCTCAGCCAATGAGAAATGCCGTGGCTCAGCCCATGAGAAATGCCATGGCTCAGCCAATGAGAAAGGCCATGGCTCAGCCAATGAGAAATGCCATGGCTCAGCCAACGAGAAAGGCCATGGCTCAGCCAATGAGAAATGCCATGGCTCAGCCAATGAGAAATGCCGTGGCTCAGCCAATGAGAAATGCTGTGGCTCAGCCCATGAGAAATGCCATGGCTCAGCCAATAGAAATGCCATAGCTCAGCCAATGAGAAATGCCATAGCTCAGCCAATGAGAAGCCATTGCCTCCCTGAAGCGTTAAATTACCCTAGTGGACTTTCATTGAGAAGAGCCCCACCCAACTCCCCCGCTTCCTCTATAAAAGCAATTTCCCCTCCTTTTTTTTCTGGGTTTGCCTATAGTTCACTGTAGCATGCACATCCCAAATTGCAAAAAAAATGGCGAATTTTCTTTTTAAGTTGACATATATATATATATATATATATATGTGTGTGTGTGTGATAGATAGATAGATACAGACATACATGCCGTATATATCTGATAGATATCAAGATATATGCTGTATATATACAGAGATATATGCTATGTATGTATATATGCAATAGATAGATAGAGAGAGATGCTGTATAGATATATACTATATGATTAAATATCCCAGAGAAGAAACAGAATCTATTAACATGAATGACTGAGGACAGGAGCAGTAAGGAGACTGACTTTTCGCGGTATATTCTCCTGTAAATTTTGAGTTTTGAATTAAGTAATACATTGTCTAATTTTTGATAAGTCAAATAAAAATCTAATGGGGCCGGCCCTGTGGCCGAGTGGTTAAGTTCGAGCGCTCCACTTCAGCAGTCCATGGTTTCACCAGCTTGGATCCTGGGCGCAGACATGGCAGCGCTCATCAGGCCACGCTGAGGCGGTGTCCCACATGCCACAACTAGAAAGACCCACAACTAGAATATATAACTATGTACTGAGGGGCTTTGGGGAGAAGAAGAAGAAGAAAAAAGGAAGATTGGCAACAGATGTTAGCTCAGGTGCCAATCTTCAAAAAAAAATTTTTTTAATTAAAAATCTAAAATCAAGTAAAATGTAAGTTGTGGCATTTCCTGACGAAGAGCCCTGGAGCAAATCTTCTTTGTTCAGGGACAGTCACCAGATTGATGTTTTTCATGATGCAATTATAAGATGTGCATCCACCAGGAATCCTGAAGGAAGGCCGTAAAAGAACTTCCTAAAATATCTGGCTTGGCAAAGATCACCTTTCCCAAAGTCCTTTCGTATGAAGAGCTTCCTGAGAGGGATTGGGCAAATTTGTGCAGATTAAGGCAACAAGACTTCTCGGAAAAGAAGTCATTTCACTCCCTCACACTGTTGGACCTTCTCTGGAGAATCTGGGATGGGCTCAGCTGAGACCTACGGTCGGGAAAGGATATTAAGGGCTCCCAAGGGGCAGCCACTATGACAGATCGTCTACACTGGGACACTTATCCCTACACCCTGCCTTTGAGATTTGGGGGCAGGGGGCTGGGGACAAGGTGTGGCTGTGACAGAAACCCCTCTTGCTCTAGTCCTGACTGCCACTCCGACCAGTTTTGGTGTTGTTATTACAGCAGCTGGCATTAGTTGTCCTAACTGATACTTGAGATATTGCATTTTACAGAAAATTTCTTTATAATTCGTGGAAATTCAGGCTAAATAAAGATTTAAAGCTCACCCCATCTGAGGAAAAGAGTCCCTCAAATAACCCATTAGATCTTAGATTCTGTCTTCTATCGTGTCCCTCTATGTTTTAGACCATCCTGCAGAGGTCACTCTCTGATTGGAAATGAGACACCTCTAAGTGTTACTTTAGGTCAGGCCTGGAATATGACTGGGCTGAATTCAATTCAAGTCAATGAATATTTCTGAGTGCTTACTCTGCACCAGGGACGTGACTAAGCCCCATCCACATTATAGGGTCCCATGACACCTTTCACATCCACCTTTCATATCCTCATTGCCAGGACTCCAAGTGGCACCGCTCCGGAGAACACCACTCAACACTGTGTTGTGTGTGAAAGATGCCACCTAAAGTTGTGCCACGCTCAGGCTTCACAGCTGTCAGACAGCCTCCTGCTCTTCCTCCAGTAATTTCATAATTTAATGTCATTGCTCCCGCTAGGCTGCAAGCTCCTTGAGGACAGGGATGGTGAATCTTTTTCACTGTTGTGTTTCCACCGATGCCTTTAATAGTACCTATCAGTGTCCGAATAATGTTTGTTGAACCAATGACTAGATGGATGAATGAGTAAGTGAGTGAGTACTGCCTTGATTAGGACATACTGAGGGAACTCCAAATCAATGTCTCCTCCATCTGAGTGGACTGTAGAAGTTTTAGCAAACATCCCTGACAAAATAGGAACAGGAGTTGGGTTAGAGCACTTCCTCCGTTTAGAATGCAATTTCCTGTAAACAGCAGAAACTTCAACAGAGACTTAAAGACTTTGAGGTTATTTGTGTCATACACCATGGACTTGGAGTAAGCAGTAACAGCAAGAAGAAATAACAATCGCATATATTTACACATCTAACAACAGACCATCAACAAGTAACAGAATGGAAGGGACAAATAAACAATTCTACAGTAATAGCTAGAGACTTCAATACCCTACTCTCAGTAATGGATGGAACCACTCGAGAAGATAAGTAAGGAAACAGAGGACTTAACACAATAAAACAACTAGATCTAACACACGTATACGGGACACTACCCAACAACAGCACACTCACTCTTCTCAAGTGCACATGCGACGTTTTCCAGGATAGACCACAGGTGAGGCCACAAACTGAGTCTCAACAGACTGAAAAATATAGATATCATACAAAATAGCTTCTCTGGCCACAACAGGATGAAGTTAGAAACCAATAACAAAAGTAAAACTGGAAAATTCACAAATTTGTGAAAACTAAACCACACACTCTTATACAACCAATGGATCAAAAAAGAAATCATTCGGGGATTAGAAAATACTTCAAGATGAATGAAAATGAAAATACAACATATCAAAACTCATGGGATGCAGCAAAAGCAGTACTAAGGGGGAAATTTATAGCTGTAAATGCTTACATTAAAAAATGAGAAAGGTCTCAAATTGAAAACCTAATTTTACAACTTGAGGAACTAGGAAAAGAAGAACAAAACAAACCGAAAGCTAGAGGAAGGAGGAAGTAATAAAGATTAGAGCAGAGATAAACAAAATAGGGACGAGAGAAGATAAATGAAACCACAACTTGGTTCTTTGAAAATATCAGCAAAATTGACAAATCTTTACCTAGATCAACTAAGAAAAAAAAGAGAAAACTTAAATTACCAAAATCAGAAATTAATAAAATTAACATTAACAGAAAGTAATTAATAGAATGAATGAATTCAGCAAAATAGCAGGATACAAAGTCATCACACAAAAATCAGTTGCATTTCTCTACACTAACAATAAAGAATCTGAAAAAGGAATTATGAAAACAATTCCATTTACAATAGCATCAAAAATAATAAAATACTTAGGAATTTACTTAACCAAAAAGGTGAAAGACTTGTATGATGAAAACTACAAAATGTCGCTGAAAGAAATTGAAGAAGGCATAAATAAATGGAAGCACATCCCATGTTCATGGATCAGAACACTTAATGTTGAGATGTCAATACTACCCAGAGTGACCTACAGATTCAACGCAATCCCTGTCGAAATCCCAATTATAGGGGCCAGCCCCGTGGCCGAATGGTTGGGTTGGCACACTTTGCTTCGGCGGCTCAGGGTTTCTCTGGTTAGGATCCCGGGCGCAGACATGCCACCGTTCACCAAGCCATGCCGAGGTGGTATCCCACATGCCACAACTAGAAGGACCCACAACTGAAAACATACAACTATGTACCGGGGGGCTTTGGGGAAAAGAAGTAAAAATTTTAAAAATCCCAATCATATTTTTTTCAGAAATCAAAAAACTCATCCTAAAATTCATATGGACTCTCAAGAGACCCTAAATAGCCATAACCATCTTGAAAAAGAAGACCAATGCTGGAGGATTCACATTTCCTGATTTCAAAACTTACAACAAAGCTATAATATTTAAAAAGAGTGATGCTGGCATAAAGTCAACTTATAGACCAATGTAATAAAGTAGAGTTCAGAAATAAATCCTCACATATCTGGTCAAATGATCTTCAACAAGGACGTCAAGATGATCCAGTGGCGAAAGGACAGTCTTTTCAACAAATGTTACTGGAAAAACTAGATATCCACATGCAAAAACATTAAGTTGGCCCCTTACCTAACAGCATATACAAAACTTAGCTCAAAATGGATCAAAGACCTAAATGTAAGACCTAAAGCTATAAAACTCTTAGAAGAAAACATAGGGCAAAATTTTCACAGCATTGAGTTTGGCATTGAGTCCTTGGCTATGACCTCAAAAGAAAAAATAGACAAATGGGACTTCATGAAAATTTTTTAAATTTTGTGCATCAAATGACACTATCAACAAAGCAAAAGGGCAACCCACGAAATGAGAGAAGATATTTGCAAATCCTATATCTAACAAGGGATTAATATCCAGAATATACAGAGAACTCCTAAAACTTAATTTAAAAAGACAAAACAACCCAATTCAAAACTGGACAAAGCACTTGAATATGGGGCTGGCCCGGTGGCCGAGTGGTTCAGTTTGCGCGCTCCGCTGCAGGCGGCCCAGTGTTTTGTTGGTTCGAATCCTGGGCGCGGACATGGTGCTGCTCATCAAACTACGCTGAGGCAGCGTCCCACACGCCACAACTAGAAGGACCCACAACGAAGAATATACAACTATGTACCGGGGTCTTTGGGGAGAAAAAGGAATAAAATAAAATAAAAATATCTTTAAAAAAAAAAAAAAGCACTTGAATAGACATTTCTCCAAAGAAGGTATACGAATGGCCAATGAGCACAGGAAAAGATGCCCAGCGTCACTAATCACTAGGCAAATGCAAATCGAAACTATAATTAGATACCACCTCACATTCAGTAGGACGGCTACTATTTAAAAAAAAAGCCAAAGCAGAAGATTACAAATGTTGGTGAGGATGTGGAGAAACTGGAACCCTTGTGCACTGTTGGCGGGAATGTAAAATGGTACAGCTGCTGTGGAAAACAGTATAGCAGTGCCTCGAGAAATTAAAAATAGATTGACCTCATGGTCCAGCAGTTCCTTCTCTGGGTATATATCCAAAGGAATTGAAAGCAGGGTCTCGAAGGGACATTTATACACCATGTTCACGGCAGCGTTATTCACAACAGCTAAAACACGGAAGTAACCCAAGTGTCCATTGACAGATGAACGGATAAGCAAAAAGTCATCTATACATAATGATGGAATATTATGCAACCTTTAAAAGGACGGAAATTCTGACATACGTTAACAAAACGGATGAACCTTGAAGATATTATCTTGACTAAGTGAAATAATCCTGTCACAAAAAGACAAATACTATAGGATTCCACTTATGTGAGGTACCCAGAGTCGTCAAACTCAGAGACAGAAGGCAGAATGGTGGCTGCCAGAGGTGGGAGTGGGGGATGGGGGTTAGCGTTTAATGGGACAGAGTTTCAGTTTTACAAGAGGCAAAGAGTTATGGAGATGGATGGCGGTGACGGTTGCGCAGCATTCTGAATGGATTTCATACCACTGAACTGAAAAAGGGTTAAGATGGTCAATTTTATGTTATGTGTATTTTACCACAATTTTAATAATTGGAAAACAAAAAAAGAAGCGGGCCAAGCAAGAGTATTCCTTTTAAATGGGTTTCCTGGAAGCCCACTCAGCCACTCCCGCTTACATCTCACTGGCCAGCACTGGGTCCCAATGTCCCACAGCTGCTCCTGGGGGAAAGATGGCTACAGAGAAAGGGGCAGGGTGGGGGCTGGGTCAGCCATATACAGCGTCTGCTACAAGAACTGGCCTGAAACTCAGACAAGCTGCCATGTCCTGCACCCCCTCACCTCACCCAGCTTCCCTCGGCCCCCCAAGCCCTCCCCGGTAGACTTCACACTCACACACCACGCAAATGCACACTCTGTCCTCTGTGTCTGCCCCCTTCAGCTCACTTAACCTCCGCATGATAATTCCTGTCTATTCGCCTGTGACCTGCGTCAGCACTGCCACCCCCAGGGCCCCCAGACTCCCCTAGACTTAGGGCGAAGGCGGCTCATCTCACATCAACCCTTTCAACAGTCTCACCCTCGCCTCCCTCCCTGGCCACCTCCTGCAGCTCCCGGGCTGTCTGTCCCCCTGACATAAGGCTGCCACTGCTGCCCGGTGGATTCAGGGACCACGGGGAGATGCGGACGAGGCCACGCTTCCCCGACCCGCCTGCCTCTTAATTCCCACGACCGCACCAACCCAGGTCTGCACACGTGCGGCAGACTTCACTGAAGAGTTGGAGATAACTGGGCGGAATCAGAACATTGGAGAAACATAAAAACTGGATCCTCTGTGTGATTGTCGCCAGAGCTCCAGGGAAAGGACAGAATTTAAATCCTCATGGGGTCTCTTTGCTTCTCTCTGGAGGCTTGTTTTCCTCCCTGTCGCCGAAGCACACACCCACCAGCCCACCCTCCCAGCGCCAATTTCTGTCCCCACCCTATGCCTCAGGGGTCTCGCCAGCACCACTCGTGGGACACAATCTCTAGCGGGGCGTGTTGGCCGGTGACTGAGGCCTTCAAGCTACAAGAGCCGTATGTGTTCGTTTTCTATTGCTGCAAGTTACCACCCAATGAGAGGCTTAAAACAACACAAATTTATTATCGTGCAGTTCTGGAGGTCAAAATTCCTACAAGTGAGGGTGTCAGCTGGGCTGTGTTCCCTCTGGAGGCTCCAGAAGAGAATCAATTTCCTTGCATTTTTCGGTTTCTAGATGCTGCACGCATTCCTCGGCTCATGGCCCCATCCTCCATCTCCAAAGCCAAAAGTGACTCAGACCACACCGGGAAGCCCCCGCCACACCTCCCGTCACCTCCCCACTACCATCCAGCCTGGGTTTGGTCACCCAGAGTGCACCGAATTTTTGCCTACACTGCTTTGGGGCCCGACTCTCAGTTCGTCATTTTTGGTCGCAGCTCCCCACTTCCTCCTCAGGGGAATGGAGCCCCAGCTGCTCATGTTGGGGGTAGATGAATAGAGAAGACGCTGCCCACTGCTCCCTTCAGGCAGAAGGAACCTAGGGCGAGCTGAGAGCATCCCGGGGCTCTGGGAACTGCACCCACTGGCCTGCTGATGACGCTCGGCCTCTCTGGGCCCTGTCCACACACAGCGAGGCCGTGCTCTGTGTGTGTGTGTGTGTTTCCCCTTTGCACCTCAGAACATTAGCAAAAAGAGAGAGGAAGTGTTTGGAATGACTCACATGCACATACACACACACACACACACACACACACAAATAATTAAAAATCAAAAGGAGACACCAGCCAGAGCAGTGCCTCTCCACCCTCTGATGGCCATTTACCCCGTGAAGAATCTTCTGAAAGCGATGGGCCCACATTTCAGAGAAAATTACTCAAAAGGCACAGTTGGGTTGTAATGTCAGTGGTCAAAAACCCTCGACTTAAGTGAAATCCAGCCCTTGTTTTTGACTGTCATTTACTTAAAACAGGTGAAAACATTGTGAAGAGTTGAAGGAGGATCCTTGAGATTCCGCACAGCGAGAGGGCGGGAGGCGGGTTCGGAGAGAGTCGGACTGTCGGCAGAGTTTAAAATCTCCAGACGAGCAAACTCTGCCGCGCTCTGCAGCGTGGAGACCATCAGCTGTGACTGTCCCTCTCCCACCCAATGGCAATGTCCCTCAGGATGTCCCCAACCCCTCGGATCCTCCAAACTTCTCTGTGCTCATTTGGGATCAAAGCCAGGAACTTTCCTTAATACAGGGTTGCACATGCATAGCAGGCATTGTTTAAATAACTTTTTCCTCTCTCAAGGTATTTTAAACTTTATTGTATCTCATATTAAAAATAAACTATCTAAGAGTCCAGAGGAACTGAGGACGCTGCCCACTGCTGGCTCTGGAGCCACAGATAAACCTCTCCTCTCTGGACTCAGTGTCCTTGTCTGTGAGGTGAGGGGGACCCATCTTCAGTGCCTCTGCCTTCTCCTGGCTCTCTCCCGGCTGTCCACTCCCCAGCGATCCCAGACACTTCCACGGGGCTGGGGTTTACAGAGCTATTCCTAGGTACCATCCTGCACGAGCCACATCTTTTCCTGGAGCCGTGAGGGACTGGGCTCCTGTCCTGCACGCACCGAGCTGGAAGGAACCAAAGAAAGCGAGGAAAGATGCAACAACACGGTGGGAGGGTTTCCCACAGGCCCCTCTGGAACCCCGTCCCCTCTCGCTCGTCCTCAATGAAGCCAGTTGGGCTGATGGTGCAAGAGGGACAGCCCGAGGGAGCCCAGAGGCCTTGTGGGTCACCACTGAGGAGGGCAGGCTGAAGGGGGCGTGGGTGAGGGTGGAGGGGGCAGGCCATGTGGCCCACAGAGACCTCCAGACGGCGAGGCCGGAGACGCAGGCTTATCTCTTCTTAATCACGCTGTACTCTGGCTCCTTCTCCGGCGACCTCTGGCAGGGAATCCTATGGGCCTCGGAACCCCGACTCCAGCCGTCAAACACCACGGAGCTGTAGTGAAGCTCTCCCCCCGAGGTTGCCTGCAGAGAGACCGGAGGCTCAGGAGAGGCGGAGGAAGGACGACGCCCAGCTTAGCATGGAGAGGGGGACCCCCAACGGGTCTTGGAGAGGCTCCACTGGGGGAACTCCAGCCTTCCCCACTGTCCTGGCCTCTTTCTCTCACAAAGACTGGGCTCTGAGACCCTGTCCACCCACCTGCTCCACCTGACCTGGTCAAGTCATGGCACAAAGGTCCAGGCATCACAGCCAGGGCCTCTCCTGGGTCCTGGGCCTGACCCAGGGTGTTCTACTCTGCAAAGAGGAGACTGAGGCCCCTAGAGGTTTACAGGAATTAGTGAGGCTCCCCCAACACAGCCTCTGTGCTCCTCTTGAGGAAATGTCCTGGGAACGAAGCAGCCCATGGGTCCCTTTTGAGGCCTCAGAGAAGTCTGCAGAGCACTGGTGGCCCTCCAGGTAGAGCCCAGACCGGCCCAGGGGCTCCTGCGTTGGCTCTGACGCTCTGTGACTAACTCACTGAGCTGTGGACACAAGGCCTGACTTGGACCATGGGGGCAGGCAGAAGAGAAGGACCAGGCCACAAATCACTCTGAGACCATGAGTCACCAAGCTAGAAAACCAAGCCATTGCTAGTCCCAGGGCCACACGGCTGTGTGGACATGAGCAAGTGTCACATGAGGAAGGAATCCAGTTAGTCCTTCGCAGGGAACCTTCAGACACTTGGCCAGGAGCCCTTAGAGTGTCACTAGGCTGTACCAGCTGCTCAGAGGCCCTGGTGAATGGCACCAGGCCCCTGGGCTCCCAGGCCACACCTCATCCTCACACACACGGTGGCCTGAGGTTGGGCAGGGGCAGGGCCTCCTGGGGACCCAGAAGGGATCCCGCATTCCGCCACATGGTGCAGGAGAAGGAGCCCAGGAGAATGATGCCAGGATGGACATATCCCAGGGAGTTGGGTCCCTTTTCCAGACAGACAGCAGCTCTGGTGACCTGTCACCCTGACACCAGCCCTCGATGGCATCACATAACGTATCTGAGATGGCTCAATTGGCTCACAGACCAGGGGGGCCTTGGAAGTCTCCCCATGCAGCTCCCTGTCTGATGCTTAAATCTCTCCCCTGTCTTCTCCACCACTCCCCCGGCCTCTGCCTGAACTCTTCCACTAATGGGTCTCGACACTGGGGGCAGCCTCTTCCATTATTCCACTTTACAGTGGCTGCACCTATGGGACGACCTACAAGATGTCTTTGATAAAAACCTGAAAAGCAGAGTTGATAGCAAAGAGATGTTGAGACCAAAATGGTGAGAAATCACAGGCTCTAACATTGGGTGTATAGTATACAGTAGGTGCTTAATAAATGCTGTACTTTATTGACTATCAGGACCATATTCCCTGGCTAGCCCAATAGCCCCTTCATCTCCCACCCCCCAGCCACAATGACACCAAGCCCTTCTAAGGATGTCTGCTCTGACAAAATCTTCACTTGCCCCATTTTCTGTGTGGCCCTGTCCTGCAGAGGCACAAGACCACCAAGCCAGCCCCTCACTTCCCTCTCTGCCTGCCGCCACCTTAAGATCCTCCCATGCTGGGAGCTGGGCTCTGGTACTCACCAACGTGCTGTACACCACCTCCGGCTGCCTTGGCCTCATGGGCTCTTCCCGAAGGGGACACATCTGCAGCTCCAGATTCTCATAGCAGGGCTCACTCTGTGGGGCAGCCTGAGGGGGCAGGATGTGCGGGGGCTCGGCAGCTGTCCGTGGAGCCCCTCTGTGGTCCAGCCCAGAGGGGCCTCTGCCTCTCTGCAGCCTTGCCACCCTGCCTCCCCCATCTCCCACTCTGGGCAGTATTTGAATGCTCCCCAGGTCAGTGGCCAGGCTGGGAGAACCCTCTCTCATTCCACTTTCCCTTGGGGGAGGGGACAGACTGGCCATGGCTCTCAACAAGACCCAGGGACCAGATCTCCCAGGGGTCATTCTTCCCACTCTGGGTGAGCACCCCTCTCCACGCATTGATGACCCATGCAGACCTCCACTGGCTGATGGGAATATCCAACCCCCAACATCTCTGTGCTCCCCCAGCCGCCCCGACACACCTCCTGCTGCAGCTCTTCTTACCTGACTGGGGGTCTGGGCTGGCTCTGGAGTCTCGCCAGCTAAAGATACAACAGGAGAGTAAGGAGGTTGAGTCCCAGAATAAAGGCAGGGATGGGATCCCTTCTACTTGTCTGGAGAAAGACCCTTTCCCTAGAGATTTCAGCCCTGAGGACCTTTCATTCAGGTCCGCAGCACGGCAGGGTCTCAAGGGTTTGTTAAATGGGTGAATTAGTGAATGAGGACATGAATGAATGAGTGAGCGAGTGAATAATCCAACAAGCAGGATGGCTCCAGCTTGGGGAGAGGGGCTGAAGAAAGCTAGTTCTCGAAACAGCCACTCATGAAAATGTCTCCAGGTGGGAGAAGACAGAAAGGAAAGACTCCCATTTAGGAAGACCTGACGGCGAGAAGAAAAAGTTCTGGAGAGCTCCTTCACAACAATGTGAATATACTTGACACTACTGAACGCTAAGCTTAAGAATGCTTAAGAGGGCAAATTTTAGGTGCTTTTGGCCACAATAAAAAAAATGTAGGGACTGGCCCGGCGGTGTAGTGGTTAAGTTCGTGCGCTCTCCTTCAGTGGCCCAGGGTTTGCAGGTTCAGATCCCAGGCGTGGACCTAAACACCACTCATCAAGCCAGGCTGTGACGGCGTCCCACACACAAAGTAGAGTTAGATTGGGGGCCAGCCTGGTGGCACAGAAATTAAGTTCACACATTCCGCTTCAGCAGGCTGGGGTTCCCTGGTTTGGATCCGGGGGGGGTGGACATATGCACTTCGGGTCAAGCCATGCTGTGGCAGGTGTTCCACATAAAATAGAGGAAGATGGGCATGGATGTTAGCTCAGGGCTAATCTTCCTCAAAAAAGAAGTAGAGGAAGATTGGCAACAGGTGTTAGCTCAGTGCCAATCTTACAAAAAAGAAAAAAAGTGTAGATCTGTAGGCCCAATCCCAGATGTATGGAATCAGAAATGCTGGGGATGGAGTTCAGCAATTTGTGTTTTAACAAGCCCTAAAGAAGTTGAAAAAGAAAAATAAGAACCTGTCCTTGCAGAGACCTAGCATGGCACCATCCATGAGAAGTCACCAGGGTTATCTGTTCCCACCCCTTGCCTGGGGGTCTGTCCCTCGCGGACAGGAGGCCCTGTCGTTCTGAGGGTCACAGCTCAGGCAGCACAGCCCCTTGCTTCTGGCACCTGCAGCGCTGCCCTGCAGGAGTCCCGGCTCCGAGCACCGCTCTGTGCACCCCTGGCCCTTCCAACCCAGGGCCCCAGGAGCAGGTGGGCAGCGGGCGATGCACACAACCTTGGTGTAGGTGTGTGGCCGGGCAACCCCAGAGTCCACTGCACTAGATGCCACAGGGAGAGACATTGCTCACCCCTCAAGGAACCCCAAAGTCAAAAGTGAGATGCCATAGTCAGGAGACACAAGTCCACATATGACAGAAGTGTGGGCTGAGCCCTATCAGTTGACTTAGCAGAACATGCCACCGGATGCTCTGAGGTGGGAACACATTCTGTTCCAAATGCCGCATGCAGGCTCCAGGCCACCCTCCCTCTCCTCGGCCCGGACGGCTGCTCTGATGAGAAGGAGGAACGAGGCTGGTGGGGAAGAGACGGGAGTCCACCGCCAGGGGAGGAACGCGGCATTGAGAAAGTTCGGCGGTAACCAGCTGGATGGGAAACTGGACTGAAGGTGGGACCAAGTCTACGCTGGTCCCAGGGCCTGGCGCACAGTAGGTGCTCAGGACAGCCTTGCTGTGCGAGCGAGGGAGTGAGTGGGCTGAGGGGAAGAGCTGTGAGCAGGTGTGAAGGGCGGGTGTCAGGCTGGGGTGAGAGGAGGCGGTCAAGATGCAGGATCTGAGACTTACAACGCTGGGGCGGGAGAGCCAGAGTTTTTGGACAGAAAGCCTTCCTCCTGTCACAGAGCATCAGTTAAACGTGGTAACCCCACGCCAGTGAACTCTGCCATCAGGGGCTTTTAGAAGAGCATTTAACAGCAGGGAAAGTCATACAATATGTTAAGCACAAAAAAGAATAGGCTTAAAAGAGGCATGATGGTATGAAGCAAACGTTCTAAGAAATCATATCTGCATCAGGAAAAGACCGGAAGTTCGCATCTCAAACATCAGTGGTTGGTTCTTTCTGGGGAGCAGGAGTTCATATATTACAGGGAATTCACTTCCTTCTTCTTTTTCGAATTTTCTACAGCAATCGCATATCCCCTTTTTATAGGGGGAGGCTTTCTAGGTGAAAGGGCACCACGGAGAACTTTGGGGCCCACAGATCTGAGGCAATCCGGGCTGGGAAAATCCCCCTGTGGTCAGCAGCGTCCACGCGGCCGAGGTGGAGAAGGAGCATGCCCAGAAGTGATCCGGGAAGGGCCGTGGGGAAGGGGAAGTGGTTTCCCTCCACCTGTCAATCACAGATGTGCTGAAGCTGATCTCTCTACGAAGGCCTGAGCTGTGCTGGGGGCAGAGGCTGGGCCCCATGGTGGGCTGGAGGTGAGAGTAAGGCCGTTGTCCCCCCGGCCCGGCCCCCAGCATCACTGGCTCCCGTGAGCGATGCAGCTGTGGGGGGAGCAGCCCTTTCTCCCCCCACCCCCATCTCACTGTAGCCTTTGGAAAATGGACAAACATCCCCCTGAGGACCCTCTGCTCTTGGAATCAAGAACTCTTAGCACAGGGTGAAACATAAGGCTCTCACTCCATCTCAGGCAGAAATCCACTCCCTGACAGCTCACAGCTGAGCCTCCAGCCAGCGACAAGAAGGCCACGACTTCACGCGCTCCTCTGTCCTTCTATTTATTTAATTCGCTCATCAGTGTTTATGGAGCTCCTATTTACTGAGTGCCAGACAGGGTGCTGGGCGCACCATACGAGCTCTCCCTTTTACTCTGAGCTCGGAGGGGAGCGCCTGGACCACAGGATGCCTGGAGCTCCCTGGGGTGCCCATTGTGGGTGGAGACAGTAATTAACACATTAATTCAACAAATACTGACTGTGCGCCTTCTCCAGTCATGGTCCCTGATCTCGAGGAGTTGCAGGGCTGTGGGGAAGCAGGCAAGGAAGCAGGCGGTGGCAATCCGGTGTGAAAAGGGCCATGGGGTACACCCAGGAGGAGCCCCCAAGCTACTCTGTGGGGGGCCAGGAAAAGGTCCCAGAGGAAAGGAAGTCTGAGGGCAGCCCTCGGGTCCCACCAGCAGTGAGCCCAGGAAACAGGGTGCCCAGAGCAGCCACAGAAGGGGAGACTGAGGTCACGGCTCTTGCCAAGTGACAAGAAGTTGGGAACGGCTGGTGTCATGGGCAGGAGGGGTGGGCAGGGCCAGATTGTGGAGGGTCTTGAGTGTCCTTAGGGGCCTGGACTTTTGAGGGTGTGGGAGGTCATGGAACGGTTTTAAACAGAAGAGGGGCACTGCTTCACGGGCATCCACCCCAGGCCCCACCATGGGGAAGGGCTCCTTCTAGGGAGCCGGCTCCCACAGCCTGTATCCGCCCTACCAGGGACCCCTCCTCTGGGGTCTTCCCTCTGGGGTCACCCAGGATATATGGTCTGAGGGTGTGCCTTCAATGCCCATCCTGGGGAACAAGGACACAGGGCCTCAAAGACCGGAGGGTGTGGTCAGGGCCTGTCCGTCCTGGGGGGCCGGGGGGAAACAGGGAGCTAACTCACCTTTGGCCCGTCTCTGAACCATCCTCCAGGCCAGCAGTGAGGTCCCCGCCAACAGAAGCAGCAGAACTGCCAACAGAGAGAGCAGCACTTGGAGCCTGGAGGGAAGACACAGGATGGGGTAGGTGGGGCAGGGCGTCCTGCCTTCCCTCCTTTGTTTCAAAGATAAGGCCACATTAAAGAAGCAGACAGTATAAAGTCTCCTTTCTACACATCCCCATCTACCCAATTTACCACAGATACACATACGCAGTATACTTAAGAACCTTCTAGAAGCTCTTTATTCAGATCCAAGGAAATATGAATGTACATCATTTTCCCCCTTTTTTCACACAAAGGAGGCACAGCATAAACCCTAGTTTTTTACTTAACAGTCCATCTTGGAGATCTTTCCACGTCAGTGCATAAAGAAGTCCCTCGCCCTTTTTTACAGCTGCATAGTATTCCATTGCATGAAGGGATCATAACTTATTGAACTCTTCCTTTTTAATGGGCATCCCCCTGAGTCTTTTGCAATTACAAATTTTGCTGCAAAACTTCCCCGTGTAGCTCCACCACTCCACACTTGGACGAGAAACAGCAGATTCACTGGGAAGCTGACATGGCTTAGGTTTCGGACCCCTCAGTTGCTCAGGCCGCTTCTTTCATGCCTAGTTTTCATTCATAACGTTCTGGTCTTTTCCTTAAAGGTGCCCCCCCCCCCTAAATTGCACAGGCTTCAGGCCCCACAAAACCTAGCTCTGACCCGCACGTGTGTATCTGCAGGCCGCTTCTGGAAGTGGCATGTTTGGGGCCTGAGTTTCACCTTCTCTGATATTAAGATTGTCACTCAGGTTGGTCAGAAGCCAGTGGATGGGCTTTTGGGGCAACATATGATAAAAAATCTGACTGGCCTTTGCACCTGGCTCCTGGGAGGGAGGCCCTAAATCCTAGGATTTTCTCTAGTAAAGGAGTGTCTTTGTTATTCATGTGTTCTGATGATCACAACCGAGTTTATGCTAAGAGATGAGATGACTCAGGATGGGGGCCAACCATGTGGTCAGAGATTTGGGGTCCTGAGGCAGCGTGACCTTCAGGAAGTGGAGGGGGCTGGAGACCGAGTTCAACCACATGGCCAATGATTCAATCAACCATGCCTGCATAAGGAAATCCAAAAAACCTCTGGACACCGAAGCTTGGGGGAGCTTCCTGCTGGGTGAACACAATGTCCCAGGAGGGTGCTGTCTCCTGACTCCCCCGGGAGAGGGCACGGAAGCTCTGCGCTCAGGACCCTCCCAGACCTTACCCTACGCGTCCCTTCACTTGGCTGGTCATGACCTTTATCCTTTATGATAAGACTGTAATTCTAAGTTTGGCACTTTCCTGCGTTCTGAGTTATCCAAACAATTACCAAACCCAAGGGATCATGGGAACCCGCAAATTTGTAGCCAACTGGTCAGAAATGTGGTGGCCTGGGGATCCCCAAAGTGCTCTGGCATCTGGAGTCAGGCAGTCTGTGGGCCTGAGCCCTTCACCTATGGGGTCCGAGCTAACCCCGGGTGGTCAGTGCCGGAACCAGGTGGGGTCAGAACAGGGAGTCGGTGAATCCCGGAAATGGTTTGTGACTGCGTGTATTTTTCTAGGAAGAGGGTGTACAAATGTCAGATTCTCCTGGGGTTTTGTGACCCATAAAGCTCAAGAATCACGAGTTTAGAAGGAAGAACCTAAGACTTGGGAATCACATAAAGCTGGGCTGGAAGCCCAGCCTGCCTCTCGTAGCTACACTACCTGGAAAATCACTTAACCTTTCCAAGCTCGGTTCACTCATCTGTAAAATGACGGCGGTGACGGCACAGGGTTGCAGCCGGGACCAAATGGGAACTCTCAGGTAAGGCCCTGAGCACAAGCCTGGTAGGACGTCATCAGCTTCACTAACTGTTACTTTCCTTCCATCCACCCCCAGCTTCTGCCCGGCTGAGCCCTCTCTCGGAGCCCAGGGCAGGTCCAGCGTGGCCTCAATAACCCAGGCAAAGAGACGGACACTGCGCTTCCAGCCTGGGCCTGGCCCAAAGCGAACCAGAGGCCTCCACCTAGCGCAGGGAGGAGGTGCCCGCCCTGATCTCCTCCCGAGGAGGGGGCCCCTCCAGGACACGGGGACTAGGATGCCTTACCCCCAGCCCTGGTTCTGCTGCAGTCCCTCCTGGCTGCTCCCGCTGAGGGTGGCGCTCACGGTGGCCGGGGTGGTGATGGTCGAGGTTGTGGTTACGGAGATACTTGTAGTTGGGGCTGACGTTGGCGCCGACTTTGGGGCTGATGTTGGGGCTGCTGCAGAAACACAAGTCAGAGCCAGGGATCTCTCTTCTGGCTCTCGCCAATCCATTTTAGTTTGATTTCACACAAAATGCTCACTCAGGAAAGAGCAGGATGGAGGACCCTGGGCCCAAAGTCTCCCCAGGACCTTCCTGGGCCAAGGGAGCATATCCAGACAGGACACTGGTACCACCCCCAACAGTCCTGATGCCACCCTGCCGAGGAGGTCAGGGCCCTCCAGAGGGCCCCTGAGTCACCTCAGCCCCCCAGTCTCCTCCCTCCCGCCACAGCCACATGCTGCCTGCCAGAGACGTCTGTCTACACTGCAGTTCTCCACCTGCCCCAGCAGCTCCGGCTTCTGTGGGGCTGACCCACAGCGCCCTCCTCTCTCCTCTCCCAGCTCTGCGCTCTCTGGCTCCCCTTGCCCGAGAAGCACCTTCCCATCCCTCAGACAGAGCGGAGGTGCAGCTCCTGCAGCAGGCATCAGGGCTCATTCACTCCCTTCCTCTCTCTCTCACACACTCACACACACACTCACACACACACTCATAGTTTGCTCCAAGTCTCTGATCTGATTGCTGCCTCGGCTATTCCCACTTGAGCCTCTTCAGGTGGCCCTTGTGCTGGTAGGAGGGGAGTGGGTGCGTACGGCTCACCTGGCACCACAGACACCTCAACCTGGAAGGTGGGCTCACGTAAAACTCTTTCAAACCACGATGTATCGATCCCACAGCAGTAAGATCCCGTGTCAGCCTCTGTGAGGCTCTCCAAGGTCACGGTGAAGGTGAGGTTTGCGGGGTGGTCCCTGATGGACACGCGGCCACGGCTCACTTCTCTCTCTGACTCTGTGGTCTCCACAATCTTCTTCCTCCACGGTGGCCACTTTGAGTTTCGGCACCAGTATTTTTTATGTTCTCTGTATTCCTCGTCATACCGACACTGCACACTCAGGGATCCCCCGATGGTGCCGGTCACAGTTCTGGGGCCACTCAGAGACAGAGAGCCTGGAAAATACAGGCGAGTCCCAGCTCCTCAGTGGATGGGCCTGGGTCTGGGGCACCCTGGGGGTCACCCCTCTCAAAATCCCCCCATCTCACATCACTGCCCCCATCAGCCAGATCACACCTTGAGTGCCCTCCCCTTCCTGTCTGTCACCCCCAAGACTTTGACCACAGCAGCCCCTTCCTCCGGACCCCAACCTCCCTTCCTGCTGCCCTTCCCGCCCCTCACTGAGCCCTCCCACGTCCACGCTTGCCCGGACCATAAGAACTCGCCCCCAAGCACCCTACTCTCCCCTCCCCCACGGGCCCCCCCCCAAGCCCTGAGCATCTCAGGATTGTGAGGAACGGCTCACAAACTGTCTGTCCCACCAAGGGGGTACGAACAGGGCAGAAAGAGGGCTGCCACGAGTTCACAAAAACACTGGACACGCTTAGTAAATTTTGTGGATAAAAAGTCATTCCCACACACAAAAAGTTGACTGATAACAGGCCTCATTTCTTCCCGGGTCTTACTTCCGTTTGCCCAGCTCCTGTAGCCTTAATTTTCAAGGAAGGTCGTTCTTTATTTCCAAGATTTATGTCTGCATTTTCCCAAACGTCCTCAGAGGAGGAACTGGGAGAGAAAGGTGAGCGTGAAGCTGACATTGGCCACCAAGCGGAGGACACACTGCCCCGGGCGCTGTGCGCACAGCCCCTTGCCGCCCTCATGATTCTGTGGTCAGGCCCCCAAATTGGCATGTGGGGGAGCTGTGGCTGGCTCTCTTTTCCTAGAGTTAGGACTCCTTAATTTTACTTGCTTTTCCAGGTTCTTAAATCCTTCACTTGAAGACTCTGAGACCTCTCAAATGTGGCTCCAGGAGGGCAGGGGCCTCCTTCTCGTATCTTCCGTGTCCACAAGTGCCTGGTGCGTAGTAGGCCCTCAATAAATACTTCATCGTGAGCCCCTCCTCTACCCCATCCAGGCTCTTTGTCCACAGCTGCCCAAAGCTGGCCACAAGCTCCCATCAGTCCCTCTCCCAGGGGCCCAACAAGACCTCCTCTCCTGGCCTGAGCGTTCAGATGTCCTGCAGACAAGGCCTCCCCAAGCCTGCCACACGTGTTACTGAGATCACTAGCAATTGCCAAGGCGAAGTGGAAAGGACATCAGAAGAAGCTGGGTTTATGCCTCAGTGCTATTACACATCAGCTGTGTGTTCTGAGACACGTTACACAACTTCTCTAAACTTCGGATGCCTCATCTGTAAAGTCGTGATAATTTATAGGCCTCACATGGTATTTGGGGGCATTGAATGAAATAATGGGTGTAAAATGCCTGGCAAATAACATTCGGTTAAACCATATGAAATTGCTGATATTCAACTATTTTTGACCAAGAAAACAGGAATTTTATAAGATTCAATCTAATAAAAGTAGATAGCCCTCTGTCTAGCCAAATTCAGAAATGAAAAGAGAAAATAACCACAGATACAGAGAAAATGGAAAGAATTGAGATGGTACTTTGCAGAAATTCTCTCCAGGGAAATGTGTGAAGCTGGATGAATTGTGATTTTCTAGAAAAATATAAACCACTACAATTGACACATCTCAAACACTTAATACCTAAATGTCTGTTCCAGCCTTCCTTCACTCCAGATGCTGTTGTTGGTCCCCACGTCCTAACGTAATTCCCTCCCTCTCCTCAGCTGTGAATTATCCTTCTCTGCCCGGGTCTTGGCTCCCTTCCCTGATCTGGGCGACCCCATCACGCCCACCCAGACCACCCTTCCTGTCTGTCTCCAGTGTCACTTCCCTTTACGTGCTCTCTCTGTCTCTCTCTCTGTCTGTCTGTCTGTCTCTCTCTCTGTTTCTCTCTGTCTCTCTGTCCTTTTCTCTGTCTCTTTTTCTCTCTCTTTCTCTCTCTCTCTCCCGGTGTCTGTCTGTCCGTCTCCCTCTGTCTCTCTCTCTCTGCTTCTTTCTCTTTCTCTTTCTGTTTTTCCATCTCTCTCTCTGTCTCTCTCTCCTGACTCACTTTTCTCCTCTTAGCAACAACAAAAATAAACCACCCTTTTGAGGACATCCCACAACTGAAATCTTGGGTGAAAAAATGTCACCATTTCTGCCAAAAGATTCTGCACCTGTGAAGGTGACATTATAACTTAGAGATGGGGGTGGGGGGAGGGTCAGAAAACCTTCAGCTTACTCCCCCCACTGACCTGGAACGATAACACTTACGTACAACCCTCCCCATTTTGCTCCTCTCTGCCTTCACGGGTCCAACACCTATCAGCCCTGCTGGCCAGAAACACAGGAGACCGGAGACCACCCAGGCCGTGGCCGGGGGCCTCACTGTTTCCAAACATCTTCTACCAGGATGTGCCTCTGTTGTCCTAACATTTTCCTTTAGGATCACAAAGTCTCAGCCCACTGAATCCCAGATAAAGGAACCAATCCCCAACTCAAGGAGTCAGGAGAGGAACAGGTGCGTACACACCCAACCCAGGAGGAAAGAAAGAGTAAAGCCAAGGCAGGAATCGGCGAATTAGGAAACAGAAGAACAGCGGAATTAGTACGTACATTAAAAAACTGATTTTTCTTCTGGGAGAGACAGACAATAAAACAGACATTCTGGTGGGTGGCCAAATCAAGAAAAAGGGAGAAGCTACACCCACACGATTAAAGAGAAAAACAACCAGGATAATTTTCAAGTCTCTACAAATGAGCCTGTAAACTTAGATGAAACTCATGATTTTCTAGGAAAATATAAGTTGCCAATCTTGGCCCAGAATAGAGTTTTTAACGTAGACCAATAACGATGAGTGATATCAGACAGTCCTTTCCCAGCGCTGACTATGTGAGGTGACGTGGTCATTGTGTCACAATGTAGACGTATATCAAAACATCACGTGTACACCAGAAACATACACAATTGTTGTTTGTTAATTATACCCCAATAAAACTGGTGGAAAAATGCAAAAAAAAAAAAAGATTTATTTCCCTTTCGAGAAAAAAAAGGAGTCAAACCCAGACAGTTTCACAAGCTAGTTCTCTCAAACCTTCAAGGAACAAACAATTCCAGTTTTATTTAAGCATTTGCAGAGAATATAGAAAGAGGAAAACCTCCCTAATTCTTTTTGTGAAGTCAGCTTAGTATCAAGACTAAAATTGGGCCAAATCTCTTTTTTTTGGTGAGGAAGATTGTTGCTGAGCTAACATCTCTTGCTAATCTTCCTCTATCTTGTGTGGGATGCCACCACAGTGTGGCTTGACCAGCGGTGCTAGATCTGTACTGGGGATCTGAACCTGCGAAGCCAGGGCGCACGAAGCAGAGTGCGCCAAATTAACCACTGCACCACCATGCGGGCCCTGGGACGAATCTCTTAATATAATTCACCACCTTAATAGTTCAGACAGGGGACTAGAGACAGACAGGGGAAAGGAACCGAGAGCTCAGTGAGGGCAGATCCCATGAAAACACAAGAAAACCCAAGAAGTCAGTAGACAAATGAATGGGGAGAGGATGACCAGTTTCCAAATTAATACACAGAAAGCCATAGCTTTCCTATAAACAATTGGTTAGCAAAAGAATCAAAGAAAACACGCAATTTATAAGCAAAACAACCAAAAAGATTTAAAGTATCCTAGGAATAAACCCAATCAGACTGTAGGACCTGACTGGGTAGAGCCGTGAACACTATTGAGAGGCACGGTGGATAAATTCCCCTAATGGACGAATAGGAGGGTTTATCTTCTCCCTGGAGAAAGTTTCTCTGCCCTCTGCTTCCTTCTCACCCCCTTCCTCTCCCCACTGTCCCCATCTCCCTTTCTTGGACATGACTGACCCCCTGGCACCCAGGCCCCCATCCCCTGAGCTGCCCTGGCCGTACACCTCCATGTCCCTGAGACCATGGCTCTCCAGTCCCCATGCTTCCTCTACACCCTGCCTGGGATGTGTGACCCTCAAGGGAGCCTCCTGTCAAAACATAGGCCCTTCGGCGCGCTCAGCGGCAGCCACCCTCCCACCCACTCTGCTGCGTCCTGCCTCTCAACCTCTTTCCTCCTGCAATAATTCTCCCACAAAGCCCCTCCTCCACGCCCCACGGTGGCTCATCTAAGTTCAAGCTGACGCAGAAGGAGAGACAGACCCTCGCCCCTTCCCCTCCCGGGGCTCTGGTCCTTCTGTCTGTCCATCTTACCTGGTGGACAGAGCGCCCCCCGTTCCGAGTTCTGTACGGAGTCCAAAGTCAGGATGCTTCACGTAACATCTCCCCTGCGGCAGGCCCTGTCTCTCAAACCCCCCCTCCCACCCACCGACCCGCCCCCGGCAGAGTTTTAGTCCAGGGCAGCCCCTCACCTGGGACCCAGAGAAGCAGCAAAGCTAAAGGCAGCCACACAGCCCGGGACTGCTGGGTCATCTCTCCAGCACAGATGTCATCTGCAATTGCGCCAGACCCCAGCTGGACCCAATGTTTCAGTCCCCTCAAGGAGGAGGGCCAAGTGTCTGTGGCTCCCGCTTCTGCTTTTCTTTGTGCCGCGCTGCTTCCTGGTTCAGCTTCTTTTTGATTCTGCTCCTAGAGCTGGTCAGAAAATGGAAACACGGGGGGAGGCAGAGCTGCCAGTGGCCAGGGCCCCCGGGTCTGTGCACTTCTACTTAACCCTGAGTGAGCCACAGTTTCCGTGGATATTTCCAGCGAGGGGACCACCCCCTCCTCCCCAACGGCTCCCAGACCTGTGCCTCCCCCTCTCTCACATCCCCCAAGACCACAGGGCCAACATTCCTTCTAGGCAGGCCCAATAACTCCTCCTACTTCCTTGTGGTCCCCATGTTTTGGTAAACGTCAGGTGTCTCCTTTTGAAATAATAACAGGATGACCTGTGCAATTAAATGTAGGAATGTAACAACAAATTTTACTTAAGAGGGACATATTACACTATTGTCAGGGTCTCGTTAAGGCACTTAGAAAAATGAAAAGTTGGTAACCAATTCCCTCGACAGTGAGCTCCCAGGAGATGAAGACCTCAAGGATCGGGGACTACAACCTGGGAACTTTGCTTATTGGAAAAGGCATCAGATAAAGACTTTGCTACCCCGTTGGAAAGACCCTTATCAGCGATTATTGACTAATCCACGTGCTGCAAAATTAAACGGAGTAAACCCAGGGATTCATGTAAAAACGTCCCCTCCACCTGAGTGGACTTCAATTCCTGTTGCTGATATTTGGCTCCAAGTGACTAAAACAAACACCCCAAAACCAGGATGAGAAGAAGATGACAAATCCCAAGATTAGCAAGACCTGAGACACAGGACCAGGCCAGAGTTCCCAATGTTACGTCTTCCCCATTTAAATCCTTGGAATGCACAAATCATGTATCTACATGATAACGGCTGCGATAATCACCCTCCTGAGGCCATGAGCAACTCCGGTCTTCTCACGTGATGGAGATCGCCTTCCTTCTGTTTTCAGTTGCCTTCTTAATATCCTTTACTGCCCTATTGACCATTTCCACCTCATACTTCATGCCTTGTTTTCACCGCCTCTAAATTTCATGTAAAATAAGCTAGAACCTCATCATGAAATTCAGCTCTAATAATCCTTTCCTAATAACTATCTAAAATTGTTTAACTAAATTGCCCATTAATTAACGACAAAATGTCTGGGATCTGGACGAGTGCTGCCTCATGGTGCTTATACAATGAGCCACATCCACTTCGCATAGCCTATCTCACTCTTTAGTCCCAACTCTACAGAAACTCTCTGAGAGCCAGCCTTACCAATTGCTGGACATGTGCAAGGGCAAACCACACGCACGATATTCCTGACCCGGCAGCATGGCCTCTATCGTTAGAAGGTTGGAGGAATCTAACCAGAAAAGACGTAGAGTTTTCCTATGGCATTTTTGAAAATATCTATCAGTGGCCCTCTGGAAAACAAGCCCCGGATATTAATTCACTTCTTTGGACCCCTCCAGCTTACCGGGGTGTCTGTCTCACCTGAATTTTGGTAATCACCCATAATCTTTCCTTGTGCGTTGAAAACTTAAATGGCACTGGAAAAACTCCGGGTTATTTACCACTTATTTAATATTTGTAACTTCACCCTTCTCTACGATTGCACTGATCATGAATTCACACCTCGCTGGGGTTCAGAAAACCATTATGATGTTGCTTCCCTTGATGTGTCTTTATGGTGGAGAGACTCCCAGAATAATGGAACTGGCAATTGGGAATCTGACATATTCCCTTTAATGGGCACCCATTGGAGTATAGATCAAAAATCAGGAGAATGGTGGAAATTAAGTAAAAACTATAATAGCCTTAATGACACTCAACAATTGACAACAAAATTCAACCAGCTGAAATCAATCTCATCTTTTGCTTCAAAGTTGTAGAAAATTTCGCTGTTCCTATAACCATTGTCACAACACTACTAGTCCTAACTACTGTGTCCTCTGTGGGAAAGATTACATTTCTGCCCATAAGATTCCCTCTTTTTTTTTATTCTTTTTTTTTTTTTGAGGAAGATTAGCCCTGAGCTAACATCTGCCACCAATCCTCCTCTTTTTGCTGAGGAAGACTGGCCCTGGGCTAACATCTGTGCCCATCTTTCTCTACTTTATATGTGGGACGCCTACCACAGCATGGCGTGCCAAGCTGTGCCATGTCTGCACTGGGGATCCGAACAGGCGAACTCCAGGCTGCCAAAGCAGAACGTGTGCACTTAACTGCTGCACCACTGGGCCGGCCAGAAGATTCCCTCTTTGGAACCTAACAAGAGAGTCTGGGCACAGGGACCCACTTATGCCTTATCTCTCGAAAACACTGGATACATTTTTCTGTGTGGCTCCAATATTTTTTCCACTCTCTCCATTTCCTAGAAAGGATGAAGTGGAATAGTAGCACTCACCCCTGATGCTGCCATTAGAAAAAAATCTTGGGGCTGGCACTGTGGCATAGTGGTTGAGTTCGCGTGCTCTGCTTTGGCAGCCTGAGGTTCACAGGTTCGGATCCCAGGCGTGGACCTAGCACCACTCATCAAGCCATGCTGTGGCAGCATCCCACATAAAATAGAGGAAGATTTGCACAGATGTTAGCTCAAGGCCAATCTTCCTCAAGCAAAAAAAAAAGAGAGAGAAAGATTGGTAACAGATGTTGGCTCAGGACCAATCTTCCTCACAAAAACCAAAAACAAAAACAAAAAACCTTCCCTCCACTGCTCATATCCCAAATCTCAGTGCATTCTCATATCAACTCAAGAGAGGTGAAAGAAACTATGACCTTCAGGGACATCCTACAGACAACCCAATTATAGCTAAAACAGGAATGGGCTATGACTCTGCTAGAGCATTATTTCCCACTTATGGGGTAATTGACCTTGAAAAGGCCTTTTGTAACCTCTCCCTCGTGACGGCTTCAACCTTCAATGCCACCCAGCAAGCTATCGAATATCAACAGAGCCAAATGGACGGTCTGGCAGCAGTCGTCCATCTAAGTCGAGGAGCTCTTGACATCCTGGCTGCTCAACAAGGGGGCACTTGTGCATTCCTGGGAGAAGAATGTGGCTTCTATGTAAATGAGTTTGGTCGCTTAAAACAAGAGCTAAAGGTCATGAAAGATACCATAAATCCTCAACAACATAGGTCACACTGCTGGCCTCCTAGACCACTTTGACCTGTTTGGTTGGTTACCCTCTGGGCTCGGAGCTATTTTGAGATCAGAGTTGCAGGCCTTCTAATGATTATTGCTCTGATTTGTTCAAACTTTGCCACCTTTAACCTGGTAATGATTTGCATTTCATGATGCTGTACGTCTGTCTCTGCTGCTAGAGTGATGGTTGCTCAGCGACTTGAGATGATTGATCAATCTTGCAACTCTGAGCAAAGAAAGGACTTGATTCTTTTCACAAAAATTGTGTGTAACACTAGTTTCCTGACTGCCTCCTTATTGCTCAGATGTGGCCACTTCAAATATTATTGATTGGTTTCTTATTACTGTTACTATGGTTGTTCTATAAACGTTATAAACAATGTTATTGTAGAAGGTCATAGAAAAGCACATGTACAATATTTGTGAAACAATTTGACTTAATTGAAAGTATATATCACCCATAAATATGCTTCCCCTGTCAGTGCATACTTCTATGATTATCAGTTATATTTGACTATTTACCCCAATGTGGATAACTGGGCAAGTCAATTAAAATAAAGCCCAGCTCCAAGGGACATGATGGACTCGGGGCAGGCAGCAATCACCCTGGCATCAAGGGACAATTTTCTGATCATCAATGCTTTCTATCAAAAGATTATTGATCAAAAGGGTAAAATGATATAAGAAAATGGTATATATTGAGGTGTATGGGAAAACCATACTGCTTTAAACTTGATTTGGCCTAAATTTTATTTGAACCAAAGAAGCCACACTTACAGCCTGTTAAACATACACTGTACATCTGCTTTAATCAATATCCTAAAGTAAAGACTGTTCTCTCTGAAGATAAGAATTGATGCCTCCCTTCTCGTGAGGCCAATACTCTTTGAAGATAAGTCTCCCTTCTCATGATACCAGAGTCTGTTGACCCACTATGTACATGCTAACCTGGAACAAAATATCTCTGTGAACGCTTGAAAGAATGTACTCATCATGTTGATGGATGTCTCTTTGTGCTGAAAACCGCTCTTGTCCGGAGCACTTTCTTCCCTTGCAAAGACTGCGACTCCTGGGCTATAGTCCTCAGTTTGACTCGAATAGAACTCTCTTCTTTTCTTTTGCAATAGAATGATTGTTGATTACTCACGGGGACAAGGCATTGCCATGGTCTTGAATGTCAAGGCCAAAAGAGGGACGCAGCAGACCGAAAAGCAGGAGGCTGGGTTCTCCTGTGGCTCGTCCACTTACCTCCAGCGTGACCTTGAGCAAAACCTGTGCCTCCTGTAAAATGTCCATAATAATAGCTCCTTTGTGGGAATAAAACATGTAATATTTATAAAAATATTCAAACGTGAGACAATGATGTCCTCAGGCCAATTTTTTCCTAAGGGCATGCATCTTTACTTTAATGAAAGGCACAGGAAAAGAGGGTTGGCTAGGGAGAGGGATGCTGTGCAAACAGCCTCTGGGGTGTGATTCTCCTTAGGAACGGAGAAACACCCCAACAACTGGGGAGAGGAAAGGGCCAGGGGAATTGATCCCATCACATCATCCTGCTCGCCCCAACCGGCCCACAGACACCAAGGAAGAAACAAAACGATGCAAAATTGCTCCATGATGTCAGAAAATTACGGAAGGGCTCTTTCCCGGCGGCTCCCTAATAACCACCAGCAGATGTGACACGGGGCAGATCAAACCCGACGGCGGAGCCCCCTTCTCAGGCGGGGTCCTGCAACCGCTAAACCTCTCCTCAGGTCCGGAGCCTCTTCCCAGGGTGGACGCATGTGCTCGGAGGCCGGTGGGGAGCAGTGTGGACGGTGGCGGGGGAGGGCTGTCTGGGCAGACTTGCTCCAGCAGCACTGAGTCCTGCAAACTGTAGGGGCCCCAGAAAAGATCTGGAAGTGGTTGAGCTGTAGGGCTCTCAGCAGAACTTCCCTCTCCAAGGCAGCAGGGTCTCAGAGCCGCCCTCTCCCCAGGGCAGGGTGCGGCTCCCCATCTGCTCTGCCTCTTCCTCAGGCGATGGGGCTTCAGGGTGTGCCTTGTCCCCTGTGGGTGCGGCCAAGGGGCCAAGAGGCTGGGCACCGAGGGCTGAGAAGCAGGAGGTAGCCCGCACAGCTGTGGCTGCAGAAGGAGGAAGAACTTGACAGCCTGGTGAGCTGGTGATGAGAGGGGAGGGGAGGAACCGGAACCGTGGTGGTTTCGTCGGGGTGCGGTTAAAAGATGCAAGATCCTTGAGGTTAAAAGATGCAAGATCCTTGAGGCAAAGGGACCGGCTCTGAATGAGAAGCAGTTGGGGAAGGGAGGTGGGAAAGGAGGGCGGAGCACTGGGAGCGCCTGCTTTCCCTGCTTTCCCTTCTTCAGGATCCTGTGTGAGACCAGCATCCGTGGCCTGACCTGGCCCAGCCGGGCCTGACCTGCCTGCCTGCTGGACTTTCGGGGACTCCCACACCCCACCCTGCTGCCCAACTCTGGGGAAGCTACTTTAGCATGATGGGACCCTCCAGGGACCCAGGCAGCTTGATCAACCCAACAACGTGGAACTGTGCATCCCACGGTCCCGGGGCCACAGTCCACAATCAGCTGGTCATGACTGTCTGCAACGTGTTCTCCTGCTTAGTCCTGGGCTCGCTGTGGTCTAGACGGAGAGGAAGAGGAAGCTGTGGGTCAGCAGATGGGTGGCAGTCCTGGCCAGAGGCCTAAGAGCCCTCACTGTCCTCTGGAGGACTCCCCAAGGCTTCCTATCCACAGAGCCACTGCTCCGTGCAGGCCCTGACCCCCATGACAGGTGCCTGGAGAGAGGACCCAGGATTGAAACCTGGTCTGACAGGGGTCTGTGGAGCTCAGCAGGAGCACCCACGGGGGGGGGGCTCAGGAGGGAGCATCCACCTGGGGCTTGCTCCTGGCTCTCCCTGAAGAGACAGTCTTGGGCCTTCCTCAATGTCACAGTCAGGGCTGGCCCTGTGGCCAAGTGGCTAAGATCATATGCTCCGCTTCAGCAGCCTGGGGTTCCCCAGTTTGGATCCTGGGTGCGGACCTACACACCACTCATCAAGCCATGCCGTGGCGGCATCCCACATAGAAGAACTAGAATGATTTACAACTAGGATATACAATGATGTGCTGGGGCTTTGGGGGGGAAGAAAAATAAAAGAAGAAGATTGGCAACAGATGTTAGCTCAAGGCCAAGCTTCCTAATCAAAAAGTCTACCTTAAAAAAAAACCCAAAAAACTATGCCTTTACCTTCATATCATATCTGTAATTGGTAGATTATATATTTTTTTAAAAATGTGGCTGTGGATGACTCCTCAAGTCGTCTCCTCAGAAGATGCCCGTGCCTTCTCAGGCCTCCCGCAGCCCTGTCCCCTGCCTGCGCCTGTACTTGATCATTTGCACTGCGTGCCTTTGTTTTCATGGTAAGACTTCACGAAAGCAGGGACCACGGCAGCCGCCACAGCCCCAGGCTCACACGCCCAGCGCACTTGTCGGGGAAGGGAAACCAGGACTATGGATAGATACAGAGAAGCCAGGCCAGCAAGGCCCGCCTTGTCTTCCTGCCAAACTCCAACCCCTGGCGAAGAAAGGCATAGAACTTGCGATGGTGACAGCGTGTTAAACCATCTGACCGAACACTTAAGGTTTGTGCGCTTCCCCTGAGTTACACAGCGACAAAAACTAGGCTCAAGCAGAGGCCGGCCATCTGCACGCCTGGAAGGGGAGGTCTTGGCAGCGTCAAAGCTGCTCGTCAATCAACACCCCCGCCTCCCACTCCCCAAGGGTGCACGAAGATGGCAGCAAGGGAGCAGCCGCCTCCCAGCACTGGCCTTCGCTGTCTCCTGAATCACAGGTCATACCCTGGCATCTTTCCAGGGAGTGGGCTGGGGTGGGAGGCGGGGGAGGGGAGCCAGCCACAGGAGGACCCCTGACTGTGACAGTGGGGACAGCACAGTACACCATGGGGCAAGGTCCGGTCTTTGTGTCCTTGTCCTGAGCTGCATCCTAGCCGCATGCACGTCCTCTCTCCGTCACTTTCTCCTTCTGGGAAGTGAGAATGCCACCACTCACCCCGCCCACTTCCCGGAAAGCTTCCCACGAGACCAGAGATGTGAATTTGTTTATATATCACTCAAGCTGTTGTTTACGGAACTCCAACCATGTGCGTGTGTCAGTCTCTACTCCTCAGAACTCAGAGAGATGTCCGTATTAAACCCCAGACTTCTGTCCACTGTACCATGACTCACGAGGCGGGTGACCACACTGGGCAGGGAGGGAGTGGCTTTGAGAAGGCAGTGGAAGTCACCCGAACGGCTGACCCAGGAGCATAATGAGAAAGAGGATGTTGGGCAATTGGGGCCTTGAGAACCCAAACTGACAAACTTGCCAGGGAGTCCCCGCTTACCCTGGCCTCCCCATCACCACCGCCACCTCCTCCTTCAACACCCAAGGGACTGCCCCAGGCTGGACAAACGCACAGCAGTCCTGTTGGCTCTTGGCCCTGTGCTGACGAAGGGTAGGGGCTGGATGAACGAGCACGCAGTCGGTTCTAAAACTGCTAAGAGTGGGCACATTTGGCCCTGAGCTTGAATATGTGAGTTTCTGACACTCTGGGAATGACCCCACCTCCCAAGCCCTCAGGAAGGCCAGAAGCTGCCTCACACACACACACACACACACCCATCTTGATCCTGCTGCTCATGTGTCTCAGCACCACAGCAGCCTGCCCACAGACGTTCCCAGAAGCCGGCTGAATGTGTGTGTTTCAGGCAAGCCAAGGGTCCGAAGGACCTTGTAACAGGTGAGTGCTAACTAGAGATGGGCTGTGTCTCCATCCCTGTTCCAAGGCAGCAGGTGAGGATTATAGGTGCTACCTGTCAATGAAAGTGGAGCCAGGGCTGGTCTGGTGGCCCAGTGGTTAAGTTTGCACGTTCTGTTTTGGCGGCCCAGGGTTCGCCAGTTCAGATCCCAGGTGCAGACATGGCACTGCTTGTCAAGCCATGCTGTGGTAGGCGTCCCACATATAAAGTAGAGGAAGATGGGCACGGAGGTTAGCTCAGGGCTAGTCTTCTTCAGCAAAAAGAGGAGGATTGGCAGCGAATGTTAGCTCAGGGCTAGTCTTCCTCAAAAAAAGAAGAAAGAAAGAATGTGGAACCAAATGTGTGTCCTCGGCTTGCCAGGAGCCTCATGTGCTCTCTTCGTTTCTTTCTGGTTCCCTGGGCCTTTCTGAGATCCAGGGAGGTGGGCCCGCTTCCATTTTCCAAGTCTCAGTATATCACGAAATAAGAGATTCTAAGAGAGGATGAATGAAAATCAGAGCATTTAACAAGTCAAAGCCTTTAACATGCAACACACACATATAGGGCAACAAAATTGGACTATTTTTCAGACAATTACAAGATTTACAAAATTGTTAATTCATAGCGCAGGCTGGTAAGGAGACCCGAGGTAGAGTTATGGGAAGGGTGCCTTTCCTCCTTCCCAGCAGGGGAAATCTCATAAACTCTTGGACTTTAAGGACAAATTCACTTAGAAACGATGTCAATACCAAGTTTCAGGAAATGTTCTAAAATTGGGTTCTGGGGGCCCGCCAGGTGGCATGTTCACATGTTCCACTACAGCAGCCAGGGGTTTGCCAGTTCAGATCCCAGGTGCGGACCCAGCACTGCTCATCACGCCATGCTGTGGTAGGCGTCCCACATATAAAGTAGAGGAAGATGGGCACGGATGTTAGCTCAAGGCCAGTCTTCCTCAGCAAAAAGAGGAGGATTGGTGGCAGATGTTAGCTCAGGGCTAATCTTCCTCCAAAAAAAAAAAAAAAAGAATTGGGTTATGGTATTGGTTACTCAACCCTGTAAATTTACTAAAGCTTATTGAATTAAGCATTTATTTATTTATTTTAAATATAGTTCATTTAAAATCAGTAAATTTTAAACCAGAATTGTCCGGCCACGAGCAGCCCCTATCGCCATCTGTTGGTGATTGCTAGAACTGCCGGCTTTCTTGGGCAGATCACTGTTCCCATCTTCACAAGTCGGGAAGTGGAGAGATTTATGTGTGCAATCCGGGTGTGTGACAGTGATCCTTCCAGTACACCAGGAACAAGGAGGAAGGCTCCAGGCCCTTGGAAAGAGGATCTGGGGGCTTCAGAGAAGCAGGATGGCTAACCTGTTGTGGAGGAGAAGGTGAAAGGAGATCGGGCAGAGGTCACAGGGGAAGAAACAGGACAGGGTCCAGCCCATAGACCAGGCCACCCAGGAGGGATGAAGGATGCCAGGGCTCAGCCTCCGGGCTCTCTTGAGTTCCTGGTTTGTTGCCAATGAGAGCCAGGGGTACTCAGATGCCCAATCAGACCCCCAGCTCTGAGGCTGACCCGGGACTGTCCAGCTGCCCCATCACGGTGAGCAGGATGTTACTCCACTTCCCGCCACGGCTGAACTGTTCTAGAAGGGGCGCAGGGCAGAGGCTGCAAGTGGAGGGGGCGGGGACAGCAGCCTCACCTCCGGGCCTAGGAAGTCAGAGACGGGGAAGCGGGTCTCGCGTCTCCTTGCCCTCCTCTCTGGGTAAGGTTCTCCACCACAAGGTTCTGGGTTCGAGGCCGCACCACCCCAAGACAACCAGCTGACAAGAACCCCTGTCTGAACATGGGGGAGGAGGACCCAGGGATGAGACCTTAAACGCTGCTGAGGTTTTCAGCTCTAGAGAATAGGAGGCTCGACTTTTGTCAGGGGCAGCTCCAGGGGTCAGAGTGTGTGCGGGGGGTGGGGGTGGGGTGTAGAAGAAAGAGCACAGCGCTGTGGGGCCCGGTGCGGGGGAGCAGAAAGGGGCACAATCCTGATACGGCTTCCCAATCCCGCTGACCACACTTGCTTACACAGAAGTTGGCAGGGGCTCAACCCTGGATGCTTATGAGAACCTCTTGCAGAGTTTTTTCAATGCCTGAGCCACCTCCCCAACCTCCCTCCCCCTTTTCCCTACCCAACTGTTCGCTGAGGTGCTGACTCAGTTGGGCTGGGTGGAGCCCTGGCACGGCACCCCTGCCCTGAGGAAGGGGGAGATGCAGGATGCTGCAGGGGAGAAAAGAGGTTCCAGAGAGACACTGGACACACCCAGGAGCGATGGAGGAAGTGCAGAAATCAACCGGGGACTTGATGTCTGGGAGCCACACTCTACCCCTGGACCCCCAAAATTCTCCCCAGAGAAGGAGGGGCTTCTCACAGGAGGACTCCATGTGACAGCAAGGCCTGTGGCTGTGGGACCTGGTGTCCTGGCCCCAACTATTCCACAGGATCAGATTCATAAAGTTGGATCAAAATGAATGAATGGATAAACGATTGAATGGATGAATGGATGCTGGGAGTGGTAAGAGCATGGACTCTGGTTCTGACTGCCTGGATCTGAATCCCCGCCCTGCTGCGGACAAGCGCTGTGACCTTGGCTGAGCTATTAACCTCCCAGAGCCTCAGCTTCTCCGCCTGTAAAATGGGGATAATAATTACACAACTCCCTCATGTCCACACTCCATAAAGGTTTGGGTTGTTGTATCCGCACGGCCTTTATCACACCTGCCATGGTCACCGCCGTGTTCACGGCAGCTTGTGCCTCTTCCCAAATGTCTAACAATTTGGGAAGCCAACAGAACAGCCTTCCTGGTCCTCACTCCTCTTCCTGTCAGCTAGGACTTCTCCTGTCAAAGGCCCAGCCTGCCCCTCCCCACCAGACTTTGTCCAGGGAGCCCTGTGCCTGCCCCAGGGCCATGTGACCTCACACGTGGATGGGTTGCCCAGAACCAGGGGACCAGGACTGGTTATTCCAGGTTGACTGTTCCAGCCAAGATCTGAGATGCTGCCCTACTCTCTGACTCCACCAGGGGGCACACTATGCCCAGACATCGTTTATTTGTTTACTTGACAAATATTTAAAGGCTAACCTACCTTGTGCCAAGTCCCGGGCCCAAAGATGGGGACATGAAGATAAAAATACAACAATTCTCCTTTCCAGGAGTTCGTGGCTTAGCGGGAAACATGCAAACAATGACAGGAAAACAAAAGATCACTGAAAAGGTGAACGTGGTCCTCAGGTCAAGACAGAAGCCACAGTGGCTTGGGTGAGGGGGCCGTCCCTGCTATCAGACACAGGAAATGGCACAGACAAGTGGCTGGGGGGGTCTTGGACCTCAGCCCTGGGGCCCCATCTCAGTCCCACTTGACCTCCGTCCTTGAGGAATTCTGGGAGGAGGATGCACAGAGCCCTTGAAAATTCCAAAAGGACATCTGGCCTGACCCCAAATGGAGCCTCAGCCATTGAGAGGTGTTGGGGGACCAGCCTGAGGTTGACTCTTCCCTCTTCTGCCCCACATACCCTGCCCCCACCGCAGTGCCCAGAGAGGTCAGGAGGTGATTGTTTGAAAGCTTCCCCTGTTCGCCAGTCATCCAGCTCCTCCAACTCTCCTGAGCAGCCTCTACAGGACCGTGAAGTCAGCGGTGGGCAAGGTGTGCAACCCACCTAGGTCTCCAGCTAGGGTCCCAAGCTTGGCTGATGTCACAGACACCTGGGGTGCCGGGCCCACCTCCTGCATCAGCTTCTCCGGGGCTGGGACTGGAAGTCTGTCATTTTAACAAGCGCCCCAAGATGATGCCCGCAATCAAACAAGTTTGGGAAACTACCGTGCAGAATCTGTGGAATGCCCGCCACTCTACCTGTGCTCAGAGGTGACGACAGGACAGGAAGGACAGGACAGGACAGGATAGGACCGTGCCTTGCGCATGGTAGCCAACTCAACAGATATTTGTGGAAGGAAATGAACTGGCAGGAGTGGGCTTCAAGGGCTCTTGGTACCTGCGCAGGGGTATGGAGATCGGCAGCTGCGCAACTTCCCCCAGACAGTCTCTGGATTCTTCTGGGTTTCCAGAGGTTGGAGACATTAGGGTGGGTGTCCCATCTAGAAGGAGGGCCCTGGAGTCCTGGCGAAGACTTTAATGCTGCACTCACTGTGCCCCTAGACCCCCGAGCATCTGAAATATTTGTTGAAGCATGTATGAGCCACGGAAAGGTAACTAATGGTTGTAGCAATCCAGATTTTTCCGAAGTTGTCTAAGCATTAGTCTAAGCATTAGTCTAAGAATAGACTAATGGGGACAGAGTAAGGTGGCTCCTACCACCTCTTTGTCACGGGTGAGGTTGTACACCGTACAGCTTGGGTATGCGTCCTGCCCTGGGAGGACTGGGTCCAGGCCTGTGCCCTGGCAGACTGGACGGGGGAGGGGAAGAAGGGGCTAGGAGATGGGAGACCCCCGTGAGGGGGAAGTCAGTCCAGGGAGAGGGAGGGAAGGTGAAGGGTGAAGAGGTCATGGCCAGAGGAAAGGATGTCAGGATTTGAAACGTGAAAGTAGAGGGAGTTCATAAAGAAATTCATGACTGTCAGGAAGCTAAAACCCAGAACTTCCAAGGTTAGGTCAAACTAAAGTGAGATCTTCCCAGAAGCCCCCGAGTGCCCCTTCTCTGCCGGCCCCAGCTGGCCCTTCCACCGTCTAGTCCAAGGGCAGCCAGAAAACCTTCCCCTGGTTGTTGTTGGGACAGCCAAGGCAGGAGGCGCATTTTAAAAGGCCCTTGCAACCAGGAATGAGGGGTGGGGAGCGGGGAATGACACCTCCTTTCTGCCCCCACAAGGCTGAACTTCATTTATAATCACCACAAGCCAGAAACTGGTCGAGAGGACTGGGTGTCCCTCACGCCCAACAGCTGGAACACGACTGCATTCAGGGGTTACCTGCAGGCTCCTGCCCTCCCGCCTCCTTCAAGATGCAGGTCTTCAACCGCCCGCCCTGGTGGCCTTGGGCTCAGAGCTGGCTGGTGCTGCCCACTCCTGGAGGTGACCAGCACTTTCGGTGGTGCCTCTGAGACCCACGGTGGGGAGATGCCCAAGGCTTTACGCCTTTCCCAAGGGGGTACTGTGGGCCCGCTGACATCTGATCACAGCTCTCTCCCTCGCCTGAGATGCTGAGTGGGCAGTGTCTTCCCCATTCTTTTGTTAAAACATGAAAGACGAGAAAGCGCGCTTTCTAAACAGAGGGACTTCACTCTACATGTCTGCTCGCTGCTGGCCCTCCCTGGACCCAGATCTGAGGCCCGTATCAGGAAAGGGCCACGCAGATCTCACTGTTCTTGGCTTATGGACAACAGGTCATTGTCTGTTAGCACCATCTGCTTTCGGGGAGTCGGAGGAAAAGACTCTCAGCACAGTGTGGGGGAGTCTCAGCCCCCGTGTGTGGGTATCCTGTCAAAGGACATATGCAGGTGGGTACTTGAAACATAACAGCCTCGTCTGCAAGACTGCACTTCCGAAGGAGGTGCCGTGGGGCTCCTTCCTGGGGGCTGCCCCAGTCCTCGAGCCACCCCGGGGGACTGCCTTCACTGACGGGGCCAATTGCATCCCCTTGTCCCCTCGACCCCTTCAAGCTCGTCCAAGACTAGCCAGGTGTTACGGCTGAATTGTGTCCCCCCAAATTCATATGGCGAAGTCCTATGACCTCAGATTTGGAGAGAGGGTCTTTAGAGGGGTGATCAAGGTAAAATGAGGTCACTAGGGTGATCCCTAATGCAGTATGACTGGTGTCTTCATAAAAAGGGGAAGTCTGGACACGGAGACAAGCAGAGAGGGAAGACGACGTGAAGAGACACAGGAAGAAGCCAGCCATCTGCACGCCAAGGAGCGAGGCCTCAAACACGTCCTTCCTTCATGGCCTCAGAAGGAACCAACCCTGCCGACATCTTGATTTCGGACTTCCAGCCTCCAGAACTGTGAGACTGTAAATTTCTGTTGTTTAAGTCACTCGGTCTGTGTCACTTTGTCAGACAGATCCTAGCAAACCAATACATCAGCTTCCCTACGCAGTAGTCCCCGTGGAGAACGGGCCTTCTAATGCCTCAGAAACGCCCCTCTTGACTTGCATGATTATGACCAAGAGAGAGACTGTCTCAACTCAGCCCATGCTGTTCCTTTCGGCTCCGCTTTCCAATCCGGGACGCGCCTCTCCCAGGTAAGCCCTCACCCCCCCGCACAGGTGCATTGACACATGCACACATATGGGCTGGCTTTGTCCTCACAGCCCAAGAGTCTAACTGCACCTTATTGATATGGGAAAGTAGCTGTCTGTAGAATTCGTGCAAAGAGTAGTCAGTTCCTCCAGAGACGTCAGACATGTGGCTGAAGTGACACGGCAAGGTGGAGTTCACGGATGAGAGGAGGTAGGAGAATTGTGCGCCAGGCAGACTCGGGGACCAGGAGAGAGTTCAGTGTGGGAACTGATGTCACTGAGAACAATGGCAGAGAGCAGCCTTTAATAAATATTGATGAAGAACTGTTGAATGAATGAATCAATGAGCCAAGTGTTATTGTCATGTCTGTGTTGTCTGCCCTGCGGGACATGGCATGTTTTATAAGCATGAGCTACATGCAGAGACACCGCAAATGGCATCAGCACGCCGATCTGTTCCATGAATGCAGATCTAAGTCAGTCTTCTCAGAATTGCAATTATCCAGCAAGGTTGTGGCGGAGGGGTGGCCATGGGGACCCTTGCACCTACATGCCAGGAACACACACTGCCTTCCCCAGGGCCCCCTCCTCAGCCTCCTCAAAACTCCTCCCAAGGGGAGAATGCTCTGGAAAAATGAGGCAGGGTGAAAGTGGGCCTGCCTTTCTTGGAGGGAGGATGAGGATGGAGAGGGGTGACTGAGGACTGCCGTGGGCCTGGCCTTCGCGACGGCCGTGCAGTGACAACACAGGCTGAAGGGGGCGCTGTACAGGTGAGCTCACTTTGGAGCTCCTTTTCTTTCTTTCGATCAATTTTTTAATAAGTAATTTATTTTCATGGAGAAGGAAAGAATGAGAGGAGGGAAGGAAGGAAGGAAGCCGGGAGGGAAGGAGAAAGAAAACAGTAAAAAGTCTTCCTGTCCCTCGAAGGCCTGGTCCCAGGGACCCACCCCCTGCCCTTTAACCTGGTTTTGGTGTCTTTTGACTCTGTATGCAAATCCAGGTAAATACAAATATCGAATATCGGATATCGAAGGGAGGACTATTAAAGCCTTCCTCCACAAGACTGAGATTGGATCTTTTTGAAAAGTCTGCTTTGTGTGTGTGTGTGTGTGTGTGCACGCGCGCGCACGCGTGTGTGTGTGTGTGTGTGTGTGTGTTGTGTTGGGGGAGATGCCCCATTTTGCCTCCCCTGTGGAGCGAGCAGAGGCTGAGTCCTGCCATGTCTGGTAGCCCCAAGGAGCGGGGGCCACAGCTGAGCCGCTTCTGAGCAGGACCCTCAGTCCTGACAGCCCCTGGGATCAGCTGGCGGCCTCTGCCCGCCAGGCATCCTCCTCCAGCTTCTCTCCATAAACCCGAGGCTGCCTGACCCACACATCGTGGGAGTCTCTTTCTGGCGCCCCAGCTACTCTGACTGCTGGTGACAGAAAAACCTCGGAGTGTCCTGCATCCCCTGTCCCACGGCCCCGCTCAGCACCCACATCAGGGCAGGAGCTGAGAAGGTGTTTGCACAGTGAGAGGAGCTGGCCGGTCACATGCAGCCTAAATGTTGTCAGACTAAGGGTCACAGTCCCCAAACTGGCCTGAGACATCTGTGAACCAGTGGAGAAGGGGGACCCAGGAATACCAATGCGGAGTCCCGGGCTGGCAGGGACCTCTGGCTCCCACCCCACTGCCCTGTGTGCAGCTGGCTCATGGCCCATGGTAATACCCCAGAGGAGTGGTTCTCAACCCAGGGGAGCTCATCCCCAGGGGACATTGGGCAACATCTGGAGACGTTTTTGGTTGTCACAACTAGGGGGTTGGTGATGCTACTGGCATCTGGTGAGCGGAAGCCAGGGACGCTGCTCAGCAACTCATGCTCAGCAACTCGAGCCCAACCCGGAAAGGACCCAGTGTGAAGCTGAGAAACCCTGCTGGAGAGGCAGACCCAGGGCAGCGGGGGCTCCCTGTGCCCAGCCGCATTACACCCACCCGGCCAAACATAACGAGCTAATGAGCGCGGCGGGCCTCCGGGCAGGGATTTCTCCTCTTGTGAACAGGGACCTGCTTCTCCGGCCCCGCTTTGTGCTGGGCCCCGAGATACAGGGATGAATGGTGTATGAATCAGCCGGGTCCGGGGCTCGCAGCTTGGGAGGGGGCAGAAAAAGGGTCATAAATGACAGCAATCCCTGGAGGGGAGGCCGAGTGGAAGGACCTGGTCTTGGCCGGCCCAGAAAGTGGGAACGGGACACTGCGACCGGCCGCCCCGAAGCAGGATGGGGGAGCGCGGGCGGGCGGCCTCCCAGCCCCTGCAGGAGCGTACACAGCCGGGCTGGGCCGGCTGGCCCCGCGGCGGGATCAGGTTGCAGGATGTCGGGGCGGGGCTCGAGGTGGGGAGCAGGAGGCCGTCTCGGGTTGGCCGCGGGCTGGGGGGCGGACCCTCGCTGGAAAGTGACGTCCGGTGCCCGAGGCTCAGTAGCCACCCCGCCTCCCGCCACCCCAGGTGCGTGGGCGACAGTGGGGCGGCAAAGGGAGTCCGCAGCCCGCGCCCTCCCAGCACTCGCTCAGGGCAGGGCCGCAGCTGAAACGCTCCGTTAAGATCTCCATAAGCCCTTCCCGGGCCTCCTGCCCCCGCCGGCCCTCTGGTGCAGTCGGATGGTGAAGGAGCAGCTGTCGTCTTTGTGCGCCCACCTGGGCCGGTCGAATCAGTAAAGGGCGCTTCCTCTGGGGCCCTGGCTTGGAGAGTCCTGGGGCGGGGGGGGTGGGGGGGTGGGGGGGTGGGGGGGGGGTGTGGCCAGCGGCAATCTGGGAGCAGCCTGGGCCTCCCGGCGCCTCTGTTCCAGGCACGGCCAGGCAGTGGCCCTGTCCACCCACTTTTGCTCCAGACCTTGAGTCGAGGCTGCTGGGGCGTACCCTCAGCACAGCCCTGTGGTGAGGTCCCCTCTCAACTGCTGGGGGCCCAACTCCGGGCTTAGGCAGAGCTGGAGGCTTGGGGTCCATTTTACAGGCGAGGAAGCCGAGGCAGGGTCAAGGAAGCTGCGCAAGGTCAGGCAGATGGTAAGAACCAGCTCCCATGAGGAGCCCTGTTGACAGCAAAGGTGTCACTTGGGAGGGGGCGCCTGGTGGAAGCAGCGTTTGCCTGCCTAAGGCCAACATGGATCCGGGATGGAAGCCACCATCCCCACTCCCACAGGAGCCCTTGGGTCTGATCTGGCAAAAGAGAAGTTAGGCTACCAGCTCCCCCACCCCCCACCCCAGAGCACAGGGACCAGATCTTGCTCATCTCTATGTCCCAGAGTAGGCACGCAATAGACATTTGCTGACTGGCTGAAAGCAGTTCAACCCTAGCTCTTCAGCCTGGCTTCTTGACTTCCTGTGCCCCAGGGGACCCTCTTAGCACCTTTATTGTTAATCCCTGCTAGTCAGGGTGTTGCCGGGTCTGTCCTCTCCTCAACATCTCCCTTCAGTTGTGGCAACCTGCCATCCCACTCCCTTTGGCGACCCAGTGCATGAGGGACAGCAGAGGAAAGTGAAAGCGTGGCACCTCCAGGGCAGAAAACTGAGATCTGGCCTGGAGACCAGTGTGTCTGAGCAGGAAACACTGGGCGGCTAGCTCCTGGATGCTCTGCCTTGGCCGTGTCCTTTAGGAGTGACCTTGAGGGGCTGGAACACTAAATGTGAACTCAGAGTGTTAGTTCTTCCATTTTACAGATGAGGAAACTGAGGGAGGGTCAAGAGAGCTGCCCAAGGTCACACAGCCAGTGAGCAAGAGCCAGGATGGGAACCTGTGGTCGTCTGATTTCTGGGTCACATTCACTCCTCTGCAGAGCTGCCTCCTGCTACAGGGGTGGTGGCTCTCTGGTCCTCACCTCCTTCCCCCGGGTACCAGTGTCCCTCTCTCAATCATCTGCACCCCACACAGGGACCCATCACCCCAGCCTCCTCCCATCAGCATCCTTTCTTTGAGGAAACCGAGGTCAGACCTGCGCCCTGAGCCCAAGGAGGATGAGGTCAGAGCATTACTGGGCTGGTGCAGATGCTAAATAATTCATGCGGCTGCTGTGAGCAGGGGCTGCAGCTTCCAGAAGGGCCCAGAGTGCAGACAGCAGACAGGAAACAGTCTGGTCACCCGCACCTGGGCCTGACTGCGTGTGACACATCCCCTGGGGCTAAAGAAAGTGCTAGGTTTTTGAGAACGGGTTAGAGGGCTGAGACCCCTACTAGCTGTGTGACCATGGGCGAGTCACTTAACCTGTTTCTTGGACTTTAGTGAGCCGAGGGGCCCTGAATAAGTGTGGGAACATATGTGTAAACTGAATGCTGGATGTGGCACTTGGTGGGTCCTCCTGACCCGGGGGCGGTGTTCATCATCCCTTGGGCCCAATACGCCTTCCCACGAGCCCAGTATTCCACCCACTGGTGCCCCCCAGCATGCCAGGCAGCAGGACTGTGATAAGGGTGGTCCCCGTCTCCCAGCCCATCCAACCTCATCCCCAGGCCTTGGGTTTGGGGGGAGACTGGCCTCGGGCTTGGCTGGTTTGCGAGGCCTGGTTTCCCCTCTTAGAATAAACCCCCCATCGAGAAAAAGGTTCGCTGGAATCAAAGAGCCTTTGTTGGTCTAGAATGTAGGGAGTTGGAGTCAAAATATGTATTCTTAATAAATCCCAGGAAAATTCTTAACGAACACACGGATTGAGTGGTAGTAATCCCTCACAAATGGAGAGCAGGTCGTTTAATTCTGAGCACTTGTGAAGTCCAAACTACGCTGCTTTGAGCTACAGTTTGACAGAAATGGGTGTGGAACTTACCAAGGTGGTGGCCTGGTGTTCCCTGAACAGGGTCTGGCCTATTCTGGTTTCTTCCATTCCACACTTGTTCACGATGCCGCTGGACCACCCTTCTCTGTCTTCTCCACTTGGCCAAGGACCGGAGTAAGCAGGGCCCCAGGGTAATCCCGAATCTGGGCAGGGCTGCCTCTTTTAGGAGCCCATCCCTCCCTGAGCCTCACCCGCAGACCCCCAGGGGACTCAGATCATAAACAAACCCGCATTCACCCCAGGCTGCTCCCCCAGGCCGCCTGGCGCTGCCAGGACTCTCGTGGGACTTTCACCTTGAAAAGCGAGAGAGGCCCTTTATTCACTGTAAGGGATCTTGGGGCCACTGGCCTAGATCAAGAGAAGTCTGAGGCACACAGAACTCCCTCTTCTCTTCCATCAGAGGGAATACTCCACTCATGGAACTGAGCGAGCCAGTCCAACGGATCGGCGAATGGTGGTGGTGGTGGGTGGTCACACTCGAGTGTACATCCTACTTCATTCGCAGGGCCTATTCACCCAATTTAGCTTTGGAAAAATACTCCAGTGACAAAGGCACAGGCCGCTGGGGCTGGGGGTTAGCACTGGAGAGCTGTGGGACCGACTACAGGGTGAAGTCGGACACAGCCCAACTCGCAGCCGCTGCTCTCGTCTCGGCACCCAGGGGTGTCTGGGCTGAGGTGTGCCTGGGCACACCTAGGGAGGGTCCCCTTGGACCAGCCATCTCTGTCTGGTGGGCGAGGGCAGGACAAAGCTGCAGAGTTCCCACGAGTCTGGAGCTATGCACATCGCTATCCTTGGTGCCATCATCACGTAGGTCCCAAGGATGCTCCCCACTTCCCTGGATGGCGATCAGGACCGTCTGGAGCAAGTCCCCAGTGAGGAGAGCAATGCCAGCACACCGAGGTGCCCAAGGTGAGGTAGAAACCTATACATCTGCCCATCAGGAAATGGCACAATCTTCAGGCCCAGATGCCACTCATGTAAGGGGCCTCCCCAAGTCCCACGAGTCTCCATCTTGGGAGAGGCCTAGATGCCAATGCATCTGGTCCAGGACTCTCAACTGGTCCTTGAGAATACAGCCCCAATCCCTGCCTTGTGTCTTGATGGGACCCAGTCCATTGAAGGTGGGGAAGGCGTGGGGTCATGGCGCAAAGGGGCTCAGATCCAGGACCCACAAGCCGTGAAGGGAAGCAGTGTCTGTCCAGGCCTTCAGGAAGCTCTGCCCCAGCTCAGTGGCCTCCTCTGGTCCAGGTGGTGGCAGGAGGCCTTGGTGAGAAGGGCAAGGGCCAACTTCTGCCATGGCTTGGCTCCAAAGACTCGGAGGAGATTCACCTAGGCCCAGAGCAGGACAAGCAGATGCTGGACACCAAAAGATGGCCAGGAAGGCCCATGGTGTGAAGACAGGGGCACCTGAGGATGGCCATCTGGAGAACCACAGCCTAGGGACACAGGGAGTGTGAATCGGGGAGAGGGTTCAAGACAGGGATGGAGGCAGGCCCGGGGGTCTGCAGATGGCTCCTTGTGGCCTCAGTCACTTGGGGACCAGGAGAGGCTGGGCTGGGCAGCAAAGGGGGTGGCCACATGCCTCAGGGTTTCACAGGGCCCCCGACTCGGTCCACTGCTCCAGGTTGGTAGCCTCCAGCCCTCCCAGCTCCAAGGTGCCGGGTGGGCCCTGCTCAGCCTGGACACAGAAGAATGAGGACATCAGGGCGACGTGCAGTCCAGGGAAGAGGGCGTCTACCATCTCGTTTTATTTTGTGGGGACTGAGCCTAAAGTAACCAGAAAGAACAAGAGTCAAAGGGGACCCTACCGCCTGGGGCCCAAGCACTGGTTTTTACTAAAAAATTGTTTTGAGTACCCAGGGGAACTGGTGCAAATTGACATAGAGGGAAAAGTTTGGGAGAAGTTGGATTTTTTTCTTCCGGCAACCTTTCTCTCCCTTCCAACAGAAACATTTTTTTTTTCCTACAACGGGTGTCAGAAAATAGCTTCTGGCAAGTTGGGGAGAAACATTCCCAAGCCTGGGAGGGGCGGAGAGCCTTGAGCCAGTGTCCAAGGGTCAGGAGCCCAGGCCACTGCAAGTCAGAGTCTCGAGAAAACCTAGCTGGTCCTGGTGTGGCCACTTCGAGGCTGTGTGGCCTCTCTGGTCAGTGTGCTCACCTGTAAGGGGGGGGCCAGAGAGCTGTACAGCTAACCTGGTCCCAAGGCCCCGTCTAACCCTAAAATGGTAGGGTTCTGGAATTTCACCTCTGGAAAGGGGTGAGAATAGTAGCCTTGCCCATATTTTGGGGCAGCCACGAGGATTAAAATGAGCCGATGTAGAAAGGCTCTGTTTACTGTAAAGGATGAGTAAATGGGCATTTTAATTCCTGCCCAGGAGTGAAACCAACCAGAACGTGGCCCAACCTTCCCACCTTTGTAAACCCACTCTGTAAACCAGCCCAGTCCTCTCAGCCCTTCCCTCTCCCACATATGCACAGAGTGATCTAACAGTGCAGCCACCTCGTCCCCTGAAGGATCTTGACCACCGTGGCAGCTGAGAGGGGCTAACGTTCGCCCGTCTCCCGCACACACACACTCCGCTGAGCAGCCTGCTGGTGGACCCGCCTTCGCTGCTCGGTCCCCGCATACGGCCAGTGGAGGGGGGTCCCAGAGGAAAGCTGCCCGATTTTAGACAAGCCCAGATGCTGGACGAGACCCTAGACAGGAGCCAGACCCAGAAGTTCATTCTGATCACGACACGGACACAGAGACTCAGCTGAAGAATCTTTCCCTGGGCAGTGGTGCCAGCTACACGGCTGCCAGAAGGAAAATCCAGCAGCAGTGGTCAACGGGAGCTGGATGTGGAGGCAGAGGAGAAAGGAACCAGCCCCAGTGACAGTGGAGGAGCGGCTCATCAGAAACCGAGAGCCCAGGTCAGAAACGACATCCCAGAGAAAGGGTTAATAAAGCAGAAACGTCTTTATTAGGCACCTTGTTCCTCACAGAGGAGCAAGACTCAGGACAGACACGCCTGCGAAAACTCTCGAGGTTACAGGAATCTCTCCAAAGACTCCAGAGGACGCAGGTGCTGACCGGCCGCCACCCCAAGAAGAACACTATTTGGCTGGAGCGTGACTGCCGGAGGTGACCCTGGCATGAGGCTGGGGTTGGCTCCTCGACTCCACAAACACTGAGGAGTGGGTGGGGGGCACCCGGGACACCCACCCGAACATTGGCAGACAGGGAGGGCCTCCGGGCTGAGGCACAAGCTGCATTGAGCCAGCGAGGGGGCGGGCAGAGAGCTCAGGGCTCCTGGGCAGTCCCTCACGGGGTCCCGAGGGCCCTCCCCAAATCTGCATGCCTCCTGGCGCCAGCTCAGTCCCACACGTAGGGGTTTCTAAAGACCTGAGAGTTCTTCCCGTCTTTCGGCGGTGTGGCGGCCTGGTGGCTCCGGGCCACATACATGTCTTCGGCCCGCAGCGTCGAGTTGGCACTGCCCATCACCTGGCTGTTGGCAGTGGCCCGTGGGAGGATGACGTCGTAAGCTCCTTCGGACTGGAAGGAGGAACAGGCGGTCTCACAGCCAGGTTCCGCCAGGGCGGAGGCACACACGCTGCTTCCTGCAGGGCTGTGCCTGCCAGCTCCCCTCCCTGTCCCCCGAGCTGGGCCCCGGGGGAGGCCTGGGATGGACGACTCCACCTCTGGAAACGGAGGGGCTGCCCTCTGACCTCAAGCCCCTTATCCTACCCGGCCGAGGGCCAGGCCTCTAGGCTGGGGGATGAGGTCCCCGGTCACCTCCCACGGTCCTGGGGCTTCGCATAGGGCTGGCCCCGTTCAAAAGGATCCCCTTCTCAGGCCCCCTCCTGCTCTCCATTCCTCAGGGAAACCTCGGGGCCCAACGGAGGGCAAACCACACGGGGCTGCTCTCACCCGTCTGGGCTGCCCTCCTCCAAGACCCTCACCCGCCTCTTCCCAATGCCACGCCAGCACCAACAACATCACAGCTGCTAGTGTGCCTGCCCAAGGACACCCTCCTGTCAGGCCCTGGGCCTGTGCACACAGTCCTCATCTAGGAGTCTGGGCTGGCCAGTCTGATATGGAGACTTAAAACCCCAATTCTCTGCCTGGAACCAGGTTAGAGCTGCAGAGGTCCTGGTCCTTGTGGGTGAGAGACGCAGGCTGCGGGGCACAGAGGGTCTTGAGGCACCCGTCCCAGCTCCCACCCTGGAGGGAAGGCGAACTCCTGGCCCTGCCTGCCTTATCCCCATGGATGGAGCTGCCACCAAACCCTAGCTCCAGGGCCCCAGGTGGCCTTCAGTCAACTCAGACTCAGGTGCTCTCCCCTCCCCTTGCAGCTCCTGGAACATCTAAATCAGTGGTTCTCAAACTGGGGTGTGTGTCAGAATCACCGGGACTGTTGAGTTAAGCCACACCCACACCTAGCGGGGCCACACCCAGTGACGGGCTGGGAAATGCTGAACAACTTGGGGGAGGTGGGGGAGACCCAATCTGGAGTGTTTGCAGATTCCTGCGGGTGGTTACTCCCATCATGGCAGATTCCAAGATATCAAGGTGACATCACCGAAGAGATGCTAGTAACAGGCTCCCACCACACCAAGGGCCCCACCTGATTGGCATTTTTAGCAAGTTGCAGGTGATGGTAATGCAGGGGGTCTGGGGACCAGCTTTTGAGAACCACTGTATTAGATAAAATATCCCTTAGTCCTGGGGAAGCAGGACTCAGTGCACACAGGTCAGTGAGGGGTAGCAAGGGCGGGGCACCCTGGGGGGCCGGGGGCCACAGACCCTGCTCACCTCCTTCAGAGACTCCTGCCCACCCCCACTCATGGCCATGGCCTGCTCTCCACGGCCCGGCTGCAGGTTCAGGCTCAGGGAGAGGGAAGGGGCTGGGGGTGGAAGTTTCAGAAGCATTCGCTTCACCCTGCCCCCCAGGCTCCCAGCGGGGAGGGGGATGAGAACGCCGCCCTGCTGACCTCCCTCCTTCCTGTTCCCAGAGGCCTGCCAAGGAGGGTCACTGACCTCTCCCCACAGCGACTGCCAGCCCGGGAGAAGGAACATACATGGAGGGAATCTAACCCACCGTCTTCCTGTTCCCACCCCCCATCCCCTTGGCTAATGGAGCATCTGGTTTCCAGAACCCAGGGGAGGTATGAGTTCGAGAGCTGCTGCCTGCTGGTGGGGGAGGGGAGCCAAGGCCCTCTTGGGACAGCTGTGATTGGGGAGTAAATGCCTACCTAGACTTGCCATTTGGTCCTCTATCCCTTTGGGGGCCCCAAGAATGAGCCCACCTGGCTGAGACCCTCCTCTGTCCCTCCCTAAGCTGCTTACGTAAAGCTGGCAGCTCCCACCAGCTCAACGAGAGCTCTGCATCCATGTGGCCCCAGGCAGCGTGTGACACCCGGAAGTCACGGGCAGGGCCCACCGTGGTGCAGCTGAAGGCAGCAGATACATCAGCTCAAGGCAAGGGGCATTAGGAGCAGGGCTCTGGGTTCCCTGAGGCTGATGCACCAGATGGAGATACCTGCCTTCTCCCTGCCACCCCCGCCCGCCCACACTCCATCGGCCACACAGCCCTCCCCGCTCACCCACTGAGGCTGGGCTCTGTGGCCCACACTCACCGGGCCTTTGTGCATCAGGGCCATCTCGGTGGGCTGGTACACGCTGGTCAGCAGCTGCCCATTGTACCCGCTGTACGGTGACACCGGCCTCTTAGCTGCAAGAACACAGGGGAGCAGTTTGAGGACTGGGCTAACAGCTCCCTTCCCAGCCTCAAGCAAGGCTCCCCAGGGGACAGGGACAGGGACAGGGGCTAGGCTGGTCCTGGGGTAACATCTAACCCAGGGAAGGAGCCGGGCCAGCTTGGAGGTGCGAGTGTGGGTGTGGGGGCCCCTCCGGAGCCCAGCACCCCTTTGTTCGGATACATGGAGAGCACAACCCTGCTCACCTTCCCCAGGGCTTTCCTGCAGTTTGGGGCTCCCGCCCCCAGCTCAGAAAACCGCTTCAGTCAGCAACCTTCACATCCCCATCCGCCCTCCGGGGCCAGAGGCCAAGAGGGGCACACGGGCCCTCGGCTGCCTTCCAAGATGGCCAGCCTCCAACGCTGGCCTCTACCACTGTGGGCCCGCTGCCAGGCGCTGGGGTCAACACAGCAGAGACCCCACCGCCCGACTCCTCACGTCTTCGTGGGGCAGAGCTGGGTGCTGATTCCGCAGGATGCCACAACCCAGAGCCCCGGCAGGGGGACCGAACGCACATCCTGAGCTGTGGCCCCTTGGCAAGTCTCCAGAGCCACGTTCAGCTCCAGGAAGACTTCTTCCTCGTGCCTTCGGGCACGTTGGTTTCCCGATCTGTTCCACCCTGCTGGGCGCTTCCAGGGTGTCTGAGGAAAGCTGCTGACTAGCCCCTGGGGCCCAAGAGCCAGCTGGGCCGCAAGGGCAGGCCCAGCGGATGTCCATCTCCTGCAAGCTGATGGCTCCGCAGCTCCGAGGGACCACGACCCTACAGCGCTTCCTAAGCGCCGGGCTCACTCCATTGATTTTTCCATTTAGAAAAAAAATAAAAGCAAAAAAACCCCTCAGGGGCCCAGAAGTGTTTGCCTTGAGAGGACAAAGGCTGAGGATGACATGGCCCTGACCAACGGGCGCACGGTCAGGGCGGAGTGTGGGCGGCTGAAGCTCCTCCCAACACTTGTCCACAAGCCCCTCTTCCCTGCAGCTTCATCAGTGCCCCCCGTTCCCACACACACTCAACTGGGCCCACCCACCCTAGCACTCTGCCCTGGTGGGGAGCACTCAGTGGTTGGGGGAGGGAGCACTCAGCCCCGGTGGGCAGATCGAAGATCAAGGGCCCAGCAGGACAGGGTCACTCCCTTCCCCAAAGCAGAAATCCTGGGGATCTCAGTTTGTGGCAAAGAGGCAGAGAATTTGATTCTGGAACTTCCCCTGCCTCTGACTCTGGCCTCTGACAGAGGTCCCTGAGCCGGGGCTTGACAATCAATTAAGTGCCTTGAGTCCCCAGATATCTCCATCAGCACAGTCTGAGGTCAGGGTCTGGACGGTGAGATTGTGTCCCTGGCTTCTCTGGTCACTGCGGATGAAGGGGCCGTACATAGCCAGCAGGCTACGAAAGCAAGCGAGACGCACGCGACAGGACACATTAGGAAAGCGCCTGGCAGAAGAGGCACTCAATAAATGCCAGCGGTCCTCACAGTTAACAAATGCCAGAGAAAGACTCCTTCCTTGGGGGGCCGGGAGCTTGTCGGGCCAAGTCTCCGGGAGAAAGGCCACCGTCCCCTCCCCCCTCAACCCCCAAGCTGATCCCCACGCGGGGCTGGGCCCAGACTGCATAGGCTTCACCCCACTTTCTGCCTCTCCCGCCTCTGGGACGCCCTCAGCTCCACGCGCCGAGGCTCTGCGGCTGGCTGGAGCCCCCAAAGCTGGCTCCTAAGAAAGCGCCGGGCAGGAGCTTGGGGACCAGCAGGCTGGACAGTGGGTGCTGCTTAGATCAGTATGTGGCATGAGTGCTTTTATCAAAAAGAACAAAATTTTAACTGAAAAGACTTTTAAAGGAAACTAAGACAACTATGGCCACGTACATAATAGAAAAGCAAGTTCTGGAAAGATAATAATACCAGTAAAATAATAGTAATACACACAGCTAATAGCTACTACTTCCAGACTAACTGCAAGTGCCAGGCACAGGCACGAGTGGAATCCTCACGAGAATCCCATGACGCAGGATCCATTATTATCCTCATTTTACAAATGAGGAAACTGAGGCACGTGGAGGTAAAATACCAATCAACAGTCCTGGGGATGGAACGGGAAGCAATGGGGTAGATCTGGGGAGACGGTAGGAGAAACTGTTTTATCTGCAACGTTTGAAATTTTACAGTGAAAGTATATTCATGAATTACATGAGTTTTGGGGAAAAAAATCTTTTAAAACTGGAATTTAGGGATTTTAAGGCAGAAGGCTGTAGATAATCTTGAGAACCTTCCGTTTTGCTCGAGACTAGCTCCCTGTCCTGCAGTAAATGACGCCGAATAAAAGGGGGCATGGGAGGGGGGCCAGCGACCCACCTGAGGCTGGCTCGTCCATGGAAAAGGCCTTGTTCTCCACAAACATGCTCTGGCCTTTCTGCTCCTTCAGGATGGTCTCGTAGCCCACGCCCCGCGTCGGGTACATGTCCCCCTGGTAGCTTTGCTCTGGGCTGGGCTTGGTCACCTGGGAGATCTCAGGGATGACATAGAAGAGGACAAAGGCCCAGGCATTGGCGCCGAGGGCAATGGCCAGCGTGGGGTCATCCCAGGTGGGAGTGTTGTGCTGCTTGTTGCCGTAGGTGTACATGACAATCCACACCACCCAGATGGCGATGGAGGTGGAGGTGGTGAGCAGCACAAAGACCCCGTGCTTCCGCCAGCGCTTGAAACGGCCACACAGGGCGGGCCAGGCCCCCATGAAGGCGCCCAGCAGCAGCAACATGACATAGATGAGCGCCATGACAAAGTCCATGTTGGCAATGGTGCAGGTGGAGACGGCGGCCCAGCCGGCACTGCCATTGCCCAGGGCGCCCGTCTCACCACCTCCCCGGACCAGCGTAATGATCAGCCACTCCATGTTGATGATCACCTCCACAAGGGTCAGCAGCAGGGCCATGGTGAAGATCACCCAGCCCCGGGGCCCATGGTTCTTCCGGGCCAGGAAGTTGAGGGCAAAGACGTGGGCCACCAGGCAGGAAAAGCAGATGGCAAATAGGACCCCAAAGAGGAACTGGCGCGAGGCACAGGTGGAGAAGTTGGGCTTCACCACGCAGGCAAAGACGAGGCAGAAGAGGCCCAGGGTCCCCAGCAGGAAGAACACCTGGGTCCCCAGAAGACTCCGCTTCTTGGTGTCCTGCACAAAGGGGAGGCTGGCCACCAGGATGATGGTGAGGACAAAAGTGGTGACAATGCCCGCCACAGCAACTGCCTCCAAGATGATGCCCCAAGCCCCAGAACGGTCACACAGGTTGTAGTAGAGGGGGTCGAGGTCCGGGCTGCAGCCAGGTGGGGCGTGGTCCTGGGCCTGGGCCCCTGGGAATAGGAAGAGAGGCAGTCCCAGGCACGTCAGCAAGGCTTTGCGGATGGCCATTCTGGCTCTGAGGCCAGGCTCCAGCTGGGTCCCTAGAGACAGAGGAAGAAAAGACAAAATCAGTCCTCCAAGGCCAGACTCTGCCACACAAAGTGCTGCTTCCCCCATCCCGATCTGAGCAGATGGTCTAAGTTGATTATGACTGTCCCTCTGGGCTTCAGAATCCTTCTTAACACAGAACTCCTGGCAGGCATTATCAATTGCCCAGAGAGGCAAATGAGAGGAAACCCATTTGTCATCCCTGTTCCTAGTTACGGAAAAGAAGGAAACCGTCACTGAATTTTCAGGTCCCTTCCCCCGCCACCAAGCATAACCTGGGTCCAAATACTCCCTGAGCTCCTCCAGCTGGGGTGGGGGGTGAAAGGGCCTGTGAGCAAGTCAAAACCAAGCATGCCAGAGTTCAAGAGCCCAGATGCCCCCTCAGCTCTGTCCCTGGGATGCCTAAGTCCACGGAGAATCAGCCAAGCATGCATTCACTCCTTCAACAAATATTTAACAAGCACCTGTGACAGGCAGACCCTGCCGCCAGAAACAATGAGGAGACAGTTGAAAAGTTCTGTCAACACTTGCCCCATTCCTCCCACCACCTCCCTTTTTTGCCTTCATTTCCCCACTTTGAGTGCCAGCTCCTCTTCAGAACCCAAAGTTCTTTGTCTAGCTCTGTCGCTGGAGTCAAGGATAAAATAAACGAATTTCCCAGCTAGGGAGTTAATGACTTAATGCAAAAAGTCTGCAACGAGGCATTAACATTTTAAAAGCAAGAAAGGGCAGGGGCCTAGCAAAAGCCAACGGAATTAATCTCTAAAGGAGGCCTTGAAGGCATGGTAGCTAAGATAGGAGAGAGATCTGTATTCACCCCGGGAGGGCAACTTAAGACTCCCGGTCCTCACTCCACCCGTGCGACAGCGGCTCCACCAAGTGCTGTAGGTCCAAAGAAAACCACCCCCCTCTCCTCCACACCAACTGGATCTCCCTTGGGAAGTGGAGGTAAAGAATGTGGCAGGGTGAGAGAAATTAAAGACCAAATCAGAGTGTTTTCCAATCAAAGATTGTAAATTCACCTGGAAAACAAAATTTAAATGCTCTAAAAAGCAAGTTAGAAATTCCAAAGTTCTATGAAATGCAGGTATTCCACATTTAAATCACCCCTATGTTCGAGTCACTGGCGGTAACCCTGCCTGGTCCTCCCTCAACTCTGGGGCCCAGGAACTCTTCAGAAAGCGAGCAACCAAGCTTTCTGGGCTGAAAGTGACCGCTGGTGGAAGCTCGGGAAGGATGGCCGGACTCCTCCCTCCCCCCCCCCCCCCCCCCCCGTCCTCCTTTGGGGACATTGGCACAGTTGACCCTCTTATATTTTCACCATTCCCTGTAACTTAATTTCTCATAGGCAGACAAAAATCCTAAATCTCAGTCGATGGACACTGTGTCTCCACAACTGATAAGCAGACGGGCCCGGCGACTAAACCAGGAAAAATGAAACTTGTAAGTTAAGTGAAATCGACAATTTCAAAAAATTTGAAATTCGAAAAATAATCAATTTTCAAAGTCCTTTAGGATATTCTGCAAGCCCCTTGAGAACATTTTAGGTATCTCAGCTACCTCCTCATTTTTTAATTCAGCTTGCTTTTCCCCCAAACACCACCTACCGTTAACGCTTAATGTTAGCCTTCTTATGAGAATTAACTATTGTTTTCCTCAATAACTGGCACAGTAACATAACTAGTTTCTCTTGATTTCCAATGCAAAAGCTTAGTTCCCCTGCATTGTGACTTAAGCTTTTGTAGGGGACTTTGTGTACCGTAAATCAATGAGGCACGAGCTGTATTTACAAGGGCTGGAGAGAAGAAAGAGAGCCGGGATGGCTAACGGGTAAGGAGGAACACTGAACCATTCCCGGCCGGGCAGACCCTTGATGGTAACAGGCTCTGAGATCCTAAGCACTCAGCCCCATCTGGGGTGTTTTTAGCCCACAGCAAAGCAGGCAGAACTTGGGGTGAAGTGGGAGATGTGGAACCGACCCCCGGGAGCAGCCGCCCAGCCTCCGCCTCCAGGGATCTGCACACCTTCAAGGCTTCTCACCCACCTCCCCCTCCCAGCTCCCAGTTTAGAACATGCAATTATTCTAAACCCGCAAATATTGACAAGGCTCAGTTGTTGTCAGAGTAGTGGAAAATACACAGATGAACACACACAGTCCCTGACTTGACGGCACGTAAAATCTGAGAAGACAGAGAAGGTAGGTCTCCAAGACACTATACAAGGTAGAATATGGTAAGTGCCACACAACAGAATTTACCTCTGGGACAGAAAAAGGTACTAGAGGAACACAGAGGAAGCTCTTCCAGCTGAAGGGGTCAGAAAAGACAGAATGGAGAAGACCTTTCAACTGTATTCAGTATTTAATGAAAATGCACCACGTTCCAGATACTCCAGCAAGACGGGGGACACAAAGAAGCTAAGCCTTGAAGAATGAGCAGGTGAAGGGGGCAAAAAGGAGAGGGAGAAAACATAGCACAAATAAAAGCCTTGAGATGAGCTCAAGTTCAGAGCAAGAGAGAAAAATCAAGTTCACCAAGTAGGAACTGAGTTTTGCAAAGGGAGTTTACGGCTGGCTGGCGACAGATGAGAAATGCTACGGGGAAGAAGTCTGGGGCATTATTCTAAAGGCAACGGGGAACCACTGAAGGCTGTTTTTAGGATGATGGAGGCATAACCAGGGTTGTGCTTTAAGACTTGTGTCTGGCAAAAAGCACAGGCAATCGATTTGTTCAGAACACATTCACCCTGGTTTAAAGATCGAGGCCAAAGGTCAGGCACAATGGCCAGATCCAAGAAATCCTTTCCAAGACAAAATCTAAGGCCTGGTTGGAGGTGGAGGGAGAGGATGCTAAAACCATGCTACAAGTTCAAATCTGGTAATGGCCCCGTCATTACAAAAGACCAAGATAGGACCCATTGAACCCGTCTGCCACTCAATCTTCTGGATCCATCTGGCTCTTAGAAATCTGTGCCTGTACCCCCTGGATCCAGCAGCTCACAGGCACTTGGTTGGGCCAGGTCCACAGAAGCTCCATAGCTCTCACCCCAATTTCCTCCTAACTTTGCTGTTGACCCTGGACCTCACCCTTCAAGTCTCGTGTCTGTCGGCCCCACCAATATGAGAACTTCCAGGGAAGTTAACAGGAGCCTGTACCTGTCCCTCCCCCTGAGCCAGGCACCACGCTGCCCAGCGGCCCTGAAACTCCCCAGCCCCAGAGGAACCAAACCAGTCCCACCCTGAAATGTCCCATCCCTCCATTCCCCTGAAAATGGCAGGGAGAGTGGGGAGACAGGAATACACCAACTCAGGTGGGGAAATCGGGCCAGATGGGGCTGGCTCTTGTCCACGGCCTAGGACAGCGACTCCTGGAGGCCAGCAGGAGACTGACTTAAACAGAAGGAAGCTCAGAAGAGCTCAACCCAAGCCCTCCAAACTCCAGAAGTGCAGATTCAGCCAGTCCCCTGATGCCACTTAAGGTGGTGGCAAAGGGGGAAGGACTTTGATGCAAAGGACCAGCTCCTTCTGGAAACTCGCCCTCCTGCGGGGCCCTAGGGACTGCACTCCAGCCCAAGTCTTCTGAGATGGCTGGAATCGTGTGTGTGCGTGTGTCTCCCCCACCAGGCTGTGAGGTCTGAGGGTGAACAAGCCTTGTCTGTCTCAGGGTGTCTGCAGCATCTAGCACCATGCTCGAACACAGCAGGCATTCGAAAATCACTCATCGAACGGACTCGGCGTCCGTTCCTCCCCGATCCCACTCCTGCCTCCTGCATTTTGGAGTCACATCTTCTGCTTTAAGGTTCTCAGTGGCCCCGAGGAGGGGAGAGGGAGGGGGACCTCCTTCTGCCCCATGAATTCCATCCCCCCCCCACCACTGCTGCAGGCCAGCCCAGCCTCAGATTATTTTCTAGACAAAAGGGCCCTTTTGCTTCACCTCCCTGGAATCGATAATACAAATATTTTTAATCACCTCTGAAATCGGCCTTTCCCCAGGCTCAGCCACTCAGCCCCCAGCTCTGGTCTGAGTCAGCCCAATCCAGTTCCAGAACCCCATCCCTCCCTCCCTCCCTCCCTCTCCAGGAGCAGAGTGGCCTCAGCAGTGCGGTGGGCTCAGAGGCCGAGCCAGCCTGGACTGGCTCCACCCAGGAAGGAGGAGGCAGCCAGGCCCCCTCTGCCTTGTGCGGCCACCATCCACACAACAACCTGAGAACCTGAAAAGGGGGTGCCAAGGGCTTCACACCGCCACCCAGGTCTGTCTCCCAAGCTCGAGAGCAACACAGAGACCCACAGCCAGTGGTTACCTTCAAGGGTGCCAGGACCCTCTGGGAGGCACCCAGGCTCACCCAGGGATGCCACAGAGCATCTGCCACCACTCAGCAGCCTATCAGGAGAGATGGATGGACTCACTGACAGCTTTCCCACCTCCTCCCCTTCTCTCATCCATCTCCTCCGTTCTCTCGGCCAGTTGGGTCCTATCATCTTACTCCTCTGTCCAGGGGGCTCTGGTGTTTAAACCAACCAATAAGAAGAGGAACCCGAGATGCCTGTGCCTGTAAGGAGTTACCTCAGCACCCAGGTTGAGGGACTTCTGGAACTCCACCTAGACGTCCACACTGAGTGTGGGTATTTGGGCCCAAGTTCCCTGAGCATTCTGAAACTTGGAAGTCTCAATCCACAGGCCGCTCTGGAATGCGCCCCACTCCCCAACAGCACTCCCTCCTCCAGCCACAAATGGAGGCACGTGGGGGAACCTTCAGGAGCATGAAACCCTATTTCAACACATTCTGATCCCTCTGCTTTAGGATCGAAATGGCGGGATGTTTAAATGATTGAGTTTTCCAGGGTGTAAAGCTGCGGCTGGGGATGGAGGATGCTGCAAAGGGCCCTGGAAAAGCCACGGGCGCGGGCGGGGGGCGGGGCGGTGGGTCGGATCTAGAAGCCAAGCTTCTGAGCTTCTGTAAGTAGAGGCTCTTTGATGGTCTGAAATTCCAAACTTGCCGCAGGAAGATTCTGAGCCATCCACTCCCCACTCCCCTCCCCTCCTCTCCCCACTCCTGGCGTCTACACAGGCACTCCCCTGGGCGTCACTCCCCACCTCTCCCCACTCCTGGCGTCTACACCGGCGCTCCCCTGGGCGTCACTCCCCACCTCTCCCCTCTCCTGGCGTCTACACCGGCGCTCCCCTGGGCGTCGGAACAGAAAAAGCAGGGTAGCCAGCCTCTCTCCCCCATCTCCGCTGGCCACAGAAACCTGCCCTCCTCATCCACCGGCAGCGGGGGTGGAGGGGGCACCCCTTGGAAACCCCGATGGTGGAGTTCTTTCCCCGCCCCCACTCGGGGCCGCAGCGCCGGGCTCTCCCCACACCCAGTCCCCAGCCTGCTCGGGTTTGGAAACTTTCTGCACCCGAGCGGAGTTGGCGAGGCATCCTCCGCCCTGCGGTTCCCCACCCCCGGGCCTCTGTCCTCGCCCACCCCGCGCTGGCCCGACCCGACTCTTCCGGGCGCCCAAGGGAGGGCGGAGCGGGAAGGCAGCAGCCCTTACCTGGGACGCGCCGCCGGCCCGGCTCCGGCGCGGGGTTTGGGGCCACCTCCAGCCCCTGGCGAGGCGCGGGCGGGGCGGGGGGAACTGAGCGCAGGGCGCCGGGCCAGGCCCAGCCCTGGCCTGGGTTGGCGGGCCCGGGCGGGGACTCAGGGCGCGGGGCCTGCCTCTCCCTGGGACCCGGGCTAAGCTGGCTGCGCTCGGTCGCCGGCTCTCGCGCTGGCCCCCCGGCGCTCGGCTCCTTTCTCTCGGCGAGGGTGGGCCGGCGCCTGCATCACCGTGACATCACCTCCATTCAGGCGCTTATCGGGCGCCCGCGGCGCTCCAGGTATGTGCAATCCGTTTACACAGTTAACAAAGCACGCCCGGCCCTCCCCCTCCGACTCACCTCCAGGCTCCAGCGCACTTTCCGGCCGGGGAGGGAGATCAGAGTTTCTGGCGAAGCTGGCGTGTGGGTTGTTGCTGTTTACTGCCACGCCCCCGCAACGGGCGCGCGCACACTCCCGCGCACTCACTTTCTGGACCTGTCTCTCTCTCCGGAAAGGGGGTTGGGGTGGAGGCCAGCACACCTCGCGAGCAGCCTCTCCCTCCCCGCATGTCCCAGCGCGCGCACACAGACACGCGCGGGGGCCACCTTGTTGCGTCTCTCCGTGGCGGACACTTAGCCTTTGTCACCTTCGTCCTGGCTCTCCCGTGAGACACACGCCGGGCACAGTTGGCTGCTCCGGGCTGGAGCAAGGCGTACACTCAGACACAAAGTCTGTCTTTGTCACGCCTTCTGCGCCCCGTCCCCTCCCCGAGCTTGCACACGTGGACGCACCACACACTGAGTGTCTGCCTCTTGCATGCGCGGCCCTTCCCCGGCATACGGGTCCCCAAGTGTGTGTGAGAACGCCACCGCGCACGCCCCTAATGCCGTGGGCCGAGCCCAGAACCCCTCGGCACCGTGGGCAAACTTCGCCCCGGCCGGACTACCCCGCGCCTGGGCTTCCTGAGACCGCTCCAGACACGGTCCAACTCAGCGCGCACTCCCCTCCCCGCGTCCGGGTTCCCTGTTCCGACTTGTCCTAATTAGCCTTCACGGTTCTGTCCCCCGGGGTACAGTGTTTAACCCGGCCCCCGCGGCCTCCACTCCGGGACGCGACGGCCCTGACTCTGAGCACTGCCGCTCCCGCCGGCCTGGCTCTTGTCCACGAGTTCGGGGGCCCCTCCCTGGGATGGGTCTGCGGGCTGCCACATTTTCCCCTCCCGGCCGAGGAATCAGCAGAGAAAGAACTGCAGAAAGGGGAAAGCAATCCAGTCTTGGGCCTCCCCAGCCCAGTAAACAAGAGGAGATTTTCCGGCCGCCTTCTCCCGGGGCTGCGGGCTCCGCGGGAGGTGGGCTGCGCAGTGCCGGGGCGCCCAGCGGGGCCTAGTTAGCAAGCGCTGGAGGCTCCGGAGGGGCCGCGCGCACCGAGAAGGGAGAGGTTGTTGGCCCTGGCTGGGGCCCAGGGGACGCGGAGGGAGGGCAGGGCGCCGGGTCTCCGGGGTGCCCGTTCCCGTGACGCGGAGTTGCCTGGGGGATCGCCAGCAGCGCGGTCGGAGCCACCCGGCGGCGGGGTGTGTTTGCTGAGCTGGGAGCGCCTGGCATGGGGTGGGGGAGTGGGGGGGAACCGCAGGACGGGGGGAGGGGAGGCAGCCGGTCACGGACTAGGGGGTAGCAGGGGGAGGCAGGGAAAGAGGAGAGGTACCTCCCGGGCTGTTTGTTTTGCGCCCCAATCTATGACGACCAGCAGTGAAACTCTATGAATCACTCGGACCTGCCCGAGCGATAAACCTCGGGCCGGCTCCTCCCCTCGCACACCGACTTGTCGGACGCCAGGAGGGAACGTCTGCTTAGCCGCCGGAGCTGGCGGTGGGGCCCTGGTTTTCTAGAACCCTGTATGCCTTCCTGCGCCTTGCGCTCGCTGGCTGGTCTGGGAAACGCGGCCAAGATTCAATGGTTTCAGTTCGTTAAGCGGAAGAGCGCGTTTCTGCTGCAAAGCTGTGCTATTCTCCTGGTCTCCCTCCTCTAACTCCACCCCCAACCCAGTCTCCAGGCCCCCGTGTGAGGGTGTGCAGGGCCTCGTAAGGTCCAGGCATTTGGGCGCCCACCCTGGAAAGGCAAGCGGAGGGTCAGACCTAAGACCAGCAAGTCGCTCAGTGGTTTTCATTAAAGAGGCAACCAATGCTGGAGTGGGCTTAGAGGAGGGGGCGCTCATTAGCATATGTGAAATGCCAATTCGAGAGCCAGGGGGCGGTGGGGCAGAGGAAATGTTCTCGAGCCTGGGAAGCTGACCTCGTGGAGGGGCAGGGGGAAGTGGGTGCCTGGCCACCCACTGGGAGTCGTTGGGGAAAGAGGCCTGGACACTGCAGCGGCTGGGCCCTGCCCTCCGCCAGCCCTGAGCGGTACACAGCAGCGGAAATGGAGGGCGGTTTTCTGAGAACTGTTCCCTCTTTCTCTTTTCACCTATCTCACTCGGGAACAGGATGCCTTCAAAACAAAGCAAGAGCCTTGGGGCAGGTGACCTGGGCCTGGTGCGTCTCCTTTAGTCCCCTGAGGCCTGTGCCCTGCTCAGGGGTGGGGAGACTGGAGGTGGCGTTCAGGAGAGCCCCTCCCCCACTCCCGCAGTCAGATGGCCTGGGGGCTGTTGGACACTAGCCGGCTTGCACCGGCTAGAAGGGAAGTTCTGTGGGAGAGGCTGCCGCTTTCCAAGACTCCAACTTGAGGGTCACAGCCGTCTCCAAATGCCCTTCACCGGATTTAATAACCCAGACACATAGAAACCTTTATGAATTCCCATTTTCACCAAAAATAACACTTTGAGAAGTGGTCACCTATGGGGAGTACCCACCCACTGTGCAGAGAGATCCTGGAGCAATGGGCTGTGGAGGAGTGTGTGTGTGTGTGTGTGTGTCCCGATAATGTGCTGGGTTCCTGCTGGCCACTCAAGCTACTTTATTCATCAAACTCTTTCTTCTTTGTACTTCAAGAGTCTAAGCTGCTGTCCAGGCCCAAGGGTCGGGAGCCACTCTGCCACCTGCCAGCAGTGTGACCTGGGCAAGTCACTTCATCTCTCTGAGCCCCACTTCCCTCTACTATGAAAAGTTCATGACACTGGCCAGCCCGTGGTGGAGTGGTTAAAGTCCTGTGCGCTCTGCTTCACTGGCCCCGGTTCACAGTTTTGGATCCCAGGCACGGACCTACACCACTCACCAGCCATGCTGTGGAGGCAACCCACATACGTAATAGAGGAAGATGGGCACAGATGTTAGCTCAGGGCTAATCTTCCTCAAGCAAAAAAAAAGGAGGAGTTTGGCCAAGTGGTTAAGTTTACATGCTCCACTTCGGTGGCTCAGGGTTCGCTGGTTCAGATCCTGGGTTCAGACCTACACACCACTCATCAAGCCATGCTGTGGCGGCATCCCACATAGAAGAACTAGAATGACTTACAACTAGGATATACAACTATGTACTGGGGCTTTGGGGAGAAAAATAACAAAAAAAAAAGAGGAAGATTGGCAACAGATGTTAGCTCAGGGCCAATCTTCCTCAACAAAAAAAGCATACCTTAAAAAGAAAAAGAAGGGGCTGGCCCGGTGGCACAGCAGTTAAGTGTGCACATTCCACTTCGGCTGCCCAGGGTTTGCCTGTTCGGATCCTGGGTGTGGACACGGCACCGCTTGGCAAGCCATGCTGTGGTAGGCGTCCCATGTATAAAGTAGAGGAAGATGGGCACAGATGTTAGCTCAGGGCCAGTCTTCCTCAGCAAAAAGAGGAGGATTGGCAGCAGATGTTAGCTCAGGGCTGATCTTCAAAAAAAAAAAAAAAGAAGAAGATTGGCAACGGTTGTTAGCTCAGGGCAAATCTTCCTCCCCCCCAAAAAAAGTTCATGACAACACCACCCCCACATCTTGCTGTAACATCCGGATGGAGATGCTTCTAAAATGTTCCTCACACAAGCCTGGCACTTAGAGCTGCTCAGTGGTCAGCCTCTCCTTTCCTGGTCCACCCCCTCTGAACTTTAGTCCTGTCAGTTAAAGAGACCTAATAGTCTTTCACCCAAACTCTTGTAGAAGCTGCTTCTCTGACGTTTTTCCCGTTCTGTTTTACCATTGTCAGAATGGCCTTGCCATGCCATGCTCTGGGCCTTCGCCTGTGCTGTTCCTTCTACCTCCAACATCCTGTCCCTGCCACCCTCCCTCCTCTGTCTGACCAAAATTTTTTAAAACTCTGCCCTGCCTCAAGGCTCGGCTCCAATGTCCCTCCTCTGTGAAGCTTTCCTTGCCTTCCCCAGAAAGAACCATGTGAGCCCTCTGCTGAGCCAGGATCTTTTATGCATTTGTTCATCATTTATCCTAGTGTATCTTAATCAGACTTCTCAGTGGTCGTCTCCGGGTTACACTGTGCCCTTCTCCAGAACAGGAGCCTGTCTCTCTCATCTTGATGTCCCCGGCACCTGGCGCAGAGCGGGGCATGCGGTAGATCCCTTGTTCTGTGGTCGGAACCATAGCAGCAAGAGTCGAGGCACCCCCCTGGAGGGTAGCCCCATGCTGACCATCCCCCTCACAGCGAGGGCCTTGCAAATGCCCTGCCCACCTTCCTGGGTAGCAGGCAAGCCCTGGTGCCTGCTGGAGAGGCCCACCTCGCTCGGGCCAGAAATGCCCTGCCTTCAGAGTACAGGGTAGGGGGCCTGGGCAGCCCAGCTTGGGGTGCTGGAGGAGGCCACTCCAGAGGGCTAGAGTTCAGTTATGCTCCCCAGAGAGACTGCCCTTGGCCTGCTGGAGTCCTGGATCGAAGTTTCAGCTTGCAGAACCTCTTTCAGGAGCCACTTCCTCCTCGGGGAGGTGGGAGGCTCGCTGCCCCCTCCTCGGGGTTCAGTGCCTGGCCCCAGTGGAGCGAGAACAGTCCCTTGCTGGGCTGAGGGTGGGGCTCTTGGCTCCCTGACAGGTGGGTGCCTGGAATCTTGTGCCAGGCTGCTGGGTGCCCCACCCCCGGCTGGTAAACAGATTTTGCATTTGGCCTCTTCTTGCTCCCAGGCCTGGCATTAACCGCTTACTGCCCAGGCTGCAGTGTCTGGCTGAGTCTCCTTTTCTCTTAGGCTCATAGGACTGCCTGCTCGGAGCAGCAGGGACCACCTGGTTTTCTGAAAGGACCCAGGTAACAAGGTGGCTCCTTGAGAAGCAGGAAGCCAGGGGCCAGGGAGCAGGAGAGTTAAACCCTCATTCTCCACAACCGGCTGCCCGTGGGTGATCCCTCTGGAAATGTACCCAGAAGGTGGCTGGGGCAGAGCCGGCTGGAATGCCACCTGATGCTGAGCCCATCCACAGTGGCCGCAAAATCTGCTTCTCGCTAACCCCGCTCCTGTCCACGGCTCAGCAGCCACTGACTGACTCCCTGTGGAAGGAGAGAACTGGGCCTTCTGAGCCGCCCAGGTCTGCACAGCCTCCAACCACAGACGGAGTGAATCTAGGAACCAGGGTCGAAGCCGACAGTCCAGGGATTCAGGTCGCTCAACCCCCTCCCCCGCTTCCAAAAACAAAGAAATGTGTACAGAGGCAGCGTTTAGCTCGCTTCCAAAAACAAAGAAATGTGTACAGAGGCAGCGTTTAGCTCCCCCTTAGCTTCAGGAAGAGTCTTGCCCCAAATCGGAGAACATTTCGGGGGTGGGTAAACCCTCTACCTCCCCTCAGCGGTTACAGGACCCCAAACTGATGACCCCTGCCTGCAGTCTCCCTGCCATTCCCCAACACCTCCAGTCACCACCCCCATCCAATGTGGAGCATTCCCCGACTTCACCCTGGTGCTCCCTCCTCAGAACACCTTCCCTGCCTCCTACTGCCTTTATGTGAAAGACCAAACTCCCTCGCCCCGGCATTCAAGGCCTCTGCAACCTGCCCGCAACCTGAGTTCCAGCCTCCTTTCCCTCTTTCTCCCCACAGGAAATGGCCTCTCCAGCCTGAGAGCTCAGCTCCGAGTCTGGCCACTGGGCTTGCCTTCCTGTGGTTCACTCACGCTGTCCCCCACTCTCAATCCAGGATGCGTCTCTGGGTTTCTCTGAAGTCATCCCCCTTTAAAGGCCTCTGCTCCTCCCAGAAGCTTCTCCTGGTGACCCCACCCCCTAGTCCTGCTGCCTCTGCTCTCCTCGAGTCCTGTCCAGCGCTGCTCTGCGGTGTTAATGACCTCTGTGCACAGGCATCTTACCTCCTCAGTTCTGAGATAGGCTCCCTGGAGAACAGACTCTCGATTTCAAGCCTGTCCTTGCCTGCGGCTCCCGGGGTAATGCCTTATACATTCAATAACACTGGCAATAAACATCAGGGGAATGACTGGATTGACTGAGAGAAGCTGTCTCCTCCTCTAAGGGGAAGGGGAGGGCCCAGGGGCCGGGCTTGGCCTTGCTGCCCTCATGAACCCGGCCCTCAGACCCCCGGCTCCCTCTGGCTCCCAGAACCCCAGGCCAAGAAGTTCAGAGAAACGCTGGCTAGTCTGATAGTACGATGCCCAGAGTAGCTTCCCTCTGCATAGCACTGTACGATTTTCAAAGTGTCTTTTCATATATTTGGTCTTTACGACCCTCTGAGTTCAATAAGGCAGATATTATCGCCATTTTATAGATTTAAAAACTGAGGTTTGTAAGTGCCTAGCCACAGATTAGAACCCATTTGTTTAACTCCACTGGACTTGCCCTTCACCGTGCTACTCCCCAAAGCGCGTTTCTCATCTCTTGTATCGCTCTTACGTTTTCTGCCCTATGATTGTTTATTTATGTGTCTCTGTCCCCACCAGGGTGTAAGCTCTTTGAGGGAAAGGTGGGTGCCCGATCCATCTTTGTGTTCCCTTGGGACCTTGCCCACAGTAGGGCCTCAATAAATATTTGCCAGGGAATAAAGAGATGAAGGATCTGCGCGGGCCTGCCCAAGAGGACAGTGGCCCCAGAGCACACTTGGTGTCAAGCCAGCAAACTCCCGTCTCAGCTCCCTTCCCTTCTCCCGACAGCCCCTCCACCTTCAGAAGCCAGCCTCCTGGAGACAACGCTGTGCTGGGGAGTCGCCTGGCCTGTGGCAGGGCCGTGTGTCTCCCTCTCTGCCACTTCTTCCTTCTCCACCCTCTTCTCTTGGTGGCTGCTGGCTCACTATGGTCACGTCCTCTGTGCACACGCTGCAGCCTGCCCTGCCTTCAGGGCCACTCAGCCCTTCATGAGCCTCACCAGCCACCAGCATAGTTCTCTCAACAGTGCTCAAAAGACCCGGTCGCTGCCCCCACCCCCTCGCCTGGGATTTGAGAGAACCCCTGACTCTCGAACTTAGGCAGGACCCTAAGGGGGAGAGCCAGGGTGCCAGGGGAGAGCCAGACATGCCCACACTCACCAGAGATGGTGCCTCCAGCAGGGCACGGCCAGCCAGCTGGCTTCTGGGTGGCGTCCAGTCCCAGCTGTTCCGGGCACTGCCTGGGGTTTGACTCTGTCTCCCTCACCGGAAGCCCAGCTGCGGTGCAGCCTGAGCTGCCGGGAACCTAGCCGCGCTATTCTGGGAGTGTGATGGAGCTCCAGGACGCCTGGCAGCAGCTGAAATTTCAGCCCCTTTGGTTTCCACGCTCTTCTTCTCCTCCCCTCTGATGATAAGGCAGAGTTCAGTCATTATGCAAAGTTCAGAACCACTGATGGCGCATTTGAGGGTCTTAATAGCAGCTGTGGTTATGCTAAAGTGGGACCTGGCCATAAACAGTCTATACTTCAGCCCTCTGATGCAACAGCCCTCATTCTTGCTGTCACTCTCTCGGCCTATAGTCGTTTTCCTTTAGTTTTACAATTTATCCTCATACCCACCCTGCAACGTTAACCCATTCACAGGCATTCTGTTCCAGGCTCTCCCGGTGAAATCCAAAGATGGATTTCCTCTGAGGACCCTTTTTCTTGTTTTCACTTGAGACTGCGTGATTTGATTCTCCGGTGTAAGCCACAAAGTATGAAGACTGAGTTTGGGTGACAGAACATTAGAATCATAATCAAACCCACCTCACAACAAAGCTCAGCCCCTGTGATAACCTGTTTCTGGATAGCCCTCCTAGACGCCTCCTGAGACTCCGGGAACTGGAGGCCAGGATGGAAAGAGAGCCCACCCAAGGTCACACAGTGGCGGGAGTAAAGCTGAAGCCTGGCCTTTTGACTTGCTGTCATGGAGCCATAGTTTCAGAACTGGGCGGAGCAGCAGAGACACCCAAAGAGCATGGAAGCTGCTGCTCTGTGAAATGGGGTGACGGTCCCCGCCCTGCGTGACTGCCGTAGCCATTACGTGAAACCACACACCCCAGAGCCCCTGGTCCCAGAGTGCCCAGTGACCGGGAGCTTTCTGGTCCCAGGCTCATTTGCCTCTGCTGCCCAATCTGTATAGGGAGAGAGCAGCTTGAAAAAATGGTGATGAAGCTGGTCCTTAGGCTTTCTCAAACTTCAGCACACAGCCTCAGCATCCGTTGCGGTGTTTGTTTAAAAAGCAAATGTCTCGGTCCCATTCTGGATGTTGAATTTGAGTCTCTAACCAAGAAAGCTAAGAGCCTGTCTTACAAAATCTGTGCCCACCCCCCACGAATGAGATTAATGAGGCACACTGACCTTGAGAACCAGCGAGGCTAGTAAACCAAGGATTGTTCCAGTGCACCAAGGGGAAAGGAAGAAGAAAGAGAGGCAAATACAAAAGGTGTGGGTGCCTCCTGAAGGATTCTGTGTCCTCACACCCAGGCGGCGCGGGCTCCCTGCTTCGCGGGGAAGGAGGGACTTCAGAGGATGAGCCTCAGAGGGATGGAGCCAGGGTGGGGGAGCGAGGAGCCGATCCACAAAGGAAGTGCTCCAGGAAATGAGGGCCCTGCCTAGCTCCATGCCTCCCCACACCCTCCTTTCGCCCTCCCGTGCTCAAGGCTTGATTAAGGATCAGTAAGTCACTGTTCGACTTCCCCTCCTTTGTCTTGCCCTCCTGCCTCTTTCCCAAGTATGTTCCAGCCCTGTCTGAAATCATCCCAGTTAGGGCCCGGGTCCTCGGAGTTCAAGGCTCATCACTGTCACAATCTCCCAGGAGCTTATTAATACTATAGATTCCGGAACCCTCCCAGACTCTGTCTTTTAACAAGTGCTCCAGGCAATGGTTGTGTCTAATAAAGTTTGCGAGCCACTGAAACACAAATCTATCTTGAATACAAGCAGACACTTCATAGGAGGATAAAGTGATGAGCGGAGCTGACTGGAGGGCACGTGGTCAGAGAGCGGTCTGATTAAATGGACGCACTCCTGGGAATGGGGTTTTCGTGGGGAGAGAAGTAGCAAGAGTAAATTAGCACGTGGAGGGCGGCTCTGTAGTGACAAGATTTGGCCGGACTCACATGATCTGAAGGCCCCGTATTCTTACCTGTTAGAAAGTAAGGGACCCGGAGGTGGGAAGCGGGCAGAAATTAGGAAGAAAACATGAGCCGGCCCCAAAGGCAAGCCCTCACAAACATTTTTTTGGACATGACCCCTTGTAGGTTCCCTCTTCCTGGAGGCCAGAGACAGTTATGGAATTATTTTCTGCTGGTGTCTGCTCTTGCCCCTTCGCACCCAAACTCCTCTTTCTAGAAATAGTAAGGCTCCAGAACCAAAGTGATGTGGGGCATTTTAGGTCATGGTGATGTCGGGGAGGGAAGAATAATTTTCCCTCTACCCTTTTAAGTTATCTGCTGGGAACTTTGTAACAAAGGACACATTAACAAGAGAAAAACAAATAGAAATTAATCAACATGTACGCATGGGAGATGTCCGGGGAAAAATGAGTAACTCGAAGAGGTGGCTTAGAATACAGACTTAAATATCACCTTCAGCTAAAGACAAAAGAAAAGTGTGAGGGAGGTCAGGAATGGGGAGGTGACCAGGAAAAGTGTGGTAAACAAGAGTAAGGTTTGTTAGGCAGATTTCCGTGTGTGCCTTCTCCATTGATTAGCTTCTCATGGTTTAGAGGCTTCCTTCTCTTCCTGGTGCAGAGAGCAAGACACCCTTACGAATGGAGATTTCCCTTATAAATGCAAATTCCCCTTACAAAAGGGTAACTACACTCTGTTTTCAGAGCTTCTGTGTCTGCTGTTTCTCAAAATAATCCTTATGCCGAAGAGGCCTATTCTGGAGTGGCTGCCTTCTTCAGTGATGATGTAGGAAAAACCACACCTAGTAACCTTCCTTGATGTTTTCCAAAGGTCTACACCGCCGAGAGGGTCATTAGAAAGCCACCAGCACATCTGGAGGTTCTTTGCATCCAATTTTCATAGGCAATCTTGCTCATTGAAAGGTAGGGTTCAAATGCCACTGCCTTTTCTTATTTCTGCTCTTTTTTTCCTGTGCCTCGCTCACCACAACCGTCCACTATTTCCTGCTATCAGATGTGGAGCAGGAGCCACAGACTTAGAGAAAAAAGAGGAGTGGGCATTTGTAGGGGGGCCCGTGGCTCCGGTGCCTCCGCTTGTCCAAGGTCATCTTGATCTGCTTAAACTCGAGTAAAGCAGCCTGTGCAGTAGAAATTTACTCCCGACGACCCTTTCGCCCTAACACCGTATTGCATTTCAAAACAGTTGTCCTGCCCTCTTGGCCATTTCCTAACTAGGCTGAAAACAGTGGCTGGTTCCCTGTCCTTGGACCCGCTCTGGCAATGACACGTGGTCCGGAGAAGACTCCCTCAGACGGTGCCCAGCCCACGTGCCTTTCTAACTCCCCTCCTCCAGGGGCTGTGGGGTTCTCTCCTGAGACCGGGTCCAGAGCCACAGTCTGAGCAGCTGGCTGTCCCCCTGCCCCAGCACAATGTGCACGGCCTGCTGTTGACGGTGCTTCACCACTAAAATGGCCTGCTCTTGGGGGAGGGGATGATAGAAGTTACAGACTCACAGAGTGTCTGACTTAGCCAGCCACTTATTTAAACCATGAGCACTGTGCAGAGAGTCAGGAGGGACCTGGGTTCAGGACTCAGCCTGACCATTGAGTAGTTGGCTGTGTAGCATGGAAATGTCTCTTCATCTCTCTTGAGCTGCTTTCTCACCCATATAATAACAATAACTAATGTTTACTATATATCAGGGACAGTCTAAGTTATGCATTAACTTCTTTGTTCCTCCCAACAACTATAAGGTGGATACAATTATTCTACCTGATTATACAGGAGGAAACTCAGAGAGGCTGAAGTAACTCCTTCAAGGTCAATAGCTAGTAAGTGATAGTCTTAACTGCTATGCATACTGCTGCCTCTGTTGAGATAGGAAACAATGTATTCACTCTCTGGCGCTGTGCCACAAAATTTAGCACACAAAGCAGTAAACATTTATTACGACACACAGTTTCCTGGTCGGGAATCATGGAGTGGATTAACTGAGGGGTCTGGCTTGGCGTTTCTCGTGAGGCTGCAGCCGAGATGTCAGCTGGGGCTGCAGTTGATCTGAAGACTGGACTGGAATGCCAGGATCTGCTTCCAAGATGGCTCCCTCACCCGGAGCTGGTTGCTGGCTGGAGGTCCCAGTGCACCACGGCATGGACCTCTGCACAGGATGTTTGAGTGGCCTCAGGACACGGTTTTGGGCTTTCCCCAGGGCAAGTGTTCCAAGAGAGGGCAAGGCAGAAACTGAAACGTGGTGACTGAGCCACGGAAGGCACACGTTTATGTCTACACTATCTTATTGATTACACAGGTCAGCCCTACTCAGTGTGGAAGGGAGCTACACAAAGAAGTCAATACTGGGAGGTGGGACCATCAGGGCCGTCTTGGAGGCTGGCTGTCACAGATAGTAACATATAGCAACTCACAGGGTCTTTGGGAGGATCAAATCACAGAATAGGTGTGAACATGCTGTGTGAGTTTGCTCCCACTGCTGTACCACAAAGCAGCCTGCTTAAAACAACTGAAATTTACACGTTCACAGTTCTGGAGGGTAGAGGTCCAAATTTAAGGTGTCCGAAGGGCCACATTCCCTCTGAAGTTTCCAGGGAAGAATCCTCCCTTGTCTCCTCCAGCTTCTAGTGGCTGCTGGAAATCCTTGGCGTTTTTTGGCTTGTAGCTGCATCACTCCAGTCTCTGCTTTGTCTTCATGTGGCCTACTCCCTGTGTGTCTGTCTCTTCACATGGCCTTCTTATAAGGATCCCAGTCATATTGGATTTAGGGCCTACCCTAATCATGTACAATCTCATCTTAACTTGATTGTATCTGCAAAGACCCTATTTCCAAATAAGGTCACATTCACAGGTACCGGGGGTTAGGACTGCAACAGGTCTCTTTGAGGGGGTGGCACAGTTCAACCTAAAACTCCTGTACACATATGACGCAGTATTGTCTTCGGTGGTGCTGGTAGAAATAGTGATAATGGGAGCTGACGGTTAGAAGGGCCAGCCTAGTCAATGCCATTGTCATTGTGATGGAAGCACAGGTGGGCATTTCTTTAGGTCACCTGAAAGTCCTTGATGTCTCAGCTATTTTCCTAAACCCAAGCTGCTGTCTCTCACTGGAACTTCCTCATGGTTTCCAGCGGATTCTGGATCCTGGTCACAGAATTTGTCTTTATCGAATTCTTCCTTGCACACTCCATTCTGCTGAGACTGATTCTGCTCCAGAACTTTCTCGTCTGACTGCCCCAAACATCTTCATGGCCCGTGTCTCCCTCCCTGTTTCTGAAGCCACCATTTCTCGAAAAGTTGTTTCTTGTCAGAGTCCTGGCACCCCTCCAAGAAACACCTCTCAGCCTCTCAGTCTTGGCACTCACTGACTCTTCAGCCAAGCCAGCCACTCGGCGATAAGGCCAGAAAAATGCCAGCTGGGAAGTGGTTTCAAGTTCCAGCTCTGCCTCCAATCAGCTGGGTGACCTCTGAAAAGTTCCTTCACCGCTTCCTACCATAGCTTCCTGATTTGTTGGGTCCATTTCTTCAGATACTTACTGAACACTCCCAATGTGCCTGGCATGAGGTAAAAGGAAACCGAGTTATGGTGCTTGTCTCCGAGACACCCATAATCTAATCGGGGAGACTAATGTCCACTGGTTGCTGAGATCCGGGCTGACAGCAGTTACAGGAGACAACGGACTCAGTGAGAGCTGGGAAGGGGGCTGAGAGAATTCAGGAGGGAATGAGAAGAGGTGAGAGTTGAGCTGGACCAGGAGCAACGGATAGAAAGTCAGAGGCGGGCGGGAAAGCAGAGGGCATGGCATGAAAGGACATATGGAGGCTGTGGGTCTTGGTGCGTTCAGAAAGCAGCAAGTAACCCAACTGGCTTATAAAAGGGACTACGGAGGGAGAGAGGAAGACTGGAGGCTGGTGGTGAGGGGGAGGCAAGGCCACGGCGGTTCTGACCTGGCCCCTGAAGGGGATGCCTCCTTGGATCCAGGGTTGGTGGTCCAGATGAAAGAGGATGGGGAGTGATGCCACTTAGGGTAGAGAAGAAAAGTCAGATGCAAGACTTTTTATAAGCCAGAACCTCCAGAACTGATGGCTGAACCTCTGTGAAGTGTTTGAGGAGAGACATGCAGGGTATCCACAGCGCCAGGCTGAACTAGATGGTTCCAGTTGCAGATGTCAGAAACAGGAGCTCTTAGGCCCAATTCAGCCTACAGATATGTTTTCTTTTATCCACTTTTTTTTTGATTGTCGTTGGGGTGTTTTTTTTTGTTGTTTTTTGAGGAGGACTAACCCTGAGCTAACATCTGCCACCAATCCTCCTCTTTTTGCTGAGGAAGATTGGCCCTGAGCTAACATCTGTGCCCATCTTCCTCTATTTTGTACGTGGGACGCCTGCCACAGCTTGGCTTGATAAACAGTGCGTAGGTTCGCACCCTGGATCCAAACTGGCAAATCCCGGGCCGCCAAAGCAAAGCGTGTCAACTTAACTGCTGTGCCACCGGGCCAGCCCCCACCCAATGTTTTAAATTTGAATTGATTGCTAGAATTTAAAAATCAGATTTTACATAAAAATCTGGACTTCCAGTTTCTTTTAGAAAACTGGCAGATCTGGCAGCTTTAGGTCCACGTTTCTACACCACCACCATCAGCTGGAGCGCTTCAGTTTGCCCCACTCTTTGCCACACCCTATTGTCTCTCACACTCAGCCTTTTTTTCATTTATGCTGCCTACCTGGCCCCTGTCAGCACTGAAGTTTGCAGCCCCTTTTTCAAAACCTATTGCCATTGCAGATGTTCATGTTTCTACGAAGCATGGTATTTCGGTTACGCCAGTTCCAGCTGGATGGTGATTTAATCTTAAATCCACACAAAATTTTGGGGGGCAGAATTTTTGGCCATCTTCTGCCAAAAAGTTGAATGATGAAAATTGGAGGGAGGTAAGCTGAACTCCAAGATGAAGAAACCGCGGACCCCCCCAGGTCATTCATACTTTTGCTTATCCTTGTTTTATGTGAACTTCGCTGTAAGGAACTAAGACAGGTAGACAGCATGCCCGATGGCAGGCCAGTCTGCTCTGCTTCCTGCCCTGATCCTCTGTCTGCTCCGGGTCTCACTCGAGCTGTGGCAGATAGGCAGCGTTCATCATCCAGAGTCCTGATCCCAAAACTTCTGTGTGCTCCTTCCGCATCTGATCCAGGAGCAGCGAATACAGCTCCCGTCATGACAGCAGGGAGTCTGAAGCTCCTCCAGCCCCCTGTAATGGTTTTCTGGGGCTTCCATAACAAACCCCCACCAAGTAGATGACTTCAAACTGTAGAAAGTTACTCTCTCACGGCTCAGGAGGCAAGAAGTCCAAAATCGAGGTGTCAGCAAGGTCACAGACCTCTGCAGCCTCTGGGAGAGAATCCTTCCTTGCCTTTAACAGCTTCTGGAGGCTCCGGGCATCCCTTGGCTTATGGCCACATCCCTCCAGTCTCTGCACCTGACTTCACATGGTCTTTTTCTCTGTATCTCTGTGTCTTCTTCTCTGTCTCTTATAAGGACACTTGTCATTGGATGTAGGGCCCACCCTAATCCAGGATGATCTCATCTCAAGATCCATATCTTAATTACATCTGTAAAGGCCCTTATCCAAATAGGGTCACATTCTGAGGTTCCAGGTGAACATATCTTTTTTGGGGGAAGGGAGAGACACTATTCAACCCACCAACCCCCCAACCAATTCTGTTCCAGCTTTCTATTGCTGTGTAGCAGATAACCCCAAAACTTCGTGACTTCAAACAGCAGCCACCATTTTCTTATCTCTCATGGTTTATTTGGGTTAGGAGCTCGGGAAGGGCTTGGCTGGGCGTTTCTGGCTCCCTGTCTTTCACAGAGCTGCAGTTGGACAATGGATGGTGCTGGACAAGCATGGAACTGAGGCAGCTGGGGGCTGGCCAGGCACCTTCCCCTCTTCGTGTGGCCTCAGGGCCTCTCCATGTGGCCTCCCTATGTGGCCCGGTTTGGACTTCCTCACAGCATGGCAGCCTCCGGGAGGTCAGACTGCTTCATGGAGAGCAAGGCAGACAGCTTGTATTTTGCCATCTAGCTTCCAGAATCTCCAAGAGTCACTTCCCCACCCTCTATTGCTAAGGCAGTCACAAAAGCCTGCCCCTCCCCTAGGTTTACGGCAGCTCTGCAGCGGGGCATCTCATCTCCGTTTACAGATGCAGACACTAAGGCTCGGGCAAGGCGAGTAATCTCCAGGTTATTACAACCAAGGCAGAACCACCCCGGAACTCAGGAAGGCGACTTCAGGGCCAGTAACTGCAACACCTGCTGGCCGCCTGTGGTCCGTTTCTCCTTCAACCAAGACAATGGGCCTGACCGAGCCCCAGATGCGATCCAGCATGGTTTGGGGGTGACAGGGATGCAGTGGGAAGGAGGCCTATGGATGGGTAGCCAGGTGACCTGGCTTCTAGCCCTGGCTCTGCCACTCCCATTTGTGTGGTTTTAGGTAGTTTCCTGTTCTGTAACAAAAGGAATGATGCCTGCCAGCTACTTTCATGGTTGTCACGGGTGAAATGAGGTTCAATATGTTAGAGTGCTTGCTAAGCTGTTTAATGCTCTTCAAATAAAAGGCATTGTATGTCTCTTTGAGTTCCTCAGAGTGCCATGAACATCCCAGCTGCTTTACAAATATTTGTTGATTTTCATTTAAAGGTTTCCTACCAACACCAGGAGGAGCAGTGCCACCCAGCGGTCCTGCCCTTGTGACCAGGGCCGGTTACCAGAGAGTCAAATTGTCCATGGGGACTGTGAACTTTGGAGCCTGGGGTTCTTGTTGCCCCAGAGTAGCCAGTGAATGAGACGGGGGCTGGAGATGAAGGGAGGAATCTGTCGGAGTATTCCTATCATTAAGGACCGTGTAAGCAAACTAGCCCAAAATTAGTGGCTTAAAACAATGATTTATTTTTCTCTCTTGTGGTTGTGTGGGTTGATGGGGCTTAACTGGTGGGTTCTCCCTTGGTGATGGGGTGAGGCGCCTAGACAGGTGCCATCAGAGAGCAACCAGGAACGTGGTCATAGGAAGACCCAACGGGGCTGGATGTCCAAGATGGCAGCTCAGGGCTCCTCCGTGTGGTCTCTCTCTCCAGTGGTATGGCCCCGGCTTCTTAAATGGCACCTCTTGACTCCAAGAGCAGGTAGAAATGGCCAGTCCTCTCCAGGGTTGGGTGCGGATCTGGCTCAGTATCACTTCTGCCGTATTCTGTTGGTTCAAGCAGTCACAAGGCAGCCCGCATACAAGGGGTGGATGGATGGACTTTACCTCTCGATGGGGCAGTGGCATATATGTACAAAGAGGGCAGGAATTGGTGGCTGCTCCCTTTGGAGGCAAGCTACCACCCAGAACAAGGGACAGTCCCCACTCCTTAGGCTTCTGAGCTGCCCAGCTTAGAAGGACTGTTGCTATGACAACATGGGAGGCCTGGTTCCAGCTGGAGTGTGGGAACAGGAAGAAACTCCTCAACTGAAAAGCCCGGGGCAGTCCCCTCCCCCTGTCACCCAGGTGCTGCTGGCTTCTCTGGACAATAGGACTCTGGGCGGGCACAGGCCCTGGGCACCAAGGTCAGGGCCACAATATGGAGGTCTGTCTGTGGCCAGCATCCAGCCTGGCCTCACCCCCCAGTCCTAACCACAGCTCTGACCCAGCAGTCGGACGGCGTCGTGGGAGTCGTGTCTGATTGTCTGCTGGACTGCCATGCAGACACAGCCCTGATGTGGGGGTGGAGAGGGCAGCCTGAAGTGGGAGAGGGAAGCCGACCAGACAGTCCCTTCATTGCCCTGGCTACTTCCCTTTAATAAAGAACTTGTCACCAGCACCGTTTATTTGCGGTTCTCAGGCAGAGAGGAGATGGAGCCTTGCTGGGCCAGCCTCGCCTCTCCTAATCATTTCCTGACTTCGCTCCCGTTCCTGGCTCCCAGCAGTGGCTTCCTTCAAACTTGCATTACACCTGCCCGCTGGCTTTCCAAACCAGCACTGGCCCGCCAGCTGACTTCTCCCTTCCTGCGTCTTTTCCTTGTCCATTTGTCTCAGTCTACGAGCATGGTTGGGGACCTCAGAGTGTGCTGGGACACTGGGAACCACTCTCTAAAGTTCAAAAGGTCGTGGTGTATTCATTTCCTGTGGCTGCCGTAACAAATTACCACAAACTGAGTGGCTTCAAACAGCAGAAATTTATTCTCTCCCAGTTCTGGAGGCCAGAAGTCCAAAATCAAGGTGTCGGCAGGGTTGGTTCCTTCCGAAGGCCCTGACAGAGACTCCATTCCATGCCTCTCTCCACGTTTCTCATGGCTCCCAGCAGTCTTTGGCTTATAGACACATCACTCCAGTCTCTGCTCCATCTTCGTGGCCTTCTTCTCTAAGTTGCCATGTTTCCCCTTCTGGTTCCTATAGGGACACTCTCATTCGTTTTAGGGTCCATCTTCGTCCAGTATGATCGCATGTCAATCCTGACCTTAATTATATCTGTAAAGACCCTATTTCCAAATAAGGTCACATTCTGAGGTTCCAGGTGGACATGAATTTTTGAGTGACACCATTCAACCCACACATGGGGCCATGGGATGTTCACCCAACAACCCCCAAAGAATCTTTCCACCCAGGACTGTCAGCTTTCCCGGGAAAGACTGGCAGGTGTCCAAGAGACAGGGCCCCAACTGAACTCATGGTGGCTCAGAGGCCACTGTCCCCTTCCTCTCCAGAAAGTGAAAGCACAGTTGTGCCAGTGGGGCTGCCTCTCTGCCCCATTGTCTGCAGAGGATCCCAAGCTTCCTTGTCCATGTCTATTCTTTTCTTCTTGTACATTCACTTGCATGGTTCCCTTTTGACTCTGGCTGAAGCTGTGTGCCCTAGGGCAGGTTATCGCTTCTCTGAGCCTCAGTTTCCTCACCTGTAATGCAGGGGTATAAGAGCTACCTCATAGGCTTGCTATGAGTGTTAAGTAAGATTTAACTTAGCAGTTCTTAGCACAGGTCTGACACATGGAACTTGCCCAGTGAGTAAGCTGACAGTCACAGCCACAGCTTTGGCCCTGCCCGTGCAGTCACGCACCGCATAGCCACATTACAATCCACCATGGACCGCATATACCAGGGTGGTCCCATAAAATCAGCACCATTCAGCCTAGGTGTGCAGTAGGCTACACCATCTAGGTTTGTGTAGGTCACTCTATGATGTTTGCACAATGACGAAATTGCCCAACCACAGATTTCTCAGAAGGAATCCCGTCTTCAAGCAAGGCATGACCGTATGTGTTAGGTGCTACGTTAAATGCTTCACGTTAAATGCTTCACGTGGCTTATCTAATCTAAACCTCAGGGCTCCAGGAACCAAGTACTATTTTTATCTCTATTTTATAAAACAAGGAAACTAAAGCCTAGAGAGATTGAGTAACTTGCCCAGGGTCATTCGGCAGTAAGTGATAGCATCTCTGAGGCTTGAATCTCGTTTTTCCCACTGTAGCCTGATGGTAAGTCCAAGGCGATGTGGATAAGAATGAAAACATCTCTGCTCCTGGGCCCCGATGGGGAGGCCCATGGCTCCCCCCTGGACTTCAGCCTGTTCTCTAGTCTCACATACGGCTTGGAGGCAGGTCATTCCTTGTTCATCTCTGAAGTGGCCTACCCTGGTGATTTATGGAGCCACAAACGTGTGTTCACTGGGGAGGCATCTGTTCGGGTTTAATTAAAGTGGGCTAAGGTGAAGTGATTTACGGGGTGTGTGTGTGGGGGGGTGTCTGTTCAGCAAACATATGCCTCTTCCCCCCCCCTTACAAACCCTCCTCCTCTCTGTAGCGGGGGGCAGCCAGGATCTTAGGGAACCTGGGATGGCTACTGCAGGTCCGGAGGAGTATAGGGAGGATGGGCAATCCTAAAGGATGCTCAGACCTGCCCCAGTAGGGTTCTGGTGAATTAGAGTTAGGGTCAGCAAACTACACCCCACAGGCCAAACCTGGCCCTCTGCTTGTTTTTATTAATAAAGCTTTATTGGAACACAGCCACGCCTATTTGTTGACATATTGTCTGTCTGCTTTCCTGCTACAACGGCGGAGATGAGTAGTCGTGATTGAGACCACATGGCCACGAAGTCGAAAATCTTTGCTATCTGGCCCTTTATGGGAATCTGCCGACCTCTGAGTTAGGGAAGCACTCAGGCTGCTCTCTGCACAAGAAGATTTCTGTCTGGGCTTGTGTTTGGGCCGATAGAGAAGGGAAGAGGTTTGTGTTTTGGGTAAGAGACAGTCTTTGGAGAGAAGGTGTTGGTGTCTCTCCTGACCTGACAGGCTAGACTTATTCAGGATGAGAGCAGGTCAGGGTCTGAAGTGGTGTCGACTCAGGGCCTGCCCTGACTCTCCCACTGGCCCCTCAGCCGCTGCAGCCTCCAGCAGAGAAGTGCTGGCTCCCTCTGCCCCCACATCCCCCAGGTCCCGGGCAGCCCTTGAGGACAGGACAGAACTTGTTTCCAGGAATCTCCCCACCAACATGTCCAAAAATGACTTCGGAGCCTGGGGGCAGGCAGCGAATTCCGGAGGGGCTGAGAGCCGCTGTAACCTGAGCTCAGCTGCTGAAGTGCCTGGTCTATGCAGCCTGTGCGCCACCCGCCGGAGGCTGCCTGGGCTCCCTGCCACCCTTGCCTCTCTTCGCCCTCCAGGGAGACGTCCTGGGGGCCTGCCCTCCTGTTGGGGTCAGAGCGCAGTCAGTGGGGACTACCCCTAATAGGAACAACAGTGGTCTCCTCATATAGTCCCTTTTCTTGCTTCTGGGGTATCCCAAGTTCTCCGTGGACTGTGCCCCCAGCCACTTTCCCAGATCTGGGAGGGGCTGTGAGCAAGGGAGGGCTTGTCCTGAGCGGCCTCCAGCCACATGGGACAATCAGCCCCCACACCCACATACAATGAGCTTCAAAACAGCGAATAAACAAGTGCAAATGCACACGGCCCCATTCCTCCTCACTGCCCAGTGAAGGTGTGCCAGCCCCCAGCTGTGTCCCTGGGCACTGAGTACAGTTGGCCCAGGCTGGCCCCAGTGCCTGCTGAGCCATCAGCACGTGCAGAACCCCGGGCAGGAAGCTGGCTCCATGGGAGGATGGCCTTGGCGCCCGGCCCCCCTCGCTCTGGTGGGCTGCTGCCCCAGCGATTGATTTTCTAAAATGTGTTCTGTGCTGACTCCGTTCTGTTCTGCAGTGTCCCTCCCTCTGGCACCTCGGTGCCTGCCTGCAGGCTGGTCTGGCCAGACCGCCAGGGAGGAACATATGTTCTATACCTGGGGGCTGGGAGCGAGGAGGAAGGAGCCACATTCACGGCCAAGGTGGAGCCACACCTTCCCTTTCTCCCATCCCCCTTGGAACCCAGGTCCCTAACCTAGCTGATCCCATTGGCACCCTTGGACCTAGAGCGCCCATGCTGGGCCAAGTGACCCCCATAGGCGCAGAAGAGTAGCCTGCAGCTTTGCAGGGCAGAAAAGTTTTTGAAGACCACCAAATGCATGATGAATTAACATATTTAGTCACTGTGAACATTTACAAACTTTCTTTTAATCACAAAAGGAATTCATACTTGTTAAAATTTTGAAACAAGATCAGAGTTGTTTGAAGATGAATGATGTCCCCATGACCCCCCTTCTCCACTCGCCGCCCCCATCCCATTCCCTAGAGATGCCAGTTTGGGCTGTCACTTCCCAGATGTTTTCTGTGCTTGGTCGTTAGAGTATTGCTGCAATTCCATGAGATGGGCGGGTCAGATAGCGAAGTTGCCACTTTACAGACAAGCGAAATGGGGTCTGAAGAAATCAAATTCTTTGCCCCTGTTCTAGCAGCAAGAATAGAGGACCTGGGGGCCGGCCCGGTGGCACAGCGGTTAAGTGTGCACGTTCCACTTCTCGGCGGCCCGGGGTTCGCCAGTTCGGATCCCGGGTGCGGGCATGGCACCGCTTGGCAAGCTGTGCTGTGGTGGGCGTCCCACATATAAAGTAGAGGAAGATGGGCACGGATGTTAGCTCAGGGCCAGTCTTCCTCAGCAAAAAGAGGAGGATTGGCAGCAGGTGTTATCTCAGGGCTAATCTTCCCCCCCCCCAAAATAAATAAAAATAGATAAACGAATAAATAAATAAAGCTACAGTAACTGAGACAATAGATATTGGCAAGTTGGTACACATCGTCAGTCAATGGGACAGAACAGAACCCAGAAACAGATCAACCACAAAGAGGCCCAACTGATTTTTGACAAAGGAGCAAAAGTAATTCAATGGTGAAGGATGGTCTTTTCAGCTCTTGGTGCTGGAATAATTGGACATTCATATACCAAAAAAAAAGAGCCCTCAACCTGAACTTCACAGTTCACTCAAAATGGATCATAGATCTAAATGTAAAATTACAAAACTTTTAGGAGAAAATCTTCATGACCTGGAGTTAGGCAAAGAGTTCTTAGACATGACACCAAAGCACAAAAGAGGAAAAGGATGACAAGTTGGACTTCAGCAAAATTAAAACTTTTGCTCTGCAAAAGACATTGTTGAGAGAGTGGAAAGACAAGATGCAAATCACATATTTGACAAAGGATAGATTTCTCATAGATAGAGCCACAGTATATAAAGAACTCTCAAAACTCAACAATAAGAAAACAAACAACCTAATTAAAAAATTGGCAAAAGACTTAGACACTTCACCAGAGAGGTTATACAGATGGTGAATAAGCACATTGTCAGCCACTAGGGAAACGCAAATTAAAAGCATAATGAGATACCACTACACACCTATTAGAATGGCTGAAATTAAAAAGACTGACAACATCAAGCTCTGCCTAAGATGTGAAGCCCCTACAACTCCCATACGTTGTTGGCGGGAATGCAAAATGGTAAAGTCATTCTGGAAGACAGTTTGGCAATTTTGTATGAAGTCACACATACACATACCATAGGACCCAACAATCTTGGTCCTGTGTATTTACCCCAGGGCAGGGTTTCTCGATCACAGCGCTGTGGATGTTCAGACCAGCTCGTTCTTTATCGTGGGGCTGTTCTATGCACTGTAGGATGTTTAGCAGCATCCCTGACCTCTATCCACCAGAAGCAAATAGCACCCTCCACTTGTAAAAATCGAAAATGTCTCCAGGCATGGCCAAATGTCCCCTGGGGGGGCAAAATTGCCTACAGTTGAGAACCGCTGCCCTAGAGAAATAAAAATTTTTGTTCATACAAAAACCTGTGCACAAATATTTATAGCAGCTCCAGTCATAATCACCAAAAAATGAAAACAACCCAAATGTCCTTCAACAAATGAATGGATAAACCAACTCTGGTCCACCCACACAATGGCAGAGCACTCGGTCATAAAGAGAAGAAGCTATTGATGCGTGCGACAATGGAGATGAATCTCAAAGACCTTCTGAGTGAAAAACTCCAGTCAGTAGGATTTACACCATAGAATTCCACTTCCGTGACATTCTCAAGAGGACAACCTGCAGTGACGGAGAACAAACACGGCGGTGGCCAGGCAGGGGTGGGGGTTGGGAGTGGGGAGTGGGGAGGGAGGGCGCGGCTCCCCAAAGGGAAGCTTGAGGGAGGGTTTTGAGGCGGTGGACCTGTTCTTATCCTGAATGCGGTGGCCGTCACACAAATCTAAATGCCAAAAAGCCAAAGAAAGGCAACAAGTCAGTTTACTATATGTTAATTAAAAAAATAAACAATATTAATAAGAAGAACAAGGAAGGGGAGACTGAATTAAGAAAATGGGTTCTGCTTATTAATGTTTTCTCTCTTTCTTTTTTTTTTTTTGAGGAAGATTAGCCCTGAGCTAACATCTGCCGCCAATTCTCCTCTTTTTCTGGGGAAGACTGGCCCTGAGCTAACATCCATGCCCATCTTCCTCTACTTTATATGTGGGACGTCTGTCACAGCCTGACTTGCCAAGCGGTGCCATGTCCACACCTGGGATCCGAACTGGCGAACTCCAGGCCTCTGAAGCGGCAGGTGTGCACTTAACCACTGCGCCACCGTGCCGGCCCCTGGCCCCTTTTTCTTTAAAGGGTGATGTCCCTTCCACTGTGTGAGGACACGGCAGACGTCACCTACTGTGAGCCAGGAAGTGGGCTCACACCAGAACTGACCACGCTGTGCCTCCGTCTGAGACTGCCCAGCCCCCAGAACTGCTGAAATCCACACACTGGTGGGTTCCTTGCTCCGCTCACTAAGCCGTGAGTTCCGTCCACTTAAAAGAAAGGGTACCTTTGTTTTCACATGAAATACAGTTCCCCTCATCACTCTCCCACCCAGCTGCCTCCTCCATGATAGAGCGTCTTTTTCTAATTTACCTGTCTAGAGAGGGTGCCCCTTTTTTCGTGCAAAGCTACCTTCCTTTTGACCAAGATGTGCACTTGCCTGAAGGAGACCCCTTTAACATTTGCAAAAGGCACTTTAGGCTGTAAAACTGTAAAGTTTGCGTAGAGGCACAGAGCTGCCCAGCAGGCACTCAGCTTCCACCTGCAGATGGGGTCTCTTGGGGGACAGCCAAGCAGCGAGAGGGACCGCACCTAGTTCTCTGAAAGACTTGGTGGAGCAGAGCAGAGTGGCCCTGACGGGCAAGACCCCCCACCTCCAGACCACCATGTGAGACAGAAATAAACTTTTATCTTTTTTTCTTTTTTGCTGAGGAGGATTCACCCTGAGCTAACATCCATTGACAATCTTCCTCTATTTTGTATGTGGGTCACACCACAGCATGGCCACTGACAGACGAGCGGTATAGGTCCACACCCGGGAACTGAACCCGGGCCCCTGAACTGGAATGCACCGAATTTAACCACTAGGCCACTGGGGCTGGCCCCTAAACTTTTATCTTATTTAAAAAGAAAACGATACATAGCTAAAGGCTTGTGTTCAAACCTATTTAGTGGGGAAAGAAAGAGGAAAAACTGTCATTTCTTTGCCTTCTTCCCTCCTATTTACCTTTTTCTGGTTGACCGTAATTTCCAAAGGAAACAAATCTTGGCTATTTAAGGGAGGTGGGGGCGGGGGTGAGAAGGCAGAACCGGGCTCCTGCAGGGGACAGCCGTGACCATCCTCCTGTCTCTGCTGGCTGCGCTGGCCTGGATCTCTGTGCAGAATCTCAGGTCCGTTGCCTCCAGGTTGCGGGGAGCCAGAGCAGGCACAGGAAGGACAAGACAGAGCAGGAGCAGGAGAGGGAAGGAGAAAGCACGTCCGTTTGGGCGAACGCTGGGCCGGCGGGCTGACGGGGCAGATCGAACACTGGAGTCGATGCAAAGCACTTTCCTTTTGATCTGGCGAGATTCTAAGACGAGCAGCAGCCCTCAGCGGGGAGGGGGAGGGGGGCGCCCCCTGCTACCCCCAGCCCCGGGGGACTCCGGGCTGCCTGCCGGAAGCCTGGCCCGTTTGTTCTTCTAGGCTACTGTTTTCTTGGTCCTTAGCTCATGAAACTCTCACCGCAACGCTCTGAAGTGGGTAGCACTATTGTTCTTGCCTCACAGATGAAGCAACTGAGAGCTGGCCCAACAAGCAACTTCCCCAAAGTCTCCCAGGGAGGATGCAGCTGACCCAGAATTTGACATCATCCTGATAGCACAGCTGGTGCCTGGACCAGTGTGCACTGAAGCCTGGATCATGTCCTAGGTGGAAAAGGGGACAGCAGTGACTTGAGCCCCCAGGGCTCTCCAGCCACAGGGGGAGGTAGAAAAACACATGTGAGGAGGAAAGCCTAGATGCAAGTCCTGGCTCAGCCACTTGCTGTGTGGCTTCTGAAAGATCACTTTGCCTCTCTGAGCCTCCTTTTCTTCATCTAAAAAGAAAGGGACTGTGCTGAGCATTAGCTGTGGCAACAAAAGTGACGCATTTTGTAAAAGGTAACACGCCACGTGAATTAAGACGGAACAATCTCTCCCTTCCACCACCTCCTTCTGTCCCGGAACTTGCTGGTCGCTCAAGATCTGGGGTCATTGCATTCCATTACAGAGGTGGGGCCCACGTATTTTAAACTGCATTTTCAGGCCGGCCCAGTTGCTCAGTGGTTGAGTCTGCACGTTCTGCTTTGCTGGCCCGGGGTTCACCAGTTCGGATCCCGGGTGCGGACATGGCACCGCTTGGCAAGCCATGCTGTGGTGGGCGTCCCACATATAAAGTACAGGAAGATGGGCATAGAGGTTAGTTCAGGGCCAGTCTTCCTGAGCAAAAAGAGGAGGATTGGCAGAGATGTTCGCTCAGGGCTAATCTTCCTCAAAAAAAGTAAATAAAATAAACTTAAAACAAAATAAAATGTATTTTCTTCTTCAATAGGTAATCTATTCACACAGTTCAAAAATTTAAAATTATAAAAAGGTATATCATGAAAACGCTCCCGTATAGTGGATGAAATCAGTCTTGGGGGGTCTCCATCCAGATGATATCCCTTAGCACACCATCCAGACGAGCATACAGGCTGTTTCTCTTTTGCCTTTTTTTAAAAGATTTTTTTCCTTTTTCTCCCCAAAGCCCCCGGGTACATAGTTGTATATTCTTCGTTGTGGGTCCTTCTAGTTGTGGCATGTGGGACACTGCCCCCGCGTGGTTGGATGAGCAGTGCCATGTCCGTGCCCAGGATTCGAACCAACGAAACACTGGGCTGCCTGCAGCGGAGCGCGCGAACTTAACCGCTCGGCCATGGGGCCAGCCCCATCTCTTTTGCCTTTTTGACCAGATGGTGCATGCCAGTCCATTTCTTCATTGAGAATTGAAGCCTGCCGGCCCCACAGCCTGCTCCTCTCCTGCTTTGCTGTGCTTTTGTTTTTGCACTTTGCGTTAGCCCTGGGACACGCTTCATATCTGTTCACCAGGTCTTAATGCTTTGTGCTGGCCACTGTATTCCATCACCAGGGCATATCATAAGTGTGGAATCAGTCCCCTATGGAGGACATCTCCAATCCCTTGTCATTCTTGTCAACAGTGCCACCTAGGTCGTTTCACAAATGTGCATTCCCAGCTGGACGTCATATTTCCAGAAGTGGAATTGCTGGGTGACAGGATTTGTGCGCGTAGTAGATTGCCGGTTGCCCTCCACGGCGGCTGCGTGGGTTCAGCATCCTGCCAGCAGAGCATGAGAGCGCCTTTCCCATGCTTGCCAGCTCAGCGAGGCATCTAACCTTTGATCTTCGCAAATCTGCTAGGTGGAAAACGGGGTCTGGGTGCAGTTTTCATTTGACTTCTCTTATTCTAAGTGAGGTTAAGCATCTTTTCAGCACCCAACTCTGCGTCTAGCCTGTTTCTCTCCATGCACAGTCTAAGGCCATGGCCTTGCCTGCTACCCCCACTGCAAGATCCAGGACTAGATTCGTGTTTCTGTCTGCCAGCTTCTTGCTGAGTCACTCTCAAGAAGGAAAGGGCAGCAGGCTCAGGTTATTTCTGCCCTGGGAACCATCCGGAGCTGCCAGTCCTAGGAAGACCTTGGCCTCTGGTGTTCCCTGTGGGCATCTGGCACTCACGTGCACTGGATCATTGCACCTGTCAAACCCGGGCTCCCTGGTCCCCCGGGAGAGATGGGGGCTTGCAGGTAGGGATCAGGTCTGACGTGTTTGCAAGCTAGGCATGGAAAGGACCCAGCTAGATTCAGAGAGGGAACATTTGGAAGGAACCGGTGAGCAAAGGCCGAAGCCATAAGTGACAGAAAGAGGAACCAGGCCGGGTGCAGAAGAGGAAGGATTTGAATTATCGGAACGGACTTTGGGCAGGGAGGGTGGTAGCCACAGCCAAGGGAGCGGGGAAGCTGGGCAAAGATTCTCACCAGAAATCTCTAAATGTGACCTGCACCCAGCCGCGGCTGCTCAGGTCATCGCCGCTTCAGGGTTAGTACCAAGAGCTGCCTGGAATTGGAAGAAGAGACTCCCCTCGGCTGCACATGGAGGATTCAGGCCACTCGTGCGATCAGGGGGAGGTGTGGAGAGGCCTGGTGGTCCTTGCTGACCCTCTCTGAGTGGCGTCTTGGCATCTGTGGGGTAGCCAAGTCAGGTCGTTGTCACTTAATCTCAGTGCCACCCTATGCACCTGGCTGCATCTTGCTCACAGACAGGAGAAACCAGGAGGAGCCAGTGGCTGGATTCCTGGGCCCTGGGGAACCTGCCGCTGTTATTTCCAGACTCAAACAAAAAGCAAATTTGCGCTGGAAATTGCTGAGGCAGAGTTGTCCTGGAGCCATTCAGAGCACAGGACTGCTGTGTAATTTTATGACCCCGAATGGGAGCTGGGCCTCGGCATCTGTGAGCTACAGCAGAGCCCCCAGCCTGTTCTAGGCTGCACCACCGTCCACAGTCCAGCCTGTCCTGTCTGCTGCGGCTGGTGAGCCAGAGCTGCGCGGCAGCTGTGGACAACGGGCAGGGCTCCCTCGTATCTCGGACCCCACCACAGTCCGTTCCAGGACTCCCCAAGCTGCTGCTTCAGACCTTACATCCACCAAGCATGGAGACTGCTGCTGCGGCAGGAAGCACCGTCCCCCGGCAGCGGGCAGGGTGGGTCTGCCTTTCGCAGGAGCTTCTCAGAGTCTTCCCAACGCCACATCACAGAGTTTTCAAGAACAGCTGCTCCAGAAGCTCTCCTCCCCCACACCTCAGCCTCCCTGGGGGAAAGGATGAAAAGTTGAGGTTGTCCCTGAGGCCACCAAGAAATGCTTAATTGCTTTCTGAGAGAATTGTCACCTCCTTCTGGTTTCCTCCATTCCCCCACTCCACCTCTTCTCCAACCACTAGAGGCTCTTGCTAAGAGACTTGGGGCTGGAGCCGTGGCTCCCTGGCTGCGTCCCAAAGTAACCAGGAGCCCGTGTGCTGAACAGCAGCTCACTTCTCTAAATATATTGCTGCACCACCTTTGCTGAAAAAAGAGCTCTGTGTTTTGGGGAAATAAATGTGCATTTTCCTGTGAGCCAGACACTCATTGATAGCAGATGGATGGTGGCCCAGGCCAGCTGAGTCAGCCAGACTTTGGAGCAAGCAGACAGTGTGAACCAAGACAGGGATGGGAACCAGCCAAGGAAAGTGAAATACAGGGACATTTGAGGCTTTCATCCCGGGACTCTAGTCAGCACCTTGTGCAACTGGATTCAGGTTGAGAGCCAAGTAGAGGGATGTGTATTGAAAAGGGTAGGCAAAAAGCAGTAACAAATAGACCTCAAAATGTATCATGGCTTAAATACCCTAGAAATGTATTTCTTACTCATATAACAGGCCAAGGCAGGTGTTCTTGATTGGCCAGTGGCTTTCCTCCACTTGGGACCCAGGGACCAAGGCTCTTTCCATCTTGGGGCTCTGCCTTTTCTCGGGGTCTCATTGTCATTTACATCCAACCAGCAGAAGAGGAAGGAAAGTATGAGAGAGGAACACTCTCCTCTTATGGCGTTGGCTCAGAAGCAGTACACATCTCTTCTGCTCATATTCTATTGGTGGGAACTAGTCACATGACCACACCTAGTTGCAAGGGCAGCTGGGAAATGTAGTCTCTGCTCCTTAGCGACAACTCTCTTCTGTGAGAGGGAGCAGGGATTTTGGTGGACAGCTAACCATCTCTGCCACAGGGTGAAATTAAGGCATCTAAGTCATGGGACCAAGAGAGAGCAATTTCTAACTTTTAAGGGACTATCTGAAAGAATGGTCTGGGTCTTAAACTAGGAAGTCCTGCTTAGGTAACATGCTAGAAGGGGTTTGCTCTTGTTAAGGCCTGGAAGATCCAACAGTATCAGAAACGGGCAGAAACATAGGCAAAAGTTAGCAGAGAAGCAAAGGTATACGAAACCTGGATAATTAGGCCTAAGAAGCTGTGCTATTCACCGGCAATTGGTCTATGGATAAACAGTTTGTGCCAAACTTGCCAGCCAGAGGATTAGAGCCGGGGCCTCTGGCAGAGGCTACGTGTGGACAAAGGTTTGGATGCCTGTGTGTGGAGGAGGGGCACGGCCAGAGGGCAGATGAGGTGCAACCCCAAGGTTGTGGGTGAAACCAGAATGCTGCCTTTTCCTTCTCACCCAGGTTAACACACAGGACCTGGGCCTCCAGTGCGCAGACACCAGTGTTTGTTCTCTATCTCTGAGTAACAAGTCCTCACCGACCTAGAGGCTTCATAACACCCATTTATTAGCTCAGTTTTGTAGGTCAGAAGTCTGGGGTGGGCTTCACCGAGTCTCTGGTTAGGGTCTCAAGGCCAACATCAAGGCATTGGCCAGGCTGAGCTCTTATCGGAGGCTGTGGGGGAGAATCTGCTCGCACGGTCATTTAGGTTGTCAGCAGAACCAGTTCCCTGCGGTTGTAGGACTGAGGTCCCCGTTGTCTTGCTGGCTGTTGGCTGGGGGTCTGTCTCAGCTCCTAGAGGCTGCTCTCAAGTCCTTCCTCTGCATCTTCAAAGCCAGTGACGGAGCATCAAATCCTTCTTGTGCTTGGAATCTCTGACTTTCCTTCTGCCACCAGAGAAACTCTCTGCCTTTAAAGGGCTCTTGTGACGAGGTCAGGCCCACCCAGAGAACCACTCTATTTGAAGGTCAACTGATTGGGAACCTTAACTCCACTGCAAATCCCTTTTGCCATATAATGGGATATAATCACAGAAGCAACACCCAGAGATGGAGATCTCGGGGGCATCTTAGAATTCTGCCTTCCACAGGACCTGAGGCTTTGCGTCTGGGGCCCAGAGTGGCATCCTTTGGAGCTAAAGAGACTTTTGTCTTCTGGCCAAAAAGCTGCCCCACTTGGTTCCACCCAGCCATGGTGGGGTGGCCGACAGGCCTGGCCCCTGCTCTTACCATAAAGACGGGAGATGTAGGAACAGAGAGAAAATGCACCCCACCCACCCGACACCAGGTTCCTTTTTCTGAAAGCCTCATAGGAACCGGACCTCCCTAAGGGGAAGCTCAACAATGCACAGAGAAACAAAGCCGGGCCCTGCCATCAGGGAACTCACCCACTAACGGCTCCACTTGCCCCCCGACACCCCCCATCTTTGCACTCGGGTCTCACGCCTTGAAGAGAGCCCCAGAGTTGTCCAGACTCCCCACTATCTGCCTCACCCTCCCTCACACCCCCTTTGCGGTGGACAGGCCTGGGCACGGTGACTTCAGGACTTGGCAGCTCCCCTGGCAATCCCTGGCCCACCTCCTGGCCACCCAGATGGTGCCCAGCCTGGAGACGCAGCTCCTGGGCTCTTCCCTGCAGATGGCCTGCCTTTGGGGAGGGCAGGGGAGAGAGGAGTGGGAGGCCCTCCCACGGGGGCCTCCTGCAGCAGCCTCTCAGCCTGGCCTCATCCCTCACCTCCTCATCCCGCCTCTGGCCTGTCTGCTGGCTGCCCGCTCCCTCAAGGGTCTGCCCTTAACATGTTCCCAGCACTTTCTGGAACATGTTTTGAGCTCCTTTCAATGCCCCTTCCTGTAGCAAGGCCAGGTGGGCAGCCTCCTCTCCCCGCCCGACCTGGGGCCTTCTCCCCTTCAGCTATTCAGGAATGTAGGTGCCTGCAGTGAAAACCACTAAAAATGTTTTCTTAGCTGCAGGCCTCTCCCCTGGGCCCCAGGGCACAGAAGGACCCTTTGTGCAGCTCCCTCTCCTTCCCGCCCAGGAGCTGGCCTCTGAGCCCCACCTCACATTGGACCTGCGTCTCCCCTCCTGTTGGCACGTTTCAGGGCCTGTCTCTTGGTCAAACAACTTATCCAGAGCTCCCATGTGAAGCCGTCTTTCGGGCCTGTGGCCTTTCCTTTCCCCTGGGAGCACGCAGAAGGCAGCAAGTGACATGGCGGGATCCTCTGCAGGCCACCAGGAGTGTGGGTGGTGAAGGGCCCAGGCAGCCCTCCCGATTCCTTGGGGCCCAGACGCTGCAGAGCTGCTGGACAGGATGCGCACAGCAAGGACGCTGACTGGTATGCACAGATGTGAGCGCTGCCTACTCGGAATTTCAAAGCTGAAAGGAAGGCATCCGATTGGCCAGATTGTTCTCATTCACACACCCAGTATGCGTTTCTCCAGGGTGTGGATAATTACCTCCATTTGTCAGGCACTCAGCAGGTGCTGGGAACCCAGTGGTCTGTGGGATGGCTCTGCGCGAGCACAGCTGGGAGAGGGAAGGGCATGGGGGGAGGCAGGGCTGAGAGGCTGGGAGGCCGGACCTGAAGAGCTGGCGGTGTTGAGGAGGCAGGACTTCTTCCTGGGGCGATAGGAAGGGGTTTTGCAGTGACAGGCATGGGGAAGGAGGTCTTTGCTGCAGGGAGAGGAGGGGACGAGCCTGGGGGAGAGAGGTGGTGTGCGGGGCCCCCTGCTGGAATCCTGGAGAGGTGACAGGCCTGGGGACCAAGGCTCCTTCCTTTCCATAAGTACCAATAATCTACAATTGAGTCCATAATGAAAACCAAGTGTGCCCTTCGCCAGATCTGATTCAGCATCAGGCAGCTCTGCCGAGGGAGAGTTTACTCTTCCAGGTGCTGTTGCTTTCTGCATTTTCTCGTCCTGTCTCCTCCCAGGCCCTCTGGCTTCTAAACAGGTTACAGCTCTCTCCTCTCCTGGGATTCCAACCTTTTTACATCCTCAAACCTCCGCTTTTCCCCTCGTTCCCCCATCTGCCCAGCCCACATTTGGCTTTTTTCTTTCCTTAGATTTTTAGGGACCAAGCCCTCTGCTGGGCACCTTTCTGAAGGCAGAGAGGAAGCTGAAGGCCGTGGAGCTGCTGAAATGTCTTGAAGGCTGCATGAAGGGCACTGCCCACTCCCCTCGCTCCTGCGAGGGGTCAGAAGGGCACTGACTGGGGAGGTGAGGGGCCAGTCACCCCCGTTCCCCGGGCTCAGACTCCCGACACACGGCCGCACAAGAGATGCGCAGGTTGAGTGCATGGTCCCCAGGCTCCAGGATTCAGAAGTCTTTATAAGGTTGGGACCACACCCCTCCTATATGGCCCCGGGAGGTGTTTAGTCATCTAGAAGCAGAAGCAAGCTCTTGGAAAAGTCAACAGCCACACCTCTTGCTCCTGTGAAATCCTCTTCCTTCCTGGGTGTGGCCTTTCCACCCCGAGGTCGGAGAGGAACTCAGGCTGGAGGGGGAGCGGAGAGGAACTCAGGCTGGAGGGGGAGCCGTGGCCCTCGGGAATCACGTGGCCTTGTAGACCTGCACCCACATTAGGAAATGATTTCTTCTGCTGCTTTCCTTCCACAAGACCAAAGCCACCGACACCCACCTGACCAGCATAACCCAGGGGAGCCGGCCTTACTCCTGGCCTCTCTTGGGCTCAAAAGAATCTGGATAGGTAGTGTCAGATTACTCTGTTGGCACCTCACATCACAGATGTAGAAACTGGGGCTTGTGGAGGCCTGGGGCCAGCACAGGACACACACGGGCAGCCTGGTCACCTGACTCCCTGGGTCACCTGACCCCTCAGCCCACGGCCCTTCCCTTGCAGTGTGATTCTCCCTACACGGAAAATACTCTTTACTGTCTAACGTGATATAATCATGGAGTGACTTCGGAGGACAGGGATAGAGATTGTGGGGCCACCTTAGAATTCTGCCTTCCACAGGGCTTGAGAGTCTTGTCCCCCCATACCCCCAGGCCAGCTCCTGCGAGGAGCTCCGCCATCGGCTGCCCCCTCACTCAGAATCCCCAACACGTGGATTGAACAGTGAGGGGACGGTGGGGTAGACAACCCCAACCCCGAGGGCAGACTGCTCCTGCCCTCTAGAGGCCGGTTCTCCTCCAGCCCATCTGGCCCAGACCCACAAGTCTCAGATTGTGGTTTCAACTTCCAGCCCAGGAGCACAGAGCCGTTTGCAGGACGCCAGAGGGGAGATGGCTGAGAGCTGGGCCCTTCTCATTACAGGTGCCTCATCTGCCGGGACCCGGCACTCTCCTTTTGCATTTCTACTTGGTTCCCTCACTGACATAAAGATTAGTGTGCATTCATTTAATAAATATTTATCGGGAGCACGCTCAAAGGCCTGGCATAGGAGCTAGAGGCTGGGGGCGAGAACCTTGCCTTCAGAGGACTGAGATGAAAAGGTGTGTACACAGAACCAGTGGACTCCTGTCCCAATTCTGAAACGCTCTGGCTCTGTGACTTTACTAAGTCCGCTCGCCTTTCCAATTCCTCATCTACCTGCCTTAAAAACTGGGGTGAGGGGCCGGCCTGGTGGCTCAGTGGTTAAGTTCACCGTTCCTCTTCGGTGGCCTGGGGTTTGCCGGTTCAGATCCCGGGTGCGGACATGGCACCATGTGGCAAGCCATGCTGTGGCAGGCATCCCACATATAAAGTAGAGGAAGATGAGCACGGATGTTAGCTTAGGGCCAATCTTCCTCAGCAAAAAGAGGAGGATTGGCAGCACATGTTAGCTCTGGGCTAATCTTCCTCAAAAAAATAAAAATAAAAATAAAAAACGTAAACCCAAAACTGGGCTGATGCTTACAGGCTGTTGGTGAGAGATTGAACATACAGGTGGGCAATGGTCAGACCATCTATAAAAATAGAGCTCTGACCCATAGTCTGCGGGAACCGGCCCAGGAAACTTGCGCCCTGTCTGCAGGCACAGCCCAGGAAGGGGCCAGCTGTCTATAAGCCAGACTTGCAGGAAATCAGACCACTATCTTGAACGACTGCTCCATAAGCCAAACAACAACCCCTGTGACGGGGTCCCCACATGGCCAGGATCAGATTAATGACTGGCAGTTTCCCTAATCTTGCCCCTGCTCCCAAGTTAGGACCAATCAGAGAAGAGCAAATATGTGCCTAACACTCACATGGGACACATGCTGCTGGTCGCCCCCCACAGCTTCCCCATGCCGCCAGCCTCCCATCAGGGCTCACCTGGGCCTCCCTCTGTCCTGCTATAAAGCCTTCCCACCCCCTGCCCGCCCCTGAGTCCCCCGCCAAACGCAGGTGATGGTGGCTTCCTCCTTGGATAGCAAGCTTGGAATCAACAGCCTTTGCTTATTCTCATTTAAATGGCCTTCGTTTATTCCCATATTGAGGTCAAAGGAGTTAGGGAACGTGAGAGAGTTGGTTAAGAGCCCAGAACCCTAGGGACGGGAGATGGAAAGATTTGCTGTAGAAAGTTTCACGGTGGGGACCAGAGGAGGGCAGCGGCTCCAGCCTCCTGACCTCACCTTCTGAACTTGCTCCAGGTGACTGACCTGAGCTCGGGCGTGGGCGGTGTTTGGGGCAGCCAGGCCTGTACTCCTCACGCGTGGCCATGTGAGCTCCGTAATGACAGACCCCGGGGCCCTTGGCACTAGAAGTGTCAGCTGTGGCAAAGTGGGGCAAACAGAAGGAGATGAGGCTACCAAGGACCGCCAGGGTGGGTGGCTCTCTGCGCCCATCCTCAACCATCCCTTCCCTTCAGACCACCTCTGGGTACGTGTCCAGAGCCTGGAGGGCCACCTCTGAATCCCTGGACCCAAGGCTAAGCCCCCACAGCACAGGGTGATCAGTGGGCAGGGAGAGCTGAAGCCCCCAGGCCACGCGGTGGTGGAAGCCCAGGGGGTGACAAAGCATTGTCTTGACATGGCCTCCTCCTCAACCTTCCTTCTTCACAGACGTGCTCCAGGGGCCACAGAGAGTGTGAGCATTCCCTCCCTCTGTCCCTGGGTCCCTCCATCCTGGCCTCGCTCTCTCTTGCACTGGTCTCCTAAGGGATCTCCAGCCTCCTGACCCGCGAATCCATCCTCTATAATGCCATCAGCGGGATCTTTCTAGAACAAAATCCTAAGAACCTTCTGAAGCTCCACCCACCATACAGAGAGGCCTCCAGTGCCGGCCCCAGCCTCCAACTTCATCTTCTACCACCCGCCACCCTCTCCCACCCGCCAGGCTCCCAGCCATACCAAAGTCCTTGCTGTTTTCGCCAGACTCCAGAGTTGGAATGAAGGGCTGTGTGCTTGTGTGACTTCCTCTTGTGCCTGCCTTCTAGATCTGGGCTCCATGCTGACTCGAGCCTCTCCCTAACCTTGCACGATGGTTAGATGTACAGAACCTGGAGATAAACAGGCCCAGACCCGAGTCCTGCCTCCCCCACTAACTAGGTGTGTTCTTTGGGCAAATTGCTTCACCTCTTTGACCCTCAGTATGTCTGTCTATAAAATGCACATACTGATGCCCGCCTCCTGGGGTTACGTGAGGAGTCTATGGGATAGTGCATATAAAATACTGAGCCGGTGCTTGGTGCTTGGGAGATGCTCAGCAGACGCTGCCTCTTCCGTGAGATGCCCCCCGTGCAGCGAGCTGTTTCTTCCTCTTCTGCTCCGAACTAAGATGTGGGTGCCTCATTGGGGTCTGAGGAATTGACAGTGGAAGTGACCACAGGTCCCATCTAATCCATCTTCTACGTTTTGCAGACAAAGACAACTGACACTCCGAGGTTGGAAACGACTTTCCCAAGGTCACACAGCGACACACAGAGCATTGGTGTCAGAGGAGGGCCCGGAACCCAGGTCTTCCGGTGCCAGCCCGGTATCCTTTCTACCGCATCCCACTGTGACACTGGTATGCCCTTTGCATCAAACTGCAGAGCAGCTCACATGCGTTCCTCTCCTTACTTTTAAAGTCTTCCCCCAGAAATAATCTCAGGTCAGATAGTGTTCTCGTGGTTTGTAGAGAGGGCACTCTGGGGAAGGGTTAGTTGCCTTCACAGGGGTTGGTGACAGAGAAGATTCTAGAAGAGTGCTGCTTCCTGGTCAGGGGAATCGAAACAGACTAAAACCAGTAATGACTGGCATGCCTTGGTAGCAGGCGATCCCTGGATCTTTTCTGGAAGGGCCTGCGCTCACTCTGGCAAATTGCCACCCATCTCTCTCTGCTGGCGGGGGGGAGCCCACACCCAGAGGTGCCAGTTGCCCAGGACTCAGTGGGTGTCAGTGGGGTCAGGGAACTGAGTTCTAGGACAAATGGGAACCTCTCTTAGATCTGGCTGAGCTGCTCTATTCACCTGGGGAAGACGGAAGGGCCCGTGGGGAGGATCAGCCATGGGGGCCAAGCCGGTTGTCCTGGCCCCTGGTGACAACCCCTGGGCTGACAGGCCAGATTTGCAGAATCCCGGTCTGGGGAGGGTGCAGACACTCCAGTTAAGAAACAAACAAGCAAGCTACAAAAAAAATTGGGGCCGGCCCGGTGGCACGGCAGTTAAGTGTGCATGTTCTGCTTCCGTGGCTCGGGGTTCACCAATTTGGATCCCGGTGTGGACATGGCACCACTAGGCACGCCGTGCTGTGGCAGGCGTCCCACATATAAAATAGAGGAAGATGGGCATGGATGTTAGCTCAGGGCCGGTCTTCCTCAGCAAAAAGAGGAGGATTGGCAGCAGTTAGCTCAGGCTAATCTTCCTCAAACAAAACAAAACAAAACAAAACAAAAAACGAACAAGCAAACAAAACATCATCCCTGTGAATTGAACATCCCAGAGATCGGAGACTTGAAGGAATTGGATTGCGTTGTTCACAGGTTCCATCCCCTTAAAGTCAAAAAACACTCAGCAATCAGCCCACCCAATTACTACTCCACCTTGCTCTCCCTAGGGCAGGGCCCTCAGAAGCACTTTTGAAGGAGAACTTAGAAAAACTCTTCTGCCCTGGCTATCCCCCAACTCCCTCCAATGCCCCCCCCCCCGCCCCCGTCCCCAAGTTGTGGCCAGATGAGCCTCATGTGACGCCTGCTATTCCAAAGTGGAAATGCAGCTCCCAGCCACAAAGCTCACCAGCCATCTCATCTGCTGCCACCTCCAGCCAGCCGGTGGGCCCCTGGACCAGCGGACACCCTGCTGCAGACACTCAGGTCCCACGCTCCCTGGTTCCCTGCCCGGGGCCCACATCAGGGCTTTCTGTGCAGCCCTTGCAGTAGGTGGAAGGACCTCTTCCAGCAGGCCCGGTCCCATAGCGCCCTTCACCAGTAAGCCCCCGTTCCCAGGCCTCTTCTCCACAATCCTCGCATGTCCCTGGGAGACTGGGTCGCTCGGTTCTTCTCCCATGGAAGAAGAGAAACACCCTCCCCCCACCAGGGCCTCGAAGTCCTCTCTGAGGCCACAGCCTTCCATCGAAAGCCGGCTCACACATCCCCTGCTCCTTCCACTAGGTCCTCTCCCCTCCCACCATCCCACACCCCCTCACAGCACCCCTCCACCACCCTGCGAGTGGTGTGGCAAATCAGGGTGACAGTGCCAGGCATCTTGGCTTCCTCTCCTCCTCCAGGCGCTGCCTGCTAAATATACATCCAGGAGGAGTCCAGACAGGAAACACCACAGACCTCGTTAACTCTTTCACCTCCGGCAGCTGGGAGTGGGCAGACATGGGGGGCGGGGGCCTGGCAGTCCCCTGGGAGGGGCGCCCAAGGCCAGATTGGAGGAATCACTGCCCAGGCCCAGCTGGAGGGGCGAGGACCAGCCCCTTACACCAGGCCTGGAGGATGGAGTCCTGCGGTGGGGTAGTGGGGGTGAACTGTGGGAGAGAGACCACTGTGCCCTCACTGCCCCCTCCCCACTCCCGCCCAGAGGAGGAAACTGAGTCAAAGGAGGGCAAGTGGGACTCTGTTGTTTAAATCTCCTGGAGGCTGTAAGGCTAAGTCAGGCCCTAACCCACTTTCTCCAGAAAGAACTGAAGGGCTCTCCTTTCAACAAGAAGGTGAGGCAGTGCCGGGCAGGCGGCCCAGCTGCTCCACAGGTGAGTCACCTTTTCAGGCTTCTTCAGCAGAGGTGTGAAGGCCTGCACCCTCCCACTGCCCTGACTGGTGGGTGAGCGCCCCAGCATGGCACCCCCAGCCCAGGCAGGCCTGCCCGCCCGCCCACCCACCCAAGGTGCCCCCAGAGACCCCCCAGGCCTCCTAGCCAGGAATGCGGGGCTGTAGGCTGGTGAGGTCGGCAGGGCTGTGGCGGGGGACTGAGGTGGGGCGGGCAGAAACTCTCCTTCCTGCTTTGTGACCAGAGGGAGGAAATCAACAGCAGCTCCTGGGGGGACATCTCCAGGAGCAGCAGCAGGCATGGGCGCCATCTGCCCTGGGTCCCATGACTCCCTGGGGGGTTGGCAGTCTCCTCCCTCCTCACCTTCTGTCCCCTTTTCCTCCACCCTTGTCATGGGGGCTGCTGCCAAGGCCCAACCCCCCTTGGAAGATAGGATGCCCCAGTGTCTGCCCTGGCCAGGAACGGCTGGCCAGGAATGGCAGGGGGCCGTTCCTGGTGGAACTAGACGGGGTGGGGCGCATGGGACCCCAGAGGCACTGTCTGAGACCCTGGGGCTCTGAACACAGGCAGGCTGAGCTCCCCATAACGGGGAAGGCAGTTCAGCTGAATCTGAGGCCAGCGGGAAGGGCTGGCTGGACCCTGCCAATGGAGGGTGGAGGGTCGAGGGCGATGGAAGGGCCCTTCGCACAGTGTCACATACAGGAAACCTTTCCAATCACCAGAATGATCTGAGAAAACTGCAGCAACCTGTGGGCCTCCTGGGCTGGCCAACCCCTGGGTGGCGGAGGGACGTGGCTTCGGGGTGGAGGAGAGTGACAAGAGGAACAGCTGAGCCCTCCACCCAGTTGCTCCTTGCTGGCTGTGGGCCCCAGTGCCGGCATAGTTTCTTTGCGACAACTTGGATCTTCCTATAAATCCGGCTTAAAGCCTGGCCCTTCGGCTCTCGGGCCAGTCCATCCTGCCGGTCCTGCAGTGCCCCCTGCTGTCTGATCCCATAGTGACAGGCAAAAGGGAGAGTTGGGCTTAAGGTCCTCTGAGGCGCTCCAACTCCTCCACTGACAAAGGAGGCAGGCCGTAGGGGGCAGCCGAGATTCCCAAGACACCCCCACATCAAAGACCATCCCGTTGCCCCTGCCAGCACACCTATACCTTGGCCCACAAAGGGGCTCAATGTCTAATCCAGACAGCGTGGTCTTGCTCTCCCGGGGCCCCTCCCCTGGGCCGGGTCGCTGAAAACAGCAGATCCCCAGAAGCCTGTCCCCCTGTCCCCATCGTGCTCTCTGCCACCCCGCACCCTGGAGGGACGTGCTCAGCTGTGGGTCCCTTTTACCCAACCAGGCTGCCTCTTTTTTGGGACAAAAGGAAAAAGGGAAAAGAACAGTAAACACCTCCAGAGGAAAGTGCAAGTGAGCTGAACGTAAGGGTGAGGCAGCGGCCGGGACTGGGCAGTGAGTGCCCGCCTGCGGGTATTGACATCCAGGAAGTGCTAACGGGGACCCTCCGCCACTGCTGGAAAGTTGAGCGAACCCACGAGCCCAATGCAGGGAGGAAAACGCTGTCGGAGGCGGAAGCAAGCAAGGGAACCGAGGAAAGCTGGCAGACCATGTACTTACTTTCCAGCCGGAGGAAGGTGTGGGTGGCGGAGGGAAAAGGGGGCCAGCAGCCCAATCACGATATGAAAATAAAGAAGACTTTTCTGAATGCAAAGGTCCTCTCAGTGTGGAATTGAAAAGATCTATAGCAGACTCTGGGAGCTTCTTAAAGAAAGACAATTGTCCGCGGACACCTCTTCGTCAGGGTTTAATCAAAAACGTCAAGATCTTCCAAGCACCCATGAAAAAAGGAGAGGTCGGGCTTAAAGACACAGGACTGATGGAGAATCCTGCTACACTGGCCAGAAGGAAGAGAAAGGTGGAGGGACACGTCATCCCAAGCTGAGAGAAACATGGATACACAGCCAAACTAACGTTTCTCTTTAAAATAATCATAGTGTTACAGGCTGAATTGTTCCCCTCCCCCCTAAATTCACAGGTTGAAGGCCTAACACCCCTGGACTGCAGAATGTGGATTTAAAGAGGAAATTAAGTTAAAATGGGGCCATTAGGGTGGGCCCTAATCCAGTCTGGCTGGTGTCCTTATAAGAAGAGGAAATTTGGACCCACAGAGACACGACAGATGCGCCAGCACAGAGCAAAGACCAGCTGAGGACACAGAGAGAAGACGGCCGTCTGCAAGCCAAGGAGAGAGGCTTCAGAAGACACCAACCCTGCCCACACCTGGATCTCGGACTTGAACCTCCACCAGTGTAAGAAAATTAATTTCTGTCGCTGAAGCTGCCCAGTCTGTGGAACTTGGTATGGCGGCCCTAGAAAACTAATACACATAGCTATAACAGACCCGAAAACAATTTGTCAACCAACTTCCAAACCAGCAAAAATGCTATGTAGGCTTGTGAAGAAGTGAAAGATGCTTGAAATATACCTGCCCTCCAACATTAACAAAGGGTTGGTGACGGAACGGAGGATCCACGGACAAACCGGACAGCGGAGGGGGAACTGTAAGAAGAAACAGAACTTCAGAAAGGAGTTCCGTGAGCCGCAGCATTTCAGCAGCTGGGCTGGTGGAGGCCACACGTTGCAGCCCGTGCTCCTCCGGAAGCCGCTGAGAGTTGAATGATAAAAACACATAAAGGAAACAAGAGCAGTTCTAATCATACTTTTCATTTACATTTCAGTGACATGCTTATAAAGGGATGATGTCTTCGTTTTATCAAAGGTTACAAAAATGTTAAAAAGAAACGGTTACCTAACGCATTTTATTAGGAAAATATGACATCGGTTCTCAAATCTGATAAGCCCAGGACCACAAAGTTATAAGCGATGCAAAGCTGCCCCACCTCTAATCTTCTGCACCTGAGAGCACCTGAGGGCTGATGGGCAGAACAGGCACTGAACCAGGAGCCAGCAGACTTGGGTCCGGATCTCACTGTTGCCCTTGATCAGCTTAGGGCCACGTGCACATCCTTTAACCTCTCTGTGCCTCCGTTTCCTCAGTCTTTGAAACGGTTACGATACTCAGGACACAGGGTTCATTGAAAACACTGATGTCGCCTCAGCCTGTGTGTACAAGTGAAGTCACGTTAATATTAACACCCAGGTTCTGGCGGCTCGAAGCCCCCACCTGTGCCAAACTCCACCTGTCACAGTAGAGCCCGCCACCTGTTTCTGGAAGTTCCAGTTGTCACGGGTGCTCAGGAATGAGGGAGTGGATCTTTCTGTCTCCTCGAGGACAGCCCACCAGCCAGCTGAAGAGGCCTCCTGTCATTGGTCTTGCCCCAACCTCGGTTGCCATCCCTGAAAATGCTCTTCCCTGATACTTGGTGGCTCCCCTGCAGGGTCCCCAGGGGTTTCCTGCAGAATGGGAAGAAGGTCCCTCCTCCACAGTGTTCCATTTGGTTCTGCATCAAAAAGGCACCTTTCTTCCCAGTGCCTCCTTCTACAGGGTGGACCTGGCCCCTCCGGTGAGCTGGGGGAGGCATCATCTCATCCTCCAGTAACCCCTTCTCCCCCAGGGTACCCACACTTGCACCTCCTCCTCCTTAAGCAAGGAACAAAGCCCTGATGATCAACTCCTGCCCGTGGACACATCTGTGTGCACAAGGGGGAGTCCTCCATGCCCAGAGCCACTCAGGGTCAGCCCAGACCACGCACTGTGGCAGAAATAGTGGGACTTACAGCTCCTCCATCTTTTCTCTGAAACTTTCGGACCAGACGTGTCTCAGAATTCAGAATCTGAGCCAGCCCTGATGGCCTAGCGGTTAAAGTCTGGCGCCCTCGGCTTCAGCAGCCCCAGTTCTGTTCCCGGGTGCGGAACCACACCACCCATCTGTCAGTAGCATGCTGTGTCAGCAGCTCACATAAGAGAACCAGAGGAACTTACAACGATACACAACTATATCCTGGGGCTTTTGAGGGGAAAGAGGAAGAAAAAAAAGAGGAAGATTGGCGACAGATGTTAGCTTAGGGTGCATCTTCCCCTGAAAAAAAAAACAATTCAGAATTTTTCAGAATAGAGGAGGGCCATGTGTGGCCTATGCTGTGTATGAGATCTCGGTTCTAGCAGGGCGTGTGGCTGCCGCGCATAACTACACCCGCTGACAGTCTGCAGCGGGTCGCAGGTAGCAGGACCGCGTCACGACAGAAATCCTCTTGCCTCAGTTCAGGTCAGGTTTTGCCACTAAATGTGTTTGTGACAAACTCAGGACAGATTTTCAGAGCTTTTTGGAGGTTAGAATTACGGATAAAGGATTGAGGAGCTGCCGCTTCCTGCTTCTGGGTGTGGCTGTGTCCCTTCCTGGACATCCTGCTCTGGGGAGAAGTCGAGAGGGAAGGAGGAAAGCCGAGCATTTATTTGGCACTGACAGTGTGCCCGGCACACATCAGGCTCTTTTGCCCATGTTGTCCCATTAGGGGGCTGGGTGCTGCTGCGGGCCAGGCCTGGACCTCCCATTCGGGGGAAAGGTCAGCTCGGCCTGACTGGGCAGCAGAAAGCAGCCCCAGCTCCCTGCCGGCTAATGTGTTTACCCAGCGCCCGGAGCAGGTGGGAGGTCCATCTGCTAATCTCTCCCAGCTGCCCCTCTGGCTGGTATCACTGCTGAAAGGAGAGCAGGGGCCCTGGAGAGGCTGGGGAGGGGTGGAGCAGAGCCCCTCAGGGTCTCAGATCAGCTGAGCCATGTCCTTCCTCCCTGAGATGGGGAAAGAGGCCTTTCTCCAGTGGAGAGGGCTTGGTGGGCGGGGCTGAGTTATCCCTTCCCATCCTCCGGGGCCCCTGGGCTGACAGGTATTTCCTTTCTCTCCTGGTCACAGCCATAGTGAAAACCGCAGGCCCAGGGCTGATCTGGGCGCCTGAACCTGTTCCGGCTCCAGGGCAAGGAGTTAAGGGAATCAAACCAGGATGCTTGAGACCCAAGGGGGTTGTTGCCCCAGGGCTGGGGCATCAAATCTGCTTCAAGACCACCCCCTTTCCCAAGGAGTCCCTTGCCCATCACTCCGCCTGGCACGTTTGGTTCCCTCAGCCCAGGAAATGCCTGGAATCCTGCAGAATCTTGCTTTTCACCCTGGTGTTGCCACTGGAAACCAGAGAAGTGATCAACTCAGGGAATGAGAGGTGGGCTCCAGGAAAGGGGGTGGGCAGAAACAATTCACATTCATTCATTCTTTCCATCCATCCATCCATTCATCCAACATTAATTTAGCCTTCGTAATGTGCCCGGCGAAATGTCCCTTGCAAAGGAAAGCCCATAGCAGCTGACATCATTAGCCTGTACCTGGCAGAGCCCTTTCCTTGTCCCAGGAATGGGAATTGCTGGTGAAGCTAATGTAAGAGTTGGAGAACTTGTCCTCCCCTCTACCTCAGGAGCCACCCCCAAAGGAAGGAGCCTCTTTCCCCACCCCCAGACAGCAAGTAGGGTGTTGATGAAGTCTTGTGGGCACAGGCACAAATGCCCCAGCACATCGGGCCCTGAGCCACCCCAAGTTCCCCGGCTAGACCCCTCCTCTACAATTCTGCCCCTTTGAGGAGTTCTGGAGGCTTCAGCACAGGCTCCACCACCATGTCCTCTGGCCGGGCTCCCAGCGTACAGACCAGGCGGGCATCCTGGATGACCTCTCGCACAGTGGCCCGGAAAGTCTTGCTGACAAAGCAGTAGAGGCCAAAGTTGACGGCTGTGTTGAGCATGGCTGCCATGTTGGCCACATCCAAGGCCAGGTGGACCCTCCAGTCCCGGTGGACAGGGGCCACATACAGGTGGTAGAGCATGACAAAGATCCGGGGTGCCCAAAGGAGGGCAAAGAGCGTGGTGATGCCCAGGAGGATGGCTGTGCTCTTGCCCACCCGGGGCCGCAGCCCACTCTGGCCCCTCCTCCGTAGTCGGCAGATGATGGCCGAGTTGGCCACCAGGAAAACGCCACAAGGGATGAAATAGACGGTGAGGCAGTGAGCCCACTTGAGGACCTTGTCCAGCGTGCTGGGGGGGTCTGTATCCCTCCACACGTCCAGCCACCAGTAGAAGGGGATGCCAGTCAGCAAGGCAGCACTGAGGACAATGGCGATGGCCCGGCGGGCCCGGCCTAGGGATGAGGCGGCCCGATGGTGCAGGGGGTGGCACATGGCACTGTACCGGTCCACTGTGAGCAGGACGGCGATCCAGACGGAGGCGTGGTTGGCAGCGAACTGCAGGATGTTAGCCGTGCGCACCACAGCCTGGGGCACCTCTCGGGCCAGCACTGCTCCCTGCAGGAGGAAGCCCACGAACACGATGACCACCTGGGTGACGACGTCTGAGGCCGTGAGCGCCAGGAGGTAGTAGTAGGAAGGCTTCCTGGTCCTGGCGGCGAGGCGGCCCAGGGCCACTGTGGTCAGGAGGTTGACTGAAGACCACCAAGGTCACAGAGGGGAGAGGTCAGAGGCATTAGAAGGGCTGCTCAGACTTTGCCTTCCAAGGTGTCATCACAGTCCCTCCCCATCTGCTTGTGCCGGAGGCTGTGCAGGCTTCTCTATTCCTCTCTCCAGGCCCTTCTTAAAACCTACTTTGTCAGGAAGGCTAACCAGATGAACCCTGCTCTGTCCTGTGGCATTCCCCTCTCCATCCTTTTCCAGTATTCCACGTCCTCTGTGATGGAGGTTTCCCTGGCAATGGGCGGGGGGCAGGCGGTATTCCCCAAGGCCAAGACCACCTATCCTTTCCTGCATCCATACCCCCACCCCGACCCCCAGCTCTGCTCTCGATGGTACAGGAAGCTCTGGACTCAGCTGAGGGCAGTCCTGCGCAAACCCAGCCATCCTAGGACTGTGCCCACTGCTGGGGTAGGAGGGGGCTCTCTGCTTGCATGAAACTTTGGGTTTAGCTCAAGTACCCCAAATCCTAGCCCCTCACCTTTACTCCTCACTATGCTTTGTTCCCCAGTGACCCAGATCACCCCCATAAAGGCAAGGGGAGCCCTGGGATCTATGGTCCTGGGTCTCGGGGGCCAGCACAGAGGATTGGCACCCATCAAAAGAGGACTCCAATTTCTGGCCCAGCCCAAGACCCCGGGCCCCAGCTCCCCACTCACCAGGCAGCCCCAGGCCCAGCAGGATGCTGTAATAGATGACAGGGATAACACCAGCCACACATGGGGACCTCTCTTGGATCTCCGGCCAATGGCTTTCAAGCTCCTGGCTCAGCCCACTGCCATTGGGTGTGGGCAGCGGGGTCACTCTTGGCTGGCCATCTAGGAAGGGTGGAAGGGCGAGGTTAGAACATTATGTCTCCTTCCAGCCTGGCCTGGCAACAGCCCCACCTTGGCCCTGACCCTGAGGTCCTTATTCATCCCTGCTGTGTGCAGACCCCATGGTCAGACCCGGTCAAATGGCAACCTCTATTGTCAAGCCCTTCCCAGCCCTCCCCTGCCCCCGCCAGCCCCTGAGTGGCCAGGCTTCCCCATTGAAGGGAAGAAATCCTCAGTGGTGGCGTTTCTTGATAGAGACAAGTTCTCAATTGCATTGCTCCCAGTGGATCTGCAGCCTGGAAAGCAGGGTCCTGAAACAGGCTGCACCACACAGACGTGGGCAGGGGCGGGGAGTGGGGGGCAGGGGGCACTTGTGAAAATACAGGGCCCTGAGCCTCACTGAAGGCAGTCTGAGCCAGAAGGTCATTCCAGAAGGTCTGGAGTGGGGCTTGAGCAGCTGTGCTTTTAATAAGCTTCTTGGGTGATCATAACCCACTATGACTCTCAACAGTTGCACAGCTTTACTAACATAGCTCTTTAAGGAGAGATGTCACCAGGGTGCCCTCTTTTCTAAGCTAAAGAGCATCCCTATTCATAGGTTAGCCCTACTGGAGCTAGAATGGCCTTGTTTAAAGATGGGGAAACTGAGTCCAGAGGGGTAAGGTGACCTGCCCGCGGTCACACAGCTGGCTTGTGGACCGTCTGGAAAGAGGACCAGCCACATGCTCTGCCCGGCTCAGACACACTTTAGGTCTTTGGGTTTTACCTTCCAGCTTTTGATTTCCTGCGGAAGCTCCACCTCCACCCCCACCCCTAGCCCACCCCTCATTCATCCTCAGCTTCGAGCTCCCGTCCCCAGCCTCCAGATTCCTTACCTGTCCTTCCACCTTACTCCCCTCACCCCCAACCAGTTCTACATACTTTACCTGTCTCTCCTCCCTCAAGCCTCATGCTCCTGGGTCCTGAGTGCTGGGTCACTTTGCGGCTTTTTCTGGGGGTCCCTGCAGCTCCCTCCCAGCATCGCCAGCTGCTCCCACCCCCACAAGGCTCTCCAAACAGCTGTTTGCCCCACGGTTCTTCCAGCGGCACTGAGCCGTCAGGGTAGAGAGCTGGACTAGGGGGAGGAGGGCGGTGGAGGAAGAGAGGGTGGGGCTGACGTTCGGGGGAATGAGTCTAGACAGCAGATGCCACCTGGAGCAAACCAGGATCCCCTAGGGTGCACAGGCAGGGAAGGGGTCAGGCTGGGAGGGGGGCCTTGGGGTGGGGGCAGTGAGGTGAAGAGGCAGGATTGGGGCTCTGGAGAGGCTGCCTCGGGCCCTGGGCACTCTGGGAACTGACGTGGGCTCAGCAGGGCAGTCACGCCTGGGGTGGGGGGCACTTTAGGGAAAGATTCAGGGAGCTAACTCTGCAGGCACCAAAGAGAAGAGGGCACGTCTGCAAGGAGAGCTGGGTAGAGGAGCGGCCGCCATGGGCAGGGCCCAGATCTGGAGAGAGGCCGCATGGGCCAGTTTGCAGAGTCAGTCCTGCAGCTGTAGAGGGCGGTGGGACGAGGAGGAGGCTACCTGGGGGGCTGCTGGCCTGGAAGAATGGTGGAAGCTGTGCACAGTGGTGGCGGTGACCACCGGGGAAGCTGCCCAGGCTGCCAGCAGTGCTGGGAAACCAAGACCCAGTGGCTGCCCACAAGCTGCTGTTTTCCTGGCGCTGGTGAAGTGGACCATCTCTCCGGGAATATCAGTCATGGCAAATAAACACCAGCCGGTGCGGCGAGCACTCTAGGGAGGCTGGAATCTGCGCCTGGCTGGCTGCCCCCGACCCTGGAGACGGCTGACCACTGGGACGGTGTGTGAAATGACTCCGGAGGAGAGCGGAGGCCCAGCCCGGAATTGCTTTCTACCCCTGCCCTCTGGGCACGTAGCTGAGCCGGCTTCAGAGCTCCCTAAGTCGGATCCCACCACTGGGGCTGGAGCCACCTCAACCTCACCCCCATCCCCGCCTCCATCCCCGCCCTGGGCACTCACAGCCAGGCCTTGCTGCTCCCTGGTGGCCAGCCCTGACCCTGCTGGCCTCTGAGAGTCCACTGGCTTTGGCCAGGTCCTGGGGGTGGCACAGTGGGACTAGAGCAGGCACTACTCACTCAGGTCCCCAGGCAGAGCGTCCGGGACACCAGCCCCAGAGAGCGCAAGTAGCACCAATAGGTCCCCAGGCTGCCACCTCCCTGCACCTCGAGGCTATGGGTTGAAAAGGCCACATGTGAGGGCTCTACCAACATTTACTGCACACCGACTCCGTCCCTACACTTGTCATCCTCATGGCAGCGCCACAAGCTGACTCTGGTTACCTCCATTCCACACCAGAGGGGACTGAGGCCACAGAGCTAGCATGTGGCTGTTGGAATTCGAACTCAGGTTTGTCCCTCCCCGAGAGCTGTTTGCTTGTCACTCCCTCACACAATCTTCTCTGGAAGAACAGGAGCGAGGCAGGGAGAGGCCACAGTGAGCTCAGGCTTCACAGAGGAGGGGATGTGGATCAGACGGACAGCACTCAGACAGGGAAGGGCATTCCAGTCAGGGGAACAGCATGATGGAGGGTGCTGAGGCAGGAAAGTGGGGTTGCGGCCATGATGGGACAGACTGGTGCGGGGGAAGCTTTCCATAGCGTGTGAGTTACTTCAGGGAGATCCCTTCTTGGTTATCATTAGCACATCCCCTGAGTACGTGGGGCGGGAACGTACTCTCAGTGTTGGAGGGCACCCTAGCTCAGGAAGGAGATGTAGGGGAGACTGTGGTTCCGGCAGGGCTGCCCCTCCAAGGTGAGTATTATGTGGTCCAGTGTCTGATGCGCCCGCTCTAGACGTTCGGGGACTCCTCATCCTACCCCGAGCTGGCAAGAGCTTTCTGTTGCTTTTACTGCACTCTCTAGTCCTTGCCCACCAGGGATCGGCTTCCCAGAAAAGGCAGCGTGGGGTTGTGGAAAGAAAGTGGAGCAGAAAAGCGCCATTTGAATCCTGGCTCTGCCCGTCCCGGCCATGAGACCTGAGACAAGTCACTCAGGTTATAAACATTCTTACCTCCAGCAGGAAGTAATCCCCCTCTCTGGGAACTGTTCCTGCCTGTGAGCTCAGCAGACTTGCTCTCAAGGAACAGTGGAGATTCCAGATCCCCAGGGCAAATAAAACAGAGCGTGGCAGGTCCTCGCTCTCAAAGGCCGTGCAGGGCGATTTTCCTCTTCCCCACTCCAAGACTCTCACACATCACACACATGCAGGCACACACGTCCATGCACACACACACCCATGCACACACATGCATACAGTCCATGCACACACACGCCCATGCACACGCACATACATACACGCTCACACACACACACACGCACACGCTTCAGCAATCCTTGGACTAAGAATATGAGAACAGACAATGCCTGTTTTTGGAAAGCCAGTTTCTAAATCGTTAGAGGAGGTTCAGGGATAACGAACATTGGAAATAGCAGGGGTTGGGGCCTCTCAGAGATGGGGAGTCAGAGGTGACCCCCCTGGGTCTTCTTGGTAACCTGGGGCCTCCCCAATCCCTGCACACTTGAAATGCCACCCGTCTAACTCTAGTGGGGAGATCTTAGCTTGGGGTGGACAGGACAGTTGTTCAGGATGCTCAGAAAACATTCGTGCCCTGGCTCCCAGGTGGACCATGGCAGATTCCAGTGCAGGTGGCTACACTTATAGGAAGACTGAGGCAGAGTCTCAGGAGGCTGGAGTTGAGAAGCTTGTGTACCAAAAGACTGTTTTCTGAGTAGCGCATTCTCTTGTCATCATCTCTTTATCATCAATAACATTCCTTTTGAAAAGTGTTATGCTTGAAAGCCAGGACGCCCTCAGAGGCCCAGATCACCCCACCTTCACAGTGAGGCTCCGTCTTGCTGGGCTGGGCTGGGGAGGTGGGGCAGCCCACAGGAAGGGCAGGCGGGCAGCCAGTGGGCGAGGGATGGTGGAGCTGGACAACAGGAGCCAGGAGTGAAGGGCAGGGCAGCCGGGAGGGGTTTCCGCTGGGCTGGACAGCTTCATCTCTGCCAACCCGGACGAGGCAGGTGCCAGACCCCATTCCTGCTCTCTCTGTGGCTCGAGAGAGAGGGTGGAGCCGTCGGGTCTCGCTGCACCAGCCAGGGGCAGAAATCAATGCATCGAGCTGGGCTCTGGGATCCAGAGAGCAGGGGAGGGTGGGCTCTGACCCATTCTGGTCAAGGACTTAGCCTCGGGAGAAACTCAGGAGCCCCCACTTTAGTTCATCAACCTGGAAGAAGTCCCTCCCAGAAGATCTGGGCCAGGCCCCTCTCACTCTCGGTAAAGGTGAGGCCTCAACTGCACCCACCCACATCCCCTCCCCCTGGGCTCTAGACCCCACCCTCCTCTCTCTGTTCCCTCGGTTTTAGAACACTCCTCTGCACTAACTCAACGAGACTGCGACCTAGCTCTCTGCCTTAGTTTCTCCTAGTGTCAAGGTGGGCACCAGGTCTGCTGTGTGTCTCCTTGGAACTCTGGGAAGGGAAAAATTACAGTTGGAAGTTGGAAAGAAGCTATAAAAGCAGCCTTCCAGCGAGGTGAACCTAGAGACCTGAGGCCACTTGAGAAGGGGAATTAAAGGAAGGAAGTGATGGGGCAGCCAGGTGCCCACCTCAGCATCTCCAGTCTCCACCCCCAGGTTTGGGCTGGCTGTGCAGGGGGCTGGGCTGCCTGTTGAGGGCCCATGCAGCAGTGCACTGAGGAGCGTCCATCTGCTCTGTGCCCAGCCCTGCCATCTTGGTTCACTTTGACCCTGGGGCGGGCCGCGGTCACAGTCACCTTGGAGCCTCCCTAAAGGCCTATCACCCTCCGCAGAGCATGCCGGGAACATTCTTTAACAAAGAGCATGAAAACCCCATGTTACCCCACGGGCCCCTATCCAAGACTTTTGCCCTCTTCGCTGGAGAGCCAGCCCACCCCAAAATGGGAGAGGGGGAGGGGTAGGAGCCTAAGCTGCCTCTCCCCTCTCCTCTTCCAGGCCCTTCCTTTGCAGCCGGCTCGCCATGGCACTCCAGCCAGGATGCTGCCAAGCGTGCTCCGTGCCAGGGCGGAGGCTGCGCCTGGGGATTGGGGGAAGGGGGTGGGGACCCTCTGGGCTGGCGGCTGCCAAGGGTCCTGGAGCCCCTTGCCTGCCCTTTGGAGGGCCTAAAACTTCCCAGGAGAGGAATGACTAGCTCTGCTGGGTGGTAGGCGATGTGGGGGAGGGTGCCGGATCTGTCCCCCTCGGGGGCCCTCAGGCAGCACAATAGCCCCTGGGGCTGCCACTCTCTGGCTTAAGTGGTTGCCCGGGCAACAGCTGGGGCCAGCTTCCACCAATCCATGGCAGAGGCTTGGTGGGGGGAGGGAAGCCAGCTGGGAAGGGGGTGCTCTCCCCTTGCTGGATCCTATATAAGGAGGAGAGATGTGAGCGGAGTGGTCTGGGCTTCGCTGTCCTTCCAGCAGACTCGGAGCTGGGGCACAAAGATGCTTAGGCTGGGCTATGCCAAGCCTGGGTCCTGGGGCAGCTTCTGGGCCATCCTGACCTTGGTGGGCCTGGCCACTCGTGCAGGTGAGTGGGCAGTGGGCAGGGTGAGGAGCAGGGAGGAGGGGCAGGGCCTTCCAGCCCCAGCTACACATGGCTGGCAGGAGGCGGTGTCCAGCTGGCCAGGACAGACTTGACTGGATCAAACCGCTCATGGACACTTCTCCCCGGAGGGAGAAGGGCAGCCTGCCTCGGACAGGAGGGGGGTTGGGCCGGCAGGCAGGGGTCTTCATGACAAGAACACCCTTTCACTGTCCATTGTCCTAGGCAGCTGAACCCAGGCAGAAGCCGAATGGGGTGCCATCAGCATTCAGGTCCTTCAAAGTGACAGCTTGGGGAGGCGGGGCTGAGAAAGTGACCACCTGCTCCTCTCGCCCTCCCTTTCTCCCTCTGTCTCCCTCTCTTACACATGCAGATGCTCTGTTCTTGTGTGAGTCTTCTCTCCAAAAGTCCACACGTGCCACAGGCGTGCATGTGTGCATGCATACGTGCATGTATGTGTGTGTGTGCGTGTGTGCATGCATGTCAGATATCCCCTTGCCTCCCTCTGTGAGGTTCCTTACACCGTTCTCAGCTTGCGGAAGCTGATGGTAGCATTGTCTGTCACTGAGTTTTCTGTAACTGAGTGCATGTCCCCATCTGACCCTCACGGCGTCCCTGGAAACATGGCAGAAGGACCCAGCCTGGCCAGCCTGGAAGGGGATGCCTACCTCGACATGCAGTGACTGCAAGAGTCCCATTCCAGCACCAGGTGTACTTTCTCTGGTCCCCTCAGGCTGCCGGATGAGTGTGGACTTCTGTCTCACAGATCGGGACTCAGGGGGGCAGCTGGGTCTGGAAACAGCTTCCCTTCCATGCCTGCAGCTTCGGCTCATGCTCCACCCCTCTCTCCTGCCACTCAGTGCTCCAGTCCCCTACTCCTCCCCCTGCTCCCAGCACGCCAAGCTCATCCTCTTCAGCCTTTGCAGGGCTGGTTCTCTGCCTGGATGCTCGTTCTCCGGCTGGTTCCTTGTCACTTCTTCAGGGAACCTGTTCCTGGTTCCTGCACCTAAAGTAGCCTCCACCCCCATTACTGTCACCTCCCTGATTTAGCACAATCTGAAACGACAGTTCTTATTTGTGTACTGCACGTGTCCTTTCAGGAGCATCAGGACCCGGCTTGTTTTGTTCACTGCCATATTCTGAGCTCCTGAGAGAGTGTCTGGCAGGCAGTAGATGCTCAATAAATATTAGTGAAGGCACCACTTCTGACAACTCCTCCAGGGGGTTAGGTAGACGATTCTTCAGGAAGTGAGCAGTGGGGACCAAGAGGTTCCTCAACCCTCAGCCTGGGGATCTGGCATCATGCAGACCAGTTCTCGGCATCCTGTCCCACGCTGGTTCATGACTTCTCCCTGCCAGGAATCCACCCCCTTCCAGGACCATCCTCTCAGGGTCCGCTCAGGGTCAGGTTCACAACCTTCCCCATTGGGACATGCTTGTGTGCACACACACTCATCCACATACTTCATGGGCACAAACAGGTGCTCACACAGCCTCCCCAGGCCCTCCTGCCCTCTGCCCACACCCAAGCACACCCGTCTCCAGCTGGTCCCTCTGTGCCCCTAGATTACGGCCCTGAGCCTGGGTGTCTTTTCAAGCTGTGCTGTGTTCCTGCTGCAGCCCAGAAAGCTGACGGTGGCGGGGAGGCAGCGGGCACCTCCATCAACCACTCCCAGATGCTGCTCCAACGCTTGCAGGAGCTGCTGAGGCAGGGCAATGCCAGCGACGTGGTTCTGCGGGTGCAGGCTGCAGGCACCGACGAGGTCCGAGTCTTCCACGCCCACCGCCTGCTGCTGGGACTGCACAGTGAGCTGTTCCGGGAGCTGCTGAGTAACCAGAGCGAGGTGGTGCTGGTGGAGCCCCGGGACTGCGCCGCCGTCTTTGACAAGTTCATCAGGTGGGGAGGGGATAGGCTGGGGGCGGGGGGGAGCTTCATCTCTTCCCAAACCCCTGGCTCCTCCACTCCCAAGGTCAGGGAAGCCCTGGCCCCTTAGAGGACCTGATGTCCATTCTCCAAAGGTCATTAGGATGCTGGTACCACCACCTCCTTCATCCCTTCTCCCACCGCCTTCTGGCAAAAATGCAGCACGACTCCCCTGCCCTTGCCTATAAGCTCTGCATGGTTGGAGGTCAGTTACCAAATGCTCTCAGAGCTGTTTCCAAATGGCGGCCAGGAGAGCTTTCAAAAACTAGATTCCTGGATTGTCAATTTCAGGTTTGGGGTTGGGCCCAGCAGTTGTTTTTCATTTTAAGGCCTCCACGTGATTTTGATGTCTGGCCTGGTTTTGAACCACAGAGCTAGGGAGCTGAAACAGTTAGCTAGCCCACCCAGCCCCCCTTCCTGCCAATGCACTGCACAGGGGGCACCATTCACACTGTAGTCTGAGAAAGTAACTCTGTTTTAATGGCTTAGACAAGATGGCTGCAGAATTCCAGTCATCACTTCCAAGCTCCAAGCAACAGGAAGAGGGATAGAACAGAAGGGCAAAAGGGTCCCCCCGACCCCAGAGTTCTATTTAACCAGCCTTCCCCCAATCCCATATTGTGCCTCCACTCATATCTCACTGGCTAGATTTAGTCCCATGGCCACATCCGCAATCAGGGAGCCTTGAAAACATCTTTCATTCCCAGAGGCAAACATGGGGCCGCACCGCAGGAGAAAGGGGAGACACAGGTGTCAGGGCAGGTATCTGGCAGTTGCTGCCATTACCCCATTGAGCGTGTACCAGTAGGGACTGGCAGGAAGGGTGAGCAGAGGGACAGCAGAAGACAGAGGCAGAGAGGGAGCCAGCAAGAGTGATAAGGGATAATGAGAGGGGAAGACAGTGAGAAAGATGAGACAGCAAGAAGTGGGGAGGGGAGAACGGGATCACCCTGCGTGGACCGCCTACTTTGTGGCAAGGACCGCTCATCCTCCTCCAGTTGTCACAATAACCCTGTTAGTCCCCGTTTCCTAGATGATTAGCTTAAGGTTCAGTGAAGGTGAGCGACTTGTCCATTCTCATAGCAAGGAGGTGTAGGACATGGATCCGAACTCAGACTGTAAACCCCACAACGGCAGGAGCCGCGTCTGTCTGGTTCCAGCACGCAGCTCGGCACCTCGTGGACGCTCAATAAATACATGCTATTTCCATGTCCCCGCGAGAACGGGACAGAAGAGGCTGTGAAGTAGGATGGGCATGGGAGGGTCCTCGAGAGGAAAAGACAGGCAGCCTCGAGGCCGCTCCTCTCTTTGTGCCCCGACCACGAAGCTCTCCACCCAAGGCCAGGTGCCCTCTGGACACAGAAAGCGGCTCTGGGTGGGGTGTGGGTGGTGGGGTGTGGGTGGGGGTGTGTGGCGAGGCGGCTCCGCCCTGACCCCGCCCCACCCTTCGCCTTTCCCTCAGGTACCTCTACTGCGGTGAGCTGACCGTGCTGCTGGCTCAGGCCATCCCCCTGCACAGGCTGGCCACCAAGTACGGCGTGGCGTCCCTGCAGCGGGGCGTGGCCGACTACATGCGCGCGCACCTGGCAGGCGGCGCGGGCCCGGCGGTGGGCTGGTACCACTATGCGGTGAGCACCGGCGACGAGGCCCTGCGCGAGAGCTGCCTGCAGTTCCTGGCCTGGAACCTGTCGGCCGTGGCGGGGAGCGCCGAGTGGGGCGCCGTGAGCCCCGAGCTGCTGGCGCAGCTCCTGCCGCGCTCGGACCTGGTGCTGCAGGACGAGCTGGAGCTGTTCCACGCGCTGGAGGCGTGGCTGGGCCGCGCGCGGCCGCCCCCCGCCGTGGCCGAGCGGGCGCTGCGCGCCATCCGCTACCCCATGATCCCGCCGGCGCAGCTGTTCCAGCTGCAGGCGCGCTCGGCCGCCCTAGCGCGCCACGGCGACGCGGTGGCCGACCTCCTGCTGCAGGCCTACCAGTTCCACGCCGCCTCGCCGCTGCACTACGCCAAGTTCTTCGACCTCAATGGCAGCGCCTTCCTGCCCCGCAACTACCTCGCGCCCGCCTGGGGCGCCCCGTGGGTCATCAACAACCCGGCCCGCGACGACCGCAGCACCAGCTTCCAGACGCAGCTGGGCCCGAGCGGCCACGACTCGGGTCGCCGGGTCACTTGGAATGTGCTCTTCTCGCCGCGCTGGCTGCCCGTCAGCCTGCGGCCCGTCTACGCGGACGCCGCGGGCACCGCGCTGCCCGCCGCGCGTCCCGAGGATGGCCGGCCGCGGCTCGTGGTCACGCCGGCCAGCAGCGGCGGCGACGCGGCGGGCGTGAGCTTCCAGAAGACGGTGCTGGTGGGGGCGCGCCAGCACGGCCGCCTGCTGGTGCGCCACGCCTACAGCTTCCACCAGAGCAGCGAGGAGGCGGGCGACTTCCTGGCGCACGCAGACCTGCAGCGGCGCAACTCCGAGTACCTGGTGGAGAACGCCCTGCACCTCCACCTCATCGTCAAGCCCGTCTACCACACCCTCATCCGGACCCCCAAGTAGACGAGGGGGGCCGGGGGCCGGGGCGGGGCGGGGGGAGCTCGGACGCCTCCGGGCTGGGGAATAAAGGTGTGGCATAGATGGCCTGGGAGGAGCCGGTGGAGTAGAGGTGCCTACGCTGGCCTCCAGGTTGGCCAGGCACTGGCGACGTCGGAGTTGGGTGGAATCCAAGCGAGGGGCGCTAGACCAGATGTCTGCTTTCAGGACGAGATTTCGCGGCTGATTTGAAGGCAACGCTCTTGGTTGAATAAAGCGATGCTCGCAGAGACCGGGGGATGACTGAACCACCTAAATAAGACCAGCCCAAGGACGGTTCCACAGGTCTAGGGGTTCCCCGTCTTTCATTAGGTTTTCTGCGAGGACCCCGACCCCGACGCAGAACAGGGCAGGGAAGAGTACCCAGTGGTCAGCGCTACCCCCCAGCCTGGGAAGCCCCTGGAATCCAGTACCAGGGGGTTCCTCACTTTGAAGCCGAGGGGCTTAGCTCTTAGCTGGGCAGTTTCTGAGCGCCAACTTCCAAGGGGTAACCACCTCATTTGGGTAGTGAGGCTTTCTGCCCTCTGGGCCACCCCAAGTCTCTGACCTCTGCTGTGGGTGGTGGGGGGGGCGGGGTCGTGGGCAGCGTGATGGGGCATGAATGGACCTTGCCAGCCCCATCCACCGTTCCTGGGGGCAGGGGCTCAGGGTCTAGAGAAAAACCCCTTCCTGCCGGGGTGTGTGGGTTCGTGCTGTGCAACCAGTGTGTGTAGGGGGGGAGTTGGGTTGAATCTTCACAGCCCCCCCCCCCCATATTCCAGACAAAGTCTAGTTTCCAACACAGCTGTCAAGACCCAAATGGGATTTTATTGTTAAAAAGGAGGAGAAAAAGCCACTACTAAGTAACAAAACCAGATTCCCTTCCCCACCCCAACCATAGTATGGGAAGTGCCGTTGGCCCCTTCCCCAACCCCCCTCCGGGATGCCCATGCCCCAGGTGTGGGCCCAGGAGCCCTCTCCAGCCAACAACTGCCCCCATCCCGAGACCGAGCCTGGCCGCAGGTCCGTGCAGGGTTTCGGCAACAGGGTCTGTCCAGGGCTGGGAGGCCAGGGAGCCCTTTCATCCTGGCTGTGCCTCCTGGCTCACCTCCCTCGCCGCGTGGCACTGCAAGCTTGGAAGGGTGGGGCAGGCACCCTCACAATTCCTGGGGTTCAGGAGCCCTGCCCTTCTGAGGACCTGAGCTCCCGCTCCCAGGTCACTGCCATCTGCCCAGCCTCTATCTCCCACTTCCTGCTAGAGCTCATTCAGTCCTGGGAGCAGGACGGCCAGTTCCAGGCAGGCCCCTCAGTTACGCCGGGGGAGTCCATCTTTGCCATGGGTACTTGTGCCGTGGGGTAGGCGGGGCCCATGGGTAGCCCGCCGGGAAACACCAGCTGGGTTGGAGGGAACAGCAAGGGGTGAGGAGTCCCCAGGGCCTGCAACAGGGGAAGGGCCAGAAGCAAAGGTTTAGGAATACCTTCCTGTCCCCTCTCTGATCACCCAGTGGCCTTGAACTCCTTAACAGCACAACTTCAAGATGCCAGTCCCACAAGTATTCTTCGAGAACCCCGTTTCCAGCAAGGGGCAGCTATAGGGGCAGGGAGCTCCACATGCCTCCTCCCTGGGCTGGCCAAGGCCTCCCCTTCCCCATTGCCCCATTGCCTCCCTTGCGGGTACTGACCCGTATTCTGGCTCGGAGGGAGTTTGACCTTGGCCAAAGGCAGTGTGACCTTTCCTAGATGCCGAATACCAGGGGCTGGGTGCTCGCACACTGGCATCCTGTGGCCCGAGATGCCCTCCATGGGACGGGGCCCCAGGAGGTGAGTCTTGGGGCGGGAGAGCTGTGTTGGTTGGAAACAGTGAGGTGAGGCGGGAGCATGAGGATCTTATACAGGGATCTCCCCCGGCTATGATGCCAGCCTGGGGCACAGAGGCATGGAGGGTGGTGCAGGGCTGGTGCAGGTACCTCTGGAGGAATCCAGCCCTCAGGCCCCCACCCACAACAAAGGCGCTCAGACACCCTACCCCCTGCCCCTGGCCTCACCCCTTGCCCTGTGACCTCAAAGGACCGGGACCTCCGCTTCCTTCTCTTCGCCTCCAGCGACTCCTCCCGTTTCTTGCCCAGGCTTTTCTTCTGGCCATGCAGCCAGGGCCCAGGGCCGTTGCCACGATGCTTGGCTGCCTGAGATGGGGCCTCGCCCGTGCTGCTAGACAGGTTGTCCTCGCTGGCAGCGTGCTGCAGCGTGGGGCTGGGCGGCCGCTTGCAGGCCAGCGGGCCAGAGGGCCGAGAATCATCAGCCTCGCTCAGCGAGTGCAAGGACAGGCTGCTGCGCTCCATCGCGGGAGCCAGCAGGTGGCGCCCCTCAGTGCCCAGGGCCCGCGAGCGCCGCCGGGCGGCCTTCACTGAGATGCACTTGGTGCTGGTCAGGATCTCCTTCCTTTCTGCAGCGGGACAGGGGGAGCATCCAACCCGGGGTCAACGTCACATATTCCTCCCCTTCCTGCATGTCCACTACCCCTCTGCCAAGGCAGAAATGAGAAGGGGCCAGAACGCCCAGGTTTTGATCCCAGCATCCCCACCTGCTTGCTTGCTATTTAAGAAACTCGGGGCGAGTTTCTGAGCCTTATTTCCTGTGTAAACTGGGGGTGGTAAAACTAACCCCACAGGGTTACCATGAGGATAACTGAGAGAACGGGCTTAGCCTATGGCCAGGGGCCTGGGATTCGGTCTCCATCTGCTATTACAAGTGTTACTGAGTGGGAAGGGGGGACATGATCCTAAGTGCCATGTGTTCATTCTGATTCCTGACTGTGCCCCAGCTCTCTGTGTGTCCTCGAGCAGGTTGTTAATCCTCTCTGGGCGTTGGTGCCTCCCTTTCTAGAATGGGTAGCACCATGCATGGGTGTTCAGCAGCGCAGAGGGCAGGAACGGGCTTTGGGCTGGGTGATCTGAGCAGTTTAGACAATGCCGGGCTCAGGCCACGGGGCAGGAAGGGGGCACACCTTTGTGGGACAAGGGGATCTCTGACAGATTCTCGCTGCTGTTGGGGGAAGAGTTGATCCGGCTGCTCAGGCTGACCAGGCTGTCCTGAGTGGGGGCCTGTGGGACGAGGTGGTTGGGAAGAGAAAGGCATTGAACACAGCAGGGACCCCATGCCCCACTCGGCAGAGACGGTGGGGCATCAGGGGTGGTGGCCGTTTTGGAAAGGCTCCATCCCAACCATTGGGTGTCCACCTGTGCTCCCACCCCCACCAGTGGAGCCCATGGGGCCCGTGGGTGCTCAGAGCTCACCTCCTGGGTCACCAGGCTGCCCATCTGGATGGGGGGCGGGGTGGGCACAGAGGAGCTCTTCACCTGCCAGGCCCGGGGACTGGCCTTGAACACGCGGTTGGCTTCACTGAGGTTGGCAGAGGAGGATGGGTGGTTGTTGACCAGGTTGGCCCCACTGAGGTCCCACCCCCACCCCAGGGGACAGCTGTTTGTGTGAAGGGAAAGAGAACCCAGGAGTCCTGGCTCCAGACCTGTGCCACCTCCTCCCTTTCGTTCCTGCTCCATCTGCCCCAGTTAGCCCTAATCTGGGTTGGCATCGCTGGGACATGGTGCGGCGTCTGGGGCTCAGGCAGCGGGACTGGCTGGAAGTGGCTCCTGGTCTCACCTTTCTGGGCTGAGCGGAGGGAAGATGCTGTTCTGCAGGCGCTGGGCCTCAGAGCTCTGTGTCTTCACGCTCTCTGGGTCAGACTCCGGGGTCAGTGTGGTCCCTGCTGGGGTAATTTTGGGCAAGGAGCTGTCCTGGGGAGGGGAAGTGGGGCATCGGGGGGTCAGTCAGAAGACTTGGTCCTGGCCCAGGTAACAGCACAGAGTGACAAAGGCACACAGGGTGACCAGAGCTATAAGGCAGGCTGGGAGTCCAGGGAGGGCCGTGCATTTGTGTTCCAGGTCGCAAGGGGTAAACTGTGGTTTGCTAAGCATCTCCAGTGGCACCGCCTGATGGCCTGGTCTCCTGGGAGGGCATCTGGGGCCATTTGTGATATCTGATAGCCAAACCTGATGCTCAGACTCTGGGTGGAGACAAGTGCCAGAGAAGAACGCCCTGGGATGGAGACCTTACTCAGGCTTGGCAAGACTTTGGGTGGGGTAAGAAGGAAAGGGAGTCAACTCTTCGGGATGCCAGCCAGCTGGGTCCCATCTCCATCCCAGCCATCTGGCAGGCATTGCCTTGGGCATCAGCCCCTCCCTCAGCACAAGTGCACCTGTCCCTGCCCAGGCATGCTCAGGCTCCCACCTGCAAGGCCCTAGAGGCCACCCGGTCCATGATGGTGGCCCGCTCCAGGCTGCCCTCCTCCAGCTCCCGCAGGTACACTTCGTAGAGCTCCTCCAGGTGCTGAGGGACCGCCAGGTTGTAGTCTGCTGGGGGAGGGGCAGGGCTCAGCGCGTGCCCTCGGACCCTCCGCTGGTCCATAGGGCCCCTGGGTGGCTCCGGCGCTGGAGGCGCGGGCCCTACCGTCAATGATCTGCCGTTGGCCCTGGATGATCTCGTCGCAGAGGCTGCGGTGCTGCTCCAGGCGGCGCACGGCCTCGCGGCGGTGGCGGAGCGCGCCATCCCGGAGCAGCGCGTGCGACTGCATCTCGGTGTTCTCCACCTCCAGCTCGTGCACGCGGCACAGCAGGCTCAGCACCTCGCGCTGCTCCTCGGAGCCGATGCGCCGCGGCAGCGTCTCCTCCAGGCGCCGGCCCCGCGCGCGCAGCTCGCGGCAGCGCTGCTCCAGGGCCAGCTGGGGGCGGCACCGGGTAAGCGCCAGGCAGCAGGCGAGGGGCCGCTCCGCCGCCCAGCCTGTCCTCGCCCCCTCCAGTCCCGGACTCCAGGCTCCGGACTGAAGCTCCATTCCCAGTCCAACCCTCGAAGGTGTATCTTGGACCTTGCAATCAGGGGCTGCTCCTACGTGGCCCCTCTGTACCCACAATCTTGCCTCCCCGACCACAATCTACCCCTGGAACCAGCTCCGTGGATATCTGCTCAAGCCCAGCCCATCTGATGCCCTCGGGGCTCACGGTACCCTGAAGCCCCCTGGTTTGGGTATGCTCCCAAACAGAAGGCAAAGATCTGTTATCTGGAAAGCCCTAGTTATAATATTGGCTACCATTTTTTGAGTCCTTAGTATGTGAAAAGCATTTATTTGATCTTCCTAACACCCCCATCCCCCCCCCCCCCACACACACACAAGGGCTGCACTACTCCCATTTTACAAATGAGTAAGGGAGGTGCAAAGAGGTTAAGGAACTTAGCAAGGTCACCCAAGATTGGTGGCCTGAGTTCCCAGGTCTCACGCCTCCCCACCCTGCCCTCAGCCCCAGCCAGAAGGCTCGGGCCTCCCAAACCCACTCTTCCTGCCCCCCAACCCCTGGGCACCTTCTGCTTCCGCATCTTCTTCTGCTCGCCCACCAGGGCGGCGATGCTCTCCCGGGCTGAGGCCACCTCGGGCGGCTCCAGGATGTCTGGCTGGTCATCGCCCATGTCGGAGTCCTTCTCACTGTCGTCCTTGGTGTAGGACTCCTTCCGCTGCTCCTCCCGCCATTTGAGGGCCCGGCGTGACTTCTCGTGCTCCCAGCTGCCGCAGCCCCACCCCCAGGGAGACACGGGATTCAGGCCACGGGGGACAGGACACAGCGTGCAGTTACAGGCCCAGGCCCAGGTGTGGGCCCTGGAGGGTCCTGGGCAGGGGGTGCTCACCCGGCAATGGTGAGCAGGTGGCGGGAGGTGTCGATCTGGACTTCCATGGCGTGGTTCTCCAGCTCCAGCAGGCGTCTCCGCACGTCCATCTGCTCCTGGAAAGCGCTGACGAGTTGCTCCCGCAGCTGTCCCATGTCAGCCTGCTCACCTGGCCCGCTGTGCAGCTGGACCTCGGCTGCCCAGCGGATGGGGAATGGGGAGGTCAGTGGAGGAGGGAGGGTCAGGCCAGGAGAGTCTGGATCCATGTGGGGCTCTCCCTTCTCTTTCTTCCCAAACCACTTCCCATCCAAGCACCTCCTCCAGAAAGACCTCCTAGATTACTTCCTCCTCCCACACCCCACTTCCACATTGAGTCTTCAGGCTGTGGCCCAAAGGTGATTCCCAGCTCCTCTGTACGAAATGGCTTCCGCTAGCCCTTATAGCACCTTTGTGTTAACCAGCAAAAGGTACCCCTTAGACACTTTACCGCCATCTGTTGGAAAACCATCCATAGCAAATATGCAGGTCTATGAGAGACTGGTGGTCCTTCCGGTGATCCGGGTATGGCCTCACAGCCCTGTATGGCAGCTCTGACAGTGATGCCCTACACAGCTCAAGTGTCTATCACTTATGTGATCCCCCCAATCTTCATGTCAACTCCCTGAAGCAGAGATTGCGATTCCATTTTACAGCTGAGAGACAGAAGACTCAGGGCAGTTGAGTGACTAGCCCAAGGCTACCCAGCCAGAAAGAGCCTGAGTCTGGACTTGAACCCAGCACCGCCTGACCACAGAGCAATCTGAGACAGCCTGGAAGGGCTGCAGGAGACAGGCTCCCACCACACAGACCCACACACACACACCTTGGACGTGGCGGATGTCGCCCCGCTCCAGCCGGCCCCGGGCCTGGCCCCGCCCCCCCTGCTCATCGATCTTGCACTTGAGCCGCTGGATCTCGCCCCTCAGGTCGGCGATGATGCTGGTGTACTGGGCGATGTGGTAGGAGACGTTGAGCAGGTTCTGCTTCACCTGCGGGGTGCACAGGATGGGGGCAGAGCGGGGACTGTCGCCCCAGGCGATGGGGCCTGCCTGCGGGGTCTTTTTCTTTCTCCTCCAACCCCTTTCTGGATGACAGTAATGCCCTCCTTGTCTCTAACCCCACAACCTATCACACTACATGCCTCCACCAGATCCATACTCCTAAAATGCTGCTGCCCCTGCTCATCAACCAGCAGTGGCTCCCTATGGCTTGGAGGAATATCCTAATTCCTTCACCTAGTGTTGAAGGTCCACTGATCTCTCTCTCTGGATTTTCTGTGGCTCGCTGCTTTGTCATGAACATTCTGCTCTAGCCGAGGAAACATCCTGCTCCACCGCCACCCCCCCCCAACCCCCCTGCTACAGACACCATCTCCTTTCTGACTTTGGAACCTCTACCCTTACTGCACCCCAACTTCTGGAATGTCCTCTCCATCCTTCAGCATCCTGCTGAAGTCCCCAAAGAGCTCCCTGGGAGCCCACCAGCCCACCTAGTGTTGATATCATTTACTTGCTATTAGTAACATTTTGTACTATCAGTTAACTGTTTCATGGACATGTCTTCTTCCCCATTAAGTTCCTTGAATGTTGGAATAAAACATAAAGGACCTGAAAGAGCTGCTGGCAAAGTGCCGTGCTGGGAGAATGTTCCTTAAGTTCTGTCTACACTTATCCATTCCCGCCCCTCCACACATACAGGCGGAGAGACTTCCTGTTGGAGAGCAGGGATTCCAGCACATTTACTGGGAAACCAGGCAGCCCCGGTTCTAAGCTCAGCGCCATCACTGCCCAGCCGGGAAGTCACTTAACTTCCTTCAGCCTCATTTTTCTCCACCGCAAAGTGGGGATCAAGTGAGATGACATGTTACAGGGCTCAGGGTAGGTGCCCAATAAGGGTCACCTCTATTCTGACCATCTGATTAGGTGCTTTGAGAATGTAAACGTCTGAACGAGCATCTGAGGATGAAAACAGGAAGATGGCGGGGCATGGGGCCGGGGACCACAGACACTGAACTGTACACGAAGGGGACCCTCAGCAGCTGTGGGCTTCCTGGCAGGCAAGCAGGGGCTGAAGGTGCAGGGAAGGGCACAGGGGGACAGTCGACTGGGGAAAGAGGCCAGTGCAATGGTGGCTGGTTCCAGAGAGAGTGGGGAGGGATGGCAGGGCCTGGAATCAGTCCAGGGGCTCCAATCTTGGCCGAGGAAGGCATGCCCTGGGGGGACAGACAGGGCCCTCACCCTGGTCTTGATGTTCTTGGCCCGGCCGGCGTAGGTCAGGGTGTTCCGGGACTCCTCAAAGGCGCTGCTCGCTGGACTGATGTGGGCGATCATCACCGTGCGGCTGTTCCCGCCCAGGGAGTCCTGACCGGAGGGGGCGGGGCAGTGTCAGCCGGGGACTGTCCCCGGACCCTGCTCTTGCAGGCTGTTCATGACGCCCTCCATGGCGTGCCTTCCCTCTCTCGCTGTCTCTCTCTCTCTACTCACATACACATGCACACACACACACACGCACTCACACTCTCACAGGTCCTGGTGCTGAGCATCACGTGGACACCCCTGAGTCCGGATTTCCCCTCCCCCTCTCCTGCCCCTCCTTCCCACTTCCAGTTTCTTCTCCAGAGTTTGCATCTGAAAATTTCAAGCATCCGGGTCAGGGCCTCCTACTTTCTCTTTCCCTCCCCTCATGCATGAGAACCAGGAAGGGGAGCCCTATGGTTGACTGGGAGCCAGAGGGGAAAGAGCCCATGGGGCCCGGTGCCCCCTGCCATCTCCTCTGGCCCCCCAGGTCCCGCTACCCCATTTCTGACTGCTGGTGGCACTCCTTGGCTGGAGTCAGGATGGGGGATGGGAACCTCTGTATGAAGGTTGACTTTGGTCTGTGGCCACCCCCTGCCTTGCCCTGGGCTTGACTGTGCCCCGGGGCCATGATGCAGCTGAGTGACCGTCAGTACGATCCTTCACCTCTCTAACCATCAGCTTCCTCACTTTTTAAAACGGCAGTAACTGTGCAACCGTCCCACCACCCAGCTGGTGGGTGCAGTGGTGATGGCAGGCCGACAGCGGGCGGTAAGTAGATGACGGCTGTGATATTGGGCCAGACAGACCTCTGTTTAAATCCCACTGCCAGCACTTAGCCTCTTTGTGCCTCAGTTTCCTCTTCTGCAAATGGCCATAGTCATCCCCCTAACCCACAGAGTTGCTGACAGGATGAAAAGAGCTGAGGGGGGGGCGGTGAAGCGCTGAACACAGACTGCAGCCAGTAGTGAGCCCCCAGACCCTGGGCTCTGAGCTGAGGCCAACTGTGCACCTGAACCCCCAACTCCAGAGGATCCGGGTTCCCTCAGACCCACAGCCCGGGGGTGTCAGGTGCAGCTCCTTTCCCTCCCTGCCACCCAGTCTCTGCCGAGGGTCCCCAGGTAACACACGATACACCCAGACAAATCTGAATTTCAGATACACAACGACTGATTCTTTCAGTATAAGTATGTTCCAAACACAGCATGGGATGTACTTATACTAGGACAAATTCTGTTGTTCACCTGAAATTCAGGTTTAGTGGGGTACCCGTATTTTCACTTGCTAAACCCGGCAGCCCCGTCCCCGGGGCACAGTGCTCAGGCCTGGCCACGGTGGTACCTTCAGGAGCCGGGTGAGCTTGCTGTCGCGATAGTTGATGTACTTGTTGCTGCTCTTGTCGCTCAGCGCATTGATGCAGTTGCCCAGCGCCAGCAGGGAGCGGTTGATGTGGGCCCCCTCTTTCATGCGCTGCCCACGGTTCTGTGTCTGGGGGGCGAGCAGTGGGCGTAACTGTGGCCTTATGGGGCAGGGGACGGGTCTCACCATCAACACCGGGGTTATCCCTGGTTATAACCCTTCCCTCTCCCTCAGGGCTGTGACATGTAGGCATGACTCCAGGGGGCCTTGTCCCACCCTCCCCCCGGGGTGGTGAGGGCATTTGAGAAGCTAAGAGACCTGGAAGGCTCTGAACAGAGTGAGGACTGAAGACTGAGGCTTCGAGAGCGGGGCTGAGCCTGGCTGTGCCCCACAGGGCTGCACCTTGCCGCTTAGTGCACAGGCCGAGAGGGATGCGGAGGGAGGGGGGCGCCCCAGGCCTCAGGGATGGGGGAGGGAAGTGTGTGTGAGGGAGAGAATATGTGAGGAAATAGGTGTATGTGAGTGTGTGAGAGAGAGAGTGGGAGAATGAGTGTGTGTGGTGTGAGAGTGTGTACGTGAGTGGAGAACACCTGTATGCATGTGCGTGTGAGGGTGTGAGTGTGTATGTGGTTCCTCTCCTTGGGCCTACAGGACAGTGTCAGGCCGAGGAGGTGTCTGCCCAGCCCTCCACAGCGGGGACCCGCTGGCTCACCCTTTGCCCTGTGGCTCCCCCCTGCCCCTCCAGGGAGCCCTCAGGCCTGACTGCGAGAGAGGGGTGTGCTTCTCGAACCCCACCCTGTTCAAACTCAGCCCCACATGTTCAAACAGGAAACCCTGTTAATCCTCCCGGCTGCTGTCCTGTTCCGTGCATTTTCTTCTGGGCCAACAGTGACATCACCCAGCCTCATCGCTCAGGTGACCACGAAACCTCCAAGTTTGCCTGCAGAAGGGGGGCTGGACCAAGGCCAGAGCCAGGCAGCAGGCTCCGCGCTGGGGGACAAAGGCTGCGAGAGATGGCGGATGGACCTTCTTCTCTCCTCGATGATTTTGGCAGGGCCCTTGCCCTACCCCAGCCCAACAGCCAGTCCCCCAGCCCCGGGGGCGCAGGCCTCACCTGGGCTGCACGCTCAGAGCCAGCCAGGTCGATCATGAACAGACGGCCCTGCCGCACCTCCTGCAGGACATTTGGGACCCGGCTGCGCTGGCGCACGGCGACCTGGAGCACGGCATGGGAGCGCGAGGACGTCTGGTTGGCGGCCGTGGGCTCCTGGGTCCTCTGCCGGTTCCCCTTCATCAGCAGCTGCATGACCTGGGTGGGGGGAGGGAGCAAGGTCACTCTTGGGGACCCAGGGGATGCTCCCACAGCCTGTATCTGAGAGGTTGGGAAAGGACCCAGGCGGGGGTGGGCCAGCCCTGGTGTGCTGAGGGGCCTGGGGAGGTCAGGGTCTATGTGTACAAGCGGAGGCTGGTTGCCTGGTTAGTCCCCCAGGGTCAGCGTGGCTGGGGCGTGGGGGCAGGGGTGACAGTCCCCCGCTTGCTATCATATAAGACTGTCTGTCTGCTCAGCCCCAGCCCCAGCCCCAGCCCAGCTGAGCAGGCAGCTGCTCCCTGGATCAAGTCCCCTGTCCCTCAGGGGTGAGTGTCCCTCTCCATTGTCCCGGCTGGCTGTACAAGACTTGCCTCTTTGGCATTGATGGTGGAGACCTCAGTGATTCCAGCCACCTGGACCACCCCTTTGGAGTCCTCCCTCAGCTCCAGGTACCCCAGGGCGGGGTTCAGCAGGTCCCGGATCATCTCGTTGTAGATCTGATGGGACGGGATGGGGACAGGCATGAATGGGAGACTAAGGGTGGGAGGTTCAGGCAAGGGCCAGGTTCCCCATCCCTCCCTAGCAAGAAGGGGACAGGAGCTCACCCGTTCTGAGCCCCAGCTCAGGAGCCCCAGGCTCCTCTCAGGGAAACGCTGGTTAAAGAGAAAGACTCTTTCCTTTCTATGGGGTGGGAATGAGGAAGCTTCAGCATCCACAGGGAAATATCGGGCTGTCAGAGCTAAGGGTAGAGGAGGCAGTAGAACTAAGCGGCACTCCCTTTGCAGGCGGGCTGGGCAGTGGGCAGAGGACAGGACCTGATGGACAGCCAGCTCTGCTTGTTGCTAGGCAACCCTCACGCTACTTCTCCCCCTCACCCCAAAGTGCGTCTTGCTGGCTGAGTCAACACCGTGCTGGCTAGAGTGGCTGCTGGCAGCCACGCCTCACTGCCCTTCCTGTGCTGTCACCCAGGAGACTATCAGCTCCTGGAGAGAGCCGGAGCAGCCGGGAGCCAGATGGAGTCCAGCCCGATGGCTCTCCCACCTCTTGTGGCCTCTGCGTGCTCCCACCCAAGCTGTCCCGTCGCTGCTTGGTGGTAGCACTCCCACGGGTGAGCACCAGAGGCTGTGGCTAGGTAGCGAAGGCTGGCAGGTTCAAGCCTGTCCATGTTCTGACCCATACCCATGTACACAGAGTGCCGGGAGGCAGCCTGGCAGGGTAGACAGGGTTGGCTTTAAGGAATGGGCCCATGAGGATGGCGAGGCGGCGAGTTGATTGGGAGGGTGACCGAGCTCTGTGCTCAAGGACAAGGCTACTTTGGGATGTGGCAAAATGGGCAGGGCTCAGCTTGCAAGCCCTAGGGTCCTGAGTTTGAATCCCTGCTCCCTCACTTACTGTGTGACATCCTAGTTGCCTAACCTCTCTGAGCCTCAGGTTTTCGTAAAATGAAGCCAAGAATATGCGTGCAGGAGAGCAGGAGTCATGAGCACCTCAAGGAAACTGCCCAGTGACCTGGCCCCAAGGAAGCCAGTCCCATCCTATGGGCCTCTTGTCCATACCGGGGTCGGGGGAGGGCTCACCTCCAGGTAGGACATGGACACCTCATATTCCATGTCGTTGCTGGTCTCCTCAATGGCGTGGAAGAGGTCATTGAGGGTCCGAACGTAGATGCCGGGCTCGTGGTCTGTGCCCAGCATGGTGTAGGTTTTCCCACAGCCTGGGGCAGAACAGGGTGGTGGGTGAGCAGGGTCGGGCCAGGAGCCAGGCCTTGCTGGGCAGGGGCTCCTGGCAGCCCTGGGTCTGTCCTCAAGGCTGGACCCTCCCAGAGAGCCAGAGAGGTGGGGGTGGGGAGGATGGCTTGGGGGATGGGTAGGGATGGGGCTCTGCGGCTGGAGGGTCTCGGGGGGGTTTGGATCAACCACATCCTTGATTCCCACCTCAGTTGGGCCCAGACCAATTCTGTGATGGAGGGCGAGGGGGCTTGTCCCTCAAGGGGGACACCCGGGGCATGCAGTCGTCTCCCACGCTCTGGGCTCCCCCTCACCTGTGGGGCCATAGGCGAAGACAGTGGCATTATAGCCTGAGATGACGCCTTCAATGAGGCTTTTGGTGGTGGCCTGATACACCATCTCCTGCAGGGAAGAGGAGACCGTCAGGGGCCTGGGGCACAGGCAGGGCAGAACACACACGCCCACTGGCACGTCCTGGGCCCCAGCATAAGTGGTTTCTGTCCCTGGAGCCCTCGGCCCTAGAGAAGTGGGAGTGGGGAGTGGGGGATGCATGTCTCTGCTTTCACCCTGTAGGGGGACGCCAGTCTGAAAGAGAGCTCAGGACACCTGAGACTCCTCCCCCCACAGCTGGCTCCTGGCCCCCAGCCCCAGGGACGCATTCCATCTGCTCCTGGGAGCATCCCGCAGATTCGTGAGTAAGGGGTCCCTGGGAGGGTGTCAGCTTCCCCGAGACTCTCCTCCCAGCACCAGATGGGCTTCAAGGGCCTTCCTCCAGCTCCCACAGGGCCAACTGCAGGGTGTTCTGTGTGGGTGCCTGAGTGTGCACGCTGACCTGGATGTGTCCAGGCAGGAGGCTGTGTGCGCGACATGCAGGCACGCGCACACTTGCATGCATGGGGACGTGGTGGGGTGGAAGCTAGGGAGCAAGTGGTGGAGGGAAGGCTGAGGGTCAGAGGCGGGTCCCCTAAGGGCTCCCTCCTGAGTGAGGCAAAGGGTAGAGAGGGGCTCCTGTGTGTCCCCAGGCCCAGGCCCTCCCTCACCTGGGTGGCAGTGAAGTCAAAGGCCACATCAAACAAGTAGGACTTCTCCCGGGAGCGGTGTGCCCGCAGGATGTCATCAGGGTCCTCCATTGGGTCCATGAGAACCACCATCTGCAAAAGTCCCCGAGGGGGGCCACTGGTCACCTGGGAGCCCCAGGCCCACACCGATGTCAACACTCACCTCACTCGGGCAGGAGTGGGAGGGGCTGGAAGCCAGGCGTCCATGGCCCCAGGCCCAGCCCTGCCCCCATCAGCTCTCCGGGTATCTGGTCTGGGCACTCGGCCCTGGATGCCCAGAGGGGAAGCCTCCCTAACAACTGACAGTGTCCCAAAGGAGCGGAGAGCGCCATGGTGCCCCAGGCCACGTGGGCCCCAGATCTGGGTCTCTTCCTCGAATGGCAACACCGCGCCCCTCGTGCCTCTACCACAGGAGGAGTCGCAGTAACAACGGCTCGCGTTTATTCAACATTTATTTTGTGTCAGGACCTGCTTTAAGCACTTCATGTACATGAACTCGTTAATCCCCACCACAAGGCCAGGCAGTGAGGCCCACCATCCTTCCCACTTTACAGATGAGGAAATCGAGGCCCAAAGAAGGGACTTTCCCAGGCTCACACGCTACTGAGTCAGGGAGCAGGACCCAAAACCCAGGAGCAAGGCCTGCAGACCCTTTACCACCTCACTGCAGCCGTGCCACGCCCGGGACCCTGCCCTGCTGTCCTGTCTCCCCCCCCTTCACCCCTCCTCACCCCTCCACACTCCTCCACGCCCTGCCAGGGGGTAGACCCAGGGGCGGGGTGAAGAGCCCCCTGGGAGGGGGTTAGGGGTGCCTTGCAGTGGCCCTCTGCAGCCTTGAGCCTGAGCTGGGAGTGGAAGGAGCGGCCCCAGGGCTAGAAGCTAGGACAAGGGTACAGGTGGGCCTGCCCCAGCTTAGGCTGCCCTCCCTGCAGGGTAGGGGCATCTGTGCTCTGTGTGTGTGTGTGTGTGTGTATGGTGGGATATACAAGGGGCCTGATCGGACTCTTCCTCTGCTCCATGGGTGACCAAGGGACCCATTTTCCAGAATAATCTCTGCACCCACTCCACGCCCAGCTCCACTCTGCCCCTCTCTTGGTGTCCTGGGTGTGCTCAGCCTGGTCCTGGGCTCTGTGGGGAGACGCAGAGGAAGGAGGCTGGATCCTGGTCGGGGGTTCCTGGCCTAGGATAGGGATGGGGAGAGAGACAGTGCCTGGACTCATGGAAATGCCAGGAAACACTGCAAGAGGCATGAGAGGGCTGGAGTTCGGGGGTAACAGGGAGGAGGGGTAAGTCAGGGCACGGTCTGCATGCCTGTCCTACCTCTCATTAGTGGTGGCCTGTGTGAGCAACCCTGCCCGAGCCTGGGCCTCCTCCTCTGTCAGGTGGGACAGGAGTGCATCTACCTGCGGGGCTCTGAGGAGCCCGTGAGGTAAGGTGTGCGCTGGGCTTGGGCACGGGGCGGGCACACACTGAGTGCTCAAGGGGCTGGGCTCAAGGGGCTGTTAAGAGGGACAACTGGGGTGATGGGACACACACCATGACTCTGCTGTCGGGTCGAGGACGGCAACCCCACGCTCACCGTGGAGGAGCCACCATGATGCCACAGCCTCTGCGCCTGCCCGAGGCCCCTTAGGAGCCGAGCCTCCAGGTTGGGTCCCTGCCCCCGCCCTGGCTGCCCTGTCAAGGTGTCCCCTGAGAGTGGCTGGCACCTTTAAGCCCTGCTCTGTGCCTGGGAGCACCTGGGCTCGCGCCAGACAGCCAGGGGAAAGAAGCCGGGGCTGTGCTCTATGGCTGGACGGTGGTCTCAGCCAGCACAAGCCTCACCGGCCCCCTCACTCCCATGGGGAGGGAAGGTGGTAAAGAGGAAGGGTGTGGGCAGCCTTCGCTCCCTGCCTCCTCCTCCTGGTATGTAATAACAATATCTCACCTTCACTGAGCCCTTTCACATGAATTCATGATTATTATTCTCAGATGGGGAAACTGAGGCACAAAGTCGAGCAGCTAGGAAACGGTAGGGCCAGGGCTGGAGCACTGGTAGTCTGGCTCCCGGGCTGGCACCCTGCCCACCATCCTGCACCTGCTCTCACACACCCGCCCTGGCCCTCTGTTCCCGTGGAGCCTTGCGGGGAGCGGGGCGGTGGGAGGATTTCCTGCCCAGGCCCACAGCGGTAGCCCCATGCCAGGGAGGCCACAGCACCCACTGTGTGTACTAGCCCTACCTAATGTGACCTGGTGATGAGATGCTGGCCACGGAGGTAAACTGAGTCCTAACAGAGGACAAGGCATGAGGAGAACGGCCTGTCCCAGGGCCACCCAAGGTTGCAGAGACAGTGACTGTGCTCCCTTGGTGGGTCAGCAGGGAGCCAGGGCCAGTGACAATCCCGAAAAGGGCTTGAGAACAGACAACGGGTGAGGGGCAGCCACTCCAAGAGGCAGAGGGGCTCACGGCGAGGCAGCAGGAGGCCGACCTGGGAGCCTGGCCCAGCTCTGTGGATTCGGGAGATCTGAAGTGGGTCATTCCTGGTGCACCCCGATGAGCGCCAGGATTTAGGAGGCCCAGTCCTGGGAGGGCCACAGCCTTGGACTCCCACCACGTTCCTCTGAGCAGTCTACGTCCGCCCTTCCCCACCTGGACTCCTGCAGTAGGTCTACACCTGTGCTCACGGCATCCAAACTGGCCCAAGGCCCTTGGGGTCCCAGCAGAGCCCCCTTCTGGGATTCTCAGTGGAGGAGGGAAGGGCGGGGCGTAAGGCAGCTCCCAGGAGCCTGACCCCAGGAGCCTCACCCAGAAGTCTCAGCCAATCGGATGGGATTCCGGGGAAGCCAGGTAGAGGGGACGCTCCAGACAGGCTGGGCTGGCAAAAGAACGGCAAAGAACGAGGCCCCTGGCCCAGGCCCCTCACAGCTTGCCAAAGGCGGAGGGCCACAGTGAGATGAGTGCAGGGCCTCTGGGCCTGTGCTGTCCCCTGGGCTGCCCGGCCACCTCCTCAGGGCTCCAGCTCCAATGTCCTCTAAGCTTCTTCCAGGATCCAGTTCCTGCCTCAGGGCCTAGAGCCGGCAGCAGGAGTGCTGATCGTCAGACCCCGGTGAAGATAAACCCGCCTCCAACTCCCCGGGCGTGGTCCCAGTGGGAGGTAAGAGAACCTGACCAGCCGTTACCAGCTGTCACTCCTCGGATGCTGGTGCTCCTGTGGGCGTGGGCAGGGCCAACGGCCTGAGGGACACCTGGGGTCTGCCAGTGTGGGGCAAAGTGAGCAGCATGCAGTGATGCCCATCACTCACTGATCACCTTCAAATGACCTCCAGGCACTGCCAAGGTCAGGGGACCCTGCGCCTTCGGTGTTTTTGATATCCAGGCTCCTGAATCAGTACACTGTCCGCACGGCTGCCATGATCCCCTCTTAAAGAGGGCTTTGTCTGGTCTCCATCTGCCTGGGCCCCGGCCCGCGCCCCACCCTCCAGAGCATCACCCCATCCCTGTCCACTCTGGCACACAATGGAGCCTCCAGCCCCTCGGCCAGGTGAACCGGAGCTGAGCCATGGAAGGCTGGAGAGGGACGCTCTGAGCTGCACAGGAAGCTCAGGCCAGGAGGACACGTTTGCTGGCACCTGCTACACACCAGGCATTAAGGGAGGCCCCGGGGAGAGAAGGAGACATGTGGCTTCCTGCCTCTGACACTCACAGTCCAGTGGGGAGCAGATCGTTCTAGTAACAGGTGCCGGGCTACAGGAGGCAATGGGAGCACAGAGCAGGGGCGCCTGCTCCAGCCTGACCACTAGAGGAAGGCCTCCTGGAAGAGGTGGCGCCAGCACTGGGTCTTAAAGCATGAGCAGGAGCTGGCTGAGAGGTGTGAGGTGAGGAGAGTGTTCTAGAGAAAAGCATGAGCAAGGCCACGAGGTGAGAGGGCGGCCGTGGGCAGCGTTCTCAGCTCAGAATCACCAGGGGTCTGTGAGAAATGTGGGGTTGGGAAGAGAGCTCAGGATTTCCCCTCCTGTCCTCACCACCAGGAATCTTGGGAGCACAGACCCCAGATGGCGGGCCCTGCTCCACGATGACTGGTATCCTTATAAAAAGGGGAAATGGGGACACAGAAACACATTGAAGGAAGATGATGTGAAAAGACCCACGGAGAAGATGACCGTCTGCAAACGAAGGCTAGGGGCACGCACCAGAGTCTCCCTCACAGCCTCAGAAGGAGCCAACCCTTCGGACATCCGGCCTCCAGAACCACGTGTGAAAGAGGAGATTTCTGTTGTTTATGTCCAGTCTGCGGTCCTTCGAGACAGCAGCCTTTTGAACCAATGCAGCCCCACCCCCAGCCAGGCTGGCCTGCTGCAGTGGGGCGGGTGAGGGTGGGCCCTGGGCGGCCCCTCCCTCAGCCTCCGAGGTGGAGGCTCAGCGGGGGCATTCCCTTGCACAATCCCCAGGTCATAAATCTTTATGCCCACAGCACGCTGAGCACCTGCCTCTGGGAGGTTTCAAGGGGGACGCTGCTCACACAGGAGCACAGGGGCCCTCCCTTGCTGGTGGGGCGGGGGGAAGGTGGGGTCGGGGAGGGTGGGCAGCTTCATGGCAGGCTCTGTCCCCGAGGTTCCAGGCCTCCTTACCCACAAGAGGCCTCACGGCCCCCACTCCCAGGCCCGTTCTTAATTCAACATGGATTTTGCCCTTTCCACGATTCCAGACTTTGAGCCCCGAAACCCAAGATCGGCCAGGGAAGTGAGGGGCTTCAGGCTGGGGGAGGGTGTCTAATCTGTAAACTGTGTTCCCATTAGGGCCCAGACTCCTCCCGGCCTCTCCTAGGTGAGAAACACCGTGAACAAAGCATGTCAGGAGTTCCCCTGCCCCATACCACTAAGCTGCTGGTGCTCAGATCGGCTTCACAGTTTTTTTATTTTTTAATTTTTTTTGTGAGGAAGATTGGCCCTGAGCTAACATCTGTTGCCGATCTTCCTCTTTTTGCTTGAGGAAGATTGTCACTAAGCTAACACCTGTGCCAATCTTCTTCTATTTTATGCGCGACGGTGCCAGGGTGGCTTGATGAGCCATGCTAGGTTGCACGTGGGATCCAAACCTTCGAACCCCAGGCCGCCCAAGTGAAGTGCGCAAACTCAACCACTAGGCCACCAGGCTAGCCCCAGCTTCGCAGTTTTAACCGGCTTCCTTCTGGCCTCCAAACGGCTAAACCTCGACTGGGGTATCTCAGTCTTGGCACTACTGACACTTTGGGCTGGATCATTTTTTTCGGGAATTGGCCTGTGCACTGCAGGGTGTTTAGCAGCATCCCTGGCCTCGACCCACTTGATGCCAGGAGCACAACCTCCTCTCAGCAGTGACGTTGTGAAATGTCCCCTGGGGAGCAAAATCGCCCCCAGTCAAAAATGTCTGATCTAGACTATTCCTCCTCAAGCCTCCAAGGCTGGCAGGAAAGATCCTGGGGAAGGGGGTGCCACAAATGGAGTTTAGGTCCAACGTGGTTGTGTGACCTTGAGGAAAATGCATCACCTCTCTGGGCCTCAAGTTTTTCCCAGTTGGAAGTCAGGGAGGACCCACAGGGCTACCGCCTTGAGAGAATTCATTCCAAAACCCACAGCCTACTCAGGAAGCCCCAGCAGAGAATCGGAACCTGGGAAGGCCCAGCCTCCAAGACTTCATCTCCTGTCCAGGGAGCCAGGCCCACAGCCCCTTTAGTCTCAGGGTGCAAACAAGACATAGCAAAACAAAAGCATGATTCCAGGGGGATGTCACCTCATAAGGCTGTTTCTGGATTTTTGTTTGCTTTTTTTTAAGAAGGCGAATTTGATGCTGGTCACATTTCTAGGTGTAAACGTGCCATCCTGTGAGTGCTCAAGAAAGGAGACGTTGGTCCCAAGAAGGGTGTCCCTGGGCCCTGCCAGCCTTCAGAATAGATAGAAAAGACCAGAAGGGAACCCGCTGAGCTCATAAAGCCACCAAGGCCCAGCTGGCTGCTTAGGGAAGAGCTACACCTGGCTGATGTCCCGGCCGGGTCCCCACCAGCCTACAGGACTCTAGGACCCCAAGGCCTGGGGTGAGGGGAGGCGTGACCTAGAAGTCAGTCCAGGGCTGCATCTCTCACGGGTGTGCACACGCCTTCATCAGAGTCCCCGAGGGAGCTTGTAAAATGCAGATTCCCAGTACCGCCCAGATTCACTGACTCAGAATCTCTGGGGAAGCAGGCCCACAAACCTGCCTTTTTAACCAGCACTCTTGCCTCGTGCCCATCCAGACGCTAAGTGGAAGAATCCTTGCACCCTTGCAGCATTATTCACAATAGGCAAAAAGTGGAAAACAACCCAAACATTCATCAACTGAGGAATGGATAAACAAAATGTGGCGTATCCACACTGTGGAATATTACTCAGCAACAAAAGGGAAGGAAGTTCTGACACACGCTACAATGTGGATAAACCTGGAAAATATTACGCTCAGTGAGAGAAGCCAGACACAAAGGACCACATATTGCATGATTCCATTTATATGACAAGTCTGGAATCTACAGAGACAGGAGGCAGATTAGCGGCTGCCTGGGGCTGGGAGGGGGCTGGGAGACCGGCAGGCTGATGGCTGAGGAGTGAGAGGTAAAGCATCCTTGGATCCTCTCCCAGTCACTATCCGCCAGGCTCAGCTCTTTGGGGCAAGAGGATCAAGAAGCACCCAGATGGTGAGTGTGTAGGGAGCACACCCCCCGCCCCCCAAGGCAGGCAAGTGGGCTGAAGGTGGGCTGCCCCCCAGCAGTCACTGTCCCTGACCCTCGGCATCGGTCACCTTAGACTCTATTTGTCTTTCACCATAGCCTCCCGTTTGTGTGGCCCAGCCCTCCCTTGCAGATCTCCCAGAATCCTCTCGACGGCTCACGGGCTGGGTGGGGCAGGTTCTTACTGTCCTGTCTTCTGATGAGGAACCAGGATGTGGAGGGCCTTTGTGTGGCTCCTCAGAAAGGACCCCAGGAGCACAGGGGGTGACAGTTGGGCTTTGAGGAGATAAAGGCTAATTATGGGATTATACATATTGTCAGGCGATTTAAATCCTGTAGATAAACACGGTCTGGAAGCCGGGAGGAGGGCCAGCGGGCTGTGGGCTTGGTACGGGCGGGAGGGGGTGGGAGGAGAAGGGGGCTGTCCTGGAGCTGCTTCTCCCACCTGAACTTCTGGGCCCCACCAGCCTCTCAGGCAGCCCCCCAAACTTTGTGGTCCCCGATGGCAACCTGAGGGGTGTGGCATCAGGGTCTGGTCCCATTCCAGATGCTACTAGGAGACTGAGCTCCTATGTCGCTCTCACCCCAGGAACACATATGTGTGGAGGTGACCATCTGGGGACCACCGGACTCAGAGCTCTGACACAGGAAGCGGGAAGGCTGGAGGTGGGCCGGGTTTCTCCTACCTGGGGCCTGAAACCATCCCGTATTTCAGCACTTGAGATAAACTAACATCTATTAAACTCCTACTGTGTGCAGGTACTGGGGTAAGCACTGTGCAAACATTAGCCCACAGGGACCCCTAAGGAAGGCATCATGATCACAGCCCAGAATTGAAAGAGGCCCTGAGACCACAGGACTGCTGAGGCACCCGAAGTGTCCCCTTTACAAATCCCAACCCTAACTCCAGCTCCCCCCCAATCCAGCACACGGGCCCCTTGTCCCCAGAGCACACTCTGCCTGTGGGAGGGGCCCCCTCGGCAAAGCCCTGTTGCTGCAGTGTCCCGCGTCTCCAGGAGAACAATGCCCAGCTCTAAGGAAGCCTGCCTAGGACTGCACATGGTGGCTCAAGCCAGCAGGTGACTGAGTGCCCTCTCTACCTCTCCCCACTCAAGACCCACCAACTGGTGGCCTTGGACAGCCTTTGCCTCCCTGCTGACCACCAAGGGGCTGGGCCCTCGATAGTGACCTCTGGGCTGCCCTGCTCAGCAGCTCCCCACCCCAGGCCCCAGACGGCACCAGCAGGGGTGTAGTAACCCATCCATGACAGAGGAGAGCAGAGCCCAGGAGCCCAGGCCAGAAGAAGCTGGGTGGGGGAGTCCCTCTGTGGGGCTGGGCCACACAGGCCATAACGGCCACAACCAAGGGAGCAACGAGCAGCAGCTGGGTAAAGAGAAATTGCGCATCCCAACAAGACGTCTTCCTTAGAGGAGGCCGGGCACTCGGGCCCAGCGGCACCTTTGCCGGAAAGAGAGTGCACAGCCAGGTTGCCGTGAAGACACTCCCAAACTCACTCCACTGGCCCACGGGGCTCCAGACCTCAGGAGGAAGGAGCAGAGCCACAACTGACCGGCTGGCCCACCGTGAAGCTGACCAAGCCTGCACCCCTGAGCCTCTCTCAGGGCGCATAAGGCAAGCCTGGGGGGCCAGGGCCACAGACAAGCTGTGGGGGTCACTGGAGAGGGACGGAGGGCTGGGGGCAGGGGCTGGTCAGAGGGGGAGACACGGGAAGTCGGCCGCCCATTTGGCTTCTTGGACTCCTGTGTCTTTGCCTCCTGCTAGCCTGGGCCTTATTTGTCAGAGGGATGGAGCAACTGAGGGACGGCTGGCTTTTCAGTTTCCCAGCCAGCCATTTGCTGTGGCTACTCCCCAGCTTCAGGCCAGGCAAGTGCATCTTTGCACCCAGTGGACACAGAAGGGGCTGGGGCCAGAAGACCAGGCTCTCTGCAGGGCCCGGAGTCTGTGTGGAGAGCCCTGCGCCCACGCTGTGCAGACAACCTCTGCATCTCCGAGCTGACAAAGGAGCAGCCCTGTTGGGACTGCCCAGCCCGGGACCTTCTCGGAGGTGCAGCTCCGCTGGGTCAGGCCGGGCCCTCCCCCTCCCCTGGCAGGGACAGAAAGGGGCCAGTGTTCCCTGTGCGTGGGCACACGGCAGCTGTACCCTAGACCAGAGCATTCCCATCAGCATCAGTTAATAGCCACAGCCCCCACTCGGCTGGGAGCCAGGGGCAGCCAAGAAAGGGCCATCATTGTCCCAACCCTGAGGACCTGATACTCTTGCGGATAAGTTGGACAAACAGGGAGTGGCCTTGTCTGGAAGGAGGTTTCCCCTCCCGAGTTCTCTGGCTCTTCAAGGCTGGCCTCTCTCATCAGCCAGTCCAGCAGCCCCTCGGACTTCTGGTTGCTAACAGATGATGATAATGCGCAGCTATTAAACTCCTACTGTGTGCAGGCACTGGGGAAGCACTGTGCATACATTAGTCCACAAAGACCGTCTAGAGAGGGCATCATGCTTACTGTCCCCACTTACAGAGGAGGCAACTGAGGCTCCCGGAGAACCTGCCCAAGGCCACACAGCTGGGGAATGGCAGAACCTGTCCCCCACGCCTGTTACGTGAGTTAATCCTGCTCCCGCGGGGCCTCCCCAGCTTAGGTGGGGTCTTCCCAGGCATCCCCTGCTCTCCCTGAGGACTCTGAGGAAGGCTACCCTTTTCCAGGAGGGAAAAGAGGAAGAGAAATCAGGAGGCTGGCCCCAGCCAGCTCTGCCGTGCCCACGGCTCAGGGCTGAGGGAAGAGGCGGCAGTGAGCACCTGCCCCTGGGGAGCCCAGAGGCAGGCAGGCAGCGCAGGCTGTGCTGTCCACCTCTGGTTTGCTCCTCTTGGCCCTTGGGCTTCCTGAGTCCAGCCTGCCAGCCCCAGGCCCAGGGCCAGCTGGTGCCCGGTTGTGCCTTTCTCTGTATCGTCAGTGCCACCCCAACTTCTCTGCCACTGTGATGAGCCCTGGCACTAAGGAGAAGCCGGAAGCAGCAGCCACTGAGCTGAGGCAAGCGATCGCCTTGGGCTCCCCATAGGCCATACCACTGTGCCTCTCCCCACCCCAGCACCTGAGTCCTCAAGTCCCTACCCAAACAGACATCCTGGCCGTGGTTTACAGAGTGTGCGAGCTGGCCCTGCCCATGTCTCCAGCCTCATCTCACACCCCTCACCCCTTCTCTCTCCTGTGAGAGCCACACTGGCTGCTTCTTGGTTACCCAAGTATATCACAATCCCTCTCACCACAGGACCTTTGCACATGCAAATCCCTCTGATTGCAATTTCTCTCTTCATGCACACTCCTAATTACTTCTTCTCCATCCTTTTTGTTTCAGCTCAAGCACCATTTCCTGAGGGAGCGCTCCCTGAGTTCCGGGGCTAGGTCAGGTCCCCTCTTACTCTCAGAGCATTATGCACATCTGTTTGTGATTCAGTTCTTTGACTAATGTCTCGTCTGTCCGCACCGGACTGTGAGGTAATGGAGGGAGGACAGTGTCTTATCTGTGCACCGTAGTTTCCTAGCTCCTGGCACTGTCCCCAGTGTGTTGTGGGTATGTGATAAATATTTATTGACTCCTATGTAAACAGAGGTGGGACTCGTCCAGCCCACCTCATCACGGTGACATGAGGACCAAGAAAGCAAATAGACACCCAAAGACTTTGCAAAACATGAACACTCTGGAGGTGGGCTTTGGGTCTAAACCATATAAATCTGGGTTTGCGGGGTGGCAGACATATTCAGGTGGGGAAGTCATGTCATGGACACATGGAAGGCGTGTGAAATCTTAGGGCTAGACTGAAGGGATCAGGGCCCACCCAGGCTAGGGAAGCTTTCCGCTCTCCTTGGATCAATCTAGGAAGCCTTCCTGGAAGAAGAACCCCAGTTTCCTTGACGATGTGGCCAACTGCCCAGCCAAGAGTTCAGCGGGTAGAGGAGGATGCTGCTGCAAGCACACCAGATGTGAGCAGCCCTTTGCCCAACCCTGCAGCTCCCGGCCACGGAGCCGAGTACCTGTTCATCCACTTTGTGGGCGATAAGGGTGGCTCCCTCCTCCAGCTCTGCCACGCTGATGGGCCGGACCCGGAGCGCCACCTGGAAGGGAAGGCCAGGCCCCAGCGATTAGATGGAGAGGGCCATGCCAGGGCACAGAGAGGATGCCAGGACCCCAGGATTCCCCCTGAGTTCTCTGTCCAGCCATCCTGGCCCTCCTTTGTCTTAAGGAAAACTCAGTGGTTCAAGGCCACCACCTGGGTCGAGGGCAACAAGTCCACAGAACGTGACTGTGTCTGAGTCTATGAATTTCCCAGGAGCCCGTGCCTCAGGGAGAGCCCCAGGAGAGAGAGCTGTCTGCTCCTCCAGGCTCTAGTGGCCCGCCCAAATTAAGCACGGCAGCTCCCCCGGGGTTTGAACTTGGATCCCTCGGCACTGGAGCGGGCTGTCTGTGCGTCTGTGAACGACGCTCTGCCCCTGCAGGTGCCAGCACGGTGGGCGGTAGAAGGGGCCGGGGGCCCTGGTTTCGTCTCCTCCTCCTAACAACCTGTGACCACATTCCCACCTGAGGACAGGCCATGGGGGCTCCCTCCTCACTCTGTTCTCCAGCCAGTGAGCGATGCTGGCTCTTGATCCTGTGCCTGGGTCTTCCCGAAAAAACAGAGAGGGAGAGTGTTTCTTCTTCTGATCAAAGGGAAAGTCCTCCTGGGTGTGGGGGGTAACTGACAGGCCCTCAGCAGAGTGAGAACACCGCACTCTCAGAGGGACCTCCACTGCCCATGGGACCGTCTGTCCGGCTTCCTCAGCCAAACTCCACTGGTGGGAGGGGAGGACCCTCTGTCCCTGCCCCAGGGTGGCGGGTGGGGGCACACCCCACATGCCAAGGCAAGCCATTCTCAAAGAGACACTTCTAAACCGCCTGAGAGGATGCTCCAGAGGCTGGGGCTTGCTTGGGGGCTGGGCCCGAGGCTCATCTTGGGAGAGAGCTCGCCCTGCAGAGGCGGGTGTCTCTGGGGGTTGCATTATCCTCCAGTTACATCACCACCCACCTGCTGGTGATGAAGGCCCACTCCCAGATCTCAGAAGTTAGGGGATAGGATGGGCTGGGAAGGGGTGGTGGCCTTGGTGTCACTGAGTCTTCCCCCTTATCACACTGACCTGCCACTACTGATAATCAGGAATCTGTCTTCAGTCTCTACCTGGCCCCTATGGCCCCCCCACACACCTCTTCATCTGCCCCTGACGCGGGCGGTTCTGGGGGCCATCTGGGCTGCTTCCAACACTTCTCTGAAATATTTAGAGTTCTGGCTTGGACAGCATCTGCGATGCAACCCAATAACCAGCCACCCCCAACCCATACCAGCTCCTCTGGCACCTGGGGTCTCTAGTCTGTCTATTTGTGACCCCTCTCCCTTTACACTCCCACCCCACTGGCCCCGGTACCCTCTGTTTCACTAGGATATTCCCAACCTTCCTCCTCCTGGCAGGTAGGTCAAGCCCGCCCTGCCCCTGGCTTTTCTGGATCAGAGAGCAGAGTCTTGCCCCAGAAAACCATCTCTCTGCACAGGTTTTGGGGATGGGAGGGGTCCCCTGGCGGGAAGGTGTAAAGTGGGTGTGGGGTTGAAGGCAGGCTAACTTTAAAGGCCTCACTCAGAAGGATGGCCATGAAGCCGTCCTCCTCTCGACATCCAGGACCTCGGGAAAGTTGCTCTGGACAGTCGCAGCCCCTGAGCCCGAGCCTCCTCTTCGAGGCTGGTGAGGGAGGCCGACGGAGAGTCTGGGTTCCGGGGCCAGGGATGGGGGCGAGGCGGAGGGTGACGGGGTCTCACCATGAGTTGCTGGTCCTTGGAGTCCCCGCCGTCCTTCATGCTTGCGGCAGGTGGAGGGGCTCAGGCCGCGACGGCGGGCATGGCCGAGCCGCACTCCCGCCGCCGCCGGTCCCCGCAGCCTCGCCTGCGCCGCTGCTGCCTGACAACCCGAAACCAACAACGCGCCCGCGGCCAAGGGCGCTGACCGGGAGGCGGGGCAAGGGGAGGGCCCGCCGGCGCCGCCCCCTCCAGAGCCCCCGCCCCTCCGCGCCCCGGCTTGGAGTTGGCCGCCTCCGCCGGGAAGGCGTCCGAGCCTGCGCCGCTTTCCAAGCGAGTGCCCGCCGCTGCGAACCCCCGGCCCTCGGCGCGGCCCTGCGTCCCCCGGCGCCGCCGCGTCCGTTTGGCAGCTCTCGGCGCCTCCCCGCGCCCCGGCTCGCGGCCCGGCCCCCTCTCCCACGGCCCTGCAGGGGGCGCCCGGCCGGCCGCGCGGCTCGCTGGACAGAAGCTCTCCCTGCCCCTAGGGCCTCGCGCATCTGCTGCCTGCCTGTCTGTCTGTCTGACCCTCGGCGTCTCCAGGGCGGCGGCTGGCTGCCGTGTGTTTCTATGGGCGCTGCGTGCATCGTGGCTGTGGCTGGTGTCTCTGGCGTGGTGTCTTCACCCATTGCCCAATGACAGAGGGGTAAAGAGCTGTCCCTTTGCCCAGGCTGCCCAGCTCAGTGGTGCAGGGGAGCATCTATATATTACTGGGGGTGTGTCACGGAAGAGCCGGGTCAGTGTACTCCACTGTAAACAAGGCCCTCTCGGTGAACCCAGAATCTAGGTCAAGATGGTTGGGTCTGTGTGCCCTCCTGGCTCCCTGCCTGCTGGAAGAGCCACAATACAGTGCAAGAAAGCATAGGTCAAAGGCTGCAGTCTCCACTGTGGGTGATAACGCAGTTACACACTCGGAGCACAGGGGAAAGATTCCCTGCCCCAGGAGGCCCCCAGAAAACAGGATTCCAGTCCCAGCTCTGCATCCAACTTCCCAAACCGCCTGGCGCAGGTGTTTCCTGTCCCCTCTGGGCCTCAGTTTCCTGGGTGATGGTGCAGCTTCTCCTGCCTCTGATGGTCCACCCTGCTTGTCTTCTCTTGCCCCTGCTGAAGCTGAGCCAGGCAGCCCCCCTGCAAAGACTGGGCGAGGGGACCCCAGTGGGGTTCACGGCCCGTGGAAGGAGCTGGGTAAGGAGGAGCCGCTCCTCCCCCCGGGGTTTCTCAGACGGCCTGGCACACATCCAGAGGCGCAGCACGCTGCCAGCCTGTGCCCTGGGACGGGCTTCCCCGGTTGCCTCCGAGGAGCCTGTGTTCGGTATAGTTATTAATGAACAGCGGCAGGAAGCCGCCCGCGGCCTTGGATTTGATAAATAGATAAACCAAGCGAAGCTTGCTGGAAACCAAACACTCCTGCAGGCTTCCCAGGGCTCTGTCCTGTTCTCCAGCCCGGGCTGCCCGCCAGGCTGCACACCCAGGCTGGCCAGTGCTGCACGAGATTCAAGTGAGTCTGAAGATGTGTCATTTGGATAGAAATCGCCCTCCCGGCTTACGTGCAGACCCTGAATCTCATCTATTTGGATCAGCCACAGGAGGCCCCTGGTCAATCGGACTATAGGTGTTTTTTCTCTCTTTTCTGTTCCTCCACGTGCGTAAATCCCACCCAGGATGGACGATGGCGGTGAAACAAGAGAAGCTCTAAGCAGGAGGGCCCAGCCCATCTTCCTTGGAGACTCCTTGCAAAGTCGTCCTATTCTCCAACGTTCCCTCCGCTTCCCTTCTGTGTTTTGCTCGATGACCCCACTGCCCTCTAAGGGATTTTTGAATTCCTCTTTCCTCTCCTCTTCTGCATTCACGTCCTGGAGGTTCCACTTCTGTAGGTGTTTCTCCTCATTGTCCGCTCCTGGCCACATCCCCGGCTCCACCTGTTATCTTTCTCATCAGGGCAACACCACAGCTTCTTGCCAGGCTCCCTGCCTCAAAGGGGAGGCTCCCACATGGAAGTGAAAGCAGATACCTCGCTTTTCTTTTCTCTTTTCACCACCTCCTTTCAGCCCCTGCCCAGCCTCGTCTCCTCTCGCACCTGCCTGCTCGCTCTGCAGACTCAGGCTCCTTGTTTGTTCCCCAATGCGCACGGCTGCTGGCTCCTACTTTCTGGCCTTTGCTCAGGCTGGTCCCTCTGCCTGGTACACCGCTTCCAACTTCCGTCAGATTTCCCTCAGAGCCCTCCTCTCCTCCACAAAACTCTTCTTATGCCCTTAAAGGGCCATCAAAGGAAACCCCAGGAGGGTGGGGACCCGGGACTCACTTGGTGAGTGCTCAATACGTCCCCCTACATACTAGTACCGCCCCGGAATCTGATCGCTCATCCAATCCCATTGCTCTGTCCCTCCTCTGCATCCCCGCTGCCACTGCCCACAGGCTGAGACCCCGCAGTGTCCCATCTGGATGGCCACAGCAGCCTGCATAGTCTACCTGCCAGTTCCACTCATCATCGCTCTAAAAGACAGATCGGCCTTGTTCCCTCACTTGCCATGGTTCCCGACTGCCTTCCGTGTGGAGTCCGCCCCTGGCCCACTGGCCTGGAGTCCCGGCCTTCTCGATCTCACCTTTGGCCCTTCCTCTCCTCCCCGCTGCTCTGGCCCCGACCCCTGGAGGTCCACCTTCTGCTATTTGTCTGGCTAACGCCTTCAAAACTCATCTTACGCATCCCTTCTGAGTTCCTCGAGGTCTTCATTCATTTATCTGAAGTTTCCAGCAGGCGAAAGCTCCCTTACTTAATGAAAAGGCCACTGCTGCTCTCCTGAGAGTTGACATCATCAGTGACCGTTATTCCCACGGTGCGAGGATATTTCCAGTCAGAGGTACGTGATGTTCTCATCTCCCTCCAAACCCACCTGCGGTTGGAACCTACTGGTTTCAATGAGCCCTGAGCACTTTCTAAAGCCCTGTGACCCTCTAGGGCCCAAAGGACCAAAGTCATGTCCCCCCCCGGTGTACCCCACGTCCCCCTCCAGTCCCCATTGGTAAGCTGGACATGGCTGCTTTATAGCTTGGGAGTTGAAATGAGAGTAATTGGGAAACAAAGCATCCATTGAAGATTTTTCTCTTAAGAAGCCCCAGCAGGGGGACGGCCCAGTGGCCTAGTGGTTAAGTTCACAGGCTCTGCTTTGGCAGCAGCCTGAGCATGGACCTACATACCACTCATCAAGCCATGCTGTGGCGGCCTCCCACATGCAAAATAGAGGAAGATTGGCAGAGACGTTAGCTCAGGGACAATCTTCCTCACCAAAAAAAAAAAAAAAAAAAAAAGAAGCCTCAGCATCCTCTTCCAGGTTTGGGGTTCAGATGCTGAAGGGCTCCTGAGAAACCAGTTCACATATCATCCTCGTAGCTCTTCTGACTAACCCAGAACTTGCTGCCTGTGGTGAAGGCTGTCTTGGATGGCTACCAGAAGCTTCTCCGTGAGGGAGGTAATACACCCTGACTGAGCATTCACTTTGAACCCAGTTGTGGTGGTGTCATGCGTTATTTCATTTACTCCCCTAAGTAATCCCCCGACGTAGGTTAAGAGAGGTGCAGAAAGGTGAGTAACCTGTGGCCGTTGCCCAGCTCCAAGCTGCCATCTTCTCTCGCCCCACACCCCGATGTCCTCCCAGCCAGGCTCTGTGCGGCTTCCCTCCGGGCCGTCATCCTCGAGTGGTCTGGGGATGTTGTAAAAATACAGATCTTGTCATGCCACTCCTCTGCTTCTCAGTGATCTCAGGAGAAAGGTCAAAATCCTCAAGGGGACCTTCAGGGCCCTGCCCGCCTGGCCCTGAGTGTTCTCCAGGCTCCTTCCCGTCTCCCCAGCCTTCCACCACCTCGACTTCTCCCAGTTGGCCAAACGGAGCAGCACCAGGCGACTTCTCTCCTCTGCCTGGGGCGCCCTCTCCACTGTCCATCCCCATAATCACAGGTGTGCATACACGTGCTCACAGATGCACACGCGCGTGCACACACCCCACCTGGCTGCCTCCTACTCATTCTGGGTCTCCGCTCATTGTCATTTTCTCACCGAGGGCTCCCTGACAGCTCCCTCTCCACTAGAGTGTAAGTTAGTCCCTCCTATTATCCCTCTCATAGCACCCTGTACGTTCCCTTAAGGTGTCACTTTGTACAACCGTCATTCTGTGTCTGCGTATTTGTCAGCTCTCTGTCTCTCGAATTAGCTGACAAGCTCTGGGAGAGTAGAGTCTGTCTGGCTTATTCACCGCTCTGTGGCCAGTCCCTGGCACAGCGCTGAGTGAGGGCAACGTTACCCAGATGGCAAGCGCCTGAGCTGGGTGCAGACTTCAAGCCAGACCCTTTCACCTGCCTGTAAGCTCCAGAAAACCCTGCCTCTGTCCACCATCCTCAGCTTCATCCCGCAGGCCCTTGGCGCACAGGGTGCTGGCTCCTGGGTCTCTGGTTCTGGGAGCCAGGGAAGAGCCGAAAGGGGGTGCTGATCTGACTGTGTGTGCAACCAGACTGTGTTGCCTCCCCCTGGGGGTCAGTGTCATTCCGGGGGCCTCTTTATTTTGCCCCTGGGTGCACTTTACTTTGTTTCTAACAAAGGGCAAGAGGGTCCTTCTTCAGAGTCCTGCCCTGGACTGCACCCAGCTGCCCCGCAGAAGGGAATGTGGGACAGTGATTCCTGTGGGAGCCCACTGGGCTGTGACGGCTGCAAGCTGAAGCATTGTCAGTTAAGAGGCACGTTTGTCCGTCAAATCAGCTGAGCAGAACAGGTTCAAGAGAAGCAGTACACCCTCCCCCAGGTGTGCACTGTCAGGAGGGACCTAACTGTGCGGTGGACGGTTGGGTTCGGCCGCTGCTCCTGCCACTTTCCGACCCTGCTTGGATGTGTCCCCGCACCCAGGCCCGCCATCGGCATTCCACGTTCTGCATTCCACGCCTCCAGTGCCAGGGTTTTCCAGCGGCCTCTGGTTCTCCCATGGGTGGTCTGCATCGTGGTTTTGTTTTGCTCCCCTTAGAAAGACTAAGCAACAGGTTCCCAGTGAGGCTGGTGGATGAGGGGGTGAAGGTCACGGCCGTGAGGATGGGCAGCAAGGGCATCACAGCCACAGAGCTCACACCCCCTTTGCCCAGCGATGTCTGCAGGGCCCTCCTCTCCTCTCCCACGCCCATTCCTCAAATGCCATCCTGGCACAGTGGCGCTCTCTGTACCCATAGCGAAGGGTTTGCAGGCCCCAGCAGTGGCCTACCTTTGCAAGCACGAGCCAAAGGCCAAAATTCTGGTGCAGCAACAGAACATTCTCCCTTGGAGCTCATCGTCCCAGGAGCTCACCAAGGGGCCCGTCAGTGTGCCTGCACTAATGCAACAGGGAGCTATGATTTCCTCCTGAGACATTTCATTTGGAGAGATTTTCTAAGTCAGGTTTCTCGGCCTTGGCACGATCAATGTTTTGGGCTGGATCATTGTTTGTAGTGGGGCCTGTCCTGGTCAGCAGCAGCCCTGGCCTCTACCCACTGGATGCCAGTAGTACCCTCCAACCAGTTATGTCAATCCAAAATGTCCCCAGACATGGCCAAGTGTCCTGTATCAGGGGCAGAAATCGCCCCCAGTTGAAACCACTGCTCCCTGGGCAGCTCCACGGCCCCCTGTGTCCTCGCACAGTGAGGGGCCGATCACGGGAGATGGTACAGAGCAGGATGTGTGACGTGTGGGCATCCTCTGCCTGGGTGGCAACACGGGGCAGGGAGCGGAGGTCCGGCTGGTCCACTCCTCTTCCTGGGACACCTGGCAGTGGCCTGCGTATGGAAGCTCTAGGGCTGGGAGGGTGGGCCGAGGTCCGGCTCTGCGACTCACTCCCAGGAGATTCAGGCAACTTACTCCCTCTCTCTGGGCCTCGCCTGGCACATCCAGAACTCAGGGATTAAAGATGGTGACAGCATTCCTTCTGGGGGTATTGAGACGATCAAGCACTCAATAAATGTGACCCGCCATGATTATTTTATCAAAGTCTAGCCACAGTGGCAACTCAATGTTTTTTTTTTCCCTTTGGGCACAAGGGGTAGCTGGCCCTGGGTTCCTCCCCAATAAGATTCTTTTTTTTTTAAATTAATCAATTATTTTTTAAAGATTGGCACCTGAGTTAACAACTGCTGCCAATCTTTCTTTTTTTTTTTCTTTCTGCTTTTTGTCCCCAGATCCCCCCAGTACATAGTTGTATATTTTTAGTTGTGGGTCCTTCTAGTTGTGGCATGTGGGATGCCACCTCTGCGTGGCCTGACGAGCGGTGCCATGTCTGTGCCCAGGATCCGAGCCGGTGAAACTCTGGCTGCGGCATCGGAGCGCATGAACCTAACCACTCGGCCACGGGGCCGGCCCCTGCTCACTAAGATTCTTAACACGAGCATTTTGTAAAAGGGCACTTTGGGTCCCTGTCAGGAACACTGACACCCACAGAATGAACGGTGATCGGCGGACTTCTCCTGGTGCAAAGCTGGCTCTGAGGTGCCTTCTCGTCCTACCGACGTTCCTGGCAATGGTCACCGAGTCCTCTGTTGTTCTGTGGCTTCAGGGCAGCCCACTGCCCATCCTGGAGCCCCCGCAGGCCCTGCACGGTGCCCAGCCCACCGTCGACTGCTGTGCAGGGGCAGGAATGAGCTTTCTGGGCTCTCGTCCCGCTCTGCCCTTCTCTAGCTCTGTGACGTGGGCAAGTCCCCCCACGTCTCCCAAACCTGTCTCTTCCTCTGTAGAGTGGGGACAGTCGGAGCGCAGACTTTCCAGGGACTTTTGAAAAGAATTACATGAGACAACATGAAGAGCTCTCAGCGCAGGATGCACAGTAAGCAGCAACTGTTGGCACTGTTATCTTTAATTTAATTTTACAAGGATTAAGGTAATAGAAAGCTTGCAGCGCACAAGAATAAGCAAGCTCGGCTCATCCATCTACACTCACCCCCGGAGGTAACATGCCCGGAGGAGTTACTTGGCAAGAAATTTCACAAGTGGACAGACTTTCTGATGCCGAGTTATAAGTGGGTGGGAGGGTCAGTGAGGGAGGAGGAGGAGCCCCTCCCCCCAACCACAGGGCCTTCCGGGGGCCCCACCGTGGCTGTGGCGAGCCTAGTCGAGGCTTTGCAAGCTTGTGAGAGAAAATGATTGTTGGGAAAGCTCTTGAGAAGCTGAACCCAAGGGCCCATGCAGGGCCAGGCTGAAAGGCTGGGTGGGACTGAGTTGGCCAGGGTGTGCCCAGGGTGCGCCTGGGTGGCTGAGACGAGGGACACCAGCTCAGGGAAGAGCCCTGTCCCTTCTCTCCCTCCAAGGGGTCGCTGGGGACTCGTCTCAGTGAGTCTGTTAGGCCAGTGATCTGTGCCGCCTGGGGGCTGGGTCAGGGCCCCCGTGCTACCCCTCTCTGCCCCCCCTCTCTGCCCCCGCTCGTAAAACCAGGGCAGCGCCAAGAGGTGGGAAACCGAGGCGCACGGGCGAGTGGGGCTGCAGGCGGGGCTGACCTGCTAGGCCGGAGTCTCCTCATCGTCTCCTTCTTCCTCCCCTTCGTCCTCTCCCTCCACTTCCTGGTCCTGCTCCTGGTCCTGGTCTATCTCCAGACTCGGTTGTTTCTGCCAAGAAAAGACAGCGCAGAACTGTTGGAGGGGACAGGCCTCCCCTGCACCCCAGGAAATTAACCCCCGAAACCAAAAATAGCTAACAGGCTGAGGCCTGGACTGCTGGGCGCCCAGAAGACTGTGCAGCCAGCGCCATGGCCGTGAGGGCCTAGCGGGTGCTCGGAGCCAGCGGGTGCAGACAGCGGGCACGGCCCTGGGCGTCCCCCAGACCCGGGTATCAGTCCTGCCACTGCCGCTTGCTGACTGGGTGACCTCGGGTGAGCTCCTCCTGGGCCTCCTTGGTGCCCTCCTCTGTAGGGTGGACATGATTCCCCACAGGGCTGTGGCCGGCATGGGAAATGATGGGTGTAAGGCCCCAGCACTGTTTTCTCAGCTCCGACCCCAGAACTTCTGGCCAACTGCAGAAAACGAGGAGAGAGGCAGGAACTGTGTGGCTGGCAGAGAGGGAGGGGCCAGTTCTGTGACCCTGAACCCGTCTGAGGCTAGGGTTCATCTAACGCATTCAGGCTGCTGTGTTGAGCACATTTTGGGACCTCCAGCGCCAAGCGCAGCATCTGTCAGTGCAGTGCCCGGTGGAAGGTGGTTGATGCTGGCATCGCCCCCTGGAGGCCGGAGGGCCCAGTGTGTGGGGGGATGAGCCGTGCTGTGGGTCCAAGCCAGGCCTCCAGTCTCGCCTCCGCCATCAATGGAGGGCGCTCTCTGTCCCGCTTGTGTCACACAGAGAGCATGAGAACAGAGCCGCTCCCATCCAAGCACTTCTGGGAGGAATCACAGCCTGTCCCTGCCCGCAGTGGGAGGGAGACACAAGATGGAACCGATGATCTTCTCCACGTGCCCACCCATCTTCCGTCACCATGCCCACTCACTAGTGCCTGAGAATGCGCCACACGGATGTGCATGCAGGGCCGGTGTCCTGGCGGGCGCCCCGTGTGCTCACACGGGCCCTGTGCACACAAGGGCCTCACACTTGCTTTCAGGTTCTGCTGTCATTGTCCTCAACTTCTCAATACTTTTTGACAAGGGGCGCCATGTTTTCATTTTACACTGGGCCATGCCCCTAATTATGTAGCAGGTCCTGCTCACAAGGGTAGGTGCTGGCGTACATGAGCTTGTTCTTCCCCTTCCATGCGGTTCTCTCACTCGTTCACATCTTGGCATCTTATCTGTGGGCCCCTAAAGGGGATGACCCAGAACAACAATGCCTTTTCTTCCTCTGTCCCCCGGGACAGAAGAGGGCCTGGAAGCTTTATAGCTCCATCTCCTCATTCTCCAGATGAAAATTCAGGAGCCACAAACTGCAGTGACCAGCCCAGCGTTACAGCTAGAAAGCGCTTTACAGCTGGGGCCACGGACGGATGAGCTCAGCACAAATCACCCCCTGACACCAGGCGGGGTAAGCGGGACGCCCTCCACACCGCGGATTTCACAGCCCCTCCTCCAGGGGCCCCGGGGCTCGCTCATCTGACAGCTCACTTGGCCCGGATCCTCATTCAGTCGGCACACACATGTTCAAGGAGCCTGTTGGGGTGGGGAGAGGATTCCAAGAAGCAGAGAGCATGCCTCCTATTCTCAAGGAGCCTGAAGTCCGTTTGAAGACAGGATTCCTCTGGAGGAAGGGAGGAATTCCTCCCACTTGCCAAATGGACAGGTGAAGTCCACCTGGGAAGGCTACTTGCTCAAGATCACCCAGAAGGTCAGCAAGCAGGCAGAACGCAGGCGCCCTGGCTCCCACCCAGCCACCCAGGCCCTGACTCAAGTCCCCTACAGGCTTGGACTTCTTCAAGGCTTCCGTCTCCCTCTTCTTCAGCTCCGCGAAGATGACGTTGAAGAACTCCTCCTCGGCTTTGGCGACCAGCTCCTCCAGGTTCACGGCAGTCTCCTCCTCCCTCAGGTCGTCGTCCTTGCCCTCCGCTTTGCCTTTCTCCTTCAGCCTCATCTCTCGGTGCCTTGCCTCCAGGATCTTCTCCCGCCGGGTCTCGCGCTCAAATATCTGGGGGTACACAGAGAGGCTCGTGGGAAGAGGGTGGGCGGCCAGCGGCTCCCAGCACAGGGGCCAGGCTGGGGTCTCCTGGCTTTAGTCAAGACGGCCCCCAAAGAGATCTGTACTCAGGGCTAATGGCGAGAAAGGAGGGCTAACTACAGGGGTCGGAAGGCAGGAGCAGGGACACCCAGTTACGCAGTTCCAAAGAGTTCCAAGAACAGAGACGAAGCGTGAAGAACGCCATCTGGCCTTGTGCAACGTGGTGGCCGTGGGCCCATGAAGGAGCAGCTCAGTGGCGGGGCCACAGTCTCAGGAGGAGCCAGGAGGCTCTGGGCACCAGGGGATTCAGCTCCTCAGCGAGCCCCACGGTAGGGCTGCCCGCCAGGATGGGTGCGGTGACAGATCTCAGCCCCCCGCGCCCTCCCCTAGAACAGCCCCATCCCGGCTGTCCTCTCTTTTGGCTTTCCTTTAAGCCTTCCCTTGACAGGTTCTGCTGCAAAAAATATATTGTTTGCAACTAGACAAACAGACCTAGTCAAACCACTTTGATTTGCAGCCGAAAAATGAAGCCTGGAGGGGAAGAGTGACCTGCTCAGGGCCACTTGCTACGTAGTGGCTAAGCCAGGGCAGATTCAGACCTCCTCACACCCAGTTACTGCGCCCATTTCAGGACACCAGGCTGCCTCCCCCAAACGTCCACCCATTTCCCAGGAGGGGAGAAGGAGGGACCACAGTTTCTTCTCTGACTGGCCCGGCCTGCCATGGGGCCAGGTCAAGACCTCAGTGGAGGGCCCCTCGTCCTGGCACTGGCCACTCACAGAAGATGCTATGTTCTTCTCATTCCTCTGCAGCGTGCAGAGCCCATGCGACACTTCCAGCAGTGTGGCTGTCCCCAGCTTGGAGCCACAGGCGATGAAACCCCCGTTGTCCTGCACCCGGAGGCAGAAGAGGGCCTCATCACACACCTGTTGGAGGGTGAGCCAGACCCGGGCGGGGAGAGAGAAGCAGAGGAACCCTTTGTCTGATGATCTGGCCTCCGGGAAGCCTTAGCCAAGCGGCCGTTCAGATGCCCTGGGTGACTCCCCGGGCCCCGCAGGATGAAGTTCACATTGGCTGTCAAGACTCTTCGCCCCCAGCCTCACCTCCCACCTTACCCCACCCCTCCAGTCCAGCCCACATTCATCCTGCAGTTTCCCAATCCCCCCGTCCTCCCGTAGCCCCGCCAGGCCAGTGTCTGGGCTCTGGTTATGCTAATGCGCTAACGTTAGCTCGGGCTGGAAGGGTCAGCTGCCAGGAGCCTGCTCCCCAGGCTTCTGAAGGAACAGGCCTGGCGGGAGGAGAGGCCAGGCATCGGCTTTTTGTCCTTTTTAAATTTCTCCCAGGGGATTCTGCAGCCATCAGGGCCTGAGAGCCTGGATATGTGGGGACGGGGAGGTGGACATGACCTTCAGGCTGAGGGCGGGGTCACAGTGCTTGAACACAAAGTCCCAGATGTCCAGGGTCCCGTCCATCTTGGTGGTAAAGAAAACTGCCGGCCTTACGGGGCTCCAGGCGCCATCGGTGAGGTAAGCCATGTGGTACCTGTGGGGAGCCGGGAGCCACCAGTCGGGGACGGCTGTGGTCAGGAGGGACAGAGAGGCTGCTGTGCCACAGCCTGCTCACCCAGCTCCTCCAGGGTCTCATTGCCAGGTAGGCAGTTTCCTTGTGTCTGACTTCCAGCCATGCCAACCTCACCCACCCACCACTCATGGTATGTGCTTTAAAGGGCTCTGGGTACGTTCCCCCCTGGGGCTGGCCCCTGGAGTTGCTCCACAGCTCACTCCAGGGAACAGACACTTGTTGCTGGATCTGGGCCCAGTTCCCCAGGCGTGGGACTCACTGAAAGGAGCCAGAGGAAGGATGCGCCCAGAAAAGTTCACAAAATTGAGCTTAGAAGAGAGTTAAACTTCCTACTTGGTTTAATCCACATTTTCAAAGATTTCTGCAGTGGAGGATGAAATTGGACCCTTAGCTTACAGCATATACACACATCAACTCAAAATGGATTAGAGACTTAAATGTACCACCTAAAACCATAAGACTCCTAGAAGAAAACAGAGGGAAAAAGCTCCTTGACGTTGGTCTTGGCAATGAATTATTGGGTGTGACACCAAAAGCACAGGCAACAGAAGCAAAAAGAAAGTGGGACCACATCAACATAAGAAGCTTCTGCCCAGTAAAGGAAACAGTTGACAAAATGAAAAGGCAACCTATGGAATGGGAGAAAACATTTGCAAACCATCTATCTGATAAGGGGTTAATATCCAAAATATATAAGAACTCATGTAATTCAACAGCAAAAACCCAAATAACCCAATTGAAAAATGGGCAAAGGACCTGAACAGATGTTTCTCCAAAGATGTACAAATGGGCGACAGGTACATGAAAAGGTGCTCAACATCACTAATCTTCAGGGAAACACAAATCAAAACTATAATGAGATAGCACCTCATGCCTGCTAGAACAGCCGTTATTAAAAAAACAGAAGATAACAAGTGTTGGCGAGGATGTGGAGAAAGGGAAACCCGTGTGCGCCATTGGTGGGAATGTAAATTGGTGCAGCCACTATGGAGAATGGTATGGAGGTTCCTCAAACGATTAAAAATAGAACTATCATATGATCCAGCAATTCTACTTCTGGGTATTTATCCAAAGGAAATGAAAATAGGATCTCGAAGAGACCCCTGCAGTCCCATGTTCACTGTAGCATTATTCACAACAGCGAAGCTACGGAAACAACCTAAATGTCCAGGGACGATGAACGGATAAAGGAAATGCAGGGGCCGGCCAGTGGCTGAGTGGTTAAGTTTGCACACTCCGCTTGCGCAGCCCAGGGTGTCACCGGTTTGTATCCTGGGCGCAGACCTAGCACCACTCATCAGGCCATGCTAAGGCAGCATCCCACGTAGCACAACCAGAGCGACCTACAACTAGAATATATAACCAAGTGCTAGGGGGCTTTGGAGAGAAGAAGAAAAAAGGAAAATTGGTATATACAAACAATGGAATATTATTCAGCATTAAACAAGGAGATCCCGACATTTACAACAACATGGATGAAGCTGGAGGACATTATACTAAGTGAAATAAGACAGACCCAGAAAGACAAACACTGTATGATCTCACTTATATGTGAAATCTGAAAAAGTCAAACTCATAGCAGCAGAGAGTAGGTTGCCAGAGGCTGGGGGGAGGGAGCAACGGCGGGTGATGGTCAAAGGGCACAAAGTAACAGTTATACAAGGCAAGTTCTGGAGATCTACTCACTGTACAACCTGGTGCCGATGGTGAACAAGATTGTATTGTACAGTTCAAATTTGCTAAGAGAGCAAATCTTGTGTTGTGTTCTCATCAGACACACACGAATTAATAATTATAATAAAGGAGGTGGGAGGGAGGTGATGGATATGTTTATGGCCTCGAAGGTGGTGATGGTTTCACAGGTGTATACTTAGGCCCAACTCACAGAGCTGTATGCATCAAGTATGGACAGCTTCTTGCATGTCAGTTATACCACAATATACACTATATATTCATACATATATATGAGATGAAACTGTCAGGACTTGGATATAGACGATGAAGCAAGAAAGATGTGAGAATAAGTCCTAGATTTCCTCTCATACAGCCAATTGGTGGAGCTGGAAATGGACCAGGTTGGGGGGCTGACAGTAGTGGGAAACCGACATTGCAATAAATACATAACAGAGCATGGTGCTTGGCAGCTGAAATTTCTTCTCAAGAATGTCTTTTGATATATCTTTTTGTTAATGCCACTATCTCCTTAGAACATAAAATTCTCAAAAAGAAAATGAGTATAGGGCCGGCCCGGTGGAGCAGCATTTAAGTTCGCATGTTCTGCTTTGGCGGCCTGGGGTTCGCCAGTTGGGATCCCGGGTGTGGACCTGTGTACTGTTTATCAAGCCATGCTGTGGCAGACGTCTCACATATAAAGTAGAGGAAGATGGGCACGGATGCTAGCTCAGGGCCAGTCTTCCTCAGCAAAAAGAGGGCTAGTCTTCCTCAAAAAAACCACAAACACTAAAAAAAAAATAAAAGAGTGAGTAAAATAAACGTAATGATGTCTATTTGAAAAAAAAATTCTGCAGCGATGCAGCTGTAGCTGGCCCCGTGGTGGCCAAGTCAGAGACCACATTTCCCAACTTTCTTTGCAATTAATTGTGTGGACAGCTAGGCCACAGGGGGAGAAATTGTCAAGGCAAAAGAAACTATCTGGAGATTTTTGACAAACAATGAATAATTTTTAGTGTAAGTGTGTCCTCAACATTGCATGGGACATACTTAAAAAAAATCACTCTTTGTTTTTTCTGAAATTCAAGTTTAACTGGGCATCCTATATTTTTATTTGTGAAACCTGTTCAATCCTATGCAGGAGGAGAGGGAGAGAGGCACACAGGCTACAGGACACAGGCCCGCCAACGCCCTCCAGGAAGGAGCCCGGAGAAAGGCCTAAGGAGAGGGCGGGCTCTGCTCATGTCCAGGCTCCCGTCTCCGTGAGCACACACCCTGGCCGCCTGCAGAATCCAAGGAGGTTGGGAAGGCTCCACGCCCACCCGGACCCTGGGTTGGTGGCATCAAGCCCTCTAACTTGCTATGGGACCTGGAACAGAGCGCCGCCCTCTGGGCCTCCATTTCCACCCCTGCAGAACAGGGACATTGGACCAGACTTCTGCTCCAAAAGCAAAACTGGCTGAATCATAAGCCCGGGGGAGCTCCTCAACATGCCCATTCCTGCGCCAAACCCAAGATCCAATATAGCAGGACTCCACGGCTGGGGCCCTGGAATCTGGATTTAGAATCATAACTCCTCCCAGGAGATCCCGATGCAACTAGGTTTGGGAACCACTGGAACCGAAAACGCCCGCTCGGGTCCACGGTGGCATCAATATTGCAGGAGTCTGATTGCATGAGCTGGAAAGGAGCCCCAGATTCACACACACAAAGGCTAATAGGGCACCCGCCCCCAGCCCCACGCCTCGGTCTGCTCTCTTGGTTCTGCCAGCTTTGTGGCATCTCTGCGGGACGTGGCTCTCCCCGGCTCAGTCAGGGGCAGAGGGACCATCCTGAGGGGTCTCAGTCTCACAGCACCCCGCTGGCCTCTCTCTGGGCAGGGTGGGCGAGTACCCAAAGCTTCTCTGTTCTAACTTTAGTGCTCACAGCTCTGTCCCAAGCTCCCTCCCCGCCCCCTCACACGAGGGGAGACCCACCAGGCTGTGCTGATGAGGGGCCCAGATGCTCAGTCCAAGCTGCCTGGGTTCAACCCCGGCTCTCCTTCTCACCAGCTGGAAGACCAGCAGCAAGTGGCTTTGCCTCCCCGTAGTTCAGCTTCCTAACACAATGAGGCGATGGGAAGAGCAACGCTACCTATGGTTGTCTTGAGGGTTAAGCAAGTTAACCCATGGCTGTTATTACTACTAACCCTGGCGGTTTGAAGCATATTCCTTTGTGAAGTGGCTGAATCGAGCCATTTCCTAGCATAAACCCAGGTGTTTGTGCAGGAGTGTCGTTCTCCATTTTCTGGGTGGACACATGGAAGCTCAGGGTACTCCCGGGGTGGGCTGGGGAGGGCTCCATCCCTCCCATTCCCAACCTCCTCCCTTACTTGGTCCACATGATGGACGACTCCCGGCTGTCTTCTGACCAGATGCGGGCGGTCCAGTCGCCGACGGTCAAGAAGTTCTTTGGGTAGAAGGGATTTCTCTGGAGGGCATAGATGGGACCATGGTGGCCTGCGAAGGTGCACACGATCTTCTCAGCCGACGTCTTGGCCTTGCGGTTGCAGGAGATGACGATGCCCTGCTCGGTACCCACCATGAACTTAGTTGGCTGCAGAGGGAGCGACACAGGAGTGGAAGGCTCCATGAAACATCAGCATGGGGCTGAGCCGGCATGGCAAGCGGTCTGCTGGGGAGGAGCAGGAGGTGGGGGGGTGGGGTCTGAAGGTGCTGGAAGGAACCTCGGTTTAAGCCTCTGCTCAGGCTGTGCCCCACGCACTCCTGGGGAGTTGCCCCACTCATCCCAGCCTCATCAGATCCTACCCTTCTTTAGAACCGACTCAAAGACCCCATGCTTAATGAAGCCCTCCATGACTTTCTAGTCCCTGGAGAGTGTCATCACTTTCTTCATGTAGCATCGTTGTGTCCACCAGGCATTTTGCCATAAAGATCCTGAATGTCAGGACAGATGAAGTAATGATTGAATGAATAATGTAGAACATGGATCTAGAAGAGCTCCCCCCAGCCTCCAGCTACTCCCTGCAAAATTGGGCCCTGTACCCGTGTGTTCACAGCATCTTTATTCACAATAGCTAAGAAGTGGAAGCAACCCAAGTGTCCACTGACAGATGAATGGATGAACAACATGTGGTGTATATATACAGTGGAGTATTATTCAGCCTTAAAAAGGAAGGAAATTCTGACGCATGCTACAACGTGGATGAAGCTTGAGGACATTATGCTAAGCGAAATAAGCCAGTCTCAAAAGGACAAATACTGCATGATTCCACTTATATGAGGTACCTAGAGTCGTCAAAAATCATAGAAACAGGAAAGTAGTCACCAGGGGCTGAAGGAGAGGGAGAGAAATGGAGAATTGTTGTTGAATAGCTACAGTTTCATTCTTGCAAGATGAAAAAGAGCTGGAGATCCATTGCACAGCAATGCGAATATACTCAACACTACTCAGTTGTACACTTAAAAATAGTTAAGATGGTACATTTTATGTTATGTGTTTTTTTACCACAATTAAAAAGAAAAACAAATGGGTTACAAGTTGAGGGTCAAAGGAAAGTGAGGAGACACAGCTTGAGAGGCCCAGAAAAGGAGGTAATGAACTGCAGGGCTCCTGCAAGCTGGTAGGGAGATGGGCTAACTGCATCCGGATGGCCCATCATGGCTCCAGCCTCAGACTTCTCGGTGGGGTCGGGGTGGCGAGCCTGGGCCTTCCGGTCAGAGCCCTGCACTGGAGCTCCAGCTTCACTGTGTTCCAGAGCATGTGACTTACTCCATTAAGACTCATTTTGTTGATCTGGAAAGTAGGGATAATAACATTACCTCACAAGATGGCCATGGATGAGTACACAAGCTCATCGTGTAAGGCAGTTACGAGTGTCCAGCACGCAGTCTGCACTCAGTGACACTGTGGGGAGGTGGGGACTAGTGGCCACAGGGTCATTACATCTAGCGCTTGGCCTAGAAATCCCTGATTCCAGAACAGAATGTTTTTTTGAGTCCTCCCCAGCCCGACCTCCATGTCTAGGGTTGGGGTCAGTTAAATTGTCACCCACTTCACCCCACCAGCATGCATCCCCCAGTTCTGGGTGAGGACTCCTGGGGCAAGGTGAGGCCAGAGCACCTGCACCTCCCAAGGGTCTAGGAATGATGTCACATGACCCAGAGGCAAACCAGTGACAACCCAAGGGGAGCCAGGCCTGAGCCTCAGAGGGACATAAGCCAGGAAGCAGCCCAAGCCAAGAGCCATCTGGGAAAGTTGCTTCCCCGCTTTGGAGGGAGTCTTCATTGGCTGCTTCTAGAAGCTTCCCTCCTCTGACACATTCACATTACTGCTTTGGTATTTCTTTACTGTTCCTCCTCAGTTACTAAGTGCCTTCATTATGCCTGTGCTCTGGCTTTCCGAGGAGCCTACTCTGGTCTCATTTCCCTTTCCAACGCCTCCTGCTTCTTCCCAGGAGGTGAAGTGACCCACAAAGGGTCCTACATGGGGCAGGGGCAGGGGCAGGGTCTGGCCTCCTGATGTTGGTCCCGGGCAGGCCTCTTCCCATAGAATGAGGCTTTTCTGGATTCTTGTCCTGTCCGAAAGATTACCTTCTGTTCAGCCCAGACACTAGCCGAACGAAGACTTCCTGGGAATTAGCACAGTTTCCTTTCTCAAGAAGCTCTGCTGCCCCCTGCTGGAAAGTCATTGTAAAGAAGGCACAGGTCCAGGACGACCATGATTGGATGGTCCTCCCTGGCTTAGTCTGACGCCCAAGGAAAGCAGCAGCGCCCCCGGGGCCACAAGCATCTGATACACTAGCCACGGCCCGTCCTTGGCTCCCGCTGCCCCGGCAATGGAAGTCGGGAAGGGAGAGGAAAGGACACTCACCAAAGTAGACTCGAACTCCAGGGAGATGGCCCCCAAGGCATTTTCCAGCTGCTCCTTTTTGGTGATGTCCATGATCACCACCTCAGTGGGCTCGCTCATCTTCCGGATATCCCACCACATGACCTGACAGGAAGAAGGGGCGACTTGGAGACCTGAGGTCCCTTGGTTCTGGCTTTTGCCTCCCATACCCACTCCAACTTCCTGGGGTCAGTCGCTTGGAACAAAAGGGTATGTGACAGGGGCTACCAGCAGCCCACAGGAACAAACACGCTTTGAGAATGACTGCTCTGGTCCATGGTCCCAAGCCTGGCTGATCGTCAGGTCATGGGCAAGCTTCACGCAATCCAGGTGCTAGAGCCTCACCCCAGAGCTCCTGACTACAGTGCACCCTGGAATCCGTATTCCTAAAGGCTCCCCACAATGTGGCAATACGTGGCAATATTATAAATGCACACATCCTTTCACCCAGAAGTCCCACTGCCGGGAATGCATGCTGTAGATGTACCTTCACATGCATGAAATTGTCTATATACAAATCCACTCTTGGCTACATTTTTTTAGTAACAACAAAATATGAAAATCTACTTAAATAAATTATGGCATACCCAATGCAGTCCCTGACAGGCGTGCGGCTGCGCTTTATGAAACATGAAATCATCTTTAAGAAATGCTAAATGAAAAACATCAAGCGCAGACCAACATGAAAGGTGTGCAAAAAGAGAGCGAAGAAGACAGATGTGTTTGCTTCTGAAGGCAGACGAAGCAGCCGCCGCAGGTCGCAGGTGGGCACCTACGGGGAGAGGTGGGAGGCTTGGGGGCAGAGGTGGGAGGAAGGCGTTTCGCCATCTGCCCTTTCGTACCTTTCGGATTTTGTTTTGCATGAGCGCGCTGTATTACCCGTGACTGTGTTCCCCACGCCCTCACCCCGCACAGCGCCTGGCCGCTCGGTACCTGCCCGTCCGTGGATGCCGAGAAGCATTCTGTGCCCGTCTTTGACTGCAGCCAGATGGTGCCGTACACGGGGTCTCGGTGGCTGAACTCAATGGTGGACAGCTCTGCCACCAGGCTGCCCTTCCGGGTGTCCCAACAGGCTGGCGGGGAAGAAAATGAGGGGGAGGTGAACTGAAGCACAGGCTTCCTTCCCCGGTGCAGGCAGCAGGGCTAGAGGGATGCTACTTTCTTTTGGTTTAGCAGGCATGTGGTTTTATGTGGTTTTTTAGAATCAGGGCTACATTCAAACCAGCCTGAGTTTCCTGCCAGCCTCCCAAGCCCCCACACAATCTCTGCGGGAAGACTTCCTGAGCGCATGCTCCATTCATTCCATTGAGCCCCCGCCACATGTTGGGTACCACACTGGGCCCCTGGAGAAGCCGCTGGGAATAAGATGGACATGGTCCCTGGGAGGCAGGGAGGGGACCTGCCAGTACAGCCCCTGCTGTGATCACTCTGGTGAGGGACACATGGACGTGGTCAGGGAAAGCTTCCTGGAGGAGGTGAGAGGAAACTAAGACTGCGGATGAGCCTACGATGGAGGGAGCCCGGTGAAGAGAGAGGAGCGCCTCCGCCACAGGGGAAGGCTCGGCAGGAAGAACCTGGGGCAGAGCTCTCCTGCATCCACTCCCTCCTTTTGTCCGCTGTACCTCTGCCCCCTCTGGCGGGAAAGAAACCCACAGAGGGAGCTCGGCCCCTACTGTGATCCGCTATCAGCGCTCCACCCCTTCTGCTTTACCAAGAAAGACTCGAAGCTTATCTATTTTTGGTCCTGATAGATTTTGTTCTCATTCTCCCAGGAGTGCACAGTGAGGACCCACCCCGTTACTCAGAGCTGTTTCTAGGAAAGCTGCTTTCGTAAAACAGCAGCCAAATACTTGATCCACAGTCTTGGTTTACGGAATCCAGGTCCAAGGCGTTTGGCCCTGAACCAGCCTGGCCCAGGAATGGGTTTTCTCAGCTCGGCTTGCTCTGCTTGGGCAAAGCAGTGCTCCAGGGTGGGTCCGCTGCGGCCCACCTTACAGGCAGCAGAGCCAAGCCTGGGCTGGTCTGAGCTGCACAAAAAGCCGCTGAAAGCCGTTATGAATGAGGGAGGCAGGGCTCCTGAATAAATCATGGCAAAGTGGCTGTGCTTCAGTCTTTTAGAGCCCTGGCACCCAGATAACTTGGCAGGGAGATTTATGGGCGCCCATATCTACTGCACAGGCTGGCAGCTCCCCCAGAGAGGAGGCAGCAGGTCTGAGAGGGAGACCAGGAGCCTCAGAAGGCCGGGAGGAAGCCAGGCCACAGAGCGTTTCTGAGAAGTTTCCCAGCCATTCTGGTTCCTGCTCCCAAAGGGAGAAGGGGAAGTGAGAGGGCGTGTGAAGGTCAGGGGGTGGGGAACCCTTTTCGTGCCTGGGCGAGTCTGGCCTGGGGTGTAGACAGGAGGATTGAGTGTCTGGCTGCTTCATGCCAGAGTGGAGGGCCGGCAGGAATGCTCAGAGCCCTGTGGACAGGTTTCCTCCAAGCTCACTAGGGACCAAAAAGTCAGTTTTCCGGATGTGCTATCAGTAAAAACGGGGGAGCGAGGACCTCTGAAAATCCTCTCCTCCATAAAGGCAAGGCGAAAACTGGCAAGACTTGTCAGAATCAACTTTTTCAGAAGTCTGGAAATTAGCCAAAGGCTCACAGCAATCCAGCAGGTGTTGCTTCAAGAAAGACAGCCGAATCTTGTAAGAACAGTAGGCATCGTGGCATTGGGACCCGCCCTAGTTAAGACCCCACACTCCTCAGTTCCAAGGTAGCCTTGAAAAGTAACATTCTGCATTCCTGGTGAGAAGCAGTGGCCTGGCAGCCACAGGTCGGGGCAGAATGGGGATGGAGCTCCCACAAAGCCTCCCGCGCAAAGAATTGCCATTATCTGACCTGTCTGGTGGCTCCCGGGAAGATCCCACGTGCAAACTTGTCTATATTCAGCTTGACTTGGAGCTTGCTCAGGGAAGAAATTCCTTTTTTTGAGGTAATTGTTAATTATAATTACAGGCAATTAATTAACTTCGCAGCTCCCTGAAGTGGTGGATAACGGGTGGGGCAGACAGTGGGTTAACCAAAAAACTTAAAAGGAAAAGCTGGAGAATGAGATGCCCACAGGGGCTTTGAAAAGCTCTGATCTAGCAGGCCACATGCATGGGGAGGGAGGTGTGCATGCGCGGGGCTATGCACGTGCTTAAGAAAGAACTGAGGAGGCCACAAGCTCTCACCTCTGGCTGACCTTGAGGCTCTGCACAGAGGCTGAGGCAGAGTTGACACCCACCTGCCTGAGTGCTGAAGGCATCCTCGGACATGCACACAGAGGCCTTCAGCAAAGACGGGCAGAGCTTTTGGATCCAGGTGTTCAAGGGAATCTCTGCCCGATCATTACCTGATCACTAAGCTAACCGAGTGGGGACGGTAGGGATCACACAGGACAAAGAACACAGACTTTACAGAGTTCGTTCAGAAAATTCACTGAAGAAACAAACAATAACTACAACAAACAGCGACAAAAATAAACCCTGGGGAGTATGAGTATCTGATTTCCAAAGTTGCCCCATTATGTTATACAAAAAATCCCAGTTTTCAACAAGAAATTCACAAGACATACAAAGAAACAAGAAAGTATGGTCCATACACAAGGGAAAAAAGCAGTAAATAGAGGCGGTGCCCAAGGAAGCCCAGATGTTGGGCTTACTAGGCAAAGACTTCAAACTGCTATTGTAAATGTGTTCAAAGAACTAAAGGAAACCATATCTAAAGAACTAAAGGAAAGTATGAAAAGGATATCTCACTAAATAAAGAATATCAACAAGGAGATTGGAATTATTTGAAAAAGGGAGAACAAAACAGAAATTCTGGAGTTGAAAAAATACATTAACTGAAATGAAAATTCAGGAGAGGGACTCAAAAGCATATTTGAGCAGGCAGAAGAATCACTGAATCTGAAGATGTCAACTGAGATTATCCAGTCTGAGAAACAGAAAGAAATGAGAATGAAGAAAAATGAACAGAGCCTCAGAGATCTGTGGGACACCATCAAACATGCCAACATACACATGACAGAAGTCCCAGAGGAGAGGAGAGACAAAGGGGCACGAAGGATATTTGAAGAAATAATGGCTGAAAACTTCCCATAGTTGATGAAAACCATTAATCTACATATCCAAGAAGCTAAATGAATTCCAAGTAGGATAAGCTCAAAGATACTCCCACCTTAAGACATTATAATCAAAGCCAAAGAGAGAATCAGGAAAGCAGCTAGGCAAAATGACTCATCACAAACAAGGGATCATCTGTAAGTTTAACAGCTGGTTTCTTATCAGAAACCACAGGGGCCAGAAGGCAGTGTGATGACATATTCAAAATAATGAAAGAAAAAAATCTATCAACCAAGAATTCTATATCCAATAAAACTATCCTTCAAAAATGAAGGAAATTAAAACATTCTCAGATAAACAAAAACTGAGAATTTGTTGCTAGGAGAGCTGCCCTGAAAGAAATACTAAAGAGAGCCCTTCAGCTGATACTAAAGGACTCTAGAGAGTAACTCAAACCCACATGAAGAAATAAAGAGCACTAGTACAGATAACTACACAGGCAAATATCAAAGGCAGCATAAATGTGCTTTGTTTGCAACTTTTCCCTGCCTATCTTATTTAAAAGACAACTGCATAAAGAAATAATTATAAATATGTGCTGATGGGCACACAATGTATAAAGATGTAATTTATATGAGGATAACTGTGCAATGGAGGGAGGGAGGGAACAGAGCTATATAGGAGCAAAGTTTTTGTTTACTATTGAAATCAAGTTGATATTAATCCAAACTAGATTGTTATAAATTAAGATGTTAATTGTAACCCCCGGGACAACCACTAAAACAATTACTCAAAAATATATAGTAAAAGAAATGACAAAGGAATTAAAATGGTACACTAGAAAATATCTAACGCAAAAGAAGGCAGTTATGGAGAAATAGAGGAGCAAAAAAAGATATAAGAAATATGGAAAACAAATAGCAAAATGGCAGACGTATATCCTACTTTATCAGTAATTACATTAATGCAAATGGATTAAACCCCAATCAAAAGGCAGGGATTGGGGCTGGCCCCATGGCCAAGTGGTTAAGTTCGTGCATTCCACTTTGGCGGCCCAGGGTTTTGCCGGTTTGGATCCCAGGAGCAGACATGGCACCACTCGTCAGGCCATGCTGAGGCAGCATCCCACATAGCACAACCAGAGGCATTCACAACCAGAATATACAGCTATGTATTGGCGGGCTTTGGGGAGAAGAAGAAGAAAAGAAAAAAAAAAGATTGGCAACAGTTGTTAGCTCAGGTGCCAATCTTTAAAAAAAAAAAAGGCAGAGATTGGTAGAATAGATTTAAAGGAAAAAAACCATGATCCAACTGTATGCTGACTATATACAATCTACAAGAGACACACTTTAAATTCAAAGACACAAATAAGTTCAAAGTAAAGGAATGGAAAAAGATATACCACGCAAACAGCATCAGAGAGCTGGAGTGCCGATAACAGAGAAGACAGACTAAAAACAAAGAAGGACATTATATACTGATAAAAGGATCAATTAGTTAGGAAGACATAACAGTTATAAACATGTATATGCACCTGTTAAGGACTGAATGTCTGTGTCCCCTGAAAATTCACATGTTGAAATCCTAACCCTTGGGGCTGGCCTGGTGGCACAGGAGTTAGGTTCACACATTCCGCTTCAGCAGCCTGGGGTTCATCACTTTGGATCCTGAGTGCAGACCTACACACTGCTTGGCAAGCCATGCTGTGGTAGGCATCCCATATATAAAATGGAGGAAGATGGGCATGGATATTAGCTCAGGGCAAGTCTTCTTCAGCAAAAAAGAGGAGGATTGGCAGCAAATGTTAGCTCAGGCCTAATCTTCCTCAAAAAAAAAAAAAAAAGAAATCCTAACTCTCAATGTGATGGTATTAGGAAGTGGGGCCTTTGGGAGATAATTAGGTCACAACGGTGGAGCCCTCATGGATGGGATTAGTGCCATTACAGTCATGTGCCACATAAGGATGTTTTGGTCAATGATGGACCACATATACAAGGGTGGTCCCGTGAGTACCATATTGCCTAGGTGTGTAGCAGGCTATCCCATCTAGGATTGTGTAAGTACACTCTATGATGCTTGCACGATGACAAAATCATCCAGTGATGCATTTCTCAGAACACAGCCCCATTGTTAAGTGACACACAACTGCACAAGATGGGATACGAGAGAGCCCATGTCCTCTCTCTGCTCTCCGCCACGTGAGGACATGGCAAGGAGGCAGCTGTCTGCAAACCAGGAAGCGAGCTCTCACCAGGCAGCAGGTCTGCTGGCACCTTGATCTTGGACTGCCCAGCCTCCAAAACTGTGAGAAATAAATGTTTGTTGCGTAAGCCACCCAATCTATGGTATTCTGTTATAGCAGCCCGAACTAAGATAGCACCTAACAACAGAGTCGTAACAGACGTGAAGCAAAACCCGACAGAATTAAAGAGAAAAATAGACAATTCACTAATAATAGTTTCCGACTTCAATACCCCACTTTCAATAATGGATAGAACTACTAGACAGAAGGTCAATAAGAAAATAGTAGACTTGAACAGCACTATAAACCAACTAGCTTTCATAGACATCTATAGAACACTCTATCTGACGAGCAGAATACATTCTTCTCAAGGGCACAGGGAACACTCTCCAGGATAGACTACATGTTAGGCCATAAAACAAGCCTCAATAGATTTTAAAAGATTGAAATCATGAAAGACATCTTTTCTGACCAAAACAGAATAAAACTAGAAGTCAATACATGAAGGAAAACTGGAAAATTCACAAATACATAGAAATTAAACAACATACTCCTAAATAACCAATGGGTCAAAGAACTCAAAAGGGAAATTAGAAAATACTTTGAAATGCATGAACATGAAAACACAACATAACAAAACTTATGAGGTACAGCCAAAGCAGTGCTTAGAGGGAAATTCATAACTGTAAACACATATATTTTTAAAAACCTCAAATCAATAAGCTAACCTTCCACCTTAAGAAATTAGAAAGAGAAGAGCAAATTAAACTCAAATCAAGCAGAAAGAAGGAAATAATAAAGATTAAATAAAAATGAGGAAATAAATGAAATAGAGAATAAAAAATAACTGAGAAAATCAATAAAATCAAAAGTCGGTTCTTTGAAAAAACGAAATTGACAAACCTCTAGCTAGACTGAGCAATTGAAAAAAGAGGGAAGATTCAAATTACTGAAATCAGGAATGAAATAGGAGACACCACTACCAGCCTTACAGAGATGAAATTATTATATGGGAACACTAAGAACAACTAGATGTCAACACATCATATAACCTAAATGAAATACAAAAATTTCTAGAAAGATACAAACTACTCAAACGGATTCAAGAAGAAATATAAAATGTGAAAAGACCTGTAACAAGCAAAGAGATTGAAACAGCCATTTTTTAAAGATTGGGGCCTGAGCTAACAACTGTTGCTAATCTTCCTTTTTTTTTTTTTCCTACTTTTTCTCCCCAAATCCCCCCTAGTACGTTATTGTATATTTTAGTTGTGGGTCCTTCCAGTTGTGGCATGTGGGACACCGCCCCAACGTGGCCTGACGAGCGGTGCCATATCCACACCCGGGATCTGAACCAGCGAAACTCTGGGCCACCGAAGCCCAGCGTGCAAACTTAACCACTTGGCCACAGGGCTGGCTCCTGAAATAGCCATTTTTAAACTTCCAGTAAGGAGCACTCCAGAACCAAATGGCTCCACTGGTGAATTCTACTGAACATTTAGAGAACAATTAATACCAACTCGTCACAAACTCTTCGAAAAACAGAAGAGGAGGGAACACTTCCTATTCATTCTATAAGGCCGGCACTACTCACACCCGTTACCACACAGGTTATATAGTCAGGACTACACAGTCTCCTGAGATGGAGCCCCCAGTGGTCTCGTCAACCCTGTGCCTCTGGCTACCTTGCCCAGCTCACGGCAGGCATGCAGCAAATATTCCTTGACTTTACTTGACCTATAATTTTCTTAACTTTTTATTTTGAACGAATTTTAGACCTACTTGAACTATTACAACTGGAGACACTGCTGAGGTGTCAGCAAAACCTGACTCCCCCAGACGTCTGGAGTTGGCCAGCTGTGGGAGGTCCCCACCCTACTCGTCCTCCCTAGCAAGCCCGGGCTGGACAGCAGCAGGGGCCGGGCTGCTGCCGAGCCCGGGGAACTTGGGCTGGCCCTGGTTAAGCGCCCGGGTCCCTCCTCACCAATCTGCCCGTTGTAGCAGCCTCCCAGAAGCACGTGGGAATCTTTGGGGTTGTACTCCAAGGTGACGAGAGGAGAAGACGGCTTCAGGACAATTTCAGGCCTGTTGGGGTTTTCTACAAAGAAGAAAAAGAGTATATCCCATGAGGCCTGGGAAGAAAGGGACAGAATCAAACAGTCTAACCCCCTCGACAGGTGTGGGTGGCGGGGGGAAGCCTGGAAGTCCTCTCCTGGCTGCAACTTCCGGTCCTCAGTGCCCAGAATCTTGCCCTACGGGCTCCTTTAATGGCTTTATTTTGGGGGAATTAGGACCATGTGTGTGTGTAATTGTAATTCTAGTCCAGTTCCCAGGTTTGGCATAAAACGAGGTTTGACCCCAAGGTTTTTACACAAAGTTGGCTCTCCCCTGACTTCTCCGAACCAGTTTCCTTTCCTGTGTAGCGGGGATACTGGCGGGGCCCACCCCACGGGGACACTGTAGGAACTCGTTGAGCTGCTCAGGAGTGTAAAGCGTTCAGTTCTGTGCTTGGCACCTACACCACACCTGCTAAAAACGGGAGCGCTTGTTTTCACAGTGACCACAATGAGGGACACCTGCGAGCAGGAAGCCAGCCAGCTGCTAGGCTGTGCCCTTACAGTGAGCCCCTCTGTCAACAACAGTCTGAGCTCCCGGGTGGACACACTGCCCCTACTGACCATGAATTAAGGACAAGTGCCAGGAAAGGAGGGACGGAGGTGAGTCCCCTCCCCTCCTCCTTGGGTCCCTTCTCAGTCTGTTGGGGACTCCTTCTGATACACTCCTCAGGGACCCAAGATTCGGACTCCGTGGGATCGGGTCTCGAAATGAAGGGAGCTCCCTGCTTCCGATTTGGCTCCACTCAGCTGCGTCTGATCCCCGACAGGGAAGGGATGAGACAGTGGCTTCCTCCTGGGTGCCTGGTCCCTCTCTGTGAGTGTCCCCTGCCTGTTCCTGTCCTCTCGCTGGCCTCTGCCCTGCTCCCTCAGCCTTCCCTGGCCAGTGGGGCCCCCTGCTTCTCACCGAGGTCCCAGATGTACGAGTCATGGCTCATGCCCTCCGGTGCCCGTTGAAAATCCAAGCAAGAATACGCAACTGCCAACTTCCTGTTACCATCGGGGTGCCAGGAGAGGTGTGTGGCTGGCCGCTTGATCTCCTGGGGATCCCTTTAGGGGAGAGTGAGAGGGCAGAGACTGGGGTGCAGGGCCCCCCAAGTTCTTATTTACTAAATTCTTTCTTAAAAGAACCCAAACATATTTAAGCATATTTAAACGTTCACTAAGAGAAACTTGTTTTAAAAACAAAGTTTACAGGACTCCCTTAATTGGAAAACCGATCCTACCAGCCATAAATAAAAAGCAATAATAAAAGTTAAAACAATGGAAACAAGATGTTAAATTCCAGTCTGATGTTTTCATTTGCTGAAAGTTTTGAGCCTGAAGCTTGATTTCCCATCAATACTAAGATGAGAAGGAGGGTGGAGAATCCAGTCATCGTGCTCCTTTGTACTTAGCCAAAGGAGTTGAAAACTTATGTCCACACAAGAACCCACACACAGACATTGATAGCTGCTTTATTCATGATTGCTAAAACCTGGAACCAACCAAGATGTCCTCAGTAGGTGAATGGATAAATTGGGGTCCATCCCTACACTGGAGTATTATTCAGCACTAAAACGAAATGAGCGATTGAGCCGAGAAAAGACATGGTGGAAACGAGGCACGTTGTTAAGTGAAAGAAGCCAGTCTGAAAGGCAGCAGACTGTGATTCCAACTAGTTGATGTTCCGGGAAAGGTAAAACCAGAGATAGTAAAACGATCACTCACTGCCAAGGGTTTGGGGGAGGGAGGGATAAATAGGGGGAACACGGGGGAGTTTTAGGACAGTGAAACTATTCTGTATGATACATTTGTCAAAACCCACAAAATGTACAACATGAAGAGTGAACCCTAATGTAAACTATGGACCCTAGGTGTGCTATAGGCTAAATGTTTGTGTCCCTCTGAAGTGCATCTGTGGAAACCCAATCTCCAAGCTGATGGTATTAGGAGGTGGGCCCTGTGGGAGGTGCTTAGGTCATGAGGGTGGAGCCTCATGGATGGGATTGTGCCCTTATGAAAGAGGCTCCAGAGCGATCCCTCGTCCCTCGGGCCAGGTGAGGACACAGCGAGAAGAAGGCCATCCATGCATCAGGAAGTGGGTCCTCACCAGACACAGAACCTGACCACGCTGGCATCCTGGTCTTGAACTTCCAGCCTCCAGAACTGTGAGAAATAAATGTCTGTTCTTTATGAGCCACCCAGTTCATGGTACTCAGACAGGGTGTTAATGATGTGTCAACGTGAGTTCATGACTGTGACAAATTACCACTCTGGGGTTGGATGTCGATGGGGGCAGGGATGTGGGACTCTGTACTTTCTGATCAATTGTGCTATGGACCTAAAACTGCTCTACAAAATAAACTCTTAATTTAAAAAAAGAGCAGGGAAGGAGAATGGACAAGAATAGAAAGCATTAAATACTTAATGGCCCAAACTGACACTTTTCTCCTTGAAGTAATCAGAAGTAATGAAGGAGAGTAGGGAACAACATAGCCCTCTCATCATGTGAGTCATCCTCCTCACTCCTCCCTGGGAGCACTATTAGAGTAGAAGGAGACCACAGTTCCATCCTTAGTTGGGTCACCCACCCACTGTGTGCCCTGAGCACGTCCCCTTGCTGAGGAGTCACTTTCCTCATCTGTCAAACACAGAAGTTGGACGCGATGATTTCTAACCCATCATCCTACTTGGGTAGCCACATGTACGGTCAGACCCCAGCAGGGTTTGGGCAGCAGGGAAGACAGCCCCCCACCCCCACCCTGGCCCCTCTCCAAGACAGCCCCCCACCCCCACCCTGGCCCCTCTCCTGCGCGCTCTTTGTTGGCAGCGGTTGGTCCTGCTCTGCACACCACCACTCAGCACTGGGTCAGAAAAGGGTCTTCCTAGTCATACTGGGAATGGGTCAAGCGCTTCCCAGGATACTCCATGGGTCACGGTAGCAAAATGAATTCCCCAGAGTTGGCATTTGAGGCTAGTCACTTCTGAAATCACAGGTGTTCCCCGCATATACAGGCACACACACATACATGCATGTATATACACATACATATATAGACATGCACATATACACGTACACATAGGTGTATTTTAAACAAAAAGTAATTCTCTCTACACACTGTTCTGCACCTTGTTTGTTTCAGTTTGGTTTCACAGAGTAAATCTTGGAAACACTCCCTATTGGCACATAAGGAGCTGCCTCCTTCGTTTTGACAGCTGCATGGTATTCCACTGGGTGGGCACACCACAATCACTAGAATCAGTCCCCTACCAATGGTGTTAGCTTGCTTCTGCTCTTTGGCTTAGCACACACCCTGCTGTAGTGACTGTCCACGCACACGGTGATCTCACACGCATGCGCCTGTGGGATAAATTCCCACTGTCAAGCTGCTGTCCTTGGAGGCTATTACCAGGTATAGTCCTGAGAGTGTGGGACAAGGGTCCTGTCTGCCCACAAGGCTGCTGGGTCGCTGATGCCCAGGACTTTGTACCTACTCTACACGGCATGAATCGACCCTACTTGTTCACAGCTTTGAAAATTCACTTAGTCTTTCCCTGGAGTCTGTCCTCCCCTTCCATCAACCAGACCTGCCCCCAGGGGAGGGACCACCTGGCTGCTGGGCGCTTTATTGCTCTGCTCCTTATCAAGCTCGGAGCACAGAGGCCATTGTACCCGCGGCATGGAGTGATCAGCAGGGAGTCACCTTTGGAAGCACCCACCCATAGGGGTGACACAGATTGGCCAGACACCAGCTCAGTTATGGAGGTACCTGAAAACATTGATGGTTTTAGCTGAAGGGGCCTCTTCTGTCACTTCCACTGGGTCCTCGTCATCAAAATACTCCTGGTAGATGTCAATGGCATTATTCTGCTTGATGCAGTGCTCCATGATCTGAGGAGGACACACGGGGAGTTCTTAGCAGTAAAGGGGGTCCCCAGCCCCACCAGGGCTGAGATGGAGTCTGGGGTGGATAAGAAATATCAAGTGGTCTTTCCCATCCTTCCAGTCCATACATTTTCAAGGGAGGTAACATTGCCCCCAAAAGGACGAAAATTGCTTCTTGGGAATAAAATACTACTACTTTTTATGTACAAAGCACAGATACACATACAGTACATAAACAATATACAGTATAAGTATAGTATTAAAATTTCATGAGGGAGGCAATTAGGAAACAATGTCTAAAAAGGCTCACTGGGGACAATAAAAAAAGGTGAAGAAATACCGCTCTAGCCAAACAGAAGTCTTCGTCACTCCATAGACAGCACCCGTCTCCTGGGTCCTCCACCCAGAGGCCCTCCCCATTACTCCCAAACGTCCAGCAAGGGAAAGCCCAAGCTCAAGGGCCACCTCTTCCAGGAGGTCTTTGTCGATCCCTTTAGCAGGAAATCGACTCTCCCTCCTTATGGGGCACAAGGGCAAGGTGTCCCTTCTCTTTACAGCATTTCTTTCATTTGCAGCATTTCTTGACATCTGGTGGATTACATACTCTTTGGGGCAGGATGTATGTGAATTTCAATGTTGTGATCTCCACTGTTCCTAGCAGAGACTAGAAACTTGGTCCAAATGTGTTGAATGAATAAATGATCCCTATTGGCAGGTAGCTGCTGGATGCGGTTCTTTGGGGTTCTCTTTGCCCAGAGGGTTTCCCACTGTTCGGACTTCTCCTGAAGCCTGTTCTGCCCTTGGCCCTCCCCGCCTTTCCCTGTGGTCCGCTATGGTGGACCTGTCGACCTGTCTGCCTGCTCCCAGAGAGAAGTTCCTTAAGGTGGCCGGTGCTCTCCCCACAAGTAGCCACAGCACCAGGCACAACTAGGGCTTGACACACAGCTGGGGACCCAGAGTGACAGCTGGGGCTCTGTCCACGGGGCTGAAGGGCGCCTCACCGAGCCGAGCTGCGTGATGGCGTTGATGTAGCTCTCGTCCTTCTCCACCTTCTTCCGGAAGCGGATCGTCTGCTCCAGCTCCAGGGGGTTCACATCCTTGGGCCAGCCCCCCTCGATGTGGTTAACGCCCCGGGTCTCCATCTCGAATCGCTCTGTGTTGGCCTAAACACAGAGCCCCAGGTGAGAGGATGCCCGCCTGGCGTAAGCATCTGGCCACTTCCGCCTGGAGCTCCCGGCCCGTGGGCTCCGAGCGCTCAGGGATGGACCGAGGAGGTGTCCCTGGCCAAAGCCACAGTATTTTCAGGTATCAGCAAGGAACTTTCTGGTCCTCAGCTGGTCACAGGCAGCCACGAAAGTGCCACCTGTGGAGCTAGCAGCTTTGCAGCTGATGCCAGTGGCTGAGGAAAATCCAGTTCTGATCTTATCCGAATCCTAACGGACCAGAGGAGCACCCCCGTCTGTTCTGTGAGATCCCAAAGAAAGAAGCGAATAATGCTTTTCCACTCAACCATCTACAACATCATAGGAAACATTGAAACAATTAAGAGTTTGCATTTGCTTTGCCCATTCCATCACAGGGAGGATGGTACAGATGTAGTTTTACTCCTTAAACTTGCCACTTTGCCTTCTTTCCCATTTTTCCCCCATTTTCTAAATTGTGGTAAAATACACATAATATAAATTTTACCATTTCAACCATTACAAAGTGTACAATTCAGTGGCATTAAGGACATTCATGATGTCATGCAATTATCACCACTATTTAGTTCCAAGACTTTTCATCATCCCAGATGGAAACCCCATCCCCTCTAAGCAGTCACCGCCCTTCTCCTTTTCGTTTTTAAGCCAGAGCTTACAAAAGTCGGCAGCCTTGACAGGGTGGAGCTGACAGGAGACCCAAATGGCCTTCATGGCGGCCATCTTGTTTAGTTGGCTACGCCACAGACAAGTCACCCTGGGCTCCGTGACAGCAATCAGCCCCGAGAAAGCAAAACACTCAGTTCGTTTCAACTATAAGTTACTGGAACCACCGACAAAATGTTTTGTTCAAATCAGATGTGATTTTCACTCAGTTGATTTGGGATGTGACAAATGGGTTATCTCCTTCAACCTGATCTTCTCTCAGCAGGTCCTGACATAACCAGGAGCTGATCACCTGGTTCACACAGACAGGGAGTTCTCTGGGAGTTTGAACAGCAACATGACCCTCAGTTCCCTTATCTTGAAGGCCCCTCTGACCAGAACTTTCTATGGGACCCTTTTCTTTTCGTAAGCTGGGAGTTGCCTGCAGATACAAATCTCTGCTCCCTCAGAATACCTCTCCCAGCTGCGTCAAATGCCCAAAATGGCTCTAGTAAGAGTCTTAGAGGTGAGGCGAGAGCCCCTGGGACAGAGAATATCTTGATTGACATTCTCCTGGCCCAGGGAATGGTTGGTGTCGGGTGTTCTCCTGACCCTGGGCACTGTGATGGGTCTTGGGGCAATTCTGTCCTCACACTTCCAGCATCTGCATTGGTCCACTCTGACTGGCTTCCAGGTGGATGGGGACACCCAGTCCCACTCACCTGCCCCGGCCAGCCACCCTGCCGGACTGCACCTTCACTGGCCCAAGCCCCGGGGCAGGGACCCACCTCGTGTTCCGACATGCTGGTGGAGCACTGGATGCCTGTGTCCACAGGGTTCCGCTCCACAAACTGCTCGGCCAGCTCTGGGTTGGGTGCGATGTCAATGTTCAGCTCCGCCTGGCGGTCCGAAAAGTTGCATTGCTTCCCGAACTCACTACGTTTCTTGATATACACATACACGATCTCCATGGTACCGGCTGCTGCAGGGGCAGACAGAGGGGGTGTTGGGAGGGGCCCCGCACCACTGCTTCCTGGTCCCCGGGGCCTCACCAGGGGTGGCTCCTGGTTGTAGGGAGGGGTCCTAGAGGATTTGTCCAGAAGCTGCTTCTGCATTTAAAAACATAATTTGCTGAGTAATGACAACATGCTAAGCATTGTCTTGTTCAGTTCTTGCAATTGCTCTCTGAGGTGGACAATAAAAGAGTCATTTACTTGGGAGGAATCTGATACTGAGATACCCTGCATGCTTTGCCCAGGATCCCACAGCTAATAAGTGGTCCAGCTGGTCTGCCTGACTCCAAAGCTCTTACTCACCACATGATACAGTTTTTACTGAGCTAATATGTTCATTGGGAGGCAGGAGGAAACACTGATGGTGATTATGTTGGACTAAATTCCTTGCCACTGGACCTGATCATAGAGTAGAGATTTGAGAGGCCCAGGCTCTTCTGGAAACTCTCCCACCCAACCATCTGATTGTCCAACAGGCTCCCCAACCCCAGAGTCCTCAGTCACTGGACTCCACCCTCCACCCCTCTCTGGGGGCCCCACTGGAACCTCTTCCCTCCACATCACTCCAACCAGGACAGGGCTGGGAATCCGCCCGAGAAGGGGAGAAAGCCAGACAACTTCCTCAACAGGCAGAACAGCCTTTGGGAAATCCTCTGATCTGCAGTCCCGGTCATGTAAGGCCCAGTAGGGAACTAGAAAGCAGGCTGGGCTGGGCGCTGACCTCAAGTTCTGGCCCTGTCACTCACTAGCTGCTTGACCTTCGCTGGGCCACTCAGTCATTTGAAGACCTGACGCAGTCAGGATGCTGAGAAGGTGAAAAGCAAGTGCTCCAGCCGCAGCAGAGCCTGGGTTCAAATGCAACACCAGGGAGTGTTTTCTCACTGACGCTAATTGGAAGTCCTAAAAATGCAATGGGCGGTTCTTGCAAATTGCTCTTCACTCGCCCCAAAAGAGACCTTGACCCCTCTGACCTTTGTCACATCAATAGACTCCATGGGGTCTGAGTGCGTCTCAGTGGCTTAAACGGATGCCCTCTGATGGGGTCTGTCTAATATTTAGCAGTTTAGCAGAGCTGTCCATTTGCTGGCCACTCCTCACTCTCAGAAGCTGTGCCTGTGATGGCAGGTTCCCAGGGCTCAGATTGTGGGTCTGTAAGGCTCCTGGGCTTGCAGGGAGCCCTAGGAAGAAAGCTGTTGGATGAGTGGCTGGGGTGGTGTGGGGAGATAACTGTGCAAGAGCTTTACTGCATAGGATGTACGACAAAAGGCCTTTCAACACACAAGAGTTTAGGTTCTTACCTACCTGTGAGCAGGTGCTACTACCTGTGAATGAAAAGGGGGCCTGGTGGGAAATGCTTGGAGTATGTGTCCCCTGCTTTAAGTAAAACTCATAGACAATTATCCAAACTTAGACAATGGATGAAAAAATGCAATGGAAATGCTAGATGAGTAATTCTCTTTACCAAGCAATTTTGTTCTGGAGTTTTTGCCCAAAAATACCCTCCGGGGACCCAAAATTATTCTTTTTTGTTTTTTTAAATCTAATTACATAGACTTTTCTAGGAATTCACAAGTTTTATGAATGCCAAACTGCATGGTTATATTTGTTCTGATGATAGTTTCCACTTACTTATCCAGGAAATATTTATTAAAACTATGAATAATCAAGACAGTGTGGTACTGGCATAAGGACAGACATATGGATCAATGAATGGAATTGAGAGCTCAGAAATAAACCTTTATATTTACGGTCAGTTGCTTTTTGATAAAGGTGCTAAGGCAGCTTGATGGGGAAAGGATGGTCTTTTTAACAAATGGTGCTTGGACAACTGAACATTCACATATAAAAGAACAGCCACAGACCCCTACCTCACACCGTACATAAAAATTAACTCAAAATGGATCACAGGTGCAAACGTAAGAACGAAAACTATAAAACTTAGCAGGAAGAACATAGGGAGATATCTTAGTGATCCTGATTAGGCAAAGATTTCTTAGCTATGGCATCAAAACCATGGTCCATAAAAGAAAAGAAATGATAAATTGGACTTCCTTAGAACTAAAAAATGTTTGCACTTCAAAAGACATTAAGAAACATGAAGAAAATGAAAAGATAAGCCACAGACTTGGAGAAAATATTTGCAGATCATATCTCTGATAAAGGACTTGTATCCAGAAGATATAAAGACCCAGCGGATCCGAGTGCTGTGACCAGCAGGTTACAGGCACTCTCACTGCATGCCCATGGCAACCCCCAAAAGAGTTATCACAGTTCTCATTCTACAGATGAAGCGACGGATGCCTGGAGAGATTAAGTAGGTCGAAGGTCATAGTTCCTAAATCCAGGCGGAGCGAGGACCAGACACGTGTGGCTCTAAAGCAGCGATTCTTAACCTTGGCTGCACACTTAGCAACACCTGGAGGGCTTTCTCATGCTCTCAGTGCTCAGGTTGAACTGCAGACTAACAATCAGAATCTCTCAGCAGTATTTTTAAAACTCCCCAGGTGATTCCAGTGTGTGGCCAAGGTCGAGAACCACCGAGTTAAAGTGAGGGCTCTTAACCTCTCAACCACTGTTTCTCAAACCTGGGATGTTTGTTCAAAACATAGGGATTCCCAGCCCTGCTCCTGGGAATGCTGATCTCTACATCTGGGGTGGGGCCTAGCAATTCATGTTTTTCACAACCATTCGAGATAAATATTAGGACCAGACATGTGTCTGATCTACCTCCCCACAAGTCCAGGGCTGCAAGGAACCAGACCAGTGGGCCCTGGCTGTTGACCCCTGAGATGGAAGGCCAAGAGCTGTATGACAGTCCGGAAGTTTGTACCTGGGGTGGCTTGGGGCCTGGAGCAGCTGGGGCAGGAGGCGAGGCGGATGAGGTGGAAGGGTTAACTCCTAGGTCCCTTTGCATCCACATACACCGTCCCTTGAAGACAGCACTCCCCCATCCCACTCCCAACTCCAGAATGACTCCAGCTGAACCAGACTCTTGCAGAAAGCAAGAGTGGTTGGGAGACGCTCTTCTCCCCAGGAGGGGTAGAAGCAATGGCTTGGGGGACAGAGGGTGGAGACAGAAGCACGAATGGCAGCAGGTGGCCCTAATGTGTTTACAAGGACAAGGATAGGGGCCTCATGAAAAAGAACCACATTCAATTGAATTCACCCCCTCTGCCAGCACATTGTTGAGGTACAATGGGGCTGTACCTCCACCCCTCACCCTACCCTACCCCGCCACCCCACCCCCCCCTCCCCAGGACTCCCAGACTGAGGCAATTACTGGCTGCCTGTCTCTCCCTCCATTAAAAGACAATTGCTGTGAGACAGCGGCTCCTGGGGGACACAAGGAGGCTTAAGAGCATGAGGAAACTCCAGGAAGACAAAAACAGCATCTCTAGCCCAGATCATGTTTTTAACAGCTTTGCTTCCCTTCTGGGTGCTTCCCAAGGCCAAGCCAGGAGCGAGAACAGAGGCATTGTTTGCTATCTGGAGGCAGACAGAGGGGACATTTGAAAGCTGGCCATGTGGTGGGAAGACAGCTCATTCAAGGGCCTGGAGTGGGCTGTTTCTCACAAGCCGGCAGGGCACGAAGATGAACGGAGAGGTCAGAGCAGGGGTCTCAGGAGGTCCCTCCCACTCTGGTGAGACAAGCGCCCCAGGCTGGGCTTCCCCAGCAGTGCTCTCTGCAGAGAGCGCTTCGGAGCCAGGCAGAGCCGTGCCGCTGCCCTCTGGGGGCTTCGGGGAGGAGATGGCCCCCCTGTGGGAACCCAGAGACCCAGAGTTTGCAGGCAGAACTCTGCAGTGAGTCTAAACACAAGAAGACACAGAAACAGAGACGGGCTGGTCTGAACACCAAAAACGCAGCCATCTCCTGCATCCTGGGGCAGTCAGATGGGACCTTCATGGATTATAAAAACAAAACTCCTCTTATGCAGTGATAATTAGTGGAGTAATTCCTGGAAGGAACCCCCCCATCCCCACCTCGAGTGGCTTAAGAGAAATCATGTTTTCCAAGCCGGGAGTGAGGCGAGGGAGGGCGGGAACGAGGAGCGTGGTGTGGGATCTTAGCAGGGCGGCAAGTGGAGGCTGACCACCTTCCGTCCACACTAGACTCCACGATGGTAGAAAGATGAGAAGATTTTCCTCCTCCTCGTGTCCCTGGGGCAGGCCCCAGTCTGTGTGCAGGGACCAATGGGTAACTGGCCGGGGAGAGCTCCCTTCCCTCTTATGTCTTGTGCCCCTTCTGGAATTTGGGGTCCTAAGGGACTCACTTGCCTTCAAGAGAGGCAGTGCTCCTGAGGAATCCACACCCGCCTAGGGCAACGCTAAGCACGCTGGGGTCAGCCTGGGGTGAGCTCCAGGCAGGTGGAGGATGAGGAGGATGGGGAGGTCTCCAGAACAGGAGGGTGACTTGGGTCGGTGTTCGCCTGCTCTCCCCATGACAACGCTGTCCCCTTGAGGGGAGACTGCGCTCTTTTTATTCACCCCATCTGCAGTGCTTGACACGGCAAAGGACCCCAGTACTCCCTCTGTCACACGCTCAGTGCGTGAACTTGACACCAACCCTCCCCCAGGGCTCTCCCCTGAAGCTCTCTCCCCCTCCTCTTCCTCTTCTAACTTAAAAAACAAGGCATAGCAAGGTGATTTGAGAGGAGAAAACCCAGGATCTGAAAGCTGGGAGAAGAACGCACTTCTGTGGTTCAAGAGAATGCGATAAACTTTGAACTTGTGGGAAGGAGAACTAACCATGTGACCTTGACCATGATACCCTAAGGGGCCTAAGAGTGCCCACTCCCGGGTTGGGGAATAGATACATTAGAGGACCTGCCCCGGAGCAGGGGCTCAGTCACTATTGATTTTGATCAGAAAGCTCCCCTCTGCTCGGGCCCATGCTCCGGCCTCGGCAGTCCTGGTTTTATTTTCCATTCGGCTGTAAACCCCTCAGAGGTCTCCTGCCCCCTGCAGGAGACAGATCAGATCGGGACCCGACTGCCTGGGAGTAGGGATGCAGGAACCAAGGTGTTTAGAACTTGCAGGGTCCTGTGACTCGGGGGGTATTGAGGGCAGCGAGGACTAACAGGGGACACTCTGAGCGCTAGTCCTGGCATCCACCATCCGGCAGAGCTATCCCAGAAGGACGCCGCCACGAGGGGTGTCTTGCACTATTGGTGATCATTACCCTCGGGGGCTCTCCCCTTCGCTCGCTCTCCTCTTCAGCCGCGGACGTCCTCCCGGAGCCCGCCCTTACCGTCGGTCCGCTCCTCCTGCCGCTGGGCCTCTGGGGACGCGCCCGAGCCCCGGTGCCGGCCCTAGCGCTTCTCAAACGGCTCGGAGCCGAGGAGTTTACCCGTTGCCTAGCAACCCCGGCCCGGCCCGGGGAGGGCTACGGAGCACGTGACCTGCCGTCCGCCCACATGGGAAACGCCGCCTGTCCCCTCTCCCTCTTCTGGAGGACTGTGCAGTTCGGAGAAAAATTAACCAAGTTAGTCAAACACCAGCCGTGATAAACGTCTGTAGGGGCTTTGCCAAGGCGCTTATCCAAGTCTACAAATATGCAATTGGGCAATATCCTGAGAAAATGCAAACTAGTCAGCGCCTGGGAAGTCCTGCGCCCTGGGGGGTGATGCTGTTTATTTGCTTGTGATCTGCCAGGTCGTTTTATCACTCCTTCCTGCAGTTTCTTCGTCCACTAAATGGGAATTATAACCAGCAGCCTCCCCTCTGCTACCATCCCCCCTGCCCATCCTATAATAACCCTAAGTCTGACCACACCACTGCAATGGCAACTCCTGGGGGGGAGGGGCTGGGTGTTTCCACAGCTTAACTGGTGGTTGGCACTTTGTAAGCATATGTTGTGTTCATTGAATGAATGAATGAACGAACTGAAGTTTCTCCTAGGCTTAAGGCAATGAAGTCAGATAATGTAAACTAAAAGAAGGGGATTTGGGCTAGAAGCTGTGGGTTTGGATCCCAGCTTGGCCGCTTACTAATCGCATGACCTTGGGCAAGTTACTTCCGTTTTTTAAGACTCAACCTTCCTCATCTGCAAAATGTAGGGACAGAGGCAGCACTTGGGCTAATTGGGAGGGAGGATCAACTGAGATGACACAGCAGAGTGCCCAGCCTCGTGCTGATGGCAGAGTCCGGACCAAACGAAGGCCAGAGCTGTGCTTCCCACGGCGGGGAATCAGGCTGACCCACGTTCAGGGATGGGGGCCGGAGACTTGGACTGGGGCGGACAAGGGATGCGTCATCCAAGAAGTGGGATTTAGGGTTGGAACCGAGCCTTGAGAAACGGTTATGAGTTGCGGAGGGAAGGAGTGGGGAGAGCATTCCAGATTGGGGGGGGGAGGGCATAGTGAGAGCAAGGGAGGGGCGGTCGTCAGGGAAGAAAGGCAACCTCGGGGATGATTGGTGCATCATTGTGGCTGGAACTGACATTCCCTGCAGGGGGAAATGAGAAAGGAATTTGCAAGGGGCACCTGGGGTCAGTGTGTGGGGGTGGGGGTGGGGGGTCTAGAGAGGCAGGCTAAGGCATCTGGACAGCTTCCCAGGGTTTCTGGAGCTCTGAAGGTGCCTGAAGAAAGCAAACGTTCCCCTCCAGCTTCCCAACTTCTCCATAAGTGTGTCTTCACCACTACCCACCTGCCTTTAACTGGGCAGGTGCGACAAAATTCCCAATAAGATGGCACCTTGCCCAACCACACTAACCAAACACAAGCCCATAAGTGACGGCTGCCACCAGCTCCCACCAACTAGGCTCCCGCTCCCACCAGCTGCTCTGAGCAAAGGGCTCCTTGGGGTGGACACTGAGAGGGGTGATGGGGGCTGTGGGGCAGAGTGTCTGAAAGCCCCACTGAACCGGCGTGGTGTGGTCAGAGGCTAATCAGACCCAGACAAAGCGTCCAGAAGCAAGAAACAGATGGGTTTCCCCAGGAGCGCGGGCGGGTTGGGACTGCAACCATAGACACCTCCTCACTCCACCCCCAGCTCTGGGAAGCGAGGCTCTCTGCACACACATTATTCCCTGGGTGGGGAAGGCGGGGGGAGCGGGTAGAAAGAAGGGGAAAGTGGGAAAAGTTGGAAGGAAAATGCAGCCACCTGTCTCATATTATTGCAATGATTTATCACAGGCTCCCCACCCCCACCCTCACTCAGCAGGCCTACACGCTGCCAACCGCCGACAGCGGCTTTGTTCACTGGCAAAACAGTCGTCACCCCTTGGCAGGCGGTCTCAGCCGCCCTGGGAAGCCAGTAGAAGCCAGCATGAAGTCATATAATTAGGAGTATACACAGGGATCCAGTTAAAAAAAGTTGCGGTGTCTTTCAGATCTCCACCCAATCACAGTGCAAGTGGCAACTGAACTTTGCTTCGAGTAGTCCCGGCCCTGGACGTCCCCCAGGCCAGCCCACAGTCCACTGCACTGATGTACCCCCCTTTCTTTTTCTAATTTTTTAAATTGTGGTTAAATACGAATAACACAAAATTTACCATCTTAACCATTTTTAACTATACAGTTCCGTGGTACAAAGTACATTTATATTCTTGTGCGACCATCCATCTCCAGAACTCTTTTCAGCTTGCAAAACTGAAACTCTGTACCCCTTAGACCATAACTCCCCAGTCTCCCCTCCCCCAGCTCCTGGCAACCACGGTCCTACTTGCTGTCTACAATTTTGACTCCTCTAGGTACCTCACGTAAGCGGAATCACACAGAATTTGTCTTTGTGATGGCTCAGTTCACTTAGCGTCGTGTCTTCAAGGTCCGTCCGTGTTGCAGCACGTGTCAGGATTTTCCTCCTTTTTAAAGACTGAATAGTATTCCATTCTATGTCTGTACTGCATTTTCTTTATCTCTTCGCTCACTGATGGACATTTAGGTTGCTTCCACGTTTTACTACTCTGAATAATGCTGCTATGAGCATAGGTGTACAAATATTTCTTTGAGACCCTGCTTTCAATTTTTTAGGGCAATAGAATGCTGGATCATACGGTAATCCTGTTTACTTAATAGCATTTATTAATTTTTAATTTCTTGAAGAACCACCCTACTGTTTTCCCCAGAGGCTGTAGCATTTTCCATTCCCACCAATAGTGCACAAGGGTACTAATTTCTCCACATCCTTGCCAACGCTTGTTATTTTTTGTGTTTTTGATAGCGGTCATCCTAACTGATGTGAGGGGGGGTATCTCATTGCAGTTTTGATTTGCATTTATCCACTGATTAGTGATGTTTAGCATATTTCCACAGGCTCATTGGCATCTGTATGTCCTCTTTGGAGAAATATCTATTTAAATCCTTCGCCCAGTTTTGAATCAGGTATTTTTTTGTTGTTGAGTTCTCTATATATTCTGGATATTAATCCCTTGTTAGATATATGATTTGCAAATATTTTCTCCTATTCTGTAGGTTGCCATTTTCCTCCGTTGATAGTGTCTTTTGATGCACAAATTTTTAAAACTTTCATGAAGTCCCATTTGTTTGTTTTTTCTGTTGTTGCCTGTGCCTTTGGTGTCATGTCCAAGAAGTCATTGCCAAACCTAATGTTGTGAAGTTTTTGCCCTATGTTTTATTCTAAGAGTTTTTATAGTTTTTAAATTTTAAAGCTTTTTGACACTTTAAGTCTTTTATCCACTTTGAGTTAGTTGTTTGTTTTTTGGGGTTTTTTTTTTTTTTTTTTTTGGTGAGGAAGATTTGCCCTGAGCTAACATCCATGCCAATCTTCCTCTATTTTGCATGTGGAACGCTGCCACAGCATCGCTTGATGAACAGTGTGTAGGACTGTGCCTGGGATCCGAACGCATGAATCCTGGGCCGCTGAAGCAGAGAGCATGAACTTAACCACTACGCCACTGGGCTGGCCCTTGAGTTTTTTATATTGTCTTAGGTAAGGGTCCAACTTCATTCTTTTGCATGTGGGTATCCAGTTTTCCCAGCACCATTTGTTGAAAAGACTGCCCTTTGCCCATTGAATGGTCTTGGCCTCCTTGTTGCAAATCATTTGGCCATGTATGCAGGGGTCTATTTGTGGACTCTGTTCTTTTCCATTGGTCTATACGTCTGACTTTATGCCAATACCACTCTCCTTTGATTACTGTAGCTTTGTAGTCAGTTGTGAAATCAGGAAATGTGAGTCCTACAGCTTCATTCTTCTTTTTCAAGATTGTTCTAGCTATTTAAGGTCCCTTGAGATTCCATATGAATTTTAAGATAGGTTTTTCTATTTCTGCAAAAAAGCGTTGGAATTTTGATAGGGATTACATTAAATCTGTAGGTCACTTTGGGTAGTATTTTCATCTTATTAGTAAATCTTCCAATCCATGAACATGGGATGTCTTTCCACTTATTTACGTCTTCTCTAATTTCTTCCAGCAATGTTTTATAGTTTTCATTGTACAAGTCTCTCATTTCCTTGGTTAATTCATCAGTATTTTATTTTTCTGATACTATTGTAAATAGAATTGTTTTTTAAATTTCTCTTTCAGATTGTCCATTGTTAGTGTATAGAAATACAACTGATTTTTGTGTGTTGACTTTGTATGCAGCTACATTGCTGGATTTGTCTATTAGTTCTAACAATCTTTTGGTGGAATCTTTAGAATTTTCCACATACAAAATCATGTCCTGTGTGAATAGAGATAACGTTACTTCTTCCTTTCCAATTTTGAAAACTTTTATTTATTTTTCTTACCTAATTGCTCTGGCTAGGAGTTCCAGCACTATGCTGAATGGAAGTGGCAAAAGCAGGCATCCTTGCTGCCTCTCCTTTTTTTAAAATAAACTTTTTATTTTAGAACAGTTTTATATTTAGAAAACAGTTGTAAAATAGCATGAAGAGTTCCCATACACCCCTGCTGTGGCTGGGATGTTTATGTCCTCCCCAAATCCACAGGGTGAAACACTGATGCCCAAGGGGATGGCATTAAGAGGTGGGACCTTTTGGAGGAGATTAGGTCATGAGAGGGGAGCTCCCATGAATGGGGTTAGTGTTTTTACAAGAGAGACCCCACAGAGCTCCCTAGCCCCTTCCATCCTGTGAGGACACAGTGGAAGGACGCCGTCTATCAACCAGGAAGCCTTTCTTGCCTATTTATAAGCTCCATGAAGTGAAGGACCACCATTGACTTTGATGTTTCTATAGTCTCAGCACTGAGAGAGGCTGACATGCCCGGCCAGGGCCAGCAAACTGTAAAGTGCTGTAAAAGACAGTGAATATTTTAGGCTGTAAGCTAAGAGGCAAAATCAAAGACACTTTGTAGACACTTATCTGACGAGAGAGAAAACCTATTCCCACACATTTTTGATTAATAAAATTCAAAATATATAAATAGAGCACAATTTTTTTGTAATACAGTTCTATTAATGAGAAGAATGGAATTCTTTGAGGGGGGATAACAATATGCTTAATTGAGGTTCAAAGTCAGTGTTCTCTACCATCAAAATCAGCTTCAAATATTTGATTTTTTTTTTAAGCCATTAGAAAATGTAAAATCTAGAGCCAGCCCTGATGGCCTAGTGGTTAAAGTTCTGCACTCGCCACTTCAGTGGCCCAGGTTCGCTTGCTGGTCACGGAACCACACCACCTGTCAGCTGCCATGCTGTGGCAATGGCTCACATAGAAAAAGTAGAACAACTTACAACGAGGATATGCAACCATGTCCTGGGGCTTTGGGGTGGAAAAAAAAAGAAAAGAGGAAGATTGGCAACAGATGTTGGCTCAGGGTGAATCTTCCTCGGCAAAAAAAAAAAAAAAAAGTGTAAAATCTATTCTTTACTCATAAGCCATATGAGGCTGGGCTCACAGGGCAGAATTTGACGGCTCCTGTGCTAAGCAGTCAATACATTTTTAGTTGAATGAAAGAGGGAAGAAAGGAAGGTAAATTCTCCTGATCTGGGCATATTTGGCAACGGGCATGCCAGGCCTCTTGAGTGTTGTTACAGCAGCAGTTTGTGAGTCTAGAGGCAGAGGTCGTCCCTGCTACTTTGAACTATAAGACTGAGCAGCTTTGCAGGAGGAAAAAGCAGAGCACAGGTCCGGATGACTGAGCTTTGGAGAAGGGCCGACACTGTTGGTTGCTCCACATGGATAAGTGGGCCCTGAATGACAGACTCAGACATATGCCTTGCTGGCAAAGGATTGGCTTACAGAGGGGCCTAATGGAGTTCATTGCTCTTCTCAGTTCCTGGGTCTGGAGTCAGGCTGCTGTTCAGAGACATGTGGGGATGGTCAGGCTGAGCAGGCAGGCTGGCAGGGGTAAGAGAGGCGTGCTTGGCTGGGAGGCCTACCCACCCCACCCCTTTCCCGTGGGTGAGAGACTGGTGCTGGCCCATAGGAAAGGCAGTGACACACGTGGTGATGGAAATCTCCCTTGAGCATGTGCACTCCCATGCGGCCTCCTTCCTACTTGGTGCAGGGCCGGCCTGCAGCTCTGGTCTCCCTGCAGACCCAGAGACAATGAAAGCCCCCAAAACAAATCTCACTGGGCACTGAGCTGCCTTTACCTTAAAAAAAATCAGATTCGTTATAGAAAAGAATTTCCCCGTTGCTCCAAGCCTTTCCCCCGCTGCTCTCAGCATCCTGAGACAAGGGAGAAAGGAGGTCATTCTGCGAATGGGGTGGGAGAAACATTTGCACTCGAGGGAGCCCTAGTCATGATGCTCAGCTCTGAGGTATGTGCATTTCAGAGCCTGGCATGTTCCACTGCACAGAGCCCCCTGCATCTCACCTCAAATGCTCCCCAGAGAGGCACAAGCTGCTCCCTTCAGGAAACTCCAGCTCCTGCACAGAAACAGTAGCTTAGGGCCATGGGTGGAGCTGGAGTGTGCCCTTCTGGGCTGCCCCAGGCTGGTTCAGCTGTTCACCAGACAAATGAGAGACATGCAGGAAGCATGAAGGGCGCTGTGCACTTTGGGGGGCCCTGCCCGGAGAGGCACCCTATGGAGGTGCAGAGTTTAGGAAGAGATCAGCAAGGACCTGCTGCACAGCTAGGGGAGGCGTGCAGCCTTGCGTGCCTCACCCGGGAGAGGCGGCCGCTGTGTGACCACCGCCCCAAGCCCATGGCATTGTGGAGGCACCCGCTTGGGCTCTGGGTTAGACACTCCGGGCTCTGCTCCTCGCTCCAACCAAGTCCTCACCCTCTCTGCACCTCTGCTGGCTTATGTGCAAAACAAATGACCTCTAGGGTTACGATGAAGTTTAACAATTAACATAAATACTTGGGACAAGTCGCTGGTACATTGCAGGTGTCCAATAAATGCTACTTATCAGCAACATTAAGAGCAGTGGCCGTTAAGAGGAACTTTGGAGAAAGACTAGGGCAGAAATAAGTCCTGTCCTTTGTCCCGAGGAGTAGTGGAGGCCACAGAGATGCCCTGTGACATTCACTCAATAGCCCACATTTCAATCCTTGCACTGAGATCGGCTTTGAGGCCCTCCTACTGCATACCCAGCCAGAAGGGACCATTCGGTCCCCTCCTTATTCCCGCAGCTGAGGAAGTTAGAGACTCAGAGCACATTTTAGTACAAGTGGTTTATTTCTCCCCCAGGTGAGGCGCACATGGATCGAGCAGAGATGTGCCCACCTGGCTCCTTCAGGAACCACCCAAGGGATTCTGGTTTAGTTTACATGCATTAAAAACAACTCTCTAGTCGCCAACAAAGAACGTTAAGAAGCAACACCTTGACGTCGCAGAGTTGCCATCTGCATGCGACGCGGCCATCTGAAGGTGTGTTTCTGGCGCACAGTATGTACAGGTTAATGCAGGTGAGACCGGGTTCTGGCTGCCCTGTGGCCCCGTTCTGCCGTGGAGGCTTGGCTGGGGGCCGAGAACCACTCTGCTATCAGTGTTCTGATGTGAAGGTGGCTCTTCCAAAACCGAAACAGAGCCCTTGCCCGTTTCCCACCCCTCCACGTCCCTGCTTTGGTGGGCGAGGCTGGGGGGGCTTCAGCGTGGTGCACTCTGAGCTGACAGGAGGGTGGAAGCACCGAAGACCCTAACCCTGGGCCCTGAGCGGGCATAATGGTGGGTCATTACTACCTCCTGGCCAACAAGTTCCTTCTCACCGAGCAGGTACAGCACAGGGGCCCAGGACAACAGGGTGGGGACAGGGAGTGAGGGGAGGTAGGGAAGACACCTGTCTTCAGGTCAAGACACAATCGTCCCACTGTGCTGAAACCTTTTATGACAAACTTGCTTGAAGACAAAAGGGAGGGGACAGTTGACCTGGGCATGCGGCCCTTTCCCTGGAACGGGGGCTCTGCTCCGTTGTCCCTCTTAGCTTCTTTCCTTTCTTAAAGGGCCTCCCCTGAGGGGGATGAACCCACATCCCCATCAAACAGCCGCTTGGGCCGGGATGTCTCACTGATCTTTATTTTGTTTAAAAATCCCCGCTCCCCCACTTCCAGATCCATAAAGAACTGGCTGGTTGATGCTGGCAAAATCTGCAAAGTCATGGTATAGAAACCAGGTGTAAGGAATGAGCCCCAAATCTACTGTAAAAACGGGATGTGTTATGAGTTTCAATTCTTTGGATAATCAAAATATTTCAAACACTGAAAAAAAAAAAAAGAGTGAAGTTGCTTTCAAAGTGTCTGTTCATACCTGAGACCGCCCCTATCTGCAGCAAACAAACTCCCAGCCCGATTCTGGACTGGAGGGGAGGCACCGGAGGGCTGAGAAAGACAGGCAGAACGGGGCAGGCTTTCAGCCACGAGCCTGCGGTGCCCTGGCCCTGGAGCCACCAGCCTCCAATGCAGAGCTCTCCAATGCCTTCCCTGTGTGGCCCGGGAAGAGTCCATCTGGCCCCGGGAGACTACTTTGGACAGTGTCCGGTCTCATCGGGGACATCACCTCCCTTCAAAGCATCTCCTGATCAGCCTCCCACCTTTACCTGCAGGGAAATGCTGCCCATTCCTGCAGCCAGGAGAGAGGTGACTCCGAGAGCAGTCACCTGGGCTTTTGGCCGTGCTAGCAGGACAGTCTTGGCAATGGGACCCTTGAGCCTGACCCAGCCCCTCCCCACCTGGTGAGGGTGGGACATAGGGCTGAACCAGGCTCCCAGCTCAGGGATGCCCAAGCACCTGAGGGGCATTTCTGGTGTGGAGAGGAGGCCAGAAGAGGGAGAGTCTGGTCCAAGTCAGGGGTCTTCTGTCTGCCTGGGGCTTCGGTCAGGAATCTCAGCCAACCCCAGGCTGACTCCCCTGGAATCTCAGCCGCTCCTCTGCGGCAGCAGGAGCCTTCCAGTCCTGCAGCCTGAGCTGGGTCTCCAGATGCCTTTGGTTTCTATTAAAGAAACGCAGCTTGCATTTGCATTAATTAAAAACCAAAACGGATCCAGGAGGCAGGAACTCCTGAAAGTGTGTTAGGCTGGAAACTCATTCCCATAGTGTCTCAGGTGTTCATCCGCCACGGACAGGTAGGTGGCCCTCATGCTGGGAGAGTACTGTGAGAGAGAGAGGGACAGTCACAACAGGGTCACACAGGGTTAAACCAAACACCATACCAGTAAAGGTGCTGGGAACTCCTGATGGTGCGAGAGCGGGCCAGCCACAGCAGCTAGGCACCAAGTTTTAATGACAAGGCACTGCGGGGACTGGAGGATACTTGAGTGGCTCAGGCAGCCTTCCTGGCTGGCGATGCTTCCAGGCCTGGGGCCATCAGGACACCTGGCTCCTAGCCTCAAATGAAAGGCACACACACAGACCAGCTACCCTCCCTCCGCTGTGGCTGCCACATGCACTCCAGTGCACACGATTGACATGCGGGAGTGTCAGGTGCCGTCCAGTGCACTCAGGAGCCCGCCTAGCGAGCAGATGGAGGGCTTAGGCCCAGAGACTCAGAGAACCAGGTTCAAATCCCCGCTGTGCCTCTTACTCATCCCATGACCTTGGCTGAGGTTCGCTAACCTCTCCAAGCCTCAGTTTCCCCACCTGCAAAATGGACCTGAGAGCACTCAGCAATTACGTTGAAAGGATGAAATGATGCAGGGCAGGTGAAACCCTTCACATGGCAGGTCTCAACTTGGCTGCATGTCAGAAACACCCCGGGGGGCTGAACGTCCCCAGGCCGCACCCACCTGTAGCTTTTCATTGAGGTAAAATGAACACAACGTAAAATTGAGCATTTTAAAGTGCCGCCCTCGTTAGTTTTTAACCTCACACAAAGCGAGTGCTCAACAGACGTGGCTTCTTGCATCCCCACACTGTGGTCACAGGACCCAAGTCCGCATCTAATGCGCCCCAGATGCTGCTGGCCTGCTGTCTCCTGGCCACAGGGAAGTTTCCGGGGTCCAGGTCCAGGCCATTCACACCAGAGAGGGGACGGATGCCTCCAGCTGAGGGGAGATTTTGTCACTGACTAGTTGCCCTGAAGAACTCAAGGGTGGGTCTGGAAGCATTTATCTGTTGTTCCAAATTCTTTTTCCTTTTGTTGCGTTGAGACACAATCACCAACCACCCTGAACCAGACCAAGCCTCACCTACAGCCCTTGCCTTATTTTTAAGGCTAAAATCTCTCCAGGAGGAGCTTAGGCCTTATTATCCTAACCTACAGTGCATGTGGAAGCGTGTTTACCCACCTCTCTCTTTTGCATATCCATTCCCCATCCGAAACAAAAGGTCCCTGCTCCCCTTTGTTCGGGGAACCATGACGCTGGAAATGATTCCAGATGGTCTGCTATTTGCTGCAATATACCTCACTTTGTGAGACACCTGCTTCTGATAGAGTCGGATTGAACTTGCCAGGAGGGAACCCACTTCAGTTTCGGGAACAGGAGATTCCTTAACCCAGTGGGTCTCAACCGGGGGCGATTTTGCCCACAGGGACACTTGGCAATATCCAGAGGCATTTCTAGTTGTCACATTGGCGGGTAGGGAGTGAGAAGTGCTTCTGACATCGAGTGGGTAGAGGCCCGGGATGCTGCTAAACATCTGGGAGTGCCCAGCGTGGCCCATGACACACAATGATCGCGCCCGAAAGGTCAATGATGTGGACAGTGAGGGGCCTGCCCTGGAGCAGGGGGTCTCCAGCCGTGCTTCCCAGACCAGCAGCCTCAGCTTTCCTGGGAACGTGTTAGAAACGCAAATCCTGGCCCAGCCCCGGTTTCCTGAATCAGAACAGGGTGGGCCCATCGGCCTGTGTTCTAACAAGTCCTCCAGGTGATGCTGAGGCCCGTTCCGTGACCTCCTCCTTGAACAGAGCTTCCCAGACTCGCTTGATGGTCAGCATCCCCTGGGCACCTGCTGGAGATTCTGTCTCCGGAGTCTGGAGGGAAGTCCTGCTACTGGAATTTGTAACAGCTGCCCAGGGCAGTTTTGTCCCTCAAGTCTAGGACACGGTGCCCGAAGGATAAGAGGGATGCCTGGAAGGCAGAGCTAAGGGAAGACGCATTTCTAGCCAAGGCGACAGGCCGTACATTCTGATGACTTTGCTTGATATCACCCACCGAAATGAAATCCTCCTCTGTCCCCGAGATGGGGCTGGGAGAGGGAGGGATTTATCAGTGTCAAAGGCACCGAGCACTGGTGAATCCACTGAGTACTGGTGAATCGAGAGAGCAGGCGCGGGGAGGGTGGGCTTTACTGGGGCGCAGGTCCACGCCTCCAGCCAGTGCGGCCTCGGCCTCCGGGCAGCAGCACCAGCAGGAGTGTCTTCCTGCCCGTGCAGGTAGGAGGGTGGGGTCTTCCCCGGGGCAGGGCGGTCAACTCTGTCAGAGCAATCAGGGTTTCTGGGCAGGTGTTAATTATAGGGAGGAAGGGGGATTCTGTCCTTGAGCCTTGCAAATAAGGTCAGTCCTTGATTATCTCTGCTAATGAAACCAAGAATGGAAGAAGTTAAAAAAATCTCCCCAGAGCAAAATCTGTGAGATGAGCTTTGCTAACTGCACCTGTGCATGTTCGGCATAATCAACTGTTGTTTGAACTACCAGGTCTCTCCGGCCCTCTAGCACAGAGTGAGCTGTCTTTCCCAGGAAGTCAAGGTCCAGACATCAAGATTCGGCCTCACAAGGCCAAACACAGGCTGAAGATGAAAACAACCAGCAAAGTCCACACCGTCAGGGAAAAGAAACTCAGTCTTCAAGGCCAAACGCAGGCTGGCGGGAAGGCGCCAGCCAGCAAGGCCACACGCTCTCCCTCCCCTACCTGAAACCCCAGATAAAAACCCCTACCTTTTGCCCTTTGAGGAGGTGGGTCTGAGTGTATTTTTCATTTTTGTTGTCGTTGTTGAGGAGGACTGGCCCCGAGCTAACATCTGTTGCCAATCCTCCTCTTTTTGCTTGAGGAAGATTGTCCCTGGGCTAACATCTGTGCCAATCTTCCTCTATTTTGTATGTGGGACACTGCCACAGTGTGGCTTGATGAACAGTACACAGGTATGCACCTTGGATCCGAACCTGCGAACCCCGGGCCGCTGAGAAGCGGAACATGTGAACTTAACCGCTGCGCCACCGGGCAGGCCCCTGGATCTTAGTTTTAACTCCCATCTTCTTATCTGGCTGCCTTTTGATAGTAAACCTCTTTCCCTGCCATAAGCCTGGCATCCCAGTCGTTAGCCCTCCTGTGCGGCGGGTAAACAAGCCCGTGTTTGTGTTCGGTAACACTAATGGCAGGGGGAGCGGCCTGAATCTTTCAAAAGGGAAGGTAATAGGAAAATGACTTATTTGGCATCACAGTGCTCTGAGCAATTCATTTTTCACAGCAGATTTCTCCTAATTTTGTTGCGCTCAGATTAATATTAAAATCAAATCTGTATGCCTGGGTCCACAGGAGGAAAAAGGAACCCAGGAGGCTTCTGGTTAGAGAGAGAAGCCAGGTTGAGATTTAAAAGGTGCCGACTCTGAATGAGGGCTTTGACCAGCCCACTCGCCCTGCCTGAGGACCCCAGGACGCCAGAGCTGGGCCTGGGTGTAGCGCTGTCTGTGGAAGGACAGCTGGGAGGCGCTCTGGGCAAAACCAGCAAGGTGGCGTCATGGCAGGGGAAGATGGATCAGTCAGATCGCTTTCTCACCAGGACACCGTGGACATTTGGGGCCGATCATTCTTTGTGGTGGAGGCTGTCCTGTGTTCTCTGGGTGCATAGCAGCATCCCTGGCCTCTACCCGCTAGATGCCAGTAGCAACTACCCCCAGTTGTGACAATGAAAAATGCCTGCAGTCATGGCCAAATGTCCCCTGGGGGGCAAAACTGCCCCTGGGTGAGCCCCACTGCACTAAGGTATGGATCTCCCCCCCAACAGATGATACACTTCCTGCGGACGGGTTGGGGTCCTGTCTCTCTCCCCGCGTCCGGCACCATGGTTTTCACCGAGAGCGCTGGCTGGATGCCTGTGAACGTATGTGAGCATCCTGGTTCTCGGGGCCCAGGCCCCTGTCATCAGGCCCGTGTCCTTGGGTCTCCTGTGTCCTAGTTCCCCACTTGGACAGCCCCTTCCAAACACCTGGATGGGCACGTGAGACACCTCCAGCCGAGTGAGGCAGGGGCTCCCTCCCCGACAGACACCTGCCTCAAGAACTCTGCTGCCCACCCCTGTCGCAGACTTCCAGCCTTGTCTTGGACCTCCCCTTTCTTATCAGTGCCATACCTCTGAGAAGGTGGGGCGGGAGGAAGCACATGTGATGACAGGAGGGGGTAACAAAACAAGCAGCTCACTCTCACAGCACTTACTGGGCCACACACCTGCTTTTATGAGGACTGATTCCTCGGACACTCAGACCACCTACACACTATATGCTATTACCCTTCCCATTCTACAGATGGGAAAACTGAGGCACAGCAGTGAAGTGCCTGTCCAAGGTCACAGAGGTCATAGGCAACGAGCTGGGATTTGAACCCTGGCATTTGGCACTGGAGCCTGTGTCCTTGAACCTCGACAGTCTACCGTCTCTGCTTGCAGCCATCTCTGTCTCAGCCGGTATCCCTGCCACCCTAGTATTTCTCTTGGAGAAGACAGCATCGTCTTTTCTTCTCCACTTGCCCAGCCCTCACCGCAGACTCCTACCCTGATGCTGCCATCTGGGTTCCCTGGCTGGAGGGGGAGGGTGGCAGGTGGGAGGCACAGACCCCACTTGGGCACGTCCTTGGGCCCTGGGGAGGCGAGTGGGGTTGAGGAAGGCTGGGTCTGGTATGAGCCCTCCCGGACCCACCACAGCAGCCCCACCCTCCAGCCCAGGGTGGAAGGATAAGCATAAACTGAAAAGAAAAATTTCCCTAAAGCAAAAAACTTCTCTCTCTCTTTTTAGAGCATTTGGTTTAGGAAACTTATCATTGTAAATTATCTCTCCCTCCCTTTGAGATGTACATAAATACCTTTTTAAAGGCTGAATAAGGTTCCTGGCAGTTTCACAACCCAGGGACATTTTCTTAAGGGTGTGGGAGCCATCTCTTTGAAATGCAAGCATCAGGGAAGACGCCTCCTAGCTCTGTGGCAATCAGTGAACACTGATGACCACCCCAACTAGCAGGCGGAATGAGGATGGACTAGGGTGACAAACAGTGCTGTGGAGCCCTCTTGCCGGAGGACAGGTGTGCAGCGGGGTATGTGTGCTGCCTGCCTAGGGCGAGCTTTCTCTCTGTGCAGTGTCTTCAGCAGACTGCTTGTGACGTGCACGTGGGTCTGTTTAATGCATATTCAGGAACAGAACTGTTTCCTTTTTCTACCTTTGTGCACGGGATTCTCTGGGTTGGCAGAGGTCTTATCTGTATTTCCCCAACAAGGGCCACAGCCGTGGCTCTGCTCGGGAGCCCCGGTTACCGTGGGAGGCGGGGAGCCTCTTCCAATGAGTGGCACGTTCTCGTAGCGCGGGTTCCCACCAAACAGCACCGCCTGGTTCCTGGGGGCGGAGAGGGAGCTCATGAGGGGAAAGCAAGGGGTGGGAGCGGTGTGCAGATTCCTACAGGAGGGTACCAGGGGGGTGTGCATATGGGAGTGGGAGTGGAAACAGACCATGGACAGAGTGGAGGGAGTGTGGGCAGGAAGAGAGGGGAAGGAGCTCTCCAGGAGGCCCAGGGAGAAGCAGCAGATGGGGTGACAGGGGCCGGGAGCAGTGTGGCCTGGAGAAATGCAGCTCTCAGCCCTAGGATCCCCCATGGGCTTGAGGCAAAGGGCCCGACATCTGCAGTGGGCTCTTCCTCCAGGACACATGGGTGTGCCGGGGTGACCAGATACACCAGGCATCCGGCGGCTGCAGGGGCGCCCAGGCTGGCCTCTGATGCCTTCATCCCCACCCGGCTCTCTGGACCCAAGCATGTTATCCACAGATCCAGCCCAGATATGTGGGGGAGGTGCAAGGGGAGGCCCGGGGGGGCCCGGCCGTACATGTACTCTGAGACGGGGGCGTTGGAGATGGTCTGGGCGGGGGGCTGCAGGCTGGTCTGGCTGCCCAGGCCGCTGCTGTAGCTGCAGAAGCTGCGAAGCTGCCCCCGAGGAGGGTTGTGGGCGGCGATGCGGCGGGCCTGGGGGTTGAAGGGGTCGTCATCATCGATGTCATCGTAGTCTCTGTCCCTACAACATGTAGGATACAGCCAGCCATGAGGTGCAACGGAGACTCCGAGGCAGCGGGCTCCTGGCCTGCTTCCCAATCTTTCCTCCCAGGACTCTCTCTCTGGCCACAAGTGTCTCCTTGAGGTTCTTCTAAAAGTGGTCCTCAGCCCTGCCTCACACAGATCACTCTGCCCAGTTCCCAACTTCACGTCCACCTCCTCCAGGCAGCCTACCATGCTGACCGCGTGCACACTGGCCCTCCCTACCCTGCTTCCTCTTGTCTGATTTACTCTCAAGGTGCTGAAACACCATCTTGTCTCTGTCCCTCTACCTGAGACTGCACCTTCCCTGACAACAACGCTACAATCCATCCTTCCTGGCATTCCAGGACACCCCTCCCAGCACCGGAAGCTCTCCTCGTCATCTCACACCACAAAGTCCTGTGGAGAAAGAGAGGACAAGCAAGGGATGCCAGGATGTGGCATCAGGGCTGTCACCATCCTCAGCCCCGCTCTTGCCCTGGGCCCCCCCAAAGCTCTTGTTGGGGTCCTGACTGTCTAGACTCTCAGTGAAGCTTCTGAAGAAATCCAGCCAGCCAGCTGGGGCTGAATGCCTGGGCCCCCTGCTGCCCTTGTCCGTTCCAGGTTATCAGCTCTCGGCTCAGTCACAGAGCAGAGCCCTCTACGTGCTCCCCCAGGCAGCTCCCCCGCCCACCAGGCAGCCCACCTGGTGGTAAGGTGCTTCCAGGCCCGCGGCCCTGCGCAGATCACAGTGGAGAAGGCCAGGGCGGCCAGGAGGGAGAAGAGGCCGAGATAGAGCAAGCCCTCGATGCCGTCATAGCAGATGCCAGTGAGGGCGTCCAGGTAGTCCTGGAGGAGGAGGGACGCACAGCTGGGGGGGAGTGGGGACACAGCCTGGGGTCTGAGCTTGTCTCTAGAAGGCCCTCCCCCAGCCTGGACCTGGGATCTCCTTTCCTTCCTCATCCTGAGCACCTTGTACAGCCATTAAAGGTCCACGCTCCAGGGCCCAACACAATGGGGTATTTGGGTTCACTCTACAAGCATTTGCTAAACATCTTCTGTATGTCAGGCACAGGAGGGTCGGTCCTGAATAAGACAGACAAGGCTGCGGGGCCGGGGAGCCAGAAGATGGGGGGCATTTAATCTGAGGCCAGGATGGCAAGAAGGAGCAGAGTGCGCCTTGAGCAGGTGAGGCAAAGGGAACAAATTGGCATGTTCGGGCAAGAGGAAAAAGGCCAGCAGGAGACAGGGTTGGGTGGTGCCAGGTCACGCTGGGCCTTGCAGGGCAGGTGAGGAGTTTGCGTTTCATCATAAGGTGACAGGAAGACATTGGAGGGTCTGGGGACAGAAGGGATGTGATCCAATGAGTTTTTTAAAAAGACTGCTCTGCCTGCTTATACGAAACGTCACGGGTGGTAAGGGGGCGAGAGAAAGGGAGGGAAGGTGAGGAGGCACGGCTGTCACCAGGGGAGCAGGATGGTGCTTGGACCGTGGCGGAAGCTGTGGAGGGAGAGAGAAGAGGATGGATGCAGGATACGTCTGCGAGTATAGTTGCCAAGGCTTGCTGAGGGATTGGATGTGGAGGGGGAGAGCGAGGACACAAGGGCGAGTCCCATGTTCTCAGCTCTGAAGTCAGATTGCCAGGGTCCAAACCCAAGCCCTTGACTGGCCAGCTCTGGAATTTTCAGTAAGCTACTTTATAGCTCCATGGATCTATACATATACACATCTATCTATCTATCTATATTTATCCACACGCATATACAGTTTCCTCATCTACAAGATCTCCCACGAAATAACATGTATTTCATAGTATAGTGTGAAGACTAAATGACATACGGGGTATAACGTGCACAGATCAAGGCTGAGCACAGATCCCAGGACTCACTCAACGGCAGCCATGACCATTATCAGGACCATTCGCTCTAAACCACATGGGATGTGAAGCTGTCCACACACTGGCTTACTGCTTTGGGGGAGGGGAGCTCACATACTCCCAGTGTGTTCCCTGCATTAGGGTCTGATGGTTCAAATTCCTGGAAACATGACCCTGGCAATGAGATTGGGATGTGTACATGCAACCTGGGGAGACGGAGGGGTTGACCAGATGGCCAGGAGTCGGAACAATGGGGAACAGCCTCCTCATCTAGCTCAGGGTCCCCCAGTGTTCTAGAGGCAACCTGGTCCCATCCTCCCACCCCTGCCCCTGGGATCTTTCACTGAGTCTCCCCATCTCAGCTACTGGAGAGAATCAAGGAGCCAGGTACCTCTCCCACCTTCCCCTGTCCAGCTTCTGCCCCGTTCCCCCGGCCTGAAGGGGCTCGAGGCAGTCACTCTCCTAGCCTCTACTGGCTTCTCTCTGGGACAACGTGGCCACTGGGGTTCCCCCAACCCCCGATCGCCCCCAGGGCCACCCCAGCACCTTGTGCAGCCCTCGGCAATCCAACATGGCCGTCAGCTGGTGAAGGCTGGACTCTGATGAGTTCAGCAGGAGCTGGATTCCGAGCAGATCTTTCTGGAAGCAGGAAGAAAGAAACAGGCAAACATGTGGACAGACAGAGAGGCACAGAATGAGTGGAGGGGGGAGGGCTTGTGGACAAAGCCACAAACAGTGGCTTTTGCAAAGAGGCCTGGCGGGCGTGGGTGGGGGAAAGCTCTGCACAGCCTGGCTGTCCGAAGCTCTGGCCCTGGGGCGCCCCCTCTTCTAGCACAGACGCTGCAGCAGACAGCCTTACCTCTGCCGTGGGGAAGAGAGGCACCGCAAACTGCAGCAGTCCCACGACCTGGATCTGCATGGTGGTCAGCGAGCGCTGGAAGATGGTCAGGGCCTGGGCCAGGAGAGACCGCAGCCCTGCTGCGAGGGTCTATTTCCCAGGAGCCCCCACAGCCCCGAGGGCCTGTTCCCCTGCAGCCCCTCCCCTTGGCTGTGGCTGCAGTCACACCCGTTATCATGGCCCTTCCTGCTTGCAGGAAGTCTTCCCTCATCCCTCAGGCTTCTCGAGAGTCCTCTTGCTTCTTGCTACTCAGTGTGGTCCTCAGGCCAGCAGCATTGGCCTTGCCTGGGCGCTTGTGAGAAATGCAGAATCTTGGGCCCCACCCCAGACCTCCTGCGCAGCATCTGCATGTTAACCAGCTCCCTGGGGGACAGGCATACACGTTGGCGTGTGAGAAACACTGATCTAGAAGATGCTAAGAGCACTGGCCCTTCAGAGGACCACAGAGAAGCAAAGAGCACCCAGCCACCTTCAGCTTACTGGTCAGTGCTGGGGCTTGGGGTCAGTGGGAGCAAGCTGACCCAGGGGGCTGGGGGCAGGGTGAAGGCTGGGCTGGCTGGGCTGTACCTGCTGGAAGGGGCTGCTTAGGCTCTGACTGCAATACAGGTAGTAATGGGTCACCTCTGCAAGGCAAAGACACTGGCATCAGGCAGGAGCTCACAAGTGACCAGGACGCGATCCATCCTCAGGGGCCAAGCCAGTCCCCAACCTCCCAAAGGAACTGGCTTCTAAGAAATGGCCCAGAGGTCCCGCTGGACCTGAAGTGTAGGTGAGGGTATGAGAAGTGCTGGGGAGGGATTGGATGACTCTGGGGCTGAAAGAGGTTAAGCAGAGGCACAGACTGGCTGGCCACGGGCTTGGCCTGAGCAGCCAGAGCGGCTCTGACAGCAGAGGCCGGAGAGCTCATTACCTGTGCGGATCTGACCCTCCGTGATGTTCAGGATGAAGGTGTCAGGAGCCACGCAGAAGTCACTGGTGGCCTGAACCAGGGAAAGAGGAGAGGGGTGGAGGGAAGTCACGATACCAGGGCCCTGGGAGGAGCCAGACGCCCTCGACCCCAGCCACTTGGACCCCTTAGCTCAGTCCCGGGTGGGCAAGAAGAGTCAGGAGCCAGCCTCCCTGGATTCGAGTCCTGGCTCTGCAACTTTGGCCAAGTGACTTATCCTCTGTGTGTCAGTTGCCTCTGCTATAACATGGGGAGAAAAACGCTATCCATCTTATGAATTAATCAATGTACAGCACTCAGAAAGGCGATGGGCAAAGAGCAGGCACCAGGTCCTATTTCTCATCTCTGAATGCCTCTTCTGGGATGACCTCCGGGCCGGGAGCCTGGGCCAGGGGGAGCCGCAGGGCGTGGCTCGCAGACTGATGCACACCATGGCCTCCTCTGCTCACCTCTACTTGATTTTACCTGCTATTTGTCTTGCTGTTATCACGTCCCACACGCTCTGAGGGTGTAACTCTATGAAGCCTCCCCCAGACTCTCTTTCTAAAGAATTATGTTGGTGCTGAATCCATCTTTGAGCCTTTGGGTGCAGGTCCTGCTCATGATAAGATGGGGGACCAGGAAGAGCAGGGGGCTGGGAGTAGAGGACCCGGGCCCCGGGCTCTGCCACTGACCAGCTGGGGGACCTGGACCCTGCAGCATGGCCTGGCTGGGTGACCACCAAGGGCCCACGGGGCTGAGTGGGAGCAGGTCCAGGCCCTGGAAGAGACGGCAGCCAGGATGCCATGCTCAGAGCCAGGCCCTCCCCAGATCCGGCGGGCAGGTGCAGTGGGACGCTGGGTAAGGGGGGGCCTCCACCTTTCAGAGCAGCCGGGGTAAGCTCTGGTCCTCTGGCCCACTCCTCGGGGCTGCCCCTGCTCCAGTGCACGCTCCCGAACAGAGGACCCCTCCCCATGGCCCTGAACTGCCAGGGCCCTGTCCTCCTACAGGAGTGGGTGCCTCAGGGGTCCCCAGCGGAACTTCACTCACTCATTCATTGAGTTGATAAATATTTACTGAGCACTTACGAGGTGCCATGCACTGTTCTAGGCACAGGATACAGTGGCAAGCTGTGCTGTGGCACTTATGGTCTAGAAAACATGTGTGTGTATGCGTGGGGGACTGGGGAATAAAATGCCCCTCTAGATACAGAGCTACCACAGAGCCGTTTCCGCACAGGCACACGCTCATACATACACACACACTCACACGACCACATGCTCAGGACCCTGGGAGAATTGCTCTGTACACAGACCACTAACACACATCATCAGCCAGACTGGTCTATTGCTATAAATCAGAGCCACGACACCAGGGGGCCTGGGGGTACGATCACCTCCCTCACTGGAGTGGCAGGGTGGGGAGGCCAGGCCCTGGTGGGGGATGGGGAGGCCTGCGGGAAAATAAAGAGCGAGGCCGCCATCTTGGTCTGGGTCACCCCCAGAAGTTTGGGATCCAAAGAGGGTCAGGAGGCCCCCATCAGAGGCCCCACCAGGGATGTGGCCTCCCACCCTCTCCTTCCCCCTCAGGCCAGCCCTGCTCTTCAGTTCCTGCACTGAGGATTCAACTTTCTTCTCAATGAAGACAAGGGCCTGTATGTGCATGTGCACCCCCGTGTGCATGACTCATGCAACGGGGGTGAGGATGAGGGGGAGGGAGGGGACACTGAGCACAGCTGGGGCAGGTGGAGAAGCCGCCCAGAGCCCAGACCACTGAGAGCAGAGGTGATGGTCCCTCACCTAATGATAATAAATGTGGGGTACAACAATGATGGCTACTGTTTATGCAACATTTACCACAGGCCTCCCACGGATTAACCAACTCACCTCATCCCACCAACAACCCAGTGAGGGAGGGCTATTATTCTCCCCATTGTACACACGAGGAAACTGAGGCCTGCAGAACCTCAGTAACTTTCCCAGGGGTCCACTCCTGGGCAAGGGAGCGGGTGGGGGGGTGGAATGTGGCCCAAGACAGGAGGTTCAGAGGCCACGCTCCTGCTCCCCTACCCAACTCAGTGAGGTGGGCCTGCCATCCCTCAGTGGCTGGACTCACAGGGAGCCCTCAGCTCTGCTCCGTCTATGGTGCTCTGCGGCCACAGCACTGGATAACCCTTCCCTCCCCGCTCTCCCAAACCTACTGTCGCCTCCTTCTTGGGCGTCTTCTCTCCCCTCTGCCCTGAACCCCTCGCCCTCTGCCTTACGCTCCTGACCACTGGTGGTGTGTGGGGGGCGGTCAAGCAGGGAGGCAGCGGCCAGGGTCACAGAAGGCTCAGAGCGGGGCCCACAGCCCAGAGCTCAGCTCCCCGCATTCCCATTCGGAGCAGATTCTCAGGGGCAGGGCTCCTTCCTCATGGAGGTCCTTTTAGGGGGGACAGGGGAGGTGGGGGGAGGGCCTGCAGGGTCAGTCCTCTGGCCCCACAGCTCTCAAAAAAAACAAAAAAAATCAGGCCTTGGAGAGCAGGGCAGCGAGGCCACACAGAAGCTGCCCACAATAGCCTTCGCCGGCACCTCTCTCCCCTCCCGGCTCCTCCTCACTCCGCTTCCTATTAAAATGCAGCAGCGTCTCTGGCCCCATCAAAGGCCCCTTCACACTCTGGCTCTCACACAAGGGCCTGACTGAGCAGAGCAGGGAATGGCCTTTCTCTGCAGCTCCCTCGCATTCCAGGGCACCCAGCTGGGAGACTAAAGCGCCTCCGGTTTCCTTGAGCAGAGGCCTGGGGAGAGGGAGAGGCCCCCACTGGGAAGGAGCTGTCTCCCAAAGGGCCGCTCCCGGTGGCAAGCTGGAAGCCTCCCCTGCTTCCAGAAGGCAGAGGCCGCCTGGGGCAGGCTGGCCAGGAGAGCTTGCCATGTGCGAGTTTCTATGTGCTTTCACTTGTCCCCAGAGGAGGGGCTGTCAGCCAGACAGCTGTGCGTGCTGCTCCGGCCAGCAGCCACTCCCCTGGACTATGTACAGCACTCCGGGCTCCTGATGACATCAGGATGCTTTGGAGCATGACCTGGGCCCTCCGACCCTCCCCTTCTGTGTTTCTGGAGGGGCCCCAGGCTCATACTTGTCCAGTTCTCTCTCCTGCCCAAATTGGACACTGCATGGTACAAGGGGAGGAAAGAAAAGAGGAGATGCCCACCTCCTCTCCCTTCCGGAGGGGCCCTGCCAAAAGCTGCTACGATCCAAGCAGCACCAGGGGCCAATCATTCTGTGGGCATCATGGAAGCAAACTGCCCAAGGCCAGAGCTACAGGCCGCCAGCCCCCAAGGCGCCCGGCAAGGCATGAGTTTGGGTAGAGGGCTTCCAGTACGAGCCTCATTCTTCTATCCCCAGGTAGCGAGGACAGCACAGATGCAGGTCACAAAGTTAGTCTGTGTGCTTGAATCAGCTCGGGGTTCCTTGCAATCCCTCGTAAATCCTGTCCCCTCTACGACATACACACACACACAGAACATGCACCTCCACCGTATTGACTCACATGGGGCTGCAATGATGTGCCTACACGTCTTTCTCCAGCAGGCTGTGGCTGCGTCAGGAGCAAACATCATGTCCCCCTGGTTTTTGCATCCCTAGGCACCGGGCACCATTGTTAAGTGCCAGAGTCAAACGTCAGCTGAATGAATGAATGACTTGTGCACACAGTTTAACTTGAGTGTTAGGTCTATTAAAGAGAAAACTCCTTCAGAGGAAGCTCCCCTGACCTTGTACTTTTTTGCTTTTGTTTTTTTTTTTTAAACATTTGGAGGCACCACATCCAGAAACATACACCATTGTGTTTAGACTGTGTGTGAGTCCAAGGACAATGGGACGGAAGGCAAGCTAAAGGCCACATTCCACATTGCCAGTGCTCTGGGAAGCTGGCCAAGGAGGCTGCTTCTGAAGCCGGAGGGCTCCTCCAGCCTGAGGTCCAGACCCTGCCCATCCCCCCCAGATCTGGTCAGTTCTTCACACCCAAAGAGAAGTCACTTGGTCATCTGTGCACGTCCTAACAAGCAGGGGCTGGGGATGGGTGGGGAAAGGGATTGGGCATCAGGCGTCCTATCTTGGCTCTGTCCCTAAATACCTTGTGATCATGGGCAACTATCTCTGGGCCCGTGTCCCCATCTGCAGGGCGAGTGGGCTGGTACAGATAACCCAAGCCCCTTCAGTTCTGAGATTCTGGGATCAGATCAGGAACCGAGACCGGAAGCTGGTCCTGCCCTGGGGACTCTGGATAGCACACATCAGCCTACCAGCAGACAGTTGGTCCTGGTCAGTGCCCCCACTACCCCTACACTGCACCCCCCAACTCACCACTGCTGTAGCGGTGTCAGCAGCCAGGGACGTCCAGCTGAGGAGCAGGGCCAGCAACCCACAGCACAGCATCCTAGGAGAGAGGCAGCCACCAGTGGGATCCAGGCAAAGGCTGGCAGGCAGAGGATGCTGTGATGGCTGGCACCCCACCAACCTTGAGCGCCCTTCCTCTCAGCCTCCTGCAGTGGCCTGAAGGCAGCCTCAGTCCCTGCCCTGACATCGGCCATTCTGACTGCTGGGAGAAGGGTGGAACCCACTGCCTAGAGCCAGGTCCTGGGCTGTGAGGGCGCCGGCTAAGGAGGAGGTGCTGGTTAGAATGCAAGAGGCCATAACGCTCGGCCGCATTTCTTCAGCTGCTCAACAGTCGGGCCCAGGAGGGAGGGGACACCTAGAGCAAAGCCCTGTCCTTGCTTGGTGTCCAGATGGCAAGTTGGTGGTTGCTGTCCCCCCTTAGCCGGGTGCTGAAGAGGGGGTGGAAGGCGGCTTCAGGCTGTTGATCCCACCACATCCTCCAAGCCTGACCGGGCCCTCGTCTCTCTCTGCCGGTGGCACTGTCACCCAACATGCTTGCCCAGTTCTTTGTCCCAGGCCCCTAAGCAGGCCTACTCACAAGGCCAGGAGACACCTGGAGCGCTTGGCCAGCCCCAGGCAGGCGATGAAGCAGAGGACCAGGTCCAGGATGAAGAGGAGGAGGTAGGAGAGCCACCTGGAAGGAGGGGAAGGACGGTCAGGGGGAGCAGGGCAGAACTCCGCATCTGGGGTCTACCCGGGGGTCTGAACAGCGACCCCCAGGCTCTCTAGACCCTTCGTTAGAGCAAACTGCCCAGAGCCAGCAGCTAAGCAGACTAGATGTGGGTGCAACCCTGCCCTGGACAGGAAGAACCCAGTGTGCACGGGTGCACAGGCTCTTCAGGGGCCCGGGGGCTGCACCCTTTTTTCATCCTGGACAAAGGAGTCAGCTGCCGGGCTCCTGGCTGGGTGTCTAAACCAGTGCCATCTGCTAGAACTTTCTGCAGTGATGGGAACATTCTATCTCTGCGCTCTCCACTCCATCTGTCACTTCCTATGTGGCGACAAAGAACTTGAAATGTGGCCTGTGCAAATGAGGCAATGGCTTTCTAACTTTATTTAATTCGGATTAGTCTAAATTTCAATAGCCACATGTGGCTGATGGCTACACAGTGGACGCAGCAGGTCTGTGTTCTCTCTCTCTGCAGCCTTCTCCCGCGGGCATCTCTTTAAACCCTGGTTCCCACTGCTTCTAGAACTCTCACACAGCCTCAGAGCAGGCAAGCCCTGACATTTATAGCCACAGATCTAAGAGAGCCCCTAGGACGCCCACTGCTTTGATGAACGGTAGGCCTGGCCCCCTGCCCCTGGCCTCCTCTGGCCCTCCTGGCTGTCTGGAACCCCCCACTGTGGACGTCTAGGTTCGTTTCCACCAACTTCTGTGCCAGGCGCTGAGCTTAGGGCGAAGGATGTGCAGGAGTGGGCTCGGTCCCCAGACCATCAGGAGCTGGAGGTGGGGCAGGGACCCCCAGGTCAGGACATCCTGGGGCACCTCCAGGCCTCCTGGACCCTCACTCCTCTGGCATCTTTGTCCCCCCGGCCTGAGCGGATGGGAAAAGGCTGTCACACACCAGCTGGAGACCTTGGCTGGTTGCTTCACCCCTCTGAGCCTCAGTTTCCAAACCTGTAAAGGAAGCCGGAACCCTCCTCGCACAGGGCAGGCTGAGGATTAAGTGCTCGCCAAATGCAAAGGGTCCCAGGAGAGGCAGGGAGGGATTCCCAAGGCCCCATTTCCTCCGTCTCCAAAGCACCAACTCAAGAACCTGGAGCGCCTGAAGCCCAGGGCGCGGAGAAGATCCCAAGCAGAGCGCCCTCGTGCCTCCCCTTCCAAACAGGACCCCAAGGCGGTCCTCACAGCTCAGTGCCAGCCTCACCTGGCAGCCGCCCCACTTGCCCTGCGCTGGGGGACGGGTCTAGCAGTGGGGGCTGGTGGACAGAGGAGGCCGGGCGCAGGGAGGAGGGACTTCTCCTAGTCCCCAAAGAGGATAGTCTTATAATCATTATTTCTTTCGTAAGAAAGAATGTAAGAGCCAAATAAATTCGTTGACTTCCTCCTCTCCAGCAATGGTTTTCCGCTTCACGGACACCTTAAGGAGGGTAAGTTCGAGTTTGGAGGGTGGGAGGGGTGTGGGGTGGGGCTGGAAGAAAGTGACACAGAGGCTCCAAGGGGGAGGGAGCACGCTGGAGGCCCCCTGGCAGCCAAGTGAGGTTCTTTCCGCCTTTGTGAATGGAGGTTTAATGCCCCAAAAGGGGCCTTACTAAACCCTCAGACTCCCTGCATAGGGTGGGGGCCGGCTGCCCTGGGGGGTCCGAGGAATGGAGCTGGGGGCTCTGGGAAAGTGCAGAGCCCGCCCGCCACTAGGATGAGGCCAGCAAGGAGCCAGTTTTCTTAGAATCAGAGTCAGAGCTGGAAGGAAGCCTGGGGACCATCGAGTATTAGGATCCATTCTACAGACTGGAAAACCAAGGCCCGTGGGAAGAAAGCCTGGCCCACGAACTCCAGGTTCTCCCCCATCTTTGAGCCTTCCTACAAGAGACAAAGCCAGCCACCAGGCACCTCTCAGAATCCCGGTTTCCTGTTTCAAGCCTAAAGGTTCTTGTTACCTCGCTCCCCTCCTCTCTACACGTTGGCAGGAAATCAAGCTACGATTGCTTCTCACTCACTCCCCAGATGGCTGCTCTGTATCCACGCCTCATGTTGTAAGGGGTTCCTGGAAACAGCTCTGCGAGGCAGATGTGTTTTCCCGGAGGACCCCGGCCATGACCCGGCGATGGATTTCTAACCAAGAACTTGGCTCTCGCAAGAGCCTCTCCAGGCCTTCCTCCCACCCATAGCTCCTCCCATATCTGCCTCCACTGATGTGCTCAGTGACATCGCTGACAAGCTTCTCAACGAGGGTAGTTGTCTGGCTTTTTATTGCCTCCAGTACTTAGCTAGGCCTTGTATAAAAACGCTGAAAAATATTTCTTCTTGCTTAGTTGGGTGGCTATGCTCTAGAGCTATCCAGGAAGCAAAGATGGGGAGGCTGTCCAGAGCAGACCAAGGCTGGTTGGCTCAATGACAAAGGCTTGTCGTAGGGCAGCTCAGGTGAGACGGGTGAACACCACCAGAAGAGGAGGGCAAGGGACAGAACATCACAATCCTCAGGAGCCACAGGTGCCATCCCTGGACTAGACCTTTTCTGCCTCGACCTGAACAAGGGGTGGTAGTTGGGGATGGGGGTCCTAAACGACCCCCTCAATCACGCACACTGAAATAGCTGCTGCAGTTGTCACCACCGTTCCCCCACTTTAATGAAACCACCTTAAAAATAAGCCCTCCTGATATATACATTCTGACATTTCATCATCATCGTTATCAAAATGCCCACATTAGGCCCTTAAGTGTGGCCCACAGTAGGCCCATTAGGCCCAATACAATCCTATGCTAGGTCTGCTCAGTGATAATGGCAGGGTCAAAATGGACCCCCACTTTCTACCTCCTCTGACCACCCCATGGCAAAAAGATTTCAAAGGCTCAGGCAATGAGTGGCCCTCATGTCACAGGACTAATCGATGTCACTGGCTTGGGTCACAGGTCACAGCCAGTCCTTAGAGCTGGCAATTTCTTTCTCTCACTTGGGAGAAAGGCACTTTTGCAAGTGAGCATCCATCTGGTGGGAAGTTGACCAAGGTCCCTTTCAATCCAGAGCATCTGTGACATCTGGCAATGCAGGGGCTGGACGGGCTGGGAAGGGGAGGGACCTCATGAGCCTCCCCTCGTCAGGGCCCTGCCATCTCCTACCCCAAGGAAGGGGAGAGCCAAGGATGGGGAAGTCTCTGGCCAGAGGCCACCAGGAGCATTTTCTCTAGACTCAGTATTAGTTCATTTTCTCATAAAGAGGAAATGAATCCATAAAACCAGAGTAGACTGCACAATAGTGGCTAAAGGCTCTGACCTTTGCCAATGGCTTGAAGAGGAAGCAACAAATTAGGGGGCAGGAGGGTCCAAAGAGCTGATACCTGTGCTTCAGGACACATGTGTTCACCCCACCCTAGTGCCTCCTCCGTGCTGGGTGCTGGGCCCTGGGTGCACAATGACACACACTTCATGAGTTCCTATCGCCCGTCAGCTGGGAGGTACCCAAAGCCGCGGCTGCTGCCTCCCTCCTTGGCTCAACCCAGAGTGACCTTCATTAGACCTTGAACATGGAGGAAGGACAGTCGGTCCCTGGTCAGCTGACCTGTGTCCAGAGCCTTCACCTGGGATGGGGTTTGGGGAATGGGGAGGCAGGAGAGAGTGAAGCTGGGTACCTGAGGGTTACTGTAAATATTCAACAAGAACATAGCTACCCTTGACCTTGTTCCCAACACAGACACAAATGAAAAGAAGTTAAATCTTATTAATTTGCTGTTTTCTTGTTTAACCTGAGGGGTGACTCAAGGGCCACAAGGATTTATGAGCTTGTTTTGTAGAAGAAAAAGGATGCCTTCAAGGAAGTTATGATCGCCAGAGAACCAGCCCCCAGCTGCCATTGATGCCCAGAAGTCTGAATGCCCAAGGACTTATCTGGAGTGAAAGAAACACAGACTTCCCCTTTGTTTCTCCAAAACTCCTCCTCCCAAGCCCCTTAGCTCTGTAAAGACCCACTGCTTTCTTCTTTGTTAAGGCGGATTTGAGAGAACCTATCCTTCCGCCTTCTCATCTTGGCCAGTTCGAATAAACCTTTCTCCATCTCCAAGCACCATGTCTCAGAGATGGGCTTACTGTGCCGGGGCACAGTAACTTGAACTTGAGATTAAGAGGTCTGGTATCAGAAGTAAACAGAACTCCAGAGGTTAGATGACATTAGCATGAGTTTGCATATCTGACTAGGGCCAAGGTGGGGCAGTACCCCATGGCCCCCATCATTCCAGCTCGACATAAGTGAGGCTGGGGGCATCTCTGGGCTTGCTAAGAAGTTGCCATCAGGCGAGGCTCTGTGCAAAGAAGCCACTGTCTCCCCACTCTCCTGCACCCTGTGGCCCATAACCCCTGGCAAGCGAGGAACCCATAAACGCTTGTACTTCACCAAGCACCAGTCACGGAGAATGCTGGTCCCGGAGAAGGCCCATGCTGTGTGCTGGGAGGCCAGGTCCAGCCTCCGGTGCTGGGATGTTGGCACATCACTGCCCTTCTCTGGGCCTCGTGCCTGCCTGTATAAGGAGGCTGTTCTGTGTGCCCCCCACTCAGCCCCTACAAGCTCTCATGTTCTCTAATTTCAGTTAATGGCTTATTAAGACCTCGGTGGCACTTCCCCACCCAGACCCTAAGACGCAGGCTTGGATGAAGAAGCTGGTGCAGCCCCAGCGCCTCTCCCTCTGCCCTCACGGCCCTCACCTGTAGTACTCCACGTAGCCAGTCTGGTCGGACAGCTTGGTCAGCTCGGCCGTGACCTCTCCCCACTCGGGAAACCCTGAGAGCTGGCCGAGGATGTTGCCCGCCATCTGCTGCATGAACTTCAGTGTCTGGATGTAATCGCCCCGGGCGGCAAAGATCTCACTGAGCCGGGCCAGGTGCTGCTCTAGTTCCACCTTCATCTTCTGGGTGGTTCCCGACACCTGGGGAGGAGAGTTGTGAGTCTGGCCCTCAGCTGGGAGGAAGGCAGTGAGGTAAATCCCCTGACTCTGACTCTGGAGGGCAAGGTCTGCAAGGAGCAGAAGACGGCTGCTCGGGGGGCCGGGCCGGTGGTGTAGCGGTTAAGTTTGCGCACTCCGCTTCGGCGGCCTGGGGTTCACCGGTTCGGATCCCGGGTGCGGACCTATGCACCACTTATCAAGCTGTGCTGTGGCAGGCATCCCACATATAAAATAGAGGAAGATGGGCACGGATGTTAGGTCAGGACCAATCTTCACCAAAAAAAAAGAAGGGCAGTCTCCATGGTCGAGTGGTTAAGTTTGCGTGCTCCGCTGCAGCGGCCCAGGGTTCAGATCCTGGGCGCGGACATGGCACCACTCGTCAGGCTACTTTGAGGCGGTGTCCCACATCCCACAACTAGACGGACATGCAACTAAGATACACAACAGTGTACAGGGGGGGTTGGGGGAGATAAAGCAGAAAAAAAAAAAAAAGACGACAGCTGCTCGGGCTAGAATGAATGCACCATGTCTGCTGCCCCAGCCCTGAAGAGCTCACGAGGCTGCCGCCCAGAGGGAGGGTGGAAGACAGGCCCCACTCCCCACCCAGCCCTCATGTCCCTCCATCCAGGGGGCAGGCCCCCATCAGGGCCTTAACCAGGGCCTTAGCTCCAAGATCCAACGCCTTACTACAAAGAGAGACCCAGATGGGGAAACAAGAGAATCCATTTTTGTTCCTTGTAGATTCTCTTAAAACTTTAAACACTCTGGATTATGAATTCTTTTCCAGAGTGAGGAATAAAATGTTGAAACCGAACTGTTCCTCTGTTGCTACCTGACCTTTTTGTTCCCACACTGGGGTTTCTAAATGCCTCCCAAGAGAAAGGCTTTGCTGTCCTGAACCGGAGCGAAGGCAGAACAATGGAACTTTGAAATAACAGACAGACCCGATCCTGCCTGCGAGGAGCCTGCACATGTGACGGGAGCAGGAAATCGGCGCCTTCTGGGTGCGCTCATGCTCTCCCTGGACGTCTGTCCTGCCAGGTGGATGGACAGGCTTCTGTCCCTTGGCTGGGCCTTAAGGGCCTGGAGTTGAGTGGACCCCGAAGGAAGCAACTTTCTATTCAAAGGTAGAGAAGGAAGGACGATGGCAGTGACTCTCCTTGGCTTTCAAACAAGGAGCACCAGTAGAGCTCATATCGGAAACGTGCTTCCGAACAGCCCAGATGCGGGGTTCCGGCAGGGTCCAGGGACCCCAAGCACGTCCCTCTGAAGGCGAAGCCGGCTCTGAGCCTACGTGCTGGCGGTGAGGGGAAGAAGGGCTTTGTTGTTCTGATGCTGTCACGTTAAACCAACGCGCACGGCTGGCTGGAGGGGGGAGTGTGTGCTAATCCTCCTCTGGGCAGCCTGCAGCTCCCACAGGGCTAGAAGGAAGATAAAAATGACACAGAACAAGGGCCAAACCTTCCCACAGCCAGACTTCCCTGCCTCGGGGACCTGACGGCAACTCTGTGGCCTTTCACATGTGCACTATACTGCGAGTTCCTGGTTCCAGAAGAGAGAATGGCCCTCTTTGTTCCAGTTTCTGGCTTGTTCCTGGTGCTTACGAGCTGGTTAAGCACTATGAGACACCACTGTGCAGAGATGGTCTACACCCTACAGATTCGGCAGCTTGTAGTTTCCCACGGGGGGTGGGGTTGGGGGGAGAACGGGTGACATGTAGAAGTCAATTCAGTAACTAAACATTGCCCTAATAAACTTCCCTTTTCAGTTCCCTAAGATCAACGTACAAGTGCTTTGTCGCCAGCGACCCAAAAGGCTCTATTATTAAATGCTAACATTAGGAGCAAACTCTGTTCCACGTGATATTTTCATATTCCTCTATCAGAATAAGCAACTTTAGCGCAAAGGCTGTTGAAAATGATCTGTGACTTTTTCTCTGTAAGACCACTTTTCCTCCTTCCATAGCTCTACATTTTTAACTTCTCTATTTCTTAAATCCCTCCTTGAAAAAAACCAAAAGCCAGTAAACATCTGCCGGGCCCTCTTTCCTCCTGATGTCTTCCCATAGCAAACAATACAAAACAAAAAAATAAAAATCACAATGTTGACCTACTTACAGCCCCATTTCCCGCTCCACCCCCAGGCCTTTGAGGTTCTGTACCCAGAGCTCCCCTCAGGGAGACAGAGACAGGACGCTCCAGAGAGGGAACAAGGCTCAGGGCTCGCTCTGTGCACAAGAGGGACAGCTCAGCTCCCCAGGCTGGGGTGGGGTGAGGGGCGCGCTGGCAGGTGGAGGAAGCTGTCATCCCGAGGATGAGGCCTGGGTTCTCCAGGTGTGGTTTCTGCACCAGCAGCATCAGCACATCAGCTGGGAACTCATTAGAAATGCAAATTCTCAGCCCAGCCCAGACAGACAGGATCAGAAACTCAGGGCTGGGGCCCAGGACTCCAGCTTATCAAGCCCTCCAGGGGATTCTGATGCAAGTTCAGGTTTGAAAACCTCTGGGTGGGAGGAGGCTCCTTAACTTAATGAGGAGGGTTTTCTAAAGGGCAGGCCCACCAGGAGACCAAGGGGTGGAGCCCCCGCAGGTTGTGGGGGAGGGCCCCCGGCTCGGATCCTTGAAGGGAAGGGCTAAGCCCAGAACACCTGGGTTCCAGCTCTTGCTCTGAAACGGACTAGCTTCCAACCCTGGGCCAGGAACAACCTCCCTGGGCCCCAGCTTCTTCACCCAAACGCTGCCCCATAGGCCTGCTGCCGGCTCAGATGAGAGTCGGGATGAGCCATGCTGGCCCCTGGAATGCGGGCCTTAAACCCGTGTCGGTTGAACTCTCAGGGGCTGTAGGGCCCCAGGCCCTAATTTTAAGCTGAGACTCTGAGGGGTTAGAGGTGTGCCTGGTCCCCTGTGTGAGTCAGTGGGGCCCAGATGGGGCGCACTGGTTGCAGAGAAAGGACTCAACCGGCACTCCCAAATAACCCTTTCTGATCCCCCAGACCGGAGCGTGCAGCTGAGCCAGACCCCTGCCCAGCCTGCCTGAGCCTTGAGCTGCGGTACCTCCAACCAAGGCCTAAGCTTCCCTCAGGGTGGGGTGCAGGCGTGGGGCTTCTGGTCCAGGAAAGGGGAACCTGGGAGGTCCACCTTGCTCTGGCCCAGGTCTGACCTGTTCCCACCCTCCCCCTCATCTAAGCCTCCTCTCTCCTTCGTGGTGATTATAGTAATATATATAATTATAGTGATTATAATAATAGCACTCATTATCATGGTCAACCCCATTTGGAGGGTACTTTGTAGATTACCAGGCACTTTCACGGCCATTATCTCATCTAACATCATTTATCTAATATGAGGTCTTCACCTTCGGATCCGGGGAGCCCTCGGGACTGGAAGTGTTGGGTGCCCACCCTCAGGCTCAAACCAGCCCCCTCCACCCAGAGAAAGCAACCTGTGCCTGGGCCCCAGGGGCCCCCAGGCCTCACCCAGAGGCAGGAGGTGGTCATCGTTGGGAGCAATCGGCTCCCAGCTGGCTGGACCATCACGAGCTCCTGTCCTCACTTTTCAGAAATGGTGGAGAGAGGACCAGGGGCTGACGTCCAGAGACACAAGAATCTTCCCCTGGGGACCACGGGGGACTTGAGAGATGTGGGGCTCGCTGCGAAATGTCCAAACCTGGCCCTCAGCCCCCGGGTGGGTGAACACAACCTGGGCACTCGTTCCCAGCTCATCTCCCTGCACAACCCTCACCCCGTGGGACAGGGACTTGAAGAACGGAAATCTTCCATCAGGACAGCTCTGGCACTCTCTTCCTCAGCTCCCGGGAGAGACAAGGGCCATTCCCTATAATGGTCACAAGTCAGCCAGTGAAGGTCTTGGCTCTGGGGCTGCCCCGGCAGGGGATTCTTTCAGGGCTGAGTTCCTCCTCTGGGGGTTCTGGTGCTGTGGGGGGAGGAGGCGGCCGAGGCAGAGCCTGGAGGGCGGTGCTGTGGAGCCCCTCCCACCAGCGCAGGGTGGGGCGGGTATCACACCCAGGCCTCCAGGCTGGTCAGGCTGTGGTCAGTCCCCCAAGGCTGCCCTTGGGTTCCCCATCCCAGCCGCCCCACCCTCACCCTGCAGAATTGCCTCAGCCCGGCGTCCAGACAGCTCAGTCCCCATGGACGGGTGCCAGCGGACCCAGGGGTGGACAGATGAGCTCCGCAGGACAGCTGGGCCCCTGGCCTGGACCCTGACCCTCAGCTCCCCAGGAGGGCTGAGGCCAGAGCCTCCTCCCCAGCCATCCCGGGCGCTGATGAGCAGCACAGCTGTCTCTTTAAGGTGAGCCCCTCCTGAGGGGCCAGCTGAGGGATTAAGGCCTTAGAAGAGCTTAAGGGAGAAGGAGGGGCAATGAGGTCAAATCCTCTTCCAGAATCCTCTTCCAGCGAGAGCCAGGGCAATGTCCACACGCTCCGGTTGGGGTTGGACTGTGGTTGAGGCTGCCTGACACAAATGGGCTATTTGCTGAGGTCACCCCTTTGCTGGGGACCTGGCCCAGAGGGGATTGGAAACGGTGTGGATGTCCAAGGACTGGTTTCCCTGAGAGCCACCCTGGGGCCCGGCTCCTTAGGGCACCAGAGCTGCCTGGAAAATCAGCCCCAAGACCGGGTGCTACAGGGAAGACGACACGCACTCAGGGGCCAAGGCTGCCCAACCCCCGGGCCTCTCAGCCTCTCACTCAGGCCACAGGCTCAGCAGAGCAGCCCTTTCCTGCCCTAAAAGGCTCACATCTCCTTTGTCCGGCCCAAGACAGTCCTTCGCCCCGAGCCCCCACGGGGGGTCACGGTACCCAGAAGCCAGAGCCCAGAGGACCCCTCGCTGGGTTTCGGGCAGAGCCTCACCACTCCACGGGGTGCTTCACTTGGTTTTGAATAGTTTTCCCCCTTGACATGTCCTGGACCCCATAATACTCTATACGCAGCACTGAGAGTGAACATGAAAACACTGTAGGGCTGGTCTTCCGTGGGCAGGGTCTCCTTGGACAAACAGGAAAGTGTTCAGCTCTCCTGGAGACGATCCCACGGTCACCCTCGTGCCCCCAGGACCTATCAGCCTTTCTCCTTTGGTCCTCGCCCCATCCCGGCCACCCCTCCCAGCCAGGGGAGCAGAAATTGCCTGTTTGCTCCTGGCGGGACCAACTAAAGCACAAAGTGGGGTCCAGACTCCCCTGGAGCCGAGCTGCTGGGATCTGACTGGGGCCCTTGTTCTGACCACAGTGACCTCACGGGCTGCCCCCGGCCCGGCCAGCTGCCTGTAAGTCTTACCAGGGTATCGATCCCAGAGAAGGTGTGGTTCGCGTTGTCCAAGGAGTAGATCAGCTGGTACACCCCATCGTTGGTCTCGCTGTTTCCATAGAAACCAACACCCACCGCAGCACTACAGGCAAGACCCAAATAAAGTTAGAGGTGACACCCAGAGGAGAATGTTTTTCTTTCTTTTATATGCTATTTTTAGAGCAGTTTTAGATTCACAGCAAAATTGAGCAGAGGTACAGGGATTTCCCATATATTCCCTGCCTCCCCTACCAACATGCCCCACCATCAACATCCCCTACCATCAGCATCCCCCACCATCAGCATCCCTCACAATCAGTGTACCTACACTGACACGTGGTTCCACCCAGAGTCCATTATTTACAATAGGGTTCACTCTTATATTAGGTTTCACTTTTGGTGTTGTACATTCTATGGGTTTGGACAAATGTATAACGACATGTACCCATTCCTATAGCATCTTACAGAATACAGTCATATGGGGACACACTGAGAAATGAGTCAGGCAATTCTGTCTTTGTGTGAACATGATACAGTGTACTTACACAAACCTAGATGGCATGGCCTACTACACACCTAATCCAATGGGCATGGCACTAGTCTTATGGGACCATCACCGTATATGTGGTCTGACATTGACTGAAAGCTTGTTGACTGAAACGTCATTATGCAGCACATGGCTGTAGTCCTAAAATTCCCATGCTCCACCTCTTCATCCTTCTCTTCCCGCCACCCCCGGATCTCTTTACTGTCTCCATAGTTTTGCCTTTTCCAGAACGTCATATAGTTGGAATCATACGCTATGTAACCTTTTCAGATCGGCTTCTTTCACTTAGTGATATGCATTTAAGACTCCTCCAGGGGGCCAGCCCGGTGGCGCAGCGGTTAAGTGCGCACGTTCCGCTTTGGTGGCCCTGGGTTCACCAGTTCGGATCCCGGGTGAAGACATGGCACCACTTGACAAGCCATGCTGTGGCAGGCATCCCACATATAAAGTAGAGGAAGATGGGCATGGATGTTAGCTCAGGGCCAGTCTTCCCCAGCAAAAAGAGGAGGATTGGCAGCAGTTAGCTCAGGGATAATCTTCCTCAAAAAAAAAAAAAAAAAGCCCCCCATGTCCTTTCAGTCTTGCTAGCTCATTTCTCTTCAGCACTGAATAATATTCCACTGTCTGGATGGACCGCAGTCTGTTTATCCATTCACCCACTCAAGGGCATCTCGGTTGCTTCCAGGTTTTGGCCATAATCAATGAAGCTGCTGTAAACATCTACAGAGAGCAGGTTTTCACTTTAGCTGAGGAACTCATTCCTGGGAGTAAGGATGACGTCTAAAGCTCTGGCAGGTGCAGGGGCTCGGGAGTGAAGGCTCAGGGCCAGCCTGTCCCCAGCCTGGCTGACTAACTCCAGGGCACGTTTCATTTAGGCAGCAGGAAAACACGCCCGTGCTCCATCCCATGGCTCTGAATGGTGGAAGATTGCTGGCCTGGCCCTAGCGACTCTGAAGCAGTAGGTCTGGGTGGGACCCAGGAACCTGTTCCCCGGGTCACTGACAGAGGTGGGCCTGGTGACCACTGAGGTCTCATGAAACCACACTGTCTCTCTGGAAACCCCCAGGAGTCGGGGATGCCCCCTCTTCTCTCTCCTTCCCCATGGCACCATGAGGCAGCCTGTCCTACTGAAAACTGCCAGCTTATAGAAAGTGCCTTCTTACATTGAGCCAAGCCTACCTCCTTGAACCACTCACCCACTGGTTCTTGGCTGTCCTCTGGGGCAGCCCAGAATGAGCCTCCAATTCTACAAGACAGCCCGTCAGACATCTGAATGGGGCTCCGCGTCACCCTTTCTCTCCTGCTCCCCAAGTCAGACATGTGTCCTCCCGCCCTCGTCTCCATCATTGCCGTCCTCTAGGTTCAACTCTCTCTAACTGGGCAACGCTGCTCTTAAACGTGGCCTCGGAGTGAAGCACCCAGGTCCAGGTGTCCATCAGCTCCAAGAGCAGGGGGCTAACACCCTGGGTGCCCCCTCCCCACCACTGACCTCGTGGTCTACCTACACCCCTGGATTTCTTCATAGTGACTGCCACCAAGCCCAGTCTCTCCTCCCTCCTATATGCTGCATCGATTTTTGTTTGTTTTAACCAAAAGCAGAACTCCATCCCTGCGAAATTTCATCTAGTTGGTTTTAGTCCAACATTCCAGCCCGAACAAATCATCTCCATTCTGGCCTCTGTCATCTATCACACTTGATCCGATCCACTCCACTGGGGGTCATCTGAAGATTCTTTAAGCAACCTCCTGAGTTTTCATCCAAAACGCTAATTTAGGGGGGGAAAGATGAATGCACACATGCATACACTTAGACCTTTTCTTCTTTCTTTAACCAGGACAGGGCCGAGGATGGAATCCCCCGGGAGACTGTTACTCTTGACATCTAAGTCAGTGTTTCTCAGGAAGTGGTCCACGGACCGCAGCACAGAATCACCTGGAGTGCCTGTTCAAAGTGTAGTTAAGGGGCGCCCACCCCGGGCCCACCGAGTCAGTATGGTCCTGGAACAAGCACTTTAAAACAAGCTCCCCACATGCTTCATGTGCCTAATACACACGAGCTGCAGTTAGGTGATCCGGTGTGTGAATCAGGATTCTTTGGATTCAACCAGGATTGTTCAACCTTTGATTCCATTTAACCGCACCACCGTCCCGTCCGTCTCTCTCCACCGCATCCACACGGAGACTGTGAGGCCTTGATGAAAGCCCAGCTGAAACAGTCATATGTTAGACATATTCTCTTTCCATCATCTTCCCTTTGGTAACTTTATTTTAAAAAGAGATTTTATTATGCTCTGAAAAATACCTTTGTCTGCTCCTCATGTTTCTAACCTTCTCTTCTAGTTATGTGTGTCATGATCTAGAGTTTTCTGGGGATTCAGCATCCTTTCAGGCCTCCCTTTCCCTGTTTTTGAGAACGGGGCATTCTAGTTCTGTGCCTTCTCCTAGTCTGTGGACCTATCGGAGATGCCCAGCAGGGGTTGTGCAATTGCACACCGTCTTCCAAGGCCAGAAACTGCCTGGCTGTTTAAAGAGGGTCCCTCAGCCCCCTCCTGGTGTCAGTGGTCCTGCCTGGGCCCTACCCACCATTCTGCTTGAGGGGAAAAACAGAATAAACGAGTTGGTGGTTCTGCCCTCTCTCTGGTGGGACAACACCACTACATTTCCCACATGTAAGATCACCGTCCCCAAATAGAGGAGCACGGGATCTCTTCTCACACCCCATCTCCTTTTTGGGGACCCCCTGATCGTAGTTTCTTCTATGGATTACCTCCTTCTTCTCTGACCCTTGTTATCAGAGCCCTATTCTCCCCCCTAGTCCCCCGCCTCACCTCCCATCCTCCACCTCTGCTTTTTCTACTCCTTCCCTGCCTCCCCCCCCCCCCCCCCCCCCCCCCCCCCCCCCCCCCCCCCCCCCCCCCCGCTCACTCCGCCCTGGCTCCAACTGAGCACAACTCCAGCAGAGCTGATTGCTGCCTTCCACGTCACCGACCCAAGGTCATCTTCCAGCCCCGCCTCCTCTGAGGCGTGCTGCCCCGTGGCCCTGCGCCATTGTGGCTTTCCTCATCCTTCCTGGCTCCCCCTTGCTCCCCGAGGCTTGGTCCTGGGCCCTCTTCCCTTCCCACTCTGCACCCCTCCTTTACCAGATTGCACCTGCATCCATGGCCTCTGTGCTGTCCACTTTCATGACCCTGAATTTCTAAGTCCAGCCTTGACTTTCCATGGGTGCCCTCACCATCGTCACTTGGATGCTTCAAAGGCACCTTAAGCCCAACCCACGTGGTCCCCGCCGTGGCCTTCTGCCTCTCTCTGGTTCTCTGCCAGCGCGTTGCATCTCAGCGGACAGCATCACATCACCCGTCCAGCTGTTTAAGCCAGGACCCTCCTCCCTCACCCCCCCATCCAGCTCACCACCAAATGCAGGCCCTTGTCCCCTGTCCAAGTGCGAGGCCCATGGCTCTTGGCCTGGGCCACCTGAGAGCCCACCCTCTGCCCTGTGGTCAGTGCGACAATCTCATCACTGGACCTGTCCTGGGCCTGTTTGCCCTTTAATCTGTTTCTTCCCATCCCTCACTCTGCTCTCCACCATGGAGGGCTGACCCCCTCAGACTGAATTTCTCAGGCTCCCCTGCCAGTTGGCATCTGGTGGGTTTGACCAGTGGGGGCACTGGCAGGAGACTGGAGGCGGAGGAGGGGGAAGCCAGGGTACTTGTCCCCCTCCCTCTGCAGCAGCTGCTGTGTTTGCCATGTGGCTCCGGCCCGCTGCGGTTCCTGCTCCCGTGGGGACACCGCCTCTCCTTCTGTCCCTCTGGCCTGCAGGTGGTTGTGGCTCCTGCTGCTGTTAATCTCGGAGTCTCTCTCCGCCCCTTCTGGCCCCCGAGCTCTTCCATCACCCGGGCCACCACTTCTTCATGTTCTGAACACTCCGTGGTCTGGTTTCTGGTTAGACCTGACTTATGAGGTCCCCCTGCCTCCTCGCCAACCCCCTGCTTACAGTGGCTCCCACTGCTCTTAAATAAACACCTAAATCCCTGACAGAGCCTGGAAGCTCCTGTGTGGTTTGGGTCCCGTCTGCCTTTCTTGTGTCTTCTCACACTATCACCCATGCCCTCTGTCTTCCACTGCATTTACCGCTGATCCTGCCACCCCTGCAGCCCCCCACCCCAGTCCCCTCATCCACCCTCTCTGCTTGGGGCGCGCTGGATTCTCTCAGTTCCTTAAACATGCCGTGCCCCCTCCTGCCACAGGGCCTTTGCACACACTCCTCTTCCCTCTGTGGGGACGTATCTCCTCCCACCTTACCCCTACCTGTGCCTAGTTAATGCCTCATCCTATGATCTTGGTGCCTTTGTGACGCCAACTCGGGTAGGCCACCCGACTCTGCCTATTCCTTTCCTCCAAACCCCCTCCTCAGTTTACAATTATTCCAATCAAACAAGTGCAAGATTCTCTGCCTCCCTAGTCCACCAAGAGCTGCAAGAAGGCAGAATTGATGCCTGCTTTTTTTTTTTTACCACTGGCTCGCTCTTGCCTGGCACAAGGAACATGTAGAATTTTGTAGACTGAGTCATGCCACATGCACCTTGTGTTCTGAGTTTTCTTTAACTGGCAGGTGATTATTACTTATTGGAATTGACCCTCCAAAGTCATCCTTACTGTTCCAAAGTATTCTTCTTTGTAGAGACTTTGTAGTGTTTCAAAAAAATCTGCGATCACACGAGAGGGCTCCCTGGGTGGCAAGTACCACCGAGCTCCTGTCTGCGGGGAGTCATACTCTTTGAACTCCCGACCCGGGCTGTGCTCTCTCCTTTAAGTTCATGATTGAAGCCCCTTCCACGTGCTTAGGGCTTTGTCTTCCCTGCAGCGCTGCTCCGGTTCTTGCCCATCTTTTGCCTTTGACAGCCTCATGCTGCAGGCATGACGGGATCGGGGGCGGGCTCTACTGGAGAAGGACCTGCAGTGGCGAGGTGAGCCACCAGGATGGGAACCCCGGCATCCCCAACCCCAGGCTCCCTGTGTCCTGTCTGCCCCTCATCTTGCTGCTGTGACAGCGGGGTGAGTCCCACTGTGGGTTCAAGGACATAATGGGCACTTAGCAATGAGGGAATCCATCTATCCCTCGAGGGACCACCCCCAAAAGCATCTCAGGGTGGAGCTGAGCCTTTTGGAAAAACCTCTGCAGACAAGAAAACAAGAAAAATACAACCGAAAACAGGGCCAATGTGTGTGTGGACACCGCCTGGGCAGCACAGGCTCTTACGCAGAGTTAGAAATCCCCCCTTCACCCTCCAAAGCAAAGAAGACCCGGCCGACGGCACTAAGAGCTGCTGATCTCGTGAGATGATGAGTTGCTTGGGGCTACAGTCAGACTTTCTCTGGCCTCACAGACCCAGGGCAGCAGGTGGGAGGGGACAAGGAGGCAGAGAGCAGAGATGCCCTGTTTGGGCATGCCACCTGGTCAACCGCTCAGGGAGCTCCCTGGGGGGCTGCCAGGCACACCGCGTCTGGACTGGGTTGGGGCACACTAGGGAGACCCCCATCACTACCCCAGGCATCCAATTCCTGTTGCTTGGCAAGAAAAGGGACAGCTTTCATGCTGGGGACAGGCTCTCCCATCGAGGGACCCAGAGCTCAGTCAGGGGAATATGGCCAGACAGCTGATGAGCCATTTGGGGTTTGTTGGGGGCTGGTGGCAGGGGAGTGGAAGGGGGTCTCTTGGTCATGGGGCTAGCCACTGGCAAGACACAGATGGTCAGGCTCCCTTTCATCCACTGTGTCCACGGAGTGGGCCCTGGGCCGGCCTCGCCCCCTGCAGACCGAGAACAGGACAGAGGGACACTCACCAGCAGATGAGCCCGGCCACCACGGCCGTCCAGGTGACGCAGCAGGAGCTGCGCCGCTTGGCCTGCACCGCGTCGTCCTGCCTGCAGCAGCACACACAGACCAGGTACGCCGTGAGGAGGATGAGGTGCAGGCCCAGGCAGACGGCGGCCACCAGCCCCAGGAACAGCAGAGACTGAAGAGGGAGAGGCCAGGGGTCAGCACTTGGTCCCATGGGGGGGTGCGGGGGAAGCGCCCTGCCCCTGGGCCCTGAGCTCCCCCTGGGGCTGTGGGTGCAGGAACCGGGACTGAGCTGTCTGTCGCCCATCCTCCCTCCTGCTCCGATTGAAGCTCCTGCTCTGGACACGGAGTGTCGGGCACCAAAATGGGTGAGGTGTGGGGAGAGATGGAGCTCAGGCTCCGGTGGGGGCCGAGGACACGAGACCAGTGGGTGGGCTGTGGTCAGCTGAGGTGGAGGTGAGGGAGGAGCTGCTCAAGGCTGGCCCCCAGGTCTGTGGCCCCCAGCCCCACATGAAGACCTGGACTGCGCTCTGCCTGAGGACGGGCTCAGAGCTGCTCAAGAGCCAACATGGGAGTGATCACCCGACAGTGAGGGCTGGGGGCGCTGAGCTGTGGGACTGAGGGAGACAGACGTCCAAGCGCAGCAGAGTATCCGAGACCTCCTGGAGGAGATGGAGCTTGAGCAGGATGTCTCAGAAGCTAAGTGGGACCTGGGACAGCCCAGGAAGGGGCAGCCTGGCACATCTCCTTCCTCTGAGCCTTGTTCGAGGTGTTGGGGTCTATCCAGAGAAACAAGAAGCCAGCTCTGTGCTGGGGGAGCAGGGGGAAGTCAGGATGTACACCTGCAGAGTCCCTTTCACTGCATCCCGAAAGGGACAGCTGAGCTCCAGGTGCCAATGGTAGGAGCAAAGCCCAGAATTCTGGAGGGGGCAGGAGGTGCCGTCTCGGGCCCGCTGAGCACCTTGGGGTGCCGCAAAGGGAGCTGCTGTCGGTCAGGAGACCCACAGTGCCACCCCCCCAACGCCCTCCACCCTCTTGATTCAGCCAGATGGGCACCAGATGGCACTAGGATTGGTGGCCGCCAGCCAGTCCTGGACCTGGCTCTATGTCAGGCTCCTGAGCTGACAGCCTCACCCTGCTTTCCACGTGCCCCCTGAGTGGTGCCCATCCAGAACCCCAGCGCTCCAGTCTTGCCTGTCAGCCAAGACCCGTATGCTGGCAGTGGCCATCGGCAGAGTAGGGGAGATGCTGGGACCTCTCCGGTCTAAGGAGGAGACAAGCCTTGTGCCGGAACACACACACCAGGAGACAACACTGAAAATCAGAGGCTGGGGTGTGTGGTCCTGAGGCCTGAGGCCACTGGGGGTGGGAGGAGCCTCACAGTGATGAAGGCACCTGCTAGCCCTGCCCTGCCCCTGTGATGGCTCGAGCTGCTCTACAGGTCACCTGGACCAACAGGCTTCTGAGCCTCAGCGACAAATGGCTGAAGTCATGGGGACAGCCCAGAAGATGGCAGGAAAGATGACTCGTTTGGGAGTAGAGAGGTGGATTTGACTTAAACTGGGGCTTTCACCTCCACCTGGGATAAATACGTCACAGGTACTGTCAGGAACCTGCCGCCCCCCTCGCCTCCCTCGCTCGGCAGCATGGATGCTAAGCCCTCTTCCAGGCAGCTGGGAAGGCCCAGGGCACCTGAACACATCACCCCTGCTGAAGGCGTCACGGGGGGGCAGGGGCGGGGGCTCTCCAGTCTGGACCACTAGACCCATCCCAAGTACTGACCCAGGAGGCCCCTGCCCTGTGAGACAGTGGAAAGGAGCTGACACCTTCCCACCCCAGCCCATGACCCTGTAGCCCCAGGCCGAGGTGAAGGGGCCAAGGACAGAACCTTGCTACTCAAAGTGGAGTTGACTGACCCACGACCCACCCACGGCACTGGCATCTTCTGGGAGCTGGTTAGAAATGCAGACTCTCAGGCCCCACCCTAGACCTAGTGAATCAGAACTGCCTCCAGAGATGATCCCAGGCCATCTGTATCCCATTCAAGTCCGGGAAGCCCTGGATTAGTGTCAGTGGAAGCTCTCCAACTTTACCCAGCAGCTTAGCCTTTTCTTCAAACAGACTCACTTAGTGGAGCCCCGATATCAGAGCCTTCTCTGATTGAGGAGTGGATGGAAATGCCATGCTTTGTCTTGGCCACCCCGTGTCAAGCCCAAGGCCCTTCTGCTAAAACCCAGGGAGCCCCTTAACAATTTGCAAACCACTGTGCAACATGCACAGTCTGTGACCTAGCAATTCCACTCCTGGAGAATTACCTTACAAAAAGGAGAGCTGGTGTCCCCACAAGATACACACACAAATGTTCACAGCACATGACACAGCAGTAAGAGCCATGGGAAACAACCCAGATGTCCACCAATGAGAGAATGGATACAGAAAATGTCTTCTAGTCATAAAATGGAATACTACGCAGCGGTGAAGAGTAAACTGTGGTTACACACAGCAATGTGGATGAACCTCACAGACGTAATGTTGGAGGAAATAAGCCAGACGCAAAACAGCAGAGACTGTATGCGTCAATTTACATAAAGTGCAAACTCAGAGAGATTAATCTGTAGAGACGGAGGTCCGGACAGGAGCTACCTTTGGGCAGGTCTCGACTGGGAGGGAGCATGAGGGAGCCTCCTGGGGATCAGGAATATGCTTTAATCGGGATGGTGTCACACACACAAGCACTGAGGTGCGTAAAAGTTTCCTGTAAGTTATCCCTACCGAAAAAACTAACAAAAACCCAGACAAACCTTTTGTATCAATTAGAGCCTGGTTAGTACCTAGACTTCTCCCGGCGACCCAGACTTCTAGCTTGCATTCTGGACAGTTCCACTCTCAGTCTATCCCCAGATGGGAACCCACTGACTCTACCATGTGTGCCCACCCAGCAAGGAAGGGCCTCCTAGAAGTGGTTAAGACATGGGTTGGTGCCATTTCCATCTCCAAACCACAGCCTGTCCCCACCCCACCTTTGTCCCTGCGGTGGGCTCCCCTATTCACGCTCTCTCAGTCCATGACAGCCTCCCGACCTCCTGCAAGTCCATCCTGTGCAGGGCCCTGGGACTCAGCAGCGGGGCCCTAGCCGGACTGCTGGCCTCAAGTAGGTTACGGAGAACGCCCGCCCAGCCCCGGGGAGGCCACGCAGGGAACGCAAATGAAACGCAAATGCGGAGGTCCTCCGTTAGCGCTTCAGCCTCCAAGTCTCCCAGGGGAGGGAGGCCAGAGTGGGACTGGAGCGGAGGGGGTTGGAAAGAGGAAGGGAGGGAGGTGGGGGAGGAGGAGGGAAGGAAGAGGAGAACAGGAAGGAGGAGGGAAGTGGAGGTCTAACCAGCAAAGCCGTGTCCCAGCCACCTTGCCTTTCTACTAGGCAATCACTTTCCTGCTCCTAATTGACACTCCAAGTCCCCATGGGTGTGGGAGGGGGGTGCAGTGTGGAAGAGGGAGATCTTGCCTTCCAGAGGGAGCGGGGATCTCTGCTCACACGCCCTCCTGCTCTGACAGACAGAGCCCAGAAAGAAAGGACAAGTTCCCACATCGCCCAGTGCCTCCTCCCCTCCAGCGCCTCCCCCTGCCCTGCAGCCGCCACCGCCGCCTGGGCTGCCCCAACCCCGTGACCACAGCCCCCACATCAGGGCTCGGGTTCCAGCCTCTCTCCTCATCAAAGTGACTTCCATTAGATCTGGTTTGTCACTTTGTAACCGAAACCCAGAGCACAAGCCAGGACCCACGCTGGGGACAGCAGGGACTGACGGGGACAGCAGGGACTGACGGGCACTCTGAGGAAGCCTCTGCTGCAGCTGGACGCCAAGGGGCTTCTGCACTAGGTGGGGGAGGAGGCAACAGCCTGAGCGTCCCTCACCCAAGACCCCAGGAGACAGTCAGACAGAGAGCCCGACTAGGGTGAGGCCAAGGGGAGGGGCGCTGGGGTACACAGTGGGAACACTTCCTGGGACCGGTAGGTGGTGGGGGACAATGTGACTGTCCGATGACCATGACTCAGTGTTCACACTGGATGAATGGGGCTTCCTCATCCCAAGTTTGGCTCCTCTCAAACCCCACAGCTGGGCTCCCCGCCTGCCCCATCCTCCTGACACTTGCCCCCAAGTCGTGGGGTGGGGGGAGGCGAGGGGAGAGGGCACGGGGAGAAGCCCTGTAGTTCTGGGTCCAGCCCCAACTCTGTCCTCTCTCTTAGCCTGAGGACACACACTAGAGACTCTCTGGGGAGTCTGTGAACTGAACTACCCAAAGTTAACATGTGACAACGCTTGCCTAAGTATAAAAAGTCCAAAACATCTCCTCTTCCTCCTCGTGCGTGTCCCAGAAGAACGGCTGGTCTCCCGAGGCCAGGAGAGGAGGGCCGGGCGGGAAGCACCCCCGAGGTTCCTGCACGCCGGAGGCAGGAACAGCAGGCCTGTGCGTGGCACTGGGCACTTACCAAGACATCTCAAGCCCACTAGCACATCAGAGTCAGGTCTCCTCCAGGGTGGATCAGGGACGGGGACAGTGGCACCAACTCCCGGGGCGAGGAGGAACCCGAAGCTTGTTCTGGGAGACACAGCTGGATGCTGTGCCAGGTGCCCTTTCTGCTGTCCCCAGCTCTGCGCAGCGGGTCCCTGGCCAGCTGGGGTCCCCTCCTTCCCAAGCCACACTTGTGGCAATTTATGCCGTGCCAGGCGGCGCTGGCCACAGGCGTTACAGCCTCTAACTCCTGCGTCCTTTCGTTATCCCTTTGAAGTCAGGATCATCTCCATCTCCGCTCCTTCTCGTGCACTAAAGGTGAGCAGACTCAGGCCGGGGGTCTGGACTGCTTCCCCCCAGACACAGCACTCGGGGCCGGGAGCTTCCTCCACCTTGGTGCTCACCTCGCTGCTCTGCGGACCCGCGGGCGACCTCCCAGGAGCCTGGTGGACGCGGGCCAGGGCCTGAGCAGGGACCCAGGATCAAATCCCCTGAGGGGTGGAAGGGTCACCATCAGGGGCTTCCCTGCTGCCCAAGACCCCAGGATGTGAGTGGGAGGCTCTGGGAGCTGAACGTGTGCAGGATTCTCCCGTTTACCAGGCGACCTGCCCTTGAGGCACCTGCATTCTTCTTCCCTCTGCCTCCCAAATCCATGCACGGCCGCCCCCTCCCCTGAGCTTTCCTCCAGGCCTGCACCTGCCCGTTTCGGTCTCCACTTAGTCTTTGGTGTACACACACACACACACACACACACACACACACACACACTGTACCACAAGCCAGCACTGTCCAGTTCTACCTGTGTTTTCCAGTCTTCCCTGATCAGGGCCTGTAGCTCTCTTTCCTCGGGGTCCTGGATTTGGACATGTTGCTGGACCTCAAGGCCAGTCTGCCTAATAATTCATATCCCTGGGTCCCACAATGTGCTATGGGACCCTCTACGTACCAAGTATGTTACATGGAATAGCTCATTTAATACTTGCAGACGAAGGAAGCAAGGCTCAGAGAGGTACAGACACCTGTCATGGACACACAGTAAGTGATAAAACTAGGATTCTAATCCAGACAGCTGGATGGCAGAGGCCCAACTCCACCTACTCAGCTGCCGCAGCACTGAACCCAGAGGCCCTGGCTGTCTTGGTCAACGTGTCACTCCACGTCTGGCACAGAGCTTGTCCCTAATCAAGTTTGCTGAATATGACTGATAGCAGAAGGTACCCAATCCATGGTGTTAAGTGACCTGCTGCCTGACTCTGGCAGGGACTGCCACTTGGGAGGAAAGGGGACGTCCAGGAGAGACCCATGGTCAGACAACAGGGGAACTTACCAAAATAGGAGCTGCCTTAAATAACACCCAGAACCAGACTTCCCCTCCAGGCCCACCACACTCATCTCCCATTCAGGGCCCTCGGGAGGCCTAAGTGGAACAGGAGGGCGGGGTGGGGCTCGTGTCAGGCTGCCCAGGAGCCGTGGCCCACCAGTAGGGGATGCCCTCTGGGGTCACTGGATGCCCAGCACAGTGTGCCAGGGTCAGAACCCTGAGAGGACAGGGCAGGGACTGCGAGTGGGTCCCTCTGGCTCAGCTGCCACCTCTCCATGGGACTGAGAGGGGTGGGGCAGGCTCAGACCCTGCCAGCCACAGCAGCTGGCCAGACAGGTGCGGTCTCTGGGGCCCAGAGGGGTACGGGAGTCCCCCAGCACGCCTCCCCACACTCGAGGTCTTCCTGGCCCAGCCTGGACTTTAGATTTCCTGCAGCGGACAGGGGAAGCTATGGCGAGAGACTCTGGGTGCAGGCTGTGGGGTGCAGGGTTTGGGGCACGCGCACACGTGCAACAACACAGCTGTCTCTGAAATCATATCCGCCCTCCTCTTTTCATGCATTCACTGGGAGCGGAAGATCCCCTCCAGCTATCCCCAGGCAGCCACATTCTCAGGGAACACCGACTTCCACAGGCGGGGCTTGGGAGAGGGCGGGGCAAACCCGCCCAGCTGCCTCCTCCATCGCTGCCAGTGGGTTCCCGCCGGACAGCAGGAGCGGGTCCTGATTCTCCCCTCCTCGGGGAAGGGCAGCTACCGTCTGCTTGAGGCCAGAGGGTGACAGGGACACTAGGGGTTATTATTAGATTCTCGGTCACCAGTGCAGTGCACACTCTCCGGGATCAGGATCCTCCGGGCCTTGCAGGAGAAAGGCCTGGCGGGGCAAGAGGTGAACAGCTGACTTCCAGCTCGGCCTCCAAGAGGCCCCACTCCTCCAGGACCAGCCCCATTCCACCCGAATGAGCCCCACACCGGGAGATCCTGCAGAGAACCCGACACTGCAGGCAGAGGCCGCCGGGGCTCAAAGTCCCCAGATGGGCGTGTAGCTCTGAACAAATGGGCCCGGCCTGGGCTTCCCAGCCCCTGCATCTTTGACCCAACAGAGAACTGACTCAGCCAGACCACAGGAGCTGGAAGCAGCCTGGCCAGACGTGAGAGGGCTGGGAGATTCTGCAGCTCTGCCTGGGCAAGAAAGTCTGGGGACCGGCCGCCCCACACACACTACTGGGTGCAGAAACCACAGAGGGAAGGGCCAGCAGAGCAGGGAAAGGGTGGAATTGCAGGGGGAGGGGAGTGGCTGGCCAAGAAGCCAAGACCTGGGAAATAGAGAGCCTAGAAGGTGTGTATGTGTGGGGGAGGTGACGGTGGTGTGACACGGCGCTGATCTGGGGCCACCTTCCTTCTCCCAAATACCCAACATGTGCCTCTGGTTCTCAGCTCACCAGAGGCAAGTCGCCCCTGCCGCCGCCCCCAGATGGGGCCCAGGCAGAGGCGTTGGCAAAGGCTCCCCGCCTGCAGGCAGGGGCTCCTGGGGCGGGGGGCGGTGGGGGGTGCTGCCGAGACGGACTCGGGAGACTCCGGTCAGTTTCTGCCCAGACTTCTCCGAGGCCACCCAGTCCCGGTAAGGGGAGCGCCCGTCTTGGAACCGCAGGAGGAAAGCCCGGGGGCGCCCCTCGGCGTCCCCACAGCTCGCGCGCTGGAATTATCCGGGTACGGGCACAAATGCTCCCACCTGGGCCCGCGCTGCCCTCCCCCTCGGCGCTCCCCTCCCCTCCCCGCCCTTCCGCCGCTTCCCCATCGCCAGCTCCACTCCTATCTGTCGAGTTTCCCCGGCACATGAGCTTCCCAGACGGGAGGGCTGTGGGCCAAGGGTCCCGGGGGAAAAGGGCTTTGAAGAGGTGAAGGGAAGGGGCTGCGGAGGAGAGTGGGAGGGGTCTGAGAGGCGGGTGGAGGGTGGCAGACTGGGGACGGGAGAAACGGTGGTGCTGGGACTTGGGGCGCCAGCCGTGGCCCGGGAATGGGGCGGCGCGGACTCACCTCCCGGTAACTCTCGTCGCGCGGGCTGAAGGTGCTGTCCACCGGCTGCAGGCGCAGGCCGAGGTGCGGGACGCTGTGCAGCCACACCACCCACCAGGGCGCGACGTACTCCACGCGCGCGGCCGGCATGGCTCGGCCCGAGTGCGCCCGCCCGCTGCGCCCGCCGCTGCCGCCGCCGCCGCCGCCACCGGCCCGGGACGCGCGCCCGCCCCGCCCTTCCAGGCCCCGCCCAGGGCCCCGCCCCTGAGCGCGCCCACCCCGCCCCCTCCGGCCCGGCCCCCTGCCCTGGGCGCGCTCTCCGGCTGCAGGCGGTCGTGCCCAAGATCCCGCAGCCTTTTTCTGGTCCGGAGTCCGTCCTGACGCCACAGGCGAAAGAGGTGGAAGGAGCAGGGAAAACAGCCCAGAAGGCTCCTGAGTCTGGACTTCACAGCAGTCCCTGGGTCCCGGGCCTCTCACGCCTTCTGCCGGATGAAGGACATAAAGTGTCAGCGAGCGCAGCGGGCAGTCTGGCAGGAGAGGTGAGGCTGCCGTTCCGAGGGCTGACGGACTGGGGACGGAAGGGAGCAACACTCAGTCCCTGGGTCACTAGTTCTCAATTCACCCCCAATCGCTTACTGAGCATCATTGTGTAAACCACGTGGACGCAAAGAGAAAGAGGACGTGGTCCTGCCCTCGCAGCGCCCGGCCCGTCTGCCCCAGCAACGACCTGGGGCCACCTGGAAGGAAGCACAGGGGCCTGAGAAAGCAGCTGGACCCTGCCCGGCAGGCGGGACCGGCGGGCCTCCCGGAGGAGGGGCCCCTCGAGCTGCGCAGAGGGGAGGGGAGGAGAGCTCTGCCAGCGCCGCAAGGGACCCGAGAGCCGTCAACTCACACACATTTCCTGAGCACCTACTCTGTGCCAGGCACTGTCCTCTCGGTGAACGAAGGCCGACGAACACGCTTGCCCGGAGGGAGGGTGCCGCGCTTCTGCGGGCGGGTGGTGGCCGTGCACACAGACGGACGGAAACCATGCGATGCGGCAGGGTGCTTCGGAGAAAAGCAAAAGCAGAGCAGGGGCAGCGGGCCTGGACGCGGTCGGGGCTAGCCGAAAATCTGAGAAAGCCTCGCGGATGCTTCGCCCAGGGCTCTGAGCGCTTACGGAAGCCCCGGGGATGAAAGGGCCACCGTCCCGCAGCTGCAGGCAGCGTGCCGTGTCGGCAGGACGCGCCGGCCGGGCCAGGACCGGGTGAGGCTGGAGACAGGGTCAGGGCAGGGTGAGACCGGAGCCCAGGAGTTAAGGGGTCGTAAGAGGATGGGGCTTGGGCTGCAGACAGGGCTCGGGCAGCCAGTCTGAGGGGTAGTAGCCCGGGCAGGGGGCGGGGGGTGGAGCGGGTAGTGGGCAGAGCCCTGGTGAGAGGACACCCGAGAGAGACCCCTCGGTTTCTGCCTCGGGGAGCAGGGTGGGTGCGGGGACCCTGAAGAGGCCTGCAACATGCATGGCTGCTGCCGCTAACCAGGCCCTTCTCAGAGATTCCGGTGTCTTGTAGTCCTGGTCACCATTCCCTGAGCCTGACTTCGGCCATGTCATCTGTGCATGCCCAGAGCTGAGGCTGAGTGGGGCTCAGAGGCTGGAGACCACTCGCTCTTATCTCACAGGCGATTTTCTTTCATAAATTCAACAAATTTTGATTGAGCACCTTCTCTGTTCTAGGGGATATAGTGATGAAGAACACAACTACGCCTGTCTGCACGGGGTCCAGGGTCTAATAGACTAGGAGGGCAGCCTTTACCCCACCCTGAGGTTAACCACAGAGCCTGGAGCGCTTTCACCAGGCAGGTGTGGCGTGTAAAGGGGGACCGAGGCCTGGGCAGGATGCTTCATGAGGAAGGACACCTGAGGTGAGAGATGAAGCATGATGAGGATTAACTCGGCTGTCCCAGGGGAGGACTTGGAGCAGAGGGACAGTACCTATGAGGCCCGGGACCCGGCAGGGGGTAGAGAGGAGACCAGCCAGTACAAACCCCGGAGTGAGGGGGTGACAAGGAGGAGGGAATGGAAATCCGCAGGGACAGGGCACAGATCTGGGGCTGTTTGCTGGCTGGGGGGCGAGAGGGAGCTCTGGGCGCTGGAAATGTGCTCTCTGACTGCAGTGGTGGTTATACAACTGTAGACGTTTGTCAAAATTCATAGTACTGTGAACCAAAAAGGATGAGTTTCCCTGTAAATTATACCTCAATAAGCCATACTTTAAAATAAACACCTTTACTAAAAAAAAAACAAACAATGAGAAAAGAGGCCGGCGAGGTAGCAAGGGCCAGATCATAAACCGCCTGGCTGGGAGGGGGTTTGGTCTTGGAAGCGGCCGCCACTGGTTGCCTGGTTGCTGAGAAAAATGGGCCTGCAGCAACTTCGTGGGGCCCTCAGTGGGTGCTGACAACCAGTTGGACACGCAGCCTGGAACCTCGCCGGCAGGCACTGCCTGGTGCGGTGCACACCGTCGTCCCCTCCCCTCCTCCAGGCCAGCAGCACAGAAGGCTACAGCCGCTGATCCTTGCCACCAGCCTCCCAGGCCACCCGGAAGTCAGGAGGACGTGGCATTCCTCTAGGGAGATTAGTCACAGCTGTGAACTCAGAGTGCTGTAGGAGGGGAGGGAGGGCGAGATACCAGAGACCCCAAGTGGGAGGGGTCTGCCTCCTGTGGAGTGGCATGGAGTCCTGCCCTGAGGATTGACCTTGAACCAGCTCCTTGCGGGAGCTTGAGCTGGGCCCAGAGAGGGAGCGGGTGGAGGAAGGAAGTCGGAAGGCCAGCATCTTGAGGACACTAACTACAGAAGCCCTCCCTCAGGGCTGTCACCGAAGCCACGTGGGTGCAGCTCAGGATACCCAAACCTGCCTGGCTGGTCTGCACCCAGCTGGACAGTGACCGTTCTAGCTGCTTCCCTGGAGGCCTGCTGACCTGGACAGGCGAGCCAGCGAAGCAAACAGCAGAAGAGAACTGAGGCCTCCCAAGGCCTCGTGATGGCACGCAGCTGCACGGCTCACCCGAGCGAGCGGACGAGCTGACCTCGGCAAGGCACGGCTGGCCCTGCCACCTGGGGGCTTAAAGACACACCTCTGCCTCAAACCAACTTGATCAGAATCTCAGGAGTCAGCCCCAGCTCCATGGTGAATTTTTACAAAGGGCCCCAAAGGACTCCAAGGCCTGGCCAGGGCTGGGAGGCGCGGATGAAAGGATGCCTTCTCTGGACACAGAGGCCAGACAACTGCTCGCATGGCTTGTCTCCTAGGAGCTGGGGCTCTTCTCTGGACGATGTGCTGGGACAAAGGGAGCCCGAGAGAGGCAAACCCTCCCTCTTCCTGGGAAGCCTGAACCCTGAGGGCAGGGAAGACTGGAAGCCGCCCCATCGGGGTCTGTCAACCACTGAGCGCCCGTGCACTCCCCTGCCAGAGACAGCACCCACGCCTCTCATGATCGGATTCAAAAACTTCTTCACACCCTTAACACTTGCACAGAAGAAAGTCGGCCAACAAGCAGAGGCACTTAGCTTCTTGGGGGTGGATTTTATCGTGCGGGAGGTTTCCAGGTCTGCAGGGGCTGCTGCTCATTTGCTGTCCTCTAGCACCACCTTGTGGTCCATCCTGACATGACCCCACACTCACCTCCTCTCAAATTTGACAAGCGCCAGGATCGCTTCTAAACCCGTTAGCTCATTTTACCCTCACAATAACTGCTGAAATAGGTATTGCCACAACCAAATGGAAACTGAGGCAGAGTGCTGGGAAAGGCACTCAGCCGCCTAATGGGCCTCGGGGCTGGGACATGTCCTTGCCAAGAGCTAAGGAGCCCACACAGCCTGTGCCATGTCTGCCACGTGTGTGGGATTATCTTCCATTTCAGGCTCAACAGTTTTGTCTCTGCTGAAAACATGCGCATCATATGGCAGCTGACCAGGCACACTGCTATCCGTCCTCCGAGGGGAGGGCTAGGATGAGGGTCCTTGCACTGAGGCATGAGGCCTGTGAAGGCGAACAGCCCTGCTGCTGCGCAGGGGCACAGCCACTGGCCATGGGGACCGGCACCATCTGCTGAAGCTGATCTTGCTGTCCAAGCACTGTCCCATCCACGCCCGTTTTCTCCTTGGTGACTCCCATCCCATTTCAAGGTGAAAGGGGGCAGTTTGTCTGCCCCTGGGAATGCTAACTGGTGCACGCGCTCAACACACGGGTGTGGGAACTTCCAAAGATCATGCAAGTCAGCAAGCGGTAGAACCAAGATTTAATCTCCAAGGAGTTAGGCCTGGCTGGGACCTAACTACTACACGTCAGGATCCAGGCCTTTCTGCACCTGTTTGAGCAGCGTGGCCCACTTGCAACAACACCCTCACCGCCCCCCACCCTGTGAATGCATTTATCCCACTGCCCTCAGAGCCCAGGGTCAGAGCTCGGGCAGGAACCTTGGCTCCTCCCTTTAAATGCAATTGGATGTTAGACCGCTCTGTCAGTTCCAGGCTGTCTTTTCCTGGTTCAGGATGTCCCTTCCTTGAAACACTTGGCCCATTTTGCTAGATGAACACCTACTCATCTCTGCTCTCAGCTTACAGGTCCCTTCAGGGCCCCCTATCTGTACTGTCCTTTCATCTCACTGCACCCCATACTGTTCCTCAACTCCACTTCATCGTGAGTGGCACTAAGGAAACACAGAAAACTGAAGTTTTATTTTTGTGCCTGAGAACCCACAAGCGTCTTAGTCTGGAAAAAAACCAAAAAAATCTTGCCCCTACCCCTGCATCAAGGAACACTTCCACACAGCAGACATTCCAAGGACGGGATGGCTCAGCTTGCAGCCATTTCCAAAATGGCTCATCAACTCCTCTGTTTAACTACCATTTTCATTATCAGGGAACTCATATTACCCGAGACTTTTTGGTGAGGAAGATTGGCCCTGAGCTAACATCTGTGCCAATCTTCCACTATTTTGCATGTAAGATGCCACCACAGCTGGGCAGATGAGCAGTATGTAGGTCCATGCCCGGGAACTGAACCCTTGAACCCCGGGCCACGGGAGTATGTGAACATAACTACTCCGTGACAGGGCCGGCCCCAACCCGTTACTTTTAAATCTCATGGGCGCAGACTGGCTTATTTCCACAAGTATCTGGCTCTTCTAATTGCCCATTTCCATCTATTTATTTTCAAATAGACTAGATTAGGGATGCAAGGAGGTAGCAACCAGGACCCCCATCCTCTTCCCACCTGAAGCCATAACCAAGGAACACCTCCCTTCCCGTCCCCAAAGACAAAGGACACTGAAAAAGATTTTCTTTGGATTTTAATACAGTTCGAATCAGCGTGCCTTGTTCATTTCAGCTCCTTCACTGCCAAACCTAGAGGAAAAGATAGAGAAGTGAGTCACCCAGCAGAGACATTTTATTTGAGTTACTGTTGCACGTGTACATTTTGTACTTAAGCTAAAGAGGGCTCACAGAACTCAGAAAATAAGTGCACGAAGGAGGTTTTGCCTAAAACATGAAGTTAGTGTTTGATAATACCAACACTCGCGCTCTCAGCCTTAAAAGGACCCGCTCAGTCCTCAGAGCCAAGCAGCAGTGGCTGGCTGTTCAGTGTGAAGCAGCCTGCAGCACCCTCTGCTCTCCTCCGGCAGTTTCCCCACGGCTCTCAGCAGCTCTCCTGGGCCTCCGCCACCAAGACCGGCCCCTCTGCTTAAATAAGCTCACGGCCCATCGTATCGATGTGGATTAAGGCTGCCCCAGCTAGAGAAGCCCAAGGTGACCTGGCCTACATGCCAAACTATATGACCCAGTGGACTTTTTTATGGTATGAATTAGGACTGCCCCAGGGAGAGAAGCCCGGGGCATCCTCACCTGCATGCCGATCTATATGGCCAGATTCGTATCTAAAGTTATATGACCGCACAATAACCAGACCCCATCTGCACTGAAATCATTTAATGGCTTTTTACATCATCTTTTCTTTTCTCCAGTAAAAATAAGTCACGTACCCATGCCTTATAAAATTAGCCCTAACCCTCAACTCGGGGCAGCAGCAGGAGCTCTGACTGCCCATGGGTCCTGTCCCCATGCAGAGGCAGCAGCAGGAGCTCTGACTGCCCGTGGGTCCTGTCCCCACGCACCAGCTCTGCCTGCCCATGGGTCCTGTCCCCACGCACCAGCTCTGCCTGCCCATGGGTCCTGTCCCCATGCCAGCGGGGGCAGCAGCGGCAGCTGCAGCAGAAGCTCTGCCTGCCCATGGGTCCTGTCCCCATGCTATTCCACACTATTCTCTAAATAAAAGAGCACTACTGCCAGATCTTGAGAGTCTAAGAAATCTTTCTTTCGACTCCTCGGCTCACCGATCCCGCATCAGTATCTGATCAGTTTCCCAACCTGAACAGGGGGCCAGTGACACCTGTACCTGGTATCAGTGTAGGATTGTGGCGAGGATGAAAGGAGCCACAGAGTCAGGGTTAGCTGTTCCTATCCTGCAGATGGGAGGGAGGGAAGCCAATGTCCCCTGGCCAGGGAACTAGTGCTGCTACAGGATGGAGTCCCCGCGCCCCCGACAGCAAGAGCAGACACGTGGACACACCACAAAGAGGATCTTCCTAAAGCTGGCGATAACTCAAGAAACAAGACGGCGACACACGCACCTGCCATAGCTTTGGCCGCCCCCCGGGACTTCCAGCTCACTCACCTGGCGGCAGGGACTGCTTCAGTTTCTCTGCCTTCTCTTTGTCTGTGATGACCAAGGTATAAAGGTATCTGCTGCATCGAACTTTAAACTTCACATTATCCTTATTCTTCTTGATCTTGACAGCTATCAGAGACGAGAATTAGCAGTTAAATTGTAGCACAGAACACAGACTCACACAGTTCACCTGCTTCATACTTATGCAGAAAGTGGCACTTATGACTGCCACCACTGACAGCTGCGCTCGCTCCCCCTGTACTGCCCCGCTACGACCCCAGTATTTAAAAACAATGTCAGAAATCTAGATTTCCCCTCTTAATACTCAAGAGCCTAAAGCTTAATCTTAATTGGTTTGTTTATATTTAAAGATCTGGTACACTGCACACATCCCAGAACCCTGTGTCCATGCTTTTTTTTAACGGGCTGGAAGTAGTTCATAAAGTAAGCAGATGGATTGTCTGCTGGGATCCAGAACTTTCCACCACTCTACTTCTGGAAATCAATTCTCTGCGTAGGCGACGACATCCTGGGGCAATGGTAAAGCTCTTCCTTCAGGATCCCCCTACCACACACAGCGAGTGTGTGCTGAAGCTTTTCCTACAATTCGTGCAGAACCCATTTTCTGGGCTCTTTACTGCTGCCAAATTCTCTCTGAGGACCACAGCTCAGACACTACAGAGCCCCAGGTGTACGTAAAATTCACAGCGCAGAGTCTGGTCAGGTCCAAGCGCCAGTGCATTTCCCCGAGGCCCGCAGCTGCCCTGGCTGCTGGAAGACACCTGCCTCCCAGGAGTAGCGAAGCCATTTCACCCACCTGTCAAACCCCTTGTTCCAAATTCTTTAAACCAGCTCACAGACACTCCCAAGAACCAGTGGTTACAAGCGCAGGCAAGTGCCAACAGGAGTCAGGTGGCTGAGGGCTGACCACCAGCTCTAGAGCCTCAGCCCAAGCACCGGACACAGAGCATCAGCACCTTCCAGAAGCAGCACAAGGGAACCTGTACTCAGGACCCACGGCTCCAGCCCTGCCCACAGTGCTACAGGGAGAGGGCCTGGCCCAGGAAGCAGAAGCACTGTGCTCTGAGCCGGCCAAGGCCTCCGCTCATGCGTGAATAAACCCGGAAACCTGGACATTCATCAAACCCAACTATTTTGCTCTCTCAACATCCCTCTTAAGGCTACGTACACTGCACTGCCGCAGCAGCTGTCGGACGCCTGTCAACAAAGGTGAACAGTCCTAAGGTAAGACGTGTGGCTCTCTTAAAGAAAACGTTTATTCAACGTTGCCGTATGATGCAGCAATTGCACTTCTGGGTACTCACCCAAAGGAACTGAAAGCAGGGACAAGAAGAGAGACTTGCACATCACAGCAACATCACTCACAACAGGCAAAGGGTGGAAACCGCTCAAACGCCCACAATGGATGAACGGATAAACAAAATGTAGTATATACATACAAAGGATCATTCAGCCTTCAAAATGAAGGAAATTCTGACACATGCTACTACATGGACGCATTCGTTACGCTAAACGAAGTAAGCCACTCACAGCAGCACACAGACTGCATGACTTCACTTATCCGAGGTCCCCACAGCAGCCAAACTGACAGAAAGGAGAACAGCGGTAGGCAGGGGTTGGAGGAAGAGAATGGGGGGTTACTGCTTAATGCGAAGAGTTTGGTTTTGGAAGATGAGTTCTAGACGTGGAGGGTGGAGACGGCTGCACAACCCTGTAAATGCACTTAACATCAGCGAACTGCGCATCTACAAGGTTGATCCAAAAAACACCGAACGCCCTATTATACTCAGGGGACCACGACCCCAACCCTCACAGGCCACACTGTCTACAATCCAGCTCTGTAACAAAATTAAAATGCAAAGGAACCTGATGGATTTATCTGGTGTCATTTCTTCGGTGTGCTAGGGTATCTAACGGAGCATCTGATCTGACCCTGGCACCAATCGCGAGATACCACCACCCCTGTCGGACCGACAGAAGGAACTGGTGGCGTCGGGTTCAGCTTGTCAAGGACAGCTGGCTACTGGGAGAGCAGGGATTTGAACCAGGCAGCGACCCAAATTCCCAGATCTGAGCTGAAACTAACGTGATAATCACCTCTCTTTACAGCACCACAGCATACAAGACACAAGCAGGCAGTCGACAACCACTGGGCAGGGCAGACATGCCCACCAGACGCTACTTGTTGCCACATGTCGTCACCAGTTTACACTGTACCAGAGAACTGAAGGCTCCACACAGGTAAGGGGGACACAAATAAGACTCTCCCGTCCCCCTGGGAATCCACTAACAGGCTCTGCTGCGCCCCACTGTTTCATCCTATCACTGACTTAGGACGTTAGAGACGACCAGCGTCCCAGCCCACGCCCACACGTCGCCCAACAGGGCTCTCCTTCCACCAACTACCCGATTTTCTCCACGACAAACCCGTGAGAGAGAAAGCAAGCCATAAGGACTATCTGACGCAGCAGGAAAAGGACGACACAACGTATGAATTCAAGATCGACTCTGTGTAACGCACAAGCCCCCAAACCCCCTTGAGCTGCAACAAAGGGCTAACAGCAGGATCCCCTCCCACGCCTGGTGTGAAAACTGAGAACCTGCAGGCAGCTGGGGGCGACACGTTATCAACCCAAACCCAGCTGTTCTACGTGTTTGTCGCATCGACTCCTTCCCCCCTCACTTACAAGCTAAGAAACAAACACACGTGGTACTCAGTATCTGCACGCGGCCCACGGGACACACGTCTACAAGACTGTTACCCAAAACAGAGCACCTGCTACGCACTCAACAAAGCGAAAACGAGGCAGGCCGATTTCTTGGGGGTTCGCGATCGGCTGGGGGAGGGGGAGCCGACACGTGAGCCGGCAGAAAGCGCGAGCGAGCCGCGGCTCGCGGACAGCCGGGCACGCGGAGCCCGAACGCACGGCCACCGCCACCCATCTGGCCCTCGGCGCCGGCACTTACACTTGGCATCCTTCCGCCGCGCCGTGAGCAAGAAGTCCTTGATCTCCTCGATTTTGCGAGGCTATAAGAAAAGACACGGGGAACGACCTGCAAACGTGCTTTATCTGGCGGTGGCCAGCGCACCCGCCCGGCCCGGAGACCCCCGCCCGGCCGCGCCCGCCCCTACCTACCCGGGAGGTCCCGGCGGCCCAGACTCACCATGACTATGAGGGGCGCGGGGCGGCGCGGCCGGCACCTGAGGGAAGACAAGCGTTGGCGTCAACACAGCGCGGGGCCCCGCAGCGACCCCGCTGCCCCTCCCCGCGGCCCGGAATGCCGGCCCCATAGCACTCCATCCTCCTCTCCCGCACCGTCGACCCAGGCCCGGGGTACCCAAGTCTCACCCTGCCGTGGATTACCCCGGATTACCCCCTAGTTCCCGAGTACCGCCCAAGACACTTACAGCAAGCGGCAAGAAGGGAAGAGAACGGAAAAGGACGAGACTTCCGTTTCCGGGCAGTTAAACCGACCCCCAGAGGAAACTGGGTACGGTGTCTGCAAAGGGTCAAGAGTTATTAGGCGTTCGCCCTACCCATGGCAGCATCTCTGCCCCCTTCTGGCCTAGATTAGTAGTGCAGCTTCAGAATGCAATGGACTGCCACCTTCTCCACACCCTCTCTTCTCCCCGCGCCCCCCCCCACCCCAGGCCCCATCTTGGCTTTGCTAGATTTTATTTCAGATCCAGTTTGAAGACCTAAAACTTATTATCTATGCCTTCATTAGACCTGTGCACTGGGCATCTACACAGATTTTCTCATTTAAATGAAGTGTTCTTCTTAAGTACATTTTGAAACCTCTTTCCAAGGGTTTCCCACATTTCCTTCTGGTCTCCCCTTCCACGGACATCTAATCTGTCCCGCGCAGGGCCCATTTGCTCTCCCCTTCTCATTTTATGGAGCTTTTCCCCTTGCTGCTTCCAATTCCTTAACAACTGGGGCACAATACAAACGAGTTGATACTTGCAATAGCTGACGTTGGTGGAGCACTTACTTGGGGTAGCCCCCGTGCTAAAAATTGGACTCACGGCGCTGTGAGCCTCAGGCGCGCCTGGAGAGGAGGCTCTTGTTACCCCAGCCTTACCCTCCGGGGAGTGAAGGCTCGTCAGAGCTGGGAGAGGTGGACTCAGGATTCGAACCCACGCCGGTTGGATGCCTGACCCCAGGCTTCTGACTGAATCTTAACCTAAGACGGGCTGGCCGCTCCGGGAGGGCAGCATTTCCCTTGCCCCTTGGTTCGTCCCAGCCTCCATCCCACACGGGATAGGATTTTCTTGGCACACACCCTCAGCCCTCCTATAATATCTCCTCAGGCAGGCTCCGGGAAACCTGAGGATATCGATTTTATGTTTATCTTCCACTTTAATTTTATTTTTAACCTCTCTACAAATGTCTACATTTTGTGATATTTGTTTCCCTCAAATTTAATAACCGCACCACCGAATGTAATTGCCTCTTGCTTATCGTTACAGAACAGGCCACCTGGAGAGAAAGCCCGTCACGTGAACTTTACTTTGAACCAGCTCTTCTCCCTCTGGTTCAATGAGGCCGGGTTGAGCATCTTCCTTGGGGCGCTGGGGATACAGGAAGAGCAACCAACAGTCCTTCCCCCAGGAGATCACACAATCCTCTAATTGTGCTAGAGAGCCTTTGAAAAGAAGCCAAACTATGTTTTCTGCAACTACAGATGCATCTGGGCATTAACAGTGGGAAAAGTTAATTGGTAGGAGCTTAATTTTAAATTGTCTGAAGGTCAGGGTCCAGTCTCAGAATCACAGGTGCCTCAGCCCTGACCTGAGAAGGACATTCCTGAATTCCTCACCTGACTTTGCCAGCCCTCCTCCATCTCAGGCAGATGTCTTTCTCATCTTTTCTGCACTGCTGCTCCACCACAAGCAAGCGCCCTTTCAGCCCAACCAACTGGCCTCTTAATGTGCTGAGCACTTCTTGACTCCGGGCATTTGCCTGTGCTGTCCCCTCTAAGACTAAGTCCTGCTCTTTCTTTGGAGCTCAGCTTCCACTTCTCCTTCAGGCAGGACCTTATACCTCTGACTCCTGTCACTCGTCACTCCTGTGGCAGTTACTTGCACACACCTGTTGATAGATTGTGTGGCAGGGTTAAACTTTTCTTACATTTGTACTGCCTTTTCTTTGAAGGCAATAACAGGGTTCCACATTCTGTTGATAATTCTCGAAAGGCAGTGCTCATATATATATAACAGGTGCTCAATGTGGACATCATAGGATTCCCAAGCTGGATGCAGCATCTGAGATCACTCACTGTATGAAGGGTGGATGGATTGATGGATGGATGGATAGATGAATGAATGAAGGAGTGGAGAGAGGATGGATGGATAGAGGAAGGAATGGAGAGATGAGAGAGGAAGAGATGGAGAGATGGAGGAGGCAGGGAGGGAGAGATGAAGGGATGGAAGGATGACGGGAGGAGGAGGTGGAGAGAGGGATGGATGGATGGAGGAAGGGATGGGTGGAGGAAAGGGCGGAGAGATGGAGGAAAAGATGGATGAGGAAGGGATGGAGGGATGGATGGAGAGATAGATGGAAGGATGGATGGAGGAAGGGATGGAGAGATAGAAGGAGGGATGGCGGAATTCATTTGAACAAAGCAGTCCCTAGCATATAGTAGGTCCACAAAAATATTTGTTGAGTGAATGCCTGGTGCTTCTCCGCACAGAAGGACCTACAGGACAGGGACAGGAAGCAGAGGGAGGGGCTGCACCTCCCTTTTGGCAGCGAGCCCAGACAGACAGATGTTCACTCTCTTGAATTGTATAACAAGGGAGCACAGATGTGTAGTAACAAAACACAATGACCAATTTGTTCAAGTACCAAAGGTTTTGTCTAGCTCCCCAAAGGGGACGAATAGCAAAATAAAAGGCAGTTACTGAGAGGTGGAGCAAGGAGCCAGGATAGGATGCGTCCCATGCTGCATGGAAGATGAGCCCCAAACGTCATGGTGTGGCAGGGACTGTCGGAAACGAGGGGCCAAAGCGCTGGCCTTGAGTGAAACAGCCTCTGAGAGTGGAGCCCAGGATGCTGCATTTGACGGAAGCTTCCCTGGGGAAGCTGATGCACACGCAAGATGGAAAACTCCAAAAGGGGCCCAGTGTGGACCCTGTTGGAGACGAAGGCCCTGGACTTGAAAGAAGGGCATACGGGGTCTGGTTTGCCTGTTACAGGTCATGCTAGCTGTGAAGCGTGGAGGATGGGTTGGAATGTCCGAGACTGGTGGCTGTGGGACGGTGAGGGCTACTGTCATTGTCCAGGGGCCAGGGAGAAGGATCTCAACTGGGGCGGCGGCAGTGTGGTCAGAGAGCTGGAGATGGACAGCGGGTGTGGCTAGAGCTGTGGGAAGCATCCAGTCCTCCCCGCTTCCCTTCTGTCAACCTGCTGGGCTCAGGGCTGCCTGGCAGGCTCCATGGCAGGTGAGGCACACAGCCTCGGCCACCCCAAGCAGGCCCTGCCCCGGGCACCCCTGAAGGCTAACCTGATGAGGTTTCTCTTCAGCTTTCAGGGCACGTTGGAAGCGGGACCAGGACTGGCCAAATAACTAGCACCTAACCTCACAGTGGGCAGAGGAACAGAAAGATAGATGGCATGGTCCAAAGGGGCTGGGAAGACCTCCCCAGCCCCCAAGTCTTTTCTCTTCCAGTTCCTCCCATTTATTCAATTGATGTTTAATGAACTCCTACTGTGTGCCAGGCCCTGGGAATAACCAGAGTGTAGGTCCTGCTCAGAAGGAGCTCAGAGGCTGCTGCCATCCCGACAACAAGACGTGGACTGTGCCCAGAGTGGGGAGGCTGTAACTCCACCCGAGGGAGAAGGCGTCACAGGGGGTGTGTCCGGTCAGCTCAGCCGCCAGAACAAAATACTGCGGCCGGGGCATTTAGACAGCAGGCTTTTCTTAGTCACGGTTCTGGGGGCTGGAAGTCCAAGATCAAGGTGCTGGCAGACTGGGTTCCGAAGGCTCTCTTCCCGGCTTGCAGGTGGCAGCCTTATCCCCCGTGTCCTCACAAGGCAGAGAGAGAGAGCCCTGGTTTCCCTCTTCTTATAATGAGGCTAATCCCACCCTGGGGGCCCCACCTTCATGGCTTTGTCTACACTCAATGATTTCCTCAAGGCCCCACCTCCAAATGCCATCGCATTGGAGGTTAGGGCTTCAACATGACAAATAAAAATGGCAAGTAATAGGATATATTGGAATATATGAGGAAGCCATTTGGTGTAAACCTAATTCGGCCTGACATTGTCTTTCCAAAAGGGCCTGACTGCAGCCGTTGACCATGCATTGTATATCTGCTTTAGAGATTCCCTATGGCAAGAACAAAGGCCCTTGAGATAAAGGTGCAACTTCCCTCCCCCTCCCAACGTTGGAGTCTCCTTAAGGATTAAGCATCTTTCCTTAGGCTAGGGACTGATTGCTGCGCTCACCTGTGACCGCCCAGCTGGAGACAATAGACTTGCCTCCTGCTACACCCACCAAGATAGCAGACCCACTACCTGCTGTGTCCATCAAGTGCTGTGCCAGGGCAATCTTGTGACTATTGTGGGAGGGACATTTCAATCATATGGGAAACACCCTCTTTGAGGGTATATAACCACCCTGTGTACCCCCACTTCTTTGGAGTGCTCTGTTCCTTTGTGGAAAGACTGTCCCGGGTTATAATCCTAAGATTTCAGCTCAGAATAAACTCATCCAAATTTTCATTTATAGATTGGCTATGGATTATTTTAGTCGACAAACATATGGATTTTGGAGGGACACAAACGGTCAGTCCACAACGAGGAGAGCTCAGCCTTGAGGGGTGAGTAGGAGTTCACCAGGAGAAGTGGTGGGGGAGGGGCTCCTAAGCAGAAGGAGGAGGGAACTGAACCTGCTCAGGGTCGGGAGAGCACAGGGCGTTCCTGGAAATAGGAGTTCAATGGGGCCAGAGCAGAAACAAGCAGGGTCTGGGGGTGGGAGTGTGGGAGAAGAGGCTGGAAGGGGGCATGGGAGGTGTCTGAGGCCCTCGGGTATTCCTATTCCAGCCTTACCTACGCCCTTGGGGAGCCAAACATGCCCTCACCTCTCACAGGGCCCAGGAGCCCTTTCAACCCTGCGGGAAATCTGTAAGCTGGACCCACTCGTTGGGGGATGTGGTCAAGAGACCAGCAGTCAAAGGCTGGTGGGGTTTGGTGTTTCGTCCAACCCAGGTCCCGAGCACTGAGGGCTGTGCCAGGTGGTATGACGGTGAGTGAGCTCCCCGCGGCCCTCCTGGGGTTCCAGTGGGGAATGCCATGGTTTCTATGAGAGCCAGGAGGCAGGGGGAGAGGAGCAGCATCCCAAACTGCCCATCCCGCTTTCCGTGGCTCTGCAGGGCTGCCCCGCACCCTGGGCTTGCCCCCGTGGGCATCATCGTGCGACAGCTGGGGGCTGCTTCCAGTCTCGCCCCCTTCACTCATTAGTTTCTAAAGCGAGGAGTGTGTGGGGGTTATACTCCCTCTTTCTCCTCCCTCGGGGCTTTTGCGAAGCCTAAAAGGGGATAATTAGAAAAGTCAAAGTCAGTGACATCCTGACTTCCTCCAGAAGGTCTGGAAACACTCCCTGCCCTGTGTACTGTCGCCCAGTGGCCACACGGGGGCGCCGAGGCTGTGCCTGGAGATGGAGGGTGGAGGAACCAGCCGGTTTCTAAAGCCTTGAATCCTAAAATCTCAGGCCGAGACCACTATATAAATTAGAAGTAATATTTGAATGCTATTTCCTACCTGACGGGGTGCTTTCACACCTACCATCTCATATTGTCTCCGAGAGGCCCCCACGAGGCCCCTGCCCTTGGCTGCCGGCAGGGCTGGCCTTTAAACCGTCTCAGAGGGGAGCTGTTAACTGAATCTTAGAGGTTTTCGGCAGGGACAGTGTGGAGTCCCTCTGGCTGGACTTGGTTACCGAGGAGAAGGATGGGAGGGAGGAAGGAGGTGGGGTGCAGGCGTTGGGGCTGGCGTTTTTTGGGAGGAGCCCGAGATGGCTAAAGGCAGGCAGGTTACTCCCCCTTTCCCAGCCCCAGAGTCCGAGAGAACCTCAGGTGTCCCTGAGGGGCACAGGGGTTTAACGCTCTCACAGCCGCTGTGCTACAAGCCCCAAAGCACCACTGGTGGGACCAGAGCGGCATGTCTCAAACTCGTCATTGCTGACCGTTGGGACCAGATCATTCTCTGCTGGGGCGGGGGGTGGGGGGGTTGGTATTGTGAACATTGTAGGATGTTAGAACTCCCTGGCCTCTACCCACCAGATGCCAGACCCTTGCAACTATGACAACACATCTCCAGACATTGCCAATTGTTCCCCGGGGGGCAAGGTTGCTCCTTGTTGAGAACCAGTGGACTAGAAGGACAAAACCAAGACAACGTTCTTTATACAATGGTGTCTGTTCTGTGCCTGTGGCCAGGTTACTCCTGGGCCCAGGCCACCATCTCTGCACGTTGTGCCCATTTTCACATTCAGCCCAGCCCTTTCTCTGGGATGCCCAAAGGTCAGCATTCCCTTCTGCTGCCTCTGCTTGGTCCCTGGCCGGCTGGCAAGGTGGGCTGTGGGCAGGCAGGCAGCAGGAGCACATGGCAGCCACATGGGCCAGAAGCCCTGAGCCTTGGGAACAGTGTGCTTCTCCGCGGGAGGACCTTTCCCAGCAGGAGGCCTTGCGAAGGGGTGGGGGGGGGGGGCGGGAGGAGTGGGGGTGGGAGAAAGTGCCCACTGTTAAGGGGCCTGTAAGACAGCCAGTGCGCACCTGCCCGGACAGCTCAGGGACTGATGAAATGGGTTCCGTCTGTCTTTAGAGAGCTCCTTCTGTTGGCCAGGCACCGTCCTAGGGGCCTTCTCTGTCACGCAACATCCTTTCAACACACTTTTATGTCGCTCCAGCTTTGGACCAGGCCCTGGGCAGGTGGTGAAGACACAGAAATAGCATCCTGTCCTGTCTCTGTCCCCATCTCAAGGAACTCACAGACTAGAGGGGAGGCAGGGATAAGGCGGTAAGTGCTTCTCACTGTGGGACCGGATGGGGGCCATGGGACTGTTTAGGCTGGGGATGGGATGAGTCCGGGGAAATCCTCCAGGAGGAAGTAACAAAGATGCTGATTCACAGCAGAGAGAGCCCACCCAACACACTCAGAGCCAATGCTAATGTGTGAAAACCCTCACAGCAGATATGTTCCAGGGCGACTGGAATAAAGCTGCAATCAGACTGAGTGGCATCAATCCAGGAGGTCTTCCTGGAGGAGGCATTGTGATCGGGAGGGAAGAAAACCGTTCCTGGAGACAGGTAGTCTTGGATTCAAATCCAGCATCTGGCTGGGAGATTTTGAATGAGTCTCCTGGCACCTCAGCCTCAGTCTCTGTCGAGGAGGGTTATGAATCCCTCCTTCCAAGGCTTCCAGGCCACGGTGCCAAGTGCGCATAGCCTGCACAGCTGTCTGCAGCTGCCCTGCCTTGCTTATGAGAAACCAGAAGACACGAGGAACAGAAAGCCCTTAGCCCCAAAGCTGGCTCTGTGACTGTTGATTGAATGTGAGTCCAAGGCAAGAGTTGCCAACGGATTTGGAGAACTGTAACCGGGAGAGGGCCCTCCCTCCCCCAGACCTGGGACAGCCGCCTGGTCTTCTTCAGTAGGGGGCGGTCAGGGTTGACACATGACACCTCCTCAACTCCCCTGCCTCCACCGGCCCCTTCCGCTCCGGGAACTGCTCCCATGACGTCCAGCCTGCTACCGCAAAAAGGATAGACCAGACGACGGCCACTGGCAGGGAGGAAAATAATCCCGGGCCAGAGGAGAATCCATCTTGAACGGAAGGGACAAGCACCCTCTCATATATCAACATGTGCCAGGGTGAGGGGACATCAGAGTGAGAAGGAAAAGGGCACAGTCCCTTCAAGTAAGGGCCAGGGGGCCAGCCTCTCGGCTTGTATATATCGTGCATTATGCAGTGGGAGAGAGAAAATCAATAGAGCTGTCAGCAGTTTAATGCATGCAGTGTTGCAGACGTCCCCATCTCCGGGTGCTCCAGACGGATGCCTCAAATTAAAAACCAGGGGAGGGGGAGAGGGGCTGAAGGAGGTGTGAGATAAACACCCTGACAGACCAGAGGGGAAGAAGGGACACGACTGAGGACCTGGGAAAATTAAAGTCCATAAATCATGCGGCTCGGAGAGCATCCCGGGGTGAATGACAGGAGACCCTTACTGTCAGCAGTGGTGTCCCAGGTCTTGGCAGTCCCGGAGGAAGGGGAGAGTGTGGGTGTTAAGTGTTAATGCCGCATGGGAGTGAGGGGGTAGGGTTGGAAGCAGCAGGGTGAGATGAATGCCAACCTCATAAGCTGGAGTGTGGGTGGAGGTCCTTTGGGTTGGGGCCGCTGGTGGGTTGCAGGACCTCCACTGGAGGCAGAACTTGCTCCCTACCAACTTCTCCCTCCCACTAAGTCTGGTCTCCACCGGCTCAACCCATGGGCTCCCAGCCTGTGCTGAGATTCTGCCAGCTGAGCCCCGCCCATGTCTCCTCTCTGTCCCTGTCTGTCTGACAGCACCCGTTTCCCTAGATCTCCCTGTCTGTGTGAGTCCATCTTGCCCACTGGGTGCCTCATCCTCAGAGCTGGGAGCCTTCTGCCCCCTCACAGTGAGCGCTTCTCTTCACTGGCCCTGTGTGTGTGTGTGTGTGGGGGGGCTGCCCCGGCCCCTCCTCTGAGCCCCTGGATGGTGACCCCTGTAGGGGAGTCTGAGTGGTCCACGTGCCCTTCCCAGAGCTGGGCAGCTGGTGTGGAGACTCTGGGAAGGACTCTGGGTGCACTCAGGGCCCCCAACCCTTCCCAGAAGGCAGCCATCATCCTCCCCACCCCGCAGCCACCACCCCAGGACCCTCTTGCTCAGGGCGGGCCAAGAGAGAAAAAAACCAGGCCAGGCCACGCTGGGGTATCGAGGGCCAGACAGTGCTGGTTCCAGGAGAGAGCCACTTCCTGCCAACACCGTCCCCCACCGCCTCAGAAAGCTTCCAGGTCCTGACAGGAAACAGGTGCAGCAAGACTGGGAGACTGGAGGATAATTTGAATAAAGGAACTGCCACTGGGCCTGAGGGTGGGCGGGGGCGTCACCTGACCCGACGGCTGGGCAGTGTGGGGGAGGGGCTGCTTGACTGATGGGGGGCTGGGACCTTCAGCCAAGGTCTTGCTCTGCCAGCGGCCACCTCTCCCTCCCTCCCTCACTTTCTCTCTCTGATCTCCTGCGGGGCATCTTTAGGGCAGTATGGCTGAACCCCACAGGTTCGCTGCCGTCACCCTGGGGGCAAGGAGCAGGGTGGAGGCACGGACCTGGAGGGACAATGGAAGACGTCCCGTCCACCCGCTCCTCCACGTAGAGGGTCTACCTCCACCCTGGGGGTGGCCTTATGACCTCATGTGGCCGTGACAATGTCTCCTTCGTGGTCTCAAGTCTGAGAAGTCCCGCCGGGCTCACTCGACTCCCTTCCGTTCCGTCCATCATCCAAGCGGCCCCCACACTCCCTCATCCCCCGAACCCAGGCCTCGTCTTCAGTCTTAGGTGCCTGTCAACAGGCGCACGCGCGCTCTGGCCGGCGCGTCCACGGTGCGCGCGCACAGCCACGCGGGCCGTGTTTCCAGAGCAACAGGTAGGCCCGAGGTTGCTTCGTCGTGTTACATCGCCCAGGACAAGTTCTACCAATTAAACTAGTGACCCTGTTTCCAAAAGCAATTACCGGGGTCCTGCAATAGCTCCCAAGGTGAGGAGATTAAAGAGACCGCTCAAGGCTGCCAAACGAGGCTGGAAGCAGGGGCCGGAGCGGGGTCTGCGGGCCGCACCGCGCGCATGCGCGCGTGCACCTGGCTCTGAGCACGTGCACACTTAGAGAGAGAGGGAGGGAGTCGTGTGGAGGAAGCCCGAGCTGGGGGAGGGAGACGGCCCGGGGTCGCAGCCGTGGACGCCGGCAGCCGCATAGTGAGGGCGAGAAGTGGGTTCTTTCTGTTTCTTTCTCTGGTGTGTGCGAGCAGGGAAAATCAATTCGTACGAATGCAGACTCCATCCCAGGGGACAGGGAGGCGGCGTGCCTCTTTGTAAGCAAGGAGGAGCGAATCGGCAGGGGTCTCCGTGGTGGGAAAACTTTGCCACCGCCTCCTCCCCAGAGGCTCACCGCGGCCGCCCCGCTCCCGTGTCGCAGGAATCCAGCGTCCTTGGAGGAGGAAGGATGGAGGCAGACGTGGCCGGGCCAGCCTCCTGCCTGGCTGAGCATTGGGGAAGGGGGTTTCCACAGGCGCACGGCTGCTCCCCACAGTCTGCACCTCCAAGTGATGGCTCTGCTCGCGCCCCCCACCTGCTCTCTGGGGCACCTGCTGAGGTGACACGGGTTGTTCCCTTCGCTCTGTCATCCTTCCCCTTAGATGTAGCCTGTGGCTTCCGGAAAGAGTCAGCCTCAGGGGCTGAGGGGCAGGGGCTAGAAGGTGGGTGGAGGTGGAGGGGCGGGCTGGACGCTGGCTGGGTCAAGGCCCTGCTCCTGTCCACTTCCCGCTTCCCTTCCTGTTGGGAGTTCTGCTCCAGCCGGTGCCTGACAGGCTGACCTGCTATTGATGGAACAGGACAGACGTAGCAGGTGGGGGAAGGGGGGGCTTGTTAATTACAGCAGGCAAGCCTTCAGCCAGGCCCCCTGGGAGGGCCGGGCAGGAGTGGCTGCAGTGGGTGGTCAGCGGTGCCCTAACCTCGGATTTAACCCTTCAAGGGGCCTGGGTAGGATTGGAAGAATGTCACTGTGTGTGGCTGACTGGAGTCGCACCAGACCTGGAGAGGAAGGCTGATGGGAGAGCCCTGAGGGACGCTGTTCTGTGGGTTCAGGATAGAATGGGGACAAAAGTTATTGTGTCGACTACCTTCCATGTGTCGGGAGCCACACCGGCTGCTCCATGAAGATCATCTTCTGTAATCCTCACACCAGCCCTAAACCTGGCAAGATTACAACCCGGATTTTACAGAAGAAGCTCCAGAAGCGCAGAGAGGTTAAGGGACATGCTCAAGGTCACACAGCTAGTAACTAGAGGAAAAGGATGCCTCATTACTTGGGCATGGAGTGTTTCCTTGCTGAATTCCTCCAAGCCTTTCGCCTCCCTCTCCAGGGGTCAGCTAGGTCACAAAAGTTGCTGAGAGAAAGACCACAACTGTGAGGTGATTCATTTAATTTACAAATATTTATTAAGCACCTCCTCTGTGCTACAACTGGGGATCTAGAGACGCATAAACATGTTTTCTGACCTCATGGGCCTTGCCTTCCAGCCTGGGAGATGGGCCAGCTCTGCCTGCCATCCTTCTCAGAGCCAGCCCCAGGGCTCCTGCAGAGGAGGCAGTGGGTGTGTGACCCCCCCACCCCATGACCATTGGACCCCACCCTGTGACCATGTGACCCCACTCCATGGCCACGTGACCCCATCCCATGACTGCGTGACCCCGCCTCATGGTCTCAGATGATTGGACTAAGCTGGGACAATCCTGGGTTTGGGATGGGAATTTAGAGACTCTGGTCTGTGGCTGATTGTTCTGGGATTTCATGCAAACTAGGGGGCAAGGGCGCTTCTCTGGCGGAAGCCACCATGGGGATGTGTAAGCAGAAGTCAGAGACCAGGTGGCTGCTGAGAAAGAGCAGCTGTTGCACAACTCCTATGCCTCTGAGAGCAGCTGAGCTTCCTGCCCCTGGGGACTGTGAGGTCCCCCCCCACCACACACACATATTTCTCCTTTCTCCTGTAGCTGGTTTGAATTGGTTTCCATTTTTTGGAAACTGAATGGTCCGTAAGGTAGAAGTCTTGGTTGAGGCTGTGGGGGAAGAAGAAATACTCCTCTAGCCTCTGGGTCCTTCTGGCTTGTCTAGGAATTAAATTGACGTGAGACAGAATAACAGGAGAAAATCAAACAAGTTTAAGAACATGGATACAGGGGAGAAACCCAGGAAAGCTGAGCAACTCACCAAAACGGCTGAAGCCGCCGGCTTAAATACCATCTTCAGCTAAGGACAAAGGCGGATGTCGGGAGTAGTGGTTTGGGGCTTCAAAGGGGAGGAGGTAATTCACATGGAGATGGAAAAGCAAGTGTTTGGTAAACAAGTGTTTGCCGCACCTTGCAGAGACAATGGGACTTGATCAAATGGGCCTTGCTGGGTTCCTCCCTGTGTACCACACCTTGTTCATATTATACTATAGTTAACTGTGGTGATAGCTCCTTCCTGGAATGGGCCTTCTGTCTTAAATTCTGTTAGGCAGTTCGGGGGAAGGTCAAAGTTTCTTCCTGAGTCTTTTGTTCCTAAAAATAATCAAGCCAAAAAGACACATTTTGGGGTGGCAATTTCTGCTCCCCTGCCAGGCACACAAGCCCTGCAGAGCAGGAGCCCGGGGCAGGGGACTGCCCTCCCTCCGGGGGCCTCAACCAATGCCTGGGCTTCCAGCCGGCTGAGGAGAGAGACAGAGGAGACAATCTGTGGAGCCAGAGGAGAACCTGGCAGAGGCATCAGCCCAGACAGGGATGGGGACATATGCAAGTGTGTGACATGCTCAGGGACCTTCAGATGGGGGAGTGCTGGCAAATGTTTAAAATCTGGCTTTCTGACCAAAAAAAAGATAATTTGTAGCATTTGCCGATTCCTGAGGTAGAAATACTCCCACTATAGCCGATTTCAAGCTTGCTGATGTGATGTCAACTTTTGAACATGTAACAAGCAGCTCTCACAAGCTGGTAGGAGCCAGTTCCAGCAGGCCACACAGGAGGTCATCAGGTTATTCCCTCACTGCAGGGCCATGTGGGGAGGAAAGGAGAGGAGGCTGGAGAGGGGGGCTGAGACGTGATGGGGAAGGGTTTTGAATGTCACTTCAGGAGTGTGAGCTTCAGTGTGAAGTGGCAGAAGCCCAGGCCCTGATTGAGCAACTTCGGGTGTGTGTGAATCAGCAGCTGTACGCTGTCTGTTGTCCACTGTGGCCTGGCTTTCCCTTAAGCCGGTCCCCTGAATAACCCCTGGGGGTCTGTTTGGGCCTGGTGTTAGACCTGGTGAGGGGTGCACAGAGTGTGAGGTGCATTATTTCCTAAGAAAGAGGGAGAAGAGTTCTAACTCACCACCAGCCAGCTGCACCTTGGGGCCATCCCTCATCTTAATGAGCCCATCCAAAGCTCGTTTGCTAATGAGGAATTTAATGGTCATAGACTGACAAGCGAGACCGAGAAGGGAGACAGGAAGGTCGTTATGAAAATGAAGTGTGTGGCTAAGTGCCATGCCGCTGCCATCCCACCTGCCTGCCCAAGGTGCCAGCCCAGAGGAGGTGAGGTGGGAAGCGGGGACCTCCAAACGGGGCTCCTGGCTGGGCCTGTGGGTCAGCACCACGGACAGGGGCAGCTTTGTTGTGCACTACCTCATCTGAAATGCCCTTTATGCTGCTTTCGCTCCCTGATCCAGTTTGTTTTTCCAATACTCTGATGGGACGTCCCCTCCACTTGGAAACCTCACATGCAGCCCCAGATGGGTTAGGGCCCACGGTGTCTGCACGGCAACCTTTGCACATTCTCGTAGGACCCATGTCAGGGGCTAGAATGCTACGTTTCCTGGGCTATTTTCCCCACCAGTTTGTAAGCACCTTGCCGGCGGGCTCTGTATTGTCCTCTCCACATCCTGAATGCTGACCACATGCCCAGCACTGTGCAAGGCATAGGGAGAGGATTTTTTGAGAAATGAATGCATGAATGAACCAGTGAGTAAATGAGTAGATAGAGGAGCGAGGGAAAGAATGCATGAATACCGTGTTTGATGAAACAATCAAGCCAGGTTATTGAAAGAGTGGGTAAGGGTTTGGGCACAAAAGAAATATTCTATCCCTTAGGTTGCATACACAAGACAGAGAGGGAAGTTAGAACAGAGATTTCCAGAAATCTCCACATCCACTCCCCCATTTTTCCACAGATAGAGAGCTATCCAGAATAAAAACTACACATTCCAGCATTCCTTGTAGCTATTTGTGGCCATGTGACTAACTTATAGCCAATAAGATATAAGGAGAAGTGGTGTAAAAGGAGGGAGCATGCCCTTCTCCTTCCCTTCCTCCTTCCTGTTGGCTGAACTGTAGGGGTGATGGCTGGAGCTGGAGCAGCCATCTTAGACTTGGCAGCCGGCCAGCTTGGAGTAACACGGTGGAAGAAGGGAGAGTCTTTTGAGGACTGTGCAGAACAGAGCTTCTAGCCCAGCCCTGGGCTGCTAACATCCAGACTGCAATGGGAGAGAGAAATTAACCTGTAACATATTTTCCTGATATTTTAGGTTTCATTGCTTAGCTGAACCTAACCCTAAGTAATATGCAGCATCATGAAAGAGAGACTCAAACATAAGAATAAAGGGCAAATCAAGTGATACAAACTATGGAAGTGAACATTGAGCAGGGTTGCCTGAGGTTAGCTGAGGGTGACAGGTCTTGAAGGAGGGAGGAGGCACAGGAGGAGTATGCTAGGGTAATTTTTAGAATGGCAGCTGGGCTCCTGAATCTTGGGCTCTTCTCCTCATCTGGCCTAGAGGAGCTGCTTGCATCTTGCCCTGTGCTCAGCATCCTGGGAAGACAGAAGGTATCTGGTCAAGGCTGCTGGGTCAGGGCAGCCGGGAAGCCTTGCTGGGGCTTTGGACATAGAGAAGATGGGAGACCAGTGAGCGCAGACCTGGTCTGGAGAAGGAGCACTGGACAGGGAGTCAGGTTGTGTTAGATATCTGGCTGTTTTCTCCACTTCTTCTCCCACGTGGGGAGGCTGTCAGCCCTCATGGTGGTCACCGTGTTGTTTGATGGGGCAGTCCATCAGGCAGGGGCTGGGGAGGCCCGCAGATGTGAGGCTGGCTCAGGAAGGGACATCTTCCCATGGCCTCGCTCTGTGAATTTGGGGAGGAGAGCTTAGAGAGTGGGCTCTGATGGAGGATGTGGTGGGCAGAATTCTAAAATGACTTCCATTGACCCACACCTTTGCATAATCCTCTTCCCTTGAGTGTCGGCGGGACCTGTAATTTGCTTCTAACCGATAGAATATAGCAAAAGAGAAAGGATTTTAAAGATGTAATTAAGGTCCCTAAACAGTTAATTTAAAAGATTATCCTGGGTGAGGCTGACCTAATCAGGGGAGCTCTTTAAAAGAGGGACTGGAAATCAGAAACTCTCATTCTTGGTGGGCTTGAGGAAGCAAGCTCTCAGGAGTTCTACAGTTGTAAGGAAATGAATTCTGCCAAGAAGCACGTGTGCTTGGGAGAGGGTTCCCGAGTCTCAGAGGACACCCCAGTCCCAGCCAACAGCTTGAGTGCAGGCTCACAAGACCCCAAGCAGAGGCCCCAGCTAAACCGTGACCAGATTCTTGATCCCTGGAAACTGAGATGATACGTGTGTTGTTCTAAGCCACTGAATTTATGGCAATTTGTTACGCAGCAATAAAAAATTCACACAGAGGGTCCGATGTACCTGGACGGATGCTGCTTTGGTCCAGCCCAGGGCCTACCTCCCTGGAGCTGGGAGATGAGCCTGCAATCGCCACTCATGGAGATGTGACAATGAGAGAGAAAATGAAAATCCAAGATGGAGCGATTCAAAAATTGTCATCTTGGCAAACAGTGGCACTTAGATTTCCCATTATTGATCCCCTCAGAGGATATTCTCCAATCTCGTAATTACAGGAGGACTTTTTCAATTTGGGCTGAATTGCTTCCCCTCCCCCTCCCTGATTTCTTTAAACTCACAATAACTCACAGTAGATTGTATGCAGCTGTGGCGTCTAAATAAACCGGACTAATCATTTTAATTGAAATCTGATCCCAGCAGCGGGAAGGCTCCTCCCAGTGGCCATCTTCCTTTCATCTCCCGGGAACAGGGAACAAATCCTGCCCTTAGCTTGGGGCCTCTCAGGGACATTTCCTTCCTGGGGCCCACCCCTGTGACTTCCCAGGGTCTCCTGGTTGCTGGGAGGCGCTGACCAGCGCTGGGACCTCCTGAGCTAGACTTCAGCCCCCTGCCTCCAGGCACGAGCGAGGCCGGGGTCCTCCTGGGAGTGCACCCCGAGTCCTTTATTGGCTGTTCCTGTTGACTACCTGGCCGTTCTCCCGAACATCTAACCCACTGGTCTGATGAGGGGGTGGGGGGGTCTGTCCTCCTCTCCCAGGAATGTTGGGCAATGACTGGATACATTTTTGGGTGTTACAACTTGGGAGGAGAGTTTCTACTGGCTTCTAGAGAGGCCAGGGATGCTGCTAAGCCCCACAGGGCACAAGACGGGCCTCCCCATGAAGAATGATCTGGCCCCAATGTCAAAGAATAGTGTGGAGGTTGAGAAACTCTGAGTGCTTCTTGAACTCTTTTCTTATTGTAGAACGGAAAGAAGATCAGTGGCCAGAGCTGAGAGATGGAGAAACAATGCGCTTGGATAATGACACATGCACATGTACACACGCACACTCACCCCTTCCTCCACCTCTGCCTTCGCTCCTGGTCATCCTTCAAAATTTGGTTCCGATGTCACCTCCTCCTGGAGTCTTCTCCGCCCCCCGGGCTGCGTGACACGTTCTTCCAGAGTCCCACGCGCACGTTTCCGTTAGCGTTTATCATCCCCAGATAGAACCTAGGAGTTCAGGCAAACCTAGCACACGATGACAAAGGTCTGGACGGTGGCTACCTTTGGGCTTGTAGCGATGAGAAAGGACAAGAGGGGGCTTCTGGGCTCCGGGGGGCTGTTCTCTTTCTTGCCCTGAGAGCTGCTTCACCGTACTGTCCACTTTGAGAAAAGGTGCCCTGCTGTACAGGCACGATCAGTGCATTTCATGTGTGTATTTTATAATTCGATAAAAAGTCTACTTAAAAACGATCTGGTTACTGTTTGGTCTGGTCCACCCTGCCCTTGGTGGTAACCTCATCTGGGTAGCGACTGTGTCTCTAATCAGGAATTCTTTAACTCCTCAGAGACTCTATTATCTTTCGTAAGGGGATAATAATGATGATATCGGGAGCATACAGGTTTAAAGCTTTATGCCTGTGAAATGTTTACTTAGCACAGTGCCTGGCACAGAGGTTTGACTTGTATTATTATCGGCTGCTTGGTTAAGGTTTGTTGAATGACTGAATAATCTAACTTGAGGCATTCACACACCAAGGTGCAGTACCACCCTGGTTGCCTGCCGCTCTGGTTCCCCAGGCCACTGCCATCCTAGTTTGGTCCCCGTGAGGGCTGACCTGTGTCTTTCCCTCCTTCTTCCCCTCCACTTCCTCAGAGAGATGCCCTGGCCGCAGCTTCCTGACCTGGCCCCTCTCTCTGGAGCCCCTCCCCAGGATGGTAAGGAGAAATTTTCCCTTTGAAGGAACTGCCGCTGCGGGCACCAGGGGACACTGACTGCTCATGAAGGACATGTTTCCCTGGCGAGCCCGTTAAACCCGGCCCCACAGGCCTGGGCCCCAGGGACCCTGCCGCTCCGTGACTCAGGAACTCGGGGAGCCGCTGGCTTTGCGATTTTTGCTTCTCCTCGCTCTGCTCTCCAGTTTCTGGCAGGGAAAGATGGCTCCCAGGCTGGCCGACTGACTCCCCACGGCCTGTGGGAGGCCCAAGAATCTTCGGCTGTGTCAGAGGCACCGAGGCCTGTGGTCCTTTATCCGTCTGACCATCACTCAGGGAGTGCTTACTGGGTGGGGTGCTGGGGGTACAAAGACGAAAAACTCAGTTCTAGGAGATGGTCTACGAGTCTCTAAAGTAGGGGATCCACTCGTGATCCCCATCTGAAGTGGGGGGCCACAGGGGCCCCGTGCCTCTCATGTTGTGCTCTCCGTGACCCTGAAAACTCAGCTGTGGCTGTCAGAACCTGGGGTCAACATCCAAGCCAAAGGTCTTGTGTAGATGAGACCGGAGGAAGGTCGTCTGCCCAGGAGGCAGGGCTTGGTGAGGCTGCTCAGGAGGTGTGACGCGTGCCACACCTGGAGAGAGTGGCAGCCACAGGTTCTGAGGAGGGTGACAGGACCAAGGGCCTGCGAGGAGCAGTGGGTCCTGAGTGAGGGGTCCCGTTGCTCTAGCCCTCTCCAGAGCCCGCCATTTTCTTGTCCCTTCCTTTCCCTGTGTCCTTCCCATAGATGCTTCCTGTGACTCCTCCACAGACTGACCACGCGTCCTCGTTTGCCCAGGACAGTTCTGGGTTATGCCCAGTGTCCTGGCAGAATGATTAATGGTTCCCGCTTTCATTCTAAGGAATGTTCTGGCTCACACCTTAAATTATTTGAGAGGGGGGCCCTTGAGGACACCTGGGGACAGCATGGACATGGGACAAGGCTGGAGAGCCATGATGGGGGTGTGGTCTGTGGGCCCGAGCCAGCCGGAGAACTGTTCCTTACTTTCTCTTGGCCAAGTAAGTGCAGAAATGGAGAGGAAGCGTTTAGAAACTTTCATGGCAATTGACAAAGTAATTTTAGGTCTGTTGATTAAATAATAATAAATTAATGAATTAATAAATAATAAATTAATAGTATTAAAAGTAATAAAATAGTATTAATAATAATTAATAGTAGTAATAGAAATAAAAATTAGACTTCTTTTTGTGAGTTATTTAAATTTCATTTTTATATTATTTTTACAGAGAATTAATGATGCAGCCACTTTGGAAAATAGTTTGGTGTTCCAAAAAGAGGTAAACATACGGTCCCTGTGTTTCAAGTTCTGTATGTCCCAGTGATTCTAGGTGTCTATATGCCCAAGGGAATTGACAGTATATGTTGTATGTGAATGTTCACTGCAGCATTGTTCATGATAGCAAAAAATGGAAACGACCTAAAGGTCCATCCACTGAGGAATGGATAAGCAAAATGTGTATCTTCATACAGTGGAATATTCTTCAGCCGTGAAGAGGAATAAAGCACCGACACGCTACAACACGGATGAACCTTGAAAACACTGCGTGAAGTGAAAGAAGTCAGACCCAAAAGGTGTATGATGGATGAAATGGATGTTGGATGAAATGTCCAGAACAGGCAAATCTGTAGAGACAGAAGGTGGATTAGCGGTTGCAGGTGCCGGCGAAGGAGGGCGTGGGGAGTGAGTGCTAATGAGGGCAGGTTTCCTTTTGGGGTGATGAAAATGTTCTGGAATTAGATAGTGGGGATGACTATCTAGACTCGTGACTATACTAAAAGCCGCTGAATTGCACACCTTAAAAGAGTGAACTGAATGGTATGTAAATTATATTTAAAAAATTTTTTTTAAAGTGTTGATCTACCACTGATTGGAAACTGAAACAACACTGGTCCCCCACTGCGGATGCTGAGAAACGCTGACCTTGTTCACCCTCGGGTGACGACACTGAGTGCTGGCCGAGGGGAGGAGCTGCCCGGATTCACCCCAGTGGGTTTAGTGGCAGGGGGCCCAGGCGCAGGTCCCCAACTTCCAGCCAACGAGCTCAGCATTAAGGTCATTAGTCAAGCGTCTGTTGTGCTGTGTGACGGGCAGTTCTGGACTGCAGTCGGCTCATGAGAAAGGGGGCACTGGGGGTGTCCTGACAGCTCTGGAGGTCTGTCCTCCACCCCTCCTCCCGAACAGCTCGGAATAGAGCTTCTACAAGAAACCCCTTTCTCTGCGAGGGACAGCAGTGGCCTGGCCTTCCTGACCTTGTGTCTCCTTCCACTCCAGGTGGGAGTTGGCCACCCCAGGGACTGGGTCCCTTCGGTCAGGCAGAAGGTGTACGGGCTGCTGGGATCCAGGACCAGGGCCAGCCTGCCTCTGCCAGCAGAAGCGGAGACCAGGGGCTTGTTTCCCTGCTCTGAGGGGGCTCCATTTGTTCCCACAAAATCTGAGGGGCCGGCATAATGCCAAGGTGTGGGCAGCACCACAGCCAGGGCTACATGCCTGACCGATACCTGGCCTGTTGGTCCGTGGGCAACACAAGCAGTCTGGAGCCAGGTGAATGATGACAAGCACAACAACGAGGATTGCTAGAGTTTAATGGGCGCCCACTCCTTGCTTGGCTGCATGCTAAGAGCTTTACAAATGCTGCCATCACACATGCCCAGACCTCTCAGGTGGGGGTTAGTATTGTCTGTAAGTTACTACTGAGAAAAGCGAGTCTTTGAGAAGCTGAGAGGCTTGCCTGGGCTCCCACAGCTGCCCTCTACAGGCTGGGGCCTTGAATGCAGGTCTGCTTGCCTCACCCCTGCACACGCTGTGCCCTCCCTGGTGCCCGCATACAGAGTGGAGAGCCAGCAGCTGATGGAGGGGAACCAAGCCTGCAGAGGCAAACGGGGGGAAGAGCCACCTGGATTCGGTCGGGGTTCCCACGCTGGTGGAGAGTCACCCACATTGTCCCTAGCACAGCCATGCCTGGGCAGACCTATGGGAGGGAGGCTGGCACAGGTGCTGAGCAACCCCGGAGCCCAGCTGAGAGGGAGGCAGGGGGTGTAGATGACCTACACTCCTTCCAGACTCAGGAGTCTTCTGTTGTGTGGCTGACATGAGGGAAGGTCTGGGGAACCCTGCCTTCAGGTGCTGTCTCCTGACTTGTCCACGCTTGGGGTCTGGCTACCGGACGTGTGTTGGGTGGGCCCTGGGCTCTTGGTGCAAATGTGGAGACCCAGCCCTTCTTGGAGTTTGTGGGAAACATGAGGACATGCTGAGGTCCTATAAAGACGGCACCCCAAACAAGAGCAAGCTGAGGCCTCTGAGGGCACGAGGAGCAGCTACTTGGGGGAACCTTCTGGAAGTGAACGTTTTGGGGCAGGGTCTGGAGGAGAAGGGAAGGAAGCCAGCGGGAGGAGAGGGGTAGAGGCGGGGGCTGGGGCAATCCAGGACATCTCCCCTCCATCATTTAACTTTCCTTTCTGACTCCCCGGTATCGCGCTCACTCCGAATGCAGATCATAAAAATTACAATTGATGTTTCAATTAGTTATAATTTACAGAGCTATTACATTTAATTTCTCTTTTATTGTATTTTAATGGCTTCAAATTTCTTGTTGATGAGATTCAGCCCCATGCTCTGAAGCCACCGTCGGAGGGTGGGCAGGGGGCTTGGGTTCTTAAGGGGGCATGTGGGCGAGCGATGGCCCCGGGGGCCCCTTTGCTGCATTGGGTCCAGTTGTCTCACACCAGTCTTTGCTGTCTGGGCTGGGCAGTGGGGTGGGGGGAGCGAAGTAAAAAACTGCTGGGCACGGGGTGTGTGGGTGGGTGAGCGGGAGGAGACTTGGGGCCCCCACCCTGCAGGCATCTGTTGAAATTATCCCGCTAATGGAGAAGGAGCATTTGCATCTTCTTAACTAAGGATCTGGGGGAATGAGGCGGAGACAAGGCGGGGTGGGGGCCGGGTGAGGAGCTGGCGGGAGAGAGCCTCGCCTGGCTGAGGGGGAATCAATGAGCTGTGCCCCTTTCCGGGACTGCCAGGACCAGAGACCGCCTGGGGAGGGGGCTCGGTGGCCGAACCTAAATAAGAGAAGGGAGAAGAAGCTGGGGAGAGCAAAGCTGTGCCCTGCATAGCGTTTTCCGTCCTTGGCGTGCCTCGCTCAGCACGCGATCAGCCCCGGCGCTTAAAAATATCAGATCTGCGGCTTGGGTTTTCTTGGCCCCAAGCTCCAGGGCGGCTCCAGGTGGCAACTCCTCCAGAGCAGTTCCTTTTGAAGTTCCTTGTTATTTGGAAGACGTTTCCTGCACATTCCTCTCCCTTCTTCCTCCTCTGCAGGGATGATGGCGGGAGCGGGTGGCTATGGGGAGCTTGGCCGCAAAGGAGGGCCCTGGATGTGCTTTCCCTCACTTTGTCCCTGAGGGACCGACCCACACCCAGGGCCCCAGCCAGCCCTGCTTTGTGATCGCCGGGGTGACTGTGCAGTGAGCGGCGCCCGTTCATTCCTCCACGGAGCTTGGTAATTGGAGGCGGCCCAGGGGTGCGGGGCCTTCCTGCCACTTGGTCACTGTACACAATGCCGCCTGCTTTGAAGAGGCTTCAAAGTGTCTCCCAGGAAGGCCCCCACATCGCCTGAAAAGCAGCAAGGACAGAGGACAGCTCCACGGGGCTTCTCTCTCCTCTCAGCTTCCCAGGTGGGAGGCAGGAGTCACCACATCAAAGTCTCGGGAACTGGGGACCCGGATCGGATCAGAGGTCCCGAGTCAGGCTGCTGCTCCTGGCCAGTGGTTCCAAATTTCTATTTAGGAGGCTCCCGGGAGGGCTGCAATAGTGCTGGCCGGGCTGAGGCCTGAGGCTAGGCTTGATGAGCAACGTTCGCATCTGCCCCTGGGGCTGGGGACCTGCTGGAGAAGATGGAGGAGGGGCCTGACCTCAGAGCGCGGTCCCCCACACCTCGGGCCTGTCCTGCTCCTGCCCCGGGTCTCTTCCCAGAGGCTGGTGGGAGGGAGGATGTGCGGAGATCGCCAACTAGCGTGCGGAGGCTCTGGAAGCCTTATCATGGGAAGAAAGATGTTTCGAGGAATGGAAATTTCAGGCTGGAGAAGAAAAGGCCAGCGGGTGAATGCACTTTCTAACTTTCAAACAGTTAAATCAACCGAGGAGGGCCAAGCCCTAGCAGGGGTCTGCCGTCCTTCTGACCCTGTCGTAATTTTAGGCCAAGAACACGGCAGCCGTGTGTCCAGGGCTCCCCCACCGCCCAGAACCGTTTAGCTTCCTGACACTTCCCATGTTCTCAGCAATGACTCCCAAACACTCCAGTTTTTCCTAATAAATCCGATTTGAAAAGAGAACTAGGTGGTTTATCGACTTTGCTGAAGGCTCCTCCCCTTTATTCAGAAATCCTTTGAACAGTCTGAACGTGGGCAGGCTTTTCCGCTTTCCTGGGCCACAGTTTACTCGCATGCAGTGGTTGGGGTTTGCCGTGGAGTGCGCGGTACACGCCCCGGACACGCGGCTGAGCCAGGAGTCGCCTAGACCGCGGCTCCAGCAGCAGAGCCGCGATCCGCGGGTCCGGTTTCGGGATGATCTGGGTTTTCATCAGGCGCTTTCTAACCCCAGCCCCATCCCCCACCCAGGGATGGCACAGTGGGCATCTCTTGGTATTGCTTCCTGTGTTGGTTTCTTGTGGCTGCCCCAACAAATGACCATAAACCGGGTGGCTTAAAACAAGAAAAATGGATTCTGTTCCAATTCTGGAGGCCAGAGGCTGCACTCCCTCTGAAATCTCCAGGGGACATTCCTTCCTGGCCTCTTCCAGCTCCTGGCATTCCTTGGCTTGTGGCCACAGCACTCCTATCTCTGCCTTCATCTGCACACGGCCTCCTTCCCTTTGTGTCTGTGTGTGTCCTTTTCTGTCTCTTACAGGGCCCACCCTACTGTCATTCTGGTGGGCAGACAATCACAGTGTCCTTCCCATCTGCCTAGCCATAGGGGCAGGCGTGTGACCCCCGGGGAATTGTACCTGTCTCCCAGGCCACGGGAATGGATCCTGGGGCAGGGATCTGAGCTGGCCCAGTCAGTCATCCCTGAGATTCATATGATCCTCAGATATCTTCAGTGGCAGGGGGAGAGAGAGCCCTCTGGGGCACTGAGCTAGGACCATGCACACGTGGAGGGGCCTGTGGCTGTCTCCCTTCCTCCTGCTGCGTGGAGGGAGCCGGGATGCAGAAGGACAGGACAAGGCCAGCAACAGAAAGAAGCAGAAGCTGGAGATGAGGATGTGACGGTTGGGGTTAAGACAGAATGCAAGAAATGGGGGAAATCTGATGCCATCATCCTGGCGTCCAGGCCTGTGCACACCCAGCTTCAACTTTTCTGTCCCCCAAATTTATGGGGACCCCTAGCCTGTCTTCTCTGCTAGAGTGAGTTTGAGTTGCATTTCTGTCACTTGCCGCAGAGCCTTAATGAGCGCACATGACACAATGAGGAGCCGTCGGCGGTGGTAGTGAGGAGGCTGGGTGAGCCACCATCAGTGACGTTATTAGAAGGGACTCCTGCTTTGGGCAGGGAGCTGGACTGGATTAATGGTTTCGATAAGCACACATTATGCGCCTCCTGTGTGCTGGGTCCTGGGATGCGGAGGGGAAAGACGCCGGTGAAGTTGTCCTGCCTCTATGTAAAGTAGGTCAGTTAGAGAGTAGGAGTGATGGGGGACGCAGCTCAGGTAGCTGTCAGGTGGGGAGGGGGGGGACCCTCTGCAGGTCTGGAGTGGGATCCTATGCTTGGTGCGCAGCAGGTGCTAGGGAAGTATTTGTTGAATAAATGAGTTTAGATTATTTTATGGTTCACCTGCCTGTGTTTGCCAGTGATTCATGCTGTGTGCATCCTCTCCTTCCTTTGTACACCTGCTTCCCAGTGGGCACACACATGTGCACGCACACACACATACACACACACTGTCAGCTGCCTGGTATGGCGCTGGGTACCTGGGATGCTGAATAAGCATCTGTGGTCCGCATGCCAGAGTGGCTGGCAGATGAATGATTGGCAGAAAGCTGCCTCCATCCATCTTGCTGTCTGTGGCGCCCCTCTGTGGCGGCAGTGGGAGTGGGGCCCCTGCCTGGCTCCTGGAATCTGGGCTTGTACTCAGCTCTGTGATTCACTTTGTGGATTAGCCATGGCATGTTTCATCCAAGGTCTCTCTCCTCTTGCCACCCAGGATGCTCCTGGGTCATCTTTAGCAAGAATCAGGCACCCATGGCCATTTCACCACTGCCTCTTGACTCCCAGGCTGTCTGGGGATCTTGGGGGGCACTCAAGGAAGAGGGAGGGAAATTGCAGAGGGAAGCATGGGATGGAGGTCTCCTTGTTTCTAGATACTTCTATAGTGCTCTCCTTGGAGGGTGCATCTGTGCTGCAGGTCCCTCGCGGAACCACTAGATGTCGGTGTTTCTTAATGGATGGAAAGTGGGAGTCTGGAGAAGGGGTGATGGAGAGGGAAGTTCGAGACCATCTTAGGGGGGTCGTGCCCATTTTAGAGATGGGAACAATGAGTTCAGGGGACTTAGCTAAGGCATAGGTAAGGATTCCCTGGATAATACACAGTGAATCAGTCAATGGACCCTAAGGTGCTGACTCTCAGTTCCCTTATTCAGCCTCTTCCTTCAGGATCCTCCCCTCCTGTGGTGCCCAGGAAGGGAGCTGCGGGCAGGTGAGTGGGAAGGTGCTAGAGCGGGGTGAGGTGGTACTGGTGAATCAAGCTTGGGGAGGAGCACGCCACCCGATAATGAGAGAGGCAGAGAGAGGGAAGACTTGGGAGGGCCCACAGCTGGAAAAGCCCTGGTCATCCTTCCCGGCATTCCTCCTTCCTTTCCTGCCTCTTGTCCTCCGCTGGGTTTGGGTCCACCATATAAGAAGACAGTGGGGAAGATAGAAGAGAGCCAGCCGGGCTGGGAGGCTCCGCTTTTCAAAGGAAAGTCCACCTGACGCTGAATTGCAGGGCAGGCTGCGTGTCATTCCTCTTTGGAGCTCATCCTTCCGTTCCCCTTGCTCCCGTGTGCTTCATACCTGGCAGAGTGGCAGGTGCCCAGGAGGCCCCCAGTCAGTGTGACTGGGTGAAGGCATGGATGCTGAGCAATAGAGGACGGGGCAGAGGGTGGCCAAGAATGGGAGATGAAGCTCCCCGGCGCATGGGGCAGACCCAGGGATCCCAGAACGTGAGGCAGCGATTGGCTCCTGAGCCCCCAAATACAGGGACGGCTCGACACCATGTAGGATGGTGATAGTTAAACAGCCTCTGCTCACCCCCATTGGAGGGGAGGGGAGGGGCGGGGCCAGGGTGACCGGGCATCTTGGGGTAGACCAAGAGGGATGATAAAAAAGGTTATCCGCTGCCTGCAATATGTTCCCTCTGAGCCTAAAGTTCTGTCATTGGAGACTGATTTATTTAGGTCAAGCCATGACTCCCCCTAGGAGTCTGACATAGTTTCTTGCATGTAATAGACTGTTCAGTAAATATTTGTCAACTGAGTCTCCATTAAGATGAAAACACCCCGAGGAGGGATAAACCATTTTGGTTTGCTAACACTTCACTGTGAATTAGTTTATCACACTAACTAGTGCCCTAAGAAGGTTTCCGAGGGGAAGACACAGCACAGATAGGTTTTAGGAGGTGCCTGGGGAGACTCGGAGGTTTGGAGTTTGGGCAAGTTCCCCGGGAAGATGTGATTTGATGAGAGCGGGGCCAGGGTGCTCAAGGTCAGTGCAAGGGCTTCGGGGGTGTCTGCTGCCGGTACGTGTGATCACGCCCTTCCTCTGCTGGAAACTCCTTAGCAACCTCCATGGTCCTCAGGGAAGTGTCCCAGCTCCTCAGCAAGGTTACGAAGGTCCTTCCTGATCGGCCTCCTCACTCCTCCAGCCTCAAGGATCTTGACACTCTGGATGCTTCAGCCAAACTCTTCCTTAAAAATAAAGTGAAGCCTCATCGCCTCCTTCCCTTTGCACCTGCTCCATGTGCTGCATGCCTGGCTCACTATCCCACGCTCTTTGCCTGGTTAATCCCGATCTATTATTCAACTTCAGTGTAGAAGTCACTTCCTCCGGGAAGTCTTCCATGACCCACCCAATGGAGCGGAGGGTCTCCTTCTAGATGGTCCTGGAGGACTCTGGTGCTGCACTCTTGTAACAGTTACATCACAGAATTATGAAAGATTAATAAGAAGTAATACATGTGCAGAGTTAAAAAAAATTCCAATCGCATAAAAGGCATGTAATAAAAAGTTACGGTTGTCTTGCCTGTATCAGTGAAGGTCCAGTCAGGAAAACAGAAACCACACTAGTTATTTTAACAGAGAATTTAATATAGAGAATTGGCTAATGCGTTAGAAGACGGAGAAGGCAAAAAGAGAACAGTGAAGTAGGATGGAGACGGTAATCGCAGAGAGAAGACTTCACTTCTACGGCTGGCAGAACAAGGGAGACGTGGGGCTTATCTAACCCTAGAAGCTTGAAGAAGAATCTGCACGGAGCTGGGCTCAGCCATCTGCTGAGCGGCCCTGGCTGACTAATGCCGAGATGTTTGAAGGAGCGTGGTGATGTTATGCCATAAAAAACTGGATATTGGCATAAACTTCTCCTGCTGGGGTGGAGAGATGTTGCTGGAGCGATGGGGACAAGAAAAACAAGCAAATAGGAAGAGCCCGTCCGTTCCTATTCCTCCAGCTTCTCGTTTCTCTCTAGTCCTGTTATTGGCAGAACCTAACAGGGAGCCAGCTGGCAAAGGAGAAAGGTGAGCTGCAGAGTCCCGACCCCAGCGTCATAAAACAGAGGGGAGAAGAATGCACCTGGAGTTGAGAGATGATGGCATAATAACTGACACAGTCCACCCCTTGCCACTCAGCATCCACACACATCCTTCTACACATGTCTGAAGTCTATCTAATGACAGTAACAACAGATTTATGTCTTTACCTTGCAAGGTGCGACTATCTTTGTACAAAGACCCTCACTTTGTTTTAAAAAAGAGGAGATGCAAAATCCCAATGGCCATTCTATCCATCTCTGGGTGACCGTCATGGCACCCATTTCTAGGTGATGTTGATTATCCCTCAAATTTAGTCACAGTCCCATCTGAACATTCTCTGACTTAAAGACCAAATACTAAAGTTAGTCACTGCCTGCCTTATATAAAATCAAAAGGAGGAAGGCAAGAGAAGAGAAAAGAAATCAATTAACATACACAAATACATATATGTATATACCTAACAAGCAAGGCAGAAAATATTTGTGGTGTCTATGGTTCTTGTTTCTGGGAGGCCATAGTGGAGATTTGTGACCTTCCTCTCCACCGCCTGTTCCATATCCATCGTAGGTCTCTTGGACTTGAGTACTAACGGGTTCACCAGAGAATTTCCTGGGCTCCCTGACCCCCTCATGTAGCAGCAACTTGGTTTATTCCTGGTAATTAGGAGAGTAATTCTCTTCTTTGTCTGTTTATTTAGCACATTAAGAACCTAAAACAACCAGTTGGTCTCAACTTCCTGTTCAGAGGAGTGATTATTGAGTTTCTGGTGGTAGTGTTCCTCCCCTGGTTACTAGGGCCTCAAAACGAGCAGAGTTTGAAATTGGGGGGTCAGGAAGCGGAAATTCTGTGAGAGTTACTGGCGATGGTAGTGTTTCCCTGGCCTGAGTATTCTGGTAGGGGGAGAAGCATCCCCATATGTTGGCCCTTGATTCACAGCATGCACTGCATCCTGTAAGGCCAATCCTTTGGGATGTTCTTGTCCAACTGGCATCATAATCGAGTTCTCGGTGGGCCATTTCTCTGTTCTGTCAGACCAGCTGCTGCTGAGTGATGGGGTATGTGGGGAGACCATTGATTAACATGGGCATGAGCCCGTTGCCTTACTTCTGCAAAATGAGTTCCTTGGTCAGAAGCATTGTTGTGTGGATGTCAGGACGCTCTGAGAGTTCATGGGTGGGAGGGCCAGCAGAAGCTTTGTAAGCAGGGAAGGCAATCCTAGGTCCAGAATGCATATTACTCGAGGGAGGGCAAATTGCTGTCCCTTCAATAAAGTCAACCTGCCGTCAGGTGTCTGGCTGATCCTCCTGGGCCCTTGTGCTGGATTGAGGCCTCAGTATTGGTCCCTGCTGTCCTTAGCTTAGGAACTCAGCAGAGGTGGTACCCAGGTGCATTTTGTGAGAGGATGTCCACACTGGTAAGCCCGCACGTAGACTCCATCTCCACCACCATGGCCATTTTGTACATAGTCTTATTAAGAAACCACTGGGATGGCTGCGGGGGGAGAGCAGATGGACATCCACAAAATGTGTCCTCTTATCCAGGTGATTCTTGAAAACCTCCTCCAGAGTGACTAGCCTTTCATGAGCCTTCAGAAGGCGTGAAAATATGTTTGTGCTCTGTGCCCACTCCAAGAGGTCCATCCACGTAGCTCTTCCCCAGGTCTCCTTGTCGTGATCTTTCAATCTGGTTCTTTCCAACTCCCTCACTATTTGGTAAAACCACTAACCACAGCCCACAAGATCCTTGCTTTTGACTCTCTCTCAGTTCAGCCAAAGTGGACAACCAAAGACACCGCTTGAACTTGTGCCCTTTGGGAGGATTTCCCTTAACCCCCGTCTTTTAGGGACACTCTTGATTTGGGTTGTAATATAGCAGCTCACTTCTGGTTGGTACCTATGTATCGTGCAGAACCATCTGTAAGCTGATCTGATTTCTTTCCTCTTCAGTCAGCTCATCATAAAGAACTCCCTGTGACTCCACACGTGTGGTTCCGTCCTTCAAAGGCGACCACTACGTTTTGATTTTTTCTGGTCTTTTGTTGTTCTATTTCTATTTCTTGATTTGTTAATTATAGACCTATATTGATTCCCTACTGTGGAAGGTGAAGATTTCGTTTACACCTCCCATGCATATCCTCCTGTTTGTGGTAGTTATATTTATTTCTTATACTTGTTAATCTTAGTAATTTTTTTTTGAGGAAGATAAGCCCTGAGCTAACATCTGCTGCCAATCCTCCTCTCTTTGCTGAGGAAGACTGGCCCTGAGCTAACATCCGTGCCCATCTTCCTCCACTTTATATGTGGGACGCCTCCCACAGCATGGCGTGCCAAGCGGTGCCATGTCCGCACCCGGGATCTGAACTGGCAAACCCTGGGCCGCCGAAGCGGAATGTGCACATTTAACCACTGCGCCACTGGGCCGGCCTTCCACCTTAGCAATTTTAAATAATATACTCAAAATAGCCAATTCCTATTCCCTTAAGTGTGAGACTGTAATTCTTGAGTGCTCATTCTGTAAGATGAGGGCATTGTTAGTCTCCTATCCGTTCCTTCACCTCTCCTCCCCACACCTTTCAACTCCCCAGCCTCTGCCAGCTTTATCTTTACTTTCACATTGTCAAAGCCGATGGCAGTTAGATTCTGTTCTTTAACCATTTTTATGTTTTACCTACGGATTAATCTTAAAAGCTGAGATCCAATCAACAGCCTTTGCATGTTTTTTCCTTTTTAAAAAAATTATTTTACTGAGGTCACATTGATTTATAACATTGTATAAATTTCAGGTGTACATTGTTATACTTCAGCTTCTGTGTAGACTGCATTGTCTTCACTGCCAATAGTCTAGCTTTTATCCATTACCAAACATATGTGCCCCTTCACCCCTTTTGCCCTCTCTCCCGACCCCCTTCCTCTCTGGTAACCACCAATCTGTGCTCCTTATCTATGTGTTTGTTTGTTTGTTTATCTTCCACATATAAGTGAAATCATATGATATTTGTGTTTCTCTGTCTGACCTATTTCGCTTAGCATAATACCCTCAAGGTCCATCTGTGTTGTTGCAAATGGCACAATTTTGCATTTTTTATGGCTGAGTAGTATTCCATTGTGTGTGTGTGTGGGTGTGGGGGTGTGTGTGTGTGTATACCACGTCACCTTTACCCATTCATCCGTTGATGGGCACTTGGGTGGTTTCCAAGTCTAGGCTATTGTGAATGACGCTCTGATGAGCATAGGGGTGCACATATCTTTTTGAGTTAATGTTTTCATGTTCTTTGGAAAAATACCCTGAAGTGGAATAGCTGGATCATATGGTATTTCTATTTTTAATTTTTTGAAACATCTCCATACTGTTTTCCACAGTGAACAGCCTTCACATTTTGATGATGCTGTAAATGTTCTTTCCTGCAGTGAACCAGACAGTATAGAAGGATCATGTTTTCTTCTCTCTCAGTCTCATATCGCAACCCTTGTACAAAGATTTAAAGGAGACTCACATCAAAATCAAATAGATTATCTTTTTATATTCTCCATCAACTGTTGAAAATTATGCTGATATTTAGATCATTATTGTTTGGTACAAATTTTTTTTCTCGGGGTTTTTTTTTTTTTTTTTTTTTTTAAAGATTTTATTTTTTCCTTTTTCTCCCCAAAGGCCCCCGGTACATAGTTGTATATTCTTTGTTGTGGGTCCTTCTAGTTGTGGCATGTGGGACGCCGCCTCAGCGTGGTTTGATGAGCAGTGTCATGTCCGCGCCCAGGATCCGAACCAACGAAACACTGGGCCGCCTGCAGCGGAGCGCGCGAACTTAACCGCTCGGCCACGGGGCCAGCCCCTTTCTCGGGGTTTTTAAGTGCATATTTCTATTCTTTTGAGGAGGAGAGAAATTATCTTCCTCATCATTTTACTAACATCTTTCCGTTTCTTCCTAAGTCTATCTGTTGCTTGGAATACATTGAACTCTTCTCAAAGATCTCATCTTTGGAGTCCACTGACTTTCTGTCCTGACCAGCCGTGATCCTGGGATTTCTTTTTCACTAGAGTTCTGCTTTTTCTTCAATCCAAGTTTCTCTCTTGCTCAGTATCTTGTTCATCGTGTTAGCGTACCTCCTCTAGTAATTTCTTTAGGAAGGGTGCACAGGAGGTGAATTTTATGAGTTTTTGGATGTCCAGGTGTTATTTTCCTCCACTGAGAGTTTGGCTGGGTGTAGATTTCCCGGTCCAAACTCGTTTTCCTTTGGGGTGATGGAAGCATTCTCTCCCGTCTTCTGGATACAGCACCGCTGATGAGAAACCATGGCAAGTTCTCATTGCTTGGTAGGTAACTTTTCCCCCTCTCTGGAAATTTTCAGGGTCTTTACTTTATCCTTAATGGACTGAGGTTTTCCAATAACGAGTTCTGAGTGCGGGTATTTTAAAATTCATTTTACTCAGAAGGCCCTTTTAGCTTCTTTCTGCCATGAATTCTGGAAGACTCTCTTTCAATCGTTTATTCTTTCTGTTTTCTCTCTCTCCTCTCTCTGGAGTGCCTGTGCATCAGACGTTGGACCTCCTGGATTCGTCTGCCGTGTCTCTTACCTCTTCTCTCATATTTTTCATTTTTCAGTCTTCTCTTTTTTACTCCACATTTTGGATATTTCCTAAACTTTACCTTATAACTCTTCCATTGCATTTATGTTCCCACAATCAGATGATTTAAATTCTAAGAACTTTTTTAAAGTTTTTTTTAGTCTCTTCCTTTTTCACTGCATTCAAAGCTATTGGATGCAATAGCGTTCTGCGCTTCTCTGATGATCCAGTTGGATTGCTGCTCGTTTTCTTTTTCATTCTTGGGATTTCTCTTTCATTCATCACATGCCTAGTAAGTCTCATTTGCCTGTTTCTATTTAAGAATGAAGGAATGGGGTAATTATTCTAGGAGACTGGTAAGAGTCTCTTATTCTTTTACGTGTTGTTTTATTTTCCCACTGAGTGCTTCCCTGTGTGGGAATTCTGCTGAGAAGCTCAGAGCTCATGCACAGGACCTGCTAGGTCTGCTGTCGCTTTAGGGGGACTGGCCAGGCAGGCGTCTGTGCAGCTAGACGGGGAGGAGGCTCCAAGGGCAGAATGAGATGTTTTTCTCCAGAACACCAGCATCCATGCTAGCAGGCCGCTTCTCACAGACAGTTTCACTGAGTTAGCCAGGAGTCCTCTCTGGTTGTAGCGTGTGCCTATGGCTCTGTTAGGTGGGAGCGGGGTTGGAGGGTGGCAAGTGACACATCTGTTCCACAGACTTTCAATTAACCCCCAAGTTTTTAGCACCACCTCCTTGTTTTCTCTCCAAATGCAGGTCGTGTCTGACCTCCGCAAGCCCCCATCTCTCTCTGCAGGTTCTGCAGCTGACTGAACTCAGCCCCGTTTGTGCATGTCCCGGCTGCTGCTTCCTCCGCGCTGCCTCACCCTCGGCACGCTGCCATCACGTTCGCCTTCCGGATATATGTTGTCCTCTGTCATCTATGGTGACCTTCCTTTCTTTTTACTATGACTGGTTTATTACCCTTTCTGCCCCCTTATTATTTTTTATATTTATTAGGTGCTAACTATGTGACAGGCACTGTTTTAGACATAGGAGACAGAAGAAGAAATACAGAGATGAGGTCCTTACTCTCATGAAGATGAGATTTTGGCGAGAGAGAGACTTTAAACAAATAAACAAATTGAAAAAGGACTGATGGTGATAAGTTCCATGCAGAGAAATAAATAGGTGATGTATGGAGCAACTGAGCAGCTTGTGTAGAGAGAGTGGTCAGGGAAGACCTCCTGGAGGAGGTAGCTTTTCAGCCAAGAGCTGGAAGTCCAGAGGAGATGGTCACATGAGGACAGGGCTGGAGGGTGGGGTGAGAGGGGAGTGGTCGAGGCACAGGAAACAGTTGGTGCAAAGGCAGGAATAAGTTTGGTGTATCAGAGAGACAGAAAGAGGGCCAAGAGGAGAGTGGGTGAGGGGAGCATGGTGTGGGGTAACATGGGAGGTTGGCAGCCACCAGGTCATCTAGGGCCTTGCCTGGCAGGGTAAGGAGTTTGCATGCTGTTCTGAGTATTAGAGGAAGCCATTGAAGCCATCTCGACGGGTCGAGGAGAACCAGTCAAGGAGACGGAGCAATGCAGGCCGGGAAAGTGGGAGGAAGACCAGGAGAAGGGAAGATCCCAGAGACCAATGGAGCCAGGACTTCCAGAAGGACAGAGTGGGCAAGTGTGTTGCATGCTGTGGAGAAGCAACATGGGATAGGAAGAGAAGTACCTTTGAGTCCGGCCAAGTGGAGACCCAGGAACGCTTGGCTGGGCACAGCTCAGGGGTGCGGTTTTAGCGCCACTGGAGCAGAGGCCGCGGCGTGGAGACTGCCTGTGGACAGCTCTGACGAAGCTTAGCCGGAGGAGAAGATACACAGCACTGAGGGTGTCGGGGTACAACAGGGGGCGCCATTTATGGCCTGCTGCTGTGGGCCCTTCACAGATGTGCCCTCATTTCTGGGATTGGGTTTCTGGCGTAGACACCTGTTGGTTAACTGCCCAGCACCCCCACCCTACCTTTTCTGGGAAGAATGTCTCTCCCTATCCCACTCAACACACACACTCATGCACACACACACACACACACTTGTGCACACACCCCACACACTCACGCGCACATGCACACAATACACACACGCACACACACTTGCACACACACATACACACGCGTGTGTGCACGGTTCCAGGGTGGCGTTCTTACCGTGGAGATAGCGTCTCAGGACCTCACCCACGACTGGAGTTCCATGGTCCAGGCTAATCTGGGTTGAGCTGAGCCAGCCAGACCTTCTTCCTGAGATAATGATGCCTTAACCACAGCAGACTGGTCCATGAGGGTCACCCGACTCTCTCTGGGCCAGATGCCTCCTGAGAATTTGGACTTGGGACAGGAGAGTGAGCCATCAGTCTCTCTGCAGGAAGCCCGATCTTCACATTTAAACCCAGGAGCTCTCTCAGTGTCCTGGCTGGAAAGTAGAAGATGCTGGTCTGGAGAGACAGCAAAAGAAAAATGAGCCCCTGTCCTGTTCTTTCTGGAAGGCCACTCAAACCTTCCTCCTTGTTTTAAACTAGTTTGTGTGTGTTTCTGTTACTTGTGTGACCAGGCATCCTAATGAATTTTTTATTATTGTCTCATTTTTTCCAAATGACGGATCTGAGTTTTAGAGAGTAAAGTAGCTTGTAAGTAACGAGTAAGTAACTTGTGGTCACTCAGTGAGTGTGGTGACCTTGGAGAGAAGCCAGGTGTGTTGGCTGGAAGGCCCGGTCTCTTCCCGTACTGCTCGTCCTCGAATCCTCCTCCCCACACCCCAGGGACAGTGATTTCTTCATCTGACCCCTGCAATTTGGATCCACAACGCAGTCCTGGTAGACATTCGTCTCAGAACTCTGCCGACAGCCCCGATTTCAAAAGTTGCCCCATCACTGCGAGTGCACTTCAACGTCTCAGACCTTTGTCCCGAAGGAGCTCAGAAAACATGGTCACCATCCCTCTGCTGCCCTGCATTAGTGCTCTGCCCTTCCTTGTCTCCTTAACTGAGGGGGAAGTCTGTGGAGGCGTGTAAGAGATTGTGGGAGCTCTGAGAGGGGGAGGGACAGCACGGGGACAGATGGCAAGAGACAGTGCAAAAGGGTGGAGGGGAGCCAGGATAAGAAAGAAAAAGGGAGAAAGAAGACAAGAAGCGAAGGACACAAGACACACAGAGAGCAGAAACTTAAAGGACACAGCAGCGGTCTTCCTCCGGTCTTGACCAAAAGACAGATTTGGTCACATGACTTCCCACTTTCCTTGGGCTGAAGTCCAAACTCTCTGGCCTTGCCCAGAAGGTCCCGCGTGGGCCGGTCCCTGCCGCCTCCCTACCCTCTCCTTGTTCACGATACTCCAGTCTTCTGCCCCTTCTTTGATTCCTCGGACACACCAGGCCCCTCTCACCCCTTCGGCCTCTGCCCTCCCTGTGCCCCACTTTGTGGAATGCTCGTCTTCCCTCTCCTCTCGTCCTCCTGACAGCAGCCCCTGGACGAGGGCTTGTGAGCAGGTTGATGATTTGGGAATGTGGTCGTTGGGAATGGGAGTGAGGAAGAAGGAGAGTGAAACAGGAAGGAGGGGAAACCATTACGACAGGTTGGTCACAGCCACAGGCCACTGGTGCTTGATACCCTGGGACCCTATGACATGTGTCTCAGACCCATCCACTCAGGGGATGGAACGGGAAAGCGTTTATCCACTGGTTCCTGTCCCCATCGGTCCATTGGTCAAGGGTGGCTCCAAGGACATAAGTCCTCTGCTCTCCAAGACTGTATGGGAGTGGGGGACCCTCAGGTGTCCCCTTCCCAGTGACAGAGGAGCCTTGGAGCAGGAATCCAGGAGTCACAGCATAGGCTGAGGCCAGGCACTGCCACCTCACACCTTCAAGAGGCTGGACTGTGCAGAGCCGGTTGCCGTAGCAGGTGATGGAGCAGGAGGAAGGAGCAAAGTGGTGCGTGGCAGGTGCCAGAAACACCTTCCCTGACCACTGTCTCCGGGCAGTCCCCTGTGACTCCCCAGCTCAGCGCTTCAGTTGTTTCCCGCGTAACACTTAACCTGATCTGTGTTTATTTTTGTCTGTTCCCTGATTGTTAGTTTGCCTTTCCCACTCACGTTAGCTTTTTAAGAAGGTGTCTTTGGCTACTGTGTGGAGAACAGACTTCAGGTGGGAAGGATGAGATGGGGAGATGGGGCCTCTGTTGGAACCCAGGTGATAGATGATGGGTCTGGGGTTGTCAGTGGAGGTGAAAGGAGGAGCCAGACTCAGGATGACTTTGGAGTAGATTTGGTGAGACCTACTCATGGATTAGACGTGGGAAGTGAGGAAGAGAGGGGTCAGGAAGACTTGCGGGGTTTGTCTTGAGGAACTGGGTGGACGTGGGGTTGCTTGGTTGTTGGTTTCCTCTGATAGACCTGGAGTCCATGATGTCACGGCCGGGTCTGCTGTAGCCCCAAAGACTGGCACATGGTAGGATGTCGACCAATATTTGTTAAATCGATGAATGAATGGAAAAAGAGAGCAAGATGGAAAGTGAAAGCAAGTGAGCAAGAGGGACCAAAGAAGAGTCCTGGCAGGGAGGGCTCGGGACTTTGGGTGGCTCTGTCTGCTGGAGGTCATGTCCCCGGGTTGAGCCGCTCCCTGACCTTGGGCATGGAGGTCATTGGTGCTGTTTGCCTCTGGGCTCGCGGGGGATCACAGGTTCCCACCTCCTTGGAAGGTAGGAATGGACACGAGACTCACTCTAATCAATAAAATATGAGTGGAATTGACACGTTTCCCTTCTGGGCAACAACTTGAAGAGCCGGTATGGGATTTGCTTCCTGCCCTCCCACTGCTGTGAGAAGCACATGTGGACACAAGGCTCATCAGCCTGGGTTCCTGAGAGACCACAGCGAGTGGAGCTCCTGCCAATGTGTTGCACGTGTTGTATGAGTGAGAGGGAGGCTCAGTGACTAGGATGTCGGGGATTTTTGTTACTGTGGCCTGCCCTAAGGCATCCTGACTAATACCCCAGAGCAGCTGTCCGGCCAAGGGCTCAGTTTCCCCTATGGAGGGAAGCCCCCTGGAATTCTAGTGGCTGCTCTTCCATCCTTCTCTTGATTGAACGACTCCCAGTCAGCCCCTGTAAACATATTCTACAGCCTCACCAGCTTTGCATTCAGTGGAGGCTGCTTTAGGAAGAGCTCAGATCTCACCTCTTATGGAGGAGTTGAGTGCCTGCGGGCTCAGTCACAACCAGACACGGACTAGGGGGCCCTCAGAACCTGGTACCAGGTACTGCGGTCCCAGGAAAGATCTAAAGGGCAGAGATGACAGACACCCTGTCTTCCATGTTCTCATGGTCCAAATAGAGATATGACGCCCATCTGTGGACCAAAGACGGGACCAGAATCAACTTGAAAACAAGCACGGGCCTAGAGGATGTGTGAGGATTGAGAGGTTCAGGGTAAGAGGAGAAATCATTTGGGTGGGTGGCAGAAACCGAAAAAACCTTCTGGAGGCAGCGATTTGGGGGAGGCTGGTTTTCCCTTGTTACGTGGACTCAGGTGGTAGAGCCCCTGCCCCAGGAGAAAGGAATCAACTTTGCCGCAGTCAGAAAACCTCAGGCGCAGTTGCAGACCTTGTCCATGAGGTGTAACAAAGATGACACGGAACCATGGTCAGAGGGGAGCAACCGTGATGAACGGTCTGAAAATCAAGCCGTTGAAGAAATCGGAGAGGCTCATGAGGAGGAAGATCTGAAAGGGGCAGCTAGTTAGCTTCCGACCCTGGAAGGCTGTCTACCACGTGGAGGAGCGAGATACGTTTCCTGCGTCCCTAACTGGGCAACTTGGCTCAACATAGGCGGGTGGATCTCAATGCAAAAGAGGCACAAAAGAGCCGGCTCCCCATCCACGGTGGACTGGATTCTCTCCCTCACGTCTTCGTGCCCTCCTTTTGTCGTGTGATCTTGGAGTCTGTTTTTCTACCCCATGGCAGCTGCTCTCGGCCCCCTGACTTGCTTTGGCAGATAGAATTTTGGCCGACACGGTTCAAGCAGAGGCCTTCCATCTGCTTGTGTGGTTCGGCTTGCCCTTCAGAGCTCCCATAATCCGCTGTGAGGAGAAGGCTCAGGGTAGATTCTGGTCCAGAGAGACTGTAGAGACACATACGGCAGACATGACCCAGCTGGAGCCAAGCTCAACCGACCCTCAGCTGAGGCAGAGCCACACGGGCCAACCTGAAAACCAATAAGCCAGCAAAAAGAAAACCACACCAAAAAACCCCCCAAAAAGAAGCTTGTTGTTTTAAGCATTTTGAGTTTTGGGGATGGTTTGTTACACAGCATTATTGCCACAATAGCTCACTAATAAACCATCATTGAATGATTCTGGCGTTAGATGGATAGGTTAGATAGGACATGTTTAAGGTTTCTTTCAGCCTCTAGATTCTGTGGTTTTGTCTTCCAAAGGGAGTTGTGGTTAACTCTTTATTTGAGGCTGAAATCCTACAGAAAAGAATCAATATCAGAATAAAATTTTGAGCTCGGCCCAGATCAGCTCTGCACCCTCCATGTCGGCCAGACATTTCATGGACCAGTCAGGGTCCAGTCAGGAAGACGGAGACTGCTCCAAGGCTTTAACAAGGAGGGGATGTTTTCATAGTCACACAGGTGATGGAAGAATGAGAAACCAAACAAGGGACGGTGAGGTGACCAGGAGATTAACAAGAGCAGGGAGCTCTGACTATTCCTGGGATGGAGGGACAAGGGAGAGAGGTAGTGTTAACCCCAGGGGCTGGGGTGACTCCGTGAAAGCTGCAGCCACGGAGGGCTGCCTGCTGGAGCCTCAGAGGAGATGCAGCTGCCTTGAGATTCTGCCCAAGGCAGAGAGAAACACTCTGGCTCCTCTCTTCTTCCCCCCTCCAATCTCCTGCCAGTGTCTCCCATTGGCCAAACCCATCTGATCCAGATCCTGGGATCCAGAGAAGGGCAGGGGAAGGACGAGGAACGGATCTGAGGGCACACAGCCTACAGACAGCACTTCCTTTGTGCATGCCCTTGGCCAAGCTGCCTGTCTTGGTAAATTGTCCTCCCATCCACCCAGCTGCTCGGCCAGACACCTGGGAGGCACCTTGTTCTATTCTCTCCTGCATCCCTGCATCTACTTTATAAGAGATTCCCATGAGTTCTGCCTCCAAAATGCATTTGAATAAATATCCTCATCATTTCCGTTGTCACCACCTGCATCACGGCAGCAGCTCCCTAACTGGTCACCCTGCCTCCATGCTTCCCTTTCCTCATCCCTTCTCTACCCAGCAGCCAGAATGATATTTTTCAGCCATAGATCAGATCATGTCATTCTTTGTTTTAAACCCAACAGCGGCCTTCAAACTAAACTCCTTCGCCCCACGTGGTCTCTTTTCTGCTGCCTTTTCAAGCCCACCTCAAACCATTCTCTTCCTCTCTCACGGTGTTCCACTCGCTCACGGGCCTTTCCACAGTCCTCAGAACCAGGCAGAATCTTTCTTGCCTTGGGGCTTTGCACCTGCATCTCCCTCACCTTTGATCACAACGAGCTCTTTTTCATCCTTCAGGTCATGACTGACATATCACCTCTTTAGAGATGGCCTTCATTGATCTTTTAAGTTTCTTCATACTCTTGTGACATGCTGTAATTCTTTTATGCATGCACTGGATTGCTTGTTGTCTGTGTCCCAGGCTAGAATATCATCTCCATGAGGATAGGGCCTGGCCTGGCCTGCTGTGCTCCCTGCTTCTTCTCCGTGATTGATGTGGAGGTGGCAGTCAACAAATGTTGAGTAAAAGATTAATGGACAAGAGAGAGGGGCTGAGAGGGGCCAGGTGGCCCAGCGACACTCAGCCTGACCTCGGGGGAAAGAAAAGGAGTTGCAATTTCTGTGCATGGCCAAGGGTCCATGGCCTGATCTTTGCGTAGAAGGATGGAGACAAGGCTGCAGTAAGTGTTTTCCAACCTGGCTCCCTCTGTCCCATCGCACAGGGACGTTTGAGGGAGGGGGGTGGAAAGGTGCTAAATAAAGCCAAAGCCTCATTGTCTCCGGTCCCCTGATTACCGGGTACTCAGCCTGCAGTCACGCAGTCAGCGGTGATGAGCTGTAATTGCACACGTTCTCCATGGTTATTTTTTACCCTGGAAAATTAAGTGATACCCGTGCTTTCCCCAAAGATGTGCTCCAGGCTACCATCCTGAGGCAGAGGCTGGGCAGCCTTCTCCACCCCGTGACCCGCAGCTCCCCTTTCCCCTTCTTGGCAGGGAGGTGGGCTGCCTGGGGGTTAGAGGCTCTGCGTCCTGGTCTAGATTCTGCCACCAACTTGCTGGATGATTCTGGACGTCAGTTTGCCCATCTGGAAAATGGAGGCTGTGCCGGGGGCTTGGGGAGGCAAGGCGGGCAGAGTTCGAATCCCAGGGGAGCACAAGGATCTTGAAGGAGAAGCTTTCAGGAGCCGAGGCTTGACAAGCAAGGTGGGGAACCCAAGAGGCCTGGGAATCAGCATCAGCCACCAGGAGCTGGTGACTCTGTGGAGACCTCTAGTTCTTGGGCAGAGGCTATACCCAACAACTTAGGACACAGCCGCAGTGCCACCCTCCCCCGAGCCTCTCCTTCGTGCCCCTGTAGCTCCAGGAGATTATTCCTAACCTCAGAGGCCCCTTACCTCCACCAATTTCGTCCTGCACCCCTTCTTTGCTAGACCCCTTGTTCTGGCTCCAGGAATCGCTGTGCAAAGTTTCGAGCTTGGAAACTGCCTGGTTCCCCCGCCTGGTGGATGAGGGGGTGGGAGGAGGAGAGAAGCCCCTGATCTTGCTCCCAGGGGGACTCCGTGCACCTGGCTCCCGAGCTGTAGTCCTGACTGTCCATGATGCGCTGACCCATCCATGGTGCTGTGCTCAGCCTGCGCTCGCTGGGCTTCCAGGGGGCTGGGCTGGAGCCTGAGGAGACATGCACAGCACTGTTTCAATGGGAAGATGCGCTCCAAGCTTCCAGCTCCAAAAAGTAGATTTTTTCAAAGCCCTTTTGGAGCCCAGCCTATTCCCAGGCTGGGCAAGACAGCCTGTGCTGGCTTCTGGGCTCAGAAAGACAGACAGGCAGAGGTGAGAAGGGCTGTCCGCATTGCTCGTCTTCTCCCAGCTGCCCCTGCCACTGAGTCCTATGCTCCGGGCCCCGCTTTGAAGCTGACTGCGGTCTCCAGATCGCTCTCCTGCTCTGTACCTATGCAGGCCCAGCAGCCACGGGGCTTGTAACTCGGGGAAACAGTATGAAAAGGTTCTCACATGTCCCACCCCTTTTCTTTCTTTGCTTAGACCTGGAAGGAGAAGGCGGACTCCCACCTGGTGTGAGTGATGAGTCATTCCTCACAGGTCTGCAGGAAGATTTACCTGCTGAGCAGCAGTCTGGTGCCTGATGCTCATCCGCTGGCCCCACCTCTGATCCAGGCCAGCGGGAGACAGCCCCCTGCAGGCTGCCACTGCTTTCACACAGGTGCCTCAAGCAAGGGTAGGCATCCTCATTTCTGCCCCAGGGCTCCTCCCGGGGGAGGATGCCAGTGGAAGCTAGGTGCTTGCTTATTTCAGAAGCCTGTATGGCTGGGAAGTGCAGGGGTGATGCTGGACAGTGGGTGGGTGCTTCCCCTCCTGGTCCTGCCAGGGCGCGATCCCAGGAGGCGTTCTATACTGTTCTCAGGAGGTCCTGGAGTACATGAGTCCCGTGCTCACAGTGGCGGTCTCCATAGCACGCCTTGTCCTGGCATTCTTCTGTCTCCGTCTCATCTTCCTCTTTCTTTCGTTCCCGCTCCCTGGGGTCACCTCCCAAATAAAACACGCCCACATGCATCTTTATCTCAGGCTCTGCTTTTGGGAGAACCCTGGCTAAGACACCTGTGTTTTGAAGGGTCCCCAAGGAGAACATGAAAATAAGGATTTGAGGTCCCAGATCAGATCTCAGTCATGGCTGGGATATTCCCAGAGGGCAATGGGGCAAGTAGGAGATGAAAGCCTGCAGGGCGACCTCACCTGCCTCTTCTGTTTTGGGTTGGGGGTGGCAGAGAGGACATGGCAGGGACTTGAGCCTCTGGACCTGGGTTCAGCGGAGAGGGAAGGTGTTCCATGACCTGGCCACTTGAAGACGGACAAGGTGGGCTGTGGAGGAAGGCAGCTCTCTGGCCTGGATGAGCGTGGGAACGTGTGAAGTCCTGTCTGCATGACTTGGTCGTTGGAACTCTGTATCATTTTCTCCAGCTCCAGCAGGAACCCCATCATAGCCCGAGAGCCCAGAGAGGATCCAGTTCCCATGGCACAGGGCGGGTGGTGTGAGTGCTGGGGGGTGGTGCTGACAACAATGGCTTCATTAGGAGGCCCTAATGAAAAGGAGATCTTCCAAGGCTAATGTTAATTGCAACCTGCAAGTGCAAAGAAATCCGGGACAATGAAAACCTGCAGGAGGAGAAGCTGGGCATCAGTCAGCGGAACAAGGGAGCTGGGGCTGGGCTGCCAGCCACACTCCAGCAGGGTCACCCCAGAGCTTCAGGGACCCAGAGAGGGCCTCTGAGTGTGTGGGTGCCCCATGACCACCCTCTGAGGTGGGCTGGGATTCCAGCAGGATTTTGAATCTGAGCACAGCGCTGGGTTTGTCTCAAGATATCCGATCAGTTTCAGGAAGGGCCTTGAGCTGGTTAGGTTGGGGGATAAGGTTTAGGTTTGGGTCATTCTGCGCCTGGGCAGAAATTCTCGGGGAGACCTGGGAACGGCAGGTGGAATGAGAATACATGACGTGGGACAGCAGTCCCCGTCTTTTCTTAGGGGCCCAATTATGCATTCATTCAAGAACCTTTTATTGAACATCCACTGCCAGAACAGCTCTAGTCGTCTAGGGTACGTCAATGAACGAAACGGACAACAGTTGCTCCCCTCGTGGGGCTTACATTCTAGTGGGGAGCTGAACATCATAAAGATCGTAATAACTTAGTAAGTTATGCGGGATGTCTGAAGGCCATAAGTGCTACTGGTAAAAAGAAAGAGCAGACACTAAGAGGGATGGGACGACTGGGTGGAGATGGGGGCAGTAGGTTGCAGATTAAATAAGGTGGTCTTGGGAGGACTGGCTGGGAAGGTGAGAGGGGAGCAAAGACTCGGAGGAGGTGAGTTGTCGTTTGCTGTGCAAACTTGGGTGCTGGCCCAAACTTCATTTTTGCTGAGCAAATGATACCTCATGCTCAGGCCCCAGGCTCTGCTCCTTCAGGCCTGGGAAAGGAACTTGGGTCCAGGTCCTCACCTGCAGGGATGTGACTGGTCTCCTGTCCAGGATGTCGCAGCATCCACCTTGGTTTGAGATTTCAGAAGCAGACATGGTCATTTAGGGGGCTCCAGACTGGGTTCTCGGGGACTCTTGGAAGCCACCCCTTTCCTTCAGCACGTGGCTTTGCCTTCATTCCCAGGCCTGGTGCCCCTTCTCCCCATCTTTCCCCTTGAGGACATTCTCATAATGGGGTGATTTCGTGCAAACACATTCAAAAAGCCGCAGTGCACCAGGGAGGCTGCCATAATCCTTTTGCTCAATATCTCTGTTCGCTGCATTAATGATCCTCTCCAGATTACCCATTTCCTAACAAACCATTAACAGACAGGAGGAGGGGAGGGGAGGAGAGGAGGAGGAGGGAGGGGGGCTGAGGACGGGGCGGTCCATGGCGGAGCTCAGGCTAACAGCACACAGGGCTCCGCGCCCTCCCCTGCTTCTCCAGGGTGGGAGTGAAGGCAAGGGCCGGGAGGAGGCGAGCTGGTGTCTCTCCTGGGAACCAGGGTCCTGATGAGGCGAGGAGGGGTTCTCCTGGTCGTGCTATTGCTGGAGAGAGCCAGGCTCTGAATCCGGCCAGCAGCAAGGAGCTCCCCGCCTCCTGGCTAGGGCAACTCCGATCCTGGGGCCAATTTCCTAAAGAGAATGAATCCGGATGGAGAATCAACTCAGTGCTGGGAAGGGATGAAGCAAGTTTTACAGTTTGCTCAACATCACTCAGGCAGCGAAGAGCGGGCCTGGGATTTGAACCCGAGTCCCTTTCAACGTGCAGAGCTTGCTGGTTAACCAAGCCCGGGATAGATACTGCTCACCGCCAGCTGGCTATTGTTGTGCCGCAGCTTTCTGAAAGGTTGCCGATTGAAAGGTTGCCGATGCCTCCGTTACCCACGCCTGAACGGGGCTGGATCAGTGACGTCATAGCCGTCCCTCACGGACAGACAGCTTCCTGCTTCCTGCATCTTCTTCCACTCTTGCACCAGGACTGTGCCTTCCCGCCCTTCGGACTCTGTGATCTGCCCGGCAGCGTGGGGCCCCATGCTGGGCTCTGTGCAGACGGGGGGGCCTCTGCCCAATGGGCATGGACTCTAGGCCTTTTTGGGAACTGCCCTCTACCCTCCACCTCCCATTTCACTTCAGGTTTCGCTGTGGCCACTCTTAGGAGCCGGGGGAAGAAGCGGCCCTCTCCCCCTAGGAAAGCGCAACAAGATCTATGGGGTTTAATAAGATCAGCCAGGGCTTGGCGCTAGTGCAGCTTCTGGTGACACCACATTCTTTGGGGAGGTAAATTTCCTGCTCTTTAATCCACTGTATCTTAAGCAGGTGACCCACTCTGTGTTATTACAAGCAGGTTATTATTACCATAAATCCTTCTGCTTCTACTTCTTCCATTTACATTAAATATAGTCTCTGTTATGGCGCCTAAATTAGCTTTCATATGAGGAAATCTCCGTATAATTTAAAGGGGTGAGGAACGCTAGTGAGGCTGGGGGAGGGGAGGGCAAAAAGGAATGGAATGCAGGTTTCTCACCCCAAATAGAGAAGGGGCTGGCTCACTCCTTCCTGACGTGCTCAAAGCCCCATCAAATGTGAGCATCTCTACATCCTTTCATTTATTTATTTGTGTCTTTGGAAAATGTTTGCGGGACATCTGTAGTGGCAGGCCACAGGGATCAGAAATGCTGGAGATACTGTATGATTTCAACTATGTGACATTCTGGAAAAGGCAAAAAGATGGAAGCAGTAAAAGGATCAGTGGTTGCTAGGGGTGGAGAGGAGAGAGAAAGATGAACAGGAGAAGCACAGAGAATTTTTAGGGCAATGAAACTATTCTCTATGAGACAGTAATACTGGACACATGTCATTATACATTTGTCACAAGGCATGAACCCTAATGTAACCTACAGATGTTAGTTAATAATGATGTATCAATATTGGCTCATTGCTTGTAACAAGTGTGCTACACTAATGCAAAATTTAAATAATAAGGGAGAATGTGGGGGGTGAATAGAAAGGGTATTCGGGAACTCTCTGTACTTTCTGATCAATTTTTCTGCAAACCTGAAACTGCTTTAAAAAAATGAAAGTCTATTAGTTAAGAAAAATTGATGGGGAGAATGTGTCTGCCTAGAAGGTTCTCCTAGCCCGGTGGGGGTGGTAGTGACCCACATACCCACCGTCTTGTTTCCTCCCAAGTATTGATGGGAGCGCTGTGCGTCTGTGTTAATAGGAAGTTCTGTTCTAGGCTCCAGGCATACAGTAATAAAGCAGACACGGTCCCTGTGTGCCCAGAGCTTACATTCAGGGGAGGGGGGTTTGGCAGCAAGCAAGGAACCAAATACGTGGGTGAGATGAGTTCAGATGGTGATTCGTTCCATGGAGAAATTAGGAAGGAAATGTGACAGGGTGGCTGTTCATGTCGGAAGCCAGGGACAGTGTCTGTGCTGGATACTCCATTTGGTCCCCCAGATTCACTCTCCACCCTTGTGCAGGGTGCAGAGGGCTCCTTTGTCCTTTGAGTTCCATTTGAGTTTGCTGATGGGAGCACTGGCAGAGACTGGAGGGAGGGAGGAGGGCAAAGCTGGGTTCATTCCCTGGCTCCCACCCTGGCCGGTCAACACATTCTGGAAGCAGCTCCATCTCCTGGCCCAGGGGTGGTACCGGCTCCAGACATGTCATTATACCTGGTGGTCTTCCTGCACCCTGGCCACAGGTTTGTAAATAGTCCTCTCTTGAAACTGGCCTCCAGTTACCCAGTTTGGCTGTGCCATCTCTTTCCTGTCAGGAATCTCATTGATGGAGCACCTCTTAGAAACACAGTCATGCAAAGACTGGGAAAGACTGGGAAAGACCTGGGAAAGAACTCTAGAAATGGGTGTCACAGAAATGCGAATGCCCTGAGCGGGTATGAGCTTGGTGTGTTTGTGAAATCAAAAGTGGGCCAGTCGGGCAAAAGCAAGGTGAGTGAAGGAGTGAGCAATGTGAACAGGGTCTGTGTCTAGTCATGGCCTGATCTCTTAGGAGCTGCAAGCCAGGCAAAGAAGACTATGGTTTTCTGTTGGTTTTTAAACTTGTCATTTTTAGCATTTTTAAGGTTACATTTGCATAAAGGGAAAAGCGCAGATCTTAAGTGTACATCTTAGTGAGTTTTGACGAATGAAAACACGAGTGTAACTGAACCCCTCTCCAAGTGGAACATAAAAATTCGCTTGTGCCCCGTTTCAGTTAACCCCATCCTCTCCAGAGGAGATCACAGCTCTGATTTCTATCACTGCAGATTAGTTTAGCCTGTTCTTGAACTTCGCATAAAAGGAATCCTACAGGAGCCCTCCTTGCGTGTATCTTCTTTCCCTCAACGTCCTATCTGTATACCTCATACACTTTTTGCTGGTATCAGTGCTTTGATCCTTTCTGTTGTTGAGTAGCGTTCCATTGCATGAACATACTACACGTCGTCTATCCATCTCCTGTTAATGGACATTGGGGTTGTTTCCAGTTCATGGCTATTGTAAATATGTTACTGTGATTTTCTTGTACAAGTGTTTTTGTGGACGTATGTCATCATTTCTCTTGGGTAAATACCTGGATTTAAAGCGCTGGGCCATCTGATAGGCAAAAGCTTAACAGTTGTCCAAAGTGATTGTACCACTTCACGCTCCCACCAGCAGTGTGTGGAAGTCCCATTGCTCCACCTCCCCGTGAGCACGGGCTGGCCGCCCTTCCCGTTTTAGCCATTCTGGTGACTGTGTAGTCATACCTCATTGTGGTTTTAATTTGCATTTCTCTGAGGACTCATGATACTGAGGATCTTTCCTCTGCTTATTTTGTCGTTCTTATATCTTCTTTTGTAGAGTGTCTGTTCGAACCTTTTGCCCATATTTTTATCAGGTTGTCCTTCTTTTATTGATGGTATTGTCCTTTATATATTCTGGACAGGAGTCTTTGGTTAGATGTATGTATTGCAAATGTTTTCTCTCAGTCTGTATTTTGTCTTTTCTTTTTTTTTTAATAATGCCTTTTGATGAGCAAATTTTTTTTATTTTGTTAAAGCGAATTTTATCACTTAAAAAACGGTTAGTGCTTCTTGTGTCTTCTCTGTGAAATCCTTGCCTATCCCCAGTTCACAAAGCTGTTCTCTTTTACTCAATCCTCTTCCCATTCCCACAGCAATCGCTGATTTGCTTTCTATCACATCGTTTTGCCTTTTCTAGAATTTAATATAAATTATACAGTGTGTGGTTGTCTTAGTCCATTTGGGCTGTTATAGCAGAATAGCACAGCCTGGGTGGCTTATAAACAACAGAACTTTATTTCTCGTAGTTCTGGAGGCCTGGGAAATCCACAATCAAGGCACCAGCAGATTTGGTGCCTGGTGGGGCTTGCTTCCTCGTTCATAGGATGGCTGTACCCTCTCTCTGTCTTCACACGGTGGAAGGGGCAAGGGAGCTCTCTCTTTTATAAGGGCACTAACCCCATTCAAACAAACATTCAGTCTACGGCAGTAGTCTTTTGTGTCTTGCTTCTTTCATTTAGCGTAATGCTTTTAAGATTCATCCATATTATTGCCTGTTTGAGTAGTTTGTTTTATTATTGCTGCGTAGTATTACATTGTACTGAAATTTGTTTATTTATTCTCCTACTGATCCACATTTGAATTGTTGCTAGTTTTGGCTTATTATAAATAAAGCTGCCATGGACATTCATGTTCAAGTATTTGTGTGGGCATATGTTTTTACTGATCTTGGGCAGATACATTGGAATTGCTGTCACATGGTAAATGTGTGCTTAACTTTATAGAAACTTTCCAAAGTGACTGTACCATTTTGTATTCTCTGAGTAAACCTGTTTTCCATTACTCCATCTTGCCCAGAAGTGGCACTATGATTTGGCTTTAAGAATTCAGCTGTCTTTTAAAGATACTGGAAAATAAGAAAAAATATATATACCTACATATTAGCCACTTCTGACGTCGCTTCTTCCTTTGTGTAGATTCAGATTTCCATCTCACATTTTTCTTCTGCCTGAATATCTATCTTATTACATTTCTTGGATTTCAGAACCTCTACTGATGAATTCTCTCAGCTTTCAAATGTCTGAAAAAGTCTTTATTTCACCTTTATTTTCAAAAGATATTTTCACTAGCTATAGATTTCTAGGTTGTCAATTATTTTCCTTCAGTACTTTAACGGCATCTGCCACTGTCTTCTGGCTTGCATAAATTTTCAAGAGAAGTCTGCTGTAGTTCTTATCTTTAATCCCGTGAAATGTGTCTTTGTCTCTGGCTTGTTAGCACAGGTTTTAAGCAACTTGATTATAACGTGCCTTGCAGGGTGTGTGTGTGTGTGTGTATATGTGTTTTAATGTTTACTCTATTTGGGGTTCATTGAATTTCTTGGATCTGTGGGTTTATAGTTTTCATCAAATTTGGAAAATATTTGGCTGTTATTTCAAATATGTTTTCTGCAACTTTGTTTTTCTGGAATTTCACTTACATACAGGTTGGAACATTGATACTGTCCTACAGGCCACTGATTTTCTGCTTTGTTTTTGTTTTTTTTCTATCTGTGCTTCATTTTGGATAATGTCCTTTGCTGTGCCTTCAAGGTCACTGATTTTCCACAGTATCTAACCTGCTATTAGTCCCCTCCAGTGTATTTTTACTTTTTATTTTGGATATTGCATTTTTTGGTGTCTAGACAATCTTTTTGGATCTTTAATAAATTTAATTTATTTCTTTATTATGTTTATGTGTTCTTTTATATTCTCCAACCTAAGAAAGTATTTGTAATAGTTTTTTTAATGCTCTTGTCTATTAACTCCATGACTTATGTAATTTCTGGGTCTGTTTTCGCTTTGTTTGTTTGTTTCCTGCTTCTTTTTATGACTTGCTATTTTTGATTAGATGCTGAACATTGTGAATTTGTGCTGGATTTTGTTTCTTTCTTTAAAATGTTGTGGATTTTGTTCTGGCACAAATTAAATTATTGGATCAGTTTGATCCTTTTGAGGCTTGCTTTCCAATCATTTTAGAGCTTTTCCAGATAGTCATTTAGTCTAGAGTTAATTTAGCTCCACTGCTGAATCAATACTTTTCTGAGGACTCTATCTGATACCCTGTGTATTAGGAAGTCGTGCCATTTTGGCTGGTGGAAAAACAAGCTTAGCGAGCATTCCCAGGCCTGTGTGAGATTCAGGAATTATTCCACCTACTGCCTTCTAGAGTTTCTTTTCCCTGCTTATGGCATTTTACTCCACACACATGCAGACCAATATTTATCCAAAGATTCAAGGTGGCCCTTTTGAAGGTTGTCTGCTTGCTCTCTTTCTCTTCCCATCTCCTTTCCGTCCAGTGTTCTGCCTCTCAAGTTATAGTCTCTCAGCCCCCAAAAAGACCAATTTGTCTTTTCTTATCTTAGCCAGACCCTTTGCTGGGTTTGGGTTCCTCCTCCCTTTGCTGAGGCTTGGAAATCCTCTTGTCAGTGAGCTGGTGTTTACCTTGTTTGTTTCCTTCATATCAGGGACCACTGTTCTGCCCTGTCTCTTGTCCAATATCTGAAAATAGTTGTTTCTTATATTTTGTCCAGTTTTCTAGTTGTTGACAATAGGAGGGCAATTCTTGTAGCAGCTAATTCCCCATGAGTAGAAACAGTCTATCCTGTAGATTCTGACGTATTTTCATTATTTTTCAGTTCAAAATGTTTTCTAGTTTCCCTTCTATTAAAAGGTGAGCTGTTTAATTTTGAAATATTTGGGAAATTTCTAGATATCATGTTGTCACTGATTTCTAGTTTAATTCTATTGTGGTCAGAGAACATACTCTGCAATATTTAAATGTTAGGAATTTATCTAGACTTATTTTATGTCACAGAATGTGATTTGTCTTGGTGAATATTCCGTGAGAATTTTAAAAGAATGCGTCTCCGCAGGTGTTGGATACAGTGTTCCATAACCATCAATCGGTCAAATTGGTTGATAGTGCCGTTCAGATCTTCTGCATCCTCATTGATTTTTCCAGCTCTTCCATCCATTACTAAGAGAGAGGCGTTAAAACCTCCAATTATGATTGTGGGTTTGTCTATTTATTCATATAGTTCTGTTAGTTCTTATTTTATATATTTTGAAATTCTGTTACTAGATGTATACATTTTGGGATTGCTATGTCTTCCTGGTGAATTTATCATTTTATCATTATGGAATGTTCCCCTTTATCTCTGACAACATTCATGTTGAAGTTTGCTTTGTCTCCTGTTAATGTGGGCACACCATCTTCCTGATGCCTACTGTTTGCATGATGCATCATTTGTCATACTTTCACTTTTGACCTAGCTGTGTTTTGTATTTAAAATACACTTCCTTTATTTTAAATAATAAGTAATCCAATCTGACAATCTCTGTCTCTTATTTTAAGGTTTTAGTACATTTATGCTTAATGTAGCTATTGAAGTGGCTTGATTTAGGTCTACTGTTCTGTTGTAATAGTTACGTATTGCTGTGTAGCAGAGCCCCACAAATTTAGGTACTTAAATAACATACATATATTATCTCATAGTCTTTGTGGTCAGGAATCTGGGCATTGCTTAGCTGGGTCCTCTGCTTCAGGATCTCTCACAAGGCTGTAATCAAGGTGTTAGCAAGGGCTAGCATCTCATCTGAAAGCTTGCTGGGGAAGGATTCATTTCAAATCTTGCTGGCAGGATTGAGTTCATTGGTACACTGTTGGAATGACAGACTCAAGTTCTTGCTGGCTGTTGGCCAGAGGCTGTCCTCGGGTGCTTGCCAAATGGGCTTTTCCATAGGACAGCTCACAAAGTAGCAGTTTGCTTTAGCAAAGCCAGCAAAGGAGAGAGTCTGCTGACAAGATATGTTACAATTTTATGCAACATAACCATGGAAGGGACATCCCATCATCTTTGCTATATTCTAGTGGCTCAAAGCAAGTCACAGGTCTTGTCTGCACTCAGGGGGAGGGTCTTACACCAGGGTGTGAGTACCAGAGGGTGGGGTTTATTGGGGAGTCATCTTAAAGTCTATCCATTGCACCTACTATTTGTTTTCTGGTTGTCTCACTAGTTTTTTTGTTCTTTTCATGCCTTGTTATAGGTTCATTTTTTAAAAAACATTCAATTTTAAGATCTCAACTGGTTTTTTTTTTAATCTTTATGTCTTATATATTTTTAAGTGGTTCTATGACCCTTAACTTATCACAGTATATTTAGAATTAAAATGATAACACTTGACATGAAATGTCAGAATCTTACAACACGAAAATTTATTTACTCCTTTGTGCTACTGTCATTATGTATTTTACAGCTACATGTATAATACATACCAACACACAATGCTAATATTTTTACTTTAAATAATTAGTTATCTTTCAAGATATTAGTTTGTCTTTTAAAGGCTGCTTTGAGGGAGCAGATGAGGAAAAGCTTCTGTTGTTGTTTTTAGATGATTATCTGCAAATATCCTTCTGTAGAAAGCATTTTAGTATTTTAAAATCTAATGATTCAAGATCATTTCCCTAGAGGAGAGGGGTGGGAGTCAGTGGAACTCCTGGTGAAGAGGGAAGAGAGGGTTACTGGAGCCAGAAAAGACTCTTTTGTGACATTGTGACACAGGCTCAAATATTTCAGTCCCCTCTGCTTTACAGGTGACCTAGAGGCTGGAGGTCATATGGCTTAACAGTCAGCAGCTTGGCTCTGGAATCAGACAATTCCAGCTTAATGCCAGCTCTGCCACTTTCAGCTCTGTGTTCTTGGCCATATTCCTTGATCAACCAAAGCCTCAATTTTCTTATCTATCTGGTGGGGTTACAGGAGCTACCTCTCGGGGTCATGGAGAATTCAATGTACATGTAAAGCTGTTGGTGCAGTGCCTGGCGCACCATAAGCACTTAATAGGTGTTAGCCATTTTTGTTCTTGTTAGAGCTGCTTTCATACTGGAACCAGGAGCTCAGTGAGGGTCTCTCCACATCCAAAGGAGAAGTTAGCCTTGCCTTAGCTAAGGCTGGGAGCTGACGTGAGGTAGAGAGAACGTTGGCTTTGGGTCTTGCCTTGGAGGCTGGAAGCCACTGGCTCACTCTAGACGCAGGCCCTGGTGTCTGCCTGGACCGGCAGGGAGGAAGAACAGAGCATCCTGGAAGAATGAGACCAGGCAAAACTGAGCTGAAGAAAAAGGCTGGGGTCGGGTCCTTAGAAAGCTGAGCCGGGCAAAGCCATCTGTGGCATCTCCTCTTAGTTCTCAGGTTGAAGGCCTGGGATAGTCACAGCTTTCTCAGTTCTATTTTAATCTCCATGGAGTAGGTTCTGGGTTAGTGATTCTCAAGATGTGCATAGTTAACAGGTGGTGTGGTAGCCGGTGTCCAAGATGGCCGCCAATGATTCCCACCTCCTGGTATTCACACCCTGGTATAGCCCTTCCACACTGAATATGGCTGATCTGTGTAACCGATAGGATATTGTGTGTGACTTGCAAGGATGGGTCACAAAAGACACTGAAGCTTTCATCCCTCTCTCTCTCAGATGGCTCCATCTGGGGGAGGCCAGCTGCTGTGTCATGAGGACACATGAGCAGCCCCATGGAGAAGATGACATGAGGAGCTGAGGCCTCCAGCCAACAATCAGCTCCACGTGAGTGTGACACCTTGGAAGCAGATCCCTCAGCCGCAGTCCAACCTTTAGATGACTGCAGCCCCAGGTGACATCTTGATTGCAATCTCATGAGAGACTTTGAGCCAGGATCACCTGGCTAAACCATCCAGAGCTTCCTGCCCCTTATTATTATTAAGTGATGTAATATATGTTTGTTGTTTTAAGTTATTTAGTTTTGGAATAATTTTTGTATGCAGCAATGTGTGACTAATACAGGTGGTTTAGAGAAAAGAAGAGGTAACCCTTAAAGGAGTTTAGGATTAAACAAAGTTAACAATTTTCTTTACTGTGAGACTTCTCAAAAGGCTTTGGTATGCTACTGTGCACTGTGACTATCCAAGAGAGTGACAGAATATTTAGGCTTTCCAAAGTTTATTTGACCCCAGATCCCCTGCATTCTATGCAACCCTCCGCCCCCTGCCACATTTACTTCTTGCAGAGCATTGCTGGCACCAAGTTTGCAGGAAACATGCTTGAGGAGATGCTGCCTGGGGTGGTTGGAGGGGGAGGGGTGCTACTTCATCTCTTTGAGCCTCAGTTTCCTCTTCTGCAAAAAGAAAGAGTTGCGTTTAGTAACATGAGGACTCTGTTTCTGCTCTAACATTTCAACTCGGAGACGGGGTGAGGGGCGTGCGCTGCCCGCCCTCCCCATCGCAGTCGCTCCTCAGCCAGTTAGGGGAGATTGGGAGAAAACTCCAAGCCAGATTAATCAAGGTGTATCGAAGTTATAGATATGCTAATGCTTTATGTTAATGACTGATGAGGGTGGGTAATTGGACATGGCAGGAGGGTGCAGAATTGTGAAGAAATTTCAGTTCTTAGAGAAAATATTGCATTCAAAGAGCTTAAGAATGATTAATGGAGGTTCTGGAATTACAAAGAGCAACCAGTAGAAACTGTTCGGAACAGAAATTGCTCATGGGGAGCAACCTTGAGGAGAAGGTGGGCCCAGGTTGGGGGCATTTTGTGGGCCCAGGGAAGGTGGGGGTGGGGGCTTGAGGGTCCATGAGGAGAGATGTGGCCTGGAACAGGAGAGGGCTGTGGCCCAGCGGAAGGTGACCCCAGGGAGACCTGGCTCCGTGTTTGGACAGGGTTGGAGCCAGAGGGTCTGGAAGTGATGATAGAAGCTGGACCTGTGTGTGTACCTGTCGCCCCGCATTTGTATATGGTTGGTTCCATGCCTACTTCCCACTGTGGACAGCAAGGTCTGACTTGGTGGCCATGGGATCTTGTTCTCCTGGAAAAGACGGAAGGGGAGGGACTCCATCAGCGGATCTCATGATAAGAGGCATCGTTTTCAGAGCCTGAGTGGCTGGTCCCTTGGGGGTTGTTGACGGGAGTAGCCCAGGTTAAAAAGAATATGAGGGTGCAGCCCTCTGCTTCCTTGAAGGAGGGAAAGCCAGGGTGTCCCGTCATCTTCCCCTTAACAGGACAATTTGAAGGAGGGCTGGATCCAGGCACATCTCCTGTAGGAGACCTGAGTCCTGGTTGCAGAGACAAATGCTCAGGTCACTGGCCTTGCCTGTTTCTGTGGAGACCAACATGGCTGAGATTCTGGGCACTGCCACTCGGTATTTGTAATCCTGTCAGCCGGCGCATGAAGGATGGGGGAAGCATGTCGACCCAGGGAGGTTCTGCCCTGAGCCAGATGCTGCTGATGGAGGCCACCTCCTCCGGCCCCTCCGTCTCCTTCAGTGCCAGCCCCAGGGCACCCACCACCTCCCCCGCACTCCTGGCCCTGGTCAACACCCTTCTCCCAGACAGCCTGGCCAGCAAGCAGGCGCCGTGTGGCACCTCTGGCCTTTCGGGCTCCCAGTGTGATGGATGAGTGGGCTGTGCACCTCCATCCCCACTCCCCCCTTGTCCTCACCCTCCCTTTCCGAGGGCAGTGGAAAGTCGCTGGTTCTCTGGGTTCCACGGAACCTGGAGTCACGATGCCAAATGTGTATGGGGGAGGGAATAGGGAAAGACCTGGGAGGGGGGAGCTGGATTCCCGGGGTGTGACCAGCCCGTGCTGGGGGACTCCTTCTGTCCTGCTCTGGACTCAGAGAAGCTGGTCCCCGATCCTCCTTGCTGGTGGGCAGAGCTTTCCTTTACAGAAACTCCAGCCCCTTAGCCCGGTTCCTTCCAATCCAGAAGATCTTTAAGATCACCTCGTCCAGTTGTTTTCAGACTTAAAAAAATAATCTGCAGAATCTTTTACTCAAATAAAACCTAACCCAGAAGCCCAACTGCTTAAACAGGTCAAAATAGCGCTGCTGTTCAGTCAGATTACAATAGAGCCCTGCTTACCCTTGACCTGCTTCCCTCCCAGGCAGCCTCTAGGGGTCGTGATGAGCGCTGGGGCTCCTCAGAAGCCGGTTTAAAACCCAGTGATGCAGGAAGCAGGCAGTGGGGAAGTACTGTTTAATGGGTACAGAGTTTCCCTTTTGTAAGATGAGAAGTGTTCTGGAGATAGATGGTGGTGATGGTTGCACGACAATAGGAATGTACTTAACACGACTAAAGTATACACTTAAAAATGGTTGAGGTGGTCAAGTTGCTGTTATGAGTCTTTTACCAAAATAAAAACAAAAACAAAACACTATCTCAGTGTTGCAGCCCCACTACAGATGGGGAACAGGCCGAGAGGGGGATGACACAGCCAAGTTGATGAGCTGCTCAGTGGCCCCATGGAAACTCAAGGCTTAGGTGCCCCGTCCTGGCTCTCTCCGCTCAGCTCCTCGGGGCGCCGTTGCTGTGGGGGGTACTGAGGTCATGCACGCAGCACATTCAACCCAGGGAGCCTGGAAGGAAGGCGATGGGTGAGCCAGAGGGCGCGGGGAGCCGCGAGGAGGAAGGTGACACTGTGGAGGCGCCTCTCTTTGAAGTTCTTGTTAGGGGGGCCCAGGAAACCTCACGCATTTCAGGTGAGTTGCTACATTTTCACCAAATGAGTTTTTTAATTGCTTGATTTACTTATCTCGTCTCGGATCTGCTGATATACTCCGCTGCCTTTTAATTGCTTGAAAAGTTGAGCAGTTTTTCATGTTTTAAGGAGTGCTGAATTGTATAATTAAAACACTAACAGTGTAAATCAACAGTGCGGAAGAAAGACAGCAGAGAATTAAGCAAGCGTGTTGGCATAATAATAAAATCAAACCGCATGAAGAGGGTCCATTACCTAGAAGATGCTGAATGCTAATGGCACCCAGGCCCGGGGAGCGGGGCTCACGGGACCCTGACCCGGACTCCTCTATCTGGGGAGATAGGAGAGTTGAACAGAGACTGCAGGTCATGAAAGTCCACATGGCACAGCCTCTGACAGGGAGATGGCTTCTAGTTAGTGTGTGTTTCCAGGGGGCGCTGGGGTGGGGGCCCTGGGTGGGAGGGTGATGGGGAGGACGGGGAGGGGAGGAGCCGTGAAGGAGGGCGGATGCCTGCAGAAGCTCTTCTTCCTGAGGTGTGTGGGTTTGCTTTAGCCTACGAGGATGGGCAGTACAAGCTGGGAACATCTCTTCCCTCCCTCCGTTCCTCTTCCCTTCTCTCCCTCCCTTCTCACCAAAGGAAGTCACTCCCGGTGTGAGACGATGTAGAAATATTTCATGCAAACGAGGAAAGCCCGCTGGGCTTCTCGCCTGCCTTCCACTTCCAGCCGGTGGACTAAGTCGGAAACGAGAGTGAGGGGAGAAGTCCAGGCTCAGGGAGCCATTCTGGCAGGACTCATGTGGACCCGGCTGGAAAACCCTCAAGCTGAAAATGGTTCAGTATTTCCTGAAGAGCGTAAGGTGGAACACTGGCTCAGGGCGACGCTCCGTGAAAAAAAGAGTTTTGTGGCGAGTAAGTTTGGAAAATGCTGAGTTAAACAAAATCAAACAGTTTTTTTTTTTTTTTTTTAACTGCAGGACTTCCCCAAACCTTGATCATGCTGATGAACCTGGTGTCCTCGCTCTCCAGCAGGGTGAACCTCCCTGACCTTGAAGACTGTTCTTTCAAGGTTCATGAATTCGCAGCCCGTGAAATGTGGGTTCCAGGGATGACACTCTGGGAAATGTCAGGTTCAGATGAAAGGAGTCGTTGAGCTGTGGTCACAGCCTAGACTCACCACTCACTGACCAGCTGTGTCACTTTGGGTAAATCCCATAACCCCTCTGGGCCTTGGGTTCTCCACCCGTCGAATGAGTCTCACGTTGCCCACTCTCAGGATCTGGTGAGAAGTTAGGTAGCACTGAATGAGAGTGAGGGGCAGACCGTGCTGGGCAGAGGCCCCTTCTAGCCGCGACGCCCAGGTGGAGGGACCTGCCCACCCCCACTTCCTACACCACCAGACACGAAGGCTGTCAGCGGTGGAGGTGGGTCCTGGAGACCATGGGGGCTGGGGGCGGGGAGGAGAGATGGAATCAGTCTCTATGAAATGAAACCAAAGACGGAAAAATGGGAAGGCGAGTTGGAGCCACTTGGAAATGGGACGGATAAGAGATGACGAGGAGGGGAAATTACATGGGAAAATGAAGTCACCACAAGGGTAAGGATTAGGGCGAGGTGGGTGAGGCGTCATCTTGGGCATGAAATTTAAGGGCATGCCAAACACTCGGTAACCAAAGAAATAATATTTTAATTCAGTATATTTTTAAAAGAGCCAAAATTAATGCAAAAAATGCATAAAGAACAAAATATCAAAGTTTAAATAAAGACAGAATCTGCCCTGCACGTGCGTAACTTGCCGCGCTGACCTTCAGCTGACTTCCGGCCCTGAGAGCTCAGCCTTCTGCACGTGCCGAGTGTACCCGGGGCCCTGATCTGGGGACAGGCTCCCAGAAGCCAGGCCCCCGGCGGGGGACTCTCGTGCCTGCGGTAGGCGGTGTGTGGACAGAGGTGGACTGGGGTCTCAGGTTGAGCCGTTCCTGCAGGGCCACTGCCCTATGACAGGAGGGCTGGCTCCCCTGTGGGGCATGGTCTCACTCACAGCCACCGGCCTGGGTCTCCACGGGGTCACCGGGGAATGGGAACTTCCTGGCCAGCTCCTGCTCTGCCTGGTCCCAGGCTGGTGAGCTCCTGTCCACTCCCCCTTCTTGTTGCCCATTCTTGGCTCATCTTCCGAAAGCCCCTCGTGACTCCCCCTCAAGTGGATGGGACCTTGTTCTCCTTTGAGCTCCCAGGCACTGAGCTCCTCTCTCGTGGTCCTTGTTAGGTGCTCATTCATCTCCCCATCTCCAGCTTGACGTTCCTGCAGGCAGAGACCACGTCAGCACTGCCGATTGCCCCAGCCCCGCACCCTGCGTGTCCAAGACACATGTGGGCATTCAAACGGAGTCAACCAGGAGAACTGAGCTGAGGAGCGAAGCCTGTGGCCTGGCTGCTCCTTCCTCAACAATGGACACCTTCCTGCGAGGCCCCTCCCTGGGCACGCCTTCTGCGGCTGGTGACGGGATACCAGGACTGGAGCTCTTCACTGTTAGGTCCCCAAGCGGGGAGGGGTCTGATGGAACCCAGAGCCCCTGGCTGCTCTGCCACTGTAATAATAACCGCCACGGATATCTGCTTTCTAGACATTGTCCCAACTAATCTCCACGACAACCTTGCAGGTTGGTATCAACATTCCCATTTTACAGACGAGTAAACTGATGCTTACGGCAGTTAAACTTGTGAAGTTTGCAAAGCTAGTAAACAGTGGGGGGCAGGATTTGACCCTGGGTCGGTCTGACGCCAAGCCCGTGTGCTTAACCCCTAGGCTATGTCGCCCGGGATAAGCGGCGATGGGGCTCCTCCCTGCACTTGGTGGGCGCTTTCCCGGGCTGGTAGACCCCTGGGTAAGAGATTCCGGGAGCTCTGATGACTGCTCTTCCTGCCCATGGAGAAGGAGAAAGGGGGAGGATTTTGTCCTAGAATTCCTGCACACATACATCTCTCTTCCCTCTGGGGTTCCCTGTCTCCCCTTCCCCTCGTAACCCCTACACATTGGGGGCGCTGCTGGAAGTTGCTCCCCTCATTAGTGAAAGTGCCTTGGGGCCTGCCGCAGCCCTGGCCCCTCTGTATTGATAAGTCTTAGGCTGCAGACTTGTTATTTGATATTTATAACACCCTCACCTCATGATGGATGGTTCACACGCTGGGATCAATATGGCCCTCGTAACATTTACATATTTATATTATCAATAAGCAATAAGTCACCGAGACAGCCCTGTTCTACCGGGTTTTCAGTGTGCTCTGTGCAGACAGCTCACCTTGTCCTCTGTCCCAAGCTCATACCAGTCCTGGTGGCTGGTATTGATCTGCTCAGCCAGAGAGGGACACAGAGCAGAGCCCAGAGCATACGGGGACAGAGACTGGAAAGGGCACTGGCGCCTTTTGCACCCCAGCTCCACCCTCTGTCTGGCAGGCTGGCTCCTTGTGACACTCCGGGGTGGAGGAGGCCCTTCCTGGGCTGAAGTCCTCTGAAGACGGCGGTCCCCAGGCTGGGGGATGGCTTTCTTCTTACCGTCTCCTTGTCCTCCCTGTCTCTCCATGCCCACTGCCCCCACTGCCCAGGTCCTCGTCCAGGCCTCCCGACTGGCCTCCCAGCCACGCCCACTCCTTGTCCCCTCCCTCTGCTTCGAGACTTGCTCCCTGTCTTCCTGCTGTGTGCCTGCCTGGAATCACCACTCTGCTCTGAAACCTCCCATTCTTTTCACATCCCAGCTCCTCTGATCAGCTTCAAGACCCTTGGTCATCTGACTGCCAGCTGACCTGGTGGCCCACTTTTTCCAGCCTGTACCTACACTAGCCTGAGCTTTCACCCCAACACACACACACATGTGCACGTGTTCTACCTACCTCTTCGTTTATTCTGTTCCATCCACCTGAATGCCCTTTCAGATATCTTCATCAATACAGCATGTATTCATGCTTCAAGGCCAGCTCAGGTCCCACCTACTGCATGAAATGCTGCCCAGCTTTTTGAGTGACTATGAGCTCTTTTGCCTCTCAACACTCTCTCCTCCACTTTTGTTGGTCCATTCAGCAAATACTTGTCAAGTACTTACTATGTACCATGGCTTCTTGGGTTATAATGGAAATAAAAACCAGTCACAATCTTTAAGAGCTTAAAGTCTAGTGCAGAAGGAAGATATCCATCAAAGAGTCGCACAAAGGAATGTAACATTAAATGGAGGTTAGTCTCATGAAGGAGAAGCCCCCTGGGAGCAGTGGGGTTGCATAGAGAGGGATGGGTCTGGTCAGAGAGAGCAGGGAAGGCTTCTGAAAAGTGTGTGTTGGAGGTGGGTGAGGGGGAGAGCATCACAGGCTGAGGGAAGAGCATGTGCAAAGGCCCTGTGGTAGGAGAAAGCGTAGAGAGTTTGGGAAACTGAAAGAAGCCAGTGTTACTGAAACACAGAAAGCAGAGCAGGGGGTGGGAGTGATTTGAGGTAGAGCAGGCGGGATGGACAGAGCCAGACCTGGCAGGGCCATTATAGGTGGTGTCAGGCATGGTTTTTTGTCCCGAGAGCACTAGGAAACCAGTAGAAAGTTTTAAGCAGAGAGGCAACGTGATTTGATTTGTATTTTGAAAAGCTCACTCTTGCTGTGTGGAAAACAGGTGGGAGGGGACAGGCAGGCAGTGGGATACCATTAGGGGGCCATTGCAATGGTCCACGCAGGAAATGATGGTAGGAGGATGGTAGTGTGGATGGTGAGCAGTGGGCCGGTTTGAATGGTATTTAGGAAGCAAAACCATTAGGACTCAGTGACATTTAGGATGTGGGGGGGTGGAGGAGGCAGGAGGGCCTGTTTACGACTTGTCGCCCTGGACAGAGCTACCCACTAGCTGGGGAGAGGAGAAGAGGATCAAGCAGATGGTGGTGGGTGGGTGGGAGTGGGCATAAGATCAGATTTGGACGCTTTGAGGGTCTTTGAAGCACCCAGGAGGCAATGTCGGGTGTGCAGGTGGGGCCTCAGGAGAGCGACTTTGCCTGGGGATATAGTCAGCAATACAGACCCGGGGGCAGAGATGAGAGCCCTGGACAGAAGGCAGAGGGAGAGACGAGAGGGCCAGGACCAAGCGCTGGGGCTGTCACCTCTTGCCTGCGCTCCTGTCCTTCCTTCCAGGCCTTCTTTAGGCACACTAGGAGCTCCAGAAAGAAGTCCTGCATGAGTGACCGTACGTCCCCCGGCCTGCTAGAGTTTCATGTCTGTTTTGTCCTCCACCCGTGCTGGAGGCCCGGCTGTGTTTTGGCTTCGTACCTGCCCTCCTTTGCAGTAACACGAATAGCACCTGCCGATAGCGGAGGCCCTTCTCCATGCCGGCACCTGGATGGGCCCTTCAGAGCTCACATTTCAGATAAGGAAACTGAGCATCGGAGGGGTTAAGCGACATCCTCGAGATTTCCGCTTACCTACTGTTGTGTAACAAACCGCTCCAAAACTCAGTGTCTAAATACAGCACCGAGCATTGTTTCCTCGTGGATCCACACTCGGGCGGGGTTTGGGAGTGACAGCCTGTCCCTGCTCCATGGGTGTCAGTTCGGGAGGCTCACTGGGGCTGGAGGATCCACTTCTGAGATGGTCCCTTCCCACGGCTGGCAAGTTGGGTCCGGCCGTTGGCCAACACCATCAATTAAAACACCCTCCTGTGAACAGAAAGTAGGCAGAACACGGCCTTCTCCCAGGGGAGAGGTTTTGGCCATCCCAGCCTGCGTCTCTAATTTGTCCCTCCGAAAGTCCATCCTGGGTGACCCTCCTACACCCTCCACACTCTCCCTTGCCCTGTGAGCAGCCGGGATGTGCCTGGTTTGGCATCTTCCAGGCTCTTTGTTTCTGGTTGTGCTGTGTCCCTCCAGGCAAGCGTCTGCTGTCTCTGTGATGTCATCCCTTTGGATATTTACTTGGACAGAAGTTATTTATTTTGCTCTTTGTATCCTCCCTTCTACTAGAAAAGATTTAAAGCAGACAAAAAGAATGCATAAAATATAAAAAGACCGAGGTAAATTAAGTTTGGGTGAAAGAAGAAAGGATGCAGAATGGAGCAGAGATTAGACGAAGAAGGCATGCCTGGAGGGAGAGACACTGAAATGGGTTTGGCTGTAAGTTTTCTAATAATCAGAGCAAAAGGAGCTACATGGTCAAGAGCATGTTCACAGTGTCCAGAAGATGAAAAGCACCCAGAGTTATAACTGAGCCGGAGGAGAAAACATCAAACAGATCCAGAAATGAGAAAATATTGCAAATCAGGCTGCTTTAGAGGGACGAATCTGGTGGTTCTCAACCCAGGGGCAAGTTTGCCCCAGGGGGAAGGTGGGCACTGTCTGGAGACCTTTTGTTGGTCACAGCCTGGGAGGAGGAGGGCTTGCCACTTGCATCTAGGGAGTAGAGGCCAGGGATGCTGCTGAACGTCCTTCGATGCCCAGGACGGCCCCCAACAAAGGATGACATGACCCAAGTGTCAATACTGCCCAGTTGAGAAATGCTGGTCCAATCCTTTCTTTGGGCTGGAGACACGGCTCTGCCTTAAAAGCAGGTCGTCTTGGTCCGTCTGTAACTAAGCCCTTTTAGAAAAGACTCAAAACGCCCTGGCCTGAGACTGAGTCCACTGCTTTGGGGAATACAGCTTTAGATTCCTCGAATCTTAGAACGGGAAAGCCAGATCATCGCCGCCAGCGCCTCCATCGATCACCACGTTTGTGCTGCCCTGGCTGGTGTCCAGCGCTTGGCCAGCTTCTACAGAGAAAGCAGGAGCAGCCGGGCCACGTGCCCTGCCTTTAATGGGCCCACAACCCAACAGCAGAACCCTCCCCCCGGGCGGCGTGGATTCCCTGCAGAGGCCCAGGCTGGCTCTGAAGGGACCAGGGACTCAGGGCTGGGAGAGGCAACCAAGAGTCTGAAGGGGAAGCCTTCGAAGAGGGGGCCCCTGTTCCCACACTCTTTCCTGGCCTCCGGGTTTGGCACAGACTTTCCCCTCTACCAGGAATGTCTTTCTCTTCCCTGAAAGTGGTGTGATTTAGAGGAAAGACCTGGGCTTCAGAAAGAGCCCTGGGTTCGTGTTCTGGGGCAGACGCCTACCAAACCTGCGTCACTTTTCTGCAACGCAACATGAGGGCAAGCTCTTCCCCGTGCATTGATGCCTGGAAACATCCTCCACTGAGGCCGGTGCACGGTAGGTGCCCAGACCACGTTACCATCCTTTCCGTTTCTGTGGAGGTCTTAAAGCACAGCCCTAAAATTCTTTACTGCTTCTCCCATCCAAAGGTGGGGTCTAGTCTCCTCCCCTTGCATCTGGGCTCTGTGACTGCTTGACTAATAGAATATGGTAGAAATGATGCTGCCTCACTTTCCTGGCCTAGACCTAGGAAACGGGCAGCTTCAACTTCTCGCCTCACGGGACAGTCACTCTTAGACCTCAGCCGCCATGTTGTGAGGAAGCCAAGAGCCACATGGAGAGGAGGGTGTGGTGTTTTGGCCGATGGCCCTAGCTGAGGTCGCAGATGACAGCTAGTAACGAATGCCAGGTATAAGCAAGCGAGCTTTCAGACGATTCCAGCCCCGCTTGTGGAGTCACCTGCGAGCCGCCCCAGCAGCTGCCTCGTGGTGCAGAGACGACCTGTCTTCCTGAGTCCTGCCCAAATTGCACATTCCAGAGCAAAACAAATAATTGTTGTTGTTTTCAGTCTAACAAGGTTTAAGGTGGTTTGTTACGAAGCAATACATAACTGAAACGCCTTCCTTCGTGTTCCCTTCTTCTAGTCATTCAATAAATATTTTTTGACACCTGTCACGAGTCAGCCACAATTCTAGATGCTATGAACAGACTAGTGGAAAAAAATGAGCAAGAATCTTCACCCTTATGGAGCTTACATTCTAATGAGGGAAACAGACAACAAAGCGAGAAAAAGAAAAGTCAAATATCTGGCATGGTGGTGGAGAAAAACAAGGCAGAGAAGGAAGTGGGAAGTGTCGGCATGCAATTTTATACATAAGGTAACCAGGGACGGCCTCAGCAAGCAGGTGGCATTGCATGAAGACTTGAAGAAGACAAGAGAACCAGCCACGGGGACGCCTGGGGGAAGAGTTTTCTAGGCAGAGGGAACAGCAAGTACAAAGGCCCTGAGGCAGCATGAGGAATGTCGAAAGTGGCTGGATGGAGTTTGTGCAGGGCAATAGTAGGATATGAGGTTAGGATGGTGGTGGGGGGCGGGGGGCAGATAGCATAGGGCCCTGTCGATCCCCATAAGGATTTTTACTCTCATGGGGGTTTTGAGCAGAGGAGTAACATATTTTAATATGGTCACTGTCACTGCAGGGGGCTCAAAGATGGAATCAGGGAGGCCATGTAGGAGGCCACAGCAACTAGCCAGGTGAAAGATGATGAGCCAGGTGGCTTAAGCCAGGACGGCAGCAACGGAGGTGATGAACAGTGTCAGAATCCTGATCTATTCTGAAGGCAGACGTACCAGGGTTTGCTGAAGCCCTGGACATGGGAGGGAAGGAAAGGGCGGAGGCAGAGATGCCTCCAAGGGGTTGGCCTGAGCAACTAGAAAGATGGGTTTGCCATTTACTAAAATGGGGAAGATGGTGAAAGAAGTTTCTGAGCATGAAGGGAGAGATTTTAGAAGTTCCACTGGGGGCACGTTAAGTGTGAGATCCTATCATCGATGGCTTCCAAGGTGACCCCAGGATCACCCCCCCCTTGTGTTCACACCCTTACGTAGTCCCCTCCACACAGTACTCGGCTTGCTCTGTGTGACCCATGGAAGATGGCAGGAGGATGTTGTGCCGCTTCTGAGACTGGGTCATGAAAGACCGTACCTCCTGTCTGTCTCGTCCTCTGCCTCTCTTTCCCTCTTGGATCACCTGCTCTCGGGGAGCCAGCTGCCATGTCACGAGCAGCTGTACAGAGAGGCCCAGGTGGTAAGAAGCCGAAGCCTCCAGCCAGCAGCCATGCAAGTGAGCTTGGAAGTGGATCTGTCGGCCTCAGTTCAGCCTTCAGATGACTGCAGCCCCAGCCAACATGTTGACTGCAGCCCCATGAGATCCTTGAGCCAGAACCACCCAGCTAAGCCATTCCTGCATTCTTGGCCTTCAGAAGCTGTGTGAGATCATAAATGTTGGATGCTTTAAGCTGCTGAGTTTTGGGGTCATTTGTTACATAGCTGTAGATAGTCAGTACAGACTCGTATTAAGCATCTAAGGGGAAATGTCCAGTAGGCAGTTGGATCTACGAGTCTGGAATTCAGGGAAGTGGTTCAGGCTGGAATATAAATTTGGACATCATCAATATGTAGATGACATTAAAAGCCACCCAGAGCAAAGAGGACGCCTTTCATGGGAGCTTTTCCAAGCTCCCCATTCCCCCTCTGTCTGCATCAGATGTTGGCCTCGCCTTTGCCGTGACACTGCACTGTTGTGGCTTTGCCTTGTGCCTGATCCCCCATTAGCTTCTGAAATAACTTCATTTTCTCTGGATCTGCTCTGAGTCTGGCACAAACCGTAGGTACTCAATAAATGCTTTTGAAAAGCACAAATGCACATCGGGTCTTGGAGGGTGAAGCAGATGCTGTAAGTGTGCTGACAGAATCTGTTTCAGGCTCATGTCCACCTGACAGCTCTGGCCTCTCAGAGCCCATGGGGCCCACTTCCTGCCTTGGAAGACTTCTCACGGCAGCAAGCCAGAAAAGCTGGAAATTAGCATCCCCGTGGAGCCGCCCTCAACCGAGGACACTTACGGCCTGACGTCAACACCTCAGCTTACCCTTTATGGAGGGGCTGGGAGTGGATCACTCCAAATCGTGTGTTTCTCATCATCTCTTAAAGTTTCCCCTCAGGATTAAGCCTGGTCACCCTCTTTGGTAGCCAGCTTACTAACACGCTTTTCCTGGCTGCCTTCCCTTCTCTGGATCACTTCTCCGCTCCCCTGGTGGAGCCCCACGTTCTTCTCAAATCCTTCTTTCAGGGCTCACTTCTTTGGAAACCAAACCACGCAGAATTTGGATAGATGGAGAAGTCACATGTTGCCCAGCAGGGAACCAGCCCTGAGGCAGGGCTGGGCAGTGCACACGGGGCGTCCAGGAGGAGCTGAGTCCCTGAGAGTGTGACCAGCGGAGGGGACAATGGACCTTCCAGAGCGGGACCTGGTTTTGGAGGGCTGCTGAGCCACGCCAGGCGGAAGCTCTGCCCTTGGCCTGTAGCTCTGACCTAGGCAGGGGCTCTTTCTTCCTTGGAAGGGGAGAGCCGGTCCCGGGGTGATACTGGCTGTCCCAGCATGCAGCCTGCAGCTGGCTCTGTTGGGAGGTGCAGAAAGCTTTCTGCTCACGAGGATGCTTTCTGCAGGCGGGATGACACTTTGCTAACGTGCTGGCGGGTGCCATTGCAGGATTACTTGGAGCTGGGAGCATCCGCTCCCCACACGCGGCTTTCCCTGAGGGACGGCAGCAGGGGTAAGGCCTCGGAGGCCTCGAGTGTGGGCTCCTGGAGCGCCCCCGGTTTCCACCCAGCCTCTGTCTTCAGCTCTGGACCTCTCAGTCTCCTGTCTGGCTCCCAGTCCTCTTTCCTCCTCCCTGTGCCTGGCTGCTGTGTTCTGAGGCCTGCAGCTTCCACCTGGCCCGGCCTTTGTGGCCCAGAGCCTGGGGGGACGGGCCTGCTCTGGGCCTTTCTTTCACCCTTGTCCTGGCTCATGAGTGAAGGCAGATTTCAGAGGAGATTTGCTGTAAATGGGTGGCTCCACTCCCAACCAGATCCATTCAACGTTAAACCGGCATTGCTAAGTGCCCGCTGTGTCCCAGGCCAGGATGTTCCACAGGGAATTTAAAGACGCCTCTGAGTGGGCCTCACCCTCGAGGAACATAAGAGAGGAGGTAAGACACAATATCGAGAACAGGAACACGGTGGTAGGGGGGGTTATACACGCCCCATGAGGAAGCAGAATAACTCTTTTAAGGACCTCCTCTGTGCTCGATGCTTTCCTACGCACAAATTCATCAGATCCTCCTAAGAAGGCTGAGAGATTATCAGTCTCCGGATTTGCTCCGCCTGCTCTGAGCCTGGGAGCCACACCTGCGTGGACCGCATACACTAGGCTCTTGGGACTCCGGCTTCCGGCTGGTGGTGGGTGCAGACGGCAGGAGCCGTAAGGGCAGGTGGAAAGAGAGGGCCAGGGACTTCCGTAGTGCCCCCTGCCCCCAGGTCAGAGGTGTGTCCTCCACGAAAGGCTCTGTTCCTGTTCTGAGGCTTCTGCAGCCAGGTGACAGCTCTGGCTGTCTCCAGGTCGCTCACACCTGTTCCTGCTCCAGGAGTTTCACCACCTCTGCGGTTTCCTGTAACTGTGTCCCCATCTTGGTGAAAGGTCCCTTCCAGGGTCAGCTTCGTGGACAGTGGCACTGGGCCCTGCGCTTGGAAGGGCCCCACCCTTGGTCGAATGCTCCACTGTCGTCCGTCATCTTGAAATTCTTAATACTTTTTGAAGGAGGGCCCGCCTTTCCATTTTGCCCCGGGTCCTTAGTTAAGCTCTCCTGGTCAGTGGAGCATGCCACCCACTTCCTGCCAGGGCCACTTTCCGTCAGGCAAACGGAGTTTGAAGGAAGCTCCATAACTTGCCTGAGGCCACTCAGCTCCTGAGCAGCAGAGCTGGGATTTGAACCCAGGGCCTCTGCCTCCGTAGCCCACGCTCTTTTCAGCTCCAGGAGCCCAGAGGATACGCCTGCCATGGAGATCTGCAGTATTTTGCATATACACTGATTGCTTCTCCTTTGATGAAAAAGTCACGAGGCTTCCCGGGGCCTCTAGTTCTCCGCTCGTGGTTCGTGATTCGGGTTGTTTTTCTGATTGTCTCCGCCCAGCCTGGTTCAGAGCCGCCAGGCTGATGCAGGGCTCATCAATCGCTAATGCAGCCCCCCTGACCTCCTGTGGTGGAGACCACCCCCTCCGCCCCGCCCCCTGCACTGGGCTCCTGCCCAGCCCCTGCCCACCACCTGCTGCTCCCAGCAGAGACCCCCACTCTCGGGCTGCAGCCTCAAAGTTCTGGCCCTGACATGACAGATGGGGAACGTAAATGTGGAAGGGGCTTAACGCTCTCGTGCAGCTGCCTCTGATTTTATTTTGAAGGAAAGGAGAAGGAAAGGGGGCACCAGGAGGCAGGAGAAATTTCCCCTGACGGAGAGGAGCGGAGAGGAGCGGCGGATCAAGATAAATGGAGGCTCCTTTCGGATACTTGTTCAGACCACCAGACTCTGTTTTCCTGGCAGACAGATCCCTGCCTGGGGGCCATGGGGCAGGTTGCGGAAGCAGGACCCTCGGTGCCGCTGCTAATCGGATACCTGTCGAAGGCTGGGGGTCTGGAAGGGAGGGTTTCACATTCCCTCTCTATCTTTGGTCTTGGTCTTTCTGGCCAACACAGTCCCTTTGGAGCCCACTGGACCCTAAAGGGGAGGGGCATCAACTCTAGAAGCAGACAAGTCAGGTCCAATTGCTCACTCATTTCTTGCAGCCCTGTAAGTACCATACTGAGTCAAACCAGAGGGTCCTGCTTTCACGGAGGGAGCTTGCACACTGTCTCTACTGTTCCCTTGCTGGGTGACCTTGAGCATGCTCTCCAACCTCTCAGAGCTTCATTGAACTCCTAGGGACACAGGGAAACTCACACGGATTCTCAGCATAGATTTGAGCCTCAGAGTTTGTGCAGATAAAGCGGGTCACCCGAGATCTGGCACATGATGAAAACTCCCAATATCCTAAGGGCTATTGTTATTTGGTGACTGTGGGAGCGAGATGGCTCAGACAGGGGAGGGTGCAAGGATGTCCCCAAGCCTTGCCCTGTTTATCAAGGCCCAGTGACTGGGGATGGTGGAGGTGGGAGGCCGGAGGTGCCCCGCCCCCAGGAAACACAATTCAAAGAAAAACACCCCAGAGTCTCTGAGTCTCGGCAGCGTCGTCTTCCAGGTTCGCAGCTCCAGGGGGCACCCCGCTCTCCTTCCTCCCTCGTTATTTAAAGTCGGAGGGGTGTATAAATCAACCAAAATAATTCACGAGAATCATTAGCGACTCCGAGGCGGCATCTTTTACCGGCAGCATTAAATTAAAAACAGCGCCAAACTGCAGCTTTTTAAAACACATCAGCTCCGTTTCCTCCCTCCTGCCTGCTGTAATCGAAGGCTGCTGGGATCTAATGAAATGAAATTAGCATCTCCAATCCCCCTCTGGCTACCGGTTACATGAAAATGTGTCTTTGCGGTGGGGAGCTGAAGGAGGAATGTCAGAATTGCAAGAGGGTGCCTCCCCTCTCTCCCAGCCCCCTCCTTTTGTGCCACCCACCTGCTTGCACTTCCAGTGCAGCTGAGCTGCGGGGGATGCGGTGGCGTGGGGCAGAGGGGCAGAGGGGCCTGCGAGGGGCAATGGGTTCTGTTTGCTCATTTTGCCTTCCAGTATCTGCAGAGACGGGGCCCAGCTCCGCGATGCTCATAGTGGCCAGCTCCATCATGGTTCCCGTGACAACCACACAGCAGGACTGTGTCCATCCAAACCCGCCATTCACTGCCCCACCCCTGCCTGCAGCCGGGTGCCCCGAGATCAAATCCCTAAACATTCAGCTGGCTGGGCAAGCAGCCCAGCAACTTTGTGGGTGGGGCTGTCCTCTTTCTCCTAAAGGCTGGATAGGTCCTTTGTCGTGCCCCCGGGCGGCTCCACAGCCCCTTTTAGGGCCTCCCGACCCGACCGGGGTGCTGTAGCCTTTGGGGGAGCAGCTCTGTATAGGTGAGGGACTCCCTGTGCACTGCACGAAGCTTTGCTTCTGCCCGCTCAGTGCAGGAGCGCCCTCCCCGATCAATGCAAGAAGGAAAAAGGCCCCACAGCTTCACGCGCCCAGGGGTGTGGTGCCACCCTAGTTGAGAACCACGGACCCCCCTCCCGCTCTCAGCCACCCTCTCCTCAACGCTGGTTTTTCAGAAACAAGAGCTGATCATTTCAATCCTCTCCTTAGAAACCTTCGCTGACTCCCAGAGTTGTGATTCCGTCTCACTGTCACTGCATGAGGCTGTGTCTGTGCTGGCAGGGGGCTGGGGGCAGGGGTAGGAGGGGAACGTGGGCTGTGCTTTCTCTGGTGAAGTTCTAACTCTTTAGCTCGGCACTGGCCCTGCCCAAGCCATTTGCTCTGCTCCCCTGGGCTGAGCCACACGCTCCACTTAACTGTCCCCGCTCTCCCAGCTGCCAAGCTCTGCGTGTCCATTTGCCTGTCAAACCCCACCTGTGGTGTGAGCTGTGGTGACAGGAATCATGGCGTGGCACTAGGCGTGCCTAGACATTCTGCCTGGCTTTGCCCGACTTCAGAGGCAAAGCTGAGACTCGCAGAGACATTATGCTCAGGCGGAGAGGGGTGGCTCTTCCCACCCCCGAGTCTATACTCTGGAACCTTCTTAAAGTTTCTCCTTCATTCCTTCATTCATTCATGCGTCTGTGCTCTGAGTCTCCCCCTAGTGCAGTTGGCAAAGCAGGAGGGTTAAGGCCACGTGTTGGGGTCGGAGTCAGTGGGATAGATGCCTTAGTCCGTGGCCCTTCAGCAGGACGGTTATAAGGCACAGACCACCTGGTCCTGCAGGGGCCCCGGTGGGGTGGAGCCCAGGTGCCCACGGTGGGAAAGCCTGAGAACATCGCCTCTCTCCCCTTCCAGTCTCACTCTCCCTGCCTCTCACGCCTGCTTCTGGGGCTCGCCTCCCAAATAACTATCTGCACCCAGTCCTCATCTCAGACTCTGCTTCCAGGGGGACCCAAACTGAGGCCAACACCTACGGCTTGTGTGGGATGCAGAGAAAGAGGACATGGCACTCGCTGTAGGATAGAGACTGGGCACTGTGTCCTCCAGCATCCGTTTCACCCTCACGCCCAGCCCCCACTCCATGTGGACAGAGCACACCCCGGAGCTGGATCACATGCCTGCCCCATGCTGGCCTGCCCGAGGACAGAGCGGGAGACCAGCTCCACCTGGCCCTCCAGCTTCCTGCAGACAGCCAGCTTCCCTGCAGAGCGGGAGAGTGTGAGCTGTCTGGGGAGGTGGGAGTGATGGTGGGGAAGGCAGGACCAGAGCCTGCTGCTGAGGGGAGCAGGCCCTCCTATGGTGCAGAGTGGAGTCACCAGGGGCCAGAGGGGTGGGGACACTGCACAGATTCTCTGAGTTTGCCTGGAGGAGCCGAGCACCAGGTTGGAGGGTAACTGTTCTGATCAGGAGCAGCTGGTGGCACAGGGCGTGGCCTGATCAGCAGGCTGGACCCCTGGGGGCTTGACCAAGGTGGGGGTGCTCCCCGCCTGCTGGACCAACCAGACCATCCGTATCTTGGCTTATCCACCTGTGCATTTGCTACTTACCCTTGTACAACTCTCTGCAGGGGATTGTGGATGAGACCCCCCAGAATCAAAAGCAGAAAACATTCCAGATGGGCTGACCTAGGCCACTCGGGCCCTCCCTGGAGAAGTGTGGCAGAGCCCCCTGTGTCTTTGGGGTAGTTGAATGATAGTGAGGAGGGGCAGAGAGAATGACAGCTGAACTTGGTGGCGGGGCAGGGGGAGTGGGGGCTTTTATCCCTGTCTCAGATTATTTCTGATTGTAAATGTCCTTACTCCTGGCTTGCCAGCTCTCGGCTCAGCCTCTTCCCCAACAAGCAGCCATCTCCCCCACCCCCCTGCCCTGCCTCGCCCCACCTCCACCCCAGTCCAGACCTGCCTGGAGACCTGGATGGCAACCATATGTTGAGGATGCTTGATTGCTGCTGTTGTGAGCCAGAAGGGCTGTTTGCGAAAGGGTACTCAGTCAAAGCTGTGTTTATATACACAAGGGCCGGCGTCTTTTTATTATGCGTAATTATACACTTCTTAATGTACAGGCATTGCGAGCCATTTTTCCTTCCCTGGTGAAGTCGCAGCCTGGGCGGGTGCGTGTTTGGGGCGGGTGGGGGCCGGGAGACGGCTGCCCTTCTCCTTGACTCGGTGAGCTCTGAGCCCAGAGCACCCCGGGCCGTGATGGATGAGCGCCCGCCTCTCTAGCTGGAGAGAACTGTTTCTTCCGGGGGCCGGGGAGATGAGCCTCGGCAATGCCGGCCCGGCAATGTTGCCGATCGCCTGGTTAAGCCCCATCTCTCTCCCTCTTTGTCTCTGAGCCGCAGCCTCAGATGCGCGGTCCTGCCCTCGTCCTGAAAGGAAAACCTTAGGGCCGCCCTGCACAGTGCTTTCAAGAGTCGATGCCCAGCCCTTCTCCTCTTCTCTCTAAACTTCACAAACGTGACTCCAAAGCCTGGGACGGTAATTTACTAGTCCCCTGTCGTTAGAGTTCAGGTGAATCTTTTGACAATAATAATAATAAAGCTTTGTGTTTGTATAGAAACAGCGATGAGGAGCAAGGCCTCCAGGGTCAGGAGACCTGGGTTCAAATCCAGACTCCACCCTGTTTTAGCTGTGTGACCTTGGGCTTGCCATTTACCTCTCTGAGTCACGGTTTCCTCATCTGTAAAATGGGAAGAATATTAGTTCCTCCACCATGTAGAAGGTCTGGCACATGGAAAATGCTTTGTAAATGACCATTTTGCCTTCGGCCCTGATGTCCCACACTCTGCTCACACACAGAGTGAATATTCACCAGAGGGTTGCTGAGATGAGGAACGGACGAGCAGCACTGGGTTTGGAATCGAGTGTCTTTTGTTTACCAACCGTGAGGCCAGGCAGTTACTGGACCTCTGAGCTTCTTCGGCTGTGAAGCAGTGGAGTGATGGCCTTGCCCCACAGGCTTGTGCAGGGGGAGTAATTGAGGAAGGTTGAGATAGAACAGCGAAGTGTTGAGTGTGGCCCTCGATGCCAGTCCACGCCTGGATTCATCAGTGGTGGATATTCCAGTAAGCAGTAGTTTATTATTTAAAAGTGTTCTTAGTTCCACCATCCCGCCTGATTTTCAAAATGACCTGTGGCCTGGGCAGGCCTGTGACCAGCCTCTATTTCACAAATAAGAAAACGGAGTCTCAGAAAGGTCAGGTGACTTGCCTGAGCTTGCACAGCAGGCCAGCCGCAGAGCCGGAACCCCACACCCTAGGCCACGGTTAATAAACCGTTTGTCATTTTAATTCCAACACTCCAAACCCAGTGTTGCTCGTTCGTTCCTCGTCTCAGCAACTCTCTGGTGAATATTCACTGTGTGTGAGCAGAGTGTGGGGCATCAGGGCTGAAGCCAAAATGGTTTGATCCTTTGAGAATGTCCCCAAACTTTTAAATGTAGGAGATGCTGGAGTTCTGGAGTGTTATGTAAATTCTCTTTCCTCCAGGAAGCCCTCTTGGGATGAAGTTATCAGCCCGCTCTTGAGAGCGCTTTTTTCCTGGGCCTCCTACTCCAGGGGGGAGGGACTTGGGAAGACAGAGGAAAAGCAGGGATTGCCAGGCTGTCACTGAGCTGGAATTCACCCGGGAAGAAGTAGGCAGACCCCCGTGTTGGGGGCAGGACACGTTCCCACACGCCTGCTTGGGACCCAGGGCTTGGGACCCAGCGTGGCCAGGTGTCCTGTACATACACGACATGTCCTGTGTTAATGATTTTGTCCTGTGACCCATATGGACCCTATCAGAACACCCTAAATATGTCCTATATTCAGTTTTTTCACCAAAACATTATAAAAGGTAGGCAGTTAGAGCTATTTTTCAAATTTTCCTGGGTATCCTGTATTTTTATTTGCTAAATCTGGCAACTCTAAGCATGGTGACTTCCATGAGTGGGGGTAGCTTTGGGGGGGCTTCGGGCTCTCCCAGCTCCCCTCCACAGGGCCAGGGACCAGCCTTCCTTCTGGTCTCTCCACGACTGGGGCAGGACCTAGCAGGGCTCCGAAGCGAGGGAGATGCCAGGCACCATGGACATAGCCTGGAAGAGCCTGTGAATTGACGGTAAAGGCTCCGTCCTCTGTAATAGAGTTACCACCTGAAGCGCACCCCTCCCCCTTGTAGGTGCAATGAGTCCCAAGCACTTTTCTCTGGATTTGTTTCAGGGACATTGGAGGCCCCCATTACTTCTCTCCCCTTCCCACTGCCGGCTGTCCCCCAGAATGTAGAGCCAGGGTGCCATCTTCCCTCTCGCTTCCATGACTCCAGTGCCTGAGTTACGGAGCCGTTATACCTGGAAGAGTTCTTCATTCGACCTCAGGCAACAAAATCCAGGAGCTGCAGACCCAGCTTCCTTCTGCAACTGGGCAGTTCCTACCCTGGACGTGCAGGGGCCACTGGACTCCCCATTCGTTTAGCTCCTTTGTGGGCTGGCTCTGCCACTAGTGGCTAAATGACCTTGGGTGAGACCTCAACCTCTCTGAAATTTATTTTCCAAATGTGTAAAATAAGGTAGGGGGGCTCTCTAAGTCCTCACGTTTTGCCATTTCCTTAGCCAGTCTGGAGATGCCCCCGCTCCCCAACATTACAGAGTTAAGAGGCCACGGCCAAGCCCAAGGGGCTGTCCTCCTCCTCCTGCTCACGTCCCAAACCTTGACCCCACCTTGCCATGCAAAGCCAGCCACTCACAACAGGGGCGGGAGGTGGGAAATTGGCAAAGTTGCCAGAAGCCAGCGAAGGACAGCTGTGGACTGAGAGTCTCTCATTCAAGGAACAAAGTGCGTTAGGAATCGATTTCCCCCTCCTGTTTACTGTGGTTTCCCCCCACTGGTGCAGGGAAGAAAGGCTTTGCATCAAGATTAGCTGTTCCGTGGCGAGACTGCAATTTGCCCAATGTGTTTGTTATTACCGGAGCCCAAGCACCATCCACAGTCCCTTGCCCTTGCTTTTCATTTCCCTGTTTCCTTTCTCCTTTAGACAAACAGGGTCTGCAGGGAGATGGATTCTCCCTGGGTTTTGGGTTTGGAGCTCTGCTAAGGTCTTGGGAAAGGGCCACACTTGCCGGCAGGTCTGCTGTCTCGAGCAGGTGCTGAGGCTTCTGTCGCTCCAGAAGGACACTTTTTGGACCAAGGATGTGGGCCTCCTGGCCAGGAGTCTAGGTGGATGAAAGCATCAGCAGGACCTCCCCAGGTTTGGGGAGAGGAGACCTGTTCATGCACAGGTGGGCCGGGGCGGGGGAAGGGAGAGCAGGCGGCTTTGATAAGGATGAAACAAAATGAATGTGTTTTCAAACTTTTCCCCAGGCCCCAGCAGGATTCTGCAAAACTGTAATCCCATTTTGTAAATAGACGGAATTGTCTCTCTCTCTCTTTTTTTTAACCCACTGGAGATGCAAGGCCAGCTACTGTCTCTCCTCTCTGTCTCTCTCAATACAAATGACAAAATGGGAAGGGAAGCTGCCCGTTTGTCCCGATGAGCGATGCGGTAAGTGAGGTGCAGGGCGGTGTCGGTCCCAGAGGCCTGTTCTCTTGGTCTCTGAAGCTTGGGCCAGTCAAAGCCAAACCAGTGGTCAGTTCATTCAATTCAGAAATAGACTCCACAGATGAACTGGGACAATCTGAAGCAGACAGGAGAACTGACAGCTCCCCAGAATCCTTCCTGAGTCTTTCCTTTTATAACCAGGGGTCTGGGCTGGTGTCCTTGGGACTGAGGCTGGGAGCCCCCACAATCATTGTGTTTCAAAGTTGCAAGGAACCTCAGCAAAGCAACTGGGAGCAGAGTCTTAATGAAACTCCACCAAGCGGACTAGCATCATCCCGGATCAATGGGGCGCAGAAGGAGTTTAAACAGGGTGGTGCGATATGATCAGATGTGTGTCTTGGATGTCATTGGTGGCCCCATGGGGGTGGGGATGGGTGGCCAAGACTGCAGGAAGGAAGGCCAGGTGGCGGCACTGCAAGCACCTGGCTCAGAGTGATGGTGGCGGCCTCAACATGTATAGCCGGAGAGCTGGGCGTGGATTTTAGACCTGGGGTGGCAAGCCATGGCTTGGAGGTATCTGGCCTGGGCACTGGGTGGGTGATGGTGCACCCACTATGGCAGGAAATGCAGGGGAGGGGCCAATGTGATGAGTGGAACTTGACACATTCTGAGTTTGAAGTCCCTGGAACTCAGGTGAAAGGTCTGGGCCAAGCAAGGCATCTGGTGAATTTTATGATATTTAAATTATACCTCAATAAAGTTTTTTGTTTTTTTTAAGGCAACTAGGAAGGAGCAGCCAGAGGGTTAAAGAACAGGAGTGCCCAGCATGACAAGAAGCAGGAAGGGAGAAGGTATTAGTCAGGGTTCTCCAGAGAAGCAGGACCAAGAGGATGTACGTAGACGGACCTAAGGGGAGGTTTATAGGGATTGGTTCATGCAGTTATGGAGGACGAGAAGTCCCACAGTCTGCCATCTGCCAGCTGGAGACTAGGAAAGCCGGTGGTGTAATTCAGTCCCAGTCTGACGGCCCAAGAACCAGAAGCTCCGAAGTCTCAGGGCGGGAGAAGATGGACGTCCCAGCTCCCGCAGAGAGAGAGTAACTCACCCTTCCTCCCTCTTTTGTTTCATTTGGGTCTTCAGTGGGTGGGATGATGCCCGGCCATGCTGCCGACGGCAGATCGCCATACTCAGTCTGCCGAATCAAATGCTAATCCCTTCCAGACACACCCTCACAGAAACACCCAGAAATAATGTTTCGCCAGCTCTCTGGGCATCCCGCAACCCAGTCAAGTGGACACATGAAATTGACCATCACAGAGAGAATGTCAAGAGAGCTGACGGCGTCCACTTCTCTGAAGAGGAGTTGAACAAGGTCCCGAGGGCCGAAAAGGTTCCAGTGTACTCAGCACCAAGCAGCCACCTCCACCCTCGGTGCGAGCAGGTCCGATGGCCAGGTGGGAGCAGGACCCTGGTCACCGTAGGTTGGGCATGAATGGGGTCTTCTGGTGTGGATTCTTCAGGCAGGTTAGACCTCCGCATCCTCCTGGCCCTCGAAGTTGGAGGTCAAGAAAGCAGAAGTGAATTATTGGTGTTCAATAATTCACCAATTATTAGGGACACCAGCTGGCTGGAGTTTGGGGACCCTCAGGACGAAGAGTGGAGAACAGTAGCAGGTACAACGTGCTATCTTAAAACGCCAACATAATTTACAGAACAATGACCATCATCCCACAGAGAGAGCTCATGACCGGCCTCCCGGCGTGCTACCTGCAGCCGTCGCCCCTGGCAGCCCCACATGCCCGGGTAGGAAGGGAGAGCTGGCGACGGGCTGGTGCTTCCTCAGGGGGCCTTGCAGGGCAGAGGAGGTGCTGCCACACAGCGCAAGCAGCTGCTGGGGACACAGTGTTAGCAGGCTCCCTCTCGAGTCTCTTCCTTTCCCTCTCCACTCTGTGAAGCTCCAGGGTTGTTCCTGAGCTTCTGCAATGACCTTGATGTTGGGGATAATCTGCAGCTGGAAGGGAGAAGTTTCTGGGAAACTAGTGTTAAGGAGCCAGGGGGAGCCACTGGGCTGTGGGGATGCCCTGGGAGGGGTGGCTCATCCACAGTCTCTGGAGGGCTGGTGGCCGAGGCTCTCCAGGTCCCACTGCCCAGGGCACCCCAGGGGCCACCTGGGACTCAGGCAGGGCCTGAGGGGAGGGGGCAGTCCGACTCCCTGAAATCCAGTTCACCCCACGGCCAGGACGCCAAGTGGTCCATTTGCTGAATTTACTTGCTGCCGTCAACTCTTCGGGTTTGGTTGACTGGTGTACATTTTGTCTTCATAACGGCGTTTGAAGGCATTGACCTACAGCCCATAAGAGGTTCTTGAGGTTGTCAGGCCCGGAGGCCCATTCGGGCTATTTTCTGTAATGGAGTTTATGGACAAATGAGGCAACATGAAGGCACCTCTTAGGGCTCAGAAGCACCCAGACGGTCAGATGTCAGGGAAAGAATAGGAAGAGAAATACAGCCTGCATCGTGGAGACTGGGCTGGGGGTCCCTCCGGATCATGGCAGCTCTGGGAGCCATGTGGCCTCCCCACCCAGTAGCTAGGTTGTCCTCGGTCCCTATTAAGGAGTGACCGTGCATGTCTACAGCAGCCGCACAAGACGCACACAGGACGGCAACCCTCTCTCATCTTGTTGCATCCCCAGAGCCAGGCATACGGCAGGTGCTTAAGGATGTTGGGTGAAGGAGTGGATAAGCAGGGAAGTGGTCTGCACAGTTGTTGGCTGTGGCAGGACTGGAACCCCGGTCCCTGACTCCCGGCTTAGTGCTCTCACACCAGGTAAGCTCCTTGCCCAGCAAATCTGTGCTTGCCCAGCTTTGCGCTGGACTTCCCCACCGACAAAGGGGTGTGTGCCTGGGACATGGAGCAAGTCCTATCATTGACACTCTTGCAGAAAGGAATGAAAAGAAGGCAGCGGCCAGCAGTGGCCTGAGACTCATGCCCCAGGACATGGCCTTGGTGCTGTGGCCAGTCTTTCCAGGGCCTTCTGCCTGCCACCAGCCCCTCTGCCCTGCACCTGCTCCTCCCTCCCCCTGGTTCTTCCCTTCCCTTGCCATTCCCTCCTTTGTCTCCATTTTCCTTCCCCCTCCACAGTGACACCAAAAGCAAAGAGAGGGCGCCTCCTACAGGAAGCATCATCTTCAGAGCTGAGAGGGAACAGCTGTAAGGGCGTGAGTGGGGCTCGCAAGAATTCCATTCAGCCTCACTTACTGGGTGCCCTTGCTGTGCCAGGCACCCCACCAAGTGCTTTACGAACCCTGTGTGGAAGGTACTATTAATCCCCTATTTTACAGATAAGAAAATGAGGCACAGAGTGGTTATGTGACTTGTCCAAAGACACACAGCTGATAAGTGGGGGAGTTGATTTGAACCCATTTGTCTGACCAAAAGTTCCCTCTTAAAACCCATTATTCTCTGCTTGGGAGCCAAGCGATTACTTCTCACCTCTGCATGGTGGGCTTAGGGACGGGAGACGTCAATCTCCGGCCCCCCACTTAGATTCTGTAGGGAAATATACACCCTTTCTCCCCCCAAGTGGACTGTCCCCTGATGGCAGCTGCTATCTGTTTCCTTTTAGGGAAGAAGCAGCCCCTCTTGACTCCTGGCACCCCTCGCCCTGCCTTCCCTTCCCTTCCGCTCCCAGCCTTGCCGTGTTACGGTTCAGACTTGTTCTTCTGTGCATAACCCAGGCTACCTCCCCGCTGGGTCCTTCCCCTGCTGTCCAGGGTAAGTTCAGTTTCAGATCTGCTGGCTGCATGCGTTCTGGGGCAACTTGCCCACCTTCTTCTGCAAAGCCTCCCTGAGTCCCAGCAGGGGACAGGTGGGGGCAGCCAGCGCCAGTGACCCTGGAGGCCCCATTCCCCTCCCTGCCCAGCCTAAGCCCCTTAGAGTTGACTGGGTTCGTCCAGCATGCCAGGCATCTCTGGAAAAGTACCAAGAGCATACCCCACCTCCACCCCACCCCCACCCCTGGGGATGCCTGCCCACGATGGCACTGCTGGTTGTCAGTTCTTCTCTTGGGAAGGGGAGCTGGCCTTTCCCGTTGGGAAGCTGGCACCTCGTGAGCCCTGATACCCTCCCCACCCATCACCAGATAGTGGGAGATCATTTCTGGTGGGAGGAAGCAGCGCGGGGCCTTCTGTGCACTGGAGTTGTTGCCGCGTAACTGCAACAAAAGGAAATGTAGGACAACAGCCCTTCTGGCTCGCTGCTCCTGCTGTTGACAGCAGCACCAGCCAGAAAACACTTGCTAATGGCCTTCTCCCAATCGCCTTCTAGATAATGATAAATAATGTGTATTTTTAGTTTGGAATTGGATTTCATCTCTCCATTTCTGGTGCGTTTCAGGTGGTTTTTTTTTTTTTTTTCCTTCTCCCTTGGGTCTGAAAACTAGACATTTGTACATTTACTGTGTGTGTATATTCCCTGCCAGAAATTGACATATGGAATCATTAATTCCTCCACACTTGTTCTCACCCCTAAACACTCACCTGGCCCAGGAGGGGCGCTACGTCCAAGAGGGCTCCTCTGAAGGAGTCCTGCAGACCAAGCAACAGGTGTGTCCTGGAGGCAGAGTACTGGTCCCCATTGATGATCGCTGGTTCCTGCACTCAGGGTTGCCCCAGGGCCCCACCCCCAGAATTTCTGACCCAGTAGGTCCGGGATAGAACACAAGAGAACCTCTGCCTTGACCCCTTGCTGCTCAAAGTGTGGTCCTGGGACCAGCAGCACCAGCATCACCTGGGAGCTTGTTAGAGATCTAGACTCTTGGGCTCCCCCCACGAGGTCTAATCAAAATTTGCATTTTAACGAGATGATTTGAATGCGCTTTACAGTTTGGGAAGCACCGGGCTGGATGATTTCTCAAGGCTCCCTTCAGCCCAGCGGCTTTGATCTTGGCCGTCCGTTAGAATAACCTGGGGAGCTTTTGAACCATCCCCCAGCCCAGGCTGTGCCCCAGACCAATAAAGCCGGCACCTCTGGGGGTGAGGCCCTGGCATCTGTGTGTTTTAAAAGCTCCTCGAGAGATGTCAGCGTGCAGCCACATCGGAGAAGCCCTGTTCCAGTTGGAGGAATCAAGTCAGCAAGACGCCTCCCCCAGCCCCGGCCTTGGGTGAAGAAGGGGTCAGTTGTTCTTTCCTCCGTGGTCGCTCACCCGTACCCACTTCTCTGGCCCAGAGAGAGCTCAGCTTTGCTGGCCCAGGGTCGTCCGTCTTCCTGGTCTGCCTTCCACGGGCTACAGGAGTGCATCCTTCTCTCCCAGCTGACCTCGATGAGCCCCAGCTCCCTTGGATAGCCCCATCCGTGTCCTGGGGCCCCCCGTAGCTCAGCCCAGGCTGCTCTCGTTCCCCAGGAGCATCCCAGCAGGAGTGAGAGCCCAAGGAGGCTTTGCTGACTTCCGGTGACCTTGACTTCTCGCCCTCCCCGCTTGGATGGGGAAGCGTCTGCACTGCTCAGTCTGTCTTTGCCGCTCCAGAGCCGGCCTTTAAAATGACCTGCTTCATCCTTGGCTGCAGTCAGAGTCCGAGAGGCCGAGAAGTGAAGTGCTGCATTTCCACTTTTCATGACAGCGCCGAATGGAGTGATGCGCCCCCGCTCGCGCCCCCATCCCTCAATGTCCCAGGGAGCGGTGGGCACCCCTGCCCCTCTCTGCCCCCACAGCTCCTGCCTGCACTTTGCTGGCTGCCACCAAAGCCCATGTTACCTAGATGGATTGACTTGTTGGGGAGAGTATTTATTTTAAGAGGCATTTCACCTCGGGTTTTGATGTGCTTGGCTTATTACCCATAAATATCAACTAACAGAAAAGGGGTGGCCTCTGGCAGTGGATGTTTTGGAGGGAGACTGAGAGCTGACATATTCCCAGGAGAGAATCAGTGACAGGTCACACAATTGGCCTCTACTGAGCCATCCAAATTCGTCCTGAAGCCCTACTGTGTGCAGGCGCGGAGTCAGTGCTGGGCTGCGACAGTGCGTCACACATAGTCTGTGCCCTTGAGGATCTGAGTCTAGCTGAGCAGACGGGTACAATGGGGCACATGAGAGTGTGCAGAGGGGGCGTGGTTAAGGACCCAGGTGGGCAGGGGACTTTACGGAGGGCACCTTTAGAGAAGGTGTTGTTGAGTGAGTGGAAGAACGGAAGGGCATCCCAGGAGGGGAGCAGTGTGAGCAGAGGCGTGGGGGCCTGCTTGAGAACCAGACCGGTAAGGAGCCTGCAGGGGAGGGTTTGGGGATGAAGAGGTGGGCTGAGGGCAGGGGGAGAAAATGCCCCTGATGATACATGATTAGGGGCTTTGACTTCTGGGTTTTCCAGACCTCCATCATGCGAGGAAGGAGACAGAGATGGCCTAAGGACACACAGCTCATGTGGCAGTCTCAGGATTCGAAGGCAGGTAGTGTGACATGGACACCTCAGCCTGTGCTTTTTTATCACAGGATGCCGCTCCTGACCGCTGGTGTGGTTTAGAGATGATGGCCTGTTTCTCTCTCTCCTTCTTTGCTTCCCTGGGAACTGAAATTTCCTCCAGAGGGCTTAGACATAGGACAGAGTCTTGTCTACCCGGACAGTCAGGCTGACGTGATCCTGTCTGCAGGGGAGTGGAGTGGAGTGGACGGTCTCTGAGACCTTTCCAGAGAGGAGGGGGCTCCAGCCAGGCGGCTCCCATGCCCCCATGGGGAGCCTGGGGCTGCTCTCAGGAAGGCTGTTGCAGGAGGCAGTATGGTGATTACGATCTGGGCCTTCAAAGGGACTACGGGTCAGGGAGTGTGGGTGTGTGTAAGTGTGAGTGTGTAAATGATGCTGTGTGTGTGAGAGTGTGAGTATGGGTGAGTGTGTGTGTCTCTGTGTGTGTGAGAGCGTGCATGAGTGTGTGTGTCTGTGTCCGTGTGTGTAGGGAGTAACAGTGAGACCTCCTGCTCTCGAGTCAAGAATCCCACTTAGCTCCATCCTCCGAGGCCGGGGCAAGCCACCACTGCGTCCAGCTCCAGACCGACCCTTCTGCCTATTTAAGGCAGAACCACCTGTCCCGTGTGTCAGCAAGGCCTTTCTGGAGGGAATGCCACCCTGACCGTCAGCCCACAGGACTTTCCCTTCTCTTTGCTCCAAGCTGCTCCTCTACCACCTTCCCAACCCCCTGATCCTTAATGCTTTCCCTACCCTCCCAGAGGCGAATCCAGACCCAGATATGGGTATCCATGAAGGAACTTCACTCTTCCTGAGCCTCTAGGGACAGGCGTGTGACCCATTGGCAGGACGGATTGGTCCAAGGTGTGACCAATCAAAGTCCTTCCTTGGAATCGGTCCACGGATCCTGAGTGAAGGCAACTTTTCTCGCTCAGGATGCTACAGTGGGAAGCTGTGAATGTGTGGTGGCTGGTAGCCATCTTCACTAGTGTGTAAGAGAGGGCCTGTCTGCAACAGAGACAAGCAGAGAGGAAAATCAGGTGAGATGGGTGGGAGAGGAGACGGATGCAGATGAAGACATAGATGGAAATAGAGCATACTGGTCCTGAAGTCCTGGTTCCTACAGTCTTTCCTTTCATTCTGTGAGCTATCCCAGAATCCTCCCAGTTACCAGAGCCAGTAAATTCCCCTTTGCTAAAGCTACCTGAGTTCAGTTTCTGTCACTCGCAAACTAAAGAGTTCTGAGTGACACACTGGCCTTCACGGGCCGTGTCCCAGCCCACCTGCTTGGCCCTATTCTCTCGAGCAGTGGGGGCTGTGCTAAATATCCTGCTATTCTCCTCTCTCCTCCATCTGCAAGATGAGACTCAAACATCTCCTTTTCAAGCACCGCTTTCCCTCTCCCCTCCCCACGCTGCTCGCTGATATAGCACACGGGCTTTGCCTTTCTCCCTGCTACGGAAATGAAGTAGCATACTTAGAGAAGTTTCTAGATGCTTGGGCATGAAAAGGGTTGAGAATCCCTGGGTGAAGACGTAACTCAGGTTATCTTGGTCACTCTGACATTTAGGACCAAGGGGGCAGGACCAAGGGAGACAGAAGGAGTGTGGCCTTCTGGACCATGGACTCTGTTCCTGATGGGAAAGCCCCGTCATCTACAACACCACCCCCCACTCCCACGTTTACACCCTGTCATCATTTGTAGGTATCGGTTGGTTTACTATCTTTATTATTTTTTCCAAAATGGAAATATTTGGGATTTTCTCCTCTTTATAAAAGTAATTCACAGTCATGATAATATAGTAAAAGGAAACCAAGTAACATAAAGGGGAAAATTCCCTGACTTTAGTGGGAGCCCGTGGTGTCATTAACTGGTTACTAGGCAGCCCTTCTCGGTCTACCGTGAGTTTTGTTTCTCACACAAGTCCTCCCAGCAGCTCCGTATTCATCTCTCCTCTTCTGGCCACTCAGCCCCTCCTGTATGCTTGGCCTCTTTTGTCCCCAGACCACGTTCGAGAATTGCAGAATCTTGGCAAGAAAAGGGCAGCTCATCCAACCTTCTGTCCAGTGGAGCCATCTCGGTCACAGCAGCTGACATATGGTGAGCTACTGATGTGTGCCTGCTGCCGAGAGGGGCAGCTCACTACCTTCTGGGGCAGCCCTTCCACGACGGGGCAGCTCTAATTGCTGGAAAGTTCTTCCCTCTGTTTAGCTAAAATCTGGCATGAAGATGCCCTTGGTTGAAGGCCTGCCCTCTGGAGCCCTGCAAAGTCAATCTGTTCCTCTTCCACATGACAGCTTTCACACTGTGCAAGACAGCCAGCAAGCCCCTCGTGGATTCTCTCTTTCTCTGGTTAAACACCCTGATTTCTGAAAAACACATCAGAGGAAGAGCAGCTCAAGAGCCCTCGCTGACCTGGTTTTCTCCTGTTCATGCCCTGCAACGTTCCTCTTAAAGTCTAGACACAGCCAGAGTGAAATTCTCCAGAGGGGCTTGACTCCAGGAGCCAGCCAAGGGGACACGGTGACCCCGTGCACAGACTTGGACTGTGTGTGCATCAGAATGACCAGGAGCATCATGCAGATGCCTGGGCCCATCCCCAGAGATTCTGGGTCAGGAAGGATGAGGTGAGGCCTAGGAATCTCTACGTTTAAGAGGAGCTCCACAACCGAGTCTATTGGCAAGCCATTGTTCTGTAGGAAAATAGAGATGTGCAGGTAAGACGGGCTGGGCATGGCACTGTGAAGCCAACGTATTAGTCAGGATTCATTGGTTTGCAAGAGATAGAAATGCAACTTAACCAGCTTAAGCAAAAGGGGGAGGTATTGGCCCTGGAGCTGCGAGCAATTCTGGAAGAGCAGTAGGAACCTGGCCTTCGGGAACTGGATTAAAGAGTCAGCGCTCTCCCTCCTTCTGCCTCTCATCTTTTGCTTAATTCTGGAGAGGGATCTTTCTGTGTGGTGAGGAACCCGGCCACACGTAGCCCAAATTCATATTCTCCCAGCTTATCAACTTCAGTGGGAAAATGTACATTCTCGTCAGTGTCTTGAAGTTAATTCTAGGGAAGAATTTGTATTGGTCTGACTTGAATCCCCCTTAACCAATCACTATTGCCACAGAGATGGGATATTATGATCGGATCACGGGCCTGCCCCTGCCCCAGGTTGGAGAAGGCTCAGGACACTAGATGAGGAAGAGAGAACCCTGAAGGAAGGGATGCTGAGCGCATGTCCACCACAGCCAAACTACACGGAGGGCTGCTTCGAGTTCTCTTAGGAAAAGAAAGCCCTGTTGCCACGTTTGGATGGAGGCACCGTTCTTTTAGTAATAATGGGATCTTTTAAGGATCTCGTTATGACCACCTGATCAAGAAGATGCTACTGAGATGGAAATAGGAAGAATTATCGGGCAGCAATAACCCTAGTACAATCAGTTATGAAACTTGATTTACGCTGCAGATTCGTGGATCCCATCCGCCTCAGACTGATCTTACTTGTCCCGCTGGCACCAACCTTGTCCTATCCATCAGACTGAAGATGCGTGAAGCCCAGGACCATAAGATACAGCTTCTCTGTTTCTTCTCATACCCATCGTCCAGTATTTGGAGGTTGTTTTCTGGTTATGCATTAAATAGAATGCATGCACTATATTTCATCTCTTTATGTCTGTCTACTTTCTCTAGTTTGTGGTCCCTCAAAAGCAAGGTCTAGATCTAACATGTTTCTGATATCATGGCATAAACTCAACACCATGCCTCAGAGTGGCAGAAATGGCTGGCTGACCAACAAAAATGTGTGTTACTCTTCCATGGTGTAAATCATTGCCGGAAAATAGCTGCCCAGCCAGGCGCCAAATTTTCCAGCCCCTCTTACATCTAGGTAGGACCACATGACTAGTTCTCACCAATGGAATATGAACAGACACGATGCAAGTCCCTTCTGTGCCAAGGTGTTTGGTTAAGCATTGGGGGTGAGACTCCATGTTTTCTTTCTTTTTTCCTCTGCCAGCTGGATGCAGAGAATCCAACAGAGGACCTCCAGGACATCCCAGGGACAGCAGAGTCTTGAGATAAAGGAAACCTAGGTCCCTGAGTCACTACTTGGAGGACAGTCTCTAATTGATCGGCAACATCCACATTCACCTTCATGTCAAGCCACTAAAGGTTTTGAGCCGATTGCTAACATGAACTACTCCAATTACTATATGAGGCAGGCTTAGTTCACGTTCAATGCTGTTCCCCACCCCACCCCCCTTTCTGTGTCAAAATTACCCTAGAGGCCAATTTTTATCTCCATAACAAAGCCAGATTTGCATGTTGACTTTAGCCTGGCTGTCCTGTGCTAGGCTCTGTAGGAAGAGGGGTGCGCCATGGCCAACCACTCTTCCTTCATCCATTTGTTCATTCACTCGTGGGCTCCTTCATTCTTCTGGCCAGGCACAAGGGCAGGGAGCCCAGGGTGAGCAGACAGGGTGACACAGTTCTCCTGTGGGTTTTCTCACCCCGCTCTGTGAGTCAGCAGGTCACCCCTCCCCTGGTGCGGGTGTGGCCGCTGTGCCTCTCAGACCACATTTCCCAGTTTAACGCTGGACACCACGCAGGGTGGGGTGCAGTCAAAAATCAGAAACCACACCAGCTGTTTTAACAGAGAGGGTGTAATAGGAGGACTTGGTTGAATGCGTATTGAAGAATCGCGAAGGATCTGTGATATCGAGGGATCACAGAGGTAGCAATAGCAGGGAGCAGTCACCCATCCCTAGTGCGGGGGGAACAAGGCAAGAGGGTGGAATTATTAGAACTTAGGAGCTTGGTGAGGCCCCACGGAGCTCGGAGCTGAGCTGGGACTCAGAGCTCTCGGGGAGGGGGCAGGCGCTGGCATTTCTGAGAGAGCACAAGACCAGAGGCTGGTTCTGGTAGCGCAGAGAAAGAACACAGCAAACTGGGACCCACTGTTGATAATGAAGCCAGATCCACGGCCAGGGTGAAGAACTGTTGCCAGGGTGACCTGGAGAGGAACAGCAAGCAAAGAGGAAGGAACCAGCGCGGCTCCCTCCTCCTGCCTTCCCACTAGTGCCCCCTGCTGGTAGGAGCTAACTGGGTGCAGCGGGCAAAGCAGAAATGGGGTTCTCAGAGTCCCAGCCCGAGCATCTCACAGCCTACCATGACCAGGCGGGTTCAGAGCCGAGTGACAAGAGCTTACAAAGCAGCATAGACAGTTTTTAGCTTGAATCTTGTGATCTGGTCCTTTTGCTCTGGAGACCCTCTCTGGAGTCTGAGACCCTAGGAGTCAGTCCTTGTCCACAGCCTCCCGGCCGGTTTACAGCTGACATCTTGGCAACACACCTGGACCTGGATTTCCAGGTCCTAGAGAGACTCACAAAGACAGGCTCCAGACAGACCCGCGTGTGGTCCACCCTACAGACGTGCAGGAGGAAATGTGCATCACGAGCCTCTAAGGGCAGGTGCGGAGTGATGCTGGGGTGCAGCAGTGAGCTCAGCTGTGTGGGTCTCTTGACTGGAGGGGCTGCTGGGGAGCTGCAGCTGGTCCCGGAGCCTCCCTGGGAGGGAGCCATCACCTCAGTGTTTGGCTAAGATGGAGAACGCAGGACGGCAACACTTCCACTTATTGCCGTGTGACCTTGAGCGAGCCAATTACCTTCTCCAAGTCTTGATTTTCTCCTCTGTACAGTTCCCTCAGAGGGTTGTCACGCGGAGTAGGGATAACGGATATAAAACACAGTGCCTGGCACACGCTAGACACTTGGTAAGCGGCAGGAATTGTGATTATTCATATGAAGGGGGGACGGCAGAAGCCTACCTTTGTCCTCGAGGCCTGTGAGGTGGCTTCACTCTATGGGAGGGGAGGGGCCCCAGGGAGCAGGAGGGTCGGCAGAGAGAGGGCACGTTGCTGCCTGAGGCCCCTGAGCCCGCCCCAGTCATAAACCCTGCCCAGGGAGGCCTTGGGGGTCCCACCAAGCCCACAGGGGGAAGGCTGCCCCACCCTGACGGGGCTAAAGGATACCGCCTGTCCAAGGGTAGCCTGTCTCCAGCCTGGGGGCCCAGCGGGCGGCTCCTGCGGTGGCCGAGGAGAGGAGCGTGCAGACGCCTGCATCTCCAGACTTCGCCGCAGTGGAAGTTTGGATCAGAGCGAGTGGGTGTAAAGAATGTCAAGCAAGATTCGATTACAATTTTTATTTTGGAAAAACCTTCATCAAAATATGTATATCTAATTAGGACAATTACAGCACAGGAACAAAAAACTGATTAAAAATCAGACACTCCATAAATTACAAGTGTTTTCCTCCAGCTGGGGCACATCTCCGGCTGCTGAGCTGCAAGGCCAATCAATAGCGCTGGCACTCTGGGAGTGGGAGTGGGGAGGTGGTGACTCCCCAGGGCAGGACGGGAGGGGGGTGGGGAGGGTGCTGAGTGCAGGCTGTGGAGGTCCTGTGACCACCCGATCATCGCCCTGGGCACGGAGGCAGCTGGGTCTGCTCAGGGGCAGAAAGAGCTGGCAGTGCCCTGGATGAGCAGGGGTCTGGGGACGTGTGCATGTGCCTGTCCTGGTGTGCATGTGTGCACTTTGCTGAGGAGCAGATCATGTATGTGCACACATGTACGTCAGCATGTGGACATCTGTGCAAACATCTGTATCGCCACAAGAGGATGCAAATGCCTGGGCATAAGCAGAATGTGCAGCAGCATCTGGAGTCTTGTGCCAGAGGTAGGCGCTGTGCAGAGGGAGAGCAGGCAGGTGGCCAGCTGTGCCTGCCCGGGCACTGCCAGCACGCATATCGTGCACAGGGGATGGGCCCAGCATGGCCCCAGGCAGGCAGAGCTGCCCTTTTAAGATATCACAAGATGAGACCATAATGATAAAAACAGCTGCCCTTTACTGAGTGACTACTATGTCCCGGACACTGAGCTAAGCCTATTACATACATTATCTAGTCAAACCTGCTTGGGGACACTAAGAGGTAGGTGTGGTCGACAGAATGACAGCAGCCCCCTGCCCAAGAGGTCCACACTTTAATCCCTGGAGCCTGTGAAGATGTCACCTTCTGTGGCTTAAGGGACTTTGCAGAAGTGATGGAGTTAAGGATCTTGAGACGGAGAGTTTATCCTGGATTAGTTGGGTGGACCCAATGTAATCCCAAGGCTCCTTACAAGTACAAGAGGGGGTCAGAGAAAGAGATATGACAGCAGGAGAATGGTTACAGAGATGCTATGTTGCTGGCTTTGAAGATGGAGGAAAGTGACCATGAGCCACAGATGGGCGTGGCCTCCAGAAGCTGGAAAAGCGAGGCAAAGGATTCACCCCGAGGGGGAGCGAGGCCCTGCTGACACCTTGATTTAGCCCAGCGAAACCCGAAACCCGGGTTGGACTTCTAACCTACAGAACCATAAGATAATAAATTTGGGTTGTTTTAAGCAACTAAATTTGTAATAATTTGTTACAGCAGCACAGAAAACTACTGCAGTAGGTAATGCTATTTTGCCACTATATAGGTGAAGAAATTGGAGCTCAGAGACATCAAGTAACTTACTCAAGCTCACCCAGCCACTAAATGGCAGAGCCACGATTTGAGGCAGTCTGACCCCAGAATCTATGGTGGACTCCCCGACCTGTCCACTGACCTGCACCGTCTGTCTCAGAGCGAATGCGAGGGCCAGGCTCCTCATTTCCAGGCAAGCTTAGAGATGCACCTTCCTAGTGGCCGGCTCAGAGAGGACGGAATTGAGGGGCCTGTTCTGGCAAGAGAATATTGCAAAGCCTGGACATGTTCCGTGAAGCCTCCAATGAAGGCGGCTTGTGTGTTTTCCCTCCAAGGAGAGGAAGGGGTTCGTGTCTGAGCCCGGAGCCAGCTTTGACACGAACTGCTCTCTGTCTCCCCAGCCAGTCCCCTTGGAACTCAACCCTGGGCCTCAGCTGCCTCTGCTCGCTTCCTGCCCGCTCAACCCAAATCCCTTGTAGTCTGCACTGTTGGGGACAGAGCTGCGGCAGCCTCCTGGCCTTCGGAAGCTCCGGGGATAGATGGCTGTGGGCTCAGAACCTCACAGCCCTAGGCAGAAGGGTGGAGGGGGGATGGGTGGAGGACCCCGCTGGCCCCTGACACTCATTGCCCGACTCTGCAGTCAGCAGCCGGCCATGCTGTGTCAAGAGGCCGAGAGCATCATCCAAGACGGCACTGGGAGGAGGGGGATGCAGAGGAGGATATTGGCTCAGGAGCCAGGCCAGCTGGGCTCCCACGCTGATCCCTTGGGAGGCTTGCTCGAGTCAGTGCTCCCTCTGGGCCTCAGTTTCCTTACCTGCAAACTGGGGTACTTAGAGAACATTTGAAGCTTCCCTCTTGCTCAGACCTAGACGGCTAGGATTCTCCTCCCAGCACGTGGCAGTCCAGCATCCAGAGGCCCGTGCATGGTCCTGCCCTACCTGCACATTCTTCAGAGAAAGGTGGGTGTGGGTGAGGGGATTGGGGGGCATGGAGAGGTGTCAGGGTCACGTCCTGGCCTCCAGGGGTGGAGCAGGGGCAGTGAGGCCGGCTTTGTAGGGGTTGTTCTGAACGGGCAGTATGAAAGCCACCAGCAGATACAACAGCCCACTTTGCGCATCATTTGTCGCCTCAGAGGGATGCCCCCTCCCAGGCCTGCTCTCCTGGGCTTCTTCCTCTAGCCCCAGGGATGGAGGGCGTTGTGCGGTGGGGAAGGTGCTTGATGGGAGCCGCACCCACCTGATCACAGGGGAGGCCGTTGGAGAGTGGCGCGCACATAGTCTGTGGGTGCACCGGAAGGGGACATGGCCTAATCCGGAGTCCCTGGCTCTTCTTGCTCTCCATCTCCAGCTGCATGGTCTTCCTTAAAACCTACGTCTTTCAGCATCACAGACTATTGAAGCCAGTGGAGGGGGGAGCTTGTTAATGAAGAAATAAGAGTGAACATGACCCACCGAAGGTCACATGGTAGACAAGCAACAGGCTGGAGTCAGATCTCCAGGCTATTGACCTTCAAGTCTCTATGTTCTTTGGAAAACGTATGATCTGCGTTTCCAGCTTGGCATGTAGACAGATTATATCGCTATTTTTTTTCAGTTATTTGCTAGACTACTCGAAACACCCAGGATCTCCCTCTCCTGGCTTCTCTCCACCTGGCTTGTCTGAGAACCCCAGGGGCTTCCACCGCCCTGAGGGGCACAGTCCTGTTCCATCAGCTGAGAGCTGACGCAGCTGTGGGCTCATCAGCTCATCATTGCCGTTACTCCCCACTACCACCTGGTGTCACTGTTGGAGACGGGTCCGGCTCAGCTCAATGAAGGACACTTGTCGTGGTCTCAGACCCAGCCCAGGCTGAGCGATGCCCTCCGGGGCTTACAGGCTCCAAGCTGACAGCTCTCTTTAGTGCAGACTCCCATGCTCAGCCAACAATTCCCACCGTGCAGCCAGTGTGCAAGGATGACGATCGGGGGCACTTCCTGCAGCAGCCGTGCCCTCTAGTAGGATCTGCTCTTCTGCAGAAAGTCTGGGGCCACCGTGCTGAGCTGGGTCACAGGCCCAGACTCCTCCCCTTCACTGGGTGACTTTAGGAAACAGAGGGTGCTCGTTGTCTTTCTCTGACTCTGAGCTTTGTGTAAGGCCGTGCTGCCCCACCCCCTCTACCCAGAAAGAGCTCTTTGTCTTCGAATCGGGGCCACAGGAGTGGGAGTTCGTTCTCTTCTCTCTCAAGGCCTGGATTTCATGCTCATTGGTCCATTCGTTTGTTTTATTAGGACTTTTTTGTTGCAAACAACAGAAACCCAACTCAAATCAGGGAATTCTTGGCCCGTCTATCTGGAAAATCCAAGAGTTGGGCTGGTTTCAGGCATAGCTGTTTCCAGGTGTTCAAGCCATATTGTCAGGACCCTGCCCCGCTTCTCCCCTAACCTCTACTTGGACTCATTCTGACCATGGGCTCCCCCACAGCGTGGGCAAGACAGCCACTGACCCTGCAGCTTCTCGCCCTCTGAGTGCCAGCAACCCCAATGCAAAGTATTATTATTTTTAGAAATGTGTGCATTTTATTCAAACTCAGTAAAAATGATTATTAAAAAGATAGTTACAAACGGCCTTTCATACCATCTCACACCCCACACACAAAAGAAGTTGAGTAAAAGCTAAGCGATTTAAGTAATTCTTGGACTCTAAATGCCTATCATCCTCCTAAAGCACTTATATACAATTTCATAGGAATAGCTTTTAATTTGCAAAGTGGAATTCCCAGCCCCTCTACCTCACATTCAGAAATATTTTAATATTAAGTTATGGTTGTATTTCTTCCTTTTGTCTCTACACTTATATCTTTTTGGGGTTTTTCCCCCTCATGTTTAAAGATCTCAACCTTTTCTTTTTAAAATAGACTTTATTTTTCAGAGCAGTTTTAGGTTCACAGCAGAATGGAGTGGAAAATACAGAGATTTCCCCTGTATTCTCTGCTGCCCCGCTCGTCTCCCCCACTATCTGCATCCTACATCAGAGTGTTACTTTGTTACAATCAATGAGCCTACCAAGTACCATTTTTCCAACAGAATCAATAGATTTGTCCCAAGCAAGACTCTGATTGGCTGGCTTGAATCACATGACTGTCTGACCTAGTCACTCTGACCAGGGGAATGCAGTATCATGACAGTTCAATCACGTGATCGCACGTGTGATGTCACGCCATCACATCTGTAACCAGGAGGAGGGACCAGTCAGCCGACCATGTTTGAAGCCCTCCAGAATCTCATGTAGCTCATGATGAGTTCCCTGAGATGGGGCAGCACGTTAGGCAGACAAAAATGTTTTCCTAGATGCCTACCATGTGCCAAGCACTATGCCAAGGAGTTGCTTGGAACTTCTATTCCAGGTGACTTGTTGTGAGGAAGATTGGCCCTGAGCTAACAGCTGTGCCCATCTTCCTCTATTTTGTATGTGGGACGCCACCCCAGCATGGCTTGACGAGTGGTATAAGTCTGTGCCCAGGATCTGAACCCACAAACCCCAGGCTGCCAAGTGGAGGGTTCGAACTTAACCACTATGCCACCCAGCCGGCCCCTATTCCAGGTGACTTTTGCATCTCTGGTCCTCAGGGAGCATCACAGTTCACCCTCCTTACCTGCATCAGGTGGATGTGTCCCTGTGCACCTTGTTTTCAGGGCTCTCTCTCTTGAAAGGAGGTCTGCTCTCGGTGCTCTGGGGTCTCCTCCCCTGGAATGGGGGGGACCGTGGTCACTGCAAGGGCTCCCTTGATGGGCGTCTCCCTCACTCTCTGCTTCAGTAGACCTGCTGCTGCACCTCGGCACTCGGGCCTGAGGGCCTTCCCGGGGCACCTTACTTCCAGGCCCACCCCTCCCCATGCGTGAGTGTGTGTGTGAGCGACTGTGTGTGTGTGTATATGTGTGTTTGTGCATTTGTGTGTGTGTATGTATATATAGGTGTATGTGTGTGTATGTGTGTGTGTGTACGTGTGTGTGTTTTGGGGGTGGTAGGTGTTGGGGGTTTGAGACCCTCAGTCTTAGCAGACACAGGAGAGCAGGGCAAGATGGTGGTTTTCTGGACCGCAGCCGCGTCTCCGGGCCCCTTCCCTCTGGTGTCTGCATCTCCCTGCTTGTTATTCTGGGCCCAGACAGAGGCAGCTGTGTGGCGGTGGGGGAAGCTGACAGGCAGTGACAGGTAACACCGGCTGCTGGGGTTGGAAGCCGACCAGATCCCAGCAGGGGAAGGAGGAAGGGGCCAGGAGGAGGGAGAGCCAGCTGGGGAGGGGCAGTGCCCGCCATCCCTCCCCCCAGCTCTCTTCCTTCTGTCAAACCCAGCTCTGCCGCCTCTGTCACCTCTGGTGCCCAGGACAATCCCATGACGCCCCTCCTGGTCCCTCCTCCCCAGCCCCCTTCTGCCAAGCTCCCAGTGAGGCCTGACGGAGGGAGGGGATGATGTCTGGGGTGAAAGCCCCTGTGCTGGTCATTTGCCGTTTGCTCTCAGGTCTGCTTTTCGTGCTCTGCGGCTTTGCTCCACATCGCAGGGGGCTGATCATGGCAGCTGGCTCCTGGCTGGTTTTAGCCAACGCTGCAGACAATGCTGCGTCCCCCCACCGCCAATCATATGTTGAAACCTAACCCCCAGTGTGATGGCATTCAGAAGTGGGGCCTTTGGGAGGTGATTATGTCAGGAGGGTGGAGCCCTCATGAGTGGGATTCGTGCCCTTATAAAAGAGACCCCGGACAGCTCCTCCTGGGTCTACCACATGACGACAGAGAGAAGACGCGTCGCGGACCAGAAACTGGGCCTCCTCCAGACGCTGAATCTGCCAGTGCCTTGATCTGGATTCCAGCCTCCAGAGCTGCGAGGAATCCGTGTTGTTGTTCAAGTCCCCCGTCTCTGGTTTTCGTCATAGCGGCCGGAACGGACCAGGACGGGCGTGCGGCCGGCGCAGAAGACGGGAGGGAGACCCGGCTGTTTCTCCCCCTCTCCACCATTGCTGTGTTTCTTTGTCGCTCCCGCGCCTATTAGATGAGCCCACCAGCTTCCAGGAGGCACCTGGCTTCTCCTCCTGTCCCTCCTGCCCGGGGTGGTAGCAGCTTTGTGCTCTCGCTAGTTCCCGAGTTGCCTCCCCTTCCCCTTTCTGGCTTCTTGGTTGTTCCTTCACCCAAGAACCCAAGTCCCCGTGTCAATTCCTCCCTCTGAGCATCTGCAGTGGTGTCGGTTTCCTGCCTGGAGCCTGATGCTGTGGCCACCCCTCCAGCGGTGCCTCAGGCAAATTTGGACTCAAATTCCCCTTCCACCACTAGCAAGCTGTGTGAACTTGGGCTAGCCGCTGTCCCTCTCTGGACTTTACTTTTCCCATCTATAAGAGGGAGAAAAGGAGCCCAGAGGGCAGTCCCTGCAGAACCCTGGACTTTCTGTCCAGGGAATTCGGGACTTTTCTCTGTGCTCTTCTGGGGCTCCACAGAGGCCCTGGGACCACTCCCCAGCATCACCCTTGTGATCTTCCAAATCCGTCCCCACCTCACCTGGGAGGGAGGGAGAGACCCACTCACGGGGCTTGGCCTCAAGTCCTAAAGCTCATTTCCGCATGTGTGCGGGGCTCAAACCAGGACCCGGGCAGTCGGAACTGTGGACTGTTTCTAGAAGGATCTCTCCTCCAGAAGGTTGGGGAAAGTGAGGGGCAAGAGCGTGTCGACGAGATCTGAGTGGAGACCCCTGAGGCCCCTTCCCCAGGAGCCTGCCTCTCACCTGTTGGGACCCAGACAGGGGAGGCGGCGGAGAGTGGGGAGCTGGGAGGGAGGGAGGAAAGGATGAGGGCCGAGGCGAGCCCTTGTTTTGGGTTTGAAATGCCCCAGCTGTTAATTTGAGAATAATCAATGCTAATTTGCACAGATCCGGTTGCCATAGCAGGTTATCTGTTTCCCGTCAAGATGCCCCAGAAGTCCTGCAGCTCTTCTCCATTGCTCCCACCCAGCTACCCCTCTTTCGCTCAAAGGTGCTGCGGGGCCCGCTCAGCTGGGGGAGACGGCGGGTCGGCCTTCACCCAACCTCCAACCTCCGAGTCCAGCCCAGCTGCCGTGGAGGCTGGAGGGAACCCAGGATGAGGGAGAGGAGGGGAGGGGGTTGGGGGGGCTGGCCAGCAAAGCCTGGGAGGAGGAGAATTAAGCAAAAGCGCAAATTACCCAAACCCGTGATTAACATTTCTTCCAAATCTGCATGAATATTAAAATGCAACCCACCCCAGTCCCCACACAATGAATTCTGCATGAATCTTAAGATAAATCGTTTGGATAACTTAGCAGCAGCTGTACTCCCCTGCTGCCAGCTGCCTCCCAAAATCATTTCAAGGCGGGTACGAGGAGAGAGGGACGGGAGTGTGGGCGAGGGCGGGGCGGGGGCAGAAGAGGTGCTAATCGTTTGGGGCCCATCTGCTCGGGCTCCAGGGCCAAGCAGGGATTGGGCTGAGGGTGAGGAGCGGGCTTCTCAAAGCCTGGGCCCCACCCAGTTGTGGGGGCTGGAGGGGCATGTGATGCAGTGACCGTAGAATGTTGCTGAGGACCCCTTTCTTGCGTTCCCTGGAGGCCAGGAGCTCCCAGGGCGTCCTGGGCTGCCCCTTTGTCCTTCCCCTTTTCGTAAGAAGCAAACCAGCCCAGTTAGCCCTGGGCTCATGGCCCATCCTCTTGGAGGGCGGTGCTTCTCAATCAGGGGTGAGTTGGTCCCCCAGAGGACCTCTGGCAATGTCTGGAGATATTTTTGATTATCAGGACTTGGAAGAGGGTGCTCCTGGCATCTTGTGGGTAGAGGCCGCAGATGATGCTAAACATCCTACAGTGCACGGGACAGCCGCTCCCCTCCAACAATAAAGAACTATCTGGCCCAAAATGTCAACAGGACAGAGGCTGAGGAGCCTGCGCCCGGGGTGCCTCACCTTGGCATCTTCGCTTGCCCACTGAGGTAGCTAGCCTTTCTCCCAACCTACCCATGGCTAGCAATGAGTTCCCCAGGGGCCCTGGGTGGGGCCGGGAGGCAGGATTCTGAGTTTCGGAGCGTGGCAACATCACTATCATGACTGTCCTTTACCAGGCAGGGTCCCAGCAGGAAACAGATGGCGCCAGCTGAGGGCTCCCCTGAAGGCACTTCAGTGAAGAGGCCATCCACAGACCTGTGAGCAGAGTTAGGGAACCAACACTGGATGGTGCGGGATCCAGGGACCAGCAAGAGCGGGGAGCCTTTTCCACCGGCAGGTCCAGAGGTGCGAGGGAAGGAATGGGGTTATGGGAGCCTGTGGGGCCTCGAGCCAGGAAGAAGGGGCCGCCCAGCGCACCTGTGGCCTTAGTGGGAAAATGCCACTGCTAGCAGTGGAGGGAGTGGGTGGAATAAATACCCCGGCTTCTCTCTCTCCTCCTGCCCTAGGCTCCTGCCAGTGCCTCTGATTGATTGGCCAAACCCAACTAGACGACAGGGGAAAGAGGGCCCAGCAGATCCAGCCTGCAGAAGCTGCCTTTCCGAGGTGCAGAGCAGAGGCAGAGGAAAGGATGGCTTTACTGAGGGGGCAGGAATGGGGGGTGTGGGTGCAGGAAGGCAGGGGGCGAGCGGAGCCTATGAAGAGTAGCCAGCACAGCCGTCCTGGTGGGCAGCAAGGGAAGCCGCCCGGGGAGGCACCCTGGGAACTGCTCCCACAAGCTCAATACATTGAACAGAGCCGTCAAAGAAACCCTACGAACAACCCATACAATAAGCATGAGCGGATCAGCACAAAACAACTTTTGGAAAATTCTAGACTCTTTTCCAGTGGTAGAGCCAGGATTAAAACGTTCAGATTCAATGGGGAGGGCATCTCAGCGAGAGCTTCCGGGAGCCAATGGTGTGCTGGGATTCAGTGGTTGGGGCGGCACAGCAGCGGTGTCTCCAGGTACGGGAATGATTGGGTTGGGGCGGGCAATTGGGTTCTTTTGGACTCCGAAGTCCCTTCTCAGGGGACATGGCCACCTCCTGGGCCTGTGGGGCAGGGTCCCCCGGCTGTGGCCAGCTCGCTTGCCCGCTGCAGAGGTGCCCTTTGTGCTGCCTTGTCTGCTCTGGCTGCGGGGAGTGTGGCGGCCTTTGTGGAGCCACCCCGGTACCTGACGAGGGGTTTGGCTCAGAGAGCGTGAATGGCTCCCAGAGGTAAGGAGACCAGAGGGGCTGCCTCCCGTTTCCCGTTTTAAGCAACTGCCTAACAAGAAATAGACAAACAGGAGTGCTTCTCAGCTCAGCGGGGTGATGGGGGGAGCGAATTAAAATCCCATTATAAAAACACTGCCGTGGCTGCTGGCAGCCTTGTTGACGATCATTTACACCAATGTGCACACACTGAACCCTTCCTCGCTGTGACTCAGGCCACACAGGTGGCTGGGGAAAGAGTTCTGGAGTCAAGCCAACCTGGCCCTGCCACCTGCCGCCTCTGAGCTCGCGACCTTGGGCGAGTTGCTGAACCTCTCTTGGTCTCGACTTCTTGGCTTTCCTGTGCTGGAAGGGCTCCGTTGCCCTCCAGGCCGCTCTCCGCTCTGTGCTGGAGGCCACCTCTGAGGACTGCGTCCCAGCAAGCCGTAGCCTCTGGCTTGCTAGGGTGGGCGCTAACAGGAGCTCAAAGGGTGGGCCAGTGAGCTTAGGACACTGCAGCCCTGGCTCCCTCCTGCCAGGGAGTGGCTGTCAGCGGCCTTTTCCTACGTCACCTCTGTCTTCTCCCTTTGCCACTCAGCCCTAGAGGTGCAATGGCTTCCTTCCCCTGCTAGGCCCTGGGGTGTCCTCCCCATTCCTTGGGTCCCCTTACCCTTGCTCACCTTTGTCAGTGGTCCCTTCATTCCAGTCTACTCCATAACAGCCTTGGGGTGTGCCAACGGCTTCCTGCCAGGACCCTACCGGTCCACCCACCGCACAGGACTGGCGTTGTTACATGTGACAACTTATGGGAAGGTGGGAATGCAGGGCGGGGCCCGCAGGGAGCACTTGGGAAGCATGGGGCTGTGTGGTGCAGTGGTCAGGAGCCTAGCCCGCCTGGGAATTTCTCCCAGCTCTGCCACTTAGCAACTAACTGTGGAACTGCGGACAACTTGCTCCTCTCTGTCTTCAGCTTTTCCTCCATAAAATGATGATGATGATGATGATGCTGACAGTACATACATCATAGGGTCGTTGTGAGGATCGTATGAGTAAATTCATGTAAAGTTTTAAAATAGCACATCACAAGCCATCAGAAACATTAGCTATTACTTTTTATGGCAGTAAGTTCTCGCAAACCTTATCTTCTTCCAGGTCACACAGAAGGCCTAGTCAGCAATCAACCTCCCTCCGTCTTTGAATAATGTGATTGTGACGGTTTCTTCTGTGGTTAGAAAGATCCTGAAGCCATCTCTGACCTCGGGGAGGCCCATGCTGCCCAGCTCCTGTCCTAAACCACTCCTCCCTGAGAGCCCCAGTGAGGTCCTGGGAATCCAGCCACGGATGTCCCTGGTCCCCAGCAAGACTATGGCTTGTTGAAGGTTTATGTATTCATAAACGTGCATCAAGGGCCTGATATGAGCCAGACACCGTGCTGAGCTTTGGGAATTCTGTGTTAAACTAACAAGGATTCTCCTCCTGCCTTGGGTATTTAATTAGGATCAGAAATAGTCCCTGAGCCATGGTGAACCAGGTTTATAATGCCCATGGAGGAGAGAAGGCTAGTGTCAATGGTTCTAGGGCTCTTGGCTGCTCAGAAGAGTTAAAGAGGGACTTCTATAACCAGCTGTGTTCTAAAGATGTCACATGCCACATCCATCTCCTTTTGTTGGGTTTGGCTTTCAGAAGGAGGACTTGGCATGATTCTGACCAGAGGTCTTCCTTTTCTTCAGACAGGTCCATACATTTTAACTACCACTATCATAACCAAGTCCACCACCACCACCACCACCACCACCACCATCACCACCATCACCACCACTATCACCACCACCCCAACACTATCAACTATCACCACCACCACCACCACCACCACCATCACAACAAGAGCAAAACAGCTCCTTCCATTTTGGCCATCTTCTTTCCAGGACGGAAGATGGCACAGTAGCGTCCTTGGCAGCCTTCTATCTCAGGTTCTTTGTTCTTAGGTCAAGAAATAGTTTCTCCTCTAGTTCCCAGGAGGAGAGTAAAGGGCAACGTGTGCTCCAGACAAAATCTTAAAGTGAGGCATCCAGAAAAGAGGTGAGGCTGGTATAGGGAATGGTTAAATCTGCTTGTGTTCATAAGGCCTAGAACTTCTATCATTTTCATCTTCAATTTCCCCACCCTCCCTACCTCACCTGTGTCCCACACCCTGCACGGTATGAGCATGGACTAGGAGTCAGGACTGTCAGAACAGTCACAACTGTTCCTTCCTAGTTGTGTAACCTCAGGTGAGTTGTTGAAACCCTCTGAACCTAAGTTTGTGTATCTATAAATGGAGATAATGACACCAACTTCCTAAGATTGTTGTGAGGATTAAAAGGAGACAATGTCAATAGGTCTCTTGGTCTAGTGTCTGGCACATAGTAAGTAGTCATTTCAATGTCTGTCTGTCTGTCCTTCCTTCCTTCCATCCATCTATCAGTCTATCTCTCTCTCTCTCTCTCTGTCCATCTATTCATCTATCTATCTCTATCATCTATGTATCATCTTCGTAATTATAGCATCTGTGTTTTGTTCAGGTTGTCTACAGGTGTGTGACAAACTATCCCAAACTTACTGGTTTAAAACAACAATAATCATTTATTACTGTTATCTCTCATGGTTTTCGAGGTTGACTGGGTCTTACCCTGTCAGTTCTCACTTGGGTTCTCTTATGTGGTTCAGTCAGATGGTGGCGGGAGTCATCTTGTGGACTTCTCCACTCTCACATCTTGTGCTTGGTGCTGGCTATTGGCTGAGACCTTACCTCGAGCTGTCAGCGAGGACACCTACAAGGGACCTCTCCGTATGTCCTGGACTTCCTTACACCATGGCAGCTGGGTTCTAAGAGTAAGCATCCCAAGAGACAGATAGCCAAGCGGAAGCTATAGCTCCTCTTTTTGACCTAAACTTGGAAGTCACATAGCATCACTCCCACTTTACTCTGCTCATTGAGTCTCTAAGGTCTGCTCAGGTTCCGGGGAAGGGGGCTCTGCTTCTTGGTGGAGGAGTGGCAAAGTCACACCGTGAGAAGGCCACGTAAGATGGGAGATATTGTTGTGGCCATTTTTGAAATACACTCTTCCTCACTTTGATACTGTCATTAGGCCTTGATATTTTCTTGTCCTTAGTGAGTCACCCTGTTAGCCACCTAAGCAGTACCTTCTGAGTTAGACCCTCCACTCCCCCTGCCCTTGGGGAAAGAGCAGTGTCCTGGAAGCCAGACTTCTGTTTCCTTGACTCAAGTCTGTGTGGTGTTTTTGAGCAAATCTGGACTATCCACTGCTCCTTTCTCCGTGTCCATGCCTTCTGAGCTACGGAGCTTCAGAGGGAGGAAGATGGTACAGCACATCCGAGGTTTCCACCCTGGTTAGCTCAGCACCTCTCCTCCACCCAAAAGAAGAAAATAAAATCATTTTATGGGATTAGGGGCTGGGACATTCACAGCCATAACCCTCCAAACACCAGCCCTTCCAGTTTAAGCTCTAGTTCCAGGAACCTCATCCCTGGCCCACCATCACAGCAGGCCAAAGTCTCCTAGACTTATCTTTTCTTCTGTCCTCATGTCTTAATTATTTATTGCTGCATGACAAATTAGTGGCTAGAAATATCACACATATATTGTTATCTCACAGTCTGTGGGTCAGGAATCCTGGTGCAGCTTGACTGGATCCTCGGGTTCCAGACCTTCCACAAGGCTGCCAGCAAGCTGTCAGCTGGGGCTGCAGTCTCATCTGAAGTCTTGGCTGGGGGAGGATTCTCTTCCAAGCTCACTCCTGTGGGTGTTGGCAGGCCTCGGTCCCTAGCTGTCTCTTGGTTGGAGGCCTCCCTCAGTTCTTTGGCATGTGGGCCTCTCCATAGGACGGCTCACAACCTGGCAGCTGGCTTCATTGGAATGAGAAAGTGGGCAAGCAGGAGAGCGAGAGCAAGATGCAAGTCACAGTGTTTTATGGCCTCATCTTGGAAACGGCATCCCGTCACTGCGCCATATTCTATTCCTTAGAAACAAGTCACCACGTGCAGCCCACATTCAAGGTGAGGGGATTACACAGGCGTGAATACCAGGAGATGGGGATCACTGGGAGCTATTTTAGAAGTTTCCTATTACTTTCACCAGGCAGATGTGAAATTCTTGCTGTTTTGCGATGATAAAAGTGGTTAGGTGTTGGGTATGAATTTTCATAGCAGCATTATTCAGAATAGCCAAAAGATAGAAACAACCCGTATGCCCATCAATTGATGAGTGGATAAATAAGATGTGATATATCCATCCAATGGAATACTATCCAACAATGAAAAGAGATGAAGTACTGATACATACTGGAATATGGATGAACTTTGAAAATGTTATGCTTAGTGAAAGAAGCCAGTCACAAAGGACCACATAATGCATGATTCTATTCATATGGAATGTCCAGAATAGGCATATCAATTGTGACAGAAAGTAGATTATGGTTGCTAGTGGGAGATGGGGACATGAGGCGGGTAGAGTGGGTTGAATGGTGATCCTAAAAAGATATGTTCATGTTTTAATTCCCAGAACCTGTGAATGTGGCTTTATTTTAAAAAGGGCTTTGCAGACATAATGAAGTAAAGGATCTGGAGATGAGATCATTCTAGATTCTGGGTGGGCCCTAAATCCAATGACTTGTGTCCTTATGAGAGAACGGCAGAGGGAGATTCAAGACTCAGACACACGAGGAGAAGGCCACGTGAAGATGGGGACAGAGATTGTAGAGATGCAGCCAGAAGCCCAGGGATGCCTGGAGCCTCAGGGAGACGCTGGAAGAGGCAAGGAAGGATCCTCCTCTAGAGCCACCATATGGAGCATGAGCTGCCAGCACCTTGATTTCAGACTTTGGCCTCTGCAGCTGTGAGAGAGGCAATTTCTGTTGTTTGAAACCACTAAGTGTGGTAATTTGTTACAGCAGCCCCCAAAAACTAATTCAGGGAGTGGCGGTTAAGGGGTGCAGCGTTTTTTTTTAGGGCAATGAAAATGTTATAAAACTGATTGTGGTAATGGCTACACAACCCTGTGAATATACTAAAAGCCATTGAATTGTACACATTGAATTGTAAATGGGTGAATTATCTGGTATGTGAATGATATCTCGATAAAACTCTTAAAAAAAGAGTGTTAGGGCATTTGTGCCTCTTCCAGCAAGGTAGCGGCAGAGGCAGGACCAGAAGGTGGAGTGTTTGGCTTAGCCCGGGGCTGCTGCATGTTGCCAAGCTGCTCCCACTGGACAGCGTTTGTCTCCACTGACCCGTAGCATCTGGGTCCCTGGGCCGTGGTGGCACCATCAGGAGGCAGTGTGTTCAGGTGATAGCAGCTCAGGTCACGCCACCTTCCCTGCTCCCTCTTTCTCATGCATATCATCCTCCCCTCCTGCTCAGTGTTTGGCTTTCTCTCCCCCGACCCTCAGTTTTCACACTACACTGCTTCCCCCACCACCCCATTTTGTGTGCCGGCTTCACATTTTCCCCTTCCACCACCCCCTCCACGCTGTAAACCTCCAGGGGTGGAATCCATTTCCAGTCCCTCAGATGTCAGGGGAATTGAAAGCACGGCAAATATTTCCTAGATCTAAATTACACCGACCCCAGAAGGCTGAACTTGCAGTGTAATCCAGGTTATGAATTGTAAATCAGACGCCATGCAAAGTACTTGCAAAAATTCAATAAAGCTTTTGCTCCCAGCACAGCAAAGCCTGGCCCAGGGAGGCAGGAGGAGGCAGCTGGGGAGAGAAGGAAGGGAAGGGAGAAGTGGGATGGGGAGGGAGGGCAGAGGGTGGGTGGGGCTGGTCCTGGCACGGCTTGGCCAAAGGTCTCATGGCCAGGAGTTGCCCATTTTCCTGATGTGGGAGTCAAGAGGTCTCCGTGGCCTTTGAACAACACAGCCTCCAAGATTCAATCCAACCTTGCAAATAAGAATGCTACATTTACCAGCCTGCCCAACCTAGGGAGGCCGTGAAAATGTAAGGGGGATTCTCATTTGGCATAAACCATTGGGCTGCCTCATATGCAAGATGTTACCCAGGTGCAGATCCATAGAGGGTGACAACCGCTGGTATGTATGTAGTGGGGGGTGCCCTGCCTGGTGTTAAATTTGTGTTCATCTCTGTGTTAGTGAGAAAGAAATCAAAGACCTCAGCGTGGACCTGCTGATGAAGCCACCTTTAGAACAGAGAGGGGCATGCACTGTACACTGGGCTCATCCAAGAGTTTTATTTAGAAGGGAGGTGGAAGGGCAAATGGCGCCACTCTGGCTGGAAGAGGGCGGCATAAAAGCTTTTATGTTTCAAGGATTGGCAATTCCAAGAGAAAGGACTGGAGGAGAAATAGAGGACAGGTACTCACTTCGGACCTGGCTGCCGGGGCTGGAGGCACACAGAGGCACAGCAGCCTAAATTGGGGGGCAGGGTTTACTGGGAGGGCCATATTTTGTACAGTTACATCTCTGGGGCACCAAGAATCTGGTCAAAAGTTATAAAAGCCCAGGACCAGCTTACCTTGGGGGGTGCGTTACCTCTTCCTTGGTCTTCTGGCCATGAGATAGTCCCCCAAAATGTCCCACTCACTCAAGGATTAGAGGGACAGAAGTTGGTGGAGACCAGGTTTCCCTACTCAGACCTGGCTTGGCAGGTGTCCCAGCACATCTGCACAGATGACCCATAGAGCAAGTATTGATTTATTTCACATTCACTGAGGCCCACCTGCTGGGCACTATGCCATCTGCCAGGAATATAAGGATAAAATGAGGTCCTTGCCTGAGCATGTCTGATGGTGACTGGTTGAGTCCTTCATCCCTGCCTCCCAGATGCTCAGAAGACCCAAACCCTGGGCACATCCTGTACCAGCCTCTGGGATAGAGCAGGCGCTGCCCTTGGTCACAGCAGGACTGTGGGGCTGGTATAAAGAAGACTTGAACCGTCTGTGTCGGGAGAGGGGATGCCAACCTGGGGCTTGAGGAGCCCTGAATGTTCCCAGCCTATTAATAGTCATGATGGGGAGGATGTGGAAAGGCTCCTCTGCAGGTGCTCAGGGCTCCGTCAGCCAATTAAAATGCAGCACTGCACATGGCTCTAATGAGGGCACCATTAATATTGGGGGCAGCCCCAGCTCTGGGCTGCATCCTGTAGGACCAGCGTCATCAGCAAGGCCTGGCCAGGAAGAGCTCAGCACAGCCTTTTTCCTTAGAAAGATCTCTCTCTCTCTCTTCTTCTTGACTACTCCCACCCTCTGCCCACCCTTGAGGAACACGGACAAAGTGTAGTGCAATGATATAACCCGAGCTTGTTAAAAAAATCTAGGGGCATATGTGGCTCAGCTTTTTACTACCCCTGGACCTTTGGCAAGGGTGACCCCACCATGATCCCCACTTCCTGGTTGTCACGTGCTTGTGTAATCCCCCCGTGAGTGTGGGCTAGCCTAGTGACTTGCTTCTAACCAATGGAATACAGCAAAGATGATGGGATGTCACTTCTGTGATTAGGCTGCATAAGATCACAATCTGCCTTGTTAGCGGGTTCCATTGCCTTCTTGGCTTGCATGCTTTGATGAGCAGGCTGGCATGTTGGAGAGGCTCACATGGCAAGGATTGGAGGGTGGTCTCCAGCCAACAGTCAGCTGGGAACTGAGACCCTCAGTCCCACAACCCTCAAGGAGCTGAACCCTGCCAACCACCACATGAGCTTGGATGCAGACCCTTCCCCATTGGAGCCTTCAGATGAGACCTCAGTCCCAGCCGACACTTTGATTGTGGCCCTGAGCTAGAGGACCCAGCTGAGCCATGCCTGGACTCCCGACTCACAGAAACTGCGAGATAATAACTGTGTGTTTTAAGCTGCTAAATTTTGGGATGATTTGTTCCCCAGCGATAGAAAACTAATACAGCAAATTATTTAACCTTTCGGTTTTTCATTTCTCATCTGTAAGACAGTTCTAATCCTACTGCTTTTCGGGGCTGCAGAGAGATTAACCGATTAGATGCACGTAAGGTGTGTTGTACAGAGTCGGGCACCCGGGAAGCAGGGAACGGCAGCTTCATTATTAATTTACATCATCCTAAATAACAACGGCTGTTCTGGGCCACTGTGTCGAGAACCCCTGCACTGGCCTGTCCTTAATGTGCACACATTTATGCAGCTCACTCAGTGCTGGCCAGCCCTGTCCCCGTCCATCCAGGAGAATACCGACGAGATCAGCTCCAGTGGCTCAGGAACAATGCCTGCCTGCATTGATACAGAGCTTTCTAGTTTATAAAGCTCGCTATCATTGCATCACTCAACAGGCAAAGCAGGAATCAGGCCCTTTACAAAAATTATTTGGAGTCTATCTTTAGAAATTACAGCACCCCTTTTCCTATTTTGGGGCACCCCAGCCTGGTTCCTGCTCTGCCTGGATCTTAAGCAATCGCTGAAGTTTAGAGTGGAAAGGGGCTTTCCTCTTAAATTCTCATAAGTTAAAAATGACCATTTTAAAGTATACAGTCCAGTGGCACGTAGTACATTCACAAGGTTGTGCAGCCGTCACCTCTATCTAGTTCCAAAACGTTTTGCAGCACCCCGAAAGGAAACCCGGTACCTGTTAGCAGGCACTTCCCGCTCCCCCTCCGCCAGCCCCTGGTCTGCTTTCTGTCTCTTTGGGTTTATCTACTCAGGACATTTCATGCAAACGGACTCATGCAACGTGTGGCCTTCGTGTCTGGCTTCTGTCACCTAGCCCACTGTTTCCCGTGTTCGTGCATTTGGCAGCACGTGTCAGTGCTTCGTTCTTATTTATGCCCGAGTAATATTCCACCGTGTGGATGCGGCACATTTTGTTCATGGAAGGGTCTTTGACGAGAAGGAGCCCGAGGCCTGGGGGAGGAGCGGCTGGCCCGGCTGAGATGAGCCGTCCGTGGCAGAGTCAGGGCCAGGACCAGGCGTTGACGTGGCGCCTATGGGTTGCTGTTCGCCCACGTCTGGGGTCTCCTCCTTGGCACACTGCTGGGTCACCTTTACCCTTTGAGGTTCAGTAGGGTCAGTGGCCTGAGGGCAGAAGTGATGTCAGACACTTCCGGGGCTGGGCCCTAAAATCTCTCCAGCAATCCTCCACTCTCTGTCCCTTAGCTCATTGTCCAGCTGGACGTGAATGATCCAGTGGAGAGACTTGGTTTGGGGGTCAGGGGGACATGAGTTGGAAGGAGCCCGGGGCCCAGAGGGCTGCGTGGAGTAGAGCCCATCCGCCTCAGGAGGAGGAGCAGTAAAACTGTGTTATGTTAAGTTGCTGATTTATTTTTCTAAATCAGCTCAGTGGTTTCCAACCCAGGTGATTTTGTCCCCCAGGGGACATTTGACAATGTCTGGGGACATATTTCACTATAATGACGGGGGGATGCCACAGGGATCTAGTAGGTAGAGGCCAGGGATGCTGCTAAACATGCTACAAGGCAAGGGATAGTCCCCTACAATGATGAAACCCCAAATGTCGGTAGTGCCATGCTGAGGAACCCTGCGTGTGCTGCTACATCCGTCTTCTAGTTCTGGGTCCTTCTATGCTGCTGTGCTGCCTGCTACCTGACCTGCATTCTGACCACTGAAGACCTGCCTGCTGACCGTCGGATACCTGGCCTGGCCTGACCCCTGATCAGGCCTCTCTTCTTGTCTCTTCTCTCATTGCTGAACCCGGGTCCCTCTCACCTCAGCATCTCCCCACCGCCCCAGAGCTGCTCTCTGCTACCCCCAGGAGGGCACACCGGGGCCAGCTTCTGGATCCTTCTGACCTACATCACAGCTTTCTGGAGTCTCCCCCAGCCACTTGGACCCATCACCTTACCAGACACCCCAAGCCTATTTCTTCCTCCCATGAGGGCCTCTCCAGTTCACAGTTCCTCTGGCTTCTCCTGGGCCCCAAAGTGACAGTGTCTGCCGCATCTAGTCCCATCCATTCCCAGCAGGAAGCTGCCCAAGAAATGTGTCAGCGAAGCTCCAGCTTCTGTGCCCCCCGACAGCAGCTGATCCAATTTTTCTTAATTAGTACATTTAATTATTAGTAACATTTCACTTAAGTAGAATTAATTACCCCATCACCAGCTCTGGCCAGCTATATCTTCTCGCCATGGTTTCCTATTGATGTTCTTCCACTGAGGGCACAGCCCCTTCTCCCTCTGAGGGAATGGGGCTCTTGGCAAAGGCTCCCGGGAATGAAGTCCCCCACTGCATGCACCTTCTCAGGACGCCAGCCAAGGCATCAAACCGAGCCAGAAACGGTGGGTGGGTGTGGCCGAGCTGCAGGTGGGGAGACAGGGGCAGCTGCCCAAAGTGATTAGCATCTTTCTTCTTCTGGGCTGGGTCTAAGCCTTTCTGCATGTGGCTGGGAGGTTCCAGAACTGGTGTTCAGCCAGGGGTGGTGGTGGGGAGGAAGACAGTGGGATCCATCAGCTGCCTGCTTCAAGGTGGTCAGGGAAGAGGGCGGAGAGGTGGAAGCACTGGCCCCAGCCCAGCCAGCATGTCTGGATTTTTCCAGGAATGCCCATCTTTAGATTCAGGCTAGCCACAGCCCAGAAGCTGCCTTGGGGAGCAAGAAAAAGAGGAGCCACTCAGATACCGTATCAACTTGCATTTGCTTCTAAGTGTATCGTTGAAGGGGGCTGATCAATTGTTTAAACCAGAGTCCTCAAATGTTCCATGGAGCCTGCATTTCAGGAGATGCTCTAGGATGAAAGAAGCGGTGGGCAGCTTCAGAGCTGTCGAAGACGTCTGGGAAGTCCTGCATGCTACGCCCACCTCTTAGAGCAGTGAAGGAAGAGACCACGCCTGTGGATTCCAGTGTTCTCATCTTGTCCCATCACAGAAGATTTCTTGACCTTGGGCAGGTCCCTCACTCTCTCTGTGACTTGGTTTACTTAGCTGTAAAATCGGGGTAACACCAGCACCTACTGTGAGGCTGAAACAAGTTGATACATGAAGAGCGTTGGGTGCATTGGGCTACGGTCCACGTGGGCTATTATTGTTATCGTCAAGATGATAAAGGACCTGAGAAGCCCTGAATCTAAAGAATCTGTTAATTTTGATTAACCCAAAGCTCCCCAAAGTTATTTGACCACAAAAACCCTTCAGACCTGCAGAACTCCTGTTCCTTGGAGCACACTTTGGGGAATACCGGTCTAAATACTCCAGCACTGTGTTTTCCTGGAAGGCGTCTGGAGACACCGTGTAATTTGCTGAGCAAGCGCGGTCCAGAGCTTGGCGCTTTATCCCTCGTCTTGGTCAGTTCTTGAGCAGTTGGGCCACAGTGGGCTAAGAGGCCCTTCATGAGTTTTGTGCTACTTTCTCAGATTCTTCAGCCTTTACTCTGTGCTGGTGTCAACTTGATAAGCCACTTCCCGTGGTCAGGGGTCAAGTCTCCATTGTGGTGTTCTGATAGTTCTAACTATGTTAGTCTCCAAAAATCTTATCTACTTCTCTACGTTGATATGGAGATTCATGGAGCGTTATGGATCATCTCTTTGATTCTAAGTCCAGGGCTGAGCAAACAGTGGGTGCATAATCCATGGTGCTGACCGAGCAGAGCAGAAGCCAGGAGGACTCTACCTAGCTTCAGTCCTGGCTGGATAAGGGCCACCATCTGCAGCAAAGGGCATGGTGGAGTGGAAAGGGAACCGAATTTGGAGTCAGAAAACCAAGGTTCAAATCTAGCTGGCCAGGAGAACGACCTTGGATGAGTTGCTTAACCTGCCTGATCCCATCTGGAAAATGGGAATACCCATAGCCTCCAGGATGCCCTCACATGGTTGTATTGAAGATCAGAGCAGCTGCTATATCCGAAAGTGCCTTGTCATGGAGAAAATGCCGTGACAAGATGCCTTGGCAATGGCCTTCCTTCCGGCTCCCAACCCCCTGCCATTACCCCAACTGGGACGGGCACGGGGAGGAGGACCGAAGCCTGAGCAGTCACAACAACGCCAGGAGCAAGCATTCTTATGTGCTGTGACAATATTTGATGAATTCCTACGCGCGTAGGGGAGCAGACTAAGTAGGTGAATAAAGTGAGAATATTCTCTGTGACAATCAATATTCCTTCAAATGAACCATCTCTGCAGATCTGACATTTTGATTTTTCTTTTTTGGATGCATTAACTGGATTTATGCTTCCATACGGTGGAAACGGCAGGGAGAAGAGGTGGTGGCAGCATCAGTAGGCCAGGTACGGCTGTGCTTCAGGGGGCACCTGGGTAGGCTGATGGGAGCAGGCCATTTGCAGAAGAACCCAGCTAAGTGGGAGCCGATGCTCCGTGATGTGCTCGCCTGGCTGCTACAGCTCGGTGCTGGGAGGCCCGTGGTTCTTTCAACTCCAGCGCAAGGTCTGGGAAAGGAACCATGTCAGGCTCAGGAGCCCTCTGGCCCTGGAGCCCTGACCCAGGCTCCCAGAACAGTGGCCTGCTCAGCTCTGCACAGGGGGAGTGGCCAGGTGACTTCCTGAGGGCCCTCCCAGGGTTCAGCTAAAGAAAACAGGCTCTGATCACTGCCTGGGGTTCCATTGCTGGCTCTGCCATTTGCTAATAAATACTGGCAAGTGCATGACCTTGGGAAAGTTCATAACATTTTTTGTCTCAGTTTATCCATTTGCAAAATGCAGCTGATAATAAAACTGACTTGTACTGAGTATCTTTAGGCGCCAGGCCTCCTTTTCAGAGCTTTACATGGATGGATATATCTAATCCTCGCAGTAACCCAGCAGGGTAGACATAATAACAGTCCCATTTGTAGGTGAGGGAACCGAAAGATGCAGCTGTGTATTTTAGGTAGATGAGGGTTTGAAACTAGCTCTGTCACTTAATGGCTGTGTAAGTCAAGATTCTTCATGGACAAAAGTACAACACAAAGGAGTTTAAGCAAAAAAAGAGTAAGGAGGGATTGGCTTTGGTTGCTGAAAAGGATACTGGGATTGCTTGAGGAATCTGAGCGGAGAAAGACTCTAGAAACTTCTAGAATCTTCTAGACCCTTCTAGAACCCCTGAAGGGCTCCAGTGACTCAGGGATTGGAACAGGCCCTCAGCACCACCAGCAGTCTTGCTCTGTTGTAGCCCATCATTGTTTACCTCTGCTTTCCTTTCCAGGTCGCTTTATAAGGCAGGGTAGTACAGAGCTTCAAGCAATGACTCTGGAATCTTACTGGCTATGTTTGCATCTGGCTTTGCTACTTAATAGCAATGTGACTTTGGGCAATTTCCTTAGCTTCCCTGAACCTCTCTTTCTCATCTGTAAAATGGAACAACGATAGAACCTTCCTCACAGGTTTATTGTGAGAATAAATGAATTATACATATAAAGCCTGTGAAATCGTGCCCCGCATGTGTCATGTGTCATGTGTCTTGGAGGATGTGGGTAGTCCCATTTTCCAGAAGGGATCAGGAATGTTAAGCAACTCATCTGCCTAACTCTACTTCAGCAAAGCTGAGAATCAGCTTCCTCTTTCAGACACGTTTCCTCCTCCTGGCTGGCGGTCTTAGCCTGACCACATCAGCTGGCGTAATTTTTTTCTCCCTGAGCCCATGATCCAGCCCCCAGGCAGGATTCTGATCGCCCACTCTTATATTAACCACTATTATCAGGCAGATTGAGATTGTCTAGGCCTGGTTCAAGCACTTGTTCCTGTGAGGAAATTTGGACTAAGCAAAAATGATCACTGGGTGTGGCCAGTGGACCCCTTGGCTGTTGAGCACACACTCTTGCAGGTGGTCTGATTCGAGCCTTTGAGCTGTTTTACCGCCCTGTAAGTTGTAGATAACTGATAGCAATGCAAAATAATTCTTGTCTATAGACATGCAAATAAATTCTGTCCAGTAGTTCAATCGATTTCTCTCTTCGTTGAGGAAAGAGCCGGTTTCTATCTATTTGTAAATTGACCACTTACCTTTACTCCACATAAATTTATGCTTTTTAGACTTCTCCTTTGGATTGGTTGTAACATCTGCCCAGTTCCCTCACTAATATTAAATCAAATAAAATCTTTAACACGTGTTCAAGCATAAGAGTCACGATCTTACCTTTTTTGGGAAAATGACCTTTTAACACTTCTGACGGTAGGAATGTTTGCTAAGCAGACCAAAAAGTAGTTACCACGGTCCAGTCTCCTCGTGGTACGATCTCAGTCCAGTTATTTTTCCTATCCAAGCCTCAGTTTTCTCATCTATAAAATGGGAGTAATATTACATACCCAAGAGGATGCTGCGAGAATTTCTAAGGCATGTATGGAGAGCATCCAGCCTACACCTGGGCGCGAAGGAGACGCTCTATGAAAGGGAGCTGTTGTTGCTGCAGGGGTGCTGCTGGGGCTGGGGCTGTTGTTACAGTTGGTCCTGTAACAGGACAGTTGGTTGTTTGTAACAGCAGCCAGTGGGGTCACAGATGTTGAATATAGGGAGAAGGACAACAGGCAGGGTGCGTTCCCTGAGGCTCTGGGGCCAGGAGACCTCCCTCTGCAAGCAGAGCCGCACATCACCTACCTGAGCATTAAGGGCCTCTGTAGATGTCAACAGGCACATCCCACTCAAAGTGCACTCAAGCTAGGAGGAAGTTCAAACTTGGCCGTCTCAGTGGTGAAAGCACATTGACATGGGACTTGGTCTGCACTTGTCAGGGTGAAGGAGGGAAAGGTCAGGGAGGCAGCAGAAGGGAGGGGCGAAGGCAAGCGTCTGCTTGTGTCCAGCGGAGGTGGTGTTTTGCCAGCAGATGTGAACATCTGGCTCTGGGTGCATCATCCTCTGTGCTGCAACCATCAGCTGGTCCCTGGATTAGAGGCCAGTTGCACTGCCTCTTGGTTAGCTTGCTGCTGTTCCCCCGGCCTGGAGAAACCTTGGGTGCACTCTTAAAAAGGGGTCTGTCCTGCTAAGGGGAAGACCACGCTGTGTGTCAGATGGCAAATCATGAAAGTAACTGCTTTCAGGCAGCGGCAAAGCGCTACAACAGCCATGTGTACTTAACATCTTGTCCCGCAGGCTTCATCCCTGACTCCATGCCGAGCTTTCGCTCTCCCTGGCTTTGACTTGAGGAAGAGCAGCAATAGTTTGAAAAATGTTATGGGACTTTCCGCCTTGCGTTTCTGAGTGCATCTCGCTTTTGCCCAGCTGTGTGGGTGCGACCACATCCAAGTGGACCAGGCTGCTCAGCATGCTGGGCTGAAGGAGACTGGGCACGTTCCCTTCCCCAAGGCATCCTCAGCGGACACTTGTTTGAGGTAGCTGGATTGTTGGGAAGCTAGCTAGATGGCAGGAGAGTCACCCTGGCTGGTCAAGAGGAGTGGGTGAGGGTGGAGAGGTGATCCTGCAGAAAGTCTGGGGTCAGGGACCAACGGGGTGCTGCCGCTCTGTGTGTGTGTGTGGGAGGGGAGGGCTTTGAGTCTTGACCAGGCGGAGAGAACCAGATTGTGACTTACCGAAGGTGCAAATGACAAATGATGGCTGGGCAAATAGACCGTGGACTTTATCAGTCAAGACATGTGACCGAGGAGATCACCAGGGTCAGGGGTAGCTGTCCTTCCTGGCTCGCGGACATAGCTAGCCAAATCCCTCCCCCACTCATACCCAAGCTTATCATGGTGTGACTCTTGAGGTTTGCATTTATCCGCATCATCCAAGCAGGCCCCTGGTCACACAAACCCAAGTTCCTAGCTCACTTGGGGCTACAGTAAAGAACTTTCTCACCCTGCCCCCTTTATCCCTGCAGCCCAGCCGGTGGGAGCTGGTGGGAGCTGGTTGGAGCTGGTGACATGGGGTGCATCTCTATAGACAAAGCAGCCCTGTGAGCCATTTTGCGCCCTCTCCACGTGGTGGGGGATTGTCTTCCTACTCTCCCCCCAGTATTCTTCCAGTGCTCACCTGGGCTGGCCAGAAAAGCTGCCTCTTCCAGCATCCCCAAGGCAACCACTCCGTGTCAGCTAGGACTCCTGGACCCATGGCAACCCACCAGCTGCTGCTCCTAGAAGGGGGCCCTTACTGGCTTGCTGTCCCCCAGCAACGCTGCTGCTCCAGCTGGTTAGGATGACTTCTTAGGAGGGTACCAGGCCCCTTCTTTGGGAAAAAGACAGATCACACCATCTCCACAGCCTCCCACTCCCCTTCTTATGTAGATCCAATGTCAGCTCCACAGGGGGCTCCTGGGGACACAACGATTCTGTTGGGCCTTGGAAATGAAGTAGGATTTTGACTGACCTTGTGGGAGGCTCCTTCTGCCTTTATTTTGTTCTCTATAGCAACCGCCTAGTCTGGTTTAGGGGTCCATCCTTTTCCCATCCCCTTTTCCTTTGTTTGTAACCTGGGTTTGGACATCTATCTATATCTCTCTATCTCTGTCCATCCATCCATCCATCCATCCATCCATGTTTCTACCCACCCACACATCCACCCATCCACCCATCCACCCATCCACCCATCTACCTACACATCCACTCATCCACCCACCCATCCACCCATCCAGCCAACTACCCATCCATCCATCTACCTCCACCTCCACCCACCCACCCACCCATCTACCCATCTAACCACCCTTCCCATCTATCTCTCTTTGCTTTTCCCCCTTCCCTGATATAGGATAGACTTTCCCAAGGGAATTTCTGCAAAAAGTAAAGGAAGTAAACAAATGAAATGTGACCTTTCCTTTCCAAACCACAAACAATGCATAACACAGTCAGGCTTCCAAAGCTCTACGTGGGTGTCTAATCCTCCAGTAGCTGAGGCTCTGACTCTCGGTGTGGCGTAGGGGTTAAGGAAATGGACTGGAGAGTCAGGCTGCCTGGGCTCAAATCTCAGCTCTGCTACCAACCCCATGGCCCCGGGCAAGTTTCTTAACATCTCTCTCCCTCAGTGTCTCTTCTGTAAAATGGGAATAATAACAATACCTATCTCATAGGACTGTGGTGAGAATGAAATCAGTTAATTAACATGTGCACAGAACTTAACGAGGGCTTGGGACATGGTAAGTAATATGATATAAGGGGGTCAGTTCTTATAACTGGTATTGGGCACATAAGCTCTGTCTGAGACCCTCCCAGGTAGGAGCCCCCCAGTTTTGGTTCTTGGACAAGTCTTCCTCTGACTCAAGGCTGCTGCATACAGCTATGCAGGTGGCATACTGCACACTCTGACTCCATACACCCACCTGTCTCCTCACCCCCAGGGAGGCCTTGGGGCAGCACTTCAGGTAGATGGTCACAGCAAACGGTGTTTGCAGTAAGGGATGGGTCACCTGCAAGGCCCTGGATGAAGTTCGCTGTTTCAGGAGCACGGTCCCTGGAAGACACTTTGAGCAGGAGTTGGGGAGGCCAAGAGGAAAAGAAGAGAGGATGCTCAGAGCCTGAGGGGCGTGCGGGCAGAGCACTGGAGACGCTCCTCCAGTTACAGACCCTGCAGGCAGGACTGGCCTCATGGGTGAGCCACCTGTGCAATCACACAGGGTCCTGTGCTCTGAAGGGGCCCTCATTTTCATTTTGCCCTGGGCCCCCAAGTTATGTAGCTGGTCCTGCCCATAAAACATGGATTGCAAAGGAGAAGAGAGAATCCACGGAGGCGATCGACTTTGAAGCGGACCTAGGGGATTGAGGATGATGGTGCCATGAACGGACAAAGGTCAGCAGAAGGGCAGCCTTGGCGGGTGAAAATACTGCATTTGGATGAGTTAGCTTTCTTCAAACTCACAGTGATGCGGTGACTTCTGTCCCCTGGGCGGATGCCTGTGTAGACACACACACACTTTGGGGAGGGGCTTGTCTAAGGCAAGCCACACATGTCACTTCTTTCCTCTGGGGCCCTCTTCCTCCAGCGTTGCTGCAGCGCCGAGTCCTGTGCAGCACTCGCCGGCTTTGTCAGCGCTGGGCACCCTTGGTTCTGTTCTGGGCTTTCTGACAGCACGAGATGAAATGTCACAGGAGCCCACTCTGGAATCACACACATAGGCCTGGAAGCGCGGAGGAGTTAATAGTGGGGAAAGTACCCTTGACCCATGGGGATATGGAGCTAATGGGTAAATGCTTTCTGCTTGTGTCTCCTGAGCACAACAAGCTCCTTAATCCTGCAGGCTGGAGCACTGGCTGCCAGTAGCTGTGCTCAACTCCACACAGAGCACGTCCTTGATTGGCTTTCCCTCCTTCCCTGTCTCACGCCGCTGCTCCCTGGGAGCACACATGCAAATAAGCTTGTGATGGGCAGACTCCAGACGGTGTCCAACGAGCCCCACCTCCTGGCGTTCACCATGGAATCCCCTCCCCTTGAGTGTGGGCCCAGTCACTTGCCTCTCGCCAGTAGAATATGGCAAAAGGACTGGGATGTCACTTCTGTGATCAGGTTATAAGAGATTATAAATCTGTCTTATTGGCAGACTCTTTCTATTGCCTTCTCAGCTTGTACACTTCGATGAAATCAAGCTGCCATGTTGAAAGGCCCACATGGCTGGGAACTGAGACCCTCAGTCCAACAGGGAACTGAATCCTGTCAACAACCATATGAGCCTGGATGTGGATCCTTCCCCAGTGGAACCTTCAGATGAGACCCCAGCTGACACCTTGACTACAGCCCTAAGAAAGAGGACCCACTTGAGCCATGCTGGGACTCCGGATGCACAGAAACTGTGAGATAATAATTGTATGTTGTTTCAAGCCATTAAGTGTGTGCACTTGTTACATAGCAATAGGTAACTAATGCGATCCAAGTACCAAAGCCTTGGTCTCAGACTCTGTCTTCAGAGAACCCAGGCTAGGATGGGGTCTGCACTGGCTCACCTTCCAGGAGGCGAGGCCTGCTAGAGATCTTCCTGCATCCTCCTCCTCTCACTTGTATTCCCGAATGTTCAGCTAGCTGAGGAGACCTTTTCTTTGCTTTTCCTTTCTATCCAGGGGTGGGAGCCAGCTGACCCTTGGTCAATAGGGTTTTCCCCCCAGGTCATGCCCATTTGTAGCTGATGTCCTCTTCCCCATGCTTTGAGCATCTTTCCTGGTCATTAGGAGATCAGGGGACACTTTGCCACTGGGGGAAGCTATCAGTGTATCCTGATAGCTCCATTTAATAAATGACGTAAGGAATGACATGGGGGGACTTTGAGGTTTCTAAGATCATGAAACAAGTGATGGAGATAGCTGGACAATACCACCCCAGCCTCCTGAAGACTACCTCCTCCTTCTCTTTCACCCTAAAACAGTAGAAAGCAAGCCTGGATAAAATAGCATGTCGTCACTGAGCTGGGTGTTTTGTATATGTAATATCCCACCCAGTACCAACCTCACGCAGTAGGCATTTCCATTCCCATTTAACAGCTGAGAAAGGCAGCATGTTAAGTGACTTGCCTGTCACTTTCTCAGCTAGAAAGTCGCAGGTCAACATTCAAAGCAGGTTTGTCCCACTCCAACCTCTGCGTGTCCTTCACACTCCACCCTGCAGGCTCCTCACCTCGGCTTCACCTCTCACGCATACAGGAGCCAACCCAAGATGAGGGCGTACCTATCTGGAGAGTCTGGGTGTGTGTTTCTCAAAGTCTGGTCCCTGGACCAACAGCGTCAGCATCAGCATCACCTGGGGGCTTGTTAGCCGTCACAGATCCGCAGGCCTCACCCTAGACCCACCGTCATAGCTCGGGCTACCGCAACCAAATACTATGGACTGGGGACTCAAACAACAGTTCTGGAGGCTGGAAGTCCAAGATCAGGGTGCCAGCACTGTTGGGTTCTGGCGAGGACCCTCTTCCTGGCTTGCAGACAGATGCCTTCTTCTGTGTCCTCACACGGTAGAGACAGAGCTCTGGTCTCTTCCTCTTCTAAGGACACTAATCCCATGGTGAGGGCCCCACCCTCACAGCCTCATCTAACCCTAGTGACCTCCCCAAGGCTCCCTCTTCAAACACCATCACATTGGGCGTTAGAGCTTCAACATACAAATTTGGGGGGAGGGGGTCGCAAACATTCAGTCCCCAGTACCTGCTGAGTCGGCAGGCGATTCTGATGTGCCCCGCGGATGAGAGCCGCTGGCCATTCTGTGTGGACAGGCACAGCGATCAGATCTTTCCAGCTGTGTCCACCCACGTCCTTGGTCTGAGGAGCGTTCTGTAGACAGGAGAGAATGTCAACATGTTTGCAGAGTGCTCTGAACTGCCAGGCACCCCAGACGCTGTTTCAGCATTTCCCAGAATAGCAGGCCTTGAAATCAGTGTCCCAACCAAGTCGACGGCTGCCTGTGGCTCGTTGTTGCTGAAAGAGAGGCCATCTGTCACATTCCTGTGCATCACTAATCTCTGCAGAGAGCAGGGGGCTTGGTTTGACTCAAAAAGATGGAGCTGCAGAAGGAGAGATTGAAGTTAGATGTCTTGAAGAACTTCCAGGCTGTTAGGAATCTTCCTGATTTTTTTTTTTGAGTATCAAGAAGAGGTTGATAGAGGGCAATTGGCCCTGGAAGCAGGGGTCATACAAACGGCTCCTTTTAATCTTCTGCAGCAGCTGGACATGGCCTTCAGTGGACTAACCTCAGATATTCGTGACCTGTCGTAGCCGGGACACAAACAGAGCCATCATCAAATATCACTTTGCTCCCTGTCTTAGCAGGGAGGAAAAAAATAAAACAAACAAGCGGAGGAAAGAGCTTTCATGTTTTTCTAATAGAACGAGGTAAGCAGTGGGGAAAAAAGCAATTTCAGGCCAGCACTTCCGAGCTGCTGTCATAGCCATCCCCCCTTAAAGCAACAAGAACCGCAAAGCCAAGTTCGATAAAGATGAAGAACAGCATGTCTGGGCCGCCCCGGAATGAGCCGGCTGTCCCCGGTGAGGCCTGGAGGGAAGAGAGAGATGAAGGGCTTTTGGAAATCAGCCACCTTTTTGAGATGGTGGACGCTTCTGGCTCTGGAAAGGGAAAGACAGCAGCACCGACATGAAGGCTATCGGGGGCTGGGCCTCAGGGGCGCACCGAGCGGCCAGGGTTGTGACAGGTGTCAATCAGTGCTGACAGCCTCCAGGTTCGGCAGCCACGGCTTTGCTGCCTCTCGCAGTCTTGACTGCGATCGGCCACGGAGCGGCAGGTGGGAGGGAGGCTTATGGGATTCAAGAGAGAGGGAGGTGGGAGGGTGGGTGGGAGCCGGCTTTTAGAGGCATTTGGCTCCCGGCCTGGTTCTGCCCTGAGCAGCTCTTTGAACTTGAGTTGGCCACTGCCCCTCTGCGAGCCTCGATTTCTTTATCTGTAACAGGCAGCGGGGAGCGGGGACCAGACCAGTGAGCCTCCACCCTGGCAGGGCTGGGCCCGGGCATCGCCGTGTTTTCAAGGCTTCCCCGGAGATTCTCACAAGCTGGGCTGAGAACCGCAGGCCTGGGGTCTGCATGGCTGGACTTTGCTTCTTGACAATCCCTAAGGACTCTCTCTCCAAAATAAAGAAACAGAAGTCCACTGGGCATCCCCTGGGCTGCCCCTCGCCAGGGCCCCGAGGTCTGTCCACCAGGACAGCCAAGGACACTGAATCCTTGTAGCTGCAGATAGCCCTGCGGAGGGGGGCCTGGGGGGCTATACGGTGGCCATGGGACTGGTTGTCTGGGTTCCCAGTGATGTGGCGTCTCTAGGCCTCTTTTCTCATCTGTGAGATGCAGATAGTAATCCCACCTGCCTCCCAGGTGAGGAGCAGGTGGGATAAACCACCGAAGCAGAGCAGCAGCTGGGGCCCGGAAATAAAGCTTCGTGGCTGTATTATTGGTTCCCTGATGGGACTGTACACTCTGGGAGGGCAGGGAGGGGCCGTACTGCGTTGAGCTTGGTGCACCTGGCGACCAACTAGACAGACGGGCCAGGCTGTCCACACACGTCGGCAAATGTATGAGTGGATGGAGAAAAAGAAGGAAGGGAGGGAGGGAAGAAAAGAGGAAGAGACAGAGAGAGAGAGAGAAGGACTTAGCACTCCTAGAACCTGACCAGGGCCTGGATGTGCCCTTCTGCTTCGAGGCCGCCCCTCCAGCAATGTGGACCCCCAAGAAGAGGCCTGGACACATGTCCACGTGGGAGGAGGTGAGGGGGAGCCCGCTCCAGCCACTGACCCTCTGATTGAAATTCAGCATGAAAAGCCGTTTGCACCCCAAGGACTGGTGTCGGAGCTCGGCTGCTTTTAAGAACCAGATAACAACAGCCCTTTTGCTTGTTCTTCCTTTTGCTGTCACATCAAAGCTATTTTATTGGTCTATGTTCCAGAAATGTTTTTTAATCTCTCAAATTATAGCTTCCGTATATGTTCTTGTCGTTCTAAATTACATCGTGATTCCCTGAGCCAATTTTTTTCCTTTGCAGGTGTCAATTAAAAAGCGCCCCCCAGGGGCCTCTGCTGTGGAGCTCTACCTGCACACGCACACTTCTGTGGTTCAGTCTTGCTCCTGCCTCTCCGTTTCTCCCCAAATCTGCTTTTCCGTAACCTGCAGGAGCATCAGCTTGTTCTGCTGTCATACTGGGGACGGCCGTGACATTTCCGCCGAAGCCAGGGGGCAGGCAGGCCCCTCTGAGCAAACCCAAACCCTCAGGCTTCCCCAGGAGAAGGCAGACTCCCCCCGGCCCCTGGTCCCGCTCTGGGCCGGGGTCCGGCTGTGGCTCCTGCCTCCCCAACCTGTTGGCAGCGCTAATTGCCTGGCACCCTGGCAGCTCAGCCTCCCGACTAATGATTCATCCTTGCACGGCCATTTGTTTGTGCTGGTTTCAGACAGACTAATGCTTTTAATGGCACATAATCATTTTTCAGAAGTCATTTGATGCCACTAATCATCTCGGTAATACGCCGCAATGGAACGCATAATGACATTCGGAACAGGACAAATGGCAGCGTGATTCCTGGCTTTTCCCCTCTAATCTATATTTTACCACGTGCCTGGCTGCTAATGACTGAGTGCTGTTAATAAACAACTGCCTTAAGGATCTTTTCTCCCTTGGGGGTTTGGAAGGGCAGTGGGGCACCGGTTAAAAAGAGTTTCTGATGGAAACGGCCGCGGGCAGGCTGGAGCAGAGGAAAGAGAGCTGCTAGCAGACGAGCTTCCGGGAAGACTTGACCTTCCCCCAGGGTCGAAGGCCAGGCTCGGATTGTCTTGCTCAGGTGGGATGTGAGTGTCCAGTGAGAAGACCAGAATGGAGGAGGGCAGACCTGCAAGGAAGCAAAAGAAACACTAGTTGGTGAGAATTCCTGACCACGAGGTTGTAAGCTGGTTCTCCTGAGCCAGAAAGTTCCGTGGAGAAGCGGGTCTTCACTGAGAGAGGTGAATTTGGGGCTCTGAGGAAATGGGTGGGTGGGCAGACCGCCTTCCGGCAGGTTCCCATTGGCCTTCCGCTTGCCCCTCAGGCCCTAGGTCAGGAGGTGGGGCCAGGGCAAGGGTGTGGACACTTTCGAGACCTCGTGGCTGCAGGGAGCTCCGAGAGACTGTCGAGTGTACGGCATAAGCTTCTCCTCAGAGTCTCCTCAGACCGGGAATCCTGGACGGGGGCCATCCCTCCCCTTAAAATGGCTGTTTGGGGCTCTTGGAGGAGTCGGAAGTCAGTCGGCTGCTGCCTGGGATTTCTATCCTGAGATGGTTCCATTTGGTTGCAAAGTAAAGAAAATCGAGGGTCCAGCACTGCCCCCCCAGTCTGAGGGACCTAAATATTTGCCATAATCAGATCCCTTCACTGACTCCACTTTCCTCATGACAGTCTTTTGAGTAACGATTTAAATGAGATACCATTTTGTCCCACTGCCTGCCAGAGAGTAGCTGCTCAAGAAAATGCAGCAATGACAATAAAGAGTAACAATGGGGGACAGGCTGGACACCATGTCAGGAGACCAGGGAACTTGGGTCCTGGCAAACAGCCTGTTTCCATTCTCGGGGTCCCGCCCTCATGAGGGGAGGCTGTCCAGATGGCAGGGCTAAGTTCTCTTTCCATCTTCCTTTTTCCCACCTCCGGCTCCTTCTCGTGGGTCTCCACGGAGGTGGGTGCTGAGTCTCCCCACGCACCCTGCTAACACGTTGTCAAATTTGGGCTGCAGGCCCAAGGAGAGCCAGTGCGGGTTGCCCAGTGGCCCGGGAGGCAGTGCAGTGGAGTGGTTAAGCAGGGGCTTGTAGATGTCAGAGGGACATGGTTTCCCGGCTCTCTTACTTAGCAAGTATGCAACGCTGGCAATCAACCAGTCTGAGCCCCGTTTGCTCATTTCTAAAAGGATATTAATGATGTGTCCCTTGCAGAGGATCACAGTGAAGATTAAACAAAACAACGCATGGGAAATGCTGAGCACAAAGTAGCCCCTCAAGCAACATTAATTATTACGGTGGCTGCTGTGGGCAGGTCTGGTGGCCCCGATGGACTCAGAGAGCCGGAACTCGGACACGGGTGGGCGAGTCACTGGAGGAGCTTGGAGGGACAAGGTGGGGCTCCCCGCGGGGATCCGCAATGGGATTTCGTCTCCTTTGCTGCGTCCCCTGGGCTGTATCCAATCCCCTGTTGGTATTACATCAAGAAGATGCACAGAGATTCGGTTGAAAGCCATCTGTTAGCAAGTGGGAAAGCCCCTGGCGTCCTTGCCGATGTTTAATAATTCAGCGTAAGCTGCTGGATGAGGGCTGACCGGAGCTCTGACATCCATTTTAATAAAGTCCTTCTCCACCCTCCTCCAGCTCAGGCCCCGGGGACGGTGGGCTCCAATGAACCCTGCACATACCCATCCAGCCCGGCCTCCCGCTCACAGGCGGGGGAGCGGGCGGTGGATATGGACACGCAGGGCCTGGTGTGAGGAGAGAGCTTGCAAATACACGCTGTGGAGCCGCCGGCCGGCTGTCCTGGAGGCCCAGGCTGTGTCCAGCCAGACTGCACCAAGTTCCGCACAGAAGGGTGCTCGCAAACACCGGAGCAGCAGCAGTGACTGTCCACTCTGAACGAGCGGTCGTTCTGTGCCACGTGCTGGGGTGAGATCTTAAGTGGTCTCATGCAGTCCTCCCCCAGATCCTGAGAGACACGTATCAGTACCTGTGTTTCATAGACAGGTAACTGGGTCTCAGGAAGTAAAATAACGTGTGTAGCTAGTCAGAGATAGAAGAGCGATCCAACCTGGTGTTTGAGTCCGAAATTCCCGCTCTTCACCATATGGGCGAGATGAAGTTTCTTCTCTGTTGAATAAGAAACTGAGGCTGGATTTATGGAACCCTCTTCCCTCCCTCCTTCGCACTCTCCTTCCCTTCTTTCCTTTCATTAAGTATTGCTCCAGCTTCTTATTAAACCAGGCGCTGTGCTAGGAGTATAGAAGCCCAGTGGATGTTCCGCCTGGAACCCCAGGAGGCAATGATCCAGAGACCCCGCTCTGAATCCTCCTTTAGGCACACCTCTGCTGGCTCAGGCCGAGGAGTGGAGAGTGAAGAGGGTAGTCAGCGCTCAGAGACAGCTGGGCAAAACCCAGGAGCCACGCATAGCCTCGGGGCCACAGGCCTCGCCTGCTTCTTCCCCATGAGGACATGTAAATGGGCAAGTTGCTGCCCCAGGACTCCTTAAGGTGTATTCACGCCTGTTCATGGGAGGCTGTGAAGTGGGTGTCGGTGTTCCCTGGCTGAATGGCCAGCCCCAGGACGTGCTGCCTGGAGCAGGGTGTGGGGAAAAGCCCAGCCAGCGGTGCCTGGACCACCTCTCCCCTCCCCCAGTTTTTATGGTCCAAGTGCAAATGATGGAGACTAAGCCTTGGAGGGTAGCAAGCCGGGGGGATAACTATATTACTCACAGACAGCGGCTGGCCCGTCTGTCTAGTGAAACCTGCAATTTCATTGTTTCAAGAGCACGGAAATGCCAGGAAAACACATTTCCGATTGCCTCTTCGTTCCTCTTCTGTCTCCCCTTCTTGGTTCCCCAGGGTCTTATGGGTGACTGAGTCTTCTCTCTCCGTACCATTCTTCCAGGGTCACACACCCACAAAAGGCAACATTTCAGCATCAGGTGCAAGAAAGCCCAGAGAACTCATCCTGCACGGCAGGCAGAAGGGAATCCTAGGCCCGAGGTCCCTTGGGAGCAGGGACTGTGTGTGGTTCCCCGTGGTACTGCAGCACCCGGCACGTTGCGGGGCCCTGGAAGGGGCTCCACGAACTGCTTGTTCAAGAAATGAGCGGGAGATGGACTGGGGGGCCCCTTCTGTGCTGCCCAGGCATCTTCTTCTCTTTCTGGCTCCGTGGTCCTATGTTCCATCTCTAAATGGAGACCATAGTGCCTGTCTGGAGTATTTTTTTCTTTTTATTAAGATTATGATAGTTTACAACCTTGTGAAATTTCAGTTGTACATTATTGTTAGTTGTGTTGTAGGTGCACCACTTCACCCTTTGTGCCCTCCCCCCACCCCCCCTTTCCCCTGGTAACCACCGATCAGTTCCCTTTGTCTATATGTTAACTACCACCTATGAGTGGAGTCATACAGAGTTTGTCTTTCTCTGTCTGGCTTATTTCACTTAACATAATACCTTCAAGGTCCATCCATGTTGTTGTGAATAGGACGATTTTGTCCTTTTTTATGGCTGAGTAATATTCCATTGTATATACATACCATATCTTCTTTATCCAATCATCAGTTGCTGGACACTTAGGTTGGTTCCATGACTTGGCTATTGTGAATAATGCTGTGATGAACACAGGGGTGCATGGGACTTTTGGAATTGCTGATTTCAGGTTCTTAGGATAGATACCCAGTAGTGGGATGGCTGGGTCATAAGGTATTTCTATTTTTAACTTTTTGAGAAACCTCCGTACTGTTTTCCATAGTGGCTGCACCAGTTTGCATTCCCACCAACAGTGTATGAGGGTTCCTTTTTCTCCACAACCTCTCCAACATTTGTCACTCTTGGTTTTGGATATTTTTGCCATTCTAACAGGTGTAAGGTGATATCTTAGTGTAGTTTTGATTTGCATTTCCCTGATGATTAGTGATGGTGAGCATCTTTTCATGTGTCTATTGGCCATCCTTATATCTTCTTTGGAGAAATGTCTGTTCATGTCCCCTGCCCATTTTTTGATCGGGTTGTTTGATTTTTTGTTGTTGAGCTGTGTGAGTTCTTTATATATCTGTCCGGAGTTTTTTCTGAGGGTTAAGTGAAATCATATACACTCAGGTGTTTGGCTTAAGGTAGGTCAGTGCCCAGTGAACACTCACGGACACTACAAACAGCCCGCGGTACATCCATGCCGGAGAACGCTACTGGCACTAAAACAGAGTGAAGTGCTGCACACGCAGCCACGTGGGTGCGTGTCAAACGCAGTTTACTAAGTGAAAGAAACCAGACTCAAGGGAGGGCTACCCAGTGTGTACGACACACTGGAAACGGCCAAGCTACAGGGAACGAAGACAGATCAGAGGCGGCCAGGGCCCGGGAGAGGGAAGAGAGCCTGATCACAAAGAGCTCGAGGGAACTTTTGAGGTGATAGAACCGTTCTGCGTCTTGAACGTGAGCCATCCACTTTTTAGAAGGGTCAATTTTCCTGTACAGAAATGATATCTTAATTAAAGGAAATGAAACAAAAAAAGCTATGGACCCTGAAATGATGAAAAACCCCAAAGAGCCGCTCTGGTCTTTGGAGGATGTGTGTGGTTGGCTGCGTCCTGATTTCTCTCATCACCTTCTGCTCGGAAGGCCATGGCAGGCATTGGCATTTCCTGCTGACGGGGAGAAGGAGTCCAGGACTCGGCTTGGCTCGGAGGAATACTTCTTTGGGGAAATGTAGCCCAAGTGGAAAATGCCTGATCGTTGGCTAATGGGGGCCCAACAGGTCATGTCCAGGAAATACCTAATGCTACCAGGATCATCGGGTGAAGAGAGCCCGAGCCCATGAGAGAGGCAGGGCCAGTGCAGTGGAGGACATCAGGCCAACGTGGAGCGTGGGGTCGGGGTGCGATCCCCTCCTGATGGATGGCTCAGTCAAGTGGCAAACTCGCGGGCATCAAATTGCCTCCAGAGACAGGTCAGTTTCCGTTCTGGCAGGCGGCAAAGGTCCTGTTAGTGTCTCCGCCATTAAGCAATGCAGACACAGGTAATTTGCTGCACTCTTTGGATGCAGAGTTAAATGACTCATCATTATCTTATTAATGCAATCAGGGGCTGAAAATGAAGCCAGGCTGGCATTTCACCTCGGCAGCACTTTCTGCTCAGATGTTCACGGCCCCTCCAGCTCACTTCCTTGACACTTTCTCTCCCTTTCTAAGAGCTCACGCTTTGCTCCCTTGCTTTGCTGGGCCACTGGGTGGATGCTCACCTGGGGTGGCATCCTGGACCGGTGAGGCTCCTTCTGAAGCCCCGCCCCTGGGTGGCCGCCTCGGCAGCCAGGTGGGCTCCAGGGAGCTGCCCTTTTGTGGCCTCACAGAAATGGTTGGGGTGGAGGCCCAGGGTTAAGTTTTGGCTAATAAGAAGAGGACTGCATATGGGGACATCCTTTGCGCGGTGCACCTTGCTGCACACTTTACATGAGCTATGCCGTCCCATGGCTGGTATTACTACAGTCTCTAATCCATAGCGGCACACATTAGGGATTGCAGAGGGGGTGCATTCAGCTGCGAGTAACAACATCCAGCCGAAAGTGACTTAAATCTGAGGGTTGTCCTTTTTCTCACACGAGAACCTGGAGGTGAGTGTCCTGGGGTTGTTCAGCAGCACAGTGATGCCTTGGCTCTGGTTAGCCTCTTCAAGTTTTTCTCAGCATACCCTTCTCATCAGAAGATGGCAGCAGGGGCTGGTCCCATGCCCAAATGGTTATGTTCGTGTGCTCCACTTCACTGGTCCCGGGTTCGCCAATTTGGATCCTGGGCACGGACCTAGCACCACCCATCAGGCCATGCTGTGGTGGCATCCCACATAGAAGAACCAGAAGGACTTACAACCAGGAAATACAACTATGTACAGGGGCTTTGGGGAGAAAAAAAATGAAAAAAGAGGAAGATTGACAACAGATGTTAGCTCAGGGTCAATCTCAAAAAAAAAAAAAAAAAAAAATGCCAGCAGCAGTAGCTCCAAGCCGTGCCTCCTCACCCGTCTCCATGGTCAAAGGCAGAAGGAGTAGCAGCAAGGCCTTCCTTGACCTCTTTCTCTCTTCCTCCTCCTCCTCCTTCTTCTCCCTCTTAAAAAGTAAGGCAAGACAGGGACCGGCTTGGTGGTGCAGTGGTTAAATTCACGTGCTCCACTTTGGGGTTCGCCAGTTCGGATCCTGGGTGCAGACCTACACACTAATTATCAAGCCATGCTGTGGCAGGCGTCCTACATATGAAATTGGGGAAGATGGGCACGGACGTTAGCTCAGGGCTAATCTTCCTCACACACACACAAAAAGGGCACATAGTCTTCCTGAAGGCTCAGCAGATTCCCTTGGGTCTCCTTGATCAGGACTGGCCACATGTCCATGTCTTAGCTGTAGGGGAATGGGGAAAGTAGTCCCTAGTGATTTGGGCTCCTATAGCAGGAGGTGGGCTCTCAGGACGAGCGTGGAAGGACGGCAGGGGCAGAGGGTGGACAATGCCACAAAGAGGTTCAGTACTTTGCCTGGGACCATCATCTAAGCAGTGGCCGGTTGGGTCTCTTTGCCCCCAGGGCTCACTCTCTGAACCCTTAAGTCAAACTGCAGAGCCCTCCTCTAGGCAGTGGGGGCAGCATGAAGGGTGAGAACCTGTGTCCCCACTTCAGAGGCCAAAGAGCTACTGGGAGAAGCTCGTGCATGTACGTAGTAAAAAAGAAAAAAGACCTGAACACTCTTACAAAGCGATGTTCCAGTAAGGCCAACGTCACAGAAACCCCTCAGAGCGCTGATATCGTCTCTATTTACTAGGATCGGGGAATCAGGTGTCCTGGATGAGAGAATGTTCCTGATAGCAGAGGCTTTCTCCTTTCCTTGGGAAAATGCCTGCCTTCAAACACTTTTGAATGAAATCTTTCTCCACTGCGTCCTGAGCCCTCCTTCCCTCTGCTCGGTTTCTGGCCTTTTCAATGGAGCCAGTGTCCTTCCCCCACCCCCATCCTCATCACTCCATTGACTGGGAAGGGTAAAAACAAACAAAACGGGTGAAACCAGAGACATTACATTTTCAGGCTCACTACATCAGCAGCTCTGGCCTGGGGGCCTCAATGTCTTTTCTCTCCTCTCTTAGATAATCAAATCCTGAAGGATGCAGTCCCGCGGGACCATCCTCAACATCCAGAGGCCATTTCTTCTTCTGTTTTCTGGCTTGGCCTCCCCGACGGACGAAACTGCTGGAGGCAAGGCAATGCCTCACACATCCGATGGCGGGGCCTGGGAGGCCCAGACAGCAGCCCGGCCTCCTGGACGTTCCTGGTGCCACCTGCTTGTCAACCTAGCCCCTCCCTTGGGTACCCATTGCAGGCTCCCCTGTTTGATTAACCTGATGGGGGGGACCACAGCAGCCAGGCTCACCCTGTCTCCTGGACGGCTTCGGAGCCCAGAGCATCGGCTCCCTGTTGGTGTAGTGGCAGGCCTGCCCAAAGAGGCTGTGGCCGTGCCTCCGCTCCTGAAGAGACCGCAGCTTCTGTGCTTTCTGATTAGCGTTTCCTTCGATTCCTTCTTCGTCTCTCCCTGCTCTTGCTGGGATTGCTTTGGTTCCTGTAAGCTATGCCTGATTTGGAAGGTAAAAAGCAAGAAACAAAACTTGTGAAAGCAGAAACATTAATTTTTCACGCTATACTACATCAGAAGCTCTGGAAAGGGGATGGCGGGGGGGAAGCTGGAAGTCCTTCCTCACTTCTCTTAGGGAGTGAAGCCCTGGGCTTCCCTTCAGATTCAGAGGGTGATTCCAGGCTTATTTCCAGCTTCTGCCTCCCTGTCAGATGAAATGGCCGAGGGCCTCACTGTCAGACCGGCGGGCACTGCTGTGCATGTAGGATGCGAAAGGATGGGTGATGGCAGAGGCACGGGTGTTAAGTGAGCTTTAAGCGGCTTTGAGGAAGGAAAGAAAAGCAGATGGGACAGGAAGCGAAGTCAGGAAAAGGAAAGGAAAGGGAGCCAGCATTTATCTAGTATTTAGGTTCTTTGTACACCTTGAAGGAAATCATCCTTGCCCCATTTACAGGTGATAAAACAGAGACACAGAGAGGTTAAGTAACTTTCCAAAGGTCACACAGCTGGTCAGAGGCAGAACTGGAGGGACTTGAAGCCACCTACGTATAACTCCTGGGCCCTGGAATCCAGGCAGGTGGCGTGGCCCGATGGTCTGGGCCAGAATGAGGCGGGAGTGCTGGCTTCCCAGTGTGCCTCAGCCCTCCGCCGAGCTGTGGCAGCCTCAGTTTCCCCACTTGTGCAGAACTGGCCTGAGCTTGTTTCTGGCTACCATTCTCGGTGGGAGGGGCCTCCTCCCTGCTATGTGGAGGGCACATGGGGCTGCGGCTTCTCCCTGGGGACAGGGACGCTGGATTCTTCTGGTCACATGACACAGGACTGTCAGCCTTGGGGAGGAGGGCTGGCGGCACCCTCCGGGCAGCCTGCAGGTTTGCGTACTGACCAGTGCTCCAGGGAGTGTGGCCCCTCTGGGGGCCTGGCCACAGCCCGTGGGATCCCCGTGGGCGCGGACCCGGCAACCATTCCCTGCAGGATGACTCTTCCTTTTCTCTCCCTGCACCGGCTCCCGTTGCACACTCCCCTCCCCACCCACCTCCCCAAGGAAAGGGTGGGCCGCTCAGGCAGAGGGTGGAGTGCGTGCCTCTGTCACAGAGTCCAGTCACCTTCTGTCTAGAGAAGGCCATTCTTCAAGTAGGACGGCCAGGGCTCAGACCAGTGCCGGGCCTTTTCCTCCTTTCCCATCTGAACAGGAAAGAGAGGAAAGCCCAGATGTCCCGGGGAGACTCCAGCCCTTTCAAGTCGTGTGACAGGTGTGGTCCATGACTTGTCCCAGCCTCACGGTTGTGTCCCGCCACCTCGCTGCCCGTGAGTCATCCTGTGAAGCCTCCAGCTTTCCCTGGAGGAGGCTGTCGGGCTGCCAGGAATTCCGTCCCTGAGTCATCTCGCACTGCAAACGAGGTTTGTCATGACATTCTGGTTTCCACGTGGAGCAGAATCTCAGAGGGCCCAGCGAGCGAGGCGTGTTGGGCCAGTGATTATTTTGGGTGGCTTGAGAGAGAGGGCTCAAGATAACAAGAACAATAGCTCACATATGGTGCCTACCGCCATGTGCCAGATGCTAGGATTTACATGAGGAACAACCACATTTAATTGTCCTAACTCCCATATGTGGGACGTTGTACTACTTAGCTCAGTTTTACAGACGAGGACGCTAAGGCACAGAGAAGCTAAGTAACCTGTCCGAGATCATGCAGTGAGCAAGGAGTGAAGATGGGGTGTCAGCCCAGATCTCCTGGTTCCTGCTGCATGGCTTTCCCCCTGATACCAGGCTGCCTCTTTCAAAGCTATGATGCCAACATTCAAAATGGGCTCACCAGGATGGAACAGTTCCCAGGGCACTGGTGCTTCTGTCAGCACCAGAGGAAGGACCAAAATAGGACACACCAAGTGGATCCAATCTTGCCTGAACCTCAGCCTGCAAGGTTTGGGGGTTCACTGCGGGGAACGATCTGAGCTGGGTCCCAGCCCCTCTTGCCCCCGCCCGCTCCTGCTTCCTTCGCCCGGCTTGATGAGCCGTGCAGTGTCAGGTTTGACTTGGCTCCATAGAGCTGGTTTTGAAAAGGCATCTCACTCATAGCTATTCAGATTTCAGAAACAAATGCTCTGCACCACTGATCAGAACGCCTGGAGTCAACAGAGCCGGTGACATCTTAAGAAATGCACCCGGTACTTAAGGCTTTCATCTTAATTATACATGTTCAAATCATAGACAGATTTTCTCCTTCTGGTCCTGAATATCAGAGCTGCCAAATCCAATTGAATCATCTTCTTTTAAATGCATTTTGCAGTATGCGTTTCACCGTTTTCCCAATTTCCATTGTAAACGAGAGCCAGAATTGTGCTGAGGGCCCTTTTCTTACAGGCTGCATTATTCAACCAGCAAATGAAGAAAGGAAAATGCTGATTGCAAAGGAATTAAAAAATGGTCCTGGGCAGCCTCCTGGGTTTGGCTCGGACCGGATGTGGCCAGGCCCAGGCACCATCTTTGTTGGAAGGTTTTAGTCCCTTTGTCCCAGGGAGGGGCAGACGAGGAAGGTGTTCCTTCCGTGTCCCCCTCCAAATGGGCCAGCACTCAGGCCAGCTTCCGTGGCTGGGTGGGAAGGAGAGCCATCCGCAAGCCTGTCCTCACGGTACCACCACTGTCATCAGTGTAGATGCCACACACTTTAATTTCTGCCGTGTCCTGGCTCAGACCGGCCAGGAGATGCAGCTCCTGGATCACTCACAGGGAGCGTTTGAGTGTCATAAGCAACACGGACAGCCAGTGCCCTTGTACACTAGTGGTGCCCACTGGTTCTGCTGTCCCGGGAATGGGGTGGGGTAGGGTGAGGGGCTCCCAGACTTAGGATGGTGACAGCAGCTGGTGGGAGAGCAGCAAGCCAGGAACCCAAGGTCTGGGACTCTGCAGAGGTCTGTCTGCTCTCTTTCCCTGTCGTCTTCTTTCTGCTCACCCAGCACTCCCCAGTGGCACAGCCGTGCTTCTTCGTGCCTGCATTGTGCTTCTGCTTTCTCCTTTCCCATCACTTTTATGCTTGTTGATTGCACTTACAGTTTGAAGCCCTGTGTGGCCTCAGAGCAGAGTTGTTGGCCCATTTCACAGGGGGAAGAATGTGCCCTTGGTTCAGCCTGGGCTCTGGAGCCGGTTATCTGCAGCTAGATTCCAGCCTTGGGCAAGCTCCTGACCACCTCTATTCCTCAGGACGTGATCAAGTCTTGAGGGTGGAGCCCTTGTGAGTAGGATTAGTGTCCTTATAAAAGGGACGCCAGAGAGCTCTCTTGCCCTCTTTCCATCACGCGTGGATACAGCAAGAAGTCGGCCACCTGCAACCTGGAAGAGGGCCCTCCCCAAATCCAACCATGCGACACCCGATCTCGGACTCCAGCCTCCAGGACTGTGAGAAATAAATTTACCCTGTTTATAAGCCGCCCGGCCTGTGATGCTCTGTTCCAGCAGCTGGAACTGACTGAGGCACTTAGTGAGCACCTGTTCCGTGCCAGGCATCCTGTGTTGTTTAATCCACAATATTTCTGTTTGAGTCAAGGGCACCCATTTTACAGGTGAGAAGAGTGAGACTCCGAGACTTTAGTGGACTTATAAATGTCACGTGGTAAGCAGCAGAACCAGGAAATTAACCACGGACTCTGGTCCCTGCATTTGTAACCACCACAGGGCAGCAACACCAAGCTGCTCTGCGGAGAAAGAACTGGCCAATCCTCTGAGGTCTGAGCTCCTCCCAAACGGCCTCCACTCTGCCGTTCTCTCCCCACCTCCCCCGGAAGGAAATTCCAGCCCAACACCAGGCTCTCTTTACCTCTCTATTTTACATTTACAGGTGGTTCTGGATTTTCTGAGGGGGTGCTCAGTTGCACGGAAGGGGCGGTTGAGCCTAGGGTCGTAGTTTTTTGACCTCCGCCTTCCACAGCCCCGTGGGACCACCCAGAGCCTTGCACGTACAGGATCTCACTGTGTCCAGTAAAGGATGGAATGTGCCCAGATGGCTGGGGAGCCCTCTGAAGCACCTCCATTCCTGTCCCAGAAGCAGCAGGCAAGGCCAGCTACATGATTTGTAGAGCTTGGTTCAAAACAAAAATGCACGGCTCCTGCTCAAAAAGCAGAAAAAAAGGTTTTTCCTTTCTTTTATAGCCTCTCTCTCGACCTGTCAGGATGTTTTTATATCTATTTAATGTTGCACTTCCTCAGTATGGGAACACTCGAGGGGGGAGTGCAGAAGCTCACGGATGCTTGGGGCCCCACCCCACAATTCGGTGCACGGGGCGCACGGGCTGGGCCCTCACCAGGGATGGGAGAGCAGCGGCAGTTGCTGGAGGTAGTGGGAGAGTGGGCGGCCGAGAATTATCCCCAGGGAGGTGGGGAAGCACGGGAGACCCCCTAAGCATGTTTCATTGTCCCATCGGACTTTACTTACAAATGGCAAATTCAAAGATAAAAGTATTAAGACTTTTGAAGAGGGCCCCTCCGAGCATGGAGCCCCGTGCAACCGCACGGGTCACATGCCTGCAAAGCTGGTCTTGACCGTGTAGGCTGCTAGAGGTGCCGACACATCACCTTTTCTCCCCGGCCCCTTGCTGGCAGTTGGCATTTCTTAAAAAAGGTGATGCCCTGGTTACTACCACTGGCTCAGTGCCCAGGAGACTCAGTCTCCTGTTCTGTTGGACGCGCAGCTATTTCTAGGCAACACCTGACATGTGCACCCTCCCCCCGTGGGTACCCTCCTGCCCAGGTCGCAGCAGGGGTGCTCAGGAAGGTCCCTGGCCGGCTCTGCCTGAGCCTGGGGCTCCCTTAGGCGGGCAGCAGCAGCCGGGGCCACGGCTGCCTCATGCTACATTGCATTTGCGTTTCGTGGGGCTGAGTGAAGGTGCTAATGAGCAGGAGTGCTAATGAATTGCGGCAAGCTCTCTCGCTTTGCTGTTTTAATGCTGAAAGGAAAAGGCATTTATGGTTTTCTTCCTTCCACTAGCCCTCCTATACAATTATTTCATCTGCTGCAGAAAATGTGCAGATCACCAACAATTATTAAATCTGATCATCATTAGCTTCCGAGCTCCAAGCAGCCTGCTCAGCACATTCCTGTCTCCTGACCCCCTCCCTCGCATGCAGGGAGGGGCCGGCAGGCAAGGCAGAGGGGAGGGGCGATGACCCGCTCTCTCAGGGGGCGGGAGAGGCCTGGATCTGCACCTTCGACATCCCTCTTGCCCTTTGCTGAGAAGAAGTCTTGCTCCTGCTTTCCGTGCATAGCTGTGTCTAACTTTCCAGTTTCTTTGTGTCTGTGTGGGGAGCGGGAATCACCTGTGAAAATGATGGTAGATATGCACACACATCCAAAGGCATGTTCTAAACAGACTCCACTTCTGCCAGAGGTTTAGTTCATGACTGCAGGGCCCAGGGTCCAGGTGAAGAAAACCCAGGTGTCCTCATGCTTTGAGAGAACAGAGTCGAAGAAGATGAGCCTGGGCTGCTTTGGGATTTTGTTGGGGCCCTGCAGGAAGCAGCTGGCACAGTCAAGGGGTTATTTGAAGGGACCTTAATGAAGGACTATGTCAGAGGTGGAGGTAGGTGTCTTAGCTGTGTGTCTGGCTTCTGTAAACTTGATGCTTCAACTTCTGCCCTGTGCGCGTAGGCTGGACACATCCGGTTCTGGACTCAATGAGAGGCCTGAGGGACTTGGCCCCAGCCTCCTGCACCACCCCCTCTCCTGGGGGAAGAGTCTTCCTCCCTGGGGTGTCACTTTTCACATACAAACCAGCCAACCTAGAGTCCACACCCCCAACCACCTCTCTAATGGGGCTGTCACTCCAGGTCACTATACCAATCACCCCAGGGCCAGGGGCCAGACAACTCAGGACAGCCCCAGAGCCCGCTGGAATTATTCACACTAGTCACTCTTGCCCACAGTTCTCTCTCCCCCTCTGCCTTGTGACGCACCGTGTTGCTTCTCCATATGACTCTCCTGGGGCAGGCCGTGTACTTCTCTCTTGGGATCTGTGAGTGTAATAAACTGTCTTTTCAGTGGCAGTCATCTCCTGATCTGTTGGCCTTACTATACTCAAATGATAATAATAATAAATTAAAACAAAACAGTTAAGGGAAACAACAAGGAATAATGAGATACCCAGGGAGGAACCATCTGTGGGCTATGTGATATCCAGGGAGGACCAATTGTGGGCCTGAAGGGGCAAGAGGACGGAGCATCATTAATTAAAAGGAAGAAGGTGGCAGGAGATGCCAGCAAAAGCCGTATCTTTGGGTGAGGGTGGCTGAGACGTGGCCATAACAGAGGAACAGATTCGTTGCTAAACTGCAGGCCTGCAGGAAGAGAGCGGGGATAAACACCCCACTTTTCTCTCTGCCAGTCCCCATCTCCAGCTGGGGCCTCCCATTGGCTGAATCCAAGCAGCTGCCTGGGGCAGCTCCCAGACGGCAGGGCAGGTGGAAAACTGCTCAGGACGGGGATAGAGTTGAGTCAGAGATTGTGGACCATGGAGAGGACCTTTCCCAGAGAACGGCCAGGTGCTTTGGAAATGGATGGGGTGATTGAGAGAAGACCCTAGATGACAAGAAGCCTCTGTTTGGTGCCTGCAGATGGATCCGGGATAGGTAGATCTCAGCGTGGTCTAGACCAGCGCCTCTCAAACTGTACTGTGTACACAAATCCCCCCAAGGGGCTTGTTAAGATGCAGCTTCGGACTCAGCAGGTCTCCTGTGGGGCCCGAGATGGTGTATCTCTGACAAGCTCCCAGGTGATGCCCCTGCAGCTGGTCCGTGGGCCACACATGGAGTAGCCAGCCTAGGTCTTCCTTCCCCCACATTCATATGGGGGAAGCTAGCCTCACGGGGGCTAGCTCGTAAAACCGTCCTGGTCACCCATTTCCCTCTGGCCCATCCTCCCTGGCCCTTTGTCCATCTGTTCATCATTTTGGGGAGCCTTTGAAATTCATCTTTCTTCCTCCACCTCATGTGAGGGTAGATAAAGGCATTTCTTACCATCTGGCCAGAAATCAACTTCCCTAAGATACCCTGACCTGGGGTAACTTAAAAAAAGAAAAGTTTAATTGGCTGCAATTAACAGAAGCAAATTGGTTTGACTCTGCGGCAATTATCAGTTTTTATTCTCACTCTGAATCTGTCGTTCATTTCTCAACTTGCCAAAGAAAACCTGGACGGGGCTTTGGAAAGGTTGGTGGCCCCCTCCTGGTGTTGGTGGGCTCTGTGGGCCCCTGACTCCCAGTCCCTTTGCAGCCCAGGGTCTGGCAGGGAGGAGGTGGTGCAGAAGGGAGCTGCCATTTCTTGAGCCTCCACTGCACCCTGGACCCACCATGTGCTGGGTGATGTGATTACCTTGTCTCACCCTCTCTCTGCAGAGGCAATAGTAGCCTGTTTTTAAAGAGGGGGAAATCGAGGCTTGGCTGGGTGTAGGGGCAAAACTGGACTTGGTTTTGTGTCTGATTTCAAAACCAATGCTCTTTCTTTACCACCCTTTAGCACTCTTCCTGGGTGCCAGATTCCAGGGAAGGGGGCAAAAACTCAGTAATCAAGATAGATAAGATAGGGGGCTGGCTCCGTGGCCGAGTGGTTAAGTTCGCGTGCTCCGCTGCGGCGGCCCAGGGTTCGGATCCTGGGCGTGGACATGGCATCGCTCGTCAGGCCACGTTGAGGTGGCGTCCCACATCCCACAACTAGAAGGACCTGCAACTAGGATATACAACTCTGCACAGGGTGGGGGGGTCAGGGTTGGGGAGATAAACCAGAAAGAAAAAAAAAATTGACAACAGTTGTTAGCCCAGGCGCCAATCCTTAAAAAAAAAAAAAAAGATAGATAAGATATATATATATAGATAGATAGATAGATATTTGGTGAGGCAGATTGGCCCTGAGCTAATGTCTGTTACCAGTCTTCCTCTTTTTGCTTGAGGAAGGCTGTTGCCGAGCTAACATCTGTGCCAGTCTTCCTCTATTTTGTATGTGGGATGCTGCCACAGCATGGCTTGATGAGCGGTATGTAGGTCTGCACCCAGGATCCAAGACTGAGAACCCTGGGCCGTTGAAGCAGAGGGCATGAACTTAACTGCTCCACCACCAGGCCGGCCCCCAGGATAGATAATATTTTTTTAAAATAAAAATTAATCCAAAATATCCATGATGAAAAAAAGTATCCAAATTTCAGTAAAGAGTATCTGAAACGGCCGAGTTTAGGGAGAGGAGAGTGAGGCCAAGGGCACGGTGGGATCTGGTCTATACCTAACATTTGGATGTTTTGTTCATTGTGGGTTTTCAGCTCAGGCCCTTTCTATACAGGTGAGGAAACTGAGTCTGCCTCTGTTTCAGCACCTGTCGATGTGGCACAAGTGCTTTCCTCCGAGGTGTGCAAAGAACCTGCCTGACCAAGCAGGTACTCAGTGAACGTTGGCTCTCTTTCCTTTCCTTTTCCTGACTTCCCTCCTTGTTTGTCCACTTTTCTTTCCTTCCTCAAAGCTGCTTAAGTTCCCACCCATGGAAGCTCCCTCCTCCTTTGGCATCCTACCTGTGCAGTGACCCCCGTGTCTAATGGTGAGGCCCTCGGCAATCTCATCTCCTGGGGCCAGGAGACAGACTGAGTTTTTTGGGCTCCCCGTGCTGGGGGTGGGTGCTCACGGGCCTCACCCTAGCCCCATCCCTTCCCTTCTCCAAAGACTTAAGAAATTCCTTACCCCTTGCCCTCCCACCTGCCTCCCTCCCCAGCTCATGCATCCTGGTTGAACTGCAGGGAAGGGGAGTCCCCAATGTCCCTGACTGTCCTCAGAGGCTGGGGGAGGGGTCAGGGAGGAGGGTGTGTGCAGTGGGGGAGGGGAGGAGTCAGGGCCCTTGTAGACATTAAGTGATATTCATGTTGTGACAATCCAACGCTGCCTCCTTTCCAAACTGAGAAGCCGGGACACCTGTGGTCTGCCTTTCACCACTTTGAATGATGTGATTCCTTCCAGAAACAGGGGGTGGGGGTGCAGGTGCAGAGTGGCCCTGCTTTCTGGTTTAGTTCACGGATAGGTGGTGGCAGGGGCCTGGGGGCCTACCGTGCTCAGGCACTGGGTGAGAGGAAACATGCTGGACACCGTGACCCACCAGGACCCCTCTGACCTTCTGCACATGGACCTGACCCGTTGCAGGAGAGTCACCTGGCCTTGTCCATCTCCCAGACTGCTGACTGCTCCCCGGACCCAGGGGCTGCCTTTGGGAAGGGTCTCCCCCACCGCTGAGGAGCCCGCAGGAGCCGTGGGCCTGAGCATCCCCTCCCTGGCCAGCAGCTCCGCTCGGGCTGAGCAGAGAGGAAGGAGCCTGGGCTCTCTTCCCGGGAAGTGTGGGAAGATTAATTAGGTAAGCCTGCAAAGGGTTTGGAAGTGAGAAGTGCGGCCCTTTTCTCTCCAGGTCCCTTCCCTGGAGATGAGACGCTTCAGTGGGGTGAAGAGAACTCCTGGGGCTCAGCCCTGGGACGAGGCTGTCCCTCCCTCTTTGCCTTGCCCTCCTCTGTCCCCGGACCCAGGGTGTTTCCTGCCCTCTGCCTCCTCCCCCGGCAAATCAATTTCAGCAGGGAAAGGAACAAGGCCGTTACAGTTAACACCGCTCCGCCTGGAGTTGCTTGGCCTCTGCTATTCATCATTCCTAATTAATTAAAAAGTAATTACTTATGGATCTGACTTTCATTATTTACACCCCCCAGGCTGTGAGGATATTACTTTCCTCAGTCCCCCTGGTATCCTAAGCTGCTCTGGTGCCAGAAATTGCAGCGCCAAGCGTGGTGAGGGCTGATCACATGCGGGCATCCTAGTTGGGGGGATCCGAGTCCCCATCACAGGCCACGTGGCCTTGGGAATCTGCAGCCCTTTCTGAGAGCCCAGGAGGGGACTCTGAGCACCGGGAGCTGCCCTGGTCTGCTCGACCTGGCAGGTTAACCTTTTCAGGATTGGAATAACCTCCAAACCCTGCTGCTCAATGTGTGGTCACGGATCAGCAGCATCAGCATCACCTGATTGCTTATTAGAAATGCAGACCCTCAGCGCCCACCCCATACCTGCTGAATCAGAATCTGCATTTTAGCAACATCCCCAGGGCCTTTGGTGCATGTTCAAGTGTGAGAAGCACTGTCCCACTGGACACGGAGCAAAGCTTGTCTGTGCCAACTCACCCGGGCGCTGCACGCACTGAGCAGGTTGTATGTTACACACCATCCCACATGGGGCCTGTGACTTCTGGTCCCTGCCTCCAACCGCCCAGCTAGGCTGGTGGGTGTGATCAGTGTGCCAAGGCTCTCTGTCCCCAGCCCAGGATCCTCGGTGTGCTAATTCCTGCCCTGTCCACCTCACGAGGGTGTTGTCAGGATTAATCAGGATAATGTATATGAAGGTGCTTTGGAAACTGTAAGAGGTGCTTCAGATGGCATCCTAATAAATTTTCACCCGGCCCATCACTTTCACCCATCACCCAAAATTTCACTGGCCCATCACCCAGCTTCCCAGGCTGCTCCCCACAGTTTGTACCTTTCGATTGCTTTCCTGCCCTCAAAATGTATTTGTTCAGAGTCTGAGTGCCTGTCTGAGTGCATGAAACCTGATGAATGAACCCAGGCTAAGTACTCGTGGGTAGGGGGGTGATGTTTCCCTTCTCCTGGTTCCACAACAAACTTGTAACATAAAAGGACATTTGGCACACAGGCTTTCTCTCCTCTAAGGCTTAGGAAGTGTGCAAACTTGGACAAGCGATTTGTCTGGCGTCAGTTTCCTCAGCTGTCAGCGGGGATGTTCCCACTCTTGGAGTGGCTGTGAACCATCCGTGAGCTCATCAGCACGCGTCACTCAGTTCATTGCAGTTATTATTAATGATCGCTGCCTCAGTCTGGGGCTCAGCCCTGGCGTCTCTATGAGCTGACCGGCGCACGCCTGGGTCTGGGCAGATGTCTGGGGAAGATGAGACTGTTTTCCACATTTGTGGCTAGGGCTGTCAGGGCAGAAATGGGGACCTTGAGGACCCAGCCATGAAGGCTATTCTGGGGAAGTCTAGAGTGCCATGAAGAGAAGCAGGACTGAGGACTCCTGAGTAATGGGCTTGGCATTCAAGATGGTGGCCAGACATTCCATCCTGGTCCCTTGGTGACATCTGCCACTCGGGTGCTTGGGAGGATGGGGTCGAGTGTGTGGTGGGTGGGAAGTTCTGATCGTGGCAGCCACCCTCCCTGAGCAGGAACTCTGGGTGTGTTCAGGAGGGCAGTCCTGATGGACTTGTGCAGTGACACGGGCCACACCGGGTGGGTGGCAGCCACAGCTGCTCTATTCCTTTCTCCCGTGTCCGGTGAATCTGTCTTGATGTTCAACTGTGTGTAAGAGATGATCAGAACAGGGAAGAGAGGGTGGGATGGGAAGGGAGGATGGGAGGGGGCTGGAAAGGAGAAAGTGGAAGGAGGCAGGGTGGAGATGATGAAGGGGGGAGTAGGAGAGAGGAAGGGAAAGACTGTCACACTACAGGCGACCCTCGCAGTTCAGGCTGTGCACCCTTAGATGGGGCTCCTTACTCTGAGGAGGGAATCAACCTCTGGAAAGCTGAGTCTGCAAATCTAGAATAGGGAGACGCAATGACAGCCACACTGGCAGGGCCTCTGGTCTTTCGTTAACTGCCTCTCCAAACTGCAATAAAATTTTACAGCCATCCCTGGCACGGACGAGCCACACCTGCGGTCACCACAGCCGGTGGCCCCCCAGTTCTGTAGGTGGAGCCCATCTCCCCTCCCCACACCTCCTAATGTCTTCGTTTCTTTTCCCAATAGCCCATGATAGGATAATGTATTGCAATATTAATTGACACATTGTTTCGTTGCAGTAGAGGAACCAGACTGTCCAGAACGATTTGGTTTGGCTCCCTGTGGTTTCTGCTCCCCTTTCCAGGGTCAATTTTTCTGCTTGCTTGTTTGGGGGCACTTGTAGGGCGGAACACGAAGCTGTGAAGACTACCCTCTCTTCCCCTGGTCCTCGGGAAAGCCTTGGCTCACCGAGGAGTTGGTGCTGGGTGGCCCAGTGTGGAAGAGCCTTTGCTGAGACAGAGGTAGAAACAGCAAAAGGAGGGAGATTGTTCAAGGGCTGGAAGGAGGAGAAGCGGGGCTCCTTGAGTTCTGCTCCCTTGAGGTGCCCTGGGGGTGGGGGATGTGGGGAGTGGGGGGCTGGGCACCAGGGCTCCCTGCCTCGGCAGAGCCCAAGCCTGAACCTGGCACAGGTGCTGGGGACCTGCCACACTTAAGGGACCAGTGCTGACTGCAGACTCCCCAGAGGTTTTACTTGGTAGGAACTGCCGGTTCCTTCATGTGATCCTGGAGAAAGAGGCTGCATGGCTGGAGCCCTGACACTGAATAAGACTGAGTCTCTTGCCACCCCCATGGGGATCGGACTGAGACTTAGATGAATCCGACTTAAAGAAGATAAAGTCATGCACCATTTCTTGCGCCCTCAAGATGAAGATTGCCAATTTATTCCATGGCGCAGCACTGGAAGGAAGAGACAAGATGACTTCTCGAAACGAACAGCTCTGCTCCCCCAGGTCTCTCAACTGCCAGCTCCATCTGCTTCCATCTTGCCCAGTTAATGGACATGATGAAGAGAAGTGACCGAAGTGGTGGCAGTTTCTGGCCTTGGTTAAAAGTGTTTAGCACACATGGGCCTGGAGGAGCTCACCCCAAGACACACTCTGCAGTCGTACTGAGCCCCCTGGAGATCCTTTTCTGGGACGGCCATTCCCACATGGCTCTGTGTGTCCGCATAAGCGTGTTCTCGGTGGTTTCCACCAAACCGCCGTGATTCAGGCAGTGAACACGGGCTGGGGAGACCTAGGGGTCAGGGTCATGCGAGGCACGTTCCAACAGCTGTTCTAAACCACGCAGGGTCTAGCATCCAACCCCCGTGCTTCTCGGGTACCACCCGAGTGCCTGCTCCAAGGGTTGCTGGGAACTCCTGAGGGCTCCCACACGTTTCCAAATCGGGTCGTCTCTGCCCGGTATCAAGCTTGATCGCCGCTCTGCTCCTTTGGTCACCTTCTAACAGCCTTCCCCAGGCTGCTGCCCACCTCCTTTCCCCCGCAGTTTGCCCCAAACACAACACAAGCACACTGTGTGTGCCGGAGCTGGCTTCCACCAGTCCATGAGCATCGACTGTTAGCTTCTGGAATTTCCTGAACTTGGTAGCTTTTAATCAGCCACGGTGGGAATATTTACACCATGGAAATGGGCAAACACTCAGCTAGCCCACCTCCCTTTCCAGAGAGCTGGTTGTTAAACATTTAGCAGCACACCACTGGGTAACCCCCCTCCCCCGTAGTTACCCATAGATTGGACTTCTTCCCTGAAGGCTTCGGGCGGGCAGAGGGAATTACAGTCCAGAAAGAAAACACAGGTGACTGGCTTACTCCCAGGGTCCATGGGGTCCCCAACCTTGGCCTGGTTTCAGGCCTGGCTTCCCACTCACCTTCCTGGGAGTGCCGAGCACGTTTCCCTTCCATAGAGCCCAGGCCCCCAGTCCTCTGAAGCGTTCTTGCAAGGGGAAATTTTATTTTCACTTTAAAGCAATCCCAACTTCAGAGGCCGTTTGCATTGATATGCAGAGATTCACCCTCCTGCATCTCAAACTTGCTAGCTCCTCCTTGTCTTCATTCTCACTCCGGAAGTGGGCTTCAGCTTTGCAAAACCATGAGGCCCGTTAAGAGGGTAACCCCCCAAGCAAGGGGTCAGCCTGCCTTCATTGGGAGGTTCAAGTTTGTGTCTCGAGATGATAAGAGAAATTGCAACTTTAGGAAGCTTTGAAAACAAGGCTTCTTTGTGGCTATGTATACATGTGCCCATGTGCGTGTGTGTGTGTGCGTGTGTATCCAGTGACAGTGCTGAATTTTCCCCGAGCCCTGTGCTCCTGGAAAACAGCAAAGATTAAAGGAATCCCCTCACCCTTTTGTTCTGGCAAACGGCTTACTGTGGGGACCATCCTTCCCCCATAGGACTTAGAAAAGACTCAGAGATTTGTGATAAGGCCAGACACGGGACCCTCTAACTTCTTCTTTGCCTCATAAATAATTAGTTGAACTGCTTGGCCCCATTGATCAATCGCAAAAAAACGCTTCTTAGCCAACCTTTGGTTCAGCTCCTCCCCTTCCTCCAGGCCCCTGAACTTTGGCCTGTGTCCGCTGGAGCCTGTGCCGCAGCCCCTCCTGAGAGCTGCTGGCCTGGGGGTAAAACCTTCTTCTGATCGTTGTCGAGCCCACCAGGCCGCCTCTCACCCACTTCCTCACGCCTGGCTCCTTGCAGCCTCCTTTACTCCTCTCCCTGCAAGAAAGCTCCGTTTGCCTTACTGTGGAGGAGCCTGCAGACCTTAGGGCCAAGCAGCGTCTATTGCCACACCCCCTGCCCTCCTACCCTGGCAGGAATCATCCTTGGGAAGAAAGGCGCTCCTTACTGAGTCCAAATTGGTTTTCATTTGACGCCAGCCTCTTCTAGGGCACCTGGTAGGCGGAGAGGAACCTGACAGGTTCTGGCAATAAGCCCGGTCTCGTGGGGGAGACAGGGCTTGGGCAAAATCAGACACAGATCCAGTCAGGAGAGCCAAGGACAGGGGAGGGGGTGGGGCAGAAGGGGAGGTAGGTTAAGGCTTTGTATGTCGGGAGGAAAGGAAGATCTGGGGGCGGGAGTGATCTGCGGGCACAGAGGTGGATGCGGCCCATCCGTGTCCTCTCAGGAACCTTATGAAGGAAGTGATAAACATGTGCCTGCAATCCTACAGCACCTGCCTCTGCTGGGAGGGAAATAGTTTCTCTATCAACTTAGGTCCATTGATCAGGGGCCTGGGAATTGACTGACAATAGGCAGATTAACAGGAAAAAGGCAAGATTTATTTCACGTGTGTGTGGCAGTACTCTCTAAGAGTTGCTCTCCAAACAGCCAGGAGTTTATATACCAGCCCAACTGGGTGGAGAGCTTAGGGCTTCAGCAGGAAAGTATGGGAAGTGCTGACAAGGCTCGTGTCGTCCACTGAGTGTTTGTGTCCCCCCGTATTCATATCCTGAAGCCTTAGTCCCCAGGGTGATGGTATTTGGAGAGAAGGCTTTTGGGAGGTCATCAGGGTTAGAAGAGGTCACGAGGATGGGGCCCTCATGATGGATTAGTGCCCTTGGAAGGAGAGACACCAGAGAGCTTGCTCTCTCTCTGCCGCGTGGAGACACATTGAGAAGGCGGTCGTCTGCAAGCCAGGAAGAGAGCTCGCACCAGAACCCGCCCAGACTGGCACCTTGATCTTGGGCTTCCAGTCTTCAGAACTGTGAGAAAATCGATCTCTGTCGTCTAAGCCCCCAGGGTACGGTATTTCGTTATGGCAGCCCGAGCTGACGGAGACAGCTCATTTACATGAGGTCGTGGAATGTCGTGGTGTTAAAGATCCGTGGTCTCCTTGTCCGGAAATGCCCCTCAGAGAGGGGTTGCTGGCCGCTGGGTCCTTGGGGAGCTCTGCTCAGTCAGATAGAGACAGCTCAGAAAACGCTTCCCGCTGCATCTGCTGTATCTCAGACATCTTCAGTTTAGAGCCAGCTGGCAGCCATTCTGATGGGGTGTGGGTCTCTAATTCTGTATGTTTCCTGTCTTGTTCCAGTGTGGAGACGAGGCCAGGAGGGGTGCAGGAAGGGGCGCCGGGGCACTAGAGAAACCTGCAGGGGGGGCCAGACTTGGGCTTGGCCCTTAAGAAGAGAGGGGTCCGCTCACATCGGCAGAGTGTCTCTCGAAAGCCTTTCACGGGACTCGTCTCAGCTGGTTCCCGTCGGGGGTTTGCAGGGGGTGGGGAGGCTGCGGTGAGGTCTCCAAGAACTCTCAGTGTCAGGCAGAGGAATTTGGGGTAGGGAGTTTTCAAACTTTCTGTGGATTTATAAATTTCTACAATGAACAAGCATCACATTTATAATCATAAAAGGAGATTTTTTTTTTTTTTTTCCAAAGGAGGCAAAGAGGGGAATAGCATGAACAAAGCACAGAAATAGAACTGGGGAGGAGAGGTGCAGAGATGATGTCAAGACAATTCAGAGGCTAGAAGCTTCAATAGCCGGGGTGGGGTGGAATCAGACAGTGAGGGCCCAAAATTACCTGCATTGAAAGAGTGTTTATCTCTGCAGGCACTGAGAAGTCAGGTGGCCCGAGAGGAAGCCGATGTCTTGGAGGGTACAGTGGAGAAATGGAGGGCAGCGGAAAGTTCTTTGCACAAATCATTGAGGTACTACCATCCGTATGTTGGATTCCTAGCCATCAAGAGCTTAACACTGCAGCTTCTCACTGCCTGGCGGTGCACACACAGGCCTGTAATTTGTAGTGGTTTGACTTTGCTCGGGGGAGAAACTGAGGCAGGGGAGCAAGGAGCCCCTCGGCTGGGGCGGCAGCTGCTCCTTACTCAGCGCTGGCGCCTTGGTCCAGCTCTGCCCGGCTCGCTGCCCCTTCCACCAGGACTCAGAGGGAAAGCCTCTATTTCCTGCGCAAAGTGGCCTCCAAGTGAGAGATCAAACTTTAGAGAGAGCTGAAAAAGCAATTAACTTCACTCAAAGTGAAAGATATTGTTTTGTGCCACTAGACGATTTTTTTCCCCCAGAAAAATTACACCCTCAAAATCAACATTTGATTTAGTCTTTGTTAGTTTTAAGAATGATGTGAGGCTATGAACAGGCAACCTGGGACTTTATAAAGAAAATATGATGCAGCTGAAATAATTTTAAGGCTGGATGTAGCTTTGCATTCGCCTTCTGAAAGCCTGCACCAATTTACACTCCCCCAGCAGTGTAGAAGGAGGGCCCGGCTCTTCCTAGCCTCAGCAACATGGAGAACTATAATTTAAAAAACGTTCATTTGATGGTGAAACATGGCTTTGTTGTATATTTCTTTGTTTACAGAGAAGCTGAATATTTTTTCCTATGGTTCTTAGCCTCTTGCATTTCTTTCTTGTTTTTCATACTAGGATTTTATGTCCATCTTTTCCCTCATTGCTTGGTATGAGCTCTTTACGTATTATAGTTAATGTCCCTCGGTCATATACGGGGGTCCTTGTTTTCCACATTCCTCTGATTCTGAGTCCCTGAAGTTGTAAGTTTGCCTAAGAAAACAAAATTTGCCATAACACACAAAAAAATCCACTCGTGGGCTGCCCTCTTAGAAACTCTGCTCCTCCTCCCATATCCCTCACACTTAACACGAGCGCATTTTTCCGCCCTTCCCCATCCGATTTGTGGGTTGGTCTGTTCCTGTTAGCCATATGTTATAAACATTCTTGAGCAGAACGCAAAACAATTTCAAATTTTGCCAAAGATGCAAAATTTCCTGAGGTTGATCAAAGTGATTATGGAGAATTATTTGAATCACATGCAAGGATACTGGCAAGTGAGAATATAGCAGAATTCAGCCAGTTGACAATTACAGAAGAAAAAAATCTAGCAGGCTGATGAAATGACAGGCACTTCAAAAGAGAGAGATTTGAATTTTAGAGGATTAAGACAGGCCATTGGGAAAATTGATGACGCCTTCAAGTATTTTTTTGCAAAAATGTCCTCTTTATGATTGTGCTGTGAAAGTCAAACGAGAAATCAAGGATGCTGTATCGAGCTGTGAGACGATCTTGTCAGAAAAATTATGCCCCCCAATCAACATTTGATTTATTCTTTGTTCATTCAAAGAATTAAAAAAGAGTTACATTCACAGCCTGCGTTTGTTAAATGCAAGCTAAAACAAATTGTTTCATAATTTGTAGTTTCTCTTTAAATGTAAAGTCACAAACATTTATTTCTTTCCATCTTTTAAATGGAATCACTTTGTGGCCTTTTTGTCCTAATCCCAGTTTTCCTTGAATAACGAAGAACTTCAATATTACACTTTGGTTTCTTTTGTATCAAGGACGTCTGCTTCCCTCTATCCCCAGTTTAAGGCGCTGCAGGGTGCCCCGGTCCAGTCTCAAAGTCCCGGGGCATGGGTCTTCCCTCAGTTAATCTCCCTGGTGCCCTGTGGCCTCCTTAGGGCACTCATAGGACCAGGAACGTAAAAGCATCTTTCCTAGAGGCCTGTTTGACGAGTGAAGGCTCAGAGCACTGGCCGTGCAGGCTCCCATTGGTACGATGGCTGGGCACCTGTTGGACAAGGCTCTGAGGCAGAAGAACTGCCTGTTCCTCCTCAAGCACAGGCTTGTGGGCCCCGGCCCAAGGCGCTGGAACAGCCCAAGGCACTGGAACAGCCCCTGGATGCACGGGTGGTACCCACGCCATAGTTCTGGGCTGGGACTGCACGTGGCACCATGTGTCAGGATGCACTCACGTGTCCTAGCGTCGCATGGTACCTCTTTCCCTTTCTCTCCTTGGGGCTCTGCTCTCTCAATTCTTGACCCTAGAAGCTGTTTCTCCCCTCTGCCCACATCCTGATGGCTGTCTCAGATCCCCGCCCTCTGCCCTCTGCCAAGTACGGCTGCCGTAAATTCCTCCATGCCCTCGGATAGGGTGTTAGCTTTAGCATCTTAAAGAAATGGGGCAAGAATTAAATTGAATCTTTAGCAGGCATTATGCTACATTTTCAATATGCTTATAATGCTTTATGACACCGAGATGTTTAATAGTTCTGTAGTTAAAACCTTTCGTCTTTTTTCTTCTTAACTTTCCATTGCATTTAAGCTTTGAGAGTCTTTTAAAAAATTATTCTACTTTGATTTTTTTCTCCCTTCAGTTTTCAATACATCTAGAACATATTTCTGTAGACAAGGTGATGGGCGCTGTATCGGTCACTCATGGCCACAGTAGAGTTGCGCAGAAACAACCACATGACCTCCGTGGGATACACAGGAGCGTCCATTCTGGTCTCATTTATCCTCTGCAAGTCAGCTGGGGCCCAGCTGAGCCCGGAACCAGGCTGCGGCTGGAATCAGGTCTGTTCCATGAGTTTTGTATCCTCCTCAGAGCGGTAAGCCACCAGGTACATTCTTTCCTGGGGGTGGCACGGGCCTGGGGGTGGGCTGGTCACGCAGGTTCATTTCAAGCCTGTGCTCGCTTTCATTTGCTCATATCCTACTGGCCAAAGCCGAGTCAATGGGCAAGCCTGAAATCAAGGGGTGGGGCGGGACCCTCTGCCCACCTCGAAGCCATGGCAAAGGTGTGGATGTGTCACACTGCCACAGGGACATGAAGGACCAAGGCTGAAGCTCAGCCGGCCCCACCAGCCCATTTTCCCAGCATCATCTTGAATAAGCCACTCTTGTTCTTTAAATTATGAGCCTGTGGAAGCAAGGCGAAGGAGCAACTCTCCGATGCTCGTGGAACCATGTTATCAGAGATCCGGCAGGCTGGATAGGGACAGCCGAAGCGGAGTGACTCAGCTGCTGGAGCTCTGGGCCCTACTGGGCAATTCTCCATCCAAACAGGAGGGAAGACAGCAGCTCTGGGGCACCGTGCTCCTGGGTCCTTCGGGCAGTAACAGGTCATCCCAGGCCACCGATCGGCTGGGTCTGATTGCATGGGATGTGTGTGCACGTGCACACAGACACGCATGCACAATTATGTAGACATGAGACTACGACTCTCTCCAAGGCCGGTAATGATGAGATGAGGAACAAAGGCAGCCAAGCTTTTTGCACGCTCCTTAAGCTCTAGGTGCTGTGTGAGCTCGAACACGGGGAGGAGTGGTGGGGGAGACCGAGCATTGATTACTTTCCACGAAGAGGCCATCGTCCTAACCTTTTCCTTCTCTGTATGATGATCAGCGGCTCCTCTCCTCTCCGCTCTGCCATTTAATAAGGACAGGATAGGCAAGAGAAGATGCTGTAAGATCCAATTAACTCAGGCTTCAAAAGGCCCGGTCTCCATGTGGTGCCAGCTCCCGCCGCCCCCAACAACAGGCGGGCCTGGCTGCAGCTTCCTGGAGGCAGGGGTGCTGGGGGGAGGGCTGCTGTGAGCATCCAGATTCCCCAGGCAAAAAGGCCTGAGGTCAAGGTTTCTCCCTCCTCCTCTTGGCAGTCCAGGGGAGTGGGAAGGGATGGGGGTGTGCAGTGTGTTGTATGGGGCCTCAGGATGCCCAGCCTCCCACGCCCCCGCTGAGTGCCCACCCCTCCCCTCCTCTCTGTTTCGACCAAACTGTCTTCTCTCTGTAAGTCATCACATGTACCCCCCGGCCTCAGAGGGAGGCAGCTCTGAGATTTGCAGAATCGGTCCCAGGCCCTGTGCTGGCAGCCAAATCCCATCTTGGGTGAGGTGGGAGGAGGGTGCTTAGCTGCAGGCAGATGTTTCTCTTCTCGAGTGGAGACGGGGGACGTGGGGGCTCAGTGTGTGCAGATGGGTGGGAACGGAGAGGGAGCCCGGGGGCTGTGAGCGGGATTGGGGCAGATGGTGTGAGTCGAATGCAATTTTGGAGGCAGACAATTTTGATGAAGCACGGCATAAACCTTCCGCGGTGCATGAGCGTTTCTGGTGTTTTCTGATGCCTCCCACCCGTCCAGGCTGTCCCTCCCCGCCTTCAGCAATGGTTCCTTCTGGAACCCAAGCCCTGCTTCAGCCCGGCCTGCGTGCCCCTCCTCACACCCAGGTCTCATGGTTCCTAGATCTCTTCCACCTCTCAGAGCTTCCTCTACCCCTGCCACCCTCCTCTGGGGTGGCCTCCCTTTGGAGCTCCCCCATCGTCATCAGAATGTTCCCACCTCAACCATCTTCCCGTGAACTCCCCTCACTCCTTCTGCTGACTTCTCCTCTCCGCCTGTGGAAGTTTAAAACACGCCCACAGGTTCTTTGACACTCCAGCCACCGGGAGGATGGGGCTGATCTCCTTTTAAATCTGGGATGCTTGTGACTGTTTTCCCCAGTAGATGATGGCAGAAGGAACACTAGGTCAGAAAAAGCCAAACAACTTCTGCATGGGTCCCTTGGGACCCTCGCCTTTGGAGCCCTGAACCACCATCTAAGAAGTTCTACTACCAGGATGTGAGGAAGCTCGGGTCACATGGGGAGGCAGGGTGCTGTGCTCCTGTGGAGCCCGGCTGAGGGCCCTGCTGACAGTCAGCATCACCCACCAGACTGGTGAGGAATAACCTCCAGGTGACTCAGACTCCAGCAGGTGAGTGTCCCCGGCCATTGAGTGTGCCCAACTGAAGCTCCAGATCACAGACCAGAGGCAAGCCATGCCTGCCGTGCCCTGGCCAACTGCCCGTAGAATCTCTGAGCATGATAAGATGGTTGACTTCAGCTGCTAAGTTTTGGAATGGTTTGTCATGCAGCGATAGCGAGTGGGACGGTTAGTAACTGCCGTTCTTACTGAATCACGTCCTTCATCTCTGCATCTCTCCAAGGCTGGCACAGAGATAACCTTTAGTGTCTTGGACCATTCCCTGTGGTTGTAGGGTACAGGAGAGGGTGGAAGGGCAGGTTGGAGAGGGGGCTTGTCCTGGACACTCTTCCCAAGGTCCTGATTCCCAGGGAAGTTCAGGGACAATGCTGCTTCCCCAGTGGGCAGCAAGGACTCCTATCGCTGCCTGTGCCCAGGACATCCATGCTCACAGCGCAGGCTGGGGGAGCATCGCTCTCTCCTGTCAGCAAGGATTCCCAAGACTTCAGAAAGTTGTCCAAGTGGCCCTGATGACAGAGGAGGAAGCTGGCTCTGCCAAAAGCTTGAATTCCTTGTTCCAGGTGAGGATGTATTCGTTCTCTCTGGACCAAAATAGAAAGATGCCCGTCCGGATGCTCTCTTGTCCCAGCCAGGCACACCTCTCTTGTGGTGCTCCGAAGCTTCCCTGGCTCTTGCTTGACAAGGGAGAGTGGGAAAGGTTCTCTTCTCCTTTTTCCAGCCAGCCATCCATTTCTTCTCTCATTTGGGTTCATTATCCAGTAATGAAAACCAGTTCATTCTCAATCCGCCACCGTGTCCTCTAAATAATAGTGGCTGGAGAAGTCTCCAGTCTCACTCTCTACCCAACTCACTCATTTTACTTCTCAGTCCCAGCTCATTAGCCCCAACAATAATTCTGAGTCCATCTCTCCCTTGCTTCTCCCTCCCACCCTGCCCGGGCCCTGCTCCCAGGGGAGAGGGCTAGTGAGGAGAGCTTGGCCAGGAACCCCAGTCAGCCCTGTTGTCAGTAGCACAAAGTGGGGCCAACCTGTTCATTCATTCATGCATTCATCCATTCATTCAACAAATATTTATTGAATGCTTAGAGCAGGCCAGTACAGTTCTAGTAGCTGGGGCCAAGCAGGACCTTGGAAAGTCAAATGACAAAATAAGACAAAAGAAAAGCCATAAAAGAAATAGAGCCACCTCTTCTAATACAGAGGAGAGTTGGGGATGGGTGCAAAGACCAGTTACTAGGTTCCTGTAACGTGTGTAATCTGTAATCCTTGTTACAAGACAGATATCACCAGCCCATCACCCTTTTCTTTTTTTTCCAATTGATTTTGGAAAAGGATCAGAGTTTGGGGTAAAATGCAGTTTGTAGGTGAGTGTAAAGGTACATATCCAGCACATGTATTTCCCCCAGCCTCTCACTGTCTTAGTTATCTCATGCTGCTTACCAAATTACCCCCAAATGCAGTGGCTTAAAACAACAAGCGTTTATTATCTCACAGTTTATTCTGTGAGTCGGGAATCCAGGAGCAGCTCGACTAGATGGTTGTGGCTCAGGGTCTTTCTGAGGTTGTGGTCGAGATGTCGAGATGTCAGCTGGTGCTGTGGTCATCTGAAGCCTGCCTGAGGCTCCGCATCCAGGACCGTTCACTCCAGTGGTGGTTGTTGGAGGCCTCAGGTCCTTGCTGGCTGCTTGTAGGAAGCCTCGGTTCCTCTCCACGGAGGCCTCTCCATGGAGCTGCTCACGACATGGCAACCGGCCTCCCCAATCCACTGTTTCTCATAACCTAATCTCAGAAGTGACATACCATCACTTCTACCACATTCTCTTGGTCACAGAGACCATTTCTGGAACAACGTGGGAGGAGACTACACTCAGATGTGAATACGAGGACGGGGGTCAGTGGGGTCATCCTGCAGGCTGGCTACCACACTCACCTTTTCCTACTTCAAACCTCATCTAATACTTCATCCTTGGTCTATTCATTCAGTAAATATTTACTGAGCATGTGCTATGTGTCGGCGGTGTTTCAGCCTCTAGCGATTCGTCAGTGACCAAAACGGACCCAAACAACTGATTGGGTCTGTGCTTATCCGTAAGGCTGGATAAATGGCCACTTCGGCATAAGGGGATGCCTGGGGCCAGTCTCAGAATGTGCACCTGACTTTGTGTGTGTGCGTGCGCATGTGCATGTGTGTGGGCTCTTTCAAGAGTGTGGAATATTCTCCTTCCTCTTTCACAGTCATGCCTCTGTAATGCTTAAATGTTCTGCTATAGTTGAAATCATTTCTGGAGCTCCCTTTTGGAATTACCTTGGAGAGGAAGCCCAGGAAGTTTCTTTCAAACATTCGCGAAGGTATCAAAGCTGCTGCTTTGGGGCCAGAATTTTTTGTGGGGAGTGTCAGTGAATCACTATTTGGAACCTGTGTTGGTGCAAACTAACTTGGAATTCTACCAAGAGTAAGCACCCCTACCTTCACACACACACACACATACACACCTGCAGACACACAGCTAAAGTTATGGCTATTAGGCTCTGACACTTTTCTCATGGACTGACTCTAAAGTCAGTTTCAAAAGGTAAATTTCAAAATAACACGTTTTGAATAATAGCTACATCCCTGCAATAAAGGTTCAGCCTCCCAGAGGGACAGTTTGAATGAGATGCCCTCATTTTGATGGAGGAGTTCTGGAATGTTCTTTCCAAAAACTTTTGTCACTTCTTGCTTAAAGCTTATGATTTGCACTGTTGGAGATTATGAGTCTCTCTCTGGCTTTTCTGTCTTTCTTTCCTGTTTTTTCAGTGTTGCATCTGGGTTTTCATGGGTTTTGTCAGGAGGGATGTTTTTCATGTTAGGCGTAAGGACCAGCGGTCCACAGGTTGTCATCACCACTTTCCTGGACGCATTGGAAGCTCTGGCTCGGATCTGCTTGGAGGCCAGCAGTCCTGGCTTTCCTTCTGGCCCCAGAAGGCAGGTGTCCTTGATGGCCCTCTCACTACTATCTTTTTGGGAGAAGACGACGGAAACACACAGACGTGTCTGACTCTGTCTTCGGCGCCTTGCCAGCACCCTCTCCCCTCCTCCTTTTTTCTATCACGTCACTGAAGGCCGTCTTCATAGTTTGGTAAACAATCGTTGCGTTTGATCTGCGTTCAGCCCGCCCTCTCTTCCTGCCAGTACAAATAATTGGGCAACATGAACACTGTCATCGGTGATCGCTTGCAAGCTCCCTTCCGTCAAGTGTGCGTTATTTATTTTTTCAAAAAAGGGAAAGGAGCTCTGGAAGATATCAGAGTGGGTTATGTTTCTTTCTTCTGTCTGTAGAATTTCGGGAGATTTGATAAAAAGTTCTGACAGCTGGCAAGCCAAGACTGCTTTTAAGTGAGGGCTAATAAATATCCTCTCAGATCAAGAGCGAATTCAGGGCCGGTGTCTAAGGAAAGGGCTGTCCCCTCCCCATGTGTGGTTCTCGTGCCACGTGCAAAGCGGAGCTCAGCTGAGCACACTGGAGCGGCGTTGAAACGGATCCAATACTTCACCATCTGGCCCTGATTGTAAACATGTGTACACAAAGTGAGTGTCACTTCAGCTAATTCACGAGGGCCAGGCTGCTCTGGCGGCAGCTGCAGCTGTCCCCGGGGTAGGGGGCAGAGTGGCGGCCCCCGAGGACAGCAGGACATACAGTTGGGCGGCTTTTCTTCCCTCGGGGTCTGTGGACCGGCCAGAGGGAGGCTAGACAGCCAGGCTTCAGAGGCCCGCCTGGGCACCACATGTCTTCATTTCCTTAGGGCTGATGGTGGCCTTCCATCTAGCTTTCTGGCCATATTGCTCTGTATTTAATCCTTTTCCTTTCGGATTGTAAATATCCTCAAGGCAGGCTGTGCTGCTCTCCTGCTTCTCCCGGTTGAGGGACTTGCACTTGAGATGTTATCATTGAACTAAGATAAATCCCTAGCAATAACTTCTTCTTCGTGTCTATTTGAAGCCTTCCTGCCCTTCCTTGCATATATTTCCGCTATTTCCGCCTTTGCTGGGCAGAGCGAAGGGCCGAATCCTCATCCCTCCGGGTGGAGGAGGCTCTGAATGAGTTCTCTTGTCTCTTGAGCAAGGAGCAGCGAGATCTCAGGTAAGTTCTCATAATGTCCCCGGGCCTCACTTTCATCATCTTTCGAAGGAGATCATTATCCCCACGCCTTTCCATAGGCCCTCCCTGGCCTCCCAGCCCCAGCTGCCCCCCCGTGGAGATGGGAGCGATGGTCCAGAGAAGTAAGTGCGGTGCAGTGCCGGGCCCAATTAAGAGTGATGGCCATCATGGCGGACGCACTCGAAAGTCACCACGGGCCAGTCTCCTCTGCAGCTCAGGCTTGTTCTTCCTGCACCCCCTGCAGCCTCTCTTGGAAGGTTTTGATGAGCTCTCACCGGGTAGGTGTAGTCGTGGCTTTGTTCCAGGAAACAAAGACTTGCTCCGAGGAGGAAGCTGCCTGAGAGGCCAGGTCCGCAGGGGTGGGCGGGCAGCTGCTCTCCCTCGTCCGGGGGCATTCAATCTGGTTCAGAAGGGCAGTTCCTCTGCCCTGCTCACCACCCCCCAACTCTGCCCAAATGAGAGAGTGACACTTCTCCTGGAGTCCCCCCTCCCATGCTCCTCAAAAACACAACAGATTAAATTTTCTACACATGTGGGGAAAAAAGTGTACTTTTTCCAAATAGCCCCAGGGACACGAAATGGAGAAAGCTAATTATCTCTTGTATTTTCTTCCAGCGGGGCAAGCTCGGCAGTGGGGACACGAGAGCAGAAATCGGCAGGGCCAGGAGCAGCCCTAAGACGGCGCCATGGGGTGCAGGGAGGCTGCACCGTGGGCACTTTGGGAAATGGGGGGCAAGGGGCGGCCACGGGGAGCCTGTGCTTCCCGTCCCCAGAGCTGGCATCCTGAGCATGTTGGCAGGCCCCCACTGTCACCAGGGTGTCCCACAGGTGCGGCTCTGCAGAGGTCAATTCCACAACAGCACTGCCCCCGGTGAGCTCATGCCACAGGAGGCCACTGAAATGTGGCTGCTCCGGAGACAAGGCCCTTCCTTCTTCCCAGGGCCCAACCTGCAGGGCAGGCAAGAGGTGAGGGCAGTGGGGAGAGGCTCCAAGGGGACAAAGTCGTGATTCCCGGAGAAAGGGGCGAGTGTAGGGGATCTGGCAACCCAACAACCCACCCTGGAGAATCAAAATGAGACAATTCCACTGCGTGACACCCTCCCCGTAACAGACGCCTAATTAAAGCTGGACGGAAACAGGCAAGAAAACCACTTAATCTAGATGATATTTGCCTTGCTAATTTAGGGGTGTGTGTGTGTGTGTGTGTGTGTTTTCCTGTTGAGTGAGTGTTTATAAAATCTTAATTAGGTTGTGCGTATTGGAACAGAGATGGAAATACGTCTTTTTTTTTCCTGTAATGGTCTCACTTCCCCAGGGGACATTAAAGCCCCATACACAATATTCTCTGAGCAGGGGAAGTAGTAATGGCCTCTGACGACGGGCTCCGGGAGGGGAGGAGAAGTGTCTCTCTGATTCAATCACAGATAGATGCCTGATAGCTTACTTTTTTTTAAAAAAAATCAAAACCTCAAATTGGACTCAACGCAGCTATTTATAACTTGTCAGGAGAAGCCGACATTTCAACATTAATCTCATATTGAATGAATTTTTAACGACCTTTAATGTGACAGTTAAGCAGGGGCAGAAGGCAGGCACCAGGCCGTGCACACAGTGGGCACTCAAGGATTCGTGGAAATGGATGGAAGGGAACAGTGGGCAGTGCGTCAGGGGAGACCTCTGGCCCTGTCTCTGCCCACCCGGCTGAGTCCGTCTCCTGCACGAAGGCAGGCGGACGCCCAGGATGCAAAGAACGGACAGAGCCGCAGAGCAGCGTCTCATCAACTCGGTCTTTCTTGGGATAGAGGCCAGGCCACTTGTGGTTTGTGTGACCTTTCCTGAAACTCTCTACGGGCCCCCAGCACCTGCAGCTTGTGACCAAGTTTGAGATCTTCTGCAGAGGAAGACTTGAGGGATAAAGTCCTCATGATACGGGACCGGCGTTGCTCACCAACCCTCACCTTTCATGAGCCATTCAGGATGTTCCAGGACCCCACCCACGGCAGCACTTTCCACATTGACTGTGCACACACATCTCGTTAAAATGCTGGTTCTGATTCAGTGGGTCTGGGGTGGAGCCTGCCTGAGATTCTGCCTTTCTAACCAGTTCCCAGGTGGGGCTGAGGCTCCCGGTCCAAGGACCACATGTTGAGGGGCCAGAGTCTAGAGCTAAGAGCAGTGATTCTGGAACAGGAGTGCTCATAGCTTCACCTGGAGGGTTTGTGAAAATACGGATTGCTGGCCCCACTGCCCAGGTTTCTAACTTAGCAGGTCTGGGGGAAGTGCCCAGGTGGTGATGTTGGAGTTAGGAGATGACACTTCAAGAGTCGCTGGTCTCTAGGACTGAGACCTGCACGGAAGCTCAGCGTGGAGCCGGGGGCATGAGACAGCGGCGGAAAGCACGATGGACAATAACGCAGCCTCCCTGATGAGCAGGTGCACAGCAGAGGAAGAGCAACTGAAACTGGGCTTGAAGAGTCAGTCACATGCAGATGAGTGGAAAGGAAGAGGGCATTCCAAGTGGAGGGAACTTCTTGTGCAAGGCTGTAGAAGCAGAAAATGCAAGAATGTTCCACATAGTACCACTTCCTCCCTCCCAGCCCTTTCTCCTCTCATGAGGCTCACAAAGCGGAGGGCTGTCCCCCCCTGCCGGGACCAGGAGCTGCTCACCCGTGACCGCACATTCTTAGAACACTGGGGAGCTGTTAAATATCATTGATGCCTCAGCCTCTCCCCCAGAGAGTCTGAATTAATTGGTCTTGGGTGGGGCCCAGACATTAGTATTTCTTTTTTTTTTTTTTAGAATAAAGTTCCTCCAGAGATTCCAACACGCTGACAGGGTTGAGAACCGCTGGCCTAGACCCAAGGATACCCCCATTCGCCTGGATGTGGTTTGCTGGGGAGTTAGGCAAAAGATTGCCCCCTCCCTTACTCATCACACCCCCATTGCAGCCCCCCAAGAAAGCAGGTAGCTGAGCATGTGGTAAACATCTGTCCTGTTCCACCCAGAGCAGGGTGACCTACTTTTTTGCCTGTGGCTTCTCTTGCACAGAGGGGCTCTGGGGATGGATGGGCAGATGGAAATGTCAGCATGTCTGTGTTGATGTTGCATTTGGGTGTCACCCAAGCGCTTGTTTCTCTGTCAGATTCCGGATGCGGTATTTAGATAGTAAACCGCTGCCGCCAGGCACTTGCTGGGGAGATCAAAGCATCCGGCAGCATCCAGAGACATCCTGGGGTTCCCGCTGCCAAGTGTTGGCCGCTCTGGGCTTGGGGCAGGATGAGGCTGGTGCGCGGACCATGTCTGCTTGAATACAGACCCTGGGCAGAAGACAGCACCCCGGGAAGATCTTTGCTCATCACAGGGCTTCCTTCACCTCCAACACTGGTTCTCTCAGCCACCAGAGAGCATGTTGGGTGCAAACCTGTCCATGGCCAAGCCACCCTGGGACACGGACCGTGGTGCCATTCACTCACTCTGATGGCTGTCTGTGGGCCCCATGACTTGACATCCTTTATTGTGGGGGGAGATGGGGCCACATAAGATGAGGCAGTCATCTCTAGAAGGTTCCATCTCAACAGTTCCATCTTGGCCATCAGATACCTAGAAGGAGACCCAGGGGCTCAGGGCACTATCCTCTTCTTCCACTTCTTCCCCTGAGGGAAAAGCAAAGAGAGAGACTGGATTTCATCCCTTCTGTGGTCTGAGGGAGGAAAGCAGGAGGGATATTGCCCAGACCTCTGATGTAGAGTCTAGGAAGACCTCCTCTGTCCTTGGGCACCTCTCACATGTCTTCCGGGGCACGCAGTCTGAGGATGGGAACCAGGAGAAATGAAGCCTGCAAGATGCTCCCGGCCTTGCGCACAAACCAGAGCACAGGTGTCCTTCTGGGAAGTGGCCCTGTGCACTGCAAGTCCTCAGTCGCTGCCCAATGTCACCGGTGTTTATTAACCTTTCCTGCACAGCAGAGAACATTGTGTCTCTCCACACAAGCTCTCAAAGAGCTTCAATTATTTAGCATGGGCCCCTCCCATTTTTCAGTAGGAGCTGTTATTAACATCTTCCTGGCTGGATTTCTGAAAGAACAGTTTATCTCATCTTGACAAGAGCTTGAGAGAAGCATGTGACGGGACACACTCAGGCTCAGGTTTCGGTTCCAGCCCCTCCTCCTCCCCAGGCTTGATTCTTCCCATTGATGAGGCCAAAGCGAGCTCCCACCCCCTCCCCACTCCAACGCAGCTGCCAGTTCCCAAACTTTGAGAGGCCCTGGCCCTCCCATTCTGACGGAGCCCCACAGACCCAGGGTGTTTGTCCTGAAAGGTCTGGAGCATTTTTCTTGCCTTCCAGCTACCTCTTTCCTCCCTCGGACAGGCGGGGAGGAGAGGGGAGGCTACCAGGAAGGGGCTGTTCTGGGCGCGCTCAAGGATGCACTGATGGAAAGGGCAGCGAGGAGAGCCCCCTTCCCAGCAAATGGAGAGATGCATTCGCCCCCGTCCCCACTGCTCCTGTCATCTTCTCCCTCCCTCCACTTTGTCCCCGGGGGGTGTGTGAGTGTATGAACCTGGCCACCACAGGAAGTCATCAGGTTGGGCTGGATGGATTTGTGGCAATGGTGGGGATGCTCCACCTGAGACCCAGGGCGCTAGGTGTGACACCTGCTCACGGTGCAGGTCCCCATGCGGGTGGGGAGCTGGGTGTGCCGGCATGCAGGGGGTGAAGCAGCAGATGCCGAGTGGGCAGGGATTCAGCGTCAGGTGGGGGGAGGGTAATCTTTAATATCACTCCCAGCCCCAAATGCTTGGGCTTCTCAGGGTCTTAGAATAAGGAATAATTGAGAAGGGCTCCTAGTCCTCATCTTCGGAAGCTTCTAAACAAAACATCTATTGTTTGCCCCTCAGTGCAGAGGGCAGGAGCAGCAAGGGTGGTGTGAACCGGTGGAACTGATCCCAACTGCTTAACCCTGGGCTCCGCCCATCGGTTGCCCATCTCCTTCCCAGCTTGCTCCAAACACAGGCGCTCCACCAGGTGCCCCTCCTTTGGTCTCTTCCACGGTTCAGCTCAAAGCCCACACCCTTCACATTGCCGTGATATCTCCCCTTCTGCTTCCTCTCCACCCCCCCACCACCCGCCCAAGCAGGAAGTAATCTTCCTCCTCGGAATTCTCAGAACACCTTCTCTGTACTTTGTCGTGGTACACATCAATTTCTCCTTTTTATCCACGTTATCTACCTGCATATCTTATATCATCTCCGAGTTGGCAAGCTCCTTAATGACAGGAGTCATACCTCATCCGCCTTTATGGCCGCACTGCACCCAGCCCTGCAAGTGTTGATTGAATAGAAACTCAATCTAGTGACATCCTGGGGATCTTTGTCATCACGAGAGGGTCGTTCATCTCTGCTTTGCTTTGGGGGTCTCTCCTGGTCAAGGGAAGGTGGTGAGGTGAGACTTGTTCCTCTGAGTTGTCAGTCAATTAACAGGCATTTCCTGTTACACATCACATGGCTATGTGAGGTGTTAGTGCTGGGGGGCGACACACATGGACGGGACTCGGGTAGATGTCACTCTCCACCTCTCAGCCCCTAGGAACTAACAACTCCCTGATTCCTCGTTTAGTCCAGTCATAGAGTGACTGGAATCCCACTGTGGAGCCTTTGTGGTTTTCCTGGTGCCTCCCCGGCTCCACCGTCTGACTCTCCTAGATCTGCCCCTTTGCTTTGCTTTGCATGTGTTAAATTGGGCTTGTTTCTTTTCTCTCTCAGTCACTGTTTTCACCCACTCTGTCCATCCTCTGCATATGGTTTCACATCATAGTGTCTGCTGTACTTGTGAACTTTAGCGGCCATACGCCTCTTCCAAGGAACTTTCGGGATTTACTTGGTAAAGCTCACTGCTTCTTGCCCTGAGGTGTCCCACATCCATTGGTCCATTTGCCTGCTACTGTAGTTTTTGTATTATTTAGGATAAAACTAAGCTTCTTTAACATGGGGATCCAACAATGCAGTGGCGTAAAACACGAAATGCATCTCTCTCACCCAGGACCAGGGGGCCTCTCTGCTCCTGTAGACATTCAGAGGCCAGATCTCTCCACTGTGTTGCTCTGCCATTCCCCAGGTGTTATTGTCATAGACATGACTAAAGCTGGTTGGAAGTAGGTTCAAGCTGTAGGAAGAGAATAGACATGTTGGAGAAGCTCTTTGCTCAGGTGTTATCATCTCAATGAGGCCTCTCTTAACCATTCTAATAGGTTTCTGCTGTGATAGCGCTGTGTAACAAATACCCCAAAATTACAGGTTGTGGCAGACTGCATTCTAAGAGTGTGCCCCCAAGATTCCCCTCCTAAAGTTATTCAACTGGATCCTAATCTAGGTGCTGCTGTGGAGGGACTTTGCGGATGTCATTAAGGTTACTCATCAGCTGACCTTAAGATAGGAAGATTATCCTGGAATATCTGGGCAGAGCCAGTGTAATCACATGAGTCCTTAAAATCAGAAAGAAAGGCAGAAGAGTCAGTTAGAGCAACACAACGGAAAAGGGAGAGGGAAGATGCAGCAGAGGGGAAGTCAGAGAGAGTCCAAGCGTGAGAAGGCCTCATTGTGCCATTACTAGTTCTGAGAGGTGAGGGCCATGTGCGAAGACCAGAGAGAAGCCTCCAGGAGATGAGGCAGCTCCCAGCTGACACCCGCAAGGAAACAGGGACCTCAGTCTTACAACCTTAAGGAACTGAATTCCGCCAACAACACGAATGAGCTTGGACGTAGGTTTTCCCCAGGGCCCCCGGGGAAGAGCCATCTGGCTGACATCTTGGTCTTGTCCTTCTGAAACCTGGAGCCGACTGGGACTTCTGACCGGCAGGACCGTGAGAGAACACATTTGTGTTGCTTTAAGCTGCTAAGTTTGTGGCAATGTGCTATGGCAGCAACAGAAAATGAACACAGAGGGTCTTCCACATCTTATGTTATGTTTGTGGGTCTGTAGACCAGCTGTGATTCGGCTCATCCAGGCTGGGTGTTGCTGGGCCAGGCTGGACTCTTGAGCAGATTCAAGTCATTTCTTGTACTTTCATTCCCCTGGGGCATGCTCGTCTCACGGCAGTGGCAGAAACCCAAAATGCCAAGCAGGAGCTCAGGAGCACATGTTAAATGTCGGCTGCGTCATGGCAGCTGACATCCTAATGGCCCCAAAAAGTCACACGGCCAATCACAGAGTCAGTGGGGCAGGGAAATGTACTCCACCTATGGGGTCGGGAGGCCACTGCTAAATCACCTGCCAAGGGCCAGGATATAGGATTCCATTAGAAGGAGGGAGTAGAAGACTGGGATGACAATCCATCTATATACACTCCCTATTGAGAATTCAACCTGATCCACTTATTGCCTTCTAATGGACAAGTTAATTCACCTGGTTCCTGCATTTACATGTGTGTGCATCTCCCCACACTAGCGCGTAATGATAAATCCGTGAATGATAGAATGAATGATCTTAGCTGTGACACCACCACCAAAGTCCTCCTCAGGGTCTGTGACTCGTTTTGTGTAGGAAAAGCAGCTCCTCACATCCGGGTCGGGTGGACAAGAACCTCATCCCACTGCAAAAATAAACTCAACTCCTAGTTCTGCTTTGGACCCTCCAGTAATCTCAAGGGATGGTACGGAGTTCTAAAAATAACCCTGAAAACTCCCCTGTGAGAACAGCTCTTTCCTCCTCCGGGCTGCCCGAGGGACCCAGGTCTATAAATTCAAACAACAGGCAGGCAGGTCCCCAGAGACTGCGCTCCTGGAGCTAAAATGATAAGCCCCGGGTTTTGGCAGGATTTCCTGGATCCGGATGGCTTCTCTTGAGCGTGAAAGGACGGGCCTTCCGTGCCAAGTGTATCCACCGTGCCAAAAAGCTGGCCGAGCTTGTTGCGCCTTTCAGAGTGAACTAACTGGTGTATTCAACTGGTGTTTGCTGGGCGCCAGGCACGGCCTCTGTTAACCCTCTCCGTCCTCACTGCAGTAGACGGTGTTATCCCTGCTTTATAGACGGGGAAAGGATCTGGCTCTTCCCGAGTTACACAACTGGAGGTGACGGAGCAGATCTTGAAAGTCAAGCCTGTGACTCAGGTCAGGGCTCATTCACCACTTCATACGGGTGGATGGTTCCAGAATTCCTGAAACTGGGCTTGCCCAGGATGTGGCCAGTATGGTGTAGCTGAAGCCTTGCTGCTGGTGGTGCCGTGTGTGTGTGTGTGTGTGTGTGTGAGAGAGAGAGAGTGCATTCTGCCATCACCTGTGGCCTGGTTTCTTGGTCCCTCACTGCAGACCCTTTCAAGGGCCCCTGGACTCTGAATACTACGGCAGAGCTACAGCCTGAGGAGGTGGTACTGAGGGTGATACAGAAGAGCCAAGGGAGCAGAGGCTGATTTGCTAACTTCCATTTTGACTAGACGATCATTGCCCTAAGAACCCAGGGGCCCCCAGAACCCACCGTCTCCACCACCACCACCACAACATCATTAAAAATATTTATTGAGAACTTGCTATGCATCAGCCACCCGTTAAAAAACCCTATAATGTTGCCAATATAATTATCCCCCATTTTACAGAAAAGGAAATTGAGGCACAGTGCAGGATCATGCCCGAGAACAGCCATTCGGTAAGGGGTGGAGTTGGGTTAGGGCCCGGCTGGCTGATTCTGGGGCCCTGGATCTTAATCTCTGGGTCACATAATATCTGGAGAAAGCCGAATGCTGCATTGATGGAGCATTCCAGACTCATCCACTCAAGAGTTAGAAGGGAGCCGGAGGGCAGGACACTGGGGGACCCAGGATCAGAGAGGCCCTGACCTCCTGGGATGGGGGAGGGGAGAATGATAAAGGCAGTTGTATTAAAATGCAAATTTCTCCCTTGCTTGCTGGTTTATCATCTGACTCGTTATACAATTTGCCAGTTATAGAAGAAAAATTACCATAATGGGGCCCTAGGGAATGGTTGTAAAAGGGAGACCAAACGTTACTTATCGGCTGTTCCACTACAATTATCTCCTGCGTTTGTTCTTTTCCTCCCCAGAAAAATGAAACCATCAATGCCAGTGACAGGGTGCTGACCAGGCGGGAGGGAGCACGTGGGAGCAGGGAGGCAGAGTCTTTGCTTCCTTCCTTGGCCAGCTCCCTCTGTGGAGCCGGGCAGGGTGAGGTTTCCTGAGCAGAAAGAGAGACCTTGGCTCAGCAGATGGAGTTCAGCTGTCTCCTGGGTCTTAATGGCTCAGGAGTGCCCCTCCCCTGGGGGCAGAAGGTGGGACAAATCGGCAGGACCCACCGAGCATCATTCTTAGTCTCACCAGATGTGGGCCAGACACTCAGGACTCAGGAAGGCTGCAGGTACCCCTTCCTGCAAGGGGGCAGTTGCTGCGTGGGCTGCACCCTGGAGACCCTTTGCCCCGATGCCCTGAAAACTCTTCCTGCTCCTAAAATGCCTTTCCAGCCTGTGCCTGCGGTCCTGACCCCAATCTGGGGTTTCTCGCAAACGGGCGCTGGGTCTCATTCAGCTTGACTCTCTCAACACCTAACTTAGTGCTCAGAACATAATAAGCAGGGAATAAATATTGGATGGATGAATGAGAGCACCTGTCTGTGAACATGTGTCTGTGTGTTTTCAGGTAATTCCAAAGTTGTCTTCCCCATGGTCGGCTTCTTTTAGGTTCAGCCAAATCTTCTGCAGGCCCTAAGGCTGCTGATGACGTCTCAGCTTCTACCACCAGCATATCAAAACAGTCAGGGGGGCAGGTACCTATGCTCTCCAGGCTGCCCACACATACTGCTCAGATATTTTTATTTTTTACCTGCCCTAGCCTTCCCTATCATTCTTCTGCCCTCTGCTTCTTTTTGTCTTGGTTCCTGGGGTACCTGCTCCTCATTTATTTCTGCCACAATGAAGCTTAAACCTGAGTGCTCCCCTGAGTTCGCTCACAAAGGACAAACTCAAAGCGGTGCACCACAAGCTCTGAGACAGTGCCTGACAGGTAGCCCTCTGACGTCTGGCTTCCTGAATTCTGCGAAGACAGAGTCGTGGCGGACCGTTCGCGTGCACACGAGTCATACTCAAGCTAGAGGAGACATCCGCTGGGGCCGGGGGTCGCGGGGACCGGGGGATTAGAACATAGATTTCCATTGTGAGGTCTGGCTGTCCACCCCTTTCAGCAGCAAAACAAGTCAGGATTGACATTCTCAGGTGGCAAGCCAACCCAGCCACTCGGTGGAGAATGGGGTGCACTACGCTGCCTCTAAGCCTTACACTGAGGGAACAGGCGTTTCCCTACGGCCCGAAGGCCCCTTTGTGACGAGGGAGACGAGGGTACGAACCGAACCGGGAGCATGCAATGCCTTCCACTGACGTTCCCGAATCTCAGGAGCGGGGTCAGCAAACTGCCGCCCGCGGGCCAATTCCAGCTCGGCGGCCATGTTTTACAGCCCTCCAGCTAAGAATGATTTTTACTTTGTCAGACGGTTGAAAACATTTGAAAGAATCCTATTCCGTGACACGTGAAAATTGTGCCGAATTCAAATTTCAGCGTCCATAAATAAAGTTTTATTAGAGACGCAGCCATGCTCAATCACTTACGTGTTGTTCGGGCGGCTTTTGCACGTCGGTGGCAGAGCTGAATACTTGTGACAAAGACTGTGGGGCCCGCAAAGCCATCTGTTCCTTTACAGAAAACATCTGCTGACCCCTGCTCTGGAGCCCAGGTGGCCTCTCTGTCCCCCACCTGCTCCCCGCGTGTCCCCCAGCAAGCTGAACGTCACGGGACATCGTCTTGCCTTTTGAACAGATTTTCTCCTGCCTTACTCGTACTTTTCAAAATGAAGAGAGAGGAGTATTGAAGGTTGAAGCTGGGAGCTAGGAATTCTTGGAATAGAATATTTTTTGTGACCTGGCTCAAATCATCTTGATTTCTCTCTGGGCCTCATCATTCTCCTCTTGGAAAATGGTGCTTCCAGAAAGTGATGGGAAAGTCAGACACCAGGGCAGGTCGGGGCTGATCTTGAGGCCCAAAGAGCCCGGTCTCCAAGAACTGGCCGTATTGAAAGCATTCTATCTGTCCCTGCGCTGGATCTGCTTGTCCTTGTTAGGCATGTGACAATTTTTGGTTTTGAAAATATGATCCTTGTATCAACTGGCACGTGGTATTAAATATTCAATCAACAGACATTTATTCAGCACCTACACTGGCAAATGCTGCCCTATCCACTAGGGAGATGTGGGAACATGCAGAAGACGAGGGCCCTGTGCTCGGAGAGCTTTAACACACTTGATCTGTCCTACCCCCAGCCCATCACAGGAGGGAAACGCAGTGTTTGGGCTGCCCACCGCCCGGTGTGCCCAGGGCTCTGCTTTCAGGATTCTCACAACCAAGCCCCATGGGAAGACAAAATTAACTCCCTTCACAAATGAGGTAACCAAGGCTCAGTCCCCAAAGTCTCCCATCCAGCGGGTGGTCACTGGATCTGCCGGTCCCGGAGGCCCACGCCCATCCCATTGCCCGCAGAGTGCAGCCTCAATGAAGAAAGGAGCAGAAGAACATGGCGCCGCTGCTGCTCCGTACACTCGACTCTGCGCAAGGGGGAAGGAAGGGTCAGCCAGTGTATCTCGGGAAGAGCCTCCCGATTAATTCTTAGGGACCACTCAAGGAAGAAATTTTCTAAGCTCTCTGGGCCCCAGGGACCTACGCTTCACTTTCGGCTGAGCAGGTGGACACGGAAGGAGGGCGAGGGGAGGTATCTCTTTCATTCTGCCTTGACTTCCTGGCTGACATGTCTGTCTTCCTCACTGGATTATAAACTCCTTGGTCACAGGGACAATCTCTTAGCCACCTTTATACATCCCAGAGAAACAATTTTTAAGTACCTACTGTATGCCAGGCACTGTGCTAGCCTTGGGGTACAGCACTTTGTACACAGTAAGTGTTCAGGAAATTCGTATTATACAAATGAATCTCTGCTGATTAAGTTCACACCAAAGTGAGGCCTTTTCTAGGAGCTTCCAGGAGATTCCAGAGTCCTGAAAAAAGAGAGGTGACACAGGTGTTCTGGGTGACCATCGTTCCCCACTCTCCCACTCTCTCCTGCGTCTCCGCTATGAAGGAGATGTTTTCTCTATCACCACGTGGAGTCAGCAGGTTGATTTTCAGTTTGCTGTTTTTGCCTAACTCCAGTTGTGATAATCCATGAGGGAGCTGCAGTTTCTTCTCCGATCCCTTTCTCTTTGCTCCTAGGATGAGCCAGATGGCAGCCTCCTCTTGGCATCCACCATCGGGAGCCATCGCCTAGACAATGGCCCTCCTCAAGGTTAGGCCAGGAGACGAAGGTCAGAGGCTCACCTGTAAGTTCCAGCTTCCAGTCTGAGGACACAGCGCCTCTTCAGACAATGGACAACGGCAGACCTTGGCCCTTGGTGCAGGCATGTGGCCTAAAAACCTGTGGCCTCAATAGGACAGCTCCTCTAAACACCATCAGGTCAACCCAACATCCTCCAAGAGGTGAGCGCGAACAGCAAGTGGCCATTTTGGAACATCACTCGTCTCAAGAGTTTGGGGTGGAGGACAGAGCGCCAAGAAGAACAAATCTCTTTAAAGTTCAAAGAATGTGCCCTTCAATACCCCATCACCTCTGTCCTCTCCTCTTTCTAGCCACAAAACTGTCAAAGTGCAACTTGCCCGTCAGACAGCGCCCTACTTCTCAGGCAGAACGCAGGCCCTCACCCAGAGAAGGGCGGCAAACGTTTGCGGTTCCCGAGGCCGCCCTTCAAAGGCTGTCGAGAACTTTGAGAGGTTCAGGAATTTGCGCACAGCTCCACCCACGTCTCCTGTTCCTGGCCCTCCCAGGCTCCATCTGCTTATTTTTTTACCCCAATGTTCTGGTCTCAGCCACCCGACCCTTGCCTTTGGGAATCATGAGAACCTGCATCTGTGAATCTGGAAGGGTCTAAGTGTATGTTACAGGGACAAAAGAAAGCAGGGGTCCTCACTCTCGCACTGCTGCCATTTGGAGCCCGCCCCTTCTGCGTGGTGGGCGCTGCCCCGTGCACTGTAGGATGTCTCACAGCATCCTGGGCCTTTGCCCACTAGATGCTGGTAGCACCTTCCTTCTCCAGTGGTGCCAACCAAAAACGTCTCCAGGCATTCCAAACATCTCTTAGGGGATGAGAGAACCTGTGGTTGAGAACCACTGAGAAAAAGGAACACAGAAATGGTTAGAGTTGTTTCATTTATTCTGAATTCATGACTGTGCCACAAAGGCTGTGTGCTGCCCCCCAGCCCTTGACCTTGGCTGTTCCATTCAACGTTAGCCTCTCACCTCTCACCTTCCACCATGACCACCCTGACCACTCCCTACACACACACACACACACACACACACACACACACACACTCCTCCTTCAGCCGACTTCATGGCCCACATTAATGTCACCAGACTCCCAGAGGAAACCTCCCCGAGCCCAGCTCCCGAAGGTGTGATGGGGAATGTCGATCAGTGGCTGATGGATAAACAGCCATGGTGAAGGGTAAAGGGACTTTCTGTGGATGGGGGCGCAGGCCAAGCCGGGGCCACGATGGTGATGCTCCTGAGAGAGGTGGGGTTACTGAGTAGGACATAGGAGGTGACTCCACTTGTTAAACATTTAAAGCTTAAAATGGAAGCTGTTACTTTATCTCCTTCAACCTTCTGATGAATTGACTATTTGATTAACTGTGAATCTCTTTGCCTTTCAAGTGTTTAACTTTATAAGCTGTTGACTCGGTTGGTTAATGCATGTATATCTTTCCTTCCCTCCCAGGCTGGGCTTCTCTCCTGGCCAGGGGTGGGGGCAGCCAGACCTTCGCCCCATCGATGACCCAATCCCAAATAGAAAAGACGAGGCGGCCAGAAGAGGGAGAGCTGGAGACTAGGCAGCCGGGCGGGAAAAGTTTCACAATATTGTGCTAACTGAAAAGTGTGGTCAGTGTGATGCTAAGTGCACTTTATAATCCGGATGCACAGGTGTGCACACACGCTCTGGGAAAGTCTTGATACGAACGTACCCGGCGTGAGCAGTGTTTACCTCTAGTGGTGGCTTATGTGATTTCAGTTTTGGTCCTTATACCTCTCCACGTTTCAGGTTTTCTATAATCGGTATGTATCACTTTTATAACCTGAAAATAAAAACCGTATTAAATGTTCTTTATTTTGCCCTAATATTATTATTACTGTTGTTGTCGTTATTATTCAATGTCTGCAGAGGCCAGGAGGAGCAGTGCAGGTCCTTTCTGTGGGGGAATGACGACATGGGGACACCTGACCTTGGGATGGGTGCAGCAAAGCCTAATTGCCTGGGGCGCACGTTCCTGTGATTCCCCCAGAAATGAGAGGGTCTTAGGTGCCCCCTGAGGTGCCCCCACACCCTCCGCTCATCTCTGGGGTGTCTCAGGAACAGGCCAGGTTTCCCCGGGGCTGGAGTAAAGTTAGCCCCCAGCAAGCGGCTGCTGGCCCTGGTGCCACTCCCCGTGGCCAGTGCAGTGGAGAACTCCAGCCACCAGGAGGAAGAGGCTCCACCCTTTAGAGACAAATTCATAAGATCAGGGGCGTAATGGCTCAATTTCACTGTGGAGAACGTGGCCCTGACGGCTGACCTGTTAAACGCTCTAGCATTGATTTGCAAGTCAGATTTTTGAGGGCACTTCTGAGTCCTTTGGCTTCTAGAGTGGGTCCCCACTGCCTGCCAGAGGTGTGGGGAAGGTCACTGCCAGGTGGTCTTGGAGGGGCAGCTGGAGAGAGAGAGAGAGTGCGAGCCTGAGGGACTGGGCCCTCCCCGCCCCACTGCTTTGCGGGTGGCATGGGGCCCGCTGGGGGAGGAGCAAGGCCAGAACACGGCTTCCCGAAACACTGTCCCGATTCCCCCGGTGGTCGACAGCTGCATGAAGCCCCTGTATAACACCACAAGGAATCAGGCATGGAGTGGCTCCCGTCCTTGTGCCCCTTCCAGGGCTCCCACTGGACACTATTAAGAGATGCCAGAATCTTCATTCTCTGGTTAGGTCCCTAACTCTAGGTCTTAGGTCCCTTCTCAGGCCTCAGGCAGCTGAGGTCTCCCGGAAACTTCCAGTGCAGTGGGTTGCCCTCCCTGGGGAGGAAGTTCTGGGCCCCTGTCATTCTGCTGGTTGCTGGTTTGTTTATTTATTTATTTGCTGAGGAAGATTGGCCCTGAGCTAACATCTGTGCCCATCTTTTTCTATTTTGTATGTTGGATGCCGCCACAGCATGGCTTGATGAGCGCTCTGTAGGTCCGCACCCAGGGTCAGAACCCACGAACCCTGGGCTGCTGAAATGGAGCACGCGCACTTACCCACGATGCCACTGGGCCAGCCCTGGTCGCTGGTTTTGCAGCCATGTGTGGGTGGTGACTGGGGTGACGTGGAGGTGCCAAAGGGGCCACTGGGGGTGGGGAGGGTCCAGGAGGAGGCCCAGCTGGCGGATCTGTGCCCTGGGTGCTGCCCTCGTCAGCCAGAGTTCTTCCCTCCCATACCGGCTCCAATTCCACTTAGATTGTTGATTTTCAGCAAAGGATTTTTTTCTACTTGATATAATTTTAAAAACACCCTTCTAGAATATATTTCAATTCAGTCAACAAACATTTCTTGAGCAGCCACCACATACAATAAATGTGCTAAGCACCAGGTGGAAAGGTGGGGAGGCTCTTGGAGATGACAAAAGACAAGGGCTCGGGCCTCCAGGAGCTTTCTGTTTTCCGGCTCGAGGAGCTACAGATGAGTCTGTAATTATACTAAGAGCGTAAATGGAGAGGGGGCATGAACAGGAGTATGGGAAGGAAGGAGTCATTCCACTTGGGAAAATCCAGGGTGGCTTCATGGTGGAAGTGTCATTTTGAAGCACAAGCTTTCCACAGGTCCTGGGGGTCAGCAAAGAAGGAAGGAAGAGAGGGAGAGTGGTTGCATTCTGCACACTGTCCCAGAGGCGTGGGAGCCTGGCCTGTGTGACAGTGGAAGGAGAATTCACAGGATTCTCCCGGGCTGGTCTTGACTCCCCCTGGAGGGCACCAGCTTCCCTCCCACTCGCCTATCCTGGTCCCCAGCTCCTCTCCTGGGAAAGGCTTGCTGACCTGGGCAGGAGGATCCTGAGCTCACCAGCCTTGCTCAGTCCGGAGTTCTGTGCACAGTCAAATCAATTCATTTGGAATTTGTGGTGATCTAATCTGAGTGCGGGCAATATTCGGCTTTGCATTAGCATTCTGGTTCATAAGCAAATTATTTCAGTAAACAAAATTTCAAGGCCAGCTGCTTCTCTTCAGCAAGCCCTTGTTTCGGACAAGGACACTCCAGAGGGAGGACAGTGGGCTGGGCTGGATGCTTGCAGCATCCCCCCCCCACCCGCCCCTGGGAGCCTGAACCTGGACCATGAGGCAGGCTCCATCTTCCTGGGAGTCAGCTGGGCACAGAAGCAGGGCTCCGGCCAGGGCTTCCTGCGCGCGTGCCTTTGGGGGAGGACCAAGCCAAACCTCACTGAGCGCCACGCCCACTCCTCCATGCTGACACTTGGACATAAAAGGCTGATGCCCCGGGGGCCTGGTCTGGGTGTGGGTGCACTGCGGATCCATCCCCACCTGCAGTTAAGACCTGCAGGGTCTGTACGCCTGACTTTGAATTGCGATGCTTCTGCTTACTAGCTGTTTGACCTTGAGCAGGTAATTGCCCTTGCACAGCCTCCCTGATATCCAATTTCGAGTATTTACTAAGTTCCAGGCACTGGGTTTAGCCCTTATCACATATAGCCATTATTATCTCCACTTCGCAGATGAGGAAACTGAGGCAGAGAGGGGGAGGAGGGAAGTAACTTGCCCAAGGTGGCACCGCTGGTGAGAAGAGGTGCCCGGCTGCTCCTGATCTCCCGGCTTGCCGGGAGGGGCGGGTGAGCTATCAGAGGTAAAGCTCTCAGCATCCGGCACACGATAAGTGCTTGATAAACGGCTGTTACCACTGTTATTATATTGCCTCTCTGGGCCGGCCCCGTCTCGCTCCCTGCCGGGCAGAGATGCCTCCAGCAGAGCCTCTGTGGACCATTTGTTCATTCCCGGAGGCTGCCCAGGTGAGGCTGGAGCCCAAAGGACCAGGACGGTGTGGAGGCAGCATCTTCTCCCGGCAAAGCCCTGACTGGAGCCCATTTACATCTTAAAACTCAACTTAGAAAACCACAATCCATCAGCCAGTGATGGTGTAAATTGCTTTGCTAAATATATTTCTGGGTACATGGTAAGTAAAAATATCATGAATTTAATAAGCCTTGGAATTCACATTTTTCCAATCCTAATTAAGTTTCTGCTCTGCTTTGGACGTGCTGCTCTCTCCAGCAAGGGCGGGGAGGGAAGGCGCTTGCGCTCGCTGTGTGCCAGGCTGGGCCCAGCGAGGCGCTTTACTTCCCCCGGTGCACATGCTCCCCGCAGCTCTGTGCGGCTGGGGTCCTTATTCCTGCTTCACGGAGGCTGGACCGGATCTCAGGGAGGCGCAGTGTTCCACCTAGAGTGGCGGCCAAGAGCCAGGATTTGAACCCCATTCTGGCTGTCTCCATCTACTCCCCTCCCCTCCCCATCCTACCCCGAGTCCTAATGGGCCAGTGAAGTGGACCCTCTGGTTGCAGGTCTGGGCACAGCTTGGCTCGCCCTCTTGGGGGTATCCTGTGCCTCTACAGCTGTGCACATGCCCATGTGTTCACTCATGAACCCACCTCACTCCCATGGACGCACCATCCACAGATGGACACCAGCCCTGGGTACCACACTCCAGGATGAAGACCCGTGGATGCTGAAAGCAGGGGGCAGCACCTTCACCTAGAATGGCTGCTACAGGGGAGATGTTCACTGTAGGGATGGTTGATTTTATGTGTCAACTTGGCTGCGCCACTGTGCCCAGATATGTGGTCAAACATCATTCTGGATGTTTCTGTGAAGAAGTTTTTTGGATGAGAGTAACATTTAAATGGGTGGATTTTGACTAAAGCAGATTGCTCTTCCTATTGTTGGTGGGCCTCATCTAATCAGTTGAAGGCCTTAACAGACCAAAAGGGCTGACCTCCCCAGAGCAAGAGGAAATCCTGCCAGCAGACCACCTTTAGACTCAAACTGCATTTCTTCCGAGCATCCAGTCTGCCAGCCTTCCCCCATCAGGATTCAGACTCGCCAAGCCTCCACGATTGCATGAGCCAATTCCTTGAACTAAATCTCTCTCACTCTTTCTATATGTATACGCATCCTCTTGGTTCCGTTTCTCTGGAAAACCCCAAACTAATACAACCCTGTTCAAGCCCTGTGCCTGGCCCTCTGTCAACGCTGAACCTTCTCGAAGCTCAGGGAAGCAGGGAAACACTGTCCATCTTTTTACGGCGGAGGAAATGGGGTTCCGAGGACTCGAGGGTTGCCTTCGGCCCTGGCAGGGGGTTGAGAGCTTTGGAACTACTCAGAGCAGTCTGAACGCCAGTCTGCCATGGGAGCTCTACAGCCGGCCTCTGTTTCCTCAGTCACGCGGTGGGGAAACACCTTCCCGCCCGGGTTGTTCTCAAGGTTAGACAGGATGCCGTGTGCAAAGCAGTTTGTAAACAGGAACTATTAGGAGGGGGAGCAGAATCAGAATTAAACCCAGGTGTGTCGGCTGTAGGCGACTACAACTGCGGGTTCACTGCCACGGGTCTCCATCTGACAGCCATGGGGTTCCCTGGTCCCTAAGCTCGTGCTGCAGGAGGAGACCGGCTCCTCCAGGCTGCCTAGGACTGGCCCCCGGGGCCCCTTTCTCGTTTCCTGCGGGGCCCCGGACACAGCAGGCAGGGCACTGCGCATGTGTAAGAGGGGCAGCGGGGAGGGGGCGGGGTCCCGCGCTGTGTCACCGACTCCGCGGTGGTGCTGCTGTGTAACTGTCCGCAGAACGTTAGCTGCACATTACAGGCTCATGTTCCATGGCGCGATGTGTCCCCAGACGGGCACGATTCTGGAGCGCTGTCTGCAGGTCCCCGAGGGAAGGGGCAGGCTGGAAGACTCGCTGCCTCCCTTTTGCTGGGCACAAGGCTGCTGCACAGGCTTCTGGGCCACTGTAGGAGAGTCCCCAAAACAATGGGGCCACCCCCCCCCCCCCCCGTCCCAGTGCCCCTCTGCTACCTAAGAGAAATCAGGATGGGTGGGTTGCAGGAAAGCAGGCAGTGCTGGCTGTGCAACCCTTCTCTTCCAGAGAACCCCTTCTGTGCAAACCGCTTCTCCCCACCCAGTCTTAGGATCTGTCCTGACTCCGCTGAAAACCCTCCCAGAGCCGACCATTGCTTTTGGGACAACCTGTCCCCAAAGGAGGAGAAGGGTGCTCAGTACGCCCCATTTTGTGTTGGCAGAACTGCCCCCACCCCTCAGTGCTCAGGAGCTGCTGCAGCAGAGGCCAGCGTGCAGGGTATAGCTGTCGAGCCAGCCCAGGAGGATCTGAATCCAGCCTCCGGCACTTCCTCTGTGACCTTGGACGTGGTTCTTCACGTCCCTGGGCCTCAGAGTCCTCATCTCTGAAATGAAGATATCAACAGTACCTACCTCACACGTTGTTGTGAGAATTAAGTGAGTTGTGGACGAGCCTGGAACACAGGGGCCATTTCATAAACCTCAGCCCATTAGTACGCTTATCATCCCCCACCCCAGCCCCCCCAAATCAGGGTAAGGATAGAGGATGCTGGCCCCTTGAAGGGCAGAGTTTGTAAAGGAAGGAAGAGCAGAGTGGGGGGATCTTCTCCACACCAAGGTGGCTCCCCTGTCGGGTTGGCCATTAGCGTGGCCAACAGATTTTCCTGCGGCCTCTTGCTCCTGAGCAGGATGGGGACAGAGTTGGCTAGAGAAGCTGGGTCCCAGGAGGGGCAGTCAGGACCCAGTCTGCTCTCTCACCGCTGGTGAGCAAGGTTGTGTGCCCCTGCCTTGGCTGGAGTGAACCCCGAGGAAGGGAGCTGGGCTTCAGCCATTTTGCAGGTACCCCAGCGAAGAAGGTCTCTGGCTGGGTGAGGGGTAAGAGGCTGGAAGGGATGGGGGAAAGGAAGGAGATGGGGGGGAGGAGTCGGAGGGGGGGCCTCCCAGATCAAGGAATGGTGCTGGGGAGAGGGTCCATGAGCTCTCCAGCCTAACATGGGACCAGGGACGCAGGTCAGACTTTCAGAAAGGCCACCAGCAAGGGGATGGCCTTAGGCAGGGAGGGAGGGAGGGGGTAAGGAGCAGACCCCACCCACTAGCCGAGACCGACCACTACGGCCAGGTCTAGCCTGCTGAGGATGGAGACAGGGAGGCAGGAACAGAGCTCTGAATTTCACTGAGACTGAAGGTGTAAAATGAGTGGCACTGGAAGGAGGTGGCTCTAATAACTGGGCATGGCTGAAAACGTGTGTCATTTGGCCAAATGTCTTTAAGGGAGCAGGCAAGGGGCTGGACAGAACGTAGTTAGGGGGGAGTTATAGGGACATATTGAGCCATTTCGTATGTGTGCTCTAACAATTCAGACTCCTCAATAAATGGGTTAAATGTATTTATTTGTTTAGTTTCTACCTGCTTATGTGAGCTGAGCTGCTTTCCTTGTTGACAGTGACATCCCTTGTCGGGCACAGAGTGGGCCTTTAATAAAGGTGGTTGCATGGATTAATGAGCCAGCGTTGGTTTCCTGACCTTGGAGCCCAGGGGAGAGGAATTCAGAGTAGGGCTCCCCTCTTCTGCCTTCCACCTGCCTGCAGCTACACCTGTCCTGTCCTTCACTCCAGCAGGTCCAGGTTGGAGGGTGAGGGAGGGGGAAGAGCCCAGCATGTGTTTCTGACACTCAAAGCATCTGCCAGTGGCCTTCCAAACAGGAAATATGCGTGTCCCTGACGAAGGCGAGAGGAGACAGAAAGGAAGCATCTTTCAGCAGGATGGGAGCTGCACCCAGCATGAGGGGTGTGGGGGGAGTGCTGGCTGCACCACCTGAGGAAGGGGCAGACCCAGGCCCTTGGAGGAGTCAGCTCTGGGTAGAACATGCATGTCAGGGGGGCGGGGGCGGAGCACAGGTCCCTTCCTTCCCCCCCAGCTCTCCTTCCCTCCATCTTCTTTATTTTCCTGGAAAGCCTGGCTGCAGAGAAAAGGGGATTGCAGCATGTCACAAGCACAGAGCCCACCCCGAGGCCACCAACGGCTTCTCTGGAGTCCAGGGTCTGGGGCCGCAGTGGGGAGAGATCCCCAGCCCTGCCAGCTTCAAACCCACGTCCAGCATCCTGGACTCCGGGCCAGGCAGAGACGCTGGGAGGGACAGCACCTGGTGGCTTCCTTGCTGAGCCCCCGGGACGGTTTCCTTAGATGCGTGGGACCTTCTGAACAGCTTCCAAAGCTGCCAGCCCTGAGGGCTTCTCTTCTCTTCTTTGAAATCAAATCCCTCTCTGGGTTTCTCTCTCTCTCTCACAGACACACACACACATGCACGCACGCACGCGCACACACACGTACACTCCACGCAGGAGTCCTGGAGGCTGACTCAGACCTCTCCCCATTTCCTCGAAGCCCCATCTTTCTTACCGTTATGGCTTCAGTCACTGGGTGAGCTGCTGTGACCACCTCCAGGGATTGCGGTCCAGGTCCTTCACCTGGAGGAAAACCCTGTGCTCCCCCACAGCAAACACCCTCCTGGTAACGGCCCAGGCAGGGCAGGGCGAGGGAACGCCCACAGCACAGGGACACCAAGCCCCGCTCCCGGGAGCCCTTGAGACTTCCTCCTGGTGGCAGATAGGGAGCGCTGACTCTCCACTTCCTTGGCCCGGTTTTCCCCCTGCACCAGCCAGCCGCCTCGGGACACACCTGCCCTGTACCCTGGGGGGACGCTGGTGCCAGGCAGGTGTGGTCTTCCCTCCAGAGAGGCTGGAGCTGTGGAGGCCAGGACAGAGGCATGTGATCCGACAGGAGGTATTTTTAGCTTTCTCATTAACCGAGCGCTTTTAAATTAGCCTTGTATTAACCTCAAAGGAAAACGAAAGTGTGTTTTTTTTCTTCCCAGAGTAAGTCTCTCCCCGGAATATCAAGGTTTCCGTGATGAATGTTTCATGCGACTTGAAGCTCTAACGAAGTTGGATTCTCTAATATCTGACTTGATGGAATAACTGGTCCATGGTCTCTGCCGTGGTGAGGGAGAGGCTGCCAAGCAGGGGACGTGGCCTTTTCCTTCTCACCTGAAACAGCCTTGGTTTCTGTCTCCCCTCTTCTTCCCCAGCGACTCCCCCACAACCCTCACTCGGGCAGGGTCCACGTGACCCACCCTCTCTTCTGGTTTCATCTGGGAGGTCATCACCTGTCTGCACTGGTGATCCCAGACTGACCCTTAGCCACTGCTCCTCTCTGAAGCACCGTCTAGTCCTTGAGCCTTGCGACCAGGGTCACAGAGGAGGCCTCTTGACTTTGGCAGTGTCCTTTAAAGTGGGCTTATGGCTCTGCCTCCAGGGTTCAGGCTGGAGAGGGGAATAAATAGCCTTGCAATTTCCCAGTACTATGAGGAGGCAAGTCCGGTGAGGCTAAAGCCATTTTCCATTCCCTGTCGGAGAGGCAGGAGGAATCTGCCAGGCCAGGGTCACCTGTCAGCAGGCCTTTGTCTCAGGAACAGCAAAGATGGGCTTGCTGGAGGGGACGTGCGGACCAGCCACTAGGAGGAGACTGCACATGGGGGTGGGTATCTGCCCATAGACAGGAGGGACCACCCACCTCCCCAGGTCACTAGAAGAAATGGTACGGTTGCTTCCAAAGGACTCGGGTCAAAGTTTGTATCATTTGTCTCTTGGTCCAGCCTGTCGGTGGGGTTTGACGCCTCTCTGCGCCCCCTTTCCGACCTCCTTCCCTCCCCCTGAGTCCCCATGACTGTCCTCTCCCTCCTGTCTCCCTCCATTCAAGAGTCTGTGCTTTCTGAGGTCATCATGTTGAAGAAGGCTCTAGACTTCTCAGCCCCAGGTCAATCAGGGAGGCAGTTGGCTTCCCGTTGGCATTTTGCTCCATCCACCCTCAGCCGTGGGCCTGGGAGCAGCTCTGAGGAAGACCTTGCTGTCCAGTGTGTGGGGTGCTGTTCGGTCCTGGAGAACCCCATCTCACAGGGAGGGGCTCCTCCCTGGGGACTCCCCTTCAGCCTCCCTTGCCAACCCAGCGAAGAGTCTGCCCTCCCACGTGGCTCGCTGATTCTCCTCCAGAGGTGAGCGGCTTCTGGAGGCCAGAGAAGAGACAGTAGGCCATGATTTAAATGACCAGAGAAGATCACGGGCCACATGGACACTGATGACCCGTGCGTCTACAGCTCCCACCTGCGTCCCCAACTTGTCTGCACCTGAAGATCCCCCTGCCACTTCTAAAGCGACATGCCAGAAAGCAAACTCATCGCTTCACGATCAAGCATCTTCTTCCTTCTTACCCGGTTAATGGGGTCCCCAGCAGCCCTGAAACCCAAGCCAGAAGTCCGGGAGTCACTGCAGACTCCCCCACTTCCCACCCGTCACCAAGTCCTGTCGACATCCCTCTGATGGGCCCTTCTGCCCACTGTCCCCACTACTGTGTGTCCCTCGGGGTCTCAGGGCATTGCGACAGTCCCTCAGCTTGTCTTCCTGCACAAACCTTCATTCTCCAGGTCCATTTCACTTTGTGCAGCCAGAGCCCTTGTTCTAAAATTGCTACCTTCGGCCAAAGCCCACATTCCGTGAATGACTTGTAAATTTCCCTGGAGTGGGACCTGCCCATTGATTCAGCTTTATCCCCAGCCACTCTCCCCCTACAACCCATATTCAGCCAAGGCCAACCAGCTGCGCTTCTCTGAAGCTCCCTCACCACTTCATTCCTCTGAGCTTTACACGTGGTGTTGCCTCTGACCGGAATGTTCTTTCCTCTTTGTCCATCCAGTGAACTCCTATTTATCCTACAAGACCCCTTCAAATATATCCTCCCCTGGGAAGCTATTACAGTGATGTACCTCATAATCATGTTTTGGTCAGTAATAGACCGCATATCTGACAGTGGTCCCATAAGATCAGTACCACGTAGCCTGGGTGTGTAGTAGGCTATCCCATCTGGGTTTGTGTAAGTGCACTCTGTGATGTTTGCACAATGACAAAATCACCTAAAGGTGCATTTCTCAGAATGTATTCCCGCCGTCAAGCCACGCACGACCGTACAACTGAGAAGTTCTTCATGAAACCTGTCATCGCCCGGCTTCCCCTGGATCTCATTGTTGTCCACACTGTGGAAATGTGAGCTCGGGAAAAACGTTCTCTCCTCCCCCTTCCTCCTCCTCCTCCTCTCCTACCTTCTCTTCCTCCATCTCCTCTAGTGCCAGTGACGGTGACATTTCCTTCTCATCCTCGTGGTCTGCAGACTCGTGTCTGGGAGAATTGCTCTCAAGTCCCACATTATCACCCACAGCTTCTCCCAGCCCTCGGACCCTCGGTCGCCCATTAACACCTCCACCAGCGCCGGGTGGGGAAGGAGGAGGGGTGCAACTCCATTTCACTCCTCGTTAGCCGTTCAGGCCGAAGGTTTGGGGGGGGGGGGAGGCTGGTCCTACTGGGCGCTGCGAGGTGGGTGGACTTTCCCATTCTCATACCCCCGGTCCACCCTGGTCCCTCCTCCGGCCCCCACTGTTCCACACAAACCATCAGTCCACGTGGGCAGGCGGCAACACAGGTGAGGCTCATCTTGAAAAAGCCTCAGATGTAAAAATCTAGTCTGATAGTCAGGTAGGGGGTAATTAGTCACGTTTCAAAAGAATTCTTATGTTTCAAAAGGCTTCTGGGCAGGGAGCCCGTAATTAGCCAGCTCCCCTGGAGTACTCACACCAGTGTGGGCCAGCCAGGCCAGGCTGCGTGTGGCTGTGGGTGCCTGGCCCCCAACCAGATTATTTTCCTTCCTGCGTTAAAGCCTTTTCTTTTCTTTCTTTCTTTCTCTTTTGGTTTTAATTAACTTCATTATTATCATGGCTTCTCTTTGAAGTAGGGGAGGAGCATGGGTTGATTTTCCTCATTTCACAGGTGTAGAAAACTGAGATTACAATGGCACAGCACAGAGCACAGACCACAGGACCCAAGGAGAAGCAGAAACTGATAGTTCTGTCCAAGAGGTGTAAACCTTTTCTTCCTTACTAGGAGAATCTCTGCTGTATTTGGGGAGGTAATGAAACCAGCTAAAAGACCCTATTTTCCGGCTTCCCAAGCAGCTAGGCATGGCCATGGGACCAAATTCCGTTCATGGGATGTGAGTGGCTATGTTCAGGGGGACTTCTGGGCAGGTGGCTTAAGGGAAGCTGGCTCAGCTAAGAGGGCACACTGCTCTTTGATGCCTTTCTCACCATCTCCCTCCCTCTTGCCTGGAAGGTGATGGCTGGAGCTCCAGCAGCCATATTGGACCAAGTCAGAGCCTTGAAATGGAAGCTATGTGCTAGACCGGTGGAAGCAAAAAGACAGAGGGCATCTGAGTTCTGGTAACCACGGAGTTGCCTTACCAGCTCTGGATCCCTTACCTCTGCACTTTCATGTAAGGGAACAAAGAAGCTGCCTTCTTGGTTAAGCCATTATTAGTTTAGATTTTGTGTTATATGCAGCTGAGCCTAATCCTAGCTAATAAATTGTTTCATGACTCTTGTCTTCAGCACTATACCATACCCAGAGCCTGGAGGCAGATGGGACAGAGTTGGTCTGTCACCGTCTTTATTTATATCCAAGTTATAACTTTCCCCAAACCCAGTGTCTTTTACCCTCTGCCCTACCTTTTCCTCGTGGGCGTGTGGATGGGAACAATCTGGGCAGCATGAATGGAAGACTCTTAAAAAAGGGAATCCAAGTCTCTCCCGGGGCCACGTCACTCATGGAAGCAGTGAGATACCAACCTCTGAGCTGGGAAGTAAGTCAACGCCAGAAGCGGATAAGGACCACTGCCCTTTCGTGGTTGGCTCTCCGGCTGTGGCCACGCCCTCTCACCAGGCTCCGCCCTCCGCCCCTTGGCTCCCGCTTTGCAGAGGCCAATGCTGTTCGCTTCGCAGGTGCATCCCCAGGGGGTCGGCGCAGGAATTCTCACCCTGTCGTCTCTGTCCTAAAGCAGCGTGTCTGAAATGGGTCGCTTGGCTCCTCCAGGGTCTTCTGACTCTATGTGGAAACGGTTCAGGCTCTGTGTGCGTTTTAGCCCGGGCAGATCCCGCTTCTCGTTCCTGTTTTCCCTGCAGAATGATTTTGGATGACTCTCTTGCCATTTGTGAGCCTCTCTATTTGCCCACCATAAAGGAAATGAGTTGGATTAATCTCCAAGACCCCTCCCAGTTTCCAATCACCAAGATGAAATGAGGTCTCAGGAAAGGCCTCCGATGCCTAATAGTTTTCAGCTAGCACTTTGACCTGCCAAGGCGCCGCGTGCGGGGGTCCCGGTCCGTTCTGGCGGCTGCGGGGAGGCAGGCGGGCGTGATTCTTCCTCCACTCTAAAGGGTCTTCGATACGCTGCCGGTGACCCCTCTTGTGGGAGCCGGAGTGGAGAGGAGGAGGTGGGTGGGCCAGCTGGCTCTCCTCCCCACCTCCTATTACGGAAGTTTCCAGGGCAGGAAAGCCACGGAAGAGTTGGTTTTAAACACTTAAGACGTCTTCCTGAACTTTCGCTGGCAAACGGTGTTAACAGGCCTCTGGGGGGCCCAGAAAGAAGGATTTGAAGGTCGCGTCCATTAGAAAAAGCCACATTCTTGGAGATGGTCGCCTGGGCTGTGTCTCTGAGCCTCGCTCGGGTGGGGTCGAGAGCTTCCTGATTTCCTGGCCTTCCTGGACAGACTTCCCCTCCCTGCTCAGCATCAATATTTGTGGGCCTGCCTTGGGCTCTGGGCCCCGATGATGTAGCTTGTGGGTTTTAATCTATTCGTTCCTTTCCACTGGTCCGGGCGCTCACTCTCAAGTTCCACCACCAATTCCCTTCGGCCTGTGGATACGTGTGCTCTCGGGGGTGGGTGCATTGTATCCCCTGCTCCAAGAGCAGAGAAGTACGGGCTGGGAAACCGTCCTTGTGTCCCCATCATGGGACATTAGCACAAGCAGTGGACCAAGTCCCTAGGTCCCTGGAACTACCCAGTGGCCGTTTCACAGAAAATGTCTGATTTTAGTTCAGAAATTTAGGGGAGAGCATGTGGCCCCAGCCGAGTTCCAGCCCTGTCCCCAGGTCATGTCCTTGGTCTCCCCAGGATAAAGTCCGCTCCCCTCCTTTCATACTGGTTGATATTTTCCCTATTCCTAAAAAATTCCTAAAGGGAACTCAGCTGTCTCCCTTGGAAATGCTTTTTTGTCATGTCTCAGAGCTCTTCAAAGGGAAGGCTTTTTTTTTTCTTTATAAAAATCATGCACCTGGAAGGGACCCCGGAGGTAATCCAGTGCCGCCCCCTCCTTTTGCAGATGAGAAAACTGAGGCTCAGAGGGATGAGCCGGGCCCACGTGTGTACAGCTTGCTCACGAAGAGCGGGAATGGGAGCGCTCGGGCTCCCAGCTCCCACGCCCCCACCCCTGTTTCTCTCATGATGGGCTCCAGGCAGCTCAAGGCCTGGCTGGAGGGACCAGGAGGGCTGGGCAGCACTGCCCCTCCTCACTGGATGCTTCTGGAACTCTAATCAGATCACAGCGTTTAAAATCATTAGCACAGCCGGCAGCTCTGAGAATCCTCTGAGCTTCCTTCCACGAACTTTCTTTTCCAGCCTTGACCGTTAAAGATCCCTCCCGTTAAGAAATCTTTCATGAGGGTCTCAGGCTAGGCTTGGATTCTAGCAAGCTGAGGGCCCGAGCTTTTGTGAATGGGCCTTGTGATCTGTGGCTGTGCCGTGTGAGACGGCGGGAGAGTCTCTGAGCGAAACCTCCTCTTGGTTGGCCCGGCCCACGGCAGAGCTCTTGGGAATGACGGGGACGGAGGCGACTGTGGGCTGGGAATTGGGGTTGGGGTCAGGGCCATCGGTATGCAGAGGTTGGTCTTCCGGGCTCCTCCTGGAAGGCTCCTCAGACTTCAGTCCTGGGGCAGCAGGACTCCAGCAAAATCAGAGAGTGGATTCCATCCAAGACTGTGAGTGGTGCCAGGCACGTAATGCACTGTTTCTGCGTTCGATGGAACAGCCCATGGGCCGAAGGGGTGTAGGGAGGATGGGAGAAGCCATCTCCCCACTGTCCCACCCCGCTCCCTTTACTAGAGGCTTCAGCAAGCTAGTTTAGGCTCTTGGGCCATCAATTGACAAGGACACTAGTGGCAGGAGGTGGCAGGGGCAGCTGGGGTGTCTCAGGCTGGGTTGTCCCAGAAGCAGTTCACTTGGGAGGTGAGTCCAGGAGGCACAGGAAGGGACTGGGGAAGTGGGCCCAGAGGACAGAAGCCCAGTATGTTCATGAGCCCACACCCTGGGGCTCCATCCCTTCGCAGACCCGGGAGGCATGCTGCCCATCATTCCAAAGTGTCCCGCTGAGGAACTGGGACATTTACCTTCCAGATCTCCAGAGGGGTTAATTCTCTGGCAGATGCAGCTGCCCCAGAGGAGAGCTGTGACCAGGCTCCTGTCCCCACAGAAAGCCCTCGGTGGGTGTTTGCAGTCAGAGGCCACTGGTGTTTGTAGATCAAGATCACGGGTCATGCCGGGTCATGCCGGGGCGCTAACAATGCCTGTCACAGAGGGGCTCACCTTCAAGGAGCTCGTGAGAGATGGAGGGAGCTGGAGAGGAGAGGAGAGGAAGAGCAAAGGGCACAGGGCAGTTCAGGAGTCCCGGTGAGCAGGGCCAGCGGACTGAGGCGAGAGACGCTCTCACTTCAGGTGCAAATTTAAGGGGGTGCCAGAGAGATCAGGAACGAAGACATGAAGTAATTAAAATGAAAACAAACAAACAAAACCCCATAAGGAGCAGAATGTCAGCTCTCCAAACGTCCAACAAAGGCAGGATCTGCCAGGGTGGCTTAGGATGAGGTGAGTGTGGCAGCGCCGTGCGGCGGGTGAGGGACCACGCCTGGCTTTGCAGAACAGTGGCATGTTTCCCTCATCGTGGATTTTTTTTTTTTTTTTTTTTTACAGAAGACGCTGAATAGCCAAAGCAATCTTGAGAAAGAACAAAGGTGGCGGCATCACACATCCTGATTTCAACTGATGTTACAAAGCTGTAGTCAACGGTATGGTACCTGTGTAAAAACAGACACGTAGCCCGACAGGACAGAACAGAGAGCCCAGAAACCCCAGCACACTCGGCCAACTTGTTCTTTTTAACTTCACTCTGATTTTTAAGAATATTGCATTAAAATATTTTCTTGTCGACGGAGTTTTTGATGCCTCCTCCCATTTTCCTCCTGATCTGAGTGCCTGACGTGTCCTAGCAGCCAGCCCTGCCACATCCCTGAGGGCTGCCCCCCTAAATTGGGAGCGTGTGTTGGGGTGGAGCTGGGCAGTGGGAGGGCGACTGGATGTGTATCCTCGTCTCTCCGTGCTTTGAACTGTGCTGGCTCCCGTGGGGTGGCCCGGTGAACTCAGCCCGGCCCCGGGAAGCATTGTTGGCGCTCAGAGCTGGAAGGACCAGAAGGTCGTCTGGTCCAAACTTAGCATTTGTTTTTTCATCAAACAGCTGACACTGTGCACAGTAGCTTCCTCATTGTAGTCGCTGTGCCCTCGGACACAGGTGTAGGTCCGAGAGGAGGGATGACTTCAGCACAGCGGAGAGCATTTCTCACATTGTCAACCGTCTCTCCATCCTCGCTCAGAGCCCTGGGGCTGGAGCTCTGAGGACAGACACGGGGACCCAACAGCTGTCCCAGGATCTTCTGTAAGGCACGAGGACACAAATATAGAAGCTCATGTTGCTCTGCGACCCACGTAACAGCATGTAACACGGACAGGAGGGGCTGCACCTGGTGTCTGAGACCCACAGGGCAGAATTCCAGAGCAGGCAGGGCACCTGGGCGTCCAGGTGGAGCAGCCAGAGCTGGAACAAAGGAGCATCAGGAGAGGATGTCTGGCACCTAGGCGAAGGGGACACCATGTCGGGGGCTGGAGCCAGAGGCAGGTGACGTGGGGTGGTAGTGAAGGTGAGACCTCCCCTGCACCAGGTGGGAGAAACTGGATGAGGGTGAGCTTCCGTAATTCTGTCTGTGTGGAATCAAGCCAGGAAGTTACTGGATTTCCTCCTCTCCCCTCCCCTCCCCTCCTTTCCTTTTCTTGCTTTCCCTCCCTACCCCAGCTGCTTTCACCCCTATGTTGGTGTGACTTGGGGAATTACACGAGAAGCTTTCCAAGCTGCTGACGGGTAGGACATGTCGCATGAGCAAGATACTAATAACTCTTACGTAGCCTTTGGGGTTTGGGTCTCGTCTATTTCCACAGCACAGGAGCACAGAAGGGCAGGGCCCCAACTCTACTGTCACATTCATCAGCAGTGTCATCGTCTGGATGGGCACCCAGCACTATCAGTTAGGGTCTTGGTTGTCACCCCGGCATGAGTGCTGGGGGTGATGCTCACAGTTTTTCTAAGACAAGGGGAAAGACGCAGGAGATTCCACAGTCGTCTCCAAGCTGAGGCACAAAAACACCACCCAGAAGCGGGGAACCCAGGCTTACCCTCAGATCCAGCTTTATGCTCGGCTAAAAGAGAAAGGAGAGTAATTAGTCTTTTTTGAGTTCTTTCAACACAGCGACGCACACTCAAAAAAAAAAAAAAATTCTAGAAAGCAAATCTCTGAAACTGGGAAGGCAAAAGAATAAGCTGCATTGTTTGTCCCTCTCAAAGCACTACAGCTAATGAGAACAACAAAGAACATGGCTGACTTAGAAATTCTTTGTGGTCCTTTAATACCACTGGAAAATAAGCCTAGGAAAATGATGGGGATGTGGTGGGCACCCGTGTGCACGGGAGCACACCTGCACACCTATTGTGTACGCTCAAGAGCCCTGTGGCGTCAGGGCAATAGCAAAGACAATGTGCAAACCCACCCAAAACCAGCTGATGGAGATTGCAGGAGGAGTGGAGGATGGTAGCTTGCTATCCGGGTGCCCAGACAATCCCTGTTGTCTCTTTCAGAGCAGAAATGTGATGCTAATAAATAAGGGAGAGATGACTTGACGTTTCTTCTCCATTGCAAGTCCCTGGATTCAGATTGGAGCAGACGCCTGTCAGCAACACACCTGTGAATCTGAGGCTCAAAGGCCACCTGTCTGGGAGCCTGGGCCTGCCATGGATGGACATGTAGATGTTGGGTATGGAAATATTTGTTCTTAGAGTGTTTGATAGATTAGGATGGGCAGTGGCTGGGAGGGTGGCAAGATCTAGGAGGAGACAGAGGGCTGGAGAGGACTGAGTGCTCAAGAGAGAAGAAAGTGCTCAGAGATACAGAAAAATCAGACAGGTTGGGGTGGGAACAGCAATACAGAATGTTTAAAAAACTGAGGGAGATTATAAAGCAGGACGCATTAATGGCCGCAGGGCATCAGGAGCATGAAGAACACAGGGGAGATGGCCGGAGGCAGGGGGGCTAACCGCGGCCTGAGAGGGGGGAGCTGATCCCTTCGGGGTTATCTCCAGGCTGGAGGAGGACTGCTGCTGAGACGGCAGGGGCTGGAGTAGGAAGGAGGGGTGCCTCTTCTCTGAGACCACAGGCCGAGGTTGGAAAAGAGGTGGCTTCCATTCAAGGACAATAATGAAGTGTGTTTGCTGCGCTGGTGGTGGTGGTGGTGGTAGGTGGTGGAGACAGAAAGCTCAGCAGGCGTCCATATGACACACACAGTAGGCACTCAATAAATGCCCGTGCAAATTTATGAATACACTGCAGTAGACACAATAGTACCAGCTTTGCTCCAGTAGCTGCAGCATAACGGCCGCTATTCCAGAGAGTTATAGCTGTGATAAAATCAACCAGGGCCGCCGAGCGGCTCGGAAAAGTCCGGGCTCTTGGGTTCGGGGCTTATGCAGTGAGGACGAAATGCACAAACCAGGGGTGGCCTCAGTGGCTGGGGAGCTGGATGTCATGATGAGCGGCAGGAAAGGAAGCAGGTAAGGAAGGAGCCTCTTAAAAACAGGATCCTTTAGGGCTGCAAAAAGCGGTGGGTTAACTCCCCAGAAAACACGTCTCCACGCAAATGCAAAATAAAGGCCAACCCTGATGGATCCAGACCCCCGCGCTCTGTAGCGCACAGGTCACTGCTTTCCCTGCTGTGTAATGGTCTTGGACCAGCAAGGTGGACTGGAGGAGGACTTCTGTGCATCCTTGGTAAGCCTTGCAAGTGTAGCTAACATGTATCGGGCTCTTAATGTGCACCAGTCATTGTTATGGGCTGAATGCATCCCTCCAAACTTCATCTGCTGAAGCTCTAACCCCCAATGTGATAGTATCCGGAGGTGGGGCCTTTGGAAGGTAATTAAGTTTAGACGAGGTCATGAGAGTGGGACCCTCATGATGGGATTAGCGTCCTTATAAGAAGAGAAGGAGACCAGATCGTCCTCTCTCTCCATCACGTGAGGACACAGGGAGAAGTGGCCATCTACGAGCCAGAAAGAGGGTTTTCGCCAGAACTGAGCTATGGTGGCACCATGGTCTCGGCCTTCCAGTTTCCAGAACTGCGGGGAATAGGCGTCCGTGTTTTAGCCACCCAGTCTGTGGTGTGTTGCTGTGGCAGCCCCAGCAGACCAAGAAAGGCATGAAGTGCTTTACGCGAATTAGCTCTTCTCATCCGCATGTGCCTAAGACACAGGGACTATTAATAATAGCCACTTTACAGAGGAGGTGACTGAGGCATGGAGAGGCCATGACCCAACCTGTACAAGAACAAGAACTCAACACAGGAGGACCGCCTCGTTGTCTCCGCCCTTTCCCCGTAGTTCCCTCTTCAAGGGGGTGCGTGTGTCCTGTGTGTCCTGTGGCTCCACTGAGTAGATGGAAAGACCGTGGGGCCTTCAGTCTGTGGGGCCGCAGTAGCCTCTGCATCTGGTTCTAGAAGGTGTGAGGCAGGAGTGGGCGGGCTGAGGGGACACATACCCTGGGTTTTGGGTCCCAGCTCGGCTTCTTAAGATCTGTGCGACCTCATCTGGATAATCTGGGGGATGTGGATTAGAAAACGTATGCCTAGAATGTTTTGTATTTTGTGTGACATAAAGTGGGTCTTCTGTGAAAAGACTTCACTCAGTCCACGCTGGTTCCTGTTCTGAGCAATGTCACCTGAAGGGATCACTCGGTCCCTGTAGCCTAGCATCTACTTCCTCTTGCCTGGGATTTGGGTCCCTAGAGCAGCCTGGAGGTAATGCTGGTTATGTCTCTTACCAAGTTCTGCGTAGCTTTCTCCTTGTTCACCTGACACAGCCCCGTGATTGACCTCATATGGACACCATGGTCTTGACTCTGAGTCACTGGCTGAATCAACTTGGCGTCTGCCTTCCGGGCAGAGGAGGCCGCGTGAGCAATGGCTCGGAGGAGAAGTGCTGTGCAGGCAGGGCAAGTTCAAGCAGCTTGATTTTGCTGGGGCACAAATTGCAAAGGTCGTGGGTAGGGGAGGCTGGAGAGGGCCTCGGAGCCAGATCAAGGAGGCCCTTGGGGTCCACCTCAGGGAGCTTGAGCCTGGCCCTGCAGGTGATGGAAGCCTTTGAGGATGTTATATAGGAAGGCAGCCTGGTCACCTTAGGGAGCTCATTACAGAGGCTGTGTGGGGAACAGACTGGAAGAAAGCAAGACTGGAGGCAAGAAGGCTGTTAGGAAGCTGCTGCCATAGTCCAGGCATTAGCTTTAGGAGGGCCCTGCAGGATCTGGTCCTTTTCTACCTCCTCGGCTCATTTCCTGCCTCTCTGACTCCTGCTCTCTCTGCTCCTGCCTTGCTTTCCCCTTGTCATCCCTCAATCTCAGCAAGGATGCCCCTGCCTGCAGACATTTGCCCTCGCTGCCGCGTCTGCCGGACACTCTTCCCACAGGTGTCTGCACGGCCTGCAGGTCTCTGCTCCAATCTCATCTTATTGGACAGGGCTTCTGCAAGCACTCTGCAATAAACAAAACCCTGACCCCGTCAGTGTCTAGCCTCTGATCTTGCCTCACTATTTTCTTCGTTAGCATTTATTGCATGATATTATATTTATCCATTCCTTTATCATCCGTCTCACCCATTAGATGTAAGCCACTCGAGGCTGGGCCGTGTCTGTTTTGTTCTCTGCTGTCTTCCCCGAGCTAGACACTCAACCATGCAGTGAATGAATGAGTGGATCAGGGTGATAACCTTCCATGGGGGTGGCACAGCCTAATCTACAGTGAGCAGACGGGCAGTTCAGGTCATGCTGTGGTAATTGATACCGCACTCACTGCCAACATTTGCTTTTTAGTTCTAAGCACTGAACATCAGTGTCCTTCAAGGGGGCGCGGGGAGCGGTGGCTCGTCATTAGAAATAAGTCCCCTGGGAGTCTTGTGCCAGGTACTGTTTGTAGAGACAGCCCTGCACCGATCGTTGTGGAGCAACTTGCCTGTTGTGAAGACAGGCCGAGGGCTCTTTGTCAGTTGGTGCATTGTTCCTTCCCGTGATGACATCGTTCTTGAGTGGTGAGTAATTGGAGCCTCAGGGCCACCACGTGTTTTGTGGATAAGCACAGCTCCGACACTCTAGGAGAAGTGCCAATATAAGAAACAGAACATTGCAATGCGCCAGCACAAACCCAGAAGTCAATAACTGCTTAACATTCTGGGAAGCGGTGCCTGCTGGTGGATTCAACATCGTGGAAGGCCTTTTCCTGGTGGGCACTAAAGTGGTTCGACAATGGTTGCCTTTTATGGAAGATGGACTTGAAAGGAATGAAAAGCCCTGGGAAAACTGGAAGCTTTCGTCCACTTTTGGGGGCAGTGCAGCCTGGTTTGCGTGCATTTCATCTTAGGAAGGGTGAACACCAGCAGACTTGATGCTATAGACTAAGAAGGTGATGTTGGAAATTATGCCATCATAGTTTTCCTCCCTCACCTGAATACTAGGTGATTCAAAAGGACTTATTCCTCCAATGATCCCATAAATTGGAGGACTTCATTGAAATGTCCCACACCGGGAATTATAGAAAGCAGAATCTCCATGAAACTGTAGGAAATTGAAGTAGTTCTCAGAAATTCTGAACTGAAGATGCCATGCTCAGGGTCTCTTTAGGTGATTTACAAACACTTGGAGAACCATTACCCCTGAGTAGCTGTGGATATGTTTGGGAAAGCTCTCATTGCTTGTGAGATCCTTCCCTCAATTGAAATTTCAAGTGGCTGGTTGTAGAGACCTCAAGTGCGTGGTAAAGAGATCTAAAGGAAGAGTGTGGGAGACAGGATTCTTCAGAATCTCCTGTTGTCAGCATTATGGTGGGTGCTTTTCATGCTTTGACATTTAACTTTCATAGCAACCCTGCAAGATAGAGATTATTATCCCATTTCTACAGATGAGAAAACTGTGGCTTAGAGAGGTTAAAACAATTTCCCAAATATTTCATACAGCTAAAAAATGGAGGAACTAGGCTTTGAGTTCATGCTTTCCCCACTATGTAATATGACTTCTCAACACCCACGTGTACACCTACTGTCAATGATGGCTGGACGGTTAGGCTTCTATATCAATGTAACTATAGGTATGTGTCAGTGGTATAAGGAGAATTCTTCTTATATGTTAGATGTTATAAGCTTATATGCTAGCTTAGAAGTTCAAGCTCTATCATTTCTTTCCTTGGAGGAAAAAATAAAATTTTTTTTAGTTTTCAAAAGAATCAAAGGAAAGGTTGGGTCCATATAGGATTGTGCTGGTTTCCTCTTGGATATTCTACATTCCTTGGAATTGAAACTGTAATCCAGAGATATTGATGACTTTGGACTCTGATGAGTAATAGTATGAGACTAGCCTTGAGTTTCCTCCATGCAGCAAAGAATGAAAGCTTCTCCTCCTAAGGCCATATACCCCAATGTTAATAGTCTTTAGCAACACAAACGAAATGAACACAATACTGTGAAAAAAAAAAATGCATGGTGGAGGGCTGGCCCCGTGGCTGAGTGATTAAGTTCACATGCTCCACTTTGGCAGCCCAGGGTTTCACTGGTTTGGATCCTGGACACGGACCTTGCACCGTTCATCAGGCCACGTTGAGGCGGCGTCCCACATAGAAGAACCAAGAGGACCTACAACCAGAATATGCAACTATGTACTGGGGGGCTTTGGGGAGAAGGAGAAAGAAAAAGATTGACAACAGATGTTAGCTCAGGGCCAATCTTTGAAAAAAGTAAAGGCATGGTGGGAGCTTCTGGCTTCTGGTAACAGTGTAGTAACTTGGTCAGAGTAACCCTTCCACAGACAACAATTATGAGACCTAGACCAAATACAAAAAGACACAGAAGAGCAATCAAAAATAGGGAGAAATTGGAGAGGAATCTGCCCTTGAAAAACTAAGTGCTTGGGTGATATTTGTGAGTTTGAAGCTTTTTACCTGGAACTCCCAAATCTGTGCATAAATTGAAGTGTCAGGAAGCTACAATTGTCCTGGGTCGAGGTGTCAGGTCAGAGTTCAGGGATGGAAGAAAGCCAGAAAGCTTAGGGGAGAATCCTTCCTAGGATGCCACAGAGGAGGTGAGCCCCAAAATCAGCATCCAAGATCCATTCAAATTCTTGACACATCTGAGACATGTATACTCAGGGGACACTCAGTGGGCCCCAGGGAAAAGGAGCAGCAGCTGGAAGTTAAAGAGCTGAGTAGAGATTTCAGTTGCTGCTGTTCAAAGGGGAGACGAACTTTGGTGACTGAGTCCCGTCAGCTTAGTTGCCTGCTAGAATAAATTGACAGAGAACAAAATGGACTCCAGAGCCTCCTGAATACATTTTTCAAAATGTCTAGTATCCAAACATAAAATCACTATACAAGTGAAGAGGAAAATGTTACTCATACTCAAGAAAAAAAGCTACCAATAGAAACTGACCCCAATGTGATCCAGATGTTGCAAGTAGTACCAAAGGATTTAAAGCATCTGTTATAAATGCGTTCAAGGACATAGAGGAAAATGTATACATTTGAAAGAGGAAATCTCAGTGATGAAATATAAACTACAAAAAAAAGCCTAGTGGAAATTCTAGAGCAGCTCTGCCCAATGGAACGTTTTGCAGTGATGAATGTGTTCTGTACCCACACTGTCAACACGGTAACCACAGTCAAATTTGGCTATTGAGCACTAGAAATGTGACTACTGTGATGGAGCAAGTGAATTTTAATTTTATTTAATTTGAAGTCATTTGAATTTAAATAGACACAAAATGACTATTGTGTGGGGCTGTGCAGTTCTACACCCAACATGTGCATAATCGGAAGGAAAGCATTCCTTGAATCAGTTAGCAGTAGATTGGAGATGGAAGAAGAAGGAATCAGTGAGTTTGAAGCAAGATCAATAGAAATTATCCAATGAGAAGAACAGCAAGAAAAAAAATGGAAGAAAAATGAACAGACAGAAAATGAAGCAGAAATATATTTGTAGAAATGGGAACTGAAAACTCCCTGAATTTAGTGAAAGACATCAATTTAAAGATCCAAAAAAACTCAACAAACCCCAAGCAGGATACATACAAAGAGAACCATACCTAACCACGTCATAATCCACCAGCCAAAATCTGAAGATAAAGAGGAAATACTGAAACCTTTAGAGAAAACCGACATTCTGTTAAGAGATATGAGTGGTGGCTGACTTCTCATCAGAGACAAAGGAGGCCAGAAGACAGAAGAATGATAACTTTAAATACTGTAAGAAAAAAACCTTGCCACCCAGAGTTCTACACCCAACCAAATTATCCCTCAAAAATAAAGGTGAAACAAAGACACTTTAAAATAAACAAAAACTAAGAGAATTAATTTGCAGCAGATCTGCACTGTAAGAAATGCTAAAGGGAGTTTTTTAGGCTGAAATGAAATGACACCAGATGCTACCTCAAATCAGCAGGAAGAATAAAGGAAGAAATTAATAAGAATATGCATAAAATATAAAAGACTATATATATGTAATATGTACATACTCAATTTCTCTAAAAGACATAGGACAAAAATTTCTTTAAAATAACTATTTTTTAAACAAAACAAAACTATATTGTGAGTATTTTAAAATATAAGTGGAAGTAACACGTATGGCAAAAATAAGACAAGGATAAGGGCAGTAAATGGGGCTAAGCAAAGTTCTTATAGCCGATGTGAAGTGGGAAAGTATTGACTCTAAGGAGACTGTGATGAGTTAAAAGATTTATATTACAGAAGACGATGCTAAAAAGCCGACAGTGGAATCAAGATGGAATACTGAAACATATTAACACAAAAGAGGGCAGGAAAGGAGGATCGGAGAAAGAAAACAGATGAGGCCAATAGAAAGCAAATAGCAAAAAGGAAAATTAAATCCAACCATATCAATAATGTTATTAAAAATAAATGGACTAAACATTCCTTCTAAAAAGCAGAGATTGTCAGACTGGATAAAAAAGTGAGACCCACTATGCATTTACAACAGATGGATTTTAAATATAAAGACATAAACAGGCTAAAAGTACAAGGATGGAAGATGACATACCACGCAAACCCTAAATTATAAGAAAGCTGGAGTGGCTATTCTAATGTCTGATGAGTTATACCGTAAGATAAAAGCATATTGCCAGAGATAAGGGGGACATTTCATAATGTTAAAAAGGTCCAAGCATTAGGAAGACAGAACAATTAAAAATGTGTATAAGCCTAGTAACAGAGCTCCAAAATCATGTAACAAAGGCCGACAGAACTAAAAGGAGAAATAGATAAATAGACAATCCCAGCTGGACATTTTAGCACTCGTGCCTCACTACTTGATAGAACAATTAATTAAAAATAAATCAGTAAGAAAATAAAATATTGGAAAGACACTATCAATTACCTCCACCTAATGATATTTATAGAGCCGTACACCCAACTACTGCAGAATGTACATTCTTTCCAAATGTACATAAAACAGTTGAAAGACATATGGTAGACCATAAGACAACTCTCAATAATTTCAGAAGATTGAAATCTTACAGAATATATTCTGTGGCACAATGGAATTAAATTAGAAGTCAAGAATCATAAAAAAGAGCCCGCAGATTTGGAAATTAAACAACACTTCTAAATAACCCACGGGTTAAAAAAGCACACACACAGAGGAAATTAGAAAACGTTTCAAGCTGAAAGATAATAAAACTCTAATATATCAAAATGTGTGAAATGCAGCTAAATCAATGCTTATAGAAAAATTTATAGCTTTACGTGGTTATAGTCTAAAGGAAGGAAAGCTTAATATAAATGATCTAAGTTTCCACATTAAGAAGCTAGAAAAAAGCAAGCAAATTAAACCCAAGTAAGAATGAGGAAGGCAATGACAATAAGGAGCAGAAGCCACAGAAATAAAAAATAGACAAAAAATAAACAAAGTTAAAAGTTGGTTCTTTGGAAAGACAAATAAAATTGATAAACCTCTAGCAAGACTGATCAAGAAAAAAAGAGGGGCAAATGTAAATTACCAATCTTAGGAATGAAAAAGGGGCTATCGTGATAGAGTCTACAAGCTTGTAAGGGATAATGAGGGGTATTGTAAGCAACTTCGTTCTAAAATATTCCATGAATTAGAGGAAATGGACTAATTCCTTGAAAAACGCAACTTAAGAAAAACTGACACAAGGTGAAACAGGACACCTGAATTTCCAAGAAATTGAATTTGTGATCAAAAACGTTCACACAAAGGAATTCCAGGCCCAGATGGTTTCACTGGCTACTTCTACTTACGCTATTTTCTGTACGAAGAAAGGAAGTTGATAAATTTATTGTTTATAACAGACGGAGAAGGAAAATATTCCAACTCACTTCATGAGGCCAGAATAACTGTGATACCAAAACTTGACAAAGATAATACAAGAAAAGAAAAATATACACCAACATTCCTCATGAACACAGATGCAAAAATCCGTAATAAAATAAGGGGCCTGCCTGGTGGTGTAGCGGTTAAGTTCTTGCACTCTGCTTTGGCGGCCAGGGGTTCGCTGGTTCGGATCTCTGGCACAGACTTATGCACCACTCATGAAGCCATGCTGTGGCAGGCATCCCACATATAAAACAGAGGAAGATGGGCACAGATGTTAGCTCAGGGCTAATCCTCCTAAAAAAAAAAAATTGGCCAGTGGAATCTAGCAATAAACAAAAAGACTAATACATCATAACCAAGTGGAGTTTATCCCAGGAATGCAAGATAGGTTTAACATTCAAAAATTAATTAACATAATTCTCCATATTGACAGAACAAAGGAGATACAGAAAAGGCATTTGAAAAAGTTTAACGCCATTCAAAATCTTAAATTTATACTGTATAATATCCAATCCCATTCAAAACCCCCTTAGACTTTTTAACAAATAGAGATTTATAATATGCTTCTAAAATTCAAATGGAAAAAACAAAGGACCTAAAATAACCAACCAATCTTGAAAAAGAAGAACAAAGCTGGAAAACTTACACTTGCTCAACTTAAGGCTCACCATGAAGTAATCAAAATAGTGTAGTATTTCGATAATAATAGAGTAATTGGCCAACGAAAGAATAGTGAGGCCAGAAACAGATTTACGTTTCCATGGTAACTGCTTTTTGACAAGGGCACTAAAATATTTCAGTGGGGAAAGGAAAAATCTTCTGAACAAATGCTGTTGGAACAACTGGCTATCCACATGGAAAAAAAAGACTTTAAGTGCTACCGCACATAATACGCAAAAATTAATATGAGATGAGTAATAGAACAGGACTTAGAAACTAAAAGTAAACAGCTTTTAGAAAAAAACCGAGACTATCTTTGCAACCTAGGGTAGAGAAAGATTTTTCAGACAGGACACAGAAAATAATAACTATAAAAGAAAAAAATGATAACCTAGCCTTTCTCAAAGTTAAAAACTCCTTCTCATCAAAAGATACCATTAACAAAATTAAAAGCAAGCCACAAATTGGGAGAAAATGATGACAGAACACATATCCAGCTAAGGGCTTGTATTTAGGGTATACAGTGAACAGGTACAGCTCAATAATGAAAAGACAAAGAACTCAATAGAAAATGGTCAAAAGATTTTAAGAGACAATTTATAAAGGAAGATTTATGAGTGGCCAATAAACACAAGTAAAACTGCTCAAAATTGTATTAGTCATCAGGTAAATGCAGATTAAAACCACAAGGAGATGGACCACACACCACTCCCGCGAGACAGGCTAACACTGAAAGGCGGTCAACACCAAGTGTTGGCAAGGATGCAGAGCAACTGAAGTCTGTATCTTGCTGTGGGAGTGGAAAATGCTACGGCCCCTTTGGAGAAAGGTCTGACAATTTCTCATAAAGTTAATCATGTCCCTATCCTTGACTCAGTCCGTCTACTCCTAGATGTTTATCCAAGAGAAATGATAACGTATAGTTCACAAAAGCCTTGTAATAATTATTCATTGCAATTCTATTAATAAGAACGCCAACTGGGAAGAATGCAAATGTCCATCAAGAGACGAATGGATACACAAGCCTGGAATATCCCCACACTGGAAGACGACCGGGCGGGAAAAAGGAAGGAACTGGCGATATGCGTAACAACATGGAAGACTCTCCCTGAGCTTAAGCAGATAGAAAGAATCAAGACAGAGTCTATGGCGAAAAACATCAGGATAATGTTTGCCTGATGGGGGTGGGGTTTTGACCTGGAAGAGACACTACAGATCATTCCAGTGAGATGGCCGTGCTCTATGTTGTACTAAGAGGTTGGGTCTGATGGGGTTCAGGACACGCTGCTCCAAAATATGGCACCTTGACATATTAAATATCTTAAGCTTAAGGAATTTTTAAAAAACAGCAGAAGCAGAAAGGTTACTCTGATCTCTCCAACCTCCCCTTTCTTCCCTAAAAAGGGTCACAAAAGTCACAAGTGGAAGGTCCCCTCTCTGTACCAGGAGGAAAGAAGACATTCTTATCACCAGAGACAGGGAATCTGGGACCAAGAAATGTGTACGAACAAACCTTGTTAAACTCACCCTCGTCTTCCCACTTACTTCTTCCCCATTCTCTCCTCCAGCCCAAACCCCTTTGTCATGTCAATGCTTCACAAATTTATTGTTTTTTGTCTAAAAGGTATAAAAGCTTCCTGCTCTGGTCCCATGGGGTCTTCATTCTCTTGCGAAGGCTCCCGGGTACATGTAAAAATTCAATAAAATGTGTATACTCTTCTCCTGTTCATCTGTCTTTGTCAGTTTAATTTTCAGACCCAGCCGGCGACCCTAAGAGGGTCAAGGAAAATTTTTTCCTCCCCTACAGGTTATATGAATGCATCCATTTGTCAAAATCGTAGAGTGAAGATTTGTGCATTTCAATGCATATAAATTTTATCTAAGAAACTGCAAAAAAAAATAATCAAGAGGAAGAGCGTCGAGGGAAGGACGGTCAGATGAAATAAGCACGGCGGGGTGCTGGCTGGAGCTGCATTATGGGGATATGGGGCTTTGCTACACCATTCTGTCTATTTGTGTATATTTGTCATTTTTTATAATAGCAAAAAGTGAAAGAAAAAAACACGTGGTGGCCTCATATACCTCGGCTCAAGGCCTTGCTGGAAACAATCAGAGAAGTGTCTTCCCTGAATGAAGACACAATGCCGCCAGCTTTGGCTTCCTCCGTGCCCTCTCGGCTGTCTGTAAACGCCGGTAAGGACTGTTACATCCGGAGGCATCTTGCCAAGAGTTGTCTGAAAATGGCACGCCTCTGAGCTTTGCTGTCATGTGAGGAGTCAAGATTCCCCGGTACCAGCGATGTGAGAGCCTCTGACAGTTTTGAGGCTCTTCCTGACAGAGTTTTGCACTGGTGCTTGTTCAAGGTGACCTGACTTCAGCTGAGCCGACTGGCTCCATCCTCAACTCTGAAGCGGCCGGGGTGGGAGCTGGTTCCGGGGCTGGGCTGCAGTGCTGAGACCCCGGGCTCTTTCTCTGCTCTGTGGCCCCGCTCTTAAGAGCTCTCCGCCCCTATGAACCAATTAGATGAGAAGCAACTTCTCCTATTTCTTTGACAGGGGCTTATACCTTTTTTTCAATTGGGACCTTTTCTCGCACTATTTGTTGTAAATGTCAATTTTGGTTCACTCAAGAGCCACTTGGAAAGTTTTCTCATTTCTACCCGTAACAAAGTAACCCCCAAACAAACCATCTCAAATATTCCACAGTTGTTGCAAAGGAAGGAGATACAGAGCTCAGCCATGTGAGCAATGCCTTCCCCGGGCTACAGATTCCGTTTGTGAAATTCAGATCGATTCAGGACTGAGGGTGAGGACGTTATGAACACCTGCAGGAGCGAAACCGGGATTATAAATAAACAGCTCACCAGAGAGAGACTGAGGGTGCTGGCGAGAACCATTCTTCACAGAATCTCGCAAAGTTGAGCAAATATCAAGTCTTCAGTGATGCTGGGAGCTGGGAGCGATCTTCTTCTTCCAAGGGTTTGTCCTTCCTTCCCACGCGGCCCCCTACCCAGCCCCTCACTGAATCCTACGACCGCCTGGGCCTCAGCAGCACACTTTCCCTTCTTTCCTTCGCTGTAGCTTGTGTCAAGTCGAAATGAAGGCATTTCAACGCATGCCTTTCCCCCCAGGGAAGGTGTCGTTTTTGTTAACTTGAAAAAGAAAAAGAAAAAAAAACATTAAAAATGTATGTACAGATTAAGAATGAAAGGCTCACGTCTTGAATCCCACCCAACTCCTCCCTGCGCCCCCTCCCGGCAAATAAGCCTGGAACACAATTTAGCACATTTACTTCCTGAGGTTTTTTCTACTTGCAGACTTTTTGGATCGTCTCTGGGCAAATAAAGAGATAAACCCCAGGAAATAGGTCGGTGGACGTGAACTCTTCTGGAAGGCTCCCGCCTCCCGCCAGCAGCAGGTTTAATCACAGGGCACGTTGCCTGGAGATGGAGGCGGGTACCTGTATTCAGCTCTTACGTGTAGTGCTGGAGAGTGAATTCATCCGGGCTGCTGTTGCAAGAGGATTCGTATCCACATCATCAGGGAAGAGAGCAGGAGGCAGCTGGCACAGGTGAGCAGGCCACCGAGCAGACAGTCCTTTATGGTGGCAAACTGCTCCTTAAATTTCTGTGGCAGAGCCATGCGGACCCCCAGGCTACGACCTTTCCTCAGGCCATTATAGATGTCAGATTTGCTTCGGCCGGGAGGCATCACTGAAAGGCTCCATCATGAACTCTGCACGTAAGGTGACCCAGCAAAGCACCAGATGGAGACGAATGGGCTGCTCTCGCTCATGTCCACAGCACACAGCCGGAAGAACCCAGACGGAGGGCGGCGCGTGCTGGGATGTGGGCCTGCAGCTCCCACACTCACAGTCCTGAGAGGGGTGGCCAAGGGGGCCGAGCAGAGGGAGCAGTGGCCTGGGCTGGGCTGGTGGGACTGAGCTGGGAGGTGATGCACGAGCCATTTACCTCTCTGGGTCAGCTGCTGGGGCCCCCAAATCACCCTGCATTGTAGCAAAGTGCATCCTGAACTCTTTCTGCTTAGACGTTTGGCAGAGCTCGGGGAACTCCTGAGCTTGCATTCGTCTGGGACTTTGGAAGTTCTCTAGGAGACAGGCTCAGGACGGTCAAAGGATTTGACAGAGTTTACAGAGTCAGCCCGTGGCTGAGCTGCCCTCCAACCCGGGCCTCCTGGCCCCCAATCCAGTGTGTGTGCTAAAGAAGCTCGGGAGGAGAAGGAGGAGAGAGGAGGAAGAGGAGAGGCAGCTGCTCCTTCAGGGATGGCGTCTCTGGAGACGGAACCCTGGAGTCCGGCAGAACTCCACGGAAGCTTCTTTGTGTAGGAACGCTCCCTGTGCCTGTTATCCCTCTGTTCCCAGAGGCAGTCAGCCATGGGCTGGACAGTCTCTGGAGGCCGAGGCCTGCCGGGGTCACTATAGGTTCTGTTGTTGCTTTGGAGATGTGAGTGGGGCCCGAGTGAGGCATGGAGCTACAAGAGCACTAGGCAATGGCAGCGGGGCCAGCCCGAGTGTCCTAAGTCAGAGAGACTCGTGTTCTAACTGCAGCTCTGCCACTAAGTCGCTCAGTGACCTTGGGCAGGGCGCAGTTTCGTCTTGGCCTTCCTCCCCCTCCTCCTCCTCAATCATTACTTAGCACTTGCTATGTAGAAGGCAAGATGCCAAGTGTTTTACAGGGTTTCTGTCGTTTAGTCCTGATGGGGACCTGCGATGTCAGTGCTAATATCACCCCATTTTACAGATCAGGAAACATAAAATGAGGACACTGCACCCTCCAGGGGCTCTCCTGGTGCCAACACTGGAGGCTTCTGTGCGGCTTTGTCGATTTGGTTTAATTTAGCCTGAGTATGAGGAAACAAGGCTGAGGCTGTGCCCCTATCAAGCGCATGGGTAACTAGAACATCATAATATGCTGCGTCACTGTATCGAGAGACAAGCCTGGAGATTTCTGGCAATTTCTGGGAGCTTCTAGATCTTTCTGGAAAATGACTGCATTTTCCTTCTTCCTTTCGCTTCTGGAAACAAGGTTAAGAGGAGCCAGGGCATGGTGGCTAAGGCTGTAGTGTAGAAAAAGCCTGGTCTGCCAGGGTGATTCCAATTCTGCACCGACCTCTCTGGGCCTCCTGTTCCTCCTCTCCTGTGAAGCATGGTGGGAGACTCCTCCAGCAGCCACGCCGTCTTCCCTGTAAGTGGGGCTTCCCAGCAAAGCAATCAGACGTTTCCGTAGGGTCTGGAAGGGACTAGCACTTGGCTGCTTTCCCATAAAGGGGAAGAAATTGCAGCTAAGAGGTGTGTTCTCCTGGCTCTAGAGAGGTCTTGTTACCTGCCCTCATCCCCAAAACTTACCAGCCAGGCCATGTGCTCCAAGAAGCATCTGCAATGGAGCCGCCCTTGCCAGAGCTCCCACACACGCCCCCCAACCAGGGGGTGCCCCAGCCCTGCAGTCTCCTCAAGGAAGGCATGATGGAAACAGCACAGTCCATGCTGGGGAGGAGCTATGGACAGATGGGGGGAGGGGATGGTGATAGGTTCACACACACTCATGCTCTCGTGAGGGTGAAATGGCTAAAACCAGTAATATTGCTCAGGTTGAATCTATTACATACCAAGAAAACGCCAATAAAAAGAGAGAGCAGAGTAGAGTGGAAACATTTCAGAAAGCGTCTTAGAAGTGAGTTTTAAGCCAGATTGTAAAGGTCCATCTATCCATCCAGTCACCCATCTCGATGGATGCCTTAACTGTACCCAGACCTGTGCTAAGGAAGGCCCAGGGCAAAGTGATGCTAAACGATTCATTCATTTACTCATTCACACCACAACCAAAAGTTGGGGTTCGCTTGTACTGAACACTAGAGAGAGCTTGTAGTGATGCGGGGGTGTTTCCAGGATTCGGGGTTTTGTCAACGAAGGCTCGGAGTCAGGGGTACTTGGAATAGAAGCAGACAGTTAAGGACATTGACGTTCTTTCTCCACTCTCCTTCTTTTGGAGAATGGTCCAGGGATTTTAACCAAGGCTAATTTGACGTTCTGGGTTTCAAAATGGCAGCCACCATGCCTTCTTCTGTAGGTTTAAGCTTGGATGGTTCATGACCGCTCATTTCAGAAATATTTATGAAGAAGCTCCTGTGTGTCTTCACTGTGCTAGGTGAGTTGGGAGGTGAGAGCGTGGAAGAGGCAGACAGGGAGACACTACAGCCCATTCCTGCCTTCATGGGGCTCTCGAGGGTGTTGACACCCCAGCTCAGAGCCCGCTGCCTGACTGCAGTGAGGTCTCACCACTCTCCGGGGATGTAGCACTGGTGTGGCTGCCAGACACGCCCGAGCTCCGGCACTGGACTGTGCGTGTGCGTGCAGGCGTGTGTGAGAATGTGCAAGAGAGGGTTGTGTGAGTGTCTGTGAGCGTATGAATGCGTGAGTGTAATTGAGTGTGTGTGAGCGTGTGAATAAGTATTAGTGTGTCTGTGTGAATGAGAGTGTCTCTGTGTGAATGAGTGTGTTTGTGTGTGGATGAGTGTGTCTCTACGTGGTATGTGAGAGTACCTGTGTGAATGAGTCTGTGAGTGTCTGTGTGTGTGTAAGTGTGAATGTGTCTGTGTGAGTGTGTCTGTGTGTGAGTGCACACATGTGGGAAGGGCCTTTCTTGGGAAAGAAAGCGGGAGGACGGGCTTTGCCTGAGGACGCATGTAGAGAGGGCGTCTGGGAGCCGCGGTGGCTTGGCTGGTGGGACTGGAGTCTTGACATCCAAGTCGTGAGTGGGCTGGAGGAGCTGCAGGGGGAGCCGACGGGAAGAGAGCGCAGAGGGCCAGCGAAGAGGAAGGTGTCAGGTGACCCCTGATGGGACGTGGGGCTGGAGGAGAGAGGAGCTGACTTGCGAGGCTCCAGCCCGGGCAGGAGCGGACGGGGGCCGGCAGGGGGCGCTGTCCGCAGCGGAAGCTGGTACCGTCGGTCGCCTGCTGAGAAGCCCCGGGCTCTGCCGGCTGGTCCAGGAGGCGTTGGGAGATGAGGGGAGACGGAACACAGCCCTGGGGCTAGCCCCCCGGACGTGGTCACCATGGAAGTGAAGGGCATGGGGCTCGTGTCGGGGACAGTGACTGTGTCCATCCAGAGCCAAGCACAGACAGAGAGAGGGCAGAGCGTTCAGGCCACGATCAGGGCCGGGAGGCTGTGCACCCCGGGCCCGGGCTGTTCACCTGTGGGTCTCCGAGTGGGAGGGACAGGCGGGCCCCTGGATGAAGGTGCATCTCAGAAGCAACCAGGGAGGTGGCTTTGCCTGCATCCCACACTGGGGGAGACCGCGCGCCCAGAACGCAGCCGCTCCCAGCGCTGCGCGCTTTTTCCAGCCTCTTTGCTCTGTAATAATGGCAGATTATTCATCTGGTTAAGAGGCACTTTTCCCAGCCTTTGTTTTCTTGAAGAGCAGCGAATATAAATCCCAGTGGGTTTGTCACTTGGTGTTGCCTTCCTGCGGCTGTTTGTTTTCTCAGCAGACCCCTCCAGGCCCCCACCTCAAGGCTGTCTCGCTGGCTGATCCGGTGTCGTAATCCTGGGTTCTGGCATCAGAGCCGTTGCTATGGGGACCTCACCGATACAGCATTTTGATGATGGGTTCAGTGGGGATGGGTGCGAAGAGGGGGCAGGGTGGAGGGAGGGGGAGGCGGAAGTCTCTGGCTCTCCGGTGGGGAGAGGGACAGGAGGTGGTGGGGAGGAAGTGGGAAAGGGGGTGCTTCAGTTTCCTGGACTGCCGTAACAGAGGACCACAAACTCGGGGCCTTCAAACAACAGAAATTGGTTCTTTCACAGTTCTGGAGGCCAGATATCCAAGATCAGGGTGCTGCAAGACTGGTTCCTTGAGGGCGAATCTACCCCAGGCCTGCCTCCTGGCTTCGGGTCCTGCCAGGGATCCTGGCATCTCTTGACTTGTAGATAGATCACTCCAATCTCTGCTCGATCTCTACATGACCTTGTCCCCTGTGTGTCTCTGTGTGTCTGCTCCTTGTCTGTCTCTTATAAGGACACTCTTCATGGAATCTAGGGCCCACCCAAATTCCAGGATGATCTCACCTCCAGATCTTTAATTATACCTGAAAATGCGTTTTCTCCAAATAAGTTCACCTTTACAGGTTCCAGGGGGTTGGGACTTGCGCATGTCTTTTTTTTTTTTTTTTCGGTGAGGAAGATTCACCCTGAGCTAACATCTGTTGCCAAGCTTCCTCTTTTTTTTTTTTTTTTTGGCTTGAGGAAGATTCTCCCTGAGCTAACATCTGTGCCAGTCTTCCTCTATTTTGTATGTGGGATGCCTCCACAGCATGGCTGATGACTAGAGTAGGTCGGTGCCCAGGATCCAAATCCACAAACCTGGGCCGCCGAAGTGGAGTGCATGGAACTTGAACCACTTCGCCACAGGCTGGCCCCTGGACGCATCTTTTTGAAAGTCGCTATTCATCCCAGCACAGTGGGGAACTCATACAGGAATGCAGCTTCGCTGCTTGGGACCTGACTCGCCAGCCTCTGGACCTTTGGGCGGAGTGGTGGTTCTGCTGGGAATTTGCCTCTTTGCGCCAGTAGATCAACCTGCTCCTCTCTCTCTCCCTCTGTTTCTCTGTCTTGGCCAGCTGATGGGGCCGTTAAGAGCATGCACTCTAACCAGACTGGCTGAATTATCACCCTGGCTCTGCCACTTACTAGCTGTGAGAGTCGAGGAGGTGACGGAACTTCACCGTGCCTCAGTTTCCCCAGCTGTAAAACAGGCATGGTAAGAGTTCCTTTTTCACAGGGTTGTTGTGAGCAACAAAGAGCTTGGGCTCAGGAAGCCTTAGAATGGTGTCCCGCGCACTGGGACCGCACGCACACTTGCTGTGTTTCCTGTGACTGCCAGCTCTCCCCACGGTGCCTGTGCCCGGGTCACGCCTCCCACGGAGAGAAGCCTCTTGCTCTGCTCCCGCAGGGAACTGCACTGGAAAGCCTCCCTCTGTGGGGCCTAAATGCGGGACAGGGGCCTGAGCCTCTCCCCACAGCCCCCGGGGAGCCTGAAGCTCGGGCCTCCGGCTGTGGGCAGCTTCCTTTGGCCGGACCCAATGTTCTCACAGAAGAATTTCCCCCGCCTTTGGCAAAATGAGACAAACAAGGACAAGCCAGTGAGTTTTCCCTACAAGTTCATTCTTTCCCCATAAGTTTTCTTTTCTGTAAAGGACTGTCTTTTGTTTGGAGATTGTGGCCTGCCTTCATTTTTTCGCATAAGGTGTGTTTCCTCTTCGATTATAGAATAGTGACAATGGGTAGTGTTTGTGTTTTCCTTACCTGGCGGAATGTCCTCATCTGGTGGAATAGAAAGTTGGAATCCTGTGTCAGCCCCAGAGTTTTGGAAATTTCCCCGCCTGTGAAACCTCAAAGTCCGGGAACCACTGCTTTGCGCTTTATGAAGATTTTCAGGCACATAAGCTCACTATGCTTCCCATTTCGCAGATGGTGACACTGAGGCCTGGGAGCTTTTGTAACTTAGCCAAGGTCACCCTGCTGGAAGGTGGTGGAGCTGGGACGTCCCTGTGACCCCGGACAAGGAGGAATGATGGAGCCTTTCCTGTCATTTGTCTGGTCCACGCCAACTTGCACAGGAATCTGAGCGCTCCCTTCCTCTGGGAGGCCCTCTTTGCTGAAGCCCGCTCAGACGTCCCTCGGGGGCCTCTCACACTCAGGACTCTCGTCTGCGCTCATTAGCCGACAAGCGTTGCTCTTAAGCTACTTGCTGGTCTTACTCTCTGGAAGATAAGCACCTCTGGGTAGGAACCTCCTGAGTCTCCTTTGGGCCCTGCCTGACGGGCCCTTGTGCTCCTCTCTTCAGGGCAGCATCTGTCTGAAGTGGGTTTCTCTTGTTCTCCTCTTGTGGGTGTTCAGTGGGTACCATTCTGAAAAGAATTCCTCTCCCAGCATCTTCCAGATGCTGAGGATGTCCTGAAACAAGGCCTCGGCATCAGGCTGGACTGCAGGTTCAAAGGGCAAGGTCAGCCTTATGGACGGCATTCCAGGAAGACCTCAGGGTAATTTTGGGGGACTATCTTGTGAGGTAGCTGTCACTGGCATCTCCTCTTAGAGATGAGGAGACTGAGTAAGGTTGCTCCCAGACTCTAAATCGTAGCCCAGCGCTGAGTCACCGCCTTCCACGCTGCCTCTGTGTCCAGAGGTCTGGTTCGTTCTGCCCACACAGGATGGGTGGATTCCAGCAAGGAATGGGAGAGTGGGGCTGCACGATGTCTACAGCCAACTCATTCGTGAATTCGTTCAACAAGCGTTTGTTAGCATCTACTGAAGAGTAGGCACTGTTCTTGGCACTTGGGATATGTCAGTGAACAAAACTGAGAAATGTCCTTGCCCTCATGGAGCAGACGTTCTAGGAAAGAAGGAAGATGGACTGTAAATAGTAGACAGATAAATAAGGAAATGAGCCAGTATGTCGGGAGGTGATAAGTGCCACGGGAAGGGAGAAAGTAGCTGGAAAGGGGGGATAAGGCGTGTCTAGAGGGGGTGATGTGGGTCACAAGTGGGAACAGAGTGGCCGGAGAGTCTGCGAGTTTCCCATTTCTCATGGAAGCATCTAGTAGATTCTCGAGGAGGCAGTGCTCCCCCCAGCCCCGTGCAGTCAGTAATCCTGTCCCCTGATGGAGGAAGACACTTGACTCTGGCTGCAACCGAGGCTTCAGCTGGTCCTGCCAGTAGCTCTGAAGTGGGGATGGTCCTCCTTTCGAAGTGTCCCAAATGGCAGCAAGGAGGCTGGGTCTTTGCTTTGTCCTCCCCTGGGGAGGGGGTGTAACCTTGGGTATGAGCAGCCAACACTCCCAGCAACTAGGGGATGGATGTGTTGGTCCCGAGGGGGAATCGGGCAGCACCCACAGCACCCAGCACAGGTGAGAAGACCCATTGAGTGAAATGATGCACATGAAGTCATTGGCAAATTGCCGGCCCTGTGAAGGATGCTAAATAAACAGTGATTGGTAGTATTCTGGAAGGTCATAGTCCCTCCTCCTCGAAACAATTTCTTTCCTTGACCTCCAGGGCCTCACAGGGTCTGGTTTCCCTCCTGGGTCCCTGGCCCCCGTCACTGTATCGTCCTCATCCCCCAACTTTGAATGCAGCTGCATCTCAGGACTTGGTCCTTCGACAGCTCATCTCAGCCAACTATGCACACCTCATCCATTCTCTTGCCTTTAAATACTGTTTATAAGCTGAAGACTCTTAAATTTTTATCTTCAGCTTGGACCTCACATTGAACTCCAGACTCGTATATCCAACTGCTTACTCAATATCTCCACTTCTGTGTCTAACAGGCTGTGGCAGCCGTGAGAAGTTTCTGCTCACCCCTCCGGTTACGGGAGCATGGTGACTGATGCCCACTTGACCCAGTCCCAGGTCACCTGCATCCTGTGGGCTTCCCCCAGCCAGCGACTGAGCACTGGGAGGAGAGGGTGTTAGTGCAGGCCCATTGCTGTGGGATGGACACCACTAATGAGGGATATTGGCTCAAGGAGCCCCCACTGGCCTGGTAGAAATGTTCTTGGAACTGTGCTGTGGTGGAGGCTCTCCTGCCCAGTCCTCCTTCCCTCCCCCTCTCCTTTCACAGGTCACAGTCCTGCATTGCAGTCTGAGGGTTCTCCCCACCTGCTGCTGCTCCCTCCCCTTCATCCTTCACAGGCATTTCTCCCAATGTCCCTTGAGCGTCCAGTCCTGTCTTGAGTCTGCCCTCGGAGGATCCAAACTAACACAATGGCATCTCAAATGTTACAGGTTCTAAACCAAATGAACCAGCTCTCCTTTCCCCTCAAAAAGCCTGTTTCTCCCCCAGTCTTCCCCATCTAAGTAAATGGCAACTCTATCTTTTCAGTTGCTCAAGTCAAAAACGCGGGCGCCATCCTCGAGTCTCCAGTCTGTCTTCTCTTGTCCAATCCAGCACCAAGTCCTGTCGGCTCCCACTTCGAGCCTGTCCAGGATCGGACCATGTCTTACTCTTACTGCTCCTGCACCAGCCCAAGCTGACCCCGTCTCCCACCTGGATTGTTGCAAAACCCTCCTCTAGGAGCTTCACTCTTGTCCTGCCCCTCTCTCAGGCTGTTCTCATCCAGTAGCCCAGCGATCCTTTCAAAATGTCAGATCACATCCTGAGGGCCACCGGCTCCCACGTAAAAGCCACAATCCACACGGTGGCCCACAAAGCCCTCCCTGTCCCCTCCTGCCCGTCTCCCCCACCCTCCTAAGCCACCCGTCCTCTTCGCTGTTCTTCCTCAGGTCAGCGCCCACCTTAGGGTGTGCTCCCATGATCCTCCTGCCGCTCATCCCCAATTCTTTCATCTCCCTCTTGGGTCTTCCCCCAGCTGCCACCTTCTCAGGCTTTCCCTGACCAGCCCACCCGCAGGCCCGGTTCCCTTTCCTGGGCAAACTCTGACATATATTTTTGCAGTTTACATTTGTTTATCGGCCATTAGAAGGGAAGGTCCCTGGAGGCAGGACCCTGGTCTCCTCCTGTCTGTCCCAGGCCCGCCGCTGCCTGGGGCACAGCAGGGGCTCCGTGAACATTTGATGAGGGCCTGAAGAGGGAACTCACCAGAGTACCTGATGCAGAACCGTATTTGATAAATATTAGCTTTACAAAATGGTGTTTGCTTTTATTTCATAAAATTCAGGAACTTGTAGACCAGAAACAAAAATAACCTATAATCCCACTGTTTTGATACCCCCTATTGACATTTTTTTAAAGATAAAAAATAATATATGCAGACAGTTAGAAAATCCTATTAAGTATCAAAAGGCATGGAGTGAAAAGGACGAGCTTTCCAGCAGGGCCTCCCGCACCACCCCCGGCACCCCCACGAGGGTGTCCTTCCTTGGGGGCTGACAGGGGGCCCGACCGCCGGGGCAGGTGTGGCCAGGGAGGGGGCCAGAGACCCAGGGAACAGCTGGGAGCCAGGCTACAAATGGTGTTTGTTTAAACCTTGGCCTTCTGCACTGATAAAAGCAGGATTCTGTGACATTGACATTGTTTGGTATCATCTTTTGCTGAGAGCCCTCTAGGGGGTCCTGGTGGTCTGAGGAGAAAATCCACGCTCTTTATGGTGGTCTCTAAGGTTCTTCAAGGTCCTCTCTCCCTCCCTTTCTACACCCCAGCCACACTGGCCTCCTCCCCATGGGCTTTCCTGCCCCAGGGCCCTGGTACGTGCTGTTGCTCTGCCTGGAACGTCCTCTTTCTCCCCATCATGTGGCCAGCTTCCAGTCTCAGCTTACATCCGCGGTTCTCACGCTTCAGAAAGCACCAGACTCCTCTGGAGAGCTCACTGACACTCGGGTAGCTGGGCCTCATCCCAGAGCTTCTGATTCAGTAGTTCCAGGACAGCCTGAGAATTTGCATTTTGAACGGGTTCCCTGGTGCTGCTGCTGTGGGAGCCGTCCTTTGAGAACCACCTCTTAAACGATGCTTCTAAAGATGCTGGTCCACAGACGCGCACCCCATCCCTGGCCTTTCTAAAGCAAGTCCTCGTAGTGCCCTGTGCTTTTTCTTCACACCAGTTATCACAAATTTTTAATCAGAAGTTTATTTGTGTTTAATGAATATCTTCTAATCTAGACTACAACAGAGCGAACATTGTGGTTTCACTCCTCCATCCTTTCTTGTATTAAAACAACAACAAAGACCAATAAACGGATATCAGACAAAATTAATCTCTCTTGCCTGTAGAAGGGAGGAAACTAACATTTATTAAACACCATTAAGTATTTTGCCCTCTAATTGAGACTTCCAGAATAATAATAACCAACAGTGAGCCCCGTTTGTTGAACACCTACCCTGTGCCAGGTGACACTCTTGGGAAGGGTCTGTGACTGTTCTGTTAATTTCCATACCCCCAGTGGCTGACCTATAGTGATGCTTAATAAATACTTTTTTAAATAAGTGAATTAATGAGTGAAAATATACAAGTCTCCCACCCAGAACGTTTCCTCCTTTCCTGGATAATGGAGAGATGTTCATTCCTGGGCTGGTTTTATAGACCTATCTTCTATCTGGGGATGTCTGTGAGGGGTTAGGAGGCTGGGCTCCTTCAAGATCTTGAAACTGGTCCCACTTCTGTGGAAAGACTGACAAGGCCCCTGGGAGCCCTGAGCATCTCCCAGCATCACGTAGAGCGGCGGGGAAGACAGACACCTTCCCCTCCACTGACGCTCACATAACAAATAATAATGAAGAAAGGGAGGGGAGCCCAGAGGCTGGTTTATTTCCATCAAATGCAAAGCAGAAAATAACAAGAAGATCAAAGCACGAGAAGAAGGAGACAGGAAAGTAAAAGAAGGGGGACCGAGAAGCTGGAAGGGAGGGAGTGGGGAAGGAAGATGCAGGGAGGGGATGTCTACACTGGACATTGGCTCCTCCTTCTAGGCGTCCGTGGGCACCTGCCAGATCAATTGATTACATCTGTAGGCAGAGTTGCCTTTTTATTTCACACCAATTTTCACGGGCAGCGTAAGATAAAAATGGAAGAGACGAAGAGAATGGGAAAAGATGATTGAACGCTGATGTAAAATGGAAGGTGCGAGGAGAGGGGGTGGCCGGACACGCAGACACAGGAGGTGGCTGGCGAGGGAGTTTGAATCACGCAGGTTCCCCACCCTTTATTCTTTTCTGTCTCTATTTCTATCTTCTTTGAAAACCCTGCCTCCTCTTCCTAGTGACCTCCTGGTCACAGGCTCCCTTGGCAAAAGGAACAGGTGTGCCCCAGGCCCCAAGGGAGAACTGGTCTACTTCCCCGCACGCCCCCCAATTCTTTCCCTCACTAGGAAATCAAGGGCTTGGTGAGGAATGAGCATCGGAGGCTCGAGCCAGCGGATGGCCTGCTGCCTGACCTTGACTCAGTCTCTTCTGCTCCTGGAGCCTCAGTTTCCCTACCTGGGGTGCAGCGATAATCACTCACTTGGCCGTGATGCTGGGGAACGCCAACAGGTGAGAAGTTGGGTGTGCTTTTCAAAAGCAAGGGCCACGAGCAGACTTCATGACCTGAGCAAGTCAGTATCAAATACCACAAAGGCAAAGGGGACGGCCCCTCGTTGCAGGAGTGTGTCCTATGGTGGGTCCCTTGGGGCCCAGCTCACTGCTGTTCCCTCCACCCAGTAGGACATGGGAGCTGAGTCTTTGAAGGCCCCATAGTCAGCTGTCGGGGTCTATGCCCTAGAAACCCTTTGCTTTAGGCCTACCTTCTGGGGGAGCTGGGGAGTAGGGCCCTGTTGAAAAGCTCTTCTGGCCTCCAAATCCTGAGCCACTGTCCCCCACAGGGTCATAGGCAAAGGAGGAGCCAGGGAGCCACCCCCAAGCTTTCCCTTCTGGACCCCAAAGCCACAGGGAACACGTGGTTATGTGGAACGCGAGCCTCTGTGCTGACACAAGCCGAGTCAAAGGGTGGGAGTAGAGGGTAGCCTGGCGGCCGCATCACCTCACTGAGCCTCATGTTCCTCCTGTGTCAGGACACAGGTGGCTCTGCTCAGGCTCTGCTCCCTGTTGCAGAAAGGGCACAGCAGGACGCCACCCACCACCACACACCTCTGCTTACTTCCCCCCAGCGGGCCTGGAGAATCAGCATGGCAGGCAGGGTCCCAAGATGGGGAGGGTGCCTCCTTGAAGGAGAGGGTTCCGGAGGGGAGAGGGCCCTGAGATGCCTGTTGTCCACCCTTTGCGGGTCTATAGCTCCTGGACAGGGGCTGAGCATCCCTGGGGGCTCTTTACAGTCAGGACATGGAAAGCTGGGGCTGAAAAGGGCCTTAGCGAGGGACTCATCCAGGATCCCCATTTTACAGATGCGAAAAATGAGGCCTAGGAGGGACCTGACTTGTCCTGAGGCTTGTGACTAGCTGAAGGCAGAGAGGAGGCCAGGGTCTGGGTTTTCTGTTCCTGGGGCATTCCCTGTGTGTGTGTGTGTGTGTGTGTGTGCAGGGACAGGGGGTCATACAGGCAAGGAAACTAGTCAAATGGCAAGGCTGTATTTCCAGGCCAAGGTGAGAGATTGGCTCCCAGGATAAGGGGCAAAAATGACAAGTACGCTTCCCTCATAAACTCAGAACATAATCTGCCTGGGAGAGGCGCGTGAGGAGTCTTGTGAAGCAGCAGATGAAGTTGTTGCTCGTATTTCCTCTTTATGGCCGTCAAGGGGGGCACTCATGGGCCTCCTGGAAGGACCCCGTGCGCAGAGCCCGTCACTCAGCCTGCCGGGGTTGGCAGTCTCTGCGGCCCCCATCCACCCTCCCCCGGGCTGCAGGAGGCTGGGATGGGGTCTGATTAGCCCTCGTGTCCTCCTGACACCCGCACGGTGCCCAGTGTGGGCCCCTTACACAGAAGGCGCCCAGAGGGCAGAGTCCTGTAGGAGGAAGCCAGGGGAATGTGTCAGGGGGCCCTTCTTTACACACATGGGCGAGTGGGCAGCCGAGAGGCCAGGCATGTCCCAATGTCATCCCCACCAACGTCCTTGGACACTGCACATTTTCCCTGAATTCTTTCAAAGTCCCTGTGACATTCTGTGTCCCAGGGGCGGGAGGGGCGGGTGGGGGGAGTTACCTTTTCATCTGATGTCTTGAAGTAGAGGCTAGTTCCCAGCAAACGGTGGACCAGACACAGATAGGAGAGGAATTGGGGTACCAGTTCTGCTCCCACTGATTGGCAAGTGTTCCTGACCGTGGCAGACCCTGTCAGTGGCCTGCCCCTCCTTCCTCAACCCACCTGGAGGTCCCCACAGCCATGGAGGACAGTTCACAGGCTCACAGAAGGCTTCCCACCCAGCCATCGCCTTTCTCTCCCTCAGGCTGTTCTCTAGCTGTGTGAGGGAGCTCAGCTCGCCCGCAGGGCAGCCGGAAGTAGGGGAGTTAGATCCCTGAGTGGGGCTCTCAGCCCTGAAGGGTGGGAGCTAGTGGAGAAACCCCGGGCTCCTCATCTGTTCTGCAGCCTCTCAGAGGGCCCCCAGGAGGACTGAGACCCCACTGCTCACAGTGGCGACCTGCTCATTAGTGACCCCTTCATTAGCTTTCCTCTCTTTCCCTTCCTCTCCTCGCCGCCCTCTCCCTGTGCCTCCTGGAACCACCTCCCAGATAAACTGCTTGCACTCAAATCCTTGCCCTCAAGTCTGCTCCAGGAGAACTCGACCTCAGACACAGCTCCCTGCATGGTGGTGGGGGGAGCATGGGGCTCCGAGCTCTGGGCGTCCTGGTCACGGGACAGAAGACATGTCCTGTAAGTTCTCAGAGCCTCTGTTTTCAAATCTGTAAAATGAGATTTAATGCTCTACAGTTCCATGTGAGTCTGTTTCTTAATCATTGAAAAGTTAAATTCACTCAGGGTAGCCACAGGACAAAAACCCAGGCTGTATGCTGTATATCTGGATTGCAAGATTAAAGATCAGTACAGCTTTGTACAGAAGCAAGTGCTAAATTCGGTGACAAATTCTAAATAGAGCTGGGAATCAGAGAAAGGAAAGATGTAGTCAGAGAAGGCTTCCTGGGAGAGGGGAGGTTTGAGCTGGGCCTTAAAGGATGGGGAGGGGCCGGCCTGTGGCCGAGTGGTTAAGTTCTCGTGCTCCACTTCGGGTGCCCAGGGTTTTACCAGTTCGGATCCTGGGCACAGACATGGCACCGCTCATCAGGCCATGCTGAGGCAGCATCCCACATGCCACAACTAGAAGGACTTGCAACTAGAATATACAACTATGTACTGGGGGGCTTTGGGGAGAAGAAGAGAAAAAAAAAGAAGATTGGCACAGATGTTAGCTTAGGTGCCAGTCTTTAAAAAAAAAAAGGATGGGTGAATCCAGGTAGGTTGGGGCCCATGGCAGGGGAGTGGCGCCTGGGAAGAAGCCTCTAGAACCACAGTCTGAGGGTGTACACCCATTGTCATGGACTGGATGCCTGTGTCTCCCCAAAATCCATGTGTTGAAGCCCTGGCCCCCAGTGTGATGGTCTTTGGAGGTGGGGCCTTTGGGAGGTAATAGGGTTCACATGAGGTCCTGAGGATGGGGTCCTCATGATGGGATTAGCGTCCTTAGGAGAAGAGGAAGAGAGCTCAGAACTCTCTCTCTCCCTCTGCCATGTGAGGACACAGCAAGAAGACAGCCATCTGTAAGCCAGGAAAAGAGCCCTCACCAGGAACTGAATCTGCGGGCACCTGGATCTTGGACTCCCCAGGCTCCAGACCGTAAGAAACGAATATCTGTAGTTTAAACCCCACAGTCTATGGTACTTTGTTATAGCAGCTCAAGCTGACTCAGACACGTGCCACGGAGCTTTTTCAGTTCTGGGTGAAGAGCATTGGATAACTAGCTGTTCCATGCACTGTCACCTGGTAGGTGTTAGAATTGTATAGATGTCTCTTTTTCAATGACTACCCAGAATTTTCTAGAAAGAGGAGGATATTGGAACATATGGATATTTTAACTGAAAAGACACCATCCATCTACTTCCCTTCCCATCTCAATGCATCTCATCACACTCCCATCCCACCCCACCCCACCCTTCCCTCCGTCCCACCCCACCCCACCCTTCCCTCCATCCCACCCCACCCCACCCTTCCCTCCGTCCCACCCCACCCCACCCTTCCCTCCATCCCACCCCACCCCACCCTTCCCTCCGTCCCACCCCACCCCATCCTTGCCTCTGTCCCACCCCATCCCATGCCTCCTGTGGATGTAGGAATTTGGGCACATGAGGGGACTTTGGAGACCAGTCCATTCAGCACAGCCAGGTGGCACAGGCTGCGGGAAGCTGCAGCTGAGGGTCTGGCCACTAAGAACCTCAGAGGTAGAAGATCTTGGACCTAAAATCACAGATGGTCTAAGGGGCTCTGATTAAGGCAGCAGCTTAGACACTGTTGTTTCTAGAAAGAATAGAGGATGTCATTTTTGGTCTGAGTGGCCTGAGTGAGGGCTCTCTGGGCAAACCGCCCTCCTCTGCCTGGTGGGCTGGGGACGGTCCTACTTGTGCAGTGGCAGGCACTGGGGACCCATGACTTTTACGCCAACTTACAGCTGAACTGTCTCTGGTCTATTTGGACTCTGGCCTCCTGGCCACTTTGAGAGGCAACATATGTAGCGGCTGAGAGCACAGATACAGGGGCCAGCAGCCTGGTTGAAATCTGGGTGCTGCCACTTACAGCTGTGTGACCCAGAAAGTTTCTTCCCAGCTCTGGGCCTCGGCTGCCCCAGCTGTAGAGGGAGACTAGAACGGTGCCTGTCTTGGAGGGTCGTTGTGATGGGTGAGTTACTATATGGGAGGCACTTAGAACGTCCTTGATACTCAGTGAGCTCTAAACAATTGTTAGCCGCTATCATCCTCCTCTTCTTCATCTCTTCTTTCAGGAAATGGGGCATCCGGTGCTCAGGACTGGATTCCCCAGGAAGTGCTCTGGGGGGAACTCAGACGCAGTGCGAGGGGCAGGAGGCCCAGCTCGCTCTGGCACTGCACCTTCTAGAAGGCATGTCAGTGAGGGCAGAACTGAGACTCGCGGGTCTGTGAGCCCTGAACTGCTGCCTGGATCCTGGTCTGTCGGCTCTGGCCCTCCTCCACCAGGCTGGCTTCCTGTCTTTCACTCAGATCTAGGTTAGGCCCCGGCTGGGCAGGCACTGGACGGGCTGAGGGAAGGTTCAGCATTGTCTCCCGCCAGCACCCTCGCCGGCCCTCCCAGCCGCTGTCTCTCCAGGCCCCTCCTTCCCCCGTCCTCTGCCGGCGTTCCCACAGAGGAGGCCAAGTGGGGAGCTGTAATACTGCCTGGTTAATGGCTTATAGATCGCTGGCGCATCAGGCCCGATGGAAGTGTCTGTTAAGCTTGGCATTGGGAGCCCGAGTCAAATGGCCCGAGACAGATTTATGGCTGTCTTCCAGGCCACGCCAGGAAAACGCTCTCTCACAGGACTCTGTGACTCTCACGTGCTGGGCAGACCCAGAGTGATGGAGGGAGCCTTCTGGGGAGCCCCGTGGCCTCACCTGCCGGGTGGGACCCCCAGAAGTCAGGATGGAATTGCTTGAGTATGAACTGGGATCTGAGCAAAGGACAGATATCCAGATTCACCAGAAACAAGTCCAGGAAGACTAATTAATTAGCACTAATTTGGAGAGAAGCCAGGCCGACCTGGTAACAAATTCTGAATTACGGAATTGTAAAACACAGTTTTACCACTCTCAAGTCAATAGGCTGCAATAGACGCCTATAGACAGCACCCAACGTGCCTGTGTGTGTGTGTGCATGTGTGTGTGTGAGAGAGAGACAGAGACAGAGAGAAGGCCTTACCCCCATCCTGATGGAATTCACAATATGCCAGGGAAATGGGTGAAATGAAAGTGTATTACTTGGCATTTAGTAAAATTAAATTACCAAAATGGCGACACAAAGGTTCTTGGGGACCTGCTGGAATGAACAGATGAATGATGTGTAATTGCCCATTAACATGTCTGTATGCCAACTGGCGCTTCTGCTGGGCTGGTCTGCAGTGCCCTTTTCTCTGTGGGTGACACCTCCCTTGCGCTCTGGTTTCCACCTTCCTCTGTTGCTTTGCCACCCCATCTCCTAACCCGCGCGGGTGAATTTCCAGCCCACCGAGGTGGCTCATCTTGGCTGGAAACCTGCTCGTTCATCAGTGAGCAGAGTGCGAAGGGGCCCTTGGCCGAATGTGTTTGGAGCTCTAGAGTTTAAACCGTTTCCTTGCCCTTGGAAGCTGGGTTTTCCCAACTTGGGGAAAATTGCTAAGAGCTCAGAGACAGGCTCACTGTCTTGTAAGAGTTTCCAGAGCTGGGTCCTCTCCTCTCTCTCAGGCCCTTTAAGAATCTCCCAGCATTCACCTCCAAGGAGGAGGTTTGGCGTTTGCATCTCCTTGCTGGCAAATTGTAAATTTGGATATGAGCAGAAAATATAGTGGCATCAAGGTTATGTGGTCCCGAGTTGACAAGATGGATAGCCCTCAGCAATCCGGCATTTCCCAGTCTCCTCCTGGTCTCCTCTCTCTATGCCTCTCTTTCTCTTAACCTTTTTTTTTTTTTTTTTTAAGAAAACATTTTTAGAGACTTTAATAACTCTGGAAGGATGCTGTAAGGCGGGCAGGGAAATCGATCATTTTTATTCGGTTGTACGTGATAAAATGTAAGTTTGGGCAATAAATCTTGTTACCTTGAGGGGAAAGAACCCCGTACACGGCCATTAACACGACTCCCGTTTTGGAGGTTTTAATGAATGAATGACGCCCTGGTCTGAGTAATTGATAGTGATGGCTCTCACCTCCCAGGGAGGACTCTGGGTTTCAGACTCAGGGTTTGGCTGGGGACGGGGCTTCACTCTTTCCTCCAATCCAGCAACTGCTGGTTTCCAGTCTCTTTCTCCCTCTACTGGTATGGATCATCTATTATTTCGAATTAACGACTCACCAAATACACATAAAGCACCCACTGTGTGCAAGACACTTTACTTAGGACCAAGGAGGAGGCAAACGAATATGTCAGAGTTCCTGGGCAAGTTGTCCCCAAGAAAGGCTCCTCAGTGGGGTCTGGGCTGATGCTGTGGGTGAGCAGGGAGTGACAGAGGGTGCTGGGGTAGGGGCGTTTGGGCATGTGACTCAGAGAAAGCTGCCAGGAGGAAGGGAATTAGAATTCTCGCAATTTCTCAGGGGCTTTGGGTAGTTTCTTGGGGGCTGGTTTTGAAACCAAAATCTGACTCTTCATGATGGGAATTTTGCAGTGGAGAGGGGACTCGTTGGTTTTCCAGCCCTAAGCTAGCACCTGCTCCCGAATGTTCCATGGACTTTAAGAATTTTTCTCTGCTCTGTCAACATTGCAGACGCTTCTCCAGCAGTCCAGCCCCAGTCCCCCGGGGGCATGGCAGTGGATGAACCAAGTGTCTTGGTATTGCCTACGGGATGCAATTTCAGGTGCCACATGTGTTGACAACATACTCTTAATCTTTGCTCCCAGTGTCCTAAAAAGGAAAGACAGGGATGCGGGCTCAGTCAGCTTGGGCTGCCTAACAATATATTGGAGGGCTTAAACCACAGGCATTTATTTCTCACAGTTCTGGAAGCTGGAAGTCCAAGACTAAGGTGCGGGCAGATTGGGTTCCTGGCGAGGGCTCTCTTCCCGGCTTGCAGACAGCGTCTTCCTGCCAGGTCCTCACATGGCAGAGAGAGAAAGAGCTCTGATCTCTCTTTCTCTTCTTCTAAGGACACTAATCCCATCATAAGAGCCCCACCTCCCTGGCCTTATCTAACCCTAATGACCTGCCCAAGGCCCCAGCTCCAAATGCCATCACATTGGGGTTGGGCTGCAACATCTGGACTGGGCGGGGAGGGAGTCACATAGGTTCAATCTGTATAGATGCTGTGATGTCAGGCCCCAGTTTCTGCTTTCTTCTTGGGCAGGTCAGTGGGTGGGCGTCTGGAAGCGTGAGGTGTAGGGGGTAGAGGACAAGGAGGGACGTCTCTTGCCTGGTGGGGAATGCCCACTCCCTGCTCCTGCCACACCAAGCTTGCGGCCAGAGTGCAGGAGTGTTCAGGTCATCACTACCCCCTGCATCCCTACCCCAGAGTGCCTTCCTCAAGTCCTCAAACTTCCATCAGCTCCCTCCTTTCTGGACCCCTCCTGACAAGTGCATGCACGGGCTCATGGCTCCTCCAGCCCGTCTCTCCTCCTGCGTCTCCCCAGTGCTCTGAGCTTGGCCAGCAACAAGCACCCTCAACATCCTCCGTGCACACACTGCTCTGCAAACACAGACGGGGCATCTGATTATTCTGCAAACAGCCTGTTTCTGTTGGCTTATCAGGCGTCCACTGTTTGTCCTAGGCATCGCTGTCGATGGAACTTTTCCCCTTCAAGCCCCAACAGGATTCACAATCTGTGAGTGGGAAAGGGTCACGTGAGCCATGGGCCTCCTGGCGCCAGGACCAGTACACACACAATCCCATTTAACTCCCTGTGTGCTTGGCATCACGACTCCTGTGCTACAACGAGAAAACCGGGGCTGGGGCAAGGTGAGAATTTATCCAAATCTCCCGACTCGTGAGTGATGGAGCCAGAATTTGAGGCCAGGTCCGTCTAGTGCATTGAGGTGGCTCCTGTGTGGGGACGCAGCATGCACTGGTCACCTCAATCCAGAATGGCACTCAAACAGCAAATGTGAGGGAATAGGAAAGGCTGATTGTGACCACGTCCCTGTGAAACAAAGGGTGTTGGGCCTGCTGAAGTTTGATTGGTGGGTCAGTCCGAGTCCTTGAAAGAAGTGGCAGCTGACCATATTCTCCAAATTGACCCATGCTTTTTTTTTTTTTTTTTTGAGGAAGATTAGCCCTGAGCTAACATCTGCTGCCAATCCTCCTCTTTTTGCTGAGGAAGACTGGCCCTGAGCTAACATCCGTGCCCGTCTTCCTCTACTTTATATGTGGGACGCCTACCACAGCATGGCTTGCCAAGCGGTGCCATGTCTGCACCCGGGATCCAAACCAGCGAAGCCCGGGCCTCCGAAGCGGAATGTGCGCACTTAACTACTGCGTCACTGGGCTGGCCCCTGACCCACGCTTTTAAAGATGTGAATCAGGGGCAATAGGGCCACAGTGTGACACATTCACAGGTTGGTGACTATGGGAGATTCTCCTGTGGAAACCAAGTGACTACCCATGCCGAGAGGTCCAGGTGAATAAATGAGAGTGCACTGACAGCGTGCGATGTTACACGCTACAGAAAAAAATTAATCAGAGCCACACCAGAGGATGTAGAGAGATTTCCCTGTGGTATTGTTGAGTAAGAAAAGCAAGACGGAAGAAACCAAATATCTTACAATTCAATAAAACAAACAATAACAAAGGGCTACCTGTATACGTATAATAGGTTTACGTATGTACGTGAATGTGTACAAAAAGTTACATACACATATGTACGGATGCATAGGTTAATATACACAATTGTGAAGAAAAATATGGAAGGACCCCTCCTGGGATATTCGCATGGATCTCAGTGGTTATGGGCGGAGGATAGAAGACAGAGGGACGGAAAGGAAGCCAGGCTAACATGGAAAAGAGAAATAAGAACACGCACACACACACAGCCACGCACAAGACGATAGCTATGCATTTACAGAAAGGTAGAGGCAGTCATATAAGTAAGTTCAAGGACAGTTTTCTAAGGTTCTTTTCCCAGAGCAACTGAGCTGCCACCCCCCGGGTCCTGGTGAAGGAGTGAGAGAGAGCAGGGCCTTCGAAGACTCAAAGGCACCGTGCAGAGACCCCAAAGCTAAGAGAGAGCCCACGTCACAGGCTCCCTGACCCCCCAGAACCTAACGGAAGGGCTTGCTTCTCCCTTGCCTTTAAAGCTGGCAAAAGGAAGAGGGGAGCCATGCAACCTGGGGTCTTCCCAAGCTGCCGCCTTGGGGCCCCCCACCGGCTCACGGATGAGCTGAGCAGTTGGAGGGAAAATCAACTCTGATGCTTCTGCTGCCACCAGGGTAACCACAGCATTTATCACGTAAACAGGGCCCCTGTGGAGAGTGAAGGGGGCAGCTCTTAATAATTGTATCGGTACAATAGGGACAAACCAGGACTGTCCCTGGCAAACCTGGATGGAGGGTCACACTAGCCAGACCCCTAAGTGGGGGTGTACGTTCTAAATTCCATGATCTTCTCCATGCAAATTTGAGTGCTGACATATCTAGACCTGGAGCCCAGCAAGAGCAATTGCTCTTAATTGTGGCTCCGCTCGGGGGTGGGGGGGGTGGGGGGGGTGGGCGTGGGCTCTTTGCCTCAAGGTCGTGGAGACACATGAGGAGGCCAAGTGGGATTTACGGCTCCCACAGGCCCTGCTTAACCACAAATGTCAATGCCCTGGGCCGAGCGGGTCTGGGATATCTGCCCGTGGCCGCTGTGTGGTCGGCCTGGCCTTGAAAAGACTGAAATAATGACCAAGTTATGCGGCTAGAGCACTTCGTAGCTGAGGTGTCTGACATCACCAGTTTAGATTACAAAGCAGGTGCATACAAGTTCAGTGACTAACTCCCCGTGCGACTGTCTTAAGGAGTTTCATCCCCTTCCCAGGGTCCCGCTTCCCAAGCCCCCCAGGGGGTCTTATGTAATTCAAGAGGTCTACATAGAAGCTGGTGATTAGACCAGGGCAGGGAGAAAAGAAAGGGAGGGGAGAAATTATATTTTTCCAAACCAGCTACTTATCTGAAATGCTATGATTTAGGGCTACAGGCAGCATTTTCCTCAGCCACAGGAGGAAGGCTATTTGAAATAGCCAAGAGAATAAGACTAACACAAAAAGAAGCAGAGTGCAGACGTAGAGACGAGAGAAAGTCCCTGATGATACTGTTTGGGCCTCTAGATCTATCTATGCCTGAAGTCCACTCCTCAGAGCGATAGACAGAATAATTGCCCCCAAAACTGCCCATGTCCTGGTCTCTAGAACCTGTGAATATGTTACGTTTCATGGCAAAAGGGATTTTGCAGATATGATCAAGTTAAGGATCTTGATATGGGAGCTTATCCTGGATTACCCAGGTGGGCTCAGTATATCACAAGAGGGTTCTGATAAAAGGGAGGCAGAAGGGTCAGAGTCAGAGAAGTAGATGTGACAATGGAGGCAGAGGTCGAAGTTATGCCATTGCCAGAAGGGACCCACGAGCCAAGGAAAGCGGGCATTCTCTAGAAGCTAGAAAAGACAAGGAACAAATTCTTTCCTAGAGCTTCCAGAAGGAATCGGCCTTGCTGACATCTTGATTTCAGCCCTATAAACTCATTTTCGGACTTGTGACTTCCAGAACTGTAAGACAACAAATCTGTGTTGTTTCAAGCCACTAAATTGAGGGTCATTTGTCACAGCAGCATAGACAACTTATACCCCCAGCTTCCTGGGTGCTGGGGCCAAATCAGCTCGTGTTAGAGTTGATTTTCTCTCATTTGTAACCAGCCCCGGGGAGGACCGGCACTTCTTATCAGTGTAGCCTGTTACGGAACGCTCGTAACCTCTTTCACGTCCATTACATCTGAAGACCTGAAACTAGAGATGTGGAAGGCACACTGGGGCCGATTTGTCCAGCTTTCTCCTTCTGCAAGTGCAGAATCCCATTGAGGTTCAGAGAGATGGAACGACTTGCCTGAGGCAGCAGAGGAGTTTTCTACCCATCACAAGTTCTGGATCTAGCGTCCACGGACAGGCTGCGGGGGGCCGGGGGCCTTGACATCCCGGGAAAGAGCATAGGATCGCTTGCCTTTCTCCCTTCAGCTCCCCGGTGGTCCAGAACCACGTTCTCCTGGGGCTGCCTCTGCTGAGGAACCTGGAGGGTCGACCCGTCCTGACTGTGCCCCTGCCTGTGCTCCACGCCCGCCGTCCCACGCGTCTCCATGACGCCCCCCTTCACCGCCTCTCTCACATCTCTGAGTGGAGGCGCCTGGAGCTGCCACTGAGATCCATCTCTCGGGATGATGGAACGCAGATGCCATCCAGCCTCCCAGATCTGATTGCTTTGACAGCTTTGCCAAATTACAAAGCAAAGGCCCCATTTGGTGAGGAGAAAAGCAATATTGTGGCAGGGACGTCTCATTTCTTTGAAAATCAGCGGTAAGTGAATTTGCATCCACTTAGTGATAAATACGTCTGGCCGGCCCCCTCTCCAGCTATTGCGAGGGATCTAGAGGCGCTCCGGTCTGCCTTATTATTTTTTGATGGAGGGAGTGGCGGGAGGGAAAAGAGAGAGAGAAAGAGATGGAGAGCGACTTCTTGGGGAGGCAAAATTGAGGATGGGAAGTTGCACATCTTTTGCAAGGTTTCTTAGCTTGTGGCTGGGGCGCCAAGAATCAGGGTGGGCAAATCATTGTCGCGAAAAGAAATAGGCCTCTTTCTGTTCTGCGTGTTATGATTTAGAAGACTCTGAAGAACCCTTGTCATGACATGCTCTCTAAAACCCTCTTTAAAATTCAGCTGGAAAGGCCCAGGGAAAAGATGTAGAGGCCTTTGCAGAGAGCAGGAGAGCTGAGAAGTCTGCCAGGAGGCCGCTGAAGGGAGTGTTCCATGTAAATTTGTTTAAAGTCCCAGGTTGGTAGCTGCTGGAAAGAACACTTTATCCTTTTTAAGAATAAAGTGGACACTCTCTCTCTGATTGGAGAGAAGCCAGTCACTGGATGCTTTACGTTCTCTGCATAGGAACGCTCCGAGTGCTCCTCTTCTCTTTCTACTTCCGCTGCCAGGATGAAAGAGGACCGGGGCAGGAAGAAAGGCGAGCAGGATTGCCTGGGTGGCGGGCACGAAAGCAGGGCACGTGCAGGGTCTGCTAAGTGGGGACAACCGACCATATCAGAAACAGAGCAGCCGGTGAGAATCGAGACCAGAGTTCTCAACGTGGCCTTCAAGGCCTCTTCAGTTTGTTTTCTGGTGTCCTTTCCAGTGCCTTCTACCACTCTGCTTAGCCAGAGCATTTTTTATTTGCAACGTACAGAAACCCACTCCAGTGAACACCAGGAAAATGGACTTGAAAAAGGAGAGAGGTGCTCCAGGAAAGTCTGTTTCCTTCACCTCTGTTTCTTTATCAGTGGAAGTTCTTAACTGCTTCCTCCAACCAGGTTCACTGATGGGCTCAGGCTTATTTTTTAATACAACATTGGAATAGTCTGCTACATAGACAACTGTTCCAGAGACATTTCCCTAGGAAAAAGTAGCTGACATTCATGGATCACTGACCACGTGGCACAGAGAAGCAAGTGGCTCAACAGAGTCAGGACTAGGGGGAGGCAAGAGAGGTGCCTCCCTAAATGTTACACCCCAGGTGCCTCATGCGCCTGAGTACCCAGTCCTCCCACCCAAGGTCACCCAAGGTCACTGCACTAGAAAAGGACCAAGCCAGGAATCAGGCTCTTATCTGCTCCACCACACTGCTTCTCCACTGATCAGAGCTAATAATGTGCTTATGAGGATAATAAGATAACAATATGTCTCTGAAATACCTCTGTGTGCCCGACGCTGTGCTGCTTTGTTTGACGTTTAACCTCTCTGGTCGCCGTCACAACAACGCTGTGAGGCAAGTATTACTGTTATTTCCGTTTTACAGATGAATCAAGGGAGGCACAGAATGGTTAAGGTACTTAGCCAAAGTCACAAAGCCAACAGTAGCAAAAAAGGCCTTTAGCTCCAGACCCATCTGAACCCAGACTTGCATTTGAAGGGGTTCAGGACATGCCACCCCAAAATATGCCACTTTGTCATATTGATTATTTTGTGCTAAAGGCACTTGAGAAACTGCAGGTGTAGGAGGGGCTGTCTGTCCTCCCTCCGTCTACCGGAAAGCAGGTCATACATTTCCCGTGAGAAAGGTCCCCTCCTTTCCCAGGAAGGGAAGAACATTCTTTTTTTCTTTTTTTTTTTTTTGAGGAAGATTAGCCCTGAGCTAACTACTGCCAGTCCTCTTCTTTTTTGCTGAGGAAGCCTGGCCCTGAGCTAACATCCGTGCCCATCTTCCTCTGCTTTCTATGTGGGATGCCTACCACAGCATGGTGTGCCAAGCAGTGCCATGTCAGCACCCGGGATCCGAACCCGCGAACCCTGGGCTGCCGAGAAGCAGAACGTGTGAACTTAACCGCTGCACCACCGGGCCGGCCCCGAGAAGAACATTCTTATCACAGGAGACTGGGAGTCAGCACCAAAATGGACCTGTACAAACAAGCCTGGCGTGATAATCCTGATCTGCCCTTAATTTCCCCCAAATATTTCGTAGCCGTTGTCTCATAATTCACTGCCCCTAGCCCAGGCCCCTTTGTCTTTGTTTAAAAGGGTGCGTAAACTTTGGAGCTGATGGCTTCCTCAGGGTTCGTTTTCCTTCTGAAGATTCCCACGTCCATGTAAAAGTATTCAATAAATTTGCGAGCTTTTCTCCTGTTCATCTATCTCACGTCAGTTTCATTCCTAGGTCAGCCGCAGAACCTAAGAGGGTGGAAGGAGGTTTTTCTTCCTTTACACCTTCTCAGCCATTAGAGTATCTGACTTTCCAAACAGCCAGGCCACAGCATTCCAGATTTTGCAGCCCCGCCTTTACCAAGGGCTGCTCTGCGTCGCGGGCCCTGGGGATTCCCGGTCCCTGTCCTCAGAGGATTCTGAGTCCAGCGGGAGGACAGACACGGAAACAGATAATTACAGAGTGGTGAGAGGGAGAGCCAGGGTTCCAGGACTTCCGGAAGGGGTCTGCAGAGCTGGACACGCCCTCAGCTCTGTCCGCAGGTGTCTCACCTGTACACAGCGTGTAGCGTGTCCCTGTCGTTTTCATATATGGCACAGGGGTTGCTCTGAGTGGAGAGGGCTGCCCAGCTCAGTGACTTGAAGATCTCGGGACCTGGGCAGGCACAGGCCGAGCTGCAGCCACACGCCCAGTCTCCCCTTGCTCAAGTGACAGCAGTGAAGGCAAAGTGCTTTCAGTAGCCAGCTGTGCAGCCCCCACGGCGCGCACCTGGTGGCTGTTCTGGGCTTGTTTACTGCCACTTTTATTAAATCTGACGAGTCTAGAAATAATTGCACTAATGTTATTGACATTAATAGTACACCAGGATGTATTTCTATCTTGCTTCTTCCTGAGCTAAAATTCAGTCTCATCGCCACTCTCGGATGGGTGGTCAGAGGCAAGCAGGGCTGCCACACAGAGAGGGAGGCCGTGGCGTGGCGGTGGGAGCAGTCTGGCCCAGGTACCACATCTGTCTAGGAGACAGAGGGTTTGGAGCCAGAGGCTTGGGGCCCCAGAGCAGAGAAGCAGAGGCTCGAGAATTAAAACTGTCCTGCTGTGGCTCCCACAACCAGCGGGAGGGGTCTCCTTGGAAGGTGGGAGACGGAAGGTTTGACGAGATTTCAGAAAAGGGAGGTGGGCTTCCCCAGAGAGCTTCCCAAACGGATAAAGTGGAAAATGATGGGTCGCCCGAACCTGATTCTCGCCCTGCTCCGTCTCTCTTCCCTTGCCGCTCGAGGAAGTCACCGATCCCCACCTTCCACAGCCGACCACTCTGACCCGCATCCGGGCATCGATGGGGCTGCTGAGCTGGGCGGCCATCTCTCCACACTTATTTTGCCGGTCCCCGCCACCATGAATTTCTCTGTAGCCAAGCATCTTAGATTGAGAGAGAGAGAGAGTGTGTCCCTGAGGTTCTCCTGTTGGTGTCCAACCCTGCGCGTGTTGCAAATTGGGGGGCGTGTGTGCACGTGTGTTTTGTTTCAGAGTTGCAAGTAAACCGCGATGCTCAAAATTAGACTTTTTATAATTCACTAGGTTTATTTTACTAGTCCCTTGGGACTTAAATACAAAAAGGCTTCCTGCGACTTTTTTATTCCAAAGAGTACATAAAATATATCTAGACAGTTTAAAGAATAATAATACAATGAAACACCCATGTATTCACCATTCAGCTTGAGAAATAGGGCGCTGTAAGGCCTGGGGAGCCCCCTGTGGAGTTCCTCCCGCTCATATTCCCGTCTCTCTACACAGAGGTCTCTGCCAGCCTGAGTAGGTCCCAGACCTACTGCATCAGATTCTGCGTTGTAACAACACTGCATGCACATGAGAGTTTGAGAAGCCCCGCTCTAGACACGGAGGTTTACACCTAGAGGCGAAATTGTTGAGTCCTAGAGTAAGCACACGTTTGACTTCATGAATGAACTGGCAACTGTTTTCCGAAACGGTTATGCCAAAGTCCCGCTGACGAGGGTGACAGTCCTGTCGCTCCACGTCGCCATCAGCTCTTGGTGTTGCCTTTAATCTTTGCCAATCTGGTGGGTGGGAAATGGCGTCTCCTTGTGGTTTTCTCTTCCATTTTCTTGATTACTGACGTGTCCCCAGAGGATGCCAGGGTCTTGCTCTGAGGACCACACTTAGAGTAGCAGCTGGAGTCACGTCTTTTCACATGTTCAAAAGCCTGATGATGGTGCTTTCTCTCCTAGTGAACGCCTGACATTTTGGGCCATTTTCCTGTTGGGTTGGTTGTCTTTTCCTAATTGATCCATGGGATTTTTTGGTTTTTTTTGAGGAAGATTAGCCCTGAGCTAATATCTGCTGCCAATCCTCCTCTTTTTGCTGAGGAAGACTGGCCCTGAGCTCACATCCATGCCCGTCTCCCTCTGCTTTACACGTGGGAAGCCTACCACAGCATGGCTTGCCAAGCAGTGCCATGTCTGTACCCAGGATCTGAACCAGCGAACCCAAGGCCGCCGAAGCAGAACGTGCAACTTAACCGCTGTGCCACCGGGCCGGCCCCAATCCATAGGACTTTTTGTCTTTGTTATTTAGGGCTTTTACATCTTTGTTCCTGTGGCAGAGCCATGCAATGTGTTCAGCATGTCATTTCCGCTTCCTGTGCGTAAGGAAGGGCAAATCTCCTGGCCTCCTTGGTGGTTAGAAAGGGACCGCATGACTGAGCCCCAATTAGAGGAGTGATAGGTGTATTCGTTTGTTAGGCTGCTAGGTCTGAGGGCCTTAAACAACAGAGATTTATTTTCTCACCATTCTAGAGGCTCTAAGTCCAAGACCATGATGTGGGCAGGGTTGGTGTCTTCTGAGGCCTCTCTCCTCGGCTGGCAGACGGCTGGCTTCTCACTGTGTCTTCGCAGGGTCAGCCTTGGTCTGTGTCTCTGTACCTAGTCTCCTCTCCTTATGAAGGCACCAGTCACACTGGATTAGGGCCCACCTGTATGCCCTCCTTTTACCTTAAGGACCTCTGCAGAGACCCCATCTCCAAACACAGTCACACTGAAGTACTCAGGTTAAGAGCTCAACAGGTGAATTCTGGGGGGACACAATTCAGCCCATAACAACAGTGTGAGTCACGTCTACCTCTGAGCCTTAAAAACACCCTACATGATTTTCTACCCTTTTCTTCCCCCTTTGTGGCAACTTTGGAAGCCACACGCTCTAGGTGGCATCGCCATAAGTGGGGCAGCAGCCTCGATCCTTGTGTTAACTGCTGGGAGCAGAGCCACCTCCCCCTCGGCCGACTAAGACGGGGGAGAGAACCAAACCTTTATCGTGCAAGACCGCGGAGACTTGGGGATTTGTTACTGCAAACGCATCTATTCTATCCTGACTCATGCAGGTTTGAACTGGATTGGACTGTGATTTTTCTAGCCGATATTGTCCTTGTCTAGTTCTGGAATTAAGATTACGCTAGCCTTTTAAAATGATCTGAGACTTGTTTCTTCTTTTTCTATTATCTGGAAGAGTGGTTCCTAAAACATTTGGGAGAATTGCTGATAAATCATTTGGACCTGGTTTTTTTGTTCAGTGAAGACTTTTAACGATTCCATTTCTTTAAAGGTCACTAGACTCTCCAGGTTTTCCACTGCTTCTTTGCTAAGGTGTATTTTTTTTTTTAAAGAATTTATCCATTTTGTCTAAGTTCTAAAATTTATCACAACATTTTTCATAATAACCTCTTTTCATCTGTTTAATCCTTGCAGCCTTTGGTGTTATGACCCCTTACAAATTCTTAATGTTGTTTATCTTTTTCATTCTCTCTGCTCGCCACATCTTTATTTCCCCCTGATTAATTATGCTAGGAAATCCTCTTTTTAAAAAGGTTTTTTTTTTTCCAAAGAACCAACTCTTGACTTTGATAACTCTTTCTATTACACTCTGTTTTGTGCCTTTAGTTTTGGTCTTAACTTTAGTATTTTATTCCTTCTGCTTTCATTGGATTTATTCTCCTGTTTTTCTTTTGCCTTCTTAAGTTAGATGCTTAACTCACTAATTTTGAGTCTCTCTAATTCTGATATAAGCAAGTGAAGGTATAACTTTCCCTCTGACTACTTTAGTTGTACCTTCACAATTTTTATAAGGAATAATTTTATCATTTATTTATTCATATTTCTATTTCCTAATTTCCATTATAATTCCTTCTTTGACACATGACTGTTTAGATATTTGAAAATTTCCTGATATACAGATTTTTAATGGGTGTCTTTTTGTCATTGAATTTCTTACTTAAATGGATAGGGCCAAAGAATATAGGATTCTTAGGATTTCTCCAGGCTAGCTACAATTTTTGTAACTTTTCATGAATGCTTTGAAATAAATGTTTATCCTCCTATTTCTGGGTGCAATATTCTATATAGGATCATGAAATCTCATTTGTACTACTCAAATTTTTAAAAAATTTTCTTGTTGTGGTCATATTGGCTTATAACATTGTGCACATTTCAGGTGTACATGATGATATATCAGTTTCTGTATAGACTGCATCATATTCACCACTAATAGTCTTGGGTTTTTTTTGTTTTTTGCTGAGGAAGATTGTCCCTGAGCTGACATCTGTGCCAGTCTGCCTCTATTTTGTCTGTGGGATGCCGCCACAGCGTGGTCTGATGAGCCACGTGTAGGTCCACGCCCAGGACCCAAACCCACGAACCCCTGGCCTCCAAAGTGAGCCTGCAAACTTAACCACTACGCCAGTGGGCCGGCCCCCTAATAGTTTAGTTTTTATCCATCACCATACATGTGTGTCCTGTTATCTCTTTTGCCCCTTCCCTACCCCTGTTTCCTCTGGTAACCACTAATCTGGTCTCTTTATCCGTGTGTTTGTTTATCTTCGAATTTTCTATGTTAGTAAATTTCGGTCTGCTTGTTCAGTAACTGCGATGAATGAGTTAAAAATCTCTCAGTATGTGAATTATTCTATTTCTTCTTGGAGTTTTTTCAATTTTTGCTTTATCGATTTTGAGCTTTGTTTTTGGTGCACAAAAGTTTAGAACTGCTATATATATATATATTTTTTTTTTTTTTTTGGTGAATTGAACCTTTTATCATTATGTAGAAAATCTCTTTATTTTTAGCAATACTTTTAATAAAGTCTATTTTATCTGATACCAGTATAGCTTCACCAGCATGCTTTTGTTTGGTATTTTCTTACCAGATCATCCTCTTTTTTTTTTACTTTAACTTTTATGTTTGACTGTCAAATTTCATGTTTTTTCTGTCTCCTCTAAGTTGCATTTAGCTAGATTTTTTAAATCTAGTGTGATAGTCTTGGTCTTCTAACTAGAAAATCTAATTCACTCTCACTTCTTATGATTTGGCGTATTTGCATTAATTTCTACCATCTTTTGCATGCTTTTTTTGGTCTGGATTTCTGTTTGTTTCTCTTTTCTCTTTCTTTCAGAAGGACTTCTTTCTTTTGTTAGTATCATTATTGTTCCATTTTCCCCATCTACTTGCTTGACAATTACGTGGTCTATGTCCATCTCATTTAGCGGTCGTTCTAGCTATGTTATATGCATACTTGGCTTAATAAGGTTTAAAGTCAATCAATGCCCTTCCATTCCTCTTGGCTATTCTACCTCCCTTGCTTTTCCATATGAATTTTAAAATAAACTTGGCAATTTCTGTAAAGAAGTCTGCTGGGATTTTGATTATGATCATGGCAAATCTAGAGATCAATTTGGTGAGATCTGACATCTTGATAATACGAACGCAATACATCTCTCCATTTGCTTAGGTCTTTGATTTCTCTCATCTATGCATTGTAGTTTTCAGCATATAAATATTGCAGGTATATTTTATTGTTTTCACTAATATTATAAATTGTACTTTCTTTTAAAAAATCCAATTCCCATTTGCTCATTACTATTACATAAAAATGTGATTGATTTTTATTTACTGGTTTGTATCCTGTGTCCTTCCTTAACTAACTGATTAGAATTAGTTGTAGTTTTTGTAGATTCTTAGGGTTTTTATATGTAGTTATCCATGTAGTCTGTGAATAGAGATAATTTTATTTATTTATTTTTCCAAATTGGTATGCCTACTGAAGAAATAGGCAATATTTCCTTGAAGAAAAGAAACAAATCTTTCCTTGCTTTATTGCACTGGTGAGGATTTCTGCCACGCTGCTGCAGAAGAATGGTGAGAGAGAACCTCACCTCCTTCTTCCTGATCTTCAGTGGAAAGCATTCAGCCTTTCAACTTTAGGTAAAATATCTGCTGTACATTTTTCAAAAATGAACCTTATCATGTTGAAGAAGTTCTTTTTCCCCCCTAGTTTGTTCAAAGCTTGTTTTTCTTTTTAATGAGTATATGTTGAATTTAGCCAAATTATTTTTCTGCTTTTCAATTGATCATCTGATTTTTCTCCTTTAATCTGTTGATACAGTGAATTACATTGACTGATTCATGAATGTTGAACTAACCTTGAATTCCTAGGATAAACTCTAATTTGGGCATGAGGTACTACCATTTTTACGTATCGCTGAATTTATTTTGCTAAAGATTTTTCATGTGTTCATGAGGGGCGTTAGCTTATGTCTATAGCTTTTTTTCTTGTAATATGTTTGGTTTTAGTATCGGTCTCATACTGGTCTCTTCTAATGAGTTGAGAAGTGTCCATTTCTATTCTATTTCCTGCAAGTGTCCATGTAGAACTAGCATTATTCCTTCACTAACTGTTTGAAGAATTTGCCATGGGGTGCATGCAGTCACCTGAGCAAGCAGTTTTCTATGTGGGAAGGTTTTTTAACTATGTGCTCTTTAACTACAAATTTAATTTATTTAATAGATATAGGGCTGTTCAGGTTATCTATTGCTTTTTGAATGAGCTTTGATAGCTTGTGTCTTTCAAGAAATGTATCCACTTAATCTAAGTTACCACATGTATTGCCATTAAGCTGTTTATAATATTTCTTTATTATCTTTTTAGTGTCTGTAGGATCTGTAGTAATGTCTCCTATTTTGTTCCCACTGTTGGTAATTTGTGTCTTCTCTTTTTTTCCTTATCAGTCTGACTAGAGGTTTATCAATTTTATTGATTATCACAGAGAACCAACTTTTCATTTCATTAATTTTTATGTGTTGTTTTTCTCTTTCGATTTATTGATTTCTGCTTTTATCTTTATTATTTCTTTCCTTCTGATTTCTTTGAGTTTAAATTGTCCTTTTTATAGTTTCTTAAAGTCAAAACTTAGATAATTGATTTGAGACGCTTCTTCTTTTCTAATACAGATATTAGATAGGTGCTATAAATTCCCCTTGAAGCACTGTTTTAGCTGCATTCCACAGATTTTAGTATGTTGTGCTTTTATCTTTATTTAGTTAAAAATATTTTCTCATTTCCATCGTGACTTTTTCTTTGACCTGCTAGAAGTGTGTTGTTTAATTTCAAATATTTGTTGATTGTCCAGATATATTTCTGTTACTGACTTCTACTTTAAATCAGTTGTAGAGAACATACTTTGTATAATTTCAATTCTTTCAAATTTGTTTTGTGTCCCAGAATATACTTATCCTATTGAACGTTCCACATACACTTGAAAAGAATGTATCGTGGGATGTGGTTGGTTGCAGTGATCTATAAATATCAATTAGAGCAAATTGGTTGATAATGTATTTCAGGTCTTCTGTGTCCTTACTGATTTTCTGTCTACTAGTTCTATCAATTACTGAGAGAAGAGTTTTGAAGTTCCAACTACATTTGTGTATGTATTTACTTCTTTTCAGCCCTGATAGTTTTGTTCTATATTTTGAAGCTCTGCTGTGAGGTGCATACACCTTTAAGATTATTATGTCTTCTTGATGAGTTGATCCTTAATCATTATGCAACATCTCTTTATCTTTGTTAATATTCTCTGCTCGGAACTCTACTTTTACTACTTTTAATATAGTCATTTTATTTTCTTTGATTAATGTCTGCGTGATTTCCATGAGCATATCTTTCTTCATCTTACTTTTAACTTATTTATATCTTTATATTTAAAGTATCTTTCTTGTATACAGCATATCATTGAGTCTTGATTTTTTAATTGTTTATCTCTGTCTTTAAATTGCATTTCAGTTATTCATACTTAATGTTATGATTGATATGATTTGTTTAAATCTCTCATATTGCTAAATATTTTCTATTTGTCCTCTTTGTTTCTTTTTTTCCTGTATGATTTGTAATTAATTATTTTATTCTATTTTGTCTTCATTGAGGCTGATTAGTTATTCTTTAGAAAAATGTTTTAGCAGTTGCCCCAAAGTTTCTAACATACATCTTTAATATATCACAGTCTATGTGCAAACAATATTATACTAATTCATGGACAGTGTAAGAACTTTACATTATACTTTCAATTTCTCCCTCCCATGCTTTGTGCTGTTGCTAACATACATTTGCTTTTACATATGTTATAAACCTCAAAATATTGTTACTCTTTATGCTTGAGCAGTTAATTATTTTTAGAATGACTGAAAATGAGAAAATAATATTTACCTTCATTTTTGCCATCTTTAGTGCTTATATTTATTTGTATAGTTTCAAGTTTCTGTCTGGCGTCATATTCCCTCTGCCTTACGAGCTTCCTTTAACAGCCTTGCAGTGAAGATCTGTTAGTGATGAATTTTTTCCACTGTTGTTTGTCTGAAAGTCCTTATTTCTCCCTGATTTTTGCAAGTTATTTTCATTGGGACTCCAATTATGTGTATGTTAGACCATCTGATATAGTCCTTCAGCTCTTGCATATTCTATCTGGTTCCCCCATCACACACTCTTTTTCTCTTTTTGTGTTTCAGTTTGGGTAAGCTCTATTGACCCATATTTTTCCGTGGTGAGTCTATTGATAAGCCTGTCCAAGGAAATCTTTATCTCTGATATTGTCTTTTTATTTCTAGCATTCCCAATTGACTCTTTCTGGTAGTTTCTATCTTTCAGCCAAAGTTTCCAATCCATTCATGCATGTTATCCAGCTTCTCACTGGATCCTTTAACATTTTAATCAGTTATTTTAAAATTACCTGTCTGATTCTAACGTCTAGGTCATATCTGAGTCTTACTCTCTTGGTTGTTTTATCTCTTTCCAATAATTTGTGTTTTCATGCCTCTTTTGTCTGTCTCATAATTTTCAGTTGAATGTCAGACATCATATTTAGATCAGACTAGCATGAGATAAACAATATTGATGTCTGGAAACAGGCGTGCTTCTTGTTTCAGGACATAAGATGGAAGGTTGAGTCATTCTGGTTACGAGTTGTGCTGGGTTTGGGTTTTGCTGTTGCTATGGGAACCTTCAATGGTCCACAGGCTTTACGATCTAGTGCTAGGTTGTTATTGCCTGTACTTAGAATGAGTGCGGGATGCTGGAGGGTTTTTCTCAGTGTTAGTGCTCCATGCTCAGCTTTCATCAGTCCTTGGATGCTTGTGCCACAGAGCGGGTCTCTCTCCATACTCTTGCCCCTCCTGCAACAGTAGATTGCTACTTTTTGGTACTCTCCAGTAGGCTTATGGTGGGAGAGAAGAAGGTTCTCTGTTGTCTGGTCCACCCTCAGTCTTAGGGAGGCCCTGTGTACCTGAACTTTGGGAATGAAGCTCTCTCAGTATTATCGTCCCTTTGTCCTCTTTTCTTGGTAGCCAAACTGTTTTGTATATGAGGTTGGTCTTGGCCAAGAGTGTCCTGCCCCTCTCCCAGTGGTAGGAGACCTCTACTTGGTATCAGTATGGGTTCTTGAGCCCAAGACATTTACCAGCTCCTCCCCCAGCACTGGAGAGTTTTTCTTTCATCTTTCCCCCAACCACATAATGTCTTTGTGGGCAAGAGGTTTTGCTTTCCCTCTCCAAGTGATTTATGGCTTTTGCTCTGTGGGAGGGGAGGGTCTAGGGAAAGTGGAGAGGGCTTTGCACCTGCCCCATCCTCCCCATAGCTGCTGATCGCTTCTTTTGAGTCCTGTAGGTGAAAGGGTTTGAACTCCCTCCTCTAGTGGGTTAAAGCTTTTGCTTTGTGAAAGAGAAGGATCCGGAGAAACAGCTGAGTTTTATGCCTCTCTTACAGTGGCAGCTGATCACTTGCTACAGGTCTGCCTCTCAGATGGGGGCTTTCTCAGGTGTCCTGCTCTGCCCCAAATCTCTCTTAGGGGTACTTGATACAGGTCCATGGGAAATAGCTTGTGAATGAACATGAACTTCCATTTGATCAGATTTCTCCCAGCTATTTCAGACCGACACGCTAGCCCACACTTGGCTAGCAGTTCTCACGATTTTAGCTAATCCCTCTTACTACTTGTGCTGCAGAAGCGCGGCATCTCTTCCTTCCATGCCACAAATGAGATAATTCACGCGTCACTTCTCTCTTTGGAGGGGCTGCTTCTTTTTGGGATTTCTGGTTACTTGGTTGTCTTGTGACCTCAGCTCTCTGGTGGGTTCAAGAAAAGTTGTGATTTTCTAATTTAGCCAACTTTTTCTTGTTGTTAGGATGAGAGCCATTTATTCTGCAACTTCCTACAAACTGAGAAGAAGTGGAAGTGCTAAACATCTTTTCCTGGCACCTATCCTCCTATCCAGGGATAGCAGCCATTCCAAGCAGAGCTTCCTGGATATGAAAATGTGTGCCTTGCAAAACATTTGCAAAGTTCTCAGTTACTATCTTTTCAAATACTATCTTTTCCCCATTTTTTCTATTCTCTCCTTCGGGAATTTTGATTAGACATATGCTAGAGCTTCTCATTCTCTTTTCTCTGGAGCTCTTTTTTTTTTTTTCATATTTTCTTTGTCTTTCTGGAGTCCTAACAGGATGGTTTCTGGGGATCTTTGTTTCCACCATGTTCCTTAGAATTTATAAGACTTCTGTGAAGTGTGTGAAAGCAGAGTTTCCCAGAGGGAACTTGCGTTTGTTTCTGCCATGCTCTACCAAACTGGGACAACTTTCAATTTAATTTTCCTCTGCAGGTCTTTTGGAATATAGGTCACTTGAATTACGACCACAAACCCATGTGTGGACTAGCTCATAGTTCCAAAGTCTCAGGTGAGTTCATTTTTCTTCCTCCATCCAATGCCAAGATTGAGCAAGACAAGCACATTTCCTCCCTGTCTCCTTCCATATGGGGGGGTATATTGCACGCTTACCCTTACACAGTGAACACTCTTTGAAGGCCCAGAGTGGTGTGGGGTTCTATTAGAGTGAGGATTCCCCTCTCGTCTCCCCCACCCTAGATGACCATCAAAATATTCCAAGTTCTCCAAAACCCTCAGGGTGGAAGTTGGCTTTGGCACTTTCTGCTTTCACTTTGTTTCTGCTTCCACTTTATTTGGGGGCTCTGTGGAGTCCTTCCTCTTGTGCCATCCATGCATTTCAGAAGAAGTATTTATTTTTATATTTTCTCCCAATAATTTTAGGTGTATCAAAAGGAAAGTCATTCAAAGCATCTAATTTACCACAGTGCTGGACAGGAAGCCTATTCGTTAGTGTGTCATGGTGTGGTGACTACAGCCGTTGTTCCCCTCCGCAATCCCAGCCGTGGGTGGAGACGCATCGTCTCAGAACAGCAGTTTGATGAGGGGTCTGCTCTCGTCGGTTATATGAGGTGAGGGTGGGGTATGAGTGTTTATGGATAGAGGATACTTCGATCATCTACATTTAATGTTTGCATTAAATTCGTGTTTAGATGTGGTGTGGAGGAAGGTGGCGGATATCGGGGTTATCGAAGACATCTAAAGCCAATGGGGATGATGATGAATGGGAACCATGATTGAATGATCATTAATTTACTGAGCATCTACTATGCCAGATACTTATCTGGGCCTTAGGGATACAGGGAGGATCCAAAACAAACAAGATCTACACTAGGTTAATGGGAGCTTACATTCCTTTGATCCCTGAATTAGATAATCACCTTTGTAAGTATAGTGAAATAGATGCCGTGCTTAATATGTGCCCCACTACCCTGTGAGGACTATACTATCTTATGCCTGTTTGATAGATGGGGATACTGAAAAGAGAGTTAAGTAAATTGCCTAGGGTCACACAATAATTGGAGGAGGCAAGATACCCAAGATGTGTGTTTTCAGTCATTATCAGTCATGTGGAGGTGGGAAGCCCTCTGTGGGACAATCTAACTAATTTTCTCTTACAAATAGCATTTCATTGGCTCAGACTAGTTTCTTATGGGCCAGATGGATTTGCTTCCAGGCTTCTCGAAGGTGCTGTTTAGCATTTGACAATCTGGTGACACCCATATTGATGAGTAATGATGGCGTGTGGAAACTAGAACAGTCAGGCACTTGGTTTGGTTTCAGAGAGGTATGAACATAGTAACAAATTTTGATCATTTGCCAAGACTTAAACTTTTCTTTCCATAAACCTCTTACTTTGGGGCAGCCTTAGGTTTTCAGAACTATTGCAACAATAGCACAGAGAGTTCTCTTATACCCAATGCTCAGTTCCCCCTGTGAATAATATCTTGCACGACTATGTTACACCTGTCACAATTGATGACCCAATATTAATACATTATTGTTAACTAAAGTTCATTCTTTATTCAGATTTCCTTAGTCATTTTTTCTGTCCCAGGGCACCACATTACATTTAGTGGTCGTGTCTTCTTGGGGCTCCTCTTGGTTGTAACTCAGACTTGTCCTGTTTTTGGTGACCCTGACAGTTTTGAGGAGCGCTGGTCAGTTGTTTTGCAGATCGTCCCTCGTTGGGACTTGTCTGATGTTTTTCTCATGACAAGATTTGGGAGGAAGATCACAGAGGTAAAGTGCCATCCTCATCAGATTGTGTCAGGGGTACCTACAGGTGGTGGTGTTGGGTTTCTCCGCTGGAAAAGTACTCTTTCCTCTCTGCCTTTCCATACTGCCCTCCTAGGAAGTACGAGCAGCCCACTTCAGGAGTGGGGAATTATTTTCTTCTCCTTAGGGGTGGAGCAGCTGCATAAATTATGTGGAATTCTTCAGCATGAGAGATTTGCCTTTTCTCTCCACTTACTTGCACTCTTCAGACAGGTCAGGAGCACAGCTAACCATCCACATCTCTCCTTGCCATCTCCCACCTCCTGCCACCAACTTTTGTTGCCACCATTCCTTGCTGCCTGCTGATGCAGCTGGACCCAGAGAAGCGCTGGCTGCCTACACCTCACTGTCACTGCCTTTGCTGCACAGGTGCTCCGTGGTGACGATGGAGATGTACCCTCAGGGAATTTGGGAAGCCACATTTCTGGTCATCAAATCAATGGTGGGCAACTAGGATGCTGGGTGAGCGGAGTAGATAGGTTGGGAAACCACCTAACGCCCCAATGATGAAGTGAGATGATAGTGTTGACATGCGGGCAGGTTGTGATGTGCGGTCCAGCTCCCTTTCCAGGATGGGAAGTCTGATTCTTCAGAGGACCTTTTGTTTGGCTGAGCACCCTGGTGGGTAAGCAACTGTGGGAGTAGAAGCTGGAGCAGAGATGAGTCATTCAGCCTGTAAGAGGTGAGAACATGGAAGTTTCCAGAGGAAATCTGGGATACCTTGAGAAAAGAGACAGTGAGGTTGGGTGCCGAACTGAGAAGGACCTGAGAGATGAGATTTGGAGGATGGAAATGTCTACCGTGGAGTTTTTAGTTGTTGTGGGGTCTTCAATGTACCCCCCCATCTCCCCTTTCCAGAGAAGGCTAGATTTGTTCATTAAAGTTGTGCAGAAAGCAGAGGGGACTTGAAGACGTGCTGGGTTCTGTGTCTGCGAGATGCAGGACAAATGGCTCAGAGGGACACTGGGGCAGAGAGTGAGCCAACGGTTGCACTCGGGTTGCAGGAATGATAATAATGCCTGTTACTGCAGAGCCCTACATGTGACAATCATGACAATCTGTGACAATCATCTTCCCTGTGGTTCTAAGTCAGTCCCGTGGGGAAAGCAGGGAAGATGGTACAGATAGGGAGACAGAGGCACGGGGATGCTGTCGCCTGCCCAAGGTCACTGGTCACTGTTGGTGAGCTGGGTGTGGACCCTGAGGTCCTGACACCTGGCTCAGTGTCCCTCTCCTTCCTCCACACCGTACCTGTCCGCCACTCGTCAGGCCCTCAGAAGGAGCCCATTGTTTACTGCACCAAGAGCAGCAACATTGAAGCTGGAAAATTCCTTTCAAGTCCAGGGCTCTAAAAAACATGCCCAAGAAACCAATCCACTTAAAATGCAAATTCCACTGACACTAATAAGCAATATATATACACATGCATTTACACATGCAAATGAGCAGAATGGGGCGCAGGACTTTCCTCCGCAGCCTTCCCCCGACACGTGATAGCTGCTTTTGAGACACTCCATCCCCAGGGTGTTGTTGAGACGCCTCCTCCCACCCCTCCTCACCAGTCTCGGTCCTTCTCAGATGCTCAGGGGCCCTGGGCAGCACATGTGGTCCTTCAGAAGCCAGAGCATCGCCCAAGTCCCAGGCTCCCTATTAGGCTGCGTGACATGGCACGCCTCACAACCCCTCTCTGAGTCCCAGATGCCTGCCCTGCACCTCTGGATCCTGCTGATCTTCCCCAGCTGCCTGTTGAAACCTCCCTCAAGCTTCAGAAAGCCCTGGGGCGTCACTGCAGCCCACGCCCACCTCGCCCACACCTGAACTCAGAGCCTGGGCTCTCTCTCACCTGTCCCGGACTTGTGTTTGCAACGCTGAGCTCCAAGGGTCCACGTGATAAACACCACTTATTAGAGGTCTATGTGACAACATGGGTCCTTGTGGGACCATTGGAGTTCACAGCCCCCAGCCCCTACTCTCAATGACCCCACTTGGTTCCTTTGTGACCTCGCCTTCCCTGCAGCCCTTGGGGAAGAGGGCTGAGGCACAGCAACAAAACAGCATATTAGTAGTTCATTTGTGAAAAAAAATGTGCGTGTATAAAAATGGCCAGAAGTACACACTAGCATATTGGAAATTATCTCTTGATGATAATTTATGGGCTTTCTAGCACATCAATGACTCTTTCCCCACCACATGCATTTGAACGTTCGCATGGCATTGCACTATATGGATGTACCATAGTCGGCTGAACTAGCCTCCTCTTAGCTTAGTTTCCAGTCATTTCTCTGCTATAAATAATGCTCTGATAAACCTGCTGGCACGCACATCTCTGTACACACTTATGTTCTCGGGAAAATTTCTGGAAGAGGAAGTGTTGGTTCAAAGGATGTGCTCATGTAAGTTTGCTATACCTGATTTCAAACCGCCCTCTGGTACTATAGTAAGTGATGTCCGCTTCCACCAGTGCTGTATGAGCGTCCAGCTTCTAAACACTTAAGTCGCACCTCTCTCGCCCCCTGCTTCCAAGTCTGGTGGGAGTGGTGTGTCCCCCAGCCCCTGTGGCACCATTTCTCTGCTCTCCTTTCAATACTTGCAGTTCTATGCATGCAGCCGACTCCCAATAAATATTTGCAGCTTATTGAATGAGAGCTCCATCTCTCCAGCCCCAGCCCACCCCCTGGCAGTCCCAGGGCGAGCCTGTCCTCCTTCTCCAGCAGAGGCAGATAATAGATGGCCAGGAGCCCGCCCCAGCCTCGCTCTCCGCCCGGTGATGAGGGGCAGAGCAAATGAGGAGTGAGCGGCAATATTTCCCGAAAGCGGGAACCGGCAGAATCTATTACTCCACCCCCGAGTCCCCGCAGAGCACGGGAGGAGCTGTCTGTGTGAGTGTGTGCTGAGCGGGATCACAGGGCAGGGCCAGCGGCCAGGGAGGAGGTGACAACGGGACCGGGTCACCAGGGGGGTGCAAGCAAACTCAGTCCCATCTCTCTGAGCAGGAGGTAGCCTTGCAGCCACCCAGAATGAAAATAAAAAATGGCAGTTTCTGCACAAGCAATTCCCCGCTCAACACAGTCGCCAGGCAGGGGCGGGGGGATGTGGAAGATGGAGAGAGGGAGGTAGGAAGCGGCCAGACAGCAGCTGTTCCATGAATGCCCAGGACAAATTCACTGCACAGCACTCAAACCTTTCAGGGTGGGGCCGGTCCACTGGCGCAGCGGTTAAGTTCTCACGTTCCCACTTTGGCGGCCCAGGGTTCGCTGGTTCGGATCCTGGCAAGCCATGCTGTGGGAGGTGTCCCACATATAAAGTAGAGGAAGATGGGCACGGATGTTAGCTCAGGGCCAGTCTTCCTCAGCAAAAAGAGGAGGATTGGCAGCAGTTAGCTCAGGGCTAATCTTCCTCAAAAAAAATACAAACAAAAAAACAAAACCTTTCAGGGTTCTTCCAGGTGTTTGATTTAACTCCTACCCTCCCCAATTCTTTCGTCCTCAGGCTCCGCCTGGGGCCCCAGGCGAAGTTGGAAGGCGGGCTAAGCACCAATGGCTAATCTGCAACTAATCGCAGCTGGAGAGACTTCCCTGGCTGGCTGCGTATTTTGCGGTCTCCATTCCTGCATCCGAAATGAAATGCGGGACTTCTTTATCTCAAGGCTGAACCCGCTGCCGAGGAGGCTGCAGTCACCAGCAACCTACTCAGGACTTGGACCCCCACAGCCAGGCTTCCGAGGACATCGGGACCCGGTGCGTCCAATCACCTCTGCCTGCTGAGCTGGTCTCTGTGGTGGACTGAGTGTCTTAATGGCTCCGTCAACGGTCTCTCTGTATCCAGGCCCTTGTGTGTGACCTCCTACCCTCCCAAGAGTCCCAACTCAGGGTTGTGTGACTTGCTTTGGCCAATGGGACAGAAGCACCCTTGACTAAGCAGAGCTTTAAGAAAGGATCGTGCGTTTCCGCCGTGCGCCTGTGTTTCCACCATGAGCACGTGCGTGGGCTAGCTTGCTGGAAGGAGGTGAGGGGAACATGCAGGAGAGCCAAGCTGTCACAGCCCAGGTCATTCTGGACCAGTCAGCTACTACCAACCCATCACAGATGCATGAGCCAGCCCAGCCGAGATCAGCCAAGCCCAGCCCAGTCGACCTGCAGACTCATGAGAAATAGTAAATGGTTGTCGCTTTAAGCCCCTAAGATTTGGGATGCTTGGTGTGCAGCAATAGCTAACTGACGCATCGCCTTCCTCTGTACATTAAAGCCCATCCAGAGATCAGCCTGAAGGAAGCTCAGCTGGGCCCTGGAAGATGCGAAACCTCCAGAAACTCCCACTGTATCTCTGATGCCCAAGCTTCCACTTGTGAAGTGGGCTTGGAGTTATTCTACCACGAGCCAAAAAATCAGTAGGCACTGAGAGTTGCTAGGATCCTCTTAAATTGTACTTACTCCAGTGTTTCAGATTTTATCGGTTTTTATCAAGTTGCATAAATAACACATGCTCATTAGAAAGGTAAACAAAATAAGAATATATAAAGTTACAGATTCTGTTTTTCTGTGCCACCTACTCCCACCCATTCCCTTGCTTGTCCCCACTCTGATTTCATTCCCTAGAGGGAGATATTGTTAACAATTTGAAGTGTAACCTTTCAGATATTTTTCAACGTATACATGCATAAATATAGAGTTCTTTGTTTTACAAAAATGGAGTGACAGTAAATACCGTCCTGAGATCTGCTTCTTTTACTTAATGGACCTCTGACAAGTCTAACTCATTCTTTTTAATAGCTGCACGGTATTTCAGGGCATGGATGTGCCATAATTTACTGCATCCCTGGTAGACGTTTAGATTGGTTCAAATTTTGTTACTATCACTGAAATGGACTTGTTTGTATGTAACATCTTTGTGCACTTATGGTGATATTTCTATGGGGTACATGCCTTAAAGTGGAACTGCCAGGTCAAGGGTAGTGCTCACTTTTTATTTTTAATACATATGGCAACGCTGCCTTTCAAGAAGAGAAGCATGAGCACACCTGTCCTTGCACACCCTCCCCAGCCCGGGCTAGTATCAATCTCATAAACTTTTTGCCAATCTCATGGGGAAAACAATAATACCTCATTTTAAATTATTTTTATTGTGAGTAAGATTGCAATAGTTTTGTATATTTGCATGTCATTTTTGGTGAACTCCTGTTTGCATAATTTGACTATTTTCTCTATCAGCTTGTGATTGTTTTCTTATTGGATATGGCAGGTCTTTATATATTATGGCTATAAACTCTGTCATATGTGTCCCAAATTCATCATGTCTCTGACTCTTAGACGGACAACCCCATTAGAAAACCCAAAACTACGGGTCTTAATTCATTCTCCAGGCATTTAATCTCTTTGTTAAAATATTGTGGCAGGAACTTCTGGAGAAGCAAGGCCTGAGAACACGCTCTCCCAACGCACTCCCACTTCTACCAGCACCACTAGAGGATTTAAATTCCTGGCTGGGATCAGCTCTGGTGACATTAGGGGTTGATAGAAAATGCTTTTGGCCTCCCAGCCCATAACTTTCAGCCCACCGTGAAGTTCACCTGCAGCTGTGGTGGGCAGCTCCTGTTTACGCTGTCGGCCCCTTACCTCATCCATCTCAAGGTTCTCTTGAGATCTTTCCCCAACGCCTCGGGAGCTTGTACAGCCTATGCAACCTGTGCACAGGGCAGCCTACAAGGAGGAGAGGACTTGATGCTCTGGGGGTAACCCTCGACAAGTGTGGGACAAGAATTGGAGGATAAATGCTTCAACTTCTCCATCCCTTGGTGGGACAACCCCAAAACATGCTCTCCACGGTTCCTCAGTAGCCCCCAGAGTAACTGAGAGTCGACTGCTGTATTAGGGTTCTCCAGAGAAGCAGAACCAATAGAATGTGTATAAATATATAGAGAGATTTATTACAAGGAATTGGCTCACGTGATTATTAAGGCTGACAAGCCCCAAGATCTGCACTTGGCAAGCTGAAGACCCAGGAGGGCCAATGGTGTAGTTCCAACCCCGAAGACGGCAGGCTGGAGCCCCAGGAAGAGCCAGCGTTTTAGTCCGAGGCAGCGAAAGACCAGCGTCCCAGCTCAAGGCAGCCAGGCGAGAGGAGTCCCTCTTACTTAGCCCTTTTGTTCTATTTAGTGCACTCATAGATTGGCTAAGCCCCACCCACATCAGGGAGGGCCATCTTCTTTACTCAATCTATCGATTCAAATGTTAACCTCATCCAAAATCACCCTTACAGACACACCCAGAAGAATGCTTGTTTGACCAAATCTATGGACACCCCATAGTCCAGTCAGATTGACACATAAAATTAACCACAGTTGCCCACGGTGGTGCCTCTTTATTGATTTCTCTCTCCTCCCTGTCTCACCTTCTCCACCCACAGACATGCCTCTTGGTCCCACCCTCCAAATAAGCTGCCTGCCTGTGAGTCCTTGACTCAGGGTCTCCTTTTGAGGGAACCCACCCTAAGACAGGAGAGGAGAGCGAAGCCATCTGTGGCTTTCACGTACCTTTGTTGTGCTTTTGCATACTTCTGACAAGAGGATGATTTTCCTCGAGTGCCAGAGTTGGACCTGGAGCAGGGTTTTCCCCTTCTAGATGAGCCAAACTTTAGCTGGGGACACAAGTCTACGCACAAGACAAAACAAAATTCAGGCTTCGACCTCACTTCCATTCTCCTGCAGCCCAGTGTGAAAGAGGAGAGGGTCCCTCGCCACATGGCTAAGGCTACAATTTCTGGAACTCAGGACAGGCCCAGGCACGCTGACATCAGAGCTGGGGAGGGCATGTGGGCAGTGAGAGGTGGGAGGAGCCAGGCGTAGGGGAGTAAAAACTTCCTTCTAGTCTCTTAGGTTCTGAGGCTGGACCCGAGAATTAAACTAACATAATAACAGATTAACAGAAGAAAGGCATGCAAGTTTTATTTAGTACTTTTACGTGTACATGAGAGTCTTCGTGAGGAAAATGCAGACCCAAAGAAGCCATCAAGCCCAAAAGCTTATATACCTCGTGAAACAAAGAATGACAAATTGTGGGGATGGGCAAGACAAAGGGGCTTGGGCCGGGCGCAGTAAACTGTGGGACAGGGACTAAGGAATATATGGGGAAACCAGCGGAAGATAAGGACTATTGTAGCAGATTGGCTTGTACGGGTCCATTTCGGCATGGACTCCCAGTCTCCTGTGAGGAGAATGTCCCCTTCCCGGTGCGGGGAGCACCTTTCTCGTGGGAAATGTATGACCTGCTCTCAGGAAGACAGAGGGAGGGCAGAGGTCCTTCCTGCACCCTCTGTTTCTCAAGTGACTTTGGCTCAAAATAATATGACAAAGTGGCATACTTTGGGGTGGCATTTCTGACCCCCTTTCACAGGCATGGTGCTGACAGAAGAGACCCCCAGAAAGCTGGGTCCTTTCTTGGCTGGCCAGAGGAGGGCCAGCACTTAGGTCAGTAGAACCCAGTGGGTACCCCAGAAAGAGACAGCTCCCTCCTGAAAGGACCAGCAGCGTGAGCCTGACCCTAAATGAGGAGCTGGAACAGCAGGGGCTAGCACCACCACCACAGCCCCGGCCTGTGGCTCCTCAGGCAAAAATCACCCACCAGGCCATCCTAAAGAGATCGCTAAAAGCCTTCTACGCATTACAATGCAGAGAGAGCAACAGTCACATTGCCACATTATCATCAAATCGCATTAGGCAGGCGATCGCCAAGGCCGGCAGGCCTGATCCACTTTACTGGATGGTCTGGGGAACAAGAAGGTGACATTTTCTTAGGAAGGCCCGGCCGCAGCCAGGGGGTTTCTTGCAGAAACTTTGTTCCGAGACATGAACCTGGGTTATAATTATGAAGGATGTCCAGCTCTGGCCAGCATCTCCCGTGATTCCGTAGGAGTGCTCAGAGTTTTGTAGTCTAAGGGATGTCTTCCGGGCTGTGTTGTCCCCAGCATCCAGGCCTCCTAAGCTGTAACCAGTCTGCTTTCTTTCCCCCTCATTCAGCATCCTCCCCGCTAGACTCCCTTTCTGGCCCTCCGCCCCCATTCTGGCTGTTAGGGATCTTAAACTTCCTTTTACTTTATGATGCAGAGCAAGTCAATGTTTCTTTGTCTCAATCTTCTCCATCTAGACGTACCCAGGGGCCAACAGGCCCATTAAGGTGTTTTCCCAAACAAAAGCACGAATAAATCTTCCCTCACTGCCTGCCGCCTGCGAGTAAACGGCTCGTAATGTAGCCCAGCTTTTAAAATAACGGTTTCTGGTCTCCTTGCTAGCTACCTGCAAAGCATTTACTAGCTGCCTGGCACGGAGCGAGCCCGGCACGCGGGAGCCATCAGTAAGATGAGCAGGTGGGGGTGCCGCTAACAGGATGCTGGCATACTGCAGGAACCGGGGATGGGGGTGTGGGGTTCTAGCAGGTGAGGAGGCCCCTGACACCAGCTATGGGAGACCCAGGGGCCAGCCAGAGTGAATGCAGACAAGGGGAACGTCAGAGGTTCTTGTCCGACAGACGCAGGGCCTCCCTGCTGTGGGCAGGCGGTGGTGGGGTGGATTCCCGGAGCCTGGCTCCCCTTTTCTCTTTCTTAGGGGAATCCAGCCCGCCTGAGAGCATCTCCCGGCAGCTTACCAGGAAGGACTTGTCTGAAGCCAGAGGCAGATCTGGGGACCACCAGCTCACCTGCCTGGGCCAAAGCGAGCAGCTCCTTTGGAATAAGCAGTAGGAGCACGCCTGGGTGACCTTGGGCAAGTCGCCTCCCTTTTCCTGTCTTCCCAGCGGCCTGGAGCTCCCGGCCTGAGGAACTGAATGTCTGGGGAATGAGAAAGGACGCTGAGCTGGAAACCACCCTGGAGAGCAGCCGACAGCCCCTCCCAGCCCCTGCAGGACCCAGGCACCCATCAGGGCCAGAGCATCTGCCACCTAATTGCCGCGGCGGGGCGGGCCCAGCGGGGCGGGCACACGGGGGCGCAGGAATCTGGCCGCCTCTTTAATGAGGAAGTAATTCACTTAGTGCGGATTTCCCTGTCAGCAGCTTTTATCAAACGCAGGAGCCGCGCGCTGTTAGGGACGTGGAGAGATGCTCTCGGAGCCGGGGCGGGGGGGTTCAGGGGGGGCGGGGAGGGGATTGGCCGGGGGAAGCACGCGGAGCGAGGCAAGTTGTTAAGCAGATTAGGAGCGGGGAGCATGAGAAAAATAAAGAAAAGAGAAAAAACAAAATGGGCCGCGGAGAAGGAAATCAAGCACAAAGCAGCCCAGATGAGGCGAAGGCAGGGGGCCTCGCTCACCCGGCGCCTCTATTGTGTTCTGCTCGGTCTAATCAGGAGCCAGCGCGATCCGGCTCCTCTGAATGGCCGTCCCCATCCCCAGAACTGGAGCCGGTGGAGGAGCACAATAGCCCCGAGGAAATAAATAACAGCCAGGCCGAGGCCCGCGGGCTCCCAGACGAGAGGTCAAATGATGTACTCCGCTCGCCTGCGGTGCCCACCGAGGCACCGTGGGGCCTGCTGGGAGCTGGGGGGTACGGCTGCTCTGGGCTGGGGTGCCAGGTAAGGCTGCTGTCACGAAACAAAGCAAAACAGTATTGTTGTGCAGTTTAAGTACTTTTGTCTGTATCAACTCTCCGTGGTCCTACTGAGGTATTACCATCCCTATTTTACAGACGAGGAAACTGAGTCTTGGAAAGGTTAATTCGGGGCTTAGTAAACTATGGTCTATGGGCCAAATCCGGCCCCCATCCTGTTTGTGTGAATAAAGTTTTATTGGAACACAGCCACTCCTGTCTGCTGGCATGTTGTCTATGGCTGCCTTCTAGCTACAACGGCAGAGTTGAGAAGCAGTAATAGAGACCACGTGGCCCACACGGCGAAAATAGTTACTCTCCAGCCCCTTACAGAAAATGTCTGCTGACCCCTGGGTTAAACGGCCTGTTCAAAGTTACAGAACCAGAAAGAGACAGAGCCAGCGTTTCAATCCAGCTTTGTTCCTGAAGCTCTGCAGCACAGAAGGGCCTTAAAAGGCTCCAGACGGGAGGGGGTGTGGTGTGATGGCGGAGGGAGGAAGGCAGAACCGCCCGTCTGTCCCAGCTGACACGGGATGCTGAGGGGCAGAGGCAGAGGACCCCGCCAATTGGGGGTCTCCAGGGAAGGATGGTTCTTCATAATCCGTTCGGCAACAGGCAACCCAATGAGCCTGTCTGCCAGGACTCAGCCTTTCCTGGCTGCAGAAAGGTGGACCCAGATCTCAGCTTCTGCCACACCCACCCCTGGCACCTGGAGTGCATCCAGCGAGCCTTGGGCCAGCCCGGCCAAGATGGCGCCGACTCGGGCCTGCAGGTCTCTCTTTGTCCTCGTCTACCCGCCTTTTAGACCAGTCAGTGTCCTCTGGACTGGAATTTGCCTTGGGCTCTTCTGCCAGGCCAGCCTGGCTGCATAATCAATACTCAGCTGAAGCTGGAGGGGGTGCGTGTGACCAAGGGCAGACAGCAGAATGCCCCCCAGCCTGAGCGATGAGTCTCCGTCTATGTCGCTGCTCCTGCTGATGGTAATTGCATCAGGGGAGCTGGAAACCCAGGAAATGCAGTGAGTCCATCTGCAAAACTGCGGGCTGAGGCACCTCCCAGGTGGAGAACACCTGCCTTCCTGAAACAGGCAGTCTGGCCAAAGGGAGGCGGGCGTGGGAACCAGCTCAGAGAACATCTCTGGTGAGCCGGCCGAGCCCGGCCAGTCCATGCTATACACAACTGCTCATGACGTTAGCGTGCACAGGCCATGATGCTGGTGAGCCGTTCATCCATTCGGGGAGCGTCGATGGAGCGCCCGCCATGTGTCCGGCACTGCTCCTGGCTCGTAGGAAACTATGGTGGGCCACCCAGCCCCTGACTCTGAAACTGACCTTTCAGAGACAGAGAGCAGAAGTCCCACCCAATCCAACTAATGAGTGCATGATCTCGTAATGCAGGATGCAGAAGCGGCATGGAGAACCAGCCAGGGGAGGGGCTAGAGCCGAGACCTGAGTGAAGCGAGGCAGCGAGTCATGTGCAAATGTAGGGAAAAGTGTTCCAGGCGGAGGGAACAGCCATTGTGAAGGCTGCAAGGTGGGGAAGAGATGCGTGTGACTGAGGAACGGTGGAAGGCCTATATGCTGGAGCAGAGTCGGCTGCGTGGAGGGTGGTGGGAGACGAGGTAGAGAGGTCGGCAGGGGACAGGTCACACGTGGTGTGGAGGCCACGGGCAGGACTTTGGCTGTCACTGAGTGAGGGGGAAGCCCCGGAGAAGGGAAATACAGCTTGAGAGTGGAGGCATGTTTGTCTTGGGGGAGATGACCCAGGAGAGAGAGACGACGAAGATGCAGAGGGGGTGACCGTAGCAGCCAGCCCTGTGCAGACTCGGGAGCAGGAGACGGTCAGCGCACCAGCAGTATCTGCGCTTCCTGTTTGCATCCTTAAAACATCCCAAGAAGGAGGGCGCCCACACACCCAGGTTTTTCTGGAATGATTACCGATTAGACCCGTTTCCTGATGTAATTAAAAATAGCTCTCATACTTTCCCAGTTTGTGGTCTCAATTGTGTGGCCATTGCAGCTATGAAGTGGGCACTATTTTCACCCCCATTTTACAGATGAGGACACTGAGGCCGAGGGACGGGAGATCACAGGCTGGAGTGCGTAAAACTAGGTCTGTGACTCCAAGCCCTGGAGCCCTGAACCCCTGTGCATAAAAGCTTGGTTCTGAGCCCAACAGCAGACATCAGGGAGCAGGAGATGGCCCCCTCCAGCCGTGTCCAGATTCCCGTGAAGGGATCCAGCTAACGTGGGCGAGGGGGCGGAAGGTTAGCCCGTCTGCCCTGAAATCCTACGTGGCACAGGGCCAGTATGCCTTCCTGGACAAGAGCGACAGAAGATGGAATCTGCTTGCTAGATGCTGGCTCTACAGAGCCCCTACAGAGGTCACTACGCGCTGGTCTATTCTGGGGCCGCCAAATTCCCAGCTTTAGCCTATCTTGTCTGATGCCAGCAGCTCTTACATCTCACAGACCTTACCGTGACCATGTGTCAAAATTCACAGCGAACAGGAAAGGGTCAAGGTCATGGCAAACTGATCACAGACCCTTAAGTGCTGCTATGATCCTCCTCTCACACCTTGACTGGACATAACTAATACATCACGGCATTCTTTAAGCTTAGCTGGGAATGTGCTTCAGAATCCTTTTCAACACAGTGCCCCTGTCACTGAGAAAGGATTAGTCAGATTTGGTCTCTGAAACTTCTTGGCCATATCTTAGGCAAAGATCTCCCTTTGGGTAGCAAGATGGAGTAAATGGTCTCTAAAGGTGCGAGCCTAGGATTTTTTTATGGTCCTTGTCCACATGCGTTCATGCCTTCCCTTCCAGATGGGTGACAGTGGGGAATACAGCAGAACCAACAGGCTCGGTGAAACACGTCTTTCTCTCCCCTTAGGAAGATGCATATTTTGCTGTGAAAATCAGCCACCATGGCAGCTTTCGTTTTGACCCCAGACCAGCTGCTTTCTTTTTCCTGAAATTTTCTAAGTAGACTGTTACCTCTTTTCTCTTTTTTTCTCCCCTGTAACTATTTCTAGGCCTATAGATCGTGGATGAAGGCCTGGAGACGTGGTCAGATGGCTTCCAGCAAACTGATGCTGCAAACTCTGATGATATCAACCAATGACCTCAGTTATACTTACTTGCAAAAATCAATGGAAAAAGTGAAAGAAAAAATGCAGTTAATTCTTTTTAAGTGTAAACTGTATTTCCTGGATATTTTAATAGCTATTAGTGCTATTCGTTGACTACCTAATACTTGTCAGGTATGAAATGTGTCGGGCTGTGCCAGGTTCTTGAAATACTCTGCATCCATGACTTCATGCAATCTTCATAAAAATTCTTGCAAAGTGACTATTGTCTTCACTGTAGAGATGTGGGCAGGTCCAAAGTCCACGTCTAGTAGGAGGTGAGCCCTGTGCTCTGACTCTCTACTCCTCCACCGCTTTAAAATTTCCTGGGATGCGCAGGAGTCCAGCGGGCCCCACGAGGAATGGGTTATACCTGGCTCCCTCGCTGGCACCAGCCGTCCATGGAGGCGTGGGGGAAATGAAGGCGATGCTTCAGTTCGGGAGGTGAGAACTGAGGACCTCACCTCCAGGAGCACCAGGAGCAAGGGCCCAGGAATAGGAACTGCAGATGCTGAAGGCGATGAGATGTGAGAGCTGCAGATCTAAGGGCAGATCTGGGGCTGTTCAGGGAAGGGGGGGCGGTCTCACCTGTGCACAGTGAATTAGGTCTGGAGTAATGATCTGGAAGCCGACCCACCATCCCACAGGACTTTGAACACAACAACTCAAGGACTAGCACTTGCATCGACCTTGTTTCCAGCTCCTCCCTCAATCCCTGACTAGTAGGAGGGCAAGGCCTCTGCGTTCCTATTTCACTGCAGATGATGCTGAGTTCAGGAGAGGTGAGTTGGTCAAGGTCACAGAGCTCATAAGTCACAGAGATGGACCCAGGGGGGCCTGATTCCAAGTCCAACATCCCCCATTCACGACCCGCGCCCAGAGAGCAGGTTCTTTATCTTCACGGATGGTCCGTGGAAGGCTTTCCCCTTTCAGCTCCCAGCCAGCATTCCGGCTCAGCTCTAACTCCGTACGGCTCCACCTCGCCTCTGAAGAGACAGCAGAGAGGCCTGATGGATTATTATTTTTATAATGAAATGATTCCTACCTGCAAAAAGGATGGACAATATGCATGGAAGTTATAAAACTTACTGAAATGAATTCCCACGAACCCAGCTTACGAAACAGAATGTGACAGTAGCTTGGAGTCTGTCCCCTTTGGGGTTCTCCCCAGGGCATGAGCCCTGTGCTGACTTGTGAGTACACTGTTCTCTCCCTCTTCCATATAGCTCTACCACACACATTTGCATTCCTAACAAGGCCTTATTCAGTTTTCCATGTTTGAACTCAGTGTAAGTGGAATCCCAGCTAACACTTACGCAGGCTCACCCTGTGTTCATTTAAGCCTCGTGTGCGCCTCATGAGGCAGGTGTTATAATCATGCCCATTTGTCAGATGAGGACACGGAGACACAGGAAGTGTAATGGACACGCCCATGGTCCCACAGCGGGCAAGTAGCCGAACCAGGACTTGAGCCCGAGCGGTCAGACTCCGTGTCAGCGCTGTTACTATGATCTGGTACGACATCGTGCTGGAGACATTGCTATGTCTGTCGATGCCTGTAGCTGCCCTTCATTGGCTTTCACACAGCACAGCGGCAAGCCTGAGAGGCTGGTGGGTTGTGGCATGGAGCGAAGCTCACACAGGTGCCACTGTTGGGTGCCTGCCCAGCTGCGACTGACCCGTTCTCCTCCACCCCCCGAGGGGGTCATCCCAGCAGAGACCTCTTTGATCAGTGCGTGCAGGGACGTGACCCCTGCCCACCCAACCAGAGCCCCCAGGTGTGAATTAGGATGCAGTGAAGTCTACCCGATTCCCTTCGCCAGTGCTTGGTTAAGGCATGGACGTGGGACCAAGGGGAGGAGAGACCAAGGGGACGTGAACTAGGGGGCTTTAGGGAAGATTTTCCTCAAAAAGGTTCCCATGGAGAAACCCAGCAAGCGCTACCTTGCCCGGTGATGCAGGTTCACGTCATGGGCGATACGTCGTGTGATCTCAGCTGCCCTCTGATAGGATGTGATGAGGAGGCCACTTCACCTCTGTGGTCTTCCTCCTTGAAACTTCCCCGTGACTCCAGTGTAACTAGGAGAAAAACATCAGACGCCCCCAAATGCAAACATTCCACGCTGCACCCAGCCAGCTCTTCTCAAAACTCTCAAGGTCGTTCAAAACAAGGAAAAGCTGTCACGGATCCGAGGAGACTGAGGACACAGGGTGACTAAAAGTGATGCAGTGTCCCCCATGGGACCCTGGATGGAAAAATGAGTGAGATCCAAATAAAATCAGCAGTGTTAATAACAGGGGAAACCGGGAGAGGAGTACACAGGAACTCCTGTCCTATCTTTCCCATCTTCAGTAAGTCTGAATTTATGCCAAACTAAAAAATTGATTCAAAAATAAAAAAGGAACGAGGAACAAAGAAGAAAGGATGGTCCTTTTTGCAGGAGCTTCTCTTGTGTGTGAGAACTGCAGGCCATCCTGACCCCATGAAGGGCGACATCAGTCACCCGCCAAGGACGACAGGGTGGTGAGAAGACAGAACACCTGACAATATTGTCAAGCCTCTGAATCACTCGGTTTTACAAGCCCACCTGCCCCAAAGGTACAGGTGGTTTTTTTTCCCTGTTACTTGCAGCTGAAAACATCCTACCTGGTCCATTTCAAGGCCCAGATGGGCCTGGACCAAACTGTCACCTGTTATCTGCCTGTACTGTTGTCCCTTGGTCACAGGTGGTGTTGCCCAGGGCCCAGGCACTCTTGTGGGGCCCGGGCTTAATGGATCTTGTGTCGAGCATGGGTGCCAGAGGCATCCCGGTGGGTCCTGGGAGATGATTGTGCTGGAGCGAAACAAAAGGGAGTCGCTAGCCTGTGACAGCTGATATTAAAATGACTACAACTCACATTGTACCCGGAGTCAGTGCATTATATTCCTAATAAATAATGGGTTACTGCAGGTTAAGTGTCTGCTGCCGCATTCCAATTGTTGATATTTAATTAGCTCTAAAATTAAAGCGTTCTTTTATTGCCACACTGCTAGGACCACTTTCTCCCTAATTGATTGAGATTAAAGTGTCTCCCAAAGATCCCAGCATCCCTTTGTCAGCCCGAAGTGTGAGAGGATTTTAATGAAAACGTTTGACATTTCAAAGTGTGACATAAATATCTTTAAATTAAGCAAAAGACGGCATTTTTGTTGTATTTCCCAATCAGGGAGCTGATGGGCGAGAAGCGTTTTTTAATAGGGATGGGGTTTTGTGAGTGTGATGATGGCTAAGGGATGATTCAAGTTGGCTGGCGAGGTGATGGAAGGGGCCCGCCATCTTTTCTTGGGGAGGTGGTGGCTTGGAGTTGTTTTCTGGGTCTGGGACATATGGGAGGGAGGCAGCAAGGCGTGGAGCTTTCTCAAGGCCCCTCTGCTTGCCGGGAGCAGGGTAAGGGCTACAGCACAAAAAGGACTGGCTTTGGGGCCAATGTGGGTTGGAACCCAGTTCCGTCACTTACAAGTTGAACGACTGTCAGTGAGTTACTCGGTCCTCTGAATTTCAGTTTCCTAATCCTCAAACACGGATGATGACACCTACTTCTCAGGGCCATCGCGAGAATAAATTGGGATCATGTTGGCAAAAGAACTTAGCCTGGACCATAGCAGCTGCCCAATAAATGGCAGCTATTATTAGCCTCTTTTATAAAGTTCTGAAATTATATTTGAAGTGACTTAAGTGACCCTCTATGAGTAAAGCAGAGTGAGGCTCCCAGCTGGAATTGAGAGTTAAGCTTGCTACTCCATCTGCCTCCAGACCTCTCCACCTTGGTGCCATCTTGGGAAGGAATAAGGGGCCCCCAGCCTGGCTCAGCAGGTGGTCTGACCACCCCCTTTGCCCAACCCCCCTTTGCTGTTCTCCCTCTAAGCTTCTTTGAGCCAGACGCTCCTGGCTCTCCTCTCTGACTTAGATCCAGCCCAAATCCCAAATACTAATGTATATGCCGCCTCTCTTCCAGCTGACCACCTTGCATTAGTTACCTACAGCTGTGTAACAAGTTACCACAAAATTTAGCAGTTTAGACGACACGCGTTTGTTATCTCACAGTCTCTGTAGGTCAGGAATCCGGGCGTGGATTAACTGGGTACTCCACTTCAAGGTCTTTTACAGACTGAAATCAAGGTGTTAGCCCGGGCTGAGATCTTATCTGAAAGCCCAACTGTGTAAAGATCCACATCCATGCTCACGTGACCATGGACCAGGAGCTAAAACCTTAACCTCAACCTCAGTGGCACCATGGTTTAAAGACGGAGTTAACTGAGGAGCATCTAAGTCCACAACAGGGGTTTGCATATTGCCCCCTGCCTCGCCTCAACCTCTGACCTCATCCCCTTTCCTGATTTCAGTTTTTCCCTCAGACTGCTTAGTCCTGCAAGAATCTGAACGACCAAATCCTTGCGCCAAGGATTATCTAAAACCAGGGAGTGATGAAGGATGATTTTGTTCATTCAGAAGGGATCTTAAAGACTTAATTCCACTCCCAACTATGGCTCGAGCTACCTCTACAAATGGATCCCCTGGTAGTCCATTCCACCCAAAGAAGTCTCTGGAGGTCCACAAGTTTCTTCCTTAATAGAGTCAAATCCGTCTCGTTGTTGCTTTCACCAATGAGTCTCTGGGCCTCTTTACCCTTGTGATAGTCCTAAGGGCCAATTATCTAATATCCTCCTTCTGCCCTATTCCACACACACGTAGCATCGCATTAACTGGCTGCTCCTGGTTGGACAGAGCCACGCGACCACTTCTGAGCGATGAGTTGAGTCACTTCAGGGCCGAGCATTTAACTGCTAATGTGAGACCCCCTCCGGCTCTCTTTTCGCTCTGCCATGGTGTTCTGCAAAGTTCCTGGTGATGGCTGCTCCATCAGCCTGGACTGCAGAGCAATGAGGAAATAGAGCAGGAATTAGAAATAGACTTTGAATGTTTGCATAACTGAGATTTTGTTGAGCTGGTTGTTATTGGAGCCTGGCCCATCCCATCCTAACTAATACGCCCCCTACTCGGTACCACCCTTCAGTTTAGTAGTCCTGGTCATCGAGGGAAGGACAAGTTGGGTAAACACTGGAGAAGGTGGCCTGTTTCCTTCAAGACGACAGCTGTTTGCTCCAGCGGCAGTTACTGGCTGCAGATGCACAGCACGAAGGCCGTGGGAAGCCAGAGGTAACAAGCTGCAAACTTGTGTACTGCCATTTCCCACAGACGGTGGCAGGGTACCTGCCAAGATCCTCACCACGAGGAACAGAACCACCTGGAGACTGCACGCACACTGCAGAGCGGACACGGGCCCCACACAGACGCCAAGTCTCCTGCAGGGCTGCACGTTGGCGCTCCTCCAGCGTGCCCTGGATTTCAGGGGGAGAAAATCTGTACGTGCACGCGTCTCTGCTCTGTACCTGTCTCTGCGCACACCAGGATCAGCACAGTCGTACGATGGAAAACAATTCCCGGCTCTGGTGGGAGGCGGCTGCTTGGTGAGCTTGAGCATCGTACTCCTGTTTTGTCTGCCTTTCCGTAACTTTTTCACTTGGTCGAGAGGGGATATTGGACCAAATAGGATACAAAATGTGTTATTTTCTGGGTTTTCGACTCTGCTAAAATAAATCACTTGGCTTGTGAAGTTCAAACACACTGATGAGAAATAGCAGATGCTTATTAAATTTGACAATTAGCTCTGGGAATAGAAAGCTAATCAGAAGCACAGCTCTGACAGCAATGATGTGATCCGATTTTCCTGAGAATATCTACTGAAGCTTATTAGCACAACACACACATCCATTCACACGCAGTCCTGCACGCACACTCACACACACTCACACACACACCAGGTCTCATGTGGCAATAGGCACTTGCAGCCTCATTCACTTCCCAACATCTCTGCACCGTCACCTTGAAGGAATGAGAGAACAAAGTCACACAGGCTCGTATCCCAGCGGAGGCCTGGCTGGAACACTGGAGATACCAATCCTCGGAGGCGTCTGCGAGCCCTCAAGCAATTTAAAAAAGTAAATGAGGGTCAAACTCTATCAGGGGAAGCCAGTGACAGGATCTCCACGGCCCAGGACATAAATTGTGCTCAGATGCTCGCTTCTGGAAGGCTTTCTTCCCTCTTATCCTGTCATGCAGGATTTCCATCTTCTCTCCAATCCCAACCTCAGCATCTATGCCTGGCCTGCAGACAATCTTACCTGTTGCCTTTGCTTTGCAGGTAGCTTGGCTCCAGGGTGGAACAAACTTCCCGGTGCAAATTGGGAAAATCCTCAAGGTACAGAAGTTGTGGTAGAGATGCTCAGGCCCTTGCAGAAGAGGAATGGAACCTGATCTGGCCACCCCTGCCACTCCCCTCCCCCCACAATTGATCACCACCCACCGAGGCATCTGTGCTCCAAGAATTACCACATACCTTTGAGATTTGCTGAGTTGCACTTGGACTATGGTGACAGCAATGGGGGGAACCATTCTAACTCCAGAGCAAACTCTTGCAACTGAGTCTGCCCTAGACCTGTGCAGAGATTATTCCTAAAAGATTCTCTTCCTGGACGTGGGGTAACTCTGCTGCCAGGAGCAAGCACAGAGCCCTCCAGGCTGGAGGGACCCCTCAGCTGCGAGCACTGATGGCAGCTGAGTGATGGCTTTCGCCTGCGCTGGTAGACTCCTGCCGAGGACTGTTTTATGTTCTGACTGTCCATAATGGGATTTAATTGTAATGATTTGGTATTGAATTCGCCTTCACAATCAGAGGGAATGGATCCGGGCTGTGTGTAAATGTGTTTGCAAATAGTGGAATGATTAGACCTGCGTGTGCAGCTCTGCTCTTGCCATGCCAAGTGGGGGTGATCAGGATGATGGGCACATGGGAGGAGGTGGGCTTCAAGGATGTGGGACCAGGCCTGGCCTTCTAGGCTGTGGTGCGTGGGTGCAGAAGGCTGCTCTCTACCCCAGGCCCTTCCCTCCACCGCCTCGTGGTGGGGCTGGGTTATGTGGGCGGCACGTGATCCCTTGTACGTGTTCATGAAGGTGAGAACTTAAGCACGATGATTTAGAATAGCAAATATCATCAGTATTTATGTGATGCAGTGGATAGTAATAAATATTATAAATATCAGCACTGCTCTAAGCATTTTACGTGTGTGATCTAATCTAACCCTCTCAATAATCCTGTGAGGCAGGTAATGCTGTTATGCCCCTGATGAGAGCGCTGATGCTAAGCAACTTGCCTAAGGTCACACGGGCACAAAGGAGAAGGTCTTGGATTTGAATTTAGGCCATCTGGCTCCACAGTCTGAGGCTTAACTGCTATACTGTACTGCTAACTGTGGAATGCAGTACGACCTGTGTTGATCAGAGATTGAGAGGTAGATTAGTTATCTGTTGCTGTGTAACAGGTCATCCCAAAACATAGCAGCTTAAGACAACACACACTTATTATCTCACAGTTGCTGGGGTAGGAATCTTGGTACGGCTTAACTGGGTCCTCTGCTTCGGGGTCTCTTACAGGCCACAATCAAGGTGTTGGCCGTGGATGAGGTCTCATCTGAAGGCTTGACTGGGGAAAGATTCACTTCCAAGTTCACTTCTGTGGTTGTTGGAAGGATTCAGTTCTTGATGATAGATTGTTGGACTGAGAATTTCAATTCCCAGCTGGCTGTTGGCCAGGGGTTGCCCTCAAGTCCTTGTCACACAAGGAAATCCTGCATGGTTGACCGTAGTCTCCAGCCTCTCAGAAGTCAAGCTGATACCATTGGCTCAAGGCACCCCCCACCACCATAAGTCACATTGAAGCATAGACTGCCTGGCTGGCCTAAGGTCCTCAGGTAAATAGACCCTCTTATCAGATGGGACATCCTAAGGGCTCAGAGGTGACCTCCTAGGAGCTGAGGGCAAAGGGCAAACCTCTCTTTGGGCAATGTTAATCCATTATTGTACAAATACTGACCAGGTTCCTGACTCAGGGAGCATGCATCCTCGTGGGGAAGACAGATTAACACATACACACAGTTACATACACACATGACTACCACCACCACCAACAGAAATTAACCAACAATATAACTACGGATGGTCATAAGTGCTGTGAAACAGAGTCGGGGTGTCTTGGGTGAAGAGCAGAGAGAGGCTTCATTTATAGGGTGAAGAAGGAAGACTTCTGAGCTAAGACCTGAACAATGAGAGTGAACCATCAGGGGTGATAAGAGCATTCCAGGCAGATCGAACCACAAGGACAAACACATAGAGGAGAAAGAGGGATGGCTGTGTTCAAGGAACAGGAAGGAAACTCATGTGGCTGGAAAAGTGAGCCAGAGGGAGAGGGGCGTGAGATGGAGCTGGACAGGATCGTCAGGCACAGCTCTGCAGGTCACTGTAAGGAGCTGGAAATCTATTCCAAGAATGAATGAAATGAAATAAATGAAAATAAAACACATGAATCCAGCCAGCTGATTGTGTTTGATTTCCACCTTCAAGGAAAAGGTTGATGAGCAAGAAGCACACAGAGTGTCTAATCACAAACCTGGACAAAAACAGTTATCATGCAGGGACACACCAGGGGAAAGGGTCTCTTAGAGAGCCAGCACAGAGGAGTCTCTGGGGAGAGAGAAAAGTGACAGATGGGGAGCAGGGGGACTCTCCCCAAGACACGAGAATCTAGGACCCTCTTCTCTTTGGAGAACTGGAGAGCCCTCTGTGTGTCATGTGAGTCTTAAAGAACATCCAAGGGGCAGTCCTACAGGTGGCTGCCGTGTGGCCTGTGATGGCAGGTGTAGGAGCACACTGTGAGTGAGACCCCAGGGGCCCTTCCTGTCCTCAGGGATCCCAAGAGAGCTGATTTTGCTCTGCACACAGTTGGAAGCCTACGGTGGAAATCTGTGTGAGTGTTGGTGGGGGGGGAGTGGGCAGAGGGGGAGCCAGATCTAATTTCTTGAACCAATCTCTGAGATTATGTGGAATTTTGTGGTCTCATTGATTCAACTCTTGTAGACGAGTCTGTGCAAGATGTAACGGCAAGATCTGCCTGTGACCCTGAGGGCACAGAGGGCAGAAGAACCTTCTTCTGGGAGCAGCTGTACCACCTGCATCTCTCCACGAATGAGCCAAAGGAAGAAGCGAGCACAGCGGCCTGAGCTCTGGTTGTTTCTCCCAGCGGCTTCCCCTTCTCTCCAGGGAATTAGCAGAGACTGCTTAGAGGGTGGTGGCAACCCTCATGCCTCACAGGAACTCCCGCTGGCCCAGGGTGTGTTGGCATCTTGCTGCCAAGATGCTCTGCAAAGCCAGGCCCCCATATTTATCCCATCCCCTCTGTAGCCTGGTGTTGAGGGAAGATCTTTCTGGTTCCTTCTGCCTTCAGGGGCACAAGGATGGATCGGTGGCTGGTCACGATGGGGGAGAAAAGTAAAGGAGGGTAAGGAGATGGAGTGTCAGTGGGCGGTGTGGACTGGGTATTTTAGGCTTTTGCTCCAATGTCGCCTCAGCAATGGGGCTTCCCCGCCCACCCCATAGAAAATAGCGGCAGCCCCAGCTGCCTCATCTCATCCAGCCCTCCAGGCCCACGCCCCACACTTCCCACCCTGCTCTGTGTCACAGGAGGCTGACGGTTGAGACTGTGCCAGCCAGGCCCCCTTGCCCTGAACTGTCTACTTGGACTTGGCCAATGGAAGTCACTGGAAGGAGACAGGAAGGCAAAGGCGGGAGGAGAATCAGGCTCCCTTCAGGGGACTGCAGGTGAGCTGAGGTCCCATTCCTCTTGCAGCTCCTGCTCCCTCCAGGTTTCCGTAGCTCCTCCCTTTCCTGGCTCCTTCAGGCCCAGGAGGCGTCTCGGCTGACCTTCCCTGATTGCTTCCTCTTGACCCTGCCCACATCTTCGTCCCCTTATGAAACCTCCCCTGTGACGTCAGTTCAGGACCCACTGCTTCTGCCTCCTCCCTGACTGACGCCCTCTCCTCCCACGGTCTTCATCCCCCTACTCTGCTTTGTTTTGGTTTGAAGCAGGGATCCTTGCCTTACATTGCGTTAGACATTTTTTGGTCTATTTGCATAGTCTGGCTCCCCTCGAAAATGCAGGCTGTGTGAGGGCAGGAGCTCTGTTCTATCCACTAGGAATCCCTGGCACCCAGGACAGTGAGCACAAGCTTAGCGTTTGTTGAGTGGATCATTGACGGGAGTACATGCAACCACTTTATCACCCTTCTGCCCCATGGGCCTTTTGGGAAGTTCCACGGAAAGCTGAGGCTCACGGTGGGGTGAGGCTCTCAGGAACACAGGCCCTGGGGGGGCCTCGGAGGATGCTGGAAGCCAGGAGGGCGGGGGTTCGTGGGGAGGAGGGGAACGAGCCACACTCGCACCGGAAATAAAACGCTTTCACCTTTGTTAACACTGATAAGAACAATGGTCTGTTCTCCAGGCTTTTAGCTCTTACTCCACCATCATTTTCCAAGTGAAGCTGTGAGCATAGTGGGAACACCAGGCCTGATGAGCTTAAGTCAGTCCACCTGGCTTGAGCTTCTGCCAACACAAGACCCTGGGAGGGCCCAAGCCTTCCCTCTTCACCTTGGAGACCACTGGAGGATGGGCAAGATTCTTGAGGACAAGGGCTGGACCAGTGCCCTTTGGACTTTGCATCCCTGCCCCCAGCTTGACGGAGCACAAAAGATAATGATATTGACAGAGGGTAAGCCAGGGGGTCCTGGGCGCAGTGCCCGGGTTCAAATCCTAGCTCTGCACTTATTAGCTGTGCCAACTCGGGCAAGTTACTCAACCTCTCTGAGCCTTTGTTTCCTCATTTCTAAAGTGAGGGAGATAATAACAGTAGATAGTCATGAGACTGTTGCAGGGATTAAATGCGTTAATATAGATAAAGGGCTAGGCCAGCGTCGGGCTCAGGGTAAGTGCCTGTTTATTCGTTGGCTATCATTGTTATTAATTGGGAGCTCATGCTCTGTCAAGCATAACCCAGGTGGGATCTCATCATTGCTGATGAGCAGATGAGGACACTGGAGCTTGGTGGGACTAATCATCCGCATTCAAGGGCAGGCGTGCCTGGCTGAGGGCAGAACTGTGATTTAAGACAGGCAGAGGGCTTCCTGGGAGCTGTCCCTGCTGACTTGCCCATGATGAGTGACAGGCTGCAGATTCGGCCTGGGTGGGGCTCAGAGCCACTGTCAGAGTTCACCTGGAGCCCTGGGGAGGCAGAGGAAGCAGGGGGCTGGGGGTCCACAGGGGAGGGCAGGGGACCCTTCTCCTGCGAATGGTGCATCCCAATGTCCACTCCACCCATAGTGACCACACAGCAACTTCCCTCAGATCTCCGTCTCCAGTCTTGTCCCGTCAGGATTGACAAAATGAGGTAAGTCAGGGAACGGAGAGCAGATACTGATAAGACAGGGAAGCGTGGGGGTGGGTGGGAGAGAAAGGGAGGAGGGGAGCCAGGGGTACACGCCTGGGGCACTCGCACTCCTCCGCAGACAGCGCTATTCATATTGATCCACCTTAGTTTCAGAAGCAAATTGATCTCGGCTTTTGACAATTTATCTAGGATAGACAATTCTCTCGGAGCCTTCTTATGTGGTGACAGCCTTGGGGAGCCCGTTTGCAGGAGCAGGACCCAGAGACCTCCATCCTCTCCCAAGGGGTGAGGTCGAAGGCTCAGCCTCAGTGGGGCCTCCATGCTCACTGTGCAACGGTGGCACCAAGGCACCAAACGGTCTGCTCCTGCTTTTGACAAACTGGTTTTCCCTGAAGGCCTTGGACCTCTTGCCTGGGGAGGAAACGGAAGTCATCCAGGACAGGCAAGGGTTGGTGATGTGGAGGAGGGCTGGGAAAACAAAGATTCCTCGCAGTGAGGCAGCGCAGGGAGGATGGGGGAAGGATGAGGGCGCAGAGGTGGGGTTTGATCAGACCATCCTGCCAAGCAGCCTGGCCTCCTCTCTCCAGAAGACCAGCCCTGGGGAGCTGTCCACCCCTTTGGGAAGAGCCTGTTGCTAAAAATGTCAAGACTATTTACTCTCAAAGCAGGTGACAAGAGCACCTCTCTCCAGGAATTAAACGGGAGGGTACATGCTGTAGAGTGAACGTCCCCGTGTCCCTGGGCAGAGGAACCTGAGCGCCTGGAACAGGGGGTCATCGTGGGGTCCTGCTGGTCCCTCCAGCGGCTGCCACGGCAGAGAGGTCATGGCGGGTGGGCTCAAGGCCACGGGAGGGGAAGCCCCGGGACCTCTGAGACCTGGCGCCCTCCACGTGCAGAGGGACAAACGTTATGTCTCTTAATAAAGGGAGGGAGCGGAGCGCTATTATCCATCACAGGGGCCCGAGATGAAATTTAGCAGCCTGAGGTGGGCATTCACCACGGATAAAAATCTGTCTCCTGCCAGCTTAAAGTGCTGCTTAAAAAGCTCATGCATAATTTAAACTGTGCCGTTCGGGAACGGGCTTCCGCAGGGCCACAGCTGACACTCTCCACCGGGGATAAAAAGGCCCAGAGGAGCAGTGTGGAGGCAGGGGAGGGAGATAGGTGCTCGTTCCTCAAGAGCAGGTGACCCGGGTGCGCAGGGGCTCGCTGCATTTAGGCCAGAGAGGGAGCTGGAGCATTCTCACGGCAGAGCTCCCCTGGACCTCTGGGGAACCCCAAGTCTTCGAGGAGCAGTTGAAGGAGGTGACGTCCCCAGCCTCTGAGCACTTCTTGCCGTGGTACAAGAGTGCCCTGTGGGGGGTTGCTGACGTTGGGGAAACTGCAGATTACCTGGAGGTGGGCCCCGCTGAAAGAACTTCTGGCAGGGTCAGCAACCTCACTGCTCCTAGAGTGGATTGAATAGCGATAGTGTCCCCCCGCCCCCCTGCAAATTTATGTCCACTGGACCCCCAGAGTGTGGCCTTAATTTGGAAATAAGGTCTCTGCAGGTTAGTTAAGATGAAGCCATCCTGGATTGGGGTGGGCCCTAAATCCAATGACTGGTGTCCGTATAAGGAGAGGAGAAGACGCAGAGAGATGTAGAGGAGGCCACGTGAAGACAGGGACAAACGTTGGGGTGAAGTGTCTACAAGCCAAGGCTTGCTGGCAGCCACCTTAAGCTGGAGAGAGGCCTGGAGTAGGTCCTTCCTCAGAGCCCGCAGGAGGAACCCACGCTGTTGACACCTTGATTTCAGACTTCTCCCCTCCAGAACCAGGAAAGAATAAGTTTCTGTCGTTTCAGTCCCCCCACTTGGTGGTCATCTGTAGCCGTAGCCACAGGATGCTAATGTGCCCCTAACCTACCCAAGTCCTGGAGGGCTGGCCTGCTGAAGTCCAGGTTTTGTCCAAACTGCCCGAGGAGTGTTCTGGGCTCCTGGGCCCAGCCCTGGATGTCTCTATGACTTTTTGCCGTTTACAACTTGTGTCCTCATCCTCCAATAGCTCTGTGGAACAGGAAGGATTGGGGTCACAAATGCCACTCTGCAGATGAAGAAACAGTGGCCTTTGGGGCTAAGACTGAGACCCTGCTTTCCGTGCCTGCCTCAGCAACAAGTAGATTGTGGAACAAGGTAGATGTACGGTGACTCCCAGAGCCCCTCAGGCCCAGCACCCCGCAGGTTCCTTTCTCCATCTGGCTCACCTTGGCCAGCACCAGGACAGGCAGCTGGCAATCATGTCCTGGAGCTCTCCTTGTCCTCTTGGTCCCCTGGCAATGCCCTGGTCACTCCTGTGTGACAGGGGCTGAGCCTCCTGCTCTCCTCCCTTACCACCACCCTCAGCTGCCCCGAGATGGGGAGACTTGGTCATCTTTGTCTCCCAGACACCAGCTCACTGCCTCCAGCCCCAAGTAGGGGGCAAAGAGCTGCTGGCGGCCTGTGGGAAGGCTCCCCGCTGGTGGCCGAGGGGCCTGTGGCTTGTCGCTGGTGGTGCAGGCAGCATAGGCACTCCGGGAGCACATGGATAATCATAAAAGGAGATAAAGTTTATTGTCTGGGCCAATTCGGGTACCTGAGGGAAAAAACAATGTGCGAATTGCAACGATGAAAGATTTACTGCATCTGTCGGCGCAGATAGAGGGGCGGGCTGGAGTTATTGCAGCGGGAAGAATTGTGTTTTAGGATCTGCCCCAGGTATTAATTTGTGGTGGGCTTATCCTGTCAGGAACACACAATGCTCACGGTGTCGAGAAGTAATACTTTAAAGGGCCTGAACGCCAATTGGACGAGAACTGGGAGTTGGAGCCCGGAGGCAGATGATCCCCTTAGCAAGGTTTTCCAATAAGTTCCAGATGAAAAGCGTGAGGCTGCTGAGTAATATCGTCTTCGGAGACTCTCAAACTAGATCTGTCCCCATCCATTGTGCCAGCTCGTGGATCATCCTCCTCCCCGATGCCCAGGGCGATGCCTCCGCTCCCGCTCAGTGAGTCCGGTAGGCTGCAGGCTCCAGGGGACTGGCTGATGGCTTGGACTCTCCTCAGTCCCGTATGGACCTCGGGCACAGTGGGCTCCACCGAGTCCCTCGAGACTTGGAGTCCTGCAGCCCTCCTCCCGCAGGTTCAAAAGGAAGGACGGAGACGGAGGTGTGGCCTCTGCAGCCTGCAGACTATTCAGGAAGGGAGTTCTATGACCTCACCCCGACCCCTGCCCCGTCACACACACGCACACACACACACACACCCCTCTCTTCTGGCAGCCTGGTGATGAAATCCTGCTATTGCAATTCTGTCAAAGGGCCAGTTACCCGAGTCCTTCCACCCTTCTCCTTGGCCTTGGGAGTGTGCAGTCCAATCTGATTTTTGCCAAATGCCACATCCAAAAATGGGAAATAGACCAGAGGAGCATATGGCTTGCTGTCTCTTTTCCAGCCTTTTTCAAGTTTGCATCTTCTTATTTTCGGAAGGTTTTCCCACCTCCTGAAATGCTTCCTTCTCCTTCACCCACTTCCTTTGGTCCAGGCCCTCCTGGAGCTGAAGTGTACCGTGAAGATTGGAGCAGGATGGGGAGGAGACAGAGAGGAGACTGGAGTCCTTGGAGGTCTGCCGGAGCCACCAGCACCTCCCACCCCCGCCTCCCCCAGGCCACAACAGCAAGCGGGACCCTGGAGCGGGGAGAATCAGCCCCAGGAAGCACCTTGCGGGAAGAAAGGAGTTAACATCTATGCGGCCTCTGGTGGGCCCTCCGGGCTTGTTGTGGAGGGGCTGGTTCCTCTGAGCTGGCTGGTGTCTCAGAAACCATCTGAAGACTCAGGCAGCCCCAGGCTGTCAGCTTCCCAGCTGATGAGAAGCTCCATGGTGCTGAGTCAGGACTGAGTCCTGCTGGGGCCGAGGGCAGCTCCAGCCCCAGGGACGGCTGGATGTGCTCCCGTGGACTCAGGAGCACTTCTGGAGTCTAGCTCTCCTTCTGCCCTCTACCTCCAGGAGGTCTCTCTCCCCTGGGAGGGGCTTGCCTGGGGCAAATCGGCTCCTGGCCTGTGCCCCACGTGGTTGGGAAGGTCACCTGAGCAGCCTGGCCTGATTCTGAACCTGAAGTAACCTAACGCCTTGGGGCCCTCCTCCCGCCTGGGGACAGCGTCCCTCGAGCCACGAGCCACAGTGGGCCAGGCTGGAGTGAGGCGCATAGAGCACGGGTGAGCTGGAGCTTTGTCCTCGGGTCCTTCTTGGGATGCACGGTGGACGCTCGCATTTCGAAGCTGCAGTTGGAACAGGGTCACTTTCACACGGTGACCTCAGCCTCGGTGGAGGCGGGGAAGGTCCCACCCAAGTCCCCAGCAAGCTCCTGAGGGTGGAGCAGCTGTCAACAGCCAGCCCCTCACTCTTTCTGGGGCCGTGAGACCTCCTGCTTCTCCAACGGGCCCACAGCAGGCACCGCCTCTTCTCAAGTGCTTCTTGCAATCCACTGCCCCTGCCCGGGAAGGGGCCAAAAGGGCTGGGGGGTGGGGGGCAGGTGGTCCACCCTCGTCCTTGACCAAGGTCAGGGGAGGCAGTTCTGGCCTGGGCATCAGTCTGTCTTCCTTTGGTTTGGAGCCAAAAGCAGAACAAATGTAAAGTGTACGTGGGGTGCAGGTGTCCTCATGGCCAAGAGCAATTTAAAAATGAAAGACCAATTTTCTCACATTGATCAGATATACCAAAGGCATGTTTTTAGGCCCCCTCCACACCCTGTCCTCCCCACCCCCGCCCTTAGACACAAGGAAAAGGAAGCTCTTTCCAGTCCCCTGCACTCTGGCTTCAAGGCTGCGCCTGAGATGCCCTTGGTCTCTGTGCCCTTGGTCTCCGCAGAAATCTGGCCTCCGTTGCAGGAGGACGGGAGAGGAGGAGGGGGAGACAGGGAACACTCATTCCTGGAAATCCACTGGATGGGTTTTGTTGGCTGAATCAGCAGCCTCCAGGCTGGGTGCACCCACCTCCTCTGCAGGACCTCTATTGGGCTTTGAGGAGTGATGGCCAGTCACAGCAGTGGTCCCATCTCTGAGTTTGGAACCAGTTGAGAGACGACCCAGGCATCAGAGAAGATGGAGTTCAAATTCTCAGCTTTATTCCCATAAAAGCTGGATTGGCATGGGTGTGGGGCCACAGTGGGCTTCCACATGATTCTGGCTGAATTGAAAATATCCCCAAAACGGCAGCCATCACCAGCTCAGAGTGGAAAATCCTGCCCCAGAGGCTTTCTACAGGGATGGACAGATTGGATGGTAACTTTCCCGCAGATCAGAAAGAAAGACTGAGGCCAGCAGGGGCTGAGCCGGGCATGTGTGGTTGGGTCAACCTCCGCAATAGCCTGACAGACCTTGAGAAGGAGTGGGTGAGGGTGGGCGAGGAGCAGAGGGCTCCCCTTCAATATTCTCAGCAGGCACATAGGTGATGGGGGGAGAGCATGTGGTTCTTCACCTTGAGGGTCTGTTCACCATGTTGGGCATTCCATGCTCTAAATGCCAGTAGCACCCCAGGGTCGTTGTGATAACCACCCTTGCCCCAATTCCAAATGCCCCCTAGACAAGCAGTGTCACCCCAGTTGAGAGCCACTGAGTCATAGAGCTACGGCCAAGGGGAACGGTGATGACTCACCCCATCCCATCAGTTTTAGGTGAGACACAGGTTGGGAAGCCCCCATCCCCACCCACCTAGGGCAACTTCCTTGAATGGATACAGGGAAACAGAGGGTGGGGGGGGGGAGAGGGTGGGTCCGGAGAGGCTCAGATAACCGAGGGAGGGAGAAGACTACTGAGGTGACCATCACATGGAGGGCAAGATGCCCTGAAGACTTTGAAACCCAGAGCGAGGTGTCTGCACAGGACGCAGAAGGCATGAGAGTGCCGCGGGGAGTTCAAGGAAGGGTCTGGCTTGTTTAAGGGGCAGGTGAGACTATGCAGGAGCCACCCTTCCTCCTTGGCTCCCAGACACCCCAAAATGAGCTCCTCCCTCGGCGGCATTCTCGGGCTCCCTTACTGCTTATTCCACTCTGTTGGGAATGACTTTTGGCTGTTGTCAATTCCTCAGTCCACCCCGGAGGCAGGGCTGTGGTCCAGTTCCTCTCTGGATGAATTCAATGCTCTGCACACGGTAGAAACCCGGTGAGTGATTGTTGAATAAATGAATGAATGAGTGAATGAAAGTTACAGCTTCTGTTACCACATGACCATGACTCCCTACTCTCCAGTCCACTTCTGCATTCGATCCACTTACACCTAAGGTTTCTGGAGAAGCGGGTCCTTTTCGCCCTTGACCCCAGGTTTCTCCAGTTTGGCTTCTCCTGGAATCAGCTGCCCTGGTGGCCATCCTCCCCGTTACCCACCCTGGAGCCCTCCCGGCCTCTGTCCACCCCTAGGAATGCTGATGGCTTCTTATTTATTTTCTCTTGCCCTTCCTCCTAGCCTTTCCCCTCATCAAATCTGTTCTGGAACAAATTATCCAGCTTCCCCATGACCTCCTTTTCCTGTCTTTCCACCAGCTCCTAAACAGCTCCTCCTGGGTGTGATACCCTCCCTTCCCGCTCCTGCCCATCCACCAGCCAGACTGGCTCTCTTGCTGCATGGCCGCATCCCCTGCAGGCGTTCGCAGCCCACATTTGTTTCATTAAAACCATCCCCACCTCTCTCTGCGAAGTCCCCACCACCACAATTAACTTTTTAAAAAGCTCCCTCTTTATACATAATCATGAATGCCAGCCCTGCCCGGGGAGATCCCTTTACCCACACCGATTTCGGTGGGACGAGGGAGGCACTTTGGTAACAGTGGGATCTAGAGATGAGTTTAGTGTTGTTTAGAATGAGATCGCAGAACTTCCTAAGGGGAGCAGCTGTCTGCAAACAATGTGGCTGGGAGTGAGCTGCCCATGGCTGGCTGTATTCAAGTATCAGGTGGCCTTTGAGAGGCCTTTGAGAGTTAATGGGAGGTGCATCGACAATGAAGATGCCAATTTCAGATCCAAGCTCTCTGGGTAGGAGGGGAGAAGGAAGTCCAGATGCCCCTATGAGGCTTCGGTCCCTGCAGGAGGGGTTGGGGCTGGGAAGAGCCTTGGTACAGCCTATGTGCGGGGAGAGCAGTGCGGCAGGGATCCCTGGCTCTGTCGGGCTGGGGAAGGGATGAGTTGCCATGTTTGGTTGTGCTCAGCAGACAGGGCATGTGGAAAGCCTGTGACCCAGCTCCTGCTCCGTGGGAGGCTGCAGACACAGAATTTCTCTTCCTCCCATGGACTCGGGGGCTGCAGGGGCCACGTGGCAGGAGCACAGGCTCAGCCAGACCCTCGGTTGTCATGACAGTGTCACGTACCCTTCACTGTGCCCTTGCCGGGGGCGAGGGTGAAGATGGACGGACACGTCTGCACAGAGAGGCCGCTGCCTCTGAGGGGAGAGCCCCGCGGCCAGGGACTCCCCCCAGCTTCACTGTCTGCTCTTGCTGTGCCGCCTCTGCAGCTGCTGTGAGCTTTTCTTCAGGTTCCTCAAAAGAGGACACAGGAGGGCCCCTGCGCAGTGCAAGGCACACAACAGGCTAAGGAAATATGGCTTTCAATGAATGAATTTGACTAGATTGCCTAGGCACAGTTGAGGCACAGACTGCATTTTGCAAAGATGGCCCCAATGATAGCTCCCATTCCACGAATCTCCTTATAATCCGACTTTGACACTCCCCCTTGAACCTGGGAGGACCTCTATGGCTACCTTGACAGGTAGAATTTGTGGAAGTGACACCCAGAGACTTCCAAGACTAGACTACAAAAACGCCATGCCCCTCCCCCTTGCCCTCCTGCACACATTCGCTCTTGGAACAGCTGCCGTGCTGTTCGGAAGCCCCAATTAGCCCACGCAGAGAGACCCCGTAGGTGTGCTGGCTGACGGCCCAGGTGAGGTCCCGGCTGACGGCCAGCACCAACCACCAGACTTGTGAGCGAGGACGCCTCTAGATGATTCCAGCCTCAAACTGTTGAGTTACCCCTCCACCACCCCAACAGCTTCCAGTCTTTCCAGCCGAGGCCCCAGACATCAGAGAACAGAGACAAGTTCCCATTGCGGTCTGTCCGAATTCCTGACCCACAGAAACCGTGAGAGATAGTAAAGCGACTACTGTTTAAGCCAGTGAGTTTTGAGGTGACGTGTTACCCAGTAATACATCGCAGATACAGTGAGCACCCTTGCTGGCCTCCCTTCTGTCTGGCTTACCTGTAACCATAACTGCCTTTGGCGAGAGAGCCAGCTCCCTGCCAGTCAGCGGTTGCCAGGGTAACTGGGTCCCCTGCACAAGGTGTGGGAGTGGATTCTTCAAGGAAGCGCCTGAACTGCTTTTCTCAGATGAGAACATTTGAGTTTTCACGGCTTGACCTGTGCAAAAGAATCTGAAGTTCTTCCTTCCAGGCCTTATTCCAGCACCTGTTCTTATGATATGAGATGCATCTGCTGTAGACTCTTTGTGTCTCCCCTAAAATTCATATGGAATTAGGGGAACCCTAATCCCTAAGGTGATGGCATTAGTAGGTGGGGCCTTTAGGAGGTGATTAGGTCCCGAGGGTGGAGACCTCATGAATGGGATTAGTGCCCGGATAAAAGGGACCCCCTAGAGCCCCCTGGCCCCTTCTGCCGCTCAAGGACACAGTGAGAGGATGCCGTCTATGAACCAGGAAGCGGCCCTCGCCACACACCGAGTCTGCTGGTGTCTGGATCTCGGACTTCCCGCCTCCAGAACCATGAGAAATAAATGTCTGTTTCTTCAGCTCCCAAGTCTGTGATACTTTGTTGGAGCAGCCGGGACGGGCGAAGACGCCCTCCTCGCTGCCCCCAGGTCCCCGCCGCGTGAGGAGCAGGCTACGCAAGGTGAGCCCGTCAGTCCCTCTCGGCTCCAGGCTTCTGGGAGTCAATTTGTTGACCCTACTTTGCTTTGCACAGACTCTGAATGTGACCGTGAGGGTTCCAGGACTTGGAGTGAGGAACTGGGAAGGGAGGGAGCCTCCTCCTTCAGCCGTTTGTTGAACACGCGTGTGCTGGGTCCTGGATCGGATAATTAAGGATACTCTGAGCACCCTGGCTTTCTTTATTATTTCCTTGTCTCTGCTGAGGGCCATCCGCAGAAGATTCATCGAAATCAGTATTTAGATTCTGTCTAATCGTGGATTCAGACCGGCATGGACAACCACGGCTGTCTGCCCAGTCTGAGAGGCAAGCAGTCTCTGTGGAAGGGCTGGCTCGATGATGCCCACCCGACTAAGAGGGAAGGGGGACCCCAGAGTCAGGAGACTTGGTTGCCCGTGGCTTCAGTTTCCCCATCTGTAAAATTTCCCACCATGGGACCCCAAAGGCAGTTTGGTTAAAGAAACTGGTCTTACACTCGCTTCTAGTTATGTGGGATAAGCCTTGCTCTCTCTGAACTTTAGTTTCTGGGAAAACACTCCGCCAGAAAACGTTCTGCCTTCGTACCTCGCCCTTCCTTCCTCAGTCTCAGCCTGCCAGTTCCTATTGCTCCCTCAGGCACTTCCTCCAAGAAGCCTGCCCTGAATCCCTCCCCACCTGCTCCTGCCAAGGCCGGTAAAGCAGCCGCAGGCTCGTGTGCGACAGGGAGCAGGCCTGTCAGAGTTGCAGCTTACGGTCTCCACCCCCAGCGGAAAACAGAGCCCTCGAGAGCAGAGACCAAGTCTGTTGTGTTTCTCGGTCTGTTCCCAGCCCCCAGCATGGCCCCTGGCTCGTACGGAGTAGGTGCTCAATAAATATTTGTTGACCAGATGAATAGAGATGATGCCAACACCTCCAGTCTGCTTCTCGTAATCCTGCAGCAGGACGTACGGGCAAGCCCTCCTGAGAACCAGACACTAGGTGAAGAGCATTATCACCATTAATGATGATAAGCAGCCAGATGCTTCCAACTCCTTGGCTGAAGGAGGAGCCAGGATCTGAAAGCAACTCGGATCTCACCCAGATCTGCAAACTCTGAACAGCGTGGATGGCAATGAGGCCCACCCCCACCAGGGGCGGCCAGGATTCTCGAGATGGAAAGGGTGATATCAAGGCTCCTAAATGCTGTGGAAAATCTTCCCCGGGAAGATAGGAGGGAGAATCAAAGCAAGCTATTCTGTCTAGCCCTGGCAGCTCCTCCTCCCCTGGCTCTACCTTTCCACTTCCTCCAGGAGAGGGATGCAAAACCCGGCAGGGACACAGGGCATGGGGCCTGGGGACAGGCAAGGAGTCATGTTGCCCAATCTGGGGCTGCCAACCAAAGGATGGTTGCACGTAACTTTTTAGGAGATAAGGGAGGAAGAAGCAGCCACATTGTGGGACGGGAGAAAGAGATGCATTTCCTAAGCAATGTCCACTGCGAGCTGGCTTCCCGTGGCTTCTAGGACACTGAGGAGGCTGGGCAGAGCCCTTGGTCTCATCTCGAGGAGACCTCGGGCATTTTCTGCAAGAGGCAAGCTGCCCCTCCCCCACCCCATACTAGGCTCCAACTCTGCGACTGTCCCAGTAAAACCCCAGGGTATAATTGCGTGTGCGAGGGAGAATGAGGTGTGGGTATTACACCGCGAAAACCCCTAACTGCCTGGCCTGGCAAATGAATTAACTTGTTAAACAAAATGCATACATCTGCATACATTTGAATACATGAAGATCAGCTCAGACCCTGCCCGGGTCCCACTTGCCCAGAGGGAGGTGGGGGAAAGAGGCGGATCCCAGAAAAAGAGGCTTGGAGGCCTCTGAGGCTGGACCTTAAAGAGCCCTTGCCTTTGCGTGCTATATTATAGATTAAACACAAAAAGCGTCGCCCGGCTGCATTAAAAACTACCCATCAAGGCTGAGGACTCGAAGGAGCAGTAAAATCAATCTCATTGCATAAAGACAACAGCAAGCAATTGGCATGACATTTTAAGTAAATGCTACAGCCATTTGTAAATGTTCATTTTCTGGGAGACCCCATCTATTATATGACAGCTATTTTCTTAGCATCCCAGTGTGAATTCAGTCGGTTTACAGATAAGCCCGTTGAGGAGAATGGACATCAAGATGTAAAGTGCTATAATACGGACAATTTGTTACCGCTACACCAAGTCGCTCTGTCATTGTGTATCTGCCTCGTGCAGGGGATGGGCCACCTGGCTATTTTTGCAGGTTGGTGTTAATAAGCAAGAGGGTCTGAAGAGTGTGGAGAAGGAGGTGCGGACGAGGACCGTGGCCTTGAGGTGGAGCACAGGCTGCAAACTCAGAGGCAAACAGGAGACTTGATATAGTCCTTGGGGTACAGACTTGCTCTTTCTAGATGCTGCTTCTCCACAGTGCCCAGGTGGGAGAGAGTTTCTGCCCCGAGCCTGGTTATCAGCGAGGCCCCAGCTCCCAGAGAGGGTCTGTCAAAGGCCAGAAACATTAATTATGAGGCTGACAGCCCTGCTGCGCGGATGCCCGCGCTTCCCAGGCACTTAGCAAAGACTGGCTGCTTGGGCTGGACGTGGGAGAGGGCCCCTTCCTGGGGTTTCACCCCCCAGCTGCCCGTACCTCCTGGCAGAGGTGGCCAGTTGGGGCTGGGGAATATTCTAGCAGCTGCATGGCAACCTGCTCCAGAACTGCCCAGGTTGAAATACGGCCTGAGAGAAACTGAGGGTCTCCCAGCCTCATAACTCACCGCTAACTCCGACAACCCAGACGTTTCCAGGGAGGAAATAAATGACCCCCTCAGTGAACCTGGAGTGGCCATGAAGAGGTGCGGAGAGGGGCAGATGACGGATCGCACTGGGCTCCCCAGTGGGGTGGCTGACGGGAAGGGACTCGGCCCCCAGGTGGTGAGAAAACCAAATACCTGGAAATTAAAGTCCAGTTTCAGAAAATGGTGAGAGTGCAAAGAGATGGACTGCAGAGCTGGGTATTCAGGGTACAGACCTCAGGGTACCTAGTTACCAGGCAGGACCCCCACCCAAGACTTGATTGGCCCTTGTACTGCTTCCAGCTGCTTCTCTTTTGCCACTCATTTATTCATTCAACAAACACTCGGGGGCCTATCAGGTCTTTTCCCAGGCAATCTTGACCCTCCCAGGGCTTCCCTTTCACACAGGGTGGGTCATCCAATCTGTTAACCCTCCTAGAGCACCAACTGCACACCCCATGACCAGCAGTGTGTGGCATGCAATAGGATACAGAGAGTTGTTGAACAAAGGAATGAACCAATAAGCAGACGAATGGAGGAATGAATGCATGAATGCACGCACACATCTGTCGTTCAGGGGCTGGTTCCCAGGTGGTCAGAGCCTCAGCAGGGCCTTCCCCCAGGGCGGGAGGACCCTGCCTCTCACTGCGGTTGGTCTGGACACAATTCCTCAATAGGCATGTCCCAGGGCCTGAGTTTTAACCTGGGTCTTGCAGGAGCCAGCTGTCAGTGTTAGCCAGCCACTTCCTCGTTTTGGAAATAACGCCACACGGTCTGTAAGAGCCCTTCCAGAAATTAGATCCCGTGGCTCCAACGCAGGTGAGGAGAGGCCAGCAGACACGGGAGGGGAGTTGGCACCTTCAGGTCAGGTGGGGCTGCACCTGGAGGGCACTGCAGGGTCTGGCCAAGGCTCGTCCTCAGGGATGACAGCTGCTGTTTCTATCACTCGGGATCCAGGCGAGGAAATGGCTGCCACTGACAGGGGAGTTGTAAGCCCCTCCAGAAATGCCCATTTGGACTCTGGTCAAGTTTCTGGACGCAGTTGGCAGTGAGGGTCCCACTGGGCCGTGTCCCAGGAGACTCCTTGAGGGGCCCAAGGTCCCGACGGTGGGGGAGCCCAGTCCCCTGAGTTACCTTGACAAGGACTTCCCTGAACCCAGCCTAGTGGCTTCTGGTCACTCACACTGTGAGGAGGCCGTGTTCTGTGGGAGCAGGAGGGTAACCACGTCACAGAGGGTGACAGGGACGCACCTCTGGTCGCCGGTGGAGGGGAGTGAGGCGGTCTGTCTGAGGCAGTGACAGGTGCGTCCCTCGGCAGCCGTGTCCAGGCCGGTCTGAGCTGGGAAGCATTTGGACTTTATGAAGAAGTGTCTGGTGCACAAACCAGTTCTTCTCCTACGGCAGACAAATACATGAGCGATTGCCAGCTGAGGTGCCACTGAGAGTACTTAGCTCAATCAAGCAGTGTCCTCCTGAGGTAATTTAGAGGCCTCATTCATCACCGCTCTTTCGTCCTCTCTGTGTCACTGCTGCTAACAGTCCCCACACTAAAGGAGAAAGCGGCCAAGCAAACTTTGAGTCACGTCCTCCCGTCCGCCCAACCAGCTCTTGCTTCTGTGGGTAGAGACAGGGGTGATACTGCAAGGGGTTGACAGCCGGGGAGGCACGGGGACGGACCAGCCAGAAAGGCCACCGGCCACTGCTGTACCAGTTAGCCTCGGCCAGACGCCAGACCGGGCAGAGGGGAGGCTGGGGGGGGCCCTTTCTTCCCGGTGCCTGGAAGCCCTTAAAACCTATGAATTCTCGTTCTTACAACAAACCTAGGAAGGAGAACTAACATGACTGCATTTCTCCCCTGGGCAAAGTGAGGCAGGCGAGAATAACGGTCATCCGATCTATTGTTATGGAGGACAGTGGGTTTTGAAAACTATCAGTCTGGATTCGAACCCTGGCTCAGTCACTTAGGAGCTGTGTGGCCTTCTGCTAATTTCCCAATCTCTCTGTTCCTCTCTTTTCTCTTCTATAAAATGAAGCTGATGATGCCTACCTCACTAGGCATGAGAAGATCAAATGAGAATCCCTGTGGCTGTAAGAGAACAGACATTTAAAAAGTGGGAGCCGAGTGGCGTCTACAAGATGGCGGAACAGAAGCCCTGGACCCTCCACCCCCTACAAACTCACTGATTCGACCACAATTCACAGACACACTCCCGTTGTAAGGAGTGGGAGTCACTACAGAAAAGTGGGGTGACTTGCCTCAAGTCACGCGGTAGGTCAGAGTGGGGGATGAGGTCCGACATCCCAGTCTCAACTCATTCCAGTGGTTTCCATAGCAACAGATCCCAACCTGGTGACGAGAGCACTTGATTTTGTGACATCCAGAGTATATAAAATTATCTGAAGGCCATCAGAAAATAATCAAATCGTAGGCTCCACTGTGCTTTCTCTCGGTGGGGATGTCACAAAGATTTGACAATGATGACAGGATGTCAGTTTGGTTCCTCAGGAGTCAGACATCCCAGGTTCAGCCCGTTGAGATGATTTTTGCCTTTAAGTCTGACACGGGAAAAGTTGGAGTTAGATTCAAGTGTTTGTGCCTTTCGAATTAACCTCCAGATGCCCACCCCAACTGCCAGATCCTTTATCCCTACATGTGCCACTTGTTTCTCCATCACTCCACGGCTCCAGTCCGTCGCTTCCACCCTCAGGGGCTCTCTCCTGCCCCCTGTCCACCAGACCTGAGCGGAGTGGCAGAATAGGAAGCAGTCCTTCTCACACTTTAATGGGCGAAAGATCGCCTGGGGAGCCTGGGGAAATGCTGACTGTGATTCAGTAGGTCTCTCGGGAAGCTTACGATGCTGCATTTCTCACGAGCTCCCGGATGCTGTGCACGTCGAGTCCCATATACTTAGCAGTGATGGTCCTGCTCCACGGTGCATCGGGCTCACCCGAAGGACTTGTTTAGACAGATCCCTGGACCCCGCGCCCAGAGTTTCTGATTCAGGAGGTTTGGGGTGGGGCCTGAGAATGTGCATTTCCAACAAGTTCCCGGGTGATGCAGATGCTGCCGGTCTAGGGTCCACACTTGGAGAATTCTCGCACTAAAGGAGGGATGTGGCCAGGTGATGCAGAGGCCTCCCCATCCCAGCTGCCTAACTCGCTGCGCTAACTGGGTGTCTCTCCACTGGGCCTCCTGCTCCTTTCCCACATCTCTGCCTGGCTGAGGCTTCCTCTGTGAGACGGACCACCTCCTGCAGGGCAGAACCATCCCTCCGTCCCCCATCGAGAGCACATACAGAGAGTTAGAAGGAGAGACACTAATTTTGCAAAATCTGCACAAAAATCGGCCGAATTTATGTTTCCCCTGCAAGAGAAATGCTGCCGAGTGGAAATAAAATGCAGGATTCCCAGGCACTTCTATTACCTCTTCATGTCACTGGCAGTGACTGATGGTGAAAAGTAAGATTGCAAACGGAATCGCTTTCGCTTTGCCCAGAACAAACTCCGCCCGGCGCCGGAGCCTCCCGCAAATCTGTGTTTCTCCTGAGCGTCCCCGACAGCCGCCTGCCGCAGAAGGAGCGGGAGAGCAGCCAACGTGAAGGAGAACCTTCGCCCAGCCCGGCCCAGGGGGCCCGTCCTTCACCCGAAGCAGGGGCCCTGCAGGGGAAAAGGAATCCGGCTGGATTTAGTACAGTTCATTTTTCTTCCTTGTTTTAATCACAGAGTAATAATAATAATAAGCTCGCCTTTATATAGTGTCTTTCATTGCCAGTGTATCACCGAACACTTTACAGATTTAATAATAGGGTTTCAGAAATAAATAATGGGGAATAATAATAGGAAAGATAAATAACATATTTATGGAATTGTATTGTGGTTTATGGTGGTAAACAATTCCTCAGACAGCCAGCAGCAGGAAATGAAGAGGTTTGAAAAGGAGAAGGGGAAAGAAAAGAGAGATGCCTTCAGGTAGGGTGTGAGCTGAGCTGGGGGTTGGGGGGCAGAGAGAAGGAAGGGGAGCAGGCTGCCGAGGGGGCTCCTGGAGGGGGCTTTCCCTCCTTGGGTGGGGCTGGGAGGGCAGCGCCATGAGGTGCATGTGCATGGAGGAGGCTGGCTGACGTGTACTGGATCCTCCAGAAATAAGCACTGAGGGGTGAGGTGCACGATGTTTATTAGGGATCAACCCCATGTAGGGAGGGGCTGGAAAGAGGATTGCACAGAGATAGAAGCTGGGCCAAAATGGCCAGGCCTGCAGCCCCCACCTGGTTCCATCTCTTAGTGCAGGAGTGGCCTGAAGGCTGCCACCTCAGGCTAGGCAGCTCTCTGCAGCCGAGGCCCCTGCTGCCCGCACTTCGTGCTCCGAGCCTTCCGAGGGGCCGTGGGTGGTGCATCTTCACGTCCACTGCAGCCACGGCCAAGGGGCTGGTCCTGAAATCCGGCCTGGATGGAGGCCCTGAAAAGAAGGGAATGTTGGTGGGAATTTCTCTGAACAGATTGACTGGCCCTCCTGAGCCTCTGGCTGGTGGAGGGATCAGTGAGGTCAGAGGTGCAAGGGGAGGAATAGGAAGAAGGGACAGGCACCTGGCCCCTGGCCCTGCTGTGGGTGCAAGAGAAAGGATCAGGACTTCCCTCTTGCTTTGTCCCCCTCGGCCGTGGTATGAGGTTGGAGAGTTAATCCATGATGGTATCAGCAGGCCGAGTTTCTTGCCTGCTAATATTCTAAGGCTTTACACATATTGTCTTTTTTGTGCGTGAGGGAATTGCAACTTAGAGGCTGAATACCTTTCTCAGGGACAGTGGGTGAGGGGCGGCCAAGTCAGGACTTGATCCAGCCCCACCTGAAATCCGTTTCCCTCTGCATGCTAAGGGTTTCAGTGGAAGCCCAAACAAAGTCAAGAGCTCAGGGTTAGTAAGTGTAGCTTTGGCCTCCCTGGACCTCTTTCCAGAGGGTGCAGACCTCTGTGAGATGCCAGTCCCAATCTGTGGATGAAGTGCCTGGTTGAACAGCTGTTGCCACTCATCCCGGGACCTGGAGGAAGAAGCTTTCGGGGGCAGATTGGTTGCTGAGGCCTGGGCCTGCTTTCTGGCTGCCCTGCGGTGCTGTGCTCTGGCCAAATGGCCCCAAGCAGGGAGGCTGGCTCCAGCCCTGTGCCCTAATTTGGCACCACTGCCCAGCAGGTGGCCCCCTTGAGTTGATCTGGACCCTTGGAAGCTACCACTGGGGTGGCTCCTGTTCCCCTCAGAAAATTTTGGACCCACACAGGCGTGTAAACAAGTGGTGCTCACCTTGCTGGCCCCTGACGTGGGCTTTAAGTTTATTAGTCCTTTTTATTGTCCTGTAGGAGGTGGACTGCTAACTCAGAGAGCACACAGCCATCTCCCAGGAGCGGCTCCAGCATCTGGCTGCTGAGCTGATGTAACTCTGTACCCGGCTAGTGGGGTGGGAGGGGAGGAGCTGAGTGCTGGGGGTCCCCTCCCAGACCCAGTCACCACCCATGCATTGGATGCATTTCCTGAGCACCTACTGTGTGCCAGACACCGTACAACGCCCCCTGGATATAGCCGCGAGCAAGCTGGACAGAACCCCTGCCCGCTCAAGTCCTTCTAGAAGTAGTTCCATATTTGTAATCAGGCCAACAGGGTCCGGGCTCTGGGCAGACGCCTGCCCTGTTGACAGAGCCTCTGTGTCCACATCTGTAAAATGGATCCCTGGCATCCAGTGGTTCAGGAGCTCTCAGCCCTACCCAGGAAGACAGAGTTGACTGCGCGGCCCAGGTCCCCACTCTCGCCTGCAGACGCTGCACAGCAACTGTCATCGGGGTGGCATTTGTCACCATTTCCTCCCTGTCAGTGCTGGCAGGTTGTGCCAGGATCTCCTGCTGGGCGCGGGCCTTTAATATTGAGTCAGACAACCGATTTGCATGTTATTCTTCTTAAAACAAAAAGCCTCGCTCCCTCCCTCCATCCCCAGGAGGTAGGGGCTGCCTGCCAGGCCAGGGCTCTTGAATCGTCCACTCCAGGGTTGGGGAGCTCATATTGGTGGCCCCCATATTGGCCTTCCCTCGCTGGTCAGCCATACCCTGTTTGGGGCAGGGAATGGGTACAAACCAAGGAGTCCTTCACCTCAAGGCACATAGAATGGAGCTCGGGAGAGAGTGCAAACAGGAGAAGGGGAGCCATGTTTACAGAGCAGCAGACCAGCAAAGAGTGCCTGGCCCCTGCTCCTTATGCAGAGCCTGGTGTCAGAGAGCTTGAGAGAGCCTTCGAAGGAGGCCCAGCCCCGGCAGCTCTCACCTTCATGCTGCCGGAGAGGGGACGCTCCCTGAGCTGCAGCCCCTTCCAGGCTGGACAGGTCTCCATGTTGCATCCACTTCCTCATGAGCCCAAATGACAGCTGTAACATGGGCTCCAGAGCCCATAGATGTGGCTCCAACCCAGATATGACCACCAGTGTGAATTTAGGGGGGGTGCTGAGCCTCAGCCTCCGTTTCCTCTTCTGTGAAATGGGGGTAAGCAGAGCAATGGTGCTTTTGGGAGACTGACAAGGTTAATGAGTAATCCTCAAGATTCCTGCTGAAAATCCTCGATACAAATGGGGATCAGAGGGACTGGTTTATTGACGGAGGCCTGATGACTCCAAAGCAAAAGGACAAACTCTGGCCCACAGACGAAATGTAGCCCCCTGCTGCCAGTTTTTGTAAATAAAGTTTTACTGGAACACAGCCGTCCTCGCTCATTCATTTACATATTGTCTGTGGCTGTTTTTCACTACAATGGCACAGTTGAGTCATTGCAACAGGCTGTTTGGGGCACAAAGTCACAAATATTGACCCTCTGGACCTTTGGGGAAAAGTTTGCAGACCCCAAGCCCAGGGCGCCTAACAAAACTGGACTGGAGAATGCTCCTAGGGCCAAGGTCGGGGCCTCCTACCCAACATCCAGATCTTAGACGCTCCTGGGGGAGACCCTGGCTGGCCAAGCAGGTTGCTGTCTACCTGGCAGACCCCATCGCAGGTGGAATGGAGAGCTGGCACCAGGAGGTGGGGAGGTGGCCTCCAGGCTGGCTGGGGAAGCCAGGCCCTGCCCGGCCCCAGGCGTGTTGACCAGGCTGGGACTGGAGCTAAGCCAGGGCCTGCCCTTGTCACCAGGGTCTCACCAGACCGTGCCAGGGAGGAGAGAGAGCACGTGCCCTGGTTGGGAACATGGCCCAGCTGCTATCAGTTTCCTTCCAATCGGATCCGGCTTCCCCTCCTTTGGGAGGATTGAAGACTTTCCCCAATACACCTCCATCGGGAGGTCCTACAAGGTTCTTATCTCTAGACCAAGGGGAAAACTTTTGGTGGGAGAAAAAGGGCCCGTGTGCCTGGATCCCTGTAAGTGCTCAGGAAGTTAGCTCTTACCATTATTAACTATTATCGTTATAAACCCAAATTTCTCCCTGCTGCTTCCACGTCCTGGTCCTAATACAACGTTCGAACAATTTACAATAAATCTACTCCCTTCTCAATAGGAAAACTTTTAAAAATGTCTGAAAATCTTTGCCTCAAGTCACCAAGAGGTGGAGTGGCGACTTAACCCACCTGAGTTCTAGCAGTTTCCGTCAAATGGAGTCACCACCCTATAAATGATAGGTTTCATTGTCTCAGAGTTGAGCATACTCTGTTGAAATGCATGAATAAGTCCAAAGAATGTGCAGCAATCCTGTGGACTACAGTATTTCATTACAAGAACCGTGTGCGCAGAACTTTCTAGAAACGTTGAAATGTAGGCAGCAGCACAGCATGAGTTGTCAGTTATTCCTTGCCACACTGGGTGAGGCAGGAAGCAGATCAAAGGGGGCATGAGAGGCTTAATTCGCTCGTCGCCCCTTTCAAGCTGTAATTACACACTTTCTCATGGAACTTAAGGGAGCCACTTGCCTCCGTGCGCCTCAGATGTGAAGTGGAAATAATTCCCCCACCTGCGGGATCACAGGGAAACCCGTGTAAACGCGTCCCGGCCTCCTGACCTCGCGGGAGAGATGCGCCCGGCAGAGGCGGCCGCGTCGGCCTGAGCAGACCTACACCTCTCCGCAGCGCAGTCCGAGTGCCACTTTCTGTGCATCTTTGATAAATGGCTGCACTTTTATATTCTAATTGGTCACAGAAACAACACCTCAGAGGCCCAGAGAAGCCCCAAGGCCCGGCTCAAGCAGGAGATGAAAGGGTTTCCAATGAGAGGGAGAGATGGTTACAGGAAAAAAATGCAGGAGGCAGTTGGAAGAATTCTCAGAAAGTGGGGACCAAGGGAAAGCTTGTTCCTGCTGACGGGGGATTGGCCTTCCCTGGCCTGGAGAGCGGACCAAGCGGCTGCATCCGGGGGTCAGGGGTGGGGTAGGGAGCCAGGGAGTTGGAAGCCGGAGGAAAGCTCAAGTGGGAAGTCAGTATTCTTGATATCTGGAGAGAGAAGCCCAGGACACAGCCACACACAGGTGACGCCCAGCCCAGGAGGTCTGGACAACATCTCCTACACCGGACTAAACTGTCCTGGACATCCTCCGCACCTGCCCAGGGCCCCTGGGCTCCCCAGCATCCCTGACGCATCGTCACCTCCTTCCTCTCCACCCCAGCCCCACCACCTCCAGGAAAGCAGCACGTGTGCCAGGACGAAGAACAGATGGTGGAGTGTGGCCAATCACTGTCCTGCAGAATCGTCACTGGAATGCACCCGAGTCCCCTGGTCCTTAACATGAGTGGACTGATTCCGAGTCAGTCCCAGAGGCAGGGCTGGGGCTGCGCCTCCTGAACAAGCTGCCGGGTAACGCGGCGCTGTGGGGGTGAGGGCAGTGGGGAGCTGTCCTACCGGGAGGATGGTCTGTGGAGTCAGCCACGGGTTCGAGTCCTGGCTGTGCTGCTTACTTCCTGGCTCTGTGACCTTGAGCAAGTTACTTAACCTCTCTGAGATGCAGTTTCTTCATTTGTCAATGGGGATAATATAGCATCATAGGGGGCTGGCCTTATGGCCGAGTGGTTAAGTTCACGTGCTCTGCTTCGGTGGCCCAGGGTTTCGCTGGTTTGGATCCTGGGCACGGACATGGCACCACTCATCAGGCCACGCTGAGGTGGCATCCCACATAGAAGAACCAGAAGGACCTACAACTAGAATATACAACTATGCACTAGGGGGCTTTGGGGAGAAGAAGAAAAAAGAAGATTGGCAACAGATGTTAGCTCAGGTGTCAATCTTCACCAAAAAAAAAAAAAAATGTATATATATATATAGCATCATAGGATGGCCGAGAAGTTTCAGTGACATAAGTTAAGCATGTTGAGCTCAGCATGTGGGATATACTAAACACTCAATAAATAACATAGTTTGAGTCATTACTAATAACACATTAGATTGATATCAAAGCCTTATTAGGAAGATCCGGGCAAGAGGGGAGAAGCATGGTCTGGAGGCTGCTGCCCCAGGAGGTCACCCCAAGCTCTGGGTGGTGACCCCAAAGATGGGAGCCAGCTCTTCCTGTCGCTGTGGTTTGGGGGCAGGGGGTACAGAGCCCAGCAGCAGGCGGGAGGGACACTGCACAGACCAGCCTTTTCCTCTCAGGCCTGCTGGCCGCGGGCCTGTCCCTGAAAGATGTCTGGTCCAGAGCGATGCCAGTGGGCAGCGGGATGGGGGAGGGGAGGATGACCCAGACCCCGCCCCACACCCCTGCTTACAAGGCCAATTTCCTGGACCCAATAAGAAATCAGGTCTGCAAGGAGGAAGGTGAAATTATCTCATGCATTTATTTACTACCTACCTACTGTCTAAATTACGCAACTGCTGGTGGACCTCATTGTCACCGTGAGTACCTGAGACGCCCAGAGATAAATATCCTGCCCAAGTCAATCCCGGCTCCATCATGAGCCATTTAATGCCACTTTGGAATGCAGGTGTGCAGATGCACATGCTGTGGGAGGACCCGGATAGTATGAATGTGCTCTCTGAGGACTGAATGTGGGTGGGGAAAGGCCAGATGACTCCACCTAGAGGGGGCTCAGCCTGGTCAGCATCCGGCTGTCTGTGGAGCAGGATTTCTGAAGCCGGCTGGATTGACATTATGGGTGGGATCTCCTGTGTGGCGGGGGCCGTCCTATGCATGCTAGGATGCTTAGCAGCGTCCTTGGCCTCTACCACTAGATGCCAGGAGCAGCCTCCCTGAGTCGTGACAATCAGAAATGTCTCCAGACACTGCCAGATGTCCTCTGGGGGCAGCCGCCCCTGGCTGAGAACCACTGCTGTAGAGTCTGGATACATCCTCTCCTTGGGCCCAGACACCTGTGGAGGAATCAGGGGTGGAAGGCCTGCAAACTCGGCTGCACACAAGGGGTTAAAAGGACAGAGGTGCTCCCTTTCCTCTCCGCAGACTACCAGCAGTCTGCGCTGCTAGCATCTCAGAAGCCTTCTGCTCTGAGTATCTAGTGCCTGGCCTGTCAGCTCTCCGGGTTCCCGACCTTCTCTGGCTCTGGTTGGAGTGGGGGCGCCAGGCACCCCTGGGAGGAGGCTAAGAAACAGGGGAGCCTTGGGGGGGACTGGCCCAGCAGACAGCAGTGTCCACCCCACTCGCACCTCACGCATCTCCAGGGGCCCTGAGGTTCCTGGGAAAACATCTTTGAAAGGGCAGGGCTGGAGCTGGCGCTGGGAGTTCTTGTTGGAGAAGCCACGGGATGCGGAGGCTGAGTGGGGGAAGAGAATGTTATCACAGAAACCTGATTTTTCTACACACTCTATCAGCTCCCCATCTGTTCCTTGATTAAATGTATTACTGTGCTCCCTCCCCACTTGCCTGCTGCCAGGACGTCTCCAGAGCCCTGATTACATCTGTGGAGAAAGCCTCAAAACTCACAGATGAGCGGGCCCATCGATCAGCTTGGCAGCTGACGTTTGTTCTAAAGTCTGGAGGAGGGCGAGGCTTAGGAGCAGAGCCAGCCGGGCGGGGTCTGCAGGGGGGCCTCTTGCCCCAAAGGGAAGGCCCTCCATCCTCTTCCTCACCTTGCCAAGCCAGGGCCCTTGGGTGGGCATCCAATATTGATTCCTAGCTCTGTGACCTCGGGCGAGCCACCTTCTCAGCCTGTTTCCTTCTCTTTGAAACGGGGATGTTGGAGCAGGTGATTTTAGTGTCATTCTAGAGCCAATAGTCTCTGGCCTCGCAACTCCAAGCCTGGTGCATGGGCCAGCAGCCCGGATGTCCCCTGGGAGCCTGTCAGGAATGCAGGCTCTCAGGCCGGCTGGCCCAGGCCCGCTGCATCAGAATCTGCCTTTTAACAAGACCCGCAGGGGCTTCCTGGGCACATTCAAGTGTGAGAAGCGCACGTGGACAGCTCTTTCGTTTGCGCATGTATAAAATAATCTCTCAGAGGGAATGACTCACCACCTTCTCTGGCCTCAGAAAACTTTTACAGAGATTTTCTTCCTGCACAAGAACCCTGAAAAGGACCCAGCTCTGAAATCCCAGCCACTTCCTGTGGATCGAACCCCGAGATGACAATGTCCATCTGATCAATGATTTAATAAAAGCCTGGGGATAGAAAGACGAGCAGGACCCACTTCCTGCCCTCCTGTGGGAGCAGGTAGACTCCTGCCTCCCTCTAGGATGAACAGATGCCAGAGAGACAGGCTCGTCGGGTGTGAGCGTTATCAAGCATCTTCTCCTCTCATCGTGGGGTCTGACGGAGTTCTCAAGAGCAGCACCCATCTCTACAACTCTGTATTCATTTCCTGGGCTGCCGTAAGAAATTACCAGAAACTTGGTGTCTAAAAACAAAAGAACTGAGTCTCCCACAATTCTGGAGGCCAGAGCCTGAAATCTAGGTGTTAGCAGGCCCTTGCGCCCTTGGGAAGCTCCAGGGAAGAAGCTCTCCTCGCCTCCTCCAGCTGCTGGTGGCTGCTGGTGGTCCTTGGCTTGTCGCTGCATCACTCCAGTCTCTGATCCGTCTTCACGTGGCCTTCTCTTCTCTGCCTATGTCAAAGCTCCTTCTGCCTTTTTCTTCTAAAGACAGTTGTGACGGTGTTTAGGGCCCACCGAGATAATCCAGGATAATCCCATCTCAGAATCCTTAACTTAATTACATCTGCAAAGGCTCTTTTTCCAAATAACGTCTCATTCACAGGTCCGAATTTGACATGGCTATCTTTCAGGAGGCTATTTTTCATTCTACCGCACGCTCCCATCAAGATGTGGCCTCATTCTGGGATCCTGGGTGAACTACTCAACATGGCTGAGCCTCGGTTTTTCTCCCCTGTAAATTGGGACAGTAATTCCCCCAGGGGGCCCTGTGCTTGAGCATGTGCTGGCATTCCCTGGAGCACTTGGTAAACACAGCCCCCTGGGCCCACCCCCAGAGTCTTTCATTCAGTGGGTCTGGGGAGAAAGAAACTTAAGAATCTACATTGCTAACAAGTTCCCAGGTGATGCTGAGAACGACTGTGTTAAATAAAGCGATGCATCTAAGATACCTAACAATGTCCCACCCAAAGTAAGTACCGAATAGATCAATGTTGGTGAACAACCAACGAAAGTGACACCACCAGGGCCGATTGGTAAATTAGAAGTGTGGTAGAAGGGTTTGCCTCCCAGCAGAAGGTGAGCCCCTGGGGCAGGGCTGCTTGTGGTTCAGCACTGTACCACCGTCGCTAGCCATGAGCCAGGCCCTGGCAGGGGCTGGGCCTTGCTTCTATCCGCCCTCGCTTCTCCGGGGGCTTACCACGTAGCACTCGCATGTGAGTTAACAGTGACCGAACGTGCATGGACCAAATGTATAGGAAAGCATAGAAATCATACGGAGGAGGGAGCGATGATCCCTCTGAAGGAGGCCCAGGGAGGTGGCAATGCGGCAGGGTTCGGGGAGAGAAAGAAATTTGGCAGCAGCTCTGGAGTGAGTGGGCGTTCCAGGCAGAGGGAACAGCATGTGCGGTCGTATGAAACATCAGTGCGGCTAAATCACCACGTCCAAGAGCTGGAGAGTGCAGGAGATGGGCGGGGGACCTCAACAGTGCCAAGAGGAGAAGCTCCTTTCATGCCCGACTTGGGAACAAGGACCATATCCTGCAGGCAGCGTGGGGACATTGCACGGCTCTCTTTGGGAGGGCGACTTGTTTAGCTTCGTGTTGGGGAAGATTGCCCCGTGGCAGTGTTGGGGGTGGACTGGAGGAGGAAGTGACTGGACACAGGAAGCTCATTTAAGCAGCTGGTAAAACAACTCAGGCGACAGATGAGGAGGGCCGAGGCTGAAGCACACGCTGGGCGCTTGTCTGGCTGATGGATGAAGGTGTGAGCGAGCAAAAGAGTGAATCATCAATTAAGCCAGTTTCACCCCATCTCGGAAGAGGTAGTCTCAGAGGCCAGTGCCAGCAATACCCTAGTGTCCTTGGGCAATTTACATTGGGAACATCAGCTCTGGCTTCTCTGGGGAGTGTGTCCAGACTTCCTCAGCACCTCTGCGTTCCTCCATGCTCCCGGGGAGAAGGTGCACCCTCTGTAATTACATGGCGAGAGTTCGGCTGAGCATCCCCCCAAAATGTTAAACGAGTTAATTTCTGTGGGGATTTTTCTTTAAGCCAGCGTGACACAGGCTTTAAATCAATTTGAAATCCGCTGTCTACAGATCCACAAGGAGAGGGTCTGTGGAGGATGGGCGCCAATTATTCTCATCAGTCAATGGGGACAGGACAGGCTATGATGGGTTTGGGCTGCCATGGGGGGCACTCAGGTTTTCGTCGTGGGGAAGGAGTTAGAGGCCCAATGGTGCAACCTTGGGTGCAGTGGTGAGTGCATGGGGATGCTGCCCAGGCTGCAGGGAAGGGGCCAAAGTGGGCTTGAGTGAGAGATAGAAAGTCATCTAAGAGGGCTGGGCAGGGTCTGGGGATGCTGAGGCCCCCGCCAAGTTCAAGGACTTTGGCCCTGGCTCTCAGGGTCACTTTCCCTAGGATTCCCTCCATTAGATGCATAAAGTCAACAAAGCTTGGAAGAAAGGGGCAGGGTCTGGGAGGTGCAGCCATGCGGTAGTGGCAGCGGTGGTTGTGGTGGTGGCAGTGGTGGTGGTCATGATGGCGGTGGTGGTGGTGGTGACGGTGGCAGTGGTGGTGGGTAGAGGGAAGGTCAAAGGGACCCATTAGCAGCCATTTGCAGCCTTCTTTGGACCTCAAGACGACAGAGAATATTTAAGAAAAAAATCAATCTTGCCCCCTATACAAGGAGACAAGCCAAAGTCACCGGCTCCCATCTTCCCATCCAAATGGCTCTCTTCTTCAGAATATTGCTCTGTAATAGAGCCCATCCTTGCTGTCCTCCCACCCTAGGGAGGTTTCCCATTTGTCTGCCCTAAAGAGAAGGACTTGGGGAAGTTGATAATATGGTGCTGACTGCCCACCCTCCCCCTCCCCCACCCCACCCCACCAGACCAGCGGGTGACCTGGAGAGGAAGAAAGAGAACAAGCTTCAAAGATGGACAGCAGACTTTGGATATCTTGGGTAGCACCCCGCTGTGGGCAATGTTGCAAGATACAGCTTTATTCCATCTACTCCTCAGCCCAAGGCAGAGACCCTCCTCTCCTTCCCTCTGACAGCCAGGGCCAGTCAGGTGACCTGGCTTGGCCAAACCCCACAGCCAAGGCCCAGTCAGGTGATGTGGCTTAGCCAATCCTGACAGCCAGGCTCCAGTCAGGTAACCCAGCTTGGTCAATCACAACAGTCAAGACCCGATCAGGTGACCCAGCTTGGCCGTTCATACATTCTGGCTTTGACCTTGGAAGGTGCAGTGGAAAGACATAGGGACAGTTAGAATTTGTTTGCAGGGGACTCTTGGGGCCTCAGCCTTGTCCAGTGACAATGGTGGCAGAAGCGTCACAACCAGACAGATCCTACTGCCCAGCTTCCAGGACCCCCTTGCTCCCTACTTTCCAAGATGTCTCTTCATCCTCCCATTGACACTGTGCATGCCAATGTCCTTCCAGAACATTCCCCTAGTGTAGGTTTCTGTTGCTTGCAACCGGAACCCTGATGGATTCAGGAGGAAGTTCTTTAAAGTCCGTGAAAGACAGAAAAATATTCAAGTGGAGGGTGGAATGAAGCGTCCTTTGCCTGCAGAGGCTGGAAGGCAATGCTGAGCTCCGCTCCTGCTGCCTCCTGCATTTTCTGCTGCTGGTTCCATCCTGGAGGGTGAATGGTAGAAAGCTGACTTTGATCCTCATTTTTCCCTTAAAGAACGTGAAGCTCTTTTCTGCCCAGCTCTTGCCTGTGGTCACGATGCCACCGAGATCCAGGAAGGGGAAGCTAAGGGCCCAGCCTGCACTCTCAGCAAGTCAGAGGTGGCAGGAAGATTAACAGCAAAACATCCCCTTCCACCCGTGGGAGCGGCAGCCCGGCCTTGTTCGTGGCAGTGGTGGTCCCGGGGAGGTCAGTGGGGATGAATCCTAACAGCTCAGGCTTACAGGGCTCTCACTCCATGCCCAGGTATCATTCTAAGCACTTTCCAGAAGTGAATTCATTTAACCCTCTCCCAGGTCAATGCAGCAGGTGGTGTAATTGTCCCATTTTACAGTTGAGAAAACTGACGCATAAAGAGGTGAAAATAACCTGCCCAAGGTGATGCAGGGGGTACGTGGTGGGATTTGGACCTGAGCACCTGGCTCCAGCTTGAGCTTGCAGAGAAGCGGAGGAGGAAAGAAAGGGAGGAGGTCGCCTCATGAGCCACGTGGAGCAGCGGGTTCCAGAGGGGCAGGGTGGGGTGGGCGTCTCCCTAGCCTTCCCATTTGTCATCCTCCAACTGGAGTAGGGAACACCAGGTCCCCAGGATGCCTCCCCACTGACCAGAGCCCAGCTTTCCTTGCGTGATTCGACACGTTTAACTATTGACTTGTCAGATCCCAATTTGGAAGTGGCTGTGCAGTTGTTACTGTCATCCTCTGTTGGCGGGAGCGGTAACAGCTTCCCTCTGAAGCCTGTACTATCTGCCTGGCTGACTCACACACGGCTATGGGCCCAGGGGCAGGGAGGGGGCTGGAGTCATGAGCCCCAGGCAGCTCGTAGTCTGAGGGCAGGGCCCTGAGGGTCAGCCCCAAACCCTGCCCCGGCTTGCTTCAGGGTCATGTACGTGCTCCCCAGGAGGGCGTCAGGTCTGTGCACAGGATCATTTGCACTGAATTTCGGGGAGCAAGAACAGATGAACATCTGGGATCCCGCTGGGGGTGAAGCAGGGCAGACAAATAAGCCGCTGTCAGGTGGAGTCCCCTGTCCCTTGAAATCTAGAGATAGTGGCTCCTTTCACACCCGAGGGAGGCCACAGCCGTGTCCTCATGGCCCCCTCTGGCTCTGGAATCCTGCTTCCCTGGATGTGACTTCACTCCTGGACTGAATACCCCTTATCCCATGTGTGTCCCTGCCCCAGGCAGGCCCGTTCTTGAGCCCACCAAATAGAACGAAGCCGTTCTCCTCCCCTTCCTTCAACTTTGCAGAGCGTTTGGGTTTTTGGAGAGAAACAGAGAGCTCTATGAACAGTTCTGCGACGTCCTGGCCCTCGAGTCCTGTGGCCACCACAACGGCGTCAGTTTTCACCGGTCCCTTTGTCCCAGAAGTGCTCCGGCCTCCTCTCTCCATCTTGCTGCCCCCTTCTCCTGTTCCCCGCCCCCCATCTCCTCCTATTTCTCGTCCCTCTGACCTCGGAGCTCTACATTTCCCTCTGTGCCGGGAAGTTCAGCTTTCCAGGCACTCCCATCAACCCCGGGCCCATCTCCGCATCTCCTGACCTGTCACGGCAGCAGAACACAAAGGCCTCTGGGGCACGGGGGCCACTCCTTGGAAAGCAAGGATGATCACGCGCGGGCAGGTGCGAGGCCAGTTCAGGAGATGCGGGTGGCAGCTGAGACCTGGGAGCAGATCTCTGGGTGGCCTCCAAGGTCCAGAGAAAATGCGTCTGCCTGAAGGACTATCGAACTGCAGCTGATGGCAGTGAGGAGGGCAGAGGCCAGAGGTCAGAAGAGAGAGGCCGAGGGAAGCAGTGAGGAGCTCTGAGTGTGGAGGGGACAGAGGCTAGCGGTGGAGGGGGCAGTGGGGAGTCAGAGCCGGGGTCAGGCTGGGCCTCGGGCAGCTCGTGCCTCGAATCCCGAGTGCTTCTGGATGCGCTGACCTCTGTCCTCTAGCTTTGGCTCCTGACACGGGGGGCCAGACAGGGGCCCGCAGCTTCCCCATTCCTGCACCTCCCTGGGACTCCAGTGATCTATAAAACTAACAAACCTGGTGCCCAGCTGCCCCCGCCTCAGCCACACAGGCCCCCCACGGAGCTCCCTGCACCCACACCCTGCACATCCGCAGACTCCCTTACTCTGTTCCTCGGCCGTGTCAGGGGAAGACCTTCCAGATCCATCTTGCACTCCCGGCTCCAGCTGCTCCTCGCAAAGCACCTGGCAGACGAGAAACCCACGGATCAGTGCCAGAAAAATGACCATCTCCACTCACCCTGGCGGGAGAAGAGGCTTTCCACTCGCTCAGTTTGGGGGTGAGGAGGGGGCGGAGTGGGGAGAGTGCTTCACTCCCTGAAATCCTGCCTTCTCTTGGGGTGTGCGCCCTACAGCCCGGGGCCGACTCATTCATTTCTCTGTCGCCAGCCACCAAGGCAGCCACAAAATGTTGCTGTGGCCATTGGGGTATAAGGGCAGATGGTAAAACGTGGCCCCAGCTGTGGGCTTGGGGCGCCCTCCCAGTGCTCCCCACTAGCGTGGCCCTGCTTTCCAGAGGCTCCAATGCCGCGGGAGCGCCTGAGTTAGGAGTGATGGCCGGGCTCTGTGCAGCTTTTCGTCTCCAGTTTATGAATACATATTAGGGCTGCGTTCTCGCCAGAGCTAAGAGTTAAAGAGCTGCCGACACCTCATTGAAGGCTGGAAGAAAAGCGTCCAGCTCGAAACAATTTGGCTCCTAGGCCCATCGCCGTGCAGTGGATTTTTTCCTCCTTCTCCTTTGCTTATTGGTATAATTAAGGCCCAGGGAGAAAAGGGCCTGGGCATCATGGCAGCCAGGAATGCAGGCTTTGAGTCTCTCAGAGTTGGGTTTGAATCCCAGCTCCACCCAAAGCTCTGTGACTTTGGGGAAATTATGTAACCTCTCTGAGCCTCAGTTTTGCGGTGATAAACCTGCTTCTCTCAAAGGGCTGCGGGGGCTAAAAGAGACTACGGGGGTAGAACATTGAGCGCCTGGCCCCGGGTGTATTGTATCGGTCAGCGCTCTGGGTGCAAGCCACAGAAACTGATTCTGGCTGGTTTAAGCAGCAAAGAGATTTGGTGAGAGGATCCTGGGAGGGCCAGTCTTTGAGGTGAAGCAGCCAGAAAAACCACCAAAGTCACACCTGGGACTAGCCCTGTGAGGACCCTCCACCTCCACAGAGTACGGCGGGCCTCGAGTGGTGAGCCTTGGATTCGGGGTGCCACTGAAGGCTCCACACCACTGCTGTCCCCTGAAGACCGGAGGCGACCGCTGCCACCATCACCACCACACGTTGTCCACTCGCCCTGCTGGTCTGTGTGCCCAGCTCCAGACGCAAAGATCTGGAAGGGCACATCTGATTGCCAAGTCTGGTCACGAGCAAGGAGGCTGGCAGAGTGAGTTGCTGGCATGTTTGGATTCTATACTGGGGTCTTTTCCAAACATAGGGAGGGGATTTGGACAGCCCCAAGCATCCCCTCCCTTTGTGCTCCATTCTTGTTTCTGGCGTTGGGCAGACCCAAGGCTATTTTCACCTGGTGTTTACGCCGAGGGTCAGTTCTGGCAGGTCCATGCTGTGCCGGCTATCAAGTCATCCCAGGGAGAACTTTAGGTGCTCTTTCTGTCACATACCTCCAAGGCGGGCCTCTGCCAGTGGCATCCCATTGACTGGGACAATGACGATGTCCTCTAGGATGCTGAGAGTTTTGGTGCTCATGAAGCAAAGTGCACAGCCCCACTGTAGTGGTCAGGGTACTACAGAGAAACAGAACCAACAGGGCGTGTACATATATACGTACGTACGTGTGTGTATAAAGAGATCGATTATAAGGAATTGGCTCGTGTGTTTATGGAGCCTGAGACATCCCAAGATCTGCAGCCCGCAGGCTGGAGACCAGCGAGAGCCTACAGTGGGGTTCCAGACCAAGTCCTGCGGCCTGAGAACCCGGAGAGCTGACGGCCTAGGTTCCAGACCAAAAGCCAGCAGGTTCGAGACCCAGGAAGACCCAGAGTTTCAGCTGAGCCCAAAGTCAGCAATAACCGACGTCCCCGCTCAGAGAGGCCGGCAGGAGCAGCTCCCTCTGGCTCAGTCTTTCTGTTGTATTAGATCTTTGACGGCCCTGATGAGGCCCACCCACGTTGGAGAGAGCCATCCGCTCTACTCAGTCTAATGATTCAAATGTTAGTCTTCTCCAGAAAACCCTCACAGACACACCCAGAATAATGTGTGATTAAAGGTCTGGCCACCCTGTGGCCCAGTCAGGTTGAGACAGAATTAACCATCACACTTACCCAGTGAAAAATAACCAAGATCTAAGCAGAGAGAAGCAAGGGGGAGGTAGAGGAGATGCCAATTTCCATGATCCCGTTGCTAAACTCTAGCCGTCAACTTCAAGGGCATTTAGACCAGTGGTTCCAAGCCACTCTGGATCCAGACTGCGCGACTTCCAACCCCGGGTCTGCAGTGAAGTCGGCAGGTGACGGTGGGCGAGGGAGGGGGCTCCACGTGTCTCCATTTCCTTGTCTCTAAGGCGGGGAGCGCTGGAGCCTGGCAGGAAGGCTGGTGCAAACCCTGGCACTTGGGAGTTGTCAAAAATGCTTTCTGGAGCTGGCTTGACTCCGTCGTACCAAGTGCACATTCTCATCTCCCTGAACCGGCCCTCGGCCGTGGACTTTGTGACTCTCCTGAGGTCTGTCTTTTCAACAACAGCAGAGATCTGATTCCCCGGCAGTGTCGCCCCAGGACAATCCGCCCGCACCCTCTGCCTCCACTTCTCAGGGTGCTGTCCTGACAGCCACTTAAAGACAAACCCTATAGCTCTGATTCCCAAGCCCTGTGGATTGTGAAGCAGGACTGGTGCTTCCATTGCTAGGCCCTGAAGCCCAGGTCAACTCTCGCTGAGAGCTTAGGGGAAGTGAAGGAGGTCACATGGCATCTCCCATCCTGGGTATATATTGCAGAGGGACCCTCAACATGAGCCCAGGGGCAAGAGAAAGGGTGACTGACTCCTGTGGCTTCTGGAATCCAGGTCTCTAAATCCCTTTCCTTACTTTCAAGAGAAGGGGCACTCCTCTCTGGAACACTGCAGCCAATGGGACCGGAGCCCCTGGGGCCAACCAAACCACCCATCTTCATCCAGAGGACACCCGCTTCCAAACAGAAGCCAGTGCCCCGACGGCACTCCAACCAGGCCACGGGGGAGGGGCCTTAAGTTTGGGCTTTGCCAAAAGCAGACCCCCTGAGATGAGGATTTGGGTGCTGGTGCTTTATTTGGGGGCCCATCCCAGGAAGCAAGTGAGGGGGCGGGGAGAGTGAGACGGGGAGGAAGGAAAGCTAAGTGAGAGAGTTACCTGCGGGCACCTGAGGTGCATCCCGTGGGGGGCCTGGGATTGGGGTGTTTCCCTACTGACCCATCACTCTTGGGCCGAGAGTTGCTCCTGGAGGGTGAGGAGGAACCCCTGGGACCTGCAGCCTGCTCCATGCCGGGGACCCCCTGCGGTCCGAGAGGCCAGGACGGATCTGCCTGCAAGTGGCCTCTGAGGCAGACCAAGGTGGGAACGGGCCGCGGCTGCCAGGGGAGGGCCTCTGCAAGCCCAGGGACCCCCCTTTATGTTCAAGCAGGTAGCCAGGGGTCATTCAGGCCTGGGTGACTTCCTGTCTCAGGCAGGCCCTAACAGTAAGGCCTGAGCCCCCTCCTGGTCTCTCTCCACCATCCCCCCCACCTTGGGTGGCCTCTCACACAGTGGCCGGCTCAGGGACCTTTTGTTTCCCAGGAGAGGCGGGGAAGCCGGCAAACGGCAGGAATCCAGCCTCCGTAGGCGGAGGGGAAGGAGAGAATGCAAAAGGCAGAGCCCTTAAAATACCCCTCAACTGTTTAAGGATTGGAGATCTGCACTAAATCTCAAGAAAAAGGAGTAATTACTCTGTCAGCAAAGGTGATATAATTTTTAAGACTCAGTTCCTCAGCCATAATTTTTCCTCATCCTCCCCGTGTCTCCCGGGGGATTTAGGGGCCAATTACCTGTCAGTTTGCTGAGAGGTGCTGTTCACAGGCAGGGAGGCATCACCCACTGTGCTCTGTAAGCCCCGCTTGACAGCCAGGGTGGCCGGGTGGGAGGCTGACAGCCCTGGGGGGACGCGGTCTTCAGAGGGGAGTATGTCCCGAGCTTCAGGGAGGGTCCGACAAGAACAGAGCACAGCCTGCCCCATCACAGGGAATGCCGTCTGGGTCCTCTCCCAGTGAGCCCATCCAGGCCAGGGGCCTGGGGCAAGGCCTGGGGGAGGAAGCAGCAAGGGGCCCAGGTCTCATGGCAGTAGGGGGTCTCCTAACAGAACCAAGTATCTCAGGGCAGGCCACGCCCTTCAAGCCCAGATTGGGGTTGCCATACAGAGGGAGGGGCTAGGACAGTCATAAACATGTAGGCTCTGCTGTCAGGGTCTGTCCAAAGGGGCCCTGGCCCTGTGTGACCTTGGGCAGTTAGTTAACCTCTCTGTGCCTTACTAAAAAATGGGCTGAGGATGGGACCTATCTCACCAGGTTTTTGTCATCGTGAAGTAGTCCTACCCCATCTAGTGCTTGATTCTTGCTGGGGTGTCTCCCAGCCTCTCTTGAATACCTTGGCAGACAGAGAGCTCACTACATGGAGAGGTGGCCCATTTCCACTTTGACCCACTCAGCTGATCTTGACTGGATCAGAGTCTCTTCTGGCGTGTTCACCCATTGGTGCCATTTCAACCCTCAAAGGTCACTCGTGTTGTCAACATCAGCAACCCTTCCCCCACTCTACTTGGGACAGTCACAATCGACCTCTTCTTTAGCTCTCCTGCTTGAGAAACAAAGTCTCTGTCCTGCCACGAATGTCCGTGGACCCCTGGCCTGAGTGCCCTGACCCTGCAATACCCTCCTGGGCTGTCAGCCCTGAACTTAGGATATGCCTTCGAGGATCATGGAGTCCTCTAGTCTTTATCCCCTTCCCCACTTTCTCCTTGATCTTGAAGCCAGGAATTCCTTGGACCGTCTCTCTAAAAGAATGTTGCTCCAGAAGTCGGATTAGCTTGGGCTTCCTTCCGTCCTGGGCTTCTCGCAGGGGTATGTTCTCGTTGCGGCCAGCAGAGGACGCTGTGCTCCATGTCATCGTGAGCCCCCAGGAGGTGCAGAGCCCTGCGGGGTGGTCCCGCCCCACGAGGAGCTCGCTTCTCCTCCCTGGATCCCTTGTTGTCCCCAGGAGCATCTTGTGGTGGAGGAGGTTCCGATGAAGGTGTGTGGGCACCTGGCCGGCATCAGCCCGTATTAGCACAGGACGAAACTGACATTCTGCCACTAGAGCCTCCTTGATTGCCTTTCTCCCAGGCGGGGCTCAGCTTCCTCATCAAGAGACAGTATAGCCTAGTGGTTAAGACTAGGGACTCCTGGAGCCAGACCATCTAGTTCAAATCCTGACTCCCCTGCTCCTGGGCTGTGTGACCAGTACTCCATGCCTCAGTTTCCCTATCTGCACAATGGGGATGTTTGGGCTGTTGTGAAAGTCAAATGTGTTAGTACGTGTAGAGCATTTAAGCAGCGCCCCATGAGCGCCAGCTCCTATGACTGTTTTTGGCAATTTGACTGCTGACTCACAGGCCCGTCAGGGATGCAAAAGTCTTGTAGGTAACCGCCGGTCCTCTGAGGGAGCAGTCTCGTGACTGTGGCTGCTTGGCTGTGCCCGCCCTCCCCAAGCTGTTTGTCAAAGGATTCCTCCCGCCAATCCCTGGCTTGCTCCCTTAGTGACATTCCAGGGACTCTTATTGAGCCTCTGCATTGAGGTTTGGACACCCACCCTGCTGACCTGCTTGCTGACCTGGCCCTGACTTGGAGGGCTCACCTCCTCCGAGAAGCCTTCCTAGATCTGTAGGATGAGGGGAGTGGCCTTCATCCACGACACATCCTCTAGACTCATATCACGTCCTGAGGAGACTTACTCGTATTTGTTAAGCTTTCCATTTTCTGAGTCCTTATAGCTTGTAGACCTGGGATTTGAATCCATGACAAAGATTGCATGAATAACTATCTCCTATTCTTCCATCCTATAAACATCTTCTCTTCTCACCCCCGCCCCCAACTCCCACATAATTGCCTGGGTTCAAATAAACAAAGTCATGTAAATCACTCATTTCTTTAAATTTTGCGGTGGGCATCCTTTAGTGTTAGCTTCCCCCCGGGGGCTGTCAACTCAGCCGGTAGGCACAGTTTGCATTGCTGTCTATGGTGACTGGAAGGTTCTTCACTGGAACATCCAGGGCAGTGTCAGAGCAGGAAGAACAGTCTAACCTGCACATCTTATACCGAGGAAGGGTGAGGAGCTCACAAAGCTGCTAGGGAGTTAGCTGGAGGATGATGAACGATGTCAGCGCTGGGAACCGGGAAGGACTCTTCCATGCACCCACACCCATCACCACGTACTGAAGAGACACAGCGGGACCCAGTGGTCTCTCTCTCCCTCGGTGGGCAAGTCTCAGGGAGCATTTGGAAGCAGATGGTCCTGGTCATCACCCACCCAGGGCTCTTCCCTCATCAGAGCCAGCCTCTCCACCATGCGGAGAGGCGGCTGAACTCTCTGTGTGCAGCAGTGGTTAAAGGTGTGGGCTTTGAGCCAGGCCAGCCTGGGTTACATCCCAAGCTGGCTGCTCGTGGCCTATATGACAGGTGTCGTGACCTTAGGCTCCACATCAGCAATACGGAAATGAACAACCTCAGCTCCACGTGGTTATGGAGAGATTTAAATGTGATAAAACATGCCAAGCACCTGGCACACAGGAATGCTTCATAAACGTGTCCTTTCTATTTTTACTGGAGAGCAGAAGGAGAAGACAGGTCACCACTGTCCCTCCACTTCTCACGTCTTAGGGTATCACTGGTTTCAGCCTTGCAGGGACCCAGGTTCCTGGATGCAAGCAAAGCAGGGACCCCTCCGCAGAACCTGGGGCCAGCACTGGTCCGAGAGCCACGGGAACTGGGAACCTTCACACAGCGCATGATTCAGTCAGTTGGGAAAATAATTAAGTGCTAACTTGTCATTTTTTTAATGAAGTTCTGGAGTTAGAGATTTATAATTGCTAATGAGCCAGGCTAATAATTAGTTGCTTTATAATAAGGGTGATGATCACTCAGACAGAGGCAGAGAGAGCCCAGCTCTGGCCTAATTTTTCTCCTGTAATTATGTGACATGCCCAACTGCCTGGAACTCCTCTTATCCTTCCGTCCTTCTGCTCCAGAGCATGCCAAGCTTTCCTGGCTCTGTCCGCACTTCCACCGCCCTCCAGCCCCTCGACCCAGAGTGCCCAGCGCCCCTGCCAGGGAGCCGTTTTCCATTGCCTGCTGCCCCTGCTGTCCTTGCGACCCGAGTCCGTCCACCCTTGCTCAGGAGCAGGGTGGGCTGAGGGCTGAGGCTGAGCTGGGCTGGCAGCCAAGCAAAGAGGGTTGGGATTGAGAAGACACTTGTCTCTGGGCTTCTCCCAGCCCCACGCCCTCCACCTTGGAGAGAAGGTGGAAACTCCTGTGCTCCCCCAGGGTGGCTTAGAGCCAGAGACAGGCTGGCAGTAGGACGGTTCCTGGAGCAGCCAGAGAGGGGTCTTGGAAATGCCATGAGTTATACCGCTCCAGGTAATGGAGCAGAGCAGTTGCCAGGGGGAGAAAACCAGCTCAGAGAAGAGGCTGCCCGCTCTCCATCCTTCAGGATTCTACCGAGCTTCTTGAAGATGGAGTGGAAACAGCCCTGGATGAGATGCCGGAAACATCATTCAGAGCCCATGTCCGCCACTACGTGGCTGAGTGACCTGGACACGCCTCCCGACATCTGGGGCCCAAGTTTGCCTGAGTGTGAAGTGACGGAGCTGGACCAGGAAGACTAAGGTTTTTAGCATGGAGCCTTTAGGGTTTGGGGGCCTCTGAGACACGGGCATGGCTTTAAGAAGAATTCTGGAGGAGACAAGAACATCCCCCCACAGTGTCAAAACCTCCGGCAGCCTTTGGGACACGGGGGCTCACAGGAAGGAGGGTCCCAGAGAAGCCAGTGAGGGAGCTGATGGAGACAGACACAGGAGGCCCCTCTCTCGCTGTTTGTTCGTGGCCCTGGACTTGAGAGAAGGATATGTACACTGCTTGAGGATGGACCAGATCTCCGAGCAGCCTGAGTCTTCAACCTCAGGGGCTTGGCGTTGATTTTGAATCAGGCAGGTAAACCATAACCTGGAGAGTTCCTCCTTCTTCCATGGTGGGAGTGAGTATCGCTCCACCCCCACCCCCTCCCCCTGCAGCCCCCAAGGCTAGGGGGCTCTCTGTGACATGTCTGGGGACTAGTAAGAAAGCAGACACTGTGCACAAACCACCGAAGATGCACCCACCTGCTGTGGGCTTGTGTCCCGGGGCCCATGATGGAATTCGGGGGGTCTATGAACTCGAGTGGGAAAAAATGCATCCTTATTTTCATTAACCTTAAATAAAGTGGGTCATTTCCTTGAACAATGAACATAGGCAACAAATCACAGAAATATTAGCAGCTCTTGAGACGTTTGCACTGACGGAAAACAGACATTTTCATATCATGTTACAGCGGTGGCAGATAACTCAAAATCCTTTGACGCTCATCACTGCTTTGAACTTATGGTACTTATTAGACGTGCAGCTAGATCCTGTTTTTGAACATGTTAATAAAAGAGCACGTGAATTACCATATATTCATTTTTAAACTACAAATTGCTACTGAGACATCTTTTTTTAGTATTTTCATACCCGTGTTTCCATATAATTGCGTTCCTTCATAATTCTGTGTGCTTTGTTCTCTCTCCTCGCTCTCCCCACGCCACATTCAGAACCCACCCTCTCCTTCCTCCATCCCTTTGCAACACGGGACGGGTTGGAAAATCGTTATCGATAGAAAGTATCATCCTTATGCTGGAGTCTTGACACAGAGGAGGCCAGAACTTCAGGAGGGAGCGAAGGTGTTAGTATGACCCAGGGACTGGGAAGGAGAAGCCATGAGGGAGAAGGCTGGGCTGAGAGTACTGGACCTGCTGGCTCCCTGCTGGTTGGGGCGATGGCTACACGGGGTGCCCAAAGGTCTGAGTGGACACTGCACTGAAGCAGAGCTCACACTCCTGGTTCTGTCACATTTTGGATCCTGTGCAGCTGAGATTACATTGCTGGAACCAGAAGAAGGAAAGACACGGAGTTCCAGGTATGCCCGGCTGTAGGGTTTGGGGTAGGCTGTGCTGTGCCCCACCTCAATTAACAACGGTTGCTGGTTCTTCCTGTGTGGCGGCCAGGGTTGCAGAGAGAGCCACTCATGGGCCCTACTGGACAAGACGTCTTGGTGCTGACTCTCCTCCCACTTCCTTCCAAGGTAACGAGCGTGTTCCAGGAATGTACTCTGGTTCATTCGTTCAGCAGCTATACTGAGACTCTACTAACCCTGTACCGTGGCACGGCATAGTCCTTGCTCTCGTGAGCTCAGGACACAGCTGGGAGACACCCATTGGGCAAATCGTATGCCGATAATTCATGACAGGTAACTGATAAATAGCAATGACAAATGATTGATGTTCAGGCCAGTGGGTGACTCTGATAGAGCACTTCATGTCCTGTGGAGCCCGCCTCTCAGAGGGGTGCCGTAGACTGCCACTGCTATGGCTTGGGCGTTTCTGATTTTCCATTTTGCAGCAAACTTAAAATTTAAGGTTAGATTCCCTGGACCTACACTGGTTGCCAGACACCCTGGATTTTTTAGAACAGCTCTGGTTTCAAGAATTCTATTCCTTTGTGCACATAAACCACTGAAATGCCAATATTTCAGAAACCAAACAATGTCTCTTAGATTGCCATCTCCCCATTTTGCTCACACACAAAGCCTCTCAGGCTGCAGGTTCTGATCTGGGGTTTGGAAAATGTTATCCTTGGGGTAGTAAATACGGCTCATCCACCCTTGCCTCCTCCTCCCCACCTCCCACCGCCCCTCCTGGTTCAACCCTCCCGTCTGTCACAGACAGCGGGATCGCAGGAAATGAGAAGCCATTTGGAAATTAGAGTAAGCAAAGCAGAATGAGGAGGTGAGGCCACCGTGCAAAGAAGTCGTATGATGCGTTCTTGAGCCAAATGGGCAAAGAGTGTCTCTTCCCTGCCATTTGTATAGATAATTGAGCATTTTCTGTTCCCTCACCCAGGACAGTCCGTTTCGAAGACTCTTTGTGTGCCTTGAAGGGACTGAGAAAGCTGTGAGCAGATGGAGTAATTGGGCAAATTAAGTCTGAGTGTGAAACTCTTCTCCTTGGAATGGCCAGGGCTCGGCAGCCCGTGTCTTCGCTGGGGTGGGCGCAGGCAGCAATGGTTTTGCTTTTGCTTTTCAAGTAGGAACAAAGATTTCTTTCCCGGTGGCACTCGTAGACTAGACTCCCAGTCCTCTGGGAATCCTTCCTCATTCACAGTCATGGTTCGTAAGATGATGTGGAACAGCCGGCATTTGGAACACGAACCCTGTGCCTGGCCCCCAGGAAAGCGTTTTCTGTGGGTTACCTCATCTAACCCTAACAGCCCTGAGAAGCACGGACCAGGTTTGTAAGGGGAAACTGAGAATTAAAGGGAGTCAATAGCACACAGCAGGTGAGCCCTGGGGCTAAGATTTGAATCTCGAAGTCTGGCGCCAGCCCTCACTCTTAGACACCGCACTGCGCTGTTGGGGGAGGGCCGCCCCTCCCCAATTCAGTAACAGCGAGGCCAAGGAAAGGCTTTTGGAAGACATAGACTTCCAGGCAGACTTTTAGAAAGAGAATAGTGTAGCCTGGCAAAGGCCTACTGGGAAAAGAGAGGAAACTGACACCTGTGTGTGTCTCACACGGGCCTGGTGTTGTGCCAGAGGCTTTACCTACGCTTTTTTTAAATTCTGAAGATGATCACATGAGTTAGGTATAATGATTCCCATTTTATGGATGAGAAAAATGAGGCTATACAATAACCGAAGAACCAGCCTCTGGACACTAACCTCCATATTCTATTCATTCCTTCATTTAGCAAGCCAGTAAGGTGGGGGCAGTCAGGAGGTTGGTAGGGAACAATTGGCAGAAGCATCAAAAATCAGATTAAGAGTTGGCTCCCAAATGCCTCCTCCAGGAAGCCCACAAAGATTGGTATCCGCTTTGGTTTAATACCATCTGAGAGCCTGGGGCCTAGCAGATCCTTTAACAAACACTTGTTGAATGAAACTTGTTCAAAGGTGGTTGAATGAATACACACCTATTTTAACATCACCTTAGAAAGAGCAGGCGGTTCTCTCTTGATTGGGGTCAGCCTGCCCATCTCTTTGGCCCTGGTTCTGTCCTTGTCTCCTCCAGCCTGTCTCTTATCTATCACTCTGGCTCTTCTTACCTTCCCTCATTAAGAGCTGGAGGGAAATACGTGACTCTGATTCTCCAAGCTGCCTCCTCACCGCTGTTGAGCTTTGGAGCACAGCATTTAAATCCTGTTAAATAACCTGTTTTCATGGGCAATCACAGCCAGGGTAGTAAATTCCCCACACGCTCACTCTTTAGACAAAACCGACATCCCAGGTCCACAGAAAATTGGCCATTGTCCTTTAATGGTGGAATTGAACAGAGCAAATGGTTGCACTTTAAAAGGAAGTTGTTCCCTTTCAGACAAAAAGTTCAGCCTACTGCTCTGGAAATTTCCAGTTCACGGCCCATTTCTCTCCAGGTATAAAGGAGAAAATAAATACCCTTGCAAGGCGAGTGATTAATTTCAGCCAGCATGTTCGAGGTCCTGCTGATGGCTGGCTCTTGGGCTCTTAATTGGTGGCCCTGGCCAGGTAGGGGGTCCCATCTCTGGGATTTCAAACTGGCAACTTCTTGGCTTCCACGTGACTTTGAGGCACAGAAGGAAGATACCTCATCTCATGTTCCAGAAGATGGAGAGGCAGGTGGGGGGGAGAGGCTGGTGGGCAATCACTCACTCTTTCCTGAAACTTGGTGGCTTTGACCCTGGCTTCTGTAGGATCACCTCCCCCACCACTTGCATGCCTTTATTAGGCACCACTGTGTGTATGGCTCCACATTAAAGGGACTACAGAGGGATGCTAGGAGGTCTGAGTGTGCACGCACTGGTGACATTTGCAGCATCAGTTGTTGTTTCTGAGTGTGACTCAGAAGATGTCCAGATTGCCAGGTCACTAGTGGATGGTCCAGGTCTTAGGCCACTAGCTTTTGGTATAGCCAGCGGCCCCCAGAAATGGCGTCTCCTCCCTCATTTGCCGGGAACCAATTACATCTTGTGAGTCACCTATTGCTGTGCAACGAATAACCCAAACTCGGGGGCTTCAACAACAACCATTTATGCAGTCTCGATTCTGCAGGTTGCCAATTTAGGATGGACTGGGGCTTCTACTGATACAGACCAGGCTTCTCCGAGCTCAGCAGCTCAGCTGGGTGAGCCGGGAGCAGGCTGGTCCAGAGTGGCCTCAGCGAGGCCAGCTGGAGTGACTGGGGCCACTCCACGTTGAGTCTTCTCTTCCATGGGCTAATTCAGGCCTGTCCACAGGGGGCTCAGGGTCCAGAGAGCGAGAGCAGAAGCATCACGGTCTTAGATCTGAACATTGTCACTTCTGCCACATTCAGTTGGCCAAAGCAAGACACAAGGAAGTTCAGTTTCAAAGGGTGGTGTAGTTGGTTGAATGGTGTCCCTCCAAAAACCATGCCCACCTGGAACTTCAGAATGTGACTTTATTTGGAAATAGGGTCTTTGCAGATGTAGCTAAGTTAAGATTCTCCAGATAAGATCATCCTGGATTTAGGGTGGGCCCTAAACCCAATGATTGGTGTCCTTATCAGAAGAGGAGACGTCCTAGGGACAGAGACACACAGTGGGAAAGACAGGTTAAGATGGAGGCAGAGATGGGAGAGATGTCGCTACAAACCAAGGAATGCCAGGGATCCACGGCCCCCGCCAGAAGCTGGAAGAGAGGTGTGGAATGGATTCCCCCCAGAGCCTTTGGAGGGAACACGACCCTGCTGACTCCTTGCCTTTGGACTTGTCGCCTCCAGAACCGTGGGAGAAGAAATTTTGCTGTTTAAGCCGCCCGGTTTATGGTAATTTGTTACAGCAGCCCTGGGAAACCAACACGGGTGGGAGACAGACATCTTTTGATGGGAGAAGCTGCAAAGTCACGTTGCGAAGGGTGAGAACACAGGAAGGCGGGGAGAAACGGAGCCGCGTCTGCAATCTCGCACCTCGGCTTAGCAGTCCACACTCCGCTCCTGGCAAGTACCTAAAACCCAAGGAACAGCCACAGGACGCCAGACGCCAGACATTCGCTCCACCAGGCGGGTGTTTTTCTGCCCCAGGATCCAGAGGGAGTGCGTCTCTGAGCGCTGACGCCCTTACAGCTGCCAACTCTCCACCACATCCAGCTCCGAGTAGCCTCCCTCTCAGAAGGGGCTGAGGAAGGCAGGCAGCCAGCAGATGGAGGCCGTTGGCATGCCGGGTACCGCGCTGTGCCTCTGGGCATCTTCACTGCCTCAGGTCAAAGCAGCCTGAGATGAGTGGACCAGACCCCGTCCCCAGACCCAAGTCCGTCCCCGTGCACAGGAAGGAGGTTTTGGATCCACTCCCACGTCCTGCTGGGAAGGAGGTTTGACAGAATCTCGTTCTCATCGCACAGGCCCCTCAGAAAGAGGCTTGTTCTCCTGGGAGTTCCGACTGTAGCTCAGTGGAGTTCTCTCACACGCTCTCTAAACGCCCATTGGCGTCCATGCTTGGCGCGGGGCAGAGGGGGCTAGACGGCTGACATGCCTTTGAGAGCTAGCCCCGTCACTGAGGCTGCTGAGACGAACTGGGGTACAGGCACCGTCAGGCAACGGGGGACTGGTCCCTTGGTGGTCACCACGGAGCTTCTGACAGACTGCTCAGGGCCCCTGCATGGCCCGCGTCTAGGCTCCCTCCTACCCTTCCTCCTTCCAAGCTCCTGGAAAGTTGCTCTGAGTCAGGCGTGGGTTTCAGCGTTGGAGTGATGAACGGGGTAGGCGAGAAGCCCGCGTCGGTAGCTTTCACACCAGCAGGGGAAATGGATAAGTAACCAACCAGAACTGAACCTCATTACAGCTGGTGAAGGCCAAAAGAAGGAAGGATGTGCTGAAGGAGAGCGTGACTGGGGCAGGAGGAGTGTGTGTGGGGGGATGGTAACTGAGCTGAGACCTGAGGAACGGGGGTGCACTGGGTTAAATAATGTCCCCCAAATTCGTGTTCATCCTGGAAGCTGAGAATATGAGCTCATTTGGAAATAGGGTCATTGCAGATGCAACCAGATAAGATGAGGTCATACTGGAGTAGGGTGAACCCACATCCAATATAATTGGTGTCCCTTGTAAAAGGAGAGAACACAGCCATGTGCAGAGGCAAGACAACCTTGTGATGATGGAAGCAGAGATTGGGGTAATGTAGACACAAGCCAAAGGATGCCAAGGATTGCCAGCAACCACCAGAGGCTGGAAGAGGCCAGGGAGAATCCTCCCCAAGAGACTTCAGAGAGAGCGCAGCCCTGCCGACACCTTAATCTCAGGCTTCTGACCTCCAGAACTGCGGGAGGATCCATTTCTGTTGTCGTAAGGCACCCAGTTTGTGGTATATTGTTACAGCAGCCACAGCAAACTAATACCACAGGCAAGAACATTCCAGGCAGAGAGTGGAGACAGAGCAGACGTCTTTGGAAGAAAGCAGAAAGGAAGCCGGGAGGCAAGCCCGGGAGCAGTGGAGATGGTCCACGGATGCGGTTGGCGCCTGGCCGCAGGGTCTGTGGGCCATGGCAATGATTAGCATTTAGTTCTAAGAACAACGTGGAGTCATTGAAGGATTTTAAAAGAAGGAAGAAGTATGATTCGAAGTTCTTTTTTAAAAGATCACATCAGCTGCTCTGTGAAGGGTACATTTGAAAGAGGCGAGAATGGAGGCAGCCACTTTGGAAAACAGGCTGTCAGTTCCTCAAATGATTAAACACGGAGTCACCATGTGGCCCAGCAATTTTCTACCCGAGAGAAGTGAAAACATGTCCACACAGACACTTGTCCATAAACGTCTATAGAAGCATCATTCACAATTGAGGCAGGTGGAAGCAGCCCAAGTGTCCGGCGACAGATGAATGGATAAACAAGAGGTGGTATCTCCATACAGTGGAGATTATTCAGCCTTAAAAAACAAAGTTCTCATATGTGCTACAACGTGGATGAATCTTGAAAACATATTAAGTGAAAGAGACCAGACAAAAAAGGCCACGTGTTGTATGACTCCACTTGTATGAAGTTTCTAGAATGGGCAAATGCGTAGACACAGAAAGCAGAATAGAGGTTTCCAGGGCCTGGGGGAGGGGAGAATGGAGAGTTACTCCCTAAAGTTACAGAATTTGTTTGGGAGGATGAAAGAGTTCTGAAAATAGGTGGTGATGGTTGTTGCACATTGTGAGTGCACTTAATGCCACTGAATTGTACACTGAAAAATGATTAAAATGGTAAAATTTTGTGGTATGTATATTTTACCACAGTAAAAATAAATTTTAAAAAGTGGACGAGGAGTGACAACACGGAGGCGCTGAGTACAGGCCACCGTTTGAGAAGGATGTGATGAAAGGAAGCCGAGAAGGAGAGCAGACACATCTGGGAGGAAAGGAGTCAGGAGAGGATCCCAAGGAGCGTGAACACAGACAGACAGACAGAGAGACAGACAGAGTCCTTAGAGTGGGAGAGAAGGGAAGGAGCAGCTACAAGTCCACAGATGGGGGATCCAGAGCTGGGGTGGGGGGTCGTCTTTGATGGGGACCGAGGGGTCCATAGGGTGGCTATGGATCTGGGGCAGGAAAATGACCAAGTGACTCTGAGATGCGTCCTATGTACTCAGTGCATGGAGGCAAAGTCATCAGCTAAGACTGAAGATGGGGAAGGAGTGGCAGGTTAAGGGAGAAAGCTGGCATGACCATGACGATGCCACGAGAAGGCCAGACCCCTTAGGAGGGGAGGTCATTCCTGCCCAGAGTCACCTTCATTGTTTGCATATTTTATTCAAGGGTGTTGAGATGGGAACAGGCTTATGCATCTCAAAGAGGGGACGGCTTCCACACCTGGAAACACGGAGGGAACCCCTTTCCTTCCTAACTCAGAGAAGACCTGCCGGGAGCCCTCCAGGCTTCCCCAGCCCACATCCACGGAGACTGTGCTCCAGCCGGCTGGGACGGACCTGCATTTTCCATCCACTTGGACTCTTGTTTTCACTGTTGGGCCACTGTTTCCTTTTCCAAGCTGGACACTCCCGAGGGCACGGATTTGGTCTCCTTCCTCCAGATGTGCTGGCAGAGGCAAGGGCAGGCCTAGGCCTCCATCCGGGCATCATCACTGCGGGGACTTCCAGCCCCTTAGGCCGCCCACTTTGCTCCCCAGGTCTTCTTTCCCCCACTGGCAGTATCCTCCACGCCTCTCTCCCCCGACTTCCCGCAGACGCCCTCCCGTGGTGCTTTAATCCTTTGGGCACAATTGTTAGAATTCCAGAAACGTCTCCTTTCATAGTAGCCGGGTCAGCCTCCTCATTCAGGACCCCACTGAGAGCGGGCCGCCCACCACCTCCCAGCACATACCCCTCAGCCAGCTCTGCTCTAAACCAGGCTTCCTCAGCCTCGCACTGTGGACATTTGGGGCCGGGTCATTCTTTGTTGTGGGGCTGCCCTGTGTACCGTAGGATGTTTAACAGCACCCTGACCTCTACGCATCTGATGCCAGGAAGGGGGTGGTTGACCAGATGCTGGGGGATCTGCGCCTTGAAGGACTCAGTTGACCCCAGGTCTCTTGCATCCTGTTTTCCCGGGTTAGATCCAGCCAGTGGTCCTCAAGCTCTGAAGCTGTAGCTCTCAACCCTGGATGCTACATTTTAATCACTGTTTAAAAATGTTGATGCCCGAAGCCCAGCCTGGACACCGATGTCCTTGGTCTGTGCCTGTGGCCAGGCTGGGGCACTGTTTATAGCCCCCATGAGACCCTCCGTGCAGCCACCGCTCTGCAGTGGGTCAGGATACCTGCGGGCATGGTTTTAGAATCAGGCTCCTGCCCCCCAGAGATTCTGCTTCTGGACAGCTAGGGTGGGGCCTGGGAATCTCTCACAAAGCAGACCACAAGGGGGTCCTGATATAGGTGGCAGGGAAACGTGATATTCAGGGTACCGCGTTGCGGACTCTGCCCTTCACTTCATGGGGCTCGGTGACCCCAGACCCACAGCACACTCTCTGGGTGTGGTCGGAAGTCTGGGACCCCTGTGCCAGTGTGGGTCAGGGTGACGTGCACAGGAAGAAGCCAACGTCAGGATGGGGGCCCACACCTGCTCTAGCAGACGTGCGAGAGCCCAGCCTGCAGCGGCCGGGAAGGCCAAGGAATGAGCAGGTGGGAGCTGGGCTGAGATCGGGTACATGAGCTGGGGGCCGTCTCTGCTCCAGGCCACTTTCTTCCCTCTCTTGCCCCCAGCCCCATCAGGGCCACCCAGGGATTCTGTCCTGAATCGCTCTGAGGAGGAGAGAGGGGGCGCTGGGCCAGGAGGCCAGAGAGGTGGGGGCCTGAGTCCAAACCCTCCCTCCCCCCATCTGCCCAGGTTAAGGACCTGTCGAAACTGGGAGATGCCAGACTGACTCTTGGGAGCCTGGGCTCCTCCCCTGGGTCCCACAGAGAAGGTGAGGAGGAGTCAGGGCTGAGGGTGAGGTGGGTGTCCTGGGAGATCCTGGGGGCAGCCCAGGACGGCGTGTCCTGGCAGCCCCATCACCTCGAAGCATCCAGACTTTCACGTCAGATTGAAGTAGGCAGGGGCCCTACCTGGGCAGGCACCAGAGCAATGACTGAGTCCACTTCAGATCATTTTTGCGCCTGCCCTGTCACCCGGGCCCTGGCTGTGTGATTCATGATGCAGGCTCCATGAGTTGAGGAGTTGAAAGAAAGATTTCTTGGACTCTCAAGGTCTGGCAGTAGTGCTCTTTTATTCAGAGAATAGCACGGGGACAGGGCCCATGGGCAGTGAGAGCTGCGGTGTGTTGAGGGTTAGAGCTAAATTTATAAGGCACAGGTATGTGAGTTATTTCTTTACAAGACAAAGGAAAGATCATGAAAAAAGTCATTGAAGTGGTCGCAGTGTAGGTGGGGTCTGGTTATTGGGTGGTCCTATAACTTTGGAAAGGGATCAGGTCAGCCGGAGGATGATGTAGACCCGTATTAGGGCAGGACGCCTTGGGCTTTGCTCCCTGGGGCAGCCTTGATCCTCAACAATTCAGTTGTGGCTGATGGCACGTGGAGGGAGCCGATCCGGAAGCCGCCATCCATCCACACTGCTCTGGGGCAGCTGTCCCCCTTCCAGGCTCTTTCCTTGACCCAGAGGCCAGTCCTGGGGCCAGGACGGTGACCAGAAAGCAAGGCCACCTGGCCTCTTAGAGCCATGACAACAGGAAGAGCCGTCTAAACGTCAGCAGAAACTCCTGGCTTTCAGGTGAGGATACTGAGGCCCGGAGCTAGTCTTAGGGAATCTGGAGCAAGGACCCAGCCTCTGACCCCAACACCGGAGTGCTGCCTGTGTGCTCAAGCTCCATCCTCCCCTCAGAGAGAGGACACAGTCCTAGCCAAGCCTGGGCTTCGGGCTATACTACTGGGATTTGAATCCAGGCTCTGCTACAGACCAGCTGTGTGACTCTGGGCATGTGTCTCAACCTCTCTGTGCTTCAAGTGTCCTCATCTGTAAATGTGGATAATAATAGCACCTACCTCTTTGCGTCACTGTGGGGATTAAATCTGGCAATTTAATTTATTTAATGAATACTCATATTAATGTGTGCCCCATGCCAGACACCCTTCTAAGTACTTTAGAAAAATTAAGCCATTTATGGTGACCCCGATGCCGTAGGTCCTGCATTTTGTACATAAGGAAACTGAGTCACAGAGGGATTAAAGTTATACAGCTATAAGTGGTGGAGTTGAAATGCAGACCTAGGGTCTGGCTCAGGGTCCACACCCTTAACTTACACTCCACGTGGACTCCCGATACGGACGCCAGAAGCCAGCGGGCTCTTCACTGTTTACCGTGTCAGTTCTCTTTATCGGTGGGCCTGGGTCGCGGAGTTGTGGCTGATGGTGGCTCTGACCTGCTGTCGTTACCTGGTGGGTGGGGCAGCCTCCATCCCTGGGCCTTCCTCATGCTCTTTCTCCCCGACTCTTGAGAAAGCAGCTGAGGCTCTGGAAACGTCTGCTGCTGTCCGCCCTGGGTGCTGCCAGCGAGGTGGCGGGCCCTCCTCTCCTGCTCCCTAAGTGAAGAGACCCTGCTTGGTTCACCTGGGCACTGAGCACAGACACTGGACAGGGGCTGCTCTTGTCCTCCGGGGCCCCTCCCCTCCCTGCAGCCCCCACCCCCATCTTCCCTAAAGGCAAGGGGGGTGGTTTGCAAAAACACCCTCAATGCAGCAGAAGAGCATAACTGTAAAATGCTTAAGAAAAAGGAAGCAAAACATAGGCAGCATCACGAAAATAAGCGGCAGGAGATTGCGTTCCGGGGGCTGGGGCAGAGCTGGGTGGGTACCGCATGTGGAGGGAGAGGGGCTGACTGGGAGGGTCTTGGTGGGGGAACCAGGAGGCCTGTTCCTCGGGCTGAGCCATGTTTGTGCCCCTCCTTTCCTGTGGGGGTGGAAAGATGGGGGAGGTTGGGGTGACCTCTGCTGATGAGGGGGTCACAGGAAAGGGAGAAGCCACACGATTCAACCCTGGCGACCCAGCTTCAGAGAAGGATCCAGGAAGCTAAAACTCTTTCTTCCATCCTCCATCTCTCTCTCTCTTCCTCTCTACTTTTCTCCTTTTCTCTCTCTCCATTTCTCTCTCTTTCTCTCCCCTCCCTCCCTTTCTGCTCCTCCTCTTAATTACCTTGTTCTGGGAAACCCTCTAAGCATCCTGACCCTTGGAGTCCTCAAGGAGCAGTAATAGCAGAGACAGCCCAGTGCCCCCCGGGCAGGCCACTCTGCCCTGCTCCTCCAGTTCCCAGCCGGCAAAAATACTTTTTTCTCCTGGAAAGGAAGGTGAGCCTGCCACTTTATGCTCTCAGCAGGCACTGCTCTGGCTGCCTTCTGGGCCTGAACTGGCTTGGAGGAGCCGTGAGCATCAGAACAAAAGTTAACCTGAGTTCAAGGGACAGGACACTGGCGGAGACCCCAGGGAAACTGAGAGCTCTCTCTGGCTTCATGACTGGGCTGCCTGCGCGGTCGCACCTGGCCCCTACTCCAATGGGCTTTGACAAATTGAAATGGCAAGCAATAGGATATATTGGAGTATATGAGGAAGCCATTTGGTATAAACCTAATTCGGCCTGACTTTGATTTTTCCAAAAGGGCCTGACTGTGGCTATTGAGCACGCATTGTATATCTGCTTTAAAACATTTCTTATGGCAAGAACAAATGGTCTTAAGATAAAGGTGCAACTTCCCCCCACAGTGGCATTTCCTTAGGGATAAGCATCTTTCCTCAGGCTAGGAACTGATTGCTGCACTCACCTTTGACCACTCAGCTCACCTGTGACCACCCAGCTCGAGACAGCAGACCTGCCACCCTGCTGTGTTCACCGAGACAGCAGACCTACCTGCTGTTTCCATCAATCGCTGTGCCAACAGAGCAGTCTTGCGACTATTGTAAAAGGGACATTTCAATCCTATGTGAAACATCCTGTGTGGGGGGATATAACCACTCTGTGCACCCCACTTCTTTGGTGCCCTTTCTTCCTTTGGGAAGAAAGGCCCCGGGCCATGGTCCTCAGATTTCGGCTCACAATAAACTCTCCCAAATTTTCATTTATAGATTGGTTATGGATTATTTTCGTTGACAGCCTTCATTTGGTTTAACGCTCTGCTATCGCCGTCTTGAAATTTTTCATCATTTTTTGCAAGATGTCTTGAATTTTCTTTTGTCGTTACTTCCCCTCCCCCCACACAAGTTACGGAGCCCGTCCTGCTGGGGGTGTCAGGGTCCCACAGGCCGAGGCGCTGAAGGCAATGGTGTCCCTCATCCTCCCTCGTAGGCCATCAGCTTTTACAGCAGGGTCTCTCAACTGCAGCACTGTTGACATGGGGGGCTGGATCATTCTCGGTGGGGGCCCCTCCTGCGCGCTGTAGGATGTTTAGCAGCATCCCTGGCCTCTGCCCACTTGACTCCAGAAGCACCTCTCCTTCTAGGATGTGACAACCGACAATGTCTCCAGACATTTGCAGATGTCCCCCGGGGGAGGCAGAATTGCCCCAGGTTTTACGGGCTCTAGCTTTGGGGTCCCTACTGGGAGAGGAGCTGGGAAGTGAGCCTCCTTCTAGATGAACAGAGAAAATTCCTTAAAGGGCCTTGTCCCTGATTCCCTCTGACATCACTGTAATAAGGAAATAGCTGAGGAAAAAGGGCATATCTTCTGGACCAAGAGAAGAACCTACCAAATTTCTGGAGACCTCAAGGAATATTCCAGAAGGTTGGGGAAGAGGTGGATAGGCAGTTCCCAGAGATCTGGAATCCCTTATGGAGCCAAGTCCGGCTCTTCTCCTCCTGTCCTCAGCTCTGAGCATGGCTTCCTCCTGGGGCTCCTGCATCAAGGTGGCAGACCAGGCTTCAGGGTCAGAAGCCACAGGTTTAAACTCCACCCACCAGCTGTGTGACCTTGAACCAGTTTCATAACCTCTTTGAGCCTGTTTTCTCATCTACAAAATAAAGCTAATAATACCTGGGGAGTTCTGAGATCAGAGAAATCATGTGTAAGCCCTTGGCACAGTGCTCAATATCTGCCCACTATTATGTTTTTTTCCTAACCGACTATGAGCAAATCCCTGACCCCCTGGAGTCTTCATTTATCCTCACCCGAGGCCACAGGAAGAACAGCGGACTCACTCAAGGGAGCAGAGAGAGCTGGGAGGGAAGATTGTGTGTGAAGAGCGGAGAGTTTGGTAGAGGCACGTCTGAGAGGAGGACCTTTCCACGCTTTCGTGAGTAATTAAAAACGGTGTTTGGTCTCCCGTGGTCCCGCGGTGACAGAGCTGTCACAACGTCAGCTTCAAAGGTGTCGGCCTTCCCGGATGTCTGCTCCCGACTCTCCGCTTTGGAGCACCGAAATCCCCATGGAGGGGCCGCGGCGGCTGCGGGCGAGGCCGGGCCCACTCTCCTTGAAAGAGAGCAAATCCTCTCCCAGAAATTTGATTTAAATTGTGATTGTTCTTATTCGTCTTGAAATTCATTTGAGGCCGTAAATCCACTCATCCTGCCTCCCTCTCTTCATTCTATGAGGATTGAAGTGATGGAAAAAATCACTCTTCTGTATCTAGGTGAAAAGAGTCGGGTTGGAGTTTGGGCAAGAGTTGGCTCATGCAAGGAGGGCCCTGGAAACCGTGTGTTAAGAGCCCAGCTTGGCTTTGAAGTTCTCTTATGGGCTCAGCATCTCCCTTCAGGTACTGCTGGGAATCTAAAGAAAGCATATTTCTGCCCTCCAGGAGCTTACTATCTCAAGTTTTTAGGGAATGGATGCTGACCAGTTCTCCAGCTCCACATAGAGCAAAGCAGGAGAGAATCTTCCAGAGAGAAAGGAGTTGGACAGAAGAAGCCTTGTTCCTACAAATTTTAGAGGCAGCAGAGTCCGGCCTGAAATGTCCTTCCCCACACCCACCCACTCCTTTATTTGCAAGAATAACTCCTCTTTATTCTTCAAAACCCTGAGGGAGTGCCACCTCCTCTGGAAAGCCTTCCAGGAATACCCCCATGCATGAGTTAATCTCCCCCCTGTACTGCATTTACTTACCGGTGCTTTTTATGTCTGTCTCCCTATTCCTATGTTCAGTGAGTTCCTAAGGACAAGGATTTTTGTCTTGCTTACACCTTTGACCTTTCTCTGGAATTGAACTTGGCTATAGAGCCACTTGGAGATGGGGACTTTGGCTTCTGGGGGTCCCTGCATCCTCTCGGAGTTTCAGAATTGCTCTTTCTCCACATGGCCATTTAGTGAGGAAAGTGAAAACTTAAATTCCCGAGCTTAATATGCAAACTGAGGTTTTTCTTAGTGGTTAATGATCAAAGGGCTGCGCAGCCTCCCTCGGCACAGGAGTGGGAGGGATCTGTAGCTCCCAGGCTTCCTAAATGGCTTTAAACCTTGCTGTCACCCGGGCCTCCATAATTAAATTTTACACTTTAATCTGAATGGAATCTCTCTGAAGCGCGTCCTCTGAGCCCTCCAGGGCTCATTCAGTGAAGTCCCAGTTAGGATGCAGTCGCTGCAGAAAATGGAAATTGAATGGCTGCCACCTGCAGGCTGGGCATTGAAAGTGGCCATATGCTAGTGAGGGAGCCCCTTCGACCTTGAGGGGCGTCGTGGGAACACCCTGTGTCTTGTCAGTGGGCTGTCACTTCTCATGGGCTTTCACTGGATCGGCCCCCATATTGCCAGGACCACGTGCAACTCTGCCAGCAGGACTGTCATACCTGGTTCAGACTGATTGGCTGACTCAGCACACTCCAACAGAGTGAGTGGGAGCCGGTGAGCTGTCACTCAGGGTCTAAATGTATTGACTATGTTGAGTCCGCTGAGTGGAGCTGTCCAAGGTACCCATCATGATTAAACTAACTCTACCTATGCTTGTGTTGTTGAAACTCATAATTCTAGAACTATCTTTGTTTCTACCCTCATCCCACAACTCCTCCTTTGAAATTTAGAAGAGTGAAAGTCTCAGTCCCAGGAAGGGAGACACTGAATTTGCTTTTGGGCTGTTCTTCAAGGAGACATAGACGGTTATGCCTTCCTTAAGAAGGGCTTACTTTGTAAGCTCTGTCAGGGAAGGAGTAGAAAGAAATATGATTTGTTGAGCACCAATCAGGACTTCTCAGACTTTCACATACAAATGAGTCACCTGGGCGCCTTGTTAGATGTAGCTCCTGAATCAGTAGGGGCAGGGCGAGGTCCTGCATTTCTAGCAAGCTCCTTGGTAAAGTGCCATACTGGAGAAGCAAGGGTCTATGAACATCATCTTGTCCCACCCTCACTGCAAACCTATCAGGATGGAATGGAGACTAGCACTTGTTATGTGCCAAGTAGCATGATCCACTGTGTCAGTGGGCCCGCTCGGAAGATTCAGTGGGCAAACTGGAACCAGTTGGGCACTTCACAGAATAAAATTTAGTGTCTATTGCCTCTTAGCAAATAAGGAAACAGAGGCCTGCAGAGGTTAAGGGGAGGGAAGCCCAGGGGAAGAGAAGAATGTGGCCTCAGAAGGCACGGAGACTTTCAGTAGTTCTGTGTGAGGAGGATGGGCCATTTTGTGTGATTCTCCCCAAGTCTGGAACTGGAGTATTATGGGTGCCCTCTGATCCCTGGGTGTTGGGGAAGATGTGTTGCTACAGAGTCTGTGTAGGCTTTGAGGCTGGAGGTGGTGGGGCACACTCTTGCCCCTGTGGATAAATTTGGGCCTTATCCTTAACCCAAAATTCAGTGCCCAGAAGGAAAATTTCAGGGAGGTGGTTCACATTCAGATTCCAAGAGTGTGGAAGGTGCCTGGAGATCTGCATTTCAGGCAAAGCAACTTGATTGTGTGGCTCAGGTGACCAAGATGGAGGTGGTACATGGATCTCTCTTAGGGAAACCCTGCCATACACGTCCAGGTTAAGAGAGATGGATATCCAATGCAGCCACATGTACCAAAGAGAACCCAGAAACCCTGATTGTCAGACAGCAGAGCCTTTATTGAGTTTTTAATTAGAAATGACATCGTGCAGCTGAGACAGTCTCTCTGTCCCCCAAAACACTTGGACATCAGCTCACATTTTGGGACACAACAGAACAAAATGATCACAACCCTTTGGGTAAAGAGGAGGTAAGTTGTCTTAAGCGTCATACCATGGGGCTGACTAGATGCCTGGTCTGTAAAATCTCATTTATTCCTCTATTAACCCAAATAGCTAGACATTATTATTCTTCCCATTTTAGAGCTGAGAGAATGCCGACTCAGCGAGGTTCATCAACTTGTTCAAAGTTTCATGTGTATGATGCATGGAAATCCATCTAACCCATGTGCTTTCCATCAGGTCTCTTCGCCTCCAAAATCCCACTGTATGGACTCAGTATAAACACTTTGACCCATTTGTCCAGATGGGTTAAGTCCAGCCCCAGCAAGAACGCCCACGGCGGACAATGAGAGACTGCAATGTTCTTGACATTCATTTGTCCATTCAACAAATATTGCTACTACATACCATGCTGGGCATTGGGGGCATCTCAGCAAAGATGACGGACCCAGGCACTCCACTGACCTCCCCGATGCCACTCACTGCCTGTGCCTGTGTGAACTATGAACTCCCACATGGCACCAAGGACTTGCCCAAACACTAGGCTAAGAGACTTCACCAAACTTCACCCTGGCTTCCACCTGCACTAGTCTATGTCTCTAAAGGTGACCCCAGCTCCCGTATTGAGTTTCTCCTCAAGAAAATGCAATGCTGCCAGACTTTGTTCCCCTTTTTCATTTCTCTGTAGCCCGCTTTGTTCCTCTCTGTTCACCCTCAATGGTCATCTTTGTCTTAGTTGAAAACCCTCAATCATCTTTGTTTAGTTGGAGTTGATCTCCCATACTGCAGCCATCTGGATAAAATCTGCCTCTCTACCTTTAACAAGTGTCTTTTGCTATGTTCTTTTGACACTGACTCCTTTAAAACACAGAGACGAGATCAGAAAAGGCTCTGGGAAGAGGATATGGGTCTTGGACTCCATGCTAAGGGGGTTGGGCCTCATCCTGTGGCCAGTTAGGGAATAATTTTGCTTGTGAAGCCATGTGGAACAAGTTGACATTCTCTTAGGTGAGAATTCTGAATATTAACAAGAGCGAGCTGGTCCCCTCAGTCTTCTCTGCTCGGATTAAACACCCGCTCTGCAGCAGTTCTTGGTCTGAGCTCCTCCCCTTCCTGGTTGTCCTCTCTGGATGCCCTAGGATTGGTGAAAACCTTCATTGTTCTCTAAAATGTTCTTCTTGAATGATCCTTCTGTGTGGTAATATATGTTAAAGCTCTGATCCGTTTGACCTTTGTAAGGAAGGCAGTCTGCATCAGAAAACACGCGTATTGACTCAACTGTGAAAACTGGATGAACTTAAAAGCGGTTAAAGAGTTAACTGACCTCTAGCAGCTTTCGGGTGGGTCTACCCAGTGCCCCGTCCCTACAGTCTGGTCATGGACTCAGCTCCCTGACCACAAGATCTGAGGGATCAGTCCTGGCTCCTTATCCAAGAGGCCAGACTAAGCCATGAGAAGCCTTTGCTGGGATGTTTCATACTGAGCTGGGTGAGAGGCGCCCTCTTTCTTCTTGGGTCTCTGAAAATGAGCTAATCGTAAAGCTGCCTATGGCCATATTCCTCAGCAAGTAAATGAAGCTCATTTGCAACAGAAGACAAGAGGCCAACAGGCAAATGAGATCCTGAATTGAGAGCCAGAGAAGAGTCTTGACTAAAACAATAGCAGCTGCTTTCAACCTGAGCAACATCTGGCAGTTCTGATTCCCATTGATTTGGGGCAAACGGGGTAGAGAGGGCATGTTAACAGAGTGGACTGTGAAAACTCTTCTTTACAGAAAGAAAGGACGGTCACCTGGGAAGGAGGCACGGGGCTACCTTCTGCTGTTGCTTATAGCCGCTGTTGTCCTGGGATGGGTTAGTTTAGCAGGAAAGTGCTTGTCTAAGACAGGGAACAAACTCAGTGACTCTTTCAAAAATCTCAAGGTGGGAGAAACAAGAACCTTCTCTCAAAAGGGAGCTAAGAGGTTTGCATGAGTTAAGACACATTCTGCACGATCACGGCTTACATCTGTTTCCCTCAACCCAGACTGTCCGTGAGTCACCCAGTAAGCTTTAAAAAGAAGCCCCCTCCCTCGCCAGGCAGATTTAACTGGTTTGGGGTGGGGCCCAGACTTGAATATTTTAAAAGCTCCCCAAGAATTTGCATTTCTAACAAGTTCCAGGGTGACGCTGCTGTTCTGAGAACCACTGGCTTTAACTGTGATTGGTAAGTTGTGTTGGTTAAGAAAGTACACAGATGTCTTTATTTCTTTAAATATTGCTGCAGTTGAGTATCACTATTGACATACAGTAATTTGTAATTCTAGATGATCTTTTTTCACAGCTGTTTTAACAAAATGCTCTCATTTCCACTTTTTAACGAAGGATAACTAGAAGGTAAGGAGGTGAGCCCTGCCTGTGGGATGTCTGGCTCCTTGGCCCACCGAACCTGACTATACGACATCTCTGCTCCCCTGGGGGGTAACTTGCCTGAATTGCAGACAAAATGCTAAACAGGAAACATTTCTGAGCATTGGGATTCTGAATCACTCATTAGCGTTGAAAACACAAGCAGTCCTAAAAACAAACGTAGGGAGCATTGGCCATTTTTCAGCTGTCCAGAGCATCTGCACCCCTTCCTAAGTAGCAAGAATTCTCCATAGAGCCCCGGTGGGTGGCAGGCGACCAGCCTTCCCATTCTCCACCCCAGAAGTAGGGAGGGCACACAGGGCTGAGGTCAAGCCCCTCAACGCTCCCAGAGGGAACTTGAGCCTTGGGCACGTGATGCAGCTCCTGGCGGAAGGTAGGGAGACTTGCAGCCGCAGTGGCTGAGAGTCCTGGGGCTGAGGCGGAAAGTGGTGGTCGTGCGGCAGCAGCCCCCTGGTCATCTGGTTCTGCCTGCCCTCCTTCCATTCCTGCATATTTCCCCAGTCTGGAGCTCACCCTTCCCATCAACTCTGTGAGCCTCCTGCTTTCTTCCCAAAGCAATCTCTTTCCACAGAAGGGAGCTTGGGCTGGCTTCTGTGGCTCTCTACTGAGAACCCACGTGATGCGCCAAAAGGTTCCTAGTGGGTGATGACCACGATAGCATCATCAAAATTTCCAGATGGTCACGGCACAGGGGGAACAGAGGCAATGGGTAAAGGACTCCCTAAGGATACTCGTGATTTGTTGTTGCAGAAGAGAGCCTGCAAAAGGAGGCATAAGAGGCTGATGGAGGGAGCTGGGCCGAAGAGCAACTGACCAGTGTTGGCCATACAGGCAAGTGGTAGCCAGATAACAAGTAGACAGAAAGTGGTACCTAAGAAGCTTCTGGGCGACTGGGCCTTCCCCAAAGTGACAGCTGTGCCAGATGGAACATTCTTTTGTTGGGGTAGTGGTGGCAATGGTTTGATTAAATCATTCCCGCTTTTTCTCTTTCCCCCTAGGCTGGTAGGAGGATTAGCTTTTCTTTCTGTTTCTAATGTTGATTAAATAGCGACAAGGCCTCACAGGAAAACTATGAGCAAAATGCTATCACCATATTTCATGCAATCTAAGACACCACTGATGGTAAGGTGCATCGTTATTTTACATACCAAGAATGGAGAAGATGCTGCCAAATAATCTGTGACATCAATTATAAAATGTGTCCAATTCCAGAAATACTAAAATACAAAAAAACTGTCTTACAATCAATAAAATATGGTAATAATTGATGAGGATTTTTAGGCTGCTTAATTTTAAAATGGTTTATGATGAGGATTTTTAGGCTGGTTACTTTTAAAACTACAGATGAGAAGCAGGCTCCAAGGAGTGGAATTTGCTTGTCCCTTTGTTGGGAAAGATTTACATTTCTAAGGAAAACCTCTACCTGTGAAGATGCCTCCCTCTCTGTGCCAGGAAGAAGGGGGATGGCCTTATCTCTAGAAACTCTTAATCAATGCCAGAGGCAAGAATTTAAGTTGGTTACTGTCTGGCAACCTCAAGTGACTGACCGTCCCCCCCCCACTTTGTCTTTAGCTGAGGATAAAATTCAAGAGGTGACTTCTGCCATTTACTCAATCCGGTTTGATTCTTATCTAAAAGTTGTGGGACCACCAAATGGCCGGACCCTACAGGCACTGATACCATTTTAACTTTTTTACATATTCTTTGTCTTGTAAAGAGATAACTCACATACCTATGCCTTAAATTTAGCCTTACTCTCCACCCAACTTTGCAGCAGAAGCAGCAGCAGAAACGGCAGCAGCAACATGCCGGCAGCAGATCTGCCTGCCCGTGGGTTCTGTCCCCATGCCAGCGGCGGCAGCAGCAGCTCCCCCTGCCCGTGGGCCCTGTCCCCATGCTATTCTATTCTCTAAATAAAAGAGCACTACTGCCAGATCTTCAGAGTCCAAGAAATCTTTCTTTCGACTCCTCGGCTCACCGACCCCACATCAATAATAATAAAATACAAATCTCAGCTTTTATTTATTAAGCCCTATGCCAAGCTCTTTGCCTCTATTTTCTCATTGAATCCCTCAGGAGCAGGTGCTATTATGATCCAGCAAAAGCGAGGCTTAAAAATTTGAGTAAATTGGTCCCCAGCTCGTAAGTGATGGGTGTTGAATCTTGGGCTTTCTGGCCTCTTTGGGGTGAGCTGAAGAAGAGTCAGAGCCGAGGGAGGAAGAATCTTGTCTCGTCGTATATTGCTGGAAACAGATACTTGATAAATAATTGAGGGGAATGGCTGGTCCAAACAGGTAAAAGGCATTCAATTGATTTTTGAGGGTGGAACAAACTCCGCTTACCTCTGCCGATCACTCTTTCTGGAAAACTGAGTGCAAAGTGTTGGGTGAACATACTCTCCTTCTGAAAATTTAAAGCACTGTAGTTACGGCTAAAGTCCCTTTGACCACTTACCTTAATCACAGTCCTCTCCCCGACCTCTACTCATATACTTATATACCCATGTGGAAATGTGTATATTTGCACATATATGGAAAGCACACGGTATTGTACCATGGAGCTGTCCCATTCACTTTTTAAAAATTATCTTTATTGACATAGAATTTACATACAGCAGAATATGCTCGGTTTCATCAGTTTTGACAAATATATACACCCATGCATCCACAACTCCAGAAACCAAAGAACAGTGCAAAGTGTCCTCACGATGGTTTACAGCCGACCCCCACTCCCACCACCAGCCCCAGGCAACCTCTAATCTGCTTTCTGTCACTGGAGATAGATTTGTCTTTTCTAGAATTTCCCGTAAATGGGCTCAGCAGCATGTACTCTTTGGTGTCTGGCATCTTTCACTCAGCATAACGTCCTTGAAGTTCGTATCCTGTTGCACATGTCAGCAATTCATCCTGAGTGTTATTAAGCAGGGTTCCACTGTGCAAATATGCCCTGACTTATTTATCCATTCCTTTGGTAGGCGTTGGGGTCATTTCCAGTTTGAGACTCTCATAAATAAAGCTATTATGAGCATTAGCATACAAGTCTTTATGGGCATATGGTTTCACTTCTCTTAGGTAAATAAATATGTAAAAGTGGAATTGTTGGGTCATATGTTAAGTGTAGGTTTGACTTTATAAGAAACTTCCAGATTGTTTCCCAAAGTAGTCGGACCATTTTACACCCCCACCAGCAATGTATGAGAGTTCCATTTGCTCCACATCTTCACCAACACTTGGTGTGGTGAGTCTTTTTAATTTTAGCCATTCTAACAGGTGCGTATAGTGGTGTCTCACTATATGTGTGGTTTAATTTGCATTTCCCTGATAACTAATAATGTTGAGCATCTTTTCCTGTGCTTCTTTATGTTGGTGAAGTGCCTGTTTAAGTCTTTCTCTGTTTTTTTCTATTGAATTGTCTCATTATTGAGTTGTAGGAATTCTTTATATATTCTGGATATGTCTTTCGTCAGATGTATATGTTGTGAATATTTTCTCCCTGTAGCTTATCTTTTCACTGTCTTAGTGGTGTCTTTGAAGAGCAAAATTTTAAGATTTTGGGGTTTTTTGTTTCTTTGTTTGCTTTTAAAGATTGGCATCTGAGCTAACAACTGTTGCCAATCTTCTTCTTTTTTGTTCCCTTCTTCTTCTTCTCCCCAAAGCCCCCCAGTACATAGTTGTACATTCCAGTTGTGCGTGCCTCTGGTTGTGTTGTGTGGGATGCCACCTCAGCATGGCCTGATGAGCGGTGCCATGTCTGCACCCAGGATCCAAACCTGCAAAACCCTGGGCCACTGAAACAGGGTACAGAAACTTAACCACTCAGCATGGGGCCAGCCCAAAATTTTAAAATTTTTGTGAAGTATAACTTATCCTTTTTTTTCATGCTTTTTGTGTCCTCAGAAATCTTTACCTATCCTAAGTCTGCGAAAGTTTCTTCTATTTTTTATTCCAGAACTTTTATAGTTTTAGATCTTACATTCAGGTCTATGATCCATTTTGAATTACACTGGTGATAAGAAGATGACAGATTCTGTCTCTACATTCAAGGAGTTTGTGGCTTAATGTGGGAGATACATAAACCAGCCCACAATTATAATATGGTGTGGAAAGTGCTAGATAGAAGCATGCACGCACACCTCCTTTCCTTTAATTTAATCACACAAATATAAGTGATTGCACGTAAAAAGCTAATACTACAAGGTGTGATCTCATCTTGGTGGCAGTTGAGCAGTGTATGGTGTGAGGTAAGGATCAAGTTTCATTTATTTGTTATGGTGCTGCCACCATTCACTCTTCAACCACTCCTACCTGGTTTCTAAACCTGCCGTCCGAGAGAGGGATCCCAGTTCCCTTCAAGTTGACAAATCAATCGGCCACTTTTCCCATGCACCACTCTCTTCTGAACCATCTCTTTCCTCAGTTCCAGGGTACCAATTTCCTCTGTCTTTCCTCCCACCTCCTCCTCCTTGTTGGCACCTGTCCCCACCAGAGCACAACAATGTGCCCACCTCCTCTCTATGTCTGTTTCTATCTGTCTCTTCTCTATCTGTTTCTCCCTCTCTCTCCCCAGGTGTCTCCTCCAGTCTCATGGTCTTACAAGCCATCCACATGCCAAGGACACTCACATTATTCCACCACCAGCCCTTACATTGTTCCTAAACTCTCAGATTGTCTACCCAAATCCATCCATCTCCACTTGGTTATCCGGTAGGCAGCACAAACTTAACATGTCTAAGGAAGAACCCTTGACTCCACCCCTTCCCATCCTTGCTGCTCCCTGACCTCCTGCATCTCAGTAAATGAGACACTTCTCCGGGTTGATCAGGACTTTGGGCTGGGCACCCTGGCTGGGGAGCATTCATCAGGCTGGTTAACTCTGGGCACTTGCAAGTCCAGTGAAAAGGGGTAGGTCTCCATGACTTTGCTCCCTCTCCCACTTCAACTGGGTACAACTGTTATGATGTCCTGTGTGAGAAAATGAAAGGGGCTTCTAGACCTCAGGCCCTCATCATTGTTCTGGGGCATCTTGAATCCCCCTGGATATGGGCCAACATGTTCATTATGCTGGTCTGCCTTCCCCGTGGTGCAGGCTACCTGGATGCTCTTGGATGGGGATAAAGAGGTGTCAGTATTCTGGCTATAGACTCTTGCAGTTGGATGCAGGAAAGAAACCTACTTCTTCTCCACCCTCCTCCCAGCTCCCATCCTTCTTCACCGCTTTTTGAGGTCCTACCCATCTGTCAGAGCCCACTTTCATAGTGAAGCCACCACTGACCGCTGTGGGCAATGGTCAGCTTGCCCACTCAGAACAGCACTTGCCTTTGCCATCTGCACTGCTCAACTGGTGCCCGGCAAATCACACCTTGTAGTATTAGCTTTTTACGTGCAATCACTTGAATTTATGTGATTAAATTAAAGGAGGTGATATATGCACGCACGCTTCTCTCTAGCGCTCTCCACACAGTATCCTAATTGCCGCTTGGCTTATGTGTCTTCCTGTGCTAAGACGGGAGCTCATTGCATTGCAGAGACGTCGTCTGTCATCCCTGTATCTCCAGTGCCTGGCACGCAGTAGGTGCTCAACGATATTTGAACGCACACATGTCTGCAAGCACCTTGTAAACCGCAAAGTACTAAATACTCTTGGAGCATGGTGATGACGAGTTTTGATGATGCTGTTTACAAGTCATCTCCCCAGCAAGGACTGCACATTCTTCTTCCACAAGCTTATCACAAGATGCAGCAGGTGCCCGTGTACTTACTGGGCAATACCTACACCTGCCAATTAATTTTTGAGGAGACTCTGGTGGCCTCTGCACGTCCTCGGCATATCTCTTAGAATGTGCAGCCAGAGCTCTAAGCCGGAATCAGAAGAAGAAAGGCGTTCTGCCCTGCTCTGCCACTGACCAGCTGAGTGACCTGGGCAGGTCCCCTGTCCTCTCTGAGTCTGCTTTCTCATTTGCAACATGAGAGGCTGGGCAGCTTGATCCCAAGGTGCCCTGGACTACCTCCCATCTCAACACTGGGGTTATGTCGCCTGCGGGGACCAGGAAGGACTGGAGTGTCAGATGGATGTTCCCAAATGCCACCTCTTCCACAAGGCGCCCGGGGAGAGGGAGGGAGGGATCCGGAGATCAGTAATCAACAACAGCGCGGCTGTGACAGGAGGAAGCTCGGAGCAGAACCAATCTCCCTTTAAAATTCCGGGCCAGCGGTGTGTGCCTTGGATAAAGTTCAGGTAATTGTGCCTTCAGCTCGCCTCCTCCCCCTCCCCCGCCTCTGCCCTGCTCAGCGCTGGCAGAGTTATAATAATTGGGTGCCGCTGCTCAAGCTCATCAGCTCCAGCTTCCTGAAAGGAACGTTGCAATTAGCAGTCCTCACCCTGTAATAAAGCCTTTAATATCCACTTTCATGGTTCACATTACAGTCATTCAGGCCTGTCCCCGCACACACAGCCTGTCAGGCAGCGGGGCTGGGTGCCCATGAGGGAGCTGCCCTGCCGAGTGGCTCGGCAAACAACTGCTCCAAAGGCCCAGCAATCGGGGCCAGGCAGCTGGGGAGCAGTACGGGGACTGAGAAAGGGAATTTCAGCCCTCCACGGCTCCGGAAGGCCGACGAGGCGGGCAGGGGGGAGGAGGAAGGGTTGGCCTTCTGCCAGCCCTGGGGGCTTCCCAGAGATGAACTTTGCCCACAGTCGTCTTTCATTCCACGGCTGGAAATTTTCAGAGAGAAGCAAGAAGGTGGAGGTGGGATTGGGGTTAAATGGAAGATTCTGGATGGAATGTCTGTATCTGTGCACAGCTGCCAGGGCAGGTCACAGGCCTGGAGTGGGAAAGGCTGTCCTGAATGGTGGCAGTGGGGGCCTCCGTGCTGAGGAGGGAAACAGTTTCAGCCAGAGGCTCTGACCACTCTCGCCTGAGCGGTGGCCGTCTTGGGAGGCGCCCAGCTTGCTCTGGAAAGAGCACCCCGCTGCAGGGTGGCAGGTCAGGATCACTCTCTCACTGAGCCATTGATTTGCGAACATTTAATGAGCACTAACTATGTGCCAAGCACAAAGATAAGTAAAATATAGACTGTGCCTTCAAGCAACCAGACCAAAAATGAAAAATAATTGCAGTACGAATGGTGGGGAACGCTAGAGGCAGGCACGGGAGTAGCCTGGAGGAGGGAGGGAATCCAGGGCTTCCTGGAGGAGGGGTTGTCATAGACGGCAGACTGTTTTCCATGCATGGCCCCAACAACATTTCCATTCCACATGCTTTCTCAGAACCTCACCACTCTCTCATTAAGAGGTGGAGGCCATGTGCCCTTTCCTGGAAGCTGGGCAGGCCCTTGTGACAAGCTCGATAAAGAGAACGTAGCAGAAGTGAGGCTGCACGACTTTCAAGGTTAGGTTAGAAAAGGGTAACAAAGCTTCTGTGGATTTTTCTTTTGGGATGCTTGTTCTTGGACGTGGCTGCCATGTTGGGAGGAAGCCCGGGCCACGTGGGGAGGCTGACAGCCCCAGCTAAGGTCCCAGCTGTCAGCCAGCATCAACCCTCAGACATGTGAGTGAGAGAGGCCTCAAGGTGATCCAGCCCAGCCACCATCCGTCCTAAGAGAGCCCATGAACAAGGACCACCCAGCTGAGCCCAGGCAAGCCCAGAACTGTGAGACACAGCACTAAAATGATTGTTTGGGGGTTTTAAGTCATTAAGTTTGGGGTGATTCATTACACAGCAATAGATAACCAGAATACTGATTCTTAGGGTACGACAGAGCTGACCCGTTGGTGGATGAGTGGTGCTCCAGGCAAAAGGAACGACACATGCAAGGCACAAGCAGGAGGCTAGATCCTTAGATCAGAGACCTGTAGGAGCTGGTATTGCCGTGGGCACCTGGTGGAGAGGGGGTTGGAGGGAGGGAAAGGCACGCAGGATCAGACAGCACAGAGGCGGAACTTTGTCCTGTATTTCATGGGGAGTTATTGAGCTTCTCAAGCAGGAGAAAGACAATCATATTTGGATTTTAGGAAGAGGACCACTAGCGATGTGGACAACAGCGTGGAGGGACAGGCAGCTTATTCGTTCAGCAAATCGCTATTCCCATCCACCAAGTGGCAGCCCCGGGCCAGCCCCACAGGGAGGATGAGAGGTAGCAGCTTCCTCCACGAATCTTTTCCAGAAAGTTGGACAGAGGCAGTGAAGACAGGAAAGAGAATCCTGGGATATTTAAGGTATAAGATCAGCTTTATGGCCAGACAGATATGAGAGACGAAGGAGAAGGGGGATTCGGGGAAACCCTTGGGTTTCTGAATTGTGGGAGCAGGGAGACGCCGGTCCCTGAAATAGAAAATAGGAGAAAGAGAGTTTTAGGGAGGAAGGGAAAGGGTTCAACTTGGGGCACAGTGATTTTTAAGTTGATCAAGATGTCCCACAGGCATCCAGATTTACCCATTCTGGAGCTCAGAAGAGAGGGCTGGGCTTTAAATACAGAGATGAGATTTATCTGTACCAGCAAGCCATAGGAGGGGCTGGGGAATGGCAAGGGAGGTGGGACCGAGGGCAGGATCCTGGAGTGAGCCAGTGTTTGAGGGTGGAGAGAGAAGGAGACAAGAAGAAACAGTGGGAAACAGGGACAGCTGGAGTGCGGCCGGGAGCCAAGGATGGAGAGTGGGCAGGAGGGAGTGGGCAGGGACGCCACACGATGCATATGGCAGCCTGGGTGCCTTCCGGTTTCCATTGTGCATGACCATGGGGAGGGGCGGAGAGGAGACAGGCATTTCTCTCCCAGGATAGAGCAGACTGGACATCTCTCTATCTGTGGGGCAGGTGTTCCTAACCGTGGAGGAATAGGGCTGGATGTGAGGATGAGGCTCACCTCTTGCCCAGGGTGACTATGTAAAATTTGGGGCAGCAGGGACCTTGGAGGCCAGTGCCCTGCACTGGCATGTTTTACAAGTGAGGATGTGAGATCCAGAGAGGTGAAGTGACTTTCAGTCTCTGGTCCAAAAGAGCTGGGAGCAGAACCCAGGGTCCCAGCCTCCCGGGCCAATGTTCTCACCCTACCTCCCCGCAAATGTCCCAGGAGAAACAAGCAAGGCTGACGTTCTCCCCAGTAGGCTGTTCTTGGTCTTTGGCTGATGGCTTTCGCTCCTGGACGTCTCCCAGGTTCCTCCATCCTTCTTCCTCCAGCACCAGATTGCTTCTGCTTCCCCTGTTTCCACCTGGAGCCATTGCCTCTCAGCCTTCTTAGCCATCAGGGGGCTCCAAGTCTACAACCCTTGTCCCTCAAGCTGTCACTAGCTCACAGAGGTACCCAGAAGTGGGTGGCGGTGGGCTCGGGAAGGCAGGAAAGGCAATGGACAGAGGAGGATTGAGGAGGTTGGCTTGGTTTAGAGAAAGCAGGGGCAGGAGGGGGAAGGGCGTCAGGTATGCAAAGCTGCTCTCCCAGGACGCCACCTCCACCCGTCCCGCCACCAACCCACCAGCCGCCTCCTACCTGCCTTCCCAGCGCCTCGGAACCAAACTGCGTTAAGGGGAGCCAGGCAGGTGCTTGGCGTCTCTAATGTGTTCCATTACCAACGCTCCACAATAAGGTAATTATGTTAGAAAATAATAAACGTGTCAGTCTTTCTGGAAATATTTTTACTCCTAGCGAGGGGAAACAGCGCTATTGTTTTTCAAGTGCATCTCTGCTCCTGTACATATTAATTAACCGTGCTCCGGCTCCACCACCCCACGGCATTTGTATTATTCATAAATGTCTTGGGGCTGCAGTAACTTATGTACTCCCCTCCTTGGCTTGGAATCATTTTTTAATTTCAAATTCCTTTTTGACTAATTGCACTTGTGGTTTGTGCCTCCTGTACCAAGAGCACCATTCCCTGGCTGTTTCCTCACGCTCTCTTCCCTTCCTTCTCCCTCTGCTTCTTCTCCAGTCCCTGACTTACAAGATGCTTGCCGGGTCCAAGACAGAGGCAGATGCGGGCTTGGGTGGGGAGGAGTGTCTTTAAGAAATCCTAGGAAATTGCATCTGCACTCCCCTGGCAACGGTCTCCAACCTCTGTCCTCCTCCTCACCTTCATCCTCCCTCTCACACAACTCACCCCCTTGAAGGAAACTTCCAGAATGATTCCACTCCTCTCATTATTTCTTTGCCTTACACTTCCCCTTGTACTTTTTAAAAAAATTAATACACTTTATTATTTTTGAGCTCTTTTAGGTTTATGGAAGAATTGGGTGGAAAGTACAAAGGTTTCCCATTTACCCTCACACACTCCAATTCTCCCTATTATGAACACCTTGCATTAGCATAGTACGTTTGCTACCATTGATGAGCCAATGTTGATAATAAGTATTAAATAAAGTCCACAGTTTTCATTAGGGTTCACTCTCTGTGTTATACATCCTGTGGGTTTTGACGCAAGCATCACCCACATCCACGTCATGCATCCGCCATCACAGGATGAAGCACAGGTATTTCACTGCCCTGTGAAGTCCCTGCTCCACCTGTTCACCCCCCAACACGTACACCCTGAAGCCCTGGCCATCGCTCATATTTTTTTCCTGTCTCTACAGTTTTGCCTTTTCCAGAACATCATATGGTAGAAATCATACTGTCTGTAGCCTTTTCAGATCCCCTTGCACTTTCTGATTGGGGTCTTAGGTCTTGGTGGGTGGAGTCTGCCCCCTGCCCAGGCTGTGGATTCCTAAGGGGTACAGATCATGTCAACCTCCTGGAATCTTCCTGGCTCTCCCGGCAAATATGTAGGTACCTACAGGGATGCTGTAGGCACAAGTGTTTGGGAGGGGACTCCACCCTGCCTGGGGTGGTTGGGCCAGATGGCCTTAAGATCTGAGGTTCTGAAGATCAGCCAGGTTTCTGGAAACAGCTGCGCCCCTGGATGCTCATCAAGTCCTCTGGAACAGGAAATGCAAGGTCCAAGAGCGATCACAGCTCAGGATGACTTCCAAATGTCCTTCTGATCTTGATTAGTGGGAGAGGATAAGCAATATGCTGAATCCTCGCAGAAGGATTGGTGGTGACATAGTCAATTTATCAGGGAGCAAGCGGGTTGCTGATTGTAGCTGAGCTTTCTTGCGTGCGGTCTAACAGGGCACGTGCTTCTCCGGCTCTGCATGATGCACCACCGCTGCCCCGTCCACCCCTTCCCTCTCCCTGACTACCGCCCAGTGACAATGTCTCTGGAAGGGGCCGTATTTCTGAGCAAGCCAGACCTCTGCTCCGTGATCCCAGGAAGCAAGGAGAAAACTGTTCTAGGAGCCATTCCTCCACCTTTGTTTTTAGCCAAAGAACTGGGCGTTAGAGAATCTTAGGGCCGTCCACCTGGTTCCTTTCCTTTCCGAGATGGTGACAAATCTTTCAGAGCTGAAACATCTCCGGGGGCCAGGTGTGATACTGTTTTTGATGGTCCGTTTCAGACCTTCCCGTCGGGAAGTTCTCCCTGATTGTAGTCTGTATCCATCATGCAAACACCGAAGGACATCGTTTGTCGTTCTGCTCCCTTTGGAGTAGAAACAATGGTTGAGTCGTAGCTGACAAGGTGCCGGGAGGACTGTAAATCCAGGAACCCAACTAAGCGGGTGGATCTAAGACACTCAGATTCTGCAAATGTAGAGAAGGCAGCTAAGACGAGTCTATTTGCAGCAGAACTTGAGAGTCACACGTTGGGAAGTTCTAGAGAGCAGGGTTGGTGAGCTCTGGCACATGGTTCTCCCTCCACCCTAACCAACCCTCAGACCCTCCTGAGTCAACAGTTTTGGCTGCAATGGTGCTGATTCAAAATCCGGGAGAGGACTGTGCCCAAACACACTCATGAAAGTGATCTGAAAGACACAGGACTTTCTGGGAATTTAAAGCCTTTATCTTCTGGATGACTTCTCCAAGCTTTCTTCTGTTCCCTCACTACCATTTTTGTTTTCCCGTAAGGAATAAGTCCAGGATGATGATTGAGACAGCTGGAGTGGAAGCAAGGGCTTTGGACCACATGTATCTTGGCCAGTGTCCCCAAAGTCCCCGTATCAAAGGAGACATGGAGGTAAATAGGGTCCTTCTGCCCCGTGGACACACATTGGTGCTTGCTCCTTGGGTTGGCATGCTTGGATGGTGCTTCTTCCCACCCGTGGAGACTGGATTACATGTGGCAGGAATCCACCAGGGACAGCCTCTGGCTGAGCACCACTGCAGCTGGGCCACCCCAAGGCCTGGTGTGCACAGCTCCGGCTGCCTGACTGAAGCAGGGCCCCAGCTGGTGCCCGCCCCCCTGGGCTCCCGGCCAGTCCCAGCCTGATACCCTCCCGCTCAGCCTGGCAGGCTCCTCTGCAGCCGGTTCTGGAGGAGGTGTAGATGGAGGCTGGGGAGTGAGGATGGGAGCAGCAGTAGCCTTCCCAAGAGCCCCCTCAGCCACCCCACTCACCGGCAAGGTGAGGGGTGAGGTGTTCCGCCCTGCTCTCCCCGACGTGGCCCCTAGTTACGGTCTGGATGCTCCGTCCTCCTCACTGAGTATGGGCGCCAAGGTTGTCATTTGCATCTGCTTTTCTGTTCCCCTCTGCACAGCTGCTCACCCAGCCGCCCACGTGGGAGGAGACCCACTGTGAGCAGAACCCCATTCCCAGGGCAGATGGACAGGGACCCGAGTGCACTGAGTCGCCCTGCAGTAGGCGTGGCCACTTTGGGATTTTGGAGTTTCCCACTGTGCTGCTGAGGACAGCCCCTCAGCTTCGGAGCCGCAGATCCCTGGACTCAAATCTGACTTAGGTGCTTACGGGCTTTGTGGATTTCAGGCAATTTAGACTCCTCAAGCATCAGTTTCCTGGTCTGTAAAGTGGAGTGGCTGAGGGGCCTTGAAAGAACGTTGTGAAGATAAGTGGGACACTGTTTGCACAGCAGCTGCCCAGATCGTGTCAGCTCCTTTCAGCTCCTTTCTTCTAGGGCTGAAGGAACACCTTTGTCTTCTGTTCAACCAGCTGTTCTTCCTTTCCTCCTGCCTGCCTTTCTCTTCCCTCCTCCCTCCTTGCTCTGAGAGTCATCTTTTCATCACGCAGCTTTTGTGTTTCTAGTGTATTTCACTGAGCAGTAGAGTTTTGCAGCTATTTCCATTTGCTAAACTGATATGTATTTATCAGATGGTTACTCTGCAGCAGGCCAGGTGCTAGGCACTGGGGTGACTCCCATGAGAAAGACACGCATGCTTCCTGCCCGTGTCGAAATTACAGTCTGGTGAGGAAGACTGATGTTAAACTCATCATTTTATTGAAGAACAAGAGTTGGCATCACTTAGCATGAGGCTGTCAGTCTGGCCCAGACAATCAGGAAGGGCTTCTCTGAGGAGGCGGCACATAAGGGAAGACATAAGCCAGACTAACCATGGACGCTGTCCTTCGGCTACGGGCACGAGTTTCACAGTCTTTGTCAGATTCACCACCTCTGCTTGTTTATTTATACATTCATACATCACTTTATCCTCCAAAGGATTCCTGGCCCTTGCACATTACTCCACGAAGTAGAAAAGTTTAATAAAAAATTGAAACCAAGGAAAATAGAGAAACCTAAGGTCAGAAGGAAAGGCAATATGCAGCTGCTGGAGCCGCAAGGACCTGCATGTTGCTAAAATTGAACCACTCATTTCATCCTGCACATGTGAGCAGCTGATGCAAAAAGACAAACACGATCACTTACAAAATTCTCATTGTCCTTCATACCTCATTTTCCAAGAAAATAAAGCTTTTATGGGATGGAGCTTCATTTGGTGGATGCTGAGTAACATAGTGGGAGACATCACCACCTCTGTCATTTCTAGGATCCGCTCAGTAAGAGAAGTCGTGTGAATGATTTTGAAAGGGTCTCTAAATGTAGGCTGAGGAGCAATTCAGGGGCCAGACAATTCCAAGATCTGATCCAATCTAGGATTAAAGCTCAGAATGTTTGGGCCAGTGGCTCTCCATCCAGCTGCCGGGCCCCTCCCCTGGGGGTCCTGGTGCAGTAGGTGTAGGGGATTTCAGTCTGTAAATTTCAGAAGCTCCCCCGCAGTTTCTGATTCACAGCCAGTGTCAAGAAACACTGATGTCTGCCAGGGATTCTCGAACTGTTCCACGAAGCCCCAGGATGCTGCAAGAAGTCCTGCGGGCTGTTTGGTGACCTCAGGTCTCCCCACCTTGGCTATTAGAAGAGCTGGGGATGCTGTGGATGCGAGTGGATGGCATTTGGGGGCATGTCAAACCACGAATGCCTGGATCCTCCATCTCACCTGTCGCCCAATCCAGGAGGCCCGAAGGGAGGAGATGCGAGGGAGGCAACGGCTGGTGAGGGGGAAGCAAAGCGATGATGTTGGCTTCAATCCCAGCGCAGGGGAGCGGAGCAGACCCGCTGAACCAGGGAGAGCTTCTCTTTTTCTCAAGCTGATTAAGCCCCAGGCCTGCTGGGCCAGGCCGACTGTCTTTTTCCTTCTCCAGGCCTGGAGTGTCAGATCTTCTCCTTGTGGGGGGAGGAGAGGTAGGTTCTGACACACTCAGCCGTCCCACACCCTCCTGGTGTGGCCACAGGGAAGGGAGGACAGAGGACGGCAGGTAAGCCACACCAGCAATCACATCCTCCAGATACGGGGACTCAACCCAGGAGAGGCGATGAAAGGAGAAGAGGCTGAGAATTCCTTGTGACGGGGACGACAGCCACCTCTAGCAGGCAGCTCTGCCTGTGTCCACCTTACATCGGGGCTTGCTAGAGAATTGCTTAAGATCTCATTTGAAAAAGCATTTCTTCAGCTAAAACAATAACTAAAACACAAAATCTTCCACCGAAGCCAGTGTTTGAGCCGATGAACCGTGTGATTTGAATGAGTCTCCATGAGTGTTGTTCTGCGCAGCCCCGCTTTCCATAACAGTTGAGCAGCAGAGAGTCCAGGAGTCTGTTCTCTGACGGGGCAGGGCTGTGGGTGTGGGTTTCCTGCTGCTCACTAAGGGTGATTCGGATGCTTTGAACAGCCCACCAGGAACAAAACAAAACGAAACCATGTCCTAGGGTCGTGAGAAAACTAATCAACTAGATGTCGGGCTTGGCCCCCACGACGGGTTGACTTGTGTCTCCTGCAAAAGATACATTGAAGGCCTAAGCCAGGGTCTTGTGAATGTGACCTTCTTTGGAAATAGGGTCTTTGCAGATGTAATCAAGTTAAAATGAGGCCATACTTGGGCTGGCCCCGTGGCATAGCAGTGAAGTTCGCACGCTCTGCTTTGGTGGCCCCAGGTTTGCAGGTTCAGATCCTAGCACTGCTTGTCAGGCAATGCTGTGAGGGCATCCCACATAACAAAAAAAAAAAATAGAGGCAGACTGGCACAGATGTGAGCTCAGGGCCAATCCTCCTCACATAAGAAAAAAAAATCAAGTCCTACTGGATTAGGGTGGGCCCTAAACAAGGACGGGTGTTCTTGTAAGAAGGGCATTTGGACACAGACACACACACAGAGGAGAAGGCCATGTGAAGATGGGACAGAGATTGGAGTGACGCTGTCACAAGCCAAGGACCACCCGGGGCCACCAGAACTGGAAGAGGCAGGGGAGGAGCCTCCCCCAAAGGCTTCAGGGGGAGCACAGCCCTGCTGCCGCTTTGGTCTTGGGCTGCTGGCCTGCAGACTGAGACAATAAACGTCTGCAGTGTTTAGGCCCCTGGCTTGTGGGATTTTGGTAGGACAGCCCTCGGAAACTCATACAGCATCCTCCTGTGAAAAGTAAGGCCCCGAGTCAAAAACGTCACCCAAACAGACAGACCTGCAGAAGCAGAGAAGCAGGCACTCCACAGGCAGCGTCAGAATTTTTCCTAAGAAACCCTCAGTGCTGTAGTAGTCGGGGCTACTTACAAATATGTGGGCTCTCACTCCTTTCAGGAACTTGATAGGATTGTGTATCTCACCCATTAGGTCTCGTCACATGCTTGTCTTATCCAGTGAAACGTGAGCAGAAGTGATGTCTGTCATTCTGGGGTGGAAGTCTTAAGAGCTAGCACATGCTTTGCCATATTCTCTTTTCCCTCTGTGGCGGAGACCGCAATGTTCCACACTGTGGGTGCTCTGGCAGCCTGGTTCCTGGATTGGGGTGATGGCAATGTGGGGCTGAGCCCCAGTTTGGCAGCATGGGTGTGCAAACAGAGGGAGGCGTAAACCCTAGTGTTTTTAAGTGACTGAGGTTTTGGCGGCTGTTTGTTACAGCAGCGTAACCTATCCCATCCTGGCTGAATAACCTGGCTCCGCTCTGCCAGGTGCATGTTCAAGGTTTGCAGGATGATTTGGGGATGGCTGTTTCTCAAAGCAGGAGTGAGCAGGTGCTCACTGTGGTCAGAGATAAAACTCCGATGAAGATCATGGTGCGTCTGATTTCAAGGGGTAGAGCTACTTATAAATTCTACAGGGCAGTTATAACACATCTTTACATAACAAAAGAAATTAACCTGTAATGTAGAACTGCTGGAATATAAACCCATTCTGCTGGGCGGGTGGCAGGCACATCTGCTCCAAACAAGGTGCTTTGTCTCAGAGTAGTTATTCGTAAGCTAGTCACCCTGACGGTAGTTGAGTCACAGAAACTGCTTGGTTGAATCCACTTCTGCCCAGTGACAAGGAAGTGACAGCATAACAAAAAGGAAGCTACTGATCTTTTTTCTATTTTTTATAACAAGAGGGCATGCATCCAGATAATCCAAAAGGAATTTCACATCCTTAAGCTACATGTTGAAAAGAAAGGGGCTGGAGCACAATCTTGTTTTGCCTTGCTCAGAATTATCACCAGATCTGCTGGGTGACCACGCATGTCATGTCTGATACTTAGAATATTACCAAACCGCCTACATTAAGCTCATAACTGTTGGCCAAGAACCAACTCCTTCCACAAAGTCGGAAGTCATGGCAGGTTAATAAAAGCTACAAAGAACCTGAGGTTCTTCTTATCAGATTTCTCCTCGAGATGAGAGAGGGTGTCAGAGGGATGAAGGGCAGAATAACCTGCTGACGCCACGTCTGCCCCCAGGACAGTCACTGGTTTGAGAAACCTAGATTTATAGTGTATCCAGCAACATATTAAATCTGTAGTTTCAGGGAGAGTAGTAAATAGGCACTTTTTTAAGCGGTAGAGACAGAATTCCTATATTCACTCATATTCTAGCAAAAATGAAGGTAAACAGTTGGCACAAAGTCCCTCACTAAATTTAGTCAGAGGTCACAAGTTTCCCTGATCTGCTCTTTCTTAGTTACGGCTCCAACTGGAAACACATTCAAATTAGATAATTTAGGGAAGGTTTGCTTACAAAGGACTATTTTCCATGGCGAAGGGCAGCTCGAATGGGAGCCAGTCACTCAGGGCTGAAGCAGTGGTGCTATTACCACCCAAAGCTGAGAGGACAAAGGGAGGGAACAGTCCACAACGCAGGAGCGAAATCCTGTGGAAGAGCCTGTCCCGAGAGGAGCAGTGGCCTTTGGTGGTGGGACCCAGCCAACCTGAGGGGACCCTGCAGGGTGGCAGCCAGAGGAATGAAGACTGGCCCCACTCTCTTCCCTCTGTCTGATCTGTGGCCAGGGCATCATTGGCTGAACCAGCAGAAGCCACAGAGCTTGGGATTCTATGGGCGTGGTCTGTTTGGGTCAACCTCCCAGGGCCCAGAGCAGGAAGGGAAGGAAGTGGATGTGGAGCACAAATAGGTGCCACCCCATCACTTGTCCTTATGGCCTCCTCCTCACAGCCTCTTCTGTTTTCAATTCTTCAAGATGCCAAGTTGGGGGGCGGGGGTCAGGGGGGCAGCTTTGTTTCACTAAACCTGACTCTGGAATGGCAAGATCCATATGCTCCCATGTGTGGGATGGATAACATTGGCCTTACTTAGTCATCGATCCACTGAGAGGAAATGAGAGCAGAGGCTACAACCTTGAAGGACCCAAAGTGGTATTTTGAGTGATCCCTGAGCATTGAAATTTCACACTGGAAGTTCAAAGGCCCTTACTTCGTTTACGGCTTCTCAAGGTGCTAGTCAATCAGGTCCAATGATGGGTGCTGCCCTCAGTAGATCTCTCCTGGTCAGGCGTGGCTACGTGGTGCAGGTGGAGAGGGCCTATGGACTATCCCAGCCAGGAAAAATCTGGGGGATTCCTCTGCCTCCAGGTCGGTACCACAAGACATCATAACCTCTCAGAGATAAGAACTTAAGCCTCCAGAAACCCGGGCGTTGCTGGTGTTTACCCAGAGTCTCTCTCGGAAGGCCTGGGCAAACACCAATTAGTTCTTTGTGCTTGGAAGCTCTCCTGCAGCCCGAGGAAGCTCCGCCCAGAGAGCAGATCCTTTTCAGGAGCCACCAAGGTGTGGGAAGGGGAGCTGGCGTCTCTGCACCCCTCGCTGGCTGGGCTCATCATTCAGGATTTGCCATAGGGCCACGGTGGTGGCTCACGTGTGTTCCCTCAGGGACCCCAACATGGAAGTGAAAAACGTGACTGAATCTGGGAGTTTCTTCATCAATATATATTTGTATCTGGGAAAAAAGAGGAAATAAGATGGAGAGGGAGGGCTGATGGCTGGGGGAGGGGAGGGAGAGAGAGAAAGCACACAAGCATGTAAGAGGTGAGAAAGACAGAGAGGAATCTCACGGATTTTAAATATAGGAGTATAAATATTTGAAAATCTGGGGAGCTGTACACGTGTGGAAAATGCAGACTGGGGTTACGAAGTCAGATACCAGAAGCAAAATTGTTCCTTGTCTTGAAATATTGTGAAGGGAAGACTGTGTCTATTAAAAGAATCACACACACACACACACACACACACACACACAGATGCGCACTCGGTAATATAAACATCAAAAACAATGACATGGACATGGAACCATTTGCATCAATACCCCAACATACAGACACAGAAATACGTTAAAAGGTGTACGAGCGTCTGCCTTTTGCTCAAAGGCACACACTCGTCCACTTATTCACAAATATTTATTGCGTGCTTCCTATGTACCAGGGACAATGCTGGGTTATGAGGATACAGGTGAATAGGACCACAGGTCCTCTCCTAACGGAGCTCGTACTCCGCTGACATAGCTGAGACATAATGCCACACGCACACAGCTGGAGGAGGCTGGGGCTGCAAAGGAGGCATGTTAGGGGTTCTGGACCGCAGCGGACTCACATGGACTCTCAGGCCTCAGAAAGAAGGTGAAGGGTTGCATATTGGTCACTGTGTCTCATTACCACAGTCCCCCAATCTCTGATCCATGGGAGATGAATGAATGGATGAGTGAGTGAGGGAATGAATGAACAGCCTGCCAACTAGCAACAAGGTAAACATGGCCTTGGGCTGCCCAGACCGCCGAAGTTCCAGTCCATTCCTGGAGGTGAGGTGCCCCCAAGGCACTCAGCTTTGGACGGATCAACCAAGGAAGGTGATTGTCCTTTCCAGGCTCGTGACTGCCAGTGGGGCAGGGTGCCAGTCAGGCTGCAGTTTGAAAGCCAGACTCTCTGATGCGCTTTGCAAATCTGAGCCCCTCCCCCTGTCCCCAAAAGGATGGAGCTTCTTTCTTCTTCTGTCCTGGAGCAACGCCCACCTCTGCATTATCTTGTCTGAGGTTCCAAACTCTCTGTAAAGCCTGGTGGAAGCTCTCCAGCTTCAGTGGTAAAAGACATAGTTCTTTACCAGTTGGTTCCTGGGAAACCTCACATACTGAACTCCTTGAGGCCCCTGGAACTATTACTATGGAACTATAAGCCCTGATTATTGTCAGCAGGGGTAGAGCCCAGGGATGGAGGAAGGCTCTGCTGAGACCGTATTCCCATCCCACGCAGTGTGTGTGTGTGTGTGTGCGCATGTGCGCACACACACACACACATGTGCGAGCACACAAACACCTGCACGTACAGGAGTTAGAAAGAGGCCAGGCTGTAGCAGATGCTGTGGGTGCCCACCCTGATCCCTCAGACCCGACCATTTTGTGTATTCTGGCCAACCTCTGGCCGCCAGTATCTGCATTTCTCTGCCTGAGGCCTTTTTCCAAAACTGCAGAAGGCCGCTCTGCCCACGTGAGCACAGCACTCAGGAAGAGCCAGGAATTAAGACCCTCTGGGAGCAGCGCTTACCCAAGGACCCTTGGGAGCTGGTGTTCAAACACCCTGCGACCTCATCCCCTGGGTGGGATGACTCTGAGGTGTGTGCTCTCCAGCATCTCCCAGAGTTTACCTGCGAGAGTAAGATCCAGTCTCCCACAGCGGGAGATGGCCTCACAGCACACGGCTTCCCCTAACAGCACACAATCATCTTCATCCCTCGTGCCCCTCCCCCACCCCCACCCACGCCCTCCCCACCCCCACCCATGCCCTCCCCACCCCCACCTGCACCAGTGGTCCCCACACCTGCAGGTGCTTGAATCCTTCAGAGCAGCCCAGACTAACACATACGCACACCAAACTCCTTGCAAAGTCTGGCTGACCCCAGGCCAATGCTGGCAAAACCTTCCTCGGCCAAGGTCAACCTCCCCAAGGAGCCAGCCCTCACGGAAGGACTAACGAGGGGCTTCTCAAGGAGGATAGGCTGTGTCCGAAAGGAGGTGGGGAGAGCTGTTCCCTGCTCCTGAGATAGGAGGCTTGAGTCCAGGCTGGAAGAAGTTTTCTGGGGTCCTCATTCCCTCACCGTCAACCCAGACCCAACCCCTCCCTCCCGGGACCAGCTACTAAATGGAGTAACAAAGCCACCTGGGGCTCCCCGGGGTCCTTCCGTGGTTCTTCGTAGTGGTCCCTGGGCAGGAGGAAAGGCTAACCAAGCCTGGGGAACATCAGAGAGAAGGCACAGCGGCTTTTGGGGGCAACTCTTAACCTCTCCATAACCCAAAGGGGCCACCAACTCACAAATGCATATAAATATCCTCCTATATTTAGTACAGAGGGGAGAGAAGATTTGGCTTATTTAAAAGAGGCTTTGTTAAAAGGCAGCTGGTTAGGGCTGGGGGAGGGGAGGACTACGGGCTGGGCAGTAATAACTAAAGGGTGAAGGGTTTCTTTCCAAGGTGATGAAAATGTTCTAAAATTGACTGTGGTGATGGCTGCGCTATCAGAATATACCAAAACCAGTGAATTGTACACTTTAAATAGGTGAGTTGTATGCTATGTGAATTATATCTCAAAAAAGCTGTTTACAAAGAGGGCAGTTGGGGGTAGAAGGAAACTTTTATCTTCGGGCTGGACAATCACGGCGTTGGGGACTGGCTCTGCCACCAGCTGCGTGCGCGAGACATTTAACTTCCTCGAAACATCAGCTTCTTCTAATGAAAATACTTCACTTTTAGGGTTGTTGAGTAGATTTAAAGCACTTTATAAAGCACTTTAAAAATTCCTGGCACATAAATAGTAGTTCGTTTTAATAATTTTAATAGTAATAATTAGCAGCTGAAAATTATAGAGAACCTGCTACTAGAAATCACCATTGCATATTAAATTCTTGTTCATTAGAAGAGAAGGTAATTAGTACTAGAAGGAAAAGATCCTTTCAAAATGACACTTAGCTCGTAAGTTAGTTGGTTGAAGTAAAGAACCGGGTAAGAAAAGTGACGAGAAAGAGACTCAGTATAATTACATTCTTTTAAAAATTCTGACCTCAAAGAGAAATGGTCACAAATGAAGGGGCATGCGGGCCATTAGTGATAGCGACAGAAGAAAAGCCATTCCTCTCTCATTTGGAAGATGAGTGGGTAAAGGGGGTGAGAGGCTTCTGACAACGGGGCGAGTGGGTGCTGGATCCAGGCCAGGCCCCAGACTTGCTCATCAAGGCCGCGAGGCTGTCTTGATGGGGTCAAGTGAAATGTTCTTGAGAGAAAAGAAAATAGAGATTATAGAGCTTAAAATCAAGTGGAATTAGTATCGTGCCCAAGTTTTGTATTTCTTTTAACTCTTGATGCATATTGAATTTGTTTATTCATTTCATAGAAAGGGGAAGGAAACTAATCTATGTTATTACTTTATATCTAGAGGAAAAGCAATCATTGATCAGAAGTACGTATTTTGTTCTGTTTTAATATCTCTACTTCTTAGCGGTCTCTTAAGTGCTCAGGTTTCAGAGGGAAACGTTTAGATTAAGATGCCAAGTCCACCAGAAGTTAAGTTAGCCTAGCCTGCCACAGTTTCCTTGATGCTGGCAGAAGACACAAGACTTGTGGGTTGGAGCAAAGGACAGTGTATCAGAGCACTAATGGCAGCCAGAGTACCTTAAGCCACAGTTCCCATAAGGTAACCCAAAGAGGGCCCAGTGACACCTGTGCACAGAGGCAGGTGTTACAAGAGGAACCCTGAGCTTAGGGAACCTGCATCTTTTATAATGGACACTAAGCACACCTACCCTTTGCTCCAGAGGGTGACATCATGTCTTCCAAAGCTGTTCCCCATGCAAACATCCTCATAAAGATCAGAACAAAGGCAGTCAGCATCTCTGCTTGCAAGATAAACAGAAATGCAAGAGACCCAAGGAAAATTGTCTCCCAACACTCAATAACTGTGTAATCCGCAGGCTCAGTTTCCTCATCTCTGAGCCTCAGTTTCTTCATCTTTAAAATGGGAAAAATACCCATGTGGCACGTGGTTGGAGAGAATAAATGAAACATCAGTCTAGTCTTCCAAACACTGTTCCTGGCACACAACAGCCACTCAAGAAATGTTAATTACTTCCTCCTGCTGCCTCCCCTTTAGCTAAATGATGATTTGGTGAAAACTGTATTCCCTGCAAATTCCATCCCCTTCTACAAACTCTCGTTAGAATTCATTAAAATAATACCCATATGAAAACCTGACCATCGTTACTTTGTTCCAAGATGGCAGCCTACTCCACAAATAGAACCTAAGTGTGTTTTGATCCCATTAGCACAGGATCAAACCTGAGCAATTTCAGCCATGAGACTCACCATTAAACAGTTCGAAAATCCTAAATTCTCCAGATTGGTTGTTTTCAGACTTTGTTGCATGTTTCAGTCACTGGGGAGCTTTAAAAAATGCCACTGCCTCCAATACCAATGAAATCATACTCTCTGGGGGTAGGTCCTACTCGGGCACCAGTCGTTTCAGAACCTCCCCAGGTATTTCCAACACGCAGCCAGGGACAGAACGCTTGCTGGGGCTCTCACTCAACCGGAAGAGATCCCACGTGCTTCTTTGCAATTCTTAAGCGGTTTCACTGGAGTGTGATTGGTGTCTTTCTGAAAAGGTCACCAGGCATTTGCAGGTACTTCACCGAAGCCAGCGGGGAGCTGTGGCCCGGGGGCCGGGGCCGAGGGGAGTGAGCCCACAGAATAAACTGAAAAGGGGAGATCCATTCTCTAATAGAAGATAGCAGAGGGCCCCTGCGAACTTTGGAATTCCACCCTGCCTTGAAAACAGGGCTCCATGCCCCTGGGTGCTCAAAGGATGCTTGCGGAATGAAGGTCTCAGGCTCCTCGGCTCCACCCCCCAGCATCAGGCATTCTGCATGCACACTTCAGTTTGAAAAGAGCTCCGGTCCTTGCCTTGCTCCCTGGCAGACTAGATTATAGGATTAACTCTTCATCGCCTGGCTGGGCTATGGGGAATCCCGTCTCCTTTCTTTCCTTAGGTATAAACAATCAGTGATAAAGATTTTCTCGCTCTCTTATCCCACCTTTCTTCGGAGTTGTTCTTAGGCAGCTACTTTTGTTTTTTTGGCACATCCTAAAGGAGAGACCAGGACAAGCCCAGCACCGGGGACATGTCGGGCCCCCTCTGTCGCCGGTTCTGTGGTTGTGTGCCGGCTTCGCTCTGCGATGCTGCGGGCCGGTCTCCTCCATCCCTTCGTTCTGTCGGTGGTAAACGAAGGTGTGCAGGACGGGCTTCAGGGCCCCGAAGGCAGAATTTTGCATCTGCTTTGAGCTAGTGTTCAATCCTCCTCCCTCATAGACATGCAAATCGCTCAGGTAAATTGAGACACCTGAAGTCCAAGTAAGCCTAATTTGTCTTCATAATTCAGGCTGTGCAGCAAATTATGAAACTCAGGCCAAGGTGGGCTTTTCAGACTGGGAGAGCCTGCTGGCCGCAGCCTGTTTCCAGACAGAGGCCGTGTTTTCCTCTGGGCGCCTGGCTGGAACAAAAGGGACCAGAAACACTTAGAGAAACCGAGGGAGTCACTTTCCACTGTCACTGAAATAGCAGCCGTGGTCCCAGGCTGGCTCTGAAAGCCACTTGGCACCAGGGCTTCCTACAGAACCCAGACTGTGAGGAGCGAGCCCTGGAGCCCGGTGCTGCTCCAGGTGGGCACAGGAACCGGGTGAGCCTCCCTCAGTGTCACACCATAGGAAGGTATCAGTCAAGCTGCGGAAAATGGCCCACTGGGGAAACTGAGTCCCCCCATCACTCATGAGGCTTTTAAATCATAGCTCTTGGGGCAGGAGCGTGGGGCCTGAAGAGGACTTTGGGAAAGGGGGCTGGGGGAAGTCCTTCTGCCTTGTCTAGCAGCCCTGCAGCCTTCCATGTGCCCCAGCTCCGTTTCCGCTCCCCTCCCCGGTTTCCATGATGTAGGATGATGGCACAGACAAGAGCTTTGTCCTCTCCCTCTTCCTGGGCACCTGCTGCTCCCATCCTACCCACCTGAGGGCTCACAGGCCTCCCCGTGTGACATCACAGACCTGTCGCCGCGGAAACGGGCAATGAGGTCAGGCAGTGGGGCCTTGATGCTTCAGGCAGGGAAGGAGGGGAGCTGAGATCCAGGGTGTCAGGGGCTGGGGAAGGAGTGCAAGAGGGATTCGAATAGATAGAAGGAGGATGAAAATGCAGCCAGCCAGCTTCCCGAAACAGGAGCAGCTTTCTGAAGGCGTGGCCTGCCGCTCTAAGGCTATGCTGGTTGTCATGCCCGTTGCTTCCTGCAGCCGCCCCTGTCCGGTGCCTCTCTCCAGAGGCCGTCTGCTTATTCGGAGCTGGTTCTGCCTGTAATTTGTTGGCTTAAAGGTCGGAATGTACTTCTTAGGAAGACAGACTTCCTCATGGCCGTTCCTTGGGGACTGAGCTCTCGAAACCAATTGGCCCAAATTTTAGCCCAGTTTGAGCTTTCCGTTCCCACTAGGGGTGGCAGTGGCTCACCCCAGAGGCAAGTGGGGGCAGTGCCATCTGTCCAGAGGGTCAGGGCTGGCTTGTGGGAGACAGGGAGGGACAGAGAGGACTGAGGGCGTCCCAGGAGGCGAGGAGAGAGGGCACTTTATAAATCACCAGTTCCCTTTAAAAACGAAGTTTAACCTCCCTCGGCTTTGCTTTTGAATTTATTAGCAGTTTCATTTCCTTGGGTAATAATTCATTATCTCATTCCCGGCCCAGGGAGCAGTGCGAGCCCAGAAGTGGCATTTACCTTCCATACCTTTAAGTGATGCTTTTATAAGCTGTGTCATCTTGGATCACTCTCAGCCAGGCCCCATCCCCGCCTGCATCCCCACATGCCCTGAGGACCTTGTGGCGCCCCTGGGTGCAGGCTGACTCTGGGTGCAGGCTGACTCTATGTGCAGGCTGACCAAGGTGGAGGACCGCCCAGCCCACTTGGCAGCCCTGCCCTGCCCTCTGCTCCCCACCTCTCCACTTCCCTGTTCCTCTCCCCTCCCCTCCCCTCTCACCCTCTCTTCTCCCCTCTTCTCCCCAGCGCTCCAGCCAGTTTTTCTGATGCTATTTGCACCAGAGCTCTCTTTGGGGCCAGAGCCTCTTTCTATTGTGAAGCGAGACAGCTACAAGCTGTGGTGAGATAGAGCCATTCTGTTGGAGTCGAGATAACTGCTCCTGGGAGGGAACCGACTGGAGGGTTGGAGGGGGCCACATGTGTCAGCTTAACTGGAGGATCTGAGAAAGCTATTTCCATACCGTCTCCAAGTGGGAAACTGGCAGATGCCCTTCTACGGAATGAAAGTTTCTCTTCCTCTCCATCCTCCCTGCCAAGGAAGAAAGCTTGATTAACAAGGTGGTATGATGATGTGTTTTCACTGGGAAAAAGTTCTTTTCCCAAATCTCTTCTCTCCTCACATCACAGAAGAGACCCCGTCCTAGCCCTAGGACATCGAGGAGAGGGCGCTGCCCGCCTCTCGAGCCAACATCCCTTCCGAGTTTGCTCGTCCTTTGCTTCTGCCCGCTGCTACTTCCTTCTTTCAGCACCTGCTGTGTCCCAGACACTGGACACTACAAGTCACAGGGAATAAGGCCAGTGTGGTCCCTACCCACGGGGTGGACAGTCGAGTGGCATGTTTTTACTGGTTGGTAAGTGGCCTGGAACGTGTGGAATGATGAAGAGAGAGGGTTTCTTCTCCTTTAGTAATCTAGCTTTTAACACCAGTGCGATTGGCTGGCTGCTCACTCCATAACGAAGGGCTCCCGAGTCACCTCTCTCACTCCCCGCAGTGGGCGGCCAGCACAGCTACTGTTGCTCCATCCTACAGATGGAGACGTGGACACTCGCTGGACCAGTAACTCAAGTCCAGCCCTGTGTTTCTCCACGAGCAGCCTCCATACTCTACAGCAGTGGGGCACAAACTTGCCACAGGATGGAACCACCTGATGCCTGAGGCCAGACCCATGAAATCAGAAGCTGGGGCACGGGACCAGACCTCAGGATCGTGAAAGTGCCAGGGTTTCCAACATGGGGCCGTGTTTGAGGATCATTCCCCTATGGCCTTGCTGCTCAAGTCCGGTCTGGGACCTCAGCATCACCTGGGAGCTGGTTAAAAATGCTGGTTCGAGGCCCCACGCCAGGCCTGCTGAATCAGAATCTGCATTTTAACAAGATGCCCAGCTGACAGTGGTGTGTCCTGCCCCATGGGGATTGAAATCGCCCTAAGGAGCTGTCCTGTAGAGGTGCAGCCTGCGGCCATCTCCACCTGCTCTATCAACCCTCCTGTGCCATATGCGGGGGGTCACAAGTCCCCAGAATAGGAGAGAAGGCAACACCTCTCTTCTGGGTCAGCCGTCAGTTTGCTCCAATTCAACCTGACAGAAGAAGTGGCTGGAGAAAAAGGATGTGGGAGGGGGCAGGGGACCCCCCGATCCAGCATGCGAATCAGTGTCCTGGAGGTTTCCAATCAGGGCTGGGGCGAGTCTTGCAACCCTGCAGGTGAGATTAAGAATCCCTGGTAAGGCTGGGGTCTGCCAATGCTCCAAATGCCTTCCTCCGGGTCTACTGCTCCCATGGGGCCAGGCCTGGCTCACGAAGCACCTCCAGGCTCCTTGCAGAGGAAACGCTGGCAGAGTGACACCTGGTGGGGGCTACCTGTGCCCCGCTCCTCTTGGCCAAGGCCCGCATTCTCTGCCCTTCCTGTGACTGGACTGGGGCTCTTGGCACCTTGTGCATTTGTGTCCTATTCGTCAAACTATAGCGCAGGCTCAAGACCTCGATGGCTGAGCCCCCCTCGGGGTAGAGCTGCTCTCCTGTTAACGAGCAGCACCTGTTTTCTGGGCTGCTGGGAGGAAGGGCTGGGGAGGAGGAGATGCTGAGAAACGGCCCGCTTGGTTCAGCTCAGTTAGGGGTCTCAGGCCCCTGGGGCCACTCCTGAGCCACTGGGAGCTGCCCGGGCCCAAGATCTGGGTCCCTCCTGGTAGTTCTGACAGCCACCAGGGAAGATCTGTGCAGATTCCGTCCTGACTCTGCTACCAGCTGGCTGAGCCCCTGGGGACCTCTTAGTTGGGTGTTTCTGTCATCTAATCAGTAAACATCACACATCCAAGATCTCTTATCATCCTGTGAGATACCTTTCCCAGACAATTTCTTCCTCCTCCTCAGGGTCCTCCTGCTACTGTTTCTATCCCAAAACCGGGTTCAAACAGCAATGGAGAGACTGTAACATTGAAACTGACACCCAGAGGTCAGAGTTCAAGACCAGGCTCTGCCACTTACAAGGCACATGACCTTGGGCAAGTCATGGACCTTGTCTGAGCACTGGTAACTCCATCTTCCAAAAACGGGAAGAATAATGCTGGCTCTGCTGCATTTGGTGAAAATAAAATGACGTCTATGTGAAAGCTCTTTACACAGGGGCAAGCACATTGGAGGTGCTCAAATGTATCCATCTGTAGACTTAGGCAAATAAAGTCCAAGGAGCTTACGTAGGCCAGTGGTCCCCACAGTGCGGTCCCGGACGGGCACCATCACCAGGCAGCTTTTAGAAATGCACATTCTCGGGCCCTGCCCCACACCCACAGCATCAGAATGGGCCCAGCAATCCGTGTTCTAACAAGTTGTCCAGGTGGTTCGGCTGCAGGCGCAAGTGTGAGAGCACCCGTGTGACCGCGACATCTCTAATGAGCCCTGAGTCACTGTGCGCCGCTTTCAAGGTCACATGGATTGAACCGGATATCACACGTATTATAGAACTCTGATGCGTTCTCCAGAAACACAACCAATAGGAGATATGTAGATAGACAGTTGGCTAGGTAGATAGATCAATAGATCAATAGATTGATTTATTATAAGGAATTGGCTCCCGTGGTCACGGAGGCTGATCATGGGACTTTCCACAATGTGCCGTCTGTAAGCTGGAGATCCAGGAAGGCCTCAGAGCTGGAGATCTGATGGTGAAGATTTCAGTTCGGCCTGAAGCCGTGTGAACCAGGGTGCCGAGGGCAAGAGGAGATGGATGTCTCGGCTCCAGCTGTCAGGCAGAGTGAGCTCACCCCCCTCTGCCTTTCTGTTCTATTTCGTCGTTCCTCGATGGATTGGAGGAGGCCCCCCCACCTCCAGGGGCCGTCTGCTTTACTCAGTTCACCAATTCAAATGCTAATCTCTTCCAGAAACAGCCTCACAGACACACTCAGAAACATATTTAGCCAGCTAGCTGGGCATCCCGTGGCCTGATCAAGATGACACATAAAATTAACCGCGCAAAACAAATAGTGAGAAGGTGTGCAGGTCTATGGCACAGATGGTGTGTGAGGCACACTTTCATTAACCCACTTAATCCTCCCAAACACCCTGAGTGTCAGGTGCTGATATTATCCCTATTGTACACAGGAGGAAACTGAGGCACGAAGAGGCAAGTTGGTGGGCTCTGAGTCCAAGCCTCCTGCCTCCAGAGGCTGTGGGCAGTGCTTCCTCACATTGTGGTAGAGGACGTGGAGGGAAGCTGAGGGAGGGCCTGAGAGAGGGGGCAAAGCGAAGGAGCAGGATGGAGCAGGGCGTCCTTGGGGAATTCAGACCGCCCGAGACTTTGTGACCAAGCTGGATCTAGAAGGGGTGTCTTTCGATTCCCAGCTTAGAGCTTTTCTCCTTGTCCCACCTGTCACTCATTCTGGTGAGCCCAGATGTCTCAGCCACACGTAGGCGGAAGTGCCCAGGGATCGCTTTGCTGGTCCAGCAGCTTCCACCCCACCCATCAGCAGGCAGCCAGGACTCCTGGGATCGGAGGGGTCAAAGGTGAGAACCTGGTGGAGGAGGAGGGTGTGCATACACAGCCGACTGAGTTGAGGACAGCAAGGTCCTGGGGAAGCCTGTTTTTGCTCCCAAGTTCTCCTACGTTGTACTCATAGCTTGTATGTCTTTCAATGTGTTTATCACAGATGAAAAATCAAAGAGGTACTGTGTTATCATTTGTAATTATACTGTAATTATTATTAGGTATTGTACAATTATATTATTGTAGCTGGGCTACAAGCTCCGTGAGGGCAGGGGCCATACCTGTCATCATGTGAAAGCCCTGTCACCACGCGGTGCCCAGCGCACAGCAGACAGTTGTTGCTGGGTGAATGAACAAACCAACATTGGCATGCCTTCCCCTCCCTCCACTGCAATTATTTATTTTCACATCTCTTTTCCTTCTAGACTGAGAGCCCCGTGACCACACAGACTGTCTTATCCAGCTCTGGGCACAAAGTCCCCAGAACAAAGCCTGGCTTTATATGTGTTTTTTGAGTTGAGCGCAATCAAATTCTGCAGTCCAGTGGGCCCGGCCGTTAATAAGATGGTTCCTGCCTGGGGAAGGAGGGGGTGCTGAATCTGGAGTCTCCAAAACACTGCGCTGGATTTTCTCAAGTTTCCTTTCCGTGATGTACTCGCAGATGGTAATTCCCTGAGGGTGGGGGCCCGCATCCCACTTCCTGGGTACCAGGACTGAACCAGGACGGGCTCAGCCTCCCAGCAGCCTAACCCACACGGTGGAGAGGCCAAAGCTTCGAGGTGAATAACTGCAATGAAACGGCACCACTTAACCCTCTTTTTTGACAACCTAAGATTGTGAGTCAACCCTCAATTAACCTCTTCTCCCAGATTCTGCTCAATGCAAAAGGTTTTATTCCGAAGGCGGGAAAGCTATTTTAAGATTACCTTTGTTATTATGTTGATGCCAAACCAGAACAGGTCAGCTCTTTCCGTGCCACCAGAAACACATAGCCGCAGTGACCAACTGATGTAAGATGCCATGCTGCAGGGGAGGACTGCCCCCAGGCGTGCCCCTCCCCAGCCCCCCGGAGTCCCTCACTCCCTCGTCCACCAGGTGGCTGTGGGAGGCATCAGTATTTTGCTTAGAAATTGCGTTAAAATGATGCCCGCCCCTTCTCTCTTCTCTTCTTTTGCCTCCTGACCTTTCCGGTCCAACCCACAAACCATCTTTAGTAGGCAAAATGGTGCATTCTCGTACAAAGGGACAGACAGCAAGGCTTAGGGAGGTCTATTTTGGGAAAGTCATTAAGCTCATACACCAACCTTATTTTTATCCCAAACTTATTTTTTCATGAGCTAATAGGCCAGTTGGCTCTGCTCAAGGCTCTGCCCCGTGCCAGGAAACAGGGGACAGGGACTTGAAGACCAGAGCGAGATGATGTGGATAGCTTAAGGCAGGCAAGTCACGATGCTAAGGGCTCTGCTCCTCGAAGAACGCGTCGTGGAGAGATTGATTTGCTTTGGTCCACGTCCTCTTCATATTAATGAAGTAGCCACTTTGATATTCTCTGAAATGTTCCAGATACGCATTCATTGACTGGGCACTGTGAGAGCCACTATTTCTCAGCCGAGTAGTTACGGTATTAACGGGCAATGAGGAGGGCGAGGAGGGGAGTCAGTGGGGGGTGGATAAATAAATGATGACATATCCACGAAGGAATATTACAAAGCCGTTAAAAATAAACATGCAAAGAATATTTAGTGACATGGAAAATGCTCACAATATAATATTAAGTAAAAAAAAATTAGAACTTTGAACTGCATATTCAGTATAAGCCACATAATGTACGTTGAAAGAAGACTAGAAAGAAATACACCGACAGTCTTCTTCTTTATACATATCAGGATTTTCCACATTCCCTGAAATGTGCCTTTCTCCCATCTGGTTTTAAATCTTTCTTTATTTAAAACCTTTTTAAAATACAAAATGAGACAGTCTCTTTGTAGAAATAAATTCTAATTACATAGAAAAATAAATTCAAATAATACAGAATTGAAAGTTGTTCCCTGCCATAACCAGTGTTCATCATTTGCTATATTGTCTCCAGAGGTTTATATATAATGTGTATGTTTAATATCTATACACCTATGCATCTATGCATTTCCATGTGTGCACATGTTCACATATATGCATAGATATTATACGTTATAAACATATAGATATGTGTTAAAATTAAAATTGTTTTTTTCTGAACACACCAGCAATTCACATTTGCTGGAGAACACTGACGGCCCATTTCCCCCGGGGCAGTGTGCTCACAAAAAACGCTGGTGGCCATGCACTCCAGGGCTTTTTTCTGGGTGAGGGAGCAAGGTGGACACAGGCTGGAAGTGCGGGAGAGTGAGCGACCCTGGAGGCCCTCAACCAGCGTCACCCTCGGTGGGGACAACGGCACATGCTCCCCCCAGTGCGCCTCCAAAATTCATATGGGGGACCAGCCCTAGTGCCCAGTGCAACTGTATTTGGAGTTAGGGCCTTTAGGGAGGTAATTGGGGTTCAATGAGATCATATTTTCCAGGTTCACCTCCCAAGTAAAGGACTTCTACTTGAGCCTTTGGGTGGTGGGCAGAATAACGGCCCCCCAGAGACGCCCGTGTCTTAATCCCTGAGCCTGGGACTATCTTGTCTCCAAGGTAACCAGGATTTTGCCGACGTGATTAAATTTAGGATCTCAAGACAGGGAGGGTATCCTGGACCATCCAGGTGGGCCCACTGTGATCACAAGGGTCCCTATAAGAGGGAGGCAGGAGGGTCAGAGCAGGAGTTGGGGTGACAGGAGCAGAGGTCCGAGCAACACGAGTGCTGGCTGGAAGGGGCCACGAGCCAAGGACCACCGGCAGCCCCTGGAAGCTAGAAAAGGCAGGGAGCAGGTTCTTCCCTGGATCCTCCAGAAAGGCACCCGCTCTCTCGACCTCTTGGTTTTAGTCCTGTAAGACCCACTTTGGACTTCCGATCTCCAAAAGTGCCGGATAAACTATCTGCGCTGTTTAAGTCACTAAGTTTGTGGGAGTTTGCTACAGCAGCCCCAGGAAATTCATACACCTCATTTCAGGGCCAGCTTTTGGAGGACCCCACCCTAAGACCCAGAATTTCAGTTAACGCCGTCTGTTCCAGATGGCGTCTCCACCACGCCTAGCTTCCCACAGTGGGAGCTTTTCTACATATTTTATTTATGTAATCAGAAAAGCATCCTTCTTCCATAAAAAAGCAAGCAAAGTGGTTCTCCTATGGGGATGAGGGAACGTCTTCGTTCACGCCACAAATGCCTGCTGAATGCCGACTGTGTGCCAACACTGCTTAGGCGTCTGGGGTATACCAGTGAACATAACCAAGATTCCTGCCCTCTTAAAGCTTATGCTCCAGCAATTCCGGCTGCAGAGAGAGAGAGGAAAGCATAAACCTAAGAAATAAGTAAATTGTGTAGTAAGTTAGATGGGGTACATGCAATGGAATAAAAGTCCTCATCCAGCAGAGGAGCGAGATTGGGAGCAGTGCGGGTCGGGGTGGGGGGCTGGCCGCATGTTTAAAGAGTGTGGTCAGTGTCAGCCTCACGTGATGTAGTCACTTATTTCATACGTACTCCACGTCAGGTTCTAAGTCCTTTACAAATATTAAATCATTTAACCTTCCTTATAACCCTATGACTAAATGCCATTATTATCCCCATTTTATGGATGAGAAAACTGAGGCACAGAGAGGCAAAATGACTTTTGCAGCGTCAGACAGCTAGCAAGTGGCAGAAAAGAGACTTGAGCCCAGGCAGTGTGGCTCCAGTCTGTCCTCTGCACAAAGCTGCCTGATGTTTGCATAAAAACTTCAAGGTGATAAAGGAGTCGGCCATGAAGGTTTCTGTGGGAAAAGCATATTGGGCAAAAGGAACAGGCCGTACAAAGGCCCTGAGGCAGGAGCGTGCCTGGGTTATTTGGCCACATTGGTAAGGCAGCCAGCGTGCCTGGCAGGGATGAGTGGCAGCGGGGTGGGGCTGGGGTGGGGGGGAGTATCACTCAGGTCACATGCATGGGGCCTTGAGGCCACAGTGAGGACTTGAATCTCATTCAGGTGAAAGGGGAGCTCTGTAGGGTTTTGAGCAGCGAGTGTTGAGAGGGGGCTACCAGGGGTAAGGATGGAGCAGGAAGACCAGCCAGAGATGGGGGTGGCTAAGCCAGGGTGGCAGCAGTGGAAATGGAGAGGAATGGTGGTGGGATTCTGGGAAAGCTGAAATAGAACTGGTAGGAGTTCCTGACGCCCAGGATGTGGAGTGTGGGAGAAAGAAAAGCTTGGTGACGGCTCGGGGCCCTGGCCCGAGGAACTGACTGGAAGGACGGCCTTGGTGTCTGCCGAGACGGAGGGAGGGCTTGTTTCCAACAGGTGTGGCAGTTCCCTCGGAGGACGAGATCTCAGCACAACACGGTGGACGACAGTAACTATCCTGCTGTGGAGAGTTATACCCAAGGGAAAGGGCTTTCAAAGGAGTCTATGGCAGAAATGACAGTGATTGATGCTGCTTTCCATACCCAGCTGGTCAGAAGGCCAGTGAACTAGTTGAGAGGAGCATCAGAGAACCCAAAGGGTTCAAGGCCCAGACCCAAGCTGACATCCTAAAAGTCAGCCTCAGGAGTTAGAAGGAAATGTGTGTGTCTCATCTGGCCCCTGGTTGGAGCTGGGTACCACAGGACCCCACCCTCAACCCCAGCATCCATTCTTGGGCCACATGTTGCTGCTGCCCATGATACATCCGTATGATTTTATGTAAATTGCTCCAACTGTCAAGCCTCTGAGCTGCCACTGTCAGGGAAAGGGGTGGGGAACTGTCAATGATGCTTTAACTGGTTACACAGGAACCCTCAGAGCATCTCTACTTCTTTGCAAGGGGGGCAGGAATGAGGAGGCTTCTTCAAATTGAACTCCAAGCAGAAGAGACGCTTCATGCTAAAGACACTTAAAACTCCCCTCCCATCACCATGAACCTCCAAGAATTCTGATTGTGGCGGAGGAAACACAGCCAGTGAGGACAGTCCAAAATAGGACAAAAACAGAACGCTCAAGGTAGAGAGACGGAGCTGTAGGGTCTCGCTGTCACTGCCAACATTCACAGAATGTACGGCTGGGAGACAGAGCCTGTCAAGGAAATTAATCCCCTGAGGAAATCAGCGCCCAGGATCAGACACTCCCCGAGTGCATAAACAGGGACAAAGACAGTAAGCAAAAAACAAAGCAAAAAAGCAAAAAACAGTAACAACAGCCTCAGAGAAGGAGCGTAGGCCCCATCCAGACCGTGTGCAGTGGAATAACCCTGTTATTCCGGCTCAGAAGGGGATCTCATGGTGCCAGCGCAGCACAGCCCCACAGGCTGTGGTTATCACCGTTGCAGGTGAGGAAGGTGGGGTCCTGGTCGCAGAAGCCACTACAGACCCTCTGTTTCCTTAAACCCAACAAGTACAGAGTAAAGTCTCCGGGCAGAGTGGAGAATCCATGATTGCTGTAGTCTGAATGTTTCTGTCCCCCTGAAATTCCTATGTTGAAATCCCAACCCCCACAGTGGTGGTATGAGGAGGTGGGGCCTGTGGGAGCTGATTAGGTTGTAAGTGGGGAGCCCTCATGAGTGGGATTAGTGCCCTTGTGGAGGAGGCTCCAGAGCGACCCCAGCCTCTTCCACCACGTGAGGACACAACGAGAAGTCTGCAAGCCGGAAGGGGGCCCTCCCCCGAGGATTCGGGCGCCCCGAGCTCGGCCTTCCACCTCCAGAGCTGTGGGAAACAGACGTCTGTTGTTAATAAGCCACCCAGCCTGCAATATTCTCCTACAGCAGCCTGAACGGACTAAGACAGTGGTCCTTAGCTGTCGGTTTAGCCAACTCCATGAAGCCCCGGGTCAAAGAACCCGCTAAACGTTGACGTCCATGCCTTCTGGCAGTCACGTGACACATATTTACTAATTCCTCCACCCCGGGCACCCTGCGCAGAGAGCACAGTGGTGAGATGTCAGCAACGGTCCTTTCTCTGATGGTACTTTCCGTTCAGTCAACTGAAGGGACCGCTTGTGACAACTTGAGTCAAGGTGTTGGTGTCTAGAGTCCAAACCTGGGAAAGCAACCACCTCCAACATAGGGGGCCCAACTGGGCATGATGCATGTTGCCCAGGACCAGCCCTCCTGGCTTCCCCTTCTGGAGCAATCCTGTTTTTCCCTCTGGAGCAGGGCTTGGGTGATGGGTGGGGACACAGTTTTCCCACCTTTCAGCTGCATCCTGCCCGTCATCTCTTGCTCTCTCGGTTTCTGCTTGTGAGGACAGTGTGTGTTGGGGGAGCGGAAGGCATCTTGAAAGCTGTCTGTTACCGGCCAATCTGTGAATGAATATCTGTAGATGGTTGAATTTTGCCAGACCTGTGCTAAGCACTGTCGTATAACAGGCTCTCCATAAATACCAGTGGGCTTCAGGGAGATAAACCCCCTGAACCTACCTGGGCAGAAAGGCAGCTCCGGTCTCCAGGTGTTTCCAGACATCTTCCCTTGAAGCGATGTCCTGGGAGAGAGGGAAGCAGGCATGAGCTAGGACGCCCAGGACAGGGCGGGATGAGACCCCAGCTTCTCTGCACGGTGTCCACGCCCACTGGGTGCTTGCCAGGCTGGATGCGGCCATGACATCCCTGCCACCCTGCTAGTTTCCCATCCCTCCAGGAGAGGTGCTCCAGCCAAGGGCCTTGGTACATGCCACCTCCCACCCAGCCTTCACCCTCGGGCCTGGCTCCTCCTCCACACTCAGGCCTGTCTTCTAAAGCGAACTGGATCTGCATTTCTGACCGGCCTGTGACACGGGTCCCAAGTCTCATGCTTTAGAGCTGATGGATCACATCACATCTTCCCGGACAGGTGCCCATGGCCGGGCAGACCCACATACATGCAGCCCCACTCAGTTATAAATATCTATAGAGTGCAATACCAAATAATTGTGGGGCATATTTCACCCTGCCTGTTGAACACATCGCGAGAAAGGAATTGATCCCTGCTGTTCCATTTATTAGATGGTGTAATACCACAAAAATCGTTTCCACAATATCCCAAACTAAATCATTTATTCTTGACAAAAATCCAATAAAGAGCTCAATCCTTCTCCATAGGCAGATAAAGCACAGATTAATGGGGATGCCTAGATCAAAAAATGCTGGGAAAATGAAAGCAAGACGGAAAGAGAAGGCCCCTTCCTCCTCCTCGCTTCCCCAAGGCTGCCCGGGCTCAGGGTTTTATTACAAAAAGCTGCCTAAGTATTACAGGCTAATCCGTAAATCCCGGCCTCGGAAAAGATGTGACGGATTTGTAAATTGTGCCCTTTACAAATCTGATTGAACTTTTTTTTTTGCCCAGAGTTCTGCCGTTCTTCTCCTTCTCTTCTCCTCATCTTTCCACACCCCTCTGATTGGGCTGTGTGGAGCCCGGCAGTGTTTTCTGGGGAGCCCGGCCCCCTCCTGACCCCTCTCTGAGTTGACTTATAGAGAGTGGAGATTGTTGGGGGCACAGGAGGCTGAGGAAACTATCAGCCTCTTTCATTTACTGTCTGCGGGGAAATCAGATTCAGGTGGGGTCAGGGCCAGGGCCAGGCATGGCAGGTGTCAGGGGCCTGGGGCACATGGGCAGCCAAGTGTGGACGCGGTGAAGGACTGTGGGAAAGGGGTTATGCATCATTTCCAGTGGAGAAAGAAAGGGATCAAGCTGGTGACCCTCAGAGCCAGACGAGCTGGCTGGAAGAGGTTTTGCAAGGAGATCTCACCTTGACCCTGGACTTGAGCCTTAAAACACCTTACACTCCCACGGCAGGGGGGCGTCCAAGGTCTATCGAGTGCACCCATCGAATGCTTTGCTCTCTGTGCGCCCCATGTAGGAGGACCAACCATCTCAGTCTGCCTGGGACAAAGAGGGCTCCGAGACACGAGACTTTCAGTGCGAAAACCAAAAAAGTCCCTGGCAAAGTGGAGGAGTTACCCGCTCCCCCCAACCATTCCAGTCCGTCTGCACCATGAGAAGAGCTCGTTGCTCAGGCAGGCGTCTGGCTTTCTCTGGTACGTCCATTGCAGGGTTTGGGTCCAGGATCTGTCACTTACTACCTGTGGACATTGGCAAGTTACATAGCCTTTCTCAGCCTCAGCTTCCCCATATGCAAAATGGGGATAGGAACACCTGCTTCCTAGAATCGTTGAGAGAATTAGAGACAACGCAAGAGAAATGCCGAAGAGGCACCCTGCATAGGTGATGTCCTCATCATTGCCATCATCATCATTTGAACACATCTGCTTAAGGAAGGCTGTGAAAAAACTAGGAGAATAATGAAAGGTTCTCCTGGAAATCTGAGAAATGATATCCTTCCCTCAGCAACTCACACAGCCCCAGCCCTGCAGCGTGAGCACTGGCCAAAGCCCAGATGTTGAGGCTTTAAAGCAGCCGCTCCTGCAAGCAGCTGTGAAGCAGATGATGGGCCGGGGCCCCCGGCTTTCTGCTTGGCGCTGCGCCTTGCGCAGTTGTGATCCGGTGGGGCTGCACCCCAGCCCCCCTCTGCTTCCTCTCCTTGAAGACTTCTAAAGGCAGAGGAAGGTGGGAGTGGGGATGTCGCCCTGGCAACTCGCCTCAACCCCTCCCCACACCTAGGCCTGCTCAGCCTGGAAACAGGGCTGGAGAGGAACAAGGAGAGTGGTAGGACCCTGGAGGCCAGCAGTCTGGAATGGCATTCCGCAGGTTTATTACAAGTGGGACAAAACGGTGACACTGCCGAGAACCAGCACCCTGCCCCGCCAATCCCTGCTCATTTCCATCACTGTCCCTGGATGCAACTGTCCCCCAAATTCCACAGGGGTGACTTGTGGGAAATTCTTTCTGCTGGCCCACCTCTATCCTTTCAAAGGCAAAAGGGCGCTTTTGGACCAAGAAGCAGAAGGTTCAACCCAGCTGCTGGCCCCTGCAGATCTGGTACCTGGACCAAGTCGCAGGAGCATTAACGGCATCGCACCTTGCTTGGGTCCTAAGATGGACCTGCTCCAGTCCCCAGGATGCAGGAGAAAACAGGAGGGAGGGGAGGGACAATGGAGTTAGGTTCAGAGAACATGAGAGCCTCTTGGCTGGTTCCACAAGAACCCTAGAAAATCCAAGCTCTTTGGGGAACAGAAAGTAAGGACAGAGGCTGCAGTGAGGCAGGTGATCCAGACAGTTGAAAAGCAACTTGTGGATAGGGCATTTGCTTTCCAAGAACATTCTAGAAAACATGGAGCTCCCATCTGTCAGATTTCCGAAAGCAGGAGAATGGACCACATGACCTCAGTCTGCTCCCTCAGAGACGAGACGCTGGCCTTTTGTCCCTGGGAACAGCCAGTCTGGCTCTCCACTTCTCTCATTAACCTTTATCCCTCTATTTCCTGCCGAGGCTTAATCCTATTTCCTGCATTCCAGGTATTCAGCAGGGCAATGCAGAGAGCCACTCAGCTGTGCCTTTCCCATGCCCCTGTCGCAGCTGGGAGGGCTTGGAGAATGGTCTCCCGCCGCCGCGACCCTGGATGGTGCCTCCGCAGCAATGACTCCTGCCCTTGTGGCTCTCAGCATCAGGATGCTGCGATTCAGGTGGTACCATTGATGGGGGTGGTGCTGGCGGTGAGGAAGGCGGATGACGGGGCAGTGGGGCGCAGGGGCAATTCCTCAGCTGTGAGTGTGTGTATGTAGGGGTGTGTGGTTGGGGAGGGGGAGGTAGGGCCCACTGCCCTTGTGGAGTCGGAGGTGAACGCGTCAATACAGACGTCCTTTTCCGTGAACTCAAGTTTAGGGGCATTTGAAAATTACTGTGTGGAGATGCTTTTCCTTTTCTGGGCTTGAGGAGGGGGTACAGACGTATTGGAGGATGGGTTCCCCATTCAGTTGGATGTGACATGATATCTACCCCTCCACCCATCACTTGAAAGGCCCAAGTTCTCATGACATAGACTGTGGTGGGAGGAGGTCTCAGTAGATGGCACAGCCTGGGGTCAGGGATCAGGAGCCCCGTTAGTCACTACCTGGCTCCCGTCTTCATCCCCTGCTGCTCCATCTGGGCCCATAGAATGACCACCACGGCTCCACTGGGGTCACGTGGATCTAGTTCCCTCCTGGAGAATTCAGGGAAGGAGGGCAGTTAGCAAGTGCTGCCACCACATCAAAGCTCATGAGCAAGGGGCTTGGCAATTCTGGTCCCCACTACCCCCCCCCCCCAGCACCCTCCCACTGGGCCTAAAGTCAAAACCCCAGAGATGTGGGCACTTGGGTCCCAGCCAGCACCCGTAGGACCATTGGGGGTGATGGGCGGAGGGACCAGCTGGAGTAACCCAGCAGAGTCGGGGTGGGGGAGCATCGCAGCAACTCCTTATTTATTGGACTCCCTCAGCCCCACAATCCCTGGCTCTGCTCAATATTTTATTCTTGTTGCACCTGCTCAGGCGGCAGAGCCGCAGGCATTTTTGATAAATGGATTGAAAGGTTTGTCTAGTTTTGCTGAAGCTTCTATAAGTGCCTCTGTATCTTCCACTGAAATTATATTTCCCAACTTCCCACAGCAATTTCTCTCCCCTGGTGACTACCAGCTCTCATGCACTCTCTCTCTCTTTTTCCCTCTCTCATGTGCACACATGCACACACGCACACGATATGCAAAGATGCATCTACCCATGCACTCACAAACTTATCTGCACATGGAACTCAGCGCACCAACATATGAGGACCCAGAAAGTGACTCTACCACTGATAAGGAAGCACAAGTGACAGCCATGCCCACGGGCATGAGCATGCCCTCATGCACACAAATGCAGACAGTGCAATCCTCAGGCTGCCCTTTCTGAGCCCATCCGGTCTCTGAGTTCTGAATGAGGAGCCCCGAGGGAGGGCTGCGGAGACCAGAGGCTCACCCGGAACAAGGGTGGAGATGGATGGGTGGACTTCCAGAAGGAGAAGCCTGGCAGCCCGGTGATCCCAGCCCCAGCCCCCAGGGAGGCTCCAAGGAGCCCTCCCACCCCACCAGCCAGCTGCCTGCTCCAGCCTTCCTCCTTCCTCATCCGCCTGCCCAGCCCTAATGCCAGCAAGGCCAGCTGGAGGCTTATCCCAACCACATCTGAAACAGCTCAGGAGCTGCTGCGTCTGGCCGCCAGCCTTTTCCATAAATAACTTGCTGGGCCTGGCTCCTTACCTCCTGGTGACGTCATTGGCTGTTGGCCCAACTGGTGAGGTCACAGGCTTCCCTTCCCTCCGCACTCCCTCCTGGGTGGAGTGCGAGACCCTCATCACAGAGCCTGTCTGCACCCCATCCTGTTCCAACCCAGCCAGGCAGTCAGTGTAGGTTCTCCACCATCTGGGACCGGCTGCGTGGTGGTGCCAGACAGCAGCCTTCCCCGCCCTTGTCGCCAGTTACTGAACAGCCTCCCAACTTTCCATCTCCCCACTGGCTTCTCCCCTCGTCATGATATAGTTTCCAGGTGACAATGGACTCATGAGCTGCAAGGGCTGTGGTGAACGGCTGGCACCTCGATGGAGCCTCACCCGGGTCCAAATCCTGGCCTCCCCACTAACTAACTGTGTGACTTTGGACAAACTGCTTAACCTCTCTGTGCCTGTTTTCTCATCTTCAGATAATAATTTAGGTAATAAGAAGTCCTATCTCAAGGGGCATTGTGAGGCTGACATGGGTTCACACACACAAAACACAGTGCCTGGTGCATTAGTAAGCTGTGAATAAACCAGTTGTATGATCACATTTCTATGCACATACACCATGAGGAGTGCTTATGTGTGTTGGGGCAGGGGTGCTCCAGCTTTGCGTATTTTCAAATACGTGATGGGCAGAAGCCTGGGTGGTCTCCTCTCCACGGCTCTCGTGCTCACAGTCACCAAAGCGGCCACTTTCCCAGTGGAGCTCTCCCAGTCTCCTCCCGCTAAGCCAGTGGTGTCCTCAGCTCCTTTCCCATCCATTGCCTTGGTCCTGGACATGGGAAGAGCGAGGGGGTTGGAGGTGCTTTGGGAGTGGCTTCTGTAAGGGGTGCTCCGAGACCCCTCCCCTCCTGCTGACCCCCCTCCACCCCACCGTACGATTGCCTCCAGCAGAAGGAAGCCGGCTCCCTCCCTGGTCAGCCCTAAAGTAACGGACGTGAGCCAGCATCATCAGACACAACCGGATCACAAAAAGCCCGTGGCCGTTGTCTCCAGATGTGTGTGTTTGGAGAAACGCCGGGAGATGGACCATCTCTGGATCCGAGAGTGGAGAAGTTTCACCAAGCGGTTTTCTATTTTGGTGCTGATATGGTGGCCCTAAGCCACGTGTGGCTGTTGAGCACTTGACTTTGGGCTGGTGAGGTGCTGGAAGTGTAAATTACACACCAGATTTCAATCACTTTGTATAAAAAAGAGTATGCAAAATATCCCATGAATAATTCCTTTATAGTTATTGCATGTTGAGATGATACTATATTGCATATCGGGTTAAATCAAATATGCTATTAAAATTAACCTCACCTGGTTTTGTTTGTTTGCTTTTTACTTTTTCAATGTGGCTACTGGAAAATTTAAAACTACCTGCGTGGCTTGCGTTATATCTCTGTTGGATGGCACTGGTCCATTCTCTTGCTGAGTTCTGAGAAATTCTCACTGACCCCCCGGCCCCAGGGTTCTGAGTCGGTAACGCTGTGCCTTCCGAAGCTGAGGCTGCTGCCTTCAGGTGAAATGTTCCCCACCCTCAGCATTCCCGTGGACAGGGCAGCTGAGCTCATATTCTTGCCTGGCTTTCTCCTTGTATGAGGTCTCTGCCTGCGCAGCACCCAGCACCCTGAGCTCAGACTTGCATCTTTTGGGGGGGCTCCCCAAAGTTGGCCAAGACATCTCCAGGACAGGCAGCCTCCAGTGCCAGGCAGCCCCGCCAGTCTTGCTGTCACAGCTCCATGATTTTGCTCATCCTGGAGCCCCTGCCAAAAAGTTTTGCCCCTCTTGTCCACTCATATGGGTCTTAGTCATCCTTTCAAAATTGAGGTCAGAAGTCACCTCCTCTTGAAGCCTTCCCAGATCACTTCAACGAATGAATCAGTCTCAGCCATCACAGCCCTTTCCCAAAACTTAGTTTATCAGAACGTGCCCCCATAGAAAGCACTATGACCAGGCTACTTCCATCAATAGAAATCCTCAGAACAATGTTAGCAGGAAGCTTCTCTGATTATGCCTATTTTCTATATGAGGAAACTGAGGCACAGAGAGATGAATTGTCTTGCCCAAGATGCAGAGTTTATAGCAGAGGAAGGAGAATTCCAGCCCCCCAAGGTCTTGTTCCCTCGTCATGCTCTTTCTGCCACGCCTGACGACCCCAGTGACAGCTAGTGCAATTCCTGGTACCCCCCAAAGACAGGGAGCCTTGAGCGCCAGGACCCGGTCTATCCACCCCTGTAATCCCCTGGGCATCACGCCAGGTCCTAACACACAGTAGGTGACCAACAAAGGTGGCCTGAATGAGATCAGCACTGAGTCTATTGGCCTTTGGATCCCTCCGCCCACCCCCTCAGGCCAGCCTGCGCCCCCCCCCCCCCCCCCCCCCGCCCCCCAGCTCCACCCTCCTCCCCTCCGCCTTCGCAGCCGGCAGCTGCCTCTCTCTCGCCTCCCCAGGCTCCTCTCTGTAACTGCTTAAAACTCCATTCCTGTCGTGCGACCTCTGCCAGCCGGGAATTAATTCCCCAGGTTACCACTGCATAAAAACTAAACTCTCCGTTTACGGCCTCTACACGCTCTGCCCTTTCCTTTATGCAAGGCTTCTGCACTTCCAGAGAATAAATAAATACAGTCTAACTTTTATCAGCCTTGATCAGCTGCAGCCCTCAGGGCACGGCGGTGTCTGGAGCTGCCCAGCGCCCTAGCCTCAGTCTCAGGTCAGGTGGGGGCATCAGGACCACTCTGTGCACCTGAGCCTAAAGCTCTTTCTGGGCTCCCTGAGTCTTCGCCAACCAGGACAGCTCCCTCTGTGGTCCTCGGCTGCTTGCACCTGGTACAAGCTTCCTGGGGAAGGGGCTGTGGGCCCCGTACTGCACCCCTCCTCGAATCTTTCCAACCAGCCTCTCAACTGCGATGCAATTAGCAGCAGCCAGAAGGAAAGCCAAGGACATGTCAGCAGCAGGTCAAGCCCCGGTGCTGATGGAGGCCAAGCCAGTGGGCACAGGGTCCGTGGCCACCCTGGGGAACTGAGGCTCCCCTCCCCAGTCAACCTGCACAGTCTCTGTCTTGCTCCTGCCCGGCCGTGGGGGCCCCCAGGTGGGACCCGGACTTGATGGCTGGAGTCCCTGCTGGTGTTTCCATCGGGCAGACAGGGAAGTCTCTGTCTTTCTGGTTCCCATGAAAGGATTTGTGTGAGGGTCCAGTCAACACTCTTTTGGAAGAGGGATGCAAACAGTCCTGTCCAGCCCCATTTTGCAAAGAACTATCCCATCAACAATTGTCTTTTCCTTTTCCCTAAGTGTAAAAGATGATGAAGACCCAAACGGAAGGGCCTCTTTCCCCTTCCTTTCTCACTTCCTTATGTCTGAATCCCAAGGCAAAAAGCCACCTTGATCAATTACCTGGTGCACAGACCCACCTCAGCCCGGATCGGTCAGTGTTCTGTACTACCCCTCAATGCTGGGACTTCCTCCCCACCTCCAACCTCCATCTCTTGCGCTGGCTTGGTGGGATCCAGTGACCACCCGGAAACCACGGATCACTTCCTTGCCTGGGAATTGTGGGGAGAAGGTACCTGCAGGGGGAACCCTGGTGGGGGGAGGGGCAGCTTTAGCAAGTAAGACTACAGGATGCAGAGTTAAATCAAACAACAAAACTAAAGTAAACAATGAATAGGTTTTTGGTATAAGCATGTCCCGTGCAATAACTGGGACATACTTACACTAAAAATGTCTCCACTGTTAACCTGAAAGTCCAGGCAGTTGGGCGTCCTGTTGGTCTGGCAATCCTAGCCCTGGGCTGCCGGCTCAGGCTTCCAGAAGTGGTTGGAGGCTGGGGTCTGTGGATCGTCTGCCTATGGAGGAGGGTTGAGCCTGTAACTACTCCCATCCGTGACTGTGTGATGTCTTCACAGCAAGACAGGGTAAGTAAGCCTCTTGCTCCGGGACGGGCTGTTCAGGGTGGTCCAGCTCTGCCCTCCCGGTGGAAAGATGGAGCCCCCTCTCTTTCCGGCCTCCAGAACTCTGGCGCCTTTGCGTGCTCGCTCTTGCCTACTTAAAAGGACCGTTTGCCACCCTGAATCCAGCTCTCCATTCTCAGGGGCCTTTGTGAGCTCAGATCTCCTGTTATGAATTAGTTGCCATGTGTGAGTTTGGCTCAGGGACGGTGGCTTCCAGACCAGTTGTGTCACTTTTGAGCACGCCTGGGAAGTCCACTGGGTCCCTCAGCCGCTGCCTCTCTCAGCTCAGCTCAACAGCGACACGGGCTGTTCGTGTGTTTCTGTATCTGGACCTTCAAAACACGACACCCGCACCCCGCTCCTCCCCACCCTCCACAGGAAAGTTCCTGGAGATGGGAGCAGCTATATCCGAGACAATTGCTTAATTAGGGGAAAAATTACTTAAATTTCAGCAGCAGCGGCAGCAGCCACTGCGCACGGCTGACTATAAATGCCTCTAAACCCAGCTCCCTTAGAGGGAGGGGCTGCCCACTCGACACCCACGCCTTCTGCTCCGAGGAGAAGGGAAGAGAGAACCTGCGCAGGTTGTCACCAACGCGGTCTGGGGCCCTTTGACACACACACTCGCACGTGCGCACACGCCCACACGCACATGCTCTTCAGCACCGTCTCAGCTGTGCTCTGCTAGACACTGGCAAGCTTGTGGTTTCATCAAAGACCAGGGGCCGACACCCTTTTCTGTGAAGGGTCGGAGAGCATAAATCATGTGGGTATTCCAGGCCATACGGCCTCTGTAACAGCTCCTCAACTCAGCGGCCGGGGCATGAAAGCCCGCGCAGACCATGTGAAAATGAACCGGCATAGCTGCATTCCATAACATCATCATAAAAACAGGTGGCAGGGCGGATTCGGCCCGTGGGCCAATCTGCTGACCCCCATCAAAGGCTAACGCTTGGGGCTGCTGCTGGGGTGACTGGCTTAGGGGGTTCTGGGCAGCATGGGGTGAGGAACTCTGTGAGCAGCCCACACCTGCCCCAGGCCCGGGGAGCTCTGAGCAATGGCTACGCTCCGCTGCTGGGCTGGCGTCGCGGCAAATATGGACTTTGGGGCAGGACAGTCCTGGTCTCCAGTCCTTGCTATGTGATCTTGTGCCAGGTCCTAAACTCTCTGAGTTCCCATTTTCTCCTCTCCAAATGATGATAGCCATCATCCCTTTCTCCCACGGTCATGGTGACCGTAGGTGGGACGTGGCACGTGAGGCTGTGCTTGGTCCGTAGGAAGAGCTCAGCAGGTGTCAGCTTCCAGGAGTGGTAATAGGGTGAGTGTTGGTCTTAGTGTTTCAGCTCTCAGAGGAGAGTCCTTGCAGGAAGGTTTTTAGGATTTCTGTCCCCTCTTCCCCTCAAACTTGTCATAATCCTATCTTCCCTTCTGATTGTGCTCCTGAGGCCCAGCTGAGCTCTTTGGAAGTTTCAAAGAGAAGAGAGTGAAAAGTCCAGGGTGGGCCCTGGGGCCAGCACATCTCTGGGCAGAGGCAGAAGCTGGCCGGGGCGAGCTCACTGCCGTCCCCTGCCGGCTGCCCTGCCACGGCTATTGTCCTGGCAGGGAATGGCCACCTGCCAGGCTGCCCACAGGGGGGCGCTGGAGAGCAAGACCCCTCCTCCCCGCTCCCACTCATTGCAGCACCAGTCCACCAGCGCTCCTCCTAGGCTGCTTCCTCCCTCCACGTCCCCTCTAGACAGGGCCACCGGGCCAGAGACCCTCCGTCTGCCCTGGGAAGGTAAACAGCCTCCTCTGCAGTTGGCGTGGGCTGGGCAGAAACCTCAGCGTGAAAGGAGCAGTGGATGGATGACATGCCACTGGGCTTTGGAGCCCAGACGTCCCTGCTCATGTTGGTCCCTGGAGAGACGGTGTGCCCGTGGAAGGGCCAGCTGCTGACCGTGGGGCAGATGTGGCAACCTGGGGTGGGGGCAGGGAGGGAACTGAAACCCCAAGAGTGACAATGAGCAGGAGAGTGAAGCAGAACAGAGCGCCAGGGAGCTTGGTGCCCTGGGGTCAGAAAGTTTGGAAGCAGGAACAGTTCAGGCCTCTGGATCCTGGTGGGGGCAAGTGCTCAGGAATGAGTGGGTTTGAGGCTCGGAGGTCTGGGAGCTGACCCCAGAGAAGCCACTGTGTGCCCTGCACTTGGGATGCTTCCGGAAAATGTACTAACCAGGAATAACAGGCTGGGACTGAGACAGTGCTGGTGCATGTCACCGCTGGCCATGCATTCACAGGGAAGCCGTCGCTGCTGAGTTCATTCCAGTGTGAGCTGAGGAACGTGTGCTCGAACCATAACCAAGTGGTGCAGAGTCCTGATACCAGCTTCCCTTACATCGCAGTAAAATATTTTGTGTACATTAAATAGACCACTGAGTGGGTCAGACCAGCAAGAACACAATGGAGAAGGGGACAGGACTGAGATCTGAGGAGGTGGCCTTGGGGACACAGGGAGCCAGCCCCAGGGACTGGGTGGGGATGTCTGTTTGGGCTCCCTTGACCAATGACTGATGGCCGCTTCTTCCTGGGGTCTGTTCCTCACCCACTCTCCCCTCCAGCCCCATTGCCTGTTCCTGGGCTGCCGCCAAAGCAAGCGAAAGAAACTGTCTGTTGCTCTGCCCATGACCCGATTCTCCACCCTGCCCAGGAGATGCCTCCCTCCTGCAGACAATCGGGCCACCCGGCCTTTAGGGCTGTGTCTGAGCAGGGCCTGTGTCCCTAGGGCTCTGGTCCTGGGGCGAGGCTGTCCGTTTTGATGCTCTTGGGCCTGGACTACAAATCGGGGGTCAACAACAGGCTGCTTTAACCGGGCTGGCGCATCACTGCACACAGTGAATCAGATTTTCTCCCACCTGTGCTATTTCTGGGCCTGATCTGCTTGATTCACTGCCCTTGCATACCCCTGACCTTCAAGTCCAGGTCCATCTGCAGCTGCAACTGCCTCCCAGACCCGAGGCCTGACTAAGGCAGGGAATCAAATGCATCCTGGCCCAGTGCTCCCCAGATCCACAAGCCGAGCTGGAACTCTGACCCCAGCCCCAGTATCTGGCTCCTGGCTCTGTTCCCCGGGAACTTAAGCCCTGCCTTGTGTCCCATTTCCAATTCCCTGCTCTGCCCTCCTTCGCCTTTGTCCATCACCTTCTGCTGCAGCAAATCCGAGATGGCATCACAATTCGGCTACCCACGCCCCACATCTGGGCGCTGTATCTCTGTTCCCTACCACGTGGGTCTGTCTGCCCACCCGAGGGGTTTCTTAAGCCCATCCCCTCATCATCTTTCACTTTATTACCATTTCTTTCCAGTGGATCTCTTTGCTTCCAGCTCCTCCTTTCTCTGACACAGTGGTTCTCAAGGATGGTCCCTGGACCAGCAGCATTGGTATCACAGGGGAGCTTCTTAGAAGTGCAAATTCTCCAGACCTGCCCAATGAGGACCTCTGGGGGCATGGCCCGGAGGCTGGTGTTTCAACAAGCCCGCAGGTAATTCTGATGTCCTCAAAGTTGGGAACCATGGAGTCCAGCACATCTTCCCCCAGCTTCTAGAGTGTTCTTTCTAAAACTCAGGCCAAGTCCTCTCATTCTCCTGCTCAGAAACAGTCGATAACCCACTTGTGCCTTCAGATTTCATTTTCATTAACTTCTTAAGCACAGTGTTCCAGGTCCTCCATCATCTGGCCCAAACTTCCAGCTTCCTCTCCACCTCCCTTTTGGCTCAGTCCTTTAGGGCACCCGGGTGTTCCTTCTGACAACGGAAGCTCAGGTTCAGACATTGCTTCTGTAAAGCATGGCCCAGCCTTCCTCTTCCTCCGGGGACCTTTAACCACACCCCTCAGTGCTCTGAGTCCTGTGTAGAGACCTCTCTCCTGGCGATAGTCTGACAGGCTGTAAGTACCTGGGGACACCCTGACCTTCCCCATTCCCAGCGAGCTTCTGGAAGCAGGATGACAAACTTCTTCCACCTTATGTCCCAGTGCCCAGCGCTGGGCTGGTGTAAAGTAGTTGCCAATACGTATCTATCCACAACAGGAATGACTCTACTCTTTCCAGTGTCTACCAGAGCCCCAGCCTCACCCCCAGCCATCCTCCATCCACCCACCACCATCTTCATCCGTCGCCCACCTGCCTGGACTCTTAGGGCCTCCTGGGACCTCTCCTGATCTTTCCTGTACTCCCGTGGGTCCATGTGGGTCAAGTTGCTTCTAGCCTGGTCATTCAGCAGCCAAATGAGATGTGAGAAGAGTGAGGGAGAGGTCGTTCAGGGCACCGCTGGGCCAGTGCGAATCTGTTCCCATCACAGGAGTGGGGTGGCAGGTATCTTGAGATCCCTTTGAATGGTACACACAATCCCCACGAATGGAGGAAAGCCGAGACATAGATTCTCCAGACCAGCAGCCCACCCTCCTGTTACCTGACGTAAGAAGGCAGGATAGGATTTGGCCGGGGGTAGGGGTGGGTGTCTTTATTTATTTATTTATTTTGCCTGTGGTTTTTTTTCCACACTAGATTTACCTTCCTAATTATGTCTGCTTACACCAATATTAAAATGTGTTTGTATTCCCTGTACACACGGCAACCAATGGCAAGGCGGTCCAGAGGCTGGGTGGTCCAGAGGCTGAGCCAGTGGCTGAAAAACATGAAAATTAAGCCTTTGCCTCAACCCACAAAATGAGCGGTCCCCAGGCAGGTAATTCAGAGTTGTAAAATTTTTTCAGTGGGGCCTTAGCCATCTAATTACCTTCTAGGGGATATTTCTGACCTGTCAACAAACTCGATCTCTAGGTGTGTTTGGTGAATGGATGGAGCCAGGATGCCGCTCAGCGGGGCTCCTGCCAGCTGCTCAGGCCCGGGTGGAGGAGCAGCGGTACTTCCGTGGCGGGGAAATTGCAGGGGTGCCCGGGTCCCTCAGCAGCGCTGCCCTTTCGGACTTGGCCCGGACCCTGCTGAGCCCTGAAGCCCCTCCCAAGAGCGCCATGCCCTGGGACTCCCTGCCACCCAGGCCTTCCTGTGTCCTTCAAACTCCGGTGTCTTAGACCCACGGCAAAGGGAATGTGCTGTCCTCTCTCTGTGACCTCCTGCAGTTCAGTTGTGTCACATTAGATCTCAATTATGATTAAGCACACCCGTGCCAAACCCAGGAAGGTATAAAGGGAAACAGGAAGCCTGGGACCCCTCTGCAGGTGACAGCAGTACGCCTATCCTCAGCTCCATCTCACCTGCCCTGGGGAGACACCCAGGGCTCTTTCTGTGATGTGATGGAGCCCAGCTCGGTCCTCTCTCCCCAAACCGCACTCAGGTCGCCTAGCAACCTTGACAGGCAGCCAGCCTGGCCAATCACCTGTGGCTGCCGACATCCACCTGCTTCCCGAGGCTGAAGGGAGCCTGGGAAACCAAGTGCCCCCCCACCCCCGACCCCGCCACCCCTCATTGCTACCCACCCCTTCAGGGTCCCTCAAGAGGCAGGCACAGTGACCAACGTTTCTCACCTCGCCCTCTGCTCCCCACCCGAGGCCCATTCTGTGGCTTAATCTGTGACATTTAACATAAATAGTGTTCTATTCCCAGCTGACCTTTAATGGCTTTTATCATCAGCTGTGGTTCCTGGCAGCCATACAAGAGCTGCTGTCTGCTGCCTCAGTCTATTCCAACAGAATACTCGAGGAGGCCCCACGGTTTTCGCCACGTGAAGCCAGGGGGCCCCTGGAGATGTCCGCCCAGGCTGGAGCCTGCCGCTCTCTGCCCGGAAATATCACTCTGTGTTTCAATTAGAATTAGTGGGGAAGTCAGTTATTAAGTGGGTAGTTATTATGGTAATGGAGACACTCCACATTAACCGGTGCAGGGCACTCTCGCCTTCTGCTAATGGCCACTTTTTAAACCCCTGAGCCCTCCCTGATGCTTGGTTGAAAGTGGAGCAGGATAGAAATGGGAGGAGGAGACCAGACAAGGCAGGTAATGGCACCCACTCCTTCCCTCTGCACCCCACTCACCCTCCCTGCAACAGCCTCCATCCCGGGGAGGTGATGTGTGGTGATGACATTAACAAACACTCCACCTGAAATAGCAAGTCATGTCTTTATGCCACTGGAAGCAGAAGCCATTGTCAAAGCCAGGCCCACCGCCCCCAAACCCCTCTCGGCATCCTTCCTGCTGCTCACCGACAGGAGAGCTGGCATCATGGAAGGCATTTCCAGGACTCCTTCTGCAGAGCAAAGGTCTTGCAGATACCGAGGGTGCAGAGGAATGCTGAGAGCCCCCAGGGCTGGAGGGCGAGGGAGCCAGCTCTCGTCTCATCCTTCCAGGAGCCCTTGGGCAAGTCACATGATTTCTCAGAGCCCCAGCTCCTCTCTGTGCAGTGAAAATTTGGGTCAGGAGTTTCCAACCTTCGCCCTGCTCCAGCACGCCTGAGGACGTGGCATTCCTTGATCAGGGCTGATGGTCTGCTGTGGACTGAATTGTGTCCCCCAAATTCACAAGGAAGCCCTAATCCCCAGTGTGATGATACTTGGAGATGGATCCTTTGGGAGGTAACTAGGTTAGATGAGGCCTCCATGATGGAATTAGTGCCCTTAGGAGAAGGGATACCGTCTCTCTCCACCCTGCCCCCACCCCCAGGGCTGCACAAGGAAGAGGTCACACGAGCACACAGGGAGGTGGTGGCCACCTACACACCAAAAGAAGAGGCCTCGATGTGAAACCTTTGTTGCCGGCACCTTGCTCTTGGACCTCTGGCCTCCAGAACAGTGGGGAATAAATGCCTATCATTGAAGCCTCCCGGTCTATGGTATTTTGTATGGCAGCCCAAGCTGACTAAGCCAGGGTCCATTGCAGCAGAAATTCTCCACATCGAGCAGGCGTCTATCGGGGTCTCCCACGGACGCCCAGTCTTCTCTGCCTGCTGGAGATGCTCTTAGAGGTGGCTTCCAGTCTTGCTTTCCAACATTCCTTCCCAGCATCTCTTCCTTCTCTTTCCTCAGGCTAGAGCATGAACAGCGGGTCAGCAGCCACCTATGCAGTCAGCAGCTGCTCGGTTCATCCTGGTTCCAGCCCTTTCCAGGCAAGCCTCAGAGGCACAGAGCATCAGTCCCCCTATCTGATAACATCTGATGAGGATGCTAAGCTAACGCAAGAGAAGCCCTTCACACTGGGCTTGCAAGACGTGAGCGCTCAAGAATGGGTCATTATTATTGCTGTTACTGTTTTCAAGGCCGTCAAAGGGAGAAAAAAGAAAAAGCCTACCGTGGCTTCCTTTTCCTTCAGATCTGATGGGTATTTAAGGAGGAGAAGAAGAGAGGCAGAGACCAAACGGGAGATGAGAAGGGGCAGAATGAAGAGAAGACAGCTAGGAAGAAAAACTGAGAATGGAAAGCAAATGATGAGAGAGAGTGCGGGCGGAGAGAAAGTTTCCTGGATCGGTAAGGGCCGTGCGTGGTGGGGTGGGAGGCGGGCGGAGGGAGAGGTGCCTAATTTGTTTTCTTCTGCTCCGCTGTGCCAACAAAAAAGAAAATGAATCTGAGGAGCCCAGACAAGGCCGCGGAGACACAATGCTGACGCGCAGCTAGGTAGAGGAGGCCGCGCCAGAGAAATTATCTTTCTAACCGCTACCTAGGTACCCTCATTACCTTCCCGAGGGGGGAGGGGCTCTGCTTCTTGGGGGAGGGGCTGCCGGAGAGCCACGTGGTTAGATTCCTTTAATCTTTTGACACCGCCTGCCACAGAGGACTGTGTAACTAGGACGCCTTGTACCTTCCCAGCGGTGGAGCTGCTTGCGCCTCCCAAGATGAGATCCGGTGCTGCCCGGGCCGCCAGAGGGGACTGGGCTTTCCATCAACTTACGTGCTTCTCTTGGAGTCTGTCCTGTTTTTCTAGGGGTGGGGCTACTGCCCGGACCTCTGTGGGGATTGCCTCTCTCCGGAGGCAAGGGGCATGTCCTCAGAGGCCTCCTAGGGACCAGGGACCCTGCCATGATGCTGCGGTTTGGGAGGGTGGGGGGTGAAACCATCAGTGGCCTGAAGCCTCAGCTAGAGAACTGTCCACCAGCCAGTGGCCTGAGAGGGTGCCCACCTGCTCCTTGGAGCTCCTCGTGACCAGGTCAGCCCCGACCACAAAGACCTGGCCGCTCCCATGCGTGACCCCACTTTCCAGCTCCCTGCCACTTGCTATCAAAAGCCAGCAATGGAGACATCCCCCACGCTCTGGAGCACCAGGAAGGAGGTTCTGCTTCTTTGTCGGGGAGGTGGGGGTCAGGCGCCTGTTCCTCACGCTGGGCCAGCCCAAAGAAGGCAGCAGGGAGGGTGGAGGACTTGGAAAGGGAGACGAGATTTGAGGAAGAGCTTGGAGTGAAGGTTTGCAGAGAGGAGCAGAGAGAAACAGGGCTGTCCCTTTTGACCCTAAATGACGTGGAAATTGGCGCTGGCTGTTGAGCGGAAGCCCACCTGCTGGGTGAATGTATTCAGGTAGCACCATTCCCGGGACCCAGCTGCCCCCTCCATCTCCCGGGGACCCCAACCTCTTCTTCCATGTACAGGAATCTTGCCCCCATCTGGCGGCGGCGGCAGAGTCCTTAGATGAGGGTGGCAATTTTCCCCTCCTCCACAGCCAGCGCCCACTCCGCAGCCCCTGCTGTGATAAAAGCTGGAGAACAGGCTGTGTCTAATCGACCTGCTGCGGGGGTAGCAGGGATCCACGAAAAGTGTGGAGCCAACCCTAGGAGAGACAGGGCGCAGTCTGGGAAGGAGGCCACATCTGGGGACCCCTGCCCTGTCCCGGGATTTCCTCATTGCTCTGCTAGGCCTGGAGGCCAGGACTGGGAGAACAGACTGTAGTAGGCGTGTGCAGGATCCAGGAAGGCTGCATAGTATTGTGACCATCAGCACAGGCTCCAGAGTCCAAAAGCCAGTTCAACTCCCAGCTGTGCGACCTCAGGCACGCATCTAACTTCTCCATCCCTGTGTTTCTCATCTGCGCGATGGGGCAATAATGGAATACCTGAATCATATAGAGGATCCTTGTAAGGACTAGAGAAGATAGTCAATGCAAGAGCTTGGCACACACGGCAAGCTCCACAATGTAAACTGTGGGGCTCCTTCAGCATCTTCTCATCAAGTCCTTGGACCCCAGCAGAATGAGCGCCCAGGCAGTTTAAAGATCCTAAATTGTTCAATTAAAAGGTGCCTTTTGGGTCTTCTAATCTAACCTTCTCCAGAATGTCCCTCTCAGCCACCTTGGGTACCATTTCATTTTCAAAAGTGTTTCCAGGGGCTCGCCCCATGGCTGAGTGGTTAAGTTCCATGTATTGTGCTTCGGTAGCCTGGGGTTTGAGGGTTCAGATCCCGGGTGTGGACCTACTCCATTCATCAGCCACACTGTGGAGACATCCCACATACAAAGTGGAGGAAGATTGGCACAGATGTTAGCTCAGAGCAAATCTTCCTCACCAAAGAAAGAAAGAAAGAAAAGTGTTCCCAGAAAGGAAGGTTGTGTTTTACTTTGACCTAACCAAAGTTGTGGCGAGACAAGATAACGCCCCTCTCCTCCTAGTCTCCAAGTAGCTGCTCTGGGCATTTTGGAAACTGACCATGAGCCTCTCTGGATACTGCTACTCAAGGTGTGGTCCGTGGACCTGCGGTGTCACCATCATCCGGCAGAGTGTTAGATGGAGACTCTTGAGCCCCGCCCGGACCTGCTGAGTCAGAACCTGCATTTGACCCCCACCCCAGGTTACTGTGCACATGGGGTCTGAGGAGCACTGCTCTAGCTAGCTCATCCAGGAGGCCATGTGGCTCTCCCCACCACAGAGTCTCGCTGATGAGTCAGGAGGAAATGGGAACTACGTGCAAGTAAATTATTGTTAATAATAGTGACTGTATCAACATTTGCAAATAATCTCATTTTTTAAAAAGGAGATTATGGGGCCAGCCCCATGGCCGAATGGTTGTTAGCACGCTCCCCTTCAGAGCCTGGGATTTTGCCGGTTTGGATCCTGGGGGCAGACATGGCACCGCTCATCAGGCCACACTGAGGCGGCATCCCACATGCCTCAACTAGAAGGCCCCACAACTAAAATATACAACTATGTACTGGGGGGATCTGGCGGGGAAAAAGCAAAAAAAAAAGGAAGATTGGCAACAGTTGTTAGCTCAGGTGTCAATCTTTAAAAAAAAAAGGAGATTAGAGCTGGTTCAAGGTTATTCCTGTTGTGATGTCACCTGCACGTGCTTGCATTCTGATCGGCTTTCTTGAGTGAGAGAATTACAGTCCTGCTCCACACGCATCCCCGGGATGCCCAAAGGAACGTGTCCTGCAGGTGGACCGTTCATCGGATGTCCTCAGGGAGAAGAGAGGGACGAAACGTGGGTCTAACCCAACCTCCCAGCCTGAAGCAGGATTCCTGCCCCCCAGATTCCCAACAGGGCGTCAGTTAGACGGGGTGCCCAGGGCAGCCGTATCACTGCTGGATGGTTGTCATTCCTAGAAAGTTCTTCCTCACATTGGTCTGAAGTATAACCCCCCCCAATCCCCCCGTGGCCCCTCGCCAGTCTCTGGCACCACACAGAACTAGCCCCGCTCCTCTTCTTGACGATGCCTGTATTTGTGTCTTGTGGCTGCCGTAACCATTGCCACCAACTGGGGGGCTTATGGCAACAAAAATTTATTCTCTGACCGTTGTGGAGGTCAGACATCCAGAGTCAAGGTGCTGGCAGGGCTGTACTCTCTCAGGAGGCTCTAGGGGGAAATCCTCTGTCTCAGTTTGGGCTGCCGTAACAGAAGAGCATCGGCGGGGGCACCGAAACAACAGACATTTATTTCTCACCCTTCTGGAGGCGGGAAGTGCAAGACCCAGGTGCGGGCAGATCTGGTGTGTGGCGAGGGCCCGAGTCCTGGACTGCAGAGGGTTGCATTCCCGCTGTATCCTCACACAGCAGAGAGGAAGGGGGCAAGCTCTGTGTCCCTCCTCGTAAGGACACTGATCCCACCATAAGCGCATCACCCTCGTGACGTCATCACCTCCCAAAGACCCCACGCCCAATACCATCACCTGGGGATTAGGGAGTCTGTATGTGGACTTTGGGGGGGCCACAGACATTCAGTCCATAACACTCTCCTTGCCTCTTCCCGCTTTTGGAGGCTCCAGGTGCTCCTCAGCTTATGGCTGCATCCCTCAGTCTCTGCCTCCATCTGCACGTGGACTCCTTCTCTGTGTGTCTGAGTCTCAAATCTCCCTCTGCCTTTCCCTTATGACACCTGTCATAGGATTTAGGGCCCACCCCAATCGAGGAGGATCTCACTCTGAGATCCTTAACTTAGTTATATCTTCAAAGACCCTTTTCCCAAATAAGGTCACATTTACAGATTCTGGAAGTGAGGATGTGGACAAATCTTGAATGGGGCTACCATTCGACCCACTACAACGTCCATTCAAATATTTAAAGACGTACTGTCTGTGCTTCTCCTCTTCCCCAGGCAAAACCAAATCCCAGCATCCTTTACCAGGTCCTCCCCATGGCCTGCCCAAAGCCTGGCTGACCCCCCTGGACCTGGGCAGAAGTCAGTGTTCTGTTCTCCTGGGAAGGGGAGTTGAACGACTTTAGCCTATTAGGGTGGGCCTATATGGTGGGCCGTGGGCGTCATTTGAGCAGAACACTTGAAAAAAAGAAGTTCCCAAAACAGGAGGGAAGCTGCCTGGGAAAGTGAAGGGGGAGACCCCCCCCCCCACGTCTGCTGCAGTGCCCTCCGTGGCTCCCCCAGGGACACCGCCCCTGTCCTTGCCCGGTCAGAGTCAGGGTGCGTTCTGGGAAGAGGACATGCAGCAGGGTGGTGAATTCCTTTCCCTGAGGGCCTCGCCCTCGTTATTCACAGCGCACTGTGGTTGGCGGTGTACAGCTTCTGCAGCGTGAGAGGTATTCCTACACCGAGCACCAGCCTCTGAGTGCCTCCCATGGACCTCCAATTGCAAGCCCCTCAGGGGCCGAGAGGGGGTCTCGCCCAGCATGGCGCCCTCCAGGCTTCATGTAGGTGGTCTACACCTGCCACACCTGGTGGCAGGTCCCTGGCCGCTTTCCCACTGTTCCTCCTTCTCGCTCCCCCTCCAGGACCCCACTAACAACTATCAATTGTATGTGCTTTGCAGTTGGCAAAGCACCTTTTACTCCGCTTTAACTGGACCTTCACAGTGAACTTGACATTCATTCATTAGCCCCACTTACCACTGATGAACCTGAGGCTCCGGGAACGAGTGGCCCCGGGCTCCGCAGCTCAGGACTCCACACAGCTGCTGCTCCTCCTTTGCCAAGCAGCTTGGACTCCACGTCCGGCAGGCGCGCCCGGTGAGTCGGTGGGGGTGGCAGTGGGACCACAGGCACTTTGCCCAGGCACCCAGAGAATCACCTCTTCTGACCAAATGGAGGAATCAATGAAAAATAGGCCTCCAAGCCTGGGGAAAGTTTCGGTCTGGTTATTAAAAGTTGCCCAGAGGCCCAAGGAAGCAGGTGCCCAGGCCAGGGTGAGCCGGGACAAAGCAAGTCTGTTGGTTTCCTGGTGTCACTAACTTATCACCTTCTCCTGCCTTCGGAGCAGTGATTTCTCTGGTTTCGGTCACAGCCAGCTGCTCCCTGACTTCCTCCTTCCCGAAGAATGCTCACCGAGGGGCCTGCCTCTGTTTCTTAGTCGCCACTGAGATGGGGCCGGGAAGGGCGGGTGGCATTGCTCTGTGCTCCATGTTTAGCCCTTTCTACCGTGGTCTAGTCATAGGACAGCCAAGAATTCTCCAACTCACTCCCCCTGGTTGGCTTCTGGCTCTAATAGGCAGGTGCCTGGAGCATCTTACAGGACCAGCTCATCTGAAACCACTTGGGAAGCTCCCTGGAATGGCTCTCCGTCGGAGCTGGCAAAGTAAGCGTGGGCCCTAGCACATGCCCAGACTCGCCAGGATAAGTGCCACCTGTGGGTGCTCAGGCTCCAGGGCGGCAGGGCCCTCGGAGCTGTTCTGAGATGGCTCTTGCCTTGGCTGCCAGCTACAGCAGTAGCCATCTGAGGACTCGGGGGCCCATCTGCCACTGGTTCCCAGGCCTGGTTCTTTAAGTGCACCTGCATTTACTCCCTGACACTACTATTTACTGGGTGATCTAAAACCAGTGAATCAACCTCTCTGAGTATACGCGTTGCCTTCTGTAAAGGGGAAATAAGCATAAGGCCTCCTACCTCGCCAGTTGTCATGAGGATCACATTGATTAATTGATGGATGGAAAATTACTGTGTTTCTGTAAAGCACCTGATAAAAGGGGTTGCTGTTAATTTCATCACTGCTGTGTTGGAAAATGTGGGCGGGGCAGCAGGAGTCCCCTGCACCAGGGCCCCCACCTTTCTGCCCCCTTCAGGCTCCCACTAATGACCAATCATGATGCCAGGACCCATTGCTATTGTTACGGGTTGAATTGGGTCCCCTCAAATTCATGTGTTGAGGTGCTATCCCCAGGACCTCAGAAGGCGACTGTATTTGGAGAGAGGGTCTTTAAAGAGGTGATTAAATTAAAACGAGGTCATTAGGGTGGGCCCTAATCTAATATGACTGGCATGCTTTTAAGAGGTGGAAGTTTAAGAGGAGGAAACACATACAGGGGGACGGGGGAAGGTGGCCATCTACAAGCCCAGGAGAGAGGTCTCAGGAGACACCAACCCCGCTGACTTCTTGATCTCAGGTGTCTGCCTCTAGAATTGTGCGAAGATGAATTTCGGTCACTGAAGCTGCCCGGGCTGTGGTGCTTTGCTGCGGCAGCCGGAGCCAACCAACGCAGCTGTCACAACCACAGGCGCCGGGCAGTGTCGATTCTGCAGGATGTCAACAGGGGTTGGGTAAAAACAGGGTTCCGTAGTCAAACAAGTTTGGGAACCAGGAGGTCGAGCAAAGCTACGTGGGTTTTTTTACTGTAAGATTCTTGCCAGCTGTGACCGCACTAACAGGTGCCTTGAATCTCTGGGAGGGGGATAGACCATGTGGCATCTCCCAGACTTACTTGAACGTGGAAGCCTTTCACAGCAAAGCAGCCATGAGATTTGCGTTCTGTCCAGCACACCTTCCGACGTTCCGGAAACTTCTGTCTCCAAGGGTCATTCTGTACCAAGGGCTCTGCCTTCTGCCCCCTCCTCCTCCTGCCTTTCCCCGCCTGCTGGGGATGGGGGAAGGGCAGGAGCCTGGACCAGTGGGCAGCAGCGGTGGGGTAGTGGGGGTGGGGGGCTCTGGCCCCGCTGCCCTCTGCCTGCTGCTGGAGAGTCAGTCCATCTCCCTTATCAGACAAGCAGAGGGCCAGCCACAGCTCGGTGCTTTATGGCCCTATCATGTGTGCGATCTTGCCCATTAGGGAGAAGCTGTCAACGAAAAACATAGATTTCAAGACACACTTCCTACTCCGGGATTATGAATAACCTCTCCGATCATTAGAACCAGAGCATTTTTTAAAAATCCAATTTGTTTCCCACCTTGAAACCCATTTACTTTGCTTCCTGCCCTCTGTGTTAGGAAGGGGGGCTGGAGGCTGGAGCCTTCCAGAATCCTGGCTCCGGAAAGCTTGCACCCCCCAGAAATAGTGCACGCCCGTCATCTGAAACGTGACGTTTCCCTGGAATGATCTCTTATCCGTTTCCTGTCGTGCAGCTGTGCATCTCTATGGGAAGGCATCCACTTTCTAATCAGACAGAGCTGGAGAGAGCCCTGGGGAGTGGGTCAGTGTCCCCAAGGAAGGACAGGTGGGCCCCAGAGGGCAGTGAGGGGGATGACAGGGTGACATTTGGAGGGTCTCTGAGCAGGGGAGTTTGGAAACGTGCTGATTTTGATTTGGCAAGACCTAAAGCAAGACATAAATCCAAGGTTAAAAGGACACAAAAATACTAAGTAGGCAAAAGGGCATGAAAAATCTCCATTTCTGTGCCTCTCCTCACCAGAGACCGAAGCTGGGGCTTCCCAGAAGAGACCACGCATTCCCCACCTCCCTGCTTTGTGTGGCCTCATCGCTTTGCAGTAAAAACTGACATGAGAGATTCATTGGGACATATGCCCTCACTCAACTCCCATCAACCCACCACAGGGACACGAGCTGTTCATCTTTTTGGCTCAACCTGCAGCCTTCAAAACACCGGCGAGGGGCACCTTGCCCGGCTTCATGATCAGATGAGGCACGGGGGCTCCTCCTGAAGGCTGGCACTCTCCAAATCACAGTTTGTCCCCCATCTCAGGCCAGGACAGAGTGGACAGTGTCTTCTCAGCAGGCCAGATGAATCCCCCGGGAGCTGGGACTGCAGAGGTGCGGGCCAGGCTACTCCATCACTCACCAAACTCTCTTTTCCGCCCATCTGGCCTTGCGCTGTGCCCTGCGTGGGCACTGGAAATAGCAATGAGCCGGACGGACACCCTCCCTGCCCTGGAAAGGGATGCAGAAGCAGCTGTTTGCAAGGCCACCTGGGTGGCGAGGACAGGAATGACCAGGAGCCCCGAGGAGGTGGTGGTTGGCCACCGGAGGCATTTGGGAAGTGTCAGAAGAGACAGCTACTTGAGCTGGGCCGGTGTGGAGGCGAGGAGTCAGTGGGCAGGAGAAATGATTGCTGCCCTTGTTGCACTTACTGCTCTCTGAAATGACCTTCTTGTGTTTCGTGACTCATTGGTTTCCTTTCCATCCCCCTAAAATCTCCATTCTCATAAGATAAACTCAGTGAAACCAAATTTATCGGTTTTGTTTTGTTCATCTTGTGTCCCCACTGCCCAGCTCAGCGCCTGCACACAGTAGGTCCTCAACTATGTGTCGCATGGTTGGGAATTAGACATTGGCAAGGAGCGATGGTACCTGTCCGGCCCCGTGGTCTTGCAGGAATCTCCTCCAGACTCCCCTCCTGAACCAGTATCCAGACGGTGTTGCCAAGAGATCAATGGCCCTGATTGTTTCCCTTCACAACCCCAGACGCGCCAGCGTTGCCATGGAGAAGGCCCAGGTGAGGGCCCTGTGCTCTGCCCTCCCTGCCAGCGGGAACCTGGAACAGGCAGGCGGGGTGGGGGACGGATGGAGCCGCTGGCCGCCCCCACCCCACACCCTGCTCAGGCGCCTGCGCGGCCCAGCCCAGCATCCCAGGCACCTCACTGCTCCCACTGCTGCCTCCCCTGAGCCTCCGTCCCTTTTAGCTCTCATTTGTAAGCGGGCCTCGGCCCAAGCTAAAGATGCTGCGGGAATCCGGCCGGGTTCCCAGATGCTTAATTGGAGCTGGGCTCTTCATTACCCGCACACCTGTTCCCCGACACCATATGGTCTGAGGTAAATAGACTGTAATTGTTTACCCAGAGTCAGTTCTGCCGGGAGGGAGGCAGGAGTGCGGGGCCGCGGCCCCCAGCCCCCCCACCACCATCCTTCCCACTGCTGACTCCCCTCCCGGCTGCTGAAGGGCAGAGCCGCGGCAGGTGACAGCCCGCAGCTGGCCCAGCAGAGCTGCCACCCGCATCCAGGGCCCATCTTGGAGCAGCATCTCAGCCAACTCGGAGGAGGGGCCCCGCCCAGCCCGTCAGGGGTCAGGAGCTCAGGAGCTCAGCAGCCGGCCCTCTCCGCCCTTGCCAAGGTGGTTGAGCGGGCGCCCACCTCTTGAGGCCTGGGCTCGTTTCTCTCTTTCCTGTGGAGGCTGAAGGATGCCTGAGGACGGCCCGGACCTCGCAGTCCTGGGCCCACATCTCAGCCTGCTGCTCTCTAACTCGGCGGCCTTGGGCGAGTTTCTCAGTGTCTCAGAACCTCAGCATCTATGTCTACCAGAAATAAAGGCAATGATTTCTACATCACACGCTGTTAATAACGGCAGGAGTAACATTTACTGGGTGCATCCCAGCAGCTGGGCCCGCTTCCGGGAGCTTTGCACACGAGGTCTTGTTTAATCCTTAGCAGCTCTTGGAGATGGGGAGTTTGACTCTTCACGCTTTACAGATGGACACGTTGAGGCCTAGGCGGGTTCATTCGCTTACCCAGTGCCACCCAGCCAGACACCAGGGGATGTGGGACTCTAACTCAGCACCATCAACGTGGAACCGAAGCTGGTGACCACCGCGTGATAGTCACATTATGAGATAATCATAAAAGGGGCCTGGCCTGGTGCCTGGAGCACAGAAGGAAATCAATAAAATCCTGTTCCCTTCTCTCTGCCCTTCCTTTAGTGAGCAGATCCCTCCTGCACCCGAGGCTCAAGCTGCCAACATGCCCTCCACCCCACCTTGCCCCCACCCCCGCCCTGCAAGACTCTATAAATAGGGCTGATCCCGTCCCCTCCCCAGTCCCCTTGTCTTTGCTCTTTGGCCAGCCTGCAAGAGAAAGGTGGCCCTTCCCCGTGAGCTGGCTCGTGAGCCAGACGGTGATGCAGAAAGCGCAGGCCAAGGAGGAAGCCGTGCTCCTGACAGAGGTGGGCTTCTGGACTGGGAAGTAGTCAGATGAGTCCATAGGAAAGAACGAGGGTCCCTGAGCATTTTGGGGACTCTGGCTGAAAAGATGGCCCCAGGCAGGGGGCAGAGAGCTCTGGATGCTGCAAGCACCGGGGGCCTCATTTCAGGGCACAGGAAAAGAACTCCTAATCATGTTGCTTCCTGGGTCCCTTCCCTTCCCCTCCCAGAGCGCCCCCACCCGCCCCTGAGCGGCTCCTAGAGGATGGATGGTTTCCCCAGGCCCAAGAGAAGGGACGTGCTCTTTAATGTGATGGAGGGCTTCCAGGCCTCTCGGCCCTGATGGATCCCCTCGGCAGCAGGGACACCAGCTGCCGCCCAGAGCCTCCGGGGCCCAGCAGGCAGCCTCACCGTGGACACAGATGCTGCTTTGCCTCCAGCCAGTGGGCAGCAGCTGCCCCTGGGCACAGGCCTTGGACCAGGCCCTCTGAGAAAAAATGGGGCTCAATTCCTTTCCTCTGAGACGCTGTCATCCCTGTGGATAAATGGATCCAAGTTCCCCACTACACACACACTTATCAGACCTTAAAGATGAGCCCCCAAGTCAAGCATATGGCCGCCAAGATGCCTGCAAACCAGAGGAGCAGAGGAGGCGGCAGAGAAGGGAGGCTGGAAGCGATGGGGTAATTAGGGACGTCTTCCCGCAGGAGGTGCCCCCGGGGAGCTCGAGATCTCTGATTCCCGTATGCTCCCTGATTGCTCTGTTAGGGGCTGAGGCAGGTGCAAGAATTCTGTGAAGGAGAAAAAATAAGTAAAAAAAAAAAAGGAAAAGAGCTTTTCCTAGCAAGTTTTCCATCTGCCCGGGGGATGCCCTTTGAAGAGGAGCCTGGAGCCCCGAGCAGCAGCGGCTGGCTCCCACATCTCTAGGAAGGGGAAGGAGTTTTAAGAGATATTTAAGCTTCTGCATAAATTGGCCCCACAGGGGATGCCATGCGAGTCCGCCTTGGCCTGGTGAGAACAGGGATATTTTTGACCCCAGGCGTCAGGCGTGAGGCTGCTGGAGTAGCCGGTAAGGAGCGTCTCCTACCCTCTGCTTGGAAAAGGAGCACAGTGTTCTAGAAACATCTCTCACCCCTGGGAATGTGAGCCACAGGGGAAATCCTGTAACTCAAAGTATTCCGAACAGGAAGTGGGTCCTCAGTGGGGGCGAGGGCAGAGATGAGAGGGAAGGGATGTTTATATGTACTGGACTCTTGTTCTGTGGCAGGCCCAAGACTAGACACATATGGGCGATATCTCATTCAATCCTCAAAAACAGTCCTGCAAGCTAGCAGTATTGCTCCCATTTCACAGACGAGGAAGTTAAGGGTCAGAGAGATTCAATCCATTGCCCAAGGTCACATGACCAGTGGTGCCAGAGCTGGCGTTGGAACCGGAACCACACTCTGTGCCTTTCCTTGAATGCTCTGCTTGGGGCAGGACCGGGGAAGGGGGAGCCTCTGGACAGAGTCCCTGGTCCTCTGCACACTGGCCAGTGCGCTATTGGGCCCTGTTCAGTCTAAGGAGACGTGGGGACAGTCAGGGCTTGCAGGGGACCAGAGGAGGGAGACGGCTCCTCCCCAGGGCTTGTCTTGTGATCAGTAGACATGTTCCCAGACCCCACAGCCCATCCATCAGCCACTGCCAGCGCTCTGCATCTCCTGGACCCACGGGACCAGTGTCCGTGACTCTCTAGCGGAGGCTTCTCTCGGCCCAGGCAGGGGCCAGGCTCAAAGGCTGGGAAGCCAATGTCCCCCGGGGAGCTGCCCAGCCAATATCGGATTGGAATCGGAGGACACAAGCTCTCGCTTCGTTGTCCCTTGGGTGCAATAACTTTAGGGTGCTCCTCATCATCTCCCCAAGCTCCCCAGTGGAAGTGAGTGCTGGTTGCCCATGGCAGTAACGTGCTCAACAGCATAGCATCCCTTATTAGCTTCCTTCCCCGCCGATCTCACTGTCCCACTCATTTCTGCTGCTTCCTAGGATCACGTCCCAAATGCACCCCTTGCCCTCGATGCCCTGTCCTGGGTCGCCTTCCAGGGGAACCTACACTAGGAGCTCGCCAGTGCGCCCTTCCTCCAGCTGCACCCTCTCCGAGCCTCCTGCCCACCCGACTCTCATTTATCAGGAGAAAGACGATAAGTTCTCTCCTTGAGGAGACATAACTAATAACCAGATCACAAGGGACCCAAAGACAGAGGCATCAAATATTACACAGCCGGAGCAAGATCCGTGTCTCTAGCTGTAGCACCGCGCTTTATTGTTACGGCTGCGGCCGCCCGGCCCTCTCGTTGATGAAGTGCGTTCTAAGTGCTAAGTAATAATAATACCGTAAAATGCCTTGGTGCTCAAGCATGGGCTTTGGGCTCCAGATAAAACCCCAGACAGATAGATTAGCAGGCGCAGAAGTGCTCTGGGAGACGTCTCCCCACTGTTCCCTGGGCCTAATAGATAGGTCCAATCAGACCGCTTCAATTACTGCTCAGGGACTAATAGCCGAGAGCCTGATTAAATCCCTACTCGGGTGCTGGTGTGATGGGCGAGTGCTGCGCAGAGCTGGTGACAGCCGGCTCTGGAGCGCCTGGGGCAGGGAGACTGAGAATGGCGAGGGCGGGAGGTGTGCTCTTCCGTGGGCCGGGGGTGGGGGAAGGGGCAGCTGGTCTTCCGGGGACTGATGTGGGCATATCCCCGCAGCTCCCCATCTGGTCCCTACTGAGGCATGGCCCAAGCCAGAGCAGGGCTGGCACCCTTCTCTACCCTCCTTGGCCCTCTCCTCTCCCTGGGCCTGGGAGAAAGGCAGTAAACGCTTTCAGCCCTGTTAGAAACTTTCCACCAAGGAAGACCCAAGCTTCTGCCACCCTTAATGAAGAGACGATGAAGGTCTGAGCAGGGTCAGAGAGAACCAGAGGACAGGTGGTTTGCTTGTCCAGGGGGACAGTTTGGGTGAAGGAGGCGGCCTTGCCCCAGTGGAGAGCCATCAGAGCCAGCTGCAGGTGGAGGGCACCCCAGGTGGGGAGGCACGAGCTCCGAGGAGAGACCAGAATCGAGGACGTCTGCCAGCAGGGTCAGAGAAGGACCCGCATAAGAGGTGGGCTCCAGAGGTCAGGACTTGGGCAGGGGCCGTGAGGAACGGACGGAAGAGGTTCTGATTCTGTTGCTGTCTGCCACTGGGGAGGGGAGGGAGAGAGGGACGGGTAAGAAGCCAGGGGCCACCTTGGGGCCAGAGTGTGCCTCAGTCCCAGCTCCTCTCACCACCTGCTTCCTCTGTCCTGTCTCCTCTCCAGAAGGAAATGTGAGAATTGCTGCTGCTGCACATGTTTGAGAAACAAGTGGGAACGTGTCCCTCCCCAGGTGGAAGCGTACCGTGCGTTTTGCTCAACTGGAGACTTTTTCCACACAGCGCAACCGATCCTCTGAAAAATGTTTGACTCAAGACACATATCAAAAAAAGATGGAGGAGGAGGAGAGGGAGGAGGAGGAGAGGGAGGAGGAGGAAGGAGGAGGAAGGAGGAGGAGGAGAGGGAGGAGGAGGAGAGGGAGGAGGAGGAAAGAGGAGGAGGAGAGGGAGGAGGAGGAGAGGGAGGAGGAGGAAGGGGGAGGAGGAGAGGGAGGAGGAGGAGAGGGAGGAGGAGGAGAGGGAGGAGGAGGAAAGAGGAGGAGGAGAGGGAGGAGGAGAGGGAGGAGGAGGAGAGGGAAGAGGAAGGAGGAGGAGGAGAGGGAGGAGGAGGAAGAGAGGGAGGAGAGGGAGGAGGAAGGAGGAGGAGGAGGAAAGAGGAGGAGGAGAGGGAGGAGGAAGGAAGAAGAGGAGAGGGAGGAGGAAGGAAGAGAAGAGGGAGGAGGAGGAAGGAGGAGGAGGAGAGGGAGGAGGAGGAAGGAGGAGGAGGAGGAAAGAGGAGGAGGAGAGGGAGGAGGAGGAAGGAGGAGGAGGAGGAAAGAGGAGGAGGAGAGGGAGGAGGAAGGAAGAAGAGGAGAGGGAGGAGGAAGGAAGAGAAGAGGGAGGAGGAGGAAGGAGGAGGAGGAGAGGGAGGAGGAGGAAGGAGGAGGAGGAGGAAAGAGGAGGAGGAGAGGGAGGAGGAAGGAAGAAGAGGAGAGGGAGGAGGAAGGAAGAGGAGAAGGCAGCAAAAACAATTTACACAAATTTATATTTGAGAGAGAAAATAGGAAAATATTTGATTCTTTCATAGTCCTTTAGAAAAGAGAACAGTGTGAATGTTGCTAAACTTGTTTTGTTAAAATGAAAAGCCAAGAATGTAAAATCGTATCCTCTGCGCAAGGACTAAGATTTAGATGCTCACAATTGGGTCTGTTGGTCCTAAGGGATGGGTGGCACGAGGAGGAGCAGGGAGGAGGCGTGCCCGTGGACACCATTCAGAAGCCTGTGGGCCCCAGACATAGTGAAGCCCGAGGCCTGCACCCGTGCCCAGGAAGAACACAAACATCCCCACGTGTGGAAACTGAACGCCTCCATTCACGTTACTCATGAGCCAGAGACGAACTGAAGGGCCACAGAAGCAGCAGTGGGCAGGGAGCTGGGGCCCCGAGGCCAGTGTGGAGGGGGCCGGGATCTGACATGTGGACAGGTGAGGGGAGAGGCCCAGGGCTGGGAGAGGAAGCCAAGGGCAGGAGGAACCGGATCAGGGTAGAGAGAAGGCGGGAAGCTGGAGGAGGCACTCCCAGCAGTGACAGCCTGCTCCTTCTGCGAGGGGGCCTCAGCGAGAACCATCAAGGAAAGGCTCTTGCTGCCTCCTTATTCCAGGGGGCCTGGGGGAGGGGGTGTCCCATGGGGTGGGCAGAGCAGACCCCGCCTGGCAGGGGCTCCAACTGGGCTCTGGCATCACCTGATGGTTTCCCAGCCCATGTAGCTCCTGCTAAAGTCCAGATTCCTCTCTAACCCTCTTCCGAGTTTTCACAGTAATAACAGGAGGAGTCAGGGGCATCTTACTCCATTTGAACAGGCCTTCCTGTGCAGTGGCCGGCACGCTGCTTTCCGCATTGGCCTGTCCCCTCCCACCAGTGGGTCAGCTGATGAGGATGCTGGGTTGACACATGTACGCATAAGTCTGCTGTGGCTGCCATACAAAGTCCCACAGACCAGGCAGCTTAACAACAGAAATTAATTTTCTTACAGTTCTGGCAGCTAGACGTCCGAGACCGAGGCCTGGACAGGGCGGGCTTCTGCTGAGGCCCCCCGCTCCTTGGCTTGTAGATGGCTACCTTCTCCCCGAGTCTTCAGAGGGTCCCCCTCTGTGCATGTCTGCATCCTAACCCCCTCTGCTCATGAGCACCCCCGTCACATTGGATCGGGGCCCACTACGACAACCTCATTTTAACTGAATCACCTCTTTAAAGACACCATCTCAAATACGGTCACATTCTGAGGTGCTGGGGTTAGGACTTAAGCCCCTTCAATATGAATTTGGGGGACACCATTCAGCCCGTTTCAATACACAGCAGAGACAGACCAGGACGGGGGTTTGTGGGGCAGGGCCCGCCTGCCCACACTCAAGTACGTTGAGGGGACCCTCCTTAAGCCCCCCAGTGGTGGCACTCCAGTCACCAGGCAGGAAGCAGTCCCCCTCATTTGAGCAAACCCCAGCTTACATCTCTCGCTTCTTCCAGTTCTCTGCTTTCTCCCTCTGCTTGGGCAGGGCCTGCTGTCTGTCATCCTCAGTCTCAGGCAGCAAGTGGGACAGACACCCCAGAAGGGGAGACCAGGCTATTGTCATCGACACCCGTTCTGCCTTCTCCCATCTTCAAGGCTTGGGGGAGTGTGTGGGTAAGGGGTCTGATCAGCTTTGAGAATGCTCCATTGGGGAAACTGAGGCTGGGCCACTGATGAGGAAGAGGAAAGGGAGGAGAGCGGTCGGGGAGAGTCGAGGTGCTCAAGAGGAGGGAAATAGGATCGATACTCTGCCGCGTGCCGGGCTGACAGGCACTCTCGCGTGCCGAGAGCTCACAGGCACTGCGTCCTCTCAAACCCACAAGGCCAGGACGAGGAAGGCATTCTCCTTGGCCCTAGTTACAGATGAGCAAATGGAGGCACGGAGTCCAGTGACTTTCCAGCAGCACGTTTTGCAAGGGGAGGACGAAGACTCTGAACCTCGGTCTGTCTGGCTAGCCAGCTCCCTGTCCTCTCCCTCCTACCTCGCGCTGCCGGGCTGTCCCTGCTCGTTGGGTCCCCGAGTTGGAGGGTGAGGCTCCTGAGGTGAGCAGGCGTCACATTCAGGCAGGAGATGGGTAATCCAGCATGTCAGGGAAGCTTCAGAAGAGCAGGCACAAACCAGGAGCCAAGAATCTGGGATGACAGGATGTTTGGAAGAGCAGGTGGGTCTCTCCAGAATCTGGGCAGAAAGGCTAATTTAAAACTGTGTCAAAACTGCAATCATGGGAGGAGTGGGGTGTGCGCCCCAAACTCACCTGAGCAGGTTCCCCTCTGTTCTGGGATGGAGGCTCCTGGGGCCCGGCAGAGAACATCAAACCGTGCCTGCAGCCTGATCTCCTTCCAGACAGAGGGGAACACAGAGGTGAGTCCTGGACGTCTCAGATGTGTATCAAGAAGGTGCTCTCTCTCCTTAGGGGATTAGCTGAGGTCAGAGCCAGGAGCAGGGAGCAAGGTCAGGGTCAAACATGGGTCACTCAGCCCCCACCCCTCACAACCATTGCCCTTGGGAGCAACACATTGTTGGGGCAACAGGGAAAAAAGCTCTTAACAGGACCTGGGGCGGGACTGGGATCGGCAAGTTCGCTTGCCTCCTCTGGAAGGGCTCCCCAGGCACAAATGGCTGGGCGAGGGCTCTCGGGGGCCCATTTACATCCAGGGTAGTGGTCATGACAAGGAGATGGGAGCCAGACTTCCTGGGTTTACTGTGTGACCTTGGCCACTGGACTTAACTGATCTGGGGCTTAGTTTTCTCACCTGTAGAATGGGGTGAGCACAGCCCACTCTCACTGAGAGGATCGAATGGGTCAATACATAAAAACCCATACAAGAGCGCCCAAGCCACGGCAGGAACACCACAGCTTAGCTAGTAGCATGCACAACACAACAGGTGCTGTTTATTCTCTCAGCAGCTGAGAGAAGATTCCTCCGAGAGAGACCAGCCTGTAAGGCTGCTGGAGGCAAGAGCCGAGTCTGGGAGCCTCATGAGCCAGAGCGGCCCTCCAGAAGGCAGGGAGGAGTTCGCTGGCTGCATTGCAAGGAGAGAAAGGGCAGAGCCGGGATCAGGGGGGTGAGGCCGAGGCAGGCAGCTCAGAAGGCTGCATCTCTCAGGTCTTACTAAACTCACAAAATTTCTGAAGCCAGTGGGTGGTTCCTGGGAAATGGTGCAGGGCTATGTTTTGTATCTATGTCTGCCCAGATAAGGTCCCCAGGGGTGGCTACAGGCAAGACATTGAGGATTTGAGCCACGTTTTCCTAAACCTGTGAGGGGCACAGGGTTATCTGTTTACCACTGGGCGTCAGCAGGTCCTGATGAATCAGCTGGAGGCCCTAAAATTGAGCCAGGCCACCGAGCTGGCTCCCCACCCACAAGTCCCCAAGGGGGAAACGTAACATCTCAATAAAACCAAACAGACTCGAGCACTGAGGTCTCGGCCTCTTGGCTGCAGCACGGCCCATGTAATTTTCCTTGACTCACAAATGGAAAAGACAATTGGATGTCAGAGATGGTTTGAGTCTCCGCTCAGACCAGTGACTTTTATGGAATTCCAGTGCCAGAGCCTCCAGGCTCAGGGAAAATTTCCCCAGCGGCAGCCCTCCGCTCCCAACATGCCCCTCGCCTCCCGGGCCTGCGCGCTGTTGAATCCAGTATGATCGTCTCCGCACCCACAGTGGACTTTTATCAGCGATCCCTGTAGCTGGAGAGCTTATTTGCAGCCTTCCGCCGGCAGCAGCCCCAGATAAAGAATGCAGAGTATGTGCTGCGGTGTCAGAAGCCGTGCCTGGTCCCCATCCATCATCCTGTCAAGCCATCACTCCAGACAGCCCTGCTTCAAGCAGCATCAGCTCGGGGAACTTTCTCCCGAGAATAACAAACAGCAGCAAAGTCAGGTGAGGAAGGCTCTGCTCCCCACCCCGTCCCTTCATTACAGATGAATGAATTTAGAGTTTCCCCATATTGTCCACCAGCCTCCCTCCATGGCCTTAGAACCTAGAGTGGCAAGAGTCACCAACCCTCACCTGGTTCCAGAAGCCTCTCCGTATCACCATGGGTTTATAACTTAGCTAATAGGATACAGAGATTGGGATCATAGAAATTCTTTGCATGTGGAGAGCATTTACAAAATTGATCCATATACCTTATCCCAATGATCTTTACAGCCACCCTATTAGGGAGGCATTGTTATTCACCAGTTGACAGATGAGCTGAGTGAGACTCAGAGAAGTTAAGTGACTTCTCCAAGGTCACACAGAGGGCCTTGAACCCGGTTCTTTTGGCTTCAGATCACGCACTCTTTCTGCTCTTCATGTTGCAATTATTCTTCCTCCCCAGACTCTTCCTCCCTCCAACCCTTTCTCATGCCCTCTGTTGCTGTCTGCCCTGCCAAACCCAGTCCCCAAGCGTGCATTGAGGGGTTGGCCATCTCAGCAGTATAGGGCACTGATCTCCAGCCACTCTGCCCTCGCCTCCTTTGAGTACATCTGTGAGATTTTCATCATGTGATTGGGCGGGAGCTACGCAGGGAGAGATGAGGAGGGGGCAGTGATCCAGTTGCTCTCTTTGATCTGATGGGTCCAGGAGCCCTGGCCAGCACACTTCCTTCCTTTGCGAATGTTCAGGGAGACAAAGGGGCTGGGACTGGGTCCTCAGCCCCTGATCCTCATCATCTCCAACCAAGACACTCAACACCCAAGGAGGCTGCAGCTTATCCATTGAAGGGACACCGGCTGCCCCAGTGTGGATCCTTCTGATGGAGTGACAGAGGGACTGAGGTTTCATGCTTGCTTACTCCAGGGACGTGGAGCACTGGTTCCAAACCCAAATGGCTCTGGGGACTCCAAAGTGAGAGCGAAGAGGAAGGAAGAGGGAGAGAGGAGCGGACCAGCAGCCATCGTCACTGAGCGGAGGGTGTAGGAAAGAGGGGGTACCAGACACATCACCTCCCTCCGTAGACCTCTGATGGAGAAGCACCCGTATAATCTGCAGGGGGCCAAGGGGATATGGTAGGCAGAGTAATAGCACCCGAGAGATATCCACATCCTAGTCCCTGGAACCTAGGAATGTTACCTTACATGGCCAAAAAAAGGGACTTTGCACATGTGACTAAATTAAGGTTCCTGAGATGAAGAGATTATTCCAGATTATCTGGGCAGCCCCAAGTGCAATCGCAAGAATCCTCATAAAGGGAGAAAGAGGGAGATTTGACTGCAGACAGAAGAGGATCATGCATTGCCACCACAGAGGCAGGGACTGGAATGGTGCAGCCACAGGGCAAGGAGGGGCAGCTACCAGGAGGTGAGGGAAAAGAGTCCTTCCCCAGAGCCCACAAGGGGCCGTGGTCCTGCCCACGCCTTGATTTTGGCCCATTGAAACTGACTTTGGACTTCTGGCCTCCAGAATGTGAGAAAATGAATTTCTGTTGTTTTAAGCCACTCAGCTTATCATAATTTGTTACAGCAGCCCCAGGAAACTCATACCAGAGGCCAGGAGAGCAGTGGTAACCACTGATGCTGGCAGAGCTGTCCAAACAGAGCGAGGCCTGGGCTCGCAGGAGAAGGCCCCGTGCAGAGGTCCGGAATCTGGAAGGGGAGGTGGCAACTGGGTGACTGACAGGTCTCCACTTCTATCCAGTGGAACACGCTTCTCCACATATCTCCTACTCACTCTTCTCCATCCTCCTCGGCCCACCAACCCCTCCACCTCCCCGCAGGGCGCCCGTCTCTGCCCTGCAGTGTCCCTGACATTTACACGGGAGTCTCGAGACTTTAGCTCTCTCCCGCACGAGTCAATATACATCTGTGTCTGTCTTAGGGGCCCTCCTCGTGGAGCAGGGGCCCTGATTGTGCGTCTTCAAGTCTGGCCTGGGTGATAGATGTCCACCTCACAGCCACGGCCGTCCCCCCTTTGTGGGGAGGAGAGCGTGGCTGGGACGTCCGCTCCGTGCAGAGATCCCGCCTGGACTCAGGACCCGCCCCAGGGTCTTGTGGACACGTCCCCTTCACACACGCAAAGGTTAAGAGGCACTTCTTGCAGGCTGTGCCCCGCTGGTGGGGGTGGTCCCTGGAGGGGGATGCAGCAGAGGCAGGAGGTGGCTGCAGAGTCGTCTGGCTGGAGCAGGTGTGCAGGTGGTGTGGAGGAGAAAGAGAGAATTAAGGAGGGTGGGGACAGGAGAGCATCATGGGGAGGTTTCCGGGGACTCAGCTGGAATGTTGAGGGGGAGGGAAGGATGAGGGGGAGGCAAGGGGCCGCTGGAGGATTAAAACTGACAGAGGGGCCACCCAGGAGTCAGGACAAGGAGGCCACATGATACACCCACCTGAAGGAGGCCAGGGGCTCTGCAGAGGAGGAGGAGGTGGGCAGGTGGAAACCAAGCAGCCTTTGGAGGTGCCGGCAGCAGGTAGCAATGGTGGATTCCAAGTGAGGTGATTGGGCCCTGGAAACACAGCACAACAGCAGCCATTCATTCATTCATTCATTCATTCAACCAGTGAAACACTCTCTGAGCTCTGACTCTGTGGGAGGCATTGGGCTAAGCTCTGGAGACACGCAGCTTGAGAGTCCACTGGGGAGCTGGCCACAGGGCCTGAAGATCAGGGGAGAAACCAGCGGAGAACGCAGGGAAGCCCCCAGCATGCACATGCTGGTGGTGGAGAGAAGGGATGCAGCTGAGATTATTCAGGGTGAGAGTGGACTATGAGAAAAGCAGAGGATTCAGGCCAGAACCCCAAGGAAACACCATTTAAGGACAAACATGAAAAGATGCCCTCCCAAAGACGATGTCAATGAATGAATGAATGAATGGAGAAACTGGGGCAGTATCCCAGGACTTCTGGAAGGAGAGAAGAAAATCCAGCCAAATACCCTGCACACCTGGCTTGGCCACGCTTAGTGCTGGGCTCAGTGAGGAAGGCCAGGGGCGTGATGTCATGGCATCCGCCCCCAAGGAGGTCACAAGGGGACCCAAAGCCAAGCTATAAACAAGGAAAATGTAAATTACTCCCACAGGGTTAACCATCAGCACAAGGCTACAGAGAACAGTGTCTCCAGGCGGCACAGAGCCTGATGGATTAACAAACGACTCGCACAGGCTAAAACCGTGTAAGTTCAGAGGACAGAGAAAGCGCTCAGGGCTCCAACCGTCAGGGACGGATTTGCTGAGGGGTAAGATTTGACCTGGGTTTTGAAGAGGGAGGGGTAGAATTTGTACAGGAAAAGATAGGGGACGGGGGGCTGGTCAGGACCTGCCGGGGGCAGGGGAGAAGTGTGGAAAAGGACCAAGGTTCAAGGTGCACTTGGGGGGACGTGGGGGGAGGCACCCACAGCCGGGTGGGCGCTCAGGGGGCGGGCCTCGGAGGCCGTGTAGACAGGGGAACATGAGGGCCCGCAGGTGAGGCCAACGCTTCTTGACTTGGTCCTGCAGTGGTTTGGGACAAATTGAAGATTGTTAAACAGGGAAGTGATGTATCCAAAGCAGTATTCCCCAAATTAATCTGCCGGCAGCATGGATTGGACAGCGCGGGGAGGGGGAAGGGAAGGGGGAGGTGGGAGCGGTCAGAGAGCCATGGCAACCATTGGAACAGGGAGGGAGTGGGGGTGATGACCAGTATGCGAATGGGGTGCCAGCAGCAGGAATGGAAAAGAAGGAAAGGAGATTCCAGGGAAGAACGGACGGAGGGGGAGACCAGAGGTGCCGGGATGGAGGAGTGGGCTCCTGTGAGCTGTAGGGCTGAGACCCCAGAATGGAGAGCCCCAAAAGCACCCACACCCACCCACACAGGGCGCTTCTGTTTGCTTTTATGTTCCTTTATTCCTTTAAACTTCTTTTTTATTTTTGCCCCAGGATGGACCAGCAGGGCTGGAAGCCCAGAGCGCTGCTCAATAGCAGGCATCCAGGATGGTCTGGGGAGGGGCTCAAACTGTCAGGGGGCCTCATGAAGAATGCCGGGACCCAGGATGAGTGGTACCCATCTCAGCGCTCTCTAGGGGTCCTCCAGGGGAACCAGCCCCCTCACAGCTTGCAGGCATGAGCTCCCCGCTCCTTCTCGCTGGCAGCGCCTTCTGCAATAAACTCAGTGAAGCAGGAAGGAGAAGGAAATTCATTCTCGTTTCCTCTCCCCGCTCAGAGCTGTATCTTGCCCACAGCCCCGTTTCCCCGTCTCTCCTCTGGCACGTTTTAATATTGATAGCTGCGTGGACAGAACGTGGAGTGTGAGAGCTCATCAGCCTTGGGGGGCCATCACCCCCCTGAGGACCCATGAATCTCCAGGGCTGCAGCCAGGGCCATTCCCAGCAGTACACCTGAGAGGGCCCACGGGGGTCATCTCGTCACTGTCCTTGCTTTCACCCAAGGTCTCACCTTTGCGCCATTGTTCTCTTCCACTTCCCACACCACCACCAACGCAAGCCCAATCACCCCACTGCTGGACCACCAGGACCAATTTCCTCTCCTCCATCACAGTTCTTGTGTAGGTATATTAGTTACCTATTGCTGCATTTAAAAATACCCCAAAACCTAATGGCTTACAACAACACATTTCTTATCTCAAAGCTTCTCTGGGTCAGGAATCCAGGCATAGCTGAACCAGATCCTCGATCTCAGGGTGTCTCCAGGCTGCAGTCAAGGTGTCGGCCAGGGCTGGCGTCTCATCTGAAGGCTCAACTGGCACAGGATCCACTTCCAAGCTCCCTCTGTGGTCTCTGGCAGGATTCAGTTCCTGCTGGGCTGCTGGGCTGAGGGCTTCACTCATCCCATATCTCGGCTCTCTTCTGGGGCTACAGAGCCTTTGCTGGGCTGTCTGCATCTGGCTGGGCTGCCAGGGAGAAGCCTTTTGGCGGCCCAGGCCTGGGAGTGGCAGCCTCCCTTCTGCCCACGTTCTGTAGGCCAGAATTCAGTCCCCTGGCCCACCTGTCTGGTGGGGGGATTGTGGGGAAAGCCCAGAAAGGTGGGCCCAGGAGGAAGAGGACAGGATCACTGGTGAACAGTTCTCCAGCCCCTGCCCCATGAGGGGGTCATCTAACAGAGTACGATGGTTAGTTTTATGTGACAACTTGACTGGGCCATGGGTGCTCAGGTAGTTGGCTAGACATTATTTCTGGGTGCGTCCACAAGGGTGTTTTGGGAAGAAATTAGCATCTGAGTTGTTGAACTGAGGAAAGCACGTGGGCGAGCCTCCTCCAACCCGTTGAGGGCCCAACAGAACACAAAGACTGAGCAGGGCAGCTGTGCCACGCCTGGCCATCTGAGCTGGGATGTCGGCCTTCCCTGGCCTCGGAGGTCTGGGCCACAGGATTTCAGACTCGAACCAGAATCTACACTCTCAGCTCTCTGGTTCTCCGGCCTTCAAAGTGCACCCCCGGCCTTCCTGGGCCTCCAGCTTCTAGAAGGCTGGTCATGGAAAGTCCCATAATCAGCCTCCATGCTCATGTGGCCAATTCCTCATAGGAAAGATCATTGTGTATAATAATATCTAAGTTCTATATAATATAGATATGTATAACATGTTTTATATATGCTATTGGTTATTGCATAATGGCTCCAAGTGCCCACACATCTGTCCTCGCATGTTTGTCATAGACATCCACCTTCCCCTGCCACCCGAGAGGGAAGCTGCCATTTGGCGAGAGCTGGGACTGGCTGGGCCGCCCGTCTCCCGCGGCTACACAGTTGAACCCTAGACCCGCGCTGTCCGGTGGAAGCTTCTGTGAGGATGGAATCGTGCTGTGATCTGCGCTGCCCACCACAGTAGCCGCTAGCCACATGTGGCTGTTGAGCACTGAAACGTGCCTTAGGTGACTGAGAGACTAAGACGTTTCCTTGTATTTCGTTTCCACTGGTTTACGTTTAACTTTAACGGCCACACGTAGCTGGTGGCTGCCGCGTTGGGCAACGCAGCACTGGAAGGTGGGGGAAGAGCTGAGCCCTCTGACTTGTCCCCGAGGTTCTTTCTCTTAGTTTCTGGAACTCGGTGCAGCGTCAGCATGGCTGCGGGGGGACTGAAACCTCCCCGGACTGAAGATAATGAGAGCATCGCTTCTGGAACATTAATGTGCAAACGACTCATCTTATTAAAAAGCAAGTTCTGACGCATAAGTCTGGGCAGGCCTGAGGGTCTGCGATTCTAACAAGGTTCTCAGGCGGTGCCGAGGCTGCGGCCCATGGACCCCCCTTGGGTAGCAGGGCCTGCAGACTGCCTGTTTCCCCAGCAGACAAACAGCCCCACTACCTGTCTCCACCCACCCCGTTGTCCGGAGCACCATCTTATACATTGTCCATGTCTCCCTTTCGAAGAAGGGAAGCCCCAAACCTTCAGCCGCCTCCTCTGGAGCCCTCGACCCAGGCCGAAATAGGGGGAGGAGGGCCTCCAGCTCCCACACACCAGCTTCGCCCAGACTGCGGCGTCAGCCAAGCCCTTTAATAACGGCGTAGCACAGCCTCACCAGCTCAGCACCGGCGGGGGCTCCCACAGGATCCCTGATTTGCTTACACTCCTGGCTGCAGGAAGGAATGCTCACAGGAGAGCTCTAGACACTTCCACCGGAGAGGTTTATTCAGAGCCGTGCAGCGCATGGCTATGGGCTCTGGAAATCGCTGGCCTGGCCTCAGCATCGAGTTCAAAGGTCCAAAATACCAGTCTCAGATCTGCCTTCCTATAACGCACCCAGTGGTGTTCTTGACATTTCACTGACTTAGCTCACTACACCTTGTATGGTGGGTACTACTGCCAGCTCCTCTTACCAATGCAGAAGCCAAGGCACAGAGAGGTTGAGCATCTGGTCTGAAGTCACACAGCAAAGTCCACACAGCAGCCTGGCCCTAGAGGAGGGCCACTTACCTGTTAGGTGCTGTCTCACCTGTTGAGTGGAGAGCCTAAGAGTAACAGCCTTACTTGCTGCCCAGGAAGATGGAGAATGTCCACGGATACACGGTGTGGAAAACCTTGTAACGTCTAAGCACTAGGCTTGTTAGAGTCTGTGGATGAGATGTTCCCAGGGAACAGGCCGACCCCCTCCTCCAACACACACACCCATTGACTCACATCTGACACCCTGGTGAAGGCAGGCCTGGCAGTCTTATTTATGGAGGCGTCTATTTATGGTGCTCTCTCTGAGCGAATCCTTCAGTTTCCCATCAACACACGTGCACCTTCCCGTCCCGCTGCCCCACAGACACAGGCTTCTCCTGGACACACCCCCGTCGGAGAACTACCAGGTTTCTGACCCATCCAGGCTAATACTGTCCCCTTTAATGGGCCGTGATGGTTCCTTAGGCCACCCAGCATCCATTCCCATTCTTGAGCCTTGGACATCATCACCGTTTCCCCATGACCCTTTCGTGTGGGGCTGACCCCACCCCCAGCTCCAGGAGCCGGCAATCAGCGGGCACAGGACTGGTTCGTGGATCACCACAAGACCCAAATCAGGCCAAAGAGAGGCAGGCCCAGAATGCAGCTTTTATTGGTTAAAGAAGAAAAGCTCACTCTTTTTCCCCGATGCGGTCTGCCTTCTTGCCTCAATTGCCTGAGCATGGAGCCAACAAAGAAAGAAGCAGAGCTGAGAAATCGAGAGAGACCCAAACCTGATGACATCACCAAGGCTCCTGGATTCAGCCAGGCTTGGGTATTTTAGTGAAAAGAATCAGTAAGAGACATCCTTTTCCTTTTGGTCTTTCTTAAGCCATTTTGTGATGGGTTTTCTGTCATCTCCAGCCAAGAGACTGACACAATGTTTTTCTCTCTCCATGCTCTTCTGACAGCTCCCCCTCCCAACCCCACACAGGGACCCCATCCCACATCTGCCGACCTGAGCTCTGTGGAGGGAGGCCAGGCCTGCTCTGCTTCAGCCTGAGTGGCCCCTGTTTGCCACAGTTCAGTGGGCACTGGGGAGGGTGGGGCCAAAGGAGCTGCCCACTGCCCTCCTGCTGTTCGCATGGCAGGGGCCAGGCTTGGCCACCTGCCGCCAGAAAGCTGATTTTGCACTTCTCTGCAGAGAGAAAGCTGGGCCTGTGCCCTCTGCACGCTTGACACCGCCCACCTGTCCAGCTCACTCTGCACTCAATGCCCTGGCCCTGGGGTGCCCGAGTGAAAAGCAGTGACCCCAGGGGCTCCGGGCACTCAGCTGATTGGTTCTTGCCCCTGGCTGGGACCTTAATGAAGACAGAGCTGCCATATTGATCAAGCGCTGGGACATCTCCCAAAAACCCTTGGATTGCAAGTCAATAGCCTGCTGCCCTCTCCACCCACGTTGTCGGGAGCACAAGTAACTATGCAGAGCTGTCATACATCTCAGGCCCGCCCTGCTCTCCAGCAGCCTTGAAAATGAAGAACCACCCTGGGCAATGAAGGACACACGACACCAGCCTCACAGAAGTCTTCTTAGCATCTTCAGGGTTGAAAACCCACTTCCCTGGAAGCTTGTCAGCCTTACTTGCCTAAGTGTGACAGATCCGGGGACCCCCAAAGGCAGACAGCAGCCTTCCTAGTTTGCCTCTAGGGACACTGAGGGACCTTATTAACTAACCTCTCTGGTGCTCAGTGTTCTCATCTGTAGGATGGGGCCATGGTACCACCTACCCAATGGAGCTGACTGCAAGACAGGCCAAGGTGATGGATGAAGGCACCCGGCCACTGCAAGCAGGAGGAAGATGATGGTTGCTACCTGTGTAATTATTGACATCATTGTGCCCATTGTTGTCACTGGGCTGAGCCTCCACTTCATCTGCTCCCTGACACGCACAGGCCTCTCGCCCCACACACACTCCAAATTCACACCATCATCCATTCCCCATTTTCCCTGAAAAACTTAGGACTCTGCCGGGTGCTTCCAGGCCCAGCTCTCAGGGGCTCCACGCCGGCTCTGCCGTCAGCAGGCCAGAATGCAGAGCACACGTCTGCGAAGCCAAGCGGCCTTAGGAAGGGAAATTCATTGAAAATTGGAATCCTACTGCGTTCCAAATAGGAGTGAATTTTGCCTTATTGGCTGTTTGGGCAGAACTGAGCGGCCGCCTCCTCCGCGGCGTGGGTGAGGGCGGAGGGGAGGGGGGCACAGTTACCATTCAGCCTTGGACGCTGCGTTTGGGTCTGCCGTGGAATCACAGTGGGGAGTCTCAGGGGACAGGCAGCTTCAAGGTCACAGCATCACTGGCAGCTGCTCCAGGGGCTGCCTGGGGTGGGCCGGATTCTCCTGGAGCCCAAGCCCATGCAGAGCTTTCTGTGCGATTGGTTTCCAGGTTCTGTGGGCTCCACTCTCTTGGTTCCGAGAGTCTTCTGCCTGGTTCTTTCAACAAGGACTCTCAGAACAGGGCTCCAAGCTCAGCCAGTGCCGACCGTGTCCAGCCCTTTGTCCTGTACTCCACATGGCCAGCAGCAGCAGCAGCCGGGTCCCCTCCATCCACGGCGACACTGGGCAGGACCCGAGTTGGAACAGCCTGCCCCTCCCAGGGTAAGGAAGCTCCCAGGACACCTGAGCTCTCAGGAAGCCACTGGCCCTCTGGGAACTTCAGAGGGACTCAAAGGTCTCAGACGTCCTTTCCACCGTGACTGTCTGAATTTTGTCAGCACCTGTGTGGCGGCAGAAGATTCTGAAGTCAGCCTCCCAGGGAAGACATGCCCAGAGGGGAGCTTTCCCCTGGTCTGCCAGGATCTGGGGGCTTCCCCTGCGGGACAGACCAGCTCCCACAACTCACCAGCTGCCGGCTCCCATCGCTTCTGAGCAGAACCTTGATTTTGAGAGAAGGAAGGGAGCTACCCATTCAAGTGGCAATTAAAAGGTCCTTCAGAGGCACTCGGCTTGTGCTGAGAGTGGGGCAGCCTTAATTAATGGCTCCAGCCCCTGGGAGCCTTGTCAGCTCAGCCAGGAGCTCCATCGATCTGTGCTCTCACACCTGAGGGAGAGCTGGCAGGAGAAGCCAGAGGGACACAGGCTATGGAAGGGACTGACCCCAGGCTGGGGGGGATGCACTTTCTCTTACTGCCCCGTAGCACGCCCACTCATCTCACACACACACACACACACACACACACACGTCTGGCTCACACAGACACACAGTCCCGTACAGAAGTGCAGGGCCTGCGGCCGTGGGAATCCCAGCCCCGGCTGCCTGGGACTTGTCTCGTTTCTACCTCTTGTTCTGGTGTCACTGTTAATGGTGCCTCCTCCTAGTTGAGATGCTAATTTACATGATCACCTACCTAAGGGGAGCTTAGGAGAGAAGTGAGAGGTGGAGGCAGGAAGAGCAGCCTGGAGAGACCCTACAGAGAAGGGAGACGTGAGTCTTATCTGCCTTGCTCTCTATCCAGATGTTATCAGCTGGACAGGGATCCCAGGGCCCCTCAGGAAGAGCCTAGCGAGGATCGCCATATCCTCCCAACTGAAAGGGGGATGGCCCTTGTGCCAAATTCGAGGACATGAATCACATGACACTCTGATTCGAAGGCTTACTGTATGGCAAAACCCTTAACTTTTAGGCAAGGTCAATGACGCTTCTGCTCTGCTAACGGTTAAATATTTCTTATCAAAGTATCTGCATACCTGTTACGGGTTTATCTATGTCCACGAATCCGTGTTAATCTGTAAGTTTCCAGGACAGACGTGGAAAATAAGTTTCGTCTCGGATGCCAGTTGTGGGTCTTAATGTTGGTCGCTGGGTTGCAGTGGTGAGAAGGTTTCTGAGGCTCTATGCCAGCTGAACGTGAATACCACGGGCTACGTCTGCTTGGGGCCCGGGAGAGAACGTGGTGACATCTGCCCGCCATCTGCCACTCTTGTCCCCGAGGATCTCTGGAGTCTCAGGCTCTCTTTCTGTACAGGCCCTGGCCTGGGGCTGGGCTCGAGTGAAGGCTCATGGATGGCGCTGGCATGCTCTGCAAAGCCTGCAGTGTCGCCTCCAGCTGCCCTCTCCCCCGCTGCCATGTGGCCTACTGCAAAGCAGGCGCAGTGCAAGCTGCCTCTCCTTGGAAAGAAAACTGGACAAGTCTGGGACCAAGAGTTAGCCCAGGTGGGCAAGATGCCTTCTCAGATGAGCGTCCGCTCCTGGAGAAGAGCCAGCATCAAGCACCGCCGTGACACATCCAGGGCAGACGCTTTGGCATCCCGCCCATCCCTATCCTGTCTTCTCCCCCAGACCCCAGCCGGCAGCTTCTCAGGCAGGACGGCAGGGAACCTGGCATGGGCCTCTCTCACTTGCTCTCCGAATCCTAGGCCCAGCCGGCTTACAGAAAGAATTGAACCCTTAGACAAAGAGGCAGTGACACAGTAGTCTCTTGGCTCTGTGAACAGAGGCTGCTACCTCTGTGGCAGGTGTTTCTTTGGGGTCTGTTCAGTCACTTGGGACACAGCCACCCACTCAGGACAGGATATTATGCGTCGGGGGTACCTAAAGAAGGAGTTGCAAACAAGTCCATCTGTCCAGATGAGAACCAGCTCCCCTCCACACCTCGTGAGGTCGCAAAGCCTGAGGTATCAGAAGCTCGGCCTGTGGTTTGTTATTGGTCCTTTCAACCAACTGCAAATGAGAGCTCATGCGTTTTCCCTACTGTCAGCCCTCTCTCGAGCACACTGTCCTTCCAGGTGGTCTGAAATGGGGCGGTCTCCACTTTGGCCATTCCCGATAAACTCTACAACGGATGGACGAGATGGGCTATCAAGATGGAAATAAATTAGGAAAATTTGCAAAGCTTGTTCATAAGGGGTCCCGAGAACAGGGCGAGCTTTGGGGAGTGAGTAAGGGACCCGTGGCAATGAAGTCCCTGGGGCACGGCTCCCCTGTTTGTAAAATGATAAGATTGGCCTCCACGATGCTTGACTGAATCACAGCCCCGGCCGAGATTACCCGGCAGGCAGTCACACTGGCTGAATCAGGAGGCTGAGGAACCCACGTCGAGAAGTGCCACCTGACTGACGGCAGCCGTGAGGGAAGGACCCACGGCTGTGGATCTGGCTGATGTTCAGCCTACAGTTTCTCCCCTTTCTCTTCATGCAATGTTCTCTGATGTCAAAATGTGCCGTCTACATTCAGCCCAAATGTCTGACTCAGAGAACAGACGTTCAAATGGCTTAAAATTCCAACAAGGAAGCGTTTTCCTGTGCCGGGGGAGACGGAGAGGACAGAGGAACTCTTTCCCTCCACGGCTGTGCTGTTGCACCTGCAACACGCTGGTTTATGAGCGTTTTCTGGACTTCAGTCAGTTCAGAGCTGATCCAGAACAAGGAAATTCTGCTTTCAATATGCTCATCTCCACCCCGTGGTGTCTCTCCCCTGTCCTAAGGTCCCAGAACATCCACAGATTCTTGGTGTCTGTTTGAACTGCCCTAAAAACAACCTATAAACCCACGGATGCTGACATTTGCCATCACTGCTCTCAGAACGGGTTCACCCAAAAGCTGCTCCTGAGAGGCAGATCTGGTGCACATTCAGCCGATGCAGGACTTCCAGCAGGGGGAGGGGAGGGAGGCAATGCAGGAGAGGGAAGGCAGCCAGAGGAGCAAGTTATCGAGTCAACCCCCACGTGGCCAACAGGAGCTTCCCCCCACAGGACCTCCAGGACACCTGTAGAGCGGGTGCCTCCTGGTCACCGCAGCCGAGGGGCAAGGTAGCTGGGCCGTGTCTGCACCCACTCCCTCAGTCCCTGTTGAGGGCTGCTCCGTAGGTGGGAATTAATTCCCCCACTTCTGGCAAAGCAGAATTTTAGGGCTTCAGAAAAAACCCTCCGGCAAAGAGATGGAGCTAGTGGCAGGTGGATGGCAGCAGGAGCCCCTCGAAGCAATGAGGCCAAGGGGTACAGGGGGATCCGCTGTGTCACTCGCCTGCCCTCCCTTGCACCCTGTCCCGTTCCCTGCACCCGCTTCTACACCCTTCTTCTCGCTGCCGCCTGGACCACAGAAGGCAATAATACGCTTCTAGAAACATCTTGGAAGTCCTTAAATCCATGACCCAGATGCAAGTGCCCCAGGGGCTGGAGACGATTAGGCGTGATTACAAAAGGGCTGCTGTGTCTTTTTTTTTTTTTTTTCCTGGCAGCAGATGTTCCTGTCATGTGGGCTGAAGAAGTCCAGATGTGTTTGCACAGGATGCGGAGCCAGGGCCCCCCAGGAACAGAGATGAAAGAGCGGATACCCAGCAGCTGGTCTGCGAAAGAGGCTGGTGCAAGCCGTGCCTGGAGCGTGCGGGGCGTCTCTATGGGGAAAGAGCTGGAGCGCCGAGCACGGCAAGGAGGCAGCAGCCCCCACAGGCATCTGGGCCTCACCGTCTCGTAGTGCTAGGCTGCCTGGCGTCTGAGCCCAGGACAGGGAGGTCGCCTCAAGGTCAGAGCTGGAGTGCACTGCCCAGGGGTTCCCCTCGATGGGGCCCCAGACATGTTGTGGTTCACGGCTGCATTTGGAACACACACCACAGTGCAAACGGTACACCAAGGAAGGCAGGCAGGCAGATGCTCGAGCCGACAAAAAAGACACGTCACAGCACTGGGTCAGGGGCCACGAGGCGGGTGTGGTGTGTGGGGAGCCCCTGGGACAGGAGTGAAGGTTAGAAGAGACATTTCCCCAAATGTTCTCCCCCTACTTTCTCCACTCAGGAAAAGGCAACTCTGCCCTCCCAGTTCTCAAGCAAAAATCCTGAGAACCCTCCTCTGCCTCTCTCTTTCTCCCCTCTGTATGCCTCACCCTGCACGCTCTCCTTTCAAAGCGGATCTGGAGTCTGGTCACCTCCTCTGTTGCCATCACGGTCCAAGCGGCCCTCATCTCTGCGTGTATATAAAACATACGCCCTCATCTCCACCCACGTATGAATTATACGCCCACACCCATCCTCTCTCACCCCCTCTCTTCTCTAAGTTGTCCGTTGCACTTGACACGCTATATATTCATGTGTTTCTTAGCTATGGTCTCTGTCTCTCTCTTTCTTCCCAGTAGAATGGAAACTCCCAAGTCCTTGGGCTTCGTCTCATTCCATCTCTTGCGCTTCCCAATGCCTTGAAGAGTGCCAGGCATGGGCCCAATAAATATTTGTTGAATTAATTCCTGCTGAAGACTCAAGACCCCATAGGAGTCACTCTGCTACGGGCTCATCTTGTCCCCTTGCTCAAACATCCCGAAGCAATTCCTGATCTTTTCCCCATAGATGGAGGGAGAAAGAAGCAATCTTAGCCCATAATGCTGGAAAGTGATAAGAAACAAGAAGGTAGAGACACTGCTGTTTCACCATTTTTGTTTAATCCCGTGGAGTCCAGCGCAGTGAAGGTTCTCTGGACACTTCTGTTGAACTGAGTGACCAGCATCCTTCCCCCATGCCCCAGGCTGGCTTCTCCTTCCCCAGTGTTCTCTTAGCTCCTGGAGCGTCTCTCTAGGTGAGTGCAGTGACACTGTCTCAGAGTGTGACTCCTTTGAGGGCAGTAGTGGAGCTTTCATCTCTGAATCCCTGGATCCACCTGGCATCTCCAAGTCCGTGTGTCTGACACGTGGCAGCGGCTCACTATTGCCAATGACGAGCGAATGAATGAATGAGTGAAGAAGAGAAAAAGCAGGACGGTGGACCCCAGGCCAAAGTTGGCCGAAGCCTTCTAGAACCACCCAGGCACACTTTACCACCCAGGGCTGGGGAGGATTGGGTGATCCAGGAGAAAACACGTCCCTGCCCAGGTAACAGGAGAGGCAGATGCCCAGGTAAAGGATGCATGTGGGTACTTCCAACAGCCACATAAGACACAGGCATAACTGCGGGCGGCTGCTCAGGACCATGAGCAGCCTGGGTCTCCAGCGGGTGACAGGCACACTAGGGCCATCAGAAAGGCTTCCTGAGCCCTGGCAGGTCCCACACAGGCAGAGCCCTAACTTCACTCAGTGGCAATCTGTGTTTACGGGCCCATAATCAAATGGAAACTGAAAGTTTCTCATGAGAATCATCTGTCAAAATTGTGTGGTGTCCAGGCCCCGCGCGGGGAGAGTGGTTATAAATGCCAAGCTCTGCTCCAGCCGCGCTCCAGCTCCGGGGATGCGAGGGTCATTTTTCAAGCCAGCACTAATCCCGGGAACTCGATCTTCCGTCAAACACTGTGTCTAACAGGCTGCGTATTTGGGACACAGATTGTCCCCAGTGCATCGGGGAGGCAGGAGTGATCACAGATGAATCCGTGAACCAGGTTCACCTTTCCTACGGCAGACCAGCTCGCACGGCCTCCTGTGCACTGGACCAACGGGGCAGCCGCCTCGCTCTGAGGAGGACACTGCCAGGCGCCCACCAAAGGATCTGACACAGAACCATCCTTTAAAAAAGGCCTTCCTTTATTACAAAGGGGCCCCAATGCAGTAAACGTGGAAAACCAAAAAGCACAAGAAAAAGAAAAATTGGCCGTAAATCCATCACCTGCAGAAAAATTCTGTAATATTTTTGGTACACAGATTTTCCAGACTTCTTTCTCTCTCCCCCAATGTTTGTCCTTTGTTAAAATATCTTAGCTTGTACATATGGTTTTCTAGCTTGCTTCCTGCCCCAGCCCACTAATGGCTATATTGTGACCATTTTCCCTCGTCACTATCTTTCCTACGGCACGATTTTTAATAGCTGCATTAATTTTCTCAGTCAGTCCCTTCTGTTGAACATTGGTTTGCTTCCAGTTCTCCGATAGTATAAAAGATGCCATGAAGGATATATTGTACATAGATCTTTGTGCAAATCAAATTATTTCCTTGAGATAAAAATTCATAGAAGCGAAATTATGCTGAGTCAAAGAATATGTACATTTTAAAAAATCTTTTGATGCTTTCTACTTTATCTCTCATTGTGTTCCACGTCTTTAGGAATAGCCAAATATTTTTGGGGATAACTTTAACTAGTAACCACTCTAGATTAATAACCGAGCAGGAAAGTGACTTTCTGTCCATCAGAGACCTGGCAGAATGATTCATCTCTCTGCTTACACTGGCTGTTTCCAGAATCATAATTTACCTCTTTTGGCTACAGTGGGTCTGAAGCCACGGTTACAGCTGGGAGGGGCGATCCCTCTTAGAAAATTAACTCTGAGCCCCCAAACTCCTTCTAGCTTTGTTGCATCTTTAGAATTTATTTCAGCAGTAACATCAGAGCTGCCCTTTGCTCTCTAAGACTATGACCTGCACACAGTTACTTAATTGTGTCATCTGGGGGGGCTGGTCTGATCCAGTGTGACGGGGAGACGAACCGACTTTTCTGGGGAAGTCCTGTAGAAGGTTGAGAAGAGCAATTAGATGAGAAGGGTCTGGAATCGCCTGGGACCCTAGAGAACACAGATGCCTCTTTCTTGTTTCTGTGCTGTGCACAAGCACGTGTGCACAGGTGGGGCTGGTGATTGAGAGCTGACAGTCTACCTGGGTGGCCCATTTAAATGCACCTAAAAAGTCAGGGTTTAGGGGAGCAGAGAAGAGCAGAACCTCCCCTGCCCTTTGCTGTCCAACATTCATTCATCCATCCTTGAGGGAGCCTCCCACACAGACCTTTCCCTGGAGGGCTACACGTCAGGGTACCCAGGGGAGGGGCAATCTTCCAGAAAATTGTAAATAGGGACGAAATTGTCTTTGGGATCCTCCAACCTCCCTGGCAGTGCCTCTCTTTCCTCCTTGTCCCCGCAACCTCCAGCCAAACCACCTGCTGCTGCCCTTGACAGACAGCTGGCGAGGCAAGAAGAACACAGGCTTTCAGGCCGGAGAGACCTGAATCCCAGCTCTCGCTTCACTGTGCCGTCTCAGGGAAGTTACTAAACCTTTCTGATCCTCAGTTTCCTCTTCTGTACCATGGGAAAAAGATGTTTGCCTCATTTCTTGTTGCTGCCATAGGGTTAAATGAGACGTCTAATAAATGCAAAAGTGTTCGACACACTGCCTGGCACATGACAGATGCTCATGGAACGTTATTTACCATTTTTTCTATCTCTAAATCCAGGGCTGCCATTCCCAGGAGGGCTCTGAACCCTGTCCCAGGGCCCTGGCTCCAGGCTGCTTGCTCTGATCACCTTGGAAACGATCAGATCAGCTACATAATACCAAATGTTGACGATCCTTCTAGAAATTCATCTTAAGTAAATAATCATGGATTTGCTACAAAATTGTTCTTGACAACATTGTTTATAATACCGGAGAAGCAGGCACAATCCAAATATCAAGATATAGCAGACTAAATAAAATATAAAACATCTATATCATAAAACACTATTCAATATTAATTTCGGTCAATGTTCAAAGTGAAAAATGGTAATCCCATTTTGGGTATCCTTTTGCCTTCATTTAATTATTTAACATATTGCTGAGCATCTTTTTATTTGTTTTTTGGTTAGTTGCGTTTCTTTTTGTGTGCCCTAAGCAGGACGTCCCATGTCGGACGTACATCTTTATGTTTGGTTACTTTAATGTTTTTTTCCTATCGGTTACCTGAGCTCTTTGTACATTAATAAATCGGCCCCTTGTCTTTCGATTTGTACTATAAATATTTTTCTGTTTGTCCCTTGTCTTGTGACCTCAATTTTTCCCTTATCTTTATTTTCCCCACACCAGAATTTTAATTTTTCCTTGCCAGATTAATCAGTCTTTTCATATATGGCTTCTGGATTTTGGGTCCCACTTTGAAAACTGGTTTCCAGCTCCAAGCTTATAAATATATTTACGCAAATTTCATCCGTAACTTTTGTTGCTTCATTTTTTTCTTTGATGTTGACATCCCTGATTTGTCTGGGTGTATTCTGGTGTAAGGAGTTAGGTGGGGATCCAGCTTTATTTTTTTCTCCCCAAAAGGTCAGCCAATTATCTCAATGCCATTTATTGGATAATCCCCCTTTCAGACAAATTCTTTAAATAAATCCTTTTTGGAGGGGGTCACAGAATCCTTTGAGAATCTGATGAAAGACATAGACCCTCTCCCCAGGAAAACATCCTGTAACACACACTAAATTTCATGCACGGTGTCAACGGGGCGCTGGGACCTCCCAAAGCGCAGTCATTGACTCCCGAGGAGTCTGTAATCTCCGTTAAAACCCTTACTTTAGTGGAAGGAACAATGCTCCGTGGCACTATTCCAGGCCCTGACACAGGTCAGTGAGAGGCCGTTTTGTGGAGGAAAACGTTTTGAAGAACCTCCTTGGGGCAGAATCCTCCTTGGCCTCTCTCAGGACTGTGGGACAAGCCCAGGATGCCAGCGTCCCATGTCCTTGGAATTCAAAACAGTTCCTTTCCCATTCTGCTGGCTCAGGGCATCCAACAGATACCATAAACGCTGGCAGCCGCTTAGCTTTATTTTTCTGGAATGCAAGGAGTTTTTGTCAAACAGCTCCCTCCTGAACCCACGGGCAGGTACAGGTACAGTGCTTCACGTGACGCAGTTTCCCTTGATTTGACGTAAAGCCTCAGCCCATTTCAGACTCATTTTTACCCCCAGCGTGCCCACTCCTTCCAAGGCCTGCTCTTTGGGGTCGTAAGTGTCCTTTCTCACACGCTCGCCGTTAATTCTTCCCCAGCCGCTGCAGGCCGGCCCCAGTCTTCGGCTTTCTGGCTCCCTGAGAAATAAAAGTTTGAGTTGAGCTGCCCTCATTATACCCCCTTGACCTCTGACCCGGAAGCCAGTCTGATCTGACCACAGAACTTGTCTGAACCGGCCTTTCCTCTCTGTAACCCCGTGACGCTGCTCCAGTCCTCTGGCTCAGAGAACTCTCAAAATTAGCACCTGGGAACATGTCAGGAATGCCGATTCTCAGGCCACACCCAGACCCTCTGAATTAGGCATTCTGGGGGAGGGGCCCAGCCACGCGGGTTGTGACAAGCCCCTCAGGCAGGACCAGCTACATCGTATGCAGGGCCTGACTCAAAATGAACACACAGGGGCCCCTTGTTCAAAAATTATGAAGAATCTCCAGGTGGCAACAGGAGAGCGCTAACCCCTTCTGAGAGCGGGGTCTTTCTGCGTGCGGGGCCCTGCACGACTGCACTGGTCACAGGCCCGTGAAGCCAGCTCTGCCTCCTGGTGACATTAATGCACACTCAAGGTTGAGAACCACTGTCCTAGCCACCAAGGATGCTCGTTGTCCCTTGCGTTTCTCACCTGGCTCCTGGTTCCAGGCTTTGAAAGGGCTATCCTCCTATAGCCCCATGATGGGGACCCCCGCCCACTACGGAAGTCTCTCCTCCAGGTCCTCCCCTCCTGGCCCTGACCGTCAGATAGGTACTAACTCTCCGCTTAGCATCTCTACCGCTAACTAGAGTATCTTGTTCTGGCCTCAGCACAATTAAGGAAACTCTTAGGTCCACATCATTTATAGAGATAAAGGTCTGTGCCACACACGCAGATAAACACACACACACACACATTTGAGGTGGACCCTGCCTGTCAGTTTGGACCCAGCCTGACCTGGGTCACAGCCAAGTTGTCAGCTGCCTGGCGTGCAGCAGGCCCCCCGCTTGTCCCGGGAGAACAGGGTCCTGATGGGAGGATGGGAGCCGGGCACCGAGGCTGCGATCTGAACCTCTCCTGGCTCAACGCCGTCCGGAAGCCCCATCCCGTCAGAAGCCCAGCCACAAACTCTGATCCCAGCCCAGAGGCCTCTGCTGCCCCGGGAGCCCACGGCCTCAGGGCCACTTCCAGGCCTGAGCCTAGGCCCCTTCCTGCACTAGCTTCTGCCCCTTCCTCTTCTTCCTTTTCAGTGGACCTCGTCACAGGGATCGAGCCTCTCAGTGTCCAACTCAGAGGAGAGGGAGAAAGACAGCGTCTTACAGAGGGAGCTCTGTCCACATGGCCCTCTGCCTCTGCTCCCTATGCTCAGAAGTCCATCTCATTTCAACAAACATTAATTTAGTATCTACTTGGTTCCAGTGCAGGGCACCAGGGGTAAGAGATTATTAAACCCAGGCTCTGCTCTTGAGCTGCCCACACACAGCCTAGCTCCTGTAGATGGTGACAACTGTGCAGGGGCACATTGGAACCAGCTCATTCCGGCTCGTACCAGCTTACACCAGCTCAAATCTGCTCATACTAGCTGGTACAGGCTTGCAAGAACCAATTGCTAAATTTTCAGGACTAATGCAAGCCCATTGTTAAAGCGCTGGGAGCATGGAACTGCCATTTTGGGAGTATTTACCCCATGGAAGTTGGCAAGTGGCATAAATTAGGCTTTTTAAAACTTTTGGGAGGTGCCCACTGCCACTGTGTGATGGTGGGCAAGTTGTCCATCCTTCCTGAGCCCCCATTTTCGTATCCTTGAGTAGGATCATAACTGCCCCTGCTTCACTGGACTGTTGTGAGGATGAGACGAGGTCCTCCGCAGTGAGTGCCCAACAATTCACAGCTGGTATTTTTAAATGTAATGGTATTATTATACAAATCAGTGACACCAACGCCGTGTGTTATAACTCAGTGTACCACAGCGTTACAGGAACAGGGACGAGGAAGCGGTTAACTCTGCTTGGGGAGCAGGCTGCCATCGGGAAGCCCTGCAGGACAACACAGCAGCCAGAGCAGGTAGACCAGGAATAAAGGGGCTTCCAGCAGCCGGGACGATGTGCACAAGGGCAGGGAGCCGTGGACGGGCTCAAAGAACAGTCGGAAGTGACCGGCGCATGAGGCGGGCAGAGGAGTGGCTGGAGTACCTTGGGGCTCTGTCCTGCACTAGCCTCCGGGATGACCCAATACCTAGAGATGGCAGGGAATGCCCCCAAGAGTCACCGGCAGATGGAGCACCAAGAAATGTCACTGCTGACCCCAGCTCCAAGTGCTAACAGTAGAAGGAGCATCGGTCACTCCCCAAGATTCTCAAATGCATCTCCTGTCATCCCCCAGCTCCGATGCTGGCCCTCACTGCCCCACTCCCTCCTGGCCCTTTTGAGATGAGAGTGGCCAAGATTCGCTGTCATGCTCACACCCTCCCTGTACACACGTTTATTCTGCCTCCCTCTAAGGGCTGGGATATGTTGATACAGCCATTCACGGAAGGGCTGATGAGACAAGTCATGATAGATATCCTCCCGTCAGTCCATCTGCCCCCATGACCCTGGCTGCCCCTCATACCCCTGGCCGGTCATCCCTCACTAGCAGACCCTTGTCATTCCTCTGTTGGCCAGAAGGCGTCACTGCTTCCATGTGCCCCTTCACTTCCTGGGTAAGCGGCATTCTCACCCTCTCACCTGCATCCTTCATCTTCCAGGAGAGCAGTGAGGAACCCAGTCCTCCACACCCCACCAACTCCTCACCTTCAGAGAGACTTGCTGCTTAACTCCAGCAAGCATGGATGGCTGAGGGGGCTCCATGCCAACAATGTTCTCTTCTCATAAGCCAAACCATTGCCCTTTGGTAGGTAGTGGTGAAAGTCTGCAGATGGAGCTTGGCCATTGTCACAGCTGTTAAAAAACATGCTTAGATAATATTATGTGATCATCTTTAATGCCATCATGATTGCAAGGGAAATGAGGCCAGCTTGGCCTCTCTCCTACATCTTAGTCATTCTAAGAGGTGCCCAAACCAAGACGGGTTGAAACCAGCTTCTTTTCTCATGCCGGAAGGACAGGTCTGGGTGAGGGTGTGTAAATAAATGGCAAGCATGTCAAGAATCCCCACTCCTGTGCCTGTGGCAGGCATAACTAATGGAGCCCTGAGCCCTTTCCCTCGATTCCAGACGCAGCCTCATATCTTTTCCAACACAGCACTCCTACGGTCCCTACCAGTTTATTCATGCTGAAATATGAAATGAAACGAATTTGTTATCCCAGATCTAGATTAACCTTTCAATCTGAAAACAAATGTGAAAAAATGGTGTTGAAATCACTAACCTGGGCATAAAGCACAGGGAAATACATAAGGATCTGTGCAGAACACTGGGAACTATTGAGATAATGGATTTAACCATGTAACGTTGAGCTAAATCACATCCCGTTTTATACGAGATTCTGGTGTTGACGATAGGAAGATAATTGTCAAAAGACTGAAAAAATTTCGAGAAAAGACGAATAATCAAAGAAACTATATGTACCACCGTATTTATCAGCAAATTAAGAAAAGACAGCCTTATCCTATTTCCCCAGTGGAACAAGCCCCTCAGTTCAGCGTTCAGAACCCGAGATTGTTCAGAGCAGAGACTAGGAACTAAGCACTGAGGAAAAGGCACGGAATTTGAAGTCAGGGGGTAGGATTCTGGTCCAAGCCCTGCTAGGAATAACGTCTGACCCTGGGCAAGATGCTTAACATCTCTGCGTCTCAGTTTCCTCAACGTAAGATGGAGACCATGACATCTACTTTGCTTGGCACTGTGAAAATCAAGAGCAACCACATATTCGAAAGCACCGTCTGAGTCCTGACTTGCTGCTCCTGGGTCCTGGCTGAGCCGGGGAAGCGACCTGGAGCTGACGCAGAGCAGACCGCTCACCTCCTAGTGCAGATGAGAAACCCCAGCAGGCACCTGCCCAGGCCCATTGGAGTGCCTGTCCACGCCTTCTCAGGGGAAGTGGGGCAGCAAAGCCCTGGACATGCCCCCAGCGACAGGCCGGGTCTATTCGGAGAGGGTCCCATCCATCGCCTTAACCTTTCCATTCTCGCGAATCTTCTCTTTCTTCTCCCTCCTTTACCCCTTTAGTTCCCGCCTCCATCTTGTAAGGGTGGAAGCTCCTCCGGGCAGGATCAGATCAGTGTGCCTATATGTGAGGCAAGTGGGGTCCGGGATAGTGGTGGGGGGCATGGTCAATGGCCAGTCCATCAGCCAGGGCTGGCAGGAGAGAGATGGCACGCTCTGTAGGGTGGTTGGGGTAGACTTAAGGGGGAGCCAAATGGACAGTGTAGCACCCCAGTGCCCCAGGTCTGGACGGCGAGGGCAGGGAGCAGGTACCAGAATGTTGGCGAGAGTAGGCAGCTTGGCCTCAGGTAGAGGGAGACGGACAACCCCAGCAACGGTGTGGAGGGAGCTGGGGAAACAAACACCACCCCATCCCCTGACCTCCAGTGTACCTCCCACAGGCCAATCCCAACTGAAGCCAGAAGGCAAAGTTGCCCCTCGAAGGGCCTGTGACAATCAGTCACAGAGCACAGTGGAGAAGGTTAGATGAGACTGAGGAGAGTGGGCAGGAAACAGCGAAATGCCGAGACAGAGCAGGCAGGCTGGGGGCAGCCGCAAGGTGACGACCCAAGAGAATTACAGATGCCTGGAGTTAGAAAGAGAACCCTATGCCAGAGGGGTAGAGGGAACCCGTGGAGCACCATTCACACTTGTTCCATGTGGCTCACATTCCAGCCTCCCTTACAGCTAGCTTGAGCATGTGCTCCACCTGCGGCTGGTGGGACCTAAGGGAAAATATTTTGGGGCTTCTGGAAAAGCTTTCAGTCTCTGAGGCAATGAGATGTGGGAGTAAAAACTACTGTTGGCTATGGCTGTGTGAGGTCAAGATGTTTGGAGCTATGGCAGCCATTTTGCCACCATGAGGGGACAAGCATCACACTGGGAAAGGCAGAGCATAAAGCTGGAAAGAACCTGGGCTTATGACAGCATCACTGAATCATTACACAACTCAGGAACCACTTTGCTTCCAGGATTTCTGTAGGTGAAAAAATGAATATCCTTGGCTTTTAGGCCACTGATAACTGGGTCTCCTGAGATCCAGTTGCAAATATTTCAACTGATATGTCAAAGGGGAAGGACTGGCTTGGGCAAACGGACTATGTCTTTTTTTTTTTGTTCACCACTGTTTCCCCAGGACCCAGCAGAACGTCTGACACGTAGTAAGTGTTCAGTAAATGCTTTTTGAGCGACTCAGTGGTGATTGGATGGACCCGGGACACGTGAGTGAATGCCGGTGTCACTTTCCCCTTTTTTCTTTGCCTCCTGGCAGCTCAGAGAAACCGCATCCCCCTGCGGGAGGAGCAGGTCGAGGGCTGCCAGAGAGTCTTGGGGGGCGAGCACAGGAAGGCCACGCTGCTCCGCACATACAGATGACTCATAAAGACGTATTGTTACCCCCTGCAAACGGTGATGTTCCTGTAATAAAGAATTTAATAACCCGCTGTGCCTGTGCGGAGAGAAAACTCATTTGTTTAATAGGCAGCCGTTTGGCTTTGTCATGTTCATTTAGTTTTTAATGACACACAGTTGTGCCAATATTGATTTTAGCTTATAGGGACTCAAAAAATTTACTGTCGAGATGGATCCAAGACTCAACCCTTCTATCTTGCTGCTCTGAAGACACAGTGCTCCAGCCCCGGCCTGCGAGGGGCCTTGCGGGCCAGGGGCTGGGGGTGCTGGCTGAGAATTGATAACCTCCTCCTTGGCGACATCCTCCCTGCCCGCTCCCTCCCAGCCTCACCTCCCGCCCTCACCCTCATCTGATGGGACTGAGGCTGCTGCCTTGGGAGGCGACGTGTTTTCCATCTTGGAAAGCAGAGCAAGACTGTGTCAAGGAAACAGGAGTTAATTTTCCAGGCACACGCTGGGCACTGAGTTGTTTGTGGTGTGTGTGTGAGTGTGTGTGTGTGCGCGCGTGCGCGCACGCACATGCCCACTCAGCTCCAGCCCGAAGCGTGCATCCCAAATAGGGACAGGGCCCTGCTGGTTATTCAGAGAACAGCTTCAAACGTCACTTGGGCCCACCGGGCTTGGGCACTGCTCTTAACATTACTTACAATTTTCTTCTTGTTTTTATTTTTAACCAGAGACTGTATAAAAATAGAAAAAGGGATTACAGAGATGAGCCGAACCGACTCTGTTTTCTAAACAGTCGATTTAAGCATGAACGCATACAGCAGTCCCTAGTGTCTGTGGGTTTGACGTTGGTGATCTCAGCCCAGGGCAGCTTCAGTTATCCAAGAACGGCACTGCAGTACAGCCTGGAACAATGACCGTCAACATTTACACAGCACAGACTATGTGCCAGGCACATGGCCTGTTGCAACTTACAGGCATTCTCTCATTCACGCTCCACACCGCCTCTTTAAGCGAAGTAGGTAGCTAGGAATTTTTTTCTCCACTTTAGGGGAAATTGCTGCCTGCAGAGATAAAGTGACTGGGTCAAGGTCCCAGAGAGTAAATGATGCCACACTGGAGGCCTCTACTGTCCCCTGTGTTTTAAATGGTACTGAGTTCAAGTCTTAACCGAGTGTTATAAACCGGTGTCCAGAGAGTGTCCTCATCCAGCTGACCAGGCAGCACCTGTACGAGGGGGGTGAGTGCGTGGACGGCCAGCAGCTCCACGGCCAGGCCACAGCCACACGGGTAACGTTTGTTTCTCTGCTGCAGCTTGGCACAGCCAGACTCTCCCCAGGGAGCCACAGGACGTCGGCTCGGTGGCTGCCTTGCCAAACCCTTGTGTTGCCATAAAAAGAAGGTAGGCGTTAGAGAGAATAGAGATAGCTCTGTAGATAGCACTTTATGATAATGAATCATATTAAATATAATTTCATGTCGTTGGCCTATTTAATCTATTTATGTGAGTTTTACCAAGTGCTTTATTCACGACAGGAAAGTCATCGAGAATTGATTCTCAGATTCACAGAATTTGAAAGGACCTATAAATCATCCACACGGGTCCTGCGCCCAGACAGGTGAAGTGACCTGCGCAAGGTCATGCAAGCACATTTGAAGTTGTGGCCTTTTCTGGGAAAGGTGGGTCTCGGAGGCCCCAGCAGGAATGCAACCCCCGCAAGAACCTCGGTGCTGTTGGATAGTCGGTTTCCGCATGCTTCATTTCAACTTACAGCACCATTTCCAGAAGAGCGTGCACCACGCTTATTGACCACCCCACCTGCCACCCACGCCCGCTGCTTCTGTGCCCGGCCACCGCCACTCTCCTTCCAAGTGTCCAGATCCTTTGCACAGAATGCAAGTGTGGCCCTGCAGGCTCTGGGCCCTGTGGTCCTCTCTGGCCTCCCCTTGCTCCCTAGCCTGCAGCTTCACAGACCTTCTTTTAGTATCTCCTTCCTGCCACAGGATCTTTGCTTGTGCCAGAACACTCCTCTCACCCCGGAGAAATCCCTCTTTCCCTTGGTGTCTCACCTTCAGTCAATCGCCCCTTCCTCAGGGCAGCTCCCCTGCTCGCCCTGGGCCAAGGCTCCCTCATAGATTTTCATTGTAGCCATGACATCAAGCATAATTTTATGTTAATTTGTAAGACTTTCATATCCATCTCTCCAAGTGGACTATAAATCCACAAGAACATGTTCCAGTCACCTATTGCTGGGGAATGAATTGCTCTCAAATCCAGGGGTTCACAGCAACCACTGCCTTTTGTTCACAATTCTGTGGGTCAGGAGTCTGCGGAGGCTCAGCAGGACAGCAGCTCTCACTGGATCTTGTATGCAGGGCTGTCAGAGGTCATCATCTGAAGGCTCGACTGGGCCGGACATCCAGGATGGTGCACAGACGTGCCTGGCAGTTAACTGCTACTGGCTGGAAGCTCAGCTGGGCTGTCAGCAGAGCATCAACTGTGGCCTCCCCAGCATGCTAGTCTGAGGGTACTTGAGCATCTTACAGCCCCCAAGTGAGCTTTGTGGCTTTTTCTGATCCAGCCTTAGAGGTCACTTGGTGTCCCTTAATTTCAACTGCTTTGTACTACTTATGAGTGGGTCACGGAGGCCAGCTCAGAGTCAAAGAGAGGGGTGTGGACTCTGCCTCTTTTTGGGGAGTGGTGAGACCACGCTGCAGAAGGGCAATGGGGCAAGAGATATTTTTCTGCTCATCTTTGATCAATGCAACCTGCCGCACAATGGAGCAATGCCATTTTTCCCTCTTCCACTGAATCCCTAGTACCCAGTACAGGAATTCAAAAGTCATTTGATAAACAAGTAGATAAACAAATGGATGAATAAATATATACAGCGCTGTGGTCTGAATGTCTGTGTCTCTCTAAAATCCACAGGTTGAAAACCTAATGCCCAAGGTGATGGTCAGGAGGCAGGGCCTTCGGGAGGGGATCAGGTCATGAGGGCAGAACCTTCATGAATGGGACTAATGCCCTGAAAAAGAGGCTTCAGAGAGATCCCCAGCCACTTCCACCATGTGAAGCTGCAACGAGAAGTCTGCACCCTGGAAGTGGGCCCTCATCTGATCATGTGGGCACCCTGATCTTGGACTTCCAGCCTCCAGAACTGTGAGAAATAAATTTCTGTGGCGTATAAGCCACCAGGCTGTGATATTTTGTTATAGCAGCCCAAACGGACTGAGACATGTAGATACATGAAATCAGGATGAAAAGGAAGGACGGAAGGGAGGGAGCGGGGGAAGGAGGGAGTGGGGAGGGAGGGAGGCCAACTCAGGAAGTGCGGTTAAAGCAGGCGGTGTCATTAAGTGCAAGAGCAATAGCAGGCCTGCAGGCCTGCGAGAAGGCGCCCTCTCTCTGACAATGCACTTCCCACTTCTTGTTCAAGACGGGGATCTTCTGCAGCCCCCTCCCAACACCTTCAGGGACAGGTCCTTACTGACTTGTGGATGTGAACCCAGAAAGGCAAACTCATTTCAATATCATTCAGAGCAAAATAAAATTAGGGAAACAAATCTGCTGGAAAAAAACACACAACGCCGACAACCACCAGAAACCAAAGAGGCTCCCAGTGCATTTCAAGGCTCAGGAGAAATGGAATTTAATTACCTAAGCGTCCCGATTTTGCGCCGGGCACACTTGAGAGGTGACTGTGTTTCATGCTGTGTCACGCGGCCCAGGGGCACTTGGAGCAGAGACAACATACGTGTTCCTAAGGCCAACGCTTCAATCACGGGGACCTCTTTGATTTACTCCCCTTGGTGGGTGGCAGGTTAATAAAAATTCAGTCAACTTGGTAAATCGTCCATCCTGATTCCCCTGACGGGGCGGAGCCGGCGCAGAAACCCCGGCCTACAGCCTGGTGCAGGTGGCACCTCTCCCAGAAGGAGAGGGGGCCTCCCCGGGCCTGTCTCATCGTCCCAGTGCCTCCACAGGCTCCTGGCTGCTGTCAGTCCTGTGTGGCCAGCTGGGGACAGCTTCTGACCAGTCCACTGCTCAGCCGTGGGCACAGTCCCCTGGTCCCAGCCAGGCCTCTCTGGTTATCAGACGATAGGAGCCACTGAGCCTGCTCATCACACAGGTCGGGAACCCCATCACTCCAGCCCAAGTGAGCCCGCACACATCCGTGCCCCTCCACTGTCAGCAGACCCCGCAGCCCCTGAGTCTGTTCCTCTCCCATTGCACAAAGTGACAATTGACAGAAAATTATATTGACAGGCCCTTATTGAATATAATTACCCCACAGGAACCATCCTGAACCCATTACCCAGAGTGGAACTCAGCTGTGATTCCGCGGGACTCTTGACCTTCAGGAAGATGCCCAGTCAATAGTCGAGGGCGATTCTCTAAAAGGCCCCCAGGATGGAAAAAAGAATGTCTAAATAGCACATTCTCCTTTCTGGTGTGTGTCTTACCTACTTTAATAAACAGTATTTCATAAATAGCTTTTATCTGCTTATTACCATTATTAGGTACTTAAACTATTATTTCATCCTTACTATAATCTTAGGAGGTGCATAGTAGCATGTTTCACTTATAGATGAAGATGCTGAGGCTCAGGGAGATTACATGAGGGGCTGCAGGTACCACAGCTTGTGGATGCCGGAAGGAGACTGAAGCCCCAGCCTGTGATTGGAAGCTGACACCAGAAGGGCCTGCCCCTCCTCCTGGGGACAGGTGCAGAGGTCTGCCAAGGCTTCCCTGGTGTGAGGGGACAAGGTGCAGGGCTCCACGTGCAAACCCAGCCTGTAATCCACGGGGGCCCCCAAATCCTCTGTCCCTCTGGCCTGAGACAAAGGGGTCCTCAACCTTTGCAGAGGCTCACCCTGGGCGAGGAGTGATCTGGGGGAGGGAGGCCTCCACCTGAGCTTCCAGAGACCCCTGGTATCAGCTAACACGTCAGGGACAGGCTGGGGGCTGCGTGGCGCTGGGGACCATCCTAGGTGCTTTCTGAGCTTCCACGCCCTGCATCCTCATAACGGCCCTGTGAGCTAGGTGCTGTCATTATCATATTTTATAGATGGGCAAACTGAGGCAGCAGAAAGGCAAGGATCTTGCCCAGGGCCACACAGTGATGAGACATGCAGCTGGGATTTGACTCTCCTCCCCGGTGCCCCACTCCGCAGTCAGCCCTACTGTCTAACACGGCGGTTGGCAAAATGAAGGTTTCCCCTGGTGTCTGCTCAGGCTGCCATGACAAAGCACCACAGCCTGAGGGGCTTAAAGAATAGGAATCTATTTCCTCAAACTTCTAGAGGCTGGAAGTCCGAGATCCAGGTGTGGGCAGGGTTGGTTTCTGCTGAGGTCTCTGTCCTTGCCTTGTACGTGGCTGCCTTCTTTGCCGTGTGCTCACATGGTCTTTCCTGGTGCACACGCATCCCTGGTGTTGCTGGGTGTCCAACTTTCCTCTTCTAGGAAGGCCCCCGTCGGATGGGATCAGGGCCCACCCTCACGGCCTCATTTTAACTCAACCACCTCTTGAAAGGCCTTATCCCCACTACAGTCACATTCTGAGGCCCTGGGGGTCAGGGCTTCAAAATGTGAATCTGAGGGGACACAATTCAGCCCAGCACACCTAGGAATTGGGGAGCGGCCAGGACTGGGGAAAGAAAAAAGGGGGAAAAATTGAAAGAGCATGGGATTGCTTTTTATTTTTCCAGAAGCCAGAGTAGCTTTCTTTTTTCCTAAAGAAGAGGAGGACGGGAAAATAGCAGTCATGTGAGGGGAGAAGGGCAAGGCTGGAGACCCCAAGACGGGTGGTGCTGAGGACAAGCTGGCTGCCACACTGAAGCAAAGGGCACCTGCTCGGAAAAGCAGGGAAGAGGTTTGGGAGGAACAGGTCCTTCCGGGCTGAGAGGTGGGGCCCCCCGCTGGCTGGTCTTAGCACACCACCGCCCGGACCCCCATGCTGTTGGGAGACCCGTGGGCACACTCTTGCCATCCTGTTGGTGAGTCATATTTGGGTCTTCTGTCTCCACAGGCTCTGCAGGTCGAGGGCCTGGCCTGTGGGGCGTTCAGGTAATTCCAGCTTCTCATCATTTGCGCGGGGGATGCCAGCAAGTGACAGCCCCAGGCTGTTGAGTGGGGTCTGTTCCTCAGGCTCCAGGTAGGCCTGATGTTTAACAAACGAGCTATTTACGAAGGAAGTGAACCTGGGCCCTCCTGGCAGAGGGAACTCCCTCCCCGACAGCAGCGAGCTACAAGCACACAAGCCCTCCTGTGTCTGCACGGTGCCCGCGAAGGGGAAAAACCGAACCCAGCAACAAACAAACAGATTATAGATCTTAAAAACTAACACGGAGATCATTTGCTCAGAAGCCGATTTTTCCCCGGGCCCAGGACGCTGGGGATGCCCGGCAACCCGTGGCCCTTTGATCCCAGCCGCCGCTGCACTGCTGACGGATCAGCGAGAGAGTACCACGCTTCTCCACGCCCAACGGAAGCAAAACACACGTGGAGATCGAGAAATTGATGTCCAACCTTGGAGCCTTCTTAGGAGACCATCGTTCTCCCCAGAAGGGGAAATCAAAGGCAGAGCGGGAGTGCTGAGCCCTCGGCGAGACCTGGGCCTTGAGGCAGGTGGGTGGGTTTGACCACCAACTTCTCTCACCCTTCAAATACCAGGGAACCTCAGGAGCCACGGGGAGGGGAGATAAAGTCCTCCCCAAACCCAGGATGCAATCTGTGTGTGTGTGCATGCATGTTGATTGTGTGTGCGTGTACATGTGACTTGTGTCCACGTGTGCGTGCATGCATGTGATTTGTGGGTGTGCCTGTGTGACTTGTGTGCATGCATGTGCCATTGTGCTTGCGTGTATGTGTGATTATGCATGCATGTGTGGCTGTGTGTGCATGCATGTGTGGTTGTGTGTGCATGTATATGTGGTTGTGTGTGTGGGTGGGTGGGTGAGTGGTGTGGGCCATAGGGGGTCATGTTAGTGAGTCCCCAGATTCGCAGCTCCCCCAGAGACCAGAGGGCAGGGCTTTTGGCCTGTGTGTGCGGCCTAACCACGGGTGCCCCAGGGTTTGAGCTCCAGGACCGAGTAGACACTATCTCAGGCCAGGTCTCTGAGAGCAGAGCCTGCAAAGGGGGTTCTCGTGCAAGTGACTTATGAAGACAGTGGTCTCAGGAGAGATGTGTAAGGCCCCGAGGGCGCTGGGACAGGAGACAGGGAATGTGGGCAAAGACAGTTCAGGGGGGTCTGGCCTCAGCCCGAGCCCATGGGGAGCTCTGTAGTGTGAATTGCACCACAGACACCTTCTACCCCCCGGGGACAAGGGGCTTGGGCCATTGCACCCCTCATCAGTGGGTCACCGACCATGGGCTGCCCCGGAAGGGGGTCTAGGGAACAGCAAGCATCCAGAAAGGGTGAAGTGTGGGTCCTTCATATGACACACTAGCAGCAGCCGGGTGCAGGCCTGATGGAGGAGACCCAGGTGGGGCAACAGCATCTGTGAGATGCTGGAGGGCACGTCGCCACTACAGGGGGGCAACCTGCTGTGTGCACGGGCTGCAGCATCCGCTCCCTGGGCAGTGAGACGGGAACTGCTGCAGCGCATTCCCATGTCCCCGTGTCCCCATGTCCCCGTGTCCCCATGTCCCCATGTCCCCACGGGGCCCTGCAGGGTGGGCATGCTCTGAGGTCAGCAAGGAAGCAGCAGGAGAATGGCGGGGCGAGTATTTGCCCTCTGGGGGTCAGGCTCTGCCAGCGCCAGCCCCCTCCTTCTAGAAGGGTTCCCCAGCCCAGACTCGCCCTTAGGGCAGCACGTAATCACAGACTTAAATCCAGACCTCAGCCTCACTGCACGCCGACCCACCTCCTGAGGCTGTGCGCCGACGCTGGCTGTGGGTCTCACGGATGAGAAACCGGGGGGAGAGGTGAGTGGCTGTGCTGTGGACACTGCTTTAGGAGCATTTCTTTTCACACCGGGACAGAGTAACTGTAGTTTGTGGGGGCTTCGCGTCTGCCGGCCTCTCAGACCCAGAGGACCCTCCCTTGGTTGGGCTCCAGGGACCAGGCACGTCCAGGCTCCGTGTAGGGTGTGGTCCCGAAGTCCAGCACTAGAGGTGCAGTACCCTCCCGCGTCTCCACCTCCAGGAGGAACCACTGGGGCAAGCCAGCCTCGCACGTCAGCGATCCCGTCTGTCTCTGCCGGCCTCCTTACAACGATTATCCCCATTATTTATTGTTACTTGCCCTGTGCTGACAGCGTGGTTGGCACCCTACGAGACATAAAGAAGAAAACGTCCCAGCCCTTGGGGCTTACAGTCAAGCCAGACAGACAAGCAGCTTGGGCAGCAAACACTTGCTGAGACCCGGGTGGACCCCATGGTCTTCTTTCCACAAGCTCCATGAGGGAAGAGAGAGGAACCCGGCCCTCTCCTCCGGCCCAGGGCTCAGAAATCCCACCCTTCGCTTGGTCCCCACCCTTGCCTCCCACACACCCATCCCTCTCTCCTCTCCATCTCAGGGGGTTTCTCCAGGACTCTGAGCAATAGTGAGGGGGCAAACTTTATACCCTCCAAGGACAGGGGGGGAGGCGGACCGCAGGAGGTGAGAGAATGCAGAAACCAGCTACAAGCCGGTGGACAATTTGGATAGGATGATCCTCCACCCAGGACAGAACAAGAGAACTAAGTCACAGGAGGAGGGGACTCCAGCCAGAGCCAGCAGAGGACTTCCCACGGGCTGGGGATCACACAGAAGAGGCTGTGGACCCTCCACCCACTACTCACAGCAAAGGAAGGAACGTGTCTTGACTTCGTTTTCCCGAGGCGGAAAGGGGGTAAAATAGACAGTGGTCGCTGGGCCTGGAAACAGACATGAACATACAATACGTGGATCATTGATACCGCAGTGATTGATAAAATGATAATCTATATTCCCAGACACTGTGGCCACCCTGTCCTACCCACTTCGCAGGCTTGTCAGAAGGCTTAAATCACGCAATGACTCACGCCAGTCCTCCCCAAGTGTCAGACGCTGCTCTGAGAGCTTTACGACCATTGGCTCATCTGATTCTCACCAGAAGCCCAGGAGGCAGGGGTTATATTGTCCTAAGGGACGGATGAGGAAATTGAAGCATGAAGATGTTGAGTAACTCAGCCAAGATGACACAGCTCGTAAGCGGAGGACGCAGAACTTGAGTGGAGGAGGTGAGGTGTGAGGGCATATCCTACTGACCATTGTGTTGAGACCGAAGGCGACCACCTCCCGAAGCCCCTGATCAATGCCCCGCACACATGACCTGCGGGTGGTGGCTGTCATAGAACCCCAGGACAGATGGGTTTGGGATTATGCGATCAGGGGACCTCTTGGCACTTGGGGTCTCTGCCCCACGTAACATCATCAAAAGACAGAGCTAAATCTTGCACAGCTGATCTGGGAGCAAGTGTCTCTGGTAGGACCGCCATGCCTGTGAGCCGACATTCAGTCCTCTGTGTGTGTGTGTGTGTGTGTGTAGTTTTGAATCTATTGTTTTTCCCACAACCAAGAGTCAGATAAAACTCGAGTCAACCAGAGTGTGCGTGATCATCCCCCAGCTGTTCCGGAGATGCGATCGGGCCCCAGCCCAGGCGAGGAGACAGACTCGCTGTCGCGGGACCGACAGTCGCCTTGTACTCACGGCCCTTTGCATCCCCCGGTTTCACAAAGTACAAAAATAGGAGGCAAGCTCGAGACAGCTCAGATGCCTGGCTCAGACAATCGCTGCCAAGACGGAGAAGGGGAGGGAGGAGAGGCGGGACACGAGAAAAAGGAGAAAGAAAGGAAAATCCGCCACCTAAGGTCAACACAGTGAGAATAACATGAAAACGCTGCCAACGGAGCGGAAGCAAGATGCTTCGAGGTTGGAAATGTGACAATGGAATTGTTGTTGCCTCTGAGCTCGTGTCACCACCATAGTCTCGCAGAGACCGGGATGCTGGACAGAGGGCCTGCTGAGGGAGGCCGGCTGGGCAAAGGATCTCAAACGGGGGTGCCAGGGTCCTCCTAAGGAGGGGTGGGCTACTGGCCATGGTGACCTCATGACCGCAAAGGCTGGTGACACACCGGGCCTCTTCAATTCTTGAAGGCAGATGGCGTAAAGCTTTGATGGATGGCGTTGACGGGGTGGCATGCAAATATATGCAAACGAGCCCTCAGAGAGCCCTGTGCTTTTCCTTATTTGTTTATTTAGTTGAGACGGAGGAAATATAGGCTCATTGTAAACAAATCAGAAAAGACAGACATGCTCAAACAAGGAAATCGAAATCCTGTGTCAGCCCACCACCCAGAAAAAAACAAAAATTTGCTAACATTTTGGTGTGTATTCTTCCAGACAATTTTCTGCCCATACATCTAAAGTTGAGGGGTTTTTTTTCCTAACCAGAATGGGTTCTTACTTTACATGCTGTTTCGCAACCTGCTTTTTTGCATTGAAAATATATCATAAATGTGCTCATGGCACTATAATTTATTTAACAAACTCCCTATTGTTGGAAATACAGATTGTATTCAGCTTTCTCAGCCAAGGTTGAAAGACCCTGTGACTCAGTTGTAGGAGGCAGGCTGAGCATTACAGGGTTTGGGGGACACTGCTCTTTAGGAAATCATCTGTGAGGCGGGGGTGGGGGTGCACAGAAGAAGCTCAGACCGTAGGGCTGGGAAGTAGAATTATTTTTATTCTCTTGGGGGCTAGGGAAAAAAGTGCTGCCTGAAAATCAGGTCTGAGGACCAGAAGCAAGTGACCTAGAGCCTTTTAGCCAGCCTTGTAAATAACTCTAGGAGTCCCAGCCAGCTGGAAGAAGGGTAGGCAGCTTCCCAGGGACAAGGAGAAAGAGAAGCATCCTAATAATTCACCCATCTCCTCTCTTAGCATCAAGAATTTGGCAGCCCCAGCACGTCCAGCCCGACATCAGCTCTTGGAAGGAAGGACAAATGGAAGCAGAGATCACCCCAGTCTGATGGGAAGACACACTTAAGGGACAAAGAACATGCCCCCAGCAACATGAAACTAGAATGTTCCATGCACACTGTGTGTCTAAGTTGAAATGGTAAGAGGGTCGTCCACTTAACTCTAGTTGCACACCTGCACGTGCTGTGTCTGTGCCAGGCCCCTCTGCATACAGCATCACCTTTAATCCTCAGAACACAGCTATGAGGAAGTTGCCCTTCTGTGGATGGGGACCCTGAGGACCAGAGAGAGGGAACGACTTGCCCAGGGTCACACAGGTCACTGAGGCCAGAGCTCAGGTGTGAATTCAGCTCCTCTGAGACCCCAGAGAGGCCCCATATGGAGGAATCTTCCATCTTCAAAGGGTGGGATGCTGGAGAGGCCGCGGGGAGAGGGCAACTTTGGAGACCTGCTTTGCAAAAAGGAAGGGACGGAGAAGGTGAGAGAAAGGGCCGGGTGTTCGGGTGTTCGGAGAGGGAAGAGGAACCAGGTGGAGGGAAGGCAGCCGTGGGGCTGACGGCCGAGGAAGGTGTGAGGACTGAGTGAAGAGCGTGCACTCCCGAGCTTGGACTGAGCAAAGGGGGAGGCCGTCCCAGGAGCCTCAAAGGGCAGGTCAGGGTGGGATTAGAAGTGGTACGTGGGAGGGAGCCGCAGTGCCCGCCCTCTTGGGGGGACTCAGGCCTCAGCACTCAGAGCAAAGAGGGAGCCGTTTTCCGGAGCCTGGCTCCTCGCAGCCCTCCCCCAGCCCCCCCACTCCCAATTACAGCTTAGGACCCGAAGTGAAAGCCATTTTGGGTAAGATTTATTAGGCTTCCCCCTCTGCAGTTGTGGTTCATTTCTTTCGCTCCATATTTGCCAGTGGCTCCGGCCCGGCATTAATGGTCTATTTGGGGTCCATGATCCTCCCGCGTCCTCTCTGAGGCTGGAGGGGGCATCCGGGCTTTTTATTTGCCCACGTGGCTTGCTTATTAATTACATGGAGTGGGCAGGGCCGTAGCTCTGGGCAAAGCAGAGGGCTGCAGCAAATATTTATCATTATTGTTCATATTTTCACTACTAATAATCCTGGCAAATGAGGAACTGTAATCCAGAGGATTGGGGGTGTTAATTGAAAAATAACACCCAGAAAAGATACGACGTGGATGCAGCCACCAAGGGGGAGAGGGATGCAAGCTGGCCCCCACCCGCAGCCGGGTGGGATGTGCCAGGCCCTTCTTGCCCAGCAGAGAGGGCTGAGCTGTGCCTTGGGAGCCCAAGAGAACGTCACAGGTTTTTTTCTTTTTAATTCTGGGAAATAGGAAATGGGTCTGGGGATATTTCTAGGCTGCAGTGGACTCCCTAAGGAGAGTGAAGAGTGGGCGAGGCAAAGTTGTGGGAAGGTCAGAAGGAGTCATAGAGACTCTCTTTGAAGTCAGCTTCTTCATCATCCACCCCACCCCCGAGATGAGAAGGCTAAAGGGAAAAAAAGTCCACGCGCAGTGTCGGTGAGGACGTGGGACCGTGCCCTCCATCATGCTCATTGCACCGGGAGAAGAAACTGGTGCACATTTTCTGGAAAGCAGTTTGAAAATAAGAATCAAAAAATCTAGAAAGTGTGCATTCCCTTTGACCCAGCAATTCTGCTTCTCAAAATGCGTCCTAATGAAATTAGAGCTAAGGACAAAGGTAGGTGCATCAACAGGGACTCAGGGACGGAAGTCTCTCAGTCCTCCCCACTTACAGAGAACGGCCTGGAGCTGAGCCATCCAATGGGCTGGCCACTAGGCACACGGGCTATTGACATTTAAGTTAGTTAGCCGCACCCAGCCCCTCAGTCCTACTAGCCACATTTCAGCTGCTCAATTGCCATGTGTGATGAGTGGCTGCCATGTCGGACGACGCAAGCACAGACACTTCCATCATTTCAGAAAGATTTATTGGACAGCACTGGCCTGGAGGTCTGCCTCCAATCCCGCTCTCCACTCAGCAACCCAGAAGGACATTTTTGAAAATGTAAACGTTGTCATGTCATTGCCCTACTGAAAACCCTTCACATTGCCCAAATGGGGTCCAGACTCTTCTCATGGGCTCCTCTCTGGCCTTATGTTGCACCAATCTCTGCCTTGTCAGAATTTAGCAACACTGACCTCCAACAGGTCCGGAACACCAAATGCTTTCCAACCCCAGGGCCTTTGCACTGGCCATTCCCTGAACCTAGAACCCTTTTCCCTCACTTCTCAGGCTTGGCAGAGAGAGGTGGGTGCCAATCTGGAAAACAGGCCCAGGAGCAACCCTATAGTTAGCCAGACCCTGGCAGGGCCTCAAATGCCCATCCACCATTCGCTCAATACGTTCCCACTAGAAATCGGGCCTCCTTAGGGTGATCTTGGCCTTTATTCAACAAGGAGGAGGTTCAGGCTCTGAACCAGCTTCTGGTAGTTTGAGGACAGTGAGTGTAACCAGAGAGAAGATTCCAGAACTGTGGCTCACCCCACCACCAACACGTGTAGGCTGATTCTCTGCCTTGTAGCGAACACATGAGCTGACAAGCTTGGCTTCCAGGGTCACTTCGGCCAGGTTTCCACGATCAGCATTCCAGGCACTGCCAATGGACGTTAGTTAAGATTTTATCAGCCTCTCTGGGCTTCGGGCTCCCTGGCTCTGGAACAAGCTGTGCTCTCCTCCTCTGAGCTCCCAGCACTTGGCTCCCGCCCTGAACATCACTAATCACCCCCGGGGCTGGCTCCCCGATCAAAGGCGAGCCCCTTAAGGACGGAGCCCTGACCTGTTCCACTTTACATCCGCAGGCCCAGCAGGGGGTGTAGTATCTAGTGGGTGCTCAATAAATGCTTGTTAAATGAAGGCCTTCAGATTCAGCTTTACAAAGCAGGTTGTTACATTCAGCCTTGCCGATCAGAAGCGGACGATCTTGAGGAAAGCTAGGAGAGGTTTACAGCTGGATTGAGCTACATCTGGTTAAGGGGTTCCTAAGGATCTTAGTGGGCATGGCTATTTTAAATTCACTAATTCATCTGATTTTAACATGCTCTAGTAATGTCGGCTCGTCATCACCATCACTGTTTTTTGAGCCTTCCGTGATCACAGCGGGCTCTGTTCACCTCGTGTCTCACCATCATTGACTGTTTGTGTACAAATTTCCAGGGTCCTTTAAAGACACCCAGGATTGACACTACCGGATATTAATAGCCATTGGACTACCCTGTAACTAATGCTATTATTCAAATTCCAGTGTCTGGAACACCATCGAAAAGTCACTCTGGGGGAGAAATGAAGACAATGATTGTGCAGGGGACCGAGAGATAAACTACGCCAGTCTCCAGGAGGTCTCTCTCCTGTCTCTTTTCCTCTTCATTTCTCTGCTCATGATTAGAGCAGACACCTCACTGACACTGGGGCTGTGAGCATCCTTGCTAGTTGATCTCTTTGCTCTCAGTTCTCCTGCTGAAAACCCTCCCACACAGCACAGCCAGAGTCACTCTCCCACGTCCCGGCTCCAGTCTGGCCTCAAATCCTCTCGTCAACCTACCTTCCACCCCCTGCACCTCCAACCAAATCCTGTGTCCAGGCAAACTCTCCATCTAGGTGTCAGCCCCACGCTGGGCACTGGACACAATAAATACATGGACTAGTGCAGTCCCCTGGAGTAGACCACATGTAGATAAAGACTAGAACACGTGGAGACAAGAGCCGACAGGGGTAGATGCACCGTGCAGAAGCTTCCTGTCCTTCCAGTGAGGTAGCTTAGCAGCTCCCCACTTAGCACAGAGCCTCCACGTAATGTACCTCATTGGACCTTAGCTGCAGCCTCTATGCCTTGCAGAATTGGGCAACCTTGGCCTGAAACTTCCATTTCCCTACTCCTGTCAGTCAAAAAGCCCAGCCCGAGATTGCTGAGGATCACGGGGCTTCCTTCCACATTCTTCTCTCTGTGTCTGGGCTCCTGCCCCTCCTGAGCAGCCTCGGTCCAGTTCCCATCAGGTCAGACATGGAAATCACCAAGACATACCACCTGCGCCAAGCATCTTGGGAGCAGAGGAGGCTGTGAGGTTTTGGGGAGGGCTGGGGGTGGGTCATGTCCAGCCTCAGGCTCCGCGCTCTGGGCCTCCCGTTGGCTTGTCAGCTCCCATCCCCTCTCTCTCTTCTTTCTTCTCTCCTGAGCTGCAGCCTCTTCCTTCCTAGGTCTCAGCAAATCGATTCTGCCCACACCCAGAGCCCCGGGGCCTCCCCTTTAACCCTCCAGCAGCTCCAATCAGGATATTCCTCCAGAGAGAAGCACGTCACTTCCTAAGAGGATTCCAATGCAACGCATATACAGAGGGTTTGGTTTTTATTTTGTAACTATTATTATCCCCATTTTACAGAGAAAGAAGAAACTGGCTCTCGAAGACAATAAGCAACGTGCCCAAGGTCATGCAGCTCGAAAGCAGTCTTCCCTAGCTGCAGCCTGGCTTTGCCCACTTGCTCCTTTTCCCCCCTCCCACTCACTCCCCAACTGTCCAACCTGGCTTCAGCCCTCCCACTAAGGTCAATTGTGACTCTTGGTGTGACAGCCCATGGAGATTTCTCAGCCCTCAGCACGCTTGTCTTTTCAGCGACATTTGACCCTGTTGATGATGAAACCCTCTGCAAATTCCCACCTCACTCCTCTCTCAGTGAATTCCAGTGCATCCTTCACATCTCTACTCAAGTGTCCCTTCCTCAGGGAAGCCCTCCCTGACTTCCCCGCATAGGTCAAGTTCGTCGCATGCGCTCCCCTGTGCATTCCATGCACAGCAGTATCCCGCATGTGGTAGGCACTCAATAAATATCTGTTAAATGAGTAGAATGAATGACTGAATCTGTTTCCTTCTTTCAGAGCCTTACATTTACACATTCACTAACACATTTCCCCCACTATCCCAGAGAACAGGCTGCATGCCTGGTTTTCCCGCTACTGTATCTCCAGGCTGCAGCTAGGCCTGGTGCATGGAGGAACTCCATCAACGTGTGGCATGGATGTAGACCCGGGCTCCACACACAGGAGGCCAGCTCCAAAGCGTCTGTACTCAGCTACTACTGGTTGACTGAGTGACTGTAAGTGACCCTAACGGTCCATATTAAAGCAGTCTTTGGAAATTTTAATGTGCATGAGAATCACCTGGAGATCTCGTTAAAACATAGATTCTGATCAGTAGGTCTGGAGTGGGGCCTGAGACTCTGCATTTTTAACAAGCTCCCCGGAGATGCTGATGATGCAGGTGTGTGGGCCCCACTTTGAGCAAGAGGGGCCAGGGCAGGGTGCTAGTCTGTAAGCAGAGGATCCTAGGCCTCCCGAGAATTGTGGCGGGGCGGGGGGAGGGAGCAGGGTGGTAGGCTATGAATCCACGCGGTGTCAAACATTGCCTGAAATCAGAATCAATTACACGTCTCTTAGATATATGGATCAGTATTCCTCATGCTGGTGAGGATGACAAAAATACATTCATTTAAAAGCATTTCTGAATTCATAGTAACTTTTCATTGTTAACACATCTTCTCATCTGATAGAAGCTAAACATATGGGGGATGGTGGAAAGGACAGCTAGGATCTTTCAACAATAAAAAAAGGGTCTTTAAGATCTGTCTGGAAGGTTCTTGGCCTTGTGTCCTGCTCTCTTTAGGCTCTGGTTGGCAGGAAGCAGCTATTACAAAGAAGAGCATCTGGTAGGACTGGAGAGGAAGACAGAGACAGAGACAGAGGCAGAGGCAGACAGACAGAGGGCGGCACGGGCACAGGGGCAGCGGGTGGAGAGAGAGGCTGGAAGAGCAGCCTCTCCCAGGGCAGGGCAAAGGATGCTGTCACTTGAAGATGCTCTCTGGGTTGGCATGGCAACAGTTATCATTCACGTAAGTAGCTAACCCATATTTAATTAACAAAACAAAAACAAGGGGGTGGGAGCGAGAGGGAGAGCGATAGACGTTCGTTCGTTGCCTAGCATAGCAAAGGCTAATGGCCCTCTGCCTGGGCAGTGACGCTGGTGAAAAACAAGACACTTGAGTGTGAGAGCTCTTCTCAGGAAGCCCATCCCTCCCGTGGCAGCAGAGCTTCCTCTGGAAGAGCAAGGCCAGGCGGGGCCCTGGGCAGCACCACACCAGGCAGTGCAGGGGCTCAGTAAACACATCTCTGCGGTAACAACAGCAACAGCAGTGGCCATGGCAGTGATGAAGATGAGCATTCCCCAGTGCCGGACGCTCTGCCCCGCTCTTCCCATGTATCGCTTTACTCAATCCAGACAGGGACGCTGAGCTTAGTGCTAGTAGCATGCCCATTTTATAGACGAGAAAACTGAGGCTTGGAAAGTTTAAATGACTTGTCCAAGGTCACATGGCTAGTAAGTCTTTGTAAAAGTATGTCCATCACCCAAAATCAGAACGTCTCCATCACCCCAGAAAGTTCCCTCATGCCCTTTTCCAGTTGTTTCTACTTTTTGGTTATTAATACAAATGCTTATCCAAGGTCACATGGCTAGTAAGCAGCTGTGGTGGTCTTTACATTAGTCACCTTTCTGTAGTCCCCTCCCCTTGAATCTAGGTTGGCCTTTGGGACAGGCTTTAACGGATACAGTACCATCAATGCAATGTGGCAGCATCCAGCCTCAGTTTAAAAAACCCTGCAGCTCCTGCTTTGTACTCTTGGGAGAGCTGAGCCGCCATGTAAAAAGTTCAGCCATCCCACTGGAGAGACCACCCAGAGGAGGAGAGGCTCTGAGAGCTCATGGAAAGAGAGAGGACGGCCCAGCTAAGCCAGTGTCCCCGCTGAGCCCGGACTCCAACTGACCTGCCCCTGAGGACCCCCAGCAAGAACAGGCGTCCAGCTGAACCCAGTCCAGATGGCAAAATCATGAGCTAACAAAATAGTGGTTTCCTTTGAGTCCCTAAATTTGGGGGGTGTTTGTCACAGAGCAATAGATAACTAACTCCAGTAGGTTCCTCTGAGTGGTCTGTAAGACCTGCCCTGCCCTCTGCACGACCTCACTACCAGCTACATTCCTCACTCCTCCTCCTCTCAATGTGTACAGATCCCCAGCCCACAAAGAATCTCTCATCTCTCTACTTTGTTGCAATACACATTTCTCTAAACCATGACTTTAGCTCCAAAAGTATCATGAATTTGCTCCTCTTTCCCTCCAGCCCCTACCCTAGCCCGGCCTCTGCCGTTTCTTGCCTGGGTGATCATAGCGACCTCCTAGCGGGTGCCACCACCCATCTCTTCCTCTCAAATCTGTTCTCCATGCGCATCTGGTTGTGTCATCCCCTTTGTTTCTTCTTACCTGACCTACAAGGTCCAGCACGATCGAGTCCCACCCAGCCTGCACCCCGGCCCCATCTGCTGCCCGCCAAACACACTGGACTCCTCTCGCTTTCCCATCTCAAGCGCTTCCTGAGCATGGTTCCCTCCGCCTAGAATGCTCTCCTCCCCTTCTGCCGAGACTCATGTCTACTCATTCTTCAGGGCTTAGGTGTTTTGGGGGGAGAGGCAAGGAATATTTACATACAGTAAGATGCACAGATCTTCAGTGCATAGTTTAATGAGTTTTGACAAATACATACTCCCATGTAACCATCACCCAAATTGTGACATGCAGAACATTTCCATGAACCGTCACCCAAATTAGAACATATGGAACATTTCCATCACCACAGAAATGCCCCTCATGCCCTTTTCCAGTGGTCTCTGCTTCTTGGTTATTAATACAACAGCTATGAACATTTGCATATAAAGCCTTTTTATGGATACATATTTTCATTTCTCTTGCATAAGTACCTAGGAGCCAAATTGATCAGTTGGAGAGTAGGTATGTACTTGTTTGCTGAAGCACTTTTCCAAAGTGGTTTTACCATTTTACATTCCCACAGTCAACGAGTGAGAGCTCCTGTTCCTCCCATATCTTTGTCAGCACTTGGTATTGTCGGTCTTTTTCATTTATCCATTCCAATGAGTGTTCCGTTTGATTGCTTTCTGGTTTCAATTTGAATTTCCCTGTTGACTAGTGATATTGAGCACCTTTTCATTTGCTTCTATAGGCCATTCAAATATGCCCTGGTGTGAAGTGTCTGCTCAAGTCTTTTACCCATTTTAAATTACGTTGTTTGCCTTTTTGTGATTGACTTGTAGGTCTCAGTTTTCACGCTGTTCTCAGAGAAGTTCTCTCTGAGAGCATCATTCTCCCCCAGTTGCCCCCCTGACACACACTCACACGCACACATGTGTAGATAGATCCCTCTGCTATAAGTTCTCACAGGCCCGCATGCTAGGCCCGCGGCTAGCTTTTGCACAATTGATATATACTATTGCGTGGTTAGGTGTTAGTTTTCCTGCAGACTCTGCTTCACAAGGGTCTGGACCACGTCTGCCCTGTTAACTGCTGAATCTCCACTTCTGAGCACAGTCCTAGGCACAAAGGAGGCCCTCAATGACTTTTTTCATTCAACAAATGTTTATTGAGTGCCTACTATGTGGGCAAGCAATTTCCTAGGTGCTGGAGTACCACAGTGAACAAGACAGATGAGCTCCTTGCTCTCACAGGGGTGCCGTTCTGGGATGGGAAGCCGGATTAAGAGAGAGCCAGTCAACAAATAAACCTGTGGACGTATGGTGTGCCAAGTGGTGGTAAGTGCCATGAACTAAAGAATAAAACTGAAGAAGGAGACTATGGAGTGATGTTGCTTAAGATGATCAGGGAAAACCTCTCTGATAAGGTAACAGTTGAGCAGATATGTGAGGATGACTGGGGCAGAGTGCGCATAGCGGATGCATAGCAAGAAGGTGTATATGGGAGGAGTGGGGTGCGGGGTGGGGAGGCAGGCAGACATACAGGGTGTGGGGGAGACATCACAAAGGGTTGTGCTTCTTAAAACCTTTTCACTACAATCTACTGGAAAAAACAAACCCGCATGTGCATGTACACACGCACACAAGTACACACTCAAATAGAAAGTTTCGTGAAATAATGCTTTTCTTTATTATACATACTATGCTCTCTAGTATTTTTTTCCTTATTCTTCTGTTCCATTTTGTTCTATTTCGTGTATTAAAAATGCTGATCATGACCCATTCAATTGATTTCATGACCTATTAATAGATTTCTCTGTATATGGAGAAGATTTTGGATTTTACTCTGAGATGAGAAGCTGCTGGAGGGTTTTGAACAGAGGAGCGATTGACCTAACCTAACCTAATATTTCATTTAAATTTCATTTTGTTCCGTTTTTATAAAATTGTAAACAGACACAAAAGTGGAGAGAATACAATAATGTACCCCATGTGTGCTTTCCTCTGGCTTTAACAGTTCGCGGCATTTGCCGTCTTGCTTTCTGCTATCTCCATCCCCTTGTTTGCTGAAGCGTTTTAAAGCAAACCTCACACATCAGATCACTTTGCCCTTATACACATCCCCATGTATTTCTAACACATAACAATAATACCATTTTCATACCCAGTGGAAAAACAGCAGTTGTTTAATACTTTCTATTACCCACTTCATGATCAATTTTTCTTGATTGTTTCAAAAATGGGTTTTTACAGCTGATTGGTTTGAATCGGGTTCCAAACAAGGTCCATATATTGCATTTGGTTGGGATATTTCTTAAGTTTCTCTCCTCCTTCCCCTCCCTTCCTCTCCCTCCCCTCCCTTGTCCCTCCCCTCTCGCTCTGATATTGAGGTTTAAGCCACCTAAGATGAAATGAACAATTTGATGGGGTTGACAATTGTACACACCTACGCAACCACCACCCTAATGAACAGAAAGAACATTTTGTCGCCTCAGAAATTTCCTTTATGTCTCTTACCAATTAATCCATGCTACCCTTACCCAAGGCAACCATTTTTCCAATTTCTATCACCAGAGATTTGCTTTGCCTGTCCTTGAAGGTGATATAAATGGAAGCACACAATGTGTTGTGTCCGGCCTCATTGGTTCAAATATTGTCTGTGAGATTTATCCCTGTTGTTGTGTATATCAGGAGTTCATTTCTTCTTACGACTGAGTTATATCCTATAGTGGGGATATACCATAATTTGATTATCCATTCTCCTGTTGATAGAGATTTGTTTTCAGTTTGGGGCTACTGAAAACACAGTGCTTTGGCCAATCTTGTTTGTACAAGTCTTTTTATATTTCTACGTTTTCGTATTTCTTGAGTAAAACTTTGTTGTTGTTTTTAAGACTGTCTTGACCCTTCTGGATTGTTTCTATTTTCATGTGAATTTTAGAAACAGCTTGTCAATTTCTATTAAGAAGGCCGTTGGGATCTTGATTGGGTTTGTATTGACTGTAGAGATCAATATGGGGAGAACGGTCATCTTAAAAATGTTGACTCTTATAAATCCATGCGTAGGGCATAGCTCTTCATTTAATTAAATCTTCTTTAATTTCTCTAAGAAATGGTTTGAGTTTTTAGTGTAGAGATGTTGTACATCTTTTATTAAACTTATTGCTAGGCATTTAATTTTTTTCCTATACCATTTTAAGTGATATTGTTTTTTAAATTGTATTTTCCAATTGTTCACTGCTAGCACACAGAATACAGTTGAATTTTGTGTATTAACTTTGTACCCTGCAATTTTGCTGAATTCACTTATTAATTCTAGGAATTGTAACACAAATTCATTAGAATTTCTAATGTTTGCAATCATGTAATCTGTGAGTCAAAATAAGTTTTTATTTCCAATTTTTATAGCTTTCATTTCTTTTCTTGCCTTATTACACTGGCCAGGTACAAGACTGAATAGAAGTGGTGAGAATGGACATTCTTGCCTTCCTTCCAATCTTAGGGGAAAAGCTTTCCTATGTCACCATTAAGTATGATTTACCTTTAGGTTATAGGTGGTTATAGATATAACCATATAACCTCTATAGATAGGTTATAGATCATAAAGTCCCTTTATTAAATTGAAAAAGTTTGCTGTTTTCTGCTTTTAGTATAGTGAGATTTTCTTTTTATAAATAGGGGTTATATTTTGTCAAATGCTTTCCCTGCATCTATTAAGATGACCAAGTGTTTCTTCTTCTTTATTCTGTTATATGGTCAATTACATTTATTGATGTTCAGATGTTAAATCAGTCTTGCATTCTTGGGATAAACCTATTTGGTCATTGATTTCTTACCCTTTTTAAACAATGCTGGATTAAATTTGGTAATATTTTCTAGAGATTGTTGCACCTAAATTCTTGAAGGATATCGATCTATAATTGTCGTTTCTTGAAGAAGCTTTTTCAGATTTTGGTCTCAGGGCTGCTAACCTCATGAAACGAGTCGGGAAGTGTTCTCTCATTATCTAGATCCTGTAAGATTGGCATTATTTCTCCTTTAAAAGTTTGAGAGAATTCACTAGTGAAACTCTCTGGAGCTGATGTTTTCTTTGTGAGAAGGCTTATTTTTCTAATTCAGTTTCTACAATTGATGTAAGGCTATTCATGTTTCCTATGTCTCCGTGTAACAGACTGTGTTTTTCAAGGAACTTGTCCATTTCACTCAAGTTGTCAAATTTATTGGCATACAATTTATAACATTGCTTTAAGAATACTTTAACAATAGTGACGAGGCCTCTTTAATTCCTGATACTGACAATTTGTCTTCTGTCTCTTCTTTTCCTTCAACAGTCCTGCTGGGTTACATCAATTTTATTAATCTTTCAAAGGACAACTTTTTGCTTGTTGGCCACCTTTATGGATCTAATCTATCATTTTTCCTTGTTCTGTATTATGGATTTCTGCTTTTATCTTTAATATTTCCATCCTTCTAGTTTAGGGTTTAATTTGCTTTTTTCTAGCTTCTTAAAGTGGATTTTTAAATCCTTCTTCTTTTCTATGGTGAACATTTAAAGCTATAACTTTCCCTTAGAGTACTGCATTAGCTTCATTTCACAACTTTTGATATATTGTATTTTGCATTCAATTTACAGTATTTTCTAATTACTTTTGTGGATTTATTTTTTTGACCAGTGGATTATTTAGAAGTATCTTGCTTAATTTCTAAGTATTTGCAGATTTCTAGAATCTCATTATTAATTTCTAATTTAATTATATGATGCTTAAAGAATATACTCTGGGAGATTTCATTTTTTTAACCTTTTGGACTTTTTTTGATCCAGCACATGGTCAGTCTTGGTGAATATTCACGTACATTTGAAAAGTACGTGTGTGGGCCGGCCCCATGGTTGAGTGGTTAAGTTTGCATGCTCCGCTTCAGTGGCCCAGGGTTGGCTGGTTTAGATCCTGGGTGTGGACCCATGCACTGCTCATCAAGCCATGCCATGGCAGCATCCCACATAGAGGAACTAGAACGACCTACAACTAGGATAGGTAACTATGTACTAGGGCATTGGGGAGAAAAAGAAAAAAAAGAAAAGAGGAAGATTGGCAACAGACGCTAGGTCAGGGCCAATCTTCCTCAGCAGAAAAAAAAGGAGAGAGCTGCAAAAGTAAAAAAAAAAAAAAAAAAAGCATGTACATTCTACAGTTGAGTGTAGCTGTGGTCTAGAAATATCAACCATACCTTGATTTTAAGTATCATTCAACTATAAATTGTTTGATAGTATTGTTCCAACCTTGTATGTCTGTATTGATGTTTTGCCTATTTGTTACATCAACTAAGGATCAAGTGGCATTAATATCTGCAATGACAATTGTGTGCTTATCTATTCTCTCTTTAGTTCTGTTGATTTTTGTTTTATGTATTTTTAAGTTCTGTTATTAGGTACATACAAAGGTAAGGCTGATATGTCCGCTTGACAAATTCATCCTTTTATCAACATGAAATGTAACGTGATGAAATGCTGATATTCCTCATCTTGAAGTCTGCTTTGTCTGATAATCTCTAAACACTCCAACTTTCTTACACTGGGTGTTTGTGTTGGGATATCTTTTACTACTTTCAACTTGTCCATGACTTTATATTAAATTGTATTTCTTTTTTCTTTAAATGAAATTCTTTTTCCTAGATTGGCACCTGAGCTAACATCTGTTGCCAATCTTTTTTTCTTCTTCTTCTCCCCAAAGCACCCCCGGTACGTAGTTGTATATTCTAGCTGTGGGTCCCTCTGGTTGTGCTATGTGGGATGCCACCTCAGCATGGCTTGATGAGTGGTGCCACACCTGTGCCCAGGATCCAAACCTGCGAACCCTGGGCTGCCAAAGCGGAGCGCGTGAGCTTAGCCACTCAGCTACGGGGCTGGCCCCTGGAATATTCTTGACTAAATCTCTTCAAATATTTCTTCGGCTGCATTTTGTCTCCTTCCCTTCTGAAACTCTGCTCCTACATCCACCAGATCATATTGATATTGTCCCACAAGTCTCAGATGATCTGTTCCGTTTGTTATTGTAGTTTTCTCTTTCTCTTCATCAGATGATTTCTATCGACCTGTATTCAAGTTCACTGATTCTTTCTTCTGGTATGTCCAGTCTGATATCAAGCCCACTGAGTAAATTTTTTATTTCTGATTCAGTAGTTTTCAGTTTTAGAATAACCGTTTAGTTTTTTTCTATAGTTTGATGTTGAAATTCACCACCTGTTCACATGTCATTCACCTCTTGCACTGAATCCATTAAAATATTTAAAATTATTATTTTAAAGTCTTTGTTTGCTCATTGCAACATCTGGAATATCTCTGGTTCTGCTTCAATGACTTTTTTCCCTCTTGACCACAGGTCACATTTTCTTGCTTCATCAAGTGTTTTGTAATTTTTAATTATGTTTCAGACATTGTGTATAAAAGAACAGTAGAGACTAAAGTACATAATAATTGCTGGCTAAAATGGGAGGCTGAGTCAACTTAATCTGCGGTTGAGTTGAGTTGAATCTGAGCTCCATTGTGTCTTCAGTTATGGCTGGTCCACCGTTGGCTTCTGATGTGTTGAGGGTTGGATCAGGGCTCTCCCTGCAGCTTAGGGTCTCAACACTGGCAAGTCTCCTGAGCCACAGATGATCTCTCTGTTTCAGAGGTCCTCTGGGGAGTTTTGAGTCCACTGGGGAGTTTTTTGCCCTCCAGCTTCACTTCTGGATTTCTTCCTTGGATGGTCTCTCTCCACCCTGGTTTCCTGCCCGTATCCTTTGGTTGGATGTTGCCTTGCACTTGGTGAAGGCCTTGTACACATTGAGGGCATCTCTCAGCTCTCCTGACCTGCCTTCAACCACCTCTATACTCTTGGGAAAGAATTGGAAGATGTGACTGGACTCCACAGGATGCAATCTGTTGTGACAGCCTCCACACGCCAATTAAAAGTTATTAAAGCTTGGCTTTTTTTATTTTACCCCCATCTGTGGTGGGTTTAGTCTTCCTCCTGCCATGCCCACAATCATGGGTCTCTTCTATCCTAGTAAGGACTGGTAAATTTCTGGAGTTTGTGACCTCAGTTCTCTGATGGATTTTCAAAGATGTGATTACGTAGTTTATCCAGCTTGCTCTCATTTTTAAGATAGAAGGGTAGAGTGGGGGTTCTTTTGCAACTTTTTGCATCCTAACTGACAGCAAAACTCCATTCTAACCAGAAACAGATGCCCTGATAAATGACTATTAAATGAATGAAATTTCCTTCTGCCTGGGCAGCTCCTGTGCTCCTTGTCTATCTGGAAGATGCTCACTCAGCCTTCACATCTTCCCCCTTGAAGTCTTTTCCAGCTTCCCTGGTAGCCTTGGGCACTTCTTTCTCTAATCTCCTCTGTTCTTTGATCTTGTCTACATTAATGCTGTTTTTCTTCCCATATCATAATTGTTTGCCTGTCTGTCTTCTCTGCTGAACTTTGAGTTCCTTGAGGTTAAGAATTCTGTGGTTAACAAATTATACACATACACACACACAAACAAACAAATTATGCACACACACACATATATACATACCTACATAGATATACACTAATTTGTAAACCAATTATGTGCTTATTGTAACAACTAACACATTCATTTTCATCTTTTGTATCCAGGTCCAGGTCCTGGTACCCTGTCTGACACATGGTAAGCACACAGTACATATTTGTGGAGTGAATGAATAAATAAATGAATGAACAAACTCCCTGCTCTCTGTTCTGAAGCTGCATCCACATGAGATACGGTTACCAGCTGCTAACATGTGATGTTTTACTTTCTGCTTGGTTGGGGAGGGGAGTATGTGTGGGGGCAAGTGCTGATTTGCATATTCAAATTTGTAATTCAGCCTGGCTATTCTGAGTTTGGGATGTTTGCTTTAAAGATTAGATTTTTGGCAGCACAAGCCAGCGTCCAGAGACTGCAATAGGCAAAGGATTTTGGAATCTGCCCAAAGCTGGCCTGTGGTTAGTGAAATCTACTCTGAAAGGGAAACTGGGCATTGAGGGCTGAGATGCTGTGCCAGGAATGGTCTTAAGCAAGGCTGGCACTTGCTCTTTCTATTCTTAGAATTTCAGATCCAGGGCAGGATAAGGGCACCAAGAGCATCTGTTCTAGCCCTTTAACCAAGTCGTATGCTGGAATGTCTGCTTCCTACTTATCTTCTGCCCCTAGGATCCTTCCTTTAGACACAACTGCTCAAATATGCTTGGGATTTGAGTCAGATAGATCTGAATTCAAATCTCAGCTCTTAAACTCTCTGAGCCTCTCTTTCCTCGTCTGTAAAATGGAGATATCAGTGTCTAGCACTCAGGGTTGTTTTGGGCACTCCGTGAAACCCTATTTGTAAAGCGCCTGCACTGGGTTTCTTCTCTTTCCCAGCATCTTCCACCCACCTCAGTCTGAGCATCTCTCTGTTGTCACCAGACAGGACAAGTCCTGCCAGGAAAAGTCACCGTTCTGGTCATGTCACCTTTATTCCCTCTTTTCTCCGTCATTACCAAGGCTACCTTATCGTCCAAGGGCACGACCTGGGGAGAAAGGAGCTGGGAGATTTCCATCACTGGGCTGCTGGGAACCTTGAGACGATCAGGGAGAAAGGAAGGAAGAAAAAGAAAATAGGTAGGGACAGTGAGCCACAACACTCGCACTGGAGGGAGTGGAACCAGTATGTCCCAGCGGAAAGCAGAGAGCCTTTGCCCCTGCCCTGGGTCCAGAGAGCTTTGCCCTGCCCTCATGGAGCCTCCGAGACAGGCCAACACCATGGCAGACAAATGATTTGATAGTAAGAGAGTATTTAACCTCTAGCCACACATTCATTCTTCTTTTTTTTTTAAATCTTACTATGAATGTGAAACAGGGATAAACGCACAGAGCAGAAGGTGTCAAGGAATGAGAGCTCAATGCAAGTGGAGGGAGAGTTCTGACCCCCACCAGCCCAGCTTACACAGCCGGCGAGTGTAATCAGAGCAAAACAAGGAGAACCAGGATTTATGGAATACCGACGAGGTGCCAGACACCTATGGACGGCGTCTCTGATCTTCACAGAAAGTCAGGTGGTATCCCCATTGCACCGATGAGGAAACTGTAACTTGTCAGAAATAAAACCTGGCGTTACTTCTAGGAGAATCAGATGCCAAAGCACAAGCTCTTTTTGCTGTCCCAGGCTGCCTGCCTTTCCATCCAGCAGGCAGGGCTGGGCAAACTGGCTTGTAAGCGCGGGATGCGATGGGCTCATCACAGCTGTTTCAGGGACCAGGAATTTCTTTCCAAAGTGGTTTGGATCTTCTTATAGGATTGAGTGTGACACTGTGTGTATGTGTATGTGTGCGTGTATGTGTGTGAGAGACAGAGAGGAAGAGAGAGAGAAGATAAAATACACTTGGGTGTTGCTCTCCTTTCATAATAATGGATAGTGACTCTGAGAGAGTTCCTTTTGCAGGACTTAGGCTATGTTGGGGTTTGTTTTCCCATCCCTGCAGAAAAGTTAATCAATTTTAAAACCAGCCCCTCCTGTGCCGAGATGACAATGGGGAGAAAAGGGATTGGTTTTTTAGCTGCTGGGTTTGCTGGGCAGCCCCCCTCCCACTTCCATGGGGCCACTTATTGACATTGAAATATCTCAACAATAAGCAGCTATTGATGGCCCCGGAGGTCAATACCAGGATTCATTGACCCAGGCTGCAAATATGGAAGGCGTCGAGTCCAAGGTCACTATTTACCTGAAGGGATGAAAAGTAAATCTTGATAAGAACCAAAAATAGAAATCAATATGCGTACTGTGGTGTGCATTGCATTCCTTCTTTCCAGCAGGAGGCTATTTTAGGAGGTTTCAGGGGCTCCTCTGCCATCAGAAGCTGAGTTAAGGACTGAAGAGGAAGTAGGAATAGAAAATGATCCTTCTCTGGTTACCAGGGCCAAGGAGAAGGGGCAACTTACACCGCCAGTGGGGATCAGCCCAGTCTCCACAGAGAATCTCAGCTTCTGTGACCCCGACCACTCTGGCCACATCCTTTGGAGAAAGAGCAGAGTGGAATTTCCAAGCCATATGAGCTATGATGGGCATGGCAAGGTGGTCATCTCCCCAAGGCATATTTCATCCAACAGTCCCAAGAGAAGCACTCATCCAGATGATAAGCACGACCTTCCCCTTTCAGGAAAACTTCTACTTCTAACCTGGTGGGGAAGGGGACTCCAAGGTCTAAGCCATGGCAAGAGACAGGGGACAGCAGATGGAGCTGGGTACCTGGCGAGGATGCGCCTCCCTTTTATGAACGTTCCAAAGCTTTAAGTTGCTCTGTTGTGACATTCCCTCTCTTTTCAAGGCTATTTTTATTATAATTTTTTGTTTAGGTTTGATTACCTTTTTTTCCCCCAGTTACAAAAGAAATTCATGTTCTTTGCAGAAAACGTTAAGCCTATTTACAATGATCCTTTTAATCTCACCCAGAGCATTCAGGCTCTCTGAGGCAATACGGAAAACAGGGGTTTTGAATTCAGATCTGAGTTCGGGTCTCAGTCTGCAGCTTAGCAGGGGTGCGGTCTTGGGCGAGGAGAGGAATGATTTTCTGCTGCTGTTTCCTGCTCTATAAACCTCTTTTGTGAAGTTGATATGAAGATTAAACCAGGATTTGTGTAATGTACCCAGCAAAATACTAATGTAAAATAGACAAATGTCTGACAAGTTTGATCATAAAATGCACAGACACGTGCAAATAAACAACTTTAGAAATCGCAATAGGAACATTACTGAAGTGAAGATGATTTTAAAAATTATAAGAGCATATTATATACAACTTTATTCTAACAAATTTGAAAATCGACGTGAAATAGATGACTCCTTAAAAAACAGTAAATGGTCAAAATTAATTAAAGAAGAGATCTCAGATCAGTGTCTGTATGAGCCAGGAATCAGTCAGAATATAGAAATCATGCTAGGTCTTTCAAACCATGGGAGTTTAATACAGGGAATTGTTACATAGGTGATGGAAGAGCTGAGAAACCTCATAGGGTTGCCTAGCAACAGGAGGAGGCTGGCAGGGCAAAGGGAGGAGGTACCTCCAGCAGAGGCCAGTCTGGTGGGAGCTGGATCCACTGACAATAGTGACTGCAGCCACCAAGCAGGGCAGAAGGAGGGAGGGAACACTATTCAGGAACACAGAAGAAAATGAAAATGTCTTAGATTAATTCTGTGAAATAGAAGGACCCGGACGCCAAACCCAGAGTAGCACAAAAAGCAAGAAGGGGCCTAAAAGTCAACTTCATTATTAACAATTAGAGGCAAAAAAATGATGACTAAATCAAATTTAGCAGTGTATCAAAAAATAATATACTCAAGTTTAATTTGTTTTAGGAATGAAAGGATGGTTTGATATTAGGAAATATTGTCATTTTTTACATGAACGAATTAAAGGAAAAAATATTCATTTTGGTGGAGAGATTTGATAAAATCCAGCCACTTTCCTCATTAAAAATGAAAAGTGTAGGCAGTTATGACAAGGTTTTATTTTGCAGAATTCAAGGCTATGGTGGGGAGTGATTTTTCCCCCTCATTCTCAAAAGGAAAAATGAATCAGCTTTGTCCACAGCCTCATCTGGTGCTCAGATGCCCACTGGAGGGGAAGGTTTGGGTTTATCTGCTGGTTTATCGGGCAGATCTCTCCTGTTTCCACTGAATCTCTTACTGACATTGAACCCTCTCAGTAATAAAAGACTGATGAAATAGAAGAAACGCTTTTCACCCTGGTAAAGTTTCCTTCACACAATAGCAAACCAGCTACAAATATCAGACTTAATAGTCACATATTAAAATCATCCCCACTAAAAGCAATTTCAATGAAAGTTTACATGCCTAAACACTGTCGTGGATGTGCAGGCCAGTGCAATAGGGAAATGAAACGAAATAAGGCACTCGTTTTGGTAAGGGAGAGACCAAATTCTCACAATTTGCACACAATCTGATTATCAGCCTAGAGAACACAGGGGAATCAACTGAAAAGCTATTAGAACAAATAAAATTAAGTCGAATTTAAAGTCAACGTACAAAATCCAATAGCTTTTCTATTCAATAGCGATAACCAATTAGAAAATCAAATAGAAAAATAGATGCCATTCACAATTACAGCAGAAACTACAAAATATTCAACAAACCTAATGAAGCATACATGGAAAAAATGATAAAACGTCGCATTCCTCTATGGAAAGGCTCAACCTTGAAAATACATTAATTCTCTTTATATTAATATATACATGTAATGTCTTCTCAATGAAAATCTAGACAAGAGATTTTTAACTTGATGATTTGATCCTAAAATCCACATGGAAAAAGCAAAGCCCAAAAATAGCTGAGAAATGAATAGGGTCTTACCCTGTTAAAGTGGTAAAACTGACTACACGGGCATCTGTTAAGATAACTTAGCAATGAACGGTGCACGAAGAGACAAGCAGACCAAATGCGCAGAATAGAGGCCAAAACCAGAGACATTTCTGCAAGGTGATTTCATTTAAGATTTAGGCGACATGACAGATGGAAAAGTAGCACAGTCAGTAAAGTAAGTCTAGTCCCTTTTGAGTAGGGTAGTTAGGCCTTGCATCACAAAAAGAAATTCAAAATAAATTAAAGCTCTAAACATGAACAGAATCCAACCTTTGAAAAAAGTGTTAAGGCCACTATTTAAAAAAACTCTCAGGCCAGCCCTGCTGGCGTAGTGGTTAAGTTTGGCATGCTCGGCTTTGGTGTCCTGGGTTCCATTCCCGGGCGCAGACCTACCCCACTTGTCTGTTAGTGACCATGCTGTGGTGGCAGCTCACACAGAAAAAGAGGAAGATTGGCAGTGGATGTTAGCTCAGGGTGAATCTTCCTCAGAAAACAAAACAAAACAAATCTTATGGTAGAGACAACTTTGCTAAGAAAAAACGTAGAAGCTAGTAGTCATGAAGAGAAAAGATGTAATCCAACAATTGCTTTTTGAAGAAATAACCAGAACCAAAATGACAGTCTGGGAGAAAATATTTACAAGAGTTAACCAATAAAAGAATAATTCATTGAATAGATAGAAAGCATCTACAGGTCAATAAGAAAAGCCAAAATACTCAATTTAAAAATGGACCTTTGGAAAAGGTCCAAGTAATTTACAGTCTTAAAGGACAAAAAAAATGGCTAATAAGTATTTTCCAAACTACTTGCTATTGACTGGTAATCAGAAAAGTGCAAATAAGGATGGGAAGATAACATTTTTTGTTCATCAGTTTTGTTAAATGGAAACTGTAGATTGCTGTGTGCTCCTGCTCACCCTCTGCAGGTCCTGAGTTAGGAGGCTCCTAACCCTGAGCAGAAGGTTCCCCCTCCTAGGAGAGGCTGCTGTTTCCCACAGTTACTACCACACGGTGACCTCCACCCTAGGCATGCGTTAATGTCTGAGTCATCTCAGCGTCACCTTCGGCTCTTTCACCCTCCCAACACCTGTGAAACCAATGCCCTCTATTAGATTCCTTCAACTTGAAATCCTTAATGTTGCTCTGTTTTCCCATAGGGGCATAATTCAATAAATTATGGTATATCCATATCGTGCAATACCATACGGCCAATTTAAAAAAAAGATAGACCTATAGGTATTGTCATGGAAAGATTTCTGAGATATATTGTTAAATGAAAAAAGTCACAGAAAAATGTATATAGAATTACCCAATTTACCATTACGTGTACGCACACGCAGATACACACATATATGCATTAAAATGCACAGGAAGGTGACAGAATTGATATATCATCAAACTGCTATCAGTGATACCCCTAGAAAGGGCAGTGGAGTGAGCATGTGTAATAGGAGAGGTTCATTCACTTTTTTTTCTATGTGTTTTCCTGCTAGTTGAACCCTGAGAAATAGATTTTAAAAGATGAGAGCGTCTCCTCTTGCATTTTCTAGAGCAGAGCCCAAGACAAGGATCCCTATGCGTATGATTTTCTGAGGGAGTTCTCCTAGAGGAACAATTTGTTTGGAAATAGGAGACACAGAATAAGCAAGGGGAAGAACGAGACAAAGATGTGGGTTCCTTTAGGTCCGACCTTGACCTGATCCCGTAACGTTCTCTGGAGCATGAAAAGCACCTCAGAACTGGCCCTTCTTGAGGCAAGGGGGTCGGACTTTTGAACACCAATCTGTGTCACTGGTCGCAGGCTTCCTCTGAGTGGGAAGGGAATGTGACCCTCCAGCATCTCCAGGCAAGGCAATTCTTGATGGCCAAGGTATCAAGGTCATTTTCAAGGTCAATTTTCTGGACGAGGGTTCAGCTGTGAGCTGCAGCTGTCGATACTCTACCAGAGAATGGATGTGCCTTCCTGGTATCAGATTCAGGGCGAGACACCAACAGCATCTACTACAGTCCACAGTCTGGCTTCTCACATTAAGTTTACTCTATCCAGGTCAGCTTCTCCAGAATTCTGTTTGGTCACAACTTGGGAGAAAACTTAAAAGAGGAGGGTTAGTGGGACAAATACTTCCCTCGCTGTTGCAATTAGTCCTGAAGCCATAACCGATGCTTGCCATCACCCTCCTCTGGCATCCACTCTAGATTACCCACCACTGCTGCTCTAGGTGACTTGCCCTGGGGCTCTGAGCCCCTGGATACCGTGCTTATCAGGCCATGGTTGTTTTACTTGCCCATTTTCAATTAAAAATAGGCATGAGAGTACCAAGCGATGCCCCTAGTTGGTCACCTAAGTGTCCGTCTATTCCCTCCCGCCCCCATTATGTAGCAACACTGCCCATGATGGCGAGGAAGGAAACTTCTTATTCTCCTTGCTGTCCTACTGCAGTGAAGATCCCAAAGTGAGTAGGAGCAGCAGCCATAGCTTTAAATTTAGGGAGACCTTACTGTGTCCCCTGGGGGATCATCCTCCCTTTGGAAGCTGTACCTCTTGAGATTCACAGACCTCGGGACGTATGGGTTGGGAAATGCAAACAGCCCAAGTGAGTCATGGGACTAAGGGCAATGAGAGCAACTCCTCCTTCTATCCCGTGGTTTTGGAACCAATGTATTCTCTGTGCTGGGGCTGCAGCACCGTGTACTGATTGTTGGCTTGAGATGTATGCCACATCCTGGAGAAAAGCACCTCATCCTCACGGGCTGTCCTCTCTAATCTGATGCCTCAGCTGCACTTTCAGGAGGCCATCCCATGGCTCTATCAGGCTGGCAGCTTCTGGATGGTGCTGTGTGTTGTATGACATTCAAGGGGCACCATTTTTTCTTTACTTTTGAGGGAACTTCCTAGCATGTCCCAGACCACTAGACCCCTAAAAACTTCACTGATGTCACAGACTCCTGAATTTCTGTTGGGTAATTTCCTACCCCCTGGAGAACATATGTCCTACCAAGGTGTTGAAAGCAATTGCACTTCTTGCTTATTAGGTCCCATTAACCCCATATAGTGACCAGTGTAATATGTGTGGACCATCCAGACATTCAGATCCCTTCCAGACAGAGCAGGAAACTTAACATCGCCCAAGACTGTGAATGTTTATTGTTGTCCGTCCCGCATGAATGCAAGCTGCTTCAGATCCTCTTTCTTGAGGGGTATTGCAAAGAATGCATTTGCCAGATGAGTAGTGGTATATCATATACCAGAAACTGTGTTAATTTGTTCTATTAAAGATATTACATTAAACACAGCAGCCGCAGTTGGACTTGCCACTTGCTTAAGTCTGTGGAAGTCCACTGTCATCTGCCATCATCCGTTGGGTTTACAGGGGTCAGACAACACAAATACGAGGAGGATCAAGTCTCAGAGGCACCGGTCTCTGCCATTCCTCCCAGTGTGCGATGTAGTTTTTAGTTTTCGGTTGGACTACCTTGGTTAGGTGGGGGTGGGATGGTCAGTTTCAAGGACTTCCAATTGGCCTTTTCTACCATATAGCATTTTCCTACGACAACAGCACACAGCTGTTTTCCTACAACAGGCCTATTATTCAATAGGCCAAGGAATGAAGGTGAGGACTGTGCCATCTGTTATTTTTGATTATACATTCATGAACCAGGAAAATGACTGCCAATTGGGTCCATGGACCTTGTGGAGTCACTTTGAGATGAGCCTTGACCAGAATTCCATTTATTGCCTGACCCCCCCCCCCCATCTCCTCATATGCCTCTCATAGGGGAGCCCTGGTAGTACTTTGGGTCCCTGGACATCACTGTCAACTTGGACCTTGTTCTCAACCCTTGAAAGATCTGGATATTCCCTTTTCCTGGTGTACAGCTGCTCACGTTTATGGATTATGTCTAACTGGGGGACTGGCCACTTGTGAAGGAGCCTGAGGGTTCAGAGGACTCCTCCAGGGTTCCTAATCACAGCTACACGGATATCGCATTCTTAAATCTCAGGTCCTACTCCTTCCCATTAGGGCCCTGACTTTAGGTTAGGACACTTGCCAAGGCTGAGAATTCAAACTTCTCTGAAGCTCTGCATCTCTTAAAATTAGATCCTGAGCCTGGATTTCAGCATGATGAGTCTTTGAGCTACAGGAGGTGAGGACCTCAATGCCAAAGAGGTCCTATGACTTTCACACTCTGAATTGGTGATCAATCAACTTGATTATTTTCTTCCTTTGATGCACCAATGGCTCTCAGAAACAACCTCTCAATTCCGCCATCCTTACAGTTACTATCTCTGCTACACCGCTCCAATGCCAGAAATATTGCAAAAGCTGGTGCATCCTCTCCTAACTGTAAGCCGTCACAGAAATTGTATTGTACCACATGTTAAGAACTATCAGTTCCCCACCGCCACCAGCACCAGTGTTGAGGTCCTCATTGCCAGCAGGTCACCAAACTCCAGAATCCCATCCTTAGAGTCTGCTTCTCCTGGCACCAAGTGTCTAGGTCACGTCCCTAGAACAGAAGTTCGCAAAGTGTGGTCCCTAGCCCAGCAGCATCAGCATCACCTGGAAACTCATTAGAAATGCAAATTCTAGGGCCCCTCCCTAGATCAAATGAAACAGAAACTCGGGGAGTGGGGCCAGCAATCTGGGCTTTACAAGTCCTGCAGGTGATTGCGATGCATGCTAGAGGGTGCGAGCCACCACCCTGGAAGCAGAGCCCGAGACAGGCTTCTTGTGCAAGTGATTTCTCAAAGGAAAGCTCTCAGGAGGAAGGACGTCCGGAAAGCAGACTAAGGCAGACAGAAGACGGGAGCTCAGCTGAGATTCTGCCTCAGCCTCACCCCCCAGGGAGCTTTGGAGCATAAATGGTACCACAGAGTTGTCCCTCTTTGAGGCAATGGGGCCCGCTTTGTACACCTGCATCAGTAGCCATTGGCTAAGGAACCCCCAACCCAGGAGGGTTGAGGAAAATTTCTAGGTATCTCCAAGTAAGGCCGCTGGAGATGGCTGTGGGCAATGCTCTGAAGAAGGGACAGCTGTGAACTGTTACTGGCCAACACTGACAGCCCCTGAGGCATGAGTACAAGGCTTGGTGAAGGGCATCTCATTGGGGCACCAGCAGCATCCACTACAAAGTTCCCAGAGCTTGTTAATTTTCTTCATAGCCTAAAAACTCAGCAAGGCGGTGTGGGGCAATAGCGACGCGCTGAGCAAAACAGGGAGACCAGTGGGACCTGAGCAGTCGCACCAAATGACAGTGCATGCCCTTGCATTTGGTCTCAGTGCTCTCATTTATAATATGGGGCTAATTCTACTCCCCCACGGTTGTGAACGTCAAATTAGATAATGTATGTGAAAATGCATTGTAAACTTTAAGGCATAAAGGAATGTTATCTATCTCATGCTTCCTGTTGAGTAGAAACGTAATACGTAATTTACCTTTGGTGATAACAATTTATTATGGAGATAGAATTGCTGGGCCACAGGGTTGAGCATTCTCATCCTAACTAGATATTACGAAATTGCTCTCTCAAACTGTTATATCAATTTCCACTCCCACCACCAGCAGCATATGAGAATTCCCATTTCTTCACAACCTGGCCGGTTCTCTCTCATTTATTCTGGCCACTCTAATGGGGGTGAGGGGCATGTGCATAGGGAGACACAAGTTCAAGTATATTCTTCGCAGCATTTTTGTCAGAGATAAAATTGGAGATAAGCCAGATGCACCTCATTAAGGGGATGAATAAATAATTCGTGATGCGTTCACACAGTGGATTGCTATATAACAGTTACAATGGATGAGCTAATATATAATATATATGCACGCGCACATATACATGACAATGGTGACTGGAAAACATAAGTCGTACAACATTATGTAGCATATTATGCCATTTGCATACATTTTTAAAAACACATAAAACAACACCATGTATTGTTTATGGATGCACACATTTTGTAATAAAAATATAAAAATATGCACTGAATTCATGCCAAATTCATGCTAGTAGTTACTTATGGGGCAGGAAGAGGGGATGGGTGTGGGGAGAGAAACACAGCAGACTTTAATCTTTTCTCTAAATTTGTATTCCTTAATAAAAGAGAAGGATCATTAAAAAAATATGAAAAAATGCTTAACATTTGTCAATCTGGCATAGCAGATACATGGGTTCTTACATCCTTGGTACTCGATTTTTCATTGTAATTATTGTTCTCATTGCCGAGGGCAAACTTCTTCAGAAGGGCAGTGAGGGTGTGGCGGCTACCTCATTTCATCTTGCAGCACTGTGCTGGGTGTGGTTGTCCACACAAGTGGACAAAATAGCCGTGAACTTGGCCCTCTCAGGATGTAGGGCCTCGTGGGGAAGACAGACTGAAATTATGGTAAGTGCAAGATGGGAAATTACAGGGCCCCTGATGAAGGAGATTACGGAGGTTAAATTTAAATTGAGGCATTGCAAAGGGCATTTCGGAAAGACTGCTTTTAAATTGAGGCCTGAGGGTTAGCAGGAAGTAGCCAGTGGGGACTGGGGGAGTGGACTGGATTCCAGGCCTAGAGAAGGACGTGGGAGAAGCCCGCGGGCAGGTCAGAGCATGGCTTCCGGGGGGCCTGGGAGGAGGGGTGAAAGGAGGAGCTCTCCGGGGCGGGAGGGCTGCGTGGTGGAGCCTGGAGGCAGGGGGATGTGGATGGTAAGAGATGAGGCCAGAGGCCTTGGCAGGGCACGTTCAGGCCAGGACTTGTAGGCCATTGGGAGGATGCTTTTTCTTTTTAGTTTTATGAGTAATGGAGTATCCTGCAAGTTTTTTTTTTAATATTGTGAGTAAAGAAATATCCTTTCAATTTGTTTTTCAACTTTTTCATTATAAAATTTTTTCAAACGCATCCAAAAGTAGAATAGCACAATGAAACCCCACGTACTCGACTTCAGCACGACCAATCTCTCACTTTCCTGATGCACGTGGTATTATTTTGGAGAAAATCCAATGCATCACATCATTTCACATAGAAATATTACAGTACGTGCTTCTAAAAGAGAAGGACTCTCTTTTGGGAAAAAAAAATAACCGAAATACATCACACTTAAAAACTGAAATAATAATTTCTGAATAACATTAAATATTTGAAGAGTTTTAAGCGAATTAGGTAACTTACTTTCAATAACCCACCCTGGCTGACTTGTGCAGAATGGACTTGGGAGCTGGAGAAACGGAGGCAGAGAGTTAGACGGCTCTGGTGAGGTCCGAGCAGAACTTGGTGGAGGCTGGCCCAGGGCAGTGGCAGAGGATGTGGAGAGAAGTACAGATGTTGGGTCTATTGGGAGGTGGATGCACAGACTTGCTGATGGTTGGAATATGGGGGATGAGACAGAAGAGATGCCAAGGATGGACTTGAGGCTCCGTCCCAAACATCAGGGAGAGTAAAGGTGCCATTTCCTGAGACGAGGACACTGAGTGAGCAGTGGGTGGGGTGTGTGCCGAAGAAAGGGAGACGAAGAGTTCAACTTCAAGGATCTCTCTCCTCTCCTATGAGTTTGCTCAGAGGGGTGATGAAAGAGGTACCTGCCATACTCCCTGGCCTCCACTGTTCCTCCTCCTCCTCCTCCTTCTCTTCCACTTCCTTCTCTCCCCTCCTCCTCCTCTGTACCACTGCACACTTACAACCTGCCCTGGGAGCAGGATGCCTTGTGTAAACCTTATGCAGGCTGAGGCTTTAGGCCAGGGGAGCAAAGAAGCCATTCAGCTTCCCAGAAGGGCCACTAACTGTCTGTGGATAGCCAGGGGCTTCATTCTCATTTGAGGAGTGAGCTTTGCCTTCACAAGCCCCCAGGATGCCTCCACACCTGGGGCCCAAACAGTCATCTCTGAAATATTTACTGTCATGACTCATGGAGGAGGAGAATGGCGAGTTTTCCCAGCATAAAGGCAATCACATTGACTAGATGCCCCCAAACCAGCACAAATACTAGAGAGAACACAGCAGAGGCCTACGACTGTGCTGGGTGCACTGCAAGCCCAGGCAGAGCCCTTGGGTGAATGAGAAGAAAACATCCTCTCTGGGGAGACACAGCCCCCAGGCACATGATTTTGAAGGTAGACAGTGTCTTTGTGAAAAATGAAGAAAAGGTGTTTCTTTTGGGGCGGTGCAGCCCCTTGTCCAGCTGTCCTTGGGCAGTGGAAACAACCAAAGAGCCCTCCACAGTGGCACTGGACTTTGTCCTTGCCTGTAGTAGTTTTTAATCTGGTGGTGAACTGAGGAGCACGTTGCAATAATTATATTATTCCACACCTTCTCTTGGCTTTATCTAGGTGTGACCAAAGGGAAGTGCTTGGGCGGGAGCTGCATAGATTCAGCAGACCCATGCGAAGGAGAACAGTCAGGAAAAGACTCTTGGAAGTGGCCCTATCTGAGCTGAGCGTTTAGAGAAGGGCTGGAGCAGGAGGTCATCCCAGATGAGGGTGTTCCTACTCCTCCTTCAGCAGGATAAGACAATCCCAGGGGGTCAGGAAAGTCAACGAGAGAGCACAGTCCAGAAAGGCCGTGGGGGTCAGCCACACTCACTCAATGCTGCTGGAAGGACCAGAGAACAAAGGCGGCAAGAAGACCTTTTAGAAAAGCTTTTAGGAGAAGTGAGTCAAAAGCCAGATTCCAAGGGGTTAAGGGAGGGAGATATATAAAGAAACAGAAGTAGAGCCTGTTTGGCATGAATTCCAGAAATTTGGCAGGAAAAGCCAATTGAGAAATGGGACGGTGGCTGAAGGCAAAACGGTCAAGGGGAGTGTTTTCGAGTTGGGAGAACACGCTTCTATTTAAAGGTGGGACGAAAAGAGTCAGTGAAAAGTGAAAGACTGAGCAAAGCGGGGAGGAACAGACCCCTCAAGGAGAAGGATCCCTGGGGCCTTAGAAACTTTCTCACCTTGGGGAAGAGGGACACCCAATTTCTGAGTCTGGAAAGATGGGAGGACGGCTCCGGGGGCAGATGTGACAAGTGACAGCTCTTCGGGTGTGTAGCTTTGATCAATGATACCAAATACGGGGCGAGAGTGAATTAACGCAGCACTTCTCAAGATGTCATGTGCATACATGTCACCAAGGGAGCTTGTCAAGATACAAGTTCTGATTCAGTCGGTCTTGGGTGAGGCCTGAGAATCTGCATTTCCAGGAAGTTCCCCGGTGATGCCCATGCTGCTGGTCTTCATGTACAATATCCGACAACTCAGGAAGTGGGAACAGAGCCCATGGAGAAGAGGAGATCATCAAAAACCTACCTAAAGGGCACTTTCTAGAGGAGAACGAAGATCTACGTCTCCAGAACAGAAGGACTCACTACACAGGTGAATGAAGAAAGACCAACACAGAGGTACATCCTGGGGAAGTTTCAGAACAAGGACAACAAGACGTTCTCTCCAGAGGTGACTAATAGGTTGACCGCAAAGCTGTGAGAACAAAACTGGTATCGTATGTTTCATCAGAAAAGCAGGGGTTCAAACATCTACAATGTCCTGAGGGAGGATTTTTTTGAACCTGGAATTTCACATACCCAGCAAAACCATCACTTCAATGAGCAGCTGCTCCGATGGAAAGCACATCTTATTTAACAAGAACTGTATGGATTCTGTTTCTCAGGGCTGTTTCTCGTATCGTCTTTCTGTTGGTCTGCTGGCTTCTGAAAGTCAGTAAAAGCAAGACAGTAAAAGTAGTGAAGCCTCAGGGATACAGATCTGACTTTCTGACTTTATCTAGAGGAAGTCAAGAGCTGAATGAAATAGAAAAAAAATGAGATAGAGTTATTTAGAATGTGGGAATAGGTCATGTCATCCAGGAGAGGCAAGGAGAGGCTCATGGCAGGGACTGGAAACAAAGAGAAGTGGAGGCAGACTGGTGGACCCTCAGTATTGAAGAGGCCGGCCCCGTCCTGAGGAGAAGCAGGAGTGGGAAGGAGAGGTGGTCTTGTTCTTTGGAATCACCTTTAGGGAAAATTCAGAGATCAATTAAGATAGGGAGGCGAGGGGCTGCCCCCGTGGCCGAGTGGTTAAGTTTGCGCACTCCGCTTTGGCGACCCAGGGTTTCACTGGTTTGGATCCTGGGTGCGGACACGACACCGCTCATCAGGTCATGCTGAGGCAGCATCCCACATGCCACAACTAGAAGGACTCACAACTAAAATATACGACTATGTACCAGGGGGCTTTGGGGAGAAGGAGGAAAAATAAATAAAATCTTTTTTTTAAAAAAAGATAGGGAGGTGAAAACCAGACACAAAGAGATTGCTTTAGGGTAAAGGAAACATACGCCCAGAGCAGAATGGGGTTCCATGGAATGCAGTAAAAAACCAGGTTGTAGAGAGATTGGTCTTTCTGGGGATGAGGCAGGTGGTTATAAGGATGTGAAACAGGACAGCAAGGAGAGAATAGCTTCGGATAAAATAGTTGAGGTCTACCATGGTGAGGGAAACAGAGGTTTCCAGGGACTCCTTAAACTTTTTAAGTTTATGAGAATCATGAAGATTTAGTCCTGAATAGAGCACACGATAAAAAGACAAGAGACCCAACCTCAAGGTTCCCAACTAAATTTGCTTGTTGCGTTGATCAGAGGGCCAGCGAGCCGGCCTCACCTGGCCATGGGCAGACCCATTCAGGGCCAGCTGCAGCCAGGACCTTCTAAATGTAGGAGTCTGGGAGGAGGGGGAGAAACTTGAAGGGACCATAAGCCCAAAGCGGCAAAGGCGAGGGAAGAAGAGGAGAGTCAAAGCAGGGGAAGGAGCGAGTCCAGGAGGTCTGTGAAGGCAGACAGAGTGGCCCTGGAGTCTACAGGCTGTAAACCAGGACCCTCTCACATCACTGAGCTGCTGCCCTCACATGGCTTCAGGCAAGTACAGAAGCACGGGCTGATACCGCTACCTACGAGACAGTGGTCAGAGCCGACCTGGACAGGTGTACGCTCTCAGAATCCTAAAGTCTAAGGCGTGTATGGGATGACTCGCCTTCATTTTCTTCTAGAGCAAGAGTTGGCACACTTTTTCTGTAAAAGGCCAGATAGCTGATATTTAATGCATTTAATTTTATGCAGGCCATGAGGTCTCTGTCACAACTGCTCAACTCTGCTGTCATAGTGGCAAAGTAATGACAAGTAACCACAGACAGTACTAAATGAATGGGTGTGGCTGTGTTCCAATAAAACTTTATTGACAAAAACATCCGGCAGGTCGGATTTGGCCCACAGGCTGTAGTTTACCAACACCTGCTCTAGAGCAAAGCCTATTTCCAGTATCTTGAGAAGTAACTGCAGGATTGTTGCAAAATTCTAAGTGATCACTGAGGAATGATTTTTGATAATAATGGTTAATATTACTGATTGCCTTTAGATGCCAGACCCTCTATGTATTATCTCGTTTAATCTTCACAACATTATAAGGCAGATACTTTTATCCGTCTTATTTTGTGTACAAGGATATGAAGGCCTACAAAGTTTCACCAGCACTGGTGCACCTAGGATTTGAACTCAGATCTTTGTGACACCACGTCCCAGCCCTTGTCCACTCTTGCATTCTGCCTTCTAAAAAACGCCCCCACCTCATCCGAAGCATGGGTGGACTTTGGTCTTAGAACGTAAATTGAATTATATTTTACGTGATTCTTTTAAGAATTCTGTAGTGTAAACTGTTGCAAAAAGAAGAGCCCTTTTCAGAAACCAAGTGAGCAGGCCTCTCCACCACAGCACAACTTACAACGTTAATCTCCTAGTTGACAAGGAGCGTCCCCAGGCCTAAAACTCTCGCCACCTTTCAGCTTACTTAGTTCTGCAAAACCTCACTTCTTAGAAATTAAATGAACGAGTGTGAGTGTGTGTGTTACAGATATTAGTCAAAGACTGGGTTAATTTCAGGGAGTAGTGAATGTTTGCTGTAAATACAAATGTTAGAAAACACACATTTGAGGTGTAAATAGCTTAATTTGCAAGGTCAATGGAAGGAAAGACACAGTATTGAAATCGAAAGGTTGTTCACATGTCGTATACATTCTCCCATTGTTTTGATTTCGTTGAATATATATCATCGCTTTGCTGATTTTGATGAGTTTATGTACACAGAACAAAACGAGCGAACACTCCTGCCTTCAAGGGGCTCACATTCTAGTGGGGGACGTTGGGCAATAGTAACTAATGAGTAAAATCTAGTGTATCAGATGGTGGTAGAAGGGCTACTGGGGCAAAGTAAGATGGCAGGATGGGGAGAATGGTGTGGGCGTGCACATGCATGGTGGGTGAGTCAGTGGGGCTGACACGCAGGCGTATGTGCCGGGAGAGTGGCCCAGGCAGCAACCGTTCTGATCGGGCAGTGGCTCTGTCTTACCAGGGTTGACTATTTGAACATCTTCCTTTGAGCGGATTGCTTTTTCAAAGGGATTGACAGGGAGGCCTCCCTGGTCAGGTACCATTTAAACAGAGGCACAGTGAGGGTGAAGGAGCGAGCCATGGGGACATTTGGGGGAAAGGCACTTCAGGCCCGGGGATCAGCAAGAGCTGAGCCCCGAGGCAGGCCTGAGTGTGGCACGGCTACGAAATGGCCAGGAGGTGAGCATGGCTGAGGTGGACCACGCCTAGTCAAAGGTACTGGCTCTTTCAGCTGTGAGGGTTTGCCTTCAAAGGCTCTAAGAGGCAGACCCACACTTTCCTCTTGTACTAAGCAGATTAGATAAACTCTGCTCAAGTTAGAGCTCCTTGCTCTGTGATTTTGAATGGCCCTAAAAGATTCTAAATCCTTGTCCAATTTAAAGATCAATGTCCCAGCCACCCAGAGTAGGCTTCTCCGCAGTGCTTATACACTTTATTGTAGATGCATTAAGGATATTCATGAGTAAAATGAGTGCTGGTTTTGTTTCAGAAACTACCACAAAGTACACATTCTTCCCCAACCCAACTTCCTCCTTCCTGGACCGTCCAGCAGTGTGTGCTTATAGTGTCCTCTCCTGTCCGGTATTAGCGCTGAGCTTCTCCACCAGACTCATCTGCATCCCCCACATGCTGAGCCGGGGGCTCAGAGTGGCTGAAAGTGGTCCAGATACAGAAGACACCTATGCCTTCTCATGTATCCACTTCCTTCTCCAGCCTGGCCTACCTTTAGCAGTTTTATTGTTTAAAAATGCTGTCTCCTGTGGTCTGTTAACCTCTACTCTCTCCAGCTTGTATCTCGACCAGCAAGTCGTTGCGTTATTTCTGCACCAGTATCGGCAGGTTTCTGCTCCATCTCTCCGTGCCTCTGTTCCTCCTTTCCTGGAGAGTTGGTGGGCAAAAGCAGGAAGGAACAGGGAAGACAGAAGACCAGTCTGTTTAGGTGTCTCCCCAGCCAATCAGATCCCAGGGCTTGGAGACCTTGAGCTGAACCCACACTGGCTCCTACCCTAGCACAGGGTGGCTAAAGATGCAGGCTGCTGCCAGCCCAGGCAGACGTGCACTGCTCTCGTAGGCCCTTTCTCCTAAGGGAGTGAAAGTAAATTATAACGAGTAATTGAGGATAGGGGTGGATCTTCTTTCAGGGACTGCTGTGGGCTAAATTATGTTCTCCCTAAACTGATATGTTGAGACCCTAACCATCCCCCCGCCCCCAACCGCAGTGTGACAATATTTGGAGATGGGGTCTTTGGGACGAAATTTGATTTAGATGAGGTCATGAGGGTGGGAACTTTATGATGGGATTAGCGCCCTTATAAGAAGAGGAAGAGAGAGCTCTGTTCTCTCTCTCTGCCATGTCAGGACACAGCAAGAAAGTGGCCATCTACAAGCCAGGAAGAGACCCTTCCCCAAGAAACGAATCAGCCAGCATCCTGATCTGGGACTTCCCTGCCTCCATAACTGTGAGCCATGAACATCTGCTGTTTAAGCCCCAGTCTGCGGGACTTTGTTATGGAAGCCCCAGCAGACGAAGGCGGGGACCCGGGGCCTCTTTCTTTTCCAATGGAGGTTAATAGACCGCTTCTATCTGTTCTTCTCCGTCCCTTTCTCCATCTTCAAAACAGAACAAAACGAACAAAGAACACCATTAATTATTCACTGGAAGCCGTGTTTCAGGCAATTAGTTGTCTGAGTTTCCTTCGGGTGGAGCAGAGACGGCTCTGCTGAAAGTCCCTGCTTTGGGGGCCCTGGCCCGGCTCCTCCATCCCTCACCCCAGCCTGCAGCAGCCCAGGGAGCAGCCTGGGAGGAACGGCATTAGGAAGGAGGGCGGGCATGCACAGTGTTGCTCTGAAACCCCACCTGTAAAGGCTGCTTCAACCTGACTCTCCCCTGCTCTCTTTCATTGTCCTTCCATGTTGAGTCTTGTCCAATCCTTTTTCCTCTTCTTGACATTCACTCTGCCTGTGTATCCTCAGCACAATAACCACAAGAGTGGGCTTCTTGGTTGTGGGCGGCACCTGGAGCAGCTTGGGAAGCAGGGCCCAGGGGATGAGGGTGTGGGGACAGTGTAGGGCAGGGAGCAGACGCACATGTCTGCCTCTCACCGTCACTGCTGCTGGCCGGTCCCTCGGGTGGAGGATGTGCCTGACCCTGCAAGTGAACACTCTGTTCCAGTTGCTGTTACATCTGAGATGGAAAACAGAAAAAAAATATATACAATAATCATATTGAAAAGTTGACTCTGCCCTGCCTACCCTTTGGTTTCTGTGTGTGAAGTGGGGCCAAGGGAGGGTGGGGTCAGCAGGATCTTGGCCTTCTGCGATTCTGAACAGCTTGATCTGACCGTCCTAGGTTTTGTCTTCTTGCTCGTGGCTGGCACGTGGTGTGACGCACCTCCCGCTCCGAAGGCTCCCTGGCCAAGTTCTGCAGTAATGTTCTCTCACTGGCTCTATGTGCGGGACGAGAGGCTATGAAAGTGGCCCTGTTTGGTGCTTGGGGGAGGTTTTTCTAAGAGAAGGGTGACATTTTAAACATACGTCATCCACTTGGAAAGGGAGAAGGGAAAGGCAAAGCAGAGCGACCCAGGCATTTCCAGCTCTTTTGACGTGAATTGTATTACTCTGCCTCTGTGCTGCCCCCACCCCCACCTGGAATTTACAGAGAAATGGATGGAGAGAGAGCCTCCGAGATGAACTGGCTCTGGGGATGGAGGGAGCCGGGCTATAAAGGAGGGAGAAAACCCAGATCCTGTCCCCAGAGTTTTGCAGGAGAGCTCTATGTACAGACTCAGATGGGAAGGAGCAGGATTGCAACAAGGAGGCCGAGTGGAGCCTGGGAAAGCCACGCAGCCCCTCCCGAGGTGGCACCCCCTGTAACTGCACCGTTTGCAACCTTCTAATTACACCGCTGGTGGCAAGAATGAGGTCATGGTGTCTGCAAGTGACTTTCCCAGTAATGAGCCCCTCTCAAAGTGGCAGGCTCCCTGCTCAGCCTCTTCCCGGGCCAGCGAAACTCTGATAAGAAGAAAACCAGAGAGTTCCTTTGCTCTGTGTGTGTGTACAGGCTGAGGACAGAAAGAGCTGGAGCCCTCTTCTCTGTCCCAGAAGAATGGAGGCAGATTTGCTCTCAGACTTGCTGGTAGGGTACCGTTCTCTCCCTAACGTGCACACCCAGAGACTTCCAACAGCAAAGGAAACCCGCTCCCTCCCTGAGGCCCCTGGCTGGTCCCGGGCCTTTGGGGATTAAACTCCCAGAAGAAGGTGCCTTGTGCAACCATGGCTCTTACAAAGAGAACAAATGCTGTTTGGGCGCCCCAGGAGCATCCATTCAGACTCCTGGCTGCTAGAAGGCTGGGATTGGACACGAACAGGGTGGAATCCACGAAGGTTTCAGACAGCTGTGTCCATGTGAGCTCCCACCCTCTGAGAACAGAGATGCAGCCTTTCTGCTGTTCCTTTGCTGGCTGAAAAGGAGGAGCGGTTCGGGCAAATCCAGCTCTCAGGCCCCCTCTGTGAGCGAACAGTGTAACAGCACCCTGCACACCAGCCCTTCTCCGGGGTCTGGGGAAGGCCTGAACTCCAGGCTGGGTGTTTAGAGCATGTCGTGGGGGGGTCGGGGGGGGGGGCGGGGTGAGGTCACAGCTGGGCATCACTAAGCAGCTGGCAGCGGCGTGGCCACCAAGGGGAAGGAGGGCTGGCCACACCTAGGCCGCCTGCCCCCAAGGCCCTGCCATTTACCCATCAGCCAGCCAGCTGGGCTTCAGCCTGGGATGGAGCACAGGTTGCCAGCAGGAAAAAGTCATAAAATGTTTGAATTCGGCGATTGAAGGACTATGGGGAAGGCAGGCTAGCTTCTCAGCCATTTTCAGAAAATGCCCATGGTTCTGTTTCCGGGCAGGTGAAACGAGAGAATGAAAGTAATGAAGTGTTGGTGGAGGCTGTGTCTACCCCACAGCCATCAGAAGGGGTGCCCTCTGGGCTGGAGCGGGCCCTGCGGGCAGAGACCCTAAGGACAAGACAGGAGAGGCATCATGAGGGACAGGGCTAGGCGAGACCACCAGGGAGAGAGGAGAAAAGGGCTTGTACCGAAAGGTGCAGGGTCTCCACAGCTCCTAGCACAAACGTCAAGAGGCAGGGCTGTCCTCCGACTGGCCAAGCAGGCACAGGGCCAGAGAGCACAGTCTTTTAGGGGCCATGCCAATGTTTTAATCTCTTTTAAATCTGAAGAAACGAAAGAACTTCTAGGTTGAAGAAAATCTCTTAATATGTAATATTAATATATTGGTCTTTATACCAACACCGTCCTAAAAAATTACTTTTAATTGTTACTGTTATTTTATGGAGGAAGGAGTCCACGAAGCAAAGCTGTCCAGCGCCCAGAAAAGTTTAACCCGGTCCTGCAAACTGGAGCTGGGCTTCTCGCCATTGCCATTGAGGGTGCTGGTCCCGCTCACTCCTCAGGACCACGAGGCGGGAAACGGCCCAGTGCTCTTCTTTGTGGCTCACTCACCAATTCCCAGTTCTTCTACCCTTTGCAAGCGGAGCTCAAAAGAAAAAAAGAAAAAAGACGACACAAAGAATGCATACACCTTGGCACCAACTTCACTTTCTCAGCCATCTGTAAGTCCCTGGCCTCCCTTTTGTCTTGCGCTCCGCCCTGAGCGTTTCCAGACTTTTGAAAGCCTGACCTGGAAAGGGGAAACTGGGATCGACCACTTGACCGACGCCCTCTTCCCAACACAGCCTCCGACCCTGTCGCTCCATGTCTGGGAAGAGTGTTGGGGGTCCAGGCCATGGGAAAGAGTGGGAATCAGATGAGGCCTTCGAGAGAGGGGTGCGGGGCCGGGGCCGAGGCCGGAAGGAAAGGCCGAGAGAGCGGAGGGGCCCGGGGCGCATCTCTTCCCGGTACGATACGGGGTGGGCACTGCTGCCCTCCGGCGGGTCCCGGAGACGCTGGGCGCCCGCGGCCGCGCAGCCGGATTGTGTTTCTGCGGGGCTCGCTCCCGGGCCTGGCTCCGGGCCGCCGCCGCCGCCCCCCCGCCCCGCGCGCAGGCTGCTCTCCAGTCGCGGCCACGGGGTAGCGCTCGGCCCCCCTCTCCGCGTCTCCGCCTCCGCCTCCGCCGCGCTCGTCCCCGGCTCACGCGGCCCCCGCAGCTCCGGCTCGGCGCAGGCAGGAGCGGCTCTCCGGACGCCGAGCCCGGGAAGCGGAGGGCGGCGGGCTCGGCAAGCGGCGGCAGCTGCCGAGGCGGGCGGTGGCGACGCGGCCGAGGCGCTGGGGCTGGCGCGGCGGCCGCTGCTCCTCGGGCCGGGGCGGCCGGCGAGCGCCGGGCGTCCGAGGAGGCGCCGCGCCCCCGGAGCCGGGGCTGCCCGCCGGGCTCTCCGTGCGTCTCGCCGAGAGCTCCGGCCAGGGCGCGGCGGAGGGCAGAGCCGCCGGTCTCCATCCTCGGGCCGGCAGGAGGCTCCGTGCCGGGCGCCGGCGACAGCCCGGGTCGCCGAGCCCAGCAGCCGTCCCCGCCGCCCCGCAGCCGGCGCGGACATGGGCGCGCGGGGCTGCGCGCCGGGTCGCCGGACCCTCAAAGTTTGCTAGCCCGCTGAGCGCAGAGCCGAGGTCACGCCCGGGCCCGGCGCCCCTAGGAGGGACCGAGAGTCCTTGGATTGGGCGCCAGGGCGGTGGAGCCGAAAGGGGTGGCTCGGCCCCGCCAGATGCCGCCTGCAAAGTTAGAGAGCAGAAAACTTCAGCTCCAGGGAGATTCGGCCCGCTATGCTAACCGCGCCCCCCGGAACCGGCGCCCCTGAAGGAACCCCTGCACCCGCGTCTGCCGCCGCGCCCCGCTCGGGCCGGGCCCCGGGGGCCAGGCGCCTGGAGCAGCGGTGACTGCGTCCGCCCAGAGAACCCAACCAGGGGGCGGGGAGGGGGCGGGGGGCGGGCAACGTGGCCACAGGAGGAAGTTTCCTGAAGTTGTCCGCTTATTCCGGAGCTCGGCCCGCGACTCAGCCGGATCACGGAGACCGCCCTGCCTGGGAAAAGAAGTCGGAGTTGGGGTGCTGAGGGAGGGAGGCGCCCCGAGTCCGAGAGCGCGGCGTCTACTCTTTCTCTTTGCTCGCCCCTCGCCTTCTGGGCGCGCCGCCGGATCGGACTTAGAAGAAGCGGAGGAGGAAGGGTTGGGGTCGCCTGAGCGGCCCCTCCCGGACATATACCGCCCGGGGCCAGAGCTGCGTAGACTCTCTCCCGGCGAAGCCGCGGAGCACCAGACCCCACGAGGATTATAAAACAGTGCGGAGGACATCCCCCCGGCTCCCACCAGGCCGGTCACCATGTGGGGGCTGCTCATCTGGACTCTGCTGGCCCTGCATCGGATCCCCGTGGCCGGAGCCCAAGGTACGGAGGGTCACCCCCACGTAGGGTTGGGGAGGCGCTGGGGGGGCGGGAGCTCGCGGGACCCACGATGGCCTCCTGGACGCCGGCTTAGCCCCCTCCAGGGAGTTTCACGACCCTTCCTTGAGTTTCGGGGGGTGGGGCAGTCTTTCGGAGACTTGTGGCTTCCGAATGGAGGATGGTGGGGTCCGTGCCGGGAGGCGTCGCTCAGATAGGCTGAAAAGATCCCATGATGAGGTGGGGAGTCGCCATCCCCCACGCTCCCTATGGGTGCCCCCCCGGCCGGCGTGGGAGGAGCGCGCCATTCCGTGCCCGGCTCGGCACCGGCTCCTCAGGCCGGGTTCCTGGTTCCCCGCTGGGTGTCCACGGGGAAGGGCAGGCTCGCCGGGCAGGCGCTGGCCTTCCCCGGGCGAGGGAGTGGGGTGGGAGGACGCGAGGAAGGAGCCTGAATCGGGCGCTGGGTGCCGGCTGGTCGTCCCGGGGAGGGCAGTTGCCCGGCCTGGCCACGTACCGGAGCCCGCCCCTGGCTGCCGGGCCGGTGGCTGGGGCTGGGGGGCTGCGGGGTGCGGGCCTGGAGCTCATGTCGCGCGTGCAGTCCGGGACCCACCGGGGTGTGGTGCACAGGGAGGGTCTGAGGCCCTCTCGCCTCCCACCCCCCAGACACACAGCCTCCCGCCTTTGCCTCCAGCTCCACTGGCGGCTCAATTGTCTCTGCAGCCGCCGCTGTGACCTGTGGCTGCCTGGAGCAGCCTCGCAGTGGAGAAGGGCTGGTGGATTTGGGGATGGGAGTGTTACGAAGGACGAGGGGGCGTGATCCTCGCTGCCCTCCTCCAGACGGCGGATGCCCAGACATCCCCCCAGCCCCTGGGCAGGTCCCAGTGGGGGAGGGCGGCTGCACCGGCGCTTCCTTGCCTTTGGGGTTCTCAGATCCAGACAGTGGTGCCAGCGGTGTCCGAGCGGCGCCTGCTGGGGGCGGAGGGAGACGAAGCCTGGATGGAGCTCTGGGACGCGTGGGGCTTGGCCTTCCCTCTTCCAGCCTCGGGAGGGGTCCTGGACCCGGGGGCGCCGGTCTGCCAAGGCTGCAACCTCCAAAGGGCTCCATTCCCTGCTCTGGGGTCGCTGAGCCGCGGGGAAGGAGGGACCCCAGTGCGCCCAGCATCAGGCATTCCAGAGAGCCAAGATCAAAGAGATGAAAAAAAAATCAGCTCTCACTCACAGGGTTGAGGGTAGGATTTTACAGTGTAATTTGCATTAAAGCACTTAGAAATTTTGTAACGGGCTCTATAAATGTAAGGTAATGAAAGTTATTATTATTTTTATGATCATCATAAAATCTTCCAGCAGGCAGGGATCTCAGAGGTCATCCTATTCTAGTAGCCATTTAACAGATGGGAAAACTGAGGTCCAGGGGCTTTAAGTGACTTGCCCAAGGCTGCTGGGTGATCTGGGGACAGAGTCAGGACTGGGACCAGGTGAGTTCTAAGCCCCTGTCTCCCTGGAACTAGGGGCATCTGCAGCTGAGTGGGCTGGCCGGTCCCGGGAGGTCTGGAGGGCTGGCAAATTAGGAACGTGTTGTAATCTACCCCAGGGCGCCTCACAGATTTGCTCTGAGATGCCCATGGGGTTGCTAAGCGAAAGCCAGGAGACAGGGAGGGCTCTGAGGGGTGTCTGCCTCTGTCTGGACCCCTCTACCGTAATTAGGGTGCAGACTCCAGCAATGGCATCATTTCCTTGGGCAGGTGACTCGCTAGTTTTTGTCCCATCCAGGACCAGGCCCATAAGGAGTCCCCAGGGTGCCTAAAGGTCCTTCCTTCTGGGTCATCAAGTCTCGTCCGTGCCCCACCTCCACACCTGTCCCATCCACCTGAGGCCAAGAGTCTACCTGTCCTGCTGAAGTGAAGGCCAGGCCACCTCCCATCCCCATGCTTCCCACACGAGGGGCCCTGTCGGAAGCCGTGAAGGTCTCTTTGATTGATTCACTCCCTCTCCTGCTTCTCTTGTTTGCTGCCTTTTTGAGTGTGGCTGCCCAGGTCCCCTGCTGCTCCGTTTGTGTGCTCTGGCTCCGAGAGAGCGTTTTTCCAGCATCGTCGGGTACTCTCCTCCATTTGTCTCCTGGGCAGCAAACCACGCAGGGGATTGTGGGAACTTGGTGTCAGCCCAGGCTGCCTTCAGGTGTCGGAGGTGGGGTGGAGGACAGGGTCAGGCCACGGCGCTGGGGGGGGCATCTCTTATGTACTTTGGGGTTAGAGAGCAGAGTTTCTTCTTTGTTTCTCCTTGCCATTAACCCTATGGGGTGGTTGAAGCCACTGGCACTCTTTGTCATTTCTGAGCCCACGGGACCCGCCCTCCAGTCATGACACAGAGTGACGGACCCAGCAGCGTTCCTCTCTTGGGACAAACCTCACATGGTCACCGCCGGATTTTATCTAGACTTAGCCTCGTCTTTTTCAGGCGCTGGACCATTTCCTCCTGAAACTCAATGTCACGTGATTCATACTCATTTTCCAAACTAAGTGCAGTGATGTTGTAGAAAGAGCAGAGTGGACGTGAGGATTCGAGGTGTTCAGGGGAGGCCCCCGCAAGTGTCCAGCACACAGATGGGGCTTAATAAAGAGGAATTGTTGTCATTATGATTGTTGTTCCAACTGCTTTTACACTGTAAGCCAAAGGACCATGAGGAGCAGTTCCCGGCCACCCACCAACAACCCTTGCATGCCTTTTCCTCACCTAAGGCCCTTCTTTTACTCCTTCCACAGCTGCACCCCTGTGTCTCCGAGGGCTCCACTCCCAGCCACCCTGATTGGAAGGTCTGGGTAGGCCTGGATGTCTGCATTTTAACAAGCGCCTTGCAAGGTTTCTCATATGCCACGAAGCTTGATTACTGCTGGCGGACATCCTGAGGAGGCAGGAGGCTGGAAGGAGGGCAGCAGCAGCCCAGCCAGCTAGTCCAGAAGGTTCTTTCAAGAGAATAGTGCCTTGGGGGGAACAGAAGGGGGTCTGAGCCGAGTGACCCCGGCAGTGGGAAAGCCTGAACCAGGGCTGGGAGGGCCAGCCCCACAGGCTCCCGCAGGCTGCAGAGGGAGAAACTTTAGTGCTGGGAGCTAATCACAATAAAAGGCAAACAGCACACGAGGGAGCAGGATGAAAGTTTAATTACATGGTGTGGCTAAGCTGTAATTATTAATTACTGACAGCAAAAAATAACTTATTGATCAGGGCCTCTTGCTAATTACCACAAGGCTGAGTGTCGCGCTTGCCTGGGGCTCTCGGCTGGTATGTGTCGAAAGTCCCACACCACGAGAGCGGGCCCGGGACATCCCTGCTCCTCACACCCTTCTGTCCGTCACCCTATGCACCCCTTGGTTTCCGCTGGACAGTCTGGAACATTCCGGCTGTGGTTAGATGAGTGACAGTTTGGTGTTTCTATTGGGGCAGTGGATGGCCCCTGCCTGGGAGGGACAGACTCGGGACCCCACCCCCGGAGGCCGAATCTCGCTGGCAGCCTGACACCTGCCTCATGCATTTGTTCAGCAAATATTTATCGACCGCCTCTCCCTTATGTCCTCTGCTGGAAGGCCAGAGTAGGGGCCAGGAACCTTGTTCCATCAGGGAAGGGAGGCTGGGAAAGAGGCCAAATCCTTTACAGCAGTGCTCTGTTTAAACAGTGCCTGAATGGCCGACTTTAAAATGATGTGTTAAACTGCGTATTGGTATGCGTTTGACTTTGTACCACAGGACACAGTTGGGCTGTAAGCTAAACGGTAAGGAAGAATGAACTTGTTCTCCGTCTTAAGGACTAGCATGAATCAGTGTATTTGACTTGAAAGAAACGTGGAAAGTCATCTAGTGCTGTCCTCTGTCCATAAACCTGGGACAAATGGCCATCCAGTCTCTACTTGCGTACCCCTGGTGATGGAGGACTCACTACCTTATGAAACAAGCTGGTTGTTAGACAGTTGTGCTTTTTTGCTGATGAAGTAATTGGCCTCCCTGTGGCTGGTTACCCTAGGATTTGGCTGCTGTTAAAGGAGTCCTCTGATTGGCTGGAACACCCCCTCCTCGTCCCTCTGACGTCCAGCCCCTCGGGGAGTCAGGAGACTGAGTTGGAACTGATGTTGGGTGTTACAGTGATGCCTGCGGGATTTCCACCCTGGCTCCCCATGGAGCGCGTTGCCGCAGACGGCCCTGGAGCTGCCTAAAGCGGTGGGAATTAGTCATCGTAATTTGGGGCCTTGGGGCCAATAGCAACAAATGGGCCTGGAGTGCCTGCCGGCAGCCGCCCCACTGGCTGTAATGGAAAGGAAAACAAGCCTGGTTGCTGCGACATCCCAGTTGCTCCTCGGTGTCCCACACGTTGGGCAGGAGGCAGGGCCAGAGAGCCGTGCTGAGCAAGGGACCATCCCGGGCTGCTCAGGGTCCTGGGGGGAAGGGAGGGGCTGCCCAGCTCGCCTCATCAGACTCCCCAGGCCAGGCCTGGTCCAGGAAGCCTCTCCCTGAGCCCGGGGAGCCTGCCGAGGCCCCCTCTCCTTCTGATATTGGTGGCACCAACAAGGCGGGTGGCTTCCAGCCTGGGTTCTGGCCCCTGCCTCCACCCTGAGCAACTCTGAGCCGAGGCTCGGTTTCCTCAGCTGTAGCTTGAGGAGACAGTCAAAGTAGCGTATCTACTTCATAGGGTTTTATTGGATGTTAAGTGAGATTATCCCAATCACTTTAAAAATGCTCTTAACTCAGGTTAAGTGCTTATAATGTGTTGGCCACAAGGTGCGAGGCTGTCACGACCACACGCCCTCACTCCCACACCGGCCTCCTCTCCAACCTCGGCTTCACTCACTCCGTCCACCCCACTGACCGCCTCTCTGTTGCTAGAACTTAACCGTCGCTCCCTGGCCTCCCACCTGGTGCTTGAAGTTCCTGCCGTCCCTGCGGCCCCGCCCACTCCTCCCAGATGTCTGCAAGGCCCACTCCTGAATTCCTTCTGGACTTTTTTCCGAAGTCCCTTACCTGTCCCAAAGCACCCGATAACACAGCATCTCCAGACATACCCCCCTGCCCGGCTTCACTTTCTCCATAGACTCAGCTCCGTCCCACGTGTATGGACTTGTTTATTTGCTTATTGCTGGTCTCTCTCATCGGGGAAGGGGCTTTATTTTATTCACTACAGTTTGTTCACCCCTCTTCCCAGTTGCTAGAGCCTTACCTGGCATGTAGCAGGAGCTGGACAAATACGAATGAGTGAATGAAGAATGAATGAATGAAAGAACACATACCTGAGGCATAAAACTCTTTGTCATCTGCCCCCTGCCTGCTTCTCCAGCTTCTTCTCTGACCAGTCCCCTACTCTCATGAGCTCCTCTGCATATCACATACAACCCCTGCCATGGAGCCCTCATTGCACTGCCCAGCCAAGCACCCTAAGGACGGGAGCCCCACCCGCCAGAGGTCCCAGCCCAGGAGGACGTGGAACGGAGTAGTGTTGCCACTGAGCCTGGAGCTCTTGCTCAGACCTTCTTGCCCCATTCCTGGCTCTTCCCGCCTCTGGCTCCATGGGCGAAGCTGCCTCTAGCAGCCTGGCCTCCGGGTTGAGTGGCCCCCCGGGTCCTGCTGAATCCCTACCAGCTGAACTCCACCTTTATGATGTGCAGGAGATTGGGAGGACAGGTAGGGGTTTGGGGAGTAATGCCCATCCGTGCCTGGAGGTGCCGGTTGAAATAGTTAAGAGAGGAAGACTGGCATCAGTGTTTAAATGCTGTAGCCCGAATCACTTCCCCTTGCGGCCCATTGGCCAGAACTGATCACATGGTCCCACTCAGTGTCAAGGGAGCTGGGAAGTGCAGGCTTCCTTCGTGTGCTAGAGCGAGGACAGGATCTCCATGCACACTGGTGATGTCAGGCGTCCCTTCACAACCACGAGACGACGCTGGTCTCCAGAAGTGCGTTTCCTGCCGAGGATTACTTTACATGAGGCGGGGCCGTCCCTAAGCCTGCTGGAGTTACTCCCCATCTGTGCTATTACTTTGTTCTGCTTTTGGGTTTTTTTCCTTAAGCGGTTGAGAAGCAGCATGTATAGGGTCAGTGCCTTGGAATGGGGCCAACCTGGGTTCAGGCTCTGTCACTTGGTTACACTTTGGGTTCAGTCACTTTACGTTCTCAACCCCCATGTCCTTGTCTGAAATACCAGGAGAAGTAGATGAGATGACACAGCAGAGCACGCAGCACGGAGCCTGATGTATCATAAGCCCTTAATAAGCTAATTTAACTGTATTTCTGCTTCCGTGTTTGCCCCTCCAAACATTCTTAAGGTAGGGTCTCAGGTCGGGTTAGTTTTCAGATTTTCCACCCTGGTATCTTTACTGTGCACTTCACCCGCATCTTCTTTTTGCCCCTTTCTTTTGCTTCTTCCCCAGTTTAGAATGATGCAGCCTTTCCTCCCCACCCTAGGGGTCTGCTGAGGGAAGCGAGCTCATGTTCGGTGCATGGTTTCATGGGTCAGACAGTGTTCTGTGCCTTACATCTGTTGCCTGCCTCCTGCGACTCCAACATGTGGGTAAACTGAGGCTCAGAGCTGTCAACTGCCCAAGGCCCTACAGCTGGGAAGTCAAGATTTGAACCCAGGGCTCTATGACCCCGACACCTGTCGTCTTTCCCCTGCCCCAGGCTGCTCTCTGCCTCCATGACATTCTTCACCAGTACCTTCCCAGTGAGAGATGCTCAGACAGCTGTGCTGTTGGAAGACGGGGCTGGTCCAGGGCAGGTGGCGGAGTCTGGAAACAGCCCTGGAATTCCTCCTCCTCCGGATGCTCCTGGCTCCTGCCTCTGCCCTGGTCGTGTCCTCACTGGGCCTTAACTTGGCAGAACACGAGAGGTCAGAAAGGGGATCCCTGCCTCCCTCTCCTCCTTTTTCCTGTCCCTTCCCGGGGATTGGGATGACCCAGAGATATTAGGGGAGTCTCCTTAAGGTCACTTGGGGCATTTGTGACTGGCTTACTAGTGACCGAGCCACACAAGAGTCTTCTAAACTGAATGGAGTGGGGAAGAAAAGCGATTAAAGTTTGATGTCACATAGGAAGCTATTAGTGACCCAGAGGGTGATGAAATTTTGATGATGTGATAATCCCAAGGGGAGGAAATATTATTTGCCGTGATGCAGCTCATTTGGCTTCTGGGATGGACACGGGTGACTCCCAGGGGCCTTCTGGAGCCAGGACCCTGGATCTTCCTCCCCCGGGCACCTGTGTGAAGGTGCAGAGGGTCACACGGGAGGCGGTCATGTTGCCCAGAGTTTGCATGACGGTCAGAAGTGCATCTGGGCACCTGACACTTGGGTTGTCACCACAGAATGTGAGTCAGTGGTGAAGCTGGTGGAGATGCCCCATCCCTGCCTCGAACCATGAGAGCCAGGCCAGAAGGGGCCACCAGATGGACAGCAAGCCTCCCTGGGTTTAAATCCCACCTGTCATTTACTGCTCAGGTGACCTTGGATCAGTTACACAGCCTATCTGTGCCTCAGTTTCTTCATCTATAAAATGGGAATAACACTAGTCTTTATGTCATTGGGTAGTGACAAGGTTTAATGAGATGTGCTAAGCTCTTAGGACAGAGCTCACTGTATAGTAAACAGTGAATAAGCGTTCATCACTGTCATTATTGTCATCTTGGCATCTGGGAAAGCAGGGTCAGCTTTGGACCTAGAATTTGACTTGTGCCCTGACCCCAAATGCCTCTGTTCCCTTTGTCTCTCACAGACCTGCCAGTGGCATCTAAACTTCCACTCTTAGGGATTTATTTATTTGGTTAAGACATTCTCTGCCTCCAGCTTAAAATGCAGATATGCCCCAGAGAAGCCACATAGTAAGCTATTATCAGCCGTTCAGGCCTTAAGGTGAACGTTTTTATTGGATCCTTTCATAAATCCTCAAATTTCTGTGGGTAGCTTTTGCAGATATCTCATTTTCTCTCCTCCCCAACCTGTGAAGGAGTTTGGCCAGAAAGTATTAATGTTATCAACCTTGTTAGCATTGAAGTTCAGAAACATTAAGTAACTTGCCAAGGTCACTTGACTTGTAAGAAAGAGACAATGAATGCAGATCAGCTCCTTCCCAGACCATTGCTTTTGACCTGGTCGAGACATCCACGTTCAGGAATGGCTCACCACGCTGCTTTGGGATCTGGGAACTGTCTCATTTGTCCACAAGCTTCTCCCCAGCTTGGGTGGGCACAGGGGTAGGGCCCGGGGTGCAGCCCAGGATGGCCTCTCCTCTCTGTGAGGAAACTCAGAGCCCTCTCTTGGTGCCCCATCTGTTCACCCACAAGGTCTCAGAGACTGAGATCCCTCACTTCACCCCCATACTTACAGGCCTTCACCCAGTGGCTTCCCTGCCGCTGTGGTATCCACACCAGGCCCTCCACGACCCCACCCCATGCATGGCCGTGACCACCCCCGCCCAGCCCTCCACTGTGCCCAGCTGCCCTCGCCACCCGGGAGCCCAGCGGCACCCTCCCCTCCTCTCTCCCCTTCTGCAACCCTGTTCTCCCCCAAGGTCCAACGGCTGAAGCACATACTCCCAGAGGCCTCCAGGCTCTCAGGATGCCGAAGGGCTAGATGTCTCAGTTGGCACTTTGGCCTTGTTGATTCTGAATTATCTTTTAATGTGTGTGTGACTGATTTCTTTAATTATAAACTCCTTGAGTTTAGATAATAACCCTTCATCAACAAGGATAGAGGTATTAGACATAAATTATTGTTCCCAGTTAATGAATTTAACCCTTTAAGGAAAAGTGATGTAGGTGTAATAGTCATGGCAGAGAGAAGGTGACAGGTGTGTGACCCTGTGCGGGCCTCAGAGGCTGCGACCGATTCTCCTTGGGTCCCTTTGTCTCTCTGTCCTCATTGGGAAAACGTGGGAACCTACATACTGCATTTCCAAGCTCTTCTGTGATGGACTCCGGTGGTGGAGGAGTGTGGCCACATGCCCTGGCGGATCTGGCCGTGCAGCCTGAAGCTGCCGCTCTCTGTGCGACCTTTTCCTTTTCATATTTTCCTTTTTAAATACATGAAATTTTGCATTCCATTCCATAGTCTATCTGATTTCTATTTTAACACACAAAGGATGTTTTAAAGCCAATTGATGCTGCTGGAAGATGTGGTACGTCTGCCCCATGGCTTCCTGGACTCCCTGGGATATGTGTCAAAACTTGGTTTTGAAAAACTTGAAGGAGATGATCTCTTGGGTCGCATCGTCTGTAAGATTCTAAGATGCTTTACATATATCTATTTCAATCATTTGTATTTAAAATTTTCTGTAATGTTTTATATACATATCTATCTCCTAAAGCAATTGTACCCCAGACGGTACCGACCCTGGGCCGCCACAGCCATGCGCCATGACTGGTGAAGGCGAGGCCTTACAGGGTGGTGGGTGTGAGGGGAAGGCTGTCGGCTCCTCCCTAGGGGACCCTAGATGACCTTGGGTGGTTGGTGTTTTCCGGGTCCTCCCCCGGCTTCACCCAGTCTGCTGCATACCATCAGGGGGCCTGTCTCCTGGACGCTCCCTGGACCCCCCCCACCCGCTTTTGATTTGCGCTGGGGAGCCACCCAGTGCATCAGCAACACCACGGTCATGACTGAAGCAGAGTTGGGGCGGAGCACTGAGCGAGGCCTGAAGACTCTCCGTAGCAAGAGGCATTGAGCCCTGGTGGCTGTGTCCACTGCACGGGGTCTTTCTCATGAACGTGTGGGGCCTTCCAGGAGAGCCCAGGTTCCCGGAGAACCAGGCTCTGGCAAAGCAGGGCCTGACTGTCGCCTGCATCCCTGCAGCAGCCCCGGCAGGCCTGAGCTCCTCTCGCTGCCCATGCAGCACTAACTGAATGTTCCGGATCAGTTTCTGTCACCCCCTCCCAATTCCCCTGGAGGCTCTTGGGCTTCAGGAAGCCGACCCCAGGGATCCATGCACTCCCAGGCTTCCATCGGGCGGCCAGCCCTCCCCATCGCCGTTTATACCTCCTGCTGCCCAGGCTCAAGGACCCAGCACCCAGACCGGAGGAGGTGCCGCTGTCCTGGGACCGTGCCCGGCCCTCACGCCTTCTTGCTCAGTCAACCTTGAACTCTCCTCCCCACAGCCGCCATGCTGATTAGCTTCACACCGCTCTGGTGGGCTCAGCCCAGGGGCCCTGGCCGTCCCCATGTGGAGCCCCTTTTCCCTGCCCTGGCGGAGCACCCGTAGGCACGGGGCGGGCTGGCGGGCAGGCCAGTGTGGGGCCCAGAGCTGCCGAGGAAGGCCGAGGGGAGTTCCTCATTAGCTCTGCCCCAAGCTCATTATCGGGCTGTGCATCACGGGGTGAAAAATGTTGTCGTCGGGGCAGAATAAATGCGCTGCTGTCAGTGCTGATGCGATCGCACTAATGAAGAGAGATCAGCCCGGGCGAGAGGAGGTGCTTCTGGCGGAGGCTCCAGGGGGCTGGAGAGCTCTGCCTGCTGCCCCTTCTCCCCTGCCCCAGCTGGATGGAGACCTGGAGGTGGACAGAGAAGAAGAGAGCTAACCCTTTCTCCCAAGGCCTTGGAGGATGAAGAACCTGGAAGGTCCTGGAAACCTCCAGGAAAAAGGAGCATTGTTGGGGCCTGGGGAGCGAGGGAGGGTGTGACAAGGGGCCCCGGCCTGAGCCTGGGCCTTGGGCAAAGGCAAGCAGGACTGGTTGAGGGGACCGCTGTGCTTTGGATGGCTCAGCCTCCCTCGCAGAGCCCTGGTTGAGAGCAGCCTGCAGGAGACGTGGGGAGAAACACAAGCCGCATTGTCTGCGCCGCCCTGCCTGCCACCTCGCCCGCAATGTTAGGACTTATTGTGTGTCCAGGAACTTGGAATGTCCAGCCCCAGGGTGTGGGGACCAGACCTCTAAGGCCGACTTCTCTTGTGCCTCTGCCATGGAAGAGCTCAGGGGGCCCTGGATCCTCTGAGCCAGCTAAGTGCCAAGCTGAAGCAGAGATGTGCCTGCAGGATGCTGACAGATGGGGGCAGGGAGTGGCCTCCTCACGGTGCAGGCCCTGGGGCACCTGGGGATTGAAGAGAGGCTGAGTGAGTGTGAGTGCCCTCGGGTCCGGGTCCTCAGGAGCACGTTCTTGGAGCCTTGATGGAGATGAGAGGGTGGCCGCCGGCCGTGGGCTCACATCTGAGCCTGCATCCATGCCCTGGTGGGCTTGCTAGAATGTAGATTCCTGGGCCCCACCCCCAGAGCTTCTGATGGGGCCAGTTGGGGTGGGGCCCTGGGAATTTGCATTTCTAACAGGTTCCCAGGTCGTGTGCTGCTGCTGGTCCTGGGACCACACTTTGGGAAGGCCTGGCCGAGAAACTTGAGGAGAAGCTGGGGTGCCGCGGTGCTGGGCCGTTTCTGCTGCTGTGGACTCTGTCTGCTTCTGCCGCAGGGGACAATAGTGAAGCTCGATTAAGACGACACTTGAAATTCCCGCATAGCCTTGCATGTGGGGGGGTGTGACCACTGCTCACTCCTTTCTTCTTTCCTCACCACCTGAAGCTCTTGCTGCCAACGTCCTTCCTTAAAAGAAAACAACTAACCAGCCCAGAGGCGTCCTTCCTGGGAGAGGCGGGGCACGGAGGGAAGTTACCACCGGCTGCAGCAGCTTTTGCTAGAAGCTCCAAAGTCACCCTGATGTGTCCATGAATGACAAAACCTCTATTTGCTCACCTGGCGTTTTCTAAACACCTACTGTGCGCCAAGCACAGTGCCTGGGAGCCAGAGATGGCTGAGGCAGGTCCCTGCTCTGAAATTGTTCACGGTCAAGTGAGGGCTTCAAGCATGTGGTGGGTAACACAGGACAGCATGAAGGGTGCTGCGTGCAGGTGGGACCCAGGGGACCGGCGTCCAGAGACCACCTGAGGATGCTACCCCAGCAGAAGCTTCATGGGAGGAGACCTTGAAGCTGACGTCTTGTGGGATGGGAGGAGCCCCCGTCTTCCTTAGGGAACACTCGGGGCTTTCTTTTTGTTCTGACATAATAAACTGCACACATTTAAAGAGCACAGCTTGATCATTTCTGACACAGGTAGAACCTGAAAAATCATCACCCAAATCAAACCAACAGACATAGCTGTCACCACCTAAAGTTTCCTGTGCCCTTAGGAACCCCTCCCTGCCTGGTATAGATCTGTTCCTTTTTCAAATGGATATCCAGTTGCTCCAGCATGGTTTTTTGAAAACTTCCCTTTCACCACTGAATGATCGGGGCACCTTCGTTGAACGCCAGCTGTCCGTGTGTGTGTGTGGGTCTGTTTCTGGACATTCTTCTGCCTCATTTATCCATCTGTCTGTCTTTACACCAAGAGCACATTGTCTTGGGTACTGCTGCCTGGTACTAAGTCTTGAAACCAGGTAGTGTTGGTTCTCTGACTTTGTTCTTCTTCAAAGTCGTTTTGGCTACTCCAGGTCCTCTGCATTTCCATATGAATTTTAGAATCATTTTTTTTTCCAAAAAAACCCCGCTGGGATTTCTGATTGGCATTGCATTGATAATAGAGATCACGATGAAGCGTGTTGACCTCTTGACCACATTGAGTCTTCCTGCCCCTGAACATGGGATATCGCTCCATTCTTTAGAGCTTTTGTTTCTCTTAGCAATGTTTGGTGGGTTTCAGAGTACAGGTTTTATATATCATTTGTCAGATTTATCCCTAAATACTTCATATTTCGTGACGCAACTGTAAATGCTGTTGTTTTTTTTTTAAGTATGCTTTTTGGTGAAGAAGATTGGCCCTGAGCTAACATCTGTTGCCGGTCCTCTTTGTTCTTCCTTTCCAAAGCCCCAGTACATAGTCGTATATCCTAGTTGTGAGTCCTTCTAGTTCAGCTACGTGGGACGCCGCCTCAGCGTGGCTTGATGAATGGTGCGTAGATCCACCCCCAGGATGGGAACCGGCGAATCCTGGGCCACAGAAGAGGAAAACGCAAAACTTCCAGTCATTTGCCTCCAGGATCTAGAAATACAGTTGATGTTGAGGTGTGATCTTGTACCCTATGACTTGGCTAGACGGAATGATTAGTTCTAGCAACTTTTTTGTAGACGCCATCAGATTTTCTACATAGGTGATCAGGTTATCTACAAATGCAGACCGTTTAATGCCTTTTCCAGCCCGGATGCGTTTCGTTTCTCTTTCTCGACACTGACTTAGAACCTCCATGGGGCCTTCGTTTTCATCCTCTCTGTTGCCAAGCAGCAGTTACGGGCAGCAAGTGCGCACGGTATCGAGTGGATTCCTCAGACGCGGCCCCCACCCTGAGGGTGCTCACACTCAGGGACGCGTGCCCTCCTGGGCATCAGCCGTCCTTTAGATCTTCAGGCTCAGGAGCGGAGCAGCACACAGAAGCACAGGGACTCTCCCACTTGTCTGTCTCGGCTTGTGGTCGTCCTCCCAATATCCCTCCCCTGGAGGCCCTGGAGGCCCTGGAGCCCCCAGGAGGTGAGAAGGGACAGGAGGTGAGCTAAACTGTAGGTGAACTCAGAGAGCCACTATGGTCAGTTTACAAAGGGCTTCTCGTTTTATAAAGGAGGAGGTGAGGCCAAGAGAGCCGAGAGAGGGGTCCCAAGCCACAGAGTCGGGAGCCTGGGACATCGCGCCCCCTGACAGGCTCCACCCACCATAGTTGTTGACACCTCAGCCAAAAAGCCAGCCTCTGGTGGGACTGTGTGTCTCTGAGCCCTCTTTCTCAGCTCCATCTGAGCTATGGGGGCACTCGCATCCACTACACTGGGACGTGGGAGAGCTGCAGGACCACTGGGGCCATGAGCCAGAGGAGCAGGCTGGGGTCCCAGGGGTCTGGGTGCAGACAGGCCGGCCACAAAGCAGCTAGGGCCGTTGCCAGAGGGAGAGAGTGAGTCCAGAGCCAGCCCTGGGTGTGGATTTGGAAGGGGGCCCCCTCTCACCTTTCCTCCCATCCACCCCAAGGTCTCCCTCTGCAGCGTGGGGAGTCACTCCTTGAGCCTCCTCCCCAGACGTTCAGCTTAGGCTCCCCTCTGCTACCCCACCTTTCAGGCCCAGCCACACAGGCCCATGGGCAGGGTTGGGGGGCCCTGCAGCTCATCTCCTGGGCAATCAGCTTTTGGAGTCACCGAAACTCAGGGCATAACAAGAGCTCCCATCCACCTGTTCTAAATCCTCTGCATGCGTGCATTCCCCAATTCTATGGATTAGGAAACTGAGGCCCAGAGAGCTCCAGCAGCTTGCGCAGAGTCCCACAGCTTGTAAGTGGTCACTCAGGCAGGCACCCAGGCGGTCAGCTCCAGAGCCTGAGTTTCAACCACTGGCCGTGCTGGAAGCCTTACGTCTGTCCAGAGCCCTCTCTGCCTCTCCTGCTCCCCCTCTAAACTGCTGATGAGCAGAATGGCACAGCCCTATTTGCACTGCTGGCCCATAACTTGGCCAGGCTCTGCCACTTATAAGCTAAATGCTCTTGGCCAAATCACTTAGCTTTTCTGAGCCTCAGTTTCCTCATCTGTTAAGTGTGGATTTAAAACAAACAAAACTCCCTCACACTCCCAGGGCTCTGGGAGGATTGGCTGATGTAATATTTGGGAACAGACCAAACACGTGGTCTGTGGGGCACGTGGGGTATTCCTCTGTGAGTCAGAGGGGCTCCTGCAGCAGCCTTGTCCCACCTCCACCCCTGTGCTCCTGACCCATCTGTCTAGGACTCTGCCAGCCTGTCACAGCCTCTGCCCATGACTTTGTCTTCCTCTCCCAGGAGCACCCTCCCTGGGGGACCCCAAGTTCCTGCCCTCTCCAGTAACCTAGGGTCTCCATGCCTGTTTCCAGATGGAACAGGGCACTCAACAGCACCCTGGAACTCAGCTCACGTGGAAGGAGGCGTTGCTGAAAAAGATGCAACCCCGTATGTGTAATCATCATCGCCATCATCGTCATTGTCATCCCGTATTTGGTTGAACCTAAGACACCAGTTGTAAGACACGTCATTATTTTATGTGCCACGAAGAAAAAACCGCTGCCATTTAATCTGCAGTAAGATGCATCCTGACTCCAGAGATGCAAAAGTGCATTTGGAATCTGTGAGCTTGGCTAACAGCTACCATTCACAGGATGCTCACCCCCCGCCAGGCTCCGTTCTGAGGGTGCCATGTGAATTAACGCTTTTAACCCTCACAGCAACCCCCATGAGTTTGGAGTCAGCCATCCTCTGGACCACAGAACAGGCCAGGAGAGTTGATTCAAAAAATTTAAGATGCTCATGTTGGCAGCATTCGCCCATTGTCCAATGTCGCAGAGATCCCCTTGAGATCCTGGGCTCCCAGCCAGTGCTGTTGGGCCCAGGAAGGCCGAAATGGAGAAGGTGTACATGGCTAAGAGGCCACCCCCCAGTAGACTGAACACTGCCCGTCTGTCCCTGGCACAGTGGTTCCAAACTCGTGTGATTTGGGAAACCCTCTGAGACCCACCATGGACCAGGCCCCTGGGGCTCAGACCCTGGGGTTTGCCCTCAAGGCTCCAGAACACTGTCCACTCCCCATCACTGTCTTCCTAGAATGTGCCGGGCCTGATGTAGTCTCTGTCCCTGTCCTGCCCCGGGCTCCACGTTCTTTCCACAGCTCTGCCTGCTGCCAGCACCTGTCTCCTGGGGGACAGGGGCCCCAGAGGAATGAATGTCTGGCTTTGGTTCCTCCACCAGGCCTCCCCTCTGCGCTGGGACTTCCGGGCCAGGCCAGAGCTTCTGAATCAGCTCCACTTGGCTCTTCTCCTTTGGCCAATCCTGAAAGCCAAGTGAAGGGCTTGGCTCTAATTACATGGAGCTCCGGGGCAGGCCTGGCACAGCTGAGTGCCTTGCATCCTCCCAGCCCTCGGGGTTTGGGTGTTGTTGGGTGGTGGTTTCCTTGGAGAGGCCAAGGCCCCGAAGACAGCTGGCCCGTCTCCTCCGCACCCCAGCCGGAGCCAACCTATTAGTCTGTCGCCACAGACAAGGGAGGGCGTGGGCACTGTTCTAGTCATCCTGCAGGCATCGTTCTGCCATGACACTTTCCCAGCCCCCAGAAGGTCCTTCCTCACACTACAGCTCTTGGGAAGTTTCCATCTGTGTTCCAGTGCTGCGGGCTCCGGCCCCCGTGGAGGTGTGGGCTTGCACTGGCCTGCCCCATCACACGCAGCTCTGGCCAGCTCAGCGCTGTTTGCTTACGACACCTTAGGAACAGCTCTGAAGTAGGGTCCAATCTCTAGCCCTCTGCAGGACCAGCAACGTAATTCGCAGTGCCCAGTGCAAAATGAAAATGCAGGTCTCTTATGAACAGATTATTAAGATTTCCAAGATGGTGACCACAGAGCATTAAAGCAAGGTGCGGCCTTTTTAAGGACCAAGGCCCCTGTGACTGCACAGGCCACTCACCCGTGAGGCCGGCCCTGCCCACTGGGGAGACCCTTCAAGGATCCCCTCTTCTCTCCTGGCCTTGGTTTCGTGGTGTGTACCAGCAGAGAATCCAGCATCTAAGATCCTGTGTTCCTTCTCCTGTCTTCCCTCGGCCCCCACTACCCTCCCTGGGCTGAAATGCCAAGGGGCTCTCTTGTCTCAGGCCCTAGGGGGAAGATTAGGTGAGGCAGAACGGTGAGCAAGCATAGAAACTTCTCCGTGAAGTTTTGTCCAGAAGAAGGTCTCGATCATCATGGGCAGGAGAATGGCGGGGAGGGACCTGGAATTCAGCCCCGTGTCTGGGGTGCCTGCTTGTCTGGTCCTGTCTGGTATGTGCTGCTCTCGCTGTCTGTCTCCTTATCCTATGAGAAGCTGCATATGCAATGCCGCCGTCTTCAAAGTCAGAGCACACCTCAGCTAGAATCCTGCCCCTGCGGCTTGCTAGGTGTAGGACCTTGGTGATATACTGATACTCTCCCAGCCTTAGTTAGCCCATCTGTAAAATGGGGGCAGCAATACACATTGCTCATAAAATGTTAATCTTCTGTATCCAATTTCCTCCTTCCCTGTTGACTCCCTGAGGGAGACCAGGAAAATCCTTCTGCAACACTGGATAGATTCTTCTTCTACAGTCGGCAGTGGCACAGAGCATCTGGCACATAGTAGCTGTTCAGGAAATAGTGGTTACTGTTAAAAGCACTACCTCTACCACCCCTCTTATGGTTGTGTCTTCCCCAGGTCCAGCCGGGTTAATTCAGGGCTTTCAGAGGCGCCAGTGCTTTGAGTGGCTCAGAACGGTCCTTGCAGCATCAGCACCACTTGGAGTTGGCTCGAAGTGCAGAATCTCAGGCCCCACCCCAGAGATGATGAATCAGAATCTGCACTTTAAGATCCCTAGGTGACGTGTATGAACGTTAAAGTCTGGGAAGTACTGGATTCATTGGCTGCTGTTGCTGTCTTAAGATAAATTTTGAGAGGACAGGGGCCCTCCTGAAACACGTGCTATCACTTCCATCACCTTCCACGGAGGATGCATGGAGAAGCTACTGGTTGCTAAAACTGGTCTCTTTCAGATCCCAGTTCCCTGTGCTCAGAGTGCAGACAGTGCTGCATCCCCGCCCCAGCCCGGCCCCGCTGGTGGAGAGGCCTGGGAGGGAGCGTGGGGCCCGAGCTGTCCCACCCCATCCTCCTCCTGGGAAATCAACACAGAGTCCCTGCCTTGTTAATGGTCTGTCTGTGATGCCACCTTTGATACGGGAAGGAGAACATGAAAAGGAATCACCCCGTAAATAAAACCAAAATTTCTCCAGGAGAACAGGCACAGGAGTGCCCCTGTGGGAGTACGTCACTCACTGAAGGGCAATTCCCTACCGGCGTGGATCCTTTCCACACCAGGGAGAAGCGCAGGGCAGCCCAGCCAGAGCCACAGGTGGCAGGCAGCTGAGTGAGCCGGGGTCTGGGAGGAGGTGGGGTGCAGTGGAATTGACCGTCATGGGGTCAGAGCCCCAAGGTGGCGTTAGGCTAGCTCTGTGAGGCCTCCCTGCCCGTCCCTGCTTTGGCAGAGCAGAGAGGGAACTGCGCTGGTTTAGAGGTGGTCTTATTTCCCCAGTCTCTCCTCCCGCTCTAGCTCTGTGGGTTTGGAGTGGGGTGGGAGGGCCTCCTCCCTCCTTACTCGCCTCTGCCCCTCAGGGCCCTGGGCAGAGGACTGGGACTCCCTGTTCCTCTACTCAACCAATTGATGGGGCCTCCAGCCCCTTACAGAGCAGTGGAGAGCTAAGGTCGAGGATCAGAGCTAAGACCATAGGGCCAGGCAGCCTATTTGGCTGTGGTCAAGCACTCCAGCCTCTCTGAGCCTCAGTTTCCCTATCTGTAAATTGGAGATGGTAGTACTTGCTTCGTGAGGTTGTTGTGAGGATTAAACGAGATATTGTTTGTAAAGCTCTTGGAAGAGCTTCTGGCATATAGTTAACACTGCATTAAGTATTTGTTAAATAAATCAAAATGAAACAGGAAGCAATAATCAAATGGGGAAGAGATGCCTTCCCCCTGGGGGAATCAGGAGGGACTTTGTGGAAGATGGAGTATCTGAACTGCAAACATAAAGATGCACCGTAGTTGCGACGTGGAGATGCAAGCTCAGGCGGAGAATTCCGGGCAGAGGCCACTGTGAAGGCCTGACAGTGGGACCGTGAGTCAAGTGCGGGATGGGAGAGGTAGAGTCTTGGGTCCTTGCTGCCTCTCCTGGGAATGTCGATGAAGAAGAAGGTGATCAAGGCCCTTGGATGCCAAGCTGAGGACTTTGCAGTTCAGAGCTCCAAAAGCTGAAAGCCGGCACCAGCCCCAACCCTGCCAGAATGGGGCCCAGGCTTTGGGCCATCCTGGATCCTGGAGAACCCCTGTAGAAGTTGTTTCCTCTGTGCTCCTTTTGGAACACTTGTCCCCTAGGAGGAGTGGGTGGAGCCCGGGAAGAAAGGATCACCTCTCTTTACTTTGTCCAGGTGTCCTTTGCAAGTCACTCTAAGCCCAGGTGATGTGATGGGAGCATTTGGGTCTCAGCGGCTGTCACATGCCTCCCTGCCTCCCTCCACTCAAGGCAAGAGACTGAGGGGAAAGACTGAGAACTATTAAGAAGACTTGTCCTGGCCACAGAAACAGCCCCAATTTCTGTAATCCAGAGGGTCATGCTGCAGATCCAGAGAGAAGCACACAAGGAGAGGAGACCTCTGTGTCTGGCTGAGGGCATCCGCCTAAATATGCACCTAGAGACAGTGGGGGCATGGAGGGGGGTCGCGGATCCCCTTTCCAATGTGTGGCTGGCTTTCTGGCAGCCCAGGGATAAAAAGCTTTTTCCCTGCTGTCGTTGACCTCTCTGTTCAACAGAGAGAAAAGTACTTGGAGCCCACGGCAGAGCAGAAATGAAACTGGGAGAAGCCTTCTGAAGTTTGGAAATTTGGAGCACAGCATCCCCTGTGCAGGAGAGGATGTGGGCAGTGGGCGGCTGACTCCAGAGGACACGTGGGTTGATACCTAGAGCTGTGCCGAGCCCTTCTCATTGTTCCCTTGCCAGGACACACAGAACAGGGGTAGCTGAGAAGGGGACGCGAAAGCCTTTGACCCTTTTTCTGTATCTCTGCTTTTAGAAGTCTGTCTCTGGTGTGTCCAGCCATGGGTTTTATTTTCTTTGTATTTATTCTGCTTAGGGTTCACTGACCCTCTTGAATCTGTCCATTTATGTCTCTCACTAAATTTGGGGAAATGTCAGCCATTATTTCTTCAAATATTTTTTCAGCTCCCTTTTCTCTTCCTTCTCCTTCTGGAACTTCTCTACCACTTACATTCGGTGTGTAGGTATTGCCCACAGGCCCCTGAGCCTTTGTTCACTTTTTTCAATCTTTTTTCTCTCTGTTCTGCAGATTGAATAATTTCTATACGTATATTTTCAAGCTCACTATTTGCTCTCTTGTCTCCATTCTGCTGTTAAGCCCATCCAGTGAATTTTAAAATTTCACATATTATATTTTTCAGTTCTAAAATTTCCATATGCCTTTATCAATATATATATATTTTCTAGCTCTGTAAAGATTTGATGTCTTTACATTCATTGAAAGCATGTGTCATGTATCTCACTGAGTATAGTTATAGTGGCCACTTTACAATCAATGCCAGCTAACTACAACATCTAGTCATTTCAGAGTTGCCTCTGCTGATTGTTTTTTATTTGAGAATAGGTCATATTTTCCTGGTTCTTTGTTTGTAGAGTAATTTTGGGATGTATCCTGGGCATTGTAGTTGTTACGTTAAGGAGAACCTAAATTCTGTTCTATTTCTTCAAAGAGTATTGATTTTATTTTTGTTTTAGTGGGAATTAACTTAGTTGATTCAAACTGCAAATTCCGTCTCTTGGGGCAGGTGCTCAGATCTCGGTTCGGTTCCTTTATCCTCTGCTGGGTTGCTGCGGTCTGCCCTGAGCAGGCCTGGTTACAGGGCACCCCGAGATTTGGGCAGTCTGTGCACAGAACTGGGGCTTCCTCCCTTGGGCTCTCCTCCTCCCAGGATTCACCCTCACTTGCCAGCAGCTGTGGTCGCCCCGTATTCTCTAGTTCTCCAGGCCAGTGAGACTCTGAGTTTTCTAGTGGAGTTTTTTTTCATTGAGATGAAGTTCGCATGACATAAAATTAAGCGTTTTAAAGTGAACCATTTAGTGGCATTTAGTATATTCAGAATGTTGTATAACCACCACCTCTATCTGATTTCAAATGATTTTCATCACCCAAAAAGAAAACCCGTACCCATGAAGTGGTTGCTCCCCATTTCCCCTCTCTCCAGCCCCTGGCAGTCACCCATCTGCCATCTGTATCTATAGATCTCCCTATTCTGGATGTTTCATATAAATGGAATCATACAGTATGTGACCTGTTGTGTCTGGCTTCTTTCACTGGGATAATGTTTCTGAGGTTCATCCACGTTGCGGCAAGTATCAGTACTTCATTCCTGCATTCCCTCTTATGTCTGAATAATATTCCACTATATGTACACACTGCAGTTTGTTTATCCGTTCATTTCTTTTTTTTTTTTTTTAAAGATTGGCACCTGAGCTAACAACGGTTGCCAATCTTCTTTTTTTTTTCCCCTGCTTTTTCTCCCAGTACGTAGTTGTATATTTTAGTTGTGGGTCCTTCTAGTTGTGGCATGTGGGACACCACCCCAGCATGGCCTGATGAGCGGTGCTGTGTCCGCACCCAGGATCCGAACCGGCGAATCCCCCGGCCGTTGAAGCAGAGCGAGCGAACTTAACCACTCGGCCACGGGTCCAGCCCTCTGTTCATTTCTTGATGGACCATTGGGTTGTTTCCACCTTTCGGCTGCTGCAAATAGTGCTGCTGTGAACAACATGTATTTGTTTGGGTATCTGTTCTCAGTTCTTTTGGGAATAAATCTGGGTGTGGAATTGCTGAGTCATATGCTAATTCTATGCTTAACTATTTAAGGAACTGACAAACTGTTTTCCACAGTTACTGAACCATTTTACATTCTCAGCAGCAAGGTACAAGGGTTCCAATTTCTTCACACCCTCACCAATAACTATTTTATGTTTGCTTAATTAATTATCTCCGTTTGTTTAATTACAACTGTCTTAGTGAAGCGGCACCTTATTGTGGTTTTGATTTGCATTTCCGTGATGATTAATTGATGTCGATCAGCGTTTTACGTGCTTGTTGGCCGTTTATATATCTTCTCTGGAGAAATTTCTATTCAAGTCCTTTGTCTATTTTTTAATCATGTTGTCTGTCTTCTTGTTGTTGAGTTGTAAGAGTTCTTTATATATTCTGGATGCTAGACCTTTTGTCGGATATATGATTTGCAAGTATTTTCTCTCATTCTGTAGACTGCCTTTTCACTTTCTTGATAATGTCCTTTGATGTTCAAAAGTTTTTAATTTTGATAAAGTCCAACTTGACTATTTTTCTTTTGGTCCTCAGATCTCAGAATCCATTGTGAAACCTGAGGCCATGCACATTTAACCCTGTGTTTCTTCCTAAGAGGTTTATGGTTTGGCTCTTATATTTAGGCCCTTGATCCCTTCTGTGTTATTTTTGTGTATTGTGTGGTCCAGAACTTCGCCTTCATTCTTTTGCATATGGATATGCAGTTGTCCCAGCACCGTTTGTTGAAGAGACACTTTTTCCCCACTGAGTGTTCCTGGCAACCTTGTCAAAAATCAATTGGCCATAGGTGTCTGGGTTTAATTCTTGCCTCTCAGTCCTATTCCGTCGGTCTCGCTGTCTGTCCTTATGGCAGCACCACACTGTCTTGATTACTGTAGCTTTGCTCCGCTGGGGTTTAGCTCTTTCTGCTGTGCTGTCTTCAGCCCGCCCTCCAGTTAAAAGCCTTCAAAACCAGGAAGCTCACATTATGCCGTGTGCTTCAGGCATCAGGTCCTCTCCAGAATCTGCCTGCTTTGCCTCAGTCTCCAGTGCCTCCAGGTAGTTGCTTTCTTTGCATTCTGTCCGGAGTCTGTGGTTGTGAGCTGTGGGGTGGCTGCTCTGACAGGCGTTTACTCGGCTGTGCTGGAAGCAGAATCCCCACTCCTCTCCTTCTTCCTGCCATTGCTTTCCTTGGCTTTAATGAGAAAGGCAGGGGTGATGGGGGAATGGGGAATTACCTGCCAGGTACTTTCCCTGTAGAAGACTTCTTGCTTGGCCCTGGTCCCTAAACCGGGAGCTTAGGGTGAGGAGGCCTGCTTTCCACGCTCCTCCTGCACCATCCCAGGCACTCAGTGGACTGCAGATTCCAGAGAGAGAGAGATGAAGTCTCTCCCTTTTTCTTTTCACTTCTCAGCACTGTGCTGGGCACACGGTAGGCTTTTAATAGTTCCTCATTGGAAAATGGTGTGGCTGTGACTCCAGGAAGAGTAGAGAAGCGATGCCTCTGTGATTCCTCCTGGCTCCGCAGCCCCCAGGGGTTAGCATTTGCCCCCCACCGGGAGGGTCTTGTTTTAGCAAATTACAAATGAATCAACAGACACGCTGAGCTCTCCCTTTCCACAGCGAGAGGCAAGTTGGCATGAATGGCCGTTTCTGCCCCAAGCCAGAAGCAAAACGTTACATGTGGCTGGGCCAAGGTGGGGGGCCTAATTAAGAGGGCCATTCCTAAGTATCAGAACCGTGTCATTTGCAGGCTAATGAAAGGGTCTTGTGTAGAAAATTACCGTTTTCCCTCCTCGCAGGTAAGGAAACCTGCTATCGGATCAAAGTCTCTGCAGTTTGCCCTGGATTAAGTTAACCTCCCCTCTGTGCCTTATCAGGCCTCCTTGCTGACCCCCCACATTCCGCGGGCCTCCCGGGCTCCTGGGCAGACTGGGCTCGGGCTGGTGGTGAACTCATCCGAGAGTAGCTTGCCCTGGTTAGGACTTGCTTTTCTTTGTTCTGTTTTGTCTTAGGCATTTCGATGTTGATGTTTTCTCACAACAACATTGTTTGGTTGGTTGGCTTCTTCTTTGAGACAGTCCTGCCCAGAGGCAGGGGGATGGATAAAATGACCTTCAGGTGTCTCTTCTGGCCCTCTCGTTATTGTCCTTTCCTCCTAGAGATGCATCAAGAATTCTTTAGTTAATGGGCATAAAGTGCTTTGAAAACACAAACTGTTAAGCGGCATCGGGGATGGGCTCACTAATTATTTATGATTTCAGAAGAGCCAGTTAATTCACCAGGAGAGGGAGTTAGATGGGCAGGAACAGTATATCACTCAGGAGATCAAGGCAAATCGCAGGGACCCCACGCCTCGCCCTGTGTGCCGCTCCCTGTCCCCTGGGGATGCTGCTGGGTAAGCAGGACAGGGAGCGCTCTCTGCAGCCAGGTGGCCGAGGTCCTCAGGCACCACCACCTGGGACCTTCCTCTGCAGTTGCCTGGAGCTCAAAATCTGAGCCAGGAGCCAGAAGAGACCCCAGGGGCCCTGGGTTCATCCATTTGCCTTGGAGCAAGACCACGTTCAGACCATCCTGGAAAGAGAAACCTTGACTCTTCCTTCTGAAGACTCTCCAGAGAGGGAACGTGGCCAGAGGCTTCCCTGAGACAGACCCCTCCAGCAGCTCCCGGGTCTAGAATCAGAAAGGCCACGTAGGTCCTTCCTGCTGCCACTGAGATGTCCCCCTCTGCAAACCCTCTGCCCTCCCCTCTGCAGCCCTCCACCCCCTTTGCTGGGTGTGCCACCAGCCGTCTTGCCCATCCTGCCCACAAGGGTGCTGAGGGCCGTGGGCATGTGCTTCTTCCGTCCTTCATTCAGTAACAATTTGTGGACCTCCTCCCATGCGCCCAGTGGGCCTGTGGACATCCTCCCTTTCGTCCCAGCTCTTTCCTCTCTCTCCTCTCTTCCTAGGAGAGCATGCTTCTCTGCCCACGGCATCCGCCCCCTCCATTCTCAGCTGTCTCCACTTGAGAAGGGGCCCCTCTGCCCCTGAGCCCTGGGAGCTGACCCCTTCCCAGGCATCCCACCATCGGAGACTGGGGAGGAAACTGTGCTGTGCCTGCAACTCCACTGAGCACCCCGCTCCCCCCATCTCTCCAGCATCTTTTTAAGGACTGGGCTGAGGAAGAAAGTGGCTTCATATCCTTGTGACTGTCATATTTTTCTGCAAAAAGTAGCGGTATTCCAAGGCCAGTTCATTTCGTATCTCCCTTCTTTGATAGCATCTTGGAACGTTCATTTTTCCCTGCCCCAAACACCCAGGACTCAGACTCCCTTACTCCAGAAAAAGGATCTGCTGCCACATGGTAATTCAGCCTGGAGAACAAAGCAAAACAAAACAAACCCAGACAAATACATGCTCAGGGCTAAACATCACAGGCAGGGGCCCTAAAGGCGATTGGTCAGCCAGCTTAAGTGAAATGAAATCGCGATAGCCGGCCTCTCTCCTCATTCTCCCTGCCTGAGGCTGCGTGTGTGTGCCCCTGCGAGCTTGGGCTGGAGAAGGCTGTGGGCCCGGGGTAGAAGAGTTTGCCCAGCTCAGGAAAGGGGGTGCTTCGGGGAGGGGAGAGGGCAAGTAAGGAGCCTGGGGCGGCTGCGGAGTGTCTGTGGAGTTTGTCGAGTCCTCAGGCCAGTTTGCAAGGGGAAATCCCAGTGGCTTGCCTTTCTGGTCCCTTCATAGCATTCTGGGAAAAAAGCGATAACTCTTTCACAAACTGAGCTGTGTGCTTGCTCTGTGCAGACTGGCAAGGTGGGATGCAGAGGGAAGAGTGTGTGTGTATGCATGTGTCTATGTGGGAAGCATGTGATGTGTGTGCATTGTGTGGGTGTGTGTATGGATGTGTATGCATGTTTTTGTGTGTATGTGTGTGTTGCTTATTTCACATGACTGTAGCTCAGAAACTGGGCATCACCGAGCTGTGCTGGGAGCTTTATTGCAGACCAACCCCCACAGCAACCTGTCAGGCCCTGGGGTCATGCATGGTGGTTAGAATAAGACGGGGTGCCGAGAGGAGCAGAACTTGGGGAGAGTGTGTTTTCCCTCCTTTCAGTGAGTGGCACAGACACGGTGGGTCTCCGTCAGCCCTAACATCCTCTAAGTGTTGTGCAAGGAACTGGTTTCTGCAAAGAAACCTGTAAAGACTGTGCCCCTCAGGCGCATATAGTCTGGTGTAGACTCCTGCTTACAGCGAGGAGGGCATCTGGGCAGCGGGCAGTACATTACTGGGGTGCCAGGGAGCCTGGTTCTAGGCCCAGCCCCGCCAGAGACCAACTCAGGGGCCTTGGACAAGTTATTTGACTTCTGGGGCCTCAGATTCATCATTTACAGCAGAGAGTGTTCACATCAGTGATTTTTTAGGGTTACTGAGTCAACAGTTTGAACGTTTACCAAGCATGTACTCATTACACGCCAGGCATGGTACTAGGAGCTGGAGAAATAAAGACGAGACCAACAGGAATAATAACGACAGAGGCAGCTAATCCTTACCCAGCACTTCCTCCGAGCTGGGCGGGATTTGCACAGAGGGAGCAGCCTCTGTGGATGGACTCTTTCCAAGATGCCTAGGACATGTTTTGTGGTCCCTGACCTCAAGTCTAGCCTGGACCCGCTGTCTTGTCTAAGAGGAGAGAAATCCCACAGGATGTTTAAATCAAGTGTTAAGAAAGAGGCAGCATAGAGTCCTTCAGGAAAACAGAAGCAGGCGGGGGCTCCATCCTGGGTTAGGGAGAGCTTTCTGGAGGAGCCATACCTGTGCTGAGTTCTGAGTCAGGGTGGGAACCCCTGGCCTGCAGAGGAAATGGGAGGGGATTCCAGGCTGAGCCAGGGCCTGGAGGCTGGAAAGAAAAGGCATTAAGTTAAACGCACAGGGGCAGAGGGGAGGAGAGAAGGCCCGGGAAGGCAGAATCTCGGCTAGGAGCCTGGACTTTATCTTCTCTGTCTCGTGTGCCAGGGGGGTGGGGGCAGCGGCTTTTTCTTTTGTTTTAGTAGCTAGATCTCTCTACGGCACAGTGGGAATAAATTGGGTTAAGAAGTGTAGGTCCCTTCTTCGCAGAGATCCCCCTTCTCTCTACTCTCACTTGCAGAAAGTCCCTGAAACTTAGTTAATTCCTTCCCTGGGGACTCCAAGAGGTTCCCCCTCCCGGTGGTCCCCCCTCGTTGCAGGGGGCTTGGCTGATGCATCCCAGCCTCTCCCGCTGAGGTCCCAAAATAGAAGGAAAGGTGGAGCAGCTGGCAGGGGAGTGAGGCCCCAGATGCCATTGGATGGAGGTTGGCCGGTCAACAAAAGGGTCCAGGACAGCCTGATGGATGGATGAGCACATGGCAGCGGGGGAGGGGTTGGCGAGTGGGGGTGGGGCCGCAGGATGGCTCCAGTTTCAGAAACCTGCCTCCCGAATGCCTGCAAACAGCTGACAGCCATGGAAAGCGGATGAAATGGGATTAGAACATCCTTTCCAAAGAGAGCACGGACTGCAGAGCGTGACAATACGGTCCCTGTCCTGCTGGCTTCGGGGCTAATTCCGCCAGCCTGGAACCAGCTCTCTCCGGGGGCCTGGGGCCAGGGGGAGGGGGAGGGGAGCGGGAGACACACTGGCGTCTCCAGGGAGACGAGGCTTGGAGCCAGAGAGGGCCCTGGGCTGGGACGGTGGGTTCCTCCAGAGGTCAGCTTGTCCATCTCCCTGCCCCCTGCTCAGCCGCAGAACGATGGAAATCTCTTTCAGGGAAACTAGTCCTGCTGTCTTTAACCCAGCCCTCACCTCACTCCGCAGGAGACCGTCTCCTAAGTAACTAAAGTCTCTCATGCCAGAGGCCACGCTCAGGACTGAGTGGGGACGGAGGGTCAAAAGAGGCAGAGCCTGGGAGCCAGGATGGTAAGATGGCCCTGGGGGGCATCCCCTGCTCCCTGACATGACCTTGAGCGGGAGAAAGGTCTCTCTGCCTCTGTGTTTTCATCTATAAAATGAGATCTTGCGTCCTCAGTGGAAGATGGAAGAACACGCAGCACAGAGCCTGGTGTATAATGAGCATCCAGGATGCGCTGTCGTTACTATTATTATTGCTCCTCTGGCTGGTCCTCTGCCCCCCTCCTCCCGCCCACACCCCCAAACCTCTGCTCCAGGAGTCAGGCCGGAGGGAGGGGCCTGACCCAGGGAAGCAGAGCCTCCACCTGCCACCCTGGTCTTGTCCTCGGCAGCAGAACCCCCTTCCCTGGGCTTCTTTGTCCGCCCCCCCAGCAGGGTCCCGGTGAGGGGCGGTGAGACCCTGCCTGGGCCAGCTTGCAGCCATGTGCTGTTGGGTCACGGCTCTTGTATCCTTGCCTTTATCTTTCCCGCATGAAGAGGCTGAAGCAGGGGTGAAAGGACTTGATGTTTATTTTGATAACGAGTTCTCAATGCGTTTGCAAACTAATAAAATCAACTCATTAGGCTGCATGTTTAATTCACAACTGTACTGCGGGGAGACTTCCCTGGTGGCTGATGGGTAATCCAGGCTCCCTCCTGAGAGGGGGCAGCGTCTGCGGTATTTAAACTCTCCGTGACCGGCGGCACATGTCAGGGTCCTACCCCTCCCCTTCCCCACGCAGGTTGGGAAACCTGAGAGGGGCACTGGGGACCTCGTCCTGCAGACCCCTGTCCTGCCCAGGAGGTGCCTTCATCTGCACCTGGGACGCTGGGGCATCTCCCTCCTCGTGGGCTGTGAGGGGTGGGAGGGGAGCAGGGGAGAGGCTGGGCAGGACTGCCCTCTTCAGGGCTGGCAAGGCCGTGGTCCCAACAGGAGGGGTATGGAGTAGTGAACCAGAAGTTCATGTCCGTTCCCAGTCATCTATCTCAGAGCTGTGACCTTGGGCAAGCCACAGCCGCTCTGAGCCCCCAGGCGGACGTGAGGAATGACAGCGGGACCACGACATTTATCCGGGCTCGGTCACTTGGATTTCCAGTAAAGCGTCATTTCCCTCTGTGCAGACGATATTGAATTGAGACCCGTGGCTGATTTCACATCCTTTGGAGAGTTTTACCATTTTTCTGACAGGTCCTCATGTTCTTCCTGAGAAGGTGGGGGCATGTCTCCCCTCTCACACACACTTGCTCACACACCCTGCCAGTCCTCGCTGGACACACGTGACACACACCGACACACGTGGCTTACACATATGCCATTACACACACACACCAGTTGCACACAAACATGCATTTGTGCGTAAACACACACGTGTACACACTCCCTGCTTCCCTCACAGCCACTCTGGGGGACATTAGCAATACCATTGGCTCTTCTGGCTGTCAGCATCCTAACTGCACCGAAGCAACCCTGTGAGTCACAGAGACCCAAAGAGTGACCCAGATACCAAGATTCACACTGTCCTGGGATTTGCCGCTGCTTAGACAAGTGATGGGACAAATCGGCTGAGAGCAGAATAGCTAATTGATTATTTCCCCCTGCAGTGTCTGGAATGGGGCAGGCAGCTTCTGGGCTTCTAGTAGGGGGACAGAGTGCATTTCGGGGTGCCCTGAGCTGCTGGCTGGGCCGCCCCTTCTCTCCAAAGGACATGAACCTCTTTGAAGGGCTGATGAAACCTCTGGATTTCAATGAAACCTCTGGGTTCCTTTCCCCCAGAAAAACCACAGGCATGTGCCTGAACTTACAGCATTTAGGGTGTAATTTCAGGGGGGTTCAGCTCCCTGTCTGGGGGTTCCTGGAGGGCAGTGGCTCCAAAGCATCCTAAGCTTTCATGCCTCCAGAGAGCAGAGTTGTGCCCCCCAGGACTGGGAGGAGGGAGACGGGGTGTCTTTCTCACATCTTCTCAGAGTGAGGGGGGGTGCACGAGGATGGGCGGGCACCTCCTTTCTCCTTGTGCCCACGACAGTTGTCTCTAGAGCAGCTGCCTGGCCAGGCTCTGTGCCTCTTGTCACACCAGCCCCAGCCCTGCTCCAGGCCTTTTGAGCTGTTTTTGTCTCCTGACAGCTGCCTGTTGATTGCTGGAACGGGGCACATGCCCAGCCAGCAGGGACTCTCTCGTTCCCTTGGGGGCTCTCCTGCAACTCCTCCCTCAGGGCTTTGACTCTTTGGGATTTGAAGAGCCCCGGTCATCGATTATGGCATATATATAACTGCATATAGATAACAGGGCCCTGTCACCTCCCTCTAAGGTCATTCCCATTAGCAGAGAACTGTGTTTTCTCCCATCTTGAAAAACAAATCTCTTGAGCCCACTTTCCCTGGGGCTGCGGCCTGGCTCACTCCTCTTCCCTGCGTGTCCTCACCCCCTTGGCGAGCTCATGCGGTCTCTGCGCCCACAAAGAATAGGTGTATGCCTCCAGCCCAGACCTGTCTCTCGAACTCCAGACTCCTCTGTCCAGCTCCGCATCCGCTTGCATGACCCATAGTCACCCCAGACTAGCACACCCATGACCACGCTCCTGATGCTCCCCCAGCATGCCCTCCTCCAGCCTCCCCCGGCTTCCGTGAGGGAACGCCATGGCAGTTGTCCACAGCCCAGACCTTCAGCCCATCCTTGACTGTGCCCCTTCTCTCACACCCACATCTAATCCAATAATCGACTTAGTCGAATATGTTTTGCTAATAACTGTAGAATCCGGCTGCCGCTCACCACCTTCTCTGCTGCTACGCCGGTCCCACCACCGTCATCTTTGCCCTGGGCTCCTGGAGTAACGTCCTGACGCTGGACAGTGGCCATAGTGATCCTTTGAAAATAGCAGCGATCCCTCTCCCCTGGAGTGTGGGCTGAGCTTCGCGCACTTGCTTCCGGAGAGTAGACCGTGCACGGGGAAATTTGCAAAGTCACTTTACCGCGGAGAACCGTGGCAAAGCCCACTCAGCCAGGCGGTCACGGTCAGCATCATCAGCCCTACGTCGTGTAGACAGTGTGCACCTCTGATGAGATGTGATGAGAATGGCACTTTACCTCTGTGGTCATCCTCCCCAAAGCCCAAGGCACAGTCTGACCATGAGAAAAGCATCAGACAGACCCACGTGGAGGGACATTCTACGAAATGCCTCACCCATGCTCCTCGAAACTGTCAAGGTCACCAGAAACCAGGATCTGAAACTGTCACAGCCCGGAGGAGGCTAAGGGGATCTGACAACTAAATCCTGGAAGGGATCCTGGAACAAAAAAGGGGCATTTGGGAAAAACTAGCAAAATCTGCATACACCGTGGAGGGTAGTTAATCACGGTGTACCAGGTTGGTGCCTTAGTTGGGACAAATGTACCCTCATATGTAAGATGTTAACAGGAGGGGAGCTGGGTAAGGGGGTAGATGGGAACTCTTTGTTCTGTCTTTGCAACTTTTCGTAATCTGAAACTACTCTAAAGTAAAATATTATTAAAAAAAAAAAAAGCAGAAGTCAGAGCCTCTGTCGTCTGCCCAGAGCCGGCAGTGTGAAAACCCCAGGGCAAAGCCATCGTCCTCAGAACAGTTCATGAGGCCACTTGAAGTGACACCCTGCTGCTTCTTTGAGCCCCTCTCTTCTGTCCCTCCGCTCAGCCGGTGGCCTCTGTTCCCTGCCCCACGCCGTTCAGCCCCCACTGGAGAGCCTTGGGGCCAGCTGGTGGGCTACCCTGAACTATCCACGTCCAGAAAGGTGGTTCTCTGCTAAGTGTCTGCTAGGGTGTCACCTTCTCGGCGGGGTCTAGCCTGACTATAACCCACCCCACACCTGCTCTCTGCACCCCCAGACCCCTCCCCTGTTGACACCTTTCTTTCGTATCACGTATCACCTTTGAACACATTAGGTCGCTTGCGTAGGTATCGTGTTTGATGTTTACTGTCGTCCTTGACACACTGCTCCTCAAGGGCAGGCATCTCTGTCTCGGTGTTCACACTGGATCCCAAATGCCCAGAGCAGTGCCTGGTACATGGTGGGTAAGGAACAAATACATATCTGTTGAATGAATGAATGAGTGAATGAATCTGGGCCTCCCCCTGCTTTCAGGCCAGGTAAGAGTTAAGATAGCTAACAGTTGGACCGGCCGATCAGAGTGGGCACCTGTGATATTGTGATTTGTAATAAGAATATATGTTTGCTCTTTGTCCCATTTCTGGCACAGAGCTCCTAAAACCCTTGGAATTTCCTGTGATGAGAGCAATAAAGGTTTGGAAAGCACCTAAAGGTAGCACCTAATGGTTGGAGCCAGCCGCATGGTTAGAGGGTTGGAACTTTCAGTCCCATCCCCTGGCCTCTGGGGTGTGGGCGGGCTCTGGAGGTAGAATCAGCCAATGATTTAATCAGTCATCACCCTGTGATGAAGCCTACGTGAAAACCCGAAAGGTCTGGGCTCAGAGAGCTTCGCGGTTGGTGAACACATGGAGATTTGGGGAGAATGGCGCGCTGGGAGAGGCCATGGAAGCCGTGTGCCCCTTCCCCGCGCGTTGCCCTATGCAGCTCTTCCTTCTGGCTTTTCCTGCCGTATCCCTTCACAGTCAACAGGTGATCTGGTAAGCAAAGCGTTTCTCTGAGTTCAGTGAGCCACTCTAGCAACTTAATCGAACCCAGGGAAGGGGTCGTCGGAACCCCCATCTATAGCCAGTCAGAAGCACAGGGGACACCCTGGACTTGTGACTGGTGTCTGAAGTGGGCGGCCGGGGGAGGGTAGTCTTGTGGGACTGAGTCCTTAACCCGTGGGATCTGATGCTCTCTCCAGGTAGAAAGTGTCAAAAGTGAGTTGAATCGTAGGACACCCAGCTGGTGTCAGAGAATTGCTTGGTGGGGGAAAAAAATCCCCACAGTGGAATTGGGGTCAGACTCGATAGTGCCTCACCCGAGCTCGCTCACGGCCCTGCCTTCCGGCTTGGGCTTGTTCGTGTCCATGCTGTCCTGGTAGGAAGGACAACTCTCCTTCCTCCTGGAGATCTGGAGGAATCTATGAAGCACTCCAGATTGCTCATTGTCTACATTCTGATTTGGCAATTGAATCAGTAGTTGCCTCTTAGGGACACATCATATCTCCCAGAGAATGTGGGAAAAGAGACCACTCACGGAAAGGGTGCTAAAGGAATAGGGAATAAAGGGACTATCCCCTCTCAATGTCTAGGACGGTCCACTCTCAACGTCTAGGACCATCCACTCTCAACGTCTAGGGCCGTCCACTCTCAACGTCTAGGACCGTCCACTCTCAACGTCTAGGACCGTCCACTCTCAATGTCTAGGACTGTCCCCTCTCAATGGCTAGCCTCATGCTTTAGCTTTGGAGCCTTGAATATTGGAGACCCTCAAAAATGTTGGCTAGTGGACTTCCTAAGGCAGGCTTCCATCATGGCAGCCTGGAAGTCGTCCTTACCCTCAATCTTTGACCACTTACCCCGCTGTTGGACTTGGCCTTGGAAACCTTCCCCTTAGCGTGGTCTTCACCAGCTGCCTAGACCCTCAGCCTGGGTGCCTCCAGAATGAAGAGTACCAGCTTCCTTTACTATTAGAATCTGTTTCCTATTTCTTTGATTTTTCCCTTCCCATCCCCATTCTCCAGACTGAAAACATGGATTCTCCATGGATGGAGTAGACAGTGGTTTTCCAAAAGGAATGGATTCTGGAATGAACCACACCGGGTTTAGGAACCCAGTTTGGTCATTTATTAGCCACGTCCCGTTGGTCAATTTACAATACTTCATTGAGCCTTGGCTGCAAAACGGAAGTAGCCACCCCTGCCTTTGGAGTTGCTATTCAGGGTTAGAGATGATGTACAGAAAATGGCGGCAGGCCTGGAGCAGGGCAGGACCCAATAGTGGAAGCTGTTATATTCATCATCCCCCTGAGAGCCCTCCCAGCCTTCTGCTCCCCAGCCCCTCACCCACAAGCAGCTCCCTCTGTCCCACCTCAGAAGAGGGGCTCAGCGGGCCACCCCGCCCCCTGCACTGTCTCGCTTCCCCAGGGGGCTCCCTCTGCCGCTTCCTGGACTCCTGCTGCGGCCTCAGAGAGCCACAGGCCTGCATCACGAGTCCATCCGTGGTAGTTGAGGCATGAAGCCAAGTAATAATAAGAAACAACCGTGACGTGCCCCCCCGAGCACCCCACAAAGAAATAGGATGTTTGCAAAGGAAAACCAACACAGCCCCATCTCTGCTAATTAGATCTCATCAGCACTTCAACAAGGCCACTTATTTTGTTTGGTGTGAGTGGATTTTTTTTTTCTTGTTTTCCTTAAAACACAGGAAGAAAAAAGCGAACTCCACAATTTTCTGCGGTCTCACTGGGTTGGCAGGAAGTGGGGTGTCAGCTCTCTCAGGCTCGGTGAATCCCAGGAGACTAGACTGAGTGTAGAGGTGGAGAGAAGAAACGGTGGATCTCTGAGACGCTCAGCGAGCATGTTGAGCACCTATCATGTGCCATGCATGCCTCGAAGGGCTGGTGACACACATGTGAGCATGACCTGTCAGCACGTGCTCAGAGTTAGTGAGGAACCCTAACACTCAAACAGAACTGGGTTCTGGTGCATGCGGCCGGTGTGTGGAGATGAGCGGGGTACCAACGAAACTTAGAGGAGTGACAGGGAACCCATCCAGGACTAAGTGGCGAGGAAGCCCTGCTGGGGGAGGTGATGCTGGGCTGATTCAGGAAAGGAGATGGGAAATCCAGAACAGGAGCTATGAGTCACTCTTACGACTTCTGCCTCCTCCTCCACCCCTTAGCTGACGGCCCCACCTGCCTTCTCAAAGAGACGAGAACCCCCTCAGTTCCAGACGTTCCACTCCCATTTCATGTGGTCAAGACCAGGCCCACCACCCAAGCCTGGATCCCGCCCCACTCACCTGCTCAGGTGCCCCCTCTCATCTGTACCCACCTCCTTTCTCTCTCTGCTGGATCCTTCCCATCAGGTGCACCTGCTAAGTCCTCGCATCTTAGCAACTTCTCTTGACTGCTCCGGCCCCTTCCCTCTGTCTTTCCTTCATGCCAAGCCTTCTGGAAGGAGCCACCTCCATTTGCCCACATCCCTCACTGCCCGACCTCCATCACCCCTGCCCCTACCCCTCGAAGCTTCCTGGTCAAGGTTGCCTGCGATTTTGTGTTGCTAAATCCAATGGACCCTTTAATGGTCTTGCCCACTTGCCCATAGCTGACCTTGCCCAATGGTGACCTCTCCCTTCTTCTTGGTTTCCGGGAACACCACGGTCCCCTGGGATTCTCCCTGCCCCTCTCACTCTCCTTCCTAGGCCCATTTGGGGACCTCCTGTTCTTGTGGTGGTCCACAAAATGTGAGTGTTAGCCAGTGTTCCCCTCCCCTACCTCCACCCCCATGGCTTCAGTTGCTGTCTCTGTGCCCCTGGTGCCCTCACCCCCAGCTCCTGCCCAGTGTCTGTGGGGAGCCCCAGCCCACCTGGACATCTCCATTTGCGTGTCTCCTCTTAGCACGGCCCTCGAACTGAGCCCCCAGGATTGCTATACCCGCATGCCTGCTGTGCCGGGGAGAGACCCAGCTGTCACCGGGTGGCTTACGCCTGGTGCCATCCCTTCTCCCTCCCTTCCCCGCCCTCCTTTTGAATAGCTCTGAGTCCTGCCCATTCTCCTGGACTTTCTCAGCAGTCCCCTGGCTGTCCCGGCCTTCAGTCCCAGGACTCAGAAGGGTGAGGTAGGAATCCCAAAGCAACTGCTTGTTCCTTCAGGCCCACTGCCCGCTGGGCTCTTGGGATGTTATGTGCTGTGTGCTGTTGTGACGCTGTTTGTCAGGGGCTGGGGCAAGCTGGGGGTCACAAGTGCCAGTCCCTTTCCCATGCCCACGTGTGCTGTGTCCTCTTGGGAGGATGTGAAGGATGTGGCTAAGGTGGAGGGGGTTGGCTCCGACAGGGTGTTTGTCTCTGAGTTGACTTTTCCACCCTCCCGGGAGTGCAGGCCATCGGCCACCAGGCGGGCTTGCCGGCCGGCTGAATGGGGCTCTGTTCCTGAGAAACGGCCTGGGGCAGCTCGAGAGAGAGCGCGTGTGAGCACGTTGTTTCCACGGACCCCCACCTGGAAACCGCTCCCGGCCTCGCCCTGGAAATAAACACTCCGTGGCCAGGGAGGCTGACGTGTTGGCGCCCGTGGCTGGGAGCTGGCCCGGGCGGGCACTCCCTACGTGTGGCCGTCTCTGGGGATACCTGCTGCCCATTTGGTCCTGGGTTCTGAGACGGCCATTGTCCTCCTGCTGAGTGACGTTGTTGGTAGTTCTGCACCTCCCTCCTTGTCCCCATCCTCTCGTTGACTCCTCTTTCCCAGGGCTCCTGTTGAGAGGAGGCACACTGTGACCACTCCAGGAAGTGGCCCAGGTGAGGGACATCCTCAGAGGATCCCGGCTGTGCCAGGGCCTGTGGTAGTAGGAGCCAGACCAACCTGGGTTGGGATCTCGGCTCTGTCATTCATAAGCTGTGTGACCTCTGGCAACTTTCTTAGCCTCTCTGAGACTTGATTTCTTCTTCTTTAAAGTGGGGCTAATAATACTTCTCTGATAGGGTAGTCTTAAGGAGTAGGGATGATGAGACAGTATTTGAAAAGTACCTAGCACAGAACGGTTAAACAAGTGGCTGCTGCCCCGTTTTTAGATTCTGGGTTGACGGGGGGAGAAGCGGGGACCGAGCGCTCAGGTGCTCTGAGAAGGCCGTCCTGCTATTGGGGGAGGAAGTGGTGTCTGCCCTCCCGATGCTCAGGCCTTCCAGCCCTGGCTGCCCTCCTAACGGTGGGGTGAGGATGTGGGCCTGTGGGCCTTCTCAGTCCCCAGGAACACAGAGGGACTCTCGAGGGACGGGCAGGGCTCTGAGCTCCAGGCTCAGCACTGTCCCTGCCTTGTTCATGTGACCTCGGGGTGAACCACTCGACGTCTGGGCCTCAGTTTTCCAAACCTGCCTATATAAGTCAGAGTTCCCCAGGGAGACAGAACCAACAGGTTATATATAGATACACAGGCAGAGATTTATATAAGGCATTGGCTCGTGTGAGCACGGGGGCTGAGGGCTCCCACGATCTGTCGTCTGCAAGCGGGAGGCCCGGGAGAGCCAGTGCTGGAGTTCCCGTCCGATCCTGAAGGCCTGCGAACCAGGGGATGCCGTGTGCAAGGCCCAATCCGAGTCTGAAGGCCGGAGAACCACCAAAGCGTCGACGTCCGAGGGCAGAAGATGGCCATCCCAGCTCAACAGAGCACATTCGTCCTTCCTTCGCCTTTTTGTTCCATTTGAACAGATTGGATGGTGCCCACCCATATCGGGGAGGGCCATCTGCTTTACTCAGTTCACCAATTCAAATGCTAGTCTCGTCTAGAAACACCCTCGCAGACACGCCCAGAAATAGCGTTCTGCCAGCTCTCTGGGCATCCTTGGCCCGGTCCTGTTGACCCGTAAAACTGACCATCATGCTGCCCAGCCCGCCTCCTACCTGATGAATTTCCCGTGGGTGCCACAACAAAGCACCACAAACTGGGTGTCTGGAAACACACTTGGGAGGTCAGAAGTGCAAAACGAAGGTCGCTTCTGGAGGCCCTGAGGCAGAATCCGCCCCACCCCTCTCTCCCAGCTTCAGGTGGTGCTGGCAATCCTTGGTGCTCCTTGGCTTGTGGACGCATGGCTTCGGTCTCTGCCTCCGTGGTCACAAGGCCTTCGTCCCTGTGTCTCTGTGTCTCTCATCACCTTCTCTCTGTGCCTGTCTCCGTGTCCACATTTCCCTCCTCTTAGAAGGATGCCATCGTTGGATTAGGGCCCAACCGAATCCAGTATGACCTCATCTTCACTTGATTACAAATGCAACAATCCTATTTCCAAATAAGGTCGCATTCTAAGGTTCCGAGGGGATGAGAATTTGGGGGAACACTGTTTAACCCAGCACACCCCCTCAAGGGACCAACGCGGTCAAACTCGGCTCATGACTAAGGGAACAGGGTCTGAAGGCCTGGAGGCCCCTCTTGTGTGGGTTACCGTGTGCAGGGGTCTGCCCCCTAGACCCTGGCTCCTGTCCTCCGGGGGACCCCGCCTGGCTTGGACAGAGACTGGAATGCAAGGGAGTGAATGGCCCCGGATTAGTCGGTCTGAGCAGTTCCAAGGACGGGAGAAGGATAGCAGGGTAGGGGAGTGGAGGTGGGACCGGCCGGGCGCTGGGGGGAGGGGGTCTGTTTGTTTTGACGACAATAAATGCCTCTTGATGGGCTGTGGTTTGCACAGGGACTCGGTGCCAGATCGAGTTGACTGCATTGATTGGATGGCCACAAAGCCCTGTCACGGAGCCGGAGAGGAGCTGGCAGGAGCTGCCTGATGGCCTGTCCCCAGTCCGTCCCCAGGCATCCTCGGAGTGACTTGGGGAGTTGGGGGCCGAGTGTCCAGGGCGGTGGGGCTCTGCCCTGGAGGGGCCCCGGAGGGGACAGCTCTGACCCTGGGACCAGGCCTTCGGCCTCCGCACAGCCCTCCCTCCCCGACGGCAGGCAGCAGCCAGAGGCCCGTTGGGAAGGCGGCCCAGTTTTAATGAACAAATTACTGTCCTTGTTAACAGCACAAACAGGGCTTTGGGGATGACGGGAGCCAGGGTTTGGGAAACAGCCACTAATTTAATGAGGAGGATGAATTCCAGATGTGGCCTCTGGCCCAGCAGACAGCTGCCCTCCTTGGGCTCCTGGGGAGAAACCCAGGGCTCCTGGGTGGGATCGAGGATGAGTTGGGGGCACAGATGGCACAAGGGGGGCCGGGCTGCCCAAGGCTCAGGCCATGGGGGACCAGCGGCCCCCCTTTTCTAGCACGAGGACCCCTCTTCCAAAGAAACTCGGGGATCTGCATGTGCTCGTGGTTGTTCATTTAGCAACCGCTCTTTGAGAAAACAAGCGGTGACGAAGTGCTGCCGTGAATTCAATCTCGCTTTTAAATGGATTTTTATCTGATTAATCACAACAGCAGCCACGCACTTTGGACAAATGGTGTGTGAGATGTATTGATTCTGCCAGGAGACAGGGTTTGGGGCGCACGTGCACTGGAGAACCCCCTGTAAGAGCTCAGGGCCCTCGGCCCCCGTGCTGGAGACCACTCGCGTGGCTCTCTGGATCCCAGGAGCAGGCTGGGCTCCTCAGGCACTGAGAAGGAGCCTCTCATTTTATCCTGAGTCCCAGGAAGGAGAGGATGGCTCAGGGTGGAGGAAGGCGTTTTGAGCTACGCTTGAAGTAAGACGAAAAAGAAAGTGGATATATGTGTTTCCCTCCCTCCCGCTTCTTTCCTTCCTCCCTCCATCCCCTCCTCTGTGCCTCCCTCCTTCCACACGCATGTTTTAAGCACTGTTGGGGACACATCACTGGGACAGGCCCGTTGTGCAGGACCCAGCAATGCAAAAGGCCCATCCTTTGCCTTCCGGAAGCTCCTGGGCTTCATTTGGAAAAACAAGATAAGGAGTGGCTCCTTCAAGGTGGATGCGACATTTCCTGCTCGCTCCTTAACTAGAAAAGTCTCCTTTCAACTATCTTCTCTCTTGGGGATCTGTCTCAAATTTCACTTGACCCGAGGGTCCCACCACTTAAAAAAACCTAAAAAGAAGTGAAGCCGCTGATGCCGAATCTACTTACTTTACTGTATAAATGGAAGTGGAATGCCAGAGAGATGCCGTGACTTCCCCAAGCTCTGCAGCTCACCGGCGGTGACAGGCCCACGCCAGGCCCTGGATCTCCTCACTACCTCTGTCTGGGCCCCTCCCACCTCCCCCGGGTGGCACAGACACAGGTTTGAGGGCCACCCCTGGAGGGGTTCCACCACTCCCAGCAGGACCCTTTGAGTCCCTCATAAAGGCAGAGGCCAACCCTCCACTTCGTGCCCAGCCCTTCACACTTAACTCGCAGCTTCTTCTCTGGGAGGGTCATTTACTGGCAATTACGGGTTTGAAGTGGGTCCAGTTTAGCAAGTGGTTTCTATAAAGAGCAGAGCGGTGTCCCCAGGGAGCGAGAGCCGGGCGGGCCGAGGGGGAGCCAGGGAAGACAGGCACTATCTGTGTTATGGATTTTATCGAGTCATAACAAGGCTGGAGAATAAACAATTACAACTGGCTGATGCATGGGGCTGCCTTGGCCAGCTGGCTGTCGGGGAGGCCTGTGCTGCCCGAGCTGCGCCCCGTGGTCCGGCGCAGCTGCCATCGAGCGCTGGGTCGCCGGCTGGGCAGCCTGACCCAGGAGGGCAGGGGGTTAGGTTCTACGACTCACCCCCTTCCCCCCAACCCCAGCGAGCTGCCCCTGTGCCCCAGTGGAGCCTTTAACTCTGCATGTGCGGAGATGGCTCCCAAATAACGATGAGTAACAAATCGTGTGCAGGTTGGTGTTAACCGGCGTTGGGTCAGGGGGACCCCTGCCACCCTCCCCCGGGGAGGTGTGATGAGAAAAGTCCTAGATTCACCTCGGCCACCAGCTGCCACGTGACCTTGGAGTAGTGACCCAAGACCTCTGAGCCTCAGTGTCCTAGCATATAAAACTAGAAGGAGAATATGCAGCCTTGTGGGAATCACAAAAATTAAATAAAAGAATAAGCACAAGCCGCACCCTCCTGTGACTCTCAGGATTAGGTCGGGGGAGAGTGGAGGAAGCCTGTTGTTGGATGAGACTTGAGGACCAGGATGGAAGGCATGGCCAGTGACATCTGTGGTTCCATGAATTCGTGCCTTCTGTGTGCCAGGGACTGTGCCAGCCAGTTACATGCATAGTCCCAGAGAGTCCTTTCAGCAAAGTACGGTCCCCTGTTTTACAAAACAGGCATCACAGAAGTCCCACACTCTGCCCACAGTCAGACAGCATAAGTGGCTGGGCAGAGACCTGCTCACGGGTCTCCTGGGTCCTGAGTCCAGAAATCTTACTGCCTCGGGCTCTCACCTTCCACCCTAGTTGGCTTTCTCTCCTCTCTCAGCAGTAGGAGTGGCCGGAGGCCCGTGCCAGGCAAGGGGGTACCGGGTGACCAGGCCAGAAGAGGGTCTCCAGCCACAAGCCCCCAGTGAGATGGGAACGGGTGGAAAGTACTGGAAAATCAGGAGAGTGAGGGTTCAGGGAAGAGGAAACACGGGTGAGCTGAGGAGCAGCCCGGCTGTGGGCAGGAATGAGCACAGGTGCGATGCAGGCAAGCTGAGTCCAGGTGCACTGGGCCAGACCCCCGGGCATGGTGTGGGCATCCAGTGAAGCTAGGAGATGGTCCCTAGGGCCCACCAGGGTCCCCAGGAAGGAAGCAGTCAGGGTCCTGCACATTCCTTCCTGGCCTGGGAGTGGAGGGAGGCAAGCGGCCAGCCTCTGACGACAGGGTCATCCCCTCTCACTCCGAGCCATCTCCCTCCTTTGCTCAGACAGACGCTGCCAGGCTGTGCCGGGGAACTGTCACCAGGGACCTGTCATCGGAGGCTGTGGAGGGAGTAAGAGGGCTGAAGGGGCCACCAGATCACAGTGGTGGCGGGAGGGTCAGTGGAGGCTGGCCCCAGCCACCCTGTCCTGTGTCCCTGTCCTCATCTCCCTGTGGGGGTGGGGGAGCGGCACTGTCAGCTGTGGCCTCGCTGTGTGCTGGGGCCTGCTGGGAAGGGAGTTGGTCGTGGGCTCCTGGACCCTGCACTGAGGGAACCAGATATGCCGTCAGTCAGCGCCCTCCGTCCAAAGGCCAGGACTCTGGGGTGGAGAGGAGGAGAAGGCACAAATACACAAGACGTGCAGATATAAGCAAATACAGTGCATGGGGATAGGTGCTTTCATTCGTACCGGGACCTCACTTCATATTCCCACCAACCCATTTTACAGATGAGGAAACTGAGGTTTACAGGCCGGGTGTGGAACTCCACTGGACGTTCGTGCCACACCATGCCACCTCTCCAGGCCACCCAGCTAGGTAGAGTCGAGTGGGGGTGGGACCCAGACGTGCTGAGCCCTGTCCTGATTGCTGGTCACGACACCAGGCTGCCTTCTCTCATGGAGGCCCCATCGCCTCCACAGCCACACTGTGGGTCCCTGCTTGGCTTCCCCGGCGCTCCTGATTGCCCAGTGGTTCCATTCCGAAGCTGCCCAGGACCCCATCTTGCAGCCTTCTGCTGCCTCCAGTCAGGCACCTGACCTCTGCGTCTGTGCCAGAACAGGCCAAGTTCATTGGGACAGATGGGGCCAGTGGGCAAGCCTGCCCAGAACATGTAGCTGGGGGACCTCCAACTCAGTGGGCTCCCTGCATTCCCCACAAAGGCTGGGACCCCTGACTTCTGCAATACCATGTCTGAAGGGCTTCCTGGTCTGTTGCCTGGGCCGTGTCTGTCACGCCCCTGGGCTGAGCAGCAGGGAGCCTGACAGGGGAGGGCCAGTTCCCCAGCTCCCAGGCCTTTCACCGCCTCCTGGCCGCCTCTGTGCATTCCTCAGAGGACGGTGCCCCCACCAGGCCCTTCTCCAAATTGCCCCTGTTCCCCCCGCAGCTCCCTGCACCCCAGCTTCCTGCCTGTCCCTCGGGCCTTGCTGAGCAGCTGGGGCCATCTGGGGCTGCCCTGGGCCAGTGACCCCACACTTCGTTAGGATGCAGCTTGTGACACTGGCCATTCTGCTGACCCTCCGGAGGCTGCCCTGGCAGTGTCCCTGTGGCAGACTGCGGCTGGGGCCCAGTCACACGCAGAGCTGAGAGCCACACGTGTGGTTGCTAATGCAGAATGGGGGCTCCATGCAGCCAGGGAGGCCCCTCCTTTCCGAGCCTGCCCCGCGCTCCTGGGAGCTTTGCGGTGGTACTGATGCTGTGCCCTTGTGTCCCCTGGGCCCCCCTGCCGTCAGGAGCCCGGGACATGAGAATCACACAGCCAACAGCGTTAATACACCCCCCGGCCCCTGCACCCACCACCCACCAACACTCATGCTCGCATTTGTGTCTGTCACACACGCAAGGGCCTCTCTCTCTCCCTCTCTCTCCCTCCCCACCCCCAAGTGCCCCTTCCTTCCTTTTGACCCCCAGCGGCTTCCCCAAATGTTGACCTCACCCTGCCTTCTGTCCCCTCGCAGATGCAGGCAGGTCCTACCCCGTGCCTCTGGCACCTTCCTCACTCATGCCCTTCTCCCTCCCGGCCACATTTCAGGCACTGCTCTAGGAGGCAAATATCTCTGTTCTCGTGGCATTTACATTCTGGTTGGGGAGATAACCAACAGAATAGATAAGTAGAATTTATGTATGTAAGATCCTGATAAGTGCTGCGGGCGGGGGAGTGGGAACACAGCAGAAGGAAGAGCTGGCCTGTTGGGTGTGCGTTCGTGCGTCTGCGCACACGTGTGTGTGCATATGCGTGTGCACGAGTGTGTGGCTGCCTCGAGGTGTCTGATCTGGGACAGCCTGACAATATGCAACTCAGGCCCTCGGTGCCCCGTGGGGAAGACATCACTCCAGCCCCAGAGGTTGGAGGTCGGGGGGTTGTCCAGTGTTTGACCTCTCCCTGGAGGCCACGAATCCCCCAGCGCTGCCTCTGTGTCCCCCCACATTCTGCCTCAGAGACCAGCAGGGTGGCCAGTCCACAGCTGGACTCCAGAAGTCGGGGCCTTTGGCCATGACTAGGTTTGGAGAATGGTTTTTGAGATGGAAATAATATTGGGCGGACCTGGATTGGAATCCCAAACTTACTCATTAACATAAGTTACGGGGCAGTTTTCTTAGACGCTAAGCCTCTGTTCTTCCTCCTGTTAAGTGGGGATGCTGAAACCAACTTTGTGAATTCCCTGTGGAGATTAAAGGAGAAAATTCAAAGTGTCCAGCACAGAACCGGCCACATGGTCGGTACTCCAAGAATGAAGAACACCGAGATCTGGCGGGGTGGGTAAGTGCGGGGACGGGGACAGAGTAAGAACAGGGCTGAGGATCCAGGGCCCATGCCACGCCCAGACTGTGCGCCCCTGCGCCCTGCTTCCCTCAGGAGGGAAGGAGAAAAGGCGGGGTTGGAAACCTGCCCTCATCACAAGCCCAGGCCCCCATGCTATCTAATAGCCACTTCCAGCCGGTGTCTCTTGGAAGCCTTCTGCCTAATCTAGTTAAGGCCTCCATGATCCGATTACTCCGTGTAAGAAACCCCAAATCTGATCAAAGGCATCATGTGGGTGGCACGGGCTGGGGGAGCACAGCAGAGAAGGGGTTCAACTTTGGGTGCCATCTGCTCCTCCCCGAGGCTTCTGGCTCTTCTAAGCTGGGTGTCCTGGCTGTGGCAGGCAGGGCAGGTGCCCGGCTGCAGAGTCCTATGCCACCACTGTCTTCCCCCAGTGCCTCAGAAGGCAGATGCTGTCCCTTAGGCTCTGAACATGTGCCAGTAACTTGAAGAACAGGGGTGTTTGGGCCTCTGTCCTGCTTGGACTCTCAGGAGCAGCTCTGTATGCAGGGCTGGTGGAGGGACCCCCCCAGAACCCCACTTCTGCAGGAAGCATTTGTCCAGGTGACACAGACATGAGCCTGGGCAGAGGATGGGATGGAGGCCACCAGCCTGTGGAGGGAAGACCTGGAGCAGGACCCCTATTGTGCCCCCTGGGGAAGGTGGCCGCTGAGGGAGGGATATGAATGGGGCCAGGTGGGAGAGGGGAAGGGTTGTTCTGGGCGCTGAGCTTGGGAAATCCCCTCCTCCCTGAGCGTCTGGCTAACCAGACCGCCAGACATACAACGAGCAGGCTGGACCAGCTGAGCTCTGGGCGCTCCTCCCACACCACCCTTGTGTGACCTTGTGAATCCCCGGTTCTAAGGACACCCCCACCCTGTGTGCTGCAAACGCAGCGCTGCTGGGGTGAGCTGAGTTTTTGAACACCCTGAAGTATGCGTGAGAGAAGCCCGTGTGGATGAATCATGAATCTGTGACCCTTTATTCTGTGCCTTCCCCAAAGCTCTTGGTGTAGACCCTCCATCGATATTCGTCACTGTCATTGCAAAGAGGAGGTGCCTGCTGGACCAGTCTTCCCTTCTTACCTGTGCATCCTTTGCCAGCCTCTCTCCGTCCCTGCCCTCTCCGCCCTCTTCCCGCCCTGGGCTCGGCTCCACATGATGGCTCCTAGCGTGCCCCAGTTAGACTCTAGACAGCCACATTTCTGGAAACGAGCTAACCAGGCAGGGAGCTGGCCAGGACAGATGGCTGCAGGCACTGACGGAGGCACGGGGAGGAGGTCATCGCATCCTCCATGTGGCTGGCCTGCTTAAAAAATAAAAAAGGCAGACTCTTTCCCTCCCAGAGCGCCTCTTTGGCTGGGTTCCAACTCCATTTTGATCATTATTATTTTTATTATCTCAGTAAAATCTGCTCTTACACATTCTAATCACACAGGTATAATCCTGCTGGCAGGTACAGGGCAGCAACGTGTAGCCAGCCTCTAATTTCCGCGTGATGGGGGCAGAGTGGCCTTGATCATTCCTAGTGGTAGATGGTGCCAGGCTCACTGAGGCTTGGCAGTGGATGTCAGGATATGATACTTTTTTCTGGCTGTGGATTTACCTTCCTTTTTTTGTGTCGAGGGGGCTGTTGGCGGGATGAGTTGCAATTCCCTGGATGCATCCTTGTTGATAGATCAAAGCAGGCGCCTAGAATCGTCATCAGGTTTTTAAGTTGAAAGGGACCATGGACATCAGCTCCTCTCACAGGTGAGAACCTCAGGCTGGGCGCGTTGGTAGCACCCTCACTGTGTCCCTAGAGAGGCGAAATGTGCTGTGGGCAGCCTTTGATCCCTGATTGAACGTCAGCTGCCTTATCCCAGCCCTTCTTGATACTTTTCACCCGTAAGGTTTCCTGGCAGCTTCGTGATCGCTGCCCCTGGTGTCCTCCGCATCTCACAGATGAGCAGTCTCAGCTACGTGGAGAGCTGGAGGGGGACCCAGGTGTCTCAGCGTCCAGTGTGCTTTTCTCCGTGCCGTGTTCTAGCTTGTGCACCTGGCATCTCCAGGTGGCTAGGGTACCAGGAAAGATACAGGACACCTAGGTAAATTCAAATTTCAGATAAACGAGGACTCATCTTTTAGTGTAAATATGTCCCAAATATTGTTTATATGTGCTGCATTTTCTGCAGCACAGTCCCTTAGACTGTTGCAGACCCCAACTCAAACAGTTGAGGGGCTGAAAGGAAATTCACGTTTAACTGAGTGTCCTGTGTTTTGCTAAATCTGGCATCCCCATCATGGGACTCAGTAGGCTTCCGTGCTGGTGAACTAGGGAGCAGAGACAGCTCAGGGTGACCAGAAGCCCTGGATGTGCCTCAACCATCATTTGTCACCTGTGGTCTCCTCTGACCTCAGTGGACCCCGTCCTGCCCTCTGGATGTGACCCTGGAGCAGGAACATCAAGAACCAGCTGCCGCCTGGCAAGGAAGCGCCGAGCAAGGTGGTCATGCCAAGGACGGGCAAAGTTGGCCGGGCCATGAGATTCAGAGCCTCTGATTCATATTTTCTCCGGGTTTGGACTATTGAAAATCCTAAGTCCATCAGACCGGGATCCAAAGGAGCAGAGTGAGCCATTCCCTGCCATGGATGGTGCTGGGTTTTGGCACGTGTTCTCAGGGATGGGCAAGGCCAGCTTCCAGTCCTTGGCGTGTTTCTTGTGGGACCCTCAGGCACTGGAGCATCACCCCGACAGGGGAAGCGAGTGCCTGGGAATGCACTCACCAGGCCATGTCAGTTCTCCCGGGTTCCTGGTACCTAGTGCATCAGCTCACGCTTGGATTCCGGTAACAGCCTCCTAAACAACCCCACTGATCCGACCTCTCCTCGCCATCCATCCTGCAGACAGCTGTCTGATTCTTGCTAAATGACCTCTTTCATCAAACGCCTTCCCCTTCTCAAAGGACCCCACTGGCTCCCTGTTTCCTATTGAGCCAAGGCTTCGATTGCCCTCAGCTTTTAAGAGTCTGTAATCGGCTGCATCCTTTCTGTCCGCTTGGCTTCCCCCAGGCCCTCTGGCCATTGCAAAGAGGCCCCATTCTGGAGAGAAATGGACACATTTGCAGATACTCCTGGCCAGCAACTGCCTACTCTCTCTCTCTCTCAGGCTCTTCCCCTTACAGTCTTTTCTCAGTTCACCTGATTACGGCAAGGACAAGGGTGTAATTAGGTGCTAATGGCACTTAGCACCTCTGTGACACCTGCAAATCGCAGTGGCTCTGTGAAACTGTTCAGAATAAACTAGTTGCTCTGCCTTGCTGGCTGGGGATGGGGTTCCGTTATTGCCCAAACACATGCACTTTTGTCCACTTTGCCCGATCCTGTACCCCAAGTGGGGTCCCAGTCTCCAGTGACCAGATGGAATTGTTTCTGCTTCAGGGCCGCCGATGCTGGCACAGGAGCAGCGTCATGAACGGAGTGAGCACTGAGGGCTTCTCCACGACTTCCCGCTTCCTCCTCACCCAGCGCTGTGTGGCAGGTGGCAGTGGCCCCACTTTGCAGATTAGGAAACTGAGGCTTGAGGATAAGTGACTTGCTGGAGATTCACACTACTGGTAATCCTGGTGGAGCAGGACTCAGAGCCACATCTGGCTGCGTAGCCGTGTTCCTCGTCCCATGTTCTTCCTCCTGTTTTGCTGGTCTCTGTTCTCCAGCTCTGCAAATCTGAGCCACACCGCAAGGCCCAGTTCTCCCGGGGGACCTCCCTCACTCCCATTCTATTTCCCTAAATGCTTTGAGCACCTACAACCCTACTCCTCGAAAGAGACCCAAAGAGGTGCTGGCTTATCCTTCAGGGTTGTGTGTGTGTGTGTGTGTGTGCACGTGCATGCACGCGCACGTGCATTCATGTGCACTGATCTCTCCCAGCTGGAGTGTGAGTCATTGTGTCCTGGAACTACACCATCACACTGCAGAGCAGCTGGCTTGGCGGGGGCATACAGCAGGCGCTTAATAACCAGTCCTAGACAGACTGAGTGAGCGAGCGGTTGCAATGCCTGCAGCTTTCCTTTCTTGCCTAAATAGATTGGTTAATAGCCTCGAACATCTCCACCTGGGGAGGTCGTGCGTAGTATCGCGGTAAGGAAGCGACTCTGGCTTCGGTTACTCTGGGTTCTTGTCCCTGCCCTGCCACTCAGTAGCTGGGAGACCTTGGACTTCTCGGCGCTGCAGGTTCCCCATCTGTAAAATGGACCCCCAGAGGAGGGCCCCTCTCTGAGGCTGTTGTGGGAGGAAGGCAGGTTCATGTGTGAATAGTACCCACAGCGGGTGGGGAAGTGCTCCTTGCTACTAGCTTTGGATGTGTTTGGGAGTGTGCCCTGGAATGGTGCTGCCCTGGCCCTTGGGGACTCTGAGGAGCACTGTGACATCCCCCCTCCCTTCTCAGATGTTAATTGCAAGATAATCCAGCCTAGAGCAAGAGTTGTCAGCCTCAGCACCGTGGCTCTCTGGGCCGGGTCGTTCTGTGCTGTGGGGGGCTGTCCTGTGCACTGTACCAGCTTTAGCAGCATCCTGGCCTCTACTCACTAGATGCCAATTATGACAACCCAGAATGTCTCCAGACTTTGCCAAATGTCCCCTGGGGGCAGAGTCACTCCTGAGTGAGAACCACTGGCCTAGAGCATTGGTTCTTCAAGTTGAGTGCCTTAGAATGCCCTGGAGGGCTTGCGAAAACGCAAACGGCTCAGCCTTGCTCCCAGAGTTTCTGATTCCCCATAATCTGCATCACTAACAAGTTCCCCGGTATGGCAGCTGCTGTTCCGGGGAGCCCACTTTGAGAACCCGTGGGCGAGCGTAATCTGAACCTGGTCAGGCTTTAGCGAGGGTGTGGTCAGCAGCTAAGCGATGCTGAGAAGAGAGAGGACAGGAGAGGAGTTTCGTGGAGAGGTGCCTCCTGTGGGTGTGAAGAATTACAAACCGATTTGAAGATTTACAGAAAAAAAAAAACGAGGATGAAAACAATGGACTCAAAAGCAGTGGGAAGACTTTGAAAGGAGAGCAGCTGGATGCACAGGAAAAGAGAAGCTAATTCAGGGAAATTCTGTGAGCAAGATCCAGGAAGACCGGCTGAGGGTTTGATGGGCGTAAGGAGGGCTGTTTGCCCAGGTGCTGAGGCTTAGAAAGCTTGGACCCAGATGAAAGGCTCGTTTCCCGAAGGGCCAGAAGAGCCTGGAGAGACGGCGACGCTCGGCTCTGAATGGGAGGAGCGGTTCCAGAAGTGGTTGTGGAGCCCTGTCTCATCTGTGGGTGAGCCGTGCCGGGATGCCATGCATCGCTGCGGGAATGTCAGCGATGATGCGCACAGACAGTCCCAAGTCTTCCCACGGCCAAGGGGACGTTGCTGGAGCCTCTGCTGCTAAGACGAGTGGTGGTGCCACGGCAACCCAGGGAGAGAGGGGCAAGAAGAGGGCACCCTCGGGGGTCGCAGCTCAAAGCAACTTAGCAGCTGCGGCTAGGCTGGCAAGAGGGTCACCCGTCCAGGTTGAGCCTTGGCCTGTCTGTGGGCACAGGCGGCTCCTGGCTCCACCTCTGTCCCGTGGCTTGTGGACACACACCGTGGTGGGCGTTTGGCAGGCGAGGAGTAGGTTGAGCTAGGCTTGCTCAAGGGACCTAGCCCAGTGACCCCAGACTCCAGAGCCTCGAGGTGGAATTCCAAGGGTGTGGAATTTGAGTCAGGGTCTGGGCCCAGGCTCCTCCGTTTGTAGCTGGGTGGATAATCTTGAGCGGGGTCACTTAGTAGGAAATCTCTACCATGTGTGGCATCTATAGCCAGGCTCTATACTGAGCCCCTTCCGTGTGATATTTTATCCTATTCTCACATCAGAGCTGCAGGAGGCATCGTCTTCCCCCTTGGACAGATGAAGAAACCGAGGGTGCAGCTAGGAAGCGGCAGAGCAAGAATTCCATCCAGATCTGACTCTAAAGAACATGTTAGACTTATTTTTCCATCTCTAAACTGAAGTTCATACTTCCACCTCATTCCTTCATAGAGCTGTCATGAGAATCAGCTGGGATAAAATATATGAAAGGCATTCTAGTGCCAGAAGTTATTATAATCATGACAGTTAAACTTCTGAACCCTCAGATTTTAAGAGCCAGGCATGCACAGCCTCCAAACATCAGGGGAGGCGGTTCAGGAAACCCTGTTGGTCGACCAGGGGTCTGGTGTTGGGGACTCAAGGTGGGGCAGCCCCCCAAACAGGTACCTGCCCCCACCCCCATGCAGTCTGCTGAAGCATCAGAAATTAAATTTCACGGCAGGGTGCACAGATATACCAACTGGAGCTCCATGTGTTTATGGCTCGAGGAGGAGCTAAGATTTGATTAAGAAGACCGCTATTAATTTATGGCAAGTAGACGCTCGCTAAGGGAGAGGCTGCTTTTAATTAATGGCCAGAAGGAATTTACGCTCTTGGTCTCAGTGAGGGGGAGAGAGGGTGGAAGGAGGGGGCAGCTGAGCAAATCGAGTCATGTGGATGGATTGATCCAGCCACACACACACCTTCCTTTTGAAGGGAATATAAATAAATAAAGGGCAGTAGGAAGAAGAGAGACATTCCGGTTCAGGAGACTGGCAGGCAGGCTGGGAGAGCCAGCCGGCAGGAGAGGGGCAGGAGGAGGGGAGGGACGGGTGAGAAGAGCGCTAACAATTTATCGGGTGCTTACTCCACGCCAGGCACTAGGCTAAATCCTTTGTGTGGATCACCTGGGAACAGCCCCATAAGCAGGTAGGAAATCATCTTTGGAAGAGTAATACAAGCGAGCAATAGGACATGCAAACATTTCAAAAGGGTATCCAGTGACTGATGAGTCCCGTCCCCACCCTTCAGCCACTGACCTTAACTTCCCGCTGAAGATCCAACCATCCATTTGCTGTACTTTTCTGGTGACATCCAGTGTGTGTACCAGCCTGTATGGATGCGTGCAGTGTATGCTTTTAATGTGGATGGTATCATTCTGCACAGTATTTCCAGTCTTATCCTTATTTTAGAGACAAGGAAATTGGGGCTCAGAGGAGTCTAGTAACTTTCCTAGGGTCACACAGCTCCTAAGGGGAGGAGCCCCATTTCCAAAGCCCAGTGCATGGCTCCTGAGCCCCTTCTCATCACTACGGTCCTCTGTCGGCTCACACTGAGCGCTGCGTTCAGGGCGTGCAGACGGGGGCTCCCCTTGAAGTATAGGGGACAGCTAGGCCTGGTGGAGGTGGGAGATGGTGAGGACAGGAACACCACAGGTTTTGGCCAGCACATCCCTACCTGACTCATTGGTGATCTGGGATTTTTTTGCCCAGAGCCTGCTCTGATCAGTGTCTAGGATTCCCAGCCACCCTCCCCCATCCCAAGCTTCTAACACACACATTTCAAGATGCAGAAGGAACCCGAGAGGGCACTGCTCCTCAGAGCGTGGTCCATAGACCAGCAGCATCAGTAGCATCCTACTCTTGACCAGCTGAATCAGAGTATTTGGGGGTGGGCCCAGGAAGGCGTATTTTAGCACTCACCCCCTGGTCATTCCTGTTCACATGAATTTGAGAAGTATGCATCACACATTTTACAGAGAGTGAAACTGAGGCCCAGAGGAGCCCCTGAATTGTCCAAGGGCACACAGCTTGTTTACGATGGTTGGGGGGTGGACAGCTGGCCTTGGACAGGCCCTTTTCAGTGCATCACCCTACACCCTGGCCCCACAGCAGGAAGTGCCTGGCATGGGGGAAGGAAGATGCGATCTAAGTCTAGTTCAAATCCTGGGGTGTCGGCAGGGGCACGGAAGCCCCTGAGGCAGGGGAGTCAGAGGGGGAGAAGCACCCCTAGAAGGTCAGAGCAGGGAGACCACATTAGTGTATGGGGTCCGACCCTGAGTTTACAGTCAAGGAAACTGAGGCTTAGAGGGGCACATGCTGCCCAAGCTCACTCTGCAGGTCAGCGGCAGAGCCAGGAGCAAAGCGCCGGCGCCCGGGGCCTTGGTCTGGAGCTCAGAGTCCTCGGCCCAGCGCCCGTGCACAGAGGATGCTCCAGGCCTCATGCAGGTCGGGGAGCAGGAGGATGCAGAGGTGGCGCAACCCCTCCCGAGCATCGGCTGTCATCCTCTTTAGGGAGAGGGGAGGGCAGGTCCTGCAGCTGGACACTCAGGTCTGCAAAATGCCACCCTCTTCTCCTGAGGACAGTCGCCTCTTTGGAAAAGATGGCACTGAGCGTGGCTACTGGGGAGGCTTCCTCCCTCCCCAGCCCTGATCAGCCCTGTCCGACCCCCCTCCCACCCACACCCTTGTCTGGGGCCTGCCAACCACCCCCACCACTCTGTCCTGGAGCTGGGAGAAGCCTGGGAGTGAGGCAGGGTCCCCATGCCCAACTGCCCAGCTCTCCAGGTTGGCCAGTGTGCGGGACACAGTGGGGAGGAAGGGGCTGGCATGCTTGGGGGGCAGCTGGACAGGGAGTCAGAGGCACCCCCCAGCCGGCAGGCACTGCTAATGAAAGCCTGGCCAGCGCTGAGGGGCTGCAGCCCTCTCCCCACAGCGGGAGACCCTCCCACTCCAAACCTCGCCCACTAATCAAGCTGTTCCAGGCGGACTCCGTGGCCACTGTCCTGTCATTAGAAGTCACAATCTGCATTTAGACGGGGACAGCTCCCCGGTGGCAGGCAGCCTGGCACTCAGCCCACCCTCCACCCTCTCACTGGTCTGCGGGAGCCTGAGCCTGAGGCCGAAAGTTGCAGGGGGAGGGTGGGCAGCGCCTGCCCTGGGTGCTCTCCTACCGGGCGCATCCACACCACCCAGGAACCCACTTGTTCGTGGGCAAGTGTGAGGGCTGGGGATCGTTGCCACAGCCAGGAGCACCACTCAGGGTGGCTCTCTAACCTTTCTTCCCAGCCTTCCACGTCTGGGGAACAGCGGCTTGTTGGGGCGGATGTTCAGAGCTCTCCATCCTCTTTGCTTTGGGAAGCTGGCTGCATCGTGGAATGTGCATGGGATGCATTACAGACATGAGGGACTGTTCCAGAAGAAGGGGGTAACTCCACCTCCAAATCAGACCCCCCAGCACTCGCCAGCAGCCCCAAATGCTCACTTGGGTGGGAGAGAAGACGGCCTGGATCCCACTGCTCTGTGTTACAAAGTCTGCATGAATCAGGGCTGGTCCTCACTTGTTCACTCATCCATTCCACGAACATGTATTAGGCGACTACTGTATGCTGAGAAGACAGCAATGGGAAAGAAACCACTGTTTACTCTCAGAGAGGATACAGTCTAAGGGAGAGGTAGGTGTTAGATTAAAATTATTTAATTACTATAGTGATTGGTCTCATAAAGCAAGTTACAGGATTCTGTAAAAATATTCAAAAGGGGATCTATGACCTAGAATATAGGATCTGGGAGGGCTTCCCAAAGGTGACATTTAAGCTGATCTCTAAAGGATGTGTAGGAGTTAGTAGACTAAGAAGTAAGGGATGAGTGTCCTCTGTGAGGAGATAGCATGTGTAAAGGTCCTGGGGCAGACAGGAGGGAGCTTGCCATGTTTGAAGGACTGAAAGGAAGCTGATAGGGAAAAGAATATCTCAGCCCTAAGGAGCTCTCAGAGCAGGGTGGGGTGGGGACAGGCCAATGAGACGTGAGCCCCACCACCACCACCACACACACACTTGCACAGAGGTGAGAGGGCAATGCTATAGAATCTTCTGGAAGGCTTCCTGGGTGGACAGCACTAGAGGTAGAAGGGCAAGGTAGGCACCAGGAGGGGAGGGAGCTCTGTCCTGGTCTGCAGGGGCCAGCTGAGTAAGAGGAGAGCGGGAATGCCCGTTGAGAGGGTGGGCACAGCCTGTCACTACACCCAGGTGCCCAGGCAGGGTCAAGGGTGAATGGTCCCGAAGGCAGAGCCAGGCCCACCCAGGGCGGTGAAGACCCTTCCCGGGAGCCCGGCCCCTCGGCTGTCACGCTCTCTTTTTCTGAATAGGAGGCTGGCGGGGCTTCTGCATTATTAATGGTGACACATAGTAAACATTTTGGTAATTGTCACAGCCACAGGCTCTGAGATGCAGCACCAGCTGTTGCCAGCCTGGATAAAAGGCCAAAAACACTCATGCCAGAACAGCACACACCCCCAAACACTCATGCCTGTGCACCCCACTCTCAGCCTGTCCTCTTTCCTCACCGAGCAGACGCTTCCCGGCTCAGCCTGAAGTGGGGTGCTCAGTAACACAGCAGGGGCTCTCCCAGCCTGACTGTCAGAGCCCCAGGTCAGGCCCTGGGTGATCAGGAGCATCGGGAGAGCCCGGGCTCCTGGCAGAACTCTGGCCAGCGCTCCTGGGCTGACGCCCCACATAGGGTGGGCTGGGAAGTCCCCCCAGATGGCCGCCTTCCCAAATAACTCAACCTCCTCACCCCACGCCCCGGCCCCGCACTCAAGAGGCAGCGGCCTGTTGGTGAGGCCCTGAGTCAGCCTGGGATAGGCCAGAAAGGGGGATTTTCCATGGGAGATGACAAGAAGGCTGGCATTCAGGGGGTTGCCTCTTTGAGTGCAAAGAGGAGGGCTGCTAATCCAGGGAGCACTGACTGGTAAACGGATGTCAGTGTGGAGGGAGGGCCGCCGTCCTTGGCTCTGTGCCTTCGCCATGGTCCCCAGTCACTGTGTGGAAGGCCTGCTGTCAGAGCAGAGCAGAGGGGGCTGGGCGCCAGGACCACAGACTGGGCTGCCCCCAGCCCAGAGCTCGGGTCACAGGAAGGTGTAGGGGTGAGTGCACAGCGCACTCTGGGAGGCCAAGAAACCAGTAAGAGCGAGAGACGCAGCTTACTGGCAGTCTGCAGGGAAATGACTGGTGGCTTGAGTCTTTCCTAAGTTTGTTGTGGGACTGACTACCTAATTTGCAAGACCAGGTGCCAAATGAATATGTGGGGCCCTTGTTTGAAAAGCAGGCAAAACAGTGCTGTTCAAGGTACTAAAACGTCAAGCTTTTTCCAATCTTCTGCATCTCTCTTCTGCTGACGTGCATGGGCCATTGTTCCCATGTACTTCACTCACAAAGCCCAGGCTCAACGACGACATTATTGAGAATTTCAAGGCAGGGACAGCAGAGTGTCCCTGCGAGGGAGGGGACAGCCCACGGGACCCTGCTCAGTGCAGTACAGGGGGCTGGGAGCCACACGTACAGGGGACGCTGACGTCTGGGAGCAGGTGTAAGAGGTTTCAGCACGGAGGGCGAACCGTGTCATCGGAGGGCAGTGGAAGAAAATGGGGCTTTGCAGTCTGGCAGAGAGAAGCGTTTAGACAGATCTGTATGCGCCAGGAGGAGGAGGAACTGGATGAGGTGGGAGTGTCAGGAAGGAGACCCCCCCCCCCGACCCCAGCCCCAGGAGCCAGGGAAGGCTCCTCTGTGAGGCTGTGCGGGCTGCCACAACAGAGCCACGGGCGGGCACTTAACAACAGACGTCTCTTGACTCACAAGCTGGACGTCCAAGGTCAAGGTGTCAGTAGGTTGACTTCTTCCGAGGCCTCTGTCCCTGACTTATAGATGGCCGTCTTCCCCCGTGTCTTCGTGTGGTCTTACCTCTGTGTCCTAATATCCTCTGTTATAAGGACACCAGTCCTATTAGAGCCACCCACATGATCTCCTTTTACTTTAATTACCTCTGCAAAGACCCTCTCTGCAAACGTGGTCACATTCTGAGGTCCCGGGGTCAGGTGTTCAACATCTATTCTAGGGGGGCGCAATTCAGCCTGTGACAGAGCAAGTGCTGTCTGAGCTCAGATCTAAAGGACGATAAAAGACAATTAGTGATGGGGAAGGGAGGACTCTTCCAGATAGAGGGACGTCATCTGAGGAGCCCTTGGTGGGGGGATGCAGGGGGCTGCCAAGAGGCTAGGGACGGGGGGGTGCTGTAGAAGATTCCAGAGAGTGATGCCTGCCGAGGTGGCAGAGCGCAGCAGGGGCCTGACTGCACAAGCCCCAGTAAGAGCTTTGGTCTCTGTTCTAAGAGCCTGGTAGGATTTGGTTTTGAAAAGATCATTTGGTGGTTGACGGTGGCAAGGAGAATGGACTGTGTATTAGTCTGGATTCTTCAGAGGAACAAAACCAATAGGAGATATATCTGCGGAACCAATAGTGTGTATACACACACACACACACAATCATGTGTTGCTTAACAATAGAGATACCTTCTAAGAAATGCATCCTTAGGTGACTTCATTATGCAAACATCGTAGAATGAACTCACACAAACCTAAATGGTGTAGCCTACTACACACCTAGGCTGTATGGTACTAATCTTATGGGACCACTGTCATATTTGCAATCCATTGTTGTTGACCAAATCGTCGTTATATGGCACCTGACTATGTATAGATAGATCATATATGTATATCCTTCTCTATATATGTAAATATTATAAGGAGTTGGCTCATGTGATTATGAAGGCTGACAGGTACCATGATCTACTGTCTGCAAGCTGGAGACCCAGGAAGGCCAATGATGTAATTCCAAATTTGTGAGTCCAAATCTGAAGGTCTCAGAGCCAGGAGAGCCTATGGAGTAAATGCCAGTCCAAGGGCAGAAGAAGGCCAGTGTCCCAGCTCAGCAGGCGAACAGGAAGAAAACGGGCAAATTTCTCTCTCCTTTGCCTTTTTGTTCCAATCAGGCCCTCTGTGGATTGGATGATGCCCACCCACATTGGGGAGGGTCATCTACTTTACTGAGTTACCAATTCAAACGCTAGTCTCATCTGGAGACGCTCTCACAGACACACCCAGAAATAATGTTTAATCTGGACACCCTGGGATGCAGTCAAGTTGACACATAAAATGGACCATCACAGGTTTGAAGGACTATAAGAGGATATGGGGAATGAGCAGGAGAGTCTCGAAGGGGGCAGGCAAGAGATGGTGACAGCATGGGCCAGAGCCACGGCAGCAGGGATGGAGAGAGATGGAAGAAGGCCAGCAAGAAGGGGCAGAATCAGTAGGACCTAGGGAGGTATTGCGATGGCTCCTGCGCTACTGACCTGGCCAGCTGGGGGTGCCACCCCCTGAGGGAGCCCAGCTGGAGAGGAAGCCTAAGATGGGCACATGGCAGGGAGGTGGGAAGAGGGGGAGAGCTTGGTTTGGGACACGGTAACTACAAGGTACCTTGGAGACACCTGGCAGAGATGAGAAGTGAAGGTCCAGGGCCTGGGCAGGCTGCGATGACCCAGGGGCAAGGCACAGAATGGAAAGGGGACCTGGCCTCACCTGGCCATGAGACAGGCCAGCATTAATGGCTGGGCAGAGGAGAGTGAGCCCACCCATACCTGCCCGACTTTCTCCAGCCTGCTCAGCTCCACATACTGTTGGCCCTAGTCCCTGGGCCTGGCCCTTTGACCTGGATGTGCCAGTGTCCCAAGTGTTCCTGGACCTTCTGCGGCCTCCAGTAGCACCCCCCACCCAGGCCTGACCCACAGAGCCTTGCCCTCACGATTCCCCACATAGTCACCCCCGACACTGGTATGCGTTTGCTGTGTGTCATTCAGTCATTAATCGCCTCAGCATTACAAGATCAGTACCACTGTGATGTGTTAGTTTCCTGTGGCTGCTGTAACAACAACAGTTTATCATCTTATAGTTTTGGAAGTCAGAAGTCCAAAATGGGTCTCATAGGCTAAAATCATACTGTCCCTAGGGCTCGAGGCCTGAGGCGGGAGTTCATTTCCTTGCCTCTCCCGTTTCTAGAGGCCGCCTGCTTTTCATCTGAAAGCGAGCACCGGCAGGCTGGTCTTTCTCACGCTTCATCGCTCTGACACTGACTCTCCTTCTGCCTCCCTATTCTACAGTTAGGGATCCTTGTAATCGCACTGGGCCCACTGGATAATCTCCCTATTTTAAAGTCAGCTGATTAGCAACCTTAATTCCATCTTTGTGATGCCACATAACGTATTCACAGGTTCTGGGGATCAGGACATGGACATCTTTGGGGGCATTATCCTGCTGACCACTATCCCTGTTTTACAAATGAGGAAGCTGAGGCATAAGAAGATCAAGGAGTTACCCGGTGCCACCCAGCTAGTAGGAGAGGAGCCAAGATTCACGCCCAGGCAGGCTGGCTGCAGAGCCGCGTAGCACTCCCTCCTTCCTGCCTCTCTCGGGGAGGGCTGGCTCCGGTACTGGTGAAAATGAGGGACGCCCTGATCTCCTGGAGGTAACTGACCCCTTGATAAGCCGTCCTGTGGGATGGGGACCACCACCCTCCAGTCTCCACACCAGCTGGGAGCCCCTCTCTTCCCCGCTAACTTACAGCTTCTTGAGGGCAGGGGCTGGGCTAGCTTTTTGCCTTTGAGACCCTGGCAGCCAGCCCAGCCTGGGATGTGGTGGGTATTTGGTGTGTGTGTGTTGGGTAAATGAACATACGGATGAGGGATCCAGGTCCTGGGACTTGAATGCCAACAGATCACATTTAAGCGTCTTCGGGATGAACTCCACTGAAGACTTTTATAGGGGTCTGAAAAGTCCTGAACCACAGCTAGCGGCACTTGTGAACGTGGTTCCTCCGCTCCTCTCCCTCCATCTCTGGCCCTGGATTCCAGCTCCAAGGAACCCTCTCAGGAGGGTTGTTCCAAAGCTCCTTGTGGTCCACACCTCCATACAGCCCCTTGTCCTGTCCCCTAAGCTGGAGCCTGTTGTAGAGGGCGTGCTCCCCGGAAGGGAGAGAATGGAGGGCGTGGTGCTCGTGCATCCTTCTGCATCCCCACCGCATGCTCTGCTATGGGAAAGGCATCAGGAGCACAGGTAGGGCTCAGACAGGGCTCGGATGGGGCCCAGGGAGGTGGGACCAGGGCCACCACTGCACTCAGAAGCCCAGGACTGCACAGAAGGCTGGAATGCTAATGGGGTGACATTAGTGGTACTCCAAGGGTGCCAGCGATAGCAGAGCGAGGTAGTTAAGGCTGAAGGGTTTGTGGCACAGGCTGTAAAAAGCCACTGTCAGTGACAGCTGGGCAAAGTCCCACCAGAGAGTGGAGAAGATCTGCAGGTGCTGGTGGCCCCGCCGGGAGGTAAGGAGGGGGGAGGGGAGGAACCTGGTCCCGGGAAGCTTGCACCCCTGAGCTGCCTGGACACTCTAGGGCATAGCAGAGCCCTCGAGTGCCAGAGCCAGAAGGGACCTTGGAGATCATGTCCACCCTCTTCTGTTCACCCAGAGGAACTGTGGTCCGGAGAGGGTAGACAGTGGCTCAGAGTCTCACAGCAATGTGGCCCAGGGCGTAGACTGCAACCTGGTCTCCTGACTCCTAGCACAGTGCTCTCGCATGAACAGACCACACTGTTTCTGGATGACAGGAGCAGGGATTCTGGCACCCTCTTGGTACTGTGGACCCCTCCTGGGTTACTCAGACCCGTCCCAGTGAGGCCAGGTCCCTGGACAGAGGATAGAGGTCAAGTGCAATCCCTGCCAGGAGCTGCCCTCTGGAGGGGGCACATGGGGCAGACCTCACCAGCCCCCAAGCCCTGAGCCTCTGCCCCCCGAAGCCTTTCCCGCCCTGGGTCTCCTGGGCTGATCCAGCGCTCCAGACCGGCCCAGTCTGGCCTGGGGGTCAGCAGGGTTGAGCAACGTCGCACAGTGTCGGCCCTTCCTGTCTTCTGAGAGAGCAGCAGAGGCCCGAGCTTTCAGGAACGCTGGAGCTGGCGACCTCTCTAGAAGCCCTCCTGGGCGGGGGTAGGTACTACATTTATGATCACAAGGATCCTTTAAAAAGTACCGATTTTTTATTTGCAATACATTAAGTTGCATTTTCCAAGGCCATGATGTTTGCAAGTGACCATCTGTTCCAGCCAGACGGCCCCTGGCTTTCTCACCCCACCCGGGGAACCCCACCTGCATCTAGCCGGCCTGCCTGCCTCGCTCTCCCTCAAGACACCTTTCCTCTCCCAGCCACGCCCCTTCCCTCTGGAACTCCAGTGCTCACGGTCTCATCATCCTACATTTCCCACAAACACCTTCGCCCAGACATCCCAGGGGCCCCTTGTCCTCGGGAATTTCGCTGCCATTTGGTTCTGTTCACTAGGGGCCCAGTGGCCCTGCCGTGGCCCCCGGTGCAAACTTCCTCACCCCCGCTAAGGGCGTTTATCCCATGGAGGTCCTCCCTCCGGCTCCCCGCTGGTACCTGGCACCTGGGTGGGGTGCTCACCGCGGGCTTCGGGTCGACTTCTTCACTGTCTATCTCATCTCCCCCGAGAGCCCCCGGCCTCTCAGAGCAGAGCCCACCTCCGCGTGGGAACCCACACCCTGCTCTTGTTCTGTTCCTCTCCCAGCCCCGACCCTTGACTCGCAGTTGGCTGGGTGTGTGCTCTTCTCCCACACTGGGCTGAGCTCCATGAGCGCAGGGTGCCTACTCATTCCTAATTCCATAATTACAAAGACAGCAATCAGACAGCACTTACCAAGTGCCAGACACAACCCTAAATGCTTTGCACATGTTAACTCATTTAATCTCACCGCGACCTTGGGTGGTAAATGTGACGTCCGCCCTGCTCTGCACATACGATATGGCGTGGCACAGAGAGGTTACTTGTTTTGCTCCAGGTCACATGACTAGCAAGAGGCAGCACTTCACCTGATACGGGTGCACTCCAGGATCCGTGCCCTCGTCCACATCACTGCCCCGCCTCTCACGCCTTAGCACAGTGCCTGGCCCTCAGCACGAGTTTGGGAAATACTCAATGAATGATTGAATGAATGAAGTGCCTGGTTTGGAGTGACTTCTTCTGAGAGCCCTGGGGCAGCCGGGACAGGCAGAGTCTGTGAGGAGGGGAGACCTGTCGACCACCAGTGTGCCCCGGGTCAAGTCAGATCTCAGCAGTTGCTCTGATCTTTGCAGCAACCACGAGAGGGAGGTGTCATGTATGTAGAGGAGCCTGCAGCTCAAAGGGCTTTAGTGGCTGCCCTGTCACCCCAGGGATAAGGGGCAAAGCCAGGATACGCATGTCCCCTGGATTCCCAAGCCTCCATAGAACCCAGCCTCCCACTCCAGGAGCTCAAGCAATGTGGATTACCCGAGCCTAGGATCCATCTCTTGGTTAGCCCCCCGTTGAAACCCTGAGCAGAGGACAGGTGGCTTCCCAAGTCCTGTGGCTGGGCTGTGCCGGGTGTGGGCCTTGAACTCCCGTCTGTGGGTATTTCCTCCACTCCCAGATGCCTCTCAGGATGTGCTGCTGGGTTCCCAGCGGAGAGTCAGACTTCTCAAGACTGAGGACTCGCCCTCTTGCTGAGGTCTTACTTGGGTCATTATTAACATGGGTGTCTGCTCTTCTAGCACCAGCTGCGGTGGTAGAGTGTCTAGAGTCACGTGGAGAGGCGGAGGGTCCACCCTGGCATCAAATGTTCATTAAAGAAGCCAGGGTGGCACTCTCAGTGCATGTCTGGCTCAGAAGGGCGGGAGGGGCCTGTGTTCATGGGGACTTTTGTCTCCTGGCCACCAGCTGGGCCTGGTGGGGAGGGGTCAGCCTGGAGTAACAGCTCCATACCACCCTCCTCCAACACACTCACTCGGGTGAGAACCCAAAGTTGTCACTGCTGGGAAAAGGGAGGGGAAAAGGGAGAGAAAAGAGCAGGGCTCCTAATCTGGGTGGCTCCCAGGGGGCTGAAGGTGCAGATGGCAGAGGAGGCAGCAAGAGGAGGGTGATCATCAGTTTGGTGTGTGTGTGTGCATGTCTACCCTTGTGTGTGCACATATTTGCATGCACATGTGTGCACGTGTCCATGTGTGTGCACGTACATGTGTGTGCGCATGTTTGCATACACACATGTGTGTGTGATATCAGGTGTGATCTGAGCGGGCGTCTCAAATTTGACCAAGGAAGACTGATCAATCAATTAGTTATTTAATCAACTAATTGATTTTTTAAATACTCATTCATGCATTTCATAAATATTGAGCACCTTCTGTGAACCAGGCACTGTTCTAGGCACCGAGGATACGGAAGTGGAACATAACAGACAACCCCCCTCACCTGCCTTCATGGAGCTTGCGTTCTCTAGGGAGGCAGAGAACAGGGAAGTACGGAGACATGAGAGGTAGTGTCATGAAGGGACAACCCCATGAGGAAACCTAAGCCAGTGGGGTGGGAGTGGCACTGGGTTGCCATTGTGCTGGGGATGGTCTGAGAGGGCCTCTGTGTAAAGGTGACATTCGGACAGTGGCCCAGATGAAAATGTTAATTTTCATTATCAATAGTTCATTATTAATATTATTATTTCTCTCCTCCTGGGAGAGCCGGAGGAGCGGAGGGCACCCAAGAGTAAGGCCCGGGTAAAGGGCCAGGCATGGCACGTGCTGAGAGCAGCAGAGGGGCGGTGTGGCCATGTGGAGGGGTGACTGGAGACGGTATCCAGTCCACGTAGGCCTGCGGGTCCCAGTGCAGACTGAGGATTTCACATGGCACGTGAGCAGGGGCCACTGGAGGCTTTAAGCAGGGCAGCAGCGTGATCCGATTTATGCATTAAATTGATCCCTGTGGGTGCCACATGGGATGATGCCCAGGGAGCAGAGAAAGGAGGCTCACCAATGAGGTGGTCCAGGCCAGCAATGGTGGTGGTCCGGGCACGCTGCTGGCAGTGGGGTGGTGAGAAGGGGTCGGATCCGAGGCGCATGTTGAAGGTGGAGCTGGGACGATGCGCTGAGCTGATGGCTTGGATGTGAGAGAAAGGTCAGACTCAAAGATGACCCCAGGGGTTGGGGTCCTAGCAGCTGGATGAATGGTGGAGGTGCCCATTCCTGAGATGGAGAAGACTCGGGAGGCAATAAGGTTGGGGAGGTGACCCAGAGTGGCCTCTGGGACATTGGGAAGGACAAGAAATGTGGCCGGCCCACTGGCCCTGGGGTTGCTGGTGTTGGGCACAGTGTCCTGATCCTGGTGAAGGCCCGAGGTGGGAATGTGGTAGTTGGGCCCCCAGCCCCTGATGCTCAGAGCTCAGGGCCTCCTCTGTCATCTTCCTTAGACAGATCACTGGCTTGTCGTAAGAGAGACCCTGGCCACCTCTGTGCCCCCTTCCCCTTGTCCGGCCAATCCCTGTCGGCCTGGAACACGTTCTCTGGAGAGCCTCGCTCGGGCACTGGGAGGGCGTCTAGGAGCATCTGAGTGGGAGGAAGCTGGAGGATGGAGAGGGGCCATCCCGTGTCCAGGTCATCAGCCCCCAGAAGAGATGGTGCTGACCCATAGCAGCAGGGCCATTGGCACTCACTCATACTTTCATTCATTCATTCCATATGCCTGCATCAGACCCTAGGCAAGTGTTGACGCTAGAAACGCCTGGCCTCCCCCAAGGGGCTCAGAGTCCAGGGAGGAAGAAATGAGTGGGGGCCGTTACAAGTGAGCATGCTGGGTGTCTGATGGACTGGAGGCCTCCCTGGGGGAGACTGTCTCAGCTGAAAGGTGAAGGATGAATAGGAGCTAACCAGATGGAAGAAATATTGGCCATGAAGATTGGAGACATGGGGAAGGTCAGTGACCGGAGGATGTCGATACCCCTTCTCCAGAAGACTTTAAAGCAAGCCAGACATCGTCTGCTTGGGTCACTCACTGTGCCCAGTGTGTACCAAGCTCTAGGCTCACGCTGGAGATAAGGAGACGAAACTGACATGATCCCTGTCCCTGTGGAGCTCAGAGAATAGCAAGGAAGGCAGATGGTAAGCAAATAACTACTCAAATAAAAATGTGACTAGGAAGTGTGACATGTGCTAAGAAGGACGAGAACTGGGTGGTAAGAGCAAGCATGGCAGAGTGGCATGGAGGGACTCTGGAGGAGGTGCCCTTGAGGGCCGGAGGGCAATGGGAGTTGGGGGCGGGCTTCAGTGCTCCAGGCAGAGAAAGCAGCATATGGGGTGGGTCGGTGGTTGTTAGACTGTGTCCCAAGGAGCCCAGAATTCACAGAGGTGCCGCAGCACTCGTGGTGGGTGAAGGATGGAGCAGAGCAGGCAGTGAGGGGCCAGGGAAACGAACAGGCCTTGGAACTCCGCTCTCACCCCCATTTGGAGGAGGGCATCTGCCTTTGCTCTGTTTTAGCTATTGGGACCAGTATAGGATTTTATTAGGATCAAGGCTAAGACCGTTTGAAAGGTCTGATTTGGAAGGAAAGAGAACATCAGGACCCAGCATCCAAGGTCTTGGCTGCCTGAAGTTTAGGACCCAGAAACGTACATCTTTCCCAACGATGGGTGGAATGTCTTCACCATAGAAGGGAGGGAGTCTGTACGGGACCTGCCCAGTTCCAGGGCACCGGGCACACCCCAGGGGAGTCTGTCTGTCTGGCTGTCCTCCCCGTTGGATGTCAGGCCAGCCTTGGGAGTGGAAAGCCTGGCCTGTGTTGTCACAGGAGCAGCTGGGGCTCTGCCTGACCCACTTTGGGCTGGGGGATGCCCCACCGATGCTGCAGTGGGGACCCTGGTCGGAGAGGGTGGAGAGGGCAGGGCCCACCTTTCCTGGAAGATGGGCCAGGCGGAAAGCCGCATTTCCAGTAAGAAGGCGCAGCCCCCGCTAGCTGCTCACACGCCCCCTCACTCTAAGAGGAGAGCTCTCTGCGCTCCTGCGTGGCCCTCATGAGTGCTGTGGAGAGCTGTTTACAGCTAAGTGAGCTGTAATGGCTTTCTGCGGTCATTAGACACAGGCTGTGGGGAGCATCTGAGGGGCCGCCGGGGCTGGGCTCCGCATGCTCCCCTGGGACCCAGATCGATAAGCAAGGGATGGGCCTGGGTGGGCCGCAGAGCTCCCTGAGCACAGGTGGCTGCTGGGGACCATGCTGGGGCTTATGATAGCCACCCTTGACTCCAGGCCATGAGCTCAGGCAGAGTGGGGGAGCTCCCGAGATCAAGAACCCCAAAGGGGGCACAGAGCACATGGGGTTGGCTGTGTTGCTGGAGGCCTGGGCTGGATCAGGGGAATCATTTCGGATTGAATTTGATTCAGTCCAGCGAGGATTGGGAGGAACATGGGGATGAGAGGATCAGGCCGCTGCTAAGGGCTCCAGCATTACAGACAGACCGGGCCTTGAGCTCAGTTGTGCCACAAGCAAGCGATATTACCCTTCAGAGCCTCAGTTTTCCCGTCTGTAAAGTGGAGCTAAAATAGCACACTTGGCGGGGTGGTTATGAGGATGCAGCGAGGTAGTGTGTGTAAGTGCCTAGCATGTAGGAAGTGCTCAGTGGAGGGTAGCTGCTACATCGCCATTGTCGTCATCATCATCACCACCTCCACTACCACCGTCATCACCGTCACAGTCATCATCACTACCACCATCATCACCACCACCATCATCACTGTCATCATCACCACCACCACCACCACCACCATCATCACAGTCATCACCACCACCACCACCACTATCATCACCACCACCACCACCATCATCACAGTCATCACCACCACCACCATCACAGTCATCGTCACCACCACCACCATCACTGTCATCATCACCACCACCACCATCACCATCATCACAGTCAGCACCACCACTGCCATCATCACCACCATCATCACCATCACCATCATCACCATCACTGTCATCATCACCACCACCACCATCACCATCATCACAGTCAGCACCACCACTGCCATCATCACCACCATCGTCACCATCACCATCATCACCATCACTGTCATCATCACCACTACCACCATCACCATCATCACCATCACCATCATCACAGTCATCATCCTCCTCACACCACTATCATAAGAGTGATGCTTAGTAGGTCTCACTGTCTTTTTTTGGCTAATCTCTTGTCAGATGGCAAAGCCGAGCCACCTGCTCACCCAGCCACCCAGACAGCGGTAGGAGCCTGCCTCATTCACCCTCCCATGCATTCAGAGACTCTTTATTAAGCAGCTATTCTGGGCTGGGCTTTGGGGAAATAGAACAATTTGCTCACGATCTGTGGGTTGTGTGGTTCCTGGGCTGGGAGCAGGCAGTGGTGGGAACAGAATCCTGAGGCCAGGCCAGGTTTAGGAGGCCAGGGCGTGAGCTGTGGCAGGGAGGGGAGTGAATATGGCAAGGCTGGCCCGCGAGCCCCGTGTCTGCCTTGCCCAGTGCAGACTCGCTTTCTCCCGAGGACGGCAGGGCAGTCCCAAGGGGCCATGGGAGAGTAATGGGGGCTGTCTGACATTCTGCCTTCCCCCACCAAAGCCTGGGAGACTTAGGGCTCTAAGGTCTTACTGCTCGTTCCTCACCCAGAGAAAGTGTGCCGCGTCCGCTGCTGCAGCCCCTATAACTCAAGCCCTGCTCTGGAGCGGCTCCTCGGCACTTTTATTTTTTTTTTTTTTTTTTTTTTTTTTTTTTTTTTTTAAAGATTTTATTTTTTCCTTTTTCTCCCCAAAGCCCCCCGGTACATAGTTGTCTATTCTTCGTTGTCGGTTCTTCTAGTTGTGGCATGTGGGACGCTGCCTCAGCGTGGTCTGATGAGCAGTGCCATGTCCGCGCCCAGGATTCGAACCAACGAAACACTGGGCCGCCTGCAGCAGAGCGCGCGAACTTAACCACTCGGCCACGGGGCCAGCCCCTCCTCGGCACTTTTATTAGCCCCATATCTTCTGGAGCTGAGAACGGGGTGGCTGTGCGCTTCCTAGAAATCTGGAAAAAGACAAGGGGTGGATGGTTACAGACTGATGGGTCCCGGCTTAGAGCTTTGTTCCAAGGGTCTTTACTGAGGGTTCCAGCTGTCCGCCCACCAGTGTGAGCGGGATCCATGCAGCTCTCTCCCCTTGCCTGGTATTTTCCAGATGGCAGCACAGTGTCCACAGGGATTGTCAACCCACACCGCACCTTAAAATCACCTGGGAGGGCTTTAAAAATTTCCAGTGCCTAGACCAAACTCCCACTGATTCTGGTTTAATTCGTCTGGGGTGGGGATGGTTTTTGAAAAAGCCCCCCGCACATGTGATTCCAGTGTGCAGCCAGGGTTAAGAAGCGCTAATATAAAGGCAAGAAAATGGGCTTCCAACCCTGGCTCCGCCACTTACTGTGTGATCTTAGGGGAGTTGTTCAACATCTCTGAACCTTAGTGTCGATTTCTGTTTTTAAAAAATTAACTAATAAGTGAATCAAAATGGAGACAAGCGTTCCTGGTTCTTCAGGAGGTGACTGTGAACGTTAATTAAGAAAACGTATGCAGGGGCTGGCCCCGTGGCCGAGTGCTTAAGTTCGCGCGCTCCGCTGCAGGCAGCCCAGTGTTTCGTTGGTTCGAATCCTGGGCGCGGACACGGCACTGCTCATCAGACCATGCTGAGGCGGCGTCCCACATGCCACAACTAGAAGAACCCACAACGAAGAATATACAACTATGTACCGGGGGACTTTGGCGAGAAAAAGGAAATAATAAAATCTTTAAAAAAAAAAAAAAAAAGAAAACGTATGCAGAGGCACCTAGCATCTGCTGGTAGGCCCAGTTGCCCAGTGGTTTTCAGGTAAAGCAAGAGGGCCGGCCACTGCTTCTCTGGGTCCTTGGGTTCATAGGTCTTACTCTTTGTGTTTATCCTACTTGAGATTCATTGAGTACCTTGAATCTACAATTTGTCTTTCTCCAAATTTGGGAGATTTTCAGCCCTTCTTTCTTCAAATGCTTCTTTCTGGGATTCCTATCCTCACTTTCCAACTGCTCTGGTTGCCCCAAACTCTGTCCTGGAGCTCTTTAGGCCAGTAAGATGATGGGTTTTCTATCTGGATTTTAGCTACCCGCCCCCCACCACAGAGGCTGGAGCCTGCCCTCAAGCAAAACCCCACGAATCTGGGAAGCTCCCCCAGGGCCATTGCTGTGTCTGAATGTTGACGCCCCTCCATTCTGGGTCGCCCTCCAATGCCTTCAGGCAGTTGTTTATCGTTGTCATCTGTGGGAGGGGGTTGGCCTGGTAGCAGCCACTCTCCCCTTACCAGAAGCCCACAGCCCAGCTGTTGGGTCTCTCAAGGTCATGCGGAGGGGGCGGGAGGACGCCAGGCTCCTCTGTGGGTCGCACGTGCATCCAGGGGGATGGGTTAAATCAGTTGGTCACCATGACCAGGTAGTCCAAAGACTCGGGCCCAGGAGAGAATGCAGACGTGCCTCGCTCCAAGCAGAAACTGATTCGGCCCAACATGGTCGCCACTAGCCACACGTGGGCAGTGTGACTGAGACACTGAATTTTTGTTTAGTTTAAAATAAGTTAAATTTTAAATAGCGACATGCGGCTAGTGGCAGCTGCGTGGGACAGTGCAGGTCTAAGCAAAGGCAAGAGATCAAAGTGTGAATTTACAGAAAAATGTAAAAGAAGCTAACTGCCAAAAAAAGTTTACGAAAAGATTTACTGTCAGAAAGAAGAAGAAAAAAGAAAACTCACCTAGGGCATTTGAAATGGGATTTTATTTCCCCCCTCTCCCCCAAAAAATGTATATCTAGAACAGGGCCCTCTTGCATGGCTAAGATGCTCATGGATTTCAAACCGAGAGTCATATTAGAGAGCAATTACAAAGGGACCTAAGAGATGTTTTTTAAGCTATGAATCCCCCAAGATAGCGGAGATACGATGTGATTTATAAAAGTCAGATTTGCCTGTTGCTTCTGCGGGAGCACATTTCTGGTCCAACGTGAGGTTGGCGGTGACCGGCTTTGTCTCGACCCAGCCTTGCTGGAAGCCATGAGCCTCCTGGGCGGCGGGCCCCTGCCCAGCCCTCCTGCCAGCCGTGGTCTGAGAACCAGGGCAGAGGCCTCTCCTCCCTTGCCGCCTGCCTCTCTCCTTCCCAGATGGTAAGAGCGCTGAGGTCCCAGTGGAGTTGGTCCTCCAGTTTCAATGCAGCTGTGCGGCCTCAGGTGCTTTCTGTGCCTCGACTTTCACATCTGCAAAATGGGGACAGTAAATGAACCCACCTCCTCAGGCTGTTGTGAGGATGAAATGCGTGAGGTGTATAGAATGTGGACACGTCATTCCCGCAGTCCTTGGCACATGGAAACTGCTCAGTGTGTCTTGGTGACTATTTTTCTTTCTTACGCCCTCCTCCATGCTACGTTCTGTCCCTCCCGGGCTGTCTCCCCAGCCCCTCCTCCCTGCCTGTCTGCTTCTTGCCCCCTGGCGTCTCCTTCTCCTTTGAGAAGCATCTGGCCTCCTGCTCCCTTCAGACTCCCTATAGTGGTGGTCCTCTCATATTTCCACCTGCCTCGAGTGCAAAATTGAGGGGCTGCCCCAAAAATTCAGTAATCAAGATAAATCACTTTTTAATGAAATATTTTTAAAAATCCAAATCAATGCAAAAGTTCTTCAGTGAACAAAATATCAGACTGTTCAATATAAGCAGGATCTGACCCTGCCCTTGCCTGGCTCACCTCACACGCCTCCCCCATCCCTGCCCTTTTAGAGCCCGTCTTTATTGAACATTTTGCTATTTTGTTCATCATGGAATTTCTTACACTAATTTGTATTTTTTGAAATGTGGCATCAAAGTATTATTGACCTTGATGACTAAGATCGTTGGTACCCAATGCCTCACTCTCCCCACCCTGATCCCGGCCCTGGAACAGAGAGTCCTTGAGAGCAGAGAGATCTTTCCAGGGGAAGCCAGCCGAGGGGTCTTGACAATCCCCAGGAGGCCCTCTGGCTCTCACATCTCAGGCCACTTGCTCCTTGTCCAACCTCTTAGCCCCTGGAGTCTGTCCCTGAGCCACAGAGAGGAAGAAGGTCCCTGTGGCACAGTGATCCCGATTGCTCCCGAATGAGCCCTGTGACATGCACTTTAGTGCCCAGGATGACAACCACACAGTATGGTCTGAAGAAGGAAGCCAACTGCTCCTTCTCCGGGCAGCCCCGAGAATTGTGTCTTCTTGGCTACTTCTCTGCAGCCACCTCACCGTTTGGGGACCTCCCAGGCTCTGTGTTGATGGCTCCTCTCCCCACCCCAGTCCCTGTCGTGGTCTCTCTCCTCTACCTCCTGATTTCCCCTCGACCTCATCATCTGTGGGGGAGGCCAGACTGAGTGCTGACCGCGGGCAGGGGTGGGTCTGTGGGTGGAAGCGGGCCAGGTGGAGGGGGCCGAGCCCTGCCAACCCTGTCATTGCCTCCCTCTCACGCCCACCACAGCTCTCTTTCCAGGCCCAAAATAGCTCCCATAGCCCCACCCTTGGCCCGATCTGGGGCGGCTGGAAGTGCCCAAGCCGTGGGAGTCTGGGGTGGAGAGCTCGCCGGGTCCCCAGAGGCTGGGCAGAGTGAGCAGGAGGAAGGAGGAGTCCCCGCTCTTTCCTGTACCTGTGGGCAGTGCGGGGAGGGGGGCCGCCAGCCTGGCATGTCATCACCATCACCATCCCACATGCCCCACTTCCTGGCCTCGAAGGGTGTCCTAGCTCCTTGCTGGCCAGGGAGCGTTGGCCCCGAGCCATGTACTGGTATGTGTTCCTGAGTCAGAGCTGGTGCCGAGGTGGAGCCAGCATCTCCGGACCAGCAGTCTGCACGGGCGGCATGTGTGCCCCGAGATCCTAGCCAACCTCCCCAGGACCCTGCAAGCGGGGCGCATGGCTCCCCAGGGTCCCCCATCAATGTGCTGGAGGTTTGGATCCTGAAGTTGTGTCTTTGCACGGCGAGTCAGTCACTGCTGTGCTGACATCTCCGGAACCCTCTGTGTTCCGACAAGGAGAGAGTGAACCCCACAGCCCCGCGCCATTCCATTCGAGCAGCCCGTGCTCTGGTTAGTAAATATCCTTCTGACTCCTGTCTGTAACTCATTCTCATGATTTGGGGTAGTGGTCCTGGTGGAGGACACTTGGACTCGAAGGCGTCGGCAGTTTGCTCAAGGCAGGATTCAAACCGGCTCTGTGTGCGTCCGGAACCCGTGCGCTGGTCTCCATGTTACACTGCCTCTCCGGGTGGGGCCAAGGCAAGATTCCGGGTGCAGACCGCCTCCCCTGCACGACAACCTGGAGGAGCCCAAGCCTCCATGATGACCAAACGAGAGGAGAGGCTCGGGAAGGGGCCACGGGGAGTGGTGGTACCCACCTTCAGGAGGTCAGGCCCGCCACTCAAAGGCTTGAGTTGTCATCCCCGCTCTCCTGTCCTAGCTTGGCAAGGTCTTTGTGGCAACATTGCCCTGGGCACAGACACTTAGGGGCCCTTGTCCCCGCTAGGACAGGAGGGTGTAGACAGAGAGAGGGAGGGGCTGACCCTTCCTGCCCACCTGGGCACGGAGTCTGCCCACCTGGCCTCGGGGAGGCCCTTCTTGAGCCGGGAAGCAGCCGCACGGAAGCGTAGTTTGTTGTAGAGAAAGGGGAAGGAGGGGAGGGCAGGGGAGGCACGGGGGGTGCTGGCTCATGGCAGGGACCCACCCCCCACACCGTCCTGCATTCTTGCTCAGGGCTTGGCGCTCTCACCTGCATGTCTGTCCCAATCACATCTCCGTCTGCCATGTCAGCAGAAAGTTCCCCATCTCAAGAGCCCACAAAGAATTGTAATACCCGTTGTAATGTAATATAGCTTATCTTGTATTGTATTGTGTTATATTACTGCTAGACTAGTTTATCCTATATTCTGTTTATTGACTCCTTGCTCCATGCCAGACACCATGCCAGCCATTTGACATACATTATCCCATTTAGTCCTCAGAGCCACTCTATTTTATATGTGTCACTATCATCTCTACATTCCCAGTGAGAAAATCCAAGGCTCAGAGAGGTTAAGTAATTTTCCCAGAGTCACACAGTCAGTGTGTGAGCTCTGGTGGCGTGCTGTCTTCTTGTTGGGGTCCCTCTGCCCCGTTTGGCCTTGGCCACCTCTTCTAGCCTCTGCCCCTCGGCTACACCTCCGACGTCACTCCAGTGGCTCAGATGCTCACAGACTAAACAACCCACCATGCCCCTCCAGTCCCCACAGGCCCGGGACGGATGCTTTGGGGGCCTGGCCCCAGTGCAGGCAGAGCGTCCCGCTGGGCAAGAATGAAAGCAGCTTGGTTGTCTCTTTCTCCTGCAGGGAGGGCAGGAGAAGCCTCTCACTTTCCTTCTCACATGTGTTTTCTTATCTCACGTTGTTTCCTGGCTGACTTTTCATCCTTTGAAATGAGACCCCATCCTGGGAGCCAGGCCACAGGCTGGAAGAGGCAGGAAGTGGTCAGGCCTGGGGCCGCCATCCGGGGAATTCCTCTCATCTCCTAGGGCTGGCGACCCACGACTCCAGGAGTCAAGAGTCAGGAACCCCTCTCTGGGGTGAGGGTCAAGACCCCCACGGGCCGCCTTCCCTCAGGGGTCTTGCTGTAAATGACACAGCCGTCAGCACCAGGCCACCCAGCTCCTGTTAGCTTGGCCACTGGTCCAGCATGTGGCCATGGGAGAGGCACTTCACCACTTCCAGCCTTGGTCTCTTCCTCTGTCTCACGGGCTAGCACTGCCCAAGCTGTGGACGTCACAGGCTGGGCCATAAGAGGAGTTGCAGTCGATGTAAAGGCCTTGGATGTTTTAAAGTACCGTGGAACTTTTAGAAATGCACTTGGTTATTGTTCTCTTCTTTCCTTCCTCTTCCTTCCAACTGGAGTTAGTTTCAGAATACAGCGTCCAAGTCCTTTTCCGTCTCTGCCTGGGCAGGTCATTGTCATTAATGGAGAAATTCTGGAAGGTTCCAGAGGAAATCTGGCAGGACCTTGTGCACGAACCTCCTCAAAAGAGAGAACCAGGCTTGATTTTCCTGGGAGCCCTGGAGATGAGGGGGTGAGAGGGGATGGGGAAGCTGGGTCAATGCCAGCTGCCGTTTCTACTGCCGGGTCCCCAAGTTGCCCATTGTATCACCATATGTAGAGGCTGCAGGCAGATGCTAGTGAGGGCAGGACGTTTGGACTCACAGAATTCAAGGAAATGCTTCCAAATGGGAAAAAAATGAGAGTGGGAGGGCTTCGAAGCTTTGGGCTGCCAAGAACCCAGGCAGTCTCCATGCTCTGTTGAAAGAAGAGCTCCTAATCAAAAAAAGGAGGAGGCGGGAAGAAAGGAAGAATGAAAGGGATAGAACATTCTTTTTCAGTCCAGCAGCTCCTGCAAGGCCTTTGGTCTAAGGCTGGGCACGCTCGGGCCTCAGTGTTGTGTGGTTCCACGAGCTCCAGCCACTCCAGACTCTTAGGAGCCACGTGGGACCATTGTACCCATGTTACAGATACGGAAGGTGAGGCTCAGAGAAGTTAAGTGACTTGCTCGATTTCACCCAGCTAGAATATTCTAGAGAATTCAAGCACACTCTAGTGTCTGCCCTTTCTAGCTGCTTCATGGCCTTTCCTAGCTTATTAGAAGGACATTTATTGAGGTTTGGTTCCCATCTCGATAACAGCCTTTATCGAGCTCCCACTGAGTCCTGTGCGAACCTCCTTGCATATTTTAACTTGTGATCTTCACCAAGGCCCTATGAGGGGGTTTCCATTACAATCCTGACCCCCACTTTACAGATGAGGAAACTGAGGCTCAAAAAATCCCCCAAAGTCTCAAACGCAGCAGACGGCAGAGCTGAGATTTGAAGAGGGGCAGTCTGGCTCCAGAATGGGTCCCAACAGCTTCCGTGCTCTACGTCTAGCCAGGCAAGCTGGGTTACTGCCTCCTCCTGAATCCCCTTAAAATCGGGAACAGGTTTCCAAAGCGGACAAAAATGGAACAACCACACAAGAACAGCAACAACCGCACAAGAATTCAGCAAATATTTTTCACAAAACGTGCACTTCCAAGAAAAGTCCCGTGTCGGTCAAAGGTGAATGCCTCTCCCCAAAATGACTCAAGCGTGTCCGCAGCCGGCCCCTACGCCTCTCATCTACCCGGCACCCCAGGAGGATGTCGCCTGTTACGGCTGCGCCTTCACAGGAGGCCAAGGGAGGGGGAGTTCTTCTGCTCCTTCCCTGTGTGGGTAGGGCGAGCTCTGTCTAACCCAAGAAAGTCATCTTCCTTTATTTATATTTTTTTAAAAACGCATAAGGTCAAAGCTCACCGGCCTCTTAGAATGATTCGTGTTTAACTAAAGCTGTTTGCTGCTCTGCCCTGTTGATGTGTCTTTTTGGAAAAGAACCCGCTGCTTCCCCTCTTGATGACTCGCCTCAGTGGCTGTGCCTCCATCCCCAGTGTCATTAAGAGGGACAGGAATGGTCCCTGTGTGTGATTTCCTGGCAGTGACTTCCCTGAGTGACAGGCTTTGCTAACTGTCTACCCCAGGCCCTCATGTCTCCCGACATCCTGGGCATTTCCCTGGAGCCTCTGAAACTCAAGGCCCTCTGCACCCACCGACCCCCTCCCCGCGGGGACTGTCCATGGCTTCCTCAGGCCCTCTCGTCCCTTTGTCTCCTTCCCGGGACCCCCTTCCCAAGGTGTGGGGCTTCAAGACGCCAGCCCTCCCCAGGTGTTTGGAGTCTACAGCATTTCAATTCCGTGTTTGCTTTTTATGAAAGGGAAGCGATCCTGCCTGCAGAATATTAAGTGGCTGGGGCGGCTTTGGGAAGCAGAGCTGCTAATCCGCCGACATCTGCTGCTTATGCCATCTTGGCGCCTGGCAGCCCCCGCTCCCCAACCTGGGCCCTTCCTCACCACCATCCACCCCCCAGTTGAGCTCCAGGGCTTGGAGGCAGATGATGCGAGGTTCGGACTAGCCCAGCCACACTTCCCTGATGGCAGGGGCTGGAATAGTGACCTCCACGTCCCCTCTCAGGCCCAGGGCAGTGGCCTGGAGAAGACAAGTGACCTTGGATGCGCCCCTTCCTCTCATGGGCTTCTGCACCCTGAGTAGACAGAGGGGATGAGCTGCCTGGAGTCCGAGATCTAACGTGCACCTCTCCTGACGTGCACCTCCCCCAGGCCAGCCGGCCAGGCTCCATTCCCAGGCCACACCTTTGCACGAGCTGTTCTCCCGACCTGGGATGTCCTCCCTCCTGCCCCCCAGGTCCAGACTCGTGTCCTCCATGAGGCCCTCCCTGGCTCATCTAGATGGACTGTGTCCTCCTCCTGCTCTCTCTGGTCTCCACGACCTCACCTCCTGGATGGGAATCTTCTTGGGGACATGTGCCTGCAGCCCAGAGCTCAGGGCTGGGCCCACAGCTAGACGATAAACGCTCTTCGATTAAGTAGGGGTGAGGGTGGGGATTGTTGCTGTCAGAAGGATAAACCAGAGAAAAGCTCCCTATCCCTCCTCCCTCCCAGCCTAACTTCCCAGGCAGTCTGGGGACCCAGTCCCTGGCTGAGTCCAGAGAACCTAGAGGAACTCCTGAATGTGGAAGAGACACAGGCCCTGGCAGTAGAAAGCTCACAGCTTCAAGCCTATGATAAAACCCACACCCGAGTGACTTAGTAACAGGCACAGAGCAACCCACTCGGAAGTGTAAATTGATACTCTACAAACAGGACACCTGAGAGCTCCACGGAGTTAAAGGAGAAAGTGTGGGTTTAATTGGAGCAGGCTTCCTGGAGAAGGTGGGCTTTGAGCCAGGACTGGATGTACAGAACTCATTTGCAGAGAAGGAGGATGAACTCCAGGGAAGGGAGAGAGATGTACGAAAGCGTGAGTATTCGTTTGCTAGAGCTGCTGTGACAAATACCACAGACCGGGGCTTAACGACAGAAATTTTCTCACCGTTCTGGAGGCTCGAAGCCCACCATCAAGGTGTCAGCAGGGTTGTTCCTTCTGAGGGCCAGGATGAAAGGCCGTAGTCTGGTGCTCTCTCCTGGGCTTGCCGATGACCCTCTTTTCCCTGTGTCTTCACACGTTATTCCCACCACCGGTGTCCATGTCCTCACCTCCTCTTCTCATGAGGACGTCAGGCATCCTGGATTAGGGGCCACATTAATGACCCCTTTAACCTTAATCACCGCTTTAAAGGCCCCATCTCCAACTACAGTCACAATCTGAGATACAGGGGGTAGGGCTTCAGCACAGGAATTTGGGGAGACCTAGTTCAGCCCATCCCAGCACGGACGTTGTCCCACTTCACTTAGGTGCTGTGCCGTATGTAGATCGATTAGCTCCTTCTATGTGCCTGGCGTAGTGCAAAGCGCTGGGCTTCCCCGGGCAAGGATGACCTGGTCCTGTCCTCAGAACCCAGGGTCATGGGGAGAGCCCCCTGGAAGGGGCAGAAAACGAGAGGGACATCGGCAGGACCAGCCTGATGAGAGTCGTAGGGAGAGGTGGCTGGCATGTGAGCGCCCAGGCATTTTTGGAGTTTCCTGACTGGAGGCCGGCTGAGGCCCCCAGAGCCAGGCGGCCTGGAGTTAGAGGCTGTCGGGAGGCGGTGGGCTGGTAGGGACGATGGGTCTGCTCCAGGGTTGGCACAAGTGGTCCCAGCCCCACGTGGAGGACGTAAAACCTCTCCCCACGTGAGCCTTAGGGCCCAGCACTCCTCTGTGCTCCCACCCTCTCCTCCACCGAAGGAGATGCACCCCAGTGGGAAGGAGCCAGGGTTTCAAGAGGACATGTTAGGGCCACCAAAGGTGTCCCCTGAAAGAAGGCTTCTGCAGGCCAGACTTGCACCTGGCCTGGAGGAGCCACCATGCCTGCCTCCTGTGTCACCCGCCAGCACTGGGAGCTCTCAGAGGGCTTAAGGAAAGCCCCTCCACTTGCACCCCCTGCGGAAGGGGCTCACTTGTGTCCCTGGGCCAAGGGCTGTGCTGTCAGGAGGCAGAGGGCCAGGGATGCTCACCTCAGGAGGCGGCACGCAGGGGGCACAGGACCGAGGAAGGAGGCTGCAGGCGGGGTGGCCAGTGCAGTGGCTCGGGGGCCCCTCCAACTCCCTCCTGTCTGTCCTCTCCTGTCCATCCTATTTTCCCAGAGGGCAGCTCCCTGGGAGCGGGTGAGGAGGGGGACACTGCTGTATGGAGGGGTGCACCCAGCAAAGGCTTAGGGATGTCCCCCACTAAGCTGCTCACTAGCTCAGTGACCTTGGCCAAGGCTTGTTTGACCTCTTGGGGCCTCAGTTTCCTTGTCTTTACCAGGAGAATAATAATATCCACTTCCCAGGGTAGCCGTGGGGATTAAACAGGTGACGTGTTTGCATAAAGCCCTTGTCACCAAAAATGGCTCATCAATGTCAATTTCCATACCAGAGGCAGCCTCGGGTTCCCACCACTGGCCTGTCTGCCCCCTCTTGGCTCTAATGGGGTCCAGAATGAACAGACACCCCAGAAGGAGTTTCCATGCTCAGCATCACCTCCATGCCCAGAGTGGGGTACCACAGAGCTCCCTCTGGCCCTTCACTCCCAGCCCCCACACCAACCTCCATCCTGCTCTGCATCTGTGCATCCACAGGAGCAGCGTGATGCTGGGACCATCTGCCCTGGCCTGGGAGCTGGGGCCATCTCCTAAGGGCTGGGATTGGGACACTCCAAGAACTCAGGACCCAAACAGACCTGAGCTCCTCCTTCAGAGCTACTCTCAAGACGGTCCTGCTATCTCTGAGAGCCAGCCAGAGGCTCAGGGTGAGGGCTCTCGAGTTGAGAGCTTGCCAGGCAGAGAGCTTAGAGTGCAGTGTAAACGAAGCCAGAGTGAGAAGTGCAAATGAGTTGATTCAAAGATGAAGTCGCTAAGGGCACGCTGAGAAGCCGCCTACCCCGAGGCCAGCCGGTAGGGTCATAGCATCCTCCGTGGGCCCTGTGGTCAGCCTGGCGGGGCTTGAATCTTGTTCCCCACATCCTACCACTGAGATCTGGAACAAGTAGCCCAATCTATGTGAGCTGCAGTCTCTCGGCCAAAGTGGGTGTAACCATAGTATCTACTCTGTCGGGTGCTGGCAAGCTCATCCAGCTGGCACTGGATGGGCTCCCGGTAAGTGTGGGTCATTGTAATTATGTGATCGGATGGTAGGAGGGCAGAGACAGAGGCCCAGGGGTCCTTCCGTGCAGGCTGCTCCCAATTCTCCAGCAACAGGCTGTCTTCTTTGCGTGCTCCTTCTGCCCACCTTTCTTCTCTCCTCCCAGTGGCCCTGGCTTTGGCCGCGTTCCAGTTCAGCAGGATGATGTTTCTGGAGGGGCTGCTGCTTCCCTCCCTCCTTACAGAAGGAGCTGCATTTCTCATCTCCCCTTCCCAGTGGCCACAGGGACCTCAGCAAAGTGTGAGTGGAGGAGCCAGGCAGGACAGGTTGCGTGAGCCTGGCAAAGTGAACTGAAGCACGCTCTGGAAGATTCTCCAGGGGTGGAGGTTGACACCCTGGCCCAGAGCTCTCTGTCCTAACCTAGGCGTGTGGGTGTCCACCTCCTCGGGTCCCCTGCCCCCTCCAATTTTCACTCATGACACAGATGTCGTGAGTCCTCTCCAGGCTGCCTCAACATGAGGGAATTCTATCTCAAATATGTTGCACAAATGAATAATAAAAACAAGCGAAAATTACCCTCTTTATTGAAACTCATTTTATGAATAAAACAATTATTCTGGTAATTGAAAAAATGTGTCGTTAAATTAAATGCAGTGGTTCCTATTAAAATTTTAGTGCGTTTCTGCTGCTGCCGGCTAGAGGCTGGTAATTATAGTCGAGAGTTTCGCTTTCTCTTTATTGTTTTTTAATCTCTCTGTGCTGCGGCTCTCCGACGATATTTTATGTCAAAGAGATTTAGAGCTGTGCTCCAGACAGGAGGGAGAAGCTGGCCGCGGGCTGGGGGCGGGGGCGGGAGCTGCTGCTTGGCATCTGTCTCTGACGCGAGGCTGGCTGTCACTCTGGCCGCCCAACAGACTTGGTTGGTCGCTTCAGCCGTCTGTCAGCCTCGTGGCAACCAATCACAGCCCTCCAAATCCAGTGCCCTCCCCACCCACCCTCCTCTCTGACCCCCTCTTTACTTGGAGGGCGTTGGGGAGAGAAGGGAAGCCTGGAGTTGGGTCTGTGGGTGCCTGGGGCTCAGCTCTTTCTTGGAAACCGTGTTTGGAAAGCAGCAGGGCAGGGTCGGGTGAGACAGACCTTCTGAAGTCCTTCCTGCCCTTGTAGGGGCAACTGAAGAAGGTTGTGGAAGCTGTTGGTGTGCAAGCACCGTGGAGGGCAGGGACCACCTCGTATTGGTCACTGTCATATCTGTGGCTCCCAGCATAAGGAGTGCATTGGAGACTTTTAATTCTTGCCAAGGAAGGGCAGAAGGAGAAGGAAACGGTTGTAATAGGGGCTGCTTGGTCCCGGATGGGTTAGATAGGGACAAGACAAGAGAACAGAATGGCCCGGAAAAGCTCTGGGTTTCCTTTCTAGTGCCCCTCCCCCCTACACCAAAGATGGTAGGAGAGGAGAAAACCAAAGATGTTGTGGGTCCCTCTCCGTTCCTGGCAGGAGCTGCGAGGCTCCTGGGCCGCTCAGACAGTCGGTAACTGCCCTCGATGTGTTATATGTCTCCCTGGCACGGGCTGCGTTTCTGCTCTTTGTCTGGGAGATTAAGCTCCTGGTGGGCAAGGTCTCTGGCCGTGCAACCTGCCACTGGGAGCTTGATGAATCGGGCTGGGGGTGGGAGCTTCTGGGCATTTATCACTAAGGCACCAGAAGCTGGGTAGGATCCAGATGCCGTTGTCCAGCATTGAAGGATGAGCCCTCGGCCCTGGGCAGGAAGGAAAGCACGGTGAGCGTCTCGGAGGCCCAGGCTTGCAGGCTTCAAGGCTGAAGGCTACCTTCCTGGGCTGTTACAGCTCACATCCTTTCCTTGTCCTTCATCTGCTCTGTCCTGTAATGTGGGCAGCTGTCTTCCCGGTCTCCCAGGCTCCCGGCACAGCTGGCTGCAGGCTGAGTTTGGCCAGTGGGAGGCACTGGTAGAAGATAGAAGGTGGGAGGAACAGAGAGGCTAGGTGTCGTGTCCCCCCACCCTCCACCCTGGACCCCCTGTGCCTTCCCTGGTATTCCAAGAAGCGGCCGTGTCTGTTCATGACTCCAGCTCCTGGTGGACAGATGCCGTGTTCTATCCCAGGGACCCGCCTTGGGCTCCAGTAACTCCACTTCCTCCAGATCCCTCCGGCCTGGGTGGTAGAACTTTCCAGGTTGCTCATATCTGGGTTGCTCACTGCTCCATTTGCCTTCTCAGATCTCCATCCCCTGTAGCCAGCACCCCTGCAGCAAATCCCTTCTGTGTTAATCCACCAAGTCATTTCTGTTGTCTTGGTTGGACTCTGGCTATACACCTGCGCTGTGAACATCCCAGGGAGGGAGATGGGTGACAGAGGGGCTGCCGTGGCAGAGGTGGATGTGAGAGAGGCTCCCTTTAGCCCCTCCCTGGCTCTCCCCCTGCCTTGTGGGGGGGGGGCGGTGGGGGGCTGTCCAGGCAGTCTCTGCACTGTGCCTTTCTCTACCTCCCCCAAAAAGTGGCCACTCACGGCCAGCCCACTCTACTGATCATTTTATGCTGATCCATCCACACGGATAGCACCTCATTGTGCAGTAATTGAGCTATTTTCCCAGCTGAGCAAAGGGTTAGCAGGCTAGGGCCCTTTCCCGGGGATGTAGCACCCAGCAGAATAAATTACAGAGCCAAAGCCTAGAGCAGAGCGGCTGGGAGGCCAGCAGAGTCATGATCCCCTGCCTCTTCGGCCTGCCACCTTCCTTTCTCCTGCCCCTTACTGCATCAGACTCAGCTTGAGTCCTCTTAGCCAGGACTCCACCAGGCATCTTTCTAAGCCAGGCCAGCTCACCTTGATCTAGAAATAAGCAGGGCACTGGACCAGACAAGAGGGCAGGGCTGGTCGTGGAGGAAGGGAGCAGGTAGGAGAGGGGCTGGCTGGTGCAGCTGGATGCCGGCTGCCCTGGGAGCCGGGAAACACAGGGCTTGGTCCCACAGTGATACAGCACAGAGGAGGAGGGTGAGCGTTAGTTGAGCACCTACTCTGTGCTAGATACTTTCTCCTTTATTATCTTATTTAATTCTCACTACATCCTGTGGGTAGAATCATTATCCTCATTTTATAGACTGAAGAAACTGAGGCTCCAAGATATTCAGTAGCTTGCCCAAAGTCACACAGCCAGGGCCACTTACTGCAGCCCCTTGCCCTGCCTCTTCACTAATGCTCCTCCTTATCGCCTCCTCCAAGACTTATGAAGTAGCCTGTGCTGGATCCTCGCTTCTGTCAAGTCCTAGGATTCTTGGAGCGTGTAGTCTGAAACAACAGCCGACCCATTTGGGGCACAGGTGCATTATGCATATGTCATTCATTTATTCATTCATTCGTCTGTTCCATATTCACTGCGTAGCTACCGTTTGCCCAGCGCTGTCAGGGCACTGGGACTAGAGCTGTGAATTAGTCAGAGTTTTGTTTTCATCCTCAGAGAGCTTGCAGTGGAGCAAGGAAGACTCACTTTAGGAAGACACATGTCTGATAAGTAATGATGATAAAGCGTGATGAGGGTTACAAGGAATGAGGCTTAAAGCGAACCATTTCCACCAGCCTGCTGGTGGCCCCTCTGGAAGGTTGGGATCCTTTAGGCCTCAACCCTCAGACTCTCCTCTCCCTTTCTCCTCACCCCCTCGCTGGGTGGCTCATCACTTGCCATCGCTATACCCAGGGCCAGCCTGATTGCTCTCATGAGGACAGAGCCAGCTTCTAACTTCCAGCTGCCGTCCTCCGCTTGGATGTACTGAGAGTGGAGGGGAACGGGACAGGGTGCTGGTGGGTGTCTAACAGCCGGCTCTGGGCTCCTTGTAGCATCTGCCGGTTTCTGTGGTGTAAATACTGCCACCGTGGCTGATTTCAGGCCACCAACCTGACATTACTGAACACTGAGTTGGGAAGAGATATGCATCATGAGTTTTCTTTCACAAGCTGCTAGAAGCTGCCTCCCGCACACACCCACCAAGACCACGTGAACTTCCATCTCCCTCCTCAAGCTGGCATCTTTTCCAGGGCTGCCGCTCTTGGTCAGTGGCATCAACAGCCTCTTGTCCAAGCTAGAAACCCAAGAGGCATCCTCCGCGCCTCCTCCTCCAGCCACTTCCAATCCGTCACTAGTGCAGTCAGTTCTGCCCTCTCTACCTTCCAGACATCTTGAACTCACCTGCCTCTCTGTGCCACCCTGGCCCTCGCCACCCCCTCTCTCCCTGATTGTGCGTGGCCCGCCTCCCACCTGGCCTCTCCATCGAGTCTGCACATTGCAGCCCGAGGGATCTTTCTGATACAGAGACCTGGTCTGTTACCTGCTAAAGCCCTTTGTTGCCTCCTTCTCACCTTGCTTACCTCCTGGGCCTCCCCTCTCACCACTCTCCCCAGATCCCTGCCCTCCATGCTCCCCTAACACATCCTGGTGAATGAGACCTGCCATAGTCTCTTGGGCCTCTGGGTCTTTGCACCTGTGTCCTCTCTCCCTAGAGCCATCACTGCTTGGCTCACCTCCATCTGTCCTTCAGGGCTTGACTTAAACATGCTCTCCTCCAGGAAGCCTTCCCCCTCCAGGATGCCTCCAGGCTGGATTAGCTCCCATCCCCCCCCCTTAGCACTTCACAGTGCCTTGTCGGAGCCTGTTTCTGTTCATCCTCTTCCCCTGGCCTGTGAGCAACTCGAGGGCCGGACCAAGCCTTTATTCACAGTGCTCCACGTATACCCAGTTCTCAGGGAATGGCTTTTGGGTGAATGAATGAGGGATCAAATTACTTAACTAAAAATTAATCAATCAAGTACAAGCTAAAGGTCAAAAAGCACCTCCTGAGCCCTGAGTGATGAAGTTGTGGGATGCTTCCTTCAACAGTGAGCAGCCCCAGGTGGCTGGCCATCTGCCCCACAGCAATCAAGGAAGGCTGCCTGGAGGAGGGAGCCGCCTCCTCTTCCCATTCCTTTCTCCTTCGCCTCCTCTCTAGTCCCCACTCCCCACTCTGACTTCTGTCAGCCTAAGAGCTTCCTCAGGAATGGAGGCTGCTGCTTGCTGGGTTTTTCCTTTGGCAGGGAAATCATTCCTTTATCAGCCAGCAACAGGGCCAGGGCGGGGGCTGCTGGCACCCAGTGTCTGAGCGAACAATGAAAAGGCCGATGGCGTCATGGTGACAGGAGTCCTTGATGTGTCTCAATAGGAGGCAACGGGGTCGTCATTGAAACTCAGAGTGCTGAGAAGGAGAAAGCTGACAGCAGCAGCTGCTGGTGCAGATGACACATCTTGGGGTGTCTGAGCCTGTGACTGGGGCCAAGAGGAGGATGGGCTGGGCTCTGGGGAAGCCACCTTCCAGGTGCCCATCCCCTCCCCAAGGAAGGGCACAGACCTTCGTGCACAGGTCAAGGGCTTGAGGCACGCGGAGGCTAGACCTGTGGTTAGTGAGCAGAGGCCTGATTCCTTCCCCTCTGGTTCCCGCACAGGCCCAGGCACTGGACAGCGTCCACAGCCGTGTCCTCCCCAGGGAGAAGACAGGCTATCCGGGGCCTCCCCAGGAGCAGGTTATAGGACTAGCCATGGGGAACCCCAGCAAGCGTGGGCTGTGGGGCTGATGGGAGGCCGGTCGACAGAGAGAGCCCGGCTTCTGTGCCAGCTGGACCTTGGGCATCATTTCAATGTCCCTTAAATAGGCTGGGGATTATTTGCCTGCCCACCCCAGGAGGAGGCGTCGCCCTGGGCCAGGAAGCGGCAGGGTGGGCGTGGGGAGGAGCCAGGAAGTGGGCTGGGTGCTGCTCTGGCAGAGGTTCCACTCAGGGGTGGGGACGGGGAGCAGGGTTTCTGGAGGCACAGGGCACACCGAGACGGGGCTGAGTGGCAGAGCCCCCTCCTTCCTGGCAGGAGCATCACTGGAATCCTCCAAACTTTGGGGTAAGAAAGGACAGAAAGGGCACAGGCCCCGAGCTTGGATGCCACCACTGCCACTTCCTGGCTCTGAGGCATTGGGCACAGGACTTCTCCACTCTCAGCCTCAGTTTCCTCAATTTGTGAAACGGGCCAATAACACTTCAGCTGATCTGACTGAGATCAGAAATGGAAACAGCAGACAGCACAGTCCCTGGCATGTGGAAATGCTCGAAACACGTCTGTCCTTTCCTGTCCCTCCCTTCTGACCAAGAGCCTGAAGGAGACAGCAAGAGCCTTCAGGGATGTCCTCCTGGCATCTGCCCTCCCAGGGGGTACAGCCAGGTGCTGTCTGGAGGAGAATGGGATGTCAGGACTAGCTGGACTCCCGCTGCCTCCATCCCTCTATCTGCGCCCTTTGGGGGCTCTCCTCGATGCTGTCCTGCCCTTTCTGAGCCAGTGTCACAGAAGCAGCACAGACGAGCTCTTCCTCTCTCCGGGTATAATGGTCGGTGTAGCCTCAGAGCTGTTTACCCAACCGAGCCCACAGTCTACAACCTATCCCGGCCCTGAGGGAGCGGACGCCGTGTGAGGGGCTGACTGCGTCACTCAGCAGCTGTGTCCAAAAGGGGAGACTTGGCAAAGCCTGGCCAGGTCCCCTAAGGGGGGCAGTGGGACCAGCACAGCATCCTGACTGTCAGAGAAATGCATGCAGGGGGTGGGGGGTGCGCACAGGAGCCTGTGCCTGGCTTCCCCACCTTCCTGGGGAGGCAGCACAGGGAAGTGGCTAAGAGTGCAGGCCGTGCGACCCAGGGAACCTGAGTTTGCCACCACTCTACCACCAACAAACTTCGTGATCAGGGAGATGCCTGCCCTCTCTGAGCAGTCTCGTTCACCTGTCATGATGCCTCGAGTGGTTGGGCGTTTGAAAACAATCCACAAATTCTGAAATGTGGCTTTCCCTCCAGATTACAGAATGTCCTAGAATGTCAGAACCGAAAGGGACTAATGGGGCACCCAGCCTGGCCCCTCCATGGCGGACCCACAGGGCCCAAAGCCCAGAGACTGGCTGTCTCCCTGCCAGCACTGGCCTGCGCCCCTCTGGCCACCCAGGGATGGATGGAGACGATGGGGCCTGAGGAGTGATGGGAAGAGGGCCACCCCTTCCCGGACCGAGGACATTCTCTGGGCTTCCCTTCCCACTCTGCCTCGGGGCACCAGCCCCGCATTGGCTCCCTACATCTTTGAGCACGTCTCTTCCGTGGCGGAGCAGCTGGCCCAGGTGTCATTTCAAAGCAAAGTGCCCATTAAACCACCATTGGCTGCCAGGCCCGTCGAGTCTCGGGAGAGATGTTCACAGACCTGTCAGCCTAATGGATTAATTGAGTCTTCCCTCCCCTGCCTGCCGTGAAGGGGGCAGGGCTGGACTCGGAACCTCAGCCTGCCCTGCCTGAGTGCCGGGAGGGGAGGGGGCCGAGGGAGCCGCTGGGGCCCATCTGGACTCTCCCCCACCCTTGCCTGAAACATCCTTCTGGCTGCTTTTCCCCAACGTCCCTCCAATGGGCATCGTTTTTTTATTAAGACTTTATTTTTTTTAGAGCAGTTTTAGGTTCACGTCAAAATTGAGCAAAAAATGCAGAGGTTTCCCACATCCCCCCAGCCTTCCCCGTGTGCAGCCTCCCCCACTATGGACACGGTGCAGCAGAGCATACGTTTGTTACAGTTGATGAAGCTACATGGACACGTCATAATCACTCCAGGTCCATCACTCACATTAGGGTTCGCTCTAGGTGTTGTACATTCTGTGGGTTTGGGCAAGTGTATAATGACATGTGTCCATCATTACCGTATCTTACAGCAGAGTTTCACTGCCCTGAGACTCCTCTGTGCTCCACTGTGCATCCCCGCCTCCCCCAGTCCCCGGCAGCCTCCGATCTCCTTACTGTCCCCAAAGTGTTGCCGTTTTCCAGAATGTCATATTATTGGCATCATACACTATGTAACCTTTTCAGATCGGCTTCTTCCACTTAGTGATATGCATTTAAGGTTACTCCGTGTCTTTTCTTGGCTTGATAGCTCATTTCTTTTTAGTGCTGAAAAATATTCCGTCGTCTGGATGGGCCACGGTTTATTTATCCATTCACCTGCTGAAGAGCATCTTGGCTGCTTCCAAGTTTGAGCAATTATGAATAAAGCTGCTATAAACATCGTATGCAGGTTTTGTGTGGACATAAGTTTTCAACTCCTTTGGGTAAATATACAAAGGAGTGTGATTGCTGGATCGTATGGTAAGAGTATGTTTAGCTTTGTAAGAAACCACCAAACTGTCTTTTAAAGTGGCTGCACCATTTTGCATTCTCACCAGCAGTGACTGAGAGTTCCTGTTGCTTCATATCCTTGTCAGCATTTGGTGTTGTCAGTGTTTGAATTTTGGCCATTCTAAGAGATGTGTAGTGGTATCTCATTGTTGTTTTAATTGGCGTTTCCCTGATGGCATGTGATGTAGACCATCTTTTTATAGGGTTATTTGCTATCTGTAGGTCTTCTTTGGGGAGGTGTCTGTCAAGGTCTTTCGTCCATTTTTTAATTGGATTGTTTGTTTTCTTACTGTTGAGGTTTTTTGTTTTTTGTGTGTTTTTTTTGGTGAGGAAGATTTGCCCTGAGCTAACATCTGTTGCCACTCTTCCTCTTTTTTTTGCTTGAGGAACATTCGCCCTGAGTTAACATCTGTGCCCATCTTCCTCCACTTTGTATGGGGGATGCCACCACAGCATGGCTGATGAGTGGAGTAGGTTCACGCCTGGGATCCAAACCCACAAACCCGGGCTGCTGAAGCAGAGTAGGCAAAACTTTAACCACTCAGCCATGGGGCCAGCCCTTCTGATTGTTGAGTTTTAAGAGTTGTTTGTATAATAATTTGCATAACAGTCCTTTATCAGATTTGTCTTTTGCAAAAACTTTCTCCCAGTCTGTGGCTTGTCTATACATCCTCATGGCAATCGGCGTCTTTCAAGGCAGGGTTGAAGTCTCTGGTAAGGGGTCAGCCTCATCCTTAGTCCTGGGTTACTCAAGCCCCCACACACTGCCTGTTACCTCTTCCAGAGAAGCTGTCTTCTCCCAGCTTGTCTGACCCAGCCCAGTCCTGGGAGGCAGAGGAGTGTGACCCTCAGCCCCCTTCCAAGACCCGCTCCCAGCCCCAAGGGGATTTCCTCAGCCTCTCCTCTTCACCAGATGGGCATCCCATCCCGGCTATGGCTGTGGGGGCCCAGAAGAACAGCCCCTCCAGAAGGAGGAAGGTCTTGCCCCAGGGCATGCAGTGAACTCCTGGAAGAAGGAGGGCAGCAGCAGCCCAGACAGCCAGGCTGGATGTCCCTGGGGCGGCCTTGTGTAACGAGGGACACCACCTGGGAGCAGCTGGTGGTTGCACCATCCCACCCTTGGGGCCTTCCATTAATTGGCATTAGTCGGGCTGGGGGAACAGCTGCAAGTGGCAGTGCTGTCCCCTAACCACCTCCCAGTGTGACATTCATAACCAGCCTGCTGGGGCCTGAGACAGACAGGGGTAGGGGGTCGGGGGGTGGTTTCTCCTGATTCGGGTCCTCTTGCCTGCTCGAATGTCCTAGAGCCTTCCTTTCCTCCCTCCCTGGTGGTTATTCTGCCTCCTCCTCTCCCCTTTTCCCCAACCAAATGCCGCCCCCACTTTGTCTCTCAAGTAGCTCTCATGCGCATACATTAGTTAATTAAGGAGCCTGTCCTACTGAGAGGATGACACAGTTGGCTTTCCACAATCAGCAAGGCCCCCTCCTGTGGCTGGGACGACCTTCACTGGTGGCAGCTGGGGAGGAAAGGGCAGAAGGTCTGTGTGAGTCTGGTAGGCATGAGTGCCTTGCGTCTTACTCCCCAGGGGCAAGGGTATCTTTGGCAGGGGAACTCCGGCAAGACAGAGAGGGCATGACATCCAGCCTTGAGAAGAGGGTGTGGGCCCCAGAGACCTTTCTTTGCAGGGGACAGGCAGGGAGAATGGGTGACATCTCTGGAGATTGTGATCTGTGATTCACTCTTGCCCACTAAGACCTGCTGTTCCAGGGTCCTGGTTAGTGGATCGGCCCTGCAATGAGGGCCAGAGACCTGGGCTCCAACTCTGGCTGTTCCCCTGCTCTCCTCAAATGTCTCCTGTTAGCCATTTCTCCTCCATGAGTCTCTGTTTTCTTCTGTACAATGAAGGGATTGGATTAGATGATCTCTCAGGTGATTCCTGGCACAATATGACCTGATTCTAGGATTGCTACGTATCTCAACCATCCATCCATCCATGCGTTCTTCCATCTGTCCATTTGTCCATCCATCCATCCATTTATCCGTTCATCTGTCCGCATATACATACATATATCTGCCCATCTGTCCATTCACCTGTTCATCTGTCGGTCCATCCATCAAATCCATCTATCTACCCACACATCCATCTATCCATCCGTCCATCCGTCCATCCACCCATCCATCCATCCCTCCATCCATCCATCCATCCATTCATCCAGTAGACGAAACACCTGCTACAAGCCAGATCCTGTTGCAGACTCTGGATCTGTGTCACTGCAATGACACAGTGATTTGTGAAGAGGGGGAGCTATGAGAACACACAGGACAGGCCCTGACCCATCCACTAGGGAGTATCAAGGAAGGCTTCCTGAAGGAACTCCCAAAGCTACAACCTGAGGGTGCCGGGCAAGCTTCTAGGTTTGTTGTGAGAACTGAAATGAGTTCATCGCAGGCAAAGGAGGTGAAAGCCTCTCATCAATGCAGGGGACCATCATGAAGGGACAGACCTTTGACATCTCCCCATCTCCAGGTACCCTGACCTCCATTCACACCAGACTACCTCCTGTTCCTCAAACACACTCATTTCTCTCCTTTGCTCACCTTTCTACTCTTCTCTAGACTGTGTTGACGTGTGCTTCCTCCATGGGCTTGCCTTGTGTCCCCCAGGCAGCTCCCTCTGCCTGCAGTTTCAGAGTTTCAGTGCATGACTGAGCGCCTGCCTCCCCACCACGGCGAGTGGGCGTCGGTCACATGGGTCACATGGGTGGCCTTGCCCAGGAGGCGCCCAGTCCGTGTTTGCTGAAGGCCAGCACCCAGGGCACACAGACTGCCTCGCCCTCCCCCCGGATCTCCTGGGGGACCGGCCTGGCCCTTGTGTTCACCCTGGCTGTCAGGCTGGTAGGGCTGGTCTCTAGAAGAGGTGGGAGGCAGCTGCCTCCGTCCTCAGCCTCTGCGCTGTGCAGAGGGCAGGGAGCAGAGCGAGCGCAGCCCTGCACACTGACCTGGCCCAATGGCCCTTTCTGCGGTCAGATACGCAGCCACCTCTGTGTCTAGACGTACTTCCCCAGCCCACGTCGTCTTCTGTAATAGTAGCTCCAGCATCGATGGCGGGAAAGGCTTGGGGAACCTGATGTCTACCTCTGAAGAGTGACTCTGTGCCTCCGGAGAAGGGAGGGCTGATCTGGCTGGTTCTGCTTGAATAGACTCTGGTTCTATCTGATCAAGGATGGGGCGTGGGCAGGGTGTGGGTTGGCGAGGGATCTGTCCTCACAGTGTGAATCCTTTCCCAGGTGAGGTGGGTGTCTGCTGACCCCACCCTGGCATCCTCCTTCGGGGACATAAGAAGGACACCCCACACAAGGCACCTGACAGAGAAGGTGAGAGTTGGCTCACGCCAGGCTCCGTCACTGCCCTTGACCCTGAGGGTGCTTCCTGCTCCATCTCCTCCGTCTCCTCCCTGCTCAGCCCTTCTGGAGTCCCGGAGTCCTGGACAGGAGGGCGGGAAAAGCAGGGGCTTCCCCTCCCTGGGAGACCTCAGTAAGCCGAAGGCTGCGGGTCTCTTATCCCCGTTCATAAAGTCGCTGGACACAGAGCTCAGAAGGACCTCCAGCCTCATTCTCCCCTCCCCTTGTTTGCAGGTGAGGAAGCTGAGCCCCAGAAAGGGGACCTGCGTGCCCTGCAGAGGAGACAGGGCCCAAACCCCTGCCCGGGGTGCACAGCAGTCCTCCTGCTGCGTCTGCAGGCGGGGGACCCTGGGGCACGGAGGGAGTGTGTTTTCTGAGTGTCATGACTTCTGAGCATTTGTGGAACTGCAGGCACCTCCAGGCCCCTGCTGGGGTCAGAGGCAATTTCCCATGAAGCTAATGAAGCTTAAGCTTCAGGGCCCTTCACCTGCACGGCGAGACTTTTACATATAATTTTATGTTTGATATTTTATATCCTTAAAGAGAACCACAAATTGTGGTTCTGCAAGCTTCAGGCCTCTTGCAGGATAGTGCTGAGGGGTTGAGGCCCAGTGTCCGGAGGCTCTGGCCCAGCAGGCCAGAGACCCAGAAGCCCAAGGCCCCTCCCCTGGGGGCTCGGTCTCCCCTTGCTGTCTTATAAGTCCCCTGCCCCGAGTCCCTGGAGGGGATGGAGACCCAGCCTGCCCGCGGAGGGCCCTTCGCTGCCCGCCTGGCCCCAGCTGGCGGATTTGCCTCAAGCCTGTGGAGCTGTGCCACCAGCTCCCTGCGCCAGGGCTGTTCCAGGGAAGCACAGGCGGGAGGACCACTGCCTTGTCTTGTGGCCCACCCTGCTGTGGGACAGCCATCCACATTGGGAGCTGCCCCTGCTGCTATCGGGCAAGTCCCAACCTCAACCTTGTTCTCCCAGCCATGCCCCATACCCGGGAACCTGCTCAGAGGCCCCAGGGCTGGGCAGATTGGAGGGGGGGGCCCCACCAGACAGAGGCTTCAGGCCCTACAGAGGTCGAGGGCCAGCTCCTTCCCTCCACCATGATGGCATTGGTGGATCTCGGGCATTTCAGAGGCTCCTGGGAGCTGAGAATCCAAAAATGCACCCTTCCAGCTGTCTGGCACTGGGCAGTTCAAACAGATGCGTCACAGACACACAGTGAGAGAGGGCAGTTATCACTGTTTATCAGCAGAAGAAGCTGAGGCTCAGAGATGTTAGGGGCAGCCCTAAGGGCACAGAGTGAGGAACAGGCCAGGACTTGCATCCTGACCTCAGACTACAAGTCCTACATGGTTTCCTACAAACCATGCGCCCTGTTGACTAGGCTCTTACACTCGCATCTAGATCCATCCCGAGTTTTCTGTGGGTGGATTCCGTTAGTGACAGCCTGCTTTGAATTCAACGTCCGCTCCTCCCTGCCGTTCAGTGCGAGTCCGCCCCGTGCCCCCTTCCTCCTGCTGCTGTGCATTCTGGGCAAACTCATTTTCATATCAAACCAAACAAAAGCAGACTAAATCAGGAAGGTAAATATGCCCGGAGAAATGAAAAGCTGGCAGGCAGGCATCGGGAGGATGGGGCGAGCTCTGGCCTTGAAGTTGGCCATGGGCAGGCGACCTGGCCTCTCCGCAGGCCTCAGTCTCCTCATCTGGGAAACGGGGGTGGTGCGGTGTCACCCCACTAAGATGGAGGTGAGGATGCGGGAAAGCGGTGTGAGTGGGGCAGTCAGCGAGGTGCTGCACTTGCTAAGTCAAAGCTCTGGTCCTTCTGGCCCATCTGCAGTTTGGGGACCGTCCGTGCCTCTGCATCCGCTCGTCCAGCAGGGAACGCTAGGGCTGGGGGCGGTGCCCTCTTTCAGGAAGACACAGAGCTCTCAGCAGTCAGCCCTCCACCCACCCTGCAGCCCACCGCTCCAGACCTGGGGGCTCCTCCCCTTGTTGGTGCTCCAGCCCCCTGGGGCCCAGCCGCTCTCCCCAACCAGTGCTGCCCTCACAGCTGCTGGGAGGGTGCCCACACCATATTGGCTGGGAGGGAGGAGGGTACGTCCCCACAGCGAGGGCTGGGCAGCAGCTGGCAGAGGCCCACTCGCAGGGCACCTGGCAGCTGTCTATCGGCAGCGTGCTCCACCAAGGCCACATGGCACAACTGTGGGTAGGGGTTGCAGGGTAGGGAGACTGAGGTGTGAGCTGGTAGACATAGCTTGGCACCTCCGTCTCCAGCTGGCACAGGGGGCTCTCGCGTCTGCTGTAGTGAAGATGCTGGACCCCTGACTTATGTCCTCGTCCCCTCTCCTGCCTCCCAGACAGGGCTTGACTTGAGGAGTAGGCTGAGGCCCCGTGGAGCAGAGAGGCAGAGGGAAGGACACTGGCCTGGATGCCCAAGTCTGGGACGCTACTACCAATTGATGGGTGTCCTCAGGCTTAACCTTCCCAGGCAGACTCCGAGTCCTCATTTATAAAATGGGTGTCATAATAAATGTCATACCTGGTCCCATATTCTGTTAGGGGCATCAGAGAGGTGATAACCCCTTCTGAAGCTGCAATAGCATCCTTGTTACAGGAGGAGGTATTGGAGTTAGACACAAATGAGTGTGTTTATTCCTTACATGGGGGGTGTGCATGTAAAACATCCCTTCCCACTGGTCTGTAAGGATTAAAACAAACCAACAACCCTGGTTGACAGACGTTCTACAGAATCCTGAGATCATCAAAAGTCTAAGATCATAAAAACGAGGACGTCTGAGAAGCTGTCACAGTCTATAGGAGCCTAAGGAGACACGAGGACTGGACGTCATGTGGATCCCGGATGGGATCCTGGAACAGGAAAAGGACCTTAGGGAGAAGCTAACAAGCATCTGGATAGATGATGCAGTTTTCTTAGTAGGAACATATCAATGCTCCTTCCTTAGTTGTGACAAATGTATGTAATAATGCGAGATGTTAACAGTAGGGGAAACTGGTGTGGGGTATCTGGGAACTCTCTGATCTATCTTCCTAAGTTTTCTGTAAACTTAGATCTCTCCTAAAATAAAAGTTCGTTAACAATAGTCACCCCACCCCCATCATTCTCCCTCATATCAGGACTGGAGAGGCCCCTCCACCTCGTGTCTCAGTCTTGTATCTGACCTTAACCTGTGTTTGATGCCGACACGGTGATGTCCCACAAACTTTGCTTCCATGTGTCTAGTCTGCCATGTCTGATTGATTTCCCAACGGAGCAGTGAGCGGTCCAGCGTGGAGGAGGCAGGCAGCCAGTGGTTAGGAGTGGGGACCCCAACTCCGCCAACCAAGGCTGAATCCCATCTCAGCTGCTACTGATCAAGGGGTCTTGCCGAGCAAGCGACTTCACCTCCCTGAGCCTCAGTCTTGTGTGGGGACTAAATGGGGAAACCGTGAGGCCCCCACTGGGCCCAGAGTACATAGGCGCCCGTGAAATGAAGGTGCGGGTCTCCCATCCTGCGAGGGTTCACTCGTGTGCACAGGGCCCAGTCTGCGTAATCCCCGAAGCCCGCCCACCAGAAGGGGTCTTGAAGGGCTTAGAGTTCTCCAGTGTCTGTGAGCACCCCAGCCCCAATGCCAGAGAAATAGCCTAGAAACTTCTCCAGGCTCCTCCCTCGCTGTAAGTCAACAGCTTGCCCTGGGCCTCCCCCTCCCCCAACCCCCCGCACCTTCCTTCCTTCAGTGGAGGGATTCACCCATCCCTCCATCCTCCGCTCACGCCTTTGTTCCCTGGGCACCTTCTCTGTGCAGCCTCTACGCCAGGCCTTGGGAAGCAGCCGGGAACATGCAGATGAGTCCCGGCTGTCGTGTCCAGGGCAGAAGAAACAATAAACCAGGGAAGCTTGAGCACAATGGGGTCAGGTAGTAATGACCGCTAAGGGGGATAAGCCAGAGCGAGGTGAAAAGCGCGTGCCTGGGGCACGGGGGGGCCACTTAAGGCTGGTGGTGCAGAGGGGCCCAGGAGGTGACAGTGGAGCTGAGCCGGCAGAGCGTCCTGGGTGGAGGGAGGACTAAATGCAAAAGTGGGGCTCGTGTGGCTTCTCGGAAGAGCTGGGGGAAGGCCGCCCTGAGTCCAGGAGTCAGGAGGCCGGCTGGACCCAGACACCATAGGGCCTTACAGACCACAGAAGCAGGCCCTAGTTTTACTCAAAGGCTGGTGGGGAGCTGTGGAAATGAGGGAGTTTAAAAAAAAAATTTATTTTGCTAAAAATGTACATGAAATTTACCATTTTTAGGTGTACAGTTCAGTGGCATTAAGTACACTTACATTGTTGTGCAACTGTCGGCACCACCCGTCTCCAGAACTTTTTCATCTTCCCAAACTGAAGCTCTGTCCCCATTAACCAGAAACTCCCCATCCTCCTCCCCCAGCCCCTGGCACCCACCCTCCTACTTTCTTTCTCTATGAATCTGACTACTCTAGCTGCCTCGTGCAAGTGAAGTCATACAGTATTTGTCTTTCTGGGACTGCCTTATTTCACTTAGGATAATGTCCTCCAGGCTCATCCATGTTGTAGCATGTGTCAGGATTTCCTCCCTTTTTAAGGCTGAATAATATTCCATTCTATGGATAGACCACATTTTGTTTATCCATTCCTCTATCAATGGACACTCTGGTGGCTTCCACCTCTTGACTATTGTGAATAAGGCTGCTATGAACATGGTGCACAAATATCTCTAAGAGGCCCTACTTTGGGTTCTTTTGGGTGTATATGCAGAAGTGGAATTGCAGGATCATATGGGAATTGGGATGGTATTAAACAGGGGAGTGGACCGAGCCAGTTTCCTTCTTTAAAATGCCCCCTGGTTGCTGTGGGACAGTGGACACTGAGCGGGGAGGCAGGGGGAGAAGGCGGGGGCTGCGGCAACACCACCCAGGTGAGAGGTACCTGCGGGGCTGGAGAAGTGGATGGATTCCCGAAGAGGTTTTGGTGGAAGCGATCGCAGAACTTGTTCATTGATTGGATGTGGGGCTGAAGGAGACAGAGGACACCGAAGCTGACTCCTAGGTTTGGGCCCAAGCATGCAGGTAGATGGTGGCACCTCCTCCCGGCATGGAAGACTGCGGGAGCTATAGGTTTGGAATTTATTGGAGAAATCAAGTCGGGGACCGAATACACTCTTGAGACTTGTATGAGTTTCCTGGGGCTGCCGTAACAAAGGACCACAAGCTGAGTGTCTCAAAACAACAAGTTTATTGTCTCCCTGTTCTGAAGACCGGTCGTGGGTTCAAGGTGTCAGCAGGCCGTGCTCCCTCTGAGACCTGGGTGGAGACCTCCTTGCCGCTTTCTAGCTTCTGGTGGCCCCCTCATGGTCGTCGGCTTGCAGCTGCCTCACTCCCATCTCTGCCTCTGGCTCACACGTCCTCTCCCTATGTGCTGGTCCAGATTCCCCTGTTCTTATAAGGACACCAGTCATGTTGGATGAGGGCCCATCTTAATGGTCTCATTTTAATTTGATTCATCTGCCAAGACCCCATTTCCAAAGTTCACATCACAGGTACCAGGCCTTCAATATATCTTTTGTGGGGACACAATTCAACCCATAACAGGACCCTTGCTCCCCCCCAAGCAAACGGCTTTGTAACCCTGGAGCTTTGTCACTGTTTTTTCACCCAAGGGGCCCTGGGTCTGAGGCCCAGACGTGCTTGTTGCATCCCCCCAGCTCCCGGTTGCCAGCTTCTGCGTCCTCCTCCTCCGGTCCGTGCCCCCTCGCCCCCCCGTCTCCCATCGGCGCTGCCCAGTCTGGCTGTGCTCAGCAGAGCGGGGTTGATGCCCACTGAGTGTTTAATCTCTCTCCTTTCCCGCTGCCCCCGCCCCGGCCCTCCTGGGCTGCCTCCCTCTCAGACTTCACTTCCCAAAACAAATGATTTCTCACTCTCCTCATTTATGGCTGTTTTTCCTCTTTAAGGGGCTGTCCAGCCTGACCAGTGAGTGATGGCTAAACAAATTTCAGGTGACAAGGAGATGTCCCCGAGGCGTCTCCTTAGTTCTTTGGGAGGTTTAGGGTAAGGGGGCATAAATCGCTTCCTCTCCTCTTTGGGGCTGGAGGCTGCAGAGGACTGAAGCGTGGGAGCTGCTCAGGAGAGTGGGGGCAGCCCACCTGTCCTGTCTCTGAGGTCACCTGCCCCCTGCCTCTTGGGGGAGTCACTTTATTCCAGATAACGCTCCTGGCTTGTGCAAAGGGGACCAGAATGGCAGCTAATGGATCAGAAACTAAGTCCCCTGTAGGTTAGAGCAGTGATGGGACGGCCACCAACAGCTGGGCAAGGGAGTCGGAAGACCTGGCATCGAGCCCCTCTCTGCTCCTTACTGGTCGGTTCCCCCATCCAGAAAGTGGGGACACCACAGCCAAAGTCTCCCCAGCCATTTACGTTTGAGAAGAGACAGCTGTGGCATACAATGGGCATGCCGTAAGTGTTCCTGGTGCCCTCCTCCCCCTCTGCTACACCCTCATGGGGCACAGTTTGGTGCTTTCAAAGGAATCATCATGTTCCTCTAGAGCTGCGCTCACTGAATGCCCCGTGTGGGCCACCAGGGGCTGGGTGTTCGTGACCCCACCAATCAAGAGGCAGAGGTGGCTTGCTCAGTTAGTCATCTTTTCAAATGTCACCTGTGCACATTTACTTAATTATGTTTTTATTGTTTTTATTGGAGAAACTGAGTCGATGCACCAGGGAGAGACGCCATAGAATTGGAATATGGGGAAGGGCCCCAGCCCTGCCTTGGGGATGGTGCCCTCCCTTCGTCCGGTTTCTCTAGCTCCCTTCACCCCCAGGCTGCACATGCCCACCTGCATAGGCCTCAGGCCGCTGCGGGAGAGCCCCCCCCATAAAAGAACAACCCTCCTTTCTCTCCCAGTGCCCCCTCCAGGCGCATGGCCCACGTCTCCACCCCTTCCCGCCCCCACTGCCTGCCTTCCACGATCAGATCTGGAGCCGTAAAAGGAGCCCTTGTGATCGGGGTCACTAGATCCAACTCTGGGAGACAGAAACACAAGGTGGGAACAAAGTAGGAGCGGAAGCGGAGGGGGCGCGGGATGAGTTCTGAAAGCCCCAGAGCGAAATCGGCAGACTGAAAATCTGCTTTGATGGCCTTTCCGTTTATCTCCCTCGTTAACAGCCGTGTCCATTTGGCAGGGGTGAGCGGAGCAGGGCGGGAGGCTGGCCGAGTTTCAGTTTGATTTCCCGGGGCTTAAGATCTATCATCTCTTAGCATAAAAAGGGATTAATATCTGTGGCTGAGTATTAACTGAGCACCCCAACACACGTATGCACACACACCCGCATGCACACACTCATGCACACTTGTCGCTATCCCAGGCTGCTGACTCAAGCTGGCACTGTTCCAAGACCCACCCTCAGTGTCCCCAAAGCCTCAGGGTGGGCCAGTGCTCTGTACCCCAGATTTCACTCTTGCCCCCACCCACAGCTGCCCCCCAACCTGTTAGAGGAGGCAGCCCTGTCCCCATTATGTAAATAAAGTGCAGGGACCGAGACTCAATCCCATTAGCCCAGATTAGTTACTCCGGAGGCCGAGGCCGGGAGATTACAATGCCAGCAGGAAGGGGGAGGTGGACACCATGGAGAGAAGGCGGCTGGTCCCTCCCTGCACCCTGATCCTAACCTCCCAACTTAAAAGAGGCCCCGGTGGCCCCTTGTCCCCGCCCCTGAAGCAGGCAGGGGGTGGGAGGTGGAAACTAGCCCCGTGCTGCTGAGTTCTCCACTCTTTGCCTGTGGAAGGGACCTCCCGGTGGGCCTTGGTGGGGAGCAAGGAGGGAGAAAGTGATGGATGATTCTGTGACCCTTCATTGGCTTGTGGGGCAGGGGGTCCTGGTGCCTCAGGGCCAGAACCAGCAGCCCCAGCCGTCTCCCTGTGCCTACCTGGTCCCCTCTGCCCTGGCCTGAGAAGACATGGGCATGTCGAGCCTTGTTACCAAGAGATGGGGGAAATGCCCAGGGGCTTGGAGAGTGTGGCGGGCAGAGGGGTGGGACGTGGAACCTTCTACCACCCAGAGCTTGTGATGGCCTCTTAAGTCGCCTGGGGAGGGTTTGGGGGTGGACGAGGAATCAAGTCCCAGCCTCTCCTGGGACGGAAAAGAGCCTCTGCGTTCTGCACCCCCGCAGTCCTTGCCCACCCAGCACTACTTACCTTCCCTGGGTGGCATCGTCTGCCTCCTTCTCCGGCTCTCTCGCTAGGCCAGTGGTTCTCAAAGTGTGGGCCCTGGACCAGCAGCAGCAGCGCCTGGGAACTTGTTAGAAAAGCAAATTCTACCTGCTGAACCAGGCACTCCAGTGGGCCCAGCGTATCATTGTTCCAACGAGCCCTCAGGGGATTCTGATGTGCTCAAGTGTGAGACTCACTGCTCTGGTCCATAAACTCTGCAGCGCAGGTGTTGGGGCCTGTGTGCAAAGTAGGCAGAGCACCTGGAACAGATGAGTGTGTAAAAGATGTGAACAAAGGAGAAGTGTCAGGATAGGTGTGGAGGGAGGGGAGGTATTAGGAAGAAGGGGTGTGTCTGGTGGGTGGGTGTGGGCCTTATAGAGGGCACGTATCACCCCTAGCCTCCCTCGCCCTCAACCCTCCTGTTCCCATACAGAGGCAAGTCCACTCATGGACAATGACCACCTGTGGTCAAGGCAGCTTTGTGTTCCAGGGCCTCGATTGGCCTGACCCAGGTTCCACAGCAGCCCCCTGCCGGCCTCATCCACCGACAGAGGGCTTTCTGCTCCCCACTCCTGCATTGGTGCCATGCAGGCAGTCGTGTGCTAGAGCCGGTGCTCATTCTGCGCCTCGCTTCCCAGTCTGCGTTCAGCGATGTCCCATGGAGAGCTTGAAATTGGCCATGCTGGGAGGATTTACACCAAGGAAATTGGCAAATTCTGCAAATCAGGGCTTTTTAATTTTTCCCAGAGTGGTGTTAAATGTTCACCAGCCTGCTACTGCATACAAGAGAAGACAGGGAAGAAGGAGACGGTCTCTGTTCTCCGGGAGGCAGCCAGCCTACAGAATGCCCCATCCACCATCACTCAACAAGTACCTATGGAGTACCAGGCACGGTGCTAGAGAGAGGAAAGCATCATTTGTCCTAAGAACAAGCCCATGAGGTAGATGTTGACATCTCCGTTTTACAGATGGATAAACAAGCCCAGAGAAGTTATGCAGTGTGTCCTTAGCCACACAGCAAGAAAGTGGCAGAGCAGGCGTTAGACCCAGGCTGTCATGACTTCCTTGACCCTACTCTCAAGGAAGCCACGGGGGACATGCATACAACCTCTACACAGATGAGGACAAGCCCACGTTTTCATCAGCGCACGTGAAGGTTTTGAGTTGAGGTGACCTTTGATTCCCTGGCCAGGGCTGTAGGCATTGACAGTGTCTTCGAGGATGTCACCAGGAGAGGGGCAGATAAGCTTCTCCCCTTTCCCCTCCACTTTCCAGGCTGTCCTGGGCCTTCCTCAAAGCAGCCCCAGCTCATCCTCAAACCAAGGCCTGGGCTGGAGACCCTGGCCCTCAGAGCTCAGGCTGGTGCCCTCCTGGGCAGCAGCCAGCTGATCTCGTAGAGCATCCCCAGGGAGGCCCAGCGGATGCAAAAGATCCCAGGGCCTGGCCCCTCAGCCCCGCTGCCCACAGGCTGATTAAAGGAGGGATCTCTGGGAAATAGCAGCCCTGGCTCTGAGATGAGAGGAGGGGAGGTCAGGGCCCAGGCCTCTCCACTCCCGGCTGCCGTGCAAATGGATGGTGTCAGTCGAGGCTGCCCCATAGGCCACAGAGATTTCTCTCTGATGCAGTCACCTCCTCACCTCGTCATGACCCCTGCTCCTCAAAGGCCTCCGCCCCGCTCCCTTGCCCCGACTGCTCTTTCCCTCTGTGTCTCTGTCTTTCTGCCCCTCCCTTTGTGACTTAATCTTCCTACCTGTCTTTCCTCCCTCCACCCCACTCTCCCCCTACGCCCCTCACACAATACCCCAGAGCCTTCCAGAGATCCTCTCTGGCCCAGATCATCTGTTTGGAACTGCCTGCCCCCCAGGAATTCTTTTCCCCAGCCCCCTGCCCCATCCAGCATCACCCTCCACTGAATCATGGGCAGCTTCTTCTCTCACTGCCCATGAGCTAGTTGGTTCCACTCTCCTTTTCCCCAGTAACACACCTGATTGCATCTACTCTTTGGTCCTCATTCATTCATTCATGCATTCACTGATTCAGGGAGAATTTATTGAGTCTTTACCATGAGCTGTGCACGGCACTGCACTATGGGTGCTGAATAAGGGTGGTTATCCCCCAGGCCTTCTGGGGTTTACTGGAAGAATGGGAAGGAGGAGGAGGAAGAGGAGGAGGTGGTGGAGGAGGAGGGGAGGAAGAGGTGGCGGAGAGAAGGTGGAGGAGGAGGAGGGAAGGAGGAGGAGCAGGGATGAGAGGAGCAGAACTGCGCCCTGGCTCCAAGCGGAGGTGCAGCTGTTGCCACATCCATCGCTGTGCTCTCCCTGCTGCCATGTTGTGTTTGGAAAGTGATGAATTTCAGCACCAGCTAATTAGTCTCTAATTAGCAAGTGGAGTGTAAACAATCACAACAGATGGGGAGAAAAGGCATTAGCAATAATGACCCTTCTTCAGGGGCAGAGTCAGAAAGAGGCACTTCCTTGAAGGAGCTGGAGGGCAGGCTGGAGGCGGGGGCGGGCAGAGCCGGCTGGGGACCGGCGTCCTAGCCAGGCGGGGACTGTGGGGTCTGCAGAGAAGGTGCCGGGTGGTGCCTGGGCGGGGAGGGGCGGACAGGTCTGTGGCACTGACGCATCTGGAGCTGGACTAGGCCAAGTGGCAGAACAGAGCACCTTGGAAAGTGAGTTTTATTAATGGAGCATGGCTCCTGTGGGGCAGCAGTGTTGATCTGGAGTTGGACCTTGGGGCCTGTGTCCAGAAACCTGGGCTTTTCCAGACACTCTGGCCACTGCCCAGTGACCAGACAGACTGCCAGGAGATGTGCTCGCCCGTTCTGGGAATGCCATCCCTCCAGGCTCAGCAACCTGCCTCTGAAGCCAGGCCAACCCACCATGCCAATCTGCACGCATCGTCCCTAGGGGCCCCCGGCGTGCCTGGGCTCCTCGCCTGCCTGTGTTGGGGGCTGTGGGGTCCGAGGAGGCTGAGGAACTGGGGTGGGATGCAGTGGTTGGCACGTCCCTATCAGCAGTACCAACTGAAGGGACACTGATGGGAGGACTTCTCCGAGCCTTGCTTGGCGGAGCCGGAGCACTGCTCTGCTGCACGGGTTTGGGACACAAGGTTACACGGAGGGCTGGAGGGAGTGGCTCCAAAAAGGTGAGAGTGAGGTGGGGCATCCAGGGAGATGGCTCGAGAGGAACGGAGATGGAACCTGAAAGTGGAGAGAGGCCATTTGATGTTTACTGCTCTTGAATAAATGCCTGTATTAAGTGCTTCTCTGGGCACACTGCTATGACAAGGCCATCAGAGAGTTAAGGAGCTGCCCCCTGCCCTTGAGAAGCCCAGAACTGAAGACAGACATTCTGGGCACCCGGGGCTGCAGCCGTGGTCGCAGCAGTGGTCCCAGCAGGCTTCATCCCTCTCTGGAAAAGTGACAGAGCCCAGCCTCATCTCTGGTGGGACAAGAGAGCCCCCAGCCCTCTCTTTCCTGGGAAAAAAATGCACCCTCTGTGGCTGCCATTACAGGCCTAATTAACAGGCTCGTTGTCTCTTCTGCCTGGCAGCCTGTGTTGGTAAGAAGGGCAATTTCATTGTCTGGCAACGTTATCACAGCCCTGGCAACCTGTTAGCTGAATCGGTTGCATCCGCCCTGGCTCCTGGAGGAAGCAGCTTCTCTCTGAAGGACGGCGTTCCCAGCCGCCTCCTCCCTCGCGCCCGATTCTGAGGGCTGGGGGACAGCCAGCAGCCTTTGTTCAAGGCCCAGGCCTCTCATTTGGAGAAGTGGTTGGATTTCGCTCTAGGGCTGCAGTGGAGTGTGGAGATGTTCACTCAGCTAACGTGTGTTGAGGGCCTCCGACGAGGCAGGCACACTAGCATGCCGCAGAGTATGGGAACGGATGGATGTGGACCCTGCTCAGGACAGCACCAGGGTTTCTCAACCTCAGCACCACTGACGTCTTGAGCCGGATCATTCTTTGTCGTGGGGGCTGGCCTGTGCATTGCGCGATATATTGCAGCATCCCTGACCTCTACCCACTAGACGCTAATAGCACTCCTCCCACCCGGCAGTTGTGACAACCAAAAATATCTCCAGACATTGCCACGTGTCCCCTGGGGCTGGGGATGGAGGGCGCAATCACCCCTGGTTGAGAACCGCTGTCTAGAGAGAGAGAGACAAATGCATAATGAGGTCATTAGAATGCAACACGATGGAGGTTATAATGCGGAGATGGAGATGTGCTCCTCTCCCGCTGTGGGGCTGGGGCAGCAGCACCCAGGGGAGGTTGGTGTAGGAGTCAGGCACTGGGTTGACAGGGGCAAAGACCCAAGGGTAAGGCTGTGCGGTTTGGTAGGAAACCACAAGTTGATGAGTTCTTCCATTTAACCAATATTTCCAGATTGTGTATCTGGTTCAGTGACAAAAAGGCTTTGTATTCCTTGCTAAAGAGGATTTTATCCAGTATATGTGTTGGGGTGCCATTGAAGGAATTTAAACAGGAAGCACATGATTAGAAATCCCTTTAATTAAGTCGATCCAGCTAATGACTGATGGCCGGGAGGCCAGAAGGGTTTGGCAGATGAAACCTAGATCAGAGATGAAAGGCGATGGGGCAGGGGGTGGCTTGCTGGTTTGAGGAACATTTGGGTGGGTGATGGGATGTGGGGGACGGAAAGGAGGAGAAAGCAAGGGTGGCCACCGTTGTTTCTGGCATGGATGCCTGGTTGAGCAATCCTGCTAACTACGCTGGAGAATTAGGGGGACACTACACGTTTGCAGAGACCTGAGTCCAGCTTTGGATATTTTAAACTTTTGAGCCTGGAGGTCATCAGAATATGGTGGATTCATTCAGGCAAGAGGTCAGGGTCAAAGAGCTGGGAGGCATCGGCTTCCAAGCAATAGCCAACGCCAGAAAAGAAAAGTGGATGTTCTTACCAAGGGAAAACGGTGGGCATGAGAAGGAGCAGAACAGATACCTGGAAACTCCCACATTCCAGAGCCCGAGAGGAAGAGGTGCAGACCACGGAGGCAGGGAAGTAAGAGGAAGAGCAGAGAAGGCGATGGCCGCCCAGGTTTGGAGAGTTGCAGAGAAGGAGTGATGAGCGTGGCTGGGTACCCCAGAGAGGCCCCACAAGCTCTGTGGGGTTGGGAACTAGGAGGAATTTGATGCCCCTTGTCAGAGAGGACAGCTGGGCTTATGTATTCCCATGGGTTTTCAGCTAGAAGCTTTGCCAGGGACCTCAAGGGCGATGGGGTTCCCACTGGCACTTTCCCAAAATGGTTCTCTTCCAAAAGGTAATATGGTGCCACGCCTTTTGTAAGACTCTACTGGGGAAGAGGTTAGAGGAAGGTAGGTGAAAGACTGTGAGACAAAGTGAAAGGTGGGCAAATCATGGTGCCATCTTTACATGACTGCTCCCATCCAAGCAACAGCACAGGCCCCACCCCTGACCAGACCCTGCCAAGCTTGGAGCACCTGCACCTGTATATAGGGTTGTTGGTTTTCCATGGATCCTAGAGGGAGAAGAGTATGGACACCAGAGACGAAACAAGAATCTGGGGCAAAGCATAGAGAAACTTGCTCCTCCCCTCTCTTTACATGTTGATCCAACCTAGAATGTGAGCCAGTGGGAGGATGGTTCTGCCTCCAGCCCACCTGCATGAAGAACTTCACTCAACCTGACCCGGCAGACGGGAATGGGTCCAGGATTAAGAAGCACCTCTCCTTCTACCTTATTACCAACTGTATTCATTTCCCGTGGCTGCTGTAACAAATTACCACAAATTTGCTGGCTTCAAACAACAGAAATGTATTCTCCCACAGTTCTAGAGCCAGGAGTCCAAAATCAAGGTGTTGGCAGAGTCGCTTCCTTCTGGAGGTTGTGAGGGATAATGGATTCCATGCCTCCCCTAGATTCTGGTGGTTGCCAGCCATCCTTAAGGTTCCTTGGCTTGTAAATGCATCAGTCCAACCTCTGCCTCCATCTTCACTGGCCCCCTCCTCTGTGCCTCCCTGTGTCTTCACGTGGTCTTATAAGGACACCAGCCATTGGCTTGAAGGCCCACCCTAATCCAGTTTGACCTCATCTTAACTAATTACTTCTGCAAAGACCGTATTTCCAAATTACAGTCACATTCTGGTTCTGGGTGGACATGAATTTGGGGGGGATCACTATTCAATGCAGCTGGCCAACCTAATTTGGCTAACATTTATTGTAAGCCTTCTCGGGGCCAGCTAGCTATCTTGTTTGATTACCACACCACTCTTCATCTTGACGTTGCTACATCCATTTACAGACAAGAAGATTGAGACACAGCGGGGTGGAGTGGATTTTCCAGTCTCCCAGCTCCAAGAGGTGGAGGCAGGCCCAAGTGACATCTCTCCGCGTGCCAGCCCAGACGTCCCCCTGCCTCCATCCTCGCCTCCCTGGTGCCTGCTCCGAAGTGCTTCTTGCTATAAGCTGGACCACCTCCTCTCTCCCCAGAATCATCTTTCTTCTGGACAGGGAAATATTTTCTCCCTATTACTGAAAAGCAAGCTAAGTCTCCCAAAGGAGATATTTACAGAGGGCTCCAGTGGCCAAAATTATATAAGGGAACTCAAGAAAGAGAGAACAGAGGGAAACTGTAAGCAAGGCCCAGGGGAGCCACCCAGGGGAGCTGCGGGAGTTGGGGAGAGTTCAGGGGCCCCAAGGAAGGCTGGGGTACAGGGGCGAGGCCTGCTCCTCCAGCTCCCTCCACCTGCGCGCCGCCCTGGTGCAAAGGGGAAGGGATGCACCAATGGGTCCATAAGTTATCCCGCACTGAGCCAGGCCAGAGGGCTCTCCTCTCACCCCTCTTCTCACCCGGAAAGAAAGCTTCGACCTTGAGGGGATAAATGGAGTGCGAGTGCATGAGCCGCAGAGAGACTGATCTGCATCTGCCGTTGGGATGATGGCTCTGCAGCGTCCCAGAGTCAACAGAGGGCGAGAGAGGGATGGAGGATGCGAGGACTCAGCCACAGAGGGAGAAAGAGCAGAGCTGCAGAGGAAGGGGACAAAGAGGCCCCTGCCCTCCCCACTGGGGCCCTTGCTCTGGCCACCCCTGTGGACTCTTCCGTGGAGCAGCAGGGTGGTGGGGTCTGTGCCCACAGCCTGGGGGGTTCCTGGGGATGTGATCCCCTAAGCTCCACCCTCCTTTGAGGGCTGGTGCTCAAGTGCACTCTCCTGATTCTTAAACTGACGGGAGAACAGAGTTCAGGCAGCTCTCCCTGTTGGCCTTCGGCTTAACGAGGCCATAGGTCTTCTTGGGACAAGGGCCTGGGCCGCGGACCTGGCCCGACGTGGGTGTGAATCCTGCTGCGGCTCACTCCCGCATGAGTTTGGGCAGAGGCTCAGCCTCGCTGCCCCACTGCTTCCCTATCTGCTAGAGGGGCGGCCGTGACCTTGAAGGGTGCTCATGTCGATTTGGTGAGATGTGCATCTGAAGCCCCTGGGACAACCTGGCACGAGGCAAGCACTTAATCCACGTTAGGTCTTTCTGGCTGCGTGCACGGACTATGAAGTGGCCCGAGGGACCCAGAGTGGGTCGAGACCCCATGAGACTTGGGAGATAGACTCAGCAGCGGCCGTAGAACTTTCTTCCTCATTGCTCTCCCTTTCTCTCTGATGTGTGCTGATGCTGGCTGCACACCCCCTCTCCAGCCCTGGGTTCCAGGCCCGGGTTCCAGACCCGGATGTTCACCTGGCTGTTCCACCTGGATGTCCAATGGTCCCCCACGTGCCCCAAAACTGGACTCAGCATCTTTACCCCCAATGGCTCCTGCTCCAGCATTTGGGTCTCAGGAACTGGCACCATCACCGCTGCCCTTCTCCTTCAGACGACCCCCACCTCCTACATAACAAGGAATCTTCTCCTTTCCACCTCCGAAATAGCTCCCAAGTCCCTGTACTTCGCCGCCACCACCACCTCCAGGATCCAAGCTAAACCACCTCCTCCCTCCTCCACATCTTCTCTCTCTGGACAGGGAAATATGTCCCCATAGGACTAAAAAGAAAGCGAGTCCCCCAAGGGAGGTATTTCTCCCCAGAGATCTCTCGCTGGACTCTTCAACAGCAGCCCCCAGCTGGACTCCTGGCACCCTCTCTTACCCGCTTCCATCCGTGCCACGCTGCACTGCAGGAGGGGGGAGACACCTGCAAACCTGGCCATGTCACTTCAGCGGCTTCCCGTGGCCCTTGGCAGAAAGCCCAGATCCTGGACACGACTCACTCACACGGCCAGTGTAGCACCCATGTCTTCTCCTCCCATTCCACCTCTCCTTCCTCTTCTCCTTGCCACTGGGGCTTCCACCACAACGGCCCCCTCCTAGTCCCCAGCCTGATGCGCACGAGCCAGGCCGCCTGTCCCCTCCACACTCCCTAATCTGCTCTTCCGGCTCTGCCTGGCACACCTGTTCTTGCCCTTGCCTGGCTCCAGTCTTGGCTTACATGTCACCTTTTGAGAGGTCTCTCCTTCATGTTATGCGTTCCCACCACCCCCTACACCTTGATTTCACAGCCTCGCAGTCTCTTGTTTAACACCTGCATTTCTTGGTCAACTCTGTGCTCCAGGAGCTCAAAGACTGCATGGTCCTGGTCCCTGCTCTGTCCCAGCTTATTTTGTGTTGGCTGGTGCACAGCTGACGGTCCAGTGCTCTTGGGTTAATCAGTGAGCGAATGACTCACACGGAGTCCCCTGACCGCCCACCAGTCCTCGGCAGTGCCACACTGCTCCAAGTGCCCAATCCACCTGGTCCCCAAGTCTGCAGTCAGCTGTGCTCTGGGACCCTCACGCTGTTAGTCATCCCTTCCAGCCTGAATCCTATCTCTGCAGCCAGCTTGCAGGGCCTCTGGGTAAGGCCAGTCTCTGCCTTTGTGTCCCAGGGCCTGGCCTGTAATTGGTGTTCACTGGCCAGGAAAGGTCAGCAAGGTGAGTCATGACCTTGAGATTGTGCTGAGAAGTTAAGTCCTTCATTCCGTCCTCATCAAGGCTCATCCAAGACCGGCGGCGTCTTCGTCGTCATCTCCTACAGCCGTGTTTGACTCTCCTCTGGAAACAGGGAACAAGTAGACTAGGATTGGGAGAGGCTGGCGATGGAGCGTGGGCCGATCCTGCCACCCAAACAGGCGCCCGGCGCAGACACACACAGACACGCACACACACACTTGGAATCCCCAGTGCCTCTCCACTGCCCTTGGGATGACATCCAGACTCCTTAGCACAATGTATCAGCCCTTTATTCTGTGAGACCTCGACCGTCACCTTCATTCATTCAAGAACTAGAAACTGGGCTCAGCGATGCCTCTGCATTTTCTCAGCTTTCCCTCGCCGCAGTTCTACGAGGCAGGCGCCGTTCTCCTTACTTTGTTCTCCTCAAATGAGGGAACCAGCTCCAAGGGGGTAAGTGACTCGCCCAAGGTCGTGCAGCTCCTGACTGGAGAAGCCAGGGCGTGAATCCAGGTTTATCCTGCACAGGCCTGCACCTGTGGCCACTGTGCCAGCTGCATCTCCTCCCACCCCGCAGCCCACCGCCCTTGCCCCCTCTCCCCCTGTCACACTGAAATACCCAAAGTTTCCAGAAACCACACTTCTCTTCCGCTTCCCGGCATTTGCACAACCGGTACCCTCTGCCCGCAAGTTTTCCACCAGCCCTCTGCTTGGCACACACCCTGCTCTCCGTTCAAGATGCCGCTGGCACCTGCGTCCCTGATGGTCCTTTACGGCCTGGGAGCTGTGGCTCTGCTGGAGGCCTGATGTTTCCTGGGCTTCGCTGTATCGTGCATTTATCCCACTGTCGACTGTTCTCGTCTCCTCGTGTGCCTGCAGCAAGATGAGGGCAGAGGTTTTTTCTTGTTTTCCATGACATCCCTTAGCACACAGTAGGTGCTCAAAAAGCATTTGCTGAATGAGTGAATTGAGCTTTGAGTGAACAAGTGAGGAATGAGTGAATGAAATGCATACCTGACATTGCAACTGAGAGCCAAGAGCATTTGTGGCGGGGGAGGTTAAGGGCACCGAAAATCTAAGGAGGAGGTGGGGGGCCCTTGTGGGCAGTGGAGGAATGGAGGAGGTGGAGAGGGAGCCAGTTTTAGGACAGGAGCGGGTCCCTGCAGGGGCCGTCTGGCGAGAGGCCTCTGGACCTGCTGCAGAGCGTGTTGCTTTGAGGGAGGGGGGAGTGGAGAGTCAGGAGCGGCGGAGGAGATGCCCGAGGGGACGGCAGCGAAGGTGATGGTCAGGATGCCCAGCCGCCTCTCTCTCCCCGACTCGGTCTTGCCTTCTCATCCATCCTTTTGACAATCTCGCATGGGGCTTTTTTGGACCACAAGTTTTATCCCTTGTCACCAGCCAAACAGCCCTATTATATTAATTTATTGTCCTTTCCGGTAACTTGTAGCCTTCCTGTAAACTCCCCCTTTCCCATGCTGGGTTTGCCCATTGCCAAACCACAGCTCCCAGCTCGCCCTCCTGCTCCCCATTCCCGGGCATGGCCGGACAGTGAGCCAAGGTCTCCTGGGACCAGCCTGGCCTTAGCCCTTTGAGGGCGGCTTCTGGCGCCCACCTCTCCTTATATCAGGTCCCCATGGGAGCCTCTCTGGGGTCTCACACTGGTGGTGACAAGACCCTTCACCCCCTGGCTTCTAGCCTCAGATGCCACTGCTCACTTACTCCGGGGCACCCTGGGGTTGGGTGGGCAGAGATGAGCCTGGTCATGACTGAAAGGGAAACTGAGGCCAGAGAACTAGCCTGGCTTACCCGAGATCACACAGCCCCCAGGGGAAGTTGGTCTGACAGTCCCAACCACGTGCTGTGTGTCTGATGGTGTGGCCTTTGCTGGGGGCCTGGCCCTGTCCTGTCCCCTGTGCCCCTGGGGCAGCCACGTCCACAGGAACAATGCGCTCAGTGCGGGAGATGGAACTCTTGTCTGCCTCTCTGAGACTCGTGCGTGGCTGAGGATGGAGTACCCAGACGTGGCTCCTTGCCTTTCCAACCCACTTCACGTGTCATAGTGGAAGGAACGTGGACTTTGGAGACAGACGGCTGTGTGTTCAAATCCCACTGTCCACACTGACCAGGTGTGTAGCCTTGGTCCAAGCTACACTTGGACCTTGTGTGTGATGACTTGGAGCATCAGTTTGTCTGTCTGTACAATTGGATAGTCATATCTACCTGGGCTCAGGGACCACTCACAGAGAGCACAGAAACCCCTGGCTCTCATAGCCATGGACAGAGGCTGGCCCTCGGGGGCCGGCTGAGGTCCACCTCTCCAGCTGAGCCAGAGGAGAGAGGGCAGTAAGTGTGCGACTCTCAGCTCACTCTCTCTGGGTGGGGGTATCCCTGCAGGGACAAGGGGAGCACAAGGGACATCTCACCCACTTCCTGAGCCCGTGAAAGCAAAGCATCCTATCGCCTCTGTGCCCTAGTCACTAGGGGCTTCAGTTCTGGGAAGGAGGGGCGACCACAGGGAAAGGAAAGGAGTGTGTTCACGCGTGAGTGGGCGGGGGAGGGGGCCACGCTGCTCTCCTTCCCAGAAAGGCTTGGCTTCCAGGGAATGAATTGGAAATGCCTGTGCAGGGCCGTCAATCACACGGGTGCCTCCTGCCAACGTGCCAATCCTGCTGCCCGTGAGCTCCCTGCCCTGCTGCACAGGATGTCATCAGTCACCATTAGCCGAGCTCTGGCTCCACTGCAGAGTGGCTGGCGTGATGTGGCTCTGGGGCCAGAGAGGGCAAACTGAGGTCTGTGTGCTGAGAAGTGGCCACTGGGAATGGGGAGTGACAGGTCAGGGCATCATAGCAGAACCCTCAAAGACAAGAGAATCCCTTTAATTCATTCCCTCACCCAGTATTGCACTCCTACTCTGTGCAAGGAGCCAGGTTAGGGCCCAAACACACAGAAATGACCAGGATGTGTCCTCCAACAGCTTAGAGTCCGGGGGGGCATTCAGAGGTTTGGGCGTACCACAGGGGGTTACTGGTGCGACAATGGGTGTATGTGCGACAATGGCTCAGTGAGCACAAATAGGGCAGCGCTTCCACTGAGGGAAGCGTCTGCGAAACCTCCATAGAAGAGGGGCTCTGCTCAATGCTGGCTTTGGGGGGGTGTTGGTGATGGGGTGTGTTAGTTTCCTAGGGCTGTCATAGCAAGGTACCACCCACTGGGGGGATTCGAACAACAGAAATGTCTTGTCTCACAGTTCTGGAGGTCAGACGTCCAGAATCGAGAGCCGCGGTCGCTCTGAAGGCTGTAAAGGAGAGTCCTCTGTCAGCTCTTCCAGCTTCGGTGTTGTCAGCACCCTTGGCCTGCCTTGGCTTGTGGATGCATCTCTCCAGTCGCTGCCTCTGTTGTCACACTGCCGTCTTCTCTCTGTTTCTCTCTCTCTCTCTCTCTCTCTGTCGGTCGTATTAGATTAGAGCGCACTCTAATGACCTCATCCTAACTTGGAAATATCCACAAAGACCGTATTTCCCAATAAAGCCATATTCGCAGGCACCAGGGCTAGGACTTTAATATCTCTTTTGGGGACACAGTTCAACCCGCCACAGGGGGTATCTCAGGAATCCATGAAGAACATTCTGAAGCCCCCAGACCTCGCTCCATCGAGAAGGGCAGCTCGGGCTCCCTTGGGAAAAAGAGGCTTTCCTGGCATAAGCCAGACGTCGGCAGGAAAGCCCGGGTCTGGAAGCTAGACTTGGAAGAGGACAGAGGCCATCTCTTAAGCCCTCACGCCCATTTTATAGATGGGAACATGAGGCTAAGAGCTAGCAAGTGAGACAGGGTGACCTGGCATCAGAAAAGCTGGGCTCAAATCCTCCCTTAAACTCCTCTGCCTCAGTTTCCCCATCTGCCAGTAGAAGGGGTCAGACTATGTGAGTTCTAGAAATGCTTCCCACTCGAGGTGCTGGGAGCCCGGGGGAGGTCAAGGGCACTCACCTGTTAGGGCAGAGCCGGGCCACGGCTGCAGCCCAGGGCTTTGTCTGATGTGATGTCCATCCCCAGCAGCTGCTTGCTCCCTTTCCCCACACGCAGGAGGGCTGGGGACCAGTGGCGGGAACACAGACCCCATTTCCATGGGAACCGTGGCCTCGCGGAGACACCCTTGGTAAGCCTGGCCTGTCTCTCATTAGTATGAAATTTCTTGTCTCAGTCTCTCTCATTTGCCCCTGATATCAGCTGCCAAGCGCAGGTTCCTCTGGAGAGAGATGGGATTAGACACGAAGACGGGAGATGGAGCAAGGGAAGCTGCTGAGTGGAGAAGAGGCCCCCTCTCTTCCCCGGGGAATCACCGTCGGGGGATCAGCAGTGGAGTGTGGGTACCGTCGCCTCCTCCTGCAGCCCGTGGTCCAGGCACCTTTGACGCACAACAGATGGGCTCCAGGTTTTCAAAGCGACAGAAGGAAGAGGCAGGGTGGGGGCCCCGGCTGGTTCCCGTGCACGGATCATGAATGCAGCCCCTGGGACAGGGGGGCCTGCCACCTGTCCCCCACCCCTCCCCACCACCTCCCCTCCTTTCAGAGGGCTCCCTCCGCTTCCCCAAGCAGGCCACTGGGCTGCTGTCAGAAAAGCCACCTGCCACCAAGGCACGTGAGCGGGGACAGCCAAGGCAGGGCAAGGTGGGCAGCGGGGGCAGGTGAAGCCTGGGGCGGGGGTCAGAGCAGCCTCTCCTTCAGCCTCATGCACCCCTTGCACCTGGGGTAACCTGTCCGCCTGCGCCTTGAGCTGTGCCTGCCTCCCCTCTTTCCCATCCTGAGTTCACACTCGGGGTTGGCCCTTGTGGACGCTGGGTTTTGTGGGAGGGGCAAGAACGTGAACTGTTGGTGTTCACCCGCAGCTCCCCCCAGGCCATTCCCAGTTCCCGGACCTCGGGGGTGCCTCAGCTCTGCCAGCCCCCGCCCCCTCTGACAGGGGACCGTTTCGTTGAGTCACGGCAGGAGGGGGAAGGGAGGATGTGAAGGCAGGAGCTGGGTGACTTCTCAGGACACAGAGAGCACACAGAACGTCTTCTCTGTCCTCTTCCTAGGACCGCCTGGGGCTGGAAGGGAGAAAGTGTGGAGTGGGGCGAGGGGAAGCGGCGGGCAGGGAAAGACCTTGTACCAGAATTACTTGTTTTTTCCTTAATTGAGATAAGATTCACATCACATAAAATTAACCACTTTAAAGGGAACAAGTCAATTGCATTAAAGTACATTCATGATATTGGGCAACCGCCCCCTCTACTTAATTCAGAAAAATTTCGTCACCTCAAAAGGAAACCCTGAACCAATTACGCAACCGCTCTCTGTTCCCCCTTCTCCCAGCCACCTGGCAGCCACCAATCTGGGTCCCGTCCATGGATTTACCTCTTCTGGATATTTCGTGCACGTGGGATCATACGATGTGTGGCCTCCATTTTACTCTTTTGATGGGAAGAGGGAGAAGCTGTGTCTAGAGCCCCTGCGAGCTCTGCGCCGGAGCCCCTGCCTCCTGGAAGTCCTCCAGACCTGCTCAGAGGAAGCCACACCGTCCCCCCAGCCCCTTGGCAGGGCTCCCTCTGCGTGACTGTCCTGTGTAGTGGACTGGGCGCCCGCAGCCCTGGGCTTGATCTCAGCGCGGCAGCTGATGAGGGGCCCCTGGCCGAGTGGTGGCCCCTCTTGCAGCCCCTGATGTCTCATCTGCTAAGTGGAAGGTTGAAATAGCGGGTCTCAGTGACGACTGTGCCCCCACGTCCCCCTGTGAAGTTGAGCAGACAAATGGGCTTCTTGTGGAGACAAAGGCACGATGCTGACCAGAGGAGGTCCAGACCCCACTCTAAACAGGAAGGAGAGAATGTGGCCCCTGCATGTGGTCCAGCGAGGGAAGGCAGGGACCCGGTCTCTGCCTGGCCTGGTGGGCTGTCTGCTGACGACGAGTGCCAGCAAAGGGAAAGAAGGCCATCGGGACAGGAGCTGGACCCGCCGCTGGGGTGGGTGAGGGCCTGATTCCCTCCAGATCGGGCACAGCCCCCAGGTGGGTGACAGCAGGACAGGAGGGTAGCACGTGTGCCCATGCAAGTAGCCCGGGAGGGGCCGTGTGTGCCGTGGCAGGTGTGTGTAGGCCTCTGTGTGTAATCCAGCTTGTAAATTGCCCGGAGCCTGTACCTGCTGGAAGGACCATCCAGCCGCGCGGTGTTATTATTTATGACGAAGCACGAGGTGCCTGCCAGGGCCTGGAACGGGCTGAGCTCTGCACGGGATGGACGGCAAATTGAACTCCAATTTTCTGCTCCGCGGTCTTTGTTACACGCCACAAAGCGCCGGTACGCCGGGTCACCAGCCTGATGAATGTGCGTTCTTCTTCGGCGGCGGCTCCATCTCTCAGCCTCTGCGTGGAGGCGGACTTGGCGCTTTGTTTTTCCCTCCCCCCAAGGCCCAGCCGTGGACCCCTTTCCTGTGATCCAAACACAGCGCTGACCCGAGGGGAGATCAGAGGCCTCGCACAGAGGCAGGAGGCCGTGGGTTCAAAACTCGGCTCTGACTCGCGGGTGACCTCGCTCCGCTCTTCTCTGAGCTTCAGATGAGAGAAGTAACGGGCCCTGATGGGAACTCTCCCCAAGGCGGCTGGAAGATTAAATGAGAAAACACAGGGAGCTGGGCGAGGATTAGGCCTTCAAGAAACACCTCTCTTTCTCTTCCTTCTCCTCAGCTGAGCTGCCCCGCCCTGATGCCAGAGAAAGGGAGGCAGGGAGAGCCGCTGGAACTGAGCGGGGAGCCCCCCCATCATGCCTGCCATCCAGCTTGGCTCTCTTTGGTGCGTATTAGGAAATCGATGCTGGTGCTGAGTCAGATCCGCCGGCTCCCATCTTCCCTCACTTCCTGTCTCCCCTTCCTCAGGCCCATGGACCATCTCCCTCTAGGTGACAGCCTTTGTCAAGGGTGGGAAGGAGGAGGAAAAGGGGTTGTCCTTGGGAAGCGTGCCACCTGGAGCTTGGGGCCACTTGTCTACTCCTCTTGGCACAGTGCTTCTGCACCCTGTGTCTGCTGGTTCCATCACTGGCCGAGGTGCACACTGGAGACCCCCAGGCTGTGGGTCCTTGGAAGCATCCGTGGGCTTACCAATCCTTGTTCTCAGCCTCTCGAGGCCTGTGGGAGGCTGATTCCTCCATCACCAGAGTTTAGGGGACAGGCTGATGGTCGTACCCATGTGATAGAGAGAGCTCACCTGCTGGGGAATCTTCCAAAGAATCACCTGGGAGAGTAACAGATGGCAATTGAGACAAGTTTCCATGGAGCCACTCAGGCCAGGCCGGGCCAGCCATGCAGCTGACTCCAAAAGCTGAGCTTTGGCAAGGTCCCTCACTTCCGGGGGCCTCAGGCCCCAGCTGTTAAACAGGAGAATTGCTCCAAGCACATGCCCTGCCTCGGGGTCACCGGGGAGAAGATGAGTGTCATCACGCAGCGTAATGGAGCTTCTTGGGACGAATTCCAGGAGTTGGTGAAAATTTTATTATCGCCGCTTTTATAGCTCAAATGAATCCGAATACACTAAAATGATAATAGCACCGTTAGGCAAAAACATTCTAATCAATGGTATAAGTTTAATCTCTGAACCCTCCAGCTGAAATGGAAGAAAGGGCTCTCTTCCGCCGTTAATTGCAAAATAAAGCCACTGGAAATGAGAACCATCTTTTTTCCACGGGAGGCTGGGGATGCTTTGCCATTATTTACCTGTGCGGTTCGGGCAGGAGGCACTGGCTGTGAGACAGGCTTGCAGAGGCTGCACCAGGTAAAGATGAGGAACAAAGCAGCTCCCCCTGCATGGGCTGCTTGCTGCAGGCGCTGGTCTGAGCTCCTGAGCCTCTCAGCGGGCCTGTGATGCAGGCGCCGCCATGATCCCATTTTTCAGTCGAGGAGCCTGAGAGGTGGAGGGCTTACAGGGAGAGGCCCAGGGTCACGCAGCCAGCAGGTGGCTGAGCTGGATTTGAATCCAAGTAATGCCACCCCAGGACCCAACAAGATCCTAACCCACACTAACCACTCAGATCTTGCAACGTCAGAGCTGGAAGGAAGCGTAGAGACCCCCCCCCCCAGGAGTGTCAGCCCTCCAGAGGGAGGTGGCCTGGCCATGTTCAACAGCAAGCTCCTCTGTCCACTTTGTCATTCGTGGGTGTGGGCCCTCCTGCGTGCCAGACTTGCTGCATGGCTCTGGGGCTGGGGAGGCGAGGGAGCTTCTGTCCCTGTCCCCCAGTGGATGACCCAGCAGCATGGGCATCGGCACACATGAGGCTATGAGGTTTGTCCTACGTGCTGTAAGGGAGATAACCTCAAAAATCTGAGAGACACAGAGGAGGACCTCAGAGAAAGAGTTACAGGACATTTGAGCTTTGAAGGGACAAAGGGCAGGAGCTAACATGCCTACATTTTCCCAGCAAAGAAGAAAAGGAAAGGCTCTCTGGGGAAAGCACATGGCGTAAGCAAAGGCCCTGGGGCATGGCAGATTTTGTGTGTCTGGAGAAGGACTGGCTGTGGCCCAGTGAGGCAGGACTCAGGGCTCCAGACTCACTTCCCAGTGCTCTTAGTTCTCTACCAGGCTCCCTTCCGTGGACTGATGTGCACAATTTTCGATGAGGCACAGAATTCGCTTCCTACAGCTGCTGTAACAAAGTACAGTGGGCCCTCTGTATCCATGGGTTCCACATCCAGCAGATACGGAGTGCTGACTAAGGAACTTGAACATCCATGGATTTTGGTATCTGCGGTGGGGGATGGGGCCCTGGAGCCCGTGGATACAGAGGGTTGACCTTACCACAGACTGAGTGACTTATACCTCAGTTTCCTTTCTCACAGTTCTGGAGGCCAGAAATCTGAAACCGAGGTGTGGGCAGGGCCACACTCCCGAGGGCTCAGGCGAAAAATCCTTCCTTGCCTCTTCCAGCTTCTGGTGGCTCCTGACCGTACTTGGTCATCCTTAGCTTCTAGATGCATCTCTCCAGTCTCTGCCTCCATTGTCACATGGCCACCTTCTCTCTGTGTGTTTCTGTCCCTGTGTCTCTTCCCCTCTTATAAGGCCCCAGTCGTACTGGGCCCACCCTACTCCCAAATGACCTTGTCTTAACTAATTACACCTGCCAGGATCCTATTTCCAAATAGGGTTTCATTCTGAGGGTCCAGAAAGGACATGAATTTGAGGGGGATACCGTTCAACCCAGTGTAGGCAACTAGTCTTGTCCTGGAAGTGACTTTATTGGCATCCCTTGGCCTCCACGTTAGGCCTCATCATCATTCATTCATTCATTCCTTTCCTGAGCATCTTGCCCCGGGCTCTGTGCCCAGTGCTGGGGTGACAGAAAAGCAGGAGGCATCGGCCAAGCCCGGTGGCCTCTGCATTGTTCTTTCTTCTTTCCTCCGTGACTTTTTGGCTGGATGTAAAAGGGACCGAGCTGGCAGCTGGGTGGTGGGCTTGGGGCACACAGCCCTCCTTTCCCAGGCTGGACCCCTCCCTGCCATTCACAGCTCCCCAGGGCCGTGTCAGGGCTCAGTTGTGCTGGCTGCCCTGGTGGCTAGGCGCCCCCTAATCAGATTAGATGTGTATTCAAACAAATTGATGATCCGTTCCATTAGATGCTTTTTGAACACGCTTTTCTGAGCGAGAAATCCATTCGGCAGCAGCTGCAGAGGCCGAGGCATAATTGATTGTCGCCCCCTCCCGGGCCCCCGACGTCAGAAGGTGCCTAGCTCCTGAAGGTCACTGGTGAGGATGAGATGAAGGAAGGCAAGAGCCTTCTTTCCTGGCTAATGAAACACTTGGCATGCAGGCAGCGCCAGGGCCGAGCGGGCCGGGCATCTGCCAGGAGACAGGGGAGGGGCATGAATTACCATCTCATCTGTGGGAGTGGCAGAGAGGAGAAGGGAAGCAGAGGGGCCAGGTGCTTCTAGGGCCTGGAACAGGGCCAGGCATCACAGCCTCCCCTGGGCCCACGCTGTCTATTCCTGAGCCCCCTGCCCAGGCAGCTCCGAGGCTCGGCACCTCCCCACCTGGATCTGAGTGGAAGAGAGACCTGCAGGGACCGCCGACACTGTGCAGAACCTCCTGCACTCCAGCCATCTCGACTCCAGTCCTGAGCCTTTGCTCAAGACCTTACGGGCCATCCCTGGGCAAGACCCAGTCCTTGCGGCAGCTTGAAGTGGCCTTGAGGGAGCTGAATTTGGAGGGCACATATTTGGGACATCCAGGAGATTGTGTGCCACTTAAGGGTATGGCTCCAGATGCAGGAAATGGGTGGGGTAATCCTAACACCTCCTGCCCCCAGCCCCCCATCTCCTCCCCATTTGTTCACCTCCGAAGTCATGCACGGCAGAAGGAGCGCCCTATAGGTGCCAAGCCCTGTGCTCCGAGCTTGACATACTTTAGCTCGCGTGTCCCTCCCAGCGGCCTCTGGGGCAGGGCCCAGAAGCTGTTTTACTGAACAGACCAGCAAGGCTCAAACTTAGAATAGGAACTGGGACTTAAACATGGTTTCTCTCCTGCCACTGGGACCTTCAAGCCACACCCTTGGAAAAAGGTGACACCTAGGGGCTTAAGTGGTGGGCAGAGCTGTGGGAGGGGGGCCCCAGTTTGGCTCCTCCTTCCCATGAAGCCCCCGAGCCTCCGCCCTCCGCCCCGTTTTCCTTGGCCCCTCACGCTGCACCTGTTCTTCTTCTGCACCTTGTCCTCCTTCATTCCCAGGCGTCTCTCCCTGCACCCCACTGGCTCATCCCTCGGAAGCCCCCACCCCTAGGTGGACCAGACTCTCCTGGGATGTTCTGCTCACTATCCTTCCAACATTCGCAGGACTCATTCCCAGCCAGCCTGCCTGTTTCACCCTCACCCCAGGATCTAGTTCTGGGGCCTGATATTGGAAGCCGAGGTAGGAATGCCCCTGCCACATAACCAGAATGGCCCCTGCTTGTGGTTTCAAGACCAGTGCCCCGAGAGAGGCCACCATCCCTCACTTAGCACCCATGAGGCCACAGGTCGGGGCATGAAGAGTGGGACAGCCGAGGGAAGCCCTGCATCAGGTACAGAAAGACCCAGAGAGCTCTGGCATCCACCAGATCTGCATTTACATCTGTGTGGCAGAGTCAAATGACCGAACCTTCCTGAGCATCAGTTTTCTCATCTGTAAAATGGGGATAATGATACACCTTCCTCGAGAAGCTCCCATGACTCTTACCTGAGATGATGGACATGAGTGCCTCACGTATGGAAAGTTCCATAAGTGGTATGAAGTGATGGCAGCAGGAATAAAGTGTGGGGAGAAGTGAGGTTGGGTGGAGGGGCTTCCCTGAGCCCCTGCTTCCTCTGACCCGGGGCCCAGCCTGCTCAGGTCCGTGGCCAGCCAGCTCCAGGGAGACGAGCAGGTCAGGAGACCAGCTCCAGGGAGCACGGGCTTTCCAGCGGGGACCAGCTAGGAGGCCCCGGAGGTCCATCAAGGACAAAGGTGATGGCGCAGAGACTGGTGGATGGGGAGGGGAGAAGTTTGCAAGAATCCCAGCCTCCGTCCATTCCCAAACAGTCCAGAGACGCTCCCCACAACCGAGCAGTCGCTGTGTGCCCAGAAGGCAGAGGTCTCGCAGTGTTTCAGAGCTGGAAAGGGGATCTGTCCAGGCCCAGCCGGTCTGGAGGGCAGAGGGACATCTTTTGGCCAATTAGGTGGCGGGTGGAGGTCGTCACTCTGGCTGGCACTCCCAGCCAGCGAGCTCCTGGCTCCAGAGGAGGTGGGGTTCCCAGGACTGGGGTGGCTGGGAAGTCAAATTCCAGGAAAGATGGACAGACTCCAGAGAAAGATGACATTGTTGTGCTGGGGGCTGAAGGGAGAGGAGAGGCTGAAGTTGAGATAAGCTTCTGTAGGGGGCCATTCAGCCTGGAGCCTGCAGTGGAAGGATGACAATGGGGCTATTTAGTGGGAAAGTGGAGGGAAAGGCAGTCAGGGGTCCCCTGAGCTTTTACGGGAAATGAAGGACGCCCAGGACCAAGGCCTCTTGCCCGCCTCTGAAGGCGGCTCTTTCTTCAAGGGGCTCAGATCTGGTGGTGAGTGACCCCCAGCCACGCCACACCCCTGTGTCCCCTGCATGCAGAGGGCCTTCCCTCTCCTCTGTCGCCAGCAGGGCTGCCCGCGACCGCTCACCCCGCACACTCACATACGTGTATGCATACGTGTGCACATATCCGATTATAAGTAAGTAACCGGTACCTGTGGGACACAACATAAAAGTTACAAAAAGGCACAGAGCCCCCGAGCCCACCCAAGCCCCCAGCCACTCAGTTCTGCCTAACGCATCGCGAAACCCACTTTCTTATGTAGCCCCCTAGGAAAGCCAATGCCTACACAAGCAAATATATTTTTATACTTGGAGAAAAAAAAAACTTGTACACAAATGGTAGTAGATTACACAGCCCATTCTACACCTTGCTTTTTTTTTTCACTTAGCAGTAGTTCTCAAAAATTGTTGCGGGGCAGAGAATTCCATTGTTTGGAGGTGCGATCATGTCTTTGGCCAAGGCCCTCTTGACCGACACAGGTCGTTTCCAAGTTTTGCTGTTACAAGACGTCGTGCGGCTGTGAAACGCTCTCATTTCACCCCTGCACAGGTGTGTCTGTGGAGGGTCAATTCCTTGAAGGGTTGGTGGATTGGGGGCGTGTTCAGGTTGAGTTTTGATGGAATTAAACTGCCCTCTGTAGGTGTCGTACCACGCTCCAGTACCCCAGGCCCCACGCGAGGCTGCCTGGGTCTCCGCAGGCTGGCCAGGGAGTTATCGCAACTTCAGATCTTGGCCAAAGTGATAGGAAAAAGTGGTATCTTATGGAGTTTTAGTTAGCCTTTCTCTTATCATGAGGTTCAGCATCTTCGTATACGTCTCAGAGTTATTTGTAATTCTTTCCTGTGAACTGTTCATATCCTTTGCCCATTTTTCTGTCGGTTTGTTCATCTTTTTCTTATTGATTTATGGGAATATTTTTTATATCAGGAAAATGAGCTCTTTGTCCATGATATAGGTTGCAAATATTTTTTCCCAGGCTGTCATTTGTTGCTTTTTGTTTACGGGTATTTTTTTTCTGGGGCAGAATTTTTGTCTAGTTGAGGGTATCAATCTGTTTTATGACTTTCCGGAGTTTGTGTAGTACTTAGAAAGTACTTGGCGAATACTTCGCCTTGCCAAGAATATATATTTTTAAACCTCTGCAATTTTTTTCTAGTTCTTTTAGAATTCATCTTTCATGTTTAAAACATTGATCCATCTAGCATTTATTTTGAGGTAAAATGTGAGGAAGAGATTCAACTTTATTTTTTTTCCCAAATGGCTTCCTAGCTGTTCCAAAGTCATTTGTTGAATAATTGATCTTTTCCCCACTGACTTGAAATTCTACTTTCATCATATATTAAATAATCCCATATGGGTTGGGGTCTATTTCCAGACTCTCTAGGCTGTTGCTTCATCAGTCTGTTCGTACAACAGCACGCTGTTTTAATTATTGCAGCTCTATCATATAATTCAATATCTGTACTAATCTCCTCTTACTCTTTTTCAGAATTTTCTTGGCTATTCTTTTGTTGTTTTTTAAAGTGTGAACTTTAGAACCACTTTGTATAGTTTAACAAAAAATATCCACCCTGTGTGTGTGTTTTCAAGTGAGGAAAAGTTTAAGAGAATGACATCTGTATGCCGTTGAATCTTTCTCTCCACAATACTCATGCATTCTCATTTTTGCCTTCCCTCCTGAGAAGGTGGCTACCAGGGCTGTTGTGTACAGTTGTGCAAGTTGTATACTGCACAATCCTAGGACTAAGGCTGAAAGGAGCTGGTAGTCCCTGCTAGCAGAGTATGAGCTCTTCTCTCGGGGTAATCTGTGCATCTGTGTATATGATCAATAGGAATAAGAGCTCCTATACCTCTCCTATAGCACGTGCCAGGGGCTTTGCTAAGCACTTATGATCTTAATTTATTTAATCCTCACAACAAATGTAAACTCAATTTACAGCTAAAGAGACTGAGGTGCAAAGAGGTTAAGTAACTTGCCAATGTCAGTGATTTGTGTTACCCGCCTGTGCAGTCATAGCATAGGAATCTCTTCCTGCACATAAGCACACACGCAAACACACATGCACAGAGACAGACACACGCATGAACACATGCCTGCATACATACACAGTGCACACAGACACGCACGCACACACTCTATCCCCACCAGTATCCTTTTCCCATCAGTCTTTCCTCCCACAGCACGCACATTCACAGTCCCTGCCATCTCCTGCTTCTGGACGAGGGCGGGCCCACCAAGGGACACCACCTGGATGACTCCCTCCATTGCTCTCTGTCCTGCGTTGAACCTCCCGGCAAAGCCCTGGATCCCGACGGCAGGGGCCTTTCAGGAAAAGGGGGTGCGGCCGGCCATACCACAGGGCCTTGGGGAGAGGAGCCTTGGCCTCTTCCGGGTGCCCTTGTGAGGATAACACCAGATCGGGTGCCGAGCACCCAGCTCAGGGCTCCGTGGCCAGCAGGTTCTCGGGAAAGTACATGCCCCCTCTTTCGTCTTCCCCCAAGTCAGTATCTCTGGCAGCCGCTGGAATTAACCCATCCGAGCAAAAGTCGCTCGGCTCGTGGCTGGCGCCCCTGGGGGAGGCTGAGGAATGAACTGGCAGACACAGACCGGGAGCAAATTGCCCAGCGAGCCTGTTCACCCAGACGAGCGTGTCTGCGTGCGGAGCGCGTGTGTGCGCGTGGAAGCACACACACGCCCGCCCCCTCTGTCTGTTCCGGCTCTGAGTCAGCCCCATTTCGAAGGGATTTAATCACTCGGGGGCTGGGAATGTTATTGTTTTAAAACAAACGAGTGATGACAGGAACTAACAGAGGGTTTTCAAAAATGGGATTCAAAGGGCTCTTGAAAGCTGCTGGAGGATATGAATGCGCCTTTGAAGTGCGAATGTGCCCATTTGTTAAACCAGAGCAGAGCTGGCGGGGCGGGAATCATTTTCCTTGGCAAACGCGTGCCTGCTGGCCTCCCTGCCCTCCCCCCCAGGCCAGAGGTGTGCAGGACTCCAGAAGCAAGGGACCGGGGTGCTGGCCACTCCCGGAGTACATGCTCTCAAAGAGGCGCCTTTTCAACCATTTTTAAAAAGCAGCATGCTCACATGACAGCTGTGAGGAGTGAAGGAGGGATGTTCCAGGAGCCGCGGTTGAAGCCTCGGTGTCTGGCGGAGAGATGGCGGTCGTGGGTGGGCCTTCTGCGCATGCCCGCACTTGCTCTCCGTACCATCCGTCCACTCCCACGTTTACCCCTCTAGCGGCCCCCACGGCGGGGGTCGGTAGCGGGGATGCGGTTCAAGGAAGATTCCCCCCCAAATAGTCACGAGTTATATACTCCTAAGATTGAGACTCTGGGCATGTGCTGGGGTGCTGTGCAGCCTGGGATGCTTTGCAGCCCTTTGCCTGGGCCTCACGCGAGCATTACAGCTTCTGTTGAGTTGTCGGCCTGCGCTAGAGCCTAGGGGGAGGCCTTGACGCAAATGCTGACCCTTTCTGAAGACCACAGATGCCCAGTTCTGGTTAAATCTGAGGGCGAGAGGATGGAAGGATCCTGCAGCCTGGCGGTTGGGGGCCCACTGAACGGACTCTGCCCTTGAAGTCTTCGAGGGCTTTCCCCCAGCCTTGGGAGCAGGATACCCCCCATCACCTGCAGCTTGGGTCAACCCACCTCCCTGTTTCCCTAGCGAGAGAAAAACCCAGAAGCAAGGGGTATAGAATGGATGGGGATCCCAAGCAGGCTGAGACGGAAGGTACCAGCATGTGGGGTTGGCAGCAGAGGGGGTAAGCCTGGTGTGGTCTGGGAGGAGGGAGGCGGGGAGCTGGTTGACAGGCTCAGAGGACTCACTATGAAGACAAGACCAAGCTGAGTTCAAGTCCTTCCTAGCCAAGTCACCTTGGGCGAGTGACCTGGCTGCCCCCCGGCCATCTGCCCGGGGGCGTGAGGGCGTGAAATGAGCAACCGCACAACGTGAGCAAGTGGTAACCGTGGCTTTGTGTCTCTGTTCCCCGCAGATGATGTGGCCCCCTATTTCAAGACGGAGCCGGTGCGGACGCAGGTGCACCTGGAGGGGAACCGCCTGGTGCTCACGTGCATGGCCGAGGGCAGCTGGCCGCTGGAGTTCAAGTGGCTTCACAACAGCAGGGAGCTGACCAAGTTCTCCCTGGAGTACAGGCAAGCCACGTCTCCCTCCCCCTCCAGCCTGGCTGCTGGGGTCACTGCGTCCCCTGAAGGGGTACCCGGGCGGGGGCCTGTGTGGCAGTGTGGGAGCAGGGGCTCCCACTCCAGTGCTATTGGGAGGCTGGGGTGGCAGAAGTAGGGGTGCAAAGACAGAAGTGGGGAGTCCCCCTACTGCTGAGCCCAGCAGAGGATGGCTGGGGGGTGGGCCGGGAGTGCCGCCCAGATGGAGAGGCCCACGCGCAGTGCACGGGGCAGAGGCGACAACTGGGGTCAATGAACTCACTACGACCAGGGGAGTCGTGGCTGTGACCGGAAGCCCTTATTCTTCCCACCCCCTACCATGGAAGAACCTGCTGTTTCTAGGGGGCACGATTAGAGGGGCCTGGGCCCAGCAGAGGGGTGGGGCATGCTGCAACGTGGGATCAGTGATGAGGTGACATCTTCTGTTCAGGGGAGCAGTTCAGGTGGGACATGGAGGTGGCCTGCCCGGGGCCTTTGGGCTTATCTGCTGCTCCCTATTTGTGCCCATGAGCTCTGGGCCACCCTTCTCTCCCCAGGATGCTGCCAAGTGGGGAGAAAGCAGAGGAGGGAGAGAGCACAGGGTCTCAGCGAGGGCTCGTTTGCTGCTGGAAGTGGGAGTGAGCCAGCAGGAAGCAGCCACAACCCAAACCCCACTGGCCTCCAGCCCCCCTCGCCTCTCTCCCAGTACCCTGCTCCCATCCTTCCATCTAGGCCTTTTTTTATTGGCTCCCAACCCTGTGGCTCGTGATTAATCCCCAGGCCTGATGTGCATAATCGGTTTTGCTGGGGGAAACAAGATTGTCCTGCCCGGGGAATGCTAATACAAATCTGCCCCAGGGACACGAATGCAAATGAGGGGAGGAGGAGTTAGTTGCTGGAGCATCTATCCTTTCCAGAGAACCATCCCTTTCTTTACAAAGCAGGGAGGCCAGAGTTTGGGGTGACCCCCACCCCCAGGTTCCTTCTGCCCTGACCCTGGACTGGATTGGCTGGTGGGTGTGACCAGTTTGTCAAAGGAGGGAGTAGGAGGGGCCAGGGCAGGAAGACCAGCTTCCCCTCTGTGGATGGTGAGGGACCTGGATGGCTCTGGGCCTCCGGTGTCCAGGGATCGCATGAGCAGACCAGAGGGACCTCCCTGAGCAGCCCCTGTGACGGTTTTCAGTTGCGGACCCAGAGCCACTCCTGACTGTTGTGTGCACCCCTGGCTCTTTTGACAGTCTCTGTGGAGACCCCCTGCAGCTTCTTGGATGGGGGGGCATACTTGAATGGGAACACCAGGAACTTGTGGATGGCATACCGTGGGTGTAAGTGGTGCCGGGGTCTCCCAGCCCGCCCTTGACTTTTACCAGCAGGGAGTTGGAGGCAGGATCCAAGGGGGGAGAGTTGGTTCAGAGCCACTCTCTTGGCGCCCTGGAACTGCAAGGACACAAGGAAGGGTGTCACACAGAAGCAGATTCTAGCTCAGCTTGAGGATCAGACTTGCCCAACAATGGAACGGAAGCAGCTTTCTGTCCCTGGAGGCCTCCAGGTGGTGGTCAGCGTCCAGCTGTTGATGATGGTAATAACAGCTATAATCACTGGCAACGAAAAGAAGGTGCTGACGTGATGACGTGTGCTCTGTGACTATCTCCTTTAATCCTGCCACCAATCCCACGAGTAGGTTCAGTTATTTTCCCCACTCTCCGGATGGGCAAACTGAGGCTTGGAGAGATTACACACCTCCCCCAAGGTCAGACTGTTGAGCTGGGCTTCAAATATAAGTCGTGTGACCCCAGGGCTGGAGTTCGCCATCCACCACCCCGCCTGTCATTGAAGAAGTGCTGCCATCGCTTCCTCAGCATGTGTCCTGAGCAGTCTTTCCGCTAACGGTGCTCCTTCTAGAAAACAAAGCGGTGGGGAGAATGCAAATATTCTGCTTCAGAGCTTGACTGGGTGCAAGTTATTCAGAGGACATAAATGAGCTTCCATTCGGGAAACTCACCCCCTCACCTCCTCACCCCCATGAAAGCTGGCTGTTACGCAGGGCGGCAGCCGGGTGCCTGAGTGCAGGTCTGATCAGGGTTCTCCTCTGATCGAAGATGTGCTGTGCCCACCGGGACGGTCCGCTCCCCATGGGATGGGCTCCAGGACCTTTCAAGGGCTCTTCTGGGAGCATCTGCCTCACTTTCTGCTATTCCCATCTGAGGCAGCGCGCTCCCACCAAACAGGACCATCCCATCGCGGGTCCCAGGACAATTCCCTGCTTGCGTCCTCTTTTCTGCCTTGTCTAGACTGTCCCATCCCCTCCATTTGAAATGTTGCCCCTTCCAGAACCTTCTTTCTCCTGCAAGGCCCCTGCTCTTTCAGAAAGCTTTCCTGATAGTACACGGGTATGTTCTCAATCTCAGTCCCTCTCTTTCTCACACACCCACCCCCACACACACACACACATTTCTGCCTCTCTCTGCCCTTGGTGACTGTCCACAATACACCCCATTACACCTTGTCTTCTCATTATTTACATGGGACACTGCAAGTAGACCACAGAACTGAGGTCAGAGCTTCAGGAACCTAGGCGATCCCAGGGACCTCAGGACTTAGCATCAAGAACGTGGTACCGCCAGGGCCTCTCCTCTCTGGGCTGCTTAACCAGGCCCGCCTCTGGGTTCAGACTTCATTCCCACCTGGTGAGTGACACTGAGAAGTTCAAGGATCACAGGGCACAGCCAGTGATTTCAGAGTAGAAGGAACTGCCCTGCAGGTTTCAGGTAGAAAGCTCCAGGGAAGGATTATGATTGGCCCAGCTTGGATCATCTCTGACCAATCCTGGTGGGCAGCAGCATGGAGCTTGGTGATTGGCCAGGCCCGCATCATGTGTCTGCACCGGGCTATAGGACATTCGCATGGCAGCCCCCACACTAGAGCCACATGGTAGAAAGGAGGGTGAGAGCTGTCAGCAGAAGGGAAAAGGGTGGTGGGGCAGACAGAAGCCACCCGCGGCCACTTCACCACCCCTGCCCCGAGTGAGGGCCCAGCTCACAGCAGGTGCTCTTTCTTTCTTCCTTTCCGTTTAATTTTGAAAATTTTCAAATCTTAGAAAAATTCTAAGTATAATGCCATAAATACCTGTATACATTTCACCATTCACAATTGTTAATATTTTTCATCATCTGTGCTCTCTCTCACTCTCTCCATACACACATATATGCATGCACTTTTTTTGCCAAATTATTTAAGAATTCGTTGCAGACGTCATGTCACTTCACCCCTAAGTAGAATTTCCTAAGAACAAAGCATTCTTCTACAGAACCACGACACAATTTCCACGCTCAGGAAATTTCACATTGATGCAATACCACCACCTAATACGCAGTCCATATCCAGTTTCTCCGTTTGTCCCAATTACGTCCTTTGTGGCCATTTTTAGCGTTGTGGTTCAATACGGGATCTAATCAAGGACTGCACGTTGAATTGAGTTGTCATGATCTTTAGACGCCTTAAATCTGGAGCTGTTCCTCATTGTTTTAGCCGATCTTTCATGGCATCACACAGTTTTGAAGAATGTCCTCTAATGAGGATTTGTCTAGTTATATCCTTATAATAACGCTCATGTTAAACCTTTTGGGCAATAACGTAACGTAGATGTGCATCCTTCTCAATGCTTCATGCTTGAAGGCACACAGTGTCAGTCTCCCCTATTATTGGTCATGGTAGGTTTGAGCAACCGGTCAAGGTGATGTTCACCAGACTTCTCCATTGTCAGATATTGAGGTATCTGTTTCCCTTCCGATGATGCCTTGAGACTGTGTGAATATTCTCTTCCCAGGAACCTCCCACCCAGTGGTTTCGTATCCATTGATGGGTGTTTCCTGAATCATGGTGGTTGTGAGAAGGAGATTTCCTATTTTTATCATTCCTCTTACTTATATTAGTTGGCATTCTTTTGTGAAAAAAGATCTTTCCTTTCTCACCCCCTTTAAAGTAATTTAGCATTAGTATGAACTCATGGATAGTGTTTTCTATTCGATGTGTTTTAGTTCATCCCTGTCATTATTCATTTTGATGCTCATAATAACCCAAACTTGGCTAATGGAGCTTCTTCAAGCTGGATCCTGGGTCCTTTTGACATGTCCTCAATGGATTTCCAGCACTTTCTTGCTTTTTGGCTCAAGAAAATGTTCCGGATTCCCCCTTTAAATAAATGCATCCTGATAATTACATCATGTAGGAGGCTGGCCAGCTTCTCATCCCCTGGTTCTTTGACCACTGCTTGCTGCGGAAGACTTCCTAGTCTCTTGCAAACCCCAGGCTTTGAGTTGGGTGATAATATCCAACTTTCAGGCAGAGAGATGGCTTAATTTACTCTGCAAGTTGAGAGAAAATAAGATTGGAAGTGCTGCCATAAATTTAGCTATGTTTCCTACCTCGTCTCCAAAGGAAGTTTGTATTCACGTCCAGTCTCCAAGGGTCTTTATCCTCAGTGGAATCTGTAACAGAATGGGCCTGATGTGTGTGGAACATCTACACACAGGCACCCTGTGCATCCTTCTGAGGACATGTGACTATGGCGAGTGGATGGGTCCCCATCCCTCTGTGGGGGGCAGAGTGGGAAGACATTGGCCTTTGGAGTTAGAGCCACCTGAATACAGTCATGCCCCTACCACTTACCAGCTCTGGGACCTTGGCAGAATGAGTGAGCCACCCTGAGTTTATTTTCTCATCCTGCAATCAGGCACAGTAATGCCTACTTTAGAGGGTTAGAGTAAGGATTAAATGAGAGTCTGTGGGACCAGCCCTGTCCCTGGTGCAACAGACATGAAAGTGATGGTACCTGTTAGGATTATACAGGGTGTCTGTGTCAATGGAATAACAGAGCAAATCTGGTAACAACCCACCAGAAGTCACACATGCCAGTGAGCACATCTCCTCCCAAGCGGTCGCGGGGGCGCTGCGCACCTGTTCCAAGGACACCGCTATGGCCCACCAATGACCCTTTCTGGAACTCCTCTTTGTCGAGTCCTGTGAGGGCCCCTTGTTGGTGATGTATCTTTATCCATTCTCGTACCAGCCTTGAATTCCCAGTTTGAGAAATAAAGTGGCTACAACAGTTGGGGGGTACCACTTGGATACAAAGCAAAACTGGACCCTAAAGACATGACATCCCTTTTCCCACATAGGTGGGACACTGCCTGGGAAGACGCTCCCAAAAGTTTAGACATTGTCCCCACTACCCACCCCTCCTGTGGAACAGGTGCACACGGTGACTGTCGGTGTGCGTGTTGGGGGTGTGTGGAGGGAGGATGAGCACAGTACTCATTGGACGCACAAGGTCTAATGTGTTTGTTAGAGCCTCTGTGTGTGTGTGTGTGTGTTTCCTTCATGGTCTTGTGTACATGATTAACAGTTGTGAGCGTGCATCTGTGCGAAGCTTGCAAGTGTGATTGTGTAACTTCCTGACTGTGGGAGGGTAGCTCACATAAAGGTCAGGCCCTCTTGTGTTGTCGCTGGAGCCTCTTCCATCAGCTGGTCCCCCACACTCCCCCTCTGTGCTCCCCTCCCCTCTCCCCCTCGCCCCTCCCCTCCAGGGACCATCTCCCCAGCCTGAATCAGTTCAGCCTCACTTTACATCCGTTTCACCGGTCAGAGCGGCATGGCTGGGGAGACCCCAGCAGCACTAAATGTCGGATCAGGCAGGGGCACGGGGGAGGAGGGAAGGAGGATGGATGGCAGCCACCTGTCCTTGTAACCACATCCTGGCGAAGTCATCAACCAGATTATTTTGTCCCGCCCTAGTAATGCCTTCTCCCACAATTATTCTCACACTTAAAAATCAAATCGGGGCCGGCCCGGTGGCACAGCAGTTAAGTACGCATGTTCTGCTTTGGCGGCCCAGGGTTCACTGGTTTGGATCCCGGGTGCGGACATGGCACCGCTTGGCAAGCCATGCTGTGGCAGGCGTCCCACATATAAAGGAGAGGAAGATGGGCATGGATGTTAGCTCAGGGCTAGTCTTCCTCAGCAAAAAAGAGGAGGATTGGTGGCAGATGTTAGCTCAGGGCTAATCTTCCTCAAAAAAAATAAATAAAAATAAAGAAAATCAAATTAGAAAAACAAGTCAGCTGGCAGATCTCACACACACACACACGTATACACTTAGATTCCTACACACAACCAGGTACACACGCTCAAAGGAGAGCCACTGTTTATGGAGGTTCGCTCGGTGCCAGGTACTTCCCAAATATCATCTCACAGCAACACACAGAGGTGAGCGTCATTGCTCTCCTTTTGCAAACAAGGAGCCTGAAGCTCAGAGAAGTTCCGGAACTTGCCTGGGGTCATCCAGAGAGCAAGTGGCAGACCCAAGAGGTCTGACTGGACTGTGTTCTTGTCCTTTCTGCACAGACACACACAGCTTCCCAATCCGGCTCTGTCTGCCCCGCTCTTGTCACTGTGTGTCATTCTCCTGGCCCAATAAGCAGGAAGCCAGGGGCCCCTCAGACCCTCCTGAGGGGCAAATGTGAGGGTGTGAGACCAGCTGAGGCCCAGTCCTGCCCCTGGGGCCCCAGATGGCCCCTGGGTGGCATGAAACAGAACAGGTGTGTGGAGGGGAAGCTCAGGCAAGCCAAGCCGGGCATCTGGCCAGTCCCAGGCTGGGCCCCCAGGCCCTCTGCCCAGCTGACGTCCCTTGCGGTGGGCCTGTGGTGTCAGGGAACTGCCCAGGCTTGGCAAGGGGAGAAGAAAGCCTGGCCGAGGCAGAGACCCACACGCACGATGGCCCCAGAGAGGGGCACAAGGCAGGGGACACACGTACAGAGCTGCTGCAGCCTTTGAAATTCTTCAGAGGAGAGGATGAAGGGAAACTCATAAAGACAAAGCCAGCTGCTCTGTGTCTCGCTGACCCTCTGGCCTCTCGTCAGAAGTGAGAGCAGGCAGCAGAGGTGGGGAAGGCAGAGACCAACAGGCTTCCCAGAGGGCACGGGAGCACATGCCATGTGGGTGCCAGGAACTGAGCCAAGCTCTTACCGGCAGCAGTTTTGGGAGATTGGTGCTATTGTTATCTCTGTCTCATAGCTGGGAATCACAGCTCAGAGAGGTTCAGCAACTTCCCCAAGATCACACAGCCAGAACTGGAAAGTCAGATTTCACCCAGGATCTTTCCGACCCCAAGCCTGCGTCCTCCTCTGCTCTGAGCTGTCTTGCCGTGCTTGTCCTTTCCCAGGGTAGCGACACTGCTGGGGCCCAGCTTTCTGGGGACTTTTTCCCTGCCTGCCTTCTAAACCGCTGCACAAGGAGAACTATTCACAGCTAACACATGGACCTTACCATGGGGCCGGCCCTGTTCTGAGTGCATCACGTATGTTAACTCTCATTAAGGAACACTCCGGAAGATCATCTACCCCGTGCTGGCCCGTGTCGGCCGCCGTCACTCAGGTTCTTGTTCTCAATCCCTGAACATCAGCATCTCCTGCCGAGGAGGCATCTTGAGAGTGAGGACTGCGGGGCTTCGAGGTTCAGCCCCTCCCTAGGGCCCAAAGCCGTGGCACCAAGACGAGAGCCAGGTCTTCTCCCCCCGAGCCTGCCGCAGGACCGTCAGGAGATGCCGACATGTCGTTCATCAGGTGGAGATTCAGGACCTGCTGCCTGCCTGGCGTGGGCACAAGCTGGACCAGGACAAGACGACAGTGCCCGCCCTCCTCCCCACTGTGGCAACGTGTGTTCAACCCAAGGAGCAAGCTGTGCACTTGTGGCCCCCAAGTGCCTGGACTGAGGAGCGACAACAGGTGACAAGGCCAAGGGAGTGTCCTAAAGAAATGGGGGCAGCCTCTGGAAGATGCACAACTTGAACCAGGAGGGACCAAGCCATTGGAGGTGATGGGCAGTGAGTGGGGGAGGCCCTCCCCGCATGCAGACACTGGGTGCTGGTGCCCTGATGCTAGATGAGACAGGAGGAGCCTTGCCTCATAGAGCACGCAGTCCAGAGTGGAGGCAGGTTCATAATTCTGTAAGTATTAATGGACTTCGCTTTTGATAACTTCTATCCAGGGAATGTATAGGTCAAAGACAGCATTACTGAGACCTAGAGAAGGAGTAGAGATGGCTGGAGGCCAAGCTCCAAAAGTGGAGGCCGCAGGGCGAGGGGTTGGTGGGGGGGTGTACAGACATGGAGGTGGGAGCAGCTGAAAGAAAGCCAGTGCGGACCAGGAGGGCAGGACGCTGGAGAAATGGACAGGGATGACCAAGTGGGGGCTGGTTGGCTATCTTAGGGAGCTCTATCTCATGCCAAAAACTATGTTGTGGAGCCTTTGAATGGTTTGTCACAGGGAGGGGACATGATCAGCTGTACATTTGAAAAATATTTAGCCAGGCAGCTGGGTGGGAAGTGAGCTGGAGGACAGAGGTTAGGAGCTGGGCTGGGCAGTTCTCAGGGGAGGGGGTGATGGCCTGGGCCATCTTGGAGACAGTGGAGGTGGGAGGAATGAATGGAGCTGAGACAGATTTAGGAGGTAGAATCGACAAGATCCGACGATTAGCCAGACCTGGGGAGTGAGGGAGGAAGGTAGGTGGTGAGGCAATTGATGAAGGAAACGCTGGAAGAGCGGGGGCTTATGAGAAGTCGCTGAGCTCAGTGTTGGACGCTTGGTGAGACATCAGGTAGGCATGCGCAACAGACAAGAAGATACTTATGCCTGTAACTGAGCAGAAAAGCCTGAGCGGAAGATGCTGATTTAGGAATCACCGATGTCAACATGACAGTTGACACCACGGGAATGGGCAGGATGAGAGAGTGGACACAGCACCGAGGAAAGAGCTCTAGGGTCCCAGAAGGTAAATACATAACAGAGGCAAAAACCAGCCCAGCAGAACGAAGCCAAGAGGCCAAGATGGAGGAGGGAAACCTGGAGATGGGGGTGTCATGGAAGGGAAGAGGATGGTTTGAGAAGGACCAAGCACTCAGCTGTGTCAGCCGCTGCTGGATGCTAACAACTGTCGGCAAGATTTAGGGACATAGACGTCAGTGACCTTAGGGAGATTGAGGATGGGCAAGTTGAGGAGCGTGTGAAAGATGAGGAAGCGGAGGCAGGGATGAGCCACCATGAGATGGACAGCTGATGCACGGGGCTGCCCTGGGAGTGAGGGAGACACGGCTGGCACAGGGTGGCACAGGGAGGACCGTAAATGCCAGGAAGAACACTCTGAGCCACATCCTGCGGGCAGTGAGAAGTCTTCAGAGGATTTTGGTCAAGGGAGCACAGGACCCTGTGTAACCTGGTCCTGCCCCTCTTTCCAGCCTCCTCTCTCACCAACCCCCTTCGCTGATGGGCTGAACGAGGAATTTACTGACGGTCTCTGCTATTAATACCACCACCCTTTTGCTCACCTCTCTCCTCCACCTCACACACTTTTGGAACCTGATCATCCAAGATTCAACCCCAGCGTCCCCCCAGTATGAATTTCTGTCCTGACCCTAACTCACTGTATGCCTTTGGGCAGATTACTTAATCCTGGCCTCAGTTGCCCAGTCTGTCAAATGAGGATGATAAAGCTAATAGCTACCTCCTGGGGCGCTGGTGAACGTCGCATGAGACAAAGCATGCAGATGGGTGTCTGGGCATCCATGGCACTAGAAATGGAAAGGGTGGCCTGGAAGCCATGAAGTAAACACTGGATGCCGTCCACCTCTCTCCTCCCTGTAGGGCAGGCTATCCACCCCCCCGCCGGTCTCTCTGGCCCCGGTCTCTTTCCTCCCCTCCTGAGAGGTCCAGGCTCCTCCTCCTCAGTGAAGCTGGATCCCATCACCAGCCTCTTTGGAGATTTACTCTCATTCGGCCATCAGCGTGGACATCTTTTCTGAGAATGAAGGCTGCTGGTGAGAAGACTGAAGCGCAAGAATTAGTTATGATGGGCATAAATTGAATTTTAATAGAGATGTACGTGGCATGGAGCCAATGTACTCAGGCAGAGGGAAGGTAGTAATTAAAAGTTAACGAGTTTAGAAATGTCGTAATCCTCAGGGAGGGCTGGGGAGGTGGGCCGGGAGGAGGAAGAGGTCCCCAGCCGAGCGTGCTGTCCTTCCCCTGACCGAGGCTGCTACCCCCGCCCCTGAGCATCCTGGGGAGGGAGGGGGCTGCAGGGAGCCAGCAGGCCCCGTGGGCCGACCTGCCCACCCCGCCTGTCTGCACATACAGGGCGAGCCTCCAATAACGGGGGTGGTAGCAGAGTTTGAAGGACGCTCAGACAGCCCCATATGCTACCCGTGAGGAAGACAACAACCGGGGAAGGGTTTCTCAGCCTGGGCACCATGAACACCTGGGGCGGGATAATTCCTCCTGGTAAGGGGCTGCCCTATGCATTGAGGGGTGTTTAGCAGCATCCCTGGCCTCTGCCCACTCATGCCAGTAGCCCCCTCCCCAAATGTCACAACCAAAAATGTCTCCAGACACGGCCAAATGTGACTTGAGGGCCACGTCAGCCCCGCTGAGAAAGAACGAGTGATCTAGAACAAGATGCTGGTGCCCCCACCGCCAGGCTCTCCCAGCTGGGGCCAGAGCTGCTCCTCTGCAGACAGGCGTCCTGCCACGCTGGGATCAGGGCCTGGCCTGGCTCAGGTCCAGCTGGCCTGGTGTGGGAGGAGGTGAGGGCAGAACTGGCCGACCACCCTCCGGCCCCTCTTGGGGGCCTCTCCTGCCCCCTCTTTGTCTTTCCATGATGGTCCGAGTAGACAGTACTTCCTGTTGCACAGAGTTTCTTTCCTCCATGCTTCCTTTGTTCCTCGGCTTGGAATGAGCAAGGCAGGTAGGACAACTCCATCACACAGACGAGAAGACAAGGTTCAGAGAGGCCCAGAGCCTGGCCCAAGCTCCTCCAGCTGGTGAGCCTCCTTCTCCCAGTTGGGGCAGGAGCCTCCAGCTCCCGAAATGTGAATAATGCACTCTGGTCTCCTCTGGGCAGTCCTGCTTAAAGCGCTGGCACAAAGGTTGAGGCCACTGTTGGAAGAGAACATGGGGTCACCTATAGCAGCCCCGACCCTGTCCCCGCAGGTGCCCAGGAATGCCTCCTGACACGGCCCTGAGGCCCCAAAGCCTGCCGCATCCTCCCACCCTGGGTTGGGGCCCCCCCCCCTGCTTTAGGATAAGTCCTTCCTGGACCTGAGAGGCCAGCCCCAGCCTTGGGGTTTGCTGAGTGACAGGAGAGAGGCAACCAGGAGAGCCCCAGAGGGTCAGGGCAGGTGGTGGGCGGCGAGCGGCACAGCTGGCTCCCTGTGCCTCAGGTTGACGTTGCAATAATTATGTCAATTAAGATGAATAAGTTCAAAATGTAAGGGGAAAGAGAGAAAAAGGAAGCAAAAGTCTCTCAAACATTGGCTCTCTCGGTTTCTGTAGCACCCATCTCCTCACACTCTCACTAATGGGTCCTGGCTTGGGGAGGAAGTGGGCCCCCCACGCCCGAGGAAGTCGGAGAGGGATGGTGGGTGTCACCTCGCTGGGCCCGAGCTTAGGGATGTGGGACCTTGGGGACATGCCCAGGGTCTTGAGAGAGTCACACAGTCATAGAATGGCTTCACTAAGGCCTGGGCCAAGCCCTTTGTCTCATAGTTGGGACACCGGGGCCCTGAGGGGAAATGGGGTGTGAGTCAGTGTCAGAATTGGAATTCAAACTCAGGGCCCCTGAGTCTCCATCCATTGCTGCCTGGGTTTAACTGGCTACCCAGCTGTGCGGTGTTCCAGCGTGACAGAAGGCAAAGACTCCAAGATCCAGGTTGATCTGGTGACCTCTCCCTCGCGAGGCTGAGCATCTCAGGATATGGGAGGGACTGGGGGCATTGCCAAGCTCTGCAAGACCAAGGCTGGACCCTGGACCACTGGTTCTGCCTGCGCCTCTCTGAGTTCCCTTGGTGTCCCCATGGTTGAGAGCATTACTCCGAAGCATCGTGCCCCTAAAGACCCTTTGGGGTGGGGCAGGGAAGACATTTCCGTGAAGCCGTGGGTCCCCCTGAAGCTGGGCAGGCAGGGAGGAGCTGCTCTCTCGAAGGCCCACGTGTGTCCCTGCGTCTCTGACACGCTCAGTGGGCACCCTCTGTTTGTCCATCCACAGTGCATGTGTAGTCACCCAGGATCACCCACCACACAGGCACACACGGTGTGCCCTTGTCAGAGTTACCATGTTCACTTCTCACAGGGTGGCCTGAGGAGTCCGCAGAGCAGTTACTGGCTTCCCATTTCATAGATGCGGGAACTGAGGCACGGGGGGGAAAGCGACACGTCTGGGGTCACACTGCAAATCAGGGGGAGAGCGAGGGACGCAGCCCCACTGCACGGAACAGTCTCAAACACACAGGTGTACACACACGAGCCACACCCCCTCTTCTCCCCCCTGCCCTCCTCCCACTGTCCAGTGACTGATGGATCCTCCGCAGACAGTCCCCACAGCCCTGGGGACAGGTGGCCGGGAGCCCAGACTCCCCAGAGTGGGGAACAGAACGTGCAGATGAAGCTGGCTGCTGCCCTTAATGAGAGGCTCCCAAGGAAAGCTCTTCCCTGATGAACTGAGGCTATTTATTTCCACCACAAGGAAACTTCACATGCAAATTAGGAAGGGTTTGATCATTCATCACCTGAAATTGACATATTTGAATTTGGCCTGAGTCTCCGTTAACCAATGCACGGAGATGAGTGTAGGGCGGGCAGGCAGGACCCGGGGGCCTTGGGGAGGCAGGGAGAGGTGGTCCCCATCAGAGGCACATATGTTTTTTTATCTAGGATATTTCAGTGTATGGAAATGAGATGTTCATTCTCTCTCCTCACACAGCTGGCCTGGAGACCCCAGCTTGCCCTGAGGACCTCTCTCTTTCTTCCTCCCTCCCCAGATCATCGTGCGGACGCCCCATCCCCCTGGCTCTCAGCCAGGACACAGAAACTAATTAGATCTTGACTCAGTTCTGCGCTCAGGCAGGCAAATGGTCCAGACAGATGCCCGGGGAGTTGGTAATGACCCCTGCTTCCTGGGGGCTTCCTCGGTGCCCAACTTCCCCCTCTCTACCCGTACCCTTCAGAGCCCCCCCTCAGGCCCATTCATGGGATTTCTCAAAGTGGGAGGGTTCCCTTGGTCTCTGCCCTGTGTCCTTGTCCCCCCAAGAGGGCACAGTCCACTCTTCTGCTCTTTGACTGATGAGGCACTGGGGTGTCTGTGACTCTGAACTTCCCATCCCAACCAAGGAAGAGGCCAGCTCCCGGGCAGCTGCCCACATCCCAGGAGCACAGAGCCTCCTCATGGTAGGCTTGGAGGAGGGGTGGGGGTGGGAGCAGGGGTTTCAGCTCCACCTGCAGCCCCTGGGGGCTGGGAGATGCCGGAGAGTCCTCCAGCTCAATGTGAGTAGGGAGCAGGTGCCGCTTGCAGTGGGCTGGGGAGGGGAGAGGCCATTCTTCCTGCAGAATGGAGAAGAGTAACCAGGAAAGACCATCTCCCTGGAGGAGATGGGGCACAGTCCCTGACGGCAACGTAATTCGCAGCCATCCAGAAGCTCCAGCCACTGCACGTGCTCCTTGACCCTCAACCCCTAGGGAACACACAGAGAGGGGGTCCTGGCTGCAGGAGCGTGCCCGGCCTTGCCCCAGGCACAGCCTCTGGTCAGTCACCTATTGCTGCCTAGAAAACCACCCCAAACCTCAGTTAGTTAAACAACCATGATTTGTCGCTTCTTTGCTGGTCTCTCCTGGGCACCCTCACGAAATCGTGTTCGCTGGCCAGTAGCTGGAGCTGGGCTGTCTTCCATGGCTTATCATCCTTCGTGGCCTGGTGGTCTGGACTTCAGAATGTTCCACCACGTTCTCTCAACGAAAGCAAGTCACGAGGCCGGCCCAGATTCAGGGAGGGAAAGAGACTCTGCGTTCTTACTGGAGTTGCTGCAGACATCAGGGCCAGGCTCGTCGGTCTCCAGCCTCCGCTCGGCTCCGGCCGGCGCCTGGCAGCCCGCACAGATCACCTTTTCCAGATGGCGGCTCACAGGCGGGTCCTCAGGGCCTCATTAACGCAGTTCTGATCTGGTTCCCCCGAGAGGTGTGTCTGAAGTCACTTTGAGGGTGACTTTGGAAAACCCAAAGACAATGGCAGGTGTTAGAAGTGAGTCGTGTTGGACGATGGCCACAAAGGTCAGGGCCGGTGGGATGGTTTCCGAGGCAGCCGCCCGGGTCTGAGCAGATGTTGGGAAGGGCGGGGTGGGGGTGGGGAGTCGGCTCTGGGCCCTGGGGCTCAGGGCAGCCTGTTGTCACAGCTCCTGCCTCTGGATGTCGTGGCAGCACCAGCTCAGGCTCTGCTCCCCAGGCTGGCCGGCCGGCAAGGGCTTGTCCTAAATGAGTGGGTGTTGGGTCTGGCATTGGGCTGTTCACGGCGGCTGAGGGCAGTGCCTCCTTCTCCCAGGACAGGTGACTAAGTGAATAATAATAATAACGTGAACTTCCTTGTGATGCGCCTTCAGGTAGGGACTATTGTGTGGTGGTTAAGAGCACAAAATCTAGAGGCAGCCTCCTGGGGCTCTGCCACCTACTGGCTGTGTGATCTTGGGCAAGTTATTTAACCTCTCTGTGCCTTGGTTTCTTCATCTTTCTCATCTGCCAAATCTGGATAAAATTAATTCTGACCTCATTGGGTAGTGAATGAGAAATAAACACATTGTCATATGTAAAGTGCTTAGAACTGCCTGATTTATGTATCATAGTTATTATTATTACCCCTATTTTATAGATGAGGAAATGGAAGCACAGAGATATTAGGCAACTAGCCCAAGGTCACACAGCAAGTGAAATACATAATCAACAACCTTCCTTCTCCGTCTACACCCACCAACCCTCAGCACAGAGTGAAGCAGGGTGACGTGACTTCGGGCCCCTTGGCACTGTGCTTCAGCGGGATGCTGTCGAGCTGTCCCAGCGGCCAGCCTGCCCAGCCTTATTGAACTCTGCTGTGTGTAAGGCAAAGCGTCGGGCAATGAGTGTGATACAAAACTAGGAAAGATGAGACTGGCAGCCAAAAGAGTGAAGAATCCGCCCAAGAGAGCGGGGAAGTGCTGAGCCTGCAGGAGCTTCTAGAACACGGTACTTGGTGGGAGAGGACGGCCCGCGTGGCGTTCTGCCAGGGCTGCTGTGAACTGACAAAAACAAGAGCAGCGTGATGGGTTCCCATAAAGCCAGATTCATTCAGTCTATAAAACTCTCCATCCGTATTGCTCTTTTGGTGTTAAAAATGTCCATTTTAAAAACGAAATGAAAAAAAACTCCACGACAGATTTTTTTGTTTTGTTGCCTCACATCCTTGTTGGCCAAATTAAAGGCAGCCACCCCTCCCCACCCCTCGATATGGACATAGTTAGATATGGCTTTTGGGGGAGCCGGGAATGCTACTGGCCTGTGAAATCGCACCGTCTGTGCTACACCGTTTCTGTGCTTCTCAAGGCGGGGACGGGAACGTCGTCACATGACATTTGCCCCCCAGGGCTCCCAGCACAGCACTGGACACCGTGGGGTGTGTGTTTCTGACCTCAGTGGAAGGGTGGCCGGGACTCTCTCAAAGGGAGATCCACCCCAGATCCTGGAGCTAGAGGAGGGCGTGGGGAGCAGACACCTACCCTGTCTGGTGGCTGAGCCTGGGACCCGGAGAGGAGAAACAGAGTGACACCTGAAGCCTTGCCTCAGGTGGGGAGAAGGGATGTCAGCCCTGACCTCAAGCCAGGTCCGCCCGGAAAGGGAATGGGCGTCCTACCACGCACCCCGCCTGCCTGCCCGAGCCGCCAACACCAGGTGCCCACTGCGTGGTGGCAGGAGGCCTCTGTCCTGCTCCCCTCCGCCTGCCCGGGCAAGCTGCGGGGAGCCCCAGGGAGACTGCGGGGCGTCCTCCAGCCTCATCAACATTCATTAATCCCACAAACACCTGGCTTGGGGAAACCAGGAGCCTGGTGAAGACAGGCGAGCAGGGCTCAGCCAAGCAGGAAGTTGAGGGCAGCTGGGCAGAGCTTGGCAGCGTTCACAACGTCACCCACACTCAGGGCCACCCGGTGCTCCCCCTCCACGGTAATGCCTCCGACGATGCCCGTCTGCCCCATGCGCCGGAGTATTAATTAGTCATCATCTTTCATGGTAATTAAAGGGGCCATGACAAAGTCGTTCCTGCTCAGAGACGAGCACGTCCTTGCTCCCTTCGTTCTCTGGGATTCGGAGATGCCCAGGGCCCGATGTTTCACTGCTTCCATGCTGCCTCCAGAGCAGCGTGTCATCTGGGCAGGTACAGTAGGAACCGAGTGGACTGGAAGTGGAAGTGGGGAACGGCGCATTTCTCAGCAGAGTATGGCAGCAGCCGTCGCATCTTCATGTAAACATAGCAGCTGATGGCACCACAGCCGTGAGCCTGCGGTCTTCCTATTGTTGTTATACTGACTGCTGGTACCCAGAGCCTAACACGCTGCCTGGCACACTGTGGGCCCTCCAGTCTCGGTTGAATGATTGATAATAATAGTAAACACATACGGACCCGTTTCTTGAGGGCTTGCCAAATGTCGGACCCCATGCTAAGCGCTTTGCAGTCCTTTCCGCTATAATGCAACATAAACGTCGGTGAAAATCACCATGCTGTGCAAAATTATGCAATAAAAGCCACAGAGCTAATGGGGGAAATGGGAGGAGGGCACAACACTCAAAAACTTCATTAGAGACACGTAAAAACAGACAGGAACTGCATAAAGACGGTTGCACAGTTTCACACATATTCAACGGTTAAGAAATGTGTGAATACCACAGTACATATGGCACTCTGCTCTGGGAAGGGCCTGAAATTCGCTGTGGAAGTGGGCGTCGGAGGGCTGCAGCTTGTGGGGTATGGTGAAGTGGTGGAAGGAGGGATGTCTGGGATGGAGAGGAAAGTTGTCAGACCGCACGTGGGCGGTGAGCTCCCAGCACGGGCGGTGAGCTCCCAGCACAGGCGGTGAGCTGAGGCGGCATGCGGGGGGCGTCTCGTGCAGAACCTCAGCTCCGTCAGCTGCATGCGGTTTTCTGCGTTTACTTAAGTGTCTCTTGTGGACAAAAAAAATGCACAGGCAAATGCAAAACTCACGTCACGCTCAGATTGTTCTCTGATATGTCGATCACATGGGAACAAATGCATGTTTTCGAAACAAGCGTTGGAGCAGAACTGCCTGCGCTGGTAATTTCTATAAGGCAGCTGCCCTTAATTTGCCCGTTATACAGACGGAGTGCCCGAAGCTTAACAAGGTTCAGCCCCTTGTCTAAGGTCACAGGCTTAGGGAGCGGTGCAGCTAGGTTTGGAGCGAAAATCTGGAGGCCAAAGCAGGGTTTGTAAAGATTATCATTCTTTAGGACTATGGTCAGACTCATTATCAGACAATGATCAGAGTCATTTCACAGATGGGGAAACTGAGGACTAATGAGGCCACACCCTGCCCTTGTCCTCACCTGGGACTGCCACTCCTGAACCTTAAATTGACACCTCCCCCTCTGTGGGCACACACCCCAGCCTCCCTCTCATCACCCCACGGCACCTGTCCTGGACCACCACATGGTAGACGCTCGTCTCAGACTATGGTGTGCTTAGGAACCACCCTGCGAACTTCTCAAAATGCAGATCGCAGCTCAGGCGGTCTCGTGGGGCTCGAATTCTGCATTTCCAACCTTTTTCCACGTGATGCCCCTGCCCCTGGTCCGCACACTGCCCTTACAGCAGCAGGCCTTCCGCCCCTTGACCTTCCGGCTCTCATCATCCGTCAGCTCCCTGCTACGTGGACTCACCTCCCTAACCAGCCAACCCGGTCTTCATCGTCTTAGCTTGGTCTGAGCAGCATCTTTAGCTCTCTCGCGTTGTGGTCCATCTGCCAGAGCTTCCTGGAAGACTCTAGCCTTGGGCCCCTCCAGCTTCGAACCCACCTTGTCCTTTAGTAAGCCTGCGAGTCCTGCTGGAGAAAACTACCCACCTGTGTGGACGGTCCTGGTGCAAACTCAGGGGACCCCCTCACCTGGGCCTTCAAGCAGTTTGCTCAGTGGGTCCGCTTACTCATCCTCCACTTCCCCTCCGCACACACCCCCAGCCCACCACCCCTCCCTTCACCCCCACTTCCCGGAGGAATAGACGCCATTGTGAGGAATCCCCCCAACTTCCTGCCTGGCCTCAGTTAGCCACTCCTGCACCATCTGTGCCCTGGACCCGCCGCCGCCCCCTGCAGTATCTGGCTCCATCACTCCCCTCTCTCTGCTTCTCCCTCCAACCTCTCCTACCCGCCAAACACATGAACATTTTCAGGTCTCTCACAGCTTTAATAAAATGAAGCGCCTCCGATGACCTCCTGCCCCACACTGCCTCTCTAGCTACTGTCCATTCTCCTATCATGATCCAAGTCCTTGCATTCTCCGCTTACTCACCCCCCCCATTCTCTCCTGAGCCAGCTGTGTCCATGCAAACTGCCCCCCGGGCCATTGGGCACCTCCTTGAGGCCAACATCAGCAGACCCTTCCACCTTCCCCTGGCCCTGGCGCTGTTTTAGGGGTCAGCTCCATCATCTCTCCCCTGGTCAGTGGCAAAGACCAAACTGGCCTCCTTGACCTTCGCCACCCCTGGTTCATTGTCCACCCCGTAGACAGAGACGTCTTTGTAAAAACATAAATCTGTTTATTTTACACCAAGGGTTGGCAGGCACTTTCTGTAAAGGGCCGGATAGTGGCTATTTTAGGCTTTGCGGGCCGTGTAATCTGTGCTTCATCTTTTCAGCTCTGCGGTTGCAGCGCAAAAGTAACCGCAGTCGCTACGTCAAGGAGTGAGAGTGGGTGTGTTCCAATAAAACTTTACTCATGGATGCTGAAATTTGAATTTCATATGGTTTTCACCTGCCGCAGTATTACTATTTCTTCTTTTGATTTTGTTCAACAATTTAAAAATGTAAAAGCTATTCTTCGTATGTCTGCCATACAGCAGGCAGTGAGCCAGAGATTTAGCCCACGGGCTGGAGATGACCAACGTCTGCTTCACACACCTGCTTAATACCTTCAACGTATTCCTATCATCTTTAAGAAAAAGTCCAAACTCCTCAGCCTGGGCCACAAGGCCCTGTGGGGACTGGCACCAACCTCGAGGCCAGCCTCTCCCCTGGCCAGAGGCACATTCAGTGACCCCCAGTCCCCGGAATCTGTCTCTCTGGCCTCCACTTGTCATGCCTGTCACCCCTCATCCACCCTCACCTTCCCCTGCGTCCTGCCTCCAACAACACTTCCTCCAAAAGACTTCGCTGCCTTCAGCTCCCCTAGCCTGCAGCAGCGCCCCCCCCCGGATCTCCCCGCCGCCTCTACCCTTATGCACACGCCGCCCCAATTCCCTCGGTCCCTGGGCTGTCACCAGAGCATGGTTCCTGCTGCTCCCACCTGCTGTGTCTCAGGCCCGGGCTGAAGAGCATCTTTGGAGATCCCCCTGTTGTGGGTTTCACTGTGTCCCCAAAAAGAGATGTTGAAGTGCTAACCCCCAGTACCTCAGGATGTGACCTTATTCGGACACAGCGTTATCGCAGGTGTAATTAGTTAAGATGAGGCCCTACTGGAGTGGTGTCCTTATAAGAAGAAGAGAGAGACAAGGAGAGGAAGACACTATGTGGAGACAGAGACACAGGGAGGAGGCCGTGTGACAAGGGAGGCAGCAATTGGAGCGGTGCCGCCATAAGCCAGGGAACGCCAAGGACTATGGGCAGCACCAGGTGCTAGCAGAGAGGCCTACGATGCATTTTCCTCTGGAGCCTTCAGAGGGAGCGTGGCCCTGACAACACCTTGATTTCAGACTTCTGGCCTCCAAAACCGTGAGACAGTCAGTGCTGTCGTTTTAAGGCTCACGGTTGGCGGCACTTGGTTTTGGCACCTCTAGCGAGCTCACACAGGTGCTAACAGGGACTTTGCGGCTGTCGTTGTGTTAAGGACGTGAGCTGGAGAGATTATCCTGGACCGCCCGGTAGGCCCGATGCAGTCCTAAGGGCCCTTTTCAGAGGGAGACGGCAGAGTCAGAGGGACAGAAGGAGATGTGAGGAGACGAGCAGAGGCTGCAGTGATGCAGGACCACGAGCCGAGGAATGCAGGCACCCTCTAGAACGTGGAAAAGACAAGGAAACGGATTCTCCCCCTAGAGCCTCCAGAAGGAGCAGCCCTGCCCACACCTTGACTTTCAGATTGGTGACCTCCAGAACTGTGAGAAAATGCATTTGCCTTAAGTCGCTAAGCTTGTGATTGTGTGTCACAGCGGCCCTAGGAAACTCGTACAGCCAATTTCCTCCAGCTTGGGGATGGAGCCAGGGCTGGGAAAAGTGTCTCTGACAATGTGGGAGGGGTGAATGGGGTGGGGGCAGAGGATGGATGCACCCCCAGGTGTCCCAATGCCCCCGCTTCCTCCAAACAAACTGCGCTTCTCATATCGCGGGACCCGGGCTGCAGAGTGGAGGGAAAAGGCTCCTGGGCCAGATCCCTCCACCCAGGCAGGCCTAATAGGATCTCCTGCCACCGGGGCTGAGAGGCCACTAAAGGCAGCCTCCCTGCTGGACACATGGGAGGCAGGGAGGCCCAAAGAAAGCCGATCAGTTAGGCTGCTCCTCCCGGCCCCCGCAGCATGATTAGGTCTCAATGCCCAAGCAGCTTGGCTCCTTGAGGCCAGATTTCCAGGCGGGCTCTTTATCAGCTTGTTTTAATTTGCTTTCTTTCTGATCAACCTTGATGTGAAACAGATCCTGAGGAATTTCAGCCAGATGCCAGGAGCCCAGGACGAAGGTGCCCTCTGTTTCTCCCTGAGAGGCGGAGAAGGCAGGGAGCGAGCGATGGGGAAAATTCCAGAGCATCCTGCAGGCAAAGCAGGAGGCGACACTTCTCGTCTCCCCTTTCTGTTCTTCCTTTTTCTTTTCTTTTCTTCTTAACCACACTGCCCTCTTCAAACCTCAGGATTTCTTCTTTCCCAGTCCTTTAAAAACCCAGACTGAAACCCCTGCAGATTTTAACTGCTTGCACCCTAGACAGGCTTCGCCTCCTGCATCTCTTCCACCCTCTCCTCCTGGCAGTAAAATGTTATGACCCGTGTCACTTTTCACTTTGCAGAATGATCCCCAGGTCTCATTACTCTCCTCTCTTCAGCAGCAGTAAGGCTATTCTCTCAGAGCGGGGCTCAGGCACAGCTCCCAGGTCAGGACAAGGTCTGAGCAGCTCCCCGGAGGCATCTCACTCCAGAGTGTGGAGAGAGCGGCTCGCTGAGCAGACTGAGGGTCCCTGGACAGGTCAGGGGAGGATGTGGGGCATAGGGTCAGACGGATCTGAAATCAAATCTTGCTTTGCTGCCCTCTAGCTGGGTGACCTTAGGCAACTTGCTCAGACTTGCTGAGCCCAGGTCCCCTAGCTATAAAATGGGGTAAGAGTCTCTTCCCCCGCAGTAAATGTGGGGATGAACCCGATAATGTACAAGTGTTTGCTCAGAACCTGATGCTGGTGTGACAGCTGTTGTCAGAGGGAGGGTCCTGCTTCCTCTCCCCAGCAGTGACAGTTCCCACCCGCCCATGCTGAGTGGCCATCTCAGGCCCCCCCCGTCGTCTCCCTGTCCTCTCACCCAGAGTCTGTGGGGACTGCCCTGCCAATGGAAATCCTTAAGGAAGTCCTCTTCCTTGTTCATTGAGAGCAGTTCATTGGCCCAAAAGGTCACAGAGTGGACAGGCGCCCTCCCCCAGCCAACCCAAGCCAGGGCTGTCATGGTGTTGGCAGCCCCCAGCTCAATAACACTGCTGTCCCTCTCGTTGACCACAGGCCCCGGGATCAATCAGAGCATTGTCACTTTCCCAGCTGAGCGAGGAGGCTCAGGGCCACACGCTGGACTCAGAGTAGCAAGAGGCCAGGGCAGGGAGGGGGCGACTGGTAGCGTCTCCTCCACTTCTGACATGAACCATCCATCAGAAGGTGGTCGTCCAGGCCCACAGGCTGCGTCTCATCTGAGCAGCCTTCAGGCAGTTCTGCATCCAGCCTGGCTCAGCGCTGTGGCTGCCTGCTTCTTAAGAGTCCGCAGAGAATGGACGACATCCATCCTCACCCCCCTACCCTAGTCACCCCTCCCACCCTGCCTTTTCCAGCTTCTAGAGGGCACCTGCATTCCTCGGCTCGTGGCCCCGCATCACTGCAGCCTCTGCTTGTCTCCTCACATCTCCTTCTGTCACTCGGACTCTGCTGAGATTGCACTGGGCCTACGGGGTAATCCAGCCAGCCCCGCTGGTCTAGTGGATGAGATTCGGCACTCTCACCGCATGGCTCGGGTTTGTTTCCCAGTCAGGGAACCACACCACCACACTGCTCTTCCGTCGGTTGCCATACTGTTGTGGCTGCATGTTGCTGTGATGCTGAAAGCTAGGCCACCAGGATTTCAGACACCAGCAGGGTCACCACGGTGGACAGGTTTCAGCAGAGCTTCCAGACTAAGACAGACTAGGAAGAAGGGCCTGGCCGCCCACCTCCAAAAAAATTAGCCATGAAAACCCCATGAATAGCAGTGGAGCATTGTCTCATATAGCCCCCAAAGGCAAGAGGATGCCGGCTTCCACTCTGCTGTCCACACGGGCTCTAGGAGTTGGAACTGACTGGACGGCACTAACAAAAACTGGGTAATCCAGGATAACCTCCCCATCTCAAGAGCCTTAACTTAATGCCAGCTACAAAGTCCCCGTTACCGTCTGTATGAGTTTGCTAGAACTGCTATGACAAAGTGCCACCAACTGGGTGGCTTAAAGCAAGACATTTATTCCCACGGTTTTGGAGGCCAGAAGTCTGAAATCGGGGCGTTGGCAGGACCACGCTCCCTCTGAAGGCTCTAGAGGAAAATGCACTCTAGGCCTCTCTTCCAGCTTCTGGTGCTGCCAGCAAACCTTGGCGTTCCTTGACTTGGGACAGCGTCACTCCAGTCTCTGCCTTTGGCGTCACATGGCCGTCTTCTTCCTCGTGTCCGTCTCTGTGTCTCTTCTTACAAAGACGCCAGTCACCTTGGATTAAGGCTTTGCCTAGTGACCTCATCTTGACTTGATGGTGTCTGCAAAGACCCTATTTAACAAGATCAGGTTCACAAGGACAGGGGGCTAGGATGGCAACATCTCTTTCTGGGGGACACGGTCTAGCCATCATACCCTGTGAGGTAACATATTCACAGACTTTGGGAAGTAGGAGGGGGACATCTTTGGGGCGTTGTTTGGCCTTCCACACTGGCCATTTCATTCACTCATCCAGAGAAAGTTCATTGAGTATGTCCTGTTCTAGGCGTGGTACGTGGGGGACATGGGACAATGTACAAGACATGGCTTTGGGGAGACACGTACAAGTACATAGGATATTCAATTAAATTGTGACAGAGGCACTGGGTCTGGCAGGGGAGAAGCGTGGGGTAACCCAGGGGGGATTTGAGAAGGCTTCCTGGATGGAGGGGACATTCTAGCTGAGAGCAGAGAGGGACCCTACAGGCTGAGTGGCAGCACGTGGAGAGGTGAGGGGCAGCCTGTTTTCGTCAGAAACTGCCAGAAGTTTGGTAGAGCTGGAGAGCGAGGCCGATGGGGAACTTTCCACTTCCTGGAGGCGGGGGTCCTCACGAGCCCCAGATGCCCATCCCGTTCCCAGCATGCTGCAGGTGCTGCAGACACCCGTCATTGTGAGCAAGTCCTGGCTGCTCCCTGCACCTCTGCTCCTCACCTGCACCTTGAGGGGGTGGACCCGGGGATCCAGAAGTTCCAGCCACCCCTGTACACCTGTGAGGGGGTCAGCCGAGGCATGAATCAATGTGTGCATAGGCCTGACATCTGTGACCCAGGGTCACTCTGTCCTCCATGTGCTGTAGTCAGAGTCAGGATTCCTCCCCCTCTGTCCACCCTGCAGTCCTCCAGGTGGTGGGGGTCACCCACTGTGCCCAAGTTCCCCCACTTCCAAGGGCCATGATGTCCTTGACTATCCAGATGGCCACGCTCTGCAAGGGGACGAGTCCATGGCCCTCCCCAGCCTTCCAGAAACTCTGCAGGATGGTGCTTGCCTCTCTGGGCCTCACTTGCTGCTTCCCTGCTCTGGGATCAAGTCTCAGTCCCCCCTCGACCACCCCCTGAGGCTGTAGTCTCCTTGCAAAGGACAACCCCCACCCCAGCCAGGAGCACAGCTCCTGCCCCAAAGCACCGTTAGCAGAAGCCAGTGTGCATGTAGCAGACTCTTCCTGAAGCTGTGGGAGGAGAATTACAGCACAGGACGGAGACAGCTTAAAATAGAAGCACAGAAATCTCTGTTCCTGAATTGCCCGCCAATCCTCGCCGCAGGGTACCATCCTGGCATCATCCTTTCAGGGCCAGCCTTCCTCGGCGCCATCTACTTCCGGTGCGGGAGAACTTTCGTCTCTGTGTGTGTGTGTCTGTCTGTCTCTCTGTCTTTCTGTTTCTCTCCCCTCCATTTCATCGTGTCTCTCTTTCTCTCGCACACCCATGAGTTCAGGAGCCTCGGGGCTGCTGCCAGAGGGAAGACAACATTCCAGTGCCTGTATCACACAGAACTGTCAGCTCGTTCCTCGACCCCTCTCCTACCTGATCCCCTCCATAACCAAATCCCCCTGAAGTGTTTTCCAGAGCGCTCCAGCCCCTTCGCCCTGGTCTCCACTGCTACTAGGCTGGCCGGTGCTTACGACAGCTTCCTCTGTACCCTGCCGCAGACCAGATCTTAGGCCCTGCTCAGAACACCCCATTCCCTCCATCATCAACAGCCTCTGTGCCCGGGGAGTGTGGACAGTCAAAATTTTCCTTCTTCAAAGCGAACCCCAGGGATGAGAGACCCCAAACTCTTGGGTCCATGTCCAGTTGAGGCTCATTGTCTCTGTCCCAGGGTACGAGGTGCTTATTAGCTGTGTAACCTAGGGCAAATTACTTGCTCACCCTGGGCCCGGGTTTTCTCACCTATAAACTGAGGTTTCTATTAGCACGTGCCTCCTATGGTCTTGTGAGGATTAACTGAGCTGATAGCTGTTAAAGCCCCTAGAACAGTGGCGTTTTTTATACCACTAATAATTGGGTTGATTATATAGTGGTACGTTATTATCATGATTTATTACCTGGTACATGTACTTTCTCCTTTAAACCACTCTGGGCAGAGTTTTGCCTTCTTTCCTGAAGAATCTTTGCAAAAGCAAACCCACACTTAGAGCCCATCTCGAGCCGGCCACCACCTCAGTGGCCACTTCCTGGAGCACAGCTGTCCCCCTGCAGCAGGAAGGGGCACACTGTGTGTGCCCATGGGTGTCTGAGGATGCACACGCGGGCGTGCACACGCCCTGGACTGCTGCCTCTGCCGACACCCGAAAGCCCGTGGGAAGGAGGAGGCCCCGGGGGCCCTGCAGCTGCTGGCCACCGCTTCCCTGCAGCCCGGGTCGGCTCACCCTCTGCAGGGACACCTGCGGGCAGTGCACAGAGGCCCTGCTGGCCCTGCAGTGGATGTGGCGGCCCAGCTGCCTTCCTTCCCTGAGCGCAGGTCACTTGAGGAGAAGAGGCCTCAGGGATGGGGCCTGGGGAGGGGGCACAGTGGCGGGAGTCCATTCCTGCCAAACCTCCGTGCTGCTCCTTCCCTCCCTCAGCCTGCCTCCCCCCCACACAGGGCGCTGGAAAGAAAAGTCCCGGGACCAGCCAGTGATCCGCCATCCTGAAATCTCTGTCCCTGAATGCCACCTGGGACCTAGAAACTGTGGTTTGGGTGGGAGACAATGTGTGTGTATGTGAGTGGACAGTGGTCTCTCTTGAGTGTATGTAAATGAGGAAGCCCAGAGGACCTGCGTGTGTGGTCTCAGCGTGAGAGGGAGAGTGTGGAGGGACCTGTCACCGAGTAAGGTGGACTTGGGTGTCCTGGGTGACCTCAGATGGGAGTGCCCGTGATGTGTGTTCATCCTGGGAGTGTTGCCCCCATGCACAAGTATGTTTATATGAGTGGGCATGTATGTGTGCATGTGTGTGGGTGTGCACAAATGCACGAGTGTGTGTTCATGTGGATGTGTACACACGTGTATGCGTGAGTGTGTATGAGTGTGCATATGTACATGTGTATACACAACCGTGTGCATGCATTTGGGTAGGTGTGCACACGTGTATGAGTGTGTGCCTGAGTGCATTCATGTGGTGAGTGTGCACACACATGTATGTGTGTTTGTAGGTGCGTTGCATGAGTGTGCCTGCATGTACACAACTTTGTACATGTATGTGTGAATGTGCAGGCATGTGGGTGTGTGTAAGAGTGCACGTGGATGGGAGCACGTGAGTGTGCACACTGCATGTGAACACGTGTGTGCACACGGGTGCGTGTGCACTGGTGTGTGTGTGTGCATATACGTGTGTGAGTGCATACACCCCCCCCCCCGCCGTGTGAGCATCGTTGCGTGCCTCTCTGGCATCTGATTTATTAACGAGGACAATACAAGGAGAGTGTGCCTATTATTTCTGGTGTCCGCATCAGCTCCTGACAGCTTCGTGGAATTGAAATATCTTATTTAATGCGAGTAAGAATCATTTTAAATATCAACTGTGACACTCAAGGACTCAAACCACAAAGGGCATTGTGTGTTTCCGCATGTGCTGGAGAAGATGCCACATTGGTTAGGCAGCTCTTTTCTCCCCTGCCCATCTCGTGTCTCTAAAAATCCAATTATCTGTCCTGGCTCTTCCCTGAGTTGTCGTCGTGTGCCCTCCACCCCGAGCCCATCTCTTCATCTCGGAAGAGTGGACTGAGACGGCGGGGTCCTGCCGGGTTAAATCAGGACAGTGCGATGGAGCAGAGAGAACGGTGTGGATTCCTAGCGCATCTCCCTTTCTTTCTGCCCCAAGTCTGGCCCCCAGGGCTCTCTCCTGTCTGCCCGCTCCCTTTGACCATCTAACTGAGAGAAAGCAAAGCTTCCCCCATCCAAGGGATGCCTCACCACTCTGCAGCTGTCAGGAAGCCTGGGGAAGCTCTACGTGCTGTTGCGGAAAGCTCTCCACAGTATCTGTCACACGCACAAAGCAAGGGGCAGGACGGCGAGTACAGGAGGCCGTGTCTCCTCAAAGGGGGAGGGATTATGAATTGGCGTCGGCTTGCATTTGCGTAAAGAATTCTGAAAAGATACTCAAGAAACCATTGACAGTGGTTTCCTCCGTGTGTGTGCTGGGAACTGGGAACGACGGGGCAGCTGGGGGACAGGGATGGGAGAGATGTTCACTCTCTGTCTTGCCTTTTATTCTTGGAATTTTGAATCCCGTGAATACATTTCCTATAATAAATCAATAAATACCTTAGAGGAGGGCCAAGAGGTGGATGAATTCAGGCGTTCACCAGCCCCTGGAGCCATGCCCCTGCCACTGTTCCTTATTAGGAGAATGAGGTTGCAGGTCAACCAGGAAGAGGGGACACCTACCCACCATCACTGGTTCTCATCCTCAGAGAAGCCAGGCTCAGACCCTCCACCTTGAAGACTCACAGAGGTGACTGGGAGGTTGGGAGGTCAGGCTGGTGAAGAGAGGTTCACTGGGGTCAAGAGGCTGAGAGGCGTGGCCTTTGGAAGGGGACCTGTCATTCCTTTGCTGTCCCCAGTGTCCCTGAGGAGGCAGGACAAGAGGACACAGTCTCTGCCGGCAGCTGAGAAACTGAGGGGAGGCCCCTCTACCGATAAGAAGGCTTAGGTAACCAAGGAGGTGTGGCAGGTCCTTCCCTGGTGGCTGGGGACAGTTGGAGTTCACATCCATGGGGAAGTTGAAAAATTTGCCAAGCAAATATGTGCTCCCCTGATGCTGGGCATGGAGCCCTTAATGGCTCCCCGTGCAGGTGTGGGGGGTCCTGCCACCCCTTCCTTGTCCTCCTGTCTGAACCTCCCCACCTCACCCCAATACCTTCCACTCGCCACCCATGACTCAGACATTTGCTCCCTCGTTTGACAAGCGTTTATGCAGCACCTGCCGTGTGCCAGGCACTTAGGTCCAGGGCCTCTTGCAATGCTCACATCAAAGACAGCCATCATTGTCCCCATTTTGCAGGTGGGAAAACCGAGGCTTGCAAGTTTCCGTAACTTGCCCAGGCCACATGCCTAAGAGCAGAAGCAAAAATCAAGCCTAAATTTCCCCGAGTCAGAAACCCCGGTGCTTTCTCCAAAGCCGAGCTCCCTCCTGGGTGGGTCAGGGGCAGGCCCTGCTGCACAGGCCATTTCCTCCATCCACTGCCCCTGGACAGGGCTGGGCTCGTCCAGTTCCCTGCCAGGGGGGCAGCCACAGGGGGGTGGGGTAGATAGAGCTGTAGATGAGTGTGTCCTGAGGGCCCAGGAGGGAGCACCGCAGGGGACACTGAGCACCGCAGGAGACACTGAGCACTGTGGGGGACGCGGAACACCATGGGGGACACTGAGCACCATTTCTGCCACTACCACGGATGCTGGATTGGCAGCTGAGATGCTGGCCAACTGCCTCCCCCCACCCCCTACCCCCCTGAGGCAGGGAGACCAGAGCTGCAATTTGGGTGGAGGGAAGAGGATTTTCCTGGGAGGAAAGGCAGTGGGCGGAACTGCTACTTTAAATAATGTTGCCTACAAACCAGAAATAGGTCTCCCAGGCCCGAAGCACCGGAAGCAGCCCTGGGAGAGGGAGGCGGAGGAGCGAGACAGGGCTGCGCCCCGCTCTGTAGGCCAGAGGGTGCCTGCCCTCAATCACAGGACCAGCAAAGGCCCAGAGATGGCTCCCCTCTCCCGGCCTCCGGGGAGGGGCAGGCCTGCAGCCCGCTGGCCCTCCTCAGGGCTCCAGGTGGGGCCTGGGCCTCTGGCTGAAACAAATGGACATAGAGCCTTCTCCAGAAATCTACCTTTATTAAAGTTTAAATTTTACCACGCATCACTGACATCAGCAAACACCCACATCCAACGAGTCCCTGGTGTCTTCTTTATAATGTATACTTAAATTATATGCTCAAAGTGCATTTTTTAATTTTATTTTTAAAATAAAAGGAATATATGCATACGATAAAGAAAATTCTGGTGGCGTAGACATAAAATTGAAAAGTAGAAGATCCCCTCCCTCCTCATCCCCGACACCTCTCCCAAAAGGGAGATAACACGTTCTGGGGCATCCATCTCGAAAAAATCTTATGTACATGCCAGAGTCTAAGTGTGATTATGTGTGTGCGAATATACACAAATATAGATACTATTTCAATTTACCCTCATGGCACCATACCATTTACACTATTCTTTGACTTTTTTTTTTGGTCCACAAACTCAAATTATTTTTATTGGGTCAATTTGCATGATCCTAAACATTAAATTAAGAATTTGGTAGCCTGTATCAATAAATAACAACTTATCAAGAGTATAAGGATACATTATCACTCTTGTCCCTACCATTCCAGTTTTGTTGGTTTATCCCTGTCTTTACAAGCAATGCCACAGTGAACATCCTCGTATCAATTTTTTGCCACATTTTTGCAAGTATCTTTAAAAGGCCAGTTCCCAGACATGCAACCCCTGGGTCAAAATGCTTGCATATTCTTATTTTGATAGAGTTTGCTCCAAAGCCCAGACCAATTTACACTTCCACCCGCCAACCCGAGGATACCCCCAACTCCCAATCTTGCCAACACTGGATGTGATCATCATGAAAATCTTAGGCAATCTGATATGTGAATATTGTCTTGTTTTGATTGGACTTTGTTTCATTGTGACAGAGGTTGAGCATCTTTTGAGGAGTTTCTTGGCCATTTCTGTTCATTTTCCTCTCCCTGGTCCCTTTTTAATAATATCTGATTCTGTTTCCAAAGATAAGAGCTTTTCCAGGCAATCTCTGCTTCCATCTTCCCTCTCAGATCACGCCATCGTTTTCGAGACCCAAATAGTGTCCCCAAAGCTGTCTCCCCTCCCCGCGGGAGAGACAGGGCAGAGGCAGGAGACAGCCTGTGATGGGCTTGAGGACGGGGTGGGAGAGGAGCGGGAAATTTGCCAGGGCTCTGGCGCCAGCTATCTCCCCATCATCACGCTGTGCACAGTGGCCACGGACAGATAAGGGCTGCAGCCGGTAGCAGAGATAAGAGGCTTGGGCAGCCAGAGGTTCTGGAGAATGCCACACAGCCAGAGCCAGAGCAAGCTCAGCACAACCCACCTGTGTGTCTGGGGCTCGGGCAGTCCCAGGAGGGAAGATGGAGCCCTTCGGGACACTCTGTCAATGTCGGATAGTAGCAGCTGGACCTAGGGGCAGAAAGACTCTGTGGGACCCTTTACTACCTATGAGACCACAGGTCAATGTGAAGATGTTTCCGAACCTCAATTTCCTCGCCTCTAAAATGGAGGTGCTAATAAAAGTACCCCCTCCCTAGGATTAGCATGGAGATTAAGAGAAAGACTGTCAAATGCAGACCCACGACCATTCGCACCTGTCCACAGAAAATAAGAAAAGTGAAGCTAGGGCCGTGGGCTTTGCATAAAATTTGTTTAATATTTGTTAAAATTGCTTTTATGCTGAAGTGACTTTTCTTTTTTGTGATCTCAAAAATGTCTATTTTAAGTAAAATACTGACCATTTCTATTTATTTTTCTCTCCCTGCCTGGCACTTTTTCATATTATCTTTTTTTAGTGTTTTGTTGCTTGACTGTTTGTCTGTTTTCATTTTGGCTGGTTGGTCTTGATGATCTTACTTGGCAAACTTGACGGTCTCATGTGGCGCCCTTTTTTTAAGTGTTCCTGGTCCACGATAGCCAGTAGTCTGGGAACTGCTGTGTGAAATGAAGAGGTGTATGAGAAGCACTCAGTACTGTGTCTGAGGCACAGGTGGTGCTCAGAAAGCAGTAGTTGTGGTTTCATCATTGTGAGGTGATGATGTCAATGATAATGACGATGATGATGATGATGATGATGATGCTAGGCCCTGGCCAGAACTCATGCAAAAGAATACTCGGCACCTCTTGGGAATCAGATTGCTCTGTCCAAGGGTTGGCATAGCCTGGGGACAGGTGGCCATGAGCTTGTTCACCAAGTCAGCTGGGCAAACCCTTGGACACTCGAAGACAGGGCAGATATCCTAGGCACAAGCCCTTTGATCCTTTGAGGTCCCTGCTGGGTGGTTTGTTGCCCAGGGAGAGGAAAGCTGATCACAGAGGGGTACCAGGGGAACTAGTCCCCTCCGTACCAGAGAGCACCACCCACCCATGTCCTGATGCCAGAAGCTCCTCTCACTGGCCTGGCCTCCCCCTGCCTCTCAGCCAGGTGAGCACACCACACACCTGCTCTCCAGCTGCCTTTCCCCCAACACTAGACTCTGCTGCTCTCTGGGCCAGTCACATGCTCCCGGAACAGGCTCCCAAGGGTTCCTGCATCCTGGCCCCACGGCCCCCACATATAGACAGCCAGCCTGTCCTGCTCAGAAGGCTCTGGCTTTTCCCCTCCACAAAGCTCCAGTGGAGCATCTGTGACTTTAGGGATGGACCGATGCAAAGCAATAGGGGGAGCATGTAAATTTCCCCACCTTTCTCACCTCCATCTGTTTCAATTAATATTTACAGCACAGTCCTGGGCCTGGCCAAAATAAGACGCCCCATCTTTCTCAGTCATGCGAGTCCCTGGCAGGGGAGGATGGCAGCTTCCATCAGACCTGACAGTCCTGGGAGACCTGGTCGTGGCCAGGGTCAAGGGCTCAGGCACAGCACCTCCCATCCTGGGAAAATGCAGGCTACTTCCTGGGCGCCTGAGCAAAAGCCTTGTTGCTTTGGGAGGGACCCTTCTATTGATAAGGACCTTTCTGTGACCCTATGACATTGCCAGAGAGTCAAGAGCTCCCTGGCTCTTCATTACAGAAGAAGGTGATGTGGCAAACGACCTCTGCCCTCCCACCTCGGTCTGACCCGTGCATCCCTGCAGCTGCCTGACTTGCTCACTGGCTGTCTCGTCCGTCCCCAGGTACATGATCACCAGCCTGGACCGCACCCACGCCGGCTTCTACCGCTGCATCGTGCGTAACCGGATGGGCGCTCTGCTGCAGCGGCAAACTGAGGTCCAGGTGGCCTGTGAGTACCACGGGGGCCTCGGGGTGGGGTGGGGGGAAGCAGGAGAGGGGCTGCGGGGTCCTCACGCACTAGCCGCGCTCCGGGCAGAGCCAGTCCCAGCCGAGGCCTCCCATGTTCTTTGGGTGCTCATGGTGACCCTTGCCGCTGATCCAGGCCCATGTCCTCATTTACAGTTGATGGAACCAAGGCCCGCAGAGGTGCTGGGAGCTCCCAAGGCTGAGGTCACACACACATCTGCTGGCTCTGAGTTCCGCTCTCTTTAAATGGGACCAACTGCTTCGTTTTTTAAAAGGAGGCCCTGTCACCTGCTTTGAGGGCCTCCTCTGAGTTTGGCCTCACACGTGGGGGGTCCTCATAATAGCCAGCCCAGACCCCTCCAGCTATGGGACTCTTCTTGGCAGATTTCCCAAGACCCCAGGATCTTAACTTCTCCATCCTCCAGCACACTCAGCCCTGGAGCAATAACAGCGTGGGGGTCCCCACGATCTTCAGGGGGTGTTGGGAGACGCCTCATGGTAGGAGAGGGGAGATGACAAGCCGGGGCTCCCAAAAGGCCCAGGAAGGCAGAGGACAAAGTGGAGGGCCCTCACCAAGCCTTTGTGGGTAACAGCCTTCTCCCCAATGCCACCAACCCCAGAAGGGCTTCCTCTCTTGGAAGAAGGGAGGGCAGCTTCAGAAGGATGCAAGGGTGTCACAGGGCCGAGAGCAGCAATCAACACCCTCTCCTACGACTCAAGGTCCCCTTCCCAGCCCTACCCCTGTCCTAAAACAGTGGCTGTGTGCTAAAAACAGGTCTCATTATGGGCTGCTTCATTCTGGGTTTTTAAGGGGGAGAGGTCCAAGTTCATGCAGTGGGGTAAGGGAGTGTGGAAGGCCTTAATGAGCCCTGAAATTTGAAAAAAAAAAAAAAAAGGGGAGCCCTCTCTCACCACAGCCAACAAGGATTTGCCTCTGATTTAACACAAGAGAAGCTTGCTACTTGGAGAGAACTGAGGGAGAGAAGCCTAAAAAAAAACCTCAAGTGAGGCAAAGAGTGTTTATAATAATTATGGAAAACAACTATAATCAGAAGTGGAGATGGATTGTCCCCATAAATCAGCACTAAAGGCAGCTCAGCTTACTCCAAAGAGCGGAGAAGCCCTGGATTAAGATGATGGATCAGGGCTGCTGCCAGCCGCTGGAGGACTCCAGGAGCTCCATTCAGCCGGTGCCCGGAGTCTGGTGGCACAGCAGGGACCGTAGGTCAGCCTCCAGAGAGACTGCACACGTGTGTGTGCATAAGTGTGTATGCACGGGTGTGTGCCTGGGTGTGGGTTCGTGCACCTGTGTGTGCAAATGTGTGTCTGGATGGATCTGCCTCTTTGTTCCCTTGTAGTGGGAGAAAACGCGTGTGTGTGTGTGCAAGTGTGTACACATGCATGTATCCATGTGCGTGCACACGTGTGTGTGCAGATGTGTATGTCTGGGTCGGTCTGCCTCTTTGCTCACCTGTATGCAAGAGAGAACATGTGTGCGTGTGGGCTCATGTGCATGTGCCGTTGGAACTGCCATCCAGGACACCAGTCAGTCCGGGCTCTCGTGGGGAGGGTCTGTTCCAAGCCCTTGGCTCATAGACCGTAGGAACTTTCTGGAGTTGAGAGCCCCTGAGATGAGATGACAGTCTGCCCCGGGCTGGCTCTGCTGATCAAAAAGATTAAAGAATGGAAGCCAGTTTCCCTGGGGCTGAGATTCTTCTCTCCTTGGCTGCGACAGGGATCCGTGTGGCCAGGACTCAGCCCCCAGCCCCCATCCCTTACGCACACTGCTTCTCACGCACGCACAGCCCAGCATGGGGATGCTCCCTAGAAACCAGGCCAGACAGGTGCGTGGGCCCTGTCCCGACCCACAGGGATCCTCCTGCCCCCACGCTGAGGATGGGTGTGACCAGGCCCACATGCAGAACAAGCAATCACGGAGCACCGATGGTGGGCAGAAGGCCTTTGATGAGGACCTGGTGCGTCTGGCATTTTCTGCGTGCTGCAGAGAAGGGCTCAGACCAACCGACGCTTCCAGCCTGAGAGGGGGTGAGAGGCAGGTGGCAGGGACTCACACTGCCCCACTTCCTAACCTGCCCAGGCACAGACCCCCAAGGTGAGGTTACCCTGAGCTCCCCCTCAACACACACTGTGGGTTCTGCAGGTCCTGGACCACCACAGGTGATGCTGGCAAGGATGACCCCAGGCGGCAGTGACAGGCAGGGTCCTGACCCAAATCCCTGAGGGAGTTTAGGGACTCTGCAGTTGCTGAGATCTGGTGTGAGGGGACAGGGCCAGTCGGGGGGAGGGCACCCTACAGTGTGGGCAGGCTGTGGGGTGCCCATCACCGTCAGAGGCGGCGCGGCTTAATGAAGAGCATAGGCTTTGGTGTCAGACGGACCACACTGAAATCCTGGCTCTGCCCTTGATTGCTGTGAGACCCCAGGGAAGTGACTAACCCTCTTTGTGCCTCGCCCAGCTCAGGTTCCTCATCTATAAAATGTGTCTAATACGGTTATCAGACTATGAGGGGTGAACATGATGCAGTCTACACATCTGAAATTTATATACTGTTATAAACCTCAAAAAAAAAATGAGTCTAACAATACCCACCTCCTAGCCGTGCCTGGGAATTCCTTGAGATCATATGCACCAACGCATCCAGCCAACGCCCGTAAATAACACTCTTTCAATCAGTGGGAGTTACTCCTGCAATTAATAGTCTATACCGTCATTTTAAGGGAAAAACAGGCCACAGAAGGGAATGGCTCCTGGCGAATGCTGAGCAGTGAGCTGGCACTCTCCCCTGTGCCATCAGGCCACCTCTCACGGGGGGATTCCTGCCCTGCTCCTTCTGCCCTCCCAGAGCCCTGTGTCACCCTGGGTGCCTTCTGGACACGGTTACAACCACGATTGTCACCGTGTGGCCAGCAGGCTACATGGTGCTGCTGCCGCTAAGCTGTACAAATGTGGTTACAGGCCCCTGGCAGAGAGCAAGGGACACCTTGAAGGGGCCAAAGGGGGCACAGGTGGGAGACCCAGCCTCCCAAGCACCAGCCACAGCTCCCCGGCCGGCACTGACCACCAGCCCCTCACACTGCGCTCTGTGGCTTCGCGGGTCCTGAAGCCCTTTCCTCCTTGACGTCATGAAGCAGAAACCTCTATGCCGCCCTTTGAGCCCTAAAGCCAGCGAGTCAGGGGAGCCCTAAAAACTCCTGTCTAGCTCCAACCTAACAGGATGAAGGTTTCACCCACCCCTGGTAGCCAGGGTGGGGCAGAGACAGGAGACTCACCTCCTGGGTCCCCTCCCTCGCTCGACACGCTTGTTGCATCCCGGGGCCTCGGGCTCTAGTTGCAGAAGCTGAGGAATCCACTGTCCAACCCCTAGTCCATCTTCCAGGGCGTCCGGTGTGGGGAGAAGGGACACCTGTCAAAACCATGCTCACCCGTAACAGTGCGCTCCTGCGTGTCTGTCCCCTCCTGTCCTTATCCCAGCCTGCAGAGAAGCCCCCATCCTCCTGGCCCAGAGGAGGAAGCCGGGGCTCGGCCGGGTGAGGTGGCTCCCCTAAGTCAGGCAGTTAGGAAGTACCAGAGCCACGACCCGATTCCGAAATGGCCCCCTCACCACACTGCCGCTTGAGGGCGAGAAAAGTCAAAATGGGATGGGGGACATTACCTGCTGGGGTCAGGGTCAGGACACCCCTGGCCTGTAATGTCCCATGTGCCAACAGCCCTGCACATAGGTGCTGTCCCCACGGGACGAATGCCGTCTCCCCACCAGGCGGGTGACCCAGTGGATGAAAATGCTCATAAGAGCTCCTGGGTTCCTTCGTGAGCCAGGTCGCGACCCCTGTGCCTAAAAAATGGTCATGCCGGGGCATGGGGTCAGAAGGGGTGCATTCCTGCCCCAACCTAGGCACTGGCTAGCTTAGGGCTCTGGGCACCTGGGGAGCAGGAGGCAGTCCAAATGAAGAAGAGGCCTCCGTCCCTCTGGAGAGGAGAGCTCACCCCCGAGACCCCTCAGAACACCCACAGACAGAGGCCCTAAGCGGATGCTGAGGAGACACAGTGGAGCCCCCAGAACAATCCATCTTCCACTGTCATCGTGTAAATGTCTTTCCTCTGCGGGTTTCCAGGGACAGGTCTGAGAGGTAGGAAGGCATGTGTTATGAGCTGCATCTAACAATAGGGAAACTGAGGCTCAGAGAGGTTGGAGGACAGCCCAAGCTCCCACAGCCAGTATTTCTACCATCTACCTTCTCCTGCCTCGCTACCATCACTCTGTAGGAGGCAACCACGAACTCGGCCTTGGACTCAGCCACGAACCCCAGAATCAAATCCCAGCTCACCTCTCCCTAGCTGTGTGACCTTGGGCAAGTTACTTAACTTCTCTGTGCCTTCTCTTCCTCACGTGTAAAAAGGAATTCTAGTATTAGTACCTACCTGCCCAGGCTGTCACAACGATTAATCCATCACTGCACACTAACGATCGTTTATGGTGCTCAGCCTGGAGAACATTCAGGGCGGCAGAGTGGGCTTGCATCTCTCTGCAAGGCCAGCCTGGGAAGGTGTCCCAGAATAAACATTCACAACCTTTCTCCTCCTGTCTACCTAAACAGGTACATTCCTAGCCACCTGCTCTGCTCTCCAGGGCTTGGGCCTAGGGTGAGGCAGGTAAGGCATCCAGGGTGCAAAACTTAAGGAGTCGCTACCTGCCAGGTGCACACCCCACATCCGCAGGACCCTGAGAGCGGTGCCTCATTAAATCTTTCACTGCATCCACCCTGTGCCAGGCCTGGGGATCTCCCAGGTTTGTGCCCTAGACCCCCTGCATCTGTCTGTCTGTCTGTCTGACAGTCACTCAGATGCACATGGTTCTGAGGACAGGTGGCAGGTGGCTGCTTCTCCAAACCCCTCTGCCTCCTGTCCTTGGTGTCTGCCTCCCAGGGTGGGAGGGTTTGTCTTGGGGCTCCAAGCAGCCAGGCCCCCTGGTGGCTGGGATCTGGCCAGGCAGCACCCCCGCACCCCGGCTCCCACCCGCCTTCCCAAGGAGGGACTATGAATTGAGTTCTAATGAGAAATTAATACGGCAGCTGTGTTAACAACTCATGATAATGGCAAAGTCGTTACAAAAAGATTCTTTGCATGTTTTTAATTACAGCAATTAAGGGGGAAGTCAATAAACATCAGCACCCCGCCCCACCAGCTCTCTTCTTGCCCCCACCCTGGAGTCTCTTTGTTTTTTTTAAAGTCGCCATAAATTTCTGGCGCGCGGCAATTGGGCTGAGAGGCTGTGAGGGTGGGAGAGCCTGTCGGGTCCACAGCTTCCCGGAGGCCGCCTGCTGTCCACATCCAGATCCCGTGGGCACCTCTCTGTTCTCCTCACCTGGGCCACATCCCCGGCCCCTCCCTCAGCCCTCACCCAGTTGGCCGTTAGCTCAGACTTGAAACCCCCCAGCTCCAAGCCTGGCAGACACCACAGGGCAAAGGGCCCCGGCCCGTCAGGGGGCCTCGCCTGCTGCCCATTCTACCTGGCAGCCTGGCAGCCACCCGTGCAAAAAGGAGTTGAGGGCATCGAGCCCATTGTCACACGGGCTAGGGTTGATGCCCCAAATGCCACCAATGGACCCGTTCTTCTTAATTCTCAGTGGGAGTGTGAATATTGAATGTAGAGTATTTAGGGGCCATGTGACCGTTCAGAAAAACATTCCTGTGTCTTTCTGGAGCCCCCAATTTACCTGCATGTTTAACTCACTCATGAAACAACTGTTGTTGTACACCCACTGCATGCTCAGCTCTGTCCTAGGCGGTGAGGGCACAGGGGACAAAACCAAGACACACGTCCCTCCCCTCGAGGAAAGTAGTAGGGGCAACAGAAGTTAAAAGGAGAATATATAATAGAGTATAGAAGGCCCACGCAGAAAAATAAAGTGTTATAAGGAAAAATGAAAGCAGGTGAGAGACATGGAGGCTGGGCCAGGGGTCCTATTCGATATGGTGGCTGAGGAAGGCCACCTGAGGAGGTGACACTGAGCAGAGTCTCAAGGGAAGCAAGGGGTGAGCCATGCATACAAAGGGATAAGGTCTTTCCAGGCCAGGGAATAGCAAGTGCAAAGGCCCTGGAGCAGACTTGGGTGTCTGAGGGCAGGGTGGCTGGAGCAGAGTGAGGGAAGTAGAGAATGGAAGGAGATATGGCTGAGGAGGTGGGGCGTGGGGACAGACAGTGGTGTTTTAGGATGCAGTCAGCACTTCAGATGTTACTCAGAATGCATGGAAGTCACGGATGGTTGTGGGCAGAGGCATAGATAGGATCTGATCAGAGAGAGAAGCATTGTTTTCATAATATACAAAACCACAATGAAATACCATTCCATGCCCACAAGATTGGCAAAAACCAAAAAGTCTAGCAAGACCAAGTATTGGTAGGAGCTCCCATCCCTGCTGGTTGGAGTGTGAATTGGGAAATTAGTGCAAATTTGGAAAACAGTTCAGCATGATCTCGTAAAATTAACATGTGCACCCCTACACCCCAGCAATCCCGTTGTCAGGCACATGCTCTGGAGATTCCCTTAGCCGTGTGAGCCAGGGGACCCCCATAAGACTGTTCTCAGCAGGACAGCAAAACAGCGGAAACAAACCCCATCTACAGCAGGACTGGGCTCCCTCAATACACGGACACCCACACAGCGCGAAAATGCCTGAACCAGGAGTGAGGACATGGTCAGAGTGCCAAACAAAAGGTGACACCCGAAAAGCAAATCACAGTAGAGGATGCAGAACTCCCAGGTATAAAGGCTTAGAAACAGACCAAATGAACCTTCAACTCTTTGTGGATGCATGGATGTGTGGTGAAACTTGAAAAAACAAAACCAAAACAATGGCGTGATTGACACGCATTCAGGATGGCAGTTACCTCTGGGGAAGGAGGGGATGTGACTGGGAGGGACATCATGGGGAGGGGGACAAGGTTTGCTAGTGTTCTATTCCTTATGCTGGGTGGCAGGTACGTGAGTGTTCATTCTATTCTTCTTCTCTAAACTATACATATAATTATATTCACTCTTTTGTGTGCATGACATATTTCACGATAAAAAATGTTTTAAAAATAAATAAAAGCAATGAACATGTTCTGAAGCAGAATGTATGCTTTACGAGACCTCTTAGGATATAACAAAGACATCAGGAATAATTTTTAGGCCACATCCAGCTGTGCCGCAGGCCCACACTTTTTTGCTCTTGAGGGAATTTGTTAGGAAAGTTGGATCAGTGCTCCAAGGCATAACATGGTGTATTAGCAAGCATGTACCTTGGAGAAAAAGTGTAGTAAATAAACCCTTATCTCTTTTTATCTCAGTGTGAGTGAGTTGTCCTGGGAGATCCTGGATCCCCAGCCCCTGTCCCTGTGTGGCCCTCCTTTTCTTCAGCTTCTCCTGCACTGAGTGGACTCCCTCTTAGCAGCCCCTTGCTGCTGCAGTTTAGGACATACGGGCCTGTTCCCTGGGCCCTGTGAGCAGAGGCAAGGGGCTCCCTGAGCAGACCTAGGAAGCCCATTTGACAAAGTGGAGTGGAGAGAATGGGAGGGTACTAGGGGCCTAAGAGCCACAGTGAGGTGGGGAGGTTGTGGGGTGGAAAGGTGGAGGAGAATGTCACCTGCAAAACTTGGACTAAGGCCAGCTCTGCCCTTCCTTCATCCATCCATCCCACCATCCTTCCATCCATCCCACCATCCATCCATCCACACATACAAACATCCATCCCTCCATCCATCCACCCGTCCCTGTCTCCATCCATCCCTTGCTCTCTCCACTCATCCATCTATACATACATACATACAATCATCCATCCCTCTCTCTCTCCATCTCTCCTTCCCTTCATCCTCCCATCCCTCCCTCTCTCCCCTGTTCATCCCTCCACTCGTTCAACTATACATCCATCCATACATGCATACAATCGTCCATCCCTCCATCCCTCCCTCCCTCCACCCCTCCCTCCCTTCACTCATCCAACTATCCATTCATCTGTCCATCCGTCCATCCATCCAAACATCCGTGCACCTACTGAACAAACCTACAACCCTGCCCTATTGGCATTCTTTTCCTTCGTCTAACTACCCTTCTCTCCTACCTCCTAGCCTTCACATACTCTCTTCCCTTTGAACCATCATGCCCTCCCCCTCACACACACACAGAGCTAACATCTACTCCTTATTTATATCTCTGCTTAAAAGGAGCCTCTGCTCACCTCCCAGTCTAAAGTAGGTTCCCCTTATCCTGCCTTTCATAGAAACCCCTGTTCCTTCTTCCTAACAGTTGTCACAGAGTGTCACTGAATCTTTGTCTGTGGGTTGGTTTGCTTATGCCTGTCTCCCTGACCAGACTATAAGCTCCATAAGGGCAGGAGCAGGTCATTCTCCAGTCCCCACCATAGAGCCTACCTCACGCACAGTAGGAGCTCAATAAAGAGTCATTGCATGATGGCATTGGTTGAGTTTAGAGAGAAACTACTGTGTGCAGAACACGAGGAGGCCAGGTGTCTTGTAGGGATTTTCTCATGAATATAACGGCCTCTTGAAGCTTACAATGTAGTAGAAAGAGATAAAGAATGTGCGTGGAGAATTTTAATGCAGAGCATGAGTCACGAAAGAGGCGGAGAGGCCTTGCCAAGGGAGGCGGGGTTTGAGGGCGGGCCCCGCTCAGCCCTGACTGCTTAACGGAGGATAAGCCCCCATCTCCATGAGCTTTAATTTCCTCACTGACGAAATGGAGCTAAAAAAACTAGAGGAAGGAGGAAGAGACACTGTGACCATGAAATTGCTTTAAATTGTTCAAATATATCTTCAGAGTTCTGGGAAGAGTTTTTTAAACGTATAAAATCATGGTAAGAACTGAAATCAACGTGATTTATTGATGCAATTTTTTATAAACAGAGCCAAGTAGGAGAAATTAATAAACAACTAAAAAATGTGTATTTATTCAAGTTGAGCTTGTCGTGTTATTATGCAGATTGAATGAGACAAAGAATGTGAAATCTCCCTAGAGGGAAAACTGACGTACAGTCCGTATGCAACAGGTTCTTGCTCTTTAATTCTATTTGGGGGTGAGGGTGGGTAATCAAACTGTGAAAGCTGTATAGGATTCCAATACTTTAGTACTACAAATAGTAGGTAGGCTTTTCAGCACTTTGATATACTCTTCCCGTTTCCATGTCTGCATCACAGATTACCTCAAAACGTAATGGTGTACGAAGGCATTGATTATGCTCACGGCTTCTGTGAGTCTTGAGTCTGGACAGACCACGGTAGGGACAGCTTGTCTCTGCTTTTGGTCACTGAGGGCTCAGCAGGAAGACCCAAAGGCTGGGGGCAGAGACTATCTGAGAGCTCACATGTTCGTTCACGCTTACAGTGTTGATGCCGGCTGTCATCTGGGGACCTCAGCTCCTCCCCATGTGGGCCGCCCATGTCTGTGTGAGCTAGATGGAGCTTCCTTATGACATGGGAGCTGGATTCCAAGCAAGAGTGTTTGGAGAGAGAGAGCCAGGTGGAAGCTGTATTCTTTTCATGGCATAGCCTTGGAAGTCACGTAATGTCACTTCCAGCATATTCTATTGGTGGAGTAGTGACAAATCCCCCAGATCCCCAGATTCAAGGAGGGGGAACCTAGTCCCACCTGTTGTGGGAGCAGTGGTACTCATAATGTAAGAAGAGCCTGTTGGATGGGAGAGAAATATTGACGCAGCCACTCTGGAAAGAAGCAGCCTGATACACACACATATTATGTCATGTCATCCTGGCTGTAACCTGTGAGGAAGGGACTCTTCTTAACTGTGTTTTACAGAAGAGGGAATTCAAGCTCAGCAAGGCCAAAATTTTGCCCAAGGTCATACCTATAAGTAACAGCAGTAGGATTTGAACTCAGCTCTCAGTGGCCCCTACCATTACATTCACTGCCTGTCAAACTGAGGACAAAGATGCCAACAGCTCATTTTATTTCTTGAGATATTTAATTGGCCAGATCCCTCTGGGATGCTGTTGAACCGTGGAGCCTTGGGAAATGATGGCTTGTTCTGGTGGCATTCCAGGCAGAGGCCTGAGGGGAGAAGAAGGATGTAACTCAGCATGACGGGAGAGGCACATGACCTGGTGCGGGCATTCAGACAGCCAGGGTTGGTTGGGGTCTGACGGGGGGGGACCTTGAATCCAGGTAAAGGGATTTAAACTTTCCTGGGGCAATAAGGAGGTCCTAAAGGTTCTGAGCAAGTCGGTGATATGGTCAGAAAAACTAATCAGGAGAGTGCAGAAGATGGATGGGAGGGGATCCCATGTAGGAGACCATGTGGGGAAGGAGTCGATGCAGCTGGAGTGATGGGCTAGCTTATTGGTGGGACCTAAGGGAACAGAGGGGCCTTGGGAATTGAGAGCAATATTCCAGAGGAAGAGCCGAAGGGCTTTGTGGGAACCCGGACGGGAAGCACCAGGAAAGGCTCCAAGGCTTTGGTCCTAGGTGCTCTGGGCAGGTATGGGAGGGGGAGCTATTAGCAGAACTTAGAATGCAGGAAGGAGGGCATGGAGAGGAAGTAAAGAATACCCAACGTTTTCTGTTGGAAGTTGGGTGTTGGGTGTTAGGGCTCAAGGAAGAGCCAGGGCAGACGGACAGTCTTTGCAGAGAGATTGAGGTCAAACCCATTAGGTCAGGCGAGGAGAGAATGAAGCCGAGGGCTTTGGGAAGTGAGAGTGCCGGCCAGTAGTTCTCAAACTTCGGTGTGCAGCTGGATCTTCCAGAGAGCGAATCAAGACCTCAGACCCAGGCGCCGGGGAGCCGGGCCTGTCGGCGCCCCGGGAGAGAGGAAGCATGGGAGCAAGTCTGTGGGCTTACCATGCCCAGGGGATTCTGAGGCCACCAAAGTGTAAGGTGGGAGCCCAAACAGTAGTTCTCAACCTTGGCTCACACTGGACCTACCTGAGCAGTGTAGAAATACCCACATCTAGGTCCCACCCACCCCAGAAGGTTCTTACCTCTGGGAATATTAAAGGGGATTCTGAGGTGCAGCCAGGTTGGGGTCTCCTGGGTGAAGGAGAGGAAGAAGAGGCAGGTGGTATTCCAGGGGCTGAGAAATAACAAGGCAGCAGGAGGCCAAGTAGCTGAGGGCATGGCCCCCGCGGTCAGGGAGGGAACGAGTGGGCCACGGGGAAACGAAACCAAGGTGTCAGTGGTCTGAACGGTACTGCATGTGGGGATGCTGACGGGCAGCCCACACCCACACCCCAAGCCAGTGAAATCTGAAGTTTGGGGGTGAGACCGGGCATGAGCATTCTTTAACTCTGTATGTGATTCTTGCTGACACTCAGCCAAGTCTGAGGACAAACATTGCTTCTCACACGTGTGTGTGGGCACACTTCACTGGGAGTCTTGTTAAAATGCAGGTTCTGATTCAGCAAATCTGGAGTGGGGCCTGAGACTCTGCATTGCTGACCAGCACCCAGGCAGTGCCCGTGCTGCTGGTCCATGGACCACACTTTGAGCAGTGAGGAAGTATACATCAACACTCAAGAGTCTTGGTGATCCGCTCTGTACCAACACCCCTCCCCACATCCCGTCTCCAAGCCCCTTCCATTAGAATCAGACCCACTGTGATGCCAGCTGGCAGGTGGGCAACCAGAAGTCTTCCTGCTGCATCTCCACTGCTCTCTGCTCCCCTCCTGGCGACAGAACATCAGAGCTGGAATCAGTGTGCCCTCCTTACCTGCCAAGGGGGATGGCACATTTCAGAAAGAGCAATAGGTATTTAGGTTCACACAGACGTGTACCCGCACACACTTGCCACCCGGAGACAGGAGGGAAATCATATCACACCCGTTTAGAGCATGTAAGACCCCCACCTCTTCAGCCTACCCACCCTTCCCTCCCACCAAGGGCAGGGGAGACCCCCCCCACAAGACGTGCCCTTCACCTCACATCTCAACCCCTGCCAAACTGTAGGGCTGGGAAGGAGGGACAACTCTGCCTGAGGCCAGACTCTGAGGTCTGAGTTCAAAGCCTGGCTCTGACCCTTACTAGCCATGTGACCTTGGACAGGTCAATGAACCTCTCTGAGCCCATTTGAGCAGTGTTTTCATTGTAAAATGTAGGAAATAATGACCTACCTCTCATGGTTGTTGGATGAATCAATTGATTCATAGATATCTGGATATAAATGGATATGAACCCCAAAAGCACAGAGCAGGGTACAGCATGGCAATAGGGTTTGAGGGTGGGGTGGTGTCCCCCTTCCGCATGGTCATCCTATGTGCCCCGTGTGTTCCTTCTGCAGCCGCCGCTCCCAGCCCAGGAGCTGGGCAGCCTCTGCGGCTGACCTCCGGCCCCGGAGTCTCACTTACGTTCTTCTCTCCGCAGACATGGGGAGCTTCGAGGAGGGCGAGAAGCACCAGAGCGTCTCCCACGGAGAGGCAGCCGTCATCCGCGCCCCTCGCATCGCCAGCTTCCCCCGGCCACAGGTGACCTGGTTCCGGGAGGGCCGCAAGATCCCGCCCAGCAGCCGCATGTGAGCCCTGCTCTGGGGGGAATGGGGAGGCGGGGGCAGACGAAGTTTGGGGCCAAAGCCCGCAAAATGCTGAGGAGAGCACTCGCTGCAGAAGCCTCTTTCAGCTCTTCTGGGACGTAGCCAGATTGGGGACCCCGCAGATGATGAAGTGTAGTTTCCAAGGGGCTTTCTGGGAAGGTGCGTGCCAAGACTTGGAACCAGGACAGCTCAGTCTCCTTCCTGGGGAATCCCAGGGCGTTGGCTCCACTCTCAGCTGAAGAATAATTCTGCCTCTCAGAGCACTTAAAAAACCCAAAGAGGCACAGACAGAGGCGTCATCACCTTGGTTACAGGCCGGGGCCCAGGCGAACACTGCCAGGGAGCCGTGGGAGGGCCTGGCCTCTCCCTACAGGGCGCGGCCCCGGGTGTTTCCGCTGTGCCATGTGGCTGGGCGGCCGCTGCTATGCAGGCTGTGTCTTTTGGCTGCGGGGAGGAGGGCAGGCCCAGCAGGGAGAGAAACACACGGCCCTTTCAGCGTTAACAAGGACCCCTCTGTGTGGCCCAAGGCGTTGGCTGTGGCAGCCTGGCTTGTGGGCAGGCGTGATGGAGCCAACACCTCCATCACCGTGTATATATCTCCACAGAGGGCGAAGGCCAGAGCATTTCTTCCTGGGACACACCCGGCCCTCCTGATCCCCCCTGAGGGTCTGGAGCTGGCTTTCCTCTGTGGCACTCTGCCTCTCTCTGACTCCCAGAAAAGAGGGAAGTCCATTCTTGTCCTCAGTCAACTGAGGGTGGAGCCCGGCCTGCTCTCTGTAGGAAGCGGGAGCTCAGATGGACAGTTCTTGCCTTTGGGGACCGTGAAGTCTAGGGAGAGACACACAATAATTCTAGCATGGTAAGATCCTGGCAGTGACAGCGGCTGTGGGTTCACTGAGCTCCTGCTGTGTTCTCCAGCTGGGCTGAGCACCCTCTCCTCCAGAACCGGGCATGCTTCCATGGAGGAAACCATCCCCAGAGCGCAGGCTTAAGAGATACTTGTCGAACGGGTGACCCTCACAGTAGCACTGTCAGGCGGCTGGTTTTATCCCCATTTTACAGATGGTAAAGTAAAGCCCTCAAAAGTTTAACTACTCTGCCAAATCTCACATGGCCACTCCCAGGCTTGTTGACTCCCCGAGTCAGGGTCCTTAATGCTGTCTTATGGGAAAATTATGTGAGAGATATGGGAACAAAAGAGATAAAGTGATTGTACTTGTTGGTCCTGGTACTGTGATTCTCAGCCTGGCCGCCTGTGAAATCATTTGGGACAATTTAAAATATCTTGATCTTTAGATCCTAACCGCCCCCACACACATATTCTGATTTCATTGAAATGGAGTGTACCCTGGCATCAGAATTTTGTTTTTATTTAATTGAGGTCATAATAGTTTATAACATTGTGAAATTTCAGTTGTACGTTATTATTTGTCAGTCACCATACCTATGCGCCCCTTTATCTTTGTGCCCACCCTCCACCCCCCTTCCCCTCTGCTAACCACTAATCTGTTCTCTTTGTCCGTGTGTTTGTTTATCTTCCACATATGGGTGAAATCATTTGCTGTTTGTCTTTCTCAGTCTGGCTTATTTTGCTTGACATAATTCCCTCCAGGTCCATCCATGTCATTGCAAATGGGACTATTTTGTCTTTTTTAATGTCTGAGTCGTATTCCATTGATCAGTCATGGGCACTTGGGTTGCTTCCACGTCTTGGCTATTGTGAATAATGCTGCAGTGAACATAGGGGTGCATAAGTCTCTTTGAATAGTTGATTTCAGGTTCTTTGGATAAATACCCAGTAGTGGGATAGCTGGGTTGTATGGTATTTCCAGTTCTAATTTTTTGAGAAATCTCCATACTGTTTTCCATAGTGGCTGCACCAGTGTGCATTCCCCCCTGCAGAGGACGTGGGTTCCCTTTTCTCCACACCCTCTCCAACATTTGTTCTTTTTCGTCTTGGTGATTATAGCCATTCTAACGGGTGTAGTAAGGTGATATCTCATTGTAGCTTTGATTTGCATTTCCTTGATTATTAGTGATGTTGAACATCTTTTCACGTGCTTGTTGGCCATCTGTATATCTTCTTTGGACAAACGTCTGTTCATATCTTCTGCCCATTTTTTGATTAGGTTATTTGTTTTTTTGTTGTTGAGTTGTATGAGTTCTTTATATATTTTGGAGATTAAGCCCTTGTCTCTGACATGTCTCTGATATGATTTACCAATATTTTCTCCAAGTTGGTGGGTTGTCTTTTCATTTTGTTCCTGGTTTCCTTTGCCTTGCAGAAGCTCTTTAGTCTGACAAAGTCTCATTTGTTTATTTTTCCTTTTGTTTCCCTTGCCCAAGTAGACAGAGCATTTGAAAAGATCCTTCTGAGACCAATTTTTCTGCCTATATTTTCTTCTAGGAGTTTTATGGTTTCACATCTTACCTTCAAATCTTTAATCCATTTTGAGTTAATTCTTGTGTATGGCCAAAGATAATGGTCTACTTTCATTCTTTTGCATGTGGCTGTCCTGTTTTCCCAATGCTATTTATTTACTTATTTATTTAATTTAAAGATTGGCACCTGACCTAAGATCTGTTGCCAATCTTATTTTTTTTTCTTCTCCTCCCCAAAGTCCCCCGGTACATAGCTGTATATTCTAGTCGTAGGTCCTTCTGGCTCTGCTACGTGGGACGTCACCTCAGCATGGCTTGATGAGCGCTGCTAGGTCCACGCCCAGGATCCGAACCAGTAAAAACCCAGTCCACCAAAGCAGAGGGTGCAACCTTAACCACTCAGCCATGGGACTGGCCCCAACACTGTTTATTGAAGAGACTTGCCATTCTCCATTGTCTTGGCTCCCTTGTCGAAGACTAGCTGTCCATAGATGTGTGGTTTTGTTTCTGGGCTTTCAATTCTGTTCCACTGATCTGTGTGTCTGTTTTTGTGGCAGTACCATGCTGTTTTGATCACTATGGCTTTGTAGTCATTTTGAAGTCAGGGTTTGCGATGCCTCCAGCTTTGTTCTTTTTTCTCAGGATTGCTTTAGCTATTCGAGGTCTTTTGTTGCCCTGTATGAATTTTAGGATTCTTTGTTCTATTTCCATGAAGAATGTCTGTGGGATTCTGATTGAGATTGCATTGAATCTGTAGATTGCTTTAGGTAGTATGGACGTTTTAACTATGTTTATTCTTCCAATCTATGTGCATGGAATGTCTTTCTATTTCTTTATGTCATCATTGTATAAGTGTTTCACCTCCTTGGCTAAATTTATTTCTAGATGTTTTATTTTTTATGTTGCTATTGTAAATGGGATTGTATTCTTGAGTTCTCTTTCTGTTAGTTCGTTATTAGAGTATAGAATTGCAACTGAGGGTCCAGCCCCGTGGCTGAGTGGTTAAGTTCGTGTGCTCTGCTTTGGTGTCCCAGGGGTTTGCTGGTTCAAATCCTGGGCACAGACATGGCACCGCTCATCAGGCCATGCTGGGGCAGCGTCCCACATGCCACAACTAGAAGGACCCACAACTAAAAATACGCAACTATGTACCAGGGGGCTTTGGGAGAAAAAGGAAAAATATAATCTTTAAAAAAAAAAAAAAGAAATGCAACTGATTTTTGTAAGTTGATTTTTTTACCCTGCAACTTTGCCATAGTTTTTTATTATTTCTAATAGTTTTCTGATGGATTCTTTAGGGTTTTCTGTATATAAAATCATGTCATCTGCAAACAGTGAGCGTTTCACTTCTTCATTGCCTATTTGGATTCCTTTTATTTCTTTTTCCTGCCTAATTGCTCTGGCCAAAACCTCCAATACTATGTTGTATAAGAGTGATGAGAGTGGGCACGCTTGTCGTGTTCCTGTTCTCTGAGGGATGGCTTTCAGTTTTTCCCCATTGAGTATGATGTTGGCTGTGAGTTTGTCATATGTGGCCTTTATCATGTTGAGGTGCTTTCATTCTATACCCATTTTCTTGAGAATTTGATCATACACAGATGTTGGATGTTATCAAATGCTTTCTTTGCATTTTCTTTGCATCTATTGAGATGATCATGTAGTTTTTATTCCTCCCTTTGTTAATGTAGTGTATCACATTGATTGATTTGCAGATGTTGAACCATCCCTGTGTCCCTGGTATAAATCCCACTCGATCATGATGTATGATCCTTTTAATGTATTGCTGTATTCAGTTTGCCAATATTTTGTTGAGGATTTTTGTATCTATGTTCATCAGAGATATTGGCCTGTAATTTTCCTTCTTTGTATTGTCTTTATCTGGCTTTGGGATCAGGGTGATGTTGGCCTCATAGAATGAGTTAGGAAGTGTTCCATCTTCTTCAATTTGTTGGAATAGTTTGAGAAGATGGGCATTAAATCTTCTTTGAATGTTTGGTAGAATTCTCCAGAGAAGCCATCTGATCCTGGACTTCTGTTTTTTGTGAGTTTTTGATTACCGTTTCAATCTCTTTACTTGTGATTGGTCTATTCAGATTCTCTGTTTCTTCTTGATTCAGTTTTTGGAGGTTGTATGAGTCTAAATGTTTATCCACTTCTTCTAGATTGTCCAATTATTGGCGTATAGTTTTTCATAGTATGCTCTTATAATCCTTTGTATTTTGGAGGCATCCATTGTAATTTCTCCTCTTTCCTTCCTAATTTTTTTTATTTGAGCCTTCTCTCTTTTTTTCTTAGTGAGTCTGGCTAAGGATTGGTCAGTTTTGTTTATCTTCTCAAAGAACCAGCTCTTAGTTTCATTGATCCTTTCTACTGTTTTGTTTGTTTGTTTGTTTCTATTCCATTTATTTCTACTCTAATTACTATTTCCCTCCTTCTGTTCCTTTGGCCTTTGTTCTTCTTTTTCTAGGTCTATTAGATATAGTTTAAGATTACTTATTTGAGATTTTTCTTATTTGTTAAGGTGGGCCTGTATTGCTATGAATTTCCCTCTTAGGACCACTTTTGCTGCATCACATATGAGTTGGCATGGTGTATTTTCATTTTCATTTCTCTCCAGGTGTTTTTTGATTTCTCCTTTAATTTTTTTCATTGATCCATTGGTTGTTCAGTAGCATGTTGTTTAGGCTCCACATATTTGTGACTTTCCCAGCTTTTTTCTTGTAGTTGATATCTAGTTTCATAGCATTATGGTCAGAAAAGATGCTTGATATGATTTCAATCTTTTTAAATTTATTGAAGCTTGCCTTGTTTCCCAGCATATGGTCTATCTTTGAGAATGTTCCATGTGCACTTGAGAAGAATGTATATTCTGATGTATTTGGATGGAGAGTTCTATATCTATCTATCAAATCCATCTGGTCTAGTTTTTTAATTCCACTATTTCTTTGTTGGTTTTCTATCTGGATGACCTATCCATTAATGTAAGTGGGGTGTTAAGGTGCCCTACTATTATTGTGTTGCTGTTAAAATTCCCCTTTTAGGTCTGTTTATAATTGTTTTATGTATTTTTGTGCTCCTGTGTTAGATGCATATGTATTTGTAAGTGTTATATCCTCTTGGTGGAGTCTTTCTTTTGTCATTAAATACTATCCCTCTTTGTCTTTCACTGCCTTTTTTGTCTTGAAGTCTACTTTGTGTTATATAAATATAGCAACACCTGCTTTCTTTTGTTTGCCATTAGCTTGGAATATTGTCTTCCATCCCTTCACTCCGAGCCTGTATTTGTCTTTAGACCTGAGATGTGTTTCCTGGAGGCAGCATATTTTTGGGTCTTGTTTTTTAATCCATCCTGCCACTCTGTGTCTTTTGATTGGAGAATTCAATGCATTTACATTTAATGTGATTATTGATATATGAGGGCTTCATACTGCCATTTTATCACTTGTTTTCCAGTTGTTCTGTATTTTCCTTCTTTCTTGTCACATGTATTTCTGACTGCCAATTTATTTTAGTTATTCTCTGTGATGATTTTCTCAGTTTTCTCTTTATTTATCATTTGTGTCTCTGTTCTGATTTTTTGCTTAGTGGTTACCATGAGGTTTGGATAAAAGATCTCATAGATGAGATAGTCTGTTTTCTGATGGCCTCTTATTTCCTTAGACTAAGCTGGTTCCATCCCTCTCCTCTTCCCCATCTAAGTTCTTGTTACAACTTATTCCATTTTGTATTGTGAGTTTGTGATTAAAATGAAGTGATTATAGTTATTTTTGATGCTTTCCTTCCCTTTATCTTTAATGTTATAATTAAATGTTTGCTAACCTGTTCTGATAGAGAGCTGCAATTTCCTGATTTTGTCTGTCTATTTATCCCCTTGCTCAAGGCTTTGTAAATCCTTTCTTTTTTTTTTAAGGTCTGAGGGCCTTTTTGCTTATTTCTTGTGTGGGGGTGTGGTTCTTATGGTGATGATCTCCCTCAGCTTTTTTTAATCTGGGAAAGTCTTTATTTCTCCATCATATCTGAAGGATAATTTCGCTGGATAGAGTATTCTTGGCTGAAAGTTTTTGTCTTTCAGATGTTTGAATATATCATTCCACTCTCTTCTAGCCTGTAAAGTTTTTGCTGAGAAATCCACTGAAAGCCTGATAGGGGTTCCTTGTAAGTTATTTTCTCCTGCCTTGCTGCCCTTAATATTTTTTCTTTGTCATTGACTTTTGCCAGCTGTACTAATATATGCCTTGGAGAAGGTCTTTTTACACTGATGCAATTAGGAGTTCTATTAGCTTCATTTACATGTAATTCCAGCTCCTTCCTCAAGTTTTGGAAGTTCTCAGCTATTATTTCTTTGAACAAGCTCTCTGCTTCTTTCTCCCCCTCTTCTCCCTCTTGAATACCTATAATCCTTATGTTGCATTTTCTAATTGAGTTGGATATTTCTTGGAGAATTTCTTTATTTGTTTTTAGTCTTAGTTCTCTCTCCTCTTCCACCTGAAGCATTTCTATATCTTTGTCCTCTAAATTACTAATTCCGTCCTCCATAATATCAGCTCTGTTTTTTAAGGATTCCAGATTTTCCTGTATCTCATTCACTGTGTTTTTCATCTCCAGCATTTCTGATTGTTTTTTTTCATAGTTTCAATCTGTTTTGTGAAGAATGCCCTCTGTTCATTAGTTTTGTTCCTGATTTCATTGAACTATCTTTCTGAGTTTTCTTGTAACTCATTGAGTTTCTTTATGATAACTATTTTGAATTCTCTGTCATTTAAGTTGTAAATTTAAGTTAAATTTCTGTGACTTCAGGATTGATTTATGGGTACTTGTCATTTTCCTTCTGGTCTGGAGTGTTAGTATACTTCTTCATGCTATTTGATGGGGTGGACTTTTGCCCTCGCATAGTGGTAGTATCAGGTCACAGATTCTACCTGCTACCACTTGAAGGGGCAGGAGCTGTGTTTTCTGAGCCTGCCATGAACACTGGCAGATGTGCCTGACCGTTGAAAGCTGTGCTGACAGGGCCTGTCTGCGCTTACCTGCTGGTCACTGTCACTCCTCACATGTAGGCACATAGGTGCTCTGGTGGGGGTCCCACACTCTGACCAGCTGGCTGAGCTGGTGTGCCAGGCAGGATTGAAGGAGGGTTGCTCTCTCTCTCACATGTGTGGTCCCATGGGCTCTCACTCTGCACTCGCCATCTGCCCACCTAGGATGCTCAGCTTGGTGGGGACACCCCCCTGATTGCTTAGCCACCTCAGTGTGGAGCGTTCCCACAGGCCAGGAGGCAACTCTGAGAATGAAGGCATTCCTGCAGAGGGCTGCCTTTCCCCTTCCCCCTCTCAGAGTTGCACACCAGCTGCCACGCAAGGTCCTGTGCCCTAGGCCACTGCCTCCCAGGAGGGTCCAGCACTCCCACCTTCAGATGCACATCTGCACAGATCTCTCAGACTCTACTGTGTGTGTGAATGTTTCTGTTGGTTTATGCATGTCCTTTTCATTATACCTTAGGGGCGAGATACTAAGGGAAGAGCTCACTCTCCCATGATGCTGACATTACTCTCTCACAAATAATTTTTTAGTATAAGTGTGTTCCAAATGCTGCATGGGCACACTTATATTAAAATTTTATTCTCTATCTCAACTTGAACTGAGTATCTTATATTTTTCTTTGCTTAATCTGGCAACCATAACTCTCTGTAGGTTAGAAAGAGACAGAGAAAAGAGGGGATTCTCAAACATTTTTGAGGTTTTAGGACCCATGCTCTAATCTATGTCCTCCTTGAGATATCTGTTTGGCGGTTCAGAGATGTCTTAACCAGATCCAACATGCAGCACAGGGACAGGGGACAGGGTCCCCAGATGTGAGGTCCAGTGCAATTCAGGGAAACTTTGATTCATGGGTCTGAGAGCTGGGGAAGGGAGAACTCACTCCCCAGCCCAGCTATCACTGCCCTGGGCTGCCCTGGGCAGAGCTGCCACCCTGTCATTTTCGAGAGCCATGCCACCTTGATGCCATGACACTGCTTCCTGCTTCGCTCTCAGAGGAGGCACTGGCCAGCCAGCATCAGAATTTTTAAAAACTCCCCGGTGATTCTGACATGCAGTCACAATTGAGAACCACTTTTCTAGAATGTATCCGTTATCTACAGACACAATAATGTCACATAAAAAGTGGTCCCAGGGACCTGAAACAGTGAGCATATATTTGCCATATGGATCGGCAGGTTGGTGATCTTGGCTGGGCGCTCACTTGTCTGGGGTTGTCTGGCTATTGCCCTATCAGATTTTCTGGGTGACTCACCTCTACTCCACACATCTCGTCCTCCAGCCAGCTAGCCCTAGCATCTTCTCCTGGCAATTGCAGGGGAGCAGGAGAAGAAGCAGAAACAGATTTTTGAAGCCTCTGCTGACATCCTGTTGGCTTAAGAAAGTCACATGGTAGAGCTCAGAATCAAGAAGCGAGGAAATTGCCTCTGCCTGTTGAGCGAGAGGACCTGCAGAGTCACATGGCACAGAGTGTGGCTACAGAGTGGGTGAAGAGTCAGGGCAGAACCCCAGGTCAGTGGGTGGACCATGCTGTGTGAGTCAGAGCATGCTCCCCTGAGGCCTAAACAAGCTTCAATAAAACCGGCAGAGCATGGTGAAAGTTAACACTGATTCTGAGGTTAATTATAGAAAGGGAATGCTCTGCCACACGGGTGCTGAGACAGGTAGATGAGTCCTCACCCCTTCCTAACTCCTTTTTCCAAGATTATCTCACATGTCCTAGGTGTATCAATGATGGCATCCTGCAAGCCAATCAGTTGATAGTCGCTACCTGGAATACTGTGTTGAGAAGGATTCTGAAGCTTCACCCAGACTCAGTGGAAAGAGGGCCATGATAGATTGGCGATGTCTCCCGTGGCTGTGCCAACGGGGCATGTAGGCCTTTATCCACTATGTTTGCTGCAGTAGATGAAACCTTTCTCCAACCTCACTTCCATCATCCCTTTCCTAACGCCTCTCTACCTCCTTTTTTCATTCCTGATCTCCGTCCTCACCCTCTTTTTATTCCCAGCAGCCTCTGGCACCAGGACAGAGCAGTCTTGGCATGCACACATGCACACCTTCACGGTCACACCCACTGCTTCCTGCCCTCTCCATCACTCTTACCAAACACGGACTAGAGCACCATGGTGATTTTGTCCAGCAATTGCAGTGAATTAATATTCATAACGAGAGGAAAGGCCCCTGGAAGCAAATTCTCTGGTGTCTGTTTGCCAGAGATACATATCTGATGAGCGGTATCAGCCGGAGGGGTGCGCGGGGCGCTGACAGTGTGCACTATCTACAGAGGGCCGCTCTCCCTGCTGGGGCAGCGATGACGATTACAATGCCTCGCCCATTCCCTGGTGCTTATTGTTGAAAAGGAGACAAGATTCTTAACCATGACACATGCTGGGGGCTTTGGGCAGGTTCTCAGACGGTTTATTTTATTCTTAATTAAATTATCAATTGTGCCCCCAAGGAGTCGAGAAAAAAGGGCTGGCTTAATAGGATTGTGGCCGGAAGGTGGGATGGGAGCTGGGCCAGTCAGAGAGGCAGGAAAGACCTAGTAAATTGAAACCAGAGAATTATGGCTGAACAATATAACCCAGCCCTCACCTGAGCCCTGATGTCCACGCCCCTCAAGAATTCTCCTGCCAGCTTCTTTCCGTGGAGGTGTATCTGGGGGCAGCAGGCTGGAAGCCTCCTGGGTGCCAGGAACAGCTTTGTGCACTTTGGAAGTGAGGTACGGCCCTGTTCCAGAACCATCTATCAAGGGGATGGTCATCCTGCCGAAGGCTGTAAGCCTAGGGACCTCAGCCACCTGCTGAGGGCAGAGGGAGGACGGGTCATAAGGCCATCAGCACTTTGCAATCCCTCTGCCCCTGTTCCACTCCACGCTCGGGACTCGAACCCAGGCCCTGTGGGCCCCGGTGCAGAGTACTGTCCTCTCGTGCTAGTCGAGGCAGTGCCAGCTGCAGTAACAGACAGACCCCCAAATCCCAGGACTCAGCACATAGAAGTGCATTTCTTGCTCAAAGTCCCCCCATGGGCGAGGGGTGGGAGGGGGCCTCTCCTCCACAGTCATTCAGGGACCCTGGCTGTGGGAGCTCTGCCGTCACCAGCACTGGGCTTCCACGTTGCCCTGCACTGACGGGGGGGGGGGGGGGGGGGGGGCGGGGCAAGAACGTGGGCATCGTGCAGGGGTTCTTGTGGTCTCAGCCTAGCAGTGGGGCACATCCCTTCCTCCGTATCCCCCGGCTCAGCCACACTGCCCCATCTGGATACAAGGGGGCTGGGAAGGGCGGCCTCCAACTTCTCAACAACTACGGTACAGATCTTCCTCAGCTTACGACGGGCTTACGTCCTGGTAAACCTGCATATCACCAGCCTGAGAAAAGATCAAAATTCAAACTTTGAAGCACAGTTTCTACTGAATGCTTATCGCTTTAGCACTATCGTAAAGTCAAAAAATTACAAGTCGAATCATCGTAAGTCAGGGACCGTCTGTACTCCGTGGAAGGGGCTCCCGAAACTGAGGTGGACACTGACCATCTCTGCCACCTCGACACGCCATCCCACCTAGGACAGGATCTCTCCGTCGTGGCCCCGTCAACATTCAGGGCCTCATTCACTGTGCGGGCTGTCCCATGCACGGAGGATGCTCAGCAGCATCCCTGGCCTCTGCCACCAGTTGCTTTTAGCACCCCCACAACTGTGACAGCCAAAGGTTGCCCAGACATTGCCAAATGTCCCCTGGAGGGCATAGCCAGCCCTGGTTGAGAACCCCTGACCTGGAAGTCTCTACCATAATATAGACGAGATATAGCTAAAGGAGAGGACGGGGCTGGGGAGAGTCTTCCTGCTCTAGGAGAGAAGGAACTGGAGGTGGGAGCCGCCTTCTCTGGAGGCCACGAGGGGGCTCATGCGATGCAGGTGAGCCGGAGAGTGGGACCAGGCCCTGCCCAGCGCACCCACCCATCGAAGGCTTCCTTCAACCTGCTCACATGATGCCCTGGCAACGGGAGTGGCTGGGGAAGCGGGAACCGCGTGGTCCAAGTGCAGTGCTGAGCATCAGATTGGCCGTGACGTTGGCCCATGTGCCAGGTGAGGGCCGTGTGAGAGGGAGGGGGACAGCCTCAGGCCCCGGTGGGGAAAGAACAGAAGGAGCGACAGGAATCAGACTCTCCCACGCTCCGAGCTGGAAGGAACCCTCGCAAGCATCTGCTTCTGCCCCTTGCACAGAGGAGGAAACTGAGGCCTGGCAAGGAGGAGGTGACATGCTCCTTAGAGGCTGGGGCGGAGCTCCATCCCAGAGCTCACCCCCTGCCCCGCCCAGAGCCCAGCCTCCCTGCCCCCAACCCTCGCCCACCCCTGCAAGCTACACTCAAGGGCAAGGGTCCCTGCAGGAGACACTCACGTGGGGAAATGGTCACCATCCTTGTCCCAGTTTTGCCACTTTTAAAATATTTTAGCTTGGCTCTGTTGCACCTCCCATCACCCCACTAACTGGTAGTTAAAAGAGGTCTTCAAAAAGAAAAAGGCCATCTTAGGGTACCCAAGAGTTGGGGCAGGAGGTCTTTGCCTTCCGACATCTCGGAGCTCCACTGACAGTGTGAGACTCAACACATGAACCCCCAAAACCAAGAGAGAGGGGACCGCAGCATACCCTGGCTGGGAGAGGCGTTAGTGGGGATGTTTATTTGAGAGCGTGTTTAAAACTCTGTAACATTCACCTAATGGGAAAATTTGAAAAGAATTCAACTGGATTTGTCCTTGTTAAACTAACATTAAGGATGTTGAACAGCTGTCTCGGGCACATCACATTAAAATCCGGAGATAGACTTGACAAACTAATGGTTTTGCTTGTCACTGGGAGAACGGGTGAAGGGAGGAGCCGGGCAGAGTGGCCCAGGCAGCGCTCCCGGCTCTGTTTCACCCACATCGAGTTAGGTCCCTGGCTGCCCCCCTGGACCAGCCCCTCTTCTCTGCCTGCACACCTGGGTGCTGGGGGCTCCATGAGGGGATCTCAGCAGAGGGAGCCAGTTTAGAAGTAAACAGCCCCTGTCTGCACCCCACTGCCCGGCCAGCCTCTTTTCCTCCTCTCAATCAGCCCAGACAATGCCACTTTTGTTGACTGGCTTCAGGGAGATGGAAATTGATACCCTAAGAAGGGGTTGGAGGGAGATGTGACCCCAGGAGTCTGTGTTCCGTCAACCTGTGGCCTTTGAATCAACCTAAACAAATTTAGGATTAGGTGAAGGCACTGGTTCTGGAATGGTCCTGCTCATTTCTAAATTCATTATCATCACTCATCATTCACTCATTCATTCATTCATTCATTCCAAGACATTTTTTCAGTGTCTGGATGCTGCTGATGCAGAGATAACCACACACAGCCGTTGATGCTATGACAGGGAAAAGGGCAGAATCCCGCAGGAGCTCAGACCCCTAGTGCAGGCTTGGGGTGGGGGCAGGAAGCTTCACACGGACAGTGGTCTCAGCGCTCTGGGCATGTGCTGTATTTGGGTCTGACCCCCAGTGCTGGCAGTGTGCTGGATTCTCTACAAACTGCACATGGCTGGAGTTTAGGCAGTAAATGGTTTTGGGAGTGTGCTGGAGGAGGGGCTCCGAGAGGCGGCTGCGGGGGGAGGTCTGGTCCAGCCACATGCTTCAGGTCCCTGTTGCACCCATCGCTGGATGCTCAGAGCCCCTGAGGCCCCTGTCAGAGGAGTCCTTTTCCTCTTCCCAGAGCCATCACCCTGGAGAACACCCTTGTCATCCTGTCAACGGTGGCTCCCGACGCAGGCCGCTACTACGTGCAGGCTGTTAATGACAAGAATGGGGACAACAAGACCAGCCAGCCCATCACGCTCGCGGTGGAGAGTAAGTAAGCGGCAGGGCCTGGGACCGAGTGCGGAGCGCATCATTAAATCTTGGGAATGGGGCTCCAGGGGGTCACTGGGAAGATGGAATGGCGGTGGAGGGGGAGGCGGGGGAGGAGACCTCCTGAAGAGGAGGAGACGCAGATGGGGTGAGTGTGAGGGCAGAGGCAAGTCTGAGATTCTGCATCAGGAGAGGGGATGCCAGCCTGGTTGTTAGCGGGGCCACCGGAGACCTGGGGAGAGCGTGGATGTAGGAGAGAGCGTGTGCCTGTGTGGGTTACAGCTGCCCCTTGGGCTCAAGTGCTGAAGGGAGAGTATGCCAGGAGATGGGAAGTTTTTAAAGAAACACACCAACTGCCTCTGCTCAGCTGGCATATAAAAAGCGCTGCTTCCACTCAGAGCCAGGACGTCCTTTCTGATGGGCACACGGCTCTCTGCCCAGGCGCCCACCTAAACGTGCCCCTCTGCCCATCCCCTGAGACCACCCCGTGCCCTGCAAGAGAGAGGCAAAGCCCTCCCAGTGGCAGAAGGTAGCAAATTTAAAGGGTGACTCCTTGGGTTTCCTACGGCAAAGAGGTATTTGTCCCCCCGAGACTGAAGGCAGGTTTCTGAGCCATGATGGAAACGCTGGGGATGCCCACCCTGCCTGGTTCTCCTGGCCAGGCCGGCCCCTCCCTCCGTGCTCCATCCCTGGGATAGAGCGGGTGGGTGGGGTGGTTCCGGCAGCAGGCGCAGGCTGGGAATCACGGAGCACGTGAGATGAGGCCAGAGCCTCCCGCAGCAGCCGAGCAACCACACAAGCTGGGGGAGCCAGATGTTCACATCCCTCCACATCTGTACAACTCCTGCTCCAAAAGCAAGTCTCATTTATCATCCATGGTCGAGTTGGGACGCACCCACCGGCAGCAAATGAGGATTCAGGTCAGCACAGAACCTTCCTGTCTCCTTCCTCCGGTCCCAGCCTCTGTCTGACGTTGCCCGAAGGGCCCAGAACATTCCTCAGCCCCTACCATGCCCATTCCTATGAGCACCAGCAGAACAGTTTCTCATTTCTGCAGAGTTCTCTCCCTCCCCACCCCAGGCTCCAGTCTGCCGAGAGAGAGACCTGGGTACAGGGAGGAGCGTTCCATATTGGATACTGACCTATCACGGGTAAACGTATAACCTCTGACATTGACCTGGGCCAGGGTCTCAGTGTAGTCTCGGCAGCCTGGGGTCCAGCCCATTGCCTGGGGCTGCGATTTCTGTAGGAAAAGAAGTTTAATCATTGAAGGGAGATGCTTTTCCCCACGTAGTTTTCACTGATCAGACTACCTGGAGTCTAATGGAATCCAGTCATTTGGTAACAGGCCATGTTCACGGTCCGAGTCAAGGCCAGACATCTTCCTGAGTGACTCAGTTTACCCTGAGAGCAGAGTTTGGAGCCTCCCACTCTGTACTCCTACCCCAGCACCTAACTTGCTCATGGGAGTAAATCAGCTTCTCTCCCGGCCCACTGTGGGGTCCATTCATTCTCTGCTCCATGTCAATCCCCCCAACCCTGACCGGCCAGGGGTGGCAGGCAGGGCCCCCGACCCCCACGTCTGCCCCGGTCCCCCTCGGCTGCCTGTTTCTGCCACTCCATCACCCTCGCCTCCTGCTCTCACGCGCTGATTTGTACTGGATTGAGAACAGAATCAGCTGATTTTCAGCTAATTTCTTCTCCCACGAGCGACTGCACTCCAAAACCCTGTGCCTGTCATGACACAAATCCCCCAGCCTGCCTGTCTGCCAGCCGATTCAGCAGGAGCAATTGCCACTTCACCTGCCACCGGCCCCATCTCCCCTTGTCTGACTCCCGAGCCTCGCTCCTCCCCCCTCCTCCCTCCTCTTTTCTTAGCGGCCTCCTGGGAGACACCTATGCTCTTCAGTAATGGAGAAGGAGAGAGCAAGGCCAGTGACCCTGAGAGTTGCCCCCTGCCCGGGTATCACCCTGGTGACCTCACTCGGACTGTCACAGCTCTTGAAAAGTCCACACCTGGGTGGTGGCCCCACACCCAGGGATCAGAGTTGCACTGTCTAATCGAAATATACTGGGAGCCGCATAAGTAATTTGAAATTTGCTAGTAGCCCCATTTTTAAAAAAGGAAAAAGAAACAGGTGAAATTAATTTTATTGATATATTTTATTTAACCTAACATAGCCAAAATATTGCCATTTTAACATACACTCAAAATAGAAAGATACTAATGAAACACTTTACATTATTTTTTTTTTGTACCAAGTCTTCGAAATCCATGTGTATTTTCCCCTTACGGTGCTTCTCAATTTGGATGCTAACTTTTTATCTGAAATATGTGATCTGTATTTAGATTTCATAAAATTTACAGCTGAGAAGGTAGAGTCCCAGGCCCAAATTGTTCCACACATACTTAAAAAAGTGTTCTAATAACTGATTTGGAGATCTGTTTTTAATTAAATGTAAATTAGATATAATTAAATCCCATTAAATCAAAGGGCACCAGCCACGTTTCCAGAGCTCAGAGCCACCTGTGGCTCGTGGCCCCTGTGTTGGAGGGGGCAGTCCAAGCTCGTGGGCGGCTGGAATCTGCCCAGGAGGGGAGCGGCTCACCTCACCACCCCACCACTCATTTGACCTGTGGCCCAGTGAGTCACATGGTCCCGGGGCCTCAGTTTTCACATCTGTAATGTGATGCCAATGGCACAGCGTGGTTGAAGGACTAAATGAGGTGACTCCGGGAGAATGGGTCACGGTGGGTGTTCTCCTTGTGCCTGTTATCAAAATCGTCCCGGGGCAGCAGGATCTGACTTTGCCCGTCTGGGGAGCCCCATGCTCCTTCCAGCCCCGAGCACGTCAGGAACCCCCATGGAAGACGCCACTCCTCCTGGCTCTGGTTTGTGTGTGACTTTCCTGGCTTGACCTTTGAGGCCCTGTTCACCCCACTGTCCAGAGCACTAATAAGGCAGATGTCCGGCGTTCCGTCCCTCAGCTCAGCCAGGCTGTCCCCTCACCCTAGCCGGTCATCGGAGACCCGGGAGCAAGGAGATGGCTCGGCACAGCCTTCGCCAGCAGAGAACACTTGACTGGAAGGCGTGCCTGCTGAGGGCGAGTCCCTGCCGCCCCTCGGCCTCTCTGACACCCCCAGTCTGCCCCGAGTGTCCCCCATGGCCCTCCCCTCACACCAAGAGCCTCCGTTTCCAGCGCTCCCGTGTGCTGGGCGCCATCCAGGCACCTGCGGGAATCGCCAAGTCCATCTGTATGACAGGCACTGGAGGCAGGTCATTATTGTCATCCGCAAGTCACAGATGAGAGCACGGAGGAAGCAGAAGCCGCAGAGGTGAAGCAAGTTAGTTCCCAGTGACATTTGCTAGTAACTGCTAACGGACACACCAGGCAGGGGACCGGGTCTCCTGGCCACAAACCTGCAGCCTTAGACGCTCCCCAGATCCTCTCGGGCCCAGCCTTGTGCAGTCTCATGGGAAACTCCCTCTGCCAGACACTGAAAGGCATCCTGTGGTCTCCTTCCTTCCACTCCATGAGGAGTCCTCTGAATCCCCATCTGCCCTCAACCCTCTCAGCCTTTACCTCCCACTGCCGCCAGCTCCCCTGCTCCCCCAGCCCTGTGCATGCCGTCTCCTTCCCCCATCACTGGTCCTTCCTAGTGGCAAATCCACCAGCTTCTCTCCACCTTGGTGCTCCTTGACCACCCCAGACACAGCACTGTTGACGCCCTCCCTGGCACCCTGTGCCTGGAGATCCAGGACCTGTGCCCACACTGTCTCTCACGGTCTCCCCGTCCCCATCGCTGCGCCTTCTCCCCTGAAGTGAACAAGCCCAGCAAGCCTGGTTCTCAGCTCCTTGTCCGCCCCCCATTGCCTGGTCCCCCCCAGCTCACCATCCTCTGCCTCACATCTGCACAAATGGCTGCTCCGTCCCCCTCACCAGCCGGGGCTCCTGACTCGAGTCTCTGGGCGTCTCCTCTTGAACAGGTCCGTTCAGACATCCCCCCACCATCTCAAACTCAGCGTGTCAAAATCCAGATTCATCTCCCCGCTTGGAAACCAGGTCCTCCTGGGCGTCACTTTTCTTTGTAAAGGGGGCCCCATCTCCAGGCATTTAGTCTCCAATCCCTCTGTCTCCCTCCACCCCCAGACCATCACCAGGCCCTGTCGATTGTGTCCTCCTGTCTGTCATCCCCTCTGTGATGCCCACCGAGGTGCCCACAGGCTGACCTGTAAATCCTCGGTTAGTTGGACCCTGATCTAACCTCTCCCAGTCAAATCTGCCTTTACTCCCCCTAGCAGGGATGGAAAATGGGTTTCAACTCCTAGGCCAGCTCTGATCTACGCTTGGCACTGTACTGTGTTAAGAGGGATTCAGAGGACACATCTGGGCTCGGCCAGGAAAAGCACTGCAACCAGTTAGCGCTTTCTCCTGGAGGCGAAGGGGCGTGGGCTGGGGATGGGGCAGCATGAGGGCCAGGATCTGTCACCTCCGTGACTGTCCCCCCTCATCCCTCCGGGTGCTCCGAGGGCTGCCCCAGCACTGTGCCCACACCTTCACTCCCACAGGGCTCCCATTCTAGAACATCCTTCACTCCTTCTGGATCCTCTCAGGTCCAGTCGAGCTCCCCACCTCCTGTGAGCCCCCAGGGAGCACTTGAGGCTCGATCTCCTGAAGCACTTAACACGTGCACCCTCTCCCTCAGTCAAGAGCCCCCTGAGGGTCTGTGACTTTCCCCTCTGGGTGGCCCCTGGGTCCTTCACTTGGTCGAGGCCGGATGGGATGGGGGGTGGGGCCAAGGAGGCTCTCCCCGAGCACAGGCAGGCAGATCCCCAGGAGGGGACTGTCCTTTATTGAGCACTCCCATGTGCCAGGTGCTCACCCCCGACCCGCTTAGCCACCCCACGGGGCCCTCCTTCCCAGCGCCATCACGGGCGTCTTTAGACCTTTAAAAGTCTTAGCACCCATCTGACTTCCTCCCAGACCAGCACTCCGTGAGGACAGACCCCTGCCCGTCTTGCTTGGTGGGGAATCGCTGGCACACGCTCAGAAGAGACTTGTGGGGTCGGGGGCTGACCCCACACACCTTGGGAGGAGGTGATTTTCATCCCCATTTTGCCGCTGAGAAAAGAGACTCAGTGGAATGAAGTGCCTGGCTGGGGCAGAGCAAGGTGCTGAGAGGTCTTCCTGACCCCCAGGCCTCCTTCACTGGGTCCAGGGTCCCGGGGCATCACCAGTGCCTCCTCTCCGGTCCCACAGGCTGCCACCTGGGCCTGGGCGTGACCCCCCGGAGTCCCTGGGTGGGTGTGGGTCTCCCCCCTCCCCTCCCTTCTCCCCTCCCAAAGCCGACCAGCCAGCTGGCCGAGGTTTTGGGGTGACCCTCGTATTTTTCAACTCCGAGGGCTCTCTGTTTACCCGGCCGCACCGTGCGGCTCGCCGCCTGGGCTCTGACCGTCTGTCTCCTCCTCGTGCCCCATTAATCTGGCCCGGTACCTGAACGCCCAGCACGTGATAAACTACTTAGAGCACGCTTTTATGGATTCAGCTATATCAGCAGCTTTCAATCCGATTGCTCTTTATGGCACCTACATGAGGCTTTTATATTGTTGCAATTATTTTGCTTTATATGCTTCCTTTCTTCCTTCTTCATTTTATTTTATTTTTTACATTTTATCCCCATCCTACCTGGCTTTTTCCGGATAGGCCTGGAGCTTCCTTGTGGCCTGGAGTCGAGGCAGGAAAACCTGCCGGGGTCCCACAGGGGTGGCCCAGAGTGGCATGAGGCCGCCGTGTGCCCTCCCCATTAGGATGTCCTATTGCTGTGGCCCCAGGGCCGTGCACGTCATTCCAGCTGCTGCCTCCAGAGCCTCCTGGAAAGGGGCCAACTGGATAGATTTGTCGCGAGAGGAAAAGTCCTCGGTGGTTGTATTTTCAGGAGCTGGGGGGCAAGTGTACAGAGAATATTGGAGTTGGAGTTTCTGCCAATATTGGGCCTGTGCTGACCCACCAAGATAAGAACTGGCCACTTCTTAAAGAATTCAAAACATAGAAAAGGGAATGGTCCGGCCTCTCTTAGAAGATTTGGGCTGCTGAGTTGTTTGGTGCTAATAAAGCTGGCTCATGATAAGTTCTCTTTAATTTCAGTCACCTTCTCTGGAAGTTATCCAGCAATAGCTCCAGTTCCATGCATTCGTTCACCTAACAAATATCTGTGAGCCTGCTGTGTGCAGACATCGTTCCTGTGCTGGAGAGGTGGGGGTGAGCAAGACCATCCAGTCAGCTCAGGCTGCAGTCAGAGTCCCGCAGACGGGGGCTGAAACCCACACACTTATTTCTCACGGTCCCCGAGACTGGACGTCCCCAACCAGGCTGGCTGCAGGCCTGGTTTCTGCTTACCGCTCTCTTCCCGGCTGCAGATGACCGCTGTCTCGCTGTGTCCTCACATGGCAGGGAGAGCTCGGGGGTCCCTCCCTCTTCTTGTCAGGGTGCCAGCGCTGGGGGATTAGGGCCCCAGCATCGTGACCTCCTTTACTCCAGTGACCTCCTGAAAATCCCTCTCCAGATACAGTCACCTGGGGATAGGGGTTCAACGTGGGAATCTGGGGGGACACAGTTCAGTTCAAAGCAGAGACCGTTGAGCTCCCTGCCCCTGGGATGGGTGGATTTCCTAGGGCCGCTGTCACAGGTACCGCAAGCTGGTGGCTCTAGCGCCAGGAACGTCTGCTCTCCCAGTGCTGGAGGCTGGAAGGCTCGAGTTCAGGTGTCGGCGGCCCCGGCTCTCTCTGGAGGGTCAGAGGAGGCTCCTTTCCTGCCTCTTCGAGCCTCTGGTGCTGCTGTCAATCCTTGGCCTTCCTTGACTTGTGGATGCCTCACTCCAGTCTCCGCCTCTGTCTTCATGTGGCCTTCTCCTCCTGTGTGTCTGTCTCTGTGTCTAAACGTCCCTCTTCTTCTAAGGACACATCGTGTTAGATTTAGGGCCCACCCTGATGCAGTGGGACCTCATCCGAACTTGGTGACATCTGCAAAGACCCTCTTTGCAAATACGGTCACGTTCACAGCTGCCGTAGGTGGAACTTAGGGGGACAGTGTTCAGCCCAGGACAGGGAGTTTGCACCCTGGTGCAAGATGAAGAAGCCAGCCGACAAGATGCATGCAGGTCAAGAAAGGATCTGAAGGCAAAAAACAGGACCAGAGGAGGAGGACGGGCTGCATTACAGGAGGAGGGGGCAGGCCTTGAGGCCTTCAGTGGGCTCTCCCTCGACACTGCGTGGAGACCCTCAGCAGAGGAGGAGGAGAGGGGAGAGGGTCCCTGGGGCCATTGTGTGGAGGTTCGGCTCTGGGGCTGCCCAGGCGGCTGCCCCGTGGCCACCTGCCCACTCCATGAGGACGAAGGTCTCTCGGGCATCAGCCTCTCATGGGGGCCCGGCAGAGGTGGGATTTCCAAGCTCTGTCCCCTGCTAACCTCTAACCTCCCCCCAGATGTAGGGGGCCCTGCAGACCCCATCGCCCCCACCATCATCATCCCTCCCAAGAACACCAGCGTGGTGGCCGGGACCTCAGAGGTGACCCTGGAGTGTGTGGCCAACGCCAGGTGGGTAATGCTTCCCCTCTCTCCCCTTCACTCTTGGATCCCGCGGCTGCTCCCGTGGGCTCCAAGGAGACCGGTCAGGATTCAGAAAGGTCCAGAAGCCGTATCATATGAGGGCCCGTGAAAGGAGATGGAGAATTTAGCCGAGAGGAGGAACAACAGGTGGACACGCTAGCTACTGTCCCGGCTCGTTCTCTGTGGCCCGGAGGAGAGGCCAGGCCCTGGACCTGGTGGGGCAGCAGATCTGAGCCCAGGCTGTTTGGGGCCGGTGGGGGATCCAGTCCCTCCACCCCTCACGGCAGCCTAGAGGGGGCAGGTCGCCTCTACCCGCAGAGCCCTCCTCACGTGCAGGCGTGTGCCAGAGGGAAGCCGTGTGGGAGAGCGTTCACGTGGTGGTTAAGAGGATGGACTCTGCAGGAGGGTGGACATGGGGTCCGGTGCACTTGCGGTCATTCCCAGCCATGGATGACCCTCCCTTCCTCGTTTCTCCCAACAACCACCACCCAGCATAGGTGTCACTACCCCAAAGCCCAGAGAGGGTAAGCAACCTGCCCAAGGTCACCTGCTGGCTGATAGCAAGGTTGAAACGCAACAGGTGGCCCCCGAGCCCAGGCTCGCTGCCATGCCCAGACCCTGAGTCTCCTTGGCTGTAAGACGGGATGACTCAAGCACCTTTCTCACCAGTCAGCAGGCGGGTGGAAGGCTGGACCCAGCCTGACCTCACACGTCATAGATGCTCAGAAAGACGATCTGATGTGATGGCTGAGGAGTTAGACCGATGACCCTGAGGTCACCTCAGCTGCAGATTCCAGGAGAGCCTGTCCCTGTCGCAGCGTTGCTAGTACACTCCTGGGGACCCAAACTTCTCACAAGCATGGGACGGGCTGCCGGGATGCGATGGGGCAGGAAGCAGACGAGACCCGCAGTGAAAGGCCTGCCCCAGCCCACACAGCCAGTGTGGCCCGAGCCTGCTCGACCACGGAACCCCTTCTCCATGGGGTCCTCTGAACACCCCGTGGAATTAGCACACCCCACTTCAGCAGATCGGGCCCCGGGGACCCATCAGGTGCTGAACATAAGAGCTGGGCAAACCAAATCTCAGGGCCTTGGGGGTGCCGGCTCGGTGCCGGCTCGGTGACGGTGGGAAAGCGGGCCCAGCTCACATCGCCACCTTCCCCGAAGTTGGAGGGAGCAGATGGCCACCTGCCTGCCTTTGTTTCCCCATCTCCAAACCCTGGGTTTCTCCTTGTCGCCTTCCCTCACCTCCGACGCCTCCCTGTCCCCTGACTTATGTTTGGCTGGGGCTCAGCGCCCAGGGAGAGCCGAAGACAGATGCACAGGGAGGCTGCCCATGAGAGCCCTGTGCACTGCGCTGTTCCCGGGGGCCAGGTCCTGGGCCACGTGCCTCACCTGCCCTCCTGCATCCATCCCAACAACAACCCCCGGGTGGGCACAGTCGCCCCCACTGTACAGATGAGGAAACTGAGGCCCAGAGCTCTGAAGACACTTGCCCAAGGACTCGCATCTAGAAAGTGGCTGGGGGTGGGCAAACCCAGGAGGCCTGGCCCCCAGGCCCACACTCCTCACTACCTCCCGCCCTGCCCCTCGGGCCTCCGGAGCTCGCTGTGGCTGAGCGCCTGCCTCCCTCGCCCCTGTCAGGCCCCTGATCAGGCTGCACATCATTTGGAGGAAGGATGGGCTGCTGCTGTCTGGTGGCATCAGTGACTACAACCGCCGGCTCACCATCCCCAACCCCACGGGCAGCGACTCCGGCTACTACGAGTGCGAGGCCGTCCTGCGCAGCAGCAGCGTCCCTTCTGTCATCCGTGGAGCCTACCTGTCTGTGCTTGGTGAGAAGGAGTGGGGCTGCTGGGACGCCACCAAGGGTGGGGGCAGCATGGTTGGGGCCTACTGAAGGGCGACCTGCACAATGGCCATATCAAAAGGAGCATGGCTCTGATCCCCTCCCCTGGTCCTTCCTCCTGCAGAACCACCTCAGTTTGTCAAGGAGCCAGAGAGACACATCACAGCAGAGATGGAGAAAGTGGTGGACATTCCCTGTCGGGCCAAAGGTAACAGGGTGGCATGGATGGAGGCGGACAAGGATCCCCAGACTTTCAGCCTCTCTTGTCCCTGTCACGGACTTTTCTAAATTCCGCCTCCTGCTCAAGGCCACATCATTGAGCAGAGTGTCGGTCTGGCTGTGTGCAGACACCCCAGGAAACAAACAGGCCAAATTGCCGTAATCTCAGGACTGGAAATCAACCCACATACCGTAACTGGAGGGTAACAAATGAACCCAAATTACCGTAATTTCAGGATAGGTGACAGACCCAAATTGCCCATAATTTGTAAGTGGTAGACAATGCCAAATTACCATAACGTCAGAACTCCTAGAACTTGGGCGCCTCTCGCCTGCCGTGTGTCTTGTAAGCTCTGCCTGGCGTCGGGGCCATTTGCTCTGTCTCTTCCACCCACGTTTGTCCTTAAGCCCCCTCGGCAGAGCGCCTGAAGAATTCCTGCTCTTCCTGCTCACCCTCCCTCCTCAGGTTCCAATGAGCCCAAAGACAGCCGGAAACGAGGGGGAATCGGGGTGCTAGGGTGCTGGGGGCGAGCGTGCACAGCGGGACGTGGTCTGCTGTTGAGCAGAGAGGCCGAACGTGCTCAGGCAGGAGGGAGAGAGCGATGGAGGTGGGATAAGACCCCCTTCTGAGACCACAGGGGGGACACAAAGGTCCATTCGCTCCTCAGCAGATGCCTGAGAGGGCTTGCCGTGTGCGATACTGTTCCCGGGGAGGAACAGAACGAACTCAACAGCCAAACCCCTGCTCTTCCGGAGCCGACATTCCCGGGGTTGGGGCGGGGGGAGGCGGGGCAGACAAACCGCTAAACAAATAAGGATACCTTATTTCATCTCATCCGAAATGCCATGGGTTGTAAGGTGCCCCATTATTTTATGTCCCACTAAGAAAGAAAAAAGACTGCCAATTAAATTATGACATGCTGTCGATCGGCAGACACACCGTGATCTCGGAGATGTTACAACATAAAGAATGTGCACCGCGGAATGGGTGAAATACGGTACCGCGGAAGGTTGGCTTGGAAAGTGCTGGAAAGGAAGGAAGAGAAGTGGGCCTGGGGGCCCGAGCAGCGGGCTGCTCTTCAGAACAGAGTGTGGGGAGCTTCTGGGGGCCTCAGACCCAGGGGGAGAAAGGGGATGGTCGGGGATACCAGCGAGAAGAGCAGGCCAGGCTGGGGTGCAGCTTGGGCACAGCTGAGGGCAAGGGGAACACCCCCCGTTAGCCTCCCTGTGAGGACAAGGGAACAGGGGCCTCCCAAGGGTCCCCGAGGACTCTAGCCCCCTGCCTGCTCCTTGATGCAGGGCTCTGTGGTCACGTGGGTGGGAGACCTACCCCCGTTGGAGGCTCCCAGAGCGCTCAAAAGGCCCTGCTAAATATTGCAGTTAAAAAATCGTTTGTCCGATCCAGTGTTTCCAAGCTAAACTAATCTTGGGATCTTTTAAACTTTCTTAAAACACCTACTATATAAGACTTTGAGAATTGTCGCTCTCAGAGCATCCTCCCCCTTTCCCAAAACCAATAAAGGCACCTCTGAGAAGGTTCTAGAGACCCAGACGCACCAGGGACGCCCTCGCAGACTGCTGGCCCCGGCCCCCACCTGAGCACCCTCAGGCCGGGAGGGAGGCCGGGAGGGCTGACCGGCCCTCGTCTCCGCAGGTGTGCCGCCGCCCTCCATCACCTGGTACAAGGACGCGGCCGCCGTGGAGGTGGAGAGGCTGAGCCGCTTCCGGCAGCGCGCCGACGGGGGCCTGCAGATCAGCGCGCTGGTGCCCGACGACACTGGCATGTTCCAGTGCTTCGCGCGAAACGCGGCTGGCGAGGCGCAGACCTCCACCTACCTGGCCGTCACCAGTGAGTGGGTCCTTCCTGTCCTGCCCTGAGTCCCTCCACCCGGGAGGCGGCTTCCCTCCACGCCAGGGGCCCCTCGAGAGCGGGGTGCTGCCGTGTGCGGGGATAGGGTCCCGGGGGACTGCCCCGCAGCAACGGGCCCTGGCCGGCTCTGCCCGCTGCTTCCAGAGCCCCGCGTCCAGCACTCCGAGCCCATGACGGGCTCCCCAGCTCTTCCAGAGACGCTGCTGTGAAACCATGGGTCCCCGCCCTGGCATTTCCACCGTCCCCGGGTCCCCTCTGGGGCGGGGCTGGAGCGACCCCATCCCAGTGGAGATGTGCTTACTTCCCCAAAGAAGACAACCAGCGCGTGATCTCAGTTCCCCCACTTGCAAACCCTCCCCGCTCTGGGAGTCTCTTCTGGGGGAACAGCAGCCGCCCTGCCCGCTCAGTGGAGCGGCGTTAGCCATCGCTGATCCCATGAGCGCCCACCCTGAAGATGGCGACGCTCTGTGCAGGGGCTGCATCCTGCTGGGCCCCTTATCTCAGCAGCAAAAGGATACATGGTCAGGGGCCTCCTCGGGCCCCTCAGGGCTCATCCCCAGGCCCCTGGGTGGCCCTCCAACAGGGCAGCCACCGGGCAGAGGAGAGCTGGGTTTGCCCCGAAGGCGACTATGGGGAGGGGCTGCCGTCTTGCCTGCAGCTCCCGATGGGGGCTGGTCTGCATTTAAACCCTGCTCCCTGGCGTCTGACCAGACGGCTCCTTGAGGGCTGGGATTAGGGAAGGGAACAGAAGCAAGAAGGCCGCCCTGACCCTGGAAGAACCCCAGCGCAGCCAGGCCAGCGGATGATCCGTGGCCGGCCCTCTAGGGAGTGGGTGATGTTCTCCTGGCCATAACTGGCTTTTCATTTAAGAAACTGGAGCCTCAGTTTCACGTTCAATGAAGGGTGGATCCCATTTACCTTGTCGTGGAGGGTGTGAGCTGCCCGTGGGCATCCTCAGTTTCCCCCAAACAGAGGCCCGAGAGTCAAGGCAGGGTTAGGGCTGGTGTCACCTGGTCCCTCCACAGGGGGCTGGTGCAGGGAGCCCTCATGGGCCCTCCGGGCTTCTTCCCAGCCTGGGCCCCACCAGGGCACCTACATCCTTCCCTGCAGAGGGACTCACACAGCAGGAGTGGCAGGGGCAAGATGAGGACCCGGCCCTCTGGCTGGGGGGGGGGGTCCTTCTGGGGTGTGGCTAAGAGGCCTCACTGTCTCCATTTGCAGGCATTGCCCCCAACATCACCAGGGGCCCCCTGGACAGCACGGTCATCGATGGGATGTCAGTAGTGCTGGCTTGTGAGACTTCGGGGGCACCCCGGCCGGCCATCACTTGGCAGAAAGGTAGTTGCAACTGATCTGCATTGGAGGGTGTGGCCATGTGACTGTCCAGGGCAGTTCTGAGAGCTCAGTTCTGGAGCCAGGCAGGTTGGGTTTCCTGTGTACAGTTGTGAAGGTTGTGCACTAAACAACCCAAGAGGGCATCTTTCACCCCACAGAATGTACCACGTGCCGCTCTGGCGGGGTCTTCTGAGACCTGTGACCTTGGGTGAGTTCTTTACTCAATCTGAGCCTCAGGATCCCCACCTGTAAACTGGGGACAAGAGTACACATACCTCAGGGCGGCATGGAGACTAGAGGAGAGAGTGCATGTGGAGGGCCTGCATCGTGCCTGGAAAGTGGTGAAGCCTGAGGAATGACAGCTGTTTGATGATTAATATTATGGTGGGGGTGGTTAGTGTGGGTAGAAGGCCATCCCCCCTCCCCAGGCAGCTCGCAGGGCTCCAGACGCCTGAGCCAGCAGGGCCCGCACTATCTGCCTAGGTCCACCCAGTCTGTGTGCCTCCTCCACCCCTCTGTATCGAGAATTTGCCCTCCAGCCCACCCCACATACACGCGTCCGTGTATACGCAGTCACTCCCTCCCGCCCCCCGGCCTCTGCTCAGGTGAACCTCTCCACGGACTCACCCACCCCACCCCCGGCCCTCCCCACGACCCCTCCCTGCTTTATTTCCCTACCTTCTAGTACACAAGATAATCCACCTGTTCATTTTGCTTATTGCTTGTCCCCCTGACGACGTCAGGGGCTCCGTTTCGCCCACTGCTGTCCCCCCACAGGGCCGGGAACAGTCTAACACCCAGTAGCTGCTCAATAAACCTGTGTGGCCTGAACGTAGGCACACCCAGGGCACATGCCTGGACACGGAGATAAACACACCCACCCAGCCTGCTCACTGGTTCAACATGCCTGCACACGTGTGCAAACAGACACACTTCCCCGCAGGCTGTGCCTGGAGCATCCCCTCTCTCCAGAGAGGCAGGGCTGTCCTTAAAATAGGTACAGTTGCAAAACCTGCTCTGTCAGGCTCACTCTTGCCCACGGCACAGCCTCTCTGTCTCTCCAGGTGCCAGGCCTCCCCTGTCCCACTGCAGAGTCCCACTGCTCCCACCCGTCACTGTCCTCTCTCCCTGAAGGGGACTCTGCAGAAGCACCCTGCCCGAGGACACCCGTCACCACCCTGTCAGCGCTGTCTGCCCCCTCTCCCCCGGCCCAGGCATCCACTGCCTCCGAGGCTGTGCCGGGCTCATCAGGAGACAGTCCTTGGCCTTCTCTGGTGAAGGGCAGACAGCGTGATGGGTGGAGAGACATCAGGAGACCTGGGTCAGGGCCTCCAGTTCTGTGACCCTGTGTCCTTGTGCCTGTCACCAAGTCGGAAGCCTCCCTGGGCCTCAGTCCCCACCCAGCCCTGCCGCCACCAGCCCCCGGCCCTCCTGGCATTTCTGATGGGATCTGCCTGAGACCACCTGCCCCAGAGCGGCCAGGGAGGGCTGGGATGTGTGGTCAGGACCAGAGAGATCTGAGTGCTGGGGGGCTGCCCGGGGGGCACCGGGCCGCAGCCTGAGCCTGCCCCATGTCGCCCCCAGGGGAGCGCATCTTGGCCAGCGGCTCGGTCCAGCTGCCTCGCTTCACGCTCCTGGAGTCGGGCAGCCTGCTCATCAGCCCCACGCACATCTCTGATGCTGGGACCTACACCTGCTTGGCGACCAACTCTCGGGGGGTCGACGAAGCCTCGGCCGACCTCATCGTGTGGGGTGAGTGTGCGGAGCGGGAGCGCCTTCCACGTCTGTGAGTGTGTGCTGGGCACACTCGAGCACCTGCAGAACCCCCTTTCTCACTGCCAGGACCGCCACACCCACGTGTCCATCCCCCAGGGCAGCGCTCTCTATAGAAGGCCTTGGACAAAGTGGTTCAGAGGAGAGGGACAAGGGAGGCAGACGGGTGCCGTGTAAGCGAGGCCTCGTGCTGTGCCTGGCCCAGTTGAGAGAACATAGAGATCACAGGTGGCTGTCATCAGATACTTGGGGGCAGAAATCAGCCAGTTTTTTCTGTCAAGGGCCAGGTAGTAAATATTTTAGGCTTTGTGGGCCAGACAGTCTGTGTCACAACTCAGGTGACTCTTCTGTTTCATGGAGAAAGCAGCGTAGACAATACTTAATCCAGTGGGCACGGCTGTGTTCTAATGGAAGCGTATTCACCCAGATAGGCCACCAGCCGGACTCGACCCCCAGCTGTGGTTTGCTGACCCCTGCTTTAAGGGAACTTCTCAGGCCCCTTCCGACTCCCGGCTGGTACCACTTGGGATCCACACCCAAGATGGACATACCCGTGGGCCACTCGTCAAGGCTGGGCACCAGGGGCTGCCAAGAGACGCTTTAGACCAGGAATCAGCCAAGCCTATTTTGACCCTGGCTGGACCACTAACGTGCTGGGAATGGCCCAGATCATCCTCAGATTTCTGTTCCTTCATCCCTCGCGTGGGTTTGTGGGAGCAGAAGTAAATGCGCCCTCACTGTGAGTGTGGCTTCCAGGAGTTCAAGCGCCTGGAGCCCAGTGTTCGTCTTTCCGTTCTGGGACATTCGCTGTGGTTGACCTGTGCATGAGGCAGGCTGTCTTCATCCACCCGCAGGACTCAGCCACGTGGTGGGTTCACCCGCATCTCCTGTTCCTCTGAGCCACGCCCCTTCTCACCACGTGTCTCCTGCTGTCTTTCAGCCCGGACTCGCATCACCAAGTCTCCCCAGGACCAGAGTGTCATCAAGGGCACCCAGGCCTCCATGGTGTGCGGAGTGACCCATGACCCCCGGGTGACCGTCAGGTACTCCCGCTGCCGTGGGCCCAGGGAGGCAAAGGGGAGGGGCAGCTTTAGGGCTAACTGGTAGCTGGGCGAGGGTCTATGCCAAGGAGATGAGTGTCGCCCGTGGGGCCAAGGAACACCCTGGGTGGGGGGCCCATTTACAGAGCCAGTGCAGGCCTGGGATGTGGGCACCTAGCCGGCTTGAACTGAATTGGGCAGCGTCAGAGGGGAGAGGGGAGGGGAGGGGATGTGGGAAAATGGAGGGAAGCGGGAGGGAGCAGGGAGAAAGGGAAGAGAGAAGAGAGAGGCATTTGGGTTGGTGAGGAGTCAGGGCTCCCAGGTGCTCTCATGGCTGCCAGGGACCCCCTGCTGGGGCTCCCCCAGGCCTTAGGCCCTCTGCCCACCAAGTGGACAGTCAACAGGTGTGGGAGCAGTGTTAGGGCCGGGGCGGGAGAGAGCCCTGAGGTGGCCCTCAAAGAGACACATGTGAGGGGAAAGCGCCACCCTGAGGCCACCCCGCCTCCCACCGTGGGAGCCAGGAACCTGGCAAGATACTTGGACTGGAGGGAACCAGGTCCTGCCAGCCGGGACCCCTCCTAAGCTTGGGACGAGGACACCTGGGCCAACCCCAGGGCAGGCTTCCAGAACTGAAATCAGGAGGAAATTGTCCCTTTGGGCTCTCCTCTGAGCTGCGGGATGCCGAGTAAAAATGTAACTGCTTCCTTAGAAATACGCATTCGCTGAACATTGTTTCTCTGTTTTATGGGCATCTCACCGGCCGGAAGCAACCGGCATCAAGGCTGGAAAGGGCCGGCGCCGATGCCGCCTGGAGCAATGGTCCCTTGGCTCCAGAGGCAGCGGCGTCCTGGGACGCCATCTGGTGGCCACTGGGCATGTGACAGCCTGTGGGGCCACGCCAAATGCGATCCCGGAAGCCAAGGTTGGCATACCTGGCGCTAGACTTCTAGACCAACGCCAGTCCTCAGAGAACCCACCGCGGGCCCCAGTTTGAGAAACACCTCCTTAAACGTTAGACATGGACCCGTTAGGATGGGCATCGTGTGGTGTCAGTACAGATGCAAACGCGAGCCTTGAAACCGCATAGATGTAGTTAGAACACGGTCAATACGTGATCCGGAATATGCTTATTCCTGAGTTTAATAGACTTTTGCAAAAAAGAAAATTAATAAGCCAACTGTAAAAGGTGCTCCAAGGGACCCCGCAGAGGCCCCATAGAATCCTGCTGTGGGTCTCAGCCCGGGACATAAGGAAGAGCCAGAATCCACTAACTGAAAAATTTCATGAAGATAAAAAGCTGTATTCAGCCACACTTTAAAATAAACTGGCATTTTATTTATAAAAATGTTATCTACTGATATTTGGAAAATGCTTGCACATTTACTCATCCTCTAGACAATTCTTGATGAACAAATGCATTGAGGGACCTCTTGCAATGTATCTGCAGCGCCCCCCCCAACCAGGACCCCCAGTGACGCGCAAATGGGAAATCGCTGTCCCAGCTTACTTAGATCCAGACACAGTCTGAGCATCTACTACTCGCCATTATTAATATTAATCAATATATATTTTTTCTTATTGTACAGCTAATAGATATTCATTTTAGGAGGAAAACAGAAAATGCAGATAAGCCAAAAAAAAATGGAGAGGGAGAGAAAAAGGAGACAAGTAGATTTATCTGTGTTTTCCTCAATTAAAGATGATGATATATGGGCGCCATTTGAAAAAAACTAGAAACACACTATTTCTTAATCTGCTTTTCCCCTTAAAAACCTATTAGGAACCTCTTCCTCTGTCAATAAATATTTTTATATAAACTCAATTATGTGATTATTCAGTCGTCCATTGTGTGGATGTAACGTAATTTATGTTACCAATTCTGTAATGCTGGCTATTTGAATTATTTCTAGCTTTTTGCTAATTTTAGGAAATATTGCTGCAAAGATCCTTGTAACTAAGTCTTTTGACGCATCTCTGATTTCTTGAGGACTGTCTAATATTTAAAGCTGAGAGGACCCCTGAAAACCACTCATTAAAACTGTTTAAAAGCCAGCTATAGAACTGCAGATTATTTTGGAAAATTCCGACACTATCTGAGTTAAACAGACTCGTGGTTTCTTCTTCTTTTTTTTTTTTTTTTTCTAACTTTCTACAATGGGAATTTTCAAAAGTACACCAAAGTAGAGAGAACTGTATCATCAATCCTCATGTCCCATCTCTCAGCCTCAATAATTACCAGTATTTTGCCCATCTTGTCTCATCTGTCTCCCTCACACTTTTTTTCTAAATGCAATATTTTAAAAGCAAATCTCAAACATGTAATTTCACCCTTAAATATGTCAACGTGCATTTCTTACTGAAAAGGACTTTTCCTCAAATATGATAACCGTGCCCTGTCACACCTAACACAGTGACAATTCCTTGATTTCTCCTAACACCAGGCCGGATTCCAGTTGCCCAGATTGTCTCAAAGATGGCTTTTTACAGTTGGTTGGTTTAACTCAGGGTGCAAACAAGGTCTACTCGTTGTGTTTGTTTGGTGTGTCTCCTTCGTTTTACACAGTCCTCCACCCCTCCTTTTATTTTTTTTTGTCTTTATCTTTGTTTTGTTTTCTTGCAATTAATTTGTTGGAGAAACCAGATTCTACAGGACAGAGGTCAGCAAACTTTTTCTGTAGAGGGCCAGAGAGTAAATAAATATTTTAGGCTCTGAAGGCCATGTAGGCTTTGTCACAACTACTCAAGTCTGCGTTGGCAGTGCAAAAGCAGTCATAAACGATATGGGAGCAAGTGAGCATGTTTGTGTTCCAATAAAACTTTATTTACACAAACAAGCAGTGGGCCGCAGTTTGCCGACCCCTGCTGTGGAATATCCCACTCTGGATTTGGCTAGCTGCTTCCTCCTGGTGGTGCTCACTTGTTCTCCTATCCCAGGTATTTCTAATTAGATTCAAGTAACTGCTAATAGATTCGGGTTGGTTGTTTTGGCACAGACGTTCACACGTGCTAACATAGGCATCCATCCCACAGCACCACATCCTGGGGCAAAGCCTGCTCACACAGGTTGTTTCTCCAGCAGGAATTACTCTCTGCAACTAGACTTGCTTTTAAGGAATTCCACCCACCCCATAGTGTTGGCAAGGATGATTCTTTTCTAGATAAAGAGAGAAATTGAAGGTGATTACTTTTGGCGATTGGTAAATATGTATGAAAAAGCCTTAAAATTTAACTTGACAATTTCACTGCTGAGAATTTATCCTTGAGGAAGTGATTTAGAATGGATGAAAATATGATGCTGCAAAGATGTTCATCGCAGCATTAATTATAATATCAGAAAACAAGGAACCGGACCGGACGTCCAACATCGCAGGATTGATTATGGGGGGACTGTATTTGACGCGCCGTGCAGTTAACATAAACCATGGTGGGGAGATGCCACATTAAAAAGAATTTATGATATTTTCTTGGGTGTAAAAAATGCAGCTTTAAAATCAGGATGGATGGATATATAGCTAGATATCATTTATGTAAAAAATATGCTGTTTCGGTAAAACTATAAAATGATGGCAAGCTTCTGTTGATCACTTACCCAGTTTCAGACACGACTCAAAGGATTTTCTATGAACTCACACCCTTACAGTATCCCACCTAACGGGTGGGTAGCAATATTTCCCTCATATGACAGATGAGGAAACTGAGGCACAGCAAAGGGAAATAAACATACCCAGGATCACTAAGCTGGTAAGTGACCGAAGCGGCATTTGACCAGGCAATCTGACTCCAGGACATAGTTTCACTATGGTACCCTGCCTAGAGGGTAGAGGAGAAGAATCCGGAGGGTATATACTCAAATGTTAATCACGGTTTTCCTGTCACTGGAAAACTTGAATTTTCCTTTCCGTCTTTTTTTTTAGTTTTGTACTTGCTAGTTTTATGATTTTTTTTAAACTTAAGTTTAGACTATTATAGGCTCATTCTTCCCAGCAGTCTTAGTTCTCTAAACCCAGATAGTTGTAGGAGCGTGTGGCTCAGAGCAGTGAGTGAGTGATGGGTTATCTGCAAAGTGTCTCAGCCCCGACCCCGTTCCCTGGTGCCGGGCAACCTGGTTGACCTTCCCTCGGAGGTAGCCGCGTGGCATCCTACCCAGAGCTGGCACCTGTGTGTGTCGATGACAATAATGGTTGTATTTCCTCAAGAACAATTCCAGGGAAGATATTTCTCATTGTCAGACACGGACCTGTGTGTAATTTCTCAAGTCCCCCTTTTGTACTGACTGACCGAAGCTAAAGTGATTTTTTGGACACGAAAGTCAATTTGTCACAGTGATGCATCGATCTAATAATCCTCCTCATAAAACTAATTCCAAAATGTAGTCTATGAGGAAACTTTAATTCTCCTTCCAGCTGCAATCCTTTAACCTCCTGGGAAGAATACCTTTTGCCGGCTCTTTTGTGCTGGCTTCTTGGCCGGGGCTTCTGGCCATTAGCAGCAAGGCTTTGACCTAGACTTGAACTGAAGGTGTAAATGACCCATAATGACTTGACGAGTTAGCTCTCCTGGACGTGGACCCTGCCCGCAGGGATGAGGGACCACAGGCTGCTCAGGCCTCCACGTGCTCCCGCCCGAGACCAGCCCCCGAGGACCGCTGTGGCCCTGCCTGCCTTCGGAGCGCTCTTCTCCAGACCAACCCTGGGCCGAGCCCACCCCTTACTTATTGGCTGTTCTTCCCCTCAGGTACGTGTGGGAGAAGGATGGGGCCGCCCTCGGCATGGAGAGCAACCCCCGCATCCGCCTGGACAAAAACGGCTCCCTGCACATCTCGCAGACGTGGTCGGGGGACATCGGCACGTACACCTGCCGGGTGCTCTCAGCCGGAGGCAACGACTCTCGCAGTGCCCACCTGCGCGTCAGGTAAGGGCAGCCTGCCCAGGCCCCAGCCAAAGGAGGTGCGGGCAGCAATGAGAAGGCTCATTTTGTCAGGCCACATGTGACCTGGGCCCACCCACCTCTCAGAACACACCCAAGCATCCTCCAGGGCCCCCCCCCCCAACCTCCGCTCACTTAGGCCCCCTGTCAGGAGCAGGGGAGTCTGGGTATGGCTTTGGACAGGTGAGCCCCAAAGCCAGAGCGATGAATCTCCAGGTGGATGGCCTGAAGGCCAAGTTCTACGGCTGAGCACCAGGTATCATGGAAGCTCCGAGTCCTGGGTGCCCGCGCATCACCTGACTGTAGACCTCACGGTGGCTCCACTCCTTCTCTTTCCTGCAGACAACTGCCTCACGCTCCCGAGCACCCAGTGGCAACGCTCAGCACCACAGAGAGGCGGGCCATCAACCTGACGTGGGCCAAGCCCTTTGACGGCAACAGCCCGCTGATCCGCTATGTCCTAGAGATGTCAGAGAACAGTAAGGCTCCCCGCCTGCGCCCTCCACCGCGGCCGGGACGGTGGGGCACCGGCTGGGAGTACAGACGCGGGGAGTCAGCCAGGGCTGGGTTCCAGCTCCCCTGCCTCCTAGTTCTGTGCCTTTGAGCAAACCCTCTGGAGCCTCAGCTTCCTGGACTGTAAAAGGAGCGAGGGCATCCGCCTCCCCCAGGTCATTGTGACAATTGAACGAGATAACGCACGTGAGGTGCTAAACTCAAGGTCTGCCACGCCAGAAGCCTCCAAGACAGTGGCGGTTATTTTTCTCTATTTTTATCCTCCAAGTCCCCAAGCTGTGAACTCCAAAATTAGTAGGCGTAATTTGAATAGTGTTTTAAATACAGTTTGCCTAAAGCTCATCAACTTGAGGGAAAAAAAGAGAAAAGAGGAATGGATCTCAGTTCCTGTGAGCCCTGGCTTCTTCCGCAGGACTCCCGAACCCCTTGGGACATGTGGGCTAAGGGGACCTAGAACAATGGCATGACCGGCCTCCACTGGACCAAACAGGGGAGGCACTCCTCTGTGGTCCCAAATGAGGCTGCACCCCTGCTGGGAATGGGGAATAAGAAGCATGGCCCCCCGAGGTGCCCACCCCTGCCCCTACCCTCTGTCCCTGTAGATGCCCCCTGGACTGTCCTCCTGGCCAGCGTGGATCCCGAGGCTACCTCAGTGATGGTCAAGGGCTTGGTTCCGGCACGCTCCTACCAGTTCCGTCTATGTGCGGTCAATGACGTGGGCAAAGGACAATTCAGCAAGGACACGGAGAGGTGAGGGGAGCAGGGAATCTCCCAGGGCGGGTCTCAGTGACTCCCGCTGAGGGAGGGGTCAGAGGGGCTGCCTGCTGCCAAAACCAATATGCGGAGTGGGGCCAGCATGACCCCTCCAGGCGTCAGTCTCCGCATCTGTAGAATGGGGGTAATGGTACTCGTGGCTGCCCCACAGGGATATGTCAAGATGCAACGAGACCGTGCAAATGAAGCGCTGTGAGCAGCGCCTGGCATGGGATAACACCAGCTGAGTCTGGTGGTCCTTCTCGCTGCGAGCTGTGCAAGCTCAAAGCCTTGCCCGGTTGCGCTCTCCATCCCCACGGGCAGCCGTCGTTGTTAACTGGACGTGAAGTTCCCGAGGGATGGAGGGTCTGCACAGATCTCCATATCCAGTGCCTTACAGGATGCCTGGCTGGAGCAGGCTTTCAACAAAGCTTTTTTAAAATGATGGAAATTGAATCCAAACTGCAGGTCATCCATTTTACAACATCACACAGTAATACCCACTTGCGTAGGAGGCGAATTCTAGCCACCTCAACCCACGGAACAAGCAGCCACCGCTAGTGAGAAAGAAGACATTGAGCAAGAGGTCAGAATGAGAGCAGCACAGATTACATGCACCAAAGCTCTGCATTTTGCTCTCTATTTTTGTCCAGCTTTATTGCAATACAATTGATGTGTAACATTGTATAAGTTTAAAGTGTACAGCATGGTGATTTGACACCCTCATATATCGCAAAATGATTACCACCATAGCACCAGCTGACACCTTCACCCTGTCAGATAATTACCATTTCATTTTGGGGTGAGAACATTTAAGATCTACTCTCTTCGCAACTGTCAAGTATATACAGTCTTATTAGCTGTAATCACCATGCTGTACCTTCCATCTCCAGAACTTGTTAATCTTATAACTGGAAGTCTGTGCCCTTTGACCAATAGCTCCCCATTCCCCACTCCCTTCCCCCAGCCCTTTTAACCACCACTCTACTCTCTGTTTCTCTGAGCTTGGGTTTTTATTTACTTTTTTTTTTTTTTTTTTTTTTGGTGAGGAAGATTTGCCATGGGGCCAGCTCCGTGGCCAAGCGGTTAAGTTCATGCGCTCCACTGCTGTGGCCCAGGGTTTTACCAGTTCAGATCCTGGGTATGGACCTAGCACTGCTCATCAAGCCACGCTGAGCCAGCGTCCCACATAGCAGAACCAGAAGGACTTACAGCTAGAATATACAACTATGTGCTCGGGGGCTTTGGGGAGAAGAAGAAGAAAAAATAAAGATTGGCCCCGAGCTAACATCTGTTGCCAGTCTTCCTCTTTTTCCTTGAGGAAGATTGTCACTGAGCTAACGTCTGTGCCGGTCTTTCTTTAGTTGGTATGCAGGATGCCTCCACAGCATGGCTTGATGAGCGTCTTGTAGGTCCTCACCCGGAATCCAAACTGGTGAACCCTGGGCCGCCAAAGCAGAGTGTGCGAACTTAACCACTATGCCACCAGGCCAGCCCCATGGCTTTTTTAGATTCCACATATAAGTGAGCTCATACAGTATTTGTCCCTCTCTGTCTAACATCTCACTTCGCATAGCACCCTCGAGGTCCATCCACGTTGTTGCAAGTGGCAGGATTTCCTTCTTTCTCATGGCTGAAAAATATTCTGTTGTACAGACTATCCCACTGTGTATATCACACCTCCTTTATCCGTTCATCCGCTGACAGACACTTAGATTGTTTCCATATCTTGACTGTTGTGAATAATGCTGCAATGAACATGGGGGTGCAGATAGCTTTCCAAGATCCTATTTTCATTTCCTTTGGATAAATACCCAGAAGTAGAATTGCTGGCTTATACGGTAGATCTGTTTTTAATTTTTTGAGGAATCCCCGTACTGTTTTCCATAGCGGCTGCACCAATTTACATTCCCACCAGCAGTGTATGAGGGTTCCCTTTTCTCCATTTATCCTCGCCAACACTTGTTTCTCTCGTCTTTTTGATGGCAGCCTTTCTAACAGGTGTGAAGTGCTATCTCATTGTGGTTTTGATGTGCATTTCCCTGATGGTTAGTGATGTTGAGCACCTTTTCAAGTACCTGTTGGCCATTTATGTATCTTCTTTGGAAAAATATCTATTCGCTGCCTCTGCCCATTTTCCAATTGGGTTGTTTGGTTTTTTGCTATTGAGTTATATGAGTTCTTTATATATTTTGGATATTAACCCTTTATCAAATATGTGATTTTCAAGGGTTTTCTCCCATTCCGTACATTGCCTTTTCATTTTGTTGATGGTCTCTTTTTTTGTGCAGAGAGTTTTAGTTTGATATAGTGCCACTTGTTTATTTTTGCTTGTACTTTTGGTGTCATATCCAGGAGATCCCTGCCAACTAGTGTCAAGGAGCTTTCTTTCCTATGTTTTCTTCCAGGAGTTTTACAGTTTCAGGCCCTATTTTTAAGGCTTTAATCCATTTCGAGTTCATTTTTGTGAGCAGTATAAGATAGGGGTCCAATTTTATTCTCCTGCGTGTGGCTGTCCAGTTTTCCCAACACTGTTTATTGAAGAGACCATCCCTTCCCCACTGAGAAGAATTAATGTTGTTGAGATGTGCATATTACCCAAAACTGTTTACAGATTCAATGCCCTCCCTATCAAAATTTCAAGGGCATTTGAGAGAAATAGAAAGAACAATCCTAAAATTTGTATAGACCCACAAAAAAAAACCAAATAGCCAAGGCAATCCTGAGAAAGAAGAACAAAGCTGGAGGCATCACACTTCCTGATTTCAAGCTATACTACAAAGCTACAGTAATCGAAAGACTGTGATATTGGTATAAAAATAGACACATAGGCCAATGGAACAAAGCTGAGAGCCCAGAAATAAACTCTCGCATATACGGTCAGCTAATATTTGACAAGGGAGCTAAGAATGTGCTTCGTTCTTTAAAAGATGCTGTTGGGTGCGTGCACAGACATCTGGCTTAAATCAGTGGTTGTGGTTTCACCACACTTCCAATGAGCTTGAGCCTCTCTGGCTTCCCCTAGGGGGATGTCACAGGGGCTGCGACACTCTAGCAGGAGGGAAAAGTGCCAGGTAACAGCCCAGCAGGGAGCAGATCCAGGAGAATTATTCCTTGACTGTTTGTTGAGCACCTACCATGTGTCTGGCAGAGTTTGGACCACTAGAGGTGGTGCAGGGCACAATATGGACATGGCTCAAGTCCTTCCGAGCTACAAGATGCCAACAGTAGAGGCCTCCAGGTGTCGGGGAGCATCCTACAGCTTCTCCCATCCCTCGGGCTTCACTGTGTAACACGGGTTCATCTTCCTACTGCATCTTCATACTAACGGCCCTGAGTCGCCCAGAAAAAGGTTAAATCTCCCTCATTTCAGGCTTTGCAAAGACAGGGAGTGCGCAGTGCCTTTTAGAAAGCTATCCATCAGAAGCAGAAACAGAAAAATAAACAAAAAAGGGAAAGACATCCATCAAAAATAATTAACTTTTGTTTTTAATGGATGCATGTCAGTTATGTGAAAAATACGCCGAGGTGGAACACTGTGTCCCCTGGCAATGCCAGAGAAAGAAATGCAATAGCGCTCACTCAGGAAGCGGGGCGGGAGTGCTGGCTGTGTCACCCACACACCGTGCCCGCCCCACCCGGCCTGCCCACCCCGGCCTACGGCTCAGCTGGTCAGTGAAGGAGGCCACCAGCTGGCTACCGGGAAGTGACTTTAATACTCCTGCTTCTGAAATACTTGAACGCTCATGACGTCATCAGCCCCGACAGCAGCTTCTTTGAGAAATGGGAAACTGAGGCCCAAGCTCCTCAACTGCATCGGAACTGCACATTTCTGGTGCTTTATAGTGCTTTAAAAAGACAGATACGTACGTTGTGTCATTTGGACCTAAACCAGTTTTATAAGGCAGGCAAGTGGAGCTTTATTATCCTTCTTTTACAGATAAAGAAACAAGCTCAGAGAGGTGAAGTGACTTGCCCAAAAGCACACAGCAACTGTGCAGAGTCATCGCAGGATGCAACAGGGCGGGGTTCAGCCTGCCCATATCCCATTAAACTCCTGTATTTGCCCCGGAAGCTAAGAGCGGAAAGGCCCACCCACTCTTGGTGTTTTCCTCTCCAGGGTCTCTCTCCCCGAAGAGCCTCCCACAGCCCCTCCACAGAATGTCATTGCCAGTGGCCGAACCAACCAGTCCATCATGATCCAGTGGCAGCCCCCTCCCGAGAGCCATCAGAACGGCCTCCTCAAGGGTTACGTCATCAGGTAGGGGTCCACCCCAGGGACCCATGGGTACAGCCCAGACCCGAGGGGAAAGGGATGGGGGAGGGTCGGGAACGGACTGGAAAAGAGCAAATTCATGGCAGATCCTTCAGCTAACAGGGACCAGGCAGCAAGAGATGCCTGTACTGTGGGAGGCAGGATTTAGTTTAGACATCCAGAAGAACTTCCAGCAGTGAGAGCCTTGGACACCAATGGGAATGGCTGAGAGGGGAGACACAGTATAATCTTGTAGAGGCTGCATGGATGGGCAAGTCTGCCAGATGTCAGGGCTACTAGGAATAAGGCCATAGGGAGATAAGTAACTACCGAGGGGCCCATCACCTGGGAAACCAAGACTATTCCATCACAGGCCCTTGGGGTTGACCATGGGTGACCGTGGGATGGACCATGAGTGGACAAATTACAGGGCCAAGAACTGGCCAAAAAGCGAGAGTGCTTTCCTTCATCCTAACTACAAAATGAAGCCCAGTTATATAGACTTTTATTTTTACGTTTGACTGAGGGTGTTTTACCGGTAACCTAAAAGTGAGTTATTAAGTGTTACTAAAATTGGGAATTCATAAATTAAAATTAGCATGCTATTTGAAGTTGCTGAGAACTCTCATGAGTGTTCTGAATTCTGGCTGGCTGCAGAATGTTCCACAACTTCACGTGTCTCTTTCCCGCACATGTGTGCTCTCACAGCATTGGAATTCCCAAAATTTGGAGGAAGTTTTTGTTGGTTTGGCCTCTCCGTTATCAGTCAATTTTGTTGTGGGTTTTCGGTGAATCCTCAAGGGCAGTGGGCAAAGTGTGGTCCCTCGGCCAGCACCATCAGCATCACTTGAGAACTTGACAGAAATGCAGATTCTCCAGTCCCACCCTGACCTACCGAATGGGAAATGGTGGAATGGCCCCAATGATCTGTGTTTTAACAAGCGCTCCAGGTGGTTTTGATGCTCTCTAAAGCTTTGAGAGTGTTGTAACGCATCGAAGTAACCGGGGGCCTCTAGTTTTCCAGTAATTAGACTCTAAGGTCTGTATGCCTTGTGGTTCTCCTATGAGCTATCCAGCCTCCATGTGTAAACCCTAAAATGTGCCTGTACAGACCCCACTTCTTTATTACCACGTGTTCTTTCTTCCAGGAGAAGGTAGAAATGGGTAGCACAGGTAGCCTTGGGTTTTTTCTCTCTACCTACGTGAGTGACTGTCAAAAGAGGGAGCCACTCTCCTAGAGGGAGAAAAAAATGAGCCCAGCCATCGGAGAGCCTTCAGAGCTGAGACCAGCGAGCTCTTCCCGGGAACTCTCCACGTCCCTGGTTAGCCATCCCGCCAGTGTCCTCCTCCCCCATCAAAAAGAATATTCCAGACACGTCCCCTAGACCTGTGCTATCCAGTAAGTTAGCCACTGGTCCCTTGTGGTTATTTCAATTAATTAAAAATAAATAAAACTGCAAACTCAGTTCCTCAGTTACGCTAACCACATTTCAAGTGCTCAACAGCCACACACACTGGTGGCTACCATATCAACAGCACGGATACAGAACATTTCCACCATCACAGAAAGTTCTGTAGGATGGTTTCCTGGGCGTGAGGCCAAGCAGGCCGACTCTGATCTGCTGCATCCTGGCTTTCTCCTCCCAGGTACTGCCTGGCCGGGCTGCCTGTTGGGTACCAGTTCAAGAACATCACGGATGCTGATGTCAACAACCTGCTGCTGGAGGACCTCATCATCTGGACCAACTACGAGATCGAGGTGGCCGCCTACAATAGCGCCGGGCTGGGTGTCTACAGCAGCAAAGTCACCGAGTGGACACTGCAGGGAGGTGGGTGGAGATGGTGACCGTGGAGGGGCTGGTGCTTCCCTTTCTCCCAGGTCTGTGCCTGGCGGGTCCTGTACCTGTCCAGTCCTGACTGCCTCATCTGAGTTGCCCATTTTATCCAGTCCCAAGCTATTGCACGCTGTGCCCAGCTACCCTGCAGGGTTGGAGGACTATGGGAAAGATGAAGAGCTTGGGGGTGAGCATGATGAAGGCAGAGACTTCAGGGGTAAAGGGACCTTCTGTGAAGTTTCACATTAACTGGATCATGAAACAGCTTATATTTAGTGTTCTACCTAAGAAGCACCCTCGGGCATTTTCATATCCATCACTTTTATTTATCAGTATCCTGTGAAATGGGCCAAATAAGTTTTATTAAACCCAAACTAATCTAAAGAAAGGGGGTGTCTTAAGTCTACATAGCAAGGAATAGTTGGGGGGGCAAGCAGGGTCTGCAGACCCCTCCCTGTGTTTTCTCTACTTAACTGGGCAAGAAAGACTGACTGGGCCCCCTCCACCCCCACCCACTGTCTCTCTGCTCTCCTCCAGTCCCCACGGTCCCTCCGGGCAACGTGCATGCAGAAGCCACCAACTCCACAACCATCCGCTTCACCTGGAACGCCCCCAGCCCCCAGTTCATCAACGGCATCAACCAGGGCTACAAGGTGCGGAGGCGTCCCCTCATCCCGAGAGACAGCCCGGAGGTGCTTCCAGGGAGGCAGGGAGAAGACCAGGGAGGGGCAGGCGGGAGGCCCCCCTGGTTCTGAAATCACTGCTTCAAGCCAAGCAGAGGACCCGTGATCGAGGCGAAGGGCCCGGGGTCTGTCCAAGGCCAGATGCGGCCACAGGGAGTGTGGACGCTGCCCGCTCTGGGACCCAGTGCCGGGGCATTCTCGGGGAGACTGGGTTATAAACAAAACCGGGTTTGTTTCAGGGTCAGGAACACCGGGCCTAGCCACAGCGCCATCGGAAAAGTCCAGAACGCCCTCCTTCCCACCAAGCCGTAGGTCTCATGGACATCCTGCTGGGCCATTTGTCCTTGGCTGTACCTGACCCCACACAGTGTGGTTAAGGGACAGACTAGATTAGAGTCCTGGCTCTGCCCCTCTCTAGCTCGCTGCACGAGTTCTGTGGTCTGTCCGGGCGTCCTTCCTTCCCGAAAGATTGACTGAGCCCATCTATACGCTCTAGTTTCCGGGAAACCAGACCGTTTCCTCCTTTTCAAGCAGAGACGGTAATCATACTTATTCCTCAGTGTTTGCAGTCTGTCGGGCACAATGACAGACACGTAACACGTGCTCGGAAAATGACTGGAGTATTGACGGAAAGGTCTGTTTACTGTGGCCGCCGACAAAGTCGCGCAGCCTGCAGGGCGTCAACGGCAGAAGTCAGGGTTCACGCAGATCTGGAGGCTGGAAGCCCGAGATCGGGGTCGGCCCGGTGGTTCCGTCCGAGGCCTCTCCCCGTGGCTTGTCAACAGCCACCTTCTCCCCGTGTCCTCACATCTTCCGTCTGTGTCCTCATCTCCTCAGCCTGGAAGGACACCAGTCACTGGGTTAGAGCCCGCCTACTGACCTTACTTTAACTTAATTTCCTCTTTAAAGGCTGACTCCAAATACAGTCACATTCTGAGGTCCTGGGCGTTAGGACTTCAGCTTATGAATTTGGGGGGCAAACAATTCAGCACATAACAGATAGTAATAATAGTACTAGCACTAGTAGTAACAACAATAGTAGTAATAGTACTAGCAGTAACAGTTATGGTAGTAATACTAGTAGTGGTGGTAGTGATAGTGGTAGTGGTGGTGGTAGTAATAGTACTGGTAGCAGTAACAGTATTACCACTAGTAGTAATTATAGTACTGGTAGTAGTAATGGTGTTACTTGTAGTAGTACTAGTAGTGGTGGCTGTAGTAACAGTGCTGGTAGTAGTAATAGTATTACTGGTAGTAGTACTAGTAGTGGTGGTGGTGGTGGTAGTGGCAGTAGTGGTCGTGGTAGTAATAGTACTGGTAGCAGTAATAGTATTACCACTAGTAGTAGTTATAGTACTGGTAGTAGTAATGGTGTTACTGGTAGTAGTACTAGTAGTGGTGGCAGTAGTAACAGTGCTGGTAGTAGTAACAGTATTACTGGTAGTAGTACTAGTAGTGATGGTGGTGGTGGTAGCAGCAGTACTAGTCACGGTAGTAATAGTACTGGTAGCAGTAATAGTAGTACTAGTACTACTACTAGTAGTAGTGGTGGTAGTGGTGGTATTAGTGTAAATTTGCCATAGTTGTAGCTGTGCTAAAACTCAGGACTTCCCAGCCACCCCATCCTGGAACCCAGACCTTGGATCCCGCGCCTGGTTCTCTCCTCGCACCCACGAGGAGCACCGAGCCGACCTCCCCTAGGAGAACTGAAGGCGGACGGATCACACATTGTGAGGTCTACACCCTGTTTCATAGGAGCTCGGGGCAGGTGGGAGGACGCTGTCAGCTGCCTCCGGATGCGGAAGGGGAGGCAGAGCGTTTAAGGGGTGTGCCACCGGGAAGCCCGCCGTGAAGGGGAGAGCACTGCAGCCTCTGGCTTTGAGCCGAGGGATCTGGTGACCTCACGGTGACTGCTGACACTTCTGGAAGGTTCCCACACCCCTTCTGTGCCATGTTTGCATATGTACATCAACCAAGATTATTTCTAGGACAAGAAGTCATAGCCATTATTACTGCAGGTTGGAGGTGGCTGGGCAGGAAGGGACTGAGGTTAGATCACAACGAGAATTTTCTGCTGGTGTCATAAACAAAGGCGGGATGGTCCAGAGCCGGACGTGCCCCTTCCACAGCCCTCTCACTCCCAGGCCGAGCAGGGCTTTCCCGGTGCGAGGGAGGGTAGCTGAACGCTGGCAGTGCTGCTGGCCAGACAAGTCTGCTAATTGGGACTCTGGGGGGGGGACCAGGGAGAGAATGGAGGGCCGCATTACGCTGAAGAGCAGAGGAGCTGAGCTGGGCATGGTTAGCTTCTTGCTGCCAATTCTGGGTTTTCTTCCACATTCGGAATGGCTGAGCTGCAAAATTCCAAGGCAAACGGCTCCTGGAGGGCCAAGAAGGCCAGCCAGGGGGTCAGGACAGTTAGGATGGTGACTCGTTATGACTAGAGCAGGAGGAGGCTGCAGAGCCGCCTGAGTTCCAGGTCCCGTCGGTGCCCAGCACCCGTGGCTGCTTGATCCAGGTCAGAGGGCGTGAACTGCCCAGATGTTTTGAGTAGAGGGGCCGATGGGAGACTAAGAAGAGCTCACAGTTGAGGGCATTCTCTCCATGCCAGGCAGGATGCTAGGGCTCTGCTCACACTCTTCTCTCGTGCAAGCTGCACAAGAGCCCTAAGAAGTAAGTCTTACTCTCATCACCCCATTTTACAGAGGGAGGAACTGAGGCCCGAGAGACAAGTGAGCTTCTCACAGTCTAACAGAGTAACTGCAAGGCTCACATTCAAACTCAGAGCCTGCAGCTTTCTTGCATTGAAAAGAAAATGTGTTGTATGACTTAACTGTAAGATAAGAAGTGTAACTTGATTTTTCCTAAGTACAAATGGATACAGTGGGGATTTTATTTCTTGCTTCTTTGCCTTTCAGTATATCACAGGGAGAAAAAAGCAGCGTTTGTCCCTGGCACACCTCCAGCAAGAATGGACTTCCCCCCACCCTTTTAACTGTGAAAATTCCAAGCATCCACAAAAGGAGAGAGAAGCCTATAACGAACACCCATGCACACATACTTGGTTCCACACTTGCCAGCTCATGGCCAAATATCTCCCATCTGTCCTCAAACGCTCTCCCTCTCCCCTGGAATATTCTGAAGCAAATCCCAGGCATCATGTCATTTCATCCATAAATATTTCTGTAGAGAAATGATATAAAGTCTCTATTTAAAACATAGCCGCATTATCATTATCGTGCCTAAAAATACTAACAGTCCCTTTAATATCATCAGATATCCAGTCAGCATTTAAATTTCTCTGATTGCCACGTCATTTCTTTTACTAGTTGGGTTATTTGCCTCAGGATCCAAAAGAGGTCCACACAATTGCAATTGGTCGGGACTTTTCAGGACTCAGTTGATCTGTAGATTCTCTCTCTCCTTTTTCTCTCTCTCTTTTTTCTTGTAATTTATTAGTAAAGAAACGTCGTCATTTGTCTCATAGAATTTTCCACAGCCCGGATTTTGCTGATTGCATCCCCGTGGAGTCATCTAACACATTCCTCTGAATCTTATATTTGCAGCAAATTGGAGCTTAGAACTAGAGGCTTGATCAGATTCAGGTTTGATGATTTTTTTTTCAGAATGTTACTCCCTCGATGGTGTTGTGTGTTTCCATCAGAAGGCATGAAGTCTGGCTGTCTCTCTTACTATGACGTGGTCACCAGTGACCATCCTTGTGTAATCTACTATTTCAATAGGGGTTGCAAAATGGGTTACTTAAATATTATAATTTCTTCTTGATTTATAGCTGAAACACTTAACAAAAAAGAAAAAGAATTTTCCTTTACCACCTTTTTGGTTACCTAGAGGTACAGGGAAAGCGTGGTCAATGCTCAATTCTTTTCCCTTACTTAACCAATTTTCCAAAAAATGAACTGGTTACCCGGCATCTGCGAAGGCGGCAGATGAGTTTGGACTGGGGAGAGTCATGTTTTTGTTTTGTTTTTGGTAGTATGATCACGTACTTAAGGATTTTTAACACGTTTGGTAGGTTTCCGTCCACCACCATTGTTATTCTTATTGACGCCAAATTGCCCCACCATTGGCGTCTTCCCCACCATTGGCGTCTTCGAGTTGACTCACGAGCCCTTTTGACACAGCCCCAGAAATCTTTGGTACGGTCCTGCTTTCTGGTGTGACAGGACGTTCCAAGCCGTGCACAGTCCTTGCACCGTGCCTGGGATCAGCCATGTCTTCAAGGAGCCCTTGCTCCTTTTAGTCGGAAATGATAGTTCGATGCCGCCAGCTGGGCACTAGGGACGCTCCTTGTTCCAGCATTGGTGGTTGCTTCTAGACCCTGTTAATGGACGGCTAGGAAATACTTTTTTTTCTTAAGGTAAGATATATGCTGATACTTCCAACTCAATTTCAGGACTACAAGCTTTTTAATAATCTCATCGGTCTTTTGTCTGTATCTCTTTTCTCCAAACTGAAAACCCAGTTGACCCGCCTAGTTTATCCCTCAGACACCCACAGCGGTCCCAGAACAGTGCCGTCGACACCGTGCTGGCTGAGCGCAGCTCCAGATGGGGCAGCTCTTCCCGCCCCCAGGACGCCTCCCCGAGCACGTGCTTCCGTCACTGCGCTGCGCTGCAAGTCCTTGGAGATAGGGTCTCAGCGTGTGATTTTGCTACAACTCAATACACTGTTAAGTTCATTTGTTTCATTTTGGTTTCAATTTTTAGGGATTGATTTTTTTTAATTTAATTTTGGTCTATAATCATGTAGCTTATTCACATGGTTCCAAGTTAAATCTACAAAGCAAATGCAGAGAAAATCAGCCTGAATTCTGGTCCTCTCCTTCCCCCTCGGGTTTGATTTTTGCTTGCTGGTTTTGGTTTTTCCTTCCATCTCTTTAACATAAACAACTGCACACATATGTAAGTGTGTATCCTCTACTTCTTAGATAAATGGCAGCTACTCTACACGCTTTCTCCACCTTGCTTTTTTATTTACGTTATATCCTGGAGATCACTCCGTAAGAGTGTATAGAGAGATTCCTCGTTTCTTCTTTTTACTTCTGTATCATCCTCCGTTAGGTGGGTCTCCCATCCTTCAGTCAACCTGCTCCCTAGTGATGACATTTTGGTTGTTTCCAGTCTTGGACGATAACAGACATTCCTGGAGTGAATAGCTGTGTGCTTACGTCTTTGCGTATTTCCACTTATAACTTTGGAATAGATTCTTAGAAATGAGATTGCTGGGTCAAAGGGTAAATGTGTACATAACTTTGCTACTATTGCCAAATTCCCCCCATTATTATTTTTTATTTTTTAATTTAATTTTAAACAAGAAATACTTTTACATGTTTCAAACACCAACAGATGTGAAAAGATAAATATAGAGCAGAGCTCCTCCAACCCACCCTAGCCCCTCATCTGCCTGCCTCTGTCCCACCAGCTCTGAAACTCTCCCCTCTCCAGGTAACCCCTGTCGTGATTTCTTACTCATCATTCCAGGATGTTTTATGTCAGTCCGCACAAATGCAAAGAGAGAGAAAGACAAAGGGGGAGGGAAAGAGAGAATTTCCTTTGCTTTTTTTTTGACTCCAGTAGCTATCAGGCCATATATACCATCCTACGCTCTCCACCCTGTAATCTACTGCCTCCACCACATAACTGACTGTCCCCTATAATAGCCTGAGGCTCAGAGAGGTTGAGTGACTTTCCCAGGGTCACAGAGTAAGTGACACAACTGGGCTCTGTCCTCCTTCCTTGCTGCTTGGCTGCACATTCTGCCCCGCCCCAACACACACCAGCAGCAGCACCCTCGTTCAGCTACAGGTTTGCCTCCCTTGGCCTCTGCTCTCTGAGGTGGAGCTGGCTGTCCCGGCAACCTAGGTCTGATGCTCCTCCCCCAGCACACACTCACCCACACGCCCCACCCATGCTCAGGGCAGCCCAGTCTACTTAGAATCCACGGCCCAGGACCCAACAGAGGAAATCAGCACTGAGCCTGACTTATAAGGGCAGGGACACGGCAAAGAGAAACCCTGACACGCCAGCAGCCATGTGCGCCTGGGGAGGCAGAGGTGTGCATCAGAGAGCTCTGGTCCAAAGCTTTGAAACCACCTCCTGGTAGGCCCCTGGGCACTGCCCAGTCCTCAGCCTTCCTGAACTTCACTGTTTCCCTCTTGTACCAGCTCGGGACGGTGATGCCCAGCTAGTCCTCACTGTGACGATGACGGGGACTGCTCAGCCACGGGCTTCAGCCAGCGCCAGGCGCGCAGGAAGAGCCCGGCAGACTGCAGCCCTGCTGGGTGTTGGCTGGAGCACTGAGGTCCATCTCAGGGCGGCTCAGAGTCCAGCTCCTCTCAGACAATAGAAGGCGCAGAAGGCAATTCTATTGTCTTGCTGGCCCTGAGGAAAAGGCCTGTTAACCCTGAGCATCCTCCTCTTCAGATGCCCTAGAGGAGGCAAGTGGCTCACGTCCCAGAGTGACTATTCCGAACCAACCATAGTCCTGCCGCCATCTTGGGCTCCGCTCATGGAACAGTAGGATGACGGAGTCATTGCTGCGTTCTTCTGGGTCATTTTTTAAGACAGTTCCCCGTGATATTGTCTTAAGGCATCTGTAAAGATACTTCTTGTCCTTTGATTTATTTTTTAAATAGTAGTGATTGTAATTGGCCTAAAACCAATAAAATAATATTTACCCAGATTTTGCACTTGCTGGGGAACACACCACCCAATTAATTCTAATGGCATAATTAATTCAAATTTACATTAATTAAATTAAGTTAAAACATTAAGCTTGTTTCTTAATCTACTCCAAAGAAGTTTGGCAATTTAATTGCCACGAAACAAGATAACCGAAATAAGGAAGATATTTAACATACTTATTAAATGCCACTTAGTATTTCTGATTAGTATTTTTAGGGTCTAATTAGTGTCTAATTAACTTGCTATAGGCTATCTTTTCACGATACCAATTAAATTTCAAAACATCCTTTATAAACACGCGGCCATGAAAAGGAGAAGATTAAGCCTTGTTACAGGCGTGAGTTAATCAGGAGACATCGGCGTATTGTTTTATATCTATAAATACCCGTGCTTATTAAAACTCATCCAGTGTTGCTTTTCACCATTAATTGCTATTTAATCAACTTCAAATAAATGAGGAAATCTCTGAGGCCAGCTGTCATCGTTGGAGACAGATGAAGGACCTAGAAAACAAGAGTGTGAGGTGAGGGATCAAGAGGCAAGAAGAGAAGGGAGGGGAGGCAGGAAGCTGTTGCAATTAGGGGCGGTGTGTGTGAGGTGGAGATTAGACAAAAAGTGATGCTGGATTTCCAGACGGGGTTTTCTTGCCGGCACGCCACCTCCGGGTGATGTCTAAGATGGAAATCCCAACTTGAAACATGCTTAAAAGAGTAAGAGTTATCCACACACTGAAGTTCCAGCTGTACAGGAGAACTCCTAGGGAGAAACTGCCCCAGCCCAGACAGAGAAACGTATGGGAGCCCCTCAGGTCCCTACCAGCTGTGTGATACAGCACAAGTCACTTAGCCTCTCTGAGCCTCATTTTCTTCATCTGTAGAAAACAGGGCCAGCTTCATGGGTGCCCAAACTGTGCAGTCACTCAGGGCTCCAAGCTCAGCAGGACCCCATGTTCAATTCAATGCTCTGCTGCTGTCATCTGGAAATTCTTAATAATTTTTTGCACAAGGGGGCCCTCCATTTGCATTTTGCACTGGACATGCAAATTATGTGGGCATCCTCTCTTTACAAATTTTGGAAGTCCTCTCTTCCATAATTTGTGGGAATTGAGTAAGAAATGACTCATGGAAAGCACCCCACCTGGGGCCTTGCAGCCGCTCAATAACACAGCAGCACACCAAAGGGGACTCCCAGGAGGACAGATGTTCCGGCAGGCTGTGGGCATCTGCACGGCCGTCCTTCCCCTGGGAGGACGGAGGACAGGGAGCTACAGTCCTGGACACTCTCTGTCCACTGGCCAGCCTGTGGGAGAGCACCTGGCCTCTTCTGGAACATTCTGGCTGCTCTGTCTAAACTGCTGGCCTCTCCTCAGCTGATCGCCTGGGAGCCGGAACAGGAGGAAGAGGTTACCATGGTGACGGCCCGGCCCAACTTTCAAGACACGGTCCACGTGGGCTTCGTGTCCGGCCTGAAGAAGTTCACCGACTACTTCACCTCGGTGCTGTGTTTCACCACCCCTGGGGACGGGCCTCGCAGCACCCCCCAGCTGGTGCGCACCCATGAGGACGGTAGGCACCGCCCGCCCCTGCTCTCTCCGTCCCCACCCGAGGGCCGGGCTGGGCGCTGCAGGCACAGGGCAGTCCTGGTCTTATCTCCCATCCTGGGGTGCCCCTGGAACCCCCCAGAGCGGGCTCTCTTGCAGACAGCATTCTCTCTCTGACACTAACTGGCTTGGGGTGGGGTGGGGTCCTTTTGGGGTACAGTGCCTGGGCCTGTGGGACACCTGAGCTTCAGTGAAATCCTGGACACCTCGCTGAAAGTCAGCTGGCAAGAGCCAGGAGAGAAGAACGGCATCCTCTCAGGTAGGCACCGTGGGGTGGCTGAACCCGGGCGAAAGGGCCAGGAGAGGTCATCTGGTCCATCGCCCTGCTGGCGGCTTCCTGTCGCTCCGAAGCTCCCAGCAGACCCCTCTTTCTTAGAAGGTGCTCAGAGAAGACTCTCGGCCCCTCCACTCTGTAACAGATCCCAGATCTGCAGCCTCAGGCCCCAGGCGGCCACCACAGTGACCGGCTCTCCCTCCTGCAGTCCCCACCCACCAGGGGCTTCCCACCGAGGTTACCCCCGGGGCCCCAGGCACGATGCCACCCCATCCCTCAGCCCCGCTGCTCCCCCCGCATATCTAACGCCAGCTAGGGAAGGAGTGAGAAGCAGAGTGGAGGGCCAGGCCAGCTTATGTCACAGCTGGGGCTCTCCCCAGGGTACCGGATCTCCTGGGAGGAGTACAACCGGACCAATACCCGCGTGACCCACTACCTGCCCAATGTAACCCTGGAGTACCGCGTCACAGGCCTCACTGCGCTCACCACCTACACCATCGAGGTGGCTGCCATGACCGCCAAGGGCCAGGGCCAGGTTTCTGCCTCCACCATCTCCTCCGGGGTGCCTCCAGGTAGGTGCCCGCTCTCAGGGCAGGAGAGGCCCCTTCTTTCCAGGAACGTTGGCTTTCCTCCCGCATGGCTCTCCCTCCCTTGGTCCCCGTGGGCAGGCTGATGCTCGTGGTCCTGGGTCTCTGGAGGGAGCCTCTCTGGGCTCGATGCTGCTTCCTCCCATGGCTCTCAGGAAGGCAGAGGCCCCCACCCTTGTCCCATTGGCCCCGCTGCCACCTCCCTCCACGCCCCACCCCACACCAGGTCCTGCGACGGGCAGCGGTATCTATGATTCAGGGGAAGAATCGTCACTGTCACCTAGAAAGTCCAAGTCAGATTCCACGGGTGGAAGTGCCGGTTGGGAAGATGGCAGAGCAGGTGGGGACAGTCTTAAACCTGCTGTAAAGAGCAAGCTGAGGTCTACCCTCAGCCCTGCTTCTGCCAAGCTCTTCGACCTTGAGCAAGTCAAGGCTCCCTCTGTGCCTCAGTTTCCCCATCTGTATCTATGAGGAGATGGACTAGGCAACCAAGTGGTCCGGTCTGCAAGTCCACGCTCGTGTGACCTGGCAGAACCCCTCGACCTGCCACAGAGATGGCTGAGGTTCCTGAGTTTCAGTGGCTCCCAAGTGAGAATAACAGTAACACAGAAATATTTATGTAGTGCTTACCGGCCCCCAGCTAAGTACTTCATGTACATTAATTCATTTAATCCTCACAACGACCCTGAGGTAGGTGATGTTATTATCATCGCCATTTTATGAGAACACTGCAGCACAGAAAGGTTAGGTAACTTGCCCAAAGACACACAGCACGGAAGCAGGGGAGTTGGATTCCAACTCAGACAGTCCAACTCCAGACCCTGTGCTCGTTCTGTTCATCCTGAACCCCAAGGTTCCTGCTTGGAAAACGGGCTGCCTCCTGTCCCCACCCCTTCTTCTATCTCCCTCAGCCATTGTTGGGTTTGGGGACTGTGTGTGTGGATGGAGAGGGGCCTTCATTCGGGAAGCCCTTACATGCCCAGCCCATTTCCTGGCCCCAGAAGCTCCTCTCGGCCCCTAAACCTGCCCCAGGCTGCTGGTATGGACACAGTGAGCCACGGAGGCAGGAACGAGGACTGTGTTCGCAGGGGGAGGCCTTGGCCATGCTCCTCCTTAGAGGCTTCTAGCAAAAGTGGGACACAGCCCGCTCAGTGCCCAGAGAGTCCTCTCGACGTTCCTACCCGATCTCCTTTCCCGCCCTGTTTTCCTTTTCCAGAACTCCCGGGGGCCCCCACCAACTTGGGCATTTCCAACATCGGCCCCCGCTCCGTGACCCTGCAGTTCAGGCCAGGCTACGACGGGAAGACGTCCATCTCCCGCTGGCTGGTGGAGGCCCAGGTAACGGCTGCCCGAGGGGAGCCCTGCAGCGGGGCAGCCGGCTCTGGGCCTCAGCCATGCCCACGCTCTTGGCTGCAAATCCTGTGTGTGCTTTCGTCTGTGTGAATTTCACAGGCAACTCTCAGATGGCCAGATACACCAAAAATGCCACAGTTCCCTTCCCCTCCACCTCACCTGTACACCTGTACACACACGCTCTCTTACACACATGCGCACACACACACCAGTCCCCTCGGGTTGGGGTGGTGGTTGGCTGGCCTAGAAAGATAACCAGCTGCTGCCCGCAGCCCTTTTAACTGCGATGCTCAGCTTTGGCTGCACCAAGGAGTGTTCGGAAGTTCCAACGCCTCAGTCCCACCCCCCCAGGAATTCTGCTTCTGATTTAGCTGGGTTTGTAGAAGCACCCCAGGGTGTCCAGGGAGATCACCTGGAAGCTTACTAAATGCACAGATTCCTGGGCACCACCCCCAGGGAGTCTGACTGGCTCAGTCTAGGGCAGGACCCAGGAGTGGGTTATAACAAGCATTCCACGAGATTCTGATGCAAGGGGGCATGGGGTCACACTCCAAGTCATGTTCACGGGCCTGGAAAGATGGTGGTCCCATGGGTGGCCTCCTGGTAAGCCCTGGGGTTTGAATCAAGACCTTTCCTGGGCAGGGCTGTGCCTTCCAGGGGCCAGGGCTCAGAATCCCCCATCTCAGCCCAGCAGGGTGGGCCAGTCTAAGGGGACTCCTTTTCCAGGTGGGTGTGGTCGGGGAGGGAGAAGAGTGGCTGCTGATTCACCAGCTCACCAACGAGCCCGACGCCCGCTCCCTGGAGGTGCCCGACCTCAATCCCTTCACCTACTACAGGTAATGGGGCAGGACCCGGGAGGGGAGGGGGCTGCTTAGACCGGACAGGCTTTGGCCCTGGGGTCCTGCCCTCACCGTCTTGCTCACCCCCTTCCCCCACTGCAGCTTCCGCATGCGCCAGGTGAACATCGTGGGCACCAGCCCACCCAGCCAACCTTCTAGAAAGATCCAGACCCTCCAGGCGCCCCCTGACATGGCCCCGGCCAACGTGACCCTGCGCACGGCCAGTGAGACCAGCCTGTGGCTCCGCTGGATGGTGAGGCTCCCGTGAGGGCCGAGGGGGGTTGTCTCCTTGATCCTCTTCATCCTGCAAAGGTGTCATTGCCTCCAAGGGGCCACATCAAAGGGGACATCCACCGGCATACCCACAGCTTCCTTCTCTTTCTTTACACTCAGGACCTGCTAAGGTGCCTGATAATCAGTCTTAGGCGAAAGGACAAATGCCCATGTGAGGAGAAGGAGCTAGAAAGCCTGTTCATTGAGCATCACCTTGTGCCAAGCACTTTACGTTTTTCTTCCATTTAATCCTTCCAATAATCCTGTGAAGGACACGTTATTATCCCAATTTCCAGCTAAGAAAACTGAGGCTCGGAGAGCTTAGGAACGCACTCACAGCTACAAAGCTCGCCAGGGTGGGTCTGGCATCAGATGCAAGTTGTTCCGCCAAGTCAGAGAGCCAGGGGTTGCTTCTGGGGTGGAGGGGGAAGTAAGGGCGGGGCTGTTAGGCTCTCAGACCGTCCCCACGGATCCGGGTTGCATGTCGAGGGCCGGGACTCCAGGTGACCGGCAGGAGGTGGCAATACTGCCATGCCGAGGACTTCCTTTCCCGCCAGGTGCTGTTCTGGGCGCTTTATTCCAAGTCAGGCCTTGAACCCTCTCCACAAGCCTGTGACAGCTGTGATCCTGGTCCCCACTTTACAGATGAGGAAACTGAGGCAGAGAGAGTTTGAATGACTGGCCCAAGCCCCCCACATCCTCCCCCACCCTCCAGTTAACAGCAGAGCTCAGATTCCCAACCCAGGAATCTGGCCCCCAAAATCCGCAGCCCTAACCACTGAACCCACTGCCATCCCACCCTCTGGGGAACGAGAGAGAACACTTCTCCCCAGGGCCTTCCTCCGGGACAGCGTTTCTCGGCAAGGATCCCACAAAGCAGCAAGTGGAGAGGCGCTCAGAGCATCCTGGAGTTCTTAGAGCGATGAATGTGGGGAAGAACACAGCATAGCCCGCTCCTTAGAGAGGCCGGGGCACTAGCTCTGGGAAGAGCCTGCCCAGCTCCACTTCACCAGGCCCGCCTGGCCACACCACTCTTTTTTTGTTTATACATAAGATCTCTTACTGGTTGTATAAAGCACAACTTGCAGAACGCCGTGCTGTGGGCCAGGGTTTCCTGGAAAGCCATTACTCCCTTTCACGTATGTGGACAGTCCGATAAAAGGAGCTAATGGCACCAACCATCCTGGACAAACACCAGTCATTCATTACGATTCCCCCCCCCCAGGGTGGGCGGCACCAGAGCTGTCTTCCAGCCCAGGCTGGCAGCCCTGGGCACAGCGGCAGGTGGGCGGGCACCCCAGGCCCTCGGGCTGTCTGTTACCACTGGCCTCTCCGCCCCTTCTCGTCTACGCTCTGCTTCCCTCCTGCATCTCACTTTAAGGTTTCCAGGTACTAAAAGGCTAGAGAGTCTGATACCCAGAGGGAGCTGGAGGGGGAATAAAAAGGCATTTGCCTTGCTGGACAGCGCCCCAGGCACCTCCAGTCCCGCTTAATGGTGCACAGCCCCTCATGACCCTTCCTTAGCAGGGGAGGGCACATGCGCTCCAGGCCCATCTCAAGCTCTCCAGCCATCGATTGCTGTCTTAATGGTCTCTGGTTGGCTTCAGTGAGTGTCTGTAGGAACGGGCTGGCGGGAGGAAGGGAGTGCGTAGGGAGAGAGGCAGAGGCCGAAGGAGAGGAGGGGAGGAAGTGGGTCAGAAGTGGGAGCTTGTGGACCGTGGGCTCTTTGGATCCCCCAGGGAAGCAGAATGGGGGGGCAGGTGAGGGCCAGGGGCGGCCCAGCTCCAGCTCTGCCGCCTTCAGAGGAGAATCTGAAGGCCACCCTTCAGCTTGCACCTGCTTCCGATCACAGGCTTCCCCCAGCGTGCACACACATCTTATCAACACTGCCCAAGTTCATCCAAACGGCCCTGAGCCAGTGACCACAGCCCCGCAGCCTACTCATAGGCTTCCCAGGAAGGAAATCTGTCTTTTCACTGAGACTCAACAAGAGAAAGAGGCTAAAAATGCAGCAGGAGAGACCAAAGTTTGCTGGAAGGAAGGACTTCCTGACGGTGATGGGTGCCCCATCCATGCTCAGGATGCCCTCTCCACTTGCTTGCTTCTCCAAGGCAGGCATGAGCTGAGACCAGGCATGTTGCAGGCAATTAACAAAGTATGTGTTGGCAGCCCGGGTGAGGGAGTTAAGTGGTAGAGACAGCCAGGACCCAAGGTGCTACGCTCATCAGCAGGTTGGGCAGACGGACTTTGGGGTCTCCTCGCCTGGTCCGACTCCCTTGGCAGGGTAGTAAGTTCACCATGTGCTCAATAAAGAATGGATGCCACCTCTCCTCAGAGCCTGACGTGGAGAGACAGGGAGATGGGGCCGTGAGAAACACAGAGTCACACAATCTAAGCCACACCCAGGGTGACAGCGCCTCACACGGGCGCAGACAGGTTGGAGAGTGGGCTGGGTAATCCTGAAGGCTCCCTGGAAGAGGGGGCCAAGCCAGGCAGTTCTGTACACAGGGTGGGCCGGGCCTCACGGCAGCTCTGCCTGCCCTGCCCTCCTGCAGCCTCTCCCAGAGATGGAATACAATGGGAATCCTGAGTCGGTGGGCTACAAGATCAAATACAGCCGGGCGGACGGCCACGGCAAGACGCTGAGCCACGTGGTGCAGGACCGCGTGGAGCGGGAGTACACCATCGAGGACCTGGAGGAGTGGACGGAGTACCGCGTCCAGGTGCAGGCCTTCAACGCCATCGGGAGCGGGCCCTGGAGCCACACAGTGATGGGCAGGACGCGGGAGTCAGGTACCGCCCCCCTGTGCCAACCTCCCAGCGCGTCCCCGAGGCCTGCAGCTAGGATGCCAGCCCACCACAGCCCCCACCCCGCCTTTATCTCTCCACCCTCGGGGCCTGCCAAGGGCAGTTCAGAAATAGGGCTCGTTTTCCTGTTTGTGCTCCATGTCTGGGCAGAGCTCCCTGCGTGTTGCTGCGTCTCCCAGCCCCTGATCCCTACCTGCAGCTGCTCCCTGCTCCCAAAGTCAGGGCGTGGGGGTCCCCACCCGTGCGCCCTCACCTTTAACCGTGACGCCCAGTGGTGCCTGAGAGAGCCTGAGATGGGGGGAAGAGTGGGGTTAGCTCTGAGAACATTCCAGAATGCAACCAGCAGCTCACAGGGGCCTGGGAAGGGGTCACCCACAGAATACAAGCCCCCAGCCTCATTCGTGCACATGTGGCTCACTGCTCTGGGGCTAATTTTCCTGGTGCCTTTTAACACACACCACACACACACACACACATACACATACCCGCTGCGCCCGTGGGAATGCAGGCTCTTCCTGACTTAGCCAGAGCAGAGGATAACAGGGAGGCCAATCTGAAACCAGAAACAGCATCTGGGACATTCCAAAAGGAGTCACGGCAGGATAATGTGCTCTTTGGGGACTGTCTGTGCCACGTGTCCTTCCCCAGGTCCCACTCCACTCCCTTCCACTGTAGGGTCGACTTTGGGTCCTGAGCTCCTTCTCTCCGCTCCCTTTCTCCCTCAGTCCCATCCTCTGGCCCCACCAACGTGTCCGCGCTGGCCACCACCTCCAGCAGCATGCTGGTGCGCTGGAACGAAATCCCTGAGGCCGACCGCAATGGGCTCGTGCTGGGCTACAAGGTGGGTCCTGGATCCGAGCACGGCAGGAGGCTGGAGCCCCTACACCGGCTTCCCCACCCAAGATGCCCTGTCCTCGTGACCCCCTGGGGCCCAGTCTCTGCCTTCCAGAGTCCATCCACTGGTCACCATGGCAACCAGGGAGTCCTCCCTCAGGGGTGAGGAGGCATCCAGGGAGGGCCCAGGGTCCTGGGGGCAGCTCCATCTCCCCCAGTAGTCCATGCTGGCTGTCCAGGCCTCATTCTCAGCTCTGATGGGCCCAGCTTCAGCTTCCATTATCTTCTAGAATTCTTCCCAAAGCTGTGTATAGCCGCATGATCCAGCCCTGGCGTGGAAGTTGGGAGATGTGGCTTGACCTCCTGGCTCTGCCACTACTGGCTGTGTGACCTTGAGCAAGTCGCATCCCCTCTCTGAGTCTGTTTTCTCACCTGGATGCTCTCTAAGGAAACTTCAGCTCCATGGATGAGCGCATCTTTGTGTCTTCTTCCCGGAACACTAGCTTCGCAGTTACCCCATGCCTCCTTGGGGCCCAGCCACTCCAAGGACCCCTGGTCTGCCGGCTCCATCCCCGCCCACCTCGCTCCTGGGGGTGAGACTTGGGAGAGGTGCTGGCAGGACCACCCCAGGCCCGAGGCCCTCACCCCTGCACTGGGCTCCGGCAGGTCATGTACAAGGAGAAGGACTCAGACTCCCAGCCCCGGTTCTGGCTGGTGGAAGGGAACTCGTCCCGCAGCGCCCAGCTCACAGGCCTGGGCAAATACGTGCTCTATGAGGTCCAGGTGCTGGCCTTCACGCGCATCGGGGACGGCAGCCCCAGCCACCCTCCCATCCTGGAGCGGACACTGGATGATGGTGAGTTCAAATCCCTGCCGGTCTGGGAAGACCAGAAGCTGCCCTAGTCCTGCCTGCCCAGTCCTGGCCCTCTGGGGTCACGCTCTGCCCCGGAGGGAACCGTGGCCTCAGGCTTCTCCTGTGGGGGGGCAGGTCACCGAGGTCCAGCTCAGTCCCATCCCCACTGCAAGGGATGCTAATTACAGATGGTGCATCCCAAAGGAAAAAATGACAGTGCAAGGGCAGTGTGACATCTGATTCCGCCTCTTGCACTCTCTCTGGGACAAGTGTACAGAAAAGAGACTTCGCATCCGTTTTGATTTCTTGATCGCCTGAGGCAGGATCACTTTAAGTAAAGGTCTGTGCAAGGGAGAGGCTTGATGGTTCCTGGGCCTGAGCCTCCTGGGCCTGTTTGCAAAAGAGTGACACCAGCGGGGCTGTAGGCCTGCATCTCTGCAGCAAAACTCCTGGCAAAGGCTGACTGACAGGTCCTTCCCCGTCCTTCCTCCCCGCCGCATACTCACATACTACCCACCACAAACATTTGTGGGGTTCGGACAAGAGTGCAAAAGGAAACCCAAACAGCATACGTCTCTATATCCAGGTTATAAATCAAGCTAACGATCTGTTAAATTAAATATGTTCTATGCTGTTGCCTTGACAAATGTACCCTCATAATGACCTGGAAGGCTGAGTTCAAGTGTAGAAGTCTCAGACTTCTTGGCCTTCTGTGTCGGAATGGGGCAGCGCAGGAAGCATTGCCCCCAAGCCTCCTCCACCCCCCTACCTGCTCTCTTCCCACCCTCTCCTCTGGCCCATGTCATTCGGTCTCCATCCCAACACCCAAAACAGCTACTGCTTGGCCATCCCTCGGTCCTGAGGTGCCAGTCCACCCTCAGGAGGGTGGCTCCGGGGACAGCCCCATGCAGACCCTGGAAGCATGCTTGCGGCTGTCTGGACAGGGAATTCCAGGATCCCAGGTTCCAGAATCGGGTCTAGAAAGAGGAATGGTGCAGGTTCTGGAGGGTGCCTCCCTTTGCCCCACGGCCGCCTCACCCACGGAGGGAAGGAAGTCAGAGTGGTACCTTCTAGAGCACAGACCCAGGACAGGGTCCCATCGCCCAGTTCAGAAGGCAGCCCTGTGCATACATATGTGTGCACATGTCCACGGACACTGAGCTAAAGGGGGCTGGAGCCTTGGTCCCTTCCAGTTCCTACCAAATGATGCCAATTTTGAGGGAAGAAACCACACTGGTAGCATCTTCCTGTCCTGCATTAGGACACCATGCCAGGCACAGGGCAGCACTCCACAAAGTTCACTGAGCTGAGCTGAGCCTGCCGTGCTGCTCTGCTGAGCTGGTCTAGGCTCAGGGCTGAGCGTCAGCCACACTGTCACCACTTTTGCTTTGTCCCCTCCAGTCCCAGGACCACCCATGGGCATCCTGTTCCCGGAGGTGAGGACCACATCGGTGCGCCTGATCTGGCAGCCCCCTGCTGCTCCCAATGGCATCATTCTCGGTAAGCCTCTACCCTCCCCGTGCCCTGGCCCCAGGAAGAAGGAGGAGGTAGAAGGTGTAAAGGAGGCATGGTCGGTGTTGGCCAGAGGAAGACTAGGTCCAGGAAGTGTCCACGTCTCCTCAAGAAGGATTCTGAGTCTTATTTCTCCCACTGGAAATCTCAGTCTGTGAGATTATCGGCGGGAGGGCAAGGCCAGAGCTCAGGTCCCTTAAGGACCATGGGTTAACTTTGTGCCCCTAATGCCCCAAGCCAACTGGCCTTCTGGTAAACCTTGGCTGCTGTTCCTGAGTGTGGCCAGGTGAGGGCACACTGGCCAGCGCAGCACAGCTGGGCTCACAAGTGGGAAACTGGACCTCAGGCGCTGGGAGGTATGCTGGGGTCAGAAGCATCATTTCATATTCAGGGTTCCCTCCAGCACACGCGCACACAGCCTCACAGGAGAAGACTCACACGGTGTGTGACTTGAGTAAGTCAGCTTCCCTCCATGGCCTCAGCTCCTTCTGTAAAACAGAGGACTGGACCACCTGTGCCTGGTCGCAGGCTCCCAGTCCTGGCACCCGCAGATGGATGCCACTCCTGCAAAGGCAGAGTGGAGGCGGGAAGGGCAAGCACTTTGGACTTACAAACACCTGGGCTGGACGTCCAACTCAGTCACTTCCTAGCAGGTGGTCTGGCCTCTCTGAGCCTCGGTTTCCTCACCTGGGGCTGTTATGGGGGTCACAGAAACAGTGTACAGAGCACCTGTGCGTGCCCCCCACAGTCATACCCAAGGGCAGCTGAGGACACAAGTGTGACCAAGAGGGCTTCAAGCAGACGAGCCCCAGCCCAGGTGGCCCAGGCGCAGACATGTGGTGGCCGAGGAAGGAATGACCCTTTCTGGGGGCTCCAGGAGCAGCCTTCCCTCCTTCCCAGTGCGGCCCGTTTCCTTCCTTCCCCACAGCTTACCAGATCACACACCGGCTCAACGCCACCACAGCCAACGCTGCCACGGTGGAGGTGCTGGCGCCCAGCGCCCGCCAGTACACGGCCACTGGCCTCAAGCCAGAGTCTGTCTACCTGTTCCGCATCACGGCCCAGACCCGCAAGGGCTGGGGAGAAGCCGCCGAGGCCTTGGTGGTGACCACCGAGAAGAGAGGTAGGTGACTGCCACGGGGGCTGGGGGAGCCTGCGGGTCAGCCGAGGGGACCCCAGCCAATCCGGGTGCTCAGACCCTCTCCTTGTGATGGCTGGGGGTCAGCTCATTAAGTGTTGCCTTGCTCCGGTCTGCAATGGAAAGTGGGCTCAAATCTCTGCCATGAAGGTCAGCGAGGGCTCTAGCGGACTGCCGGAGCTGAGCGGGGCGCTCCCAAGCCTCTTGCTCTGCCCCTGCTCCCCATTTTCCACAGGGCAGGTGGGTGAGACCAGCTTCCTTTCCCTCGACAAAGACCGTGTCCAGATGGGTGGCGGACGTGGCCGCTGCTGCCCTGAGCTGGTGCCTCACCCGAGGTTGGCTTCCCCAGAAGCAGGCCTGAGACCCACATTCCTGTGGATGTGATTTATTAGGCAATGTTCCCAGTAAAAGCCAGGACAGTGGTTCTCAGCCGGGGGCTGCTTTGCGCCCCAGGGGACATTGGGCAATGTCTGGACATTTTGGGTTTCACAACTAGGAGGCAGAGTGGCTGGAGGCCAGGGATGCTGCCAAGCATCCTTCACTGCACAGGGCAGGCCCGTATCAAAGGATCCTCCCCCTAACGCCGCAGCACTCGGGCTGAGAAGCCGTGCATCAGGGCGTGGGGCGTGGGGCCGGGAAAAGGAAGCCACGCGGTGGGTGTAAAGCAGAGCCCCACAGAGGGCAAGGTGGGCTTCGTCCCACCTGATCGGGGCAGCGCAGGTCCCATCTCACACCGTGGCGGGCAGGGGCAAGGGGCTGGGGTGTTCCCAGCCTCACTGCCCGTCCCCAGTGGGGGCTGCCCTCAGGAAGTGTCAGTTACCAGGATCTGCGTGCACGGAGACGGATGGGGCACCGGTGACAGGCCTCAGCCCAAAGCCCCTCCTTCCCCTCCTTGAGAAAGCTCACCTCCCTCCACCATTGGCTCACCTGTTCTCCCCCCCCACCCCGCCTCCTCCCAGACCGCCCGCAGCCCCCCAGCAAGCCGGTGGTGCAGCAGGAGGACGTGAAAGCCCGAAGTGTGCTGCTGTCCTGGGAGCCGGGGAGCGACGGCCTGTCCCCCGTGCGCTACTACACTGTGCAGACTCGCGAGCTGCCCAGTGGCCGGTGGGCCCTGCACTCCGCGTCTGTGAGCCACAACGCCTCCACCTTTGTCGTGGACAGGTGAGCCGGCCACCAGCATTTCTGCCCACCTTTCCCCACCCGGACAGCCCCCTCCGAGAACACCTGGAGCTGCACCCCCCCCAAGCCTCTACCTCAGCTCCCACCACCCAGGAGCCCTCCCGTCCACTCGCATCCCCTCCAGCTCCGTCCCAACCTCCCTCCCCGTCTCTCTGGAGCCCTGTTAGGGCTGCCTCTTAATTATCTACTTCTGGAGCCCAGAAGCCCCCCTAGGGGAGCGCTGGTCCTCCTTCATTAGCGATCCCTCCCAGCCGGGCGGCATTCCTCTCCATCTTTAACAGGGGAGTGGAGCTTCGCTCCGAAATTCTGGCCGCAATTTAATTCCTAGTGGGTCATATTCTTTATATTCCAGTTAACGTGACCGAGAGTTTTGAGCAATGCTTTCCTCCTCCCCGCTCCCCCCTCCATCCCCAATAAATCAAAAAGGAAGATGTTTGCCTGGAGAGGAAATGAGGCTCCTAGAGACGAAGGGCTGGTTAACCCTTGAGAATCGCGACCCTTCCGCAGTTTACCAAATTCAAGACAAGGGTGGCAGTGCCTGGGGAGGAGCTTGCTCGGAGAGGGCACTGTTGGTGCTCTCGCAGCTGCCTGTTCCTCCGAGGTAGGAAATATGTGGCATTTCCTCTTGGGGACCTATGGCTTCTAACTGGAGCTAAAGGTGAGGCTGTACTCCAAGTTGGCTTGGTCAAGGGCCCGGCCTGGGAGCTCAGGACCCCAGAGGCCTGGCCCCTGTGTGTCCCCGTTGTAGCAGACTTTCTTTCTGTGACTCTATGTTCTCCTCTGTGTCAGCACCCCTGCCTTCCTTTCTCAGGGCAGGGATGGCGGGGCGAGGCCATTAGGGGGACCTCTGTTCACTGAACTCGATCCCCCCCCAGACTCAAGCCCTTCACGTCCTACAAGTTCCGGGTGAAGGCGACCAATGACATTGGGGACAGCGAGTTCAGCGAGGAGTCGGAACCACTGACCACCCTGCAGGCTGGTGAGTGCCCCTCACTTGGGTCCCTTTCTCTTGCCCACTGCCCCTTCCTGAGCACTGGGTGTTCTCATCTCGGGGAGGGCCCCCAGGATGGAGGGGCACCCGGCCTGCTGGACCCTTTGTTTGCCTCCCAGGGCAGAGTCCCAAGGAGGTTTGAGCCAGAGGGGCCTTCGCCACGGGTGCAGGCACCCTCACCCAGCCCGGCATTCTACTGTGTCTCTTCTCCGATGTCCCCCAGCTCGTGGCTGACCCCAGAAAATCAGTGGAGGGGAGTGGGGGAGCCGCAGCAGCAGCATGAGAGGCCTGTGGCTCTGGGGACAGAGAGAAGAAGGCTCTGGACCCTTGGGTTTGGGCTGGGGTCAGGGTCCCCACTCCTCTCTGCCTCCACACTGGCCCTTTGTTCCGCAGAAGTTGGGGCAGTGGGCGTGGAGGGTGATTTACGCTGGCACTGCCCCCAGTCCAGTATGCGCAGAATCTGGTCCCTGTGGCCTCCCAGGGGGCCTGAGCCCCCGCCCCGGAGCTCATCTGTCTGCCTCTCTCCCCAGCCCCCGACGAAGCGCCCACCATCATCTCAGTGACACCCCACACCACCACCTCCGTGCTGATCCGATGGCAGGTACGGCCCGGCAGGCAGGGAGGGGCCCATGTCCCACAAGGACTCAGACAAGCTCTGTGCTGGGACCAGGAAGGCAACACCCCACAGACACATCGTACACAGACACACACGTGCACACGCACAGACACACGTGCACACACACCTGCACACCCCTCATTCCACGCTCAGGACAATCAGATGGGGCAGGTGCTCCTACAGTCCCCTTCTGCAGGCAAGGACCCAGACTCAGAGAGGTGATGTGAATGATCCAGGTCACACAGCTACTAAGGGGTGGCACCGGGCGTAGTGCCCTTAGGTCGGCTGAATCCTTCCACAGAAACGTCCCCGGGGCTTCCAGCGCCCCCAGAGTCTCCAGGAAATCCAGCCCCACTGTCAGCAAAGGGATTCCTCATAGAGAGACAAACACAGGTGTGGATGCCTGACCTGCGCCTTGACGGGGCTGCCATCCTGTCACCGTGAGCAGGAACCCGTTGTCCGGGCACAGAGGAACCCCATCCTCTGTTCCTCCCCAGCTGCCCGCTCTTTGTCACTTGCCATGGCCTGAAGAAGACGGCAGGACACATCTTAGGGACCAGGCTGCCCGTGATGGCCAGCAGGACCCCCCACCCCGTGCCCTCTGAAGGCCAGCCTCTGGGCTCAGTAGAGGCCCCGAATCGCGAACTCCTGTCTCCGCTTCCCGGGTCAGAGGGGCAGCACCAACCTTCGCCCACCTGCAGCCCCCACTAGGAGAAAGCCCTTGAAGAGAAAATAAGGGGGACCCCCACACCCCGGGCCCCGGCCGCCCTTGAGTGAAAACGACCTAGTGCAGCTGGGCGCCTTGGTGGACGAGGCTGGAGCAGAGCGGGACCGAGCGGGCAGGGAGGTGCCAGCGGCAGCCAGGGATGCAATTAAGGAGCTAATAAAGGCTGAACAGGCGCAGCGGGTCTTTTAAAAGAGGCATCACAGAAAGTGGCTTCCACCCTCTCCTGAGGCCTGTTCTGCTGCTCAGCCGTGTAGAGAGCAGACAGCAAAGGAGAGAAGGATAGAGGCCGAGCGGGCAGCACAGGCAGGCAGGAGCACGCGCCCTTCTCCAGGCAGAGGAGCTGGCATGGGAAACTCGAGGAAATGTAGGCCAGGTGGTAGGCAGAGGGATCAGCAGGCCGAGGGAGGCTGGTGAACATGAGGGAGCTCCTAGGCAAGGACCAGCTCTCTCAGAAGAGCCAGAGTCATGCTGGGGCCCCAACGATGCTGTGTGACCTTGGGCACATTCCTCACCCTCTCTGAGCCTCGCTTTCCTGCTCGGTTCGGCGGGGATGGCATGGTGATTTTTGTCCTTCCTTGCCTCCTACGGAATTCCGGCAGGGAGGAAATAACCGGGTTGGAAATGCTCTGTAAATTAATAATGCTCAGTGCCGTTTTGATTGCTTTTCCTGCTTGAGACTCGGTCCCAGCTCTGGGGCCGCAGGAGGCAGGATGGGGAGGAAGGGAGGAGCACGTAGAAGCGGGAGAGCCGCGGTGGTCCCGGCCCCTCCCCATCCCCCACTCCGGTCCCCGCAGCCACCACCGGAGGACAAGATCAATGGCATCCTCCTGGGCTTCCGGATCCGGTACCGGGAGCTGCTCTACGAGGGCCTCAGGGGCTTCACGCTGCGCGGCATCAACAACCCCGGGGCCAAGTGGGCGGAGCTTACCTGTGAGTGACGTCCGCGGGAGTGAGGGGGGTGGGGCCGGCTCGCTGGCCTCCCTGCCCTGAAGCTCTCAGCTTCCTGAAACGCTCTAACCTGAAGCCCAGCCGCCCTCCCCCGTGTGCGCCTCTCGCCCTGTCCCATTCCATCCCTGAGAGAGTATTTCTTGAGCTCCTTCTGCATGTCCCCAGACACTGGGGGGGCACGCCAGTGAACAGGACAGACAGGGTCCCCGGCCTCTCCGAGTTTGCAGGCTGGAGGAGGAGCCAGGTGTTCTAGAAGTAAACCCTGAGATAGATGTCTAAGACTGTTGTCATGACAGCTGTGAAGGACATGTTCCAGGAGAGTCTAAACTGGGGTCAGAAAAGGCTTCCCTGGGGCATGGCTGTGCCACTGACACTGATGGATGATTCCAAGTCTATCAGTCCAGAGGGAAGGGGAGAGCCCAGCATGTGCAAAGGGCCTGAGGTGGGAAGGAAGACCAGAAGCTGAGCCCGGTCACATCCCAGAGCCTGCCATCTGGCCCCCTCTGGTTCCTCGGGGAGGTCCCTGTTCTGCCCTGGGGACCTCGGCATGGAGCCTGCGTCTGCAGCAGAAAGGAAAGAGCCAGGAGCAGGTGGGCATCCCAGGGATAGTCACAAGTGAGGAATGATGTGGTTACACTTTGGGGTCTGGAGGGTTGCCTTGGTGGCTTCCGGTTATGGCTGGCGATGGAGTCCAGAGGCGGTGACATAGGTGAGAGTGGGAGGTTGGAGTCAAGATAACAGGCCTGGGATGGGATGGAATGGAGGGCCAGTGTGGGAGCTGACGTGCTGCGGGCTCCACGACTGACTCATGGAGGGGACAGGGAGGGAGGCATCCAGAGGATTTGGGTCCCCAGGTGGGTGGTGGGACCGCTCCCCCCACCAGAGACTGGCGGGAGAGGAGGAGCAATTTAAGATCCTCCCCGTCTTGGTTTCTCCTCCCATAGTTGTCTTAAACCTTTTGTGTCTTGTCTTCTAGCGCATGTTAGCAGGCGACAAAGTGATTGAAGGCGTAGCAAACGAATATTAATAGAAAACTCGGAAGTGGCTGATCCGACAGCTTGCGTTATTTTTATTTCTTCCTTTTTGCAGACATGTGCTTCTGGTTGTGATCTTACATTGCCTGAGTATAGTAGAGTCGTATTTCCTGGTAGTAAAGTGGGTTCTGGTTCACAGGAGGACGTTAACAACACCACTATTTCACGGTGGTTCTCAGGAGCTCCTCCTTAGGCAAGGGAGCCAGTGGGACTGGAGGGTCCCGCAGAGCTGCCCCCAGGGATGCTGAGCTCCGAGGGGTCCCGTGACCTCAGACCAGTGCACACCGGGGCGGGGGCAGCACTGTCCTGGGAGCTGCCTCCTCCGCCCGCCCCACTCCTGTCCTAGCCCCTAACTCACCATCAGGATCTGGAAACTCCTTCCCTCTGCATGTGTGTTGCCAGGCCCCCTCTCTCCCGTCCCACCCGCCTCGTTGGGGTCTCTGTGGAGCGGGGGTGTGTGTACTAACCTCCTCTGTCTGCTGTCTCCTCTGGCCCCCTCCGCCGCCCCACCCCGTAGCCATGTACTCCATGCGGAACCTGAGCCGGCCCAGCCTCACGCACTACGAGCTAGACAGTAAGTCTCCTTGCATGGCGGCCCCGAATCGGGCCCACGCCTTCCCAGGGATGGGGAGTGGGGCCTCTGAGGACGCCTGGCCACCGGCCGAGTGGTGTGCCCACCTCAGGCTGCTTGAAGAACAGGGCCACTCAGCACACTTGACTTTCCCAAAACACACAAAAATGTAGGGGGTCACCGAGGAAGGTCTCCTCCGGCCCATCATCCAGCAGGTGTGGGATAGAAAAGAAAACGGCTATGATCTCATGCTCTGGGTGTCAGGGGGACGACGACAGGTGTCCATGGGGGGAGCTGCTGGTCCCACTCTCGTCCCCATCGTGGCTGCCCCGTCTTGGCCCATCAAAGGCACTTTTCAACACAGCTCGGTCTTCCAGGCTGAGCCTGACCTCTGGAGTGAGCAGAGCCCCATCTTCCCTCTGGGGACTGGGAAATGTTCCCACTGGATGCCCACCCCAAGCCCTTGCCCTGTGTCTAAAGTCCCAGCCACGCTTCTCCAGGCCCAGAGCCTTGATAAGGGCACCTCCTGCTTAGGAAGCAGCTCGAGTTTGAGACTGGATTGTCCTTCCTCCTCAGCCAATGGCCCACACAGGCTGCGTGGCCAGTTAAACTCGGGTGACTCCCCCACGCACGTTCCAGGTGAAGGGTGGAACTTCCACCTGGGAGGGGAAGGTGGGGAAGGGAGGTGGGGAGAATCTTTCAGCCATCCCCCACCCCACCCCGCGAGGAGGGACAGCGTCCCCAGCCCAGAGTGTCGGAGCCCTTCTCCTGTAGCTGCTCTCTCCCAGCTTCTGTCCAGCCATCTCCACGCAGGCACCCCAGACTTGGCAGGGTTTCTCAGCCCCGATTCACATCCAGTTTGCTCCTTCCCTTCAGGGCTGAGCCCTGTGTAAAGAGCTGATTGATGGGGCCTGGGGGTGCAGCTGGGAGTTTCAAGCATCTGCCACCGTGTGGGGAAGGAGTGACCTATGACCCAGAGTGCTCGGGCCAATTGCAGTTCACACTGGTTGTCCCAGCATAAATATTAGTAGGGTCACTTTCAGTCTCTAAGTGACCGATATGGTCACTCTTGGCCAGGAAGCCAGCCTGAGTGATCCTGTGTCCAGAGTCCCAGGGAGGAGCACATGCCCCCGCCCCCTACCTCTTACCTCTTCTTTCCTGAATCTTCAGGGGGGGAGTAGAATCGCAGGGGTGTGTCATCGCTCCCCCACAGCCTCCACCCTCCATACTGGCTCTGTCCCTGCAGGGACCTGACATCTGCGTGTTTCTCCCTCCCCCACTCTCGCCCCGCAGACCTGAACAAGCACCGGAGATACGAGATACGGATGAGCGTATACAACGCCGTGGGTGAGGGGCCCTTGAGCCCCCCGCAGGAGGTCTTTGTCGGGGAGGCAGGTGAGCACCACCTGCCCTTCCAGCCCCAGCACGCCTTTCCCACTCCAAGAAGCCCAGCTAGAGGAGATACGGGACTGGGGGTCCCAGCCCTCCCCAGCCCACCTCCTCCTCCCTCAAGTCCACTCACACCTCACGCTGACGACCCCTCACACCCTCCAGTGCCCACAGCAGCACCCCGCAATGTGGCCGTGCACGGTGCCACAGCCACCCAGCTGGATGTGACGTGGGAGCCACCCCCGCTGGAGAGCCAGAATGGAGACATCCAGGGCTACAAGGTACGGGCACTCCAGCAGAAGAGAGGGTCCTGAGGGGCGAAGGTCTGGGCTGGGGGTTGGGAGTGACCCGTGGGTGGTAGATGGGTGAGGTCCCCTGCTCTGCACCTGCTCCCTTGGCTGTTTGCACCCAGTGCACAGAAATGTTGTGCAGCTGGAGCAAAGCTACACCTGTCCTCGGCAGCATCCCAGGGGCAGGTTGAGCTCAGAGGCAGGAAACTCATTTGGCCAGCCCTAATTACAATACTGATGCTGATTGGAGGGCCAATTAGCAAAGGACCAGTGGCTGCGACTTGGAAATCTCTGTTTACAATTATTTCTAGATTTTAGATGATGTCATGTGTTAGGACAGGATTCCACGTATCTCTAAAATTTGCACAGCCCTTTAGAACTCCTGAGTCTCTTGAAAGCCCTGTAAAGCTGGTGACTATCGTATAGATGAGGAAACCGAGACCCAGGTTAAGTCCAGCAAGGTCACCAACAAAAGCATGTAGCAAAGAGTCAGACTCCAGGTCTGCCGGTCCTCACCCTGCGATGAGTGGAGAGGATGCACTGAGCACAGAACCACGAGGGGAGGCGGTGGAAGTAATGATAATAGTGATGTGTCTCGTCGGCTGGAGCCGTTGGGATGCACAGCCCCTGGCCGTGTTCAAGGCTGCCTCCTGTGCCAGGGTCCAGCGCCGCTCTGATTCCTGGGGGTTGTTTGTGATTCCAGGGAGCAGCCCAGGGCAGTGGCGGGTGGGGAATGTGACAACCACAAGGGGCCTCCTGGTTGACCTGGCTCAGCCCCTCCCTGCACAGGGAGAAACCGAGTCTCAGCACAGGTGAGGGGCTTGCCTGAGTCACAGGGCTCGTCGGTACGGGCGGCCTGGGTTCAAGGCAGAATCCAGAATAGGAGTCTCTTTCCCTCTGGGTGAGGGAGGCGGGAGAGAGGAGGAAAGGCGTCTTGCCAAGGAAGCTCTAAAGATGGATGACGCCCCTCGAGTCCTCGCCCAGGAGCGCCAGCTGGGAAACTAAATATTGCACCACTAGCATATGCCTCCCCTGGAAGGAAGGAGCCGGAGCGGAGCCTGCAACAGTTTGGCAGCCACTAGACTGTCGAGGTGTGGAAGTCTCCAGTTAACGTACAGACCAGGAAATCTGTGGTGCACTGACACCGGGTATCACACAGCAGATGTGGGCGTGCTCTGAGAAACATCGCAACTGTGGACATTAGCTGGGGAAACGGAATTGCCGCCTCCCAGACGTGAATTAACTTCCACATTAGTTAACATTGACATTAACAATGTTTAACATCACCAGCCGGGGAGCGCAGGTTGAGCCGTGAGCACGGGCAGGCACACACGCAGCGACAGTCTTTCAATGACGTGTCTTTGTTGAGCAGTTATTTTGTGCCAGCGGCGTTCTCTGTGCTGGGAATAAAGTAGTGAGCGGAGAGACAACATGAGCTTAAATTGTAGGGAAGGAAAACCAGTGATGCACAAAATACAGAGCACCTCCAGACGGTGGAAAATGAAGTGGGTTAACGGGCGGGGAAGAGAGACTCAGGGGGAGGTTTGAAACTTTAATAGGGTCATTAGGAAAGGACTTGATGAGAAGGTGACGCGTGAGCAAAAGTGAAAGAGAACAGGATGTGAATCACATGGATCAGGGAGAAGAATGTTCTAGAAAGAGGGGAAAGAGGGGCAAAGGTCCTGGGGTTGGTGGGTGCTTGGCATGTACGAAGACCAGCAAACAGCTCCGTGTGTCCCAGAGTGGGTGGGGGCAGGAAGATGGGAGATGGGTCCAAGCAGCGACTGGGCCCACGTCACCTAGAGCCCTCAAGGGCTTGGCTGTTAATCTGAATGAGATGGCAGCCATGGAGGGTTGGGGCAGAGGAGGGACAAGGGTGACTTGGGTTTTGGGAGAGTTGTGCTGAATGCTGTGCTGAGAGTAATCTGAAATGGGGAAAGCACAAAACCACAAAAAGGAGACTGAGTAATCCAGGTGAGACACGGTGGTGGCCTGGACCAGGGGCGGCAGTGGCGAGAAGCCTTTGCTCTCTTGGTTCCATTTGAACGGTAGAGCTGGGAGAATTTGCTAATGAGTTAAATGTGGGGTGTGACAGAAGGAGAAGTGACAAGGATTTCTGAACAATTGGATGATGGAGCTTCCGGTTAAGAACAGGAAAAGGCAAGAGATGGTGGACGGAGCAGGCTTGTGGGGAGAGCTGGAGTCAGTTCAAGGCTTCTGCTGGATGTCCAAGGGGAGACACCGAACGGAGCTGGACATCCATGTGCGGAGCTCAAGAGAGAGGGTCTAAGCTGGTGATGTGAACTGTGGAGTCCTCAGCGTGTAGATGGCACTGAAAACCGGGAGATTAGACGTGTGTAGACAGAGAACAGAAGAAGTCTGAAAACTGAGCCCTGGAACCAAAAAAAGTGAGTGAAGTCTCAGACCCCACATGAAGAATGTGCTTCCAGAAGGAGGGAGAATCACACGTGCCAACTATTACTGAGAACTCAAACAAAATGAAATCTAGGAAGCGATTATTCAGGGGCTTGGCAGACTGCAACCCATGGGCCAAATCTGGCCCTCCACTTGTTTTTGTGAATAAAGTTTTATTGGAACACAGCCACACTCATTTGTTTACGACTTGCCTGTGGCTACTTTTGAGTTACAGTGGCAGAGCGGAATAGTTGCAGCAGGGATGGTGAGCTCTGCAAAGCCTGAAATATGTATTACCTGGTCCTTTCAGAAAGAGTTTGCCGAGCCCCAGATTATTGCATTAACCAGGTTGAGTTCACCAGTGACTCTGACAAGAGTTGGGGGCAGGAGATGCCTGCTTGTGGTGGGTTCAAGAGAGAATGAGGGGAGGCAGCAAGTACTGACATCCCTTTTGAGGAGTTTTACTTTAAAGGGAAGTAGCAAAATGGGATAGAAGCTAGAAAAAGACAGTCAACAGAGGGGGTGTCCAGACGGGAGAAATAACATCTCGTGGGTGTGCCGACAGAAATGATCCTGGAAGGAGGAAACATTTGGTGATTCAGGGAAGAGAGGAAGCTGTGCTGGGGTGATGTCCTGGGGGAGGTGAGAGGGGCCAGGATTTAGTGCACGAATATGGAGTCACCTCAGAAGGGAGCCGGCAGCTCCGCCATGGTGGCAGGAGGGAGGGGCAGGGGGCAGTGCAGAGGGCAAAGGGAGGTGGTGGACATCTGGTTGCTTGTTTCCCAATGAAGGGTCCTGGGCTGGAGTGAGGATGGGTAGGGAGGGGAGACGGGGGAGGAATAGATGAAACCACACAGTGTGTGGACCAGGGCAGGGCAGCGCCGGGGCTGGCCCACTCAAGGCTGTGCTCATGAACTGGAAGTGTGGCTTTCCTCCAGCAACAGTCAGCTGTGTGGCTTGTGGACGTAATTTAACTGCGGCTGAAGTTCAGTTTGTTGTGTACGACAAAGCCAGAAAGAGCAGGGAATTGGTAGATGGAAGGTGGCGACATGATGATTCACTCCTACGCCTACTCTGTATAAGGCATTTGTTCATCAGCAAATGCTTATTGAGCACCAGTGATGTGCCAGGCCTGGCTCCAGTGCATGAGACACAGGGAGCCAAACCCACCACGATGTGGGCCCCTGTGGGGCGTGTGCTCCAGCACACACCGGATCCCCATCGGCCTGACTGCAGCTCGGCCGTGTGCCCCTTGGGGGCCAGGTCAGGGTTCGGCCCCTTGTGCCATTTGCACAAATGTCAGTTCACCATCATCTATCAAAGGCCTGCGGAATTCGGTGCACACGCGTGAGACCCACCTGCTGAGGGGGCCCCGTCTATGTACATATAGTGGCCCTGGGTCCTGAACCCCCCGCCCAAGAACAGGATCCAGCCATTGCCCATCTCTCCTTCATCATTGCTCTTCTCTCTCCCCGGGCAGGGCATAAAGCATCCTGAAATACGTTTCATCTTCTGAATGCTTTTCCTGACCTCACGTTTCCTCCCAGCGGTCAGCCGTTTCTCTGGTGGGTCCCTTTACAGCAGAAATCCTCCAAAGAATCTTCTGTAGCCGCCCCCTCTTCCCAGTCTCTCTGGGACCCACTCCAAATAGGTCCCAGTCTCCCCATCCCCACCAAAGCTCCTCCGGTCCAGGCCATGTAATTCCCATGTTGTTCAGAGGGCGTCAGCCTCCTGGCTTAGCACCGGTGTGGACGGGCAGATCTCTCCCTCGTTTGAGGAATGCCTTCTTCTCTTGGCTTGCCCCACTGGCTGTTCCTCCTCTCTCCCTGCTGTTCCAGCTCCTCTCCCCAACCCCTGAACCCCGGAGCCCCAGGACTCACTCCGTGGGGCTCTTCTCTAGCTCATTAGTTCTCTTTGGGCGCACTCCCCAAGCACCATCTATGTGCTGATAACAACCAGAGTTTAGCATTCACCTTGACCGTTCCCCTGCACCCCAAGTTCAGCAGGAACTTTGTCCGCTGTTGTATCCCCGTGGCTGTGAGTGGGCGAAGGAGTGAGGGAGTGAAGGCTTGATGAGTGACTGCTTCAACACTCGCTCATCTACCCATATCTGAAGACTCTGTAACAAAGGGGCGGGGGCAGGGTGGAGAACAGCAAGGATTTCCTGGTAACGAGGGCTCCTGACCGCCGGTCATGCACACCGGGTGAGGACACTTTTATTAGCTCTTCTGGGCTTTTATGAGCTTCCTCCAGGCAGACTGAGAAAGGCGACGTCAAGAGCGTGCGGAAGCCTCCACGGCCAGCAGGGGGTGCCAGATGCTCTCTAATCGTCCGCGAGGCGCGGGCTTGCTGCTTCCACGAGCTCAGTGTCTGGAGCTTAGTGTCGGGAGAGTTCCAACACCAGTGGAGACTCCGGCTTCCCTGACTCCCAGCGTGAACCCTTGCTGAACCCCAGTGAAGTCGCTGGAAGCACTGGGGAGCCCCCGCGTGCTCCCGGACTCAAACCTGCTGCTGCCACCCGGGGTCTCGGTTCCCCACTCCTCGCGACCTCCCCTCCTCTCCTGGGTCCTGGGAAGCGGGTGTCCTTAACCCCACCGTATGGACAACAAAACTGTGGCTCAGGGAAGCCACCGGCCAAGTAACACGGCTAGTAAATGGCCCTGGGGTTCAGCCCAGGCCGGCCTTCTGTCACAGCCCCGGCCTCCTCCACCACGGGCTTCCCAAACTGTCGTGTGCGGCAACCCACCGGGAGCCTTGTCGACCTTCACTGCTGATGCAGCAGGTCCAGGCTGGGCCTGACACCCTGCACCCCTAACCGGCTCCCAGGCGACGCTGATGGCCTGGGCCCTGCACCTGCTCTTAGCCAAGGTGGACTCTACATTGCGTTCATCTCCGAATCTCAGGCTCCTACAGAACAGGATTAGTTTATGCCTCCGGTAACTATATTCTGAGGCTGACGGGCCTCCGAATTAAGAATTAAGTGATATGCCTAATCCTGCTGGCGCTGCAGGTGCACGGTGTTAGTGCCCTTGTGAGGTTTTACGGTCCAGCAGAGACTGGAGTATTAGCTATGAAAAGGAAGTTTCCGGAAGGGTTTCTAAAACAGCTCTTAGCCACTTCTATACTCCATCCCGGGCAGCTCAGGCCTCCCATCCGGGCGTGTGGATGGTGTGAATGAAGGTGTCTCTGAGAGCCTAGGGTGTGCAGGGCTGGAGGGGAGCCGGCCGGCTGTCCCCCTCACTCCCATGATCGCCTGTGTCCACAGATTTACTTCTGGGAAGCCCAGCGGCAGAACGTCACCGAGCGGGTAAAGACGCTGTTCCTGGCCGAGAGCGGGGTGAAACTCAAGAACCTGACCGGCTACACAGCCTACATGGTCAGCGTGGCAGCCTTCAATGCGGCAGGGGACGGGCCCCGGAGCACCCCCACCCGGGCCCAGACCCAACAAGCAGGTGGGGGGAGCGGCTGGAGGGGTGGGGGGCAGGTGGGCAGGGGGCGAGCGGAGGAGGTCCTGCCGGGGCTCTGCTCCTCGGGCAGTGGAAGCAGCTGCCTTATCCCAGTGCGGAGAGATTGGGGCTGGGTACCCAGGCCCCAGGAGATGCCCTCCAGAGTGGGAGAGCACAGCCCACAAAGGGGCCTGCGTGTGAGTGCTCAGAAGAGAGCAGCTGTCCACATAAAGCCTTGGAGAGAGCCCCCAGCTCTCGCCCATCCTCCCCCCATCTTGCCCCTGGCAGCCCACCTTGCCGATGGCCAGTCCACCCCCTGCCAGCCCACTTCTGCTCCCTGCCTTGCTCCCACCTGACTTTCTTATGTCTCCCTGACTTTGTTCATTCCACAAGTGTTTATGGAGCCTCTCCTATGGGCCCATGCTGTGCTGGCTGCTGGGAACACAGCAGGGAGGGAGACTGACAAGGCCCCCACCCCAGGGAGGGAGACAGACCGTAAACCAGTATCTAGATGAATGACTCTCAGATGGCGGTGAGGGGGGAACGATCTAAGGACGGAGGCAGGGGCTAGGTCTGCCTGAGGGGCTGACATCTGAGCTGAGATCTGAGTGAGAAGAAGAGGCCAGTGGTGGGAGGGGCTGGAGGAGGGGTGTTCCGGGCGGAGGGAACAGCAGGTGCAAAGGCCTGGAGGCTGGAGGGGATTAGAGGAACAGAAAGGAAGCCAGGTGGCTCACAAGAAGATGGGTGAGAGGTCCGAGGGTGTCTGGGGGCCTTGGAAGGAACTTTGGGGTTGATTCTGCGTGCGTTGGGAAGCCGCTGGTGGGTTTAAGCAGTTGGACAGCAGGATCTGGTTTATCTTGGAAAGATTCCTCTGGCTACTGTACAGAAGACGGACTGGTGGAGGGGAGAGGATGGAGGCAGGGAAACCAGTTAGGAGGCTGGATGGCAGGGCAGGGCAGAGGGAGAGGGTGATGGTAAGAATTCTGCTGCCCACTTGTGCAGAGTCAGCCCGCTCGATAATGCCCAAAGCTGCTTCTCAGGCAGTATTACACTTAATCCTTCTGGAAGCCCTGGGGATGAGCAGGGGAGGCCTTATTCCCACTTTGTGATGAGCAAGAGTGGCCTGGGAACCGAGGCTTCTTGCCCAGGGTCCCGCAGCTGGTCAGTGGAGGAGCAGAGGCTGGAGCCCAGGATATCTGAGCTCGTCCTGGGCTGTCATCACTGCACCAGTCCCCTCCTTTGCTGCCATCAAGTTCTCTCCTGGTGGACTCGAATACAGCCTTTGGTCCTGGCCTCCCCTGAGCATCTTTTCCAACCCGCTGCTTCCCATTCTGTCAATTACCTTTTCTTTTAAGGGGAGAGCAAGACCCGTGCAGTCAGTTCCTAAGTGTCATCCTCTTTGGGGGCAAGCTCTGGCTCCAGGGAAACCCTTTCCTCCCACTGGCTCCCAAGGGTCTGGTCTGTCTGCCTATCCCAGCCACTCTCTATCAATGTCATCGGCCAAATGTGAGCCCCTGGGAGCCTGCAAGCTTCCGTCAGCAGGACAAAGTGTTCTGTCCCACGTCCCTCTAGCTGAGGGGAGGCAGGAAAGGCCCCCGAAGCTCGCCTCCCTCCTTCAAAGACGGCTCCCTGACTCTGCCTCCTGGAGCTGGAGCGGAAACAGGGTCCAGATTAGCTGTGGCTCCGTGGGGGGCGGCACCGGACAATAATAGCCTGGTCATCCTGCCCGGAGCCAGTCGGGATGCTGCCAAGTTGATGCTTCCTTCCCTTCCTCTCTGTCCTCCCCCTCAAACCCCCTCGCCCGCCCCTGAGTTTTCGGGGTCGCTCCAGGGTTCTCAGGCCAAGAAAGCATCTTTTCCGGAGGGTTTGACTGTCCTTGGCTCTGGCTGCTCCTAACAGCCTGGTCCCTCTGCAGCAAGCCCCAGGGCCTCGGGGACAAGAGAAAGGCCACGTCCACTGCCGTTCTGGCATCTGCTTGTTCAGTGGCCACCTGATGTTCTGAGGTGCAGACACCCCCGCCTCCTCCACCAGGAGAGCCAAAAGACAAGCCTCACAAAGCCAGGACCTCGCCTGGCCCCGCACTGACCCCAGGGATGCAACACAGCATGTCCCGCACTCTTAGCCAGGGCTCAGAGCCACCTAGCAGGAAGAAGCCTGTGTTCTCCAACTTTAGGGAAAAGAAAGTCCCCTTTCCGCCCAATTCTTGGACTCTGATATTGGAAAGTGAGTGCTCACATCAGTGGGGGCTGGGGGGTCCAGTGGCCTCCAGTGACTGCTCCTGCTCTCTCTTGCACGGGGTCCTGCTCTCCTGTTCTTCCCAGGCCCAGACCCGAACACCCCTGCTGGTTCCTCGGAGCCGAACCCGGGGTTTTGAACAACTCCAGAAGGAGAAACGACAACCCTGTATTGTCTCCCCACAGCCCCCAGTGCCCCCAGCTCGGTCAAGTTCAGCGAGCTGACCACAACCTCAGTGAACGTGTCCTGGGAGGCCCCACGGTTCCCCAACGGCGTCCTGGAGGGCTACCGGCTGGTGTACGAGCCGTGCACCCCAGTGGACGGTGAGTGGACCCTCCCGGCACGGCTGCAAGGGCTTTTGCTCATCCAGGCTCCCCTCTACCATCGCTACTCAGAGGCGAGGCAGTGAGCATCTCCCCAGCATATAGACAGGGAAACTGAGGCCCGGACAGGGGAAGGGACTTTTCCAAGGTGGAACAATGGCAGGTTAGGGTCAAAACAGAAACAGCAACGTAGGTCTCCTAACTCCCAGGAGAGAATTGCTGAATTTATTCTTCCCCGTCCGTCAGTGGAGGTGGAGAGGGGCAGAAGGGAAACCTGAGCAAGTTATAGCGCCCCAAGGTGGACGGGTCTCTGCCGAGCCCATGAAGACGGGGGGCCTCTGATGGTCCCCTCCTAGGCGAGCCCCCCAACCTTAGGGTCTCAGCCTTCCTCTGGGATCAGCCTTCTTTGCCTTTTGTGGGATCAGAAACTCCTTTGAGAATCAGACAAAAGCCTTGGAGCCTCTCCCCAGAAAGATGCACAAGTCCAGGGGGTCCCTGCACCCCAGTTGCCCTCTGTGAGCCTCAGATCACGAACCTGCTCTGCGAGGTCTCCCTCTCACGCCGAGCCCTCCCAGCAGCCCCACTCCACCCCTGGCTGGGACCCTGCCCCACTTCCGGGCTCCCCCAGGGGGCTGCCCATATCCCCATGGCTGACGGGGGTTGAGCCCAGAAATCGCTGTTACTTAGAGAGGCAGGAAGGAGACCGGGCTCCTGGTTGCCTGAGTCCAGTTCTAGAGCCCAGCAAGGCCTTGGGGCAGTGGCTGACCTAGTAGGTGGCACCCTAGTGGCAAGAGGTGACCGCCTCCTGGGTCACACCCCCTCCCTCCCACAAGGGAGCCTGGCCAGAACAAGGGGCGGAGCCCTGGGAACGCCACGGTGGCCAGCAGTTCTGGGTCAGCAGAGGGAACAACGGCCCTCAGTCTTCCCCGCCACCACCTGCGTGCCAGCAGCTCGCTCTTTCTGCAAAGCAGCCCTGTGTGCTAGAGCACCGAGGGCGGCCGGGCCCCAAGAGGAAAGCTAGTCAGGTACAGGGCCCAGGAAAGGGCCATCTCTCCTGGGGACAGGAAGGAAAGGACAAAGGTTACAGGGATGAAACGCAGGGGGAGGGCACAGGCACTCATCAAAGTGGCCTCCGCCTGGCCTGCCAGTGAGCTCCCATAACTGGAGAACTGAGGGCTCTCTGCCTTCTGGTTCCTGAATCCAGCAGGGTCTGGACCACAGGGCAGACTCCATGCCCTTACGTATTCCTGTCCACCCTGTGGTACCCGATACAGCACCATCAACTCTGGGTGCGGCTAGACGGCGCCCAGCCTGGCCAGCACAGCGCCCCCCGCTTCGTGCCTCAGCCCTGGGTTCAGGTCAGCAGCAAAGCAACTCCCCTTTCCTGTAGGGAAACCACGGCGCAGGCGATGAGGGGTTTGCTCAGAAATGTCGAGAAGCGGGTGCCCCAGAGCAGCTGTTCCAGGTCCTGGGCTTATCCCCACATCACCCCACAGTCACTTCGTTCCTTCAGGCGGTGCCTCGTGAGCACCCGTTGTTCTCTTGTTCAGGACTTCATTCATTCAATAGATAGATCGGCACCTACCATGCGCCGGGGGCGCTGCTATTTTATTTAACCTCATAACGTCCTGTCTGAGATGCTGTTGATACCCTCATGCAGCAGGAGAACCAACTGAATCCAGGACAGGGGACACACCCAAAGACCCCCGGGCCAGGGCTGGGGTCTGAGCCCAGCCCAGGGGCTGCAACGCCGTCTCCCAGTGGTGACCAGCGAGCTCGGCGGACATGGAGCTGAAACCCAGTGCCGGCCCTCGGGGAGGCTGGCGGGCCGGAGGACTTTGACTTGTGAAACACAGAGGGCAAACCCACCTCCTGGAGACCATCCCAGCCTCCCTCTAGCTTTCATGATTTGGGGTGCAGGTGATGGAGGGGCGTTGGGAGGCCCCGGCTCTCCCTGGCACTGGAGGAAGGAGGGAAGCCCCGCGAGCTGAGGTTGTGCTCGGCTGTAGGGGCTGCCTGCAAGCGCGTCCCCCCGACTCTGGACCGCGCTGTTTTTACAGAAGCGTTTCCTGAAAGACGATCCTTAGATTTCAAGTTCTGTGAGATGTGACGTGGGGGAGCAAAAACAGGGGTATATTTGGGGTACACTGGTCAAGTTAAACAGGATAGTGAGTTGTTTCCTTCCAGATGCTAAAGGATCCTGTGGTTATTCGATAGACAGACAGACAGGATGCAACTTTTCTCAAACTTGTTTAACCAAGCAAGGAGCCCTTTTCCCTGAGTACCGCGGCAGGGCTGTGTGCAGAGAAACGGTCTGGGGAACACTGCTGGGTGGCAGAGGGTCCCAGCCTGATTTCAAGGGGGTGCGGCCCAGCCAGTGTCTGCGCTCCCCTCCCCATGCCCGCCTGCCCCGCAGTCCCCACATGCTGTGCTTTCTCCCCAGGAGTCAGTAAGATTGTGACAGTGGACGTGAAGGGGAACAGCCCTCTCTGGCTGAAGGTGAAGGACCTGGCGGAGGGCATGACCTACAGGTTCCGCATCAGAGCCAAGACCTTCACCTACGGGCCCGAGATCGAAGCCAACGTCACCACGGGCCCAGGAGAAGGTAGGGAGGCGATGGGGCGGACGCGGCAGCTGCTGCTCTCCCCACACAGCGTTGAGCCCCCCGAGCGGGAAGAGGGTGTCCAGAGCCAGGCGGGAGCCTGGAGACGCAGAGATGAGCAAGACGGGGCCTCTGGCGGAGCTCGTGGGCTGGTGGGGACTGTACAGCCACAGGGTGAGGGGGTGCGGGGGGGGGGGGCTGGGGGCAAGAAGAGGGGGAGATGAAGGGGGGGCATTTAAAGGAGGTGATTCAGGAAGGCTTCCTGGGGTGGGGCATTCTGGAGTATTCTAAAGTGGGGGGGTGTCCAGGTATGAGGGAAGGCCGGGTGGGGCTACAGACAGTCGCCCGTACCAGCAGAGTGTTTCTCAAGGTGCTGCTGTCAGAACCCCTGGGATTCTTGTGATAAGTGCAGATTCTTGGGCCCCAGGAAATCAGAATTGCTGAGCATCTGCCTGGGAATGTGCATTTGATCAAGAGCTGCGGGTGGCTCTTTGGTACCCGCTGTGAGAACCACTGCTCTGGGGGAAAGAAGGGCATTGAGGCATGGGAAGATGACTCTGGCCAGGCCAGAGGCAGGGGTACCTGCCAGGCTGCATCCTTCCTGGGCAGAGGTGACCGAGGCCAGCATGGTTAGGGGGCAGGAGGAGAAAGGAGCAAGACAGTTACAGGCCAGGCCATGTGCACTGGGCCTGAGGGAGGAGGGACGAAACCTGAGGAGCACTGATGCCCTGGACCAAAGTATAACAGCCAGAAGGAGGGGAAGGGAAGCGGAGGGGAGGGGAGCACTGGGCACCCCTCCAGGGAGGAAAGAGTGGCTCCATTTGGGTTTTGTGACATCTCTTGAGGTTGTCCTTGGGCTGGGGGACTTTTTCAGGGTGCCTGCAGTAGTTGAGGTTTAGTGCTCCAAAGACCCTGTCACCAATGCAGGATGTCCCCTCGTGAACACAAGAGCCACCTCCCAGGCCACTCGGCTCCCTCGCTCCCAGAGAAACGACACAACCCATCCCAAACTTGCCTTGAAATTCCTCCCCTCCTCCCCTCCTCCTCCCACTCCTCCCCCTCCTCCCCGCCCCATCAGCCAGGCGTGGACAAGGCCTGCTCTCACCAGGAGGGAGGTGAGCCGGGCCTGGGGCCTGCCTCTCCCTGCCCTCCCCTGTCCAGCCGGTTCTCCCTCCCTGCTGGTTCCGGCCAGCCACTCTTCACTTTCTCTCTCTGAGCACTTTCTCCTCCCTGCCTCTTGCTCTGTGTGGAGCTGTCTGGCTCCTGGGCTCCCATGGAACAGGCTGCAGGAGGAGGCTTGCCCGGGAGCGGCCGCTCTGCCCTGCACCTGCCCCCAGCCCCTCCCAGTGCCGCCTCTCACCTGAGCCGGCTTGCTGGGGAAACAAAAGCAGGAAGAGAGCTGGCAGGGACACGAAGGGCTGAGCAGCGGCCTGGGGACAGGAGAGGGCCATCTGGAGGACAGGCTGTTCTAACCTGAGGCTTGAAGTGTCCCAGGCCGGGGGTGGGAGAGGGGGTTGCAGGAAGTGCAGAGGAGGTGGAAGGCCCCTGAGAGAGAACCGAGCTGTACCCAGCAGGAGCGGGTGTGGAGGGCTCTGCAGGGGAGGACTTGCGCCAGGCGGCCTTTTCCCTCCAGGCCAGGCAACAGCTGGACGTGCTGGAAGCTTCTGGTCAAGGAGATGACAGTTCTTTCTCTCAGCCTTGAGTGCTGTCCTGTGCAGAAGGAGAACGCAGGGTCCTGAGAGCCCCACCCCATCCCTCACACCTTCCTCAGGCTGTGTCCCGCACCCCCTGATCCCTCAGCCACCCCTGCCCTATGCTGTAGGCAGGATGCTCCTTAGGGAAGGAGGGAGAGAGGAAGGAAGGAAACCAGGCCCTCCGAGCCCACAGCTTGGGACTGGACGTGGGCCGGGCACTGGGCTGCCGAGCTCTGACAATGAGTCTGTGGCCTCTTGTCCAGCCTGCCAGCCCTCCTGGGCCCTGAGGATCTTCAGTCTGATGCTGGACTCCCGGCTTCTTTCCCAGTATGCCTCCACAGGGCCACCCCACGCTCACTTGGCCAGCAGTCACTCATCCAACTCACTCACTGGCTTGTTCCCTCATCCTATAAGCACATAAGAAGCACGTACTGTGTACCGGGCTCTGGGGATGCAGGGTTCCGTGTATACTGGGGAACAGGCGTGTGGGTGACAGCATATGGGGTTGGGGCCCTGGGGACAGTGGGAGCCCTGAGGACAGGCACTGGCCTGCGCTGCAGGGCACCCTCAGTGAGAAGGGTCTGAGGACCATTGTAGGCAGGACTGGGTCACTCTTCTTCCTACAGAAGTAAACCCCTCTCTCCTGCCCCGGGCTAACAGGCCCATGCCCCGATGCACTTGCCGCGTCAGGAAAGCCTGCGGCTGGGCCCAGTCCATCCTCCCTCCTTTAGCAGTGAAGGCCCCAGGGCCTTCTGCAGTCCCAGCCTCCTCTCCGGCCTAGCCTTCTGGCCAATGCAGCTGGGCTGCGGGGACTTCAGGCAGGAGGTAGGGGGACAGAGCCATCACAGGCCAGGAGAGGAGATGTTGGGGGGCCCTTCAGCCCCTAAAAACCAACCCCTCTCTTGTTATGGGCCCTCTCTGCCATCATCACACCTCTACTGCTCCCTATGATGCAGCCCTTCAAGCCTTACATTTCAAAAGGCCCTTACAGTTGGGGAAACTGAGGCACCCGAGGGCTATGTGAATTGATCAAAGTCATCCATCTAACATGTTCTGGGCTGGAACCGGAAACCCAGGTCTCCTGACTCTGCTCCAGGGATCTTTCTGGCATCATGTACCTCTCCTCCTGCTCTGGAACTTGGAATGTGGGGGGACCCGGAAGAGAATGCCGTGGGTCTGGCAGTCCCAGCCTGAGACTCATTCCTCAGGCCTCGGCACGTGCAAGGTTTCTGGGGCTGGTTTTGTCACGTAGTCCTTCCTCCTCAGCACAGGGAAACAGGCCGGGGGTCCATTCCAGCTTCTGTGGGTGCCCTGCCCACTGTGTGCTGTTCGCAGGTGCCCCGGGACCGCCTGGAGTGCCCATCATCGTGCGGTACAGCTCCGCCATCGCTGTCCACTGGTCCAGCGGGGACCCCGGCAGAGGGCCCATCACCCGCTACGTCATAGAGGCCAGGCCTTCAGGTACCCCCTGCCCCCCACTGAGCCGTCTCTCCCTCTGGAGGGACAGTCCACATCTCCCTCCTTCCCAAGTGGATGGGGGCGCTTATGTCACCATACGGAGGCACTGCGCTCCTCCAGGTGAAGCTAGCGGTGACCCCAGGGTGAGTGGGAAATGGGGAGTGGCACCCTTAGTTAAGGAACATCCAAGAGGCCCCCGAGAATGGCACTTAGCACCAGGTGGGGACCAACTCGAGTTGAAGATAATTGAAGAAGCCAGAGGAGACAAGAGTTGGGCTCCCATTGGTTAATCACCCGCGGCCTCCTCGCAACCCCTCTGACCAATGCCTGTAAGGAGGCCAGCTGTCCCCTGGAGACTCTAGCTGCCACCTTAAGCCCCGTCTCTGCCATCGTGACTGTCTTGGCATTTCCTATAACTGTACCACCTCTCCTGTCAAGCCTGAAATCGAATCACAGGAACTTCCAAAGCCATCAAGAGATGAGCGGCTGATAAGTCGCTCCAGGGGGCTGCTCTCCGTGCTCCGGTTTCACAGTCACTGCGACACCTGCTCCTCCGGCTCCCCTTACCCCCAGGAGCCTTGGCCACCGCCAGCTCCCTCCATTGCTAGGTTCCCAAGTTAATCAGAGGTGCCAGAGTCGGCGAGGGCTGAGGCTTGTTCTTGGTATTCCAGGGATCCGTGATTAGGTGATTGATGTTGAGAAAGAAAAAGAAGGACTTTGTTGCTCCAGCACGGACAGCAAATCATAATCATAGTGGGCAGTACCAGGCATCCCAGTAGCTAATAATTCTAATGGGGAGCATTGAAACATGCCGGTGACAGACTGTTAATACCCCGGGTAGCTGAGCACTGATCATCGCAGTTGCAAATAGTTAATTCCAGTGGTTCCAGAAAGCTGCTACCGCTCCGTCACTGCCTGGATTGCAGGCTAATCATTGCAGTCACAAATAGCTAATACATCTAGCAGCTCAGATCCAATGTGTAGCCAGAAGGTGTACACAAGCTTGGCTCTCTCCCTGCTCCAGATGGTCCCTCCCCAGCCCTCCCGGGCCGGCTGCTGAGTTGGCCAGGAGACGGACCACCGCGGGCCTCTCCCAACCAGGGCTGTGCCTGTTTTTTCCACCCAAGTTGGCCGACCGGGGTGCCAGGCTGTGGAATGTTGGCTCCGGAGTCCAGCACTGTTGATTTTCCATCAGTTCCCTGGGAGGCCCAGCATGGGACCTGGTGTTCTGGGTTTAGGGGCCGTGACTTGGTCCACTGAGGTGGAGTCAAGGACTGAGAGTAAGGGGAAGGACCAAGCCAGGACCCCCTGGAGGACGGGACGCAGAGCAGTACCTGAGGGCTGGCAATGGACAGAAGGCAGTGAGGAGGGGGCCGAGGGCGAGGGGGCTGTCCGGCCTCCCAGGGCTGTGTGAGAGCAGCCCACCGTCAGGGTGGGCATCCCCCCGCCTCCGTGCCCCTGCCTGGACATCCTCCCATCTTCAGGATGAGATCGCTCCTGTTGGCTCCCCTGCATTGCTTATGCTTCATGCCACGCAGAATTAACTAAACACACCCACTTCAATGAACTGAGAGCAGCCAGGCACTGCAGACCAGCAAGGGATTTACTCAAGGTTACCGCCCATGGAACCTGCCCCACACGTCAACTACCCGGGCTGGAGGCCAGAGCCACAGTGTGACATTCCAGCAGCTTCTGGCCTGGCCCTGTCACCCTGGCCTCACCCTTTGTTTCTGCGTGGGGTGGAACGAGGCGGGTCAGACAGCAGCCAGGAGGCCCCAGCTTCTGGGAGGCAGCAGGGTCCCGGCTGAGCCCATCCAGCCGGCACTGAATCAGCTGCTGATGGCGCACGGCACCATCCTGAGCACCTGCGGGGAGGTCAGTGCTGGGAGGAGACAGACAGCTCAGGGCTGAGACGCCAGCTCTGCCCCGTAGGGGGGGTGCGGCCTTGGAAGAGGGTTCAGCAGTCTCGGGCCTTGGTTTCCTCGTCTGTAACATGGGCGCAATGGTTCCTCCCTCTCGCCGTTGCTATGGGTGTGAAAAGTAAAGCCCTTGGAACCACGATGGTTGACGAGGAATGAGTGGTGCCGTTGTGTCGTCATCATCATCATCATCATCGCTGTGACTGTCATTGAAGGCAAAGGAGAGCATCCAAAGTCACGGGAAGAAACTGGATTTGCGCCCCAATACTTAGATTTTGAGACCTGCAGCACTGAAATGGGGCACGATACGCTGTGAAAAGGCCAGGGAAGAGAGGCTCGCATGCATGTGTTCAACGGCACCAGAGGACGCCTGGCCGGGTGCTGGGCTGCAAACGAGTTAACCCAGCAAGAGAGAGACGTGAGACAAAAAGGTGCAAGGGGTGTGAGGCAGGCGCCCAAACCAGGTAAATCAGATGGAAGATGAGGCCAGGACTCAGGACCCCCAAGCCTTCTGTGAGGACAGCAGAACGCAGACGGGGCCCCCATGGCCGCCTTCGCATTGGAGGGATCTAGACAGGAAGGATGGGAGGCGGCTTCAGCAGGTCCCACCACACTCTCGGTCCAAAAGTCAGAAATGATGCTGGGGTTGTGGCGCCTCCACTAGAGTTCGTGACCTGGGTGGATCTCTAAAAAAAATATATAGGGGGCCAGCCAGGTGGCATAATGGTTAAGGTCGTGTACGCCACTTCAGCACCCTGGGGTTTGCGAGTTCAGGTCCTGGGTGCAGATGTATACACCGCTCATCAAGCCATGCTGTGGCAGCATCCCACATGGAAGAACTGGAATGACTTACAGCTAGGATATGCAAGTATGTACTGGGGCTTTGGGGAGAAAAAAAAAGAGGAAGATTGGCAACAGATGTTAGCTCAGGGCCAATCTTCCTCACCAAAAAAAGCATACCAAAAAAACCACAAGTGGTATGGAAAACAAGCAAAATCCACCAGCCCCAGGGAAGGGCCACGCTGGAGCCTGGGAGCAGCCTGTGGGCCGAAAGCAGCACTTAGTGGAAGGAGTTCAGAAACAGACCAAGAACGATGTGGCGGTGAGGGGGAGGCAGGAGGAACGGCAGGGGTGTGCTGGTGGGAATTCATCCACGGCAGCAACAGTCTGGAGGACCCACGGGCTGTGACCTTGCTGGGATGGAAGACCTGGGAGCTCAGCCAACTGAGGTCCTTCTAAGACTTCTGGACCCCTGGCCTACGTGAAAATGGGACCTGACCAGGGCCCAGGGTGGCTTGATGCTCCGGTTGCCAGATCAGCCCCTGCACTGGCAGAAGCAGGAAGACTCACCCTCTTTCCGAGGGCTGAGCCAGCCCCATTGGCCCTACACAGAGCATCCGGCCAGGGTCCCTTCCCAACCTCCCAGGCTCCCCATCAACATTGTGGACGCCACTGGGCCCTGGCGGGCACCTGCCTGTTCTCTTGCATAGACAGCACGCTCACCATTTCTTCTGAATCAAGTGAGAGGGAACTATGTCCCAGGGTGGGCAAGAGCCAGAGGACCACAGACAAAGCGGGCAGGCCAGAAAGGAAAGTCAGGAGCTCAAAGGACAGGGGTGGCTGGAACAGCATGGGCGGAGGACAGACAGGGACCCCTCCTAGCCTCTCTGGGCCCTCTCTCTCCTCAGGTCTCTGCTCCCGAGCGTGGAGGGAGCTGAGGAGGGGCCCCCTCAAATCCACACAACTTAGCCACACCTTCTCAGGTGGCCCCCGTCCCTCCTGCAGCAGCTATTAAAAAGCCCTCTTCCTTTCGTCTGGAGCCACTGCTGTAGACGTTTAGAATAGGAACAGAGATCGGGAAAATGGGGGCCTGGGTAAGTCCGGGATATGTTAAAATCTTAGCAGCCGCTTAAAATCGTGCCGACCAGCACTTTCTAATGCCACGGAAACCGATTTGCAGAGTTCATCTATGCCAGAGCGAAAATGGGCAGTGTCTTTCTCCAGGTGGTGGTATCGGGTTGATCATTACAGTATTTTCTGCATATTATACATTTTTTAACATTTTACAGGTGTTTTAATAAAAAGTATAAAAAGGGCGTCAAATACTCCAAAAAGACATCTTTCAAAAAAATATCTCCTGAGGACCTACTGGGTGCCCAGCCCTGGAGAGTAGGTGTTGACGGGACACTAGACAGCCCTGCTTTGGGGAGCAGCATTTAGGACGGGGTGGGGGGTCCCCCTCACGGGTGTCTCCTTGTCTGTGCTCCTGCAGACGAGGGGCTATGGGACATCCTCATCAAAGACATCCCCAAGGAGGTGACCTCGTACACGTTCAGCATGGACATCCTGAAGCCAGGCGTGAGCTATGACTTCCGGGTCATCGCCGTCAATGACTACGGCTTTGGCACCCCCAGCGGCCCCTCCCAGTCTGTGCCAGGTACTGGCCTGGGGGGTGAGGGATGAGAGGGGGCCCCCAGGAAGAGCCTGTGGCAGAGGTTGGGCAGTGGGGAGCGGGGCGAGGCAGCAGACAGCAGAATCACTGGGTGGGGACCAAAACGCAATGTGCTCTCAGTTCTCCGCCGCTGTGAGCCCCAGGCCAGGGGCTGAGTCAGCTTTCAACTCCGGAAGAAGCTGGGGGCCATGGGTCTTTTGGGTTCCTTTTCAAGGTCTCCAGAAGCCCTGGGCAGGGGGCCCAGTGGGCTCATGGACCAATCAGTGGGCCCAAGACAAGAGCCTCCGTGAGCTCATCACCCAGGAGATTCCAGGGCGCCAGGCCATAAACTGCACGTTTCCGTAGAAACCGCCCCCCAAAACAGACAGGGTCAGCAGCCTGTGGAGCAGGCCTCCTGGACCTGACTGAGCAGCACCCCAGGCCGGGGGGCCGACGGGTAGGATGGCCATCCTTCCCTTTCTTCTCTCCTCATCCTCCCACCCAGCATGTCTCAGGGCTCATACAGGACAAACATATCGAAACCCATGACCCCAAATCTAATCGCAAACCACTTTTCGTACTAAGCTCTCTTCCGTCAGGGCAGAAATATAACTCAGAATTTCTGCTCGCTGGGTGAGTTTCAGAAACCCAGCCGCCTCCCTCCTCCCACACGCTTTCACCCTTGCCCAGATTGATAGCACCGAATCGTGGGAAATAAACACTTCAAGACTGAAAGAGGTGGGGCCGGCCCCGTGGCCGAGTGGTTAAGTTCACGCACTCTGCTTCGGCGGCCCAGGGTTTCGCTGGTTCGGATCCTGGGCGCGGACATGGCACTGCTCATTAGGCCATGTTGAGGTGGCATCCCACATGCCACCACTAGAAGGACCACAACCAAGACACACAACTATGTACTGAGGGGATCTGGGGAGAAAAAGCAGAAAAAAAAAAGAAGATTGGCAACAGTTGTTAGCTCAGGTGCCAATCTTTAAAAAAAAGAAAAAAGACTGAAAGAGGAGGGCCAGCCCCTGGTCAGGTGGCAGCATGGATTGGTACAGCTGGGTGCAGAAAGCACAGTACAGGGGGTCTCTGAAAGAAGGGGAGCCCTACCTGGAGGAGGCATTTTAAAGACCTACTCATGTCCACCCACCCAACTCCCCCCACTTTCTGCTACCAGAAAAAGATTGGTCCCAACTGAACCTGGGGAGAAAGTCTCCCAGGCCTACCACAGGCCAGAGAAGCACCTTTCCAACATAAATCTGGATCCGCCTATAGAGGTAGCCCCTAGGCCATGGGCAGCAAGGGAAAATAGCAAGCATACCGCCACTCCTCCCTCCTGTGTCTTCAGCAGACATCACCAATCGATCCCAGCACTCTTTCCTATTGAGTTCGGAGGCAACCTCAGAACTCTTCTCAAAACAGCCCTCCAGGCAGCCCTTTACCTGTTGATCAGAGCTAGCACTTGAGATGAAACCGTTCCTACCAACCTGGTCTTAGGTGCTACCTCATTCAGAGGGCACAGCCTCGCCTACCCATAAACTGTGACAGCAGGTGGTGGGGTCCCAGCAGGAGCAGGAGGTGGGGAGGCAAGATGGGACTGAGCACCATGGACCTGACACCCCTGTTCATGTTCCAGCCCAGAAAACCAACCCATTCTACGAGGAGTGGTGGTTCTTGGTGGTCATTGCCCTCGTCGGCCTCATCTTCATCCTGCTTCTGGTGTTTGTGCTCATCATTCGAGGCCAGAGCAAGAAGTATGCCAAGAAGACAGACTCGGGTGAGCTGGCACCAAAGCCCTGCTGGCTGGATGGGACTTTCCTGGGTCTGCCTCCCTTTTGGCGAGGGTGGAGTTGGGGAGTCTCTCTTTCCTGGAAATGCACCTGGTCTGGTAGGTGGGGCAGCCTAGGGTTCCTGCACACCATCTCCATCTCCTATTTCGGCTTCAACTCTAACAAAAGAAAGAGGCCCAGCCAGGTGGGGGAGGGGAGGCCGCCTGGGCCGACGGGATGGGGTGAGTGACTGGGTGTCAATCCCCCCCAGGGAGCAGTGCCAAGTCGGGTGCCCTGGGCCACGGGGAGATGATGAGCTTGGATGAAAGCAGCTTTCCTGCCCTGGAACTCAACAACCGGCGGCTCTCCGTCAAGAACTCCTTTTGCCGAAAGAACGGTCTGTACACCAGGTAAGGAGCTCTCTGCGTGGGGGACCAGCAGATGGAGGTTTGGGGGCCAGCAGTGCCCGGGGTGTGGAGAACTCTCAGGAGGGCGGCAGAGCAGGAAGTGCCCCCTTGGCCTCACCCTGTCCTGGAAACAGCGTTCGAGCTCAGGGCCTGGGGTTGGTCCACAGGCAGCCACGGCAGAGCCCAGGACGCACGACCAGGGGCTGGAGGCTGCAGCCTGGGCGGCGGGCCCGCTAGGGAGAAAGTCACAAGGAAGTGGGTACAAAGGGTTTCTGTCAATGGCACCAGAATGCCAATAACTTGCACAATTTTGCAAACCAACCTACTGCTATTTGGAGCCCGCTGCTCCTGGTAACAGCCTGATGCTGTGATCATCACTTGCCCAAAGGGGAGGTGGGCCCAGTGAAGACAGGCTGGGCAGACACACGTGAGTGAGAGGCGCTGGGAGTTTCCCCCCTCCCCCCCACTTATTGCTTATGCCCTCCCTTCCCTCCTCACAGTTCTGGAAAGAAAGGGCCCTCCGAGTGTAGGCACCCTCTCCCCAGGTCCTTACTCACACCTGTTGTAGCTGCAGAACAGTTTTCTCCTGCCTGTCTCCCCACCCCCGAGTCAGCCCTCTCAGCGTTGTCCCCAAAGGGCAGCATCTGAGAGCAGCCAACCAGGAAAGGTCCAGGCTGGCTGTGCTCCCAGTTCCTTCTTTCTCCTTACTTCTCTCCAACCCCAGACCCTTCCTAGCCCCACTCCCTGTGGCCAGCCCGGCTGCCCACTTCCAAGGGCAGGGGCAGCTGCTGGGGCCCACCTGACCTTCACCTGATGTGACTTGGCAGTTTTATGCTCCCGGGAGTTCGAGAGACACTGGGGGCTGTGGCCCGGGAGCACGTTCTCCGGCCTCAGCCCTTTTAACATTCCCACCTCATCGGAGGTGCCCATAGGGGGTCGGCCTCTCCCAGGCGCAGCTCACAAAGCTTCTCTCTGTCTGGTCCCGGAGGGAAGCGGCGCTGTGTGTGTTCGTCAGGAGGACAGAGGGAGGGGGCACAGGCCGGGAGGCCGAGCTCTCATCTCCCGCCAAAGCCAGCTTTCCAAAGAAAGAGCCATTTGAGGCCGCCATGGCCGGCCCAGCATGGCCACCACAGCCCCGCCAGGCTGGCTCCGGGGCCCTGCCACATGGAACAAGGGGGCGTTTCACCCACAGCCTGGCCTCGTCTGCCTCTCACGCCCACAGTGTACACACACCGCGGCCCTGTGTGTCCTCTACACTGCTGTGTATACACAGAAATCCGTTTGACGCCAAACCTGCCCCAGGCTCTGGGTGACCCAGCCACGGCGACACCGTCAGCCTCCCCCTCTCCCTGCATGTCCCCAAGACAGCTTTAGCCTGGCTCCCCATTTTCGCCCTCCTCTTGGTGTCGTATATTTGCCTGTCTCGTCTATGTGAGGCTGCTGCTACTACTGTTATTGTTTTATTTTCAAGTAGTTTAAAGATGTGGCTCTGTTGATGGGAATAAAATCAGTGCAGATATAGGACAAGAGGCTGTAGGCGGGAGGGGGGTTGCTGTGACATCTTCCCAGGCCCCGGGATTGTTCTCAGAGCAGCATCTCTGTAGCAAACCACTGCTGGCCCCTGCACGGGACAGCTGGGGTCCAGAGCCCCAGTTCCAGAAACGCTTCCTGGGGCAGGCAGGGCAGGTCTCAGGGCTTCAGGACGTTGACAGTGCCCCCCTCACACCCTGTTGTGAGGAGATACAAACAGGGCAGAGCTGTGCAGGCTCCCAGCCACCTGCCCAGCTCCCCCGGAGTCTGCCCAGCCGCCAGTCTGTAGGCACCACAGCAGGCAGAGGGCCCGAGGCGCCGTCCTGGGCGTGTGTTATGATGACTCAGAGCCAGGCTCTCACTCGCCAGTGCACAGCTTTCCCCAGGGCTGAGTCGGTAAAGGTAGGGTATGACTTAGCCCGCGGAAACATTTCTGGTCTCGAGCAGGGCGCGAGGGAGAGAGGCGTTGGTCCTCCTTTTTCTCCCCACGCTTCGTGTTAATTCTGTAAAGCTCACTTTGTGAGTTTCGAGTTCGTCTCCAGGGCAGGTGTCCAGCCTCCCCTGAGATGCTGATTCAGGAGGTCTCAGTGGGGCTCAGAACTGCTTCACTGCCGAGTAATCCCAACCCCTGAGGTCGTGGAGCCACAAGGGGAGAAGCGAAGTGCTGCACCCCCCTCCCCCCCCCCAATTTCCCTGGAGCTGCTCAGGAGGTTGGTTTGGCACCTTTGGCACCCTGAGCCTTCCCCACCCCCAGGCGGGGCCTCCAGCCCAAGGCCTGGGCCTGTGGAGAACAGACGCGGGAAGGAGGAACGTAGGATGGAGGGTCTGAGAGCCTGTCCCCCTCCAGGCCTCGCGGGCGTCTCTCCGGCCAGGGGAGGCCGCTCTGAGGGAGGCCGTCTGTCAGCCTCACCCCACTCTCTCCAGGTCTCCTCCTCGGCCTAGCCCGGGCAGCCTCCACTACTCCGACGAGGACGTCACCAAGTACAACGACCTCATCCCAGCAGAGAGCAGCAGCCTGACGGAGAAGCCCTCCGAAATCTCCGACTCTCAGGTGAGGGCAGGAGGGCCGGGTGCCCTGGAGAGGGGAGTGGAGCAGCCCCCATCACATGGGCTTCCTTCCCTCCTTTCCTTTATGGGACCCTAGAGACCACGGGACCCCAGGAAACTGTCCAGAAATCATACATGGGCCAGCTGCCACCTCCCCAGCTCTGCTCAGGGTTTGCACCCAGGGGTCATGGGGTCCCCAGAACCTTGATCACATAAGATCCCCCGAGAGCCTGATCCTCTGGACTTGCAGGAGTCGCCCCACGTGCTCAATCGCTCAGTAACTATGGCCTGCAAAGGAGCGTGACGGCGAGGAAAAGGAGGGGGGCGCAGCAGCCCTGCTCTGCCAGAGCCCCAAGGACTGCTAAGCTTAGCTAGTCAGGGTCAGAATGAGCCCCAGAAACAGAGGGCCAGGTGCCCCGGAGCCCCGAGGATGGGAAGCAGTGTAGACCGTGGAGGTGTTAAGCTTTGGAGGTTTGGACCTGATCTGAATTATGGCTCTGCAGTCTATGGGCCGGGGCATCGTGGGTGTGGGAGATAACCTCTTTGAGCCTCAGTTTCCCCATCTGTAGAACAGGCAGGGACAATGATAGGCTCTCTCGTGGGGCACTGGGGAGGTCAGGCACAGAGAAGTTTAGCACAGGGCCTGGCACACAGCACCCCTTCAATAGATGTTGGTTCTCACGTAAAGAAGGGGACGGTGCCTCTGGGAGCTGCAGGGCTGTAGGGAGGCTGCCATCAGGTGGGCCACGTGGACGCTCCATCCCAGGCTATGGGGAGAGGGGCTGAGTGCATTCCAGCGAGGTGATCTTGCAGCCTCCCCCCAGCCTCTCAGCCTTGGCCAAGCCCGGTGGCTGCCAGGGAAGGAGCCACAAAAGGCCACGTGTCCCACACCCTGGACCTTTCTGCCCAGTTCTGGGTGAGGACGAGGAGGAGGAGGCACCAGCAGGGAGCAGGGCTGTCAGCCGAGTAGGAGGCGCCAGCACGCTGGGCTCCGGTTGCGGGCCCGGTGGACGAGGGCCTCTCGCCCGCTGCTGTTTTGTTCGGCTCCAGGGTTACTGATGGGCTTGGCAGAGCCGAGAAGGCTGGAGCTAACACCCCAGCACAGAGCTGGCAGAGACAGAGACCCCAACTTAGCCTGGCTTACACAGGGACGCACGTGATTCAGGTTATGGCATCTTGTTGTAAGTATTTAACTGTTTGCAGCCACATACATACTGGGGACTTACAAGGCCATGCTTCCCTGAAGCATGGTTTTTCTTTCTTTCTCCCCAAAGATGGTGATGAGCAGTTAGAGTTTAGGCATTTGAGGTAAAACTCGTAAAGATAACAGGACTCCCTCTGCCCGTGGGGCTGGAATAAAGGGCTCGTTAAGCCATACTTCCATCTTCGGAGAGCAAAGGTGGCAGCCAGCGGAAGGGACTCCCTGCGTTCCTCTGGTCAGCCTCCCTTGACCTTGTGCAGAGGGCATTACTGATCCGCCCTCACTGGCTGGGCACCGACCATCCAGGGAGTACGCCCTCAGAGCGCAGAAGCTATTGCCCAGCATCTCCAGAGCTTTTGGTGGCCATCCCCGTGTGAGTCTGGAGTACCCTCACACAGGACACAGAGCTGGTCTCCGAGGCCACACCAGGACCCCAGCCTTGAAGAAGTTGCTGGGAGAAGACTCCCCATCCCGAGACTGGGGCAGATGGAGTGCCCAGAATCCTCCGCTTAGCCGTTGGTCTCATTTGTTCAAAACAAGCCCATCACTTGAACACTGTTTCCATAGCAACCTGGAGTCAGTCACCCCAGGAGCAGATACTCCAGAGAGAGGAGGCTTCCGGTTCCAGAAGTCACTTGTCACAGCAGAATGCCCACGCTCCATTCTGGGGGCAGTGGACTGCAGCCCAGGCCTGGAGCTCAACTATAGAGTTTGGCTGGTTCAGGGTTTGCTTTGGGGCCGGGATGGGTTGACTTGGGTTATTTACTCTGAAAGCTGAGTCCCACGGAGGCAGGCACTTGTGACAGTTCTGATCACTGTTGCATCCCAGCATCCTGCATGGCGCCTGGCACACAATCCCTGTGTACATATATATGGAAGGCATGTAGGGTCACTGGGGAACCTAGTCAAGCTGAGCAGACTCAAGACCAAGGATGGTCAGCAGGATAGAGAAACAAAGATTCATGGTTATAAAGTCACTCCTTTTGACCAACATCAGAACTCACACATTCAAAGACGTGTGGCCCTTCAAAGTAACACGGATGACAGCAGCCACACCCCCGGGGGCTGTGCTCAGCATCCCACATGCCTCACCACCTTGGAGCATCACAGTGACCCTCCGAGGCAGGCATGAGTGTCATCTGTTTTGTACAGATGGGGATACTGAGGCTTAAGCAAGTTGGCTCAGGTCCAACAGCCAGAAAGTGCAAACCCAGAATCCAGGCTTCCAAGCTGTGGAGCCACACCCCATACACAAGCCTTCTGATGGCAGAGCCCTGCTCAGCCCCTCGGTCCTACCCCTGTCCTGTTGCTGGTGATGTCGCCCTCATGGCAGACCTTTCTGGAAAGGCCTTCAGAACCAGCTGATGAAACACTCTTGAGAACAAGTAACTGTGGATTTTCTTAAAAAAAAACAACTCTAACCATCTTCAGAGGATAAAGACAGACACTCAGAGGAAAGTGCTGCAGACACAACAGTTGTTGCCGAGAGATGCTCAGCAGCATTGGGCAGTGGACCACTGGGGTGACCGTGCAGCCCCACCAGAGGGCTGCTCTGAGGGCAGACGCTCCCGTGAAAGCAGCAGCAGTGTTGTGGCTGGTGCACGGCCCCGGGCTTGAGTGCCAGCTCCACCCCTACTCTCTCCGGGATGGGGGGTCCTTCACAGCCCTCACCCACACGACGCAGAAAGAAGTCCCGTCCTTCCAAAGGGCTGTGACAAGGAAGACGTTAGGGAGATGGAGTCATCACGGGAGCCTGGGAAAGGCAATCAGGTCACATGTTCACTCTGGAATTGTTCTCGAAAACCAGGCCGTGGGCTGTGAGGCCACTGCAGCTAGTCGTGGATTCAGGAGGATTTGATGGAGCGTTGGCGTCTTCAGCCATGAAAGAGCCGGGGAAGACCTTGAGAGCATTCACCCGTCAGTCACCCTCGTCCCCACAGTCCCAGGGTGCTGATAAGCTGGGCCATTGTTAAACGTTTCATTGTTAAAGTGTAAGATTGCTTCCATTACCTGTTGGCAAAGAGCCACCACCCAGAGCCCCTAAGTGTCCCCAAGAAGACCCCAGCAGACTGCTCCGTGATTCTGCAAATATGGGGTTATACCTGGTTCAGCGAGGGGATGGCAGGACCCTGCTTCCGCCAGAGGTCTCTCCTCTGTGCCTCTGGGGTCAAGTTGGAGTTTGAGCCTTAACAGCTCAGGAGGCCTGGATGTCAGGGTGGTGAGGGCAGCCCCAGCGGGTGTGGCAGGGGGCAGGTTCAGACTCCTCAGGGCTCATTTCTTGAGCCTGTACTCTGAGGACATAGAGGTGATGGAGATATGGCCCTGCCTCCCGGGAGCTCCCCGTGGGCTGGAGTGGACAGACTTGGAGACAGAGCAGCTGGCTTTCCTCTTGTTCCAAGCATAAATAAGTAAATCCTGTTACTACTCAGCCGCTCGACCATGCATCAGTGTCTGGAGTGTAGGGCCTTCACCACTGTGACTTTCAATTTGGGGTTTATGGTGGAGGCCACTGTCGGTCCTCCTGTCCCTGTTAGTGTCTAGAAAGGCATATCCCTAAGGGTCAGCAGCCATACAGGCCGGTCCCTCAGTTTCAGCTGCTCTGGAGAATGACCGCCTGTCTTTTTGAAGTGCCCCTCCCCCCAGGTCCTCTGAGAGTGAATTTTGCATATGCTGCCTGGTTTATATTCTAAATCAGACCACCCAAAACTCACTCCCCCAAATTGGCAGAAATCTGCCCAGCTGTTTCTCCTTGTTATGGTAATAAACAAAAAGTCCACGTTACTCGTAAACAAACACACGTGACACGATCTGAGAAAGGCCATGACGGGCGCTGTGGGTGAAGGCTAGAGGTGGTAGGGGGTGAGCTGGCTCTCCCCGGGGGGCACAAGGGTGGGGGTGGGGGCTGTGCCTGGAGAGGCAATGGAGAAGGGAGTCCCTGACAGGGGGACACACAGAGGCTGAGGTTTAAAGAGCCCGTGGCCTGTTGGACGGAACTTCTGAAAACAAAGCAGGCCTGCCTTCTAACTTCATTTCAAAGTGAGAACCCAAGTTTGGTAGAAAAATCACGCAGTTATCACTCAGGAAAATCTCAACGGAGAAATTCCAAGCCAATGGCAGGCCTCTTCGAATCAATATTCAGTTCTTTGTGGCATCCTGGGCAGCCCCTCTTAGCTCATTAGAACGGAATTAAGCGTACGTGAAAAAGTAAGAAAATACAGAGGACAAATGAGAGTCCATATAAGATTTATTGAGCACCCAGTCATAACAGTGAACATCCGTGGAGCCCTTACCAGGAGCCAGGAATGACTCTAAGGATTGTTCCAGAACAGCACCACTGAATCCTCAGAGGCCCCTGGGAGGCCCGGTGACGTTATAGCTGTTTTCAGGTAAAGACAAGGAGAAGGGAGTGTCCAGGAGCCCCCACAACAAGCCCAGGCCCCACCTCTGGGCCCCCTACACACCAGCTGGCCACCACACACAGGTCGGGCCCTTTGTGGCACCTGGGAGGGGTGAGCTCTGGTTTTGCCATCCATGGAGCCCATTCATTCCTTCCTTGTCGCATTGATTCAACAACCTTCCCTTCTGCGCCCCCTGAACAGTACAGGCACTGTTCACATATGGCGACTGCAGTGGTGAGCAGGCCCGGCTCTCATGAATGTTCCATTATGGTGTGTTATGATCTATGGGGGAAGACCACATGTGCACAAATAATCACGTTTTCATTTCTTATTAAAATATTATGGTAGCACTGTAAGTAACTTCAGGAGGAGAGTGAGGACAGATCGAGCACTGTGAGGAGTCCCAAGGAAGGTCACATCCTCCCAGAGGCTCACTGAGGGCTGCCTGGAGGAGGTGGCTGGGCCTGGAAGTGTGAGCGTGGAAGCGAGTAGTGCGGGTCTGCATTCAGCTGAGTGGTGGGGGTGGCCTGTCAGCGCCCTCCCTCTGCTGAGTGTCTCCGATCTTGTTTCAGGGTTTGCCTCTTGTCCTCAGGTTAGGCCAGGCATCTAATAGATTCAGCGACATCCATCTCCTGCTTCTCCTTACCCTGACCCACACAGGCCGGGGAGGCCCAAGCTTGTGCCCAGCTAGAGAGATGCTGCAGGCAGGGCAGAGAGAGCCCAGGGAGGGGAGGCGAAGCTTCACCTTGGGCACGTGCTATGTGGCAAGTTCTGCGCTTTACACATTCTCAGTTAACATCTAACGGTCCCACCATGCACTTGGGAGGACCCCCATTTAACAGCTGGGGAAACTGAGGTTCAGAGAAGTCAAACAGCAGGCCCTTGGTCACAGAGCTCAGAACTGCAGGCAGCAAGGATTCAAATCAAGGTCCAGCCGGCTTTGAGGGCTGCGTCTGCTGCCGCCTGGCCTTGCCCAGCTCCTGGGCACAGAGGGGAGATGGAATGAGAGAGGCCATAGCTGACCCCGACCCCACCCCCTACCCCAGTGACCTCCTGGGAAGCCCCTGACCACAGGCATCTCTGACAGCTGAGGGCAGGCGCACATTGGCTGTCACCTGACCTGTAAGGGCACAGTTAGCACACGTGACATCGTGTCTGAGGTGACGTTTTTCAAAGGACATTCCTGGGAGATTTCAGCTGTTTTAGCTCAGGGAGCCCAGAGCCCTGATAAAGTTGTGCCTCAAGGGGTTGTCCAGTGAGGGAGACACTTAGCACGTGCCCCCACCCCACCTCTAATCCCCAGGAGGCTGCAGGCCCTGCAGGAGAGGCCCGGCTGGCGTCCAAGGGGACCAGTGCACAGCTGGGCTTCAGACTGGACTCAGTGCAGACGAGGGAGGGACTCCAGACGAGGGAGGGGCTCCAGCTTCCAGCTCCGAAGGAGCTGCACGGGGTGACCTCCTGTCATTTGGGGCAACACATTCCTGCCAGACTTTGTGAGAGTCAACAGGATGAGGGCGCCGTGCCTGGTCCCAGGGTGTCAACACGGGTCCTCAAGCCCAGGACAGCACCCACCCCATCGTCCACTGAGCCTGGTGCAAGAGTCCCTGCCTCTAGAAACGAACAGAAAAGCAAAAGGCTTTCCTTTGCTCCTTCTTTTGTTTGGGTCTTTTCTCCGGGGCCCTCCCTTTCCCTAGCCCCCTCCCGGCTCCCATTGCCTGGCCTGGAGTCTGCACCCCAGCTCCCCAGACCCCGTAATTGCTGATTGAGTAGCTTTGAGGAACTGTTAAGAGGCCCGGGAGCTGAAGCAGTCGCCTGATTGCCTGGCGGCCTGGCGGGACTGCCCGTGAAAGGCCCCCTTTGTGCTGGGCAGTTACTGGGAAGCTGCATTCAATTACCCAGGCCCGGGAGAGCTGAAAGCCTGAATGGGAGCCCCTGCCTGCCCCCGCCCTCTCCCCCCCCAACCCCGGCTTTCTTTCTTCTCTTCTCACCCCACCCCCACCCAGAAAAGAAACAGATGTTCACGGAGATGGAGGCGGGAGAATTGTGGCTGATGCAAAGACCCCCTCCTTTGGCTCCGGAGAGCTTGGGGGAGGGGACAGACTCTAACTTCCCTGCCCCTCCCGCACCGCTTTGCAGCTTTGTTTGGGGACTGTGATAATTTGGATGAATAAATAGGCTTTGGGATCTCCGCCCCCAGGAGGGCCACAGAGACCCTTTCCCCACCCCGTCTTGCCTCACTCTGGGCAAGGGGATTGGGGGGACTGGAGCTGAACGTTCTTCTCCCTTCCCAGCTGTCTGAGTACTGTCAGCCTCCCCCATTCCCTGACCCCTTCTGATCCCTCCTAGGGGGGCTTCCAGGCCCCCTCCCACTCAGCCCCACCCTCTTCTCTCCCTAATAATGCCTTTACAGCATTCTCTCACGTTAGCTCACTTTACCCTGTGCACTGCAGAGATCTATGCCTTTTACAGACAAGGTACTGAGGCTCAGAGAGGCCAAGTCATGGGTCCAAACTTACTCAGCTGGTAAGGGACAGAGTTGGAACTTCACTGTGCCACGGTCACTTCCTACCCGAGACTCATTCACTCTGAGATGGGCCTGCACTGACTTGGGGATTCCTCCCCAAGTCTGAAGCCAAAGTTCTAGAACCTCTCGCAATGGTGTTGGCAACTATCCCGCCAGTCATCAGGTGCCCTCCCCGAGAGACCTAACCTGTAGGGGAATCTGGGGGCACCTCGCACACTCACAGACCCTCACTGCTCCTGGACCGGGACCTCCGGCCTCCTGCCCCTGGGCATCCACCACACCTCCCTCAGACTTCTGCCTCTGGGGCAGCCTCACCGCGGCCCCAGGCATCAGGTGCCCACCCAGCAGCCCCCGCCCTGCTCTTGGCATATGGAGCCCTCTGGTCTGTGCGGCCCCTTTGTTCCCTCCTGGGCCAGCAGCTGGGCAGTAGGCAAAGAAAGGGGCTTGTATTGTGCTGCATTGCGTCATGGGGAGACCAAGCGAGGGACTTTCCATTGTCTTGGGCGGCCAGCTCTGCCTGCCAAGAAGATTGAGGTCCTGGGGGTGTCTGCCGGGTGGCGTGGTGGTGAGGAGAGCAGCGGGGCTGTGGAGGGGTGAGGAGGAGGAGGGGAGGGGCCAGACCACATAAACGAGCCGATCCACTAGGGAGAGTTAATCCCCCCACGGGGAGGGCAGAGGGGCTGTCACTCCCATCTTGTGACCCCCAGGCAGGAGTGTAGGAGTTAAACGCATGTGTGGGCTTTGGAAAATCAGGCAGATCTGAGTTCAAGCCCAACTCATCATTTCCTTGGGCAAAAAGCTCTCATCTCTTTGGGCTGATGTTCCCATCAGTACCCATGTAACCAGCAGTAGCTACAGCACGGAGGTGTGAAGATTAAATGCCGGCGTGCGAGTCAGCGTTTCCTGCTGTCTGGCAGAGCGCCCGCTCGCTCGCGAGCTGGTATCTTGACAGTTCTATACATTGTCCCTGCTTCTTTTGAGGGTCCAGATGCCGTAAAGGACTTTGCGTTCCTGAGAACAAGCGGATGTTACCTCTCCCATCGCTCAGACCCTCTGGGCTAGGTCAGCTCTCCATTTTCCTTCCCTGTAAAGCGGGACACACCTGATGGTCGCAGACTCATTTGTATTAAACTCACTGGGTTTTCTTGCTGCAGTTTTTTTCCGCAAAGTATGTTTTACTCAGGTTGATAAAACTTGCTGCCTGCACACGTGCATTAGCTGGGCAGAGATGAGGCCGCCTGAGCAGGGTCTGCAGGGCTGTATTTTGTTGAGCGTGTACTTTTCACTAAAATCAGAGTGCATCTCTTCCAGAGAGTTCTGAGGGCGTTCCCATCTGTTGTCTTATTAGTTCTCAAAACAGGGCTGGGAGCTTGGGGTGGGGGAGGGGCGCCCGATATTTTTAGCTCCGCCGTTCAGATCTGAACGCTATTTTATTTGACAACCCAGATTGCCTCCTGTCTTGTGCTGATTTCCCTGATAGGCAGATGAAGCGCATGCTGAGGACACCAAAGTACCAACAATTTTGAGAATAATGTAATAGGTTATACTTCTTTTAAAAAGCTTCAGGGCCATCATCCTGTGAAAATTGAGAACTTGTGTTGATATTTTCCTCGTGCTTATTTTGTAACTGTGTGTTGCTTTTTTATGCTGGGTCACAACGGGTGAGCAGCAGCCTTGGTTCAGTGCCAGGAGCCTCGAAAGGTCTTCTAATCTGGCCCTGGCTTTGGCCCCAGTCACACAATGTCAGAGGCTGGACCAAGATTGGAACTCAGTAGATGGTGCATGAGCCTCTGTTTTGAAATGTTGGTTCTGTTATTATTCAGGTCTGGTGAGGCCCACAGATCAGGAGACTATTACCATTGAAAAGATGGTTTGTCCATGTTCCCAAGAAGAAGGGCCACGTGGGGAGGCACCAGGGTGGTCAGGAGGCGGAGAGAGCAGGAGGAAGATGTAAGGAGGATCCTTTATTGTGGTTTCCACAGGAAATGTGGGCAGGGGAAGCGGGCTACTTTGAATAAATTCCACAGGCTTTGCGATGCAGCTGCCCCCAGTTGTCTGGTACCTGGCCCAGGGCTGACTGGGGACAGGGGATTGTGGGTCAGTGAGTGAGAGCCCGTTAGAGGAGGTGGTGGGTGTAAGCTCTGGACAGGAAAGTCCGCTTACCGTCTCTGAGAAGTGATGAACCTCTGGCTGGGGCCGGGGGGGTGGGGGGTGCTCCCTCCAGGGCATCAGGGCCCCAGATGTCGAAGCATCGAAAATATAGAAAATAAAGTAGCATGATTAATTCCACCTCAGAAGCAGTCTGCTAAGTGGAAGAAGTCAGACACCAAAGTCACATACTGGATGATTCCATTTGTATGAACTACCCAGAATAAGTAGATCCATAAAAAAAGAAAGTGGATCGGTGGTTGCCGGGGCAGGGGGTGGGCAGGGGGCTCAGGAAAGAATGGGGAGTGACAATGGGGACCGTGTTTTCGTTTGGAGGGATGAAAGTGTTTGGGCACTAAACAGAGGTGACGGTTGCACAACTTTGTGAATGTACTAAATGCCACTTTTTTTTTTTTTTTTAAGATTTTATTTTTTCCTTTTTCTCCCCAAAGCCCCCCGGTACATAGTTGTGTATTCTTCGTTGTGGGTTCTTCTAGTTGTGGCATGTGGGACGCTGCCTCAGTGTGGTCTGATGAGCAGTGCCATGTCCGCGCCCAGGATTCGAACCAACGAAACACTGGGCCGCCTGCAGCGGAGCGCGCGAACTTAACCACTCGGCCACGGGGCCAGCCCCTAAATGCCACGTTTTTAAATGGTTAACTTTACGTTTTACAAATTTCACCTCGATTTTAAAAAATTTAGAACTCAAGTCTGTGGATTCATGTCATGCTGTGTGCCAACACCGTGGCAGACACTTTGCGTCCATGGTGTGCTCTGAAGGGAGCAGAGGTGGGCGTGAGAGGCTGTTACGCCCCCTCGGCAGAGAGGGGCTGAGGCGCCCCAAGTCCAGGGCTTGGAAGAGGTTCAAACCACAGAGCTCTGTGCCTCCCAGCCCCGACCACGAGGACCTGTTCTCATGGGACCACTGACACCCCCATTCTCTCTCCTCTCAGGGAAGCGACAGTGAGTACGAGGTCGACCCAAACCACCAGAAGGCCCACTCTTTCGTCAACCACTACATCAGCGACCCCACGTACTACAACTCGTGGCGCAGGCAGCAGAAGGGCATCTCGCGGGCCCAGGCGTACAGCTACACGGAGAGCGACTCGGGCGAGCCGGACCACGCCACCATCGCCAACAGCGGCAGCGCCCAGCAGGGCAACCTCTTTCGGCCCAAGGCCAGTCGGACCCCAACGCCCCAAAATCCCCCTAACCCTCCGAGTCAGCAAAGCACCCTCTACCGGCCCCCCAGCAGCCTAGCCCCCGGCTCCCGGGCTCCTATAGCAGGATTTTCATCATTTGTTTGACGTTGGAAGAGGAAAAAGAAAGAAAAATGGCCCCCAACTCCCCCTCCAGCCCTCCCCGCACCGCCTGCCAGAAAACAAAAACACCACGAAACCAAGTCAACTTTTCACCTCCTGAGTTTATTTTTCCAGAGATTCCAGGGCCAGCAAAGCCAGCGTTGAGAAGGAGGGAGAAGAAAACCATGAGAGAACAATGTGTGGCCAATGGTTGGTCGGCCTCAAGATTGTGGGTTTCGCTGCTCCTTCGAGACAGCACAGAGTTGGGGGAGCGGCTGCGGTGGACACAGAGTGGGTGGGGTCCCTGGAGAGAGAGAGAGAAGGGAAAGGACTGGAGGGCTGTAAGGCAGGCATGGCTGAGGTGAGAAGAAGCTTCCAGACATCCAGCCAGCTGCCCCCTTCGGGCATGTGTGGAGCCCTGGGCCCAGTGCTGGCTGATGCTGTGTAAGGATGGGCGTCCATGGGAGCCCACCTGACCTCCTCTCTCCGCACCCTCCCACCTCCACGCCGTGCATCGCTGGCTGCCATGGATGGCCCTGCTCGCCCCCTGCCCTGCTCCTCACCCTCCACTCGCCCCTCCCATGCCCAACTTCTCCGCCAAGCATTTGGTTTATTTAGAAAAAGGAAAACAACTAAAGGGTGAGAATTTGCCCAGCCAGCTCCTTGTTCCTAACATGCTTTTTTATTGTGAATCCCAGGAAGAAAACCCCTCAGGGTGCAGGAGAGTCCCCCCACCACTGAGTCCCGCCTTCCCTTTACTTGAATTCACTTTCCTGAGCGCAGACTGGGAGAGATGAACTCGGGAACAGAGGCAGGGACGCTGGCCAGGCTTCACGGGGCGTAACGCGGGAAGTCAGGAACCTAAGAAGGAAGCTTTGACTTTTCCTTGTCTTCTAATTCAGATACCACCTGCCCCTTCCTTCAGGGAAGAGGAAAAGGGAGCCATTTAGACAAGGAAATTCAGCTCACCTGGGGCTGGGGAGCCCCAGAGGGATTGCTGAGGCAGACACACCCCTCTCCTCAGAGAGACATCCTCCTCTGCCACACACACACACACACGCACACACGTACCCCATGCACTTGCGGAGACAAGGGTCCAGGGATCCTCTGTAAGAGAAATCCCTACGGGTCCTCCTGACCAGACAGGACACTAACTTTCAGATCTATGTCCCCCTCGCTCTCAACCCACACCTCGGAAACTCACTGCCTCCTAATCACAGAGGGACAGGACACCAGAGGGACGGCCAAGGCCCTGGTCCAGAGGCCAGAGCTCCCAGAGGTTGCCAGATCAGCTCAGCGCCCCGTTTACAAAGAGACAAAGACCATCCCAGCCCCCAGTAACGTTTTCCAGGCTCGGCTCAGCCTAGCCAGGGCTCAGAGCAGGGAGGGGCCTCATCCGCACCAGGCACAGCTCCCGAGATGCACAGCCTGGCCGGCCAGGAGGAGCAGGTCAGATGGGACCCAGCGACAAGAATAACTGATGGGAGGCAGAGCTTTGACACACACACAATCTGCTCCAAGCAATGTTCTTTAAAAAGCCACTCTGGTGGCCTGGATCTGCCCATCGGCTCAAGACTTCCAGATGCAACGGTTGAGGGAGGAGCCTTTCCATCTCATTCCCTGGGCTGTCCTGTGCCCCCTGGGTGCCCCCAGCAGCCCTGCGCAGTGGCCCACCCCCACGTTTGGGGATGGATGGCTTCCTCTGGGAGAGGAGATGGCCCCGCAGGGCACATTCAGTTCAGCACTGGGGTTGCGGAGCAGCGGGCACTGCTGGCCCTGCCTGGGAGGGGGCGGTGCCCTATTTTGGGGGGTGAGGATTAAAGTTAGGGGAGACCTGAGTGGAACTAAGGAAAGAGAGGACCTGTACCCCTCCCTACTGGCCCCAAATCAGGTGACTGGGATGGAAGCAGGGCCGGGGCCTGAGGAAAGGGCACCCCCGGCCGTGGCTCTTCCCGCCGTGTGCAGACGCCCAGGAAACGTGATGGGGAGAAGTCGGAAGACGGCTCAGCAGACAGGCTGACCCAGCTCTGGGGTCCAAACAGCAGCTTCTCCACTAAGGGGTCTGGAAGGAAACACTCTTTCCCCCAGAGGAGCACGCACGCGAGGCTCTGCCCTGCGCACATCTGGCCCCGGGGAGGCAGCACATCCAGGGCCGCCCGCAGGGATCCCGCTGCACTTCCTCTTTCCTTTCCTCTCATCTTCTTTTTTTAAACAACCCCATCCTTTTCCCTCTCTGCTGTGTGTTTAACCATTTAAGGAAGTTCCCAGTTTGCGTTAGGGAATTATTTTAGCCCAGCCCAGATAGGGATCTGGGGGGGTGGGAAGCGGGGATGAGTAAAAACATTCTGTGTGTTTGTGTGTATACTGCAGCACATGAGGCCACATTTCCTTCGCCTTTATGAATCATCTGGCACACTAAGATGTTCATCCTCCCCTCCCCACACACTCCCTCCACCGTGCTGACGCACACGTGCACGCTTGTGATGGCACCCATGCACACCTGGGCTCACACATGCGTGCACAGATACAGAAATGCACAGAATGCACATCTGCTTGTGTGCTAGTAAAGAGCCTCTTGTGACTCCCTCCGATGGCTTGAGTTGTCCCTCTGTGAGGCACAGGCAGCCTGAGTCACTGCCACTTGGGCACCACTGGGATCTGTTGTCTGAGAGGGCGAGGACCCTGCAACCCAGAGCCCGAGGTGAGGGTCTCACCCTCCATCCACACCCACCCGTCTGAAATGTTGCCTCCACTGTCCCGGTCACGTCTGGAAGCCCAGGTCTCCGGCTGGGGAGCCCTGGATTTCTAAGAGGACATCTCTTTGCCCTTGTTTACATTTCTGCTGGGCAGTGGTGGTGCCCAGCCCTGGTCCAGATATCTGGCCGCACTGGAAGGGTGTGGTGGGCCCAACCCTTGGGGAACTGGGAGCCTCCCTAAGTTGTCCATGTGACTGCACCCGAAGCAGATTCACACCAGGATGCTCGCCACCTGGCGCCTCTAGCTTTGCCTCGTTGTGCCCTCGGGAACTCTCCTGGTGTCGTACCCAGCAGCCTACACCTGGCACATCAGGGCCACCCTTCCCCCTCCTGGCCACCCTTCCCCCTCCTGGCCGTGCCTCCAGTGTTCGCATCAGCTCCGCACCCAGACTGCCAAGACGAACCCAAAGCTGGGTTCCAGATGCACCTTCCTCCCAGGACTCCAGGGAGTTTGCAAACCCAGGCTGCCTCCTTCTGGCCCCCCACCTGACACTGCCACGATTCAGAGGGAACAAGGACACTTCTGGCTGCCCCGCCCTGGTGCAGGCTGCCTCGAGGCCTTCTTTCTGCCCATACCTCCCTGGGCAGAGCTTTAAAGGTGCCACAGCCTCCCCAAAGCCCACTCTGGGCAGGGACTTCCCTCACCTTCCATGGTGCACATCTGAAGGTGCCCACACTGGGTGAGGGGCTGGAGGGTGGGAGGGGGAGGGGGGGCCATGTGAGCAGCAGCCGCCCGCCCCCCAGTGCCTCTGTATAGTCCCGCCCAGTGGCAACCCTGACCACCACCTTGAGCACAGGTGCCCTCTTGGGACCACCCTCCTTCTCTTTGTTTCCACAAGAATAACCAAAAGCATTTAAACATGTTACCTTTCTTTACACACAATAGACTCCAAAAACAAAAACCAACACAAATCTTTATTTTTTGATTTAAATGATATAATGAAAAATTATGGGGAGAGTATTCGTTATGGCAGGTGTCTATCTGTAAGAAAAAAAATATATATCTATATGTCATATAGCTTGTTAGCAGGTTTATTTTTTAAATGAAAGGTAAGAAAGAAATTGATTTGAACTATATACCATGAGAAGTCCCATGTCCTGTCAAACTTGTCAGTATTTTATAAATAAACTTTTTTTTTGGAGTTCTGAAGCAATCGTCATTCTTCTCCTCCCTGGAAGGTAAATGGGGACCCCCACCCCCACACCATGCTCACACAATCTGCTCTCCGGACGCCCATCGTAAGCCAGGCTGTGCTTTTGCAGGGAGTCAGGGGTCCAACTCATTTGCTTTCTTAATTTGTAGGTAAGTGGACACCTGTGCCTTCATGTGAAAGGCACTATTTATTTTACACCTTTAGGATAAGACCCTATCAGATTATGCCAAATTAGAGGGGAAAAGATAACAATAAATGATAATCATAAGAGCCATAGCTAACACGCGTAGGGCGTTCACCCTGTGCCAGGCAATGTTCATTGATTAACTCACGGCATCCTTGTGACAACCCCGAGGAGGGAAACTGGATCAGGGAGAATTGAAGCAGTTTGCCCTTGAGAATTAGGAAGGGCAGAATTTGTACGACAGCAGTCTAGAGACAAACGCTGCCTCTCTGATACAGGAAGGCAAGTTCCTGGTCCATTTCTGTTTTAATTTTACAAAGCCAGCCCCTCAGATCCTAGTGGCTTGATGTCATGAGAACCACTGTGGTGTTTGGTGCATCTAACCCAGTTAATCCCCCAGGTCTAGAGTCAGCGCTTGAATCACTGGATTGATGAGTACACTGGTGTTACGTTACACCACATTTCTCTCACGTAAATTAAGTGAGACGGATTCAAATAAGACAGAGAGCGAAGGGGAAATGATTTGAATAGTACGTGTAATGCCTCCCTGTGAGTACACTTATTTCACAGCATCTACATTATTGTGTAATGTACGTCAGACATTTATTCATACAGAGGCTGTCAACTAATGAAAACATAATTAAGGGAATTTCATTCATTTACTAATCTGTTAGTGTTGAGTCTTAGCATTTTCCCTTTTTGAGAAGGGGCTCAATGGATAGAGTTCCTTGTTGTCTTTCTTACATAAATCACATGTATAATGCATCATCAGTGACTTCCAGTTACTATCTCTTTAAAGTAAAGCAAAAATTCTTAGAAATGATGGATTGAGGTCTTCCGGTTTCCGGTCCAGCGTGTAAGGAAGTTGGAAGTTGCCACTTTGTCCCAACAACAAGTAAAAAGCTGGATGAACTGAAAAATCAAGTACTCTTCTCAGATCCCTAAGAGAAGTGAAGTCACAGGGCCAACTGCTGTCCCCAAAACGGGAGCGACAGCCAGGCGAACACAGGGAATCTCAGTTTTCCAGGGGAGGAATTACGGATTAATGGAAGAGCAGAATCCTGGATTTTCTCATTTTTCCCTAATATTTTGCAGCTCTTGTCCATGATCAATTCAACACACTCTTTCATTTTTGCAAATTTTGTTTATCAAAGCCTTCCTTTTCCAAAGCATTTGATGTGATTTTCAAAGAAATGACTATTCTCCTTTTGCACTCTTATTTTATCCACTTACATCATAGTTCATTAAATTATGTAATTACTATAAAAAGTACAACTGGCATAAACAAGTTTGGGAACAGTGATAGTTGACTCTTTGTAAACATACGACTCGATTCAGTGGGAGCAGAAGCGTATGGGCATCACAGAAAGCAGGCTATGAGCCTGCAGTGTTCAGGGGACTGTGGGCATCTGCATGCTGTGCAGACGGAATATAGGGAACCATGGATATGGCTTGTTGGTTAAGTGGAGGTCAGATAAGAGAGCTTCTCCTGCATATATTACAGTATGAACCAAGCATACTGTACTGTATGACCAATTCTCAAGGTGATTAAGGGGTTTTTCAAGGGTAATTTTGACTACACGTAATCTTTGTATTACACGAAATTTGGAACCCAACCCCCACATTAGATGCAACTCCACTCCAACTGATTTGAGGATGTTTGATCAAAGAGTAGTCACATGGAAGACATTCCAGAACTGGAGTCAGCAGAGTGGGTACTGGTTCTAGAATACCCACTTGCAAACTATGAGACTTACAGTGCCTCTTAGTTTTCTCAGGGGAACTGTGGAAAGATCAAAGAAAATAATGGGATTTGAAAGGAAGGGCTTTGACTATCAAAGTCTTGTGTTTCTGGTGGTTGAAGCAGGTTTGTTCTCGACCTGGGAGAAGCCTCATTGTATTCTTTGATTCCAATCTTCTTCCTCATTCATTTCTAATCGCAGATCGGCCCCTCCCTACCTGTGGCCAGTGGGCGTGGACTTTGGCTGTCTCCAGCTCCATTACCAGTCAAATACACCAGGGGAAAAAAAAGCCAATGCTGACACCAAAAAAAAAAAGAGGAAAGTCAATCTGCTGAGAAGGATGGGGGGGAGGGGAGGGAAGGCAAGGCGCTTTGCAAAAAGCCAAGGAGACAAGTGGGTCTGATACCACGTCGCGGTTTAGATTCCACATAGCCCTCCCTCCCACCGAGAAAAGGTAATCTCGCCTGGAACACATGAAGAAGCATCTCAGAACTCAGTGGGATTTCTTTTCTTAAAGCTCCCAGAGCTACCAAATGGGAAAGCACTCGGTTGGAGAGGCTAACCAAAAAGAGCATGGGGTTGGCAGACCTGGGTTCCCACAAATTCCAGCTTAAACTTGAGTTCAACCTCTACCAGCCTCCACGACCTCATCTGTGGAATGGGTCCAACTTCTGCCTTTTCCAAGATCAGACTCAGGGAACAAAGCATAGGGAAATAATCTCTTAGATAGAGGTGACCTTCAGAAGGGTCCTCCAATGATCCCTCCCCATCCCAGTTTCTCTGTCCTGCATGCAGAGGGGCAGGTCTAGAACCATCGGAGCTGCTTTTTTTCAGGTTCCCCATCTTAATGGCAAAGTACTTTGACAATGAGGCTTTTCTCCAACAGATGGAGAAAGCGGCTGCTATTTCTCTTTTTGACATCCCAGCTTCTGGCACGGAAGATTCCCTGCAGAAGCTGGCTTGGGAGGCTATGGGTTACGGAGGAGCTTCTGTTAAGGTGCAGTGTAAGAAGGTGAGGAGAGAGGCCTTGGGTGGGCCAGCTCCAGGGTGTCAGGCCCATTGGCTCCATCAGACTCAAGATGGACTGCCCCCACCGCCTGCCCCAAGGCTCCTAGCACATGCTGCAACCACCTTCTCGAATGCCGGCCCTGAGAGGCTCCAAGGAAATCAGGAGACCTTCCCACTTCCTCTTTGGGGCTGTTGGGGCTGTACAGCCCCTATTGCTCAAAAACTAAGTGGTACCATGGGCAAGGAAATGGAAATAACCAAACAGCGTTTGGTTCACTTTCTTCTTAACATTGACCGTCCAAGTCAACCAGGCCCTTTGGGTTGGGGTTTTATTACTACTTAACCAGAACTTCAGCCAGGGCCTGGGTTACCCGAGAGGGCACAGGGGGTCAAAGCCCAAAGAACATCGCCCATTGCTCCAAGGATCTGGATGACACCCTTGGCCATGACCCCCTGGAGTCTGCCCTGCAGGCTGGCTGTATAGACATGGACCCAGTCTAATACCAACCTGACTCTGAACTGAACAGGAGGGCCCCTCCTGGTGGCCTTCATTCAACATGCAGCTCGGGGGTGGAGCTACAGGATAATGAGGGGCTGGGCTGACCCGTCTGCCCCTCTGCTCCAACCGCCTGCAGCAACACGGTCTTGAAGGCTTTGGGCTCTGCTCAGCAGCTCCTCGTGGGGCCCAGGTGAAGTGGCTGATGAATAGGGTCACCACAGGTCCTGCTTTACACGTAGGGTCCCGGTGTAATTATTAATAATGCTCCCTTTCACTTTGCTTAGTAAATTATCTGATCCCTCTATTGATGAGTGATACTTGATAGTGGGGGCAGGGCCCAGCCCCAAACCCCTCCTACAGGTAGGCCCTGGGACCGCCATGTTGGACGCAAGCTGTGATTTGGGACTCGGGGGGTGGCGTGGAGGAAACAGCAAGTCGAGTTCCTTCCAGCACTGGATGTCCTGCTCGGTTCTGCCTCAGCCAGGATGGGATACTGTGACCCCAAGTTCAGAAGGAAGCTCATCTCTGTTAGTGCTTTCTCAGACCCTGTGTCCTGCGACTAGAGGCCCGTTCTCCCTCCTGAGGGCTCCAGGATACACCCACTCATGTCTGCAGGACACTGCCCTGCATAGATTTTTGCTTTGGAGGGAGTCTTGTTAATAGATTTGCCTGAGAGAAGAAGAAACACATCCTCCTATAGGATCTCTCTCACCCATTTCCACGCCCACACCCCACGACTGATGGATTGTTTGTGACATTTGGTAGAAACTTAGGGGAAATCCTGGCTGGTGCAAGGCTACCTTCAGGAATCTTGCTGGTCAGCATAGTTGATATAGCAGGGAACACAGGCCTTGGACACGGGAAACCCGGGTTCAAGTTAGGGCTGCTGGAGAAAACACAAACCAAATTCTGTGCGGGACATATTTATTCTAAAACATAATTTGTTGTTATTTGAAATTCAAATGCATCCTCTGAAATTCAAATGGCATCCTCTATTTTTTACTTGCTAAATCAGCCACCTGCCTCAAAATCTAACTGTCCGCCAGATGTGGGGGCTCATGCAAAACTTTCTGAACCTCAGTTTCCTCCTCCAGAAAATGGGGATGATAAAAACTGCTCTGTATCCCTCCAAGAAAAGAAGGTATTAGAAGGGAGATTACATGCAAGCACAATTTGTAAGCCATATAACGCTCTACACACGTAAGGGATTATTGCCATTGTTCGTGGATAAAATGCCACTTAGGTGGAATCATCCAAGAACTTCTGGCTTTAGGCACAATTCCGGCTCATTCAGTGCCGGCTTCCACTCCCTTACCAGGTCCTGCTCTACCCGGCCTTGGGACTCCTCCTGGTTGGAAATTGGGTCCGTAGGAAACCTCTGAATCTTAGAAATGTGAAGTGTCTCTGGTAGGAGAGCCACACCTGCCTTTTGGAGTGTCGGTCACGCTGGAAGGCAGCGGCACACTCGGATTAGGATCATTCGGGGAGGATTTCATAAAGAGACCACTCACCACGGTGTGGTGAGGCGTTAGGGAGCTTCAGGGGATACTACAGACCCCAGGGTTAGGGACAGCGGGATGCCATTACTACCCCAGGCCTGACATGGCAAATGGAGGAGGAGGAGGAGCTGGAGCCTGCAGACAGAGGAGGCTGGATGGAGAGAGGGACGCCGCCCAGGGGCAGGTTGGCAGCTAGACGATCACCATCCTCCGACCTGGACTTGGTTCTCCTTCCATCCTCCACTCTCCCATCTGGGCTCCTTATGGTCCAAGGTCAGTGGGAAGTCAGAGGGCCCTGGGGTGCAGAGCAAGGGGGAGTGTGGACAGGAGGGTCTCATGGGTGCCAGCAATCCACAGAGGTGCTCACCTGTGCCTTCTGATGTTGCTATCCCCATGGAAACTTCCAGTCTTAGACCCAAGGCCGATGATAGGCTCTCCTCCTACTCTGCTCTCAGTGTTGATAGAGTGGATTTAGACCCGAAGAGCCTGGCTGGGAGCTTTCACCAGAATAGGTGGGATTTTCTGGCATATTAGAAAATTTCAAAGGTCTTTGACTTTCTGTTACTTGCAACCGCCTGCATCTGCTAGAGCCACAGGACAACAATGGTGAGAGCTGAACTTTGTTGAGCACGAACCACACCCAGCACTGTGATGAAGGCCTTTTTGCAGCTTTGTTAATCCTCAGAGAAGCCCCACGATGCAGAAATTTCACCTCCTCCTCATTTAACAGATAAGGACACTTAGACATGGAGAAGCAAAGGGACCTGCCGGCTGGCTAAGCGCCAGAGCCAGGATTGGACCCAGGCGTGCCTGGCTGCACAGTGGGCCCTATGGTAACCACCAAGCAGCCTTCACCCAGGGTTCAGACACAGCACAATTCAGAGGAGAAGACCTGGGCACCTGGGGAGGCCTTTACATGTGGGCGGTGCAGGCCAGGCAGGAAACATTGTTTCAGGATAGCCACGGCCCCAGGGGTGGGCACCAATTCTCCTTAAAGAGCCGGATAGTAAATATTTCAGGGTTTTCTGGCTGCACAGTCTCTGTTCTAGTGGAAGCAGCCAAAGACGATACATAAATGAGGGTGTGTGGCTGTGTTCCAAACAAGTTTTATTTATGGACACTCAAATTAGAATTTTGAATAATTTTCATGGGTAACGAAATATCATTCTGGTTTTTATTTTTTTCTGAATCATTTTAAAATGTAAAAATCATTCTTAGCTCATGGGCCACACAAAAACCAGGTGGAGTTTGCTGACCCCTGGACTAAAGGGGCTTCTGGTCAAGTCCACACTTGCTGGAACCTCTGTGGGGTTCCGGTGTGACCCCAAGATAAGGCGGCCGAGGGTACTGTAGTAGGTTGAATTGTGTGCCCCCAAAATTCACATTCTTCTGGAACCCCAGGCTGTGACGTTATTTAGAAGTAGAGTCATTGTAGGTGTAATTAGTTAAGATGAGGTCATACTGGATATGAGGGTGGGCCCCAGATCCAATGACTCCTGTCCTTATAAGAGGAGGAGGGGACACAGAAACACACAGAGGAGAAGTCCACGTGAAGACAGAGCCAGAGATTGGAGCGATGCGTCCACAAGCCAAGGAACGCCAAGGATTGCCGTTCTGAGAAACCCAAGGAGGCAAGGAAGGAGCCTTCTCTGGGGCCGACAAAGGAAGAGCGGCCCTGCCCACACCTTGCTTTTGGACCTCCAACCTCCAGAACTGGAGAATTTTGTTGGTCTCAGACACCCCATTCACGGTAATTTATTATGCCCTCGGGAAGGAGTAATGAACTCTCTTTGGAGCTCCACTGTGACTCTTATCTCTGGGAGTTTAGTTCAATAGACTCGCCAGGCTGGCAGGATCCCAGGACCACGCACCCCCCAGGCCTCGGTCAGGCCTCCCTTCTGCTCCTCCCCCAGCAGTCTGAGATTTCTGGAGAAAAGTGCCAGCCAGCCCTGCATTAAACTGGCAACTACGGGATGCTTGTTTTCCTGTTTCTCCCCAACCTCCCCCCCCTCCTTAAATTGTTTCCACCTCTCTAACAAGAGCCAAACAACAGTCATTCCCTGAGGTCAGGAAAAAGCCACACTGCCACCAACCTGCAAAATATTAATCACAGATGCTGGTGACCGGAACTCCTTCTGGGGGCCTTCCGCCTTTGTGGCTGCTGCTGGGGAAGTGCAGGGGGTCTGGAGAGCGCTGGGTTCATTGAGATCTGGGAGCAGAGGGGGCGCAGCCGGCCTGTGAATGGATGGAGGCAGGACTTGTCTGCTTTCTGGGCCTGATATAGTGCCCAGTACGTGGGGAGGCTGGGCAGGCTGCTATCCGGGTGCCTGGACCACAGACCCTTGCAAGGCAAGGCTCCACATTCCCCAACTTCTAGGACCTGACAGCACAACAATGCCAGATGGAGAAAACCCCAATGCAATCAAGGACACCCATAAGTATGAACCATAGCTCACACTTAGCCAGACACTTTCCTAAGCACTTTGAAGAAATTAACTCATTCATTCTTACAAAGGCAGGAGCTGAAACACAGAGAGGCTGAGGAAGCTGCCCGAGGGGACAGGGCCAGGGTCTCCAGTGATATGCCCAATGCCTGGGGACTGTGGCAGCCAAAACACCATGTGTCCCAGCTTAAAGAGAGCTCCTGCAGGTGAAGGGACCTGCCCCGACTCCCGCGTGGACACAGAACTAGAACTCCTTCCCTGACTCCCGGTCCTGGACTGCTTCTGTTCCACCGTCTCTCCTGGGGAGAAAATTATTGCTCTAGTTCAAGGCTCCAGGATGACATTGAAATATGGTCAGCAAGCTTGGCACTGTTTACTCTAGTGGCGTGTGTTGTGAAGGCATTGGCCAATAGCAGAGAAGATCATGGAAGGCTCTAGAAGACGTGGATGGATGGGAATGGCAGGAAGTCAGGGACGCCACCTCAGAAGTGGCCCCCATGTCATTTCTTGGAAGGAGATCTGAGGGGGCGGGGCAGACGGAGGCAGGGAACTGGTGTGGCCAGCGAGGGTGGATATGACCACATCTGTTTGCAGTTTTCCAGCTCACCTCCCCACCCCCACCTCACCCTGCCCTCTGTAATCAGCCAGCTGCCTGTGCTTGTCCGGCCTCGTCCTCCTGCCTAGACCAGTCCTGCAGACGCTGGGGCCATGAATCAGAGGTCGGATCATTTCTGTTGTCTTCTCGTCGGCTCTTGGGATGGGGGTGGAGTTGTTCCAGTCATGACACCTTGACTTCACCTCAGGGGGACTTCCTGGGGTGCTGCCCTAGCAAGCGTCTTCTGCACAGCCTGGACCAGGGGGGACAAACTCAGAGACCCCAGGAGCGGGCGGCGAGGACATACAGGAGAGAAGCAGGCTGAGTATGAGGGAGATAACAGCCATGCAGCACAGTGACTAGACAGCAACCGACCCTGGACCTCAAGAGAAGAGAGACCCCGGAAGTGGTGAGGGGCAGCTCTCACTGACCGCTGCCATGGGGAAGTGAGAGCCTCATGTTGCCAGGTTCTTCTGATTCTTCTCAGAAATCCAAATTTAATGTAAATCTCCCTTATGCTTAAATAGTAGCAACCGAAAATATGGAAAGATTTTAAGCATCGTTGCAGCAGATGGTATCTTCCAAAAATGATTGCAACAATATCACCCATCTCATGTGCCCTTCTTATAACATAACTTGGACACTCCTCCCATGGAAAGGTGGAGTCGATGTTCCCTCCCTTGGAATCTGGACAGGGCGGGGGCTTGTGACCACAGCAGAAGTGATGCTATGTGACTTTCAAGGCTAGATCATTGTTATGGGTTGAGTTGTGTCCCCACAGAAGAGGTTGAAGTCTTAACCCCTAATACCTGTGAGTATAACCTTATTTGAAAACAGGGTCTTTACAGATGATCAAGTTGAGGTGAGGTCTTTAGGGTGGGCTCCAATCCAATGCGATTGGTGTCCTTATAAAAAGGGGAAATTTGGACACAGAGACAGACACTCACAGAGGAAAGATGTGAAGACACAGGGAGACCACCACGTGAAGAGAGAGGATTAGAGCGTGCATCTACAAGCCTAGGACTGCCTGAGGCTACGGGAAGCTCAGAGAGAGGCATGGGAAAGGTTCTCCCTCACAACCCTCAGAAGGAACCAACCCTGCCCATACCTCGATTTTGGACTTCTGGCCTCCAGAACAGCGAGACAGTAAATTTCTGTTGTTTAAGTCCCCCGGTTTGTGGTATTTTGTTACGGGAGCCCTAGGAAACTAATACAGTCATAAAAGCTCATGTAGTTTCCACCTGGTTCTCTTGGGATGCTTCATCTTGCCTTGGCTGCCATCTTGGAAGGAAACCCAAACTATCCCACATGGAGAAGCCATACAAAGGTGTGCTGGCTGACGGCCCAGCTGAGATCCCAGCTGACAGCCAGCAGTAACCACCAGACAAGTGAGTGAGGATGATCCAGATGATTCCAGGCCCCAGCTATTGAGTCACCCCCCCGCCTTCAAGTCTTCCCAGATGAGAGCAGAAACAAGCCATTTTTCTGTGCTCTATTCAAATTCCTGAGACCCATAGAATCCAGAAGCATAATAAAATGGTTGTGTTTAGAAGAGTTTGCTCTGCATTAACAGTAACTGGAACAGTCGCATACGCCAAACAGAACACATCTTCAGGCTGCATCTGACCCACAGGCCACCAGTTTGCCTTTAGATGAGACCAGCAAGGCTGGCTGTGGGTTCTGCAAGACTGAAAATCCCAATGGGGGAGCCGCGCCTTCTCCACGCCCTCCAGGAAAGGGAGAGGCTGGAATGTGAAATGGAAAAAAGGAGAAAGAGGGGGAGGAGCTGAGCTAGGGTGCAAGGACACCACTATCCAGGTGGAGCCGGGTGTGTGCACAAGAAGTCCCCCTCTGCTAGCAAAGATCCACTCTAAGAGCCCAGGTGCCACAAGAAGCTGTTCACCTCAGGTGCCAGGAGAAGCTGTTCACCGGGACGCAGAGAGGAGGGAGCTCTGCAAAGAGGCTGACGGGTCCTGCAGCTCCACTGCTGTCGGCTCTCACAGGGCTTTTTGGAGATGAAATGAGCTACCACATGTCAAGCCCTTAGAAGAATGCCCAAGATCTCATGGACACTGGCACGTGCTGAGGGCTTACTATTGTTCTGATCAGTGTCGGGATTTTCGGACAGCGCCCTAAAGCCTTAGGGTCCCAGAAGTGCCCCAAGAACTGCATTGAAAGAGGTAAGGCGGGAAGGGTTCTGGGACCCTCACCCACCTCAGAGACAGCAGGACCACCTCGATCTGTTTCATGTCTTGTGCAGTTTCACTCCATCTTGATCATCCCCCACTTCCATCTGGGGGCGCAGGGGAAGATTCCCCTGCTTACAAAAATAAAACCTTTGAAAACCACCCATATAGTGGAACAAGTACTGGCCTGGGGGTAGAAGAGCTCCCCTCTTGTCCCAGGTTCTGCTGTGTGACCATGGACAGTCACTTCACCTCTCTGGATTTTATTTCTGAGCAACCTAGGTGATCGCTAACATTATATCATTGTCCCTAACTATTTGCTCAAAAAGAAGGAGAAACATTCTCTTCTGCAAGTCTCCCTGTAATTAGTTTATTATAGATTCAATTACAAGGCCCATCAGCCTCCTCACTGCCACTCTCTCTCTGTTACCTGCCAGTGGCCTTGGGCAAGCAAATTCTGCTGTGCTGAAGGACTGCCTGGATACCCGTCAGCGGGGACTGCACTTGCTACCCAGACACTCTGCCGACCTGGGTCTGGGGCCTGCTCTGGGGCAATCTGCTGCCTGAAGCTGCCTCCTCATGGCTGGCTTACCTAACAGGCCTTTTGCGTTCAACCACAACTGCTTTCTGGAGAGCAACTGGCTCGTGGAGGTGACAGAGGGCTTGGGGAGTGGAGAAAGCTAGTGTCCCACGGCATGAAGCCATTAAGCTGGGAGCGGAAATTGGCCTTGACATCAGGCTGGGATGAGCTATTGTTATGACTCAAATGCTTTGCAGGAGCAGAAGGACACACACATGTACATACTGTACACACACACACACACACACGCACACACGCACGAGACAACTCTCAGGAGACTGAAAACTCTAGAGAAGAGAAAACAAACTCGGCAGCCACGATGATGAGCTCTGACAATGACCCCCAGCCCATAAACGCATTTTCTTGCATCTCTTCCTCCCTCTCCCACAAGAAGAAGGGACGCAGAGGCCTGGCCCTTCTCCAGCTCAGCCCTTCTTTGCTGCCATTGGCTCAAGACACATCTCATTGGGGCTTGCACGTGGGGGCAGGTTCAGGAGGGAAGACAGACGTTTCCTAAAGCCCCTTTCTTCCAGAAAAGCCTCTCTGGGGGAGTGTGCCCGGGGGGCTAGGAAAGTGTAGGGGGACCCCAGGGACAGACACAAGCATCAGAAGTTCAACCTGAGGGTCCAGGATTTCAGGGGGCTGAGTGTAAAGGGAGGGAAGGAGGTGAGAGCACCCCAACAAAAAGCGCAGGCACAAGAAGCCGCTGATTTGAGGGCGCCGTCCCTTTAAGTGTCTGGAACATCTGGGCTGATGTGTCACATCACATTGGGACAGGGAGGATGCTGAGTGATGCCTTTGCCCCAGGGCCATGCACTGCGCTCCAGGAAGGGATTTAATTGAGGTCTTTGGTGTGGATGTGGACTGGGGGAGCAGAGGTGACAAGGCAGAGCGGGACATTGCTGTGGCCTTCTAAGAAGTGCCTTGAAGCAAGGTGCATGTTTCTCCTCCAAACAACGTAGAATCTTCCTGGGAAGACAGGGGTCTGCCTGCTTGTTGAAGATGGTGCCCCGTGTTCCCTAGCCACTTCCCCTGGCCCGCCACGGGTCAGTATGGTAACAAGATCACTCGTGCTTCAGCCAAGGTCTGTTTCCTTTCCTGCCATCCCGTGGTTTTGTGGCTGGAACTGTGGGCTCTGGAGCCTGACTGCTTAAGTTTTTCCAATCTAGGATCTGGATTTAGCTGTGTAACCTTGGAGAAGTTACTTAGCTTTTCCTGTTTTTAATCTGAAAGACGGGAATAAAGATAACAACCACTCCCTAGGATTGAGATGCAGAATTCCTAACCTGCAGCAAAGTACTCAACCAGAGGCAGTGACCCTTGCTTTTTCCAAGTGCTCCAGATTCAGGCCACATTCGCCTTGGAGCTGGGCTGGGCTCTTGGGGAGAAGAAAGGCCTTTTCTGGGCACAAACAGAAACTCTTCCCTTCCTCCTGGTCCCTTTTCTTTCTATCTCTCCAGAGGCCCAGGAGGGGTTCTGGTTATCGGGGGCTGCCCTCCAGCAGAGCTGGGTCTCTGCCTGCCCCTCCTGAGACAATGACAGAAAGCTCTGGGCGAGCCTGCACCTCCACCCCCCAACCCTCCCCACCCCGGAGCCTGACACAGCCCTTTATCAGACGTCCAGGACTGCATCTTACAGATAATGTGGTTCTTTTTTTTTTCTGTTAGCTCTTTTCCGGGAAACGCTAATGGGGATGGGCCCTCTCTGTGCCCAAGGGGAGAGGCTCAGGAACAAACTTGCTCCAGGAGGTCTAACTTGGGGGCTTAATTTTCAGACCAGGCAGCATCCACGTGGGGAGCCCTTGGTGTGGCCCCAGCTCTACACTGAGCTCTGACCTGCATTATCCACAGACCTCACACCAACTCCATGAGGTGGGTACCCATGTGGTCCCCATTTACAGATGAGAAAACTGAGCCCTGAGAGCTGGAGTGACTTCTCTCAGGTCATACAGTGACAGTTGGGATTTGAGCCCAGGACCATCTCGCCCAGGGCCTGTGTTCCTAATCCAGGTCTTTGAGCCCTTGGTGCATCCAGAAGAGGCCTCTGCTGAGGGGCAGGACTGGGCTCTCCCGCTTGTCACAGGGTCACTGGTGGGTAAGGCTCTGGGTTGCAGGAATCTGGGGACCACACGGAACATCCCTTTCAGAGTCCTTGCTTCTAAGACTCGCTGTCTTTAGCTAAAGTCTATGTTATTTTTCTGAGGAGCCCAGGGCTCTGGCTGTATCTTTCTCGCCCATCCTTTTCTCCCTCCCAGATAAACAAGACGTTTGGTATCACCTCCCACCTTCCTGGAAATGTCCTGGCTCAGTGGTCAGGGGCAGCATGCTAATAAGATGATGACACACAGTCACAGACAGGACTCCTAAGTGGAGTGCGAGGGGGCCTGTGCCATCTGTCCTTTCCCTGGCACAGGGACAGAGAGGGGCGCAGTACCCAAAATCCTGAAGTGTGACTTAGCAACTAAAGTAAAAGTAACTGGGGTCCCTTACATTGGACTTAGTTCACCAAGCAAGGTCACATGCTTTATATGCTTCCCTCCTTTTGATAACCTCCTGTGGTCCAGATTGTTACCATGCCCTTTCTCCAGATGCGACTCAAACATACTAACTGGCTCCCCCAAGGTCACCCAGCTCTGAGGCTCTGACGCCACGTCTGGACTCATTTCCAGTAAACCCCATGGCCTCTCTGCTTTGCCACCACCCCTGACCCACCTCAGCACCTTCTTCAGGCCCAACTCAACCTTACTGCTGCCTCCTGTCCCCAGAGTCCCAGCCTGGTGAGCAGCACCTCTTCCTCTGGGCCAGGGGTCCTCTGAGACGCAGTGCCCCCCTCAACCCCGAGTCCTCGGGGGCTGCTGTCCTAGGAGGCTGTATGACCTCGTGTGTGGTCCAGCGAGCTCACGAGGCTCAGTTCGAGGCGGGGTTGCAGCAGGAGAAGGGGGCGCTGCAGGGCTGTGGACTCTGCTCACTCCTTCATCTGGCCAATGCACTATGAGCCAACCCACGCTGGAGATTCAAACACCAATCGGACACCATCCTGTCCCCAAGCAGCCCGTGGGGATGACCTGTTGTTTTACTCTCTAAGTGCACTGGCTGCCCCAGTGCCCTGATGTATGTTAACTTCCTGGAGTGGGGGTGGGGGGTCACAGGCCTGAAGCCTGGGGCAAAAGACCCCTCAGAGGCGGGCTTTTCCCACCGTGGTGGCAGGCCTCCCCCTGAGCCCCAGGTTCTCTGCCAATAGCCTGGTATCCTCAGGATTTTCCCAGGCTGCTTAGCAGAGGTTGCCTGGCCTGTGAAAGGGCTCCAGGTGGTTCCCAAGAACAGAGAACCAAGGAGTGAAAGAGCCTCTGCTCAGTGGGGTGGGAGTGAACAGCCCAGGGCGGGCAGGGGCTCAGCTCACCCAACTGTGCTGACATCAGGCCCTGGTGACACCCTGCATTGTCCACCCAGGACATTTCTGCTGAGCTCAGAGGTGGGGGAGGGGGACTCAGGATGGAGACAGCAAGTCAGGGCGCTCGTGTGGGAAGGAGCCTTGGAGATGAGCTTATTCCAGAAAGTGAAATGACCCGCCCAGGGCCACACTTTATAGCAAACACCAGACTGGGGTGAGTGGGGCCCCAACGTCTCTATAAGGAAGTGGGATTAACATACATAAGGGATCCTCCTAGGGTTGGGGCAAAACGATGTGGACTAAAATCCCCCAAACCCAAGACTAACAAACGCTGGGAGGTGTGAGTTTTGGGGTGGGCGGACACACAGCGGGGGCAGGCCCCTGCAGCTGTAAGCATCATGCAGGCCCGGGTCCCAAGGGCAGGCCCGGCAGCTTGGACATGCAGAGACACGCGCCCAGGCCTAAAGGCTCATAGGTCGCGTTACACCAAAGGTGCAGTTAAGACCTCAAATCCCTCTCCAAAGTCAGGGGCTTAGAGCTCGCCAGAAATGGCAAGGTAGGTATTCAAGCCTCAGGTTTTTTTCGTTTTGTTAATTTCCCGATTATCGACGGACAGCTCTGGTCTGAAAGGTTGGAGCAAAACTCGGCCTCCAAGGATACTGAGGAGGCAGAGGCCACTTGAAATTCACAGGTCTGGGATTCCAAACCCAGGGAATATTAGCACTTTCTTGCAATCAAGCCTCCTCACCAGGGTGCTAGCAATGCAGTGGGGACCAGTGTCTAGAAGCCTACTCAGCTCCTTGGGGGAGAGGGGGCAGCCTGTCTCCACTGTGGGCATCCTCAGGGCAGGGATGGGGCTTTATTTATCTTTGGCCCCAAAGGCAAACCTCAGTGAATGTTAATTTTGAGGAGCCTCAATCGTAGAGCACTGAGCCTGGATAAGGGCAGAAGAATTCCAAAGGGCCTGAAAGACTGTCCTGGAGTTATGCTCAATTGATATGTAATCTAACTGGGAGGACCAAACCCCAGACACCTGTGAAAAAGGAGAACACATTACTAACAGCCCTAAAGACAAAATAATTTGTTAAAAATGGTGGGAGAGAGAGAAGGTGCCTTGGAGAATCAGGAAAGTTTTCTTGGGGACAGATAAGACTTAAGCTGTGATATCAGGAGGAAAGGGAGCTGGAAGGCCAGCAGTGGGGGAGGGCTTACGGCTGGGAGCACTGTGGGGGAAAGCGCCAGCCCACAGGGACCACTGAGGGGTCCCCTAGGAGGCCATGTTGGTGGGAGGGAGTGTGGAGTCTCAGCCACCTCCCTTAAGACCCAGGCAAGGGAGCGGCTGGCAGGAGGGAACTTGCACGTGTGCTGTATCCACTTTGCTGATGAACCTTTCACTGCAGGCATTGGTTGGTAGCGATCACTTACAAATGGAAGCTATTCCTCTAAAAGAATCGAGCCCAGGCCTGCTTCCCACAGATTCAGGCCCTGGGACTCGGGAGTTCATTCCCCTTGAGGTTCACTTGGAGCAGAACTTGGCCTCAGCGGATACTCAGGAGGCAAAGGCAGACTTGGGAAAGCGGCCGATCAAAGACAGCTCACCCTTCTTAGGGGCTCCTCCCCGCCCCGCTCGTTTCCAGTAAGTCTGGGGTGAAATCCACGAGCCTGGCGGCGCCGACCCTCGAGTTCCCTTCTCCGGTCCCTCCTGGGGCAGGGAGGTGGTTAGCGGGTCCTGGAGGGAGGCAGCGGGAGCACCGCCGGGGCGGGGTTATTGGTTTCTAGTCCCTGCTAAGAATGGGGAAGCGCCTCAGGAGGGCCTCGCGCTGGGCCCCAAGGGGAGTCGCGCCCTGGCCCCGAGGGCCCCAGATGGGGGCCGTCGGGGCCAGAGCGGATCAAGCGGGGACCCCCCCGGGAGCGCCATCCTGGCCGGCCTCCGGGCCCGGGCCGCCCCACCTGAAGATCCTAAAGTCTCAGGCTTTCAGATTTGAACCTAGGAGGCCGAGCGGCCGGGCCGAGGTTCCCAACGGCCATTGGCTGCTGTGGCGCCGTGACGTCAGCGCGGAGGGGTGCGGGGGGGAGGGCGCGGGTGGAGCCTGGGAGGGGAGTGTCCGAGCGGCTCCCAGCCCTGCGAGCCCGAGAACGAGAGGGAAACAAACGCGGGCGCTGACATGGGCCGCCAGCCCCGGTGCCGCGCGGAGCTCACGGACCGGAGAGCGCAGCCGCGCCGGCCGGGCGCTCGGGGCTCTGCGGACCGAGGTAGGCGACGGGCACCCGCCTCTGGCCGTGACAGCCACCTGCGCCCTGCGAGGCCTGGGTGGGCTCGGCTTGGGGGGTTCGAGACCCGCTATGGGGCGGGGAGGATTGAAAAAGCCGCGATCGGGGGCCGTGGGGCGCGGAGAGGGGCGCAGAGACCCCCTACTCCTCGGCGCCGGCCGCTCCTCACCTCGGCGAGTGCGGGGCGGCTCGGGAGCCCGGGGCCGGAGCGGAGCGGGTTTGGGGAGGAAGGGGTGGCAGAGAGCCAGGCGAAGCCTCGCCCCAACTCGATTTCCTTTCCCCAGGATGGGATTCGCCGTGCCGGCGCAGGGCGCTGGGGGGTGGAGGGGGCGGATGGGGGTGTGTGACTGGGGCGGGGGGGCCGGGTGTTAAAGGTCCACCCCCTCGCCCAGGAATGGGGTGTGTGTCGGTGTGGGCAGGAGCACAACCATCGGCGGCGCGCAGCCCGCCGTCTCCCCGAGGGGGGCGTGTGTGCGCCCAGAGTTCTCCATGAATAAGAACCGAATTATTCGCTTGTAGTGGCAGAGGCGTGTACACACGATCTCGCTCTCGTACACACACTGCAGCACACGCCACTCAATGTCATTGGGCCGGGGAGAAAAGAGGGAAGGAGCTGCCTGGAAGGGAATGGCCGAGGAAACAAATACTCTCCCCCTCCTCCCCTCCCTCGCGAACCCTTCCCTCCCCGCCAGGCTCCCGCCCCGCCCGCCTCGGAAGACCGGGAGGCCGAGGCGGGAGAGGCCGAGGCGCCTCTAGGCCGGGTGGGGCCGGCGGAGCTGGGGGCCCCGCTGGAGCCTGCGGGGGTGGGGGGACAACCCGCGGGACCAGCGCGCGGGGCAGAGCGCTCCTGGCGTGGCCGCGGGCCGGGAGCGGCTGGTTAATGATTTAGTCACCCGCTTGGGGCTGCAGAGCTGCGGTCGGCCGTCCCTAGCTCCGCCCCCTCCCTCGAGCGCCCCCAGCCGGGGGTACAAAATTGCCCCCTGCCTGTGCTGTGTCCCCGTGAGCTCCTCCGCGGGCCGGGCCGCCGCCGGTGAGTGCCCTGGCCGCGAGAGCTGGGCGGGAACCGGGAACGGGGGCTGGAGGGCTGAGGCTGGGCGGGCTTCCTGGGAGAGGACTGAGCGGGGCGCGCGCGCGTGTGTGTGAGTGTGTTTGTGTGTGTGTGTGTGTGTGTGTGTGTGTGTGAGAGAGAGAGAGAGAGAGAGAGAGAGAGAGAGAGAGAGAGAGAGAGAGAGAGAGATGGGGGAGGGGTGCTGCCTGCTAACTCAAACCAGATTCCTTGTGTTTCCCGACGAGATACTGCAGCCTGGGCTTTGGAAGTTTTCTTTTCTCCCTGGGAGAGTGGAGGGGAAATACAATGCTTTTTCTTTCCTCGTTGTCACCCCTTGCAATCTGACCGGCTCCCGCGGCCCTCGGCTGCGTCCTCGGCGCCTGTTCTTTGCCCCTGGGTATCTGAGCGGTTGAATGGGGAAAGGGTCCCCGAGCTCTGAAGCCCCCGGGTCCTCTCGAGAGCGGTGGGGGTGCTGGAGAGAGAATCTCCCTCGTCCTCACCCCCAGCAGCCATCTGGACGGGAGAAAGCCTTCGCCGTCCGGCCGGCGTACACAATGAGGGGCCCAGTTAGAGGAGAGCCTCCTGCGAGGCAACTTCTCCGCACAGTCTGGGTTGGTTTCTAATACTCCCCACGTCTCCGCCCCCTTTCTGAGACTGGGGTGGAGGAGGGGACCACCGGCAGGATGGACTGAATTTTAAGAGAACAAAGAACAGGGCACAAAGGAAAGGGGGAGCTGAGCTTTGGATTTTCCCCAGAAATGGGGAGTTGGCTGGACCAGGGCTGGGTCCAGCCAGGCCTCTAGGTGGCCTCAGGGCTCCCAAAGCAATCATGGGGCATCCACCGGAGACTTGCCAGGCTCCTCCCTGTGGGGTACTAGGACCCTGCTGTGAGCGCGGGTGCCGAGTGGGTTCCAGCCTTCATCAGCTGCCCTGGGAGCTGTCCATGTGACTAGCCAATTAGTGTGGTTTATCTCCTCTGAACGTGGACTTGGGCCCTCTGCTTCTCGAGGACAGCTGCTCCTTCCCACAACGGGGCACCAGTGAACCTTGGAAGACACCGGGGTAGCTTCTCCTGGTCTTTCCAGGGATGTTGGTGACCCCTGCAGGGACTGGGAGGGGGCCTGTGTGATAAGGTAAGCCTGCTCCCAAGAGGTGGCAGTTTGGGTCGAGTCCTAGCCCCCCTGACACCTCCCTGAGGTCCTGGGGCCCCTGCTCCTTGAGGACCAACTGCTTGTGTTACACTCCCTAGCTCCAGCCTCTCCTTTGAACATTCCTTCCATTTTCTGGGGTTTCCACCCTTTTCTCTCTTTCTTGACTCCTCTTCTCTTTCCCCTCATTTCTATCTTACACACGCCCCTGCACGGATGCTCATCCCAATCTGATACGCGCATCCACCCTACTTGGGTCCTGCTGCCTCTTGGAACTTGGCAGTCCAGCTCTCACAGGGCTGGCGACCAGGGAGCCCCAAGCAAATGAGAGTCTTATCTACAAAGTGGGGCTGTGGGCGACGGGCGACTGGTACATGCTGACCTGGGCGAGGGATCTTAGACCCTTCTTTACAAGTCAGGAGCTTTCCCAGAAGGGCCTCAGGTTGGCCGTGGTTCTGAGGTTTCCACTCCCTCCACCTTTGGAGTGGTTGATTGATTTCTGTGGCCAGGACAGGCTGTGCCCAGGTGTGGCAGGTGTGCTATTGACGTGCCTCTCTCTGTCTGTCGGTCTGTCTCTCCCTCCTTCTCTGGTTTCGCTTGGCTGGGAGGGGGGGCCTCAGAGGTCAGAGCACCCAGGATTGCTGTTGGGCAGTGGCTCCAGCCTCCTTTGGCTGGATGTTCCCCGGGCTCAGAGGAGCTCGTCTCTGTGGGGGAGGGAGGAGGCTGTCCCTTGGAAGAACAGGATCTGGGCTGATGCCAGAGATAAGGTTTGAGGGCGGAGGGAGAGGTTGAGCAATCTTGCCCTGGAAGCTGCGCTTAGGTCTTCTGACCTCTGTACCAGAGGCTTTCCCTCAATCTTGGGAAAAGGAACCAAACCCTCGAGCTTTCTGGCAGAGGGTCTTGGAAGCCAGCTCCAGCCAGCATATCTGGGTGCTCCGGGGAGGATAGGCCCGTGCCAGCCATCTCTGAACAGGGAACTGGGTGGTCGAGCTGGGAGGCACTCGTGTGTGGCTGGACTTGGCCTTTGCTCACAGTGCGTGTGAAGGAAGTTTAGCCATTCCTTTCCCTCATTCCCACTCACTGTGTCCCTGAAGCTCCAGCTACGCCTCTGGTGGAACCTTGGGCTTCCTTCCAGTGACGTCCATCAGCGTCTTTCCCAGGCACCGCCAGCTTGCAACATGGGGCTCCATGCCAGGGTGGCAGCGCTGGCATCCAGAGCCCTCCTTTGCCAGGAACGGGGCCCTGGTGGTCTCCACTCAGCCTCACCCGCTGAGGGAGGGTCTCCCTTTGGGGCCAGGCCAGGGCACTTTGGGGCATGTTCATGAATGGGTGCTTACACTTCTGACCCAGCCCATAGGAAAGTGCTCCGCACCACTGCCATTTCCCCCTGGTTCTTTTATCCCAGAGGCTGAGGGCGTCTTAAAGCAGCAGTGCCAGGGCTGTTCGGGCCACTGTCTTCTGCCCTGGCCATCGGGGTCGCAGATGCCATCGGTCAGGGCAATCTCCAGCCTCCCTGGGAGTCTCTGGGTTCTTCCCATACCTGTGTCCACGCAGTTCTTGCGGTAACTGAGCTTAGTCTGCAGACCCCGGCTTCCAGTTTCCCCAGTGGGACAGTGAAGCCAGGCTCTGCTGTTCCGGCTTCCATTCCCTGCCCCTCTTCGTCTTCAGTTTCCCACTCACTGCAACCCTTCTCCATCCTTAGAATGTTGCCCTTGGCCCTGAAGCATCAAAAGGGGACCAGTGCCCCTCCCCTCGTGGGGTTTAAGGCTCAATCAAATCATGGGAGTAGAGAGCCTGAGAGAACTCCAAAGGAACCTCCTCAGGGCTGGCAGGACAATTTATGGACACTTCTATGAGTCTGGTTAGGTCCAAAGGACCAGGCTGTATTTTACTGGGGCTTGATCGTGCTGAGGTTTTGTGCATTATTTGTTGCTGGTAGCACCAGGGTCCCGCAGAGTCCTGGGCTGTCTAACCCTCATCCTAGGAAGGAGTGGTTGGAGTTTCTCTTCTCCCTCCTCCACCTCGTCCACCCGTTTCAAACTGAAATCAGAAAGAGCTTCAGTCCCGTCTGAGCGAAGCCAGGCTCCTCCATCCTGCATCGGAGGAGCTCAGAGGTAAGGAAGGGAGGAGGGAAGTCAGATGGGGAAAGAAGCGGCATCTCGGGGGGCTTGAACCCACCGCTGGGAGGGACTGCAGTCCGAACCCGGGCTTCGGAGCCTGGACCACCCTCCCCTGCAATAGTTCATCCTGGGGACACCCAAGGACTTCGAAAGGGGTCAGCCCTGCAGCCTTTTGGATCAGGTGTCCTCAGGCAGCCCTGGAGGTGTGTGTCCCAGGTTGATAATGTGTCCTCTTTGAACTTAGGGGAGTGACGGGGGCCAGGGTCACTGGGGATGCTGGACTTCTCCTAGCTTTCAAGGTAGGGGCCTAGGGTACCTGCTGAGAAAGAACATGTCACAGCATCATCTTCATAGCAAATATGTAAGGTGCTCACCCCTTGTGCATCCTTGTGCTGAGGGCTTACATATATTAGCCTGTTTAATCCCCACAGTAATGCTGGGACGTCCATAATGTTACCAGTCGCCTTGAAAGCTAATGAGACAACTGAGGTGCAAGTAACCTGCCCGATGTGACCGAGCCAGTTCGAAACCCGGCAGCCTGGCTCCAGGGTCCACACTCTTCGCTCCCACGCTACACACTCCAGCGGGGCAAGATATGCCAGCCTGCTCCGGAGTGAGTCCAGATCCACCCTGCTCCCTCTGGAGACTCCGGAGTGTCCTTTCACTCCCCTCTCCTCAGCTGAGCGCCCTGCTCTTAGAAGAAGCAAAGTGAAACCAAACAAGCCGGGCAGATCTGATTTCAAGCCCAGCCGCTTCCTTCTGAGGCCCTGCAGGGGGGCCGTGGGGCCCCCACCAGCCACCCCTTCCCCTCTCCCCGCTCTTCCCTCTGTGATGGGAGCTGGAGAGCTGCTTTCTGCATTGAGTGGTGGGTTCTGAGGAAACACACATCTCCAAGAAGAGCCCTGTAGACAAGAGAAGTTGCTGAGTGTCCTTGAGTCGCTGGCTCCTCGCAGTCTTGGCTCCAGAGTTGTCGCTTCCTGTTACTCCCAGGTCACGGCTCCCTCCTTTTTCTTCCTTTCCTGAGCTGTTCTAATTCCCAGGTAGTGAGGGAGGCTTTCTCCGTCCTCCCCCCCACCTGCCCCCCTATTGCCCTGCTGCCACCCCTCCTACTGCCTGGCCTGAGACGGTGGTTCTCGGATGAAGAGGGAGCGGATGCAGGGACAAAGATGAAGGGGCAGAGTGGAGAGAGTGGCTCGTTCCCAGCCCTTGAGGAGCAGGGGTTTCCGACAGGATGGACTTCCTAGAGGAGGGCAGGGGACTGTGGCCTGTATTTCCTGGGACTTCTCTGTCCATTCCCTGGAATGGTGGGGAATGGGGTGCCCAGACTAGGGAGATTTTAACCTGAAATTCTGTGCAAAACTGTGCATCCATTGTGGGTGTTCGTGCATCCATAACCTTCATCGGATCTTGGAGGCCTGGGCCCCAGCAATGCTTATGACCCTCCCGGATCCGCCTTCCAGTGGAGTGAGGAAAGTCCAGGATCAGCATGGGGCAGACAGCACCCTTCTCTCAGCTCTGTCCTTAGCAACCGTGTGACTTGGGTGAATCATTTAACTCCAAGCCTCAGTCTCTTATCTGCAAGATGGGGATGCTGATACTAACGCCATGGGATTCTTGGGAAGAATACATGAGCTAAAGTTTTTCAAATGCCTAGCACGGTGTATGATTTGGGGGTGGGGGGAAGTTTACTAAAAATTAAGCATCTGGCTTGATGCAGAGTAAGAAGCTCAGTGAAGCTTAGTTCCCTTTCTCATACTTCCTCCGTGACCTATGGTCCAGGGAGGGCATGTCCACCTGAGCTCCGTGGCTGGGATCTAGGATGTCGTTTCCCAGAGTGAGTTCCTCAGCACACAGTCTTGATAGCTATCGGAACCTACGCAGGAAAATGTTATTCCACACCTTTGTTCATTACAAGTCACTGTTTAAGCTAGACTGGACATCCTCTTCTATGTTTTCCAGCAATTAAAGACTTTTAATTTATCCAAGCCATAGTGTGTTTTCCTACAACTCAGCCTGGCTAGGTTATTGGCATCGTTTTTCGATAAACTGTAAGAACTCTAAATTCTCTAAGATGATTGAGAATATCTGTATGAATCCAATGGTAAGCATCATGATTAATGGAAATACCCTAGAACAGCACTGTCAATGGGAATACAATGCTAGCCATGTATGTAACTTGAAGTTTTCCAGTAGCCACCTTTTGAAAACTAAAGACAGGTGAAATTAATTTTATTCTGTTTTATTTAACTCAGTGTATCCAAAATATTGTTGTTTTACCATATAATCATAAACATATTGAGGTATTTTACATTACATTTTCATACAAAGCCTTCAAAATCCAGTGTGTATTTTACACCTATAGCACATCTCAATTTGGATGGTACATTTCATAAATACTCAATCAGAATTTGGATCTCATAAAATTGACAGTTGAAAAGTAGAGTCACACACTCAAGTTGTTTTTAACATCCTTAAGGTTTCCAGTAATTGAATCAAGCATCAGTTTTTAAATTTAAAATAATTAAAATAATTTAGTTCCTTAGTTGCACTAGCCACATTTCAAGCGCTCAACAGCCCTGTGTGGCTAGTGGCTACTGTACCAGATGAGTGAGGCTTAGAATATCAGTGTAAATGCAGGAATAGAGATGTTCCACGTCAGGAGTATTATTCAACATTATATTGGCAATTGTAGCAAATATAATAAGATGAGAAAAAGGCATGGAGGAGGCAGAATGATTATTAGTTGCAGTTGGTGGGTCTGTCTACTTGCAAAGCCCAAGAGATTCAATCATAGGGTTGATTAGAGTATGTAAGACCATGAGAGTTTAGTAGAGTGGCCATTAAATATATATCAATTAAAAAAAAAGTGGCTTCCCCATATACCACCCATAACCAGTCAGAGACATAGCTGTGTAAAAGGAGAAGGATGCAAAACCCACTCACAATAAGAGACCATAAAATGACCCAGAATAAACATGAAAAGAAACGTGTAAGACTTGTAGGAAGAAAAGCCACAGGATTTACTGGGGAATGTCTAAAAGACTTGGATAAATGGCTATGAGCACTTGACCTTGCGATAAAGGCAATTCTTCCCAAATTAATTTCTTGTTTCCTTTCAATTCCAAAATAATGCCATCAGGACTTCTTTTGGAATTTAATAAAATGTTTCTAAGTCCATCCAGAAGACTAACTACATTGGAAAAGCAAGGGGATTTTAGAGAAAAAGTTAAAAGAGGGACTAGATACTCAAAACACATTTTACAGAGGGAGAGTGTAGACCGGTTTAGGAATAAACAGAGACTAATGAACAGATGAGGAAGTCTGGAAATAGACCCGTGTGTAGGTGGGTGATGTCTGTGTATAAAGAATTTAATATCTGATAAAGGTAGAATTTGATGCTTTACTCATATTTTATAACAATTCTATAAGGAATCAGTAACTAACATTACTTTATTGTTATATTTAATTTTTTAGTCTATTTTAAATGACCCACAATTTCATGAGCCATAGACGTCTTTATTCTGGTGTAGTTCCTTCTAGTATTTTTCTCTATGAGTAGTTTTTAATTAATACATTACACGGTAGTTTTAGAAGTGAATATTTTCATAAACTTGGGAGCAGGGAAGGTCTTTGCTTCATGGTATTAAAACCAGAAACCATAAAACAGATTTAACCACGTCAAGATTAACAAGCACTCTACAGAAAAGAAAACACCATGAACACCACCATGTAAATGGATGTATGACGGATTTGCAGAGATATTTGCAAAATATGGTAGTCAAAAATCTTAATAGCTTTAATATTTTATTTTTTTGTAAAGATTGGCACCTGAGCTAACATCTGTTGCCAATCTTCCTTTTTTTCCTTCTCCCCAAAGCCCCCCAGTCCCTAGTTGCATATTCTAGTTGTAGGTCCTTCTGGTTGTGCTATGTAGGGTGCCGCCTCAGCATGGCCTGACGAATGGTGCTGGGTTGGCACCCAGGATCCAAATCGGGGAAACCCTGGGCCACCGAAGTAGAGCAGGTGATCTTAACCACTTGGCTGTGGGGCCGGCCCCAGCTTTAATGTTTAAATAAGTCCTACAAATCCATTGGAAAAAGTGAAGGCCCCTCCACCCCTAGAAAAATGGGCAAAAGGAATTTACAAGAGAAAGGATACAGGTGCCAATAATACATATTTTTTCAATGCTCACCCTCATTAGTAATTAAAGAAAAGCAAATTACAAGTCTGTGAGGGTGGTAGTGGTGGTTGTGTTTTTGTTGTTTTCAATTCAACTAAATAAAATATAACGCCTGGTGTTGGACACCATCAGCCCATGTTGGTGGATCTGTAACTTGGTAAAACCTTCTGGAGAACGAGTTAACAATAAGAAAGTAATTTAACTCGCTTCAAAGTATGTGTCCTTGGGAAATAAGGACTTGCTCAGACTGAGCGGAAGGATGTTCGTTACAGAGTTCAGACGAAACTGAACCACAGCCTAACGTTCCTCGGTGGCCCAGTGGATGCACAGTTTGAGATATTAGGACTTAATCTAAAATAATGTAGTGTTATTTATTAACATGTAGACATTTTCACCCTCAATGTGAACAATGCCATGGAAAGTACAGCTTGCATAATAAGGGGAGGAAATGTCGAAAGCAGCACTGTCCTATAGAAGCACCATGCAAGTCTCAGATAATTGACATTTTTAATAGCTACATTTTAAAAAGTAAAAGGAGATAGGTGAAATTAACATTTTATTTAAAACTGGGGCCTTGTTCACTTTCTCTTCCCTCCAGGAAGCGGCTAGCAAAGCAGAGGATGTTTACCTCCAGGAAATGGGATCTGCCCCGGGGAGGGCAGTAGCACCTTGGGCCAGGGAGCCTGGTCTGGATTGGCTGGCAGGCAGGAGGGTGGAGCAAGCGCAAGGTAGCTAGCCTGGCAGGTTTTAGGAGACAGGTTGGGTCAGGGTTCTGGGCTTCCTTCTTTGCAGCTGGAACTACAGGGTGGAGAATGGAGCAGCACAGGCATGAGAAACATTTGAAGCAGGACCTTGCACTGGGCCCAGTCTTACATATGCCAGCGGAGTCCAGGCTTCTGCTTCAGGGTGGTCCTCCCCACCTCACCTCCCAGGCAATCAGAACATGAGGAGGTTCCTCAGAGCAGGAAGCGGGAATGAGATCCTGAGTCAGGAGGAGCCCATTTGAGCCGTCCCCGGGAGCTGATCTCTAATGGGGAGTCAATCAAGTGAGGCTGGGTTCCAAGGTCTCTCTTAGATAAACAGCATCCCTGATCCCATCCTACGCCTGCCCCTCTGTGTGCACATTCTCAGCTGCCGCCATCTGAATAGGTGGGGGGGCATGACCTCATACAGAAAACCGCATGTTCCAAGATCTGCCAGAAATGGGCTCAGATCACCATTTAGGAGCCATGAGAGTGAGTGAGGTTATTCGCCCCATCTGCGCCTCAGTTTCCCTTTCTATAAAATGAGGGCAATTGTGATACCCCCCCCCCCCTTGCAGGGTGAGGGCATAAATTTACGTTGTCCCCTGCACAGTGCCTGGCAAGCAGCAGGCCCCCAATAAATGGGAACTGCTGACATTCTTGCCACTTGTGCACACGGCTTGGTGGTCAGCTGCTTGTTGGAGCACTGGGGTGCTGGTTGTTCGGTGTGACCCCAGCCTCTTCTCGTTTTCTCTGCTCCCTTGCAGCCATCAGAGGACCTGAGCTGGGGCTGGAGAAGCAGCAGAAGCAGAACCTTCAGCCCCACAGGGCGTCTCGGATAGGATCCCACCGTGGGATCGCCCATGTGGGAGGCTGGCCTCCAGCTTAGAGCTTCAGTGTCACTGGAAATTGGCCAGTCTCCGGTTGGTGAGGCGGGGGAAGACTGTTATCTTTCATCTCCTGCTCAGTTCAAGAGGCTCAGGCCTCAGGAAGCAGCTGTTGGGAGTGAGTTCTTTTGGGGGAGTCCTAAGCTCCCCGTTTGCCCTGAGACCAGGTTGTTATAGATTGCCCACTTTCTTCTCCCAGACAACTTAGAGTAAAAGGAGGACCTAATAAATAAACATGGCCAGTTTGGTGGGGGCAGGGTTGGGGGGGGAGAAGAGAAAGACAACAGATGTCAATGGGAGATATTGCGATGTGAGAGAGTGTGGACCGAGACCCCTCTGCACTGAGCCCCTGCTCGGGGCCGTGTACTGAGCCCTGGGAACTAGAGAGTTTTAAGCTACTTTTGAAATTAAAAGGCTTTTCCGTAAGCCTTTGATGCTTTGGGATTTTTGTTATTATTAAAACAGCATTACCACATTAAAGGAAACTTTAAAAGAAAAAAAAGCCCACTTTCCTCCCAAGCCTGACGCAACTCCCTAATTTCTCCGCACGTCCTTTAAGCCTTTATTCGTGAATGCGTGTTGGTGTAGGGTTGTGATGACTGTGTGTGGACAAGTAGCAGGTCTGCCTTTTTCTCCTTCCCCTTGTGCCGTTTGGTAAACAGCCTCCACAGCCCCTGCCTTTCGTGCCTGCACGATCATTGTGGAGCCACTGGCTCCTGGTTTTCTCAGCCGCTTCCTTACTGTTGGCTATTAGGTTGTTTCCATCTTTTCTATTAGGAGTGAGGCTTCAGTGAGTATCTGTGTGTGTGACTTTTTTCCTGCTTTGAAATAGTTCCATCGGGTAGGTTTCCCAGTGTGGAGGTTGCTGAATCACTTGTTTTAAAGCCATTATTTCAAGAAACTGCCACAGTTGCTGATGCCCCAAGACCACTCCGTCCTGGGGTCATTTGGATTCTGAGAGCTCGTGGTCCAGGGTTTTGTACCTCTCTCCCTGCCTGGTGGCACCTAGTACCTGCTGCATGGTGGGAGGGTGGTCCTGCCCTTTCCTAGCTCTTTTTTTTTTTTGGTGAGGAAGGTTGGCCTTGAGTTAACATCTGTTGCCAATTTTCCTCTTTTTGTTTGAGGAAGATTGTTCCTGAGCTAACATCCCTGCCAATCTTCCTCTGTTTTTTTATAAGTGGGATGCCCCCATGGCTTGATGAGCAGTTGTATGTCCGTACCTGGGATCCGAACCCACGAACCTCGGGCTGCTGAAGTGGAGAGTACGAACTTAACCACTATGCCACTGGGCTGGCCCTTCCTCGCTCTTAATATCGGCATAATATGGACATCAGACACAAGAAGGTCTAGCCTGGTGCCTGGCAGTGAGTCAATCCCAGTGTTAATGTGGGAAACACCTTTGATGGGGTGGCAGGAGGCCTGTGCCACCTGGGTCCCTCATCAGCTCCACAGCCTTGGGCACATACTTCTCCCTGCCCCAGCAGCCTCCTCAAGGCCACCAGGGTGGAAATCTCCAGGGTGTCCTCCATCTCTCAGTCTTGGGAATCTCTAAAGTTGCAGGCATCACAGATGCCTCAGTGGGAGTCATGTGACACCCCAAGGGGTGTACAGGAAAATCCACTGGGATGTGGGAAGAAAACACCAGCACTTTTATGCATACTGATCATTTTTAAAAAAGAAAGCAATCGATTGCGTTAATTGATGCATGGATTAACAATACACACCCATATAATCTGCAAATAATACATGTATGTGTATGTGTGTATATTTATGTGTTTATACACACACACAAATTATATGCCCCATGTTTTGACATGCTGGGGCCCCCCTACTTGGGATAATGCATGGCTATTTTAGTGGCCGGAGCCCTGGAGTGGGAATAAAGCCTTGGCTTCCATTCATGACCTAGGGCAAGTCCCTTAATTTAGTCTCTCCATCTCTGAGAGTAGGGTCCCTCCACACCCAGGTATTTTAAGGACGTATTTGACACAGATATGCAAGTGGTACAGGAGTTATATGGTATATGTCATGTTCCCATCCAGGGCTTTTTTTTTTTTTTTCAATTGTGGCTCTTCAGGCTCAGATTATTTTAAGACAGTGCTTCTTAACCTCCTGGTACAAACAGCGCAGTTTCAAATACGAGGGCTTTTGGCAGTGCACAGGAAGGAACTAAAAAACTCCAAATAGTACTAGAGTCAGCTAAAATCATAACAGCCCCCACTGAAGTTACCCCGCAGCATGTAACAATGTGGATCAAAGCATCCACAGTTCTCGCCATTTGCTTAGCTGCCTATCAGTCCTGTCGCACTATTGGAATAAAACGGTCTTCCGCCTTCACTAGGACTACTTATCTTTGCAGGATAAGGCTGCTGAGCGTTCCAGAAAGCTCTGGACCTTTCTCTGGGGACAAAAGCCGGAGCCCCTAGCCTCTTAACAGAGAGTCGTGGCCCGGGTTACACTGAGTTTCTTGCAAAGCCCCTCTCAGTGAGTTGCTCCAGCTGACAGACGTTGTGTAGCACAATGCCTCCCCTGTTTTTGCAAAGTTAAGTTCTACCTAGTGGTGGAATGTTGGTGCACCCCTGGGAGAAAGGTCCATGGCCCACCAGGTGAGACCCGCCCCTGGGAAAGGGGCTCAGCGTGGCCCTGGAAGGCCTGGAACCTCCTTTGATTCTGTGCGTTCTCTCCTCCCCCATCTGGGCCCTCAGCAGCTCCTGAAGGAGTACCCCTCTATCCACCTCCTCAGCGGCACCTGCATTCTGCTGTCCCTCCACTTTGCCCTGAATTCCTGCTTCCCCTCCTCCATGCCTCCAAGGCCAGCAGCCATGGGAACTTCCAAATATGAAGATCGGACGACTTGCCTGCTTAGGAACTGCTGTGGTTTCCTTGTGCACCTGGAACACCATCCAAACTCCTACCTGGTCTTACAGGCAGTGCCCTGTGTGACCTGACCCCTGGCCGCTGGGTTTTCATTCTATTCCTCAAATGCCACAAGTGTGTTCCTACCTCAGGATCTTTGCATGTGCTGCGCCCTCTGCTGGAATGTTCTTGATGTGCCAGGTTCCTTCTCATCATTCAGTTCTCAGCTCACAGTGCCCCTTCCTCAGAGGGGCTTCCCCAGCCCGCTGACTACCACACTCGCTCAAATTGTCTTGCTTCCCTCTTGACAGTGAGGACTACGAGATACTATTTAATTTGCATGTTCACAGCCCCATTCTGCACCCACCCACACTCAGACTGCAGGTGTGCCCTGGGAAGGCAGGAGCTTGCCCACCTTGTTATTTTCATGCTCTGTCTCCAGGACCTAGAAGAGTATGGGAAAATTGGTGAGGATGCAGTAAGTCAATGAATGAATGAATGAATGAGAGAAAAAGTAAATGAGTGAAGCCTCTTGTAGCCAGGCCAAGCCACAACTGAAGTCATCGTGTCGTGAACCGAATGCTCCCTTCCATCCAGCTACGTTGGGGCTGGTATTGACTGGATGGTTAGAACACTTCTGGGAAATGATGGAGGGGCAGCCGTGCAGTGGCACTGGGCATTGATCTCATGTGCTCTCTGCACTGGAGTGAGCTGCGGGTCAGCTGCCAAGTGGGAGATCTGCCTGGCTGCCCAAGAGAGCTCAGGCCTGTGTCCTGTGCCTCAGTGTAGCCTGTCCTTCTGTCTAGGAGCTGCTGGGCTCCTGATCTGGGAGGGTAGTGCTCTCTGTGTAGCATGCCCGGGATGATGAGGGAGGGGTCCAGGCCACAGCTACCCTCTATAGTGCCAGGAGCAGAGCTGAGCTGAGGATGTGGTTGCTGTAACTGACCAGGGGCCTGGCCTTCCAGGGAGGGCTTGTTGCTCCTGCCTTAGAGGAACGTGCTGTGGTCAGTGAGGCCAAGGGTGGAGGAACCTGGTTCCACCAGAGGCTGAGGAGAGTCAGGGAGGCTGTGAGTTGCTGCTCCATTTTCCTTTGCTCTGCCAGGAAAGTGGGATGTGGCTTCCGGGGTGGGGGAGGGTGTTCCACCCAGGGCAGGCCGTGGGGAGTGGCCGCCCTCTTGCCCTGTCATCAGGCAGCCTGTTTTAGCCACTTCCCCAGAGCTGAGTCACGGTGCTTAGCAACACCCCCGAAAGCCACAGCTCCATTTGGCACCGTCCCCTTCCGAGGGTGCACTCAGGCCTCCTGAACTGCCCCCAGGACTGGCCTGGGCCACCTGCTTGTACTTAAACTCCATCCCCTCATCCCCAAATCATTCTCTGTTAGGAGCTTAGGGTGACAATGTCACTCAGTAGCCATGAAACCAAGGACTTAAAAACAAGCCAGGGAGGGAACTTTCCCAGCCCTCGAGCCCAGGCTGTCCAGTCTGAGTTCTGGCTCTGGGACCCCAGAGGGGTCCTCACCCCCACCCCAGGACTGCCAGGTCCTGCAGCCCCTCCTCCCTGGACAGTGGGACAAGTAGGTGACTCCATGTGGGACTCAACTCTTGGGACTTTTTCATGCTGGATATTGAAGATGGTTTGGTTTTTCACAAGTCACAAAGCCTTGTTCCTACCCCCAGGGAGCAAGACCCCAGGCAGCACATAACCATTTGCCAGCCTTGTCGCTCTCTTTCTGGGATGTAGGGCCGTGCAGGATGCTGGGAATCTCGTGGCTGCCCCAGGCGTTTCCCTGCTGGCCCCTCTTACCTGTTCTCTAGCCCTACCTGCAGGAATGTGCTAGAAGGGGGGTGAATGGGATGGTGGGGACTCTCTTCCCCTGTAGCCATGGTGGCCAGAGGGGTCTGCACCCTCTCTGCTGAGTCCCGGGCAGCTGGGCCTGCGGTTTCCCTTTTCTCTCTAGTGAGCACTTGAGATCGGGGAAACCACCACGCTGGAAATTGCTTCCTGGGCCTGGGAGTTCCTGCCGTGCCAGTGAAACCCTTATGCAACTCTGGAGGTTCATGTCCTGTGTTCCCACAGTTCTGACCGTTGACGTCCCCTCTCTGCCCCCCTCCCTCCTTCCTTCCTTCTTTTCCCTGGTGAACAGTACATGCTTTATTTGTACATGTGTGTTCTCACTCCAGGGTAGTGGGTCTCAATCCTGGGCACTTTTGCCCCCCAGGGGACATCTGGTATGTCCGGAAACATTTGGGTTATCGCAACTTGGTTAGGGATGCTACTGGCATCTAGTGGGCAGAGACCAGGGAAAATGCTGCAAACAGCCTACAGTGCGCAGGATGGGCCCCACAACAAAGAATGGTCTGGCCCAAAGTGTCAGCAGGGTCAGAATCTGCTCTGGGATTATACAGAACTTTCTCGAGGCAGCAGCCAGGCTCCTCCTTTCTCTGCACTCCCCTGGCTAGAAGTGGGGAGAGGCATTCCATTGGCAAGGGTAACTGACCATTGATGCTACCCACCAAAGGCCAGAGAAAGGCCTGGAGAGGAGCAGAAAGAGCACTGGGCCAGGAGACCAGCTTCTAGCCCCGCTCCGCCCTTTGGGACGTGAGCCTGGAGAAATCACTGGGCTTCAGTTAAACCTGTCTTCTGGAGCTGCACTGGGGTCCCCTTCCCTCCCAGCTCGTTGAGACCCCGGGATTCTGTGACTGGACCAGGAGCTGCACTGCAGGCGGGTTGAAGATGTGGCCCTTTCCATTCTTGCCTCCCTGCCCTGGGGGCCGTAGAAGCCTGAGGGATTCTCCAGCACCGAGAGTTTGTTGGAACCTGTTTTGATTTCCTTTTGTGCCTAACATGTCTGAAGCCGACTCCATCCTCACTTTCTCTTTTTTAGCCAAAGAGAATTTTCCCCAAAGTTTGGCCTGGAAGCCCATGGCTGGCCCAGAGGGTTACAAATGGTGACTCTTTCCTGGAGCAGTGGAGAGGGGATGACCCTGAGGCCAGTACTTTTCATGCATCTAGTTTGATGGGCAGCAAACTATGGCCCACAGGCCAGAGCCTGCCCACTACTTGTCTTTATAAATAAAGTTTTATTGGGACACAGCCATGCCCATTTGTTGACCTACAGCCTACTGCTACTTTCCTACTATGAAAACAATTGAGTAGCTGCGACAAAGACGGAATCAGTCACAAAGCTGGAAATCTTTAGTCTCTGGCCCTTTATAGAAAATGTTTGCCAATCTCTGGTCTAGCCGTTCCATGTCTAATTGTTTAGAGGTTAGATCCTAGGGCGTGGGCAGGAGGGAGGGTTCAGGTTAGGGGTAGGGGAAGCTAATTTTCCCAAGATTTTGGTGGGGAGAAGGAGGAGAGTGGGGACGGAGAGCTGACCGATTGTAATGGGGCATCTCCAGGCCTTCCAGAAGAGTCCTCACCTGGCTCCAAGCCCAGCCCAGGTCACCTGAGTGGCAGGTCTGCCCCAGTGCCTGGCTCCTGCCTCTCATCCCAGAGAACATTGCTTGCTGGAGTGACTGCCTGGGTGGGGGTCACTTGCAGGTGGGGGAGCCACCAGACTGGGTGGCAACAGCTGGACAAGGAACACGAGCGTGGGGACCTGGGGATTGGAGGGCACAGAGAGGTCAGGCTGGGAACCCTGGAGCCCAGCAATAGGCTGAAATGAAGCCAGTGCTGTCATTCCGCTTGAGAAGACGGAAGGGGAGAAACTAAGGAACCGGGAGAGGGTAGGAGGGAGGTGTTGGCCTTTCAACAGGTGTTGGAAGCCTGTGCCATGTACTGCCAGACGGCATTCAGTGGCGATCAGGCCCTTTGGAACCCTCCGGAAGCTCAGTCCAATGGGAAGATTACAGTCCAGCCAGCAGGGAAGAACGATGTAGCCAGTGCCTGCTGGGAGAGGGGACATTCAGAGTGCTGGGGGTTGGCGGGAGAGGTCACCGGAGGACTCCCCTCGGCTAAAGACGGTTTCCCATAAGAAGTGACATCTCAGCTGAGCCCTGAAGGATGTTGGGTGAGCCAGGTGACGGGGTGTTCCAGAAGGGGACTGCATGTGTCTGGTCCTGGGGTACAGGAGACAGAAGCTCGGGGGCTGGGGCAATGTGCATGGGCAGCGGAGCAGCGAACCATGGCGTTGGGAAGGGAGGCAGGGACTGGTCGCCGGATCAAGGCGTCTAGCTAGACTGGGGATTCCCGGAAAGGCTTTGTTTGAACTAAAAGGTGGAGGATGGACTGGAGAGGGACAAAAGTGGAAGCGGGGAGACCTGTTGGGCCGTCAGGGGCCAGGTGGGATGTGGGGGCCGAGCTTGGGGCAGCAGCCAGGAATGGGAAGAAAGCTGGGTGGGGCGCCCACAGGTTGAGCTTTGCAATGGGGAGGGTGGGTGCCCTGGAGGCCTGTGCTGTTCATAGGACTGGTGGCCCAGCACCGCCCACACCCACCACACTCTGTTAAACCCCTGCACCCATCTCTCCCCACCCTGCTCAGCCCTGTACTGAGGGCAAGGGGCTGGTTTGGCTCCAACACAGAACTTCAACTTGGCCCTGGCCAGGAGCCGCGTGGGTGGTACCTCAAGCTTTCAGACGGCCCTCTGCTGTTCTTTGGTTCAGGTTAATCACCTGGGGGGTCTGCAGATCCCAAGGGGCCTAAGCCATCTAGGGTCTAGTCCCTGCCTCTCTGCACACCTAATGATTAAAGAAATTGGGAAGGAGTTTTCTAGGCTTGATCTCCTGAGAGGTGGAGGGTGGATCCTCAGCAAAGAGCTCAGGGCTCCACGATGGAGATGTCGCAGGCGGGATCCTCATTTATGGGACTCCCAGCAAGGACTGGAAGGCTGGGGAGCTGGTTCTGTGGGTCCCAGTAGCCCCACCCCAATTCTGATTCAGAAAGCAAGCCGGGCTGCCCACGGTTATGGAAGTGCCAGGCAGCGTCTCTCTGGGACCCATCCTGTCCTCTCCCTCCTCTGAGGACTGTGACTCAGGTTGAGGTGTCCATTAACTTCATAGGGATTGAGGTCAGACAGCAAGAAGAACTTATAGAGTGTCTCCAAACTAGCTGTTCACAGGAGTCAAATCATACATGTTTCTTTCCCAGACCAGTGCATGGAATTGCCTATGCGCCTCCACCTCCTTAAATGTACCTCCACCTCCTTCAAAGTGGTCATGTTTTCTCTAGCAGCATGCTGGTGGTGGGGCGGGTTGGAGGGACTGTGTGTCCATTTGAAGAAAGATCAGCTCTTTCTCACGTTTCAGGGAAAGTGTCTGTGGCTACTTGAACTCTAACCAGATTTGCAGAAAGCACTCCCCTGACCTCGAGCCCGTGCATGAAGAAATAGGCAGGATCATGCAATTGATTGCTGGCTCATTTCACATTATTCCGTTTTGCTGGGAGCTGGGTTTTAAATCACAACCCCTGGCCAGATGGGCTTTTGTGCGCGGCCGGCCGGGTTAACCCTGTGCCTGCTCTTCTCTTCTTGCAGCCCTATGACCTCCTCCTTACCACCCGCTCCAATTGCTGGACTTCAGATCTGACCCCAGACCTGCCTGCTGCCTCGGGAGGGCCAGCCTCCCCTCCCGTCATCGGGCAAGATGCCGATCCTCAAGCAGCTGGTGTCTAGCTCGGTGCACTCCAAACGCCGCTCCCGAGTGGACCTCACGGCCGAGATGATCAGTGCCCCGCTGGGCGACTTCCGCCACACCATGCACGTGGGCCGGGCGGGGGACGCCTTTGGGGACACCTCGTTCCTCAACAGCAAGGCTGGCGAGCTGGACGGCGAGTCCCTGGATGACCAGGCCTCCTCCTCCTCCTCCAAACGCAGCCTCCTGTCCCGGAAGTTCCGGGGCAGCAAGCGGTCACAGTCGGTGACCAGGGGGGACCGGGAGCAGAGGGACATGCTGGGCTCCCTGCGGGACTCGGCCCTCTTTGTCAAGAATGCCATGTCCCTGCCCCAGCTGAACGAGAAGGAGGCCGCCGAAAAGGGCTCCAGCAAGCTGCCCAAGAGCCTGTCGTCTAGCCCCGTGAAGAAGGCAAATGCCGGCGAGGGCGGAGAGGAGCAGGAGGTGGGCGTGGGAGAGGTGGTGCCCCGGCGGAACGGGGCTGCTGCCCCCCACTCCCCTGACCCCCTCCTCGATGAGCAGGCCTTCGGGGACCTGACAGATCTGCCCGTCGTGCCCAAGGCCAGCTTCGGGCTGAAGCATGCCGAGTCCATCATGTCCTTCCACATCGACCTGGGGCCCTCCATGCTGGGCGACGTCCTCAGCATCATGGACAAGGAGGAGTGGGAAGCAGAGGAGGACGATGGCGGTTTCCATGGTGACGATGCTCCAGCAGGCGGTCTCCCCCAGGACCCCCCTTCCGTGGCAGAGGCCCCTCCCCTGATTAGGCAGGAAGGCAAGGCAAGCCCTGACTTGCCCCCACTGCCCCCCGAGGCTCTGCAGGACGAGGGGTGGGCGGCGGCGGCCCCTAGCCCCGGCTCGGCCCGCAGCGTGGGTAGCCACACCACGAGGGACAGCAGCTCCCTCTCCAGCTGCACCTCGGGTGTCCTGGAGGAGCGCAGCCCTGCCTTCCGGGGGCCAGACAAGGCCCGGGCTCCTCTCGCCAGGCAGCCCGACAAGGAGTTCTCCTTCATGGACGAGGAGGAGGAGGATGAAATACGAGTGTGAGGCGGGCAGGAGATGGTGGCTGCACACTCTTGGCCTCATCTCCCTGTGCCCAGCCCGCCACCACCCTCCTCTTTCCTCTCCCTGTGCGTGGGCAGCCAAGAGCCTGGCTTCGGCCACACATCCTGGACCTCATAGATGAGGGGCATTGGCCAAGCCTGGGCACCTGTGGAGGACTTCGGGAGCCGGCCTGGGTGCCGACGGGGTGCCTGACTTCATTGCACGCCTTGCTCTCCCCGAGCTCTCTACGACAGGGCTGTTCTGGAAGCAGGAATCAGTTTTGCCTGGCCTCAGACGGATGCCAGGGGTCAGCCTGACTTCCTGCCTCGTGCAGCAATGGCAGGTCAGCCCAGGGACGGCCTGAGGGCCAGAGCTAAGGACATGGGGCTCACTTTTCCCTCCTGGCGTTTCTGCTGTGACTGGCGGTGTTTGCCAGGGTAAGTGCACGTGGCAGGAGGACCGGGGTGGTCACACATCCCGGCCCCTCCCTACACCGTCCCTGGCTCCTGCACCGGAAGCCTGGAGCCCCTTGGAGTAAAGCTGGACCGAATTTGTACACTAAACGCGTCCCCTTCCTGGGGACGAGAACAGGAAGGAAACCCCGGGGCTGCTTGAATTTTCAAGAAGGGGCCCTTCCGGGACGACACTAGGAACAGGCTGCGGCCCTCAGTCTCTATGGGTCTGTTCGTTCGTTCTTGTTATGTTTAAATCCTTCTAGAGCAATATCAGGAACAGTGTTAGTAGGCCTGCCACCAGAGGGAAAATCCAATCCCTTTAGAAAACCTTTATACTAAGCGCTTCCAAACTTTGTTTAGAACTATACGGGGTGGGTATCTCTATGTCGCCGCCCCCCCCGCCCCTTGGCTATTAACAACTGAAGGCGGCCAGTGTAGAAAATTTCTGGAAAATGATTTTTTAAAAAATAATATATCATTCCTATGGAGGGATAAAAGCTTTTTTGACTGGGTTATTCCCTCCCCGCCCCTCCCCCCCAACAAACACTACTTCCCCTTCCCTTCTCAGCTCTGCCAGCTGACCCCCTTCCCCACTTCGGGGGCCAGGGCCCCTGCATACAGGGGTGCCAGATTTAGCAGCAAAACAGAATGCTAGGTTAAATTAGAATTTCAGGCATACAAAGGATAATTTTTTAGTGTAAGTATGCCCCATGCCATGTTGAAACACACTTACACGCTAAGAAATTATTTGCTGTTATTCTGAAATTCACATTTCCCTGTGTGTCCTGTGACCCTGCCCGAGGGGACTGAGTGGGAGCCGGGCTGTGAGCCCCCGGGGTTAACTGATGATGATCTTTTCTGTCCTGGGAACAGGCTGACGCCCCTCCTCCTGTCCGCTTGTAGCCATGGCGGGGGAGGGACAGGCAGAACTAACTAGCCCAGGATCCAGCCCGGGCTGGTGGGCGGGGCCCCCCCAGGCTGCCAGCTTTTGCTGGATCCTTACTCAGACACTAACTTAGTTCCTGATTCGAGCACCTCGAGCGGAGCTCCCACGGTGGGGGAGGAATCGGAAGGTTGTGCAGCCTCTGCCAGCTGCCCTTGAAACCCATTCAGACCGTGGTCACTTCCAGATTCTAAACTGTATATTTTTCTCATGATATTGTTAAAACAGCGGGGAAACATTAAAAAAGCCCTGTAGCACACCTTGTGTCCGCCTCTACTTCTGGGGAGGGCTTTTTCAGGAGGGGGCGGTGAGGGTGTGGATTGGGGGGGGTCCCAGGGCTGCCCATGGCTCTGGGGCCCTGAGGCGGCTTCTCTCTCTGTCGCTTGGGCCCCCGCTCCTGGACTGCTCTCCAGCGGCTCAAAGGACGAGGCCTCTGTGCCCATCTGCCTGGGCAGGCCCTTCAGGGCTCTGGGACTTTGGTGTCCCAACCACCACTTACCAGTTGGGAGCCCTCGGGCACTTAGTCGCTTAGCTCCTTTGTTCTTCCTTCTCCCCGTCTGTTAAATGGGAATCCTGCTGCTCCCACGGGGGCGGGGTGGGGGGGGGGGTCAGACACAGTCACTGATAACGGCGTTTGCAAAGTTGCTATTAAACAGGGAGACTGTTCTCCCAAGCTGCAGGTGCCGAAGCGCGTGGGAGCTGTCGCTGCCGCTGAGAAAAGGGGCCACCCTCCCCCTCCCTCCCCCTTTACCATCTGACCTGCAGAATCAACTTACACAGGCAGTGCCTTCTCTGTTCAGCTTTGTGGCCCAGGGAGGTAGACTCATGTCCCCGTTTTACAGACTAACGTGCTGGCGAGGCCACATGGCCACCTTCTCCAAAGTCACCAAGTAGTAGAGTCAGAATATTATGGATTCAGAACCCTCTTCAGCTCGCCACTCAGGGGCGCCCCGAAGCTTCATCCCTTTGGGGAGTGAGGTGGGGGTGTGTCTGCCCTGGGTGGGGTCACTGGGTCACCCAGTTCCTGCCCCACCACCCTCCCTTCCTCACACGCGCCTTCCCCTCTGCCTGGGCGTCTTGGAAGAGGATGTCAGCCTGGCAGGGCCAGCCGGCTGCTGGCTGAAGCCCCTTACAAGCCCTCCCTCCCACCTGGGGCCCAGTGTGGCTGAGTTCCTGGAAACCCCGCCCCTGGCCTCGAGCCTCTACGGAGAAATCTGGGCTTGTGCCCATCCTCTCCCTGGGAAGCAATAAGAAGCAGAATTAAACCGTCACCCAGGGCCCTCTGCCCCTAGAGGGGCCCATAATGAGGGACAGGGCTAAGAGGAGGAAGGAGCAGGCGGTGTAGGGGCCCCGAGGGAGGAAGGGAGAGAGGCCGTGGGACTGGGGCACACACCCGCAGCCCAGGGCGGGGACGGGGACCCAGAGGCTGCAGTCCAGCTCCCGACGACTGAAGAGAGGAAGGCAGTGTTCACCGAGGCCCAGGAGGGTGCAGGGAGGGCTCCTACTGTGCCTCCCAGATACAGTGTGAACACCCCTGCTCCATCACAAGCACGCACCCGGGATTCTTGAGGGGCTGGGAGAAACCAGTCCCCCCGAGGGTGCAGACCTGCTTTTTGATTTGATGGAAAAGCACCAGCCATTCAGGAAGACCCAGGGGCCTGCAGAGAGACCTGGCTGGACTTACAGATTTGGGAGCACGCATTCTGGTTGGGGGCCCAATGGGCCCACCAGACACATATGGGATAACCAGGCAGGGCCAGCCTAGCCACGCCAGCTCTAATTTTGGTTTGCTGTGTGGCCTTGGCCTACTCATTTTCCCTCTCTGGGCAGCTTTAGTTTCTCCATCTTGAAATTAGGCACAGCATAGTTGTTTTCCCCTTTTTACCAGAAGTTCTGTTTGCAGTGAGATCGCATGTTGAACCCCCAGACATGAACAGGCCAAGCCAGAGCTTCCTGTGTGGGGGCAGGTTTAGGGGGTCCTTACTCCCTCCCCTGCGGCCTCTGAGGTTCGCCTGGGAAACCCAGGGCCCCCGCAGAGCATGTCTCACCTTAAAGATGTTCCGTAAGGCCCCTTCTACTTCTGACAACTCAAAGCAGAAGCCAGGAACTACTTCTGGGTGATAATTGAGTAATTTCAATTCAGATTGCAGCTACTATTCCCCAAACTAGGATGGGACCCCAGAGCCGCCTCCCCCAGGCAGGGCTGCAGCTACAGCCCAAAGATGCATAGCACCAACCTCACCCCAGTCCAGCCATCATTGGGTCGTCCCCCCTCCACCTCCCCCCACCCCGTGAGGGGTTTTGCTTGTATTTATTGGGCACATACTGTTCTGTATTATTAGTATGATCAGGGCTGTGTGTGTTAGCTGTTGGGACGGCCATATGCCAGGCACTGTTCTTTGTATTGGCCTCACTTAATTCCCATAACAACTCTGTGAGGCTGTGCTGTTCATATCACCCCCACTTCACAGATGAGGACACTGAGGCGGCTAAAGGTGAAGGAACCGGCCCAGCCCCCGGGCTTGTGAACAGAGGAGCTGGACACAGACCTGGGCACGGCTCCAAAGCCCTTCCTCACCCCACCATCCCAATCTGATGATTTACATGTTGGGAGCCGGAATGAGCAGGTGGGGCCAGTGACCTGGCCGGGCGGAGCAGCGCAGGGAGGCCCAGCTGTCAGCCTGGCTCACGTGGGGCTGGGTGCCCACGGAAAAGGGGTGTTGCTGGGGAGGCGCCGGCAACTCCAGGCCCCTGTCAACAGCAGCTGCTGATTCATGGCACCCAAAGGGCCCAGCAGGCAGGCCCACCAGGACCAAAGGGCCCTGCCCAGGGTCACTCGGGGCTGGCCTCTGTCTGCTGGGCCCCTTGCCTCTCAAGCCTGCAGCCTCGGGCCCGTGTTCCTGCTGGCATCCAGGCTGATCCCACGAGGTGCTCACCTCTGACTCCATTCTCACACACACCCAAGCCACCCCCTCCTCTTCAGCAGGGTTGCACCATGTCCCCAGAAGAAAGTGGACAAAGGCAGAGAGGATGTCAGGACACATGAAGGAGAGGATTCTTAGGATCTTCAAATTTGAGGATCTGGTGCCCCCCCCCGGCCCCACCCCATTTTACAGATGGGAAGACAGAGGTGGGGAGAAGAAGGCGCTGGCTGAAGTCCCACGAGTGGAGCAGAGCTGAGATTGTGAAATGGCCTGGGCTGGCTTTGGCTCTGTGACATGGAGATGAGGGACAGGCTGAGCCTGTGGGGCGCAGCTGCTCAGAGCTGGGGGTGTGGCAGTCGGAGGGGGGACCTCCTCAGGTGTGTGTGGCTCTCCCCACCCCTCCCAGCTCACATCTGCCTTCACAGAACAGCCTCCCAAAGTGCCCCGACTCTCCCCACACTCGGCAGGGGCCCTTCCCGGCGCGGCCCCTCCCTCACAGTGATAAACTGTACCCGAAGTATCCCTGGACGCAGAAGACCCTGAGCTAAGATGCAGGAAAGGAAAGCTAGGAATAAAAGCGGGAGAGCTTGTCTAACTTCCCCTTTGCAGTCTCCTGCAGGCCCTGGGGCTTCCTGCCAACAGCCAGATGGGAGGCTGGAGAGAACGTTTTGGGGGAGGGGAGGGACTTGCAGGCAGATGGCTGTTGGTGGCTTTGCCTCCAAAACCTGTTGCTCTAACCCACTGAGCTGCTGTTCTCCAAGACGGAGGCTCCCAGGAGGGGACGGGAGGAGCCAAGGAGAGCTGTCTTCCCGGCAGGATTCCAGCCCTGAAATGACACTCGGCATGTTAAAAATACCTGTCAAGGCCACAAGGCTCTGCTGAACCTTGTTTTGTTTTCATGCTCTGCTTTGCTCCAAAAAGGATTGGAGGCAGTTTACAAAAACACAAGAGGATAAAATTAGATCAGAGAGAAAACAAGGCAGGAACAAACAGTGCAATGAACCAGGAGGGTGGTATGCAGAAGCATTCTCTGGTGGCCTCCACAATTCTCAAAGGTGGGCTGCAAATTGGGCTCTGAGCTTCCCGTCAGTCAAAGCGAAGACAGAAATCCACCTGTTATGAGACTCAGGACGTCCACCAGGTTGAAACAATCCCAGAAGCAGCTCAGCTTTTTCTGACATTGAGGTCTAAGAAGGATTCCTGTGAGATCTTTGAAGAGGGAGGGGTGGGGGTCCCAGGCACCATCCTCAACAACAGTCTCCTAACAGATACAGTCATGCGAACCCCATCAGGCTGCTTTTCTGCTCAGTATAGATCAAGGGCTTGATGCCGAGATGCAGATCGATACAACCAAGGCTGTGGAGGCCAGACCCAAGTGATCCAAGTCATTCACTCAAGAGATACAGTTAGATTCTTCCAAAGCAGGATTTCCTGACCTCAGCACTACCGACATCTGGGGCCTGATCACTCTTCATGGTCAGGAACCATCCTGTGCGTTGTCAGATGGTGAACAGCATCCCTGACCTCTACCAACTAGATGCCAGCATCCTCCCAACCAGTGACATCAATCCAAAGGGTCCCCAGACATTGCGAAATGTCCCATTAGAGACTGAAAACCACTGCTCTTACAGGAGTGGTGAGAAGCCCTTTTTTGTGCGTGTTTTTTTTAATAAAGGCCAATTTAAGACAAAAAAGTTTTCGGGTCACATGTTTTTTGTTCAAAGTGAAAAAAGACTTATGGAGTCTCATGGGGGAAGACATACATACTTGCATCTTAACCTACCTACTTGTTTGAGAAAGCTGGCACTTCTCTTTAGCCAGTAACACGTCACCGTGAAGGTGTTATCTGAGAAGCAGTTTTCTGGTTTCTCAGCCTGGAATCAGACTAAGGAAGGTTCCGAGAAGGTGGCCCGGGCCGTGGGCTGCTCTCTGCAGATCCAGGGCACTGATGGACCGTGTCATCTCCCGGCCGACTTGGAAGACGATGCCGCATCAGTATCATTTCTTGCAGCCAAGGTTCCTCCCTTGCCCCCGCCGAATCAGGGCCGACGACAGAGGGTGTGAGGTTGTACTCTCTGAAAACAGAGATCTACAGCACAGACTCATTTACTCGTCAGATGTTTCCTGAGCTCCTCCTATGAGCCAAGCGCTCTGAGGGGTGCTGAGGAGGGGTATGACAGTCCACAGGACAGTAGACTAGACAGACATGGGCCCAGGATGTCACTATGACTTTTGTGGGTCCCTTCCCCATAAAAATTGTTAAAATTATATTTTGTGACTGTATTAGTAAAAAATTGAATGTATTAATATTATAAAGAAAATTTTTCTTCCACCTAAAATTCATATATTTTCTTCTGATTTTAAAAGAAATTAAAACATTTTCGTGGGTGGGCCTCTACAGGGACTGAGGACCCCAGCACAGCACCTGCTGAGCCTGATGGAGAAGGCACGTGATGGACGGAGCCCTGCCCGCAAGGGTTGAGGTGAGGCGGGAGTCGGGTGGGGGAACAAGCAGACCATCCACAAGCAAGAAAAGCAGTGAAAGCATTGCACATGGTGCTAAGGGCTTCAGAGGAAATAAACGAGTGGTGCTGGCACAGGGTGTGACTTGAGGGCTGTTTAGATGAGGTGATGGGGAGGCCTCTCTGAGGAAGTGGAGTTTAAACCAGACCCAAGGATGAGGAGGAATCTGTGATGTGAAGAGCAGGGACGAGGACATTTGGGGAGTCAAGGACACACCTAGCTTTGGCCTGAGCATCTGGGCGGAGCTGGTGACATTCCGGAGAAGGGAAGACTGAGGGGGCATCAATTTCAGGGAAGTTAGAGTTTGTTCTCAGACACCTGGAAGCCATTTCAAGTAGAAACAGCGAGAAGGCAGCTGTCTGTGGGCCGGGGGCTGTGGACTGAATGTTTGTGACCCCCCATAAATCTATATGTTGAAGCCCTAACCCCCTAGTGATGGTATCAGGAGGTGAGACTTTCGGGAGGTGATTAGGTTTAGACGAGCTCATTTGGGGCCCCCATGATGGGATTAGCATCCTTATAAGAAGAGGAAGAGAGACTAGGATGCTTTCTTTCCCATGTGAGGACACAGCAAGAAGGTGGCCATCTGCGAGCCAGGAAGCAGGCTCTCCCCAGGGACCGAAGCTGCCAGCACCTTGATCTTGGACTTGCAGCTCCAGAACCATGAGAAATGAACGTCTGCCGTTTAAGGCACCCTCCCCCTTCTATGGTATTTTGTTACAGCGGCCCGAGCTGACTGAGACAGCGGGCAACGCCCTGGCCATTCAGCTCCCTGTCTGGAGCTGCTCATCTAGATGGGGAGCTGGAGCCCAGAGATGGAATTCAAAGCTAAGCCAAGAAGTGAAACCAAGGGCAGCTGTACGGTTTGATGAATACCCAAGGGGAGGGAAGGTCAGGATTGGCAGCCTCCCCCCGCTGGGCCCTGCCGAGTCTCCCCTCAACCCCTCCCCCTAGGTCAGGAGTTTATCCAGGCTGGGAGCGAGGAGGGGCTGTCCTCTGCTTGCCCGCTCCTGCCGCCCACACCCACTGGGCTTTGAACACAAAGTGGGCACAATTGACTCTTTGTCAATAGTCGGGGCTTGGAGGGTTTTTCCATCTGTACTCTGCCTGTCTGCCTCGTGACCCAAGAATCATTTAGAGATAACAGACTGGAGGGCAGTCTGTGGTGATGAAAATGGAGTTTTTCTTCCAGACTCAATTGACCCAAAGGCAGATCAAACTTGTGACCTTGGCCCTCCATCCATCAAAGTGAGTGCACCAGGCCGTGGCTGGGAGAATCAATCCATCATGGGGGCCGAGGCCAGCTGGCGGTCCTGCGTTCTATAGAAACCTTCCTGTGTCTCCTCCAAGGGAGGGTGAGGGGCTCGTGAACCCCAGGAGGTACGCGAGACCATCCACTGGGATATGGGAATTGATACTAGGACTTTGCCAATAATCACGGTCTACCTTGACCCCCTACATTATTCTATTTTACGCAGCACAGAATGCCTTAGGGCTGTGGCGAAGAGTCTTCTGGATTCTAGCACACGGGCTGCTGGAAGCCCCTCTTTCAGGCCTTCCTTGGAGAGTGCGCCCAGGACTTTACAGCCAGAAGGCTCTTTCTAAAATGCAGATAAGACCCAATGTTGCAAGGCTGGCTCCTTCAGGGACTCCCAAGGCCTCAGGTTCAAGGCCCTTCCCAAGCTGGGCTCCCAGCCTCTTGAGCCTCCCAACAGCTGACTTGCCAGATCCAGCCCTAAAGAACCACAAATGGCTTCCCAAATGCACCACGCTGCTACTGCTGGAAACACTGTCCCCTGCCACCCTGACAATGCTCTACCCATCGACAGCTTTGTTTCATGTCCTCCTGGAAATCTTTCTTTGATGCTCAAGTGAGAGCTAAGTGGTCTTGTAGGAGCTTTGCAAATGCCTCGCATCCCACGTTGTAGGATTCAATTGCCTGTTGATTGGTAACTTTCCCTTCTGTCTTCGTTTCCTTATTGTTGCTGTGCCAAATTACTACAAATGGAGTAGCTTGAAACAACACAAACTTCGTGTCTTACAGTTCTGGAGGTCAGAAGGCTGAAATGGCTGTCACCAAGCTAACATCCAGGTGTCGGCAGGGCTGCATTCCTCCTGGAGGCTTCTCAGGAGAAGCTCTTTCCTTGCCTCTTCCAGTTTCTAGAGGCCGCCTGCATTCCTTGGCTTGTGGCGCCACCCTTCATCTCTCTCTCTCTCTCTCTCTCTCTCTCTCTCTCTCTCTCTCTCTCTCTCTCTCTCTCTCGTGATTACATTCGGCCCACCTGGCTAATCCAGGATTATCTCCCCATCTCAAGATACTTAATCTCCTCTGCAAAGTCCCTTTTGCCAGGTAAGGTAACATAGTCACAGGTTTTGCAGATTAGGATGTGGGCATCTTTGTGGGGCCATTATTCCGCCTACTAGAATAATGATGGTCGCTGTGTCTTCTTCATTCTGTATCCTCCAGAGTGAGTAGAAGTTCAAAAATATTTTTGAGTGAGTGACTGAGTGAGTGAATGAATGAATGAATAGCTCCCTAGACGCTAGGTAAGAGCAAAAGCCAGACAAGGGAAGCCAGAAGAACTGTGGGTAAGCAGGAAAAAGCCAGAGTGTAACTGGAGCCGGCCCCAGCATGCTTCTTCTGCCAACTCATTTTTGCCGGCGGTCTGGGCCTGTGGCGTCCCCTGAGCTGCCCGTGACAGGACTCCTTTCTGCAGGACACAGGCCCGGGGGTAGAGCAGAGACCTGTGGAGGCTTCCCTCTGAGGCCCAGAAGGCTTACGGCCACCTCTGCTCAGCCTGGAGGGGCTCTAGGCACAGAAGCAGAGAAGAGGGAGGGCGACATGAGACTGAGACACAGGGTGGCAACAACAGTGCAGGAGAAAAGCCTTTGAGACCCCCCTGGGCCAAGGGTGACTCCCCGAGCCCAGACGTCTTGTCTCCTTGACCCTCGGACCAAAAACACAATCCACATGGCCACTCATAAGCCCACGCTCTCGGGCCTTGGGGGTCTCAGGTGTCTTCCCAACGGGGGGGCCTTTCCCACTCTGCAGCTTGGTAGGCTGGAAGGAGCCTGGCTTTGGGGTCATGCAGCCTGAGCTTGTGGTCTTTGGGAAGCTCATCTAAGCCTTTGAGCTTCCGTTTTCTCAACTGTAGAAGAGAAACAATATGGCTCTCTTTGAAAGGTTTTGTAGGAATTAGAGCGTCCACAGTGAACTTCAACTCATTAAGTCCTAGTATCTGGTGGCAAAGGTTGGGATTCTAGGTCCCCATTCTGATATCTGCTGGCTGTGTAAGCTTAGGCAGTCACTTTACCCCTCTGGGCCTTCGTTTCTTTATCTGTAAAATGGGTAGAACCTACTAGAATGGCTGCAGTGAGGACCGGAGGAGGCCCTCATAAGAAATATTGGGTGAGTCATTCGTCCTGTTACTGTGCCCCAGCCCCCAGGGGAGAGAGATGCCTTTCCCAGAACCACTGGACTCCAGAGACCAAGCTCCCAGGCAAAGACAGAACAGGACCACCCTGGCTGCTGGACCTCCCTGCCGTGCACTTCAAGTGGCAATTGTGAGCCAACAGCTGTCCCCACCAAGTGGGATCTCTGGGCCACAAAGAGCAACGGGGAGGGCAGGGCACACTGTCGCATCGTCCCTGGGGCTGAGCAGCAGCAGCTGTGGGTCACTGGGGGCTCCTCCTGACTCCCATCCCCTCCCAACACCATGGCTATCTAGCCCCCGGGCCCATCCCTACTGGACCTGGAGCAGCTCTCCAACAGCACCTGAGCAGCAGGAGGCCCCTGCGCCCCAGCACCTTGTACCAGGGGCCCCTGGGAATAATAAACTTGTTTTTTTTTGGTTGGTTTTTCTTGAGGAAGATCAGCCCTGAGCTAACATCTGCCGCCAATGTTCCTCTTTTTGCTGAGGAAGACTGGCCCTGAGCTAACATCTGTGCCCATCTTCCTCTACTTTCTATGTGGGACGCCTGCCACAGCATGGCTTGACAAGTGATGCGTAGGGCTGTATCTGGGATCTGAACTGGTGAACCCCAGGTCGCAAAGTGGAAGGTGGTCACGAAGTGGAAGGTGCGAACTTAACTGCTGTGCCACAGGGCCAGCCGCAGGAATAATAAACTTGAAGAAAGAGTGCCTTTGTGGACCTGCGGGCAAGACATCTGGGGCCTTGAGCACCAGGCCACACCCATTCCTAGTGCCTCATGGGACCCTCCTCCTGGGAAGGATGACTCTAATAAAACTCTTCCCCCGTGTCAGGGATCCACGTGTACTTTTCACTTTTCGTCAGCTCCCAGGAGGTCACCCTCTGGGTCCCATTTTACCAATGCAGAATCTGGGGCTGAGGGATGGGACTGAATGACTGGCCCAGGATTATGGGCTGGGGACCAGCAGAGCCAGGATCTGAACCCTGGCCTGCCCGATGCCACAGTCTGCACCCTTTCCATGAACTCCGGGTGCCCAAGTGGGGAGAAATGCAGATGCAGAGACACCAGGGAGGAGGGCGTGGCCACACCCTGCCCAGAAAAGCACTGACTGCGGCGGAGCCGAGGCGGAGGGTGGGGTGGGGATGACGGCGACCTCTGCCAGTTCCCGGTAGCAGAGAATTCTAGAGCTCCCTGCACCCCTGCATGCCAGAACAACGCGTTTATAAAGGGAAGAGGGCAGGGTGCTGATGATTCAGGAAATCTGCAGCCAAGTTAAATGAGGGCCTCATAATGATGGTGATTAAAAATTAACGCCACTGTTTGTTTAGTGATTTGCGCGTCCACTTTGCAGCCACAAATTAATTGATAAATGAATACACAAGTGTTCAGGATAAGCTCCAGGGTACAGAGGAGAGAATTGTGAGGTTCCAGCGGGGCCGTCCCAGCGCTGGGATCCCCAGCCCCAGCCCCTCCACCAGGGCATTGCCAGGGCTTCTCCCCTTGGGGCTTGCTCTTCACTTTGCACACTGCGCGTGTTGGGCCACTTGGGAGCCATGAGGTGGTAGGAGAAACGGGGTGGAGGGGGGCAGCTCCCCCTGGTCTGAGTGAGACAGAGGACAGGGAAAGGGCCTGTGAGGTGGGAGACCCAGATCCCACCCCCAGTGCTGACGCTAATTAGCAGCAGGACCTCGGCAGCCACCCAGCTCCTCTGTTTCTAGCTGCTCATCTGTAAAAGGGTCTCAGAGGCTCAGTTTCCAATCGGGAAGATGTGTCAGTTTCCTGAGCCGCTGTAACAACCAACCACAAAGGTCGTGGCTTACAACAGCAGAAATTTACTCCCTCACAGTCTGGAGGCCGGAAGTCCAAGATCAAGGTGTCAGTGAGGTTGGTTCCTTCTGCAGCCTCTGAGGAAGAAGCTGTCCCATGCCTCTCTCCTGGCTTCTGGTGGTGGTGGCCTTCCTGGGCGCTCCACGGTGGCTGTCTAACTCGTCCCCTCCTTTGTCTTCACGTGCCTTCTTCTCTGTATCCATGTGTCTCAAATCCTCCTCTCTTCTCTCCTCTAAGGACACCAGGCGTTGAGTTTAGGACTCAGCCTAATTCCAGGATGATCTCACCTTGAGATCCTTAGCTTAATTACACCTGCAAAGACCCAATTTCCAAATAAGGTCAGTGCACGAGGGTTAGGACTTAGACTCTTCTTGGGGAGACAATACCGCCCACACCAGAAGGTATTTTGGAGAAGCAGAAACCGTGAATTCAAGGTGCTGTCATTCTTACGCCACATGAATGAAGCACTGGGAGAGGGGGATACATCCATATGACATCCTCCCCACACCTGTGGGCCAGGCACACAGAGGTGGGATGGGGAGTCCAGGTGGGAGGTGGGACCTGGACCAGAAGAGGAGCGGAGAAGCTGGGGGTGGATGGAGGGAGGGGTCTCTGCCGGAGCCTCCTTCATGCTCAGCCCTCAGCCCTCAGCCCTGACCTCTTTCAGGCCCCCAGAGCACTGGGAGGCACCTCTGCCTATATCCCCAGTGCTCTAGTTATTATTATTATTATTTTTTAAGATTTTATTTTTTTCCTTTTTCTCCCCAAAGCCCCCAGTACATAGTTGTATATTCTCCGTTGTGGGTCCTTCTAGTTGTGGCATGTGGGATGCTGCCTCAGCGTGGTTTGACGAGTAGTGCCATGTCCGCGCCCAGGATTCGAACCAACGAAACACTGGGCCGCCTGCAGTGGAGCGCGCGAACCTAACCACTCGGCCACGGGGCCAGCCCCTCTAGTTATTATTTTTGATCAGCCCCTAAGTGGCCTCCTGCCCCGTCTTTCCCCCACAATCCATTCTCCAGGGTGCTGTGTGTTGCTCTCCTGGCCCTTCCGGGGCTCTCCACTGGCTTCATGACAAAAACCAAGCCCTTAGAGGACACTCCCGGCTCAGGTCCTGCTTACTTCTCACTCTTGTCACTCAGCTCTCCCCTTCTCTAACACCATGCTTCTGCCAAGCCAAACCCTTGACTGTCCCCTCCACCTGCCATGCTGCTTCATGGCTCTGTGCTTTCAGACTGCTGGCCCCTCTTCTGGAACATTCTCCCTGCATCATCACCAGACTCTCCTTTGAGAGCCCTCCCTGCTTCCCCCTACCATTATCACCCTGTTGTATAACCGTGTTGTTGAACGTCTGTCTCTCCCATTTGACCTCGCCATCCCTGAGGGCAGGAACACAGTCCTTTGTTCCAGGGCCCGAGTCCCCAGTACAGAGATGCTCTGTGGATATTTACGGGAGGAAATCATCAGAGACCTAGGTTTAAATTCCATCATTAACAACTTCCCAACTGTGTGCCCTTGGCCTCTCTGAGCCTCGATTTCCTCATCTGCCTTCTCTGCCAGGCTGGAATGTGCCTTAAATGAGCCTGTGTTGACAGACGAACGTGTTCTGGGGACCACTAATCAATGCATGTGAATAGGGCCAAGAGAAGCAAGGGCGTCTACCCAAGAGACCCCTTCACCCCGCCTCGCACAGCCCCCAGCTTACCCCTCTGCCTTCCTAAGAATGTCCCTGGAGAGAGGCCCAAGCTTCTGGAAACTCTTGAATCCCTTCCTTGCCCCTCCCAGCCTGGCCTGGGCTCCAGGTGTCTATCTCTCCAGCTATTTTCTTTTCTGATCCGGAGTTCAAAAGAACAACAAATCTGGGAGCGACAGGCGGGGGAAACAAAGCTAGCAGGCTCGCTCTTGTTGGCTGGGCTGCGGGCCTGCGGGGCGCTGCCGCCTCTCGCTGCTCATCTGGGAAGGATGGCGTTTGGGTTTCGCCGGCATCAACTCCAGGGCGACTCAGCTCCAGTTGGAAGGAAGGCCACTTCGGGGCCAGAGCAGGGGGATGGGCAAAGCTGCTCTAGTTAGAGCCCTAAAACGCTCCTTTGAAAGTACTTTCAGATGTCCCCAGCCCTGGGGGCAGGGCAGGGGTGGTGTAATCATAATAAAACAATATTTGCATAGAGATTTCGTTTACAAAGCACTTTCTCAGGGGTGGGAGGCGCTGGGTGGCCCGTGGAATCCTGGCTGGGAGGCCACGGCCCCTGGCTGGTCCCGCCCCCAGCCCAGCTTGTGTGCGCGGTACACAAAGCGCTATTCATCCAGCGATTTCCGATTCCTCTGGATTTCATGCCTTTTCCCCTCTCTCCCATGAAGAGCTCACTCAGGGCTTGTCACTCAGTCCAGAAAAGGGGTGTCAGGAGTCCCAGAGGGAGGGGTTGGCTGGGACTCGATTGGGGGGATGGGGGCAGGCAGGTCTGCACCCTGCCCCCGTCCCCGCCCCCACGCCCTCTTGCCCGGAGCTTCTGCGAATCAGAACAGGGGCCATGCGGTTGGTCTGTGCCCTGCGCCTCACAGCTAACCTGTGGCTGTGTCTTCATGGTGAAAGTATGAGCACAGGTCTGGGAACGTCTGTGCATATGCTCTGTGTGTCTGGGAACACGCAGAGATAAGCAGTGTGTGGGTCTTTGCTAATCCGTCCCCAGCAGCGGGCACTGGGAGTGGGACTTACCACAGAGTGTGGGGGTGTGCGGCCCTGAGGCGTGTGCACCTGCACCTAGTGGAGGGGTGAGACAACTGTGCCTAGAGAGGAGCCTGGCAGCCACCTGGCCACCGGCATCTGGGGGTGAAGCGGTCTGCAGCAGACCCTGGCCCCTTAAGGAACTCTCACGAGCTATATAGGGTCCACCTGGAGGGGCTTGCGCAGCTTTTAGCAGCCCCAGCAGGAGATGGAAGATGCAAGAGGTCATTGCAGGGCTGGGGCGGTTCACCTTCACCTTCGAGAAGGATGTAGAGATGCAAAAGGGCACCGGACTCCTGCCTTTCCAGGGCATGGACAGTGAGTGAGGACAGCTGTCCCTCTCAGGGACCCCACGCCATCCCTCCCCCGCTCCCCCAGCCTTCTCTGCAGGCCTGTCTGCTCAGTTGCCCGAGGGGGTGGCCCCTTCTCCCGGCTGCTCACCAGGGAGCCTGGGCAGGGGACTTGGGCCCACTGTCGGGGATTCCCAGCTTTGCCCCTCTCTTCTCAGGGCCTCAGGCCTCCCCTCTTACATCCTCTCCAGGACTCCAGGAAAATGGGGCTAGCTTCTGTGCAGCCCATTTCCCAGACTGGGAAAGCACAGACACATAGATGGTGAACTGAGAGAAGCCAGGAAAGACCACACTGGCCTCCTGGGCTCCTAGACTGGCCTTGGGCCCCTCCCTGGCCTCTGTTTCAGAGTTAGGGGGCTTAGGTGTTGAGATCTGGAGCCTGGCTCTGGAGACCAGCATCCAAAGGGCCAGGACTTGGGGGCCCCAGCCCCAAGCCTTGGGGAGCTTCAGGGGGGCACTTGCTTATGGGGGTGAAGGCCCTCCAGCAGCTGCAGCCTCGGGGAAAGCTACCTTCTATCTCCCTTCTTCCCCTTCCAGAGTCGAGCTCAGCCGTATGCAATTTCTTCGCTAAAGGGCTCTGTGAGAAAGGTGGGTCAGCAGGTGGGCTGAGGTGGGGAGGGAGCAGGGCTGTCTAGGTCACACTGGGTTTAGCTTGGCCTGGAATCGGCTGTAGCCTTTGCACCTGGGGAGGGGAAGTTGGGATGGGGCAGAATTTTAGTGTTATAAGTAGGCAAGGGCATGCGGGTGGGTCCATCCGGAAGGCGTCCCCTGACTTGGCAGCATTGATTAGGGTGGTCGGGGCTGCCGGAAGGAGCATTCCTTCTTGCCACCCTGTTGGGGGTGGGAGCTTCGCGGCTTTCAGCCTATGTGTTCCCAGAAGACTCCAGACTTCTTCATTTTCTCCTATTTTCCTCCCAGCCAGGAAAGTGCCATCCTCCCCCCACGCTTGTCCTCTGACTCAGTGTGGGACGTGGTCAGCTGTTCTGTCCACTCCTTATGTCCTAAGGTAGCTCTAGCCACAGTCCCTAAAATGTTGCCAACAAACATCCTCTATTTCTCCCCTGCCCCGACTTGGATCGGGCAATACCCCCTTCCAAGCCCCTCTGCTCATATGTAGCTACTCTTGGGGAGGCCTCACCCAAATACAGGGGTTCAACTTTTCTTTTGGCTCATGAACCGCTCACAGGCTTTTCCTGTAGGACTACGCAGGTGCCCAAAAAGGCTTGCCTGCAATTTGGGGGTTCCCAGTCCTCCTATAGATCCACGTTCAGAAGCCCTGCTAGTAGGAATGAGTTTAGGACCAGCTTTTGGGATCTAAGTGATTCTGTTCTTGGGAAGGTGGGAGGCCAGGCGGGGCCTAGGCATGGAGGACCCGGAGCCGTTTTTGCTGTGTGCCTCGTCTGTCTTTGGGACAGCCCTGGGCGATGGGGTGAGAAGGGAAAGGAGCCCAGTGACCACTGGAGGCTTTGTGCAGCCTGGACTGTGACGCCTGCTGGGGTCCTGTCTCCTCCGCTCGGCCCGTTCAGTCCCGAGAGCAGTGGCTCACAGTGACACCTTTTGCAAAGAAATAAAACTCTTCTTGTGGAAGGTCAGACTCGAGCAAGTCAATGGCCAGGGGTGAGGGGAGGGCTATTTAAAAAGAACACCTTCCCAGCCCCCCTCAAATTCTATCAGAGAGTTGGCCGAGCATGAGGACGGTCCTGCTTAGAAACTCAGGGCCTGGGGTGTCCTTCCTGCTGATGGCAACACCGCGTCAATGAAGACAATAAAGAGGTCAATATAACATTTCCATTTCCTTCTAAATTGTTACGAAGTGGGCTCTGATGTCACCATGCTGGGCTTCTGGAATCAGGAAGCATAATGTTTGTGTTTTTAAGACATGAATTCAACAGGCCCTTAATGAGCAGCTACTGTGTGCCAGGGACTGTGCTGGGTGGGGGTCCAGGGCTGGAAACCACCCTCGCTGTCTGGGGGAGCTCCACGGTAAGCCTGGAGAGGGCGTGTCAGGCACTGTGGGAGCTCTCCCAACAGCCAGGGGCTGCCTGGGGTTTGAGAAGGACAAGGGCAGGCCAGGCAGAGAGGAAAGTTGGGCAGACATGTGGCAGTAGGAACAGCCGTCTGTTAAGACGATAGCATGTCCATGTCCTCCGTGCTGCCGCTGGCCCCCAGTTCCGGCTTCTACCAGGGTCTAGGTAAAGGGAGGGCATTGGGGCTGAGACCCAGCACCCCAGCTCCTTCCAGGGGTGAGCTGGGCCCAGGCTGTGGATGAGTTGGGGGCCTCCCAGCTGGGTGCTCTGGTGTCCCCAGGGAAGCTCTGCCCGTTCCGGCATGACCGAGGGGATAAGATGGTGGTGTGTAAGCACTGGCTCCGGGGGCTGTGCAAGAAGGGCGACCAGTGCAAGTTCCTGCACCAGTATGATGCCACCAGGATGCCTGAGTGCTACTTCTTCTCCAAGTTTGGTAACGCCCCTTCCTGGCTCTGGCCTCTCACCCCGGGGGTGGCCGTGGGGGCCATGAGATGGGAAGAAGGTTTGGGAGGGGCACCCAGAGGAGGGCTTGCAGGTCCCAGGGGGCAGACCAGGCCTGTCTGAGCCTCGGATGCCAGCTTCTCCAACCCCCTAGGAAAAGTGGAACTGTCCTCTGATGCCTGTTTCCCCGCCCCACCAGGCTCAGGCACACACCGCCCACCCCCAAGGGAAGGAGAGGGTGGGGCTGGAATCAAAGCCTGAATTGTTGCCCTCCCCAGTCCTGGCTAGTCATGCTCCCAGACTGACTGTCCGAAATGTCTCTGAGGGCCATCTGTCAGTCCTGGGACTGGGGGGGCGGGGTCCAGGCCAGCGTTTCCCAAATAGCAGGCCTTTGGGAGCCGTTTTCACGATGCTTCCCATCCCCACAGAGCACCCGGACCACTCACCTGTCCCACCGTCTACTCTTTCAACCATCTTTCTATTTTAGAAGAAAACTTTACATTGCTTCCACAAATGGAAAGCTCTAGCATCACTTATTGGCAATAAAAGGTAACGGTAAACATACACTCATGAGGTGCAGAGCATAGCCTCTAAAATTATCTTGTGTGGTCAGGTCTGGACCAGAATCTTCCCTCCCTCTGGCCTCAAGTCCTTCTTTTGTCATCCAAGGGGCTACATGGAGGGAAGCCCCACCTGTGCCCACCTCATTTCAGAATGGACTCTGTGAATGTGTTTCAGATCTCATCCTTCTCAATAAAATTTTACAGCTCAGTGCTTTTCAGAGCTGGAAGGAGCCTAAGGATTATCCAGTCCAGTGGTTTTCAAACTGTGTTCCAAAAAGAGTGACCTGGAGGGAGAGAGCTGGGACAGTCTCCAGGGAAGCCTCTGACTGAGCAGGCTTGGCTAGGAAACTGAGCCAGCTTTGGGGGGGGCGAGCTGCAAGCAGCTGCTCCTCATTAGTGTGATGGGGGGTGGTTGTGGGCATGTGGGAAGAAGACTAAGCTCCCCCTAGATCAGCAAGAGCTCCTTCCAGGCCTACATTCTGTTCCCTGCCTGCTCCTCGGGGTGAGGACTGGCCGTGGCAATCCGTGAAGGCTGCCCACATGTGTTCCTTGAAAGAAAGGGCAAAGTTTTTCTAGAACCCGGCTCCCCTTGGTCATCACCTAAACCTCTTTCATTTTAAAGTGCCACTTACTTATTCCTTCAATAAACCTTGGTTGGTTTTCTTTTGGGGACTGGGGACCGTGCTGGGCATGGAACTAGGAAGAGGACCAGGTCCCCTTCTGCCCTCAAGTAGCTCCCATTGTGAGGGGCAGACGTTTCCATGAATGATTGTAATACATGTGACCTAGGTTTTTGCTCTTGGAGTAAATGAATGGACATCTCTAATATAATATCAAAGTAATTATTGCTCTTATTGGAAGTAAATTGTTTTATTTTAAAAAGTCTTGTTGGGAAGAGGTGGGAGTGGGAAGGGCAGTTGAAGGGGCCTGGAAGCCCAGGGTCTCTGGCCCTGTTCCTGGATGTGCTCATCAAAAAGGTACACTGGGTGGCTCTGGAAGGCAGACTGGAGGGTGAGGTGCGGGTGCCACCTGCTGGCCGTGAGACGAAGGCAGCGACATGCATCCAGGGCAGAAAGCAACACGTTGCGGAGATGACTTCCCATCGTCTCCACCCATCAAACGTTCACCAGTCCTGGGGGGATGTCACTGCCATTCCTTAGACGGTTCAGGCCCAGAGTGAGCTCTCTACCTAGTGCTGCACTCTGACCGTGAGCAAGTAAACCCCTCATCCGTGTGAGGAAGCCGGTGAAAGCAGATGTGACCTCTCCTCTCTGAGCACTGGGGTCCTCGTTTGTGAAATGAGAGGGTTGGGAAAGAACGGCGGCTTACGACTCCTAGGCATCAGTGGTACTCGTCTTCACTTTGCCGAAGCCCAGTGCATAAAACAGTTCTTTGGAGCAGTTTTAAACCCGCGGAGTAGACACCATGGAGCTCCTTTAGGCTCTGAAAAGCACTAAGTTATAGACTTTCAAGGATGATGAGATTGGAAACACTCACAATTCTCTACTGGAACGAGGTGAAAAGTAGTCCGAGTCTTCCCACATGGGTCCTTCAGAGCCACTGGGTCCTGAAGAAAAATCTGAGAGCTCTTAAGCCGACCCCTGTGTCATCGATGCAAACAGGCCCACTCCTTCTAGGAGACAGGGGTCTTGTCTCATCTCTAGACAAACTACAGCACAGGCTTAGTGAAACGGCAGGCGTCCCTCTGTGCAGCGTCTCTCTTGATCCCTGTGCCAACTCTGGAGCAGCACACTGCTCTTCTTGGCATTTCCACTGGAAAGAACCATGCCCGAGGCTCTGGGAGCAGCATGGGCCTCCTTGCAGAGGTGGAGAGGGCTTTATGCACAGCGCAGGGCTGCGTCTGCACGCAGTGTCTTCCGTCTTCCTGGGTCTTTAGCTGCTAGCTCTGGTCTCCCCTGGTTCCCTCCCCCAATGGCCTCTACAAGCCTTCAGCTCCAGTTCCTCCTCTGGATGTCTGGCCCTGCCCCAACTCCCCCAGATATGGATCTTCATGCCCAAGCTCTGCTTAGCAAGTATGACTGGGATCCACCCTTCTTAGACTGCAGGAAAGAGTAGAAATAGCCTGCTGTCTTAAAAAGCTGCTGCGGCCAGAGGAAGGCAAGCGGCTTAGATGCCAAAGGCAAGGTCAATCTTGTTTGGGAAGGGCAGAAGTGACCATAAAGATGAGCTCACTCATGTACAAAGAACCCTGGAATTTTCAGGTGATTGCAACAACAAGGAATGTCCCTTTCTCCACGTGAAGCCAGCTTTCAAGACCCGGGACTGTCCTTGGTACGACCAAGGTTTCTGCAAGGACGGTGAGGCCCTGACAGAAAGGGGGCACTGGGGAATGTGGGTGATCAGGGTGGGGTGCTCCCGTCAGGCAAGGGATGCAGATTCCTGGTGACGCCCTGTGGGGTCTGCCCCCAGGGCTGAAATCCCCACAGAAGGCCTTTCCATAGCTCTCCTGAGGCTCCCCCAGTGGAAAAACCCCCTGTGACACTATGACACACAGCCTCGTGTAGGGCAGGATGGGCTTCCGGGAGCAGGCTGACTTGGGTTCAAATCCCAGGGGCTTCAGAATGTATCAGCTGCACGACCTTGAACGAATGACTATACTGCTTGTTTCCTCACCTCTCAAAAGGGGAAACGCCTCCCTCATAGGGCTGTTGTGCCAGTCGGATGCATGACTCCACCCTGGGCATAGGGTCTGGCCCACAGGGCACACTCAGTTCACAGACATTCTCGTCTCTATTCCTTTTACCTACCGGGGGGTGTCCTGAGTGTCACTTAAGCGTGTCCCACCTACCCGGTTACAGCCTCGCTTAGGAGGAGGGCCCCTAGCAGAGTCCCTGCGTCCTGAGCACACATGCCCTTTCTTTTCCTGTGTCTCCAGGTGTGTTCTTACTGAGTTCTTGGCAGTGCTGGTTTAGGGGGCATCAGAGGAGAGGGGAACTGAAGGAGGATTAGTAAGATGTGGGGGTGGACTTTCTTCAGCTGTACCTTCTAAAGCTTAAATAAAGAAAAGGTGGCAAATTACAGTCCACCTGCATCTAAGTCCTCTAAGACAGTGTGTTAGGGACACTTCTGACCCTCCTATGATAGGACCGGCCAGCTGACACCTGCTCTGACACATTCCGAGGTTCCCTTTCCCATCTCAGCCACGGGGCTAGGAAGTAGGTGCTTTGGGGCAGTCTGGAAAGGACAGGAAGGTTTATACTGTTAAGTGGAGAGCCTGTGACTGTCCACGCCCTGCCTGGTGAGCGCTGTCACATGCCTTTTCCCCCTTGCTAAAGCAGAGCCTCCTGGCCATTTTCTCTTTGCGCAACAGGGCCCCTGTGTAAATACCGCCATGTCCGCAGGACGCTGTGTATTAACTACTTAGCTGGCTTCTGCCCCGAGGGACCCAAGTGCCAATTTGCACAGTAAGTATGATCCCACCAAGTGCTAGGCCCACTCTCAGGCTGCTAAATCTAGATCCTTCCGTACCTTCACTGGCCCAAGGTGAGAAGTGAAGTGTCTGGCAAGCGTCCGCCCACCAAGTTTTCCTAGCCTTGCCCCGCCGCACCCACCCCTCCTTGGTGCTGTCGGCTGCACTGAACTCACCCACGCTGCTAATGTACGTTCATGCTGGGGGTGGGCATGTAGCTCTTCATGAACTGTTCGAGAGATGAGAGCAGAAACATTTAGCACCACCCTCCCGACCCCCGCATCCTCTGCAAATCTCCCTCACTCCCTGGCTAGGATGCGGCTCTTCCCTCCGGGGCTCTGAAACAGGAAATCTGCAGCAGGCTGGTGCCGAGCATGTTAATGAGTTAGAGCCAGGCTGTAATTGTCTCTCTCTCTCTCTGTACTTCCTTCAGTCCCAAGATGAATCTTTTATTCAACCCAAGTTACATGAAGGTGAGTCCAGGCAGGAAGGATAAGGTGTGTCTCCCTCCCTTTGTGCACACTGTTCCCTGGGGAACTCTGACACCTGGCACTGCACCATTCCCAGCCGCCCTCACTCTCGCACGATCTGCTCTGAGTACTGCCCCTGGGAAAGGCACACACCATCTTTTGTGTGTGGCCCCTATGGTGGTTGGTCCTCCCAGACCCCCTCTAACCTCTATAATCTCTGCTTCACGTAGGGCTTCTCAGCCCAGCCCCTGGGGCTCTCCTTCTTAGCTGGATAACACGTGCTGGTTTTTGTTAAAGAACATGGAGCCCAGCTCAGGACTTGTGGTCCGAAGTTGCCGTCCTGAATCAGGGCCATCCTGTTGTGCCTGTCCCTATGGGAACAGATACTATTCCTACCAATACCAAGCCCCGATGAGAGCCTGCATCAGGGGCCCCCAACCTATGGCCTGTGGGCCAAATCTGGCCCGTTGCCTCTTTTTGTACAGCTGGGGAGCTAAGAATGTTTTAAAAGATTGGGGGGGAAAACCCCAAAAGAATATTTTGTGACATGTGAGATGATAATTCAGTGCTCATCAATGGTTTTACTGGAACAGGGCCAAGCTCATCATTTCCATATTGTTTCTAGCTGTTCTCAGGCTTATGATGGCAGAGTTGAGCAGTTGCAGTAGAGACCAGCTGTCTTGCAAAGCCGAAAATGTTTACTGTTGGGTCCTCTACAGAAAAGGGTTGCTGCCTCCTGGTCTGGATGACCGAATGCTAGTCTGGCAGAGGCCAAAGGAGGAGCCCAAACCCTGGGGGCAGCTTCTGAGTTCTTGTTAATTAGTGGTCCTACATCCAGTCAATCAGGACGAGGGAAGCCCGGCACTAAGCTGGGATGGCTATGGTGCGGCAGGAGGGCGACCCCTGCTGGTTCTGAGTGGGACCTTTGATACAAGGAAGCAATCTTCAAGGACTATTGGGAATTCACACACCCATTTCTAACTTTCATCAAAAGGTATGATTTTGGCAATTAAAACTGTAAACAAAGGCATTTCAAAACCTGGTTTCAGCCTGAACACGTGGCCAGAGCTCCTGCCCTCAGGGTAAAGACACCAGGTCTGCACAGAAGGAATGTCTGTGGTCCATGTCTCTTCATGACTTCCTTTATCTGCAGCTCATCAACTGGCCACGGGGCTCAGCACCTTCTGCAGCTGCCTGGGGACCTTGGAGGCCCCCTCTTCCGATGGAACGCCTGTGTCTCCAGCCGCAGATGAGGCCCCAGGAGCGCCTGGGCTCAGGGCGCTAGAGCAGGGCCCGGGCTACAGGGTGAGTCAAAGAGCTGACTGCCTGGTTAGCGCTGTTCAGGAGGGAGGGCTCAGCTGCAGAACGTGTCACTCCTTTTCTGCCACAGCTAAGAAAACCGTGCAGGGTTAAGGAGTGTGAATGTGGGGGGCAGGGGGGGAGACGACACTGGTGGACCAAACTTTACCACTGGAGAGGCTCAACCACCTCATCTGATGTGTCTCTTGCCAGACAGGACTGTTTATTTCTTTAAAAACTAGTAAGTTAAATCTCTTTCATTTCTGATTCTGCTGCCTACCAATTCTGATTTATACACGTCCTTAAGGTGTCGGGGGCAGAGTTTGGCAAGGAAGGGAATGTGCACCTAGGTTGTCTTTTTTTGGGCTATCTTCTGGCTTATCAGTTAGAAAAACATGATGTTTCCTCACATCTTCATGAGATAACCTCTAACTGTCCCGAGCTGTGACTTCTATTCTGAAGAGGTTAGTCTTGTCAGGATGAGGGCAAGGGAGCAGAGGCCCGCCCTTCTCGTACATTTGATCGACTGGCCCGAGCATCCTGTTCTCTGGGGTAGTGATGCTGGGCTAGAAGCTCACGGTCTCTTTCAGGCCTGAAATGCAGCTTCATTTATGAGCAGAATCCGTCACATTCCTCAGAAAGCCAGCTATCTCCTATGGTTCCCTGGACAATTTAGGATATTCGTCTTGGGATTTGAATTTACAAATTCGCAACATTAACTTTTTCTCTTTTACTGTTGAAAAATGGGCCATTATGCCGATCGGTGCAGTAAGACTCAACTTACTGGTAGGAGTTATCCAAAAATAAGGCCTGGTCTGTCTGGGGATCTTGAAGACCTTTTGGAGAAGACACCCAATGGCCATCCTGTGGGCTTCGGTTCCCAGCGTTGCAGGGAGCCCACTGTCAGACTAAGCAGGAGATGAGGTGCAGAAGCAGCCTGCTGCATTTAGGTTTATTTGCTCTTATCTTGTAAGTGAATGAGCTACGAAAAGTACAACAGCATAGGAGGCGGACTGACTGTGGCAGGACAAGTTACCCATAAAACGGGAGCAATGTATGTAAAAACCAGAAGCTCGAGTGTATGGGAAACAGTCAGTATACCTGGCTCAGCCCCGGTGCTGAGTCTGGGGCTGCACGCAGCAGTTCCTGTGCGCATGGCCTCGACTGCTGCTGTAAGCTGGCAACGAAATCCAGTGGTTTCTTTAGGACAGCTGCTTCCCTGCATGGCTTCCTTAAACTCAAGACTATATTCTGTGCATGCCTATGTGAGGAATTATGGGACACGAATGGTACAAACAAGGCTTATCCTGGGGAGGTGAGGAGGTGAGACGCAATGCTTAATGCTACACTATCTATGCCATTGTCTCCGTCAAACACCAATGCAATTTAATCCTCTGGGAGAGGAGCAGGGAGGCAAAGCTGAGGCTCTTGGAGAAATGGAGAAAAGATCAACAATAAAAGCATGCAGTGAGATGGGCCCTACCTTGGGCAGATGGAGACAGCTGCCTGACCTGCCTGGGGATGGAGGTACGGCAGTAAAAGAACACCGGCCCAGGAGAGATTTCGGGGGTCTGAATGCCAGCTCCACTCTGAGATGTATGTGACAAAATGCCACATGGCTATGTACACACATTACTTAAGCTCCGCAAGCCTCAGTTTCCTCATTCTGGAAGATGAGGGGGGGAAACAGCACCTGAGTGGCTGGAAGGATAAACTGAGAGAATGCGCGTAAGGAACTCTGCACAGCACTTGGAACACTGGACACACCAAAATGGTGGCTGGATTTCAGTGTGGCTTGTGGGCCCTCTCTTGCTTGGTTCAAGCTTAGAATCTGAGCCTAGTATGATGCCACAAGAGCTTTCAAAAGAGCTGTTACTATTTAATTCCTACGGTGTGTCAGATTTTTTTTTTTTTTGGAGGAGGATTAGCCCTGAACTAACATCTGCCACCAATCCTCCTCTTTTTGCTGAGGAAGACTGGCCCTGAGCTAACATCTGTGCCCATCTTCCTCTACTTTATATGTGGGACGCCTGCCACAGCATGGCTTGCCAAGCAGTGCCATGTCTGCGCTGGGATCCAAACTGGCGAAGCCCGGGCTGCTGAAGCAGAACATGCGCACTAACCCCTGCGCCACCAGGCCGGCCCGGGTGTGTCAGATCCTGCTCGAAGTAATAGATGCAAGACTCCTGATCTCACCAAATCCCTGCAAAGTAGGTGTAATCGTCCCCACTTTACAGTCCAGACCACAGAAGCTCCATAAATTAGATAACGTGTTCAACCCAACACCCACCATTCCACCAGTGACGGCCTGGGAGAGGCAAACGACCAGAACAGAGGCACCTTTTTTATTTTCAAAAAATATCTTGGTTATTGCGAGTGGTGGTAGTAATACGGAGAAGGAACATGGAGGGGCAGGTATTGAGAGGAATTAGGATCAACTGTAAATCACAAAAACAGGACTGATAAGAACAGTGGCAGGAGATAGGGTTTCCCAAGTGTAAAACAGCCCATTGATAATACAACGAAATCATTTTATTTTTAATAGCTAGATATTTTAATGTGTATGAGAAAAAATGTACTTTCCCCAGTAAACTAAGTATTTCAGATATTACTCAGGTAGGTGGCACCAGGGCTAGTCCACCCTACAGACCACGGGAGTTACAGCCAGGGCGTCCAGGCCTGCCTGCGAACGTCTCCAACCTTCAGTACCAGAACCCCACGGAGTCTTCTCAAGGACGGCGGCGCCTGGGTATGGCCGGAACTCCTCTGGAGGACGGATGGGGAGGTGGATGTGGACTGCCTATACGGATTCTCAGGCTGAATTTCTAGGCACCTTGCCGGAAGACTTGATGAGGAATTCACGGTGCTGCCCTGGAAGCAAAATCTAAGCACTGCTGCTCACCTAGGAAAGCTCCTGCCAATGCCACGGGGACGCAGAGACGGAGGCGGCTGCTTAAAGTGCGCCAATCACGTTAAGGGCATTCTTGACTTCTTTTGCACTCGGCTTTGTGAAGACAAGAGCAGCTCCTCCTGCCATCTGAAGCCCACGGGCTTCGGCAGATACAGCAGTCTCACCTCTCTACGGTTCCAGTTTTGAGAAGAATCTCCAGTGTTTCTGGATGAAGTCTCCAATCTGCTAGACCATATACACAACTGGGGCTAGCTGTGCAAATGAACTTATCCGTAGTACTGGCATATACGAACAATAAGCATATCCTCACAAGGCAAGCTGACAATCAATCTTGCAAACTGGAACTATGAGGTACATTCCTCGGTCATGCTGAGTTTGTTTCTATCTGAATCTAGGAAAAGAATCAATTAGTTATAACTTACCTTTGGACATTATAAAGATATCTGTAAGGACTTGAGCAAAGGTCTCCGAGTATTTTGTCACCCCAGAAGGCAGCAAGGAGCAGCCAGGGAACCCTGTCCCTCAGTTGCTTTGTGGACATTACCAAATAACTCCAGCATCTGCAGAGACTTCTGATGGCTTCTTGAAAGTCACCTACATCATTTTATCGAAGAATTGATGCTCAGTATCTAACTCAAAGAAATCAGTTAAGACTCTTTTTGCTCTTTCCTACTACATGTGAGTCAGAATTCTTGGTACTGACCAATGTCAACCTAAAAATCCTCTCTGATCAACGTAGGATTCCGCCTTTGTCTTAAACTTGGCAATATGAAGCTCATATCCCTTTAGAACTGACGGATCACTACACTGTTCATTCTTCTCATTAGGGAACTTATTTTCAGAGATATAAAATACTTATTTTGATATAATTAAACAACTTCATCGTCTTATTCTGATTTGATAAGTGACACTAGTTTGTTTACAGTACTGATAAAAATGGTAATGATGAAAATCTTGGAGGGGGCTACAAGCTGCCCCTGGTGCTACCGCTGCACTTACGTGTTATGGGTGCTTCAGGGGCAACACCAGGGCACTGAGAAAGTCTTCACCTACTTAAATGCGTTTCCTAGCCCAAAAATATCTTAAAGCAGCGATCCCATCTTGTTCATTGCTCCAACACATGGAGAACGTGAGCTGCCATATTCCTCTAGGGCAGGAGGTGGCACACTTTTTCTGTACAGGGCCAGACAGTATTTTCAGCTTTGCAGGCCATATGGTTTCTGTGGCAGCCACTCAAACCTGCCACTGTCGTGTGAAAGCAGCCACAGACGACACCGAACCAAATAAACTGGACTTTACTGGAACACAGTAAGACTTTATGGAGGAAAACAGGCAGTGGCTGGATTGGGCCTGCGGGCCTTCGGAGTCTGCTGGGCCCTGCTCGAGGACCGGGGAACTGCGAAAGATGACATCGGTGGGGGGTCAAGGACCCAAAAGAGCCCGACCATTCCCAAGGGGAAGGGCCTGCTGTATGCGGACTTTCTGCCAATTCAAATACTATTCTATACCAGTACATGGAGCCCAGGGTCTAGCATAGATGACCAGTAAAATGCCAAGGTTTAAGAACAATTTTAGGGAGAAAAATTTTAAATTGAGACATTAGTTTTTACTGAGAATTAGGAGACAGTTATTTAAAAATTTTAACGATAAATGTTGTCATCTTCATGTCTCCTTGAGTAACATCAGCCTTTCTGACTAAACAAACCGAAGTTTTTTCAGTAACCTTCAGTCACTTTTGAGAACAAGCCAAAGAAACATCCAGAAGAACCAGATCTGTCTACGTTAAAACAATTTACTTCCTAGATAATTGTTTTAGATTCCAGTAATTTTATTCTTTTCCCTCCCTCTCCCTGCCCCCAAGACAATTTAAATGGTTAAATGTGGGCTGCAGTTGTCTCCACCGTACTCTCCTTGGAGTTCCAAAGCTTTCGTGAGTGGTGTCCAGGCCAACGTTACTTACGCCAGCGCTGCAGCTCTTTGGATAAACAGAGAGAGGTGTAAGGGTCTGGCAGGCCACTTCTCTCGACTGTTTCTACCTCTTGCCTCTACAGTGCCGTCTTTTTGTTTTATAAATTTAGAAATAAAGTCTTAGGCACAACGAGAAGTTTCTGCTTCACTCTCTTCAGTCTCAATGCACAGACGTGAAAAACCACCTCAGGTATCCCTTTCAGGCAGTAAAGCGGTATGGGCAGACCTTTTCCTGTGAAGGAACGCCGGGAGGTTTTAGGTGTTCCCCCCAAAGGCAGGTGGAGAAGGCAAGAGTAGCGGCTGTGCCCACCAGGCAGGAGGCAGTGGTCTGCGGCAGGCCCACTCCTGCGGCTCGACCTGCTTCCTTTTGAGGCACTCGATTAGCCAACAAATCCAGTTAGAGTCCAACCCTGCTGATTTACAAGCCTGTCAATTCTACTGGCCTTTAGCGTTGATAGTTATCTTATTCTTTTACCCCAGAAGTTTTCATCTGAAAGCATCTGGGCTTTTTCTTGGTTAAACTGTGGAAAAATACTGGGCTTTATTTTTTTCTTCTCCCCAAAGCCGCCCCCAGTATACAGTTGTACATTCTAGTTGTGAGTGCCTGTAGTTGTGGCATGTGGGACGCCGCCTCAGCACGGCCTGATGAGCGGTGCCATGTCCACGCCCAAGATCTGAACCAGCAAAACCCTGGGCCACTGAAGTGGAGCGTGTGAACTTAACCACTTGGCCATGGGGCCAGGCCCCTGGGCTTTTAAAGTATTTTCTTATAAATGTCTTTAAAATTTTTTAACTATAAGGATATTATTTTTATAAAACAATACTTAAAAAAATGAGCAGAAATTATCTTTAAAAGAGAAATGAAATTCAGCCACTTTCCTTCTGGTAAGATCTGGTGCAAACTGAAACTCATACCTAAAAGGGTGTTTGTTTTTTAAAAGATAAAAGCAGATTAACCCAGACAGCAATAAGCCCCAGACACACCGATGAGGGACAGCTGTATTCTGTTTCTCCTTCTCTCTTTTGAGGTATAAAGCTGTTTGTTTTCAGTTCTAAAAAGTTCTTAGGGTGGAGTTAAAGAGCCACCAAGGAGAGAGCGTGTCTTCCAGCAGGCAAATAGCTTCAAGGAGAAACACAGACCACCAGATCTCCAGGGACAACATCAAATGGAGCGCAAGAGCAATTATGTAAATCCTAATCCAATCTTATGAAGACCATTGTAACCAAAACCTCTAATAAATAACCCCAGAGCCTCAGGCAAGACCTCATTCACCAGGGCAGTCATACTGCGGGAACAGGAAAAAGGACTTGGGAGAATCCCAAGGTCCCTATAATGGGATGTGACTGTACTTTAGGCTAAAAACACAGAAAGGCTTACTCAGATGCCTGAAACTCCAGCTACAACAAAGGACGAAGCAGCCTGTGAAGAGCATCGTGATGCCGCCAACTCCACTCTTCACGGTGGCGCTGCACCTGATCCAGCCTGTTTAAAAAGAGACACGTCTAACCGTCACAGTGAAATGTACCCAGGGGCCATTATACCTGTGGGTTATTCAAGGTCTCTCAGCTGGGGCAATGGAATTGTGATTCAGAGAGTTGACAAACCGCTATATACATATTTTTTTTAAACAGATGAAAAGGCTAAAATCCACCAGACCTTAATTTTAATAAACTTAAATTAGTTACTCTTGTTTGGGGGAGTTTGGTTAAAATCCTCAGCAGTAAGATGTATACAATTGGTTGACCTGAGGTTTAGTCTTCCTGGCTCTGGGACCACCAATGCGGGACAGGGAGAGATGTAGGGGGAGTATTAAAAAGTGAAAGCTGTGCAATAAATGGCAGCTGCTACTGTGTTAGCTTTGGCGCTTTCCATTATGTCAGACTCTAGAAGGAAAACAGAGTAGGAAGACTACAGACTTGTCCCTTTCTCTTTTCTCTAGCCTTGCTCTAACGGTCATGGCTAAGAAACTCCAAAGGCTTGGAACCAGCAACAGAACCCAGCAGTCAACGACTCCAGCCTCACCTTTCTGTACAGCTCCCAAAAGCCTCATTAGAGAGAAGTTGGAGGTTGTAATCCGGGTCGGGGGTTCCAAACTCCTTACAGCCGTCGAACTTCTTTCCAACAAAGGAACTACGGTTCCAAACAGAAGTCACTGTGATAATTCATCTAAATTCATCCCCTTGCCTAATTCTCAGTGCCCGAGGTTCCCAGGGCCAGGCAACAGGAAAAGCACATTCTAAATGGGCGGATTAATGTCTGTACTGGGCTGCAGAGAACTCTGAGTGCTGAAGTCAAGGCAATCTACTCCAGGTCAAAAAAGGTTCTTCCAAAGGCCGAGGGAGCCCCGGGGATCAGGACCTAGATACCTTTCTGACCTGATGAACAGATTACCCTGATGGTCCACGTGCACACGCTTAATGAAACGAATCGCTCGTATTTTCTATCATCTGCTAAACATTCTAGCAAGAAAGCATGACATTCTACAACGATCGTGTTAACTACTGCTACTTGTCACTGTATCTACAGTCAACATGTCTATTACCCCATCGCGACAACTGACCAGCAAACATTTCTTAGGCTCAATCCAGGAATAACTAACGTAGAACCAGAAAGGAGCGTTTATGCTATTTATTCACATTGTTCCTGCACTTGTGTTTCTGTTTAATGAGAGGCAGGAAATCTCTACTTTGCTGGTTGTCTGGTCTTGGCTTGGTCCATCAGGATAAGGGCTAAATTAAGCAAATACTTATGACAGGTTTAGCAGGTGTGGTAAAGTTGCTGTGAATGTAAAAATACTATCCAAACTATCATCATTATATTAAGTAACAATGAAAGAACCAGGCTGGATTCTAAGAAATTACACAGAAGATAATTCTCTTCAAGGTGAACATCAGTCTCTTAAAAAACAAAGCATGACATAACCCATTCATCTTGGAAAAAATCTAAAGCAAAAGATGGGGAGAACCGATGTCACGAAAACTGCAAGTGGACAACCACTTTCTCTGCAGCGTCAGCAACGGTGTGGCTCTTGGCTCGGCTCTTTCTCCAGCCAGGTGAGCCTATTTCCTTCACTACAGGTTTGGTCAGCTTACGTGAATGACATCAGTTCAGCCCCGAGCTGGGATATACAGGTACCCAAGGCCCAGGAGGGCAGCTCAGAAGCCACACAAGTCCTGTTAGAGTTTTCTCAATGCTTCTGGTCTGATGCCCAGGTGCTCTGGGTTCTGAACGACATCCCTTACGGCCTGGCTGTGGGCCTGGGACTGCCATCACCCGCTGCCATGCCTCTACCGCCTCATCTCCTAGACACTCTCCTTCACCTGCCCGTGTGGACACCCTCACATTTCACGCCCAGTGACAATGCCCCACTCTGAGACAAACACTGAACACCCTCATCCGCCCTCTCTGCCTCTCACACGTCCTATCAGCCGTCTGGCCGTCAGAATCCCAGACGTAGGATCTCACTTACGCCTGACGTCTCTGGCTGCTGATTACTCACATGCTCTTTTCCAGAACACTCCCTTTCATGGACTCCTCTGGCTGATGCAGGACCCAATCCCGGCTTGTCACATCCCTGCTCATGTTCTGATCCTGACTATTCTGAGCCCCTTCCCCACGTAGGCCCCATCTCGAACATCTCACATGGATACCAGACTGATGGAAATCCTGTCTGAAGGCTAGAGAACAGCCTGTAGTTAGCTGTTTCTTGGCCTTTAAAAACCCATCACCCCGTAAGGTTTCCTCATTTTACCTCCTGGTAGCCTCCTCAGCCAGGTTTTGCTTTCTGTGGTAATTTGAATCACGTTAGTTTCAAACGGCCCTTCCTCTCTGCCACCAGGTTTGGGAACATTCCCTGCTGGGTCTGAGGCACCTGCTCCGTCGCCAGCACCTTTAGCAACAGTTCTCAAACTTGGCTGCTCTTCAGAAACACTTAGAAAACGTTTGAAAATACGATTCTTAGACCTTTCTTCAGAATTAACCCAAGGATGATACCTAGGAATCTTTAACCTAAAAAAATGCCCACGTGAAACTGCTGATTGTCCAGACTTGGAACCCTGGACCTCGAGCTCATCAACTTTGAATCCTCAAAGACAAGGCCCTGAATTCCACAAAGGCTCAGCCACGTGCTCCCAGCTGCACGCTCTCCTTTGAACAATGTGAACCATTTTCTATGGCTGAGGACTCGCAGACAATTGTACTTGAGGCTCGAGATTTAAATCTTGAACTTCTAAAACCTATTTTCTCTAAGGCCAGGAAAACTCCTCCTTTTGGTAGTAAGTCCATGAAAATCTTTCTCCCTGAAGCTCAAAAGACAGCTCCTAGTGCTGCTGATTCCATAAGCAGAATTCTCTTAATCCTGATTTGCTGTGACTCAGTGCTGTCCTCAGAGCTATCAGTCTGCCTTGGGATTCCCAGCCTAGGCAACCCAAAATCTATCCATTTCTCCTCAGGCACCAGAGCTTTTGGTTCTACTTTGTTTCATCAAAATGACAAGATAGTCTTTGATGCCTCTCAAGGCCCTGGGTACCTTTCCATCGGGTGGAATCACTTCATGGAAGTTTACTCAGGCTACCCTGATGTATGAGGACTGGCTGCTGTCACAGGTTTCTCTACACAGAAAAGCATATCTGACATCATCTTGAAGTCTGAAAGTCCTACGGAAGGAACAGTGCCTGGAAAAGCCCGGCAAAGACCATCAGGCAACGTTAGATGTCAACCATCAACTGATAACTCGATTTGGGCAAGAGTGGCCCTCAGCTAACACCTGTTGCCAATCTTCCTCATTCTGTTTGAGCTTGATAAGTTGGGTGTAGGTCCATGCCCAGGATCCGAACTTGCAAACCCCAGGCCACCAAAGCAGAGCACGCGAACTTAACCACTATGCCACGGGGCTGGCCCCTATTGTTTTTGAGATTTTAACAGAACTAGAGGCCCTCTGATAGCCACATTATTGTCTGATGTAGAAATCCAAACTAATCACATATTATAGACCGTAACCAATAAAAGAGAACAAAACCGTTTCTAACCACTATTCTCGAGGAACTTATTGAAGGAAAGACGGTATTTTTCTTCCATATTCAATCTCACAAGCCTACTGATTTAACGGCATAAATTACTGTATCCCGTACCTTATTATTACTGTATTCTTGGGATCCATTAAAGTGTGTCACCTAATAACTTAAATCAACCATGACCTCGATCACTGACTGCCCCAAAGAGTAGGCCTGAGGCAGAGCTTAAAGACCACAGATGTATAAGTCAGACGGACATGGATTTGAATCCTGACTGCCACTTACTGCATGAACATGGGCAAGTCACTTAAGATGTGTGAAGTTCAGATTCTTCACCTATAAAAAGGGCAGGACAGTAGCATCACCTCAGAGTTGTTCTGAGGGTTAAATGAAAGGATAACGTGAGTACCTAGTACAGTGACTGAAACCTCATCACTTGATAAACATTAGTTCCCTCCCTAAAATTGAAAGTGGAGGTATCGAGAACACTCCCTGCCACTATAAAAGACAGCACAGAAAATACAGACCTTCTACTTGCTAGAGGGATTTGCTGTGGGCTGTGGGTGTCTGTGCAACTGAAAACACAGAGAACTAGAGAGATCTAACACACACGCATGCTTCTAGTTATGGCGTATTTTCTACAACATGGTTTAGTGGGAAGGATGAGACTAGGTCCCAGGAGACCAGGTTCCACTTGCAACTCTCCCATTTCTTGGCAACACAACCTCGGAAATCACTTATTCTCTCTGGGCCTGTTTCGTCATCTGCAGGACAGAGAGAAGATCACCTGCCCACCTCTCAGCGTGGTGAGGCCAAAATAAGAAAACAGACGGAAGCACTCTGAACGCTACAGAGCAAGACGAAGGCTCATATTAATTGTTTCATATGGAGAAGGGGCTCAACGCTACAACTCTGACCTGGGGACTAGAACTTTGTAAAGACAGCCTAGACGTTAGACCTACTGGTAGAAAAACTGGCAACTACTGAGGCAGCTGAAGAAAATGTACCTTTACCTAGCAATGCTCTTGCCTTAATACATTTTCTTTGAAACCACTGGAGAAGGATAATTAAAACACAAAAGAAAATGCTTTGAGACCAGACAAATTGGAGTTTGGTGAGTGTTTACAAATCTAACAGAGGGAAAAAATACATCCCTTCAGGAAGAGATTATACAAGTTTTTCAGGTACAAACCTGTCATGAGTTGCCATAGGTCTCCTGTCAAAATAAACCTAAAAGAGTCAGTGAACACTACATACACACAAGAGATGGATGCCTCATTAAACTAACGATGCCCCTAGAGAACCTAAAAAAAAGAAGAAAAATTCAAATTTCCTGGGGAGGAAAATGAAGAAAATTTATGTGTCATGGCTAAAGAGATAGTCCAGTAACTAAAGGAGGAAGTCAGCAGAAGAAAGTGAGGGTGCCTCAAACGACCATCGGGAACTTCCTAGCCACCGGTCAACCTCTTCTCGGCAACAGCGAGGAGCATCGACAAGTTTCTGAAGAGACTGATTCACAGTCCGGATCAGTTTCCACGCCCAGTCCCCTCCCCCCGTCCTTCAAACCTAATCTCTCATGTTCTGAGGCTCAATCTCTGCTTCCATTCTTGGGTCCTATTCTCTGTGGACTAATTTTCCCCGGGCGTAGACTGCGAGACCTTCTTTGCCACCCTCTCTGTTCCTGGTCCTCATCTCCTGAACCTCCACCTTCACCTGTCTGCCTTGACTGCCAGGCCTCCTTGGACAGTTTTAATCCCATCCTGCCCCTAAATCCAAAAACAGCGTCTGCTTGTACCCTGGCTACCCAAAATTCCTCAACGTTGCATTTAACCATAAACCTGGAACTATTTCATGTACAACCTGGGCCTGACTGAAATCTGAACACAGTGCTGGTTCTATTTAGGCGGACCACTACGTCTTCACACTTTTCCTGAGTCTGTTCAGCTTGAATACCCACCCAATTTCTACCAGCCGGCCATGCCTCTTCCCAATGTAGAAATTCCACTGTCATCAAAATCACCCGCCAGCCTGTCCTAGTGCAGCCTTCAACTCTTGATGGAGGAGAAGGGAGAGTGATCAACCACTGTTACTGACCCCTGGAGCAAAAAGTAATGTTTTCAGAACAATTCTAACTCCAGTGCACTGGAATGCATACCTAGGCATAATAAGCTAAATGAACAAAAATATTAGTATTCTGAACCTTATTAATTCAAAAGACAGAACTGTTTGGATGGGCTGGATGGCCCTTGGAAATGAACATGTTTACCTTGTGAGAGTCTTTCCCCCTGGGGACTGAGGAGCTGGGGCTTCTGGGCCATTGCATTCCAATACCGAGGCTGCCCCGGGAACACCCCTAGGCCAAGATAACCAGGATAGAGCTCTGGAAACCACTCCAGCCCCAGGGAGCTAGGAAGACTCTTCCTGTCAGCGACGACCGTGATCTGACTGGTGAAGGGGCTTTTAGAAGCGTGATGCTGGGTTGAATGTAAAGACTGCTGGCAACCGGGGTGTAAGGCTTGGGGGCGACGGCCAGGTTCGGGCTGCAGAGGCTGGTCCCCACTCTCCATCAATGCCTTCACATCAGGGACTCGATTATGATGACAGGCTTCTGCTTTCTCTTCTTGAAGAAACTTTAGAGCCAGAGAGGTAAGACTTTGATTACATGACTGTGATACAGAAAGTAAGTCATTGCAAGCTGTCTCCCTTGGCATGAATAAATTTAAATTGGAATCTTCACCTTGAGATTTCTTCTCTGTGGCTGAATCATCAGTACTGAAGTCCGTCTTAGAGTCATCGCTCACGGAAGTCATTTCTGTCACAGATACACTTTTTTCTGCATTTCCTTTGTTCCCACATGCTTCTACTTCGAGCTTAAGTCCTCTTTCCTCATTCTCCCTGACTTGAATTTTACCTAATGGGCTAACTTTAAAACGTAAAACCTGCGATTCTGGGTTCTTTTCCTGAGACTCAGAGTCTCTAACATTACTAGAGACGTCTGCGAAGTGACCCCTGGCCTTGGAATCTCTCTCATTGCTTGACAACGATGTTCTTACTCTTTTAACCCCATACTTGAGATTCATGGGAGAATTATGATAATCATCAGAAGGCATATCTAGTAATTTTGCTAGAAGCTTCTGTCTTGGGGGATCAATTCTGTCCAATCTTAAATTAGCAGAAGTGGTCTGTATGTCATTACGTAAGGGTGAAGAGTATTTTCTACCTTGATTTGCTGAAGAAGGGAACAGTGGGCCTTGAGGTAAAGATGCTTCAGTTTCTGAAGGAGTACTTCTACTTTTCCCTGATTTAGGCAAATCTTTCTCAAGTTCTTTCTCAGGAGTGGTGTTTTCTGATGCAAAAAACTGAGCCTTAGTTTCTCCCTCGAAAGTAATTTTTGGTTCAGTATTTTCTAACATTTTGAGGGAAAGCTGACTTTGATTCTTGATGTCTTTGTCTGTCTTTGCATTACTGGCTGTTTGCAAACCAATAGCTAGTAGTGGAAAGGACTTAACTGTCCGTTCTGGTGCGTCCTTTTTCAACTTAGGATTTCTTCTCTCACTCTCTGTCCCTAATGCCCTCTCTTTAGCTTCTTTGGTTGCCCCTTTCGCTTTTTTAGCACGTGGGAGTGTAGCTGGTGTAGACTGACAAACTTTCTGATCAGCAGGTACAGGTGATCCTATCATCTTACAGTGTGGCAAGTGGGATTTTAATCGCTTAAATGGCCTTTTACAATACGGACACACTTCCATTCTGGGTGGAATATCACTCTTCTATTCCTGAAAAAGATAAACGTGAGATTATTAGGAGCAAACAGTTTGTAGAGTAAATACCAATATTTTATTTGTGTCGTACTTTTTAAATTCATTTGGAAGAATTTAGGTTGAAGGAAATTTTTAAAAATTTGTTTTGATCCATTCTTTTTCTTATGGAGGCAGAAAATAGAAGACACAGTTTGATTTTTAGATAACTATTCCTGGCTCCATTTCTGCTTGGCATTTTAGATTTCTTAGTCTTCTAGGAATCAATCATTACAAAACACAATCAAAGAGGTTTCTCAACATCCCTAAGTAGGAGGTGAGCAAGACCAAAAGAGTTAAGTCTAATGAATTAATTAGCGGAAGGAAAAGATGTCCAAGACACCAGGCAGAATCAAATGTTTTCTATTTAAGATTGTAGCAAATCAAGTGGATATCCCATGAGTATAAAGAAATTGTTAAAAACCCTTAAACATAGGGGCCGGCCCCATGGCAGAGTGGTTAAGTTCGAGTGCTCTGCTTCAGAGGCACAGGGTTTTGGCGGTTTGGATCTTGGGTGCGGACCTAGCACCGCTCATCAAGCCATGCTGAGGTGGCATCTTACATGTCCCAACTAGAAGAACCCACAACTAAAATATACAACTATGAACTGGGGGGCTTTGGGGAGAAGAAGGAAGAATAAATAAATAAGTAAAATCTTAAAACCAACAAAAAACCCTTAAACACATCATTCAAGGGAGGAATGGTGAAGAATAAAAAACTCAGGCCAGGATTCGAAAGTTGTTGATTAGAGTAGTGGTTTCCAAAGTGACATATGGAACATCTGTTCGGATGCAAGGAAAAAACATTAGAACGGCCATTATCTAAGTACCAGAAATGAAGCTCTACTTTTAATACGAGTAACATACATAGTCAAGCGTTACTTAATGACGAGGACACGTTCTGAGAAATGCGTCATTAGGCATTTCTGTCGATGTGCGACCATCATAGAGTGTACTTACACAAACCTAGATGGTATAGCTTACTACACACCTAGGCTACATGGTACTAATCGAGTGGGACCACCACCATACATGCAGTCTGTCATTGACCGGGACATCATTATGTGGTGCATGACTGCAGATATGTACATACACATATATAAAAGTATGTATAATGTACAAATAATATATACATGGAGGGGACATGCTCCCCAATTTTTTACTTATAGTTTGTAGTACAATGAATTATTGGCAAGTTTGTTTAGTTCGACATCTTTTGTGAAATTTATACCACCTAAAAACATTTAAAAAAAATTTATACCATTTCATTTGTACCTCTTTGTTATTTTCTCGACTCAGGAATAAGAACTATTTAATTCCAAAGCCCAGTTGAAAATTATTTCCTTTTTTTTTTTTTCACATTTTTGATTCATTCCATAAAGTTCCAAAGGGCAGGGAACACGTCTAACCTGTACACAGCTGTATTCTCAACACCTAGCCTGAGCCTGGCATGTGATATGGACGAATGAATGCTTTCTCTGGACATGTGTCATTATAAAGTACTGTGACTGCGAATATTTTCTGACCACTAAATAGGTCAAAAGGTGAGACCTTGAAACCACTTACAAAACAGAAACATATAATCCCGACCAATCTATCAAAGCAACCAACTCACCTTATCCTACACGAAGTCAGGCAAAACAAAACTGTTTTCTGCCAACAGGCTTTACAGTAATGATTCTTATTTTGGAGGTACCCCTTTGATAACATAATGAAAGTTATGGCCCGTTTATTTACAAAAATACACACACTCAAGCCAGTCCATGGGCTTATGCGGGTAACTCTAGAAGGGGCTCCAGATCTCTGTTAGACGTGTCTGCCTCTACAGTACTCCATCCTCACAGTTCATCCTCCTAGAAACCGTACTGGAATCTGTACCCTCACATAACAACGTCTTAACATCGATGCCTAACTGCTTTCTTACCCGAGCTTCTCTAGGAGGATGCTAATTCCGCGGTGGTTTCTCCCGGATCTCCACGCTTCACGATCGCCATTCCGAGCTTGGCAAAAGGAAACTCAATTCTAACGTCAGCCTCTGGAAGACACAACCAGAGAAGTAAGTAGACAGCACACGCAGTGAATGAACGTGGCACAGTACTGTCAACTGCAAATAACTGGGTTATCAGCAGGGCGGGTTCCGGAGAGCGGAGAGTTACGGCTTCACGAGCCGCCGGGCACGGGGCCGATCGGTTGTGCGCCCGCCCCCGTCTCCGCCCCCGGCCGCAGCACCTGGCCTGCCCTCCTCCTGGCTCCTGGACTTTTTCTGAGCGCTTCGCGCGTCCTCCAGCGGAGTGGGCGGGGCCCGCCGGGCAGCCCCAGAGTCCGGGCCGCCTTCCCCGCAACCCCAGCCCGAGGCACCGGCGCCGCCGGGACCCCGAAGGGGGCTCCTTCTGCGGCTCCCGGAAGCCCCCCACCTGGCCCACCCCTCGATCGACTGCCCTCTCGCCTCAGGACTGTCGCCCCCAGACCTAAGGCGTGGGCTGTAGGAAACAGCAAGGCCCATCAGACGCCCCCGGAGCGGCGACCTCACCTCGCAAGACAGAGGACTCCAGGAAGCCCCCGCGCCAAGCCCCCCAGCGCAGCCCACGCGCAGCTTCCCAACTCCCAGCGCCGGGACCCGCGGCAGGCCGTCTGCACAACTGCCTGATGCTTCTCGGCCATTTTTTAAAAAACTGTTACCTCACAGGGGTTTCACTCAAATACTCGTATCATATTATTATGTCTTAATTTAATTTAATTTAAAGCTGACTTGACTTTTACCCTATCCCCGCTTGGCTGCGAACAGGCGAAAACTGGGGCCACCTCTAAGGAGGTCCTCTGTCCCAGAAGCTCCTAGTGGCTCCTCCCTCTCCGCGCCCGCCTCTTCCCGTGGGCGGGGTTACCGGTCGGCGCGGCCGGGGTCGCGCCACTGCGCAGCCGCGAGAGGGCGGTACCACGGCGCCTGTGACATGGGGGGGCGCGGAGCAGACGCCGGAAGTAGCGGTGGTACGGGTCCCACCGAGGGGTACTCACCGCCGGCAGCGTCCACCAGAGCCGCGGCGAGAGCTAAGGCCCGAGGGGGTGGGCGTGGCGGCCGCCGAAACACAACACCCTCTGTTCCCTCTTCTCGCGGAGCGGCGCTGCGTCGTTCTTCTCCACCGGCTGCCATGAGCGAGCGCCTCCGCCCCAGGTGAGACCGCGGGGACCCCTTTCCTCTCCTGCCCCGCTCCGATGCTCTGTCTTGGGGGATGGAGCCGAGGGGACGCGCGAAGCGGGGTGCGAACAAGCGTGGGCCCTGCGGGTCTCCATCTGGGTGCTCTGCGGTCCGGGGGAGGAGGGGAGAGGGATGCGCGAGTGACCGGGTACCTGGTCCCCGAGGGTGCTGGAGGAGTGACCCTCCAGGGTCCCGGTCTCCCCCCACCCCGTCTTTTTTCCCTCTATGTTTCCCTATTTGGAATGAAGTCTGGTCGGTCCCGGAAGGGAGACGGTGGCCCTACAGCGTCCCTGTCCTAAATTTAGGAGGGTGGGGGGATGGGAGGAATGTCTGATCTTCGAGAGGGAGCCCCTAGGGCGTCTGTGAGGGGACAGGGCTGGGAGCTGCCGGCTCCCCAAGGTCAGGAAGAAGGATGGCGCTTAACCCTGCAGCAGGGAAGGATTCGGTTAGACTGAAGAACTTGTGCCCTGGACGTTTGTGAACACAGAAGGGCAAGTGACCACAGCGGCTTGTGGATTCTCCCTCGGCGGTGGCGTCAAGAGCAGGCAGGATTCTAAACTGTTTGTGCGGGGAGCCGTTTGACTCCGAGGGCGGGCGGTAGGATCATATCGCGATGCGCTGCCTTCCCAGGAGCGTGGCCTCGGACGCGTGGGGCTTTTAGGCTTGCTTGACATGGGCTGAGTGGAGGCCGGCCCAAGCTCCGATGTCGTTCTTTTCTTTTTTCTCCTTCTCATTTCCTCCTATAAGAAGGTGGGGAGGAGAAAGTTGGGATTGGATACCCCAGAATGAAGAGGATCAGCATTATTTCAAATTCGAAAAGTCCCTCGTTGTGAAGTTTGGAGTGAACACCTATAGATTACCAAGTCCAACACTTTCATTTTTTTAATGAGGAAACATTTAGAGAGCTCAGTTGATTTACCTGGGTCTTTCCAGCTTCGCTGCTCTTTCCTTTATTCCGTAATAGTCTGAGTGAGATTTTAGTGAATAAAATAGGATTACCGTGGTAGATTATGCTGGATCTTTTATTCTTTTTCCATGTTTTCATTAGCTCTAAATGTAATTGATAGTCTTTCCACAAGTGCCCTGCTCTGGAGCATAGTTAATTCATGGGATTAAGATTCTGGAAAGCATCCTGAGGTTATTTGGTTTAATAGTGAAAATCTAGGATTCTGCAAACTCCTGCGTAGGATTATTGCTGTGACTCATGTAGTGGGGCATAAAACTTCTACTTGTACAGAAAGAAGAGTAGACTAAATTTGAAATTAGGGGCCCAGTTATGGACATAATACCGGAGTTAGTTACAAGATCCTTAGGTCTAGTAAGCTTGATCTGGCCGCAATCTTTTTCCTTCGTAAACCTAGTTTATACTTCTGATGGTCTCTTGGGATGTCTCACATATCTGAAAAAGTCTAAATATTTCCTTCAAAAATATTCTATTTCTCCAGAGCTGTACACAAATAATCTGAGTGTGTTTATATTGATACACAAGATTCCTCTTATCTAGGACACAGATAACCTCAATGTGTTTATACTGGTAACTTCCTTACCATAAAAGAAGTCATTTGAGTTTCTTACCTACTTTTCTCTTCACCCCATGTTTCATGGAGTGTGATGGACCAGCTCTGCCAGCTCCTGCTATCTCCAAGTCAGTTCACTTCTCTGGTTCCGTTTCCTCAATTTTAAGATGGTGGTTTTTCAAACTCTTCCACAGTGTAGTCTTGCGTCGCTTAATGATAGGGACACATTCTGAAAAATGCGTCATTAGGTGACTTTGTCATTGTGCGAACATCATAGAGTGCACTCACACAAACCTAGATGGTATAGCCTACTGCACACCTAGGCTACATGGTACGAATCTTATGGGACCGCTGCTGTATATGCGGTCCACCGTTGACCCATACATCATTCTGTGACGCATGACTGTTTACTGGGATGGCCATAAAGAAGTAGGTGTGTGGCAAGGAAGCCCCTACTCTAACCAACACAGATCCTTTATCTCTTATATATATTGAGGGATATTTTTTCGGTAGGAAGAAACAATTCTGTTACTTCTGAAAAGTTTGAAAACCACTAGTGTCTATCCTTCAAGATTTCTTCTATGCCCAGTCTCTAGGAGATGACAGCAAGATTGGAGAGAAATGAAATGATGAAAAGTGGTGTAATCAGCCATCCTTCGAAATAACATGCTAAACAATCATCTGTAGCTAGATGGCAAGGGACAATATAATCAGTTATAGAGTGGCCCCTACACTTATGACCTGGTCTATGGCATTAATGTTAAAAGTTATAGTCTGTGCGGATAGAGTTGACCATGAAGCTGTAACTTTGCCATTTATTATGATATTGTTGAAAGAAGAATGTTTCAAGGATGGAATCTGCAAAGAGCTTAGAAAAAGGAGAATAAAGAACAGGTAGGGCTCATTCTTAATCTAGTACAATCCAAAGCAGAGGGCCCCCCACAGGCCAAAGAGGTGATTGTGGTATTTCGAGAAATCACCTGATTGTGAGGCAGGGACATTTCATGTGACTTGCCCACAGTTTAGTTGAAATCTGCAAAACCAGCCCATCCTCTTTGTTCTTACGCTCTTTTTGCCTTGCAGCCTCCTTGACATTCATATTGTTGTCGCTGGAAAGATAAATCCCCCATCATAGATGAGGAAATTGGAAAGTTTTGGTCAGGCTCATAAGTTTGGTGAGAGTGACTCAGCAGCTCAGAGCACAATCAGCTGTCGGCACACTGATAAAAGAAGAGTTTGGGGACCAGCATACTGCCGCTCGATGAGCTTCTCTTCGAGTGTCAACTAGCCTTCCATCAGACATTGCTCTGTAATTGCATCACGTTCCCACAAACATTCTCTGGTCATGTTAGGATGAAAGTAGCAATTTCTTGGTTCAAATCTATGATAATAGCACAACCATTGAATGGTATTCATCTAGTTTTTAACCTCTAAGTACTTCAAAATAATGTGTAGATAAGATCTAATCTCCTGGGAGAAAGGTAAGGGACAGAAATGATGATGATCTTTTACAAACGGGTGAGCCTTAGAATGAGATAAATGGTGTAGCCCTCTACAGGTTGGTTAATGCTTTATCAGGACCACACACCCACTGTTTATCGTTCCAAGCCTAAACTGGATCCATACTCATTAATAAAGTTAGGTGTGTTCATAATGTTGCAGACTACAGGGAATTGAGCTCAGGGTGATAACTTAAATTTTCGTCAGTATCCAGACTTCAACTCAAAACCTTCCGATTAAGGGCCTGCCACAGTAAGCCACCCTACTCATATAGAAAGTATAAAACTATATGGAAGATACTTTGTGCTCAAATTCAGTACTTTCCAAAAAGCTGTTTTTCCCTCTAGCTGTAGAAATTTGAACATTTAAGAGTTTTCATTATAGTAGATTATGCTGCTTTGTGTAAAGTGGCGGCACTTTGCAGTGGAGTTTTCTGCAGCCATGGGAACGTCTTGTCTGTGCTGTCCCGCACAGTTGCCATTAGCTCCTCGTGGCCATGGAGCACTGAAAGGGTGGCGAGTGTGACTAAGGATGGATTTTTTATTTTATTTAATTTTAATTAATTTAAATTTAAATAACCACCATGTGCTGGTGGTTGCCATATTGGACAGAACAGTTCCAGGCAAGTTGACTTAAAATTATACCTCCTTTAATTTATTTCTGTTTTCTAACTGGGGTTTAGAAGTCCTTCTGACAGCACTTGATTCTTGCATAGAACACGTACAAATTTTGTCTCTACTGCACATCTGAGAACACTTAACAGAAAGATGTGTGATTTTTCTTAAACCTGGAAATTTTAAGCAGCTCATGCTACAATCTCAAAGTAACAATCTGGTGAAGTAATTTATATCATAATACTAGGTAGTGAAGCCAGAATAATCACGTTAATGTGTCCAAGAGCAGCCTTTCCAGTGATTGTCCAGAAAAGTAATTTAATACTTTTAGAAGGCATAGAGCTTTTTTTGTTTTTGAGGAAGATTAGCCCTGAGCTAACATCTGCTGCCAATCCTCCTCTTTTTGCTGAGGAAGACTGGCCCTGAGCTAACATCCATGCCCATCCTCCTCTACTTTATTTGTGGGACGCCTGCCACAGCATGGCTTGCCAAGCAGTGCCATGTCCACACCCAGGATCCGAACCGACGAACCCCCGGCCACTGAAGCAGAACATGCGCATTTAACTGCTGCGCCACTGCACAGGCCCCATGGCATAGAGCTTTTGTTGAATGTGATAATTGGGGGAAAATCAGTGAAGAAAGAAAACTAAAGATTAGAGGCTACCATGAACCTCTCATGAGATTCGTGTGTAGCACCCATGTTTATATCGATTTTAAGAGTAAACAGGCAAAGGCAGCCACTCCTGTCTTAGATGTTGTCATATGGAAGGGAGTAAAATGAGGTAACTTGCAATTGTAATTTCAGAAAATATAGAAAGACAATAACCTTAATTAGTGGAGTTTGAAAGCTTAGTCGTTAACGTCTCCCTGCTCTTATTTATCCCAGTAGGCATTTAAAATTGTCAAGCTTCTTTTTAGAAATTAGTCGTCGTAATTTGAGCTTGACCTTATTGCTGCTATTTTATATTTTTGCTCTTCCTGCCCAATGATAGTGTCCTTCCAACTTTTTACCTATTGGGGTATCACATGACAAATGATATTTTCTCACATGAACAGGCAGATTTATATGTTGTCCTGGCTTACAATTTTAACTGTCCAAAAGGTCAATTGTTGAATTTCTTTTTTCCTCCTTGTGGTTTAATTTCAGGAAGAGGAGAAGGAATGGCAATGAAGAAGACCACCATATTCCCCCCCAGACCAAAAGGAGTAGTAGAAACCCCGTCTTTCATGATTCCTGGGACACAGAGGTAGGAAGTGCGGTCAGAGTCTGTGCTGCTTTCATTGCGTGAGCTAAGTAACCCAGTTTTTTCCATGTAATTAAGATTATTCTTTAAATAAATAAGAGTGATCTTACTTGATTGCAGTGGTTTCAACCTTTTTCTGAGTCGTGGCGCCCTTAGGGAGCTGTGTGCCCTCTCCCCGGCAACATGGTATATGTCTGCACATATTCATACGTACACACACTCCACAATTGTAGTTATTGGAAGTTTCATGGACCTTTGAAAGCCCATCTTTGAACCCCCCTATTTGATATTTCAGAAACCGACTTTTCTAATAGTTTGTAAACCATTAATTGTTCTAAGACAAGTATATTTTGTTGCTTCCATTCATGTCTTTAAGAGAAACTGTATAAACATTCAGAATAATGTATGTGTATCCAAAATCCTATTTTTAAGTGTTTTTACTTTTTTCATTATGTTGTTCTAAAAAGAGCTCCTTTGGGAGGCAGAGAGGAGGGTGGAGAGACGGGCGGGGGAAAGAGCCTCCGAAGTTTTGGTTCTCTGAGAGAGGGCTTCAGGAGGCATCCTGGGGAGAAATGTTCTGTGCAGTCGAAAGGCTGGTCTGCAGTGGGGAAAGGAAGCTGACATCGAAGTGATGCTGCTATTAAATTATGCCCCACACACCTCACCCTCCACAGCTGTCACCTCAGCAGCGAAGGCTCCTAAGCCCTGGCCTCAGGACTTACAGAAGTCTGTATACCCCAGTTCCCGCACAGCCAAAATCATTTGTACTTTAATTAGTTCTTGATAATGGGATCTGACCTATATCCAGTCTTTACCAGAAATGCAAAGTAACTCTCCCAAGGGGGAAAGTCAGTAACTCTCCCGTAGGTAATACTCAGTCAGGAACAATTAACAAACAGTGCAGAGGAGATGCTTCTATGTGGAGTTTCTGTAGCTTTTATCCCCCTTTTAAAAATCTTTGTATCACTTTTTTTCTTTTCCTTTTTTCTTAAGATTAACAGAATTGAGCTTTTGTTTAATGTGATAGTTGGAGAATCTCACAGATGAAAGAAAACCAAAGATTAGAGGCGCCCATGAACATCTGATGATAAAACTGTAACAGCACTTGAGTTTCCCTGGTTCTTTTGAGTTGTGAGCCTATGCAGTACAAGAGTGTGCAGTGGTTACTTGCACGGTGTCGGCATGAATATTTCTTTACCTGTGTCTGTGTAAATCCCGCCGTATGATGTTCACATTAGTTCAAAGGTATAGTCTAATTCTTTGTAGTGATCTTTTTTCCCTATATCTACAGTTTTTGTGCCTGAGAACAGGAATATAAATGTCATTTTTAAAAAAGTAAATATTTCTGATCTCTTATGTTAAGTAAGACTCCTTAGTATTAGTTTGTTTTGTTTTAATTGCTGTTTGTAGGAAATAACCGTTGCTCCTGTGCACTGGTATCACAGAAGAACACAGTGTGTAGTCATTCAGCCTCTTGGTTCATATGTTTTGTTCTTACCTGTCCAGAGAAATTCAGCGGTTAAACCACTGTGTAGTCGTTAGTCTGAAGGCCGGACTAGACTGCCCTTGTTAATTAACAGTCGGTCCAGGTAATTTTTATCTGTCCTGGGGATGCGTACTCACTGGCAGACCCCTCGTGGCAGGTTAGGACGGTCCCTCTCAGCCTTGCAGACTGAACACTTACTGGCTCTGAATGAGGGGCCTGCTGTGTTGTGCTTCCCCGGCCGTGGCATTAACAAGGAGGGAGGCCGGGTGAGCCAGGCAGAGCCAGAGAAGCGAAAGGCAGCGGAGGCCTTCAACATGGCGAGCCAAGCCCTGAATAATTAGATGGTCACCCCTGGAATAGAGCATCATTGTTTATAGCCCCAAAATATCAAGTTTAGGAGCATTTGGCTGCTTTTTGACAATTGTGTATAAAAGGGAAAATAATAAAACAATTCATTACTAGGGGATTATTAATTTTATTAATTTATATAATAAAATATATTATTAATGAAAATGTTACCTTTTAATTTTAAGGTAGGGCCAATGAGGTAAGTTTCTTTAAGACTAACTATTTCTTGTGTCTTTTCTGAAATACTTAAATAATTTCTGAATTCTGTTTCTTATAACTTGAAGAACTTTCTTTTGGAAGGAATTTGTTTTAATTCTAAGAGAGATTTAAAATTGTTATTTATAATTAATTTCCTAAAGTTACTTTTTCTCCTAAATGTAGTAATATTGACAAGTAGTGGGAAATAAGATGTGAGATGTTTGAATTATGTTAAACTATTAAATGATGCCATAAGTAATTCATAATTACCTGTAAAATGGAGATAGTATATGCCTCTTTTTTCATAGATACTATGAAGCTGGAGAATGTGAACTGACTTGCCAGATTAGTTCTGTAAAGACAAACTTATAATCTACTTGGCATTTTCTTCTTGTCATTTTAGTGGATACTGTTATTTCTGCTTTTCAGGTGGCAAACCTGGGGCACAGGAAAATAAAGTCACTTGCCAAAGATACACAGCTAGTAAGAGGCGGGGTGGGGAGCCCCGGAGCTCGACTCCGTTGCTTGCTGCTGCCCACAGCAGGTGCTGTCTCACAGGAGACAGGATGCAAGTGCTGAGCGGCTGGGCTAAATATATCCAGGGCCGGCTAGTCCTAGACTTCCCCTGAATCATAGGGACAGAGAAGAGTAAGTTTCCTCCCCCTATCTTTAAGCTGGAAAATATTTTCCCAAGTAAATGCTATGATATGGTATTAGCTAGAAAGCACTTTTAGATTTCCAGCTAGAAGAAATTGGGATCTGGTGATTTTTTTCAAAACTCTAATTGGTCTTTGCATTGGAGATCTTGAATTTGAATTCCAGGGACTTAAATTTGATGACTTGTGAACCTTAGGGTACTATTTTTTAACTTGAGATGTAATTTATAGGTATAGGAATGAAAAACATGATTCTAGATGAATCATGTTAGTTAATGTCTGAGTCAGGTTCGTTTTCTCCCTGGTGAGCAAGACATGAAATGATTTATCAATTTGTGTTCCTTTTGGGTCCTGTACAAAGGTAGTGACATTCCCTGATTTTGGACAGTTATTTGCATGGATAAAAACTAGCTAGATTGAACATATTTAAATTTGTTCTCTTAGGGGCTGGCCTTTTTGGTTTGAATTGTATCTTGTAGTAGGGCATAAGGCTCTTTGCTTTCAGCTTTAATATCTTTATCTACAAATTACACTAGATGTTTCCAGGTAAATCTGGCTTCTAGTAGGTAGGTATATGCCTTATAAAAAGTGCTGCTACTTGGATAAATAAAAGCAGTACCTTTTTAAAATATGAAGACTTCAGTGTTTTTATACCTTTAACTTACTGAGACCATTTGGATTTTTCACATCACTATGAAGTAAAAACAAGTAGAGAGTGAGAAATTGGGGAGATGAAACAGAAGTGGCTTACCCGGAACAGCCTCTGCCTTTTGCTTGTCTCTTCTAGAAGGGGAAAATTTTTGATGTCATAATCCCCAAATCCCAAGGGTATTCTTAGTGGGAGTATAGAGGTGTGACAAAAAAAATAACAGAACCAAGGGAATCTATGTATCATTAAAATTAAGATTCTATAAATCCACTTGTTTTAACTGATAAGAATTGGCTGAATTTTAGGTGATTTTTTTCTTCTTCTTCTCCCCAAAGCTCCCTGGTACATAGTTGTATATTCCAGTTGTAGGTCCTTTTGGTTGTGCTGCGTGGGATGCCACCTCAGCATGGCCTGATGAGTGGTGCCATGTCCACGCCTGGGATCCAAACTGGCAAAACCCTGGGCCGCCAAAGTGGAGCACGTGAACTTAACCTTGGCCACAGGGCCGGCCCCATGATTTTTTTTTAATAGTGTGAATTTGGATGACAATGGGAGACTATTTAGTGTAATTTTTTTTAAAGGTATCTTAAGGCTCTTAGTTTTTGCCCATCTCATCTTTAGTCTGTTGTAGGGTGGTAGGTACATCCTAAGAGCTGGAGCTGTTTTGGCGGACTCTGGGGTAAAACTGTTAGGGTTGTGTGTTTAAAACCCTGTAGCAAATTAACTCTGAAAGTGACTTCTAAAAAGGTCCATTCAAAATAGAGGAACAGCTTTTTCAAAAGTTAGTCTACCTTGTAATGTATGTCTGAAGAAACTTTGCCCACACTCGAAGTCCTTGAACAGTCTGTAAGACGTCACGTCAACTCGCAGCCCACCGCGCTGCCCCAAGCAGTTTCACACTGAAACTGAATGTTGTTTGTTAAGTAATGAGGATTCAAACATGTTTTTCTCCAGGTGAGGATTATTTTTTGGCCTGTTGAAATTTCAATGAAATGAAGTGATAGATAATAGAATATTTTAGTTAGGAAGAAACTTAAAACACACTATGTGGTCCAACTTCATCGTATAAAGATTGACAGAAAAGTGACCCCCTGCATTTTCTTTCCTTGCATATTTAGAAAGTGGTTTAAATTAACCCCCGGAATTCATGTGGAGTCTTATGGCCTCAGTGGTATTAGCAGACCTGAAGCCCTCTGAAATTGTTGGCACTGTGCAAGCAGACTCTTACATTAGATGCTCGGATGGACTTGGCGAGGGTGGCCTCTTGCATGGAATCCGGACGCTGCAGCGGCCTTAGGGTGATGTACGCTATGACTCCAGGGCTGGAGTGCGCACAGCGAGTGAGAGCTCCTTTCTCTTGTGAGGCTAACCTAAATTAAAAGCACCAGTGACTGAGGAGACGGAGGTGAGGGGAAGCTGGGGCGTGAAAGAAAATAAAACACGCTGTTGATCTGCTTTTCTAATGAAGAAGAGAAAGCATTTAGCTCTAGGTAATAAATACACACATTTATTCTGGTTCTAATTTTATGAAGCAGAGAGACTCAGTAATTAATATTCCTGCCTGGGGGGCTTTCTAAAGGTGATTAGCAGAAATAGTCTTTGGAGTCATTTCCTTTCTACCATGGGTATAATGGGTTCTCTCTTCAACTGACTCTCCTCTCTGGGAGAATAAAGTTAAGGGTAGGCCTAGCTGAGGGCCGGGGTGTTCTCTACCTTGCGTGTATAATTTGAGCCCTGCAGACTAAGAAAATGAACTTCAACTTCCCTATCCTCTGCTTCACGATTTATAGAGATCGTTCCTTTCTGCCAAAGAGAAAGAAGTGTCTGTCTGCCTTTCTTTATCTGCTGTACCTTCTGTCAAGTCTCCTGGAAGCTCTTTCTAGTATTTCTCCCTTCTCTTAATCTCTTCCGATTCTTCTTACCCACTGCTTCTTTCCCGACCAACATGCTCTTGTCCCTTCCTAGCTCATCTTCTCTCTGCCTCCTTTTCCCCTTCACCCCTAGCCGTCTTCACTGCTGGTGCTTGCCCACCTGCCTTCCCTCCTCTCCGGATCCTGGCCTCCTCCTCGACTCAGTAAACTTCTCAAGGCGCATAACTGCTCTTTCCATTCAGCAGACGTCTCCTGAGCACCTTGTGTTTGCCAAGCATTGTCCTAGGTGCCCAGAGTCAACTTGGATGTCTCCTTCGTTTCCTTCCTGAACTCTCCCATCTCCCTCTGGGGTGGGACACACACACCCCTTCATTTACACTGCCACGATCCTCCCGCGGGCCGGCTCTCCTGCTTGATGTATTAGAAAACTTGCTAGCTGGGCCTCTGCTCAGGCTCGCCTCCCTGCTGCGTCTCCCACAGATCCCTGGAATCCTCCCTCCTAAGTCCGGATCCGAGCACGTCTTACATGCTCACAGCCTGTTCCTGCAGACTTGGGGCACTTGATAATCCAGCCAGAACTTCTCGTGTATATTTTGTCTCACCAGCTCTTCCGGGAGTGGGCCCAGCCACACCACACTATTAGCTTTTCCTCCCCTAAACGCTCCTTTCTTCTGATTTTGGTGGTGTTATTCTCCCAGTTGTCACCCCCTGCTTGTGAAAACTCTTCCTCATCCTTCGAGGCCCAGTTGAGACACCTTTCATTTTAAGGAGCCTCTCCTAGTTCTCTCCATCAGCACCCAGCGCAGGATTCCTCACTGCAGTAGCTGTGTACGACTGCATCAATGGCTGTATTGCCACCATGTTCTTCTTGATTAAACTCGGTAAATTCTCATTGAATGATCGGTAGCCCTGGTGATACCACCTTGTACACAGCAGGCGCAGCAACATTTGGAGAGTGGTTGGACGTCAGAACAATCTGTGCCTACTTAAGCCAGGTTTTCCAGAGGTGGAGCCCTGGCATGAACACTTCCTTAAAAGCCTCCAGGTGATTCCAAAATAGACTGTATCGTGACAATTCTCTTCTGAGTCCTACCGGGGCGCCTGCAGCTAAAGGGTTGTACTGCTAGCTTTTATTATTGCCTAAGCTAACCTGGAACTCTCCCTTTTCACACACATCTGCACCACAGGATTCCTAGGAGTTGCCTTTGTATATTTAGGGAAATACTCTGGGTCAGAATCTTCCTAAATTTAACTTTATTGTGCTTGGATACATGGATTTGCAAGGGGCTTTTAGTTCACAGATCATGGCCTTTTTCTCTTTTGATCTGTAATATAAATGTGTCATGAAAATACCCTGGTGAGATGTTAGCACTGAGCCTAAATGGAAATTCAGAGAAAATAAAATGAACTTTGTGACTGTCGATTTGGATGAATTTTCTGGTGCACGGTCTCTGTATGGAGTCAGGGCCGAGGAGATAAGATTCCTATTTGATGAGTCTTCTCAGTCCCAGAGTCTGTGGACGCTCGTTTCTCGTTCTGTAAAATAATTTGCCGTCTTTTTAAGAACAGGTGGAACAAGGTAAACACTTCTGTACTAGTTCAGCAGCTGTAATTTTCAAACCATGCGCTGTCAAGTAGTGGTCCCTGCCCACCAAGCAATCTACTAAAAAGCTCTACTAAGTAGGGGAAATACGATTTTTTTCCTATCTTAAGTTCTTTGGTTTTATAAGACAAAATGATTTACTTCTGTGTGTAACTTAAGGCACCGACAGAGACTTAAAATTCGATTTTATGCGTTTAGGGTTAAAAGGAAATAATGGTCTTTCCTTTATTCCATAAAGCAGACCACTTTGATGGCTAACAGTGTTAAAACTGACATAGGAACTTGCAAACTTTTTTGGCCCTTTCCCATGGAAATGTTTTATTTTGTGACCCAGTGCATACCAAATATATCTGTGCATAATTGAAAAAAGGTTTCACAGAACAATTACCCTTACCAGGTTGCACTCTGTTTGCTTTTATTATGCTGGTTGCTACCCACCAGTGGGTTCACCCTCAGTTTGAAAAACACTGGTCCATGCAGAGATTGTGAGAGGTTCCCTAAAGCCTCCTCCTTAGTGAGAAGACTGGTCTGTCGGCAGGAAATAGGAACCAAAGCATCTCTGAAAGAGATGTATTGTTCTCACCTTTGAGGAATATATATGGAACGTTTTATCTGTATTAAAATAACACATCAAGTGCATTCACCAGCTTCCTGGGTTCCACGCAGACTCTCTTCTATTGATTTAAAAGTGTCATTGGGCTGCTCAATGCAAGTGAGCAGAACTGAAGCAGTTTGAGTGCTTCTTAAGTAGTTAAGGGAGGCAAAACGGTCTTTCTGAAATCTTATATAAGTGAAATCTTCTATCACTGTATATACTTTTTTTTTTTAAAGATTTTATTTTTTTCCTTTTTCTCCCCAAAGCCCACCGGTACATAGTTGTATATTCTTCGTTGTGGGTCCTTCTAGTTGTGGCATGTGGGATGCTGCCTCAGCCTGGTTTGATGAGCAATGCCATGTCCGCGCCCAGGATTCGAACCAACGAAACACCGGGCCGCCTGCAGGGGAGCGCACGAACTTAACCACTCAGCCACGGGGCCGGCCCCACTATATATACTTTTAAGTCTCAGTCTTGAAGTTAGAAGTAACTAAAGATCTTACTCTATTTTATAGTAACATTTTTTAGTTCTCTTACTCATGATCAAGTTATTTTTTCCTCAAATGAAATTTGTTTCTGTAGAAACTATAGAAAATAAAGATATTAAAAATACTAGAAGGTCCAAATTATAAATAATTTGGCATATATGTCCTTCCAGACTATTTTTGGTGTACATATGTGTATACATCAAAGAAAAACATTTTAAAAACCAGCTGACATACTATACATAGTGTTTTGTAACTTGCAAAAAAGATGTTAAAGACATCTTTCAATATTGGTATATATACATCTCTTGTCATCATTGTTAACAGCTGAATAGAATTTCATTGTTATGAATTATACTCCATGTATAATACTTTATACACATGTATTATAATTTAACCAGTTTCTCTACTGTTAGACATTTAGGTTGTTTCCAGTTTTTAGCTGTTATAAACAAGGCCACACTAAACTTTTTTTTTTTTTTTTTGAGGAAGATTAGCCCTGAGCTAACATCTGCTGCCAATCCTCCTCTTTTTGCTGAGGAAGACTGGCCCTGAGCTCACATCCATGCCCATCTTCCTCTACTTTATACGTGGGACGCCTGCCACAACATGGCTTGCCAAGCAGTGCCATGTCCGCACCCGGAATCCGAACCAGCGAACCCTGGGTGGCTGAAGTGGAAAGTGCACACTTAACCGCTGTGCCACTGGGCCGGCCCCACACTAAACATTTTTATATGTGTCTTTATGAAGTCGAGTTACAAGGTGGTTAAAATGCGCTAGACATTGCAGGTATACGCGTCATCCTCCCTTTTTTTTAAAAACAGGTATTGTAGAGAAGTCTTTTCTAACCTGTTTATTTTAAAAGAACTTTTACCTTTTCTCAGAATAGTGTCACCCTTACTACTATAGTGTGAAATAAATATAATTTGAGATGGAAACTTGACTTACTAGGCACTGATTCTAGTTCTTGCCTTCATTTTCAGATAGTACCTGTAACGAAAAACAGTAAAGACAGCAGACTAAGAGGAAACACAGTGCTGTGTGCGGTGGGTCCTTACCTAGCGGAGTAGCCTGCTCGTAAATACTCACCGCCTCCCGGTGCCAGCGGCAGATGTAGGGTGTTCTCTGCAGGTTGGGAGAGGCTTTGATGGAAAACGATTTTTGTGTTTGAATTGGCTTTGACTTCTTAAGTCTTTGAGTAAATGTAATGGCTGCTGCTGCTAACCCTGCCATCTGACTCCAGTGAGCCCGTTATAATGCTTTCAGGAACTTTTTTTTTTTACTGTAGAAAGATAGGTTGTCTCCTACTGCCTGTGGGCAGTGGGACATGTGACCTGTGTTAAGTGGCTCCAAATGAGCCACGGCCCAGGATGAGTCTTGGTTTAGTCTTAATTATGGATGCCCTTCATGAACATTGCTTTATGCACATATTTTCAGGTATAACTTTTGATCAAAAAATGGGTAGAACTAGCATTATAAAAATTACTTTTAAAGTATCTATCGGGAAACATTTTATTTTATGTATTTATTTTTATAATGAAAATACATAACCATCACATTGCAAAACAGAGTGGAGTGTAGAAAAAATAAGCAACTATAATCCCTCTATTCTAACATAACTACTACGGTCTGTTGCTTTCCTGTCTTTTTTCTTATATGTAGATTTTACATGGTTGTAAGCAGACATTTCAAAACCAATGTCTTTCTCTAAGGGAATATAAATTTAGATGTATCAGACGGCTAAGTTAAAAAAAATTATACACCAGATCATTAATTACTAGAATTCTCACTTTTTCATACATTGATTCCTTTTAGCACAATATTGTGTTGAGGTGTAAATAGAGAAGGGTATGGCTCATTAAGTTGTTGGGGTTGTCTTCATTAGAAATACAATGTTAAAGTAGTAAAATGCCTTAATTCTGAAATGGTTCCTTACCATTGCCTTCCCTTTTGAGAACCTAGCATGAGAAGGAAGATTTCTGAGAGTGACTCTTACTAGGGCTCTCTGCATAGCTTTTTCAAGATGACTAAAACACCAAGTCATGTTAATTACATTAAAAGAATCAGGCATGCTTGTGCACACATGCACATATTGAATCACAAAAATAATATAAAAAATAGTATAGCTCTATAAGAAGTGTATTAAAATCTTTCAGGATATGTGTTCTGAATTCAGAGAATATAACTTCATTTCCATGAGATGATGGCCACAAAATTGTCACAAGTTTTTATTTTTTAACCTGTGCCCAGAAGCCATCTTGTTATGAGGACCCCTTTTTTATACCCTGGACCGATGGTTGATCCTTTCCCTTGGAGGCTGAGAACTTCTTCCTCTGATTACTGGAAATTATTGGAATGAATGATGAAAGCGGCTAGAGGATGCGTGAAGGAATGAAGGTGTAGTGGGAGGGATTTACCCTCGGAAGGCCTGTGCTTGAATCTGGACCCTGCCACTTCCTAGGGATGTGTAAGGGGGTCGTAATGCCACTTGACCTCACAGCATAGTTATGAAGAGTTAGAATGAAGTATCTTAGGTGGACGTACTTTGTAAACTGTAAAGCCCAGGATACTTTTTGAGGCTAGTACTCCTCAAACTGAATAGGAAAAATATTCTTAAACAGGGTATTGTAAATTTAACTATAGTAAAGCTCTTAAAAAACAAAATAGCCTCATTGTGACCCTGTTTCTTCTTCCTTCCAGTCTTCAAGCAGTGACAGTGGCGGGAGCAGCAGCAGCAGCAGCAGCAGCATCAACAGCCCGGACAGGGCCAGTGGGCCAGAAAGCAGCTTAAACCACGTGGGCACCGTGTCCAGCCCTAACACCCCTCAGCCCGTGCCCGAGCAGTCCGCACTGTGCCAAGGCCCGTACTTCCACATCAACCAGACCCTGAAGGAGGCCCACTTTCACAGCCTGCAGCACCGAGGACGGCCTCCGACATGATGTGCCGCCAGCTTCTTGCCTTCTGTGAAGGGACAGCTGTGCAGATTTGATAGTTCAACTTACGATGTTTTAAAAAATTGCACAAAAAAATGCCTGTTGGCTTTTCAGTCTATATTTGAAATAACAGGCTAACAGGCAGTTGTTTACTTGTGGTTTTGCTGCACTATTGCAATTTCAAAGGGGCTTTGAAGCAATTTTTTATAGGATTCTTTTAAGGGTGGGTATCAAATCCATGTCAAGGTAGTGGTATGAGGAAATCTCATCTGCGTGTCGATTCCATAGTCTGTCCAGTTCAGATGGATATCCAAATCTGTCAATTAGAAATTCTACTTTATGTAAAAAGGCCTTTTAAAAATGCGGGATCTTCAATTTTTTAAATTCAATAAACTAGAAAAGAGTATCTAGTTTCCATGAAAAAACATAAGTTTTTTTCCAAAATATAGAAAGCTTGATTCAGTCTTGCACTGAAATTAATTGCCATTCTACCTCTTAGTGTGTAGCTGTCCTGTTGAAAGTGCTCTCCTTGGTAACAGGACCGTCAGACCCCAGCTGAGAGCGCGTACGTCAGGCGCCCTCCCTGATAGCTGTCTTCTCTGTTATATATTTGTATTTCCGGAGAGAATGTCTTTCAGACTCTCACACACACAGATCACTTCTGTTACCCTGATCCCTCCAGAGCCTCCGTGTCAGTTAGTGGAAAACATCGCACCGTTCTGAGAGTCACAAAATGCGTGACGACTGTTTGTCTTACAAACTTGTCATAGCAGCAGCGTATGTGATCTCACTGATAATTCTGCCTTGTCTGTTGAGAATTAAGGCGTTGATTGATGCTGACAAAGTATGGCCGGCTGAACTGATGTCTGAAGTCACAGGTGTTGCGAAACTATTGGCTAAAGATTCACTTTATGCTTAACATAACCCCTAACAGCAGGGGCCACATTCCACCATTGAAACTGGAAGGACTGGTGTGGCTTAGAAACAAATGAGCAGAGGCACCTTTAGAAGAAATAATGCAGTAGTATTTATTCAGAAAGAGATAGATATGTTCCCATGTTATTTAGTCATACTAGAGAGCCAGCCAAGTTTGAATAATGAAGGTGTAGACGAGTCTTCTTCCTCACTGACAAGCTGTCTGAACAAGGAGCCAGGCTGCATCGGGTCATCTGCTCGGGAGAGTGCCGGGGGGACCGCCTGCCATTGCATGTAGAGGAAAGTGCCTTAGAGTCCACCCGAACCCTCCTGCCTGCTCACACCCCCCACCCCAGCCCACCCCACCCCACTCGAGTCCACACAGCACACACAAGCAGATCCGAGAAGCATGGCTAGCTCTAGAAAGGCGACTTTGCTCCTTGTCGAGATTTGAAAAGGACATAGGGGACAGAATGAGATTTTATTATGTGACAGAAGTAAAATTTGAAGATGAGGACTATCATAGGAAAAGGGTAAATGTGTACCTCTTTTCCATGGTTTGTTCCACCAAGATGGATAGAATTTAAAGGTCAGTTACTTGAAGTAGAAATTTAGAGTGGGGGGCGAAGTTACAGCACAGGCCCATGCTTACAGAGTGGATGGTTTGTGCCCGAACCACTGGTTTTCACTACCATCTCTCAAGTTTTAAAACCAGATGTTTGCCGAGGATTTTGGATCTTAATGGGTTTGATGGCAGGGAATATGGAAAGGATGCGTTGCTAATATTTTGTCTAACAATAAAGCAAACGACAACTAAATGCTGTAGGAAGACAAGCTGTTTGAGCTCTCAAACACTGTACACAACACAATTCAGAAATACCCAGGAGGACTCCTGCAGGCTTATGGATGGCAGCCTACTGAAACAAAACGTGTATTAACAAGAAAATGTAAAACTTGAGAAAGCAAATTTCCTTTTACTTCCCACCCAGCTAAAAGAAATGGAAGATGAAACCATTACCAAAACACAAGTTTTTTCCCAAGTAAGTACAATCATAGTGCTGGGTTGGCAGTTAGCTCTTTTACCCTATTAAAAACCAGAAATAACTCCATCCTGTCCTGCATATTTTCTACAGCCTTGGCAGCCTGAGATACATTTCTATTATGCGGCTACTTGATAGTGTAAATGGGCATCTTTTAAAACTTCTATTAGCTCAAGCTAGTAAAACCTTGTACTTCTATACTGCGCCGCCATTAAAAGCATTAGTGCACTGTGTCATTCGGTTCTTCATCACTTATTCAAAGGGCTGCTGACCGGGCGGTTTGGTGGGAGATGGGGACGAGATCAACGGGGACGAACCTCTTGCTCTCTGCACTAACCTGGGCTTTGGTTTCGATGCTTCTGCTGGTTGATTTGGTCTTTCGGGTGCTTGTCATGCTCAGTGGAAGAAGTCCGAACCTACAAACCAAGATGAAGGAATTTCGGTTGTACGCACAGGAAGATTTGGGGCCCAGCAGACGCGTCCTGGCATCGTTACCTGATCTGACTCGATGCCAGTGGCAGGATGTTATGGGGTTCTTGGGAGTTGAATGTACTGCTCCTAGGGGTGAACTGATTCTCTGGGCCAGTAACCAGTCCAAACAGAACCTGTCAGGCAGAAAGGGAGCACGTGACATGCTGGGTTTTTATCGTCCAGTTAGAAAATCACTTCTCTGTTGGGACTCAGTCGCACTGTTGCTAACCATCCTTTTGGGGAATGTTCTTTTGAGTGCGTTAATGCTTCAAAACTGCTGTTAACCACTGCCCACGGGTCAGAAGCTCAGAGTCAAATAGCTCTTGTTTTCACTCCTCTTTCTGAGGCCTTGATAAAACCCTAACGCTCCTTATCTGCAACGAAAGGGGCAGGTGGTGGTGACCTCCTCTAATCCTCTTCCACCCCTTAAACTAAACTCGGCTATTTGCGTCCTGCCCCCTCCCAACATTGCCTCCTGGAGGAGTGAGTGCTGGAGTGGGTTTATTTTTTCATTTGAGCCTGTGGCACTTCATTCACAGTGAGCATGGCTTCCAACTGACTTACAGAAGTTCGTTGCACCAGGCGATTAAGGTTGCTATTGAGATGTGGTGTGAAAACATCCAGGTCAAACGGGTCAATGAGGCCTTCCAGGTAGTCAGCCACTTTCTCAAATCTGAAAAAAGGATGAGGATGATGATTCTCCACATTTTTAGGACAAAAACCAATGTTATGGTATTTTAATGCCATAGAAATCCTAGAAACTGGATTTCTTCTTCATGCCGACCACATGTCACTGATTATCGTGATTATCAGGAGTTGTGACCTGGTGTGATGTCTAAGTCCATTCCCTCCTGCTGTTTCCAGGGAGGGTACTAAAGGCTCAAAGTAAACCCAACAGTTGGCAGGCTGAGTGAGAAGAGGGAGGAATGAGATTCCACCTACCACACTTGACCATGGCATTTATCCAGCAGGTGGCCGTTATTTATCTTGCTGGTAATACAGGCACTTACTGCTGAAAACAAACACCACTGATGTGCAGTGAGAAGCCAACTCCTAGCTGGCTTCCCAGAAGGGCTGTGTGCACTTGGAAGAGGCCAGCGGAAGAGCCGGCGCAGGGCAGCTACCTGGAGTCCTGCTTGCTGCGGCCGCTCTTCACCTCTTCGCCCTTGGCGGTCAGAACGATGTTGAGATAACGCAGATCATAAAGCAGCTGCAGTGCCCGATTCTGGGTCATTGGAAACGCACCTTCCTTCTGCAAATGAATTTCCCGTCCCCGCCCATTAGGGGTGACGGCTCGTTATGTCAGCATAACAAACGGCTTCGTGTTTTAGTTGAGTTACACCTTGTTATTTCAGAAGCAGAAGGTTTTCATACTCTCATGGCCAGCTGACTCTCACAACAACAACAAAAATAAGTTATGTTACAAACTGGGTCTTAAACAAAACTAAAAACCTAACAGGTGGGAAGAGACCCTGCCCTTAAAAAAGAAAGGCCTCAGGTACTGTAGATGGTTTTTGTTTTTTGGGGGTGGGTCTCGCCCTGAGCTAACATCTGTGCCAATCTTCCTCTATTTTGTATGTGGGTCACCACCATAGCATGGCTGCCCCTGAGTGGTGTAGGTCCACGCCCAGGACCCAAACCAAGGCCGCTAAAGCGGCACGTGCCAAACTTGACCACTAGGCCATGGGGCCAGCCCAAATAGATGGTTATTTTAAAGAAAAAAACTTCTGGCATGAAGAAGAGGCATTTTGAGGTAGCTCAGGAGAGATGACCTACCTGAATTCTTTCCAAAATCAGGAGTCGGGCCTGTCTTAAAAATATTACTGGGGGCCAGCCCGGTGGTGTAGTGGTTAAGTTTGCGGGCTCTACTTTGGTGGCCCAGGGTTCGCAGGTTCGCAGGTTTGCATCCCGGGTGCGGATGAATAATGAGTACACACCACTCATCAAGCCATGCTGTGGCGGCATCCCACATATGAAATAGAGGAAGACTGGCACAGATGTTAGTTCAGTGACAATCTTCCTCACCAAAAAATTAAAATAAAAAAAAAAAAGTTATTGATGAAATGGAATATACACCAAGGGCAGAATGCCTCACAGCAGGGGAGAGGAGTGGAGGGCTGGGGGCCAGACCTCCCGTAACAGTCCCTCGTGTCCACGCGCTGGGCTCTGCCACCGCCCCAGCTTCCGCACAGCCCCCTGAGCAGTTTATCTACGTGAGCACATGGGGTCCTGAGGACACAGGTCAGCGGTCTGCCAGCCCTGCCCTGAGGGTGTGGCCGTGCTGGAGTTGGAAACCAGGCCTCTAACCGCAGCGTTCAGCCTTTCCACCTGGACGGGACTGCATTCTCATGAAGACCCGCTTGACCCTTGCGAAGAGCTGGAAGCCACTACTAACTAGCCAGCCAGGCGGAGTGAGCCTTAACACCTGAATCCTTGACGTGAACTGCCCAGACCCAAGAAAAAGTTAAGGTTTTTATTTCTGTTTTTAATGGAAAAAAATTCAAACACCTACCTTCATCTGTTTTTCTTCTGGAAGTTTCTCATAGGCAGCTACTATTTGAACCATACAGCTTTTCAGCATCTCCTGCAGTGTCACCTTTGGCAAGGCATGGCCTCCAACCCGATTAATTTCCTGGCATAAGCTAAACAGGAAGGACTGCACGTACCAAGATGGCTGGAAGAACAAAGGAATGTCAAGTCGCCAACTTACGCCATCGAATGAGACGTGGTGAGAGTGGGTCCATTTATCCTTATCAGGCAAACACACCGGACCCTGACCTCTCCAGTCAGCCCCTGTTACAGCACACAGTTACAGACAAGTGACATTTGCTGTCCTTCCCTCGGTGGCCTTGGCCTGACCTGGCAGGTGGCACTGTGTCTTACTGCTGTTGCTGTTTTCCCTTTGGGGTAAGTGGTTCTCTAATCAGCACAGAGCCCGTGGTACAACAGGAAAGAATCATTGACTGACTTCTCGAACAGTCAGTCATTTACTTGGCCCTACATCCACTTTGCCCCCACAGGAGTTACACATATTACCCGCAGCTCTTCCTCAGAAGCTGCATGCTGCGGCATTTTCTAGTCTTTTTCCTTCCCACAGAGCAGGTGCCCATTTCAGCCACGGGCTCGCTAACGGTGGCACTTGCCTACCTGGACAGGGAGTCGGATCTTGGATGTGATGCTGTTGCCAGACTCTGCTTCCTCCTGAATTTCTAGTTCATCCCAGCTGGTGGCCGTAGCCAGCACTGAGCCAGCATCATCTAAAAGTAATGACTGGGCAAATCCATGAGCCAAAACCTGGTAATAAAAGGCAAATATCCAGAGAGGCCACTCAGATCCCTTGTGTAGAGTTTATTTCAAACTCCTAGAGTAGTCCTGAGACCAGCTTCTGCTGCCTAGAGCGTGTGTGGGATGGTGCATGGTAAGCATCACTCTTCTTTGGGCTAATTACTGCTATCAGCAATAGGAATTTTTTTGCTAACTCTACATATCTCAGGGGCTATCTCTTGGGGCCAGCCGGTGGCGTAGTGGTTAAATTCATGTGCTCCACTTCGGCAGCCCAGAGTTTGCAGGTTTGGATCCTGGGCGCAGACCTACACACCACTCATCAAGCCATGCTGTGGCGGCATTCTATGTACAAAATAGAGGAAGACCGGCACAGATGTTAGCTCAGCAACAATCTTCCTCAAGCAAAAAGAGGAAGACTGGCAACAGATGTTAGCTCAGGGCCAATCTTCCTCACCCCCCCCCCCCCCCCCAAAAAAAGGCAGGGACTATCTGTTAAGACACTAGTGGAGATTAGAAAGAATATGATATTGAGGTTGACGGGCAGGAAATATAGACCCTTGTCCAGGGAGAAGGTCTTTCATTCTCATCAGATGGAAGGAAAAAAAAAATCAGGTTTTCTGTCTATAAAATCCAGGCTAAAAATGAATGGAAAAGCTTTTACATTTGAGCTCTCTGGCAGAGATAAGTCAGAATAACTGTATGAAATAATAATTGTTATTCTCTTACTATTAGAAGACTTTATTGAGGTTGGCCAGCTTGGAATATGATAAAAGGGAGACAAAGCCGGCACTCCCTGGTGAGCAGGGAAAGAAAACGTTTCCATGCCCCTCACCTTCACAACTGCTGAGCTCCAGACCCGGTAGCCCACCACACTCTGCTGGAGGAGGAGTTCCTTTACTTCCTGCCACTTGGCCTGCGTAGGAATTATTTCCTGAGTTTTCCCCTTTCCCTGTTTTTTCAGAGCCCTAGAATCCCTTGCTGGTTTCTCGGAGCTCCCCGATTTTCCCAAGATGCACTCCTTCAGATGGGGACACAGTTCTCCCAGGGACTGGCAGAGTCTGGCCATGAACAGGACTGCGTGAAGCTTGACACCACTGAGGACGTCCTGCTGCCCTTGCACAACGTCTTCAATGTTCTGCAGCTCCACCCGGATGCAGTCCGTGATGTGCTGGATGCACGCCACCGAGTGGGTCTGCAGCATGTCCTGCACGGTCCCAGCATCAGCGTACCTGTCAAAGGCACAGCTCCTCGCTTGCGAGGGGGAGACATCCTTAGAAAGTGACGAGTCACCAGAGGGAAGGTAAGCCATGAGGTCCTCCAATTTAACCTTCAGTTTAGAATCAAGGGCAGAACAGAAGTTCTGGACACACGGGCTCACAGCCTGAGCTTTCATGGAGAGCCCACTACCAGCCAGCTGACCCCGGTTCGCCACGTTGACCCAGGCGGCATCAGGAGGCAGGTCACTGGAACTCTCGGACCAGAGGAAGAGAGCCATGTTATGCTCAAAGTGGATGTGCTTATTTGGGGTGGCGTTGCTGGTGCTGCTTTCCAGTTCCTGCAGAGCTGAAACGAGGAGCTCTCTGGAACTAGCGGAGATGGAGTCGAAGCCTTCTTTCGTCAGAGTCTAAAAGAGAATAAGAAAACAGCTCCCGTCACAACGCCTTTCAGGACAACTCGAAACAAGAGCACCAAGTGGCAGTCTATCCTAGCATTCCGAATGTCCTCCACCACGCTCAGAAAGACGACACGGTGTTGGCAGAGAACAAAGTCATCGCTGGTGGACACACACACACGTTCCTGACCAACGGACAGAGGCCTGGTCTCCTTTTCAGCACTAGAGTCTGCATCTCTGTTCACTGCTATGGTTCGTTTATCCAGAAGAGCCACCCCGGGAGGAAGTCAGCAGGGAAAGAACACACTCAGGAGGTGACAGGAGTCTCCCCAGACAGTCAAAGAGCACACGAGGACTGGCCACGAGAGCTGGACCGTGTGACTCCCAGCTCACCTGCAATCGGTCAAGGAAGAGGCGCTGCATCAGGTCCTCCCAGAACAGGAGGGGCTTCTCCAGGAGCCGCCGGCACACCACGGTCCAGCCGTGGGCGGTGGACTCCATGTTAAGAAGCTCCCACATGGCGTCCCGGATGCCTGCGAGAGCCTTCATGCTCTTCACGTACTTAAGCAGGTTGGTGATCCCGTTTTTAATGTCTTCATTACACCTGCAACAAAATCGATCTCCCTGGGCCCCATGAGATGCGTGGTTTTTTCACACCTTTATTAAGAAAAGCAGCAGCACTCCATTTGAAAACCTCTTACCTGGGTCCCAAGATACAAATATATTTATCTGAGAGCATTTATAAACATATATAAACACAGCATTTCCAGCTGGATTGGCAGGTGGGGCCTGTAGCCCTTTCCCCAGGCCCACCCTTGCTTCCCTGAGACATCTAGAAGGAAGTCCAGAGCCCCAGAGAACGGCTTCAAAAACCAATGCCATAAGAAAAGTTGAGGAGTGGCAGAAGTCTTACATAGAGAGAATTTAGAATCCTTTACATAATATTTTGACAGACAAATTCCTCCCTGGTTCTCCCAGAGCAGGGGCTAACCCGCCACGAAGGCAGTGACAGGTGTCTGAGTGAGTGGCCTGCACGACCCCGTGGGAAGCAGGCTGAGCCTCATCTGGAACACCATGCTCCCCCTCATCCCTCACTGGCCCTTGCACGGCCATACTGGTGCGTGGACGGGTCCCCAGCCTCGGGAAGGCCTGGCCACCTACACATGGATCCACTTCTGCAGCGTGTCCCGCAGGTACTCCTGGCTGATGGGGTGCGCGAGGGTGCGGAGCGCCGGCTGGAACTCCACCACGGACGCTGGCAGGTGTTTGAACCAGCCGCAGAGCTTCATCTCCTCTTGCAGAACACTGATGCCCTTTCCTAAAGAGAAGGCCAGTTGAGGAATCATCAGGCTGTCCTTCGAACAGCATAGTAAAGAAGGGTCCCAGAAGGAATTCCCAAAGATCACTTAGCCTGCCTCTGGGCACGCCAGACTGGACCTCTGAAATAGGGGGAAAAAGAAAGTACAGAATATTTTTCCCAGGGCCTCCCTCAGCAGAGAGTGTGGCAGCTTCCCTCCAGCTCTGGTCATCTTATTGGCTGAGAAGAAAGCAAAGGACAGGGAGGAAAGGAATGGGGGGAAAAAAGAGAGAGACAGAGAATGGAGTCTGTGCAGTCCTTGACATTTTACACGTAGCACGTCAGTTGTCAGAAAACAAAAGGTGATGGTTTCCCGGCCTCCCCATTCTCCTACCGCCCCTGGGGATCCCAGGAGAGAACCAATGACCAGGCATCCTGACCATGAGCTGTGGTGGCTCCTCGGAGGCGACCTCTCGAGAAGGGCACGGGCCCCGCCGTGCGACTCTGGGAGGCCCATTCCTTGTATTCTGTGCACGAGCACCCTCTGGACTTTGAAGCCCAGGGGTCCTTCTGAGGGCCCTTGAACTTGTTTTCCATGACAAAGTTACCAACACTCACCTCTCATGAGAGGCAAAGAGCATTAAATGTAAGCACTGAGAGGGAAACCAGGCACAAGGAAGTGGCCGCCTCGCTGAAAGATAAAGTAAGGCAGAGACGAGACTAGTTAACGCACGTCTCTCTGAAAATGACCACGTGGCCCGAGCACATTCCTCTCCTTCCCTCTGCCTGTGGCTGTGTCCCTCCGCCTGACCTTTGCGTCCTGGAGCATCCTGAGGCACAGTCCCCTGTCCTCCTCCCTTCTTAGTGAAAATGTCATCCATGCCCACAGCTGCAAACGGCCGCGTGCAGAGGCCTGTGTCTCCGCCACACCCCTCCTGCGTGCCAGACCCACTGGCGCCTGCCGGCTCCACATTTCCACTCCAAGGTCTCAGTCGTCTCCACGGGAATGTTCACAAGTGAACTCATCATCAGCCCTTTCAAACTAGCTCCTTTTCTCGGAAACTTCAACACTTCCCTGCCACTCTCTCCACAGCCAGCCCAGCGCCAAATCTCCTCCTCCTAAACACATGTCCAAGTTGTCCACTCAGCTCCATCTCTACTGCCCCCTGGTCTGTCACCTGGGTCACGGCGACAGCCTCCTAAGTGAGCTGTCAGCGTCCACTCCAGCCCCATGGGGAGCCACTGCCACACAAAAGCCAATTGCACTTAACTCCACCTGGGATAAATGCTACTAAGTAAAAGTATGGGATGTGTGGGAAGGGATAACAGAAGGACCACCAGGGCTAGAATGTTCTAGAAGGCTATCCATTGTTCTCTGGATAAAGTTAAAACTCTCCAGCCTGGTCCACATGGCTGCATCATTTGGTCACATCTGACAGACCGGCCACGTCTCTTCTCATGCTGCTCTTCCCCTCACCCAATACCCCTCACAGCCTCATCTGCTTTCTTTCAGTTCCTCAAATACACTAATATCTTCCTTGCCTCAGGACATTTGCACATCCTCCTCCCTTTCCTGGAGCTCTCTCATCCTTGCCTTCTTTGCCCGACTAACTCCTACTCAACCTTCAGGTTTCAGTTCAAATGTCCCTTCTCCAGGGAAGTCTTTTCTGATCTTGGTGAGGTCCCTCCATTCAACGCTCCCAAGTCAACTTGTATTTTGCCTTTGTAGCAATGACCAACATTGATATTAAGCAGATATTTGTGTACCTGTGAGTTCAATATCTGCCTCTACCACTAGCCTATGACCCTCGAAGTTGGGGTCCATACTTGTCCAGTTCACAGCTGTATCCCCAGAGCCTGGCACAGAAGCTGGCAGATGGTAGATGCTCAGTAAATATTACCTGAATGAACCAGAAAATAAAAAGGGTGGCTAAGAGCTCACCGGTAGGATGCTGGCCTGTGATGGTCTCCAGAGTCGAGAAGAGCAGGCCACATGGCAGGGATGGATCTGGCAGCAGGCCTTCCGGCAAAGTGTAGAAAAGGGCATGAGCTTGGTTCAAAGTAGTGGCCAGTAACTCCACTAGTGAGCAAATCTGAGCCTTGATACCAGCACCTAAGAGAAGAAACCAGCCTCTTTTAAACAATTTACTGAAGTCAAAAACAGAGAACGCTTTGGATGCTTGTCTCCCTCAGCTCATCTTTCTCTATTCACATGTTTAAGGACCAAATTTTGGGAAAAAGCCACACCCACCATGGAGTGGCTGGCTGAGAAGTTTCTGAATAGCTGCCTTTCTGGCCAACAGGAAGTCGGCGAGGGCCTGGCGAGGAGAACTCTCTTCTAAGAGCATCACAGAGCACAGGGCCTCAGCGACAGCTTGGTCAGACACGGCTTGGCACTTGAGCAGCATCTTGCTTTCATGCAGAATGGTTGACCTAGAGAGATGATGACAGAGGTCAGCAGGGAATTTTCCACATCCTGGGAGAAGAAACTTGGTATACCAGGGAAGAAGACATTCCATAACATTGTGGTGAAGTGTGGCCATCACCAGGGAAGGTCTTTGTGCTGGATCCACTTACCGGAAGTGGCTGGCAGCTGCCACCTGCCGGATGAGTATGGGGAATCGGGAGAGGACGGGGCTGCATTGGGAACCAGAGGAATCCAGCTGGAGCAGATTGTGAAGGTGGCAGCAGAGCAGGTAGAGCTGTGTGGCGTGGAGATACTGCGAGGCCTCCATCGAGCTCCAGATCTTCTCAGGAATTTCTAAGAGGAGCTTGATCTGGGCAGCCATGCTGTAGAACTTCTCCTGGGATGGCTGCTGCGGCTGCAGGGAAAGGCACAGAACTAAGTCAGAACAAACAAAGGCAAGGTCAGCATTTGGCAGGCTTGGGAGAAACCTGGCGTTATTCTAGGGCACAAAGCTTTCCTTAAGCCTGATTCACTGCCACTCAGCCAGGCATCAAAGTTCAGTGTAGTCAAATTGCTTGAGTCAGGAGTGCTGTACAACCCCATTGGTTTTTCCTATCAGTTGCGTGCGCCCTTGCTCAGCCCCATGGAGAGGCAAACTTCATCTGGTCACCTCACAGTCTGGTTACCCGTGACCCTCGTAAGGTCCCAAGGGCACAGAGCCCTAGGGACCACCACTCAGGCTAGCTTTCTCCTTCCCTTTTCTCATGACCAGCCGTCCTACATCTTCTCCTGCTTCTTTGAGCGCATCACGGACTTCTTTGCTGGCTGTTTCTCTTCAGCAACCGTCCACCAAATCTTTATCCGGTTCAGCCCTCACGCCTCTACTCATCTCAGTCTGTCCTCTTACTTCAGGATGCTCTTCGCTCAGACATTACCTCTCAGCAGAACACTACCATCACATCATTATTTTTAGTCCTCACCATTCCCTGAATCTCATTCGAGCCTTTTCTGCTGCTACCTGGCAAGTTTCACTGCCATTCCATAATCAGTATACGTAACATTAAATTCATCTCCCTATCAAAAATTTCAGATCTCTTATCTCTCTCTGTATCTCGGCATATACCACCACCCTGCTCCCAAATTCCCAGGAAATTCATGTCCTTCCGATGGTTCTGTGACTTTCTCACTACCTAGCTACCATCTGCTATCACTTCCATGAACCTAACGCAGGTCATCATCTCACACTTAGATTAATCCCAAAACATCTCATCTGTGCTGTGTTCATTCTCTACCCACCCATCTATCCTTTTCCTTTGCTGTCACATTAACCTTCTTCAAAGGCCATTTAGGTCACATCTTTGCTCAGTTCTTAAAGGCTCCTCACTGCTTGTATCTAAGCCTAGTGGTCGAGGACTTCCTGTTCTTCCCCCACTTTCTTCCAGGGCCCTCGAATCCCTTGGTTCTTGTGTGTGTCGGGGCAGGTTTGGGGGGGTGGGGGTGCGGGTGTGATTGCATCCTCCAGGAAACATCTGGCAATATCTGGAGACATTTTTATTATCACAACAGGGGCGGAGGGCACTACTGGCTTCTACTGGGCAGAGGCCAGGGATTCTTGTAAACATCCTACAATGCGCAGGACAACAAAGAACAAACCAGCCCCAAATGTCAACAGCACCAAGGCTGAGGATCTCTGCTTTAATCAAACTGATACCTGGTTTTAAGTGTCTTTACATATCCCAGACCCACAGTCCAACCTCCCCTGTCCGAAAGGCCCTTCTTTACTGAGAAGAGCCAGAGCGGAAAGTGACTTCCTTCAGAATTCTTATGGGAAGTATACACAATTATTTTGGGAATCAACCGTCCGTTACCCTAAAACGGTTTTTCCTGCTATCTAAATTATTTACATTTTTCTTATCAACTTTCCATGGATTTAATTCCTCGCCTAGATGGTAAGATCCTTCAGAACCAGAATTGGGGGACTTCTGTTTCTTTGTGCCTTGGACACAGAAGGCACTCAAAGTTTTGTGAGTTTGACTGAAAATAAATCAGATATAACAACTATAAAAATAAACATATTTCTAATGTCAGGCACAGTACAAGTTAGCTTTTTAATAAACCTTGAAGCATGACTCAGTTATAGCAAAGGCTGGCCACCTACCGTGGGACGCATGCTAAATGCACAGCTTACAGATGGACCAGGTCTGTCATTTTAAAAGTTAGCGAAGTATTTCCAACCTTCTACAGTTCCTCTGTGAGAGCCCAGCCTACTGACCTGGATTCTTCTAAAACCCAGGTTGTTTTAAAAAGTTCCAAACTGGAGCTAAATTGTACTTTTGCAATTCCTTCTTCCATGTCGCTGTAAGGTTCTTCTCTCAGGTTTATAAGAACAAATTCCTTGTTCAGCTTTCTCACCCTCCAGGACCTTACACTCTGTCATCCCCAAGTCAACACTCCTTAGGAACACAAAATGCTGCTCCAGTCTAAGGACGTGTTTAGGGCCGCATCCTTCCACATCAGGTCTAACATTAGTTTGGAGGGAAGGGCATTTAGGATATAACCTGATTAGAATAACCTTAGTTCCCTAGAATGAAATGTTCCGCTATTAAAAGACGATCGCTTGATGGCCGGTACTATCCTCTAGCAAAGGGTAGAAAAGCTCTTTGGGATTGCAAGAGTTATTCTTGCAAGTGGGGTGAGGGTGGGGCGAAGGCTGAGATGAGAAATAAACGAGCTGGGGGGAAGGTGTCAACATAAGGGAGAAGAAATCCGTTCTAAGACCATGTCAGGGAATGAGCTGAACTGTGGAGCGAGAGAGATCCCGGCGTTTTCACCGAAAGCAGGAAGGGAGAGCCCAGCGCACCTGCCAATGAGGTGAGGGCATCAGGGCCTGGGAGTCAGGAAGGCTCTGAAGATACGTACGCTGAAGGGCTTTTTGAGATGGGGTCAGCAGCCTGTGGGACGGACCCGCCGGAGTGGGAGGGCGGAGGGCGGGGATCCCGGGTCCGGGACCGCCCCGCGGGTGGGAGAGCGGGGGTCGGGGATCCGGGTTCCCGGACTGACCCGCCGGAGTGGGAGGGCGAGGGGCAGGGATCCCGGGTCCCGGACTGACCTGCGGGTCCCGCGGCGGCCGGGGCGCGGCCGAGCCGGCCTGGCGGAGACGCGCGCAGTACTGGTCGGTGGCCTTCACGGCGTCCACCAGCCCCTCGGCGCAGCGGCGCATCTGGCCGATGGTGTCGGCCGCCTCGATCAGGTCGCGGTACCGCTCGCCCACCATCTGCCGCAGCTCCTCCTTCTTGTGCTCGATCTCGGCCCGAACCTGGCGCTCCAGTCCGCGGATCTCCTCCGCTCCATGTGTCTCGAAAAGCGCCGCGGGGTCGCGCAGATCCAGCCGCTTCAGCGCGGGGGAGGCGGCCGCGGCCGCCATGGTGGCCCGGTCGGCCGTCAGACAGGTCACTTCCGCCCGGGGCCCCGGGCCGCGGCCATCGTGGTTGGGGGCGGAAGCGCTTCCGCCCCGCTGGGCGCCATGCTTGTGCCGGGCGGGCGATGGGCGGTGCCGGCCCTGCGCGGCGGCTTTTTAAGGGGACGCTGGGTGACTTAGATCGCAAGGCTGGCCGCTCGTGTGCAGGCCCGGCCTCACGGGGAGCTGAAGGCCCTGCCAGCGCAGGCGGAGCCTCTCCTCGCGGAGTTAATTATCGTGATCAAGCACCTGCCTTGTGATTGTAACGCCGCACCAGGACGCTCGTGTCCCTTACTGGGCCCCTGCCACGACGCGATTGCCCTCTCGGCCGGCCCCCTTACCTGGACAGCCGCAGCCGCCCGGCGTCCTGGGTCGGCTCGGGGCCGGGTGGACGCAGAGCTGCCCGTGCGTGCTGAGTTTGAGTCCGTTTTTTCACTGGAAAGAGTAACTGCACGGTTGCTCTGAACCGGGACGGAGCGCGGGCGCGGGCTGCCCCTTAAGGGACTGTGCGCTCGCTGCACTTCTGTTTTTCTTTTGTGGTTGATTCTTTGGGGTTTTCGTTTTTGTTTCAAACCAGTGTTTAACCTCTAACGGTGTTTCCTAGGTATAGCCTTACATTGGCACCAGCCCGGAGAGGAGGGTCGTGGGCAGAGAGAGAAAAAGAAGGCAATACCTGGGAAGACATAATGCCGGGGGCGGGGGCGGGGGCGGTGGGGGCGTGGCTAACGCTCACTCAGTAGTAAAACTTGGAGAGTGTGGCCTGTTTCTTCTATGTATTTCCAAGACCCTTCATTTTAAAAGACATTTATTATGGAAGATATACCCATCCTATTTTGGAGAGAATGGTATAATGTGCCCACCCACCAGGTGTTACACTTACTAACTCATGGTTAGTTTTATCTCATCTATGTCCCTACCCACATCCTGTCCCACCCACCACCTCCCAGACATGGAATAATTTCAATCTGTAAGTAAACCATTCGTTTATAATATTCTAGCTTACTTCACAATAGCCTTACAATGTGGGGAATGTTCTCATTTTGCAAATGGGTCACCTGGGACCCTGAGAGGCAAACGGATTTACTCAGTAATAGTATAACTTTCCAAGTCCACAACATTATGTATCTGATATACACATCAGCCCTGCAAGGTAGGTAGGAAAATTATTCCATTCATGACAAAAATCCAGAGAAGCTTATTTATACCTGCCCAAGTCACACAGCTAATATGTGACAGTGTCAGCACTCGGACCTAGAATTTTGAATTCCTGGCTCTTGCCTTTTCTACTTTACCATACAACTGCTCCCATACTCAAAACACTCCCTGGTGGCAGGTCTGCAATTTGCTGTCACTGCAGTCCCGTTCTGTAGTGGACGCTTGTTGGTATTTGGCTGCCCAGCATCTGCAGAATCTCTTTTCTGTATTTGGGGAATTCACCTCCATACGGCAAGATCTTTTCCCCTTACAGCTATCCTGGGGCCGGCCAATAAGACACAACCACCCAGGACTTTCAGTGGAGAGCTGGTAATGTCCAGAAGCAGGGACAGTGGAGAGTTCATCTTGCTGGTGGTGGTGGTATCACCCACAACATCCACTGTGCAGGGGAAGCGCCCAGCCAGTGCTGGCAGTGGTGCTGGTGGCAGCTATGGGCGACCACAGTGATGTCCTCACCAGAATCACCCTGCGACATGCTCGCCTGGGTTCTGAGTGTTTAGCTTCCCTTTGTTCCTGTCTGTCCCCTGAGCCTGCTTCCTCAGCTTTCCCAGAGATTCTAGGGGCTGTCCAATATCTTACTGATGAATTTCGTTTCTTTGAAAATCAAAATCCATTTCGCTTGCTTGCCCTGGAGACCCTCACTGACACACACACCTCTGAGTTTCCAGTTCTTTGAGAGTGGGGCTGACGTCTTTCTAACAGCAAGAGGGAGGGATGTCAACGTGTCAGTCAGGCTCTGGGGACCTGGGGGTTGTGTGAAGTGCCTTGAACTTGAGGACACACCTGTCGTTTCAGGTAGAGAAAAAGCAAGCTTGTCAGCTGAGATCTCCACTGCGGAGTGTGTTCTGAAAGCAGTGCTTTCCCATCCCTTCCTCTCTGCTTCCCCGGCCAAGTTCATCTGGCTGCCCTGAAGATGCCACTGTTGTTCTTCTGCCTGCAGAACCGAGCGCCTAACAGCAGCTGTTACCAAACCTTCTCGTTGCCCGGGCACTGGAAACGCTCTGGGTGCTGGAGGAAATGTATCTTTGACTCTTTCCTCTCCTGTCTCCTTTCCCATTCCCCCACAGTGAGGGAGCAGCCCCCTCTTCTTCGCCTTTCTCTACTTTCTCACCCGATCAAAACCAGGATATGGGCCAAGAGCCGGGCTTCTGCAGCTGGACAAGGCACTGTGCTGGGGACAGGGGGACAGAGATGAGAACTAGAATCTTCTTTCCTAAGGAGTATACGAGTAAAGGGCACCTCCTAGTTTTATTGCCACTGTTTAGTTTTGGTTTAGGGATGAATGTGTGTTTGTGTATTGCATGGTGACTCCTGGTGTCAAGTTTTCTTCCCTTCACCTTGAAACTTTAGCAGTAGAATTTTAAACATCCAATGCTGAAGTTCAAGAGATTATGTTTAGATCATCCTGGGCCATTCAAATCAAACCCAGGCATTCTGCCAATTTTAATAGCTGTAATTCTGAGCACCATCTAGGCACTTTGCATTATTATCTTTAATTCTAACAATAATCCTGGAGCGTAGGTGGTCTCACACTCACTTGATGGGTAAAACAAGCTTCAGCTGGACCAAGTGAGCTGCCTGAAATTACACAGATAGTCAGCGGCCAAGCTTGTCTTCAGATCCTGGTCAGTCTGACTTTAAAGTCCTTGATCTTTCTACTTTGTCACATTATCAGCTTCAAAGAAAATTTCAGAACATCAAGAGACAGATGAGCCAAACAATTCTGAGCAACATTCAGAAAGTACCCGCACTGCTTCCTACCCTTTGCCTGAAGGTGGGTCTCTGCAATTGTACAGGGGGTTTGGGGGACCCAAGCTGGAGCAGCTCTCCAGTGATTTGTGGGCAGGTGGCACATGGGGTGGCCATTCCTAGTAGCCAAGTGTCCACATGCTGGAGGGCTATCTTTCAAAACTGGGACATGTTCTGGTGTTTTTTACTTTCTCTGGGCCCGTTGGCATGCTTACCTCATTCAGAACATTGAGGGGGCAAGTTTCTCCTTACTTTTTAATAGAAATATAGAAAGCAAGCCAGCATAATGCCTAAAATAGAAGGGTTTTTAACAGATTTTTGCAGACACCACATGTTCTTCTTTTATGCAATATGTCGTCTACCACATGGGAAAGGGTCCTACAGACCTTGACTCTCAGATTCAACGATTCAATAAGTATTTGCAAATGAGTAAATGGTGTCATGCATATATGTCACATAATCACAAAGTATCTGTTCAAAGGATGCATTGGAAAAGGCAAGAGGGTCTTTTACCATCAATTGCCTAATAGTTGAAGTACGCAAAGCAGTAAGACAGTTTGTACCCATATCGCACTTCACTGCCTTGTTTCAATAAGTCCCCTTTCATGCAGGGTGGCTGTGTTTTTGGCATGGCAACGTTCAAGCTGAAGAGTGAATCTGCTGAACCTTCTATCCATACCCTGATGATGCTGGAGGGAGGGCTCTTCTCTCATAGAGTTAGGATGGATGGGGGGCTGGGCACACCCAGAGAAGAGAGAATAAGGGGAAGAAACAAAATTACCTAGGAAAATTAAGATAAGAAAGTTAACTCCAGTTAAGCTAGAAGGGACAGAAAGGGAGAAGGCAAGAAAGAAGGAAAAGGAAAAGGAGAAGAATCTGACAGCAAATTAACAGAAAGCAAAGAAAAGAAAGGGAAATTTGATCTGGTAAAGGACAGACCATGTCAATAAAAGGAGTGTCAGGGCCTGGACAGAGGCTGAATTCCACACTGCTGTGCAGTGGGGTTCAGACACTTGCTGTTTGCTCTTGGCTGAGATGCCAAAGGGGTAAAGAGAGCCTAATGCAGTCATCTTGACATTTTATCTTTAGGGCAGGTTTATCAGCCTGTGTCTACTGGAGGTGACGTTTGTAGTAGAAAGGGTGGGTATTGACTTAGCTGTTTGCAGATACCTGAGACTCTGCCTTCAACAAACAGCCAGGCAGGCATCACAGCTGATGAAGAGAGCCTGGACGGCTGGGCTACACGCATTCTCAACACCTTGACTACAAAAGGTGATAGCCAAGTTCACACCCCAAACTTTCTGTCCTTGACTAGCGTGTAACTGAGTACTTACTGTGTTAACCAGCTCTGTGCAGGATGCTATGGAGAATACAAAACATACTGATTGGAAGTCAGTGATTCTTTGACAAAGAAGCCCCCTCTTCTTTTCAAGTCTCCTACGTTGTCTCTTTCCCTTCCCCATCATTCCACCCAGGTTGATGGGCTTTCTCATATGTGGGGAGAAAATAGAAGTAATCAGACAGGAATGTCCTCAGATTACATCTGCTTTAGCTACCAACCTGCTTGCATGGACTCCCACCTTCCGCCGTCTCTCTTGTTACAAAGAACATAGTATTCCTTTGGCCTCTCCACTTGACCTTTGGATCTCACCGTTCCCACCAGTCAAAGACCTCACTTCCTTTTCTCTCCTACTTAGTTTCCTCTCTCTCATTTGATCATTCCCATTATCTTAAAACTATTCACTCGTGTCTCCCATCTTTGTCTACATGTCTCCTTCCAGCCGCTGCCCATTTCTCCTCTCCTCATCACAAGGAAATGTCTTGGTCTTTGGTAATTGCTCTCTCCACAAGGCACCTCCCATCCTCTTCCTCAACGCCACCCATTAGGGCTCCTGCATCACCACTCCATCCACTCAAAGGCCTCACTTTCCATCTTGTCGACTTCAGTAGTAAACTTCTCAGTTTCTGGACCTTTCAGTAGCATTTGGATTGGCTGACCTGCCCCTCGTTGACAGTTTCCTCCTCGCTTCTGTGGCATGCTCCAGGGACTTCTCTCCTACCTCACTAGGCACTTCTTCTCTATCATTTTTGCTGGCTCTTCTTCCTTGCTTGACCTCTCAATGTTGGATGGTCCCAGCCTCAAGCTTTGGCACTCGTCTCCTCTGGATCTGCTTTCCCTGTCTAGGTGACCCTATCCTGCCCCATGGCCTTAAGAATTAGAGGGTCATTACAGTGGTTCAGGTGGAAATTGTGATGGCAGTGGAAGCAGAGAGAACAGATGTTTGCAAATGACTCCGATGTTTGTTACTCCCGCCATGAGCTCCTGCATTGTACCTCTAGCTGCCTCCTTAGAATCTCTACTTGGATGTCTAAGAGACATCTCAAACTTTACACATCCAAAATAATAATTCTCTTCCCGAGACCCATCCTGTACCCTCCTGCAAGTCATCCCTGTCACGAGAAATAGAACCACCCAGTTATTCATGGCTAAAACCCAGGAATAATCCTCGATGCCTCTCTCTCTCACTATCCTCACCCACTCCATTTACAAGTCCTATAGACTCTTCCTCTGAAACAGGGATTGTCGAACTTTTGCTATAAAGAGCCAGACAGTCAATGGGCTTTGCAGGCCCTGGGGTCTCTATCACAGCTATTCCACAAGGCCTTTGTAGCACGAAATCAGCAATAGGCGGTAGTAAATGAATGCACGTGGCTGGATTCCAGTAACACTTCAATCACAAAAACAGGCAGAGGGCCCGTTTTGGTCCATGGGCCATGGTTTACTGACCCCTGATCCAAAATATATCCCTGTCCTTTTCCATCTCCACTGTCACCACCCCAGTCCATGTCATCAGCTTCTCATCTGAACCACTCGAGTTACCTCCTCATTCCCCGTTTCTACTCTTGTCCCCTTAGTCTCTCTTCTCACCATCAAAGCAAGCTGGATCCTCAAAAGTGTAAATCAGGTCTTGTGCATCCCCTGCTTCAAACCTCCAGTGGCTTCCCCTCCCTTGGGGGCAGGTACGGACTCCTATAGAAGACTCTCAAGTCCCTGCATGACCTGGCCCATCCATCCCACTCTTCTTTCTCCTCCCTCTACTCCAGCCTCACTGGTCTGCTTCCTGTGTTATAAACGAGGCTTGGCTCACTCCTTTGTAAGGCCTTCACTCTTGGCTATTTCTTTTTTTTTTTTTTTAAAGATTTTGTTTTTCCTTTTTCTCCACAAAGTCCCTCCAGTACATAGTTGTGTATTTTTAGTTGTGGGTCCTTCTAGTTGTGGCATGGGGGACGCCGCCCCAGCATGGCTTGACGAATGGTGCCATGTCTGTGCCCAGGATTCGAACCAGTGAAACCCCGGGCCGCAGAAGCAGAAGCGGAGCACACGAACTTAACCACTAGGCCACGGGGCCGGCCCCTGGCTATTTCTTTTACCAGATCTTCACATGGCAGTTGCCTCCTCTGAGAAGACTGCTTGGGCCACCCTAGTCTAAAGTAGGAAAAGCAAATATTTATCAGGGGCTCACTCTACGTCAAGCACTGTTATAAACTCTGAATAGGAACTGCTTTATTCGATTTGCACAAAAAACTCTCTGAACTAGATCCTCTTGTTTGCTCCACTTCATTGAGGAGGAAACTGGGGCCGAGGGAGATTATACAATTTGCCCCAACTCATCAAGGAAGTAGCAGAGCTGAGATATAAACCAGGCTGTCTGGCTTTGCAGCCTGGGACCTCAGCCACCACTTTTTGCTGTCTGTGTATTTCCATCATAGCTTCTGTCACTAGGATGCAATTACACGCTCGCTTATTTGTGTACTTGTATGAGTGTCTCGCCTACAACAAGGAGCAGAGATCCGGTCTGTCTTTTATTTCACCAAATTCCCAGCTTCTAGAACAGTGTCTGGCACACAGTGGACATAATCTTTGTTGACTGTATGAATAATAATTTAATGTTGTAATAAAGTAATTTATGAGTATGCTAACAAATATGTAAATATTCAAAGTGCACCTTACCTTAGAATTCCTATGCAAGAAAGAAAATCATCAGATTTATTCTAATTTCAGAAATGTTGAATTAATTCATATTCTGATCAGTCCTCCCCTCTCCCCCAAATTATGTGAGTTCTTTGGACTTCCGAATGTTACTTACAGAATTAGAAAAGACTCCTGTCCATTTTAACCTTCTTATTCCCTCATCTTGATGCTTCTGAGTATATTCACACACTTTGATATTCCAGGACAGCAAAACTGAGGCCGAGCATAAGTTCAAGGGGAGGTGGTTGCTGCCAAACTCATTGAATGTCTTTGACTTGAGGACAGAGATCTATAAGAGAAACTATTTTATTACCGTAATGCTACCCTCGTCTTACCTAGAGCAGGGCAATGGCCTCCCAGGCACCTGTAGCTGCCATCTGAGACTGTTCAGCTGTAGTGAATGGTAAAGGTTTGGTGGGATATTTTTCTCTTGGATACAGCATAACTGGGGAACTAGCTTTGGAGGAAACAGTTTTCAAGTCCGCCTTTCTTAGGGATGAGCCATCGACAGGATCACGCCCCATCCTGGGGTTCACACACTCAAATTGTCAGTATCAGTTAAAGATGGCTTAGAAGATGCAGAGTTCAGATCTGGGACATCAGATCTCTGAGGCAGCTGCAGAGTTTTAGGAGAAGCTGTGCTTGCAGAAAGCTCTGCTAAGCTCTGCTTCTACTGGATTGTGAAGTTTGTTGTTTGGTTTTTGTTGTGTTTTGTTTAAGTTCTATCAGGTAAATCAGAAGCATCGACCCTGCTTGGCCCAAGGCTGGAGGATGAAAGTCTCTGAATCCTTAGCCACAAGAAAATGTGCACTTTGGGTCTTTTGGAAATACAGTTTTGGGGGAAATGCAACCAATTTGACTCAAATGAATTGAATAACCAGGTCAGTTTTTTGATATGCTTCTCGTATAGGTGGGGTTAGTGCAAGAGTATATTACTTGATCTTTGAATTTGAAAAGTTGTGCAGATGAGTTCTTGCAAGGGGAGACCATAAGCTGCATTCCGCACCATCAATGCCCAAAGCATGGTTCAATCTTTGGGTGTTGACCACCTAGAATACTGTGTGAGTGGGTGGAACTCTAACCCTCCATCCTTTTGCGGCTCCCAATCCAACCAATGGCTATTTTCTGAAAATCTAGTTGATCCTTAGGATTTAGAGAGCACTTCTAACATTGGAAGTCCCCAAGGGCCCCTCATTTATGCCTGTACCTTGGCAGTAGTCTTAATGAACTCACTCCAGCTATTCCAACATGGGCAGCTTTAAGTGCACTGGGCTTCTGAGCTGGGGGGGATATCTCATGCATGGGAATGCTAGTAATTCTCCACGTGCCTCCTCCCACCAAACAGTCCACTCTGTGCCCCTCCCTGGAGGCTGATGTCTGTGGACTGTCTCAATTGGCTCTCTTGCCCTCTGGCTCTGGTTGAGTTCAGCCATGGGAAGAGATCATAAACAGATCCGCTGTGATTCTGGCTGTGGCTTAGTTACTTTATGACCACTGCTCCTGATGAGTCTTACCTTCCTTGTGGTTTCAGCTCTCACTGGGTTCTCACAACATCATCCCCACCCTGTCCCCTTCAGCTCTAGGGTCAGGAAGGGCTTCCACCTTTAGCTAGTCTCCTCATCCATCTCTTGCTGATTCCCTTACGCCTCCCCACACCTCTGTGCGCAGCTCCTTCATTACGTTCATTTCAGTTAAATCCCTCTGAGTGTGCCATCTGTTTCCAGCTGGACTTGAGAGCAATACAGATGGTTATAGACCCAGGATTAGCAGCATGATCCTCTCCCTCTGGTTAGCACCAGGCCCCACGCCAACCACGGTCTCACAATGGAGGAGGAACAAAGAGCTAACTCAGCAATTTGTAACATGCCGTGAACTGCTAAGTTGCTAGAATGCTTTGGCGATATGAGGCTCTTCAGGGAGGTGAGAAGTTATACCCCCTGGTCCACTCTGGTGGAGACCCCAGTTTAGTTAAGCTTAGCAGAGTGGAAAGAAAGTCCTTTGTCCAGAAAGGAACACTCTGTGTAGACAGAAAGTGCGTAGCACCTTATCAGGCAGACACACAATGCACTTACTTTTCTGCACAGGCCTTGCTTTCATCTTGCGTCACAAGGCTGGTTTTGTTAGCGCCAGCCAACCTTTCCTAATGGCATAGAAACAACGGTTTAATATTAGCCATTTGGAAAATGGTCAGTTGTTTAATGACCAAAAAGTTTCTGATCTCCTTTTGCTGTGATTAAAGGTGAAGGGAAGCTAATACTTACTGGGCTCCTCTATGTGCCCAGTAATAAGGAGATCAATTATTTAAAATATTTTCTTTCATCCAGTCTTTACACAGTTCTGTAAGGTACGAGGTGTTCTCCCTATTTTGCAGACAAGGAACAGTGGGCTTGGGGATGTCGGGCACTTGCTCCAGGTCACACAACCTATAGGTAGAGGTGCGTTAAGAGGTTAAGAGAGCGGGTTCAGGGCAAGTGACACGAGTATGCCATGCCTCAGTTTCCTCATCTGTGGAATGGGGGTAACAGCAGCACATCCTTCCCAGAGCTCTCGTGGGGACTGAATGAGACGATCCGTATCAAGTGCTTAGAGCAGGGCTTGGTGCATCATGAGCTCTCAAGAAATCAGCTAATTTTCTTCTGATTTTAGCAGTCTCATTTGTAGTTAAAACTCTGTTTTAAGCAGCTGGAAATTTTTGTGATGTTTGGATTTTAAGTGAAAGGAACACGTGAAGATGATAAAAAGTTGTGTTCTTTGACTTAATTTTAAAACTCTTGACGTTTCTCTGTAATCGGTTTTGCTGTCAGCGAGACCTGGCGTGTCTCGTGGCATTTTTAGAGCACTCCTTCCATCATCGGCTTTACAGTACTTAGCCGTGCTATTTAAACTAGGCTACAAGATCTGGAAGGAATCAGAGAGGGCCGTTACAAATCAGCCTGTGGACAAAATGGGACTCACCCATGGCTGTCTATTTTTAAACTTTTCTTTTCTTTTGCTTCCAGACAAATGATTGTTAAGACATCTAGGAAACATTTTGTAGGCTTTTCATTTGGCTTAGAGTTTAAAACAAATTGTAAAATTCTAAAGTTACCAGTTCAGTGTTCTGGGAAATCTGGATGGTGCGGATTATATGATCTAGGCCTCAGGCCCACTTTCCGGAACATGCGCAGTCTTTTTTGGAGGTAGGTGGGGACAGGGGTGAGCTCACTTAGCTGGCCTAATGAACACACTTCAGTCTGAGTCCCTTCAGTTGAGAATATGATTTCACGTGAAGGTAGTTTATAAAATAGTACACTTGCAAACAAAAAAAAGATAAAGTCACTAAAAAGAAATGTTTGCTTCTTGCTTTCTAGCATATACAATCAATTATAACAGCAAAGATAGAGGTAAATTTATCTGACACAGAAACACACACAATTACAAAGGCAGTTGCAGCTTATTTGAAAGGAACAGCAAATTTAGCTATTTCACTGAAATACTAGACATGCGGGAATGACACGTTAGCAAGAATAACCACATTCAAAATACCATAAGAATAATAAAAATATCTAGCTTATGTGCACACCTCTTCGTGACGTATTGAAACCATCAATCACATCACGTAGCTGAAACTCTTTTTGCAGTGAGGGCTGCTGAAAGCGTTTTTGGATGTCCCAGGTTTCCTCCTATCCATGGAGCATGGAAGGCGAAAGAAAACTCCATTAAGTCCTCAAAGACAGGGGTGGAAAGGAGCCCAAAGACTCGCATTTCATTATCTCCAGCACCTTCAGAAAGGGGGGGGGGGCAACAACAGTGTCAGCATCACCCCAAAGAGCGGAAGAGGGGGTGACATGCAGTACGAGAGCCTGGGTGTGAAGAGTTTTCAGTGTCCTTCGATAGTGATTGATCTGCTGTTTGTGAAAACCCACTGCAGTTTACTGGTGAGTGACAGCGGTGGGTGATGGATAGATTAACTACAAAATAAGGGGTAAGGAGACTTTAGGAAAACTGTGCCCTCCACATTCAGCTATCTTTAAACACGTTCTGAAAGTCAACTCCATACCCTCTGCACTCTCTTCTTTCCTATTGAGATGCTTCTCAGGCTGCTGGAAACGCGAATGGAGACTTTTCTTGGGGAAAAGGCTTTCATATAATTCTAGGTAGTCGAACTGTCTGCTTGTACTTTTGCTCGCGATCAAATAGGGTGAGCTTGGCGGCTGCCCGTGGCACTTCATTGTGTGGCTGGCCAATTTCCTCCTCCAAACAGATGGGAAACCAGTTGTCATTAGCTGGTTGTTCTAGCGAGGAACCTTTTTTCTCCTGTTCAACTCCCTATTAATCTGCTTCTGTCTGAGGCCGTGCAGTGACCAAAAGGAGGGAGAGATGGAAAAACAGAAGGAGCCTGGTCTGGCTCATCCACCCAGGGGATTAAATGCCTCTGCTGACTGTTTCCTTCCGAATCAGTGCCCAACCTCATTTTATGAAAACTGCGTGTCCCTTTCTAGTTGCTTAAAGGTGGGCCTTGTGGAATTCTAAAAAAGAGAAGGCATTTTTAAAATTTCAAATTTTAAATCTAAATATTAGAGAACACTGTTGTGAAAGATAGGTGGAGGATACAGTTAAAGGAAATGAACTTTTACAGGATAAATTTCAAAATGTGACACTCTCTGCTCAATGGCAGCCTGTCCCCTGCCTTGACTCTACCCAGAGTACCTGGACCTCCGGTGTCCTTAGCACCCTTTAAGGTGAAGTTGACCTCCAATGACACGCTTTACCTTTGAAGCGACCTGCCACTCCAGTGCCTCGATTTGGTTCTTCTCCAGCAATTAGGATTTACTTTATCAGTCCCGGAAGCAGTAAGGAAGCCCTGGAAATCCCAAACCCTCTTAATAGCCATTTTCACATCAACCCAACAGCCCAGAACCGTGTCGCTGATGGCCAACTAGATTTTGTGTCTGCTCAGTTGGACCAGAAACATTTCGTTTAAGGTCGAGGAGGAACGGGTTTCCTTGGCTGCAAAGACAGCCCCCAGCAGAGGCCAGGTTCTGGGGCCACATGCAGCGTGGCTGAGGATGCGATTCTGCCGCCTTCCAGTCGACAAGCCCTTGGAGCTGGGAGGAGGCGAAAGGTGGTCGTGTGAAGGAGCAGGGGAGAAGTGAGACATCCATGGTCTGTTGCCTCCTAGAGCGCGCCTGCGACAAATAAGACAGCGCTCATCCACCTGGGAGTTTGGAAGAGATATTTAGGAGACGATTTTAATCTGCCAAAAAGCGTTTCAGCTGAAGCCAAACAAAGTGAGTCTTCACGCAGTCTGAGCCTTTGCTCTGCAAGCGTCTAGCCTGCAAGTTGGCGGTGCAGCTGGGATTAAGCTAACTTTAATTAATCTTAGGAATGAACCCTGGAAATCAGACTTCTGTTCATCCAAGAAGAATATAACAATGCTCTCTTCTTCATCACATACTGGCAGCTACTTAGAAAGCAAACACGATGAGCTGATGTAGGTGTCATGAGCCATGGCAGTGGACTGGAGCAGAATGGTGGACAAAGGGAAGACTTCTTTTATGCTTAAGAGACTCTTGTGGAGGGGCACTCATGGCTGAGGAGGAGAACAGCACTTCATTTTCTTGGCGGCTGAGCATCTCACCTTCCCCAAAGCGTTCAACTTCAGATCCGTATGAAGAAGCGTCGGGGGAAGAAACGTCTGTTAGAACTCTGTTCTTGACGAGAATCAATTTAGAATTATTTCGAGTGGATTTTATGCAGAGGAATTGTATTGTTTTTGTCACGCGGAAGGATTGCTGTTAGCAGAACATGTCATTTATACGGGTTGATTCGTGGGGGTGATTGTAGTAAACCATTCACACCTTTTTGCAAACTCTGCTTTTGAAAAAATTTGAGATGGCCTCTTACTGCAGGGACAGCTGGCTGGGGCTAGGCGTACAGTCTGTGAGCTGGCACAGCATCCTCTCGGTGAAAAATTAGCTCGTGCACAGTGTCCCCCTCCCCCATCTGGAAAAAAATGACCTAATATCCCTAGATTTCAAGTGCATTAGTCAAATTATAGTTATCTCCCTCTGCGGAAAGCCTTGGAGAATCTCTGCATTGGAGGTCTTGCCCGAAAGATATAGAAGGTGTATTGTGTGTGTGTGTCACATGTGTGCCTTACATGCATGTGCACGCATATCATATGCACACACTTGAACATGCTCTTTATATGCATGTACGCTGCATGTGTGTTGTGTCACCTGTGTGCATTGCATTAAGTGTGGGTGTGTGTCTGGGAGCAGAAAATGTAGCAAAAGTACAAGTCGAGGTGAACTTGAGAGCCTTAGAAGATGGTCCACGTCCCCTGAGAACGGGAATGCTGGTTAATGTTGAGAAAACAACTAAGCTTTGGTTATGTTATGTGAGAACCATTTGTGTGCCTTGTTAGAAAATAATACCCAGGAGAAAAAACATCACTCTGTAGTGACCCTATTCTCTCACCTGGGCATGGGAACCCTCCCAGGAACTGATGCCCCAGCCATCTGCCAGGTGGGGGAAGCACTGTCCAGGGGCAGCATTGCCGCTCCTTCGCGGGGCCTGGAGGGTGCACTCTCCTGTACACGTCCTGTAGAGCCGATCATGGAGCTTCCACTTTTGAGACGAGCAGTTTTCCCGCAGGGTCGCTGTACTGGCCACTTCATAATCTCTTCTTTGTAGGGACCTAGGACCACTGTGTCTCCTTCTGTGTCCAGGGCTAAAACAGTTGTATTTGGTAGACCATAGCACGCCGTTCTTCCCCTCTTCAGTGACTGCCACTGCAAAGGGACCTTCTCTATTGCTTAAGCAATTGGAGGTCCCAGTCGCTGAATAATTGGAGTGGCCGAGGCTGTGGGAAGCCATTTTAGATTTCTTTTTAAGTGGGCCTTGCATCGTGTTCCTCAACCAGCTTTTCTAAAAGCGTAGAGCAATTTTATCTCTAAATGGTATCTTCCTTTTCTGCCTCTAGTCCCAGCAGGATCAGGATCAGAAGTGAGCCAGTCACCTCTCCCAACCAGACACCATTATCCTCGCGAAGAGGTGCTTTTCTCACCCTGCTCTGTGCCTTCAACAAATGCCAGGAAGGAGAGAGAGATGAAAAGAAAGCCTCTCCCCTTCTCCATATGAACTCCCTCTCCACCCACGTGAAGCTGAGTCTGTGTCATCAGCTCTCTCAGGCTTGAAATCTTTGTCCAACAGGAGGCAGACGTCCATCGAGCCCAGCGATAAAGCCACAGCATTTCATTTAAGGACATTATACTCACTTTTAATCTTAGGAGAATGAATAACGTTTTGTATTCAGCTTGGCTAAGTCTTGGTTAATGTTTAGCTCTGTTTTCCAGCACAGTCCGGATACATACAACCTGACACGTCTGGAGGAGAAAATCAGATCAGCAGTCTGTGTTGGGTCACTGCTGATTTAAAGGAAGGGGTGGGCAGTCATTGAAGGTGGCAGCGGGGGTGGAAGGTGTAAAATCTTGTCCTTGAGCTGTTATTCTCAACCCTGCAGACTCAGGTACCAGAGCCGCAGAAGTTTTTCAGCTGTGAGTAGAATATAGTCCCTGGTGTCTACTTTCTAGATGAGCTGTTAGAAAAAAATGAGAGAGACTCTGCCTATGAGAACGTTCCCAGAAACTCACATATCAGAAGCAAACAACCTCTTAGGTGAAAGTTTGCTCTGATAGAACATTTGGTAGGAAATTCCATGTTTTTGAATTTGCAAAAATGTGGATTAGACATGTGACTGATTGTAAGTTATTACTTATAAGCTCCAATGCTAGGACTGCCAACTGTTGTGATTTTTATGATGACACATTTTGGAGACACTAATTGGCCCTTCCCAACCATATATGGAGCCTTCGATGGTTTTCTTGCCACCTCTCTTCAACAAGGGCAAAGTTCATTTCCGCCTTCCATTGTAACTTTACTGTCTTTATTGAGCACTCACTCTTAGAGCTGATTAGGACATGTACCTGGACAGCCGTTCACTTCCTACTCTCTCAGTGCCCGACTGGACACTTTCCCAGCATGGCGCTCCTATCTACGGCAACTGGGGCTGAAAGCTCCAGCAATCAACACTTGTGTTCCGTCATGGAGAGGAGGTTAAATCTGTGTAAGCAAATAGACTCCAGGTCACTGCTGGCTCTGGAAGTCCCATCCGCCGGCCCACATTTTCTTCTTGGCATACTGTTTATGACAGATAAATAAATCCATGCAAAAATAAAAAGAGGTACAATTATAAGATGAGGCTATAAGGAAAGCTCTTATACAAAAACGCGTACAGTAAAATCCCACACCATTACTAAAGGGAAGGTCACCTCAAGGTCAGCTCAGGACTTCCTAGCAGCCACAACTAATGGAGAGTGACTCCTTATTCTCCTCCTCCTCTTCCTTCTTTTTCAAAGAAGCAATCAAAGGAAGGAAATGCAGTGTCCTTCCATCATCCAGTGTCCTCCTTGTGTTTTCTTAGACTGTCCCAAGCTATGGCATGAACCCCACCAAAGTTCCAACTCCATGTCCAATATTACTCAACTCTGTGTTACTGAAACACAAGCTAACATCGTTCAACACAGGCCACAATGTCATATTATCTCTCTTGATACCTTTCTCACTAAATCCACTTAAGTTTAATCAGTTCTTAACTACCCATGCAAACGGATGGTAAGCAGTTGCTTGCATAGTCCATATGATCAGATATCCTAAAGTCAATGGAGTGCATTAATTTTTTTCTCCCTCAGCAACCAGCAGGGTTATCTTCATAATTAAATGTTGAGTTGAGGCTAAGATTAAATTTTGGAATTAAAATCATGTTAACATTTAAATTAAAATGTTTATTCCCTCTTGGATACAAGAAACAACCAGAGACTAAGTCATCCCAGGAAGAGATCTTTCAAAGAGAGGAGAATACCTTTCATACAGTAGAAACCTGACTGCTTCTTTGGACAGAATTGTAGCATCAATCTTAAAGGCCTCAGCTTTTAGCCTCAGAATGCTCATCCTGCTGCTGAGTACCCACCATGTACCTGGGTATGCATTTCATTTCAAGACTTCCGGTGGCTGCTTTGGACCCCAGCCTCCTTGGAGGCAGTTTCTCTGATCACAGGGGCATGAGTGCTATAGAATTAGTCTCTCTGCCTTGAAATTATTTCCACCAAGTCTCGGACCCTTGAAATTACTCCCTAAGTGAAAATCAGCGTTTATTCAAAGGCCCTGGAACACCTCGTATTGTAATAATGGTAAAGTTGGGTTTAAAGCAGTTTCTTCCAAATCTTTCATGATTTTATGAAGGAGGAGGAAGAGGAGGCGGAGTCCCTCTCCATTAGTTGTGGCTGCCAGGAAGTCCTGAGCTGACCTTGAGCTGACCTTCCCTTTAGTAATGGTGTGGGATTTTGCTGCGTGCCTTTTTGTGTAACAATTTTCCCTATAGTCTCTTCTATAATTGCACCACTTTTTATTTTTGCGTGGATTTATTTATCTGTCATAAATCTTATTGAGCACATTTTTTCTAGGCCACGGTAAGTACTTTTGGGAATGAGGTGGCATGAATTATATAGGCAGATAGAATAAAGGCGGCACATTAACACAAGCACAGGTGGAGTTCTTAGTCATTCTCACTGTCAAACAGCTCTTGCTTAGCGAGCCGGAAGAGGAAAGCTCATTTTTAAATATGGTAAAATCTATACGTGAGACACGAAGAGTGAGGCTTTCATCTACACCCAGAGATGATGACATCCTTACAAACACCCGAGCGTATGTTTTTCATGTCCTGGAAATTGTAATCAGTCAGTGAAATGGGTTTCATTTCCCATTGCTTGTATACGAGCCCATCTACAATTTCAGCGACAGACAGAAAAACGTCACTGATGGTGTGAAGTGCTTGTCTATGACAACTCTTGAGGAATCATAGCTCAGAGTCTGTGGCATTAAAGGTCAGTGTTTAATGTGTATGCGATGGGTGAGTAAGGTGGCGGGCATACCTGTGAGGGATGGGACTCTTGCCAACGCTCACACCCGTGCATCCTCTACATGCTACATATTTATTGGCTGGTGCTTATGTTTAAGAACAATGTCCTCAGGTCTTTAGCATGCACTGTGATTTTCTTAGTGCCTAGTTTTGCATCAAGTCCTTAAAAAACCCCTTTGAGGAGCTGTTGAATTACATTTCCATTTTCTTTCATTAGGAAGCCATGTCTGGCATTAAAAAAAAAACCTAATTTCATGGTTTCTCATAAAAGTGTAACTTTGCTTCGTTCTTATTCATTCTCACAGTGGGGAGAAGAAAATAGTTTCCCCACAAGAATTGCCGTCCATTTTTTTGCCTTTCAGGTTAGTGATTTCCACCCCCTCTCCCCTTCCGTGGCTCCTGAAGAAAAATTAAAGCAGTTTGAGCAGAAAAAAATGCAACCTTATAACAAAAGCAGACCTGTCTTCATAAATACAATGATCAATGACCACAACCATTTAAGTCCTTTTGGGTAAATGAATAATTCTTTGATTATATCTAAGATGAGAAAACACATGAATTTATGTTCTGGGTCCTCACCTGTCATCTCCCTCTCCCTTCTTACTTTCATCTAACCTGCCTGAAATTAATGAAGCAAATACCCAGGGGCAGAGGCAGGCTTTGTGAGGCTGGAAGCTGATGCAATTTAAGGAGACCTCTCTAAAAAAAAGAATACAAAAATATCTTACTTTTACAATTTTTTACAAAAACGTATGGCCGTGTGAACACACTGCCCAAGCAAGAGAGAACCCTGAAGCTTAAGCTTTATTGGCTTCATGGTAAGTCCATTTCTGTGGGTACCATATTGAAATAAATTTCCATCTATGCTATGCACACTTGAACTTGCTACTTGTGTACTTGAGCACAGAAAACATAGGTTACGGCTGTACAGAAAGGAATATACAAGTATAAGTGTAAGACCACAACATTACATACTGGGCTTTAAACACACAAACACACAGATATAGTTTTCTATTTTTCTTGAGCTTCAACATTTCTAAAGGTCGTATCCAGGCATGATCTCCATTCCTCCAGACTTTGAATTGTCTGCCTGCCTTTAAATGTTCGCTTTAAGGGAGAGGTAATCAATTTAATACATTATCATTCACTCAGACAAGCCGACTCAAACAGGGTTCTTTGAATTGGACTCATGCTGAGCAATTCCCTATTCTAGAAGCCAGGTGTGATGCGTGGGAGGAAGGAAGGGAGTGGGGGTAGGGAGCACGTTGCCAGTTAGCAGAGCTTGGTGTTTTATTTATTTATTTTTCAGGCAGTTCAGATACTGGTCTGGAGGTCTCCATTGAGGAGGGTCCTCTGGGTCTCTGTGGTCTCATTCAGCCGGGACTTGTCCTGCTTACTGTCACTCCGTTCCCCGTCATCTGTGCCGCTCACCTTGACCAAGCAGAGGACATTCTGGAAGCTCTTCTTGAAGTTGTCAGACAAGAAGGCATACAGGATAGGGTTGGCACAACTATTAGCGTAGGTGAGGACCACCACAAAGTCAAACATGCCTTTAAGGGCTGGAGTGGGACTGATGGCCACAGAGACCGAAGAGACATTGAATATGTAGAAGGGAAGCCAGCAGAAAATGAAGACAGCCACCACTATGGACACCATCCGGGTCACCTTCTTCTCAGACTTTTTCCTTTTAGAGGAACCCACTCGGATTCCAGAAGACTTCACTTTGATGATAATGAACAGGTAGCAAAGACAAATGATGGTGAGGGGTACCAGGAACCCCAAGATGAAGGCATAGATGATGAACCCTGTGTACCACGCTCCAGATTCACCTGGCCAGTTGATGGTACAGCTGCTTCTCCCCCACTGGTTGCTCCGAAGCCCAGCATATATCATGATAGGCAAGATGACCAGCAGAGAGACTCCCCACACAGCCACATTGATCATCTTGGCTGTCCGGGGTCTCCTCCACTTGGCTGACTTGATGGGGTGGACCACAGCCAGGTATCGGTCAATGCTCATGACTGTCAAGCAGAAAATGCTGGTGAACTGATTGATGCCATCCACAGTCATGACCACCCGGCAAATGGCCTTGCCAAAGGGCCAGTGGACCAGAGCCACCTGCATGGCCAGGAAGGGCAGACCCAGCATGAAAAGCTCATCTGCGATGGCCAGGTTGAGAATGTAAATGTTGGTGATGGTCTTCATCTTGGCATAGCGGAGGATGACATAAATGACAAGCGTATTGCCACACAACCCAATGATACAGACCACAAAATATATGAACGTGAGGACTGCATTGCTGGTCAGATCATAGTATGGCTCTGTCTGGTTTGAGCTGTTAGCAGCTGCCACAGTGCCATTGAGGTCAAATGAAGAGGAAAGCCATGCTTGGCTCCCATTGAGTAGTTCGTATGCCATATCCATGGCTGCCTTACAGTCTTAGGCTAGTTTCAACCAGCCAAAGAGCTTATTCTCACCTTAATGGGTCCTGGAGGCAAAGGATCCACTGTGACATCTGCAAGGAAAAAAGGAAGAGGCTCATCAGCCAGAGGCTACTTAAGCTCTCATCAGCTTTCCATGTTTCTAGTTTACCCTCTCAGACATGCTCTCCAATTGAAAAGTGTATCTTTCCACATCAGTGTTAGAGCTACCAGCCCATTCTCATCAGTGTGCAGACTTTTGGAGTTGTTTTTTTCCAATAGCGGGGAAAGTTTTGGGTTAAGTCATCAGTTTGTCTTGTCTTCTTGGTGATGCACGTGTAGGAGATGGCTGTGGCTACAAAAAATACGCTTTGATTTGTAAGAAGTTGACTGGTCCAAAGTGTAAAAAGGCAGAGCTTGGAGAAGCCCAGCCCCTGACCTCAGAGGGCTCTGATGCTGGCCTTCTCGGCCTTTTCCCTCTGAGGAAATCTACGCTGACTTATTGACTGCTTTGGAGTCTTTCCATTCTGAAAACTCCATGGTGGAAAAGTCCTGGACTTTAGAGGTAAAACAAACCAGGGATCCCCCCGGAGCCCACGTGACCTCGTGCCCGGCACTTGGCCGCTGACTCTCATTTGTCAAAATGGGGGTGTCATGAATGTTAAGTGATGAAATGTATGTGAAAACGTTTAGCACTGTGCTGAGTTCATAATCGGAACTCAAAAAATGTTATCTTTTCCTCTTTTTCCCCCGCCACCTCGTTTATCTCTAATCTGTTGAAATCTGCCGACACAATGGACCAATTTATAGTCTTAAATGTTAAAAATAAAAATCTGACTTGCTTTTCTTTTTAGAATGCACACTTTAGTTTATTTTTGTTTCTTCTGTTTTCCTTTCTCCAATACCCAGTGCTTAACACCCTCATGCCTAACTAAGAAAAGAGGAGAGTCCTTTCCTAAAGTCCCTGGTTGAATGCGCATCTTCTAACACCGCTCAGGATTTGCTTGATCCCCTGATAAAGGACAAAAACAGGAGCCAGGCATGAGGGAGCCAGGCTCATTCACAGAAGTGAATTCCAAACCCTGATGTGGCTCATTCACATTCACTGTCCACTTCATCTTCCCAACCATCCTGTAAGGTGGGGATAGTTATCCCCATTTTATAGATGAGCAAACCGAGGCTTCGAGAGTTCAAGTAACTTGCTCCCATTTCCTTGTACACAACTGATGGAGCTGGGATTTGAACACAGGACACCCAAGTCTTCTGAGCTCTGCGCAGCATCACATCTGCTGCTCGGTGGACTGGAAAACTAGTGGCTGATAATTGGGCTTTAGTTTGAAGGAGCTGCCTCCTGTTTTACGTCCATGCTGAGAAGATAATTGTAACATTATTGGCTTGGCCTAAGATATAAAACAATAGCTCATCACATAATTAAATGATTTATCTACAGTCATGCAAAAAAATCACTGGGGGACTTCTTTGCTCTGGACACCAAGGACATGGGAATAAACAAAAGACATGGCTGGTGTCCTCTAGGAGGTGACAATTCAGGAGGAGAGACATGCAAGGAAGCCAACTTATAGAGGGTGGGAATTGCATGGAGATATGAACAGAGGACTTAGGAGTGCCTTCCTCTCCTGGGGGCTTCAGAGGAGGCTTGGCAGGAGGAATGCTTGAGCTGGGTCTTGAACACATGAAGAAGGAGGCAAGGAAGAGGTCATTCCAGGAAAGGGGAAGATGGTAAGGGGGGGGGTGTGTGTTCAGCACATAGTGGGAATAATTCACTTGGTGCACACGTTTCCCCTGAGCAGGGCACTTTTCCCGGTGCTTAAGTGAAGACTGGAGGAACTGGTGATGAGTTAAAGGGAACTTAGCCAGCAACAAGTACTTGAGGATCCTTGCCCGCCCCTGTCTCTGATTCATTTCGCACCGCCAGGGGCGCTGCTTATTATTTCTGTGCTGATTTCCCCACCACGCAACTCTCTGCAAAGCGGGGTCTGGGCTTTGTGGCTGACCTTTTCGGCAAAGTACTTTGGAGACCCAGGATTTAATGTCTGCCTTGGGTAAAAAGCATAAACTGGCAGCTACTAAAAACAGAAGCTGCAAAGAAACTGTTTTTGGTATCCCTGGATTAACACAGCTTGTTTCCACTATCATTTCTAACCGTCTTGTCAGTTACTTTAATTCTATAGACCCGGAATTCTATTTAAGCCACCTGCAGAAAAGTGTGCATGAATCAGTAGCAACTCCAGGGTCCTATCCATGTAACAGGCAAGGTCACACGCCAGTGTCTGGGTAAGACTGAAGACCCCTGGGTTGCAGACGCCCTGTCTAGAGCTTCTGGGGTAGAGATGAGGATGGTGCAGGCGTGCGAGGGAGGGTGGAAAGCTGATCTCCAGCCCTACCTCTGACTTTTGGGCTGGAGTCTCACTCAGTGGGATGGAATTGCAACGGGGTCATTTTTTTTTTTCTGAAATAGGCTGAGAAGCAGCATTCTCCACTTTTGAGAGAGGCAGCAATAGACAGGGTTCAGAATTTGGAGAAGGTGGCAGAGGTGGTAAGCCGGGAGCCAGTCCAGAGTGGGAAGGCTCCTCAGAGGAAGAAATGAGTTTAAATCACAGTGAATCTTATTTCATCGACAATGAAGTCAGCTGCCTAAGGTCTCTGAGGGACTTCTGCTTTATTTGGGCCCCATTGAAAGTGGAGTCCAATGCTGGGCAGGCAATACTTGCTGAATTGTGGTCCAATTAAACACACAAGGAAGTTTAGTTTTCTGCTTTCTTTATTTTTCCAGCCCAAGAATGGTTAGATACAAGAAATGGCTGGTGGTTTCCTCTGAGACTGAGTCCTGGCCCTGTTGGAGAGGAGGCTTAGAAGGGTCTGGGCATCCCCTGACCCTCCCAGAGGAGCTGTGGTTACCAGCTTAAGAAATGGAGCGTTGGGATGGGAACCGGGCATCAGGGGTGCTCCCCAATGCGATTCAGCTTCAGTCTTTTCCTTCTACCCAGCATCTTTCCCCCATTCAGCCCCCACCCTCAGTTCCCTTAGGGCCTGCTCAACCCCAGCGCATCTCCCGGTGGCTGAAGCGTGAGCCCCACTGGCGGTCACAGACAATAGCCAGGTGCCCCCGGCATTGGAGAGCCTAGGAGAAGCCCGAGGCGGCGCTGGGCGAAGGGCATGGAGGAGAGGTGAGACTCCGGACTGCCCAGATGGCTCCCTGGCTGGCACGCAAAATCCTCCACTTCGCCATCCAACTCGCTGACCCTCAGACCCAAGGGTTTCCTAAAAGATTCTTTGCTATGTCCAGGCAGAGGAAGGGGAGATTAAAGATTGTGGTGCCAGCACCCTCGTCTCTAAATGCAGAGGCGGGGCCGAGGCATCATGGATGGCTGGGAGAGGGCGACAGCCGCTCAGAGACTTGCCCGGCGGCTCCGGGGCGCGGGCCACTCAGCGGTTCGGTCTCTCCAAACCCGGGCAAACTGTCCTCTCCGCCCGGGCGCCAGGGGAGCCGACTCTGGACCGTTCCGGACCCGTCTGCCAGGCCGGGCGAGCAAGAAGAGCGGAGAAGCGCGTCTTTTCTCCGCTCCGCTGCCTGCCCCTCACAGACTCGGATGTCGGGGTGCGCGCCCTCGGGAGCCGCGGCGGCGTCCCCTCCTCCTGCCCCCGCCAGCCTCGCTCTTCGCGCGTCAGGGGTCTTTTGCAGGCGGCTGGGAGAGAAGTTATCCCGGTTGCAGCTGCCACCTGGACACTCGGGTGCGGGATGAGGACTGGACGAGGGCGCACGCCACGCACACCGGCATGCAGCTATGCCCACACGGCCGTTCAGCCACACACGACCCACGGCCCCCCATTCACGCCAGGACACCTGCTGTCGTTCATTCCCACAAAAATTGCCCCCAAAAGGCACAAGGGCGGAGAACCACGCAGCGCGGGACCTGCACTCAGGCACACTGAGGCGCGCACCACCATGCAGCGCAGATGCACCCAGGTGCCCAAGTGCGTCTCTCTCTCTCTCTCTCTCTCACACACACACACACACACACACTCACACACAGGCACTCCTACACACCACCTCACCTTTGCTTTTCCGCTGCACTCCGCTAGCTCGGTTCGCCGGCACCCAGCGGCTGTCCCCGACCGAGCGAGGCGCCAGGGCTCGCAGCCGCTTGGCCGGGCCCCTGCGCTCGGCGTCCCGAGTTGCCGGCTCAGGCTCGGCCCTCGCGCCGCGGAGAACTCGCCAGCCCGCAGACCCCGGGCGCCGAGCCGCGAACTGAGGCTCCGGGCGCGGGTGGCTGCGCCGCTTGGACTGGCCCAGCGAAGCTCGGGCCCCTCGGCACATTTCCCCCCGCCCCGGTTACGTCACGGCAGCTTTGCTCCGCCCGCCCGGTCCCGTGGGAGGACAGGGGTGAGCCAGGTGGAGGATCCCGCCTGTGGCTGCGGGCAGAGCTCGCAGGCAGGGTAGGGGTTAGTGGGAGGACCCGCATCCGGAGGCGTGAAGGGTCAAGCGATTTTGGCCTCTCCACGACTTGTGGTAGGGACACACGCTGCTTTCCCAGAATCGGCTCTGTTTCACCCAACATATTCTAGGCAGCTGGAGTGGCAGCTGGGGTGACCCAGACTCGCCCTGGGACCTCTGCCATCTCCTCAGTCAGACAAGTTTGCAAAGTTGCGTCTACCGTGGGTCATCCTTGGGGGCAGGGAGCAGGCCAAGGGAAGGCAGGGAGAAAATGGGTCGGGGGAACGCACTTCTCCATACAGCGGCCAACGCCCCTGCACACAGTGTGCCAGCCCGCACTTGGGTTCCAAAATTCAGTTCAAGAAGCAGGCAGAGGCTCCGCAGGCGAGCGACGCATCCCGGCTCTCCCAGCTTTCCAGAGCTTGGAGGCGCAGCGGCCATCACCATGTCAGTCGGCACCTGCTGGTCTGACCCAGCACGGCCTTCCTCCCACGCGCTGTGAAGGAAGAAAGGGGAACATGCAAGAAGTGGGAGTTGTGTCGCATCAAGTTGCAGATATTTATTTTTTGACTGTGATGATTCAGCCTCTGTTCCAATAGTTTAATAAGTCATAATCAATCCTGCAGCCTCTGCTTCCTCACCGTCCTCCAAGTACGCACACATGCATACACATGAACACAGGGCATGTGAGTACAGTTTGAGAGGATGGGAAAACAGACAGCGAGCATCAACCGCAGTTTTCTCCGTGGGCTGTGCTGCCTTTGTCCATCCTATTATGTGATTTCCAATTTGCCAGGGAAAAGTTAAAGTCAGAGGCTGTTTAACAGGTAGGGTGAGCCCTAGAGATGGGTGAGTGACCTGGGAAGGGAACCACAGGATGAGTTTACAGCTGGCTGCTAGTATCTATCTGCATCTTGGGGTACTCACTGTAAGGGTGGAAATCAGGGGTTTCCACTGGATTTGTCTATTTCAGAGCTGTTGGTGATGATGGGGCTCAATCCATCAGCCTGGCGCTTGGGGGCTCAACAGAGGTTGAGCTGGTGACTGCCTCATGTCCCAGCCGGTCTGGGAGGCAGCTTCTGGGAGGTGCAGGGTAGAGGGGCTGGGGCAGGTAGCTCACTAGAAGAGCCATTGGCTGGAAGAGGGAGGGGTGGCAGTAATACCAGGAGGGCAGGGTGGAAGTGAGCTCAGGAGAACCACGCACGCTCTGGGGACACAGCTGCAACAGGAGCACCTGTTGCCACGTCTAGTTGAAAACCAATGACCCAACTGGTTTCCAGGAAAAGAGGAGGGAAAGGAAGATCCAGGAAATGCCCACTCCACTCTCAAATTCCTTTCCCGGGCACTGTGTTATCTTTTCAAAGGTCTACAACTGTTGATGCCAAACTCATGTATTATTATTTTTTTTTTTTAAATCGGTTTTCTAACCTATACAGGAAATGAACCACTGGCTCTCAAAGCCCCCTCCCCTCACAGGTGGCCCTGATGGGACCATGCCTGTTTCTCTTTTTAGTTTTACTGTGAGTACCGTCATCCCGCAGGATCAGCTGAATAACCGTCTCCCTCGAAGCTGCTCGGGTGTTTGGTGGCCCCCTCTGTGTGCTGGTTGGTTTGCAAGGTCAGTAGTTCCCCAGGTGAAATTAGAAACCGCCCCCACCCTGGAGAGCAAGGAAAGACCACAGAAAGAGGCAGGCCACTCCAGATTGGTAGGTGGCGGTTTTAAGAAGCAAAGGAACTTACAAGGCTTGTCTTGGGTGGCTTCAAGATGAGTCGGTGTCTGCACCCACCTGCCAGAATCTTAAAAAGTTTATGTAGAGGCCTTAGCAGGGTTCAGCCACATATTCAGTCCAGGCGGTCTCAAGAGCACATTGCTTTCTCAAGGCTGTGTCCTTGAAGTGGCTCCTAGTACGGGAACAGTGGGCAGAATGTACATTCCAGGGAAAGGGAGATGGGTAAGGAGCCTCTGATTGCTTAGGTCCAGCTTGCGTGTTAACAGGCGGTCACGTCTTCTCGATGGCCTCCTCCAATAATGCCCTTTACCTCGGATGACCTGAGACAGTGAAATCCCCCTCTGTGTTCTTTCTTTGTGAAGTCTTCTCTCTCCCCCTATATGTCGGGTTGGGTGGGCCCAGCCTGGAAAAAGTACTGGCCCATCCACCTCAGGCACACCTGTCTCTGCTGCAAGGCTGGGTGAGTGGGGTCTGAACAGCATTCACCTTGATGGCAGAAAATGGGTAATCTGGAACAGTTGTGGATCTTGTCCAGATAATGTGGGCCACCCCCTCCTCCCTTTGAATGCCTTGAAAGAGCTGTGTGACGTTGCTGCCACCTGCACTCAGCAGCCACCTTCGGGTTCCAGTTCCCTATCTGACTCCTAATGGCTCTTCTCTTAAGTTTCCCCTCCATCTGCTGAATGAAGCCGGTGCTGTTCCTCTGGGGCTGCCCCTTGTCCCTCTGCAGCTGGGTTAGTAACTAAGTAACACAACCTTGAGCCAGAAAAATCCAGGGGCTGGGGAGGAGATAACCTCCGCACTGGCTTGTTTGATATCTTTAAAGCAATTAAATAATACCCTTTCCTCTTTCAGCACTTATCAGAGAGACAATAGACAGCAGGAAATTAAGAACAGGAGCAGGACAAAGGGCCAGGCTGGTGCTCAAGCCTGTAACATGGGGAGATGCTGCTCAGCTCACCTTCCGTGAGAAGGTCACAGCCTAGGAGCACCGACGTGGATCACAAGCCCCAAATAGGTCATTGTGTCTCTTAGAGGCTTAATAAATTAAACAGGGGAAACTGTTCCTCTGCAATCAGGTTAGTCAAAGGAAGTCTGGCAGTTAAGCCTAGAGGAAAGCAGGAGGGCCCTGGGAGGAGGGTTGGACCTGGTTGGGAGTGGTGGATGCCTATCCAAGTATCTGGTGTGGTTTTTACTGTCTCCACAGGAACGCCAAGGATGAGGCTCGTCATTTCTATTGACGTGCAAAGAACAGTGCTCCTGTTGTGGAGAACATACACAGAGGAAGAGAAGGTCCCCTGCATGGTGATCGTATTACCTGAACTTCCGGGGACACCCCTGTTTTCAGCCCTTCTGTCCCTTGTCACACACCAACCATCTGCATTTTACCAAAATAGAGATATCAGCTTCCACCTTCTATCTCTGAGACTGCATCTTGTACCTGGTGGCAAGAAAATTCCTTTCTGACATCATCGGTCCTGATGTTTAGTTTGGAAAATACAGAATATGGTCATCAGAACTTTTTAGAAAATTTGGTCATTTGGCATAGTGAGTTTAGGGTCTCTTCAGATACAAAAGGGGTTAACGTGAGGACCTTTCTTCGTTTCCCCCACCCCTCGACAGGTATGAGTCTGACTTGACACATCACCGTTTTTCGCTATTAGCATCCCCGATCCACAGGGGACACAGTGGCTAAGAGAGTGAGCGGGCATTAGAACCTCTCTGGAAACCACCCCAAAGAAGTCTGGAATCAGGGATCATGCTTAGAAGACACATGGTTAAGATATTATTCCTTTTTCTCTTTTGCCCTCCTCCTCTGGTAACCACTACTCTGTTCTTCTTATCCATGTGTTTGTTTATTTATCTTCCACATATGAGTGAACTCATATGGTATCTGTCTTTCTCTGTCTGACTTATTTTGCGTAGCATAATACCCTCAAAGTCCATCTATGTTGTCGCAAATGGCGCGATTTTGCTTATTTTATGGCTGAGTAGTATTCCATTGTGTATATATATACCGCATCTTCTGCATTCATTCATCCGTTGATGGGCACTTGGGTTGCTTCCACATCTTGGCTATTGTGAATAATGCTGCAATCAATGTAGGGGTGCATAAATCTTTTTGAATTGTTGGTTTCATGTTAGCCTTAATTGTTTTAAGCCCTTTTTCCTTCAGTTTGTCTCCCATCTCAGAGTGTCTTTGTTGATGAGTTCTGGATTGTTTCCAAGTTCTCTGAGGCCTGGACAACCATCCGGTGTTTTCTAGGACCCCTTTTCCTCCCCTTCCAAACTGAGCCAAGTAACAACCAGTGTCTGGGGCTCTCCTGTTGTCCGACCTGCCCCCGGTTCTGACTTGCCTCATTAGCCTGCTCCCTGGGCAGGCCTCTTCCTGGGAAAGGCGGGCTCCCTTTAGGGTCAGATTTATAGACTCGCAAAAGCCAAATGGCCCTCAGAGAGCACCTGGTTCAGGGCTTCACAGCCAGGCTGCCCATCAGAACCACCTGGGGAGTGATTTCAAAAACTAAAGATGCCCTGGCGCCATCCTTAGTGATTCTGATGTAACGGGTCTGGGATGGGGCCCAGATAACTTTTTAAAGCTCCCCGGATGACTTTATTGTCAGCTAGAGCTGAGAACCACCCAGAGTTAAACCTTCTCCTTTTAGAGGTGCAAGAACTCTGGATCAGGGAAGTGAAAATCTCTCTCCGGGGCCAGACAACAAGCAACTCAGTCTCTGCTCCAGGGCCACTGTGGGATCACCATGCATCCTGTAATTCCAGGAATCCCATTACGCGGGTCAAGAGAGCACCGGGCAGGGTTTGTGCAGGTGTGGGGCCTGGGGGCTTCCTCTCTACTGGCAGCTGGAACCAGAGTTTTCCTTCCCATAAGGATAAGCCCCACTGAGTAACAAGCACCTTTGCACGTGCTGGGATATCATGGTGAGGTGGGGGGGCAGCACCTCAGTGCCCCTTTCCAAGTGCCCATTGCAGACGCACTGTCACTTGTAGGAATGGGTGTTTAACAGCTTGAGAGCTGGGTAGCAATTTCACAAATGGGCCAGAACCAGTACATGGGCCTGGCTCAGTGGTTTCATTTGTATTTAGAGCAGGGAAGATCAGAGCCAGATTTTATCCTGTCCAAACTCCTAGAACCACCACACTGGGTCGCCCTCCTATTTCTGATATGTTCCTTCCCAGGGTCTGTGTGCCTGTGTGCTACCAGCAGCCAAGGACCTTGGCGAGGAGCCTCACCACATCCTTTCTCCATGGATAACTCCTTCTGGCTGTGGAAATTCTCCTTGTCCTTTTCTTCCTGCTCTAATAGCCAAAATGATACTTCATCCTTAATGGAACAGAGACTATTTACACCTTAAAGGGACTTTGGGGAGGCACAAGCCCACAGGAGAGGATCTCCAAGTGGAGATGCTGGCCTGATGTTGGTGGAGGGGTATTCACTCTGAGAGGTGTCTGTCTCAGATGGCAGAGTATGTAGCTCTCTCTCTTAGAGTCAGGAATCTCTGCTGCTGAAAGGCCTTTGTCCCCTGGGAAGCGAAAGCCAGGAGTTAATCCAGTAACGACCGTTGATAGATTTAAATGCTCTGTTTTCCAAGAGGCTGCAGTTCCTTTGCTGGCCCCAGGGTGGGGTGAGCGCCCAGAACTCACCACCCCATTAGGCCTCTGCCAGCTTGGGCACCACACCTTGCAGGATGGGGCCCCAAAGCCCATCCCTAGGCCTTTCTTTTCTCCTTTTCTCTCCTCCCCACCCCTCTTGCCAATCCGGGGATGGAATCAAAATGATTGCAGTGCCTGGCACTTAGTGGTTTGCAGCAGATTCTAAGTCTGGAATAAGCAGCCTCTCCCTGTCTCCCTCTCCTGGGGCACCTGTGTCCCCTCTGGATCACTGACGAGGGTAATCTGTTCTCTCCCGGGTCCCTATGCGGTCGGGTGGTCTTGCTGAGAGTTTTTGCAGCCTTGGCTGGGGTGTGATGAGGTAGCATTGGGGGCAGAGGCAGATTCTTCAGGGGGAGTTTTTACAGCCCCGTGACTTTGGGAAAGTGTCTGGAAGAGCTGTCTCTGGGAGCTTAGCGCCCGTTCTTGGCATGCGTGCTGAAGCCCCGGGAGAGACTGTCGCCGAGTGGTACAAAAGTTTCTACGAGGCAAATAGGACAGATTTTCCGCAGGAGGTGGCTCCGTGAAGAGCCCTGGGCATTGACACAGGTTTCAGTGTCAGGAGGGGCTTCCTTGAGCCAGGTGAGGCCCCCGTGATGAGACTTGGGCACTTTCCAAAAGCGAGAGTTGTATGGCGGCTTCTCCCTTCTCTCTTGTAGAGGAGCCCTTTGTTGGCATTGTTTGCTGGTCCCACTGCGGGTCCCCAAGGTTCATGCTGCCTGCCCGCCCATCCAAGGCCCCAGAGCAGATGGCTGGACTAGGGAGGGGGAGCCAAGGCTTCCACGCCCCACAAATCATTCGTGTGTCCGCTTGTTGCTCCCACAGCTCCCAATGGCTGCTCCTCCCCCTCCTTCTCTCCTCCCCCTGCTCCTTCTCTGCCCTCTCTCCCACCCCACTCTCCTTCTGCAGCCAGATCTCTTCTCTGACAGATTGCCCCCGCATCTGCTGCCAAAAACTAATTTCTCTGTGCCACTTCAGACGCTCAACTTCTCTCCTTGGCAAGACCCTTTTATTTGGGGTTGTGAAGCGTGGCAATTCCTGGGTTTCGTTTCCAGCCTGCTAGAACGTGGAACCCTTTTGAATAATTAGGTTTAGGGCTGCGGAGCTGTCTTTGCCCCTAGTAGAGGTAGCGACAGAGCAGGTGACGGGGGAGTCGGGGCTTGGCCTCCCCGTGGGATGCTGCAGAAAGACTCGCTTTAGGGTTCTTTGTATAATAAGCTCATTTAAACAGAAATTAAACTTTTCTAGGTATACACGGCATATATAAATTTTAAACTCCTGACCAGAATATGGTTGGTTCTAAAAGTCAGACCCATCCCTTAAAAATGATGATTTGGCACCAATGAGTCTATTCTAAACATCGTGCTTCAGGCTTCAAAGTGAATTTTCCAAGAGGCGTTCCAAAAATGATTTAGCACTGGCAATATTGAATGCATATTTTGTTTTCCAAGATGAGCAATTTTTAGCACTATTAGTTTGTGAAACTGTTTAGAAATAGCCAGCACTCCCTTTGATGTATAGTTCTGATGCGGTTGGCACGAAGAAACAAACCCAAAACGTGGAACAGGCAACTGACGAGGAGATCACGCTTCTGAAGATGACATCAGCACACAGTCCGCCTACACAGGTACACGCCTTATCCATCCATCCATCCATCCATTCAATAAACAAAAAGACCACCTCAGAGAAAAAGGGAGAAAAATTGTTTTCTCAGCTCTGCAATCAAATGTCTCAGTGAGTCCCCTCCAGGTGAGGGAACTCAGAAGCCCCTCCATCCTTAGCAAGGGCTCAAAAAGTGTGCAGGGCAATAATTTCACTTGATTGCTCCGTGGACCTTTCAGAAATCAGATGTTTTCTCATGGTCTGTTATATCCTACACAGGGAAGAGGCTACAAAGGGCTATCATCTCTAAGACTGTCTTTGTCCTTTTTTTCTGGTATCTTGCCACAAAGCTGGCAGTCCGTCAAAAAGCAATTAGTGGTGCATGACTTAACGAGCATTTGATGCATTTCTTTGGGGAGTAGGAGGGCAGCGCTGGAGCCCCGAGTAGACAAGAGGCTGCCTAGTGGGCTGGAATTACTCATCCTGGTTAATTTCTTCTAAAATGATCTCATTCTCTATAATTTGAGGTCCAGATAGTAAAATACATGCCGATAATATACGCTGATCTTTAGTACGAGCTGGTAGAAGGATTTGTTTGGCCAGTAAAATCTTTTGATTTTAAATTTAATTTTATTTTTATCAAGTTATACACGTACATAGTCAAAATGTCAAATCGGAGGATTAAGCTTCTGATGAAAAACAGCAGTCTCCTGCTCCATCCTTCTCCATTTCTGATGCACTCCCTAAGGGCAAACACTTTCAATTCTCTTTACTGTTTCTTCTACTTATTTACCTCCATGTTTATAAAGGACACACTTGCACTTCTATTTCTTGATTTTTCTGTTTCAGATTCTATTGACTCCCTACTGTGAAAGATCCACAGCTCACCTCTTGTACAACGGATTTCCCTCCCCGCTTTCCTCTCAATGTGGTTATCCTCTGTTTTGTCAAATCAGTGGTCAGTGTTTGCATTATTATAACTATGTAAATATTACTTAAAGCTGAGCCGAGCACTATTCTCTGCTGGCCTCTTCTTTCCTGTAGAGACTTTCATTTTCCCTGGAGTTAATGATTACCTCTTTTTTTAAAAACTTGCTTATTTTTCTGTGTAGCTATCTATAATTCATCCCTCGATTCTGACAGGGTTGAAAATCTCTAAATGTGTTCAATATGTTGGTTTCCTTTTTGGCTTGGAGGCATCCTTCCTGGACCCCTTAGTCCCTCTGCTCAGCCCGGACCGATCGTCCTCTAAGTCTGCTGCATTGCTGTCATCTGAGGACTTCTCTTCACCACCATCCTGAGGACTTTCTTGCTCGCTTTCCAATGTTAGTTTTCTGTTTCCTCCCTCTAGCTCTGTGTTGGGCTTCCTTCTCTGTTTTAGTGAAGCATCTCCTCCAGGAGCTTCTGGAGAAAGAATGTGGTAGCCAGCCTCCAAGACAACCCCCAGTAATCCCCGTCTCCTGGTCCCCTCCCACATTGTATCAGAATTGGTCTCTGTGACCAAGAGAATACAACCAAAGTGATGACATGTCATTTTAGAGATTAGGGGATAAAAGTCATTGTGGCTACTGTCTCGGTGACTCTCTCTGGCTTGCTCTTTCCTCTCCTCTGATTCTTTCTTCACTTCCTCTGCCCCTCCTCTCTCCTCCTCCGCCTGTTCCTCCTTCTTTTCTTCTTCTTCTTTTCACCCTCTCTCCCTCTCTCTCTGATCATTCTTTCTGAGGAAAGCCTGTTGCCATGTTGTGAGCAGTTCTTCGGTGGGAAACTGGAGCCTCCAGTCAACAACCCCATGAATGAGCTTGGAAGTGGATCCTGCGACCCCAGTGAAGCCTCTGATGACTGCGGCTTCATTGCTGAAGGCTTAATTGCTCCTTCATGAGAAAGTGCCAGCCAGACACCCTGCTCAGCCGCTCCCAAATTCCTCACTCACCGAAAACATGAGATAATAAATGTCAGTGGTTTTAAACCACTAAAATTTGGGTGATTTGTTATTCAGTAATAGATATGACAGCTGTAAATTTTTTGATACCATGCTTATCTAAAAATGTCTTTATTATATCCTCGCTTTCAACTGATGATTTGACGGCGTATAGAATTCTATTCTAGAGTTGGAAATCCTCCTCCCTAGGAATCTTGGAGGCATTCGTCCCTTGTATCCTGGCTTCCTGTGGGTGTTGATGTGTCCAATGCCTTTCCTTTCCCTGTAGCCTTTGTGAATCTCCTCTTCATGGCAGGTGTTATGAAATTTCATAAGACTAGGCATTGGTGTGAATCACTTCTTTCTTTTATCGTCGGTTGTGTTTGGCATTCAGTGGGCCTCTTTAATCTGGAAGCTCGTGTCCCTTATTTTTGAAAGATGTTGTTACATTAGTTTTTTGGAGATGACTCTGCTTCTGTCATCACTGGTCTCTCTCTGGCTCTCCTATTATTGAGACAGACCCGTTCTCCAGTTGCCCTTGTCTTTTCTCTCTTATTTTCTCTCTGTTGGTTTTGTTTTGCTTTCTGAGTGACTTTGATCTTCTAACCCTTCTAGTGAATTTTTTTATTTCAACTGTTATATTTTTCATTTCGAAGCACTTGTTCTATTCTCAAACATTCTCCGTTTATAGCCTTCTGTTCTTGTTTGATGTATGTAATATTTTGGTCTCAATTTTTTAAGGACTTTATTCGCTTTTAATTTTCTTACATTTCTTGCTTGTCTGTTTCCTTCAGATTCCTTTATCGTATCTGTCTTTATCTGTTTTTCAAGGCTCTCCGCAGATATCCTTGGTAATCCTTGACTGATTGCCTTTAAGAGTGAAGCACTGTAATGCTTACTGGAGGCTCTTGGCGCACAGCTGTGGATTAGTGGATTCAGTGTAGGATTATCAGGTGGGACCAGGTTATTTGGTTGAGGAACCTCCCTAATCTGTAGATTGTTTTCATTAGGGCTGCCAGCTTCCCCAGAACCCCTCACGCTGGATCCTAGACTTTATAAGCCTGGTCTGCAGTGCTATTGGAGCAAAGTAGGAGACGACGGTTTAGAGTTGCACTGTTCAGTACGTTGATGTTCATTTATCTTCCCTGTTGGCAGTATTATTCTGCAACCCCACCTTCCAGTGGAGCTGATGTCCCCAAGTCCAGAGCCTGGCTCTTTCAACCACTTCACAGAGTGAACTTTATTTATTTTTTTAAATTGGAGTAGGGGTGGCTACTCAGCGTGAGGCTGGATGGAAGGGTCTAACCACTTCTTATGAAGTCATTCGCTCATCCTCCTCTTTCCAGCCTACCTGGAGCCTCCAGTTCCTGGCTCTTCCTGCAGCTCTGCAGCCTGAGTTGGCTTTTTGTCCAGTTGGCTTCACCCATTTGAGGTTGTATTTCATCTTCGCCGTTCTGTGAAGTCCGTTATCTCCCCGGCCATTTTCCAACTTCCAAAACTTTGTTGGCCTTTTCTTGTTTGTTGTCATTTCTTCTGTCATTCTCTTTCTCCTTACAAATTTTTGCTTTCCAAAATTTCTTTACTGTCATTTTCGGGGCCAGCTGCATGGCCGAGTGATTAAGTTGGCTCGCTCCGCTTTGGCGGCCCAGGGTTTCGCTGGTTCGGATCCTGGGCGTGGACGTGGCACTGCTTATCAGGCCACGCTGAGGTGGCGTCCCACATGCCACAACTAGAAGGACCCACAACTAACATATACAACTATATACTGGGGGAATTTGGGGAGAAAAAAAAAAAGATTGGCAACAGTTGTTAGCTCAGGTGCCAATCTTTAAAAAAAGAAAAATGTCTTTACTGTCATTTTAGAGGAATTTCGAAGGGAGAGGAGAAACTATCTGTGCTTCATGTGCCCTGTTTAACTAGAGGTCCTCACAGGCGGTCTGCACTGGAACTTTGTGTGTTTGTTTGGTTGATTTTATTCTGTGTGTTTATCTATGTGAATGTTTTTATTTTTTGTTCACTTGATTGTTTTTAACCAGCTAAGTATTAGTGACTTGGTTAACTTTGTACTTGGTCAGTGACTTGGTTAGCTCGGTGTTACCAAGCTTAGATCAGCTCACTGCTTAGTCCCTACCCACAAGATGACTTGCTGCCTACTCCAGAGCTCACATTCACTAAACTGGTGGTGGTGGGGATGGTGGCCACTGAAAGGCCCAGCCCAGGATGGACCTTGTGTGGTGCCTATCTGTTCACTCTGGGCTGACTTAGCTTCTGATGAACATATATCTTTTGCTGGGAATTGGGACCATGACTAGTGAAGTGCAGTGGCTCTCTCAGATATGTGGAAATGTTCGTTCTTTCTAATTAGGGTAACTACACATGGCAGATGGTCGTCAATTGGTCTTTCAGGGCCAAATGAGGTAATTCACCACCTCCTACTTCTTGAAACCCTCTCTTCCTTGAACTTCCTTCCAGCTTGCTACCTTCTCTGGTCTCACTGATCCCTCGTCTGTCCATCTCTTCACTTAACCAAATCTGCTATGTGCCAGGTCCTGTCTGAATAAGATACGACCCATCCCTCATGATACATGCACAGAGGCTATAATGGGAGCCCAAAAGGAAGGGCCTCAAACCCAGTTTTAGGTTAGGGAAGGATGTCCGGAGAAGGGACACCTTGGCTGAGACTTGAAGGATGAGTAGGAGATTTTAGAGAAGGAGTTTAAAGGTGCTCCTGGCTGAGGGAACAACGAATGCAAAGACCTAGAGGCAAAGAAGAGCCTGGCGACAGGCAAAAAGTCATTATGATTGGGCTCTGGGGTAAAGTGGGGACAGACGGAGGAGCCGAGATTGAAGAGGAGATGGTGCCCGTGCTATGCTCATCATCCTGAGGAGTCTGGATTTTATGCTAAAGGCAATGAGAGGACTTGGGGGGTTTATCAGGAGTGTGATACGGTCACAATTTCTCCTTTCACGGAGACAATTGGCCTGAGTATGGAAGTATGGATCAAAGGTGGGTGACTGGTTGTGGCAGGGAGGGGACCAGTTAAAATGCTGCTGAGGTGATACAGGAGAGAGCTACTGAGGGCTTGAACTGTAGCAAAGGGTGTGAAACAAGAGCCACATATTTGAGAGCTTTACGAGGGAGGACTATGAAGACCCACCGGCTTATTGGATTTAGGGGATGAGGGAGCGGGAGTGCAGTGGGGAGATGAGGACCCCTAGATTTCCGGCTTCAGAAACTGGATGGATGGTGGTACCGTTTACCCTAGAGGAATAGAGGAGGAGAGCGCATTGTGGGCAAAGGAGAATGAGTTCTGTCTTGCTTTCACTGAGTTTGAGATAACTAGGGAACAGCTAAAGGAAGTGCCTTATAAATGGCTTGATCTATGAGTCTAGATTCCTGGGAAGGAAATAACTGAGAGAGACAATTACATTTAGGAGTTAGTGTCTAACGGTGGTGGTTGGAAGTGAGGGAGTCTCCCTGGACTGGTCATCCAGGGAGAACATAAGGATGGGAAAAGAGTGGGGAAGAACAAAATTTGAGAGACGAGTCCTCTAAGAGAGAAATAGACAGATAGAGAGAAAGAGAGACAGAGACAGAGCAACAGAGAAGCAGGAAGGGAGCCTGGTTGTTGTCCTGGATGGCAAGAGCAGAGAGTCTCACAGGGAGGGAGGGTCAAGAAAGAGAGTTAAGGAGGAGGAGAACCGAAAGGTGAATGTTGGATTTAACATCCAGGAAGCCACTGGTGCCTTGGGAGGTGGTGTGGGCAGAATGCAGATGGCAGTGTGTTGAGGAGGGAGGAGGCGTGGATGGAGAGGTGGCGGAGACGGGAAGTGTAGTCAGTTCTTTCATCAGCTTAGTTGAGAAGAGGGAGACAGCAATGATTAGAGGAAAGCATATGGCTGAAAAGAGTTTCTTTTTAAAGGTGGTAATGTTATACACACATAACGGGAGAGGGAGATTGATGAGGTGGGAAGCAGGACGGAGTCGGATAGCAGATGAGGCTCCTCTCGCATTGTGTTTGGAGAAACTTGTACATACAGGAAGTGACTGCAGGCTGCAGGTGTGTGGGTGTGGATGTGGGGTGCATATGGAAGAAGCAGGAAAAATTTGAGCGAGTTTTTTCATCCAAGAATCATCCACGTAACAAACAGTTTTGAGCATTTACTCAGTTCCAGGCACTGTATCTCTTGCTGGGGATGGAGACATGAAATGAACCCCAGCCTTCCAGGATCTCACTGTCTAGGAGGGCAGACATGTCTAGATGTCCATAGAAAAGTGTGCAAAATCTTGGGGGAATCCTGCCTCTGCCTGGACTGGGGTGGGATCAGGAAACCTTCACCAAGTGACTCTGGTGCCGAGCCTGGAGTGAGGTCTGGAAGGATGAGAAAGCATTTTCCAGGTGGACAAAGCGGGAAGTGCATGTTTGGCCATGGGGTTTAACCACAAATATTTATTAAGCACCTGTCCATATTAGGCACTGTGATAGACACTCTGGAGGTGAGGGCAAATGAGATGACACTCCCCCTGAGCAGTATGCAACATCTGGAGCAGGGGACGTGCAGACGGTTTGCACCTAATGTGCTAAGTCTTCTGACAGTAGAGTGGGTGTCCTTTTGGGGGCATAGAATGTAGTTTGATGTGGAAGGAAAATAGAGCATGGGAGAGGGGAAGGCAGCCAGGGCCAAGGTCAGGGTGTAAATGGTCTTAGGTACTATTGTGAGTTGAATTGTGTCCCCCTAAAATATATGTTGAAGTCCAAACCCCAGGTTCCTGTGAATCTGACCTTATTCGGAAATAGTTTTTTGCAGGTGTAATCAAGTGTAGAAATAGATGTAGACCACAGAAATGGGAACAGGCAAAAGCTATTTATTCAGAGCTTGCTATAGCTAGGCAGTCAGCAACCATCACTTGAATCTGGTAGAGACTCAAAGACACAGAGGAGTGGGAAAGCTTGGTAGGAGAAAGATAGGAAGGGCTGTTTTGCCCTGATTGGAGGCTGTGGGAATGGGGAATTATGGGTGGGCTACCTAGGAGCAGGGCATCCTACGCAATAGGTTAGGGAACATATTTGGCTATCTGGTTGGTCCTGAGTTGGAAGCAGGGGTAAAAATTAGGGAAGCTGTCAGTTATCAATGGAGTCCTGGCCAGGTGAGGCCAATTACTCCTGGGGTTACTCTTCAGCTTCCTGGACTGGTTCCTGCAGATAAGGGATTGGCTTCCTAGACTGGCTGCAGACTCTTGGTCAGAGCTCTCTTTTTATATACGATCTGGCCACTGTCTATTTATATATTTAGTCTCTCACAAGTTAAGAAGAGGTCATCAGGGTGGGTCCTGGTCCAATATGACTGGTGTCCTTATAAGAAGAGGCACAGAGACACAGACAGAGGGAAAAGGCCATGTGATGATGGAGGCAGAGATCAGAGTGATGCATCTACAAGCCAGGGAACACCAAGGATTGCCGGCAACATCCGAAGCTAGAAGAGGCAAGAAAGCTTTCTTCCCCAGAGCCTTCGGAGGGAGTGTGTTCCTGCTGACACCTTCATCTCAGACTCCTGGCCTCCAGAACTGTGAGAGAACACATCTCTTCTGCTTTAAGCCACCGGTTTGTGGTACTTTGTTATGGAGCCCTAAGATACTAGTATAGATACCCCACTGGGTGCTAACTAGGGGAGGGGGCAGAGTTTCCTGTGCAATTTTGTCTGTGGGCCACTGTCTTCAGATTTACCAGGGGCTTCCTAGGAATGTTGATTCCAGACCCCTTGCACATACCTATGGAACTGGCATCTCCAGAGAAGGGGCTCTCTGGACAGTAGCAAGAGTCCCAGGTGATTCTTATGCTCACTAAAGTTCCAGAACTGTTTGTGTCATGGACAGTCAGGGAAGGAATTGAGGTAAGAGAGTAATGCAATCAGACTGTGCCCTGAAAAGGTCATCCTGTGGGACAAGCAATCTGTTTCTTCAACAAATATCCTATGAAGAATACGAAAACAAGATGGAGGGGAAATCTGTAGATTAAAAATATCTGGAAAGACGTATGACCCATTCGGTGGTAAGTGACAGAGCCAGGTGTGTGTCCCTGAAGCATGTGAGCACTGCCCCCACGCCAGTTCTCTCAGAAGCCTCTGATCCTCCCCCGGCCCCATGGCAGAAACACACACACAACCCTTTTTTAGGGGGAACAGGGTTTGCTCATAGGTCTTCATGATCGGCTGTTTCTTTTTCTTTTGTCTCTCTGCTGGTCCTCAAAGATTAGTGTGCACAAGGATGGCTGGGACACTGGCCCAAACCCCAGACTTCCCAATTTAGGGGATGGGAAGGAGGCCTGGAATCTGCATTTAAACAGCCTCCCCAGGGGATTTCTCTGAGGCCAGCTTGCTCCTTGTACACAGCAGGCAATGAGCATGTGAACGGATGGGCCACGGTTGCATCAGTCCCTGCCCATGGGTCGGATCTGTGTCTTCATCCCACCCCATTCCTTTCTTCTGTACTCTTGCCACCTGTCTCAGTCTACTCGGGCTGCCATAAGAAAATACTACAGACCAGGGGCTTAAACAACGGATAGTTCTGGAGGCTGAAAGTCCAGGGTCAAGGTGCCAGCAGATTCGACGTCTGATGAGAGCCCTCTCCCTGGCTTGCAGACAGTTGCCTTCTTGCTGTGTCCTCACGTAGTGGAGAGATCCTCTTTCTTGCGTCTCTTCTTATAACGACACTAATCCCACTCACGAGGGCTCTACCCTCATGACCAACTACCTTCCAGAGGCCCCACTTCCAAACACCATCAAATTGGGGATGAAGGTTTCAACACGGATTTTGGGGGGACACAAACGTCGAATCCATAGCACCACTCCGGGGGGGGGGGTACTGAAGCTTTGGGCCGTTTTCAGGGGGGAGTAAGGGTGGCGGGAAAAGCCAGTCCTGTGTCTTGTCCCTCATGGACATTTTCAAAAAAGATTTCGCTTGCCCTCCTCCTTCTCAGCCCCCACCCTGCCCGTACACACTTTCCTGGTGACCACGCTTGTAGGAACACATCTCTTCTTTAACAAACCTAAACAAATTATTATTATTTTAATTGCAAAAGAATTGCATGCTCACTGAAGATAACTTGGAAAACACAGAAAAGCAGAGTAAAAAACACAAACCAAAAAACTCGGTGACCTTCTTACTTAGACTCAGCCTCTGTAGAAATGCTGTGCAAGGCCTTCCAGTCTTTTCTGTGCATGGTGTAGCTTGGTGTACACACACCCTCTTCCTCCAAGCGCATCCAGCAGCAAGGTTTCCCCAGCCTCCCCATGCTCCTTACTGCCCCCTGTGCCTTGCGGGATTCCAGACCCATCTGTGCAGCCCGCCAGCAGTCTGCTCCCTGGCTTGCTCGCTCCTTCCCTAGGAATCTCTGTCTGTGGATGACACACTACAGGCTGATAATGCTTGACTGACAGCATTGCATGCTCCATCGTCCTTTTTCCGGTCCTCCTTCTCCCTGCCCAAGGATGGGGCGGGGCGGGGGTAGTTTGACATCCTCTATATTACCATTGTAAAATTTTGGCATAGCTAGTGAAAAAGGTCGAGGACCTGGATTTTCTCTGCTAATTGCAAATTAAACAGCCTCCGGGAGGTATTTTCCTCTGTGCCTCTCTCCCCTTAGCAGAGACGTACTTTGACTTCTGCAGACAGGCTCTGTCCAATCTCTTGTTAGAAGCGCGAGGCTGGTACCCACCCCCGCAATCCTCGTCTGATGTTGCCAAATGTCATGGGATCATAGTGACAAGAGAGAGTTATGGTTTTATTTGGGGGTAATAAACATGAGCCGCTTCGGGACCGAGAACAAATCCAGTTTCCATGCAAATGTGGTTTGTAATAAAAACCTGCCAGGACAGAAGTATGGGGGCTACTTTTCCCAGCAAATTACTCCCTTTGACAGAGCATTCTTCAAAGCTGTTCCAGGAGTGATCAAAGCAGCTGTGGGAAAGGTTTGCCTCTAAAGCATTTGGATGTGCGGCCGTTTCTGTTGAATGAAGAGGTGGCAGGGAGGCAGGAAGCCAGCCAGGGTGGTTTGGATATTGTAAAATGTTAGGCAGACAAACAGCCCTTTTGCTTTCTCAACGTTGTTGGCAAAGCCCTATTTTAAAGTCAGGTTTGAAGTCCTGTGTTTAACAGTCCTACCAGAGCTGGGAGAGCGAGTGCCCTACAGCTTCTCAACTCTGAAGTGCCGGAGACTGGCTGAAGGAGGAAGGGACATGAGCATCTGCTGTGTCCTCTCTCTGCACCTCGCCTGGTGATGCTGCTTTAGGTGCAGAATCCACCCAATGCTTCAGACAACACGGGAATATATCTTCCTGGGAGACATGAACTCCCCACCCCCGCTCCAGAGAGGTCGCTGACTTCCTTCAGTTCTCGCAGCTAATTAATGGATAATTGGAGCCCCTTGGACTCTGAAAGTCATGTTCTTTTCGCATGCTTTGGTTCACTTTCCCTGCTCACTGATGGAGCCCCAGGATAGAGAGCCAAGCTTATCCCAGAAGTGCTATCCCAAAGCTAACGGAAGGGCCCAGCGCTACCTGGAACCAGAACTGGCTTACCAGGAAGCAGAGTTGAAAGTGGACAAGACCCCTCAGGGGCTCTGAGAGGCCACAGGTGCTTCTGGAGGAGGATGTTTCTTTGTGGGGAAGTCATAAGCAGATGGTCCGGGCACCACATTAGCTTCATCTTCCTGACCAGCTGTCACTAGAGAAATGTGCCCTCGGCTGGAAAGAGCCAAAGAAAGGAGGGGAGAGAAATTCAGACATCCAGAACTTATTTTTTGTTCTTCTCCCATCCCCGCTGCCAGACGGCGGTGGTCTTCACGGGGCAGAGACAGCAAGCAAGGGCCTTCCACAGCGACCATGTGGAGGGTGGCTTGCTGGGCTCTGGGGTTTGCATCTCCAGTCGCGGGATGTTGCCCCACCCCCGCCTGCACCTGCTGTTGGGTCATTCCCTGTGGTCCATCTGGGCCAGGCCGCTGTTTGCACATGCTAGTGCTGGGCAGGCATCTGGGCAGCAGGTGACCGCAGGACCCAAACAGGCGGCCCGCCTGACAGCAGCATTGCCGGGCAACCCTGGATGAGCTTCCCACAGCTCTGGCTTCAGCGGCTAAACTCCTTGCAAAGCCCAGGGGAGATGTGCTCAAAATCACCTTGATGGAGAGGATAGTTGTTTTCTCCAAGTGCCGTGTGTGTGTGTGTGTGTGTGTGTGTGTGTGTGTGTGAGAGAGAGAGAGAGAGAGAGAGAGAGAGAGAGAGAGAGAGAGAGAGAGAGAGAGAGAGAGAGACGTGGGCCACGTTTGAACTGATCATTTTGGTGGCCCATGGGGGCAATTTCCCAATATTCTACACACTTTTCAAAAAGGATTTTTGTCTTTTAGAGTTTTCTTCTTATGATTTCCTCCATATTTAAAAAATTTTGGTTAAAATTATTTTGGGGGTCGGGGGCCTGGCCCAGTGACCGAGTGGTTAAGTTCTCGCGCTCCGCTGCGGCAGACCAGGGTTTCGCCGGTTCGGATCCTGGGCGAGGACATGGCACCGCTCATCAGGCCACGCTGAGGCAGCGTCCCACATGCCACAACTAGAGGGACCTGCAACTAAGATATACAACTATGTACGGGGGTGGGTTTGGGGAGATAAAGCAGGAAAAAAAAAAGAAGAAGATTGGCAACAGTTGTTAGCTTAGGTGCCAATCTTTTAAATAAAAAAAAATTTTTTTTTTTTGCAAACAATTCCTGCTCTGTGCTATTGATAATCATTACATTTGGAGAATACCTTCATGTTCAATAATAGAAGCTTGACGAAACGTTCCATTTTTGTCAAAATAACTAGAACCATGCATGGACAAGAATGGGAAATAACAGGCAGTGTTTCAGAAGCTTGCTTTATACCAGGTGTCTGCTCAGGGCTTGGCAGACCTCATTTCATTTAATCCACGCAACAAAGAAGGGACATTAACATCTCCTTTTTGTGAATGGGAAAATGGAGGGTGGAGAGGTCAAGGAATCTGCCCAAGGTCATGGGGGTTATAGGTCAGCCAGTTTAAACCTAGGGTCTGTGCTCAAAGCCACTGTCCTCGAACTAATGCTGCCTGTCACTGGTGGTGAGATTGTGGGCATTTTTGTATTCATCTTGTCTCTATTTTCTTACTTTCAACATGCACACATGGCTTTTGCAATAGGGGACAAATCCCAAACTATATAAAAGCAGAGAGAAAATAAAAAGATAAAAGAGTCTGAATTTTTTTGGAATGAGGAGAGTTTAAAAAATTCCCAACCCGCTTTCATCCAATTATTCCTGCTTTGCTCTCTTGGCGGGGCTTTGGCAATTTTTGAAATTTACAAAGTTGTGTTTACGTTTCATGTTGGTATACATATCACTTTGTAATCTACTCTAATTTGTTTTAATGAATTGGTGCGCTTTAAGGCTGTTTCTAACTTGGGTATTCTGTACCCAGAGCTGGAAATAGCTGATTGGAAATAAACTAGATGTAAAAACCACAAAGGAGAAAAAAATTGAATTCTAGAAGAAATCAAGTGTTATAAAACCGCTTCAGGGTGTTCGGGAATTACTAATATTTGGGGGAACACTGGGACAGTAGTCTGGATCAGATTGTCATCCTGACAAAATTACATTCCACCAATCGCATTGTATCAGATTCTTGTCTTTGTTGCCCGCCATGAGAACTGTCTGCTGTATGGGGGGATTTCCCGCTTTATGAGGCAGAGCTCACCTCCAGAATGACCAGGTATGGGATTTCCCAGCTTCCATTGCAACCAGGGCATGGGCGCCACGAGCTGGGAAAAACTAATCATATGCACCTGCTCATGGCTTTGGACGAGAGGCTGGAGAGAGAAAGAAGCAGGGACCGTGCTGACTCCTTCTTGGGAGGGTGGTAGCAGCAGTAGTGGCTCTGTCCAGGTCCCAGAAGGTACAGTGGCAGTGGTTCTGGAAACGGGGTCCAGGGGTCTGCGATGATGCAGATGGCAGCGCCCACACCCTGGGGGTCGCAGCACCGCTTCCTCACAGGGTTATTCTATAGCGTAATTACAGGATTGCCCCCGGCTGTTTACCTCTGTTCCTCCTGAGGATTCTGCCAGCTACTCAATAGCCATTTAATAAATTTTATTTCTATTTAAATAAATAAGAGTTAGCTTCTATTACATGCAACTCAAAACGGATGAATGCGGGCCAGCCTGGTGGCGCAGAGGTTAAGTTCGCACATTCTGCTTTGGTGGCCCAGGGTTTGCTGGTCCTGATCCCAAGTGTGGACATGGCAGCGCTTGGCAAGCCATGCTGTGGCAGGCGTCCCACATATAAACTAGAGGAAGATGGGCATGGATGTTAGCTCAGGGCCAGTCTCAGCAAAGAAAGGAGGATTGGCAGCAGATGTTAGCTCAGGGCTAATCTTCCTCAAAAAAAAAAAAAAAAACTGATGAATGCACAGGCGCTACCATTTATTTCCATATATTTGCCATGCATACCTTTAATCTGATAACTTCTTTATAAATAAAATGATAGTAGGGCCGGGAAATGAATTAAAGATTAAGAGAGTTTTTCAGAATTTTGGGGCTTTAAAAATTAGTATATTTGTGTGATTTATAATTTATGGGTGTTTTAAGTTTAAACTTTTATGGAAGTCACTGAAAAGTATTCTAGAGGGATCTTGTTTCTTTCAGCTAATAAATTGGGTTGAATATTGAAAGTTTCCAAGGGCCATGAAGGTTGGAATGAAAACATTACTTATAATGAATCTCATACTTAGTCATTTTCCCAAGTGATGGAGTATTTGCATAATAGTAGGAGTTTCGTGATGAAGTCTTTTGATTTTCCATGTTTCTGCAATTCTAGCCCATTTAGTCTAATGTCATATTATTAATAACTCATCGTTGCACACCACTGAAATCTCAGTGTCGGGGGATATCCGAGAAAAAGAAAATATTCTTTTTCCAGCCATCTTTGCCTTCTCCACAAAAGTATTAAACTGCATATGGATGGCCTTAGGTCAAGGATTTTGTGAGTTTTTTTGAGCATGTATTTTATTGGGGTTTTACTTGAGGCTAATGAGAGGAGGAAATTCATAGTCTAGAATCTAGAATGCCAGGAGTTGTTCATATATTCTTGTTCATATACTTATTTCAGCGAGAATCCTTTCAATGATCTTTCCCTGAGTCCTTCTCAAGTGCCTCAGCTCTAGGTGCTGAGGCCATGCATTACTTACAATTAAGTTCAACTCTGAGTAATAGAAACCCGAAAGAACAGTGGCTTAAATTAGGTGGAAAAAGTCTACAAGTAGTCGAGGGCAGGTATTGTGTCCCGCAGTGTTAGTGATCCAGGTTCCTCCTGTCTTATTGCTGGGCGGGTGGTTGCATTTATTCCCAAGGTCCCTTGAGGTCCAAAAGGGCTGCTACAGTGACAGCCATTGCATCACATTCCCACCAGCAGGAGAGAAGCAGCAGCTAAGAAAGGCATGCTTCCTCCTTTGAGGACACTTCCTGGTTAGAGCTTAGTCACATGACCTTGCATAGCTGCAAGAGATCCTGAGAAACATAGTCTTTATCCCAAGTGGCCATATATCCAGATAAGAATTGGGGTTTCTTTAATTGAGGATGAAGAGGAGAATGGATTCCTGAAGACAGCAGGCTGTGTCTAGCCTAAGCAGTTGTAAAGAACAGGTTGAGGTTTTCTTCCCGAGGGAGGAAATCAACACCTGTACTTGTTAACCACCATGCCATGAATTACCCGTGTTAACAGTGATTATGGGAGGGTAAGAAGGGAGAGGCAGTGTGGCATAGTGCAGAGGCCCATCAAACCTGGTCTAGAGTTTGAGCACGTGGGCTTGAATATGTTTGACATCCCCTAGCTGTGTGACCTTAGGCAAATCCCTCACTCCCACCGCCTGCTTCCTAGGACTGCTCCCTGAAATACGGGACACCCAGTGCCCCAAGATTTAGGACATGCTTATGCTAAAAAATCATTCGTTAATTATCTGAAATTTAAATTTAACTGCATAGCCTGTTTTTTTATTTGCTAAATCTAGCAACCCTACCCCCACCCCATGTGTAAAATGAGAGTTATTCAACTTAATAAACGGTTAGCCAATGAGTGAACAAATATATATATATTCCCTGAGAGGTTATTATATGCTGGATACCATTCTAGAAATGAGGATAGGGGCTGGCCTGGTGGCGCAGTGGTTAAGTTTGCATGTTCTACTTCAGCAGCCTCGGGTTTGCCGGTTTGGATCCCGGGTGTGGACATGGCACCACTTGGGAAAGCCATGCCGTGGCAGGCGTCCCACATATAAAGTAGAGAAAGATGGGCATGGATGTTAGCTCAGGGCCAGTCTTCCTCAGCAAAAAGAGGAGGATTGGCAGCAGGTGTTAGTTCAGGGCTAATCTTCCTCAAAAAAAAAAAAAAAGAAAAAGAAATGAGGATGAAACTTACACTCTGGGGTTATTTGAAAACAAGAAAACCCATGGAAAGAGCTGGGTTTGGCCCAAGATCAGGGCCCACCGACTAGTTAGGCTGCTGCTGCTTCTTCTCTTCAGCCTGGGGAAGGTCTGATGGAAAAGAGGCTGAGGGGTCCCAGCAGAACAACTGCCCACAGTGATGCTCTGGAAACTGTGACAGGGTAGACAGATGCTGACCATCCTGAGTGGCCTGGGACTGTCCTGCCCACCCCGCGATCCAGTCCATGTTCTTGCCTCTCTGAAAAGCCTTCTGGGGCTCCTATGGTGTTTAGTACATGTGTTTATACGTCTCTTTCTGCCGTTAAGGGAAAAAGCTCTGTACGCTGTCTTTCATTCCATAAAAGACTGGAGGCGACTGAGTTGGCAATTTCTCGTGGACTGCCTTGGCACTCTCTTCTCTTTCTCTCTCTCTCCTTTTTGTTGGGTTTTTTTGAAGCTCTTGCAGTATTGTTTGATGTTCTGTGGTCTCCCCGCCTTGTTTGTAAACTTCCTTGGTTCCAGGGCCGTGGTGCACAGTCCACAAGAAATAGTCCTTCCAGGTTTGGAAGCTGCATGGTGCCTCAGTGTCTCCTGAGAGGTAGACCGCACCAATCTTTCAAGTCTTTGGATGAAGAACAAGTTTCACACACACACGTGTGCGCGCGCACACACACACACACACACACATACACACACACACACAAACACACCCCATGCCTTCCTCTGAGCATCAACCCGGGGAGCCTGCGGAGCCCCCTCCTGCTCTGACCACTGGCACAAAGCCATCAGCCCACCACATGGCTCTGCAGGGACCAACCTCAGGAGCGGCTGCGGTCGACAGAACGAGGAGTGCACGTGACAGCAGCCATGCTTCCAGACACTTCAGTATTGGGCCTCTCTATGAGATCTTATTTGAAGAATGGGTTACTTGACTGAATAAAAAGAAAAACGAAAGCCTCTGGTCTGGGTGAAGGACCTGGTGCCTATGGATGCGTTTCAAGGCACCGTGAACCCCCCTGGATTTATATGCAAAACTGGGACGTGTATATGTTTGCATTTTTCTGGGGAGCACATCTGTAATTTTTGTCCACTTTTCAAGGGCATTTCTAACTAAAGAAGGTTAAGAGTGCTTCTTCCAGGGACGACGACTACCATTTCTCATCTGCATTTCAGCTCCAGCTGGGCCCAGTGTCTCCCCCCAGGGCGGGGCAGCCCGCTGCTTTGGACTTCAGCTCCCTTTAGATCCTTTCTGAGTTCACCTCTGCCTCCCCACCCTGCGGTCGGCGGGGTGGTGGGGGCTGCTCTGGGAGCGTGGGTGCGTCTTGCTATCAGCTTAAGTCACGCATGATTAGAAAGGTAAATCTGCTACGAGAAGTAGAGGGAGACTCCTGTTAGCATCTAAAACCAATTATAAATCTTTTGCGTTATCTGCAGGTGGGGATTCTCAGTGCTGTGGCATGCACGGCTGGGAGTCGGCTGCTCTAGGATGTAGGAGAGCAGAAAAAACAAAAGGGAGCAGGGGACCCGTTGGCCCTTGAATGAGGAGTGAGGCGCTCTGCCCTCCCCTACAGTGGGACCCTGTTTTCTCTCACTAGAGCCAAGGCTGGTGAACTTTTTCTGTAAAGGGCCAGGAAATAAATATTTTCAGCTTTGTGGGCTATATTGTTGCAACTACTCAACTCTCCCATTGTAGCAAAAGCAGCCATAGTCCACACACAAATGAATGACCGTGGCTGTGTTCCAATAAAACTTTATTTACAAAAACAGGCAGAGACCAGATTTGGCCCATGGACTGTAGTATGGCCCACCCTTGAACTAAAGTTTGTTGGGGCCCCATTCACTCCTGCTTCCTCCCTTCCTTTGGAAGTTTCAAACAGTGCAGGTTGTCATGCCCCCGGTGCTCGGGCTCAGTCCCTCCTGGGGTCCCATTGCCGTCTAGGAGAGACCCGCTTTGATGGTGAATTGATCTTGACATTTTCTGGGCTGTGTTTCGTGCAGCCTGGTTCTTGGCAAAGGATGCTTAGCTGACTTTTCTTGTTAATGACTGTTGTTTCATAAGCCTGTTTGGATGGTCCCACTGCAACCCCATCCAGCTATGTAACACTGTTCCAATCCGTGTGGATGGGCTCCTGCAGACAGGAGATGGAGACTAGGACTCCTCAAGGGCCTTGCCATCCAAAGCCTCACCACCAGGGTCGTCCCCTGTCAAAGCCAGGCAGGAGGGCTCCTCGGGGTGCAGTGCCCTCTCACGGGCCCATTTATGAAAAAAAATTAGAGGTATATAATTATACTTCTTCTATACATGTGTTTACAGCTTTTAAAATTATGGGGTAAAAACATAAAATTTACCATCTGTGAGATAGCAGAAAATGTGTATGTTGGTCTCTGCCCCAATTCCTTGCACAGAGCTCCTGAAACCCTTGTAAATTCCTAAGTGACAAGAGCACTAGCAGCATCTTTTGTCCTGATGAGGTGATTCTGGGTGGGCTCCTGGACAGGGGCTGGTCACTAGAAAGACCAAGTCATGGTTAGAGGCCATTCTCTTGAGAAGGAAGAAGGGCTGAAAATACCCATCATCATGCCTACATGAGGAAGCCTCCAAAACAGTCCCCAAAGTATGGGGTTTGGAGAGCTTCCAGGTTGGTGAGCACATCAGAAGTTGACACACCTCAGCTCCGCGGGAATAGAAGCTTCTGCACTCGAGACCCTCCCAGACCTCTCTCTATGTATCTTTTCACCTGCATCCTTCATCACATCCTTCAACAAACCGGCAAACGTGTTTCCCTGAGTTTTCTGAGTCACTCCAGCAAAGTAAATGAACCCAGAGTGGGAGGAGGTCATGGGAACCTCCTATTTATAACCAAGTCGGACAGAAGCTGTGAGTAACCTGGGGACCCGCTGCCTGCAGTTGGCATCTGACGTGGGGTGGGGAGCGGTCTTGTGGGATGGAGCCCTTAACCCGTGGGATCTGACACTGTCTTCAGGTAGGCAGTGTCAGGACTGAGTTAAATTGTAGGACACCCAGCTGGTGTCATGGAGAAATGCTTGGTGGGGGAAAAAATCCCCACGCATTTGGTGACAGAAGTGTTAGAAGTGAAATGATCTGTGTGAGCAATAGAGGAGATACGTGGGAGGGAAAGCTCAGTAGCCCACCTTAACCATGTTTATGTATACAGTACAGCACTGTTAACCATGTGCACATTGTTGTGCGCCAGATCTCCAGAACCTTTCATCTTGCAAAACTGAAACTCTACACCCATTGAACAACAACTCCCCTCCACCCCAGCCCCTGGCAACCACCGTTCTACTCTCTGTTTCTAAGAATGTGACTGACCACTCTAGATACTTCATGTGAGTGGAGTCATACAGTATTTGTCTTTCTTGTGCCTGGCTTATTTGATTTAGCATAATGTCTTCAAGATTTAGCCCTGATGAAGCATATGTCAGAATTTCCTTTCTTTTTAAGGCTGAATAATATCCCATTGTCTTTATATACCACATTTTCTTTATCCATTCATCTGTTGATGGACATTTAAGTTGCTTCTACCTCTTGGCTATTGTGCATAATGGTTCAACGGACATGGTGTGCAAACGTCTCTTGAAGATTCTGTTTTCAATTCTTATGGTTATATACCCAGGAATGGGATTGTTGGATGACGTGGTAATTCTATTTTTAATTTTTTGAGGAATCTTGATCTGGTATTCCACAGCAGCTGTACCATTTTACATTCCCACCAACACATTTATTGATTTTGTTTTAAAAAGGAAGAAGTGTGAACAGAATAGTCTATATAGTTTTATTCACTCATTCATTCAAAACTATTTTTTGAGTGCCTACCCATGGCCAGGCACTGGAGGTACTACATTGGACCAGACAAATCCTTGCTCTGTTAGAGTTAGTCTTGCTGGGGAGACAGTTAATAACAAAAAGACATATAATTCCACTAGAGAAATAAGAGAAGCTGTGTTTGGGGGTGGAGGGGAAGCAGCACTGGGGCTTCCAGAATAGAAGTGCAGGGCGTGGTCCCCCTTCCCACTCTTCTCCAGTCAGGTAAATCCATCTACAGAAACCCGCGTTGGAGCTTAACTATGGTGATCCTCCTTATCACAGAATTTTAAAAAATTTGGGGTGAAATTCATATAACACAAAAATAAGCATTTTAAGTGAACAGTTCAGTGGCGTTTAGTACATTCACAATGTCGTGCAGCTGCCCTCTTTATCCTGTTCCAAAACATTTTCATCTCTCCAAAACAAACCCCATACCCACTAAGCAGTTACTCTCTATTCTCCCTTCCTCCCAGTCCCTAACAACCACCAGTCTGCCTTCTGTTTCTATGGATTTACCTGCCTATTCTGCCTATTTCACACAAATGGAATCATACAACATGTGGTCCTTTGTGGCTGGCTTCTATCGCTGAGCATTCGCGGTCCATCGGCATTGTAGTGTGTGTCAGTGCTTCATCCCTTTTTGTGGGCGAATGATCTTCCATTGTATAGCAATATCCCATTTTGTTTATCCATTCATTAGTTGATGGGCATCTGGGTTGCTTCCACCTTTTGGCTACTGTGAATAGTACTGCTATGAACGTGGGCATACAAGGATTGTTTGAGTACCTGTTTTCAATTTTGGGGGGTCACAGCCTTCTGTAGTTTAGAGATCACTCAGCTCCCACCCTATTGAAAGAGGCAGAGCAGTGACATGACCTGCCACAGTGAGTTGGTGGCAGATCCAGAACCTGACCCGGGCTGCGACTTCCAGGCAGTGTTCTGACCACCAAGCGTGTTGTGGTTTCACTTCCATTCCTTTCCCTCCTGGATGGGCTGGTTTCAGCAGGGACCGAGCCCAGGTAATCTCTCCCTCATGTTCTGCATCGTGAAAAGTCTCTACCCTTCTTGCATAGTCCCCAACTCCCATAAACCACCTTTGCCCAAAGAGGAGAACCAACCATGTGGTCAGCCATTCTGGAGTCCCGGGAGCCCCTGTCCACTCTGGGCTGTCTGGCTCCCACCTGCAGTGTCTGCAGGGTCCGCTGGCGGATGTCTCCTGAGGCTCTGACTTCCCTTTGCCGTTCCTAAGGGAGCTGGAGGTAGGACCAGGCTGTCCTCCCGGGTGAGGGCAGGAGTGGGGTTGGAGGTGGGCTCTGACTTCACATCTGCCTCATGTAAGTCGTTTTGTGAGGTGGCCTTTGCTTAGGGGCAGTGATAGATGTTATGGGCCACTAGAGGTGACCGGGGACGTTGTGGAAGCCCCTTCCCCAGGAGGAAACGACACTCTCTCCCTTGGTGGATTCCCCCAAATAGAGTTCCCTAGTGGGTCCACCCAGAGCAAGGAAGAGGTACGTGTCCTGGGATTGAGGTTCCAAAGATTCTAAGATTCTCTAATCAAGCGGCAGAGGAGACCAAACTCCTTGCTTCTGAGGTTCTCTCTTCGGAAACTTCTGTTTCAGGGTAAGTGGGTTGTTAAATTCCAAGGATTACTGTCTGGTAATACCTGGATCTGCCATCATTGGTAGAATGAAATATAAGCCAGAAAGAGGAAAATGGGGGAGTGGAGAGAAAGAAGAACAGAGCACACACAGTAGAAGAAGACACACACATGAGAGAAACCTACCACGGTGGAATTGGTCATGTCTCATGGGACCAGTAGCCCAGTTCTCTCCCCATCTTTGACCTTGAAGGGCTGAATTTTCTCTAGCATTTAAGCCTCTCCAGCACTTAGCAAAGAGCCTGGTGCGTGGCCGATGCTCAGCAATGAGTCAATTACTGTAAAGGAATGATGTCTTCCATTGGAATGAGCTTACGATGGGGCATGCAGGGCTCACCAAGCCGCCACCTGGCCCAGACCTTTGGGACTTTGTCTCCCCTGAGATGGTAAATCATTTGTTGGGCAGCCAAGTAATGCAGTTACCTCTGCTCCAAAGAGAATCGACATGAAATGTCAACTGGTAGTTAGGGTTCAGTTCTGGAAATAATCATGTTTCTTGTCCAGGTCACCCTGGCTTCAGGTCCTCAATGATCTGTCTGATTGACAAGGGTTGCAAGAACTCTGTATTCACTTATTAGTCTAATGGACAGACTAGATGCTGGCTTCCCAGGGCAGAGCTGCTTTTATGCTCCCCTGTATCCTTGGCCATAACTGAGCACTGGGAACATCTGCATTATCTAATTTAGTCTTTTGAAGCTTTTCACTTTTGTTGTTTTCTGCTTAAAGGTCATTTCCAAATAAACATGGAAAGAAAGTCACTGCACCCAGCAGAAAAATCATCATAAAGCAGTTTTGGTCCTGTTCAATTCCAATGCCGTCCTCCTCGCCGGCAGAGCCTGTTCTTTCAGTTGTATGTGGCTAATTGTGTGGCCTTTTGCTTCTCAGCTCTGGATTTGGGGATGGGGGTTAGCTGTTTAATGGCAACAGGTACAAATCTCATTGGAAATCTTTGTTTATGGAAGTACAGGCTAATGTGTGGGGGCAGGAGATGGGGATTAAGTCACTTCCAGAGATCACCAAGGTGGAATACAAGTTCTGGCTGGCATGACTGAACAGCTATGCTCCTGACTCAGATGAGTTGGATGCCAAAGACTTGTAGGTGAAATTGTGGATTTGCTGAGTAGGGTTTTGGAGGAACACAAGGAAGGGAGATTCTGGCAAAAGACCAGGGACGTTCAACTTAGTCTGTGTTTTCCAAATAGTTAAGAAGGAAAAGACTTCAAACCAAGGCTTGTTAATTTACTGTCAGTTCCAGGTGTGTTCTTAGGATAGATTACACTGTAGATGGTTTGTGTGCACTGAAAAACTTGAACTACAAAGAAGAAACTGCTTTGGTGTTACCCACTGGCTGGTAGATGCGTTGTGGACATGGTACCATGGGATTTTAACAAGGCATTCAACCTGCGTGGACCTGATGCTTGGGCAAGCTTGGTGGGCTTGAGTGCTGCCCATAAGGGCAACATCCCAGGTAGGTGGGGGTCAAAACAGAGGGAATGGTATCTGCACATAAAGATGGGTTGCCAGTATAAGAAAAAAGAGTTGTGGTCAGGAAGATCAAGAGGATTAAGGAGGAAGACAAACAGACAAAGAATAATGGGAGAACCAGAAGTGAAATTGGTGGTTGGGAGAGGTGAGGGAAAGAGGTGACTGCGTAGAGCATATAGAATTCCAGAGATTGGCTGAAATTGAAAGAGCTGGGCAAAGGCTCTAAGTGCTGTACCGATACCATTCCTGCATCACGGCAGCTCTGAGTTCTCCATTGTATAGATGATGAAATGGAGGCACAGGCAAAGAGAGGTAGAGGCAAGGTGGGAATCCTGGTTTTTGGATACTAGGGCTCATACCCTCAACCGCCATACCACACGCCTCTCTGAGGATATAGCCAGCACATTAGCACGTGGGAGGACCTCAGACACTGGGGGAAGGATATCAATGAAGTGTCAGATTTGAAAAAACATTCCCCCTCACTAATAATGGAAGTGGAATTCGGAGAACTCTTCCAGAAGTATAATTTGGCAGTATTTATCAAGATAAATAGGCATACGCTCTGACCCAGCTTGCACTCCCAGGAATGGATCCCATAGAAATATCTTCACCAATGCTTAAAGATATATACACGAGAGTAATCATTAGAGCATTGTCTATACTAGCAAAAGATTAGAAACATCCTAGAAGTCCTCCGGGAGGGGACTGGTCAACCAAAACACAGTTCATCTCCGCAATGGAATACAACAGCGCGGATACGAAGGACGAGGTGGAGTCATGTGCACAGGCTTGGGGAGATAGCCATGGTGAGAAGAACAAGTGTAGAATAAGATATATATCATATCATACAATAACATAATTTAATAGTTATGTAATTAATATAATTATATATCATACAAGTAAAGAGATATATGGATATACATATGTGCATATATGTGTATGCGTGTATATATCCATATGTAAATATACACACAGATATATACATATACATATATAGACATACATAGATGTACAATAGGTGTGTGAATATATATACACACATATCTATATATACACATGTACGTACATACATGTGTGTGTTATATGCACACATATATGTGGGATGATTCTTTTTCTTTTTCATTCTTTTTGATATTTTCCAAATTGGAGAAGGACAAGGCATAACATGAGAAGAATCAATAGGCTGCAGAGACGGAAGCTGTGTGCCAGGAGGAAGGTGGGCAGGGCCGACCCTTCCCTGTCCTCGGAGCGCTCTGAGAGGGTGCATGCTCAGCTATACCACACTCCAGGGGCAGCAGCATGGGTGGTGAGGGGCCTGGGCTAGGTCAGAAAAACTCCCATCTGGGTTTGAAGAGGGAAGAGATGGATGACCTGAATGCTGCCTTTAGGTAACAGGAAAAGGATGCTGGAGGCTCCAGAGGCAAAGCTGGAACCACTGGGTAGAAATGCTACAGGGAGAGACACAACACGTTGACCAGATTGGTAGTGCGGTCCCTGTCACAGGGAGGATTCAATAAGAGGCCACACGTCCACTTTTGGGGGATGTTGTGCAGGGTGTTTGTGCATTTTGGTGTGTCACACCCCCAGATCAGCCTATGACTACTGATCGGGTACAGCCATCCACTATAATGAGCTAAGGCAGTGATTCCCCCCTGTGTCTCTCTCTGCCCTGACACTCTAAAGGATCTGTGGCCCTTCCACACCCAACAGTGTCCCCAGGGTGGTTATTCTCAATTACAGGACCTTGCCAATCCAGATGCATCTCAGACACTCCTGTCATCAGTGCGGGGGCATGCCTCAGTCTCTGTCTGCAAAATGGGCATGGTATCAGTAACTAGCTTCCTAAGGTTGCCGTGAACATCAAATGAGTTGCAACAGGTAAAGAATTTAGAATGGTACTTTGTGCGTGGTAAAGTGTTAGCTTTCACAGGTAATTTAAAAAAATTCCTGAGATGGTCTTGGTCCATCTTCTTGGCCTCTCCGTGCCTATCCCAACCTGACCAGTTGAGAATCTCCAGTCTAAGCTGGAAGGAGGTCTCTGAACCAATGGATTCATTGGTGAATTCAGCAAATTTATTCACTGAGCGCCTGCCATGCAGATTCCTCTCTAGGTGCTGGTGATACAAGGCTGAACAATGTCCGCATTGTCTGTGAGCTTTGGAGCTTTCGTTCCCCAGGGGAACACGCAGACCAATCAAACACAACACATCACAACCCCTCCCCCGTATCCCCACAAATAAAAACAAATAAATGACACGTTGCCAGTTATTTAAGTTTTCATCTGCTGATCTCAAGATCCACACCCTTATCTGTGCCTGTTTCATTCAATGAATATTTAATGATCACCTCGAAGTATTTAAAATCCACCCTGGTGTGCTGCGCTCTATGGCCAGCCGCCACACCTCATTGATGCCTCTGGTTCCTGAAGTCCATCCTTCAAGCTGAACTTTCTAATTCCTCAAAGGCCAAAGAGACAGAAGGAGCTGCCTCTCTCTCCAGGCCAGGCTTGCTTCAGAAAAGGCTGGGCCAGTGAGTTTAGCCCACTGCTGGTGCCTGTGACATGTCAGCGGCCACCAGCTCCTTGTCCTGGTTCCCTCTGGGCTGTATTTATCTGGCTGTAAAGCAGTTATGTTAGCCTCCAGTCAATTCCTGTCGGATCACTAAGGGACCTCAGAGCTCACACAGGCCCTGAGAGAGAAATTTGGTTGAAAAGTCCAAGGGCTGATGGCCGGCAGCATAAATGTCATTCATGGCTGCTTATCATGCTGATGTGCTAACTTTCCTCTCTGGTTTCATGACTGATCTGAGAACTCTGGGGTCCTAGGTACCACAAAGGGGTTTGTCTCTGGTTCACAGGCCCTCCCAGATACCCCATCTCAGCTCATTTTCAAGGGTTGAAGCCAGCCTCTGCTAGCAGCACACAGCTGTGGTCCAGATGTCCAACTTACTTAGCCTGGCAACTTACCCCACACTTTACTATAGACACTCTACAATCGAAGAGGAGCAGCAAGTCGTTGGAGGGAATTCAGTGGAAAGCCACAATGAGGCTGAGAGGTTTGGGAAATGGGACTGTTGTAGGGTTCAGAGGAAGAGCCTAGCGGAGGAAAACAGAGCTCAGAAAGAGCGCATTAATCATCTTTGAGGATGGAACACGTGATTACATAGAAGATGATGACGAGCTGCAGTCCAGCCTTGCTGAAAAAAAGGATCAAACTGTATTATAAGAGATTTCGGTTAGACGAAGTAAAATTAGATAGCAGAATACTGCATTTTATTGAATCTAAGACTCCATCAATCTGAGGATGCCCCATTATTTTGAGAATCACCAAGTTTCTCAAGGAAGAAAAAGAAAAACATATTGCCCAAAACGAAATGACTTGTTTATACTTAGAAATTTTAAGTTTTGCTTATTAAAAGAACTCTTTTATATTTAGTTTTATATTATGTACACACACAAAGGAAAATATACATAGATGCACACATTTATATAAATATATATGTTATGAATACATATAAAGGGAAGATGATTAAAATTAATTGGAATAGGAATCACTTCCTGAAATGTCATATCTGAGCCTGAAGCTTCTCAATAACTTTTCAAGTCAGAGTACTTAGATAGTCCTTTTTTCTCATAAAGTTTAATCCCCATCTAGAGTGCTGCTGATGTAGCATTTCTTAAAAGAATCCCTAAAAGAAATAAAAGTCAATGGTGTTAATTTCTCGATTTAAGCCAATCTATAGAGGAGTGCTTCTCAGAATGTCCTGAAGGGCTAGTGGAAACACAGATTGCTGGACCTCACTCCCAGAGATTCTGGTGCAATAGGTCTGAGGTGAGTCCCGAGAATGTGCACTTCTTGCGGGATCCAGGGTGCTGATGTTCCCAGTCCAAGAACCACAGGCTGAGCAGCACTGATGAAGGACTGGCCCACTCTGCGTCCTTCCGGAATGTTACTGAAGGCATTTGACTCCCCATCTCCTCACCTGTTCTCCATGACCATCTATCTCCCAGGGGCCAAAAGTATCCCCCTCTGCTTCTTCCCAACCTCTGAGGCCCTACTGAGAATTTTGTGCCTGTGCTTCCGATGTTGGAGCACGATCGGGCTGTGACGGCTGCTTCCCACAGGCCACCTGGCTGGCGGCGACTGTAACGTTGCAAGATAAATCAGGTTTCTGAGATGCCAAATTGGGGGTAGGGTGGTGATTCGTGCATCTTAGAATCAGCAAGATACAGTAGTTAACCTTCTCTATGTGCATCGAGCGAGGGTGAGGCTCAGCCCAGCCTGGACGCAGAGTGGGAGCTTTCCCCCGTCCCCAAGCCTTCTGGGGCTGCTCAGACGGTAACTAGGAAGTAGCACTGCCAAGGGTGGGAAGCGAGCTGCCGGTGCTCTGGTTCGCCCTCGTGCCTTATGTTCCCAGGAGGGAGGAGCGAGCCGGATGGTTTCCTCCAGTGATTAGAACAGAAACTACCCAGTCTTTTTTTTTTAGTGATGCGGTTAGAAAGCCTCCAGTGTCATTCAGCATGGCACTCTAATGAAAAAGGGAAAGGCCTTCCTCGCACTCTGTGGGTTAAATAATAAAGAGCAGCTCTGGGTGGAGGGACAGGCGGCGGGAGCTTATGGCAGTGGGGCTCCTTGTCTTCATTAGCGTCCTCAGCTGAAAGCTTCGTCTTAGACATGGGGTGTGCCCTTAGCTCACCCAGCTGGTTCTCTCCAGGAGCCTGCAGGGATCAGCTTGGCCTTGTTTTCGAGATTTTAATGAATTCCCTGGCAGGCAGAAGCGCCCTAATGTCTCCCTTCCGTTCCTGTTGCCCTAAGAGTGTCTCTTTTGTCTGAGATGGTGGTTCTCCCCTGGGGACTGTTGTGCCCCTCAGGAGACATTGGGCAACGTCTGAAGACATCATTGGTCGTCACAACTGGGAGGGGGTGCTCCTGGCATCCACTGGGTAGAGGGACGCTGCTAAGCCTTCTACCTTCCACAACAAAGAATGGTCCAGCCCAAAATAGCAATAGTGCTGGGGTTGGGAAATGCTGGCCTAATAAACAAAGCGACTGCTGAATCCGAGATGCTGTTCTGGACTGTCGCATTCTCGTTCTTGAAATCTGGAGAAAAGAAGAAAGAGAGGAAATAAAATGACTCTTTAGGTGGCATCCAGCACAGCCTTCCTGCAGCGTGATGCTGTAATTGTTAATAAAAAGCTATAATCCACTTGGCTCTTTTGGATGGTTTCTCCTGATATTGAAACAATAAAGGAAATAGCACACGCACAGACTCACAGACAGCTTAAGGAACTAATTTTATTAAAAAACCCTCTGCTCCTCACACGATATCCAGTACACGGGAATATTCTGGGGATCTGGTTAAAATGCAGGTTCTGATTCATCAGGTCAGGCTGCGGCCTGAGATTTTGCATCTCTACCAGGCTCACCCCCTGGGAGCTCCTAGGTGGTGCCCATGCTTCAAGCGCATAGATCACGCATGGGGAAGCAAGGCCCTAACCTGACCTGTGGGATGCCTAAGCCTGTGGGGGGACTGGGATTATGGCTCCCACTGTTCACTTAAATTAGGATAATGGGAAAGCCCTCTGCAAAACTCTGTGCCTGAAGAGTCAGCTTTCTTTCACGTGTGTGATGTGATGCGGAGTGACCCACTCATCCTCGTTCGCCCAGAGCTGTTCCAATGAAAACCAAAAGTCTTGCATCCAAGAAACCCTTCAGTGCTTTGGAACCAGGGTGATTGGTCACCCTGTGAGCCCCCCCATATCCCCAGGGGACGGGCAAGGTTAGACCTTTCAAATTTCCTTTAATGAGGAAGGCTCTGAGTCCCATGCAGTGGAGACTCAAGGAAAGCTTTCTATTTAGTTGTGTTAGTTTCTCTCCTTTTCTGGCAACAGAAACAGGTATGAAGTCAGGAAACGCCATTGCCTAACATCGGGGCACATTTTGTGTCACCAGAAGGATTGTGTTTCTCATCCTTTACCTATAAATTGTGCTGTTCACCCAAAGGTCCCTCAACCTCCCGTCTCTTCTTCCTCCCATCCTTTCTACCCACTGCTTCCAGATTCTTCCCCATCTCCTCCTTTCAGCAGGCCATGCCCCTACTCTAACACTTTCAGTATTTCTTGACTGATAAAAGTTCTCCAGGGTTTTGCGCTCAAGGAAATAAGTTTTATGGTGGGTAGAAAAAAAGTGTAAGATGTCTCCAAACTCTTAAGTAGCTTATATTCTCAATGGGTGACAAATACACATGACTCATCTTTTTAAAAGGTCAAGATTTCCCATTACTAAGGTCTCCCACGCTAGATGGAGTGTAGGGTCTGCATTGATGTGGATTTGCAGGTGGATTAGGGCAGAATCAGTAGGCACACCATCTAAACCCTTCCTGCTATGGCTTTACCAGTTTCAGTGCAGTTGGCCAAATACCCCCGGTTAATTTCTGCCTCTGGGTCTTTGCTGAAACTGGTCTCCCGACCAAGACTGCCTTCTCCCTTCCTCTTTGCCTACCCACACCCTTTACTGTTCTATGGGGATCCTGCCCTCACCGTCCCCTTCAGTCTTCCAGCACTTTGTGATCTCTATTCTAGGACTCCCAGCATTTAATCGATGTGGCACTGGTTTCCAGCTCAGTAGTAACCACAATCTGGCCGAATAAGGGTTCAAAGATCGGGTAGCCTTTTCAAGAGAAGAGAATGAATAAGCATTTTCGGGGAGGAGACCATCTTAGGGTGAGCCCAGCAGCTTCCTGGACCAGTAGCTGCACTGACTTCTTTGATTAACTTTGCACTTAGGGCTTTCTGTGAGATCCCGTTCTAGAAGTCTTGCCTGGGAGTGTGCACTGTGAAAATTAAGAGTCTTAAAAAAATGTAGGTCACCACTCGTTTACTTGACAAATACTTATTAAGTGCCTTCTCCGTTTACCAGACAGAGGGTCCACATTCGTTATAATTCCCTTTAAGGTTGAAAAACCTAATTGGTATACATGATAGAGCAGCAATGGACAAGGGGTAGGAGCTGCTCACATCGTTAGCTGTTTTGTGTGGATATATTTACACTGTTGTTTTCCCAGTTTCTGGAAGCCAAACACTGTGTGTTTCATTTATTCTCTACCCTCTGCAGCCATGATTCCCAGCTTGGGGTTCCTGAGCTTGAAGGGACTGCCCAGTACCATGTTCATCAATTACTGATATTTCCAAAGGCCAAACGAGGCAAATTAAAATCCAATTTCTTTGCTTTTGGCTGGAATGACAGCCTCTCAGTTCTGTAGCACTGATATGTTATGTTGATCTGAAACTCTGATTGGTGGTTATATTAGTGTGTCTTAGATGAATAAAAAATGGGGGAAAGAATTAATTCTTGCTTAACACTGTTTGACGAAACTCTTTCAAACTGTTTTGGGGGGGTGGTTAGAGAAATAATAACAGGTGGCTTATAGTTAGAGATGGTTACATCCTAGATGATCACTGCTTGTTAAAATGAACACAAGAAGATTTTGATGTTAAAATGAACTAGAGAGTACTTCCCCACTATGGCTATAGAAAGTTCTGGAAGAACTCAGCATATCGCTCTCAACCCGAGAAGCAGGCACCTCAGGAGACAACATTCTAAAGTCCAACTGCCATGTGGCCCCGTGACGGCAGCTGGGTATGTGTCAGGGACCCTGCACGAAGGCCTGCTCTTTGTACTTTTCTGGGGATGGAGGGAGGAAAAAAGGAGTCCTAGATCCTAACACTTTGCCCTGAAATTGTGGTTTCCTGGGAGTCTCTAGGGAGCATTTGAGATGACCAGAGGAACGGGGTCTCTGGTGGGTGGTGGGAGCCCACATGTCTGTGGGAGCCTCAGGGCTCAGATGTTCTGGCTGAGCCGAGGCCCCGCCAACCATCTGTCTGTGAAAGTAGAAGGCAAGAGAGGTGAACTGCAGTGCGACAGGCTTGCCTGCTGGTGACAGGCGGTCCCCAGGGACTCCAGGAGGAGCACGTGCGTGTGGGAGGGAGGGAGGGACTTCCTCGGGCCTTCGGTTCTTGTCACATGTAGACTACCTCATTCTGCAGCTGGCCTGTTGAAGAGCTAATGAGGCAAAGAAAATTCTTGGGGAATGATTGATTAAAACAAATCGTGGAAATTTTCAAGGGGACCTGGCTTTCCAAAGATCTGAGTGTTTCAAACATCCAGGTGGCTTTGGACATAAGCTCAGAGAGTCTCCTTTATTGACTGAGAGTCTTGTGCTGAGAATTACGAGCACCTTGATTGGGTTTCACTACTGACTTTAGGTCTGATTTAAGCCCAATGGGGCTCGTTTTCTGTATTCACCTTCTTTTACAACTTACGAAAATATTTTTAAATTATAAAAGGAACATAACCTTATAGAAAGGAGAAAAAGTTCTACGCTCTCATCACCCAACGCCCCAACTACAGTAATCTGTATGAATTCCCTTCCACTCTTCTGTTACTTGCATATTTTTTACTACTGTAATAACAAATGGCACATATTTTCATATATTGCCTTTTTCACAAAACACATCATATTTTATTTCCTATGCTGCTGCAGTGTTTATCATTTTGACTCACTGCATAAAAGTCCATTGAGTTTACATTCTGTAATTTACTGAACAATCCTTCTTTTGTTGAGCATTAGAGTGATCAACATCTTTTTCCCCCTATATTTTAAATAGTTTTATTAAGCGATTTCCTGGGAAACCATCCTGCTGGGCCAACCCCCTAGCAGGAGCAGAGAGCACAGGGCAAACTGTAGCCTCCATCATTCCATTTAGTTAGACAAATGATTTTTTTGAGCGCCTGTTATGCGTAACGCTTTCTGTTTGTATTATTATCTGTTGCAGGCTCCTGTTGAGGTTGCCTGATTATGTGGCAAGACTGTGAAGCCTCACCTTTCACAATGACTTTAGGTTAAAAAAAATGGCCGGTGTGAATCTGGGTAAAGTTTCAATTACGTAGTCTTTTAAAATAGTTGTAGAAGTCTTACCATGAAAATAACCGTAGTGTTCATACCTCTTGCTTTCAGGATGTGTTAAGACGTGGAACGGGAGCGTCAGTTGCTTGTTAGCGGTATGCCTGGAAAGTTCTTGAAACATTTTATTAGCTTTGGGGTTCTGACCCATTTCCCTGTAGTCTTGCTTACAATCATTGTCATGGTTGAGTTGGAAAGCTATGACTCTAATCTGACAGCTGAGCATGATTAGGGACTCACAAATGTGTGAAATGTGGGAGAAATGGGGCTATGGGAGATCTGGGTTCCAGCCCTGGCTCTGGCATCAACCAGTGACCAGGGTCGTACCTCGGTCATCTGTGAAACGAGAGGCTTGGACCAGAGGCTCATGGAGGTTCTTCCCAGCGCTCAATTTTATGGTGTAAGCTTTGGTGACTTTCAGCCCCGTGTGTGTTTGCTAGGAGTACCGCCACAAAATAGCACAGCTGGGTGACTTAAACAACCGAAATTGATTCTCTCACAGTTCTGGAGGCCAGAAGTTTCGACATCTGAAATCATGATGTGGGCAGGGCCACACTCTCTCTGAAGGCTGCGGAGGAGAATCCTTCCTTGCTTCTTCCAGCTTCTGGTGGCTCCAGGCATCCCATGGCTTGTGGCCGCATCACTCCAGTCTCTGCCTCCGTCTTCACCTTCTCTTCTCTGTGTCCCCGTCTTCTCCCCGTCCGTCTCTTATAAGTAGCACACATGTCGTTGGATTTAGGATACGTCTGGTTAATCTAGGATGATCTCATCTCGAGAACTTTAATTTAATTACATCTGCAAAGACCCTTTTCCCAAATAAGGAAACATTCACAAGTACCCATGGCTAGGATTTGAACATATCTTTTTGGAGGCCACCATTCAATGCACTACACAGGGCTTCTCAGATGCCCTCCCAAGCAGCAACACATTTCCAGTCCTGGCCTTGTTCCCACCCAGCTCAGTCTGAGGGGGTCTGGAGAGCCTTGGGGTCTGCTCCTCTCTTTGACTATGGACTGTGGAGGGACCACCTCTCCACCTTCTTCCCCTCTTCACTCGAGGGGGCTTCCCTCCCCACCATCCCATCTCTGTGGCTCCTGGCTTGCTGGTCCCATTCCCTGGGGTGAGGCGGACAGTAGGAGACCACCATTCTGCCTGGGAAGGTTCAGCCAGACCTACCCTGTCCTCGCATCACTCCTCCTTGAACCACAGCTAATACACAGACATGAGTTTTGCTTCTGTTCCCAGGGAGGGGAAGAAAGCTTCTTGGAATTCTGGCTCCCTGCTCATTCCCTGGGGCCTCTTAGGATATTTCTACGCCCCTAAAGAGCTCCTGCTGCTTTTAGAGATCTCACCCCATATTGCACCAAGCATATTAAAATACTCCCGCATTCCACATTAAGTACTTTAAAGACTTTTATAATTTTGCTTTTGAAATTATTTGGCTCTAAGCTTATTTAATTTATGATTGGCTGGGATTTCTTGGCCGTTATTCTGCATACTTAGGAATTCTCTTGAAGTGAGAAAAGCTCAGCCTCAGATTGTTTCTCGAATGTAATTAAATTTTTATGAATATGAAAGTCAACAATTAACAAGGTTTTATAGGCATTTAGTTAAACATTTACTAATTTAAATTTCTACAGTTTTAAAATTTCTACAGTATTTTTTTGAGCCAAAAATTCAATATATGTTTTTCAATTTTTAACCATTTCATAAGCCCCTGGAAAATATGGAGGCCCCAGGTAGTGGTCCACTGGCTTCTGACTGCTGACATGGCCCCACCTTTTCCTTGCCTAGTCCCTGCTTCCCACTAGGCGTTGGAATTTCTCCTTCCCAAACCCCAGGCTGCCCCGTGGGGTGTCCAGCCCCTATTTCCAGGCTCCTGGGATGGTCAGCTTCTTCCCTCCCTGGGCTCCCATGAGGACTTTCGGCTCTAGCTGTGGTCTCCCTCACGCTTTCCCTCCATCCTGAACGTCCGAGTTCTGAATCTCTCTGTGGGCTTTTTTGCTCAATAACCAACCCTGGCCTGATTTCCCAGTTTTGACACCATGACCTTCCTCAGTCTGGCCTTGCCACCCCAGTCTCAGTGACAGAGCTGGCTTCATGGGCATGAGACCCGTACAGTCACACAGGGCCCCACACTCAGAAAGGCTCTGGTTTAATGCTCGGCGGTCGCCATCTTGAGATTCCTATAATTTCATCTCTGAACTTGGGTTTTGTTAGCAAAGTCTGATGCGATGATAGGGTCTATGGTGAGCAGGGGAGAGACTCAGAAGAAAGGAAGAGGCTTTATATTTTAGTATTTTAATGGACATTTATCCTGCCTTTTGAATAAGGGGCATCCCATTTTTATTTTGCACCAGGCCCACAAATTTTGTAATGGGTCTGCCTAGTAATGATGGTGGGTGAGGACCGAGTGCGGGTCCATGTGGTTCATAGCACCGTAGGAGAAAGGTGTCAGTGAAATTACATGCTTCCAGGCAAAAGGGAGTGTATTAGTTTTCTATAACTGCTGTCACAAATTATCACAAATTTAACAGTTTAAAACACCATAAACTTGCTATCTCACAGTTCTGGATGTCAGACGTGTTCAGATCAAGGTGTCTGCAAGGATGTGCGGTGCCTTCTGGACGTTCTAGGGAAGAATCCTTTTCCTTGCCTTTTCCAGCTTCTAGATGCCGCCTGCATTCCTTGGCTGGTGGCTGCATTGCTCTGACCTCTGCTGTCCTTGTCACATCTCCTTCTCTCACTTGGACTTTGCTGCCTTTGCCTCCCTCTTTTCCCTCCTAATGACCTTTGAGATTACAGTGGCCCACCCAGATAATTCGGGATAATCTCTCCATCTCAAGATCCTTAACTTAATCACACCAGCAAAGACCCTTTTGCCGTATAAGGTATCTATGCACAGGTGTTAGAGATTAGGACGTGGACATCTTTGTCGGGGGTGTCATCGTTCTCCCTACCAGAGGAAGCTGTTTGTTTCCCAGCTTAAATCTCTAAACACTCACCTAGGGCACATCAGGTTGTGTGGATTCTGAAATTTATACAATTTTAAGGGTCCTCTTTAAGAAAAAAAATCAGAAATTTAGGTATGAAAATGAATATTACTTTAGAATGAAAAACGAATCACAAGACTTAGATTGAGGTCCTTGTCTCCTGAGGCCTCCTTCAGCTGCTAGCAGCAATGCTGACATTGATGTACCCTGGTTCCCTCCCCACCCAGAACACTCTCCACTCCCAGCAAGCCCCTTGCAGTGGATGGCATGGCTGTCTCTGCAAGAAAAGGAAAGAAGCAGCTGAATGGCAACATGACAGCTTTCACAGTAAGCCTTAGTTGATGACACAATCAACGCAATGCCACAGCATCTTGACTGGAAGCATCGTGAGGGCACAGGTTGTGTCTGTCTCATTTCCTGGTGTGTACCCAGTGCCTCAAACAGGCCCGTCACACAGTCGGCGTGCAGTAAACATTTGCTGAATGACTGAATGAACCAACAGGATATTCATGTGATCCGTGTGGCTACAGAGGGACAGGCTTGAGGAAGACCTTGCTCGTCCGGTGAATCCTCTTAGTAAACCTATCGGAACGGCCTCCGTAGAATTACTTATGAGATGCCAGAAGGGTTGTTTGAGGCAAATGTGGAAAATATGGAGAACCGATTCATGCCGATTATTATCTCAGAGACAGGATTGATTTCATATTTAATCAGTGGTGGTTTTTATCTAGTAATTCCATATCTTACTGAGCTGGCAGTCAAGCAAACTTGGGATTGCATTCTAAATGCTTATCACAGTGCTGGAAACTTCCCTCCCAAAATAGATTCATATAAAGGCAGTAGAACCTGTACTTTTATGCACTCCCCTGAGCATGGCTGGTGCAGGGTCAGAACCAAACATTAGACAAAGGTGAGAAAGAACCTGACTGCTGCCTCAGTTTCTCCCTCAAGCTCTCGAGCGCCGGTCTTCCCTGAACTACACTAGGAATAGTGGCGTCAGGTCGCTGTCGGCTCCTCTGGATGGTACTTAGGTAAGAGGCTGGTTAGAACCTCTTCTTCATCGGTTTACTGGTCATACTGGAGAGCAAAGGTCAAGGGCAGCCAGATCTGTTCCACCTGTCGGGGAGGCACTGCCAAAACCCTCACAGGCATTTCCGTTTGGGAAGCCTTGTGATGTCATATGACCTGTGATGTCATCAGAACCTTAAATAATCAAGACCCAAAGGGGCAGAGGGAATTGAGCACACAGGATGTTTGATTGTAGGTATATTTTTGCAGTGATGGGGCTGGACTATGAAGACTGGTTGGCAAGCTGATTCTCTTTACTGCATTTTAGAGTGAATCACATGCTAATTAGTGCCTTGATTGAGGCCGATGCTTCTTGAAGGGCACGTTAAATTTTAAAGAGTGATTTTTATCATTATTTCATACTAATGAGATTATTTTATGGGATTGCACTAGGGTTTCTCAACCTTGGCACTGTTGACATTTGGGGTCAGATAACTCTTTGTTGTGGGGGCTGTCCTGGGTATTATTAGATATGTGGCATCGTCCCTGATCCCTACCCACCACCACCCTCCCACTTGCCTAATGTCCCTTGTGGGGCAAAATTGAGAGGCAATGGATGATATTAAGTTATGATGGAAGTAGCTGGGACAATCCAATCCAGTATATAAATATTATTTTTCTCATAACTCTCAGGAAGGTCTTTAATATGTAAAGTGTAGCCAACAAACACTTTTGTGACTGAGTAACTTATCTATTTAATAAATACTGAACATCTACTATGTGCCATGCGCTAGGGACACAGGAGTGCAAAAGATGGAAGTGCTACTGCTCTCACGGAGCTTGCATTTGGAGGGACCGAATAAATAAGAATGTCAGATATCAAGAAGTGCCATGAAGAAAATCAAGAAGGGCTTGGAAGGTCTATATTAGAGCGGGTATCCAAGGAAGGCAGAGGTGACATTTGAGCTGAGACCCAAATGACAAGAAGAATCTAGCCAGGTGAAATTCTTGGAGACAGACGCTCCAAGCAGAGGTTCCAGCTAGTGTTCCAGAGGGAACAATAAGTGCAAAGGCCCTGAGGCAGGAGTAACCTTGGTGTTCCAACAGGAGGCAGACCAGCCTGGCTGAAGCAGAGGGAGGAAGGGGTACAGGTGGTCCAGAGGTGAGCAGAGCCAGGTTGCATAGGGCTTCATTGGCTGAGGAAGGGAGCTTGAGTTTTACTCCAAGGGCAGTGAGGACCCCTCAGAAGGTTTGCAGTAGTAGACTGACATGATTGGACTTGTGTCTTTAAAAACATCACTTAGGCTGCTGTTTGGAGAATGGACCTTTGGGGGATGCATTATGGGGATTCAGGACGATTATTAGGTGGTCGGGGCAGGATGAAAAGTTAGAGCTGTCATTTTGGGCAAAGTGGCAGCAGTGGAGATGGAGAGAAGTGTATGAATTCTGGATATACGGCTGGGGATACTTAAAAAATCCCCTAAACAAACAACAAAACCCCCTTACATTTCAACAGCACTTCCATAAAGCCCCTATTACTTTCACTTCTATGATCCCATTAGCTTATCTGAGCTCCCGTTCCAGCTGGCCCAGCAGGTTTCTCATCCACACTTCGCTGAGGGCAAGAACTGACTGCCCCAGGCTCAGAGGCTTATCTCAGTCCGAATGATGCGTCAGAGGTCAGACTTCAGGAAAGGGGAAGAAGTGGCGGGCAAGAAAGGACAGCAAGGCAAAGCCACGTGTGTTTAGTTGATCTCTGTATACCAGGGTCCAGCAGAGAGCCTGACACAGAACAGAGGCTCATGAAAGACTGTTGAGTGAGTGAATGTATAAATGCAGGAAGGAGAGAGGGTCGAGGGGTAACAATCATTCAGGCTGCCGTGATGGGTGCCGGGCTGGGCACTGGATGCTTCTCTCCGGTCACAGTAACCTGGAGAGAACACTGTGTTATTCCCAGACTCAGGATGGGGAGACTCAGGCTGAGAGGGATTGGAGAGTTTGTCCAAGGAAGCTCACGTGCCAAGCTGGAATTCCTCCTGGGCTGTCAGATTCCTGCTACATTATCTCCTAAGAGAAACAACATCTCAGAGAGAGAGGGAGGGAGGAAGGGAGAAAGAGGAAGAGAAAGAGAGAGTGAGAGAGAAGGAAGGATCCAGTACTCATGGGGCTGGACCACTTATGCCCAGCTCCTGTCTCTTGTCCGCCTCCTTCATCCTTTCTGCGCAGCTGCCAGCCGCTGCCCCTTGTCCACCCGACCCGCACGCTCCAGGGGAGGTGCTGGCAGGTGGCTTAGCCAGATCAAGCCACAGTGACTCCCCCCGAAAGGGCCACCATTCTGCTGCCCAGCGGTTCCTTCACTGATTGTCAAGATCAGTTAGTTTTATGGCCTTTAGGCACTTGGTCCCACCTTTAATTAGCCACTGCTCTGGTCTGTTCTTTCACACTTCATCCCTCCTCCCCTCCCCCAATTTATGGAGGCTGCAGGGCACGTTTGCTTGTGAGAGAGAATAGGGATGGGCTCGGGGTGGGCTGGAGGTAAGAGCCAGCATACTTAGCGTTAAGGAAACAAGATTTTCTTCTGGTCAACACTGAGTACTTCTCACTGTACGGTGGTGAGGCAGTCTGTATGTTTGGGTCAGGGTGTGTGTGTGTATGGGGTTTATTGGGAAAGACGGGAAATGGCAGGACTTGTCTCTTAGGGGTTGGCCACTCCACGTTAGGGCACTGCTGTGGTTTAAGGAAGGTGAGAGGTTCTGCTGATCAGGGTGTCAAGGCCCGTCCTGTGAGCTCTGAATGCCCGATGCAGGAGGAACATCATCTCTGGAGTAGCTGGGCCTGGCTTCCACACTGCCCTGCGAACCTGGGGTCACACAGAGCTCGCCTGAGCCTCAGTTTCCTTACCTGTAAAATGGGGTGTCTCAGTCCGTTTGTGCCACTAGAGTAACACACCACAGACTTGTAGCTTATACGCAACAGAAATTAAGTGCTCACAGCTCTGGAGGCTGGACGGCCGAGCTCAGGGTGCCCGCACGGTCAGGTGAGGGCCCTCTTCTGGGTTACAGACTTCTTGTTGTGTCCTCACATGGTAGAAGGGGTGCACTGGAGCCTCTTGTATAAGGGCACCAATGCCACTCATGAGGGTTCCACCCTCACACCGTAATCAGCACCCACAGGCCCCGCCTCCTGAGACCATCTCCCTGGGGGGTAGGATTTCAACACAGGAATTTTGGGAGGACACAGACATTCAGACCATAGCGTGGGGATAACAACACCTACTCTTCAAGGTGGTTGTGAGTTTTTTTCTTTTTTTTTAAAGATTTTATTTTTTTCCTTTTTCTCCCCAAAGCCCCCTAGTACATAGTTGTATATTCTTCGTTGTGGGCCCTTCCTAGTTGTGGCATGTGGGACACTGCCTCAGCGTGGTTTGATGAGCAGTGCTATGTCCGCACCCAGGATTCGAACTAACGAAACACTGGGCCGCCTGCAGCGGAGCGCCCGAACTTAACCACTTGGCCACGGGGCCAGCCCCAAGGTTGTTGTGAGTTTTAAACAAGATGATGACATACAGGGAAAGTGTCTGCCTCAGGTTGGGCACTCAACAAACGTCAGTCGCTGCCCCCACCCTTCCTTCCCCACATCAGGTTTACCCACGCATTGCCTAAAAGAGTATTTTGAATACATACTATAATATATGGCACTATGCTGGCCAGGGTCGGGGCCCAGTGAGGAACTGGATTCAAATCCCGGGTCTCTGTGTTGAATCAGACAGTGAAGTTAGATCCTGAAGTATAAGCTAGACTTAGAATCCAGAAGAAGTTCTGTGGGACCTCAGAGGATGGAGACCCCATTCCTAATCATGGTGGGCTATGTGGGAGAGGAGGGCAGAGCAGGGGTGCTGAGGGAGATCCTATTAGACCTGGGCCTGGAGGGATGGGGGGATTGGGATTTGGGGAACTGGAGGGCAAAGGACAGTTCAGCAGAAATGGTATAAAGGGAGGTGTAGGGTGGGGGAGGGGAGGGAAGGCTATACAAGGGGTCAGTGAGTTGTCCAGCCTGGCCTGGCCAGGGGGCACAAAGAGGAGAACATTGGGAGACAAACTTGAGAAGGTTTAGCTAGAACCATATCATGGGAAACCTTGAATTCCAGGCTGAGGAGTTTGGACTTCATGCCAAAGGCACTGGGGAGCCATTGACAATTTTTGAGCAGGGTAGTGACATGCTGTGTCTTAGATAGGTTAATCTTGGCAAAGGTACATAGAACCGACTAGAACAGGATGGAGTGGGAGAGGGTGATGGTCATGACCTAGGTGAGAGGTCAAGAAGCTGAATCTTTATAGCAGCAGTGAGAAGGGAGAGAAAGGATTGGGCTTTTTTTGGTTGACTGTCTATAAAATTTCTGATAACTTTACATTATGAAAAATTTAAACATGTACCAAAGTAGACAGAAAATTCAATGAACTCCTATGTGACCATTTGCCAGCTTCGACAATTACTAACCCATGGCCGATCTTGTCTAAGCTCCACTTCATCCATGTGCCCCTCTCGTGGTATTTTGAAGCAAATCCAAGACGTCGTACCATTTCACTGCCAACTATTGCAGTGTGTGTGCATGTGTGTGTGTGAGGAGCAACTTTTCGGAGGTGGAATCCACGGGCCTTGCCACCTTGATGTGTTTTCTCCACGTGCCTGCCACTTACTATCACATGGGATTGAAATGGCTGATGCTATGGACTGAATCGTGCACCCCCGAAATTCATATGTTGAAACCCTAATCCCCGGTGTGACTGTATTTGGAGACGGGGCTTTGAGGAGGTCATTAAGGTTAAATGAGGCCATGAGGGTGGGGTTCTCCTCCCATAGGAGCAGCGGCCTTACAAGAAGAGGAAGAGAGAGAGAGACCTCTCTGTCAGCCACCTGCAAGCCAGGCAGAGAGCTCTCACCAAGAACCGAATCTGCACCTTGATCTTGCATTTCCAGCCTCCAGAACACTGAGAAAACAAATGCCTGTTGTTTAAGCCCCGGGTCTGTGGTATTTCCTCATGGCAGCCCGAGCAGACTGAGACAGCTGGTCTGGCTCTCTGCCTGGTCCGGGAATCTCCCGAGGGCAGAGAGTGGCCTCCGGGCACTGGCCGTCTCCTCTTCCTCACGTAGTGCGTGGATATGGTGTGATCGTAAGTGTGAATGGACAGAAGAGGCTGCTCCTCGTGGATCCTCTGGTCTGTGGCCTCTGTGTTACCAGCAGTTTTTCTGCCCAGGTTACTCTCCGGTAGGGTCATCAGGTAAGATACAGGACACCCAGTTAAATTCAAATTTCAGATAAATAACAAATATGTTTTTAGCATAAGTGTGTCCCAAATATTATGCGGGACATACTTATACTAAAAAATTATATGTTATTTATCTGAAATTCAAATTTAACCAGGCATCCTGTTTTTATTTTTGGCTAAATCTAGTAATCATACCCTCTGGTCTTTTTCTGGAAGGCCCAGGGAGCAAAGCCCTTACCTGGAGCAGCGGTTCTCAAAGAGCTTTCTCAAGGGCCAGCCCGGTGGCACAGCAGTTAAGTTCGCATGCTCGGCTTTGGCGGCTCGGGGTTCACCGGTCCGGATCCTGGGTGCAGACATGGCACTGCTTGGCAAAGCCATGCTGTGATAGGTGTCCCACATAGAAAGTAGAGGAAGACGGGCACGGATGTTAGCTCAGGGCCAGTCTTCCTCAGCAAAAAAAAAAGAGGAGGCTTGGCAGGGGGTGTTAGCTCAGGGCTAATCTTCCTCAAAAAAAAAAAATAAATAAATAAATAAAAGAGCTTTCCCAGCACCAGAGCATCAGTAACTCCTAGTTCAGAACAGAGTCTCAGGCTCCAGCTGCATGTTCAGAACCAGACCCTCAGAGACTGCCTACAGCTGGCGTTTGGACATCCCTCGGGGTGATTCTGGTGGGAGCTGAGTTTGAGGGCCACTGACCTAGAGAATGATGCTGATGGTGGGAGGTGCCAGCCTCACCCTCTCCAAACGCGTCCTGCTCTGCTGCTGCCTCAGGGCTTTGGATCCAGCTGCCAAAGGTGTGGTCACATCAATGATATCTGGGACGTTCCAAGGTGCTCCTTCCTTGGGTTTCTGAGGGTTCACATAAGACTCAGAGCTTTATACGTGCAGGATGTTCTCTCCTGGGCCTCAGCGCTCTGTCCTACCCGCCCCGATCTGTTCCCAAGCCTGCAGAAGGCTCAGAACCAGAGAATTTATTCTTCAGGCGGGATCTGCCAATCGCGGCAGGGCGGGGCGGGGCCTGGTGGCTGGAGGGACACGTGTGCCGGGAGGGAAGCAGGAAGTGACTTCGGAGTGGAGCCGGCCGAGCCTAGCGAGCGGCTGCGGGGGCTGATGGAAGTGGAGTGGGGGCTTGACAGGGCACCCTAGTGAGTCGGCTTTTCTCTCCTTCGGCGCCTTCGGTTGGGCTGGAGGCCCGGGGTCTGGGGCCGTCAGAACAAGCGCGTGGGACTTGGAAGGGCAGCGTGGAGTGTGGAAGGGGGTGCCCCTAAGGAGAGGAGGGGGTTGGAGGAGAAGCAGGGTGCCTTTGGCAGGTGGCAGAGAAGGAGGGGTGCCCGGAGCCCCGCTCTGCCCGCCTCCAGGGCAAGCTGGAGGGCGTTGACCTGCCTGCCTTTGACAGTGGTTCGCCGAGATCCCCTTCATTCAGCCCTTCACAGTGGGCGTGTGGGGGACCCCGGAGCCCTGAGAGCGGAGGTGGCCAACTCTAGCCACTCGGGGTCCCCTCCAGCTGGCTCTAGGGGACAGCAGGACGTCTTGAACTTGCCTGGGATTCTGGTTAAGGTGTAGCAGGCCTGAGATTGTGCATTTGTAACCCATGCCCAGGTTTGGCTGGTCAGCGGACCACACTTTGAGTAGCGAGGTATTAAAGAACTTTTCCACAGTCCTATCAGCCCAAACTCGCATCAGTTGGCTGGATTCCCCACGTGAAGTCAGGGCATGTGTGTGCAGTTTCATTAAGTGCTGTTTCCACCTCTGCAACTTCAGCAACATCTTGAAGCTGGCTCTTGGAGGCAGGGCAACAGGTTTAAAAGGGAGAGAAAAGAAAGCAAGCCTCTGTCAGCCAGGAGTGCCTCCTGTGCTGCTGTGGTGGAATGTGCACACATGCCGGGTGGTGTTGGCATCTTTAAAGTTGGAGGAGGCGGAGAGTAATCCTCTCTCCTGCAAACCAATCAAGGTTTTTCTATTAAAATCCAGCTCACCAGGAAGTCTGAGCCCCATTGTGGAAGCTGCTTTTGGGGTGCCGTGGCTGACGCCCCCCGTTCTCGAGGGGCTACTGGTCTCCCTATTGGAGAAAACTTTGTTCTCTCAGGACTTTGCAACTGCCTTGCCATTCCCTCATCGGGAAGGAGAACTCACTTTCTAAAGCTCTTGATCTTGGAGAAGTTGTTCCAGTTTTAGACCAGTGCTTCCCATTTCAATGTGCGTGAGCATGCCCCATGGTGCTCCATCAAATTCAGATTCTGGTCCAGCAAGTCTGGGGCGGGGCCTGAGACTCTGCATTGCTGACCAGCTCCCAGGCAGCCTGGTGCTGCTGGTTCTCTGACCACCCTTCGAGTAGGGAGGATTTAAAGCAGCAAGTGGAAGAAACTTCTCCAAGGAGTGCTGAGCTTCCTGGCCAGTGATAAATGCTGTGACGTTGGGACGGAAGGGTGGCCTTGGTCTTCCCTCTGTGTCCCTTTTTCTTATGTCTAAGGGCACTCAGATGTAAATGGAGACAGGCTCAGGAGAGTGTTTTCCCCTCCCACTGGCCCCTGGGAACACCCACGAGCTCCCTTGTTTGCTGGCCCAGAAAACCCACGTTGACTTTGGCCTGTTGGCAAATGCAAATGCTTCCTCTTTTTTGTAGCTGTTAAAAGGCACATTCAATACTGGGGGAAAAAAAAATTGTTTTCTTGTTATGATCTGTCTTGGATGATGAATCCTAAGAAGATGATAGCTCTGTGACTTTCTTTGAAATGTTGTTTGAAATTTTGTCCACAAGCAGCTAGAAATAGAAGATTGGTGTAATGATCCAGATGTCTCGGTTTGCAAACAAACACGAACCACTCTTTTTAGGGTGACTTAACAAGATGGCATATGGAAAAGGGTGGGTTTTTAAAAAAATGGTTTTTTGTCTTTATTTGGTGCAGTCAGTATTCTGAGTTCCATTTAGATAATGGTGGCACAGTCTGAATCCAGACAGGCTATTTCTCTCAGAGGTTTCCTGGCACTGGGGCCAAGCCTGGGCTCACCTGGGCTCATCTGGGTTCGCCTGGACTCACCTGGGTTCATCTAGGTTTGCCTGGACTCGCCTGGGCTCCTCTGGGTTCGCTTGGACTCACCTGGGCTCATCCGGGTTCACTTGGACTCACAGCCCTCCTAGGTTTGAATCCTGGCTATGCTACTGAACTCCTTGGCATAAGGGCCCCATCCACCCTCTGCCCGAGTTTCCTCCCAGGGTCAGTAGAGAGAGGCAGTGCCTTAGCTCTCGATCTGCGAGCCCAGGGTTGCTGGCTCCTGATAGAGTGCTGGGACCTGGCAGAGCTGAGCCCAGTAGGGTCGTGTCCAGCCCTGCGGGTACCGGAAGACCAGTGGGGAGCTGAATGAGCCCTTTGAGATGAGGCCCTGAGCCCTGGTGTTTGTGTACCGGAACACAGGGCTTTTCATGGATGGGTTTCTCTGCCTTGTAACTTTCCACAGCGAGAGTCTGCTTCCCTGCTATTTCAGAGCTAGACTTTAAAACATGGTGAAGTCTAGAGGAGGTTCCCTGAGCAAAACCAAGAGGGAATGGTACTTTCCTTTTCTTCCCTTGGTGGGGAGTGGTGTAACTTGAGCTTCGACAGCAGTGTGCTCAGTTGACTAGGGGAAATGCCACTTATGGCTCTGTTTCCTTGTCCTTGCTGAGTGTCTTTTCAAGGTAAGCTGGCTCTTTTCAACTCAACAAATATTTTTTGGGCGCCAGAAAGCCCTATTTTATAGGGGTGCCAAATGTGAAAAAGCATCATTCCTGTTCTTAAGCAGATAACGATATAAAAGATGGAGGCAAGCCCACACAGAGAAAGCGCCAAAGATGTGCACTGGGACAGGACTGGAGATGGATCAGGAAAGCAACAGAATGGAAGTTGGCATTAGGTGGGCAACAGAGGATGCTCTGGGTCTGATGACTGCAGACTGGGAAGCAAGGCATGCTGGGAGGGAACCATATGAAGAGAGATTTGGAGCAGGACCATCTGGGGCTTGTTGAAGTTTCCGTAAGTAATGTGATTAAGCTGGAGTAGGCCCATGCAGGGTATAATGGTAATGGAGACACAAGCTTGAGTAGTCAGCAGGCTAGTTGAAGGTCAGTGATGGAGTGTACCCTGGGCAGGCCCCAGCAGCCTCCACGGGGAGCTGTTGGAAGTTTGATCAGGTGGAAGAGCTTCAAGACGGAATCTGAGCTCGACACCTGTATTCAGAGGAGAAGGCACCCATAGCAGGCAAGGGCAGGTGGGCAGGCAGCCTGGATGAGAGAGCTGCACTCAGGCCTCCCGCACGCCCTGCCTCCGGGCTAAATAACCCGTGTTCTTGGACCTTCTCCTCTTTGGAACTATTTCCCCACGTTGTAACTTCTTTCTTGGAGTCTTCTCCTCTGGCATCTCCCTAGGTGCCCCCACGTCTCTCCTTTCAGAGTTAGATGACTTCCCATGCCTAGGGGGACCTGGATGAGGAAGCCTGACCGGTGTGTTGGGCCACTGAGGTCACTGAGGGATGGCATGGCAGAAAGGTGCATATCACCAACCCAGACACAGGCCAGCCAGGTGGAGGGTGTCAGAACACCTTAGAACAAGTATGTGTCACCAAAAGGGACCGCCAGCGGCTGACCTTCTTGCTCCTCTGCACACAGCTGTATCCAGCATGCTCCAAGGCCACAGCTCTGTGTTCCAGGCCTTGCTGGGAACCTTCTTCACCTGGGGGATGACGGCAGCCGGGGCGGCTCTCGTGTTCATATTCTCTAGTGGGCAGGTGAGTTGCCTTGCTTCGGTTCTAGAAGTTTGTGGGGACTCTTAGCAAGCTCTGAAACCACTCCACTCCACATAGCAGGTGCAGACTCTTTAATGCCACTGGCCACACCTCCGGGCTGTGGGCGATGTCTGGTCTCTGTCCTCTTATTTTCTCCCCTCTCCCTTCCAGGCCCAGAGAGCAGGTGTGTGCAGCTGCAGACACGGTCACGTGGTGCTGGCTTCTCCCCTCCTGACTCGGAGGGAGTGGGAAGTGAGAAGCCCAGTTACTGAGCCTCCTTTAGCCCTCTGCCTGGTTTCTATCTCCCATCTTGTTTCTTTCAGGCCTGGTGCGGCGGTAATGTCCGCACCTGAAGAAGAGCAATAGGCTTTGGACGAACTGTCCTGGCCTCTGGGCTTGCGTTAGCTGGGATGATTAAGAGACCTTGGGGGAAGGGAAGGGTGTCTGTCCCAGTCTCCGGGGCTCTTCATTCCTCCCCCACCCCTGGTAGGATGAATACGCACAGACCTGCCTCTCCATGTCCCTATAGACCCCCACACCTGTGCACCCCACCCCACACATACTCCACATGTCCCCTCAGTACCCTCACTCAACCCATCCCCCATGCACCCCATATCCTCCCACCCCTACATCTCTCCCTCCCCCATATCCTATACTCCTACACACTGCGTGCATACTTCCATACCCTCCTTACTCCCACCCCCACACATACCCCCCCACCGTACATCACACACACCCTCACATACCCCACACATATCTCACCCCCCCACATTCCACACCCACACTCACCCCTCCAGCACCTACACTCACTACTCACATCCCCCATAGCCTCTGCCCCCCCAGCCCTGACCCCCTCCTTCACTGACATTCCACATACCCCACCCCTCTCCTCCACAATCCCCGCCCACCTCGTATGCCTACAATTCCTTTCTTTTCTCCAGCCTTGACCCCCTCAGTCCATAGGCCTGGAGGAATCCATCACTCTCTTGATGAATGCAAAGTCCCTACCTTGTTCAGCCCGAAGCCTTAGAAAGGGTGGGCGTGGTCAGTGAGTAAGTGATTTAAGATCTATTTAAACGTGCTGGGAGGCGGATCTGGAAAGTAAAACATGTCGAGGAAGTTGGCACACCAGGCACTCTTGTTCGAGACCGGTAAAGCAGGTGTTGATGTTGGCGATGAGATCCGGCCGCCCCACTGCTCTCCTGCCTCATCTCCTCCCTGGGAGGGTCGGAGCCTGTCAGAGGCTTGGGACTCAAGACTTACAACCCCGAATCCCAGGTTACTGTTGACAGGGAGTGAAAAGTTTTGAAAGCCAGTCCCTGAATGCGACACACCCGGGAGCTGGAGGAGAGGGCACTAGGTTCTCTCACTCTCCTCCTTCAAGACTGCCATGCCACGTTTTCAGGGGTCCCGTCCTTGCGCCCTTCTGGGGCAGAGCAGCCCATGTTTCCTCTTCACCAGTTTCTTTTGAGTGAGAAGGAACCATCTGAATCTCCATAGCTGGGGTCTAGCTGGCCAGGCTGGCTGTGGAGGTCTGAGTTAAATGGAGCACAGTGGTGAGTGGAACTTGTAGCCCTGTGCGGCCCTGGCCCGAGCTCTGGATGCTCTTCAGGGGAGAGGCCATTACAGAGGGGCCCTCTTCTGCTTTGGAGCTGCAGAGCCCCGCCATTTGCCTCGTGTTTGGGTAACCACCCAGGCTAGCAGGAGGAATTGCTAAGACCTTTTTCTGTGTGGAAGCGTCGAGGGGATTCCCAAGACCACCCACAACGTTCAGTGATTCAGTAGAATGACTCATGGGACCCAGCATATAGTTGTACTCATGGCTAAGGTTTATTACAGAGAAAGGACCTAATATAGGATCAGCTAGGGAAGGGCACAGGTGGAGTCTGGAGAAGTCTGTGCGCGGACTTCTGATGCCTCCTCCCTCCTGGGAGGAGGCACATTGAGAATGCTCCTCTGCCCAGCATCAAATGCGGTAACGTGTGTGGTGTGTCTGCCCGTTAGAGACTCAGCCCCTGAGGTTTTTATTGGAGGCCGGCCACATAGGCATTCTATGCTGGGCTGGTACCCAAATTCCAGACTCCCAGAAGGCAAGCAGGTGTCTGCCCAAGTCACCGTGTTTGTGAAATAGTCTAGGCCTAGTCACCCACCCTTACCAGATGGGCAATGGGGGCAGCAGTTCAATGCCAGGTTCCCAGAAGCCGGCCAAGGGTCAACCTTGCCATCAGGACCTTCTAAAGACAGCAGGCTCGGGTGGGCTGTGTTAACCCTTTCTACACAGGAGGTGGGTGTGCCAAGTGGGAAGGGGCACGGCTTGGGGAGACAAAGGCCACCATAGACGTGAGCTCACAGGTGTGCGCTCTATCCCCCGAGCAAACCTTGGTTTTCACCTGCCTGAAATGGGGGCTGTGGTGAGGATCATTTGGGATAGCAAGACACTCAGCCATCTGCCCTCCGCTATTATCAACATTGGCTCACTTTCACTCAAAATTTGTTTACCTGATTTAAAAATTCATATTTTAATTGTAGGAAACATAAAATATGGAAAAGCTTAAAGACATAATAAAAAAGTTCCTGATCCCACTTCTCGGAAAACAAAACTGAACATGTTTGCTCAAATTTGTTCACTTGTATTTGAGTATACATAAGTATATACGTAAGTATATACATATCTATTTTCTTTACATAATGGGGATTAAATTGTGTTTATAAAACACTACAGTGTTTTATAACCAGCTTTTCTTACTTGATGTCATAAGCATCCTCCTCTATCCCTAAATGGTTTTTTGATTACTTTGGTTACTTAAATAGCTCTATGATATCCTGTCACAAGGATGTACTGCAGTTTATTTAGCCATTCCCCAACTGTTGGACAATTAGGTTATGTTCTTTTTTGTGTTGCTTTTTTAGAAATAATCATGTGATGAACATAAATCTTTGAGCCCATATCTGATTAGTTCTTTGAGGTAAATGTCTAAAACTAGAATAACAGGTTTATTGACCTTAAACAGAGTATGATTTTTCTCCTCTCAGGATCCAGACGAATGCTGATAGAATGATTTTACCTGACTGCTTTATTCTATCTGTCTGATTTGATTAAATAACTTGGTTAGCCCAACTTAGCTTACGTCAAGGTATGCCTAGAGAAGAATGTCATTTCTACAGCTCCCTGGGGTCAAAACCTTCCATCCACCTGACAGCCACTCAGAGGTGCGAGGGGCCACCTGTGGCTGGAGGTGACTGACCTGGTGGCTCTAGCCACTGGCCTCACTGGGAGTCTTGGATCGGGGTGATCAGTGCCTCACCATGCCTGGAACATGTTCACGTGGCCATACCTCATGTCCCTAACTTAGGCTACTTCTTTAAAAAATTTTTAATGAAACGTAAGATGCACATAGAACAATGCACATTCCGTAAGTGTACATCTTGGTGATTTTTCACAAGTGCCTATGAAACTAGTATTCAGATCAAGAACTAGAGGAGGACCAGCCCCTCAGCGGCCCTTTCAGGCTCCCTTCCATCACCCCAACCTCCGCTCCAGGGGCTCTCCCTCGCCTGGAGTCTGACAGCAGAGATTGGCTTTCCCAGTTTTTGTATAGTATCTAGATGGAGTAATCGTATAGTGTGTGCTCTTCTGTGTCTGGCTGATTTCACCCTGTTCGTTTTGCAGTTTACTGAATGCCCCCAGCTGGTGGTGAGCTTCATGTATATCTAACTCTCTCGTGTATGTGTTCTCATTGCCATGTGCTATTCTTTGTGTGACTACATCCTGATTGATGCATTCATGTCCATTCTACTGTTGGTGGGCTTTTGGGTTGTTTCTAGTCTTTGGCTCTCACGAACACTGCTTTTCAGAGCGTTTCTCTGCCTGTGTTTGGTGAATCCAGGCATGCATTTCCATTAGGTAGTTACTCAGGAGGGGCCCTGCTGGGTCATGGGGTATGCATGTGTTTACGTCTGGTGGATGCTGCCACTTAGTTTTCCAAAGTGGCTGTGCCAGTTTACACCCCCACCTGCAGTGTGGGAGGCTTTTGGTTGGCCTGCATGCTCCTCTCCAACACTTGTCAAGTTCTATCTTTTAGGCCAGCTACTTAGTAAAGGTTTATAGTCAACATTCATAGGGAGAGCTGAGTAAGAGGCAACACACCGGCCAGTAGAAGCCAAGCATCAGACAGAAAGAATAGTCTGATTGGCTGTGGGAAGGATGGGAGGTTTTAAAAAACTTTTTTCTTCTAGTTCTTGGCCCATTTTGTAAAGGCTCTGGTCCAGCTTTCCAGACAGGTTCACAAACTCCAGCGTGGGCCAGTCTTTATTCATGTGGTTCTCTTAGGTGTTATGGTTTCCTCTTGTCCCAGGAAACATCCTTTAGAAACTGAAACATCTTGTTTTCATTTTCAGAGGCGGATCTTAGATGGAAGTCTTGGCTTTGCTGCGGGGGTAAGTAGCACGCGGTAGGAGGATAAACGGAGATGTGTTTCTTCTAACGTTTCTCTGCCAGGCGGTATTTCCAGTCTCTCCCCATGTGGCCTAGATACGTCTCTGTAACCTGCAGGTGCTACCGGCCCCTCTGATCACCGACCCTGTTTGTTTCCAGCGTGTGGAATGCCCAGTGAAAGAGGCTCGTTGGGCAGCTGTTTGAGAATTGGTGAAATAAGATAATATTTAGGAAGGCCCAGCACAGGGCTTTGTCGGCACAAATTAAATATTCTCTTTCTCTCTTCCTCTCCCCCCTTAAGAGACCTTTTATTGTAGACGTTTTCAAACATGTAAACAAGTGGAGAGAATCCTATGATGCACCCCGGGTACCCGCACCCCGCTTCAACCATTATGTCAATGATCCTAATCTCGTTTTATCTGTCTTCCCCCAGCCTTCTTGGAAGGGTGGACTATTTTGTAAAAGCAAATCCCAGACATCATGTAATTTCACCTGTAAATTCAATATATATCTCTGAATGACTTTATTTTTTTTTTTAAACAAAATCACCGTGGCATTATCACACCTACCAAAATTAATAATAAGTCCTTATTATAATCCAACACCCAGTCCACAGTCACATTTCCTCTCTTTTTTTCAGAAGGGTCTTCTAAAATTGTTTTGTTAGAATCAGGATCCAAACAAGATTTTCATATTGAATTTGTTTGTTATACCTTTAAATTCTCTTTTATTCTTTAACAGTTCCACTTTTTCCCCCCACACTAGTAATTTGTTAGAGGAACTGGATCATTTGTCTGTGGAATGACCCACTAACCACTGGGCACAAATCCTTTAGCAGTTCAGATAGTGTCCCATCCTTTGAATGTGGACCTAATCAAATTGTTAGCAGAGAGATCCTTAAAAGTAAGTTTCCATGATGGACCGCTCTGAGATTGGAGCCTGTAACTTGGAAAGAGTTCACAGAACACAGGGCCGGCCCAGTGGCACAGCGGTTAAGTTTGCATGTTCCGCTTCTTGGTGGCCCGGGGTTCGACCACTTGGCAAAAGCCATGCTGTGGTAGGCATCCCACGTATAAAGTAGAGGAAGATGGGCATGGATGTTAGCTCAGGGCCAGTCTTCCTCAGCAAAAAGAGGAGGATTGGCAGTAGTTAGCTCAGGGCTAAGCTTCCTCAAAAAAAAAACAATGACAATCTTATAACAAAATATCTATTTTTTCCATCTTCTTTACGTGAACACATTTTCTCTTTGCTTATGTTAAAAAAAGAAAAAGCCAAGAACAGAAATAAAATTGATGCATAACCCTGTCTTATTCTAGCAATGACTACTTAGTATTTATCCATGGATATATGAATGAATTGAAAAAACAAGAAAAAAGCCTTGGGGCTGGTCCCGTAGCCGAGTGGTTAAGTATGCTCTCAGTTTGGTGGCCCGCGGTATCACTGGTTTGGATCCCAGGCGCCGACGTGAGACCGCCATCAAGCCATGCTGAGGTGGCGTCCCACATGGCACAACCAGAGGCACTCACAGCTAAAATATACAACTATGTACTGGGGCACTTTGGGGAGAAGAAGAAGAAAAGAAAAAAAGACTGGCCACAGATGTTAACTCAGGTGCCAATCTTTAAAAAAAAAAAAAAAAAAGAGGAAGAAAGCCTCATTTATAAAAATACACATTTCCAGGAATCTTTTACTTTTTGACGTTCAATTATCATAAAACAGTGTATTCTATTTTTGTTGTTATGAATCCGTTCTCTGCTGCTAACAGTTGTAATGGTAACTCCACCCGGGAAATTGTCATTTAAGCAGTTAGAGCCCTTGACCCACAGGAGATTTTAAAAATTAAATTGAAGTGTATGTAGATACTCTTATTGCGGGGAGGGATGATAAAGAAATCAATAATAGACTTGCTCGGATAAAGCGTGAGTTGCTCTAGGATCAAAGTCTGTGGGGAAGTAGGGCTGAAATACAAGTCCGGGGGAAAAAGGAATGGTGCGAATTTCTTGGCTTTTGACGAAGAGCTTGCTTGTGCGTTTTTGTGCGTCTAGAATATAACCCGGGAACAGAGAATGGTTCACGTAACAGGCAGCTTAGTTTATATGTATTTTTCAGCGGAGAATGATGGGAGTCAAATCCCTATGCTGCTTAGATCCCCGTGGGTACGTTTAAATGGCTGATGGAACAGTTTTATTTAAACCTGTCGATATTTGTATGCCAGAAATGGTATCTTTTGCAACTTGTTAAACTTAAGATGAAAACATTTTAAATGTCAATTTCAAAATGACTGTCAGGGTCGGGGGAGGCACCTAGTTTTTCAGAATTCTTAGCAGGGCGCACAGACAGAAAGTTTGAAGAACTCTGTTCCGTTCTGTCTTACTGCTTCGGACCCGGGACTTGGGTATTCTCTTCTCGTTTACTCTTTGAGGGCAAAGGCCGCTGTGAGATTTACATAGCAAAAGACAAAAAGCAAAATAAAACAAGAAAGGAAACCAACAGATGAAACAGATCGACTATAATGGTCTTCAAGACATGTAAGAGTAAATTTGGGAGCATTAATAACATGACAGTGGAAGGTGTAATTTCCTTAAAAAATATCATTAGACCAGTGTATTATTGTGTTCACTTAATTCTGGGGATCTAAAGTTGTTTTTTAAAGATTGGCACCTGAGCTAACAACTGTTGCCAGTTTTTTTTTTTTCTGCCCATATCCCCCTAGCACATAGTTGTATATTTTTAGTTGTGGGTCCTTCTAGTTGTGGCATGTGGGATGCTACCTCAGCATGGCCTGACGAGTGATGCCATATCAGCACCCAGGATCCGAACCAGCGAAACCCTGGGCTGCCAAAGCAGAGTGCACAAACTGAACCACTCGGCCACGGGGCCGACCCCTAAAATAATTTTACTTCTGATTTTAAAAATAGTGGGTACTAAAAAAGAGATTCTAAAAGTTATTTATCAGAACATAAGTCATTTACTTTTTTGAAGGTGACCTTGAATCTGAGCTAGTTGCACAAAGGAAGCCCTGCCGATCACCAGATGAACAGAGGAGAGGGAAAGGATGATGTGGGGACAGGTGGGGAGATTTCAGTCGTGTTGGTGCCTAGAAGTGGATGCTCATAAACGCCTCCCCAAACTAGGGACAAGCAAGAGAGCCCTGGTGGCCTGAGCTGTAATAATTGCTGGTACTTATCCTGGAATGGTTTATATTTAATATGGACAACCTGCTGGCTAGGGCAGTCATTCTCAACCAGGGGCCATTTTGCCCCCCAGGGGATGTTTGGCATGTTTGGTTGTCACAACTGGTATCTAGTGACTAGAGGCCAGGGATACTGCTCAACATCCTATGATGCACAGGACAGGCCCACTCACAACAAAGAGTTATCTGGCCCAAAGTGTCAGTGGTGCCAGGGCTGAGAAATCCTGGTCTAGAGCATTTTGATGTATCATCTCTAGTGACAGAGTGGAATGTGTAAAAATTCAGATGTATCTAAAGTTAGAAAAAAAATAAAAAGAAAAAAAAGTCCCCTTGCTTCCCAGAGGTCCCCACCATTAACTCTGAGTGTGTGTGTCCTTGGAGAACTGTATTATGCACATACAAAGTGTTGGGACAGTTAAATGTGCCAGAATGCCTGGTATTATAAAGGCTTTGCTTCCTCAACACAGCTCTGAGATGCTTTGAATAAATGTCTTGAAAAAGGGAAAATTGTCCGTCAGTCAGTTGGCTGGGGTCCCGTGGTGCCTTGCCCAGATGTAACGTGGTTTTACGATCAGCTGTGCATCCATATATGTGTGTGTTGTATGCGCGTTGAAGTACGTGTCCGATAGAATGCAGCAGTGATGTATTTATGCGATATGTCATTGTGCACTGAAACAGGTGTTTCTGTAAGAGATTCCTGGGACACAGGACAAATGTATTGTAAACGCGTTGAGCAATATGTTTTGCAGGTGTTTTTCCTCATTAGCGGAGCCTTGGAAGTGTTAATCAGTTCTCCTTAAACGACTCCTCCTGGAATCTATTTGCCTATTTTTCTCCTGACTCTAAATCACTCTCGAGTCTCCAGTAATCGTTGTCTTTCTCCTCTCACCACCCTTGTCTGGCTTTAATTTTTGCCTGAGGCATGAACTTAATGGAGAATAAATATTACTATTAAAAAAAAAAGCATAGTCATTATTCACTGTTAGAATCCTAGAGTAATACAACTTTAAAGCTGGGAAAGATTTTAGATGGTTATAATAGCTAATATTTATTGAGTCCTTAGAGTATCCAAGGTGCTCTTTCAAGCATTTTTGTGTAGGTCATCTCATTTAATTTTCATAACAACTCTATGAGCTATGGACCAGGGACTGTGGTTCACGCCCACTTTACAGGTGAGGAAACTGAGGCACAGCGAGTATCAGTAAGTTGTTCAGGATGACACAGCGGACAGAACTGGGATCTGAACCCACAGTCTGACTGTAGCACTCCCACTCGGAAACCACAATGCCTTCCAGCTGATGTGTGGTCCAGCTGCCTCTATTTACAGACAGGAAACAAATCCAGAGAGAGAGTAAACGACTTATCCAGGATGGCAAATTGCTAGATGAGGACAGAGCTAGGGCCAAACCCAGATGCGAAGCCAGGGGCTGCCAGCATTTGGCTGCGTGACCTTGGGCAAGCTCCTTAGTCTGCCTGGACCTCAGTTGACTCTGTTGAGAGCTGAGGACATTGGACTGGATGATTCTTTAAGAGCTTCTTGGAGCTCCACATTTAAAGAGGTGAGTTCCCGCACATCCTTTTGCTCTAAGGCGATTGTGGAGTGTTGCAGTTTGCTTTCGGTTCACCTGTCTGCCTCCTCACCTCTTCAATGGCAACTTTAAACATGTAATTGCGTATCTTTTCATCCAAGTGAGAAAGCAGTCATTGTCCCAAAAGATAAACGTTGAAATGAATTTGAAGAGGCTGAAGCCTTGAGGGTCACCATTTTAATTTTCTGTGCTCTGGTTCTGATGTCTCTTTGGTGAGGCTTGAACTAACTAGGAATCTCTAAATCAATGTACATTCTCTCTCACAGAAGGAGCACTTGTGTGGAATAAAAATGACCGTGAAACTGAGGAAGAGAAAGACAGCCTACCAATTGAGAAGCTTACTTGTAGGCATGAAAAGGCAATTTAATATCTATTATTTAATCCCACAGGGAGCTGGTTTCTTATGCAAGACATAATTTTCTTGAGGAGATTTTGGCTGAGTCTGCTTTTGTGCAGTAAGTGGGGAATAATGTTTTCTCCAAATAACTGGCTCGCTGTTGGAAGTTAATGATGCTCTCCAATGATGGCCGCTGTCTGGAGGGATGCCGTGGAGAAATGCATAGGAAGAAATGGACTTAAATTGTATCTGGGGGATATTTCAGCCAGATCCATTGGAAAGGTTTATTCTAGAGTGAATAGCAGGGAGAGAAAAGCGAGGGTGGGGGACAGCCCTTGAATTGGGTCTTCAGAAATCCTGGCTTTTCTACTTCTGGCTTTACAGATCCTGGATTGGGAGGTAATAATTGCTTCCCAGTAACCTTTTCTCCTTCTTAATGCCTGAAAGGAGAGAAGCTCAATATGTCCTAATGGAAATTTTTCAATGTGAGGTTTGGCCCACACTGTAATGGCCTGGGCCACAGTCAAAGTACCGCCAGACGGTGTGAAAGGGGCATGTTAACTGGCTCTGATGAGGTTCCTGCAAAGATCATTGCCCTCCGTTTCTCTGAGCCAGGACTTTCCTCTTTATGAGGGTAAGAGAAACACAGGGACCCCAGATGGCCTCCCAGGAATGTTGGACGTACTTGGACCTAGAGCAGATCCTACCCCAGCATCACTTTGACTGGACAGATCACCGTAGAAGTTTCAGGGCAATTGTCCAAAGTGGAGCTCATCTCTTAAATTTGCTTTTCCAAGATTCTGGGAGCTGGGGAGCCCCAGGGCCTCCTAGATTCTACTCTCTGCAGGTTTCCTTGTTCTGCACTGGGGTGCAATGACCAGGGAGGTGATGCTTGTCTATTTTAGGGCTAAGGCTGCCCTTTAGCTGGGTGCTCAGTAGAGAAGTGAGGAGGTATACCAGGACTGGCTTGGTGGGACTTTGAGCCACCTGCCTCAGGGGTCTCTCTTGGCAAGCTATATGTGGCACGGTGCATGAAAAAGATGTGGGGAAGGGCCCTTCTCTAAGCATGACTATTCACAGCCTTGCTCCAGGGGTCTTGGCACAGTCATTAACGGGCACTTGCCACCTCTGCCACCTTTGCTTCCTGCGTATCGATTCTGCAAGACACCGAGACTCCAAACTCTCATCATCGAGGGATTGGGACCCTTAAGGTTTGTGTGATGAGGCATTTTATTTTTAAAGGTCTCAAATGGCCCGTTTCCAGGGGGAAACCGTCTGTGTCTCAGCTTGGGTGAATGTTCTCAAACCGTGCCTGGCCCAGGCAGGAGATGCTGAGCATATCATGAGAGACGAGGCTGATTTTTGACCTGGTGCTCCTGGTGCCCAAACGGTAGTGGTCCTTGTGAGCTCGAGGACGATGTGATGACAGCTCTGTCCTCTGGTCCTCCCCTCATCCTGTGCACCCTGGGCCAGCAAGATGAGGACCCTCCTTCCTAGCGCATCCTGCCTCCTGACTCTACGTTGGGAGGAAAGCAAAGTCTCGCTGCAGGAAGAGCGGGTGGCGAGGTGAGGGAGGAAGAAGGGAGAAAGAGGAGAAAAGCACTCAGGAAGGAAACAGATTATTATTTTTGTTCTTGTATTTTTTTCTTTTCAATTTCATGCTTCAGATTTCCAGTGTCATTATAGACAGTGTGGGGGAGGACATGATATATTACCTTTTCTCCACGGCCGATGGAAAGGAACGGCGTTTGTCTTGGTGGAAGAGCTCATGCGTATTCTTTGCCCCGCTGAGCATCTGGGGCAGGTGGTGTGGCCCTGAGGTCTGCCCAGGGCCCCCTGGACGGTCACTTCACTTGCCCGTCTCTCCCCATCCTTGCTCCTCTCCTTCCCCGAATGCATCCTCAGGCTACTTCCACTCTCGTGGCCTGGACATCCTGCTTCCCCCTTGTTCCCTCTGCCTTTCCTTCCAGGCCTGGGTCTACTCTATAGATAGGGCCGGGGCATTCTCCTTGGGGGTATCTGTTCCTCTTTGTTTGGGGGCACCTTTCCCTGTTCTCGTGAAGGAAAAGGTGAGAGTGTACGTGAGTGATGAGCAGGAGATTTAAAAAAAAGGCCTAGAGATTCAGTTTAAATAGTCAGATGTGAATTCTCCAAAGTCACAATAACTCTTACACATCTCTCTGTAGGAACAGGTAGATGTTTCATGGATATTTTAGATCTTAAAATAGGTCTTTTAAGATGATTGGCTCATTTTTCATTCATTCATTCATTCAGCAGTTAATCAGCCCCTGCTGCATTGCCGGCACTGTGCCAAGTGCTGGGGATTTGAAGAAGTGAAAGGAGACGGTCTCTGCCTTTAAGGAAGTTATGATCTAGTGGAGAGGCGGGCACACTACACTGGTGGTCCAAATCCAGCCCACTACTTGTTTTTGTAAGTAAAGACTTATTGGAACCCAGCCATGCCCGTTTGTTGGCATATCGTCGGTGGCTGCTTTTGCATTACGCTGGCAGAGCTCAGGCGCTCCAGTAGGGCTCTTCTCTGCAAAGCCGAAAATATTTGCTGCCTGGCCCCTTACAGAACTTTGCTGACCCCTGATGTGGCTTATGGCAGGGTTTTCTGAGGCCTGGTGGCAGTGCAAGCAGCCTGAGCAGGACTGTGCTGGAGATCAGGATCATGGCTCTGTGCCGTGCAGGGCCGGGGCTGGAGGTCTCCAAATGCTCCCTGGAGTGTCTGGTGTTTTCCACTAGGTGATTTCCTGGGGACCTGGCTTTGTGGTGGGCCCCTCCCAAAGGGGCCCTGGCCTTTGCTTATGAAATTGATGCTACTGCTCCCCCTTCGCCCAGATGGGCCGTTGAAGAATCATCAGAGGTTGGCTTTGCAGTGAAGTATGATAAACTGTGTGGCCCCTTTTGCTCCATTCCCCTTGTCACATAAGGCATACTGTGTCAAGACAGATGGCCAAGGGCAAAAGTGTGCACTTTGAGATTGTGAAATAAAACTAGGTTCCCCAGTTCAAACCAAACTGAAGTTCGCAGCTGTCGTTAGCATCCGTGGTCTAGCAGAGTGAGCTAATTGGTCTAATGACCTTGGTAGTTCAGTTCCAAGGGGCTCTCTGGCTTTGGGGACGCCCCTTCATTTTGATTCAGCGGTTTGCCGCCCTGGCTGCGTGTCAGAATCATCTGGAGAGATCTAAAAAGCCCAGTGCCCCGGACACACCCTGGACTAACTACATCAGAATCTTGGGGGGTGGGATAAGGCTTCTGTAGTTTCTAGAGCTCCCAGGTGATTGAAACGTGCAGCCAAAGCTGAGAATCCCTGTTCTGATGGAGGCTACGGTTTAATGAAGGATGGGCTGGCATTCGGGAAAAGCAGCCTCCCTCCAAAGACTCTCTGCAGCTGTGGGGCCAAGAATCCGACGGAACCAATATGTCGGGTTGGGGTCATGGCTGGAGGAGCACTGGACGTGGAGGCTGGGGCCTTAGAACTTGGTGGGGGGAGCCCAGGGAGGGTTCTGCTGCCTGTCTGTTGTAGGCTCCATGGCAGTCCCCCATGTACTTGGCAGTTGCCTTGGCTCCCAAGTCTGACTGATTTTAAGACCAGCCTGGGGTGGGAGCAGGGCAGTTGTACTCTCAGATGTGTTTTCCACTGGGTCAGGGGACGTTGGTCAGCTGCTAGCTGGGAACTCAGGCTCTTCCTCTGGGCTCCCTGGCCCTGGCAAAAGAAAGATGGGAGGCAGGCTCTTTACTGCTCGGAGAACTTGAGCTTGAATTGAAATTCAACCTGATGCACAGTCCTCATTGGATCACATACTGTGTCTGAAAAACCTCAAGACTGGCCAGAACTTCTGGGAGTCATCTCAGGCATCCCTCTGCCATCAGACAGGGAAACGTTTCACTGAATCCAGACAGATGGTGGGAGTGTAGCTTGTTCCTAAAGACTTTTCTGAAGCAAGACTTTACACTATATATATATATATATTTTTGTAAATTAATTGAGTGTTTAGCTAGCTTGTTAGAAACTAATCTAAATGTCTTCTGCTGCAATTTAAATAGTAGAGAGTAGCTGACATCATTTCTCGTAGGCATCTTAGTACAAATCACATTAAAAAGCGTTTATTGAGTGTCAGTTCTTTTGAAAGATACTCTGCAAGGGATCAAAGTTAAACTTGGTTAAGTTTTGTCCTTTAGCCTTTGCATGAGAAGACCAAATCTATACACATCATTAACACAAGTGCTTTGTGAAGAGGCTGCCGTTGGACTGCACATTCTTGCTTTTCGGCAGTGGCTTGCTCACAAGAAGGGACAAGAGCCAGAAACCAAAGCTTTGTCAAGGGCCTGTGCGATTCAGGAATGGCTCAGATGTGTTCTGTTTGCAGAATAGCCATTTATTTTCTTCTTTGGACAGCACCTGCCCAGAATGTGGGAGCAGGGAGAGAATTGTTTTCAGGCCAATCCATCAACCATTTAATGAGACCTACTATGTGCAAAGCATCGTGGGGAGTATGCAAAGGAGCAGGATAGAATCCCTCCCCTCAAGGGGCTTTAGGTGGGCCAGGGAAGAGAAGTCACATTCACCTGTAATCATGAGACAGGTCAGTGTGTGGTTGTAGGAAGGTAATGGACAAGGGGTGGTGGGAACCCAGAAGCTGGGAGGTTACATGTAGTTGGGGAATGAGATCTTGTTCATGGATGAAGCTCAGGTTGGACGGTAGGTAGAGTTTGGGGGTGGGGAGGGTGCAGAGGAAAGAACTGAAGTATAGGCAGAAGGAACAGCAACTTGGAAGCATAAGAGTGGGGAATACAGGGCTGTTGAAGGAACGGCGGTTGGTCTGGTTGGGAGGTGATGCCAGAGGGGCCGGTTGGGGCCTGGATGTGCATAGCCTGGGGTCCCGTGGAAGAGAGTTGGTGCTGTGTTCTCCAGATTGGTGGGGAGACCTTGGAGGTTTTTGAGAGGGGACATGATGAGAGATGTACTTTCAGGCCGTGCGTTCTCTTGGTAGCAGGGAGCGTGCCGGGGGAGGCTGGCAGTGGAGAGGTAGGTTGGAGGCCGTTGCATCACCTTAGTGATGTCTTGACTCATTAGAGGGCTTGACTTCAGGCAAAGGCAGAGGAATTAGATGGGAGAGAGCAAAGGACACTCCTGCTGGAGAACTGAGAGGACTCGGCAGTCCTTTGATTGTGAAGGTAGCCTAAGAGGGGTCAGGCTGTCACAGGTGCTGTGTTCCTGGAGCTACTTCCCCTGGGGCTGTTGGAGAATTTGGGCATCACCCATCCTGGCTTGTGGGCTAAGGGACTTTACTAGAAACAAGGAGGCGGCAGGTTGGCGGGGGGGGGGGGGGGGGGGGGGGGGGGAGGTCTCTTAAGTTTACATCAAGCCTTTCTCATTTGAGTGGGTTTGTCCTTTGGAATCTGTGTGTCGGGGTGGTCTCCATGGCAACCAGACACCCACAGCTAGTTGTCCTGATGGTGATGTTTCCTGCTGCTCTGTTTATGATTAGGTTTGACTGAGAGTAACTGAGACTTAAAAAATAGTGGCTTAAACTACAAAAAACTCCTCTCCGGTAGAAGAAATCCAGAGAGCATGGCTGGGAAAGTAGGCCAATGGAATCACCAGGGATCTAGATTCCTTTTTTTGCTCATTGCTTTGCCCTAGTGGGGAGCCTTTGTCTTTCTGGCCCAAAGTAGCTGCTAGAGCTTGGGTCATCACATCTGCCTTACAGGCAGCGAAATGGCAAGAAGGAGAGAGATTCCTTGCGAGTCCTGCATGACAGCTCCACTTACCTCTCTTGGCCAGAACGTATTCATATGACCTCATCTAGCTGTAAGGAAGGCTAGCATGCATGGCCTTTTAGCTCTCCTGCAATGCACCCAACTAAACCTTGGTATTCTGTTACCGAAGGAGAGGGGAGAATGGAACCTGGACTAGGCCATTAGCACTCTTGGCTGCACAACCTGTGCAGAGAGAGCTTTGAGCCCTAATGCTCTTATTGATTTACCTTCTCTGTGTACCTTTCATAGATGCCATTTTTCAAATGAGTTGTGTTATTTCTTTCTTTAACTAGTTTCTTTAAAAATGGAGGAGTAATACATGAACCTGGTAAGAAATTCAAATAGTACAAAGGGTATACAGTAAAAAATAAGTCCCTCCATCTCTTTGTATCAGCCAGGGTTTGGGGGGTCCTGAATGATGGAAAACCTAACTCAGATTGGCATGAGAAAGGAACGTGTTGGCCCATGCAATGAAAATATCCAGGCGTAGAACTGGCCTCAGATACCCCTACACTCTGTGGATCAAAGGACGGCAGCGGGACCTGGGTTTCTCCATCTCCTGGCCCTGCCTTTCTCTGTGTGGCTCCACTTTCGGATACTCTGTCCACCTCCCCTCAGGGTCAAGTCCAGAGGAAGAAGTCTTTCTTCGACAGCTAAAACAGTCTTGGAACTGAGGTTCATGGGCAAGGAGTAACTGGCCTGACTTGGGTCATGTGCTCGTCCCTGAACAGTAACCCCTGTGGCCACAGAGATGTACTGTGTTAATTGGCCAGGCCTGGGCCACCTGCCTCCTCCTCCCCCCATTAGATAAAAAATAGAGACTAAGAATCACTAATAATGGGGGGAGAGATGGCCCCTCTGAGCAAAATTGAGATATTGTTGCTAAAGTGGGGGTAATGGATGTTGGGTAGCCAACATGCAGCCAATGTGCCCCACACTCCTCAAGATGCAGCACGTGTCCCCCACACTCCTGTGTCAGTTAGAACCCACCCAAACTTAGTGGCTTAAGTCAGCAACAGTCTGTTCTTTCTCGTGATTCTTGGTTCTTCGGGTCTTGCCTGGGGTCACTCATGAGGCTTTGGGCATCTGGCAGCTCAACTAAGCTGGAGGGAGTAAGAGGGCCTCACTCACAGGCCTGGGGTCTTGGTGCTGTCTGGGCCTTTGTCCACACGGTGGCTCCTGGGTCAGTGGTGCAGTGCAGGCTTCCTTACGTGATGGGGGAAGTGTTCCGAGAAGGTGCAGGTGGAATCTGCGAGGACTCTGGAGGCCTAGACTCTGGAGCTTACACAGGGTCACTTCTGTCATGTTGTATTGGCCAAAGCAAGGTGCAAGAACTACCCAGTTTCAGTGGGTGGGGAAACGCTCTCTAGATCTTGGTGGGAGGAGTCTGCAAAATGTCCTGGCTCTGCTCTAACATCTTCCACCTCCCCTTGCAGGTGAGGCCTGTTGACAGCCTGTCTTTCCAGAATCAATATTCCTTTCCTGTCGCCTAGTGCCTGCCGTTTCCCACCATCACTGGACCCCTACCATGGGTCTCCCTTTGTCTTGTTTTCTCCATCCTGCCTCTCAGCTTCTGTTTGGGCACCACCTTGCACCCAGTGAGAGGAAATGCTGGCTTCCCAAGTTTCCATGCAGTTTGCTAACTTAAAAACGCAAGGAAGAAATCTGAAGACCCAGTGAAGCTTAATTTGTTCTCTGTACGCAGCAGAGAAGCAAAACCTTTATGAACCCAGATTAGTCATAGGTCTTCTAGTCTCCTGAGAGGAAAGAGTTTGGGCTAAATTCTTCTCAGTACGAGGGCTGTGTTGTTGTGGAAGCAAGAATCAGGTACTGGGTGAGGTGGCATTTGGTGGCTAACAGTCACACAATCTCCCCGGAGACTTTTCATGCGGAGGATGATGCGGGGTCAGTGAGCTGAGGAGTTGAAAGAAAGATTTCTTGGACTCTCAAGATCTGGCGGTAGTGCTCTTTTATTTAGAGAATAGTGTGCAATAGCATGGGGACAGGACCCATGGGCAGTCAGAGCTGCTGCTGGCATGGGAAGCTGCCACTGCAAACATGGGGGGAGAGTAAAGCTAAATTTAAGGCATAGGTATGTGAGTTATCTCTTTACAAGACAAAGGAAAGAATATGTAAAAAAGTTGTTAACATGATATCGGTGCCAGTAGGGTTCTGGTTATTGGGTGGTCCTATAACTTTTAGATAAGAATCAAACTGGATTAAGTAAATGGCAGAAGCCACCGCTTAAATATTATCTTCAGCTAAAGACAAAGGAGGATGTTGGGGAGAGGGGTCAGTTACATGAGGTTGCCAGACAGTAAACAACTTAAGTTCTTGCCTTTGGCATTGATTAAGAGTTTCTAGAGATAAGGTGATCCCCCTTCTTCATGGCACAGAGAGGGAGGCGTCTTTACAGATGGAGATTTCCCTTACAAATGTAAATGTTTCCCAACAAAGGGCAAGCAAACCCTGCTCCTCAGAGTTGCTTTTATTAAAAGTAACCAGCCCCCTTCTCATCTGCAGTTTTAAAAGTAACCAGCCTGAAAATCCTCATCAGAGGACACACGGCCTCTTGAGAATAGCTGTGTCCAGGCTGTGGAATTGGAAGAGGCCTGGGAGAAATACCACGTTTTACATCCTGTGCTTCAGCATTGCCCGGTTTTGTTAACCTGCACCTATATTACTTTGATTTTTTTTTTTTAAGGGTCAGAAATTCCCTTTCACATTCAGGCGTCAATCTCCCCCGCTCTTTGCAGAAGAGTCTCCGTCTCATTTTATGAACGTACTTTATGGATATCAAGAGCATTATGCTGAGGGCAGAGTGATGGAGAGGAAGCCCGTCCTGGTGTTGCTTGGACGGGTGTGTGGGCAGAGCAGAGAGACAGTGCCAACCTGTGGTTTCTGTCTCCCTTAGGGCCCCCACAAGTGTGGTGAGAAACACGGAGACCATGGGGCTACAGTCGTGGGCTGGGAATCCTTGCTTGCCGCCTTTCCCGGGGCCTGGAGAGGTTTGTCAGCCTCAGGGTCAGGTGCAGGATGGAGCTGGGGCTTTCTTGGCCTCACTCCGTTCTTCCTCCCCCATGCCTCCTACCCCGAGGAAGGGGACCTCAGGAGTGCCTTGTCCCACTGAGGCCGCGAAGCAGAGCTCAGATCCCATGCAGTAGTGAAGAGAGTGTTTGGGCTCAGACAGGGAGTCCCGAGGCCTGGGTTGTATTTGTTGCTGAGCTGCTGGCAGGCCCTGTGATTAGCAGCAAGTCCATTAACCTCCAGGCCTCTCCCGGCTCCGCAGACTTGAAATCCTTTCCCTCCTACCTTGTGCAAATGGTGGGAGGAAAAATCAAGTCATGACTGTTTAATGCCTTTGTGCCCTCCAGAGCAGAGGAGCGGAATATCATGGAGGCACACGTTTTAATAGCTGGCAAGGTGAGGCTGATCTTTGCTGTCGGGGTGCCCCACTTTTAATCCCATATCTGACTTTGGCTTTGGGGCTGTGAGCTGTTTCCCCAGACTTGATAAACAGCAAACAGGTAGAACCATCAGGCCCCGATGGGGATTCAGCTCCGTGAGCATTGTGCATCTGACACTCAAGTGAAGGGAAGGCTTCACACTTACCTGTGCACAGATTTTCTTTTCTTTCTTTCTTTCTTTTTCCTTTGGCTGTAGCGTTTCTTTGGAAATCTCTCTCCATTTCTGAAGCTCTGGTCTTCTTGTGAAGAAATCAACCACGACAGCCCTGGGGCTAAGTGAGTTAGTTCTCCGGGAGGGTGGAAAAATATATATCTGTTAAATGCATAAACAAGGGGAAAACAGATTACTATCGTATTTAAGGCAGAAGGAAGGGTCACAGAGTCATTGCCTCTTCATAAACTTTAAGTAGATTACCGATTAGAATTTGTGGAACACTTTGTAATTATGCATGAAGAGATCTGGGGGGTGGGGGGTGTCCATGAGCTGACTTCAGGGAGCACTTGCATCTTATGGCTTGTGAGTCCCAAATGTTATTATGTGACATTGGTTTATTGCTTCGTATTTTCCAAAGCACCTCCCCATCCATTACGTCATCTGATTCTCACAGTAATCCTGTAGTTTGTAGGTTTTGTCATTTGCATATAATAGATGAAGGGTGTGCTGCATCCCATGCTGGGCTCCTTTGTCTGACCTGTCCATAGGATGCTTAGGGCAGAGGGGAAGAGAAGGGAGCCTTCTGGGGTCCTCCTGGTCTGCTCCCCACAGCCCCACCTCCACGGCCCCCTCATTCCTAGCCCAGGGTGTGTCAGGCACTGGGGATAAAACAGTAAACATAGCAAACAAAAATTCCTGCCCTTGTGGGACTGCTATTCTAGCAGAGAGAGTCACATGATAAACAGACTCTGCAATAAAACATATCATATGTCTGCCAGAGATAAGTGTGGTGGAGAATGATAAAGGAAAGGAAGAGGATAGAGAGTGCCCTGGCAGCGGTGGGAGTCATGAGTATTGCAATCTTAAAAAGAATAAATCAATAAAGGCTGACATAGGGGAGGCTCTCCATAATTTTTTTTTTTTTGATGTAGTGAATAAAGAAACAAATGCTCAAGTGGATGGAAGGATGGATGGCTAGATGGATGAAGGGATGGATATGGATGGAGGGATGGATGGATGGAAGAGGAAGGATAAATTCTCCCCTCTATAGATTTGTGCTTGCTTTGAGAGCCTTAGTGTGCCTAAATATTTTCACCCCCCTCCCACTTCCTTAATCAGTGGAGAGCATCTTAAGTGCGACTTGATCTCATGTAGCCCCTGGGGAAGGGGAGCCCCTCCCTGCTGGAGAGAATGAGCATCCTGCTGGTTTGGAACGGGAATGCTCCTGGAGCTGTGCAGGTTGAGTGGGGAAGTAAATTGCATGGGAGAGTTTGCCTGTCATTTACTCCAGCTTGGCCTTCTTGTTATGGACCTAGTTTCCAAAGCCCTGGGGTTTGCCAGCTCTGTCCCTCTGGGGGCCTGGTCCCTTCCAGATACTTGCCATTGAGAGTTTGCTCCTTAAGGAAATTTAGCGTCTCATTTTCCCCATCATAATCTACCAGCCCCCTCCAAGGTGGGACTGAGTACCCTTGACAAGCATCCGTAGCTCTCCATGCTTATTCTATATAGCACTTGTCTCTAGATCCTAATTGCCTGTTACTTCTCTTCTTCCTTCCCAGACTCGAAGCACCTAGAAGGCAGGGGCTGTCTTGTTCACTGTTGAGCGTTGGTCCCTAGTAAAGGGACTAGAACATAACTGGCACTCAAAAATATTTTTAAAATAAGTGTTGAATGAGTGTGGTGTGTGCATTAGGGGTTTTCTGGGTTTCGGGTTTGGCCGCCTTTAGGCCCAGCCCAGTTTCTCCAGGTCTTCTGTGTGCACTGACTGCCATCCCTGGAATATCAGAATGAAATCTCAAAGTAGACGGTGGGAAACCCTCCCCGCTGAGTCTATGAGGAAGTCAGTCATTCTGATTCTCCCAGTGAAGGAAGAAACTCATTGAATATAAACTCATTACATCTCTGAAGCACTTTGAAGATTTCCCCACGATTTAATTATGATGAACTTCTCAGGATGTAGTCATGCCAGGAAAAATCTTAACCCATCAGCCATGTGGGATGAGCTAAGGGCAGGGGGCACTGGGCATCTCAAGGTTGAGCCTTTTTCCGGCGGACGTGTGCAGGTTAGGCTAATGAACTCTGGACTGGCCTTGTTTGGGTTTGATCCTGGTTTCTCTACTTACTAGTTGTGTGAGCATGGGCTAGTTACTTAACGCTTTGTGAGCCCCAGTTTCCTCATCTGTAAAATGGGGATAATAGTATCGTTTCCCTTATAGGGTTGTTGTGCAGATGAAATGAGTAAGTGTATTTGAAGCACTTAGCACATGGGAAAAGCACAATACATCCTGATTATTATCTCTTATCGAGGGAGATGGGTGGAGGACACATGAGGAATCTGGCATTGATATAAGTATGTGAACTTAGTATTATGGCCCTGGATGTTACTAGCATCCATCTTATCCATCCTCAGTTAATAACCTTCTTCACACAAACTACGTCAAGCCTTCCTTCTCACAGCAGGATCTTCTATAATTTCTTTCTTTATATATAGTTTAAAAAAATGGGATCATATCACACATAATGTTTAAAAACATGTTCTTTCACTTAATATATTCTGAACATTTCCTTGATATTTTGGTGGTTGCATGGTACTCCATCACATGCATTAAGCGTATTATCTGTTTTCACCTTGACTGAGGCATAATTGAATGGACACTAAACTGCACCCATAGCCGTGATATTTTTCACTAGGGACTAATTGGACATTTGAGTTTGGCTCGATTTTTGGAATCATTGTTTATTTTTACAATAGGTGTATACATCGAGGAAAAGCAAATGTTAATAAAGGGTTTATTTATAAAGGAAAAAACACCAGGCTTCTCCCTGCCTCCCGTGGCCCATCTCTTCTCTAGAAGTAGCCACTTTTGTCTGTTTCTTGAGAAATTTTCTCCCACATTTCTAAAGAAATACGTGCTGCAATTTCTTGGTTTGGAAACCAGCGTCCTTCAGTTGTGGTAAATGTTGTTTTATGTTCCTTTAATAGTTTCCTCCGCTGGTCTTCTCTTCTCTCTTGATTAGTCCTATTAGTTGGCTGTTGGACTTCCTGGACCTGGCCTCTCATTTTCCTCTCTTTTCTCTCTTTATTTTATAATCTCTTGGCTGGGTTGTTCCTCACGGTGGGAAATTTCATTGACTTTAACTCCATAAAAAGAGCAAATGTTTCTTTTTGTTGTTGTTTTCATAGTTTCGGCTTCTGAAAGCTCTTCCTTGTTCTCCCTGTTTATGTTTTTTTCTCCAGCATCCTGTCCTTTTTCGTGGATTTGTTCCATGCCTTCATCCCTCTTTGACATTAATGGTAGGTTTTTCTCTTTATCAATGCTGTCTCCCTGAAGTCCCAGGGTTTCCTTTGAGGTCCTTCCTTTTTCCTGTTTGGTTGTTTTCTCAGATCAGTTGCTCTCATAATAGTAAAAATAGAGACATGTAATATGCAGACGGAGTATCTAGCATTTATGTAGCGTTTAGGCCCGTTCTTGTACGGAGCATTTTCCCTGCATTATCACATTGAAACAACTCCAGGAGATAAGCACCACCTTGGGGACAGTGTGATGGTCAAGAGTAGGCACTCAGCAGCCACACTGGCTGGGACTGAATCTTGGCTCTGCTGCTTACTGGCTGTATGACTGTGTTTTGTTTTTTCAAGGAGGGTTGTTTTATTTATTTATTTACTTTTATTATTTTTTTTATTGTGGTAACATTGGTTTATAATGTTATATAAATTCCAGGTGCACATCATTATATTTCAGTTTTTGTGTAGATTGCATCATGTGCACCCCCCAGAGACTGACTCCCATCCATCACCACACACATATGCGAATCACTCCTTTCACCCTCCTCCCTCCCACCCTCCCTCTGGTACCCACCAATCCAATCTCTGTCTCTGTGTGTTTGTTTGTCATTGTTGTTTTCATCTTCTATTTATGAGTGAGATCATAGGGTATTTGACTTTCTCCCTCTGACTTATTCTGCTTAGCATAATACCCTCAAGGTGCACCCATGTTAAGGGAACCCTCATACACTGCTGGTGGGAGTGTAAACTGGTGCAGCCACTGTGAAAAATAGTGTGGAGAGTCCTCAAAAAATTAAGAATAGATCTACCATATGATCCAGCTATTCCATTGCTGGGTATTTATCCAAAGAACTTGAAAACACGAATACATAAAGATACACGCATCCCTATGTTCATCGCAGCATTATTCACAATAGCCAAGACTTAGAAGCAACTAGGTGCCCATCAAGGGACGAATGGATAAAGAAAATGTGGTGTGTATACACAATGGAATACTACTCAGCTATATGACTGTTAATTGCTTAACCTCTCTATGCCTGTTTCCCCCCATGTGAAGTGGGGATGATAACTGTATCTGACTCTTAATGTTAGGGATTAAGAGAGTCCCTAGCGCATGGTCAATCTTTATGTAAATATTGTTGTTAATTCAATTTTACATATGAGTGTCACCATTATTTCTCTTATTTCCATTTTCCATTTGAAGAAGTCTTATCCTTGGAGAGAGAACCCCTTACCCATAGTCTCCAGCTTGAAGTGGTCGAGTTTGGATTTGAATCAGGTCGTCTGACTCCTGAGTCTTGCCTTCTATCTACTGTGCTTGGATCGCCTTTCATAGAGAGAGAGAGAGAGAAAAAAGATGGCAGATAGACCCCAACATTGCCGCTGGGGCTAGCCAGGGTTGCCAGATAAAATATAGGATGACCAGTTAAATTTGAATTTCAGACAAACAGTAGTTTTTTTAGTGTAAGCATGTCCTCCCCCTCCAAATTATTCATTGTTTACTGAAATTCAAATTTAACTGGACGCCCTGTATTTTTATTTGCTAAATCAGGCAACCCTCGGTGGGGGGCTTTTTCGTGCTCCATCCGGTCCCTTCTTGAGATTCTGTCCCATCTCTCCTGACCCTGGTCCTCCGTCTCCCAGGGGTCACGCCACCATACTGATGGGAGTCTCTTGCATCCCTCAGGTGCGTTAGGACAGAAAACACTTTGAGAACACATGCAGAAAATGAAATGTGGTTTTGTTTGGCATAAGGGGTGTCATCCTTCCTTCTCCTTGACCGTGAAGATCCTGCGCCGAAGCCTCCCTGGTCATTTCCTTTGAGCCAGGAGAGAGGCACAAAGCCAGTAGTTTGGTGGATTTTCACCTCTCTGGGGGGAGATCAGCAAAGCAGAAGCAGCTCCTCATCCCTAGATCTTTGAGTTTTCTCAGTGGAGCCAGACGACTTACTTGTCTCCCCTCCTTCGAATGTTGGCCGGGCTGTTTCCTTAGCAGCCAGATCTGGGACAGATTGGATCAGCGTGAGTGAGTGGTGGTGTTGGGGTGGGGGAGACTTGACCAGCTGGTGTAATTGTCCATCAACCGGCCGAAGTTGAGAGGGTGCTGATGGATTGGTGGCTGGATGCCATGGAGAGGTTGCTTTGGGCAACATCCTGTTCTCACTCTCTTGGTGACCAGCTGGTGAGAAGGTTGGATAAGGATCCCCCTCCCCCGTTTTGAGTCTCTGTGGAGTTAATGATGTTGATAGGCTGAAGAGTTCTGGGAGTCCTCCCTCAGCTAGCTAGTCTGAAGCTACCTTGAAAGTAGGAATTATTATACTTGCACCTCTCCATTATTCAGAATACAGGGTCTGTGGAAGAGGAGTGGCAAATTCAAACAAAAAGTCTAAATCGTATGAGACTTTGGAGCACTGTGGGCTGCTTTTAGGTGTGGCTGAGATCATTGCCACTGGGCGCTCCAGTCCAGGTGGGCGTCTCACACACTGTAATTGCTTAGTGAGTGTTTGTTGAGTTGAATTCCACTTGGGAATGGGGACTTAGATTTGGAGCGGGACTGGGCTTGATGGCTAACTCTTTTTCAGCTCTTCTTCCTCTGTTTTGGCAGAGGCAGATAGAATAAGGTTGTTGGTCAGTAAATTTGAAGCCCGGATATGTCTTGGTCGATTTTCCTTGTTTTTAGGAACTTACTGCAGTCTAGGACCTCACCAGTGGAGACCCATGGTCACCAAGAATGGGTGCTGCAAGGTCCTTTTGGGTATGATTGTCATACTTGCCTAATACTACTGGCAATTAGGGCTTAAGACTGGCCTGACTCTCAACTCTGGGCCTGGACCTTGTCAGGTTGTTGGTGCTCATGTTGGATGATCCAAGTCTATCCGCAGAGGGCCCATTTTGGGGTGGACTCTAGAACCTGGATACCCAATATTCTGTCCATGGTGCAAATGTGGCTCATTAGAATCTGGGGCAGCCTTCTTAAGACTTTAAAAATATGAATATAATTTACATATAATAATATGCCCAGCTCTTAAAGTGTCAGCCAGTGAGTTTTGACACTTGTATACGCCTGTGTAACCACCACCCGAAATGAGATCGAGAACGTTTCTGTCATCCCTGAAAGAGCTTCCCTTACCTAAGTCAATTCTGTCCCTACTCCCAGGCAATCGCTTTATGACTTCTGTCACCATAGATTGGTTTTACATATTGTTTTGTTTAAATGGACTCATACAGTGTGTGTGTGTATGTATATGTATATACATACACACACACGTGTACACATCTATCTAGCTATCTATACAGATATATATATACACACACAAATAGTGTTGTCAGACTTCTTTCACTCAGTGTAATGATTTTGAGATTCATCCACATTGTGATATTAGTAATTTTCTCCTTTTTATTGCTCAGAAATGTATCCCGTTATAAATGTACTACAATGTGTTTATCCATTCTCCTGTTGTTGGACATTTGGGTTGTTTCCAGGTTTGGGCTGTGAGTAGCTACTGTGAACATCCTTGTGTAAGTCTTTGTGTGGACGTATATTCTCATTTCTCTTAGGGAGAGGAGAAGAGAGGAATTATTGAGTTATAGGGTAGAGATATATATATATATTTAAGCTCAAGTGCCCTTTCCTAGTTTGGAGAGTGCAAGCAAACTTGTGGGCCCAGCCCCTGCCCATCATTTTCACTGGATGGGTGTAGCTCACAAGAGGCAGGTCATTCAAGCAGGTCCACATCAATTAATAACTGTAATTGAAGCTAAATGTAGATGATTATAACTTTGAGCTGTCAGGTCTAATTCTATAAAATTACATGAAGCTGGTATATTATGAGGGCTTTTTGATAAAAGGAAATTAGGTCCAGATATAACCCCCGTATGAGTTTGATTCATGCTTGAGTCATGACTAATAATTCACATGCCAAATTTGAAAGCTGACTCAATGCAAAATTCATGTGGCCACCTGTCATGGGTTTCTGATGGATGACTCCATATTGAACGGACATGGGCGACGTCATTCTGGAGGGTCGCAGCAGATTTCTTCCTTCTTTCCTGTCGCTCTGCCTCCAGTCTCATCAGGACTTCACCTGTTCCTTTCCAGTCCAGGTGAATCTGTTCGGTAGGTTGTGGAGGGGTCCTGGCTTCTGTAGTTGGAAAACTCCAGGAGATTCTAGCGTGCAGTCAGAGTTGAAACAATCCGCCCGCTGTTTTGAGTCCAAGCCATTCTGTGAGGCTTCTGCATTATACCCAACCATGTCATGGTACCCTGACACACAGCCTCTTTTTCAGCCAGGCTGATCACCCTGCAGTGCCCATAGCACAAGCTGTGGCATGCTTGCCCCACAGACTGCTTTCACTGCTCTTCCCAGCCAGAAGCTGCCACTCTCATTTTTCTTTCCAAACCATGTCCAGCTTGCAAGAGCCCTTCACCATGTTTTCTTTGATATTCTACTTTTTTACAACTTTGCCATCTCCTTTCTTGGAATGACCTGAGGCTTTCTTCGTTTATCATTCATTTATCAGATGCCTTCTCTGTTTATCATTTCAGATATCTTCTGTAGTCTGTCTTATTCTGGTACCTAGCCAGCTCCTCAAAGGCGGGGCCCAACCCCCTAGGATCTAGCATAATGCTGCTCATGTAATCGTCACTGCTTACATACTTGTTGACTGACTTTTAAAAGTTAATTTTATGTTTGATTTGGAGACAGATCTTAGAGACATTACTTGGCTTCTGTCCTCTTGGAGTAATTACTGCCTTGATTTGTACGGATTGCAAGTTTGTGCCTACTCCTTAGTCGTACAGTGGCCTTCTTGATGTTAGAGTCCCTGTTTGTTCGCTTCAACAAACTTAAGGAGGACCTAGTCTGTAGCAGGCCTTGAGTTGGGTGCTGTTACTTTGAACTGTGTTGTTGTCTTCTGTAGACTGTGGTGCACCTTCTTTAGAGGCAGGCTCACTGAGTAATTGATACTGAGTTTCCTTGCATTGTCAATATCTACGCGTGATAGTTTCATCTCTGCTTTTTATGAAGAGGGAGATTTTGTTTTGCGGGTTGGATTTTCTTCTAGTCTTTAAACTGTCATTACCATCATAAAAGAAATGCTTAACTGTACCCGTCATGCCAGAATATTCTGCTGTCTCCCTGAAGGAGCTCTTTACAAATTCATTTATATTTCCAGAGCTGAAATTGTCCCAGAATGAGCGCTTAGGCAGGAATGAGAAGACTTGCCTGCTGTGGGCTAGTGTTCAGCCAGCCGATTGTTTTTGATTATTCTGTGCTGGCACCTCTGACACCAGAGGGAAATTAATAGTATTATAAAGTCTGGATTCCAGTTGCAGATATCTGCTGATTTTAAATGTCTTTCCAGCCGCTTTCAGCCTTCTGATGTCAAAGCTCCGATTTAGGAGTCTTCAACAAAACACACAGTCCAAGTGAGTGTCTCATTATCATGTGGAAACATTTCTGGAAATTGAGTTTTTGTACATAGGATCCTTTTCTCCCATTGGCTTTTCACTGTGAAATCAGGATCTTCTATTATTAAAACATTCATATAATTTTATTATGAATTTATTTATAATATTTGATTCTATATATTTATATTATTTTCAAATTATATTATCCGTTTATTTAAAAAATTTCCCCAAAGATGTGCATATATGGTTTTCAAAAATCAGGTTCTTCTACAGGGCTTTTAATGAAAAACACCAGTCTGCTGACTTTCCCCATTCTCTATTCCTACTCCTCAGAGAGAAGCCTCAACAGCCATTTGACCTGTTTATTCATCATTTTGCCTCCATAATTCTCAACTGGATGCTTACTCTGTCATTTCTTGACTTTTTCAGCTTTAAATGTATCTGATGACTTCCTGGTGTGGAAGATGAAGAATTGGTTCTCTTATTCCCACCTGCATCCTACACTGTAGATAGACTGTGTTTTTTTAGGTTCATTCAATAGGCACAGCTTAATAATGGATTATTATTCAGCCATAACAAGGAGTGAAGTTCTGGCACATGCTACAACATGGATGAACTTTAAAAGCGTTGTGCTCAGGGAAACAATCCAGAGACAAAGGGACGAATGTTGTATGATTCCACTTATTTGAAATATCCAGAATAGGCAAATTCCTAGAGACCTCGGAGAGTAGATTAGAGGCTCCTGGGAGCTGGGGGGCAGGGAGGGAGAATGAGGAGTTATTGCTTCATGGCTACAGAGTTTCCGTTTGGAGAGGTGAAGTTTGGGAAATAGCGGTGATGGTTGCACAACGTTATGACTGTAATTGATGCGGCTGAGTTGTATAGACTTTAAAATGGCAAATTTTATGTTATATATATTTTACCACAATAAATAAGCAAATTAATAAACAAGTAAAAATTGGCTTACATTGTTAAGACTGTAAATATTATTCATTTATTTCCTTTCTTGTGTAATTTCTGTGTTTTCCAGAGTTAGCGAAGGTCCTATTTTTTCCCTTTGCCTACTTTTTTGAGTACCACTCATTAATCGGCCACCAGTCTCCCACCCAGAAGTGTGAATCTCCTCTCCACACATCCAGACCTGTCAGGGCGCTGCAATTTGCTCTTCCTGGGAGCCCTCCAGACCTCTCCCTCTCTGGGCTCCTGTTTTCCAGGTCTGTTGACTGTTGCCCCTGACATCCGCCTTCACACCAACCTGGGGATTCCCGTCATTTCTCTCCCCTGTTGTCGACTTTCTTGTTTTACTCCCTCATGCGGTGAAGACACATCCTTGAGTATCTTCCTGAGAAAGGGTGCCAGGGAGGGAAAGTCTTTGGCTCGCTTCCCAGGAAGCAGAGCCTGACGTGGGGACTGCTGTGCAAAGAATTTCAGGAAGACATCCTCTGGGAGAAGCCGGCTGCTGAGTGGGGGCTGGATGGGGCCGGGCAAGAAGCTAAGCTGAGACGCTGGGTGCTGTCGTTCGGCACAGAGACTTTTACTTTTTCTTCTTGTTTTCAGGGTGGTACCCAACCCTTAGCTGATGGGGATTCCTGAACGTCGGGTGGGACGGTTGCTTGGTGGCATGAAGTACAGGAATAATCTGGGGTCTGCTGGCTTCTCATCCAGGCTTTCCACCCAGTCCTTCTTGTCGGCCCCTCTGCATTCCCATTTCCAGTGGCTCCGGGGTCCTCCATCCCTGGGCTGTTCCGGGGTTCTGTAGGGTGAACCACCTCACTCTGAGTCACTTCCACTGGGCTCAGGTGTCACCCTTCTCCGAGTGTCTGCCAGTCATTACCTGCCCTACTCTTCTAGTTTCTAGAACACTGTGGCTGCCATCTCCTCTCCATCTCCTTCTGTCTTTGTGCATTGAGGTCCTTCGCATCCCTTTGCTTTCGCTCTATGAGAATTTGGGGGAGAGCAGCTTGTGTTCGATCAGCCACATTTACCTAGAATATCTTAATTTTGTGATACTCCAAAACAGACTAGGGATTTACACATTAGCACAGTCAACGTTACTATTGTAAACATTGTCAACATAAAAAATTATATTAAGAGAGAAGTTACTCTCTGATTAGATGTACTGAGCAGGTGACATTGTGAATATTATTGTTTTTAAAGAATTTCAAACTTCTAAGAGATGGAATGTAGCTTTGGGCTTAAGAGCGTGGCCTGGGTTTCAAATCCCAGCTCTGTCACTTCCAGCTGGGTGTTCTTGGGTGGCTCAACCTCTCTGAACCACGGGTTTCAAGGAGGTAAAGCGTGTAAGGCACGCGGTCCCCTCTGACTCCCACGAGTAGTGTGGCCCCAGGCCCGTGGCTTTGCTGACCCTACAAAGCAAACTGTGGGCACTCCTGGCTTCAAGTCTGTGCTGGCATGGTTTATGCCCCTCAGCTGGAATGATCTCCTTCAGTCTTCTCTCAGGCCTTGGTAACTGTTACTATTAATTTTTGATAAACTCCTTGTTTTGGAAGTATTTTAGATTTTCAGAGAAGTTGCAAAAATAGTACAGGGAATTTCCATATACCCTTCACCAGTTTCCCCTAATGTGAACATCTTACATAACCTAGTACGTTTGTCAAAGCTAAGAAACTAACGTTGGTACATTACCATTACCTAAACTCCAGACTTTATTTGGATTTCACCAGTTTTCCCGCTAATGCCCTTCTTCTGTTCCAGGATCCAGTCCAGGATGCATGTTGCATGTAGAGTGTTCTTATTTTGAAGCATAGTCCGCAAGAGAGGAAGGTGTGCCTTTAACTCAGAGCCCCAGGCCAAAAGTCTGCTCCACGTAGCTTTGTTGTGAAACCCTCAGCTTTAGCTGTGCTGCTAGGAGGGGATTATATTTTGAGGTACATAATTGCTTGTTTCCCTACTGCTAAGGCAGTCATGGGCTATTAATGGGTTTAAGTTTGTAAGGTCTCATGTATCTTGCAGAGAAAAATGTTTAACAGGATCATCACCACTGTTTAGTAGCTGCCAAGTGTTTCCTAGTGCTGGGTTTTCGTGGAGCAGCTTACATCACAATAGTGGGGAATGTCCATGGGGTCAATTACCTGTGGTTGTTGCTAAAGCTCATCCATCCCAGGCTGTGCTTCTGGGATGCTTTGCCTGATGGTGAGGAAGGCAGCAACTTAAACCTTGTCTTTACTCTGTAGCTCTGAGAATTTCTTAAAAGTCTCTGGGTCAGTGTAGGGGTGAAGGATGGTACTAACCTGATCTGGGGATGGTGCGGTCAGCTTTGGATGGCATTAGCTTGCTCTGTGGCTTTGGGAAAGCCACTGAAACTCTTTGGGTCTCAGTTTTTCCTTCTGTTAAATGAAACATTTGGACTAGGTAGCCTCCTAAAGTCCCTTTCAGCTCTAAGAGTGCGAGTCTGTCAGTAGACGCTGTTCAGTGGATGATGCAGGAAGCTCTGAAAATTCCCTGTCAACTTCTTTCCACACCCAAGAAAAACTCCCTTATTTTAAACAATTACTCATCCAGTGTTTGTCAAGGGAGTGAAGGCATTTGACGCTGAGTCTATATAATACTGAATTTGGAAGGTAAAATCACTTTAAAATTTAGGTAATAGGCTAAAAAATGCGTGTTGAATCACTTCCTGATTATGCCTTCTGATTTCTCCACGTGCATTGCTCCCCTTCATTAGCAAGGATAACAGAGAACTCATTTAGGCAACACGTATTGCACAGCTGCTCTGTCCAGGACCAGTCAGATGGGTGGTGTCAGGATACAAAGACGCTCATAGCACAGCCCTAATCCTGGTCCTGGGGGGAATGTGGACACAAACAATGAACCACTGTGATGGAAAAGGGCCACCCTAGAAGAGGAGTAGGTGTGAGATGGGGAAGAAGTGAAGGCAGGCTCAGGGAGAGGGAAGTATCCAACACATTTCCTGCAGGACTTGGGTTGCTGTGGTATATGCATCGCCCCATGTAATTCTTAAAACAGCCTTCTTGTCTACTATCATTGTCCTGTGGTAGACTTTTCAAAACTGAGCTGCAGAGAGCTTAGGTGATTTGCCTAGGGCTACCTAACTGGTAAGTGGCAGAGCCGAAATTCAAACTCGGACCTGATTCTAAATCCTGCATCTTCCCATCCGTTATATACGTGGACTCAGGCCCAGGATTCAGGATGCTCAAAGAAAGGGCATGAGTGATGAGTCTTGACGTTTTGGCCTTTTCACAGATGGAAGTGCTTGGGCCAAGGCAAGGGGCCTGGAGGGTTCAGCACAGCCAGGGGACGGTAGCGCAAGGCATGGTTCTAAGGGCTGGTTAGGCCAAGCTCAACTTTTTTTTTTTAAATTGAGGTAAAATTCATATAACATTAACCATTTTACAGTATACGGTTCAGTGGCGTTTAGTACATCCACAGTGTTTGCTGTGCATCCATCACCTCTGTCTAGTTTCAGGTATTTTCCTCTCCCCCAAAGGTGGGCCTGTACCCATTGAGCAGTCGCTCCCCATTCCCTGCTGCCACCATCCCCTGTCAATCACTAATCTGTTTTCTGTCTCTGGATTTACCTATTCTGGATATTTCATATCAGTGGAATCATATAACATGTGACCTTTTGTGTCTGGCTTCTTTCGCTCAGCATGGTTTGGAGGTTCATCCATGTTGGAGCATGTCAGTCCTTCTTTCCCTTCCGTGGCTGAAACATATTCCATTGAATGGCATCTTCTGTTAATGGACATTTGGGCTGTTTCCCTCTTTTGTTGGTTATGAACAAGATCAAGAGCAATTTCTTAATGAACTCAAGTCATTCATTCATTCACTCGCCCGTCTGTAGAGGTGGAAGTTGAAATCACGATAGTGGCTGAGACGCCCGCAGAAGCATGTGAAGGAGAGAGCCAGGGCGGATTCCACCTCGGGCCCTGGCGGAAGTGAAGGGTACACACAGCTTCTCAAACATCAGCTTGCCTGAGGGGCACTTGGTTCAACATTCAGGTTTCTGAGGCCTGCGGTGGACCCTCCAAACCAACCGAGGACTGAAGTTAGAGATTCAGTCCATGTTTTTGTGTATTTCCTCCTTAGCTCTTTTGCAGGAGTTGTCATTATTGAAATGCTCACTCCCTTGAGCCAAACAATTGGGCTGCATTGGTCTTAGCAACATCTAGCTTGGAGGGTGGGCTCCGCACACTTTCCCATGGGCTCAGTTGATTGATTGGGCTTTTCATTTTCTTTTTGGGAATAAAGAGGCAAAAGGGACTTTGATGGTACAGCAAGGCCCCTGCCATGTGTGACAAAATCTGATTGTGCCTTCCTCTTATAGACAAAGGTGGGGAAGAGGGAGGTACCGATGGTCAGCTCCTCACAGTTACATCTGATGTCATCAGGGCTGACACTGTCTGCCCGGTTTTTGCCTTTAGTTACAGCTGAAGAGGACTTTCAGTATCTACCATCTGGGGTCACGAAGGGACTGCTAGCCTTTGGAGCCCGTTCCCTGAAGTCTTGGGCCCTGTGCTCACCACCTCCTCCTAGATAACCTTTTTCTCCTGGCCCTGCTTCTTGGGTGTAATCGTGGGTTAATCAGGTACACTGCTTCCTGCTTTTGTATCAGCTAGTTAATATGTTACTACACCCAGATTTAAAAATGCCTAACATTTAAAGGAGCTTAGCTAATGTTGAGAGTTTCAGGCAAGCCACCTATGTTGGCGGATGATTAAAAAAATAAGGCTATCGAAAGGAGTGATTAGGAACACATGTGGTGATGGATTATAATTAGTCTTTGGGTGGTGAACGTGATGTAATCTACACAATTCAAAATATATTATGATGCACGTCTGAAAAAAGAATTAATATATAAATGTATATTAATCAGATGCATGACTACAACCATATATTAGAATATCAGGTAATCTGCAAAGATAGTCAAAAAGCAGAATGTACACCGTAATCCCATGCTTTTTAACATGTATATGTATATATGTATGTATGCATGTGTGTGTATGCCCACAAATAATACATATATGCAGAAATTATTGAGTGTATATTAAAATATTAAAAATAAAAAAATCAAGGCTTATCATATCATCCAGTAATCATACTCCTTGGTATTTACCCAAATGGGCTGAAGAGTTATGTGCACACAAAAACCTACGCTAGGATGTTTATAACAACTTTATTCATAATTGCCAAAACTTGGAAGCAACCAATATGTCCTTCAGTAGATGAGTGGATAAATAAATGGTGGTCCATGCAGACACTCAGCCAGTCCTGGTGGTCTAGTGGTTAAGATTCAGTGCTCTTACCACTGAGGCTCTTATTTGTTTCTCGGTCAGGGAACCACACGATCCCTCTGTTGGTTGTGTGGCTGTGATGCTGAAAGCTATGCCACAGGTATCTCAAACACCAGCAGGGTCACCCACGGTGGACAGGTTTCAGTGGAGCTTCCAGACTAAGGCAGACTAGCAATAAGGACCTGGCCACCCACTTCTGAAAAAATTGGCCATGAAAACCCTATGAATAGCAATGGAGCATTTTCTGATATAGCACCGGAAGGTAAGAGGATGGTGCAAAAAGCCCCAGCAGAGTTCTGCGCTGCTGTGCACAGGTTGCTAAGAGTTGGAATCATCACCATGGTGCTAACAGCAAGATAGGATGTACAACACTGAGAGTCATCTCTCATGTGGACTTTGGGTGATAATGGTGTGTCAGTGTAGATTGATCAAATGTACCCCTGTGGTGTAGGATGTGGAAGTGGGGAGGTCGTGCATGTGTGGGGCAGGGATTCTATGGGAATTGTCTGTGCTTTTCACAGCTCAATTTTGCTGTGAACCTAAAACTGCTCTAAAAAATGAAATTAAAAAAACAGTAACATATGCCTTTATATGCTGTATTAGTTTCCTGTTGCCGCTATAACAAACTAACACAAATGTAGCAGGGTAAACAACAGAAATCTGTTATCTTACAGTACTGGAGGTCAGAAGTCCAAAGCAGTTTGAACTGGGATAAAATCAAGGTGTCAGCAGGGCTGTGTTCCTTCTGGAGGCTCCAGAGGAGAAGCTCTTTCCTTGCCTTTTCCGGCTTCTAGAGGCCGCCTGCATTCCTTGGCTCGTGACCTTTTCTCCATCTTCAAGCCAGCAGTGTAGCATCTTCCAGTCTCTCTTTCTGACTATGACTTCTGCTTTTGTCATCGTATCTTCTCTCTGACTCTGGCCCTTATCCCTCTTCAAAAGGCCCCTTGAGATGACATTGACCCCAGCCAGATTATACAGGATAATCTCCCTGTCTCCAGATCTTTAATTTAATCACAGCTGCAGAGTCCCTTTTGCCATGGAAGGTGACACATTCACAGTTTTGGGGATTAGAATGTGGTCATCTTTGGGGAGGACGTCATTATTTTATCTACCACATATGTCCTTTAAATAGCTCTTCTCTGGGCCCTATTGTCTGTTCAGACAGCCAACCCAATTCTGTTTTGAGATTGTTCTTTGGTCGTTATCCAGTTTATGCGGGAGGCAGGGAGGCCGGTGAGGAGAAGAAATGAAGGAAATCCAGTTGGGTCTTGGATTTGACTGGAAGGATAAAGAACAGCGATTCTCAAGGAGAGGGCCCACCTGAATCATCCAGGATGCTTTACCATTTCCAACATCCCAGATTCTCGCAAACCCTCCCTTGTGAGGCACATCTCTTCTGCCTCACCTCACATCGCTTGTCGATGAGAACATGGTGTATTTCTCACGTGTAGGGGCAGAAAAAATGCTGGCACCCAGTGACGCAGAGGGATGAGAAGGCGCTTTCACAGAAGAGGTTGGACTGTGCGTTGAGAAGGAGATGAGGAGTTGAGGCTGGGGAAGTGCCCCAAGTGACCCTGACAGGATGGGATGTGGGGAGGTGTTGGAGGATGAGATGAGTGGCCTTACCTGGATCATGTGGTTTTAGAGTTGTTGATGGTAGGACTATATGAGAGGCACTGAAACATGCAAGGTTGCTGGACAGGTCTGTTCCTCTGTGCAGGTCCTCCTTGGTGGGGTGTTTACCATGAATGGCAGCTACCATGGGCTGTTGAATTCTAAAGCTAATGAGACAACAGCCTGGGAAAGGCCATGGCCTAGAGAAGGAGCCCCCAAGCTTCCTTTGATGGTCTTTTGGAGCTGAACTGATAAGACATTTTCATTCTTTCTGGGAGTTTGTGAGGCAGATGCAATTTTCTGTGGGTGGCACTAAGACTTTTGCTGGGAGAATCGAGCCCAGAGCGAGTGACTGTGTGCGGATGATGGTTGGCGGAAGGGAAATCACTTTCTGCATGGGTTTGTTGTTTATCGTTGCTTTTGTAATACCTGGCACTGTCACTCTGAATGTTATTTTGGAGAAAGATGATGCAGATTTTTTTAAGGCAAGGCATAATTAAGTCATTTTTGGAAACCCATTCAGCGTTTTACATGTCAGTGATGACTGTCCTATGGTTACGATGGGGAGTGGGTGTACTCTAGCCAAGAAAATGTCACAGCATCTAGGAGAGTAAATGACCGTGGATGAGTGTTTAATTTGGTAAACACTAGACAACCTTTTATTGGGTTGACTGCCCTGAGATTTGGGTCCAGCTTCATTTTCCTCTTTTTGCTCATGCTTTTCCCGTCATCGCGATGATTATGGTCCCGCTTGCTCAGTTCCCTGGATCTGCCACTTATTGGCTATGAGACCTTGAGCAAGTTATCTTATTACTTAGAGATTCAATTTCTTTATCTACAAATAGCAATAGAAAACAGTACCTGCCTCCCAGGGTTGTTGTGATGATAAAATAAGATATCAAATGGGAAGCTTGGTCCCTGGAAATAGTAGGTGATCGATAAATATTAGTTCCCTTCTTCCTTTTTAGAGATAAGAGAATTGATAGGACTCACTGGTTGTCTTCAAATATTTCAAAGGCTATCACACATCACAGAGGAAAGACAGTTTCCTTATTGCCCCGGAGAGCAGACCTAGAGCCGATAGGTAAAGATGGAGACAAATTTCAGCTCCACATAGGGAGGAACTTTGTGATAATTAGAGCTGTCTTGTAATGCAGTGGAGCTCATCAAGTAGTGAGCAGCTTGTCCTGGAAGTATGCAACTAGAACAGGATTTCTCAACGGCATTCTTGACATTTGGGGCCAGATAATTCTCTGTTGTCAGGGGTTGTGCATTGCAGCATGTTTAACAGCATCTCTGGCCTCTACTCACTAGATGCTAGTAGCAACCCCTCCTCCCCATGTGTGTGATGACCGGAAATGTCTCCAGACATTGCCGAATGTCCCCTAAAGGGCAAAATTGCCGCTGGTCAAGAACCACTGAATTAGAGGCTAGATAACAGCAAACTAGACTCCGTCCTCCCAAGGTCAATTCCATTGTACCCCAAATTGAGTTCTTACAACATTAGTTCCAGGAATTCTGATGGTGGCTTTTTGGTTTGGGGTAGAGCCTACACCGAGAATTAAGGGCCTCACACATGTGAAGTTGTGGGGTTCAGTTAGGGCCATAGAGAGCAGCTGAAGTCCCCACTTGGAAGGCCTCCTGTGGATGGTTTAATGCTTGTTGCTCCCTGTGCTTTCGCAGGTCATGTTGGCAGCTTCCTATTGGTCTCTCCTGGCCCCAGCGGTTGAGATGGCCACGTCCTCTGGGGGCTTTGGTGCCTTTGCCTTCTTCCCTGTGGCTGTTGGCTTCACCCTTGGAGCCACATTCGTCTACCTGGCTGACCTCCTGATGCCTCACCTGGTGAGTACCCCTCTTCTCTGGGCGATTCTGTCAGGGTATGTTCAGCTCTGTGCAGTGGATTCACTTCCGTTCAAACTTGATATGCCCATTAATGTCTCTGTTAAGTAGCCAGTGATATCAAAATAGATTCTTCAAAAACCTTTAGGGTTTTTACCTAGAGGAATTGAATCGCGACTTTTTTCCTAAAAGAAAACAAGCTCTTGGCAATATGACTAAGCATCCCCTTAGTTACATTTTGGTAAGTTCAGATTTTAAATGTCAGATTTTATTATAAATATAGAGAGCGGCTGAGGCTGTGCTGCGTGGCACTGAATATGTGAGCGGACGTAGAAACTGGGAGAAGTGAGGGACCGTGGTCATGGTCCTGACCCTTAAAGAGCTTGTGATGTCACCAGGGAGACGACAACACGCACAACTACAGCATAAGACCTTTGACAAAGCATCGCATCAACAAGGGCTTGTCAATAGGAGGATGAAGTGGGAAGACTGGGCAGCCCAGTTCTGGGTTGCGCTCACTTCTGCCATTTGCTGCTTGTGTGTCCCTCCGCTCTCATTTTCCTTCCTCTGACGTGAGGCTGACTCCCCTGAGGGGCTACAAAGTAAAAATAAAACAATCTAAAAAGGCACCAGAATTAGGGGCAAGCCAGAGATTTTAGGCTTTTTTGCTGAAATAGGGTCAGTGGGTTGGGTTTGGGGAAAGAACATGTACCTGCTTTCAGAGAAGCTCGGTACGACAAGCCGTAGCCGGAAGTCTGGCTGTGGCCGCTGCGCAGAGCCAAGGCCAGGTCTGGAGCTCATAACTGAACGCATGGGCTGGAACAGGCTTGTCTGCATGTGCTCCTGTCAGTAGACAGGGTCAATGTCAATAAGAACTCGGCAAAGGCACACGCAGCCAGACCAGATGCTGTGTCCTGACAAGTCCTAGAGGTGGGCAGAGCCCTCCTGTGAGACCAGAGCTGGTGCTTGAATTCTCTGCTCACCAGAAAGGGAGGAGGCACAGGAGGGACCGTGTCGGGGAGGGCAGGCTCAAAGGCTGTCTCTTCTGTTGGATCATGGCGCATGAGTGCCAGGTACGGCTCGCTGGAGACAACTGGGCGTGTACCCCAGGAGGGAGGCCCATGTTCTCTTCTCTGCCTACCTGCCTTCTTTCTTGCCTTACATTTCCAACTGGAGAAAGAGAAGGAAGAATTCCTGGGAACTTGGTCCTGGGGCTGATGAGACACTGATGACTCATGTCACAGAAGGACCAGCCTCTGGACCAGAGAGCTGGATGTGATGGTTGGATGGAGAGCCATGATATTGTCTAGGAGGAAAGACTAGGTGTCATTTTTTTTTTTTCCCATCAAAAGCTTGACTGGCGGTGTCAGTTTCTGCGCCCTGGACCCTAGCTTCCTTGCTGTGGAATAAAACTGCGTGGTAATAGCTTCGAGAGGTCCTTAGTGTGGGCTGCCATATTCTGCTCTCAAATCCACCCTGGTTATGTGTAAAGTTGCTATTGGGATGTATTCTACTTGCCCTGGCAGGAAGCTCTTGCAGCCAGTGGTCTTAACTCCCAGGGGGCTGGCTCAGCTCTGCACAGCCCCTGCTGCGTATCCTTCAGCCCTTCCTACCTGGGCCCAACTGGGCTTTGAAGGCAGTATCTTGCAGAGGGCTCTTTGCAATCAGGATGGGTCAGCACTCCCTGGTACGGGGGCCGGGAGGGGCGGTCTGGTGTATTTGACCAGCTGTCTGAAAGCGGGGGCTTTCTCTGAGCAGTGTAAATAGTCATTGGCCAATTTGTACTGTGCAGCAGTACTGTTTTTTTTTTTTTAAAGCCTTTTGCTTCATGTTTGTTCTAATATATGCTTTGAATTTGGAGAAGATCCCAGGGGAAAGTGTTGGCTAGACTACGCAGAAAATTAGCAATGGTTTGGTGGTGGCGAGTGAACGTGTAGGGAGAGAATGAAGGGGCTCAGAAATGGCCTGATAACCATTAACACCCGGAACCTCACTAGTTGGACAGATCAGCCTGCCAGTAAACAACTGTGCTAGGACATTTTAAAAGAAATTAATTCTTACTATTGCTGTGAGAAGGGAAATTTGTCTTGGAAGGTCTTATAAATAGATTAGAATTATTTGTAATTGCTACAGTCACTGAATACAAATGTGGCTGTAAGAGTGGTGCTTGGAAACAGTCCATCCACCATCACTCTGAGACGGGCTGAAGGTTTCCCCTTGGTTTCACTCTTAATTTGCTTCCCAAACCCAGAAGGGCAGCAGCTTGGATCTCTGGAAGATGCTTCCTGGAGTCTGCGTTAACGGGCTTTGATTCCGAGTCCTTGTGGATGTCCATCGTTGACTGAGCATTCACAGGGAATGTATTCTTCCGGGGGCCCGGGGGGGGGTCCTAGAATTTGGTTTCAGAATGGTTGCCGCCCTTGGAGTTTAGGAGCCAGTGGCTTTTGAGGCTGTGGGGAGTTCTGCGGGTAAATTCAGCTTGAGATCTTTTCAGTTTCCAGTTCGTTCACCTCGTGACAAAGCCCCGCTGTTCAGCAGATAGCCCGGGAACAGGATGAAGTCGTTAGAGCAACAGGCTTTGGCTGCAGCGACGATGGAGGGGCTCTTATCCTGCGGAACAGGCCCCGGGATAAAGGGGTGCCCATCTGAGAGCACCCCAGGACCTCCTTTCTGTCCTGAGGGCCAGTGTGTGGAGTCTGGCAGGTGAGAGGAAGCGAGTCAGTGTGCGTTCTCTCACCTGGAGAAAGGAGCCCGTGCAGGAGGCTGGTGAGGGCAGAAATGTGGTGTGAGGGATTCTGCAGCAGTGCCCGACTCGAGCCCTGCCCATGGCCATGCAAGCACAGCGCCCACTGCCCGCCAACGTCGGAGTCACCCGCCCTGGTCACATTTATGTATTCAGAACACGAAGGGCAGCAAGACTCTAGGGTCCGTGGGAAGGAAACGGTTAACACCTGACTCTGTTCTCCAACTCCGCTTCCGTTCGTTCAGCCTCGCAGATTTATTTGTGCTCCTTTTGGAGCCGAAGCAAAATATTGCTCATGAAAAGGATTTTATTCATAACAGCCCGTCAGGTTGAAGCCACTGTGGCTTTGTTAACTTCAGATGCGTCAAATCGCTCTCTGAACTGGGTATTTATTTTCATTTATTTAGCTGGGAATAAAGTAGAGGAGTCTCATGCAGTAACTGTTCACAGGAAGTGGACTGGCAGGGTTTACACAGACCTTTCCGAATGGTGGCTTAATGGAATGGGGAAAGAGGCAGGGGCGGGCAAGGAAGGTGCAATCAGCTGGCCTGGGTAGAGGGCTGGCGGGAGGGTGGAGGATGGGGAGCTCGGCTGGGCCAGCCCCAGCCCCGCGTTCGCCTTAGGATGGCGCTAGGGAGAAATGGAGTGAACATCCACCAGCTGTCGGGAGCTACTGACGTTTTTAGGACCTTTGCAGTTTTCCTTCTGTTTGAAGTTAAGAGTGGCAGTGTCTGGGAAGCCTTCACCTATGGTTTCAATCAGACGTTTTCTGCTGGTGGGTCGAAGGGTAGGGTGGGGAAGATAGTGTGTCTGTCTCCAAGGCCTCATGTCCTTCTTTTCAGTCCTATTTGTGTTACATCAATACAATACAAACATCTCTTTATAAAATTTTTTTAAAAACTTTTATGTGAAAGTCCCTCCCTGCTGTAGACTGGCTCCCCCCACCCCCCCAGATTCATATGTTGAAACCTCATCCCCAGTGTGACAGGATTTGGAGGTGGGGCCTTCTGGAGGTGATCCCCCATGAATGGGATTAGTGCCCTTATCAAAGGGACCCTTGAGAGCTCCCTCAGTCCTTCTGCCCTGTGAGGACACGCAGATGCTGTCTATGAACCAGGGAGCCGGCCCTTACACTGAGTCTGTGGCACTTTGATCTCAGACTGGCAGCCTCCAGAGCTGTGAGAAGTAAATGTTGTTTCTAAGTCTATGGTAGTTTCTTGCAGCAGCCGCAACTGACTAAGACACTCTTCTATTCCTATCATCTTCCCAAACCAACCAATCATTGTCATCAGTTTAGTGGGTATCCTTCCAGATTTTTTTCTCTTTTCTCTCTTTTTTCGTTTTCTTTCAGACAGCAAATTATGTTGTGTCTTTTAAATATTGAAATATAAACACTTCCCCTGCATTCGCTTGTATTCTTCAAGTATGCTTTAAATCAACTTATAGCAATATGAAGCCTGACTCCATTTAGATCTCCTTTCTCTTTACTTGCATGCAGGCAGACATTTTTACACAGCTGGAATCAGTCTATGCATTCTCTTGTGTGTGATTTTTAAATTTGAAATGGTTTTTATCTACAGTTGTTTTATTAACGCACGCAGCATCCTCCCAGCTTAGTGTAGTTTGCCCGACAATTTCCCCATCATTGAGCAGTTAGGTTGCTCTGTGTTTTTACATATGTATATATGTACATCTGGAAATGCAATTCTGTTTTGTGTTTTCTGAAAAACACATGGTAACATACTGTCTGTGTTGTTGCCACTTACTTTCTTCAGCTTGCTTTCCATCTTGGCAGCCTTCTCTCTGGGAGATGTGAGCTCCCCACCCCCTCCCTTCCCTCTCTTGGGATGTGACATCTTGAGGAGGCTGCCCAAGGACTGCAGGAGGAAGGGAAGGTGGTGGGTGTGTGACTGTCTGACACTCTCCTATCTGAGAGAGCCTGGCTGCTAATCCTGCCCAGCCACACTCCAGGGCAGGGAGATTAGCGAACGGGACAGGAACTGCCTTCTTCTGAGCTCTCTCCCTGACTTATCTGTGGCCCCAGTTCTGTTCAGTTTCTCTTAGTTTTTCTCTGTGATAGCAAAGAAGATGCCTTTGCTGAAAACTTAAACGAGTAGTATGTGCACGTACTTTTACAGGCACCCAACTCGTGCTGCTGTCAATATTGGTTGGCTGGAGTTGCTATGAGGGATGACATATGACAACTGTCTGGAAGTGACAGGTGTCACAGGAGGCGATTGACCCCCGCCCCTGACCCTGAGAAATGTTTGCATGTTTTTCTCTCCTTATGGATTTTCTCCATCTTTAACATTCTGATTCTACTTCACGAAAGCATACCTTGCAGAGAAAAGGAGAGAGAGAGAGAGAAAAGGAAATGGCAAGAATATCTTACAGAAAACAGACAGGAGAAATTGCAGGGACTATAACATAAGCCTGATGTTGTCAGATAAGCCCAACTAACTTTATAGTGAAACTTGGCCCTCTGCCTCAGGTTTAGTATTTTCTTTCTTATACTGTGTTGAGGTTTGAGATAACGCAATTCTAGATACTGTGAGGTGCGTCCTGGGGTTGATCAGTTGTAGAAATTTTGGTTCGCTGGAGAGAGCCTCCGTGGCGGTAGCAGCAGGTTCCTCCAGTTGGGGATGTGACTGTGCCGTCAGCCGAGGCTGGAGTGTGCGGGTGGATTGCATGTTGTTTGAGCAGTCAGGTCAAAGAGGGATGAGGTTTTGCAAACGTGCCATTTGCTTAACTATCTCCACATCTGTATTCATTTCCTAGGGCTGCCATAGCAAAATACTGCAGACTGGGTGTCTTGAACAATAGAAATATATTTCCTCACAGTTCTGGAGGCTAGAAGTCCAGGATCAAGGTGCTGGCAGGTTCAGTTTCTTCCCACCTCTCTCTGCTTGGCGTGCTGATGCCGTCTTCTCACTGTGTCCTTACGAAGTCTTCCCTCTGTGCTGGCACATCCCTGGTGGCTCTGTGGGTCCAGATTCCCTCCTCTTATAAGGACCCCAGTCAGATTGGATTGAGCCCACGACAATGGCCCCATTTTAACTTAATCACCTCTTTAAAGGCCCTGCCTCCAAATGCAGTTAAGTCCTGACGTACTGGGGGGTTAGGGCTTCAAAATATGAATTTGGCCGGGAGGATGACACAATTCAGCCCATAGCAACATCTTCTCAGTTTTTTTGATATTTACGGTACTAGGATTGAAAGGTGACTCAGGTGGAGGTAGTTCATCCTGTGGATGTCGCTGGAGGCCATCAGTTTAGGCACTTTAGGTGTTCTGAACAAGAACAGGCTGCGGTTCTCCTGGCATTTGAGCTGGCAGGCTGATTGGGGATACCCCAAGGGGCAAGGCATACTGACAAATATACAACGCTCAGGAATGCTTTAGTTTCTGATGGAGCAAACCCGTGAGCTTGGCAGCAACGGCAGGTGAGTCCCAGCTGGGGAGCGTTGTAGAAAGCTTGTCCTTCAGAGGGACTCACTGACAAAGACGTTAGTTGAGTCTTTTGTGAAACAGACAGGATATTTCATCTTGGCACACTGAAGCCACAGACCCTGCAGAGTGAGATATTTGGGGAGAGTGGTGTTCAGGCCCTCCTGGGTCCCAAGCACCCGTTTCTATGGTGCAACTGGAAGCTGTGGTTGAGGTGGTTTCTTTTGCCTTTCTGTGCCTTCTGCATCCTCCTGTGAGCAGCCTGACTCCGTTTAGGAAGATGCCCAGATGTTGTATTTGTCCTGTTGGTGTGCAGAGGCGTTAAAAAGGGGTTTGAGGCTATCTCCAAGTGTGGTGTGCTTGCTGATTCTTGAGAACACAGCGGGTTTAACCGTTCCACAGCTGCCTTGCAGCTCACATTTAGCTGCTGGGAATGCATGCCATGATCTCCCTCTCTTCCCCGTCATGTGATCTCTTTGTTTTCTAGGGCAGGCGGGGAATACTGCTCTACCCATGTCTATGCCTGTGTGTGTTAGCTGTGCACACCGTCCTGGCTCATGGAGGCTGCAGGAAGAATATCTGTGGCTTTGCAGCCAGTGGCACAGAACATCAGAGAGGGCCTGCTTTCTGGTTTCTGACCAGAGTTCCGAAACCTGCCTCTGTCGGTGGTGTATATTCCCAGAGTAACCTCAGTGAGTCTGGCATGAACACATGTGCATGCACACATGCACACACGTACACACATACGTGCAATGCTTATGTGCACGTGTGCACTCATGTACACACATATGCACACACACACACAGAAGCTGCCACTTCAGTACAGGTTGGCTTACTGAAGGGGCCTCCCCAAGCACTGAATGGTTCTTGTTATTGTAAGAAAGTGTCTTCCTTGCCATCTGTTGAGCCAGGTAAAATGTTTATGAGTAATATCCAGAAGCCACCATGGAAATTTATTGAATGAGTGGGTGGTTGGCAAAGATGATCTACAAGGCTGGACGGCTAAAGGAATCTTAGCTCCTTCCTCCCAGACGTGGTGGGGCATGTCTGTCTAGCTCACAGTGCCATCAGGAAGTGTGTTAGGAGCGGGGTGGGGTGGGGCGGAGGTGGGAAGGAGCTTGGGAAGTTCTTTGGTGCTTTATCCCTGGCTGTGTCCCTAGCTAGGTGCCTGGTGCATCAGTGCCAGCAGAGCAGGTCTTGGGCGTGCCCTGTCGTCTGTCTCTGTTCTGATTGTGGTGGTTGTGGTGACAGTGTTGACGGCAGGGCCAAGGCTGGGGAGTCAGAGTCCCAGGGGAGGTAGAGTTCTGGTGTCAGAGAAGAAAAGAGGAGTGAAGTTCGGGGACCCAAATGTGGTTTGGCCAATTCTTAGGAGTCGGATTAAAGCCACTAGAAAAACTAAAACATTATTGTTGCCCATGTTGAGCCCTGGGGATAAATGACAGCCGGCCCATCAGTGATAGTAGGATAGGGCGCCTCCCTCTGAAGATGCTCTGTGCAGCCTGTGTCTGCGGTTCCTTTCGCCGTCCCGGTGGAGGGGAAGCGGATTTCATCCCTGTATCTGAGAAGCACACTGTGTCTGGAAATCACAGCCGGCTCCCTTGGGAGCCTCCTTTTTCCAATTACGTGGGTGAGCAGTAGGAGGACTTACCTTACCTTGACCTGAGCAAGACGGAGGTGTTCTGAATTTAATGCAAAAACCAACAGATAATTGTGAACGCCATGGTAGTGGTGAACAGCTCAGAACACGGTCCCTCCAGCGTTTGTCAGGCTCTCTCCTGGCTACCCTATGGGATGCAGTTTGTGTTCCTTCCCCGGAAAGCCTCCCTGACCTGCCCCATGTCTTGGTTCCACTTTGCACTTCTCCCATCCTGGCCCTTCTCTTCACTGTGCTGTCGTTACCTGTGGACCCGATCACTTGTGGCCAGAAGGCAGGGACAGCTCTGTCCTCCACACCAGCACAGTGCCTGGCACATAGTAAGTTTTCAGGAGGTGTTTAATGAATGAATGAGTGAATGGAGATTTTGGGACGATCAAATGAGATCATCTTTATGAACACTCCTTACAGCTTCTCAGTTGAAAGTGCTTTACCCCTGTGAGCTATTTTCTGGAAGCAGATCCGTGCCCTTTGCAGTTGACACTTTTGGCACTACAGACATGAGGCACAGATAATTAGACATGCAGGTGAAAAACAGAAAAACTTAACCTGAAATTTGAATCTTTTATATGATTTTTCAAACTTTATTCACTTTCTTAATTATGTTTGCCTAAGAAGCTAAAGACTGCTGCCGCCGTTTAGAATAAGCATCTTCTAAGCACTGAGATCAGGTGTGTTAGAAGAGAGGTGGGGGTGGAGGTGGGAAGGGGCAGTTTGGAATTGGCTTTGGTCCTTTAGAAAAATACTGACTCCTGAACCTCCCTCTGGAGGTTCTGATTCATCGTGTCCAGGGAGGGGCCTCGGTTTCTGAAACAGAACATCCCCACAAAGGCCGTGATGCTCAGCCAAGGTTGGTAACCGCCGACTGAAGGCTACTTATAACCCACTTTTGTTCAGGTGCAGTTTTTTGGATGATTGACTGCGATTCGAGTACCTTTCTTTTTGCCTTTGAAGCCAAGTCTTACTATTGCAAAAGGCTCAGAAAAGAGGGAAAGGAGGACCTCCTGCAGGTGATTAAGGGACAGTCTCGAGACGAACAGGGGGAGAGGATCTGGTTCCATGGGTTGCAGACTTCAGAGCACACCAAAATCACCTGAGAGACTGAAAAAATGCAGGTGCCTGGGCCCCACCCCACACTCAATGACTTACAGACTCTTGGGGTGACACCCAGGCACCTGCATTTTAAACTACATCTCTAGGGGGTTTAGGATGTTCCTCAAAGTGAGAGAATCACAGAAGAGTCCAGAAAGGTGAACAGCAATGCTGGAGGAGTCTGGAAAACTGGAGTATCTGAGGAACAGGTACAGAAAACTTGGGGGGTGGGTTGCTCCAAAACCTCCCATATTCCACAGTCTCCTTAAAATCTTTTTTTTATTGAAATGAAATTCACATAATATAAAATTAACCATTTTAAAGTGAACAAATCAGTGACATTTAGTACATTCACATTTTTGGGCAACCAACACTGCTGTCTAGTTCTAAAACATTTCATGACCCCCCCAAAGGAAAGCCTATACCCGTTAAGCAGTCACTCCCCGTTCCTCCCCCACCCTCCCCCACCCCAGCAACCACTAATCCGCTTTCTGTTTCTACGGATTGACCTGTTCTGGATGTTTCATATAAATGCCGTCATACAACATGTGACCTTTTGCGTCTGGTCTGTTTCACTTAGCACAGTGTTTTCAAGGTTCGTCCACACTGTGGCACGTGTCAGAACTTCGTCCCTTCGTATGTCTGACTGATAGTCCATTGCGTGTATATGCCATAGCGTGTTGTCCCGTCATCCACCGATGGGCATTGGGTTGTTTCCACCTCTTGCCTATTGTGAATAGTGCTGCTGTGAACATGGGTGTACACGGTTTGTCTGGACACCCCTTCTCAATTCTCTTGCATATATATCACAGTTTCCCTTTTCCTGCTGTTAAGTCAGGTCAACCCAGGTGGACAGCCAGACTGGCGGCTCGGCTGACCCACTGGAGTTGGCATGTGTGGAGCTCCCTGAAGCTCAGCTCTGCATGAGGATTGCCCGGGAGGAGAGTTGGGCCGTCAACAGGGCCAAAGGGTGAGGAGGTCTGGAGGGGCAGGTCAGCGGCAGTGCGGTTCCATTTGACTGTGGCTTCTGGCTAGCTTTAATTTTAAGTGCCTTTACTTTGCAAGGTTACAAGGGAAACAGCAAGAATAATCTTATTAAAAATACATTTCTGACCGTGTCACTCCCTGTCCCAAATCCTTTGATACCTCCCCTTTGGGTCCAAGCCCATTTTCTTCATCTTTTTTTCTTTGTCATTTAATATGGGCTTACTTCAGGCCTCTTCTCCAGCTGCCTCCCTGCCTCCTTAGCTTCAGCTGGGGCTGGTCCTTCGCCACCCAAATCAGCCACGAGCTGCTGCAGCCGGGTCTTAGGACACGTGGTGCCGTTTGTCATCCTGAGCCTGTCCTCATGTTCTTTCTCTGCCAGAAACCACTTCCCTCCTTTAACCTTTACCTGGCCTAGTCCTGGTTCCCTTTCAGGTCCTAGCCGTAGACATCCCTTCCTCGAGAAGCTGTCCTGGAGCTCCTGCCTGGCAGGTGCTGTCCTGGTGCACTTAGGCTCCTGGAGGGCAGTGGCTTGGTCAGTCTTGGTTGCTCAGAGTCCCCAGTGCCTGGCGCAGATGCTGGCACCGAGAGGGGACTCAGAAAATGATTCGTTAGGGGATGGAGTGAGTGTTTGTTTAGGCCTGGAACTTTATTTATCATTGAATCCTCCGGGCCTGCCTCAGTGCCTGGAATGTGCTAGATGCCGTGGTCCGCTCCAGCACCTCCCAGCATGATAAAACTTCCTCAGTGTGTGAACAATGGCTGGAAAGGAGAATTGTGTCTTATGTTATATGTATTTACATACGTGCATATGTGTGCATGTGTGCTTTTTTTTTTTTTTACAAACTGAATTCTAAGTAAAGTACCTGGGGGCAGAAGGCTTGTTTTGTGAAGAATCAGATGGTCAAAGGAGCTACACAGGGTCTGCAAACTCTCTCTGTAAAAGGCCAGAAAGTATTTCAGGCTTTGCGGATCCCATACGGTCTCTGTTGCCTTTTTCTTTTTCTTTCTCTTTTCTTTCTTTCCTTTTCTTTTCTTCTCTTTTCCTGTCTTCTCTTTTCTTTTTTCACAACCCTTTGAAAATATAAATAACATCCTTAGCTCATAGGCTGTAAAAAACAGGGCTCTGGCTGGATTCGGCCCACGGGCTGTAGTTTGTAGGTGCCTGATCTGGGCCTTCTTAAACTTCCTTTAGTGGTCTCATGTGGCATTTCTATGTTGCCTTTTTTCTTGATGATTAAAATTCTGTATGTTAATTAAAAAAAAAGAAATAGCATAGACAATTTTCAAGAGATAAGAAAAATCTACATTTTTTTTTTGAGGAAGATTAGCTCTGTGCTAACTGCTACCAATCCTCCTCTTTTTGCTGGAGAAGACTGGCCCTGAGCTAACATCCGTGCTCATCTTCCTCTGCTTTATGTATGGGAAGGCTACCACAGCGTGGCTTGCCAAGCAGTGCCATGTCCACACCCGGGATCCGAACTGGTGAACCCCGGGCCGCCAAAGTGGAATGTGCGCACTTAACCACTGTGCCACCGGGCTGGCCTCAGAAAAATCTACTTTTAATCCTACCACATGTAAGCAATTATTATTCAAGTCTTGGAACGTTTGCTGTCTGCATGTTCTCCTGTTGCTTTCTTCTCTGTATGGGGAACGTCATGAGAATAACTCACAGTCAGGGAGCGTATCTTGTGGGCTATGTATTTGAAGTGCGTTATCCTGTGAAGTGGGTGCAATTGTGAATTTTATTTTACAGTCAGGGAATCTGAGCCTCATTTGTGTGAGAATAGATGCAGAAGGAGTCGTCTCTCTAAGCGGCAAGCCCAGGGTAGCACAGGTGGCCATCATGGATGTGTGTGTAGAGATGGAGCCTCTGTCCCCGGGCTCCTGGGTGGCTGGCCTGAGCAGAGCCCCCTGCACATAGAATAGCAGGGTACTTTGTTATTGCAGCAGAGCGCAGCCCACCCTGACTGATACTCTGCATCATTGAGGCATTGGAGCAGCATCCATGTTAGTTTTTAGTGCTACCTGGAGTCCCCTCCGTCCCTTTGTTAGAGATGCCAGGGGCACTTTGGGGAGGCTAATTTTGTTTGTTTGTGTTTCCTTATTGCTCAGCTATCCCATTTGGACTCTATCTCTTGGGATGCAAAAGGGGAAAAATGAAAAGAGATGCTCGTCATGGCTTTCTGCTGACTGTTGGATTTCGTGATGGGAGGAAAGTGTGTGTGTGGCCATGGCTGCCTGTCCTCTGTAAGAGCAGAGTGTGGTGTGGGGAGGGCGTGTTCCTCTCTTCCTCCATCAGGGGTGCTCCAGGTCGCTCTTGGCACGTTTTCACTGTTACCACAGCCTTTCTCCTCCCCTCCTTCTCCTGACAGACTTCGTAAAAATAACCGCCTGCTGTGTCTGACACCTGATCCTGGCTCTGCTCACCCCTCCCTATTTTGCTGGAAGCTACTTGCATGTCAAGTTTCCATATGGTAGCCTGAGTGGCAGTTGGATATGTCCCAGGAGACGGGCTCATTGATGGTACCCAAAGATTCTCTGGTTCAGTGGCAGAAGTGGTTTAGGGCAGGACCTGTAGGTAACGAGCCTGGGGGACTGCAAACTAATCCTGAGCCTGTTTGTGAGAGAGTTGTAGTCTGGCACCACAACTGGGGGTGGAGGTGGGTTATTTATCTTATATAGTGGTATTATGTGATGATATATTGCATGATGATATATAATGATATTCCATATTGGCATTATGTAATGATATATCATTATATGTATTATATCTTCATTCTTTCTAACACCCTCATGTTCTCCACCCAAGTCCATATTTCTAGGTTGGGATGAAGGTTTTTCAGGGGCAACATGTCATAGTGGAACAAGCATGGGCTCTGGGTCAAATTGCTCTGGCTTCATAGGACTGTGTGTCTTGGGGCAGTTACTTAGCCTCTCTGAGCTTCAGTATCCTTATCTGTAAAATGAATCTAATTCTACTGGAGCGGGTGGCCGTGAGGATTAACTAAAATAAAACGTATAGAGTACCTAACTCGTAGGCTGGCCTACAGCAGGTGTTTAATGAATGTCGGTTCCCTTATGTCAGGAAATGTGGAAGCTGCTGGCGATAGCTTGTTGGTCATGTTTCTTGTGCAAGTTGTAGATTCAGGCTTAATAAAACATTTGTGTGTGTGTGTCAGTGTGTGTGCGTGAGTGTGAGAGTGAGTGTGTGTGTTGGGGGGATGTGTCTATGTGTTCGTGTCTGCTTGTGATCTTCAGAGGGGGAGGGCTTCATGGTGCTGTCTGCTGGTCTTGCCTCTGGGCTCTAGAAGGCGAGATGTCCTCTCGTGGGCTATTTCGCTATCCCGTATATAGATGGCCCCCTTCCTTCTGCCACTCCCGAGGGAATGGGTTGAAAAGTTCTACCCATAAGACTGCACCCTAGGACCATGGTCCTCCTTTGCTGCTTCTCCCGTGGTGTCTGTCTCTCAGAGGGATTGTCCAAAGTAAGAATAACCAGCCGGCCAGCCAGAGACCAAAATGTCTTGACCAGGTGAGGTGGAAATCTTCAGTGATCTGGTGCCTTAACTTAAATAACTAGATTTACTGTACTTGTGTGACAGGTTGCTAGTGGGCTGCCCACCTGGTTTGACATCTAAGTTGTTGCTGTGGACTGAATTGTGACTCTCCCCTCCCCCCAAGTACTTATGTTGAAGCCCTAACCGCCAATGCGATGGTATTTAGAGATGAGCCCTTTGGGAAATAATTAGATTTAGATGAGGTTCTGAGAGTGGGGCCCTCATGATGGGATTAGTGCCCTTATAAGAACAGACACCAGAGCGCCTTCTCTCTCTCTGCCCTGTGAGAACACAGTGAGAAGGCAGCCTCCACAGGCCAGGAAGAAGGCTCCGTTGTGTGTGTTTTTTCCATACCACCAAGCAATTCCCCACCTGCTGGGTGTTCTATGATTTAACTCAATTCTGATGCTGTCTTCCTGGAGATAGCATCAGATCCCACAGGCTAAGGGCTCAGTTTCACAAGACGGCCTTCCCCTCCTTCAGGTGCTAATCACAAGGCCAGGTTGTCACCTGTGCTTCTCACCAACCAGCTATAGAGCAGAGGTTCCCATGCCCCCCTCCTTGGGTTTGATTAATTTGCTAGAGTGCCTCACAGATCTCAGGAACACAGTTTCCTTGCTAGGTTACTGGTATATCATAAAAGGATGTAGCTCAGAAGTAGCCAGATGGAAGAGACACATAGGGCAAGATATGGGGAAAGGACTTGGAGCTTCCGTGCTCTCTCCCAGCACACCACTCTCCCCAAATCTCCACGTGTTTGTCAACGCAGAAGCTCTCTGAGCCCTGTCCTTTTGGGTTTTTATGGCGGCTTCATTACAAAGGCATGATTGATTAAATCAGTGGCCATTGGTGATTGACTCAACTTCCAGCTCGTCTCCCTTCCCCAGAGGTCAAGGGGTGGGCCTGAAAGTTCCAACCCTCTAATCATGGGATTGGTTCCCCTGGCAACCAGCCCCATCCTTAGGTGCTTTCCAAAGGTAACCTCACTAATGTAAACTCGGGTGTGGCTGAAAGGGGTTTGTTAGGAATATCAAGACACCTTTCCCACTTTGATCATTTAGGACATTCCAAGGGTTTTAGGAGCTCAAAAACAGGGATGAAGAGCAGATAGGTATTTCTTATAATAAATCAGAAGATGACAAGGGTCCTCACTAGAAGCTGACCATGCTGGCACCCTGATCTTGGACTCAACCTCCAGAACTGTGAGAAATACATTTGTGTTGTTTAAGCCACCCAGCGTATGGCGTTGTGTTATGGCAGCCGGAGCTAAGGCAGTGGTGAAAGCTATAGCTATTGTCCCAAATCTTGGGTGACTCAGTTCTTCTTTGCCCCTTGCATTGGTTGATGCCACTCTTTATAGCCACCTCAACCCTGGTTCAGCAGTCCTGTCATTGTCCCATCTAGGACGCATCCCCAGGGTTTCTCTGTGAAGTGTCCTCTTGCCCTTTTTCTAATGTGGTGTCGGGTTGTATTCTCTGCCTTCTCAAGGTTCAGCCTGGAGTTTGGTCTGCCTTTTCTCTGAAACAGGTGTCAGTCTCTTCCCTTCTCTGCCTGCTTCCCTCCACTTTCTTTGTAAGGTTCTAGTTTTCCATCTAGACAGGAAAATAATTGCTGCATTTGAACGATGGTGCTGGAGGAGAGCTCTATGGATACCCTGGACTGCCAGAAAGATGAACAAGTGGGTCCTAGAACAAATCAAGTCTGAACTACTGCTGGAGGCAAAAATCGTAAAACCGAGGCTGTCATACTTTGGGCACATCATGAAAAGGCAGAATTTGTTGGAAAAGACAGTAATACTGGGAAGAGTAGAAGGCAGCAGGAAATGAGGAAGACCAAATATGACATTGATTGACTCCACAAAGGAAGCCATAGGCATGAGTCTACAGGAGCTGAGCAGGGCTGTTGAGGACAGGGCATTGTGGATCTCACTCATTCATAGGGGTGCCACAAGTCGGAACCGACTTGGCTGCACGTAACAACAAAGTTTTCTGCTCTACGAGGCCAGTCAGACCTGTCTGAGGCCATTTGTCATACTGGTCCTTTGTAGCATTAGCAAAGTAAACCCCAATTTCTATTATGATTTTTCCAGGCCCGTCTAGTTGGGATAATCTTTACATGTCCAGATATTTTGGGTAAAGGTTATCTTTCATCACAAGTTTTGAAAAATTGACTATAGATGAACATTTCAACAACTTGTACATATTTGCTTAGGTGTCTGGGCTTGGGAGGCCCCAGCAACATCTTCCACCTGTGGTTTGTGTGGTTGGCTGAATAATGGCCCTCAGAGATAACCAGGTGCTGATCCCTGGAACCTGTGAATATTACTTTATATGGAAAAAGGGTCTTTGCAGATGTGCTGAAGTTAAGGTTCTTGAGATGGGGAGACCAACCTGGATTATCTGGGTGGACCCTAAATGCGATCACAAGTGTCCTTATATAAAAAGGAGGCAGAGGGAGATTTGACACAGGAGAGGAGAAGGCATTGTGACCAGACTGGAGTAATGAAGCCCTGAATCGGGATGCCAGGAGCCACCAGAAGGTGCTAGAGGCAAGGAATGGATTCTTTAGAGTCTCCAGAGAGGGCATGGTCCTACTGAAACCTTAATTTCAGCCCAGGAATATTGATTCGGGATTTCTGGACTCCAGAACTGTGAGAGAATGAATTTCCATTGTTTTAAGCCATCAGGTTTGTGATGCTTTGTTACAGCAGCCACAGGAAACTAATACAGTCTGCATCTTTAGTTCTCCCTTGGGTCCACTGCCCCTCCCACCATGCAGGGCAGCTGGTGTTGCTCTGTGCCGTGGAAGGAATTCAGCCGTGAGAGTCCTTTCTTTGACCAACTTGCTGCTCATGGTTAATATCTTCTGCATGTCTAACAGCTCAGAATAGATCAGTGACTTTTGCACACATTTGGTAAGGGTCTGATCCCTGACTTCTAGTTGGTTTAAGGGGCCATGGAGCAGAATTATCAACAGCACGGGCCCTGGATTCCCACTGACTGAGATCAGATCTGCCACTAGCTGACCGAGGAACCTTGAACTAGTTACTCATCCTCTCTCCTGCTAAGCCTCGCTCTACCTGCTTCATAGAAATTATTGCAAGGATTGAGTGAGCTGCCGGCTTCCATTGATTCTAGGAAGCATTCTTTCACATTTTAACATCTCTAAAATTGGGATGCATCTTATAGGCAATGGCAGGTCATCGCCTAATTGGCAGCCTATTTTTCTTTCTTGGTAATATCTCCAAGAACGGTGTATCTTACAATAGAAGGCATTTGGAATCGATGAATATGGTGATCCATGCAGATATGCTTAGCTTAGTGTCTGCACATTCGAAGAGCCAGTGACTGTTAGCAGTGATGCTGTTGTTATTTCAGTCGTGGCAAGCAAGCAGAGGGTTTTAGGGGTGATTTCATGATTCTCTTCTGTGCTCGCTACTCCTCATGCTCAGGAACCTCTCCTTTGCCACAGCTGTCCTGTCTCCAGTCATTTCCATTTCCCTCGTACAGCCTCTCTGCATAACCTGGTGCAGGAGTGTGAGAGCAGAATGTCTGGTCCTGTTCTCCTCTTGCCTCCCCATGGTACAGACACCGTCTGGGTGTATACATAGCATGCTTGCTGTACTTGTGTCTCTTGAACTCACTCCCATGGCCTCTGACTCTGAGACCTTACATTTGACTTGTCTGTGCATTATTCTTCCCTCTTATTTTTGTTTCCATTCTCTAGTGGCATGGGATACTCGGACCAGCTATTCTTTTTTTTTTTTTTTTTTTTTTTTTTATTAATGTTATGATAGATTACAACCTTGTGAGATTTCAGTTGTACATTTTTGTTAGTCATGTTGTGGGTACACCACTTCCCCCTCCGTACCCTCCCCCCACCCCCCCTTTTCCCTGGTAACCACCAATCAGATCTCCTTCTCAATATACTAATTTCCACCTATGAGTGGAGTCATATAGAGTTCGTCTTTCTCTGACTGACTTATTTCGCTTAACATAATACCCTCGAGGTCCATCCACATTGTTGTGAATGGGCCAATTTCGTCTTTTTTTATGGCTGAGTAGTATTCCATTGTGTATATACACCACATCTTCTTTATCCAATCATTAGTTTCTGGGCATGTAGGCTGGTTCCACGTCTTGGCTATTGTAAATAATGCTGCAATGAACATAGGGGTGCAACGGACTCTTGAGATATCTGATATCAGGTTCTTAGGATAGATACCCAGTAATGGGATGGCTGGGTCATAGGGTATTTCTATTTTTAACTTTTTGAGAAATCTCCATACTGTTTTCCATAGTGGCTGTACCAGTTTGCATTCCCACCAACAGTGTATGAGGGTTCCTCTTTCTCCACAACCCCTCCAACATTTGTCGTTCTTGGTTTTGGATGTTTTTGCCAATCTAACGGGGGTAAGGTGATATCTTAGTGTAGTTTTGATTTGCATTTCCCTGATGATTAGCGATGATGAACATCTTTTCATGTGTCTATTGGCCATATTCATATCTTCTTTTGAGAAATGTCTGTTCATGTCCTCTGCCCATTTTTTGATCGGGTTGTTTGTTTTTTTGTTGTTAAGCAGTGTGAGTTCTTTGTATATTATGGAGATTAACCCTTTGTCGGATAAGTGGCTTGTAAATATTTTTTCCCAATTAGTGAGCTGTTTTTTTGTTTCAATCCTGTTTTCCCTTGCCTTGAAGAAGCTCTTTAGTCTGATGAAGTCCCATTTGTTTATTCTTTCTATTGTTTCCCTCAACTGAGGAGTTACAGTGTCCGAAAAGATTCTTTTGAAACTGATGTCAAAGAGTGTACTGCCTATATTCTCTTCCAAAAGACTTATTGTCTCAGGCCTAATCTTTAGGTCTTTGATCCATTTTGAGTTTATTTTGGTGTGTGGAGAAAAAGAATGGTCAATTTTCAATCTTTTGCATGTGGCTGTCCAGTTTTCCCAGCACCATTTGTTGAAGAGACTTTCTTTTCTCCATTGTAGGCCCTCTGCTCCTTTGTCGAAGATTAGCTGTCTCGGACCAGCTATTCTTAAGGCTAAGATTCTGTATCAGTCAGAGTCCAATCCAGGCGAGAAACCACACCAGTCGTTTGGACAGAAAGAATTTGATATAAAGAATTGCTAACTAGGCATAAAGTTGTCAGGGTAAAAAGAGAACTCTAAGGTATCACACTCCAGGGATGAGGAAATAGGGGAAGAAGTTGAATTATTAAAACTTAGAGGAGGGTCCCCTCAGAGCTGCAGCTCAAATGTCCGGGAGGAGGTGCCAGCCGGCTGGTGCTGATGTTGGGCTGGGGCACAGTGAAGCTGGTGCTGCCAGTATCAGAACAAGTCCGAACTGGATCCGGCTGATACTACAGGAAGGAATCGCTGCTCCGCTGGTGAAGAAGCAGTGCTGGAGTGATGCTCACAGCAGCAGGCAGCACACGGGGAGGAGCAGGGCCCTTCTCAAGCCCTGTGGCTTCCCTCTAGCTTTCCCACTTGGCACAGCCTAAGAAAGAACAACCGGCAAAACAAAACTGTAGTTTGTGAAGCCTCAGCCCTCCTATCCCAGAGCTATAGAAACACACGTTTGGGCTGGTTAGGATTTTAACCAGCTTCAGTTGGCCCATGAGCCCTGTGATATTGGATATAAAAATGAGTGTGTCCGTCAGTCAGGGTTCTCGGTTGCAAGCAACAGGCACTGCCTCTGGCTGATTAAAGAGAAGTGGAGCATGTAAAAGGACACCAAGTAGCTCCCAGAATGTTGGGGGGGGGGGGGGAGGAGGGAGCTGGAAAATCAGGCTCAAGCCTCAGCTTTCAAGAACACACAAAACAGGTCACTGATGAGCTGACCATCGCTGGCCATGGAGCACCAGATGCCTGTAGTTTGCCCTGCGTCTGCATCCTTGCCAGACACGTGACTTGCATGCAACTGCTGCCACTTTTGTGTCAGTCAACACCAGAAGGTCAGAGGGGAGAGAAGGCAGAGGAGGAGAGGGGAGAGGAGGGGGAGAGCTGGGAGATGCCCAGCTGACTTCACTACCTTCTGAGTCAGTCTGGCTTGGGTGCATCTGATTGGCAGAGCTAGGTCATGTGACTGTGCCCCAGCTGCAACTAGGCCAGGAACCAGCTCCTGTTACAGGATGAGGTCTTCGCCCTCTACCAGGTCTCATAAAGTGGGCAATTCCCTCGACACTTAAAACGGTTCAGATTCAGGATAGCCACAATAAAAGAAAACCATCTACTGTACGGGGCAGTGTTCTCCAGGCTAGGAAATGGGTCCATCACTTTCGATGGATTCCCAGAGGGGTCTGCAATCCCCAACGTGCTAACAATGGCTGAGGATTGCTCCTTAGGGAGTGCTCATTACACGTGTATAAAATTCCCTCTAAATATAAGGGCCCGATAAACCTGTGGTAATGAGAAGCCTTTGCTGGTTGAGGTTCCAAGGTCTTCGGCAGGTTTACTAACGATTTGTAGCCCCGAGGGAATCTAACCCGGCAGAAGGGTAAACCTTATGAGATTCCTGGGTGGAAAGGGTCTCTTTGAGCTGAGTCTGGGTTTTAATTAATTTCCCAGTGGCTTGCAGAGTGGAAGAATCCAGTGTTATTGCGTTCCAGACAAAAGCAGGGCTGGGGAGAAGAGACGTTTTTGAGGGTGGCATGCGAGAATGAGGGACAGTCAAAAAGTGAAGAATATAATTTGGATAATTGACAGCTCCAGAAAGAGATCCTTGGGTTGCTATAAGAACCTCTGAATTCTCTTTTCTTAGCGGGTTGCCTCCTCAGATGCTGGGGCTTGAGGAGTGGGAGGTAGGGCTGTGCTTCTGTTGCTTCAGACCTGTTGCCTTCTCTGAATCATCATTGTGACTGTTATTGTCATCGTCTTGTTGTCATTCTCTGTGAGACCCTACAGCTGCTTTTGCTGTGTGCTCCAATCTCACCACACCGAAGTCAGAAAATGCCAACTAATAGCTATTTGAAAATTGCTGCTTTTCTCATTTTATCCCTTCTATGTGGTTGCCGTCACAGAAAATGTCACCAGCTCTATTCCTTCTCTCGGAGTCGGGGAGTCCTGTGTGGTCTGGCTTTCCTTGCATCTTCACTGAGATGTGTGAGCAGGGACCCTGAGACTTTGCTTCTTTCTCCCAGCCTGTTCTGTGGTTTGGTGATTGGATGAGTTTTTATCACCCTGTGGAGTAGCCCAAAGCAGCTGCGTGTGTTGGTCTCATGGTGGGTGTCTGGACTTGTAGACTTTTGCAGACATTTGAAGTCTTCCGTCCTTGGCTGTGGCTCTTCCTCTCCCTTCCTCCTCACTCTCTACTGCCCCTTTCCCACCAGGTCTCTTTTCTGTGATTCATTTAGTACTAAATTTTGGTACCAGGCATTTTGCTATACCGGGGATCAAAAGCCTTATAATTATATAAACGAGCAATTATGGAGCAGTAATTGCTGTGATGGAAAAGAGTGTAAGATGGGAGCACCGATAAATAGTGACTCAGTCTACTTGGGGGAGTCATGAAAGGCTTCCTGGAGTTGGTGCTTAGTTTAGACTTAAAGGTTAAGTTGGAATTTGTCAGATCAATGGCCTTGACAGGAGGTGGTGGGGTATGCATTTCAGACAAAGGGTACGGTATATCTAGAGACATGCTGCAGCAGGCTGACTAGTTCATTGTTGCTGTGGTACAAAGTGTATGTACTAGTTAGCTATTGCTGTGTAACAACCAACCACAAAATCTCAGTGACATACAGCAATCAATTAGGATTGATTTCCCAGCTGTCTTGGGCTTGCTCATGCATCCAAGCGTCAGCTAGGGGTCAGCTGATCTTGACTGCTTTAAGCTGCAAGACTGCAGATGGGCAAGGTGGCTCTACTCTAAGTGTCTGTCATCTGCTTTGGACCAGGGCGTCTTCTTCTCATAGCGAGGGCAGAGGCATTAAAGGAAGAGTGGGAACAAGGCCTCTTAGGGCCTTGGCACAGAACTGACACACTGATACTTCCACCCACACGTCATTGGCTAAGCAAGTGATATGGGAGAATGCAAAGTTGATGAGTGGTTGCAATGGGTTGAATAGCGATCCGTGAAAATTCATGTCTTTGTGGAGCCTCAGAACGTGACTTTACTTGGAAATAGGGTCTTGGCAGATGTAGTTAGTTAAGATGAGGTCATACTGGGGTAGGGTGGGCCCTAAATCCAATATGACTGGTGTCCTTATAAGAAGAGGAGAAGAGACACAGGAACAAAAGACAGAAGATGGTCACGTGAAGATGGAGGCAGAGATTGGACTTCTGCGACCATGAGCCAAGGACCGTCAAGGATTGCCCAGAATGACCAGCAACTGGAAGAGGCAAGGAAGGTTCCTTCACCTACAGGTGTCAGTGGGAGCACGGCCTCGCTGACACCTTGCTTGCAGACTTCTGGTTTCCAGAACTGTGAGAGAATAAATTTGTGTTGTTTTAAGTTACCTAGTTTGTGGTGATTTGTTACGGCAGCTCTAGGCACTAATCAACCAGGAAAATACACTGTGCCCATGAGAAGGCCGTGACCAGAGCATGGATGCAGGGAGAAATAAAGGATGGTGACCTATCATCCCACCTGCCACAGAGAGTGACAGGTGAGAGATGGGACCAAGGCAGGTAAGCAGGGTGTGGCATTTTTGTACAGAGCGTTTATCCTGTACACTGTGGTGACAAGGTTTTGGGGCAAGGGAGTGACATCTTCAGATCTGCATTTTAGAAAGAAGGCTCTGGGGTGATGGAGAGCAGCGTGGAGGAAGCTGGACTAGACGCAGGCTATTACAATAGGCCAGGTGAGAAAGGAGGATTGTGGGAATTAGGGCTGCACTTTAGGGGGAAAATGAGTAGATCTATACACAGTGTTTAAAAGAAATGGTTTGATTTTCTAGTCGATTGGATGGGGGAATAAAGCAAGGGAAGAATCTAGACTGATTCTTATTTTTGGCTTGGGAAGCTCAGTGGATTTGGTACCTTTCCCTGAAAAGTGGACATAGCAATCAAAGGAGCTGGTTATGGAGATGGGGAGATGAGGAGTTCGGTTTTTATGGGTTGGGCCTGGTGGTTACACCTGCACACCTTCTCTTGGTCAGTTCTTAGTCACATACACATCTCCCTGCATGAAGGGAAGTCACATGGCCAAGGCCAAAGCCAAAAGGTAGGGAAATACGCTGTACACGTGATAAGGCCATGGGAAGGGCATGGATACAGGGAGTGATAAAGAGTGGGGCCCATCATGCAACCTGCTGCAGGGAGTGTGACAATGGTGAGAGATGGAGTCAAGACAGGTAGGCAGGGCTGTGTCAGATATAATCTAACTCTGTGTGCAGGAAGAAGAGGAGAACGTAGATATTGGTGGGAATGGCTGTTGGCTACCTAATAGGCTACTGCAAGCCCTCTGAGGGCAGGATCTTTGCTAATTCGCCTTTGTATCCAGGTGGAAACCAACACCATGCTTTGGCTATTCATCTGTTAAATTTGCCAAAATGACCCTCCTGCCCCCAGTATATAGTATCAGAGTGTCAAGAAGCTAAAAGGCCACCATTTTACGTTGGGTGTTTTATTTTAAAGTCTCATGGATTACAAGAATTCCCACTGTCATTTGGAGAAAAGATTTGGAGTTGAATGACGGACAGAGCCCCTACGTGTCTAGCACAGCTCTCCAGCCCGTATCCAGAGAGGACCTGCTCCTTGCAGTAGGCTGGATCCTGTTTGTGGGGCTCCACTGACTTCTAAACAGCTCCGATTTTTAATTAAAAGAGGCCCAAACTCATACTCTCCCTACTCATCTTTAACTTTTTTATTGTGAAATATCACACACACGTAGAAAGTCCATCTAACAAATACATAATGTAATGATAATTCTAAAGCAAATACCTTTGTAATCTTCACCCATGTCAAGAAGCCCCCCGCCCCCCTGCCCCACGTTTCCCTTCTTGATCAAGTCCTCTTTCTACCTGCCTAGAGGTCACCACTATTATGACTTCTATAATTACTTACTTGCTTTTTTTAAAAAAATCGTTTCATTCGCTATATAAGCTTTCCCGAAACAATGCAGTTTAATGTTTCAACTTTATATAAATGGAAACATTCTGTGTGTATTCTTAGGCATTTTGCTTCTTTTATTCAACATTATATAAATAAAATTCATCCATATTGTTGCATAGAGCTCTTGTCAATCCATTTTGGCTGTTTTATAGTGTTCCATTGTATGAATATAACATAATTGATTGATTCTGTTGTTGGTAGACATTTGAGTTGTTTGCAGTTTTTGGCTATCATATACAAAGCAAACAAAATATTACAGGATGTTTATGGAGAAAATTAGAAGCCAATTTTATAGGCCCTAAAGGAAGATTTGAATAAATAGAGATACCATGTTCATTTATGAGAGGGCTCATTAAAAAATGGCCATTTTTCCCCCAATATAAATATAATACTGTTTCATTAAAAATCTCCAGTTATTTATTTTCTGATGAAACTTGTCAAGCTAACCATGTAGTTCATACGGAAGAATGCAGGTCCAGGAATAGACAAGGCACTTCTGAAGGAGAGTGTGAGAAGAAGGAAGAGGAGGAGAGAGGATTTGACCTTCCAGACACCAAAACTTCTTGGTGGTTAAAACAGTGTGGCATTGTCCCGTAGCTGTGCAGACCCAATTGGGAAGATTGGAAGTGGTCTCATGGGTATATAGAAACTTGACGTGCAGAACATGGCAGAGTTATCCTTATAATTGATGGGGAAAGATCGACTAGTCAATAAATGTTGGCACAGTTAGATCTCCTCCAAAAATAGATTCATATATCCTATGCGAAAATAATCCCAGATCAAGTTAGCAAAACTTAAAAGGTATTTAGTGCATGGTTCTCAGCACTGACTGCACATTATAATCACCCGTGGGCACTTTTTTAAAAAAAATTTATTTTTTATTATTTTTAAAGATTTTATTTTTCCTTTTTCTCCCCAAAGCCCCCTGGTACATAGTTGTATATTTTAGTTGTGGGTCCTTCTAGTTGTGGCATGTGGGACGCCTACCACAGCATGGCCCGGTGAGTGGTGCCACATCCGCACCCGGGATCCGAATCCGAGAAACCCTGGGCCGCAGAAGAGGAACGTGCGAACTTAACCACTCAGGCACCGGGCTGGACCCTGTGGGCACTTTTAAAAAATACAGGTTCTGGGTCTTGCCTCCAGAGATTCTGACTAGAGTTGTGTGTGGTAGAGCCCAGGCATCTGTGTTTTTAAAATCAATTGTGTTGAGTTATAATTTACATAAAATGCACCCATTTTAAGTATGCAGTGTGATGCATTTTGACAAATATATATACTTGTGTAGTCTTCATCGCACTCAAATTGAAGCTTTCAGAACCCCCCGAATTCCCCTGTACCCCTTTGCAGTTAGCTTCACCTTGCTCCAACCTAATCCTGGGTAGTCACTGATCTGCTTCTGTCGTTGTAGCTTAGTTTTAGGTCTCAGTAGTTTAAAAAGCTCTTCAGGTAGCCAACTGTTGATAAAAGGAAGTATTTAAATTTGATGACATTAAAAAACAAAACCAAAAAGAATTCTCCATAAAAAAAGACACCATAAAGCCAAATCCTGTGAGGTGTTTGCAATGCATGTAACTGACAGAGTATTGATGTCTAGAATATATAAAGATCTCCCACAAATCAATGAGAAAAGGGCAAACCATACTCAATAAAAAATGAACAAACTATTTGATTAGGAATTTCAGAGGAGGAAACCCTAAAGGACCAACAAATGCCTGAGAAGATGCTTAATATCGCAAGTAATTAGGGACATGCAATTTAAATTCTCACCCATTATATTTGACAAAAAATGAAAAAAGTTTGACAGTGCTAAGTATCGACAAAGGAAGATTTGGGCAAATGGGAACTTGCATGCATTGCTGGTGGGAGTGCAACTTGTTACAACCATCTTGGTGAGTAATTTGGAAATATCTAGTAAAATGGAAGACTCATATCCCATGACCAAGCAATTCCAGTTTCAGGTATATGCTCAACAAACATTCTCGCAAATGTACACAAGGAGCTATGCTTAGGAATATTCATTGCAGCATTTTTTGTAATGGTGAAAAATTGGAAATGAAATACGAATCATCAGAAGAATGGATAATTCAGTTGTGCTAAATTCATAACATGTGCTAAATAGCAGTTAAAATGCATAAACTAGATCTATATATTGACACGGATAAATGTCCAATATTTCGCAGAAACCAAAAGTAAGTTGCAGAATGCTACATGTAGTAAAATACTATTTAACTAGAGCTTGAAATTTATGAAAGAACATTGCATATTTGTATACATATATAAAAATATATAATGATCTCTGTTGAAAGTGTAAAAACATGGCTATAAAGAGTACCCACAAGCTTTTTCAGATATTTAGTACCTCTAAGTGGTGGGAGGAGAGAGGAGCTTCAATTCTTTTGCAATATTTTATTTTAAAAGTTGGAATCAAATATAGTAAAATCTATCTTAACCTTCATTAAATATAGGTGGGAGGTACATGGGTTTTGATCTTCTTGTTCTCTGTACTTTTCTGCATCTCTGAAATAGTTTCTTAAGGAGACTTAAAATCTGTAGATAAAACTGTAAATAATAAAAATAAATGACATCAAAGTGAAGGGAAAAAACAATTTCACAGTGGATCAGTGGACTTCACATAATGGTTACCAAAATCCCCCTTCCACATTTTGTGGCAGTGGTCCCTGGCCTTAGACAGTCATGTAATTTAAGTATTCTAAGTTGTTGTGTATAGGCTATACGAAAAATCTGTAGGATTTTGAGGTGTGGTGTGTGTGTGTGTTAGAAGAGGAGGAGGATTATTACAAAATCCTAGTATTTAGAGGAAATGCCTACCTCGAATGTATTCACACCATTATAATTGAACCCTCCCTTCTGTTTTTTATTCCTGTTCATTTTGTAGTGACTGTTGTTACATTTGTAATTTTGATAACTGCTGAGAATCAAGTTGTTCAGATTCGGCAGTCTTTGGGTTTGTAAGTGCTTGTAAGAATTTATTCGTGGTAGTCATCAAGGTGCCGCCCTGGTTTGAATTTCAACGTTCTAACTTTAAAACCAAGCAGGACACAAGGGGAGTGCGTGCCACCACTTCTTATTTTGTTTAATTAAGTTTTCAGCCTTCCTTCTGAGCTGGAATATTTGTGATGTCATGCCTTTCATGTAATGAGATATGTAAGCCATTTACAGCATCATCTGCAAATAGTCTGATAACGTGTGCGGCATCCATTTTTGTGCTGTGTAAATTAGGATGACTTCTTGTTGAGAGAGAAAATTGCTTTACTGTTGAAGACAAAAGAAATTACTGGAGAACCTCTTACAAGAACATTCATTTTATCCTACGTGACAGTAATGTCCCCAAATAATTAAGTTTTGTGATATCCATATGTGAAGCCCATCACAGAAGAGCAGTGTTCCAGAACTCCAGCAAGGATGAATACTCTATGCAATGGCTTATGTTTAATTTTCTAGGTGGGAACTTATTACTTTTCTCTTAATGAATGCAAAACTTTACATCTTGAAACAGTGGAGTAGGGAAAACTGTCTCCACTCAAAGCCTGGCTTGATAAATGACAGGAACTGAGGATGCACGACAAATTGTCATTGTAAGTTAACATACTTCCCAAGTGCAATGGTAATTTTCTTAGAATAGTAGATGCCCTTTAAAAATGCTGTTAAAAGGCAAAAACAAAGATACCAGGCCGGACTGTTTAAAGGTAAGCTATATCCTTAAGACATATCTGGGGTGATGCAAACAGAATGATTTGACATAAATGGAATATTTATACCTTTGCTATTATCATGTTATAAGGCATGATCGTTGCTCCAAGCAATTTATGAGAAACTTGTACTGCATGCTCCTCGTTCGTTGTTATCATGGGAAAATCATTTCATTGAAAATAAAAGGATTAAACAATTAGTGGAAAGGAGATATCAGAGATCCCAGTGTTTACGAAACTAGACTGCAGCCAGGCTCTGGCCATGCTGTGGGACTCCAACCTCCAGCACTCAGTGGAGGATGGCTGCGTATTTTCTTTTTTGTTGTTATTTTGTTTTTCTTTTTGTTTATTGTGATAAAAAAACACACAAAATTTATCATCTTAACTATTTTCAGTGTACACTTCGGTAGTGTTAAGTATATTCACGTTGTTGTGAAACAGATCTCCAGAACTTTTCTGTCTTGCAGACGTGAAACTCTGTACCCTGTGCAACAACTCCCCATTCGCTCCTCCCCCGACTCCCTGGTAACCACCATTCTACTTTCTGTTTCTGTGAATTTGACCACTTTAGATCCCTCATATAAGTGGGATCATATATTATTTGCCTTTTTGTGACTGACTTATTTCACTTATTATAATGTCCACAAGGTTCATCCATGTTGTAACATGTGTCAGAATTTCCTTCCCTTTTTAAGGCTGAGTAATATTCCACTGTATGTATGTGCCACATTTGGTTTACCCATTCATTTGTTGAAGATTTGGATTGCTTCTACCTCTTGGCTATTGTGAGTAGCACTGCTATGAACATGAGTGTGTAAATATCTCTTTGAGATTCTGCTTTCAAGAAAGTCTTTTGAAACCCAGAAGTGGGATTGCTAGATTATATGATCATTCTATTTTTAAGTTTTTGAGCAACCTCCATATTGTTTTCCATAGTGGTTGCACCATTTTACCATCTCACCTACAGTGCACAAGGGTTCCAATTTCTCCACATCTTTGTCAACACTTTTTTTTTTTTTACAGTAGCTATCCTAATTGTTGTGAGATGATATGTCATTGTGGTTTTGTATTTCTCTGATGATTAGTGATGTTGAGCATCTTTTCATATGCTTGTTGGCCGTTTGTATATCATCTTTGGAGAAATGTCTATTCAAGTCCCTTGCCCATTTTTTAATAGAGTTATTTGATTTTTTGTTGACTGACTGTTTTCGTATGCAAACTTTTCAGTTTAATTTCTGTGGGAGAAATTTTTTAAAGTAGGACACCTCTATTTTTAAAAGTGGAAATCAGCGGCGAAATAGGATCTTCTTTAAAAAAGAAAAAAATCGACTTTAAAAATGGCTTTGATTGTATAAAATGAAAGATAGCTATACTTGTAAAATGAACATTTGGCTGTTTAAAATATAAAACACAGGCTTGGGGATTTTTTTCATTTGTTTTAGATCTGCTCAGCTAAGAAACAAACAGATGAAGAAACAAAACAGAGACTGGTTGCCGTCTCTTACGTGGATCTCTTTTCTGGTTTGTGGACTCTCTTTTTAAACCATCCGTGCCGTGAGCCATATGGAATGTCAAGTAGGCTTCGTTTCTCTAGGGTGCAGGACAAGAACATTGGAAGAAATAGTGCCCACCTGCTGTCTATTTTTAAGAGGTATCATTTTTGGATGGGTGAGCGGATGAGGAAGATCCAGTCTAGTTGACGTTAGAACTTCACCTTTCTCTGCAACTCTCATGAATTTTTTGGAGTGGGGAAGGCCCTGTGTGAAAGAGGAGAGGGCATTCTGGTTCAGGACTTTGTCTTCACTCAAAGAAAAAGTTCTTTTTTTTTTTTCCCCCCAGAGATTGCCAAAGAAATCCAGTGCAATCCACATATTCCCATAATAGCCCATTCTATTCCTTTTTTGGGTCATAGGGAGCATTTTTAACATGTCTAAATTTGGCATGTGAGTAGTAGATTCCTCTCATTGATTTCTTTGGTGGATTGTGGGGTGCATTATGTTTACATTGCAAATCTGAGAGTCTTTGCTAAGTGCCCATTCAGTCAAATTGGATATACTTTACACAAGTCTGTTTGGTGATTACCTAACAAGAGACAACTTTGGGACCTCGCGGAGCTTTGTAATACCCTATCCTTTTATTCTTGCCCTTCTTGCATAAAAAACTGTGGTCACTGTAGTTGAAGATAGTAACTAGGCCGTCCCTTAGTTTTTCTGGGACTAGATAGCGCTTCTTGAGTGCTTAGTATGCACCAGGCACTGTTCTGAGCCCTGCCTGTGTGTGAACTCCTTGAGTCCTCAATCCTATGAGGAAGGCACCACATTATCCCCGTTTTATGGATCAAAGTAGTGGTGATGTGAAGGATTCCAGCCTCAGTGCCTATGCCATTGACAACTATGCAATGCTGCCTCTCAGATATTCAGTGAGTATCTTCACGTGCTTCTCACAACTGAATGTGTGCACCATTCACCTGGGGATCTTGTTAAAATGCAGATTTTGCTTCGGCAGGTCTGGAGTGGCCCCAGGATCCTTGTCTCACAAGCTGCCAGGTGAGGCTGACGCTGCTGGTGTGTGGGGCCACTCAATGGCTCGGGATGGAAGACACACAGTAGAGCAGCGATGGAATCTCGTGGTTGGAGGGGCCTTGAAGGTTCTGTGGGCCAGTGCCTGGCAGGTGGCATTTCAGACCCAGCCCTTTGAAGTTCTCATTTAGGAGGCCTAGGGTGAGGCTCAGATGTCTGTATTTCTAAAAAGCTGCACAGGGGGCTTCGGATGCACAGCTGGGTTTGGGAACCGGCCAGTCTAGTCCAGCTCCCCAACTGTGGTTTGAATCACTGCCTCAACATCTCTCCCTAAAGGTTGTGTAGACACTGGGAAGTCCTGCTTTCAGAGGTAGCTCCCAGGGCCAGCCTGCCTTTGAGGGAACCCAGGGTCTCATTGGAGAGTGTTTTAGTTTCCTAGGGCAGCCGTAACAAAGTGCCACAAATTGAATGGTTTAAACAACAGAAATTTATCATGTCACTTCTGGAGGCTAAAAGTCAGAGAGCAAGGTGTCGGCAGGGCCATCCTCCTTCCGAAGACCCAGGGGGGGATCTGTTGCAGGCCCCTCTCCTAGCTTCTGGTACTTCTTTGTCTCGTGATAGCGTAACTCTAGTCTTTCTGTGGCATTCTCGCTCTATGTGTGTGTCTCTGTATCCAGATTTCCCCTTTTAATAAGCACAGAGTCATACTGGATTAGGGGCCACACTAATGATCATGTCTTAACCTGATCATCTGCAAAGACCCTGTTTCCAACTCAGGTCACATTCCCAGGTACTAGGGGTTAGGACTATAACATCTTTTTGGAGGACACAATTGAACCCATAACAGGGAGGTAGGGCAAAGATTGCTGGAGGATTAGCAAATGCAATATTAAAATGTCAGACATCGGTGTTTATAGGGGGAAAATGAAGTTGAGGTCCTATGTAAACAAGAAGGGTTTGGATGGGAATGAACATCTCAGATAAACATCACTGACAGAGTCGGGTGTAGCAGCCAGCCCTGTCAGCAGAGTTGTGGGCAGCCCTTCAGAGAGCAGTGGTGTGACTTGCTCCTCCCTCCATAGGCACCTCCGGTTTCTTCTGCCCAGACCTGGTGTGAATCTCCCTCCCAGGCCACTTCAGCTCGAGCAGATCGGTGCCTGCCTGGTGCCTGGTGGAGGGGCATCAGCCATGCGGAGTAGGCACACTCCTGGGTGGGCTGCAGCCCCAGATGAGTTAATGTGCTTGCACCCGGTCGCTAGCTTGGGCCTCCTAGGGCTCTGATGGACTAATCGATGCAGACTGAATTGTCGGAGGGAGCGACTTCTTTGTTCCCAACCAGAGAAAATCGATCCTATAGGAGGGTTATTGCTGCTGTACGCAATTTGCTAGAGTTATTGGTTAACAGAATTATTAGCTTTAGAAGTAAATGAAATAGACTTAGGATACTGTTATGTTTCAGATAAACAAATGGCCTTCTTCCTTATTCGTTTAGCATTCTGTTTCCAGGGGGAAATGGTAGATGACTCAGGGCCCGATGAAATACTTTGTGGCACAAGGGACTGGCCACCAGATGCTGTGTGACTGTGCCTTTCTCGGCACCTGTAGAAGGCTTTCCCTCCTGCCGTGGTTCTCACTTTACCTTGTGAATCCCCTGGATAGCTGGGCCCGCCCCTAGGGTGTCTGCTTAAGGAGGTCTGGAGTGGGACCCAAGAATCTCCATTTCCATCAAGTTCCTGGGTGTTGCTGATGCTGCCTGGGGACTCCACTTTGAGAACTGCTGTCTTCCCGAATAAAACCCAGGCTCCTGGGAAGCCTTTTGGATTCAGCGTGCCTAGGCCCTACGTGTACCCCACAACTCCCAGGGAAAAGGAGGCTTGTGCTTGAGTTTTTCAGAAGTGCCACTGCAGCTGGCTCTGTAATTAGCAAGTAATGTTGCAAGTAATGTGCGTTGAGGTCATTTAGCGGTGACCGGCCTGGACATTTCTTCCATTCGGTCTGCTCCTAGGTCCTCACCAGAGCCCTAGTTTATCTTGGCCTGATCCAACAAGAAACCACTTTCTTGGGGAACGTGGTTACATGTGAACTCCAGCCCTGGAAGGGCCATGAGTGTGTATCTCAGTCTACAAACCCAGATAGACCTAATATCTTTTTTCTGAGCTCTCGTTCTCTTGGAACGGCAAAAACTCAGTCCTTGTGAATGTAGTTTTTCCCCACTCCCCAGCCTGGCTGGCATATCATTTCAGGGGTTGAGGGCCACAGGCATCTGATCTGGGTCCTCTTTGGCCCCCACAGGTCATTGCTGAGTTATTCTTTGTTCCCTGGACCAGGGGTCAGTGAAGTTTCTTTTTCTGTAAAGCACTAGATCATAAATAGTTTCAGCTTGGTGGGCCATATAGTCTCTGTGGTAACTGCTCAGCTCTGCCATTGGAGTGTGAGAGCAGCCCTAGACAATACATAAATGAGTGGGCATAGCTGGGTTTCAATAAAACTTTATTTACAAAAACAAGCAGTGGGCCAGATTTGGCCCATATGTAGTACCAAGCCTCTTCAATTCTCCTGGCTCCCACTATGTCTGTCCTGGGTGGACTGGTTTGTTCTTTTGCTGTGTGAACCCCTCTAGGGCCTTTCTTCTTCATGGAGGAGCCACTGGGGCACGGGATTGGTTTTGCTGTTCTTTCTCCCCCTGGTTGGTGGAAACTTAATGGGCTTGCCCTCAATTCTCCCTATTTCAACATGGCTTTGAGGCTTCCCGGATTATTCCACTGTTCCAGTGCCATCCTGGGTCGAAAGAAACCATGAAGCTATCTAAAGTTCTCTCTGCCTAGACACCCCCTGCTGCCATTTCTCTGGAGCATGCTGCCTTCCCTGAGCTCTGCCCAGGAAGGAGGCCCTGGGGGCCCCTTCTCTTTGATTCCCAAATCCATCTGTGGATTCTGTGGTTTCTCCACTCCCCATGGGGCCTGGCCCAGGCAGGAGGGCAGGCCACAGGGCTCTCCTTCTCAGTACTCACCTCTTCTCAGCCCTACTCACTTCACTCCTGACTTCTTTTCCACTGTTGGAATCTTTATCAAGACTGAGTGGAGAGTACCCTGACTTTTATTTGAAAAAAATACAATTGCATGCCCATGGTTCACCACTCAAAAGGTACAACAAGGATGTACAGTGAAAAGTGAGTCTCTCTCTTCCCCGTCTTCCTCTTACCTGTTTCACTTCCCCAGGCCCCCACTTTTCATGTTTTTTTCTCTATTCTTCCGGAGGTGCCAATGCCTGTCTACGCACATAAGTATAAATAAGTCAGCACTGCTTTGCATCCTGATTTCACCACATCTTAGAGAGGGTTCCACATCAGCACATCTAGATGTGCTGTCTCTTTTGCTTTTTTTTTTTTAACAAGTGCGTGGTATTCCATCAAATAGAGGCACTGTAACTTATTTAATTAGTTCTCTGTTGAGGGCCATGTAGGTTGATTCCTGTCCTTTGCTCTTACAAACAGCAAGGTAGTGACTATCCTGGTCCGTTATTAAATAGACACTCTCTTTGTTGACCTTGACTCAATGGAGTTGCTTGATTGATAGGCGCTCTGTATTTCTGTTACCTGTACCACTTTGAATATCTCCTGGTGAGACCCTGTCCTGCTGTCAGCTCACGTAGAGTCAGTTGTTTGTTAATGCAACTATTTATGCCAGTTATACTTGTTGCAATCATTTCATTGAACCAAATCTTACACAACCTGATGAAATATGAGGGTGGAAAAGGAGAAGAAGTTTTGACGAAAGTTTAGTCAACTGCTTTGAATAGATTTGCTAACATTGAATCCCCAAATTTCTGTCAAATGAGGCATTGTGGAGACACCTGTCAAAGACTGGGCAATGAACCAGAAAAGTTGAGAAGGGCTCGGTTTGCACATTTCTTCCCATGTTTCTTTAAGTCCTTATACCACTTGAAAGAAACCAAATCTGAAGACTGTAAATGAAGTATCATGGGTACGGTTTTTGCAAAATAGATGAAGCTGGAACTTGATCAGTTGACCTATAGACACTAAAATGGCCTCTGTGTCACCTCATAGGATGGGCAAGGTAATGCACATTCATTTGCTTGAAATTAATATTATTTTGGGGAGAGATTCTTCCCTTTGTCCACTTTTAAAATGAACCTACTAATGACCAGTTTGGGCCATTATTGGAAGAGAGAACACCTACTGTGTGCACTTGGGTCCATGGGAACACGTCTGAAGTATAAATTCCTAAGATTAGGATTATGCAATGGTTTGTGAATTTTCCATTTTTATAGAAATTCTCAAGTTGTCCTCTGTAGAACTCGTACCGATTTACACTTTCACCAGCAGTGTTTGAGAATGACTTTCCCTACATCCTCACCACCATGGCATTTTGGCAAACTTTTTCATTTTTTGTTAATAGGGATAGGCAAAAATGGCGTTTTATGGAGTCTTAATGGGCATTTCTCTTCTTCTAGTCAGCTTGAGCATCTTTCCATCTGTTTCAAAACCATTTATATTTCCCTTTCTGTGAACAGTCTGTGTCTCTCTCTTATTTTTCTGTTGCATTGTCTTTTCTTATTATTTTGGAATTGCTCATATATTGAGGAAATTGTCATATTATTGCAATTATTTTCTCAGTTTGTCACTTATGACTTTGTTCGTGGTACTGTGTAGATTTTTATTTACTTCGTACCTGTTTGAACTCGTTAGTCTTTCTTGAGTCATACTGAGTAAGGTCTGCCTCATTCCAAATGACTCAAAATATTATTTATTTTTTCTATGACTTTGTTTTCACTTTTTACTTTTAAACATTTGGTCCATCCCAAATCCATTCTGGTATAAGAATGTAGGGATTAAAATGCATGTGCTTCCAGATAGCTACTAGAAGTCCTAATACATATATAATTTGTTGAATAATACATCTTTTCTCCATTGATATGAAATGCCAATATATTGTTTACTAAATTACAGAATGTATTTATTCATTTCTGGATTTTTTTAGTCCTAAGGTGACTAATGTGCTACCCATTAACCACATGTAGCGATTTAGCACTTGAAATGTGGCTAGTCCAAATTGAGATGTGTCGAAAATGTAAAAGACACACCAAATTTTGAAGATTTACTAATATATAGATATAAAAATCTCATTAGTAATTCTTATATTGCTTACATATTAAAGTGATAACATTTTGGATATATTGGGTAAAATAAAATATATTATTAAGATTAATTTCACCTGTTTCTTTTTACTGTGTTTATTATGACTACTAGAATATCAAAAACTTTGTGGCTCACGTTATATTTTTATTGTACAGCACTGGGTTACTCGTTTCTCCTCTATTCATGTATACATTGTTTCAATTATTGGAACTTTGATTTATTATCTGTTAGTTTCCCCATATTGCCATCCCATTTCAAAAGTTTCTGGATTGTTCTTACAGCCTGTTTTTCTACATGAACTTTAGAATCAGCTTTCTAGTTTCAATAAGATCTTCTAGCTATTTTTATGGGGTTTGTTTCAAATTTATAGATTAATTTAGCAGAAGTGACAGCTTAGAAGTGACAACTTTACGATGACGAGAGTTTCTGTTTAAGAAGATACGCCACTCCATTTATTCACGTCATCGATTGTGTCCTTTGGGGGCATTTTAAGTTTACTTCATAGGGATTTTTCATATTTCTGGCGGAGTGTATTCCTGGGTATTGCATTTCCTTTTGTTTCTATTGTAAATGGGATCTTTTCTTTCATAATATATTCTATCCTGGCTGTTGTTTTTACAGAGGGAAAACAATTGACTGTTTCAAATTATTTGTACTAAACCACCAAACTGAATACTGTTATTGTTAGTGATTGTTCTTTCGATGATTCTCCGAGATTTGCATATATATAGTAATATCTTCATAAATAATTATGGTTTACTTTTCCCCCCATTTTTATACCTCTTATGTCTCATTTCTCTCTGTCTCTCTTGTCTTATTGTACTGATAACCCAGCTTTTAATTATCAGATATATTGTCTGTTCCCTAGGTTTTATTTCTATAGTCCCATAATTCAAAATATTTGACGCTGAAATTGGGGCAGATGTGGGGAAGTTCATTAGCACAAGGCTTTTTCTTAAAAGAAGGTGAGATTAGCTTTATATTTGAGCAGCTCCTATGTGAACACTGATGTCTTTGTTGTTATGCCATTTTAAGAACATGTGGTCTGGGGGCTTTAATGGCTATTTCACTGTACAGCTAAACTTTGAGAAGTGATGGACTGTCTTCCCTATGGGTTTATCTTTCACCATAGCGTTAGCCCTTTAGGATCTAGTTGATGTTTCATGCAATAGCTGTGAATCCAGCAGTGTTAAGGGATGGCGGAGAAACAAAGAGTAGAAAGGGAGGTCCATGCCCTCGAGAAATGTACAGACTCTCTAGGAGACGAAAGCCATGCACCGCACGTGCAAGAGGGAAGTTCATGACCTTAAACAAGCCGGAGGGAGATGGGGCTGTGTGTATTACACAGAAGTGTGCTGTGTGTTCGTGCATCTTTGAGTGGACTGCAGGGGGAGGTAGTGATGAGCAGGGCGCCTAGGAGAAGTGTAGGACTGAGCTAGGAAGAGGACAGAGGCTGTCCAAGTCTGGGGAACATCTGCTGAAGGGAAGTGCTACCTGTGGATGGGCTGGCCAAAGTCAGGGAGCCTCCTGAGGGGGAAGGCAAGAAAGGCATCTGATGGGAGGCATGGAACATGAGACAAGTCTCCTTTTGTTCTCTGCAGCTGGAGGCCGATGGGTTATTAAGTAGGGGAGATATGAGAGCCTAGACCATTAGAATTGGAAGGGACTCCAGGAGTCTTCTGCTCCAATCCTCAATTCATTCAGGAATCTCCTGAATAGCATCTTTGCAGAGGGCTGTTCAGCCACCCCCTGAACAATGATGGAAAGCTCACCACTTCACAAGGTAACCTTCTCTAGCTTAGTTCGGCTCAGGTTGTTGGAAAATTATTTCTTTTGTCCTGAGTTGAGCATCCTATGAGCCGATAGTTTTAAAATGAGGTCGTTTCAGACAAGACACATAATTTTTGATCTGTCTGATTTTGACAACTCTGAGGTGGGTGCTCCAGCTTGGCAACAGTCAACTGGAGCTGAGTGGCTGCCGCCCTTACTGGGTGCAATCTGAACCCCTCTCCAGGCCTGCCTCCCTCTCATCGGCTCTCAGCTGGTGAATACATTGTGCTCATTAGGTTTCTTACCTGGGTCCTGCCAGGCACTTGATCATGTGATCCCTGGTTTTGAATTTTGGGGGATGGATTCTATGCAATGCTTATAAGTGGATTGTCTCCAGAATCTATCTTACCTTATTTTTTAAAAGATCACGTGACCTTTTATTACTTCTCAACCCAACTGGCTTTTAAATTCCAAATTGTTCTGTGCTTTCCCATTTTCATGTCATTGGTCATTTGAGTTCTTCTGTCCCTGAACTCTATCTATGGGAATCCTCTCTTTCTTTGAGACCCAATTTAAGTGACACTTCTGGAAAACCTTCTCTGAGGATCTCAACCATCATCTGAGCCTCCGTGGCATTTTTGCTTCTATCCCCATCATGCGGTACTTTTCAAAGACTGCTTTGTTTTTGTATTCATTTGCATGCATGGATGGCAGACACCATTTGTAATGCATCTTTGTCTCCCCTTCAACTTCAGGTTCGGTGCTTTCAGAACACTAGCTGTTTCGCAAATATTTGATTATTGATTGGAAGCTAAAGGGGAGAAGAGAAGGTTTGGAGCAGCTGCTGTGGGGAATAAAGTCATGAACTTGACAGCTGGATGAAGAATTGCCAAAATGTGTCCAGCCTTGGTTGTTAAGAAAGCTTATGTGACTCAGGTCTCTCTGGATATGTTATTTCGTCCAGGAGCAACCTACAGGAGGAGGCATAGCGAAGGAGTGCTTGGAGGCGTGGAGTAGAGAAAGGATGCGCATTTCATGGATGGCCCTTACGGTCAGGCCTGTGAACAAAACAATGCATAGGTGATTTATTTAAACTTCTGAATCATAGGCACTATTCTCTCTTATTTTACAACTGGTGAAACCTACACTTAGACAAGGTAAATAACATACCCAAGGTGAAATGGCTCAAAAATGGTGAAGCTGGGCATTGAACCAAGTTCTGTCTGACCCTAATCGTGTTTTCTCAGGACAATGGGGACAATTTAGTGTTCTCACTAGTGGGGCTGGTTTGCAGAAGGTTGGATGAATGTGAGTCTAGCGCACCCGCGAAAGGAGCCTTGAAGCAGCTGATAAAGTGTCCTGTGGTGGGAGGGAATCGGTGGAGGTGATGATATGAACCACAAGGACAAAACCTAAAGGTGAAAGCGACCTGGTGGCTTCCAGTCACACATTCCACCCAGTACAGAAATCTTGGCTTCAATTTGTTTAACAGGCGGTCATCCTGCCCTCTGTTTTGGACAGTTCTAGGAACTGGAAAACCTATTATTTCACGAGACAATATACCCTATTTTGGAACAATTTTAAGAATAGAGTAGTCTTTTTATTTCTCTCTTAAAGTGATACCAAAGAATGAGACAAAGGAGAAGATGAGAAATGGATTCTAGAATTGGTATTTGGCGTCAGCGAATGGGTTTTTCTTATAAGGCAAGCAACATAAAACTCTGCAACTTTTCCTAGTCACCACGCTTACAGAGAGCTCTTTAGAGCAATTTAACAGCGAGGTTTCCAAACAGGGAAGCGGTCTTGAGTTGCATTTCTGCGGAATGTCCCAGTCTTCATGGTGGGAACCAGTTCTGTGGATGACCCCTTGGAGGTCAGAGGAAGTCTCATGCGGGGGCGGAAATGGTTTCTTTTCCTTTTCAACTTAGTGGGATCTTCTTTAAAAGAAACACAATCAGAGGAGACTTCCCAAACACCCCAGCATCGTGTTTCTGCCTGTGCCGCTGGCTTTACGCTCTGTGGCTAAGGTGGACTCCATGTGCTTATTCAGAAATAGATGTTGGGAAGGACTTTGCCCCTTCGATTTGTTTTCCTCCCAGAGGTTTTCCTGCTTTCAGCAGTAACCTTCCTTTGCCACAGGCTTGCTGAGTCACTTGAGGGACAGAAGGCATTTTGAAACATAGCTTGGGGTGTGCCCTTTGGAGACCTCAGTGGCTTTTAGCAAACTCAACAAAGCCTTTGCAGAGAAGAGATAGAGAGTGCAAAAGTATCTCAGATAAAGCCTCCTTGAGCCAGAGTGAATATGTTTAATGCAAATAAATCAGCCATTTGACATGATTTTCTTTGACTTATCCTGGGCTTGAGTATTAAAGGGGCAATGGGCAGCCGCTTTTGTGGTCCCTGTTGTTTTTTTTTTTTAATTCTTGGACTCTTTTGGCAGAAACTCACCAGATTGCAACTGGAATGGGAAAGTAAACTGCAAAGGGCTTATTAGATGCCCAAGAAGGGGGTTCATTTAGTGATAGCAGGCTCCTGACATGGTGGGTCTCAAAGCTTTGGTGAGGTGACACTCCAGAAGCCTGGGTGTATGACATTGCACATGCTCGTCAAGAAGAGAGAGCTGTGCTTTGTACCTCATAGGAAACAAGCCCATTCAGAGTCCAAAAAAGTCCTTTAGGATGGCCGTTACTGGGATCTCTAGGGATTCCTGGCGTAGACCCTACTTTGAGGGCTCCTGACAAAGTTGGTACCATCTCTTCTTTATGGTCTGTGCATCTCCTTCTTCCACCTTTTTCCTGTCACTTCAGAGTTAATGTTGGAGCCATAGTCATGATATTTATGGCAGCTTGGGCTGTGGGAGGTGACATGGGTGGTGGTTATAAGAGCAAAGGTCTGGAGTCAGATTGCTGGCTTTTATTTCCCAGCTCCTCCAAGATTCACCTTGAGTCCTTAAGGAACTTAGTTCAGGTTTCTAAGTCTCAGTTTCCTTATTGGTGAAATGAGGATAAAAATATCACTTGCCCCATAGGATTGTTTGAGAGAATTAAATGAAAATATCCACATAAAGCAATAATCTCAGTGCCTACCATTTAGTTAATATTAGCTATTATTATCTTAAGTGAGACTCTTCCAGCAAAAATGACTGGCTTCTTACTTAAGCGAAACTCTGAGCCCTGAGGTTGCCGATTGGAGGGAGACTCCATTGCAGGCACCTAATGAAATCTAACTCTTTTCCCGATCTTCACTTCTGATTAATATCACCCTCCCTTTAACATAAAAGTTTGGACTCAAATACTTGATTCTTCTTCGCTGAGATAGGCCAACATCTTTCAAGACTTTATTAACTACTACGGGAGGACAACAGGGAAATAAACAAGAACCTAAGAACGACCAGCTTGCAAAGCGCAGGTCCACCCCCAGGATCTTGGGACCTTCACTCTTCCACATGGCAAATGAGGTGTTGACAGTCTAGCCTCAGAAGGTTGGCATAACCTCAGACATTTCACTTTGATCCTTTTCTCCCTAACTTCCAACTTTTCTCTAAGTTGGGGCCCATCAAGGTCAAAGACCCCAAGCAATGAGGAATTCCCAGAGAACTTTCTCTGCCTGAATTCTCCTTCAGGTGCCAAACCTCACAGGGTCTGGACTTTGTTTCATCATAGAATGTGGTCTTCTCTTATATCTTCGGATTTCTTCCTCCTAAACTACCAAAAGAAGCTTGTGACCTTACAGTGGGAAACATCACTTTGGCCTATGTACACCTCTTCCTGATTTCTCCAGGTCCCCTCAGCAGTATTTGCCAATTCTCTCAAGGACGCAGCACCTGCTCCCTGCAGGTACGCTGGCTGGCATGTGCTCTAGTGTAGGGTTCTGGCTGCACTTCAGCTGGGAGTCCAGTCAGGCGAGAGGAGCTGTGATTCATTAGGACACAGAAGGGCCTTCAGTTCCTGTGTGTCTGCCAGCACTGCATCTACTTAGGGGCGGAAATGTTTTGACAAGTGGACTATTCCATCCCTGGTTCATCTTTAGACACAAGGAAGGCAGTCAAGTTGGGTAACTGTTTTTATTAGGGGTGTTGTCAGGCTTTCCCTGCTCTCCTGCTGGCGTGTTTTGCTGTTTACTCAGTTATGTTGCCTGGGGGGCTCTTCTGGTCAGCCCTGTGGGTCTTGGCTCGTTGAGTATTTCCCTTGGGTGAACCCCATTGCAACGATCACTCCACGGAGAGCATGGGACCACGTTCCAGGCCTGTAATGTTTTGGCTTTGCACGTTTCCCTCAGAGATTTTGCAAAATTAAGGAGGCAGTCCACCGGTGGTCATTGTTGATCCCAGTCCATCCTTGCCAGAAATCCCTAATTACATCTCTGAAAGCTGGGCATAAGCCTTGCACAGTTCAAGTTTGAGAGTCATTGCTTTAGGACCGTATTGCACAACAGTAATGGGTTAGCAAAAGAACAAGGACCACTGAAATTTTTTGGCCATAAGTTCAGTAGGGTGATTTGGTGATTTAACCCTCATTTCTCATATGAATCTAGATATTCATGAGTTACAAGGTGCTTCCTTATTGTTGGTGCATTAATCTGAACTTGCTATGCATGTTACCATGTCATTTCTGTGTAATTGTATTAGAAAGTCGCTGGGAGATTTTAAACCAGGTGGCTGAGGTTGTGAAAGGCTGTCTCTGGGATGCTCTAGTCTAAGACCTTCCCACTCAAGGGCCGTGACCTGCACACCAGCATTACCTGGGCTTGTTAGAAGTGTACAATCTCAGGCCCTGACTCTGAGCCCCTGAATCAGAGTCGGGGTTCAGCAAGCTCCCCGTGTGCTTCTGGTGCATGTTAAAGATTGAGATGCATAACTCTAAAAGCTGTAAAGGATTTAATCAGGATCTTCCAGGAGAGGTTACATTGCTCTCACCTTTATACCTGGGTGAGCTGTAAATCGTTCTGGAACTTCAGAGGCATGGGCTGACGGTGGCTCAGGGAGGAAGCCGGAAGTGGTAGGAGAGGTGGGAGGGTAGGTGTGCACTTGGCTTTAAAGCACCCCCACCTCCCCTTGCCTCTGCCCCAAAGTGGGTTGAGCTGTCTGAACCACAATATCTAAAGGAATGCTAGGGATTTACGCCAGTTCAGGCCAGTGTCAATACCCAAAAAGGTCCAGAACCGTGTATTTTGGGGAAGTGGCCTTGGGAGTTTATATACATTGGAGATGCTTGGACTCAGGTGGGAGCTGGTTCTGGTTCTGGTGGGTTTTTCCAGGAGAAGCAGGATGTCCGGCAAACATCCTGGTACAGGTTTTCTTGGTTGGAGTTACAATGCAAATGGGATGTCATGGTCCCAACAGAGCAGGCTGGCTGGGGATAAGGAAGGGATGCTGTCTCAGCTGGAGAACTAGTATGTAAATCAGTGGATCCCAGGTGTGGGGTGGGGTCGGGGGAGCAGGTCACAGGAAGTAGGCATGCCGCTTGGCCTCCCTGTACCTTGGGCAGCAGCACTGGTTTGAGAACCTGCCAGCTGCTTAGCCTGAGGTCTTAGTTTCCTGGCACGCCACCTGCTTTGGGCATGATTTGTTTGGGTCCGATGCTACAGGTAGGATAGATGGTGAGCCCTGTTGAGTGGCCTCTTTGCAGTCAAGTGAGTAGGGAGGAGGCGGATTATTCCAGAATGACTTACAGCATCTAATGTTTCCATGCCTTCCCAATCCCCTTTCCTAGAATGTTCTCCTGTGTCCTCCCTGCTTCTCAAGAGCCAGGTAAGGGCGGATGAAGGTTCCCCGGATCCTGTGCGTTCCCAGAGCGCACACTCCGCTCTCGCAACACTCCCTTAGAACGGGATTGTCAGCGTCACTTGTTTGGCCCCGAGTGAGTGCCTCCTTCTTTATCTTTATTTGCTATATTTCTGGCTTGATGCTCACCTCTTTGAAGGCGAGAACCAGGCCTCACACCTCTGTGTGTCCCAGGGCTGGGGACAGTGCTTTCTCCAAAGTTGGCTTTCCATCTCCACTGCTGACATCTTAATCCATCACGGGCTCTTTCCTGGAATTCCCTCTGCAGGGGCCTCCCCACAGGTCTCTGCTTCCATGGCCCCGGCCTGTGCAGCCCGCTCTCTGCTTAGCAACCGCCAAGCTCCTTACCACACATAAATCACCGTACACCAGCCCCTGCTCGGAGCCCTCTGACAAGTGTCCTTCATACTCAGCGCTAAGGACAAATGTCACTCCATGACCTTGGCTCCCGCATACGTCACCTGTGCCATCTCACACGTTCTTCCCCTGACACCTTTTCCAGCTCTTCTGGGCCCCTCTACTGTTTCTTGAGCTCACCAAACCCTGTCCCACCTCCAGGCCTTTGTGCCGGCGGCTGCTCCTCTCCAAAATCTGCTGTTATCAGCCCTGTGGATGGATGCCTTAGTGCAAATATCACGTCCTCCCTGACCGGCTGCAACGTGCCTGGCGCTCCCAGTTTATTTCCTTTCCAGAACGTCTCACCATTCTTCTTTATCCAGTTTGCTTCCTTGTGTGTTTGTTTTTTGACTTATTCACTGTCTTTCCCATCAGAATGTAGGCTTCTTGAGGACAGGGCCTTCCCGGGCTTGTCCTCGGCTGGATTGTTGGCACCTAGCTCAGTGACTGCCATTGGTAAAGGCTCAGTAAACATCTGATAAAGGAGGGATGGAGAGGAGGGAAGGAAGAAGGAAGGAAGAAGGAAGGAAGCAAGGAACCAACCCTAGGGGCAGGTAAGATGAGTGCTAATCCTGGGGTTTACGGTCACGGGCCCAGCCCCAAGAAGTTCGAGGCAGCCGAGTTCCCTGGCTCTGTATTTCTGCCTGCGCCTGCAGGCTGGAGGATGACCCAGAAGGCTCTCGGTGGCCATTCCAGCTAGAAAGCCAATGATGGTTGAGAACCTTGGGGACACTTTGTTAGCTTTTCTCTGGCTGTCGGTGACTCATCGCTCGTTGTCATTCCTGCAGCCTTGCTGCGGGAGAGGCTCCTGGGAGCAAATGCTGATGGAGTCTATTGCCTGGGCACCATCGCTCTCCAGGGCAGCTGGCTGGCTGGCTGATGGAGTTTTCCAGGCCATCTCAGCCACTTTATTGTTTATTGAATGAAGGCATTCATTCGCTTTGGGGGCTGTTGCCCTTTGGATATTACCACTAACGCGACTCTCATTTCCCCAAAGCCATTGTTGCCTGTGTGAGTGTTCCTGTGTCAGCTGTTTATTTCTGTGTATATTATATAAGGCCCTAGCACCTCGTGGTTATTTTCTGCACATCTTCCTGAGTCCCTTTCTCTGGCATTTGGGGAGCTGCTGTTCGCTTTTTCACCTTCTCTGATGCGTTTGCAGGTGGCTGATAGAAATCTTGTTATTGGCTTACCTCAGCAGGGTAAGGCAGAGTACATCACTGATGTACAAGACAGGCCTTGTCCTGCTCCGACTAGGCCCCTGGGCCACACCGCTTTCTCTGCCCTGGTATATTAGCTTTCTCTTGCTTCGTAACAAATTACCACAAATGTCGTGGCTTTAAACAGCTTCCGTTTATTAGCTCGGAGCTCTGTAGGTCAGAAGGTCTGAGTTCTATGCTGGGGCCTCACAGGATGAAATCAAGATGTCCGCAGGCGGTGTTCTCACCCACAGCTTGGCGTGCTCTTCTGCGCTCCTTCCTGCCAGCAGAATTCAGGGGACTGTAGGAGTGAGGTCTCCCTTTCCCTTGTTGGCTGTTAGCCAGGGGCCTCTCTCAGCTCCTTAAGCCACCCGTGTTTCTTCTCACCTGCCCACCCCACCCCCCCATCTTCACACCAGCAGTGGTGCATCAACTCTTTCTCACTTTCGAATCTCACTGACATCATCCCAGAAAGCTCTCTGCTTTCGAGGGCTCGTGTGACTAGACCAGGCCACCCAGATCAGCTCCCTGCCTGAGGTCAACTGTGCCATACAACACGCCGCAGTCCTGGGGCTGACAGCTTGTCATAGTCACAGGTTCTGAGGATCAGGGCAGAACATCTTTGGAGCCATTTTAGAAATTCTGCCCACTGCGTTGGCCCAGGAGTCGAAATGTATAATCCAGAGACTAACAGAAAAGTTTCCTTGTCTTTCTGCATACTAAGACTGTCTCCTCCATTGTAGTTTTCTTAACAGTGGTTGCCAATGGATGGTTCATATCTCCTCTAACATGTCAGTTATTACTTTTTAAAAAATGTTGAAGTGGAAAACTGGGATGGGAGGCGAGTGCTAGGCCTGGAGACCGGGTTATTATTGTGATGTCCAGACACCTCCGTTCATTTATGAAGGAGGTGTGACCCTAAAGTGGTAGTTCTCAAAGTGTGGCCTGGGGACTCCTGGAGGCTCCTCGAGATCCTTTCAGGAGACCTGAGAGGTTAAAATGATAGCAATAAATGGAATCATTAAAAATTGAATTAACTTTCCTGTCGAGATGAAGATATTTGCTATTTTCCTTCTCGTTCCCTCAAAGCCTGAGACCTTGCTGATGCCTGCCCCATTCACCACGCCTGCCCTAGACCAACTGCCAGGACTTTTTCCTAAGAAATAGTCTTCCATCGCACTTTAGCCATTGCTAACTTTCTCTCTTTGTTACAGCAGCTGAACTGATACTCTGCCAAATACTCATTACTCCTTCTTCCTTTCTAACAGAACCCCAATTTTGTTTGATCTGGTGGTGTGCCCAGCTAGAAAGCCTCAATGTGTCAGCCTCCCTTGCAGCTAGACCACGTGATGGGGTTGGTAGGAGTCTCTAGGGAGGGCTTCCCATCTCCTCTTGTCTTCACCCCTTCTCCTTCATGGACCAATGTGGCAGCTCCTGGGGATGCAGTAGACACCACAAAGGGTGACAGGGCAGGAAGCCAGAAGGAGCTGGTTCCTCCTGACAGTGTTGGGGCCACTGCACCAGCCAGATTGTTGACCCCTGGCCTTTTTACTGAGTGAGACAAATACACCGTTTATGTGTTTAAGTCACTGCAGTAGGGTTTTATGTTTCTTCTAATTGAACCTAATCTTAAATAGTTATTTCAACCAACTCTTGTGTAAGGAAAAGAGGGTTTCTGTAATTTTTCTGTTTTACTGTTAGTTCAAATTCCCTTAAAAAAGGACATGCAGAACAAGGCTTGGAGGTAACCATAGTGGGCCTCATGTTCCCATGGTGGGCACAAGGGCTCAGCTGGAAGCCTGGGTGGTCACTGTAGAGGAAAGAGTCAGGTTGAAGGAGCTGGTTGTGGTATCCAGCAACCCACAGCATCTTCCTTCCTGCCTGACCTACCACGGACTTTAGTATTTATTTTTTGAGTCCTGGACAAAGAAAAAGAACATTCAACAGGAGGTCTGTCTAAAACCTGACCCTGGTAGAGAAGGTGGGGGCCAGGAGGCCAGGCAGTTGAATGTGATGACTACAGTGATTTCCACGGGTAGAACAATATCCTATTTCTGAGGTCAGCTCCAAAGGCCCAGGGCAGGCTGTCTTTGGTTGATGCCGTCTGGGAAGGGAGCCTCATGGACCCCAGGAAATAATCTGTGTTTGGCAAATAGAGGAGAACAAACTTAGAAACTGCGACCTTTTCTTTGTAAGCTTCTCTGAGGGATGTAATGATGGAAAATAATTATTAAGTCCTAGTTGGCCCAGGGCCCCTGACTAGAATGGGGAGGGTATTGATTAGCTCAGTGGCTCTTTAAAGAGCTAGCTGTGTTTGCCCTCATGCCTCGTAAGCAGGCAACCTCTTTTCTGTCTCCATACTTATTGGATTTTGGTTGGCAACGCACACAAATATTGCTTTCCCTGAGTAAATATTAGGCTTATGATTGGATGGGGAGACACAGAGTGAATCTATCAAATGGAAGGGTCGAGATGGGGAGGGCAGTCTGTATTGTAATGCCCAAGGCTGGTAGGGCTGTGAATCCTTCCCTCCACGTCCTTTGCCCTCTGATTCTCACCCTCGGCTTTCCTAAAATGGCAGGCTATGATGGCCGTCATCCATGGAGGCGGGAGAAAGCGATGGTGCTGATAACGTAAAATGTCTTTCTCTATTCTACCATGGGATACGCTTTTATACACTCACTTCGATCTGAGTGACTGAGATTTTGTTACAACTACCTTGAGTCCATTCTCTTTCCCCTTCCACCTTGCTTCCACTACTAAGACAGTCCCAATCATAGTATCCGTGGAATAACAATAATGATGATGATAATCACAGCTAATATTAACTGAGGGCTTATGACATGCCAGGTGTCCTGCTAAACTTGTTATACAAATGCCTTTATTCTGTCTGCAGAGAGAAGCTCAAGTCTCAGCAGGTTGGAAGCAGAACTTGGATCTGCATGCTTTGCTTTGTCCCAGAGTCGGAATTTCAGCTCCCTTTTGCAAACCATAGATGCTTTGTAGATAAAATCTTGTCTCCCCAAATGGCTAAACTGTAGGTCTGCAGCCCCTCCGTCAGCCACAGCTTCTCTGCTTTAACTAAACAAACTACAGACCAATTTAGGAGTCGTGTGCCTGGTTATGCTGGGGTGGGGGAGCCCATTCAGGGAACTGTGGCCTCCTAACCGTTGTCCTCCTGGGGGACAACAGTTGTTGTCCTTCTGGGGAAGGAAGATTTTGACCCACAGGTGCAGTCCTCGCACTCTGCTCCAGCCCCGGGTGATGGGGAGCTGCAGAACCACTTCACATTTGTTCTCTGCTTGCACTGGCGCCCAGCTTCCTTGAAGAGCTATTGATCACAAGGGCTGAGGGCGGTCTCACTCTCCTGATTTTTATGTTTGCTCTCCATCTGGTTGGAAAATAGGAGAAAACACATTTTCAGTCAGGAGGGGTTTGGGAACAAAGAGCTGAGATTATCATTAAAATTGGGGGCCTTCTGCCATTTTCTGTGGGAGGCAGAGCAAACAGTCAACCCAGAGCTTCTTTCTTGCCACCTGAAAAATAAACTGATTTTCAGAGAGAGAGACAGAAAATGAGAATTTGTGTATCCGTCTGGGTGAAGGCTGGTGCATATAAACCTTGATTATTTCTCTAAGCAGATTCTAGAGGTAACTGGCTATCAAAAATCTCCTTTTAACTCAGGTTCTCAGCGATTCTCAAGTCTGTCGTAAGAGATGCCCGTAGCGAGTGAGCTGGTTTACCTCCTCCCTTCTCCTGCCTCGCTCTTTGCTAAGCAGAGATTGACTTAAAAGCAGGGAATGCAGGAAACAAGAGGTCTGGGTGATTCAAAGGCAGGATGTTCAGCTTCCTGGTTATATCATCTGTCGGCACAGGGGAGGTACTGCTGAAGGTCAGCCCGTGTCCTGGGCACTCAAGAGGTGGGAAGGGACGCTGAGTCCTAAACGTCCCGCAGAGGTGCAGTGGAGGGAACACAGGCGAGAGCCGGATGTGCCAGGCTCTGAGGACGCTGGGCCCTGTGGGGTGAGCTCGTGGGAGTTTTTTCAGGAGAAATGAGTTTCCATTGGGTCTCTGATTTGCTGTTGATGGGGAGGCTTCCTCTCACCCCCTGGGGAGGTGAGAAGCCCAGTGTGACCCCAGGGCTCACGGTCCTTTGACTCAGGCCCCCTGGATTGCCCTTCTCTTGGCTAATCCTCCAGCTCCTTTTTAATAGGCACACAACGGGAGCCTTCCAGGGCAGATCCTGGTGTATCACAGCTGACTTAATTCTCATCAGCGAGTTTGCCCTCAGCAACGTGTCAGAAGCTTGATTTTCCATGTAGATATTAAGCTGATGGGGCTGTTACATATTTTCTCTTATTAGCGGCTTCTCTTCCCCGCCTCTCTGGCAATTCAACAACACATATGTTCAGGTTTCTCTTTGTTTCAGGCCTCAAAGGGAAATCCTGGATTCATGTGGTGTGGCTGGTTCCTTCGTGCAGTGGCTTCTGATGAAGGGCTTGTCACCTGTCATAGCTCTTGTTTCCCAGCCCAAATAAACAGCATTGAGACTATAAGGGAGAGAGAGTTGCAAGCTAGGCATCTGGTTCCTGGTTCCAAGGGAAGATGTAATTCCTTTTGTTGGGGAGGGGCTTGGGAGCGAGGGAGAGAGCTGGTACTCTGTTGATGTCTTTTTCTCTAACCCCACAAATGACCCTGGTTTATTTGGTGATCTTTTTTCCTGCTTATTTTTTTTTTTTTAAAGATTTTATTTTTTCCTTTTTCTCCCCAAAGCCCCCCGGTACATAGTTGTATATTCTTCGATGTGGGTCCTTCCAGTTGTGGCACGTGGGACGCTGCCTCAGCGTGGTTTGATGAGCAGTGTCATGTCCGCGCCCAGGACTCGAACCAACGAAACACTGGGCCGCCTGCAGCAGAGCACGCGAACTTAACCGCTCGGCCACGGGGCCAGCCCCTTTCCTGCTTATTTTTTAAAAGCTAGCCTTTTAACTGTTGAAAGCATAAAGGCTATATGGCTTGGAGACTTTTAAAAATTATTTGAGCAAAAGATAAATGCTCTGCAGATCCTGGGAAGCCCTGGCTCAAGGGCGGCGGGCTGGTGTGGAGCTGGTGTGGGGCTGGTGCAGGCTGGTGCGTGGCTGGTGCAGGCTGGTGCAGGGCTGGTGCGTGGCTGGTGCGTGGCTGGTGCGGGGCTGGTGTGAGCTGGTGCAGGGCTGGTGCGGGCTGGTGCGGGGCTGGTGCGGGCCGCCACTAGCCTCTTTCTCCCCCGGGACCAATCCCCATGTTACTGAACCAGGTTTGTCCTTACCTGCTGCCCAGAAAGCCAAACACCTAGACGGCGAGATTGCAGCAGAGAGAGGGTTTACTCACAAGGCAGCCATGTGAAGAACCCAGAGCATGAGTCTCAAATCCACTTCCTGAAAATAGGGACTCAGGGACATTTATGGGGTGAGGGGCAAGGTGGTCTGAAATGTGGAGAGAGGTGATTGGAGGTGAGGAGAGGTGAGGGAATTGATGGTCTGCACAAGCGTAGTCAGACTTCACGCCTCTTCATAGGACTCATGTTCACAAAATGGCAGCATTAGCATGATCTGAGGTTGGAGTTTTTAGCCTCTTGACATCAAAAGGTCACCTATCGGACATCTCTGCGGGCCTGATTGATGAGTTGGTGGTCTCAACAGGCAGAAGTGGACAAGGAGTTCTAATTCCTGAAAAACAGCTCACAGACCCATTACCATGGTGACCCAGGCTCCAGGGAGATGTTATCTATAGGAGCCTAGTGGGAGTCAGATAGCATGTTGCCTAAGCAGCACAGTTAAAATGGATGGGTTAAACAGTTAAAAGCTATAATCAGTCACTGCAAAAAGGAAAAAACTTCAGTACCTAGATGCTTCATCATCAGTGGCTGTTTGCTGGTTTCAATCCCCCCTATTCTTTGATCATTCCTCATTCTTGAGGAATTTGGGCCAATGACTGATCTAGCTACTTCCTGCTGAATCGGGGTGTAGATCTGGGTTAGAGGAATGAAACTGTTTTGCACTCATTTCGAAATATTCTCTTGTTCCTGGCTTCAGGTTGACATTTTGCATTATTAGAATTTTTGTACCTTGCTCAGTAGTTTTGGAACAACATCTAAAGGCACATTTTACAATCAAGTATCCTACCAGAAGGGTACAAAGTATAGACAATCCAAATTTTAACAGTCTCTGAAAAATAGACCTAATCCCAGTGGGTCCTCTGTCTGATCTCCAGGTGGGGGCAGGCACCTGGTCTCAGTTCCTGATAGTCATTTCTTTTACTGGATATGCATCAGAGACCAGCGCAACGGCCTATACTCTGATCTTTCAGTTGTCGTTGATGATGGCCATCAGTACAGACTCTCTGCCTGGGGGTCGTCACATTCCTAAGGAACTCAGAAGAACAAAGTTATCAACTTATAGCAGCTGGGAGGGTCCATAAAATCTACAGAGCATGTCTGAGTTAATCGGAGGTCATTCAGAGTTACAATGTGGTTTCTTTTCTACAAGATGGCTTCCCTTATGTCAACGTTGTGTTGAGCCGGTATCACCCAGACTCAGGATGGTTCCATTTTAGGAGGAAGAAGCTGTGCCCTAGTGGCTGGAATGCCAGGGTTGGGGAGAATATTCCAGAGGCCGTGATATTCTGGAATGAGCTCGCCTCACCATGGCCTCTGTGTCACACATACCCTCTGGGATGCATGATTTTAAAAAAATATTAAAGATAAGACCAACAGCTGTCGTCTTTGACCACCATCTATCCTCAGCATCGTCTTCACCCCAGCAACTGGGGAGGTGAGTTTCATGTGTCTCCTTCCGATTGTTTCCTGTGTATCTGTATATGCATATGTCCTCAGAATGCCCATAGAAAATACACAGGGTGTGTCTGTATGTGTATGTGTGTGTTGTGTGTTGTGTGTGTGTATGTGAGAGAAGGAGGTGGAGGGGGTAAGAGAGAGAGGAGGAGGGAGAGAGAGAGGGAGGGAGATAGATATGGAGGGAGAGAAGAGCGGGAAAGGGAGGGAGAGAGAGAAGGAGAGGGAGAGCACAGAAAGAGCATAAATGGCACCTTCTCAGTGCCTCAAGGTTCTGCGGTTGGGTTGGTGCTCTGTGCTCTGCCCGTGCTGTTTCTTGCCCCAGGGGGTTTAGTGGACAATTGAAATGGATGGCATCCTCTCTTGTCCCACCCCCTGCCTCCCTTTCACACATCTCCCTTGAATTTGGCTCTTTTCTTCTTACTCCCACCCTCAGGGATGTTACAGCCCTCCCTGGAAGCCTTCCCCTGAGTTCTGATCCTGGTGGCTGCAACTGAAACCGGTTTAGTTGTGTTCTCCCTGGAACCAGCCAGCTTTCCTGTCCTGCCCCTGGGCCAGTCCCTGTGTTTGGGCTCCATTAACATGTCCAACCCTATAACTTTTCCCTGAGGATAACGTGGCTCCCTCAGTAGGGGAATGCATTGCAGACCTGGGAAAATAACCAATTCCCAGTGCTCTCAGAACCAGACCTACTGCAGCCTCCCCTCCGTGGCCCTGGCTTCCCATGGTGACATTTCAGAGCGGGGAGCTGAGGCCTCTGGACTCTGATCCCCTCAGCAGGGAATAGGGAGGGGCCAGAACAATGCCTACTTGGGAAGTCAGCCAAAAAAAAAAAAAGAAGTTGTTCTTTTTTCCTCTTAGTTAACTCTTTGGGGGACCTGGGGAGGGGGCGTCCTCAGCCTATGTGTAGAATATTCTGTGACTGAGACTGGTCAAGTCTCGCTCTCTCATTTTTCTCACCCAGTAGGGTAAACACCACGCCCCCTCCCCCTGTCCTTTGTCCTCGCACATGGGGTGGAGTCCTGGGCACTTGGGAGGGGTGCTGGACAGCGGGGCTTCTGGATGTCATCTGACACCTGCTTCACCCACCCACCTGCGCCCACAGGCCAGGTGAGGGCTCTGGGCAGAGGTGGTGGGCGGCAGGCAGTGCGCAGGGGAATCTGACAGCCTGTTAGTCATTTCCCCCGCTGTGACCCTAAGCACGGCCATAGCCCTTCAGACTCTCACCTAGATACCTCCACAAAAGTGGTCTGGGCTTAGAAATGGTGAGAAAAAAGAGACAAAGAACATCAAACAGCCAGTTCGCAATGAGTCTGTCCAAACGGTTTTCTGCGCTGAGCCACGGGCTCTCCATCTTTACCTTCAGAGGGCGCCCCCTAAATGCAGTAAGGCGACCTTCCCTGCCTCCCTGCCCCCTTAGCTCTGGGGGCTTCTTGGGCAACAGTTGATTGTCCAGATATGCATTTGCTTCTACTACCAAATCCTAATGTTGCTTCCCAGGTCCCCAGGGAGCACGTTAATCTTTTCTCCTTGTCCCCATGCTGGCATGCAGGATCATGCTACAGGTTAGGTGAGGGACCATGCCCTGGGGGATGCAGGAGGGGGAGCGGGAGGGGGTCTGAATGGTATTAGTTGCCAGTGTGGAAGCTACAGCAACAACTGGGGGGAGAAAAGAACCATACAGGCAGAGGAAAGCGTTCTCCTTAGATGTGCGGTCTAGGGGCCAGGACGCAGTTAACCCTGGATATTAACCTGCCTCATTGATCCCACATATTCTGGCAATGACGGTCTCTCCAGCCTACTCTCTCATTAATCTGAGGCTGGTTTGCTGGCCTCCTGCATCCACTGGGAAGATGTGCAGTGAGAACATTCGCCTTGGATGTTGTTCCACTTGCAGATGGTGATGGGGAAAAGCAGTCAGTACCTTTTGCCTCTGATGGGTTTGTGTTTTTTGCAAAGGGCTCTTTCCTCTGGCTGTCAGAGCTTTCCGTGATGGATTGTTTTTCAGTTTGGAAAGGGATGCTTGTGAATTTTCTCTCTTCTAAAGATTTTATTTTATTTCCTTTTTCTCCCCAAAGCCCCCCCCCTTACATGGTTGTATATTCTTCCTTGTGGGTCCTTCTAGTTGTGGCATGTGGGACGCTGCCTCAGCGTGGTTTGATGAGCAGTGCCATGTCCGCGCCCAGGATTCGAACCAACGAAACACTGGGCCGCCTGCAGCAGAGCGCGCGAACTTAACCACTCGGCCACGGGGCCAGCCCCGTGAATTTTCTCTCTTAAATGAGTCCACCTCTCCCAGGGACCTGAGGACGCATCAACCGTTTGGCCTCTTTCCCAGAAGGGCACTCTGATGTGGAGGCCACTTTTAGGACTTCTGCCATGATGTGTTTGTTATTTGGGTCTTCCAAATATCAGGGACAGACACACAGACACACACACACTCTACACTGCTTGTGTGTTCATATTCATCTCAGCAGGATGCTTTATAATGAAAAGGCATGGTAGCTCACTGCAGCAGGTTCATGAATTTCTAAAGATACCTTCACCCTCAAAACATTCACATCTTTCACCCATGGATGTTTTCTGAGCTTCCCTATGTGGTAGGAAGGGAGTTATCTACAGATAATCCTCATAGGAGAAACGCCCGTGCTTGAAGGAGCCCGGGGCCAGCTTGTGTGGGCATCACATTTTTCTCAGTTCAGGGCCTGTCTTGAAGCCCCAGGGACTCCATCCTCAGAAGAGCTGGGCGTTCTTCCTCTTTGAGCCGGTTGGGTGTGATGTTCCCATGAGGAACCTCTACCTGGGCACAGGCAGCTCTGCTACCCTGTGTCATTAGAGGGGCCATACTGCGCCCGCCTTGATGCCCTTGTGGGTCTAGAGTGGCTGCGTTGTTGCCTTCTGCTGGGTTTGTCACCCTGCTCCAGCTGGGGTGAAGTCCCACCTTGCAGCCAAGGGCGTTTTCCTCGAGATGCACCTAGAGGAAATAGAAGTGGCTTGGAAAGTTATGGGGAGGAGTGGTTGGTGGGATTCTCCCGTCCGTGGAGTTAGAGTTGATGTCTTTGTCTGGACCAGAAGTTTGTAGTTAGAAGGTCGGGTGTAGAACAGGCCTTGGGGACGATCTCATCTGAATCCCCTCATTGTACGAACAAGAGTTGAAGCGTGTTATTGACAGTTTCCTTTCTGTTCAGCTTTCACAGCTCCTGGGGTGCCGTGACAGCCCCATCTCCGCCTGCATCTTTCTGTGCTTGTGCATCCTGGTTTCCTTCCTGCCCACTAAGCCTTTCCCTCTTCCTTGTACTTTGATCCATCTCAGCATCTTTCCATCCTTTCTCTCCCTCAGCTCTTGTGGGTATTTCTCTACCCCCCTTTCATGCTGATGCCCAGGTATCTCACGTTAACACTCACCTCTGGACCCCAAGCGCACACTCCATTTCTTCTTTCTGTTTTTCTTTTTTAATAGGATGATGATCCTGTTGACAGTGTTGATGATAAATAGTCTTGTGCCCACTGTCTGGCATTTGAGGAGGATTTGACTTGCTTCTCTTATATCCTTGTGTCCCCCTGGAGGCCATCCACTCCCAGCTGTCAGGTGGTTGATGGGAATTAGGAGTCCAACAAAACCATGGACTCAAACAAAACTAAGTGGCTCATCCAGGGACCAAACCTGGCCTTATTAGCCCTTTGTTTATAACTTTAGGCTAACTTGTTCCCATCAGACTAATTAGCATGTCAGTGCTGTCCTGCGGTGGCCTGGGAACTATCCTGACTTGTCACTTAGCATTCTCAATTCGCTTAGTCCGAAGGTCCGTGTTGTAGGACCAGGCGCTTGGCTGACTCCTCTTTCCGAGACAGACTCAGATGCCCTCGGGATCACCTTGGAGCCATGCAGGGAAAACCCACGTGTATGCGGAAGGGGCACCACTGCAGGCCCACCTGTGGACTGTGGTGGGTGTAGGAGCTTTTGTCTTTGTAGGCCCCTACCTCCACCAAAAAAAAAGATTAAAAGATCTATTTTACAGCTTTGTTGGTACAAAGATGAAGGTAATCCAGACTGGATTCCTTATTATGTATTCATTATTATTTACTTTTTTCTTCTGATTTTAAAAGACGTTAAAACATTTCCGGGGGCCCCTAAAAGTGGGTCGCCGGGCGCCACACTTCCTGTGCTTAATGGATCAGCTGGCCCTGAGGCTGCGACGGATCCCATCCCCAGGAGGGCTGAGCCCAAGCCTCTGCCTGGCAGAGCCTCTGGGACCCTCTGCCTCGCTGTGGTTTACTGATGAGTCAGAAGACACTGGATTTGTTCTATGAGGTTCGGGCTTTGATGGAAAGTTGTGCTACAAAGAACTGGTAGAACATAACATCTTGTCCATAACATTGGCTCCGGATTTAGTCATCTAGGGGGAAATCTAGACTCTGGAAATCTCAGAGTAGTAGAGATGTTAGGGGAGAGAGTTTTGTACTGCAAGCATTGTGGTAGGTGGGATTCCGACATGACCCCTAAGAGTTGCACCCTGTGGTCTGCACGCCATAGAATCTCCTCCCTTCAAGGGGGTTTCACTCCCGTTAGGTTACTGCTCAGGTGATCTATCAGTTGACTTTGCGTTCATCAAGAGGGAGATTATCCTGGGTGGGCCTGACCTAATCAGGTGAGCCCTTTTTAAAAAGGGGGTGCTCGGCTCTTCTTGAGGTCAGAGGGATTTGAAGGGAGATGGTGTCTCCTGCTGGCCTTGACGAATCCAACAACCGTGCTGTGAATTGCCTACAGGCTGTCTGGGGGAGGCAGCTGTGTGGCAAGGACCTGAGGGTGGCCTCTAGATGCTGAGAGCTGTCCCCAGCTGGCAGCCAGCAAGAAAAGGGGGACCTCGGTCCTTCCCCTACGAGAAGCCAAATTCTGCCAACAACCAGTGCACTTGGAAGAGGGCCCTGAGCCTCAGAGGAGATCGCAGCCCCAGCTGTAATCCTGATTTCAGCCCGGTGAGACTCAGAGCAAAGGACCTGGTTTAACCCATCCCTGGAATCTTGAACCCTGGAAACTGAGAGATGAGAAGTGAGGGCGGCTTTTATCCACTGAATTGGTGGTAATTTGTGGCACACTAGACACCTCGTACAGGCGTGCTGTGTGTCTCAATGTGGTGTTTACTTTGGAATTTAGGCTTAGAAAAGAGAGAGCAAGGGAAGATATGGGCCCCCACATACCCACAGCAGGAGGCAGAAAACATTCCTTAGAAGCGAGCTGCTTCAGTATCTCTCAGCCGCCAAGTCCTAGTCAAGCCCAGATACGTTGAATACTTAATTCTGCTCCAAGCGGGGCGCTGCCTTGGATAAAGCCCCATAAAAAAAAATCAAGTATGTTCTTCAAAGCCGAAGCTCCTCTTTTGAAGTGATTTGCATGTCATTTGCACGCCGTTTCTTTAGCATAAAAATGCCCGGGATTTCCATCCTCATCCCAAGCATCTCCCCTCCCTGCCCCACCCTCTTCTGAGTCACTGACTGGCCGGGATCCCACCTTTGCCAGCTGCTTCCTTTGGGCTGTATACCCGGGTCAACAGTTCCATTTAGGAAGCTGCGTGTCTCGGCCATGGAGGCAGCAATTATCAGGAGGCAGAAAGGCTGTTTTCAAAAATGGTTTTAGGTTTCTGATCCCGGGGGTGAAGGCCTGTGGGGATGGCACGGTACTGAGAAGGCTGCTGGCTGTGAGCAGGAGCTGGAGGCTGAGGAATCGATGGAGACATTGTCTGCGAGGGTGAGAGGCAATGACATTGCTTGAAGTCCTCCCCACACCCTAGGGGCCCGCCAACGTCCCGCCCTCGGCTCCCCTGTCCTTCCAGGCATCTCCCGGTGGACCGAGGACAAAGCCCTGCTTTGCCTGAAATGGTTTAGGAGACCAGCGCTGAAGCCATCTTAATACCCCAGCCCTGGTGCTGATCTTTCTCTCCTGGTCTGCTGGGGTTGGTGCTTGTCTCTCTGCTCCCCTCGATGGATGTCTGATGGTTCAGCGCCCCCGGCACGGCGCTGAGGACACCTCTGTCCCTTCTGATGACCAGCCTCCCTCTGTCTTACTCGTCATTTTAGGCCATCTTTCACAACAGTAGTAACATTTCCCGGTTTTTCTCTTGTAGCCTGGAGACCTGGTTTTCATCTTGGGCCATTAGTCCCAGAGAATCCTGCTTTAGTTTCCATCTCTCTGCATCTGTGAAGTGAGTTTTCATGGACTATCACGTGTAGGCTGAGAATAAGTTGAGATCTGTGTTTGCATATCTCTGGGATTCTGCAAGGACTGCAGAGATGGGAGCACTGATCGCTCCTCTTTGTGAACACCGTGTTCAGACCGCTCTCCGCTGAGTATAGTGGCGCCCAGTGTGTGCACATTCCCACGCTTGCCCCTTGGGTCAGTGCGGTTACACCTTAAAGCCTGCACTGCCTTAGGACACTCTTGGTTGACCCCAGCACGCTGGTGGAGGCGTAGTGAGATTAGGAGGCAGAAGCTCCCGGTTCAAATCCTGCTCAGGCCTCTGATGAACAGTCTGAAGCTAAGGAAGTCATCAGCTTTTATGACTTGGTTTCCTCAAATGTAAAATGGAAGGTGTGTTAGTATCCTAGCGTTGCTGAGACAACGTACCGCAGACTGAGTGTCTTAAACAGCAGAAATGTATTGCCTCACATTCGGGAAGCCAGAGCCCAAGATCAAGGTGTTGGCAGGGTCGGTTCCTTCTGAGAGCGGCGAGGGGAGAATTTGTTCTAGGCCGCTCTCCTAGCCCTGTAGATGACCGTCTTGTCCCTGTGTCTTCGCATCAGCTTCTCCCCACGCCTATCTGTGTCCCAACTTCCTCTTCTTGTAAGAGGCTTAGATGAGATCCCATCCTCACAACTTCATTTTGATTTAATTACCTCTTTAAGGGCCTGTCTTCATATAGAGCCCCATTCTGAAGTAGTGGGGGTTAGGATTTCAACATATGGATTTTAGGTGACGGGAGAACAGTTCAGCCCATAACAGGGACGATGATGCTCGCCGTCAGTCTACATCACAAGAAGATATTGATGCAAGAGAAGGCATGTTAGAAGCTGAGCATGGTATAGCCAAGAGGGTTTGTGAAAACAGGGTTGTTTTCTGTACCATTGGCGTCAATGCCAAGGATACTTCTTTCCAGCCCGATCCATCTTCTCTGCCTCGGCTCACCCTGGATCTGGTGTTGCATTATTCTGGTACTTCGATTCCGCACCAGAAGTTCATCGGAAGAGGCCTCTTGAGCAAGGAGCCCACTGTGTGGGTTGTGACTGTCTTACAGATGGCTCTTTTGCTCTCTCTCTCTCTTTTTCCTGGAGTCAAGAAAAATCATTTTATAGTTGTCAAAGCTATAAAGATTGGTGATAAGCCAGCCTTTAGCCTTTCTTCCTCAGCAGTACCGTGAGAAAGATCTCTTTTCCAGTAGATAATAGAAAAGCTGGATTTTTTTTTGGTGAGGAAGATTGGCCCTGGACTAACATCTGTTGCCAATCTTCCTCTTTTTGCTTGAGGAAGCTTGGCACTGAGCTAAACATTAGTGCCAATCTCCCTCTGTCTTATGTGGGATGCCGCACATCCTGGCCTGACGAGCGGTGCTAAGTTTGCACCCTGCATCCAAACCTCCGAACCCCGGGCCACCAAAGTGAAGCATGTGAACCTAAGCACTACGCCATGGGGCCGGCCCCTAGAAGGGCTGGAATTTTTAAAATTATTATTATTTTTTATTGTGCTTAAAAAAAGAAGGCAGAGTTTCGTAGAATAATTACCTTTTTGGTTTTCATACCCTCTAGCTGATGTGACTACAGGCATGGACACACACACACACACACACACACACACACACACACACACGATAAATTCTACTGACTCATCTTTAAGGATGATAAACAGACCTTTATTTGTGAAAGTGATAGATAATTGAGGCCAAGGACCTCCACCCACCCTCTTTGATTCTTCTGGATAAAATATGATCGTGTTCCAGTGTAAGGAGAAACACTTAGCTGAATATTCTGAGCATTGGGCACAGAAAGTTGCTTTGAGCGCTGTTCCCTAAAGCTTCGTCGGCTGAACGTTAGTAGGTTTTATATATGGCCAAATCAGTCTGGGCAGAGTAGGTTTAAGCACAACCAGCTCTTTGCCGTGGGATTTCTCAGAGTCTTTATCTGCCTATGTGTGGACTTTCCCAAACTTTCTGTGTTTGTCCATGGACTCCTTTCTCTTGGCACATCTCATGGAGCAGGGAACTCTGGGAAACTGCAGCTTAGGACAAAAGGAGTCATTAAGGAGATTTTGGTCCACACACAGAGGTATGTATGGTGTCTTGGTCAGCATGTTACTTTGACTACAGCAGGCACAGAGAGTAGTGACTTAAATAGTTTCTATTATTTTGAGCATAGGGGAACAATCATTAGATCACTATGAACTGTTAAGTTCTCAGTATTAGTATGAAACGTGGAGGCAGAAATTGCTGTGTTTGAGTGGCAGTTGATAGAGAGGGAAGCATGGAGAAGAGAATCCATTGTTTCGAGCTGTAGGCCAGTGTTTGTCCTTGACTAATAGATGTATTCCCTTTAAAGTAACTAAAAGTCACACATTCCCAGTGTTGATTTGAGCTGTTTTTACTGTACCATTACATGCCTGTTTATAAGCATAAATACGCACAAGCGTAAAGTTAGGTATACGTTAGTCCTTCTGCTTTTGGCTCTTCAGCAGTCGTGAAACCAAAAACTTATCAGTTCACATCAAAACAACAAAATTGATAACGTCGAAACCAGCAGCATATTCGTGATGTGGGAGAGGATGTTTTGCTAACAGTAAACCACCAGTTGCAAGTGCCAGTGGTACTGACCGCCACCATCAGCTCCCTTTGGTTCTGGAAGGTCTGTCCCACGAACGCTGCTGGATGGAGTCAGCGGTCCCACTGCTGTTCTAGAACTATTTGGAAACCTATGTCGTCTATACAGGGCTCCATGAAGTAATTTGGCCTGAGCTTGGCTCAAACACGTCATCTATCTATTCAGTCTCCTCTCAACAATTAGCCCTTGACAATTGAAACAGTGCTGCTTGGTGCCAACTCAATTGTAAACACGAATGCAAATAAAGGCGCTGAAAGCGAGCAGTAGGATTTTGTTATAAAGAAGTCACCCTAGTGATTCATATTGTTGGTGTTATTTTTTCTTTAAATTATCGTTTAAATGAAAATACAAAGTTAAAATCTTTTATGTAAAACTCTCAGGCCTCTGAGAATGTGTCCATGGGTCCCCATTAGAGAAACACTGTTTTAGGCAAATAAGATTGAGTGCTTGGGTTAACTGAGAGCTGTGGTTTGCAGGCCAGATCCTGGAGGGCTGTGTGGAATTCACGGGCTCCTGATGCTGCGCTCAACATTGTATGTCTGTGCATATGTGCTGCGGTAGATTGCAAAAATGCCACAAAGTCCTCTCCTGTTGTCATCCATACTCTGACAACGTGACACTGGATCCCCCCCAACAAGAGGTACAGCGGATTTTCCACCCCTTCAATCCAGATGGCCACTGACTTGCTGTGGTCCGTGGGATTGGTAGCAAATGTGGTGCAAGCAGAGAACAGCACTTGACACTGGACATTGCCTTTTCTGGCTGCCCCTGAAATCCTAAGTTTACCATATGTACCCAACCTAGCCTGCTGGAGGATGACAGGCCACGTGGAGAAGAATCCAGGCCAAGAGTCAGCCAACTTCTGCCCAACAGCCTGCCAGCTGCCAGATGCATGTGCCGTCCTAAACCATCCAACCACCGAGCGAGCCATGAGCTGACCACAGATGCCCAAGTGAGTCCAGGCAATATTGACCGAGCCTTGGCAGACCAGCGGCAGCACCCAGTTGACTGGAGACTTATGAGGAATTGTAACTGGTTGCTGTTTTAAGTCACTAAATTTGGGGGTGTTTTGTTACCAAGCAATAAGTGTCTGATACACATGCATTTTCTTCTGGGAAGAGAAATCTTGTCTTTTAAAATTTTTGGAGGGATCTGATATACTCCAAAGGGATAACATAGGTCAGAAAAAAGTTGCGTGAGAAAGACCAGCTGGGGGTTCTCAAACTGTTGAGAAGCCCATAAAGGCTCAGAGTGGAAGATGTGGGTATATCTTAGTGAATACTAGGACTAAGTCTAGGAGTAGGCTGAGAGTGATGGATAATCATTGAGGATTAGAGAAAAAATACCTCATTATCCTTAGGTCCTTGCATTCCTTTAGATTTATCTTATTGTTTTAAGGAAAAGTTATATTTCGAGTTGCAAGAAAAAGCATAGTGGTTTGGAAAACTCTGCCAAACCCCACCTCTCTGTCAGTCATGCTAGTGGGAGATGTAGCTGTTTGGACCACAGGCGGTAAGCCGCTTACCTGGAATAGCTGTTGGAGGGCTGTCTTTGCAGACTCTCATAGAGCTGTATCTTTGCAGAGCCGTGTGGTGTGTCAAAATCTGTTTTATGTGATTAAATAGGCTTGATTATGAATAGTAATTAGGCATCAGAAATAGGAGAAAGTTTTCTCCCTAAAAAGATAGGTTGAGTAAGAGCATACTTACACAGCTTAAATATAGCTACAAGTCCGCCATTGACTTCCACCATTGTGAAGCTTCAGGCTAAGGTCATGGAGGGGACGAGGAGGAAGCTGGGAGACTGGCCTTGGGGAGGGATCATGGGCTTCGGGGTGGAAGGCAGCTCATTAGCTTCAACGGAGTGAACTGAGCTGCCCCACCTGAGTATTTCTGCTGGGAGGGGATGGAGACGGAACCTTTGGGTGGACAGTCGTGGGGTATCTTAGCGTCCCATCCTCAGGGCTGATACTGATGACCTTACACATCTTCAAGAGGATAGATGCTGGGGGTGGGTAGAAAGTCATGCTCTGTGCCAAGCTGGGATGTCTTTAATACTTGAAGCCTTTTCTTCCCCGCTCTCTGCTAATCCCTCCTTCCTGCTTTCTCAGGGCCTAAACCGTTTGTGGTTACCTGCATCTTTGTTTTGTCTGTTACGCGTTTTCCCTCTCCTTTTGGGGTTTTTTTTTTTTTTTTGTAGTCTCCTTCATTCCAGTAAATTAATTGAACTATTGAACGCTGACCCTGTGCTGGGCCCTGACAGTAAAGCCAGAAGTCACAGCTCCTGCTTTAGGAATTTCCTAGTTTTGAGATCGCCAAGGAAACTGTGAGTTCCTGTGCAGTTTCGTAAATGTTATGACAGAAGCCTGTGCGAGATGTCAGAGGAGCAAAGAGAGGGAGGGTTTTATCCAGGCTGGGTCCATACTAGGCTGGGTTTTATCCAGGAAGGCTTCCTGGAGGAGGGAGCTCAGGCTTCTTCAGCTGGAATTTTAAAAGCAGTAAGTATGGAACAATTAAGAGTTTGAAAACCTGCCTCGCTGGCCACTAATCGGCTGCCGTGCTGTGGCTGTAGGGAGAAGGAGCTGAAGCTGAGTTAGAAGTGTGATCCTAGTGCCTTGGACAGGACAGGGTGAATTGTGCTTCAAAAGCCAGATAGGGACCAAGTGCTTTGAATTGCCATTCTCCTTGTCTTTAGGACTCCTGGCTATGCGCCATGAACCCTGAACATGTAGGCACAGTGAGGCAGGGAAGATGGCAACTACCTGCCTGCTAGAGCCCGAGGCAGGATTGCACCCTCTGCCTCAGTGGTATACCACTCTGCGTCTCTGTTTGCTTTGAGGCTGACCGCTCGTCACCCTGAGCCAGCCTGGCCCTGGGCCGCAGGCCGCTGCTGGGCTCCCCAGGAGAGAAGGTCATCTATTATGTAAGCATCATCCATATTCCGGCTGGCGATCAGGGGCGACATTTAACGTTTTTTCCATTATGTGGAATAATTTAAGCTTGTGTTACGAGTGTCATTATTATTGCAATTTCTCAGTAATAAAAACAGCATCAATTATTTAACATCGCCTTGTATGTCTGGGTTAAATGGGGATGGCAGGAGGCTGGGGCAGGGAGGAGGCAAAGCCCACACGGGGCTCCAGGCCCCTTCCCCAGCATCAGAGCGCCCCAAGTCCCTAGCACCCTACGGGGTGCAGATTCTCTACTGGGGTGTAATGCTTTAGCTGTGGCTGGCAGGGGCACCAATTAATCCTCTGACCTTTCCCTTCACCGTTCCTCAGGGAGTTTTGACCCACTGACAAGCCTCAATTAAAGAGACTGCAGTCCAGGGGGCCGGGGAGGCGCAGAGTCATCACGGAGTCCCCCGGCCCGAATGAACACCATAGGAGGTGTGTGTGGGTTTGGTGAAGGTGAGGCTGGCTGCAAGTACGCTGGCGAGTATTAGAGGTTAGAGTGCTTTCCCTTCTTCTGGCAGCTGTTAGTAGCAGTGACCCATCCCAATGGGGGAAGAACCAGACACGGGTGAACACGTTGAAGATTGTTCCTGCGCCTCAAACACACCGGGCTGCTTGCCACGAGTTTTGGGGGCCTGATGGCACTCCTCCACTTGTGCTTTGCATGGGGGGCCTTCGTTGGCCACGGTAGACTTCATCTGGAGATGACTGCATCCTCTCGGCTACACTCTAGGCTTTTCCTTTTGCGAGTCATTTCTTTAGGGCTCTAGAAACATCAGCAACCAGCAGTTGTCTTCCTCGTGCCTGGGACAGCAAACCCTGATAAACGGCACCCGGCTTTTATTTTTCGAAGGAGATATACACACATTCTTTTCTGAAGCCTTCGTGTTTTCGTGTAAGGCATGTTGCAGGCTGCTTCCTGCCTTCCTCTTCCCTCCCCCCTCATTTTATTTCCTCCTTCTTTCCCTTTCTCTCCGCTCCTTCTCTTTTCCTTCTGGAAAGTGCTAATTATTCTCCAGCTCTGCCCCTTTGCGTGGCCTTTCCGGAGTGGGTGGAAGTTACTCTGTTTATTCTGAGCCAGGGACTTGCCCCAAACCATTAATAATAATAATAATAATAATAATGATAATAATAATTATTATATCGCAAGACGGCAGTGATCTTAAGTTCCACGGCCCTGGATGGGTGTTGCCTGGTGTCAGCCCCCTGCCTGCTCTCTGTACCAAGCTGGATTTGCAGGAGTGGGTGGGGAGGAGGGGCGGGGACAGGACTTTGGGGGGGAGGGAGTGGCGCAGAGGGAAAAGGAGACTTGTGGCTTGGGAAGGAGCCTGTATATTTGGCACCTTGACATTTGGGAGCTGCAGGGAGACAAGCAACCTTGAACTGTCCAAAGCCCCAGGAACCCAGCTGAAGCTGCCATGGGGTGGGAGGGGGACTCCCTACCCCGCTGATGGGCAGCCCAGCAGACTCTCAGGGCTGCGGTGGAAAGTGGAGAACAGCTTGCATTAGTCACATGTTTGCCCTGGAAAGGATCGTGCTCCCACCTTGCCATCCTCTCAGGGCTGAACGGAAAGGTTTTGCAGGGATTAAAAAAAAAAAGCTCCAGAAATGTGAGGAAGTGATAATATCAAGTAAAGAGGGATGTGCTGCCATTGGCAAAGCAGGAGGAGGATGCAGAGAAGAAATTTCTCCTGGCACCTTGGTCCCTCCAGCACAGGCTAGGCTTCCGTGAAGAATGCAGCACCCCCTCCACCCGCAGTCCGCATGCTCTGTGAGCCGGTGGGGCTCCGTGGAGCAAGGGCTGTGGTCTGCCCCACGGGATTTTGAGGCATCTTGGCCCCAGAGGGGCTTCCTGACTTTTTTCATACCATCACGGACTTTATGATAAATCCACCAAAGAGGGCTGGCATCTCTTACCAGGGCTGTTCCTTGAAATTCCCAGGGACGTATTTCTCTGTTTCCCTCATCAACAGTTGAGACTGGAGGGTGGCAGATGTTGGGAATCCCAGAAGGGAGTCTGAAGGGTGCCTGGGCTCAGAGACACTCGGAGAGCGTTGCCAGGCGTGGGGGATAGAAGAAGCTGTCCTTGACGTCATCCCCTCATTCTGTGGATGCTCCCTGCAGCTCACATGCTGCACAGCTAGCCCCAGCCCTCCTGATGGCTCAACGAGGGATCAAGCGATGGGAGTAGGGGCACAGTGGTGGGGGGTACAGATATGCTGGGTCTTGTCTACCTTTTAAAAGGGCAGCTTCTAAGTGCACTTGGGGTGGGATTTTCTTAGTACACCCCACTCCCAGCCCTGAAAGAGAACAGTACAACCAACAGAATAATGGTTGATAAAATGGTCAGAGGATGTGGCGGGGAGGGGAGATGCCTGCCCTCCTGTTCCTTGCCTGAAACGCTGTCTTCAGAATTCAGTGTGGCTTCTTCCCTTACTTTCAAGTCTTTGCTCAAACGCCGTCTTCTCAGAGAGGCCTCCCTCAGCATTTCTCTGAAGGAGCGCTCCGTCTTCACTTTTTCGTGATGAGCTGGTGCTTGTGAAATGCTGGAACGATGCCTGGCACAGCGCTGGAACCCCGTGCATGTTACTGTTATACTAGGATGGCTGTGATAACCATGGCTATAACTTATTTTTCTTCTTAACATTATCACTACCTGGCACTCTATTTTGTAACTTATTGTTGGTTTATCGTCTGTCTCTGGAAGGAGAATGCAGATTCTCCAGATTCATGAGGCTGGCTATTTTGTATCGCCAGAACCTGGAATAGTTCTGGTATGCAGTTGATGCTTAATAAGAATTTGCCAAATACATGAGGGCAGGCAGGTAGCCTCCCCAGAGAAAGCAGAAAAATTCTTATCTTTCCAGTAAAAATGAAGGTCTGTGAGTTCCTTGCGGTCCCAATAATACAGGGAGCCTTAGGGTCCCAAGCATCCTAAATCTTTCTAACGCAGGCTTTCTTACCCTCGGTACTGTTGCCATTTGGCCAGATCGTTCTGTGTTGTGTTGTGGGGGCTGTCCTGTTCGTTGTAGGATGTTTACGAGCATCCTTGGCTTCGACCCACTGGATGCCAGCATCACCTGTCTCCCTCACCCCCACATACAAAAATGCCCATTGCCAAATGTCCCTTGGGGGGCAAAATCACTGCGCCTGAAAAGCACTGTTCTCAATTAAAACCAGAGCCTCTCCAAGCTGCACTTTACTAAGTGGGCTCCAAATAAGCAGCTTCGTGCCTCTTCACGCTGCTGCATTTCTCTGTAATGAAGTGGTTCTCTCTCCAGATTCTTCCCCCTGTTATGCATCAATCACATTATAAAGAGAAGGAAGACAAAGGAAGGAGACAGCCGACACACTCTCTTAGTGAAACACGGCTTTTATTGCTGCCATGACTCCTCAGATGTCAGCACGAGATGTAGAACGAGAAATAATTAAAGCACGTAAACAAACAAGAGCTGCGACTGCATGGTCCGGACACCAGCTGTCACTCGGGGGAAGCTGGAGGGGGCTTCTGCAGGGGGGGAGACTGGTCTTGTTCTCAAAGTCCCTTCTGTCCCCAGGATTCCATCCTGTAGTGTCAGCCTCGACTGTGGTACGGTGTGACAGGCTGCCTCTCTCTCTGCTTCTCCCAGTGACAGAGCCGTGAAATCCTGTGGCCCCCAGGATTCTACAGAGGGACCGGAGAACTTGAATGAGGGTGGCTCAGACAGAGCCAGAGGGCTTTCTTTCTCCTTTTAAAACAAGGTTAAGTGGGGTGTCGGCATCCGTGTTAAAGTGCACGATAGAGGACATTACAAATAAACGATCAGGACAATATTGATGTATTGGGCAAATGAGAATACAGGAAGAAAGGCCTTATGTGTTCATTTTTAACATTTAGTTGGAAGGAAATAATGAAATAAAATATCCGAATCGTTAGGTTCTCTTTCTGATCCCTGATCAACGTGACAATGAGAGAACTGAAAGAGGGGTGTGTGTGTGTGACATAGTCAGGTATAGTGTTTGAGAGATTCCTTCACGAAAGAAACTCATCCAAGAAAACAGATTTTGGATTTGCTTATAAATGGATGCATGTCAGTGATTGCCTCATAAGCCTTCTCCACTCCCCATTAGAGGCACATATTTTAAATGGAAACTTCATTTGTTTGGAATGATTTTTGCCTGGTTTTCAGAAAATAACTGCTGGTTTTTGCCCATCTGGATGATTCTTCTCACCTTCCCTTAGCGTCAAGGTGTTTGGGTGAAAGGGGAGGTGTGTGTGTTGGTGGCGTCGCCTGTCTTCCTCGTTCCCCTCGAGGTCACGTGCACTGTAAGCCGTCAGCAGGGTCAGGGGTTCCCGCTGAGGCCTTTGGCCCGTCATGGAGTCATCTGTTGGCTCCCGACTGTAAGCTCCATAAGAGCTGGGACTTTGTCTTGTTCGTCAAGTATCCAGAAAGTTGACAATCAATCGATATTTGCTAAGTAAACGTGGGGGATCGAAATTAAGACTTTGCCTAGTTAATGCGAAAACAGCTGAATTAACTAGTTACAGACAAAGCGGAAGGGCAGTGTGGTTGTTTTAAGGCCATTGGGTCTTAACGCCAAATACGTTGTGCCATCTGTGACTCTCAGGGTGTCCTTCCTTTGAGGTGATGTTGTGTGGATCTCCTCCCCTTTTGATCTCATGAGAAACGTGAAGATGGTGAATTCCTGAAAACGTGACCTTGGTTCCTGTACTGAGGCTGCCATCCGAGCCAACCTGCCGTATAGGCTTCTTTTGACAGTCCATTGTGCCATTTGGTGATGAGGTGTGTGGAGTGGGGGTTTGATGTTTGGCATCCATCTTTCCCAGCATGTGTCTTTCCCATTTCTAGGATCAGCGCCGACCCATCAGATCCCATTTTTGTCACCCCAAAAGTTCTACAGCCAGAAAGCTTGTTTCCTAATGACCCAACCTGGCCTGACAGCTGTCTGTGACCCAGGGACTGGCTAAGCCCTGGAGCTCTTGGCCAAGGTTGGCAAGGTGCCCGGGCAGCTCGGCTCTGGGGCGGGGGGCTGGGGAATGAAGACAGTAGAGATGTTACAGTGTTGCCACTGCTTCTTGTTTCAGGGTGCAGCAGAAGACCCCCACACGGCCCTGGCGCTGAACTTCGACTCTGCGTTGGTGAAGAAGTCTGATGCTGAGGGTCCCAGGCTGCTCTTCCCTGAGAGCGAACTTTCCATCCGGATAGGTAGAGCTGGGCTTCTTTCAGGCAAGCTCCCTGCTGCAGACCGTGGGCTGAGTTAGACAGGATAGACTTGGGCCTGGTGGTAGGAGGAACGGCAAGGAAAGTGCCAGGTGCTCCATCCTCTCCGTCTGGGTTACTTACCCCACTGCAGCACAGGGCTCTGCCGGCGTCCGCCCCGTGCCTTCCTTCCTCATTTGTTCTCCAGACCACTCGCTTAGTGCACAGGGGGCAACAGTGCCTTGTGGTTATCTTTCCAACTTGGACAAGTGGACAAGGACCCCTCTGATACGGTTGGGCTCATTTGGGTTAGAGCGTGTGGGCGTTTGTGCCTCTGTCTCCCTCTCTGACGGACCCGGAATGCTCCTTTCCATGTACTTGACTTTCATCTTTTTGATTCATCTGGGCAACTGTGGGTGTTTCTCTCGCTGATTCAGTTTGGAACCTAAAACCACTGGCAGCAAAGTTGTGCCTTTTCTCTTAAGTTGGAGGCGATGTGTCCCTTGAGGGGAAGCAGAGAGCAGTTCCTAAATCTTCGTGGTGGGGTGCAGATGGGGCTGTTACCCACTGAGAAGGAGTTGAAGGTGCACTGGAAGGATTCCATCGTTCTCCAGTCTCAGTGTGAGACCCCGCTCCTCGCTCAGTCATCGCTCACTCTGGGCATGTGGCTAATTGAAGGGCCACTTAGCAGGAGGAGAGGTGGGTGCCCTTCTTTTCCTTTGAATTTAAAGTCCCCCGTTTAGCCTGCAAGCCCAAATGAAATGTTTGTCCTTTGCCCTCCCCAGTTCTTCCGTAGACCACGGATTTAGGCACTAAAACCATGCAAATGATGTTGAGAATGAGTGCCTCCTCCCTTGCACAGAATTCTCTCTTGAGTGAATTGAGGAGAAACAGACTGGAGACTGGTCGCTGTCTTCACATCAGTGGTTTAAGAGAGAAAAGTCCTTTTCCGTTTAATTTGAGATTTTCACCACGTGTGGGCTAAGATGACCTCTAGACCTCGGGGACAGTAAACGTGCAGAAGTTACAGCGATGCCGCAGCCACTTCTCAGTTATGTGTGTTCAGATTATGTCCTGCATGAATTATTCATGGAGAACGCGGATCTCTTCTCCACTTGGGTTAATCCTCATTGCCTCCCACAACTTCCTCTGTGGGAAATAAAAACTCATCTAACATGAGCTCAAGTAGTAGAGGGTTAGCACGAAAAATCTGCCCCCTGCCTCGAATCACACATGTCATTCTTACTCAAATCAGAACGACTTAGGTGCTGGCTGCTGTTCTCTTTTTATTGGAGGATCAAGAACTGTCTGGTGACCAGGATGTGGCACCGTCCTCTAGTACAGCTTGTCATTTTTCACGCCGAGTCGTGGGAACATGGGGACAGAAGGCTCTCTCTCACTTCTCACTAGCGATACTGTGTTAGCAGTACCGTGTGTCCCTTTGAAGACTTTACAATCCTGATTCTGAGCCTTCTCTAGGATAAAAAAGTTGGCCAGATTTTATTCTATCCCCTTTTTTAATCTTCAGGGCCACAGGGGGAGGGTTCACTGCCTGTCGATCAAAAAAGGTGAAAAACGGCCATCCCTGTGATGGACCTTTTCCAATGGGGCCGTGGGGATACAGGGCCGGTGAGAGTTGGCTCTGCAGGAGAGTCTCCCAGGACTGCTGGGTCTTCTTGACCACGCCAGGGTGAAGCGGTGAGTGAGGGCTGTGTGGGAGGGAGATACAATCCTGTCCTCTGCTCAGGAACACCTAGGCACAGCCTGTTACCTGGTTACCAAGCAACCCTCAGTCGGTCGCTGCCTTTGCCAACTGCTCAGATACAAAGGCACATGCAACCCTTGGGGGAGCACGAAGATGGTTTGCCAACACTGAGAAAGCCTAGCTGTCCCTCTCTGGAAAGGTCACCATCCCTCTTACCTGGGCACACCTGTGGGTGTCAGGCAGTTGAAGACTCTCAAACTGATAATGGCTGTTTGATGATTGGCCTCAGGCAGATCAAGCCTGAATATGCATTATTTGTACCATCTGGATTTGCCCTTAAGCTTGCTGTAAATGGAGCAAGGAGATTGGTTTAATGGGTATTTAGTGATTAACATCAGCCTTTAAAAAATAGTATTGGCGCTGCCGTTATGTTCTGTAATTGGTTCAGCAAGAGGAAAAGCCAGAAAAGCCGCGCTGTGGGAGAGAAGATTCAGCTGCTCTGAGCGGTGGCCGCAGCCTGAGCTGGGAAAAGCTTTTATGAGATCCTTGCCTATTTATGTCTTGGTGCCAAATGTTTCACGATATCAACTATTCTCAAGGCTGGGGATATTCTGGGACTTAGCTAGACCCGAAGTTCTTTTAAAACTATCAGTCTCTCTCTCTTTTCAACTATTTATTTATCTATCTCCAATTAGCTTTCTTTTAATTAAAAAAGTAATAACATGGATTAAAAGTAAAGACGTAATTTTTCTTCCGGCATCAAATCCCTTACGGTCCAGGCTCCCATCACAGATTCAAGCCCTGTTCCTAGTTCCTTGCGTCCTTTCAGAAATATTGTGTTTCCAGTCACATTTGGCCTGCTGATCTGTAGCTTGTGTTTTTCACTTAACACATTTTGGTCTTTGTTTCCTGGGGCGCTCATCGATTCATCCCACTCTTGTTGTTGGCCATGATCTTACCTAATTAGTCTCCTCTTGATGGTCCTTTAGGTTGTTTCCAATCTTGCGCTATTTTAAAGAATGTGGTAGAGAACATTTTTATACGTACACTTCTGTGGGCAATTATAGTGTTGAGTAAATTCTAGAAACTAGGCCAGGGCTTCTGTACATCTGGGGTCTATGAATGGCTGCCAAAGGGTTCATGAACCTCTTGAAATTTCATGCAAAGAAATTTGTGATTTTGGAAGGCAAAGGTCTATAACATCCTTCACCCTTCAGATGGCTCCATGACCCCCATGTTCATCTCCATCTTGGGTCTCTGCCTCAACCCACCCCATTCAGCTGCCCAGTTGGGCTTTTTTTTTTCCCCCCTCTTTTTTCTCACTAGCTCTCTCTGTAGGCTGAAGAAGGGTAGTAAAAAGTGAATCAATCCTTTCTTTCGCTAACTGTTAACTGCCCCTTTTCGGAATGTTGTTCGTTCTGAGGGAGGAGGCTGAAACTCTTCAAGAGAGATGGTTTTTTTCATTCATCTGTTAGCGTGGCAGATGGAGAACTGTCTGTAATTTTGTGTATCTGTGGAAGGAACAGGAGTAGGCATTATTTTCCAGGAGAGAAAGAGGTGGATTTAATTTGGGAAATTCTTTACTTGTGAAGTGGCCCCTATTGATTTTCCGTTGCTCGTTTCCAAAGCTCATTGTGGGGCAAAGTGAATGGGTACTGAAGTCAGGCAAGCATAAGCTGTAGGAAACTCTGGGTAGAAACAGATTTTTCCTTGACGTCCTATTCTTTTCTGATAGGAGAATGCACCTGGCAATAATAATTCCATGTAGGCAGCCTGGCCAATTAGAAACCACGTTTTGCAAAATGAAAGCGATGCAGACCTAGTAACTGTTAAGTGGGTTTTGAGTTTGGATAAATTACCATCACCAGTCCATTAGCAGCATTTATCTGTTTGCATCTTAGTCTAAAATCTTGAATTCCTTATTGGTTATGCTACTGACTTGCTGGGTGGCATTTTCCTGTGGAAACAGAACTGATCTTGGGCGAGAGAATTTGCCTTTTCTAACTCAAGGTTCCCAAGTGCCCGACCCCCAGGTGAGCGCCCCTACAGCTTGTCCCTGCAGAGCCATGATGGAGTTCAGGTGTTCTTGGATGCCTTTCTTTCTCCTGAAGGCACCCTCACTTCTCCTCCAGATATCATACTGCCCTGTTTTAATCTTGTACTTGGAATCGTGTCTCTCTCCTATTTGCCCTGTTAAACATCCTCACTTAGGTGCCTCTGGGAAAAGATTTGATAAACTGATGAACACGGGGGTATTAACCGTTGACAGCATTTACTGCTGCTCGTGTGTTCGCATTTTAACTGGGTTCAATTTCTCTAGCTGAAGGATGACCCCAACAGATGGATTTTCACATTGGCCTTTGGAGGACTCTCTTTTTCGGCATAGTGTGGGGCTGTGGGAAGGCAGCCAGGCTGTGTGGGGTGGAAGCCCTTTTTGGAAGATAGCTGCTCATTCTCTCTAAGACCAGCCAAGTGTATTCAATGCCCAACTCCTAGATTTCCCTGGCACTGAAATTCCTTGGAATAGCCTAATCCTAGGGAAGCAAAGAGGATTTAGTTAAACAGCTTCAAGGCTCTTACGATCATAATTTTTTTCTTCTTCCATATCTTCTGACTTCCCAAGTCTCCCCTGGAGGAGATGCTCCTTCTGTCGCTGATATTTCCAGTCTTGTGTAGTGAACTTAAATTTGATCAGGAGTCAGATGTAGCTCCTAGAAGAAATTTAAAGTGTTTCTTTATAACTAGATCTCCAAAATAGTGCATTTAGGCAAGTCTCTGAGATGTTATTAGTAATTTTAACTTTGTATCGGTAAGATCTCTAAAGACGAAAGAATAACTTTACGGTTATTCATGTAGATTTAATATCTTGGCATATGATTTTAGCAGTTAAGCTCTTTTTTTCCCCCCTATAACTGGTTGGTTACGGGACACTTTAGAATCTTTTCCTGGCCTGAGACAAGTTGTCTGGGGACTGAAGAATAGCAGGTCCTGGCATTGCTGCCTCCTTTCTGGGCTGGGGCCTGTCACCTGGGTTTCTTCATTCAAAGGTTGGGAAGGAACCCAACCTGGCAGCGCACAGCGATAGCACTTGAGGCTATTAAAATGTGCCCCATTTTAAAACAAAAAAATTTTTGCAGATGGATGAAGAGCAAAGTGTTCACTAATAATAATTACCAGGAGCTCTTGAGCATCATGGATGTTAAATAAAATAAGGAGGTAATACAGAAATACCCTCTTGAACAGGGCGCTATGTGGGTGGCATGAGTGACCGTTATGTGTCCCAGCTCTGGGGAACATTATTAGGTGGAAACATTTTATAGATTCTTCTGCTTCTGAAGAGTGTTTTATTTCACCTAATATTTAGCACTCATATAGCACCTTTCCTGTTTGTTTGACTTTTTAAAAATTTAGTCCCGGTTTTCTAAGCTAGGCAGTCATTTTGGAGTGCATTTTCATGAGGTCCGGGCCTAGAGGCAATTTGGCTCCTGTATACATATGCTAGGACTGCCGTAGTAAAGTACCACAGATGGGTAGCTTAAACAGCAAGAGTTTATCTTATCACAGCTCTGGAGGCTAGGAGTCTGAGATTAAGGCGTCAGCAGGTTTGGTGTCTTCCGAGGCCTCTCTCTTTGTTTGGAAGACAGCTGTCTTCTCCTTATGTCTTCACACGGTCTTCTCCGCCTGTCTGTGTCCTTCGTCTCTTCTTACCGGTCATACTGGACTAGGGCCCACCCTAATGACCTGCTTTTAACTTAATTACCCCTCTAAAGATCCTAACTCCGAATACAGTTAAATTCTGAGGTGCTGGGGGTTAGGACCTCAACAGAGGAAGTTGAGGGGGACACAACTCGGCCCATCACAACACTGAACAATTTTTTGGAAAGTTGTCTTCCCGAGGACTGTCATCAAGCTAGAGGAATACCAGGTGACTAGAAAACTGGGTTCTCTTGTTTCCTTTGTCTTTTAGATTTCTCTCACGGTATTTCTGTCTCCTTACCCGTCAGTCTCACACCTGGATGGGCCGGGAACGCTGAGTACGCAGGATGGGAAAACGTTGAATGAAGTTGAAAAGTTAGAGAGAGCTCAGGAAGAAAGTTAAATGATTTTAAGTCTGATCTTATACGACTGCTGGCAGGTGTGTAGTTTATGCTAATGAAATCAAAGCGGGGGGGGGGGGGGGGGCTAATGCTGTCCCCTCCACTAGCACCTGAAATGGTAGACGCAGGTAACTTCTGGGGTGATTACTGTCAATACACATTTGAGTGTAGACGCGCTCTTCTGACCGTATCTGTTTCCTAGGGCCGCATAACAACGTACCATGGCCTGGGTGGCTTGAAACAACAGAAATTGATACTCTCACAGCTTCGGAGGCTAAAAATTCTGAAATCAAAGCAGTGGCAGGGCCACGCTCTCTCTGAAGGCTCTAGGGAGGGGACCCTTCCTTGCCTCTTCTAACTCCTAGTGGCTCCTGGCATTCCTTGGTTTGTGGCCGCATCACTCCAATCTCTATGGCTGTTGTCACTTGGCCTCTTCCCTGTGTGTGTCTATATGGCTGTGTTTCAATCTCCCTCTCCCTTCTCTTATAAAAACACCGGTCGTTGGAATTAGGGCCCACCCTAATCCTGGATGGCCGCTTCGTAACTTAGCTAATTATACCTGCAAAGATTATTTCCAAGTAAGATCACATTCTGAGGTTCCAGGTGGGCATGAATTTGGGGGGACTGTTTTCAACCCAGTGCACTGACCAACCCCATACCCTGATTAGTCCATGACCAGGCTTCAGGAGCTCAGTTAGTCTGGAGGGGCTCGTTTGTCGTGTCCGAGTGAGGGATGGGGGAGAGAATGGGAGGAGGCTAATCCTGGCGGTAAAAAAGACCCATTTGACTCCACGGGAGGCTTTAGAGCCGCTGCCCAGGCTCTTTGAAATATTCATTAAGTGTCTGCTGAGTTAGGGATACTGTCTTCTTATGCAAAATTTAACATTTGCTGGGCTAGCAAGTTCTCTCATATTTATAAGAGTTCTGACACATTCATTTCAGCTCATAAGTCTATTAAACTGGAAATGTGTTTTTAATGTGCTTTTGGGAAACAGAGCAGACGAGTGGCTTGGGCAGCATCAGCCCCCGTTAGGATATTCCTGCCAGGCTTTTATTACCCAGAGATTTAGAAGGCTGCTGCCAAAGCCAGGCAAACCGGGCTCTTCTTGTATTATTTTGTTTTGTTTTTCAGATGTTATGTTTTTCAGAAGTTCCTTAAGCTGGAGAAGTACAGGGTGGCACTTTGGCTGCAAGTATTGAGATCTTCAGGAGTCCTTTCTATTTATTCACTCCCATCTCAATTTTTTTGTTTTTCCCTTTTGCCTGTTATGAAAAGTGCTTAAGAAGGAATGGAAGCCGGTTTATAGCCCTTGAAACTGGGGGGAAATTGATGACGCATACTGAGATAGGCGGCCTTAGAGAAGGAATGGGCGAGTGGGGAAGATGAAGAGTTGGGGTTTGAACCTGTGTGATCAACAGCAATAACTCCAGCCTCTGGATGGGGTCAGTGCAGCCCTGCCTTGAAGAAAAGGAGTCAAATGATAAGCTCCATTCCACCTGGGCTTTCTCTATCAGCATGCACCTCCATTCGACCTCCCGTCTCCTCTTGGGGTTGTGTGTCTTCTGGTATTTTGTTGTGCTTTCTTCTCTCTAGTGCATCTCCCCTCCTGGGACCAGAGAAGGAAAATAGCTGCAAGTACAGTATCTGAAAACGAAATCAGTTGACTCAGTGAAACATGATTTCAAGGGTCGTAGCATTTTGAAGCTGGAGATATTAAGGGATGTGCCAGCGACTCCCAGTTGGTTGTCCCAAACAGCACCAACTCTCAGGACTCCTGACTCCTTCATTACCCCAAACTAACTATCAGCTGGTAGGGGAGGCAGAGGCGTTCCTTGAGGATGGCGGAAGAGGATGCGTAAGATGTCTCTTGCGGCTTCAGATATGGTGAGCTGGAAGTCTCTGCTCTCTTCCCTAAGAGCCCAGGCTCACCTAGCGATTTCTCAGTGCTCATCCTCAGCAGGCGTTCGTAAGCTTTGCTCAAGTCCATCTTGGTAAACATTGATTGTGTTCTTTCCTGTAGGGAAGCTCCTGTCGTACATATAAAAACAATTAGGAGACACGTGCTTGCCAGGAGATTCTTCTCGTGAAACAAATATGGGCCATTTTATATGGTTCAACAAAACATCTGTAAACCTCTAGCAATCCCATAAGTGGGTCTTGAATATGTCCTTGGGGCCCCCACACAGAACCCTCCATTTTGAGTTATTTGTTTTTAGGTAAAGAGTGAGGTAGAGTTTGAGGTTCAGATTTTTTTGATACGCATGTTCAATTGTTGCATCACCACGTATTAGAAGGACTGACTTTTCTCCATTGAATTGCCTTAGTGCTTTTGTAAGAAATTAATTGACCATCTTTGCTTGGGTCTGTTTTTGGACCCTCCATTCTTCTTCACTGGTTTATGTGTCCATCCTTTCGCCAATATCACACTCTCTTAATTGATGGCTTTTTCCTAAGTCTTGAAATCAGACATTGTGTGTTCTCTCACTTTATTTGTCAAAATTGTTTTGGTTATTCTAGTTTCTTTACCTTTATATATAAATTTTAGAGTCAGCATGTTAATATCTACAAAAAATCCCCATGGGCTTTTGGGTGAGATTCCTTCGAATCTATAAATCAAGTAGATTTATACTTAAATATTTCCTTTTACGGTGCTATTATGAATGATACTATATTTTAAATTTCAGTTTCTAATTGTTCACTGCTAGTATACAGAATATAATTGATTTTTGTGTGTTAGCCTTGTATCCTGCAACCTGGCTAAACTCATTTATTAGTTCTAAGAGATTTTTGGTAGATTCCTTGGGAGTTTCTATGTCATGTCTGAATAGTGACAGTTTTATTTTTTCCCTCTGATCTGTATACTTTTCCGTATCATGCGTCACTTAATGATGGGGATACATTTTAAGAAATGCATCATCGGGCAATTTCATTATTGTGGGAACATAATGGAGTGTACTTACACAAACCTAGATGGTGTAGCCTTCTGCACACCTAGGCTTTATGGTACTAATCTTATGGAACCACCATCGTATATGCAGCCCGTCGTTGACCAAAACAGCATTATGTGGCACATGACTCTATTTCTTTTTCTTGCCTTATTGCACTGGCTAAGACTTTTAGTATGATGTTGAATAGGAGTGGTGAGAGCAGACGTTCTTCCCTCATTCCCAATTTTGGGAGAAAGCATTCTGTCTTTCACCATTAAGTATGGTGTCATCTATAGGTTTATGGTAGGTAAAAGGCCTACATATCTGAAAAACCACCAAGTTCCTGAAAGATGTCACAATACAGAAATGGTATAGAGTTGGAGTGGGCCAGAGGATAGATTCGACAGTGAGACTGGGTTTGGGTCCTGACTCAACCTCTTAGCAGCTGCTAGACCTTGGGCAACCTTCTTAACCTCCCTCTCCCTCAGTTTCTATATCTAAGATGGGGATAATAGTAATTACCTCATGGAGTTGCTGCGAAGATAGGCTAAGTTGATACACATATAATGCTTAGAATAGGGCTTATGCATTATATGCGCTCAGTGAATATTATTGTTGTTCTGTCTGGACAGCAGTAGAAATGGATGTGGGCTTTTTGGGCTCACACTGTGGAGATTTCGCTGCCCATATTGAAAAGACAGAGAGCTCTCAGGTGTGGATGTGGATTCTCCAGTCATTGAGCATTTGGGTCCACAGTGCTCTCAAGGTGCTCAGGAAGATGCACAACATTTACGTGTGAGCCAACTCAGGGATGGAGTGTCCGCACTGGAAAAGAAGATTGTCCCTAAGCTGGAAGACGAGGTTTCTCAGAGGAAAAGGAAGTCCCTAAAGAAATTAAAGAAGCACAAATGTGTGGTTAAGAAGAAATATACCATAAGATAAATGTAAAAATTAGTTGGAGCCAGCCCAGTGGTGTAGTGGTTAAGTTTGTGCGCTTGCTTTGGTGGCCCAGGGTTTGTGGGTTTGAATCCCAGGTGCGGACCTACACACCACTCATCAAGCCACGCTGTGGTGGCATCCCATATACAAAATAGAGGAAGATTAGCACAGATGTTAGCTCAGCAACAATCTTCCTCAAGCAAAAAGAGGAGGATTGGCAACTGATGTTAGCTCCAGGCTGATCTTTCTCTCTCTCACACACACACACACGCACACACACAATTACAGAGATTGGGGAGGGGGCAGGTGAGGAGGAGAGAAGGCTTGTGTGTATGGTGAAGGGCAAGGAGGTAGAGTCAGGGTGTGTGGTAGATGTGATAGTAACATGACTTCATGGAATTATAAATGGACTGAGCTCCCCATCACTGGAAGGATTCAAGTACAGGCTAGGTGACCAATGGTCAGAGAAGTTATAGAGGGGTTTCCTGTGTAGTGTGAAAATTTGGGCTGAGTAGCTTGTTGAGATGCCCTTCCTGATCCACAATTCCTCACTCATGAGCCTTCCAAGAATGCTTGGTGGAGGCCTCCTCTGTCTGTCTGACCTGTAGGCAAAGGGCTTATATGACCTTAAAGTCTGGGGCAGCGCGTTCTGGTCTGAGATCTTGGAGTCTGAGGGTGGGAGCTTGGGCCCAGGCTTCCAGCCACAGTCTCACAGGTGAGCAGAAGTAGTGGGAAGTGTGGCCATCAGGGGCTGCGGGTGTCTTCTGGGGCTTAGCTACACAGCCTGTGCTTTCTGCAGGCTGTTGCCATGGTAACCTTTCCCCTTCTTTCCGCAGTCCACCAGCACATCTTGGCTTAGTTAACAAGATGTCTCCCCTTGTCTGGATTCATCTCATCTCTCTTTTCTCTCACTCTCTCCATCTCTCCGGTCTCTCTCTCTCCTCTTTGTATCTCGCTCTCTGAACCTCCCTGATTGTGCCCGCACCCCTCTTCATCTGCTCTCTCCCGTGATCTGCCTCCCTTCCTTTCTCCCTCTCTCTCTGAGGCCGGAGCGAATCCCCCAGCCTCTCCCTTGCCCTCAGTGTGAGCAGTCCTTGGCGGCTTCTCTCGGGCTCTGCTGGGCCATTTGCAGCCCCAGCGCACCAGTTCCTGGGAGGTACAGTAATTGGAAAAGCTTTTCAGAGGCACTTTCTTTCCTCTGTGTATGAAGATCCATGTGGGCCGATTCCACCCTGGGGCTCCTTCCCTCCTTCTGGAAAATCAGATCTGGGTAAAGTTCTCCTCCGGGCCTTTGCTTTTGGTTCGCTTAGCAGAGTGGAAGCCCATTAGCCTGCAGTGTTAATTAAACTCCTCCAGCCGTCTGTGGAGAGGGCGCCTGCCATACCTCGGGCTGGAGCACCGTGACAAGTCTAGACACCCATGAGATTTATTACGGATAACGAGCCTCTCCTTGAAGTCATCCTTCTTAGCGTCTTGGTGACAATCCCTCAGTCCGCCCGTCCTCCAGTCCTACTTGATTAGTTATTAAGCACTTAGTGTCCGATTGTACCTGCTTCTTGGATGTCTGCCGTGGCCAGGGGATAAAGAAGATTTGCCACATTAATTTTCCTTTTTGCAGGGTCTTATGTTCCAGCACTACTCAGCTTGAGGAGCCTAACTGTACCGCACGTCTCCCCTTTGCTGCTCTCTACCTGTTGGCTTGGAAAAGAGCAGTAGGGATGAGGATAAAGACTTAGCTGGCATTTAAAGGGATCCTATTATCTGACCAAGACCTAAGAGCCGATTTTTCCTAGTGATTGGATTAAGCAGTCCTGTTGCTCAGCCAATTTTCAGGACTGGGGGAGTGAAGTGAAGCCTTGAAAGGTGTTATGTTTAACAACAAAGGGAGGGAACAGGAAAGGCTAGTAGGATGCAATCGAAACGCTCTCCCAGAACTAATGAGCTGCTCCTGGCTTCCCCGCCAGCCTGCTGGCGGCAAGTTGTGGAGCTCCGCAGGCTTATTTAAAATTCTGAATGCAGAAGCCTGCACGAAGGCAGGTTTTGATCATACGTTTTGACTGGAGGAACAGGACATTTTGAGTCACAGCCTGTATTCTGAAAGTGCGATGAGGAGAGCTTCAGGAGGGGCTGCGGAAACTCTGACTTCCCAGCCTTGCTCTTCATTTCCTCCCACCCTTGCTCCCCACTTGAGTTACATGTGCAAAGTCAGGGACATTTCAGTAGCGCGTCTCACTGGTACCTGGAGGTAGCCAGGCACGTTGCCTTTCCCAGGAGGGGACTCTTCAGCACCATACATTAAACACAGAGATGCGTCATATTTTCTAAGCACAATATCTTTGAATCAATTGGTACTTATTTTCTTTAATCTGTAGGGTGCTTAACGGAAATGAAATCCTTAGTCTCCAAGGGCCCCAGCACCCCTGGGACACCGCCAGAGGCATTGGAAGTCATTTGCCTTGATCCTATTTCGCTTTCCTTAAGAAAGAGATGCAACTTTAAACTTAAAATGTGAAGTTTTAATATTTAAAACATTTTAAGTTAAATAGAAGTGTTGGCTCAAAATCAGGTCGCAGGTCTTCTCAGGTTGTGGTGATGTCTATCTAGATGCTCAGAACTAGTTCCTTGCCTCTCCCTTGTTTTGACCCTCATTTGATGACCCCAGACCCACCATCCTCGCAGCATTTGTCTTGACCGTTTCGTGGGAAGGGACCACCGAGCACCTGATGAACCACAGACTGTTAGGTTATTGGCATTTAGGGTGGGCCAGTTCTTTGTGATGCAGCAGTGTCCTGTACATTGCATGTGGCCTTGCACCCCTGCTCCCCAGCTACTAAATGGCTGTCATCCCCCCTAGTCAGTGTGACAATGGGGCAAATGTCTCAGACATTTTCAAAGGTCCCCTGGACGGCTGTGCACAGGGAGCAGATAAGATAGGGCAGGTAGAGTCTTACACAAGGACGTCAGACCCAAGGAGTTTGAAGTCCAGCCTCGCTTCTGCTTGTGGAGTGTTCAGCTTGGGGCCAGGCCGGGGCTGCTCGGAGGAAGAGGTGCCTTTTTTTTTTTTTTTTTTTTGAGGAAGATTAGCCCTCAGCTAACATTGCTGCCAATCCTCCTGTTTTTGCTGAGGAAGACTGGCCCTGAGCTAACATCCATGCCCATCTTCCTCTACTTTATACGTGGGACGCCTGCCACAGCATGGCTTGCCAAGTGGTGCCATGTACGTACCCGGGATCCGAACCGGCGAACCCCAGGCTGCTGAAGTGGAACGTGTGCACTTAACTGCCGCACTACTGGGCCAGCCCCCAAAGAGGTGCCTTTTGAATGTGCACCGAGTGTGCTGTGGGCTGGCCGCTGTCCAGCCGCTGCCCTTGGCTGAGAACCACGCTGGAGACCCTCGCCCTAGAAAAAGGCAGCTATGTGGGTTCACACACATTTTACATTCGATTTCCAAGCACCTGGACTGGCCCAGCACAGTGCCTGGCACACAGCAGGAGCTAAGAGCATGCCTGTTGACTGACTGAACTGAATAAAGCCTTTTCATGGTTCTCCCTGGGGGTCCAAAGACCCTTGGTGATGAGCCCCTGCCTGGTCTCCAGATGCGCGCGCTTCCCCTTGTGCACATCACCTCTGCCTTGAAGGCATCACCTCCGTTCTTTCTTTTTTTTTTTTTTTTAAAGATTTTACTTTTTCCTTTTTCTCCCCAAAGGCCCCCAGGACATAGTCGTATATTCTTAGTTGTGGCTCCTTCTAGTTGTGGCATGTAGGATGCTGCCACGAGCCACGTCCGCGCCCAGGACTTGAACCAACGAAACACTGGGCCACCTGCAGCGGAGTGTGCGAACCTAACCACTTGGCCACGGGGCCAGCCCCTGCGTCACCTCCGTTCTTGTACTAACACTTGAGGTGCAGCAGTGGGAGGCCGTGGTGCAGCCAGGGATGTTCGGGCCGTGAGACTAAACTGGCACAGATCCGAAGTGGGAGAGTGAGAGGGAAAATGGGCCGTTAGAGCACTGAGTACCTGGGAGCTCACTTTTTCCTGTGAAGCCACAGCCCAGACTTCTTGGTTGTCAGATTCTCAGTCTCTACTTTCCCCACCCACTGCCCTGTCTGGGTTCTCTTTTCTTCCATTCTCATTCTCATCTCTTCACGAAACCTCTTAATGTAACGTTTTGGAATTGTGTTTGATTCTAAGAGCTCAGACTAAGAATTCCTGAAAAGGCCTTTGTTTCCTTTTTCACCGGCCAGGTTTCTGCCGGGATGGCATCAGGCTGGGTGCTGCCAAGATTCACTGTTTTCTTTTCTTTTCCTTTTGTACGAAACTTGCATGTTCTGTTTTTCATGAGTACATCCCTTCACTCATACTTCATTGAGCCGACCGCTCTGCTGGGCTGAGTCTGACCAGTGAACCTGGTCCCTGCCTCCAAAGGTCGTGGGAGAGACAGATGCCGGAGACAGACCATCACACAGTAATTACAAATAGTTGTGCTGCAATTTCGATGCTTGATTTCTTTTATAGTCTCCAGAGGGCGGTTACAGTTGTCTAGAAAAGAACCCAATCATTAGGCCTGGGATCCTCTTCTTTGCAGGAATTTTATCATTCTTTCTGGACCAATGAGTGTTCATTGAGCACATCAAATTCAACCTTATGGAGAATCACATGATTCTGCCTTTATTAACCCACATTCTTTGGACTAAGATATATGGTCCAAGATGATATTACAAATCCTCCCTTTTCATTGATATTTCCTGTGTGTGTAAAGGGGGTTTGGGGACTCTCCAGTGTGTGCACATGTGTGTGTGGGCATGTATTGGCATATGTGTGTGCATGTTTTTTGCATGTGCATGTTGACATATTGCCTTCCAAATAGAATTAAATATTATTACATATAAGCAATGAAATTGCATGTTGATTTCACAGACTATTTGTACCCAATGCACTTCTCCTGAAATCTGGTAGGGAAATGTAAGGTCATTGTTCACTGGAAGCACACGTTAAATCCATGCATGTGGATAGGGAAGCACAACCGAAGTGTGGAGTTGGCATGCCTGCTGGTCCTTGTCAACGAGTGCCCACTTATGAACTATGCGAGCTGCTCCATGTGAGCCTGACAAGCAACAGAATTTTTTTTTGAACAGAAATAGTGTTTCTGAAGCTCATGGGCTTGCCTTTCATTCTATCTAACATCAGTAAGATCCCTTTTGGAATACGTGTTGAAGCGTGTTTATTTAAGAACATACATTTAAGGCTTGGGAACACTTCGGTGAGCACAGGGTCAAATCAAGGGTTGTGACTCCGGATATCGTCATCGTCATCTGCAGGAAGCATTTTCATTCACAGCCATGAGTTTGGTGCTGTTCAAATCAGGATACATGGTCTCTTCCATCCAGCAGCTCACATCCTAGGCCACCTGGGGCATTTATTAGCTACCAGAAGACTTTTAGTCTGCTCTTCACTTCAGCCCGATCTCGGGTGTCCCCTGGGGAGAGTGGTCAGGGCAAAAAGAGCCGCCAGAGCCCACCATGCTCCTGAGCTCCATTCTGAGGTCCTCAGGAATCCCTTTTTGGATCAAAAATAACAACTGACTAAAGTGTAATAAAACTGATATGTGAGCAAACACTGCAGAACGCATCTGAACAAATGAGTTTGGGCTCCCCGGAAGTGGTCAACTTGGGATGATGGCATTATTTGAGAGACTTCTGGAAGTTTCTTAGGAGGCTTCTAAGGGTTGATTTACAATCCAAGCTTTTTTTAAAAAAGCAGTGTATTTTTTTGTGGTTGGGCATGGTTTTAACAACAACAACAACAACAATATTCTCAAAATAACCTTCTTCCCCCCAAACATTCAAAATCAGTATTCCAAAGCCAGAGGGCCCTCCACTCATTCGCCCCTGCTGCTCTCCAGTAGGAGGAACAGGGCTTCCCACGGCAGACCCATTCCCTGGCGCTGTGTTTTTAGGATATTTTCTCATGTCTTTTGGGCCTTTGTGGCTTGAGTTGGCCCCCTCCTGGTCTCTGGAGCTGAAGGTTAGGTGAGAGGCTAGTGGGAGAAGGCGGTGAGAAGAGAGGTGAGGACAAGCTCTAGATGTAATTGGTTGTCCAAAGTATGGCTGGTAAAACAAAATAAATCATGTTTTGAATTTTTGTTTTCATTATCATTAAGTTGCCCTGTTAGATGACTCACAAAGATGACAGCAAGTACTCACAATGTAAAGAAGCATTTATATAGGGCCAATTATGCTCTTAGGCTCCTTCCCAGGAAAGATGAAGATTTACAGGCCTGAGGGCTCACATGTAGCTCCTTGCCTTAGATTGTGTGCTGCGGAGACTTTTACCACAGACTTCATTTATCTGAGTGTAATGGGCTGTAGGAGTCAGCTTTACCTTGCAACAAGCAATTCTCAAATCTCAGAAGCTTACAACCACAAAGGTTTATTTTGCTTTCAAGTTACCTGCAGGGTGCAGGTTGGATGTGTTTCTACTCCATTTGTCTTCTCCTTCTGGGTCCCAGGCTGAAGAAGTAGCCCCTATAAGGACGTGCTCAGTGTCATGGTGGAGGATGGAGAGCTGGTGGAAACTTGTGATGCCCTTTGAGAATTACACTTGAATGTGGTGTTCATCTCCACTCACATTCTGTTGCCCAACAAGTCATATGGCAATGCCTGTCACTGTGCAGGAAGTATCCTTGGCTTCTGGGGAGTCACTGCAAACCCAGGTGGGAATGTAAAAATCCTCTATAGGGCAGGGACGCGTGAATAACTGTGAGCATAACACAATCTGCTACAGTCACCCCTCTATCCGTCACAACTAATCCCTTTTGTTCCTTCCATATACAAAATAAATTCACTTCTGACCCAATGGAAGATACTTCAAAATTCTCATCCACTTGTGGAATCAGATGTGAATTCCAGGATCTCCTGATGGACTCTGCATCAGGTCTGGATTTAGTTGCTCTTGATCCAGAGACCTATCAACTAAAACAAGTTACCTGTCCCACATGATCGACGTGGTGGACAGGAATAGGATAATCCCAGTAAATACTTCCATTTGGAAAGAGGAAGAATGGCAGCCCCGTAGCCGTCGCTGGCACAGATCAATTCTGAAATCCTTTGGACAAACCTATGAGGGCTCCTTACCCCAGGGGTGAGGAATATTCTTTGAGAGCACCTGTTTCTGTACCCTGGAGGCAGCTTCGTTGTTCTCCAGGGCTCTTGGGTTCTCACTTTGGGAGACCCTTCCTTCATGATGATCTTTGGACCCATCTGAAAAGTACTAGAGTGTATGCCTTCCTTGGGGGCTCGGCAGTTTCTCAGTCTGCTTCCTGCCCATGGGAATTTGGGACCCCTAAAGTTGTTCTGTAGATCTCTGGAGGTCACAGCCTCTTTTATACCAGGCTGGTGTCTCTTTGGGTGCTATAACTCATTCTAAACCATTATTAATTTTTATTTCCATTTTATTTCAGTTATTCCTTGGGTCAATAGCCACGCTCACATTTCTTTCTGAGATAATTCTTTTCCAGACACACCTCTCTCTCTCTCCCGATTTAATTATAGGCACTCTGAGCTTATCAGGTTTCTGTGAGATCAAGTGCCACTAATCCTTTCTCCTGTAACATTTTGTCCAGCTAAAAGGATTTGCCAGGAGTGGGTTGGAGTGGTGGTATTTTAATCCGTTTAGTGATCTTAACATGCCCTTCAGAGAACATTTTTCAGATTTTTTTCCCTTTATTGATAGGAGATGAGAAACAGTTACATCTTCCAACCCTTTACATCGCAAACTTTCTAGATTTTCTTTTTTCCTTCTCAACCCTACTGGAAAACCAGCTAATTCTTTTCTGAGTTCCTCCCTTTCTTGTAGTACTTTGTCAAATGTACCAAAGAATAACTGAGTCACATTAGTATGATTGTCTTTTGGGACCTTTTCCCCTAAAGCCGTGTGTTCGTTGCACCATCTGCCTTTCAGATTATCACAGGGAACAGTTTTCCCAAAGGTGTTACCACTGTAGAACAAGGGCCCCTGTTTTCTCATCCTCTAGGAGTGGTTTTCTGATTGTTCACTGCCTGGCTCCAAGGTAATGCCTCCTATTTTAAGTGTTTCTGCTATATTGCACCCCGCTTCTGGTACTAATCTTTGTAATTGTGAGCTTTGCTGGAGCAACATACAACCCCACATCTCAGGGGTTCAGAACGTATGTGGGCTCCAGGTTGGCTATGATTCTGCTCCACACAAATTCTTATTCTGAGCCCCTGAGGGGAGATGGAGGTGCCGTAAATTTAGGTGGCTGGGGAACACTTGAAAAATGACATTTACGTAAAGACCTGGAGGAGGCAAGAGATCAAACCTTGCCAAATTTGGGAGAAGAGCTCTCCGGGGAAAAGAGACAGCAGGGGCAAATAAATGCCTTGAGGTGGGGGCACACCTGGCATGTTCAAAGAAGAGCCAAGAGGACAGTGTCGCCCAACAGAGAGTAGTAGCGGGAGCTAGGAGGCAGGGGAGGAAGTGGAGGTGTCCTAAGTTGCCTAAGATGTCTGTTTTGCTGAGGATCCAACGGGCGCCTGGAGGGTTTGAACATGGTCTGACTTAAGTTATAAGAGGATCATCCAGGCTGTTGTGTTTACCCTCGCTCTGGTATATTTCCACCTACTTACGTCTAAAATGGTTCTGGCAATGTTTGGTGGGCAGAGAAATCATAAGTTTATAAAATGTTTAGCGAGACCTTTTGAAAATTGCTATACGGGCCAAATTTATTACTGCCACTATCTCTACCGAAATAGAAAACCAAAACTCCAGCTTGTGGTCCATTTCTCGCAAACATTCTACAGTGAAAATCTACAGCAACACAAGCATTTGAAGAGGTCCTTGAAATTCATTGCGACCGGATTTGTCATTGTCAACTGAGCTCTCTGAAAATGAATTTCAGTCAGATCATGCATTCCCAGCAGGGCCCCGGGGTAGACCCCAGTGTCACAGATGCAGCCCTGATGGCTACACTGCCCGGTCACCCTCAGAGCTTGGTCTCCATTCCATGTGGGGTCGAGCTCATGGTCAGAGGGCTCTGAACTTCTCTCCCTTTGGGTTGTCAGCTGCTGACCTTCTCTTCGTTTTCTGGAAGGAAGATCAACTTCTGGGCTCCCTGTGCTCCGCGTATGTTATGAAAAGCTTCTCCAGGCTGCCCATCATTGTTGCTGTAACTGTAAACTTCTCGCCCTTTCCCTTCTCTCTTTATTTCTTCACGATAGCTTGAGCTTAAGCTGTGTCTGCTAGTGGGATGCAGCCTTGTCTGGGCGTGTTTGATAAACTGATCCAATGGGCTTGACATGAATCGAGGTGCAGACGGGATGGGGGAACCTCCTGGGAGAGTTTGTGCTTGGTGAAGAAAAGCCAGGTGCACACGGGCCCAGAAAGACAGCTTCGGTGGCCAGGGGAAGGCAGCATCTGTGCCTTGAACTTGGCCCCTGGTTCAACGCTGACTGTTGGATTCCTGCCCAAGTACTAAGGAGAGAGGGGCAAGAGAGGAGTGTGCGTGAAGTAGGAGGAGTGACATCCTAGAGAAGTGGCAGCGGCGCCCAGCATTGACACTGACACAAGACAGTATGGCACAAGACAACTGGACGTGGCTGCCTCCAATTTAGGAGGCCCAGAGAAGAAGACTAGGAAAGAAAATAAAGGTGTAGCACTTGCTGTCTGCATAGCGATGGAACCTCGGTGGAGCTCCTGAGACTGACCTGGGGACTCCCGGAAATACTTGTAGGAGCCTGGAGGCCCATCTTAGCCACTGTGGCTAGAGTTAGTGACATCTGGTTATATTCATGTTTAAGGTGATCAAATAGTGTTTGAAGCTCTTTTTTTCCTTCCTGTTATAAGGTTTCAAGTTTGTGTGTTTGTATGTAGGCACACGTATGGTTGTGTGTGTGTCTGTGCATGCGTGTACATTGCACATGTATGTGTGTGCGCTCAGGCATTTCACTGCCGTGAGTGCAATTTACAACAGGTTATGTCCTGGAGATTAGATGTAGTATTGAGATTAATGGTGCGTTCAGATGCAATTAACTCCAGTGCCTGCTCATTGACTGAGCAGAAATTCCCGTTGTTCCAAAAGATGGAGCAGCTCCCACACATGATCCTCTCTTGAAAAACAAAAGGCCAGATCTCCTTTGTGTACACGAGTTTTCCTGGGTAAGGCCAGGCATTTCAGTCGATGGCACTAGACTTCGGCATATGGTTTATGTGGGTGTAGGTAGCTGGTTTATATTCGCACAAAGAGAAAGTGGAGGTTTCCTAAAAATGTCTACTTAGCAGACTTTATTTTTTTTAGTGGATTCAGAGACATTTCAGTTAAAACAGTCACAAAGGTGTGAATACAGGAGGCGCCACTGCGTGTGAGCTGCTCCAGGCTGACAACGCTCGGGACCATCTGGGCCCCCTGGTATGTGGCTTCTTGTGGGACTGGCTCAGCTTTACCCACTGCCAGGATGAACAAAGTGCTAGCATGTGAGTTAAGTGTGTGGTGTTCTGGAGCAGGGGGCATGGCTGGAGGAAGGCTCATGTGGGCTGGCGTGGAGAATGGGGTGTCTCGTTTGTACCCATGGGATCTTAATTTATCGATGTGACTGAGTGATGACAGAGAGAGCCCAGTGCCATTTAAAGAAGAATTTATTACTTACATTTCCTGAGAGGAGGGGGCACCCCAGGCCACGCGGGACCACAGGGGAAGCCTGAGGGTGATCAGGAGGCAGAAGACAGGAGGGAGGAGTCAGCCCAGGCCAGAGCCTTTATGGGGGTTTCCACTGGAAAGACGAGCGGGCACAGTAAACAGCTTAGGATTGGCTAGTTTGACCAATTCCAGCTGGCTTCGGGCTGTAGGAGCTGCCCTCCTTGTTCGGTACCTGGCCCTGGGATGATGTGGGGCAGGGGAAACAGTGGCTTGTGTGGGAGAGTTTGATGAGGCGATGGGTGACTGCATATGAGAGAAGTTCTCCCAGGGAAGTTGTTCACTATGTTTAGGAATTTACCGGTCCTTGCGGGGACAGTCTCTCCCCTGGTTTGTAAGGCGCCCCCAAAATGTCCAAACATCATAAGATGCAGAAAATAAAAACACATGATTAATCCATGGCCTGGGAATGACAACAGTCTCTCAAGGTTGGGTGCAACTGGGACAACCCAGAAGATCAGGTTAGGCCAGCAAAACATCCACAAATAAAAAGAAAATCCATTTTCCCAATCAAAAAGAAGCTAAGCCAACTGTGTCACTAAAAAACTTGAAGGACTTGAATGGCAAACAGGAACAAAACCCAAAACCCCTCCAGGACCAAAAGGCTCCAATATTCAGGCCTTTATATATGGATTTCTTTTTCATTTGTGACTGCATATTTTAACTTGCCAATGCTGATATTCAGACTTTCTGACATTTAAAAATTTCCCTTGTCAATTGAAACTAGAGACGTTTGAAGAATATGGTACAGAAGATTATTCTGATGTATGCAGACTGAGAGTTTTTCCTACCAGGTCCCATGGTTCTCCAACCAGCCAAGGGTCCTGGTTGCTGGAGAGCTGGCGCATAACCCAGTGAAGCTGCAGATGGTCCCCACGGGGAGCTCATGGTCTCTTACAGCGGAGGAACCTTGGGCAAAAGTTCCCGAACCTTTAACACACACCAGATGTGCTCCCTCACTTGTTTTCCATGGTGACTAGTGCAAATCTTTACCTTTCTCCCCACGCGTCCCTGCCCTTTAGAATTTTCGTTCTCAACAGATGATGTCACCTCCTATTTCACTGAGCAAATCAAGCTTCCCAGGAGGGCATTCTGTCAGCTTCCTTCCCCCTTGCCAAAAAATGTATCTTGACTTTGCACTCCTCCTAATTTCCTTCCTTTCAGAGGCACTCAGGGCCCTTGCTTCCTCCAGGATGAATTTCTCCAGCTACGCTCTCAGTCTCCAACCCCATCTCTTTGGGGAGCTTGCCTCAACATCTGGCATTTGCTTTGCTGCCTTCACGACAGTATCCCCTTGCGTTGATTTCTTTCATTTAGCTTATAAAGATGCTCAAGGCTTTCTGTTAAAACAATTTTTTTTGATCCTACATTTTCTTTCTTGTTGCTGCTCTCTTATCTCATAGCTAACTTTCTGTGGTCTATACCAGTCTGTAATATGGGCTGAGGACATTTTGGCATTCAGAGTATAAATCAGAACTTTTTGGAAATAGCTGAAAATGTCAGAATGGTTTTACTCCTAGTTCGTTACCCAAGAAGAAAAAAACCAGACGTGATATGTATTTGCTGCCATCCTGGAACTGTGTCTGGGGGAGCTCTGGATGGTCTGCCGTCTGACAAGTCAACACCCTTGAGCTAATTGCCAATGGAAGCAGGAGGGATGGGGGAGAAGGTAAGAGAAGGTGGGTGGAGCTCAAGGTGGGGCAATGAGATGATGAAGTCAGGGCTGGGACGTGGGATCATGCGTATGACTGATGTCTTGATTGAGTCTTCTGCCTTCTCCACATCAGTGCGCCCTTGGCACAGACAGGACCAAGTTAGAGGCTCTCGCTGACCCGTCTCACCCAGCATTCGCTTGTCAATGTTCTCTCCCTGACTCATCTGCTGAAGCTGCTGACCTTGAGGATCCCGTCTTGTACATTTAATAATCTTGTCTTACCTGACCTCCAGGCTGTAAATCATATTAGTAACCACTTCCCCTTTTGATTTAGGGCATTGCTGTCTCCAGGTTCCCCTGCTTCTTTGGCTGCTTCTGAGAGTGAGGATTGCTTCAGTGCCTCCTGTGTGCCAGGAACCAAGCTAGGCGCTCTGCAGACATCATGAAGTACAGCTCACAGCACTTCTGTGGGTACACGTTATAGGCTTGTACTGGCTACCGATGAAATTGGGGCTCACGGATGCCTACTTGCTCAGCCATCCATTTATTAGTTAGAGAAGCCACAGGATAAACCAGGATCTGGCTTTCTCAAAGCTCTTACTTTTCTTTGCCTTACCACTGTCCGTTAGTAATTTCTTTCATGCCTCTAGTGCCAATCATCACCAATAGTGTGCCTCTGAATCACGAACCTAATATGTATCTCAGGACTCTTTCTCGAGTGGTAGCCCTGTACTTTCAGCTGCTTATTAGAAATGTCCAACTGACATGTCCACCGGACTCAGCTTACTCAAAAAGGAATTTATTTCTCACTGTCCAAGTCTGTCTTCCTATATTCTTTCTGCTGCTAATGAAGCTGCTCAGCCACCCAAGTCAGAATCCAAAAGCCACCCTTGAGAGCTTCATGCCCACACCACTGGGTCTTTCAGTCCCCTTGATGCTCCTCCTTCCTGCCAGTGCCTGCCCCTCTTCCCGGCGTCAGCCCTGGTCATCTCACACCTGGGCTATATACATAGACTCCGTACTGGTTTGCTCACCTGCAGTCTTGCCTCTCTGGTTCATCACTCCCCTCCCTCCAGCTGATCACTGGCTTCCCATCATCTCCAGGATAAAGTCTCAGTCCTCAGCTTGAAGTTAAATGCTCTCACAGGCTGGCCCCTGGCCTCAGCTTCCACCACTCTGGCTCCATGAATGTTGCACTCCAGTCTCCTTGAACTCATTGCCAGTTCATGGACAGACAGAGGGCACAGCACGTGCAAAGGCCTGGAGGTGGGAATGAGCTTGGTGTGTTTGGGAAATAGAAAGATGGCCATTGTGGCTGGAGCAAAATGAGTGGAGCAGAAAAGGTGTGAGCTGAGGCTGGGAAGGAAGCTCAGACCCAGAGAACACAGGGCCTCTTATGCAGTGAAAAGGAGCCTGGCTCTGTCCTCTCTGTGCTCCTTCTCCTTCCCTTTCCCCTTCCCAGAGCCCAAGGGAAGGGTCTTCTCTGTCCACCTTTCATTTTTTATGTCATACTCCTAGTGCCTGGAACAGTGCTTGACACACAGTGGGTGATCAGGAAATATTTGTTCAATGAATGAATCTAGGACCCAAAGACCACTCTGTGGTTTATTCGGTGTCTATCCTCTAATATGATATCAGTTCTTCCCAGGACAGGGCAAGTCGCAGAGGAGCAAGGTGAGGGAGAGCACAGGATGTTTACAAACAGCATGTTCCAGCAGCAGTGTTTAGAAACTGGTTAATTTCCCAATCTGTGTGGCGGGGGCTATGATCTTTTCTTTTGTTGTATAGGGAAGATCTATTTATAAAGGTGTAATTACTCTGTTACCTAATTTATAAATGGGTTCTAATATGTATTAAGCAAGAGAAAAGAATCAGTACTGAGTTGCAAGTAGAAGTCCCACAGAGATATGGTGGAAGCGTGGTGCTGTGCTTTGTGATTATGATGCAGAAATGGGGAGACTTGGGTTCTAGGCCAGCCTCCTGCAGTAACTGCCAGAGAAACTTGAGCAAACTGGCTCCATGGGCCTCAGTTTCCTGATTTGCAATAAGGAATTTGGCCTAGATCAGTGACTGGTCACCTTTGTCAGTATGGCCCTGTTGGGACTTTATGGACGTTAAGGATCCTCTTCTCTAAAAAATACCCAAATATGCAGGTTTTTCCCTTAGATTGTGGACAGTTCCTGAACCTCTGAAGCCCAGCTTATGAAGCCCTGGATCAGCTCTTCCTTTATAATTCTCCGAGCCAGTCTCCCCAGACTACGTTCCCTGGAGACCCTTCCATTGGATACTAGTAGATGATAACGAGAGAAAAGGGTGTTATCTGGTCAAATGAGCTTGGTAATGTGATTCAAGTTAAACAGGTCTCTGAAGTCCCAGACCTCTTGAAGGTCAGTACTCCAACGAGCGCCGGGACTCTCCTCAGGATAGCATTTCTCATAGCTTCTGGACTGTAGAATCCTCTTTTGCTGGAATGGTTCCCATGACTTGTTAGAACTTTCTGGAGTGCACTTTGAGAACACCTGTTCCAAGGAAACCATTCTCTAAGATTAGTTTCAATCATCTGGGAGGTGTGGTTTTGAGACAGCTTAGTTCAGCTTTGGGGTCCACATACGTGGATGCTTTTTGGTTGATCTTTATATACTATAAGATGGCCTGACTGGTCATGGTTTGGAAAATGTGAAAACGCCCCTAGTCATGGGATGTTCTCTGGTCCCATGGGACGTTCTCTAGTCCTGACCTTCTCTGGTCAGCATCCTTTCTTGCCTGAGTAGATATGTCATAGGTCAGTGTGACGGCAGCTGAAGGTCCCACTACTTGTCAGATTGGAATTTGCCACCGTTATGGAATGCATGTTTGCATTCCCCAGAATTCATATGTTGAAACCCTGATCCCCATGTGATAGCAGTAGGAGCTGGGGCCTTTTGGAGCTAACTAAGTCATGAGGGTGAAGCCCTTGTAATGGGATTAGTGGCCTTGTGAGAAGAGACAGAGAGAGCTGGCTTTTCTGTCTGCTCTCTATCATGTAAGGATGCAGTGAGAATGTCTGCAAACCAGGAAGAGGGGTCTCACCAAGAACCAAATCTGCCGGCCCCTTATTCTTGGACTTCCAGCCTCCAGAAGTATGAGAGGTAGATATCTGTTGTGTAAGCCACCCAGCCTGTGGTAATTTGTTGCAGCAGCCCGAGTGGACTAGGACAGTCACCCTGACAACTCAGGGTACAGATCTCACCCACACACTGAATGCCACCATCCTGGGGTCCCTTTATCCCCTGGTGTACAGCACCTGCCTGGTGTCGTCCCCTCTTACTGACTGTGGTGGTCATCTCCATTCGATGCAGAAGCTTCCTCAGCACCTTCCTTAAGAGACCCATCCACCTTGATGACCTGCGTGGATCTGCTTTCACTGAGAACCACCCTGGCAAGCTGAGGGTCTCTGGTCGTTCTCTGCCTGCTTTTGGCAGAGACGGCGTGGTAGTGTGATGCAGCTAATCGCATACTGTCTTGGTCGGATGTACCATATTGTTTAGGTTCTAAGGTGGTGAGCCTGGCCCTGTCCATGTGGAAAGCAGGTGGCAGCAGTGATTTGAAGGGGCTGGAAGACCTTACCTACCCCTGAAATCTCTCTCCCATGGTTCCTCCTGCCTTCTGCCTCTGGAAGAATACCATTCAAATGCTCTTTACTTGCGAAGGGGTGGAGGCTCCTAGTATCCTACCCCTACACCTGTGGATTTATTAGGCTGGATGGTTAATATCTCAGGAGGCAGAGAGCACCAGTCCCAAGGGTCTGGCCAGAGAAGCTTCAGGTTTTGGTGAGGACAGCCACAGAAGAGACAAGCCTGGGATGCCAGAGGACAGCCGGGGGTTTCGCCTGTGGCAGGTCCAGGAGAAAGGAACATTTAGGGAGAGAGCGGGAGAAAGGATAGAAGGAAAATTCCTACATCACAGTGTTGTCAAGGGCTAAGCCTGGACAGCACAGAATGCTTTGAGTGCTTTTTGGAACAGATGAGAGCCAAGCCATAGACAGTTCTTTTTTTTTTTTTTTTTTAAAGATTGGCACCTGATCTAACAACTGTTGCCAATCTTTTTTTTCTTTTCTGCTTTTTCTCCCCAAATCCCCCTAGTACGTAATTGTATATTTTTTGGTTGTGGGTCCTTCTAGTTGTGGCATGTGGGATGCCACCTCCATGTGGCCTGACGAGCGGTGCCATGTCCACACCCAGGATCCAAACCAGTGAAACCCTGGGCCGCCAAAGCAGAGCATAAACTTAACCACTCAGCCACGGGGCCGGCCCCCCCCCATAGACAGTTCTTTCTCTTCTGTTCTCCATGCCACCTACCATGCCTGTGTATGGCTACCCCACCCCACACACATGCACATGCGTATTCTACGTCCAGGAACAGCCCATCTCCGTCTTCCAGCTCTCCTTCTTTTCTTCCTAGCACAATAACCCTCCGTCTTCTTTTGTGACTGCCCCGGGGGACGCACCATGTTCTGCGGCATGAGACCTGCGTGCAGAACTTTCTGCTGGAGTGTGTTTGGGGTTATGTGTATCGTGTGGTTGTCGTCTTTGTCCGTGGTGGGACGATGTGCCTGGACCCGTTTAGGGGGCCCAGAATGGGAGCACCTGAGTGGAGGTGGGATGGGGAGAGTTGGATCTATTTGTCGTTTCAGGGGAGGAAGGCGAGAAAGGACAGCTGCTATTTTAGAATGTTCGTGAGGCAGGCGGATGGTTGCTGGGTTCCACTTGGGTTCTGCTGGCTCCGAGCAGGAAGGACGTCTAATGCCATCTTCCTGACTCATTCTCTTCTGATGGTGTTTTCCTTCCACGCCCTGCCGGGACCGGGAGAGATGTGAGCAGGAGAGACCCGTGGAATGAAAACACAGGAAATATCGCTGCTTCCTGAGTGTCAGCTCTCCCTCCTCACTCTCTCCTCTTGAGAGTGTCGGACTTGAATCAGCCGGCCTCGTTTCTTCTAGACGGCGGTCTCTTACGCTGCAGTGGAACTGGCCGTCAGAGCTTTTCAGGCAGGAGCGGGGTTTTGATCAGGCAGCCCTGGCTGCCGGGTGGAGGACTTGGCTCAGGGGCATTGCTGGCAGGATTTGCCACTTGGAGGGTGGTCTGTTACTCTGTTACCTTTATCTAGTAGGTTTCCAACCGACCGTAACCAGGTGGAAGAGAACAAATACCAGACTGATCTGCAAAGTTTGCTGTAGAGGGGAAGAATTATCTGAGACAAAACTGGATTTTGATTTTAGGGTTTAATGAGATTTATTTAAGGAAGCTCTGCCAGTGGATATTATTCTGAGTTGTCCGTTAAAGCCATGTTTCATTAAACAAGGTCTGTTTCAGATGAGTTGCCTTCTGTTGTCAGTTGGAGTCAGGAGGATTCAGTGCGTATTCTTGCAGCACAACAGGCCAACTGAAACACCCTTGGCATGAGCATCCTTCTGGGCACCGGGTCAGGAATTGCCTGGCATCCTACCACCCCAGCCCTCTGCCCAGCAGTTGTCCACTTTTTCCTCCTGTGGGCTCAGGCCCAGCTGAGCCCTGAGCCTAGTTCTGATTTGGGGTAGGAAGGATGTCTAGAAGGAGACACTGCTTCCAGAGGCAGGGGGGCCATTGTCACCTGTAGTGCCCGGGTCTCGATCCTGACTTCATTAAGATTCCTTGGCTTGGCTTCCTGGCCGTCTGTGGCTCAGACCTCTGGCTGACGTCGTCATCTTCTCCTCTGGACTCTTAGATGGGGCTCCAGCCGTGAACCCCCAGCCAATTTGCCATCTTCTTTCCTTTGCCATCACAGGCCTCTTTGGATGGGTCTCTTTCCTGTGTGACTTACAGGAACTTTTAGGTGTCCTCCAGGCAGACTCCTCCTTCTGGCCTTCATGGTCTGCTCTATCTAGTTGTGGGCTTGAAACAGACGTTATGTATTGAGACATTCTCACTCTTAATGCTAAGAGTGGTGGTTGCAGGGGTTACTGGTGTATTTGTCAGGACAGGTGACTGGAGGAGGCATAGAACTGGAAAGTGAAATTTGAGAGCAGATTGGACCAGCACCTGCTGGGGTCAGGTTAGGAGAAGACCCTCCATGAAAACGAAGAGCTGCGATGCCTTGGAATTGGGGCCTGAAATGATGTGTCCACAGAGATGTGCATTTGCATTTGTACCATCGACTCCAAGAAACGTTTCCAGAGGATGTGCCGTAGGCTATGTATGTGCCCTTGCTCCCAAGATGCTCATGGTAGAGTGGACACCTGGAGGATTTGCAGTGCCCCCCCCCCCTTTTTTTTTGTGAGGAAGATTGGCCCTGAGCTAACGTCTGTGCCAATCTTCCTCTCTTTATGTGGGATGTCAGCACAGTGAGGCTTGATGAGTGGTGCTAGGTCTGTGCCAGGGATCCAAACCTGCGAACCCTGGGCTGCCAAAGCGGAGCATGCGAACTTAACCACTACGTCACCAGGCTGGCACGTGCAATGCCTTTTTCAAAGGGGACCAGAACCTAGTGATGAAATGACTTTTCTGAAGACACATAAGGGGTCAACATGCTCCTGTATTTAACAAGCACAAATCGTCTTGATTTATAGGCATGCAGGTGGCATGTGACATGGAAACTGCTGGCAGAGCTGGGACAGGCACCCAGGGCTCTCTCAACCTTGGCCCATCTGAGGGCCAGCTGGACACTGCCTTTGTCTCTTGGTTTATCCTCCCTCTTGGCAGGGTTCCTTCCAAGCATCCAAGGGAGTCTTATTCAGTGAAGAGAGATGGGCAGGGGATTGGGAAAGGGAACTTGGTTGTCCCCTCTGGGTGGGCAGTGCAGCATGGTACTGATCCAGGGGCCCGTTGATCCTACACTCTGTGTTCCCAGGAGTGACAGATGGGAACGGGGAGCAGGATTTTGGGGAAAATACTCCTCTACTAACTCCACTCCAGATTGCTAGGTCATCTCTGTCACATGCTGGCTATGGCTTTCTCCAGAAGGTTATAGCCTAGTGGTTGAAGCTCGAGAATGGTGGGTGAGAAGCCAGAAGCTCATGGTCAGCAGCAGCCTCCAGCTTTCCTGCTATAACCCGTGAGCAGCTGCAATCCAGAGTGACATTGACCACTGGTGCCTCTCTCTGCAGTTAGTGGCCACTTTTCCCAGGCTTCAACCTAAGTCATCTGGAGTATGAAAGACTGAAGACCAGCGACAAAGGCTCCCTCCTTGACCACATTTTAGACAGTGGTCATTGGATGCACTTGAGCTGCTGAGCCCAGTTTTAGCAAAGAATCCCACTAAGTCGGTTTATGGAGAATCCCCCCATCCTTGATATCTCATCACCCAGGTCTGCCTTTGGCAAGAATCCTGTTAAGCCAGTTTAGCAAGATTTCCCCTTCCCTTGATAGCTCATCAAGTTCCTCCATCACTGACCTACACCAAAAAAGGACGTCTTCGTCTTCGGCTGACTTTTCCCTCTTGTGAGTACTGTCTGGGGAAAATCCAGTAGACACAATAGGTGTAAGGTCCCTTGCCTGAAATGCCCTTCCCTCTCTGTCCTAGTCAGTTCTGGCTGCTATAACAAAATAACACAGACTAGGGGGCTTCTAAACAACAGGCATCTGTTTCTCCCAGTTCTGGAGGCTGGAAGTCCAAGATCAAAGTGCTGGCAGGTTCGGTGTCTGGTGAGAACCTACTTCCTGACTCGTGGACAGCCATCTTCTTGCTGTGTCCTCTCATGGAGCAAGGAGCTCGGGGGCTCTCTGGGGTCTCTTTCCTAAAGACACTGCTTCCATTCATGAGGGTGGAGCCTAATCCCCTCCCAAAGGCCCCACCTCCTAAGACCATCACATTGGGGGTTAGGTTTCGACATAGGAATTTTGTGCGCACACACTCGTTCTCTAGCACCATTATTCCTGGAACATCCGTCCCTGGCTTCCGTCACTGGCTCACCCATTACGCATTCTGATGGAGCCTTCCCCAGTCACTGCTTCTTCATCATTGTCTTCCCCTCCTCTGCCAGTAGGAATTACTGGTTTATGAAGTCTCTCTCCCCAGCAAGGCCCAAGCTGTGTCTTCTTCATCTCAGGGTCCCCTGTGCCCAGCACAGTGCCTGGCATACATTGGGTGAGTGACCAGCTTCCATCCCCACAGTCAACAGTGACAGGAATTGCAGCTGGCAGAGTGTTTTTCTTCCCAGGAGCTCATGGGTCCCATTTTGTGTATGGCAGGAGTGGAGAGCAAGGCAGGGCAGTGGTTTTATGGTGTGAGCAGCAGAGTTTACAGGTTATTGGAAGAGGCTGGTTATGGAGACCTCAGGATCTTTTGTCCCCTATCCCTCGAGGCAGACAAATCTTCCCAGACAAATAAAAAGAAAAGACCAGTCAGGCTCCATTACTTTGAAAAATTCAGATGGTTTCCCTCTCTTATCTTCTCTCCCCACCTCTCCCTTCAAATTTAATGGGAAAAAACCTGAAGATAAACGAGCTGGCGCTCACTCTGAGGCCTGGCTGCCCCTTGGTGCCGCAGAGCTGGCTCAGGCCTCCTATGGCCTCGGTCTGGCAAATAAAGCATCTGAGGGATTCAGCATTGCTGGAGTCATTACCAGTGGTTGTTGCAGAGCATGAACGAACTTTGGTGATTTTTCTCATGCCTGACAAGGGGCGTCCTAGAAACTAGGAAATATCACAGACTGAGATGTGGCTAAAAGACACCCAGCATCAGGGGCTGAAATGGGCTTTTCGTGTGGAACGTCCATCCGAGGAGCTGGACCTGCGCTGGCATGCCCATGACCCCTTCCTGCACACGTGGATGGAGTTTCTTGATGACCCTCATCCTCAGCCCGTTCCTAAGTACAATTATCATCTTTGACTAAGAGGGAAAAAAACCCAAAATAGTTCTTGGGTTCCACTGCCTATTTGCAAGCCCAGATCCATTCCAAAATGGCCACCAGGAGAGCCAGTGAATGCCAGGAAAAGGCCTTGGGTCTTCCTAAGTGTCCATCCAGGGCAGCGGGGTGCCTGTTAGAAGAAAGTGTTTTTTAAGCTGCTACTACATCTTCTGGTTTATTTCCATCAGCTGCATGTTAAGCCTGTTCCTTCTTTTACTGATTTTCAAAGTATGTCCAGTTATTCCATTCACGAATACTTCTTGGCATGCCGGTGTGGCCCAGCTTCCCTTTTCCTTTGTTCATTCATTTAAGTCGTTCATTCATTCTGAGCTGTTGTGTGAGTTTCCTAGGGCTGCCATAACAATTCCCACAAACTTGGAGCACCTAAAAGCATAGGAATTTATACTCTCATGGTTCTGGAGGTCCGAAGTCTGAAACCAAGGTGTCAGCAGGCCCAGGCACTCTCGGAAGGCTGGAGGGGAAGATCCTTCCTTGCCTCTTCCAGCTTCTGGTGGCTCCCCACCCCATCTTGGCGTTCTTGGCTTGTAGGTGGATGTCTCTAGTCTCTGCCTCTGTTGTCATATGGCTTTCTTCTCTGTGTGTCTTCTCTTCTCATAAGGATACACTCATTGGATTTAGGGCCCACCCTACTCCAGTATGACCTAATCTTTATTACATCTGCAAAAACCTTATTTTCAAATAAGGTCCTGAGATTCTGGAGCGACATGAATTTGGGGGGGATGCTCTTCAACGCACTACAGCGGGTATTCATCAAAAAGCTTAATGTGTACTAGACACTGCACCATCTACTGGAAATACGTTAGTGTGCAAACTCAGACGTGGCCCTGCCCTCCTAGAACTTACTGTCTGGTGGGGAGGTCAATGACTAAATCATCATGCAAACATCTGGTTACGAACTGGAGCCCTCTCCTCTGGTGTGCTTTCCCAGACCTCCCATCCAGGTAGTCATCCGTACCATGTCTAGGTCGCCACTTCTTATATACAGAGTCATTGCACATCTGATCCTGTTGTCAGTCCCCAGCCTAAGAGGGCAGGGTTCTTATTGCTAGCACCTACCTTCCACTGCAGCCCACACCTCTAATTATCCTGGGATTGGACACTGAGCCACACACTGATCATCTTCAGGATGCAATTGGCCTTCATCCGAGCGGAGGGAGACAACCCACGATTCTGGCTTGCATTGGAATTCTAGCCACTGAAGCCATCTAATTGGCTTTCAAGCTTTGTTCTCATAAATCTGCAAGGAGAAACCTTTCTCTCCAAACTGCGCTTGAATCCTATTTTTCAAATTTTATCAGCATTGCTGATGTTCTGATGGATTTCTTTGGTGTTGTGACCTCCTGTAACATAATCTTGCTGGAGGGCAGCATGCTTTCTTTCCCTAATAGTCACCGACATGTAGGCGATATTTTGAAGCTTGGGTTCTCCTTAGGAAAAGGAAGATGCTAAGAACAAGGGCCCTCTCTGCACTGTTCCTAGTGCATGCCGGACCCTTTAACGGCTGCTCCTCTATAATTAGTGTCCGCTTTCCCAGCACAGTGATTCAGAAACACCCGCAAGCGTGGATTCTGTTGTTTATTGTCATTGTTGCATTAATAACTACGCATATTGATAAGGCTTTGTTCCCAGTTCCTTACCACCGTCTTCTCTGCCCTGGAGGGCTGTGGCTGCCCTCTCACTCATCCCTTTGCCCCCCCCTCTTCTCTCTTACAGTCAGTTTTCTGCCCAGCCACCAAGTGACCCTAGAACAATGCAAATCAGATTGTGTCAGAATCAAGTCCAGGACCTAATCATAGGCTTCCAGGCCCCATGGGATCAGGCTCCTGGCAGCTCCTCTGGCCTCATTTGCTGTCACTGTCCCCTCTCATCCTCACTGGACCATGCAGGTCCTCGAACACCCCCAGCTCCTTTGTTCTCAGAGCCTCTGAGCTTGCTCTTCCCTCCCGATATCCACAGGGCTTGTTTCTCCTTAGCTGACCTCTCTGCTCAAATGACAGCCTGCAAAGGTGAACGCCTTCTCTCAAGGAGCGTTGCCGGCCGCTCTCCGTCTCCATCTCTTTGCCCAGCTGCATCTCTCTCCTTGTGCTCATAGCACGTCGACATTCTGTTATCTGTGCATCTCTTTGTCGCCCGTCTCCCCTCCTGGATATATGTTCCAAAGAGCCTGGGATTTGTCTGTTTTGTCCATCGCTGTAATCCCAGTGACGAGAATAGGTGGTGAACATTGGTGCAGGGGGGATTGCAGTGTTAAAGTAATGAAGGGACTGAGGGAGGTCATCAAGCTGTCAGACCCTGGCCTTTCTGTAAGATTCCACTCTCCCCTCCTCAAATTAGAATTCAACACAAACAACATGGGATTTAAGAAAAAAAAAAGACGTAGATGGTTGTGATTGTTGGTTTGAGGATGAGAAAGCCAAAGCAGGATTCGGGATCTAGCTCAGATTAAAGGGGCAGGGTCCATGGGGCCTTTTCCCTTACTCTCTCTCTCCACCTCTGCGTGAGGAGTGGTGGAGCAGCGGATGGAGCAGGAGGAGCAGGGAGCTGGGGGCCCGTGCCGTGGGAAGCAATGGAGCTTCCCATTTATGGGGCTTGGACCTGGGCAGGACCGTTAAGCATGGCACAGCTGATGTCCACCTTAGGCGGTCACTGCGTTTTTTCCTGTATGGATTTATGAAAAGCCATTAGAGTTCCCGGATGAAGCTGGAGAGAGTGCAGCCCATTTACTTGCGTTGATGGGGCCCAGTAAAGTGGCTTTTACTTAAACAGTTCTAGATGCTTGGCACACCACTTCAGGCTGGGCACTGCATAGCCCATGGAATGTCACCTCTTGCCCTGGCCGGAAGCCGTCTCTGCTTTCTCTTGGCAGTAGCTTCCTTGAGCGTTGAGCAGCTGTTGTGGAGGAGAGAATACTGGGTCTGGAGTCAGGAGATCTGGGTTCTTGACCTGGCTCTGCCACTGTGGAAATGAAAAGAGAACGAAGGTGGTGTGTATGTGCGGGCATACATGCATGCATATGTGCATGTGTGTACATGAGTGCAACTGAAGGTGCACATGCAGGCATGCACACATGCACACCCATATGTGTGTATGTGAGTGTATGCATGTTTGTGTGTGCATGTACACAATGCACGCATGTCTGTGCATGAATGTGTTCATGTGTCATACTGCACACGTGTGAATTTGTATATGACTCTACACGTGTGCATGCACAAATATATGTACATACATGCAACGGTGTGCATGTCAGTATACATGTCTGTGTGCACATACATGTGCACATGTGTGTATGCATGTGTCTGAATGTGCTTGTGAGTGTGAGTACCTGTGTGTGTATGGTCCTTCTTTGATGAGCTCAAGAGCTTCTCAGTGAGATTGGAATCCGTCCTCTAAGCTGCAGCAGAAGGTTTTCGCTGCTTGTTCTCTGGGCTTTCTGGGTTTGGTTCCGGTCAGTGGAGAGGCCCAGGAACTCATGCCTTCCCTCCTTCAGGGACCCCCTGGGGATTAGAGCGTTAGTATGGACAGTGAAACATTCCCCCCCGACAGCAGTGGTATAACTAGGACGGGTTTCCCCTGGGGACCTGAACTGTCCTGATGAATTATTTGTTTGCTCCTGAGAGGGGGTGCGTCAGCCCCTCAGAGATTCCCAGTGTAGCCCCACTTCTTCGGGGACTGCCATTGAAAACCATCATTTCCTTCACGGTTATGTGCTGAGTCATCTTTCCACCATCCGTCCACTGGAACTGGTCTTACTGAGGTGACTTCTTCGTTCCTAAACGCAGTGGGCACTCTTCGGTGCCTTATTGGACTTCCTGCTGCGTTTGATTCACTCGGCTGTTTGTTCCCTTTTCTCACAAAGTACTCTCCATCCTTGGCTTTACGGTTATACTTTTTTCTTGCTTTCTCCCCTCTGCTCTGACTGGTTCTCTGCAGTGTACCGCGCTTCTGTGGATCCTGTTTCTCCGTCCCTCCCTGAAATGTTGCCTTCACCCCCCCACCCCTACCCAGCTTCCATCCTCTGCCCTCATCTCTTGGGTAATCTTTTCCCTGCCAGATTCTTCACCTGCTCCTAGTAGGACACTGACTTCCAACCCTCTGCTGCCAGCCCACACTTCTCTTTGAGGGCCACAGCCATGTTTCCACCTGCCTGTTGGACGTCACCAGGATGTTGGACTCTCCCATCAAACCCAGCACATCCAAAGCTGAACGCATCAGCTCCCCCAGGCCCATTGCTTCTCTGCCATTTCCTTTAGATTAGTGGCACCCACATTCATTCACCTACTTGCCTCAAGCCTGAAACACTTGGCTCTGTGAGACCAGTGCTGTCCAGGGAAGCTTTGTGATGATAGAAAAGTTCTGTAACCATACGGTGCAGTGCGAGAGCCACTGACCACATGTGGCCATTGAGCACGTGAAATGCAGCTAGTGCAACTGATTTAATTTTTTTTTTTTTTTTTTAAGATTGGCAGCTGGGCTAACAACTGTTGCCAATCTTTTTTCTTTTTTCTGCTTTATCTCCCCAAACCCCCCCATACATAGTTGTGTATCTTAGTAGCAGGTCCTTCTAGTTGTGGGATGTGGGACGCCGCCTCAACGTGGCCTGACGAGTGGTGCCATGTCCGCGCCCAGGATCCAAACCCTGGGCTGCCGCAGCAGAGCGCGCGAACTTAACCACTCAGCCACGGAGCTGGCCCCTGATTTCATTTTAATTTCGTTTAGTTTTAATGACTTTTTATTTAAAGGGCTGCATGCGGCTGATGGCTCCTGTATTGGACAGGACAGTCTAAGTGTCTTCCTTCCCCTCGCCTCCAGTGTGCAGTTGGTCCCCATCTATCCCCATGGCATTCCCTCAGTCCAGGCCTCTGGCGTCTCTCCCAGGAATTATCACACAGCTGCCGAGTCGGTGTCCATGCTTCAGATCCTTTCCAAATTGCTGTGTGCCCCTTCTCACCTTTTAGGACTTTTCTTAAGCGTCATCTCCCAAGTAAATCCTTTCCTTCTCTCATCCCATGAACAAGCAGAATTTAGAATTTACACTTTCTCCCCTGTATCCCTTTTCCTACTTTTGTTATTAAAATTAACAAAAGTATTTTAAATATTATTTAAAATAGATCTGGGCGCTGTTCTGTGAACTCTTGGAGGAAAGACCAGCTTGGTATATTTATTCATCTTTTGGTGCCCTGTGTGGAATATGAGGTACGGCACCAAGAGATGTTTACTAAGCGAATGAAGGGGTGGTGTGGATAATCCCAAATGTGGTCCCTTTGGCTTTGCATTACATTATATGCTTCTGATAATTTGTTGTAAAAATCCCATCGATTGAAAAGTCATATAGCTTGAAACTGAGTTTTCACAGTACCATAAAGTAACTTAGACTCACTGAGGACTGTTGATTTTAAGATACTGAGTCATGCATACACACACCAAAAGAAAGAAAGACTGAAAAAATCTTTACTAAGGCTTTGAGATTATGTGCACTTTATTAAGCACTAATTCTTTCAAAATTGGCGATTTGTGTATGATCTATGTTAGCAATTTTCATTTAACTACAGTATTTGTTTAAATAAAATACCCCTTTCCAATTGTTCTTCACAGAGAGTTTATTGAACATTCTCGACAGGGCTTTGCTGAAGGGAATGTTAAAATGGAATTTTCTTTGCTTGAACTCAAAGCAAACCATGGTGGGGGCACTGACGTGGAAGGATGGAACATGGAAAAGGAAAGAAGAAAATAGAAACGGAGAACTTATTACAGGTGGTGGGGAGTTGGCACTGAAATGCGTGCTTCCCTTTAGGGGAAGGATGCAAAAGGCCCTTCTTGACATAAACAGCGTGTTTAGAGAAGTGTTTACTTAGGCAGTTTTCAAACCAGACAGAAAGGTTTTCTCCCCTCTGCGCGCTAACATCTCAAGAATGGATTTCCAGGCTGGCTTCCCTCCACCCTGCTGCTGCCTCCCAGCTTTCTCTGCCATTCATCTGCCTATCCTTTACATTCCCATCTTGTTCCCAACGATACTGCCAGGGGTATTCACCTTGAAATAGCCAAAGAAACATTCTTCCGTTTTCAGTTAATCACTTAAGCAAAGATATGGAAATTTGTTTCGTCACTGTGCTAGATTCTGGGGAAACAGTGGCAAGTAGGAGGCACGTGGTCCCCACCTTCATAGCACTCCTTAGGTTGGTTCCTGCTGCCTATAGGATAGAGTCCAAACTCTGGCTCCAGGCAGGAAGCCTTCCCAATCTGCCTTCAACTCACCATGCCAGATGCGTCTTCTGTAGCACCAGCCGCCGTGCCGCGCACCGAGATTTCCTCTCTACTTGACGTGTTTCCCCACTGCCTGGCAATTTCAGAGTCAGTCAAGACTCAGCTTAAATATTCTCTTCTCTGTGAGGTTTTTCTGACTCATGCAGGCTGAGGTGTCAGCTCCTTCTTCTAGATTCCCTCTGTGGTATTTTTCTATATGTTTGTGAGTAGCATTGGTTATTTTGTAGTTGATGAATTTACATATTGATCTCACTCACAGCTTGTTTCTTCAAGTGCAGATTCTGTGTCGTGTCTGTCTTTCTATCCTTTGCACCTAAAACAGTGCCTGGTGTGTGGCGGGTATTCAGGAAATATGTGAAAGAAACACAACACTGTTGTTGGGGTCATAAGAGCCTTAGCAGCCTAAGAGAACTCACTTACCCTCTTTCTACCCAATAATGATTTACCCGCCTCGTTGTCATCTTTTGGCCTCTTCTTCCTAGTACCCCATTACAATAGTGGCATCAAGGTTTAGAACCAAGTGTCTTTCTAACCGTGATTTTTCTCCTGTGTGTGTGTTGTGGGTTTTGACAGCAAAGTAAAGCTCCTCCACTCATTTTTTACCCATCATTCTTCGAACGTAGGCTTCTTAGGCAACCTAGCAGGAATGAGATTTAAAGAATGAATTATGTAGTGTGAGTGGCCAAGGAGCTTACTGCTACACTGAGCTTCTGTGGTCCACATGCTTTCATTCAGTAGTATCTGGTTTCTTTTTTCTCTTTTTTGGGGGGTAGGGGGTATTGTTTTCTTAGAACTTTGTATGAATGATCATTTTGACAAGGGAACAAAAGCCCTCATTCTGATTGGCACCGTATTTGAAATCAAAGTCACAGCCATCATTATGAAGACCTCATTTCCCGGTGATTGATTTAACATAATTACCTCTTGGAAAACTTACCCTGGAAAATACATCGATGCTGGCAATGAGCGCCAGTGAGCTACGTTCGTTCTCCTCCCTCCCTTCAGCTTGTCTCTTGGATTCACTGAGACGGTTATTTGGAAGAAGGTGTTTGGTGGGCAGTGGCCAAGAAATATCCCTGAACGGTGTCACACTGAGCTCTTTCGAACTCTAAAAATTGTGTGAACTAGCCTAGTACGTGGTTTGTGGACCAATTGCTACTGCATTGTGTCATCTCAGATGGAATCCACAGAAATTTATAGCATCTTCTAGCCCTGGAACAGAGAGATTCAATTTAGTCTGCGGCTCATTTAGAAAGGATAGGGAAAAAATCACCCCAAATCAATGAGGAAATCGACTCCTCAATCTGGAAGGAACCATACAATATTATTAAACTATTTCTCTTCGTCCTTCTTCTACCCCATGAAGATAATGATCTCATTTTTTTTCCTCCTAAGACTCTCAAGAGGAGGAAATTCTGTATTTTTCTTTGTCATCTATTCTGGTCTCCCAATAACTTTTATAATTAGAAGAGAAAGTTATAAATGCCTTCCTTTGGACTGCCGTGGAAGCTCATTTCATCCTGTTGAGTCCTTGGTAAAGATCAAGATTCTTATCCCTACATTGGTCGTCCTTCACAGCATTCATTCAACAAATCTTTATTGACCACCTACTGTGTGCTTTCCTGTCCAGGTTGAGGCTCCTTCTCTCAAGCCCTCTTGCCAAGCAGCCAAGAGGCAGGATTCATAATTCTTATTTTAAGCCTTAATTAAAAGCCTCTCCTCTTTGAGGCTTGTGTTGTCTGCCTTTGGCACTCTTGTTTCAGTCAGCGCAAGCTACCTGCTGTAACAAACAGCCCCTAAAGCCCCAGTAAGGGATTATTTCTTGCTCAAGCCACAGTTCCATTTGGGTAGGTTGGGAAAGGGTGTTCTGCTCCCTGCCCTGGCCCATGCCCCTTGCTCTATTCGGGCCCCCAGACTCTGTTCATCTGTTGGCTCCCAGGATCTTGGAGTTCTCTACTAGATCCTCTGCATTTGGCCTGCAGACAAGGAAAGAGCATAAGCAAGGAGGAGTTTGTGAGAGATTTTTTAGGAGCCAAGTCTAGAAAAGTTGTATGTTTCTTCTACCCATATTCCATTGGCCAGAACCGAGTCAGATGGCCTAGCTCGCTGCCAGGAATGTTGGGAAGTGCAGCCTCCCTGGATGCCCAGGAGGAAGAGGAAATGGAGATTGGTGAACACATGGCGGTCGCCCCGACCCCCCATTGCTAACAGCTCCCACGTGGACAGTTCTTGGTGTGCTCTTCATCCGTCCTCCCTTGTGGTCACTCCCTGAGTCTTGTTCTCCGTTCAGACTTACACTTCAGTGTCTTACCCTCTGACTTCAGCATCCTGTCTTTCCATGCCCCTTATTGCTCTGCTTCCTCCAGAGACCTCTGTTTTGGGCATTTTTTTACAGTCATCACTCCTCCTTTCCTTGGTTTCTTTCCTACCTTCCCCCAATCCTCTGAACTGCTGTCTTCCCAGGCCTCTTACTTCTCTCACACCTTGTCCTCCTACCTCAGCCAGGACCAATCCTACAAGCCATCTTACTCCCCGACATTGGCCGCCAAGGGCTGCTGAAAAAGTTCACACGCAATCACAGGGATCAGTGCCATTCCAGATTCCAGATCTCCACCTCAGCTCGGCCCTCAAGGCTTGGTTAGCCCTTTCTATCGTGCATTTGGCGATTACTGTTCAAAGAGTCACTGAACTCCTTAAGCCCCCTTCTCAATCTTCATCCTCTCAGCAGACAACTTCAAAATAGACAATAAGGCAAGGGCACCCTCAGCTTCCTGCTCCCCTCACTCCAAGCATACCCATTTATTAACTATCTTCTTTTCTTCAGCCCCAGAAGATGAGGTGTCTGCTCCCCCAACTCACGGTCAGTTATTTGTTCCTCCTGCGTGGTCTTCTCCCCTTCCTCCTTCTTCCATCAAGTCTCCCTTCTTCCTCGACATCCCCTCCCCTCCCGGCTCTTTCAGTCGCTTCACACATGCTTGTACATCTTTTCTCTTGAAAAAAGGTCTTCCCTCACCCCTGCTACCCCCTCTAACTGCCACCCACTTTTCTTTTCTCATCCTTTTCAACAAAACTTCTGAAAATAGAGCTGTTTCCATTTCTTCACCTCCCATCACCTCCTGACCGGTGAGTCTGAACGTCAAATCCGATGGGAAATTGTGTCATTGTCACTGAAATTCCCCGTACATTGCCATGGTTAGCCTCGGCCTCTTTTTGAAAATATCTTCCCCTCGCTTCTATGACCCTTCTCCCTCCCAGTCCTCATCCTTCCTTTCTGGCACTATCTTACCAATCTCCCTTTGGGCTTCTCTTTCTTTGCCTGTCCAGTAAGTCAGTGATTTGATTTGTTTTTTGTTTTCCCCCTAGCATTTCATCAGCATCCCCTTTTTTCTTTTTATTCACATTCTTTCCTGGGGGTCTCTCCCAGGTTCACAGTTCTACTGAGATATTATGGGCTGAGGCGTCCAAATCGATTATCCAGTAAACTTTCTTTTGTGGATGTCGGAATCAGATATCCCCACTCTTGTTGGAAATCTTTGTTTGTCCAGCAGTCACTTATCTTCAGCGGATCAGGAAGACCTGATCTCCTTTTTCCTGACCTCAGCTTTTTCTGTCTCCTGTATTCCTCATATCAGGAAGAAGTTAATGGAACCAAATCTACTCAGCCTTTCAAGCCAGAAACCTCACCATCATTTCTCTCTCCTCCTTTTTTCTAATTCCCCAAATCCACTTAGTACCCAAGCCCTGCTGATTTTGCTTCATAAATATCTCTTGAATTCCTTCCCACTACGACTGGTCTACTTGAACTCCCGGTTATTAATTGCCTGGACCATTCCAATGACCTCCTTGCACATTGCCCTGCCTCTGGTCTTGCCCCATCTCTCACCCACCTAACTCTATGCATTTACTTGATTTCAACACTTTGTCTCAGAGTCCATTGCTCCTTACTGGCATCCAAGCCGCGTAAACAATACAATACGTGGTTACCTAGTGCAAGTCAAATATAGTCCTGTAGGATGAATCAAAACAAAATAAAGTATCCTGGTGCTATGCTGTACAAGTGGGTGCTATGCTGTGGGTGCTTGTGGCTCAGGATAAAATTACTAGTGACAGCATCAGATGTGGATTATGAAAGAGCCGAATCAAATGATTTAGATGAAACTAAAAGTTATGTGCTGTTGAAAATTGTTTGATGACTCAAGAAGTCTCTCTTGTGAATGCAACAACACTGATGTCAAAGACACAAGAATGGAATAAAACTGTTTTGTGAAATGTGAGAATGAGCAAAGGCAGCATTTCTAAGTTAATGTATTATTTATATAATATTTTATTTTAAATATGTGTGCATAACTAAATTAATGAATTAAGTAGTTCAGATAGACATTTGACTATTCCATCCACCTCTGGATCTCCAAAAGTTTGTATATTCAAGTTGGCTAACTCCTTCCTTTTGAATGGGAAAATGGAGATTTGCTCTATATTCATAGTCAGTGCACATTTGGGCAATATAAGAGTTTATTAGAATTTTGTTTGACCGTTAGACCTCCTCCTGACTGTGTCTGTGCTCTATGGCACCATGCCTCTGCAACTGTAGCTTGTTATTTCCCAACAGTTACCTTGTTTGAAACAAGCTTAGAGCTGATCAAGTGATAACCCAGTGTGGGACTCTGAAAAGATCATGCCTTATAAGATGCTTAGAAGCTTCTCTATTTAGGCTAATGAAGGTCCCAGAAGGCCTTTTGAAACACTTCTTGTTCCTAAATCTGAGTCAACAGGCAACCACCAACCCCGTCTGTTGGTAGTGGGTAGAAATGGTGTATTTGGGGTCTGTCGAGTGGCTTTGTTCATATCTGTGAAAGTTCCTGGATTGAAAGTTAGTGTGTTTGTACAGCCCTTTTCTTAGCACTGTGGTGAGATACCAAAGAAATAGAAGGCATATTTTAGACCTTCCAGTACCTTATAATTTAACGGAGTTCAAAAAGTTTAGTCTTAGAGTCTTGAGATGAATATAAAGGCCCCCCATCTCACACACAGTACCTTCATCTCAGTGTCCGTGGAATAATTACTCAGTCCTGACTTGTATTACTCTGGAAAGAATTTTCTAGCTCTTGAGACAGCTCAGTTAACAAAAACAGGAAAAAATTGCATGTTTTTAGAAACAGTGACTTGAGTGCAAGGGAAATGGAGTTTCCAAGGCAGGAACGGAACAAGTTAGGAACATTTCATTTCTAAATTCCCTCTTAAAACAATCGAGAGATGGGGAAAATAATTTTTTTCACAAGCACATTCATATTTAGGGTTTAGGTTTATATTCAGTTAGAATTGAAAGAACAAATGGAAGCAGAGATCTGCTGAGGAAAGCTGGTAGTTTTTTTTTTTTTTGAAAGCTGGTATTTTTAATGAGCATTTTTTTTCTTTTCTATATTTGCTGTAGTCCAAGCAAGCGTGTACACAAATAGCCACAATTTGTAAATTGTTCCTGACATATTTTCTGCTCTTTGAATTCCCTGAGTGCCTGCAGCATAATTAGAGAGAAGCAATCTTTTGCATCAGCAATAGGAAAAAGGATATGGTTTCAGCATGCAAATAAGATGTTACCTAAACAGAAAATTATAGATGCGCAGCGACTGTCCTCATCATGGAGGCAGAAGGGGAGCTATTGAAGGCAGTGGGAACCGTTCCTAGCTCTGTGCATGTGGTGCTGACATTTCTCTCTGCTGCTCAGAGCCACCTACTGCAGACACAGGCACAGGGAAGATGGTGCAGATGGAAGAGTAGGAATGCAAAACCCTTAGGAGAAATGCACGCAGCCTTCGTGGATGTTTCCTTTGTGGGTTTGAGGCTGTGGACTTGAAAACAGAGTTCTTGGTATGCTTCCTCTGCTCTGTTGCATAGCCCCCTCTCTGATGTAGCGTGGAAGAGCTAGACAAACTTTACAAGGGGTAAAGCTCCTAGCTTCAGTGGATGACCGATTGGTTGAGGAACTGATTCATTCATCCACTCACTCGGTGAGTGTCTATTGGGTGCCATCCTAAACTCCGGGGCTGCATCAGCATACCAAAAAAGACAAAGTGCCTGCCCTTAAAGGGCTTATATCCAGTGGGACAAAAATACATCATATAATCTTCTCTTGTTCTATGGGGAAAAATAAAGCAGAGTACTTAGGATGGAAGTGTGGCTGGGCTGTTATTTTAGATAAGATGGTTAAGGAAGACCTCTCAAAGAAAGTTTTTTTTTTTTTTTTTTTTTTAAGATTGGCACCTGAGCTAACAACTTTTGGCAATCTTTTTTTTTTTTCCTACTTTTTTCTTTCCAAATCCCCCCAGTACATAGTTGTATATTTTAGTTGTGGGTCCTTCTAGTTGTGGCATGTGGGATGCCACCTCAACATGGCCTGATGAGCAGTGCCATGTCTGCACCCAGGATCCGAACCCTGGGCTGCCGAAGCGGAGCGTGCAAACTTAACCACTCGGCCATGGGGCTGGCCCCCAGACAGTGGTTTTTGAGAAGAGACTTGAATGATGTGAGGGAAGGGACCATTAAAGTGTCTGTGGAGAGGGTATTCTGGTCAGAGGGAGCAACCTGGTCAAAGGGAATACTCCAGTCAGAGGTAGAATCCTGGCCAGAGGGAGCATCCTGGTTAGAGGAGGCAGCACTGAGAAGGCCCTGGAGCTGGGAAGTGCTAGGTCTTTGAGGAATAGCCGGGAGACCAGTGTGGGTAAGGGGAACATGGAAGACAGGCAGTCAGCAAGGCAGACAGACCTTGAACCACTAGGGCCTGCAGATTTCATTCCAAGTATGACAGGAAGCCGTCAGGAGGTTTTGATCAGAGGAGTTACATGAGTTGACCCAAGTTACAAAGTGTCATTCTGGTGGCCATGTGTAAAGTAGATTCTGAGAGCTGGGGGACAAGAGTGGAATCCAGGTTGAGAGGATATGTTTGTAGTGGAGGAGCGGGTGACTTGAACTGGAGAGATAGTGGTGGAGTTGAATGTTGGGCTGATGGGATTTGCTGATGGATGAGGATGCTGAGAGAGGAGAAAGACCAAGGAAGATTCCTAGACTTTGGAATGGAACAACTGGGTGAATGGCTGGAGAAGAACAAGTTTGGGGTGGGAGGACATCAGGAATTCTGTATCTGAGATGCCTTTTAAATATCCAAGTAGCAGTATCGAACAGGCAGAAGGAGCCGTAACTTTGGAGTTCATAGAGATGTCTGGGCTGGCGATAGAAATTTGGGAATGGTGAAAGCCATGGGGTTGGCTGAGATCAGTTAGGGAGTGAGTGTAGGCAGGAGAGATAGAGGGCTGAGGGCTGAGGACTGAGCACCAGGGCCCTTGGTTTAGAAGTCAGGAAGTTGAGAAAAATCCAGCAGAGGAGACTGATGAGGAGTGGTCAGTAAGAACATAGTAATACCAGAAGAGTGTAATGTTTTGCAAGCCGCATGAGAAATGTTCAAAAAGCAGGAATTGGTGACCATGTGAAATGCTGAGAAGATAAGTGAGATGAGGTCTTGGAAGTGACCACTGTGTTGGGCCAAATAGAGACCAGTGGTGATCTGACAAGAGTGGTCTCAGTAGAAGGGTGGAGATGAAAGGCTGATTGGAGTGGATTGAAGAGACAATGAGAGATTGGCAAGTGAAAACAGTGAATATAGATGATTCTATTGAGGATTTTTGTTGTAAAAAGGGGGCAGAGGAATAGAGTGGTGGCTGAGGGGGGTGTGATTTCAATGGCAGGACTTTTTTTTAAGAGAGAGAGATTATACAAGGTGTATACTAATAGAAATAATCCACTAGAAAGGGAGAAATTGATGACCCAGGAGAATTGCAGGAGCAATGTTGCTGGGCAGGTGAGGGGGATGGGATAGGAGTAAGGATGGTCCATCTGTGCGTCAGGACAGAAGGCAGAGCAGAGGACGCAGATACAGGAACATGGTACGTGTGGTGGTGGCAGGTTGAGGACATTTTCTTTCAATTTCCCAGTGAAATAAGAAAGAAGAAAAGAATACCAACTGGGAGGAAGGAAGTTTTGGAGGATTAGGAAGTAAAGACATGTCTTCTCCAGGGAAATGTAGTAGAAATGCCAGGGAGCCTGGAGAGATTTCAAATCAGGCCAGGCACGATGGCAGTATGTTTGTCTCCAGCCCCCTTCAGCTCCTTGGGAACAAGTGCAGAGAAGATGGAGGGTTGACATTAGCTAGGTATGTATGCAGGTATATGCCAGAGGGTGGTTATAACGTGGGACCACTGCTGAGTAAGGGGGGAAGTAAGGACACAAGGCGAGTACTGAAAGTATAAGAAGTAGTTGAGCCAATGGAGTAGAGGTGCCAGTAGGACCAAAGAATTATGGGATTGAAGGTTTAGAAGGATGCCTGGAATCCTGGCCTGGAATTGAGATTTTGGAGGTAGTTCCTTTGTAAGTAATGCCCTTGGGATTTGTTGGCTGAAATAGTGTGTAGGACAGGTTCATTGGAGGCGAGGCAAGTGAAGAACGAAATAAGGAACCAAAACCAAGGTATTGAATGGTTTGTCCACATGAATACTGACATTAATTATGGTGCTTAAATCTTCAATGAATAGAGGAAGGGTCTAGGTGAGAACTACATGATTACAAGAGATGACCTGTTAGCTAACAGTATTAGAGGGGTGTAAGAAAGTACTAATAACATTAATCTCAGCTTTGGAATGTGTTCACAGCTGCATAGACCCAACACCTAATTTGAATAACTATGGGACTTCAGTTAAGTAGGCAGGAATCGTTGACATTCCAAGCTCAGTAACAAGCTATTTAATCTGAAGGTAGAGAGGCAGCAGAATCTAAAGAACAGCTCCTCTGAAAATGCAGGAAAAACCCAGAAGCTGATTTGAGAATCCAAATCTAGTGCACTAGAAATCTCTTCTATTTTGATAGCCTACAAGTTTCCTCAGAAGTCCTTGAGACAGCCAGATAAGAATTGCCATGTTTCGATGATCCTCTAGAAACATACACACAAAACCATTCAAGGGCTGCAGAAGCTTTGTCTAGCAGGCTTTTTTAAGGTGATGCTCAGTCTGAAGAAAGTTAAGTATCCTTCTACAGCAAGAAAGATGTGTCAATTATTACTGTTTTATCATATATTTAGTGACGAGTCACACTCTTTATGCATTTTTCTTTTTCCAGATGAGCTTTAGAATCTCTTTATCCCGTTTAAAAATTTTATTGTTATTTTGGCTGGAATTCTATTAAAGCTGTTCCTTCAAAAAGAGTTCGTAGTTTAACGGTTTGCAAGTTTTTAATTCAAGAACGCAGAATGCCTCTTCATCTATTTCCTATTTTGTGTATTTCATTTTGCCTCATGTTTTCCTTTTTATTAAAGTCTGCTCTTCAAGACAGACCCCAGAACCTTCCGGCTCACATATCCCACCATAGCAATATAGTCTGGTCTTTAAGATTCTGAATATGATAGTTTAGAACAGAAGGCTGCCTGTCCATCTAAAGCAAGATAAGTAAATTAACGGGTGTCTGTGTCTTCACTCTGGACGCTAAGTGAGGCTGAGAGCAGATTATCCACTTTCGCATAGTCGTGCTTCCTGCACCTTTGTTCGTGGGGCTAGATATCTTCCAAAAAATTTAAAACTAAGGACTCCTGAGCACAGCCTTGTACTGCAGTTGATGAAGAGCAGGCTGGATGGAAATAACGCTCTGAGGATTCATTGTCTGAAATGCGATTTGACATCATCCACTCTCCTGCAGATGGCTGGGCAGCAGTCCAGCAGTCCGTGGACCAGTGCTGCCCGGGGCCGTCAGCAGGGACGTGCTGCTTTGTAGAGCCAAACCCGGGGCAGCCAGCAGGCCCAGCGGGCACTGTGGTTAGTTATAACAGATTCTCCTCTCCATGGGCAGAGTCAGACTAAAGACCAGTCCCTATTTGGGCCCAGCAGGAGAAGGTAACACTTCCGTCTTTGAACTGTGATGTAGAAAGATAGCATTTCCTTCCCTCCAAAATAAGGAGGGATGGGGCTTGTGTGAAGCCATCTTCACGGCTTTCTCCCGGACCAGGTCTTTCTGATGAGGCCAGAACACATTTTGATTGGCTGTTTCTCTCTTACAACTTGCTGACAATGGTCACTTCTCAGTCAAGCCTCAGGAAATGTTGTCCCCTCACCCTGGATCAGTCACATTCACCAGGGTAACAGGGACTTGAGCCTGGAATACCTTCCCTGTGACTACCTGGCTACCTCCTACCTCCATGAAACTTTAAAAAGCTTTGGTATTGAGGATGCTTGAGCATCAGTTTTGCACCATTTAAATATGACACAGATGTATGCTTCAACTGGCTCAGTTATCAGGAAGGTGCCATTCTGGGTCATCTTTGTGATTTTCATCCAAACTTTTGGCAGCAGCCCTCTGTGGCTTTACAGAGGCTTTGAAGAGGAAGCGGTATTGAGAAAACAGAGCCAGTACAGGCAGTTGTGGTAACATCCAGGCCTGCGAGCACAGGTGGACTCACGGATGCCTGTGTTAATAGTATGTGGCGTGCTCTATGTAGAACACAGCCCTTGACCATGTGTTATGCGGTTTTCGCTCACACACGCCCAAGCCCCCGCTGAGCCAATCCACCCGAGTGACTCAGGGCCGAGGGATGAACCCTCTCAATAATTCCACTTAAAAGCATCTTCTGCCTCAAGTAGGCGGTGAGGTCTTTCATCCAGAAAAGCACTCAACCCCGTCCTGCTGAAGTCAGACGTTATTCGTCGCCTGTGATTAGAGCTCCAGATGAAACTCAGACTAGATGAGATAGACGATTGCATTAAGTGACTTGAATGAGTGAAAGAGCAGAGCAGGCCAGCTTAATAATATGGTTTAACGACATCTATGTGGAGCTGCAACTCTGGGGTCAGTCCTGGAGCAGTCAAAGAAATTAGGGACAGAGCAGTGAAATTAATATATTATGGCCTTCTGAGAGTCTGGGAACATCTTTCTAATCATCACACTTGGATTTTCTGAGTGTTTTTCTTCTCCCTGTCTCTTGAATTGCGAGTATAGGTAGTGTGTTTTTTAAAGAGGGAATTCAAAAGCTGCTGTTTTTTTTTTTTAACTTTTTATTAAGATTATGATAGTTTACAACTGTGTGAAATTTCAGTTGTACATTATTGTTAGTTGTGTTGTAGGTACGCCACTTCACCCTTTGTGCCCTCCCCCCACACCCCCTTTCCCCTGGTAACCACCGATCAGTTCTCTTTGTCTGTATGTTAACTTCCACCTATGAGTGGAGTCATACAGAGTTCATCTTTCTCTGTCTGGCTTATTTCACTTAACATAATACCTTCAAGGTCCATCCATGTTGCTGTGAATGGGATGATTTTGTCTTTTTTTATGGCTGAGTAGTATTCCAGTGTATATATATACTGTATCTTCTTTATCCAATCATCAGTTGCTGGGCACTTAGGTTGCTTCCACATCTTGGCTATTGTAAATAATGCTGCGATGAACATAGGGGTGCATGGGACTCTTGGAATTGCTGATTTCAGGTTCTTAGGATAGATACCCAGTAGTGGGATGGCTGGGTCATAAGGTATTTCTATTTTTAACTTTTTGAGAAATCTCCATACTGTTTTCCATAGTGGCTGCACCAGTTTGCATTCCCACCAACAGTGTATGAGGGTTCCTTTTTCTCCACAACCTCTCCAACATTTGTCACTTTTTGTTTTGGATATTTTTGCCATTCTAACAGGTGTAAGGTGATATCTTAGTGTAGTTTTGATTTGCATTTCCCTGATGATTAGTGATGATGAACATCTTTTCATGTGTCTATTGGCCATCCGTATATCTTCTTTGGAGAAATGTCTGTTCATGTCCCCTGCCCATTTTTTGATCAGGTTGTTTGATTTTTTGTTGTTGAACTGTGTGAGTTCTTTATATATTATGGAGATTAACCCTTTGTTGGATAAATAACTTGTAAATATTTTTTCCCAATTAGTGGGTTGTTTTTTTGTTTCAATCCTGTTTTCATTTGCCTTGAAGAAGCTCTTTAGTCTGATGAAGTCCCATTTGTTTATTCTTTCTATTGTTTCCCTCATCTGAAAAGATTCTTTTGAAACTGATGTCAAAGAGTGTACTGCCTATATTCTCTTCTAGAAGACTTATTGTTTCAGGCCTAATCTTTAGGTCTTTGATCCATTTTGAGTTTATTTTTGTGAATGGTGAAAAAGAATGGTCAATTTTCCTTCTTTTACATGTGGCTGTCCAGTTTTCCCAGCACCATTTGTTGAAGAGACGAAAGCTGCTGTTTTGATTGCTTCCTTAGAATGTCCTCCTCTGGAATGCCCAGATAATTTAGTATTATTATTAACAATAACAACCACCTCTAGCAGATGGCATGGGATGGAGGAATAAAACAGACCAAGAAATCCTAGGCCATAGCTTCTTGTTCAGTAGAGACTGAAGAAAAAATACACACAATCTGTAGCTGCAAGAGAGAAGCTAAAGCAATTGTGCATCCTGGGAGGCTAAGTGCACACGTTTGTTTAGGCAGCTGGGATGTTTTCACATCTATTAAAGCAGATTTTATGAAATTGGGGGCCTCTCTTGTTTCCAAGAAGGTGTCTTCTTGTCATTTGCAGAAATTTCTAAATCAGCAACAGACTTTGTCATATTTCCCAAAGTGATCCATGGAATGCCAGCTCTACGAGATACCCATTAAAAAGAATAAAAGGAGAAAAAAAGAACATTCTGTGCTAGAATAGGTTTGGGAAATGACATATATTATATTCTCTTTTGGCAGAGTAATAATACCCATTTAGCATTTAGAAGCTCTGGAAATCCTTAGTTAACATTATTTAACCCAGAATTTTCCAGACATTTCTAGCAGCTTTATTGAGGTACAATTGATACACAATAAACTGTACACATTTACAAAGTACAGTTTGATGAATTTTGGCATATCCGTACACCTGTGAAAACATCGTTACAATCAAGATAATTCCTTTTTCTTGCTGCGCTGCGTTTCAGCTGTATCAGATATGTTTATCTGTCCACTTGTTGACGGACATTTGGGTTGTTTCCAGTTCGGGGCTATTACAAATAAGGCTGCAGTGGACATTTACGTACAAGTCTTTGTGTGGACGTATGCTTTCATTTCTTTTGGATAAATAACTAGGAGTGGAATGACTGATCATGTGGAAGGTGTATGTTTAACTTTTTAAGAAACTGTCGAACTGTTTTCCGAAGTGGTTCTACCATTTTATGTCGCAATCAGCAGTGTAGGAGAGCTCCAGCTCTTACACATCCTCACCAACACTTAGGATGTTCGGTCTTTGTAATTGTAGCTTAATAGACATGTGATGTTATTTCCTTGTGGTTTTAATTAGCATTTCCCTGGTGACTAACGATGGTGAGCATCTTTCCGCGTGCTTATGTATCATCAACTCTTGTCTCCTCTCGGAAGTCTGCCATGTTCCCCCTGAGGTCCCTTTTGCTCTGCATCCTGGAGACTCTCTCAAGGTGGTAAGCTGGGAAAATCGTAGGGCTCATTTCACTTATTTCTTCTCTCTCAGAGATACTGTCTTTGATTGCCCGTTGCCCTCTTGAAAATGGTTATTTCTTATATTTTGTCTGTTTTGTTTTGTTTTGGTTGTTTCAGGTGGGAGAGTAAATCCAATCTGTGTTACTCCATCTTTACTGTAAACAGAAGCTTCTAAACATATTGTTTATGGGGTTTTTTGACTATAAAAATCAGTTTTTCTTGTCCATTTTTTCATCTCACAGAACTTTTGTTCTGTGGAACATGTATTCCAAAGATAAGATTATACTTAATACACTTGGTCAGGAGCCCTATGATATAATCAATGTATACCAGATTAATTTGACATATAGCCACAGCAATCTTCCTTGCATTTTCATTATGTGAAAAGTATGTGTTATGTACGTTTCATCTTAACATACCAGGTTTGTAATTGAGGCACACGTCACCTTTTCCATTTTAAAAATGAGGAAAGAGGGGCCAGCCCCGTGGCCAAGTAGTTAAGTTCACGTGCTCCGCTGCGGCGGCCCAGGGTTTCACTGGTTTCGACCCTGGGCGTGGACGTGGCCCCACTCGTCAGGCCATGCTGAGGGGGCGTCTCACATGCCACAACTAGAAGGACCCACAACTAAAATATACAACTATGTACTGGGGGGATTTGGGGAGAAAAAGCAGAAAGGAAAAAAAGGTCTCTTTCATCATTAAAAAAAAAATGTAGAAAGAGGGTCATGCACGTTTTTAATGAACATCTCTCAGCCATACTGGTCCTTAGTGAATATAGGTCTAGAAATACCCTTTTGCCTTTATTCTGGTCAAATTGAAGCCTGCAAAGGATGTACCACTGGCTTTCAGGATTAATGTGGATTTTATCTCTAACCCATCATCCTACTGCTATGAATGTGAACTTTCTAAAAATGCACAGTTGATGCAATGGTTTTTCTATTTAGAGGCTTAGAATTTCCAACAGTTGTAGGATGAGGTCAAATGTCCTTAACATGACATAAAAGCTTTTGTTATCTGTCTCTTGCCTGCTTTTAGTGTCCTCTCTTATTTTCCCCCTCGTGCACCTTGCCTTGCAGCCACATGGGGCTACTTGGAGTTCCAAAAAGACTGCCTCCTTCTTTGACATTTCCTTGCCTATAACACGTAATATTCCTTCTGTCTAGAGAACTCTTATCCCTCAAGATGGTTCCGACCTCTCTTTGAATCTGAAGACTTCTTTGACTTTCCAGGCAGAGTCAGCATTACTTTCTCCTGCTCCTCTGGTGCCTCTGCAAGCCGACACCAGTCTTAGCATTTCCTACTAAAGCTCTCTGTGCATTCCTCTTCCCATCCACCAGACGCACTAGATGGTGAGTTGTTTTTAAGCCAGCGACTTGGTCTCTGTTCATCCCCCAATCTCCAGCACACCTCAGAAGACAGTGGCTGGAAGGCAAGGGCACTCCAGGAGCGAGCACACCAAGACCACATTTTCCTCCTAGTGTGGACCTGGCTTGCTGGAGAATCAACAGATGTGGCTGAAGCCCCTGAGTGTGCCAGACCCTGCTAAATGACCGGGTAAATCATAAAATCTCATCACGGAGGTCCGTGAGTCTACTAAGGAGATGGTTTAGTGGCCTCAGCCTAGCACAGTGCTTCTTCAGTTCCGGGCAGCCTCCCCCGGGGTCCTGGCTCAGGCAGGATTGTGTTTGTTCCCTTCTGGATGGAGCTCGGGCCGCATAGGGTCCGGTATGTGTCTGTGGCCTGTTTGAGACAGCTGGCCAGTCCAACCAGGCTTCTCCAATTTGTTTCAGAGCAGCTGGCTCCCTTGTCAGTCTGTCCAAGAGAAGGTTCAGCTTCATTGGATTCTTTTGTCAAAGCCTCTCAATGTCCTTACATTCTACAGAATGAGGCGGTGTTTTGGTTGCTGTTAAAAAAATTTGTTTATTGTTTTTAAAGAGATGGTACATTTTCGTGTTGAAGTTGATCACTCTGATTGCTCAGCAGAGAATATTTTGCTCCATGTTTAAACAATGGTTTAAAGGAGACTTTTATGCGATGTCTTCCCAAATGGGGGGGTCCTCTTTCTCTCACGGATTTCCAGGAGCAGCAAAGTTACAACAAAATACGATGTTTTAAAAAATGTTAGAATATAGGATTTTTTTCATTTTGTTGGCAGAGATTCAGAGAAACCACAGTGTGATGCCACCATGTCTCAAAAATATTTTTAAAGTCCTTTTGCTACAAATATGCTGTCTCAAGTTTCCTATTTTGCCCTTCCGCATAATTTATTGTGCTTATTTGCATTACTTCTTTAGAGCTGAGCAGTAGCTGATATTGAAAAGCTTAAGTATCAGTATGAAAAACTATAAATTTTCTATGTGTGGGTGAATTTTTCATAGGATTTAAATTTCAGGTCTAAGGAAATATTGTATGCACAGTATGGAGTGAAATTTCCTTTGTTCAGAATTTGATGTTGATTTTCTAGTTACCCCATCAGAGTCAGCTGAATGTTAGCTTCAACATGTAGGGAAAGGGCGGCGTCTTGCCGGCCCAGAATCCTCTTCATACAGTTCCTTGGTGCTTCTTTTTCTGTAACCCTTTGTCCCTAGGACACGAGTTAATGATCTAAGATTAATTAATAACCATTTGGAGTTGCAAGAAATTTTTGTGTGTATGTATATTTTCCTAAGGAGACTGCCAGTACCTTTCATCAAGTTCTCAAAGACATCTGTAATCACAGAAAAAATTAAAAATCACTTTTTAGGGACAAGATATGGGAGTTGTCTGGGGAGAGGTGAAAGCTAACGTTTATTTGGCACCCTGTTGATGTGAGGTGACCTGTGTTGACAGGCAATCCTGTTCTACATTGCGTGCCTTTGCTCTTGAGGCAATGACTTCCAGGAGCCTAGGGTCAAGGTAATGGCACACAGGCAGAGCCAAGTAATGATGCCACTATTGAAGTAAGGATGCCACTGTTGGATAGCCTCATTGAAGTTCTTGTTTCTCAGATGCTGTCTCCCACTCTCAAATCTCTTAGGTTGTCATGAGAAGCTAGTCCTGATATTTTCAAGAATCTTCTTTGGAGACAGGAGCATGCTGAGACATGGATCAGCTCCAGGGCTCAAAGATTTGGACTGCCAAGTACCTCTGACAGACCCAAAACCAGAGCAGAAACTCTTGATAAATGGCATGGGATTTTTTTTTTAAAATTAAGTCCTAGGACCACCATGCTCTCCATGATGGATGAAAGAACCACTTAGACATTGACATTTAGCATTCTCAATTTATCTTCCTAATAGAAATTTAAGGAGCAAGAGTACAGATCACTTAAGATGCTAAGAACATTTAGAACAAATTCATTATTAAAGAGTAGTAGAAATTACTTTAACCCTGTTTCCAGAGGAGGAATGCAGAATTAACTATTGCAGAAGGGTTAAGAAGTGAGAAACAGATGAGAGTAGGTAAAAGCAGGGAGAACAAGAGAAACTCCTACCCTTGTATTACATTGAAATACCACTGCTGCTCTGTCTGGATCTGCAGCTCTCAAATGGGCGTTACCTCCATTGACTTTGATGGAGTTTCTCTGTGGTCAAGCAGTGGAACCAGCATGGTAGCCCCCAAGTTATTTAGGAACCAATTCTAGGAAAGAGTCAAAGTCTATAAGTCATATTTTTCATTTATCTACATGAAACTGTTGGAGGAGCAGCTCATGAAGCTAAAATTTGTCTCATTCCTCCAGGTATTTGAAAGCATTAGTTAGTGACAACTCTGCTGCCCTTAAGTTCTCCTGGTGAAAGACTGCGAATGAAGCCTTGCCGGTTTCTAAGAGTTCAGACTCTGAACTCAGAGGATATTCTGTCATTTTAGATACCTCTAAAAAAAATTAGACAGGGTCAATCTTGGTGACTTTTTTAACTCTAGGAAATTTATAAATGGAGAAGCTAATTAGCTTGCTTCTCTTCGTGCCACCTATTCAGAGAATGTGTGTTGTGTGTGTGTGTCTGCTACGTGCTGGTCCCCATTCCTGGCCCTGCCCTCAGGGCTGCAGCCCAGTGGTGGAAACAGAGGTGAAATAAACACATGGAAATACATGTATAGCTATAACTTTTGTCATGTTTCACGCAAGAAATGAACAAGGTGCTAGGATTAGGACCAGAAGATCTGCCTTTTTTTTAATGACTTGTGACTTGGTTATTTTTATAAAAATGATGTATGCTCTTTGTAAACATTTAAGCAACATGAAGGGCCCAGAGAAAAAGGCAAGAAATCTCCGCAAGAAATAATCAATATAAACATTTTATAGATACAGTTCTAGACGTCTGTCTCTGGATATTTACAGATAAAAGGATGGAAAGAATTTAATTTATATAGGAAGAGGATTACATACTGTTTTAAAAATAAGTATTGGGGCCCAGCCCGGTGGCACAGTGGTTAAGTTTGCACGTTCTGCTTTGCCGGCCCAGGGTTCACTGGTTCGCATTCCGGGTGTGGACATGGCACTGCTTGGCAAGCCATGCTGTGGTGGGTGTCCCACATATATAAAGTAGAGGAAGATGGGCACGGATGTTAGCTCAGGACCCGTCTTCCTCAGCAGAAAGAGGAGGATTGGCAGCAGATGTTAGCTCAGGGCTAATCTTCCTCAAAAAAAAAAAAAAAAAGTATTAAATTAGATTATATTTAAATTTAGCTGCAGCAAGAGAAGTTGAGGTATAGCTAAAGGAATTGCTAAACTTTATATAGATATTTCTTTACTAAAAGAGATATTTATTTGTCAAAGATCTAAAAAGAAAAGAAAAAATAGTATGAGAACTCGTAAGAAGATGTGTTTTAATTTTTTTCGTTTAAAATATATATAAATATTTTATACCTCATGGAGTGATTCTCTCTTACAAAAGTACACTTTCTTGCACCTTCTCCCAGCTCCAGATTATGTATTCATATTAGTGTTATTTGATCTGATTCATGATGTTCATGTCGTCTTCTGGCTATTTTGTCCTATAGAAACGCATTCATTGGTCACCACAACGTCTGTTAGGATGGTTCCCCTGTTCCCGAGTCTCTTTTGAGTCAATCCATGGATGAATGGGTTGCATCACGCAGCCGTCTTTTTGAGACGGGCTTCTGGTGTCCTTGTTCCCTCCTAATCTTGCATGTTGAGTTTGGGACTGCTGATGAATAAAGCTGCTAGGAACATTTTTGCATAAGAGTTTTTGGACATATATTTTCACTTGTTTTCGGAAAATACCTAGGAGTGGAACTGCTGGATCATAGGGTACACGTGTGTTATACTTTATAGGAAACTGCCAAACAGTTTTCCAAAGTGGTTGTACTATTTGACACGTCTGTCATCAGTGTTGGAGAGTTCTAGTTGTTTCACACCCCTGCCAACATTTGGTGTGGTCAGTCTTGTGAGTTCTAACCATTCTGTATTCTAGTGTGTATGAAATGGTATCTTGTAGTTTCACGTTATATTTCCCTGATGACTGAAATGTTGAGCACACTGTTATGTTCTTATGGGCTATTTGTAAATGTACTTTTGCAAAGCCTCTGTTCAAATCTTTTCCCATTTTTATTGTTTTTTTTTGCCTTTTTATTATTGATTTGTAGACATTCTTGATATATTCTGGAAACAAGTGATTTGTTAGACACATGTATTGTAAATATTTTTTTAACCCATCTTTGGCTCACTGTCAGTTTTTTAATGGTGTCTTTTGATGGGAAAATCTTTTAAAATGTGGTAAAGTTTAACTTATAAAATTGTTCTTTTATGATTTGTGCCTCTTGTATCTTCTCTAAGAAATCTTTGCCTACCCTCAAGTTGTGAAGAGATTGTCCTATATTTTCTTCTAGATGCTTTATAGTTTTAGCCTTATATTTAAGTCTGTAAAATATCTTTGGTTAATTTTTGTTTGTGGTGTGAGGTAGGGGTCAAGATTTCAGACTTTCTTTCTTCCTTCCTTCCTTTCCTTCTTTCTTTCTTTCTTTCTCATTGAAATCCACTTGTTCCAGCACCATTTTTGGAAAACATTTTCCTTTCCCTGTTGAATTATTTCCGCGCCTCTGCTGAGAATCTACTCACCATCTAAACATGGGATACGCAACAGCTTGGATCTACAGCTCTACCAGGGCGGGGCCGAGGGATCCATGTCTCTGGCAAACTGCAGGTGGCAATGTGGCTCCTCCCAGGCATCCTGGCTGGAGCTTAGCAGGGATTCTGCAACCACTGCCAGCTTCCTCTCAGCCCAAGTGCCACCGATGCTTGGAGGTGACGGGGAATGGGGCACATGCAGGCTGACAGATGTCCTAGGGCAGCTCTGAGAGCTCACTGGTTCCATGCTTGTGAAGAGTTGTTTTCAAGGTTCACAAGGTGCAGTCAGAATGCCTCCAGCCTGGACTTGGACATCCCTGTTCTGAGAGCCGAGAGGGAGTTCCCTGCCTTCTCCTCTTCCCTCGCCTCCGCTCGTCTCCTCCCTGCCACACCACGTTCCTGCCTCATTTGCAGACTGCGTGAAGAGTGGATCTCAGCTTTGCTATTTATGCTCATGAGACCACTGCCCCCTCCAGCTGAGGAGTCTGATTACGGAGTGTTCCCCAACCACGAAGGAGAGGACCCTGGGGGCAAAGAGGTGTCATTCCAGAATCTTGCCATCCTCCCTGCCTTGTGTCATCCTCACTCCTCCGTTCACATGTTGCTCGTAAGTCAAGCCAGATCTGCCGTGATGTTTTCTCTCTCATTCAGAGCAGCCGTGAGCTGGAGCATCGGGAGCTGCTCAGTCAGAAGGGCAGGGGTGTTAGAGAGAAAGTGGTATAATTCCTAGCGTTTCCAGCCTTTCTTCAGACTCTCTGCCCAGCAGCTGCTAAGTTAGGGTTTCTTACGATTAATAATTGAACTTCCACCTTGGGGCAGGCTCCATCTAAGAACCACTAACAAGGAGTTTATTTAGTTTATTTATTCTCTTTTCCTCTTGTTGTATTTGTTTACTCTTCTCTCTGCCTGATACCATATGTATATATATTTTTAAACTTTTAGAAGTAGTCCTTTCATTAGGAACTCTGTGTCCACTCCAGGCACAGACATTGGGGAGGGACGCTATGCAAAAGACAGGAACTCCTGTTGGAAACAGTGGAGCAAAAAAATCATCCAGGGACTGACCCAGTGGTGTAGTAGTTATGTTTGTGCACTCCTGGAACTTTGACAGCCCAGAGTTCGCAGGTTCGGATCCCAGGAGTGGACCTACACACTGCTTATCAAGCCATGGTATGGTGGCATCTCACATACAAAATAGAGGAAGATTGTTACAGATGTTAGCTCAGGGACAGTCTTCCTCAAGCAAAAAGAAGAATATTGGCAACAGATGTTAGCTCAGGGAAGATCTTCCTCACCAAAAAAAAAAAATATCATCCTAACCAAGCCCTTAGATGGTAGTTTGCAGTATTATGATGTTAAGATGAGGGCAGTTGACTTTTAGCTTCACTCATCTAACAAATATTTACTGAGACCTGCTCTATGCCAGGCACTCTTTTAGATCCTTTAGATGCTGGAGATACTTTAGCTAAAAAACAAAACAACAAATAAGCAAACAAAATTAGGCCAAGTCTCTGTCGTCATAGAGCTTCGAAAAGCTGTTGCTGTGAGTATATTGCTTTTTAAAATACCAGTAGTAGAGTAGTGGCCAGGTGGAAAGCAGTTACTAGAGGGTGTGCATATATACACACACACATATATGTAAAATTACATTGTATGTTATATGTAGTAATACATACACACACATACACATACACATGTATACACATAGCTAGCTAGCTAGAATGGCCAGTGATTAGCTATTTTGATGTTGTTGCTTTAGTTCACAGATGTTAGCAGCCCTGGGTAAAACCCTTCTTCTTTCCTCCTAGTGATATTAAAATACACAAAGCTTACTCTGCCTCTATGGGTTGAGATGAGGAGGAGCAGATGAAGCTCCAGTTAATCAGTCTTGGTAATAAATGTTAATTCTGGCCAACGACCCTGGGGAGAGATCTGAAATCATTATTTCGACTCACATGTGATCCGCCATATTGTGACAGATGACGGAGCCCTGCTCTCTGCAGGGCGGTGTGAGGGATGGGGCGATGAGTGGAACACGGCCTCTGCTTTACCCATCAGTGTAATTGGAATCTGCCTCTGGTGTTTTCCCCACTTTGTCTGGGCACAGGTGTTGATACCCTAGTTTTCCGGCCGGATTCTCCCGTAAAGAACCGCTAGGAGCAGCCTCCCACTCACAACCCAGCTCCCTTGCCTCTGTTCGTTGGCCAGAGCCCCAACTTCCTTCTCCCTGAGGCTCCCTGTGGTTGAGTGTCACCTACTCCTGGCTGTGCTCCCAGACCAGGCATCCCGCAGAGAGTCACCATCCCACCGCCTCAGTCGTTCTGAGAACCTAGTAGGAAAAAAACCCAATTCTGTGTGAAGAGTGGAAATTTTTGTTATATAATCAAAGGCTCTTCCTGGTGGGGGGGAAACTTATTTTCCTTTCTTAATTATAGACTCCCCACTTTGGATGGGATATTAAAATATAATTGAACAGGTGCCAACCGGAAAAGGACCCCAATGGCCACAGGTGGAACAATTTAAAGCAACAAAATCAACAATGTCCTATTGGATTATAACCCAAAGTATAAAATAAATACCCATGAGTCCACCTATGTAAGTAAATGATTGAATAAATTGCAGTATTTTAAATAATAATATTTTCATTACAGAAAAATTCCCAATAATGTACATAGATACTCCTCAAGGAGGTGAACTCTCCTTTCTTCCTTGAGTGTGGGTTGTTCTTAATGATTTGCTTCCAAGGAGTGGAATATGCAAAGGAGGGGAGAAAGTAACTTTCTCCTGCAAACTTACAATCTTGGCCAGGTGATCAAAGTTAGCTCAGAGATGTTAGCGATAAGTCATGTCGAGAGCACGTGCCCTTGATATGATGTGATGAGGATGGTACTATGCCTCTGTGATCTTCCTCTCCTAAACCCATAACCCAGTATAATCATGAGGAGAACATAAGACAAATCGTAATTGAGGGACATCCTACAGAATACTTGACCAGTATCCCTTGAAGCTGTCAAGGTTGTCAAAAACAAGGAAAGTCTGAGAAACTGCTGCAGCCTGGAGGAGCCTAAGGAGATATAACCACTAAATGCGATGTGGGATCCTGGAAGGGATCCAGGACCAGAAAAAGCATAGTAGGGAAAAACTAGTAAAATCCAAATAAAGTCTGGAGTTTAGTTAATAGTGATGTCCCAATATTGGCTCTCTAGTGTTGACAAATGTCCCATAGTAATATAAGATGTGAAAAAAAGGGGGAACTGGAGGAGGGGTGTGAGGAACTCTCTGTACTATCTTTGAAACTTTTCTGTAAATCTAAAACTGTTCTAAAGTAAAAAGTTTATTCCGAACAAAACAAAGCGAAATGTAACTGATGAGGAAGAGTGACCCTAGTCAAAATAGTTGAGAATGTAATTGCTGATGCAGATTTCAAGGTAGCATCACTTTGGCCATCAGACCCTAAAGTGAGGAGGTCCTTTCTGATGGGAAACCGAAACGGCTCCTGCTGTTGTTCATATTGGATTAGTGTGGAAGATGAACACTTCCCCACCATCCATTGCACGCCAGCTATTCGTGATTGTTAAGTTCCTACTAAATTGCCTCTCAATCTTCTCTCTGCCCTTTTCTAACTGAATAAACTGGGAGAAGAGCCTCAGACGAACGGTCAGACAGTTGTTCCTCAGGACTTTGCTTTACCCCTGGCTGATGCTCGACAGAGGCACGTTCAGATACCATGCAGTGGGAAACGTTTTCGTAGGTAACTCTCCTCCGAGTCCCTAAGATTGGGTATGGACCTGGACGAGAGAGTTTGGCACGTTACCATCTTCTGTCCATTCTTTGCAAAGCAGCTTACTGGCCTTTGGAGTTTTAATTCTCTCTTTTTGATAATTACCCGAAGAAAGCTTCATTTATTTCCAGTATTAATTGTTTTTGAGATTTCTTTCTTTTATAAGGTCTGCTGAAATGAAGCCCGAGTGCCAGAGGCATTCGTAACAAATGTTCAGAACTGATGAAGCAGTTAGGAAAAAAGGTAAAGGTGTAGAATAGTCACCACTCACCATTTCTGATGATACCCCGTTCTCTGCACAGGCTGCTCCAGAAGGTTCACACTGAATCTTGAACTTCTGGGAGGGTGAACATTCTTAGGATTACCGAACCTGGGTCACTGCTCAGAAACCTGCCTTTCCATCTGTAGAGAGGCACAGCCTCGTAACTCTAGGTTGGGTCCCAGATAATTTCTCCGTCCCTTGAGTTTCAAGCTCGGTGGAATTGGGGCAATGGGATGCTGCAGCCAGGAGTGCTGGTTGGACCAGGGCCGGAAGGTGAGACCTGGGTTCCTGTGGAACTCTGGGCAGGAAGGCAAACACAAAGCAGCACTTGATAATGGGGCCGGTGACTTTTGTTCCCCTGTTGGATGTTACAGGGATAAAAGGAAGGTTGTAGGTATTTTTTTCAGTTGAAAATAATAGCTGTGCAAAAATCACAGCATAATTACTCCGTCCTCTCTGACCCTCCCTTTCCCTGTATCAATTCTGGTTTTTGGTTTTTTGATGGAGAATTCATGGCATCAGTTGCAAAGTGTGTGAAGTGCTGTAACTTGACTACTTAATTGTCCTGGTCTTTCCCCTCTCTTCTGGTCCTTACTTTGCATCCTGCATAGTGCATCACATTTGTTTCTCGAACGACCCGTGAACCAAGGTGGGTGGAATTCCGAGGTCCCCAGCTCTGGGGCCTGGTCTCTATTTTTCTTGTAACCTGTTATTTGCCTTCCACATGTTATTATTTAAGGGAGCGAGGGGCCCTCACCACCATGCCCACCCTTCTGCAGGGCCTGCTGGGGCAGAGCCAGCCAGGAGGCAATGTCACACCTCCCCTTGACTTCACGTGAGGACCTCCCACCCAGGAAGCTGTCCTTAGGTTCCAGTTGTTCAAGGGAGAGTTGGATCCACTTGTGAATTGAGAATACCTTCTGAATGCTGTCTGAAGCCAGCTGTGAGTCATGAATACCTTTTGACTCCATGATGTCAGATTTTAGAAATAGTCGGCCTTTTGGAAACAGACTTTTCCCAGTCCTGGCATTTGGGGCATGTGTGCTTCCTGTTTCTTGAGCATCTTCGTAATCTTCCTTGCTGTCTCCTGAATGATCTGTTATTTCTCTATATTGAGACTTAATTTTTTTTTTTCCTGCGAGGTTTTCTGTGTAAGACTCTGCGTTCATTTTTAAATGCTGCTGCTGCAAGTGACCAGCTTTCAGCTCTTTAGTGATGTGGAAATGCCTCATGCTGGTTCACTTAGACAGGTTTTCCTGTTCATTCACTCATTGCTTTATTCAGTAAATGTTCATTGATCATCTCCCATGTGTCAGGTGCCGGGGATATGACACTAATCAGATGGACACACCCCCATCCGCCTAGAGCTTGTGTTCCTGCTGGGGGGCACCGTGTGGAACAAGGTGAAGAGGAGGAAACGTGTAGGAACCGGATAGCAGTGAGTGCGGCGGAGAAGCATAAGGCAGGGAAGGGGGTGTTGGAGGTGCTGACGTTTTAAATGGGATATTGAGATTTGTGATTAAGAGCCTGGAGGGGATAAGGGACAGCCATGGGCTGCCTGGAGAAAGAGAGTACCACTTGAATAGGGAAAAGGCCAAACAAAGTCCAAGAGGTAGGCGTGAGCTTGGTGAGGTCCAACAGCAAGCAGTCCCCTGGGGCTGGGAGGCTTTTGTATTTTCCCGAAATATGTGAAGAAAATCTACTAAGGGGCTGTCTTTTTTCCTGAAATCTCCAAGAGAAGTGACACCGTTTCCACAGTAGTAGCAAAAGTTGACAGTGTAGGTATGACGGGGTTCATGTCTCTCCGAGAGCTTTGCTTATTGCCGGGGAGCCGCCCTGGTTCTGGAGGGGGGGATCCTCTTGTGCTAAAGATGAAGTCCCCTCTGCTCACTTGCCCTCGGGGTGAGAACGTGAGCCACCATAAAGCTGGAACAAGCACCCTTGTCTTGCGGCTGTGTCCAAATCCATCGTGACTCCCATGGAGCACGTCTGATGGGCTCCCACAAGGGGCATCCGAGTCCGGCTGCTAGAAAAATCTCTTTCATTGAAAATTACCTGCAATTTTTCCCTCTTGCCCCGCTGCAGACTTTTTTCTTCCATCCCAGTTATCTCTCATGAATAATTAGGAAAAAGATTATTGATGGTTTCAATTGAGCATCACAAGCTGATTGCAAAGGAAAAATTAGGACTTCTTTTCCCCATTCTAACTTGACACTGACCAGACTGAAAATAATCTTACTGGAGGGTCTCATTGCCCATCCTGCAAAGGAATCAGGGAAATGGGCCCAATTTTAAAGCCAACAGTAATTTTGCCTTATGAGTTACTGTTCAAAGACCCAGTATGATAGGTGATCACAAAGTGATGGCTGAAGAGAGGGAGGGAGATGGGAGGAAACCTAGAGGAGAGGGCGAGAGAGACAATTAGATTGGAAAGATGTGAACAATTGATCTCCAAGCCTTTTCCAGCATGTTCCCTCAAAAGCACACCCCTAACACACCAGCTTTTCTCAGTGTAACTTGAGACTTACATATCTTTCTCAGATATGCACAATGATCTTTAGAAGTGTGTGTGTTGCTGCTCTTCTTTAGAGAGAGGATAATGCTTTTGAATCTTTTGGTAGGATACTGCTTAATTAGGTTTTGTCTAAACCAAGAGGGACACTAGCTCACATTATGCATTTTCTCTTAGCTCACCCCATAACCAAGGACTGCCCAGGCTGGATGCCTGGCTGGGGTCTGAGGACTTATTTCAAGGCTGGAGGCACAGGGAAATTGATAAGGTCCCTATGGGATCTAAGTTTCTGTGATTGTGGCCCCACTCGTACTAGATTTTAACAAGTAGAGTCAAGCGTTTAGAACTCAATAGCATGCTCCCTTGGTTCTTCTCTACTTGACTTTGGCTTTAGGGTCAGGGGAAGTCAATCCCTGATATGAAGCATTTGGCTGCTGCCCACTTCTCCTCACTAAACATTCCACAGTAGCTCTTTGTTTATTCTTTATTCAACTGTCATAATCCAACCTCTATTTCTACCCAATGATCCAGACGGTTGTGGACATGGCAGAGCATATGTCTCAAGAGAACAAAAAGGAAAAATTCTGAATTTAACTTTGACCCCCCGACAGAAGGAGATGCTAACATAGTAAGCGGATGAAAGTGTTCTAAGGAAAGAGGAAGGAAATGAGTTAGAAAAGAAACCCTGACTCCAGGATAGATAATAATTAATAAATGAACATGTACAAACTGAGTAAGCAGTAAGAGCTGCGTGAATGTAGGATGACAGACATGTGCATGGCAGTGTGTGTGTGTGCTCATGCATGCATGCACGCGTGCACTGGTGGGAGATGAGGGAAGGAAGGATGGATGGATTGTGGAGCATTTGGCATCACTGGATTTGAATAACTTTTCCATAAAATTCTGTCTCATGTTGCAATTTCGCTGGCATATGCTGGACAACCTAAGGGTTCCAGGAACCCTCTGCCCTCCTAGGAAGTCCTCAACAGGGTGGCAGCTGTGCTCAGAAAGATGCCTGTCGCCCTGGCCATTATGAAAGCTGCATCCTTCTCCTTTGGCAGCTCTTGGGGACGTGAAAAATGCTCCACTCTGCCTGAGTGTAATTAAACTTTGGGCTGAAGTTTTACCCTGCACTTTGCTGGCAAATTTAATAATGATGAATTAAGTGGAATATTTACAGAATTAATGGGAACAGGATTTAAAATAATGTATACAGTTCACTTACTCACATTCTGTGTGACTCCCCCACCTTCCAAATGTTATTCCAGCATCCGGTCTAATTGCACCAGCTTTTCCTTCCCAAGCTAGCCCCCGTCTCCTTTCCTCTGCAGCGATTTGCTCTCTGTTTCTCTCCTACTATGTTTAAAATATGTTTACCCACCTGGGTTTTTAGTTGTGAGATTTCCTTTCTCTCCCTAGCTTATTCAATATGCAGCCACTATAACATTCCTTAGGTTTATTTGGGGTATAAAATGATTAGGCCATATTTTTAGGAGAAAGTAGTAGAAGGATCCCAAACTCTGCAATCTTTGTCTTACTTCCTTTGTCCACAGTTGGGTGAGGGACGTTGGCGGTGCTTTTTCTTCTTGGGGAGGGGGAGGGAACGGGGCCCTTGCTAGGTATGGCCAACACAGCTGCACCCCCGGTCACCATCACGCCCTCCCCTGCCCCGCCATCAAGAGTGCTTCTGCTCATCTGTCCACAGTTCTCTCTTTCATCTCAGAGTCATCCCTGGCGGTTTCTTTGGAAGAAAGGTGAAAGTTTTGCAGGTGAAAGTAAGGGGCAGACACCTAAATTTTCTCTCTGGAGTGGTAACTTCCGGCTCCTGTATCAGCCGCTCCACCTGCACAACAGCAGAGATTTGTAGGACCTTGAATTACCAGGCAGCAAGATGTCCCCCTTTCTCCTGATGTGAGCTTTGCATAAAATCCTAGGACAGCCTTGCAAATAGGTGCTCCAGCTCTTCATCGTCTGAGCATCCAGCCTCACTGAGGAGGGCGCTCTCTCGCCGTTCAGTCATAAAATTGTGAGAGGGAACCATGTGCGTCTGGGGTGGGAGAGAGATGCCCTGCATCCAGCTGCATCCAGAGTGGACTTTGCTCTTTGCTTTGGAGCAAAAATCATCACCCAGAGGCTCGCTTTCCCCAGACAAACATTTGAGTAGTTGTTTCCAACCTACTATTCTCTTGTTCCACTGTCAGCCAACAAGACTTTATGGCAACTGCAGTTTGACCTGATCAGGGAAGGACCTTGTGGTTGAAAGCGGGGGCAACCCCTTTAAACTAGCTGGAGGAAGAAAGGGGAATGCATTTTAAGGACACAGAATCCAAGGGCGATGAGATCAGCGGGTCGTCGTGGGGCACTGGAATTAGGAAGTGTGAAGCTGACGGCATGTGCTTATTCAGTCTACTCTTCTCCCCACCAAGGCCTTTCTCTTCTGCATTCCATCTTCCTTCTTCACTCTGCAAACCTGCTTCTCAGCTCTGCCGTAGCCGGTTAAGGGCTGCCGCACAGCTCCCAGCTTGCTGCATCCTCAGTTCAAGAGAACAGTTGGGTTTGAGAATCTGGCAGAATTGCATGAGTTGTATACCTGCGTGGTCCAGTTGACCACCTCTGGGGAGCATAGGAGAGCACGCATGTAGCCCAGGCTCTCCTGCATGGGGAGAAGGCACCCGCAGAGGAGGTGGGTGGAGAGCCAGGGACACACTCCAGAAGATCTATACATCTCAGGATGTGGGTCTTGGCTTCTAGCTCCCTTCTACCTCCAGGACTCTGTCTGCTGGCTGGGATCCCCTGCCTCTCCCCAGCACCAGAGACGAGCAAAAACTCCATCGCAGGCATTGCTCTTTCCCTTTCCAACCTACAGATCTCCAAGCGTAGGCATCCTCTCTGCAGCCAGGGAAGGGAAGTTGCTGAGGATTTTCAGAGATAATTAGGTGAAAGATATCATAGGCTCGTTATTGGGCAAATATTTTCCAATTAAAAGGTAAGTGAGGGGCCGGCCCAGTGGCACAGCAGTTAAGTTCGCACATTCTGCTTTGGGGGCCCAGGGTTCGCTGGTTTGGATCCCAGGTACAGACATGGCACTGCTTCACTTGTCAAGCCATGCTGTGGTAGGCATCCCACATGTATAGTAGAGGAAGATGGGCACAGATGTTAGGTCAGGACCAGTCTTCCTCAGCAAAAGGAGAAGGATTGGTGGCAGATGTTAGCTCAGGGCTAATCTTCCTCCAAAAAAAAAATAATAAAAAAGGTAAGTGAGTTGGGCCAGCCCCATGGCCTAGTGGTTAAATTTGATGCGCTCTGCTTCAGTGGCCCAGATTTGGTTCCCAGGTGCAGACCTATACCACTTGTTGGTGGCCATGCTGTGGCAGCAACCCACATACAAAATAGAAGAAGATTGGCAACAGATGTTAGCCCAGGGAAAATCTTCCTCAGCAAAAACAAAGGTAAGTGAGACTGCAAAATGATGCTTCAGGCCAGTCGGGAGCAAGATTATTTTGGAGCTCCGTAACACCCAAAAATCTGCAGGAGAATATGGCTAAAGAGGAAGGGGAAGAGTGATCTTCCTGCATCTGGAGAGCATCTGGGGCTGTGTGGACCAACTTCTTGGCTGCTTCCTTTGCTTTGGCATTGAACCAAGATTAAAAATGGATGAGTGGTGATTGGGGGGGTCTACCCATAATGCTTTGCAAATGAACGAATTGCCTCCTGGCACACCATTTCCAGAGGTAAAGCCAGGAATAATTTCCTGCCTAGTGCTGCCTGACCCCTGGCAGGGATCCCGAGACCCTTCCAGGTGAACGAACGGAGTCTGGATAGGAATGTTTATCCACTTGTGCTGTGGGAGCAGCGCCTAAGTGCAGGATGTTCAGAGGTGCCAGGGCTCTGCTTGTTAGGGGGGAGGGGGGCCATTTCCCAGGCCTCCGCCTGGATTGACATCGCAACCAGAGAGAGTGCCACGTGAGCGTACCTGTACTCCAGCTCAGGGTTCTCAGTGTGCTCTGCTCACCCCTGACATTACAATCACCTTAGGCACTGATTGAAAATGTGATTCTTTCCCTATTGTAAACCTATTTAAATAAACAAGGTAGGTTTTTTTAAGTGCGGATATAGAAAAATCTATAAGTTATATTAAGCAAAAAAGCAAACTACGAAACAGGAAATAATACCATTCCTTTTGGGTTAAAAAAAATTGTTGAGAAGGACATATGTTCTGGTATTAATGTAATATTTTTCCTGGTGGAATCCAGTAGAATCTGTGATCGCTGGTTCCCTTGGGAAGAGAGAGTTGGGGGAGCGAGACTCTGAGTTTTCATTTCGGCCCTTCCTGTTCTGCTTGCATTTCTAACCGTCCATCTGTGTTACTTTTATACATTTAAATGTCAGCAGAGATTCTCTGGGCAGTGGGACTACACACCATTTTCTTTTCCTCTTTATGTTCTTTTTATATTAAGAAAATCATGCAATTTTAAAAAATGAATCTGCCCCTGGCCCATAGTGCCAGACTCTCTGGGGAAGGAGCCCGGGCTCTCCTATTGAACATGTGCACCAGTATTTGAGAAGGAGGGGCATCAGAGTGTGCCACCCCCGAATATCCCACCTTGGCATATTGAGTATTTGCAGCTGAAGACACTTGAGAGGCAGCAGATGCAGGAAGGGCTCTCTGACTGCCCTCTTTCTACCTGAAAGCAGGACATACATTTCCCAGGAGAAAGGTGCCTCCCACCCCCCACATCAGGAAGGGCAGAGGACTCTTCATCCTCAGAGGCTCTTCTCCGCCCAGAGGAGGCACGGGGAGGAATCCATGTAACAGGCTTTACTAAAACAGCCCTCATCTTCCCTAGTTCCCCCGCGTATTTACCTTCCCGGGGTGTCACTCCTAAAAGCCCACATCTCTTTTCCTTTGTGGTGTCAATTTCTCTGCAAATTTGTTTTTCTTTGTTAAGAGGCTACATAAGCCCCAAGTTCTAACCACCCCTTTGAGCTTCTCCTACTCTGCCCCCTGCACATGTTAATAAACTCTGTTTTTCTGTTGTTCATCTGTCTTTGTCAGGTTAATTTCCAGACCCCAATGGCAGAACCTGGAAGGGTAGAGGAAATGGTTTTTTTTTTTCCTCCCCGGCAAGAATCTGGCTCGTAATCCCAGATGCTTCCAAATGGACATCCTGACAAACGCCAGGGCCTTCTCTGTCAGCAAATGCTGTCTGCTGCTTGCGTCACTTTCACTGGAAGTGAAACTGGGGGATGACAGCGCTGGGGCATTTACTTGGGTGTGACCCCTTCAAATGCACCTGCCTGAGCCTTAGCCCTAGAGAAATCACTGACTTCCTCTTCGGGGACCAGCTGGAGAAAACTCTCTCTTTTAAAGAGCCAGACACCCGCTGCCTGATCTCCTTGTCTTAGATCAACTTTGACTAATCGCAGGAGTGGAATCCATTGTACTCACAGTCCCAGGGGTTGTAGAAGGAGTGTACACAAGGAGGAGGGGGATATCTTGGGTGCCAACTTTAGAACTTTGCCTCCTACATGGATGCCAAAGAGAACATTTCTGTTTTTACCATTAATATGATGTTTACTATAGATTTTTTTCCTTCTTCTCCCCAAAGCCCCCCAGAACATAGTTGTACATTCTAGTTGTGAGTGCCTCTGGCTGTGCTATATGGGACGCCACCTCAGCATGATCTGATGAGCGGTGCCATGTCCCCGCCCAGGATCCGAACCTGCGAAACCCTGGGCTGCCAAAGTGAAGCGCATGAACTTAACCACTCGGCCACGGGCCTGGCCCCTACTAAAGATTTTTGATAGATACTAAAAATAGTTCCCTCATATCCATAGTATTTTGCATCTATGTTCTTAAGTGAATATGGCTTAAAATTTTTATTTCTTATGTTGTGTTTCTCCGTTTTCAATATTAAGGCTATACCAGCTTCATCCAGAGTTGGAGAATTTTACTTCTTTTTTTCCCCGTTAATTCTCTGGAATAGTTAGCATGGGATTGGGGTTATTTGTTCCTTAATAATTTGATAATATAGGGGAGGGGAAAAAAAGCTTTTTCTCTACTCTATTACATTTTGTGTCTAAGGCCTATGAATTAAACTGACAAAAGATGGATTAACAGGAGAAAAGCATACAAATTTTATTTTTCATTTTACGTGCACGAGGGCTCCACAGAAAAGAAATGAAAACGCAAAGAAATGGTTAGGCTTGAGATTTTATATACCATTTTAACAAAGGGTGATAAATTGTAGAGAAGTGACTAGACAAAGAAAAAAAGATTTGGGCTTCTGGGGGCCATAAGTTGTGCGAAGATAAATATACAGGAGAAACTAATGGTAGATAAGGGTTTCTTAGTGAGGTTTGTTATGCAGACTCAAGTCATCTGTGGTGTTCCCCTCTTCCTGGTACAGACTGGGGAGACACTTTTACAAATGAAAGTTTATGTCATCTTTACAAAGGGGAATTTGTGCCCTGCTTTTAGGCAGAAGGGCAGAGGTCAGAGAGTACCTCCTATGTCTGCTGTCTCAATTGCGTTAACCTCAGTATAATCTTTATGCCAAAGTGGTATATTTGGGGTAGCATATTCTGATCCCCTTCAATAGTCTTTATCAATAATGCCGTCTTGCATCTAATATGTTTGTGTATACGTGTGTGTGTGTGTGCTCTTCATCCAGCGCGCTAGAGGCTGTTCACCTTGGAGACATGCTGTGGACATTGCTATGGTCTTGTCCAAGATTTGTGCTGCTGCTCCATATTTTTGTTTTGTTTGGTTTGGTTTGGTAAAGGAGATTGGCCCTGAGCTAACATCTGTTGCCGGTCTTCCTCTTTTTGCTTGAGGGAGATTGTCCCCAAGCTGACGTCTGTGGCAGTCTTCCTCCATTTTGTATGTGGGATGCCGCTACAGCATGACTTGGTGAGCGGTGTGTAGGTCCATGCCCGGGATCCGAACCCGCAGTCCCCGGGCCACCAAAGCAGAGCCTGTGAACTTAACCACTACACCACCGTGCTGGCCCCTGCTTCTGTATGTGTTATATTGTTCTATTTACCATGCGTTTTCTTTCCTTCTTTTATTGGGTTGATTGATTTTCCTATATCTCCCTCTTTCTTTCCTTACCCTTTATTAGTTTGGAAGTTTTTAATTCAATTTCTTTTTTGTGGCTACCTTTACTTTTTTAACGTACATAGTTGACTTGATGTACAGACTTAATCAGTATCTTTACCCTTCTCCCTAGCTATCTAAGGACCTTGGCATGCTTCAACTTGGTGTATCCTGTCATCATCCATGTTATTATTTTTCTAATATTTTAGTTCTACCTTTTTTTTGATACCTCCAAATTAGTCATTAGTGTTGTTACTGTGTTTCTAATAGCCTTGATTGTGTAGAGCAGTTTTAGGTTCACGTCAAAATTGAACTGAAGGTGATTCTCCATATACCCCCCGCCCCTATTCTTTCATAGCCTCCCCATTATCAACATCCCCCATCAGAGTGGTACATTTGTTACTATTGATGAGGCTACGTGGACACATCATTATCATCTAAAGTCCATAGTTTACATTAAGGATCGCTCTTGGTGTTGTACATTCTATGGGTTAGACAAACGTATGATGGCACGTATCCACCATTATGGTATCATATAGAGTATTTTCACCGCCCTAAGTGTCTTCTGGGCTCTGTCTGTTCATCCCTCTTTCCTCCTTACCCCCTAGCAACCACTGATCTCTTTACTGTCATCGTAGTTTTGCCTTTTCCAGAATGTCACATGGCTAAAATCATACTGTATGTAGCCTTTTCAGATTGACTTCTTTCACTTAGCGATATGCATTTAAGTTTCCTTCGTGTTTTTTCATGGCTTGATAGCTCATTTCTTTTCAGTGCGAAATAATATTCTATTGTCTGGATGGACCATAGTTTATCCATTCACCTACTGAGGGATATCTTGCTTCCAGGTTTTGGTGATTGTGTGTTCATAATCTGCTAATAAACATTAAGCTGCTGTAAACATTAATGTGCAGGGTTTTGTGTGGACGTAAATCTTCAGCTTTTTTTGGTAAATACCAAGGAGCACTATTGCTGAATTGTATAGTTAAGGTCTCAGAAAGAAACCGTCAAACTGTCTTCCAAAGTGGCTGTGCCATTTTGCATCTCCACCAGCAATGAATCAGAGTTCCTATTGTTCCACGTTCTCATCAGCATTTGGTGTTACCAGTGTTCTGGATTTTGACCGTTCTGTTAGGTATGTAATGGTATCTCACTCTTGTTGTAATTTGAATTTCCCTGATGACATCACAGGGAACATCTTTTCATATGCTTATTTGCCGTCTATATGTCTTCTTTTGTGAGGCATCTGTTAAGGTCTTTGGCCCATGTTTTAATCAGGTTTTTTGTTTTCTAATTGTTGAGTTTTAAGAGTCACTGGTATATTTTGGATAATCGTCTTTTATCAGATATGTCTTTTGCAAAGATTTTTCTCTGTCTTTCTTTGTCTTCTCGTTCTTAATATTATGTTTTGCAGAGCAGAAGTTTTTAATTTTAATGAAGTCCAGCTTATCAGTTGTTACCATTTATGTATAATATAATGTTTTATATAATCAATGGTTACTTCTGGTTTTCCAACATTTGTGCTGATTTCTTTGCTCCCCATTGCTCCTTGCATTGCACTCCTTTCTGGATTCTCTTCTTCTTAAGAACTATTTTCTTCCTTGACTATTTCTTCACTTAGGATCCCTGGGGGTAAAATCTCTTAGTCTCATCTAAAAATATCTTTATTTCTCTCTGGCTGTTTAAAAGAAAACTTGAGTTGCATTTAAATGTCTAGTTGACAGAAATTTTTATTTCCTTTGGCGCTTTGACAATATTATTCCATTTGGAATATTATTCCATCAGACTGAAGAATTGTGTTACGTGTTGTATTCTCTGTAAGCATTATAAAATGTACACGACAGCAGCTTCATTTCAGTTTTCTGTCTTTCTCTCTGGTTGCTGATACATTTTTTTCATTTGTCTTTAGTGTTGCTGTGTTTCAGTGTGATGTGGTTTTGTGTGTGTGCGTGTGTTTATTGTTCTGCTTAAGACTTGCAGAGCTTTTTTAAACTGAATACTCATTTTATTATTATTATTAGTTATTTCTGGAAAGTTTTTTTTTTAGCAATTTTCTCTTAAAATTTACCTCTCCCTCATATTCTTTATTTTCTTCTGCAACAGTTATGGGATGTATATTCCACATTTGTTATTTATCTGCCATGTGTCTTAAACTTTTCTTGATGTCATCCATCCTTTATCTCTCTGTGATCTATTCTCTAGTTCATTGATTAGTCATTGAGCTGATTCTAACCTATTTAACTTGTCTGTTAAGTTTAATTGAAATGACTATAGTTTTTATTTTTTAGTTGTCTTATTGGGTTCCTTTTAATCCGGCTGCCTTTTCTGTTGTTCATGTGGTTCTTTTCTTAAGGTTTTAATTTCTTTTCTTTATGTCTTTAATCAGGTTAGGCATATTTTATATTATATTTTAAATTGTAAGTCTATTCTAGAAAGGCCATGTTTCTCCCTCTGTGTGTGTTCAGTGACTCCCATTCGTGGTGTACAGTTTTCTCCTAGGCTTTGTAGTGTTTTAGCATCAATCCCTCTCTACTGGGGTGCGTTTTTTCTTGAGGATTCCTAGGGTCCTGGATTGTGGGAGAGCCCTGCAGAGTAGTTTTGTGTTTGTTTCTGGAAGACCCCTTTGCAATAACGTTAGCCTGGAACCGATTTTCACAGTAGTGTCTGGGTGGGGGTTTTCCTAGCCCACAGAAAGTAGAAATTCAGAATTCCAGCCTGTTCAAGGTGTAAGCCCAAGGCGTTTACTTTTCAAGCATTTTTTTTCTTGAGAGACCAGGCAGAAACATGCGATCATCCTTTTTGTCTCTCTGTGCAGCTGGATGGATTTTTTTCCAGGCCGCCCTTCCACATAGGGACGGAATTTCCTGACCGGCATTTGTAGAATTTCTCCTGCTGCTTCGTGTGTCCCAAGGCCTCGTCTTTGCTCCATGTGGACAGGGACACCCAGACCCTGTTCGTGGGACTCTAGGCGGCCTCTGAACTGGTTTTGGTGTTTAGCCCTGGTTTACAGCTTCCTCATCGTTAACGGTTCCCTTTCTTTATTGCAAGCTCGGATGTGTATTTAAAACCTTTTTTGTTTGTTTATTTCATCCATCGTTTCTAGGCGGTTGCGGAGGGAGATTTTCGTTTTATCTTAATCTTTAATCTTGCTGGAAACAGACATATCTCCGGTAGAAATTTAAATCTGCAAAACGGTCATGCTTAAGTGTCATCTTCAGTCATTCGCCAGGTCCCCTGTGCTCCAGGTGCTGCCAGGCAGCAAGCCACTCTTCAGTATCACTTCCTGGAGCTTCACGAACTTACATCTTTTTCAAGGCATCTGACTTGACGTTTCTACAAATTTGACAATAATATGAAAATATAAACAAATGTTCGCGATCTCCAAGCCTGACATAAGAGGTGGCTGGGTTAGGACTTCTGTTAAGCTGTTAGGCAGGGAGGGAATTTTTGAGTGGGGACTAATTTTATAAGTGCTGAGTTCCCCCATTTGTGAATATTTGTGGGTTATGAGCGTGTTTCCTTTCCTGTTCTACCTTGCAGAACTCGAAGAGGGCAGGCCTTGATGAAGAGGACGCTAGGAGTTGTGATGTGCATCCGACATGTTCGGAACCATGTGCTGGGCGCTCACCATTGCGGGAGGGGGAGTCCCCTGTCAGCCCTTTCACAGCCCAGGCTCATTTGGTGAGCAGCAGGCCGTTAGATGTCCAGCTTGAGCTCAGCCTGTCCTATAAAGGACAAATCCATGGGAAAAGCCCAAATCTGTTGGTCCACGTTTCTCACAGGGTGGATCTTGATCTCTCTACATCAGGATTCCCTGGGGTGCTAGAAAAAAATACAGAGGCTTATGCTCTGCCCCTGATTTGCCAAAATCAACTCTCTTGGGACGGGGCCGGGGAGTCTGTCTTTTAAACTTCTTCGGTGATTCTCAGTCATATTGCAGTGTGAGAATATTTGTCCCGGGTGCCGCACTGAGGTGGTGATGGTGAAGCCAGCGCAGTCCTAGGAATCTTTTGGGCAAACAGAATTTCACTGGCGATGGAAAGGCTACGAACAGCGAGAACTGAGATCTTAGGTTGCTTTGTGCTTGAGTGTGGCACTGGGGAGAGAGATTTAGCTCAGTGGTTTATCAAAAACCCCATCTTTGGAGGCGATTTTTTTTGAGGGGAAGTGGATGGTTTAAAGCCACTTGGTGACATGAAAAGAAACGGAAGGAAGAGGATAGGAGAAAACCTAACTGAACATGAACTTCTTGGGGTTTGTGCTAAAACGTTGCCTGGATTTCAATTAGGCAGAGCACCTTCTTCTCCATCCCCAATTGGTCAGGTTGCCATGGCAACAGGCACACTGCTGTCTGTAGCTGCCCCACCCCCACCTGCCTCTGGCAGAGGCCGTCCTACAAGTTCCGCTAAGCCTAGACCAGACTTCTCTGCAGTCTCGAGGCTCCAGTGGCATAATGTAGGACAGATTTGGGTGGGGAGGTGAGAACTTGCCACTTCAGGTGGTTTCACGCTACACTCTAGTAACTTCCAGAAAATGTGCTAGGCGGCTCCGTCTGGGTTGGATGTTCTGTTCCTGCTCACTGGATTCAGGAACCGTATGCGCTAAGGCATCACAGGTTATCCTATGGGCAGAGCACACCTCTGTGCCACCTCCCCTTAGCACTCACTCACCCAGTGTCTCTCCATGGGTTCCCCTTGTGTCCTCTCAGAACAGGGTCTCTCAGAGTGGGTTCCATGGGCTTTCTCCACTGGCGCTCGTTCCCATGCTCCTGGTTTGGTAAAGGGAGGAGATGATGCAATCTGTCTTCCTAAGAGAGATTACAACAGGAGGAACATGTCCTGGGCATGAGGTGGTGTATTCCATTTGGTGCGAGGTGAATAAATGATGGTACGACTCCCAAGTGAAGAGCCCAGTAGATGGTTGGCGAGAGGTCTGAGCTGGACATACGAGCTTGGGAATCTGTTCTCAATCGGTTTTCCTGGATCTTTCTTTCTCCCCTAAATTGTGTTACCTAGAGTGCCTGTCATACCTGCGGACCCTTGAGCCCTGCCCAGGTCGACCATGAGCTCTAAGCATCAGCACTTTAAAAAAATTTTAAATATGATTTTTATAAAAGTTATTTAGGTGATGTTTCTTTTTAAAATTTTATTATGGTAAGAATACTTAACATGAGATCCACCCTCTTAACAAATTTTTTTTAACTTTTTATTAAGATTATGATAGCTTACAACCTTGCGAAATTTTGGCTGTACGTTGTTGTCAGTCGTGTTGTAGGCGCACCACTTCACCCTTTGTGCCCTCCCCCCACTCCCCCTTTCCCCTGGTAACCACCGATCAGTTCTCTTTGTCTCTGTGTTTAACTTCCACCTATGAGTGGAGTCATACAGAGTTTGTCTTTCTCTATCTGGCTCTCTTAACAAATTTTTACATGTACAATACAGTACTGTTGACTGCAGGTCCAATGTGTACAGCAGCTCTCTAGAGCTTATCTTTCAGCTCTGCTGAAATTTTATGCCCATTGTTTAGAACTCCCTATTTCAAAAATACGTAATGCTTCACCAATTTGGGTGTCATCCTTGCACAGGGGCCAGGCCAGTCTTCTCTCTGTCTTTCCAATTTTAGTATCTGTGCTGCCCAAGTGAGCGTGAGAATCTGCACTTCACTCAAGCTCCCCAGGTGGGGAGTTTTGTTGTTATTTGTTTGTTCATGCATGCTCAAGTTTGAGAACCACTGTGAAAGACTCTAAACATGGCCTGGGCCCAGTTTGGGTCTTGCGCCACCAGCTGCTCACAGACTGCTCCCCACACACACATGTGGCCTCGGCCCCCCACCTCTCTCTGTGTAGTAAGAGCTGCAATGTCCTGAGGATAACTGATCCTTCGTCCTCCAGCCCTGTGGTCCTTTTTCACGGTGCTGGTCGGTGATAATCTGAACATCTTGGGGAGAGTCTGTCTTTCCGGAGCCTTCATTTTCACAGGACATTTCTGCTTTTAGCCAAAGCTGAAAGGAGACAGGGCCCTCTGCAGCCATGTCTCTCCCCTTCTCTGAAGCTCTGCTGGATGGCATTTGTTTTCCGCTAGGAACCAAGCCATCCTTCCCCTGTCCCTGTGGTCGCTGTCTCAGGAGGGACTGTATGAGAAAGTGTGTTCCCAGCCTGGCGGACGATTCTGCCCTGCCCCAGTAAATCTTCTCCACCAGGCGGGGCCCGCCCTTGAACACGAGGGAGGCCTCCTTAGTCCCCACACCGATTTCCCTGATAAGTCCCCCTCCATTTGGTTTCTCATTTCTCTTATTCCTGTTATGCCAGATCCAATCTCTTTCTTTGCTCTGTTAGCTCCAAGCAACCTCAGGTCAGCACAGCCAACTTTGCCCATCAGCCTCCCTTCTGACCCGACACTTCCGCCTCGGGAAGCCGGGGGCTCCAGAATTCAGCCTCCCCACCTGGGACCCACGGGGAGCCCTCTCCAAGTCAGTCGGGCGTCTCGGCAGAGTGCCCACTGGATTCCTTACACAAACACAGCCACCCTGTGAAGATGTGGTGGCTCCCAAGCCTCAGACAGAAATGGTAGAGAAACAGATGAGATTCTCTTGCTGGGAGCTGCGTTCTGATGGGTTGATTGGTTTCCAGAGCAGGATTTGCCTCCTGACTGTTTCCCTCCTCACCTGTCTTTATGGTCAAATCCAGGGAGTAAAGAGTGGTGCGTATTCTTCCTGGCGATTAGCTGTCTGATGCTATTTCGTCAAACCATTATGTTTCCCTTTCCAAGGTGAATTTCTAAAAATTGTATCTATATACAATTTTTAAAAATATTAAAGCTGGGGCTGGCCCCATGGCTGAGTGGTTAAGTTCACTCGCTCCACTTCAGCGGCCCAGGGTTTCGCCAGTTCAGTTCCTGGGCGTGGACATGGCACTGCTCATCTGGCCATGCTGAGGTGGCGTCCCACATAGCACAGCCAGAAGGACCCACAACTACAATATACAACTATATACTGAGGGGCTTTGGGAAGAAGAAGAAGAAGAAAAAAAATTAAACCTGAGGAAATATAATGGCTTAATGAAATAGCGTTAGATATATTCTATATATAATATATAGATCATGTATGTATTTATGTATGTGAGTGTGTACATATATCCTCTATCTATCTATCTATCTATCTATCTGTCTATCAATCAGCAGTTTTCTCTGGATGATAAGCACACTTTAGGGATGCTTATGACCTGCTTTATTCCCATCTCCCTGGTTGTAACATTCTTTTAGGAAATGCCAACTGGTGTTAATATTAGCCTAAGTAAACTACATTTACATGAGGAAATCTACTATTGAAAAAAAGTGAACAAAAGGACAGAAAAAAACTAGGAAGTTACTTTGTGTTCCACAGCCAAATAGACGCTCTTAGAGGGCACCGGTCGGCTCCTTTTATTGATGGGAAGTCTCTATTATCTTTAGCAGCAAGCGATCCTTTCCGAAAGTTGAAAATGTCAGCATGCTGGTGGAATTTTGAAAAGCCCCGGCACGCTTCTACTCTGCCGACATGGGGCGTGGGGATTTGATGGTGCTTGAAGATTCCGCACCAGATCCTATCACAATGCAATTTTTTTCTCCTCCGCTGCGGACCTCCTGCTCTTTTGGATTTAAGTCAAGGACAGATTAGCATCCCTGCACACCTTTAGCCTTTCTTTCATGCTTTTATAAATGTAATACAAGTTCATTGTGGGAACTGCCACAGCGTGGTGTGTGTTGCCCTTGCTATGTGCCAGACAAGGCGGTCCACGCCTGCTCTCATCTACTCCACGGCAGTCTGTGGTAATAATAGCATCCCCGTTTAGGGGTAATACCATCATCCCCATATGGCAAATGTGGCAACTGAGGCATAGGGGGCATCAAGTGGCATCTCCAAAGCTGCATCACCAGGAAATGGCGGGGCTGGGAGAGCAACCTGGGTGGGTGGGGGACCACCGCTTTAGAGTGAGCGTCCGCAGGGTCTCGTTCTCCAGAACCAGCCTTCCCTGCTCCTTTCTACGCAGCGACACGGTGGGTCCTCTGTGTCATTACCTTGGAGAAAAAGGGAAAGAGAGAAGCCTGAAGAGGTAAGAAAAGCGGAAAGTGCCAGAGAGCCTGCCAGCCAAGGACTTTCCCTTTGTCGCCCTGGTTCGTGCCTGCTGGAGGACTGGACACCTTCAGCCAGCACACCAGCAACTTAGGCTGTGTCCACCTGTGCCCCTGCCTGCCCACACCCACCACCCGTCCTTTGCCTTGATTGACAGTCCCCAGAAGAGGATTGGGAGAAACTGCCAGACCGCCTCTAATCAAATAAATTGATCATGGTCTGCATGTGGGCGCAAGTGCATATTCTCTCTGTCTCTTTCTTTCAAACATACACACACACACACACACAGAATGCATTTGCTGACATGGTGAGTGACGGGAAACTTCTGGGACTCTCAGCCGGTGTAGCTTTCTTCTGTGTTAATCCTGGCAAGGGCCACAGACGGCTTCCGTGTCTGAATCACATTTGCTGATCTAGTGAATGGGGGGATGGTGGCAAACTAGCAACGTAGTGCAAGACTCGCCAGGAATTTCCACCATCCTGCCGCTCTAGTTGTGCCCGCAGGTTTTTCTTTCCTCAGTCTGCTCCCCACCCTTGGCAGAAGTTTGCCATCATATGATGTGATGTGACTTGGGTTCATTTTCATGGAGAACACCCAGTTGGGAGAGTGGTTTTTCTTTGTTAGTTGGGACCCCATTCTTGTAGAAGTCGTCTTTTTCCTAACAGCATGGGTGGCTATGCTGAAATTTACCTTTGCCCTCTGTTGGAAATGTTTCTTGTACAGATTAATAGCGTGAAAATATTGCCGGGGAAATATTTAGCTAATTAAGAAAAACTTCTGGAGACAAGCATTTAGCTGCATTTAATAATGTGTAAATTATTTGCCTCTCAATGATATGCTAATTGCTCCTTACTTATAAGCCCATGCTGCTTGGAAATGAGCCCACCTAACTATGAATGCCCATCAAGGCTTCATCTTTCTAGCTTGTAGGTTATGCTAACAGAGAGGTTCTTTTCAACCAAAAGCATACAAGTGCTTCTGCTCATTGCAGATTCTCTGTGGCAGAATATCTTACATCCTCTCCGCCAGAAGAGGGACTTTCTCTGCTGATCCTTGTGGAGTGGTTTCCCATTTGCTCCCACACTTTATCTATTGGAATTCATCCTGGTTAGTAAACTCATCTGTTGAGATGCAGCTCACCCACCCGTCCCATCCCCACATGATCCCTTGTCGTTCTCTATGTGATTTTCTTGAATCTGCTCAGTATCTGGAAGCCTTTGGTCTTGGTGAGGAAGGGCTTGCCTGTGAGAAAGAAGAGGAAGGCAGAGGTGGGTCCTGTGCCCACTTGCACACGCTTCTTCTCTCATAGGTTCCTTCATCCCTAAACCTACTCTTCTCTGGATAGGATTTGGACAGGGTTGAAATGTTGGTGACCAAGGACCAGGACTGGCCAGGTCAAGAAGATTGGCTGCTTTCCTGGGCAGAGTGGTTAATCTGCCAGAACTCATGACCCGGGGACCATTGTAAAGAACTGGTGATTTGCAAGGGCAGCAAGCCTGGGGAGAAGATGGACCTGAGTCTGGGTCTGAAGGTCAAGTTCGAGTCCTCTTTGCCCTCAGATGTCTATTTTGTTCTGCAGCCTGGGGTGAAGCCTGCAGAGTTAATAGTCACTTGAAGCTAGCTAATTACTTTGTAATTGCAGGGTTCTTGCAGAGACCAGGGCTAGGCAAGGCTTGGAAAATACAAGATGGCTGAAGAGTTGAGACTGCCCTGGTGTCTGGAGGTCATGAGTGCTCCAACAAGGCTGGTCTTGGAAGGGCACCTGGCATCATGGCTGATGAAACGGGACAGTCTCAGAACCGCTGCTGGGAGAATCACTGACGTTGCATGCTCCGGTGGTTCTGGTATGCCAGTTGGTGGACCAGCTGCATGAGCCGCACCCCAGAGCCCTTTACAAATGCACATTGGCAGGCTCCTCCCCGAAAAATGCTGATCCCATGGGTCTATGGCTAGAGCTGAGGATCTGGATTTTTTAATTCCTCAGATGATTCCGATATGAGGCCAGTTTTGTGAAGCACCAATCCAGTCCCTTCAGGAGACTTCCATGACTGTGAGGCTCCTAGAGCAGGTGGATTTTCCCTGAAACCTCTTTCTGTCCCCACTTGGAGGTGAGGGGGTGCCATGTAGAGTGAGCACAGTGGACGCCAGAGTGGCAGGTGGTCAGATGCATCTTGAGGCGTCTGCGTGGTGGAAGGAAGTGTTCATGCCCCAAATGCTTCGGAGAATGAGTAGCTCGAGGGAGGCCTTTTAGTGGAGGTGGTGGCTAGGCTGGAGGGGAAGGATATTGAGGAGGTGTGGTTGGTGGAAACAGCCCAGAACTGGCAGTCAGGAGACCTGGGTTTGACCCCCCATCCTGCTGCTTTATACCTGCATCATCCTTAGCAAGATCACTCAATATTCTAGTCTGGATTTTCTTATTTTAGTCAGAACCTTTTTGGTTGCTGATGACAGGAATCAGCTCAACCAGCTGAAGCCAAAGAGATTTTATCAGCTCACTAGTGGGAGGGGTATTGAAAGCTTATGGAATCAGGGAGAGCTTCAGGAAGAGGCCTCAGGGTCTGGAATGGGGAACTTGGCACCACTGAGATGACGTCGCCACCTCGTGCATTCCCCTTGTCTTTGCTTGGTGTGGCTGAACATCAATCCACGGGGCAGTGTCCACAGGGCAGTATGCACAGACCAAGGACTCTGATTGGCTGGTTTGAATCCTAAGTCCACCCCTGAACTGACCACTGTGCTCTGGAGACCAGATCAGGTTTAGAGTCGGGGTGTTGAGTTTCTAGAGGTCTAAGGCTGAACACCTCGGTCTTCCCCATCCAAGTTCATGAATCAACTGTAAGAAGCAAAGGAGGCAGATGGAAAGAAAAATTTTATCTTCATTCCCAGTGAAGATTAGATTAGAGGAAGTGGCTTTGATATCCGTCAACAGTGGGATTCACAATGGTGAACCACAGAATTAGGCTGACTTACCCGCCAACTCACAGACACATCTGTGGGGCCCTGTGGGCTCTGGACCCTGTAAAACTCGCAGCACGAGGATTAGACCAGAAGACGTGCCACCTTCGGGCCCCCTAGCACTCAAGGGAAGAGTGAGGAGGCTGAACCACGCATGTCTGGTTTCTCCGCGCAGAGTCATCTCTCAAGAACCTCATTCTGGCCCCATGCGGAGGGGTGAAGGGTGAGACAAAAGGCCAAGCGTATTTAGGAAAAAATCCCTCATGGAAACAAGAGGAGTGAGGAGGAAGCATTCCATGCTCCACCCAGCAAGAGGAAAGACTGGGCACTTACATGAAGAAGCCAGAGTTAGGAAGAATGGCTGGGCGGCTAATTGGAAGGAAGAATGTCAGGGTAGGTCTCAGAGCTAACCCACTCCTTATCTGTAAAATAGGATTTGAAAGAGCCATGGAATTATTTCAAATCCTGTTTTACAGACATAGGATTGAAATATACCATTTAAACTGAGCCCGAAGAAGGAAGGGCTCAGAAACCACTCATAAAGGTAGCATTCACATCACAGAAGCCTCAGGACAAGAAGTATTGGCCCTTTCAAGTTCCAGCAACATTTGGCCAATTTTTAAGTGACGATTTATAATTCCTGTCTAGCTAGCTTTTACTATTCTAAACACCAAAGCTTGCTAGAGGCCAGGAAAGTAACTGATTGTGCCTGACTCTGAAATGGTTTGGACAATAAATACGTCTTCTAATAACAAAACATCTTGAGTATATATTCTTGGTTCTCCATTTGGCTACTGGAAATTCTACATTGTGCTCATCTTGACTTCTGGTAGCTAAAGGAAATTCGGTGAGAACCATTGATACAGGAGAATATATAATAGTGTGGAATATGTTCAAGCTTTATTGCTATGTAAAGTTGTGTTTCAAAACAGTATGATCCAATTTAAAAAATGTGTACATATGTGTGTGTGTGTGTGTTCGTCTACACACGAATAGTGTAAATACAAAAAAAAGATGTCAGGGTTTCTTGAAGGTGGTCACCTCTTTGTGCTTATCAGTATTTTCTGTATTTCCTATAATGTCTGAGAATTTTTGTATTGTCAGAAAATATTTTAATAAATTTTAAGGGAAAATAGTGCTTTTTATTTTAGGGCACAAAGAGATGTCCATTCCTCTGGGCTAATGAATCTGTTTCTCATTTAGTGGACTTTCTTATTTTATGAACAGTTGGAATGTGCTGGCCCAGAGGCTCATCTTGGGGAATTTCTTGGCTTAGAACAGAGTTCTGTAAACACTGGCACCGGAAATAGCCACTCTATTCTACTCCCTGGGGATGAGCCATCATTTGGCCAGCTGTGTCAGAGGCTGTCTCTGGAGGCATGGAGTGTTAGCGCTGAAAGGGGCCCCGAAGTCTAATTCAGCTCATTTGCAGTTGGAAGAAGCTAAAACCTTTAGAGGTTGGGACTTTCCTAGGGTTTTGTACCAAAAATTGGATATAGAGTTGGCCCGAGATGTCTATGCCATGATGCCATTCATTTAATTGTGTCTTTCTAAAGAGAGACGAAAATCTGGAGCAAATTTAGTGTAGACAAGTATATTGAAGACCTGGCTGTCTAAGGACATGAATCAGCCTTCCTACGGTGGCTTTTCCCTACTCCTTCCTTCCCTCTCTCGCTTCTCTCCCCCTCTAGTTGCTTAGTTCCTGAATCCTTTGACTATGTTTGGGACTCTCCCTTCCCTCCACTTTTTGAGTCTTGGTGGAAGACAGAGCCTGTCTTTCAGGATAGGAGTTGGACTTCCAGCCTCTCTTCAGGTAGTGGTGACCTTGGCTTGGTCAGTTGGATGGGTCTGCTAGCAAAGGGGACAGCTGTTCCAGCAGGAGTGGCCAGTATTCTGGGCCAAGAACTAAGCTGGGGCGTTTGGTGTCTGGCATTGGGGATAGAGGTGCCACCCCGAGGGTGTTATGGTGGCATTTTGTCAATGGAGCAGGAGGTTGTGGTCGCCCTTGGCCCTGTCTGGGTTCCAGGATGGGTTCTGTGGCCTTCCTGAGTTGGTTCCATGAGCCCCTCAGTACCCTTCCGATGAATGAGTTGGCTTCTGTTGCCCCCACCGAGGACCATGCCCGGTTAACTCTCCCTACTGAAGCCAGACAGGGCCGGAAATTCTCCTTCGCATCTAGGCGAAGTCTCTTAGCCTTCTTTTAACAAAGACAAAAAGCAAAAACTGAACCTTCAGCCTTGTGCTTATCATTCTTCCTGTGTTGATATCTCCAGCGATTATCAGTTGTTTGCATCCTGAAAAGCAAGAAAAGCCATAAACTAAGAAATGTTGATGGAATTTCAGTCTCACTTAAGCCTTTTTATAGCACATTTTCCTTTGAGTTGTGCAGCTTTGACAAAAGAAAGACTTTGTTTTCCTATTGTAATTTGCGGAATATAATACTCTTTGTTAATACTGGCAATATGGATACTCTCTTGATTATAGCAGCTAAAAGTTTTCATTAATCCTGTCATGTTTTGATTCCTGGAGACCGACTCTTAGGATAAGACTGAAAGTGCTAGATATAGATAGGGGGAAGGATTATATAGATACAGACCCCACACAGACCCTACACAGACTCTATATGGACGTAGGGAAAAATGAGAGACTGCCTTGGTTTGGGGGAATTTGTTTTTCTCTCAATTCTTTGCTGGTGGTTGCATTTCCTTGTGATGGCCCATAGCCTCTAAGAAAAAAAGAGGGTTTCTATTTGATGTGGGGAGTTGATGGTTGCTATCAAGACAATTCAGTTACTTTTCACCTTCTAGTTTTAAGTTCCTGTGCCTTTCCCACTGTGTGTTTGGAAAAGAGAAATATCTGTCCTTCAGTGCCCAGCTGTTAATGAGGCTCAGGTACATCCCTGTCTGCTGCTTTGAGACACCTAATTAGGCAGTAATATTTGGACTGAAGTAAATTGAAGTACAGAGGAAGGACCTCGACTAAGTTGTAGTTGGGTGGTCTAAAACATTAATTTTTAAAATTAAGCCTGTGTCAGAATTACCTTGGGGTGAGAGTGGAGGGTCATGTGGCTTGCACCGTGCAGGTTCCTGGGCCCTTCTTCCAGGGGTTCTGATTTGGTAGCAGCCAGAGCGGAGTCCAGGAGTCAGTGTTTGAGGTGCTGCCACCGTGAGCCTGCCGTGGATGGGCTCCACTCCCCACTCGGAGATCCAGTGGTCTGGTGGTCTTTATTCTCAGAATTACAGGAGATGGCAGAGCTGCATAATGTCAGTGGCGAAAGTGAGCCAAATCACAATTCAGTTAATATTAACAATTGGACGTGAGCCTGAAATAGGAGCTGTTCTCTTAGATGCCTCCTCCCTGACCTGATAATTTACAGCTTATACGTTAAGCAAGGAGCTACCGTCTTTGTGGGAGAGGCCGAGTCCTTTCCAGAGCTCTTATAAGCATGGTGTTCCCCCAAATGCCCTTTCTCTAATGAGTGTGCCGGGACTCTTTTAAAGCAAATGCCTTCTGCTGGTGGACCCCCAGAACCTATGGTGGTCCTTCCCAGTGGGGCGTTTGTGCAGGGCGGGCCAAGAAGAACTGTAGAGACAGCTCTGGTGTCCACCTGGGATTTATTTTTCGACCACAATTAATTCATCAGGAGTGAGTCCACATTGATAAAGTAGTTGTTTGTCCCTTTAAAGTAGAAGAGCTGACCTGGTAGGTGGGCGTTTTAATCTAGCTGGAAATTTTGGCTCTGTTGACTGAGAGTAGAAATGATTACCTTACTTAGCTATTTGGAACAAGCGACGTTTTAGTGGGTGGTTTGCTTAATGGATGAGAAATCTTTAGCTAATAGTGAACCCATCTCTTCTTCTAATGTACATTTAATTTTTTTACCAATTATGCAAATCTATTTGTGTCTGTGTTGTCGCTAAGCAATTGCTTATTCATAAGCATCCAAGGTAAGGCATGGATTGCTTTCAATGCCTGGAAAATAGGCGCTGACTGAAAAGACAAGAGAATCGAGTCAGCCTGCTTACACAGGCAGCATTTGACCCTCTGAAAAGCACGTGGCTTGTGATTATTAGAATGATAACTGGGGATGTCAATTATAGTTACAAAGATTGGAAGTAAGTTTATCAGCATGTTTCTTCAACTCCAGATGCTTCTCTGCCTAAAGCTTAGTAACTAAATCTAATAAATACTTCAGTTATCTTTCCGTGAAGTTTCCTTGGTCTCTAATGGGATCTTTTCCTGCCCTGGGTTATAATGACTCATGCAGCACATCCTTGAAAGGTTCTGCACTGAGACGAATGCATGGCTGCTATCAGAGTCAAGTGCAGTCAGTTCGCCCACCTTGTCCCCCTCCTAGAACTCAGACCCTAAGTTGGGCAGAAGTAGGACTATCAGATAAAATACAGGATACCAAGTTAAATTCAAATTTCAAATAAGCAGTGAAAAGTTTTTGGTATAAGTATATCCCATGCACTGTTTGGGGGCATACTTATACTTAAAATTTTTGTTTTATCTGAAATTTAAATACAACTGAGCACCATGTCTTTCTATTTGCTAAATCTGGAAACTCTAGCAAGGTCCTGTACGCACTGGATCCTCTTTGCTCTATGTACTGTTTGCAAAGCTGCTGTGTTGCTTACGAGAATCCAGGGTTGTGGAGAGAAAGACTAAGAAAGCAAGAGAAGTTCTTACATAGCCTCTACTTTTTTTTTTTAGTGAGGAAGATTGGCCCTGAGCTAATGTCTGTTGCCAGTCTTCCTCTTTTTGCTTGAGGAAGATTGTGGCTGACCTAACATCTGTGCCAATCTTCCTCTGTTTTATGTGGGATGCTGCCACAGCGTGGTGTCATGAGTGGCACCAGGTCCACGGCCGGGATCTGAACCTGCGAACCCCGGGCTGCCAAAGCAGAGCACGCAAACTCAACCACTACACCACAGGGCCAGCCCCGATATCCTCTACTTTTGAAGAGTGTTGTTTCATATTGAGAGAGAAAAGTAGCTTTTGGGACCATATCAGATAGTGGATAAATAAAGCAGCTAACGCTTTTTTTTAAAAAAGGCTGAACTATGATGTCTTGAACTCTCAAAAAGGAATTTGAAAAATACAGGCTGAAACTCCAACTTGGCCAGGTGGAAACATCTGTCTGCTGTGCGGTAATATGTGCTGCTGCCAGCAAGGTCTCATTAGTCACTGACAAACCTAAGTGGATCACAGGAAAATTACCCGTGTCTGTAAGGAGTTAGCTAATCACATTATCATCACTTAAAGAGACCTCGTTTGGACGGAAGATCTTTCACAAGAGAGGAAAAAAATATGCCTGAAACTATGAAAATTGTTCAACTTTACTTATAGTCAGAGAAATACAAATTGAGGGAAATGTCATTTCCCCCATAAATGAATACACTTATTTTTAAAATGAGAAATACCCAGGCTGACTAAGAAATGGCATGAGAACTTGTAGACTCTGCTCACAGGAGTGTAGATGGCCTGGCCTTTCTGGAAATTAATTAGACAGATGCATCAAGGCCGTTTGATCAGCAGTTCAACTTCTGGGAACTTTGTCCAAAGTCCTGATTGTTTATATAGGTTAAGTTTTTGCAGTGATATTTATGGGGAAAAAAATTTAAAATAGCCTACATGCCCAATGGTATGAGAATGTAAATATAATTTGTATTGCTTGAAATACTTGTATGGGTTTTTAATCATATGGAGGAAATGCTTGTGTTGTGTTTAGTGGGAATGAAAAGCAGTCTACGGTTGTATAATATGATATCTCAGTTATGTAAAACCACATGGGAAAGCATGGAAGGAAGTACACCAGACTCTAAATATTATTTTTTTAGGTGAGGTGATTATCTGTGATTTTAATTTTCTTCTGCATACTTTTAGGGTTTCCATGGTGGCTTTAATGTGCATTTATATCTTTATGATCAGAAATGAGGTTATTGGCAGGAGTATTTTATTTGGGTCACTTGCCCAATGGCGAGATGGACCAAGTGGCTGACCAGCCCCGCCTTGACCACTTAAACCCATTCAACTTATTAAATGGATAAAATTTACATGAATGCTCTGCTGCTGGTTTTATGATGAGACTTCATGTCTGCAGCATATGTGTTGGCCATGCCAAGGGGTTTTGGAGGATCTAAGGACACTCCTGAGTGAGTCACCTTGTGAGGCTCAGAGAAGCTAAGGAATTTCTCCCCGGGAAGGCATCATGAGCATCATTTTTCCTTCCCTCTTTTTATTGGCTCTTGACAAACGATTGACTGCATCATATTGCCAATCCACAGCGCTCCCACCTTCCCAATTCCTGAAGTTGACTCCCATCTCAAGTGTCCAGTGGGGTCAAAAGACAACATTTAAGGCAGAAATGTTAAACAGTCAGAATCACCCCCTTGAAAATCCTTTTGCTCCCCACACCACCAGGACTTGGTCCCTAGAAAGATCAAAAGTCAAGAATTAATTATTTTTGGTTTTCTCTCCATTTCAACTGACGCCTCTCCTTTTTTGGGAAATTGAAGCCAAAATTAGTTTGAAGAGGTGGGTAGTGGAAGGTGGAAAGGGAGCAAGGGGTAAATGAAGGGAATTTTCTCTGTTTATTTTCAAATGCATATACCTGCATTTGCATTTGCAAAATGCAGTGTGTGCTACAGCTCCACCGGAGCTCATGTGCTAAGCTCTTTTTCCTGAGATAGGTCAGCCCCTCTTACATGTTCCAATGGTATATACGAATCATGAAGCCATAAATAATGAATTAGTGTCTGAAATCAGCGGTACTTTCCTTTGGTGGGTGCCCATTCTTGGTGGGAGGGAGCAGAAAGAGCATGCCCCCATGTGGCAGAAGAGAGGCACTGCACCTTTTAGCATCTGGAAAAGAAAGAATGACCCTTCAAACGAATAAAAAAGAAATGGTTTCACAAACAATAGCCTTAGAAATAAGCCAAATGCCCTTGAGCCATTAGAAACTAGAGGCTAAGAAATTTGGAAGATATTTCTGTGTTTTAAGTGAAAGAAGTGAAATATGAAATTGTACTTTTCTTGTGCCAGGCACTGTGCCCTGAGGCAGAGACAGCATTTGCCTGAAGCCTTATGGCTAATAATTGACGGAGCCACAATCCCAGAGTTGATGGAGCCATGATCCCACAGTTGACAGAGCCACAATCCCACAGCAGCCAGTGTGATCCAGCATCTGTTCTCTTCACCATTTGGCCTGACTGCAAAAAGGCAAAACATAAACATGCATGAACTGGGCAAGGGGTAGGGACAAAGGATAGGCGTGTTAAAAGTATTGGGGATGTTTTCTCTTTGGGGAATGGTCTTTAATGTAGTTATGTTTACAGCTTTACAAAAAGGAAACAGGTGAGGGTTGTGGATAGGTTTAGTTTTGAATGTCTGTGAGCTGGGGTGACTTTTGCCAGGACTGGGAGAACCACCTTGGCTCTGTCTTGAATTTCCAGGTGACTGTCAAGAAGGGCCTCCACGGGCCCTGGCTTCTCTAGGTGCCAGAGTGGATGCTAACCAATGTTGAGTAATTAGTTCAAGTTCAAATTCAGCGTTAATTATATAAAGGAAGCCATTCTCGTCCCGTAAATGATGAAAGAAACAGAAACAAGTTCTTAGCAAGCATTGTCACACTCGTGTTGCTAATTTCTTCTTCCCCAAATTATGCGGATTCTCTGGGAAACAAGAAGGAAGGAGAAACATAAGTAAATATAAGTAAAGATCCTCCTCTTTCCCTGCTTTTGATCTGCCTTTTGATTTCATTTGTGCATGTTTAGAACCTAGTGAAGACACATCGTTGACTACTCTTTGTTTTCTGTTTTGTGACCGGGGTTTAGAAAGAAAGTGTTTTTCCAGGGATTTGAAGTTTTCTGTGCTGAGCAGATGAGGATTTGCCTGTTTGTGCTAATTCAACCAAGTCATCTCCAGTGACATCTTGGGGATATTTTGAAAGCTCTCGTGGCTGGTGATCTGTTAATCAGTGTTGCCGTATTCATTGGAGACTGAGGTTCCATCACTGGTCCTGTTAGATCTGGTCAGTTGCATCATCCCGGGGACGGCAAACATCCTGTGTTCCTAGTGGGACCGGTCCCATGGGTTATGAAAACAAAGGTTAATGTGGCATTTATCTAGCAAGATGTTCTCAGTCTGAGGTCCTCAAATCCATAAGGATTCAAAAATTCTTTCAAAATCATCTTTCTGTGTATTTTTTTGCTGGAGAGAAGATTGTGGCTTCCATCGTGCTTATAAACATCACTGCTGCTCTAGAATGGTTCGGAGCCACCGATCAGGGCTTTTCACATCGCAGGGGAGGAAGCTGAGCCCTGAGGGAGAGGCGGCTTACCCAGGCAGCGGGGTTGGCTTATGGCCCCCAGGCTGTGCCTGCCGGACCAGGTCTGCTTTTGCTCTATGACACAAGGTGTTGGGACAAGAATCACATCCCTCGTTTGGGGGAGAGGAAACCAGGAAGCGAATGTGTCACATAAGGTCCCCCGGTGAGTCAGCAGGAGAAGTGTCTGTTCCCCTGTGGTCCTCATTCTCAAATGCAGCAACGAGGCACCTCTCCGGGGGAGACGAAGCGGGGGGATGACAGGCTGAGCCCCAGCAGTGGGTCCCTTCTATTTGTGGATTCATAGATGCTTGAGTTTAAAAAAAATTTTTCTTTGATGATGAGCAACTTTGAAGTCTTTCCTTTCTACTTTCCTGAAAGAACGGTAGCCCTGTGTTGCATGCCTGGTGTGAATGTTTCCTACTCACAGCTGCTTTACACTTAGGAATAGTAGGTCTGGTGGGTTAAGAAACGATATTTTCGTGAAACCTCTTCAGGTGTGTCTGTGAGAGGGCGTGATTGTAGATACGAGATTTCCACTGAGCCCTTTGCCCTCTGGTGTCAGTCAACGCCAGCTCGCCAGACCCTCTCTGCATCCTGAACTGCTCTGAACTAAACATTTGGGATTTCAAGCCCCGAAATGTTACTGCAGGGACTGCTCCCGCTGCCCTTTTTGGTGAGCAAAGGAGCAGATCAACACTCCCTGCCTCCACCCCCAGTCAACCGCAGGGCCCTGGTTAAGAGGCGGCCTCTGGACCCAAGGGACCTGGTTTGACTCCTGAATCCATCTTGGACTGGCTGTGACCTGGGACCAGTTATCCAGCTCTCTGCTCTCCAACTTTCTCATTTGTTAAAAGGGATGATCTCTCCTTCCTGGGGCTTTTGTAAGGCTGGAGGATTAAAAGTTCTCAGTACCACCTATTACCCTATGTTGCCGATGATGTTTTCCATTTCTGAATCGGCTGACATCGGCTGTTCCATCCCTGAATATCCTTCCTCTTTGCCGAGCCCTACTTCAAAAGTGCCCAAACTTTTACTCTTTCAAGAAATCTTGCAGGCTCTTGTCACTCTGGCCCACCCCTACACTCCACACTGGGCTTGGCAATTCCCTCCATTGACCGGTCACCCTTTGCCCACGGTGCTGGCGTTTTCCTTGTTGGTGTGCAATGGTTTAACCAGCCTTACCAGGAGCGACGAGAAGATTCATTGCTCAGGATGCATCTGTACTCTCTGTAATGATTTGTTTGGACTCATTTTCCTCGCTGCAGACTCATTAGTGGCTGTTCCCAAATGGTGGCTTATTTAGCTTTCACAAGGACATCACGCATTCACACCCTCCTGTTTCCCACTAGGGAAGGCCCTGACACCAGTTTTCACACGTTAGGACCCCAAGGCGAGGCGTGTATCTTTACCTCGATTAATAACTCTTTATGCTTCTCGATATTCCCATTAAACATGTGTATGGTGCTGGAATATGCTAATGGTGCCCCATCTCTGTTGCTCTCTGTGCGTTATTTGCAGGATATTTGGAGTCCAATCTTTTTTGTGACACTGACAGAAATAAGCGCAGCCTTCAGTGCTTGTTAGAGAGTGCATTTCTGTCCCTTAGATTTAAAGGAATTTATTCGTGTCTTCCCTGTCTGTCCTCTCTTAAATTATAAAGCCCCCAAAGGAAGAGTTTTGGGGTTCTTTTTGCCCCTATCAGCCCACTGGAGAGCATTTAGGTCAGGTCTCTGTGCTCAGTGGAAGCCCGGGGAATCCGTGGCGTTCACTGACTGGTCCAGGAGACGGCCGAGCGCCCTCCGCACGACGCAGCTTATTAGCTCTTTGGCAGCACTGAGAGCTCTGCTCTCAGCTTTGGTGTTTATGGGCTTGAAATCCCAGATGTTTAGTTCAATTTCCCGACCAGCCACTGCAGCCTAAGTCATCAGATATTGTCAACTTAGAATGCGCAACACATTCCCCCATATGTGTGTAGATACACACACATGTGCGAACATACATGAAGGCTGTCTGATGTCTGAGGCAAGAAAGAGGGTTCCGAGCAGCAGTCGTGTGCTTGCACGCACACACACTCACGCACACAGTGTGGATACCACACGGTGAGGATTTAGCTTCGCCTCGAGCACTGTCCACTTGAGACAGCTGCGTTCTCAGAGGCCGGTTTTGTGAGTTGTGGCTGCTGCCCCTTGGAGGGCTGGCGTCCGTGCATTTCGGAGGACCCGGAAAAGACCTTGCTCCCTAACAGCGCTGAGGTCAGCTGTTTGTGAGAGCACCAACTGGGACCCGGGGAGGGGGAGTCAACCTGCTCTTTGGCACTCCTTCCTCTTGAAGCTGCACTGGCTTCATGTGAGGAAACAAGCACAAAAGGATTTTCCGAAGAAGCGCTTTATCCTTTGCATGTTTTTTGAGATATAAAACAGTATTCCACTTGGGCAGGCCCATCCAAAAAGGGCATCAAAGATCCGATCAAGTTTACCTGGTGAGATCTGGTCTTTAAATGAAGCCCCCCAAGGGAGAAGGTAAACAGCCTTGCCTTACTTTGTGACTAGGAGTAAGGAGAGGCCAGGCCGAATGCCATGGTCGGGGAGAAAGGAAGCCACACAGTTGCCTGTTGTTTCTTAATTTGCCTTTGGGAAAATTGTCTGCAACTTTCAGCTTAGAGGTGAGAGTTCTTTTGCTTGTAGAAAATGTGTAAATAGAGAACAGCACTAGACATGCCACGAGGGATCTCTCCTGCCCTTCACAGTGACGTCCGCTAACTTGTGCAGGGATGTCTTCCCACAGAGCAGAGTGTCAGCCAAGCTTCTGCTGTTTCCTCCAGCCTGGGGAGCCATGGAATTTATCATCCAAACCAGGCCACTTCTGAGAGTGCCACGGGACACTAATAATCCCCCTAGGGTAGCAAGCCAGAACTGGAGTGCGTGGTTCCCCTGCTTCTGGTGGAAAACGTGCTGGGGACCTGTCTGTGACATCTGAGTTAGGCTTTGCGGGTGCTTATGATAGAGAGACCCTCCTTCCCATTTGTGCCACCACTCGTTTAAGATCTGTTCCAGACCCTCCTCCTTCTGGAAACCTCTCCCACAAATCCGTCCGGATGCTCCACCTCACTCGTGTTCTGTGTTTCAGATCTGGGCGATTTGCCTCCACTAGGAATAAACAAATAACCCAGGGGACTGTGGGTATTTGGGACAATCTGGTCCTAAGAAACGACACCCTTCAAATATATATATATATGATTTTAGGGAACTTTTAAAAGGAGGCTTAGTTTATGAAACCCAAGGCCGAGGTTCTGTGGTTGGCCCATGAGGGTTAGAATATCCTCTGGCACCGAGGCTGGCCGTGTGATTTCCTATCTCTGTTTGTCCATGTGTATCTGCTTCCTTCTGTCTGTCTGTCAAGCTGCTTCCTCGTTCCACTCTTGCGTGGTCCCTCATGACTGCCTTGACATTGTGGCCTTTTGGACTCAGAACCCATGCTCAAGCCACCGAGTCCTTCCACAATCCAGTGCTGCATCTCTCGGGAGAGAATCTGATTGGCTGAGCCTGGCATCTGAATAGGTTCCGCCTGAGTCGGTGTGACCAGGACAGCAGGTCGCTTCTGATATAATTCTCTCAGGCTGTGGGAGACAGGGGACATGTAACAACAGCCACAGTCCACTCACAGCACTGAGTGCATGTAAGCCCTTTCACGCAGTCTCTCATTTAATCCGCACAATTGCCTGTGGAATAGGGGCTATTATTATCCTGTTTTGTGAATCAGGAAACTAAGCCACAAAGAGGTTAAACAGCTTGTTCGGCATCACACAGCTGATAAGTGGATGAGTCAGGAAGTGAGCCAGGCAGGCTGCTTCCAGAATCTGTGCTGCCAGTTGTTACTCAATTTCTCTTAAATAGGCATTGCTAGGATACCCCCATTTTCATCTCTTTTATCGTTTTTAGTACCTGTACATTGGGCACTGAATGTCTATTCGGTGAATGTTTGCTGAATGAATGAATGAGTGAGTGGAGGAATGAAGGAACAAACAGAAGATTACACGGTCCATCGGGAAGTTAGGAAGGAGGCCATTTGCCTGTCTTGAGAGCTTCCTCCTGCTCCTGCTTGTCCAGGTACCCAGGTGTGCATTTTCAAAACCTCTCTCTCTTCCCCTCCCTCTCTTTTTGCTCAGACAAGAGTGAGAATGGGGAGGCCTATCAGAGGAAGAAGGTGGCGGCCACCGACCTTCCAGAGGGCCCTGCTGCCCTCGCGCCTTCTCGAGGGAACCTGGCGCAGCCCGGCGGCAGCAGCTGGCGGAGGATCGCACTGCTCATCTTGGCCATCACCATCCACAACGTGCCAGGTGAGGTCTTGCCCCGAGCGGTCCAGCCACCTGCCTGTGGGCCCCGTTGCCTGGCTGGAAAAGGGGCATGGGCCATCATGGGGTGGGTCCTTTTTTGAGGGGGAGGAGTACAGATCTTTCTTGACTTTATTTTTTGGGTTACTTGTTCTAGATTGATCATCATATGGTAAAAGTTTCTGTTCCAGTTACTTCAAACAGTTCCACTCCTATTTCCACCTATGAGTTCCTTTCTTTACCTGTTTGGTTGCAAGTCATTTGGAGCATAAATTCGTAACTATTGCATGACCGTTGTGGAGTGCGCTGTTTATAAACGCGGCATGTCTCTGGTTCTGCCTAGTGTTCTTTTAAAATCTTGAATTCGATAAAGTTTAATGCTGATGTTTGCCATACCTGCTTTCTTCACATGGGCATCTTTCTGAAATGTCCTTGCCAATCCTTTCCTTTTTAGCGTTTTGGAGTAATTTGTGTCTTTGGATTTATTTTAATAGAAAAAAATGTATTTGTGTTCTATTTCAAAAATAATACGTTTCATTTAGAGTAACTAGAAAACACAGATAAGCATAAAGAAGAATAAAGATACTGTAAAAAAAATAATAAATCAAGGGAACCTGAGGAAGTCCTTGGGTTATGTTTTGGAATTCCAGCTCTACTATGTACCCGTTGGTTTGTCGTGACAAGTTCCTGAGCTCTCTGAATGTTGGTTTCCTTATCTATGAAATGAGCATAATGCTACTACTGAGGTAACCGGCATATTATTTACAAAATAAACTGCATCTATCTTGGTAATTAAATAAGATGATATATGTATACGCGCACACAGATTGGCTTGGCCATATGAGCAGGTGAATCATGGTAGCTGTCATTAGTGTTAAGGATGCTCCTGTCCTCCTTTCCAGCTGTGACTTCCTCGATCTTGAGTCCTTAAACATTCTGATCCATCTCTCATTGTTTTGGAACTCAAGTGTGAGGAATGACTTTGCTCGGGGAGCATCCCCAGGTGATATATTATGAGTCCCTGCATAGTTCATAATGTCAACCTGTGACCCTATTACAGGAGCAATGACTGGATTGGGCAAAGCTTGCTAGAAGCACATGTGTCTCTTTGAAGCTCTTATAGGTGTTGCTCCAGTTTCTTCTGGCTTCAATACTGTGGAAGAAAGGCTACAGCCAAACCGAGTTTATTCCTCTGTGGATAACTTGATATTCTTTGGCTTGTACATTGAAGACTTTTTTTGGTCATCTTCAAAGAATGAAAATTTCAATATGTTATGTGCTCCAGTATATGTTAAATCTGTCTAAACCACTTTGTGTCCAAGTACTTTTTAAGCTCAGATCTTTCTCTAGATGAGACGTACTTTTCTCTATTGTTTCTATCCTGATCTTAGGACTTTCTAACATATGATCATATAGGCTGGTTTGCCCCAGATTTGACTTCAGCATCTATTTCTCTCTTGTTTCCCTGTTGGCTTGTTTCCTTTGGGTTGTGAGTAAACTCCTTGGGTTGGTTTACTAGAGCTTGCTTTTCTGTATGCCTCGAGATGAGGTCTTATGTCGGACCCCAGCACACAAAGTGGATTCGCTCTGGTGGGAGGGTCTGGTCACATTCACTCCAATATCTTAAAGAGCTCATTGGAAGACCGAGGGCTCTGCAGAGGACAGCTTGAAAACCTCTACAGGCCCTTTCGACCTGTTAAATGCTAATGACGAGAGAAGAGAAGTTACATGTGTTGTATTTTCAGCTGTCAGAGTAGCTATGTTTCTGCCATTTGAGACTCCGTGAACCAGCTGAAAAAGAAGAAAGATCTGTCCAGTGGGTTTAGAGCCAAGCGAGATAGCCATCCTGGCTTGAGGTATCCCATGGCCGTTCTCTGTCTCCCTGCAGAAAAAAAAAGTATTGTAAGATCCAGGTCTCATAGCAGTGGGCTTTGAGCAGCTGAGAATCAGCTTCCCATACCCGCCCGCCCCTGCCCTGCTGTGTCCCATATGCTCACCTGGAATTGTTTCCCGGCTCATTTTGACAGAAGGTCAGGGAGAGGCAGGCAGCATACACTCTCTTAAATGTTTTCTGACTCGAGTGAGAACTTGGATTAAGGCCAGAAACAAGGGTGTGTTGGTGAGATGATGTGTGGAGTGACACCAAAAGTCGATGATGCTAAGTCAGCACGGATTCAAATTGTACTTCTTCCCTAACAGGAGACCCTCTTCTGGGTCCTTGGCATTTCCAAGTCCAAGTTCAACCACGTGTCTCTTTTTCGGTGAAGGCAGTAGGATCTTTTGAAATGAGGGCCGAGTGGCTCAGAGGAATCTCAGCTGCGTTGGCTTCATCAGAAGCGCAGTGGTGACAGTCACTGGCTCAGTAAACTGGAGAGCAGCTGGCTTGCCTGGATCGAGAAGTTAGAAGGGAAATTTCTTTCCCAGGCTTGCCTTTATTTTTTTATTTCACCCCCGTCTCCCCCTTTTTCTTTTTTGAGGAAGATTAGCCCTGAGCTAACTACTGCTAGTCCTCCTCTTTTTTGCTGAGGAAGCCTGGCCCTGAGCTAGCATCATGCCCATCTTCCTCTATTTTATACGTGGGACGCCTACCACAGCATGGCGTGCCAAGTGGTGCCATGTCCGCACCCGGGATCCGAGCCGGCGAACACCGGGCCGCCGAGAAGCGGAACGTGCCAACTTAACCGCTGCGCCACCGGGCCGGCCCCCAGTCTTGCCTTTATTAATTGTACTTTAATAATGTGTGCAGATACTTGAGTTGTGTCTGTCATAAAACAGACCAAGCTCCCTGGCCTCCCATAACTGTTACAGGAGGGGAGATAGGCAATGAACATAGCAATAGTAAGTGAATTATATACTGTGTTAGCAGGTGGTTAATACTATAATGAAAGAAAAAGTTCAACAGAGCAGAGACGATGAGGGGTGTTATAGGAAAGAGTTGCAATTTTAAATAGAGTGGTCAGGATGGGTCTTATTGAGACCTCCTTGCATTTGAGTCAGCCGTGCTGATCTCTGGGGACAGTGAGTGTTCCAGGGAGAGGGAGCCACCAGTGCAAAGGCCCTGGGGCATGAGCCTGTCCGGCACCTGTGAGAAGTAGCCAGGAGTCCAGTGTGCATGGAACAGGGAGAATGGGAGGGAGAGGAGTACAGGTGAGGGCAGGGAGGTCAGCCCTGCCCGAGGTGGAATGCGGAGGCCCTTTTACTCTGTGGGAGATGAGCCACCCCACGCCATTTGACTTGTGCTTTAAAGGGTTCTCTCTAGGTGCTGAGTTCGGACTGGACTTTAGAGGGGCGAGGGTGGAAGCAGAGAGAGCTGTGCAGAGGCCACTGCGGGAATCCAGGTCGAAGATGACAGCAGCTCAGACCAGCATGGTAGTGCTGAGGGTGGTAAGCAGGCATCCCGTTCTGGTATCTATTGAAGGGAGAGCCAATGAATTTGCAGATGGAGTGGATGTGGGACGTGAGAGAGAGAGGAGAGCCAGAAGGACCCCAAGGTTTCAGGGCTGACCAGCTGCGAGGACGGACTTGCCGTGCACGGAGATGGGGGAGACCGCAGCTGGAGCAGGTTTTCGAGGGAACCTCAGGAATTCCGTTTGGGACTGTGAGGTTTGGTTGGTTGCTGGTAGACATTCAAGTGGGGATATAGTCTAGGCAGCTGGATATGTAAGTTTGGAGTCGGGGAGTGAAGAAGTCTGGATGGGAGGGATAAATGTGTGGATCATTGGTGCTGGAATGTTATTTAAGCCTAGGACACTGAATGCAATCACCAAGGGTCTACATACAAACAGACGCAAGGACCCCACCGTGGCTCATTCCTGGAGGCGCGAGCTTCTCACTCCAGTCTGACGAGTTCACCCGCCCGCAGTCCTTTGATGAGAATCGTTCAAGAGCCTGTCTGTCACCAGCTTGCCTTTGAAAAGGTCTCTTCTTTCACATTATCCTTTATAGTTTATTAAAAATTTAACTAGAGCTTTGACATTCCCTGAGACTCTGGGTTTTAAGATAGACTTTTCACAGCGACTAAATGGATAATTGATTTTTTTGAAGTTTTTTGTCTTTGCTGGTTCAGTTTTCTATGTCCTGGGGATGACATTTTGTTTAAAAAAAAAGTTTTTTTTAATGTGGAAGGAAAAAAGAGAGCTTGTTAGTGAGTATCCTGTCCCCTGGAGGTTTTTGGAGTGCAGGACACCCACGTAGGCCTGTGCGCACACCCAGGGCACTTGGGTTAATGTTTAATTGACATGTGCAAGGACAAATGAGTTCTTAGACCTCTGTGGTTCACAATCCTCGGGAATCTGATCAGAGCTATGGACCCTTTCACGAGAGAAGGTTGCACACACAACAGTTTGCAGGCAGCTTTGGGTGTTCACAGACCTCGTGAAGTCTATCCACACCCCTAGAGCAGGAAAGAACCCACACTTTAGAGAAACAAGTGTGCAGGTGTGCAAGCAGTTTAAGCCTTCTAGGAAGAAATGGTAGTGACTGATGGAGGCCAGCAGACGTGAGCCCGGCTGGCACGTGTGTTGAACACGAATGCTTCCAAGGGTAGAGATGCCTCTCCACCTCATTCCGCCTTCCTTCTCTGGCTTTGCCTGTGTGCATCGGTGGCTGTGGACTGGGGCGCTCGAATCCTTTGGAAAACGATATCTGAGGAAAGGACATGTTTTCTGCAAAAGCAACCCCAGACGGTAGCCTTTTGAGCACACTGTCTCTTAAAGTGCTTTTCATGCAATCTCGTGAGACTCAAGGGCTCTGAGCCTTGCAGAGACTTCTGGGCCTTAGGAAAACGAGCTCCTGTCTGTGTCTGAGTGGAATTAGAGATCAACTAGCAATTGAGTTCCTCCTAATCTCTTCTCATGAAGAGCTTATGGTATTAACAGCTTTTCCGTGGCTGTGTCCTTGGGAAAGTTAAAATTAGAGCTTAAAGGGATTGTAGCGGGTTCGCTCATACAAACCCTACCCCAGTTGAAAATTCAGCGGGGTGTGTTAAATTACCACTGTGCTTCCTTCCAGCCTTGGCATTGGATGATTCTGTGCAAAATAATACAAATAGCACAGTATTAATTTCCTTTATTTGACAGTGTCCGTCAACCTTCCTTTGCGATGGCTCGCTGTGTCCTGCGTCGCTTCTGTCATGATAGTTATCGCCCCGAATGGCAATTATTTAAACATGTTCATTTGCCCCCATAGATGGAGCATCTTGCAAGAATTCTGGTCCATGCTGTCTTCTTTTTTGGGTCCCATGTTACAGTTCATATTGAAGCTCAGTATATGTCTGAGCACCTGCAATGACTGGTACATGGTGGCACCTCACCTCCCCTCTAGGAGAGGAGAGGCTGTTTGAGAGTCAGGTCTCCCAGCTCCCTTTTATCATTGCAGCCACCAGGTAGGCAAAGGGACGACATTTAACTTCTGTGGGTCTCCACGATACGGTGGGCTCTCCTTTATGTTTGAAATTCTCTTTTTTTTTAAGTTAATTTTTATTGAGTTTATGATAGTTTACAATCTTGTGAAATTTCAGTTGTACGTTATTGTTTGTCAATCATGTTGTAGGTGTACCCCTTCACCCTTTGTGCCCACTCCCCACCCCCCTTTTCCCCTGGTAGCCACTAATCTGTTCTCTTTGTCCGCATGTTTAAATTCCTCAAATGAGTGGAGTCATACAGAGATTGTCCTTCTCTGTCTGGCTTATTTCACTTAACATAATTCCCTCAAGGTCCATCCATGTTGTTGTGAATGGGACGACTTTATTCTTTTTTATGGCTGTGTAGTATTCCATTGTGTATATATACCACATCTTCTTTATCCTTAAAGCTCCCTAGAAGAAGCGGCTAGAAGAGTTGGTGGCCTGAGCCTGGGCATTTGGTTCACCCTAGTGTGGTCGCCACAGCTGCAAGAGTGGCTTTGGAGGGGCGGCACTTATAGTTTGCAGGAAGGAGCCAATAGCTAGAAAGAAGAACTTAATGAGTCTTCATTTTCCTGGGACAAAGACTGAGTAGAAAATTCTGTTATTAGACATGGACCTTTCTCCGGAAAAAGTTGATGCAGCAGCCTCTACTGCACGCTGCTCTGCTTCCAGAAACTGGAGGGGTGTTCTCCGAGGCCAGAGACCCAGGCTCAGTTAATGAGTAGCTGAGCAGCACTCAAAGCCACAAATCGTTGGCAGTAATAAAATACGCTGATAACACTAGAGGCTGCTACTGGGGCCTTTCGAAGTTGCTGATGTAAAGTGCTCAACGTATGTGATTTCGATGTTTGTATCCCTGTTTTACATCTTAGACACTGAGACCCAGAGAAGTTAAAGACCAAGCTCAAGGTCACACAAGCAGGTATCGGTAGAGCTTGATTCAGGCTCATCCCTGTATCTTGCCTTCAGTCTGCCTCTTGCTACCGTGAGCTATGTTTCTTTCCTTCCGGTGGGCCACAAAGGTTTTCCAAGGTGGTCGCAGAGGAGTTCAGGAAGTGCCTCTCACTTTTGGAAGCTCGGCACATTGGATGTTGATGTCTGCGGCAGCACGTTGGCACATTGGTGTGCCTATCGCTCCAGATGGAACAGGCTCAGTTCAACCAGGAGGTCTGGGCAGAGGAGGCCGGGACCCAAAGCCTCACCCGCACACAGGGCATGTAACACAGGCGGTCTGCAGATACGTGTAGAATAAACACCTGGGCAGCCACCACCACCAAGTGAGGGTGGTTCAGGACCCAAGGGGATCATCAAGCCTTGAACCGCGTCAAGGAGGGTGATGTGGAGAGATGGGACAAGCACAGGATTTAGAGTCAGGCAGGCCAGGACTTGGATCCTGGAGCCTCCCAGTGCTTTCCTAGCTCGGTGACCTTAGGTAAGATCGTGGGAGTCTCCGTTTGCCCATCTGTAAAATGGAGAGAACATCTATCTCGCAGTTCAATACTAAGTGAGACAGCAGCGATGGCAGCAAGCAGGGCCACTCACTGTGTCATCGGCTATGAAGTGCATATCACGATGCCCAGAAACAGTAGGACCTGAGAAATGTTAATTCCCTCCCACCTCCTCCTCCTCCCCTGCCTCCCTCCTCCCTCCTACTTTTGGCTTCACTTTGCTCCTCAGTGATTGTTTGGTTCTGGCCTTGGTGGTCTCAGGTGGGACCATCTCAGATCACTTTTATTTTCATCTCCAACAGGTTATATTTGAAGATGCTTCTCGTTTACTCCAGGAGTTTGGAAACACTGTAATATCCTCCTTTAATTATCTGTGTCTCTGTGGGAAGCCTGACATTATAGTTAGCGCAGGCTCCTGTCTGGGATGACATTTTGCTCAGCGTATCGTGTTCCTGGTTCTGCGCTGTCACAGAAGCAGGTGGCACAGTCCCAAATTACACTTTGGATTTGAGCCTGAGAGCGGACACAAACACCCAGAGGGTGAAATCGCAACTCTGGGATCCCTGCGTGATTCCCCAAAAAAGCGACAGGGCAACTGTTAGGTTTGCTATCAAATCCTGCCACGGGCTACAGACACACGTATGCCTGTGCCCTTCGCTCTGGCCTTCAGATCAAGTAAGCTACGTTCTAAGGCTGCCTGGGGATTAGGGTTAAAATCAAGACTCATTTCCACACTAAATTTGTCATCCTCCTCCATATTATGTAAATTAAAGAAAAAAATCAAGCAAGAGAATTTGAACACATTTTAGTATTAGAACTCAAAGTTTCCAGTAACTTCCAGTTGTCTTTCTATGGCCAGGCAGATGTTGCCTAGAACATGGTTTTAATTTGGCATTTTAGACCTGTGCTGTCCAATACAGCAGCTACTAGCCACGTGGACAAGCAGAGGCTTTAGAGTCAGAAAGGCTGGGGCTGGATCCTGGAGCCACCAAATGCTCTACTTTTTGTTTACCAGAATTCAATAACATGCAGAAGTTAGATACTCAGTTATACTTAGCCACATGGCAAGTGCTCAGTAGCCATCTGCACCTAGTGGTACCGTATTGGACAGCACAGATACAGAACAATTCCATTATCAGAGAAAGGTCTATCAGACGGCACTGCTCTAGACCCTTAGCAAAAAATGTAACTTTACACATTGTTCAGAGCCCACCCAAGTTTGTCTTGGGACGAGTTCTATTTAGGGGAGATATTTTGTTTCCTGAGACCGCTGTTCTCAGTCATGGGCACGTCAAAAAGATGTTAGGAGTAAAATACTTTAAATATCAAAATTTGCAGATAATTTTTTTAATAATTTAAGTGTGGTACAGGGTCGTCCCCATGGTACCATCCCTCTTGTTCCCTTTGGTCCTGATCTGGTTTCTTATTTCTTGAGTGGGGGACAGCACAGGATGGAGGCGTGGCTTACGCACGGGAACGTGCAGCAGGCTCGTCATCACATTCATGTCTGACGTCCAGGGAAACGGACCAGCTCGTCCTCCTCTCCTCTGGGTGTTATAGGTTCTCTGCAGATAGACACACACCCATCCCCTGAGCGAGGCAACATAATTGTTCTGTGTCAGCCCAGCACCTCTTACAGAACAGCTTCTCCTGACTCAAGTTGGATTTGGAAGAAAGGACATTAACTGTCATCTGAAAATCATTGCCACATTTATTGTCAAGTTTTTGCAAGGGACATTGCCCTGTTCATCACTCAATGCTCCTAAATAAGATACTTATTTTAGAATGCACTGCCTGGAAAAGCTTGGCCTCCCTTGTGGAAACTATTCGTAATTTATCGTATATGCCTTTTTTTTCAACCTTGGCTGCCAAGAAGCACAGAGCCCCATTCGCTGCTTCACTAAGAATGAAATACATCCTTACAGTCTGATTATCTAAATTCTCCTCTCATTTTGCAACCTATTGTTGTACTGCACTTTAATCCATTTCAAAATCGCACAGTGATTTTATTCCTTTGTCGCCAGTTTTCTTCATTTTGTTTCCTGGGCACAGATCATATATCTAACCAGATAGCTGGCCTGAAAGATGCTTTTCTCTGGTTATAATGGAGGCCAGGTGAGAGGTGATGGTTTGTACTGTCCAACCAAACAATTGATCAACTAGTACCCTCTGGAATACCTTCTACATGGGAAGCATCTGGATCACCCCTGTCCAACAGAAATATAGTGCAAGGTACATATGTCATTTTCAGTTTTCTAGTAGCCATGTTGAAAGTAAAAAGCAGGTGAAATTAATTTTTAATATATACTTTAACCTAAAGTAGCCCAAATCTTATCATTCCCACATAGAATCAATATTTTAAAAATTGAGATATTTTGCATTCTTTTTTCATTCTAAGTCGTTGAAATTTCAGATTTAAACTTAAATTAATTAAAATTAAATTAAATTATTCATTTGCTGTCCCACTAGCCAAATTCTAAGTGCTTTGTAGCCACCCGTGGCTAGTAGCTGCCATGTTGGATGGCACAGATCTAGATACCCTGAGAGATACAAAAAAGAATAAAATACAGTCCTTGCCTTGAAAGAGCTTCCAATCCGACAGAAGAGAAGTTTATACACACTCATTATAATGCAGTGCAGAGTGAATCAGTCATCACAGGAAGCCAACACAGTAAGTGCAAGCCTTCAGAGCGAGGGCGTAATCTCTTTTTTGGCTTGGTGAACGAAGACTTTGAAGATGGTGTGGTTTAAAAAATAATATTTACTGCTTTAAGAGTTGCGACTGAACCCGGGCTTTGTGGGACTGGTTGCCAGAGTTTCCATCCACAGTAGAGGGGATTGGGGGAGGCAGCAGGAATGGCCTGCACAGAGGCAAGCAGGAAGGGTCACGGCCATTGGCTGGATCCCAGACTGTTCTCCTCTTCCCACTAGTTAATGAGGTAACTAGGGGGACCCTATGGCCACAGCGCTGACCCGCCTCCGTGTGTGTGGGGCAGGTCAGTTTGTCTCAGCGGTCATCTTTTCTGCCAGAATTGTATCACTGCTGCTCATAGCTGGGCGGCTGCACTGTAGGCCAAGGCTGCAATGAGAAATACCTTCAGACCCTTTCCTCCTCCTGGAGAAGCCACTCAGAGGACATCCCTCCTGCAAATGGGCCAGCTGCTGCTGTCGTCATGAATCCAAGACAGTACTGTGCAACTAGGTGGAAATTCCAGAGTTTCACGTGATCCACACTGGCTTTACAATGACCTTCGACAAGAGCTTGACTTGTCTTTACTTTACTGTAAAGAGAATTGCAGCTTTTCTAACATTTTGGTTTACAAAAATACCCAGCACCTTTGCTAGCAGGATAATCCACCAAGGAACCATCTCATCTGCTGATGTGGCCTCATTTGTTCAGAAGTCGTAGCGGATAACAGGTTCAATCAATTGATAACATTTGAGGTGCATACTTTATAATAGCCTCAGCTCATTTGTATTCATATATGCTAATTTTAGTGCATATTAATTATGTATTTAATAAGCCCCTGTTTATTCTATTTTGTCTCCATTCCCTTGATAACTGTTATGATGTGGAGTTGAAAAGAATTAAAATGTTACTTGTGTTCTGCAAATAGCAATTAACCAAGGATGAATTCTGAAATCAAAATTCCGTTTTCTTTCCCTTTCCCTGATTAGATACAATGAATGAAACGACACCTAAATGTACTTCTGGTCTCTTCTTTGCTCTGATGGTTTGTCTCCCTTTTCAGGGTGAAATTGCCAGTTAAGCTCCCCGCTTAGCTCAGGTGTGTCACCACTTGACTTAAACAGCTTGCGTTGCTTTTGGCTCCCGTCTTCTTGTTGACGTGGAGACCCATTCAGAGGCGGTGAGCTCAGCATGGGGGTTTGGGAGAGGAAAGGAAAAGATCGGTTGCTCTCCTGAATACACAGGAAGGTGGGAGTTCTGCAAGTTCAGTCTGTGTGAAGCCCTTGGGGGCCTGTGATGAATCCAAGCTTCCTCCAACACCTGGATTTCCAAGGCGTTTCAATCCACCTGCCCTTCAGTTGTTCAACCCCTTGGGGAACAGACAACCACATGGTCTGTGTTTTTTGCACATTACCTGCCTGAAGGGGCAGCACCAAGTCCCCCATTCAGAGTTTCATCCTAATCAGGTGTAGCTGTTGGGAGGATCCCTTTGGTCCCATTTCTTTTTGTCTGGGATCTTGGGTTAAAGCTTGCCATGCCCCAGTGTCCTGCAAATTACTAGAGCATAGCAACTTCCCCTGCCCCCTGATCTCCTCCTTCCCCTACTGCTTACGTTAATTAACCCTGAAAGTGGTCCTGAGCAGTTGGTCTTTGCAGCCCATCCACGTGGATTAAGCTCCACTGTCAGCCTTGGAGACAACATGTTGATCCCTCAGCTTCAGCAAAGGAGCTGTTGTAAATGGATCTAACTGGGGGCTTGAAAATGAGTTCAGTCGCTTTTACTCAGTAATTCTACTCCAGGGAGCATGAAGAAGGAGAGGAAATCACGAATAGATCCGTCTCATTGATAAGCCACCGAAAACAGTTAATTAGAAAATAGCCCAAAGCTCATGGAGACAAGAAAATTTAGAAATCGCATTTGAATTACAGCGATTTAGACAATACAGCCAAATTTCCCATTACCACGGATAAGTAAGTTAGGAATCAGAACCTCTACTTTCTTATTTTGAAAATAACTGACAGTGTGATTGTGGGTGTGGCAACTTTTCCAAGTTGTGATTTCCAGATCCATGAAGGAAGGCCAATAGTGAATAGTTCCGGCCCCACCCCGCTGCCTCGCAGGTGCTGTGAGGATAAAGTACGGTCAGGGACAGGAGCCTGCCTGGGAAACGAAGATCCCAGATAAACAGCGGTTGTCCTGATTATTGGATACGACAGTTCAAAGCACTGTCTGTGGGCGCTTCCACTTCCAAATTCCATTTCCTTTCAGCTGCCGAGCCGTGCGCTCATCAGCTCTCTTCTCTTGCTCTGATTAAAGTTCAGGGCTGTCCTTTCCAGATATTTTGTTCATTTGCTCCTCTTCTCTGTATTCTCAGAGGTCCTTCCTGGTGCCGAGACGTTAGAGGGGAGGTAGAGCTGTGCTGGTGGAAAAAAAGAAATCTCTGAATCCTGTTTTCAGGTGCAAACAAGGTTGTCTTAAATGTAAAGAGAGCAATATAGGTGTTTTCTCTCACCCTCTTTTAATTACACAATTTTCTCCAGCAAAGCCATTTGTTTACAAAATCAGCAAGTCACAGTGGTGCCTTAGCTTTCCTTTCTGTGCCCTGTTCTCAGGGGTCAGCCTCCCCTTCATGTAAGGGTCACATAGGGCTTTTATGTCTGGAGCAGAGGCTGTGGGAGAAGCCAGCTGATGAACTGAGTCCCTGATCCCTCCAGAGGGCGGAGGAACAGGCCAAGGGGAGGAGAGTGGAGAGGTGGAATTCTAGGCATAAGGACTCGGGGGATGCTGGGACATCTATAGGTTTGTTGAGGATTTGGGAGCTGTGCACCTTTCTCCGCTCCTTGGGCTCTTCCCTGTAAGGAACCAATTACTCTGCCCTGGTTTGCTTGGTCCTCAAGGACTCCGGATAAGTGCCTGGTTTTACCTCCCGGTAATTCTAAAGGGTGCCCTGTTGCTTAGAGACAGGAGCTGGTGCCTGGAGTGAAGATAAGGTTGTCAAGGAAACCAAGCCACAGATTCCCTTGTTTTAATTCGGGTTGCTGGACAGAAGAGTAAAGGATTTTTTCTCTGACAACTGGAAGAAAAGTACCTTCTTTTCTGTGTGTGTTTTAAACAAATTGATGTGTTGTCAAAGGCACAGCCGGGTTAGTACCTGAGTTGACAAACAGGGAGCTGAGTTTTGCCATGTTTCTATAAATCAGTGAACACTTTCTGATACAGGCAGAATGAAGCAGCCATTTTAATCCTGATTTTTTTCAGCTGTGTGGACCCCAGGACCTAGCCCCTCTCTATTATGCAACCTAGCTTTACTGAATTCTGAGTTTTCATTTATTGTCCCAGCTTTTCTCTTTTCGTGGTGTCGTGAGTTTCTTTTTGGAGATTCATAGCAACAGCATCCCCCATTTCCGTTCCCCCTCTTTGAATTATTTGCATGTTTCAGATGGTGGTAGTCAGTAAACCTAGACAGCTTCCTCTTAGCTCTAGTGTTCGTGATTCAGAAAACAGTCCTTTTCGTGGTCATCCTCAAGGGATTGCTTGCTGAAGCCACAGCAGTTCACATCTGTTCTAGGCTGTTGGGTCAGTGGACCGAAGAATTGGAGGGACTACATCTGGGGGTGGTACCCCAAATGCTCCCTCCCACCCTGGGGAGTTTAAGGCACAGGTAAAGAGTTCTTCATTTATCAGTGGTAGCAGTTTAGCTCCTGATGCTAGAAGTCTGCTGGGAGCTTGAGGAATCGCCGATGTGTGTGTGAGAGTGAGTGTGTGAGTGTTTGAGTGTGTGGGTGTGTCTCCCTCCCTTTACCCTCTATGGCCTTATACCTTTTTCTAGTTGTCTGTTAGAGTTAGGAAAGGGATCCATGGCCCATCTCCTTTTCTCCCTCCTTCCTGCCTCATATTCCCGTTGAGAAGCATCACGAGTTTTCTGAGTCCCTCTGATCTGTTTCTCTGTGCCACCCCCGACCCTGCACAGATCTTCTGCTCTACCAGCTGACATTCCTCATCACACTCTCTTCTGTCCCTTTGCTGAGTTCTCGGGAGTGTTTTGGATCCCAATGCTCTGTGAAGGAGTTGGACGGTTGCTCAACCAAGTGAGGGGTTGGAAACACAACACTGAGCAGGACGATGCTGCTGCACTCGTGACAGGAAGAAAGGGCCCCAGGAGCAGAGAGGGTGGAACGGTTAACCCTATGTGGGGGCATGAGTACTGTGGGGACTGGGGAGGAAGGCAGAGGGGTAGTTAGAAGTAAAAGATGCACAGGGTTTTGATGAACAGAAAAGGGGAGAGAGAGGAGAGACCAGAATCCCCGACATGAGTTGTTCTTGGCTAAGATATCCCTCGAGTGCTAACACGCCATTTTGTTTTGACCTCCAATGTGGGGCTGTGGCTGTCTTCTCAGATTCTTTCCCATGATCTTCCTCCTCCCATCCGATGCCCTACCGCTCCATCATCCACTGATGTAGCCATAACAAACGATGAGCTGCTTAGGGGAAACCCTGTGCTCTGATTGGTCTAGAGGCTGCCACACCCCCCACTCTTCTCTCCCTCCTCCCTTTCCCTCTGTCCTCCTGTTTCTGGCCCACTCTTCATCGGGCCAATTCCTACTCACCCTTCCGTGCCCAGTTCAAGGGTTGCCTTCTTGTGGAGCATCACCTGATCCCACCTCATGCCCATCTGCTCAGTATCATCGGTGGTCCCTCCTGGCGACTCCAGCACTTTGGACTCCCCACAAGCTGCACTTCCCATCCTGTTCCATGGTGACAGGGTGTTGCTGACCCCTCGTTGTCTCCCCAGCACAGATCTGCAATGAATGAGTGAGGGGGTGGTGAGGAGACCCACAGCCCTGGCTCTACCTGTCATGTTGGGGTGCTTTGTGAGGGTGCCCTAAGCTGCCAGGGCACAGGAAGGGAGAGAGGGGAGTTATAGGAAAAATTAAAGGAGGAGCTGCGAAGGCCCTCAAGATGCACCTGTTTCACTTTGCTTAAGGTGATTATAAGTATATGCATGAGGTCAGGTCATCCCAATAAGTTCATCTGGGGTTTCAGATGACCCTTTGGATGTAACAAAATTCTGTTACTTGGAAGGTAATTTCAACATCCAAAGGGGAAAACAGTCAAAGATTATTCTACAGAGAGCAATTTCTCCTAAACATCCCTTTTCTAGCAGGAAATAGGACTACTTTTATTATGATTGACCATACATTGTATCACCCAACTAAATTGTCAGTGGTCTTCCCTCTTAGTGTAAGCTGAGAGAAGTCACAGCAGTTATTGATTTCCTGGCTTCAGAATGCCTGTTGTTAATTGGAAGTGCGCTGGCGTGTCTAGGCTGTCGTCTCACCCAGAGTCCTCCCACCTTAAGCATGTGTGGCCCAGCTCTGCACGGAGACCCAGAGGGAACACAGGGCCTAGCACAAGTTTGGGGAATTGAATTTTTGGACAATACAGCATGACGGAGCATGAGGTAGTGTGCACCTCTTAAAACTGAGAGGGAGTAATTGTCTCTGGGTTCTCATTCAGAGCTGGCCAGTGTCTAGGTTCATTTCCTTGAGCCAGTTTTTGACCTGGCTATGATTTCTCTTCTGCAAAATGGAGACAATTTCGGTGCTAATTACTTCTCAAGATGGCTTGAAGGAGCCACCAAATGGTGGCAGAGGCAATTGGAAAAGCCTAAAGTGTGGTCAATGCACTGTTAAATTGTTCCTGTAATTGTTATTGTCATAGGCTGGCTGTTAGGTTTCTAGACTCTCAAAATCCAGAGGCACCTTTGCAGCCAGTGGCTCCCCTTCCGCATTCTTAGGGCTGGTTTTGTTCCCAACCCCAAGGGAAAATGGGGAAGGGCCCCGGACGGTCCCTGGTGAGCAGAGAGGTGGGATGGGGGAGGAAGACTCCAGTGCGTCTTTCCCTCTGTTTTAGTTTATTACGGCTGCTGGACAAACTGCCAAGACCTGGTGGCTTAAAGAACAGAAATTTATTGCCTCACCATTCTGGAGGCTAAAAGTCCAAAATCAAGGTGTCGGCAGAGTTGGTTCCTTCTGAGGGCCATGAGGAAAGGATCTGTTCCAGGCCTCTCTCCGTGGCTTACAGATGGCCGTCTTCTCCCTGTGTCTCTTCGCATCATCTTCTCTCTAGTGAATCTGTTTTATAAGGACACCAGTCATATTGGTTTAGGGACCCACCCTACTCCAGCATGACTTCATCTTAACTAATTACACCTGCAATGACCCTATTTCCAAATAAGGTCCCGTTCTGAGGTACTGGGGGTTAGGACTGCAACATATGAATTTGGGAGGAACACAGTTCAGCTCATAACACCCTCCTTCCAGGAAGACTAGACAAAAGATGTTTAACCTGGCTTTTAAAAACTTGTAGTATGAGTATAAGCCAAATGTAATCTGATTAATCACTCAGATGGTATATTGATGGCATGACGATTAATCTGTAGCTGACATGAAGCTGGGAGGCACAGGTAATTTGTAGGATGATTAAATCATCAAGGCAAAGGTCTCAACATGCCGGAATTGTGGGGAGCTCTAACAAGGTGAAATGAACAGAAACAGGCCCTAAGTAGAGTCCTGAAATTAGATCCCCCCAAAGAGGCAGTAAAAGCATATTCAGGAGCAAGATGAAGAATTTGGATTTTAATTCAATGAGAAGCATAATCATTCATTCAGTCATTTATTGATGGAAATTTGCAATGCTCACCTCCTCTCTGGGCGGCGTGAGGTGGCCCTGGGAGTCCAAGTCAACCTTGTGAAGTCATCCCCTCGGGACTCCTGCTCCATCTGCAATATCTTGTCCTCTCTGGGATGGGGGCACCCTCCTCTGATTACGCAGGGACAGAAGAGAGCCCCACACCCTGGGGCTTGCAGAACAAGAACCCCCAGCAGGCTGGGCTGGAAACAGAAGATGGGAGTCATGGCTAAGATGACTGGACCTTTTAGGCTGGAGGAAGAAGATAGCAGTGGTACAAGCTACCTTATGTCTTGGAAGGACCACCATGGGGAAAAGAGCCTGGCTTCATCCTATGTTCCCTCCCAAGCCAAAAGTAGAACCCAGGATTGAAAGGTACAGGGGAGTAGATGTTAGCCCAGGATAAGGAATGACTTCCTCAGTTAGAACTGTCTGGAAATGAAATACTCTGGTTTGTCTTAGGTGGTAGTGTTGTTGTCATAGCCAGCACCTATTGAGTGCTTACTGTGTGCCAACTCACTCTTAACACTTCCCAGAGAAACAGACCCCAGCATCTGCCGTAGTCAGCCATTCCTGCATCTGATCTAATACAACTGGCTCTGAAGAATCCTTGAAGTCAGAAGACGCTCAGGATCAAGCTAACTACTTTCTTTCTTAGACTGCAGAGTTTGGAAGGAACTAGTTACTTGTTTATTAGTGGATTCTAAGTAAATTTTTCTTTTGGAAAAAGGACTTTTTTTCTCCTATCTTTCCAATTAAGCTTGGGCTGGGCCGTGGTGTGCAAAATCTAATCTCCGTTACTAGGAAGTGATTATTTATCTGAACGCTTCCCTAGGATCCATTAGGCTCTCGGGAGCATTAGTTTGGGATGATCGATTTCATAGCCGTGCTGTTGGCTCGCTGGGTTTGTTCTATTCCACGAGAGCCCTTCTCAGTGCGCAGCCAGCAGTGGGTGAAGGGGTTAGGAGGCTCCCCAGGCGTGATTGACAGACACCCCTGCGGATCTGGATCCCCTTCTCCTCTAGCCTGGAACGTGTTCGTCAAACCCCGTTGCTTTCCTTAATGTGCCGGTTTTGTGCTCCCAGACAATTTGCAAATGCTCTTCAAGCGACTATGCCACCGCTTTCCAAATGTTTTGCTTCTAATTAAGAAAGGGAATTGAATGTACTCTTGCCTGGCTAATTTTTTTTTTTTTTTCTCCCCTGGCACAGAGATGAAGGTGGGAAGGAAGAGCAAAAGAAATAGCTAAAAGATGTTTAAAAAAAATAACTCTGATGCCACCAGTGATCAAAACTGTGTCTTGGAGTTCATTCCTTTGAGAGGTGGAGGGAGCCCCAAGTTCAAGTCCAGTCTGAGGAGGACGGTCATGGAAACGTAAATACACTCTATGACTAGGCAGCCACCTTCAGGAACTTTTCTCAGCCCACAGAATGTGAGCAAGATGATTTTGAAGGAAGCATGTGGGACTTTGAAGACCAACCTTTGAATCCTGGCTCAGCCACTCACCAGTGCTCTTGGGCCAGTTATTGAACTTCTTTGAGCCTCCATTTCCTCTGTGTGAAAGGGAGTGAATTATCCATGCTCATGGTGTTCCCCTGGCCAGTAGTCTACATTCCAAAACCGGCATGTCCCCTGTGTCATGTTAATGTCGTGTTCGTGCCATCGCCTCCTCATGGGCTTGTTGCACCCCTCTACCACCTGGGCTACACCTTTCTCAAGTATTCCTTCTGGAACCTTCTGACTTCGTAGGGTGAAATTGTAGAACGGCTTTATTTTCTCACATCACTGTCCAACTTCTCTGTAGGTTCTCCTTTCCCTGCCCCTGGATGCTTTCATGGACACACACCTAAAGTTTCCAGTACGTTTTAGGTGGAGGCACACTTTCATTGCCATGTTCAGTGCTAATGAGCCCATCCCACATAACTTAGTCCCTCATTGAGCATAACGTTCCTGCTCTCCACCAACAGCTCCTGGTCTGATTAGCCTCAGAAGCCTGCAGTGGGTCAGAGGTGGGTGGTCAGTCTTTCCCTTGGTTGTTTACCTCCTACCTCACTCATCTTGCTGGTTCCTTGGGTTGAAGGAAAAGAGACAGAAGAGGTTGGTCTGGAGGTGTTTGGGTGGTGGGTGCCAATAGGTCTTCCTGAACATTTAAGTTATAATTTAGTTTGGTGTCCTCAAAGTAGCAGATTCTTAAGTGTGGACCCTTTATCTCATGAAGTCCTAATTTTGAGGGCTCTTCCACTCCTCCTCCTGGGAATAGCCACTGATGTACGCAGGGCGTCCTGTGGAGGACCACTCGGGAGTCCCCGCTCACCCTCTGATGGTCCTCTCTGCACAGATTCCATCAGAGTCCGTTTGCCCTAGTAGGCGGACCGCTGAGGGGCGAAATTTTACAGATTGTTTATATCTAGTCATCTTTCAAAATGTCAGCTTGGCCCTGTGCCCTCTGGAGATGCAGAGCAGACCCCCCCCCCCCATTCAGCTACTGTGTTCTCCCAGGCACACCTCCCCTCCCCCACCCCCACCCTGGGGCTCTTCCAGGAGATGTTCAGAGAGCAGTTCTTCAGGGAAACATACTGAGCTCGGAGAGCTTACCTGGTGGGCTGGCCCGGCACTTGGCTTAAGGAGGGAGAGGTTCCTTCATCCTCTGGGCGCACTCTGATAACTCTCTCCAAGGGAGTCCTTAGCATGTTGTCTTCCTTGCTCACCCCACTTTCTGTGGGGCCCCTGGGGAGCAGCACCACTTCGGAGGAACTCCTCCTCACTAAGACTTGCACAGACTGTCAGGCCCCTCTGTGTAGCTCAGCGCTGTCCAATGGAACTTTCCGTGATGATAGAAATACTCGGCATCTGTTCTGTCCGGTCTGGTAACCGCTAGCCACCATCTTGGTTGTGTGGTTATGCGATCTTGTCTAATTTTAATTAATTTAGATTTAAATAGCCACATGTGGCTGCTATATTGGACAACAGTTTTAGAATGAGAAGGCAATGCCAGCTATTATCCTCAGCAACAGTTCTGAGACACTATATGTCTTGCTCTGCTCTTTCAAGAAAGTCATCCACAAAGCCCCGTAGCACCTCTCCCCAGCCATCAAGAAGGAGTGCTGTCAGTTCCAAGTTTTACATGCTGGTCCCCAAAGCCACCCTCCCAGGAAGATTGACTTTCGTCTTTGTTGATGGGATGTCGGTGTCCTTTGCAGCCTGTCTGCCCTGACTGGAGGCATTTTACTTTTTCGAGAGTAATTTGAAGTCTTAGCTCTGGCATATCTTTTGACCACCCGCTAAAAAGAAGCTCATCACGTTCCTGGCAGACGTACTCCCAGCGGTGCCATAATGGGCTTTTGGCGGAGTGATCAGCATCTGCTTTTCTCTCCAGGGAACGGTTGGTAGATTGAATGCTGCCAAGAGTTGCACAGGATTCTGGTGATATCCATGATTATAGAGAAGGACAGAACCAGTTCCATAGTTTGATACTTGAATGCCATTGCTCTTGTTCAGGGCAAGCATGATAAAGAACCATGCTGTTTTACCAGATTAATCTAGTACTGTCTACAGTAGCAGAAAATTAAGATTATGATTCTAAATGTGCAATAGCTCTGTTTATTCTAGTTAGAAGAAAGGGATACCTTATTAAACTTAAAAATCTGGTTTTTTAGTGTTCTTTAAAATGAATTCAAGTTTATTACTTCAAAGGGTAAATTAAGTTTCCACAATGGACCAGAAAAGACTTCTGTGTCATTTAGGATTATTTGGTTGTAAGCAACAGAAGTCAGCTCCGGCCAGCTTAATGATATCAAGGAGTGTGTCAGAAGTATAAGGAGTAACTCAGAGAATCAGAGGGAAAGCAGAATAGCCAGCCAGGCCTTGGAAGACCAATAGCGAGGCATTCTAAAGTCTGCAATGACAGATATGAGCTAATGGACGGTCTTCAAAGGACTCATGAACAACCATTTTCTGCCCCTGTATCATTCAGCTCAAGCTTCAATTCTGGAAGAGAAAATCTCATTGGTCTAGTCTGGTGGGAGGATTTCTCAAAAGAAAGCAGAGTGCTGTCTCCAAAAAGAGGGCGTAGGAGCATATGAAAACGGAGCCCCTCCCAAACACAGTGCTTCTTTAAATAATATCAAAATACTTGCAGACACAAGAGGGACTTATAAGAACAGACTTTGTGTTTATCTTTGGAATTTTTGCACGTATCGTATAGTGGTAAAGTTCGTCATATGAAGGGGACTTTGGACGTTATTTAGTTTACCTTAATATGTCCACTTTACAGATCAGGAGACTGGATGACTTGCCCAAGGTTCCAGAGCTAGGTAAGGGCAGAGCAGGGACCAGAAGTGGGTCTCCTGATGCAGTATGTGTTCCTGCTGCTGTATCGCTCTGCCTCACTCGTCAGCAAGTGCTTTTAAGTTGCTTGAAAGCACATTATCTTCATGTGGGGCCATCCATTCCTTTCGCCTTCTTACAGATGCAATTCACTTGCTTTGGCGTCTTTGTAACAGATTATATAACACGCTGGACTCTAGATTTTAAGTCATTCAAGTTCACGTTACTTTTTTTTTTTTTTTTTTAAAGATTTTATTTTTTCCTTTTTCTCCCCAAAGCCCCCCGGTACATAGTTGTATATTCTTCGTTGTGGGTTCTTCTAGTTGTGGCATGTGGGACGCTGCCTCAGCGTGGTCTGATGAGCAGTGCCATGTCCGCGCCCAGGATTCGAACCAACGAAACACTGGGCCACCTGCAGCAGAGCACGCGAACTTAACCACTCGGCCACGGGGCCAGGCCCTCACGTTACTTTTTATTGCTACTCTGACTTCAAATAGCAAGCAAAATGTCTCAGATACAGTGGTGATGATTCTTAAACTTGACTCTGGGGGGAGATCTGCTGAAGGAAAAGGCCCATCAAATCGACTGCCCGGGTCCTTGTCTTCCCTCAGAAGTGATCTCTGGTTAAATTAACGTGACCTTGGGGAGCAGCTTTCTCGCCAAACATAATATGTTTAGTTTTTCTTATTTCTGGCCAAAGGAAATACGATATCGTTTCCACCAAGGCCAAGTTTGGGGTGGGGGAAAAAGGCAGTTTATTCAGTGGCCCACTAAGGTGGCTGACAGAAATAGTAACTCTCCTCAAGGCCTTATATTGTTAGCTTTGCTGATAGAATTTTTATTGTGGATGCAATTTCATAGCTTTATAGATATAAGGCTTTGCTTTAGATCCAATATATTTTATGGCAAAAGAAGGCTCTTTCATCTCACAGTGTCAGCTATATTCATCTCACAAAGATAGTTGAGTACCAAGGATGTGGACGATGTGGTCTCCGACCCCTGAGAGCTTATCATCTGGTCAGTGGTGGGAGGATAAGAGCGAAGAAATCATGTCTCTGGTTGAAAAGGAGGAAAGAGATAGAATAGCTTTTTGTTTTTTAAAACAATCCCAACTTTTCCCCAGTGGTCATAGAATGTTAGAATTGGAATGGACCTCAAAGATAACGCAGGTCACCTCCTTTGTTTTAAGTGGAAATCGAAGCTCAGAGAAAGTGTGATTTTCCACGTATCACACCACTGATGACAGAGCGAGAGGAAGGAGGCCTGAGCTATTTGTTTGAATTACAGCGTCTCAGTGACTGCACTTCTGACGTGCAAAGATGTGGCCCCTCCCCTTACTTCTGACATCCAGGTGGGTTTCTCAAAGAAATAGCGCATCTTTGTTTTCCCCCAGAAAATCTTTTCCCACAAACCTTTGAAATTACTATCAGTGTTTTTTTCTCTTTTAAGAATCAAGTAGAACATATGTATGGGAAGACAAATCTTAAATATACAGCTCAAAAGATTGTTGCATATGCATACATCCTTGTAACCACTATTCAAATCAAGACACAAAACATTTCTAGTGACTCGGAAGGCTTCCTCATATCCCTTCCCAGGCAGTAACTTCCGCTAAGTGGTAACTATGTACTATCCTATTTTACCATAGATAAAATAAGTTTTGCCACTTCTTGAATGTCATTTAATGGAATCATACTGCACATTCTTTTCTGCATCTGGTTTCTTTTGCTTTGAGATTCATCCATGCATGTGTTGCATTAGTTGATTAATTTTTTTGCTATGTAGTATTCCATATTATTTATATGCTGCCATTTGTCCATTCTGCTGCAGATGGACACTGAGTGTTTCCGGTTTGGGGCTATTAGGACAAAAGCCACAGTGGACTTTTTGTACGTGTGTTTTGGTGGACATGTGCCCTCGTTTTCCTTGTGTGCATACTTAGGGATGGAATTGCTGGGTAATAGGGTGGGTATGTGTTTAGCTTCAGTAGATTAACAGATACTATTTTAGAATTGGGAAAGACGTTTTCTTACCGTAGTATTTGGTGATTATTATTACTGATGTTTTCTCCATTTAAAAAAAACAAAAGCAAAAAAACCCCAGAGGCTTAGAATAGTGAAGCAGACTTCCATTAAACGTAGCCGATTTAGGACATGCATTTCTGCTCCTTCCCCAAACCCTGCTACAACGACAGTAAGAATTAAAAGTGGAGACCCAGAAGGACAGAGAGCTGGAGGGATGAGAGCTCAGCAGATGTCTGAGATATGAAAGCAGACAAAAGAGTGCTAATTGATCGACTTAGAGTGAAGAAAGGCCTAAGCTAAGTGCCTGTGAAAGGGAAGCCGCTGAGCAGCCAGCTAAAACGTGTTGCAGAAATCCCGGGAAGCCTCGAATCCGAGGTCCCAGGCTGGGAGTGGAGTAGGGACAAGATGGGACAGCGAACAGGACAGATGTTTGTCATCTGTCTCAGGAGCAGTTAGGTCTTTATCCCACATCAGCAAGTGGACAATCCTGTCTCCTGCAGCGTGCCAGGAGAGATGCTGATTATCTCGGAAAGGGACCCAGAGAGGCATCTGGCAAGTGACTTACAGGAGAGGGTGGGCCTGAGAGGCCACGAAGAAATAAAGAAGGTGAGCAAGTTGATGTAGGGCTAGTGAAAGCAAGAGTGTCTGCTCCAGGGAGGAAAGGAACGGACTCTGTGCTGGAGAAACTGAAGGGTCTTAGACAAATGGTCTCCAGACACTGGCAGGTGGGAGTCCACCTGCCGAAAAGACAGCTTGATGCCTGATGCCCCTGGAGTGTCGCCCACCACCTGACAAGCCCCGTCTAGACTGGAATTCCAGTGAGCTTGTAAAGCCTCGCAATTAACTATGACTGGACAGCCCAAATTCCTCAGACTTCTGAGTGATGGCTTCTGCATGAAAGATAAAGAGCAAAAGCTAACTTGGAGATAACAGAAACGATGCAGTAGTCACATAAAAACAAGCAAAAAAAAATGATTCATATCGTCGGAAAGAGAAGAAGAGTGATCAGATGAAGAAGGAGCTCTTAGAAATTAAAAACAAGATAGCTAGATTGAAAAAGTAGAAGGGTTAAAAGATGAAGTTGTGGAAATCTCCGAGAAAAGAGAATAAAAGACACAAGGATACGAAATGTGAGAAAGGAAGATAAGAAAATGAGGACATGAACCACTGGGATCCACTGCTGACTAATCGGCCTTCCAGAACGAAAGCACATGGAGTTTAAAAAGTGCAAAAGTGGTATAATAAAAATTTCCTTAAACTGAAGTAGATAAATTTTCCGGACTGGAAAGGCCTCCTGAATGCCAGCCCAGTAAATAAAAAAGGGGAACTTGCCAAGACGTCATCGGGAAATTTTAGAATGCCGTCATTAGAGTTTGCAGAAAGGGAGAAATGGCTCCGAATCAAAGGGGCAGTAAGTGAAGGGAATTAGGTGAATGGAATTAAGGGGTACTAACTTCCAGTCATAAAATAAATAAGTCATGGCGATGTAATGACAGCATAGGGAATACGGTCAGGAATATTCTGACAACTTTGTATGGTGACAGATGGTAACTAGACTTATGGTCATCGTTTCATATTGTATATAAATGTTGGATCACTATGATGGACACTTGAAACTAACAGGATATTCTATGTCAATTACACTTCAATTAAAAGAAAAAAAGCGCATCAAACATCTCAATAGCGCTTGGATGCAACAGGATGGTAGAAGAAAGCTTTCAAGTTCCCAAGTTTCAAGCTTTCCAAGTTCTGAGGAAAAATGACGTTAAACTTAGAATTTTCTGTACGCAGTCACCCATTCACATAACTGTGACTCAGGGAACAAAGATTCCTTCAGATTTGTCCCTTTCTTAGAAACTATTGAAGAGTGGCTAGGAAAAGTGGGGGCTGAGGGGCCAGTGGGGATAAACCAGGAAAGAGGAAGGTACGAAACCTCATAAACACCCAACTACATCCTCTAGTCCAAAGGATCTCGACCTGGGACTGGAACGGTTCCAGTTCTCTGTCTCCTCGGTTCTGTGCCTTAAAGGAGCTTGGGTCAGAGTGGTTTGGTGCAGGTTAGCACTGTCACATCTCCTGGTCCCCGTCAGGGCCTCAAGTTGACCTGGGCACCTGCCCCATGTTCCCGGGGTGAACTGATTAGGTAATGTACAAATCCGAGCCTGCAAACAGAGGGAAGAGAGGCCTGAGGCCGTGTCTCACTGATCAGGGGAGGGTAGGAACCCCAGCCAGGCCTTCTGCACTCGCAAATATAAATCCGCCATCCTCAGAGGCCTGATGGCATGTATGACTAACAGAACATCAGGCATCGTATGTGCCCAGCTCCACGTGCAATTGCAGAGTCTGCTCAGTTAACAAGCTGCCACTGCCACTACCCAAGTTTGACCATCAGCCTCCCTTGCACTCGGCCTCTGGATGCCTCCCAGGCTGGGGCCGTTGGCCGCGGTGGGTAAGGGTTTCACACACAGCCTGGAGATGGGGGTGGGGTAGGGTTGGCTCAACAGTTCCATCGAAACTGCATAGGATGGAGGGGGAGGCTTCTCAAAGAAATGTGGGGTGCTGTCACCAAAAGAAGGGGGGAGGGATGCTGAGCATACAAGAACTAAGCCCCCCCGCCCACCACCGACCCACAATACCACTTTAAATAGTATCAAAATAGTTACGCACGCAGGAGGGAGTTCTAAGAACAGACCGGGTATTTATGTATCGTTACAGTTGTTCATCCATGTATCATAGAATAGGGAAGTTCCGTGATGAAGGGGACTTTGGAGATTATTTAGTTTACCCTAATATGCCCACTTTGCAGATCAAGAACTGGCACCTGCCCAAGGTTCCACAGAGAAGCGACCAGAAGCCGGTGTCTTGATGCAGTGTGTTCCTGGGCTGTCCCACTCTGCCTCGCTCATCAGCAAACGCTTTTAAATTGCTTTTAAGCATGTTACCTTCTCATGTGGTTAACCATTCCTTTTTCAGTCTTATAGTTGCTATCCAATTGTTTAGGCATCTTTGTAATAGATTGTATGCAACTCTAGATTCTAAATCATGGCCAGCCGCCCTGGCCCAGGCTGGGAGTGGGGTGAGGTGGAATGCATGCTCCCCAACAAGGGCGTGTCCTGCTGGCCTTACTTTACCAGGCCTGTGCGGCCAGAGTTTTCCGTGACCGTGGCAGTGGCTGCTCGGCGGAGCTCTATGCAAGACTTGAGGGAAATAATAGCTAGTGGTTCCAGATCCCCAGGACTTTACACTCAAATGGGGACTCAGAATAAAAATGTGTCAAGACAATGTTTACAAAGAAGTACAGAAACAGGTACAACTGCTCTGGCATGAACTGTAGGCATTTGTCTATAAGAATTCATTTTGGGTGCAAAGTTGGTGAGAATGGGGTGTGATTGATGAGAGCTGATATCAGAAAGGTATCTGACCCAGGGGCAGCGGGAACACCTGCAGCCTGGGGCAATTGTCTCCCCACATCCCCCAGGTCTTAAGGGGGAGCTAGGCTGGGAGGTGAAGCAAGACTCATCCTCTCTTCTACCAAATACCTGTCAAGGGTCTGCTCTGTGCCAGGTGGAAAGGCAAAGCAGAGAAAACAGAGGCATCTGCCCTCCAGGAGCTGAGCGCCTGGCTGGGGATCTTCAGCTCTCAGTGGGTCTGATTCCAAGCAATTGAAAGGAGACGCTGGAAGTAACCTCACCGCGGGGCTTACCGTCACCGTTTAAACCCTTTAAACCCTTCACCCGTGAAGGAAGTGGCATCTATACGTGCCTAGAGCTTCACTGTCCACGCGGTCCCCCGCAGCGCCCCCACAGTGGTCTGTTTGGGCCACAGGCCTCAGCTGGTTCCGGGGTGTGTCGGCTTTCTCTGCCCAAGAGTTCACGCCCAAGCAGGTGGTGCAGATTCTGGGTGTAAAGGGGCTTTGACCTGGGAAAGGCTTGTGGTCCTAAGTTGTTTGCGCAAAGACAGGGACACAGCGGCAGCGTCTACCTCTGGGGTCCCTTACCAAGATCTGGCTGGCTGAAAGGCTGAATGGAGCACGTGGCCCTATTGTGACCCCGAGGGCCCGGGAGCCAGGAAGCGTTGTCCATGCTTTGCCCTGAGGGATGGGCTGCACGAGAAAGGAAGGCATTCAGTTCTTATTTGATAGAAGGGACCATGGGTGTGAAAGAGCTGAGGCTCATGGGGTACATGCGTGCCTTCAAAGGTCCCTGTAGGATGGCTCAGTGGCGTGTCCCAGCAGGCAGAGGGCCTGCGTGGATGCTTCCTTCCTGGGGTCAGTGGGCTCCGATCGTCGGTTATGGGGACTTTGGACACATCCATTGGGCTCTGGGAACACAGCCAGCTGACACATATGGACATCGTCTTCCTTGTCTCCTTCCCACTTCCTCCAGGCACCCACAAATCTTCGCTGGTTTCACTGCAAGGTTCCCGCCATCCGACAGCTAAAAACGACTCTTCCAGCCCCTCCCTGCTCCCCAGCCCTTGGTATCTCGTCTCCTCCCTTCCCTTCCCCACTCACATTGGCCAGACTGATTTCGGGGCCAGGTTTGTCCCTGGGGCCACAGGCCTGCTCTCTGCCCGGGAAGGGGAATCCTCTACTCTTATCTGCCTCCCTGGGCTGGACCTCAGAGGTGGCAGATTCAGAGGCACTGGGACTCGTTCCTTTAATCAGAGCTGCCCTCTGTCCAGAGCCCTCCGTGGATCAGGATATATCTCATCTTATTCTCACAGTGATTCTGCAGAGCTGTTAATCTCTTTTGAGAGATGAATTGGCATATTTTGGAGACGTTTTAATCTGAATGTACTGGAACTCTATTAGAGGGTGTTTTATCTATGTTGTAAAGTGTTTTTTTTTTAATTTTATTGTTTTGAATGGCTTTCTTGAGATATCATTGCATACCATAAAATCCACCAGTGTTAATTGTACAATTTAATGTTTCTTGGTAAATTTACAGAATTGTGCAAACATCCCCAGAATCCACTTGTAGAGCCTTCATCACCCCAAAAGATCCCTTGTACCCATATGCGTGCATAGTAAATACTCTAACGGCTTTGTCGAGATTCACATACCGTACAATTCACCCATTTAAAGTGCGCAGTTCATTGGCTTTTAGTGTTCTCAGAGTTGTGCAGCCATCACCACAATCAATTTAAGAACATCTCATTGCCCCAGGTACACACCCTGCACCCCTTAGCCATCACCTCCTAAGCCACATTCCCTCCCCAGCTCTAGGCAACCATAATCTGCTTTCTGTCTTTATAGATTTGCCTATTCTGGACATTTGGGATTAATGGCCTCATACAATACATGGTCCTTGTGTCTGCCCTCTTTCCCTCGGCCTAATCCCAAGGTTCAGCCAGTGGGAAAGCAGCTGTCTGCAGCCAGGAAGAGAGCGCTCACCAGAACCTAACCGTGCAGACACTCTGCGCTGCCTGGCACTTACAGAGAGTCGGTGAACGGAACTGCTGGTATGATTATGCGTACTACAATCAGTTAGCCTTCCCCAAACCTTTGTCTGGCCCTTTCTTCCAGTACTCCCTGGAATAAATAGAACCTCCCATCCTGGCCCCCCATTCTTTAAAGCCCACCTCTAATGCTACCTCCTTCTTGCCTCATCACCTGGATAAAATGGAAGGAGGAGGAAGGAAAGGCGTTCAGGTGCCCTGTACCTGCTAGGGGTTGCCTTACTCCTATCTTATTCAGTACTCATAAAACCCATTCTACAGATGTGGGAACTGAGTCCTGCAGAGGCTCCATATTCCCTCCAGCAGTAGAGTAGACTGCTCGGCATTCCTCAGGCACATCGTTATTATTTTTTATTATTATTCACAGTAACATAGTCACAAGCGCTGTTCTGGATCACGGGTGTTTGTGTGTATGTGAATCTTACGTCCTTGATCATATCACAAACTCTTGGTGGGCAGATCCTTCTTTTGTATCGGGCTGTTCCAGGGTCCTGCACGTGAAAAGCAGATCACTGTGTGCACACACACACTCCTCGCACAGGCGCTGATGGGCTAAGGCACGGTCTCTGTTTGGGAGTCATCTTCCCCCAAAGCTCTACAGGAATTCAGGAAGTTTCAGCCCCGACTCCCTCAGGAACTCTCGGGGACTGCCACATCCCTGGGGATGGCTCCATTCTGACAACTCTTGTGTGAATCACTTCTTTGGCCTGTGGCACCTGCCACCTTGTATTACATTGTCACTTATCCTTTTTGTACGTGTGCTGTTTTCCTAAGTAACTTTGGAAATCAGGGCCTGGACGTAGTGTCTTTTTGTGTGCTGAGCTCTTCCAGTCTTTTGCAGACCATCAATGCCAAGTCAGTATCGAGTATGATGCAGTGATGCTGTTGGATCTGAATGTGTGTGGTTTGCCCTGGATGCAGTGTGCCCTCTCCAGGCCTGGGTTCTGTTTTTCCCAGCCCCCCATTGTTGAAATATGCTCCTTGTCCTTCCCTCTCCCTCCCTTTCCCCTGCGATGCCCCTCTGCCTCCTGCCCTCCCCCTCATCTGGCATTTCCCCAGGGGGAATGTGGAAGGTTCTGCCTGCAGAGGCCGAGTCTCAGGCTGCTGCCTAATTGCTCATGACAGCCCGGCTCCATGGGGAGGGTATACTTCCAAGAATCTGAAGCGGGGAGGCTGGGAACAGCAAAGCAACGAGCCCCATGCATACAGGGTGACCCCGAGTGAAGGAGTCAGGGCAAACCCACTGGCTGGCTTCCTTGGGTGCTGTTGATGGGAGCGAGTGGATCTGAAGCCCATCACTGCCAGGAGGCGGTTGAGGGAAGCCTCATTTAATAAACAAGATGTGACTTCCAGGCTCCTCTGTCTCACATATTAGAAAATAGGTCTTCCGTTGTGACCAGAGGCCTGCTGAGCCCATCTAAGGAGTTTCTTGCTGCCCAAGGGTGAGCCCAGGGCTCCCTCCTCATAACTCAGTGTCTGAGCTGCAGTCAGAAGAAATGGCGGCTGATGAACGTGCTGCTCTGAATGGAATTTGCATCCCATTATGTTAACGTTGCGCTGTCTGAAAGTCGTCCCAATTGTGACTTCTTTCTTGTAATCATCTTCTGTATCCTGCCTCTTTCCCCCTGTTCTCCTTTCCCCTTCTGTTTGTTATGTGTTCATCCATTCAGTCCTTTATTTGTTCGTTATTCCCACAAATATTTGTTGAGACCCTACCTATTACGTACCAAGTGCTGTGCTGTTCACCAGCGATGTAGCAGGCAACAGTGCTTGCCTTCGTAGAATCTTGAATTTAGAAGGAGAGAGACAGCACCCTACGAATCACACACATAAGGAGTTACTTGCCTTTGTGACAAGTAGTAAGGAACAGAAGCAGGGTGTGCCATGACCACCAAGCCATCGAGCAGGGCTTTCTGACCTCACGTCTTGGGAGGATGCAGCAGTTTTATAAGTATATCCACAGATTCTTTGCTATTCCTCACTTCAAGAGGTGGACAGAGTGCTGGATTTAGTGTGCTGAATTTAGCGACTAGACAAAAGTAGGAGTGATGGCGTGCAACGAACCCTACGGACTAGGCCATCAAAAGCCTCTCTAGCCGCCATCTTGGTCACTCCTGTTCTCTTTCCCTGTGGATCACTTGCTCTGGGGAAAGACAGCTGCCATGTCAGGAGCAGCCACGTGGAGAGGCCCAGGTGGTAAGAAGCCGAAGCCTCCAGCCAGCAGCCATGCAAGTGAGCTTGGAAGTGGATCTGTCGGCCCCAGTCCAGCCTTCAGATGACCGCAGCCCCGGCCAACGTGTTGACTGCAGCCCCGTGAGACCCTTGGGCCAGAACCACCCAGCTAAGCCACTCCTGGATTCTTGGTTCATGGAAACTGAGATAATACATACTTATTGTTTAAAAGCCCTAAGTTTGAGAGTAATTTGTTATGCAGCAATAGATAAATAATATAGAGTAGGATGGAGATGAATTCTTCGACACCCTGCTCACCTGAAGTTTTTATCATACCCTCACTTTGGTGGGTGACTTGACTGTAGATTAGTATAGAATTGTATCTGCAGTTGGAAATCCTGCTCCGTCACAGTTTTGAAGGCATTCACCCATTGTGTCCAGTGTGGATGTTGGTGTGTCCAGTGCCTTTCTTTCCCCACACCTGACTCAAAGAAACTGTGTGAGATAATAAGTGTTTGTTGTTTTAAGCTGCTAATTTTGGGGTAACGTCACACAGCAATAGATAACTAATACAGAGAGGCAGAGAGAAGGAGAGGATGATGGCGAATTTGCTCAAGGAAGTGAAAGTTACACTGGGACCTGACGGAAGAGAAGGAATTGCCGAGGTGAAGAGCTGGTTGGATTGGGGGGGGGGGGGGGCGGGTGTGCCAGGCCGAGGGCACAGCGTGCATGGGACCTGCACCAGGAAGGAGCGTGATGAGATGAAGGAAGAGAAAGGAGGCCCATGCAGCTGGAGAGTAGAGAAGGAGGGAGCGAGGAGTGACTCGAGATGAAGCTGGGGATGTAGGTGGAGGCCAGTGCACCAGGATCTCAAGGACCACGCTAAGTATTTCGCATCTTGAGAGCAATGGAAGCTATGAAGGTTTTAGTCAGGGAAGCAACGTTATCAGATTTTCTCACTCAACTGGGAAAATGATTGCCTGGGACCCAAGAGAAAAAGGATCCGTACTATGCTGGTCCTTACTGCCCATGCTGGCTTTGTGGGGCTGGTCTGCTCTCCTGTTCTCTGAGGCTTTGCTGCCTTCTCTGGGGCAAGCCCTTTTTCTTTATTATGGTTGACTTGTACTCCTGAACCACACAGCTGTGATAAGCATGAGCTTCTGAAATTCCTCTTTCTATGTGAAAGAAAGTACTGGGACCCACTGTAAGCAGTACAGGGTGACTATTCCCGGGGGTTCTTATCTGCTCCAAGATGTGGTCTCATTTCCCCGAGATGGGTGAGGGTGCTCTCGGGAGAACACCGCAGACCTCAGGCACAGCTGGATGTCGGCAGCAATCTAGATTTCGAAGGCTGCTATTACCAGTTGGAGGCAAGACCATGGGTCTCTAGAGCTTCCTTCCAGCCTGGAGACTGTCGTTTCCTTGTGAGCCTGCCTGTGCGGCTCACTCAGGGGTGGGGGTTTGCAGTTGGGGAAGCCCAGCGGTCTGGTCCATGTTTGTAGAGCAGGACTGTGTTGCTCTGCCTGGCCCTGCCGTGAAAGGAGAAAGGAGGCAGGATTCAGGTTCTGAGACTGCTGAGGTCGACCCTCAACCTTAACCCCAGAGAGGCAGAGCTTGTTTACCAGGAATGTCATCACGGGTTCCCTTTCTGTGCACCGTATTCCATTAATTCAGACATGCACCTCAAGAGGCGTTTTCTCCCTTAAAAGCTAGAAACCTGTGACCCTTTATCCTTTTCTTCCCTTACCTGTCCATTCCTCTGTTCCACACAATTCATTCTGTCATCAAATCCTATGCATTATATTAAAAAAAAATCTGTCTAGTCCAGAAGTTACAAATATAAATGCCTCGGTGGACCAGGCAGTTCACGTAAATAAGGCAAGCCAGCTAGTAAAAGACAATAGGGAGGGGTGGAGCCTATGGCTAACTGGAGAATGCTTCCCAGGGACAGGACTTCTTAAGATGTGCCTTCTGTGGCCTATCTGTGGCCCTGTTTGGCTGGCATCCTGGGAATCTGTGACCCTGCATTTGATTGTTGACCATCCTGCTTCCCTCTCTCAGCCTGTCCAACAACCTATTGTCTGGAAGTCTTTCTGTAAGACCATCCACATTCTAGCTTCACCCACACTCTGTCCCCCGAGTTATCTTCCTCAAGAGGCAAATCTGCTCATTAATCCTCCACTAAGGGCATCTACTGATTCACCAGAGCCTGCAGGATGCAGTCCAGACACCTGCACAGACATCTCCAGGTTTGCCAGACCAGACATGAAAGGTGAGGCTTGATCACGTTCATCAATTATTTATTCAGCATGGCGGGAGGCCCGTACCTATCAACGGATCTCGCTCCTTCTTCAATAATGCTTGACTGCCCGGCCTGGACTTTTGGATGTCGATGCCTTTGAACTGCCCCAGGAAATGGAGTTCCGTAGGCTTCCTCGTAATGAAAAGGTTCTTTCTTATAACTAATTCAGATGCTTCAGAGAAAGGGTGGCCTTTAGTCGGATTGCTGTTTCCTGCCTCTAGCACAGTGGGCGGCTGATAAGTGTTTGCTGAAGTGAACTAAGGGGTGGAATCGGAGCCCCGGCCGTCATCTTCCAGGCAGCAGGCCCACTTCTGGGGTTGTTGTCACCTTGGTGACAGTTTGCCTACTTTCATATCCTATCATAAAACCATTCTTTATCTCACTTGCCCTTTGCCCCAACAAATTCCTCTTTGACTTGAGTTTCAAGGGGGCCAGTCCTCGGTTGTTGTTCTCTGTGTTCCCAAGTCATGGGGCGTCTGCCAAGTTAATAACAAATATGGAGAGGTTGTTTGGCATGGGGCCAAGTAAGATATTGCTTTGCCTTCAGGGTCTTTCTCTCCATCAGTGACTGGGAGAAAAATGGAATGCTGACCTCTGAGAACTTAATGCTCTGTCACATGAAGATAATATCATCGGTGCAAACAAAAGAAAATATACGAGGATGAAATAGCTGGCCTTGTCACTGAGCATTTCACCTGTGGTCACATTTCAGTGGCATGGTCTGTGGTGGCTGCCTCCTTTCTCTCCATCTATGCCTCACACTCTCCCACTGACCAGCCTTGACGCAGCATCCTGTCCCAGTGTTTGGGATTGGGGTCTCTGCCTCTGGGGTTGTCGAAGACTTGGATTCAAGTCAGGAAGCCTCACCTCTGCAATACATACCACTGACTCATGTCCTCTCCATCAGTTTTTGGATGGGGCTATTATTTGGCCATTGTGATGATGGGCCCTCCTGTCTCTCAAAATTACGTGTGTATTATCCTTATACTCCCTTTTCTAGGGGCACGTTATTGAGCATGCCTAATGAAAAAGTTTTGAGAAAGCAATATAGCACAAATTAAGGAACGGAAAGTATAAACTGGGACTGCTAACTGGTTGTGTGAAGTTGGTCAGTCTCCTTGACTTTTGTTCTCTTCTACATAAAAGAAAAATAGATTAATTTTCAGAGATTCTCCAGATGCTAATGTGGCGTCATTCTCAGAGGAGAGAGATCATTAGAGAAAACCATTAATGCGCAGAAATGGCGGAAAGGATGAATTCAACCAGAAGAAATAACGGCAGAGAACTATGGCAGAGGTTGATGCAGAATAGATACCAGCAAAGGCTAGATCGAGACGTTTCTGACGGAGGGCTCCAGGAAGTGTGGAGTAAATAGCCTGGGGTGCTGATTTGGGTCTACCCAGTGGGGAAAGGCCCAAAGGACACAATTAGAGGCCACTTACCTCATTAAACGCTGAGGAGACAAGGATTAATCAATTAAAGGCTACTTGAACTGTGCTGAGTGTTGGGGATACAGCGGTTAATAAAACAAGCTGGCCCTGCTCTCGAGATTTATAGGCCACTGGGGAGGACGACGTTAATTAAAGAATTATACAAATAAAAGGGAATCTTCAGCCCTCACAGATCTTCCTACAACAGAGAGGGACGCAGTGCTATGAGAGCACATAATAGCAGGCTAGGCCCCATGAAGGCGTCCAGGGAAGGAGGAAAAGAATCAACTAGCGGGGCTGTGCATCCCAGGAAGGGAACAGAATGTGCAGGGGATGTGGTGACTTTGCATTTGGCAGAAATGTGGCTACCAAAGGGAGTTTAGCTGGCCGAGTTGGATTCTCTGTGTACTTGAGTTTTGCTGCCTTAAAATTTACCCACAAGATTCTACAGACATCATTGACTGAGTGTGTGATAGACTGAATAGCTCAGAGAAGGAAAGCAACCGGAGAACCCCAATATTTCGATCTAAAAGAGGAGAATTGCCTTTGGTTTGTTACAGCAAAAGCGACAACTGGCAAATGCTGATGGAATACTATTTCAGAACCTCTTCAGGTGTGTTGGTCCCAACAAAGTGATACCAGATCCCCTGTGCTGTATCTCACACAGATATGGGATCGCCTATGCTTAGAGGCTGCATCTAGGGCCCTGGTCCATAGCATCCCTCATAGCAATGCTTCCAGTGTCCCATCCCTTAATCTCATGGCCCATCTCGATGTGCATCCCACTTCCTGCCCATATAGAAGGAAGGGGTCTAAGACAGATCAAGAAGTCACTGTGCACACTCCCTGGCCATCGAGGAATATCCTGGGTGTGTTCTAGTCTCAAAAAAATTCCCCAGGATTCATCCTGGAATCTTCTGTCCTTGTAACAAATTGAACATTTTGAGGCATGGGGGACGAGGACTTAATTTGGTATCTAGGACTACTTTCCTATCTTGATGAAAAGGCAAGATGGGATGCATAAAATAAGATATATATGTGGGAGGGCATAGAGAGCATTTGCCTTTGAAATTGGGTTATTTACAGTAAGACAGGAAGATAAATGTAAAAATTTCCCTGGCACAGGCTGCAGGTTAATTGTCTGGAAGAGCCAGGATCTAAGGCATCTCTAGTTACAGTGTTAACTAAAAATAGAACTTTCCATTGGTTGTTCTGGCGCGCTCAGAGGCTTAACTGAAGCTCCCCATATGTCTGTAGATGGGGTACCGTGATCTCTCCGTCAGATTCCAGCTGGTTTCCCCGGGCCCTGACTCCTGGTTTCCCATCTAGTAAATTACTAATATCCAAGGTTGTACCACAAGACCTCAGCATGTGCTTACTGCTCTTTGAAGGTGTTTCCAGCCTTCCTGTGGGTTTCTGATCATTGTGATTTATGGATGGGGAAAAAAAAAATCTCATCTAATGACGTAAAGAAAATGAACGTTCAGTAGTCTGAAGAAACGGCTTTCACTCCTCCAATTAAACATATTTTGGAGCATAAAAGATCATTTCCAGCCAGGCTAATATATTTTCCTGACGCAAGGTATTTTTGCATACGTATATTTGAAATGCAGTTAGCACGTCTCTGCATGACAAGACCAGGAAGATTCAGATGCATACACACCTTATTCTTGAATCTCTTCAGATTTAACTGGGAGCGCAAGAAAAACACATGGAAAATAAGAAAGCTGTCTGCCCAGCACTTCTGTACTTGTTTCTCCTCAGCTCGTTTCCTCCTTCCCAGCAGCAGTTGGTTGAAGACTCCACTAACAGTCCTTCCACCTCCACTGCACCCTAGGATCTGAGGATTGTGCCTCCGACTTCTCTGGAAACTTTGAGGCCGTCTGCTGGAAGCTCCCCGACTCCCCCTGTCTCTACCTTTGAGCTTAAAGGAGGTCACAGTCCATCTTTCAGCCTGCTCTCCTCTTCAGAGATGAAGAAGCCCAAATATCGCAGGGCCGGTGCCTCTGCGTGCTCGTGGGCTCTCCCACCATCTTTCCTCAGTGCTTCTCTCCCTCTCTCTTTCTCTGAGCTTTCATCAGCTCTTCCCTCGCATCATTCTCTCTGCTTCTCTGGCTTCTTCCCTTCAGCCTACAAACATCTCTTCTAGCCTTACAGAAAAGAGAGAGAGAGAAAGAAAGAGAGAAGGAAGGAGGAAGAAAGGAAGGAGAAAAACTGTCTTTGATGATAATTTCCCCTCAAGCTCTCATCCTATTTCTTGGCTTCTTTTCATCTCCAGACTTTTCCAAAGTAACTCAACGCCCTGGAAAATGATCCTCCAACTATGCCCACTGTGTTGACGTTCTGGTGACAAGCTCTCTGTCTTAGATACTTTTGCTTCGTGTTGTTTACCTTCTGAGCACGTCTGAATGCTTCATTCATACTCCCTATGCCTTTACTCCCTGCCCAGAGTTACTCCCACATCCTCCTCTTCCCAACCCACCAGTTTCAACTTTTTGAACCACCCTGCAATCATGGGGCAGCCGTGCTCTGGCTCCTGAAAGACCAGAGTCCCACATAGCCTTTCCCCACGGGCTGAAGTGAGATCAAGGAGGTGTTGAGAGCCCCTAACTTTTTGGAAAGTTACACTCATGTCTGCTTGCTCAGTTCCTGTTCCTTCTTCATGCCATCAAGTCTGACCTGGCCACCTACTGTGTCTGACTGTTTCCTCTCCCTTCCCTTTGCAGGATGGTCTTCTGTCTGCCCTTTAGATGTTGATGTCCCCACGTGATCTAGTCTATACTTCTCCTCTGGAGCTCTTGTCTCATCTGGGTCATTTTTACCTGCTGCCATGGTTTCAGACTATCTATGTATTGATAACTTCCAGATCCATATCTGCAATTCACACGTCTCTCCTCTGCTCCAGGTGATGTTGCTTATTGCCTCCTAACCATCTGGCTGCAGTAAATTCATCGGAATGTTCTACAAGCTTTAAACTCAACTTGTTGAAACCTTGAGCCTGCATCATTGGCTATAATCTCAATTGCCATTCATATAAAAACAACTCTTTTCCCCAAAAAAGAAACGTGTTCTTCTTGATCTGTTTTCTCTCAAGTGTGATCTCTGATACTCAGATCCTCTCAATTACACCTTATAAATGCCTGTTAAGTCCGTCTTCTACCTTCCATCCAGACTGCCTCAGTCTCCCTTCAGTTAACGTCTCCTGAGCAAACATTTAATGGGTCCCATGCTGTGCTCTGCTACAAGGTTTAGTGAGATGTGCTTCCTGCACTTTAGGGAAGGAAAGGATCCCCCAGACCGATTTCGAAACTGTGGCTTGTGTTACCATGGAGGTAAAGAGGCTCAAGATATGAGGAGGGCACAGGGGAGGGGTGTGGGGGAGGTCAGAGGGGGCCTCCTGGAGTGAGGACATCTGTGCTGAGTCTTAAAGAGGGAAGAAGAGTAGAGAAAGGAGAGCATCCCATTGGGGGGCATGAGCAGCAAGCACTGCTCTGCCAGGTATAAGGCAACTTACAACTGCCAGCAGCTGGGACTGCTGAGAAACGGCATCTGTCAGGAAGTGGAGCCAGAGGAACAGGCTGCCCCGAGTACTTAGGCCATGCCTGAGGGGGGGACTTTATCCTGCCGGCAGTGGACAGTGCTACTCTGATGGACACTTTACACATCGCTTGGGCAGCATCATGGGGAATACCTTTTGTTGGGGAGAAACTAGAGGTATGAAAGACTATCTGGGAGGCTATTGCAACAATCCAAGCAAACGTTAACCAGCATCTGTGTCATTCAGAGTACTGGTTAAGTAGCTGTTACAGACCCTTGTGTCTTGGTGTTTATATGCCTTATTCCAGCTACGGGAGAGGCTAGGAATAAAGTCTCCAGCTTGGCAGTGCTGTGCCAGCGCAAACTGTGCCACGGGGAAGGAGGAGAGAGTGCATTTAGAGGCAGTGGACTCAGTGCCCCCCAGTCGGGACATGGGAGACTCTGACGGGGGGAGGGGGTGTAGATTTGACATGTGTTGGGCTTGGCACTTGATTGTTTGGGGAAACAGGAGAGAGGGGATAATTGAAAATTCCCTCTGTTTCTGGCTCAGGCAAGTAGGTGTTGCTTCAGGAAAGACAGGAAGTGTGTGAGAAGGGAGGCTGAGAGCTCTGGTTGGGCTATGTTGACTTTGAACTTCCTGTTGCTCCTCTTGGAGGAGATGTCCAGCTCTTAAACTTAGGATGCCAGCCTTGAGCTCAGGAGCGGGGTCCTGGCCAGTGATGTGAAGGGGCAGGCAAGAGCACAGCTAGAGAAGACCCCTCCCGGCAGGGTGCTGACTTAGCTCCCTCCCTGTCTCCTGTCATTCCATCCCGGCCCCTAGCTCCGGCAACACCGAACTCACCATTCCACCAGCAGGACACACCCCCTTAGGAAGCTGAACCTCCGTAGGGTCCTTCCCCGTCCTGGCAAATCCCTGTACATCCTCTAACATCCAGCTCAAAAGCCACCTCCTCCGTGAAGGCTTCAGACAGATTGGAACATCTCTAAGTCAAGATCAGAATATCTCCAACGTCACTGAGATCCTACATCTCATTCCCACTCTAAGGCCCTGAGGTTCAGCACAGAGCTGTACAGATGTGAAGTGCAGCCGGCCATAACGACGTGGCCTTTCCCAGCAGGGTCCCCTGCTCCCTTCTGTGGGCTCCCCGTCACTCCAGCACGCATTCCTCTAACTCGCACCAGTGTGCTTACATGCTTGTCTCCCTGCTGAGGCTGTGCGTTCCTACGGATCAGGGACTGGACCTGAATCATCTTCGCCTCATCAGGGGCTGCCTGGGGGTCAGCAGATGTTTGTAAGTCAATTAATAAAAGAAAGTGTGTAGAGACATGCTAATATCCTTATCGGGCCGTTTGGAGAGGGGAAGATTATCGAGGCATCTAGAGTTTTTGAGGAGACTTCTTGGGAGAAGTAGGATTGAAAACTTGACCTTGGAGGGTGTGCGGGGTTCTTACAGGCGAGGGGTTGGGAGAGCATGCAGAGCTGGGAAAAGAGTGGGAGCAGAGGCACAGACATGGGAATGAATGCGCGTGTCAGGATGGGCGACCTCAAGACCTCCAGCCTTACTGGGACAGAGGATTCCCCCTGGGGAGCAGAGAAGAACGTCTGGTTTAATAGAGCAAGGGCCACCTGAGGCGGGTGGGGCTGAGCATCAGCAGAGAGGCAGCAGGGCGCTGTCCTCAGGTTCTCGGGAAAGGATGTAATTAGAGTGTCATTTCAGAGAGAGGAATCTGAGAGCAGGGTGCTAAGAAGCTGTTTAAATCATTCCAGAATGAGGTGATGGGAGTCTTGACTGGGGCTGTGGTAGTGTAAATAGAGGAAGGAATCTGAGAGGCATTTGGGAAGAACAGACAGTTCTTGGTGGCATACTGGTTTGGAGGCCAAAAAGGCAAAGATGGATAAGTCAAGTTTTCTGTGTAGTTTTATTGGTGAAAGCAGTTAATTTGGGAGGGAGGCGACTTTGTAGGGCAGGCAGATAACAGGCTCCCATTGGGACCCATCCTGTGAAGGCAGGGCCCACTGGGAAGGCTGCGGGTGGTGCTGGTCCCTCTGTAGCTCTGTTCTTTTACGTCAGTTCTCTTGCCACGTTGGTGGGCTGTGACCTTGTCATCCATCTTATTACCATGACCCCTGCATATTCAAATGAACAGTAGAAATTTCAATGGCAATTTTAATGACACTTAGTGGAGTGATGCGTTGACTCTTTGGCCATCTTTCTTAACTCCATTGACTGTTTCCCCTCCGAGCAAAGTGGTAGCTTCAGATTCTGTCCCTCGAAGGTGTGTGTCTAGGGGCTTAGGCAGGTGTATTAGTTTCCTGTGGCTACCACAACACAGTACCACAAACTGGGTGGCTTTGTTGTCTCACAGTTCTGGAGGTAAGAAGCCCCAAATCAAGGTGTTGATGAGGTTGGTTCCCTGGAGGCTCTGAGGGAGAATTTCTCCCTCATGCCTTTCTCTTGGCTTCTAGTGACTATTCTTGGCTTTCCTTGATTTACAGATGCATCACCCCAATCTCTGCCTCCATCTTCACGTCATCTTCTCCTCTATATATCTCTGTGTCTATTTCCCCTTCTCTGCTCTTACGAGGACTTGTCATTGGATTTAAGGTCCATCCTAATCCAGGACGAGCTCATCGAAGATCCCGACCTTAATTGTATCTGCCAAGAGTGCGTTTCCAAATAAGGTCATATTCCCAGGTACAGGGGGTTAGGACTTGGACACATCGTTTCTAGGGGGACACAGTTCAACCCACTACAATGCAGGGGAGTCTTTTTATAGATAGAATTTTTGTTGTCTTTTCCATTGGGGATGCATGGAAAGTCTGAAGCATTCTCCCAGGACCAAATGTGCTGAAATTCTTTTCTTTAAAAACAACAGTGTCCTGTTTCTGCGCTTTTTCAAGAATGTTGGTTATAGCACCTCCACTGTCTCCCCACCGCTAACATAAAGTTGGATTAACAATGAAATAAAATAAAATGGCGGAAACTTCAAAGCATTTCCAAAGAGATGCAAGTGAGAAGATGAGGTTTAGAAAAAGAATCATCTCTCCCAAAATTTTCTGGGAGAAGGGATTCTCTGGAGTGGATCTTCTTGTCCTGGAGGCAATGGAGCAGGAGGGGAGCAGTGGTGAGAATGGCCGGTTCAGGAAGCAGCATGACAATGGAAATGCTTGTCGAGTTCCCATCAGTTTCCTCATGGAAACAGCTTTGTCATATAGCGTTCGTTTTGGTGATGGTCGTGCATGTGAAGCACAGGAAAGAGGACCCTTTTGTGACAAGAGCTTGGGCTATGATGAGTGTGGGATAAAAAGAAAGAAAGTAATTCAGGAAATATTTTAAAGAAAATATGAACGCTGACCCAATATAGAAAAGAGATGGAAGTGAAAGAGCACTGTAGTCCATGTGGAAAGGATGGACTTGTAAAGTCCAGGGATGGCTCTCACACATTTCTGTGCCCCCAGGGCCCCGAGGACAGTGCAGGGCATGTGGTAGACGTGTAATAGATACCCACAAATTGGATATTGCCCCTTTCATCCTGTCGGCTCTTAAATCAAGATTGGGGAGTTCTCGTTGGGCCACTCAGGAAAGCCGTATTTCCTCATGATGTGCTTGCATCCAGCTCAGGGATATTAAAGTCAGCCCCAAACCAAGAACAGAAACGGGATGTTTATAGTAGGTCTTGTGTGGGAGGTGTTTTCAGAGACGGCCTACTTGATCCAACATTTACCCTGTATTAAATCAGGTTCTCCTCGCTACTTTCTCTGAACAGGGCTGGCCCACTCAGAGGTCTTACTGTCCTTCGGGGTTTTTTGCCATGCTAGCATTCACTAACGCTTTGTTTGGGTCAAAACAAAAAAAGTAGGGTTTAGCTTGTCTTCACCTTGGCCACTTGGTGGGCCTTGGTTGCACAGGCCAGGGGGATGGTCAACACTCAACCACCACAAGAAAGAGGTTCACGCTGGCCTTGTAAGTGGACTCAGAGTCATTGGGAAAAGACTCCCCTGATGCCATATACTTGAAGTAGAAAGGAGTATGGACTACAAGTAGGCATGCCTCCTGGGCCCTTGGACTCCGTGCCCTGTTGGGAGGGGAGCAGCTGCAGGAGATCCCAAATGGAGCCCTCTGAAGTGTAGGGCCAAGAGCAGCCCTGATGGCCCTAGTCTAAAGGCAGTTCTGGGTTTGGATGTTCCTCACTGTGGATCATGTATGCAGCTGAGACACTGTCTTGGGGACCACACGTTTCAGCAGGAATGAGCCAAATGAAAGTAGAGAGCAGAGGTGTGTGTATTTCCCCTTCAACCTGAGATGCAGCCGTGACAGTGTTGGGTGGGTGAGGGTGGGGGATGTTGGTGGCATCCCCCTCCCCAACAGCTGCCATGAGTGGAGTGATGGGGTGGTCAGTGAGATGAACCATCTCTTTAGCACTTGTGCTGGAGAAGCAGAAGCCTGCCAAGTATCTATTAATACCTCTTATGTGCCAGGATATTTGGGAAGCTCTCTAAGCCAGCCCCCTAAATGCCTTCTAAAGGCCATTCTGCCAGTTGGAGAAAAAAATAGAGCGACATTAAGTTTTTTTTTTGTGCTGGGATTCTGATAGAGTTCATTCCCTGCCCCAGAAAGTGCAACAAGCTCGGGGTAGGATGGTCAAGCTCTTTTATCATGGGTGCAGCTGGGTAACAGGAGATTAGGGGTAAAAGGCCTCTGCGTTTCAAGAGAGAGATCAGAAAAATCCTGAAGCACGTGCATTTGACCCATAAAAGAACGCTGTCATCCAGAAGACTGTTTGTTCTTAGTCTCTGTCCAATTCTAAGAAATTTGGTTATCTGCTTCCGAGACCTTCAGTGGATGAGGAAGAAAAACTAAATGAAATGTGAAAGGGAAAAGGTCTGGCTCTGTGCAGGCCTCCTGACAATTGTGAGATAGGAAAGCAGATGCCCTAAGGACAATGAGTCGGACATATAATCGATGACACATGTCGCTCATGCAGACGCCACCTCAATAAACAGACCAGCTGGGGGTGGCTCTAATGAGGGACCTGACGTTCCCTCCCACCTCCAGATGTCTGAGACCATCATGTTTCATGTCCTCACACAGGAATGAATGCTTCTGAGATGATTCTGAGTCATCAGTGTAGAAATTAGTTTAAATTAAGGATGCAGGAAAATAAGTATTGCTTTTGAGAACCATTTCTATCAAAATGAAGGAAAATATCAGTGCTTTAAGGGTGGACCCTCAGCTATAGGAAAAACCATGTTCATTAGGCTGTCTGGCTCCCTCAAGGTTCTGAGTAACTGAGTTTCTTTCCGTTAGGGTGTGTCCACTGATCATGGTGGCCGGCCTGCGGGGCAGCGTGGCCCGATGGCTGAGACCATGGCCAGCCAGTCAGGCCACGAGGCCTGCTGTCTCTGCAGAGCTCTGTGGATTTGGCCAAGTTCTGTCACCTTTCTAAGCCTCTGTGAGCCTCTCTGTGAAATGGTGTTTCTAATACTATGTTCCTCCTAGGATGAATAAGAAAATGTACATAAAGCATAGTGCCTGTTCCAGAAACTTCCATCACTATTTGTATTAGTTTCCTAGCGCTGCCATAACCAAGTAGCACAAACCAGGTGGCTTGAAACAACAGTTCTGAGTCTAGAAGTCTGAAATCAAGGTGTTAGTAGGGCTCTGCTCCCTCTGAAGGCTCTGGGGAATTCTTCCAATGTCCTATATCTGCCCGCAGTCCTTGGTATTGTGGATCGTAGATGCACCCCTCCAGTCTCTGCCTCCACGTTCACATGGCCTTCTCCTCTCAGTGTGTGTGTGTGTGTGTCTTCTCTTGTAAGGACATCAGTTATTGGATTTTGGACCCACCCTAATCCAATATGACCTCATCGTAAGCAATTACGTCTACAAAGAGCTTGTTTCCAAAGAAATTCACAGTCCGAGGCTTGGGCTGGGCATGAATTTTGGGGGGGGACACTATTCAACCCAGTATACGCTCCCCTTGTGTGATTTACAATTTTCTGAGCAGGATCCCTGGCAAATATATAACTCCCGCCCCCTCCCGGCCCCGTCGTCCTGTCTTACCTCGAAGGCCACAAGAGACCTGAGCCTATTAGCAAAACTTCCTTCACTGGGCTTAAAGCTTTGTCCTGTATTAAAATGCACAAGTAACTCAATGCAGGTGTAGTTGTTGTTATTGCTGTTGTTTCAAGTCTTTTTAAACACTGAAGCTGAACGTGCATGTATTTATTCAGGCCTCCTTCCAAATCGTAATAATAATGCAATTTACAAAGCAGTTCACACTTGACCTCAGCCAATCCTCACAGTCCCCTAGAGATGTAGGCAGGTCAGAGGGCCTCACATTACAGATGAGGAAGTGCAGTTGAGAGAGGTCACTTAGCGAGGAACGGTAAAAGGCGACTTCAAAGCCAGGGCCTTGACTGCAGGCATTGAGGCAGGTGGTAGCCAGGTGGGAGGCGGGATGCTTGCTTTACCGTGGACAAGCTGTTACCTTGGGCAGGGGTCTTCACCTCTCCGAACCACTGTCTTTCCACCTGTAGAATGGAATGGATAATAGCTTCTGTGAAATGCTGCTATAAGATTTAAATTAGATCACGTGTATGTAACACTGGAAATTGCCCAGTAAGTGCTAGTTTCTCTTCTCTTCTGTCTAGCAGTTGTCTCATCAACAACCTGTCTCGCTGTTTTACTTAGTGCTTGCCCTGCATGATCGCAGGATGGCTTACATTTGGGAAGTGTCAAGTGTGTTGTGGGGGGTACATGGGAGGGGAAAGAATAGAGGCAGTGGTGGTGGGTCCCCGCAGGATCCTAGCATCTGTCTGGGGTGGGTACCAAGTGGACTTCCTGGAGGGTAACTCCACTCTGCCATCTGGCATTCGCTAGCGCTTGTCCTGGTCCTGCTGTTTATAATAACATCTGCCCCAAGCAGGGGGTCTTGCCCATCTGTAATTCCCAATTCTTCCCAGACCAGCCTGATCCAGGGAGAGGTAACATATGGCAGCTTCGTGGGATCTGCCTGGAAAAGAGGGTTTCATAAATAACTTAGAGCCACAGGGGACCTGGGGAAGCGCTGATGGAGGAGTTCTGTGTGAATATCCATGATGGTTCAGAAATAAATGCAGATACAAAGCAGGCGAGTGCCAAGCTCTCCTCAGTGGAAGAGGGAGAGCCGAAATCTCATCCCTCATTCCCAGCCCAGCTCTGTGTTGAGTGCTTCCATCACTGGACTCCAAAGAACGGTGTCAGCTCGGTCCTTCAAGGCAGAGTCTGGCCTTGGGCTCAGGGCGGGGTGATTCCTGTGTGATGAGGCTTGAGGGTCACCCATTGAAATTGGCTGGTACCTTATAGCCCTGTTTCCTGCAGCTGCTCCCAAATAGTTATTCAATCTGACTAGTCCATGATCATCTTGCAGTATGCAATCCCTTGGGAAAGACTGTTTCCTGGAGGCTTCTGTTACGATGTAGATCTCCCCACCGGTTTGGCCAAATACGCCAACTTTTTTACCTTGTCTGGTTGTACCCTGGACATGGGTCCCCAGTGCCTCCAATAGGCAGTGCTAGACTCAACCTGACATGCTTGTTACAAACCCAGCTTCCCTGTCCCTTTTGTGTGTCACTGAATCCAAGTGTGTATTTCTGAGGAGGTCCCACAGATGATTCAGACGCAGCCCATCTAAGGACCAGCAGGAAGAACTGCCCCCAAGATGGTGGCCAGTGGGGCACCTCAGCCTCTGGAAACCAGGCTACCAGGCACTGGGGTCTTTGGTGGTGCTCCAGGCTTAGAACCATAGAAGCTGTCAGAGAGACGAAGGTGAGCCCCCCAGTGGAGGATCTCGGGGCTGGAAATGGGGCTGTCGAAAGATGGGGAGCGAATAGGGCTTGGATGGTGGAGAAATGGGTGCTCACAACATCAGCCAGCGCTTTTTTTGTTCGCCCTGTGGCCCAGCACCATTACTCCCTTGACAATAAGTGCCTGGAAGTTAGAGAGGCGTGAATCAGAAGATGGTCCAGCTAGGGTGAAACAGAGCAGAGGGGAGTTGCCTCAATGCCTGAACCTTGTGGAGAGAGAAAGAAGGGAGAGGAGAATAAGAAGATGACATTCTCTGGGCTCCAAGTCACCCTGGGCTAATGGGATGTACGCCTGACCTTGGCATAGAAAGAAGAGTAAGGCCATCCAGCCTAAATGGCAAGCATATACAGCTAGATCCAGATAGACAGGAGATGTTCAAACCACAGGCCACTGTTTCCTCTTCAAAGAAGCTCTTTAAGTTTTTAAATAAAGAACGGGGTACACAAAATGGCCTATTTGTTAGCAGTTGATTGGGTCACTGCCGGGCTGATTGGATTCTTAAGGCCAACTGACACACCCAATTAATGCAAGATTGGGAGTCCCCCTCTAGGCATGACTTCAGACTAGTCTGTTTACCTTTATTTGGTGAAAAGGGCCTTAGCAGGGTCTCAGCAGCTCAGGTTACTCCAGGGAGATGTAGCCTTGGCTCGTTTAATTCCATGCTGCTCTGGAGCTACTGTTTTGCACAATGAAGAGCTGTAATGGAAGTCTTGTTATTTGGTTGCTTAGAAACTAGTGCTTTTACTACCCAGAGCATCACCAAGCCCTTCTGGGGAGGTGCGGTGAGGCTCTCCCAAGTCATAGATTTCTCAGGAACCAGACATAAATCACTGGAGCAGGAAGATGGAGGTTTCGGTGATAATTGTCTCATTACAGGCAACTTGAGTCCCTGCAAGGGGCAAGAGCCTGTGTCGTCCCCACTCCTGGCTCCAGCTGTCTATTACAGGAGCGCGCCCTTGTTCATTTGCATTTCTGTGGACCACCATGCAGAGTGAGGATGGTTACTTATCTAGAAAACAACCGAAACCAGGAGTGATTCTGGGACCTTTTGCAACCAAAGAGACACAGAGATCCAGAGCAGTTAGTTGAAAGCCCGGGCAGCCTTGACTTCACAGTTGTCAGGGCTACTACTTCTGGCCCCGTTAGGATCATCCCTTGCTCTTTGGCCTTTTAATTACACATCTGGGCTCATAGGAAATATAGATGCCTCCCAGTGCAGGCTCCATCTATGGGCCAAATGGCTCCTACCAGTTCAGAAGCCACGGAGACGCTTGGTGTTGTGGCCTCCAGACGCCACCCCTCCTTGAAGAAGGGTTCACCTTGTTCATGGTTAAGCCTGAATTATTTTTCCTGGATCTACAGAACAGTGATGGTGAAATTATTCAGGTCCTGTTCTAGTGGTTATGGAGGTGCTTAAGAGCTGTCGTCAGCCTGGGGCCAGGTCACAACATGTGATTTCAGCCACACTACAGCGGAAACCACACCATGATATCCCATGCCTGTGTGATGGACGAAGATCGTCTCTCCCTGTCTAGATAAGATACATCTCAAAGCATCAAACCAGTCTATGGCTAAAGCGTGCCTCTCCTCAACTGTGCCAAGGCATAGCTTCTCTAACCAACTCCTTCAGATCCAGGAATATCTGTGCATCTTTCTCTCTTTTATCTTCTCGTTCTACTTCATTCTTTTGATCATTCCTTCTACTCATTTCATGCGTTTCATCCATTCATTACCCGCCATGCACCAAGCCCTGTACTTGGGTGATGAAACATGAACCTGACCACAGGAAGTCTGCACTTACCTTCTCTTTCTGTCTCTCCCCTCAGCTGAGCCCCACTGACTGGGGACTGGTTTCTCTTATTCATTTCCTTGCCCCACAAGAACCACAGGCAGCATTTTCTCGAGCAAAGTCAGTCATTCTGCACGTGTGTTTTGAACACTCACTATGTGGCTTCCAGAGGCGTGAAGATATAGAAGATGCTTAAGGCAGGGCTGTGGTCCCCAGCCCCAAGTAGCTTAGAGGCTGAGTAGGGGGAGTGGGGTAACATATATAAAAAGCAGACAGAGAAAAATAAAGGGCAAAGATGCATGTCATTGTGCTAAACCTGGGGGGTACTGGTGGGCTGCAAAGTCCCAGAAGGTCTTGAACTTAGATGTGCTGGTAAGGGAGCAGAATGCTCAGCTATAATGAGGAAGGAACAAGTATGGCCTGAAGGATGGGAACCCCAAAGACTGCCCTTCTTGGGTGGAGGGATGACAGCAGATTCACTGGGGGTACCAGGGGGGAAAGGGCAGCACCTTCCAGCATGACTCCACTCAGTCCTGCTCAGCCCTCCTGAAGATCACTCTTGCAGTGAAGGATTGTTGGGCCAGCCCTACTGATTGGGGGAGAGATGCCCACCCTTTTGGGGGTGGGGCATGAGGGTGATAACTTACTCTGCATCACCATTCTTTTTTCCCTCCAGGCCTTTGACACCATCCCCATTTCTTTTTCTGATGACTAGTTTATTGCATTTTTAACATTAACATGGTGTGAGATGTTGTATTTTCCTTGATTATTTGACATCAAAAAGATGAAAATCATTCTCACTATGAATCACACATTGATTTCTCTCATTTCTATATTGCAGTTGGCCTCAGCCATGGCTGATGGCACATTACAGCACAGTCTTGTTTTATTAGGAATCTGAGACACGTGCTTTATTACCCATTGTCGTGTCTTCTCACTGATGGTATCTGGTGTGAAACCAAAGGTGGCTGCATGAAACTTTAAAGATAATCTATCAGACCACGGAGACTCAACTAGGAGGCTTTGGCATCCGGGGCAAGGCTGATGCACTGCGAGAGGAGGCCACCTCCTACAAGGTGAGCCTGCAAGCCAGGCATGCTATGATTCCGCATTCCCTCCTCTGAGTCCTCTCCTGTGAAGCCTAACACGCCAGGCCCCTCTCAGTGCACATCTGTGCTCTGGTTCCTCACCATTCCCTAAGTGTAGGGCTGTTGTCAGGACTTTTTTTTTTAATGAGCAACACATAAAAAGTATAGAACAGTACCTGGCATGTAGCAAATGCTAGGTGATGTTGACTGTTATTTTTATCATCATTAATTATAACCAAATTATACATTTATAACAATCCCTTACAGTTTACTCGTGTGCAAAATGTGAATGAGAGTGCCAGCCTGCCTTGTAAGTGTAGGATATACATGTGTTTGCCATCAGCAGGGGCCCAGTACACATTTATTGAATGAATAATGTGGGCTGTAAACTGTAAGGTCTGAAAAAATTTAAGGCATCTTTTTGCTGTTCTTCCAAAAGCATAGCGCTAGTTCCAAATGCATGTGCTGCTCTGCAGGGCATTTAGTGGGCATTTCACTCTTGGCCAGCGTAATGGTGTATCAGCTCAGGTCCTCTGAGAAGCAGGTGCCAAGAAGGGATTAGATGTATAAGATATTTGTTGGGAGAAATGCCTGTGAGGATAATGAGGAGGGAGCAGGAGGTGGCAGGGAGAGCCTTCAGCCTGCGATGCAGGCCTGGCAACTGTGAATGCAGGGGGAGGCAGGAGGACTGGGGAGAAACAGCACAGTTGCAAGAATGTTTTGGTCAAGACAATGTGGGAGGAGGTCCTTGAGCCAAAGCCATCATCTAGCAAGAGTCCCACGTCCTGCCCTGGTCCCCGCCATGTTCAGTCACTGGCTGGGAGCAGCTGGGGATTAGGGGATGTGGTGGTGGGTCCTGAAGAGCAGCAGCTGTGCCATCAGTCACTGTGTTCCCCACAGAGGAGATCTGAAGGATGCATTTTCCTGGCCCCTGCAGATGGTCAGTGGGACTCCACCTGGGACAGGCTGTAACCTCCAAAGACAATTAACTGATCGTCTCTGCTTTTCTCCTCCCCCCACTTTGGTTTCTACTACTCATCTGTAATTGGTGGACAGAGCTCTGGGTGTGTTTGCTGTGGCTTCTTCGGGAGGAAGCAAGAGAGTGAGCAAGCCCCTAGGGGTGAGCAGGGGGCAGTTAGAGGCAAGACGAGGGGTCATCATGGGTTGATTGTGAGGCTCTGTCCAGCAGTCCTAGTGCTGAATTCTGATAGAAAGACAGCTAGTTATGGGAGGAGCCAACTGGTTTCCTGGGAGAACTGGCATCGCGGAAAAACACTGAGCATATTTGCCACAACCCTTTGGCATATAAGGAAACAGGCTAAGAGCCAGAAGGACACATCTAATCTGTCACCACCACTGCCATTTTGTTAGTGGCCAGATCTGAGAATTCACCTTTGGGTTTCTGGCATCTGGTCCACTATCTCAAGCATCTTAAGAGTCATTGTAACTTAGTAGAAAGATAATGTACCTAGAACTCGGAGCATCCGGACTGGCATTCTAACTTCCTCGTGAACTTGCTGAGTGGTTTATTCAACAACATGTCAGCATTTGCCCAGTGGTGTTGGGGATTACCAAGGCATTAAGAGCAGATCCCTGTTTTCAATGTGCCTACAGTTTTCACCACCAGCGAGCCTATCTATAAAATGATTTTCCACAAAGATCAAGGGCTGTGGGTGATATTTGGAAATAAAATAGATCTCTTTCCTGTTTCCTTTTTGGTTTGTTAATCAAGGGGCTGATTTTTCCAAATTTTCCAATAACATTAGATATGGTGGCTTTACATCTAAAGAGGGCACACATAGTTTATTTTTCTGCACCTCGCATTTTTTTTATTATGGTAAAATATACATAACATAAAAATTTGCCACTTTAGCCATTTTAAGTGTACAGTTCAGTGGCATCAAGTACATTCATGTTGTTCTGCAACTATTACCACCATCCATCTCCAGAACTTTTCCATTTTCCCAAGCTGAAACTCTGTCCCCATTAAACAATAACTCCTCATACACCTCTCCTCTCACATCCTGGCAACCACCATTCTACTTTTTGTCTCTATAAATTTAACTATTCTAGGTGCCTCATATAAGTGGAATCGTATAGAATCTCTCTTTTTGTGACTGGCTGAGTTCACTTGGCATAATGTCCTCAAGATTCATCCGTGTTGTAGCATGTGTCAGAACTGCCTTCCTTTTTAAGGCTGAATAATATTCCATTGTTTGTAACTAATGGGTTTTCGGAGGTTGTGAACCTCTGCTCTGTTGTATCACAGATGAGAGATAAGCTGGGAAGGTGAATACCATGCAGGGCAAAGGGTTGTTGACTATCCTGGGCTCTAGGATCTCACCACCTAGCATTAAGGCATTTTTCTGAGTCAGAGCCACTGGCCAATAGTGTGAACTCCAGGCCACGGAGGGAGAGCAGTGAGCAGAGAGGGGTGGCCCAGGGGAAGGCATTTGCAAAATTCGATCTAGAAGCCAAGTGGGCACCTTGCTGGCTCATACCTGGTCATCTCTCAAAGGCTGGCCAGGATTCAACTGCATCAAAGACTGCGCCATATGCCAGCATTAGAGAAGCGAGGAGGGGCATGAGGGTGGAGTTGGCAGGATCGGTGGTGGGAGAGGTAGAGAAAGCCGATCCCAGTTCCTGCCTCAGATGTGAGCACAGCCCAGGAGTAGGATGGCTGCTTGGGTCAGCGGCTGGGAAACTACTCTCTGGCTCTGGGTTTCCTCCAGGCTACACTGTGGCCCCGTATGGAATGGCCATACGGACAAAGGATGCTAGGGCTCCTTGAGGGAAGGGTTATTTCATTTATCCATTTGTCCTATTTGTGCTAAGCATTTGTCTTGATGCTGGAGATCTGCACAATGATGGAGGAAACAGCCACAGACACCCCTTACTCAGAGCTCACAGTCCACTAGGCGTGACAATCCTCATCTAAGCCACCTCTTCTACAAGCCCATCAAAAATAGCTCACGTGGAATACTCTTCCCAGTCCTGGGTGACTTTTCTTTATGACACTTATCATTACCTGACCTTATATTCCATCTCTTTGTTTATCTGGTCTTCTCTGTCTCCTCTATAAGAAAGTAGGATCCGAAAGAGCAGAGACTTTTATTTATTGGTGTCTCTCAAGCACCTAGAACCATCTCTGATCCAATGTAGGTACAGAATAAATACTTACTGAGTCAAGCAGCAAAAGAAATAATTGCAATAAACACGCAATTCAAATCATGGTGGAGGACAAGTCAAAGGTGCTATGAAAGCATATAATGGGCATGTCTGACCTAGTTGGGAGAGCTGGGGAAGGTTTCTCTAAGGAAGTTACTTGAAAACTGAGATCTGAAAGACAGGTAGGTGTTAACCAGGTGGGCAGAGTGGAGAGAGGAAGAGCCACAACCAGAGGGAGCAACAGTCCAAAGACCCTGCAGTTGGAGGAAGCATGACTATTTGCAAACTCCAGGGAACTAGAATACAGAGAGAGAGAGCAAGGGGCAAGACAGATAAGGCCAGATATTGCAGGTTACCATTTTTACTTCCTCCTAAGTACAAAGGGAAACCATGGGAGGGTTTCAAGCAGAGGAAAGTGAGGCTGAGATATGTATTTTGAAAAGGTCCCATTGATCCAGCAATTCCACTCCTAAGCATATACCCCAAGAATTGAAAACATGTATTCAAATAATACTTGTGTATGAACATTCACAGCAGCACTATTCACAGTAGCCAAAAGGTGGGAAACAACCCAAATGTCCATCAGGGGATGAATGGGTAAAAAAAATGTGCCATGTACGCACAATGGAATATTACTCAGCCATAGAAAGAAGAGAAGCACTGCTAAATGCTACGATGTGGATGAACCTCAAAAACATTATGCTAAGCAAAAGAAGCTAGACATGAAAGCTTACATATTGTGATCCCATTTATATGAAATATCCAGAATAGGCAGATCGATAGATACAAAAAGCAGACTGGTGGTTGTCAAGGGCCAGAGTGAGGGAAAGGAAGAGGAGTGACTGTTTCGTGGGTATGGGGTTTTCTTTTGGGATGATGAAAATGCTTTGGAACAAGATAGAAGCAGTGGTTCCCCAAGACCACGAGTGTACTAAATGCTCCTAAACTGTGTGCTTCAAAATGGTGACTTTTACATGATGCAACTTTCACCTCAATTTGAAAAAACAAGGCTCCGTTGGCCTCCGATTGTCCACTGTGGAAGGCAGTGCCCTGCACTAGTGGACTCTCAGGAAGTGCTTGCTGATTATGAGGACTGTGGAAGGAGCAGCTAAGGCATCCTTGTGTGCCCAGTTACTCTACAACACAAGCACTGCCCTACTTGAGTCCATCCTTGAGTGTCTGGAGGCAAAGGGCAGAACCTCCCTCAGCCAAACTGGCCCAGGAGTCTGTAATTCAAGGGCATCGCCAGCGTATTGATCAGTCTGTCTTTACCTTCAGCTCGTTGAATGGAAGGGCACCCTCATGCCTCTTTCACAGGTGGCAAAACTGGGTGCCTGTCTGGGGTGGATGCAGGCTGGGCTGGCCTCTCTGGCCCTTGGTCAGTAAGAAAATAAAAGAATGAGTGATCTCTTTACCCCTCTTTCGAGCCCATAGGTGAATCCATGAAAACCAGAAGCTCCAGGGACTAGAAAATACTACATTTACCTGTAATACGTGTTTAAAATTACTAAATTACTAGATTTTCTTCCACCCAGTGAGGGATAGGGCTGTGCTTAGACCCCTTTGGGCAATGGTTCCTTCCAGATGAGTTGTCTTTCCACCTTTCCTGCAGCTGAACAAGGGATGGCAGTCACGGCCTGCGTCGTATAGTGCTTTCTAGTTGGGGAAACCTGCCAGATCAGCATCTCCCTTGATGCTCACCTCAATCTTGGGAGGGATGTATTAATACTACCCTTGCTGGTCTAGCACCGAGGCCACTGGGGTCCTATGGTAAGTGTCTCATGGAGGGTACTGAGCTGGTAAATGATCTGAGGCCACTTGGCAACATCCTCATTCTTAAATTTACATCCCACATTCCGCCGTAAGACCCTGTGGCCTCTTTTGCCAAGAGGAGCTCCTAACAGCTTGGTGGTTCCTGTCCACCCCCTTGCTGCCGATTGTGGAGGAGCCTAGACTGGCTGATAACTGGAGTGCTGTCTGGGCTCTTGGGGTTGATCAAAAATTTCCCATTATCTCCCTACTGGCACTGGGTCAAGTTCTGAATCAGACTGCCCTTTGCAGGGTGAGGAAAAAACTCTCTCTTTGGGAGGAACCTTAGAACACAAAAATAAAGATAAAACTGACAAATATGTCACTACCAGCTTACAAAATAGCCAGCTTCTGGTTGACCTGCTTTTAAAATTTGTAGCTGCAGGGGAATATCGCTGGTGATTTCATTTGAAAGGAAAGTGCCCCAGCGCTGGCTGGCCAGCTCCCCAGAGCTCCCAGGTCCAGTTCTCTGCATGCCAGTGGTGGGTATCCCCAGTCAGACTGGCCTGATTCCACCACCACTGGACAGATGGTCCTTTGTGGTGGGTCTGAAGAACATTGTACCTGAACTCCCACTCCCACTCTTATTCATTTTCCTGTCCTATTTCTGGGCTGCAAATTGCAGATGTGTGACCAACTTCCACAAGATGCAGGATCGGACCGCAGCTCCTGAGCTGGTAACACAAGAATCTGATAACATGTCTGGGATCCCTCCAGCTTATGTCTGCTCCCCTCTCACTCTGTCCAGCCCCAGCCGGACACAGGCTGTGTCATTGACAATGCCATTTGCGCTCTCCTTGTTGCATGAGACAGACCCCTGGGGATACCTTAAGGGAAAGCAGTCATTGCAGGGGTCCACAAGGGCTGGAACTGTAAGAGGAGAGCTGCCATTCCCCCTAATGACCCAGAGCCTATAACCAGTGCTCCAATTAGCCACCAAGGGGGTCTACATTAGTTATTGTTATGGATGAACCACGGGAAATCTGGGGGTGGGGGGACATGACTCTGAACTGTAGGAATACCCCCTGCACCCTTGGCAAGCCCAGAAGAGCTTTACCTTTGTTTCCACCCCTGCTTTACCGCCATGAAGGCCCAGGGTTTGGAAACCAAAGGGGACCATGCAGCACACCGCAAGGAAATCAGACACGGGCTCCGAAAGAAGTCAAACAAACCTTTATCGAGGTAGATGGGAGCGGAGCAGACAAGCAGAGGCAATGAAAGCAGGTGATGCATAACCACGTTTGCCAGGGTGACCTGGAGGCTGCTGGGAGGCAGGCTTTGGGAATGGAACGGGTATGACCAGGTGAGCTGGGTCTGCCTCCCTGGGCTGGGCACTGCCTCTCTGCCTCCTGTCCTGGAAAATTCCGTTAAGCCCCATTCAAAACTCACCTCTTCCGTGCAGCCCTCACTGACTCCTCCAAGCCAACAAAGCTGGTCCTTCCACCACAGAGCTGATGCTGTTTCCTTGATCAAAACACTCGCAGTTCAACAAGTTCTAAGCAGATGCCTGGTACTGAGTAAGCACTCGATAAGTCCTTTGGGTTTAATGAGTGAGTAAGATACTCGGATGAGTGAATTTGCTTATTCACCTACAGAGATGTGATGGATGTGGGATGAATTTGTCACAGGCTCAGAAACCTCTTAATTATCTTGAATTCTCCCAGACGATATTTCCCAAAACGAGTCTCGCAAAACACAGGTTCTGCAAATTGTTCATAGGTGTTATCTAATAAAAGGATTCTGTTGTGAAATATGTTTGGAAAGCAAAGGTGCACAGGTTTCTTTACTGCAGGGGATTCTTTGAGCCTTTAAACTGTTAATAGGGATTCTGAATCTTGAAGAATATTCAAGATTTCCAAAACTCATTAGGTTTGGACTATGTGAAATTGCTGTTTTTTAGTTAAAAAGAAAAAAGGGCAATGATTAAATAGCAGTCATTTCAGATGGTTCAACCTAATATTTGACTGTAGAACCCTTTTAAACTGTCACTAGTGCTCCATGGAGCTCGACCGGAAAACATTGACCTAGGACATTGGTTTCCCTTTCGGGGTGAGGAAGGAGATGGAGAGGAAGGCGGAGGGTTCCTGGACGAGAATCTAAGTCATGTCAAAAGCCTTTTCACAATGTAAACCCTCTCCCACGAGACTCAGATGTGACTGTCCCCACCTCCACCCCGTGGCAGGCATCTGAAGACCGCAGTCTAGGGAGAGAACCCCTAGAAAGAACAAATGCTTATCCGCTGGAGGTCAAGGCCTATTTCCTCATCCCAAACAAGCAGCAGTCTAGATGGGCCCTAAAAGTCAGAAGAGCTGCAGCGAGCAATAATGAACGTGAATGATTCCCCAGCAGACCCGAGTGAGGCTGGCACTTCCTGCATTCTGGTTGTCTGTCTACAGCTGAAAAAGAGGGTCGTGTTTGAGTAGGGATCGTGGGAAAGGCTGCAGTGGGTCTGAGGAGGTGGGGTCAAGGCAGCACACACCACTCCTTTGGGGGACCCTGACAGCAGCATATCCATGGCCTCCTGGGTCCTTATGGAAGGCCAGGCTTTGCCGACATTATCTCTGGAACATTCTAGACTCTCTGAAGACTGAGTCTACACTAGCTGTCCATATCTGCTCATAACTTGCCCCAGAATGGAGCTCTGGTCCCTGATTGACAGCGGCTCCCTGTATTCTATCCTCCTCAATATGGAAATAGCATAGCCCTGCCTGCCTTTCTCTCAGTCATCCTTGCTCTTTGATGCCTGTTGATCTGAGCATTGCAAGATGCTTGTTAGGACACTGCAGTCAGCCAGCAAATAGAATTCCTTTTCCCTAGGGATGGATGGTGATGTTTGGGAATCCTGGACCAAACCTACACTTGATCTTAGACAAGTGAAAAAGAGCATAGCTGGGGCTTGACAGACATGGGTTCAAAGCCTTGTATGACCTGGAGCAAGTTACTTACCCTCCCTGGATCTGGCTTTCTTATCTTTAAAATGCAGACATTGATTGTATCTCCACCCCAGGGTGGTTGAAAGGATTATGTTTGAAAATGTGAAATATAGCGGCTAAAACATAGCAAGCGCTCGAAAGACATTACCATCCCCTTCCATTCCTTCTGAGGGCTGGCATTTCCTTCCAGCTCTTGCACTGAGATGCTTTAAGAGAAAGTTGGGAGACCTGGGGTAGAGTTCGGTTAGCGTGATGTTTTATTTTGCTTAACTTGGTTGACTTTAGCTGGAGCGTGCACTCTGCAGTTTGCATTGTTTCGTAGATCAGATCAGGGCAGAGTACCCGGAAAAAAGTGACAAAATGCCATTGATTGGACAGCTGTGGGTCAGGGGGGAGTCGGGCCCATTGAAGGAGATTCTAGCAGAAGGAGCAGCCAGATAGCAGGGTGAGCAGGTGCCTTTGTCAGACGATTCTACTCTGGGATTTTCCTAGTGGGGAGGTTGGAAGGCAGATGGTGGAGTGACCCAGGGATGTGGCAGGCAGCGTGAGTCCACAGCCTCCCGAGGGAGAACGGGGGTTTGAGTTGTCTGCAGAGCTGCTATTGACATGGCTGTGGGTGGGGCTGTGTGGCTGGCTTCCTTGATCATGAATATCTGATCTCAGTAAAAATGAAAGTTTGTGTCCTGTGTTGATCATGTCAGTGCCGCTGACATCTCAAGGTGTCCTTTAAATTGTTTCCTGTAGGGGGCGAGGTTGACGCCGAATCACCCACATTTTCTCCTTCAGAGCTACTGAGGGAAGCACATGGGATGTAGGTGGCTGGGGTTAGAGCTCAGTGTCCCATGTGGAAAACAAAGCTGTCTCTGTCTTGGAGCCCAGGGCCCAGCTTCATAAACAGGAGAGAGCAACAAGCTCAGACAGCTCCAACGGGCTCAATGCAGAAAGCACATTATTTTCCTTGATGTCTTTTCTAAACAGCATATGCTAAAATATGCCTCACAAAACACATATATCATGGGAGCTGTCAAGAAAAAAACAAAAGAAGATTCCATGGCCAGAGACGTTAGGACAATTGCATACTCTTCACATCTCTGGAAGAGTCACAACATGCATACAGATTAAAGACGTCTGCTTCCATACCCACACACATATTTATATGCACATATAAATGTATGTATTTCTGCACCTATAAAGATATGTATATACATATAAGTGCACATATAAATATATGTACACATATGCACATGTACAAATCTGTGTATATGTACATGCATATACACATACATATATATGGGAGGGCATATATGTATTTAGGGTCAAATTTATTTGATAGGCGCTTTCATGAAATGCTTGTTAACATGCAGCAGAACTTGCAAACCCCAGAATTCACTTTGGGAAATGCTGTCCTAGATCTTTCTCTGTTTCGTTGTTTCAAGCAGGGTCTGGGTAAGCCAGACTTCTGACTGGAATTATAGGCAGAGCCGGGCTTGTTTGAAAATGTTTCACCTGCTGGTCACAATCTTAAAGGTACATCCAAAGCAGCATTCCAAAAGGAATTGCCTGTAGCTGTCAGACAGGTAAATGAATAGGAGACGGGGCCAGGTGTAGTGTTCAGGGAGTGATGGAGCTTCAACAACTGGAGAAGGCATGCCCTGCCTGAAGGCATTCAACATTTTTTTTTTTTTTGAGGAATATTAGCCCTGAGGTAACATCTGCTGCCAATCCTCCTCTTTTTGCTGGGGAAGACTGGCCCTGAGCTAACCATCTTCCTCTACTTTATATGTGGGATGCCTACCACAGCATGGCTTGCCAGGCAGTGCCGTGTCTACACCCACGATCCGAACTGGCGAACCCCAGGCCGCCGAAGCAGAATGTGCGCACTTAACCACTGCACCGCCGGACCGGCCTTGGCATTCAATGTTTTGAAACCGTGAATCTCCTTGTAGGCCAAGCTAAACTCTGCCATGGCTCCAGCACAGCCTGCAGAGTGGAGGGCTCGAGAACTTTCTCTTACCCAAAATGGAAAGCTTTGGAATAATACAAGTTTAGAGCTGGAAGAGATGTCAAATATTTGAACTTCCTGTGGCAATATCCACGCTGACATCCCTGAGGTTCCATTTTCTGCCTCTGCCGAAGTATATCTATCAAGGGGAGCCCTGATTCACGAGGCATGTGGACGTCTCCACAGGTAACTCTGTTGTAAGGAAAGGCTTCCTTGTCTGGAGCCAAGAGCCAGCCCGCTCTGTCTTCTACTGGCTGGTTCTTTATACCTAAGCTCAGAACGTTGCACCTTCTGAAATGTCACGTCTGAGCTAAACGTCTTAGCTCATTTCTCACCCTTTGAGATCTCTTTATCTTGTTTCTATCCAGCATAGAGTGTCCTCAGTTTCGTCTTCTCTCATAGTTTTTCCTTTTGTGTCCCACTAAAGTTGTGGACGTTGATGCTGGATGGACAATAGGAACAGCCGAGCCATGTGGCTTAGCTTTACGTCTCTCCGCCAGGATTGCATAAATTCATTAATTTACACCTGCTGAGTGTAGTAACTCAGCCAGTTATGAATTCACTTAGCTGCCCCATGATGCCGCTGCATTGTTTTGTCTTATTCATATGGCATCCTAAGAATCAACAGCCATGATGAAATCCCAATGCATTATAATTTTTATCCTTTGCATTCTCCAGCTCTACCAGTTAAAAATTAATCAAGAGAAATGTGTAGTTAGTTTGAAATGAGTTATTAATGAATCCGTGCTGCTTTCCCTTGACTGCCAGTCATATCTATGTGTTTGCATGTTTTAGAGATTTATGAACCAGACTTTTAATAAGCTAGTCTTTATTTTTTATGGAGGATTACTCACAATTTCCGTGGTCACGTGATTCCTGTCTTCTCTTGAGTCCAGTCTTACCTCTTTTTACCCATGACAGTTTAGTTTCATCTGGCCACTCTGGGCTTCGATGCACTTTTAAATCTTAACCTCCTTTTTGGAACACTGACCCACCTCGGGATCACCACACTGTCTCCGATGTCTGCCATATCCCACCCCTTTATCAGCTCTCAGCTCCCACCTCTCCAGAGAGCCCGTGTCTGTTCTGCATCTCCCTCATCAGAAACACAGGATTGCACAAGCCAGGCCCAAGAGCAGGTTCTCCATGGAGGGACCACAAGAGGACAGCCGGTGTGCGGGACCTGCTGGTGCAGCTGCTCAGGGGAGGGTGTTCCGAGCACCTGCTGATCTGTCGTGGGAGTGACTTGGATCAAATCTGACATTAATTAAAAGAAAGCCTCTGGGCTTTGAGCGCCTCACTGGCTGAGTTGCATATTTTATTAATATTTGGCATTTACACCAGACTTTGAATTTGCCAAGTGTTTTGCAGTGATTTATGAGATCATCGTTGCTGCTCCTTTGCTGGGTACCTTGTTCCACCAGCTGTCACTGATTTGTTGCTGATGCATAATGAGATCCAGGGCCGCTCTCCCAACTCCTCTGCTCTCTAGCTTTTCCTGCTTTTGGCTGCTAGTTTTGAAGACACCATTGCTTCGTCCTGGTTGGTTTAGTCCTAACTTTCCTTCTAGCTTCTCTGCCCATCTGCCTCCTCTGTCGCTCCACTGCCTCCACTTCCTGACTTCCTCGTCCTTCTTCACTCCTTTGCAATCTGCTTTCATCTGTCTCTTTATTAACACTTGCCTTGCAAAGGTTTCCTTTAACTGATTTCCAGACAAGTTCACAGACCTTTCCCCATTTCTCATCTGTGACCTCAACAGCTGTTTGAAAGCAGCCCCCCTAACTGGTTCTTTATCCTCCCTCTGGGTCCCTGTTTGTTTGTGGTCCTGAGCTTGACACTCCTAATCAGAGAGACCAGCGCTGAGTTTCTCCATGACAGACTGGCCCTGCTTACCTGTTAGGGTGTTGTGTGGACTCAAGAAGGCAGGCTTTGTGAAAGGGTGCTCTAGTGTTTTAGCATTTACACAACTGATTTCGGCTCTTGTTTCCATGTACTTGGGCCATCTTTCCAGTCTATTCCATCCACACATGTAGTCTGAATTTGTGTGTGTGTGTGTGTGTGTGTGCATGCACACTCACACCTGCACGTACTCCCTTTCCCTCACACCATTGCTGCCCCCCGTGTGTGTGAGCTCACACCTGCACACTTCTTTTTGCTCATACCATTGCTGCATCCCTGTGTGTCTGTGAGCTCGCAGCTAGACACACTGCCTTCTGCGCACACCATTGCCACACCCCTTCATGTGTGAGAGGTGATCTGTTCCCTGCAGAGGCTCTCAGCCTCCTGCATCATGTTCCTGGCAGATGTCACCCGGGCTGCAGCCCATCACGCCTCGTGTTTCTGCTTAGGAAGTAGCTGTGTGAAGAACTCATTATTGAATCATTTTCAACACTGAGTGGTGTTGCAATCTAAAAATCGATGGCACTTAACTTTATTATTCCTATACGCTTCTCTTCTCTTCCTTGATCTTCCCTCATCTTCTCAGCCCCGAATGCCAAGTCGAAGCAATAACCTCATGAAATGAAATTTTAGATTTGTCAGAGAAGCCTGTTGGGGAAACAGATTTGTACAACCACAGATGAAGCCCTTTCTAGTTTCCTAATCAACCTGGTTCAGCATCCATGAATGTGTTCTCAAAGTTAAGGATCACCAGATGTTTGAGGAAAGCCCAGAGGACGGGAAAGAAGAACCAAAATAAATAGGACAATCTACCCTGGAGAAATTGGATAACCCAGGAGACAAAAGAGAAGCTTGTAAAAATTCTAAGTAATATTTCAGCTGATTTAAGAGGATGTTTACTGTACTCATAAAGCAAGAACTGACTATAATGAAAAAGGAACAATCAGGAAATAAGAAAGAGTTCCTCAAAATTAGTACAAACAGAAATGTCTTTAAGTTAAATGGATAGACTGATAAGAATGCTTTGGATGAAAGGCCAAGCTGGTCATCTGGGAGGTTAGGTAGAAAGCATTCCTCCAGCTCATAGACACAAAGTCAAGGATGTAAAATGTGAGCACAAACACGTGGGGAAATTTTTCCTAAGCTGAAGAGAAACACAACCTTGCAGATCCTTACGCTGAGTAGTATGAATGAACAAAGAGCTCCCACTCACACGGATCTTGGTGAGATTTCAAAACTCCAAAGACAAAGAGGAAAAGTTTTAAGAGCTTCCAGAGAGAAAAGTCAGCAGCTGAGTAAGGCTGATAAGTAAGAAACAGTTGTGCTATCAACAGATTATCTAAATCAAGACTTTGATAAATTAAACAGCAAAGGTATTAATGTGTTATTGAAAATTATAGTGGTACCCATCAGAGAATGAAGCATTTTATGTGCCTAACGTCTTAGAAAAGGTCAAACTGGAAAATGGTCTTCAAATACACGGAGATAATAGCAGTTGAGGTAGTAGGAGTGGGAATGAGGATTCGAACAGAGGGAGTTCTGGAAGGCAGTAATGGAAAGTGGCAGACAGCACAGTCCGGGGTATAGAGACCAGTTTCCACATCTCTAACAGGCTAGGAGTCTGACCATCTCATAGCCTTGTTGAAAGGACCAAATTAAATAATCCACCCAAAGCGCCCAGAACAGTGCTTACTCACTTCATGTTGTCAGGATGCAGACGGCTCCCTAAACTCGTACCTCTCGTTCTCAGTCTAATCGTGCATTTGAACTACCTAGACAGCATGTCCGTTAAATGTCTTTTCACTTTGAGCTCAACATATCAAAAACCATACTCATCCTTTTTTGCCCAGTCAGTTCCTTTCTCAAGCCTCCCCTTTGAGTTAATGCCATTATGACGGTTTCTCAGACTTCATCGTGACATACCTTTAGTCACTTCCTGCAATTTCCCCTCATGCCTGTTGGCTCCCCAAGTCTCGCCTGTACCTGGCAATTGTCTGAGGCTGATCCCCCCTCTACCTGACCCTCGCTCTATGCCTAGAAACAGCACTCTCCTCCCAGCCACTGCCCACCTCCCTTCTGTCCCCAAACTCCAGCTTTTCTGATTCTTCATTGTGCCTAAGATCTCTCTTTTTAAATGTTTTGAGCAGAGAAATGAGTTTCTAATTTTATGTCTTTAATGGAATATTCTAGACTGTGAACCACTTAAAGATAGGAGCCATGTCTCACATGTTTTTTTATCCTACACAGCGCCCAGCACTTAATGGTTATTCAAAAAATATTTACAGAGTGATGGTGCCCAAATGGATGTTCTTACTGGCACTGACTCCACTCCCAGTCCTCTGGGCGCTAAGCAAGAGAGGAGGTGCGATGCTCAACCAAACAAAGGAGTCAGTGTGATGTGCCGTGAAATGGAAGGGTCGCTCGGGCGGAAGGGTCTTATGAGCGATATGGCTTTGGGCATATTGCTTGACTGCTTTGAACCTCACTTTACCTCTCTGGAAAATACAAACAAAAGTATCAGTTTTGCAAGCTTTGGACAGGGTTAAATTAGATAATGAACATTTGCCTGGGGCAGTGCCTAGGAGAGTTTGGCTGAATTATTGAGTCTTTTGTTTGCAAATTGCAGAGCAAGAACTCAAAAGGATTTAGGGAAAAAGTGGGGTATTGAAAGCATATTGACGCATCTCACAGACCCATAGGAAGGACAGAGGTGCAGCCAGGCCTCAGGCTTCAGGGATAAATGAGACATAGACACAAACACCTCCAGGGTCCAGTTTTCCTTATCTGTCCCTGCTCTCTTAGCACACCTGCTACGTTCTCTTCTTCTGTACACTAGCTTCTTCTATGAGATATAGAGTCAGGATAATGACAGCTCCTGACCTTCCCATCCTTTGGCTGTGGCTCGCTTCTTTCCTTGCTCAGCTGAAAACTCCCAGCTCTGATTGGGTCCACAAGGCCAGGTGCTCGGTCAGCCATGGCTGGGGGGACAGGTTCACACATCATGGCCATAACCGCATGGGGCCCACCCTGCAGGCCACCACCTGGCACCTACAATCGCTGAACTGGGCTGCAGGAGGCAGGCAGTTATTTTCTTCTGTTAACCTTCCTGTGAAACGCTATTGCTCCCTATAAGAAAAATATGTCCCCCCTTAGGTGCGTGCATTGTACCTGTCATCAGTGTAGGAAGACATAATAGTGACCTGAGATGTCAAAATCTTTTTCTTGCCTGGTTTTTAGAAGTGCTTTGGTGGGAGTCAAGTATGGGGAGTGATAAATGAACGTGTGTCTTAGGTTATTCATCATCCTAAAAGAAGTATCAGAGTCTAATTTTGTGCAAAAGTCTTCCGCGGGGGTTGAAAACTCCTTTCCTCCCAATTTCTTTTGACCCTCAAGTCCACGTGAATTACAGAAACATGAGTAAGTCCCCCCTATACCTCCAAAGGTCCCCCCCATTCAAGCACGTCCAAGAGTTAGCTATACCCTATGTGAAGCTTGCGGGGCAGAGTGTGGCCAGGGGCACCAGTGGGCAGTGTAGGTGTGATTCCAAGGCAGCTGGCCCCGCTGCCTTTCCTTTTAGCAAGGTGGTCCCACCCGACCTGGGACCCAGACTGCAGCGCCTCCTCCTGTGGGATCGGGGAGGAAGAGCAGGGCTGCAAGTTCCTCCGGGCAGGATAATTCCCAGCGCAACTCTTGATTCCCAAGGAGTGCAGAACCTAGTGCAGGGGGACGGCCAACACCCCACTTGCCTGGCTTTGCCTCGCCCCAGGAGTCCCCAGTCTTTTTGTGAACAGCGCCCTTTTCAAGCAGCAGGTGAAAAGCGGGCCTGCGAGCTGTGTCTGTGTGTGTGTTCTCAGCTGCAGGAATTTCCAGCGAGGAGGCATCTTTGGCTGAATTCCTGCTGCAACTTCCTTCCAGCGGTTTGTGAAACTTTGAAATGGGGATGGAACTGTGGGGTGGCTTTTGGCCACAATTTCCCCTCTCCCTCCTGGAACTCCCTTCTACCTCAGAGCAGTTTTTCCAAACTAGGATCAGGTGGAGAGAGCCCTGTGACGGCTGGGTGGGAACCCTCAGGGTGCTGCTGGGCACCTCCCCACTTAGCAGAGCCTCTGTCTGCAGCCCCAGCTTCAGATAAGCACACTTAGCACAATATATGCTTCTTTTGGGAAAAATAGTACCATGCAGGCCACACTCTTGCTGCCTAATGCCCTTCCATCATCCTGCCTCTTCCTGTTTGCTGAGCTTCTTAGGTTTTCCGTGCTTCCTAAACCCCCAAAGAGATTTGATGGCAACTTACGAGGTTCCCTGAACATAACATTGTTGATTGAAATACTGTGAATTTGTCAGATCTGAGCAACCAGATGCTTCCCTGCGTGCTGGAGCCTTTGGGAGTGGGGAGAGGGAGCTCAGTGGCCAGGTGGTTGGACAGAGGCCTGGAGAGCAGCCCCCAGTGCCTGTCTGGCTCCTCTACCACGCCTGACCCGTCCCTGGGCCTGCAAGTTCATACTTTAGATGGAGGACGAAACCAGGTGTGGCAACAGTGGCCCTGGAGAAGGGGAGTTGGCTGGAGGCAGGAGTCTGGGCATGAAGCAGGGCTCATTGGTGTGACCAGCTCAGCATTTTCTGTACCAGCAAAGGCATCCTCTCCCTTTTTCTCTGGGAACACAGGGATCTGATCTTGGTCTGGTTGTTGAAAACTAAAGCAAATTGAAATTGACTCTTGGATGTTGGTGTTTAACAAGATGCCTTCACTTGCTGTTTAAAGATGTGGCTGTGTGTGTCTGTCCTCATTCATGCCAATGAGGAGGTGCATCCTTCTCTGCTGCCTGCTGGAGCTGGACTCAGCTCTAGGGAGGCAGCCGTGACCGGAGGATAGCAGTTTTCTGGATCCATCATCGTGTAAGCGAGTCCCAACTGGAGACAATAGCTTATGCTGAAAAGCACACTTGCAGCATTAATCAGAAAGTGTTTATTTTAGTTAGAGGGGGATTCATGTTGGAGTGTCTTCAATTATCAACATCTCTCAATAAACTCTAAGACATGACTTCGTTGATATTGATAAGAATTTGAGTTAAATTCAGCTCTTCTGGGACACCTCTATTTTTCATCTTTCCCAGCACTTAACTTTACCCCATATGAATAGCAGGGTTAGTGATCTACATTAGAAAAGTATGTCGAACCACTTTTTCGAAAAAAATAACACTATGTTGATCATTTCCATCCTCTATAGAGCCTTTGCCAGAATCCACGGATTCTGTGGCAACACCTAGTGGATCCTACCAACATTTTATTTAATAAACATGTCATATGATCAGAGTACCCTCCTTCCGGGGTTCTCTTCCCACCAGATATCTGCAGCCAAAGACAGGCCAGGCCAGAGAATCAGCATATTGTGGGCCAGGGTCCCCAGAAGGCTCAGCCAACTATAGGATCAGACTGGGGATGGAGACATCAGGCCTCACCTCTGGTGCCTCTAAGCCAGAGAGGTTGACTCCCCCAACAGCCGAAGGCCAGGAAGCCCCCACTGTACCACGATGTGACACTGCCCCTTACCTGGCATGTTCCCGTCTCCCAGCTTAGTGACAGTGCCCAGATGGGCAGGAGCAGAGGAGGAATCAGAGCTGAGCTCGCCCAACACCCTTGGAGGCTCCTGATGCTGCTGGGGGTGGCTCTGCCCGCTTCCCCATGGCCCCCTTGGCTCCCACGGTTCCTGCCAGCAACATAGGCCCCAAGAGGGTTATTTCTCTATTTTTCAGTGGTGACCTATTAGGACCTGGGAACACGTAAGTGGATGTATGGACTTGGTCCTAGAGCTGAGTCCATGTTTAATGTTGAAGCATCATCTGGCCAGCCCAGCTATTACTCTCCATTCCTCTCAGCCCCTCCTCCTCTCCCCATCAGAGTCATCCCCGACCGGGGAATAGCTCACCTCTTCAAAGACGACTCTCCACCCAGGGAAAGGTACTCTCAACCCTCCTTCAATAAGTTACTCATATCTTTCAAAATCCTCTGCCCTCAAGATAATTCTCTTCCCTTGCTTAAATCCCTCTGGCTGCAAATTGAGTCATTTTTCTCGTGTTCCATCCTCAGTGGAGATGGGAGCATGTAAGCCATTGTGTTTCACATCATTTCTTCACCTTTGGGATCTGTTGTTGTTGTTGGTGGTGGTGGTGGTGGTGCCGTGTTTAATGTGTATTAGGCCCCCACAGGATGTTGGCTGCTGTCTTAATTTTAATATTTTTTAAAAATCAAGGAGAAAAAGCCGTAACGTCACCCCTCATTTCCTGCATGGCCTTTTGTGTTGACATTTTCTGGACTGTGACAAGGAGATTCCGTGGCTCCCACATAACCATCATGAGCTGCAGACATAGGAGAGAGGGCTGTGCCTTCATGGCAGCACATGGCAAGTGAAGACTGAGGTTTTAGTTTGCTGGGACCCCAGTAGGAAGCCCCACTGTGAAAGCCACACAGGAGAAATGCGATCCTGAGCTGCGATGAGAGATATGTAGTATCCAGAACAAGGGAAATGAGACTCCCGCAGGCTTGCGCCCTGGTCTGACTGCCCCAGGACACCCAAGTTCTCCTTCTGAAGCCCCACTCCGGCTGAGATCATCTGACGGCCGGGCCCATATCCAGAGGAGCACAGCCAGGTGGGAAGACGAAGGATGTCCCCATAGCAGCTCTGAATGCACTGTTTCCACCCCAGCAGGAGTTTCCGCTAAACCGAGAAAACTGCATTTCTCTCTACCCCATAGAGCCTTTCCTTTCCATCCTCCACGGGACCTGACGCCCGTGAATGTCAGGCTGACCTGAAATCACATAGATGCCACTATTTTGGAGGTTGGTGAGGTTTCCTACAAAAGACCTGTGAACTCCACACCATGCCCTTAAAACTAAGACTGGTTAGCCCTCAGTTGAAAAAGAAAATACTGGTCGCTGTGGTCTGAATGTTTGCGTCCCCCCCACCCCTAAATTCATATGCTGAAATCCTAACCCCTCAGGTGATGGTATCAGGAAATGGGGTCATTGGGAGGTGCCTAGATCACGAGGATGGAGCCCTCATGAATGGGATTAGTGCCTTATAAAAGAGGCCCAAGAAAGCGCCCTAGCCCCTTCCATCACGTGAGGACACAGAGAGAAGGCGCCACCTATGAACCAGGAAGTGGGCTCTCACCAGACACCAAACCTGCCGGCACCTTGTTCTTGGATGTCCCGCCTCCAGAACTGTGAGAAATAAATACCTGTTGTTTATAAGCCACCCACTTTATGATATTTTGTTACAGCAGCTGAAAGGACTAAGACACCAGTTCTTAACTGTTCACTTTCCTACCACCTACTAACAGTCCAAGAGTGTTCTGGAATAGTTTGAAAATCGTGTTAAAGTCGCCCTCCTTGGTGGGAGGTTAGTGATGCTCAGGCTGGGACGATTTCCTCCCTCCCCCCCACCCCCCCCCCCCCCGCCCCCAGTGTCCGGAGACATTTTCGATTGGTACAACTCGGGGCGGGGGGGGGGGGTATTCCAGCATCTAGTGGGTAAGGCCAGGGGTGATGCTCAGCATCTTATGGGGTGCAGGCCAGCTTCTTACAACAAAATGTCAATAGTGAGAGACCCCGCTCTGAGCACGTCATGTACAATTCATTTGATACAACCATCCTCTAAGTAAAACCTTGTCCCCTTCTTTCATTTTTACAAGAACCTTAGATAAAACACCAAGATTTGAGCCCGGGTCTGTCTCAAGAAAAAGTCCATGGCCTTTTTGTTATTCTTTTCCCCAGTGGAGGACAAGGAGAGGTGGAGATACAGAAGGGCTGGGGAGATGGAGAGAGGCAGACACACCCACCTTCCAACCCCAGGAGAAGACTGGCGTGGGCTGGCTCAGATTGAGAGCTTATTGGCAAGTTTGTCCTCGAGAACCCCACCCCTCCCCACCCCTCCCCACCCCCCACCCCCACCCCCACGCAGCATCCGGGCACTCCCAGCGCCCGTCCCACCACACCCAGGGACTCTCAGCACCAGGTGTGGGGGTGGTTTCCCTTCTCTTTGCTCCTGAGTGAATGGCAGTAGCTGTGCAAAGAGGCAACAGCTTATTCATAATATTCCAGGCGCTTCGGATTCTTGTCTTACTTTCCTAATTTGCACTTTGGGTGGAACACCTGTGGTTGTGAGCGCCAGTGGCATTTTTCCTCTGCTCCTTTTCCACTCTGCGTGGTCTTTCTACCTTATGTTGATCTTCAATGTCTGCCTTAATTCTCTTTTTATGTTCTTTCCACGTGTGTAATTTGTCTTGGTTTCTCATTAGTTTAGTGCTCAGGTCTTATTCCAGCCTCGGACACTAGCAATTACGTTCTCTTCCCCCATCACCTCTGCTTCCTCTTCCCCTTTCTAAATTATGGGGAAACGGAGTTGTCCGCCTCCCAGGGCAGCATGTGCTTTGGCAGCCGGGGGTCGCCCGTTCCCTCCCCCAGGCCTGCAGGAACAGCAGGGAGGAAGGATCTGCATTGGCAGACCATCCAGAATGTTCGCCCTGCTGTTGGCACGGCCAAGCTACCGGGAGAGAGACAATGTATTCACTTGGGGGACCTGTTCAGGGTCCAGAGGTTGAGATGCCCGCTGGCTCTCACTGCTCACACCCGGGAGAAAACCACAAGCCCAGGTCAGCAGACTAGGGTGTGGGGGAAGTGGAGGACTGAGGGTCAAGGAGGCCTGGCTCTGCCCCTGGACACTTGTCACTTTGGACAGGCCCCTTCTCTCCTGTGTTAACTGGGTACCCCCTCCCCTGCCCCCCAGAGCTGCTGTGAGCATTTCTCTAAGTGGGCATGCTGGGGCTGCATGCTGAATAACTAGAAAGGTTAGTTTGTTAATTATCCTAGGTCCTATGCTCTGGGTGGCAGTATCATTTACATTAAACTGACACATTAGAGCAAAATCTTCAACAAAAGAGCCAACTAGCTGTTGTCTATGGTTTAGAAAAAGCACATTTTTTCAAAGGGAGGGATTTGCCCCTCTGATGTCGGGAAACACCCCTTGGTCCCTCCCTGGCTGTTGACAACCTCTCCCCAGTGGGCCAGAGGTCCCTGGTGAAGATCTTTGTCCTGCAGTCCCACAGTTACCCATGGGAGTGGGTCGTGGTCTCAGCCCTGTTGACACCAAACAAAGTTGGGAGCAGCGGGTGTGTAAACACTGGACCGGCCAGCTGGGGGCATCTCAGATGTCTTCTAACTTCCTCTTCTCGCGCCCATGGGTGTGGGCAGCTCCTGAGATTCAGGGGCTGCACAGAAAGAGGCTGCCTCCTCCCTGATGGAAAGGATGTCTGCAGCCCTCAGACATATCAGTTGCAGCCCATCCTGAAACTCGGCTCTCCCCAGTATCCAGCACCCCACCCAGATCACTCATTCTCGCCACCCCTTTTTGGAGCTTGTCAGATGCATCAGGCAAACCTGGAAATGTTGAACGTGTATGCAAACCCCTCCCGGGAGTTGTGGCTTCCATAGGATGCACCCTTGGAGGAAATTTCCGAAGCAGAAGGAAAAGAACATGCAGCTCTGGAGAGGGAAGAGCCTGGGTCTCAGAGTCCACCGGGGCTCGCAGCCCAGCGCCTCGTCCCTTTTCCTCTCTGATCCATCGCGTGGAGGTGAGCATTCCCTCCTTTAGTTCGTGTGTAAGGCTGCTAGCCCAGAGCCCAGCATAAAAAGGGCCACCAGCTTCCCATTTCGCAAGAAAAGACCAGAGAGACGAAGATCTTGAATACAAGGCCTAATTTGGAACCTAGAGGCATCTTAGAGGAAACGCTTGATGCATGAAGACTCAGCCTTTATTGAGAATTGGCATCTGGAGCCTTAAAAATAAATAAAAAATAAATAAAATTTTAAAACTTTGATTTTGCAAAGTCTAGTTGCTCCAACAGTGTTGACGCGGCGGGCCGCTTCAGCCCGAGAGCTGTGAGGGGGGTGTTTCAGGGGCTTCTCTGCAGCCCACTGTGGGGTGCACCATGCATGCTGGGAGGCTGGGTCCAGGAGCCTCGATGCTGCTGTCTGGTTTTGAAAAGACCCCCAAACTCCTGACTTCTGAGTCTGGCGGTGGCCCGAGGGTCATGCCAGGTGAGCTCTAGGGTCTCCTCCACCTCCAACGTCCTAGGATTCTGTACCCATGTTGGTCGTTGTGAGAAATATGGAAAGATATTTGGTGGGGCTTCAGAGTCCCAATTCTCAACCACCAGCCTCTGGTGGCCACAGCCACCCCATCAGGTCCCCACAGGAGGTTGAGGCGCAGAGGGTAAAGTGAGGCAAAAAGGAACACTTTATGCCTTAGAGAGTCTTTGCGCTCCAAACCCCATTGTGGTCTCTTGGTGAACTGGACTAGATTGTGGGTGAGCTCTTTCCCCTTAACACGGGACAAGCCTAAGCAGCCCTCTCGTCCCTGGGTGCCTCCCGGAGTCTTTACTACAATCCCAGTGTCCTTGGCCCACTCCAACTAGGCAGGACACAAGGAGAAAAAGAGCCATTTCAAAGAAACAGTGAATCCCGAAAGAAGACAAGCCCTTCTTTCCCACTCAGTAGATTTTGTCCTCTTCCCTCTTCATAGCAAAAGTTCCTCCTGGCCCCGAGAGCCCTTGGTCTTATTTCTGACCAATATTGGTAATTCTGTTTCCTATTGGGGTTAAGATTGAACTCCCCCATAGATGTCAGAAAGTGCCTTAACATTATGCTTCTACCTCACTGGTTCCAGGCCACTGGGGCCGTTCCATCAGATACTTGTAGACCAGCATTGCCCTTCCACGTTTGATCGTCAGTGTTGGTGATCTTGACAAGCTCATGAGTCTCGCTGGAAAGGACTTAGAGAATCATCTTGTCTGTCCCCAAGCTTCAAGCGAGACTTATAGCCACCCCATCTCAGAGTAGACTGTAACAGTCTCTAGCATTTGAGGATGGCTCATCAGATGTCAGCAATGATATGGGGGCCACCATATCAACTTTGGACTTCTGATTGCATGAGCTAATAAAACCCTATATGTTTAGGTCAAGGGCCATCAAACTCTTTCTATAAAGGGCCAGATAGTAAATATTTTAGGTTTTTGGGATAGACAGTCTCTGTCACAATTACTCACGTCTGCTGGTGGTACAAAACCAGCCATAGACAATTCGTCAACAAATGAGCATGGCTGTGTGATGATAAAACTTTATTTATGGACGCTAAAACTATCTAATTTTCATGTGTCATGAAGTATCATTCTTTCTTTGATTTTTTTCAACTATTTAAAAATGTAAAAATCATTCTTAGTTTGCAGACCATATAAAAATAGGCAGTGGGCTGGATTTGGTCCCCGGGCCGTGGTCGCCGACCCATGGTTGTAGCTCCTGTTACGTGGATTTTCTGTTACTGGCAGCCTAATGCAATCTTACCTGACACAGTGATGGCGATGAACCTTATTGGAAAGTCGTTTCTAACCCCTCGTGCTTTTTTATGTCTGTTTCAGAGGGTCTTGCTGTTGGAGTTGGATTTGGGGCTGTAGAAAAGACGGCGTCTGCCACCTTTGAGAGTGCCAGGTAAGCCAGCACCTGGTGCCCTAGGACGTGGCACTGCACCCAGTGGTGCTCTAGAAATGCTTGTTACCTAGATGAGCAACCCCAGCTCCTCAGGGCTGCCTGGTGGAGGTGGGGAGGAGGTCAGGTGAAGCTCATACCTGAGGTACTCCATCCAAGAAGCAGGTTTATGCCCAGTAACATGAATATAATCGCAGGCTTTTCTCCACACTCTTTAAATATATAGTCTAAAGACAAAAACACATGACAAAGGCAACAATTGATGCCCTCAACTGCTCCCTCCTTTCTGAAGCCCTCCCTTGCCCTTTCTTGACACTGGCCTCTCCTGCTCTCCCCGTCTTCATGCTCCTTTGTAGTTCTTCTGTGGGCTTCTCTTCCCATGGCCCTTTCTGAAATGTTGATGTTGCCCAAGGATCTATCTCTGGGGCCCCCTTTCTTCTCACTTATTGCACTCTCCTTGAGGAACATTCTCCATTCCCAGGACTTTATTTTCCATCTATATGCTGGTGACACCCGAGTAGATGTTCAGCCTAGATTTTTCTCCCAAACTTATTCCTGTGCGTCCCGCTGCCTTCCAGACTTCTCCCCTTAGATGTTTCACAGGATGCACCCCCCATGCAGTATTTCCAGCATTGAGCTTATTGTCTCCATCTGCTGTCATGCAAAACCTGCCCCTCCTCCAGGGTTGCCCGTCACCACCTTGCTGCCAGTTGACCAAGCCAAAGTCACTGTCAGCCTTGAGTCCTCATTTTCCCTCATCTGTGATAGACAATCACCAGGCCTCGTAAAATCTTCCTATCTTCTGCCTCCCTTGAATTAAACAGGGCCCAGATCACAAAGAGGGCTTATCCTTTAGGCTCCACATGGCCTACTTGTGCCCACAAAACCACAAATACTGCAGCCTCCAGGCTGAAGGACAGCAGGGTAGAGCCGTCCATCCAGGGGCAGCAAACCCAGATGCCTTCAGGGGACTAAAGGGTAACAAAAATGTGTGAGACAATTGGGTGGAGACAGTGGGAATGGTGAGGACAGAGGTGAACTTCAAATAGACAGCACATGCACTGTCTAAAGACAGTTGAATTCACAATTATTTTAAAAACATAATTTAGGTCAAAGACATAGCCCAGGGGCTGCTCGTTTCTGACCCCTGCATCCAGCTCATTCCACTGCCTTCTGACTGGTGCAATCTCAATATATAATTTTTTCCCCGAAGGCAGTAGTACCACCTCCTTTAAGGATCAACTCTGTGTCTGTTGACCCTGGTTGTCGGGACCTAAATTCTCACATAGCCCCTTTTCCACCCTCCCTGGTTACTGAACTTGCCTCTTTGGGGCCTCGCTATGTTGCATCACCTCCGTCCATCTATTCCCCCAGCTGGCGTGGGACCCCTGCATATTAAGCATAGTCACCGCCGGTCACCGAATTCTACTGCTGTGTGTCTGCTCCATGAAGCCCCGAACGTGTGTGTGGGCTGGCGTGTTCCAGGTTGAAATTTTCCCTGTTCTCAACTTCTTATCCCTGCCCGTCAGACTCCCGAGTCACTTCCTCGCTCTATCTATCTCCAGCATCGTTCGTTAACGTGATGCCTATTTTGAAAATCAGATGAGACAGGAAATGGGAGGAGACTTCAGAATATAAGAAATGTCATCAAAATCAAGGGCTAATTATGATTCATGATGCCCTTCGGGCTGCTCTTCTAACGCTGGGTTGGGGGAGGGAGGAGTTGGGCTCTTCATCACTTGGCACAGCCGTTTTGGTCTTGGCTCTGTTTAGACCACAAGGAGCTTCCGAGTCAGGCACTATCCCAGGGGCTGGGGAGTCCAGCGGGGCCGACCCCGTAAGCAATCAGAGGCCAGGTCCTCCCACAGCACGGGGACCACACACACTGCAGAAGGTCTGTGCCTGGCACGTGACAGCCCTGCCCCAGGCACCGTGCTCACAGACCAGGCTCCCTGTCATGTGGTGCCACGTCTCCCGTGACATCAAGCTGTCAACTCCAATGTCCCTCTATTCTGTCACCAGCACTTTCTGCTGATCTTTATAAACATTTCTGAAGAAAATAGAGCAAAAACCTTTCTGACCCAGCTCCCTGCTTCCCTTGACCAGACAGGTTCTCTCGGAGTTACATAAACCCTCAACAGGACCCTCAACCTGGGGTTGGGCTGGGGCGTCAGCTGTCGGCATTATCAGCCTCACAAACCCTCTGCGAAACAAGCCACACTGGGGCATTTTCATGCCTCCACACTCCATCCACCCCCTGTCACAGTCTGTGGGATGGAGCTGTTGGGGCTCTGCCACCATCGCCACTGTGTCCAGAGGATCCTGGGAGCTCCCTGCACTGGAGGCCACAGAGACAGGAGGAGCTCTCCCTCCAGCAGACCCCACCTGTCAGCCCGTTTTCCCCACTTAGAAATCCATATATGATTCATGGTTGGAGTCTTCCTTTCCGAATGCCTGTGGTCTTACTCTTGACTGGTACAATGCACAACAGCATCCGGGCAAGGCTTGTTAGCTCATGGGCCCTTAGTTCATGCTACAGACTGGGGTTTCATGAGAGGACAGGGACAAGAGGGTGGAGAGAGCAAAGTCATCAGATAACTAAACACATCCTTTAGGAGAGAGAATTTGCTTTTTAAAATTCCAGCTGTGTGTGATTAACAAGTGGCACACCGTGGAAAGGCTGAAAATAAAGGAATGACACAAGATACGAGGTGAATGCTAATGCAGGGGAAGCCAGTCTTACAATTTTAGTATCAGCCAAAACAGGCTTTAAGGCAGAAAGCCGCCTAAAGAATAAAGGTCAATACTTAATGAAAAGAGAAACAGTGCACAGGTGGATATAATGATCCTGCATTTGTATGCACCTAGCAACATAAGCCACAAACTGGTTAAGAAAAATTGTCAGAATTGCAAGGAAAACCAGGCAAAACCTCAGTCATGGCAGAGGAGCACAATTTCCCTCTCTGCCACTGATAAAAAGTTAACGAAATGTATGTAATGGGCATATATAGAACCCCAACCCAGCAATTAGAAAACTTAACATTCTTTTCAAGCACACGTGTGCATGTTTCCCAAAATTGATTAGAATGCTGTGCCACAGAGAAAGTCCGAATACCCACAAATCACTACCTTTTAGGCCACATTCTCTGACCTTAGTGCGATAAAATTGAAAATCAGTAACAAAAAAGATAGGCAAAATAATCTGTTAGTGGGCAGTTAAATCCGTGGGCACCATAACATTGGCACAGCGTAAGCTCCAAGGGAGCGACGCAAACCAAATCGTCTGAGAAACCAGGGGATGGAGGGGCAAGCTCTTCCCTCATCTCATCCACTTCTTATATTGGGCGGTGCTTTGCCAGGAGCGTGGAGACGGGCAGCTTGGATAGGGGAGCTGTGGGGTGGGTAATGCTGTGAGCAGGGTCGGTCCCAAGCCTCTTTCAGGCCAGTGGATAGATGATTTCACGGAGATGAGTTCACAGGATGCTTTAAGACTGATGGCTGTAGAAGAAGTGCATTATTCAGCAAGAGGTTGGCCACTATGGGGGAGTTCTGACGCGGGGAAATGACAAAGCTCGAGAGGGGATTTAAACGTTAACCTGGCTCCGATGGAATGGTGTGAGGGAAGGAGGTAGGCAGACCAGTGTGAAGAATTTAGCGATTCAACAGATATTTATCGTCCAGCCACAGCTGTGTGTTTTAGCAGCTACAAAGAAGATAAGGGGTGCTGTGATGACGTTGGGAATGAGGAGGGACTGACGGGAGGAAGAGGTTTGAAATGCAGAACCGTCAGGCGGCTTTCGTCAGCTGGTTCTGTTGTGTGGAAGGGAGAAGTCAAGTTCAGACGGCCAGGAGATGTAGGCAGTCATGTGGTACTGTGGAAGGGGCTGAGAGGGGAGCAAGGATGGATTTGCATGGATTTGGGAAAGGAAGATGCCACGTGGACCAAGCTAGCCGAGCCAGGTGCTTTCCTGTTCATTTGGTGTGGGAGTCAGCAAACTACGGCCGAATTTGGGCCAAATCTGGCCTAACCCACATTTCTGTAAATGAAGTTTTATTAGAACACAGCTAGACTCATGTGTTTACATACTGTCTGTAGCTCCTTTCGTGCTGCCATGGTTGAGTGTCAGAATTGACACAGAATTCTTAAGGCTGAAAATATTCACTGTCTGGCCCTTTACAGAAAAAATGTGTAGACCCCTAATTTAGTGGACACAGTTCATAGTTTCAGTCCAGATTCGGCATCAAACACTCTGACGCCAACTGTCTTTTTTATGACCTCTTTCTTGTGCCCTGTTTATGATGCATTTGGAAGCAGGAAGTTCTCTTCTCTCACTGATGGCATCACAGCCACCCATGAGGGAAGAGAAAGGTAAGAAGTTAATACTCCAGGAAGGCACTGTCTTCAGTTCCCACTTGAGTTTCCCTGACCAGGAAAGATGACAGGCGGCCCCTAGCATGTAATTTGTGTATGGCTGCTGCCATCTAGTGTCCAGATGCTGTTACTTCACCACCTTTATGGTGCCCTTCCATCACCTTCTTCCACTTGGTCCACCTTCCTTCCTCACCAGGTAGCTTGCTTCGGGGTGTCCACTCAGAATTCAGCATTGCCTGAAACATGAAGAGTCTTGGCCAGCAAAGGCAGCCTGTAGTTCAAGGGAAGCACAGCTTTCTTCTTTCTGACCTGGTCCCGCAGCAATTGCTTTTGGTTTCACCACAAAGAAATTCTTCAGACCACAGGTCCTTAGGGAGTTTGCTGCTTAAGTGGTTTTCCTTTCTCAAGTGTCATTACCTCCACAAAGCGTGTTCTCCAGAGAGGAAACGTGCCCTCAGCTCTCGCTTAACTCAGTGGCAGGCGTAATTCAAGCCATTAGGGAAAGCAAGGTTATTTATGCTTAAAGAGTCAGCTTCACTTAGTGCTTCCTGTTTTAAGCTTTGACTAAGCTCACGTCGGGAGGCGTGTGTTGGTGAACACACCCTGACCGCCAGGTGCAACAGCATCCTGAAGCAGGCTGTGTGCAGAGAGGAGGCTGGCTGCCTCCTCATGGTGTGCCGTGGATAATCCACAGAGCACATCTGCAAGATACGCCTGGACGCGTTTCCTGCCAGGTGCCCCGAGCAGCTAAAGCTGACCGACACCTGCACACTTAGTGAAGGACGCCTGGCTGATGAGCCTGCGGTTGGACCTAATGTAGCTGATTAAGTTACACATGGGGCATCACAATAAATTTTAAGGTGTATGTTTGCCCCCCAGAGTAAAGAGTAAAATGTAAGTCAGGTATATCCTTTCGCCTGGCTTAAAACCCAGTATATCAGGGCCGGGCCTGTGGCCGAGTGGTTAAGTTCACATCACATGCTTCACTTAGGCGGCCCAGGCTTCTCTGGTTCGGATCCTGAGCATAGACCTGCGCTCTGCTCATCAGGCCATGCTGAGGCGGCGTCCCACGTAGCAGAACTAGAATGACTTACAACTAGGATATACGACCATGGACTGGGGCTTTGGGGAGAAGGAAAAAAAAAAGAGGAAGACTGGAAACAGATGTTAGCTCAGGGCCAATCTTCCTCACACACACACACACAAAAGAAGTCCTTCCTTTAAAAGAAATAAATAAAAAAACTTCAATATACATGTTGACATATTAACAGTCATTTAAGACAGCAGTCATTAGTCAACTGAGCAGACGTTTTTTTAGAAACAAAAGCAGCACTAGACACATTTTCCTGGTCACTAGTCAGCTTTAACCAGCTGATGAGTCTGTCTAGACGTGCAGGACCTGTTATACATGGGCATCCATCACTCCAAGTAGTCCTCAACTTTGGTTCCAGTGTATTCTTGAGACTAGGTTTGCAAGTTAAGTGCAGAGAAGCTGAGGAGGAGAATTCCCCGTTGTGGTGGGGAGGGCTCTTAAGAACCGGAACATAAACCTTTTCATTGTCGTTCACCCAAGCATCTTTCGGGGAGCAAGCTGCTGTAGCCATCTGCACATTGCAGACTGCAGAAGATGCCCCTAGGCCTCCCTGAGCAGGGCCTAAGTTCCCAGACTTCTGGAGAGTTCCGAGGATCTCCCTTCCTCCAGGCTGCCCATCCTGACGTCCTCCCTGCCCGCTGAATTGCTCTGACCATTTACCAATCCTGGGGGCAGCCAGGGCCCAGCCTGGCCTCCCTGGAGAGCGGTCTTTAGCCTTGAGAAGCAGAACTGCAGCATGAGGACGGGAAGGTGCCTGGGAAAGAAAACGCTTTCACACCTTGACTTCATCACTCCCACCCCCTGCCCCAGCAGAACACACCCTCCCCCACCCCCTGCCCTTCACTCACTTCAGCAGAATTGGAAGGAAATTTCTGTGCTTTATTTTCACTAGCAGACTCTGCTCTCAATTTTATCTTATGCAAACAAGCCCTTCTCTTGAACCCATCAAATTACCTTGCCTGGAATTCTAGAGTCATCTATTGGCAGCTCCTTCTCTTGAATTTTTCTCTCCAGTCTTCCAGCACACTGATAGCCTTACCTTGAGTTCTTAAGAGATGGTGGAATTTGGAATCAGGCGGCGGTTGGCAGACAGTGCCACTGTGCGGTGGTCTGACGTCAGAGCTTGCTCGGTAATGTACACGAAAGGGGGAGGTAGACCTCGGAAGGCGATGGGGTGGTGTCGCTGTCCTAAACAGTGTGGCTGATACAGCACTCAGACCCGCAAAAATTAAGGACCATGCACGTATATATACAAAATGCTCTGTGCATTTTTTGAAATAGTAGCATTTTTACATTCCAGCTATTTTGACCCTGATATTTCACCCCTCATTCAGTTCAGCGCTTAAGGTTTCCATTGTCTGTTTTCCCAGGCCAGAGAATAACAATATAGCTTTGATGTGACCCTACACAGAGAGGAAGAAAAAATGTGAAATGGACAACAAAAGAGCAGGACACTCCTCTGACCTTAGATTGTCCATAGAGGGAAATCGAGGTGTGAAGAGCCCTAATTTCAGGACACCCCAAAAATCAGTTCAATTTTTCTTTATTCATCTAGGGGTGACACATTTATTTTTGTAATGACTTTTTAAAAAAAAAAATAATGTTATTTATATATTAATCCTGGAAGTAAAGAGAATTAGCTTAAAAGCCTGCCAGACACCTGGGCGAAGTGAGACTAGAACTAAGCAGTTTCTCATGGACAGTTGTAAGTAACGAGTAACCAAGTCCTTTACCCATCTGTCCATCTGTCTATCCATTCAATCCACAGAGAGATTTCTGAGTGCAGGATTCATCTTTTTGGAAAGATAATTTAGGACAATTATTCCATTCATTGCAACTGGGAAAACTTGCGTCATGGGGCCCACAGGCTGGAAGTGGTCTTAAAAGATGGTTTTGCCTCTTAAATATTTTTTTTTAGCAGTTGAGCCTTTTCGAAAAAGATGCTAAGTGCACTTTCTGGATGAAATAGATGCTTCTGGTCCAAAACAGCTCCCTCTCTGCTTTTGGCAGAAAACCCCAGATCTAGCCCAAGCCCATAGTTTTGTTACAGGTGAAGAAACTAAAATTCCAGAGAGTTCCTGGTTCCTGAATCCTGGGGCTCTTTCCTCCACTCTAAGGATGGTCCTGTCACTAGATAGTCATGTTTCCATTTCCGAGAACGTGAGGAACTTACATGGCGTCCCCACTTTCCTCTTAGTCCCCGGTTCCCTTTTGAGGTTCACTACCCCCAAGGCTTTTTTGACATTTTTTCCCTCTTCCCCATTTGAACCTCAAGAAGTGCCTCTCCCATCCTTGGAACACCTGGAAGCTTTTGAGCAAGCTTTTGGAAAGCAGTGTGTTTGGTGCATTGCTGTAGGAAGCTTGAATAAAAGGGGCAAGAGGTTTGGAGGCTGGGAAGCGAACAGGGAGAAAGGAATGTCCTTGTCCACACCCAGCAGCTCTTACCTCTCTCTGCCCCTCTTTCCTGGCCGCTTCTCCCTTCCCGTGGGTTTTTATGATGATGCTTTTCCCAGCAAGAGCAGCGTGATTCAGGGGGAAAAAAGTTGGAGTGTTTTCCAGTAAGACGTCTCCAGTACGTGTGTTAGTGTCCCCGATCCTCCCCAAGGATTTTCTTTGGCTGAGTAATGCTCTTGAGGGACAAGAGCTCCCTCTCAGAGACTTTGCCCTCCACATGCCCAGGTCTGTGCAGACAAATAGTATGTCATCGTTACCTGGAAACCTGGCAACTCTAGTGATGAGGAAGAGAATCTGGAACCTAACAGCCGTCCGCCTGCAAAACACGCCGCTCGTGGAGCCTGCTGCTCGTAAATCCTTGCGTTGGATGCATGGACAAGTGGACAGATGGTTGAATGGAAGTCTGTTTATCATTTACCTCTTCCCTGAGATTGTCTGTGAGGAGCTATTGAATCTAGGTCTGGCTTCACCCATGTCCCCAGCAGATTTTGAGGCCCTCTTTCTACACTCCCCAGGACCGCTGTGATAAATAATATTATTTTAACAAAAAGCCATTAGAGAAGTAAACGTGTCACTCCCAAAAGGGCAAAGAAAAATCTGATTGGCTTTGGGTGTTCTGGAAGTCAGGACTCTTCACACCTCTGCTTTCCTCTGCCAGCACGAATAATCAATGTCTGAAGCGACCATCGGGTGTGTCGGGTGACCCTGCTGGGCAGTCCAGTTACTGCCATTTGTCCCTTCCTGCTGATACCAGAGAGGGGCCGTGCCTCACTCTGAAAGATGGTTCTCCTTTGAAGGATGGAGAAATTCTCTAATAGACAGCAGTGTTGTCACTCGCATCCCCGTACACGCATACACAGGGCTACAAAGACCGAGAAATCGCCCCAGAAGGAGTATGAAGCAATGCGCTCGTTTCAGCCCTCTGTCCTCCCAGTGACACCTCGCTGTCAAGCAGGTGGGACGCTGGCTCACCAGCACCTGCCACTCTGACCGTGTCCTTGGCTCTTACTATCTGTGCCTCAGTTTCCACATGAATCCCCTGAGAGAGGGGGATTGTATCTGTAGTTCTAAGACTGTCAGGCTTTGTGGGACAATGAAAATGTCCCCCATGTATGTGAAGACTGAGGTAGAACTGCCACCTGTTATATTTTGCAAAGTAAAGGTGTTGAAAGAAAGCTGCCGTTGTGGGCTCTCACCACCAGCCAGTTCTTTTATGAGGTTTCTCTCTTGGAAAGTATATTTATCACCAAAAATGAGTTCATCACGTTGGGATAAAACAAAGTCTTTTCTACCTTCCGGACAGGAGCTCACTTTCCCCCCTCTCTCTGTCTCTCTCTCCATTCAAATTCATGAAAACCTTGTTCAGTAATGCTTGATGTGTAATTATGTCCTCAATACAGATTACTCAGTTTTACCCCACTGGACAATGCAGATGATCTTGACTCTCCAACTTATCCAGCTGCTGTTTTTTTAATCTATGTTGAGAAGACAGTTTCTCTAAGTAGGGCTGATAGACTTTTAAATATTTTCCTTCTCTGTCACCTTTCTCTGAATGCCTCATCTGGGAGAGGAGTACAGGGACGGGGTCTTCTCGAGAGAGGGAAGTCACAGCCTTACGAGAGATCTTGATCCTTGAATTCCTAGTATTATCCAAAAAGAGAGTGCCTTAACTTGGAAAAGAATGTGATACAGAAGAGACTAAATTTCTTTTAATTGACTGATTTTTTTCTGCTACTGTGTAGAAATGGGGGCTCGAGGACACGATAATATCAGAGGAAATAAGATTAATTTTTGAAGGCACACCTGCAATACAGTGTGTAAACAAATGAAATGCTTGTTTGCCCAGTATGGGTTTTTTAAAATTATTATTGTTTTTTATTGCCGTAACATTGGTTTATAACATTACATAAATTTCAGGTGTGCGTCATTATGCATTTCAATTTCAAAACGGGGTTTTGGGTGTGATTTGAGAGAAGGCAAGAAACAGCGACTCAGGCAACTCCAGACACTTGTCCTTCTGCTTCCAAGGCTGGGAAGAAAGCAAGCCCTCCCCAAGCGGAGGGGGATGGGGCGCCCCCTGCCAACAGCTGCTCACCTGCAGGGGAACACAGTCAGGGAGACCCTCACTCCAGACCCGCCCTCCCGGACCCAGTGCTCTGGAGGGCAAGTGGAACATTTAAGAGGGTGGATTCTGGAGCTGGACCACCTGGGTTCAAGTCCTGGCTCTGCCACTTACTGGCTGTGCAACCTAGATGGGTGGCTTTTTGTTCTGTGCCTCAGTTTCCGAATCTGCAAATTCTCATAATAATAATAGTTATTAGTAATGATGATAGTATCCACCTCAACAGAGCATTTCGAGAACTAACTGAGTCTGTATATGCAGAGGCCCTGGAACAGTGCCTGGTGAATAGGAAAGCGATGTACAATGTAGGTATTATTTTTGCTCATTGACCTACCCAGCTGAGATGCTGCAGATAGATGCCCAGCCCATTCCCATCCCAGCCTGGGTTCCAGGACAAGAGCTCCCTGCCCCCTGCCCACCCGGAAGGAGAATTGGGTCAGAGTGGCTTCCACAGTCTATGTGGAACCAACATACCGGGCCACAGGCCCAGGTCACGGAGTATGGGGTCTCAGGTCTGTGTGGCTGGACCTCATGTTGTTTCTGCTCTTCTGTGTCTTGGGATCCATGCCTGACACTGTGTCTTAGCATCCTTTCCTCGATTTCCTTTCAGCCTTCCCAGCCTGACTTTTCTGTCACATCTCAGCACGGAGCCTTCGCGCTCACTGGCCTGACTCTGAGACTGCTGGGTAAACCTCTGTATTGTGCAGTGGACACTTTTCTCCATCCTGCACCCTCGGCCAGAGCAGAGCCTAGGCTGCCTCTTCTGTTCTCTACATGAGGCCCAGGACCGGGCTGTGCATGGTCTGCTCTGCACCGGGGAGGTAGCCGGCCTGCCTGGAATCCTATACGTGATTTTATAACAAGCAGCCCCCTCCAGATGGCATGAGCTGCTTCCCTCTTGCCCCTCTAATTCCCTGGACTCATTTTTAGGCCTTGAGTTGCTTGTAACAAGCTGTGCAGGAGGATGGACTGGGCAGCGACTGGAATGGAGGAGAGAAAAGTGTGTGTCATCTCCAGCGCCTGGGAAAGTGACAAAGAAACCACACTGTTGTTCTCAAAGAGCCTTGCGGGGTCTGTGCCTCCCCCAAGCCTGCTTCAGGCTGAACAGAGTGCACGTTGTGTAGAGATCGGTCCCCTGTGCCAAGATGTCCAACCCTGTCGCCAGGGACTTGGGTGGGGGTGGCCAGGGGCAGTGGTGGCGGAGGAGGGGGCCACAGCATAAATGGCCCCTTGTGCTGCTGATGGGGGAGAAGCTGCCGCCCCGCAGACAGAGGAGGGCAGCACGGTGCCTCCCTCTTCATCCGGAGAGTGTGACTTGTGTGGTTACACTGCAGGGGCCATCGCTGCCCTGTCCATCCTCCCGCACAGCTTGTTACAAGCAACTCGAGGCAGAAAGCAACTGTGTTTTCCGGAGCCGACCATGAAGGGAGCTCCAGGTGTGGCTTGCTTGGGGTGGCGGTCTTCGTTTCACATTTTGCTTGGCGAGCTAAGAAAGGCAGCTTGGACATATCAGTTCTTTGCCCATGTGGCTCTGGTAGGGACAGCTGTCACTGTGGGCTGTTTGCATCCATGACTTAGTCCTCAGTGCCATCCCAGTATGGAGATGAGGAGACAAAGCCTGGGAACATCCTCTGAGGTCCTGCTTATGCAAGTGGCAGATTCACGCTTTAACCAAGGCGCATCTGATGCGGAAGCCCATGAATTAACCACCTCTGCCTGGCTCTCTCACCCTCCCGCTGCCTCTAGCAATCACGGAACATTCGTGAAAGCTAACGTTTACGGAGTGCTTTCCTTGTGCAGATCCTGTGCTCATTGACTCACTTGTGTTAGCTCATCCTTAAAGCCCCCATGAGGGAGAAACTGCCATCCCCATTTTGCAGATGCAGAATGTGCCCAGAGGCACACAGCACATGAGTGGCCGGGGCAGGGTTTGAACCCAGGCAGCCTGGCTCTGGAGCCTGTGCCTTTAACCGTCGCACTCTCCTGCCTCCCAAGTCATGTACCTGCTCTGACTATAAAGGCTTGAAAACTGTTCCGCAAAGTGGTGTGGGAAATGGAGTCAGCTCAGTTGTAAAAAGCCTGTCATCCTCATGGTGAATGCTTTTGCATGGCTGTAGGAGTTCTTACGCCGTTGTCCAATGCATCTGTAAAGTCATGTCCATTTGGCATGTTGGGAAATAGAAACAGAGATAAAAACTCCCCAGCGATGCACAGACTTTCCAGCTGATCTCACTGGAAGCAGGTATTCCTGGTAGGGACTGTGTTGAGCGCCACTCCAGATGTTTGTGGCTGCAGTACGACCCCTGACCCTTGCGGGGTGCCTCCATCACTGAGATGCTGAGCGAAGGAAGGAAGGAGAGAGAGGTAACTCTAAAGAGAGAGTACTGAGATGATCTGGTCACCATTACATCATGATCCACTTCCCCATCTCACCTCCGGACAGTAGATGGACGGAGGGGCTGGGTCCTTGGGAGGACAGAGCACCCGAGCAAGAGTTACCTGTCCTATAGGTTCCAGAACAAGAGGAGGTGGTTGGCTGCTTGGGAGCCCCAGGTTTTCAGAACAATGGTGTTGTCGTAGAACTGTGTCCCCTAGAAAGGTATGTTGAAGTCCCCACTGCCTGTGAATGTGAACTTATTTGGCAGTAGGGTCTTGGCAGATGTAATTAGTTAAGTTCAAGTCACGGTGGATTAGGCTGGACCCTAAATGCAATATGACTGGTGTCCTTATAAGACAAAGAGAAAAGACACAGACAGGACAATGCCGTGTGACGACACAGAGACATACAGAGAGAAGACGGCCGTGTGAAGACTGAGGCGGAGGTTGCAGGGATGCAGCTGCAAGCCAAGAAATGCTGAGGTTGGCCAGCAGCCGCCAGAAGCTGGAAGAGCTAAGGAAGAATCCTTCCCTAGAGACTTCAGAGGGAATGTGGCCCTGCCGACACCTTGATCTTGGACTTCTAGCCTCCAGAACCATGAGAAGAAATCTCTATTGTCTTTAGCCACCCAGCTTGTGGTACTTTGTTATGGCGGCCACAGGAAACTAACACACGCAATCTCCCTGCTCTCCCCCCGCATCTTCTCCATCCCCCAAACCCCTGCTTAGCTTTCTTCACTTCCTCCCACAAGGGACGCTCAGCCCTGAGCACCACTATTTTAGTCCATATCCTTCTCTATCCCAGTGCATTTTGTTTTCCATGCCCATTTGGTGGCTTTTATTTTTTATTCCAGGAAGAGGTTAAGGGTTTTTTTTTTTCCTTAAGTCTCTCTCAGTTCAATTTGGACCAAATTGGAGAAAAGCAGTGGCTTTCTCCTTTATTCAGCGGCCGCCTTCAGACGCTGGCCCATGGGAGAGTCAGGGCTGTCCCCCGTATTGGAGCTATTAAACTGTTGTAAGAAAGAGGCCTTTGTCACGGGGAACACGGCACTCGGCTCAGAAACAGAGACAGATTGTGCCAGAAAACAAACAACAAAAAAAAAGGCTCAACCACAGAATTCTTTGGGACTTCAGTCATCAGCCTCTCGCTTGTTCTTAAAAGACAAATTTCCTTTCTTCGGTGTAACTCCATCAGATAGGTCGTCAGGTTTTAATTCTGTCCAGAACGGAGGGCTGGGGGCCCTCCCCAGACCATCTGCGCACCCAGGGCCTCCGCCCAGCTCATGGGCTGCATTACCTCATGCCTGCCTGCCTGCAGGCTGGGGAGTGGGAGGCCCACAGGTCTGCTCGGGAGGCAGGCGGCAGAACCAGGGCCTGGGTTAGCTGTTCTTTAGTGCAGGGGAGGGAGAAGCATTGGAGAAGCCAGTGAGCCCGAGTTACAAACGTAACGTTATAAATATGCAATGACTTTTATAACTCTGCACTCCATCTGGGAGAGACCTCAGAGATCCTCATGGTATGCAGGAGAAAAATGGAAGTAAAGTGACTTGCCCAAAGCCACACCGTCCCCTAGCATCAGACCATGCCTGCCTGCTCAGGACCCGTGGCCAGAATGCCACTTGGCCCAGCATGGTGCCCAGGAACTGCTGTGGGCCCAGAGCCTTCTCTTCAGATCATTTGCCACAGAGCCCTCAGCTCCCTCTTGGCCAGCTTTCACCCTTGATCATCTTTTATCACTTCCGGGTTAACATCCCCAGTGGCTGCTCAGGTGCACGCCGTGGGAGTGAGCCGTGGAGCAGATGGAGAGAGGAGAGGAGGGGAGGGGCTTTACCTGGGCCTCTGGGAGGGAGCCCGGATCCTGGTTGTAAAATGAATGCATGCATAGGATGATGTTTTAAGAAGACAAGGCAGAAGGAGTGCCTCGACATTTGGAGGAGGTGCAGGAAGCGGGAGTTCATGCCGTCTTTCTTCTCCTGTCCCCAGTGCTTCGTGAACCCTGATTTGAGGACCGAGTGTGAAGATCACCCCAGGCACGATCGAGAACACAGGTCCCGGGTCTCCCCTTCAGACACTGAGTCAGATCGCAAGGTCTGGCCCAGAAATCAGCATTTCCAGCAAACTTCCTGTGCTGTGGATGCACCCACAGCGTGAGAACCACCGTTCTGGAAGGAAAGTAGAGAATAGGGTCCTAGGGCACCTCCTCACCCCCATTTCCGTGGTCCCCTCTGAAGGGGGATGTTCTTCCTGAAACCACGTCTTTTCTGTCTTTTCTAAGTCGGGAGAGAGAAGTACCACTCAGTGCATGTAGCCCCCATCTAAGGCGAGCCTCTCATTACAGATGAATGACAATGAAGGAATGCCGGCTTCTTGTTACACGAGGGCAAACTGTTAAACAATTTGCAGGACCTTACCCAAAATGAAAATGCAGGGCCCATTGTTCAAAAAGCAGGAAGAAATCATTTTCCTTTCTTCCACGATGTGTCTCTCAACCTGTTATGGTGTTTTGTTTTTTTAAATTTTACATTGTGGTAAAATATACATAGCATAAAACTGACCATCTTAACTGTTTTTAAGTGTATGGTTTAGTGGCATTAGGTACGTTCAAACTGTACCACCATCACCACCATCCATCTCCGGAACTCTTTCCATCTTGAAAAGTTAAAACTCTGTCCCAATTCCATCTCCGATTGCCCCCTGCCCTCAGCTCCTGGCACCCACCATTCTACTTTCTGTCTCTGTGAATTTGACTGCTTACTCTCGGTACCTCGTTTACATGCAATCATCCAGTATTTCTTTCTGTGACTGGCTTACTTCACTTAGCATAATGTCTTCAAGGTTCATCCATGATGCAGCATGCGTCAGGATTTCCTTCCTTTTTAAGGCTGAATAATATTCCATCACATGTAAATACCACGTATTTATTCATTCATCCATCAGTGGGCACTTGAGTTGCTTCCACCTTTTGGCTGTTGGGAATAGTGCTGCTGTGAACGTGGGTGTGCATATGTCTCCCTGAGACCCTACTTTCAATCCGTTTGTATATATCCCGGAAGTGGAATGGCTGTATCACATGGGAATTTGATTTTTGGTGTTTTGAGGAGCTTTGTCGTAGTTTTTTAATTGCTAATTAATGTTGTGCTCCCCTGGGTATGAGGGTACTTCCTGGAGGAGTGCAGGCCCTCACAGGTTCCCAGGGCCCCACACCCTGACCAGACCAGGTGCACGGGGTGTATGCATCTGCCCCTGACCTTCCCGGAACCCAGGCCCCTGAGTGGCTGCTCTGGTCGCTGAGCCCTGCGTTAGGGAGAGTAGAAAGAAACCGGGGCAGAAAAGTCAGGGTAAAGGGGCTGCGTGATGCCAGGGGAGGTGATTTTGAATATGTCCATATAAAGATCTGTGGTTCCAGACTGTTCCATCAATTGTTGTTTGACCAAACGAACCTCTCATTGTTGCCTCTCAAATCCAGGCACGTTGCCTCTCCAGCCAGGCAGGTCGGGAGCTCCGGGAACCCAGATCTGAACCCGGGGCAGTGACGGAAGTCCAGGTGGTTCCCCCTCTCTGCCAGGCTGGGGGAGTGGCCCCGTAATCACAGGTGGGTGCTGCACTCTGGAGTCTAAACACAGACAGGGTTCAGACTCCAGCTTTCTTATTTAAGACCCAGCTGCCTGGGACTTGCCCGGTGGTGCAGTGGTTACGTGTGCACGTTCCGATTTGGCGGCCCTGGGTTCACCGGTTCGGATCCCGGGTGCGGACGTGGCACTGCTTGGCACGCCATGCTGTGGTAGGCATCCCGCATATAAAGTGGAGGAAGATGGGCATGGATGTTAGCTCAGGGCCAGTCTTCCTCAGCGAAAAGAGGAGGATTGGCAGCAGTTAGCTCAGGGCTAATCTTCCTCAAAAAATAAAAAAAAGAAAAAAGACGCAGCTGCCTCATCTGTAAGAATGGAGTTCCCTTGAGGAATAAGTCAAAGTGAGGGCCAGGCCCTTGGGGTGGTGCCTGCTGTATGGCTGTTCACCCTCTCGGTGGCAGGCTGTGGATGTTACAGCTGTGTGTCTTCATCTGGGACTGGAACATGCAAGGCAGGATGAGGTAGAGACTTTCCAGTGGGACTGGCCAGTGGTTGGAAGAGCATGTCTCTGTTCTGACTTCAGATTATTTGTGACACCCGCTTGTTAGTAACACATAAGCAATTTATGTCATTAGACATAACTGTGATGTCATCGTTATGAGTTGTGTGCCATCTAACACGTGGACACTTCAACAACCCCACATGACCATCCATAACCTGGGTCCTCCACCTTCTTAATCCCCCCTTAGAGTTCAGCTGAGTTGGGTAGGGGGCCCACTCCTCAATTAAAGACTAAAAAGGGACCTGGCATAACATGCCCCTTCATGTGTACCAGGTAATGGTTTAAAAATTAACATGTATTGGCCAGCCCTGTGGCATAGTGGTTAAGTTCATCACTTTCCACTTCGGCAGCCTGGGTCATGGGTTTAGATCCTGGGCACAGGCCTATACCACTCATCAGCCATGCTGTGGTGGCGACCCACATATAAAGTGGGGGACGATTGACATAGATGTTAGCTCAGGGCTAATCTTCCTCAAGAAAAAAAAGAGGAAGAATGGCAACAGATGTTAGCTCTGGGCTAATCTTCTTCAGCAAAAAAAAACCCCAAAACAAAAAACCACTTATAACCATTATAAATACACCTAAAAACATATTTTTGTAACAGCTTTATGGAGATATAATTTGCATACTATATAATTCACTCATTTAAAGTAAACAATTCAGTGGTTTTTAGTATGTTCAGAGTTGTGCAGCCATTACCACAGTTTTAGAACATTTTCATCACCCCAAAAGGGAACTCTGCACTCTTTAGCAGTCACCCCCACTTCCTCTCAACCTTTCAACCCCTGGCAACCACTAACATCCTTTCTATCTCTATGGACTTTGCTACTTTGGACATTTTATATATATGGAATCGTGGAACATGTGGTCTGTAACTAGTGTCTTTAACTTCGTATGTTTTCAGAGTTAATCCATGTTGTAGCACGTTCCAGTACTTCACTCTATTGTGTGACTAAATAATATTCTGTTGCATGGATGTGACACATTTTGTTTATCCATTCATCAGTTGATGGACATTTGGGTTGTTTCTGCTTTTTGGCTATTGTGAAAAATGCTGCAGTGAACATTTGTGTACAAGTTTTTATGTGGACGTGATTTTCAGTTTGCTTGGGTGTATACCTAGGAGCAGAATTGCTGAGTCAGATGGCAAATCTATATTTAACTGTTTGAGGAGCTGCCACCCTGTTTTCCAAAACGGGTGCACCATTTTACGTTCCCACCAACGGTGGAAGAATGTTCTGGTTTCTCCCATCCCCTCCAACGCTTGTTATTATCTGACTTTTTGATTATAGCCATCGTACAGGGTGTTGAGTGGTATGCCACTGTGGTTTTGATTTGAGTTTCCCTGATGGTTAATGATGCTGGACATCTTTTCAAGTGTTTATTGGCCATTTGTCTACCTTCTTTGGAGAAATGTCTATTAAAGTCCTTTCTCCAGTTTACAACTGGATTATGTGACTATATTATTGAGCAGCAAGAGTTCTTTATGTATTTGATAGACAAGTCCTTTATCAGATAAATGTTTTGCAAGTGTGTTCTCCCATTCTGTGGGTGGTTTTTTCACTTTCTTTATGGTGTCTTTTGAAGTACAAATTTTTACAATTTTGATGAAGTCCAATTTATCTCCTTTTCTTGTTTCTGGTGAGAGTGGACACCTTTGTCTTGCTCATTATCTTGGGGGAAGGCTTTTGGTCATTCACTTTAGCCATGATGTACAATGTTAGCTGTAGGTTTTTCATAGATGCTTTATATCAGATCAAGGAAGTTCCCTTCTAGTCCTAGTTTGTGGAGGGTTTTCATCATGAAAGGGTGTTGGATTTTGTCAAATGCTTTTCCTGCATCTATTGAGATGATTATGTGTTTTTGTCTTTTATCCCATTGATATGGACTGTTGCATTGATTTTCAGATGTTAAACCAACCTTGCATTCCAGAGACAAATCCCACTTGGTTATGGTGTATAATCTTTTTTTGTATGTTGCTGGATTTGGTTTGCCAGAACTCAGTTGAGGAATTTTGCGTCTATATTCATAGGAGGTATTGGTCTTTAGTTTTCATGTTCTTGTTATGTCCTCGTCTGGTTTTGGCATCAGGGTAATACTTGCAGTTCAATTAGATATAGCAGATGAAAATGACTAGAAAACCACCCAATTTTTTTCATTTGTTCAGCTAGATAGATATTAGTGCCTGTCACAGAGATTGAGATTCTGAGGGAGGAAGAAGAGAATGGTGAGTTTGATGACTGAGTTAAGAGCAGAGTATGAGAACCCTTTGGGTTTTACCTCTGTTGACCTAACAATTGCTAATCTGTTTTGAGGAAAGTGTGGTTCACAATCCCCACCTTTTCTGGGACAATTGGTGGGCCTGTCACCTATGCTTGAAAACTCCCATCTACATTCTGATCAAGGAATGCAGGAGTAGTTCCTGCTGTCTAAGATGCATGTCCAGTATCAAGGTGAGACTTGCTGTCAGACCCCTCACCTATGCTTGGCTCCCACCTTGTTACTCACTTTCAGACCTGGGCTTAAGTGTCTGGGTCTGAATTCTTTCAGCTTGGATTCTGACCTCATTACCTACCTGATGTGTGAATGCAGAAGTCCTCACCCTGCACTCCATGAGCACTGAGCCTCATCACCCCCGTCTCCGATGGCATGTTCTGCCTGCTTGAACCTGCTTCTCCTCTACCTTTCGCTTTACCTGGACTCCTCAGACCATCTTGTCTGCTTGTATTTTGAGCTGCTTATCTGTCGTTCCTCACTGGTACTGCCTTTTTCCATTGCTCTCTTATCTCTAGGATCTTGACTCTTGTTTCCCCACCTGGACTCAACTCTTCTTACATCCTGTCCTGATACCAACTGACCTCACCTCTCCCCATTACTCCCACAATGTCTAGTCTGTCCATACTGTCGGGCCTAGATTTCTCTGGCCTGTCCCATCCTGCTGCTGATCATATCTCAACTGTGACCCATGGTATTGACTTTCAAGGTAAAAATTCTATTTGTTTCCCTCTGCGGTTTAGTTAAATACATGAAAGCGTATCCTTTGACCGAGGGTCTTTGTAGATGGAGAAACAAGGAAGTGCTGCTTCTTTCCAGGTGAGGATTACCTTTAAGCTCTGGGAGGTTCCTCATGTCACCCAGCAAAGCACTGGAAACCTTTCAAAGCAGACCGAAAATTCAAACATCAGAATCACAAACACTGCTTTCTGGCAGGGCCATGCCCAAGACTTTAGCTGGATCCGAGACATCCTGCAAACATTCTCTCCATATTGCCTTTTATATTACCTTCTATTAAAAAAAAAAAAATGAGGATGAAGAAAGGATAGATTAACATGAGATAGAGGGCAGGCGATAGGTGTGGTGGGCAGACAGATCACTCTGAGATTGCTACATTCCCAAAGGAGCAACCAGATCAATGTGATCAATACCCAGTTTGATCAGATCAATAACAATGAAAGTTATAATGAAAAACAAAATTTCTGGGACCTGGAGGGGAAAAAAAATCTGAGGATGCAGCTAAAGATAACTCGCTGCATTTCAGGAGTGTTTAACAAAAAGAAACTCGCAGACAGACATATCCTGGAAAATTTTTTTAATTCCAAAGATGAATAAAATATCACAGAAGCGTTCAGATAGGAAAACGGGTTACTTATAAAGGAATTAAATTCTAATTGGTCAGAAAGTAGCTCAAGTGAGAGGGGATGTTCACTGAAAGGGTACAGTGAGACCTGCAGCCTCGGAACAACTAAAATTGGGCCTAGAAAACCTCTTTCTGCCTCTCGCATGCACACACATACTCACACCCTCTCTTCACATTTCGTTCATGGCTCAGTAAGGCAGCCAATCGATACGGCAGTCCGTCCATCATTTCTTGGCCCAACAGCTACTGTCCAGGAATGCAGCTTTCTTTGTTAAAATGTAACTAACTGAGAGAGGCAAGATATTTGGCTTAGCTCATCTCTGTCCAGGAGGGACCCTTAAACAACGGATCAAGAACCAGTCTATGGGGGCCAGCCCAGTGGCTCAGTGGTTAAGTTCACATGTTCCACTTCTCGGCGGCCTGGGGTTTGCTGGTTTGGATCCCGGGTGCGGACATGGCACCGCTTGGCAAGCCATGCTGTGGTAGGCGTCCCACATATAAAGTAGAGGAAGATGGGCATGATGTTAGCTCAGGGCCAGGCTTCCTCAGCAAAAAAGAGGAGGACTGGCAGTTGTTAGCTCAGGGCTAATCTTCCTCAAACAAAAAAAAAAGAACCAGTCTATGTATCAGCTCCCTTTGCCAGGTATCCTCTCCTGGTCCAATCCGTGGGCACCCCGGACAAAAAGAGTTCCTTCCTGGTCAAGCAAATGACTTGAAAGAAAAAGGCCGAGTGTCTGAGTCTGGATTTCTTAGAAAACAGCCCAAGGTAAGTTGCCATGCTGTGGTTTATCAGGAGGCCACTCCCAGAGAAACAGGAGTGAGGGGAAGAGGAGGTGAATCGCACAGGGAAGGCGAGAAAGTAAATCCAACGCCCATCATTGAGTTGGCCATCACCTCTCAAAAAAAGAAGTGTCGATGTCAGTCACAGGTCACGAGGAACATCTTCAAACATGCTGAAGGGAACTGCCGAGTCTCAGACTGTCTTTGGAAGGTACAGGGGGCCGCTAGGAGAAAGGCCAGTGATCCGTCTCATGATTCCTCCCATCTCCTGCTTGTTTGGTCCAAGCCCGCCTCTCCCTTGCTTCCGAGTTGCATCACCCATCCCTCCGGGGAGCTGCTGTGGGTCCTGTCAGGGGGGTGTGGACATTGCAGCTGCCATGGGTCCACCCACCCTGGGCGAGACACTGAATCCTTACTCCTGAGGAGGCTGAGACCATCCCAGATGGTAGAGGTGACCAGCTGAGGGTGAGACTTCAGGAATGGTGTGATGTATTAGCCACGGTTCTCCAGAGAAAGAGAACCAACAGGAGGTGTGCATATAGAGAAAGAGATTTCCACATGATCATGTGATTATGGAGGCTGGCAAGACTGAACTTGCAGTATGGGCTGGCAGACTTGAGACCCAGGAGAACCAATGGTGCAATTCTAGCCCGAAGGCAGTTGGCTGGAGAATTTTCTGCTACTCTGGGAGGGGTCAGTCTTTTTCTTCTATTCAGTCCTTTCGACTGGTTAGACAAGGCCCACCCACATTGTAGAGGGCAATCTGCTTTACTCTACTGATTGAGATGTTAATCTCACTCTACCCCACCCCACCCCCACAGAAACACCCAAAATGATGTTTCGCCAAATATTTCGGCACCCCATTGACACATAAAATGAACCATCACACAGGAGACTTTCTGGATCTTCTCAAGAAACTCTGCCAAGATTTGGAGTTCAGGCAGGATCACAGGGAACTAAAGTGGAGGAGACCGGTCCCATACACTGGACTTGGCAGGCCAATTGCCCACCATGTCTGACGCTAGATTACTACCAGGAGTTAGTTACTGTTCTGCACAGATTATAACTGATATGTGTGTATCTTTCAATTCTGTTCACTTGTCTCTTGCTGATGAAAACGTCATCATTTAAACTGGTTCTACTTTGAGGATAGTCTCTGCCATGCTTGAGAAGAATGGATAAAAAGAGGCTTCAAGGCTGAACTTTGTTACTTGCAAACTATTATTCCACGCCGTAGGCTTTGCGTTCCCGATCATGTTCTCTTTGGTGGAAAGAAAATGAACTGTAACTTACTGACAACATGACAGAAGAAGCATGTGTGTCTGTGGGTGTGCGCGTGTGCCGAGGAGGATGCCTGGGAATTTGTGCTCCTTATAAATGGAAATGATGATGTCTTAAGAGTTGTCTGAAGACATGCAAGTCTTTCTTCTCTTTCTCTTCCTTGAGTGATTCCTTATCGATTTCTGATCTGCCCCACAGCACCGCCCACATATTCCAGCCAATACACATAGACGTATTCTCCTTCAGGACAGGCCCGCATTGTTTCAGTTGTAATCAATATAACAAAACTGTAAATGATATAGTTTACGTTCTTTTTTTCATGCTAACTCTCAGAAATCTGGTGAGTATTTTCCATTCACAGCGCATCTCAATTTGGGCTTACCATGTTTCAGGTACTCTGCAGCCACATGTGGCTCGTGGCTGCCATATTGGATAGCGTAGCTCTCAGGCAGTGGTTATAAATCTTGGCTGCACGTTGGAATCACCTGGGGAGCTCTAAAATACTGCTGTCTCGGTCCTCCCTGGCAGCAGTTCTGATGTCATTGGGTTGGGCTGGGGCCTGGGCTCCTCAGGTGACTGTTATCCCGTTGGGTTGAGAACGACTGGCCTACAGGGAGCTCTCCCCGGGAAGCCGAGTCTTTTCCCCCGCTCTGACCAGACCTCTCTTCCCATCCATCGCCATGAGACTCACTTTGTAAACAGAAATTAAGCAAGCTCTGACTTGGGTCAGGAGTAGAAGAAAAACAGAAACAGGATGGTATTAAATTCTGTCTGGCAGGCAAGAGAGAACAAGCTGAATTCATTTGTCTTCTCTGGGTCTGTTTACCAACAAGCTCAGTAATTATTTGTTTTGCCACTGCCCTTTAAGCTGGCGATGTGTTTCTTGTTCTCTGAGAATTGAGAATCATTCAGGAACACTATAGATGTGGCAAGATTTCCCCTTATGTTCTGTTGGGAGCTTCCAATGGGAGTGAAGGCATTCCACAGGGAGTCCTGATTCCTGGAGAGAACTACAGGAAACTGAGGATATTGTGACTTCTGCGGAACCCATTTTTCTCTGCCCTAGACAAGTGAACTCTCCTTCTCCACAAATAGAAACCAGTCCAGACAAACCGCAGAGACTCGGGTTTCTAAATGCATCCCAAAAGATTGTTTCAGGGGAGTGGACAGATGAGGTCTGAGTAATTCAATCAGCAGGAAAACAAACACAGCGACGCCCCATATCTGAGAGCCAGAGTGTCGGCAGGCAGCTGTTGGCCAGTTCCAGCAGCTGGCAAACACCTGGGGCCCCACGCGCCCAGCTGGTCCCTCACTCTTAGATTAGACTTCCCAGGGAGGGAACAGAGTTAGAAGCCATATGTCTTGGGGAACAGAAGATTGCTGAGGGTTTCCTGGGGCCTGTGAAACCAGAGAAAAATATACAGCAGACAGAATCATTGGGAGGAAGTGACACCTGCTTGATTTTTACTCTATTTGGATGATTTCAATCCAGAATTCCTAAGGAAGTAACTGGCCTGAGCAAAAGCTTTTGCTGGAGTGAACATGCTTGGGAAGATGCAGGTGGCCCAGCCTTTGCCAGTGAGCTCTCTGTCTGCTTGGAGGCCAAACCCTGTATGTTGACCTTCAGGTAGAAGAGATGGGCCAATCCATGTACCCTTATCCATCCAGCCTGTCACTGGGACCCTGTAATTAAAAATGTGGGTACCATGTGGCTATAGATAAGAGAGTTGGTACAGTTTGATGAATAACTCACACAGGAACAAATTCCATGACTTTACTAGTGACATTCACAGATAACCACCTTGCCTATTAATATAGTTCACATGAAGTCAACCACATATCCCCTGTTCTTCTCCAGTTTACATTCTCTTTTAAGATAAATGTGTGGGGAGAGGGAAGAGGATCTTGATGACTAACCTTTTCCTTACTCTGGTCCCCAACCAGTAGAGTGTACTTTTGCTACTGGTTTTTGTTTTTTGTGGGATTTTTTTTTGGTGAGGAAGATTGGCCCTGAGCTAACACCTGTTGCCCATCCTCCTCTTTTTGCTTGAGGAAGATTCACCCTGAGCTAACATCTGTGCCAATCTTCCACTATTTTGTATGTGGGATGCTGCCACAGCATGGCTTGATGAGCAGTATGTAGGTCTGTGCCCAGGATCCAAAACTGTGAACCCCAGGCTGCTGAAGCAGAGCACACGAACTTAACCACTATGCCACCAGGCTGGCCCCCAACTTTTGCAACTGTTTTAATGAGATATTTTTAGTTTTCATTTATATCATTTGTAAGAAATAGAACCACAATACATATTGTCCTAAACTAAAAAGAGAATTTACTGGTTCACAGAGCTGAACAGTCCAGGGATACTAGCTTCAGGCACAGTTTGATCCAGAGGCACAAATTATATCATTAGGCCTCTGCTTATTTTTCTCTCCTTCAGCTCCTCAATGTTGGCCTGATTCTCAGGCTCTACATGGTGGCAAGATGGCTTCCTAATAACAGATCCAACCCTGTGTCCTCCCAGGTTCAAGTCCAATAGAAATAGGCCATCTACTTTCGATAGCTCCCTTGCAGTCTGAGTAGATCAGCTTATACCATATACTCCTTCTTGAGCCAATTACTGTGACTAGAGGGGTAGAACTACACCCATTGTCCAGAGCGGGATCACAGTCTGCTTCCTGGAGCTCAGCGTGGAGCCTCTGCTGAGCCCCATGGACTGAGAGTCGGGGAGGGCGTTCCTGGGGGGGACTTCCTGGTCACTCTAAGGTACGAGAGGAGGCCTTCACACGCTTGGTCCTTCGCAGTGGATTCCACTGGTCCTTCTTGGGTAGAATGCACACAGAGAGATGGAGCTTCAGCTTTTTTCTGTGGCCGTGTCATTGTGGACATAGAGTCCACCATCAAAGTGAGGGCCTCTCAGGGCCTCGAAGAACAGAGCTTGATAAAATGCCCAGCGCTTTGCAAACCCAAGTCTTCTTTTTACTGTCATTCCTCAGGACCTGTGACGTTAGCTCTCCCTTCACTGCTTTAGACTAAAGGACCAAAGAATCGTGTCGTTAGACTTCAGAGATGTAACCCAGCACCGTGTTACGAACACAGACTCTGAAGCCAGACTTCCTGGGTCTGAGTCCAGGCTCTGCCATTGACTAGCTGGGTCGCCTTGAATTAGTTACGGAAGATCTCTGTGCCTTGGTTTCCTCATCTGTAAATTGGGCATGAGAAGAGCATCTTCCTTGGATTAATGAGTTAATATGTGTCAGATGCTCCAAACACTGTCTGGCGTGGAGCAGGTGCTCTATAGTAAAAACCACAGCTTTCACTGTTATGAAGTGGCTTCCTCTATTTAGGGATCCTCACACAGAGAAATGAGGTAGAAGGTAGCTAAACCTTTCCTACATTCATTCAGGGTCTTGGTTTCTAAAAACCCCGAGTCCATCTTGGCTGGCAAAGGGATGTTACTGTTTTCTGAAAAGGATTTAGAGACTGGATCTGTCTGGTCTTTGGCCTTAAAAAAACTACTTCACCTCATCAGAAACATAGGAACAGAAAGCCTTACCCTGTGTGCTTCTCCAGCCTGTTGTCAAGACCGAGAATGCGGGTGACACGCTTGGGCCCTGTGGGGTAGAGGTGGCCCCAGAGCCACACCCATGGGCATCACCCCCACGGTTGTTCCCTCCACCCGGGCAGGAAAATGCCCTTTCAAAGGTGTTCCTCTGCTTGCTACGTATTCTCATCATAATAGTTGTCCCATCTCTTGCCCCCACAGAACTGCTATAATTAAAAGGCCATCGGCTCTGCGTATCATGACTTGGCCGTCAAAGTGTCTGCAGGTTGGAACTTGAGCCTCAAGGGATTTGCTTTTGATGCATTGGGGTTTATGTTGTTGTCTCTCTTCCTCCTGAAGCGTAGACACAACAGGAACATCTCTTCACTGGGACTTTTCAGGGCCTTATGGTTTGGAAAGGATCCACTCCTGATGGAAACCCCCTAACATTTCAGGAAGAGCCTATGAAACAAATGCGAGTGGGAGGAGGAGGCGGAAGAACGAAGACATGACAGTCCGCAGCTCTGGTGCCTGGCGATGAGGCAAAAGGGAGCTCGAGAGACCAAGCACTTAAGTTTTCTTTGTTGCGCTCAGACTCCCAAACCCACAAAGACAGCTGGAATCCATTCTTAAAGTCCCTTGGAAAAGAGAAATTCGCATCCTCTCCCAGGCACCCTTCCTGCTTTCATGCAAAAGGACTTGGCCCTGTGGGTCTTTTGGACGCATCATTCTTTGTCGCGGGCCTGTCCTGTGTATGGTCGGATGTTTAGCAGCATCCCCGGCCTCCACCCACCACATATGAGAAGAACCCCTCCACAGTTGTGACAACTAAGATGTCTCCAGACATGGCCCAATGTCCCCTGGGGGGCCAAATCGCCCTGGTTGAGCATCCTTTGAAGGCAGCCAACAATGTGCCAGGCACTGGACCAGGTGCTGGTTAAAGGAAAACCAGTAGGTGTCTACCCTGGGACTTAGAAGAACAGAGTCAAAATCGATTGCAAATCAGTGTAAATGCATAGAGCATGGATGGGTGCATCTGGGGTAAATTAGTGATCTGTTCACGCTGAGAAATGTCTCTGTTCTGTGAAGTGAGTCTTTACTGCCTTCCCAAGGAGCTTTCCCTGGCCCCAAGGGAGGCCTCCTTACTTCACTGCCCCTCAGAACCACTCCGTCCGCCCTCCTCAGTGGGAAGGGAGCAGCTGCTCCCCATCTCCCCGAGAGCAACACTTCAGAGGCCTGGCCCGCTTCCTCCACGCCTTGCTCTCTCCAGGCGAGGTTCCAGGTCTCTAACCTCCTGGGAGGCATTGTGGGCAAGGCCGAAATCGTGCCAAACATCTGGATGAGAACTGCAAGATGTGGCCAGTTCTTCCAAAGTTTCCAAACTCTGCCGCTGGGATGGAATGTTCAAGTGTCCCGCCGCCGTGTCTGAACATCCACGCTTCATCTGGAACTTGAGGCTGCAGGGTCTGTGGTGGGGCCGCACGCATCAGCTCCACCGCCCTCTCTCCCCTTTCTTGCCCTCAGTCGGCTTGCAGAGGATTATTCGTATGTCCCTTCTACTAGGGTCTGAGGACCTGAGGGCAGGGGCTGTGCTGTCCAGACTCCTGTGGCCCCTTCCCCGGCAGCCCCTGGCCCCCGCTTTTGTGTGGTATATCTGGGAGATGCTCAGAAACCACAAAATACATCTAGATGTGTGATGTTCTGTCTGCCAATAGTCGAATGTCCCCCTGGCATTTTAGGTTTCATTCAAACTGGATGATTCCAAGGGACCTTGGCTCATTCCCCAAAGATTAGATAAAAATGATTTTATGATTCTGAGACTTAAAATCACCTCTCCACCCTTGTGGTCGATGGGAAACTAACAAGAAAATCTGAATCAAGTTCCTTGTCTTGATCAAACTCATCAGAACAAGCACAGGATGCAAAAGATGAACTTTAAATTCAAAAGAGAAGCGGACCCAAACCTTGCCCCTCTCCTGCCAGAGAAGCCAGTGACAGCGGGGTGCTTCACCTCGGAAGGAGCGTGTAGACATGTTGACATGAAACACAGGTTTCCGTAGTCTTGACTTTCCTCTCCCAAGAGTTTCTGTTCTCGCAGAAGCCCCGCAGCTTATTTTCTATCCAGCCATGGGTAAGAAATCAGAGGTATGGCTCCAGGACAGGCTTACTCCCCAGCGGGGTTTCCCGTGGACTGATTTTTAGATGTGGGACTCCACCGAAACCCAGAATCTGGAAACAGCCTCCTGAAGGGTGAACACATGTGGCAGACCTGAAAGCTGATGACCCCAGGATTTCAGCAGCCCATCTCCCGCCAATTCAGATGAATCAGGTGTAGCACAGTTAACGGCACAGAGCAGCACAGAAGCCTTTTGTCCCCTGGTCGCTACACTGGCAGCTCCTGCCAGCCTCGATCTCGGGGTTGCTCCGTCCCCGGAGACCTTTAAAAACAGGATAGACAGCTGTTTGTCCAGAGTGTTTACAGTACGGCTCAAGGCAAGGGGTGGATTGGACCCTCCCCGGAAATACCTTTCAGCCTTAGGAGGCAGGGACAAGGGAGTGGCTCTTATTAATGAATGACATGAATGAACAGATGCCAGCATACAGTGTGGGGCTTCCTGAAGCCCCTCTCCCCACATCGGAACTGCTCCGGGATTCTTAGGAGTAACAGACTAGATAGGTTCCCAAGAGGCCAGGCCAGAGCCGCTCTCTCCCCCCAAACCCCCAGCCAAGTCCAGAGTGACTTCATCCCCCGCACCCAGAGGTTTCCTTCATTGTTGAGGAAGGCTGACCAGATGTTCACACAGGAGGAATATTTGAACTATGGGAATACTGTCTGCTCCACAGGACCCCGTCTGTCCTGTCCAAGGCTGTTTACCCAGCACCTAGGACAGTATGTGGCACAAGTAAATGCTTGTCGAATAAATGAATGAGAGGAAAAGGTTTTTAAAGTCATTGCCTTTCAGCCAAAGTTCTTTCTTTTTTTTCCTTTTTACCATGGAACATTTTAAACAAACATACAGGAAGGAGGATAATAAGAAGTCCCCATATGTCCATCACTCAGCGTCAGTAATTATTCAGCCAAACCTGCCTCTTTTTTTTTTTTGCTTTTATTATGGAAATTTGTAAACATACACAAAAATAGGAGACTGCTATAATAAACCCCATATGTGCATCACTCAGCTTCGACTATTGTCAAAAATAGCAGCCCAGCTTCACCACACTGAAAACGCCGCAGATAGTCCCAAGACCACACTTTTGGGAGTAACCAAATCAGTTTATTTCTGTGTGGTTCAGAGAGAGACAAGTCTAACATCTTATAATTATATTCAACTTCCTTTCTGGAAACAGATCCAGAAAATGGCTTTTTCTTTCCCTTTGATCTAAAAAGCAGCCCCACAACGTCAGCCTGTGTGCATGTAAACGCAGACGCAGAGACTGTATATATAAAAGCACCCCACCTCCAGCGCCTCATTATCTGTGTTTATCTTATCAGGATACCGTGAAACCAGGCCCACCTAGAACAAGGCGTTTAGTCTTCGCAGCCCGGCCTTCTGTTCCTAGTCACCAGCTCGGTTTATAAATCCACCGTCTGAGGCGGAAAACAATTTGAAAGGCAACACTGTTTCTGGACAAGGCTGTAACTGTGATAACGGAGCTTGTGCGGCTCCTGTATGCTAAGAAATTGCCAGCAGGGCGTTGGGGCCAGGGGGCCCTTGGCAGTGTGCATCTTCCCCTTCCCGAGCTTGTCCCGATGGCAGCATAGAGATCAGATCAGGCAGAAAGGCATGTACTGAGTCCCTGGGGTCGTGGGGTGGTGGGTTCTGCTCTCAGGGGCCCGGTCCCCTCCGAGGGACGCATCCCTGGCCGTGACTCAGTGTTTCTCACAGGGAAATCTAATCCAGGGATTTGCCCTGAGGTGTATCGAGCTCCTTGCTCCGAACACTTGGACTTTTGGCTTCTTTGAGATGGTTTGGCGGCAGTGGACACTGATGGAGATTATGGGAGGTTGAGTGAGCCAAAGTCTCTCCCAGCCAGGCCCCCAACCCAGCTATATGCTACGTCCTTATTGGGAGCAAATTGAAGAGAGACACCTGGCAAAAACAGGGAAGTTCTTGCCATAAAATGACATAAACAAAAGTGCTTTGCAAAACCATAAAAAGCCATGTAAAAGTTGATGTTATTATTCTTAACAGAAAGGAACATGGATGCCGTGGGCAAAGTGTAGTAGAACCCATTGGCCCCACACAGACATCACCAGCCTTGGTCAGGCTCCTGAGTACTGTGTACAAAATGCAGATGCTGAAACGTATCTCATGAGGCTGTTGTGTTGTACTAATATATTAATTAGATAATAAGACAATAAGCTGATAGTATATGGAAAGCCTCTAGCACAGTGCAGAACCCCTAGGAGGGCTCAAAAGGGGCAATGATAATGTAACAATATTATAATAATATATGTAACATAATTTATAATGTAATTATTAAAAGCAAGTTCATGGAGGTACTAACAAGAGGTGAGCAGGTCTGTGTCAGTAAAATTGGAAGACTCCTGGGGGGGGGCGGGCGGTGCGTGGCAGTGGATTAGAAGAAAATTCCTGTGAAAATCAGCGAGCCAGAGGCACTGAGTGTTCTGTGAAGGAGCGTGGGCTTTTTGTGTTGGGCAGTGGACCAGACGGGGCTTTTGAACCAGACAGGGACCTGAGGAGTGTCCATTAAGCTCAGTGGAAAGAGGGACAGTCTTTGGAGTCTGATGTCAGTTTAAACGTGCAAGTGTCACTTAACCCCACCAGCCTCCCGTCTTTGCTCTGTAGAATGGAGGTTAATCTTAGCCACCTCACAGCCTGCAGCAATAATGGTGATAATATTATTTGTGCTTTAGCACGATCGTCCTTCAGTGGGGTGGGCGATGGGGGTAGGTTGCAGGAAAGAGCAATGAGAGGCAGAGGCCAAATTTCGGATCCAGTTGAGGATCCGGGTCCAGACGGAAGCTCTGCAGCTCCTTCGCACCCCTGAGATGTCAGCTCGTTCCCATCCCTGAGGACCAGCCGCTCTGAGAGGCCCTGCCTTGCCCTCTCCCCAACCCCCATTTACCCTCCATCCCACCAGCCAACCTGTTTCCTTCTGAGCCCTTCACAAGCTGTAATTATGTATACTTTTCTCTTTCCTTAATTATTATCTGTCTCTGCTCGCAGACTTTGCCCCACACCAAGGTCTGTTTCACCATGCCCGGCTTCCAGGTGTTACGGACGCCCACCCTCTCTGCTTTAGTCTCCTGTCGCTGCCGTAACAAATCATCACAAACTGCGTGGCTTGAAACAACAGAAAAGGATTCTCTCACAATTCTGGAGACCAAAAGTCTGCAGTCGAGGTGTCGGCAGACTGCCCTCCCTCTCGAGACTCCAGAGGAGAATCCTTCCTTGCCTCTTCCAGCTTCTGGAAGTTCCGGGCGACTCCTGGCTTTTGGCAGCCGAGGTCCAGTCTCTGCCTCCCTCTGCACATGGCCCTCTTCCGCTTCTTTACGTGGGTCTCTCCTCTGCTTGTCTCTTATAAGGACATTGTCATTGTCATTGGATTTGGGGCACCCCCAGATAATCCTGGATGATCTCGTCTCTAGATTCTTAATTACATCTGCGAAGACCCTTTTTCCAAATAAGATCACGTTCACAGGTTCCAGGACATGGGCATTTCTTTCAGGGAACCCCCATGCAGCCCCCTGCACCCTCCTTGGTGTGAGCTTCTCCTGGAGCAAAGAAGTTTCTGGGAATAACAACTTGCCAAGCGCACTCTGGGTGCAGGGCACCATTCTGGGCACAGGATACAGCCATGCAGAATCCAGGACGTGTCCTGCTCCCATGGAGCTTGCTTCCTTCTAGTGGGAAGCAACTGACAGTTGAACAAATGAGTGTAAATGTGTCAGGTGGGGGAAAAAAGTGCTGAGAAGAAAAATCGAGCAAGGAATGAGGCAGAGCATGACCGGGATAAGTGTGGGGCCTGGTTTTATGTCGATGGCTCTTCAGGGAGGCCTGCAGGAGGAGGGGAAGTGGAGGCAGAGACCTGAGTCAAGTAAGGATTGGAGGCATCTGGTCCACTGAGGGTGCAGTAACCAGAAGTGGATTTCCCATTTCTCCCCTTCGTGGCATCCCTGACCTCTGACTTCTATGTAGGCCATTTCCTTGATTTCCAAAGACAACCGAAGAATTCCACACCAGACCAAGAAAAGGGGCAGATTTTTCTCAAAGGGAGGGGAAAAGGAAGGAAGGGTTCTACACCTGGTCCAGGGAGAGTAGCCCCACACATGCCCCACGCCTGGCCTTGGCCTAGAAGGAGGGAGCAAGAGAGCGAGGGACTCGCCCAGGGAGGAAATATCAGAGTGGATGTCCCCAGAGTCCCCACCACGTCCAGGCCACAGAACAAGGATGGCAGAGTCCGCGAGGCAGCCCAGCGACAATGGTCTGGCTGACCCCAGCCCCAGGCATTTCCACAAGTGGCCCGGGGCTTGTTAAAGGGAAAACGTGGTGGACAGACCCTGGAGATGACAAAAATGGAAAAGACCGAGCAGCCTGGGGGCAGCAGACGCCCCTCCTCCCCTCGGAAAGCACCAGCTGCAGCCCCACAGCAAAGGCGTCTGGAGGGCTCCCAAACCGGGCAGAGCCGAGCCTCCCCGGGTTCAGGGCATTGAACCCAGCAGAACTGACTCTTTCTTGAGGGAACTCAAAGCCAGATGCACTACAAAACCAGAAGTTCCACGGTGGCTCAGGCCGCGGAGGGGAGCACCGTGGGGGCGTCCCAGAGATGGCAGATGCCCTATGGAGGGAGGAGGTCCCGGGCAGGGCAGAGTGGCAGACGGCTGAGGTCATGGGGACTGTGCTATCTGAGACACATCAAGGAGACAGTTCCTTTGAAGCCCAGGAACCAGGAAACTGCAAAGGACACAGGACTCAGGGAAGTGTCCCAAAGGAGCCAATCCCAGCTTTCCTGACTGCAGTCTAAATAAATAAGACAACTGTGCAATCTCAGAGGGAAGTGCTGTCTTCAGGTTAAATCTGCATGTCCCACAGCCCAGTAGTGACCTCACAGTGGGTTCTGTGAGGTCAGCTACACAGCACCCAGGGCCCCTGGTCTTGGTCTGAGGAGCCCAGCACATCTGTGTTCAGCCAGTATGAGGGCCCTGTGCTGCCTCGGTCCCTTCCAGGCTTTGCTTCCTGGAGGCAGTGGCTGCCAGTCACAGCTGCAGGCTGGGGACCTCAGCACCACCTCCTTTCTCTCTTCTTCCTCTTCTTCCTCCAAAACTCGCTGAGCGTGGCACACAGACCGAGACTGTCCCCTCGAGAGTCAGTGCCAGAAGGAGGGCACAGCAAGTCGACCATCTTTTTCCCGAAAGAGCGAGACAGTAAACATTTTAGGCTTTGTAGCAGCTACTGAGCTCTGCCCTCGTAACTCGAAAGCAGCCATAAACAATATAAACGGGTGGGTGGGCTGGGCTCCAATAAAACTGTATTTACAAAAGCAGGACAGGTTAGAGTTGGCCCGCAGCCAGTGTGCTGACCTCTGCTCCAGACACTGGGGAGCTATGGAGGGTTTTGAGAAAGGAGTAGCATGACCGGTCCTGTGCTCTGAGAAGATGACTGCGGCAGCCGCGGGTGGCAGAGAGGGCCTGGGCAGGGAAGACTGGACTTCCCTTTGCTCAGGGTCTCGGGCAGCTGTGGGACTCTGCTGCTGAGTGGGCAGAGTTTTCCCGAGATAATGAGATATCTGCCACATTTCTGGAAAGCAATATGCTTGCTACTCTGGGACCACCCAAGGAACAGAGTGTCTATTGACCTAATTTTTAAATAAAAAATTTTAATAACGTTTACGAGGCTTTCATGCTCTCTGCAGGCCGGGACCCACCCGGCATCCAGGCAGCTGACTGATTACAGAGCTCTTTGTGGGCAACTCTGCCAATCTTCACATCTGGGTCGATTAAAGACGGGAGGGAGAGATGGAAGGAAGGTCCCCAGGCCACGAGCACACTGGGCGGTCAGTGGCCCGCGCAGCTTGGGAGAAGTGGGGCCTGTGAGGAGCCAAGTGCTCACAGGCCCTCTTGGGCATGAGATGACAATCGGAGCGTGGAGGAGGCCCAGGTGAGAGGTGGCCGAAGTCGTGCCTAATTGGGGGAGGGGCACACTCAGCCTTTCGACCTAGTTTGGAGGTCACCATTGAATTCTAACATTAATAGTTTCGATTTTTTTCTTCCATTTTCATCTGGGGACTCTCTCTAATTTAAAATTGATCCAGATGTTCAGTTTATATGAAGATTTTTGGCATCTGAGAAAACCCATGGAATTCTGACAGGACTTAATATTCTTTTAGTGCTGAGTGGACCCAAACTGTGTGTAATTCTAGCACTTCTTGGCAAATGGGTTTTGTCTGAGAAAGCAGACCCTGGGTACGTCAGAGCCCAGTTCAGATGAGAATGAGTGAGTGACAGGATGCTGCTGAGATGCAGCCATAACCTTTCAATGTCATTCTCTCTGCTTCTCCCTCCGTCTCCCTCCCGCCCCCACTGACCGGCGTGCACAGTATCTCCATGGACAGTGATGTGGATATATGTGAATCTTTATTTTCCTCTCTCCTCTTACCCCCACCCCATCTCATTGCCCTAGGATTTGAGCAGTTTTACAAAAATGCACTCAGCGCAAATGGTTAGACGTGTAATTGAGGTAGGCAGGGGACGGATTGCGATCTGCCTGGTCAGGCCAGAGCTCCTGGGTTTGGAGGGAGAGCCCTGTCCCTGTTTCCTGATTCCTCAAGGCCAAAGTCACACTTCCAATTTAGCCCTGTTGACCGAACTTCAACAGTGTTGTAGCTGGAAGAGAAATATCTGGTCCAGAAATCCATAAGTATGCAAGGCCCCATGAATGTTTTAGACATCACGTTTATGAATGAAAGGGGTCTACACAGGGGCCGGCCCGGTGGCGCAGCGGTTAAGTTCGCACATTCCGCTTCTCGGCAGCCCGGAGTTCGCCGCTTCAGATCCCGGGTGTGTACATGGCACCGCTTGGCAAAAGCCATGCTGTGGTAGGCGTCCCACATATAAAGCAGAGGAAGATGGGCACGGATGTTAGCTCAGGGCTAGTCTTCCTCAGCAAAAAAGAGGACGATTGGCAGTAGTTAGCTCAGGGCTAATCTTCCTCAAAAAAAAAAAAGAAAGGAGTCTATACATGGACCTGACTCAAGTGTGAGTCGAGTCCAATCACAAGCTTTGTTCATATTTAGCTTCCACTCGTGGATAACCCTCCAAAATGCTATCGCAACGTCAGTGGAATTACTCAAACAGCTGACAATATTTAATGCACTGTTTCAGTTACAAACACCTTTTTGATCCAGCCGCTGGAATGTAAGCATTCTGAGGGCAAAAACTTCGGTCCTTGCATTGCTGGCACAAAGTAGGTAATCGGTCAGCAACTGTTAAGTTAATAGCTGATCTAAACCGGCTGGTGGGACGCCCGATCATCAGTTTTCGAACGGTTGTCCTGGCTAACCTTTTTTTTTTTTTTAAATAATCTCAGAGGGGCAGACCCAGGGTCGGGTGAGAGATGTATGGAGAATGCCTGGGACACGGTGTAATCATTTTACCCCCAGAGAAACAGGGACAGAGAATGTAGTAACTCCCCCAAGGCCACTGCCAGGGGATGACGGAGCCGGGACTGGAGCTGAAGGACTGATTTTCTAAGTCTCTTTTCCCCACACTGGGCGATCCTCAGGGAGGCCTGCGCTGCTGAGTTACCTGAGGAACGTGTTCAATAGGCTTCCTCCCCAGGGAGTCCGCACCCCATGTTCTGAAAAAGCTCCCAGATGCTCCCCCACCCCCACCCCCTCCCCCAGGCTGCCTTTGTGTTTAAAATCTCCATTTATAGAATTGCTTCCAGGAGATGAGGCTTCAGATCTTGAGATGTGCTGAGAAGGAAGAAGGATGGCAGGCACAGTGGAGAGGCCCTCTTCCCCTTGCCCCTTCCCAATAAGGGCGCTCCTCCTTGCATATTTGGAAATCTGGTCTGGGTTGTCTGCTCTGGAAGTTTCCATGTGATGGCTGCTGTTTGGGACTGTGTTTTCCTGTGCGCCCCCAGCCCCACCTTGGGCCCGGTCACATTGGCCTTGACTCCTTCAGGACTCCCGCTGCGACCTTCACAAGCTCCCAGAGAGAGGGGAGGAGTGGGGACTACGGGGTGGGCCTCCCTCGGCTGACGGCCTGTCTCTTCCCTTCCTGCCACCACACGTGGTTCTTCTGGTGTGTCAGGTGTCGCTGAAGGATTTCCGGGAGCCCAAAGGGCATTACAACACAGGAGGGAAAGAGGTTACAAAAGTGCTCCCCACTCCAAGAGGGAAAGTACACAAGGAGCTAAAACCTCCACGGGGCCCCATGCGAGGTCCCCCAATTCCTAAATGTCCTCCTGTCTTCTCAGAGCCAGGCTTCCCTCAGAGAGTGGTCCTGCTTTTATCCTCTGCTTCCCCCATTTTTAGGAAACCCTCCCCCAGGCCCTCCCCCAAGGGTTGGCTCCTCCTCTCTTTCCAGCTCTAAGTTCCCAAGACCCACATAGACATGTGCCCCAGAAGTTCCAGGAGGCCCCACTGCGGTGGCCTTTGGCACCCACGTCCCATGGAACAATCCAGACTGGGCTCCTCGAGCCCCCCACCAGCCTGGGTGCAGACGGCCCTCGCTCTCCCCGTCAGGTCACTCTTGGTCACACGTGTCCTCCCTAAGAAGGAAGGAAAGCGCGCTCAACGACCGCGCTGCTCGCCCGGCCCCTCTCGGTGGGGCGCATGCGCCCTCGTGCCCCGCTCTGGCGGTGCCTTTCTTTGAACAGCCCCTCCCCCTTTTTAAATTGTATAAAATTCACATAATATAAAATCAGCCACTTTCGAGGGAACACTTCAGTGGCATTTAGCGCATTCACAGCGTTGTGCAACCACCACCTCTATCTAGGCCCCAAACATTTTCATCCCCCAGGAGGAAACCCCATACCCGTTAGGCAGTCACGCCCCGTTCTCGCTGCCCCCAGCCACCAGCCGCCGGTCTGCTCTCTGTGCCTGTGGATCCGCCTCTTCTGGACGTTCCACGTCAGTGGAGTCATACAATGTGTGACCTCTAGTGTCTGGCTTCTTTCACTGAGCATCGCATTTTCCAGGTTCATCTACCTTGCGGCCCTTATCAGTGCTTCCTTGGTTTTTACGGCTGAATAGTATTCTGTTGTGTGCTACCACACTGCGTTTATCCTTCACCGGCTTGTGGCCGTGTGCATGGTTTCTAGCTGTTGGCAATTGTGGACAGTGCTGCCGTGAACGTGTGTGGACAGCACTTGTTCGAGTCCCTCCTTCCAATCTTTGGGGTATACACCGTCATGCGGAATTGCTGGGTCTTAGCGTTCTTCTCTGTCCTCCCTCCTTTTTCAAATTGTGTCCATCGGGTCTTCCACGTACCCCTAGAGCTGCCCGGGGGCCCAGCTGAGAGTTTCCAAATGATCTCTGGTTCAGTCCCGCTCATTTCTTCGAAAAGGCAAATCCTCCTATGCAAACCTGTCCTGGGAGAGGGACAGGAGGTGAGACTATCCTCTCAGCTGCGTTCAGAGTGACTCAGGAACGCTGCAGCATGAAACCGGGTATCTGGCTGCCTTGTGCAGAGGGTACCAAATACGTTTGGCATTTTGATCAGAGAGGAGGTCCTGAGGGCTCTGCAGCACAGGCAGGTGAACATGGAGGGCTGGCTGGCCCACCTGGGATGGCACCAGAGAGCAGCCTGGGGGGAAGACAGGACATTAGGCGTCCAGGGTTGGGGGTGCCCGGGGCCTAAGGGGTGAATGGGCAGATGTCGCAAATGAACTTGAGATTTTTGCCTTTAGGACAAGGTCAGGGATGGAGTAGCTGCAGCGCCATCTCCTGAGCACCTGGAGAGTCTAACCCCACCCACCCCCGAGGCTGGAGGGCAGTCTAGCCCTGGACACGCGTGTGATGGTCTGGCAGCCACCGGATTGGCCTGGCCTGGGTTGAGGTGGTTGTCCAGCATGAGGTCATGGCTGCGGGGTTTCCAGTTAGAAAAGTGGCATTGTTTGCCCAGAAAATATTAACATCTTCCCTTTTCTGCAATAATGCTTGGCCACCAGGCCCTCTCATAGCCTGGCACTGGCTTCCATTCCCAACAATGGCAACATTTTGTGCTTCCCCTCGGCCCTTCATTCGGGCATCTTAGGGCCTATTCTTGTTCTGCTGGGCGCCTGCAAAGCACAGCTTCCTCATTCAGAAAGCAGACACAGGCCCCAGCAGGCCCTGCAGAGGTCTGGGCTTCAGAGCACACTTGTCTTCCCTTAAGCTCATAGTTAATCAGCCCGGAGCACTTGACAGTCAGCTCAAGTGGCCTCCGAAGCTGTTGGGTTCTTCCTGATTCATCCCCAGCTTGGGCCGTTCGACTGGAGTCCTGGAATCTTTCCACACAAAGGAGCCCTCTGATGCCACTGGTTGTAAGTGGAACACACACCAGCTTCAAATCATGGCTCCTCGGGAGGGGCGTGGCCTTCGGGATGTCACTCAGCCTCAGAGCCTCAGTTTCTGCTTGTGTAAAAGTGGAATAATGACACCTACTTGGCAAAGATTTTGGAGGTTCAACAACAAAATATATAGAGCACTTAGCTCAGTCTTGGCAAACCCTCGCTGGGTAAAAGGGAGGTGCTGTCGAGTTTTGTTTCCTCATCACTGTTAGCATTGTGGCCCTTTGCCTTTCCACACCTCCTCCTCGCAGGGGTCTGTGGCTCAGCTCCTTAGGATCCTTGACTTTTCATCTGTGGCTTTCAAACCGTCTCCCACAGAGCTCTGAAGTTTCCATGGCGGGACTGGGGAGCCAGGCTCTGCTCTCATCTCTTTTAAATATTGTGCTTTTCCCCAAGACTTCATTTGAAGAAAAAGATTTCCCTGCCTGATGAATTTGGAAAGTACTAACTCTTCTAGAAGCCTCTTGAGAGTCTGTCTGTTCCTTTAGCAAGGCTTGCTTGTCTGGCCATCGGGCAGTGGGATGGACGCTTTGCCAGGCAACATAAGCACTGTCTTCCTTTAATGGTAAGCGACAGAGGGATGGGACCAAATGACCTTGGTGGTCCTGTTATGCCCGATTCAATGATGCTCTGATTTAAACTTCCTTTACTACAACTTAAGCCCATTCAACTGGGAAATCTGTTGGCTGTCAGGGTCCATTCAATCTCCTCTTACAGACGTGAATGCATTGCCCTAATTCCTGCCTGTGGGGCCCGCTAAGGCTAGTATCTCAGGTGGGCACCCTGGGGAGTTATATCTTGGGCCACAGCTGGGCATTCACAGCAGCAGTTAGGACAGAGATCTCCCTGGACAGAAGCTCTCAGGCACCTGCTGAGAGGGAGCGCCACCTGTCAGGCAGATCCAAGTTCTGGAGGGAAGGGCCCCAGGCAGGAGCCGGTACAGCTGTCTCTACTCACTAGAACCAGCCAGAGTACTATGTAATGCGGTGTCCCAGAGGCAGGTGGAGCGTGATGATGGGATCCAGGATCAAGCACTATTTGAAAGCACAGGCCAACTACAGTCAGTTTGGGGGAGGTTTGGTCGCCCCATAGCGGGACTCCAGACACTGCACGATGGTTCTAGAGCAGGACTTGGGCTCTCAGAGCAGGGGCAGGGGACAAGTCAGATGAGGTTCCAATCCTGGAAAAACTCAGCATCAGGCAGGAAGCATGCCAGCGACAGGGCTGGGTCGCAGGGATGCATTCAATCAAGTTTAGGAAAAAGGCAGATCGCCTGTTTGCAGAAGAGTGAAGAGAGGATGTGGAGCCTCAAGTTATTGGACTAGAAACTCCTAAGTGTATCTTGTGTGAAACGAGGATTGGTCCTGGGGACGACAAGAGAGCCTGCATGTTGGGGTCAAGGGGTTCCGCATGGAGAGATCTGATGCCAAGGTTGGAAATCTGGCTGTTTCAAAATCAGAAACTTCCCCGTGCTCCTAAATCATCCCCTAATCCCAGTTGACCGTCTGGCATCTGTAAGTTACAAGAAAAGCCAAACCAAAAGCATGAGGGGCCAGGTTCAAACTCACTATGAAAACTCATCTTTGCCATGTTCCTGAGATTAATTCTCTTGGGGCTCGTTGCATTTGGAATAAAGTTCAGGTTCACTCTCCCATCACTCAGTAGACTCCAGCCACCCAGAACTTCTTTAGATTTCTTGGACGCACAAGGATCTTGTCCACCTGCAGGCCTTTATTCTTACTCTTCCCTCTGCATGGCACATTCTTTTTCTCTAATGCTCACTCTCTAAATTGCTCCTCCTCTCTTTCATTCTGCAGAGCTCAGTTTCAATGGCACCTCTTCAAAGAGTCCATCTCTGACTACCCTTTCTGAGTCAGGTCCCCCCCTGAAACTCCATCAGACCCCAAGGCTGTGCGCTTCCCAGCACTGATGGCAGTGGACGTGTTTGCTCGCTCGCTTTTTTGCTTGCTCTTTTTGCTGTCTGTTCCCTGTTTTCATGAGAGCATAGCAAGTGCTCAGTGAATTTCTGTTGACTAAGTGAATGAATATCTGTTTAGCAGAGTTTAACAAAATCATTTTCCTGCTTGGCATAGTTTCTGCCCCTTGCTTAGCCCCATCCTGAGTCAGGTCAGCTGGAGTCAGAGGCCACAGTGTGACAGCCGTGTGGTTCATGAGTTTAACGTGTCATCACAACCCCCAGGGGGCCTGGGACAAGGCCATGTGCTGCAGACATGCTGACAAATTCAAGTCTTTGGGGACGCAGCCTGTAGAAGCCCAGATTCCAGTAGCTTTGTAGGGTCTGGAGGAAAGCCCACTGAGTTCTCCTTGACCGTTGTTATCGGGGCTGGCTGTGCAGACCTGCTGCGACCCAGGGTGGTGGCTCCATCAGCTTCCCTGGTCAGAGAGAAAGGTCTCCTGTCCCGGGTTCTTGGCTCCTTGGCGTTTGCTGTGCACTTTTATGATGTGTTACTTCGCTCATAAACTGTATGCCTATCCCACGAGCCTGGGCAGAGCCTCCAGGCCACAAGCCGGATACTCACACGGCTGACTTTACCAGGATGTGGTGCCCTGAACGTTCCTCTGACCTCTGGCGTGGGGAGCCCAGATGCTTCCCAGGCCGGGGAGTGGGTCAAGGAACCCAGGCTCTGACTCATGAGCTCCGGAGGGCCTGACAAATCCACTTTTGAACGTAGCCTGTGGATAATCTTGAGCTGTTAACAGGCCCCGGGAAATAACCCCGTGGCTCCTTGAGGCCAAAACCAGAGCAGAAAACCTCTCTGTGAGTCACGGCAAATATTTACCCTCGAAAGTTTGATTGTGAAAGCTTCTAAGCTCTTGGATGGCACTACCCCTGGGGCTTACAGGGCCCCCCACCAGCAGCAGTTAGAGGTGTAGTGTAGAAAAGGGCGAACAGGATGATCCCCCACTTTCAAAAGCAGGCTGGGAAGAGCCCCTGAATCCTGGGGCCCAGTCTTCCCTAAGAAAATGCAAGGGATAGAGTCACAGATGCTCTGGGCTCGCCTGGGGAACCTGTCCTCTAATAGGACCTCTGACTTTCAGCTGCTCGTTGGTGTCCTGGCTATGCGATTACCTAAATGAAGTTTTCTGCCAGATCAACCCTTTGCCTCCCAGTAAGAGTGTTTTTAGGCTGAGTGCTGGATGTGAAACCCCTCCTGATCCAGTCTTTCCCCACCGCTATCCAAATGAGCCTTGAGGAAACGGAGCCGCAAACCCAAAGCTGTCATGACGTTGGGTACCTTCCTTCTTCCTTCCACGGGAGTGGCTGTCTTATCCATTCGTCTGCCCATCTTCCCTCCCTCGCAGCCAGGACCTACTGAGAAGTAGCTGCGTGGGAAGGTCAGAGGGGGTCTTTTGCCAACACTTGCTTGTGGTGGATTAGAACGTAGGGAGCACCCGAAAGATTTTGCCTTCTTGAAGCAAAGCCTTCTGGAGAAGCCACTGATGACTTGGCCACGGGACAGATTTCCAGTCCACGGGTCTAGTGCCCACGCCTTCCTGGATGGAAGAAATGGGAGTGGCTCGCTGTCGATGCTCTGGGCAGGAGTCGCCCAGGCGCGGGTTCCTGGCAGGGAGACCAGGAGCTTCTGCGGGATGGTTTTCCTCTTATTTTGTTTGCTGACATTTTGTTTCATTTTAAAGAAATGGGTGCCTCAATGTAATGCTGTAGGTCTTAGGTTATTCAGATTTGAACTTTTACCCCGTGCTTGAGATTGACTCATGCGTCAGGCAGTTATATAAATAATAGGGCTGATAAGAAGATAGCCGAGGCTCCATTTGAATAAACAGCTTCCTTTAGGGTGGAAATCACCTGTGATTGGAGGTGAAGAGCTGACTGCAGAGCTGGGTTGCAGGCAATGGTCTGGGAAGGAAGGTTCCCTCAGATATAATGGGGGCTCTTAGCTAAAAGGGACCATGAAAGCTCTTTGGGGGCCGGTGAGTTTCTTACAGTCCAGCTGGGAAGAAGTTCAAAATCAGCTTGACACGCCTGCAGTGCCTGCAATGAGCTCTGCTGTTGACTCACTCGTGGTTTCAGGGGGACACTTTTCTCTCTCACTTGTGGGTGGATGTCCACAGCTAAGATCGGAAGAACAGAGGGGCAAAAGAGATGAGGGGGATGAAATCTGTCACTTCTCTCCTTCCCCCTGCCACCCTCACCTGCTCTCTCTCACCTGGACTAACTAACGTCTCTCTCACCACTGGCCATTCCTGCCTCCTTCCCATCCTCTACCCAGGCCAGCCATAGCGAATGCTTAAAAACACAATTCTAACCACATGGCTCCTACTTAAATGGCCTCCAGCTGCTCCTAAGACAAACACCAAATCCTTAACCTGTGGCTCAACAATTCCACTCCTGCTATAAACCCGAAATAACTGACACAGGCATTCAAGCAAAACTTGTACACCCGTGTTCACAGCAGCACTACTCACAATAGCCAAAAGGCAGAAAACCATGCAGATGTCCATCAATGATGAATGGAGAAACAAACGTGGTCTAGCCATACAATGAAATATTTATTCAGCCACACAAAGGAGTGAAGTGCTGATACACCATACAGTGTGGATGAACCTTGAAAACATTGTGCTAAGCGAAAGAAACCACGCACAAAAGGCCACATATTGTATGATTCCACTTATATGCTATCCAGAGTCGGCAAATGCATATGGACAGAGAGCGGGTTAGTGGCTGCCTGGGAGGAGGGCTGGGGGGAGAAGGGGATGAAAATGTTTTGGAACTAAATAGTGGTGATGGTTGCACAATACCACAGATGTACTAAATGCCACTGAACTGTACACTTAGAAATGGTTAAGATGGTAAATTTTATGCCATGCGAATTTTGCCACAATTAAAAAAATCATCCTTGGGGCCGGTCCCGTGGCCAAGTGGTTGAGTTCGCGCGCTCTGCTTCAGTGGATCCTGGGATCCTGGGATCTTGCAGAACAGGAGTCCCTGGGGGCTATGCCCCCTCTATGTTGTCAAGTTCTACTCTTTGTTGCATCCTCTGTCATGTCTAAGAGAGAAGAGGAACTTAGCAGTTACTGGTGGATCGATTCATTCCTAACTCACTTCATTGCCGTCACACCAACGGCACAGGAATATTCTCAGACTTTCAAATCACGAGGATCCTTCCTCCAGTTTCCGTATTTCCATCTCCAACACATTTCTTTAGTGCTCTCTTGTTCTCTTGCCACTGTTCAGAGGGAAGGCGTTCTCCCAAAGGAAAAAAAGGTTATAAATGGTGATTCAGTTCCTGAACTCCCCCACAAGCTTTACGTAACCCATAAGGTACTTAAAACCTTATAAACTACTCATACATGAGTTAAATGGGCTTTTGTGAGCTTGACTTGTACCCAACCTACCGTTTATAACAGAGCTCTATAGGAAAATTTGCTGGGAGCTCAAAAAAGGCATAAATGTTTTGTATTCTAAAAATGCTGTTGGAATTTGGCCCTCTTCTTCCATTGATGGGATGTTGGTCGATGAATATGGTTAACCCTCTTCTGAGATGCATTAAGGGAGAAGGAGCCAGATTGAGCTTGGAATTCCGGCGACGGGGAGAACGCAGTGGGCCTTGCTGGGCTTGTAGGTGATGATGTTGTCTCCAAGATGGCCTTCATAGGGGGGAAAAGGCCCTCTGTGGGTCTCCTTCCCTCCATCTCTCCTTGCACACTGTAGTACCTGGCTCTGTGCTAGGCTGTGTTCTGGAGACCCTTTCAGGAGGATGGCTCAAGGCTCTTCAGAAGCTGAGCAGAGCCATTCTGGCTTCATTTTCTCAATATCACAAGTCTCCGTTGATGCTGCGCCTACTACATACAGAGCCCACAGTGTGCTATGCGAGAGTGTAGAGCGAGGTTTCTCACCTTCTCAATGCTCCTGACATCTTGAAACAGATGCTTCTTTGTAAAGGGGGCTGGCCTGTGTGTTATAGGAGGTTTAGCAGCATCCCTGGCCCCTTTGCAGTAGATGTTGGTAGCCTGTCCCCAGTTGTGACAACCAAAACTAGCAACAGATCTTGCCAATGCCCCCTGGGAGACCAGGTCACACCCAATTGAGAGCCCTTGGTCTGGGGAAATAGGAGGGACATTCCCTTCCCCAGGTGGCTGCAGCCTTTTCTGGAACACAGAACTCATGCCCATCTGGTGGGAGAATCCCCCAGCAGGGCCAGGACCTGACAGGTGGGTGGGCCCTGCCTGGACTCTGGCTTTGGCTGGGACACCCCACTACTGCCTGCATGGTAAAAGGTGTCTGGGATGGGGTGGGTGTGTCCATCTTCTTGGAAGGCTCTGGAGCCAACCACAGTTCCATTTCCCCAAAGCTCTGCCCGGACAGCCTCACTCGGGCTTTGGGTGAGCCCACCTTCCCTGCCTGAGCCCGGCCTCCCCACACCCAGCTGCTGCCTGTGGGGGTGGACCCATGAGGTTCCCATTGCCCAGGGTTGCTCATGCCGTTTGGGGCAGATAATCCTTCCTCTTCCTAAGCTGCAGAGGTCTCTTCATCAGGTTCACTCCCTCAGACACAGTTTAGATGTGGGACTTATAACTGTATTTCTCTGTATCAGTGGTCCTCAAAGTGTGGCTTCTGGCAGCATCAACATCACCTGTTAAAATGTAAATTCTCGGCCCCCCTCCAGGCTGCGGAACTGGGTGCTTTGGGGGTGGTCCCGGCAGTCTGTGTTCTGACAAACCCTCTGGGTGGTTCTGATGCACTCTCAAGTTTGACGTAAGGACACAGGAAGAAGAAAGCAGAGACTAAAAAGACTGATTACTCATGGCAGGGAGGGAGTTGGGACCCGGCTGGTAGCCTCTTCTCTTTTACTCTAAAGTGTTACTTTCCTGGCTTGGCTCATTATACTCTGGTTCATACATTGTTAACATTAGGGGAATCTGGATGAGGGGGACACAGGGACTCTTTGTACTATTTTTGCAACTTTTCTGTAAATCTAGAATTATTTCCAGGTAAAAAGTAAAAAAGAAAATACAGAGTACCTGGCACATAGTAGGGACTCTCTAAATATTTGGTGAATGATTAAATTTGTATATTAAAATATTTAACAAGTCTTGAAGGAAAGGAACCTATTTAACTTTAGGGGGAAAAATGAATAAAGACATTCTCCCACATAACCACAATATGGCTATCCCACCCAAGCCATGTAACTTTGATATAATAAATTATCTAATAGACTGACCCTATTCAGCTTTCCTAATCATCCCCAATGTCCTTTATAGATTGGTTTGTTTATCTTGGAGTTGCGTTTCGTTGTCTCGTCTCCTTCCTCCTCTTTCGTGGAAAGCAGCGTCCCTGCCTTTCTGTCTTGGATGACGCTGACATTTTGGAAGAGCCCCGAGACCCGGCTGTTGTCCATGGGATACAGCGGAGACCATCTCAGCAAACTCCTGTTCACACGGGATGGTTCTACTTTGATTGTTTCTGAACTCCCGTGTCTCTGAGTGGCTGTTCAGGTGGGGACCAAGCAGCTGTCGACGTCATTAAGCTTCCTTAGCCATGTAGTGGACACTGGCCCTTCCTTTCTCCTCCGTTTATGCTCATTTGGAGTCGCTGGTTATGCCCTTCCCTCACTTTGAACATTCCTTCTCCTGCACAGCTCAGTTACCCCTCAGAGAGAGTACAAGGGCCAGAGGTGAGAGTGTTTAATTGGCTTCCTCCCACGAGGGCAGAGATTTCTCGCTCCTCAGGCATGCCCCCTCCGGGGCATCCATTGGAGCCAACTGAGATCTACATATAATAGCGAAGGAATTCTTTGCAGTTGCTGACTTGATGGAGAGAAAAGGACACTAGACAGGTGTCAGCAGCCAGCCATTCATTTGAAAATACTGGGAACCTTTTTTTGTTTTAAAGATCATTAAACAGCATTAATATTTTAAGCAAACAGGGATCTTTTACCATGTTTGTGTTAGGTCCCTCTGCTCCCCACAGTGGAAAATTGGTAATAGATGACTTCATGGAGTGAAATGTTGTTCAGAAGCACAGGCTACCCCTCATACTCTGAGACTACAGGTGGATCCACCCTCTACACTGTTTCTGTAGGAGTGCAGTGGGCAGCACTGGACACATGGGTGAAGCCCTTGAGTTCTGGAATCAGCAGATCTGAGCTGGAATTTCAGCTCTGCTACTTAATGGGCTGATGAACTTGGGAGAGATATTTAACCCTCTCTCAGCCTCAGTTTCCTCATCTATAAAATGGGTTGGTAACATTTCCTGCGCAGGGTAGTTGCCAGAGCAAAATGAGATGATGCATGAACAGCACTTAGCATTGGACCTGCACTGAGCAAGCCTACTGAGCTTGCTATGGTTGCTGTTAGCCAGGTGCCTCTGCAACCAGCACCCGGCATTTCTGGAAGAAGTGACTCTGATTAGGGTGGCCGCTTCGCCCACCATGTTGGTGTCATTAGTAGCTGTGCAAATCAGCAGGCAGAGAACCTTCCAGCTGATGGTTATCCCAGCCCATCCCACTGGCATTGGCTTCATGGACGTGCATCCCACACTCCCCCTCAGCTGTCTATATCGAGAAGCCAAGAAAACACAGTCAATTCCCAGCAGCAAAGCTCTGAGTCCCCAGCTAGCTAGACAGCAAGCCCGAAAATACACAGCACAAGGAAGGAAAAGCTTTCTTTTGTGTTAGATTTCTTTCCAGCGTCTCGCCTGGTTTTCTTCAGGTCCGGTCTGCACTCAGAGGCAGGGGCCTGTGGCTTTCAATGCTTTTCAGCTTCAGAAGGGAAAGCAGGGGTCTCCTGGATGCAGTGTGTTGAGTCCTGGGAAGGTGCTGTTGGGGGGGGGAGGGGCCAGGGCTGGGCCTCAGGGCCAGAACTTCCTGTGTCTTGCTCCTGCCTCTTCACCAGCACCTTAAGAAAAGTCTAAAGAATGACGATGAAAGATGAGCAGACACCCTACCCGTAAGGTCTTCACTCGCCTTCCTTCACTCCTTGCAAGCATCCCCTGTTGCTCGCAGGACATTGACTCTAAAGCTCCCTGTTGCAGCTTGAGCCCTCCTGGGCTCCAAGTTGTCTTGGCCATCAAGCCATTGACTTCACCTGCTGTGAAGATGCTACAGGCCCTCCCCTTTCCCTGCCTGCACTGCCTATCTTGGCTCCACTGGAGAGAGAGCAGGAAGTTCAGAGCCCCTGAAACCCATTTCATTTGCAAAGGAATACCATTCCTCTTCATGCGGAGCCCAGGCTGGTTGCGTCAAACAACGGACTACACACTACAGACCACATACAACAGACTACAGCTTTCTCTCCCCGGCCAGGGAGGGAAGGGAGCACGGTCTAACTGTATGCAAATCGCCAGCAGTTTCTCACCAGCCCTCACGGCTCCCTGCTCAGTTTGCATGAGGCACACAGTTCAGTTACTCTCCCTGAAGGAGGAGGAGGAGCAGGTGGTGTTCAGCTTTGAACTCCGTCCACATGCCCCAAGGGTAAGTGAAGGTATAGTTCAGTCTGAACAAGGGAGTGGAGAAAAAAAACCTCCCTGTTCTCTAAGTTTTGCATTGGCCAGGAGCCAGGCAGAGAGAGCAGTGTGACGGAGACTGCAGTCGAAGGCTATTGAGAGCGTATGTTATTCAGCAGCAGAGCATTCAGCTTCCAGGATCGTGCCCAGAAGATTGTTTTGCGGGTGAAAAAGAAAGGAGCCTTTCAGCCCCTCTCATTTGGCCTGCGCTGCAGTTTCACTGAGCAGCCGTTTTGGAGTTTCCTCTTGGATTGGTTTATGCTGTCCAGATGTGCACAATGTGATGGTTTTGTTTTTTGGCTTTCCAGATGTGCACGGACAGGAAAATGAGCTTGGGCAAAGCCGGAGGTCTCTCTCTGTAGCCCCTGGAATCTGGAGACCCCATAATGCCGTTGTTGTTTAGGAATCACAAAGCTTGGGATCTGGGAAAGAGCTTAGGGGTCGCCCAGTTTAACCTCCTTATTTTAGAGCTAAAGACACTGAGGCCCAGGGACTTGTGACATGCTCTCCGCTGATGGATTCCATGCAGCTAGGAGCAGACAAGACATCAGCCTTGCTGGAATTCACGTATCTGTACGCACGCCTGTTTCATCGCTGTGTCCACCTGGCACTCTTCTAGGTGCTTGGGACACATCTGTGAACAGACAAAGATTTCTCGCTTGTTCTGATGCCATGTCAGACATGGGGGACAAAATGAATAATAAACAAAAGATGACTACGTTACATAGTAGGTTAGAAAGTAAGAATTACTACCAAAAGAAGAAGAAGGAAAATAGAATAGGGTTAAGGGGGAATGGGAGGCTGGGTGGTTTACTTTTTTTTTTTTTTTTTTTTGCAGAAGATTAGCCTTGAGCTAACTACTGCCAATCCTCCTCTTTTTGCTGAGGAAGACTGGCCCTGAGCTAACATCCGTGCCCGTTTTCCTCTACTTTATACGTGGGACGCCTACCACAGCATGGCTTTTGCCAAGAGGTGTCATGTCCGCACCTGGGATCCGAACCGGCAAACCCAGGGCTGCCGAAAAGCAGAACGTGCAAACTTAACCACTGCACCACCAGGCCGGCCCCTGGTTTACAGTTTTTGCTAAGGGGGTGGGAGTAGATTTCATTGAGAAGGGGACTTTCTTAGTTATCTATTGCTGGCGACCAAAATAGCTCCAAGTTTGGTGGCTCCCATCAGTAAACGTGATCTCCTGTTTTCTGTGGGCTAGGAATTCCAGAGCAGCTTTGCTGAGTGGTCCCTGCTCAGGGTCTCTCCTGAGGTTTCAGCCTGGGCTGCACTCATCGGAAGGCTGCACTGGAGCTGGAGGATCCACTTCCAAGATGGCTCCCTCACATAACTGTTGGCAGGAAGCCTCAGTTCCTTGTCACATGGGTGCCTCCATGTGGCTGCTGGAGAGTCCTCACAACATGGCAGCTGGCTTCCCCCAGAGCTAGTGTTCAAGAGAGACAAACAGAAGCCACAATATCTTCTATGACCTGGCCTTGGAAAAGTCATATGACCTAGTCTTGAAAGAGGTGAAGAAGTGAGACAGAGATACCTGAGAAGGAATGTTCCAGTAGAAGTGCCCTAAGGTGGGAGTAACCAAGCATGTTTGAGGAAGAGCGTGGAGTCTAGATGGCTGGAGTGGAAGGAGCCAGAGGAAGAGCAATAGAAGAAGAGGTCAGGGGAAGAACAGAGGGTGGGAACGTGTAGGTCACTGCAGGCCAGGGCAAGGACTTGAACTCTGCCTCTGAGTGAAACAGGTGGCCACACCCATGTTTTGAGCAGAAGAGCAACATAAGCAGACCCAGCAGATGTGCAGAGATTAGGCTATGGGGACAAGGGGAGAAGCAAAGAGGCCAGTCGGGAGGCTGTCACTGTGAACCAGGGAGGCACTGGTGGAGGCTCCTACCTGGGCACCGCAGTGGTGGCGGGAAGAGTCTCTGGACTCTGGACAGATTTTGAGGACAGACCCTGCAGGATTCCCTGTTGGATGGTGGGTGAGGTGTGATAGAGAGTAGCCAAGATGACACTGGGTTTATGGTCTTCCTTCCCTGGAACGCTCACTGGCCACTCTTTCGCTCTGCCTTCTGTGGTTTTATATAAAGAGATGAGGTGTGGAGAAGGGCCTGGAAGCCAGCTCCAGTTCCCTCGTGTCAGGGACCCATGCTGTGTTCTAAGGTTTGTCCCTCACCCTGTGTTGGCCTTGGTTACTGCATCTACAGAAATGAGCTTACCCCTCCTAAGTGAGAGAAGGAATCAATGTTTACAGAGGCGCTTAAAGCTCTTCAGAAGAAAGGGCCAAAATGCTGGAACATTCTTTGGTGGTTTGCAATGGTATTTTGCGTGCTGGAGGACTAAATGTTTTTGTTGCAACCCCTCCCCTAAGATGTTGACCCTGCAGAAGGACTGACTGAAGCATTCAGGGAGTAAGAACCTGGAGTGAAAGGAGACGTCAGGAGGCATGAACTGAGGAATTACCCTATACCTTAGATCCAGCCCTAGGGTCTAAGGGAACTCTCCACATGCCGGGTTGGCAGGGGATGAGAACACCAAGCCCACCTCACCCACACCCTCACGGGATCCTCTGCTGGGGTCTGCACAGCCGCCTGGACCATGTACATCAAGTTCAAAAGCAGGCACTGCCAAGCTGTGCTGTTAGAAGTGAAGACAGTGAGTCTTCTTGGGGCCAAGGCAGTGATGAGCAGGGAGCCCAGGCTTGGGGGGCCCCCGGGGTGCTGGTAACGTTTCTTGATCTGGGTGTGGGTTTCGTGAAATTCATCAATTAGCGGATAAGAAGGCATAGCTTAGTTTTGTCTGGTTCAGGACTTTAGGTAAATAAAATCACAGCGTTTACTGTTTTGTGTCCAGCTTCTTTCGCTCAGATTTTGTCTCTGAGGTGCCTCATCCTGTTGCACGTAGCTGTAAATCATTCATTCCCATTGCAGAGCACAGAATTCCGTGGTGTGAATGGAATGGGAACACAATGTATTTATTCCTTCTCTCCTTGACGGGCATTTGGTTCGTTTCCAGCTTGGGGCATATCGATAGGGCTACCATGGACCTCCTAGTCTTTTCATGAACCTGTAAGCACATTGCTCTTGGGTGTATACTCCCTGGTGCTTTTTAAGTGGCACAAGGCAGCCTCTTCCCTGACTGATGTGTAGGATGGATTTAGTTGCTGGGAGACTGAGCAGGTCGAGATCCCCCAGGCATCCCTCAGGGCGTCCGAGAGCCCTTGGATATTTGGGAGTCTTCTCTACTTTTCAGCAAGGAGAGGTGTCCAGTGGTGGCCTGAATCACCCTTGGACACCACCCTGCCTTGTGGCTGGGGCCCTTCCCTGCCCACTGTGGGGAAGGCGGCAGACTTTAAGAGAAACGATGGGTCATCCCATCTTTCCAGCCTGTGGCAATAAGCCTCCCAGAACTGAAAGAAGGCTGAGGGAAGATCCCTTGCGTGCTAAGCCAGCTGCTCAGAGCAGGTAGGGCCAGGCAGCCCTGCGGGGAGCATCCAGTCCCTTCCTACCTGCAGCCTCATCAGACACCTTGACAGACAGCCGGTGATGTCATCACCAAGCCCGAACAATCAGGCTTTTCACGGCAGGGCGATAACAATCAAAACAGTGTGTAAGGGCCTGCGACGCAAGAGCACACACGCTCACCGCACATGGGAGGAGCCGAGGGCCGAGGTGAAGCGGGGCCTGTCAGGAATGTGCCATTCTCCTCTCATCCTCCACTGGCCAGAGGACACAGCCTGGAGAGCCAGGCTGCAAGGTTCAAGCACGCTTACTTGCCAGTTTCCAGAGAAACCATGACTCTCTCCACCACCTCCCCTGGGACGCCTCGCCTCCAACCCCACAACTCAACACTACACTGAGCAATAACCTGTGGTGGGGTTGAAGCAGGAATGTCCCATTGCACAACTCCAGGGGGCACCACTCACTGAGAACACAACATGTGAGGTGCCCCTGAAATTGCACAACACTGAGGTTCCAACGCTACGGCCTTTGGAATGAGGGAGCAGAGACCTGGGGTTCTTGAGTGTTACTTTTACTTTGAACCCCAGGAATCCGTCTTGCCCCAGCTAAGGTCCCTGGAAGATCGGTTCCATGGAGCCTGAAGTTCTCAAATAAGATGCATGAGATCAGGTGTTCGCCTTGCTTGGTCTGAGCAGTTTCTGCTGTTTGGATGTTTGCTGAGAAAGCAAGCTCACCTAAGTTTTGCTTGCTCTAGGTCAGTGGGTCTCCACCGGGGGTAATTTTGCCCCCCAAGGGGACATTTCGCCATGTCTGGAGACACTTTTGGTTGTCAGGACTGGAAGGATGCCACTGGCACCTAGTGGGTAGAGGCCAGGGATGCTGCTAAACATCCTACAGTGCACAGGACAGGCACCCACAACAGAGAATGAACCAGCCCCAAATGTCAGTAATGGCAAGGCTGAGAAACCCTGCTATCCATGAGATGCTCAGAGCCCGTTAACCCTGGAGGTCTCTGGGTAACGTCTCCCCTGCTCCGCCCCGCCCTCCCTGTCTCCTAGAGCCAGCCAGAACCTCTGCTCACCAGGCGAGTGAGCATAAGGCAGCACCCGCTCCTCTGCTGGGGATTGGAGCCCAAGTAACCATCTTTCTCTACGATGGTTCGATGGGTCTGCATGAGGCCCAGAGGACCCACAGCATGTAGAGTAGTGGTTAAGAGTCCCCATCTGTAAAATGGGGATAATAATGGTAGAAAATACTTAAGAGGTGGTTGAGAGGGCCAAGCATGTAGCTACAAGTAAAATGCTTACAACCACACCTGACACTTAGTAACACTCAATAAACGGCAGAGATGATTATCATCATTTTTATTCTAGCCGGAGGCCTGTAGGCTCCCTCTGATGGGCGTGGTGACAAAAGATGGGCTGGTTTCGGCCGCAGGTTGTTGCAATGGGGTCTGTGGTGCCCTGTGTTGCTCCCGGCACATGCCCTGTGCTGCTGCTGACACACACTGAAGGCCCGAGACGTTCTTAAGTGAAAGGTTTGAGTGGAGACAGCTAAGAAGTGGATTTCAAGGGAACCCCCTCCACACGTCTCTTTCAGTACAGGGGTCTACCTCCCGAAGAGGGATGGAGAGCCCTGGGACGGAATCCAGACCCTTGGTGTTGGGAGGACCCCTGGGGCGGGGCTGGGACATTGAACACTCAGGTTTTTCCCTCAAAAACCAGCAGACTCAGCTGCCTGTGAGTCTTCCTCATCCGCAGGAAAGATTCTTAGACAACGGATGTCTAGGAGAGATGGGCTTTGACTTGGGGAGGAGGAGAGAAGGAAGACCTGGAACTCCCTGCCCTGCCATCTCACACCTTTCTTACTCCCTTCCTTCTTCTCACATAAAATGCATTTCCCCATCTCTGTCTATTATAATGAGCCCCGTCCTTCAAAGCCCTTCCTGAATGTCGCTTTCTCCATGAAGGTTTCTGGGATCGTCTTTCTCTGCCAGAATCCTTCTCCCCCTGTGCTTTGTGCTTCTCTTCTGGCCCTTGGCACGTCCTGTGCTGTCCTGTAGTTACCTGTATGCAGCTCTGTTAGATGGTAACCTCCTTGAAGATGGGGGCCCTTCCAAACATCTTCATGGGTGGCTTAAGTCCTCATACGTGGCCAGGGCTTAGCAGTGAATCCTGGAGTCACTCCTGAAAAGGGGCGCCCAGCTGGCTATCGGTTGCTATTTCTGGCCTTGGTTCTGACCAAGAGGTCACAGAATCAAGAAGGTTGAGGAGCATGAGTTTGAGAAGAAATTCGTGTGAGGTTGGGAAGGTCACTGGACTGTGAGGAATGGGGGACCTGAGTGTCTGTCTCAGGGCTGCCTCATTCAGGAACCTTGGGCAATTTTAACAGTCGCTGCCGTTTAAGGAACACCCACTCTTGACTGAGCTGTGCCCAGCACTTCACAGTGATTATTCCCCGTTGGCAGAAGAACCCTGAAAATGGGGGAGTTCTTTGCCCATTTAACGGACAAAGTGAAGGCCAAGTTTCTTGTGGCTTGCACTCTGTCACAAGAGTGCACCTGTGGGTCTCACCCAGGTCTGTCTGGCTCACCACTACATGTCCCATCGCCTGCAAAGACCTTGAGCTTCTCTGCCCTATTGTTTTCTGCCTGAACAATGAAGGTGCCCACCAAGGGGCCTCCAAGGGTGCTTGTGGTCTGAGTGAGTCAGTGAGTGTTCTCTGACTTTTAACTCTGGGGGCTGAGTGGGAACAGGATGCCCAAGATAAGAGGGCAGCCCACAGGGAAACAGGGTCAGGCCTCTGGGGGCCTCCAGGCCTCTAAGAAAAAGCAGAAGCAACTGCCCACTGGGCTGGCCTTTCTTCCTGTTGCCCACCTCTTGGGATTCTCGGTGTTGGAAGATAGGGCCAGGAGGGCTCTCCCACCCAGCAGCCTGGAGGGTGAGTATTGTACTGGAGAGGCCCTCGGCCCTCCGCCTCTACCCGGCTGGCAGAGCCAGGACAGAGGGAGGCAGTGGAAAAGCACCCTCGGCCTCTTTGCTTCTGCTCGTGCATCTAGATGGAGAGGCAAGCCCATGAATGCGTACCTTTTCCCTGCCTGCACCTCCTTGGCTCCCCTCATGGACCCGGCCCACTCCGTCTGCAGGGAGTCAATATTTGTGAATGAGCCCAGCACCTTCCCCACCCCAGGGGTTTCCGGCTGCTTCCTGGCCCTAAGCAGCCTGAATTGCCCCTTTGTGTCCCAGCCCCAGGCAGAGAGCAAAGCGTCTGCTGCTGTCACTGAAGGGAGGCCATCTCTCCTGCCCCTGCTGCCCAGCCAGCCCCTGGGCGTCACTGGGCTGGGCTGGAGATGAGCGGCCCACGCGGACTGACCTGACGCCCAAGGGACTAGTGAGAGATGGAGTGGTCGGAATGAGGATTAGTCCATCAGAAGCGTTGGATAAGGCCTTTTTAGAAAAACATCTGCTCGGCTTCCAGGATTCTGTGTACATCCTCTGTGGCAAATTAAAATTCTCACCCAGGCTTGCCTCTGCCACCTGCCAGGTTTCTGGGTGCTTCCAGGGATGACCAACTCATCCCAGTTGGCCCGGGACTGTCTCTGTTTCAACACTGACTGTTCAGTGTCCCAGGAGCCCTCTGAGTCCTGGGCAAACATGGGCAGTTGGGCCCCCCAGCTCCCCTCACAAAGCTCAGACTGCATTCAGAGAATCCTGACTCCTTAACCTATTTGCTCACACTGCTGATGAGAGAGCTCTGAGGGTGAACCATGGCTGCTCACCTCCTTCCCAGGTCAGAGAGGGAGGGCGATGTTTGCTCATCTTCCTTCCTGCCATTCTCTCTTCCACCTTGGCATTAATAAAATCAAAGTCCTAGGAAATGAACCTTAAAAACAGCCCTCATTTCCCCTAATGCTGGACGGGGCCTGTCCCTTCCCAGCAAATTCAGATTCCTAAGGGGAAGGAAAAGAGAAGTCTGGACATGCCAAACCAAATCCAGCTCCTGCCCGGAGGCAACCCTCCCAGACAGACAGACAGACCCTGGGCTCATCTTCCTGGGAGAGGCCTCTCCAGGCTGCTCTTGTCCCTACAGGTGCCACAGCCCCCAGGAATCACCTCCCCACCCCGTGACACACTGCCCTGTAACCCTTCCTCCCCCCTCCCCCCACCTCCTCTCCCTCTGTCCTCCTCTGTCCTCCTCTGTTCCTGATCTCCCCATCAATGGCCTTTCCCGGCCCTTCACACAGGATCCCCTCCCTGGGTGGGGCCTGGGTGACAGGTCACCATGAGGCTTGGCTTGTCCCCGAAGGGCAGGGACACTGTCAGGGGACAGCCTGTGGTTTCTTTTCTTAAAGACTCCTTCGTTCCCGCTTCCCTCTCCTTGCCACTCATTTGCTGTGGTCCAGACTGGTAATGGTGTCTTTGTGCTTCCGCTGGGAGGAATCAAACACAAGAAGACAGCAGCTTCAGTGTCTTCTGAAGGCGAAGGGCTTGGGTTTTTCCCCTTGCTTTTGAATCCTGCCTGGAATCTTCACAGCCCATCCTGGAAAGGAAACTCTGATTTGGGCTGTCCCTTCCCAAAGTAGACCGTGGAGGGAGTGGCACACAAGCCCCACTGCCTCGGGAGGCCACAGGCAGGCAGAGAGTGTCCGTTAGTGTGGAGGCCGTGCGAGAACAGTAGGGCTGCAGGAGGGGGTGAGGGCTTCTGGGGCTTCCTCCATGCCCCAGTGCCCTGTAGCAGGCGTACTTGTCCTTCTTTCACGGTGTCCTGTCCCTGCCAGCCAGTCTAGGCCCCTACTGCTCCCGAGTCAGCTCCAAGCTTGTGCTTCCGGGGGACCAGCCCTGCCAACCTGAGCCCTGTTTCCCTTCTGCTCCTCGCACCTAGACACACAGTGGCCATTATTCCCAATCACTCTTGTTGAGACGTCCCGTCTCCCCAGGACCCTCTGCTTTGACGCTCCAGAATCCCTTCCAGGACTTCCCAGCTCAAGCTTGAGACACAGAAAGCACCCAGTCTGCAGGCTGCACGACACATTCACAAGTGGCTGCTGGTGTCCTTGGCTCCCAGCTGGGCAGCCTCTACAATGCTCCTCAGTGAGTGTCCCCTCCTCAGTGAGGGTCCCGATAGCAGACAGCACGGAGGAGTTCTTGAGTTGGAGACGGGCGTGGCCACCATCCTCCTCCCCTCCCCTTTGATGACTTCTTAAGTCAGTGGTGTTCAACACGGTCAGCACATTCTTAAAATCTGCAGACCCCGGGGCTTGACACCACACGATTAACCGGAATCTCCTGGGTAGGGCCCAGACACTGGCATTTGCTAAAGTTCCCTGGTGACTGGAATGTGCAGCCAGGGCTGAGAGCTCTGGTTTAATTCATGGTCCTGAGCTGATGCAAGCGGTGAAGTGAAGCAGCGGGCGTGGAGTGGACGGAGCCCCTCCACTGGGTCACCCCCACCTGGTTGACATCTAACATGTGCATGGCACACAGCAGAGCAAGGGAACATGGTGGGCCAGTGTTGGGGGGGGGGTGTGAGGGGGTGAGTGTGTATGTGTGTGCACGCACATGTGTGTGAGTGTGTATGTGTGTGCATGTATGTGTGTGCGTGTATACAGGAGAGCCAAGTTAAGAAGGTGGGAAAGGCAGAGAAGCTGTGGTCCAACCTTGCTGTGGGTTGAGGAGCCTGGGAGCACTCAGGAGAGACTCTGAGATGGCCCAGTGAGGCGGCGCCCTGCCCAGAACGACCTGGCAGGATCCCCAGGGCGCGGCACCTGGTTGGGCTGGAAGCCCCATGCTGGAGCCAGGGCAGGGCAGCGGGAGCCCAGCCTGCCAGGGATAGAAGAATGGGCTTTCTGTGCTGCTTATCAGGACGGTGGCTCCCGGACAGGATGTGGAGGAAGCTTCCACAGCCCGCCCGGCGGCCGGCTGCAGTCAGCGCCCAGGCATGGTGAGGACTTTGGACAGGGAGCCCCACCTCTGACTTGCTGGTGACATTGGGTGGCAACTCTGCGGTTAGGCCTGGGGTAGGTCACGCCTGTGAACATGGAGGGACCGTGACAGCTGTGGGCAGTGAGCCAGCCACGAAGTGCTATTTCTACCTCAGACAAGGGGCACAAAAGCTGCTCCAACACCTTGACTTTCCTCATTGAAAGAAACCTTGGATTTGGGGCTTTGCCAAAGGTCAAGAAAGCTCATTGTATTCACCCCACGATTTGCAGGTGGTGAGGGGATACTGAAAAAGTTTGGAGGAAAAGGACCCCGCCATGAGGGTCTGTTGGAGAAGGCAGGGCAAGGGCTAATGAAATATTGGCAGGAATTTGCCCTTAAGCTTCATTTCTTCAGCAGAAGGATATCTCAAATGTCCCCTGCCCCTGGAATATAGGAGCTCAGGGTCAGCTTGCGCTATGAAAGTGATAGCAGAAGCCTCTAGAAAAAGCTGAATTTCTGCCCAGCGCTGGTGGGAGCATGCTCGTCAGGGTCCTATACCTTGAGCAGGGCTGGACAATGGATCCAAAGCTGGGTCTGGATTCCTACACCAGACCCAAGAGGTGAGAAGAGGTGAGACTCGACTCCGTTCCCAAACCCGGCTCCCAAGACCACTCTCATCCCCGTCCCTGAACAACAGAGGGAGATCTTGACCCTTCTATCCTGCCTGATAGACTGGCTGAAAATGATGGTTAGGGACTCAGAAAAGGAGAGCCAGGCTGGCCCAGCAGAGCCCCCTACCAAGCACACGTACATACCTAAAAGGCAAAGAAACAGAACGACAGCTTTTTCCTGAAAATCACAAGCCAGATTTCTTTTTGGACCCTGTCTAATTTCTCCTCCTCTCACTCTCCCCTGTTAAGCTGGGACAGATCTGGGCTGCCTTGGAGAATGTGTTGGCCAAGGTTGACTGCCAGCCCTTGACTAGCAGAGATATTTCTGAGACCCAGCTGCCTGGCACAGATTTTAAGGGTCACCCAGCGGCGACCCCCAGGGCTCGCTATCCATTGCAGCTTTCCATACTCAGAAATGGAGGGGAACTCTCTGGGCTCATCAAGGTGTCCTGTAAACCCTCCCAGGAGCTCTCGTCCCCTCTGTGCCAAGGGGAGGATCTGGTCTCCAGGCGGTTCCTGGGGCTCAGTGGGGATGGAGCCTGAAGGTGACCAGAGAAAGGATGCCAGCCCAGGAGGAACAAGAGTCCGGGCCTCCTAGGAGTTTCTGTGCACCTGACCAGGCTGACCAGCTTGCAGGAGCCCAGGATCAGAAAGACCTTCAGGTGGCACAGTGGGTCTCCAAGGAGCGACCTTATGAGTGACGTAAATATCTCACAGAAGTATCAACAAGAGGAAATGAATGCACGCTGGTGGGGATTCCAGCAGAGAGGGGCCAAAGTCAGACTTCCAAGTCAGAGCTGCTTGAAGCAGGACTCTCTAAAGGAGTGAGCTGTGATGCAGGGTGGAAAGTATTTGGAGCCTGACTTGGAAAGGGGACCTATGAGTTCTTGGAAAGGCCCCCCGCTGGCCCCATTCTGCTTCCTGGAACTAAGTCAGCCCTCTTGTTAACACTGACTGTCCTACACTCCCATCCTGTCGCCCCTTCTATCACCAGCTCACACTGAAACCTCTGTGACAACACTCTCCCCACCCCACAACAGACATTGATTAGGTCCTTACTGCACACCAGCTCCTCTGTGCTAAGGGCTCCAGAGAGACCATCCAGGTTATCACCCGGGCAACTCTGTGACTGCGGAGCAGAAGCGGGATTGTTCTTCAGATTTCACAGTTGGGGAAATGGAAGGTGGCACAGCCAACAAATCAGGGGTCCAGGATTTGAACCTAAGAAGTCTGACTGCAAAGCCGAAACTTAAACTCCCACATGCGTGATGGTGAGCTCCTAAGTAGGATGGGGCACTCAAGGCCCTGGGTCTCTGGTTCCATCTCGTCAGATCCTTCCATAGCTCCTGGGTCAGCAAATTATACCCCATGGGCCTAATCCGGCCCACCACCTATTTTTGTAAATAAAGTTTTATTGGAGCACAGCCACACTCATTTATCTACATATTGGCCGCTTTCCCACTACAATGACAAAATGGAGTAGTGGCAACAGAGACCCAGTAAAATATGTACTATCTGGGCCTGTTCAGGAAAAGTTTGCTGCCCGCTGGATCGTGGAATGTCTGAGCCCCTCTTTATCTAAGAAGTAAGAGGAGAGAGCTGCCTTAGATGATGCAGCCGGGAAGCGAGGGAGAGGTCAGCAGACACAAACAATTCAGCTTCCTCAAAATAGTTTGCAGGGTGCATGGTGAGGGTTCTTAATTTATACGTGTGCCTTGTCTCCCTGGGGGTCACATACTGCATTTGCAGACATCTCGTTCTGTTTTTCCTCCCTTTGATCTCTGATACCTGGTCTGTGTGCGAAGCAGTCTCTCAAGGCTTGGCTCCAACTGGTTGACCATTTCACACAGCTCAGTGTCCAACACAGGCAGGGAGAGAGGACCGCAGTGAGCCCCACAGGGGCCCAAAGAAGTCAAAGAAGTGTAGCACCAGTGCCAGAGCCACACAGAGAGCCGGGGGGCAGCCAAGCCCAGACCCAGGAGATCTGCGTCACCTTGAAATTCTGCATCAGTCCTTCCTTGTCCCATTTCTGAAGTTGCTTTTGGATAAAGTGTGATATACCCATCTCCATGCCAGGAGCGAATGGAAACCAAAATGTATCGAGCACTTCATCCTTGCTAGGAACTTACAGGCATTAGGTCTCTGGGTCACCCGGCAAGCCTTCGTGGTAGATGTCATCATCCCCTTGTAGCCCCTTCCATGTTATTTATGAGGATCTGAGGCAGAGAAGGCCAAATGGTGTGTGCATAGTTGTACAGCTAAGTGGCAGAACTCAGCTCATGCTAACACCCAGCTGGCATGTTCTCTGCTATATTGTAGCACCGTAAAGATCAAGCATCCCAGGGGACCAAGGACAGCACGAGTGGCTGGAGGGTGTGTGTCCCTCACTCCCTCTCCTCATGCTCTCCACCGACACGCATGCCCTAACCTTTCTCCTTCCTCCACCTGTCACAGGTCTCACCTGGGTCTCTCACACCAAAGGATGGTGTTGGGCCTGGGCCTGGGGCCCCTGTGTGTGGGGGGGGCTCCGTTCCAGATAGCCATATTCATGTGCCTTCTTGGTCTTTCAGGAATTTAGCCATTGGAATTGGGATCCAGAATTTCCCAGAGGGCCTCGCTGTCAGCCTCCCCTTGCGAGGGGCCGGCTTCTCCACCTGGAGAGCCTTCTGGTAAGTGCTCCAGAGTGTCGGCTGCCAAAGGCCAGGGTCTCTGATATGAAGCTCAGAGCAGTCCTCCATGCGGGCTTCTTTCTTCAGGAACAGCTTCTCCTGACCTGAATCTGAATCTGTATCACAAGCGAATCTGGAGCTTCTGGTACAACGCTAACAACCTGGTTGAAACTTCACCCCCAAGGCTGGGAGGAACCTCAAGAAACTCATCTCTTAACCTTCAACCTTTATACAAACCAGCCCAAATGGCCATGTTTCCTATTTCAAAACTGTTCCAGGGGCAGCCACACCATGCCCATTCAGTGTCAGGTTTCTCCCCGTTGGGTAGGAACAACCAAGGTCAACCTTGTGTCTACTCTAAATGTTACATGCCTTAACCCAGGCTCCTATTACGGTGGCCTGCCCCCGAGAGTCATTACCTTAGCTCCTGTCATAACGCTTGTCAATGTGAAGACCAGGATTATGTCAATAGGGTCTTGGGAGAGGAGGCCCATTGCACTCATGCCTCCTGTTTCCATAGTCCCCAGGGGCTTTCTAGTCTCTTCCTTAATTTTACCTTTTCAGTGACGTGTAAGATGAGTCCCCCATCTTCAGAGGAGGGAACCATGGCTCAGAGTGTCAGTCAGGGGACCAGCTCAAGTCACCTGGCTTATCAGGAGAGACTCCAAGTCTCACCTTCTTCCCCTCAACTCAGGACTCAGAGCCCCAGAACACCGCGATGTGAAAACAGTCACCACTCTAGAGTGGATGGTCAGAGCATTTAAAAGGCTGCTAATAACAACAATTTAAAAATACCTTTCATTTTATAGGGACTTATGACTTACAAGTTCTTGCACATACGTAGATTATGTTATTTCCACCCTCCGCTACCTCTTTCTCCATTGTTGGCGTCTGCGAAATAGCGGATTTGGGTGAGGGCAGGGCAAGACGACCCTAGAGATGTTTTTCCAAGTGTGAGTTGCATGACCCCACAAGGCCTGTCATTTCATACAGTAGAGGCCCCACGGCAGAGGAGGGACGGGAACCGGGCATTTGTGGTCAGTGTCCAGACCCTGAGATTAAACTTTTCTTTAATTCTCACTCCAGTCTGGGCTTGACGTCATACCCACTTTTTCCTGAGGTGACAAAGCCGAGGCCAGGAATCGTACACACTAAGGAGCTGCAAGTCCCCTGGCCTGTGCACGCGAGCCTGGGAGCCAGGCAGCACGGCCCTGCAGAGGGTTCTCCAGCACCAACAGTGTCTCCTGCACGCCAGCCTTCTGCTCCTGGCCGGGGAGAAGCAGGGCGGGGTCGGAGTTCACAGTCCTGTCCTTTCATCTGGGGAGGCTGGGCGGGACGATGTCCCTTACCCCATTTTACAGATGGAGAAATGGAGGCTCAGAGGTGGGTATATCTTGCCAAATGCCCATAGCAAGGGACAGTGGGGACGATGTCCCAACTCCTTGCCTATTGGCATTCAACCTGCAGCAGGTGTCTTTTGCCAGTGGGCCTCAGCTGTGGGGTTCAGATACCAGCTTATCTCCTGCTTTCTCAATTCTCAGTGCTCCTGTGGCCTGCTGTTTTAATCAGGGCTCATTTGATTTCAAGCAACAGAGACCCACTCTCGCTAGCTCAAATAAAGGGATTTTTTAAAAGGAGAAATCTCACCTTAATCCAAGATGGAGGCAGTGGGGACAGGCCCTCAATCTACACAAGGCCAGGTAGGGTACACCTCTTCAGCACGGGTGGATGGGTACAGCTCCTTCAGAAGGGCTGAATTTGTGGCCTGAACCCCCAAATATGCCAAGCACAAGTGTCCTTGGGAAACATCCATACCGCTTTTAATCGGTGTCCTATTGTTCAAAAGACAACTAGGCATCAATTGCTGAATGGATATTTAACGTGTGCGGTATCCATACAAGGGGACAGTATTCCATCATAAAGGAATGGATACCGATACATGTGACAACATTATGCTAATGCTTGAAAACATTATGCTAAGTGAAATCAGCCAATAAAAAGGATACACATTGAATGATTCCATTCTGGATATGAAATATCCAGAAGAGGCAGATCCAGAGAGACAGAAATTAGATTAGTGTTGGCCAGGGGCTGGGAGGAGGGAGGCATGGGGAGGGGTTTCTTGTTGGGGTGATGACAATGTTCTGGAATTAGATAGTGGTGATGGTTGCACAAGCTTATGAATATATTAGAAACCAGTGAACTGTACACATTCAGTGGGTGTGCCAGATGCCATTTTTTTACTTTAAAAAGACAATGGAGGAAACGTAGAACTCTAACAAAGCACCTTGTAGGGGAGGTGTCGACTGTAACCGTGGAACAGGGAGTCGGGGAAGGAGAGGAGCTGGTTAAGAAAACAACGGGAGCTCTTTCAGCGCCGTGCCAGGTATTGCGTGGAAGAAGACGCATCCCTTTTCTAGAGTTGAGTCAGCAGTCAGAGCATGTCGAGTGTCTGCCTGCCTCTCCCCAAGGTCACACGTGTCTCTGTTCTCTCCGTAGGTACGGGCAGCTAAGCGGCATGGTGGAGCCTCTGGCCGGGGTCTTCGGGGCCTTTGCCGTGGTGCTGGCTGAGCCCATCCTGCCCTACGCTCTGGCCTTTGCTGCTGGTGCCATGGTCTATGTGGTCATGGACGACATCATCCCCGAGGCTCAGATCAGGTTGGAGAGCTTCCCCTCCCTCACCTGTCGCTGTCCCCAGCCCAGGCCGAGCCCCAGCCTCGGATCTGCCCTTTGTTCATTTGCCACTATTTCTTTCCTTCCACCCCTTCCTGCCCCTTCTCCACCCCCTCCTCAAATGTGCTCTCTGATACAGAAAGAGAGAGGAGGAATGGGCACATGGGTGGAGAGACAGATGAGGTGATATTAGGCCGTGGCATATGCGCCCCTGAAGTCTACAGACCCTGAAGAGCAGACTATTATTTTTGTATATCCTCTCTCTTCTTCTCTCTCTCTCTCTCAGGCTCTCGATTTTTCTGGGGCTGGAATGAGGGGAAAGATGAGCTCTGAAATGTTAACCAAAGCTATACATCCATGTTTTCTCATTGTCTAGCTACAGGCCAGGTACCGGGGGGGAGGGGGGCTTTCTTCCTCGTTTCATTGTGGTTTTTATAGCAGGATGATTTTGAGGCTACATTAAATAATATCTTCAAGAAAAAATTGCTACTTTTTATTGCTCAAGCATGGATTCCAGAGCCATGTTGGGTGACCTCGGGCAAGTTACTTACTTGTCAGTGCCTCAGTTTCCCCACCAGTAAAATGGGAATAATAGTACTACTGACCTCATGTGGTTATCCTGTGGGATTACATGAGTTAATCAGTTTGCCTGGCATATAGTAATCCCCAATAAATGTCACTGGTCATTGTTATTATCATTAGTAGTGGTAGTATTCTGTTTTCTATTGGAATTGGACATTACAGAGGTTTCAGCCTGTGTCCCAGAGTGTATTAAGGTCTTCCTTTTCTTTTCCTTCCTCCCTAGTGGTAATGGGAAGCTGGCATCCTGGGCCTCCATCCTGGGATTCGTGGTGATGATGTCACTGGACGTTGGCCTGGGCTAGTGCTGGAGTGCTCCGGACCCCAGGAAGGGCAGCACGTGGAAACTACAACGGTCGGCTTCTATGGGACCACATGCCTCTTTCTTCACGTTAAAACATTTTTCCTTTCTCTCCTTTTCATCTCATTATCCTGATTGAATCTGATTATAATATGACAATTTTTACTTTTCTTTTGAGAGAGATGTTGGTTTTTTTTGGAATTTCAAGGTGTCATGGAACTATGGATCTTTGCTGGGTCACTCAATGGACTCTTTCTTCAGTGGGATTACCAAGGACATGCAGGTCAGGAAAATCTCCGCTTTTGTACCTTCATTCTCCCTCGCTTGACTCAATGGCAACTCTTCAAGGTCACCTACAGAAGCAAGCTACCAAGAGAGAAGTCGCCTAAGCATTTTGCCTGGTGACTCAGAGCACAATGGCCAGGACATCTTGTGGTCTGTCCCTCCTGATCTGTCACCATTGGTCCTCTACCCATCTAGACCAGAACTGGAGCATCGCAGACAGAGCAAGTACTTTCCAAGGCCCAGCCAGCCCAAGGGGCAATTTACCTTCCCATACCTCCCCCAGGGAGATGCTTCTGGGAGAGGGTACAGCAAAGGGAAGAAAATAAGCTAGTCTTTCTCTCTCTCCCTTTAAGGCAAAGATTGACACTATTGCAGTTAAGGGAATCAGGACAACTGTGACTATGCACGGAGCCTGTGACAACAGGCCAGAGTGTGGCTTTGATCTCTATGGATTCCAAGAGCAAAGTGGCTTGTCATCATGTCCAAATCCCCTAGATGTTTATTTTGATCAGTTTATAGCCTTCATTTTTCCAAGAGACTTGGGGATACTAGCAAACTGCTAGAACCCAAACCCTTCATTGACTCATGGAGGGAGCCACTTAAGCTAATTTGGCTGAATGAAAGATGTTTGGAATCTGCAGTAGGTCCTTCTCCGTTGACCATTTGGTAACTTGTAACCTGACCCAGAACTCTGAAGCTGCAGCAGTCTTTGCTGGAGTTTGATGGGAAAGCTTAGGATTAGAAAGGAAGAAGGGATAGGAAAACAAAAAAAAACGGAGGGAGAGATTTTTTCCATTTCCCTTTTAAAGTAAACTCTAGCCAAGTGACCATTCTGAAATGACCCTAAAGAATGACTTGAACTAGACTGGAAGCGAATCTACTCCTTCCTACACACAGCTTCTCCAACAGGGGTGATATAACACGTCTGCTTCAAACACGGTAAGGCCTGCCATCCTCACTGGTCGAAGGAGCACATGGGACCTTGACTCGGCTCCACTGGCAAGGCAGGCCGCCCACGAGCCAGGTATTCAGGCACTGTGTTATCAACGCCTGCCCTGAGTTTACAGGTTTAATTGCTTCCAAGGGTGAATGCCCTGCTCTGTGAATGCTCTGAGACCCCGAAGGCCCACCCTTTGCTGAGTCTATGTATGTTCTTCCGAAGCACTGATGATCAAAACTAAAGACACATTCAGAGGTTTGATTGGTTGAGATGAATTGGTTTGGTGGTTGGTGTTTGTGTATTTTTATGTCTTTGTATGTAGTTCTGCGTAATGCACACTTCTTTCTGATGGACAAGACCTCATACTGTGATCAATATCAATAAAAGGGATATTGTCGTGGATGACCTGTGCTGTGTTAGTCCTTCGTAAAGCTGCTTCTTTCCAGGGTTGATAATATATAAGAGCTAACTAAACTTAGTCCTAACATCTCCTCTGCCCAACACCAGGAGGAGCAAAAGAAAGAGTTGAGATGAGAAGGGCTAGCAAGATTCAAGGTTGCAAACGACAGCATCCCACCCAAGCTTGCTTAGACAAAGAACTTAATGGGAGGCAATGCGAAGGCTCACGGGATCTTAGGAGAATCAGGCTTGAAAATGGTTTGGAACCAAGAAAACTAGAGGTCTGGGACCATGGTCCAATCACATCTCAAAAACAGCTTGGTTTGGATGCAGTGGCCCCCAGTGTCGGTTTCTGGACATTGGACACCACCACTCAAACTGCAGTGCCTTCATGCTACACCACCACCATGGAAATTAGCTCTAAACTAACCCTGATTCTTTGAGCCTTGGGTCCACACTCAAAGTTCTGGACAGGAGCTTAGATCCTGTGCCCATGAACTAGCTGGTCCTGCCCCCACCCCAAGACTCACACAATGGTGGATTTTCAAATTTTGGGGACCAGTTGAGATGGTGGAAAGCCAAAAGAAGAGAAAACAGTTTATTACAGCCTCGCTCTCTTGCTATTCAATATCTACACACATTAAAATTCCTCTGTTTTCTCTTTAAAAGGAACTTTCTGCTTAGAAAACGGAGCTATCCCTCATGCAAAACACTTCATGCTTCCCCTTTCCAAAGGGAGCTACCCACTGGCCAGCTGCCCCAGAGGTGGAGCGTTCCATTCTTGGGTTTAAAAACTCTAAGCTGGTGGAGTCCAAAGTTGGAGAGAGCCAGAGTCCTTAGGTTGCGTGGAGGTGGCACCATCCCCACTACCCCTTCTTCCAGACCTGCTTAGGCCGGCTCTGGGAGAAATGGCACCACATATTGATCACTGGCTCTGAACAAACACCAATCTTAAAGGACATATCTCAACCTCATTATATATTGTCTCAGAGCTAGTCCTGAAAAGAGAGGACTGCTTCTGGGTGATAGGATCAAATCACATGCATGTCTGCCCACTGCCTTCCCTCTTTGACTATAAAGTGAATTCCTTGGTCAGAAGCAATGTTGTATAGGATGCCATGATGATAGGACACACAGGGAGGCAAGTCCAAATCCAGACATGTGAGCCTGTCTCAGCGAGGAGAACTCTCTGCCTTTTTCATGATGGGAGAGGTGGCAATCAGTCTGCAACTAAGAAGTCCGCAGCTATCCCTGAAGTGTCATCAGTATTGGGTCAGGCATCATCACTGACCCTTTGGGCATTCAGTGGCCAGGTCTGCATCAATGATAGAAAGCTCTGTGCTTGAATCCACACATAGTTCCATTTTTGACAACATGGCACTTTTATTCTTTAATCAATTGAGAAAGCAGATGTTCTTGGGGAAAGAAACTGTCATTCATAGAGTAGATAGTCTTGTCCACTTAATTATTAAGAGCCTACTCCACAGTAGGTCACTTTAGGTGACCTTTTACTTGAGGGACAGTTATTTTCACATTTGGCCCATTCTGAGAGGTGCAGCCATACGTGCCTCCCCAAACCTCTCTGTCACCAAACTTCTAATCTTGCTTCTTTCAAGTGCTTGACCGTTTGGCCAGACCATTTGCCACTGCTCATAAATCGGTGTAGCTTCTTGCATCAAACTATCCTTCCTTCTAAGCAAAGTGGACATAGAGAGATGTGCTTAGACTTCTCCCCACTGGGCGGTTTTCTCTCCACCTACTGTCCTCATTGGAACTGTCACATGGCACAGTCCATTTCCAGTCTGGGCCAGCATATCACGCAGAGCCATCTGTAAATCAGTTGCAGTCCCTCTCTCAGTCACTGGCTCTGGGGAAACTCCCCTCGAGGACACGGTTAGATTGATGAAGGCGTCAGGAACAGGCAACGAGGAACAGGAGCTACCTGAGCGTGCAACTCACGCCTTCAGGACCGGTCACGCCCAGTCCCTAGAAGCCATTTCCAGTCGGTAATGGGGTTTTATAAGTGTGGTAGATGACCCAGTACATGAGGGACAGCTTGGGTCACAGTTGACAATCAGTACCTCAGGGATAATTGCCTAGTATCCAGTGTTCAGTCTCTCCTGAGGCCCCGAAGTCACTCCTGGCTTCTCCTGCTGGCACAGCAAACCTGGAATCTCTGTGACAACTATCTATCAATACATTCAGACTAATTTAAAATTATGTGCTTCGCTCTATTCTCAAACACCTTAAAAATCTATTCCCACACAAATTTTCCCCAAATTTGTCAAAAATGAGAAAAATCCTGAAACTATGTTGGTTTTGAATTCTCATCCTCCCTGATGTGAGTTTCTCACTGCCTGTCCTTCAGGGACATGCTGGGATATACAGTCAGGCGGCACTTAACGACAGGGATATGTTCTTAGAAATGCATCGTTAGGCGATGTCGTCACTGTGCGAACATCATAGAGCACACTCACACAAAACCAGATGGTCCAGCCTACTGCACACCTAGGCTCTCTGGTACTAATCTTATGGGACCACCATCGTATATGCGGTCCGTGATTGACCAAAACGTAGTTACGTGGTGCCTGACTGTCACTCCGTCATTTCTGGAGACGATGCAGGGTACTGCCTGAGGAGAACTGGCTTCCTCTTGTAGGGTGACTCCTTTAGGCAAAGGAATTACAGTGTCTTCAAGAAGTGCTTCAGAAGATTGGAGAAAAGAGGCTGTTTGAGCTGACAAAGGACGCCCTTTGAGGACTGAGAATTCAGAGAACTCCAAGTTTTTCAAATCCTCCCATATATCTCCATTTTGAGAGGTCCTCCTGCTTCCTGGATCAATGCTCCAATCTTCTATGGAAAGGCTAGAATTTTACCAATGTAGAAATCCAGCCAATCCCTGGGATCAAATTTCACATTTGTTTTTCTACTTTTCTCAATCTTAGGGGCACAAGGGGTAAGAGGATACTAAAGAACTGTTCATAGAAATCCCTAGGTTCAGTCTCTTCCTTGAGCTAATAATTTCGGAACTTGAACTTGCCAGTGTCTTTTTTTTTTTTTTTTTAAGATTTTTATTTTTTCCTTTTTCTCCCCAAAGCCCCCCAGCACATAGTTGTATATTCTTCGTTGTGGGTCCTTCTAGTTGTGGTATGTGGGATGCCGCCTCAGCGTGGCTCAATGAGCAGTGCTGTGTCCGCGCCCAGGATTCGAACCAACGAAACACTGGGCTGCCTGCAGCGGAGCGCAGGAACTTAACCACTCGGCCACGGGGCCAGCCCCTTGCCAGTGTCTTTTTTTTAAGCCACGTGGACTGCTTAACAGCACTGCCTCTCAGTCCTCGCCTGGAGTGTTTGATGCAGAAACGATTCCCTTAAGGCTTTCCCGTTAATGGACCCTTCATTCCAGGGGACTGCTATGAGAAGCGGGAAGGTGCGGGAAGTATTCAGGTCTGGATCTTCTCTGGGTACCTAACAGAAGACATCCTCATCCCCCTGTGCAGGGGGAAGGACCACAAGGCCCTCAGTTAATGGCAGCCTGTGCCAGGCAGCGTGCTGCATGCTCTCACCCCCTCCCTTAGTCCTCCTTGACTTCGATACTACCTGTCGCCCACTTTACCCACGAGGAAGGTGAGGTCCAGGAAGTCTCACTCAGCAGTGACAGGCAGGGTGGGTTCTGCTTTGCGCAGAGGATGGAGAAATCGACTTCCTGACTTCCCTAAAGCTTTCCCGGCGCGCCTCCTGCACCTCCACCCTCTAATAAAATTTGGTTGAATCTGTGAAAGGTGGAAGCAAATGGGAGCCCAGGGGCTGTGCTTTTTCCTTTTAAACAGAGGTACGAGTTCACATGACAAAGGCACCCATCTTAAGTGTATAGTGCTCCACCAATCGTTATGACGCGCCCCTGGGCCGGGTCCTGCGGCAGGGTCTTCAGGAGCCACGGGCGCGGGGACCCCCCTCTCGGGTCTCCTCCCCGGGGCTGCGTGCCCTGGGCTCGGCCGGCGGGGTGGCGGCCCCGGTGCCCCGGCAGGTGAGGCCTGCGTGCCTGCGCCGGCGCACGTTCCGGCCTCCCGGGGGCGCCTGGCGCGGCGCCGGGCGGGTCCCCGGGCGGGTGCCGGGGTGGCGACGCCGCCGGCGGGGCCGCTGTGTACCTGCACAGGGCGGGGCGGGGGCGCGGCGGCTTCGGGCTTTGCACGCAGCCGGCGACTCCCGGGCCGCCAGGGAACCTGCTCCCTCAGTCGTGCGCAGCATCCCCCATCCCCCCGCTTGACTACAGTGTGGCCAGTCCGAAGCCACCAAAGGGACACCGGCTTCCCGAGGCTCCCGGCTCGCTGTCTGCGGGCTTTGTGCTCCCAGCTTGGCCCCTCCAAACGTGGACTCGGGTTTGGGGGATATGGAGTTTGTACAACGTCAGGAGCGCTCTTTGGGGGAAAATAACACAAAAGTACAAATTCAAAATTTGGCACAGGGCTTTGGAAGGGGCGCCTGTGAGCCAGCGTCCCTGCAGTTCAGGTTTCACTGGTTTTGGGGTGCGTTCACCTCTGGTCTCAGAGCTTTTAGTTTACTCTGCTTGAGCACAGGGCAGGCAGGCCTGCAGTGCTGGGGCATTTCGAGGCTTCTCCAAAGCTTCAGGAGTCCCTGTGGTGTTCCCTTTCCCATCATCTTCCTAACACAGCCCAGCTGTGAGAAGGGGCGGTAGTGTGTTCACACTCAGGAGGAATACAACTCACAATTCTGCTTCTCTACCCTCCAGGGGGAGGAAGAATTAAACTTGGAAGGAGGGCTGTTTCCTCCCCCTTCCAGCAGGATGCAGGAGGGAGGGTGCACAGGGGCTGCCCATGAGAGCTCTGGGAAACAGCAACCCTGAACCTACCTCTGGATTCTGTTTGACCATCTTCCTATTTAGTTATATCCTCTTGATAGTGCCTGGGCTGTCAGTGTCTTAACAGGAAAAGGACCCTGCATGGCCACTGTCTGTCTCCAAGAGCTGTCACTGAGACCTCTGCAGCTTCTGATGGGCCTGCTCAGCCTCAGGACCCCCAAGCCTCCTTAGGGCAGTTGGCTACTGCCCTCTGTTCCAAGACATAGAAGATATGGGTGAATGGATGAGCTAAGAGGGCAACTGGATTATGTTGGCTTAGGCAAAGACATATGATTCTTTGGGCAGGTGAACCTCTGGACCTGTGTCCCAGCATCCCTGCACTCCATGACCTCCCCCCTAAATTAAAAGATCAGATAGGACATTGTATGGGCACTTTCCTGATATAGTCCCCACTCTCTGGCAAACTGTGAGGCCATGAAGTTAATGTCTCTCGCCGGCGTCTCTCCATCTAGCAGGGAGGGGTAAGGATCTAGTCTGTTTGGAGTTGGTGAGGACCTATCCCTGGAGTTTTCAGCCAGGATAGCATCTCCCTTCGCTGATTGCAAGAGCTATGACCTCCAAGAAGTCCAGGATGCATCGGGGAAGAATGAAAACATAGGGCAAGCCTGGGGGGAGCATGCGAGGAGAGGCCCTTAGCCAAAGTCTGGGTTCCACTTTCTAGGTGTGCAGAAAGGGTATCAGAGGTGTATCCTTTCTCTGACCTTTGCCTTTTAGGCTTAGGATTCAATATGCCATTGGGTCTGCAGCCTGTATTGGTCACTGCCACATTCTGGAGGGTGTCCCATGGAAAAGAGCAAGTAACTAATTTAGGGTTAGTACTTAAGTTTATTCTTCTTCAAAGTCACTCTTCGGCAGGAACCAGCTCTCTTTCTGCCTTTGCAGTGAAACTGCTGGTTGAACTTAATATGGGAAATTATGGGAAAGGTAAACTTATCATTTACTAACAAGCCTATAATACAGGTTAAAGGGAAAAAGACAGCTTTTAAATAAATGATGCACAAATCTATAGATTTCCTCCATGTGGACGTTGGTCATATTTGGTAACTTGGTGGGAGATGGTCGTTGTATCGGTTCTCTATTGTTGGATAACAGACTACCACAAACTGAGTGGCTTAAAGCAACCCCCATCATTGTCTCAGTTTCTCTGGGTCAGGAGTCTGGCCCAGTTTAACTGGGTCCTCTGCTCACAGTGCCACGAGGCTGTAATCAAGGTGTCACCTAGGCTGCGTTCTCATCCGGAGGCTTGACTGGGAAAGACTCTGCTTCCAAGTGCACTCAGGTGGTTGGCAGGATTCAGTTCCTGGCAGTTGCAGGACTGGGTCCTCCACTTGTTGCTGACCGGCAGCTGGAGGCTTTCCTTAGCTCCCAGGAGCCACTTGCCGTTCCTAGAGATTGCTCACAATTCCTTGGCACATAGGCTTTCCCAATATGGCTGCTCACTTCATCAAACCAACAAGGAGAGCCTCTGGGTGAGTTTGCCAGCAAGAGGGAGTCTTATGTAACACCATCACGGGAGTGACATCCCATCACCTTTGCCATATACTCTGGGCTCGTAAACCCAGGTCACGCGAGTTGATTTCATATGTGCATGGTCATTATTTTCACTGACCAGGATAAGCACGCCACAGCAGTGGGCACGCAGGTATGATATGATTTGATTCTCTCTCTTGTGTGTACACTTCAGAGTGGTACAATGAATAGATAGAAGGGATGAGTGAGCAGGGGTAAGACTGGAGTCAAGGACACCCCCCCGGAGAGATGGACTCAGCTGTGTGAGCCCTGGGGAATCCTAGTCTTTCTGCTCTCCTCTTCTCTGTGGGGTTTCCACTGACCAGTCCCCCAGAATTGTGGGTCAAGGCTGTGGCCAGCTCTTGGCTTCTTTACATGACCCAGCGACAGGAAGTGGAGATGCTGAGAATTTGGCAAGCAGCCTCTCCAAATCTACTCCCTCCTCCCACATCTTCTCCCATTAGCGTAGCAGACCTAAGGGTAAAAATGCTTCAGATCTGAGTGACTGTTTCCACGTAGACACCCCTTGGGATGTGGCCAAGACTCCTTAATTTTGGTCACTGCCCCTAGTTTGGTCTAGGGACTTTTACAAATCAGCTCCCAACATGACACCTTCCGTGGCAGTGGCTATCTAAGTCTCAGCTATTGGCTGTACTTTGCAGGCAAAAGGAAAGGAAGGGTGACAGGAGGACAACCATAACCCCAAAAACAGAGTCTCCTACCAGATCTGTAAAAGAGGATAGATCTAGAAGTCTCCCAAGGATTTTTAAAAAATTAGCTGTATATTCAAAACTTGTGTAACAGACTGGCAAAATAAAAACAACAACAATCTCATAGGTCAAAATCAAGGCTTAACTTTCTTGCTTTGGAACCTAAACTTTAATGTAAGCGAGATGTTTCAGGTTGTCTGGCTTAAAAATGGATTCTGCTCTGGAAACCGGAGAGATTCATGTACCCACATCGTCCTCCTTCCTAGGAGCTCTTTCCTTACCAGTGGTTTATGCCTGTTTGGAGGAGGGGTGATGTAGGCATGTATGTTTGTTTAAGGTAGAATTCTTGACAAATGTAAAATTCTTGGCAAACCCATCAGGTTGGCAGGTGTTAAAAAGTAAAATCGTCTTTTTCCAAACCAGGAGAACTCTGATGCCAGCTTCCCGTCATCATCCGCAGAGCTCCACCAGGCAGAAGGCCGCCTCTGTTAGCCCTTGGTAGACCCAGGCAGCAGACACAGTGACAGCCTCTGGCTGGACGACACAGCCATCAAGGTTAAAGGGAAGTTCGGTTTTAGATCTTTTCCTCTGTGGGCTCTATCATTCTGAATATTCATCCTTGTGAAAGATAAGGATGGAAACGAGTGAATGGTTCAGGCTCATCTTAAGGTTTGGGCTGTGGTAGGGTTGGGGTAGAAGGGGCAGGCTAAGGGAGGAGAGACGGATGCAGGGGGTGCAGGTTGGCACCGTTGGCACCATTGGAGAAATGTGCTGCCACAGGGTGGGATGGCCAAATAGCATGGCTTTGGGAAAAGCCAAGATTCCTCAGGGGAGCTCCCTGAGGACTCACGCACTGACTGCGTGTCTCTAACAGATGACAATGCTGATAGTACAGCAGATTGTGATCAGCCTTGGCAGGGAAGTCCATGCAGGGCTTTGTGGTTTGGAAAAGTTCAGGAAACATAAGGCTCCCTCTGAAACACGCCCAGCTCTGCCCAGGGGCTGCCACCACCACCCACACCCAGGATCCTCCCTCCGTGAGCTCAGCTTCCATTTCCTCCCTCCTTTCACTGGTCAGGGAGGCTGGTCCCACCTGTTTGGCCCCTGGGGATATTACCCATAAGCACCTGATACCTGCTTTTCGCTGGGTCATTGACTTCCTGGGTTGCCCATGTCCCATGAATTGGTCAGCAACGTTCTTCATTTAGATTTGGTTGGCAGATATAAAGCGGAATTGAGCCAGCCCAGGGTATTAGATGCTTAAGTAAGTTGAAAAGGAGGTTAGGATCCTGCCAATCAGGAGAGAGAGTGCCCATGCCTTTGGATGTGACTGTTAGGATTCAGGAATTGAACTGTGAATATTGATATTATCTCTATAATCTTAACCTCAACCAACACAATTCGCTAAGAACAAAAACAGCAAGAGGAAAAGATTCAGTGGATAACATTAACTTGAGCAAGCAACTGGTTAAAAATGGAACTGCTGTTGTCTCAAACATCCTACAAAAATGATAACAGCGTCCTTCAAAAACCATCTTTGCCCCAGCCGTTATCCCTGGCCAGTCTATCCCTTCCTTCTGCACAGTATGTCTATGACAGTCTTCTTTTAAACCAGAACAACAGTTTTGATCAAAATAAATCCTTTGCACAGTTTAAGAATTTTAGGAGTTGCCTGCAGTCCATCTGATCTCTCATTGTGTGACCTAAATCTGGTACAATGGCAGAAGTATTTTGGGAGTAAATGTCACTAGATGCCACTCTGGAATCCTACCAAAAATGTTGAGTGGCTTATTGTCCAACACCGGAGGAGTTTACTCACCTTTTTACCGTCTGGTTAAAAAAGGCAAAACCGAGTCTATTTTAGCCGCTGTGATCTAAACGCGAAGCCGGGTCTGATCATTTGCCCTACGATGCACACATAAGTTCTTACTTTGACTGATTTATTCTTTACTCTGTTTTGATCTTTAAAATTTGTTTTTGTTCAACTTTTTATTATGAGGAATGTCAAACCTACACTCAAGTAAACAGAATGGTGTCAGGAACCCCCATATACCCATCACCCAGGTCCAACAACCACCAACCCCTGGCCAGTCCAAGCCCCCTTCACCTCTCTCCTCCTCTTTATTTTGGGGGGAAAAAGATCCCAGACATCATGTCACTTTATTCCTAAACAGGTCAGTATGTATCTCAAAAAAGAAAGGATTTCTTTTTCACATGACCCTGATACCATTAACATCCCCCCACCCAAAAAAGTGACGTTATATAATTTACTTTAAATATTGCATATTTCTTATCCCTTCTCTTTAAGATGAGCAGTGGCCTTTGTCCAAGAACAATAAAATCATAGCCGCTGTTATTCAGCTCGCATATCCCGTATTTCTAAGGGAATTTGTGCTTTTCTCAAACTCATTCATTAGCTCATTTCATTCCCATAAGTGAGCCTGTGGGGTAGGCACAGGGAGTGTGAGGCAGGGAGCACGGCTGAATCAGCGCTGTCATAGCTCTGAACTTGCCTTGCACTTGTGGCTGAGGCAGAGTGTGCCAAGGACCCCACCCCAGAGGGACGGCAGATCTGAGCACACCCTCCTCTCCGGTCCCCTCCCTGTGTGCTGAGTGCCAGCGCCAATCTAGGAGTCTGCAAAGAAACAGTTGTTTGCCTGAGGAAAACGTTCGTCTACTCCTGGCCGGGTGACTGGCAGTCATGGCAAGGGAGGGCAGAAAGGGGGGGATGACTGGACAGAACAGGACAGCCCGGAATGGTTTGCAGGCTTGTCAAGAAAGACACGTAATAGCACGACAGCATCCACAGAGACCACTGCCAGGTTCTCTTAGGACACAAAATCCCCCAACTTCTGTTGTGCCCGCCTCCTCGCTGGCGACCACCGACAGCATGACACCTTTTTGGTTGGTGTTGCATTTGCAGGGAATCTCATTTGGGAATTCATCCTTCCATCTTCCCTCTTCCCAGGCGGGGTTCTGGCCTCTGAACTGCTGGCCACAGGAGCCGGGGGCACGCCGCGTACAGGTGCGCGTCATGTTTGCTGAAACAGCTGGGAAAGGCCTCTGCCAACACGGGAAAATGATTTTTCTTAATGTAGCTTCTCAGGGCCGCTTTTTAGAAAGGATGTGTCAGAGATTCAGGGCACCTTCTCTGGCCCTGGTTGGTTTGGGGAATGAGAGCCCAGTGCCCCCCCTTACCCGTGTCCCCACCCTGGGCTTTTAGAAGGTTGACTGACACTTTGCGTGTCAGTGAGAGCTGCCTGCTGGAAGCCTGGGGCATTGCTGGAGAATGTGGATCATGACTTGCATTGTGTGCATCAAGGGCCCTGACAAGTGCTGATGGATTTGGCTGCCTCTCGGATCCTGGGCTCTGGGCGGGGACAAAGGGGAGCATTGTTTGGCAGGGCAGGCCTCTGCCTGCGAACCCACTCATTTGCCTGACGGTGGAGACAGGTGTATCACACAGTCAGCGTGCCAGAGTGACGCTGGGTGATTAAGATCTTGGCTTGGTTCCCCAGGGCCAGGCTCAGAGAAGCAGATGTGCAGAGAGAACGGCTGTGGTCACTCTCCTCTTTCTGGAAACCGGCCCCTGACTTTTCTTCTCTTAGCTTACTCTTCGGAGCTCTGCTCCTAAAAACGCCGTCTTGTGAGGGACGGAAACTTTGAATCTTGTCCCAACTTCTTGCCCTTTTTAGCTCGAGGAGGAGCAGTAGGGCGATGGGCATCCTCACTGGGGAAAGCAAAAGAGGACGTTGATGAGCCAAGGCTGAGAGAGCATCTCCCGGTGTGCTCCACAGAGGCACCTGGAGGGATCATTTCCTGTCTCCCCGGAGACTCTTCCAGCCTGACCCGCCCCCCGGCCCCCTCCCCAGCCAGGGGCATTGCGTGGCTAGGAGTTTTCCTTACGCCTTCTGGGGTGTTATCATAACTGCTCCAAACCGTTTTTGTCGTTTTTTCAAATTAAAATTTTATTTTTATTAAGTACCAGATAAGTAAAGCCTAATGAATCAAACAGCATGCTAACATTTTTAACAGAAGTCAGGCTGTGCTCTCCTCTTCCTCAGCTTGAATCTGCTTGCTCCCCACGAGCACCTCTTTCAATTCCAGTTTACACGTTGCTTTTGATGTTTACCTCTGATTTCCCAATACCACGCTTGTCCTGGCATTTCTCCCTGTTGTGGTTTTAGACACTATCTGTTGATTTCTTACCTTGAAGAGTAAAAATTTCCTTAACCTTACATTTGGCTTCATGCAATGAGAGCCTCTCTCCCAGGGCTTACCCAGGTGAGGGTGTGTGTCTCTCTCACATAACTTACAGTACGGTAGAGGTTCAGCCCGGGACGGGAGCAATGACTCTGCGGTGTTACCTCCTCCTACCTTTCCACTCCGTAATCCTTAGCGTGTGCCTGCCTTACATCCACTCTTCCCTTTTTCCTAAATAAAGTGACCCAGATTTTGTCCAAAGTTGCAATGTGCCTGGTACGGTAGACAAAGACGTCTCCATCCTGATGCCCTCACCTGTGGCTATCCTGTTGCAGGGCTAAGGGGGAGCATGTTGCAGGTGGATTTCTAGTTGCTAATGAGCAGACCCTGCCATGGGGAGATTATCCTGGATTATCTCAGTGCGTCCAGTGTAATCCCAAACGTCCTTATTAGTGGCAGAGGGAGGAGAAGGTGAGCAGAGGTATGTGATATGAGAAAGACTCCGCTGGTCATTTCAGGCTTTGACGATGGAAGGGGCCAGGAGCCGAGGAACGCAGGAGGCCTCTGGAAGCTGGAAGAGGCAAGATAACAGAGTCTCCTCTGGAGCTTCCAGAAGGATCCAGCCCTACTGATGCTCCATTACCTTCTTATCTCCTGTGTTACTGTTAAATGGTTCGATACTGTTTGCATTCCTGGTCCTTTGTGTGTGGCATCTCTGTCTCTGTCTCTCTCCTTTCTTCTCATCCTCCCTCCTTTTTATTCCTAATGAGCATAAATGTCGTGATACAACATACAGGTCTGGTCTGTTTTCATTCATCACCCCGAGCTCTTGATAGCCCCTTTCACCCTATAAATTCCTGCCCATTTTCTTATATTATTTATCTCACAACTTCCTCTCCTCAATTTTTCTCTTTCTCTCTTGGAATTTTATTTGTTGGGTCCTGGAACTCTTGGTCCTCCTTCTTATCATTCCTCTTGTATTTACCATGTCTTTTTTCTCTGTCCCGTGGCCTTCATTCTATAATTGAAAATGTTATTTTTCAGTTCTACTCCCGACTTTTTATTTTCAATGTCCGCTATCATAGTTTTAATTTCCCAGAGCTCGAGTCGCTGCGATAATCCTTCTGTGGCCTCCTGTTCTTAGTCCTCTGTTGCAGGACTCTCTTCTATGTCTCTGAGGACAGTAACGGAAGGAGTTAGTGGGTTTTGTTCTGTTTTTTTTTTCCTTCTGCTCCCTGCCTTGCCTGCATTTCCCCTAGTTTCTTTCTTCTCCACCACCCCATCTCGTCATTTTGCTTTCTGTCTGTCCTGCTCCGGACTTTCCCCCAAGGTCTGGTGATGCTTGCCTCATTGAAAGCTCTGTTTGTGGGGGTAGGGGGAGTGTTCTAAGTCAGTTGCTAACATTTGGAGAGCTGCCTCTGTGGAGGGGCACATAGACATTGCTTTAATATCCTGGTCTCTGGTCCCTGCTTTCCCCCTGCCCTCTGCAGTGCCCACACCTGGACTCTCTGGTTCCATTTCTCTAGAAACTAAAGCATCGGTCTCCTGTTGGGCTGGGGGTGAAGCTGCCTGGCTGCACGGAGAGGGGATGTGCTGGGGATCCGGATGCTCCAGCAGCCCCTGGTACAGTGCGGAAATCTTGAAAGAGAACTTTCAAGAAACCTGCTGTTTCCACCACACCCACACCCTGCCTTTGGAGGGACCCGAGACCTCTCATTCCTTTGCCTTCCCAGCACTCCGAGGAGCAGGTCGGCCGCCTCATGGGGCCTCCTCCTCTGCAGACAGTTAGGCCTCACCTTTCTTTACTCAACTTCATCAGTTACCAACTTTCAGAATTATCTCTTGTCCTCTCCTCTCTCATCCTTTTGGGGTTTCTGACTTTTTTTCACTTTTTAAGTTCATTTGCTCTCATTTCAGTGGTTTCAGGAAGGCGTGGATGGAACCATGCATGCTCAGTCTACTGTGTTTAGCTGGAAGCCCTCTGGATCTTTCACCGACCATCATCCCAGTAACGCACTCCAAAAATCTCGGCCCCCAAATCTCTGTATTTCACTGGTATGAACTGAATCCCGGAACTCTTAAAGATTTTATTTTTCCTTTTTCTCCCAAAGCCCCCCAGTACATAGTTGTGTATTTTTAGTTGTGGGTCCTTCTAGTTGTGGTATGTGGGACGCCACCTCAGTATGGCTTGATGAGCGGTGCCATGTCCGTGCCCAGGATTCGAACTGGCAAAACCCTGGGCCCCTGAAGCGGAGCGCATTAACTTAACCCCTTGGCCACGGGGCAGGCCCCTGAATCCCAGAAATTTTAAAAGGAGCCGTGGACACATAGCAAATGTTTGTTTGGTTAGTTTGGTTTCACAAACATTAATTAATTGCTTGTTATGTGCTATACACTGGAGACATAAAAATGAGTAAGACAAAGTTGCTGCTTTTAGGGAAAAAAAAAACAGGGCATAAGAGAATTATTGAGTGTTTGTTGGGGTTTCATGCATTATCTTTCATATTCCTCAAATAAAGCTTTCAGAGAAGTTATGTAAAGTTTAGAGGTATGAGATAAGCTGCCTGAGTTTTCCTCCTGAAAGTGACAGTGGCCTGGAATTTAAGCCCAGGTCTTTGTGACTCCATATTCCGATGTTCACTGCTTCAACCCATTCTGCCTTTTTGGTCCTTTATGACTCTTTCCAGACCTGGAGCTCAAGGCTCTGCTTCCAGAGTTTTATCTCAACATTTAGCCTTCTATTTCTCTGCTCTGCCATTCTCCACTTGTTTTGTTTTTGTCCTCGTATTTTCGCCTCAGTGTCACAAAATGGCTGCTGCAGCTCCATAAATCATGTTCCTGTCTGTAGTGGGTTGACTAGTGTCCCTGCAAAATTCATGTCCACCTAGAACCTTAGAATGTCATCGTATAGTGTCTTTGCAGATGTAATTAAGGTAAAGATCAAGATGAGATCATACCTGATTAGAGCAGGCCTTAAATGAGCATCATGTCCTTATAAGAGACAGAAAGGGGCACACAGAGACAGAAGAAGGCCATGGGAAGGTGGAAGCAGAGATTGGAGTGATGATGCCACAAGCCAAGGAATGTCAGGAGCCACCAGCAGCTGGAAGAGGCAAGGAGGGATTTTTTCCTGGAGCCCTTGGAAGGAATGTGTCCCTGCTGACATCTTGACTTTAGCCTTCTGGCCTCCAGACCGTGAAAAACTGTGTTTCAGTTGTTTTGAGCCACCAAGTTTGTAACTTGTTGTGACAGCCCTTAGAAACCAATACACCATCCGAGGCTGGAAGGAGACAGGAGGTCAGCACCAGCTGCATCTGCCCTTTTATCAGGAAAGCAAAACATTTCCCAGAAGCACCTCAGCAGACCCCCTGTAACGTCTCCTTGGTCAGAATATGTAACACGACCAATCCTAGCTGCAAGGGAGTCTGGGAAAACAAGAGTGGAATTTCCCTTTTCCAAATGTGGCAGTTCTGAGTTTTGATGACGCCCTACATGCTCTGGTTATAAAAGTGACAGCACACACCAGGAAGCCGGCTTATTGCTTCCCAAAGCCCGGAGACCAGGGAATGTCTTCTGCCATCTCTGCGTCCCCTCTTCTTACAACCTCCTTTCTTCTCATTCCCTCCCACTTCTCCAGCTGCCTCCATCCCGTATGTAACAAACGAATGTCGAGAATGTTCACTTAGGCAATAACAATCTCACCCAGCACGTGGCTTGTGTTCTATAAAAGTATACAGGAAGGAGGCTTAGAAAGGTAAGATTAGATATAAAAACTGGCAGTTGGAAAAGGCTCACTGAAGGCTGAGAAATAGCGATATTTAAGACTTGAATGAACAGCCACGGGTCTCAGATTAGTAAGTGCTGCTCTCGGAAGCTGGGTCACGATTTGGACCAATACTTCTCGTTCTTGAATGTGCGTTAAAGAATCACCCAGAGGGTTTACCAAATGCAGATTCTCAGATCCCCTCCCCATCCCTGCTCACTGGGTGGGTCTGGGACAGGGCCTGGGAATCTGCATTTTAACAACCCACCCCACCACCACCACCAAGGTGATCCATCCGCTTCCCATTTGTGACCAGATTCCTGACATTCTTCTGGGCCCTTACGTTCTGAGTTTCTGCAAGAGCTGCCTGAATTGATTTTCAGATACTTTTTGAAAGAAGTAGGATAAAACTCTCTATTCCTTGATTTTTTATAGCAATTTTGGCATAACAGGCCTTCAGTCTCCAAGGAACTTTCCACAAAGGGGCCTCCTGAAGTGTTCTGGGACTGCCTTGGGGCTGGAGGCATACCAGGCCGGAGGCAGTGCTGCTTGCTGTTGTGGACGGGTGGGAGGAACCCCGGCATTTTGTGGTCTGTTACAGGGTTCCTGGAACCCCTGGGGGCAGGCGCACACATTGGCACAGCCACCTGCTGGAACAAAGGGACTGGAGCTTTCTCAAAGGGTACCTGTACCTGCTTTCCAGCGCACGGTTCCAGGGGAGTGGGGGACAGTCTGCTTAGAGAGGGAGCTGGGATACTGTCATCTTTTAATGTTCCAGCAGGGGTGGTTTCTCTGCCTCGCCATGCCCAGACCTGAGTAATGTTCCCTTGTTGTTGTGTGACTTCCTCCATCTCCCCAGCACCCTCTGTTATAGTCGATCTCTCCCTACATATTGCACATACATTCTCACGGATGCATCTTCCTCCCTCTCTGTGACCACCTCCTAAATTTTTTCTTATATAAATAAAGCACTAAAGATTAAGTGCTTAGAACAGCGCTGTGCAGAGGAGGATGGAGACGAGCGCCGGCCATTATTTACCGTCTTAAATCACCTGGGGAACCCCTCTTGCTGACCTCGCTCGCACACACGTCCTCCGGGCAGCACCCCCTCACCCCCGTGTGTCCGCCTCCCTCACCCACCCTCTCCCCCTCTGCCATTCCCAGCTCTGCAGGGTCTGGCCCTGTTTTATTGCCAGCCCATTTCCCGGCTACACAAAGGGGTCCTTTGTAACAGCTCCTTCCAGATGTTGAGTATTTGGAAAACATTCCGATCAGAAGGTGTTTGTCCTCTAGATGCCCTCAGAAGAGGAAGGAGTCCAGGACACGGGTTCAGGAGTGGCAGTCCCAGGTCTCAGAGTGGGGACTCCCTGAGGGAACGGGAAAATCATGGGGGATTTGTGGTATCGTTTCCCACCCTCGTCAAGTTGGTCCCAATCGGTTCACTCGCCACTTAACCAATGTGCAGCAGAGGTCGCAGCCCCGCCCATGTGTGTGCACGCCTTCCAGTTGACTGCACTTGGTCTCACTCCCGTCTAATCCGATCCGACAGTTGATGAGGGGTCCAAGGTACCATGGACTGAACTGTGCCCCATAACATCCATATGTTGAAACCCTAACCCCCAGTGTGACTGCGTTCAGAGAGGCTTCCAGGGAGGTCATTAACATTCATGAGGTCCTAAGGGTGGTGTAATTGGGTAAGATTGCGGCTTTACGAGGAGAGGCCCAGAGAGCTGCTCTCTCGCCATCATGTGAGGACACAGTGGGAAGGTGGCCACCTGCAAGCCGGGAGGAGAGCTCTTACGAGGAGTTGACCGTCTGGCACTCTGATCTCGGGCTCCCAGCCTCCAGAACTGTGAGGAATAAATGTCTGTTTTGTAAGGCACCCAGTCTGTGGCATATTGTTACAGTAGCCTGAGCTAATGAGACACAAGGCAAGAATTGGGATTCACACTCAAGAAAAACCGTAGCTTCAAGAAGATGGGTGATTTTTAAATGGTGGACACACAACCAGAGCCTGATGTTCTGATTCCAAATCCAACGCCCTTTCATTACAACATGCCTCCTCTTTATCATTTCTTCAAGAAAAAAAATAACTTACCACCACATTTGGGGGTTCACCTGCAAGGTGGTAACTGGGTAACCTGTGACGGCACCTCCTGGCTCTAGGGGTCTCCCTTGCTCACCTTCCCAGTGATTCCTGGGAAGTCAGGAAGCCTATTCATAAACAGAGAAACTGAGGCCCAGAGAGGTTGGAGAGCCTGCCCCAGGTCACGCAGCAAGTGAGTCAGAGGCTAGGGCAGGACGGGAATCTGGTTCCAGCAGGTCAGCACAGGGCCCTTTTCTAAAGGCTCAAAGTTGCAGAATGGCGTGAGGCTCAGTGCAGAGGTTCAGCTATTCCCAGTCAAGCCCAACCAATGATCAGGTCATGTGGAGGCTGCACTGGGCATCCTCCTCTGGGCCTCTTGGGAACTCTACCTGGTTATAGGGTACCCCTCTGTGTCCCTGGGTCAGCACCTCTGTGTCCCTGGGACAGCCCCTCTGTGTCCCTGGGCCAGCCCCTCTGTGTCCCTGGGTCAGCACCTCTGTGTCCCTGGGACAGCCCCTCTGTGTCCCTGGGCCAGCCCCTCTGTGTCCCTGGGTCAGCACCTCTGTGTCCCTGGGACAGCCCCTCTGTGTCCCTGGGTCAGCCTCCATTTCCTCTGTGCAGCCCCTGCTCCAGCCTGGCCTGAGTACTCCATGTTCTTCACCAGCAGTTGCTGCCCTTAACCTCTCTGGGCCTCAATTTCTCTCTTTACAAAGTACCCATTCTCCTCCAGCGGGCCTGTTACAAAGACCAGGGAGGGAGGACCTCAGGACAGAGAAGGGTGTGGGAGGAGTCAGGCAGTAGGAGACGGCTGCTTGGAGAGAGGCACGTGAAATCGTGGTTCTTCCACTAACTGTGTGGCCACTGAGAAGTTGCTTTTCACTTCTGTAGAGTGGAGATGGTCAATAATAATACCTAGTGGGGGGTTGTTGGGAGGACCTCATTTAAGGCTCAAAATAGGGTGCCCAAACCAGCCCAGCTTGCCCAGAGCTCCTGGGACGTGAGCTTTTCAGTGCTGAAATCAGGAGACTCCCAGGCACAGTGGGATGAGTTGGTTTCCCTGCCTTTAAAACAATCCCTTAAGGAAGAAGTTACCCTAAGTTTCTGAGGCAAGAACTAAACACCGGAAGTTACAGAGGGCCTATTATAGCTTAGATTATTGTTCCATTTAAATACGCCCTCCACCCCCTTCCCGCTAGCCTCACATCATGGATGTTGGCCTTGGCTGTGTCGCTTGCTTTGGTCGATGGCATGTTAGTGACCATGCCAGGCTTTGAGGTTTGGCTTGGTTTGGGCTCCTGTGGTCCACCTCAAGAGGAGCGTGTCCCAGGCCTCTGCTGTCTTGGCTCCAGAAAAAACACAAGTGGAGTGGATCTGAACCCAGCTCTGGTAGATTGTGTTAATAATGAACTCTCTGCCCTACCCCGCTGAATGAATCATGCCACCCCCCAATCCATTCCCCTTCTCAATGTGAAGTTGCCATTTGTGTCATCGAGAGGGGGAGCCTATTTATTACACTGCCCCTCCTTGAACCTGGGCTGGCCACCTTGTGACTTGCTTTGACCAATAGGATGTGGCCCAAGTGATGTGTGTGGGTTTCAGAGCCTAGCCCTTAAGAGACCTGGCGTATTGAACTCTTACTCTTTTGGAACACTGAGCCCGCCATATTGGGAAAAAGTCAATCTAGGTTACTGGAGATTGAGGGGGCCACATAAAAGGGAACCAGGATCCCCAGTGGAGAGCCGGCACCAACCACTGGACAGATGAGTGAGGCCAGCTTGGACCCCAGCCACGTGAGTGAGCTCAGGCAAGATCAGCAGAAGATCTGCCTAGCCAACCCAGAGAACCATGAAAAAGAAAGAAATGGTCGTTTTAACCACTAAATTTTGGGGTGGTTTATTATGCAGCAATAGATAACTGATGTCAACTCATAGCCTGGGACCCAAGCTCAGCCGACAGGCCTCAAGCCAAATTGCCCAGTTGAGTCTATCCCAACTTGGCAGAACCCCAGTCAACCTGCAGGCCTGCAAATGTGGGAATAAATGCCTCTCGTAAGACATTGAGTGTTCCAGTGGTTGGTTTGTAACACAATTGTGCCAAAAACTGACTAAAACAGGGGGATTCAAACCCACGAGAGGCTGGCTCCAAAGCCCATTCTTAACCACGTTGTGATACTGTGCTCTTGTCCCCCAGGCCATGAAACATCCAAGAAATATTGATCCTGGTGCCCAACGACATCCCCAGGCTGCCCAGACGTGCCCAGAAACCCTTTGTCCAACCTGGGTCCCATTTTATGGTGCTCATTGTAGAGACCCTTCCACATGGTTAGAAAGAAGAAAGGAGTGTAAACAAAATATCTGTAAATGTAAACTAAAATAGCACTGATGGTACCCAGGAGGGCTGAAGTAGAGAGAATCATAAACAGTCGGAGGAATCGAGAAGAAAATATAGGAGAATAGGTTCCTCACTTCAGGGTAAGGAAGTTGCAGACGAGGTGTGACATAATAACCGTTTTGAGGAAGTTCAAAAACAAAACTAAGCAACACGCTGTCTAGAGACCCACCTGTGTGTGGTAAAACCACAATGGAAATAAAAGGAATAATAAACACAATTCGGCGTATTTGTCCTTCTGCAGAGGAGGGAGAGGATGCCTGGGGAAGACTGCCCACAGAACGCCGGTGGTCTGGGTCGTGTTCTAGGTCTGAAGGTGGATGACGGATTCCAAGTATTCGTGTTCCTGTTGCACAGAAGGGTGACAGTGCCCAGGAAGCCACACAATGGGATGCACAGGCACGTGGACTCTGTCTGGGTTTGAATCCTGGTTTGCCACTCACTGGGGTCTTGGGCAAGTGACTTAACCTCTTTCTGCCTCAGTTTCCCCATCTGTAAAGTAGAGACTGATGACAACAGTCCCTGCATCAGGGAGTTCTGAGGAGGAAGTGCGGAAGTCAGGGCCCCACACCCAAGTGCAATTAGTGACGGTTAAGTAAACGAACCACACGCAGTACTTTGTGTATATCGACCGTTCTACAATATATTGGGCTGAGCTGGAGAGGATATTAATTTGTGCTCATTCGTCAACTCAGCAGCGCTTAAGCATCTGCTCTGAACCAGGCACGGGGGCTTATTTGACGGCTCAGCGGCAATAAGCTGGTGAGTTATGTGGCCCAACGCTATTTTCTGATTCACAAAGAAAGAGTTTCAATGCAGCCAGTGTTGCTATAAACCTGCGCTTTCACTGAGGTATCATGGAGGGGAGGCTGGGAGAGGCTTCCTGGAGGAAGAGAGTCTCGCTCAGCTGCTTCGAGCCCCTCTCGGGGGCGGGGGCGTGGGACGGAATGTGGTCCCCCGCTGGTCTGCGATGACTGATGACCGTGGGCTCCACCTCAGCCTTGAATGGGAGCGATTGTCGTGTGCATGGGGAGGAGCTGGCCGTGGAGTTCAATAATTAATTTGCCACAATTAAACCAGAGACTTCTGTCTCCAGCAGCAGATAAGCAGGCCGAGAGCTAACAACAGCAGGGAGGGGCGGCTTTGACAAACCGTTGTGAAGGGCAGGCGGGGCTGATTGAGTGTCGATAGTGGCCCGTCCTTGCTTTATTGTGGCAATAACATTGTCATTAGGCATCTGGGGGATCTGGAAAGGCAGGCGTCAGCTGGGGAAGAAACCCCAGCCGGGCTTTTTTCACAGTCTGCTGGGCCACCAAGGAAGGCTTTGGGGTCCCCGATTTGGGGCTGGTGACCAGTTCACCCTGTTCCTTCCTGTCTGGGTCTGGGAACAGCGGCAGTGTTAAGGTGTGACATCTCCACCGAGAGGCACCTGAAGTCAAGAGAGGACTCTCGTGTGGAGATGATGATCAGCCCTGGGGGAATGGCTCCCCTGGGAAGGAGGGGAGGGGGCAGGCAGCATTAGGTTAGACTCCAAGGAGAACTTCCTCCTGCAGCAGTGATAGTCAGAACAGGTGACGTCCACCGAGTGCGTGCTGTGCGCCCAACTCTAGGTGATTTACATGAATTCACTAATTCCCATAACCACCACATAGCTACTTTTATTATCCCTTTATAGAAATGAGGACACTGGGCCCCACAGAAGTTAAATACCTTGCCCAAAGTCATGTAGCTCCAAAGTAGCAGAGACAGGAATTGACCTCAGCCAGCCTCTCCTCGGAGCCTCTAGGCTCCAGCCATCCCACCTCCCCGAAGGTGCCCATCAATCCGAGATGTTTCAGGACAGTCTTATCTCTGCAGTCTTCCTTGGTCCTCTTGTTCTGGCGTCAGTCACCTGCTATGGCCACACACACGCTCATCACCCACAGGCACACACAGCATATACACATGCACACTACATGCACACACACATCACATGCATGCACACACATCACGCAGACACCACGCTCATGCATATACATATCACACACCATACATGTGCCACATGCACACCCATCACACACATGCACATAATACCACATACATGCACGCATCACACTTGTATTATACACATGCACACATCACACACACACATATACAGGTCACTCACCCCCACACCTTTGAGGACCCTTCAGCAGACTCATTGATGGACAGCTGTAGGTTCTCTACTCAGGGCAGCTGAAGGACGACCGCGGGCCTTCAGGGAGAACGCCGAGGATTGTGCTAGCCCCACCAACACTTGCTGCCACAGACACATTGGAAAACAAGTCTCATCCTGGCCCTTGAAGTTGTCCACCTTTGCTGCACATGGCCACGGCAATTGGGCCATGCTTCGTCTTTGCAGGAGGTCCTTCTGGGGGTACTTAAATTCCTGAAAGAGCTCATTAAACTTTGCAGTGGTCTTCAGATGGTGACTGGGGACCGTCTCCGCCCACACTGACTTTATTAAATTGAGGCCCAGTGAGGGTGAGAATCTTGTGTAAGATCGTTCAGCTAGTGAGTAACAAATTCAGTCGGGAGAGGTCAAAACCCAAAATGCAACCCCGCAACCAGCCCCAGCTCTGCCTAGTTGGGCAGAGACTCTAAGACAATGTGATAGGTGTCCGCCTCCCTGCCCCCTTGGTCTGAAATTACTTGGCCAGTCTGTGAGATGAGCAGGCCATGACTAGGGAATGCTGGTTTCGTTGAGGCATCCCCTCCTCCTTCGTGGGGGCGTGGTTGCTCCATGCTTTTGTTCCCAGAGTTAGTCCGAAGGAGATCAATGCACCCCTGTGCGTGCGGCTCTCGGAGTTTCCTCCCTCCCTCATTCTGGAAGAATGGGTGGATTTATGGAACAGTTATGGCCTGAGGGACCAACTGATGCCATCTGCAAAATTGGAAGCAGCCTGGGCTGGGGATTGGATTCTGAGACACAGATCTCCCGCAGGATTTCTCGGCCTCAGCACAGTGACATCGGGGCTGGATCATTCTGTGTTGTGGGGGGGCTGTCCTTTGCATTGCAGGGTGCACAGCAGCATCTTGGCCTCTACCCACTAAATGCCAGTACCACCCCCACCCCGAGTTGTGACATCCAAAAATGTCTCCAGACACTGCCCGATGCCCCCCAGGGGAGGGAGGAGAGGTCGTGCCCCTGGGAGAGAACCACTGGTGTAGATATTTTAAAATTTGGAGGTATGACTGTCTTCATGTCAACAGCTGTCCTGCCTCTTATTCCATTTGCCTTCTCCATCCATCCCCACCCTTCTCATCTGTTCAGCGGGAGCTGTGATGACTGGATTAAACCATTTGCTTTGGGAGTCAGGAGGGAGGTAAAACTCAGGCCCATCTCACAGCGCCTCGACCACTAGTGAATGAGGTGATAATTTCAAGCAGCAAGCCACACTTTGGAGGGTTGGGGCATGGGAACTGGAGAAATGGGGCTTTCTTTCCTTTCCCCTTTAAAGTCCTCGTTCTCTGCAAGGTCTGGGAATGGCCGACTGAGACTCGAGTCCACTCTGCCGAGTCCACTCTGCCGGCAAGGACAAGCAAGCAGCACAAACGCCCCTCTGTGCTTTCTCCAAAGAGAGTTTTCCTTCCTCCGCCCTCCTCCCCCTCCCCTTTTAGAAACTCCTATTTTTTCCCCATCCTCCACTTGCCCAGCCGCCCTTCCCCCACTCCCCTCCCCTGGTCCTGGTACACCTGACTTATTTATTTATTTACGGCCGGAGTATTTGAGCTGAGGGTTAGTTCAGGTCTATTAAGTTTGCTCCTTTTCCTGCCTGGGAACGCGGGTAATGAGTAACCATAGCGTGCTACACAGGCAGCTGTCTCGGACAAACCCAGAGACGCCGTGGGAGCTGCATAAGGGAGCGTTTGTTCTGTCCCTTCTCAATAGTTCCTTGTGCGGGAGGCAGGGTGATGGGAGGGAGGGAGGGCGAGAGAGAAGGAGGGAGAGAGGAAGAAAGACACAGACACTCAATCACTGCACTTTTGACAATTTCTCTCTTCTCTCCTCCCCCGTCCTCCCCCCACCTACCCATCATCCTGCACTTAAGATTTTCAGACTCTTCTCACTGACTCCATGAACTTGGGGACAGGCTCATCCAAAAGTTGTGGGGTACTTTTTGGTGAGTTGTAGATGACATGAAGCCTGAGGGCTGATTTTTAACATGGGGATGGTTTAGGCGCCTTGGGTCTCCCTCACTGTGCAGATGAACACAACGCCTATTGTCCTCTAGTTCATTTAATGATCCAATAAATCTCTAGATATCTATTCCCAGCCTTATATGCCTGGATGTGCTATAAAGCTGTTTGAAAAGTGCTTTCGTAATGCAGTTCAAGTATATTATGGGATTAGTCATATACCCCACAATCAATGTGGGGCTCATTAGGGCTGGACTTGATTTGTATCATTAATGTAGACAAGAGAGAGACAGACCAAGAAATATATTGCACATTTGGCCTTTGGAAAATCTCCCAAGTGACAGTCATATCCATTCATTCAGTATACAGGTATTAAACACGTACAACCAGCCAGCTGCTCGGCTAGGTCCTAGGGGCAACCATAGAAATGAACAGGGCCTGATCCTTGCCCCCAAGTTTACAAAGTGGTAAGGAAAATAGGAGAGAACCCATGTCCTTGGATTACAGTTATATAAGGTAGAAGGGATATATGCCCTAAGAGATGTACAAGCAAAATATCTAGGGAGAGGGGAGGAGGGAAAGATCAAAATCTTTCAAGAGCGTGAAGGAAGGCTAGGCTCCAGGAACTAAAGATGGAGGGCAGCCCCTCCTCCAGGCAAAGGAAAAATTTTAACAGAGGAATTGAGGCAGGCAGGCATGGGGCCTATTTGGGGAATGACGTGGGCTGGGTTGGTTAAGTCACAGGCAGATGAATCAAGATCCATGGTGTGTTTTAGATGAATCAGGCTATGGTGTGTAAGATACACTTAAAGGGGAAGACCTTAGCAATGTGGAAACCAGTGAGAAGAGGATGCCAACAATTCAGATAGAAGAAAATGAGCAAAGACAGAATGGGCGAGATGGTGAAGTATAAGCCATCGGAGGGCTTAGCAACTGATGGAGAGAGCAAAGTGGAAGTGGCCCTGAGCTTTAAGCCTGGGTGACCAAGAGGACAGAACTGGAGAAACATAGCAAATCAAGAGGTCCAGTGAAGGAACAGAACTGAGGAGCAAGATGAGCAATGTGGTTTGGATGTGTTGAGTTTGAGAAGCCAGCAGGGCACCAAGGGGCAGCTGTCCCATAGCTAGTTGGAAATGGAGGTCTGGAGCTTGGGTGGGAAGTGGGGGCTGCACTCTCTCTCTAGCTCTCCCCTCTAATGCTTCCACGAGGGTGGAAACATCCTCCAAATGTTGGTCAGCTGGATCTCTTCCCTTTGCCTGTCCCAGTCCTATTGGCACCCTTCGCCACCCAGCTCTGTGCCTCCAGAGCTGCCCTATCTGGATTGCACCAACAGGCTCTCTTGGCCTCTGGATTCCAGCTGGGTTCAGCCAGCAACGGGCAAGAGATTGGAGGGTGAGAAGAAAGCAGCCACAGCTCCTGGCAGGTGGTTCTCCCAACATAGCTGCCCTCTCTAGATTCTGGAAACGACTGCTCCCCTTGTCTCTCCTGACTTAGTGGGGGTCAAGCCTCGCCACTGTGGCTGGCCCTGAGGCCATGAAGTCTCCCTTGTGGGTTTCCATGGACCCTACCCACCCCCTTGTATGTCGTGCTTGTCTCAGACTTGCTTCAGTGCCCCAAGTTGGATGGGGCATCTGGATTCTATTGGGATCCTGAGTAATACAAAAACTGCAGAGTCAAAGGACACACAGAACGTAGCCTGTCTCTCTCTCATGCATGATATTTCTAATCAACAGAGGCCTTCTAAGAAGTGGACAAATATTCATTACAACTGAGAAAACCTTTATAAAATGAAACAATTCGCAAATTTTCTAGGTTCCGTCCATCATTCTGAACAATAATGTGGTTCTCCATCTTTTGCTTTTTGACACTTTTGGAGTCTTCTCTGTGATACTTTGTCTGCTACTGACTTCCCCAGGGGACTTCAAAGCATCCGCTTAAGACCAAGGTGAGTTGCTGTTCCAAGTAGAAGCCATGCCTTTCGAGAAGCTTCTCCTCTTTCCCAAGGTGCTGATAGAGATGGACTCTTTGCAATGGTGGGCCACCTATAAATGGAGCCAGCATTACCTAAGCAGAAGGGAATTCTAAGCAGGAGAATTTGCCTTTTGTTCAAGTTTATTGAGACGTCTTCCAAAACTTCAGATTTTTAGCTGGAGGGTAGTCTATAAGAATCAATCTATTTTTTTTTTAATTTTTTAGTTTTTTTTTTTTTGAGGAAGATTAGCCCTGAGATAACATCTGCTGCCAATCCTCCTCTTTTTGCTAAAGAAGACTGGCCCTGAGCTAACATCCGTGCCCATCTTCCTCTACTTTATATGTGGGACGCCTGCCACAGCATGGCTTTTGGAGCAGTGCGAACTGGTGAACCCCGGGCCACCGAACCGGAACATGTGAACTTAACCGCTGTGCCACTGGGTCGGCCCCAGAATAAATCTATCCTAAAATGCATGCATACACATCATGCTGTGATTGCTTTCCCATCTCAGAAGCACTGTGCCTCTCTTTTTCACTACCTCTTAGCACATGGCTTGGGAGTTGCACGTTTAGTTGCAAATGATAGACACCCAAATGGCAGTAGCATGGACCAAAAGAAGAATATATTGGAAGGATGTGGGGGCAAAAATTAAACCCAAACAAAAGAATGAATATCAAGAGAAGTATGGAAAGAATATAGTCCATCTTCAGAATACATGTGGAACTGTTCTCTGCACATTAGCTTTCTTCTCTCTCGATGCAGGTCGGCTTTCTTCAGGTAGAGAGAAGAGAAGTTGTTCTCAAAGGAAAGGAGGGTACTAGGCAAGTTAATGTTCATTATAGTCATTGTTAAATAGCAATTATTTTTAGAAACAAAGTAATCAGCATCAAGAGACTTTACTAGGCTCAACAAACACCATTTGACATATTCACAATTTAATAGAAGCTATCAATTAAGCAAATAAATAAATTGCGTAATTGCAGTGTCAATGTAGGAATAACTTGTTATTTTCTGATTGCTGATGGATGCGCCTTAGTTATTTGATGGGTGGTGAGGCTGTGTGATAATGGACCATAAATGAGATACACAGATTCAAGTCCAAGCTTATGTGACCTTGGGCAAGTCACTCAACATGCCTGACCTTGTTTCCTTATCTACAAAAATGAGAATAACAGTAATTGCACCTCAAAGTGTTGACATGAAACTTGAATGATATCATGTTTGTAAAAGGATGTTGCAAGCCTCTTAGAGTTTAAGATCCAAGAGAGAAGAAAATAATACTTAAATCTCAATACTGCCTCGGGTTTCTGTGGGCCCTTTGCCCCTCAATGGTGTTCAAAGTCATCCTGCCAAATAAAGAGGGATAGGAAAAATTCTACCCACGTTTGAGATGAAGTAAACAGATCCAGAAATGTTGAGTGACTTCTCCGAGATCATAGAGGCGAGTCAGTATGAGAGTGGGCTAGGCGTCCAGACTTCAGCTTGGTGCAGTCAAGACGCCTGGTTGTTATCAAGGATGCCTTCTGTGCTAGCTACACAAACCCCGACACAACCCGTGAGTTTAAACAGGCAGGACATGTACTGTTTCACATAGTGAGAAGTCCAGAGGCAGGATGGGCTCCAGGACGAGTCGATTCGATGGGTCAACGATGTCATCAGGGACCCAGCTTCTTTCATTTTAGCTCTCCCAGCCCAGAGCTGCCTTCATCCTGAGCCTAGCCATTGGCATGGTTGTAAGATGGCCGACACTGGCAATTGAGGCTACATGCTTCCTTGTTCACAAAGGAAAAAAGAGAGAGAAAAACCTCTCTCCCAAGCATGGAATATGTTTATACGATCCCAAAACTTAGTGGCTCAAAACTACAAATAGTGATTGTATTACATCTCAGAGATTTGTGAGTCAGAATCTGGACAAAGTTCAGCTGAATAGTTCTTCTGTCTCATGTGACATCAGTGGGAGCCACTCAGTGGTGTTCAGCTGGTGGATGGCTAGTTTGGGGGTTCTTAGGTAGCTTCCCTCACATCTCTGACACCTTGCTGGAGATGGCTCAGCTGGGATGGTTGATCCGAGCACCTACAGGTGACCACTCCAAAATGGTGCTCTCAGATCCCTCAGAAACTGGCTCAAGGATCCCAGAGAGGGTGTTCCAAGAAGCTGAACTCCTCCTTACGTTTTAGCTTCAGGAGTCTGGAAATGTTACTTCTGGCGCATTTTCGTGGTAAAACAAGTCATAAATCTCCAGATTCAAAGAGAAAGGAATTAGACTCCACCTCTCAATGAGAGGAGGAGCAAAGAATTTCTGGACATCTTTGTGTGTTCTTTGGTCTGACTGGGCCAATTTATGTCATGGTCATCAATCCCTTTTCCCCAAAGAGGTAACAGTTGCCAGGGGAAAGCCCAGCGCTGAGGGACTTGGACTAATTAGGATGCCCCTCTGGAGTTGGGCATGAAGTGGGTCCTGGACAAAATCAGAACTCCACTGGGAAGGAGAAAGAGGGCATTGTGGACAACCAGCAGTACCAACAGAGAGTAGCCTCTGTCCCCACCTCTAATCTCGCCTAAACTCTGATATCAACAAACTCTACCTACACACTCATTTCTGGAATCATTCAACCATCTGAGGAGAGACTATTAAAGGGTGCAAGAAACAGAGTATTGGAAGAGAGAAATAAGTTCATGTCTGAATACCTACTTTTGCATTTCTAAGAAGCTTACGAGGAGAAACATGGAAAATGTCATATTATCCAAGCCATCTTGGCAAATTTGATGAAGTATTTCCTAGCCTTAAAGGAGGCTCTCCTGACAGTTTTGTGGATAGTGCAGGGGGCATCAGGGCTCTCAACACGTAAAGGGCTGGGGCTACTGCTGGCGACAAAGCCTCCTTCCTGTCCTGCCTTCCAGGCTCGTCACCGCCTGGCATCTTAATCTTGGTTAGTCTCTTGTCTACCATGCCCTGTTCCAGTCGTCTTGCTTCTCCTTGTCTTGGCAGTGGCTCCCCGGATGAGTAAGGGAGTGGCTGCCTTCTTTGGACTCCTTTGCACTTGGTTTGGGTTGGTTCCAGAACACTGAGCCTGGGCTGCCTCACCGTCTTCTTTTATGTACATCCCATCTCCCAGGAGACCAAGACCTCCTTGTGTATTTCCCCTTTGGCCATTATTCTGTACTCCTTTCATTCTTCTCTCCTTCTTTGCTCTTTCTACATCCTTTCCTCCATTCTTCTTTCTTTTACTTCCTTCCTCCTTTCTTTCTTTTCTCAATTTCTTCACTGATTAATAACAATAGCTAATATTTATTGAACACACACTTTGTTCCAGACACCATGCTAATTGTTTTACGTTCATTGTCTTATTTATTCCTTACGCTCACATGCACACACACACGCACACAACAAAAACATGAAGTGTATTTTGTTACTGTACCCATTTTAACAGGTAAGGTTACTGACTTACAAAGGACAGAGCTGAAATTCAGACTCAGGTGAGTTGCATGCATATTCCAGAACCCACATTCTTAGCCACTGTATTATATTACCTTTTCACACTGTCTAATTCAAAACACACATACACACATACCTCTTTGGTATGGATTTCAATAAAAACACAGGTTGTTAAAATAACAAAAAAAAAAAGTGGGTCCACGCCTTATTCATTCAATTATTTCAACAAATTTGTGTTGTTTTCTCTGGGACAGGCACAGTGCTAAGTATGTAGGATCCATTAGAGAAATGTGCTCCCATAGGCAGTAAATAGTATGTGTGCTAAATTATTAAAGGTAAAGTCTATTGCAAGTTGGTAAGTGCTATGGAAAAAGAAAAGCAGAGCACTTTTGATGTCATCCCACTTGTTTATTTTTGTTTTTGTTGCCTGTGCTGTTGAGGTCATGTCCGTGAAATCATCACCAAGCCCAATGTCATGAAACTTTTCTCCTATGTTTTCTTCCAGGAGTTTTACAGTTTCAGGTGTTATATTTAAACCTTTAATTCATTTTGAGTTGATTTTTTTGCATAGGGTAAGATGAGAATCCAGTTTTATTCTTTGGCATGTGGATGTCCATTTTTCCCAAACCATTTGTTAAAGAGACTATCCTTGGGGCTGGCCCCATGGCCGAGTGGTTAAGTTTGCGCGCTCTGCTTTGGTGGCCCAGGGTTTTGACAGTTCAGATCCTGGGCTCAAACCTAGCGCCACTCATCCAGCCATGCTGAGGTGGTGTCCCACATGCCACAACTAGAAGGATCCACAACTGAAAATATACAACTAGGTACTGGGGGCTTTGGGGAGAAGAAGAAAAATAAAATCTTAAAAAAAAGAAGAGAGACAATCCTTTCCTCATTGTGTATTCTTGGCACCCTTGTTGAAGACCAGTTGATCTCACATGCATGGGTTTACTTCTGGCTTTCCATTCTGTTCCATTGGTCTATATTGCTGTCTTTATGTCAGTATCATACTGTTTTGGTTGCTGTAGCTCCGTAATACATTTTAAAATCGGAAAGTGTGATGCCTCCAGCTTCGTTCTTCTTTCTCAAGATTGATTTGGCTAGCCATGGTCTTTTGTGGGCAGATGAAAGGATAAAGAAATTGTGGTATATACATACAGAAGGATATTGTTAAGCCTTAAAAAGAGGAATTCTGCAATATGCGACGATACCGATAAACTTTGAGGACGTTACTAAGTGAAATAAACTAGTCACAGAAAGACAAATGTTGCATGAGTCCACTTATAAAAGGTATCTAAAATAGTCTAATTCATAGACTCAAAGAGCGGAATTGTCATTGCCCAGGGCTAGGGGAAGGGGAGATGGGGAGTTCCTAACCAGCGGGCATAAAATTTCAGTTAAGCAAGATAAGTTCTACAGAGCCTCTGTACACGTCGGACCTGCAGTCAACAATATGGATTGTACACTCGCCAATTTTGAAGAAGGTAAATCTCATGGCAAGTGTTCTTACCATAATAAAATAAAATGAAAATAAAAAGAAAGAAAGCAAAGGATAGCGGGATGGAGAGATGCCCAGTGCCGGCGGGGTGCCATGGCAGTTTGGTTACAATTTTAAACAGGGGTTCAGAGCTCTTTAAAATGGGGACATTTGAGCAAAGATTGAAGGAGGTGGCATCTGTTTCTCTCCTCTTTGTGTATTTCTACTGCCCAGTTTAGTACTCCATTAAATTAGCATTTAGGTATGAAATAAATATTATTTAATATGGTATTACCTATTATTTCTGACTTCTAACTTGTGGCCATTAAATGAAATATAAACCCTCCAAGGACACAAAGAGAGAGTCTGTCATGCTTCAGCTGCTCCAGATTACCTGGGTTGAACCAAGTCAAGTCACAGATTTTAGAACAGGAAAGACTGTTGCCCCATGCTTTCATTTTATATGTGAATTTTGAATGCCTGGCCAAAAACCACATGGTGAACTAGAAATGCAATAAGTGATTAATACGAAATCAAGTGCATATATGGAAGTGCACCTCAACAGAGGGACTCAAATGGCCAGGAATGGAGGGCAGACTGTCACTTGTTGTTCCTGGCTTGTGTTAGAAATTTCTAGATCTCACAATTTGCCATTAAATGTTATATTCCAATTGCTTTAAATGTTTTCAATGATACCAATTTTATTTCATTGCCACTTTAGGTAACACTGAAATTACAGTGTTTTCCAAATATGACTTTGTTCTCAAGGCTGAGTCGGAATGCCAGAGTGCAATCATGCCATCACTCAGAGAATGTTCTCGTTACACAGGGGCGCCTTGTGCTTCCTTTCTACCTTCCGTTCTTTATCTCCCTCAGCCCCTGGCAATCACTAATCTACTTTCTGTCTCTGTGGATTTGCCTATTCTGGACTTTTCATATAAATGGAATCACACAATAAGTGGCCTTTTGTGTCTGGCTTCCTTACTTAGCATGATGTTTTCAAGGTTCCTCTATGTTGCAGCATGTGTCAACACTTCGTTCCTTTCTATTCCTGAATAATATTCCATTGGATGGATATACCACATTTTATTACCCATTCATCAGTTGATGGACATTCAGGACATTTCTATTTTTGGCTATTACGAATAATGCTATTATGAATATTGGTGTACAAGTTTTTGTGTGGACATACGTTTTCAATTCTTGAGTATACAGCTAGGAGTGGAGTTGCTGGACCATATGGTAATGCTATGTTTAATCATTTGAGGATTGCCAGATCGTTTTCCAAAGTCACTAGATCATTTTATATCACCACCAGAAGTATATGAGGGTTCCAATTTCTCCAGATCCTCACAACACTTGTTATTATCGTGTCATCTTTAAACAGAGATGGTTTGGCTACTTCTTTTCCAATCTGGATGCCTTTACTTAATTTTCTTGCCTAATTGCTGTGGCTAGAACCCCCAGCACAAGGTTGAGTAGAAGTGGTGACAGTGGACATCCTCGTCCTGTTCCTGACTAGAAAGCATCCAGTCTTTCACTACTAAGTATGATGATAGCTGCGGGATTTTTGTAGATATCCTCCATCAGGTTAGTCCCCTTCCATTCCTCATTTGTTGAGTGTTTTTGTTATGAAAAGCTTCTGGATTTTGCCGAATGCTTTTTCTGTGCCAATTGAGATTATCACATGGTTTTTGTCCTTTATTCAATTAATACAGTGTATTACCTTGATTGATTTTCTTGCATTAAATCAACTTTGCATTCTTGCAATTAATCCCACTTGGTCTTGGTGAGTGATCTTTTTATATGTTGCTGGATTTGGTTTGCTAGCATGTTCTTGAGGATTTTTACATCTATATTCATAAGGGATATTGGTCTGTAATTTCCTTGTGATATCTCTGTCTTGTTTTGGTAACAGGATAATACTGGGTATTACTGGGTATCAGGGTAATTCTGGCCTCGTAGAATGAGCTGGGAAGCGATCCCTCCTCTTCTGTTTTTGGAAGAGTTTGTGAAGGATTGGTGTTAATTCTCATGTAAATATTTGGTAGCATTCATCTATGAAGCCATCTAGGCCAGGCTTTTCTTTATGTGAGGTTTAAAAAAATTATTATTACTAATCCAATCTCTTTGCTTGTTATAGGTCTATTTAGATACCCTGTTTCTTCTTGGCTCAGATAATTTTTGAAAATAGGTAGGTTAAAGGTCAAGTTGTCAAAATAATTAAAGAGTTGCTCTTTCCATTTGAAATGACTGCTGTGACAGTGTTGAACTTCCAGTTGGTTTTGAGTGGTAAACCCATAGAATGAGACCCTCCCTGCTCTTTCGGGCCTGACTCTGCTGCTCATCACCTGTGCGAGATGCGGGAGGTATGGGAAGATCACTCTGCATCTCTGAGTGCCAGTTTCCTCATCTGCAAAATGGGTTTAATCACGTCTCCCTCAAAGGGTGCTGAGGAGTCAGGTGAGATGTCCGACACATGCCCGGTGTATAATAGATCTTCAACATTGATTACCTGATGCTCTCTCAATAGCCGATAAGCCCCTACCACAGGCTGGGCACTCTTCTAAGAGATACAGAGGAGAGCAACACCAAGACCTCTGCTGGTTACAGCCTAATGGGAGAGAGACCAAAATAAAGAAACATATGGAAGGGTTTCAGGAGGTCCCTGCCTGATTTGAAACCACTGAGAGATGGACGCAGGAATCACACAGTAGAGCACCGATGTTGGATTAATAATGAACAGAGCTGGGTCGGAGGGCCTGTCTGGCTTGTGAGCAGGTGGGCTCACCTGAGGACGCTGTTCCCCTTCCAGTCTAGTCCTTGGGACAGTCCTCCGAGAGGCTGTTTGGATCTTCAGAGCAGGACTGCTTCTGAGACTCAGTCTCAGTTCCTTACTGCCTTTAAATGAAGTAGCTACTCCCACTCGACAAACCTGCCCTGGGGACGGGATGGAGAAAGAGGGCAGAAGTGCTACCCAGTGGAAGTCTCTTCTCATGGACTCATGAGGAGCCGAGGATGAGTCTCCACCCACCCTGGCCCATGGGGTAATGTGTCAGAAGCTATAAGGGAAGCGAGAGACACCTTAGATAGGGCAGTCAAAGAGAGCTTTGTGGAGGAAGTGACATCTGGGGGGAGAGCAGAATGATGCCAATGAGCCACACGTGCAAAGATCTGGGGCAAGTGGGTACTCCAGGCAGACACCACTGCCCCATTGGTGCGTCATCTTCCCCCTTCCTTTCTCTTTTCACTCGTTCTCTCTGACGCAGGCTCCATCTTCCTTCGAACCTCTGGGGCTGGGGATTTCTAGCGTGTTCTTTTTTTTTAATTTTAAAACTTTTTTTAAATTGAAGTATAATTGACAAACAATATTAGCTTCAGGTATATATCACAGTGATTTGGTATTTATACATATAATAAAATGATCACCACGAGAAGTCTAGTTACCATCTGTCACCGTACAAAGTTGTTGCAGTATTATTGACACTGTACATTACATCCCCACGACTTATTTATTTTGTAACTGGAACTTTGCACCTCGTAATCCCCTTCACCCATTTCTCCCAGCCCCCAGCCCCTCTTGCTCTGGTAACCTCCAGTTTGTTTCCTGCATCTAAGAGTCTGTTTCTTCCTCTTTGAGACAGTATCTGTTAGTCAAGAGCTGAGTCTCAAGCCCTTTAACTCCCACCGACAGTCCAGTTGGCGGATACAAATAGTTTTCAAGGCATTTACGAGCACCTCACTGTTGAGATCCATCAGGACTAGCCTGAGAGACGATTTGCCTTTCTTGTTCTCTCTCTAGTTTGTTTAGTGGCTGGAATCACAATTTCCCAGGGAGAATCACTGGATTGACTAATGAGAAAAATCAAGGCTCCTATTTAAACATTGTGTCTGGTGAGTCACATGCTTCTGTGGGTCACACATTTACAGTGACTCCCCGAGGGTGCAGTATCAGTCTGGCAGACACAGGGGCTCTGCCACGCTACAGCCCTGTGCCCGGCTCGCGTGGCCTCTGCAGTCATTGGCTATGGCTCAAACCCAGCTTCCAGAGAGAGAAGACAGTTCTTGTGGCACCTGCCAAAGCCCAGACATTCTTGCTTCCCATAACCTTCCCAGCTCCTCTGCCGGCAGCTTCCTATCCAGGGGCAGTCTTGGCCAGGTGAACAGGTCCGGTGGTGATCTGCAGGGTAAGAGGGACGATCCCTGGGACACCTGCCAGGTTCTATTCCTGGGTAATCAGACTGAAGTCTTATTTTGTTCGGCTAGGAAATCCAACCTCAACGGGGATGGGGGGCCAGGCTTGGATATGCATGTCAGCCATTATAGCTACCCCTCCTTTCTGCTGCTCTCTCCCCCACCCCCTTCTAGTCCTCTAAACACCTCAGTGAAGCAGGAGGAGACAGAACTCAGTGTTGGATGAGGTAAGCGAGCAGGCTGATTTCAGAACCTCCAGCAAACAAAGGCACAGTGTTCCAAGGGGAGCCCGGTGTGCGCCTCCTCCTTACTGGGGGGTAGGAGGAGTGGGGTGGGGCCCAGGCATTTTCCCAGCACTCTTCAATCACATCTCCCACCCATCTGACCCCCTTCCTGGAATGGAAGAAATGACAGCAGGGAGAAAGGAGGGCATCTCAGGTGAATGCCTGGCCCCACATCTTTGAGAATATTTGCATTACAAAGCTTCTTGCAAAATCTGGGTAGAGCTTTCTGCAAACCTGAAGGAGGAGCCCTGTGCAAGTCCCAAGCTCTGATTCCCCACCACACACACCCCATGTCCCCTTTATGGGATGCCATATTTGATTGTGCTAGTTCTGTGAAAGGGGGAAGGTGTATTCTGGACGGGTCCTGTGCCTTCCATCACCTTGTGCTGGCATGCCTGGGTGTCTAAGGCTTTCTGAAGCCCCTCTATTCCCAGGGAAAATGTGGGTTCTCTGTTCTTGTCATCTGTGGGAGATGGCGATTGGGAATGGTGGTAGATAGCTGGCTGCCACATCTCACCTGGACAGGAGACTGTGTCACACCTGTTCTGACAATGTCCTTTAGCAGAAGAGCACAGCTGTGCTTGTCTTCTGTCATCCTCTAGCACACACCTTTTTTCTGTGTCCTAGCCTTTGCCCCAGTCACCTCTATATCATCCTCTCATCAAACTTCTCTGTCTGCTTTTAGAGCCAAAGTCGAGCCCGGTTTCCCCAGGAAGCCTTCTCTGACTATGTGCTTTGCTCACACTGCTGTCTCAGATGTATGAGTGTGAGCCCTAGCGATGATCTAGTTTTGATCGGTTTTATAAATTGTCCTTTCGTTCAAGAAAACTTTCCGAGTCAGACCGTCTTTTCCCTCTATTATAGCCTTTTCTTTTCATCCTCCTTTATTTCTTTTCTTATTTGTTTCTTATTACAATTATTTAATATGGTTGTTTACTTATTGTCCATCTGCCCTACAAGGACAAGGACCTTGACTGTCAGCTTTGTAATTATACCCCCAGTGCCTTGCACAGTGCCTGGTGCTTACTTGGTGCCAAATAGATGTTTGTTGAATAAATGAATGAATGAATGAGTGGTCCCCATTGTTCGCTCCAGAGACAGAAAGCTACAGAATCCCATTCTTCATAGCACTTGTTGAGCAGATACTCTCCCTTTTTTTTTTTTTTTTTTGAGTGAGATTAGCCCTGAGCTAACATCCTCCTCTTTTTGCTAAGGAAGATTGGCCCTGAGTTAACATCCATGTCCATCTTCCTCTACTTTATATGTGGGACACCTGCCACAGCATGGCTTGACAAGCGGTACGTAGGTCCGGGATCCGGACTGGTGAACCCTGGGCCACCGAAGAGGAGTGTGCAAACTTAACTGCTGCTCCACCAGGCTAGCCCAGGCACTATCCTTTTTATATGTAGTAACGTCACCAACTTCAACCTCCCATGATGCCATAAACCATCCAAAATGTTGACTGATGGAAGGATGTTGGAATATAGGTGTGGGTCAATTAATGCTATCAGCTTGGGCAGCTTGCTGTAATATCAAGCTTTTGGGTGAAGTTTTCTGGGTGAGACTTCTGGGGATCGATTCAGTACAATGTGGGGCATGCGTCAGCGTGTCCACCTGCAAGAGCACCATTTGCCTGCATTTACTTTGTCAGCCACGTAAGCTTATCAGTCAAATGAAACCAGCTAATGTTGACTGAGCCCCTCTTGAGGGGATTACAAAAAAAAGCATATGATATAGACTTTGACCCTAAGACACTTAAAATTAATTGGATTTGCCAGAAATACACATGTGTAAATAAACAGTGGGGAAAGAGAGCATATTGTCAGTGTTGAATGGAGTGGATAACAGTGTGAAGGAAGTTCTGAGAGGAGAGCCATCCTTGGAATGGGGTGGTAAGGCTCCCAGAGGAGCCTTGAAGGACACGCCTAGAACAGAGCATGGCTTTAGAGGAGCTACTCCATAACAACAAGCCTGGCAAAGTCTGGGGAGCACTCCTGGCAGACAGAATGGTGTGAGCAATGGGAGGACATCATCAGAAGGGGAGATTATAAGGACCTGTACTAGGATAGGAGTAATGGAATAACGGAAATAAGGACATTTCAAAGTATGAACCAGAAAGACTCAGAGAGGTGGAAGGGATAGGGCAAAAGAACCAAAAATGATATGAAGATTTCAACTGCGATGTCTGGGAAACTTAGATAATCACAGACATGAATAAAGAATCCAAAATACAAACCAATTTGTTGGTGGTGTCTTACCGTGGATTCTTCCCGAAGCAGACATGTATGTGGGTGTAAGTAACTGATTTGAGAGTTTATCTTTGGAAGCACAAGTGAAGGATGGGAGAGTGAATCAAGAGGGAGAAAACCAATAAATGGTGGGTCAATGAGAGGTTCTGCCGGGACAGACAGGGCTGAATATTGCTGGAGACCCTCTGAGCAACTCGGTAGAATAAACTTCAGAATTGCCAAATTGAAGGATGGAAAAGATGGGACATTTATCCAATGACTCCCTCCCCTCATTGCTTGAAGGTTGTCCTTGGAGAGATTAACCCCCTGGCGCTTCTGAGATGCTCCTACCAAGAGCTGAACAAGCCCCAAGAGGGTGCCCAGGAGCATCGAGAGAAAGAAAAAACAGGAGCCACAGCCGGCAGGGGCAGGAAGCAGTCACTTGTAGAACCGCCCGCTGGGCTGCAGGGGGCTCAGCGGCCAGGGAATATTGAGGGAGGCATCACAGTGCATGGGTCAAGATGCTTGTTCCTAGACAGCCTGAGGCTGGGGTGATGTGGAAACACCCAGCAGGCAGCTGGGAGACAGACCAGGAGACGAAACAAGCTCAGAGTGGGCAGGATTGGGTGTGAGAGTGGACAAGGCACCAAAGGAGGGAGACAAGCGGACAGCTCAGCACCAGAGCCTGGGAGGTGTCCCACGTTTAGGAGGCAGGAAGGAGAGCACATCAGTAAACAGAGCAGAGGCTCAGTGCCTGGCCCAGTATTGCAAAAACCAAGGGAGGAAGGGATCTCATGGAAGAGAGACTACAGAGAGGGAGAAACTAAGATGGCCTGGACCACCTCCCCGGATTGAGAGCTAGGAGGCCCCTGGGGGCACTTTTAGCATGAGGTAGAGGTAAGAGTCAGAATGTAGGGAGCCAAGAGGTGAAATGCTCCCCTGGAAACAGAAGAAGGGCCAGTTACTCTGTGTCTCGAAGTCTCATCTCATCAGGAAGACAGCAATGATCTTCTTTCCCATCTTTTAGGGCTACTGTGAGCGGTAAATATTTAAAGGCTTTTCCCAGAGCCTCACATTTAGTAAGCACTCGATCAAAGGTTTTTTTTAATCATGTATTATTGAGAACTGAGCACGTTTGAAGTCAGAAAGGGAGAAGAAGATGATAATCTTGTGACATGAAGAGAGAGATCTGGGCTCTGACGATTCCCTCACAGGATTATACACGTGACCACCCACACTTCAAGTTGTCCAGAAATCTAATGGCCTGGCTGACCCTTTCTGGAACTTGTAGTTGTTTCTAGAGCACTGCCTTCCACTAAATGATAGCCTTTTTTGCTGAAACCTGTCTGGGTTTGCCTCTCTCTTCATTATTTTAATCTCTGCATCGAGCATAGAAAGCCCAGCAACCTGGGTTTTACAATTAGAGGCCATGGATGTGCTCTCTTGCCTCTTGAACATGCCGCAGGGCCTTTGGGTGTTGCCTTGTGCAATCTTTGATATTTTTGGACACGAGCACCAAGTTCATCTGCATATTTTAACCAGCCAATGTGCATATGCTGTGATCTGAGAGATTCATACGATGTGGAGCATCACGTCAGTCTTGGACTTTGTTGAATTTCCTCCATGTCAAACTATTTCTGAATGTTATATCTTGCTTGAACTGCTAGATTTATGAAAGTTCTCCAAAATATATTGCTAATAGAAAAAAGAATGTTGCAGAACAAGACAAGGGATATTGTTCCATTTGTTTAAGACAAACACTCTGCCCAAGAGGTTTTGATCTGATAATCTCTCAAAAGTAGGATTATGTATATACTTATATCCACTTGCAAAATTAAAAATTTTTTAAAAATGTACATTAGAAGATGCAGATTCTGATGCTGGAGGTGCAGCCTGAGATTCTGCATTTTGAAACCAGCTCCCGAGTGGTGCTGATGCTGCATCTCTGTCCAGCAGGGCTTTCTACGGTGATGGAAATGTTCTGTATCTGTGCTACCCAAAACATTAGCACTAGCCACCTGTTACTACTGAGCACTTAAAACGTAGCTACTGCAACTGAGGAATTGAATTTTAAAGTTTATTTACTTTTAATTAATTTAAATTTAAAGAGCCACCTGTGGGCCCCTGGCTACTGTACGAGACAGTGCAGTTCTCAATTGTAAACTTTTCAAGGGCTGCGACTACGTCTTATTGATCTACGTATCCTCTTCAGGATTTGCATGTTGTCGGAACAATTATGATGACAATAATAATTATAATATTACTTATATTACACATTAGGGTCTCCTTTCCAGTACAGTATCTTATTAAAGCTCCCTGGTGGTCCTATTACTGGCTACATGGAGCCAATATTTACTGAGTGCTTGCTTTGTGCCAGGCACTGTTGCAGATGTTTTCCAGGTATTAACTCACTTGTGCCTGAAACAACCCTATGAATTATCCCCATTCTACAGATGATGACACTGAGGCACAGACCCATCAGTACCCTGCCCACGTCACTCAACCGGACAGTAACAGAGCTGGCCTTCGAGCCTAGGATCGAGTCTGGCTCAGATCACCCACATTTAACCCGATGCTTTATTGCCCCAGAGTGAACCTACTCATACATAGATTTTCCCTTTCTAGCGGGTGGAGCGATGGAAACTTCAAGGCTTTCCCAAAGGTGTGCCTTGCAGCCCAGTGCTCTTCTACCACGTCTTCTGCATCTTGACTGATGGAGACAAAGTGTCTGGCTTTGAGCACTCATGTCCCGAGCCAGGTTCCACCGTCCTGGGGCCGCCCTCTCCTACACGCTGGCCCTTTAACATCCATCACCTTGCTCGTCACTATTGCAGGACCTTTGGAGGCAACTCCTCTCGACAAGGGAGAGTAGGATGGGTGATGGAAGAGCATGGGTGGGGCAGGGAGCGGGCAGAAGGAAGGCCAGGAGAACAGGAGGACTCACTGGATCGCTAACACATATTGAGTGCCTATTATCGGCAAGGCCCTGTGTCGGGTGCTTCCTACCTGTTCAACCACATTCTTACGCCAGCTTGCACAGAGCACTTGCTCATCCTGGAATGAACCCTGGAGCAGCGGGTACACGTGTAAAAAGATTCAGCCCTTGCTGCCGGGAGGTTTATAGACACACTATCTGGAACTGTGGAGTAGGGGGGCCAACTTTCTGAGAGAGGGCTCTGGGTTTGAGCCCTGGCTCTGTTATTTATTTGCTCTGTGACATTAAGCAAGTCGCTTAACTGCTCCCAGCTTTGATTTCATCTCTAACATGGGGTTAATGTAGCACCCACTGCTGGCATCCTGGGAGACCATATGACACGATACATGGTAAATATTCAGGACAGTGCCTGGCACACAGCAAACTCTCAGAAAACATCAGCGCCTACGACATTGGTATGGGTGCCACCTGTAAAAACAAGTGTACCTTGGCACCAAGAACCCCATTGTAGGCACCACAATTAATTTCCAGATTCCCAATAAGCCTCTACTATGTGCAGTACTCTCAACGATGTAGACAGGAGGATCGTGATAAAGATGAATAAAATGCATGACCTCAAGAAACTTAGTCTGAAAAAGACTTAAAGTGCTCGAAGATTGACTGGCATTCTCTTAGGTAGTAGGCATCTTAGAGGACTTCATGGAAGAGGCAGCATGTGAACTGGCCTTGAAAGGTAGGTAGAAGATGGGTACAAAACTCTGTAGGCAGAGGTGAAGGGTGTTCTGTGCAGAGGAGGCACCTGGAGCCCCAGCGAGGATTGGGGGAGTCTGAGGGCTGCGTGGAAACAGCAAATATTCCAGTAAGCTCGGAGCACAGGGGGTTTGTTGGTGAGATGGGGGACAGGGATGAAAAAGTAGGTTGAGGTCACACTGTAGAAGACTTCGATGCCAGGCTGTCGCGTTTACACATAATTTTGTGGGCAGTGAGGGGCTTCTGGGGGTACATTCCTCCACAATTTTCATTCACATTTACTTGAAATTGAACATGCTAATTCTAAATTTAAATGGAAGTGCAGAGGTCCAAGAATAGTCAAGAAACCCTTGAAGAAGGGAAAAATGGATGAAACTTTCCACCAACTATTAAGATACAAGAATTTTATACGAATTAAAGCAGTGTGATAATGGTCCAGAGTCAGAAAAACGGACCAGTGGAACAGAATAGAGAGCGATGAACCTGCCCCCAGAATGTGGAAACTTGATACATGAGAGTCGATATTGGAATTATTTTACCACCTTTATGTGGGTGAGATGTTTATAAGGGTTGTATATATATTTTTTTAACTTTTAAGATAACCTTTCAACTTTAGAATAGATTTACAGAACAGTTGCAAAGATAGTACAGAGTGTTCTCATATGCCTCACACCCAGTTCCCCCACTATTAACATCTTTTATTGGTACGGTACACTTTTGACAATTATGAATCAATACTGATACATCATTATTGACTAAACTCCATACTTTATTCAGATTTCCTCAGTTTTTATCTATGCCCTTTTTCTGGTCCAGGATCCCACATTACAGTTAGTCGTACATCTCCTTGGGCTCCTCTGGGCTGTGACAGTTTCTTGGACTTTGTTTTTGACGCTCTTGACACTTTTTCTTTGTAGAATGTCCCTCTTCTGGAATTTTTCTCGTGATTAGATGACAAGGGGTTACTCTTCCTTCCCTTCCGTATTTACTCCTGGAAGGACGTCCCTGTGGGCAGAGTGCACTTAAGGACCAGGGAGTTACGCTTTACTTCTTTGAGGGTAGAATATCTATATAAATTTTTGGAATGCTTCTGCACAGATTTGTTTATTTTCCCTCATATATTTATTTATTCAATTATCTAATTATATCAGTATGGGATCGTGAATATTTATTTTATATTTTGGATTATAATCCAATACTGCTGTTCTTATTTTGTTGCTCAAATTGCCCCCCCAACTTTGGCGATTAGGAGCTCCTTCAGTTGGTTTCTGTATCCCTTTGACATACCCCATCGTTGTGGTGTATGTGTTTTCAGTTTCTTACCTTCTGGCACTGCAAGATGCTCCAGGCTCGGCTCGTGTATTTCCTGCCCCAGTCCTAGAACCTGCCACTTCTTGGAGGAGCCCTGGTTCCTTTTACTGGACGATGGTATTAGAAACCAACCATGGATCTAGTGCTCATTGCTACTGGGGTGTCACTGCTTCTAGATCCTCTCAGCAGAGCGAGCAGCGAGTTATATGTATGAACACTAACCCATGCATACACACATATCTACAATTGTCCTCCAGGACTGTGGGACTGTAAATGCCTGTTGTTCTCAGCCGCCCAGTTTCTACAGACGCCCTAGACAACTAAGGCCCCAGCAGCCCTCCTTCTCAGCGCGTCCCCCTTCTTTCATACCCTCCGTGTTTCCTCCACACAGACAGCTCTCTGCCTCCCTTTGTTGTCATTGTTTTGTGTTTGCGTGTCTTTTTGTTTGGCTGCTTCCTACCCATTCCTTCCAGACTCAGCTCAGACACCAGCTCTCCGGACGCCTTGGCGGATGTCCCCAGGCATGGTTAGGTGTCCCTGGTCCATACAGCCTCATTCACATCCACACGGCTGTCACGATGCTGCTTCCTCCTCTCCCTTGACTGTGACTTAGGCACAAAGGCCAGCCTTGAGGGAGGACTCCTGCCTTTGCGCTCCCAGTATGCACAGGTGTTGAATGAGTAAGGAGGCAGCTGTGGAAACTGAGGCCTGAATAAGGGCAGTGACAGCTCCAGAATTTTAGTCTAGGCCTGTCTCGGGGTGGCAACTGGTTTGTGGAAATGGAGCCTTCTGGCCAAGCTTGCTTAGCATTTAACAAGTGTAGGAAAAAACAGTTGTTCCTATTAAAGACGGGGACACCAGGCCACTGCGTGCCAGCCAGCAATGACTGTGGTGACCTCCCCCCATAACCCTACAGAAGCAGACACTAGTATCCTCCATCTGAGGCATACATGGTCACTCCTCCATGAAGGTCACACACCTGGCTAATAGTGGGAGGTGACTGCAACCTGCCTGGGTTCCTCTGACTCCAGGGCTACCCAGGTTCGTCATCCTGGGCGGCATTTAGAGGCTGGAATCCCAGCCTTATCTACCAAGGGAGGGCGCAAGCCAGGAGAGCCCTTGGGGAGACCCCAGCCACGCCTGCACTATGCTTCTCTTGTGACTCGGGAAACAGAACTACACCTCCCAGGAAGCAGTTCGGCCCCCCACGGCCCCTCTTCGCGCTCCGCCCACCCCGTCCTGCCCCTCCCCGGCCCCCGCTGGTATATAAAGGCCGAATGGCCTGGCCGCGGGCAGAGCGCGGAGGCGGCGCGGGTGAGCAGGGTGGCAGCCGAGCCCGGAGGACGCGGCCACCACAGCTGGCGTCCGCCGCTCTGCGCTTCTCCTCGGAGCTTCTCTTGTTCGGCGGGGCCCACCTCACGCCGCCCGGGCCCCGCGGACCTGCAAACCTGGGGCCGCGAGCAGATCTGCCCTTGGCGCTTTTCTGGGCTTGGCAGAGGGGTTCCGGCCAGAGATCTCTGGGTTCGCGCTGGCGATGCGCAGCGAAGAAAGGCGGGGAGCCGCGTCCGGACTGGGTGCTCTCCGAGCGCGAGGAGGCGGGATGCGCTCGCCGGGGGCGGCGGGGCGCCCTGCACCCGCCCGCGTTGCGCTCCAGCCCCCGGGCCCGGGAATGCGGCCGTTCGGGCACCCCCGGTAGCGGCGTCCACGCGCTCTCCGAGGGTCCGGAGCGCAGAGGCCGGCTGCCGGCGCTTTGGCCTTGGATGGAAAATGCGGAATGAGATGGGGGCCTCCGGACCCCCTAACGTGGATTACTTGGTGCATGTGAGCGGGACTCAGAAGACCCACGACCTCGTCTCCGTCCGTGGATCCATACGTTCTACCCAACAGTCGGGACGCTCACCTGGAGGTAAATTTCTCTGCGATTTGGGGTGGAGAATTTGATTTGACTTTTTTCCCCCGCCCGGCGACGCTTTCTGAAGGTCTCAGGGTTCTCGGTTGAAATTTTTGTTCTTGTTATTGACATCGTCTCGGAGGTCATTTTAGCCATCCCTCTGCCTCCAGGCGGAGCTGATTCGCCCGGGTCGCGATGGTCAGCGCCCGTCCTGGGCGTTCTCGGTCCTCGCCCTTCAGTCCCCAGCGCCGCCAAGCCGCTGGCTGCCCTGGCCTGGGGAAAGGCCCCGCGTCCTCGGCGCACCCGCGTGGCCCTTTGCGCTTACCTTTTCGCCTCGTCGCTCTCCGGGGCCCGTTACCTCGGGAGCTGAGCCTCCTCGGTGAGCCCCCGGCGCCTGCCCACTGGCGACCCAGGATGCGACCGGGGCGCAGCGCTAGGAGAAGACGACGGGGTCGAGCCCCTCTCACTATTGGGGGTGGAGGCCAGGGGTGTTTCTGGATGTCCCTGGTCGCCGGTTCTTTGGTAAGAGGCTTTACTGCAAGGACTGGGTGGGATGGTTTGGGCAGGCTTCCCGAATGGCTGGGAGGTGGCAGGAATTCGGTCCAGTGCGTCCATCGGCGTCGTCCCCACTCCCCTAGCGAAACTTGTTAATGGAAGAGGTTTCCTGGCCAACGTGGGGAGGGGGCTTAGTCTTGAGTCTTGAACTGAAAGCAAACCGCTCCTGTATCCATAGTTCCCTCCTCTCCTTGTTCTTTTGTGTCGGTGCTGTTTTGGGCAGCTTGGTGCCTGTCACTGAGTAGGCGCGGAATAGGTGTTTGTTGAATGAATGACTGAGGGAGTCCGCCTTGATGTTCAGATAAAGCAGTCTTCCTTTTCCTTCTCCCTCCTCGGCACTTGTCTTCAACTCCAGGACTTTCTTCCTGAAGACGCTCTCCCCTCCCCCAACGCTATTGGCAGCCTGTCTTTGATGATCCACTTCCCGCCCAGAAGTCCCTCCCGCATAGAAAACTCCTGGAAGCTGTCACAGGTCTCCCTTGGTCTGCGATCAGGGTGCCATTGCCTCCAGTGAGCACCTGCTTGGGCAAGAAGGGAGGGCCAGGCACCACAGGAGAAAGAAAGGTGATGCATATCGGTACTGCCCCCTCCCCAGGAGCCTGTGCCTCTGGCCACCCCTTGGGTCCCTGGCACTGCCTATGCTGGTCCCACACCCTTCCCCACCCGCTCCCCGTGCCAGACCCTGGGACAGGAACCCTTGAAACTGTCCCACTGATGGCCTGCAGCTGCATTTTCACCTGGCCTACTTTTAACAGTAATTCGTGCTCTTTCTCTCTCTTTTATAGAAAACTACAAAAAATGTACAAAAAGCAGGACAAAAACACCCAGTTCCCACAGTAATGCTGCAATCTGCCGTATTTCCTCACTGCTGAAATTCTGAAATCTATATAACATTGCTTCTTGCTTTTTTCCCTTCAATTTTATTTGGACGTTTCCCCACGTAATGACTGTATTATGCTGTGGGCCTTGAATCGTCATTTGCCGGACAATTCCCCCATTGTTGGACACTAAGTTGTTTCCACATTTTTGCCTTTAGAAGTAATGCATTGGTGAGCATCTTGTGTACATAAGGATTTGTCCACATTTTGGATTATTTCCTTTGGAAAGGTCCCAGAAATCGCTCTCTTTGCTTTAAGTCAGAGCATGTCTGAACTGGAAGGCGTGTTCCTCTCGGTGGATGTTTCCGAGGTGGGTTTCGAGGAAGGGAGCCCCACTTAGCCGTCAGATAAGCCCACATCCGGGAGCCAGCATACAGTAGGCGCTGGGAAAATGCTCGCTGAGTGCACGCCGTGAGTTTTGTTTTGCTTTTCTTGCGTCAAAGACTTGATCAGCACCGGTGTCAGAGTAACTTAAACTTTGCCTTCAGGATTGTGATGTAAGTCATTTTGGCAATATCATAGATTAAGATTGACTGGCGGCTGGATCACAGTGCTGTCCTTTTGTTCAAATTAACTTTTCATTTTGATAATCTGGATTTACAGGAAAGTTGCAAAAATAATACGTGGCGTTCCCCCGTGCCCTTCACCCAGCTTCCCCGAGTGCTAACATCTTACGTGTCCACAGTGAGAAGATCAAACCCAGGGGATGAATACTGATCGACTGCTTTGAACTCATCTGCAGGCCTTATTCACATTTCTCCAGTTGTCCCGCTAATCTCTTTTTTCTGGTCTAGGATCCAATTCGGGACTCTGCACCGCAGAAAATGCTGTTTTGTACAATGTGGGAGATGAGAGGGCTTCAGCAGATTTTCTCTTTAAACCGCTTGATTTGAGGTATGATTGACACACAAAAAGCTCTACTATTTAATGTCTACAACTTGATGAATTTGATGATAAGCCTACGCCAGGACGCCGTCACTACCGTCTATGCTGTAAACATAGCATCACTTCCAAGAGCGTCCTCCCGCCCTCTTCATTATTTTTTTGATTTTTAGCAGAAGATCGACCCTCTCAGCAAAGGTTTAAGTGTACAGTACGGTGTTGTCAGCTGTAGGCACTGTGCTGTACAGGAGAGCACTGGGCCGTAGTCATCTCAGCGGACCGTCTTTATTCTGGAGAAGGTTTAACATTGCGCAGTCCCGTGCATCCTCCTCCCCAGGTTACCTCGCCCCTCCTTCTATTTGTGGCCGGCAGAGTAGACAAGACCCTCCCGGGCCTGGAGGGGAGAGGAACCCTGACCGTGAGTGGGAGAAGCATCTCCATGTACCCACCTCCTTCTTCTCCCCAGACCTCCGCTGGGAATGAGTCGTTTAGCAAAAATCGGGTTGTAACCTGATGTGTCCCGACCTGTCTCCTGAGGGGTAGGTGGATGGATGACATCCGGTGTGCGTGAGAGCCAGCCACCAAGCAGCGAAGCTGCCGTGCAGTGCCTGTGCGGTGACTCACGCCTGCCTGAGCAGCAGGTGTGTCGGGGCGCCAAGTGTGCAAAGACTGGGTTTCCTGCTTCTCTGGGCGGATTTAAGGGGACATGGGCTTCTGCTCTCCCCTAAGAAGGGATTTAGGGTGTTGACAATGTTGGGCTAGGGGGCGACCCCCCTTTTCTTTAGAGGACTGACTTCTCCCCAGAGGAGCGAGGAGAGGTGGCCTGAAGGGCCTTCGGGAGCAGCTGAGGAGGACAGGGGGCTGGCCCCACATCTGCATAAGAGGCACTCGTGTGAAGTGGAGGAAACCAGGAAAGAGGCCCTGCTCGGGGACCTACGGCAGAGGCCCTGTTGGTCTAAACCTTCCGCCCGCAATGCCCACTGACCGCGGGCTGTCCGCTTCCAGCATCGCCGGTCCCCTCCAGCTCAGAGGGCTTGCCCGCATAGAGGGGAGGTGACGTTCGTTTGGGATAAGGAAGTTTTGGGGTTATTTAAATCTCAGCAAAACAGACTTCTGTTGTCCAGATAGAGTTTCTCTGTTCCTGTTAGGGTCTGGTCGCCTGGACTGGATTTTTCTTTTCCTCTTTGAAACGCTCCCAGCCTTCCTGTTCCAGCTTGTAAACTGAGAGATGTTGCCCTCTCCCTCGTGCGCGGGCACAGACGGCTTCTGTAAGCAGCCGCTCCGTGAGGATCATAACAGGAAGTCTCGGTGGCAGAGGGATTGGGATGTTGTGACTGTGCAGCTCTGGGACAGCCCTCTGTCTACACCTGCCCTGTCCCCCTCCTCTGTGACCCCTCGTGGGCCTTCCCTTCTCGGGAGCTGCAGCTCCTCCCAGATCAGTGGGCGCCCGGCTCAGACTGTGCACTTTGAACTCCGCTGGTCCCCTGGCCTGCAGGTTGTGGTTTGCATCAGAATGAATTGCTTGGAGAACTTGGTAAAAAGGTCTTCTTGGTAGCCCTCCCCACCCTCCCCCACCCCTAGAGGTTCTGTTTTGGTTTGCGTGGGGCTCGGGAGTGCTCAGACATCTGCATTCTTAACAAGCTCCCAGACCATTCCGATACCGATGGACGTGTTAAGAAACAGGGAGTTGACTGACTTCTTGGCCAGCTAGAGCCTGAACTGAGCCTTTTCCCACTCAAGCTTACCCAGACACAAAGCTTCTCCATTTCTCCTCCTCCAGGAAGCCTTCCCGGTTTGCCTCCACCTGGTCTGGGGCTCCCACATGCCCTTATTTGGTTGGTTGGTATGGGTTTTGACATAGAAATCTTGAAATCAGGTGCCCTTTGCACTTGGTTAAGACAGAAGGGGCTGCATTTGGACGCACATAAAGGAACCACAGTTCTGGGCTTGAGGAATAAGATCTGCGGTCTCTCCCTTTGGGTGTGTGAGTGCCCCGGAGCTTGGAAGATGCCTTTGATAGGTGGCTTTCTAGCACATTTGTCTGTGTGCCCACACAGACCACCGCTCTTTCTATTTCTGGCCAGTGTCGTCCTGGGCCACGTCTGCCATCGTCGTGGAGCTGGTTGGGGTCCTCCACACCAAGTTAGCAGCCCGTCTGCACACGATCCATGCACCCAGTTCATTTTACAAGAGGAGGGGAATGGTCCTGGATGAATTCCCTCCCTTCGCACTATGCCTCTGGCTAAAGATGCTGTGCTCAGACTCACTGGGGCTCCCTGGCTTTACAGACTAGGTTTGTGCCTGGAAAAACGTCTGTGCAGAGCCAGTCTTGGTTGATCACATGACACTCGAAAGGCCTGGAGGAAGCATGCTACCTGGAGGAATGCTGACGTGGCGAGTTTCTGTCAAAGAATTCTTTTTGTCATGTGAATCATCACCTCCTCCCGTATTTGGTTTGTTGGTACAGGTTTTTACATACAAGTCTTGAACCAGGTGCCTTTTGTAGTTGGTTAAGACAGAAGTGGCTGCATAAGGCACTGCCTGCCGTTCGGGGGTCTCCAGAAGCAAGTCCGACCTTCGTCTCTCCCCTCAGGTCTGGGAGACCCCCAGGCGTTTGGAAAATGCCTCTTATAGGGTCTGAATTTAATGGTTTTCAGACCCACTTCCTTTGCCTAAAAGTGGGCCCTTGACCTCACTTCCCTTTAGCCATTTCCTTCCCTCTCCTTTCCCTGGACTGGGAAGCCCGAGTGGGACAGGACAGAAAGACCCTCTCAGCCCACCCAGCAGGTTCCATCACAAACTCGTTAGGGATTTCACTCAGGTCCTGGGAGCCATCCTTGGAGTTTTCCCTTTTCTTAATTATAGACATTTTTAAATCATTTGCTGGATGGCTCTTTCTTTAGATGTTGGTCATCCACTTCAGTTCTTCGGTGCATGGGTGGGCTCTGGTGGTCTTTGGGCCAGTTGGGAGCTGACTTGACTTAGCATCCTTTGTGGGGGAGGGGCTCTGTTGTGCTGTAAGCATGGAAAGGAAGGTGTCTGAGATGCTTGCCTTTGGGGACAAATTCTTTGGTATCTGAGTAAAACCCTCAGGAGCTCTAAGTGACAATTATTGTTTCTGCAGTTGTGCTTTTTTTTTTTGCTGAGGAAGATTGGCTCTGAGCTAACATCTGTTGCCCATCCTCCTCTTTTATTTTTGCTGAGGAAGATTGTCCCGGAGCTAACATCTGTGCCAGTCTTCCTCTATTTTGTATGTGGGTTGCTGCCACAGCATGGCTGCCAATGAATCATGTAGGTCCAAGCCCGGGAACCAAACCCCGGCTGCTGAGGCAGAGTGCCCTGAACTTAACCACTTGACAATGGGGCCAGCCCCAGTTGTACCTTCTTGACTAATTTTATTTTAACCTTTTTTTTTTAGTTGTGGTAAAATGTATATAACATAAAGTTTCCCATCTTAACCATTTACCTGTGCAGTAAATGGCATTATGTACATTCACATTGTTGTGCAGCCTTACCGCCATCCATTGCCAGAACTTTCTCATCATCCTGAGCTGAAACTGTGCCCATTAAACACTGCTTGCCATTCCCTCTTCCCCAGCCCCCCACAGCCACCACTCTTATTTTTCTGTCTCTATTAATTTGAGCTACTGTAGGTACCTCGTGTAAGTGGAATCATACAATGTTTGTCCTTCTGTGTCTGCCTTACTATTTTTTAGCACACTGTCTTCAAGGTTCATCCATGTTGTAGCTCGTGTCAGAATTTCCTTCCTTTTTAAGGCTGAGTAATATTCCATCGTGTGGATAGACCACGTTTTGTTTATCCATTCATCCGTTGATGGACAGTTGAGTGGCTTCTATCTTTTGGCCATTGAGAACAAGGCTGCTATGAACAAGGCTGCGCACACATCTGTTCGAGTCCCTGCTTTCAGCTCTTAGTGTACATACCCCAAAGTGGAGTTACAGGATCATACGGTCATACTTTGATGTTTGAGGAGCCACCATACTGTTTTCCACAGCAGCTGCGGCATTTACATTCCCACCTGCGAGGTGCAAGGGTTCCAGTTTCTCCACATCCTTGCCAACACTTTTTTTTGACGGTAGCCATCCAAGTGGGTGTGAAGTGGCACTTAACTGATTTTAAGGACAGATCGGCCAGGAAGGGTAGACCTTCTCGCTGCGGACGCTCAGGAGCCTGTGGTGTCTCCTTTCTTGCTGAGGAGGACTCTTCACTGCGAGCCAAGTGCCAGGGACCGACCGAGGAGCAGCGGGTGCACGTGGGCGGCGCTCCCCTCCGAGGCCGCTGCATCTCTTCTTTCTAAAGTAACAGTTTGGAGATCTAGCGTGTTCCTTAGGTCCAGTATTTGCGCTGGAGCTTTTCGAGTGCTTTGTGCCCATTTCCCTTCTGATATCACCTGCAACCTGGTGAAATAGTCAGGTGTCACCCCCATTTTCCAGAAGAGGCTGTCAAGGCACAGGTAAGTGAGGTGACGCAGGTAGATGCCCACCGAGGAGAAGGGGCCCCTTGCTCCTAACCCCGCCCGCGCGCGCAAAGTCGTATTTTGGAAACGTGGGTGCAGGGAGGGATGCTGGGAAGATGGAGGCTGGGGTCATGATTTGAGAGAACTCTAGGGGGCGTCCTCTCTGTCCCCTTATCCTGCCTGGTCTAATTTCATAGATGAAGTTTGCTGAGTGTGGCTTTTTATGAAAGACGTTTAAAAATTGTTTGTTTACCGAACCGTTTTTTGCAGAGTCGAGGGGCTTAAGAAATGCTTTTGGGAGCCCAGTGGTGAGATGTCAGATTTCTGGGGTGGCTCCGGGGAGAGCGCCGCTCAGTGGCTGCATTGAGAGGATTACCTCCTTTCTGGGGTTTTCTTCCTGAAGCCCCGGGTGAGCCCCGAAGGCTCGGTCTTTGCTGATTTGTCACTGGACGACCCAGGCGCATGTCCAGGCTCAAGGCGGGATTAGCCGTTGGCAGAAGGTGGTTTTATTGGCCCTGGGGACCGATTGTGTCTGCTCCCCAGCTCTGCACTGCCTCGCCTCTCACGGCCTCGGTGTCCTCCCCCATGTGGCGAAAGGAAAGTGATCTGTACCCCTGCAGCTACCCTGAGTGTGGCTCTTTTCGTTTTAATTTTTTTACATCGTGCTATTTCTTTTTATTTTTAAAATGAAGCAACAAGAAACAACACCGTCTTCCTGTGGCTGGCGTGACAGAACAGGGTCATCCCAAACCCAGAGGGCTTCTTTACTTGGGAGGGGAGGGGAAGAGAGGGAGGGGAGGGGGTGCCTCCCCGTGACCCCTGCCTGTGAGCCCTCCTCTGGCTTCACACCAGACTTGTTTCTTGGCCCCCTGGGTCCCGCTGAGGGAGACTCTCTCAATCTAAGGGAATTCGTGGCCACTGGCAAGCCAGTTGGGAAATTTAGATGTTTGGGTTTTTAATTAAATTTCTGAAGTGGAAACCAGGAATGTGGTTAACCAGAGAGCTGAGATGGGCCTGGTTTCTCATTCCACCCTGACCACTGGGCTTTTCCACCTTTCCTGGAATTGCTTTCCTCATCGTTTCCCGTTGCAGTCGTTTCCCCCTGCCCCCCACATTGCATTTGAACCTGGCTCATTTCCCCCTTTGCAAACCCTTTCTCCCTGCCCTTGGCATCCTGGACATCTGTCTGTAGGGCACCGACTTAGGGAAGATGCCTGTGTGGCTGCATTCACAGTTCACCCATCAGATTGGCTGTTTGATGTTGCCTGGCCCTTAACCTAGGACCCTGCCCTGTTCCTTCTACGTCCCTGTGTAAGGGTTCATCAAATACTATGCGCCAACCAGCGCTGCCTCCCAGAGCAGCAGTCTTATATTGGGGAGGAGAGAGAAGCCAGCCTTTCACAGGCTCAGAGCAGGTGCTTCCAGAGTCTGTATTTTCCTTAATCCTCATAGGCCTGTATGTGAGCATTGTATTCTCTGACATCTGAGGCTTAGAGACTTGAAGGAATATCCTTAAGGCCCCAGAGCTTTGAAAATGGAGCCGTCTTGGCACATGCCCAACAGCGGGGTTGTCCTGCCCCCGTCACCAATAACTGTGTGACTCTGTGCAAGTTGCCAGGCCTCTCTGGGCTCAATTCCTCATCCCTAAAACAAGGATATTTTCGGGTTGTCACTTGTAGTTGCGAGTTATGGAGAAACCAACTCTAACGGGTGTAAATAGTGAGTTTTTGGTTGTTCGTGTAACTGCGAAGTTTAGGGGTCGTGCTTCTGGGTGTTTTGTGGGCTGTTTTTCTCTCATTCTTTTCACTCTTTGGTTTACTTCCCTGGTGGGAGCAGTAAGGGCAGAAGCTTCTGCAGGCCTCCTGCTTCTGCAGCCCCAGAGCAAGAGAATGGCTTTGTCTCAGCGTTCCTGAGGGCGGACCCTGGCCCCGTGCTCGCCCCTGGACCCATCCCTGTGTCTAGGAGATGGGACACATCGACTGGTCTCCTGCGGTCGTGGGCCTCACACCTGGGTCTGTGGGAGGAGGCCCTCCCTAGAGCCACTGGGATCCTGCACATGGATACTGAGGCCCGTAGGGGGCGGAGGCCGCTGCAGAGACGCACCACCCCATGTTTACTGTGAGCGCATGGACCGCTGGATAACAGACCGGAGTGTGTGGTGGGGTGGGGAATTGACTGTGTTTCCCTTTGTATACCTGGTACCTAGGAGAGTGCAGGGCATGTGGATGCTCAGTGAAAGGTGATAAATGAATGGACCCCAACAGTTCTTTCCTCCTCTGAGTCTCTGAGCCCGAGAGTCTGTTTTTGCACAGGGCGTCGTCTTGCTCCATCAGGGAGCTGAGGATTTGGCTCTTGGATCTCCAGGTTCAGCCTTGCATTGGTCACCCATGGCTGTGTTCTCAGTTACCTGCACAAAGGAGTTGTTACTGGAATCGCCACTTGATTCTTGGAAAGGCACCTCTCCCCTGAGATTTCTTTAAAGCGAAGGATAACACCTTCCCTATTCCTGAGCATCCCTAGACCACTGGTGTCGCTCCCAATCTACCTTGCGGAGGCAAATTTTGTTCCATTCCTGGTGTGAAGAGCGCGATGACGGGAGCTGGTGCTCATGGATTTGTACAGTCCTCCCTGGACTGCTGTGTTTGGCAGCCCAGGGAGGAGACTCGGCACCCAGTCTGGCCAGACAGAGGGCTTGTCCGGGAGCAGCCACACAAATGGATTTACTGAGATGGCTCCACTGGGTTGGCACATTCACGTGCCGGCTTGTGCCCCAGCTTCTGGGGGCTCCATGCTAGAGAGACAGCTTTGCTCTCCAGGCTCTCGAACTCAAGGTGGGGACCCTGTTTCGCCGCTCTGTCGGCACCTTGCACAGGTAGGTTTTGTTTGAGACGCAGTGACTCATGCACATGGGTTGTGCGAGCTCTTAAAGGAGGCCATGCTGTCCTGGCCGGTGCTACCAGCTGTCCTCCTTTGACATAGTGAGGAAAAAAGCGCATTGTCCTGGTGATAGATTATTTCTACTCTGAGTGTGAATAGCCTTTTTAGGGAGGGGGGTGAGGTGGGAGGAGAGGGAGTGATTATTACATGTGAAAGGTGACTGATGTCCTAGGAAGCGTGCTGGCTGCTGCATTTTGTGTTCATACATTTCCGCTGAATAGACCAGGAAGCTGAGGCTCCTGGGGCCTTAGCTTACTTGTCCAAGCTCACCTTCCTGGTCCGTGGCCAGGCCAGAACTTGATCTGGCACCTGACTGTGTCCCTGTAGCTTCCAGCTGCAAGCTTGGATCCCTGCTTCTTTTGGAAAATCCTCGAAGTTACAAATCAATCGGATTTGATAACGTCTCTATACCTATGATTCATCCTTCACCGCGTCCTCCTCAGGTACCCACTAATAAGTTTAAAACACTGCTTCCTTCTCCCTCTCCTGGTGGAGGTGAGGCTGCATCCTTTTAGGATTGGCGCTGGAAATAGACTTCTCTGTCCTCTACAGATGAGAAAGTGAAGTCACGGTTAAATAATTAATTCCAAAATCAATTGAAAGATTCATCCACGGGAGTTTGCCTTCATGAGGAGGAACTCTCATCAGCTGCTTCCCAGGTTTCAGGATTTTCCCCTGTTCTTCCTCTTCTGTTTCGCCCTCCTCACGTTCCTATCTATGGATGTAAAATCCGGTTTGGAAAGCTATAGGTAAGTGTGCACTCTCTCCCAACTGGCAAGTACAGAATCAGGATCTAGACTCAGGCTGGTTCGTCTGTAAGACCAGTACATTCTCCCACTGTATTGTCCTGACTAGTCTTAGGATGTACACGTGTCCACAACATGCATCAGCATCATCGAGTCCCTTGATGTTGAAATTCCATGAAGGATGCTGAGGCCAGGGCGTACTGAGTTGGATTCTTATCACATTTGCTATCTCCTGCCGTTATTGGCATTTAGTGTGATGATTCTGGGGAGGTCCTGGCCTCCTCACTAAAGAAGGCTTGTAAGGTTGGGCATGCACAGGTGTGAGTGGGACAGGAAGGTAGGCTGGCCCGTTATCAAGGCGTTCAATGGAAGTGTGGTGTTGAAGGGTGCTAACTCTCAGTCACCAGGACAGTGCTGTGTGCACTCTACTCCTTGAGCTCAAAGCTTAGCTGAGCTTTCGGAGCAGACCTGTGGCTAGGTGTGCCCTTCTGATGTTATACTTTGAAACTGGAGAGAGCTGTTCAATGCTGTACCAACATCACCTCCAAATGGGATAAGGGTCAGGTGAGAAATCCTTGCCCCATCTGAACTACAGTCCCATCAGCCACCGTGCACTCTGTCCTTTGCACAGAGATCCTTTTAATTGACATTATTGGGAGGGTGGGGAATGGAGCCTGTGTGGCCGTGAGGTTGGGGGGTTGGGAGTCAGAGTGTGTCTCATTCTTTGGACTAAGTAGACTGAATCTTGTGTGCCTCCACTCACTGATTTCCTCTCCCCTTCTTGGCTTAAACCCTGTGTTCATCTTAAAGAAGAAGACCAGCTGCATGCCTCTACTTGCTTGGGCTGCCATTGCATCTCTGCTCTGTTGTTGCCGGATTTCATTGGGGAAGAAAATTTCCATTTTCTAGCCAGGAGGTCCAGTTGGTTTTGACTCTTCTCTTGGAGGCATAGAACTTGGGCTGCGACTTCCATTGGCTTAAGTGAGATGACTTATATGAAGGTGGTGTGGACACTCTAACGTGCTAGGCAAATATGGTGGATGACCAGCCCCGGGAACCTCTGTTGGTTGTTGGGCAGCCGGGAGAGGGGTGTGGGGAGAGGGGCAGTGAGGTTAGCTCCTCCTTCCTGGGGTCTGCGGTTGCCTCAGCTGCTTCTTCCCTGTGGCCTGTTAGCTGCTCCTGCGCTCACGGGCTGCGTCCTTTGCCCCTCCTTCCCTTACTCTCCTGGGGCATCGTCAGGGACACTCACAGGTGGAGGCGACGTAGAATCCAATACTGCTGTCCGTGGTTGCCAGTTTATACCAAATAAACTCACTAATGGGGTGCTCTCTGTTTCTGCAAAGTTTTCTTTCTCAGCTAACTTCCCCTTCCCTGAACTGCTATAGTGCTAACAACCTATAATATTATATTGTGTTACTAATTAATATCTTACTACCATGATTGTTTCACAGCTGTGGATTTGTTTCCTTCAGGTAAATCAAAAGTGTACACTCTCTGATGTCACAGCACCTGGCCTGATGCCAACCCAGTAAAGACAGTACATACGCTCTGCGTTGACAGGTCAAAGGCCCATGCTGGTCTGCCATTTTGCTGCTGTGAGGCTGTGGATGCTGGGGCCTTGGACTGCAGCTAAATTTTCCCAACGCATTCCATTGGAAGAACAGCTATATGTCTTGCTTTTGGAAGCTCTTCCTGGTCTTTGCTTGGAGTGGTCCTGAGCATTGCATGTTACTATTCTTGTGCCTTAAGATGGTGGCTCGCCCATTTTCAGTCTCCTGATTTGTCTTGTGGCTTTGGGCAAGGTGCACCACATCTTGGGGCCTCAGTTTGCCCCCTGCGTACCTTAGATGTGGACTAGATGATTCCTTGATTAATTTCAGCATGGAGGATGTCTCCTTGCTTCCCTGGCTGTTTCCAGCTGATGACCATGGGTAAGGGGGGCAAGAAAAGAACGCCCACTTGTTCTCAGTGGTTGCACCACTCCAGCTCTGTCTGCAGCCCTGCTCAGCTTGTTGGAGAGGTACTCGATTAAACATGAATGAAATCGGAACATGAAACAGTCTCGTGGGGCAGTCTTTATAAGACATCATTTATGATGGTTTGGGATGTCTTGAGAAATCAGTCAGGGTGACCTGGTACCCAAATAAACACCTGGAGGAGTAAATTGCCCTCCTTTCTCTGTGGCTGGAGAGAACGGTACTCATTTCGGGGACTCCATGTGCTCTGCCTCCCCCTTTCCAGCATGAACATTTGGACTGAAACTGCCATCAAAAGGATAGATCTTTGAGGACAATGTCAAGGAGGCCATTCACTTAGATAAAAATGAGATGCTTTTCTGCTTGCTGGGGGCTCCACATCCTGGATCTGGGAGGCAGACCGGGAGCTGCAAACCGGACAGCCGTGAAAGTAGAGTTCTGCTCCGTGGGGTCACTGATCTGCCCGCCTTTCCCTTATCCTGAGCCAGAGATGCCTCGTTAGAACCTGAACTGTTCTGGAGAGTAAGAAGTCCTTGCCACCCCCTCCTCATCCTGCCCTAAGCTCCCTCCCCTCCTCTTAGGAACAAAAAGAAATCCTTCCCCCTTTCAGCATCAGTGTCTTTAAGAATTCCCTCCATTGTAGCCCTGGGACAGAGACCCTTCTGTGCAAGTCTGTTGGAGGCCTGTCCTCAGTGACACCCCGCCCCCCATATTAAAAGACCATCGGAACAAGCTCCCCATTCTCCTCTGGAGAGGGTCCCTCGTCCCAGGCCAAGTGACTCTTAAGGGTGCGTTTATCCTGGGACACTCAGTTTACAAAGCCCGCTGGAGTGTCAGATAAACTCACTCAGACCCGCGGGGGGAGGAGGACAAAACCCCTTTATTTTCACCCCTCTGGAGAGACCAAAAGAGACTTTGTGCTGGAGAGCAGAGGTCTGGCCAAAGAGGGGAGGGGGACGGGGCGGGCCTGGGGCGGGAGAACGTTATAGGTTATTATCTTATCACTTTATTTTTAGGGGAAATCTCAGCGTGGGGCGGTTGACTGTACCTCTGCCACTTTCCTCTCGAGACCCTCTCCTCTCTAGGTCACTGAGGAGCTCTTTGGCAGCTTGGCCTTGGTTTGCCAGGGAGAAATTCCTGGTTTCTTTCTACTACCTATTTGCGTAGGGAATAACTCACCCCCTCGGTGGGCCACGTCCCAGCTGTGTGTCTGAGATTTAGAGGATTCTTGTAAGGGACTCTGGGTGGCAAACATCATGGGTAAATTTGGCCCCTGGGTGTGTGTGTGCATGTGTGCCTATGCATGCACGTCCCATCTGGGCGTGTTTTTGTGTGTTGAGGCTCCCTCCCCCGCCCCTACCTGTAGCCGCAGCCACAGCTATCTGACGTAGCCTTTGCTATCCATGGCATAGAGTTTCTCACTCTGTCGTGTAAAGCAAAAGTTTCCATGATTGGCTGTTTGCATTGGACTAACGTTTGTTGGAAACCTACTAAGTGCGGTGTGCTGTGTCAACATCTCGGTCCTTATAGCGTCTTACAGACCTGGAACGCTAGGCTCAGAGAAGGACAGTGCCTCGCCTAACGTCGCCCAGCGGTGGAATGCTTGAGGTTCCAGTCCTGCTGTGGCAGATTCTGAAGGGAGGCAGGTGCTGAGGGTCCGAGGTCATGGCGGAACTGAGGGTGCTGCCAGGCCCTGCCTTCCGGGGCTGGCTTTGGTTTGGCCTTGTCCACTACCCCCCACCTTTCCCCGGCCCCTTCACCTGGGCACTTAGGGGCCAGAGAGTGAAGCCCTGTGTGGTCTGCCCCATGTCCCTTGGAGGGCTCAGCACCCACGTGCACCTGCTCCCGTGGGGAGATGGCAGAGAGGCCGGAGCCTATGGGCTCAGTCGGGGCTGGGAGGGAGGCACCTGGCTGCTTTGGCGAACAAGCCGGTTGGGGACCTTGCTGGAACTGTGGCCAAGAAAGACCCTTCCCCATTCATGTCTTAGAGGCAGGACCCCTGACCCAGCTCCCAGCCCTGAATCGTGACTCTCTCCTCCCACTATCTTTTCTCTGAGTGGAGTGGTGGGTGCTGGGGTCTGACTGTGTGCGTGAGTCGGGGGGCGGGAGGATTCGCTCCTGAAGTTCCCCGGTTATCTGGGTTGCATATCCGTGCAGCCCTGCTTTTCTTCCTGGTCCCAGGAGTAAGTGGTCTGGAGGAGGCAGGATGGGGGTGCAGGGGCTGCGAGGAGGGAGGGCCTTCCTAGCCAGGCTTTGTGGCTGAGTTCAGAGTCCGTGTTCATGTGGCACAGCCGCCAGGGCGGTCGGGGGCTCGCACTCCAGGGGCAGGAGGGCCCCGGGCCTTCCTCTTGTCTGGCCGCGCCCGCCTTATCCTCAGAGGGCTGGACTTGAGGTCCTTCCACCCCGGGCCTGCTCAGAGTGTGAACGGGGAGGGTGAGGGTCACCCTTGAAACGCTGAGAATGGTGGAGGAGAGACCTTGGCGAGAACTTGACCTCCTGTAGGTGGCACATGCTCCTGGGCTCTGCAGATGGACGTCCTGCAGAAGGGGCCGGTCTCAGAAGGCAGCTGCGTTATCAGCAGGCGCCCTGCACAGGAGCAGAGGGGTGAGGGGTGGTGGTTGGGGGAATCCTGGATGGACCTAAAATGGGGCCGTGTGAGAAATAAGCTGTGCTCCATTCCATGGCTATATGGACCCACAGGCACCAGGGACTCCATAAAGGGGAGTTAGCTGGGTGGGAGGGTTTAGGAGAAGGGATGGAGAAGGAGACAGGGGCCAAAGTTCTTGCTTTGGTGCCTGGGGGAGTGGGAAGAGTGGTGCTGATGGGGAAGAGGGTGTGGAATGGTGGGCCAGTGTTAGCCTTGGAGAAATGGTGGCAGCCACATCTTGGACACTTGGGGAGTAGGTCTGTGCATCCTTGGTGTGTTCCTGGACTAGTCTCCTGGGACTGGACCAAGAAAATGAGAACCACTGGCCTGAAGCCCCTATCAACCATGGGATCCAGAACAGTCCCCAGGGACACTTAATCCACAATGGCAGGTTCTCCAGAGGGGGCCAGACAACAGATGGGGATGGAGTGGGTTCTCCCCACCCCTTGGTCACCTCTGCAGGGTGGCCACCATCGGAGGCGTGCCCTGGTCCTTTCTTTCCCTTTACCACACTGTGCACCCTCATGTCGCACAGAGGAATGTTTTAGACTCGCTTATCTCATGATGTAGAGGTTTCCGTCTTGCTGATCCGTAGATTGGTGATATCAGGAAGGAGGCTGAGAGTTGCATTGCACCCAGGGTCAATGGATCTGGGTCCCCATCTTTGTTTGTGACCTCCCAGCTGAGTGATCTTGGGCAAGTTTCTCTCTTTCTGTGCCTCGTTTATTTCATAGGCATCGTACCAGAGATGAGTTCCTAAGTTCTGTCCAGCTCCAACAATAAAACAATCACATGCTTTAGGATGCGCCTCCATGTAGATTTATCAGTGTGTCTGCCTGTGTGCATGGACCCATTTGTCTCTGGTTCTTTGCTTGCATCTCCCCATGGCTCAAGTCGCTCCTGCCCTGGTTAGTATGTCATCCTACCTCTCCACCCTGGCCAGGAGGAGGATGGGACTCTTGCAGTGGCGGCAATGAGGACGTGAGAGCCCATTGGCCCATACAGCCTTGCTGAGGGCAGGGAGGGGCAGGCAGAGTCGGGTTGGAACTGGAAGTCAAGATGTTCATCTCCTGGGTGGTTGGCTTCTCCATTATCAGCCTCCATGTGTGGTCAGTGAACAGGCAGGGCTCGGAGCAGATGGCTGCAGAGGTAGGGCGGCTGCTGTCTCCTCCGGCTTCTTTCCCACCCTGGGAAAGCTGGAGTATTTGGGGATTGTTCTGTAGACTCAGGAACAGTCCATGTGCAAGTGTGTGTTTGGGTGGGATGACATGTCTCTCTCATTTTGGCTTGTTGCTCCCACACACTGGCACAGCCCACACTCAGATAGCCCAGAAGAAGCCCGTCTTGTTGACGATCAGACTTCCTCAGGCATCAACAATCCGCTCCCGGAGCTTGCCTGATCGACCTCATTGATTCGATTAGTGGGGAGAAAGGTCCACCTGTGCTTGGCTCACTCACTTTTCCACCCTTTTCATCATCGACTTTTTCCAGGGGCAAAGAGGAGCATTCCTGTTGATGAAAGACGTGTTTTGGGAAACTTAGCGACCATCCTTCTGTTTTATCATCGGCACTGTTAATTGCCACCTTCGCCTGTTCCCTCAGTTCCAGGCCTGAGCAGGAGGAAGGGGCCAGGCTTATTGAAGTTGCCCACTGATGCTGCCTCTCTGGACTAAATCTTCACCTGATAACACACGGAGGGAGAGGCACCTTTAGCACAAACAGGTTTCTCTCTCCACTTGACATAAGCCTCCTGTTTTTCTTTGGGGGAGGGTGACGCTTAGCACAAGAGAGACTTCAGACGGGAAAGGGGGGGCCGGGCGGGCTAGGGGGGTCAGGGCCAGGAGGTGGGCAGTGTTGTCATTTACTAGGTTTGTGAAAACAATACGGGTTTGTCTCCAGGGTACGGTGGTGCCTGGGGAGGCAAGCCACAATGGGCCCAAGCAGAAAGAAAACAAGCGCGGATCTGACGAAAATGTGGTGACCCCGACGGGCAGGGAGAAAAGCACCTTTGTTCAGGGCGGTCCGGGCAAGCCAGGGATGGGGGTGGGGAGGAGGCATGTGAAGACGACTCTGGGGTTCCTGTTCTGGAACCCGGGCCGCTAAACTAGGGGCTTGAGAAGACCAGGTCGCCAAGCGTGATGGGAGTTTCTGGGGTGCCTCGCTTGCATTCTGGGGCAGGTTTGGGGAAACCGCTTCCTTCCTTATCAGCTCAGCTCTTTGAGGGTGGCTCAAGGAAGATACCACATGAGGGTCTCCTGAGGTTTGGGAGGGAGGGCGCATGGAGGGGTCTGCTTTGATTTGGGGGCTCCCGGTGGGCTAGTTTTGCTTACCATTCAGCATGGCTGGGTGATCTGACGCTGGGCAGAGAAGCCCCCAGGGCCTGGAGGCAGGCCCACTGGGATCTGGGGAGAAGGACTCTTGGGGGTGCTCTTCACCTGGCCTTATGGTATTGATGGAGACCTCAGTGTCTGGAGGCTGCAGGAGGACGCAGAGAGACAGACCCTCCTGCTGGAGCACTTCCGTCTTGAGACCTTCCAGGACCACCCCCTGAGCACCTCCCCACAATTTCATCTTTTTCCGCAGACACCCTCGCTGCCCACCGTAGACATGTGTCCCCAATCCCAATGACTCACTTTTGCTTCTAACTCATGATTATTATTTTTTTAACCGGAGGGACTTGTGGACCCCATGTGGTTTCCTGTCCCCTCCTGTCTTTGGCAGTAGCACTGCCCTCGCTGTGTGACCCTGCAGTCCTTGGTGGATTTGCCCTTGCTCCTGTGATGCGTGTGTGTGAGCACTCCACCAGGCACAGCAGCCCCGGAGAGCGAGAGTAGCGCCCGCCCCTCCGGTGAGGCCCTTGTTCCCAGGACAGCAGCCCTGACGGCCTGTAAGAAGCCATGCCGGTGAACTTGGACTGCCGGCCACCTGCAGCTGGAGCCCTGCTGGAGGACCCTGATGCTGGGTGTGGGTGCTCAGCTCTGACAGACTCCACGCTGGGGCGGTCAGGATCACACTGGGGCAGCCCAGGGACCTTTTATAACCCCCTTCAAGCTGCCTCTGACAAGAGAGACCCACATTCTGAGAACGTAGGTCTGCACTGTCCAGTGATTATGACCTCAGCTACGGTTGAGAGTCAACAATAAGGGCTAATAGTGTTAACTAATAGTAGCAATTGCTAACACAATAGCACGTTCTGTGTTCCAAGCATTGTTCGTTCTGACACACACCCACACCCAAGCACATACACACATGCTCAGGCACATGTGCGCACACATGCTCATTTATTTCTCACGATGACCCTATGAAGTAGGCATTATTATTATCCCTATTTTACAGGTAAGAAAACAGGCACAGAGAGGGCAAGTAACTTACCAAAGATCACACAGCTATTAAGTGGTGCAACCTGGCCCTGAACCCAAGCCCAGCGGCTGTGCCTTAAGTACTAGGCGATGCTGCCAGTGACCTGGATGGCTGTTCTGTGCCAGGTGTTCCGTGGTCATGTCAACCCTCCCCCATAGCCTTGTAAGGGCTGTTATCTGTCCTCCTTGTCTAGTGGTAGAGCCCGAGGCTCACAAGAGTCAAACGACTTGACTCACTTGCTGGCTTAACTCTGTCACCTCTAAGGGCCGGTGTTCCCTCCAGTGTGAGACGGTGTGCGTCCCATCACCTGCTGACAGGTCATCTTGCAGGATTAAAATTGTTTTTTTCGAGGGTGAAGGGGGAGCCTGGAGAAGCCAGCAGGTCTATCCCCCTGTCTCGCGGCCGAGAGGGGCCTGGAGGAGGAGGGCTTGCTCTGTGCCCTGCCTAGGAGGCTCCTCGCCCACCCAGCCCTGCGTCCCAGCCACCCTGCTGACTCTGGCTGCCGCCAGCCGTGCTCCTGGCATTGCACACCACTGATGGGATTGTCTCTCCTTTTCTCGCCTTTGGTCGCCCCTCATCTTTCATTGATGGTGACGCATCAGGCTCAGGAAGAGCCCACCGAGGCTGCAACACGAGCCAAGTGGGACCCTTTTCTTCCCCAACAGAAATGGCTCCTGTCTTCCCTCCTAACTGTTTGGGGCCTGGCGGCTTAGCAGGGCCCCTTCCTTGTTTGTGAGGGGGACCGGAGCTGAGGGGCGGGGAGGACAGAGATGCTGCCCGGGCTGGCTTTGCAGCCTCCAGCCCTGGAGTCCTAGAGGTTTTCTAAGGGAGAAAGGGAAGACCAAGGAAGCTGCATTCTGCAGGTGGTCTCTTCCCGGCCCCTCGAAGGTTGGTCTGCATCCGCTCCTCACTCAAAGTGTCCTCCTGCTCCCCTCGCCCCCCCTTCCTCCTTCTTGCCCATGTGTGGCTGCCTCTCCTTAAAGGCACCTAGGTGTGCTCAGCTCTGCCCCATTCCTGACGTTCCTCCTGACACAGGCATTGGGAGGGAGTCCATTTTGCATCTGGTTTGACTGATGTGGCTCCAGATGTTAAGTGTCCTGCCAGCATCACGGCTGGAAAGTGGCAGAGCTGGGATTTTAAACCAGACTTCTGGGCTGGAGAGCTGTGTTCTCCCCTGACCCACCAGTGTTTCTGGTCAAAGCTGCCTCTGCCCCCAGCGCCTCTGAGCAGCCTTCCTGGGGACCCCTACCACAATGCTGTGCCTTGACCTTTGGACTTTTCAGCACTGGCTTTACGAGGTTTCATCCTCAACTACCTTGAGTTGCCTTTTAAGTGTGTCAATAAGATTGTAAACTGGAAACAGAGAGGGCTTGTTCGGTTACTTTTGTGTCCCCTGAAGCCCCTAGCAGAGTGCTGGGCACACTGCGGAGATCTCTCCAAGTACCGGTTCAATTGAGAGAAAAGCAGTAAAAGTGGCGTTTGAGTGCCTGTGACACACCCCTTCTGGTGGCTTTACACACGCTGGTGAATATCATTACAGATGAGCAGCTGAGGCTCCGGGGATTGGGAAGCGGACCCAGATCAGACAGCTGGTGAGGGTCTCTGCCATCTGACCTGGAGCCCAGAGTCTCTCCAGTCCACCAGCCGTCAGCTGGGGCTTGCAGTGCCCTGGGGGCAAGGGACATTCTTGGTAAGCCTCACTGGGGACAGGTGACAGGGTCAGAGGGTGCTTGATTCTTTTCCTTCTGAGCTACCTACCTAGCCACCAAGTTTTTTTTAAACCAGCTTTATTGAGGTGCAATTTACGTACTATAAAATTCATCTCTGGTAAATGTACAAGCCAGTGAATTTTAGTAGATGTGCAAAGTTGTGCAACCATCACCCCAGCGCAGTTTTGAGACATTTCCATCAACCCGGAAAGGCTTCCTTGTGCCTGTTTGCAGCGAGTGTCCACTCCCAGGGCCAGCCCCAGGCTACTGCTGATCCGCTCTGTAAATGTACCCTTTGTGGACATTTTGTATCCATGGAATTAGACAACGTCTATAGCCTTCTGCACCTGCTTTCCTTTGCTTAGTATAGTGTTTCTAAGTGGGCACCACTGGCTTTTCACTGAGTCTTGTGTGTGTCCAGACGGTGACATATGTGGCAGCAAATAGATGAACTGGAAACATGGCACACGGGTGGCTGGGTGGAGCTGGGGTAGGGGCGGGGCTGCGCCTGGGGGTCTGACAGTGTCTTGTCTTCAGCGCTCCCTGCTGGGGCCCCTGATCCATGTGTCCCACCTTGCCAGCCAGCTTTAGTGGATCTGGCCTTCTCCTTCCGGGCTGCTGTGACACAGCTGAGTCATAATGACAGATGGTGAAGGCCTGTTTCCTGGCAATTAAACTAAGTGGGAGATTGGAACTTGGTCCAGCACTCCGCCCAGCCAGGTCGGACTTGACCTTCCGGCGCATTGTTCCTGCTCCCCCAAAGGGGGTCTCAGAGGATGCTGGCAAATTCCCACCCCTCTCCAAGGCACCCCAGGCGGTGGCCAGTTTTTCTCTTACCGGGCCAATTCTCAAGGCTGTTGTATGTAAGGGTAAAAATCCCCATTTAATTTCATTTTTAGACCTCTTGCTCTCGACCACCCCAACCCCAATCCAAGGAGACAGGGAGGGAGGAGCCCTTTATTCATTCCATAAGCACATCTCAAATGTCTGGCACAGGCCAGGGCAGAGAGAGGTGGAGTAGACACAGCCCCAACTTCCAGAAGTTCACGGCTGGGAGTTGGAAGAGAAGGTGTGAAATGAACAACTTCACCTGCCCCATGGCCTAGTGGTTAAGTTCAGCATGTTCTGCTTCAGTGGCCTGGGTTTGGTTCCTGGGCACGGACCTACACCACTTGTCAGCGGCCATGCTGTGGCAGTGACCCACATACAAAATAGAGGAAGATTGGCACAGATGTTAGCTCAGGGCCAATCTTCCTCACCAAAAAGCAAAACAAAACAAACCAAACAAATAGAAAAAAACCGTGATGCAGTGAATGATGGCAGAATGAACAGGACCACTGGCTCCCAGGGGAGGGGGACCACAGTGCTGCTTGGAGTGGTCAAGAAGCAGGTGGCTGTGGAACCTCAAGGGTGAGGTTATGGCGAGGGAAGAGGAGATCTTTGGGAGAGGGGACTGAGGTGTGGTCTGAGGGACACACGAGGCTCACTGGGCTGGAGAGGAGGCATGTGCCCTGGCGGTGGTGCCACGGCGTGGCCTGAGAAGGTGGGACAGCTTTGCTCTGAGGCAGGCAACCCACAGCTCTCCCATCAGGAGGCTGCAGCCCTGCAGCCGCTCCTCACCTGCAGTCAGGGACAGGAGAATGACAGGAGATGCCGACTCCACACTCTAGGTGGACTTGACCATGGGCCTTCTCTGATGCTGTCCCTCTGAGGTGCTGTGGGGAGTTTCTCTTTCTATTTTACACCACTACTTAAACCATATTTGTTATTCAAAACAACTTTGTATTTTTAAAGTTTCTCATTAGAATCCCACTTCCTCGTCATGCACTGCATTTTGGATGGTCTCTTTTATCCCCAGTCTACATTTGGGTTTTGCAGAGTCATACTCTCAGGGCACATGGTTTGCAGAGTCCTGATCCCAGAGCACGTGGTTTGCAGAGTCTTGATCCCAGAGCATGTGGTTTGCAGAGTCGGGATCCCAGAGCATATGGTTTGCAGAGTCCTGATCCCAGAGCACGTGGTTTGCAGAGTCCTGATCCCAGAGCATGAGGTTTGATTCTCACTTTCGACTTAACCTTTCTTTTATTTTTCCACATTCTTAGTTTCCTTGTCTTTGTGTTTAGTTTTAATGCTTGTACAGTATTCTGCAAGCCTAATATCACAATTTGCTTAATGTGACTGTTGAGTAGTAGGAGACCACTGACGTTTAGTTTAATCTTATTGTGTAAATAATGCTATGAAACTTTTTCTTCCTTTGTACCTTTTGGCCAAACTGGGCGTTTTGGTAACAGGATGCAAGCTGCCGGCGTATTCCTGGCCTCTGCTTTCTCCTTTAATTCCACTCCCCAACTCCACATCCTGGAAATATTTGGAGACTCTTCAGTTTTGTCCTTGGGCCTGCCTGGCACTCAGCTGCAGCTTAAGGACTATTTGTCCCCTTAAGTGGATTTCCAGGCTCAGGGTGGAGTGCAAAATTCTTGAAGAACCCTTGAAGGGGCAGCTTGAGTCTCTAGGCTTGTTCTGTGCCCCTGGGGACCCTCTGTCCAGGTTTCCACATTGGCTGTACCCCGTCCCCCTCCTCTCTCCTCTGCCTTCCCATCCTGGAAGGACCGCTGGGCACCGGAGAGTTGGAAGGAGGGAGCAGCCTGCGTTGGGATTCCTTCCAGGCATTGAAAGTCCTCCTCCTTTCATAATGCTGCCTGGGCTCAGGAGCTCCGCGCGTTAAGCAAACACCCCTTGAGAGAGAAAGGCTGCATTGTGCTCCCCGTGCTCATGGCCTGGCCTCAAGTGCCACCAATTGCCCTGACTTGAGAATCGCTAAGTGGCACTGCAGAGTGTGTGCGTGTGTGCGCGTGTGTGCACGTGTGCGCACACAAATACACATGAACACGTGTGGTGGGGGGAACAAGCTTTTATTCCAAGAGAGCGCATCCAAGTAGTTACTTTCGTAAAAGGAGAAAAGACGATGAGAAATGTCGGTGAGGTAAACAGGTTGTGAGTGAATGATGCTGGTTGTTCATTTTGTCACAGCAACCTTGATATTAAAACAGTCAGAAAACTTGAACACTTGATGGTGGCCTGAAGATGGAATATGTCTGATGTCTTCTTGAAGCTCTTGACTGGGTGTCCATATCACTTAGGTATGATAGATCCATAGTGTGGATTCTATTCTGTTCTTTCACTTTTATCCTAAGAGTGATTTTCCTAGGTTGCAACATCCCTTGATAACGAGTCATCCTGGCTTGAGGGCCATGAGTCAACGAACCATTGTTTTCTGAACAAGTCCCCAGTGCTGGCCTATGGGTGTCCATTTTTCATCACAAGTCTGCCATAACCATCTTTGTACTTTTGTACCTTCTTTTTTTCTTTTTAAACAATAGGAACATCTGAACTGACTTGAGTGTCTGATCTGGCAATCATAACCCTTATGCAGTTTCTTAAAACTCCAGGGAGGTTGGAGGAGAGGGGCAAAGATGTGGCCCCGTCCTGGTTCGCTCACCCAGTGTGTGCAGGTGGGGCGGCAGTGGAAGCCCACGGGCTTGGTCAGTCTTCACCGTGGCCAGCAGGTCTCAGGGGGCTGCACACTCTTCCTCTCTTCATCCTCCTTCACTGGGAAGAAAAGCTCTCTCACGTCATACAGCACGCAGCCTCACTGCTGCCTCTCTGCTTCTTGGGCCCTGCGGAACGAGCCCCGCATGGCTGTGTCCTCCACACGGAAGGGGCTGTGTCCCATCTCTCGGCCCTTCCTTTCCTCGTGGGGAAAACCTCCCTCTTCCTTCTTCTCCCTCCCACCTTCTTCCTGAGTTTGTTTCTCCCGGGACACATGGCCAGCTCCTTCCCTCAGCAGCCAGCGTGTTGCCAGAGTGTCGGGTGGGATGGGTTCATGGCCAGGACGGGGGAGATCAGCTCGCCTTACTGCTTCTGGAATCCCCTAATCTAAGTGCTGAATGAGCACCCCTCTCCCCGGGGCTGTTGCCCACCCCTCCTCTGATTTTGGGACCCCCATCTCTGACCCAGTTGAGCCCTTGTGACTGGGGTTTGATAAGGTCTATCACAGAGGTTTTTCCTTCCCTTTCTGAGGGCTCTCTTGCCTATAAAGGGAAGAAAAACATGGAAGGTAGCATGCAATGGAATGTTATTCAGCCGTAGGAAGAATGAAATGCTGACACATGCGACAGCGTGGATGAACCCCGAAAATGGTGCACTCAGTGAAGGAAGCCAGAAAAGAGAGGGCCACATATCATGAGATTGCTCCTACCTGAAATATCTAGAACAGACAGATGTGTGGAGATAGAAAGCAGGCGAATGACTGTGAGGGCCTGGAGTAGGGCGGGGGACGGGCGGTGACTGCCTAACGGGGATGGGGTTCCCTTTTGGCTGGAAGACAATGTTGTGGAACTAGGGAGTGGTGATGGTTGCACAATACTGTGACGGTGCCACTGAATCACTTTAAAATGGTGAGTTTTATGTTATGGGAATAGTATCATAATACAAACGGAAAGGGCGTCCATCATTGCAGTCAGCTTGGCCTCAGGAGCAGGCTCAGAATTTCACCTCCTTGGCTTTCCGCGCCCACCTAGCCCTCCAGTGTCCTCGGATGTCCCCCGGCCCTGGGGTTGGATAAGGACCTTTGCAATGTGGACCCAATTTTTGAATAGTCTCTCGGCAGCAGAAAGCCGTGTGAGCCACGTGGACCCCGTGGTCCTGGTGTGGTGGGTGCAGAAGCTCCACCCTCGGGGCCGAGGAGAAGGGGGTCCTGGCCAAGAAGGGGGCTTTCTGTGGTCCAGGTGTGAGGGGGCCTAAGTTGTCCTGCTCAGGGACCCTGGTCCCTCCCTCACGGCTGCTTAGGGCCAATTCAGACTTTCATGAGTCCAAGGCCCTTGGGCCTTCTTGGGTCCCCTCCTCCTTAAAAAGAAAATTAAAAATTACATTTTACAACTGTGTTGGTGTCAATATGAATGTATTAAGATGACATATGAAGACGTTTTCTTCAGCCTAAAAGTTCGTTTTGTTTTTTTCTTCTGATTTCAAAATAAATGAAAACGTTTTCACGGGCTCTTGAAAGCACCACGGGCCCTGGTGCCGAGCTTCCATGCCCAGCTTACCACAGCAAGCCCCTCACTCTGAGATGAGGGGCCCACAGAGGGGCTGCAGCTCCCCCAGGAGCTGAGACCCCCCTCCCTCCAGCCGTATGCCTGGGGAAGACATCGATGAGGGTGGTACCCAGGAAAAGGACTCTCTGTCACGTACTGCTCCAAGCACAGGCTGGATCTTAGGAATTAGATGGATGTTCTTCTTGGGCAAAGCTTATCTGCCCAAAGCCAAGCTTATTTCCATGTCCCTTTGCCCCAGCATTTGAGTTCATGCATTGTGGGGGACACAGGGATAAGAGGGGGTGGGGCCTACCAGGAGTGGTGGTCTGTGTGGACTGGCTTAGCCAAGAATTTCAAGGCAGTGTGCCATGAGGGCCACTGACGTGGACCAGGCCGGGATGCATGGCCACTTGGGGCTGGAATGAAGTGTTCATGAAAGAGGGAGCCATCATTTCAGGCTTGATGGGTTTCAACAGATTCATCCTTCTTGTGGATGTAGGAAAGGTTGACATTTGTCATTCTCTGCCAGGAAGCCACTTTGAGGGATTGTTTTTGACACAAAATATTTATTAGTAGAGGAAAGAAAGGGACTAGGTCTGGAAAATTAGAGCCAGAATATTTAGCCCACATTTTTGATCTTAACATGAAGTAACCACAAAGCATGGGTGGCTGCCCCCATTGTGCCATTTTCAGGACAGTCCTGGTCTGTTGGCTCCTATGTCTGCCCTGCCTGGGGAGTCGGGCTGGGTGGCGGTGGGCCCTGCTCTGCCTGGGAAGCCACGGTCCCATCGGCCCTGGGCAGGAGCACTGTCTGGGGTGTCCTCTTGTCCCCTCACCTGGGTGCTGGGAGGGACAGGCAGGTGTCTCGTGGCCCTTGGTGCCTTGAGGGATGGGGAACGTACATGCATACACACATTCCCACACACATATGTGCAAACACTTTACACCCCTCCCCCCATCTTTTATAGAGAGACACAGCGGCACATGTGACTGAGTCCCGTGCAGCACAAGCCACAGACAGAGACACAAGCAGAGAAAGGGGCTCCAGACCTCTGCACTGTGGCTTTGCCCCTTGTGGCTGGTGATGGGCTGCGGCTGCTGGGGCCGTGCCCTGGGCTTAGTCAGCACCGTTTGCCCCGGGTTTACCCAGCTCCGGTCACTGAGGGCAGGACTCCTGGGAACGGCTCATATTTGCCTTTTGGGAGGCGCTGTGCTAGAGTGAAAACCGCCCAGCCAAGTTGGACGTCCCCAAGCTCGGCCACCAGCTGGCCCAGACATCCAGCCACAGGAGCCACTGTGTACTCCTGGGACTCACTTTCCTCATCTGCAAGATGGGCTGATGGAACCGGCCTTCCGGGGCACTGTGATGGGTAACGAGGTGTGCAGGCGTGCGTCCACGTGTGGGAGAACATGAAGAGTCACGTGCAGAGGGATGTGCGCTGCAGATGCTCAGCGGCTCCTTCTCTGTCCTCGGAGCTCTTGCCGCATTGATACAGATGCAGAGCGAGTGGCCTGGGTTTGCGGCTCCGTGTGCCCCTGGCGCCTCCTTACCCACAGCCACAAGTAGACGAACGTGGGCGGGCCGGGTTCGGAGGTGCGAGGCTGAAGAGGGCCTTGCAGCCCGGCTGGTTCTGGGGTCTGGAGGGCCGCTCTCTCATTGTGGTGTTTCCACCTGGGCGCCTGCCCTGGACCATGGCCCGCCCGCCAGACTCTTGGGCTATGGTGCCCTCTAGTGTTTAGGTCGGATGATTGCAGGCGCTTCTACAAATTCACCAGATTGGGGCTGAAAAACTGAAAATTGAGGCTGCCTTTTATAACTCATCGCAATCAGACATTACTTTAAAAAAGTCACGTGTCTTTCCAAACTATTAAACACATTTATGACTAGCCTTGTTGTCAAAAGGATTTAAGTCAGTTTATTTTAAATTTTACTTTTACAAGTAAAGAAAATAAAGGTAGAAAAAAGAAGGTGAGGCCATGGACAAAGCAAGGATAAAATAGTTTGCTATAATCCCTATACTGTATATGGCATGGATATGGTCTGGAGTCAAGAACTTTCTAGATCAGTACCATCAATTCTTATTAGATCATGTTGTCCGTGTGCTGTCACTGGTGATGTGGATTAAGGCTGCCCCAGGTAGAGAAGCCCAAGGTGACCTGGCCTACATGCCGAACTATATGACCCGGTGGATTTTTTATGGTGTGAATTAGGGCTGCCCCAGGGAGAGAAGCCCAGGTCGTCCTCACCTACATGCCGATCTATATGACCAGATTCTTATCTAAAGTTACATGACTGCACAATAACCAGACCCCATCTGCACTGAAATCATTTAATGACTTTTTACATCATCTTTTCTTTTTCCAGTAAAAATAAGTCACGTACCCATGCCTTATAAATTTAGCCCTAACCCTCAACTCAGGGCAGCAGCAGAAGCTCTGACTGCCATGGGTCCTGTCCCCATGCTATTCCACACTATTCTCTAAATAAAAAGAGCACTACTGCCAGATCTTGAGAGTCCAAGAAATCTTTCTTTCGACTCCTTGGCTCACCGACCCCGCATCAACTGGTAGAGATGCCTGGGGACCCTGGGCTCCCCAAGCATGCTGTGTGGCGGTGGAAGCATCATATTCTCACAGGAAGTTCTGGATTTAAAGAATTTACAGGTTCGTCCTCTGCTTCTTGTCTTTGCCCAGGACAGTGTCTCCTTGACATTGGTGGGGTCTGTCGCCACCTAGTGGTTCTTCTCTGTATCAGCTCTTGGAAGAACATCTCATTCCCGGGCTGGGACTGTGAAACCCGTGTGACAGAGGACCCTTCCCGGAAGGGCTGGTCTCCTACAGGGCACTGAGGGCTCTGATAGGAAGAGGTGGTGGTCTCCTGTGGCTCCAGTCTCAGAAGGGGCAGTGGGGCTCATGGCAGAGAACACGTAGTTTGGGGTCAGTCCTGGATCAGATGCCCCCGCTGAATGCTTTGTGACTTTATCAGGTTATTTAACTTCCCTCGTGATCACTTCTCCCTCTAAAGGGAGGCTGATGCTCGTGGTTTGGAAATCAGAGGTAATAATGCGCCGGGCACTCAGTAGCCGTGCTGTTGCCTTTCATGATGGGCCATGGATCTGTCGGCAGTGAAACTGTGTACAGCTTTCTGACATCGTCCCGTTGCCTAATTCCTGGGAGTGGATGGTGGTTCAGCCAGTTATACACCTGCTGTATCAAGTACGTTTTTTAAAATAAACTTTTTATTCTGGATAATGTCTGGATTTATCTGATCAGTTGCAAAGTTAATACGGAGCGTTCCTCCACACCCCTCGCCTAGTTTCTCCTGTTGTTGAAATCTTCCATAACCCTGGTAAAGTTGTCAAAACTAAGAAGTTAGCACTGGTGTTGTGCTATTAACTAAACCACAGACTGTTCGTCTTTCGCTAGTTTCTTCACTAATAACCTTTTTCTGCCCCGGGAGTCAATCCGGAATCCCACATTGTGTTTCGCAGTCTCTGGTCTGTGCACTTTCTCCCCATCTTTCCTTGTTTGTAATGACCTTGACAGTTTTGGAGAGTATTTGGCGTGTGTTTTGAAGAGTGTTCTTCAGTTCTGGTTTGCCTGTTGTTTGCTCATAATAGAGTGGGGTTTGGGGAAGAATACCGCCGAGGCCAAGGGTTCTCCTTGCGTTGGGTCAGGGGTGCGTGATATCCACATGATTCATCCCTGTGATGTTGACCTTGATCACTTGGCTAATGTGGTATCTGCCAGGTTTCTCCACAGTATAGTCGTGTTTTTCCGATTCCATACTCAGTTCATTAAAAGAGAGCCAGCCAGTCCAGCCCACACTCAGCGGGAGGGGACGCCAGCTCACTTCCTGGAGGGGGAGGCATCTCCCTGTGTTATTTGGAATTCTCTGTAAGGAAATTGTGTCCCTTCTCCCCTATTAATTTATCGATTCAATCATTTATATGTATCAATTTGGGCTCATGCAACACCTGTTTTCGTTATCTTGATCACAGAGTGATTCCTTTCAAGCTTGGAGGGATGCATAGGCCCCGTTCTGGTTTTGGGGTTTGAGTGCGTAGTATTTTATCATTTCTTTTGGCTCTAGGTGTTTGAAAATCCCATCATAATGAGTGTGTCTGATTACTCGACTTTGGACTCGGTGGGGTCTTTTGGTAAAACGAGAGCTGGGTTTCGCGGTGGGTTCCATCAGTGGCGGGCCACAGCAATAGCCCTGCCGCGGCTGAGGACTGCGGCTCTCATTTGGGAGAAGCAGCGGCTCATTCTCCACTCCTGCGTGCAAATTCTGGGGCTGCTCCTCCTGAGTGCACCTTTGGGTGAGTCGCTGCCCTCGTCCTTCCCCCCCGCCCCACCCCGGCATCATCTACAAAGGCAGCGGCCGGGACTGGGTCACGTCTGGATACTGTAGACTGCCGGGCACGTGGGTCTTTTGTTACTTAACCCTGAGAACGTTCTGTGAGGAGCACACAGGCGTTGTTCCCATCTTCCTGATGAGAACGCCAATAAGCTGAACTGCTCAGGGCCGTCTCCAAGGTCACGGCCAGGTCATGTAGGACTGGATCTAGACGGTTGTCACTTTACCACGTTTCGGCCTAAACTGTTTCTGTGGTATCCGCAGCGGCACCTCGCGGGCGCTGCTGACCTCGGAGAGGTGTGGCGCCACCCCTCACCCCTCCCGTCGTCCTTGCCTTGACCCCCCAGTGCCCCCAGCATTCAATGGTGGTCTGGGCTGAGAGACAGGGTAAAACCACTGGGTGAGAGGAACCCGGAGTTGGTTGGAGGCCTCGCTCCTGTAGACTTGCCATCCTCCAGGGTCTGGGAATTGGGCTCCATCAGGATTGGGGATGACCAGCTGTCCGTTGACAGACTGACTCTGGAGGAAACGGAGAATGGATGTGTGTTCAGAAGTCAATGCATCTTCTGACAGTGGGAGCCATCCTTTCTCAGGGGCTGGAATTCTTGGAGCCTCCGGCCGTGACTGCCCGCTCCCTGGTGTCAAGGCCTCTAAGAGGCCACCTTCTTACTCAGGGTGTTGCCTGGTGAGCGTGCCGTTAGAGAGTAGAGGAGGCGCCCTCAGTCTCCAAGGGTCAGCCTCCTTCTCCCTGGATGGAGCTGACCTCACATGGCCTGGGTTTGCTCTTTGAACCTGGGGTGAGGGTACGTGAGGGGGTGTGTGCGTGCATGCGAGGACTGTGTACGTGCACACACGTGCAAGTACATGTGCATGGCATATGCATGTGCAGGTTGTATGCATGCATGTGCGAGTGTGTGTATGTGTGAGTGTGTGTGTGCACAGGTGTGTGAGTGCATGGTCGTGTGCATATGGGAGTTGTGTGCATAGAGGCCACTGCCTCCACGTGGTACCTTCCTTACAGGCATCGCCGTGACCCTCGCAGCCTTGTGATCCCACATGTCTGGGGACTGTCTTCCCTCTTTCTCTGCTGATGTAATTAGCTTGACTTCTCGTGGAACAGTCTATCCTGTTTTTTCAAGTTTTCAGGAGGCCCCTCCCGTGACCCTGATGGGCCACGTCCACAGAGGGGCGCCTCCCCATCTGCCTTTTGTGTTTTCCCGAGGCTTAGATTTCACTTGCTTCCCTTGAACTCAAGTGTGTGTGAGGCTAGTGTCTTTCGTGGTTAGGTCATAAGTTGAGGGACAGAAGTACAGCTTGGGGCCACCGTGTGTGTGTGTGCGTGCGCGCGTGTGTACGTGTATTTGCATGCATGTGTGTATACAGGCATGTGTGCAGGTGAGAATAAAAGGAGAGAATGCTACTGGGGGTGGACGTGAGGAGGTGAGGGCAGAACGGGGTGAAGCAGGGGCTTTAGGAGTCAGACGGAGGTTCCTGTTTCCGAGGGTTTTCACCCAGCCCCCCACCCCCAGAGGTTTATGGGACGGCCGGGCTAATGATACTCCAGACACACAGGTGTGTGATGCAAGGGATTACTGATACTCATGCCAGGAATTCTCCGGAGAGAAGGACTCACTCAGTGAAGGGGAAAGGAGGAGGAGCGAGCAGTGTACACAAGCAGGTTTCTATGTGGTTGTGGGAGGGGAGGTCGAGGCACAGCCCAATGGCTTATTTAAAAGGGGGCATTTGCGTGTACAGTGGGGTTATCATGGCATCTCATAAGACCACTTATCTAGGGGCTTCACATGGAGGCCTTTTATAAGCCATTCTTGAAAGTGACATCTCCTCACTGTTGTCACATTCTGTTTGTTACATGCAAATCACTAGGCCCAGCCCACACTCAAGGGGAGGTGATCAGGAAGGCATTTAGGGGAGGGCCCTGCTGGATTTGGCTAACAGCGGGAAAGGCCAGGGGCCTGTCGACCCAAATGACGTGGAGTCACTTCTCAGACATCACTGAGAAATGTCTTCTGTTACAGTGGGGAAAACTTCAACTGAATCAGGAGATGGAGGGGCCGGCCTGGTGGCGTAGTGGTTAGGTTTGCGTGCTCCGCTTTGGCGGCCCAGGGTTCGCAGGTTTGGATCCCGGGCACGGATCTACACTCCACTCATCCAGCCATGCCTGGCAGTGTCCCACATACAAAATAGAGGAAGATTGGCACAGATGTTAGCTCAGCGACAATCTCCCTCACCAAAAAAACCCCCAAAAACAAACAAAAAAAACCCCAAGAATCAGGAGATGGAGAGCAATTTAGAGTGTGTCCTGGTTAGGGCACCAACAAAAATAGGTTCAGTTAGGACACTCTGAGCAAGGGAGCCAGACCGCAGAAAGCGCGGGGACAAGCAGTAGCTGGAGGGTATGGGGGTGCCCTGCTTAATTTCATAGACTTCAGTCTGGACAGGGAGGTGGACGTGAGGAGGCACTGGGGGCCTTCCATGCTGAGTTGCAGTTGGGGCCTTGATGTTGCTGGTATCGGGAGGCACTGACGAAGCCTCAGACAGGGGGCTTTGGGGGAAGATATACCTGCACACGGAGGGTGGAGTGGGGATGAGGAGTGAGGAGGAGGCCGGAGACCAGTCAGAGGGCAGTGTAGCCGAGAAAGTCTGGCCAGGACAGTAGTGACCTGGCAGGCTGGCCGTCATGGTGGGGGTCGTTCAGATCTGGCAGAGAGGTCCGTATTTCTACAACAATTAATTTATACCCTACCTTAATCGAAAAGAGATTTGAAGAAGTAAGTTCTCACCTAAGAATTTAATTTTCTCTCTTTCTTTTTATTTACACATTCAGCAGATATTTGAGTACCTACTATGTGCCAGGCATTGTTCTTGGTACTCTACTTGTATTTGTTACCTAATGCTGCGTGACAAGTTACCCAAATGTAGCAGCTCAAAACGGCAACATTTATCATCCCGTGTTGCTGTGGATCAGGATCTGCATGCGGCTTAGCTGGGGCCTTCTGTTCAGGGTTTCTCATGAGGCTGTGTCAAGGTGGTGCTGGGGCTGCGGTCACCTGAAGGTTTGAGTGGGGCAGCGTCCATTTCTAGGCTCACACAGTGGCTGCCAGCCAGATTTAGTTCCTTGCTGGCTATTGGAATGGGGGCCACAGTTCCTTGTCACATGGACCTCTTGACACTGCAGGTCACATTGTAGCAGCTGGCTCAGAGAGAGGGAGAGTCGGGGGTGGTGCAGCAAGATGTAAGTCACGGCCTTTTATAAGCCATTCTTGAAAGTGACATCTCCTCACTGTTGTCACATTCTGTTTGTTACATGCAAATCACTAGGCCCGGCCCACACTCCAGGGGAGGAGCCTATACAAAGTATGGATACCAGACAGGCGGGAATCACTGGGCCTATCTTATAAGGCTGCCTGTGACACTTGTATGAACTCATTTAGTTCTTGCGACAGTGTTAAAAGTAGGCAATGTGTTTCCCATTTTACAGATGAGGACACTGAGGTAGAGAGAAGTGGAATCAGCTCTCAAGGTCCCAGAGCTAGTAAGTAGAGGAGTTGGGACTCAAACCCAGGCCAACTGACTCCAGAAGTCATGCCCCTGGCCGTGATATGAACCTCTGTCTGTCTGTTGGTCCATTGAGGTCACGCCATCGACCACCTCACCCCCGAGGGCCGAGCTGACCACATGGGTGAGACAGTGCTCACATTTGTGGACTGCTGCCCAGCCAGCCCGACATGGAGCGCTCACCTTTTGTTTGTTTTAAAATAAGAGTAATTAGTGTTTGCCATGTAATAAACATGTTTGGGGCAGGACGTGCTAACTGAGCAACCTTGGGCAAACTGTGTGAGTCATCCACGAAAGGAGAAGAATAGCACCTGTTCCCTAGGGAGGACTAAATAAAAACGCTCACTTACAAAGCTGTAGTGCTAAAACCCTTGACATTTGCTTTTCACAGCCTCATATTTAAGGCAGTTAGAATAGAGAGTACATATAATTAATGTTCAGTAAATGTTTAATTCCCTTTCCGATTGATGTGCTGGGCCTGGGAATGCAGAAATTAATAAAAAGGCAATCCTCTGTGTCACGCTCAGCTCCTGCTGCTGGGGGAGGCAGATATTTACATGGATTGTTACACTCAATGGATGGATGTGGGTTCAGGTTCAGCTCTGCAGGAGGCATGGGGAGTGCACAGAGGTGGGAGGGACCATCCGGCTTTGCAGACCAGCATGGAAAACACCGTCTTTGTGAGAAACCCGAATGCAAGGAGTCGGCCTCCTGGGATCCAGGGATGGGTGGACACCCCTCGCCTGGGAGTGCTGGCCTGAAGATTGGGGTTGTGGCCTCTGTCGGACTTAGACGACTTTTATAGGGCTTGTGGCTTTTGCTTTGTGGGAAAGAAAGAGGACACAGGTTGAAATATGTACAGTTTCCTCTGCCACACTTGCCTGGATATTTAAGGAGCCGGCGACAGAAGGTCCATCAATGAGGAACACAGAGAGTGGCCAGATGGTAAGAGGAAAAGCAGGAGGAGGTGGTGTCCAGGATGCTAGGAAAGAGGAGAGTTTCCAGGAGGGGAAATGTCAGGGGTGCAGATTCCTCCAGGAGGGAAGGGCTGCAGAGCTCACACCGCACTTGGCCGTTGGGGTGTCACTGGGTGACCTTGAGTCAAAGCAGCTTCAGGGACAAGCTGGGTGTGGCTGTCAGTTGCAGAGGCCAGAGCAGCGGCTGGGCGGGGTGCGTTCGAGAATGTTTCAGGAAAGCCGACTGCAGGGGAGATGGGCGCGAGCACAGCTCTGGAGATCAGGAAGCATGAGCCCCTCACCCACAGGACCCTCCAGCCCCTGTGCCAAACCGTGTATTTATAACCTCCTTCCTTTTCTTAAAGAAGCTGCTCCTCCCTCCAGAAAAAGTATGAGCTTCAGGTCCCACAAAACCTGGATCCACCCCTGGGCGAGGAGGGGCCCGATGGAGAGAGAGATGGGACTGAGGAGGCAGAAAGCAAAGGAGTGGGCTCCGGGCTCTGAGATCCAGGCCTGGGTTTGCCACTTGCCAGCTGCACACCTTGGCCAAGCTGTTTGACCTCTGGGTGTTTCCTTCTCCTTTTTGTAAAACAAAAATAAAAAAAGCGCCCACGTCCTCCGGTGGTGGCAAAGACTAAAGAAGGTGATGTGCATAATGGGATTGGCACACAGACTCCCACGCAGCAAGCGCTCGAGGCCTTCACTCTGCTTTCCTCTTCTATAATATTCTTACTAATATGCACTTTCCTGGTTGGTTTTCTAAGGATTTTTAATTTTCCTGTGTTGCGTTCCTCCGGTCGTCTGTGGACGGAGATAGATCACGTGTTCTTCTCTTGAGCTACCTCCTGATTTGTTTCCGAGGACCAGATTCTGTCCTGGGAGGCACGTGGAATCACGTGCTGTGTTCCAGGAGAGATGTGTCCTAGTTTGTGGACCTTGCAGGGCTGTGGGCGGTGACCCAAGCCCAGACTCTCTGGGGGCGCAGGTAGCAAATAGCCCCTCTCGCAGGCCTGGGGCCGCAGACCTGAGGCATTGCTGTGTGTGTGCACAGGCTGTGCAACCCCGAGGGAGGGTGTGGCCCGCAGTACTGCCGTGCATCAGATCTCCCTTTGCTCTGGCCCCACTCTTCTTGGGAAACAAACCTTTTTAACTTGGAGCAAGTTGCTGGAGGAGAGGGTGTGTTGGGATTGCAAAAGCAGCCCCTGAACATCCTCTAGGGCAGCCGGTTCCAGGCCAGTCCTGGGTTGTGTAGCGCGCCTGGACAGCAGATGTCCGTCTGCAGGCTCCTGCCTCAGGGCCTGGAGTGACCGCTTGGCGGTCCCAGGCCCTGCCCCGTACCCTCCTCCAGGGCCAGTTGAGGCTGGCAGCGCGGGACCTCTTCCTGCGCCCTGCGCGGCCGTTCTCCGAGCAGCCGCTTGATGGCGCTGCGGCTCCACCGGGCGCGGGCGGCGCGTCGCCTTACAGCCGCCGCCGGTCGGTCGTGCCCGGTAACCCCAGGCCCCTGGCTCTGCCCAGCTTGTGGGGCGCAGCCCCCCGGCCAGATTTCCGCGAGGAGCACAAAGCCGCTGCTCAGAGCCCAGCTCCTCCCCACTTACTACCGCCTGATGGAAGCAGCTTGGGTCTTTGGCGTTGCTTTCCCTCCCTGGCCTGGCAATAGAGAGGATCTTTGCCACCGACTTTATTCTTAAAACGTGTTTCTTTCTTTCTTGTTTCCATTTGTTTATTGGCCTGCATCACGTTTCTGCGGTCTTACCAATAACTATTTACCAGCTCAGTTACCCCAAGCCCGGGGCGTGCTAAAGACCTACAATTTAATTTAATCTCCACCCTGATTCTGGGGAGGAATTGACAGGAGAAATGGCCGGGCTGGTCTGTTTCCTCTTTTTAAGCTTCCCAGCGGCTCTAACTTTGCTCCAAAAAACCCCTCTTAGGGCTTGTGCTTGGGAGAGAAAGGTGTTTGAACACCGAGTTAAAGCAGGCTGGCCAGCGGAATGCAGGGGAAGAAAATCGAAAAGAAAAAAAGGAGGCTTTTCGAAAATAAACTTTTTATCGGACTCCGGACGTTCTGCAGGGCCTTTTATAAAATCCTGAAAAACAGAGGGAATAAAAGGCATTCATGTTTTTTCACCTAGAAAAGACTTTCGTATTTTGATGTCTCATTCCAAGATTTGTTGTCATTGCACCGCTCTGTCCCCCACACCCCCCAGATTGGATCCGTCTATTCCCTGGTTGTGTGACCTGGTTTCTAACTTAATACACCGTGTACGGTTCTCCTCGGCTAGCCGGCTTCTGAGAGTCGCTCTCAAGCAGGTCCACTTCTGAAGTTTTACATGCACACAGCTCTCAGCTAGGTTTCTGAGTGAGAAGCTCTCGTTGAAGCCGTGATTCAGACACTGGGAAGAGGATGATTGAGTTGTAGCTTCTAGGGAGGGCAGAACTGGGGAGATGTGGCCTGCTGTAAAGACCAGAGTCGCCCAGTTTCGATTTGCAAAGTGAGCGGCCCCGTTGGAAATGAACGGTTCTCAGAAACACCCAGAACAGGGCGTCAGGCCTCTGAGCTTGCTCCCTAGGTCCCCCAGGCAGCTGGGCCTGGGTTGGAGCCTTCCCAGGCTTCCCTGGGGCCTGGGGACCGAGAGGCAGGACTCAGAGAGTCAGGCACTTTTGCCTCTAGAGGACCTGGGGACAAGTGCAGAAGGCCCGTTGGGGGTCATGCTGCTTCTCCCAGGTCTGCCTTCCTTCCCTCGGGTGGGCCCAGCGGGGCTGTGGGACTTGACCACCGCCCTGCACCTCTGGGGAGGCCGTGTCCAAATGTGGGACTCTGCAGGCCGGGGCTCCCACCTGGAGGGGCCAAGGGCAGGGGCAGAAAGAAGGCTGGGCAGACGCCAGAGTCTCCCCTCCTCCCAGGGCAGTGGGGCACCCATCTCTGGGAAGGAAAACGTTCTTTTCTTTTTTTCCTACTGCGCTAGTCCCCTGCCACACTGCCTGGCTGCCTTCTGGAGGCACAAGGGATCCTGTGGTTCCTCAGGACTGCAAAGAAACCACAGAGGGTGGGGACAAAGCACACAGAGCCTGATGGCCCAGGGAAGGCGGCGTTCAGGGCCCTGTGCTGGCGGTGGCCTTGGGGCAGGATGGTGGGAGCAGCTACCCTGACCAGCTCTCAGACCCGGCCTTTGCCTGTCCTTGCTTTGTGATCTTGGACGAATCACACGACATTCTTGGCCACAGACTTCAGTTTTCTTATCCATAAAATGGAGCGAACGCCTGCCAGTGCGTAGGGTTGATGCAAAGAAAGCTGAGATAATGGATAGTAATTTCTTAAAAGCTGGTAGTTATTAAATGCTTCCCATGAGTCAAACACTGTGCTAAGGGTTTTGTCTAGATTGACTATTCCAGTTAATCCTCACAAGACCCCAACACAGGCGTCATGACGATCCCCGAAGCCACCCGGATGTCCAACATCGGAGAGAGAACTGGAACCCCGGAGCTCAACTTTGACCCATTTTGAGGAATGGCTGTCGCTCCCTCCGTCACTCTTTCCCATGATACCCCGCCTCTGGGAGCATCCGGTCAAATGGCAGCTCATCCCTGCCCTGGCCAGGATCCTCTGGTTTAGAGCTTCATGGATGTCTTTCCCTAGAAGTCATGAGACCCATTTCCCATTTTAGATAATAAACCACCCCGGAGTTTGGAATAAAGGAGCAGAGTGTTCAATAACGACTGTGCACAATATGGTCATAAGACGTGGAAAAAAATGTCTCCAGCGTATCTTGTTTCCTAATGAAGAACATGCCTTCCAAGGATGTGTGTGCACGTGTTGTGTGGTACACATGTGTGGGTTGTGTGCGTGCAGGTGTACGTGGGGGGAATCCTCACCCCTGGAGGTGGAAAGAACGCAGGAGCTGGAAGGTGTGAGCCAGGGCGTCAGAGGGGATGATGTCTTGAGACACAGCATCTCCCCAGGACGGGGGGCTAGGGGGCAAGTGGGGAGAAGGAGAGGACAAGGAAGCCCGACAGGGCAGGGTGAAAGGTCCGGGGTCTCTTCTGGGGCTCCCCCACCTACGTGCCTTCTGTCTGCATGCTGCTGTGGCTCCTCAGATTCCTTTAAAGAAGGAGAAGTCCCTTCATCCGATACTCGGAGGAAAGGCTTCCCAGGGCAGTGCCTGAGGTGACCCTTGGGTGTGCTGCGTGAGCTGCGGGTAAAGCGACCTCGGTCAGCACGGGAGCAGGAGTGCTGCTCAGGTCCTGTCCACCCCAGAGAGGATGAGGATGATGATGGAGGAGTGCTGTCTGCTGGGGGGGCAAGAGGAAGGAGGACTCGGAGCACTCCTGGGGTGACACCACTTACTTCCCGCCAGCAGGTGTCTGCAGGGAGGGGCTTTCTGATGGATAGATGTCAGCCAGAGCTGTTTCCTTTTGGGGTCCGGCTGACTCCATCACAGGAGTTTTCTTGCTGGGATTTGCTCACCGGGGTGTCTTCCACCCTGCGTGACAAGGCATGGGGGAGCACCGCACAATTTTGGAAGATTCATACCCCTCTCCCAGAGACACAGGTGGTTAACCGAGTAGATCTCCGGTTGAGATGGGTGTCAATCATAGCTTGTGAAAGCCAGATCCCCCCGCAGACCGAGAGGACCGGCCGAATCCCCCACATTCCATCCCAGGTTTCTTATCCTGAGCGCTCTGTCCTGCGGGCCCTGCACCCGCTGAGGTTCCCACAGGTGACTCTGTACTCAGGCTGTGTTGTTGTTTTAATGTCATGATGCTGCTGGCTGGCCTGTGGCTTTACGGCCAGGACGGAGATGCTGGCCCCTTTCAGCTTGAAATATCAGCCCGCGGTGATAGCTTTGGGGAGCGTGAGGAGAACGGTCCTGGGTGGATGTTGGCATTTCCCCTCTCTCTCAGCTGGTGAGGCCGAGGCTCAGGCTGTGTTAGCTCAGCTGTCAGGGGCAGGAACCTCTCGTCCACCTGTCCCAGAGACCTCTGTGCACCACTGGATGTGTGTCGTCGCATGTCCATCCTGCCTGCAGGTCGGGCACGGTATTCCCAATAATGCTGTTTGTGACAAGCTTGTGCTGAGAACAGCACTTTCTAGAAAACTATGAAAGACTGCCTTCCAGGAGCTTGTAGTTGGATACACAGTGTAAATACTGTCAATAATAGCTTCTGTTTATTGACCGCCTTTATCCTGATATGTTCCACAATTTTGGACGGTAGATAAGATTGACATTTTATGAATGAAGAAACATATTCAGAGAAGTTAAGCAACTTGCCTTAGGTCACACAGCTTGTTGGGGCAGAGCTGGGAACCTGGCCCTCATCTGTCTCCCTTTGCAGGTAGCCAGTGTCCTACCTGCTCAGCTCCAGGTGATATGAGGTCTGGAGGCGTATCACAACCCTCTGCCCAAGGGGTTTCACCTGAGTGAGGGTGGGCCGGGGTCGGGGGAGGATGACACACAGATCGGTCTCAAGGAAACTAAATGACTGACTTGCTCTCTACTGTCTTGAGAGTCTGCTCCAGTTAAAGATTCCCCATTGGGTTCCACAACAGCTCACTGCCCTGCTCCCTGAGGCCGCCTGGGACGGTCCATGGGGTCGAATAGCCCTCTGGGCAAGAGCACAGAGGAACATGTGGTCATCTCCTGAGATTTGATCTCTGCTGTCTGGCAGTCATTCAAGGACCAGCTGGACAGCTGTGTGCTGTGGTTGGATCCCTCTGGGGTATCTGCCTCCCCAGTCGGCTCTCCAAGCAGAAAGGCATCTGAGACAAACCGCTGACCACATGGTGACAACCATGTGCACACACCTGAGTCCATTCATCTTGGGATGGGGCAAGCAGGAGTGCTTGCTGTCCTGGGTTTGAACGTGAGCATCCCTTCTCCCAGCCTGTGGGCGCAGGTCTGGGGGTGGCTTCATGCAGGCAGTGGGTTGTTCTCCTGATAGAGATGCAGTTGAAGAACCCCTTCTCCTTGGATTGGTGGATGAGAAGCCAGGATGCCCCGCTTGGGCTCAGGACCTAAACCTTAGGTGAATACAGTTACGCCTGCGCCTCCCACCCCTTCCTGCGATCTTTTAAGATTCACTTTCTGAGAATTGTAAGCAGGAGAGAGCGAAAAGCAAAGCAATTGTTTACTTGGGCAGAATGGACAGTGCAGAAATTTACTTAAGTAAATTGCAGGCTGAACACCATCCCCGCAGACTGCCCTGGGGTTGAGGTGTGGGTCTCACCCTCGTAAACATCGGCACCTGGAATGAGTTTTGACATGTGTTTTGCTTTTAAAAAAGAAAACCTCTTATCTGTAGATCTTCACGGGAGAAATTTATCCATTTGTTAATTTATTCAACAAATATTTGTTAAGCATGTACTATTGGCCTGGCTCTGTGCTGCATGCTGGGGATACGAAGGTTCCTGTAGACGAGTGCCCTGGAGCACACTTCTTATATAGTGGGGAGACAGACTTGTGAAGGAGGAGTTACAGTGGAATGTGCTAAGTGGCTGCAGAGAAGTCTAAGCTTCCAGGGCTACGCTGCGGGATGCGTGACTGTGGCCAGAGGGAAGGCTCCAGTGTCCCTTGAAGGAAAAGAGATTTTCAAAGAATGTTCCAGGTAGGAGGTGAGAGGAAGAGCGTTTCAGGCAGAGGGAATAGCAGGTACAGAAGCATAGAGGCTTGAAGGGGAGTTGACGGGAAGTTGGGTGTACACTGCGGGGCACGGGTTTTAAGGGAAGAGACCGTGAGGCTGGATGGAGAATGCACCGCTCAATGCTAGGAAGTAGTACTCAAAAAGATTAGCTGTTATCTTTCTCATAATAAGATGGTAACGTCGCTTTCTTCTCCCGCCTTGTCAGAGTTTTCCTTCCTTCATTTTGTATCCTTAATGTATTTCTTCATTATAAAATGAGAAACTTGATGACAGTTGTCAAAGGAAAATGCGACACAAATATTATCCTTGTGAAAGGGATATTATTTTGAACATATTCACATAATATGTAGCTTGGAATTAATGAGATATGTTTCCTTTCAAGGGTGATTGTAATTTAGTGTGGGTTAAATTGATGACTGGAATTTGAGGGTTTTTTTCTTTTTTTTTTTTTGCTGAGGAAGACTCGCTGTGAGCTCACATCCATTGCCAATCTTCCTCTTTTTTGTATGTGGGTCACCGCCACAGCATGGCTGACGAGTGGTGTAGGTCTGCTCCTGGGATCCGAACCTGTGAATCCGGGCTGCTGAAGCAGAGTGCCATGGGGCTGGCCCCCCTGGAATTTGAGTTTTGGAAACATGGAATTATTATGGCTAACCAATGTGTTTTGATGGTAGAAGGGACTGTGTTTTTTAAATTGCTTTTCACCCCTTCTGTGTTCTTATATATCCTGAGTTTAGGCCAGTAACCCTCAGATGGAATTCAGCTCCATATCTCCGAGTTTGTGGGGTGGGCTTTTTGGGGAGGGTACTGGGGTCGGGAGAGAGACCAGAGTGGAAGGATCTAAAGGAGAGGCTGAGGGTGAGACGTATAAGCAAGAGCCAGAAGACTTCTCCTCCGTCAAATACTTTTCAAGTTTTAACATCGAACCCCCTTAGGAGATCACAGATGCGGAGATGAACCCGTGCTCCTGGGAGATCAGAGGTTTGGCCTGGACATTTCTTTGCAGCCTGGAAATTTCCTGGTAGTTACCTTTATTGAACAAATCCCACCACGAAATGACACGTTGCAGACTATACTCATTGTGAGTTTCCAGCGCCCTCCGGTCCCAGCACTCCTCGAGAAGTTCCGAAGTGTGCTTCCTTCATGGCCTCCCCTCTCTATTGCATTGTGGGTCCAGGCACAAACCACTGTAGCCGGAGAACATTTTCCATTTCTTCCAGTTGGCTCCTGTGCGCTCAACAAAAGTTTTCCCACCGTTTGGGTAAGTTATGGGCTGCAACCTGCAACATTGTTGCAGGCTTTGTTCTTACATCCTCCCTCCAGATAGCTCCAGCCCCGGGTTTTTCATAAAGTGCCTATGTGGGTGGAGAGGAGAGCGCTTGTGATTGTTTTGTAAGGAGACGGATGGGAGTGCGAGAGAGGGGACGGCCAGGGAGCCGATGTTCTAGAGATAGTTACTTAAAGCGTTACATCAATTGCAGGATTTTTTTCTGAGGAATTTGGCCAGTCCGGGAGGTTATATTTTGAAGTACAAAGGATGGTCTCGCCTGGACTCCCTTGGCCTCCCTGTCCTGCTGCTCTTGGTCCACAGCAACCAATAAGTCATATCATTAGGAAGATTGTCTCTGTCCCCATCCCCACCCCCATGAGATCATCTGAACACGTTTCAGGACCTACTCAGTGGCTCAGTGGTCTCTCAGTGGATTGTATGGAGTAACCAGTTCCTAAATAGCCGCAGGTGTAGACACGAAGGGAGAGAATTTCATCCTGTCAGACAGGCTGCTTTGGGGACCCACGGTGGAGGATGGGTGTTGTTCTCTGTGCTCCCTCTCCGTTTTCTAAATTCTTTGGTTAATTAAGAGCAAAGAGGAAAGCCTGCTAGAATTTGTGCTATATGCGTTAATATGTGTGACTTTTAAAGTTGATTAAATTGACTAGGCATTTATTTTTAGGGTTGTTTCTGGAATTGAAAATGGGAAGTTTAATAGGTCTTGTCTTTTAGAAACGGTGAATGGACTTATCTTTGACTGGGTTGTGCATACGTACAAATAAATCTTACTTTCCCTGTTGTGTGTGTGTGTGTGTGTACCTGAGCCCATGCTTCCTGGCTGGCGTATCTGTTTATGCACAAATAGATGGAGGACTATAAATAAAAAGCACAAATGACTGCCTTAGACTGAAACGTGAGGGCTCCTCTTTCTATTTTGCGCAGTAAATGAGGTGTGCAGATCTCCTTGGGAGACCAAGTCTAGGGGAGCAGCAGCTCTGGGCAGGGGCTGGCCGAGGGTGCCGGGGCCCCTGGGGCTTCTGTTTACCCAGCGGGTGGATTTTCCTTGTCCTCACTTTAAGGATGAATCCTGATTTTGATGCTCCAGGGCATCAAACATCTATTGAAATGTCTATTTCGACTAGGGATGTTATTTCCCTCGTTGCCTGGGAAAATGCTGGCCAGGGAGATCATGAAACCTTTGCTGGGGTGGGAGGCATGCAGGGAGGAGGCAAAAGGCCAGATGGATGCTTCTGAGCTGAAGAAGCATCTAATGGACTAATGGGACTGGGCTTTGAGGAGGCAACCTGGGCGCGGAGAAAATGGAGGGGAGCTTTGTAGGAACCATGTCTAGGGACACTGTGCACAGAACATCCTGTGCGATGTTTATGCGAGCCTGGTGGATTCCATGGAGGTGGGTGTAGGGTGGGGAGATGTGGGGAGGTGGGAGCACCTCACAGGTTGGGCAAATGGCAAGGACTGCTTGGACCAGACGGGGTTGGGAGGGTGAGGGAAGCGCCCGACAGAAGAGTGAGGATTTGTTGGTTTAGGCAAGATGAAGGCTCTGGGTGACCAAGCAGAGAAATGATGTGATCACAAAGGGGGCAGGAGAGACCCTGGGGAGCTGGGCATCAGGTGGACGGGCCTCAGGGAGACCATTTGGACCTGGTGTTCCTTAACCTGGCGGCTGTACACCAGAGGCAGCCCATGTTTCCCAGGCTGCATCACTTTCCGCTGAGGTGCTTATTCATAGCACCAGCCCTGAGCCTCACCCCTGAGCCTGACTCTGGATCAGGAACTGGGCCTGGGAGTCTGTATCAAACACGTTCCAACCCATGCTTGTAATGACCCAAGGGCTGAGCGTGACCCACACAGGGATGGTGACTATGTAAATGAAAAATTAGAGGAAAATTAGCCAGACCAATGGGAGCTAGAGGGATGATAGAAGGAGGGAAGTAGATAAGACCAAGAAAAGGATTTCCTAATTGTGTAGCAGGAGGACGGGTGGTAACGTTGCCGGACATGGAGAAGGGGAGTCTGTAACCTTGCTCACACTTCTGATGGTTTTATAGGGCTGATCCATCAGACAAATGTTGCAGGCAAGAAGCATCTCAATTTCAAGAAATGTGCTGGTCCTTTTTAATGTGCTTCTGAACGAGATAGAGAACTGTGGGGTGGATGATGGAAATCTTAAGTGTGTTTGCATCCGCACGTTTGTGGATGGGTGGACTAGTTTTGAACCTTGCGTGAGTCTGGGGTGACTATTGACATGTTGCTTAGATGAAGACTGGAGGAGTTATCATATACAAAGATGGCTCCGTGCCAGATGGACAACGGTCACACCAAAGAGGGTCAAGTTCAAATGACCACAAAGGGCAGGAGCTATGGGCTGCAACTAGCAAGGTGCACCGTAGCAGTGTTAGGTCCCACATTTGTTGTAAAATGTTAATTGCATGAGAGAGGAAAAGGCTGATTCTTTGGAATCAATCATATGATTAGAATATCAAGCTGTATTCGTAGGGGCACATTGTCCATATAATGAAAAGTAATAGACTATTCTGGGCCGCCCAGATCACTGAGGGTAGTTGGCTCTGTTGGGCTCCTAGAGATCAGAGTGTATTTGGAGGAGGGTAGCCAGGATACTGAGTGGGTCTGCAACATTATACCATGTCAGAAATATCACATCGCCGTCATCCAAGAGGGGTTGTGTGTTGAATGAGTGGATCACCTGAACGAGAGGAGACTGGAGTGAGAATACCAACTGATTTTTGTGTTTGAAAGGCTGCCATGTTGAGAAGAGAGCGTTCGCGTCATATTAGTCTGTAATGCAGGAAGAGGACACCTCCGGAAAAATTCTTGAGTGACAGATTCCAGTGGATTTGGGGAGAGTTTGATCGGTGAGAATCTCTAGTTACCTTTGTCATTCGTTTCAGTATTCTGCCAAACCCATCCAGATGGGAAGTAACCTACTTGAATTGGGTTGCGAGGACTCTCCTTCCTCCAGATGAGCTGTTGGTAGAGCCAACGGGATATCAGGAGTGTGGGGCTCAGGGTAGGAGAGGTAGGAGTTGGGGGAGTGAGCTAACTATTGACGGGGACCCTTGAACAAACAACTCGGCTCTAGTTGGGCATAAAATAAACCTGTGGTGATTTAAAAAACCCGTATGTGTGTGAATACTTTTTGCTAAAGAGTAATGTGGGTATATAGAGTAAACAAATCTTAAATGTACAGCTCAATGAATTTTTACATATATATCCATCCATGTAACCATCATCTAAGTCAAGAAATAGAATATTTCCAGCCATCTGGAGGGTACTATCTTGTCACGTCTCAGCCAAATCCCTCCCCACTGCCCCCTATATAAGCATTTTATGGTTAATTGTATAGTTAATGTCGCAAAAGGGAAGGGTCGCATTCTCACAGCTAAATGGTCAACAGACAAGCCCGTCCCACAGAGAGAGCAGGAATGTCTTCTTGTGGTGATGTGTCTGGGTTTGGTTTGAGTTAAAAATGAAGCTCGGTGGATCCTAGGACCTTTTTGTGGCTGAAATATGTAGACGCCGTATTTTAAGAAAACTTTTTATTCATTTGTAGACTTTTATCTGGCCAGGTTTCCATCCTGAGGGTTTTCCTTTCTACTTATCTGACAAACCATAAATTTTATTTCCTTTAAGGGCAAAACCAACCTTCGAGCACATTTATGGCCCAAGTTTTAAGAGCCGGCTGCCCTTTCTACCCTCTATCTCTGGTTAAACGTGTTTTCTTTTTCTTGGAGCAGACCTCGGAGAGAGGGGCCGAAGAAGATGTGTGTTCCTCCGGAGAGCGTGCCTGCCTGCCCAGTGGGAGACAGGATGCCAGAGAAACCTCGGCCTCCGCTCTGCCCTGGGCGCCACTGCTCTCCCTCTGGAAGTCTTACTCCTTGCGCTGGAGTCCTTCTCTGCCTAACCTTGGTTGCTTTTTTGTCCTTGGTTTTTAGTTCCTTCTCCTCTGCCTCCTTTAAGGAGTGGCAGAATTTTGGACTTCGGACAATTAATGTGTAGCCATCCCTGTTGATTTTCGTGAGTCCGATTGTTTCCAGAACTTCAGCCTGCTTTCCAGTGAGCTGCTGGCGATTGGATGATGAAAAGATTTCAGCTTCTCCTCAAGCACGGAGTCGCGGATTGCTGGGGGAGTCTTCACTGCCCTTTCGGTTGCCGCTTGTCTCGTGTTTGGGGCGTCAGAGATGGAGCAGTAGGCAACTTTGAGAAGATGTCTGTCAGAGGAATCTCCGACTTCTTGCCCTGTTGGGGAGAAGGTAGTTGAAAACTCAGGTTACTCTTTGAGCATAGAGGTTTTTTCTTTTTGGTCATTGATTTATTTTTAATTGTGGTCAAATATACGTAACATAAAATTGACCACTTTAACCATTTTTGTACGTGTACCAGTCAGTGGTGTTAAGCACATCCACGTTGTGCAACCATCACCATCATCCGTCCACTGAACTCTTTCCATCTTGCGAAACTGAAACTCTGTCCCCATTAAACAGTAACTCCCCAGTTCCCCTCCCCCCACCCCTGGCCACCACCTTTCTACTTTCTGTCTCTGAATTTGACTACTCCAGGTGCCTAATACAAGTGGAGTCATATCGTATTTGTCCTCTTTTTTTTTTTTGAGGAAGATTAGCCCTGAGCTAACATCTGCCAATCCTCCTCTTTTTGCTGAGGAAGACTGGCCCTGAGCTAACATCCGTGCCCATCTTCCTCTACTTTATACGTGGGATGGCTACCACAGCATGGCTTGCTGAGCGGTGCCATGTCCGCACTCAGGATCCGAAACTGCCAACCCCAAGCCGCCAAATCGGAATGTGTGCACTTAACCACTGAGCCACTGGGCCAGGCCCGTATTTGTCTTTTTGAGACTGGCTTATTTCTCTTAGCATAATGTCCTCGAGGTTCATCCATGTGGTAGCATGCGTCAGGATTTCCTTCCGTTTTAAGGCTAACATTCCATTATGCACAGACCACATTTAGAGCACAGAGTTTTTGATACAAATGCATCACGGGCCCAGAGTCTTCTTAATGTTACGCGTGTTGAGCACCTTCTGTGTTCCTGACCTGGCACCTCTCGTCTTGTTGGGGGACTTGTGGGTGTGGTTTCAGTGTTTCCGGGGTGGCAGCAGAAGCACGGGAGGGTGGAGATGGACCCTTTGGGGTGATGGCCCGTAGGACTCCTCAGTTCTAGCGTTCATTGTGCAGAAAGCTTTGAGGTGTGGTCTAATACTTCTCTCTTTTGGCAGCCACCTTCCCTGGATTTCCAGAAATGTGATTAGGGTTGTTTAGCTTGGACTTAAAGGCCACAGATGGTGACGTGGTTTAGGCATCAGCTGTTGGCAAGGCTGATGGGATGTGGGATGGTTTCACTGTCCCCTGAGTTACTATTGTCTGAAGGCTTCGGGGTGATGTGCAAGATGGAGTTCTTGAGACGGCTGGATGCGAGTCTCAGTTTTTCTGTTAATTTACTTTGAGACTCTGGGGAGGTTTTCATTGTCTATGTTCCTCCGTTTTCTTCTTGGTCACACGTGGAGAATAATCCTGCCCTCCCTGTGTCACAGAGGTCTTTATGGGGAAAGACGGTTCAAAGCCTGGAAACTTTTTAAACGGGTTTCCCATCAGTTTGAGTGAAACTCCCACCCCATCCCCAGATCCTTTTTCTGTGTAGCAAAGTGTGTGCCGATGTTACAGGCGTTTATCTATCTCAGAGTTTCCTCTAACAGGTTACCTTCCAAATAGGTTCATCTATTCCTCTGGTGTTCATTGACTGCTTCCCTGTGCTAGGCACGGAGTTAGGGTCCTAATGAGAGAGAGATGAACAAAATTTCAGACATTAAATGTATGTTGATCAAACTTTTCGGGGAAAAAAGAAGGATTCTGTGCAATCATACCAACAGATTATTACAATACCCAGTGAGCAGTTCAGACTTTGTTTCCAACTGCCTTCCCCTCCCCGCCAAGAAAAGAAAGCTGGATTTGACTCTTAACAACTCTTCATCCCTTTTGGGTGAGCGTCCAGAGTGTTCTTGGCACTCAGAGGTGTTACTTCAAGGTCTTGGATGCAAACAATCTTTCTGTGTCTCCATGGTTTTCTTTCTCAAAGGGGAGTATCAGTGAATTATTGATACTCAGGGCTTGGTGGTGATTGTGGGGGGCGAGGGGTGTGGTGGAGATGGCTTTTGGTAGATATTTGGTCCAGGGGTCCCAGCTCTCTGAGGAAGAGACCGTCTGAACCTAGACATTCCAAGTTCGCTTTGCAAATGGCACCTTTCCCTCAGGACTGAAACTGCGACAGCCACAGGTATTTCCTAAACCAGCGGTCCCGTACTGGGTAAGACTCACATGATGAGTAACCAAGAGGGAGTCATGAAAGATGCACTTTCCTGCGTAGGGATACTCACTGCATCCTGACATAAGAGGTGGGGCAGAGGTTCTGTGGAGGCGCCCTTTTGTGAGATGATTTCTTGGCCCGTACAGCAGGAGACAGACCTCACCGGCGTGCCGCTCTAAGTCATGGAAGGAGAAGACATGAAGGGCTCTCAGGAGAATGCTGGATGGAGCCCTGGGGAGGCCCGCCTCTACCTCCCTGGGCCTCAGCTTCCCCACTGGTGAAATGAAGGAGGTCGACCAGATGCCCCTGTGGTTCTTTGCAGGACCCTCTGACTTCTACCCCGTGTGTCTGGCAGGATTTGCCAGCTCAGCTCCTTGGCCTGTGCCCCCTCAGGCCTGTAGCTGGGTCTCTGGTACATGCCGTTGGGACCCGTTTCAAGAGCGTGTTTAATACACAACCCTGCCGACTCTCAGGAACCTTTCTGGGTAACACTTACTTCATTGCACTTTTAAAAATGAAAAAAGAAAGAAAATGCCGCTTAGCAGACTCACGGTAATCGGGGCTGACAGATGTCACTCAGGATTTTATTATTTAAAGCCACAATGATTTTCCAAATAACCTAAAAATATATAATCCAACCTCAAAATAGTGTCCTGTAACAGAGGCCAGGGAACCCTGTAGGAAATGAAGTCAGGATTTTGGCACCCCTTACGTGCTGGTTCAATGGCTTTGAACACTTTGACATTCTCCAAGAAACACGGGCACATGGAACCATATCAAGTTGCTGCGTGTGGCTGCCAAGGTCTCAGAGAGCGGAGTGTCTTGGGTGTCTCACTCTGGTCCCTAAGCCAGGGTGACACCTCTTTTGGTCCCTATAAGAAGCTTTCTCCCTATTCTATGAGAGCATGGGTGGACATAGAACAACCTTCATGCATTTAAAAAATTACACACCTTCCAATCTGTAAGTCGTTCTGCTCTATTCAGAAGATCCCATTCTGAATCTGGACAGGTGGGCGGTCGAGGCAGTTGTAAGAGGAAACTAAGGTGTCTGGAGCGTCTGCTATCATCCAGGTAATGTGCTTCATTTAACGCACATGTTATTTATTCCTCATAATTATTTAATTATGTATTAAATATTATACATATTGATTACGTTAACACATAATTAATAATAAGCAATACATTCATTAAACAACCTTGCAAGAATTATGGTCCCATTTTACAGATGAGGAAATCGCGGCCTGGAGAGTTTAAGGGACTCTCCCTGCATATTGCAGTGAGGAGATGGCAGAACAGGAGTTTGAAAGTAGGTGGGTAAATTGGGGTTTTGGAGCTGCCGTGAATTTCATGGCTGGCTAAATAGCCTGAGCCAGCAGCCCCGGGACAGCGGGTGGGACCAGCAAGCCTGTCTTTCTAGGACTAGGAATCGCAGAACTGGTCCGCCTTGAAGTGGGAGGGACGAGGGGGCATTTTGCTCCGGTCGGCTGTGCCCCACCCTTTCCAAGGAGCTGTCAGGAGCCAGACCCTGTGTTCCCAGGTGGCAGCTCCTGCAGCATGTCCTGCTCGAAGTTCTCTCTCCAGATCGGTCTCCAGGAAGCATCTCCGGGTGGCTTCCGAGCAGGGGGAGAGGCGGGCCTGGCTGCCAGCATCTGACTGGCTGTTATTTGGTTTTCTCTGACTAGATCTTTGTTTCTGTGAAACCCTTAGCTGCCGAGGCTCTCGTGCCTCGGCTTAATCAGTGCCGCATGGAGCGCTAGCCTGGTTAAGTCAACACCATTGGAATATTACCTGTCTGTTAACCTGTCAAAATTGCTTTACAGTCCCCTTTTATCTTCCCCCCCACGGAATTTCCCCTGGAGTTTTCTGCCTGCTCTCTGGTCCTTTCCTCGCCTGCCCTCCTCCGTCCTGCAAAGCTTCCCCACCCCCTGAGTCATTAAATATTGTCAGAGTTCCGCCACTTACTGCTGCCTTGTTTGCTCAGGGCAGATAAATTGTTGTTGACTCTGTGATGCAGACCAAGGACACTGGGCTCCCAGCCCCGAGAAAGTAACCGCGATGCCTGCCAGGTGGGCGGAGGCGAGGGGTCTGCGGGGCTGGAGCTGCTGGAGGCTGTGGGAGGGGGCCCTGCCTGCCTCCCGTTCCCCAGGTTGCTTCTGAGCAAGCCAGCACTGGCTGCCTGGCTGCCTCGCACGCCTCCTTCCATCCCCCTCTGCCCACTCCACCCTTTCTCCAAACACTGAGTTTATAAATTCGAGGGTCTTAGGGGAACGTCCAGTTCTAAACCTCCTGGTCGTTAGACGCTAAGACCTGGCTCCATGGTTTGGTCTCACGCTTCACTGAATGAGTTCAGGGTTTCTTTGGAGAGTCATTTTTTTCCCCAAATTGCGGTAAAATACATATAACATAAAATTGACCCTTTTAATCATTTTAAAGTGTACAGCTCAGTGGCATTAGATATATTTATAATGTTGGGCAACCTTCAACACTATCTAGTTCCAGCAATTTTTTATCACCCCGAAAGGGAACTCCATCTCCATTAGGTAGTCATTCTCCATTCCTCCCTCCCAGGCCCTGGCAACCACTCACCTACTTTCTGTTTCTATGGATTTGCCTATTCTGGATATTTCATGTAAACAGAGTCACACAGTATGTGGCCTTCTGTGTCTGGTGTCTTCCACTTACATGAGGTCTTCCAGGTCCTGGAGATTCACTTTTGTCTTCTGCTTAGGGTGGAGGCTCCACCAAGGGACAAGGGGACAAGTGCTGGGGACCCTTGGGGGTCATCTTAACTTGTTCCTGGCAGCAGTTGCTTGGCTGACTTGAGCCTCCAATCTCTCCACCCAGTGGCCTTCTACCTGGAGACTTGCCACTGCCTACTTGAGGAGGTCATTTAGATTTTCACTGAAGCCACCAGGCCCTCCCTCTCTGCCAGGCTGGGCACAGACAAGTAGGCATTAGGGTCCAGAGCTGCTGGGGCCTGGGGAAGGCTGCTGGGGAGGGAGCCCTCCTGAGCAACCCTCCACCCCATGATCTGGCCAAGTGCTATTATCCTTCCATTCTCTGGGTCGGAAATCTGAGAAGTCCCGGGACCAATTCCTCTTTGGTCAGCCGGGCTTAGCACATTGTGTAGAAGAGCCCTCACTTTGAATCAGAGAGTCAGTCTGTCAGCGGTGCAGGTGTGGGCTTCTGAGTCAACCGGGGGTTTCACTCTTCTCTGTGCTGTCATCTAGCTGTGTGACCTCAGTTTTTCCACCTGTGAAATAGGGATGACAGTGTGCATCCTTCAGGTCTATGATGCTTTCATGATGATTGAAAGCACTACTAACTAGATCACTGTGTGTCATGCCTGACATTAAGGGTGTGTACAGTAGGTGGTTACTCTTAATAAAATCCAGAATGAAAACAATCAGTGCAGGACATCCCCCCCAAACCCCCCACCAACCTTTGCTGTTCTGGAGTTGTGGCAACTTCTAGAAAGTGGACAGGGATTTGGTGTATTGTTTAATTAGATGCATTTGCTGGTTTTCAGGATTCTGAAGAGCTCCAGACTCGGATCTTGGTTTGGTCTGTGACAAGGAGAAAACCTTACTTCTATCCAAGTCAACAACAAAACAAAATGTCCCCGTGTCTTTTTTTTTTTCTTCTGCTCCACCATTTTTGGAATTTCTCCCATTCTCCGGCTATGCCCTACTCTTTTGTGTTTCCATGCCAGTAGGCTGACCCCTGGGACCTTGGTGACACGGCACTCGCTGATATCATGTGACACAGATGGGCTCCAGAAAGTGTGAAAGAGTTAATATGCGCCGCTGAGCGCCTGGTCCCTTGCAGGGTTAGAGGAAAAGTGTCTTCCTTTCATTTGCAGCCTGACCCAGGTTCAGCGTAATTCTGCCAGGTTTATTGAACACCTACTATGTGAGCGCATGAAGCAGGTTGTGGAGTTGGTGGTGGGCACGTGACGTCACGTTCCATTTGGGGCTCCTGTGAGTGATCAGTGAGTTGCAAAACCTCTTTGTTTGATTCCACGTCTGTGGTTCGCTTGCCCTCGGCCTGTGTGTGTCTTGCAGTGTGAAGACAGGCAGTGGGCTGCCCCCTGCACCGTGCTGGTTCCTGCTTCTGGCTGGTGCTCCGTGGGCCTTTCAGAAGAGCTAGGTGGAAACAGGTCCAGCTCCCAGCTGCAGGCCCCTCAGAGGGCTGAGTCTGTTCCTTTGCTCGGCTGTTGGAACTGAACCCTCTTTTGTTTTCTGAAGGAGGGAGCTTTTTATTTTTAATTAAAAAAAAATAGGCACCACACTTCAGTCAGGCCAAAAGCTGCGAATTTCTTTCTTATTTCCTCCCTAAAATTGTGTGTTTGTGTATTTTTTTAGGAAGGGTGAACTTGTGGATGTTTTTCTAAAGTCAGGTTTCTAGAGTCTAATTAATTGACATACAGTAAAGCTCACCCTTTTTAGTGTTTAGTGGGTTTTCACTTTTTTTTTTTTTTGAGGAAGATTAGCTCTGAGCTAACGTCTGCTGCCAATCCTCTTCCTTTTTGCTGAGGAAGACTGGTCCTGAGCTAACATCCGTGCCCATCTTCCTCTACTTTATATGTGGGACGCCTACCACAGCATGGCTTGACGAGCGGTGCGTAGGTCCATGCCCGGGATCCGATCCCGTGAACCCCCCGGGCTGCTGAAGTGGAACGTGCGAACTTAACTGCTGCGCCACCGGGCCAGCCCCTAGGATTTTCACTTTCAGTGCAAGCCTCCCTTCCTAAAATATCCCCAAGAATTCGGTTTGGAGCTCTTGGACCCTGTAAATACATGTGGATCTGAGTACCTGAGAAGGCACCCCTTGATGTACAGCCCTTGAGGTGAAATTGTTCCAGACATAATTAGAAAGTGGTCCGAGGGAGATGGATAAGAACAAGTGAAGGGATTTTTTTGTTCATTTGGGGGAACTGAGTAACGATTAATAGGTCTTTGCCTGTATGTTTTGAGGAAGTTGCTAACCAGAGGAGAGCTGAGCTAGAAGGGGTAAACTGTGTGTCAGCAGAAAGCATTCAGGTAGACTTGTCATAATTTCCTAAGACTGACCCTGGATGCGAGCGCTTACCTGGAAGGCCCCTAAACCATCCGCACCAGGGCTCCACGAAAGGGGGAAGGTGGCCATGTGGAACGCCCTTGAGTGAGCTACGTGGCCTCGGCCCCTGGCTAGGTCACCTCATCTTGCCTTCAAGAGACTGGACCTCATTTTCTTCTTCATCTGTTAAGGGAGTTTCTTGGGGACCGTGGGTGCTGGGCAGAGACTGTGTCTCCCCCTTTGGTCTGAGCCCCCCCTACACGCTGTGGTGCAGGGTGTACAAGCCAGAGCCATCTCCAGTGCCTTCCAGTTCACTGGCTCGGTGATAACGTTCCAGTGGATTTCATGTCACGTTGCTTGGAAACGGGTGGAAATAGGCCAGTTATGATCTAAGTGGGGCCCCTGGACTTTGTGGGGCCACCAGGGCTTCCTGCCCTCGCTTTTCTGGTTCCTTCCCTGGTCCTGCCTCCTAAGTGAGGAGAAAACCTCAGAACTCTGTCTCCACTCAGATGGACTGCCCTAAACCAGAGAGGGGAAAGAGGCAGAAGCACGCTCTGCTTTTTCCGCAGTTGCCTGATTTCTCTTCTGGGGTCAAGGCAGGCAATTGTCTTGCCTTCAAGCTCTGGAGAGACTGCAGCCAACCTCTGAATGTCCACCTCGGGGATGGTGGCTGGGACCGCAACACGCCTGTCAAGCGGAAGGGAGGGAGCTTCAGGGGGCCCCGAGAGCACAGATTTGTCTCCTCACAGCGGCTCGCGGGCTCCCAGCCACATCCTGGCAGAGCGATAGCGCATCCAGCTTCTTTGGGGCCCGGGGCTGAGTCACCAAGAATCCCCTACAGCGCTGGCGGCGGCTGCTTAAAGAGACCCGGGACTGAAATAACAGGAGTGCTTAGAGGGTTTTGCAGGAGTGGGGCTAGATGAACAAATGGGATCAGAATCCATCAGAATCAGTCTCCTGAGATCCAGGGGAAGCCCCGGCCTGTCTGCTGGGGAAGAGATGAGTGTGGGTCTTTGCAGCCTCGCAGAGGGAGTCTTAAGGGCCAGCTCGTGGGCTTCAGCGTGACCCCTGTATTCTAAGGGGTCCTCCTGCTGAAACAAGCTCGCATGTCTTGAGAGCTTTCATTTGGCGAAGTCCTTCAGTGCATTCTCACATTTCGGCCTGCCGTCAGCCACAGGTAGATTGGCCCGTTTTACAGATGAGGAAAGCCAGCCTTGAAAGGATTGTGACTCTCTGGAAGTCAAATAGGAGCAGTTCAACAGTTTCTTCTTCAGGTTCCATCTCTGCGCTTGTTAGTCAAGGTCATTTCTTAGGCTTGTACAACTGGGTTCCCAAGCCTCAGAGGGCTCATCTCACTTTGCAGCCATCGGTTTGTTTCTGGGTCTGTCTGATTCATCTCAGTCCCCTCCACCGGCCCGGGGAGGTGGCTGGTTTTGTTCCACATTGTGTCTCCAATACCTGGTACAGGGCAGGCTTTTTAATTGTTGAATGTGTGAATGAACGGATGGCCCCCAGACTCCTGCCGTTAGCCTTTCTGCCATCTGGTAGACCCCAGCTCCTGCTGAGGCTGGGCACCTGTGGAATAAGGCCCTCTGAGCCTGGGTGGCCCCGTTCGGCTCCCTCTTGAGAGATTGGTACGGGAGCTTAGCGGTGCCCTTCACGGCTCCCAACAGTTCCCGCCATGTCTTCGAGGCAGCCTGGAGGTGTGGGTGGCCAGTTGGGGGATGCTGTGGCTTTCCCTCCTGCCTCCTCTGACTGCCCACCTCTAGGAAGGCACAGCAAGGAGGGCTTGGAAGAGGGAGCCAGGAGTTAAATCTCTCCTCTTATCTTCTGGGAGGATGGAGGGCATTTGGATTAGATGCCCACCCTACTCGGTTGCTCTCCTGGCTCCTCTCTGCCTCGCTGTTCAGGGAGCACTGGGCTCTCGTGCCACTTTATGGGTTTTCACTGCCCCTGTGTTTCTGCCCTGAGGTGCCCCATCTTCCAGAATTGCCCTCTGGCCCTTCTTCTCTAGGATTGGAGAAATGTGGTGTCTGTGCCCGGTCCATGTGGTAGGGGGACCTGAGAGCAGGGGAAGGGAGAGGGGATGGGTTTTCTAGAAGCCTGTGTTCATATATATAACCCCATGCACTTCTAGGATTGGTCCCAGCTGGGGAGGTACACTGGATGAAGCAACCAAACCTAGTTCTGTGGGATTGAAGGCACTCCAGAGTTTTTACAGACGTTTGCCTTAAATGCAAGAAATTGGAGGGATTACAGGTGATATGAAGGCAGAAAGGCATTGATGGTCTTTCAAGGAGGAGGGCCATGGCTGTCCTTGAACTACACCTCCTGGCTTCTAGGAAGTGGCCATCTGAGGTCCTTCCAGCAGGTGCTCCCAAGCCCACTCTGGAGCCCTCTGCATCTAACCTACCTGGGCTGGAATCAAAACCCCTAAGAGAAGGAGTCATGTGGTTTTGTTTATCCCATGACACAGCGCTGGGTGGCATTCTGGATCTGGACTGCCCGAGTTTGAGTCCGGCTAAAGCTTCTGTATTCCAGCCTCTAGAGGGATGTCCAGGAAGTTCTCTGCTTTCTGGTTCCCTCCTCCCTCCCACCCTTTGCCCTCAGAGATGTTGTTTGAGTCACCTCTGTAAGAGGTTTGCCTTTTATGCTGGGGTTCTGTGTATCACAGTAACACTGTAGTTATTCCTAAATGTCAGGCTTAATTTGCTGCAAAGTTTTATTTGATTCCAGCAGCGTGTTTTATTTACAGTATGAAGGTCTGTCCATATATCCTCTCTCTTTTACAGTTTGTGCTTACAGAACATGCATAACTATTCACAATTAAAGGAAAACAAACAGGCACAACACGGAGGGAGTATTGCTTACAGCTCGGCGCTTTGGTAAAGCTTCATAGAAGTGTGATCACTTTTCGCAAATTCCGCTTCATGATAAGGCACACGCATATACACTCACACGATTAGAATCCTAGGGTCGGATCCTGTAATGGGTTGGGTTTTAATTTAAGGTCGGTAAGTTGCATTACCTAAATGTCAAAGATCTCCAAATGGGCCTAAAAAGATTCTATTAGCAGACATGTGCTTGCTTTCCCCCAGAAGACGCACTGGAATAATGGTGCTTTGGTTTCTGATGCTTTGAATTTCTCTGTATAGTAGCTTGCTCCTCTTGAACTATTAGAATACTTTATCAGCCAATGGGAGAAAGTGTCCCCTTTGTTTTAAAGCCTATTTATTTTCTTCTTTGCAACCAGGTTCTATATGTTGTCCCTTAACTAAAGTCCTTTCCTCCCCAATGACCAGGGACCATGTAGGAAAGGGGAACATCATTGTCCTCTGGGTAGACCTATGTCCGTGTACCCAGTTAGGTTTTTCTCTTCCCTGGGCAGATCCTTCTGTGGTTTCTGGGTTGAATTCTAAAGTGAAATGGGTTCTACCAGCCACGCAAGCAGACCACGGAGCCCCAGGGAGATGACAAGCCCAAGACCATGGGCATTGTTCTTGGGGAAATGAAACTGGCATCCTTCGCTTCCAGACTTGGTCCCTACTGACCTGAAAGCATGGCCTTGACCAGAGTGACAAGATTGCAAACATCGGGGTGAAGAAAGTATCTCATGTTGCAGCCCTTTTCCTCCCAGAATATTCTCAGCTTCCTGTTGTTTTTAATCAGTTGCCCGTAGAGAAGAGACTCTTAGCTTAAAGCGGTGTTTCCCCCTTTAAGAGGTTGTGTTGTGTATTAATTCAAGCTGCGCTTGGCATGGAAGAGCGTTCCCTCTGACCAGTAGCTTGTTTTTCCTTTTTCTTTCTTTCTTTTTTCTTTTTGCAAGCCAGGATGGTCCTTCAGAATTCCCCAGCATGGGGTCGGGCTCCATTTCTCTAAACCTTCCCTGCCACCTTTTTTTCCAGTCATCTCAAATATATAGCATTTTACACTGCTAAGCACGGGGACAAAGTGTTTTGCATTGAAGAACAGGAATCTCAAAATAAAATATGGGCTGCTTTTGGAAGAGAGACCTTGGCCACAGTTAGCTTCCAGGCAGGTTCCTGGTTCAAGCTCATTGTGAGCCATTTCTAGATATGCAAGCAGTTTTGTCATCTCTACCCCTCCTCCTATTCCTTTCACCATAAAAAAATAAAAGGCTTGTAACTTTGCTGACTGTCAAATCCTTTTGTCCTTCCTGCTGCATGCATTACTGCACAGGGCTGCTCAGAGCTTTTCCTTCAGGGAGTTTCAATAGACACTACAGAGAGATGAGAAGGAAATTAAACTCGGTGGGGGTTGCCCCGTACCCCGAAAGTAATTCCATGATTGAAATGCCAAAGATCCTGAAGATCTCTCTGTCTTTCAGACCCGGAGAGGAGACTGGGAGTAGCTTAAACTGATGAGAACGAAGGTTTGATTTCTGGGTGGCTCCTTAAAGTGGTTTGGGGGAAAATGAGCGTCTTGAAAGTCCATTAACTCTTTCCAATCCTGTGGTTTTCTCTCCAGGGCATGGAAGAATTAGTTTACAACATAAGTCTTTTATTGTCTAAAATGAATGTAAGTTAAAGTTACTCATCTACTGGGGCAGGGCAAATGGGTGCAGACTTTCAGGGGGAGAATGTGGCAAAATGAAGTAAAAGCCTTGGAGGACATACTCTTGACATAACTCTCAGTGCAGTTCTAGAAATTTATCCTAGGGACGTCATTGGACAGGTGTGCACAGCATGACGAGGTTGCCCATCCTGCATTTGTGAAACAGTGAAACGTGCAAGTAATGGGAATGCCCTTCAAGAGGATGGTACCACCCATCCGTGGAGTGGAGTCCTAGGAAGCTGTTGATGATGCTGTAGATTTCTGTTTGTTGATGGAAGTACGTTCATGATGTATTGTTGAGTAAAAAACAGTCTGTTTAAAAACTGTGTGAGTGCACTACAATGTGGTATCCTGGATTCGATCCTGGAATAGAAGAGACGTGGGTAGGAAAACGAGGGTAATCCAAATGAAATCTGTAGTTATCAGTAATGTACCAATGTTAATTTCTTAGTTTTCACCAGTATGCCATGGTTATGTAAAATGTGCATGACATTTTATCCTGCGTGGGTGAAGGATATCTACAAGCTCTGTACTGTCTTTGCAATTTTTCTGTATATCTGAAATTATTCCAAAATACAAAGTTGAAAAAAAAAGCATAGGAACACCCTTAAAATTTGGGGGAAGATTTTTAACAAAAGGTTAATGGATTCACTCTGAGTGCTGCCGTTATAGGAGATCTTAACCTTCTCGTTTACAATGAGAATTGTTTTATGTTTAAAAAAAAAAAATCAATAAAACTCATTCCCTCTGGGGAAAGAAAGTAGCATACAGATATAATTTTGTTGTTGTCATTTTTCTGATGCTATAGGCTTTTTCTCTCTCTCCATTAGACTTCATGGATCCTTCAGGGTTAAAGTTCATCCTCCTGGAAACAGCCAGGCAGGCAAGAGAGACGATGATCATGAGCCTAGACGTTGGAAATGGAGAGACCTGGGTTTGAATCCATCACTCACCAGCTGTGTGGCCTTGGACAGTTACTTACTTTGTGGCTCACTTTATTTTAAATCTGTAAAGTGGGTTTAACGGTCCTGCTCTCATAAGGCCACTGCCAAAGCTAATTAAGGCAATACCGTGTTGCTCACAATGGATGTCTTCAGGCTCTAGAGGAAGAGTCTGGTGAACTTGGTCCCTAGCAGATTCTGGCGTTTGCTGTATCTTACCCTGAACACGTCTTTTCTGAAGACTTCTATGCTAATCACGACCACGTTTATGATAGAGGAGAGTGTGAATTATATTTATTTGTTAATTCACTTAATAAGAATTTATGGGCTGTTACTCAAACATTAAGTATTTGAGAATCATAATTATGCTATTTCCAGTCCCATCCCACCAGCCCATGCCCTGTGCCCAAATAATCTTTGCGGGTTGTGTTTGTATATGTTGTATCTAAATTAGGCCACTTGAAAAAAATCCTCCCTAGGTGTGATTTCTTTCCTCTCAGCCCAGATTCGCTCATAAAGGTGCATTGAGTTGACATGTCCTCAGCCTGCCTTACCTCTAAGTACTTGAGAAGTCTCCGTGTGTCCCTGGGGAGATGGCCATTGTCATCATCCCTGGTGGTGACTGATAAAAGACGATTCCATAAACTCGCATGTTTAGGAAGATTGTCATCAGAGCCTGCGCTTTCCCTTGGAGAGGAGAATGCTGTGTATGGCCCTAGAAACCATGCCACCTGCATTCTGATCCCAGCTGGGCCACTGCTTCCCTCTAGAGAGAGGTCCCCAGAGCCTGTCCGAGCCTCGCTCTCCTTTGTAACAGCATACTGGCCTGTTAGACTTCCTGGGTCTAATGTTCTGTGATTCCAGAACTTTTGGTGAAAAGAGGCACCATCCTCACTCACCCTCCAGAACGCAAGACAAAAAACATCCCGAACCAACATCAGAGGCTCAGAGGCTTTGAACATACCATTAAAAAAAAAATGTTTATTTAATATTGGATAAAAATATACTGCCTTACCTTTGAAAAAAAGAATTAAATAACTAGGAGGGCTTCAAAGCATTTCCTTTACCCTCTGCTTTCCAGGAGGAGAAATATTTTTCAAAGTCATTTGAATATTAAAGAGCCGGGCCCCAGAAGCCCTTGGTGCACGGGCTGGAGATCAGTGAGTCAATCAAGTATTTTTCAGAATGGTGGTTTTGTGCACAGTTTGAAACAGAGATGCTTCCCGCACCCTGTGATGTCCCCTTCCTTCTTTCCTTTATTATTTTTTTTCTTCAATCCTGTATGTGTGCTGAGAAACTTAATCCATTTGTTTCTGATTCATTTACACTTAACTCATCAAAATGCTATTTAGGGAGAGGTATTTCCAGTCCAAGAGGCGCTTAATCCCGAGGAACAGGAAATTGCATCTTGCACAGAGTAACTGAATGCAGACCCAGGCCACTCTGACTTTGCTCTTAACCCAGACCCCAAAGTGAATCTCTCCATCGGGTGGCTTCAGGTCCAGCCCTGAGAGCCTCAAAGCCCTTCCCCTCCGCCCCTCTCTCCCCAACCTAAATCTGTACACCATGGGTTTGTGTAAACAGCTCTGAAAACTCACCACATCAATGTTCTTTTCCTATGAAGCTGTTTGAGATGCCCTCTCATTTTCTCCCACCTCCAATATTTTATTATGGAAATTTACAAATATACATAAAAGTTGAAAGAATTTTACAGCAAGCATCCATGTACCTACCACGTCGATGCCATAATTGGCTTTATCACATGTCCAGCCTGATCCCCGGGCGTCTCTCTGGCTCATTTCCTTTGATCCCTTCCAAGTCAGTTGCAGACATGACTTCCCTCCACGTACCACAGCTTGCATATCATTAACTAGAATTCAATATTTCATTACAGGGTTTTCTTGTTTTGCTTTAAGGTAGAATTTGCACACCCTGGACTGCACGAATCTGAAGTGTCCCATAAGTACAGATGCATCCCCACAAGTTCCCACGTGGCCTTTGCCAACCCATCCCCACCCCCGTGCCCCCAGTGGCAACTGCTCTTCCGATTTTTTTCTTTTCTGGGTGAATTTTGCTGATTCCAGAGGGGAACTTCGCATGAATGGTGTCATATGGTGTGTATCGCGTTGTGTGACTCCTCCTTCACTCAGCACAGTGTTTTTGAGATTCCTCCCTGTTGTTGCATATATCAGGGGTTTGCACCTTTTTACTGCTGAGCGATCCTCCGTTGTATGGCTCTGCCACGGTTTATTTATCCAGTCTCCTATTAAGGGGTTCCTGCCCTGTTTCCAGCTTTTGGCTGTTTTGAATAACATTGCCGTGCACATTCTTGAACAGAACTTCTTGTAGACACACGTGATCATTTCTCTTGGGTAAATGACTAGGAGTGGAATTGCCGGGTCATGGAGCAGGTATTTTGTTGAGTTTTATAAGGAACCTCCAGAGCTTTCTCTAAAGTGACTGTAAACGTTTACGCCCCCACCAACAGCGTATGAACATTCCAGTTGCTCCATTCCTCCTTAGCATTTGGTGCTGTCACTTTTTAAAAGTTTAGCCCTTCTGGTGGGTGTGAAGTAGTATGTCGTGTCCACACCTTACGTTCTGGGTGTTTCACCTCTGCGGAGACACAGAGTCGGATGAAATGGCAGGAAGGAGGTTTTTTATCCAAAGAAGGACTTACTGAGACAATTTATCTCTGGTTGGACCTCTGGGGACCGCAGTAACCTCCCTTTCTCCTAGAAAATTAGAGCTTTTGGATTCCATTTTCCTCTCCCTCCCATGAATCTGTTTTCCCTCCTTTGCTGATAAACATTCCGTGGCAGGGACTGCGTCTCATTCAGATGCCCACTGCCTGGGAGCACAGGAACGCTCCAGGGGATCCGTGCAGCCACAGCTCGTGCCTGTGACTCTAGCATCACCCTCATCACCAGACTTAGCCCCTGGGACGAGGGTGCTCTCAGCTCAGCTGGGTCCCCGTGTTCAACAGAGTGAGAGACACACAGCAGGTGCTCAATAAATATCTGAATAAAGGGATAGAGTTGCCTTTTCCCTCTTGCAAGTTGTTTATCCGTTTATTCAGTAAGCGTTGTCCCAGGGTGTGCTGTTTGCATGGTGCTAAGCGAGAGGCTGAGGGTGATTTGGGAGTAAACAAGACCTGGTGCCTGGCTTCTGGGAGCTCTGTCCTTCAGGGAAGAAGGGCAATAAAAACAGCTTGACTTCCAGGCAGAGAGTGGTAAGTGGTGTGAGAGATGCGAGGGAATGCAGTGCATCGTGGCCGGCGTGCTGTCACTCATCAGCTGTATGACCCAGCACGTGGCTGATCCCCCAAACCTTCATGTGCTCTTCTGTGCAATGGGGTAGTAGCAGTTTCCACTGCACGAGGTAACCACCAGCTAGGGATTAGACCCCCCGCCTGGGAAGACACCCTCCGGGGCATGATGCCTGGGACATAAGGACTACCTGAGGAGGGAGAGCTCGTAATCTCATTGTATTCACAGGTGTGAACAGTCTGGAGTGACAAAAGCCCTTGAACTCTGGTGGGTAAGTTTCATGTCCCCCTTAAAAGCTAGGAACATCTTGTCCAATTTTTCTGGGCTCTGCTCTATGCCGTATACTCAGTGGACACTCCACTTTAAATGAAGATTAATGTGTAAGGGATTTTTTTTTTTTTAATTTTGAAAAGCAGCATAAACCCCGCAATGGGTGTGGCGTTGGCTCTGCCCACAGATCTGGATAATCTCAGACAGGCCCTTCAAACCAGTGTTTTTAAATTACGTTACAACGGATGCTTCATAAGGATTTGATGATATTCTTGGACTTCGGACCCAGACTTCTCTTCCTGCGCAGCCGCGGGCTATTGGGGCCCACCCGGCTGAGTCTGCTCTCTTCTTAGAGTAACAGCGATTGTAAATAATCACCGTGAAATGCCTACGGGGGACCAGCCTGTAGGAAGGACAGAGTCACAGTCCTATTTCTCAGAATATGAGCCAGGAGGGACATGGTGAGGGGATGTGAACCAGAAAGGTCACCTGCAGTTGGCCCTTTCCTTCTACAATGATCAGGTCACTGTTGCGTCACCTCCACGGGTTCCCCAGGTCAAATCACCCTTCACTGTTTCTTCCTCCACTTCGCCAAGCCAGCCAGTCCCGACTTCCCTTGTGGGTCCGATATCCACAGCTCAGTTCTAACAGCTGGGCCTGATGTCAGAGGCAGAGAGCTGTCTGGAGTCCCCTCCCGGCCTCCCTCCCCACTGCCCTTTTGATCCAAGATTGAGTAAGAGACGTTGGCAAGAGCTGGGGAAAGACAACGCCATTGTTTCAACTTGCAGAGCGAGGGGAAGATGGGTTCTCGTCTGCCGATGACTCATGTGCCCCGGCCCCCCGGCCCACCCCGCTGTTAGAAAGTTCAAAACCGAATACAAAACCAGCAACAAACCACAAGCAAGTTGCCCCCTTGTCTGTACACACACACTCGAGTTCAGAGACACCCTTGGAGAGAGGTTGCCCAGATAAGTCCCTTCTGATCTGCTTTGTATTTCTCGCTCTGTCCTGTCGAGTCAATATCCTGATATTTTCGGGGTTTGCCATTTGGATGCAGGGTGTGAGTCTCAGAGCTTGGGGACTGGGCCACCCTGGGAAAGGCCAGGTTAATTGGACAATCTCCCATGAAGCTTGCTCCCCGCTGCTTCTCTTGCTCCCTTCTGTCCCCCCGTGGGTCGCTTCTCAGCAGAGCTCCGAGAACAGCTTTTTCTGTTTCCTCGACTCTGAATGCAGTAGCTGGAGTTCCCTGGGCCTGCAGCGCGGGCATATCATGTAACTCCTCCAGCTTCATTCCTATGCAGGACAGGTAGGCTGCAGGCTCTAACAAGCCGCCAGCCAGGCTCCACTGAGGCCGCGGCACCAGTGGAAATTTTAAAAAAAAAGAGCGAGCAGGAGGGAGTGAGTGAGAGAGAGAGAGGGATTATTTTGTTTCAACGTGTTTGAAAGCGGGATCTGTGGCCAGTAGAGTTTTTTTTCGTCCCCCCCCCCACCTTATTTACACAGTCTGTTCAGAGACACACTAGGGCCTGTTTAGATTGGATGTTTGTTTCGGAGACAGGCCAAGTATTTCAGCACTGCGCGTTGGCACTGCCACCCGGCGGCACCAGGAGTCGGTCACAAGACCTCACGGGGCCTCCTCGCTCTCTCCTTATCCTCCCTTCACCTCCTCGCCCCTCCCTTGATGAGGATCCCCAGCAACCTCGGGCAGCCGGGGAGCGAGGCTGACCACTGAGTGGACTTCACCTTCAGAATGAGGGCTTTCTGAAGTCAGGGCAGGGCTGCCACGTGTGGAAAGACAGAGAGAAGGGCACAGGGACGACGACGCTAGAGTAGATGCTTCTCTGGAAGGATCTGGATTCCCCGAGGGCCTGTGATGAAACTTGCAATATGTGAACTAGTTCCAGGTTGGGGGAGGTAAGCGGTGGCCAGAGCCCCTGGAAATCTGCATAATGCTGTTCTCTTGGGGTGTTGAGCTGGAATAAGGCTTGTCTGGGGAGGCAGACAGAGCAGAGCTAGCCAGCGCTATGCTCCAGGTCCTTACCATGCCAAATGTGATGCAGCATCAGCATCCCTTGGGAGCTTGCTGGAAATGCAGGTTCTCAGGCCCCGCCCTAGACCTACTGATCGGAACTTGCATTTTTAACAAGATGCCCAGGTGGTTCATGGGTACGTTAGAGTTTGAGAAGCGCTGTTCTGGGCCTGTGGTTCCCTGAGGAGTTTCCGGGCATCCTCATCATACCTTGAGATGCTCTTGGACAAAGCATTCTGTGGTCAGTATGTTTGGAGAATGTTGCAAAATGCACTCCCCTGCTCTTGGAAATTCATATGCTTATATTTGCTGGGGAAGTCTCTGAGAAATTCTGGAGGGAGAAATCGCTTGATTTTCTTTACCTCGGTACTTGGCAACTTTGACTTAGAGCATCTCCTACCATTTCTCCCCTGAGGAAGATGTACTCATATTCTCTAGAACTAGTGATGGGTGGCTTCTGCTTGGAGAAACACTACTTCAGTTGGTCAAACGGTTTACCCTTGGGATTTTCCAAGAAGCTACCCTCACTGGAGACATGAGGAATAAAACATAGTGGTTGCGATGTGGACTTGAATTAAATACCTGGATTCTGATCCTAGCTCAGCCCCTTACTGGGGTGTGACTTCTGCCAAGTTATTTAGCTGCTCCATGCCTGAATTTTGCCTTCTGTAAAATGGGAAGAATGCTAGTACTTACCAGATGGAGCCGTGGTACAGTTTAAATCATTTAGTATTCACTTAGAGCGGTACCTGGAGTGGAGAAACCACTTAATAAATATTGGCTAGCTAATAATTTCGAGTCTTACTTTCTTGGGGTCACTGCCTCCCAAGAATTCTAGATGAAAAATCCTAAACCCAGCTGTGCGTGAAAATCACCAATAGAGTTCTTTTAAAAACACAATTTCCAGGGCCAGCCCCGTGACCGAGTGGTTAAGTTCATGCGCTCCACTTGGGCGGCCCAGGCTTTCACTGGTCCGGATCCTGGGCGCAGACATGGCACCGCCCATGAGGCCATGCTGAGGCGGCGTCCCACATGCCGCAACTGGAAGGACCTACAACTAGAATATACAACTGTGTACTGGGGGGCTTCAGGGAGGAGAAGAAGAAAAAAAATAAGATTGGCAACAGATGTTAGCTCAGGTGTCAATCTTTAAAAAAAAAAACCCACAATTTCCTGGAGCCTCTCCCAGACCCATTGAGTTGGTCTCCAGTGGGAAAGCCTGGGAACCTTCATTTTTAGAAGCTCAGTGGGTGATTCCAATGCAGCGAGCCTTGCCTTACGTGGCTGGGGAGGCACTGCTCTAGAACCAGCTTTCCATAACTGAGTAAGGCCTGCCCTGATTTCCCACACTAGTTTAAGCCCACATTTCCGTGGGGAACATGCAGTCTGGTCTGGGGACCTGAAGTTAGTGGGAGAACTCTCCCTCTGCACTTCAGTCTGGTCATCTATAAAATGAGAGACCCATGCAAAGTGTGGTCCTTAGATTAGCAGTATCAGCACCATTTGGGAGCTTGCTAGAAATGTAGGCTCTCAGGCCACACCCCAGACCTAGTGAATCGGAATCTACATTTTAACAAGACCCCCAGGAGGTCCTTGTTAAACAGAAACAGTACCTCTCCAGAAAATGCTGGAAAAATCAAGTGTGCAGGAGTCAAATGCAGTAGCCTTCTTTCTCAATGAAAAGAGAACTTGACCAGGCTGAGGAAGGTGCGATGTTGGGGAACATGGAAATAGTCGCCAGCTGTTATCCATCCATACTGGACAGGAGGAAATGGGCTTCAGGAGCCTCGGGGATTACGGTCAGATTGATGAGAACATTTCCTGACGTTGAAGGTTATGAGATCCTGGGAAGGTTTGAAGGAATAAGTAAGCTTTGAACAGGCTTCTCTAGAGTCTCTTAAAATCAGATTGATTGCTATGCATCCATTTTGCAAGTATTTACCTAGGTGCCAACTCTGTGCTAAGCTTGGGTACCAGTAGGTTGAAGGCAGAGCCTGTAGATGGTAGTGATTCTGTATCCCTGCCGGTTACGTCCACACTGTTGTCCCTAAGGATGGGCATATACCTGCCTGGGCACAGAGCTTAGCAGGGACCAGCAGGGCACTCAAGCACAGCTGATGGAAGTCTTATCAGTTATCTATTGCTGGGTAACAAGCCATCCCCAAACTTAGTGGCTTAAAACAGCAACTATTTTATTGTTCATGATTCTGGAATCTGGTCTGGGCTTGGCTGGACGGTTCTTCTGCTTGTCTGCTTGGTGGTTACTCAGAAGTCTTCATTCAGCTGGAGAGTTGGCTGGGGGCTGAGTTCAGCTGGGTCCCTGAGACCCTGGGCCTTTCTCTGTTTTTCCTGATCATTTCAGGGTTTCCCTTTCTCCACATGGTCTCTCTACATGACCCCTTCAATAGGGTAGCATGATTTCTTACACGGCTGCCAGATCTCAAGGCTTAGGCCCGGAACTAGCACAGCATTACTTCTGCCGCATTCTGTTGGTTAAAGCGAGTCAGGGGGCCAGGGGATTCCATAGTAGGGGAATAAGCGAGGGCATAGGATCGGGAAGCACGTTTCGTTTCGCTGGGAGCCACCAACCTGACAGATTAGCAGAAGAAGGTGCTGCTGCCAGTCTCCCGAAAGCTGCCTGATGGGAGGGGTCTCGTTCTGTATCTTCTGTATCTGCGAATGACAAGATTGTCTCCAAACTACAGCTCTGACTCTCTCACTAGCTTTTCCTCTTCTCTTGACATTTCTACCTGAATGTTTTGGGGCTGAACTCCCCTTCCTCAATATTTTTTATTAGCAATAGCGCTGTCATTTTTCTGGTTATCGGACCCTGACATATGAAGTGAGGTTCAACCCTTTCCCTTCTCGCAGGCCCCTGCCACGGTTTCCTATCCAACTCAACACAAAAAAGAGTATTGAGAAGGAACTGGCAGGGTCCTGTGGCTGTTTCCGCTGCTCCTACCTCATGGAGGCGCTTACTCATGCCAGATTTATTGAGAGAGCTTCTAACTGACCCCTCAGCCCCACCCACTCCCGTCATCTGTTCACTCCTGAGGTGACCATTCATCTTTCCTGCACACAGCCAACGATGGGTTCCCACGTCCTGCAAGATAGATCGGAATTCCTTAGATATAGTTGGAGGATCTTTTTCAATCCTTTTAGGTTTGCCCCTTTCTGCTCTGACATGGAATCTGTGACTGAGGCGGAGTGGTCTCCTCAGTGCCCCTCAACCTGGGGAGCTCTCACTTCTGCACCCTGGAGTCGGTTGTTCCTTTTTCCTGCGTATCAGAATCATTTCCGTCTTTTGAAGCCCAGTGGAAGCCCTATTTTCTTCGTGAAGCCTTCTCTGAACGCTGGCGTCACAGATGGTATCTCGTGGCCCTCGAATCTTTGAACATGCGTGATCTTTAGTAATTATTTGGTGCTACTCATGGTCTGCTTATTCTGTTAATTCTCTCTCTTCTGTGACATTTGCAGCCTTCGAAGAAATGCCTGTATCTTTAAAAAAAAATCGTAAAATAAAGCACTTCCTCATAGCACTAAGTTCAGAGTTAAATCCCCTATAGGGGATGCCTCTGGAATATCATTTCTCTCTTGGGAGCCGCCCTTTTTGTTCCAGATCTCGCTCTGTTCTCTCCGTACTGAAGTTCCTATCATGTGATGCCCACAGGGGAGGCAGTCATCCCACCAGGAAGCAGTGCACGTGGCATTATGAACATCTTTGAGATCGCAGAATGGAGCAGGAGGAAGAGCAGAGGCTCACCAGGCAGAGTCATCCCAGTTCAGACCCTGGCTCTGCCCTTGCCAAAAAGACAGGGTTTCTCAGCTGGGGCACTGCTGGCATTTAGGTGGAGAAAGTCCTGCGTCATGCAGATACTCAGCATCCTTGCTACCTGCCTACTAAATGTCAGCAGTCCCCCATGAACTATGACAACCCCAAGTGTCCCCGCACCCTATTTCCCCAAATCCCCCACTTGAGAGCCTCTGAGACGAACTTGATGATTTCCTTCGGCAAGCTAATCAGCCTCCTAAGACGCTGCAGTCGAGCCGTATAGGGTTGTTGCAAGAATTACATTAGTTCATGACATAAAGTGTCTGGTACGTAGCTAATGTTTATTGAGCACTCAACTTATTAATTTATTGCATAATCATCCTGGTCACTGGATGACATGTAGCCACTCTGGAAGTGAGCACCCTAGGGTCTTAGAGGCTTACGATCTAGTACAGGCTTTTCCTCTTGCCTCTCTAACTGCCCTTTGCCCAGGTGGCTTCAGCACCTCCTGGTGCCTCTGTTTCCTTGTCTGGGGACACCTGTCTCAACCTGCCTATGGGGTGTGGCGAGATTACACATCCTTGGTAAGCACTCGTGTCATTCCAGAGCAGCTGTTTGCTTCTTTTCTAATAGCACATGTGAGACTTGGCAAATGCGTCTTGGGAACTGCAGGACATGTGACAGATATATATAGAGTGCCCACTACGTGCCTGGCCTAACTAGGAACTAGAAAGTGGGTGGCGAGGGAGGCCAGGAAGAAATAAGTGCAAATTTATTCCTATCTGTGTTTGTTGCTGGATTGTTCCCATCTGTTCACTCTTGGAGTTGGTGAAGGGATGTGTGTGTGTGTGCATGTGCGTGTGCGTATGTGTGCATGAGGTGTGTTTTCTGAGGGCGGTCGGGTCAAGGAAATGAGGGCCTAGGCAGGGAGGTGGTAGCTGTGCTTAATAGTTGGTGGTGAAGTAGAAAAGAAGAGTTAAGTGGCTCGCTTTCGTGAACGCAATTGTAGCCAGCTCGGTTAGGGAAAGTGTTGAAAACTCATGCACGGAGATTGGGCTGGTTGGAAAGTAGGTCTGTTTGGCCAAAGAAGGAGTGTCTTCCCGTTGATGACTTCTTTTGTGGATAAATTGTTTTTCAAGTCGTGCTTAACTTCACCAGGTGTAGTCAATTCAGATGGATTCTGCCAAGTGAAATGAGGGCTGGGGCCAGAGCCGGCGACCTGCAATAGTCACACGACACTCATTGCCAGATGTAAAGGAAAGAAGAAAAAGAGCTGTTCTCCTTCAGGTGGGAGGCACCTTGTCCAAGGTGTTTCTGATGTTTAGGCCTTTAGCTTTAATGTTGACTTAATCGGGGGAACAAAAGGGGTCAGCAATGCAGAGGGGGCTCATCCATGCAAGAGAGAAGCAGTTTGGTTCTTGTCTGTGCTCTCCAGAGTTAACGGTCATTTATTTTCATTCAGGTCTGCTCTGTGCTGCCATGGAAGGCTTCTTACTGTAAGTGTAAAGTGCTGAGTCCATCTAAATCAGAGACGGTCAGCCAGCGGTTCAGGGGCCGGATCTGGTCCATAGATGTGTTTTGTGGGGCTGACAGTGTTCAGTGTTTTTCTTAAGTTGCCAACATTACAAATTGCAACATCTCATTAAAAAAACCAGTTGTCCAGTTTCCCTTGAAAAGTCAGAAAATCTGGCAACAGTGGGCTCTTCTTTCCCATATGGCAAAAATCAACGAGCCAAGTAATAAATGTCCCTCTAAGACTGGACATTCGCTCTCAATTTATCCGAATCCCCACCACTCCTGACATGATCTCCATCACGCCTGGCCCTCTTGGCCTGATTTAAGTTACTGCTGCCCTTGTAGGCATTCAGGGCCCTGATCCCAGTCCAAATGGAAGCCATCTCCTCTCGGATGCTGGGGAAAGTGGTGACTCTGAGTAAGCGTGGAGACTCAGCTGCTGGTTTCCTGGGGCCAGTGGTGCCGGCAAGAATGTGTGAGCCTCTGCTGCTGGGTCAAAAGGCCAAGAGTTCAGAAGTCTTGTTCCAGCTGTGCCCTTGACTTTCATGATGACCTGTCAGCAATCATTTAACCCAGGTCAAGCTGAGTGGCAAAGTGCCAAATACCAGGGCTTCCTAAATACACCTGCAGTCGAATCATTTAAGAAGAGGAAAATGTCCCCATATGAATTTTTACCTACATTCTTCTCCTTACTCTTCTCATTCTTCCTTGGTATCTTCTATCTTTGGGGCAAAAATTATTCTGGTGCTCAATTAAAAATCGTTCTAATGGTATGACCACTTTGGAAAATTATTTGGCAGCATTTACTAAAGTTGAACATATATATATTTTATGAACATCGATATATAACTGAACAAAAATATATTCACCCAAAGATATGTGCTAGAATGTTCATAGCAGCCCTTTTTGAAAAAGCCCCAAATTAGAAAGCACCCAAGTGCTTGTCAGTAGTAGAATGGATAACTAGACTGTGGTATATTCACTCAATGGAATACTATACAGCAGTGAAAATGAATGAGCTACAGCTACATGTAACAGAATAGATGAATCTCCCAAGTAGAATGTTGAGCGAAAGGGACACAGATAAAGATAAGGCATAGACCAGATAAAGACTACACACTGTATAACTATATTTACATAAAATTCAAAACCAGGCAAAGCTAATCTGTGGTGTCAGAAGTCAGGATAGTGGCTGCCCTTGGTTGGTGGTGTTGCCAGGAAGGGAATAGGAGGTGGGCTTCTGGGAGGACTGGTAATGATCTTGTTTTTTGATGTGAGTACTAGTCACCTGGTGTGTGTACTTTGTCATAATTCATGAGCTGCACTCTCATGAAATGTGCATTTTTCTATTGTATATTTTATTGCAATAAAAAGTTAAAATTAATAAAGGCAAACAACAACAACAACAAAACCCCCCAGCCTAAGAGACGTGGTGTTGTAACTTCCAAGTACCAATGCTAGGATTTTTGCACAGACTCCTGTATCCATCAGAGTTCTTATTTGCAAGCAACAGAAATCACCCCTGGCTGATTTAAGCCAGAAAGGGATTGATTAAAAGCAGATTGCATTAGCTCAGCCTCTCCATGGGGGTGGGGAAACCAGGTTTGGAGGCTCTGCAGCCAGGAACATGTCCCAAAGGCTGCAGAGCTGGTCTGATGACGACCTCACTTCTACCCCTGGGCACATCCATCACAGCCTCCGCCACGACGCCGGGCACAGGAGGCTGCTGTAGGTCCACTGCCTTGCAGGCAGACCGCCACTCCGCCGCTGCTGTTGCCCCGCCCTCCCTGAATCGGATCTCTCAGGACTTCTGCTGCTTTGTATTAGGGCTTCAGGCTGAAAGTTAGGCACCTGTTGCTTTTGCTCTAGATACAGAGGAGGCTGGGGAAAGAAGGACCAGGCATTTTCAGCTCCAGTAGCAGGCATCGGGCTCTGCTTTATGAAGTGGGGCGTTCCCCAAACTCAGGAGATTGACAGATGTCCACAAACAAGATGATGTGCCTGGTAATGGCCAGCTGGATCTCTTGGCTGCAGCGGGGAGGAGCTTTCCCTGCGACGATCCGAATTTCGCTGGTCTTTCCTAGACCGGAGGGAAAGTGTGCCCACAGAGGGAAATCAAATGAGTAAACTCTTTTCCTCTCTGCCACAACCCAGAAACTCCCAGGCAGCACGGAGGGGGCATTCAGTCCCAGTGCCGTGAAGAGGGGGATGGAGATGAAGATACTTGCTAACTATGAAGCTTGTACTGAAGCTTCTCCCCGAAATCCTAGGGCGCGGGGGCGGGTCCCAGCGTTAGAGCAGTCAGCCCAGCAAAGAGATGTGCTGGCAGGATACTTGAAGGGCACCTGCTTCAGCCTTCCACCCACTGCAGGAATTTCCTGTGTTTATGTGATCACGTTTCACTGTGCCCAAATTTTCTTGTTTTAAAAATAAATTTATGTATCCCCAAACTTATCCATAGAGAAAAAAAAAATATTTCCTTTGTGGTCATAATCGATCTCCTCTATATTTGAAATATGTCTGCTCGGTGTTGTTAAAGGTTGACGTGGTTGCTTCTTTGTTTTTGTGCCTTTTGGGCTCATATTATGGATTTCTTGGGCAAAATAACCTGCTCTTTCTAAGGATTAATTTCCTCAGCTGTAAACTGAGGATAATAAGATTGTTGACAGAATTAACAGAAAGGAAGCATGGAGGACTGTGCAAATTAGTGGTAATAATAAATGGGGTAATGATCCGGACCCTAGAGGGTTTGGAGATAAAATGAGATAATGTATTAAAACACTTAACACTGGGTATGGTTTGTAGTAAACAGCCAATAATTTACAATAACAATAGCTCTTGTTATCTACAGATGCAGAATACACTGTCTATTCTCAGCCACTGGGTAATAGGGTACTAGCTGGAACCCCTCCAGACCGTGGGAGAGCGCTTCTGCCTTCTCACAGTCTCCCTCTGCCCGCCTAGCCCCCGAGCTGGGGAGAGATATTATACAGACGAGGAAACCTGGATCTTAGGGAATCTGGGTATAGCAGAGCAACTTTAAAGATGGGATGCAGGATCCATGAGCCTCCTGAGCCACACTGGGAGTGTCCCTTTGCACCATCTAATCAAAGCAGCAGGAGACAAGCAGTTCTGTTTAATTTCAGTACCTGCCTTCACCATGTGTTTCTTTTTTTTATGCTTTTTTTTGGTGAAGAAGATTGGCCCTGAGCTAACATCTGTTGCCAATCTTCCTTTTTTTTTTAATTTCTCTCCAAAGCCCCAGCATATAGTTGTATATCCTAGTTGTAAGTCATTCTAGTTCTGTGTGGGATGCTGCCACAGCATGACTTGATGAGTGGTGTGTAGGTCCTCGCCCAGGATCCCAACGAGGGAACCCTGGGCCACTGTAGCAGAGTGCATGAACTTAACCACTCAGGCTCGGGTATGATGCTAATTTGCATATCCGTAATTTAAGGTCCAAAGTATGGAGACTGCCCGATTCCCTTTAGCTCTCTAGTAACTGTCCTGACTCCTGCGCGTTGGGCAGAGCTAGGAGAAACACCTGGCCGGGCTCTTCATCTGCAGAGCCAGCTCTGCCGGCTGGAAGGATAAATGGAGCATGCCGGCAGATGGCTGACCAGCCTGCTGAGCAGAGGCCTGCAGATCTCATGGCCGCAGTATAAACAGGATGGAAGGCAGGCAGGGTGCTTGGGGAGCTCCGCGTGTTGCCTGTCTTCCTCTTGGTCCTCTCTCCTGGTCGTCTTCTGTCCCTTTGCTCATGCCACACTCCAGACAGCCTGATGGGAGAGCAGCCTCCTGCTTCCAGGGACAGACAGGACGGGCTCCAGGACAGGAAGATGCCTCACTGGGAGAAAAGGCTTTGCCAGCAGTCCTGTACACCTGAGCTGGGCCCAGCAGGGAAAGCTCTGTGACTGCAAGAGGTTAAAACTTGCTCCTGTGTTTACTTTTGTTGGCTGCCACACTGCATAATAATCTGTCAGCACGTCAGGTGCGGATTTATTTGTGCATTAAAAATTGCCTAGAGCGGACGGATGCAGACGCTCTACAGCACGCTGGAAAATGTGCCTCCAGCACAAAAACAGCCTCTCCAAATATTTCACCCTTTTAATAAGTGCATTTAATTAAAGTCATATAACTTTTTTTTATTATATTAAAAAAAATCCTTTTGCTCGCTGAAGCTGAAAATAAACTTTCGAACACAAAGAAAGGGTGTGCTTCCGTGGTCCCTATTCTTTAAAATGGAAAACTCAGAAACTGAGGTGTTCTCTCTTGCCTTGTTCTAGGCCGATTGGAAGAGGACATCACGGTGGCTTGGGTAGGGAGCAGGGTGTCCGTGTGGCCCAGGGGGTGTCCCTCGCAGGTATGGAGACAGTCATAGATGGTGTTTTGTTGTGTGTTTGGTGGTACTTGTCAGATGCACGGCCATGTGCTTGGCTGTGCATTCACAGCCCATGCACTTATGTAAAGGCGGTGGCCGTGGTCTCAGCCCTTTAGAGATAGACAGCGATGTTTCGCGTTTATTTTGAGGACGTCCCTGCCCAAAGGTGTGGGGTACACTAAATGACATCTTCAGACCTTCCCTTCCGGTGGTGGAGTTTGTGATCTGGGAGGGAGGAGGATGGGTGAGATGGAGAGGACGGGATCTAGATGAGAGAGATAAGCATCCGTGCTAGCTCTCTGCCTTCGCCTTATTCCCAGCAGAGTTTTGACAGTCTCTAAACGGGTTGAGACTAAGTTTGGCTCCGAGGTGGTGACAGCAGGGCTTTGTGGACTTGCTCTGCGTTTGCCAGCGGATTAGGGAACGTGTCAGTGGGAGGGGGTGGGGGTGGCCCTGGAGCTGCCGTGTGGGGACCCACAGTGGACGAGGTGGGGCCTGGGGCAGGAAGGGTGGGGATGTGTGTGGCTCGGCGGCAGCAGTGGCGCCGGTGGGGAGGGGGCTCGAGCGCTCTGTTTGGGAGCGGGGAACCACAGCCGGCCGGGCATGGCATGGCGGCCTGAAGCCCGCTAATTATGCAGCCCAAGGGAGCCATGCGGACCTGCCAGCGCCGCCCCAAGAGGTGACATGGAAAACCTCAGCAGGGGTCTGTGTGTCTTGGGTCTGACCAGGAAATGGGGCTGCGATGCTGGGCCTGCGGGAAACGGGACTGGATGCTCTGGCCACTTGCGTGTCAACAGGAATGGTTTTCCAAACGAGTCTTCTGGTGGCTCTCCAGGCAGGAGAGAACGTCGTCCGAGAGCGTCTCCTCCTCCCGGCGAGGCTGGAGGGGCTCTGGAGCTTCTGAAATCCAGCAGGCCCATTCCAGAAATTCTTCAGAACCAACCACCTTGGTCTTTAGTGTTCTGGTTCTCGCTGTCCCTCTGGGACCGCTCGTTAGCTTCTTTTCGTGCCCACAGAAACAGAAATCTCGGAGTTGGTTCCTCAAGGCCACCCAGAAAGAGCCAGGTGACCAAAGACCAGGCAGGTTTGTTTTTTTTAGGTTATTCTTTTCTTAGCATCTTCTAATCATCTGGGAGCATGGCTGTTTATGATTATTTTCCCTGTTCACGGAAAGTAAACAGATTCAAGCTCCAGTTCCTGACCTTCTTTTTGAAGCTGAAACCTCTACCCTCAACCTGAGTTCAGTTTTATGATTTTCCCACTTTTTCCCCTGGCTTTAAAAAAAAAAATTTTTAATTGAAATGATCATATATTGCTGCTGTTGTTTTGAGAATTAATAAGCTCTCCCACTTTCAGAAGAAAATAGATTTCATCTTGGGAATCGTTATTCCTAAGCCAAAGAAGTATACTCCAAATATTATCCTTTGCATTGTGGAAAACAATATTAAATATAGAAGTTGATTAAATGCTGTATTTGTGGATGTGAGATGCATATTTTTTTAAAGGAGGAGGCTTTTTGTTAAGCAGACAAGCCTCCCTACAACATGGTGAGGAAATTACACTCATCCTAAACCCAGCGAGTCATCGCTCTTAAATGAAAACGATTTCAGGCCCTTTGAAAGAGTCAGTAAGGACCTGCTATGTGCCAGTCACTGTTCAGAGGCGTCATTAGAGAGTCTGAGGCGGGAGAAGGCCTGAAATAATTTTTAGAGCATTTGTCTACCTAGTCTACTGTATCTATAGAAAATTAGATGTAAGATGTACTACGCATTCAGAGAAAATTAGAAATAGAGGAAAAACCCAAGGAGGAAAATAACGTCACTGGTATTTGCTGTGGTCTTTTACAGTCTGTTATCTTCCCTACTCAGCAATGCCCTGTGAGTGTGTCCTCCAGTTAAATTTTCTTCTACAAGAGTGGTTCTCAAACTTTTGGTCTCGGGGCTCTTTTAGATTCTTAACTTATTGAGAGCCCCCAAGAACTTTGGCATGTGGATCATAATACAGTATGTTGATACTTACTGTACTAGAAATAAAACTGAGAAATTTAAAAAATTTATTCGTTTAAAAATAACAATAATAACCCCCCTTGCATTTTGACATGCTAATATTTTTATGAAAGATAACCATATTTTTCAAAACAAAAAATTGGGAAGAGTGGCATTTGTTCTGTTTTTGCTAAGCTCTGCATTGTCTGGCCTAATGGAAAAATGACTGGATTCTCCTGTCTGCTTCTGCATTGAATCTATGGAGATACATGTTGCTGTGAAGTATATGAAGAAAATCCAGCCTCACCCAGATATGTATTATGAAAAAGGAGAATCTTCTTATTGGCAGCCTTTTCAGATAATTGGGGATATTCTTTTTTGATATTTCACCAAAACTCGACAAGTCATCGTTTTTTAAAAGTTAGCTGCAATGTGAATTTGAAACCATTTTAATGAACTTTCTTATTCTGCTGCATGGAGACCATTTTGTCTTCTTTTCTGTCTCTTGAGGGCAGAGTTCCTTTCCGAACGTGGTCCTTGGGCCAAGGTAACAAAATTGTGGATGGGTTATTTTAGATGGAAAGCTTGGGAAAAAGAGCCACCATCCTTCCTGGTTTTGTAAGCATTCCAAACAAATGCAGACTGAAGTACAAATAACATTTTTGGCTTTCTTTGGAAGGTCAAAATTTCTTTAAATTTTTCACATTCTATTCCTGCAATTTTTTCATCCTATTAATGCCCTCCTGCATTAAAACCCTGAGGAATTCTCTCTATTTATTATCTCACCCTAAAAAACCTCCATGATGTTACTAGCAGATATAAGGCTAGAAAAAGAGTGAATTTATGGCTTCCAGAGAGCCCAGAGCTTTCGCTATGGCCAGGTATGGGGTCTGTTGCATTCGTCCGGGCTCAGCTGGAACTGCAACTATCTGTTGACCAGAGGGTGTAATTCCTTTATATACAGGGTCCTTGGATCTAGAGTTCCTACAGAAGAGGTCCAGCTGGATCTTCTCCTTGTGACATCAGTGGCATGAATGTCCTCAGGTGTGCAGGAACGTTACAAGCCTCGGTGGCAACCATCCGCTTGGAGCCCTGGCTGCCCAGGGGAGCATCAGTCTGCTAATCGGAGTGACCTCTGCGTGTTGAAGTGCCATTTGTTCCCCCAAATCATTGCTCACTGTGCATCTTGACACGTATTTACTGAAGAGAGTGCTAGAAATGGGAGATGCAAAGAACTGGTCGCTTGTTAAAAATTTAGGGGCATTTTAGGCAATGTGCTTTAGCCACTGGGAGCACAGGAATTTCCCCAAGAGAAAATTCCCATTTTTTTCCAAAGACAGATCATGATGTACTTCTAACCCATGGAGCCAGCGTGATATGTACAAAAGTCCTGGTAACTCAGAGGGAGGGAGTAGGAAGACTTTTTTATTTGCAAAAATGCTCTAGGATTAGAATATAGCAGAATGTTCTAGACTTTCTGCTTTTGAAGGTAAGGACTATGACTTTACTCATCCAACCAAATATTCTTAAGAACCAACCATGTGCTAGGCATTCTCCTTGCTGGAGTTTTAACAGTAAGTAAGCAGAACTAGGCCCTGCCCTTAGGGATCACATATTCAAGTGGGGGAGACCGATAATGTCAATGTATAAATATATAATGTGGGGAGCGATAAGGGATATGAAGAAAAAGAAAGAAGGGCAAGAGGCGACAGAGGGATATGTAGGGGGTTGAGTAAGGACCCTTTTTGATGGAGTTTTATGGAAACTCTCTGAGGAGGTGACATTTGAGCAGAGTAGATGTCTAATTGTGAATGAATGAATACACAACTCGAGCCTGGAGTTCTATAGTCAATGCTAATCAAGCCACATACATGAGCATCCTGGTTGATGAGCAGTGGGATTGAATGTGTGTCTATTAGTTTCCTGGGGCTGCTGGAACAGATTGCCACCAACTGGGCAAAACAGCAGCAGTTGATTCTCTCACAGTTCTGGAGGCCAGAAGTCCAAAATCAAGGTGTCAGCAGAGCTGTGCTCCTTCTGAAGGTTCTAGGAGAGCATCCTTCATTGCATCTTCCAGCTTCTATGGCTACAGGCTTTCCTTGGCTTATGGTGGCATCACTCCAGTCTCTGCCTCCATCTTCATGTGGCCTCCTCTCTGTGTGTCTGTCTGCTCCTCTTCTGTCTCTTGTGAGGACGCCTGTAATTGGATTTAGTACCTACCTGGGTAATCCAGGATGATCTCATCTTGAGATACTTAATTTTATCGGCATAGACCCTTTTTCCAAATAAGGACATATTCATAGATTCTGAGAGTTAGGATGTGGATGTATCGTTTGGGGGCCACCATTCATCCCGGGAAGGAGTGAAATCTGGGAAAATCACTTCAACAGCAGATCTTAAATCAAAGTTAAATGTGCCCCTGAGCAGAGTCCTGGTTCTCCTTGCCTACAGCTGCATGGTTGTGGTACAGCTGCATTTCAGTGATGACGAGGAGGAAGCAGCTGTGGGCACCGAGAGATCCATGAAGCAGCAGTGTCTGGCTACTGCATTGCTGTGATGTGGAACCGCTGGGTGGCCTGGGGAGTCTGCCTAGCTTGGCCGGCTTCTAATGAGACTTAACTACCAAGGGGGAAATCACAGCAGTAAGATGCAGGGCTGTGGGTCTTTGTGGGAATCCCTCGTGGAACAGACAGCAGGTCTCCCAGAATTGAGAAAATACCATTCGGCCCAGAAGAACAGAGTAGAGAAGCAGGTAGGAGGCTGGGAGAAGGGGCAGTAGCATTCTGTGCGGACCTTTCACAAGCGTTAAGACGAGCAGTGCTCATGGAGGCAGCAGACTGGGTAAGTTGCAACAGTCAGCAGCTTGGGAAGCTGGGACCTCAGCCTAAGAGGAGATTGCATTGAGCAATCCTCTCTTCTGGGAATGTCCTTGGTCGGGTTTGCAGGTGTGCCCGAGGCGGCTGTGGTATTGAACCCACCTCCAGAGGGCGGCCACTCTGCTCTGAGCCTTTATTGCTTTGTCTTTTCTCAGTCAAGCCTTTTGCCAGAGGAAGGCAGGGAGGAGCAAGTCTATATGCCCAGAGCCTGCCTGAGTTGGGGGTGATGTTTGCTCAATTCTCTGCAACCCCAGCTGTTGCTCCAGGTGCTAAGTTAGACACTTGGTAATTAGCAGGGCTAATTTATTTAATCACGTTTGTGCTGTTTTTCTTCTCCCAGTTATTCTTCTTGCCCTGATCCTTCTGGTTTTCCTGGATCCACTCCCAGGTGTGTTTGTTGGAAGGCGCTATTGAGGGAGGATGGATGCTTGTTGATGCCAGAGATTAGAGCAAGCTCTGGCTTGGTGGTGGTGGTGCAGGATGCTGGTCTCCTCCTTATTCTAGATCAGAATTTCTCAACCTCAACTCTATTGACATTTTGGGCCAGATGCTTCTTTTTTGTGGGGCACCGTGTTGTGCATCATAGGATGTTTAGCAGCATCCATTGGCCTCTACCCCCTAGATGCCAGCAGTGCTCCCAATCCCAGTTTTGAAAACCAAAAATGTCTTGGGACGTTACCAGTTGCCCCCTGCAGGGGTCAAATTGCTCCCAGTTGAGAGCCTCTGTTCTAATCAAGGTACTGATTGCTGATGTACTTCACTTGAACTTTTGGGATGAAAATTACTCTTCCAAGTCCATGCAGTAGGTTGGGATGATAAATGCCCTTTCTTAACCATCTTGCATTGCTCCCTTTTTTGGGTCTGCCAGACTTGGCAAACCAAAGCCCTCGGCCAGAGAAGGGGCTGGCTTGGGGGACAGGAGCTACGACCTGGTCTCCTCAAACATAGGTTCCTCTCTTGAAGTTGTATAATCCTTGTGTTATACAGGGAAGGAAAAAAGAAAGCTGTGATATATACAGGGACAATAGGTGGCAGGGTTGGTGTCACCAGGAAGATAAACAGAACCAGAAAAGGTGCTTCTGTGTTGAAGGTGAAAACTTAGCTTCACCAGCTGCTCAAATGGAACCAATCCAACATGGTGGCCAAGCCTGGGAGGGGAAGGCCATTGTAGTTTCTGTGTTGGTGGATCCCCTGGGGCCAGCTCTCTCAGCCTCACTTCTTAAGGGGCTATCTTAGGTCCTTCAGAGCCTTGGCCTCTTATCCAAGAGTCTGATTCATTTTAGGGTCCCCTACAGATGCCAACCTAGTGCCTTATGTGCAGAAGACACCTTGAATGTCTTTGGCAAATGAATGAAGATGGATAGACTTTTAAAATGATCCAGATAATCTGAGGTAGATCTAAAAGGAAGGGGGGGGGCGCGGATGGAGGAGGAGCAGCAACTGAGAATTATTAGCCTGGAGTAGCATTGTCCCATAGAAATAAAACTCAAGCCACGTATGTAATTTTAAACTTTCTAGTAACCACACTTCAAAAGAGGACAAAGGAAACAGATGAAATCAATTTTAATAATATATTTTATATAACCCAATATATCCCCAATCTTACCAATGCAATCATTATAAAAAATCTATTAGTGAGACATTCTACTTGATTTTTTTCATGCAAAGTGTAGGAAATCCCGTGTGTGCTTTACACTTACAGCACATTTCAATTTGGGCATGTCACATTTCCAGTGCTCATTGGCTAGCGGCTTCTGTACTGGACTGTGCTAGTCTAGAGAGGAAGTTAAATGATTAAATTTGGGGAAAAAACTGTTTGTTGTAGACAGGAATAAAAAACGAATTTAAGGACTTATGTGGACAGATTTCATCCAGAAATGCCCGTTCCTGCCTTGATAAGTGCCTGTCACTGTAGCGCCCCTGCCTCTCCCCCAAACAGGGTCTGTTCACATGAGTCCACTGGCTGCCGCTCTCCCCTCCCCCTGACCCCTTTGTCCACTCTTTTCACTTTTGTTTCAAACGAATGAGCACGCAAAAAGGGCCCTGCATTCCACTGGGCAACTTATTCAAACATGGCATGGGCGTGCCTGTGTTTTCTCAATTCATCAGCAGTGGGCCCCCACCCCTTTCTCCTCTCCTGTTTCCTCAGCATCTTAATCAGGGTCCTAGCTTGACTCCAGCCTCCACGATCGTTTTGGGGGCCAAACTGACACCTGCTCAGGTAAATGAAAACCAGCTTCGGCTTTTCCAGGGCTCTCTTTCCTCCTATACTTATAAGAAACATCAGAAGAGTTTTCCTTAGAAGAGATGAAGGGACACGTTGGGAGAGGGGGCGTTAATGATGGCACACAAAGAAGGAGCCAAAAGCAAAACACCAGAGAGACAAGTCATCTCCTTCAAGTGGCAGGGACCTTCAAAGTGGCCCTTGGCTTTTCTGAAAGCTTTGAATGTGGCTCTCACCTCCACTTCCTCTTTCTCCTGCCCCTGACAAGGATGGGGAACTCTGGAAATCTGATTTCACCTCCACTTTTTCTTCTGATGTAGAAGGCCAATTCATTCTCTCTGCTGGTTTCACCTTGAGGGTCCCAAATGCCCTGTGCTCAGAGTTCTAAAGGTAAGCCTGATTAGGCAGCTGCCCCGGTGGTAGGGTTTGATGGGGCCCCAGAAATGGGGCCTCCCACTCTCCACTCCCCCTTACCTCTACCATCAGATCAGCGGTCTCAACCAGGGGCATACTGCCCCCAGGGGACATTTGGCAATGTTTGGAGACATTTTTGATTGCTGCAGCTTAGGGAGGAGAGAGGTGCTACTGGCGTCTAGTGGTTAGAGGCCAGGGATGCTGCTAAACACCCTACAGTGCTCGAGGCAGCCCCCTCGATAAGGAATTCTCCAACCTAAAATGTCTGTAGTGCCAAGGTTGAGAATGCTTATGTCAAAGCACTTTTCCTTTGGATTTTAAAGACCTTTCTCTCGAAAAGAACCTTCTTTTAACCTGCAGAAGCCCCTGGTGGTGGTGGTGGTGGTGGGAGGGTTTGGCTACATGCATGCATATAAATGATTAAATTACTACCTTACTTATCAGTTAGCACCTTCTGGGACTTGGTGAGCAGCCAGCTGAGAATAAGACTTGACTCCAGGCTGGGGGCCTGTGGGAGGGTGGGGAGCCTCGGAGGGAGGGAGGGAGGGAGGAAGAGAGGGGAGCCGAGTAGCCACCCAAACTAAATGTCACAACTTTCTACTTTTTCAAGAGAGGGAGTACACTTTCCTGGTAAGGGTCTCATTTGGTTCTCTCTGAGGCTTTCCCCTGTATGTGAGCAAAGTCTTGGTAAGGTCCGATTTAGGATCCATTACTTGCAAGTCTAAGGCTAGAATGATGAATCAGCCTTTCCTGATGTTGCCCTGCATAGATGAGGCAAAGGGAACACTCTGTATTTTTCCACTGCCCTTAGTAGGGTCACAGCCAGTCAGCAACCTTTGCGTGGAGGTCCCTGTAGGGAAAGAGGAAAGGCAAAAAAAAGATAAATGATCAGCCTACCAGTGTACCAAGGCTGAGATATGCGGTTGGCCTTGAAGTTTACTCAGGGTGGGTCGAGCCTTTGTGCCAGGCCACTTGGTCTCAAGTCTGTCTTCCTCCGGAGAATCAATGGAACTGTGAGATTCTCACAGCTCACCAAGGCCTAGACGCTTCATAAATGCGCATTTCATTTCCAGTCCACTCAGCCAGGAGCCCCGCGAGACTGTCTGCGAGCGTGGATCCATCCTGGGTCCAGGTGTGAAAACACGAGGATTCTATCCATGGAGGCCCTTCCTTCTGAGCATCTGGGGGCTCTGGAGCCTGAGACCACAACACAGCCTTGACTTTGCTTTGGCTCCATCCTGAGAAGCCTCCTCCCGGAGGAGCCATCTGGGTTCCTTGGCCGCTGGGCAGTCGATGCAGAGGGTTTCTGATGAAGTTATGGGTGATCTGGAGTCCGTCATGCCTGACAGTCTCCTGCCCCGTGTCTCTCCTCGTAGAGCTATTGCGAAGATTAAAAGGCATTTGGGGCCTGAAGGGAAGAGAGAGAACATAATTCTGGGATGCTGAGGGGGAAAAACCTCTCTTGTTGTGGAAAAGAAAAATATGACTTAGCAGGATACACCCTTGGCTCCTTCTGTCCCAGTGTCGCCTCAGATGGGCTCTTCAAAATTCAGTTTGACCTTGAGATCTTTTATTTTAACCATGAATATTTGCATTTTTTCTCTTTCATGATTTGTTTTTTTCTTTTTTGCCTGCCCTCAAACAGCTTTGGTAGGTACACTTCAGTAGGAATAATTCTAGCCATGAACTAAGAAGATTTGTCACTGGCTAGCTGGGTGACCTGGGACAAGTCGGCTAACCTCTCTGGGCCTCAGTTCCTCATTCAAAAAGTGGAGTCACACTGCCCTAGCAGAGTTGTTGCAAGGATCAAATGAATTAATGTCCATGAAGGAGCTATGTAGAGTATGACAAACAAGTATCTTTTATTACTTGTACGGAGGGATATTTTTACTCTCCCCAAAAGAGACCTTCCTATAGTCTAAGGCAGGAACCTTCACCAGCAGGTATGTAATTTCTAAGACCTTCCTTCACTTTTTAACGTCTGACCTCCAGGGTTCAGAGCCATCTCTTATTGGAAAAGACAAGAACTGGGGTGGGGGAGCAAGACAGGGTAGGAATTTGGAATAATGGCAGTGGTTGTCTAATTACACATCCTCTTCTCCATTAGTCCTGGTGCTGTGTGTAAGGAGCATAAATCACTTTAAGAGTCTCCTTTAAGGGGGAGTGAGTCTCCCACCCCCCGTGCCCCTGTCACTACTGTCTGCTCTATTCCAGCTTTTCACGAAAGGTGGGATTATTCAGTTTAATAAGTTTCTTTCCCCAATAAAAGCCAGGTGGGAGCCTACGAAAAACCACATCTGCCAGGCCAGCCTCTTCAGTCTGAGGCCGCTTCCTCTCCTTCTGCCAACTTAGCTTGTTCCTTTGATTAACCGTTTTGTTCGGCCGGTAGTGTTTTGCCACCTTGCCACACTGACTGTCTCTTGGAAGAGGAGAGAGAGAGGCAGGAGAGGGTGCGCAGGAGAGGAGAGGAAGAGAGTACAGGGAGGGGAGGGATGGCAGCCCATTAAAGAGAAATAAATTTTGCAGAGGGGAAGCGAGAGGTCCCTCCCCACGTCTGCGTAAATCATCTTGTTTTATGGACGGGATGTGGAGGGAAGTGGGAGATGGGCTGGCCCTGATAACTAGGGTCATTTCTCCTACTTCCATCTGTCTGATTTTTTTGGATGTTCCATCAGAGAACAACCTCGAGCTGGAAACTGCTGGGCTCCCCTCTTTAATTTATTGTCATCATTATTACTCTAAAATCAGAACCACAGTTCCTTATGGGGAACGTTTGAAGAGTTTTATTAGAAAAACATGGCTGGTTTGTTTCTACTGTCTTTTTTTTCCCCAGGATGCCCTATATCCTGAACCATTGTGTGGGCATGGTGGATACTAGAGTGGGATTTCTGTAGGCTGCTTGAAATGGTTTCATTTTTAGAAGTTACATTTTATACTGGAAAGCTCCTTTCAGACCCAAAGTTCATTATAACCTCAGGATCTCAGACCTTGCTTCTCCTTGTCTTGTTAACTGATCTTTCAACCAGAAAGGCAGTCTTAAGAAGTAGAATTCACCAATCAATGGCCCCAGAGGCCTGAGTATGGGTGTGTTTACTTTTTAGTTATAGCTTGTGCTAAAATGGTATGAGTTAGTTGCCAAGATTTGAATTGTGAGCATTTCATAGGAAATTCTGGATCTCTAGCTTTACTTGAAAAAGTGAGATGATTGAGGATCAAGCCAACATTCTTCCTTAGCTATGGACTTGGAGCTGCAAAGTGCCACCACCTTGGGTCTGTCACAGTTCCTCTCGCCTCCTAATTCATTCTTATTTCCAGCCACCTTCACTCATTTCTGTTTTCTGCCTGGTTCCTGAAGACGACTGAGTTTGAGACGCCTCTGCCTTAGAGGAAGCCTTGAATTACCCACTGAAAGAAATGAGGCAGATGAGGAAACCTGTGCTGGAATTGGGGTGATTGAACTGTTTGGAGTACATTAGTAGTTAACAAAAAATTGTAGCCACTTATCCCTTTGTGTAAACAAAATCTTGTACGAAAGTCAAATATATGAAATGGTTGAACGCATGAGCTGAAGGGGAGTGGAGAGTCTGGAAAGGCATGTCTGGGTTTTCCACTGCTCCCTAAGGCCCCCAAGGAGCGGCTCTGGAGGTGGAGGTATGAGCCCTACCTCGTGTGAGCAAATGTGAACCTTGCTGCCTGCCAGGTGGTCGCTGGTAAATTGTCGCGAGCCTATTCCAGTGGTCACTGCATGAGAAGAAGAAAAGTGTATTTATATATCCTCTGAAAATATATACGCTCATTAGGGATGAGTGCCTGCTATGTGCAGAATATTTCTTCTACGCCCAGAAGTACAAGATCTGGTTCCTGTCTTCAAGGGGATGGCAGCCCAGTGTAACACGAGGTCGAGTGTATGAGTGCTAGCTTAGCCGTCCAAGCGGCATTGGTGGAAGAACGTGGCAGGCAGGAGCGTCTGGGGGAGATGGAGAAAGTTGTCAGAGAGGAGTAAAAGCTTTCAGAAGGCCTTGATGGGTCACTGGCTTTTACGGCAGGGCTGGAGTGGGGAAGGAAAGATGCTCATTTCAGGTAGAAGCATGCTTCGAGCCCAGGGCCAGAGAGGGATCTGGACAGGGCTTCCCAGGACTGGCCAGATGCTTTGGGTTGGGCTGGAGTGGAGGAGAAGGGGTTAAATGGTGGGTGGGGTCAACAAGAGGGAGGATGTCAGCAGCCTGGCCTGGGAGTTGCAGAATTTGGAAGGCTTTTGAGCTACGGATTGACTTGACCTGACCCCCTGGCAGCAGGATAGGGAGGGAGAGATGGCAGGTGAGCAAGGGGCTGGTCAGTGGAGGGGAGGACCAGCAGCAAGGTTCTGCGCCAGTGCCTCAGTGGTGGTGGAAAAAAGGGGGTGACGAAGCAGTCGGCATTAGGAGGTGAAGTTGACAACGTGGGGACTGAATGCTTGTGGGGGAAAGAGAGGGATGCATCCAAGATGATGTCAAAAATGTAAGCCCAAGCTAGGCAAGTCCTCATGATTTCCCTAATTATTTAATTTGCGTTTTTGGATCTGGGTCTAATGAATAAGCTGAGATAGAGAACACAGGAAGGGTGACGGTGAGTTCCCGGAATTGCCTGGATGTTGTATGTGTGAAGACATCTACTTGGCCCCTGGATATGGGAATTTGAAGTTAGGAAGAGAGGCCAGTGGTAGCACTTTATTTATTTAACCAACGTCTATTGGGTTCCTTCTCTGCATCAGATAATTCCAGGACCTGGGGATGAATGCATGCATGGAGTCTAGTTCCTTCTGGAGCCATCAAGTAACTAATGGCGGGAGATATGCATTGAACAAAGAAATTACGAGGAGGTGGAGCAAAGGATGGACCAGGGCCCAGGGACATCAAACTATCTGTGCCACAGGACACTGGGGAGACTGGGGGTGTGCATCCAAACCCAGGAGAGACGGAGCCTTGGGGTGGGCCCAGAGTGGGAGTGCTGGGAGATTAGCAGGAGGAGAGGGTGAAGATGGAACCTTGAGAGCACAGCAGTGATAAGGTGGGTGGAGGCTGATGAGCCTGGGGGACACAGGAGGAAGCCAAGTGTATGCAGGGTGGCTGAGGCAGGACAGGGTTTTCTGTTGGGGCTGAGGACTGATATTAATCACGAATATTCATAACTACCGGTTGAGCAAAGACTGTGGGGCACACAGTCTTCTAAATATATTACATGCATTGCTTAATTTAGTTCATTAACCAACAATAGAAGGCACTGTTTTTACCCCATTTTACAGATTGAGGCCCAGAGAGGCAAGAAGAGGTCGCTGGCTCCTGACATGACTGTTTCTAGCGTTTTGGATGCTTATATCCCAGAGTCCCTTTCTGATCTGCACAGTGGCCATGGGATTGCCTGAAGTAGAGCTAACCCAAGCCAGCGCCTCTTCTGTGATTCTTGAACTCAGTTGCACCTCACTCTTTTCCACCCAGCCTCCCCTGACCTCGCTACACCAAAGCTAACAAGAAAGGAGAGGCCGGGAGAGTGCTCTTTTAAAAATGTGTCGTCTGTTTGGTTGAGGACTTTGGCTGTTCCAACAAGCCCTCGGAGCCCAGCGTTTCTCACCGCGGGAAAGGTGACTTGGTCTTTGTGCGTCTGGTCTGAGTGGAATGAGGCAGGGAGGTGGAATCCTGCAGGTGTGGTTGCAGGCCGGGGTTTTATATGTTTCGCTGCACAGTTCATGGCTAATGACAGGGCACCGGCAGGTAGGAACACGACCGAGCCCTTGGGCTTGCACATGTGTGGTTGGGCAAAAGACAATCGCAGATGTTCCTGGAATTCCCAAACCGGATACAAAATTGCTAGCAGGATGCAGAGAAAGAGGAAAGAGCCAAGTGTTTTACATAATGAGAAGCTTGCCTCCTGCCTGATGGGCCTCTTGGAGCACCGCGGCGGGTCGGGCCTCCTTTGCCTAAAGTCCTGAGGATTAGGAAACCCGCGTGCGTGTCTGTGGGGCAGAGCGCTGCTCCAGCAGAAGGCTTTCTCTCGCTTTGGTCGGTTTAGATCCAGGATCCGCGGCTTTCCACCAGGTGTGGTGGGCCCAGAGGCAGCCAAGGAGTGCTCTTCCACCCAGATGCGCCCTGGTTTCCGGGATGGAAAAGAAATTGGGCAGCAGGCCTGAAAGGAACTCAAAGCAGCCACCCAGCTCTCTTCCCTGGGGCGCCCCCTGTTTTGAATGGAATTCTGTCTGGGTGGTAGCCGGAGGGGGAGGCCCAGCCCTGAGGGCGTTTTGCATCTCGCCTGGAAGGTGGAGGCTGGCACTGGGAAAGGCTGGGGCTGGGAGGAAGGCAGAAACAAGGACTTTTGGGAGACCAGAGCCACTGGAGGCAGAGGCCTTCCATGCAGTGTTGCGAGTGGGCCAGAGCCCTGCCTCTGGGGATGCTGGGGTACAACCTCAGGGGGCAGTGAGCCGATCCATCCAATGCTAGACTATTCTGGGAGGCCCTTCGAGCTCTGTTTCACTTGGGTGAATGTTTGAGAAGCAATTGGTGCAGGAGGGAGATGGGCGTCCCTTCTCACTGGTGGCTCTGATGGGAGATTTTCCTGAACTAGTCATAGCGAGCTGGAGGCAGGTGGCTGCTCAGACAGCTCCTTCTCGTGGCCTCCTCCTTAATGTATTCTGTGTTTAATGATGCCGAACGTGTGTGTCCTTCTGTCTGTCTGGAGTCAGATTTCTTAGGTTCAAATCCTTGCCATGTGAACTTGGCACATTAATTGTTTTCTGTCAGCCTCAGTTTCCCCATCTGCGAAAACAGGCATGATATTTACCTAACTCGTGTGTTCATACGAGCAAGAACAAAAAGAGGTTTCCCGTATCGACTCCTTTCATGTAATAAGTGTTCAGTAAATGTTAGCTGTTATTATTCTTATTATTATATTTCTTTTCAAAAGCAAGAGCTCACAGAGGGTTTCCTTTTAAATATTTGATTTTAGACCGAGAGTTGGCAAACTATGGCCTGAGGGCCAAAACCAACTGCTGCCTGTTTTTGTACAGCTTGTGAGCTAAGAATCATTTTCACATTAAAAGTTTTTTTAAAAAAGTAATATTTGGTGACATGCGAAAATGATATAAAATGTAAATTTCAGTGTCCATGATTAAAGTTTTATTGGAACTCAGCCATGCCCATTTGTTTGCAAATTGCCTGTGGCTGTGTTCCCAAGCCAAGGCGCAGCTGACTAGTTGTGATGGAGACCATACCGCCCACGGAGTTGAAAATATTTACTATCTGGCCCTTTTCAGAAAGTTTTCCCATCCCTGTTCTAGATGACTAATTGTTAAATGGGGAGGGGAGGTGTAGGCACCCAGAACAATTGTAGGGCTTAATGCTGATTGGAATAAAGCCCCAGTAACAACCAGAAAAGAAGATAAGGCTTTGCTATTTTAAAATAAGAGAAGAGGAAACAGAATCTGCGTTTTGGAAATCCTACAGTGACCTCGTGCCGTTTTTTTCAGAAGCAAACTCTGAGTTTCAGGACAGAAGGCGGCAGGTGTTTACGGAGGCTGTGAGTTCTAAAGCCCCCTGAAGGAGAGAAGTCCCCAGGTTGCTGGATGGTCAGTACCATTGGGGTCGGGAAGAAGAGCAGGGGGCAGGCACGGCACATCTCCACCCCCGGCCCCTCCTTCTCTGCGGTGGGGTCTGCTTGGAGAAGCAGAGCGTACTTGGGGGAGCCCATTTCATTTCAGCTGTCGTGCGTATTTGTCTGGTTATACTCCGCGTCGTTCCACCTTGTTCCGGATAGGATTTATGGCAGCCAGGACCCTCGAATGTACAAAATCACAAATCCCAGAAGAAGTCAAGCTCTGGGGCTGCGGTTGAGAGGAGCAGGCTGAATGGAGAGTCATGGGTGATTTCAAAGAGGTGACCCTGGAGTGCAGCTTGGAGCTTTTCAACCAAGGGAATGTTTTTGTCTTGCCTTTTCCTCTCTGCCCACTATGACCCCCGTCCCTGCTCCCACTCCCTGCTACTCATAGGATCAGTTGTGTGTGCTTGGGACCAGCGGAAGAAGGAAGGCAGGACTGGAGCAAAGGCTGCCCTACACGAACGCCGACGCCGGCACAGTGGCCGGCCTGAGAGCCGCCGCTGGCAGGCCTGAGATCAGCCACAGGGCCGGGCTCAGGGATCAGACTGAGTAATGGATGGAAACCGCGAATCTGCGGGCAACCGGGCCGAGAGCGCGGCTTATGAATCACCCTAGCAGTTGCTCTCTGCTCCAGAGGAGCCGCTCACACATTCCCAAGGGAGCCAGTGTCTGGGAGATGTGATGTTGTCACTGGGAGAGAAGTTTCAACCACGTGTGGCCTCGGAGGAACTTGTTCCCATGGGTAACACCCAACTCCTCAGTGTGAAAAATCCCAGGCAAAAGAGATGGGGCTCTGAACCTTCTTGTGTATGTGTGTCTGTGTGTGTGTGCACTCGTGTGTGCACCAATGTGTGCGTATGCTCGTGTTTTAAAGGATGTGCCTCATCTGGGACCTCATTCCTGAGAACCCTCATCTGCATGATCGTGGGGGAGGCAGTGGCTCTCACGCAGAGCCCCAGTGTGGAGCCATCCCGACATTTTTCTCAAAAACTCTCTCTCCACAAAATCCTGCTCCAAACCCAGGATTTGCATGAAACATTCCCTGTTCAACCACGCTGTCCCCTCATTCGGCATGCGCGCTTGGATCGTGTGGTTGGGGGGGCCGGCCCCCTTTAATTGATTTCAGGAAGGCAAAGCCCTCTGCGGCCTCTTCTTCCTCCCAGGCATCAGCCTTAGAGCTCTGGCAACTTTTTCCAGACAAATTGGCCCATCAGCCCTTCTTCCTGCGTGGATAGTTCGTAAGAGAAGGAACGGACCTCGCAGCAGCCTCCCGCCGCTGCATTTCCTCTCACAAACCTGAGCCCGCAGAGCCAACCAAACTCCCAGGGACCAATAAAGTGGCCTTTCCCTTTGCGCTGTTACCGGTCATCGCTTGATTTCATCTTTCCTTTACATCTTTATAAAATCTTCCATTTTTCTCCCCTGGGATGCCCTCCTCTTGAAAAGCCCTGGGCTTATCCATGCCTTCCTGGGTAGCAAGAACACGAAAATCTTTAAAATACCGTCTCCCTTATGGGTAACCAAGCCAAGAAGAGGAAGAATCTGGTGTGTGCCTCCTTAACAATGAAATGAAAGAGCAGGGAGCTGAGATTGGGTTCAACGAGGGTCAGTGGCATGGCTTATGAATCGGGGACATGATTTGGTTGGGGAAGTCCACCGATCTGTGATGTTTGCTGTGTAGCTGGTTTCCAGCGCACCCTGGTACATGATACGTAAAACAGAGCAAAGCTCCCTAAAAATAATAAAGCGTGGTTGCAAGTTTATATTTATAAAGCCCTTATTTCTTTGAGTGCATCTGTCCCCTGTGTATGTATTGAAGCCCCTGTGAGTACTTATGGAAGCTCATACTGGCATATAAGGTAGAAATTTCCAGAGAGCTCCTCCTTTCCTCCTGTTCTTTCTGCGTGGGTGCAGCTTTAGGGGCCTGGCAGGACCTCAGGAGCAAAGTGGGGACGTCTGTGGACTGGATGCTCAGCTACTCCCCAGGAACAGGGTTTTGTTTTGTTTGCCCCACCCCATCCCGGGGAGAGGTGTGCACAGAAGGGCCCCGCCGTGGGCACAGCAGACAGAAGTGACCGGATCGGAGGCGCACGTGCCGTGGTTATCCTTGGATCCTGGAGAGTTCTCTGAAGCACATTCGGAAACCACTTTCCTTTTTTCCTAATCACAGACTCTGCTTTCTGTTTCCTTTTTGCCACGCTCTCTCTGAAAATGAAAACGTGCGTCCAGCCAGCCTCCTCGTGCGGGGGTGATTTGCAGAGCCTCTGGGTTTCCTTCCTGGAGAGCTGCCTGTCGGCCGCAGCTCAGCTGTTTTCTTGTTTTATTCTGTTCTGTGATAGGTACGAAACACGGGTCAGGTCTCCCGTGTTCCGAGGTGGCTGCTTTCAGACACACTCGAAGGGATTAGGGCTTGAACGCAGGTGGGTTTCTCCCCCTCCTGTCGCCGGCACCTGGACATTACCATGGCGATAATCCTCTCTGAAACAAAAATAAAGGGCAGAACCGGTTGGACAGAAAGTGAGCCGCAAACTTCCCTTGCGCCTGAGCGGTGAGGGCCCTGGGGGCTGCCTGGAGCTGCTCTAGGTTGTGTCCAGGGAAGAGGAGGTGAACCAGTGTCGGGGGATGGAACCTCCATCAGATTGCACTTGAGGGGAGAGCTGCAGTGTGCTTCCTCCAGGGATCAGGCCGGATTATTTCCTTTCTGCAGCCGGCAGTCCTGTCCGGTCTCCCTCGGCCCTTGGGAGAAACAGAACAGTAGATCCCTAAACTGTCAGTGGAGATGAGCTAGGCTGTGAATCACGGGGGAGGGAGGGAGGCTGGGGATTGTCATCTGCTCTGCAAAGTTTTGCCAGCTGTGTGATGGTGGCGGTTTTTGGCTTCTTGAAAAGCCCTGAGGTTTAGGAAGGCGGGTTTCAGTATGTCAGCACCGAGAAACCGGTTTGGAGTTGAGGACGCAAGGACCCACAACAGCTAGACAAGGAGGTGGATTTTACTCTCTGCTGAAGAAGTGTATTTGCTCAGTCTCCTGAAGAGAAGGGAGACTGGCTTTTGGTGGACGTAGGAAAGGCTATCTGGGGACGCTTTAGTTCTCTGCTCTCTCTCAAAGCCCTCTGTGGGGTGTTCTGAAGGGGTTGGCAGATTCTAAGAGAAAATGCTGTTGGCTCACGGGATGTTCTCTGCGGTGGCGCAGAGCAATAAGCTGGGGTTGCTACCAACGAGCATTTCACTGTCCAGTTCCTCTGGAGATTCTGGAAAGAAAGGAAAAAAAAGACAGAGATCTGTGCAGGGTGGTTTTGCACGCAGCCTCCCTGGGGGCGGGGAGGTGGTCTGGTGAGCTGGCTGACCTTGAAAGCCTTCCCTTGCCCTAAAGTATGAGACACATGCATTGTTGGGTGACATGCACAGATGGATGAGGCCAGCTGCTTGTTCGTTCACCCAACAGATATTCACTGAGCGCCTACTAAGTGCCAGGCGCCAGTCATGAACAAGACAGAAGAACATCGTTGTTGTCCATCGCTAGAGGGAAAACAGACCATAAACAGATCAACAAATAGCTCCAGAAGTGATCAATGCTATCAAAAAATAGAGAGGGGTTCAGGGATAGAGTGATGGTGGTTGCTATTGCGAGTGTAGCCAGGAAAGATTTTCTTAAGAGATCACATTTGAACAGAGACCAGGCAGGTATCCGGGGGAAGAATGATCTAGGCCAGTGGGCAGCAAATGATGGCCTTTGGGCCCAAGCCCACAGCCGACCACTTGTTTTGGTAAATAGAGTTTCATTGGAACTCAGCCACACCTGTGCATTTATGTATCGTCTATGGCGGCTTCCTCACTGTTTCGGCAGAGTTAAGTAGTTGTGCCAGGGATAGCCTGGGTTGCAAAGGCCACATAGTATCTGGCCCTCGATAGAAAGTTTGCCAGCTGATTCGGGCAGGAGCGGAGTGCGAAGTGCCTGCACTACTCTTTATGTATCCATTCTCCTGGTGGTGGACACCTACATTGTCCCCAACTCTTTGGCACCAGAGACAACTCTTCAACGAGCATCCTTCCCATGTTACTGGATTTGCCTGTGTGAGATTCCAGCAGTGGAGTGGTTTTTTATGTTAGGATGAGCAAGGGAGCCTAAAACTGCCAACAGGCGATTTTAATCAGATTCTAAACCCTGCCTCATCCCATCCTGCCATACATCCTGCCACCGGGGCTGTTGATTCTCTCAGGGACAAATATGACTTCTTGGGGCTTAGTGTAGGGTCTGTAGTACCGCTGGCTCATTCTCAGGGATTTGTGTACATCATCAAAGGGGACCATGTCCTTGCAAGTGCTTGGTAAACCATAGAGGCCTAATAAATGTTGGGGGTGGGAGAGAGTGATGTTCTTAACCCCGGTGTTGTAACGTACCCATAGTACAGGTTTTTAAAAATTTTATCACTGTTTCTCCTTCCCTCAAGGTCCCCCAGTCTAGACGGAGGGCTTCTGTAAGAGTGGGATCCCTTCCTCCTATTCCCAGGGCCTGTAAATCGCTGTCACTTAATAGTGACAAAGCAGATGCTTTTTGAATAAAGAAATGCCATCACCTGCTAAGTGCTTCTGAGCAAAGTACACATTTGTTAGTTAAAAAAACAAATCATTTACATTCTAAGGCTGAACAGAGATGAGTTCAGGTACTAATTTTTTTTGTTTGTTTTTTGGAGGGGACATACCACGCTTAATAGTTGAAAGCATCTCGGTGTAGTTGATGGCATAGAGTTGAGCAGCTTGACTGTCTGGGCTCTAGGAACATGGACAAGGGCACAGAATTAGGTGTTCTTACCTTGTGGTCCTCCCTGCAGGCCTGTGTCTTTCTCACCATTCCAGACCCAGCTCTGCCATAAAGCCACGTGGGCCATCGGAGATTTTTCTGTTGACTTCATAACATTTAGTAACCATGCCGTTCATTTGGCAACAAATCGCTTATTACCCTGTGGCATCTCTCCCAGTGGCTCTAGGATGCAAGGTTCTCAGGGATCGGACTGTGGCTTATGTGTCTGGCTCGTCTCTGGAGGGCTAGCTCTTGGTCTTATGGCAAGCTCAGTGATTGTTGGTTTATTGATTGATAGGCTGGCCCATCGATGGTACGGTATAACCATTGTAAGTTGCCATGTTAATATCTGTTAGTAGCCTACATTGGTTTGATTCTCCTGGGAGACAGGGCTTGAGTGCTACGAGAATGTGCTGTCCATGTTTCTCTTGGATCCTTTCTGCTGATGGCCTGAAGAAGCTCCTTTTGTGAGCTGTGACTCACTTTAGATGCCTGGTGCTGGTCTCTGAGACAGAGAAGCATTTCAGGCAGAGCTGACACCAAGTCTTCGAGATTTGACTATTTTTTCTGGTGTCTATTTAATTCACAGTCTTAACTTTGTATGAACCCGGAAGTTTGGCCATTTAATTTCCTTGTGATCTCAGGAGAAGGAGGTGAGGAATGAAAACGCCAGATAGGAGAGAGAGAGTGGGAAGGAAAACATGCTGTGGAAAGGCCAGAGATAGCTTCGCCTAGGAGCTTTGACAACGGCTGCTCACAGGCTGCACCTAGTGGGCGCTGGGGCTGGAGGTGGTGACGGAAGAGGCTTTCTTCTTGCCTGTTGGGTGGCTGCCAATGCACGTTTTAATTATTTCATTTATATGGGTTTGCTGCTGCTGATTTTTAAACGTTGAAAGCAGCCCATTTATAAGCTTTTGCCTCATATTTTGGGTGTTAAGGCAGTGACATTTTTTTTAGCCTGCATATTGCCGTGCGCACCGCAGTGTTGGAGAAAATTAATACTAGAGGAGACCTGACACTCTTGGCCTGTTCTGTTATAGGCAGAATCTGACCTGGGACACGTCACAGAGCCTTTCTTTCTGGGCCTCAGTTTCTCCATTGGAAGAAAAAACTAGGAGATCTTGTAAGGCCCTTCTGGGACCTCAAAACATTTCTGAGTGGGCCCCACCCATGTTTCCCAATGACTGCCCCAATCTTGTCCTTTTTCTGGCTCCTAGGCAGCTACGCCAGTCACGACAAGCAGGTGTCCACTGAGTTCTGTAGATCTGATAAGTGGGGCATGCCCCCCAGGAAAGGCCTGGAATGAAAATGGTTTCTGAACATTCTTGTTTGAGACCTCCAGAAATGGCTGATACTCTTATCCATCAGTCAGCACGAATCAGCCCTGCCATAAATGGAGCCATTTGGAATGATGGTATTCAGATACAAGGGGCCCAGAACCAATGCCTGCCCTCGGGACCTGAAATTGTGGTTCTGGAGCTGGAGCAGACGTGCCAAGAAGGACTGCTCCTCTGTTAATGGGTTTTCCCAAACGGGAGCCATTTCACTCCAGCCTTTACTGTTTAAATCTATTAAAGTTTTGTTTTTATTTGTTTTTAAAGTGAATTGATTTAAAAGCAGTGGTTCTCGACAGAGAAGGAGGGTTGCCCCCTGGGGACATTGGGCAATGTCTGGAGACATTTTTGGTTGTCACCACTCGGGGGGAGGGGTGCTACTGGCATCTAGTGGGTAGATGAGGCTAGGGACACTGCTAAACATCCTGCAATGCACAAGACGGCCCCACCACAAAGAATTATCCAGGCCAAAATGCCAGTAGGGCTGAGGTTGAGAAACTCTAGTTTAAAGAAACATTATGTTAAAATGAAATTAAGTGAACCAGTATCACTTTCCGTACATTCAAAGTAAATATAAAAATAAGCTAGTACAATGAAATCAAAACCGTGTTTATAAATTCTAGGTAGATGCTACTGTCTGCCAAGCCTGTGGGCTTGAGGTTACCTTTCTCTTTATAATGAAGGGAAATTAGCATGTGGAGAGATGTCATAGACACAGCAGCAAACCGAGCCTTTCTCCTTAAATGTGGTCAGTAGAGTTAAGAGAGAAGGTGAAGAGAGTTGCCTCCTCCCTCTATGATTTGATGCCATTTTGTGCTATGTGCCAACCCCTAAAACAGAGCCAGGCACCCCCATAGTGTTCCACACCCCAGACTTTGAGAAACACCTTCTCAGTGCCACGGGCATAAGTATAAGGTGCTGAGAGTAACTGCCTACTAGGGAGGATGGACTCCCTGCGTGCGACTCTGGCTCTGTGGGTGCTGGGAGCTGATCATTAGGCATAGATGGGAATCTTTTTTCTCTTTTTTCACAGGTAGTTAGAATAATAATAGCCCCCTTGAGGCACAGGCTTTTCATCTTCAAAGCGCTTTATAAACATGAGCTAATCTCCCTGCTCCCCAGTGAGGTCAGAAGTCCCACGTTTTACTGGATGGTGCCACTAAGGCAAGAGAGATGAAGTGAGTCACCGGCAGGCCGGGCTGGGAGGTAGGTGAGGTTAGGGTTGGGATTCAAGTTTACGGTTGCTGGACTCCTGGACATGTCCTTCACGGCACCACACCTTTCTCTTGGCCAGCCCTGTCTTGGTATTTGAGCCAAACCTCAAATTCAGGCGGGTCTGGAGAGAGAGAGGGTGACATTTCTTTTCCTCTCCTCTCCGTAGCCTGCTCTTACAGGGGCAGCCAAATGCTTTTCTTAAAAAAAAAAAAAAACATTCCCCTATGGCAGTCAGGTAAACCCCCCAAACCAGGGAGTTACTTTAAGAAAATATTTTCCTTGTGGACCCTGTTTCCCAGGATGGTGGTAGGAGTGGAGCCGAAGCAATGCTTCTTTTCACAGGCTCTGTTTGAAGGCGTCTGTGGTTGGCAGGGCCCGAGCCATAAGGACCAAGGGTGTCTGGCCCAGCGCCGTGACCGCTTCAACAAGGACCACCACGGCGCGAGCAGCCTCGGGGTGCCTGTGGGCGCTGGGGTATTTCCTTTGCGCTCATCCCAGACACTTCTGGACCTGGCTGGGAGGGGAGCCAAGGTGAGGTGTCAGGGAGAAGAACCAATAGGTGGGCTTGGGAGGCAGAAACTATAGGGCGACAGCAGGCGTTTCGTACTATTCCCCAAGGGGTGAAAAAAGAGTAAATTCTTCAGGATTTAAGAGACATTTAAATCTGCTGGTGGATCACCACTGGTCTCTGGATCTCCTAGCTTCAGGGGAGAAGATCCATTTGGAGACGCATGGGGTCCTGTACTATTGGCCCTTAAGTACTCTCTGCCACAGGGTTGAATAAATTGATGCAGAAAAGGTACTTGGAGTCCGAGCTGGAGGGATGGGAGTGGGGATGTGTTTTTGTTTATGTTGGTAGTGCTACCAGGTGTGGATTTAATGAACTCTTTGTGGCACAGAGACCCTCCTGTGCCTGGCATAAGGCATGGGACATTATGGGTTGCTTTCAGTGTTGTCCGTGAAAGAGTAAACACTCCCAGCTCAGTTGTGTGTTCATCTAAACCTTTACCTTTTGTCTTGCTGTAACAAAAATACCGTAGACTGGGGGGCTTAAATAACAAACATTTGTTTCTTAGGGTTCTGGAGGCTGGGAAGTCCAAGATAAGAGCCAGTGTGGTGGGGTTCTTGGTTTACAGGCAGATGTCTTCTGGTTGTATCCTTACGTGGCAAGCGGGGGGGGGGGGGGGGGGGGCGGCAGAAGGAAGCAAGCTCTCTGTGTCTGTTCTTATAGGGGCACTAATCCCATCATGAGGGCTCCACCCTCATGACCTGACTACTTCCCAAAGGCCCCACCTCCTAATGCCATCATATTGGGGATTATGCGTTTTGGGGGGACACAACGTTCAGTCTGTAGTGCCTTTCTGTGCCATCTTGGGGTTCTGAAGCACCGAGTATGGATGAAGAAAAGGATATAGAGCAAATAGCCACTCACTAAGACTCAAGAGTGGCAGGAGAATCTAGACCAGGTGCTCCTGCAGCCTTTGGTGACCCTGATCGCTCATTACTTGTAGGATGTGAAGAAGGACTCATGAGAGCAGGGCTGGGGTGGGAGTGAGCCGGCAGGAGGGGAGAGGATGCTCCTAGCACAGAGCCCCCAGAACTGGCATGACATTGGGAACCCAGGCTTTAGTCGTCCCCAGTCTACTGCCTGGCCACAGCTGCAGCCAGCTCGTTTTGTCCCATAAAGGTCAAATCCGGTTGTTGAAACAATCAGCAGCGGCCTGCCTATCATCTCCCTCTTTGTTTCTAAAGGATCCGGTTCCCCAGAAAACAGAAGTGTGGCCCCATGTGGCATGGTGTCCTCCTAGCATTTCAATCATTTCTTCAGGCTTCCTGTAATCACGGTTTCTAACTAAACCGGGTAAATGATATGCAGATAGAATGGGAGAAGACAAGGGAGGGGGCTCCCACTGGGATAAAAACACCCCTATCCAGCACGGTGCCTGCTCTCCTCGCTGGCCTCCCCCATTATATGCAGGCTCTTCCTGCCTATCTCTGCGGGCCCCTTTTGGGCTCATTTTCCTTTATCCCACTTAACTCCTTCCTTCCCCAGATCACAAATAGAGATGTGAGAGCTCAGAAGCACAGCCTCTCCGGTTTGTTCATGCCTCATCCTCACATTGACTGTCCATTCATTGTTGACGTTGAAATTGTCCCTCCTTCCCCATCCATGCCTCTCGAGGATTGCTGCGTCTTTCTTCTCCAAGTCCTGGATTGCCATTCTCTCCCCAGCTGAACTTCCTTCCAATGAGAAAACGGACGGAAATGACTCCTCCCTCGCTTCTGTCTAATTCTCTCTCTCAACCACTCTGTGAACATGTACAAGGGCCTTTCTTAGTCTAAAACTTTTCTTGGACATTGCCACTTAACGTTTTCCTTCCTCACACGGAGAGGGGAGATTTCTGTGAATCTTGCGTTTTATTTTACCAGCTCCCCTATTCCTTCCTCCTGGAAATCCAACTCCAGCTTTTATTACTCGGCCCTGTCGTTCCCTCCAAACCACGTCAGGTCTGCTTGCCTTTTCTCAGTTCTTCCTCCCCGTGTTCACTCCTGACTTTTCAATACTCACTACCCGCAGGCTCCCTCAGATCCCACTTTCTGCTCACCGGATGAGCTTCAGCCCTGGGGCTCTACTCGAAAGTCCAGTCCATTGCTATGGTTGTGGCCACGCCCCTCGTAAAAGAAACGACTGCCAAACTATCATCTGTAGCCTTGAGATTTCTTCAGATGTTAGCTCTGCGTACCTCTTTTTATTTCCACCTCCTCACGTTCATTACCCTTGAAGTCCAACGTCCTTTTGCCCCCAGACTATGCTCTGCACTCTGTTTTCTCATTTCTCTTTAGGGTAAAGTAATTTATCTGGACATCCAAGTTTTACCGTCTCTTTACTTTTTGGCTGTCATTCAGCTGGTCACGGATTTAACGTACACCCGCAATGCTGGCTCTTTAAAAACAAGGATGATGATTATGCGCCACTCCTTTCTGCGCTTCCTGGGAGTGCCTCACACCCTGCCGTCTTTACAAATGTGTTATAATTAAACTAAAAGCTTCAGTCCCCCATCTTGGACAGCACTTTGGGTCCACTCTCCCTCTTCCTGGTTCTCCACGGCCCCACTCTGGACAGGAGGTTGATGCTTCATCCCCAGAACTTCTCACCCTTTTGAATGTGGAAACCCATTTTAATCTTACATTTTTTTCACAGACTCCTTTTGACTGAGTAATGATGATATTTCGTCTACTAAATATTTGAAAAATACAGCGTGTTTATGTCAGACACTGTGTATTCAATCTTCTAACCATGCTTCGTGTGCCTACATCTCGTGGGACACTGACATTAATTTTGTGGCTACTGTTTGCTGACCACCAACCTAGACTTTGGCCGTGGTCCCCAGTTGGTTTTTGTGGCTCAAGTGACCATCCCTCCAGTCTGTCCTACACACTAGTAGGTGATGCTCCTTTTTACACATGCCACCTCCTGCTCCTACCCCAGACTTTGTCCTCAAAGTGAGCTCCTTAACCTGCCACCTAGGTCCACCACAGGCTCCCACACTCTCCAGCGTTAGAGTTCATTTGCCTTTGACATCTACTATCCATTCTGGGTGGTTTTCCCCCTCAGCAGGTGCTTAGGTTCCAGTTGCTTGATCGTGGCTCATATTGTTACCTTTGTCTGGAAAGCCCACCTTTTTAACTCTAAGAGCTCCCTGTGTGTAAGACTGCCGTGAAACCTTCCTGACTTGGCCCAACCGCGGCATTCAACCACCGCCTCTGAGTAGCTTGTCCCACAGAGTTGTACTTAAAGTGTGCTTGTGTCTGTCTTGCTTTTATATACACTCACACATGTGCATGTGCTCACACATTTTTTAACTTTTAAACTTTTAACATTTTTAACTTTTTAATTTGGAAATAACTCAAACGTTCTAAGAATAGTACAAGAAACACGCATATATCCTTTAACCAGATTCTCCTCTTCTTAACATTTTATCCTATTTGCTTTAACAGTCACTCTCTCTATCTCTCTATTTTTTTTCCTGAACCACTTGAGGGTAAGTTACACATCATGGGCCTTCACCTCTAAATACAGCAGTGTGTATTTCCTAAGAAGAGGGATACCGTCTTATGCAACCGCAGTTCTCTGGTCGCCTTCATAAATTTACGTTGATACGGTACTTTTTTCTCATCTTCATCCATGTTCCAGTTTTGTCATTGTTCTAGTGACATCCTTTATGACCCGATTTCCCTCCAGTACAGGATTCAGCCTACAGCTAGCTATTGCATTGAGTTCTCGTGTCTCTAGCCTCCTTTAATCTGAAACATTTCCACTGCCTTTCCTTGTTTTTATGACCTGGACATTTTTGAAGAACACAGTCCCCACCCCCCTCCATTTTGTTAATGGGAAATTCCTCATTTTGTGTTTGAAGTTTTCTTGTGATTAGATTGAGGTTATGTATGCTTGGTTGGACTACTGGATTGGTGATGTGATGGCTTTCACAGCGTGTCACATTGGGGGATACCCAAGGTCCATCTGTCCATGATTGTTGATGTTAATTTTGGTCACTCATATAAGGTGTTGTCTGATTTCTCCAGTGTATAATTACTGTGGTTTTTCTCTCTTGAAACAACTGAAAAACAGTCTGTTGAGGAGACACTTTAAAGTCATGCAAAGATCCTCATCAAAGTTTCTTCCTGGAATTAGCATCTGGTGAGGATTCTTGCCTGATCCCATCTTTACCATGATGATGGCAAAAGATTTTCCACCTCCAGTGCTCTCTCGGCGTTTGGCTCTCCATTCGACTCTTAGCAGAACTCCATCTCCCTGATTTATTTATATATCTGTTTGTTCACTATTGGCATGCACTCATCAATTCCTAATTATTCAATGGTCTATAAGTCACTACTTTACTTAATTATTTTGGTGCTCAAAATGTCCCAGATTTGGCCAATGGGAGCTCCTTCAAACTGGCTCCGTGTCCTTATACGAACACACATTTACTGTGTTGTAAACCCCTTGAGAACACATTAATACTGTGATCCACATAGGATAGTAACTCAGATGTTGGGGGAGAGACAGAGATGGCTTGTGTCTAGTGGATGCTTTCTTGACTCCCTTAATGCTGCTGTTAAACAACATAGATAATGCATAGATCTAAGGCACATCATCTCAGATCATTTTATGGTTAGAAACTTTGGAATGTCAGAGCAGGAAAAGTTCTACTGGCTTGTACTGGGAAATCTAAGAGTGCCAATCGTTGATGTTAAGTCCTTTCTTATCTTTGAACCTCTTTTTCCCAAGCCATGCTATTTCTATGTGGGTAGGAGGCTTAGTGGATCAACATCCCTCTTTGACATTCATGTGAGAGACATGAAATAAGAGTCATGTAGTGGAATGACTTTTTTTTTTTTTTTTTACCATGAATTATAAAGTCAAATGCCTATAGTGGCCAGGAAAGTAACCCAAATGAATAATAAGTCCAGTGCTTTGGCGTGGTGTGGACTGCAGTGCCCTGGAGAGCTTATACCCTGCCTTAAGAGGCAACTGCTTCCCCACTTTAGCTACTTGTTCCTGTGTAGAAATACAGGCTTGGGGTTGCCAGATCATCCCATTTTTTGAGACCATCAAGAAATACAGATTTTTATGTGAAATCTTAAAATCTCCCATCTTTACATCTCATCACCTAATTCCAAAAAACGTTAAGGCACACTTCAGGCTAAATAAAGCATACTTTGGGTCCACAAGCCAAGCTAGCTGTCTGCATGCCTTGTAGCCCCCAATGACATCAAAGTAAAGGCAGAGAATTGACAGTTGACCTTTCATGAGCCTTCCTGCGGATATAATTTGATGATTTTATGATTTCTTATACAGAAGAGGACATCTTTAAGGTTCATCTTAAAGCTCCATTTAACAAACAAAACGATATAATGTAAAACCATATATGTAAAACCCAAACCATTATTTTTTAATATAAGTCCCAAGTATATAGCTAATGACCTCCCCCAAAACGTAATTCCCAGTGGCTTACTGGATCCAATTTTCATGCAGATGTTGTTATGTTCCTTGACATTTGGAAATGAATTATTAGCCTCCTCTCTGGGACCAAACAAAGGTAGATTGTAACGACCACTGCCCCCTTGTTAATACACATGCCCAGCCTGTCACTGCGCCGCTTGCCAAGCCATTTCCAGGGGGAACATCTTCAATATGCGCAGTTGGTCACGACTTCACAAATATTTCCACTGAATTGTTACCAAGAAAACCTTTCCCTTATGAATTTTTGTTTTATTACTTTGCTAAAGCAAATACACTCCAGAAAGACATGCGGTATTCCACTTCAGTCAAACGTGATGCCTAGAGCTTCGTCTCTAAAGAAAAAGCATAAGAAATGCCAAGTTATAACACATTGCATGTTTCAGATGTGCACGTTATTTTCTCTCCTGCTTCTCACTATGGATAGGTAAGCTGGACTTCTGATTTGAAAGGCCCTCAAGCTGCACACTTTTTTTGACCTACAAAATCAAATAAAATCGATCTGTTCATGTTTGGAATAAGTAAACCTATCACTTCACACTTGACCCTCTCCTTCTTTTCTGAACACCCCCCTCTCTCTTCTTTCTGCATAAATGATACTAGAAAAGTAGATCTCATGATAGGGACTTTTTCAGTTCTTCCTGATCTGAAGACTTTCCTCTGGTAGCTGGTGTCCTAGCCAGAGTTGTGGGAGGGCACTGCTGGGACCCACCAGGCCAGAGGGGGATTGGACTATGAGTGGTTCTCTGGATAGGGGTCCAAATCTCTGCATTCCAGTCCTTTCCCTAAGTTTTCCAGGGGACCTTGGCATCTCTTTCCTGCTCTGAATAGCATCCCTACCTTTAGGAAAACCAGCTCCCGGTGTCTCGTTGAAAAGGGCAAATGAGTCTCTCTCGGCCCTGGTTTCTGCAGACTCAGCCTGCCAGGGCACAAACCTGAAATGCAGTTGCTCACGCCCTGTGTTTACTTTCATTTCCAGCCACATCTGGAGGCCAAAATTCATAAATTTATCGCCAAGCCTGACAACAGTTTACTGAGTTTGTACGCTAAGAGAAGGGGGAAAAAATTGGTCTCCTGACTCGTCGGGTGTAAAATGGATGGAGAAATGGATGGGCAGCCCGTAAACCCCATCCGTGTTTATGAACATCTGCGGCCTGCCTGCAGACGGTGAGGGCGTGAGCGGGCCGTGTTTGTCTTGGAGGGTTAGCCTGGAGTGCTCCATGGCGTACTCTCTGTGTCTATACAGCCAGGCATCTTTTTAACCCACCAGAGACCAAGGGAGGGACACAAGGGCTGTTCAGAGGTGGAGGCCCACAGATCCGATAGGGGGAGAGCGGGCATGGGCACCCGGCCGTGTTTACAATTGGGGCAGGACGGTGGGTGGGCCAATTCTTGTGACGTACTTGAGGCTTTAAAAAACGGTCATAAATCTGATGTCTGTCAAACAGGGCTGGCATTTTCTTTTCCTTTCACAACCAGGTTTTGTGTGACCAAAAAAAATTTTTTTAAACAAGAAATGCTCTAAACCTTGGTCAAGAGTGTCCCTCTACCCCATCATTAGAGTGGAACCCCCCAAGAGTGCATTGGAGTATTTCGGGGGAGGCTGTAGTCTCCCCCCAGCTCCCTCGGGAAGGGTGTTGCCATTATTTGGCGCATTTTTCCAGGGATGTTGGAGCGGGTGCAGCTGAAGCTCCGTGTCCAGCCGCTTGGCTCTCAGCACAGGTCTGCCCGACTTGCTTTGGGTCAGCCTGGAGCACCCTAAAGAAGCCGACAGCTCCTTTAGGTAACTGCTCTTCGGCCATAAATAAAGCAGGAAGCAAGAGAGCCATTCTGGAGGGCCCCAAGGCGAGGGGAGGATGTGCTGTTTGTGGCCACCAGCCACGGACCCTCTGACTAGAAAGAAATGTGCTGGGGATGTCCTTTTAGCAGGCGGTTTGGCTCTCTGGGACCTCACGTCTGAGGTGAGCCCGCCAAAGAAAAGGGCACTTCTTGTGGTCAGAGCCTGGGGCTTGGACGGAGGGAATATGTGCCTGGGGAAGGCGTGGCCCACCGAGGAGGAGAAAAACCCCCCTGTCTGCAAGGAGCGCGGGTGCCAGGCCTCTCCGCTCAGGGAACAGTGAACAACTGTTGGAGAGCTTGGCCTGCCCCAGCGTCCAGGTGTGCCCTGTCCAATCAGGTGTGTCACCCTAGGAAAAGAAGCACACAGGTCCTAATGTCCACCCCTGCCCCAGTGCCGTCCACCTCTGCCGCCCCCTCAGGGTCGCTGCGTGTCCCGTGGGCCTTGACTCTCTGGTGTTATGCAGGCTGCAGGATGCGGGGGGCTCCTTCCCGTCCTCCCTCCACCAGATCTTTATGTTCGTTTTCCACACTGGGCAGTATCCCAGCCAAGCTGCGAGCCATCGAATCTGAAGAGCTCACTGCTTTTCAAGGCATTTTTCCTGGCCCCTGGCCACTCTTCACTGCTTGGTTAGTCGGGCAGGGTTGTTCAAGGGTGTGAAACTAATTGGGCCAGAGATGGAGGCTGGGGCTCAACCCAGTGGGGTGGGATTTCCCCGTGGGGTGTGGGTAGGAGGACAGATGTCCCCAGCAGGGACCTCTAGAAGAAACCCAGCCAATGAGATGCCAGGACTTTAACACTGGCAGGTGGGGCAGGAACAGGAGAACTTTGAGCCCCGGTGACTTAGCAGCCCAGGGATTTTCCAGGCTTGCCTTAGGATGGTTATCCCAGCCAGGGACTAGGAATCAGGAAGCCTTTATTTTATTCTTTTAAATTTTAACCAGGATTCACCCACGGTGATAAAACGTTGAGTGGTCATGCTTGAGGCCCTCATCAATGCCTTCCCAGAACCCAGTAGGCCAGAAGGGTAAAAATCTCATGCTTCTGCCTGGTTCCTTCAAAACATGTTGTTGTAATACTCAGTTCAGTGGTAGGTGCTAGAATGAGGCCCTGCTCTCAAGGGCTCTCTGCATTTCTTACCTTACCTTGAGGTCATGTCTGTAGTCTGTGAAAACGAGTGTTTCCCTGGCTTGTATCCTCATGGGTCTTGTGTTCTCTCAAGTCTAGTTATTTTTTGTTTTAACTGTTTCAGAATTTCCATTCTCCGTAGTGTGGCCTTGGAGCTGGGGTCCACCCCACTGATGCCTGGGGTACAGCCAGAAGGCGCAGCTCCCTGTGTTCACTCACGTGGCTAACATAAGTCTCACCCATCAGGTATCCGCTTAATGCTGTTTCCTTAGAGGGGCCTTTGTTGTCACTGTAACTTGCATCCCACCCCCATTTCCGTCTTCTGTTCTTCACAGAAGCATCATGATTTGTAATCGAATCTTTGTCTTACTTGTACGTGATCTCCTCCTGGAATACAAGCAGGCGACACGGGCAGAGGCTGTGTCGGCTTCATCGCTGACAAAGCCCCAGTTCCCAGCGTAGCGCCTGACACACCATAGATGCCCCTTCGGTATTTGAGTTAACGCCGCCAGGATAGGAGCTGGGGGTGGAACATGTGGCAGATTAGACATGGCTGCAGCTGGGCAGTTGTCCTTCCTGACTTCCTACATTTCTCTTGGCTCTGGTTTATACTTGGCTAATTCCAGAGAAGGGGAAAAAAAGGAATTGCCATTTAGCATTCCGGCCTGAGTTTTGATCTCTCAAACTTACAGTTGTGATCAGAGGTGTGGGATCATGTATTTATTTTAGATGGGAAAAAATTCAAGCGGGATCCTGAGTTCCGTTTATTTGTTGTTGTTGTTGTTGCAGAGACGAATAATCGTTGGGGCATTTTTCTTAACCAAAAAGATGGAGTTGCGATCCCCTTGCTACTTGGCAGGTATCTAAAAGTCATGGGTTCTGATAAGGTGACTCTCTAGTTCCTTCTGCTGTTGGCTGTGTAAGAGGTGGCCCTGGACACCTACAAGGCTGCTCATTACGTGACCCTGTTGGGTTGGCATTTTCCGCAGAAGGGCTCAAGGCTTACCTATTTTCTCACTCATCACAGCATCCCTTTAAATTGAGAGTTTGCTGTTGGCCATGAATTCTCCCATGTCTAGATGTTGGGAACTGTGAAATCTTCTCCGAGCACCTTGGATAGCCAGAGCCTTCTGGTTGAAAGGCCCAGTTGGCATGAGCGTCTGCACAAGAGGCCCAGGACCTCTAGGGGAGGACGGTGTGAATCCTACAGGTTCTGAGGTCTAGCTGATAATGCCTGAGTTCCAGGCCTACCTTTGCCTCCATCCTGGGACCTCCCTTTATGCCAAAGCTGGGCACCCATATTTCACAGCTCGAGACTGACAGACTGTAGACAACCAGAGAAGAAAAAGCAGTGAGTAATTTATACAATTTGTAAAGCTAGAATATGGTAAACACAGATGGTGTGGAGAGTTTTGTTTGTTTTTTTAGCCTTCTTTTGTCATTAATGCCCATCTCTAAATGAACACAAATTCTTCTGCAAGGATGTCTGCGTTTCCTACCCTGCAAGGAGATTCAGGAGTCAAAATATAGTCACTAAACTAGCAAACTAATTTAAAAGATGATGTATTAGTTTGTTAGGGCGGATAGAACAAAAAGTACCATAGAATGAGTGGCTTAAACAGTAGAAATTTGTTGTCTCGTAGATCTGGAAGCTAGAAGTCCGAGATCAAGGTGTTGGCAGGGTTGGTTCCTTCTGAGGGCCCTGAGGGAGAATCTCTTCCACACCTCTCTCTTGGCTCCTGGGGGTTTGCTGGCAATCTTTGGCGTTCCTTGATGTGTAGAAGCATTGCCCCAGGCTCTCCCTTCCCCTTCACATGATGCTTTCCCTGTGTGTGTGTCTGTATTCAAATTTCCTTTTCTTTTTAATTTTTGTAAAGGTATGCTTTTTTTGATAAGGAAGATTGGCCCTGAGCTAAGATCTGTTGCCAATCTTCCTCTTTTTTTTTTTTTTTGTCTCCCCAAAGTCCCGGTAAATAATTATATATCCTAGTTGTAGGTCATTCTAGTTCTTCTATGTGGGCCGCCACCACAGCATGGCTTGATGAGTGGTATATAGGTCTGTGCCCAGGATCTGAATCGACAAACCCTGGTCCGCCGAAGTGGAGTGCGCCAACTTAACCACTTGGCCACAGGGCCAGTGCCCCAAATTTCCTTATTTTATAAAGACTCCAGTGATGTTGTATTAGGGGCCCACCTTATTTCAGCGTGACCTCATCTTAACTCATTATGTCTGCAACGACCTTCTGTCTAGATAAGATCACACTCTGAGCTACCGACGGTTAGGACGTCAACATGGGAATATTGGAGGGACACGATTCAACGCAGAACAGATGACAAATGACCGACCTTTACAACAGGACTATAGACAGAACTCGACTCAAGAATTTTCAAATTATTAATGTCCCCTCAAGTCTTGAGTTTAATGTGAAGCGTCCAAGAAAATGTCCAGCAGGAAGTTATAAATTTATGGGGGAAGGGCAGTGCTAACCCTTCCAGGGCCTCCTAAGACTTTTGTGATTTTTGCCACATTGGCAGACATACCATTATTTCCTTAATATTTTTCCTATTTTCCTTAAATAATCATGCTTTAAGAGGAAACTCTGTGTCACTATTGTAAGTGGAATCCAGGGTCACTGGACATAAATAGAAGACATGATGAAAAAAATCTTAAGATTTAGATTTTGTGGCTTTCCCAAGGCTCTGAGTCTGAGAACTGCTCTCTCTCTTCTCTTGTAGTGAGAATTGCAGAGGTGTTAAGGCCTTAAAGCACCGAATGGAGATGTTCTTCCTGCTTTGATCAGGGTGGAAAGAGACTAGAAAAGGGAAAAGCATTTCTGTGTGATCCAGTGTGATGTAATGTCATGTCTGGGTGTGACCAACCGTTTTATCAGGTACCACTAAGTGATCCATTACCCCTGTTTTGGAAGCACTGATCTAGTCCAATTTCCTCATCTCCTGGATGAGAAACTTCAGGCCTCTGAGTATTGAAGACTTCTAACAGTCTTCAGAGCCCATTGCTAAATTAGTGGGCGAGCTGAGCGTAGCCCATTGATTCTCGACTGGGGCAATTTTGCATCCCTCTTCTCCAGGGGATGTTTGACAATGGTCTGGAGACATTTTTGATTGTCACAACCGGGGGATGCTACTGGCATCTAGTGGGCAGCGATCAGGGGAACCGCTAAACATCTGACATCCTACAGTGTGGAAGACAACCCCCACCGTAAAGAATGACCCAGCCCCAGATGTCTCTAGAGCTGAGGTTGAGGATCCTGCTCTAGATAAAGGCTTCTCCGTTCTTGTCTCCTGTTTATCCCCCTTTTCCCTGCTGCCTCTTCTCTTTGATTGCAGATGATGTCTGTTTTCAAAGCTATTCAGTAGCTATTGCTCACACCAAGGAAGGGTTGGAAGATCTTTCCATCTCTACTTTACGAGGCTTCTAAGCCATTTAGTGGTCAAAGTTACAGCCTCCGGTTCTCAACACTCTCTTGACCAGGTAGTATTAAATTTGACTCTTATTCGTCTGGTGGTGGCAGAATTGGACTCCCCCACATCATCCTACTCACGGGACAGTAGAATAATCTCCATCCCCATCCTAAATGGAGGAAGCTTTGGAAAGTGTGATTTCTTAAGATGAATCTCCAAAGGGTTTTACATTCATCCAACAGCATGAAAAGATGAGTTAGTTGTGGACCATGCCTTCAAGGGTCGTCCATTCTATTAGGGACAATAAGACAGCTCCACAAGTTCTTTTTTTTTTTTTTTGCTTTTTGATGAGGAAGATTGGCCCTGCGCTAACATCTGTTGCCAATCTTCCTTTTTTTTTTCTTCTCCCCAAAGCCCCAGTATGTAGTTGTATATCCTAGTTGTAGGTCATTCTAGATTTTCTATGTAGGATGCCACCACAGCATGGCTTGACGAGTGGTGTGTAAGTCTGTGCCCAGGATCTATACCAGCGAACCCTGGGCTGCCAAAGCAGAGCATGCGAACTTGACCACTTGGCCTCGGGGCCAGCCCTTCCACAAGTTCTTATGATGCAGACCCAGCTAGAAATTTACAGGAGCCATGAGAGAGTTGTGGGGGCTCAGGGCAGCCGGGTAGAAGGAGATGACTGTGTACCAGGTGATACTGGAAACCAGTCGTGCTAAAGCTTCTCTTGGTGCCTCCGTAAACTGAAATTTCGACCCAGGTTTCACCTCGCAGGATGTTTCCTTCTGAAACATCTAAGGCAATAGGTATAGCCAGTTTCCTCCGCAGTTATGAACTTGACCCTTCACCTCCAAAAGCTGATAAAACCTTGCTTGCTCTGTCCTGCTGTAATGCTTGGTTCTCCAGCCTGAACCTGTGCTTGCACCGTGTGCACCATGGAGCTGGGCTATGTTGAGTTTCTGCATTACACTCCAAGCCCTTGATGGCAAGGCATGTATATTCTGTGCTTCTTCACACGCACACCATCATGTGCTCCTCGGGGCTTCCTGAGAGGCTGTTTAGCCATGTGTTCGGGAGTTTCTGAGCCTTACTGCAGGAGGGCCAGACCTCTCCTGCTTTGCTCTCCATCTCCCGCAGCCTTCCTCCCAGGTTAATCACGTCTGTGGACGGGCTGGCGGGTGTGCGGCGGTCTGAGTCCCGACAGGCCCCAGGTCTAATCCGAAGCCTGGAATTTGATGACTGAGGCTCGTCATCGTCTCACCTCTGACTCCCAGTTCAAGTGACTGTCTCTGAAAATCACACTCCAAACACGGCCCAGAAGCCAGTGGTGTCACACTGTGTGAGGAGCCAGGCTGGGGTCCCCATGCTGCCCAGTGCCGAGAGGGGCCTGTCGTGGCGGGACTGGGAGAGCCAAGTTAAACGACCTTCTGATCTATGGGGCCCTGGTCACAGCTCCAGGCTTTAAAGTCTGCCCAGCCCGGGAAAGGAGGTGTCATATTATAGGGCTCTAGGAATTCTGTTTAATATTTAAAATATCTGCACATTCTTTCCCGGTTGTGGTTAAATCACTTCTTTTCTGTTAGGATTTTCTGATAAACCCAAAGAAACCCGCAGCCGTTGCCCGCACATGGCTTCCACAAGTAAAATAAGCATCCTTTCAGCTCACGGCTTGCCTTTCTTCTGCAATCGCAGATCTCCACCCCCACCCCCTGGCCCCAGCTTGGTTCTCATGTGTCCCTAGACATCCCAGGGAGACAGGAAGAAGGAGGAACGATGGTCCAGATTTTGCTGATGGAGGCGATAAAGCAGCATAAATGCAGGGTCGGGATGGTGCTGCCACCAGACTCCCATGAGGGCCCTCGCTGGCTTGTCTGACTTTGAGCTCAGCCAAGCACCTCCCGACGGCCTCATGGGAACATGACCTCTGCCAGGCTTTCTCCATTTCTCTCCTTGGCAGTTAATTGATCACCTACTCCCTGCCTGTCTCGGGGCGTGGATGCAGTATGCTCTTTTTACTCATGTTCAAAAAAGTATTAAAAATCCTGATACCCAAGATTGTATAGCTAAAAAGCATCAGCATTGTAAGTAATACCCAGATATGCCAATATCCTTGTTTCTACTAAACCAGGTTAACCCCCTGGCAAATGACCCTGCAGCTATTTCCCTCCTCACCTGCCCAGGTGACTCACCCTGCCAACCCAGGGAGGTAGGAACCACCTTCGCCCCTAGCCTCACTGTATATGTTGGCCATATTATATATATACTACCTACACACTATATATATGTGTGTGTGTGTGTATATAATGTATATAATATATAACAACATATAAATAATAAACATATATGATATATAGCATAATATACACATATAATGCATTATAATACATATCACAAAGTAGGAGCGTCAGTGATTTTTGGTGTCATCTTTGCGACTAAGTTTTCAGCTCTGAGGAGCTGGGACCTGCCTTCTCGGCTTTGTATTTCCGGCACCTGGTCTGATAACTAGTGCGTGGCAGGTGCTCAGTCGACATTGACATAGGCTTGTGGTGTCCAGTGATTTCAGAGAGAGGGCTGTGCCCGTCGGGACCTTGTATCTGGTCGTCACGTGGTTGCTGGACAGCTTTATGGTGGTTGTCCCTTAAGGAAACCCCTCCTTCCCTCAGGGCTGCGTGGTGGCTGCTGTCTGTGTCCGTTAGGCCGGCTGGTCGCAGTGCGGTCCTGAGCCAGGGCTGGGTGGGCAGTGTGCACCCCCACACAAACCCCATGCCTCACCCTGGCTGGCCATCTATTGTCTGCCTGCTCCTGGACACTGGGGACCTGAGCGGGAGCCCGCGGTGCTCTGGCCACCTTCCCAGGAGTGCTCATTTGTCTTTCCGTAAAAAACTTGGTGACGTGGCCAGGCTTACGTGTGTCACATGGAAAGTCGAGTGTCTTCAGGGCTCAGAATGAGCAGCGGCCATCAAACTGTGGGCCTGGGGACCCTGCAGGGCCTGGGGGGTGCTCAGTGGCTCCACAGAAAGCCGGGCACTGGAAGCCAGGGCAGGTCTCACTCTGTTTTTACTTATCTATTGGGGTCCTGAATTCGAGTTTGTTAGGGAGTCTTTTAAACTAACACATAGAAAGTATTTGTTATGCTCCAGACATGGTTGTAAGTGTTTTGCCAATATCAATTATTTAACCCTCAGAAACAACCTTGTCCGTAGGTACTATTATTATGCAAATTGCTGACAGATGAGGAAACTGAGGCACAGGGAGGTTCAAGGCTTATAAATGGCAGGAGTGGGATTCAAACTCATACAGTCCAGCCTGATTCTGGGTTCTACTGCTTTAAGAAAGAGGTTTGAGAACTGTTAAGAGTTGAGTCCCGCTGACCCCTGACTCTTAGGTTTGCAGAAATAGCACCCCCATTGGGTATTGGTTCAGGAAGTAACCTGAACTCCTGAAGCAGCGTGGAGTCAGGCTTGGGGGGTCCGCAGTGCAACCCAGGGGAACTGGGAGACTGGGTGCTCAGGGGGTGGGGAAAGATGGGAGAAGGGTTGTAGCAATGTCCTGAGGTCACTTCTTCTCACCAGTCCAGACACCGACCCCAGGAGGTGGGAGCCTCTTTCTTCCCCAGCCTTACTGTACAGCTATTAAGTGGGGATTTGCCCATCGATAAATCAGGGCACCTGAGAAGTGAACTGGTGAACCACACTGGCTCTTTCCTCCTTCTGGATGAACACAAACAACATGGTGAAATGTCAACCTGTCAGTCGTTTGGAAAGTTTGCGGCATGGAAAGGCGATTACCCAAATGACTTTTTAAAAGTAGGAGAATTTGCCTGGCTGAACGTTTTTTAATTAATGCCCCCAGTTAATGTTAATAACTATTCATAGCATAGTGAGCTGGGCTTGGGGTGGGTTTAGGAAACATTTGGTATCTCTGGCAGAGGCGGAATGTTGACCTGGCTGGCAAGGGGGCTGTCGGCCGCTTTTCACAAACCTCGGGTCCATTTGAGTCTGAGCGAGGAGGCTATTTGCAGTGAGGGTGGGGCTTATGTAGCATCGTAAGAGTTTTTCAGGTTAGCATAAGTGTTGCTGCGGCCCAGGTGGTCTCTGGGGCTAAGGTCTCCCCACATGTGCCCTTCCTCACCTAGTGAACGAGCCTCTCAAGGGGATTCTTTGGAAAAAAAAACGTTTCTTGGGGGTCACACCATTGAAACTTACCTCCGTGATTTTCTGTGATCTCATTTTTCCTTAAAATATCATTGGAAAAGTGTTTTGAGTTGAGCATTTTATTTTCCATTTAAACATGGTGAAACTGACGCACGGGGGCCAAGGCTTGGCGGGAGGGTGGGGGACCCGGACCCAGCACACCTCCTGTGGGTCAGGCCTCAGCAGGCTGGGAGTGGCGCTCAACCACAGCAACATCTTGATCTCTTCCAGGGGGTGCTCTGCTGCTGGCTATGACATCCATTCAGAAGGTGTCCCTAGGGGCAAGCATGCGGCTTTAAAGGGAAAACACAACGGGCTCGTAAACTGTAATTTTGGTTTTTTTAGAGCACAGAGTGATGGGCTCTATCTTTATGCTTATGTTAGAGACTCTTCTCCAGGAAGATCCAGGAGGGAGCTTGAAGTAGGACCCATGTTAGAGCTCCGGGTGGAGGTGGACTGGGAAAGAGGTCGGAGAACCACCAAGAGCGGCAAGTCCAGCTCTTCTGACTTAGCTATCTTGAGAGAGCCGTGGCATTGTGCGGTCTGCCGGCTGTGTTTATGGAGTGCCACGGGCCAGAGAACATGGCACGGAGTAGCACGGCTGCTGTTATTAATGATCTGTACACTGCCCTGGGCTCTAGGAATCCAAACACGTGAGGCATCTTGCCCACCTTGGGGAGAGAGGATAGATAACCTCTCCCCTCTGTTATCTTGTGTTTAGTGTAAATGTGAGATGCGGGCAGTAATAGGCGCTCAAGTGTGAGCCATCACCCCATCACTGGGGCCTGGGAAGTCAGGTGGCTTCTCGTGGAAGGTGGGACTTGGGCTGGCCTTAAAGGGAAGATGTCAGGGAGACGCAGAGCGAGGGAGATGTTGCAGGTGTGGGAGCAAGATTAGATAAGATGCCTGCAGAGGAGTCCTCCAGACAAGGCTGGACAGTGAAGAGGAGCCATCAGGGGGCAGACGGCCTCTGGTTTCAGACAGTGGGTTTGGGCTGTGCGTGGAAGGCCATCGGGAGCCATTGATAGCTGCTGGGCAGAGTTTGGCAGAGCTAATTGTTATTTGAGAATGACAAGCTGGGAGAGCTGTATAGAGTGGACTAGAACAGGCAAATCTGAAGTCAAGGGGCCAGCTGGGGGCTAATTGCAACAGTGGAAGACAGAATGGCAAGGTGGCTCTCAGCTACGCCCCTGGAGCCCACCGAGCTTGGTGTGCATGTTGACCCAACTACTTACTAGCCACGTGACCTTGAGCAAGTTTTCAATCTTTCTGTGCATCAGTTACTTGGTCTTTCACATAAGGGTACTAATATTCATTCATTCATTCATCCCAAAGAGGGCTATATCACACAGTGCACGCTGATCATACAGTGGAGAACAAAATGAGCATGCTCTCTGTGCTCGGGGATCTTATAGTCTAGTAGGCAGAGACACAAACTAAAATGAAATAAAGATGATCCTTTCAGGTTATGTTAAGTGCTGTGAAGAACACAGCGGGTTGTACTGCTTGCGTGTCTTGTGTAACAGGGTCATCATGGAGGGCCTCTTTGAAGTCGTGCTGGCTGAGCAGAGACTTTGGAAATTAAGCAAAGTGTTTCATGCTGAGGAGACAGCAAGTGCAAAGCCCCTGAGGCACCAAAGAGCTTGGAGCTTTCCAGCCCAGGAGTAGAGCCAGTGTGTGGAGGGATGGAGAACAAGGCGAGAAGTGATACGAGATGAGGGAATTCAGTGAGGTAACACATGTAAAGAGCTGGGACACAGTCAACAATAAATGACATTCTTATTATGGGAACATTCTGGACCTGAGGTTAACAAGGGCCTGAGCTGTTATTGTGGCCATGGGCTGTAAGAGAAGACGGATCATGAACATCAGCTGAGGAACTGACCGGAGGGAGAGTGATTAACTCGGTATTAGGGGAGGGCTGCCCATCTGGGTAATGGAGAGGGTGAAGTTAAATTCGCTGAAATGGGGAGTTTCCGAGAGGAGCCTGGTGGAAGGGGATAGAAGGATGTGGAGAATGTGAGGTTATTTGGGAATCAGTGGTCAGCCAGCTCTGTAGGTACCTGGCACACTGGGGCTTAGGAAAACAGTCAGGGGCAGGGGTTCCGGGAATCTTTGAGAAGAAGGGGAAACGATGGGCATTCAGCTGGTCCAGTCCCTGTCTGTGCTGGACCCAGGAGAAAGAAGAGGAACCGAGGAAGAGGAGGGGAGGAGGACCTTCTGAGACCTGGGCACCTGAACGAGGTCCAGGAGGAATGAGGACCAGGAGGATCTTGGTTCTCAGGCTCAAATCCCCTCTGTCTTTTGCACGTTTGCGTGGGGCAGCAGGCTCCTTCTTTCTGGCCCAGCCTCTGCGGGCTGTGCTGGTGGAGCTTGGCCTCTGTTTCCCGCCTGGGGTTGTGTAACAGGCTCCGGGAAGTGCTCGGGGGCTGTAGGTCCTGAACCGAAACGCCAATGTCATCAGAGCCCTCTGTCTATAATGGCACAGGTATTTGGAAAATGCCACGGAGCAGGTCTGTTCAACCCTGTGGCCTGCAGCCTGTCAGCTGGGTTAGGATTCTTGGTCAAGTTCACGGTTCAGGCCAATATTGACTGTCTCCTTCAGTGGAAAGTGCTGCTGTGCTGTCAGCGAGATCTGCAGCTGCCTGGGAGGTGGCCCTGTGGCGCTCGCCGTCTGTGCCTCCCTGCTGGTCCCCCTCTGGATCGTGCAGGGGGTCCCAGGGGCCCTCCTGCCAGAGCTCACCTCAAACCCCAACTTTGGCTCAAGCTTGCAGCTGTTGCTCCCTGCTTTCCAAGCCATTTCTGATTTCACAAGCAATCCTGCAACATCTATTTTGACTGTTTTTGAAAAACTGCATTTATAGTTTTATTTCTAGTTCAAGATGATGAATGTCCATTTTATTTTTATTATTAATACCATGGCATGTTTTTTTTTCTTCACCAAACAATGCCTGTTCACTTTAGACATGCAAAAATAAGAAAGCACGGGCTGACCTTGTGGCCGATTGGTTAAGTTCATGTGCTCCGCTTCAGCGGCCTGGGGTTCACCAGTTCGGATCCTGGGCATGGACGTACACACCACTCATCAAGGCATGCTGTGGTGGCCTCCCACATAGAAGAACTAGAATGACCTACAACTAGGATATACAACTAAGTACTGGGGCTTTGGGGAGAAAAAAAAAAAAGGAAGATTAGCAACAGATGTTAGCTCAGGGGCAATCTTCCTCACCAAAAAGTAAAAATAAAATAAAATAAGAAAACAAATCACCCATAAACTTGGTACCCAGAGATAACATGTTAATCTTTTGCTTTCTTCTTCAAGGTTTGTTTGTATAACCATGCAATTCTGTAATTTTTTTACAATAATAGTAATAGCTAAGATTTATTAATTACTTACTGTAAGCCAGGAAATATGCTACACAGTTGAAAACATGGTTTAATTTAATACCAAAACCAGCCTGTGAAATAGAGTCAAGCATAGTTCTGTTTTACATCCGCAAATGGAAATAACAATAACAATGGTGGCTGACAGCTGTGGAAGGCATCCTAGCAGCGAGGAAGAGTCAGTGCTGCGATCCCCATTTTTCAGGCGACAAAATGGATACCTAGAAAGAGGTCCAAGGTGCACAGCTAGGTAGTGGTCAAGGTAGGATTTTAGTCTCCGTCGCTGACTCCAGAACCCTTACGTGTGTGACAAGAGTTTGATCATTTACCAAGACACTGAGAATTTTTACCCGTGCGTTCACCTCCAGCGTTTTTGCTGGCTACTTGGCTTTCTCTTCTCCATCTTCTGTGCCCATTGCCCACACCTAGAATGGATAGTTCTTCCGAATGAAGCTTGTGTCCCCGTACTCATTGTCTAGGACAAGGACGCCTTTCTTTGCTACCTCGCTCCTTCCAAGACTCAACCCAGCTGGCATGGAATGGGTATTTATCTCCTTCCAAAAAGTGCACGCTTGTCTCTACCATTTGGAATTGGAATCTGAGATTTGGCTAGAACTCTTTACAAAGATGGTAATCCAGCTGATGATGAGTTTGCACGTTCCAGAGTACCTTTCCACCACTTTTAATGGGGTCACCTGGAATCCTTACAGACCAGGCGCAGAAAACGACATTTCCTTTAAGTCAAAGATGGCTGTTTAGAACTGGTTCGTTGTCCTGTAAAGTCATTGTCCTTGAGTATGTACATATCTACACACACACATACACTCACCCAGACATATATTTTTGAGATGAAGTTGCCCCCATACAATAAATCCTAATCCAAAGTGGATTGCTGCTTTGATTAAAAAGCAAAAATTCTGTCGGCTCCATAGGTAAGCCTAGAAAAGCACACACTTTTTCTTTGAGCCGGGTTCGTCTCACAGAGAGGCACATTTAAATTATTTCATGGGTAATTCACGCTGGCATTAGTGTAGGGAATATTGCCACAGCCTCTGCACACATCACAGCCTTCTTTCTCCGACAGACGGACATTCTCAGTGGCCTCCTAAGGTGAGGATGCCACGTACTTCTGTGCTCATCAGGCCTTTGTCTCTCAAGCCTTGGCACCTGCTCATCTCAGGGCTGACTTAGGAGTCTGCACAGGGAATTATCTTCCCCAAGGGAAGCTCTCAGGAGGGTACAAAGGAAAGAGAGGAGAACGCTTGCCTCCCTGCCCTTGTGTTTGTTTCTGTTAGATGAAGGGTAATCCTCGCCTCGTGTCAACGTGTCCTGGCCTTGTGGTAACAGTTCTGTAGTGATCTGGCTGTTTCATGAGCTGAGGAGATGGCCACCAACTCCTATCCTTGGAGAGGTGGGAAAAAAAGAGAGAGAAAAAAGTGTGTTTAGCGAAATATGTGTATTTGCATGTTCTCTGAGTAAACATTTCCGAGTGGGACCAGAATAATTAGGAGGTAAATTGCCATCTGCGCATGTCAGTTCTTTTGTTCACCCAACTCAAGGGGCATCCCAATTGTGAAATTGTGAAAAAATTAGCTATCTGTCTATCTACCCTCCTACCTACCCACCTGTCTAGCTAGCTAGCTGTCTGCTATTTGGTGCTTTAGTTAGTTTTAGCAGGAGTTGAGTAGTTTGTGGGAAAGATCACTAGGCAGCTTGCTTGTCTAAAAGCCAAACCAGGATGGGGTGGGGCGAGGGAGGGGTGGGCAGCCAAGAAGCCCTTTCCACCCTCCCTCAGCAAGAAAATAAAAAAGATAAATAAACCCTAATCCTGACCTGGGGGCAAATCCCAATAAAGATCGAGGTTAATTTTTCCTGCCGATCCAACCCTTGAATTCATTGTACGAATTAGACAGTTCTGCGGCCCTAATTTGCCAGATCAGATTGTATAATTATCTTTTACAGCCCTGGGTGTGATGTGTGCTCCGTGTTGATGCTGCAGGGGGCTGACCGTGTGCGTTGGGCTTCAGAGGAGCTGCTCTGCCGTGCCAGGCTGCGCTGCTTTCACACGAGCGGGGGCGTAGCTGTTGGAGCCAGGTCAGAATCAGCCCTAGCAGCCTGGAATGGAACAGACAAGCTTGGGACAGAGCCTGGGTCAAAGGTCAACCAACAGGAGGCAGTAGGGGGAGGGTCTTGGGGCAGGGGTGAGGGTCTCCGAGAAAGAGCAGTGGTATTGGGGTTCGGTGGGGTCAGTCAACAGAGGACCTGAGTAAAGGGTGGCAAGTTTGGAGGTGGGAAGGAAGTAGGCAGCTTCAGGGCTGAATTATGATGCTCATGGCCTTAGGCACTTTTGTCTTCATGGGCCCCTTCCTCCATAAAAAGAAATGTATATTAAAAATGATATTTTAAGATGGCTATGGTGTGAGGAAGAGTATCATCCAGGCTGGATTCGTTGTTATATAGGCATTAATATTATACTCATTTTATTCCTTCTGATTTTAAAAGAAATTAGAACATTTTCACAGGCATCTAAAATTCTCCAGGGTCCTGGGCACTGGCTCCTGTGCTCAGTGGGTGTGTTGGCCTTAGGTAGGTTCCTAGACATGGGACCCAGTGGTTTGACCTCCTGACAGCTACTTGGCCTGTTTTGTATAAGTCACTCCTCTCTGATTTTGGACCATTTGGAAGGTCCGAGAATTCCCCCAAACTACAGCCCTTATTTTGGCCCAAGAGGGGGCTCGCTCTTGTGAAGTGTTGAAATCCTGTATCCTATTGCACTGATTTTCCTTTCTCCGCCCTGGTCTTCTGCAGCGTGTGACCTTCTGTTGTCAGCATGCCTCACAGCATAGGTGGTGTAGGTTTTGGAGAAGGCGGTGGGTCCGTGTGGGGCTGGACGTGTTCCAGGTGATGTCTTCCTGTGCCCTCAGCAGCCAGGCCTTTTGTTCCTCAGTCAGAGGTATCCAGGAGGACCAGGCCCTTCCATCTTGGTTGGAGGTGGTTGGGCCGAGAACCACTAGGTGGTGTTTGGCTCAAGGCATCCCAGGAGATGTCAGGAAGGAACCTGTCTGGGTGGGGGTTGCGGGAGGAAGGAAGGGACCTTTGAGGGCAGGCTGTGGGTAGCTGGTTGTAGTCCCTGGCCTCCCACAGAGGTTTGGTGTGGGGTGTGGCGTGCTGCTGTTGGCCTGTGTCCGAGGAAGTGCCATCCACCCTGTCTCACGTCATCCGCACTGAGGGCATACAGGCAGCAGCGAGGTGTGTGTGCAGCTGCCACAGGCTCCACACGGTAGGTGTTGAAGCCAGTGTGCTGTGGCGGAGAGAGACAGGGTCCGTGGTCCGCCCAGGCTCCCGGGAAGCCTGCAATCTTGCCTGTCCTGGAGCGCCATGCCGATGCAAAAATCAAAGGGGAAAGAGACCCTCCCTCGTCTTAAGGAGCAGAGCAGAGGCAAACCGTTCGGCTTACTGCAGTGGTTCTTAGAAGTGCATTTCAGGCTGGAGGTTGGATGCCCAGAACTGGATGATAGGAGAGAGGGGAGGGGCAGCTGTCTCTTGGGATGATAATGTCTCTCGCAGCCATCTGGCACTCCAGGAGTCAGCTGGGCAGGTCCCGGGGCCTGCTGAGAAGTGGTGGTTTCCACCCCAGAACCGGGAAGCCCGGGGGGAGAGCAGAGTGAGGTCAGTTCTCCTGAGATTCCTGGGGCGGGGTGCAGCAGGAGGGTGTTTGAGGGGATCCCTTCTAGGCCCCTGCTACTCAGAGTGTGTTCTGTGGCCTACCGGCGTTGGGTTCCCCCAGGAGCTTGTTGCAAATGCAGCATCTCAGGCTGCGTCCTCAGACCTACTGAATGCGGATTTTAACAAGATCTCCAGATGATCTTCAAACTTTGCTGCATATTAGACTTACTTGGGGAACTTAAAAAAATTTTTTAAACCCAGTGCCCAGTCCTCACTTTATACCAATCAGAACGTGAGTGGGCTCCAGGCTTCAGTCTGATTTTCCAGCTGTCAGGGGAGTGGGACGGTGATTTCAGTGGGTAGCCAAGCCTGGGAACCTTGGCTGTCAGAACCCTCCCTCTCCTCCGCATCTTGTCCCCCCACCATCCGATTTAAAGAAGACCCCCTCCAGTCTCCCACTACCCACCCCCCCCACCCCTCAGTCCCCAGTGTCTGCCACTAAATTGGCTAGATTGAAACGTCACAGGGCGGGGTGAATTCAGATTTACTTGTGCTGAGTTTCTTGTCTCCCCTGGAAGGATAAGGCTGGAACCATTTCCATTCATCTGGGCTTTAGCATGAATGAGCTTATGGGATGCTTTCCACCTAATGAACTGAACATGAATTGGGTGTGGGGGTGGCTTTGCATACAGTAGTAATGGGAACGGGAATCCATCCTGGGGCCAGAGTTGGAGTTGAGGGTATCTTGCACTTTTGCTTGCTTCTTTTTGATGACTTTTCCAGCATTTGCGAGTTGTCTAGTTAGGTCCCATGCGTTGCACGGTTCATCAGAGCTAAAGTTGTTGAGTTCTTTGCCCTGTAGTCGACTAAGACCCGTATATTGCATTCGAGGTTCACCCTGGGATGAGTTCGTGGGTGTGGTAGAGGAAGACGGGCCCAGCAAACGTGTGTCCCCAGGATTGGGGCAGGGGTTGCTGGAACACCAGGGCACCCCGATCTGGTGGCAGGCGCTGGTTGATGGTGTTGGCTGCAGAGTACTAGCCCGGCCCTCGTCCTCAGGAACTCTAGAAACCGCAGGAGTGATCCTAGCCCCGAGATGATGTATGTGTGCATCCAACGAGAGAAAAAAACGCCAGCCAAACAATCCTTTCTCTTGTGAGTGAAGGTTACAAGTTTTCTGTTTCAAATCTGATGGTATTATTTTTCCCCTTTTGCTTTCTTCTCTCTGTTTTCATTTGCCAACCTAAGGGTCTGGAGTGGTTTCTTTGAGCCTAATGATGGGGAAGCTGAGAACGGGGCTATTATCTTTAAACACCTTTTGAAATACTACTCTTCCTGGTGTCTGAATTAGGTTGAACAGAGGTCGGATTTAAAGATTAAATATCTATTTTAGCAGCAACTATGCTGATAACTGCACATCTGCTCAGGAATTAAGTGGATAGTCTGGAATAGCCTTGCTCTCTAGAAACCCACAAAGGAGTAAAATTCCTAAAGGCACAGCTAATATTTATTGAGTGCGTGATGGGGGCCGCGCCAGGAGCTAGGTGTTCCTCCTATGTTTTCCCACTTAATGAATTCAGACAAACTGTAAGGTCGGAACACATAAAACTTCAGAAATGGTGCAGAGGAATCTTTGAGTAAAAGGCCCAATACAAACAGAACAGCTCAGAACTGTGGGACCAGTTATAACAATAATCTGGATTTCTCCCTTTATTCTGAATTCTATAGTTTTATTCTATACTGAAGAATGAACTACTGTTAAACCTCTATGTCCCTGGGAGGCTGTCTGACCTTCAGAGACTACTCTTTCTACGTTTTAAGCTTGAAGATGAGTTTTATTATCCTCTTTCCTGGTGTAACTCTCCCTTCTTTTTCCAGGTGAAATCAGACGTTTGTGGCTGACCTGGATAAATTGCTTCAAACCAAGAAAGAAGGACAAGAGGAAAGGAGAGCTGTGCACAGGAATCAGGGCCCAACCCAGCCCCGGTGCTCTGCTGGCTTTGGGGGTTTTGCTCCCTCTGCAGCACACCTGCTGCCTGGGCATCCCTAATGCACCAGTGTGCCGGCCCAGCGTGGAGATCAGCAGGCAGGATCCTTGCAGTTAGCCATCAGAGAAGGTCGAGAGACGCAGGTTAGTAAGTACTAACAGTCGTCATGGTTAATCCAGGGCAGGCAGGCTGTGTTCTCACGGGTTTTACTTAAATAAACTCGTTCTCACCTCTCACAACCCTAACAGGTCGGTCATGTTATACCCAACCTATAGATGAGGAAACTGAGGGACAGCCATTCACCCAAGGCCACACGGTTAATTAGTGGGGGAGGCAGGATTCGAAGTGAGAGCCCAGTCCAGCACTGTGTTCTTCTTCTATTCTGAGGGACAGTGAATTGTCCCATTCTCCTGGTGCACCATGCATCAGCTCCGGCTGCCTGCTCTTTCTGTACAGGGTCTGAGGCAGGGCACAGAGCTCCTGCAGCACACATCAGGTAGGTGACTCAAAGCCTGCAGGTCCAGGAGACAGAGGAACATATGGATTGCACCTGTTGACCTTCAGGAGCACAGAGACTGACCTTCAGATTAAAGGGGATCTCAGGGCTTTCTGGAATGCTGCCGACTGAAGTCTGGCCCTAATAAAGCAGGATGTGGGGCAAGGGGCCACTCCCTGCCTGCAAAGGCTGGATTTGCCCGCGGCTGTCTATACCCCGCCATCCACAGCAGTTGCAGTTCTGGCTGTAAGTCTCGCTCATACATACGTCTAGGCACAGCCAGTGTAGCTGGAAGCTTAGAACACAGGCAAGTAGATTGGAGGCAGCAGAGCCTCTCTTTCTCCTGTGGCGCCTGGGAGAGGGAGTGCTGTGTCGTGCAAAGCAGGCATTGCAACTGACAGATTATGTCACAAATTTGCCACTGTTGTTCTAGCGTAGTGGTGAAGAGCATGGGCCCAGAAGGCCTGGGTTCCAGCCCTGCTTCCACTACTTCCTCCTTTTGTAACCACAGGCTGGTGACCTTCACTTCTCCAGACTTCAGTGTCCACATGCGTAAAATGGGGGTAGTAAGAGAGTCCTTGCCATGTTGTGGCGTGAAGTGAGAGAATACACACAGTGACGTGACTAGCACAGCGCCTGGGATGTGTTAAGCATACCATAAATGTCTGAGTTTTTTTTGTTTTTTCTTATCAGCTCTGGATGTGATCTTGGGTGAGTTACTAAGCCTCACTTTCCTCATCTGTAAGATGGTGATGCTAATACCTGTGCTCCGGGGAGGCTGTGAGTTAAACAAGATAACACAAATAAGAAGGCTAGATCATAATAGATGCTGTATCTATTAGTTCACTTCCTCCCTTATCTCATTCCACATGGATCAATTATAAGGAAGGCGGCCAGTGGCGTTAACTCCTCCATCCACTGGAGTACTAAGTCCTGACAGTTACTCCACAGTGATTTTCTGATTTGACCCCTCTCTTCCCTTCTCCCAGCCACTCCACTGGTCTTAGCTTTAGTAACACAAGCTGGGATACCCTCAAGGGACCCAACCTTTCGACTTCCAGTCCTTCTTTCCCAAAGTAATTCTGTTTGTTTCTTCCCTAAGCCTCTTTCTTAAACCTAGCATTCGTCATGTCACTTTCTGATTAAAAGCAACCACCACCTATCGTGCCTCTTGTTGACCCAGCAGCCACGTGTCATTGGACACTCAGTCTTATGCCCACCACTTCCCACTCATATTTGAATCCTTTCAGCCAAGCTCACCTGCTTTGCATCCTACCCTAAGACTGGAATATTTCTGCACCCTGCCTCTGTGCTCCCCCCACCCTCTTCCCATGTCATCATCTATGTGCCTCACCTTCTCAAAACCCCACAGCCACAGGGGCCTCATGGTGCCGTCTGCTCCTTCACCTGGGGCATCATCTCACCTTCAGGACTTCACCTGCCATGTTGCCTTTGCCTCCCCAGCTGGTGCCTTGAGAGCAGTTGGGGGTGAGAGTGGGGCTTGTTTTCTGTTCCTTGGGTATTTCTTTCACCCCATCCCTTTTCACTGCTCATTCTAGAATCCCGAACAGACTAGGTGCTCAGACAATGGTGTGGATGAGTGGGTGGGAGGATGGGCCTGGAAAGGAGAGTCAGTGGTGTGAATTGTTCTTGCACTGCTGTCTGGGTTTGGGTGACTGGCAGGCCGTGTGTTGGGGCGGGAGGTGTTAATGAGTGACTCCAGGGGGATTTCCAGCAAATTGTGGGCACAGCCTTTCTGAGAACAGCACCCTCTGCCTTAGCCAACCCTCTCCCTTCCCCGCCCAGGTGATCCCAACCTGAGTGCCAGTTCATTCCATAGATGCCCAGCCCCTACCCTCTTCGGAATGGCGGCGACTCCTTCATTCATTCATTCATTCATTCATTCATCCATCCATCTAACAGATAGCTATTGGGTGTCTACTATGTACCAGGACTATGCTGGGCAGAGAACATGATCCTGCTCTCATGGAGCTTGCTTTCCAATGCGGGGAGGGTGGGAGGGTAGATGATAGACAGCAAAATAGGAAATAAGTAAATTATCTAGTACATAGGAAGGTGATAGTGTTGTGGGAAGAAACAGAAATTCAGGCAGGAAAGGCTCCATGCTGGGTGGGGAGTCGGGGGCAGGGTGCAGCATTAAATAGGGCGGACCTCTCATTGAGAGGTGACATTTGAGCTCAGGCTTGAAGGAGGTGAGCGAGCCCCGGGAACATGGAGGTTGGGGGCAGCATGTTCGGCAGGGAGCAGCAACCTCCAGGCCAAGGCAGGCGTGTCCCTGGCGTGTCTGAGGACAAGAGCGCTGGTGGGGTTGGAACAAGGGAGGGACTGAGCACCCGGGATGAGCCCCAACCAGGGAGGGCCGTGGGGGTGTCTTGCTTTCCTTCCAAGGGAACTGGGAGCCACGGCAGGATTTTGAGCGAAGTGTGCTGTGATCCTACTGATGGGGGGGCATATGGAAACCAAGAGGAACGGGCAGCTGAGGGGCGAGGGTGCAAACAAAAGGGGCACTGGAGGTGCCTGCTCCTGTCCTGTCCACTCACGTACACGTGACCACAGAATGACGTTTTTGGGGTGAGGAGCTGGCACTCCGTGATGCCACTTCTCAGGGGTGATTCTCTGCAGCTGCGACTGCCTAATTTAGGATAGCCTCTTGCACCGGGGTCATGGCTTGATATGAGAGTCAGTGTCCTCTCCTTCCTGCCTGCAAAGCCACCAGGGGTCACACTGGCAGGCTCCAGGCCCAGCAGCAAAGACTAGAAGTGAAAGAGGAAAAATAAAGGGAAGAGGGAGAAAATTATAGGAGGAGAGAGGCCAGAGACCCCCATTTTCCTGTTCCGATTGTGTTAGGGCAGGGAGGGGTGCAGGCTGCTCTCAAGGGACACCTGACAGTGGCGTTATCACATCACGGAGTACCTAATGCCGCTCAAGGCCATCCCTCAGGGTCTTCCTGCAGCCCTTCGGGGGCTCTTCTTGTTGCCTCACACCCTTCTTGCCTTCCTCCCATCTTCCTCGCCCTCCAAGAACCTGGGACTCGACAGTTTGAGGAATGCATGAGACGGTTGCAGGAATGTCATCATTCCTCATTTGTCTTTCCTGTCCTGTGGTCACGTGACCATCCAGGTAGGGCAGAGCTCAACTCCAAAGCAGTGTCTTTCTTAGAAGGCTTCCGTGAGGACCTGGTCTTGAGGATTGTTAGCAGATGTCCTGGGATTGCACTGAAAAGCGAGCCCATAGAGGAACACCTAGTGTCCATCTTTAGGGGACTTCTCTGTCACACACCCTTATTTCAGAAGAGCTATCTGAGGGCTGTGGCCCGGATCCCCTCCTACCTGATGACGCCTTAGAAATGTGTACATGCTCTCTTGGAAACGCTTGGAGAAACGAAAAGTCGATGGTTAGAGTGGGGTCTTTACCTGCCCCTCTCTCTGAAGCTTGAGTGTATTTCCGAATGATTCCACCAGCTCTGCTGGGGACACTTTCCTACCCAGCCGTGCCCTCTTCTACTTCCAGAGCAATGGCCCAGGGAGGTGGAGCGAGGTGGTGGCCCCATGGCTGGGTCCACGTAGCAGGAGTCACAAACAGTAATATTACAATATGGCCGACTTGCACTGATTAAGCATCTTTCCTTCCAAGGACTGTCATGTCACTGCCTTTTAGCCCCGAAGCCTCCTATGTGAGATCATCAGGAGGAAGAACTATTTTTACAGATGAAAACTCTGTCGCCCAGGGAGGACTCGCTCTTTCCTCAGGTTCATCCATCATGTGTGTGCGGTGGGTAGGGAGAGGTGCTGCGGCTAAAATGATGATTTCTGCCATAACCATAATTGAGAGTGAAAAGCTGGGGCTCTGGGAGAAAGAAGCGAGTCCCAGTTCTGAGCGGCAGTGGGGATGACCTCACCCGGGGGACGAGAGCCATCCAGAGGACTCGCAGACGGAACTTCCCCTCAGGGTCCAAATGTGAGTCACCGTGGCTCGAGTCTGTGCAGCGGGCTCTGTCCCCAGGCCTCCCGCTTCACCCTGGGACATCGTGGTCACTGGTCAGGCCTGATGACTCACTTGGTCTCTTGAGCCAGCCACTGGGGGTGGAGACTCTCTCTCTGGCATCTGTACCCTGGGTGCTATCGACCGCTCGGCTGGCGCATTCTCAGATGCTATGTGCGAGACGTGTGTAACAGGGAAAGCCCCTCACAGTCTGCAAGGGTCAAGCCAAAGCCACTGCCGCAGCAAGTGGATTTCAAAATTCAGTTTGGAAAGTCCGGGGGGCTCCATGGAGCTCACACAGCTGCTGCTGGAGCTTTCCGAGCCCTGGGGGGGGGGGGGGCGGGATTTGCATCGGATGATACCTGAGAGGTGGAATAAACAAAGCTCACCAAGAGGCAGCTCCCCGCCCCATCTAGACAAGCGGAGTTCACCCAAAAGGCCAACGGCTGGCTGGGTGTCAGATTTCCCGCCACACCCAGGGCTCAGCTCCTGCTGTCACTTCTCCTCCTTGGTTTCATCTTCTAAGGATAGAAATAGTGTCATCTTTTCTCAACCTGTCAGCCTCACACCTGCCGGGAGCCCCTGGCGGTGAGACACCAGCGCTGCCCAACCTGATGTCATCTGTGTTTACCGTCTGTTTTAGAAACCAGGTAGCGAGAGGGACTTTCTGAGGATTGAAAAAAAAGTAAATCCCCGAACTATTTCAGTGAGGTTTTCTTTTTCTCCTGTCTTTTATTTTCATATTTTCTTTTGCTCTAACTTTGTCTATTTAAAATTTTTTTTTTTTTTGGCGAGAGCATGCAGGAGTGGGGAAGGAAGGATTCCCCAAAGAGGTATATGAGATTCTTTTCCGGGTGATATTTATCTGATCTCTGTGTGGGCCGTTCGTCCTGAGAGACGTGCTCCAGAGCCGCCGTAGGCGCCCAATGCCAGGGTCTGGGCCTCGGCGGCCAGGCCTGCTCCCCACCTGCCACGGGAAACAGAGGAGCTGCTAACAGTCATAGGACTCAGTTTACCTACCATCAGCCTCCATCCTTCCTAAGCGTGATGAGGCTGACTTATTGCCTTACGGTTTTGTCCTTTGGCTCATCAGTTCTGGAACTTTCCACTTCCAGTCTTGTTTCCGAACAGGGGGTTGGGAAGGTGTGAGAGCACTGTTTAGGATAAAGGTCAAAGGTGACACAGACGGACCCCAGCTTCAGGCCTAGGTGCCCCCCTGTCAGGTCCTCTCTCCCTCCACATTTCTCCACACTCCTCTTGGGACAGGAGTCACTGTCCCAGTTGAGGGAGTGGGGGGGATAAGGGGGAGGGGCGGAGGCTGGGTCCCAGGGATGCTGTTTGGCCTAGACCGTGAGGGTCACCTCCACAGGGCCCGGCTGACCTGGAAAACAGGTGGTCGAAGGTATGGCCGTGAATGTTACTTCGCCGAGGTATGACAGCTTGTGTGAAAGGGTCGGCCTCTGGGTGACTCAGTCTGCTAGCAAACTATAAAAGGGAAGTGACTCACTTTCAACCCTGAGCAAGAACTCCTAAGGCCAGGCCGCCAGCACCTGTCTGGGACGCGGTTAGTTATTAACGCTGCCAGTAAGAGTGTCATGGGAACCGGACGCTGGCCTAGATTGCTGGAGGCAGCTTGACTTTTCACGGCTTGCACAACGTCCACTCACCTTCTTCTGGCTCCTCTCCGGCCTGACCCCAAATGCAGAAGAGCCCGTGGAACTCTTAGCTGTACAGTGTCTCCCAACATGCCCCTCAAGGATGAGGCAAATCCCACGAGGGCTGAGGAGGGGGACAAAGGAATGGTTTGGTGAGGGGAAACCACAGCTGAAAGATCATCCTGCATCTGGGCATTCCAGGAGTGGGCTGTGGATGGGGCTGGCCCTCCCTGCCCTGCCCCACACGCCCCACCCTGCAGGTGTCGCCCCCAGAGTTCTGGTTCCTGGGCTCAGTCAGATCTGTAGTGAATGCCTTTGGGTGGTATGGGCTCTGTTGGTCTTGGAGCCCCACCAAAAAGGAGCTCTGCCGCCTCCCATGGAGGCCCCTGACCTGAGGAGCATTAACTCCTGCCCTACTGACCTGTGGCCCCAGAAGAGGGTGGTGTCCTTCTCTGCTCTGCTCTGAAGTCACACACCCATTCCTGAGGCTGCTTGAGCCAACTTTGCGAAATAGGGACCAGCTCTGAGGACCCCCACAGGGCAGGCTGGGAGGGCTGTCGCCGGTGAATTGAGCCAGGCATTCAAGTCAGCTCTGCTGTCTCCTCTTTCTTTCTCCATACCCGGAAAAGTACACAATGGGCAGCTTCTCCTCTGGGATCCCAAAAACCATGCTTTGCCACTCTTGGGGGAGGCCCAGCCTGGGCACAAGCCGTGCCCGCCCCCACCCAGTCCACGTCCTTCCACTTCCAACCGTCAGGCAGGAGGAGGAAGGTTGACTGAACAGGAAGAGGTGGCAGTTTTAGGGAGTCAGGCTCCCCAGTGTCTAAAAACGAGGCCCAGCGCCCAGAGGGAAGAGCCATTGCCTGATACCTGTTGCTAGTTATGTAAAGCTGTAAGGTACTCGTGGGCAGTATTGAGGGCATGGGGACACCATTTGCCTCCTGGTCTATGGAAGAAGCACTGGGCTAGCAACTGGGACATGTACTCCCTGGGTGGCCCTGAGCAAGTCATCGAACCGCTCCAGCAGAGTTTCCCCATCTGTAAAGTGGGAATAACACCAACACCTGACCTGCTTACCTGACAGGGTTTGTGTGGGGCCAGCTGAGATCACTGAGCATGTGACAAGGCTTTGGGAGTGGTAAGGGCCACCCAGATCGGGATTGAGGTACCAGGGTGCTTACAGTGATTAGCACAAAGCAGGGTCTGAGGTCTGCGCCCCCCCCCCCCCCCGCCCCGGCCCCGGGAGGATGGCTTTACAGGCACCCACCTGTGGCTTAAGAGCTTCTTGGGCCTCCCACAGCTGATAAATCACCGCCTGGTGGGTGTACTTTGTCTAGGCTCCAGCATGAACAGACAGTCTGCCCTTGGCTGCTGTAGGGAAAGGCTCCTCTGCCTTCTCGCCCTTTCTCAGTGGGCTGAGCAGGAGCAAAAATAGATCCCAGGACCTTATTGCTTAGGTTTTCCCGAGGGACCTTCAACTGCCCATTTAGAAACTGGTGGCGTGAGTCCCTTTCCCAATCCACGTAATCACTGGGGTACTGATCTAGGTATCTCCTGCCATGTGATTTGTCACCTTCTTGCCATCAAGGAAGAGGCACATAGGAGTGTCAGGTTTTATCCCCAAGTGCAGTATACCAAGGAGGTACTTGACAAGTAGTTGTTGAATATGCAAATTGCCTAATTCTTAGTTTATTTTGCTTTGTAGTCTTCCATGCATTCATTGAAAGGAGGCACGTTGAGATTTAAGGGGGCATCCCTGACAGGGCAATAAACATCTGTTTAGTAACTTTTCCTTGCCCAGCACTGTGCTAAGTGGATTGGGTACAATCCTCGCTCTCATAAAATCAAACTCCCATCTGCCATCCAGACCCAGGATCTCCCTTAAGTCTTTCCAGACAGGTGTTTTCTGCTTGAACCCTTGGCTGATGGAGAATTTGATCTCTCCAGAGGCTACCCACTCTAACCTTGGCAACTCCAATTGTTGGGAAGTTCATTCATTTAGGGAGACTCCATCTTCCTCTGGATACTACCAAAAGGAGTTGACTTCTGGGACCTGGAAGAACCAAAGAAGACCTTGTGGAGTTGATGAGACTTGAAGAAGAAATGGACGAAGTAGAGAGAGAGAAGAGCTGCAGGCTGTCTGTTGCGTTGGAGACGTGGCTTGAATAGTGTCCCCACAGAAGTCATGTCTACCTAGAACCTCCGGATGTGACCTTATTTAGAAATCAGGTCTTTGCAGATGTAATTAGTTAAGAATCTAATGACAGGTCCTGAGAAGAGAAGGGGAAACAGAGATACAGGGAAGAAGGTGATATGAAGATGGAGGCAGAGACCGGGCTGATATGTCTACAAGCCAAGGAATGCCAAGGATTGCTGAGAACCACCAGAATCTAAAAGAGAGGCATGGAGCAGATTTTCTCTCAGGGCCTTCAGAAGGACCCAGCTCTGCAGACACCTTGACTCTGGACTTCTGGCCTCCTGAACTAAGAGAAAATAAATGTCTGTTGTACTAAGCCACCAGTTTGTGGGAATTTGTTATGGCAGCCTTGACAAACTCATACAACATCCAACTGTGAGGAACAGCATAAGAGTATGGAGGCAGAAATAAACACACTTTGTGGAGGGGCTGGAGGAAATAGACTTGAGGTGAGGGGCCAAGAGGACTGGGCTCCATGTAAGGAAATTGTTCATTTGTTAGGGAGGAGGGTGTGCAGACCAGAAGGCCCCATGGGTGGAGGGCTGTGATGCCAGGCTGAGGTGTGTGTGGAGGAGAGCCCTTTTGCCAATGACAGTCTTCAGAACCAGAAAGGTACCAGCCCTGGGTTCTCTGACTCTGTTTGACCTCTCTCCACTAAATTGTCCCCAGTTCCTGCTTCTCTGTTCATAGAAAGGATCAAACCATCCTTAACCCTCACACCACCCTGCGTATAAATGTGTGACTTATGACAAAAATAATTATGAGATGCTTACTATTAGAAAAATTTATAAAAGCCAAGGAAAATATTTAGGATCTGTACCCAGTTATATGTGAATCCTTCATTATTAAATAAGATTTCAGTATTTCTATGATTATTTAGTATTTCATTGTAGGACTATGACAGGGCTACTTTTGAACAGTTCTTTGATGTTTCCAATGTTTCTTTCTTTTGCTGTGAAATGAGGCTTTGATGACAATCCTGGTAGCAACAACTTTATTTGCATCTGTACTATTTTCCTGGGGCTGCTGTGACAAATTACCAACCGCTTGGTCGTTTAAAACAACAAAACTTATTGTCTTACAGTTTGGGAGACCATAAGTCTGAAATGAGTCTTATGGGACTAAAACCAAATTGTCAGCAGGGCTGGTTCCTTCTGGAGGCTTGACGGGAGAATGGCTTCTGGAGAACTGTTGGCATCCCTCATCTTGTAGCTGCATCGCTCCAGCCTCTACCTTCGCGGTCACATCACATCCTCCTCTCTGTAATCAAATCTCCCTCTGCCTCCCTCTTATAAGGACACTTGTAATTGCATTTAGGGCCCATCTGGATAATCCAGGATAATCTCCCCATTTTAAAATCCTTAACTTAATCCCATCTGCCAAGTCCCTTTTACACATAAGGTAACATTTACAGGTTCCAGGGACTAGGACGTGACTATCTTTTTTCGCTTGAGGGTGTCATTATTGAGCCTATCACCATATTCATGACTAGTTTCTCACAATAAGTTCTTGTGAGTGGAAATAAAGGTTTGAAAGGGCAGTACTAACATTGTGTGAAATGTTTGGAGAAAGTACTCAGGGTTAAGTAGACTGAACCAGCGTCTTTTTGCTCCTGTGCCTTTAAGAGCCCTTCTTAGCGCTCCTCCAAGTCAGATGGATAGGGGGCTGTAGACTGAAATCCCCATTACAGGAATCATTTAAAGTTAGCCTCTAGGAAGCTTGAGGCTAATGAGATAATTCCCATTAGGAGAGGAAGGAAGTGAAGGTGGCCTGACATCCTTTCTGCCTCTAATTTATATGATTCACTGAAACCTCCCCCTCTTGCCCCTGGGGCCCCCCTCCTTCGGCTGCCCCTTTGAATTCTGGTTCCACTGTCCACCCTCCTTCTGCCAGCCAGCGCTCTAGTTTCCAGCAAGTCCCAGCATGCTGAGGAACCTGGGAAGGTTGCCTTCCGCCCAGACGAGGCATTCGGGCCCTTTTCTTGGCAGCCGCACCAGAGAATCTGTTCTTCGCCTCTTCTTTCTCTTTTCCCAGAGCCTCACCCAGCTCCGTGCCACCCCCACCCCTGCCCGACCGAAATGGGGACTGGTGTCTATGGGACCAAAGAAAAGAGAAAAAGCCTTCCACAGAACACAGGCAGCCTCCTGGGGACCTAGGGGCCAAGGCTGCCAAGATTTTGTTTGCTCCCCGCCTCCCCGGACTTTGAGAGGAAAGGGAGAGAGAGAGAGAAAAAAGGGAGAGAGGGAGAGCGGACAAGAGAGATCCTGCGCTTCCTGTTTTCTCTGCTGCCTACACTTCTGGTCAGAGCTTTCTCTGCAAACATGAAAATCCAGTTTGGGTCTTTAATTGGAAAAGTGTGAAGTAACCCAAGGTTCAGGGTTTTTGAAGTTCAGATCAAACCTTGGAAACACAGTGGGGGCTGCAGAGAGAGAAGAGTACAGAGAGGGGGACCCGATCCCAGGGCCTGCATGTTGCTGTCAGAGGTGCCCATCTCGTTTCTTAGACACCCGCTCACTCTTCTGGGACCTGCTGGGGACAATTCTAGCCACCCTCCACCCCCTGCCCAGGAAGGGCTCCTGGCACCCAGAGGGAGGTGTGGCTCTTTCTTGCCCCTGGTTTACTTCTTTTCCTCCTCTCATCCTCCCCGAGGGAGGCCATATGGTGGAGAGTTCCAAGGCAGGGCCAAGGGCCAGAGCCGCGCTGGCCCCGGGGACAGTCCAGCAGCCCTGATGTGCAGTGTGGGTGGCCTGTCCTGTGAACTTGCTGCCTGACCTCCCAGGGCCTCTGAGAGCCCAGCTGCAACCTTGGGTAACAGCCTGGCCCCCTTGCAACCAGGGGGTGCTAAGGCCTAGCTCCCCTCGTCACCTTGGCACCCGTGCCACCAGAGCCCCCCCAGGCATCCTTTCCCTTGGAGTTGACCTAACCTGGTTCTTCAGGCTGTGGTGTCTCTACTGAGAGTGAGACAGAGAAGACAGGCGAACCAGGGGTAGAGAGGACACGAGTTAGAAGAAAGAGGAGGAAGGAAGGATGTAAGAGTCGAAGGCAGAGGACATCTGGGCATTTCAGTGTTAAATGACAGCAAAGCTGCAACTGCACTTCGCCTCGGCTGTGTTGGAATCAAGAGCGCAGCCCTGTTCCGTCGGAGGCTGAGCTGCCTCCTTCACGGTGGGGCTCCTTCAGGACTGGGCGTTATCTCACCCGCTCCTGACTCCCGGCTCCATCGCCTCCTCCCTGCACATGGAATGCTCAGACATTTTAGGGGCGGTTGAGGGGATGTGGAAGGAGTTGAGGATGCTAGGAACAGCTTTACTGAGGAAAGAAGAAAAGCAAGGAAGAATGGAAGATGGTCTGGAGTTTTTGTACACCTCTTTCGTATGGTCTGTAGCAGGAAAATGATCAAGGCGGTGACTTCCTGTCCTTCCTTCCTTGGACATGGGCTGCCTGTATGTTTTCGCAGAGAGCGTGCTGTAGGGAAGTGCGTTAGTAATGACAAATACTACTTATTGAGTCTTTAGTATTTAGCTCGGTCCTCACAATGACCCTACGAAGGAGTAGGTTGTTATTCCTGTGTTACAGATGGGTTAAAGAGAATCGAGGTCACCTGCCCACGTTCTGGGATTTGATCCTTGGTCTGACTCCATATCCCAAGCTGAGGTGTCCCCAGTGAGGGGTGATCCCTGAAGTGTTTCCCTTTGGAAGGAATGAGTGTCCATGCCTCACGTCCCTCCCATACTTGTGAGATATCTAGCCTATGTTGCTAAGGATTCATTCATTCATTCATTCATTCATGTGCCTCTTCAAGGCCAGGCACTAAGCTAGACACTCTGAATGCAAAGAAGAAAGACATGGCTGCTGCAGCCAGCCTCCAGCGACTGGTGACAGACCCACATGGACTGAGGAACATTCTGGAGGCCTTGAAGCCTGCCAGCACCCACAGTCCTCGAGTGCACGTGCTCTGTCTCTCTCATGTCGATGAGCAGTCCTGGGTGTTCCAGATCCAGACAACTCAGAAGTCCCACTGTGTCCTCACTGCAGGCCCATCGCTGGCCTTCAAACATCTTCGTAGAGAGTAGAGCCCAACAAGGGACGTCAGGGACTGGATGAGGGGAACCTGTCAGTATGTCCCTCCTGAGGGGAGTGTTATAAATGCCTTCCTCTCTTGTCCCCTCCCTGGCATGGTTCACAGGAGAGAGGAGCTCCTGCTTGGTCTCCCAGTAGGGCTCTCTCTGTCCCCTGATGCCCATTGTTGCAGCAGGGCCCAGACCCTCTCTGGCCCAGTCCCCCATCTGCTATTGTTAAATGGGCCATCTGAAGAAAGAGAGGAGAAGGGCCTTGGGATTGGCCGCTGGGTGGCCCCTGAGGGACATATTGCATGATAAGGAGAGCATGGAGGGCATCTGGGACTGGGGTCCCTATTATCTTTAAAGTCTATCTTGAGGAACAGTCCCCTGTGGATAAACAGGGATCCAGGTCGGCTGGTTCGGAAGGGTCTTTGATCCACCTAGAAGTTAATGCTTTTCAATGGAGAACCACAAAGCAGCCCCACCCAGGGCAGCGGAGATAACAGGCTGGTGCAATCGCAAACCACGGGCCTCTTGATAATGCCGGGTTTTATTGAGGTCTGGTTTTTGCCCAATGGGAACACATCCGGCGAACATCAAAGGGAGCAGGCGTCACCTTGTGCAAAGAATCCTGGGCCCTCAGGTGTGTGTGTGTTGGGAAGGGTGCGTGTGTGGCTGTGTGTGCACAAGGCTGCCCGTTGGCAATTACCTTTCTATAGATCAGAGGCCACCAGCCCTGGAGGGGCCTTGACAAGTCATGAACTCCATTCCCTTGTTCTGGCTGGTCCAGCTCCTACGATGTCGCTGCAGATGGCAATTTAACATCTTAGGTGTCAGGGTTGCTCTGTGTCATTTTGTCCTTGACTGTGTCACAAAGGCAGTTGGTATAGGAAGTTTAAGGGAGAGAGGAGGTGGTGCTCAGAGAAGACAAAGCCTGAAAGCTTATCATTTGGGTGTCTCAGACGGGCTCCTTTGTGGTCTTTTGGAGTTTTTTGCGTTACGTGAAACAAATGTAAGGGATGTGCGTGTATCTCTCACCTATAAGAGTGGAAGGGGGGGGCGTGAGGAGGGATGGAAGATAGAGGGGAAATGTCAGGTCACATCCTTGCAGGGGGAGAGTTGAGGGGTGAACGGTTTGAGTGTGGTCCTGGGGGAAGGGGCGTCCTCCCCGTCTACCCCCAAGAGGTGCCTCCTGGCTTCCTCGTATTTCATCTGGTCAGTCAGCTTGCTGGACATCATGTATTGGTCTCTGGGGACGGGAGCAGAGAAACACCATCATACAAACGGAACATCTGGAAGCTTTTTAAGGTTTATTTTTTACGCATTTGCAGGAGTCAGGACATTTGCACATGAGGTTTCCAGGCTGGAGGGAACCCAGGAGTTTTAATGGAGTGGGAGATGTTTGACTCTGTGGGGACGGGCTGTAATGTAGGGAAGGGCAGGTGGGAGCATTGCAATGACAAGCGCCAGCAGCAAAGTCCTGTACTCTTTGGACTAACTTGTTAGACAGGAACCTGTTAAAAGTCTCTAGGAAGAGAAGAGGGACCTGGTGGGTTCCTGCCTCTTTGGTACTACTGGTACGGAGTGACCGGGTTTCTTCTACCTTGTTGCAGTCAGCTGCATTAGGTGAACTGAAAGAACAAAAGGGAGAACCCTGGGAAGGGAAAGGAGCATGCTGGGAGTAGGCTCCATCCGGCTGAGCCTCAGCCTCCTAGAGACCCACTGCAAGCTGGCTTCTGTATGGGTTACAGACTCATGCCTGGTCCTCACTTTCCCATCTGGGCCAGCCAGGTGGGGCTGAAATAGGAAGGCAACAGGGAGGCTGGTTCCTCCTGGTGCCGCGGTGACTTGGTGTCACTAAGATCGTCTGAGCCCCGTAAGCTTCTCTCTCATCTCTGCTCCTCTATTTTCCTCCCCTCTTGTCCTCCACCTCCTCCCTCTCTTCTCTCCTCCTCACCTCCTCTCCTTCCTCCTCTTCTCCACCTCCCCCCTGCCTCCCACAGTGACATCCTGGACTTAATGATTTGGGCCAAGGGAAACAAGGAGAAGCTTGGCTCAGCCTTGCCGCAGGGGAGGCTGGGAATGAAATAGTGAGGGACAGTCCCGGTCCCAGCAGGAGAGAGCGTTTACACTTGACTTCTTCCTCCTTTCAAGGAGTCGCAGCATCAACGTGTTCAGCTCTCCCTCTTTCTGCGTGGCTGGATTGTCATTTAATTCTTGCCTTCCTTTTTGCTCCAACCCTGTTATGGACCCCCGGCCCCGTTTATTTTCAGGGCTCCATTAAATATATGGGAAATCTCTCCTTGCTCAGAGCGCATCCTTGTGGGAGGATTCTGGTTTCAATGCCTGGGGAGTTGACCAATTGGAAGGAGAATTTACGCTCCCCTTTTCTACATAGGCCCCACTGCAGCATCACTGTCTGCATTGAGGCAGCTCTTTTTGTTGAGTGAGCTAATGTTTATAGCACCTCGTGGGAGCTGGCTCATTGTGTGCTGTGTTTATTAGGGGAGGAAACTGAGGCTTTGTGTGGTTATTCATGGGAGACACTGAAAGGTGTCCACCCTGTTCTGATGGGAAATGAGGTGATGACACAGCCACCAGGAATTCCACCCCATCTGGCAGCTAGGATGTGCGTTCCCATATCTACCCCAGTCATGCTGATTATAGTTCCTGCTTGGGAGCATCTTCCCGTAGGCGGGATTCAGATGCGTTACCACCTTCCCCGGCTTGGTGCAGCCTTTCCTCTGGGCCTGCTGCCCCTTCGCAGTGTGCAGTGGTTGTCAGCATCTGCCGAACTTTGGGCTCACCTGCAGAGCTTTAACTGCCGCCTCATCCCGCCCGCATACGTTCTGATTTCACCAGGCTGGGATGAGGCCTAGGCATTGGAATTTTTAAAAGCTTTCCAGGTGATTCTAATGTATAGCCAAGGCCAAGAATGAACCACTAGTCAGAGAGTGTTTCTCAACTGGGAGCAATTTTGGTGCCCCCACAGCCCCCAACATATGCCCATGTCTGAGCCATTTTGATGGTCACACTGAGAAGGAGGTGATACTGGCATCTAGTAGGTAGAGGCCAGGGATGCTGCTAAACATCTTACAGTGCACAGGACAGGCCCCCTCAACAAGGAATTATCCAGCTCTAATGTCACGAGTGCCAGAGTTGCGACACCTTGCTCTAGAAGAGTGGTTCTCACACTTGAGTGTGCACCAGAATCACCCGGAGGACTTGTGAAAACAGAGATTGCTGGACTCCACTCCAGGGTTTTCGTTTCACTAAGTCTGGGGTGGGGCCTGAGAATTTTCATTTTGAACAAGTTCCCAGGTGCTGCAGAAGCTGTCACTCCAGGGCTACACTTTGAGACCCATGACTCTAGACTGACTCTGACTCCTGTTTCTCTAGATCTGTGATACCTTGTTTCCACTATGGTTGCTAGAAAACTCTAAAATAACAATGGCTTAATAACTAAGACAGAAGAGCAGTGTCGCTCACATAACAGAGAAAGGCCATCTGAGGCTAGTGTGGCAGTTCTGGAGTTATCAGGGACCCAGGCTGCCATCTTCCTGTTAGATCATCTTAGTGCATGACTCCCATTTTCAATGTCCCTCATAGTCCAAGATGGCTGCTGGAGCACCAGCCATCATGTCCTCATTGAAAGCAGAAGGTAGTAAAAGCAGACAGGTAAAAATTGGGCTCCTTCCAACGCCTTTTGAACAGCCTCCTCAGAAGTCCCACAACATTTTTGCTTATATCTTTTTGCCCAGATCTTAGTCACGTGGCCATAACTAGCTGCAAGGGAGGCTGAGAAACATAGTCTTTTTACTCTGGGCCACAGGGTGCCAGCCAAAAGTCAGAGTTATGTTACTAAGTAGAAAGGTGAGAATAAATATTGGGTAGACAGCTGACAGCTTCTGCCCACATGTGCATGCCTGACCCTTCCTAAAAGTTACCATTTATTTGGCATCTACCATGTGCTTTCCGTGCAGTATCACATTGAATCCTAAAAGCTTTGCAAGACAGATGATAGTGTTATCTCTGTTTTACAGACGATGAGACTGAGGCTGTCAGAGATGAAGCGAGCAGCCCAAGCTGTAGTCACAGATGATGTGAATTGAGAGCCTCCTTCAAGGCCTGGTCTTCTCCCCTCAGTCACTTTACCTCGTCCTTCTGGGCCTGTAGGGTGTCTGGGCCTTTCTAAGCCGAATTCTGGACCCCGCCCCTTCTGAGCAGCTCCATTCCAGTCACTGGAATCCCCTCTGTGCCATCCTCAGGTCTGTGGGGGAAACGGAGATGCCCTGATCGACAAGATGAGTTTCTTTTGCTGTTTAAAAGTCCAACAAACTAGTGGCTTAAAACAACACAAGTTTATTCTCCTACATTCTGGAGGCCGGTTTCACTGGGCTAAAGTTAAGCTTTCCACAGGGCTGGTTCCTTCTGGAAGCTCTAGGAAAGAATCCATTTTCTGGCCCTTTCCAGCTTCTGGAGGCCACCTGCTTGCTTTGCCTCATGATTCCTTCCTTGAATCGCTCCTGCCTCTTGCTTCCGTGATCACATGTCCTGCTCCCTCTTCTATGAGATCTCTCTCTGCCTTCCTCTTCTAAGGATGTTCATGATAACGTTTGGGGCATGCGCGGATAATCCAGGATAACCTCTGCATCTCAAGATCATTAACTTCCTCACGTCTGCACAGTCCCTTTGGCTACAGAAGGTGACATTCACAGGTTGCAGGATTAGGATGTGAGTTTCTTGGGGGCTAATATTCAGCTGGCCACAGGGGCTCTCTTGCTAATGCTCTTCCTTTCCTCATCCCCAGTTTTTCTTCCGTGGGCTGTTCCACACCTATATAGAGGATACATACATTTCACTTTTGTCCTGGGAGCTTTCAAAGAGGCCAGAGGTAGGGTCTGAAGGCAGGGCAGTGTATCAGAAGGCTTGTCTGTCTAATCAACTCCCAGTGGCCATAGCAACAGGCATGAAAACATTCAAGTGGGAAAGGTTGGGGGACAGGATTCATGCCCTAGAGGTGGCAGAGCGACCTAACCTAGGAATAATGCACGGGGGAGAGGTGTACACAGCAGAGTTGGCGGTCCCACCCACAGGCAGCTTCATGAAGTCCGTGGGCTGTGGGTTTCCAGGTATTCTTTCAAATCCCTGGGTGCCGGCTAGTCCGCTGCCCCCATTGCCTTTCTCTAGGCTAATAGAGGGGTGTCGTTGGCCAAATGCAAATGCTACACCTAGAGGAGTTTGATGGGGGGAGGGAGGGAGTGTCAGGCCCTGCGGAGGCTGCTTGTGTCCTGACCTCATTTTCCTTCCCTGTGTTGATTCCCTCATCTCCCCTCAACCCGCGTTGGCTGGGTGTGCGGTGCTGGGGATGAGTCTGGGATGTTGTATGTTTTGCTTTTTATTTTATTTTGCAAGTGCCTCCCAACATTCCCCTCTGTGTTTAGTGTCCCACTGCCAAGTGCATGCGGTTGCCGGGCAACAAGAAGGAAGTCCCTGTGTGATTCACCCGGCTGCTGCCAATTAATTTGCTAGCTGCGTGCATCTCCCGGAGGAGGGAGCAGGCTTCTGGCCCTCTCTGAGACGGCCTAGAGGGCTGCTACCCCGGAGGGGAGAGGAAACCAGAGAAAGGGTAGCAGAACTTTGGGGTCGTTTGGGGTATTTTCGGGTCCAAATGAAAGAGAGTGTCCTGAGGGCCCAGACAGGACCTGGGTGAAGACTTAGGGTTTCCCTCTTGTCCACCAATCACGGAGCCACCTGGAGCTCCAGAGCACCTCTGGGTCGGCACGTCAGCTGGCTGGCTTTTTCTGGGGAGGCTGCGCTGACATGCAGACTCTCTCTCCTGCCAAAGTTCTCCTGCAGAGGGACGTCTTTAGCCATCTTCTCCCTTCTCAGTCCCCTAGGGCCCTCACTGTGATGTCCTCCCATCGCTGACAGTCAGTACCCTTCTCTTTGGGTTTCGCCGCACACATCCCTGCCAGGGGTTTAGCCAAAGCCGGTAGGAAGGAGCACTCCCTTGCACCAGGCTGAGCTGTGCCCCTCACTGATCTCAGAGCGACAGAAGGGGGCCTGCTGGCTCCAAATGCCTCTGGAATCCTTAGTGCATTTCCCTCAGATCCTGCTGTCCTTCTGGCCTGGGGCTTGCTCAGTGTTCCTCTCTACCGTGAGGGTGGAGCTTGCCTGTCTGGTTTATGTCTGTATCCACGGCATCTAATCCGGTAAAGTACTTGTGAGAACACGGATTTGCAGTTGTCCAAGTTACTCCTTGTGGGTTGATAGTGACTTCTGGAATCAGAGACCCAGCGAGCAGCCTCATCAGGAGGCCCAGATTTTCTATGTCTGTGACTAGGCCCTTTGCTTGCATGGCTGGGCCTCTTCAATTTCAAAATGGGGAAGTCCCCTGAGGGCATTTAGTGGCGCTAAATATATTTGTCCCTCAGAAATGAGGGATTGTGTGGGAGTGGTGCAAAGTGAGGAAAATATGGTGAGGCCAAGTCCATCCTCATTGACTTGCAATCAGCATTAGGGAAAGAGAAATGTGTTTTAAGAGTGTCTTCCCACTTCCTCTGAAGGTCCCATCTCCTCTGGCTAATTTCCTAATTAATTGTTAAGGGACTTGTGAAAGCAGGAGAGAAGTTCCGGCTAACGTGAACATTAGCATTAGGGACCGGACCCTTGTCGTCCTGTACTGAGAACATTGGCACCCTCTCTGCCTCAATTTTCCCATCTGTTAAGTGGAGGATCTGACTGCTCTGTGCTCCCTGCCCCATATCTCACAGCCGTAACAGTGACGTGCTGAAAAACAGAATTTTCCACTTTCTCTGGGCTGGCTGTATTCAGTGGTATTTCAAAAAAAAAGAAGTCAGCTTGGGTGTAGTGTAAGATTTGTCTGGAGAGTTCCTGGTGATGATTCAGTGTACAGGGAGTTCCTTGAGACATATAAATAGGCCTTTTTTTTCTTTCTTAAATAAAATACTGCTTTTAGAAGCAGTTTATGTTCTGTTCAGTAGGTAGAACATTATGGACTAAAGACAGTAAAGTGGGCTCCTTGTTGAAAGAGCAGAAACCAGAATCTAACTCTTATGCTGTTTTTGGTCCACAGGCCTAGAAAAGAGGATTGGCACGGGCTGTTCTCCCTCACACACACCTCCCACCGGGAAGCTTGGTGGAGCCAGGTGTGCACCAGGAGCCCCTGAAGGACCTGGCTAAGATAGGACCATCTCTTCAGAGGCAAGAACTCTGGATCTGATTGAGAATTCTTATTTTGGAGACTAAGGAAACTTCTGGATTTGAGAAGACATTTGAGGAGAAAGCAAAGACCCTCAGAGACTGAGGAATGGTCTGTGTGTTGACCAGCAGGAGCTGGAGGTGACCTATAGCTGGAGAAGACGCCGTGATCCCAGACCTCGTCCTTTCTCCTGGAAACCATTTCCTCTGCTGCTGCCTGCTCTTAGATTCCCCGCTCCATCCCCGGAACCAAAAGGCTTTCTGCCACACCCTTTCTTGCCCCCTGCCTCCCACGTCTGCTGTGCCTTGGGACTCAGCAATTCTTGTTTGCTCCATTATCTTCTAGCCGGATACAGAGTGAATAGTTAACTACGCTTAGGTCAAATGGGATCTTAATTTTTGTTCCTGCTCCTTCTCAAGAGGCGCATTTGTGTGTTGCCATGCAAGCAGTCTTGGTACGGGATCCCTTCTCATTTATTTGGGATCTGGCCCCACAGGTTCTGGAGTGATGCAAATCGGTGAAGTTCTTCAGGCTCTCGGATGCTAGGGATGTTGGCAGAGGCTCCGGCAGGGGAGCTGGATCGTGAAGGCTGATGTTCTCCAGTTCAGCTTTCTTTGTTCAGATCTCACACAGGTGGACATCTGGAGGAGCGGAAAACGGACGCCGTTCTTCATTCCAACCGCCTTCCCTTGGCACAGATGCACAGTCAGCTGTGAAGGCCCTCTTCCCTCAGGTGGCCGTTGGGGTCCATGCCAGAACATGGTGCTTTGTTACAGCCTGCCCAGCTACCAGAGTTGGTGGTGTTTATTGAGGACCCCCGCCCTCCAGTGCATGCTGATGACACACACACTTGACAACAAAATACGAGTCCTGTTTGTTCCTTTCACTCTGTGGCCATTATATGTGTGGCTGAAAACACTTCCTAAATATTGATCATAGTTCAACATTGTCCAAGACGCAGAGCCAAAGATGTTTCTACTTTCTATTTCCAAAGTGAATGACTTGCCTTTGTAAAAAAGAATTAAAGCTAGACCTGTCTGTCTTCCCTGTGTTGTAGATGATGTCTTTGTATGACTAGTTAGTGGCTTCAGTGTCTTCTCAGTGGAGCGGTGGGATCCTTCTTGGCATCTCAGATTTACCGCAGAATGAGAGAGGGGAACCTCTGGAGGAGGTCTCCTGCTATGGAAATGTGAGGCTCACTTGCGGGCTATCACCTTCCTCCCTGACCTGCAGACAGACTCGTTGTATTAGCTAGATTCCTTTGGACTTCAAGGAATAGAGACCCACTTGTATCATCTCCATAAATACTGGCTTATTCCAGGTTGCCGTGGAAGTAAGGTAGACAGGAGACCATCCCGGCGGCTACCCAACGAGGCCTTTCCAAGAAGCCCGAGTCATTCGAGATACCCAGTCACCAAAGGTGGTTTCCAGGGATAGCAGGCCTGTAACATCATGGTCGTCTTCATCTCCTACTTAGCAGCAGAATCCACTGTTTCTGATTCTAGAATTCTGCTCTGGTAATGAGCAGAGGGTGTGACCAACTGCCCCAGTTTGCCCAGGGCTGATGGGTTTCCTGGAACACAGAACCTTCAGTGCTAAACCTGGGACAATTCTGGGCAAACTGGAACAGGTCACGCTACTGGGTGACTCGATGACCCTTCTTCTGCTTCTGCTTGACCTGCTGTAACCGGCCAATGCTTTAGATTGGTTTGGTCAGTCGCCATTCAGAGCTCTTGTGACTGGCCACTTCACTGGCCACTGGGCAGCCTATTGATGGAAGCCATTAGATTGGGTACCAATCTTGACCAAATCAGTTGTTTCCAGGGTGGTAGGGTTGTATGAAATTGAATAAAAACCTAGGTATAAAGAGCCATCGGAGACCACTTCCTTCAGAGGAAAACTGTGGACGGTAGGCATGCCAGGCATTGAAGGTATCAGGGGTTCCTCTCCAATACGATCCTACTTAGAAAGGTGAAGTTAACTTTTATTTTTAAGAATGAAACAGTTCATTAAGAAACAAAAGCTAACACAACCACTGGGAACAGTAGAATTGACTATGACAGTATGTGTGTGTGTGTATCATACACGCATGTACTATGTAGAATAATGAACCAAGAAGAAAATTCTGCATCTTTGCTAGACAGAGACTAAGAGCTAAAATCTTTGGGATGGTGTTGTCTGGAGAGCAAAGGAGTTGGCTAGAGGACTTCCTGAAGTTCCTTTGAACTCTAGGATCCTTTAAAATATCAAAAGCTGTAAATTGGGCCTAAGTGTGTACTTTCTTCTAAAGTCTCCTAGATAACCTTTGAGTTCATCTCAGATAGTCTTGAATGGGACCTCCCAGCTCACTCGTACCTTTCCAGACACTGACTTTATCTGGGATAAAGGAGCGGAACTTGGTGGTGGTAGTGGGGGGTGGAGGAGGGGAAGGTGGTGCCAGCCCAATTTTTGGTGTTCATGACAAGTAAGAACAACCTGAAGGCAAATTACAGGTTCTTTTCAGGTTAGTCAAAGCCAGGCTTTCAGGATTGCATGCCTTCCTGAAGTTGTTGCTTCTTGTCAGGGGATCAGGCCTCCATCTTTCCTGCTGAAAGACAAGTGTGAGCATCTGTGGGGCTGGAACATGAGCTTCCAGCTAATCCCGCTGATCTTGCGTGGTGTGGCCACAGGGAGGTCATTGCATGCCGAGGTGGAGATGAGCATGCAGACATCTGGAAACTACCCTCTCATTACTCATGTGTAAAGATCAAGACCCCTCCCCGCCATGCACCTGGGTCTTTGCCCCTGTTCTGACTCTCACTGCCTTCACTGTCATGGAAGGAAGGCTAGCCCAGCTCTTTGGGTGCCATTTTTCTTTTTAAAAAGATGAACTCATTTCAGATGTTTCCTTCACTTATGTTCCACTTATGGTCTTTGGTTCCAGAAGTCCTGCTATTGTGCCAAAGGCAACAATCTCCTTTTTCTCTCTCTCTCCTTATCTTCTCATCCACATGGAATCCTGGCATCCCGGAGCTTGAAGTGATCTAAAGCATAATTCTTATCTAGATCTCCTCTGACTAATGCAGGAATCCCCTTTCCCACATCCAACAGGGGATAGTCAGCCCTGGGGGAGGCAGCCTTCTTGGCAGAGTGGGAGAGGACTGTGAGAGAAGGTTGAATGGTATTCAACCTGGTGGGAAGCCGTAGAATTTTAAAGAGCAATTCATGGGCTGCCAAGTGACCATGAATGTCAATTTCTTAATGAGATTTTGAGCCAAATGCGTTTTGCCCTCTCTCTGACATGTGTACGTCTCTTACTTCTGGATCCAGGTAGTATATCTTATGCTGATAGAAAGCACAGAATGGGGAGACGAGGAGACCTGCGTTTTTGTCTCAAAAAGCCGCTGATCTTGGTTCCTTCCCTGTAAAATGAGGGAGTCGGGCCGCATGATCCCTGAAGCCTCTTCTAGCTCTGACATCAATAATGCTGTCATATTTGATAGAGTTCAGGACTTAAAGATTTGCTACTTCTGTTCCATAGGAGAATAGTGTATTAGACATTGCCCAAGGTACAATGTAAGGGTATTTCATCCACATGCTGAACATATGCATCTTGCTTCAATTCATCATGAACACAACCTCAAATTAGTGCCCCCCCACCAAGATTTTGTTCAAGCTTTGCTGTGAGATTTTCCCATGACACTGAAACGTGACCCACAGGGAAGTTTTATCCTCTTGCAGTGATCCTGGAAAGCTATGTGTTGATGGAGAAATAGGGGGTTCTAATGGTGAAGTAAGTCCCTCTGCTCAGGAGGGTATGGTTTAAAAGGCATAGGGTGACCTTGGGAATGCCTACTGACCTTGGATGAGACTCCTTCATGCCAGGCTGTTGGGAAGCAGGGCTGGCTCCCCACCCTCCACTTTAGGGAGAGAGCAGATGGAGCAAGACCATCTCTGCCCAGGCCTGAAAAGAGCCCTGAGCAGAGGCGCATCTAGAGACCTGGACTCCAGTCCTGCCTTCCTTTCAGTCGCTCCAAGATCGTGTCACTCAAGCCCGTTCTCTGAGTCTCAGTTTTCTCATCAGTAAAGTGGGAGAGGGAAACGGACGTGGTTGGTCGTGATGATCCTCCTAGGTCCCCGCCTGTGTCAAGTTCCGAGCCTTGCCTGACCAGCTGACGTCTGCTGTTCTTAGACAAGTGGCTTTCTTCCTTTGCCTTCAGCTGCACAAGCCCCCGCACGGCCGGCCGGGGAAGTCCATTACCAAAGAATACTTCAAAGCTGTTTGCACTTGTTGTCAGTTGCACTGAACATGAGTTTGTTGAGGGAGAAAGCAAATAGACATACAGACTGATGACAGGAGTGGGCAGGGGACTGCTATTTGCCCTGGTGACGAGGAGGGGAAAAAAAAAAAACGTGCCTCCAGTTCTGACCAATAAATAAAAACTAGGAGCTCTGCGTGGCTAAAACCATAGGGGATTTATTAGTTTGCTCAGTGAAAGGCAAATATTAAGTCTTAAGTTGACCCGTCCTGGGACCTGCCTTTTGGCTTTTGTATGCCGTCCGGCGCCGATCACCATGTACTCTGGGTTATCGGGTTCTGTCAAAGGGTTTTTTTTTTTTGAATTGTTTTCCATCTCCTTCTCCTTTTCTTCCTTCTTTACCCGCCCCCCCCACCCCCCCCCCCGACACACACACCTTTTACAGTAACTCAGGTCTGGATTCTGGAGAAGTGGGGAGAACAGGATGTGGAAGACATGTTGTCCTGTTCATAAAACTGCCCGTAATCAGGGCTCTGGCTGCCCGGGAACTGTCTGTGCCCGCCGTGTGGTGGTCCTTGTGCGTCCCCTCCATCCTCTGCCCTGAACTCTTCAAGTTAGGTCCTAGGCGCTTGGGCAAGAGGCCTTTCCTCTCATTAAACTTAAAATGAGCATAGTCACAAGCATTGGAGAAACATAGAGATGCCCTGTTTCTAAATTGCATCCTTTCCTTTGTCTGTGACTGTTCAGAGCTGACAGTGACGGATGATTTCAGTCCTGTGTGCTGAAAGATGAGCTGCTAAGGGTGGAGCTGTAAGTGCTATTTAGGGTCTGACCAGGGCTTGTAACTCTCCGTAGAGTGAAATATCGGGACTCGAGGGGCTGGACAGCCACCCAGTCTATCGAGTTTCCAAGTATGAGCTGCAGTGAAACTAAACTAGATGGAACATCCTTTACCCTTCGCCTTAAACATCCTCAGTGCAAGCCAGTCTATTCTAAAGCAGTGTAGGTCTGGGTGCTCAGGTCTCGTGGGTGGTGCTTGCTAATATCCTCCCACTGTGGGGTACAGGACCCCTGAGCACAGTGCTCCATGTCAGACCCAAAATGCTCTTCTCCAGGTCCACCCTGGTAACTGTCCGCGGAGGGTGCACCTTACTACCCTGCTCAGGATGTTACAGTTCTGTGACACTACTCATGCAGCCCAAAGCTGGGAATGTTCTGGAACTGCTTAATTAGGAAAGTTGTTTTCACACTCCAGTGGTGATTTTTGATTGAACTCAGCATGATTTTTAATCCTCTGGCAATTCTTCCTGGATGAGGTTATTTTTTAAAAGATTGATGTTGGGCACCTAGGCTACTGGAATCCTGATAATCCTTCAAGGCTCATCTCAAATGCTCCCCTCTCTAGGAAGCCTTCCTGGATTTCTCCTTCCCTCTCAACCAGTTGTGACATCCCCCTCACGTATCCTTTTAAAGTATCTGGCATTGGATAGGTACTCAGAAAATGCTGAGCCCTCTGTCCTTGACCATAGCACTTTCCATACGTCAGTTCTGTGTTTATACAGAACATGTTTTAACTACCTGCTTCTCCCTGACTCTCCCCCACCAAATCCTATAAAAGCAGGAACTGGGTCATTCTTTATGTATTGAAATTTATTCCTGGAATGCCCACTAATATTCAGGACCATGTGGCAGGGACTGTGATTGACATTTAATCCTCCGAAAACAGAGATGTACAGAGATCCAACACTTGGACCAAGCCTCACAGGTGAAAGTTAGGATTCAAAACCAAGGTTGTTGAGGACCTCAAGTTCAGAGCTGCTGGGCTGCTGCATGCAGGCTTTGATGCGGTAAATGTACAAGGAAGATGTTGAGTTGGCTTTTCCGATTAATGATCTGTTTCTGTGTGTAATGCCAAACTTGCCTGTATTGTTTGCTCACTATTAGTCAATAAAGTGTTTACTAATCAATAAAGTGTTTTCTAAACAGCGGAGAAAAACGTACTTGTTACTTGATTGCTTGGTTTCCCTGTAAAAGCTCTTTTTGAAATAGAATGTGTCTGGTTTGCGCAAGTTATCTGAGAGCTAGGTTCATTTTTAAGGGGGGAACGAGAAATTTAAACTCCAAAGTTTGGGTTAAAATTTCTAAAGAATTTCAGAGTATCTGATAGAGAGAAATACAGAAGAAGAGCACAATAACACATGTAAGATGTTCCCTGTCCTCAGGATCTTACAGTCCAGTTGGACAAGACCGGCACGTGTCAAACCATCCATCTCATTGGCCCAGTGAACTCATGGCTGGTATTACTGGAGAGCCTGGGTGGATGATGCCGTCTGCTCTTCCCCCAAACATGGACATTTCCTGCAAGTCACAGGCAGAGAAGTTGGATGGCGATGGGCAGACCCCCTGCTGCAGGTAAGGTCTGAGGCTCACGGGCTTACTTCCTTGGCACAGAAGGCAGAGGTGGCAGAGGTGCTGCTCGAGAGCAAGCAGGCCCAGGAGAGAAGAGTCTGTTCCCGCTGCATCTGATGAACTACTCCTTCCATGGAGAGGAGCCTAGAAAGGAGGAGAGAGGAGGGCAGAAGGGTAGGCAGAAGTTTCACCTTTTGGGGGAAGAGGAGAAGAACTCAAAGATCACCCCCTCTTCTTCCTTGTGAAAAGAAGTAAAATCAGAGTTTGGACAAAGTGGATGTCATCTGTGGGCAACGGTCACCAGGACATTGGACAGTTGATAAGACATTCAGCCAAGAAGAATCAGGCAGTTCAGGAAATAATACAGTCCAATGTTTTACAGGGCTTTACAGTTTTAAAGCTTTTTTTGCAAAGCTTCTCATTGGAATCTCACGACGGCTGTGTGAGAAGGTGCTGAGACCTCGTCGTTGCAGATGAGGAAAGTAAGCTGGGGGGAGTTCAGTGACCTGCCATAGAGCATGTCCTGTAAGGGCCCTGCCCTTTGTGCAGTGTTATGGTTTCTCTGTGGTCATTTCAGGAGAGACCAGAAGTGTAAACCGTATTAGTCACAGCAGGCTGCTGTAACAAAACACCCCCAAATCCCATTGTTCGGCCTAATGAGTTTTTTCTCATTTGCACTTCAGTGGAACATGAGTTGGGATGGGGTGGGGAAGGGGAGAAGGCTCTTTTTCGTGCAGAAATTTAGGGACTCAGGCTCCTATTTTAGGATAGCACCACCTGCAGAGAGAGGCAGGATGGAGCAGCGGTGAAGAGCAGCAGCCTGCCTAGGCCTGAATCACTCTGCTGACCTCCAGCAATGAGCCCTCGAGATAGTATCATAGCCTCTCCGTGCCTCAATTTCCTCGTCTTCAAACAGCTTCACAGGGTGGTTAGCAGGTTTAAATGAATGATTGCACTTCGAACAGTGCTAGGACCACAGCACTCAGTAAATGTGGGATCTTAGCTCTGTACCTGAACCTGGAGCCATATGGGCCCGTGGTCTGCCATGACTCTTGGCTCAACGTCTCTGAGCCTGGGTGGGAAGAGGAGTCTTCAGATGTGAGCTCTGCCAGTGCATCTTTATTTCCCCGATGTGACATGGCATCACTGATTCTCTCTGGCTTTGGACGAGCTCCATGGGTTGTTTGGTTTGGTATTGGGGAGGGAGCCGAGTTGCCAGCCAAGAGGATAGATACTGATGATGTCTGGACACCAGCCCTCAGAACAGTGGTTCTCCTTCCTGGGGATTCTCCGCACCATGTTGGCTTCATCTGACTCTAGTACCAGTCAAGCTTTTTCTCCCAAAGGCAATCTCCAGAATCTGTGGGTTAGCTGCCTCTGCTGACTAAGGAGGCTCTACAGAATACTCAATTAGACGTGCACATTGGGTGCTTGAAGCCCTTTCTGTTGCCTCCTCCGCTGGGGCAGAGAGAAGAGGTGATTCCCAAGCCTGTGGAGGCGCCCACAAGCCAGACAGCCTTCTCCCCTAGATTTCAAATCACACTCCTCTTCTTCGCTGCAGACCGACAAGCTCCCCTCTCAGACCCCCGGCTGGGCGTGGCCTCCTGTAACTCTGAACCTCAGTAGCCCGGGATTCTGGCACCAGCTCTGTCTGTTCCGTCTTTGGCTCTCCTGGCACCACTAGAGAATGGAAAAGCTGGTCTGTTTACAGGACATGGGGCCAGAACAGCATTAAAAACTGAGGAGCAAATAAAATGTTGTAAACAAATTTCCTTTCCAGTAAGGAGTCCTCCTTTCCTTGTCCTCCAACATGGACCATTTTTCTCATGTGTTTGGATAAACTTTCATCCTGTGCAATTTCCCTTCCCAGGGAGGGGCTGCCTGTTTCCGTTGGCTATTTGTTTTGACTTTGACCATCCCTCTCCCTTTTGAGCATCACGTACCTAATAGTAAAGAAAATATGTTCCCCATCAGGGCGTAGGGAGCAGCTCTTTCCTACCCTTCTCTTTTTCTTCTTTGTTCTCCTTTCCTCCCTCTACCCCTTCACCTTCCAGCTTCACGTTAGGGTGCAGACATGGTGGATGTTTTGGGCTGGCCGGAAGCTGTTCTCCAGGAGAGCTGGTCGCACTAGTTACCAGAGGAGGAAGGAGTGAAGGAGGTGAAGCAGAGGAGAGGAATGGTTCCAAATAAAAGCTGGACCAGATACCAAGGGGTTGCATGCGGGTGCCCGTCTCTTTGCGAAAGCTCTTCGCCATGAATCCCCCTTGTGAGTTTTTGTATGAGCAGAAAACCCTTCATCTCAGGTTTCCTGACCCCAGCAGGCAGCTTATTGTAAACCAGTTCATCCAGAGGGGAAAAAAATACTTGTTTCAACATTTTAGATTTTTTTCTCTAAATCAGACTTACGAGAGAGGCGATGGAGCAAATGGCTTTTTTTTCCAGCTCTGAAATACATGGGACTGGACCAAAAAGAACCAAAACAACAACGACGACGAAAACGCAAACAACTTCGAATCCTGATTATTCTTGTTCATAAATAGCTTGTGCAATTAAGGACCCTATTTGCATATTTTAAACTATCCCTCCGTTCTTCCCATTGCCCTCTCCCTCCCTTCTCCCTCTGTGCTGGCATGGAGGAGGAGGGGTCCACCCCACGCCAACAGCCATGTGTTGGTAATCCTCACTTTTTGTTTAAATTCACTTCACTGTCTAAATTCATTGCCTTGGCTTGGTTGGATGAATTGATTCTTTTGGAGGTGCTGAACTCAGGCTGTAAAGAGCAGAGTGGCACTGAGTCACTGACAAGTCATGGGATCGGTTTGACTTCAGATTCCTTAAGATTTAACTCAGTGGAGGCACCAGGAAGTGGCTTGGGTGGAGGGCAGGGTTTGCTACATGGTCACAACTTCTTTTTATTTTTATTTTTGGTGAGGAAGATTGGCCCTGAGCTAACGTCTGTTGCCAATCTTCTTTTTGCTTGAGGGAGATCATCACGGAGCTAACATCTGTGTCAGTCTTCCTATGCTTTATATGTGGGACACCGCCACAGTGTGGCTTGATGAGTGGTGTGTAGGTCCACGCCCAGAATCCAAACCCGCAAACCCTGGGCCGCCAAAGCGGAGCATGTGAACTTACCTGTTACATCACCAGGCCGGCCCCCATCACAAATTCTTGATGAGTCCCTCAGCCTGCCTCTGTCCTTCCTGACTGCTGTCTCTATACCCTTCTTCCAATGACATCCTAGAGCTGTCCTAGGACCGCCTGACCTGGGCTTGGTACCTGGGTCATGAGTTGGTGACATGGTGAAGGGGAGGCTGGATGCTCTCCCTTTGGGAGTATGTGAGTCCTCTCACAGCCCCGTTGTCTGAGGGCTGAAGGGTATGAGTCTTATTCCAGAGGATCTGAGAACCTCATTAACAAAACCCCGTTGACAATGGAATGATTCTCAGTGTTCATGTTAATGAGTGAAGTACACAGAACCGTGTGCTGTGTCTGGATCTAAAAATGTGCTGCTGGCTCTGTGCCTGGTGGGTATGAGCTTTGGGCAGACTTTTCCAGAACTGAGGATAAATATCTAAGGATCAGCCCAATCTGGTGCCCAAGCCCTCTTGAGAGCAATGAGAGGCACTAATGTAATAAAAATTAGTATTCAACAATCTAATGCAGTGAGAGAGAAACTGTGGTCCTTGTTCTTGGACCTTGGTTTTGGGAACACTGAGGCTCAGGCGGGTCAAGTAAGTCACCCAACCTCACTCAGCAAGTTAACGGTGAGCCTTGATGGAGGCGGCCTCTGGTCCCCACCCGCAGTAGGATCCCCTAGGTGTCTCCAGGGTAAATGCAGGGAGAGAAGGCCAGAGAGGCATGTGGGGCGCCTGGGAGGGAGGAGGGATCCAGCCCAGGCAAAGTGCTGTAGAAGCAAAATCCATTTGTGGTAGCTTCGTGCCTGCCGTCAGGGTTGGGCACTCCCGGGTCAAGAATGCTTTGAATAAGAAGCGCTGGGGGTGGACCAGCCCTTCACGGGGGACACTGGGCTCTCCAGGGAGGGGAAGACTTCATCTGGGCTACGGCCCCATTTTCAGTTCCGCTCTATTTAGAACCCTTTTTTTGTGGAAAGCAGATTGCTGAGGAGGAAAGCCCCAGGCCAGCTGGGAGGCTGATTCTGTGCTGGCTCTCAGAATTGGGGGTGGGGAGGTAGACAGAAAGGCAAGGGCTGAGAGCAGGATGGATCAGTCCGCTGACCTCCTCCTCACCTTTCTCCAGCTCCTCCCTGCCCATCACATTCCCTCCAGTCCAGCAGCCCAGCTCTGGGCAGAGTTTATGGAGGCAAAGTAGAAGCATCTGAAACTCTTTACACTTGTGCAAGGTGAGGTAGGCAGGTGACGTTTTAATTCCTTGAGTCCAAGCGACAGAAAGCCCCATTGCAGTAACCACCCCCTTCTGTAGTGTGTCGCTGAGTGAGACTCAGGACACAGCAGGCCAGGCGGCCTGGGTGCAGAATGGCATACGATGCGATTCTCTTCTGGAAACACGGCCGGCCTGAATTAAAAAGTGGATTCCCAAACATCACGGCCATACTCGCCAGCAAAGAACGCATGTGAGATGGTTAACGTTTTGCTTACAGGCCTTAGATAATCCTCTCTCTCCTCCAGCAAAGGCACAGCTGTGTTCAGTACAGATTAGAGCATTGCCAACTTTGCAGGCCGAGAGATTTGGGCGGCCGAAGGATTTCTGAAGACAGGGTCTTTAAAAACCCTTCTCCAGTCCCACACCCTCTCTTCAGTCTTTGTCTTGCAAGAGAAATTTGGTGTCTGAGAAGTGACTCCCACTGGCCCTTCGTATGGCTCGCTTTGGAGCCCAGTGACACAGGTGGCTCTGACCACTGAACTCCAGGAGGCTTCGAGGGGCTGTCCCTTCTCTGCAGAATTCTTCCTTGAAATGGACCACCATCACTTGCCTTTCCGGCCAAGGCAACTTTGAAACCGATGGCACCTGTTTTTCCAGAGCTTTCAAAGTAGAGAGCTCTGTATCTGCTTGTTGTTAGCAGGCTTCATTCTCATGAACTTTCTAACAGACAAGAGCCCGGTCCTGTCGGTCTGGGTGCCAGTGGGTGGCTTCCCACGGAGGACCTGGCCATGCACAGCCATTAGAGCCCTGCAAATGTTCAAATAAGATGTTACATTCCTTTCCAGCTGGCCAGCAGTCTGGCCCTTCTGAGTCCCTCCAGTGAGCCCATAGGTGACTTTCAAACTCAGCTGTGCCCCGGATTTTAGACCAATGCTTCTCAACCAGGGGTGACTTTGCTTCCCTAGCACCCCAGGTGGCATTTGTAACGTCTGGAGACATTTTTGGTTGTCACAGCTAGAGGGGAAGCACTCTTGGCATCTAGTGGGTGGAGGCCAGGGATGCTGCTCGACATCCTACAGTGTGCAGCTCAGGCCCCCACGACAAAAGTACTACCCAGTCCCAAATGTGCACAGTGCCAGGATTGAGAAACTAGGTTGTAAACCTCTGCTGCAGGTTGAATTGAGTGCTAATCCTGGTCCCCCCACCTCTCCCCATCGCTTTATTTACCAAAGGGAAAAAAAAAACCGGCTATATTTTCCAAGTGCATTTCCCCCTGTATCTTATCAAGAACCACCAAGTTCAGCACACCCTTGATTAGTCACTTCCATTAACACTGTTTATTTTGGGGTTTGTGTTTATTTTTGAAACGTGGTCTCCTTTATGCCCCCTCTCTCCCTTACGTACTCGTGGAGCTCAGCCAGCCCAACAGCACAATCTCATCCACGCTTTTCTTGGCCATCCAGGAACCGACTGAACCAACTCCTGAGGACTCCAGTGAGGGAGGGCTGCAACGACTCGAGGTTCTCTTAAAGTGGCAACTGTTGTTTTCCCCCTTATTTCTCCGATATGCTTGAAAATCCTTTTTATTAGTGACTCCATTGACCAACTGATCCGTGACAAAGCCGAGACTTTATTCGAAGCTGTCCACATTCCGTGAAACCAAGGACTCTCGGTGGTTTTCTCCATTGAGTCAGAGGCAAGGAGATTTTGGACTTGTGGGTCCCTCCTGTTCCTCTCCACCCTCCCTCCTCACTGCAGGCTAGTCTCTGGGCTATATTTAAGTGTTTCTGAGTCATGGAGAACTGCTCCCAGTTCCTCCCCACTCACCCACCCATCTACCCTCCCAATGGCACTAAGCACTCCCTCCCCACTCAGAAGGATTCAGGGCTTATGGCTGAGTGACCAGGAGCTCAGAGAGAATCTCTGTACTGGTGTGGGAGGTCTTCCTCTTTGACTGGGCACCACCCACTGTCCCTGCCTCCTCTTCCTGAGTTCCAGCAGCCGCAACCTCCCCGGGGGGGTGACTTACAGAACCCCTTAGCCCCTGGAGCCCCTCTCCATTCTGGTGGGTCTCGTTGCTAGTCTTGTACATAAGGACCCACCCAATATTTGTAAAGAAACACTGGCTAAGGATGCTTCACATAGGCAAGTGGCATAGAAGGGCCCAGAGTACCCTCCTCCCCCCACCCCATACTCCTTCCTGGGACATTTATTTGAATACCACCAGGGAGTGGGTTACTTTGGGGGTATTTATTTGTTTAAACATGGGTGGTTTCTACAGAGGAGGGTGTCGGGTTTCAAGGTTGGAGGACCAATGCAAACAGAGAGTGGGTGGTCTGGAAAGAGAAGTGGGTAGGGATGGGAGGGAGAGAACCCATCCACAGTCTCCTGTTTGTAGGTGGAAATGCTGAAGGAAGGGTGACCTTTTCTGTGACCTAGTTATCGCCATCTGTAAGACAGAGCCACTTGGGGCAGATGTGTTCAGACTCTGAGATAGCCTGTTCATAGGTTGTTGAAAAGAGTATTTGGAAATCATCGGGCAATTATTTAGGGGCAATAAGTTTTATTAATTTATCCTGAGGGCTTTCGTGACGATCTGAGTGCCTTGGGGAAGAGCAGACAGGGAGGGGCAGGCTGGACAGGTTCTAACTGCAGCACTACCTCAGGGATTCTGGAAGATTCCAGAAAGCTGGGTGCAGTAGTGGAAAGGCAAGCCTCTTTCCTAAAAGAGCTTGAGTTGTAGACCAGAATGAATGGTCCTGCCTTGTGTCCTGGGGCTAGCCTCCTTTCTGGGTTAAACTAGCCAGAAAATATATCTCTGGTTAGTTTTTGGGTTCACATTCACCCTGACTGGCAGAGCTTGGAGTTTTTGTTTCAGCAGGTAACCAAGATGGAGGGAAAACCAGAGGTGTAGGTGAAATCGCTGCTCGCTGGTCCATGGAATTCCAAAACCCAGAAGCCATGGCAACATAGCCTGTTGTCCCCAAGGTCCTTCCCAAGATTCTTGACTACAGAATCGGAAAGCACAACAGAAGACTCATCGTTAGTCTCCACAGATGGAATGCTGAAAAACTAGAACATTTTGCCAGGAGATAGTTTTTGGAGGGAAAACACCAGGAAGGTTTTGGAGACATGGCAGCATCTGTTAATAACATCGTTTAAACACAAGGCCTGCAGAAGAGGCAGTCAGGAGTGGCCGCTGTCTAATGCCCTACCAAGAGAAAGAGGAGATGAGATTAATGGAGCGACGTGGAATTAGGTCAAACACCAGAAACCATCTCCTAATGCTGAAAGTCACAGCACTGAGAGAATCTGTAGCATCACCTTTTACAAAATTGGAGGGAGAGGAAGGATTTTTACCAAGTCCCAAGTACTGTTCCCTGTGGACAGAGAAAAAGACTGGTATTTGATGAACAGTTCCAGAAGGTTCAAGGTTGGATACTGGGGTCACAGCACAGGAATCAACTGGAGATCTTGTTAAAAATTAATGATGTACATACTGACGTGTTCAGGGATGACGGCTCTTGATGTCTGAGATGGGTTGACGGATGGAATAATGCATAGATATGCGATGAATCAAATAGTAAAATTCTGACAATCCTAGAATCTAGGATGTAGGTACCTGGGTACAGCATTTCTATATGTCTGAAAATTTTCAAATAAAATATTAGAGCAGAGTACCAATCCCTGGGCCACCCATGGTGATTTTGATTCGGTGAATTGGGGATGAGGTCTAGGAATTTTTTAAGCTTTATAGAGGATTCTGATAACGTGCCCAGTTTGGTGGGGCATCTGCGGGATAGACTTGTACTCCTCAGACTTGGGTGTATACAAGAATCCCCTGGAGATTCTGTCAAACGCAGAGTCCGATCCAGCAGGTCTGGGGTGGAGCCCGAGAGTCTGCATTTCTCACGAGCTCCCAGGCGATGCTGACGCTGCCGGTGCGTGGATACACCTTGAGTAGAAAGAAATGAGAGGATGCTCCCTGGTTCTTGCCATCTGTGCGGTCCAGTGGGTCTCAACTTGGGCTTCACACTGGCATCATCTGGGGAGCTTTAAAATAAACCGATGCATGGCAATCTCACCTCATCGATTCTGGTTTAATTGGTCTGGGGTGCAGCACGGACAATGAGGTTTACAAACTCCTCAGATGATTCTGATGTGCAACCACCAATTTAATGTCATGAAGTGAATCCATGGAATATTAAATTTTAGGAAATCAATTTTTGCACAGAAAGATCCTGTGGGCCCTGATCACTCAGGTGTGCAGAGACTTTGCCAAAAACAGTAAAAGGCTCAAAGCTACCCCCTCACCTCGATTCTACCTAATTCCCCTGGTAATGAGAGTGATTAGGAGCCAGCATTTATTGAGTGTTGGGTGCTTTACATTTGTTAGATCCCTTCAGCATTATGTGAAGCGGGGGAGGCTGGCATTATCATCTTATTTTAAAGATGGGGAAATTGAGATTGCTTGGGTTAAGCGACTGGCTCAAGGTGACAATAATGTCTTGGACAGAGGTTTGAACCAGGTCTGCCTGACTTCAAAGCTCATATTCTTTAACCATTTTAACTTTCTATTGTCTTCATGATCCATGCCAAGGAATTGGAAAACTACAAACCTCACGTGAGCCAAATCTGGCCAGCTGCCTGTTTTTATAAATAAAGTTTTACTGGAACACAGCCATGCCCATTCCTTTACATATCGTCTGTGTCTGCTTTCATGCTACAATGGCGGCGTTAAGCATTTGCAACAGAGACCATGGCCTGCAAAGCTAAAAATATTTACTACCTGGCCCTTTACAGAAAGGTTGGCCCACCTTTGCTGGATTGACGAGGCAGCTAGTGCAGAGGCAGAGCGAGATCCTTGGCTGTGCTCCAAACAAAAGGACGAGTCCAGGGAGGATGAACTTGAACTCATGGTCACTGTAGCTCCGGGTTCTGCTCAGACCTTTTGCTTCAATCCTGTGGCCTGTGTTTTACTCACAGGGTTACTTGCTTCCTCTGAACATATTTTATTTTGATGCCAACGTCTCTGATCTGTTTTCTTAAGAGCAGGAGGTCTTGATCTCAGAGCCGGGGCCGTCACATGGCTCTCTGTGGAGCAGGGTGAGGAGGCCAGCTGCCGGGCCCCCTGTTGCTCCAACACCGTGGGAGGCCTGCGTGGAGAAGCTCTGAGGCCTGCTGCTCCTGGGAGGTGCCAGCAGCAAGAGGCTTCCGTCCCATCCTGTCAACCATCCAGGGAGAAACCCTATCGGGAGGTCAGGAGGGAAGAGATGGGGAGGAAATGCCAATCAATCCGCCAAAGCCCCACCCTCCTGCGCCTTCCAGCCGGTGAGTGGGGTCTGAGGATCCTTGACCCACCCCCGGGGCCGAGGGCAGGGCAGGCAGGGGAAGTGCATTTGGTAATGATTCTAGATTTCCTGTTTGGTTTCTGTCCAGGGGCTTTGGGACAGGCTAACTCGTATTCTATGTGCACACATGCACATTACATTCCTCCTTTTCTCCCGGTTTTTCTTTTTCTCTTTGCCACTATGTCGCCTCCAGGGCTCGTGTGCATTTTTTTGGGTTGTTAATTGGTGTGAGGCGGAGCAGTGGGGCAAGTTTCCAGCCTCCTTTGGGGGGGGAAGTTTGTGGAAAAGGAGAGGCGAGAGGAAGGGAGAGGCCTGCTGGACCCTGGGCTTTGGCCTGGCTGCCACAGAGATTCTGCCTGCCCTGGACATGCAAAGTGGTAAAGCTGTAAAGGATCCGTTTAGGTAAACAAACATTTATTTAGTGCTTGCTGTGTGCATGGGATGCAAAGGCACACAAAAAGTCCGGTCTTGTCCTCCGAGAGATCAAAGAGGAGAGAGAAAGGAGACTTCAAAGCAGTTTGATAAGTGCCATAGCAGAAATAGGTGGGGATGGAGATGGGGGTGTATGGGCAGTGGGGCACCAGGAATCCTAGCTCAGCCTTCTCTTCCAAGCAGGACTGAGCCTTAGTCTTCAAGACGGCGAGGGCACCTCTCACCGAATAACCGTCCAAGAAATCACAAAACCGTGCATCGCTGCCAAGCCCCCTGAAAGCAGCCACTGTGTGCTCCCCTAGATACAAGCCTTAGCCTCCGAGGCTGAGGGGCTGGAGTCCCCAGGCTGCTTTAGCATTGAGGGGCTTTGGGAGGCTGGGGCTCGGGGAGGAGGAGCCTGTAGTGCCTTCCAGAGTACGGAAGTGATCTCCCTTCTTTTCATTAAATAAGGACTTTGATCCCTCCAAAGGGGAGAAAAGAGAGTTCTCCCTTTTCAGCACCTTCCAATATCCTCCCCTCTTGCTGTGCTGGCCCCACTCTCACCTCACCTTGGAGGCGACAGGACAGGATGTGTTCCCAGCTGGGCCCTTTCTCTTCCCCATTTAGGGCAGTGAGTGAGGCTCCTTAAACTGTGGCTGCAGCCACCCTGGCTCAGGTTGCACCTGAAAGCCTCAGCTGGAGGGGAAGGGTTGGGGCAGAGGGACGGGGAGCCACAGGGTCCTCACTGCCAATCCCTTTGCTCAGCTTGTCTTTCCTGACAGAGCTCCAGGCTGGGGGTTGGTTGTGGTGGAGCTGGTCCCCAGGACCCAGGACCCAGGACTGAACTTGGGCTGCCCAGCAGGATTCCACTGCTTCTCAAAACACCTTCCAGGCCAAGCCACCTGGTTATTGCCTCTGGATTTTCAAACTGGGGGTGGGGAGGGGGTTGTGACCTTTTTTCATCTCCTCCCTTCCCTACCTATCCTCTCTCACCCATTGTTCCCAGAGCTAAAGGGTAAAAACATCTTGGGCAAAATAAATACATGAAAAGATGTTCAACATCACTAATCATCAGGGAAATGCAAATCAAAACTACAGTAAGATAGCACCTTACGCTGGTTAGAATGGCTATAAGCACGAAGACTAAAAATAACAAATGTTGGAGAGGGTGTGGAGAGAAGGGAACCCTCATACACTGCTGGTGGGAATGCAAACTGGTGCAGCCACTACGGAAAACAGTAGGGAGATTCCTCAAAAAACTAAAAATAGAAATACCATATCACCCAGCTATCCCACTGCTGGGTATTGACCCAAACAACTTGAAATCAACAATCCAAAGTAACATATGCACCCCTATGTTCATTGCAGCACTATTCACAATAGCCAAGACATGGAAACTATCCAAGTGCCCATTGACTGATAACTGGATAAAGAGATGTGGTATATATATACAATGGAATACTACTCAGCCACAAAAAAAGACAAAATCATCCCATTTGCAACAACATGGATGGACCTGGAGAGAATTATGCTTAGTGAAATAAGCCAGACTGAGAAAGACAAACACCAGATGATTTCACTCATATGTGGAATATGAACAAACCCACGGACAAAGAAAACAGTTCAGTGGTTACCAGGGGAAGGGGAGGAGGGGGTGGGGACAAGGCGTGAAGAGGATACTTATGTGGTGACAGACAAGAAATAATGTACAACTGAAATCTCACACTGACGTACACTATTATGAACTCAATTGAAAAAAAATATCTTGGGCAAGATGACATGATGCTAGTGTTTTCGATTCCTGTGTGAACGCTGCACCTGAAGTTTTTTCAGAGTTGGTAAAACCTGGGCCGTCCATGAACTCTCTGAACTGGGGGGAGGGCAGAAAAATAAACAGAGTGTTCCAGTGATGAAAAGCAAACGCCAACTCAGAACTCCCATCCGGCTGGAGCACACCCTGGAGCCTTTTGAAAACCCCCACTCCTGACAGCACTTCCCCAGACAAATGGCTTGCAGTGGCTCCTGCAAATGCACAGTGGAGCCAAGGGACAGGTGTGCTGGGCTTCCCACCAGAAAGAGGGCAGCAAAACTGGGTGCAAAAGAATCTTCTGGAAGTGCTGATGTTTTCCCCCAGAAATGAAAGGCTCTCAGAAGTAAATGGATTTCTCGTTGCTTTCTCATCCATCAGCTTAGTTTCTCTGAGTTTTCCTTCTACACAGAGTCCCATTCCCGGCCCCAACCTTGTAGAGAAGCATGCCACATTTTGTCATTTTGCCAGGTGAACATTCTTACTGAAATGTAAATAATTACCAATTATAATTTATCTCTATGCAAAATGTATATACATATATGTACACACTTGTGTATGTATATATATATATATATATATGTTTCGTGTACATATATGACATATAAAGAATTTTAAAAGGGAGTGAAGCCCCCTACATATAATAATAGCTGGTCCCCCAGGATGCACTCTCTGTGCCTGGAAGGGTGACGAACTTGTCCCGGTTTACCAGGGACTGTCTTGTTTCTAAAACTGAAAGGCCTGCTTCCCGAGAAGTCTCTGAGATTTGGGCAAGTTGGGAAGGCCGGTTACCCATACGTAGAGTCAGGCGTTTGATGTTCCTTGTCTCAAATCCTCATAATGACGCTGTGAATTAGATGGTGTTTTTACAGAAGGAAACTGAGATGGAGATACTGATTAAGTTGCCCAAGATGACACACAAAGTTGGTGGCTGAGGCAAGACTTGCAGTAAGGTCTATGTCCGAGACCAGGCGTTTTTTATTAGGGACACCTTCGATCTTGCAAACACAAACAGGGAAAGCTCTGTTGAAGATCCAGAATGATTGGCAGTGGTTACCTCGTGTTGGAAACAATCAGCTTTCTAGTGGGAAAGGGAGGCCAGGAGGAGGAGAATGTTCTGAGATGGCGTCTCCTGGCTGGTGGCTCGGCAGCTTGCAGATCTCCAGCTTTGGGTTCTACGGAGGACCAAGGACTTACCTAGGGCCGGATTAACCTTCCAGATAGAAGGCGAACCTCGGTGTGTCTGCAACTCCTCCAGCTGGGCTAGTGTTTTTAACCCTCTCCCTGTGGTCTGTGAACCCACTGAAGTGGTACCAGAGGATGTGAGATTGGAGAAGCGAGAATTGGCTGGGGACTCCCCTCATAGCAGCAGACTGGATTCCTCTCCCTCTCACCCGAAAACCCCACCCCAGCCCATCCTCTTCTGCTCCCCAGAGGTTTCCAAACAGGTTCTCCTTGCCTGGTGGCCAGACCTGCTTGGGGCTGCTGGGCCTCTGGAGGAGGAGACAAGCAGAGAGATGGAGAGCTAATTACTGTTTTCTCTTTCGCAGGCCCTGTAGCTCTTGCCAAGCTGGGATTCCCATTCTGTAGGGACCGTAATCCTCTGCTGGTACCTGGAGGTGTCCCAGGCACAGATTTCCATCTTGCTCATTATCATGGGCCCACTTCCAAAACATTTCCACTCCATGTCTCTCCGACTCCTCCCGCCACACACCTGGGCGCCCTGTTTTAGGTTGCTTCGACGTCTCTAGAGAAAGGGAATGTTGGGATGCAGCGGGTCTCCTAATTGCCAGAGTTGAGCTGAGAGGAAACCAGGCCAGACCATTCCACCCGTGGGGCCATGAGAGCAGGGGCCCTCTTGGGAGTTTCCTAGTTTAGAAAGAAAGGGGTGTAGAGGCCCAGGGTGTGGACTTCCTAGAGGTCAGTGGTCCACAGGCTAAGTGGTAGTTATAGAGAATAGGAGAGTCAGCAGGATTCCACCTCCGGAGAATTTCCCCAGGGCTGCTATGTCCCATTCCGAGGAGAAAGGCACAGAGCTTGCCCATGCAGCTGGATATGGTTCCCCAGCACCCCCTGTCTCAGCCCCATCTGCCCCCATTCCGTTCCCATTGAAATAATCACAGGGTAGGCCCAGCCTGGCTGCGTTGCCATGGCAACCACTCTAATTTCTTTTAATCCCAGTGTTCCTTCCTAAAGGGACCTCCCCCAGCCCCCACTCCCCCCTGCAACGTGTTTTAATTGTAATAACTCCTGGGTTTTTGGGAGGTAATGACCGTGTGTGGGGAGCCAGCATTGGCCTGGCTCCATCCCCAGAGCTGCCCGCCCAGCGGCGCCAGGCAGCCCTCCGCCTCCCAGCAGGAGTCCTAGAGAAGCCCCGGGCAGGCTTGGGCAGGGTCTGCCAAGGGGGTCTGCGGCCTCAGCGCTAATGAACACAAGCCGGGGGAGGCTCGGCCCTGCAGGGTTTGTGTCCCGAGGACATTTTATGGCGCACCACTCCTCACCCCCCATCTGCACGCTCACCGCCACCTCTGAGCACACCTCGAAGGGAATCCACGGACCATTACTCTGCTCCAGGCCCCAGCCAGCCACACGCTGCTTCAGGGATGTGACCCTGAATGTGTACTCAAATCGCCCGGGGTCTCGTTACGATGCAGTTTCCAAGTCTTGGTGAGGCCCAAGATCCTGTCATTCTAGCCGGCTCCGGGAGATGTCCATGCTGCCTAGCCACAGAGCCCACTTTCAGTAGCAAAGGTCTAGGGTATCTCTGTCCAACAGAACTTTCTGCAGAGATGAAAATGCCCCCTATCTACACCGTACAACATATTAACTAGTCGTTTTCCACATGGGGCTATTGAGCAGTTGAAGCGTGGCTAGAGCAACTGAGAAAGGGAATTTTACATTTTACTTAATGTTCTTGCATTTAAATTTCAGCAGCCACATGTAGGCTGCTGGCTACCATATTGGATAGCGCAGGACGTTCCATTGGTCAGCGCAGGTCCAGACTTGGCTCGAACTCTCTCTGCGAAGGAAGCCGCCTGGTCATTGTGCAGCCCGAATCTGCAACCTGGACCCTTCCCTCCTCTGAACCCTGACCTGTGCAGACCCGCCTCCTTCGTCCTCCTCACACAGCGCTTCCCTCGGGTTTCTGTCCTGCTAAAATGGACTGCCAAGATGAGCATGAGATCGGATGGCCTGGCTTAGACATCAGAACCTGAAGTCTGAGCAAAGCCTGGAAAGGTCTGCACATGCCCAGCTTTTCTGGGAAGCCAGTGAAGGTTGGAAGCAGCGCTGAGGCGCCTGGGGCCACCGTGGCCTATCAGACGCTGTCATATGACGCTCTTTCACTCCTAATAACATTAGGAGACAGTTTGGGGTTGATGCAGTAACGTTGCAGAAGCCCTTGCATCTACATTCGCTTCCACCAAGGCCCTCCCGGGCCGGGCCTTCCCATTCGCACGCTGAAATATTAGATGTGCATTTGGGAGTCCAACAGCAAAATATTTCTGAAATTGTGTGTGTTTTTTTCTTCTAATTTAATGTGCCAGACAAGCCTCCTTGTAATTAAAACCAGAAACAAGGACCAGACTTAGACAGAGATTTGAAGGCTGTAAAATTCTAGGACAGGTTTATGTAAAGCAATTAAAAAGGGAGTTAAAAATTGTTAAAAAATTAAACACTAATTACTTTTTTTTCTCCTCTCATTTCTGCTGAGCTGTTTTGGCCGCGCAGCTCGAAGAAAGATATAAAAAGGAGAAAGTTTTGCTCCTTGCCGTAAATCATGTTCCACAAACGCTCCTCTGCATTTTGCAGCCGAACCCATCTGCTGTCAATTAGCCTAAATCATGCCTTTTCAATTAAACTGGCTTAGGGAAGTCTGGTAGCGAAGCGGGTGTGTGAGTGTGCCGGGAGGGGGCCCGCGCGGTGGCTCGGAGGGCGGGAGCAAAGTGAAGTCTGATTTCAGGCTTCCAGGTGGAAATATCTTTTAAAAGGTGTGATCCTATTTTAGTGTTTTCCATATAAAACGGGGTATTATTTGCTGTGCTCGGGGAACAGCGAAGGGTGGAGACAAGGTTGAGGAGGTGAGCCTTGAGAACGGAGTGTGAGTGAATTCTCGCAAGCACCAGCTCCAGGGCCAACCAGGCTGCAGCCTAGCGAGCGGGCTGCCTGGCCGGTGGGTGCGGGGTGGGGGCACTGTGAGACCACTGTGTTGTGGGAACCTAGGGAGGAGCAGGGGAAATGGCTGCAGCCCGGGGCCCCTGGGGTACCCAGACAGAGGCTTCCTTGGAGGGACAGCCGGTTAAATACTGGAACGGGGTGCCCTGCAGAAACACATTCCACATTCCGGCAGAGGCCAGTGAGGAAGGAGGGAGGGCAAGGTACTATTGTCTTTCAAAATAAAATGGACTTTCAACACCCTGGGATGGTCTGGGTGGCGTCCTGGAAGGGGGTGAAAGGAGGGTCCAGTCTCCAGGGACCTTATGGGGGTATTTTTTTCTGACTCTATGTTCCTTTTAGAGTCCCCTAGGCCTTGTGGCTCTGTGCCTTGTGTCCTGGGGGGAAGGGCTCCCCCCGAGGCCAGGGCCCTTGAGCTGAGGAGCAGCTGGATGGGAGTGTTTGTGTGTCTTTGCACGTGGGGCTCCTCTGTATGCTCGTGGGGCCACCCCTGGCTTCCCAGCCTGTGCTGACCCCAAACCTCCCCAGCTCCTGGCTCCTCCCTGGGTTCCTCAGGTGGGGCTGCCGCTGAGGGGCCAGGTGGCATTCAGGCTGGGAGTCTTCAGGGCACCAGCGCTTGATTTCATGTGGCCTCCTCTCCCTTGAAGAAGAAAAACACGTTTGCCCTGAGTCACCGTGGGTCGAGGAATTTGCATTCTGTCCTCCTGCCCCGTTCGCAGTGGGAGGGGCAGGGGTGAAGTGTGTGGTCTGCTGACGAGTGTTTATTTTCCATTACTGGTCCTCCTCTCCTGCTTGTCTCCGCTCCCTCTGTGGGGCTGCCCTGAGCCATCAGCGACCTGCCGGAAGCCCTGCTCCTGCGCCTTGGTGGGGGTTTACAGGAGAGGATTTGGTGAAGGAAGTTCTGGAGCTGGCTCTTTGAGATTCAGGTTGACGTTGATATTAACGATGGTAATAATTGCTGAAATTGATAGAACGCTTAGGATGTTCAAGCATTGGCCTAAATGTTTTGCACCGAATCCCTCATTTCATCCTTGTAGGGAAGTTCCATAACTCTATTTCGTATATGAGGAGACTAAGCCACAGAGAAGTTAAGATATTTGCCCAAAGTCACACAGCTTGTTAGTGCAGAGCCAGAGTTTGAAAGCAAGTTGCATGCTCTTGGCCCCTGACACTATCCTGCCTCTGAGGGTGAGGTGGTCTCTGGGAATGTTTGCCCTGTCTGCTGCTGTGCTCCTGGGTTGGGGTTTAGAGGGGCTTGGTGACTGGAGGCCACCCTCAGATCTGTTTATTGATGATCTTGGCCATAACGGACAGAGTTCGGACTTTGGAGTTGGGCATACACGGCTTTGCATCCTAACTGTGCCACCTGCTGCTTATGCAACCACCACGCAATCCCTCATTGTCTTGGCCCCTCTGCGAAACGGGGGAAAGCCCGACCTCCCCGGAAGACGATTCACGCGTGCCGAGCGTGCCTGGCACGGAGAAGACGCCCCATAAACGTTGCGCTCTCTGCCTTCTTTCCCGGTGGGCTGATTCCGTGAAGCTTGACCTGGTTTCTTTCTGGCTCTTGGCTTGTGATTTCCTGCAGGATACAGTTACAGGTCTCTTTCCAAGTGATTCACTCGAAACAAGACCAGGGTGGGCCGCCATCCGCAGAGCAGGCCAACACCCCTGCAGGCTGGGCCACGGTGCCCTGTCCAGGGACTCCGATCACGCTGAGCCTCTCTCTCCCTGGGAAAGCCCACCTCTGGACCCCGGGGACCCCTGCCCTTTGCGGCAGCTGGAAGGAAAGGTTGAGGCCAACCCAACCTCTGTCCTCTGTCCACAGCTCCTTCAGGCTGCCTGGCGCCCCACCGGTTGGGCAGAGGAGGGAAGAGCCGTCTGGCTTTGCTCCAGAACAGCCCAGCAGGCCCAGCCATGCAGGCTGCCCTCGCTCTGAGCCCCTTTAATCCGATGGCTGAGTGCAGTGATCCATGACTAGGGCTTCCAGGAGCCTCCCCGAGCCAGGCACCAGTGTTCCCAGCCACCTCCGAGGGTGGTGGAGAGGTTGCCGCCTGGCTCCACAGAGCTGGCAGGATGTGGGAGATGGAACCAGGGGCCAGAGGCTTCAGTTGGATGCACAAAGGGGCCCGGTCCCCTGGGAGGTCCTCTCCGGGTCATGGGAAGGAGGGTCTGAGCTGACAGTGGGGAAGAGTGCCCGGGGAACACAGACAAGCTTGGGAGCCCACTCTGCAGGGGTTGCTTCCTTCCTGTCATGGGCTCACCGTCATCATCCTCCCCCAAGCATGGCACATGGCATTCCCGAGGCTGAGCAGAAATGGCTGCATTCTTGAGCCCTGCCCCAGCTCTTGGCGCCCCCACTTCCTGTCCTTCCCCTCTCCCCTGACCTTAGGACAATTTGAAGAGCTTTCTCCCCAACAGAGGTGGGGTGGGGTGGAAGATGCAGGCTTTTATGCAGGCAAGATCCTGCAGGAGGAGAGCAGGGGCCTCGGGGTCAGACCGACCAGTTCCGACCTCAGCACTGTCACTCGGGCTGGGTGACGTTAGGCAGGTTACTAGTCTCTCTGAGCTTCAGTTTCTTCATCTATAAACTGAGGACAAACACTTTCACTATGGTTCAGATGACCTGAAATCATGCACGTAAAGCCCCAGGATAGCACCTGGCACATGTAACAAGTAAGTACACAGAGTAAATTGTTCTATGTCCTTCCTCCTCCTCCCAAGTAATTTTGTGCTTTGCACCCACTCGCCCCGTGTGGTTATCACAGACCCTCCTCTGCCAGACCCCATTCCGTGGGACCCCATTGGAGCCCAGTGACCAGGCTGTGTCTGCCCCCCACGCCCCTCGGGAGGAGACAGGCTGGGCCCACACACTCCCTGGCCTGCAGTTAGTCACAGGATGGGGTTACCATCACACTCAGAGCTGCTGGGTGATGCTCCCGGAGGCCAGCTGGGAGGTGGCCCTCGTTCCCGTGGGCTCACACAGGCTCTGGGCACGGCTGGGCTTTACCGTGATTGTGGAGAGAAGCTCTGCGTCTGGAATAACACCGCTGGCTTTGGGGTTTGTGCCATGTTTCATCATCTGGGAAAGCAGCCAAGCCAAATGGGCATCCTGCTCTCCAGGGGCCTGGAGAGCCAGACTTGGGTGGCTCATCAGCTGGTCCCCATGCGCCCACCTCCTGAAGGCTGTGGGTCCTGAGTAGCCCACTTCTGGGGTTCATCCTTCTGGCCACCACCATGCTCTCATGAGGAAGGCTCTCATCAGCTGTTGCTGCAGCTTCCTGGTTCTGGGGAAACCCTGATGCCAACCCGGGAGAAAGGACAGACTGGCTACTGACTTGGGGGCGGGGTCCCTGGAGCCCCTGATAACAGTCCTGGGAGACTGCACCTCCTGGCATAAACTTGGACGCCCAAATGGACCCAGCAGAGCCCTGATTGGAAACAATCTGATCAGGGAGGCTTTCCACTCCAGCATCACCTCCTCCAGGAAGTCTTCCCTGAGTTATGTGTTTAACAAATTTTTTTTCTGGATTGAGTTTGCCCTATGCTTCCCCCATTATGTGAATCAGTTTGAACAGTAATCGTTTTCTTCTTGGTTTAGTCCACTAAGCCATGAGCTCTTTGAAGGTGGGGACTTACCCCAATACCTAACACAGTCCTTGACTCGAGTGGGGAACTCAACCGTGCCTGTTGAACAGAGACATGGGAGGGGCCGGGGGAGAGGTCACCACGGTGGACAGGAGCTCCAGAAGCTCACCTCCTAGGCGGCAGAGTCCTGTGTTTGGCTGCACGGGTCTCGGGTACCTGGGAGACTTACCTGTGAGGGAAGCAGTGAGGGCAGAGGACGCACCAGTCTGGAGCTGAGATGCTGCTGCCAGCCCCACCCCCCCCCCCGCCCCCCCGGGAGGAGCTGACGTGGGGTTAGAAGCCACGTGGCAGGACCAATGCCCAGTTTCTAAAGCGTGCAGAGAATGGGGCTCAGTCTGGCCAGAAAGCCGCTCTGCCCACAAGCTCAGGAGAGCAGGAAGGCCGTGGGTGGGAGGAGCGGATGGGCGATGTGGGGTGGCCACACCTTCGAGCCCAGCTAGCGGTGAGTCAGGCTCCTGGTCTGCTTTTTTAAAGGGCAAAAATGAGAAGCACAGTTCAAGTTACCAGGTCTTAGACACACAAACAGTAGGCTGGAGTCGAGAGCCCGGGTCACTGAGGCCCTCTGTCAGCAGGCCTGGGTCTCTGGGGCTTTTGTATCCTGGAATGGAGCGTTTGAGCTGGAGAGTCTCTCGGGAGGCTCAGAGCCCGGCGTGGGAGAGCCATTGGCAGCAAAAAACACTGTTCTGGGCTCCAGAGGCCTGGGGCGGGGAAAGCTTCACCCCTGCATCACTGGGTGGCTTGGGGGTAGTCTGTTCACGTTTCTGAGCCTCACCTATTTATTGCAGTTGCAGTATTCTGCCTCACGCAGCTTCCAGAGTCGGCATGACAGCGGGTCAGCTGATACACGTTCGAAGTTCTTCCAAAAAATACTCTAAAGATGTCAGGTGCCGTTGGTATTTGTTTCAAGTGGTGGTTAGCACGGCTCAAGTGAGCTCAGCCTCGACCCCCACCTGCACCGCCCAACCGTCACCTTAGCGGGGTTCTCTGGAACTTTCTCTAAATCAAGAAGTTGGTTTTGCCTGTTTGTTTTGGCTTCTGAGAGGCGGAGAGCCTCCTGGCAGCCAGGCCGGTGCCCAGGACGCCTGGCCTGGACCCTGCCTCCAGGAAGTTGGGGCTCTTGTGACCAGTGACACTGCATGTGACTTCTCTGCAGAAAGTGGGTGGACGTGGAGCCTGGCAAGCTTGCTGTGCCATCGACCTTTCCAGCGCCTCTTGGAAGAAGCCTGGGCTGTGTCCCCAGGGGGGAAATGGTCCCTTTGAGGTGGGCCAAGTCATTGTTGAAGCTGTGACAGGGCCCATCCCCTAGGCCGCTCTGCCCTCCCTACCATCATCGTGAAATACCACTTAAGCCAACAGCACTGTCTCCCCAGGGCTCTCTGACTTAGCCCAAACCCTTAATTTTGGAGTATTTTCGACTCTTTATAAGGAAATATTGTTTTATACATTCATCTTGAGTGTACCCTGTAAGCCAAGATATAGAAGAAGTTGATGATCAAATTAATGTAAAAATTATGAAGAACAACAGGCTTATGTTTCCTCTCAGGGACTGAGAAATATGAACTTGGACACAAAAAGTAGTGTAGCAGAGGGCTTGTAAGGCGAGACTCCACAACCCAGGGATGTTTTCAGATCTTATTAGTCCCCGCACTCTCTTATTTCGGGAGGCCCCACCCTTCAGCTTATCAAAAGTGTTAAAATGCACCCACACCCCACATTAAATCTAATTTTATGGGGGTAAAAAAGGATGAGGAAAACTTAATAATTTTTTATAACCTTGAGATTAAAGGAAAAAAAGATCTATTCTTATGATTTAAACTTTATTCTATTCCTTAATAACTATTGGAGAGTTGGGTTAAATTGGCCACTGACCAGTTAACGATGTTATTTGGAAGATATTTCATGAAACATTCGGTAAAAATAGGTTTTGTAGTTCTTTATATTCTGGAGCCAATCCTTGTTTTTCTTTAAGGGTTCAGATATTTTCATGGACCCATGAAAAGCCCATAGGCTTTAGTCGTTGTGCCTGTATCGCCTTAGAAAAGGAGAGGTTTTGCTGGAGTCGGAGGCCCGAGTTTGGTTCCTGGCTTTGGGGAAGACAAGTGTCACTCACTGTGTGACCTTTCTAAGCCTCACTGTCTCCATCTGTAAATGGGGCTGATCCTTGCAGGACGTTTGGTCCTGTCTAAAACATCCACAGGACACCTGCTCTGTGCCGAAAGTCCTCGAGATTTGGTCCTGTTGGCTAATCCAGCTAATTTGCTTTCACGGTTTCGTACAGTTGTGGCGAGGATACACTGAGATAATACACGAGGACACGTAGCCTGGAGCCTGGCTCCTACACAGAAAACTGTCCGGATGCATGTGTCAGCATAAAAACCATATAAACAAAAGACACAGGATTCTAGAGTTTAAAAACAAGTGAATTTGGATGATTTTCTCCTATTCTCTAGTAAGATACTGAAAGCTCAGATTAAAAAAATATATATATGGTAATGATCAGGGAATTTATTCATGAAGAAGTCAGAATAAGTTCACCATGTCTTAGATTTACCTTTACATTTTCCACTGTAAAAAGTGTAGCCCAGGGAATTAATGATAGAAACACTATTTGATGGAGAGGGGAAAGTTTCCGGTCTACTTGAGGGAACAAGCTTTTCAAGCCCTTAGAAACCTCTACTTGGAAACAATTAGTGTGTTAATTAGGGAGGATTCTTATCAGATCCCGAAGAACCTCTTCTTGGCCATGCCCTCTTAGACCAGGCACTCTGTAGCTGGAAATAATGCAAACACCCCTGTCTTCAGCGGCTTTCGGTAACTGAGGGTTTTCACTAATTCAGATCAGCCTTCCTCCCTGAGGTTGACCTTGGGGGCTGTAAGGAGGTGGACCTTGATGGGTGGTGTCATGGCAGTCCCCAGGAGGCTAGTCCCCAAGCATGTGATGAACACGCACGTGACATGAGTCACGCCTGAATGACTTCAGGTGGTTTACCCGACATGATATTTGGCAGTCATATTTCTTGTCTTTCTAATTGGAAGGGCAAAGAGGTGGATTGATGTATGGGAAGCCGCAAGCTGGAAAATATGCAGGCATTTCAGAGGTACTAACAGACACATGGCACCATCTCAGTTGGGTGGGTTTCTGCTTTAAGGCCGTGTGCCTGGGTTGTCTCTTGGTACCCTGGGGGCATGTGATAGTCTCGATGATATAAGAAGCATTGGAATTCAGCACACCTACATTCCAGCTTGGATTCTGTTAATAAACCGTGTGGCTTCAGGTAAGTCACTATGACTATGGATGTTAGGGTTTATAGCATCTTGAATTCAATAAGAAGGATATATTGGGGGAAATTAGATATCTTCAAAGAGAAAGCTCTAAATAAATGGGCTTTCATTTGACTTTATTATCCGGTTAAAAGAGTAAACGTAAGCTGGATCACAGTCTTGTTCAGCAGATTCCCAGGTGGTTAAACAACCTTACTCAAAGTATCAATCAAGGGCTCATTTCAGATCTTGTTGTGCTATAGGTCTCCATCCTTGCCTCAATTTTTATCGGTGTCCTGACTAAAGATCAAGAAAGACTAAAGATGATACCAGACTAGGAGCAAAGCCGACATGACGGATGCCAGTGTTAGGATCCCTGATAATCTCCATGACCCAAATGCTCAGCCAAACCCAGCGAGATGGAAGACTGTCAACGATTGCTGTTCAATTTCATGTGGTTTCAAATTCAGAAGCACAAGAACTAGATTAGAGAGCCCTCCGTTGGCAGCAGTTCACATGAAAGAGATCTAGAGGTTTCAGCTGACCACAAACCTAATAGGATCCAACAGTGTGACTGTTGCTAAAAATGCTAAAATCCTTGTAGGCTGCCTTAATGGACATGTGGTGTCCAGATCCAGGGACATGATGCTAAAGGGTCTTCTGGCCTGAGCAGGCCCTATCTAGACAAGGATGTTTAATCCTGTATATTACATTCGAAGAGGAAAAGAACGACCACTGGGGGCATGAAATGGAGGAACAGTTGAGGCTATGGAAGAGGATTCACTGGTGTGGTAGAGATCCACCAGATGTTCTCCAACCCATGTTCTCCTCCTAGGCACCTGGAAGTCATCATTTTCCAGCCTCCCTGTAGTTAGTTTGGGGCTACCTGGGACTAGCTTCTGGACGACGGAATATGGGTAGAGCGGATGCCCTCCGTTTCCAGTGCCCTGTAAAATGTCCTCAAGATGCTATCTATGAGCTTGCTCTTTGCCTTCGCTGATCCTAAGATTATGGCAGAACAGCAAGATCAAAGGAGCTGGGCACTCTGAATCATTTGGAGTCCCACTGGAAGGCTCCGTAGCAAACATCCATTTGGACTATGTCAAGAGAGACAAATAAACCTTTCTTCTGTTGAGCCACTGAGATGAGGGGAGTGTTCATCACAGCAGCTAGCATTAATTACCCTGACTGCTCTAATACAGCTGTGGAAAAGAAAATCCAAGGGAGATAGGATGCTTATGAACTAATAATATGTGTGGCAGATTAACTCATCGACATGCTGCCTTGTTCTCACAACTACAGGACACTTAAAAGAATGAAAAGGCGGTTTTATCCTCCTGGAAATATTCCTGGAGAAATGGCTTGTGTATGAGCAACTGTAGCCCTCTTGTCTCCCTGAATGCCCTCTCCAGGAATAGTTTTCTTCTTCTTAATGATCTCATCATACTTCCCCCACTCTCTAGTTCTGTGACCTCCAGCAAGTTACCTGACTATTCTGTGCCTCAGTTTCTTAATCCACAAAATGGGCACAAAAATAGTGCCGATCTCATGGAGTTGTTGTTAGAGTTAAATGAATCAATCGCACAACATACAATATTGCCCATTTGTGTTAGGTTTCGTTTTTCTTTCTAAGAGGCTGTCTTCAAGAAACTCCCCACTCAGGTCTTTGGAAGTTTAGGCGGATCAAGGTCTCCCTCCGCAAATGAGAAAGAGACAGGTTTTGGTTTTTCCATCGATGATGGAGTCAAGGCCTGGCCTGCCCTTCAGCGCCCTGGATGGGAGAGGTGGTGAGTGCACGGATTCCTGCAGGAGAGGAGTGGGAGCGGGGAGGAAGACGCTAGATGTTCAAGTGCAATGGAGGATCCCCTGTTCCCTGGGGAGCACCCAGCGGGAGAAGCAGCGTCTGAGAGCTGGGGAATGACCGACTCTTAACCTGAGTGTTACGAACCTGAAGGTCTCTGGAACACAAGGACCAGATTCTCCTCTGTGTTCCAGGGGCCACGTGAGCCCTGGGGTGGGAGAGAATATCTGAGAAGGGTGCTACTAGAAGAGGGTGGGGATTACTCCTCCCCGGGGCAGATCAGTACACAGATACGTGGCCACAGTGTGTTCTGAGGGCAGGACCCTCCTGTCTCCCAATGATCCTGCCTCATAATTGCTGTGTGTCCTTGGAAAGCCTCTTAGCCTCTCTAGGTTTCACTCTTCTCATCTGTAAAATGAGGCTGACAATACCTGCTCTGTCATCTCCAAGAGGAGACGACGTTAAGTGAGACTGTGGAGATGGGAGATTTTTGCAAACCCACTTGTCAGTCACCAAGAGCCACCCCAATGCAGGTGTCTCTAGTTCCGTTTTAGCTGAGAAGGAATTCCTAACCTCTGAAGTTGACATCTGGCACCTGGGAACCGGAAGTGATGAACCAGAGGCCAAGGATGCAGGAGAAATGGTTCTGCAAAGTTGGAGATGCAACCAGGCATGCTGCAAGGTCCTTTCCAACCCTGGGTGTCTCTTGGGGACTATTTTCTGGGCAAGAGCCCCGGAAGGGGCTGCTGGCACGGGGCCAGGTCCCAGCCCTGTTTTGACAGCACTGTGTGGCACTGCATTCCAGGCCTTTCCCTGCCTTCCCCTGAAAGTGGGGCTGCACAGCTCGCACCCCTTGACCAGCAGGGTGGGCGAGAGGGCTGTCTTTGGCGGGGGGGGGGAGGGGAAAGCGTAGGCGCCTGAGCATCTCACGTAATAACTCAGGGCTGCATACAGCCCGATGAGGTGTTTCACACTCTGCAAAGGCAGATAATGAAGCATTCTTCCCAAATGAGAGAATGTGCCTTTTCTTTGCTTTTCTTTTTTTTTTCCTTTTCCCAATAAAATAATTAAACTGGGATTTCCGGAGGCCTGACACCTCGCAGCCCTCACAGTTTCTGCGGGGAGGGAGAGGGGACCATTGGGCTTGGTGGGAAGGGGGAAGCTGGGCTGGGAAGGGGCCTGGCTGGTGACAGAGAGAGAGCAGGCCTGCTGAGAAGGGTGTTGGGGTCTCAGAGGGCACAGGGGAGGGGCCTGCTGATTTCTCACCACCCCAGATGACATATGACTTAGCACGTCCCCAGGTCCCCAGGGCTGCAGCCGGCTGTGTACTTCCAACATGTGTTTGGTATTATCGATGTTTTTATAATAATAACCGTGGTCTTGAAAGGGACTAAAATTAATTAAAATGCAGCACTCTGCCACATTTTACATTATTATCATAGGAATGCTCGCCTGGAAAGGACCTCCCTTGGGGGTGGGGGGGGGGTCATCTTGCCCATCCCCCACTCTGGCTGGGTCTCTACCCCAGGTGGCCCTACCATCGGCCTTAGAGGACAGTCTGCAATCTTAAGAATTCTTTCTTTTAAGGAAAACTTTCTTGGTGTTTTTTTTTGTTTGTTTTTTTCTTTTTAGTGAGGAAGATTGGCCCTGAGCTAACATCTGTGCCAATCTTCCTCTAGTTTGTACGTTGGATGATGCCACCACAGCATGGCTTGATGAGCCGTGTGTAGGTCCGCGCCCAGGATCCGAACCGGTGAACCCCGGGGTGCCGAAGCAGAGCACGCGCACTTAAGCACTAGGCCACCCTCTTTCTTGCTGTTTTCGCGACAGTAGATAGAAAAACGCAAACATCCTGATGCTGTGCAGAAAGCTGCGGACTGGCACGGAGGAAGCCCCTCGGCCGTGTTTATCAAACTCTGCTGCCCGCTCTCCTCTGCAGGCACCTCCTGGAAACACCCCTGGTTTGGGGGTGTGCCTTGGCTCTTGATTTGGGGCAGCATTTCTCAAACTCCAGCCAGCACAGCTGACTTCTGGGCCCGGATCATTCCAGATGGTGGGGGCCGTCCTGTGCGTTGTAGACTATTGAGCAGGCCCCCTGGCCTCCACCCACTAGACTCTAGTAGCCCCCACCCCCTGCCCTGTGACAACCCCATGTATCCAGACGTTGTCAAATGTCCGCTGGAAGGAAGGCGGCATCGCTCCTGGTTCTAGGGGCCCTAACTTTGGGATCCTTACTGGGAGGAGGGGGCAAGGTGAGCTCTTCTTCCAGATCAACACTGAAAATTCCTTAATTCCTTAACAGGCCATTCCTTAGGTTCATTCTGAGATCACTGAAATAAGGAAAAGGCTGAGGAAGAAAACTCAGAAAATCTGGGTGGGCCAGGATTTGCGCTTCTAACATGTTCCCAGGAAAGCTGAGGCTGCTGGTCCGGGAAGCACGGCTGGAGAGCCCCTCACCCTCCACATCATTGACATTTTGGGGCGGAGCGTTCTGTGTCGTGGGGCTGCGCTGGGCACTGCTGGGTGTTTAGCATCATTCCTGGTCTCCACCTACTCAATGTCAGCAGCGCTACCCGCAAACTGTAAAGACCCAAAATGTCCCCAGACCTTGCCACTTGTTCACTGGGGGACAAAATCACCTCTATTTGAGAACCACTGATTTAGGGAAAGTCTCTGGAACTCCTGCCCAGGTGTCCAGCGGGGTAGAGGGCCGTTCGACGCTTCCAGAAATCCTGCCCTACCCCTCCCACCTCAGTTCCAGGGAAGCAGCTGTAATCCAGGGAGTAGTGACATGCTAGTGTGTCACCACCACTCATGAAGAGGGGAACAAGTGACTTGCTATGAATAACATCCTGAGGTTTGTGAGTGATTCACTTTTTAAAACAAATCCGAGCAGGTACTAACATAGCAACATCGCTTTCACTGTCTGGCAGCCCAATACTGTTTTCCGAGTGGCCAGAATTGGCTATTGCTCCGGCCTGTCTCATTGAGGTCACAACCCAGATTGAATAGGCAGCTTTTGCTAATATGCCCTGAGTAACGTCACGATTACAAATTATTGCCATCTTTTATTGTTTCATCACATTTGGGTTTGTCCATGGGACTGTGCTGGGCACAGAACTTCCATCCTGACTCCACTTAGAAGAGAGCCTTGACTCGTGGTGTGGGGTCCCAGACACTGTCAGCCCTGTTGGCTCATCTCTCATCACTCACTACTATGCTCCTGTCACTCACTACTGAGCTCCGGGAACAGTGGCCCGTTTCTCTACCCTAAGATGCTTCTCCCTCCCCACGCTGCCTGGAACCCTCTCCCTGATCCTCTGAGCATGGCTGACTCCTCCTCCTTCATGTCTCAGCTCCAAAGTCACCTTCTCAGAGACGGTGGGTCCACTTAACACCTAGCTAACGTCATCCTTTCCAGCCAAGTCAGCTCTGCCATTTTTCCCTGTTCTCTTTCCATAGCACAGGTCACACCTGCAATCGCTCTGTTTCATGTGCCCTCCAAATATGGGGTGAGTTCCCCAGGCAGCAGATGCTGACATGGAGTTAGCGGTTCACTGGGGAGTAACACCTATAAAAGAAAAGAGGAGGAAGCAGTCTCGGGCAGGAGGGGCCATCACCATGTGAACACCTGAAAAGTCTCTGCCAGCCCATGAGGAAGAGCAGAGACTGTCCATTGGAGAAATCCCCTGTGGATGGAAATAGCTTGGCTCTTGGCCCATCACCTTGCTCAGCCATCGGCCAGGGGCTTCCCCAAGAAGATCATGGCCTCAGCTTGAAAGCTGAAAAGAACCTAGGAGCCACTGGTGGCTGGAGGCTGTCAGCCAGTCACGCTCCTCTCAGCCACGCAATGAGTCCTTCCTTGAAGGGGGATCTGAGTGGCCCATCTCTGTGTCTGCCCTGGCAGGCTGACATGTACATTCTCCAAGGGCAGGGAGCTTATAGATCTTTCTTGTGGCTGGTCCCCATCTCCTAAAACAAAACCTGCTACATGATAGATGTTCAAACAATACTGTGGAAAGACAAATGCATGTTTTGGGGAGGGAGAGACAGAGAAATATTGCTCCAGGGTATCTCCAACTATTTTTCACCCTGCAATGCTTCCAAGGTTTTAAAAGCTAGAAAAGTCACAATGTTGGGGCATCCTGTCACTTGCCTCTTCTAGGGTTGGCTGGGTGACATCTCTTGAGCCTGCTATGTTAGGCAGGGGTGAGGTAGGGTGGGGATGGGGGAACAGCAGCCCAGGGGATCCCAGAGGAAAAGGAAAACAGAATTATCAGGTGGGCCAAAGGCACATACCAGGGGGCCGTGGGTACCTGTCAAACCGGAATGGTTATCTGGTCTGGCAGAACCCGGCACCTTGGGTGGCCAAACAAACCTCAGATATGGTGTTCCCAGAGACAAGGGGTGGGGAGCTTGTCTTTCCCTAGTTTAGCCTACCTCCTGCCCCACCATTCTCCTCTGCCAATGGACTGGGCTGGGATGGACTTGTCTGTCACTGGAGCTGCTATCCTTTTATGGGTCATATTGAAGCCCAAGATTCCAGGAGAAGAGGCCCCAGTGGGCAGCACCCTGTGTGTGTGCAGCACGCAGTGATGCGCAGGACTCTTCCTGGATGGCAGAGACGTCTGTGGGCAGGTGCCCAAGGACCTGAGTGTAAACAGGGGAGGGCGTAAACCCCGTGGACTGTGAGGAGAGGAAAGTGTGTGAGGGGGTTTGTCCTGGAGAGATGCCTGACTCAGACAGCAGGTGTGAGCCTCTGTTTACAGACTCTGAAATGCAACAAATACAACTTTCTTTTTTAAAATAAAGATTGGCACCTGAGCTAACATCTGTTGCCAATCTTTTTTTTTTTCCTTCTTCTTCTCCCCAAAGCCCCCCAGTACATAGCTGTATATTCTAGTTGTAGGTCCTTCTGGTTGTGGCATGTGGGACGCTGCCTCAGCGTGGCCTGATGAGCGGTGCCATGTCCACGCCCAGGATCCGAACTGGCAAAACCCTGGGCCGAGGAAGCGGAGGGCGCGAATTTAACCACTCAGCTAAGTTGGGGAAGCTCCCAGCTTGGTTTTTTATAACTCCATTCTACCAGGGTGTTTCAGGGGCTCCCCTACCCTTTTCATTGGAGTCTCATTGAATTTCAGGGGATGAGGAAGGCTAACAGAGTGCTGTGGCATTAGGGGCCTGGGCAGTGGGCCCTGTCTGCGTCACTTGTCCACACTGGACTCCTCTGAGACCTCCAACAACTTACCAAGAGGTCCTTGACCATTAGTCCACACCAGTCTCTGCTGAGTTTTCTTTTGTTCCCAACCAGGGACCCTCTAGGGCCACATGCTTCTGGCTACTGCTTTCAAGGAACCTTGGTTGCAGCCCTTACCTGGTTCCCAGAATATCAACCGACCCTCTGCATGGTGTCTGGCTCCCTTGCTCTCCCAACACAGGGGCTCTCTGTTAGTCCTTATCTAAGGGCTGCTTTGCTCTTCCTCATCATAAGTTCTTCAAATTTGTTATATTTGCTATGTATTTCCAAAGCCGTCTTTGAAACTCAAAAACCAGAGTTATTATTTCTTTGATTTGTGCTGTAGTGTCCATTCTCTAATGCAGTAGATTCGAGAGGACTTCACTAACTAGACAAGGAAAGGCCAAGGAGGGCTAGGACATCTGTAGCGGGAGACAGGAGTGTGAGCATTGGTTAATATTTCAAAAACATCATCCCACCACACTTACTTTGAGCTTGTCCTGCTTACAGGCTTGCTCCTTTCCTGTCTCATCTGAACGCTCTTTCCCTTTTTCATACAGTTTGGACAAGCCCAGCTTGGAGAACTAAGCAGCTGGCACCATCTTCCATCCTCAGTGGTAGCAAAAATGCCATCAGGTACTGATGGTGGGTGAGTTTCTCCATTCCTTTCCAGCAGCAAGTCCTTCCTTTGCAATGAGCAGACTCCCTTGCACTGAGTCAAGAGGGTAGGGAAACGGACCCAGAGCTATAGGAGGAGTGGGACAGCCCAGGGAACAGAAACACACCAAGTGACGCCATTTTGGCATCTCAGGAGCCATTCAACCCAGACTCAGTTTCCCTGAATTCACATCTAGGTAGCTTGCTGATATGGACAGAGCAAGGGCTCCAAAGTCGGAGAGATCTGGGTTTAAATACTAGCCCTGCAGGTTAGTAGTGATCCTGCAAAGCATATTTCATTTCCCTTTGTCTCTGTTTCCACATCTTTAAATGGGCATAATAATTGTGAAGATAAAATGCAATGATGTTTATAAGGCCCTTAGAACAGTGTTTGGCCTGTCTATTCATGATCAGTTACTATTTGTTCTCTACTTTTTCTCCTAGAAGTCCACAGATGAAAAAGCAGCTCTCATCTCTATGGTCACAAATATTTAATGCTGAGAATTCACAGGGCACTCAAATAACCCCTGAAAACTAAAATCAAGCAAGTGGAGAGGAAGAATTACTCAGACCTTTCTACCCTTTCTTTCTTAGCCCTAATACCTGGGAAGATGGGTAAGTGAATATTTCATCTTGGCACAGACCCTCACATAACGTGACTCAGTCTCTTGCAATGCCCTGCATTGCTGGGGCACTGATTTCATAGCTGAGAGTCGCTCACTGGGAAGACATGTTTCCTTATTCAGTATCAATTTCTCCAGCTGATTGGCTCCATTCCATTTCTCCTTGTTATGGGTGCCCACCTCGTAAAAGGTCAGCTCCAGCACTTGAGAAGGAAATGCACAATAAAATTCTTGCCTTTAAGCGAACTCACCATGTCACTGGAACCAAAAGTCGGCAGGAAGGATGGTGGGGAGTGATTTTTTTAAGCCACGGAGGAAGCATTTGTGGTCACAACTACAGCTTCTTCTAGGCATAAAGCTGCATTCTGCATTCTTCTGAAGTCAGGTGATTTCTCAGCTTTTGTGCACTCTTGGTTCAAGGTCATCGCCAAGAGCCCTTATGGTCTGGAGGCAAAGGAGAAGCCCTGGGATTTCAAGGGAATGGCTGGCTTTGTGAGAGGGACGAGCTCAGAGCCTAAGGACCCGGTGCGGCAGGGCCAAACCACAGTGGGGTCACCTGTGTGCAAGACCATCTTCCTGTTTAGGGCCGAAGGGGGCCCCAATAAAATGCATGCTGCACATTACATTCCTCAGACGTGAGTCTTTGGTTGAGGAACAAAGGTTCTTGGCAACATTCCTTGGGAATTGAGCTATCTTTATTCTGACTCAGATGGTTGGGGCTGAGCAGGGCATAGAGGAGAAATGGGGCACTGGACGAGGTGAAAAGCCCTGTCACCTGTTTTTACCTTTACCCAGATAACTGCCCTTGTCTAGAAGTGATGAGTCAGTGATACTGCCTGTGGGTCCAACAGTGGGGACTTCACTTACTGTCCTTTGGCCACCCCAGTGGGGACCACAGGCAGAAGTGTTAAGGATTGGCCCATTTTTGGAAAGCTGTCTTACTGCCTTTGTGCCAAGCAGAAGAGGCAATGGCTGCACGGAAATCCCTACAGACTCACCATCTGCCACAGTCCTTCAAAGTCGGCTGTTTCCTGCTGCCCATGAGCTGATGGCTGCCGCCAATGGCTTACCAACCATGGAAAGGGCTCAAAGCTCAGAAAGAGAGGTGTAGACTCACAGTCATGGAGTTAGAGCTAGAAGGCACCTCAGAAATAATTAGATCCGCTTGACACCCTCATCTTACAGATCAATAAATCAGGGGACCGAGACTGGCGTGGGAGGCTGCCCAAGGGCACAGAACCAGTTAGTGGTAGAGAGGAAAGTGGAGCACAGACTAATAGATATGTGCATATCCAGATGGATGTATGATGCTTGAGCTAAACATCTAATTGTGATCATGCACGTCTTCCCTCATTAGAATGGACAACCGTGCGTGTGCATTTCCCCCGTTTGCCCCTCTCCACCCTCCACCCGGCCCCATCTGCTCTCTGCCCTAGGAGACTATCCTGTGTGAACTGCATCAAAAGGCTCCCTGCCCCTCTGGCTTCCAGCTGGCGCTGGACAACGGTGAGTTTTGGTCGAAGATGGGAGAGAGGGAGGAGAAGCTGGGGTATTCACGGCTCCTTCCTCATTGTATCCCCTGTGTGTTCACTGGCACTGAGCCCCTGTAGACGGTACCATCTCTCATGATTTCCCTACACCTGCCCACACCTTGTAAAACAATCCTTTATTAACTCGCCTCAATTACCTAATTGGAGTGTGTCATCCACTTCCTGCCAATAACTGCCGAGACCCTGACTGACACAATAGCTGAAAGGTAGATGCAAGAATTTAAAAATTGCAATGGCATTCACTGAACCCTTTCGCTTTCACATTCCTTAAGAGTAAGCTAAGCTTTTGGGGGCCTCGCCCAGGGGAATTTGGGGAGGTAAGAGGATGCACCACACTGAGAGAATCACCGGAACTAGCAAAAGCTCTCCACTTTCTTTTGTGTTTCCTTTTATTCCTATTGTTGTTATTGTTATTAAAGTTGTACAGGTGACATGTGACTACATTCAGGTTGTAAACAAATACACCACCACAAGTGTTCACAGGTTGAATAATTCAATCTCTCCTGTGCCACCACTCACCTCGCTCTTTCTCCTTCAGCCAGTGCGCTTTCTTCTACTCTTTCTTTCTAGATATTTCTGTATACACACGCATACATATACATGCAAATATAGAGCTTATAAAACATAAATTTGGCTCATCGTATTTGCATTGTTCTGCCATTCTCCCTATCATATATGGACACTCCATTCTTTTTTAACTGCTGCATGATATCCTATAGCCTGGATATATAATAAGCTATTTAACCATTTTGTGGATAGATAGTTTTTCACTGTTACACAAAAGCTTGCAATAAGCATTCTAATACATACATTCACACACACATATGCACCCCAGAGTGGGTATTTCTTTAAGATAGATATCTAAACATAGAATTAGGTTAAAGAATATAATTTATATTTGGTAGATCTGCCCAGTTGACCTCCAAGAAGGCTGCGTCAACAGTGGCTCAGCATCCCTTTTCCTCACACTCTCCCTCACTCTGTATCGACCTACTTAAATATTGCCAATCAGATGGAAAACTAAAGAAATGCTTTTTAAAATGTTGACTTCTGCGATTAATATGAGCCTGAGCCTCTTTTACTGCTTTTTGCCACTTGGATTTCTTCTGCAAATTTTCTGTTCCCTTTTCTGCAGTTACTGCCTTTCTCCGGGGTGGCTGGCTTTGACCGTATTATCTTCAGATGTGGAGACAAGTATACGTAATCCTTGGGATGTTCTGTGCAGTTATAGCCAAATTCAAAGCATATGATTTTGCCAGAGATTTTCAGCAAGTCTCCAAAGAGAACCAAGATTAAGAAATGAGGGAGGAAAAGCCAAATCTTCAAACATGTGGATCGCATATCCCCTCGTATCTACTTATATAATTTTATATTCTATTTGATATATTTAATTACAGATTATATCAATCTATCTATCTGTTTACTTTTTGAGTTGGCCCTGATGTTCTCTTCCACGTTCTTGGGGCACAATCGTCCCTGAAGGCATTAAGGCCCATGTCCTCAAGGACCTGTGGGGTGACAATCATTGATGAGGGTTGGACAACATGCCACCCAACTGCTATATATGCTACTGAGGCCCTGAGAGGAAAAACGACCCGCCTGAAGGACCACCACCAGCTCATGGTGGAGCTGGACCTTAAACCCAGGTCTTCTGCTTCTCAGGCCCATGCCCTTTCCTGGACGCTGAGTTCATTTTCTCAACTTCATTCTGTCCTGTTCAAGAGGCATTCCCGGGCGCCTGCTCACACTAGCAGCTCATGAAGGGGGGTGGTGATTTAGATGTGAATTCAGTCCCTCCCTCAACAAGCTGTCCCTTGAAGGTAGAATTTTGCGCTCTTGCGTGGGAGGATGGCTGAGCCTACAAAATGGCTTTGGAGCCTCTCCTCAGTGAGATTGTGATGGCTACCATTCTGTGTCAACTCGGCCAGGCTCTAGTATCTGGTATTTAATCAAACACTAATTTAGATGTTGCTGTGAAGGTATTTTGTAGATGTGGTTAACGCCGACGATCAATTGACCTTAAGTAAGGGAGATCACGCTTGACAGTGTGGGTGGGCCTCCTCCAATCAGTTGAAGGCCTTCAGAGCACAAACTGAGGTTTCCCAGAGCAGAAGAGATTCCGCCTCCAGACTGGAGCATCAACGCCTGCCTGAGCTTCCAGCCTGTTGCCTGCCCTATGGATTTTAGACTTAGTCCCTCTAATTGCATGAGCCAACTTCTTTTAAAACAAAACTCTTGATGTATGTGTATCCTATTGGTTCTGTTTCTCTGGAGAACCCTGACTGATTCAGAGATTTACTCTTGCCCACATTTAAACTGTAAGAACAGGAAACTGGAAGACCCAGAGGCTGCTGAGGCTGCAGAACAGAAGCTCACGAGGCCAGTCTGGCCCATGTCCTGCCCATTGCTTCCAGAGACACCGCCCTGCTCCCCTTCCTACGCTCAGCCGTATTCAGCCCCCGCGTTTCCTAGCTGGCTGGTCCCTGGTCCTCCTCTGTCAGCAAGAGAGCTCTTCTCCAATCCTTTCTGGTGTCAATGAGTACCATCTCGATGATGAATCAGTTTCGTCATTTTGCAATCCTTGACATCTGCGGGGAAACTTACCTCAACAGCCTGCCACCTGACTTCTTCTAAGTCACCAGCCCCGGGGGTCTGCCCAGCTGTCTCGATTGGGCCAACTGCTGGCATTCCCCGCTGGTGACATCTTCTCCTCACAGGTGCTTGTGCAAGGTGAGCTCAGAGGAGCACATCAGGTGAGAGAAAAAGGGGGCAGCTGCTCGCCATCCTCATTTCCCCGCGGAACCAGCAGAACAGACATGGCCCCCTCTCATTGCAGCAAAAGGAGATTAAAAAAAAAAGAGAAGAAAAGAAAGTGTCTTAGAAGAGATGTGCTCTATTAAAAAAAATAAGTGGTAAAAAGAAAGCCTCTTAGGCCATGTCGCTTCGGGGTAAGGAAGAGGTGGAGACCTCACCAGGGTAGGCCGCCGAAGCTTCCTGTTTTCAGGCAAGCGGGAAGCAGAGTGCAAACATCCTTCTTCGTTTATGGTCTTTGTTCTTGCTCAGCCAGTGTGCTGTTCAACAGGGTGGCCTTTCAGACACATGCTCCCGTCCGCGTTATCTGCTTCAGATCAAAAGAGAAAATGCATGAGAATGTGCTGGGAAGGCCTGGTTACCGCACACATGCCAGTTATAATCATAATCATAAATGCTGGGTCTGGGACCTCTCGGGGAATCTAGGATGGTGTCTCTTCCTCCCCCGAGCTCAGGCCAGCCCACACTTTCTGCATTTAATGCGCCAGGCACTAAGCTGAGCCCTGGGGGGAATCCCTCCCCTGTGGGACCCTTGATGAACCGGTTAGAGACTGAGAGTTCCCATTTCTCCCAGAGAGCATGGTGACGGAAGAAATCATTCCTTCGGCCTCTTTGGGCATCCACTTTGCAAATTCTGTTTGAGAAGCTGCTGCTGCCTTCTCTCCCTGTCCCCGCAAGATCCAGAAAATGCATAGCCATACCTCCTCCTTTGCCCAAGACGTTCCCAGTTTACACAGGTTTCCCCGCGTAGTTATCAACAGCCTGTTCCCATTCTCAAGAGCATCCCAGTTTGGATGGTAAGTTCAATGGTCTCACTGTCTATAACCCTTCCGGGCAGCCACGAGACAGTCAAGGACCTTTTCTGGGAGGTAAGACAGGGCTTGGCACCCAGAAGGACCCTCGGAAATGCTGGTTGTTGAAGCAATTTGGCAATTTGATTATTTCTGGGATTTGAAGCCTGTGAGAAGTACAAGGTGGGGATCTGGGAACTCCTGTGTTAACTCGAGTGACTGACCGTGCAGGAAGAGCTGGCGGGTGACCAGCGGTGCGTGGGGGTGGCATCTGTGCCATACCACTGCTTGAAAATTTAGCCCAGCTTTTAAACCCCAGCAGCAACGTGCTGGATTCCAGTCCAGATCTTCATGGAAGACACTGGGCTTTAGGATAATGGCAGAGTTGAGCAAAAATTCGAGTGTGAACAGAAGCAGTCTCCGGGCCCGTTTGTGGCAGTATGTCACCACACGTCCAGGGCTGGGTGGCTAGGCGTGTGTCATTTGTTTAGCATCTGGCACATAAGGAAGCGTATTTGCATATATTCTCGCTCAGGGCTCACAGCAATGGGAGGTGGGGAGGGTAGGTATTTCCATCCCCCACTTTTTTTTTTAAGACAAGGAAACGTGTCCAAGTTCTCAGGGCTAAAGGGTGGCGGGATCCAGAGTCTTAATGAGCCCTCCTCCGAACCCAGTGCTCTTTCCACCTCGTTATCAAGGAGGCAGCCCAGGAGGGCTGGCCAAAGGACTTTGCATTCTGACAGGTGTTTTGATGCTCTCTGCCGGGTCAGTTTGCTCCCGGGACCAAGGCGGGGGCTTTGTTATAGCCGTTTGTACAGTGACCGGCTGGATGGGAGATGCTCCCGTGAGTTGGGAGCAGTGGCAGGGCAGCTGTCCTAGGACTGGCATTCTAAGTGCATCACGCCTGCCTGCTGGTTTCCGTTCACCGCTCACAGGCCCCCTGCCCAGCCCTGGACCGAGGGCAGGCCCCCTGGAAGCAAGGAGCAGAGGACAGACGCGGATGCTGTGTGTGCTGCTGGCGCTCCCACTACGTGATTGGGAACATGTGAAGGCAGGGTGATTGAACTGTGGGTGACCCCGCGGAGCAAGGAGGCTAATTAAAGCTTCTCTTCCCCACACTTCAGTCACAAGCCCCTCCTGCCCTTCCTCCTGATGGTGCGGCCGATAAGGAGGGATTGAATTTATGAAAAGCGATGAAGATGTTTGGATAAGCCTCGGTCCCAAGGCAAGCCAGCCTGACGAGTTAGGGCCTGACGGAGGCAGCAGGGCTGTCTGAAGGCTCCGGCGGGGCAGGCACGGAGGAGGGGAAGGGGGAGCCGAACCCCGAACGTGACGCCCTGCCGGCGCAGCCTCGGACTCACGTGGAAATGGGCTTGGTGCTGAAAGCTGGCTCTGCGGGGAGATCGTTTGGCCTGTCCCATGCCACCTGGCAGCTGACAGCTCCCAGACCTGCCACCCGTGTCCCGTGTTCCCAGGGAGAGCCTGTGTGAGAAGAATAAACAGGACATGGAGCTGATGAGTAAGGAAAGAGTAGGAGGCTAGGAGACTGCACCTTCCCTTCCAGGGGAGAAGAGGTTAGCCGGCTCCGCGGATGAATAAGAAGGATAAAAACAGCCATAGTCCATGGAGCATTTACCATGTGCCAGGCACTGTGCAGATGGCTTCATGCACAGCATCTCACTTCTTCCTTTGATAGGAGTGGTATGGCTGTTATCAAACCCATTGCATTGATATGGAAAGTGAAGTTCAGAGAGGGTAGGTAACTTGCCCAGGGCCACACAGCTAATACGGGATAGATCTAGGAATCAAAACCAAGTAGTGAATTTTAAAAAAATCATGCAGGTTGATGCTGGAGCCTTTGTTCTAAATTAGCAGGCTCGAAGCCAGTCTACCGTGCTGTGCAGCCTGTGGGGCACGTGCATCTGCCAGAATTGGAGGGTGAGCGCCATCCTTTATCCCAGCTGCCTCGACTCCTTCCTTGGCTGGGTGACTCCTTACTTGTCCCTCTGGTCTTCCTCAGGTGGTTACAGGGAGGAGGTGCTATCTGCAGACCGAGAACACCCCCAAACCCTCAAAGCTGGCTGTGCAAGCACCAGCTTCGGACAAAGGTCCTTGCAGTGAAATGCCCCAACAGCTGCCTAACCCCTAACACCCATGCTCTCCTGCCCTGCAGGAGCCTGGGGGCGCCATGCCCACCTGCTCTCCTGGTCTGGCCCACGTGTGCCCCACCCAGGGCTGCCTGAGAACTACGGCTGCCTGTGGCTGCGTTTTCCTTCGTGCTGCCCGCCTGCACGGGTCTGTGATTCATGAGTAGATGACAGGGGTGAGGACCCGCCTTGGGTGTGTGCAATGGCTGTGTCCCTGATGCCAGGGGTGGGACCAGGAGAAAGGCAGGCTGACCAACTCGAGTGTAGGGTCCTGTGGGACAAATGTGTCACTTAGCTCTAAATGAAGGGAGACCTCCGACCCCAGCATGCTTGGGAAGGGCAGAACTGGGGTGGCCATCAGCAGTGCCTCCCCAGTTCAGTTCTCCTGGGTTCGGACTTTCTCTTGCCTCCCGGAGGCCAGCCTCCAGGAGGTGGGACTGGCAGGCAGCCCCTGCAAGCAACAGTCCTCTTTTTTTTAATCATAGTGTAGACTCAAGCCATTCGAGTTAGCCAGTTCCATAGCATGCTCGTGGCAGCTGATCCCAACGCCGCGGGTGCTAATGAACACCTGATCGTCCACGCTCGAGTTCGCACGCACTGTCCCCTTTTGTCAGGAATCCCTTTCACGGAGAAGGCGAAACCATGATCCCAGCGATTAGGGCTGGGACCGTCTGGTCTGGTCTGGCCTCATCCAGTCTGGGCTGGGAGGTAGTAAGAAAGAATAAAGTCAGGGTGGGAGAAACGTCTGTGCATTTTGATATAAAATACCCTCCATTCTGGTTAAATGCAAGGCACGATGCATAAATCAGTCCGGGTCATTTAAGTTAACAGTTCAGACTTGGTTTTAATATTGGTCATGGTGCCTGGGACTCATTTCATTAGTGTCAGTTTAACAGTTGGATACATGGGCCAGGGGTAATATTAATGATTACTTGTTAGTTAAGTGCACACGGAGGTTTTACATTAAATGCCAGCGGCACAGAGACCTTTCCAATGGCTGTCTCGGACAGGTGCTCCCCGTGCAAGCTGCAGCGGGCAGGGTGCAGCCGTGGGTCTGGGAGACTGGAGCTCCCGGGAGGACAGCTAACAAGGATGCCCTGAATCCCAGCAGGTCTGGCTGGGCCCCACCTGAGGCTCAGCTCAGGAGGCCTCTGGAAAGCTGAGCTGCCGCCCCTTTGGGGCTGAGTCATTGTCTGAGCAAGAGCTTTCTCTACAGAGCCAGAGAACAGCTCAGGAGGCAGCTCCCCAGGGCCCAGAAGAAATGGAGCGAGCGGCCCCTGGGCCTCCCTCCCTCTTGGGGAAGAAGCCGCTTGTGCAGCCTGGGGTGGGTTTTCTTTGTGCCAAGATGGGAATGTCTGTTGGTGATTTATGCAGACGTTTATAGAAAGCATATAGGTTTGCTCATTCATAAAATGGAGGAACAGTGTGTTTTTTGCCCTGGCGGGGCTCTGGGGCAGCTCTCAGGGTGTTGTGGTTGATTGTAATCGTTTCCGGAAATGTCCTGATTTGCCCATGGGAAGAAGGCCATGGTTGCGTGGGAACAGGCCACAAACAGGGCCAGTGCAGGCCGCCTGCCCCGTGGAATGGAGCCAAAGTGAACAGCTAGTGAGGGTCTCCTGCCTGTCCTGCTGCCCCTCTGGCCCTCCTCCTCCCCATCCCTCCTCCCAGACACCCTTCCACCTTCTAGAGCTTTCTGACTAGTAGGATGGCTGCTACCTGGCCCACGTGGCACGAGTTCAGGATGGTGGCCTTGTAAGAACGCCCGACAAAGGAGGTGCTTTGTGGCCCTGTCTGAAATGTCGGGCCTGGGGTTCTGTGGAGCCGGACCCAATGGTGGCCAGCAGCCCGGCGGGAGCTAGGCTGAGGCCTTGCCTTCCCTAAGCAGCCAGTGTCCTTGATTGAGCTGCTGCTGACTCACCGAGCCTGTGTCTTCTCCAGGCAGCCTTGCCTGTGGGCCCGGTGGGCGGTGGATGGTGGGAGGTAGAGAACCAGTTTTGTGAGAAGCCAGAGACCGGCAAATAGTGATTTTATCTCAGGGCTGCTCTGACCCCCGGCTCTGGGGCTAGGTGTTATGAAGTGGGTTTTGAGTGACAAGCATGGTAGGCAGTAGATCTGGGTTGATTGAGTGAAAAACAGATCTGAGCCCAATACAAAGTCACATCTTTTATGGCTTTCTTCATCCTCTTTTGAACCAAAGGCCCGGCAACTTTGGAAGACTGGACCAGATGAGCCCTCCACATCTTGTCCCATGAAGAATGGTACCAGCAACACTTTAGCCCCAGGAATCTCCAGGAAGACCTGTGGGGGCCATGAGTGGGGTGGGAGGACCACAGGCAAAGAAGGAAAAAGGCAGAAGGAAAAGAAAGGGCAGGAGCAAAGAGGGAGGGCAAAGGCTTGACCCATGTTGGGTGGGGCTGGCCCTAACCCAGGACTGAAACAACAGAAAGTTCTCTCACAGTTCTGGAGGCCGGAAGTCCAAGATCAGGGTTGGTTCCTTCAGAGGCCTCTCTCCTTGGCTTGAAGACGGCTGTCTCCTCGGTGTGTCCACTGTGTGCGCACCCACATCTGCGTCCTCATCTCCTCTTTTTATAAGGATGCTGGTCATAACGGATTAGGGCCCACCTACATGACCTCATTTTACCTTAATTCCCTCTTTGAAGGCGATCTCCAAATACTGCTCTGGCTTCCATTGCCAGGGGCTTTCTCTGGGCTGAGCACCAATGGGAAAAACACCGTCTAATTTAAGCAGAACACAGTTCTGAGGTGTCGGCATCCTTGTCCCCATTTACAGAGGAAACAGATTCATGGAACTTCAGGTTGAAGTAAATCTTTAGTTCCAGTTGCCTGATTCCAAAGCGCCGTCTATTAAGCGAAAGAAAAATAAAAGGATACTGGAGGGAAAGAATAAGAGAAGAAGAGTTACGTGGGGCTGGCATTAGGAACACGCCTGCAAACCCTCTGTGGGCCTTTGGCCTCTGTGTTTTACCTAGGGGGATCTGAAGCTCAGGATTGACCACACTGCTCCCCGTGGTCCTGTTATGAGGGCCCGGGTGACTCTGGTCTCCGCTCTGGGCCGTCCTCCAGCCAGCACTGGCAGACCCATGTTGTGGGCGCTGACAGTTTCCTAATCTGTAGGCCTTGTTCTCGTTCTGACCCTGGAGAGAGGGATGCATGCATGGGGCCCCCTACGATGGGACATCTGGAGCCCTCAGACACTCTGCTTTGGACGTGCTTCCTGGACAGCTGCCCTGACCTCTTTGGCGTCTTAAAGTTGCTTCCACATGGCCCTGGGGCATGTCACTCTTTGCTCAGGCTGTCTGTGGGGGGCAGGGGTGGGGGGTTTCCCAAGGAAAGCCCCATCAGTATGAACAGCACAGGCAGAGCAGCCTCGGGGGCCCGTTGTGTGTGAGACCCTCAGCAGGCTACGCTGCTGGGCATGGAAAGTGCGTGGCGGAAAGATGAGCCCAGAAGTATATGCTTGTCCCTGTTGGTTTTCTGTCTAGACGAACTGATGGAGTCAGAGTGGCTAGGACTACATCAGTGCTGGGGTCCAAATGCACGGTTGTGTGACCTTGGGCAAGGTTTGGGAACCTCAGTGTCATCATCTGTAAAATGGGAGTGGAGAAACCTTACCAAATATTTTTTATTAGGAGATCAGGGTGAGGGGAAAGAGTAATAGTATAAAGAATTAGTTCTGGCGCCCAAAACGAGGATGGTAATAGGGACTCTCATATCCAGGCTGCTAAAAACTGCACAGAAATCCACAAAAATTCTAAGAATGCAGCATTTAGGGCTACAGTGGTCCAAAGAAATAAGATCTTCTGTCTCTGCCCCGTGCTGCTAAATCTTTTACTCTTGGCTCCAAGAAACCACTCTGGGAGGGACAGGCAAATTAGCGTGGAGTCATTTCTTGGAGTTTCTAATGCTCTTGTGATGGTTTGTGTTAAGAGGGGCTTGTCAGTTCCTTGACAAAGCAGATTCGTTTCCCCAGGATGTTAGAAAGGACAAGTGGGAGCTCCCTCCTGCTTGCTTGGAAGTCTCCAGCCTTTGAATCTTCAGTCGCCTTGGGGTCCCCTTGGAACATCCAGGTGGATAAGTTCATTTTTGTACCAATTACAAAAATGATATAAATTTCAAAATAGGATGAGAGCTTGTCAGAAGGACATAGAGATCTGCTTGAAGGATGTCCTCCTGGCCAAGTCTGGCACAAATTGGAACAGCAAAATAATTCAGTATGGGAATGCATTAATCATCTTAGCCATCTCTGGCTGCTATAACGAAAATACCACAGACTGGGGGCTTAACCAACAAGCGTTTATTTCTCACAGTTCTGGAGTCTGAGAAGTCCAGGATCAAGATGCCAGCAGATTCAGGGTCTGGTAGGGGCCCACTTCCTGGCTAATAGATAGCCATCTCCCTGCTGTGTCCTCGCGTGGCGAAAGAGCGAGAGAGCTTTCTGGGGTCTCTTTTATTAGGGCACTAATCCCATTCACGAAGCTTCCACCATCATGACCTAATCACCTCCCAAAGGCCCTACCTCCTAACACCATCATATTGAGGGTTAGGATTCAACATATGAATTTTGTGGGGGGATACAAGCATTCAGTCCGTAAAAATTATATACCATTAAAAATAGGAATTCATGGGGCCGGCCCCGTGGCCGAGTGATTAAGTTTGCATGCTCTGCTTTGGGGACACAGGGTTTCGCCGGTTCGGATCCTGGGCGCTGACCTAGCACCGCTCATCAAGCCATGCTGAGGCGGCGTCCCACATGCCACAACTAGACGGACCCACAACTAAAAAATATACAACTGTGTACTGAGGAGCTTTGGGGAGAAAAAGGAAAAATAAAATCTTGAAAAGAACAAAAAGGAATTCATGAGCCCATGCTAATGATATTGATAGATAGATGACAGAGGTAGATAGATAGATAGATAATATACAAATCGGGAGAAGGGAGGCCCTTGCTAGTAGAATTCTGAGGGCCAGCTAGTAATTGTGGTGGGAGCACTAGAATCAGAAAATCACCATTCTGAAACCATCATCTTGAAAATTGGATCACATAAGAATCGTCACTGGATGGTAAATGTGGGAAGAAATTTTGACGAGGAACAGGGTATTTGCATCATCTTGAAATGTACCCTCTCAGACTGCTTATTATTTGCAAGGAAGAAGAAACCCACAGACACAGCCATTATTAGTGGGGAAATTGGGCAACATCTTGACCGGGTGATCAGAATTACCATCACCCATGAGGGATAGATGACATCTTGTACCTCCAGAAGGGACAAGTTCAGAAGGACACCTGTGCAGGAGCCCAGTCAGGAATGGATAAGGTCTGCCTATTCACGAGGAAACATCAGACAAACCCCCAACGCGGAAGATGTTGTTAAAGGGAAGAGAGGTGTCAGGTGGGACTGTATTCCTTAAAAATGGCAATGTCATAAGAAACTAAGAAGGCTGTGGAATGTTCCAGATTAAATATGGCCAAGGAGACATGGCAACTCAAAGCAATACCCAACCTGACTGATTCTAGACTGGACCCTGGGCTGGAAGGACACAGTGGCATAAAGGAAATTATTAGATCAACTGACAAAACTGGAACATGGACAGAGAGGGAAGTATCTGACAAATGGAAATTTATGAAGTTGATAACTTTACTGTGGTTATGCAAGAAAAGATTGCTATTTTTAGGAAACACACACTGCCATAGTTAGGGGAAAAGGCCATGATGTATGTAACTTAACCTTAAATGATTCAGAAAAATAAAGTGTACACAGAGAGAGAGAGACTGAGAGAGAGAAAGAGCGAGCGAGCACAGATGAGTTAAAATGTTAACAACAGGCAACTGTGGGAAAAGGGTATTTACTATTTTTATTTTTGCAACTCTTTGTAAGTTTGAAAATTTCTCAATATGAGGTGAAAAAAAAAAATGGCACAACAGCAGAGGCATGGGTTGCTGAAGCCCCACCTGTCATTTTGGTGTGCTGGATCAATTTTGTTGACCCTTGAAAGGACTGGCATTCAATTGGTGAAATAACCACGTCCTGCAGCTTTAGTCCACCCTTCCCCACCCCCACCCCACTGCCTGGTTCCAGCTTCACTCCCAGGGTCTGGCTTTGGCTTGGGCATTTTCTGCTGTCTGTAGTGCCTTTTCTTTCTGTCTACCTGCTCTTGCCTAGTCTTCAGAGCCCAGTTTGAGCCCACCTCCTCCATGAAGCCTTCTTGGACTGCTCTGGCTCATAATATATATTCCCCCAATATACCGAGGCAGCTTGACATGTCCGTGCGTCATAATCATTAATGTTGCTCATCAAATATTTCCAGCTCATTGCCAACTGTGCACACGGTAAGACTGTACTTCCTTCCTAGGCCCTGGGTTTGGCTTGGGTCATGTGAACACTTCCGGCCAATAAGTTTTGAGCAGAGGGACATGTCACTTCGGAGTGAAGCCCTCTTTCTCATCTTTCACGGTGACCAGCAATATTCCGGGAGTGGCTACTCCATCAACCTGGTCGCGGGACGGGCCATGGCATGGAGCAGAGCTACCAGCTGGCTTGTAATAGACACGCAGCAAGAATGAGAAATAGACCTTTGTTACTTTTAGCCACGGAGACTCGGGGGTTGTTTGTTACCTTAGCATAATCTCTCCTGTCCCATCCTGATACACTATGCCTTTACAAATGTTGTTCCCTCTTCTTAGAATATTCCTCCTCCTTCCACCTGGCAAATGATTATTCATCTTCAAAAGCCCTGTTCCGGTATCCCCTCCTTGCTAATGGCCTCCAGAGATCGAAGCATCCTTCTAGGCACTACTTCTGTTTGGTCACTTGACAATAATATATTGAGTGTCTACCATATGCCAGGTACCATGCTGGGTTACACACCATCGGTACAACCAAGTCCTTGCCTTCCTTGAGTTTTCATAGGTGGATGTTGTATGTTCACAGCCTCAGTGTCCTTTTCTTGATATAAGTGCTATGAGGGCAGAACTCAGACTTAGCCATATTTCTATTTTCAACACTTGCCACAGAGTAGGAAGCCAGTAAGTATTTGCTAAAATATGGATGTTCACCCCTTCCCTCGAGCGTCTCCAGCCCTGCTTCACAATGCTCATGTGTACACTCTGCATCTATTTTCATGACGCCCATTTTGTCTCCCTTCCTGGATGTGGGCCCCTTGGGAGAGTGGCTGTGCCTTATGGTTCTCTGTGTGTCGGGGCCCCTGGTCAAGGGAGGGCTGGGTGCATCCTGGATGTGCACTAGACGTCTGCAGAGCGATTCCTGCTCACCGTTCGTAGGAATGGGGATGACATCACCCCCAGCTCATTCCAACAATGTAATTAATTATGAAGAGCATGGCAAATGGGTGATGTTGAAACTGAAGACCTTCCATCTTCAAATACTACTACTATATCATGGGCTTGTCTCGAAGAATGAATAGTGGATTGTAGACAGAATCCAGGATCTAGGTCCTAGCCTCCGATCTACTGGTGATTCTGTTGGTAACTGGGCTGGTTCTTTCCCTTCTCTGGGCCTTGACGTCCACGTCTGCAAAACGGGGAGTGGACATGGGATGTTTACTCCTGTTTCCTCAAAAGCAACACGGGTGGGTCCATGTGGGACAACTCCAGAAAGACACTGTGGGGGAACCTGTACCTTTTGCACTGGTCAAAGGCAGGGAGAGAGCAGTCCTGGCCTGGTCTGAGCCCTTGGACTCACCATCCTGTGGCCCGGACTCTTGGCAACGTTTTTGCAAAACAGCACTGCTTCCCAATCCCAAGAGAAAAAGCTGGCGGCAGAGAGCCGTGCACGCTCAGCCTCCCCTCTCCGCATGGTTGTAACACTTCAGTAGGCTCTCTAACGAGCCTGCACCCCTCCCTAAAGCCATGGCTTGTTTGATTCTCCTAGGAGCCTGGCACTGAGCCCTAGATGCTGTCATTGTCTTGGGGACAGACACCCCTCCTCCCCTTAAGTGGCCCGCACCACCAAGTTGGGCAGCTTTGCCCCAAATCAGGCTCCCATCCTGGAGCACCTAGAGCGTGTCCCCCATTCCCATGGCTGCAGGCAGCAGCAGCAATCAACTCAGCTGGTTCTGCGTGAAAGTGTGCGTCTTTCCATTCCGAAAGTTCTCAGGCTGGGTTGGTGGGGGCTGATCTGCAGACACTTCATTCACAACTTGTTGTTGGTTGGTTTTTCTCTTCCAAGGGAGGCGGGGGTGTGGTTGCAAAATAAATCTTAGGGTTTTTTCTTCTCCCCAAAGAAATCATTGTGTTGTAACGCAGAGAGAGCCCAAGCTGATGACATTTTTATGGGGCTGCCTCTAGTGAGAACTGTAATGTCTGCTAGGGCCATCCAGAGGGTCGGGTAGATCTCTCTCTCTCTCTCCATTGCCATCCCCCACGCCTTTCTCTCACAGCAATACAACTTCAGCTCAATACTTGTCTAGAATTCTCAGTGGGGCTACCTAGGCTAAAAGGGGGTGGGGGTGGGGGAGGTGACATCATATCCTCAAGAGCTGATTGGTTGCTGTCAGGCTTCAGGAATGATATCATCTCTGCTTCTGCCTCCCCACCCCCCTTTACTTCCAGTCCTTTCCTGGTTGGGCAAGCCCCCCTCCGTGGCACCCCACCCCAGGATACCCCGTTGCCTTGGAGACCACAAGTTTTCAACCTCGTTGTCTGAAGGAATGGTAATTCATTATATGTCTGACATGGGGGTGAAGGGTGCAGGGAGGGAGACCGGGGCTGGACGGTTGGTTGTGAGGGGAGGTTGTGGACAACAAAATAATGAACAAAAATATGTTTCACGCATGAGAAGCTGTCAAAGATGGTAGAGAGGGAAAGGTCATGGCAAGCGGCGTTTATGAAATCGAGAAATGGAGATGGAATTCTAAAAAACAAGCAGTGGCCAAAATATGGTTGAAAATAATCACCCCCCCCCCGCCCCCAGACAGCTCATTAGGAAGATTTTGGAGAGAGAATCACAGATGGTCTGTGTGTTATCTTGGGAGGAAAGGCCACCCCCTTGTTCCCCTCTCCTGAGGTGTGTACACTGAGACAACACTCCTCTCCCACGAGCTTTGCTCAGGGAGCAAGCAGTTTCTTGAAAAAATGAACCAGATTCCACCCCCACCCTTGGTGTGGTGTCTCCAAGAATGGAGTACCAATGCCTTAGTTTGAATCCCAGGGCACCAAGGCAGGAGGGAAGAAGAAGTGCCGTTGAGATTGTGTGCCTGTGTGTGTCTGGATGCATTTCAATGACCTGTAGATTCCCTCTCCTCAACTGTCAGATTCCCTAGGAAATATTTCAGGCCCTGATGGCCCTAGCACAGTTAAGACAACATACAAATTCCCCTCGGTCCTAGCCCATCTCATCCTGTGCCTTCTCCACTCTCATTTCTTCCCAAGGATGCTCCATCTCTCTCCATGTGCCGTTAATATGTGTCTATTTGTGGATTCTCCTATGTTTTCTCAGCGTGTGTTTTCTTGTCTGGGGCATTCCTTAGAGTCAGGAATTCCAGATTTGAAGTATAGAATATTGACGAGACACCTGCTTCTCTTGGTCCCTACTTCTCACTCCCAGCTCCCAACCGCTGGCTCTTCTCGGCTTCTCATAGGCTGCCTCTCAGTCTATTACACGTAATTCTGAATCTAAAACCCTCTGGTTAAAAGAAAATGAGCAAATGATGAAAAGAGGTGTTAAAGATGTATTTTCTGGGTAATAAAGGGAAGGACCAGATCCTTCCAGATGTGTTTGTATGCAGAGATTCATGAATGTTTTTCCCTGTAAGTCTAGAACATACTAACAACTTAATGAAAATTGGCAATAGTTATCAGATTTTGTTAGCTAAAAATGCATTTTAAAATACCGGCTAGAAATGGGTTAAAACTATAAACACATACATTTGTGGGTCTTTGTGTGGGTCCGTGTGTGTGTGTGTGATTGCACTTCCTTATTTCTGTTTTTGAAGCTTCCAAATGTTTTGCAGTGAGTGGATATTACAAATATAATCAGGAAAAAAAGCTATTTTAAAAAAATCGGTCATTGGGCAGGATGTTTCAAAGGGCAGATGAATATAACTTCCAAGATGAAGTAACCGGATGTCTGTCAACTCAGTGCAGCATAGCAAACAAGGTATGCACTTGTCTCCGGTCGAGTGGTGACGTGAACATCTCTGGAGTCCTGTGGCTTCTCTTCCATTCCGCCATGGCCTAATTTCTCAAGCTTGGAGGGAAAGCAAAATCTGAGTACTAGGATGAAGGTGACCTTGGGCAGCCTTCTGATCCACTCTCCTCTCATCTGAATCGGACATTAACAGCTCTTGAAAAGTGCATGTTAATCCAAGATTTACACAAGCTGTCGTCTCAGAATCCACATGCCCAAAACCAAAGTCATAATTTCCCCAACCGTCTCCTACCACCCCCTAAAGTTCCTGTGTCTGCCCCCAGAACCGCTATTTTTATCCAAGCTAGAAAATTTGGAGTCATTTTTTATTAATCCCTGTATGTCAGTCTCCAAGAGAGTCATCGAAAACAGTTCATTTCCAAGTCTGTCATTGTATTTATCCCTCCCAACTTCCCACCATCCTAATCCAAGCCATTTCCTCCGAGTTCCAGCTAAAATGCTATCTCTTTCATGAAGATGTCCTGATCACTCCTGTCTTTGCTGATAAACATCTAACCTGACTTCCAACAGGATAATCAGGCTTCAGAAGTCCTACCCCGCCCTGGATCATGCAGGCTTGATTGGTGTGCGGGAGTTCTTGGTTTCCCAGCTAGACCACATGGCTCTAGTGAGAAGAGAGTTAATGAAGTCACATCGTAGGAGCTCAATACAATTCAGAGAGCTTGACAAACCATGCTGATATTTCTTCCCTTTATAGAGATTTTCCCAAACACCTGACCGGAACACCTACTGTTTAATTTAAGCCAAATGTTTCTCTCTTACATTCCCTCTTAGTCTAATTTCGCATGTATTCTTGTCCTTGAAGATATTGATTAAACTCTACCTCTAGATTTTAATTATTCTCCTAATAAACAGTTCCAAATTCTCTTGACTGATTTGAAAGGCAGGATAGTCTAACATCTAAGAGTGTGGATTCTGGAGCCGGACTGCCTAAATCTGGGAGTCCAATATGGTAGCCACTAGTCACATATGGCTATTTAAATTTAAATACATTATAGTTAAATAAAATTAAAGATTCAGTTCCTCGGTCGCATCAGCCACTTTTTAAGTAATCAATAGCCGCATACATACAGCTAGTGGTTACCATATTGGAAAGCACACATATAGGACATGTCTGTCCTTGCAGAAAATTCCATTGGTCAGCTTAAGCCAGATACCTATTGCAGTCCTGCCACTCCCCACCTGTGTGAGCTTAAGCAAAGTATTTGACTTCGGGGCCAATTTCCTCATAGTACCAATCTTAAATGAGGTACTGTGTTTGTCTGAGCCTTAAATGAGCTAATACACATAAAACACTTAGAATAGTTTCTATAGCATAATAACAGATCAATCGTAGCCATTATGGTCTGCACCAGTCTTAGTTTCCAACTCTTGACTCATCTCTGTGATCTGACCTTTAGTCCAGGGATCCATATCACATTTTTTGTAACAGCCTTCTCGCTACCTCCTGCCAAGTGTTTTCTTTGATCTCCCTTAAAAGACAGCATTATCTGGCCGAAAACTATTTGTAGAGGCCACCATCTTGCTCAGTCACATATAAATTACTCTATAAAACCTAAGTGTCCCTGGGAAGTAAGAATCACTTTATGTTGGAGCCTTGTGGCCTTTAGGCTGCGCTCCCAGTCTCGGTCACCACCAGGCCAGGAAAGCTCCTTTTCTCCCTTGGATCTGAGACAAGTGAGGAGAAGCTCGAATGACGTTTAATCGGGCTGAGCATTCTTCACTGGTGACCTAATGAGCCGGCATGACTAAATGACCATTAGGCGGAATGTTTGTGTGAACTGCAATAGAAAAGTTCCTCCAAACTTCCTGAAAAGGAAGATAATATATCTAAATAGCTTCCTGTCTCTTTGCTGCCAAGCAGCAGCAGAAGGAAAATAGACTCTCCAGCAGGGAAATATTTAGCACGTTGGGTGCACCCGACCCCTCCCTGTTTGGAAGAATGACTGGAGCAGGAAAACGAGTGGGCCTCCGGGCACTCCCAGATGCCCTCGACGTTCGGCACATTGCTTCTGAGCTGGAGATCGGAAGACGTGGAGCGGGTATGCAGGGTGTGAAGGGATGTGCGAGGGAAACAGGGTAACTTTTCAGACTCCTGTTGCTCACCTTGATACAGTGTCATCAGGGCCTGGAGCAATCTTTGCTTCAGTTCTTAGAAACCCCAGTTCACGTCTTAGCAGGAAAGAGAAGAACAGATTGCTTCCTGCCTGCCCGATGATTGCTTCCAAGCCCCTGTGCGTGTTGCTCTGGAAGACCTTTCCATTGCTATTAAAAACATGTTTGGGGGCTTGACTTTAAGTGGAAACTGCTACTGAACGCAGCCAAACCACAGCACGGAATCCAAATCAGCCCCTCTTCCATTTGCCGTGGCCCCAGTGCGGGCAAGGCAGAAGTTTCTCAGAAGTCCACATCGGTCCCCAACACCCACTCCCTGCGGTGTTTGCAGGGGCGAGGCAGGCGGTTAGAGGATTCACAGGGAAGGCCTGCCCTCCTGCCAAGCCGGCTGCATCCCTGGGCACTAGCTCCTTCTGCTTCACCTAGCATCCGGGGTTCCGTCTATTGGAAATGTCCAAGATGTGAGCCTGGGGTCCCTCTCTCAGCCCCCCTCCCTGAGCGTCCCTTCTCCCTTTCTCTGACTGTAAGGCTGCACCAAGGCCCATCAGCCACTGTTCATGGGATCTAGACCAGAGGTTGGCAGACTTTTTCCTAAAAGGCCAGAAAGTGTCTATTTTAGGCTTTGCAGGCCAAGAGGCAAAATCAAGAATATTATGCAGGTATTTATATAACCATTTAAAATCTAACCATTTAAACATTTAAAAAAAAGCCCTTCTTAGCTTGATGGCCATATGAAAGCGGGCGGGGGCTAGCTTTGGCCTACGGGCTATGGTTTGCTGTCCCCTGACATAGGGTGTAAACTAGGATAAATGGTTGCTGTTTCACGGATGACAAGTATTTATTGAGGAGTTACTGTGTGCTAGATGCCATACTGGATGTTGGGGATACCAGTGTAAAGCAAAACAAAGTCAAACACAGGCTGTGTCCTTGAGAGTTCGCTTTCTAATGGGGATGCCAGATTTATAAAAAGATCATTAAAAGACAAGATCACAGGTAAGTGCAGAGGAGCAGATGTGCACAGAGACGAAGTTGAGGAAGGGCATCTGGCCCAGCTACGGGGTAGGTGTCTGTGTGTGTGAGAGAGAGAGGGAGAGAGGGAGAGCCATATTAATGTCAATTAATGAAAGTCAAAGAAAACTAAATACTTAAACTAATTGATAATTAAAATTAAATACAATTTAAAATTCAATTGCTCAGTCGCACTAGCCACCTCTCAAGTGCCACGTGCTAGTGGCTGCCATATTGCAGAGAGAGGGGGAGAGAGGGAGAGAGGAGAAAGGACAAGGGAAGAGAAGAAGAGGCTTCTTGGTTTGAGGGATTTTCAAGCTGAGTCTTTAGGATCTTTTAAGTTGAGCAGTAATCACTGAGGCCAAGGCAAAGGAGCCGGGAGGGCAGGGCATTCCAGGCGAGGGGAAAGCGGGGAGCAAGGGTATGGAGGTGGGAGCATGGAATTCTGGGAGCAAACAGGCAAGCCAGGAAGAGCAGGGTTGCAGAGTGGGCCTCACCAGCTGTTCCCGATACTCCTGGTGGAAGGGGTCGCTAGGAGACTTACATATGCCCTGGGAACTTGGTGCCCATGACCTCAAACGTGACCCTGAGGTGTACTTATGTCATTGTCCCAAATGTTACAGAAGAGTTAAGAGATGCCCAGGGTCACACAGAGAGAAGATGGGCCACTTTTAGACGGCGGCCTGTGTGTTCCTTACGCCAAACCATCCTCCGGCCCTCACTCACGTCACGGAGCCGCCCAGACTCTATGCCTGTCCCTGCAGTGGCCCTGCGGCTCAGCCCACGGGGGTTTTGTCAGGAGCCGTGGCACTGCAAGCCATGCGCCATATGTGGCTGTTTCAGTTTCAATTAATTAAAATTCAATAACATTCAACTTTCAGTTGCTCCGTCTCACGAACCCAAGTTCAAGTGCCCAACGGCCACATGTGGCTGGTGGTCACCATATGAGAGAGCACAGATGTAGGACATTCCCATCACTGCGGAAGGTTCTGCTGGACAACACTGGTCTGGAGGACATGAAATCTGTGTTCCTAGCTTGGCTTTGGGAAGCAATTAGACAAAAAAAAGAAAGAAAAAAAAAGAAAAGAAAACGCAGCTCTTCTTTACAAACAGGCGATGTGGGAATGTGTCGGGGCCTCTCAGTGAAGTGAGCAAGAGAGAAGAGAAACAAAATGGGCTGAGGTGAGGACTTCGTGTTTTCCCCAATATTACCAAGCAACCGTGTCCTAAAATCTCCAGAGCCAGCGACAGAACTTTGTTTACCAGGAAGAAAACACTTGAAAAGGAGAATATTTGGCGGAAATGCGCTTGGGATTAGCAGGTCTTTTTTCTTTTTCTTTCTTTCTTTCTTTCTTTTTTTTTTTTCCTTTTAATGCTGTTTTGTTTTTCTTCTGGGTTGTTCAAGGTACTGACCTAGCACTCAGCCCCCTGTGCCAAGAAACTCTTTCCCTGCCTAATTAGCCTGTGGTATTGTTCGCGGCTCTGGGAAGGGAGGGGAGGGGGCGAGGCAGGGGCAGGAGGGCGGGGCTGGGCAGGACCAATGGGGAGCGGCCGGCAGCCGGGGGAAGGCGGGGGGAGTCGGGCTGGTCATTAGGTGCCGAGGTCTTGAAAATCCCTCTGTAATTAATTTTCTCCTGCATTAATTAGAGAAATGTTGGAACGGGTGCGAGAGGCAGGGGTTTGTTGCCCCTGGGCTCCTTTTCAGGGCGACTTAAGGGAAAGATGGTAATCTGCTGGAGAGTTGGACGTGCCCAGCGTTTTCAGGAGACTCCTGCCTGTGGGAGGGGAATCCAGTTTAAACCAGGGGTGACAGGGAGCCAGGGGCTTTATTTTAACTTGGGCTGGATAATGGCACACCTCTTCGGAAGCCCGGAGTGTCTGTTTGTGCGTGTGCATGCGCACAAACACTGCATCACTGCTTCTCAAACATTGCCCCATGGATTCTGAGTACACAAGAATTGAGCAGAATTCCCGGTGAAGAGCTCCGTCTCCCCTTTCCCTTGCCCCCTATCTCCCAACCAGCCACCCTCAAACGTAAATTAGTGCACCATTTGCTTGTATCCCCCCCCCCACCCCCGCCCACAAATGATTCCATTTTAGCCTGAACAGAAGACATGGTCAATTTCCCTGTGCTTTTTCTCCATTTTTAAGAATCAACTTACTCTCTTACAAGTAAGTCTCTAGCCCTTTGGAAAAGACATCCCTGAGAAGATTCTAATAAAAGCTTCTGGAGTCTACCAGCCCACAGATTTTCTATCCTGAGTCCCAATGTGTTGAAAATGACGTTTGGGAGGCAAGAAGCCAGCACACTTCTAGAATTCAATGCCAATTCCCTGGTCCTGTTAGCTGTTTTTAATGGAAATTTGAATTGAGCCCAGCTTCTTCTAGACTCTGGTCTCGTATGGATTTTATTAATTTGACCAATGGCTTAATAGTTCTGTTTGAGCTGGTGGGCCACATCCAACAAGCAGTAATCCTGTGTCTTCCAGCCTGTCCCTAAGGCCAACACCTTCAGTTAATAATTCAATGGAGTTCTCCCAAAGAGGGAGGGCCAGCCTGTTTCAGTCTGCTACTATTTTCAAAGCAGTCAAACCAGTGAATCAGAGGAAAAGGTTTAAGATCTGGGCTGCAGGGAAGGAGTCCTCTTCACTGGTGCTAACTAAAATTAATAGGTCTCCAATAGAAAGAGACCTGGACAGACCTGTTAATGGAGTAGAAGCTGGTGGCCTGAGAGGGGGGCATGGCCAGCTCTCCTGGGTTCTTTGACTCCAGCTCTCTTCCTCTGCGGTTGGGTCCCAGCAACCGGCCTGCGGCTCCCATACCTTCCATCTGCAACCATTATTGCCCACTGAATGCACTGCTTCTTTAAGCCTTTCAGGCTGTGGGTTTCTTTGGTAGGGCAAAGACTCTGAGGATCACCTCCCCGGCTCCAGTCCCCGGCCATCGCCAAGCCTTCTGGTGGTTGGAAGAATCTTGGACCCATTCTTCTTGGGCCATGTGACTTTTATCTCCCTGGAGGGAGGAATAAGCGGAGAGAGGACACAAAAGAAATGAGAAGAGTGTGGGGTGCAGGTTTAGTGGCGATAAGAACAAGATGGAATCTGCTGGAAGCTGTCGGCGCCCCTGGGACGCTGTCCGTGCCCTCTCTCTTCCCTGGCCCATCCCTATCGCATTCTTCACAGCAGCTGTTTCAACTCTTCTCCCTCCTCAGGCCTCCAAATCCACCCCCATCATTCACAGCGGATGACTTCACCTCCGGCTCTACAGAGAGGACTAAGCCACTGGTCTATACTGACTCCAAGTGGCCTGGGAGTCTGGCTGTGCCATTGGGAAGATCTGGGTTTAAATCCGTGCTCTGCCACGTTTATAGTGGATTGTCCGCAATTTACTTACCCTCTCTTGGGCTCAGTTTCCTCACATGTAAAACGGGGTTGTTGTGGGGGTTTACTTAAAACGATGCAAGGAACTTGCATGTAAACAAAAAGTACTAATTACTATTAACTGTTGGGAATAATACCGCCACTCTTACTGCCACCACGATCACCACCATTCACTCTCTCACCTTATCATCCATCCACATCAAGGTTTTCTCGTGTCACAGCTTCCCTTCCTTCCAGCCTTCTCAGAGAGGGTGGGGGCCTGCCTCTTGTCTATGGTTGGCTTCTCCACTGAGGCAGAACCCCTCTTAGGAATAGGAATAGGAATCTTATTCCAAATGCTTATCTCTGGCATCTTCAAACTCCCTCTCCTTGCCAGCGTCTTCCTCTTGGTGTTCCAACGTGTTCAGGTTCCACTTAACTCCCCGAAATGCTTTCCTTCTCTTGATTATGCCCTCAAACCACAGTCTCATCTCTTTCCTTCCTTTCGCTAACAGATCTACCGAAAGAATCATCTACACTTATTGACACCACTTCCTGACCTCCCACTCACTCCTCAGCCCACTGCAATTTGCCTTCTGCCCCCACTGCTCTGGGGAAATGGAACTTTCAAAGGTCTTGCTAATTGCCCTCTTCCATCCTACTCAGTCCTTGGGGAGCATCTGGCTCTGTTGATCCAAACAGTCATCCCCAAACTCTCTTCTCCCCGGGCGCCTATGATTCTGTTGCTCCCTGGTTCTTCATTTCTTTTGCACATGACTCATTATCATCTGTCAGTGTGCCCCAAGTGTCATGTTGTTTACCCTCTCCCTGGGTGGTCTCATACACTCCCACTTCCGCCATGATTTTAGCCAAGAGTCTGCCAAATCCACATCTCCAGCTCTGACCTCTTCTGTGCTCTAGATTCTCATTTCCAGCTCCTTGCTGTTCCTCCACTCCTCCACACGAGTGTCATGTTCATCCCCATTAGTCAACATATCTAATACTAAAATAACAGCCATCTTATATGCCTTCTTACCTCTTACTCCTTTCATCTATCAATCCCTAGGTCTTGTTGACTCTACTTTCCAAGTGGGTCTTAGACCTATCACTTTCTTTCCATTCTTGCTAATTCTCTACCTTTGGAGATTCTTATTTCCTACTCAGAGAGTTGAAGTGGCTTTTGAACTGGTCTCTCTGGGTCTAGCATCTTTTCCCCCAGTTTCTGTTTCCCATTGACAGCAGAGTAATCTAAAGTTAGGGTGGCCACATAAATTATTCTCCAAATGGAAACACTTTTGAGAGTGAAAGGGAATTCTATTAATAATTACACGATGGAAGTATCCTGGGCAGACAGAAGTGTGTGTTCACCCTATTAAAATGATTTTCTGATGGTATGATTTCCTGGTGTCAGAAACTCATGGCCGCCATAATAACATGTTATCTTCCAGCACAGTGTTCACAGCTCCCCTGTGATCTGACCTCCTTCAGTTAGTTCACTCCGGGCTCTCCATGCACCTGACCATCCAGCCATCCTGAACGCTTCATCGTTTCCTGAAGTGCCTTGTCCTTTCCTGTCTCCAGCTTGTGCTCTGACAGTTCCCCTGCCCAGAAGCCTATCCTGCGTCTCCATCCCTGTCCTTCAAGGCTCGGTTCAAATGCTGCACCCCCCTGAAGCCTTCACTAATAAGGAGTTAGAATGAGTTTCCCCCTCTCCTCTGTTCCAACAGCACATTGCATGAGCGTTCACAGCATGCACAACCTTTGAGTTATCGGTGTACGTAAGTATTGCTCCCTGAAGACTCGGCACCTGGGGAGCAGAGACAGGTAGCATTCTTCTCTGCATTTCTCAGAGCTATTAGCACATTGCTTGCTCAAAGAAGTGAAGAGGGAATGAGATGTTCTGAGCACCTACCCTGTCCCAGGCGTTCACATATGGTCTCTTGTTCCAACCTTACGACTCTGCATGATGGATATCATTCTGCCTCCCACCCCGACCCTGTTCTTTTTTTTTCTTTAAACAGAAGAAAGATAAACCTAGAGAGATTAAGTAATTCACACAGCTGGGAAGTAATAGATAGAGGTGCATTTCAAACTGAGGCCTCTTCTATAGAGAAAATGCCTTAAAAGTAGACATGAATGACCTCTAATCCTATGATCTTTCTATACATCATGCTACTCCCAATGTTTGTTTATTGAATACGTTTTAATAAAAAGAGGGCATGGTGTGCAACAGTGCAATTCACAATGGGCCCTCAACACGCCCTTGCTCCAACAAAACAATAACGAACGCTTCTATCCAGGGGAAATCAGAGTAAGATACGCATTAAGGGCAGTCTTGAACAGGAAAACAAGTTACAGACAGGCAGTTAATGGAGAGTGGAGGTGGAGGTGAGGGTTAGGTATAAATATTTTCTGTCTTGGTGGTGGTGTGAGAGATTCATGAGCAAAATAAACCATCTGAGCTTTAAATTTTTTAATGCAAAATCTCTTTGTTCTCCTCTCTTCCTTCCCTCATCACTGTTTAACTACCAGGATGGTGCAGTCTCTGTGGGAAGTTGGTCCACCTCTGTTCCTGTCTTCTGGACTCACTATGTGGATTCAGAGTCAAGAGAAAGTCCCACAGAAGATCAAACTACATCAGGGGGATCAAACCCAAGAGCCAGAAGAGGACTTCGGGAGAAGCCCTGGATCACTGGTTTTTCTTTCCACGTGAGCCATTTTCACTTGGTGGTTCTCAACCTTTCCTTTGATTTGGTTGTAGGGAAAAGTGACAAGGAAGTAAAGGCTCCTGGAATGTCACTTTCATCTTCTAATCTCCTGTCACATCAGTAGGTCTGATATGCAGGCTGCTCTGAGATGCTGTTTCTGCCTCCTGGATGAGGCTCTAATGTCTAAAATGGTTTAGATGGGGTGTCCCCATTGGAAACATACAACAGGAGTGGGGACAGGGAAAGAGAGGTGGGAGTGGAGAGAAAGACTACCAGTACGTAGTGAGGACTTATGTATATACCAAGGAGAGTGGTAAAGGATTCCAATTCCAAGAAGGGAAATTTCTAAGCTTCATATCCTACCTAAGTGTACCTATAAGTATATTACGTGCCCTCGCTGAGGGTTCAGTTTATCTCTCTATAAAACTGACCCACCAAAAACCCTTTCTTCCTCTTTTTGCACCCCTTTGAACATTTTCTGGGATGCAGCAAACGTACGGTCAATTTTCCATCTCTCTCCTTCCTCTCTCTGGAACACAGTGGCCAGAAGGAAAATAGAACAGACCTAGGAATCTGGAAGCCTCTACGGTCACATGGAAGGTAGAGAGTAGAAATCTCAAACTAGCCATCAACTGTGCCAAGCCCGCAGCCCCTCTCCTGTCATCACTAAGATTTCTGGCTTTCCTTACTCCCCACCCCACCATCTGCATTAAGGGCTAAATTGGGTGGTGCAGGACAACCTATGTGGAAGGGGGTGCCAACGATGGGCAAGAGGGAACACCTGTGCTGCGGTGCACAGACAAGGCCCATCAAAAAGCCCCTAGCTGACCGCTTGGGAAGAGAAGCCTCAGGCTGATTGACTCACGAGAAGGATGGGGAAGGACTTTACCTCAGCCTACCCTTCTAGAAGTCTCCTCAAGTATATTTGTTTGAAACTGTAGACTTTTGGGGGCTGGAAGAAATTCAAATCATCTGGGCCAGGGGTCAGCAAACTAACACCATGGGCTAAAACAGACTTGACCTAATTTTATAAATAAAGTTTTATTAGAACAAAGCGATGCCCACTTGTTGACGTACTGTCTATGGCTGCTTTTGCCATACAACAGCAGAGTTGAGTAGGTGCAACAGAGACGGTATGGGGCCTGCAAAGCCTAATGTATTTACTGTCTGGCCCTTTCCAGAAAAATTCTGCGATCCCTGACAGTCCATTGTTTAGATTCTGGACAACATGCTATGGCAGGCCAGGGACCACACTGAGCTACTTAGAAACATATATAAGACCATGTCAACTTTTTAACATTTTTTTGATTAAAATTATATAGAGCAAAATCAAAATGCACCCATAAGTCCGTCATCCTTTAACAAGAACTGTTAATATTTTGCTGTTTGCATGTGGTCTTTTTCTACACACATATAAAAATGTAAGTATATGTTATTATGTAATTAAAATCCTACTGTGTTTAGTTGTGTATCCTATTGTGTGTACATGCATTTTACGTTTTATAGTGACCGCTTTTCATGTCCTTGAATATTCCTTGTTAACATGACTTTTAATAACTTTTTAATATGTCATAACATCACTGAACCTCTAGTTAGCTTTTAGGTATTCATAAATCAAAATATTGCGCACTATAACAAATCCCATGGTGCAGAAATCTTGGTCTGAGTCTGATTATTTCCTTGAGATAGATTCCCAGAAGTGGAATTACTGGGTTAAAGGGTAAGGACAATTTTCAGGGTCTTGATAACATATTGCCAAATTGCTTTCCAGAAAGATTGTACCAATTTATGCTCCCACCAGCAATGTACGAAATTGCCACCTTACCCTACCCTCACCAGCATGGAGTACTATCATTAAAAAAAGTTACCAAATTGATAGGCAAAAATTGCATTTTCTTGTTTTGATTTGGATTTCTTTGATTACCGGTGAGGTTAAACATTTTTTTCATATGTTAAACACTTCTTCATATGTTTATGGCCAAAGGGAATCTTAATAATGGTCTTCAAGTGTGCAAAGGGGTTATTTAGTAGATTGGGACCAGCTGTTCTCGAGAAGAAACTGGAAATGTTGAGGCTTCAGCAAGAAAGCAATCGGCTGAAGGTCCTTCAATGGAGGACGTTCCTAAGAGCGGTCAAGGTCTAGTGAAGATTGTGGCGCTGCTCAGAGCCTCTGTTCTCAAGGTGCAAGGAAGCTGGAGAAAAATAGCTACAAATTGTTGGGTGCTTATAAATGCTAGGAACACTGCTAATGTTTACGTATGTTTGCATTTAAATGCTCACAAAAGCCCTATGAGAAACATGAAGCTTAGATGCAAATCATTTATTATTCATTATCTCAAGTAGGATCGAAATCCTCACTGTGGAATTCTGGTTTGATAACCACTCTGCTATACTGAACTTTTCTGGCTTAAAGCTTTTGCAAATTCTTAATAAACAAGATGAAGGGAGTGTGAACCGAATCTCCCATTATCCCTCAGCAAGACTTCTCTCCAGCACAAATCACGGCGTAGTTGTTTGCTACCGTGAACCCATTCTAGGCTCTGATGTTTGTGCATTTTTATTTTTGCAGAATACATGAGCTTGCATAGCTGGGCTTGCTTCCTGCTTTCCTCATCTTTGTCTTATGTCCCCATCCTGCTCCAGAGGAGCCACAAATATCAGGTGTGTGTTTTCATTCCAGACTGTCATCCTCAGCCGCATGCTGGCCAGGTCGGGCTATGCTTTCTTTCTTCCACGTCCTTCCCTGCCGTGGGGATGATGATCAGGGTAATGAAAACCCTCCACGGGCGCTCCCTCCTCTCCACCACTCAATGGGAGCTTTGTCTTTGCAAAGAACAAACCTGAAACCCATCCGGCCAAGGCAATTGTTGTCTGCCGGCTCCTGCGCCATTTGGATTCTGACTCTGTTAGAGATCTTGTAATTTAAACTTCCACCTGCTTATTAGAAATTCAAGGAAATCATCTAATAATGTTTAAAACCTAAAGAAAAGCAGACAAAACCTCGTCTCCCCTGACTCCTTCCTTTGCTGTCTCACACCTCTCCTTGCAGGGTGCTCAGAGATCCGGGTTCTAAAACACCCTTTTGGGAACTTGCTCATCTTAAACAAAGACAGTGAATTACTCCGATGAGCAGTTTCCAGGGAAATAAGAAGGACTAGATGGCTGGAGTTCTGTCATTTGGGGGGAGAACTGAAGGCATCAACTCTGGCTTTCCGGCCCCCTGGGAACGTCAGCAGTCTCGTCTTTTAGGTGCTTGATGTTCTTTATCCTGGGTTGTCAAACACGAATTATTGCTCTGACAAGTGTTGCTGTGAAAACAAGGGTCTTTCACCCTCCTCACTTGCTCATTTCGCACTCTCTGTCTCTGGAGCACTGGTCCTCGTGAATCCCGGGTGTGTGTGTGTGTCTAGAGAGGGTGGATGGAGGGAGAAGCTATTCTTTCTTTCTCTTTGAGATGACAATTCAAATATTGTCATTCCAGTAATGGGCTCGATTCTGCTCCCCTCGCCTCTGAGCGCAGGAGGCACCTGGCTGCCCTGAACAAGGACGGATAGCTCTGCTACTGTGGGAAGAGCCAGCGGGTACAGGTCACCATGACTCTGCCCTGGTCTGCTGTGTGAGAGTTGCTTCCACCCACTGGGCTCACCTCCTTCCTTTTACAATGAAGGAGTTTTGACCACTATGCTCTGTTTCATCTCCAAAAGCCTGTATTTCCATAGTGGTGAGCCATTGCCGGAGTGGCAGGTGATGTGTGCCCAGTGTCAAAGTGTCGAGGCACCTTGGCTCTCCTTCCTCAGCCCTCAGCTCAACCTTCCCAAGCTCTTCGGTTCGGCTTTGTCTCCCATCTGAGCAGTGAAGGCGAGTCCGAGAGATGGCGCAGGTTTGGATGAATGAAAGATAGTCCTCTAAGGAGTTGGTTCTCCAAGAGTGACCAGGACCAACAGCATCTTATCACCTGGGAACTTGTTAGAAATGCAAATTCTTGGGTGCCGCCCCAGACCTATTGAATAAGACACCAGGGCAATGGGTATTATCGGCCTGAGTTTTAACAAACCCTCTAGGTGATTTGAATGCCTGCTCTAGTCCCAAGGCCACTGCTCCAGGCTAAATCTGGGCTAAAGAGGTCAGCAGGAGAATACAGACACATCCTAAGTCCGCTTTGGTCCCATCACACACTGGCAAAGAAGAGGGACAGGATGCTTTGTCCTCCCGTGGATGGAGGGGAGCCAGATCCTGCTGGAGAAGTTTGATATCTTCTAAATGAATTCAGGCTCTTTAACAGTATTTTTTTTTTTTTTTTTGTCGAGAAAAATGCCACTCTGGGTGTGGCAGCAAGATTGCTTGAATTTGTGAAAATGGCTGCCTAAGAGCGAGAAGGCAAGTAAATAATGAAATGGAGAAAATGTGGTTTTCAGCTGGGCTACACAATTAAACATTAAGTGATGGCTTGGCAGTTAATAGTAATTTTTGTTCCTCTAACGTGTATTATCTCAGAAACCACAAGGCATGGCTGAGTTGAAAGGAATGTAGGTGCAGAAGAAGGCATGGCATATAACCCCATGGTCAAGTTCAGCATTGAGGCCTCCTGACTGCTCTTTCCGGCGACGAAGGGAGATATGCCAGGGACTTCCCTTCCTTCATCCTCAATGAAAGGCTGCTCTCGCAGGGACTGTGTCTATGGGCAGCTGACTCTTAGATCCTCAGTGCATTAAAAGCTATTTATCAAATATTTACCCACAGATGTCTCAGCACTGACCATTGCTAAAAACAAAACAAAACAATAACAAATAAACAGGAAAAGTCTTACCAAGCTAGACACCATCTTACCAAACCATCCAGCCACCGCGTCCTGGATATTTACCTAATGGGGCGTGCAGTATGTGGGAACTTGCTGTACCAACTTCGCAACTTTCCTGTAAATTGAAAACTATTTTAACATGAAAAGTTCATTCAAAAAGACCAGAGGAGATTTTGTCCTTGAGATTAAGTCAAGATCAAGGAGAGTTATACGAAGTTGTAATAAAATACAGAGAACAGACTCGATGTTGAACTGTCTGTGCGTGAAATAAGTAATGAAATGAATATAATACATTTTCACGTCCAAGTAAATACGTCAGCTCATGTAAGCTCCATGAAAGCAGTAAGCCAGCAGTCTGTTTAGCTGCCATATTCCCAGCAGGTGAAGGAGGTGGGGGTTCCGGGGAGCGGTTGGGGGGGCGCAATTTTAAATATAGTGGTCAGAGAGGGTGCACCAGGAAGGTGACACTTTAGCAAAAATCTGAAGGGGGGAGGGAATAAGCCAGGTATCTTTGGGAGGGGCGTGTGGGCTTAGTACCATGGAAATAAAATCTTTGTTCATCTACTGATGCCGGGGGTGGGGGAGAAGGCAATACTGGATTTAAACAATTAATAAGTGTTCTGCGGTATGGAAATGAGCATAACTGCAGTAGAATTCGTGAAGGGAAAAGCCAGTGCAGGCTGGAGAAGTTAAACAAGTCTTCCAGGAAAGCTGAGTTTGCTCCAGGACTGGAGGAGTGGGGAGGAGGTGTGCATGAGGACGTGGTAACATCCAATGAGACAGAATGCGGTGGGAGAGGAGCCATCTGCAGCGGAGAAGTTGGAAGCAGGGCTGCTGATGTGGGAAAGGGAAAGGTGATCAAGGGAACTTAAGTCAGTTCTCGATCATGGTGTGTGGGGCGCGAGCGTGGTGTCCGGGAATGTTGTCTTGACAGGAGGAGGTGGACGGATGGAAGGAGGAAGATGGGAAGACTATGGTCTCGAGCTTTCTCTAAAAGCTGCTGAGATCTCCCGGTGAAAGATGAAGGGCACGTCACCTTGGGCAGCGGCAGTGAGAAGGAGAGGAAAGGGCAGGTGGAGGAATTAAGGACTGGACCAGTAGCAGGTAGCATCAGAGAACTGATGGAGAGGGAGAGGTCAAAGGTGAGGCCAGGGCATCTGCGAAGGGACCTTGAAATTGGCAAGAGGAGGACAATGGCAATAAAGACACTCTGTCACTGGAATCAGTGAGAGACCCTGGGGCTGACCAGTGGTTCTCAACTGGGTATGGCACCACTCCCTAAGGGGTTTTGGGAATGTGTCGAGTGATTTTGGAGGTCACGTGCCCGGGGGACAGCACGGGTGAGACACTGCTTGCAGTGAGTGGGGGAGTTCAGGGGCATGCTGAACACCCTATGGCATGGACACTCCTGCCAACACCCCTCTCATGGAGAAGGCCCTGAAATCCAGGAGCCCAAGACCAGAAGGCTGTGGGGGACAGACCCGAGCTTGGAACCCGGCTGGCCTTCCCTCTTTCTCCTCTGGGACGTGTTTCCTTGGATCAGGAGAACTCCCAGATCCACAGCCCTCCCCTCTCGATTAGCAGATCCTTCTCAAGAGGACTCCTCTTTGGCCAAGATCCACCAGATTCCACAGCCATCCATCAGGAATACCATATACGAATTAATGTCTCTGTCTCCTCACCTATAAAATGCAGGAAACCACAGCACCCATTATTTTCACGAGGATGAAATGAGATAATTCATGTGAAGTCTTTGGGTGAGCAGTGAGAATCCCAGCGGAGGGCGTGTTCACAGCCCTCAAGGCAGAGCCGTGAGCTGAGAGAGCCCAGCGCCTTTCAAAGCCACGTGGCAGTTGTTCACACCTCCACTTCCATGAGCATCCTCCACAGGGCATCAGGAGCGCCCGGGGAAGCTCAACCATTGGCGAAGACCCGGCGTGGAGCGCACCCTGTTATTGGTGATCGTGTTCATTTCCCGGGGCTGCCGTAACCAACCACACCCTGGGTGGCTTAAAGAACAGAAATTTACCGTCTCACAGCTCTGCAGGCTGGAAATGGGAAATCAAGGTGTCAGCAGGGTTGGTTCCTTCTGAGGGTGAATGGGAACCGGCTGTCAGACATCACTATCCTTCTTAGCCAAGTCGATTCCTCTGCCAACCTTTCTGGGACACACTCTGAAGGTCCAGTGGTGAGGAGAGCACTTCATAGCCTAGAATCTGGCCCCTCCACGGCCAAGCACACGGCCCGAGTGAAGCAACAGTGCCTACTCCTCTCCTGGAAGGTGAGAGCCCTCCCAGGCGAGTAACCTCGAGCCGAGCAGCCGGCACTGTGCCGGCCCATTTACTGCCACCCTCGGACCTCACACCAGGGAGCTCGTGCTTGCGGCAAGAAGCTGATCCAGCACATACTTTTTGCCTTTGGATGACGAGCCCCCTTGCAGTGTTCGCAGAGACCAGATGCAGCGGCAGCATGCAAATAGTTTTGCATTGAGTGTTCCTCGGCAGGAACGTGGAGGACCACATTTGGTTAAGTCACGCCTGTGCCCTGATTAATCCCGGCTCTCTTTTTGCTTTACTATCTTACCTCTAACCCTTGTCACTTCCTGCTTTGGGATGCCCTGGCTCTGACATCTCTTGGTTTCTGCTGTTCTGTTGCGTGGAATTACTTCCTGCTGTTATCTCATGCAAATCAGCAGGGCAGGGGGAATAACCTGGTGCGAGGTGGTGGCACGTCAACAAACTTCCCTGTTCCCTGGCCTCTGTGCTCAGCAGTTACTCTGCAGATGAAAAGCGAATAAACAGAGAAGTCGAAGGCCTGAGGAGGGCCGTGGTGCGGTCGGTGTGAACTGTTTGTGCTGGACTCACGGATGCCGGGAGCTGCCCGGAGCGATGGAGCAGTGATGCTGCTCTCGCCATCAGCCCGAGCTCTTCCTTTGCCGTGTCACTCCGCCCATCTGTTCCCCCGCTACTTCCTGTCTAGCAGGAGGACAGTCCCAAGGTTTTCCCTGGTCGGGGGTCTTGTCCCTCGTGGCTTCCTGACCTCATTCCATTTCTCCTTACTCCTTCACCTTCAGCCTGCCTGCTCTTCCCTGCCTGTTTATCTGCCTCAGCCGTTTGCAGTACGGTTCCCCGCGCCCAGAAAGCCCCCTGGTTGGCCTCTCTCTTCATTTAGGGGTCCTTTCGAATGTTCTCTCCCAAGAGAGGTCTTCCCCATCGATTCTGCGTGAGATTGTATCTCACCAGCTAGCCATCCCTTGCCTTACCCTGGTCTGCTTCTCCTCATACCTCTTGGCACCGCCGAACGTATTTTTTTCTCTCTCTGTGTTGTCTGTGTCTCCTGCTAGCCACATGCCCAGAGGTCACCGCCTTTGTCCGTCTGCTCACTACTGTGATTCCATAGCAGGGAGCGGAGGCCGGCCCAGGGAGGCCCGCCATGCGGATTTGAATAAAGGGGTGATGAGAACATGCTTTCCCTTTGTGAGGCGCTTTCACACAGAATGTGTCATTTGTCCCTCCCAGTGGCCCTGTGAGGTGTGTAGGACAGGAACAGTTAGGGCCCTTGTGTAGACGAGGAGAAAGTGGGTAGAGAGGCTCTTGGTCTTGAGGGTCAAACAACCCTGGGTTTGAATCCCAGAGCTGTGCAACCTTAGAGAAATTCTGCAACATTCCTGAAAGGCAGGGATAATGGTCTCATAAACCATTGGCCGATTAACTGGGATTTTGACTATGAGATGCTCAGCTCTTGCTGACCTGTAGCGAGTCCTCCAAAGGGTGAGCTGTTATTATTATTGCTGCTCGCCCTCTCTTGACCGGTGTCCTGCGGCTGTTGGGGCAAAGCCGGGTGAGAGTTAGATCCTCTGACGCTGGGCCTGACGACCGTTCCACCAGCCTGCGGAGGGTTCCCCGTGGCAGCGTGTGGACTGCAGTGAGCTCAGAGCAAGCAGACACACAGGGACTCGTGAGTCTCACCTGCATGAGCCCCACCCTGGCTTTATGGTGTCCTTTTTCCCCACCAGATGCAGTAAATATGCTCTTACTTATTCCATTTTTTCCAGACTTTTCTATCATAAACCTTTCTTCTTTCCTCATTTCCTGCTGCATTCGGAACCATCCCTCTTTCTTATTTTCTTCTCTCCTCTGATCAGATTGAGCTCCTTAAATCATTTTCACAGCAAAGTTTTTAAGAGCCAGACACTGCTCTCAAATGTCTGGAACCCAGCTCTGAGCAATCCAAAAAAGATACTTGTGCCGCTGCAGTAGACTGCTGGGGAGGGCCCAGTCAGGAGTGCTCTGTATCAAAGGCTGGTGATGATACTTTCTCTAAGCTTTGAAACTTTGGTGCCAACAGAGAAACGTGCTCTCCTTGATTTTCATTTATGCTTTCCAGCTTTTCTTGATAAGTTTTGGTATGTGCATTTGGAACTGTCTCTAGGTGGCTGGAAGTCCTATAATCTGTCTTAGTGACTACTTTTGGGGAGTGAGAGGGACTAGCAACAGAGATTCTGGTTCTTGTTCCCACTTTGTCCATGCCATCTTGACTTTGTTTTGCCTTATTGCATGGGCATACACGTATGAGTTTTCTGAAACTCTGCAGCCAATATTTTAGAAAATTACCGTTTTGTGTCTTAGTATGATTTGGAACAGTTTTCTAGGTTTCATCGTATATTAGTGTAAACTTCTTTTTCCAGAGAAACGCACCTCCAACTCTTACAATAAATGCCCTCAGGGAAATAAGATTTAATCCTTAGAACTGTGCCTAGAGGGAACTTTCCAGAAAGGAGGATGCTTCCAGTGGGGTCTTCCTGTAACAGCGTGGGAATGGTCTGCATAGATTATGTTGCACTCTGATGATTTTATTATAGCATTTATTTATTCACTCATTCAATAAATATCTGTTGTGTACTTATTACATCATGGGCATTAAGCATTTAGCAGGGAACAAAAGAAAGAAAGTTGGTGCCCTCCTGAGGTTTACTTCTAGTGAGGGAGACAGACAATACATAAATTTGTACCATTCATGGCAGACAGTGATATGTGCTATGGAGGAAAAGCAAACCAGCGTCAGAAGACAGAGAAACCTCAGGGCTGCCTCGGGGAGAATCGCCAGGGGAGCCTCCCTGGAGAGTCACAGGAGAGCAGACTGAATGAAGTGTGGGAGCGAGCCATTGGCACGTCTGCAGGAAGAACATTCTAGACAGAGGGAACAGAAATGCGAAGTTCCTAAAGCAGGAGCATTCTTAGCATGTTCAAGAAGAGTAAGAAGGCCGGTATGGTTGGAGTAGAGTAAATGAGGCAAAGTAGTATGGTATGTGCTCAGAAAAGTAGGTAGAGATCAGATCACGTAAGATCTTAAGGGTCAGAGAAAGGAGGTTGGATGTTATTGTCATTTTTAAATGCTTCTGTTCATCTGTTATCTTTGTAGACTCTGCATTCCTAGGAAGAAGGGAAAATAGCTTCTTTTTTTGCATTTTTGGTCGCTAGTATCATTGGGGGACAGAGTGAGTGCTCAATAAATATATGTTGAGTGGTCTCTTCTGCTTCAGGGTTAACATCCAAGTGGGAGTAACTTCTCTCCCTAGTCTGTCTCCTCTTGCCCTATGAGCTCTGAGGGGGGTGTGGTGGCCATCGACAGAAGAATCTGGAATGTCTTGAATACAAGACACAAGATTAGGGTGCCTCTTGTAGGGCAGAATCTCATATCACCGCTGGCCGTCTTTCCCTGTCTTTCCCTGGCAACTCCGGCAGTAAATGCAAATGGCCCTCGGAATGTTCTCATCAAGCTCAGTGCCTTGGGGCGTGTGTGTCTTTGGGGCTTGGGGGAGAGAGTCCCATTGATTTGATGGGGAATAATGACAATAGTCCCACTTTGCATGTATCTGGCAGTTCTTAAAAGACTCTCACCGACATTGTCTAATTGGATCCTTACTGCTAACACTAGCGTGAGTGTGAGTGTGAGTGTGAGTGTGTGTGTTGGTAAGGGGACGAGCGGAATTGGAGTGTAGGAATAAACTTGCATGAAGGTTGTAGTTTGTGTGAAACAACCTGAATGACGACTGAGAAAGCACAGTCTCAGCGTAAAGCGATTTCCTTCTTGGTCCCTCGAAGGCCCTTTGAAGGCTGGATGGATGGAGCGCGGACATGGCCGTTTCCCCGGTGGTCCAGGGTGGAGATGGGACGCGGCCGGGAAGAGATGGTGGATTTCTCTCCTGAGTGACTCTGAGAGCCAGTTAGTCTCAGCCTCTGACCAGAAACTGAGATTTATGCCTCACTGGCTGGAAAGGAGGGTTATTTCAAAATCTTCTTTCTCCGTTACAAAACTCCCCCTGGGAGCGGGGTTGGCTGTAACTGTCACAGCCTTGCTTTCTCTGTCTTTCAGGCATCTAGAGTTTCATCCTAAAAATGAGGGTTTGGGTTCTGGAGGGCCGGCTTGGGGTCCCTGCTGTCCCTATGGCTGACAGCTGGTGGCCTCTGGAAACAGGGCGCCACCCCTGCGACATTCTGGAGGCCCCACCTGCTTGTCGTGCCTGTGGATAGATACTCGCTCTTAGCAGAGAAACCAGCAAAAACAGACCTCCGGCAAGAGTGTGAGGTTTTTTGTTTGTTGGTTTTTGATATTTTTATTTTATTTCTTGTTTTTGTTTTGCTTTGCATAACTTCCTTGATAGAAGGCTCAAGTGTTACATAAATCACTTTATATGAGTCCCAGGAAGTTAGGGAATGTTGGAGTGATGGAGCTAAACCGTCCACGTGGGGAGGCACTGCCGTCCACGCATCCTTTCTGGAATGATACCCACCCTTCGTACCCCCGTGGTAGTGCCATGTCTGGCCCTGCTTCCTGTTCGTTGTAGCTTTCGTCACCATCTGTAGGAACTTTACGTTTCCTTGGCTGTTTATTTTTGTTCCCCTCCCCTCGTTAGAACATGAATCCATGAGGATGGGATTTTTAAAATTTTTTCAACGCTTTATTCCAGTACCTACAACAGAACCTGTCCAGGGCCGGTTCTCACTAAATATTTCGTGAAAGGACAAACGAATGAGTGTCGCTAGTAGCTGGACGCTGAGCTGTGCGCTTAGAGGCATCGTCTCGCTTCATTTTTCCCCTCTCCTAACTCTATCGTGTAGGTGTGGTTTTCATCCCAAGTTTTTGGGTGAGGAAACTGAGGTTTAGAAAAGTGACAGCACTCCCCTGAGGCCACAGGGCAGGTAAGGAAGAGAGGAGATTCAAAGGCTAGCAGCAGGGATGTGACTCGGCAGGCGGGTGACCCCGACAACAAGCACCTTTGCCGTCTCACTCGCCTCAGCCTGGTCCAGGCCTGCCTGAGCGCTTCGTCACCAAACAGTGCCATCTCTTGTGTAGTGATTGCCCACACACACTCGCACACTATTACATGCACACTCACACACATGCACTCACACACCTGCAAGCTCACATATATTCACACACCCAATCATGGGCACACACACCTACACTCACCAACACACTCTCACACTCGTGAACGCACATGTACATGCATTCACACACACAGCAACACACGCACACCAACTTTAAGAGTGATCATGGCATTCTGCTCTGATTTCTCCTTACTGGGAGCCAAGAAATGGACTAAGGATCGGCTACTTTCCAATTCATATCATAAGCAGGAAAAATGACTCCTTTGGGCCTGGCTGGCTTTAGCAGAAAACTTTTGACATGGTTGAAACAGAGTTTTCTCCAGCTAAGCCTCAGAAAGACCTCTAACAGTGGTTCCCAAATCGGAATGCCTTAACGACCACCTGGAAGCTCATTAACAAAACTGAGTCCCAGGCCCCAGCCCGGGAGAGCTTGATTCATGGTTCTGGGATGGGATCCGGAGGCTGGGTTTCTAATAGGCTTCCCTAAGTGATTCTGATGCAACCAGTCCGTGGGCCAGCCAGCGCTGGGAAGCCACTGGAGCAAGCTGAAGGAGGTCTCCCGAAGGATGGAGAGGGCGCTGGCATCCGAGGGGGAAACCTGCCGAGTTTCACTTATTGCAAGATCGACAGTGCACCCCAGAAGATGGGCATGGCTGAAGCCCCTTGCAGCACTAGCATCTTCTTCATGCGAGAAGGGCCTCCGTAAATGTTTGATGAAGTTGTTTTCCATCAGAAGAGGGGGCAGCAGAAAATTCTGAATCAGTGCCAGCTCTGTAATGCACAGGGTTTCCCCAAACTTCATCTAGACCTTAGGGGCACAGACATCTATCTATACCTAAGCCTACCCCAAACCCCAATCTGACTCAACTGGTTTGGGGTGGACCCACATCAGTAATATTTAAAATTCCCTAGGTGAGTCTAACATACTGCTAAGGTTGGAAGTCACTGTTCTAGACCAGGAGTGGACACACTTTTTCTACAAAGGGCCAGGTTTTGAGGGTCACAGGATCTCTGTCACAATTACTCAACTCCATCGCTGTATTGCAAGAACAGCTGTGGACAATATATAAACAAGTGGGTGTGGCTGTGTTCCAATAAAACTTTATTTACAAAAACAGGAAGAGGGCCAGAATTGGCCCGTGGGCTGTAGTTTGCCAATCCCTGTCCTAGATTATCCTTACCTTCTAAAAGATATGGCCAAAATCACCTGTAAGAGTGTCTTAAAATGCTAATTTCCTGGCCCCTTAAGCAGTCTTTTCCTAAGTCTGGGTGGAAGCCTAGGCCTCTGTATCGAGAAGAGGCAGCCCAGAATTTGTAGCTATTCTGATGTTGGGAGCCAGCGAGCCACGCTTGTGGGAATACCTGTCAATCATCTGGCTGATCAGACAAGGCTCCATTCCTTCTCCACGCTTCTGCCCTGCTGGGGGCTCCGACTGCAGAGACACGTTGGACCCCCTGGTGTTCTGCCTTCTTCCTCTCCTCTCTGTCTGTTCTCTTTGTTGTTTTGTCTCTTTAAGTCCATCTCAGACATTGGTTATTAACTCACACCAGTTTGGGGGAGAGTTGGTGCCAGGCCTTTTGCCCAGAGAGGGTGAGGGGGTGATGGAGGGGCAGGTGGGGCCTTCTGTTGCCTCTGGGGATGGGGAAACGTGGCTGTTGTCGAGACTTCTGGAGGTGCTTTTCGTCACTCCCCTCGCCCCACCATTCACGAGCTCAGCTCTGGCCTGTGCTGAGCCCAAACTCTTGGTGCCTCCGTGTGCTGGCAGTTATTGCTGGCTTGTTTTCATAGGTGAAGGTGATGGGTGACTCTTCCAACTTTCTGTTCATGGTGAGATGCTTATCTCCGTGGGCCTCTCCGAGCTGGGGTAGGGAGGGTCACCCTGCAGAGGCCTCAGCTTCTGCTCGCTTGTTCTTAATTAAATTTGAAATCGATGTGAACAAGAGGGCTTTGGGAGCGTAGTGGGCTGGGGGCCAAAGGCCTGAGCAACTGCCACAGAATAGCACCACCTCCCACAGTCCTGATCCCTGGGACATGTGTACAGATTATGGAGAAATCCCTCTGCAATGAGGTTATGTTAACTCTTTAGCCTGGGCGCTGGATTTCAAAAGCAACCACAGACCCAGAGCAGAGGATCCGGCTTTGCTTGCTGAATGTATGGAGCTGGGAATTATCTGGGGCAGTGGCATCAGGATCGCCCAGAACTCTTGGTGTGATGACTGGGGGTCCTCGAGTTCTGAGGAGTGATTTCCCCCCCACCAACTCTGTCACCCCAACCGTTATTAGAGGATTTCCTTTAAAGTGACCTAAGGAGCTGGTATATCCAGGATAATGCTTGGGGTTTAGAGGAAGAGTATGAGGTACAGAGATGGAGATGGTGCCTGGCTCCCATGGAGACGGGCAGGCAGTATGGGGCTGATTCCAGGTCAGCCCCCACTAACACGCAGCTCAGTGGGTGAGCATTTTTGAGCTGGGGAGTCTTCGTTACCCGATGTGCACATGGAAAGCAGTAGGAGCTATGCATCGCACAGCGGTAGATAATACCCAGCCTTGATTCCACATGCATGTGCTCTACATATGCTCTCTTGCTTAATCATTACAATAACACTGAGAGTTACCATTATCTCCACTGAAAGATGAGGAAACTGAGGCACAGAGTGGTTAGGTAACTTGCTCAAGGCCATACAGGTGGTGAATGGCGGAACAGGCATTTGATCCCAGGTTGGCCTGATGACGAAAGAACTTACAAATGTATTAAAGGTGGCGGGACATGCTCCCTCATCACAACTGGGAAATGTTTGCCAAGCAGCCCGAGAGCTGATGCAGTGTCGCGTGGTGGGCTTTGCCCGGAGTTCAGTCTCGTGGCAGGTTCTTAAGGCGACGCAGCACTTTGAGAAACGCAGTTAGTGACCAGGCCTCCAAATTCGGCATAGTCCCTTTCTGTAGGTGCAGAGGGCCAGCTTGCCCATGTCACCTGAGGGTCATATGCAGGGAGAAATGGTGGCGTCTCCAAATGCAATAGAAAATGAAGACCGTTAGGGACCCCCAGGCGCTGAGATCAACCTGGGCGGAAGTGCAAGGACGTGCCCCTCTCCCACCTCCCCCAGGGCTGCTGATCTCCCCGTTTAGGGCCTTCTCTGACTTTCAGGATCCCTTTCTCCTCAAGCCTCTCTCTGTTTTGCTTCTGTCCCAAAGAAAGGAGATTGGTTGGTGTGGGTTGAATTGTGTCCCCCCAAATGCACATGTTGACGTCCTTCCTGAGTCCCTCAGAACGTGACCTTGTTTGGAGGTGGGGACGTTATAGAGGTGACTGAGTCAAAATGAGGTCGTTAGGGTGGCCTCTAATCCAATACAGCTGGTGTCCTTATAAAACAGAGCCACATGGAGGGAGGATGACGTGAAGAGACACAGAGACAAGACGGCCATCTGTAAGCCAAGGAGAACGGCCAGGAACAGATCCCGAGATGGGACATTTGTGTTGTTTAGGCGGCCCAGTCTATGGTCAGTAGCTACGGCAGCCCCAAGGAACTAATGCAGTATATCCGAGCATGAAGCAGGCTTACAACTCCAGGAACATTTTAAATTTGAAAGAGTAGTGAAAAATGAAAGCAATGCATCCTAAAGGATGGCATTCAGGGTACCCTGAAACTTGCTGGCGGGCAGCAGACCTCTGCAGGCCCTGAGCATCCTTTCCCTTACGCCATCCATGGGCGGGGGGGGAGGCCAGTCTCGCAGCCCCCCGGGCTCAGCCCCCACCAGACGCATTCTCCTCCGCCATCTTCCCACTCTGAGACCTTGGTGTCTGTTTAGCTGCTTAGTTTTGGTGTCCTGGAAACTGAGCATTGCTAGCGCCACCATCCCGGGCAAGCCGGGCTCCCCAGACCTGTGACTTCTGGAAACAGAATGTTCTTGGTTTCCAGAAGGTAAAAAAGTTCCCTGGGGTCACTTTCTCCTTAGCAGCCAAGAGTGGAGTCCAAGTTTCCCTTTCGTTTTACCCTGCAGTTCCACGGCCTGGAGTGGTCAGGGGACGGCCGACTGGGAAAGCCACATGTTTGGATGGAGGGCATGAGTCAATAATTGGGGCAAGGTTTGCGAAGTCTTTGCTTGTGTCTTTACTTGTGTCTTCTCCAAGACAAGCCTAATTCATCTGTTCGGCACTAATTTGTTGAGCATTTACTCTGGGCCAAGTGCTGGGGAGACAATCACGTATGAGTCTGACACTCTTGTCATGGAGGGGAAAGCTACAGAGAACACGTATTTTCGGGTCTGATGGTTGCTGTGAAGGGGGAAGTGGCAATTACTGTGTCCTCTGCTCTTAACCTGTTGTCTGGCCCTTTATGTGTCTGTTCCCGTCAATCCTAGATTGTAACCTTTGAGGGCACAGCAACCCTACTGGTGTACTTTTTCCTGGAAGCTTTTCCCACCGCAGGTACCGAGGAGGCAGGTTCAATCAAACTTTAGCGCGTGTAATCATTGCGGGGGGGAAGCTGTGAAAATGCAGATTCCCTGGCCCTGCCCCTTAGAGGTTCTGAATTAGTGGACCAGGCGTGGGGCCCAAGAACGTGCATTCTTAAAAAGAAGCCCCGGTGATTGAGATTGTGCAAATGTGTGCACCACTGTTTGAGAATACAATCCTAGGATCAGGGGCCACTTGCTATTTTTCTTTGTGTTCCCACAAAAGAAAACAAAACAGAAAATCTTGAAAAGTGAAACTGGTAAATGTCAGGGAGAAAAATAATCCTTTTGGTGAAATTAGCAACTCAATTAAATGTTGGTAGAATCAAAATGGATTCCTGCTACCATAGGGATTTTTTGAAGCCTTTATTTTTTTAGAGCAGTTTTAGGTTCACATTAAAACTGAGAAGAAAGTACAGAGATTTCCCATATACCTGCTGCCCCTAGATATGCACAGCCTCCCCCACAACTAATACCCCCACCAGAGTGAGACATTTGTTGCGATTGATGAACCTACATTGACACGTCATTATTACCCAAAGTCCATAGCTTACCCTAGTGATCACCTTGGTGTTGTACGTCCTTTGGGTTTGGACAGATGTGTAATGACGTGTCCATCATTACAGTATCACACAGAGTCGTTTCACGGCCCTAAAAGCCCTCCGTGCCCGACCTCTTCATCCCTCCCTTCCCCTTAGCCCGTGACGACCCCTGACCCTTTTACTGTCTCTATAGTTTTGCCTTTTCCAGAATGTCACATAGTTGGAATCATACAGTATGTAGCCTTTTCAGATTGGCTTCTTTCACTTAGCAACATAAATTTGTTTCCCCCATGTCTTTTCATGGCTTGATAGCCCATTTCTTTTTAGCGCTGAATAATATTCCTTTGTCTGGATGGACTACAGAAGATTTATCCTATTGCTTGTTTTTTAAAGGCAGTGAGGTAGATGGCACTGTGATGACATCAGCTCCGGGTCCCTTTCCCGTTCAGTGAAAAATAGCCAAAGATTCACAAGCCTCATGGTATTTGACTGAAAAACTTTCCATCTCACTTGGATTTCTTTGATCTTCTTAGGATTGAGGACTTGTTTATGGCAGATCCAGGACTCTAACCTGGAACAAAACAAACAACGAGGTAGGTAGATGAGATGGTCATCGTGGTCACCGATGTGTCCATCATGTGGCTTGCAGGTGACAAAGTGGTGGAGACCTGCTATTGGGTGAGCATCCCCACTTGGGAGTTGTTCTCTGCAGGGCTCATGCACCAGCTCTTCTGTGCACTTCTCATACATTGTCCTGGGGACCAAACCAAACAATCTTGCCAGCCAACCGGGGAGCTGTGTGTCTTAGACAAACCTCTTGCCCTCTCTGAGCCTTGGTTTGCTTATTTGCAAATCAATGGCTCCTAAGATCTTTTCCAACCCGGACATTATATGGCGTGGCCACATCAAAACCAGGTTATCATCCTTGCTTCCTTACCCCATCCAACCTGCCCTGGCCCATTTGTCAGCTGGGCATTGAGACAGCACAAGACAGAGTAAGCACTCAGTAAATATCTGCAGATGGCTCCTTGGTTCTCAGACTTGACCATTCTGTATCTCAAATATTTCTGAAATATCTGAGTGGGTTAGAAAGAAGGCAGCTGGAGACAGCGATTTTTTTTTTCCTTACGGATCCCCCTCGTTTTCTTTCAGCCCCATTCACTGCTGGCACATGGGGCCCCTGAACCTGGAGCCAACTTCCCTCCCACTTCTTCTGACTCATATCTTTCATCACGTCTCAGGAGATCAGCGTCTGTCACTCCCTTCTGCTGGTGAACGGGAGGGCCTTGGGCAGACTCCTAGCTGTGGCTCAGCGCAGCCAGGACCTGGCGTAATCCTTGGGCAATTAGTGAAGCTGGGAGGTCTGCTTCCAGCTCGGGTCTTGTGCACACTGGGGTGAAGGAAATTTCCTGCTTTCTTAGTCATGTTCCTCCCTTCCCCCTTGAAGCCTTAAAAAGACGGAAGCATTCCTGTTTCTTTTCCCTCTCTCCTCTGAGCAGTGATTCTGAAGGACATTAAAGATTGTTTGCTTTGAGCCGAAGAATTCTGCATTTTTCACTGGCAGCATACAGCTGCGGTGGGCACGTTGAGGGCCAATGAAGTTAAGGCTACGGGGTCTCACCTCCCTCCACAACTCTGACCCTTTTTCCATGAGATTTCCAGAGAGGATCTCTGCTGAAAACCCAACCAGAACCCCTGCCCATGTGGTTGGGAGAAGAAAGCTTCCTTTACGTGGGCTTTCCAGTGCATTCCTATAATTACAGCTTGATTCTAAAGCACTAAATGGTTATTATTATGAAGCCAACTCGACCGCTGCCAAGGCGATAGGAGAGACACCATGTAAGCCACACCAACACAAGATTTAGGGAAATCAAGGGCTTTTACTGGATTTGAGAGTAAGGCATGATGGCGAGAACAAAAGATAAGGATCTTTAGCCATGTATACAAACCCATAGATTCTTAGGGAGAGAGAGGAGAAAGAAGGAGTGAAATGGAGGAGAAAGAGGACCTGAGAGAGAGGACCTTAGGACTGGAGGCAGAGACACCCATGACCTTGAATGCACAGATACAAGGTCAAACAACCATTTTCAAGGATTCTGGAATATATAGACTGCTTGATCTTGAAATGTATATTTCCCAAAACTCTTACTCATTTCAGAGTGTTTATATAGCTCACCATGTGCCAGACATTGTCCCCAGCACTCTACACCTCTTCACTCATTTAATTAAATTTCCATGGAGTCTCACAGTTTTTACATTTATGGAATTTTCACCTGGAGACTTTTAGTGAAATCCATGACCACTCCTCACCCAAAGAATCTCTTGGAACAGTGACAGATCATTCTAGATTCCAGCCCACACTTTCCTTGTTAGCACCTGCATCTCTGTGGCCTGGCCTCTGCAGCCTTGGGAATGTTTAACCCTTTGTCTGCTTGACAGGAGGAGGGCTGGTGAACAGGACGGGGGGGATGGGGACTGGAGCAGGATCTGAGGGGGAGCTCAGAAGGAAGCTGCAGCCAATCGGTGGAGACTGTTTTCCCTAAGATCTACCATCTGAGCAGCAGGAGGGAGATCTGCTCCTCCCGGCGAGATGGCCCTGAGCTTCTGATTCAGCCACTCCTCCCCTTTAGCTCATTGTGTGCAGGTTCATCTCATGGCAGCGAGCACGGAGGTTCTGATGAGCTAATGCTCCCAGGAACTCGGTAGGAGGGGATCATCCTTCTTACCAGGGCATTATCCCACTCTTTGAAGGAATGGTTTTGAAGAAGGACCGAACTTAGCTGTGAGGCAACATAAACAGGCCACACGGTGGCTTTGCCTGGACCTTGGGACGTGTCTCTTTCCATCTTGAAGTTTCCTTTCTGTCCTTCCTTTCCCACTTGGCACCATTCATGTGTTTGTGGTGCTGACTGTAGGCAGGTGATAGTGACATTCCTGAGATGTTGAAATTCTTCCCAGGAGCCCTTTGTTGTAGGGGCCAAATCAATCCTTTGGCCTGAGTGAGGGGTTGGTTTTGAGCTGGGTAGAAAGAGCTGAAGGCAGAAGCAAATCAGAAGCTCATTAAGAGTCAGAGGTCAAATTCTGGGGGGTCATGTCCAGAGAGCCAGAGGCAGGATATTTTGGAAGAGTTTGGAGCCTGTAATGATTGAAAGCTTGTTTGGTTTAGGACGAAACGAAGCACACCCAAGGCGGCTACAGGGAAGAGCCCCAGGAGGTCCATGCTCCTCTTCAGTGCTGCGTGTCTGGGGATGCTTGGAAGGGTCAGAGGCAAGCTGAGCAAGTTTCCTTTTCTCCCTTAGTTCCTTATAAAGGGAGGCAGAAAGTCTGTTGCGAGTGTTCAGTGACACAGTCCGTGTCAAGTGCCTGATTTATTATGAGTATTCAATAAATGAGCTTTTAGGATTGTATTATGTTAAACAAAGGCTTCAGAGGTCATGATAAAGTTTGCTACTGTTTGACCCACTTACCAGCAAAGCATGGTGATGTTTGTGTGAGGGAGCAGGAAATAGCCAGATGCATTTTCTTAGTCCTGGCCTGATATTTTTGGAGTCTTGGAGCAGTGAGTCTGTGCTAGTTTGCATGGCAGAAAAAAATGTACTATTGAGTTTGAGGAACTATGAAAAATTTAGTTTCAGGTTTGGTCATTTGAAAGAGAATTCACAAAGAAAGGGGCACTTGTCTTTGAAAGGTGGTTCTTACGCAGTGGTCTGATGTCGACTTAGGAAGGGAATGGAAACAGCTTGATTTATATATTTTTGAACTCTGGGGTTCTTTGGTGCATAGGGGTGGGAGTGGAGTGGGAGGAGGAGGGGAGTGAAGAGGTGAGAGGATCCTATCTATGAAGTCATCCAAAGCAGCATTCCTTGACTGTGAACCCACTCCACATTCCATCAAATGGTGTAAAACATTTGGGTTTCCTTGCTCTATCATAAGTGGTGACATGATAAAATTCTTTCTTTCACTTATTTTTCTTGAGGCCATTTCTCTCTTATTGCCCTCTTTGAACCCAGGAGCTTTGCTTTTCTGGAGGCCCGAAGAATGCAAAATATCCAGAAGCTGGGAAACCAGTCTGGAATTGGGGAGTACCCCTTCCTGGCCGGCTCCCCCTGCTCGCTCTTGCCCCAAGCCCAGGCCTGGTTTGTTGCTAAATCATATCCTCAAGAAGCTGCAGGCAGGAGGGGCTGATCCGGCCACCCTGGCCCCGCCTCCCGTCTCCACTGGACTGAGGCAGCTGCTCATTCCTTTCATGAACAACAGGAAGAATCAGTTTCAGGAAATTGAAGTCATGGTGGATAACACATAGGGGACCCGTCTGCTCTCTGGGGTGCAGATTCATCTGCTGCAGGAGCCACAGTCAGTGGCCAGATGCTCAAAGGTGAGGCCTTCATCCCTGGGGTGGCAGGAAAATGTGGTCAGAGGCTCAAGGGGCTAAGCGCACAGTGGAGGCTCCCTGGGTTTGGAGGATGGCTGGATCTTGGCAATCTTGTACTCCAAATGACATGCACTCGTACATAGCAAAGGGTCTCCTGCTTACAGGTATCCCGTGTCAGGTATATGATCCAGTTTGCAAACTAATTATTCTAGATAAAACCCCTCATATGTGGACCTAGCTGCATTTATTGGTGTCGCCCCCTTTTCTTTCCTTCTACTGGCACATTTATTTTCAGCTTGTGTATATTTAAGATTAAAGGCTGGGAGTAGTGTTCTTTTTTAAACTTCATTTATTCCTGTATTCACTCAGCACGGTTTTATGAGCACTCACTAGACATGAGTCTAGGCTCTGGGAGCAGAAAGATGAAAGAAAGTGGTTCCTCCCTTGGAGAAGAGAAAGGGGCAGGTGAGCAACCCTAATACAATGTGGTGCATGCTATCGCGGAGTTTTGTTTGATGTCTAGTGATAGGTGAAGAAAGAGAGACGAGGAGCAGCAAAATCTTCCAGTATGCTCATGGGAGACTCCACGGAGATGGACTGAGACTCCCAGGACAGGAAGGCACAGGGAGACAGGGGTCGGAGATAAGCCATTTCAGACACATGAAAAGCCGCGGGCTGAGGCGCTAAGGCAGCCAGGGCACAGGCTATTCTGGGATGGTAAGTAATTATGGATGCCTGAAGAACCATGTGCAAGGGAAACCGTGATGAGACCTGAGGCTAGACAGGAAGGAAAGGGCCAACATCACAAAAAGTCTTCGATGCTCTGGAGAAGGGGACATTTTATCCTATCAGCAGGAAGGAGCCAGTGGAGAATTTTAAGCACATGGGAACGCGGTGGCCATTTTTGTGTGTTGCAAGGATGACTTTGGTAGCCTGCAGGGGATACACCCTAGGGGAGTTAGGCTGGAGGCAGGAAGACGGGATAAGGACATTTTCAAAATTCCAGGCAAGGGGAGCTGAGAGCAGTGGTATGCAAATGGTGACGGACAGGGGACAATTGCCTTGCGAGATCTCGGGGAGCTGGGACAACTGGACTTAATTTTTAATTACCTGTGGGTGTGAGAGAAAGGGGAGCATTCGGCATGGCTCTTGGTTTTCTTACTTGGACAAAAGTGGTTGGTGGTTCTATTCTCAGAGAGAAAGATCGGGAAAGAGGGCAGTGGGGAGGGGTGGGACCGTTAGAGGAGTGTTTGACATGCTGAGTCTGAGATGCTCGTGGGGGGTCTAGGTGTAGATGCCCAGCGGGTAGCTGGCTCTATGAGTGTGGAGCCCAGGAGAGGAGTCTGCGCTGGGACTTATAGACGTCATTAGCATGTGGGTGGTGGTCAAAGTCTCAGCCTGGTTAAGTTACCCATGGAAAAGGATGTAGTCAGATAGCAGAACTGAGTTTTAGGAAACACCAACATTCGAGAGATGGGAAGTTTGAGAGAAAGAGAAGTCATGTAAAAGCTAGGAGACGTAGTCAGAGGAGAAGGGAGGGGATTAGGAGATAGTGGAGAGTGCCTGAAATGGAAAAGGGAGAACATTTAAAGAAGGATGTGGTGGATAATATAGCAAATGTAGTAGAAAAGGTAAATAAGACCACAGAAAAGCACTCTTGAGAATTAGTTTGAGAATTAGAAGGTCATGTACGGTCTTGGAGAGAGCTGTTATAGTATAGAGAAGGGGAGGAATAAATCTAACGAGCTAAGGGGCATTGAGAGGTGAAAAAGTAGATACCCTACATGAGGGCTACGCTAAAGTGACTCTTGGTAGTGTGACTGAAGAGAGATGGATCAGTGATTCATAATGAGATAGAATATTATTTAGAGGGGATGAAAAGTTCATAGACTCTTTCTTAAGATAGAAACACTTGAGTATGTCAACAGACTGAGAGGAAAAATTCAATGGAGAGAGAGAAATAGCAAATGCAGGAAATATTGGGTCCAATTGTTCGAGGGAGGTTATGGAAGAAATAGGTGTAAGTACAGGGATTCATCTTGAATGGAAGGGAGGGAACAATTTGTATTAAAGAGATGAGGAAGGAGGTAAGGATGCAGGTAGGGTTGGGAACTGAGTGAGGAAGTTTACATCTGATTGCCTCTTTTTTTTGTCAGTGAAATAAGAAGCAACATCACCTCCATCAGGAAAGACGGCAGAAGGGGCTTAAATTTTGGCCTTGCTGTTGAGGAAAATGGGGGTTGGCACTGATCAGAAAATTATAGGAGGATTGCTGAACGCTGTGAGGGATTCATCTGAGACTGGCTCTTGGCACTTTGTGTTCCTGCCCATGTCGGGGTCTGTGAGCAATTCTCCAGGAGTGCACAGCCATCGGGATGTGGTTGGCCTGGTGAGGAGTGGAGTTGGAAGTGGAAAGACAAGCACCATTGTTTTAGTTATTGGCATGAGAGTGGTCACGGCCAAATGGGCGTAATTGGGAAGAAAATGACACTAGGAGGGAGGTGACAAACTGGGAGAAAACGGAGGAGTCCAGAGTCTGAAGATCATGATGAAGTGAGAGAATGGGCAAAGAGAAAGAGATGGAAAGATGGGACACTGTGTCAGAGATCTCAGGTTTTAAAATGTCAGAGGTGAGACTGTTTTGGATGACGGCAAGTCCAAGACGTGGCGTAAGAGTGGGTTGGTGAAGAGCAAAGACAGTGAAAGCATTCCAGTTGAGGTCAAGGAACCAGGAAGCTATAGTGTCCAGTGGACATGTAGATGGTTGCAGGGGTTGTCATGGGAAGAGGCCGTAAGGCGGCAAGCATGAGACCGAAGACCCCTAAGAGCTCAAAGAGATGAGCTCATTTTAGCGATGAAGACCTCCCCAACTCTAAAGGCAGAATTCTTGATACACATGGTCTTCTGAGCAAAAGAGAGGAGGAGCATGGAGGGTCCGTTCCATTTTGTTTCATTTCCTGGTTCTGCCAGGCCCTGAGCCTGTGGACCTCTGCTGATTTTAATAGCAAAGGGGCAAAGCTAGTTATTTCTAGCATACGGAGAAGTGGAAACTTGTACAAGAATGTCAATGACTTGCCCCAAATGACACCACTGAAGGGTGGACCTCAGTCTGTCACTTCATCCCCCTCTTCTCCCCTGACTTGGCTGCTTCTCTCGCATTTAACCTATTGCAGCCGAGCTGGGTCAACACCGGCTTCCCCGATGCACGCCCTCCAGACGTTTGGCGTTTAGATCTGACACAGGGATGCGGAGGGGAATTTTCCCACTTGGCAGAGTGGGATGCAGACGAAGAGGGAATGTTTTCCCTGCACAGCAACAAGAGGTATCAAATCATTACTTCTTTCTCCCTCCCAGCTCTGTTGCTATTTATGTGGATGTGACGGTTCCATAACAATACCTTTTGCTTGGAAAAGGCCTCCTCTTACCAAAAGTCAAAAAAAAATCCCTATATTTTTCATTCTAGAAGTAGACATGATCAGTTCTCTTTCCACTTCTACTTTTTAAGAAATAAATAATCTAAATATACATTTACCTCCCACCTACATAGGTGGGAGGTCCTTGAAGTTCAGGACTGTACCGTGTCTTATCTATTTTAGAATCTTCTGAACTCTTCCAGTCCTTAGCACATGGCTAGTGTGTTTGTTGAACGAATAAAGTGTGTTTCTTGAAGGTATGGATGAAACTCTTTTGCCCAGCACTCTAAAGTGGGTTCTTAGAGCTTGAATAACTGTGACAGAGGTACCTTACGCTGAGCCCTCTTACCTCAACCATTGCTCCCTGTGATGAAGGCAACACAGATAGTAAAACGAAAAAGGATTAGACCCCGAGACCTCTGGGTTTAATCTTGGCTTTATCACCAGCTGTGTAGCCTTGGGTAAATCTTTGAAACTCTCTGAATCCCAATTTCTTCATGTGAAAATCAAAAGAAATGATACCTCCGTTGTTTGACTGTTAAGAAGATCAAATTGGATTACATGCAGCCAAGTAACTAAAATATAGCAAGTGATCAATTAAGATAAAATTCTTTCTTGACTCCTCTCCATATGGACATCCATCCATCCATCTTTTGGTCTCAGGGCATGTATGTCTGGATGTGGAACCAATTAAGAAGTGGTTCCTGAAGCTGTGGAACAGCTTTTTACTCTGTACAAAATTAATCTGGAACTGATATCATGACCAGGACTAACACAAGCCATTCTCTGAGAACGCTAATTAGCTCAGATGCCCATGTGGGTGAATTGAGGCTGTGGAGAGAAGGCTGTTTATAAATCATAGTTCATCCTGTCACTAGGAAGCAGTTTGGTTGAGAACATGACAAGAAAAGCCTCTTTCCTGAAAAGGGCGGAAGTGGTGGTGGCAGCCAGGAGCCTTGAATATCAAGAAAAGAACAAGGATGGGAACTTCCGTCTTTTAAGTACTCACCATAGTCCAGGCGTTGTGCTAGTTGCTTTCTATTTGTAACATTCTAAAATCGTTTAATAACACCCTTTCAAGGAGTTAGGACAGCTGGAATTCTGGAGAAAAGGAGTTCTGGATATGCCAGCTTTGAAACTACCTCTAAGTTTAAAAAATATATGAGTGTAGATTGATTTGTTCAAAGCCACTTTATGCAAACAGAATTGAATGGAACCAGCCTCACTGTGGATGGACGTGTTCCAGGACAGTCTCTGGATTAGAAATGGACTGTAAGCCTGAAGAAGGCAGGGATCCCGTCTGTTTGGCTCATCCTTATGCAGTGCTTAACAGACGATAGGTACTCAATACAGGATTTGATGTTTGGAGCTGCGGTGGCCATTTTGTGCCCATGAGAAAAAGCACACAAAATTTCAGGGATGGTGACCCAGAGCCCTAACACATTTGAGTTGCCAAATTAACCCACCGTGGGACCACCTACCTTCAGACCTCTTGTTTTATGGCATAAATAGATGTCCTTCTTTTTAAAAGTCATTCTTCTCTGGCTTTTTTTTTTTTTTAACTCATGGCCAGAAAAATTCTAACTGACCCAGTCTCTAAATGTGAGCTTGGGCCAGTGAGCTAACATTTCTGTGCCTCAGTTGGAGGTCACAATCACGCCCTTTAATGGAGCAGCACCTTACGAGAATGATGGCAGCCGCCTATTTCTTCGGGCTAAACTATAACATTTGCTGGGACCCTTGGGCTGAATTCCTCCACTTTTAAACAGACTCTCATTTCACATGAGAGTTGAATTCCCGGCGGTGAGGGTGGCAGAGTACTAGCCTGGCAGGTTGGTGTTTGGTTTGTCAGGGCGCCACGTGGAACCGGGTGCCAGGGCCATGTTATGTGATCTGAGCCATCTCGCTGACCTGCCTGTTGCCCCACGGCAGGCCAGCATTGCAGAGCGAAGCATAGTTTGCATTCTTCCCTCTCCTGCAGAATTCTATGGAGAAGGGGAGAAGAGGGCATTTCTCCCTTCCTTTCTCTGTTGGATCTGCTGTCTCTCAAACCTAAACCGGGGCGGGGAGGCATCAGTTTGTTCCAAGGCTTTATTAACCCATCGTCAGAGAAGACTGTGATTTGAATAAGCATTTAGGCCAGAGATTCAGATATTTGGAGAATTAGTGATTTTGGTGTGTGTGCATTTGTATCTCATGTAGATGAAGCCGGCCAACTTCAGTCCAACTTCTACTCCTCAGCATGAAGCTGGTTGCCTGCAAAGAGCCATTCTATTCCAGTAGCCACAGAATCTCCCCTTCACCTCCCCTGTGGTGACGCAAAATGGTAAGGATAAAAAGATTAGACAAGGCCTGAGGGGAGTCTGAGCAACCGCTGCTGGAAGGGTTACTAACATTGGACAAATGAGACTGCATTTTCGGCTCATTCTCTTGGAAGAAAGGAACTCTTCCTGCTAAGTCTGTGTCCTTGCCCCAGTGGATTGAAGGCCACCAGGCCCTACAGAGGGGAGCGGGCCGAGCGTTCAGGTCAGAGAGACAGAGCTGCAGCAGCCACGGCACGGCCAGGCTTGGGTGAAACACACTGCAGGGCAGCGAAGAAGCAGAGCCTTCGCCAGGAACCAGCAGATGATGTTAAGCGTGTAGGCAGGGTGTCCACGCTGAGCCAGCACCAAGATGACTGTTTCAGCCTCGTTGATTATCAAGTGTCACATGCGCTTTGGGGAGGAGCGGCTGGACGCTCACCTTAGAACCTTCTGCATCTTCCCTGTGCTGCATCGACAGAAAGTGGTACGGTTGAGTCTGTAGTTCCTGACTCAAGTTTGGGCCCAGTCAATTGCATCAACCCTTTTGTCCTGATGGAATCCCAAATCGGGTTCCTCTCTGGCTGCTATGACATTTTAATATCTGTATCCTGTTGCCCTACCTGGTCTTTTTTATTTTTCAGCTTTTTATTTTGAAACAACCTCATGCTTACAGAAAAATTGCAAATATGGTACAAAGAACATTTCTTTCCTTGAACCACTTGAGAGTAAGCCAGCGTGAAGCCCCATCACTGTGAAAACATTAGTGTGTAATTCCTACAAACAGTACAGCTTCCTATAAAGCTACATAAACATAACTACATCCTACATAGCTATGACACAGCCATCCCAGTCTCAATTCTGACACTGACACATCGCTACCACTCAAGCCGAGGCCCCATTCAGGTTTCACCAGTTGTTCCAATAATGGGTCCAGTTGTCACGTCTCTTTAGGTCCCTTTGAAACATACCAGTTTCTCAGTCTTTCCTTGACTTTCAGACATTGACAATTTTAAAGAATATAGGCCAGTTATTCCTATATTTCTCAGTTTTAATTTGTGTGATGATTCCTGTTGATTCCTTTTAGGTGGGCATATTTGGCAAGGATATCACAGATATGATGCTGTCTTCTTCTCATTACTTCCTGACACGTGACACACAATCTGAGCACTTGATTAAGATGGGTCTGCCGGACCTCCTCATCATAAAGTTGCCCCTTTTCCCTGTGAATTAACAAGTGTTTTTCTTTATTTTCTTTCTTTCTTTATTTTTCGAGGAAGATTAGCCCTGAGCTAACTGCTGCCAATCCTCCTCTTTTTGCTGAGGAAGACTGGCCCTGAGCTAACATCCGTGCCCATCTTCCTCTACTTTATATGTGGGACGCCTACCACAACATGGCGTGCCAAGCAGTGCCATGTCCACACCTGGGATCCGAACCAGCAAACCCCGGGCCACTGAGAAGCGGAATGGGCGAACTTAACCGCCGCGCCACTGGGCCGGCCCATTAACAAGTACTTTCTTGTGTGAGGAAGCACTTGAGATTATGCAAATATTCTGTTTCCCATCAAGATTTCAATTCATTTATTTATATCAAGATGGACTCAAAGATGCTTATTAGTCATAAGCCATTACTTCATTAATTTCATTGTTCAATTTATCCCAGATTTGGCAAGTGAGAGTTCCTTCAAGCTGACTGTAGGCACTTCTGACATGTCTTCGTAGTTTTTTGAGCACTTCCTTAATTTATGGAATAATATAATGGTCCAGGCTCACCTTATACTCTCCCTGCCCAGCCTTGGCACCAGCTATTTCCCCAGGTTCCCTTGAGTGGAGAACAGTATGAAGAAGGCAGATCTGGGAACTGAGTGTGCTCATTACACTGGAGTATTACTGCTCCCAGGCCCTCCCAGTGGAATGTGTGCGTATATACACATGTGGAAGTGTACACAGCACATATCCATATTCATTTCTGTATCTATGTCTATTGAAAACCATGAGTTGACGTCATCTCCATTTTCAGTCCAACACCACAGGCTTCGTTCTAGTGTTCTCTCTTTCGGTATTTGTAACTCCCTTTCCCAACAGTGAGAAATCCGGCTTCCTTTATCCTTAGTGTATTTACTTGTTTGGTCAATCCCTGTGTATATAACCAAAACCTCCTCACCGTCGGCATCCCCTCCTCCACATGAAGCCTCTCCACCCTGCAGAGGCTCCGACACCCCACACTGGACTTCTCACCATGAGTAGACACTTTTGTCATTTTTGGACCTGACACTTGACACTGGGTTGCCATGGCTCATCCCTGTCCTTCTAGCGTGGAAAGCTCCACTAATGACTTTTGACTTGTTATGTTCAGGAGAGGAAGAAGAAAAGGAAGGCATAGAGAAAGCCACACCTGGTCTTTGCAGTGGCGATCTTCGTGCCCACAGTGGATGGAACTCCGGGGCGCTTTGGTCTATCAAATCTATCTTAACAAGGCTTATATTTGTTGGTGTATGTTGTATCACACTAATGTCGTCTGTATTTTCTCTCTCTTCTGTTCTTTTCCTTCCCCTAATGACATTGTGAATGCCTGAGGAGCCACTATCTAAACTCCAGGCCCTGCTTCTTAGCTCCCCTCCATGCCCACTCAGGTCTGGGTCTACAGAGTCTCCCTCGGTGATAGGAAGGGAAGACAAATCCCCAGTGTCAGGGCCTTCCGCCCCGCCTCCTGGGCACAGCCTCCCTGCACCTTCCCCTCCCCTGCAGACTCTTTCACAGGCTGAGCTCCCAGCTCTTCGCCCGCCCTTTCCCCCTCAGAGGACCCTCCTGCTCCTGTGAGTAAATGCCTGGGAGTCACAAGGCGCAGGATCAATGATGGGGTAAGTCAAGCCCTTCCCTGTCCCCAGCCTGGCTGATCTCATGCCACTGGGCCACATTCCTGTACTCCTTGGGTCCAACCTCGTCCTCCTGAGGTTGGGCAAAAGTCTAGGGCCCACTGCTCTGCACACTGAGGACAGGCCCTCTCTCGCCACTGGATGATCTGGGATCAGTTAGCCTGTGAAAGCAAAGGGCCATCTGACTCTGCTACCAGAGCTATTTCAGCTTTGTGACACTGCACGCCACAGCATCCCCATCACTCTCAGACGCTGCCACCGTCTCTTGTCCCCGATACTCCCTGTATCAAGGCGTGTTGCTTACACTGCTGTTTGGTGCCTTTGGGGGAGAGGATAGAGAAGATGCCACTGCCAGGTGATGAGCAGGCAGGAGGGTTGCAGAGAGAGGGCACTGGGATGCCAAAGAAAATCTAGCTATTTCACCCCCAATGCATGTGGGGACAAATGACAGCTTTGCATGTCAGGTTTGGGTTTCATGTGCCTCCCCAGGTCCTGATTAGCTGGAACTTGACATGGAAGATGGGGACAGCTAGCTTTCTCCTCTGAGTTGTGGGAGAAGAAAAACATGGCTCCTTAGGAGCTTCTAACTGCAGGAGCCAGCAGACTCAAGGATGTACCACAGAGAAGCACGGGATAGCGATGTTTCCACCTCCACTCCCATCACATCCCTTCTCGGCTCCAAGATTCTTGAACGATGTGAATCCTTCCCCAGAGAACACAGTGGCATGGTCATAACTTGTTAAATACCGTAATTAAAATAGTTCTCTTATTAACTTCATGATAACGCGTTTTTTCCCCCTCCTCCTCGAAATTACACGTTAGCGTTTTGTTAATTAAATTTCCAGTTCCAACAGAACTTCTCGCTGCAGCCATGCGGTTTACAGGGGGCCCTCTTCCTGGGGGGTGGGAAGGTGGCTCAGCAGGTCAGACGGGTTCTCATCTTTTCTGCTAGAAGAAGGTTGAGAGAAAAGAACAGAGGAAACTCCTCGATAGTCTATGCCTGAATAAGGCAGCCAGACTGAGCAAATAAAAGTAAAGGGCACCCAGTTAAATTTGAATTTATTTCTCTGAATTTCAGACCTAGCGGGGCGTCCTGTGTTTTCTCTGGCAATCCCACACCTTCACCTAAACTTTGGCTCACGGCTCCAGAGAAGAGGGTTTCCACACTCTTCTTTCAACGTATACTGGTTCTCTAATTACTGAGTTAGCATTGGAGCTTGTTTTTATTGTTTTGGTCAGCTCCTTAATTCACACAATCTCAAAAGATTTTACAGTTACATGTTTTATTAATACTGGTCTGATGACTACTATGGATCCATTGATCTCTTAGTCATTGAGTAGTGTCTGTAACACACCAGATGCTATGAACAAGGCTGGAGATACAAAGGTCAATAAGGCACAGACTTGACCTCAAAGCGCTCCCTGCTCAGAGCGGGGGTCCTAGGCCTGCCAAATCCAGCTCGCCATTTTGTTTTGTAAATAAAACAATTGGAACACAGCCACACCCTTTTATTTACTATTGTTTGTGGCTGTTCCCACCTGCAGAGGCTGAGTTGAGTAGTTGTGGCAGAGACTATGTGGGCTTCAAACCCCAAATATCTATTTTTGGCCCTTAAGAGAAAAAGTTTGCTCATCTCTGAGCTAGAGGAAGAAGTAGTCAACAATGTGAACAATATGCTATGAGATGTAAGCGCCCAGCATGGGGAGCACAGAGAACCTAATTCTGCCTCTGTGGGGCTCTGCTGGTTTGTCAGAGGGGACATCAGAGCTGGGTTTATAGGATTCATCAAAGGGTGGGAAGGGGAGAGGGGCCAGGATTCAAAGCAGAAGAAGCAGCGTGTGCAAAGGCCCTAAGGCCGCTTCTGGGCTGTGTCCTGGGGACGTGGAAGGGGTAGGGTGAAGGTTGAAAAAATATCACATCTTGAGGGTCTCAATACGTTAAGTACTTAAATGTGTTCACTATTAATGTAAACCTTGAAGTCGAAATTAGAATCCAGATTTTATACATGAGTAACTGAAGATCAGAGAGGTTAATGAAATTGTCCAAAGCCCCACAGAAGGAAGCAGAAGAGCCAGGATACTAACTCAGAGTGAACCAGTCTAAAAGCCGTGTTCTCAGCATCCTCTTTGCTGCCTTGCACGATGGACACACCCATCACTTCTCTGAACCATGGGCTCCTGGAGGGAAGGATGCATGTCTTATTCTAGAGCAGTGGTTCCCTACTGGGAATGATTTTACCCTCTGGGGGACGTTTGACAATGTCTGGAGACATTTTTGGCTGTCACAACTTTGGGCGGATTTGCTACTAGTATCTAGTGGGTAGAAGCCAGGGACATAGCTAAACATCCTGTAATGCATAAAACAGGCACCCCGACAGGAATGATCGGTCCAAAATGGCAACAGTGCTACTCTTGAGAGACTGTGCCCTGCATCCCCAGGCCCAACACGGGGCTTGGCAGATAAAAGGTACTTGGGAATGTTTGTTGCACTGAAAACAAAATTAATGTGTTTAAGGAATAGGGAAAAGTTCATTAGTGAAGAGGATGTAGGATGGAAGTTGGGGCAAGAATGTAAATTGGAACGGATTGCAGGCGTGCAAGGACTGACACAAAGGAAGTTTAATTTGTTCCAAAGGCATGGTGAATATCAGAGAGCCATTTAGTTTGGGAGAGTGACATGATTAGGTGGATTTGTTGGAAAGTTACACTGACTGTGGCATGAAGAAGAGATTGGAGTAGGGAGACCTGTCAGGTGGCCTCAACGAAGGCAAGGCCAGTGGGAAGTGAGAGGCAGAAACAATTTTGGGAGAGGTTAGAAAGGAGACTCAGCAGGATCGGGGTGTTCAGGGAGAGAGGAGGGGTCGAGAGGGTACTTGTTTGAACAGTTCCAACACTGACTGAGGTAGGAATACGGGAGGTAACCAGGCGTACGTGCACAGGTGGAGGGTGGAGGTGGGAGGGATGGTGATGCTGGATTTGCTAATGATGAGCTGGCTAAAGAATTCCCACCCATGTGGCAATTTTCAGTAAGCCAATGGAAATTTGAATCTGGAGCTTGGAGAATAAGGCTGGAATGAAAATGCAGATCTACGCATGTATGTGTTTCCCGTTGATGTACATTCTCTTATATCGTTTTGCCAATTCTCCCTCACCAGACGCTAAGTCCCCAAGGTCAGAGGCGATGCAGGGATTATGAGCTCAGACAGGACTGAATGTGCATTCTGGCTTCACTGTGTACTGGCTATGTTATACTAGGATGTTATTTTGTTCTCTGAGCCATAAAATTTCCTCATCTGTAAAATGGGGATAATATTAGCTATCTAAAGTGGCTGTTAAAAGGATTAGATCAGGTTGTGGGTGTAAAGCACGTCGGATGCCTTCTGTAATGGTAGCAATTTAATATTTTACTCTCCAGTCCCGGTGTGCACATGTGCACAGGCGTGCGTGCACACACACACACACACACTCACAGCTTAGTACATCTCAGCACTGACCACGTGGTCTTAAAATTCTTGGCTGAGGTGTTTATCTTTCCCGAAGACTCTCCTGGGACAGGGTCTTTGTCCTGGTGGTCCCAGCACTAGCACGGTTCCTGGATCACAAGTAATGAATGCCTCAAATAGGAAGCTTCCGGCTGAGGTTGAGCGACAGGTCTATGGTTACGGGCAGAGCTGAGGCCTCCTCATCCCGGGCCAGTCACCTTGGCAATACTGTTTCTGGTCATTTTGACCAGCAGAGAATCCAGAAAGACCATGTAAATTACAAGCCTGGAAACACACATCCTTAACTCTGCAGGTAAACTCACACTCATGCTTCTGTGTTTTTCTCGGGGCTGGTGAGAGGATGAATTTGCCTTTGGAAGTCTTCTCTAACTGAAGAGCAACGGGAAGAGGCAGGCCTGAGGGATAAAACTCCTCCGAAGGGCAGCGAGAATTAATTGGGTCTCACCTTGGCTTGGGCTTGGCTGTCTTCAAGGCTGGCCCTGTGGGACTCTGGACACTTGGAATCCACTCTGAGTTCTGTTCCTCACTGAGTCATCTTGGAACGCACATCGCCCCACCCAGTATGTCTCCTTCCTTCCGACTGGCCCCAAGTCTCCTCCACAGAACAGGAATAAGCCCGTTTTCCATGGTTTGCTTCATCCACTTACCTTCTCAGCAGAGGGACCTACCTGTCCGTTTCTCTGCACCCCTCGTTATTACCCATCTGTGGCTTCAGGCACAGAAGGTTTCCTTTAATGACCTGATTGAAAAAATTAACCAGGTAAATCTGATGAAACAATTGAAGAAATCACTGTATTATAGATTTCCAAGTCAATCTGAAATTATTTTTCAATTCCTCCATGACCACAGTTTATTTCCTCTTTGGGATGGCAATGCTGTAAGCCAGACAGGGCTGTCAGGGAATGGTTATGGATCTCCTACTATATGTCAGGCACCGTGCTTGCTTTTCTGTTGGGCTTCTCAACAAGTGGCAGCAGCATCTGTCTTATCCTTGGTACTTAAATAAGACATCTCACGGAGCCCTCGGAACAGCCCATGGCTGTTATGTGCTCTGCCGCAGGGAGCTACTCAAACCGGTCTTGAATTCTGCCCTGTGCTAGGCTTTTAGAAGGATCCAGTTTAGGATGCGAGCACTGCCGTTTTAGGACTTCCTACCTCGGTGCCCTGCGGTGTCTCATCAAGCAAGGAGGCTCCCCTCTAAGCCTGCAGGCTCCTTGCTGTCTGACCCCAGCCATCTACCCTGGCTTCAAATTACAAGTAGGTCTGGAAGCCAAGAGCCAGCCAAATGCATCATGGTTCCCACTGAGGAGACAAACCAAGCTGCCAGCCAGCAGGGCTTGGCTATAAAAGCCCAAGAAGCAGCAAGCTTATCCTAGAAGGTGATTTTGTGTGTTTGTTTCCACATGCAGCTTCTCTCTGTGCAGAACCTGCACATTTCTTTCAAGTGCTTTTGTATTTATAGATGAGCAGTCTTGTTGGGGATGCTGTAGTGGGGAGGGGGCGATGCCCTGTGGCACGCAACTGGCTCATTTAATTGGCTTCATTTAAGATAAGGATTTTACCTTTGGTTCAGTCCCCTTTAGGTTCTAATTAGCCTGGCTCTGTTCTGGAGCCACAGAAAGCACTGTCGATCTGAGATGAAGCTTTTATAAACGAATATTCTTGGTCCAAAATGGAACCAGTAGGAAGGATGTGTAAGTGTTACATTCTCAATCTACTCACGGCGTATGTGACAGCTTCCTTCCTCACGGCCCCCGTTCCCTGCCCCCAAACACACACACTTCACCTACAGTTTGCTTTGTCAATGACTTGGTATTCCTGTAATGGGCAGCGGAGTGCCTCACTGAGGAGAACTCTGGTAGTTCTTAATCTCACCAGAGGTGGCGAGCTCTGAAGTCCAGGGAAAGCATTGGCTCTGCTTGCGTCCTGGGCACTTAGAGATGTAGAGTCTTTCATGTTGATTATTTTGTAGATATGAGTATATTTTGGGATCCAGAAACCCTGAAAGGAAAGAGTTGTCTATTTTCTGATCTTGCTGTCATTCATTGATTCATTGATTCACTCATTCGTTCATCAAACCCCTGTCACACTCCTCCCTGTGTGGGACAGGCACAGTGCTTCCTATGTGAAAAATGTATTGCTTTCCTAAGCATTCCTGGGTGTTTCTGTAGAAAAGCCCTGGATGGGAATCAGGAGACTAAATCTGTCTTCCCTGGGTGACCTTGAGCAAGTCGCTTCCCATCACAGGGATTCACATTTCTCCCCTGCGTTTCCTTGCAGCTCTGAGGCTCTGTGTCACTGCTCTGCAAAGCAGGGAGGACCCAGACTCATGTGCCAGGGCAAGCCTCTCTCTGCCTTCAGCTCCCGGCAAAGACTGAAGGCCAGACCTGATGGGGCTGCCTCTCCCTCTCCCTTCAGGGTCATCCTCAAGACTTTTCCTCCTCCTTATCCCTTCTCCTCCTACACTTGATCTTAGCCAAAAGGCCAAGAAGTGATCCTCTTCTCCTCCTGAATTCGAGGGACAGATAAACAGAGGCAGAGGGCTACCAAGAGAAAAACAAAAGGCAAAACACTCATGACTTCCTGTAGCAAGCGAGAACTATCAGGTTTCAACCTGAACAAAAACCTGCCGGGTACTCCCTGGCTATTACCTGACTGGAGCCCAAATGGGTGTTCTCTGTCAAGTCAGAGATTGTGGTTCAGTGTGAAGACCAACTTACATACACATCACCGTGGCAACGTTTAGGTAAACGGGCTCAGAGGCCCGTGGATGGATATTATGGGATAGCTTCCTTTCTTCTTTCTTCTTTCCTCTCTTAACACTAGCCTAGGGTAAAGAACAGCTGAGCTGGATTAATTGACTTCTTTTTAGAGATTTCTCACCTTTGGATATATTTGGCTCTGAAATTGTCAGTGAAAATTCAGCCAAGGTGTCAGCCCAAGGCATTCTGGGGTCCTTGAGGTTTATTGATAACTGCAGAGTGTGATTGAAGATTTATGTTGAACATGACTGATTATGATGCTACAGGGGAAAGGGCCACGCGTCGGATGTGTACATGTGCTTGTGTGTGTGTGTGTGTGTGTGTGTGTGTGTGCATGTGTGCATTGGAGTGGGGGATGCTGGTGGTAACTTGCATTTGGATTTCCACATTCTCCATTCAGATGCCATCTGTCTGTCTCAGATTCCCTCTGTAAAGCGTCATATCTAGTGACACCAAGTGTCTTTTGTCTGCTTAGCCAGAATTTGAGCCTTTGTCTATCTAGTGCCCCATCATCACAGAGCAGCAGGATCCTGGAACACCAAAAGGGACTTCCTCCAGAGAGACCCTGAGCAGATGCAAGAGACAAGTTTATACTCCTTATCCCTTCTAGGAGTTGATGCTAGAGACTTCCAAAAACTCACATATAAAGAAGGAGTCTCTTGGCCTCCCCTGGCTATCTTACGTTGTTGCTTTTCTGACCTGGACTTTCAGGCCACATGCTTGAAGCATCAAGATTGGCCCAGTAAATACTGATATAGGGGTTTCTAGAGCTCATCTTCTAAAGACAGGTGGGCAGCGTTTCAGCAAGACCGGAAGTCTCCTTAGCCAGGGTTCTGTGAGCCCTACAAACGTGGGCATCGGGGAGGGGATCCATGGCAGCAATTGGTAGAATTTGGCGGATCCAATTCTCTGCTCTGCACTTCCTCCAAGCCTCCGCTGTGCTAACGATTAATGTGTGAAATGTAATTTTAATTCTCTTGTTGAATGAGATAAAGATAGAATATTCCTCGCAAAGACAAAACATCTGAAAAGTTACAACTTCCACAGATGTATGCCTTATGTTTGATAGACAATGTCTAAACAAGTGTCTTGAAATCCGTGTAAATATGGAAAATTTGAAGTGTGCAAATTTTAGATGTATTTGAGATCATCAGAGGAAATTCTTGGTGATTCCTTTGTAAAGGGCATCGTTTCTTCTAATTTTTCTGTTATGCGGATTTTTCTGCCTTAGGTTAGCTTGGAATAGAGTGTCCCACAGTTTAAGAGAAATGAAAAATGGACGTGGCCAGGGAAAAATTTGGAGTAAGCAAAAAGGTCTTTGGCATCCTCCTCTCTCTCCTTTTGAGATCCACTTAGCATATTTGGGATGTTTGGACATCTTTTCTCTTGGTCTTTAAAGTTGCTTGGCTCATTTTTCTTCTTTATAAATGAAATGCCCTTTGTTAGAAATTCTTCTATTTTTGTTTTTGTATTTTAGAAACTTCAATGGCACAGAGACTCCTAAGGAACCAAGAGTTTCTACAATCACCTTGAACACATTTTGACCCCTACTCCTTTAAGGAATTCGACTTTTTTTTGCCATCTCTGATAATAAACCCCGTTTTGATATTCCGAATATTTAGTCAGCAAACTCCACAGCAAGAAGTAACAGCAGCTAACCAGAAGAAGACCGCAGGGATACTAGACAGAGATGGAGTCAATCCACTTTAGACTGGAGAGTGCCTTCTGGCTGCAGGTCGGAGTCAATGTGGAACTCGCAGGACCCTCCTACTTTAAATAACTAGTGGCATCTCTCCTCTGGTCCATCTCAGGCTCTGACCGATTTTAGTATAACTCCACTCTTGGCAGTGTGGATTTGGAAGCCAAAAGTGGACTTTTCATACTTTGATCCTTAAGGAAATTGGAACAAATCAAGTTGCTTATTAAAAAAAAAAAATGCCAGGGTGAGGTTCCCTGGGGTGTGGTGCGAGGATTGTACTGGAAAAGGAAAGGACGTGGTCCAAGCAACACTGCTGAGAAAAGTCTTCCAGCTGGACTGGCTTCCCCACGGTTTCTCCGGGCAAAGGGGAGATCCACTGTCAGATAAAAAGCGGCTCAACTGGGCAGGCAGCCAGCCTGGGGAGGACAATGATTTCCTCACTTTTAAATTTGATTATTAGTTCTTATTTATTGGAAGCCTGTGATGCATTTAGCCTCATAGCCAACACGCAAGAGGAGCAGCCTAATGGGACTCATTTTTTCCTATTAACTTTTTCCATTTTTCATCAACTGAGTCAGCATCTCACGAGTTAAGAGATGTTGAGCCAAATCTCATCTGATCATCGTATTAGCTACTAACACGGTTCTCTCCCCTCCCTCTCATCCCAGCCCCCAGGTCAAATTGGCCTGTGCATGTCCCCCCCACACCCCTTTCTGCATCTACGTCAGTGAAGTGCAATGGCCTATTTCATTTACAATGCGTCTTGAATTGAGGATTTATTATTGCTGGAAACAAACCATCCCAGTGTTTAATATGGTACTTTTACTTTAAGGGTGGAAAGAGAAAAGATGGGTCAGGATGATGGGCATTTTTTTCCTGTTTGTTTTTAATATGTATTGAGAGCTACTGTCAGTTGAATACAACGTTTTACGAATTATGTTTACTCCCCACAGCCTCCTTATGAGACAGGCCATATTATTGGCCCCATTTTACAAATGTGGAAACAGAGGCTGAGAAAGCTATGGGAAATTTCAAGGCCTGGCAGTTAATAGATTTGCCCTCCCACCAACTACCCGGGATGAACCACTCTGCCTACCGCTTCCTGTGGTTTTGAACACTGCATCTGGTGGTCAGAGCCTGGTGTCCTGAAAAGTCAAAGGCCAATGGAGAAATACTAGGTGGTGTCTCCATTGTTCCTCTAGGAAAAGAACTGGGGAACTGAATATAAAGCTCAGATTTGTAGCAGTGTGTATAATTAGATGTCCGACATGCAGGGCATCTTGAAGCTTGAAGCATCCATTAAGAATGCGTGCTTATGCTTGAATTTGCTCCGGAGACCAAACTGTAGCTCTCTTATTTTCAAATTGCACTTTTCAGCAGTGCTTTGAAAAACCGAGTTGTCACGGGGTTAACTCAGCCTACATGCACCCGAGAGTAGAGCTTCTTGGCCACCCGTTGGACAAGCTGGTAGCTGTCTGAAGGTTGAGTAATCTCACCCCGTGAGTCCAAATGGAGCACATGTTGGCAGCCCTCCCTGGGGATTACTGGTTCTGGCTACTTGAGGTTGACCTTAGTGAGGAATTGTTTCAGCTCCTCTATTTGCCCATTAGATGAGCTCCAGATGAAACAACCTGGATATGAGTAAGTCTATAGGGGTTTGCAGATGATGCCAAGATTTTTGCAATACATTGATGTTTTCTCTTCTGGGGATGCAGTGGATTATGGTTTATAGCCAGGTGCAGAGTAGTTTATACACTGCCAGTAGTAGTGGAAGCCAAGAGCAGAAGGAACTGATGGCAAAATTACTATCTTCTGGGGTACTTCATGGACAGCTCATGGATGTCCCTGAAAAAGTTGAAGTAAAATGTATGAAGTCAAGTTTCCATATAAATCACTCTAGGTGCAGAAGAGGTTTATCATCACAGGAGATTAATTAAACACATTGCTAGTTCCTGAGTTAGCAAGTTGCTCAGTGGGATCTTTCTAGAGGAGCTAGTTGGGTTGTAGTGGGGTGATTTCTTGTTTTCAGAAGGGGTGGTGGGTAACCTATGATCTGGTAGTCATTGGGTCATTTCTTTGAGAGCATTTCTGAAACAACCCTGCAAGTGCAACATGCAAGTGTTATTTGGTTGAAATCAGGAGGTTAAGCAACGCAGACTCCAGATGCTCTGGGATTCTAGTGGGTTAGCCAAACAAGGTCTTTGTCCCTGAGTAGGCAAGGCTCTGTAGCCGTGCTCAGAACGATGCACCTGAATGGGACAGGTGGCACAGTTTATGCCAATAGTCACTGACCGGTCAAGTTCCAGACTGCTCTGTGGACAATCCTGACAGTGCCACCTAGGTCTGCCAGCGTTGGATCATGGATACACAGAGGTATTGATTCTGGTGGGCTATAGTTAGGTATAAATCTGCCTAGATTACTTCAAGACAGTCCAGCAATTTGCAAATATTTGTTTTTATGTCCTTGTAGACGCTTATGTCTAGCCCAAATCTCCTCTTTATTCTGTAACTACTTTAGATGGTGATGTTTCCTGTTAATCCCTCCCACAGAAGCTAATATGAGATGCTACAACGAGGGATATGGGACCAATTTTATTGATAGCCTGAGATTTTTCTTTGAGATGTTCCATCCACCCACTGAGAAGACCCCTTGTCACTGCCGTAGTACCCCTACCTGGGAGGTGGCATTCTAGGAGTTTTGGACTGATAACCAGTAATAGTCTCAGTTCCACATAACTTAAGAAAAGTTTTGAAACTTCTTAAATCTCACTTTTCCCATTGGTAAAAGAAAAGGGTGTTGTCTGAATTAACATTTGTCACGTGTTCGCATGTCCCAAGCTCTTTACGTGTCTGATCTCATTTAATTCCCATGCCCACCCTATGAGATTGTGCTGAGCATTCTTGGTTTGCCTTTTCACATTCGCTCTCTACTCTTTTCTACTCTGCTCCGTGCCCCAAGAGGCTGAGCGGCAGGGACACTATCAACAGGCTGCCTTGCCCTTGTCTTCCAGCTGGATCAGCCAAGAAGGGGAGGAGAGGAAAGGGAGCCACGCCCTGCCTTACTGGGTTACCCCTGCTGGCTTCATCTCTCCACCAGAGTTCCCAGCTGCTCTTCAGATGCATCACTCTTTGCTGACTTCTTGTCCTGGGTGATGGCCCCTGCTGATTCCAGCCCCGGGGCACTGCATGATCCCCCACTATTTCCCTATGCTCTGCACTCCTTTATAAGTAGTTCTTTTAGTAAGCTCTCCTTAAATTACTCGATTTGAGCGTGCCATCTTCTCCTTCCAGAACCCTGCCTGATACAGAAGTAGTTACTAATATGACCCCCTTTTACAGGCAAGGGAACTGAAGCCTAGAGAGGTGAAGCAACTGGAGCCAAGGGCCACCCCTGGTAAGAGGCAGATAGGGATTCAATCCAGGTTTGTCTGATCTGAGCCAATGACTGATGACTGCACCTCAGCACTCTGTAAGGTCCCTTATGTGTTGGCATCTCTGACAAAGTCACCAATCACTCGTCAGCCACTGAACACTGTTCTTGAGGCCCACCCCACCACGCTCGGCCTCCTAAGAGGGGAGCTGTGCAGAACCACCTGCCTTCTCATTCCGTCCTCGCTGGGACAGAGGCAGGAGTCTGTATGGCGGATGATCTGGTCTTGGATGCAGACTGCATTGCAGTGCTAAGAAGCCACTGGAGAAATGACCGAGCCTGGCTTTATTGACAGTGTGTCCCCCTCAACTGAAGGACATGACATGGAAGGAGTGCTCCGTGGGAAGCAGGAAGTGCAGGGCTGCTCACCTTGTTCTGGAGTCATTCCTGAGAGCATCGGTTTACTTCCCGGAGGCTCAGGACTGCACTTCTTCGGAGCTGGGTCCCAGCAAACACAGGTGCATATGATTGAGAGGATGTGAGGCACTTCCCTGGTTTCTTGCATTTTCATTGTGCTCTCTTTCCCATTGATGCTCTGACACCAATGGGCGTTGTTTAGTGGTTAATATGCCTGACATTCAGTAAGCTCCCAATGTTGTTGAAGGAAAGAATGAATGGGTTAGGTGGTCCTACTTGGAGAGCGCTAGGAGAGCAGAAGACAGTGCTTACAAAAGTGTTTGAATCACTTGCCATCCGTCTCTCACAACACAGATTCAGGTCAGGGCCAAGAGGAGAAATTTGCTGGGAAACGAATAATGCCGGGAATACTTGCTGGGAAAATCACAAATCATGATAGCTGTCAATTTTGAGAATGTGATACATACCAGGCATTGTGCTGAGGTTTAACAGGCGTTATCTCACTTAATCTTTACCACCCTGTGAGGCTGATGGAATCATCCCCATTTTACACATGAGAAAGTTGAGGCTCAATGAGAAACATCCAGATTTACGTTTCTAATAAGTGACGGCGTTGGGATTAAAAGCCAGATCTGTCCTCAGACCTCAGAAGTTCAGCTAAATTATTGACAACTCTGGGTTGGATGTCTGGCATTTATGGTCTGCTAATCCGATCTTGGAGGTATGGTCCAGATGCTGCCCTAATGTCCCGTCATATGTGTAACCTTGCCACCCAAGGCTTGTCTCTCCCCATATGATTCCTTCTCACCCTGTCCCCCCTTTTCTGAGGCTTCTTTCTTGCCAGTTTCCTCTTCTCATTGTGAAACGGTCTTCTCTCTGTTGCTGCCTGTCCCAGGCCTTAGGCGAGAGGCAATGAAATTGATTCGCCAGTGTTTGCCCTGACCTGTCTGTCGCATCTCACCCCACACCAGGGACGGCTTTGCTTCTCAGCTTTATTAATCATTTCAATTTGACGTTGTGTGTGTTTTATGATCTTTACTTCCGCCCCCACTTTGCCTCCATTCAATTATGTTTACCTTTTAAAGCAACACTGGAAGGGAAAATCTATTTCTCCTGCCAGATGTTAAAAAAAAGTTGAAAAGAAAAACACTCCTTAGACACACACACTCAACACACACACACACACACACACACACACATTTCTGTCTCCAGCTTTCCTCTTTAACATACACAGATAAGTAAGAGAGATGAGCAAAACCCAGCTCCTTGTTTTTAATAATGAGCAGCAGGGATGTTGACCCGGGCTTTGAGGGCCTCTAAAGCAATGTGTCTCACGCTTTACTGTGCATATAAACCACCTGGGGTCAAGTGAAAATGCAGATCCTGATTCAGTAGGTCTGGGGTGGAACCCCAGATTGTGCATCTCATGCCGGGGTAACAAGGTCCTACTTTAAGTGAGGCTCCAACGTTTCCTTTCTCTTTACTTCCACGCCTCCATTTCTCTGTCTCTGATGTTTCTCCGTTCTCTGTCATTCAGGGAAGTGTGCCCTTCTTTCAGAAGCTCTTCTGGGCTTCCCAGCCATGCAACATCTCCCCCGAATACTGTGCCTAACTCAGTGGCATCGCTTTTGGGGCTGAGGGCCTTTTATGGTTTAGGTTGGAGTCTCCCTGCTAAGCCCTTCTGAGGATAACAGTTAGTTGTCACTGGCTGGGAGACAAAAGAAATGCATTTTCCTGGAGCCGGTTTTCCCCAAAACGCTAATGGTACCTTTATCTCTGGGTAATTAAAGCTCTGGCTGATGAATGCGTAATTATGCATAAGCCGGACTAAAATGATCGCCTTGGTCTTTCATCTTTTAGCTTACTTCATTTAGAGAGGTAACAGTCTCGGGCATGCTTCAGAGAATAGCTGTTTCGAGGTGTCTGAATTGGGTGGAGTCACTTGGGGGTGCCGGCCACCACCACAATGACTGTGGTGTGTCAAGACCAGAGCTGTCTCTGTCTCCGTGAAGTAGTGGCTTTTGGTGGCTGAAGGGGCATTGGGGAAGGCATGGCATTTGTCAGGATTTGCCAGATGGTGTGGAGGTTCAAGTTATGGCCCATGGATCTGGTCCAAGTCTGCCTCTGGATAAATGGGGTGACAGGGCTGTGCTCAGTCTCCGGCACCTGGGCCACCGGGCACTCCCTTGCCCCTCCCTGTTTGAGAATAGCCTCCTTCTTCTTTCTGGCTGCCCTTGACCACAACTGTGTAGGTATCGCTTTCATGCTGTGACCATCCTATCCCAGGTTGGGATCAGGGCTGACTTCAGACTTCTCTTCTCCTGAGCAGGTGCTCGTGGAAGCAGGAAGAGTGTTCGGTAAACTGCTGGGTCTCAAAACCCCTGAGCAGAAAGAGGCTCAAAGAGCGATGGTAGAGCTCATGGGTTCTAGACACCAACCAAGCTCAGAGTCCTCCTCTCCCTGCCATGAGCTCTGCACCAGGGACAACTCGTTCAGTTCTTCTGAGCCTCAAGTTTCTCATGTGTGAAATGAGGAAGATTATTGTGCCAAACTCAAAGGATGATTTGAGTGAAATAAAGTATGTTTTGGCTTAGCACACGGTCTGGCTATTATTGTTGGTGTTCCTATGGTATGGGAAGCCCACTGTATGCTCCTTGGGTGCTATAGATCAATAGGAACTCTTTGTATCGCTGCCTCTGAGGGTTCTTTCCCTCCCTGACAGGTCCCCAAAAGCTGCCGTGAAGTCTGAGACCTCATGGGAGCCAAGACGCAGGTGTAATTAGACTGTTTCTTTAAAACGATTGGTTTACAATGAGCTCTCCTCTGATCTCCACAGGCAGAGAGCATTCATTTGAGGAGCAATTAGTTCTAAAAATGCATGATGAAATGGAAGAAATAATCTGAAGGCATTGAGGGATGACTAGAGTTTTGATGGGCAACCACTACCTGCCATGCTCTGTGCTGTGTATTTTCACAGATGTTAATTTATCTCCATCATGATCCCACGTGGTAGGTGTTAATGCTTAGACGGGTGGATCTTCCGGGTTATATCATCCATACAGGGCTCCCCTATCCCAGTGAAGACTTGGACACCTTTGTCTTCTTAGGCTGATTTTTTTGGCTCTTTTTTCCGTTTTTCAACTCACAGGTTTCTCCTTTCCCCATAAGATGTTCATTCTTCAATCCCCTAAAACTAGGGGACACTGTCACTGGAAGGTCAACAATAACCTACCTCTTCATCGTCAAAGTCGATGATCTTTTCTCATGTGGTTTTCTCTTTCTTTTCTGTCACATTTCACTGTTGATGGAAGCTCTTTCCTCAACTCTAAGATGATATCTCATACCGATTTACCTCCTCTCTCTTTATCAACACTTGTCTCTCTTTGCTGCCTCTTTTTCTCTCCTTGTACTTATGATTTTGGTCTGATTCCTATATCACGCTCCTTGAAAAACTCATCTAATGTCACAATTTCAGTTCTATCCTTTATGCTTACCCTTGTCTAAACTTGTATTTTCAGACTTTTCATCTAACAAACTACAGGCCTGGGTGCCCCAGCTGTGTCTCCCTAGACGTCTCCACCATCTCCAGCTCCACAAGTCTACAATAAACATCTCTGACCCTCTTTGATTTTTCTTTCCCTTTCTGATTTCTCTGTTTTTGCCCATTTATCATGGTCTTCAAGGAGAAATTTGTCACTTTTAACTGCTTTGTGTTCTGACCCTCAAAATCAACTTAGAATCCAAATTCTACGGCTGCAGCTCCTCGCCACTTGGTCCCATCCCCTCTGTGAGGCCCTGAACACCTCAAGCTTAGCTCATTGGAGTGACTTTCCAAACTCGTTTACCTCTTTCATCGATTCTGCAGACGGGGACACTCTACGCAACACAGCCAGAGTATTTATTCTTCTGGAAATGCCACTTTTATTATATTTGTCTGCCCAGAAAGCCTACAAAATAAGTGACACATGCCTTAACTTGACTTGAGAAGTTCTCCATGATGTCTCTTTCCAACCTGCTCTCCCGCTGATCGCCTACAGAAACTCGTGGCTCAGCTCAAATTAAACTATGATCTAATTAGGGTTAAGTTCAATTGCCAGTAACAGTATAGCCCCAAAGAAAAGTGACTTAAACTACACACGAGCTTATTTCTCTCTCATTTTCGAAGACCAAGTACGGGCAGCCCAACTCTGCTCCATCAGGAGCTCAGAGACCCAGGCTCCTTCTCTCTTGTTGCTCTACTTTTTGTGACCTTCATTCTCAAGGTCACCCATGATATGCCATTTCAGATCCAACTATCAAATCCACAGTCCAGCCAGAAAGAAGGAGGAAGAAGTAGGGAGGGACACAGTTCTTTCCTTAAAGGACATTTTCTGGAGGTTGTATAGACGGCTTCCACTTAAATCTCATTGGTCAAAATTTAGTCACATGACCATATCTAGGTGCAAAGGAGGCTGGGAAATGTATGTTTTACTGTAGGAGACCGAGTTCATGCCAGGCTAAGATTCAGGGTTTTATTACTGAAACAAGGAGGTGGGAAAAGTTCTTGGGAACAACCACTCATCCTTGCTACAGCCAACCCTTTCTTCTCCTCACAAGCCATGGATATTTTGCAATGACGCTATGGTGCATAATGGCCTCCCTTGCCTGACATACTCTAGTTATCTAAAGCCTGCTTGTCAGAGAAACATTCTGTCAGAGGGAGATGAGCAGTGACCTTGGAGTTGCACAGAACCAGGTTCGAATCCTAGTTTTACCACCTTCACTATGAGAACTTGAACTCACTTAATGTGTCTGAGCCTCAGTTTTCTCCTCTGTCAAATGGGGTAACAGAACTCCAGTTGGTTATTATTATGAGGCTCACATCAAGCTGTTTTGATTAAGCACATAGCACAGTATCTGGCATAGCCTATGTACTTGAAAAATGAAAGTTGCTTATCTCGTCAATAATCATGAGATTTACTATATTATCTTGAAAACCAACGCAAGTCCTTTACCTTTGGCAGAGAATTTCCTATCCATTCCAAATGAGGACAACCATTCCCTGCTTTAAACTCTCCAAATGATACAAATATTGTTTGAGACACTCATGTGAAAATGAATACAGGCTGCTTGCAACATCTTTATTTTAATTTTTATTTTGAAGCCTCAGAAAAGTTGAAAGAATAGTGTTTCGACTTTTCTTGAATTGTTACCTTAACTAATGATCTCTTCATGAACGCATGCCCAGTTTTCTCAACTAGCTGAACTCTCTCTTGAAGGCAATGACCATGTATTAAACAAGAAGCTTCCTTTGTTTTCGAACCTTAGCTTTTTGTATCCTCTTAGTATCTCTGATGCTGCTTAATAAAAACGTGCATTTCACTTCTTCCTGTCTTCTCCTGTCTTTGATGACTTCCATGGACATCCAAACAGCTGAAGGCAACAAGGAATGTGCAGCATAAGATTTTTAAGATTTCTCAAAATTGTCCACTATTGCGTTAAGGTGTGGTCCCCAGGCAGATGCGCCCGTGTCTTACTTCTTTGTATGTATCATAACTCCCAGTAGCATTCCCAAAACAAGAAAACAGTTGCTAAGTGAACGAATGGATAAATGAATGGCTATAGAGATCCAGCTTATGGTGAGTGGGGAGTGACTCAGACGCTTAGTGAGAGAGAACAGACTTGGCTCTACATGAATCCAGGGCTCTAAATGATGTCCTGCAAATAGCAAGCTCACCCAGAGGCAACAAATGGTCCCGAAGATGCTTTGTATGTGTCTCCCCATTTTCCTTAGGGAAGTATAAATCAACTAATTTCGATGCCAATTCCCTCTTCTAAGAGAACTGTATTACAATATAATTGTATACAATTATAACATATACTCCAAGGCCCTGCGGAAGCTTGATTGATTATAATTGATGGTCTTTCTTTCATGGACACTGCAGGGGGTTAGGATGGCTGCCCAAAGGCAGTCAGAGAGGGCCAATCTTGGCAACTGATCTCCTTGGTGTGGTTGTGGTCCCATCCATTTCACGGTAGGTAGGAAGGACTATCTTAGGGGCTGGAGCAAATCCCACTCCAGTTGCATACTTGTAAATATTAAGTGAGAAAGCTCTGTGCAGTGTATTGGGTGCATTAAGGACCTCCACATTTCACAAAATCTCCGAGATAGGTATCATCATTCCATTTTACAAATGAGTTAACCTAGGGTAAAACATGTTTGTTTAACCTCAAAGTCCTTTTTTATTCTACTATGGAAGCCCCTCCATGAATATTTCATTAATAAAGAACATTTTCAGAAAACATAAAAATAGCGAGTCTGCTCTCGTGGGTCTGCGAGCAGGATGTGAAGATGCAATCGTATTCCTCTTCAATAATCTTCTGGTCATTTTTTCATGCCGTCTCTCCCTCCCTCGCTGCACTTCTGGAAAATAAACTTGACCCTAGATGTCAAGGAGAGTTTTTTTGCTTGCTCTTTGTCCAAGCTCTTGAAAGTGAGAATTAACGTAGTCATTTTTTATTTAAAAAAATTATTTCTACTTTATGAAATGGCCTCTTCTCAAAAAATCACTGCTTGGCTTGAGCTAGTCATCACACTTGGGTGCCAGAAGACCAGCTTGCCCGAGAGAAAGCAAACTCTCACTGAGTCAGAAGCATTTGCATTCTCTCTTCTCCGTCTTTCTGGCACATGTGATATATATTTTATAGTCAGTAATATGCATGTACACCTATGACACACACACATAATAAACCGAACAGATAAAGTGCATTATTATGCCTTGTCTAGATCATCAAATAACGTACCGGCTGAACAAAGGCTTTTAGCAGAAAGATTGCAGAGTCTGTTCTCTTTTGTCTTGCCTTCCTCTCCTCTTTTCCTCCTCACCACCCACCGCCCTCCACCTGCCCCTCCTTCCCCGGCTCCAAGCACTCCATGTCAGGGCTACAAAGCATCACACTCCTCAACTGGTTTAATCTTGGCCGCTTTCTGGCATGCACACTATTAAGAGGAGCTTGTGGAGGGCGGTCATGACGACTAGATGGAGACTTTCCCTGGATAAAAGGTCCTTGCTTAGGATTATCTTGACTTCATTTGAGGTAATCCCACCGCCCCGTGGCTGGTTTTGCTGTTTGTTCTTGGGGCCGGGGTGGGGAGGAGGCAGGAGCAGGGAGAGGACCCTGCTGTGCTTAGCAAGGGCTCCATGGGGTCAACAGGAAGGCGAACAGCCATTATGGGAGTCAACTGGGGAGGGGTCCAAGAACTCTCCTCTCTGGAGGGTGGAGTTTGAGCAAGTCTCTGCTGAAGCCGCGTGGGTTAGGGAGAGGGTCTCGAATGCTTTTCCTCAGAAATCAAAATGAGGCCAAACCACTTGGACCACTCTGAGTTTGACCTTAACAACAGGCCCCAGTGCGCTAACGGGAGTGCCCGTGTCCTAAACGGGCAGTTTCCCTTTTGTTTTGGCACCTTTCATTTTTTTCTCCTCTTGCTGCCTCCAATTCCATCTAAAAGTGACGGGCATTTCTTTCACTTCTCAATTTCTTGCCCAGTTATATGATTATTTCCACTGATATTCAAATAGGTAAAGGCGACAATGCATAAGCATATTTAGATTTTAAAGCTCTCAAATGTCATTTGTCCTTCCTGCTAATGGGAAAGATGGGAGTCCCTTTTTGATAAGGATTTTAGAATTTGATGACAGGTTTCTCTTTCATGAAAAGTGTGTAGTGGTAACTACTTAATAGCGTTGGCATCAAGCGCTGAGCGAATATCTGGCACTTGGTAAGCAGGCAACAGAGGGGATTCCTTGTGACGGATGAGAAGATGGAGAATGTGTCCCAGGGGACAATGTCATCCCAGAGACACCTCGCTGTGAATGGCCACTGAGAGCAAATGGGCTAATGGTTTCTAACCACGGCAGAACAGCAGCATTACCTGGCGGACTTCTTAAGTATAAGCATCCTGAGCTTCTGTTTGTTTTAGTTTAGTTTAGTTTGGTTTGGTTTTCAGTCAACTCTAGTGGTACTGCTCAGTGTGAGAAAGACGTGGGTCGATTAGAGGGGGAAGCGACCAGTGGCCGGGAGGTAAGAGACTGGAGATCCTACACAAGGGGTGAGATCTCTTCTCTGTTGGTAGCAAATAGAAAGGGAAAGGAAAGAATACACAAAAGAGACATTTCAAAGAAGAAAAGGCACATCTTAGTGACTTACTGTCCGTGGAAGTGGAAAGGAGAGGGGAAAAGTTCCGTGCTTTCAAAACTGAGCATAGGAGAGAATGGAAACGAGGGGTGGGGAATCGTGGAAAATGATTTGTTGACTGAAATAGGGGTATTGGGAAGGGAAAAGGGGTTGAGAGAAGATAATCTGGATATATTAAGATTCAGAGGAAAGTTTAGAGTCTAATGAAAATACCCAATAGGAATTTGGGGTGTGAGGGATGAAGCTCAGATAGAAGGTTAGAACTTGACTTATGAACATGGAAACCATCTCTCCATAGGTCATAATTAAAGCTCCAAGAATGAGAGAGCTCTCCTAGGGCTGGAGAGAAGAAAAATCACATTACTGAGCTAATACTTTATACTTAAAACGTAAGCAATTTGTCATTAGAAGCAACAGAGGAAAAACAAAAAAATGAAAACAAAAACAAAAAACCCCGTGAAGAGCTCTTATTGTGACCGCACACAGTGTGTCCACCTGGTACCCAATGTGAGAAAACAAGGTCAGCGTCTCTCATAAACTCTATGGCCTCCCATGGCCATACAGATGGCCTTGAATGTGGCTACATTAGGCCTGTTTTCTCTTGATGTAGAGCCAGGTTTGAATGTCCAACATCCTCCTCAATGCAGGACATCTGGCATACTCATCAAATTTCCTCTTTGATGTCTTTCCTCGAAATATGCTATCCTAATTTCTGCCCTTTCCCTCAAAATCCTGGGGTTTGAGACCCTCACTCTGAATGTATTTGCAGATGCCTTTAACTCATGGCCCTTGTACGCAGAACCACTAAATGTCTATTCCAGTCCAGGTTTACGTTCTAGTCGAAGGGGCTTCAAAGCAGAAGAGGTGCACAGGTGTTCTATTTCCAGACACTAATCATTTAATTTCTCTCCATTTCCTCATTTGGTATAAAGGGCGTTGGACTGGATCTTTCAAGTCTGTCCATCACAATCTCTTTGACAGCGCTGCTATTATTTGTTTCTTCACATCTGATTTATCTTTGCATCTCCATGCCCATTATCCATATTGCATACTCAATAAATGTTTGTTGAATGAATAATTGAGGTATTGGGGTACAAAGGCCAGAGTAAAGTAGAATCTGGTTTACTCCTGAACCCTGACTGTACCTCCTTCCTTCTCTGGTAGCTCACGGTTTCTCAAAACCTGTTCCTCAATGTTCTCGCTCTATGGGATCAAATATCACTATTAAATTAAAAAGCAGTAGAATCTGTTTGTGTGTGTGTGTTATTTCCCACAGGGAATCTTGTGTTCTACTTACTTTGGGAAATTCTATGTTCAAAACAGTGATGAGAGAGGCTCTCTTCCCTGCAGGACTTCTCAGAGCCTTTCTTGCACTAATGTATATTGTGAATTGCTAGAACCAATATTGAATAGACAGCGTTTCCCGGCTATATTTGGATACAGAAACCACTCTCCACCCTTTTTTAAAGACTATTTTGAGGAACTACTGTTCTGCATATTCTGCTTTGGGCATCACTCACCAGTCGCTCTGATACAGAATTGCAAGAAAAAAGATATTTGTACACTAGAGTTGAGATATAACAACTAGAGTTGCTACATTAATTAAGTTCTTTCAGCATCCCAAATTTCAGATATTTTTTTCCCAAAAGTGGAATTTGAGAGAAGAAACTATGAAATAGGCATTTCATGTTCCGTAAGATCAGGATATTTCAAGGAAAGCCTTGAGAATATCCATACAGATTTTTGAAGCATGTTTCATTCCATTCAAAACAGCGTTTGCACTGCAGGTCTGAGGCTCCTGTAAAGAGAAGTCAAATCAAACCCCGGCACGCCCTGGTGCCGTAAAATTACTCATGAGAAACTTGTTGTCAATTACCAGCGTCAAATAATAGGGCGTTTTTTTCGCTCTTTATTTAAAATACCACTTCTCAGCCAAGCAGTCATCAGAGTGCCGGCCAGGCCCGGATGTGTTGCTTCCCAGCAGGGTTGGACAGGTTGCTGGGGCTCACCCAATGGGTGGATTTATGGGTTAGCTGGCATCCTGGGCGACACAAGGCAGTCTCGTGAGGAGCTGCCGGAGGAGAGCGCCTGTGCTTATGGCTGGACCTGTTGTCTTTCCTGAGATGGTACCAACCTCTCAGCCCCGCGGTGGTTGTCTGCACCCCTGAAGATGTCCGTTCTGACTTTGATAGGGTTTCTGTGAGCATGCTGGCATGCCTTCCCCGTGCTGCCTATTGCTGCCTCCTCACAGTCGAGATGAATGGAGAGCTCCCACAGCCACTGGGAAGCTGCCATCTTGATCTCCGGGGGAAGTGTTCCTTTACTGTACTCTCAGGATGAATGGGAAGGGAACGAATGCCTTGGCAGTTGAATTGGGGTTTGTACACAGCTCCAGACAGCAAAAGGGAGTGTCTCAATAAATCACCACATTATAACATTTATAACACCCCCAAATCATTGGTTCTCAACTAGCAAGAAGCGTTAACTAGGACACCCAAGTTATGATGTTGGCTATTTTCTTTTTTGTGTTGTTTTGCTGAGGAAGATTGGCCCTGAGCTAACATCCACTGCCAATCTTCCTCTTTTTGCTTGAAGAAGATTTGCCCTGAGCTAACATCTCTGCCAATCTTCCTCTATTTTGTATGTGGGATGCTGTCACAGCATGGCTGACAAGTGGGTAGGTCTGCACCTGGGATCAGAACCCACAAACCTGGGCTGCTGAAGTGCAGTGCCTCGAACTTAACCACTAGGCCACGTAGCCAGCTTGGCTATTTTATTAACTAGCCATTTGAGCATTATTTCACCTCTTGGGTCTTGATGTTCTGAGCTAAGTAATATCAACATATTATTTTTAGTAATATTTAATATAATAATATTGACATAATATTTACAAAACATCTTCTGGCACTGGGAACTTTTACTCATATTCTATAAGTATGATGCTTACAACAAAACTGTGTGTTAAGCGTTATCATTTATGTCATGCACAATAGAGAAATGGGGCTCAGAGAGTTAGAGTGACTTGCCCAAGGTCGCTCAGTGAGTGAAAGACAGATTCAGGAACTAAACACAAGTCTCTGACTCCAAATTTTGCATCTTCTTCATCATCGTACTGAGGAAATTGAACTTGACGATCAGCAGGTCCTCTCAGCTTCTGACATCATCTTACTGGAGGATTCAGGACCTGTTTGGATCCTGTCTCCTACACATGGCAATTGTGGAGTCTAGAATTCAGGAGGGCCATAGGAGGCCATCTCAGCCTTTTATCTAGATAATAAGTGGAGGGGGAGTTCCTCTTCTAATGCACTCCTGGATCATTTGGTCTCGTTTTTAATCAGCCTCACAATCGATGAGGTATTCTTCCCGGAACATTTCCTCTACTCTCCCCTGCTACAGCTCAAAACGATTTTTTAAAATTTTTATTTCTTTTTCCTCAATCAGAGCTTAATTACACAGGTCATTAGCTCAGTGGATGCTATCTACTTTTCATCAAGGACTGGGGGGCGTAAACTTCAACAGCCGGTATTGATTCCCCCACCTTTGATAAGACTTACTTTTCTCTTACTTTTCTCGTGTGTGGTTTCTATCTGAATTCTTCATCCCCTCCCTCCTTTTCAAGGCTGCAGACGTCCGCAGGTCAAACACTGACATGGCTGCCACGTCATACTATTTGCTTAGCTGCATCAGCTCCCTTGGGATCTCTCCCTTCATACTTTCTGACTCTCCCCTCTAGCTCTCTGAGTTGTCTATCAACTTTTAACCTTCCATTTGCATCTACCGTTTTCCCTCTTCCTGTCTTGGTGTCAGTTCCCAAGCCTACGTGCTGAGAAGAAAAGTGAATAAGTTAAGAGTCTGAAATCTGATGCCCAACTAACCTGTCTAATCCTGTCCCCTGGTATAGCAGGGCTGAAATACCTGCACCACAGGGCAATAACCACAGGATGTGAAAAGGGAAGAGGGGGAGATGGGCACCCTCTCTTTCTCATTCATTCTGACAAGTGCTTGCCAACACCTACAAGGGTACCTTTAAGGTCAAGATGCCAAGGCAGTTCCAGATTATTATTGTTCCCTTTAGTATATCTTGGGATGATCACTTATTCTCCTTGGAAAAGGAATGGTCAAGATGGCACAAGTTAAGCAGAACCTTATGTTCTGGAAGGAGAGGAAGAACTCAAGCTTCAGTGACATGGATTGCCATCTTGGACATACCCTCAATATGAGATATGTGACCATGAACAAGACCCTTACCCTTGCTGTCCACTTTATCACTTGAAACCTATAGACAACAACATCCTCAATGGGTCTCATAGACTGCGAAGTCAAAAATGTTAGAGACGTGAAAGGGCTTTGAAATGATACACACATCATACGAATGTGTGGGATAGTCACTTGTCTTGCAAGCGTCGCTTTTGTTGGTGGAATTCTTCAAAGGGAAGTATCAAATTCCCATGGGCTTTCCCCGTTGGCTATATTCTTTGTGGTTGATTGAAAAAGGCCAACCAATTTTGATTTATTTTTGTCTATTTTGTGTAATCTATTCAGATCTGTGTATAGATGTGAGAATGATCTGTCACTCACTGATTACAGGGTTTATTTGAATGATCTGGCTGGCTAAGTGAGCATCACCTCTTGCTTGCTGTCATTTTCCAGCAACATAATACATATAACACAAAAGGCAAAGCTTCCAGGGCTCTTTTAGCTATTAACTTTGCTTGTATTTCATGTCATCATGAGGAGGAGTTCAAGGCAGGCTTTGTTCATAGAGAGAAGACCCTGTAAAACCACCTCTCAATTATCAGTTTGCAGGGAGAGAAACTGAGGAAAGATCGTGTCACCAGCAATCTCTAGTTGTAACTGTCACCATCCAACCCTCACGGGTAAGTTTCATCCACTCATAATATATTCTTATTATATAAGAAAGTCTCTGGAATCAAATACATTCTAGTACGATAATTCTAGGACTATTGTTTTCAAAAGAAACAAAATCTAAGCAATGCTATTAGGCGGAATGTATTTTCCTCATATAAGACCAAGTGGGATATCGCTAAGAAACTAACAATGATGCTGGCTTTGATGCGGAGGGCTTTCTTAGGTCACTTGTCAGTATATCAGCTGCAGCTTTCTACTGAAGAAGGTGTAATGCAAACTTGAGCTCCCACCTTCTTCCAACTCTTGGGACTCATTTCTTACGGAGTTTCCAAACACACGTAGATGAGATTCTCCATTAGCATCTAGTAGAATGCCAAACTTGCAGGACATAAGTGGGGAATGAGGGGAAGGGTGGATTTCTTGAGGAAAAAGAATGGGGTGCATACTGGAGTGGATCACGGGAGGATAAGGAGAATGATGACCCCTCACTGGTCATCAAGGAAAACCCCTGTGAGAGGGAACCAAGGACCATATACCACGCGGGCTATTCACGGTTGCAGTTTCCATGCTGTATCCTTCTTATTCAGTCCACGTTCCCCTCTCATCACCTCTTTTTTCCATTTGCATGGCTAATATGTGATCGAGGGCTTCACAAGAACATAAATGTGAACCGAAGCAACTCTAAATAGGGAGGGAAGCAGTTGCAAAATAAAGTACATTTAGTTCATCTCAAAATTAAATATAAGTACCTCTTTATAGATTGTGTTAGTGAAATTCTGTTCAGGTGGATAGTCAAGAGTAGCTTTTAATTCCCCCAGTATGAAAAGGAGGTGTGTTTCTCGGTCTTTTGTTTCTACATGGTTCAGCCAAGATTTGCTAAGAAATCGGAAGCGACTGGGACCAACGCCCTTGCCTTTTCCGTGGGTCTCTGAGCTCTGCCCAAGTCATGAGCTGGGCTTCAGTGGCTTATCCACAGGCTTCTTTCCTTCATCTGAGAGGACGGGATGGGTCGAGCTGGTTGTTGCCAGCTTCTTGACAGCATTCCCAGATAGGCGTGATGTCCCTGCCAGGTGGTTGGAACAGGAAGAATTTCGAGGGAGGAGTTCATGTTGGATCTCGTTCTCATCACTAATTAAACTCAGGAGGTAATGGGTTACTAATTTGTTGGTTCCTTTTATCATGTTACTGCCTTCTGAGGACCTGGGGGATGAGGAGGTTACGTTATTCTGGCTCCCATCTGATTGGGGCATAGGGGTCTGTCAATGGTCTCCAAAGTCATCTCCCCTTGGTTTTCTTTCTCTGATCTACAACTCTGGATAAGAGAGGTCAGAAGGTCCTTTCATCCTGGGCCCCTAACCATTGGAAATACAGGCCAAGCTGAACCAAGCAGAAGAGAGAATTTCAGCTCATTGGGCCACAGTTCCCTTCCCTAAGGGAAATTCATAATTCATGACCATCAACCCACTTGCCAGTCAGCTTCGCAGGAAGTGGGACCAGGTGGGAGAAAAATGCTGACTCTTATTTTTTTCGAATATGCTAGGGTGGAAAGTCCGAGCACAGGGCTTGGCATCAGAAGATTGGAGTTTGAATCTGGACACTGTCATATAAATCTGGGGAAGTCATCTGAATTTTCTGAAACTCGATTTCTTTATCTGTAAAATCGGAGTAATAATACCTCCTATTGCCTACTTCAGAGGGTTGTTGGAGGGAGGAAAATTAAAATGAAATATTGTTTGTGGAAGGACAATAGAAAGCACAAAGTGCAAAGCATAGTGGGATGTGATAATTGCTCAAGGAATAAGAAGGGAAAACATGTTATAACTTATAAACTTAATCTAAAGAAAAGATGCACCACCTCCGACTCACTCCCGAATACACCCTCCCATCTGAGACAACCCTCTGAGCACTTTTGCTGGAAATTTCGAGTATTGAGTCACGAGAATAACAGATTTGTTCTTGGTTTAACACTTCTACCCCTACCTGCCATACAGAGATAGCCTTGGTTTTTGGTGACTTTACAGGGACTTGGCTGTTTCTAAAGCATGTCAGTCTCACTCTTTCATTCTTTGCTTTAAGAGCTTTAAATGCCGGCACCACAACGTGAGTGGTTTCCTACAGCAAGTTTTCCAGAAGCTCACGGCCCCAGTAGTGACTGCTGTGGAAATGGAGGCAGATCCCAACAGGCTGATGAGCGGGCAGGTCCGGCACCAGCCACAGGGAAGAACCTCAGGCCAGCTGCCAAGTTTCAGCCAGGAGGGAACATCTCTCCTGGAGTTTATAACCCTGCAAAGGAGGGAGTCAGTAATGAAAAGCTGTACCACACCCTTAATACCACAACATTACTCATGAACACCTTGCTGTTAATTAACAGCGGTAAATACCACAGTTATTTCATTTTGCTTACCACTCTCTCAGAGAGCAACACTGAGACACTGGCAGCGGGATGGAGGGGGTAGTTCATCCTCACAAATTTTCGGAGGGCTTGCTGAGACCGGAGCTCCAGCACTGCTGATGGGTCTCTCATTAAGGGACAGACTGAATCCTAGTTTTGTTGCCCACACTCTTGCACCAAATGTAGGGTATGTAGCCATGACTTCTCTGGAAAGTTCAAGTTGGGACCTGTTGATTTTTGAACACTCCAGCAAGTACTTATTTGATATAAACAAGTCTCCAATCGCCTCTGAGCCTCCCAGCTTCCTGAAAGGGCCTCTGGAGTGATGGGGTGGCTCTGACCCGCTGTTGACATATGGTCCCCCCCATTGCCCACAACCTGGAAGGTCTGACTTAGGGAGCATTTTCCAGCTCTCTACAACAACTCTTTTTTCCCCATATAGACATGCCCCCATTGAATGTTCAAATTTGACGTGGCATGTAACAGTCTTTTTTCATTTTTTTTTTGATCCAAAACACATGGATTGAGGACTTCTTCATGCCAGATCCTGGAGAAACAAAGATGACTAGGACAAGATCCTGGCCTTCAAGAACTCATGATCAAGCAGGGAAGACAGATGGGTCACAAGTTCAACCACAGTGTTAAATGGTGCATGCAGTGATGGTGGAGGTTGAGGGTGTGATGGTAAACCATGGGGGAAAGCAATCATTTTGGGGGGTGAGAGATAAAATGAAAATTAAGTTTTGAAGGTTGAATAGGAGTTTTCCTGGAAGAAAAATTTCGGCATTCCAGGGAAACAGAATTGAGTACAAAGATCTCAAAGGCAAGGGGAGAAAAGCCTGTTCCATACGGTGACAACAAGTAAATGGTAATTGCTTGTCCCAGATGGGACTTTTCCCATGAACTTATCTGGATTCCTGATTCTTGCTTCCCTGGAGAAATGCCACGAGATTCGCTGTGTACACATATTCTGCATATGTGAGCATGTTTATACTAACATGCTATGCATCCTTAAAGCATTCTTGTATCACACTGCAGCAATACTGACCTTTCTTAATGTTCTGTTTCCTCCTCCTCACTTCCAAATATGGGGCTTAATCTTCACGCAGCCCCTACAATCTCATTCATCCCAGGGCCATTGCCTCTGAAAGTAACGAATTCAAATCCTTCTCTTTCAAAATTTACCCCTGTTCCCCCTTTTGAACTGATGTCTGGGAGTAGGGTTGCAGGAGAGAAGTGAGGCGCATTGCTTTTTCTCCAGCCCACAAGCCATTTCTCTCCATTCCTCTCCCACAGGGTGATTGTCTGGGTCTTCCAGTGGCTGTTTCTCCTATTCTGTGGGTCTCCAATTACAGCCTCAGCCTTATGTCTCACCTGCATGTTCCATGCGCACTGCGGGTGTCCTCGGTGAGGTCAACATGATGAGCATAAGGGTGGGGAGAGTCCCTGGCATGAGTCTGATGGGACTCCAAAGTTCCATGAAGTGTTTCTGATTCAGTTATTCACTCAATCACACTGTCACTCACCCACTGGGCTCCAGGCCAAGTGCTAGGTGCTGGGGTTGCCACACAGGACAAGGCAAGTGGTACCTGCCTCCATGAACCTTGTACTCACAGGATCCTGACCTGGAGCGCTGCAGTCGTGGCCACCAGTCAGGTTCAGATTTCGGGGTCTGGGCACCCGGCTACCTTCCAAGAAGGGCACTATACTGGAAAACTACATGTCCCTTTTGGGGGGCTTAAGAAGCCACCATTGACCTGGAGCATCCACAGCTCCCAATAAATGTCAAGGCAGCCTCTAGACTGGCCTGTAGATTCTGAGGCACAGGGGTGCTGAGGAGAGGCTGGCCCAGAGGGTTTTCGATGCTTTGGCTCCAAGTGGCTTTAGAGTGAATATTTTATTTAGGCAAGAGATCTGGAAATCCAATAAGCATCTGATTCATCCACAGAGAAAATGCATTTCACGCGCCTTCACCCACTGGCCTTTGAAACTGCAGATGTCTAAGTCCCAACAGCAGTTTTGGGAAAGGGGCGTATGAAATGAGCAAACAGCCTTCCAGCAGGCTGGTTGTCCAGTCATAGGATTGGGGTTCTGCGTGTGTGGATATCTGCCACCAGCTTGTGACCCTAAGCTTCTTAGAGCCTCTAATCTCTACTCTCTATTTGGGGCAAGGGTTTCTGTTTTGCTCACTGTCACACCTCCAGTGCCTAGGAGAGTGCCTGCGACATAGTGAGTGCTCAATAAATTTTTGTGGGGTGAGTGGTTGAACGTTCATTTTGACCCAGACACAACCACCCAGCTGCCAACACCTTGTGAAAACGAAGGCGAGGTGCTGGTTCTTCTCTGGCTTAATAACAGTCTGCAGGAACTGTTGTCTTTTATATGCCTGCTTAGCTCATTGTGAAGCCCCAATAAATATTAATTGATGGACAAGAAGCTCCGGGGTTTGGCTCCAGCCGGATCCAAGTACTATTTTTTGGGGAAGTTTATAAGAGCAGGGGAATGTAGGATGTCATGTCATGAGTCTGGAAACTCTCAGGACCCCCTCCCTCCCTCCCATACCCAAAGTCTGGGAGAAATGGGTGGGGTCCTAAGGGAAGCACCTAATTATATTCATGGGTTATATAATTACACTTTCAGGTTCTCACTGGTGGTGGGTTTTAAAGGAGCTTTGAGTAATTTCAATTTCCAAATGCTTTGTTTTCCTGGGCTTTGTTTTATTCAGCCTTTACTCATCACCCTTGATCTTTTTCTGGTGTTTTCTAGGGGGAGTTATCTGAATGCCAGCTGATGTTACCTAGATGGGCTCCCGCAGTGAGCGGTATCTACACAAGACAAAACGGAGATCTGGAGAGACTGTCTAACTTGCCAATGTTTTAACAACAGAACCCGAATATTCTGAATCAAGCCCATGCTCCTCGGGCTCTTCAAGGACTTTTCATGGTAGGACTTCACGATGCGCTAAAATAGTGGCTCTCACAGTTCTTGTCCCCAGACCAGCAACCTCAACAACACCTGGGAACTTGCTAGAAAGGCAAATTCGTGGGTCCCACCCCAAAACTCCCAGAAACTCTAGGGTGGGGCCCAGCAATCTGTGTTTTAACAAGCCCTCCAGGGGATTCTGATGCATGGTAACATTTGCAAATCAGTGCTCTAGACTCTAGAGTCTAGAACAACAATTCCGAGGCATGGGTGACTGCATGACAATCATCTGCCTGGCTGCCACCCTAAACCGACTAAATGGGAATTCCCCAAGAGTGGAGCCCAAGCATGAGATTATGGTTTCATTCTTTTAAGCTCCACAGGGGTTCAAATGATGCATGCTCATGGCTGATAGCCAGTGAACGAGACTAACACCCTTTGCATTAGGCACATGTTGAGGTTGTTCCCATGAACAAAACACTACAGAGAAGGCAGTGGTAGGGAGAAAGGTGTCGGCCTCACAGATCCTGCCCAAGAACGTAACCAGCTCCTGCACATGGACCACATTTCCCCCCAGTACCTGATTGCAGCCAGTGATGCTGCCTCTGCGCATGCAAAGGCTGTGATTCAGGGACCTGTGTGGGAGGGCATCATGCCACGGTTTCATGAGCAACTGAAATGGCTCTTGTGATGTCTCAATTTGGGGAAAGAAGCCTGTTTGAATCTGTAGCCATGGCAGGAAAAGACTGATGTAGAGAGAGACAAGAGGTCACCAAGTCAGAAGCTCAGCCCAGTTTCCACTGATATTCAGCCTTGCATGGCGTGTCTTCCGATTCTCCTCATTGGTTGGGCCGGTGGTTCTCCAACTGTGGTGTGTAGCAGGCTCTCCTGGAGAGCTCAGGGGCCCAGGCTCACGGAAGTGAGAGAAGGCCTGGGCCTCTGCATTTTTACCAAGATCCCCAGGGATTCTGACACCGAGCAAAATTGAAGACCCATTGCTGTAGGCCAGGGGCTGGCATGCTTTTTCTGTGACGAGCCAGATAATACATATTTTAAGCTTTGTAGACCATGTGGTCTCTGTTGCAACTACTCAACAATGCCATTGTAGCAAGAAAGCTGCCATGACTATCAGTGAATGAACGTAGCTATGTTTCAATAAAACTTTATTTAAAAAAAAAATCAGGTGGTGGTCCATTTGGCCCATGCTCTGGGTAAGACATCTTGACCCTCACGGCACGTTAGAATCACTGGGAGAGCTGTTTTTTGTTTAATTAATGCCTGAATCCTACTCCCGAAGAAAGACTTGGATTCAATTCTTCTGAGATGGAGTAGAAGCTTTTCTTTTCTTTTTTTAACCCCCTCTGGTTCCAGTGTGCAGCTAGGATTGAGCATCACTACTTTAGATACTCATTTAATAAGTAACCTTTCACCCGCCATGTCCTTAGAACTTTAAAATATGAGTCAGACCGTGTTAGTCCTTCATACAGCACCCTCCGGTGTTCTCCATATCACTCACGACAAAATCCACATCCTTGTCATGTCTGCGGAGTCCTTCAAGATCTTGCCCCTTGCTACCTCTTTGCCCTTGTCTTCTGCTGCCGTGTTGCTTGTTTCCTCTGCTCCATCCCGCTGGCCTCCTTGCTGGACCTGGAACGTTTCAAACGCTCTCCTGTGTTAAGGTCTTTGCCCCTGCAGTCTTCTACCACAAAGGCCCCTGTTGCAGTCATCTGTCGCTGTGTTACAAACTGTCCCAACACTCAGCAGCTTAAAACAGCAACAAGTATTTATTTTGTTCAGGAATCTGCAAATTATGCAGAGCTTGGCAGGGACGGCTCCTCTCTGTTCCACAAGAAATCAGCTGGGATGACTTTCTGGGAAAGCTCATGACCTCAAGAGGGGGTTGCCTCAAGTCCCAGTCAGGCCAGCACCTGGTGCCCCTTCTGGTACAGACTTGAGCTCTTGCTGGGTGCCGCACACGTTAAATTGTTTTCAAGGCCAAAACACCACTCAAAAATCTGAATTTTTGTTGTTTTGATGTAGAACTAAAGTGACATTTAAGGAAAAATTTGAGAAGAATTCAGTTGAACAAGGATTTATGGAACATTATGATGTCCCAGCCATGTGGTAGGCTCTGAGACATACACCTGGTGACTGAGGAGCTTATAGTCTAGTGGGGAGAAGATTTTAATAAAATATGGTGAATACAATAATAAAGACAATCCTGGAGGGCTTAGTGGAGGTGGTGATGTCTGTGTTGGCTCTTACAGGGTGAATAGAAGTAATCTGAAATTAAAAAATAAAAAGAAGGAAGAGTGGGGAACTGGATGAGGGTAGAGGGCAATAATATTTCAGCAAGGAAACAACTTGGATAAAACAAGAAACAGTGCAGTGTGTTGGGGGAACAGCAAGCAATTCATCTTGGAATGTCAAAGGAGAAGCAGCAAGTAGCAAGATATAAAGCATACGAAAAATAGGCAGGGTTGGGTTGCGAAGGGTCCCTGCGTATCCTGTTAACAATCTTAGGGTTTATTGGGTGGGTTTTGCACTGAGGATTGAAGTGATGAAAGATGCCTTTAAATATAGTATTCTGGCTGCAGCATAGAGGGTGACTTTGAAAGAGGAATGGGGGACAGGGAGAAGCATGGACCGTTACCTGTCTATTGCAAAGTTTCGGCATGAAGTGATGAAGGCCTGAAATATGGCACCAGGCATGGAGAGAAAAGGACAATTCAAGGCACATTCAGGGAGTGAAATCAATAGGGCTTATTAATAAGGAAGAGGGAGGAGAAGTATCTGACTTTCAGGTTTCTGACTTGGAGGCTCGAATGTCATTGACTGGTTCTGGATACTTAAGAGAAAGGTCCAACTGTGGGCATTGGGACTGAGAAAAATGGGGTCCATTTTGTTTGTGCTGAGTTTGAGGGGCTTAGGCAGTACCGAGGAAGACATGATGGATCCAGTTAGGTGGAAATACAGGTCTGAGGCCAGATGGGGCTTAGGCCCAGAGATGTGGACTTCACCATGAGATGCTCGTCAGGAGGGTTTGCCAAGTGAGCAGGAGAGACCCTGCGGAGCATTCAGAGGACATCAGGGAGGCAGAGGAGCCTGCGAGTGAGGCCAAGAGGAGAGTTCAGAGTGGTAGGAGGGAGCCAGGAGAGAGTAGCATCATGTAGGCCGAAGAAGCAGGGAACTCAAGTCTGAAGAAGCTTTGAAAGAAACAGATACAACAGAGAAGGCAAAGGAGAAGGACGAAAGGTGCCCTTGGGTTGAAGTCACTTGCAGCTTTTTCAAGGCCATTTCTGTGGAATCATGGAAGAAGCACGCTCCCCACAGACCAGGATTTCCTCTTCATGGAACGTTCTTCTCCTAGCTGCCCAGTCAGCCTGTGCTTCTCACCCTTCAGGTTTCAGTTCAGACTTACCTTTTAAATAGACGACACCAGTGCCCAGCAGAGGACCCAGCAAACAACGGGTGCTCAAAAAATAATTTGTTAAATGGAAATAATTTTTAAAAAGTGGACTTTGCCTCCCCAAGCATTGTTGTCAAGGTCTTGGGCTAGAAGGAGATTACAGTTGTTCCCGAACTCTGAGGACTGGGGAAATTTGCAGAGATGGCAGTTTAGAGATAAATGGGAAAATCAGCCTTAGGCAAGTCTCTGTGCCTCCTTGAGTTTCCTCACTGACATGAGCGGGCTGAACTAACTCATCTTTAAGGACACGGCCAGCTCTCAAAAACTGTGAAAGACCCTCAATGTTTAAATCACTACTGTCGTCATCAGCGTTATTGAGTACTTTCTGTATGCCTTCCACGCAGTTTCCTTGCCTCACAACACACCTCTGAAGAAGGTACTACAGTCACGCGGCGCTTAATGACGAGGATACATTCTGAGAAATGCGTCGTTAGGTGATGTCGTCGTTGTGCGAACATCATAGAGTGCACTCACACAAACCTAGATGGGATAGCCCACTACACACCTAGGCTCTATGGTATTAATCTTATGGGACCACCATAGTATATGTGGTGTGTTGTTGATTAAAATGTCTTCATGTGGTGCATGACTGTAAGATTCTCATTTGAGAGATGAGAAAAGGAGGTGTAAGGAGGTTAAATTACTTGCCTCAAGATCATGCAGCTGATAAATTTCACGAGAATGTTAGTTTTTCCATTGACAGCTGCTGTGCTAAGCAGCTTTGAAAAGGGGTTCCAGTGGTCCCTGTCACCTGGCATACACACCTTTTGTAATCACCTCCCCTTCATGGTAGGCTGGACCCAGTGGCTCACCTCTAACCAGTAGAATGAAGCACAAGTCACGGGGCATCAAGGATGCATTGGTAAGCAAAATGGGTCTATCCAGGCACTAGAGTATTATTCAGCCTTAACCAGGAAGGAAATTCTGACACATGCTACAACATGGATAAAACTTAAGGACACACAAAGTGAAATCAACCAGTCACAAAAGGACAAAAACTGTGTGACTCCACTCGTACAAAGTAGCTAAAGTAGTCAAATTCACAGAAACAGAAAGTAGAGGAGTGGTTGCCAGGAGCCTGGAGGAGTGGGGATTATTGTCTAATGGGTCGGGAGTTTCAGTTGGAACGGTGTGAAAGTTCTGGAGATGGATGGTGGTGATGGTTACACAACATTATAAACGCATTTAATTCTACTGAGCTGTAGATTGAAAAATGCTTAAAGTGGAAAATTTTATACTATGTGTATTTTACCACAATAAAAAAAATTGGGAAAAAAAGTGACAGGGTGTCACTTTCAGGATTAGGCTACAGAAGGACTGTGACTTCCATCTGGCTTTCTCTCTCTCACTCTCTCTGTATTAATCAGGGTTCTCCAGAGAAACAGAACCAACAGAACGTATAGCTAGCTAGCTAGAAAATAGAGAGATAGATAGAGAGATAGATAGATAGATAGATAGATAGATAGATAGATAGATTTTAAGGAATTTGTTCTTGAGATTGCGGCGACTTAGCAAGTCCAAACTCTGATGGGAGGCCAGCAGGGGAAGTCACAGCTCAAATCTAAAGGCGCCTGCTGGCAGAATTTCTTCTTTCTCAGGGGAGGACAGTTTTTGCTCTAAGGCCTTCAAATGATCAGATGAAGCCTACTCATATTATAGAGCGTAATCTGATTTACTCAAAATACCCACTTAAATGATAATCTCATCCAAAAAAACACCTTCACAGAAACATCTAGATTAACAATTGACCAAATATTTGGGCAGTGTGGTATAGCCAGGTTGACACATAAAATTAACCACTGCATTCACCCTCCCTGGTTCTAAGGGAAAGCAATTGTTAGGTCGTGAGTTGTGCTATGGAAAGGTCCACATGACAAGCAACTGCAGAAGGCTTCAGGCTAATGGCCGGTAAGGACTGAGGCCCTCAGTCCAGTTGCCATGTGAGTGAGCTTGGAAGCAGGTCCCCCCGGCTCCCAGCCCGTCCCCGTGGAGCCTGGAGATGAATGCCCGCAAGGAGAGATGCTGAGGCACAGGAACCCAGCTCAGCTGAGCCCAGGTTCCGACCCACAGAAACTGTGAGATGATAAATGTTTGTTGTTTTAAGCTGCTAAGTTTCAGGGTCATTTGTTACACAGCAATTGATAGCTAATACATTTGCAGTGCTGCTTAAGCTGGTCCTGTGATTTTTCCCGAATGTTTCATCTTAAATATAGGTATGAGTACTGGGTCTCCAGTATAGAGAATGGTTTGTGACCCATTCAATGTTTGAATGGGACGACTCAGTGATATTTTCACTGCTCTCCCTCCCTGTCCCCATCCCCACTGTGGACAGTTCTAACCCAGCTCCCAAATGAGGAAACTGAGTTTACAGTGGCCTGACCAGAATCATGGAACCACGTGCCTCTCAGTACTAGGGTTTGCATTTAGAGCTCCTCAGCCTCATGGACTGACTATCCCCAGGTCAAAGCACGGTTTTCCTTTGGTCAAGGCCCTTCAGCAAGGAGGACATTATCAAATTCCATACTGAAGCAGAGACTTACTGCAGCTGGGGAAGGAATTCGTTCTGCGGAGCCTTCCACAGTGGGGATCTCTCGGTAGGCAGCCCATCCATGTTAATAAATGTCTCACCTACTAGACAGCTTCAATAAGGTGAACCGCCGAGGGGAGGTCATGCTTGTCAGTTTAGTTTTACTGAGACACGGAGCGTCCGTCTGATGAGGCTCTGGAATTTAGCTGTTGTCCTGAGGGAAAGACAGACTGGCAGCTTCTTCCCAAAGACCTGGCCCCCTCCCTTCCCAGACACGCTCTTGGTCTGTTTCCACTCTTAAAGTCTAGAGACTGCTGGAGTCACATTGTCCTGTGTGTATGTGCGTGTGCCACACATGTGTGTAATATTACACATATTTGTGTAGCACTTTTCTATTTTTAAAAACGCTTCCCTAACAACCATCTCCTTGGTTGTCCCAGTAGGTAAACTGTGTGGGGGTTATTTCTCCCATTTTACAGGTGGGTATAAGGAGTCTCGGAAGTTACCTGTACCCTCGGGTCACCCTGTAAATGAGCAGTGCCGTCCTCACCCCCTTGGATTCCTGATTGCCAGTCCTCGGAGAGACTGGGTTCTCCTGTTGGACATAGTATCTCTTTGCATCACTTGCAAAGAAAATCTTAGAGCTCAGGGGTTCCCTAGGGTTTCTCAGAGCTTCAGATTTTCACGAAAGGAAGGAAGTGGCAGAATGCCCCAAGCCTGGGCATTGCCAATGTACCATAAGAGGAAAATGGAAAGAAAACCAGGTCAAGGCAGAATCCGACACCCAGAGGGACTGTAAGAATCATTGGAGGCAGGCCCTTCATTGGACGAATGAAAAAGCAGAGGCGCGGATGGGGAAGTGAGTGCCCAGTGTCAGGCAGGGCCAAGACTGGAACACGGCCCTGACTCCCAGCCACGGCCTTTAGCACTGTCTTTCTGAAGGCGAGGGCTGACAGAAAGGCTCCCAGGGCCCTGAAGGATCTGTATAAGCACCCGTGTGCCTCTGTGCTGAGGCTGAATCTCTTCCTGCCTCTCACCCCTTTCCCCGTGTGCAGGTTCCCCTTAAACTTGGATAAACCTGATTTTCTCCTTTGGCTCTTGGTCAGCTCCCTGCTCCCTCTGGCCTTGTTGATCTCCTCTTCCTTTCCCGGCTACCCCTCTCCACTCGGCCCCCCTGGATTCCCAGATGCTTCACCTGCCATGTTAGGTCTCTCTTCTTCTCCCCGGGCCCCTCCGCCCCTCTTTTCACTTTGTCAGGCCATGAGTAATGGCCCCTCTCCTTCAAAGAGGAAACAAGATTGATGACAGAGAAAAAGCCCAGGGAAGATTTCTCCCTGCTCCTCCGGCTCCAGCAGAAAACCTGCCTGTTCCTTGTGGATTTATGAAGTGGTCACATCTCCCCCTTCCAGATAAAGCCCGGCAGAGACTCACCCGCCCACGGCCATGCTTCCTCTCTGCAGCGAAGCCCAGAGAAAGACTCTCCGACGTGGGTGTGCAAGCAGGACCACCAGTGGGGAGCAGAGGCTACTTTTTCAGATGAAGGGTAATCTAGACAATCACTCAGACATTCTCTGGTCTTCCAGTGCAGCCTGAGCTCTGAGAACACTTCAGTGGGCTTAAGGAGAGGGCTGCCTTTTTTGTTTTTGATTACAGGTCAAATATAGCGCTAAGAAAATGGGATATGTCTGCACCATGAGAGCATCTGTTCCCTCTCTGGGTTTTTCCTCTATGAGATTCCCTCTACCTGAAGACAGTATCGCCTGACAAGATACAGCAAACCCAGTTAACTTTGAATTCCAGATAAACCACCAGGAATTTCTTAGTATAAGTATGTCCCATATACTACATGGGACATACTTATCCTAAAAATGTATTTCTTATTTTCCTTGTTGCTAAGTCAGACAGCCCCACATGAAGAGCCGTTTTGCTGGTATCTCTTTGGTCCTTATTCTAAGGATGAGTTAGACAGCACTCTGGGAGAATACATCCCCTGAGGTCAGATGCTGGGCATCCTTCTTTGTATTTCCTCCCTCACCACATCCCTCAGTGCCTGCGCGTCCTGCCTGACTACGAAGGTCCTTGGAAGGCCACAAGGTCAAGGAGGATGGCAAGGACTTGAGGAGGCAAAAGGGAGAAGACGTGTGGAGCAGTGGTTCTCAGCTGGGGATGATGTTGCCCCCAGAGGACATTTGACAGTGTCTGGAGATAATTTCTTGCTGTCACAACTGGGTGAGGGGTGTTGTTGGCATCCAGTGGGTAAAAGCCAGGGATGCTGCTGAACACCCTGCAAAGCACACACACAGACATAGACACATACACACGCAAGAATTACCCAGCCGCAAATGTCAACAGTACTGCAGTTGAGAACCCCTAGCTTAGGGGAAGAAACTAGTTTTAAAATAAAGGGCTCGAGGCTCAAACACAAACCCTCAGCCTATAAGTCCCCTTAGCCCTCCAGGAAGTGTCATCAAGGACTGGACAGGCAGCCTGGGGCCTGCAGTCCCGCCCCTCCTTCACTCAGAGCCCCACGCCTGCAAGACCCTGCCTCTGATTTCCCCTTCAAGGCTGCCCCGAAGGTTAATTTTAACCATCTTTCATGCATAGAACAATGTTGGGGGATGGGCGGTCTACACAATGTGGGGCCAGGCTCTCTTCTCTAGCTTTCTGCCCTTCCGGGCTTCCATCCCTCCCTGACACGAGCTGTTCCAGGCTCTACAATGACTCCTGCACACCTTTCCAACATGCCTCTCTGCCCAGATCGGAGGCTGAAGGAGACAGGTCCCCTTGCTCGCTGCCTGATGGGAAATTTGAAAGCCCTCAAGAGGCAGCAGGTCTCAGGGCCTGGCCTACCCCTGGAATCCACCTCTCCCTCCCTCCCCTCACACCAGAGTCCCCAGGCAGGAGACCAGGAGAGTCAGGATTTATTCCCAGATGCTTGCAACAGGAGAAATGAACTGAAAAGTTACTCTAGCAAAGGAGAGCCTCTCCCCTTCAGCAAACTAAATCAACCGTCAATAACTTCTAGTTCACAGGGGTTTTCAAGGTCGGCTCTCCTGCCGGCCTGTCCATCCCTGTTTTTTTCTTTTCCACTCCTTAGCAGAGATGACAAAGCTGAGCCCTTCTACTCAGCAGCCTGCTAGGCTGCCAAGGATGGAGATAGAGAAAATGCCCCAGCAGTTTCTCTTAGAGCCCCCGTGGGGTGTGGGGGAACAAGATCCGGTCCTCTGTTTAAAATGCAAAAAATCTCCGCAAACAACAACAAAAACAAACAAATACAAAGATAAAAATAAGCAACAAAAAAAGCAGGTGACGGCTTCTGAAGTAAAATCCTACGACAGATAACATTGAACTTGATTTTGAACTAGAAGAATTTGAAAAAGTTCTCATGTTATGAGTTTGATTACGTTTCCCACAGCCTCCTACTTCTTCACCTATCACTGGAGAAACAAAATACTTTATTTTCTGTGACTTGTGACTTTCCCCTCCACCCGGCGACATGAGCCAGTGGCTGCCTGTTGGGTTTCAGCGGTGTAACTTTCGGAGTAGCGTTATCCCCTCTGTCTCCTGACCCTTTTTCTCTCTCCCCCTCCCTTGGGCTCCCCCCTCCCCACTCTGCCCTTGCCAAAAGATTTATCGAGCAGAGTGGCTTGAGAACAAATGAGCAGACATTCGGCTGATGTGTTCTGCATACTAATGACAAGATACTGCTTCTGTACCTAGGGGCAAAGCCAGGTCAGGCCAGTTTAACCATAAACTTTATTTATGGGCTTATAACTTTGCAGCTGCAGTAGCTCTGCCCAATCTTGGGACCAGGGTCTGTCTCTGTAGATTCGTACATATTTCTTGAGACAAATTTGGGAGGTGGGAGAGAGAGTGCGGGTGGCTCTTTTCTCTATGATCTGAATAGTTCCAGTAAGAAGTTTAAGCCAAAGGGAAAAGTGAGTCAGAGAAGGAAATAGTAAGAGCAGTAGTAGTATCAACAACAACAACAACAAGGGCAGCAACAGAAATAATAATAATGATGATCCTTCTTCCCCCTAGAGCTCCTGCAGCAGGAATCTACTCTGTTACTTCTGAGTTTTTTGCAAGTTGATGTTTAGAGCTACCAGTCTTGAATCTTGAATCACAGAATGAATCGCCTGTTTTGAAATGGTTCAAGCCCCTTCCTTCTTGCAGAGAATCTTCTGAATTTGACCATCTTTAATGCATAGCAGGCTGGTCCTCTCCAGTCTAGATGGTGAGAAGCTCTGAGCTCAGGGACAGCCCACCTTCCCTCCTTCAGTCCTCACCATGCCCCTCCTGCATTCCGAGTCTGTGTCATGACCGTGTCGGCCCAAGTGGTTAGTGCAGCATGAGAAAGCAGCCAGGGTCATAGGTTCAGTGCCCATTGAAATGGACCAATCTTGCTTGGTCTCAGTGTCTTGGACTTAGCTCAAAGATAGAGATGGTGTAGATAGCTTCAGTCATTCCATAAAGGTGTATTGGTCACCTGCTATGTGCCAGGCACTGTGCTTGGTGTCAGGGATGCCACAGTGAACAAGATACAACAACCCCCTCCCCGCAAGAGCCTAGCGGATGTAGGCAAACATTTCAGAATGTATGCTGGCCCAGTTCCGGTTCCTGGTCCACTACTTGCCAAGCATGTCAGTCCTTTGAATTACAAGATGTGCACATTGGCTGGGTGGTTGGATGTCAGCCTTCGTATCCTGGGAGCTTGGGTCATAATCCCTGCCCATGCACAGAATGGTTAATCCATTTAACCTTTCTGCACTTCAGACTGCCCTTCAGAAAGGATCCGAGACCTTGGTGGGTGGGTACTTAGCTGCTGCTTAATGTTGAAGAAAAGTAGAGCAGGATTTCCCATTTATCCTTTTAGGGAGTCGAGCCCCATTTCCATCTTCCTCTCCCTTGCATACCTCCCGGGAGTGGTTGGTCTCTCTTTGGTTGGGAGACACTAGAGGGTCACAGGGGTGGGGGAAGACAGTGGTAGAGGGTGAGAACTGGGTCGCTGGTTTGTGTGTGCCTTGGGGGTGGAGGTGGGTAGTGGGTTGGAGCACAGAGCTCTGGAGTTTGAGCAGATTCACTTGCTTTGTGCTCAGAGATTCATGGAAGCGTGGAGATGTCCTGGCCTCTGCACTGGGAAGGCGTCTGCAGAGCCTGCATGCTTTCCCTGCCGAACGAAACAAGCCCGCCAGGCTGGGGCAGCAACAGACTTTGCAGATGCTCCACATCAGAGAGGTGGACTGTATCGGCTCTGCTCCTTGGAAGAAGAGCCACCTCACTTTTCTGGACACAGGAGAAGGAAATTACCAAGCACCTCTCGGAAAGCCCATCTAGTTTGGAAGCTCCAAGAGAAGAAAAGGAGACTCTTATCGTTACACTCTCAGGGCCCTGGGGAAATGCAGATTTCACAGGAATAGAGAGAAAAGACTAGCGCATGAAAGCTGTGGGGACATGGGAGTAGTGAAGGGGACCGTAGGCTAGTGGACAGGCCTTGGCCTACCAGCTGTGTGACTGTGGACAAATCACCTTATCTATCTGAGCATCAGTACATAAATATTTGAAATGGGTACAGGAATAGTTCCTGCTCTAGGTGTCTTGCAAGGTAGGTAACGTATTTGTGAAGTCTATATAAGCTGCAAAGTGCTATAAAAATGTTAGTTTATATATATATATATATATATATATATATATATATAGCTACTCAGCAGAAATCCGACTCTGATAAGGATTTATTGTATCACTGAGTACACAAACAACTGAAGACCTGAAGACTCCATAGCTTTGAAATCACACTCAGCCAATGCTTGTATATATAAATTAATGTAGTAATTGTCACTTATCTAACTGTGCTTTTCAATTGAGTCACTGACTCTCCTTATGGGGACAGGGGTACATGCTTGCTAGACTCCCCAGGAGAGCATGAGGTTCCTGTGGGCAGGAAATGGATCTCTCCCTTTGCGATGTCCCTTCGCTGACTGCCGTGGAGGGCTGTCTTCTCAGCTGGCAGTCACTCCCCCCAGCTGACTAACCAATGGATGAACAGACTAGGAGTAGGGATGGGCTTTCACAGACATGGAAATATGTTTGCTGGTTTCTTAACATCTATGATACGCCTGTGGGATCCTTGGAGCTGGCATCTATAAATGCCGACCGAAGGAAAGCAGGGAGCTACACAGCATAGTGTGTTACTTGCTGGTGCTTACACTGAGTGTGGCTGAAAGGTACGATGCGGCTCAAGGTTCCGTTACCCTACCACAGTTAGTTTCCACTCTGCTAGTTCAAAACGGAGAGATCGTGAAGGATTCACTTTGCTCTCTGATTCTTAGTTCGCTGATCTATAAAACTGGAATATGAAGGGCTACCATGCAGCTCTTGCGTGGATTGGAAATAACATTTATAAAGACCCTGCTGAGTTTCAGCACAGTGCCCGAAACGTAAAGACGCTTACTAAACATTCTTCATATTGTTTTGGTACTGATGCAGACTCGAGTCAAGACTACATTTGTTAAGTGCAGAAACCAGTGCTCATGTTCCATTTGCTTTCTGGGCCGACAAAGGGCCACACTTCCCATAGATCTGCTGCTGGCTACGTGGCTCATGCATCTGTTCCATTTGTCCCCAGTTTCACGGCTCCAGAGGATGTTACTTCTGCACTTCACTGGAAACCCAGAGTAACCACTTGAGGATTCTTCTGTCTTACACCATTCATTCCTCATTTCAGCCATCAAACATTTATTGACTACCTCCTGTGTTCCCGGTGCTATGATGGGTATTGAGACACCTCTAAGCCAATAGCACTGAGCTCAGAACATAAACAAACTTAATAAGAACCTACTTCAAACTCAACCCATCAGATCTTGACGATAAAGACAGTTGATACTGATCCCCTCTCCACTGTGTGAAAAGAAGATTTTCTAACTCTTTGCTGAGGCTAAGGTGCTTTCATTCCTTTTTAGATGATGTCTGCTCTCCCAAAGCCAGCAAAGAGAAAGAGATCATAGAAAACAGGATTGAAGAGCAGATGCTCTGCAACTTAAACTCTAAATCAGGGGTCAGCAAACTTCTTCTGCAAAGGGCTAGATAGCAAATATTTTAGGTTTTGTGAATCACATGGTTTTTACGGCAACTACTCAACTCTGACATTATAGCATGAAAGCAACCACAGACAATACATAAATGAATAAGCATGGCTATGAGCCAATAAAATTTTATTTATAAAAACAGGCAGGAAAACTACAAAATGCTGATAAAAATCAAACGTATATAAATGGAGAGATATTTCATGTTCATGGATTGGAAGACTCAGTATTGCTAAGATCTCAATTCTTCCTACCTTGACCTGTAGATTCACCACATTTCAGTAAAAATCTCAGGAAGCTGTTTTGTAGATATTGATAAACTGATTCAAAAGTTTATATGAAAAGGCAAAGGACTTCAATTAGGCAACGCAATACTGTGGAAGAAAGACACAGTTGGAGGACTCGTATTACCAGATTTCAAGGCTTACTACAAGGCTACCATCACCAAGACAGTGTGGTATTGGTGGGAGAATAGATCAATGGAATGGAAAGGGGAGCCCAGAAAAAGACTCCAGAAAAAGGGGAGCCAAATATAGTTAACTGATCTCTGACAACGGAGCAAAGGCAATTCAATGGAGAAAGGATACCCTTTTCAACAAATGGTGCTGGAACGACTGGATGTCCATATGCAAAACAGAAGAAGAAGAAGAACCTAGAAACAGATCTTACAGCTGACACAAAAATTGACTCTTGAAGAAAACATAGGAGAAAATCTTCATGACCTTGAGTTTGGTGATAAATTCTTAGGTATAACACCAATATCACAACCCATGAAAGAAGAAAATTGATGTCAGACTTTATTAAAATTGAAAACTCCTGTTGTACAAAGACACTGTTGAGAGAATGAAAAGACAAGCTATTGATTGGAAGAAAATATCTACAAAACACATACTAATAAATAACGTATCAAAAAATATACAAAGAACTCTCAAAACTCAACAATACGAAAACAAAAACCCAATTAAAAAATGCGTAAAAGATATGAACAGAACGTCACCAAAGAAGGTATATAGATGGCAATTAACCACATGAAAGATACTCAGTATTATTTATCTTTAGGGAATTGCAAATTAAAACAACGAAATTCCACTATATGTCTATTAGAAATGACTAAAATCCAAAAACTGACAATACCAGCTTTTGGCAAGGATGCAAAGTAATAGGGTCTCTCATTCATTGCTGGTGGAAATGCAAAATACAGCTACTTTGGAAGACAATTTGTCAGTTTCTTGTAAAACTAAACATAGTCTCATCCTATGATTCAGCAATCACACTCATAGATGTTGGCCCAACTGGTTTGAAAACTTATGTCCACACGAAACTCTGCTTGCAAATAGCAGTTGTATTTATAATTGCCCCAAACTGGAAACAACCAAGACATTCTCCAATAGGTAAATGGATAAATAAACTATGGTACATCCACATAATGGAATATCATTCAGCAATAAAAAGAAATGAGCCAATAAGCCATCAAAAGACATGGATAGATCTTAATTGCACATTGTTAAGTGAAAGAAGCCGGTCTGAAAGAGCTGTACAGTGTAAGCTTCTAATTCTATGACATACTGGAAAAGGCAAAACTATAGAGATGGTAAACAGCTTAGTGCTTGCCAGGAATTTGGAGGGGAAGGAGAGTTGAATAGTTGAAACACAGAGAATTTTTTAGGGTGGTGAAATTATTCTGTATTATACCATAATGATGAATACAGAACATTAAGCATTTATCAGAACCCGTAGAAATTTACAGGACAACGAGCAAACTTTAATGTATACAAATTTTTTTAAAAATCATTTAAGGGTTTGGGGGATCCCAGGTCGGAACGCAGAATGTGTCAAAAGAATCTCAATTACAAATGTAAAAACATCAATGAATGGAGTTGGGGAACAAAATACTGACCTAAGTAACTCTGGAAACGAGTGGAGTTTGCAAGAATACAGGCATATGAATAAACAATTCTGAAACCATTAGATGTGTATGCTGGAGCTGGACAGTTAAGTAAATGGATGGAGGATGGTGGGAGCCAGGTCTTTCACTGTCGGAGTGAGAGATTACAGACAAGCAAGGACAGGGGGATGGAATAATCCATGTGGGAATGGCTTAGAGTTGGAGCATCAGTATGAATCAGGTTTAGCTTAACATAGATACAGATGATTACATACAGAAATCTTTATAGATACATGTATATACACAGTTACTATTTACACATCTCCTTGCTCTGTCAACAGAGAATCTAGAAGCCAAGATATCCCAGAAGCCATGAGCACACCTAGTGCCCAGACCTTGGTTCCTAATACCAAGATATTCTCCAGTAAAAAGAAGCAGGTTCCTTGAAGAAATGGTTGATTCTACTGGGGCAGGAACTATATAAAATGAGCCTGGAGTAGCTTGTAGTGTCAGTAAGTAAGTAAATCTCAGATAACAGAACTACAAAAAAAAAAAAAAAAAAAAAGGCAAAACAAAACCCCATACAAGGATGGGGATACATTAAAGGGATACAGGAACCAACTGAAAGAGCCCCCAATGGTCAAAGCTGGCTGAGCAAGAAAATAAATAAAGTAATATTATATACAACTCATAGTATAAAATACATACCTATGAGTTCACAATGATATAAATAAGTGATTGAATAAATAAATGGAGCAGAACAGGCAAATCTCCTGTGCAGAATTCCAAATAATTTATGTAGCTTCTCCACTCTTAAGCATGGGCTGTGCATGGTGACTTTTTCCCAAAGAGGACAGTATGGAAAGGGAGCAAGAAAAGAGTGACTTTACAGTGGAGAAGCCTGGCAAACCCTCCCTCAGTCAGATGACCCAGATTAGCATCCATAGTGATAAATCTTGTTGATGGTACGTACCCTTGATATGATGTGATGAGAATGGCACTTTACATCTGTGTTCTTCCTTCCCAAAACATGTTATCCTAGTCTAATCATGAAAAAAATATCAGGCAAATCCCAGCCGAGGGACATTCAACAAAATGCCTGACCAGTGTCCCTCAAAACTGTCAGGGTCCTCAAAAACAGAGAAGGTGAGTCTGAGAAATTATCACAGCCAAGAGAAGGCTAAGGAGACGTGATCCCTGCTTGGATCTTGGAACAGAGAGAGGACATTAGGGGAAACCCGAGGAAATTTAAAGTATGTCCCTCAGTTAATAACGATTTATCAGTATTTGTTCATTAATGTGACAAATGTACCACATGCATGCAAGATGTTAATAACAGGGAAACTGCAGCATGCAGGAACTTCTTGAAGTATATTCTTGATAATTCTCAAAATCTGAAATTGTTCTAAAATGAAAAGTTTATTCAAAAAAATATAGCGAGCAGGCTGGATTGGGGCCACAGGTTGCAGTTTGCCCGAGATAAATGTTTTCAAAGACAACTGCTCACGAAAATCACCTGAGGAACTTGCTAAGCACTTTGTCTTTGAACATAGATAATCTGCAAGTTGCAGAAATCCACACTCTAGAAAAAGGTCTCTATCCCACCCATGTCCCCAAACATTCTGTCACCTCCTGCTCCCACAGTCACCACTTTGATTATTTTCTTCCAGTGTTTCTTTATGCAAATACAAGCACCATGAAAGTATATTCTCGATTTTTCTCCCCTTCTTCTTATACAAACAGTAGTACCCTAGAGATGCTGTTCTGTCTATGGATTTTTTTTCCTTTCTGTATACCCTAGAGATCTTTTCATATCAGCGCAGAGGGATCTTCTCATTCTGTTTTAACAGATGCATAGTATGCCAGGTTGAGGTTGGACCAGAGTTTATTTAATATCTCTGATAGATAAACATTTGGGTTCCAATCTTTTCTATTATCAATTATGCTGTGATGAATAATCATATATATATGGAATTATTAGCTTGTGGAGGTATATCTTTCACGCCTGCACCCCACTTCAAGCCAACTAATCCGAAATTCTGGGGGCAGGCCCTGGACAGCCTCATTTTTAAAAAAGTCCTCCAGGGCATCCTAACATGCAGTGAAGGAGGAGCAGTGTTGCTGGGGATCAACACATCCTGTAAAGTAAGGGGAGCGGGATGTGGACACTCTCGGTGGATTTTGCAAGTAGGACAATGATTCTCGAGCCTGGCTACCTACAGAAATCACTTAAGAGCTATTTTAAAATCCCCATGTTCAAGGCTCACCCGGAAATTTGAATCCTAATAAATGGAGATAAAGCCCCAGCATAATTTTTCTGAAGCTTCCTCTTGTGATTCTTACGCACGGTCATGGTTAAAAAACATGAATCTAGGAAAAGAAAATGCATATTGTTAGAGAAAAGGGCGATTGTGGAGTGAGAGCTCTGTCTTCTCTTCTTCACCAAGATCTTCAGTCCACTGTCTGTCTCTCTCCCACCTCCCTAGCCTTCTCTTGGAAAGCGCCTGGAAGTAGATGGAGAACAGAAGACGATGGAGCGTCACGGCGACTGCCCTCAGTGCAGGGGTGAGGTGTGGACTCCTCTCAGCCCAGAAGTAGCAAGAACATGAAGGGAACACCTACCGCCAGAGAGCGCGCATCACTGCCCATCCGTGAGCTCCCAGATTAATATTTGCCAGCCCTTGATGAACTTTTGTTTCCTTCCGGCAGCCTCTCTTTCCCATCAGCACAACTGTGGTGAGTGATGAGGACATTGGTGTACAAACAGAAACTTCTCTTTCCTCATCTTTACTCGATTTCAGTGAGTTGGCGTGAAATCTAAGACATGACTGACTTACTCTGGGCATTGCTTCCTCATTGTGTCATGGGGAAGGACAAGGGAAACCTATTTTTAAAAGAGAGACAAAGAAATATCCCCTAGTAATTGACATGTGTTGAGTGCTTACTCATGGGACCCTTGCCCCAAATGTATGACATTTTATCGTCCCCATTTTACAGTGGGAAACTGAGGCACAGGGAGGTTAAGAAATTTGTTCAAAGCAACACAGCCAGGTAGTTTCAGAGCAAGTGGATCTCAGAACCAGGTCTCTCTAGCTCCAAAACCCAAGCTCTGTGCTATACCGTCTTCTTTCAATAGGAGCTGAGAATTTTCTCCCGATTTCTGTGGGCTACCTCATGCCTATGGTATATTCTTGAGGGTTGTCATCTTTGATGGAATCCAAAACATTGGTGGCCTCTACCTTGGGGAGAAAGAAAAGGAGTCTTTATAGATTAGCTGCCCTTATTTGAAGATTAACTTTCTGCACGAGGCAAAAAGGATCGCTTGGCATCTCCAGCAAAGCCGTACGGCTTTTTCATGGCATTGTGCCCCAAAGTTCTTCATAGAGTCCTTCCGGAAACACTGTAAATGCCACCTGCTACAACGCGTTACGGTGACCATGACAGTTACCAGGTGCATAGAAGTGTTCCCTTCCTTGCTTCATTTAATGCTCATTCCACCCTATTCAATAAGCAAACTGGGGCTGCAAGAATTTACTAACTTGTCCAATGTCACATTACCAGGAAGCGGTACAGCCAGACTCAAATTCAAGTCTCAGTCGATACCAAAATGCCTGTGCCAGCCCATTCCAGTGTGTTTTCTAGAAAAACCTTCTTTTTCACCGCCCCCACTGCCCACCCTCCCCGCCCCCCGCCCCCGGGCCTTGTGCAACTTTCCACCCTCCTCTCACTACCCCTAAAGACATTCAAAAGTTTTCAGTCTCTTTCTTTTTATTCTCCTACCCAAGCTAGAGAGAATTAGGCCACAGTAGATAGATGGATATGCAGAGTTAACCCATATCTTCCACAACCGGGGCAGAAAGAATTCCACAGATTAGAACTGGGGGCAAGGAGTTGGAATGAGAACCCAAGGGTTAATATTGCTATAGTGGGAAAGTTATCTGCTTTGTTGTAAAACACAGCTTCCCAGCACTACAGAGGGGCTATTAGCATGCAAATGCACTTTGCCTCATGCTTTTTAATGTTTTACTTCTCTTAATTGCTGAGACCGGTTGTAATTTCTGAGCACCGATGGCTTCAGGGAAGCAGTTTCCTCTAAAGGGATCTATCATTGCACCTGGAAAGATTCCGAATTCTAATTTTATTAACCACTTGGGTGAGGCATTTTCTCTTCTCTCAAAGGAAAAAAAAGTCCAGGTTCAAGTTAGAAACCTTGTCATTTTGCCCCAAAGCTTAGTTTCCTCCGTATTCTTTGGTTTGGAGCTTAACATTCTGAATGAGATCAAAAATCACATATGATATTTGACAAAGATAAGAGGGAGCTTATTAAAGATCACAGATATCAGACTCCGGTTACGAACTTGCAGTGAAAAAGTTTTCTGAATGCTACCTGGATTGGAGTGTAACCCATTCTCTCATTCCGGAGTTGTTCTAGATGAGTACACTATTTCCATGGTGCCCTCCAATTCGAAGACTACTTTCTATGAAGCAGAAAGGACTAGAGAACCTCTGTCATGGTAAGACAAAAGGTAGCAAGACATTCTCAGCCAGTTTAAGGAGTAATTGCCTCCCTCCCCATCCACACCTACATCCCAGATGAAATGTTTTCATGAGTCAGTAGTGAATGGAGAGACTCTGAAACCGGGCGTGGGCTCCAGAAAACAGGTCATTCTTGCAGACCTTTTGCAGACACCACCATTGGTCAAGCCATTTCGCTTTCTAGAAGTATTTTCTTGTGGAACTCTTGGAGACCATTAGCCTGACCTGGCACTTCTTTCTGGTTGAAAAGCAGTCTGGTGCAGCCTGAAAGCTCATCAGAGGCATTCGGTGTCTCCATGCGGATCCAGGACCAGTGTATGCAGAGGTCCGTACTGGGGAGACAGTGGGAGCTGCCGGCAGTGACATCATGACATCACTATGCGTGGAAGGGCGCCGCCGTTCCCACTTGAACTCACTGGTGCAAAAAGTCCATGTAAATACATCGGCCTCTGCTGAATTTGTGCTGCTGATACTTACATTTACTTGTCATATACGCTGTAGAAAGGCTGATTAATATCTTATTTGACAGTTCTTTATCCACCACTTCGTTTATTTAGCTTTTACCTGAGTTCTGAGTTTCTGGGAATCCCAAGTGCAATGAGAAATGATGGAGAACTCGTGACTTGAGGAATGAAAGAGCCATATGGCTATAACTGCAAAGGCTAAAGGCAAGCCCGCGGTGGGTTCGTTTTCTTGTCTTCTCGTGCCCACCTCTCTGCATCCCCACGAAGTCCCTCCTGCACAGCGTCTGCCCACAGTAACATCCTCACAACACTGTGCTAATAAATGCAAAGAGAGCAAAGCAAACCGGTAAATAAACCGTGAGCTTACCTGTTGATTGACTCATGCACAAGTGGTCAAGGTTGGCAGATTGTAACGTCTGATCAACTGGAGTCAAAGCAAGAAGCTGGGGCAGAGCCAAGTTCCAGACTGAGCTCTCAAGGAAACTAAAGAGAAGAGAAGGGCAGGTGGCTTCCAGGTTAGGAAGCTGGAACCCTGTACGGGAAGGAAGTGACGTTGGCCCACAGTATCAAAGCCTGCATTCTCTCATTTTACCTTTTAAAATTTCGTTATCCTGGTAGTTGGGAGTCAGGGTAGTGAGTGAGAGGAGAAAGGCCCTTTTTGAGCACCTCATTTGTACCAGGCACTTTACGAAGACTCCTCAGAATCCGTGGAGAAAGATTTTATTTCCATTTTTCATTAAAAAGAAACTGAGGCTCGGAGAGACACACAGATGCTCCAGGCCACCCGACCAGTGAGAGCAGGAGAATTAAGGCTCACATCAGTTCTCCCTGATTCCAAAACTTTCCCCCTCCTCCACACCGCCTCCCAGACACGCACCAGAATCTGCCATTTACCCCAGCAGAGCCTCTGAGTAGAACTGGTGGTGGGGAGGGCCCCCTAGAAGGTGACCTTAGTCACAAGTGGCCTAGCTCTGTCCCCAGCCACCCACCAGCCCTTCCCCTCCCCAACAATTTCAACTTGTTTCCTTTGGAGAAAACATGACTTTTCCCATTGAGGGAACTCCCCGGCCAACAATACACCCGTTGCAGCCCCCCCTTCCCCGGACCAAGCTTTAATGCTGGCTGACTGTCCCTCTATCCCCCACCCCACCTGCCCTGACCTTCCTTTGGGTCGAACTTTCTGCATAACAATGTCTGGTCCCCACAGCCCTGAGCTGCCCTTTGCTATTAGCACCTAATGAAAATGTAACCGTATTTAACCCCCCACAGGCCTAGATTAGCCCAAGTGGGTTTAATTCCTTTGTATGATAAGCATCCTGCTCTCCATTTGGATGGTCCAGCCCCTTCTCCCTGGAGAGGACCGCAGAGCTGTGTAGGGCTAACTCGGACCTCTCAGCTGTCCGGGACACAATGGGGGAAAGTATCTTTTGTGGCATTAACGGCTTTGGGGAGGGGAGAAGGGAGGGTACGGGCTGGTGGGGAGGGGGTGCAGTTGAAGAGGAGGAGAACAATGTGTGAGAAGCTGAGGCTGTGGGTTTCCCACACGGACCAATATGTCCCCCCCACCCCCCTCTGGGAGAGACAGATCTGCAGCGACCAGCCCACAGCTGATCCCGCCTTGATTGGCTTTTTTTTTTTTTCATTGTGCTCTCAAGGGACGAAAATCCTTTTGTGGCGTGAAAGGAGAGGCGTTCCTGCCGTCCCCTCCCTCGACCTGATTGGCTATGTCACAAGATGGCCAAATCCACCCGGATTAATGTGCGGCCGACCCGGCCGCGGGGCGAGGACGTCTGAGTCCGCCCCTTCGGGCGAGCGTGTCTGCTGCCCTGGGAGCAGGGGAGGGGGACACGGAGGGGCTGGCCACCACTTTCTTCATATTTATTATTCCCCCCACCCCCGGCCCCGCGGGGATGTTTATTCATGGGCCACATCTGCTGGCTGGCAGGCGACATGTCTCTTGTTAGAATGCCTGGAGTCCCCAAGGAGCCGGGAAAATGGGGCACATTCCTTCGGACTCGCCTTTTCGCTTGCTCACCTCGTTCTTTGGCTTTTTGGCCGCCCATCTGGAGTCTCAGCCCTCCCACCGCCCGGCTTCCAGCCCTTTACCTGGCCCACACGTCTCACCTGAGATGCGCGCGCTTCTCCAAGCACCCTCCGCTCCCCAGCCCTGGAAGAAGAGCACCTTCGCTCTCTGCCCTCTGCCCCTCTGTCGCTTCAACCGGAATCACCGTCCCCCGTGGTGCTTCTTGGACAAATAAATCCCAGGCCTTAACGAACCAGCTGAGGTTTTGTCTGTCTGACGCTCCTCATTGGAGGAACTCTTTTCTTTCTCTGACCTCTCACGTTAGTTTGTACCTCTTTCATTGCGTGGATCTCTTTCTATCTTAGGTAATCATGATTCCAGGGTACGTTTTCCCTCCCTTCCAAACCTATAAGGCCTCAGAGGACAGGGTTCCTCTCTGCTTCACCCTTGTCATCCCACCTGCCCCCAACTAGTGCTGATTCATAAGGTGTGTTCCTGAGAGGCAGCGCTCAATAGCTGTTGATGGAATGAAACGAACAAGGCGCCTGGACCTACAGGTCTCCGATCTTTCTTTCAGACCTGCCCTGGAGGCTGGGAGTAGTCCAGGAAGTATGCAACTCTCTTCTTCCCCATTTGTAAAATGACACTAAGTTTGCTCCCACACAGCTTTCCACTCATCTGCCCTGTGTGTGGTTGCAGCAAGGCCATGAAATTCAAAAGATTAGATGCTGAGCAAGGCCCCAAAACAAAGGGGATGGAGAGACCTATCCCAGATTTGGGGGAGACAGGATGCTCCACTGAGACACTCACAGGTCAGCCTGTCTGTGGGACCAGCTGCATGGCAGTCAGGCCAATAATTACTTTTGCATGGGCAGCTGAGAATGTCTTTTTGTTATTTTCTAATATAATTGATATTAAGTTTTCAAGTGGGACAGCCTCCAGTGTACTTAGGAATAGGGGCAAAGAGGAAAAATAGAGAAACAAGAGAGAAATTGTGGCGTTTTGATAGACCAGCCAGATCAAATCTTTACAGGTTTTAAGTGAAGAAGGAACAGTAGACCAAGGTGTGTTGGCTCATACCATTTTAGCAGTGCCAGCAAGGATTGAAGTTAGACTGTGGCTGGTTCTGGTTGTGAGTGTGGAGTATGTTGGTGAGATTGTGGCAAGGGGGGGTGTGGCTTCTGAGTGGGTTGGCCAACTTTAAGATGATAAGTAGGACATCTTTCAGGTGTGCACTTGAGGCACTGGAAGGCTCCTTCCAGGAGAAACCTGAGAATTGGAGTGTGACTGGCCCAGAGGCACTTTCACCTGTAAGTGCCACTTAATTATTGCTCAGTTGTATCAGTCATTCACACATTAGCGTGAACTGATTCAATTAAAGAGCCATGCTCTTTAATTGATATTAGCTGTCCTAGGTAGCGGGAACTTGATTACTAGCAGTAGACTTGGGAAGGGTTGAATAAAGGCTAAGGAAGCCCTAACACCCTCAAAGAAAGGACCCCAGGAGGGAGAAAAATGCAGAAAGAAAGGGTTGTGTTTGTCAAGCAAACTCCCCCCAAATTTTGCCTAAGAGCATTCCTGTCTGGAAAATGTGACAATGACTTTTCACTTTTCTACCCGTCTGCTCCCACGATCCTGCATACAATAGCTATTGTTGCAACATTGCTCCCTTATAGTTAAATAAGGGGGCCTAAGAACCAAAAGCATCCTTCAAAAGGAAAGAACAAAAAAGCCACGTGAGTTCTTAGTTCCAATTAAGTTTCACAAAATACTATTTGGAATAGAATCCATTCCCAAATTGCGATCAGGGCATAGACTGGACATGGGAACTGAAGTGAATCAGGGTATGGAGAAAGTGGCTGGGTCTCCGAGGGCATCTGATCCTCCTCGTTGGATTAATGCAGAATGTGAAGGGTTATATATAGCATACTTCCCTGTGTGTCCACCAAGGGGGACCTCCAGCAGTCACCTGGGGGCGTTAAAAGGCAAGTCTGGGTTCCCAGCCCAGACCAGCCTCTTCAGATTCTCTGGGGGAGGGCCCTGGGAATCTGCAATTAACAAGTACCCAGGTGATCCTTATGCACGCTGAAAACAATGAGGTTGCATAGAAGAGCTAAATCCAGCCCTCTGTGGCTCCCTCTGAGCCCACTGTGGGATGCACCTCGCTCCTGAGAAGGCGCTGAGCTGAGAGGAAGCCGCTGTGCTTTCTGAGGTAAGCAGCCCCAGGAGAGAGAAACGCTTACAATGGAAAAATCAACAAGACACTTTCAAGTCAATTAATTAAGTCTAAGAGCCTACTTATTTTTCTTTTAAGAGGATTGGTTTTAATAGAAAAAAGTTAATGTTCAAATATGAAGATTCATCTTCCAAGGCATAGGAGGTCAAATGGTAGATTTGCAAAAATGAGAGGATAATGGAAATTCTGAGAGGCTTTTCTTATGAAAAATAAAGTCATTTGCCATTAAAAAGTTGAGTGCGTCCCCCTAAATATGCTTACACACGCTTCTATGCGTTTATCTGCATCTGCATAAATCATACGTTTATTCATTCTCAGCCTTCTAAGAGCTCAGACTTTTAAGACATAACTTTGTCTGAGATGGAATTTTGCTTGAATCAGGTATTATCCTGGATGTTTGTGACTCCATTTATAACTGAGAGTTGAATCAGGCTCAGAATTTTTCGAAAGAAAAGGTTAGAGAAGATAGTCCAGGGAATGTGTTAGGAAAAAGAATCTGTAACAGGTTTTGGTTTACCAAAAGGGAGCATTGAGATTGGTATTGTTTTCTAAAGTTAATCAGTTAGTCATTTTATACTTAAAATTACGTGTTTTTGAAACAGGAAGAAATATCTTTAGCCCCATTCCTAGTTTTAAGGAAATCTGTACCCCTTTTCTAAAGGTCCAGTGAATTAGGGCTGAGTTAGTGATATCATAATGAATCACTTCTCACCGAGATCGATGGGTCAAGAACAACCTCCTGGGACAGAGTTTACAACCTGAAGTAAAAAACCCCACCGTGTTCTAAAGCTGGTGTTCTAACAAAGTAGCTTCCTATGACATTCTTTGTCTCAATATTTCAGAACAACAGTGCGGAGTCCAAATGCCATAAACCTCAAAGCTGCTTTGTAAAATCTGTATGTTTTCCTCTATATTATTTTGGTCTTATGTTTACCATAGTTATGCATGTAGTTCTTTGCTTTTTATTGAAGTATAATAATATGCGTATCAAAAAGTGCACAGTCATGGGGAGCAGCTTGATGAATTTCACGAACTCAACACACCTTTGCGGTCAGCTCCTGGGTCAAGAAACCGAACGTTAGAAGCCCTTTGTGCTTCCTTCCAGGCTTCCTCCTCCCTCCCCATTAAGGAAAGCCCCTATCTTGACTTTTAGCACCATCGATTTGTTTTGCTTATTTTTGAACCTTATATAAATGAAATCACACAGTGCGTGCGGTTTTGTGTCAGGCTTCTTTACTCGACATCCAGTCTCATTGTTGCAGAAAGTCGTAGATTGTTTATTCTCTTTGCGGTAAAATATTCCATTGTGTGAAAATACCACAATTTATTTTTCCATTCTGCTGTGGATGGACATTTGGATAGTTTCCAATTTGGGCTGTTATGACTAGAACATGCATAGAGTGTAAAGAGTCAAGCAGATTGACAAAGCTCGCAAGATGAGTACATTTTTTTTTTAAGCGATAAAATCCTATATAATTTTTAAAGTCTGATGCTTAAAACAAAACAAAAAACTCTTAAATTGTAAATACATCATTTTGCCAGATGTTGTACTGATAGAAAACAGAAGTTGTCCCTTACCTCGAGAGATTATAATCTAGAACAGGCAAGAGTGTTAGCATGAGAAAATACATAGATGCTAGAGAAGTAGTAAGTGAGCACAGGATGATGACACGGGGGTAACTTATTGAAATGCTCCCAATTTGCGTTTCTAAATTTTTATTTAGAATGAGTACTGTAACTTGTACTACCAGTGCCTCAAGAGCATTGTATTTGCCCTCGATCCGGTTTACACAGGGGACCCAATGCTGCTGAGCCCCATGAGAACTGAGGACCGAGCCTGGCCAGTCGACAGGCCGGGCTCTCCCTCTCTCTCCTATCTTTCAGGAGCCAGCCAGACTCTCATTTCTGCTTTGCTGAGACATCTGCTTCGCAATAGCTATTCAAAATTGCTTTGCTGTCTGTACTTGTAGTTTCTGTTTCTCCATAACATCTGTGCACTTGGCTGTGGTTGTCTCCAGGCCGAACCAGCCTACACCCCATGTTCTCACCTCTACTCAACTCCACCAGCAAATTGGAACCAAGTCTTTTTCTCCGTTTTCGAGTCCCCAAATGCCCAAGGGCAGAATCTGCCTGGCCCAGCTCATCTGGTGTTCAGTTGGTGAACTGTATTGGTTGCCTGTGGGTCAGGGGATGCAACCAACTATGATTTGGGTGGTGGGTCCAGGTGACCTGCCTGCACAGGGCTGTGGATGAAGATTCCTCCAGAAGGGAGAGTAGGTCAGCCGACAATCTGGATATCTCATGTGGCTGGCACCATGTTTTTGAATTTCTCAGAAACACTTGGGAAGTAAGCTGTAGTCTGCTTTGTGGTATTTCTGTTGGATTTTTCCCTGAAGAAAAGATTCCCTTTGCAGGGTGCTCAGGAATGTCAAGCAGCAGGCAGCGGTACGTAAACCACGACTATACACACACACACAAAATCTGACACCTTGGAACTTGTCTCCACACCTTAACTCCTTTGGGTTTGCAATGTCGGAACAACTTTAACAGCATGCAAGCAAAAGCTGCATGGCCGCCTGTCGGCCCGGTTGGGTAAGCTATAAAGTCCCATCCAGCCTGGACATTCTGTGAGACCAAGAGTGACGCTGGCCCCATCCACTTCTGTCTCTGGCATGGGGAGCAGAAAGTTCTTTTGGGACACTTGACTCTCTGTCTGGAGACAGCTTCATTATCATTCATCATTATCATTGTCGTTGATTTTGATATTAAATTTCAACAATTCACTTACTCATTTTACATTTTTATCTAAAGGCACATTTGCCTTCAAGCCACCCAGAAACAAAAACCCTATCAAAGCACAGGGGTTATAGGTGCACACGGGAGTAGTAAGCGTGGAAGAGGCTTCACTGAGCCCTGTGTAGACTGGGGCCAGGGGAATGATTTCAGGAGCCCATCCTCCTTGGAGAGCCAGCTCTGAAATAACGATACTGTCCACAGAACAGCAAGCACGTTTCTGACTCTAACTGAACTGTGTGGGTCCTTTTTTGATGGAGAAGATATTCTGGGATTTAGAACACTGGTTCTTAACAGGACATGTCTGTATTTTAAAGCATTGCTTTCCCAAATCTGTGTCCCCTTCTGCTCATATTGGCTCTGATGACCACTTTGCCTTTTAAAAAGTTATACACATGCCTGCGTATGAACATATATGCATGTGTACAAACATATATATGTATGTATATAATTAAGTAGGGTGGCAAATACACACACGCGCATGCATACATATATAGTAGTCCCCTCTTATTGGAGGTTTTACTTTCTGAGGTTTCAGTTACCCAAGGTCAACCACGGTCCGAAAATATTACATGGAAAATTCCAGAAATAAACAATTCTTGAGTTTTAGATTGCATGCCGTTCTGAGTAGTGCAATGAAATCTTGCACTGACCAGTTCTGTCCCGCCCGGGATGTGAATCACCCCTTTGTCCAGTGGATTCGCGCTATATCTGCTGCCTGCCCGTTAGTCACTTAGTAGGCGTCTCGGTTATCAGATTGACTGTCGCAGTACTGCAGTGCTTGTGTTCAAGTCACCCTTATTTTCCTTAATAATGGCCCCAAAGCGCAAGAGTAGTGATGCTGTCAATTCAGATACACCAAAGAGAAGCCGTGAACTGCCTATTTTAAGTGAAAGGTGAAAGTTCTCCACCTAATAAGGAAAGAAAAAAAATTATATGCTGAAGTTGCTAAGACCTAAGATAAGAACGAATCTTCTCTCCATGAAATTGGGAAGAAGGAAACAGAAATTCATGCTAGTTTTACTGTTGCACCTCAAATATGTATGTATAGGAGAAAACATCGTATATACAGGGTTTGGTACTATCCATGGTTTCAGGCATCCACTGGGGGTCTTGGACTGTATCCCCCACAGATAAGGGGGGACTGCTGTACACATATACATACATATATACATTTATGTGTATAAATATGTGTCTTGTATATATACGTATATATAATTTTATTATATAGTAAAGAATTATATTAATATATAATTTATTATATTAATGTATAATTTATTAAATTAATATAAAATGTTTTTTAAAAGCGAAGTGGTCCTCTGAGCCAATATGATTTGCTGTTCCATTTAGTTCCTAGAAAGTTGGAACTGGAAGAGAGCTCTTTGTTTTTATAAGGAGAAATTGAGGCATAGAGAGAAAAGATGATTTGCCCAAGATCACAGAACAAGCAAGTAAGAGAAACCAGGACTAGACCTGGGGTCTCTGGCTTCCCAGGCGTTGACTCTCTACTGTTTGGGCCTCTTCTCCACCATGGCTTCTCCCTGCAGTGCAACAAGGGGGCTGAATTAATGGTCAGGCCAAAAGAACAGCTGCGTGCTCCCTCAGGATGGTGTGTGCAGGAGGAGTCCACAGAATGGGCCGTGGACAGGGCTTTTCTTACTCTTGGGAGGAGCAGACGACTGTGAAGTGATTGAATGTCAGGGCTCTGGAGGGCCGACCAGCTAGTGGGCCTGGTCCCCACAGCGAGCATGCCCTGTTTCAAGGCAGGACAAGGCATTTCTCTCCATTCCGCATCCTCCGTGCCTGTCTCGCTGCTCGGAATGAACCAGAGTTCTGAAAAGGTTTGCTAAATCAACTTTCTTGTTTAATTAGCTTTGAAATGCAAATAACTGCAGGGTGAGTTTAGATTTTCAATTGTCATCTGTCACCTCTGCTTTGGCATAAATGAAGGAACGAGTGTTTGGAGAGCGGGTTCTGTGTCAGGGAGAGGGAGACGGTGTGAAATCACTGGTTCTGGCAACGAGGGTAAAACTGAGAGTGAGAACAAGAACAAGTACAGACCGGGAAGACAGGAACACCAAGGACAAAGGTAGCATATTGCACAATTGGTCCCTGGACTGTCCTGTCTCCTGGGGCCATGGTGGCCATCAGAGAGGCTTCTCCCCAGGCTAAGCCACCAGCCTGGAGGTGAGCCAGACCACACTCTCCCTTTCCTGGGGTCTTGCCCATCTCCCGTTTCCTCTGAGCTAATAGATAGTTCCTCTCTTGCCCTTGTTGGCTTTACTGTCATAATTAGTCACTTAAGATAGATGTTTCAGCCTGGTGCTCTTACCTATTAAGCGATCACTGCTGTGGTTGTTGCCACACATCTTATCTTCCCTACATCCTGGCATTGATCCACTGACCCATTGCTCCCTTCAGCCTACTCCTCAGCCCTCACTTCTGTCTACTTTGTGGCGTTATCATTTATTGAGCATCTCCTTGTGCCAGGCGACAAGTGTTAGTTCATCTCATTCACACAGCAGCATTATGAAAGAGCAGTACTTGCTTGCACATTTTATAGGTCAGGAAATTGAGGTTTCCTAGGCCGTATGTGGCCACGTTGGAATTGAAACTCGGTTGTCTGACTTGAAAGTCGCTGCTCTTTCAACTACACCACACATTGTCCTGCCCCATGAGTTCTTAAAGTCTACGCCCTCCATGAGCGCCCAGAATGATCGCTGGGGGGTCTGCAGCAAGCCAGTCTTACTCAGGTCTGTTATTTATTCTTCTTTCCAGCCTTGGCACATCCTCACTTCCCGGTCCTGTTGCATTTCCAGCCTCTGGACAATCATGTCACACCTCTGCTCTCCTGCCTGTCATTAAGGTGCATGAGTAACTTTTTTTGTCAATAATTTTGTATATCTTTTCTTGGCATCTACCGACATCAGTTTGAAAGTTTCATTAGTTTCAAGAGCTGAGCTGACATTTTAAAGTTAAATGTAGGAACAAGGATTTGATAATATGTTGATGTCATGGGCAAGAGTTAGTTGGGGGTAGAGAAAGTCTTGATTTGGGGTGTCCGTGTCATTCTTTCACTCACTGTTCACTCATTCATTCTACTCATTAGGCTTAATAAGCATCCACTGAACCAGGATACCTGAACAGGAGTTGAAGAGACCAATATCTTCAGAACCTAGTGGCTTTTCTTCAGGGTCTGAGGCCCCCACTTTCTAGCCTGACAACCCTGTTTATGATGGCTTACCCAGAAACAACTTAAAAGGACTTTGGAGAAAGGCGTGAAGGCCATGGCTCTCAACTGTGTCCTGTAATCACATTGGCCATTAGTGCTAGATTAAGCTTCTCCGTTGAACGTGCTCCCCCCTCTCATTTAGTACCTCTGTCCTTTCTCAGATCTGTCAACAGCGGCGACGAGCTTGGAGGCATTGCTTCTAAAATCAAGATGAGACTTACAGTCCAGATTGGGAGAGCAATATGACAATTTAACCCTAACGCCCAGGATATAGAAGGCTCATTCCCTTTATTTTTCACTTCACTTATTTATTTTCAAGTCAAAGTGAATCCATTATGTGACCACATCATAATTCTTTTCTTTTCTTTCTTTCTTCCTTTTTTTTTTTTGTGAAGGCTCATCTTTAGGAAACATTTCTTGTCAGTTAGTCTTGCCAGAATTCAAGAAGGTTAAGGGAGAATAAAGGATGGTCCAAAAAAGAACAAGGAAAATGAAAATTTGAAAAAGGGAGCCATTCCTGAGAGGTTATTTCACCTGCAGCAGAGTGACCGAGGAAGGAGTGCCTAGCTACCTTTATGCCTGTGGAGGGAAGAGGTAAGAAACCAGCCTTTACCGAATACATTCAATGGGTCAGGCACTTCTATTCAGGTTTCCCCTCGAATCTCCACGTCAGTGAGATTGGTGCTATCTCTAGCCTTTCACATGTGAAGAAACTGAGGCTGAAAAGGGGTAGGTGATTGGCCCGAGGTGTTCAGCTTGCAGTCAGCAGAGGTCGCTTTGGACCCGATGGGGCTGGCTCCTGCGCCCATGCCCTTCGTTCCACCACAGTGAGAGTTATCTTCTGGTGCTGATAGTTCCATCTTGTTCCATCCTTCCTGAGCACCGAGAGAACAGAAACAGAAAGGGTAAGTGTGGCACACTGAAGACTTTTTAATTTGGATTGGGAATTCACTTGAGGGGGCGGGGTCCAGGAAACTTGGTGATCAAGAGCTCTCGGGTTGGGGGGGGTGGTGCGGTGCAGGAAACAGACCTGGGTTCAAATCTTGGCTCTGCCAATAGTTTGCTCTGTGTGCTACTTCTGCGACCTTAGGAGGGTTTTGAGCACCATATTTCTCCTCTCTAAAAGAGGGTCGTGAGCATTAAATGTTATGGCATAAATTGCAAGCAAGGCTTAACACACAAGAGGAGTCCCATATTGGCAGGTGTTATTAATAGGAGGGTCTTTGAAGAGTTTGGACTGTGGGATGGATTGTCCTATCTTAGGCAGATACTTTTGGAAAAATCTGGGCGCTCCATGCATTGGTATGCTCACCTGCTGAGTACGCGCTGCTTCCTTAAAGAGCCCCTGCAGTTGAAAACCAGTGAGCATTTGAATTATTCTGCTGCAATGGACCATGACCCTTTCCCCTCTGGCTTTCAGATCTCAGAGCTGGAGCTGTAAGAGATGGTCTGGGAGTCCAGGCCATGCCTTCCTCCACTACCCCTTTCAGAAAAGTGTAGCAGGGACCTGAAAGATGCAAATGTGTCTTCTTGTGACTCCACTTGATGAAAAGCATGATGGGAGAGCATAGGGCAGGCAAAGGTTCCCCACACTGTGCCACAGAGGCCTGGCTGCAGGTGGGCTTCACCAACGCTGATGCCTCTCATTGAACTAACCCACAGATTCCAGGGCTGACCCAGACAAGGGCAGAGATGGCAAGAGTCAGAACTCCCCTGCTACAGCTGGAGGGGCCCCTGAGAGCTCACCTCCCCAAAGCTGCCCCGTTAGGGACCCCACGACACCTGGAGCTGAAAGACAGTCCCAGGCGATGACTTTGGCTCTTGGTAGAAAAAAACAAAAAATGTTCACATTTGAATGAAAACTAAAAACCCTCAGAATTTGAGGGGTTTATCCCATCCTTTTCTTGAGTGTCCCAGAATTTTAAAATATATGCAAATTGAAGGTTGTCACAATTTGGTGTTTTTTAAATGTTTACATTGGACAAAGGAACCATTTCAACAACACTCACGTTTGCAATGATTGTACGTATATCCTCACATGGGGGTTGAGTCAAAACTCTGAATCTAAGCCGCTTTGGATACATAGTGCCCATCTTGCCTTCGGCTCTGCTGAAAATAAGGAATCTTCCTGGCTCCATGGTCTTGCTGATGCCACAGGACACCTGGCCTTTTAGGAGCCTCAACTATTATCTGAGAGGAGCTCTAAGGCCTGGGGCTGAGTGATTCGGTATTATGTTCCAGAATTCCAGCACAAAACTCTTATCACCTAGACTTGGATGGAATGAAACAGAAATAGCAAAATCTGAGCTCCCAAATCCCAGATTGAATAGAGATTGTGCCTGCAGGGCCCCCCATCCTTGCGCTGGACCCCTCTGTATTCCCCCCAAACACACACCTGAGTGACGGCCCCTGGCCTCTTAATCTGAGAGCAAGTGGAGCCCCCGTGCAGCAAATTTCCCCCATGACTCCCACACTCTCTGGACACCGGCCGAGCAGGTCGGGGGCTTTCGATGTGGTTTGATTTTCCCGTTGGAGGTGAAGTGGCCTCTGAGGCCCCGCGGGAGGGGGTGGTGGTGGGGAGGCGGCCGCCAGGCTGGACTGCGGGCTGTGTGAATGTGGCCGCTCATTGTTCCTCAGCTTTATTCTTCAGGCCTCGATGGGGCTGATTTAGAAATCCTAATCAGGGAGCTCTCAGGGCTTCCCGGGTGTGACACAACTTGAGCGGCTCTGGGGGGTTCTTTGTTCTCCGATGACAGCTGACTTGGTCTCCAGTGGTAACAGTTTGGGCATAACTCTACACTGCATGCGCTGGCAGCTGTGGCCTTAACTCTTTGTTACCCGCCCCTGAGGTCCCTTCACTTGCCTGCTCCTTCCTCAAAATGACAGCTCTTAAAATCTCCTTCCCGCAGATGGGGTGAGTGGGGGAGGGGTGCGTTGGGTCCTACACCTGGGAGACTCTTGGAAAATCAAGAGCGTCCTCGCCCCATGCAGTCACACTTTGCTGGCAGTAAAGGCTGTCTGGTTTGAGGCTGGCACAGAATATGGCCATTCACCTCTCCACAGGTGCCTGGGCTGATTTTTTTCCACCTTGGCAGAAGTGACTGGAGGCGGAGGAACAGGGATCTTCAATACGTACTCCCATTCTGGGGCTGCTTCTGCTCTAAAAACAGAGCCAAGCAGTTCAGGAAATCTGCCGAGAAGGCCACCAAGCAAAATCCTAAGAGCAGCTGGTCTGGAGCCAGGCAGGTTGTGCTACAGTTGCATGTCACTGTTGACTTCAGGCAAGTTGTGTCATCTCTCTGGGCTAAGTACGTTCATCTGTAAAGATGGAGATGGTTATAACAATATCACGACCCCACTGGGGCTTGGAGAGGATAAAATGGGACAGTGCATGTGAATGTCTGTGGGAGGGGTTACTAAATGTCTGCCGCTATTGCTGTGATACCAGAAACTTTCTCCCAACAGAAGATGCTGCTGCTCTAGGAAGCATAGAAGAGGTGAATGCTGTGAGTGTCTCTTAAATTAAATTACTACTAATTTTCTCTTTGGTTATGAGCTAGAAAGTCAGCCAAGGGAGATTGCTAGAAACTTACACTTAGTACCAAACCAATTGTCCATTCAATAAGCTTTGAGTGCCAGCAGTGATGAGGCACTGAGGATAAGAGAGGTGACTAAGACACAGACCTGGCCTCAAGGAGCTAAGCTGTAAGGAGGGGATGCATAGTTAGGTTGCAAATACAGACTCTTGGTTGCAAATATAGAAACCCAACTCTAGCATACATGAAAAGAGAATTTGAAAGGAAGAATACTGGGGAAGCTCATGGAATCCCAGGAAGACTCTGACAGGGGTGCACCTGAAAGGGGAGGGGTGTAGCTCTGCCTCAGGACCAACTAGGACGGAGATTCAAGTATGATGAAGCCCCTCTTCTTAGCTTGACTTCCCACTTCTCTATGTTTGCTGGCACCATCATTTTGTCTCACAGCAGGTTTGTGCAAATCATAGTGGGCAAGATCAGTTGGAACCATTCCTGAGTTTGACATTGCACAGAAGTACTCGTGAGAAAACTCATTGACCCCACCATGGCCAAATGCCCATTCAGGACTGAGCAATTCTGGCCATGGGGTAGGCTCATGTTCTAACATGGCGTCTCGTCTGAACCTCCACCAGTGAGGACGGGGGATTTGGCCAATCACCCAAAGAGCAACTGGGGAGACAAGAGTGCAGGAAACCACTACAGAAGCAGGGATCAGATAATTAAGGGAGTTGGGATTTTGTCTCTAGGCTAAGAGAAAGCATTGAAAAATTTTAAGCTGAGGAACGAAATGGCCATATTTATATTTTTCAACTATAACCTTAAGAGCAAATGGATAGGAGGGAGGTGATCTTGGAGGTAGAGAGAGCTATCAGAAGGCTATTGCAACAGTCTAAGCATTAGATGATGAGGGCCTAAAGTAGCGTGATGAATGATGGGTTGGCCAGAAGGTGATAGAAGTGAGAGATATTTAGGTGGTGGAATCAACAGAATCAGTTAACTAGATATTAGAAGAAAGAGGTGAAATGTCGAAGATGACCCCTAAGTTTCCATTTGGAAAACAAGTTTATAGACATGGATTATAGCAGTTGTCCTGGACCAGTTGTGTCTGATAAATTGGTGGGTCAGTGAAACTCCCAGGCATATTCATATCTGTGTCTAAATTATATATCTTCTTTATTTCTTTATGTCTCTATATCTATCTATCTATCTATCTATCTCTCAAGGTGTGATAGGATTGTTTGGGTCCCTGGGAGAGAGAAGAGGAGATAAGGATAGGTAGCCAATAGAATGGTGACCGTTCCCTAGCCTGGTTCCACACAAGCCTGATTCCCTAAAGAAAAAGCAGCTGTGAGCAAAGCTCAAAGTCAGAAATGGAGTATATCTAGGTGACACTATGAGATCCAGAGTTGAGGAAAGGGGAATGCTTCTCATTGCTACAAGACTCTAGAAGTGATTATAGCTCGGTGAGGATAAAGGGACACCATAGTCTTTGGCAACTCAGAGTCCTGAGCTCTCTGCGTACACTCAGCAGCCTTCTCCTGGTGGGCGCCAGCGGCAGCGGCAAGAGGGCGGTTTCAGCTGTGGGGTGCTGCAGAGCAGCCACAGGTCTGTCGTGGGGACCATGCATTGCCTGCTCCTCTACCTCTATTCCAGCTTTATCAAGAGAAGCCTTACTTTTTTCCATCTTATGTAAGACTTCAATTTGAAAAAAAAAAAGGTGGGGTGAGTTTTGTTGAAAGAGTATTATATTTTCTCAGGAGGGGAGAGATGTCAAAGCATGGGGAGAAATGGAAATCAGGAGACCAACTTACAAGCAATTGACACTGGTCAAGTGAGAAGTTAGCGACATGAAGTCGGCGGTGGCAGTAGCAATGGAAAAGAGGAAGCAGGATGAAAAACAATGAGGAGATGGACTCTTAAGGGCTTGCTAGGTGGATGTGGGAGCCAAACGAAAAGTGAGGAACAATCACAATTTCCTGATTTGGAGTGCTGGCAAAGAAAAATGATGGTTCTATTAACAGAGTTAGAGGAATCAGCAAGATGACAGTTTGCTTGGAATTCAGTGAATCTAAGGCACATACAAGTCCTCATTTGAGGAGAAAAAAGGAGGAAGAGGTATTGTGTTCGTTAGATGCTGGGACATGTAAGGCTAAGATACAAGAGATAGTCTTCCTTCATGGCTTTGCTCAGGTTTCTGAAATCATAAAGATTACAGGGCCCTGGGAAGTGATAAATGCTATTGGAGAATATGTTTTGGACTAGCAGTCACAGAATTAGAGACCAGTTCTTGCCTTTGGAAAGGATGTTTCAGGCTAGAGGGGATGGTGTGGATTAGTGTTCTTTCCAGTAGAAGCTCCACCTGTCATCTGTCCATCCATTCAGCCATCCATCCATCCCACTATCCGTTACTTCTTGAGCATCTCCTATTTTTTAACTCTGCACTTCTAAAGAGTCAAAGAACAAAGATCAGCTTCATCCCTGGATTAGCAGAATACAGCCAGTAAATCACTAAATCTCCACATAGAATATTTGGCATTAACTCCTCAGTCCCTTCCCTTGTGTAACTGGTCAGAGGTGCTGAGGGGTCTTCTTGCAGACCAATGATTGGTTAACACGTTCTTTTCAGCTAAATGACAAACAGTTTAATTCCAATAGAATGCCTAAAAGTCCTTCTCAGAACTGACATTGGGATTATCTACATTTTATATTATTCATTGCAAATTTAAATTTCTTATCAGTTTCTGGAATGCTCGAGCCCTCTCAACATCTGTTCTTCACAGTGTCCACATTTTATGCTCAGAGAATGCAAATTACCTTTAATATTAGCTTTGCCTACAAATAAAGACGGATCTGCTTTCAGAGTACCTCCAGTGCACTGCGACGTGTTCACCATCTTCTCTGACCTGTCCCTGCCCTTTAATAAGAATTCTCGAGTTGATTGAGCTTTCATACTTTGGACAGTATCAGCCTGGTGAGACGGCTTGGTGGATTTCCCAGCTTGCACCTCTCCAAAGAGAAGATGTCATTTGCTATCTCAGTCTCCAGATGTCCAAAACTTACTTTTGTTGGTCACTAAGAGCAAAATTGTCAAACAGGTGACAGTTTTGGTAAGTATATTGCTTAGGACTATTTATTCTTTAAGAAAAATTTTAAATAACTTATTAAAACTATTTTGAAAACTAAACAAATAAGTCAATAAATAGACAGCCCAACTCAAACTGGCTTCAACAACAGAGGGGATTTATTGGCTTACTCTATTGAAAGAACAAGGAAGAACAGAATTCAAGGTTGGTTTGAACCAACAGATCCATTAAGTCATCAAGGTCCTGGTTTTATTTTAACTTTTTTCCCTATTTGCATTCAGGCCAGTTTCCTTTAGGATGGCAAAGTGTCCGAGGCTCTAGGGTAGTTATCGTCAAGCCACACTGTCCAGGAGTGAGGTTGGCTTTGGTGGCTCTTTCGGACAAAGTTGAGAACTTACTCTCTCAGAAATCCTAGCAAACTTTCCCTCAAGACTCAGATGGGAAAAGGCCATTTGTTGATTGGCATAGACTTCATTTACCTGAACCAATCATTGTGGCAGGAGGACTGGAATCTAATCTCTGATTGGTCCAACCTTGCAGCTGGTGGGGTCAATCTCCATTTAAATCCCATGGCTACTGCACAGTGGAGGAAAGAAGAATTATTGGGGATTCAGCTGTAATTTCTACTACAGTAAGACTTTAAACATTTTCAGTATTCAATCAATCAGCATGTTTTGAGTGCCTTCTACAAGCAATGAACCCTACTAGATTTTGGCAATCGACTATAAAATTCCTGGTCTTGACCTTTACGACTACTGTGATGACAAAGCAATGATTGAAAGCTTAGAGCAACGGGCTGATTCTGTCCTTCAGAGGTGAGTGTGGAGGGAGCTCGTTAGAAGAATTATAGTAGGTACCTAGAATTTGAACAATTCAAATGAAGAAGTTTCAAAGCACCTAAGCAGGAACCTCTTATTTGCATTAAAAAAGGTAGGAGTAACTGAGAAGTTTCTTTCCTCCCCCCTCCCATGTCTATGTTTGATGACAGTTGTTTGGAGGAAATCATGTCCACTAGACCCAGTGAGCTGTGGTACAACTCCAGTTAATATTTGACTATTGGCTTCCTGTTACACAGAAAACTAATAGTGAAGAATAAACCACAATGTAAGTTAAGTCTCTTCTCCTTTTCTCCCTCCCTTTTGGTGTCTCCACCCCTTTAAAGAGATGCCTTTCTGTTTAGAGGATGTGTTCTCTGTTCATCCCAACTGGAGAAAGTGGGGAGAATCCTTTGATGATATTTGAACTCTCTTGTCTACTTTCCAAAGTGGTTGAAGGAAGTTCCAGTGACCAAGTCTTCCAAAGATTCTGCCTCATTTCATGGCTTCTTGAGCAGATATCCGGCTGCCCGTCTTAGAGGTGATCCACATTTGTAGGTGAAGTAGAAGAGAGAAGATGAAAAGAAAATTGAAAAGAAAATAGAGCTTTGGTGTGTGGTGTCAACATGTGTCAAAATGACATAACTCCCCACGGAGAGAAAAGAAACTTCTAGTCCCAAGGACAAAACCCACCTGTTTTACTTAATCCTCAATTCCCCGTCTCACCACGTTCCCCCTCCAACCCTTGACAGATTGAAGGATCTTGTTGGCTCCGATTGATTCCCTGAACACCTGTGTCCACCAGACTGTCCTTTATGGATATTTCCTGATCTCTTGGCTTCGGCTGGCTTGTGTCTCCATGGTAACAGGGAGTGGGGAGGGGGACGTGGGGGCAGCTCAGTCCATTTGTCATCAATTGCCACTGTTTTGTTCTGCTTGGTGTGTGCTCTCAATTGAGTCCTGGAGGAGGCAAAGCAGAACAGAGAGATTCGGCTGAAGGACTGCTCCCGCCCTCTGAAACCGGGGGTGGGGGGATGTAGCCGAGGGGACTGTCTTCAGAGAGGGAGAGAGCCCGGGTATAGAGATTATAACCAAATGCCAACCTTCTCTGGGAGAATAATTTTTCTGTGACTCAGATTTTATGTTTTAGGAGGGAGGATGGCATTCGTGTCCATCCAAAGACCTTTATTATTTTGTTAAAGTAAGAGGAAGGAAATTTTGCAACCTCCCCATAATATAGAATAAGATGTCGTCTTTCTTATTCTGGGTTGGAATTTTTACTTAAAAAAAAAGTGATTGGACTCCCACCGTGTCACTGCCTTAAACAGACCACGAGTTGTGCATCTTGTTTCATTTTGTGCCTTCTCTGTGTGCTGTGCATTCATTTAGATGATTCACAAAAGCCTGTCCCCTGTGCCTCCCCCGATCAGGATTAAAGAGCTCAAGCCCTGCCAGTTGGGTGGAAGCATTGCTGGTTGGACCCAGCCTATGAATGCCCTTCTTCCCACTGATCTGGGCCCGAGGAACTCTTTGTTTTGTTCCACTCCGATCTTTGCCCTTAGCAGAGGCTCAGACCCAGTTCCTCCCAGACTCGTGATGACTTGGATGATGTCCTCTCTCTCATTCCATGAGGAACTCACCAGTGTGATCAAATTCAATGGCCCCTTCTCCATCTGTTTACTATTTGGCCTCTCTGCATCATTTACAACATGTTATCACTCCTCCTCTGCAACTTCTCTTCTTGGGCTCCCGTCACACAGAATGCTCTGTGTTCTTTCTTCCTCTCTCTTGGTGCTTCTTGATCATCCTTCTTGGGTCTTTTGTTTCCTTCCACAATTTCAAAGTTGGTATTGTCCAAGGCTCTGTTCTTGGCCTGCTTTTCATACTCCTCCTCACTCCTTGCAATGTCATCCACACCTATAGCCTTAACCATGAACTCTGAGGCTGACTCTCAAACCTGCCTCTAAACCAGGTCGCGCTTCTGAGCAACTCTGCATGGAAATGTACAAACTATTCAAAACGAATTTGACTTTCTCTTCAACTTGCCCTCCATTTTCTCTGGTATTGTTAGCATCTGCGTTCTCCCAGTTGCTCAGACTTAAAAGCTTTGTATCATCTTTGATTATGCCTACATATGCCACAACTCTCATCAGTCTTATTTTCCTCCTCTGCCACTTTCTCCTCCTCCTTCTTCTCTGCGTGCCCCCCACCTCCCCCCCCCCCCCCCCACCTCCCACCTCTGGCTGTCTCTCCCTCTCCCATTGACGCAGCCCATTTCAGTATCCCATTTCACTTATGCTGTTCTACTTTCTTTCCCTTACAATTTGTCCTTCCTGCTGCTTTTGCCAGTTCTGGCCCAGTCAGTCTCTGCTCAAAACCTTAGTACCTCTCTAACCCCTAGAAATCAAAGACCGATCGTTACTTAATTTCACATGAGCTCCCCTTGGACATGGCTTGCATGCCGGCTTTCCAGGCATATTCTCCTCCTAGCATGTTCCTTGACTAAGCCTTCTGACTCCTGAACACTGCTGTTGGGACTGTAAAAAGGCACGCTGTTTGGCAAAATACATTGAAAACCTCGAAGGTGTGGCTTGATCAAGTTATTCTACTTCCAGGAATTTATCCTAAGGAAATAATCAGACAGCTGCACAAAGACACGTGCATAAGAAGTGTCATTACCGCATAATTTGCAATTATAAAAAAATGAAAACAGTATCAGCGTCCAATAATATCAGTACAATGGCATAGTAGGCAATCATTAAAAAAATAATATAGACTAATTTACTGACATGGAAAGATATTCCAGCATTTCTCTATGTATCTAAGTAAAAAAGTTATGGAGTGAAGTTAATTATATAATTAATATAATTGATATATATTAATATGTGGTCTTTATATATAATATATATGCAAGAAGGAATAGGACAACTCTCAAAGGATGTACATGTACATACTATGTATGTGCATACACACAGTGACTGGAATTATAGTTAATGGTTTATTTCTTTCATTTTTCTTATCAGTATTTAAAAAATTTTCTACAACGAGCATGGATTAACTCCATAAAGTAATAATAGTTAAAGTTACAATGTGCTGAGGTAAAGCAATTTCTTAAAAAATTCTTAAAAGAAAAATGTCCTCCACCCTTTCGTTGCCTTGCCTTTGTTAATCTTATCATTGTGCCTATAAGTTTTCATCTCCTCATGTTGCAGTAAAGTATTATCCATTTCCAAAACAATTGAACTCCCCCTGCAAGGGAGGAACAAAGGATCTGAGGTCAGAGGTCTAAGGTTTACGTCCTCATTCTGCACTCTACTAAGCCAAGTTTCTTCCTCTGTGAAGGAGAAAAAGGTCATAATATCTAATTCACAGACGTGGCATGAGGATCAGACAATGTATAGGAAAAGCATTTAGAGAATCGCACAGCATCCCACAGCGGTCAGGGAGTGTGATTTCTTATTACCAAAACCATGCGGTCTGACTACGTGGACTAGATTGCCGCATGAGGATTGGAGCCTTTTCAGCCTCAGCCTCGAGCCCAGTGTGGACACAACCCAGCTGCACACCAGCTTGCGCCCTGGGCCGGGCAATCGGCCATGCGGGTGAAGGGGGGTGTGAGGCCTCCCCACACCCCCAGCACTTCCCTTCCCTTCCAGCGTTTCCAAAGCAAGACTTAACTCTAGGAGTCTTGGAGAAAACACTGTGTCCGGGGCCAATCTGTCTGGTACCCACATGGGGACTTCAGAGCCACCTTGCTGTCTCCCTGACCTCTTCCAGTCCCCTGCTCCGGATCTGAGGAGTTGACCGGTCCCCAGGACCTGGGGGCATTCCGTGCTGTTGGCTGTGTAGACGACAAAGAGGCCTCCATTTCCCATCATAGCCCTGGCTGGAGAGCGAGCTGAGCTGCTCTGTATGTGTGTTTGTGTGTGTCCCTTTCTTAAAGTCTCCTCTGTACACAAGAGGATTGGGACTACCGCATGCTTTTTAAAGTGCCTCAAGACTCATAACCACCTACTCAGGTCCTGAATAGTTAGAGTGGGAAGGAGAGAGTCTGGGAAGAAATAAGGAGGGTCTGAGAGGGTCCATGCCGAGCTGAGGATAGCCCACGATGCGGGGGTGGAGAACAGATCAGTCTTGTCTGTCTCCGTCTGCTCGTTTGTCCATGGAAGAGGGGCAGCCTGGAGACGATCCACGGGGAGTCTTGGAGGTGGATTGCGATCCAGAAGAAAGACTTGGGGGCACGGGGGTGCAAGAGCTGGAGATCATTTGTCTTGGCTTGGTTGGGATGCTGTTTGGCCAGCCTGACTGAACCTGTCAGCAGCTAGAAAGTGAGGTCAGCTGGGGGCTGGCGGCCTCATTAGCTATCAGCAGAGCTTGCATCTCAACCTCTTGAATCATCCATGATGAAACTCTTTATCAGCCTGGGAGGAGGCAGCCTTGGGGAATAAGACTCCTGTATAAGGCCCGATTTTGAGCAAGGCTACATCCGGAAGGCCCGGCCAGGATGAGTTAGCCCCAGTACACACTCCAAGATAACCAAACAAGCTGACTTGATGAAGGGAGTCATTTAGTATTCTGTTGTTCTTCCAGAGCCCGGCTAACTTAACCCTCTGAGCACCAGACCGTCGCTTTCCCAGGCTTCATCCTCTTTCCCTCCAAACTCCACCCTCACTGCCAGGAGAGAGTCAGGGAGCCCGCCAGCTGAGGGATGGGGCATGGCAACAGTTGTACCTCCGCAGAAAGATTAGGACTCATTATGTGGCAGGGAGCGATAGCCCTGTGGGAGAATCAGGAGTTTTGTCAGCAATGTTCTGCTAAAAAGAAACAGTTGCAATCCTCATGCGATACATTTGAGAGACAGGCCAGAAGGAGAACCTCATGTGTCTCTAAATGCTTCAAGGCCACCCCGAACAGCATGGGGGAGAGGCTGGCCTCGGGAGAAGTCTTGTGGGTGACAAAGGGCTACTGGCTGCCTGCGGTGGTGATCCTGGGGGTTAGAATCACGAGGGAGGCTGGCATTGTTAGTACAGCCTCGAGAGAAGATATCAGCCCATCCCACCCCTGGGATGGGAACAGGGGTAGGAGGCTCGCAAAATAAATGGAATCTGCTGTCTGTACTGACGAGGTGTAAATTGTTACTTGAGCGGCAAAGGAAAAAAATGCGCCGGTCTTCCCCTTCTTGTTTTGCCTCTTCTCATCCTGGTACCCCTTATCAAAGTGTTTCTAGAAGAGTCCCAAAGGGTGCAATTGTCAGAGGCTGCACGAGGGGCAGTCCTGGAAAATAATGTGTGGACTGAGGGGAGCTGGGCTGAGGAGGCTGGGGGTCCTGCCCTCCCCTCAGGCTGGTGTCCCACCCTGGAAGGGCCCTCACCGGCGGCGGGGGGCGGGGGGGGGGGGTTGGCTGAGGACCTCAGTGCAAGGACAGGATGTTTGCATTCAGTGCCAAGATTTCCCCCAAATGGCTCAGGAACACACTCTAACCAAAAGAAGCAGAAAAGGGCACTGCACAGCACTTCTGTTTATCTTATGTTTTATGCTTCAAAAGGAAATTCAGCTGTCATTAAAGTAACTCAGTTTGCAGCCCCAGGGTACTTTGAATTATTCCCCCTTGAGCTTTAAGTTTTCTGTTCTTTTTAATTTTTTCAATGTTGCCCGCACCAGGGATCAAGGGAGATGGTGGAAGCTGGTCTTGTGCATCAAGCTTTTCGACCTTGCTAGTGCCATGAGCCGTCCAGGGTGGTGGCTGCTCTGTTACTGTACGGTGAAATTAATTTCGTTAGAAAGTGGTTATGTGCTTATGAGGTTCTTATACAGTCAAGCCAGTTGTCAGAGCCAGGCCAGTCACCTAAAAGGGGTGCTCATTTGTTTCAGTGGTTGCCGGACATCTGGGCAAATGGGGCCACGTAGGAGCACCCGGGTGGGTGGGGTGGGGGGGCAGCTGCGATGGGTGATCTTTGCTTGGGTTCTGAGAGCTCGAAACGACTAGCGGAACATGTAATAGGAAGCGTTATGAACCTCTCAACATGGAGACAAGTCAGGAACCCCGCGGAGGAGGGGCCCTGGAAGGTGTCTCCTAAACTGTGCCAGCACTTTGAGCTTATCAGACGAGATGTGGACTGAGACACGGTCAGCAGGCCTGGGAATGAGTTAGCTGTGCAGGTTCAGAAAAGTGAGCTTTGTAATCTGGATGCTCTCTAAACTTCCTGGGTTTTGTTTGTTTTCCTTTTGGTTTTCTTTTCTCAGTCTCCCTCTCTCTCTCATTTAAATTCCAGTCTCTGAGTTAGGCTGAGGGAAAGCAAGGGAGCAGATGGCTGGCCACACTTGGGCCGGCGCTCTGAAGGATGAGCAATAATTCACTGCTGGGCTGACACGGTTGTGGATGTGAGAGTCAGAGGGAGAGAAACTCAGGACAGATATCCGCACTGCTTGGTCAGCCCTCCTCCCCACCTGGACTGATGGCTTCCAGTTTGAAAGCCTCGGGGACTCTGTGCTTTGTTTAAATAAGGGAAGCTGTTTCCCTTACATTCTTTCAAAAATAAATAAATATAAGGCTAGCATATCATCTTACAGATGCTGCTACCAACAAACCGAGGTTCAGAACACTGGATACTTTTTACAAAAGCAAAGGATCAGAAGGTGGGGAGTGGGATGCAAGGATTTTAGAGACAGAGAAAGCCAATTAGCTGGTTTATCTATGTCTTGTATTAGCCCCACCACTGCCACCAGTAATAACATGTCAGCACTCCCACCGTCATGATTGTTACCACCACCAAGAGCACTGCCACTACCACCATCACCATCATCACCACCACCGCCATCATCATCATCATCACTGCCACCATCACCATCACCACCATTACCACCACCACCATCATCACTACCATCATAATCACCACCACTACCACCATCAACATCACCACATCACCATCATCACAACCATCTACCCCCACCACCATTAGCATTTCTACTAGCCACCATCACCATCTCCACCACAACTCCCATCGCCGCTGCTGCCTCTGCCATTTCAACGTCCCTGCCCCCACTACCGCCATTGCCACTACCAAGTAGCTTCTAGGAACACCAAAGTTAGGGACCTTAGTCAAAAGGATGCATGCAGATTGTTGAACCAGATGAGGGCCATTGAGCCTTTAGATGCATGATTCCAGATGATGGGACCAAAAAAGTAAATTATAGAGGTGATCCCAAAGCTACTGGCGACAGCAGCAATTTGATGGAGAGTTCCTGGCCTTGGAGCCAGGAGATTCAGGTTCTTGTCTTGGCTCTGCCCTTTACCAACTGAGTGACATTGAGCAAGTCACTTCTCTTTGGAGCCTCAATGTCTTATATATAAAATGGAGATAACCACTATCTATGGCCATATAGAAGTTAAAGGGGAAAACACATGTAAAACATTTATCACTTTATCTAACCTATAAAGATGCTAAAAATCCTTCCTTTTCCCCTTCCATCCTCTTTCTCCTCCTCTCTTTGTTCTTCCAATTTTTTCTCTTCTCAGTACTCCTAGATTTGAGACCCACACTATCCCCAAACCTCAAACTCAGAAGGGAACCATTAATAGGGGATAATAATAAACTCTCCTTCATTTTTGTCTCATAACTATTCCTTTAGCTCCTAACATCCTATGTTCGCAATATGCTTTCCCTTTTCTCAAAGAGGATAGAAGTTAATCCCAGTCCTCAGGCACCCAACACGTGGCAGATGGATGAAGGCAGCGGCAGGGGAGTGGAGGGGGAGGTCCAGTTCCTCCAGAGAGTGAGGTCAGGCTCTGAGCGAGGGCTAATTGAAAGGTTAGGCCTCATTTCTCATGTCTTCCAGGAGAGATCTTCCAATGAGCAGGCGGGGGAAGGCCAGGCTTCCTGAAGCAGCCTGCCAACTTCGTACTGCAGCTGCTTGCTGGAGAGCTGGCTCCAGAGAGCTGTTTGCTTTGGCCAGATGCGCTACACGGAAACAGTAGTAGGACAATGTCAGGGGAGTGGCAGGGATGGGGGCAATGGGGCCCTGTGCGTTCTCAACAGAGAGCAAACTTTTCTTTACAGGTGGTGTCAGGCCTCGGGCGAGCCAGCTGTGACTTGGGTTCAAGATGCTGGCCCGTAGGGATGTACAAGATGCTGGGGCTGAGCATGGCGGGCAGAACAGCTGTGCGCATTAGTGCAGAAGTGGGCGGTGTGCCGAATGGAAGTTAAGCAAGGGTCCGAGGAGAGCCGGACCTTGGCTTTTGTGTGTGTGTGTGTGTGCCTGTTTCCATTTGGGTTGAGTTTTCAACCAGTGGGATGGTGAAGGGTTTGTGGCGAATGGGCATGTGTGTGTTCTCAACCCAAAGAGGAGATGACCTTGAACTGACGGATGAGAGCAATAGGGCCAAGAGGTAGCAGTGGTAAAGGTGGCAGATCCAACATGAGCCTCCAGATTTCACTCTGACCATTTTTAACTTTGTTTGCAACGATAAAATAAGTAAGATTTCTTGAGCACCATGTGCCCTCAAAGTGTTAAGCGCTTTACATACATAATCTCAGTCACTCTTTTAAAAATAGACTCAGAGACGACTACCCTAAAGCTTCAGATGTTCAGGTAAGAGGGGTCATGCTGCTAATAAGAGGAAGGGAGAAAATTTGAACCAAATTTTCTGTCTGCCTCTAAGCACGGCTTCCTTGTAGCCCTGTTATGCTGTACCAGGTAGTGATAACCACTTCCCGGCAAGTTTTACAACTTCTCCAAGGAGCGTGCAGGAATGAGACCAATGGAGCGTTGAAGATACTGTGTAGGATACTACAAAAGGGAGAGGTTGTGGTGAAACCAAATGAAAGCTTGATAGCTTCCTCTCCCGATCCTGGGAAAAGGTAGAGGATTCTTTAGCATCTTGGAGAGGCAGCATCTCTGAGAGCCATCTTGATCCCCAAGAATTATTTGATTTCTGTCTACACTGCTGGGGCTGAAGGGAAGAGAGGGTTAAGCCAGGTGACAGAGGAGAACAATTCATGCCTCCAGTTCCTTGAGGAGAATTGCTGAGGCTGACTTGCGTGTCACGCTTCAGTGTCGTGAACAACTCTGAGAGGCGAGAACCTTCCACGTGGGCTGAAGCAACTGAGGAAACCCCAGTGGAGTTTCCAGAGCCCCCAGACTATGATGCTCCTTCCTCTGATAGAGAACAATAGATTGTTCCTGGACCCTTGGTCATGTACCTTGTTGACCTCTGGGGGAAATAAATACCCAGGAAGGACTTTTCTACTAACTCTGCTCTCTCAGAAGAATTCAAAACAGCTGGAAGGGGAAGCAGCCACGTTTGGCTGCTGGGGTTGTCTGGGGGCCTCAGAATGAGTGAAGAGTTAGAGAAGAGATCAGCTGCTCCATCATTTAAGGAGAACCCCAACTGAGTCTGTAGCCTCTTAACTTCCGGTCACCGCAGTGGGTCCCTTCTGCCTGCCCAGCCATCAGCTGGTCCCTGCAGAAGAGCTGACCCCCTCCACTGCCCCTCCCTTTGTCCGGGGAGGAAATTCAGACTTGTAGGCTCAAGTGCAGAGCCTGACCCCAGCCCACAGCACCGCTGTAAGCTTCTCCTCCCCCTCCTTCCTCTGGTCTGACTTTCTCTGTGTCTCAGAGAGGGGGTTTCAAAACTAAGAGGCTAACACACCCTTGGCAAGTGCTGGGAAGAGGGAAATGTGTTTGACACATGCTCACCCAGAGTGCACGGGAGGGCTCCCAGCAGGATACAATTAATGATCAAGGAGGAGGGAATTGCAACAATCTGGGTTTTTTTTTCCTCCCCATATCCCTAGATCCTGGACCTTGGCAACATTTCATGGCGGAGAGAAGAGCATTCCAACCATCTGTACGCAAACAACAGGGCCACATTGGGTCTCAGGTATAAGTGGAAGGGGGTCTAAGGTATGTTGCTCATCCTGCAGTGGAGAGCCAAGGATTTCAGAGGAAAACTGGGTATTAAACTGGAAACCAGCCTACGGGCATTGGGAAATGTTCCTCAAGCTTAATCTTTTGAGCCTCCAGGCTAATTTTGAAAAAAAAAATAGAGAAGTGAAACAGGATAATTAAACTTATTAAAAACTGTTTTAAGCTAGGCTAAGTAATCCACAGGCACCTAAGTTTGTAGGAGGTTGGCTTCAAAAATCAGAACGAGACTTTCTGTTCCACATCTTTAAAATGTAAGTTTGGCTCCTGGGCACCTTAAGACCATAGAAAGCCCAAATCCTACCCCCTTTGAGAAACGCTCTTTATTTTAGAGCCGTCGAATCACAAAGAGTTTTCTTGAGCTTTAAGGTAAGAATGAGATAGAGGCAATTACTGATACGTCTGCTCACACATGGGCCAGGCGTGTGTATCCTCCCAGCTGTGAAGGAACTGCATGTGGATAGAAAGACTCAAGGAATCCCCTGTTCCTTTCCTCCCGCATCCTCCAGGAAAGACAAAAAAACAGGAAATAAAAGAAGAAAATGAAATTGATCATAAAAAGTTTAGGGGAAATGAGATTTAGGAGGATCAGAATAACTGTATTTGTGGACAAGTTGGAAACAATTTTAGGAAAGTTTGCTTTTCTGGGCAAATAACAATACTTGATTTCTGTCTATCCTAATCAGCATCTGTGTGATCTCCTTTGTGGTTCTCACCTACCTTGCGAGGATAAACAGGGCACACTTTAAAATCCCAATTTTATAAAGAAGATTAAGAAAACAAAACTCTAGAGAGTTAAAATGGCTTGAGCAGGTTCATAGCTTTCAAGCATCAGGGTTGGGCCCAGACACCAGAGTTTTCTTGTTGCTTGTTTGTTTCACTCCAGCTCAGTTTGCTTTCCTTTCACCATGATGCTCAGGAGTAGGGAGATGACCTGCATGCTTTTATAAAGGTAAAGTGGGTGGTGCTTAGATGAGGTCAAGCCAGGAAGGTCTTAGAGCCCTTATCCTTTCCCTTTCTCTGCCTTCCCCCCGCCTCCGTTCAGGACAGGGCTGTCCTGGAAGCTGGGCATGTCAGGTGCTCAGTTATACGTGTAGTACTCTCTGAATGAACATGTTGAGGAAGTTGGGGAGAAAGAAACAGAGACCTCACCCTCTGCTCCCCCAAGCCTCTTCATGAGTGTCCTCCAGGTTTGCCTGATCTGCTCTTGGAAGGTTATCACCTGTTGTTCATTTTATTTGGGGTAGTCCAGTCAGCTCCATGATCTTACTCCATGATCTTTCTTGGCACAGTGCAAAAGCTAAGGTTGGGATATCTGGGTGTGGACTCAAGAGAGCTTGGAACAAGGCAGCTTCCTCCCAGCCAAAAAACAGGAAATATCAAAGACCAGCATTGGGAGAGCCAGCTGTGGGTGGAAAGGCCCATTTGGAAATGCCCTGGGTGGAGCCTGACATTGGGAGTTGGGAGAGTGACTCTTGTCCAGTGCCAACAAGCTTGGATGTGCTCTCATTTCTTATTTGAGGACAAGGAATGACCTGATGGCTGGCATTTGAGAGAGGTTTGTAGGTGTAAGCCTTATTAAAGGGCCTATCACTGCATCATGGCAGCAGGTCCATGGTGGTGGGGCCGATGGAAGAATTCTACATTCCTTCTTGCCCATCCCTCCCCTCGTCCAATCTAGTCACATCTCCGCCCTTTCCCTGCATGACATTGGCTGTCACAGAAAAGCCTTCAACAAATATTAGCTCAACCTGGATCTGGCTGCAGTACATCTTGCTCCGGTATCGGCCCAGGGGTTGGCAAGGCAGCCTGGCACCCTGCAGAGATTTATAGCATTCCAGAACTGGAAGGGACTTTAAAATTCTTATCGTCCAACCTCCTTGCCTGGGAGCCAGGACAGAGTACTGCATCCCCCCCGCCCTCAGATTCTCCATCATCATTTGTATCCTTTTCACCTTGGCCAGTATATAAAGAGCTATTTTAGGTGTCCCGAGCTTCTAAACAGTGAAAGCTGAACAAAACTACTGTGGGTGGGACAAATCCTCAACCTTAATCTTGGCCCTTGAAGTGAGGATTGCTTGAATACAACGTACTGTTTATGCAAATCTCATGCAAATCAGGGCAACTGGATTAACTGGAGGAAAAAATCCCATGGTTTTTCTGAGCCTTCCCAGCACTCTGTGTTGGCTTCAGCAAAGATGATTTTTTTTTTTAAAGTGCTGTTTTCTGTTGGAAACTTCTCTTCTGCACTGGTAGCCTCAGCCAGTGTGGAGTCGGTCTCCCAACTTGGCTCTTTCCATCTCCTGGGCCCGTGTGTGAACAGGGTGGTTTGTTTTAAGCTCTGTCAACGGGGCCTTGTTGGAAGTTACCACACCTTAGACAGGCTTGCCAAGGTCTCTGTGGGGGGGGGTGAGCGTGGGGAAGTGGCTGGCAGTGGCCAGGGCACAGGGAGGGCCCTGTCAAGGGACATTGGCTCAGCCAGGGTCAGGGTGTCTCAGCAGAACCAGGACAGATGGAGAACCTTCTTTTGGGTGGGAATCTTCTGTTTGTAAGATCCTGAATATCCTATTTGAAAACACAGTCGGTTGACATTTGACATCCTTAGAGACACCAGCACAGCCACTCAGCTTGCATATTTATGCAAAACAGAATGCAAATGAGCCCATTGAACCCTTTGTCTCTATCCTGCCAAGCTGGGAACCTGGGTCTCCTGACAAACTCCTCCTCCAAGTCTTTATCCTCTCCAGAAGGGTTTTTCTAATTAGGACATAGAGGCTCTGAAACTTGCTCGTTCAGTGAAATTCGACTCAATAAATATGTTTACTGAAGTCCTACTAAGTGCAAAGCACTGTGTCAGGCTTTTAGTGGGTTGCAAAGAGGAAAAATCTAGTGCTTGCCCTTGAACAGCTCACCGGCTCTTTTGATGAGATTTCTGATCCTGGTTAGTTTCTCATTTGATTATTCATTCAGCACACGTGTATTGCACGCTGACTCTGTGCCGGGCCGTCAGCTAAGCACTGGCCACACAGCCCTGAGCAAATACGAGAAGGTTCCTGCCCTCGTGAGGCATTTATGTCCTAAAAGGGCACTTGTGTCCTAAAATGAATGAGACACACGTAAAGGGGTAGAAACCAAAAGAAGAACAAGATAATTACAGATTGTAATAAAGGCTAGGAAGGCAATGAGCAGGGTGATGCTTTATTATGACAGAAGTATGCTACAGACCAGTTTGGTAAGACTTTATAACAGTTCAGTCTTATTTTTAAGAGAATTGAAAGCAGTTCCAGAAGTGGCAAAGTACAAAAGGTGTTTTGCTTATCACCTGCATCCTTGTTTGCCCTAATTGGAATGTTGATGTTCTATGAATTAATGAACTCAGTAAAGATTTATTGAGTGCCTCCGTGGATCAGGTCGTGTTCAGGGCACTGGGGGTTCACTGGTGAACGGAAGAAGCCACGCAGCGGCCCTCACGGGGCGCGTAGTGCAGACTCTAAGCAAGTGCACAAGACTTGCAGTATGATGTGGGGCAGGAGGGCAGAAAGAAGTAATGTGAGGCAGTGATATTGGGTGTGCAGTGGCAGGTAGGTGGCAAAGGGGGCATTTAAATGGCGTGCAGCCCCGGTGACAAGAAGAGCAGGAGTAAACGATCTGTTGGACCTGATACGTTTGAAGGACAGCAAAATGCCTCTTGTGGCTGGCACTCGGTCAGTAAAGCAGGAAGTGGGATGATGTGAGATGGTCGAGGTGAGCAGAGGAAGAGGAGGCCCGAGGTGAGGTGTTGAGAAGTGATCATGGATGCAGTGGGAAACTCTTGGGAGATCTGGAGTAGGGGAGTGAGCTGGTCTGAGATTATCCAGTGGTTGCTGAGAGGGTACTAGACGGTAGGAGGGCAAAGTGGAAGCTGGAAATACAGAGAAAGGTGCAGGAGTGCAAGGAGGCAAGAAGTAGTGGCGGTTTTCATGGGAAGAGCAACAGTGAAGCTGGTGCAAAGGGAGCAAGCTCAGCCATATTTTGAAGGTCAGGGTCACCTGGCTAGTGAATGGATTGGATTCTGGGTGTGGCTGAAATAGAGTAATCGAGAATGACTCTTAGGTTTTTGTCTTGAGCAACTGGGTGAACGGTGGTATGGTCTTTGCTTTGGGGAAGGCTCAGAGAGGGATGGACTGAAGGGCATTAAGAGTTGTGTATAAGACATAACGAAGGTTGAGGTGCCTCTCAGACATCCAATTGGAGATCCTGAGAAGGCAGCTAATATATACGTCTAGGGCTCAGAGCACACAGTTTAGAGCCAGTATCTTAACTCTTACTCCAACACATTTCCCATCTTTTCATAAAGATACTGGATGAAGCAAAGGTCTCCACAGTCCATGCGAGGGACAGAAGGGGCTAAAAGAGTGGATGAGGTGGGCTGTTCTTAGGGCTAAGGGCCAGGTGTATCATTTATACTTTTCTGGGGCAGGAAGAGAACATAGCCAACACTTGAAGCCTGCTCACTGCTGGTATCCTGACCTTCTATCCATATCTCAGGTTTGTGTCCAAGAGGCGACTTCCTGGAGACCAAGTGAGGAAATTCTAATTATAATCTGGGGGAGTGCTTGAAGCCCCAGGTGTTCGTCCTGGGAAGGCCTGAAATGAGGCCAGCCAAGAAGAAAGTGGCCTTGCCTTTTAGGCTAGAGCAGCTCATGGACTTGCAGATGAGGGAACAGAGGGCTGGAGAAGAGATATGCTTTGACTAAGGTGACACTGTACAATTCTGTGCAGAGCTGGGCCTCCAACCTGGGTCTCACTTTGGTTCCCAAGACATCCTTTCGTGTAGGGCTTCGCAGACAGCAGCATCGTGAACGTGCTGTCAAAGTGTGTGTTACAGGAAAGGGGCAGTCTCCCTGATAGCCACCTTTAGATTGGACCTCAACACAGTCTCGTGAGGAAGAGGCGCTGGAGGCTCAGATGGCTCCACTTTAGTGGCTGACGATGAGATCCAGCATCTGCATGGATCATTGACCTCTTGGTGTTGCCTGTGCTGATGACTCTGTTCATCAATTCACCTCACTCATCTGAAGCATAATAACAAATCAGACCATAGAAAACAAAGCAAAAGAAAAGAGAAACGGTGTTTTGTGGTGACAATGAACTGTTTTCATTGGTGAAGGTTTTCATTTGTAAGACCAGATCTATCTGTAAGCAAGCTATGGATGTCTGTGTGGGTTCTCTGTAGACAATGCCACCATCACCCAAAACAAGACTCGCCCTGTGTGTCAGGAGACTTCTTTAGATATTTAATTTAAAAACTTGAATTTTCTGAGTACAATCTGGTGACACATGCTATCAAAAGAGACTGAATACATAATAGCTGTAATAATCAAGTACAAGGCATGAAACTTGGCTCTCAGTTAGGGTGACTGAGCATCCCTGTGTGCCTAGGATGGAGTTAGGGGCGATGTTCCCCAGACCTTCAGTGCTCAAACTGGGACACATCCGGGCAAACCAGGACAGTTGTCATCTTGCTTCTAATTCAGAATAAAAAACAGAAACAAAAACTAAGACAAACAGCCGTAAAAGACATTTGTAAGACTATTGGGGAACTTTAATATAGGCTGGGTAGCAGGTAATGATGGGCAACCATTGTGAGTTTTTCTTAGATCCATCAGTGGTATGTAGTTATGTAGGAGAATGCCACCATTCTAGGCTTTTGAGAGGTAAAATGTCCTGAAGTCTGCAATTTATCCTCAATTATTTAGCAAAAAACAAAAATAAAAAATCACGTAGAGAGACAAAGCAGCTATGGCAAAAACATTAACAATTACTGAGTCTAGGGACTAACTGTATGATGTTCCCTGTACTAGTCTTTCAACTTTCCTTAAGTTTATACCAAAAAGTTGAGAAAACGCTTTTGAGCGGAAAAGCCACTGTCACTTTCCTTTTTAAGGATATAGTTTCTTGTATAAGTTGAGATGTTGTAACGCACTTCTTTGTCACAATTCAGTTGGAAAGGTTGCTAGATGGCAAGAGAATGTGTACAGTCATATTTTGGTAAGCAAAGACCTATTGAAGTTACCCATCAGAAGTGGAGGGGACTGAAGACCAACCTCCACCCAGTGAAGAAAATAAAAGGAGGGATGATGGATCAGAGCCCGATGCTGGGAGATAGCTTCTAAATGGGAAGATGATCTTCCAGGGCTCATGCAGTAGGCAAAGACACAACACAACAAATTTCTCTTCGCGCTTCTTCCACATGGAAGATAAGGGAGGAGATCTGAAAGATAAAGGAGCTGAATATGGGGAAATAAAACCATCATGGAGGGAACGAGGTGGAGATGGGTGAGCCAGCACAAGAATGATTCCCTTCTTTTAAGTAACTAAGAGAGGCATGGCTTTAAAGGAACTGCAATACTTCAATGCCTGGCACTTAGTGGGAACTGAAAAAACAAAAAAACCAAAAACACAACAGCAACAAAAAATGCTAGCTAAAACATTTAACATAGCTGACTTGAATCCCAGAGTCCCAGAGTCCCAAGAGAAGAGCTTGGCTTTGCTAGACACAGAATTGTAGAGAAGTAGTCTAATTAAGTCTAGGCCCAAAGGTAAGATCGGCACGGGGACCCAGGAATTAAATATTAGTATGAAAGTTTCCCAATTATATCCACTTGGATGTTTCTTTAAAAAGGAATACTTAATCTTTATGTCGTTCGTTTAAGCTGTTGAATAAAATTTCGATTTTAATTTTAAAAGATAAGGGGTGAAAATATGTTGCTCTGATCTTGTTTTCAGATTAAGATCAAGGTAGCCACAAAATAAATCTGGAATCAGTTTTCTTGGGCCATGGACACTGTAGACAAGACATCAAGGTCCTCTCGATCATGTAGCTGGGCAGCATTGAAGAGCTCCAATGAGGGACAGTCTGAATTTGGTTCAGAACTTGAGCTCAGGGTCAGACAGGCGCGGGAGGGAATCCTGGCTCCATTTGCTCCCTGCTGGGCAACCTTAAACCAGCTACTTAACCCCTCTCAGTTTCAATCTCCTCATCTCTAAAATGAGAGAATAATAGTACATTCTTCGTCGAGTTTGTGAGGCTCACAGTTGTCCATGCAGGTAAAGCCATTAGCATAATGTCCAAAATACATGAGCTTTCAATAAATATCATGTTATTATGTCACTTACTACTATAAAAAAGGGAAATAGATCCGATGAACTGTACTAAACTTGCAACCTCCAGCATATCTTCCTGCACGGAATGGTCTCACCATGCCAGAGAAGGAGACTAAATCCAGGAAAACTCATTTTGAGGAGCACCGTCCTGGAGGAACTTGTTTAGACACACACAGCGTTCTGCTGGGACAATGACCTTGCTTAAATATTTGGCTCTACACACAGTATTTCTTTTTTTTTCCCTGAAACCACATGCTCTCATTTAGAAGGACTTGAAAATGTCCCCAGTCTTGGAATTTGGGGTTAAGTCCTGGGAATGAGGGGAATGAGAAAGCAGGACTGAATTAGGGGGAGTGCCGTATGAGAAAAACAGAGAAGTAATCTTCTGCCCCAGCTCAGGAATACCTGGCCCTGAGCACTCGCTACGGAGGGCAGGTGAGTGAGAAAGGGCGCTGGGACCCTTTATGGTGCATAATAACCACTGCAGCTGTGCAAGCAGAGATCAAAGATCAAATCAAATTTCAAGCTGCAGGGACCTCAATCCGATCACCTGCAGAGGTCAGGGAAAGGAATTTTTCTTCCCTGAAGAGCCCCAAGATTGGCTGAATTCCCAACAGGGGAGTTTGGCCCTGCCTTGAAGGATCACATTACTGGCTACTGCCCAGAAGCAAGGGGACACGGCCGTGGGGGTGATGTGACTGGTGGGGCCATTCTGTTATTCCCCCACAGAGTGTCTGCCAAGCAGAATGGAGAAACTCAGAGAAAGCCCAGGGACTCAGCATCCAGGGGCTCCAGTGTGCTCAGTGCTCAAAAGCCTCCTTTTGAGTGTCTAGCCTCAAGGTAGGTACCTAGAATGCTGAATGTTGATGTATTTTTGGGTGCTAAGCTGGCCTCCATCTCGTCCTCCTTTGAAAGAAAGCATATAGCTGATGAGCTGGTGAGATGGGATTTCTGCCAGAAGGAGGATGAGCAGTTGACTGCAGGGCCATCTGCACTGTTTGCACGTCCCGGTCCCCTCCGACCCCAACACCCACACAAAGGAAAGCGGCTAGAGCCAGGAAGCTCAGGCCTGTGCCGAGCCTTGTGGATACTTACTCAGTGTGCTCTGCTGGAGACCGTGCCATCTGGTCAAAAGGAACGCCCTGGCATCTCTGTACAGTTGGAGAGAAGCAGGTGCCTCCAGCATTAGCTCTGAAAGGCTCCGTGGAACCATCTGAACTTGAACCTTCAACTTCAACTGTCTCTCTTAGCCTTCCCTCTCCCCATTCCCACTTGATGACATTCCACATTGGGGGAGAAATTAAGAAGATGTATTGCAATGGTGGGAAGAGGATTTCATTCGATGATAAATAAAGAGAGAACAAAATTTAGTTCTGGAGAGATTTAGTAAATTGTTTTAAAATATCCCCCAATGGCATTTCAACGGTCTTTATCAGAGGGTGTCCTTGAGGGTGACCAGGAGGTATATAAGGCATGGGGGGGGGGGTGTGCAGAATTAAATGTATCATCAAGTGGACATGGAGAACCAAGGGAGGCTGAACTTGGCCGCTTGGACTGTGGATGTCAATCAAACTAATGTGTTGGGGGAAGGGGGAGGAAGTTTGTCACCCGTTTTAATATCAGAAATTCCTTTACGTGGGTGGTAACTGGGGAACAGCTGCAGGTAGCTGAATCACAGCCCAAATCCTTGCAAAAACGCTGGTGGGACCCCTGCCAACAACTGAGCAATGGCTTTTCAAGCTGGAATGGAGCAAGTTGGACTCAGTAAGGCGAGGAGGTGGGGGAGGGGGAAAGCAAGTTTTGAAAAAGCTGAGTTTGGAAGCTGGTGCATATTTAATAGGATTAGAACACATGAGTTAGAGGCTGAAAATTCTCAACCTGCCTCGTTAAACAGCCAGCCTGCAGGAAGGCCGGACTCTGAGCAAGGGCGGGGAGGCGGGGAGGGAGGGAGGTGAAACACCTGGGGTTCTTCCAGGGGAGCCGAGGCTGAGGGAGAGATTTTGGAAGTTCTTTTCTCTCCCACACTCCCTCTGTGGGCCTGGAGCTTCCATCCGTCCCACTCTCAGGTCCATTAACACACCCAGTTTGTCAATAAAACTTTCCGATGCCCTGTCCTTGTTTGACTCGGCCCGGGCTGGTCTACTCACCGCCTTGGCCAGTGCTTTGGAGGAAAGCGTTTACTTTTGCCTCCTTGGGTAGGAGAGTGGGTCCAGCCCGGCCTCAAGGGTCTATTTGGAGATTCTTTGAATGTGTCTCAGATGGGGCTCTGAGTCTGGGGATTTGGGTGGCAGTTGGTGGAAAAGGGTTAGGGTGAGCTGGAACACTTTTCTCCTTCTAAATACAGATGCCTATTTGCTTGCCTGATGACGTGAGCCTGCGGGTTAGAAGGCGGCCCTGGTCCCTGGGTGCTGAGCTGGAGGGCCCGTGAGGCTGGGAGGTAGCTGGGGCCTCCCTGGCTTCAGGCTCTTGCACTAACGTGGTGAGTGACTTCAGACAGGACCTCTCCAGCCCTGGGCTTCTCATCCCCTTACTTTCATTCAGAGGCCACGGGGCCTTCGAGCCTTTCTGATGGCGGCTTTCAGTGCCATTGAAATGAGAAACAAGTCCCAGCATTGCTACAAATATTTCATCCGAGACGCTATGCAGATCACGTAATGAGGGTCAGGGTTCACAGATGCGACTGTGCTTACAGGGTGGAGGACGACTGGGCCTTTCCTGCAATGGCGCCTGTACTTGTCAAACTCTCTAAACCATCTGCTGGTTCTTCGCAGCATCCTAGGCACTATGCTTAGCAGTTGAAAGAAAAAACAGCCTCTCTGAAAAGAATTGCTAGAAGTTGCAGAGGCTTAGGTGCGTGAATGTCGCTTTGTCCAAACTGTCCTCTTATCTGTGTTCTGAAGTGGAAAGAGAAGAGTCAGGCTTGCTCCCAGGCCAGGAGGTGCTTCCTCCACTTTATCCCTTAAATGTCGGTAGAGGCTCAAGAATCCAGATTGACAGCCCAAGTTTTAGGATGCAATAGCCTTGGCTTCCAATTCTGGCCACGACTTAGTAACTGCCAACTTGTGAGCCATACTAAACCTTTCTAAATCTCAGCATTTCTGCTCTACAATAGGTCAAAGATAGAGAGGATCATGTGAAAAAAACCCTCCATGTAACATACTTGGTGTGCAGGTATATACTTCATGTACCTGGAACAGAGTTGTCGCAGAGATGATCATTAATAATCGCTGACATTCAGTGAGCTTTTCCCATGGGTCAGGCACTGCACGTGGTATGTTACGTAATTCATTCATAGGTCCAGTGGCCTGCTCAGCCGGATTGTCTCCCTTCTTGGTTAAGGCAATGATAACCCAAGTCCTCTGTCCCAGTTTGACACCCAGATGCAGGATTGAGTCCAGATAAGGATCTGAACCTGGCCTGGGGAGGTCCTGGAGGCCCCTGTCTTTGGACAACCCAAGGGAATTCTTGAACCCCTGTGAAGGGTGGAGCTCCAGCACCCGGATGCGGGGGCCTCAGGAATCTGGGGAAGCAGGGACCATTCCGACAGCTCTGGGGAGCCCTGAGCGAACAGTGTGTGTCCTGCCGGCTGTGTAAACACAGTAACCAAATACACTGATGCTTTCCAGGGCCCACCAGATGGCAACAAGTACAGGGGGTGATGCGGTTTCCGTTTCTTCTCTTCCCTTCTTACTTTTATTTGCTCCTCCTGCCTCAGGCTAGGACAAAATGTGAGAGGCCCAGGAAGCTTTGTTATAATCCTAAATCTTTGCTTTATAGATTTGCACCCTCCCCCACGTGGTCCTTCAGGGCTTTGCTCAAATGTCACCTGCTCACTGCAGCCTTCTTGGACCAAAGTCAGCTTCCCAGCACTTCACATCCCCTCCCTCTATTGTCTTTTCCTTCTTAGCAGTCACCATCTGACAGCCCGTCTGTTTTAACTATTCCTTTGGTTTTTAATTTTCTTATTCCCTTTCCCCCTAGTGAAAATAAGTTCCTAGTTGGCAAGAATTTTGGGGGGGTGTTTGTACATTACTACATATCAGAGCCTGTAACAGTGACTATATATATGTGTGTGTATATATATATATATATATATATATTTTTTTTTTTTTGGCTGAGGAAGATTCGCCCTGAGCTAACACCCGCTGCCAATCTTCCTCTTTTTGTATATGAGCTGCTGCCACAGCATGGTCACTGATAGACGAATGGCATAGGTCTGTGCCAGGGAACTGAACCCGGGCCACTGAAGCGGAGCATGCCAAACTTAACCATTAGGCAACCAGGGATGGCCTGTGACTATATTTTTCGAATGGAAGGATTTCTAGGTGTCCCTCCTGGACCAGGCTGAGCATGGAGCTGAGTCCTGCTGAAATATTTTCCGTAATGTCCCTAAGACATCACATGGTCCATTTCCAGACTTTTCTAGGAGATTTGGGCAACAGGGATCAAAATAGAAATCTTCACACTCAAGTTTCTAAGATAGAGATGAGGTGCTTGCTCAAATGCAAGGATCGGTGAATATGCTAGAGTCATATTGGCGTGATCACCACCAGCGTCCCTCTTTGGGGGCATCTCAGCCCCAAGCCCCCTCCCACCCAACTCCTCTGCTGTTCCCCAGAGACTGGAGCTGATGACTGGCCTTCAAGCTTCATGCCTCTTCCCATGGCCACTGGATGTTCCGATCCAGGCTGTTCTCCCCGTTAAAGCTTTGATCTGCTTTCCCTTTCACAGAAGTGAAATATATTTTTATATTTTATTTTATGTGCATTGTTTTTTCCACTTTGGGTGGTAAGAGGGGAGGTAACAATAGTGGCTGGTGTCCCAGGACAGTAACCAACAGTCAGTACTCCCAGCTCTTTGTCCTCAGCGTGAGCCTGTCAAAGAAAACAGAGCAAAGAAAAGGGCACTGGTCTTGGGACAGATGGAGTCATTTAACAGGAAACCTGGGAACTGGGGAGGAGAAGAGAGGAAAGGGGAGGAGAGGAGAGGAGAGGAGTGAGCAAGCTGAGGTAGGTTTATAAGTGTGGGTCTGCATCGACTTGGTGGCAGGGGTAATATAGCCAGGGTTGCATCTGAGGCTCCCTAACCTCCCAGCTAGTCTTCCTGTCACTCCAGAGAAACAAAAGGCAAAGCCCAAAGTGATTTCCAGTCCAATTTTGGCCTCCCGCCATTCTCATTCACTGGACATACCCAGCAGCTTTTCATGGTGGGGGCAGTAATTTTGCCAAGTTCTCTGTCATCCAAGTTCAGCCTTCAGTTATGTAATCAATGTAATGAAAAAGCAAAAGCCAGTTATTTTGTTTTTTCTCACTTGGCTGAAAATTTCATCACTCACTATTCTCTTTATTTTCCTTTCTTTCCTTTTTTGTGATTTCTATATATTTTCCCCGAGCAAATAAGGATGTCAGGGGAGGAGTATGAAAAGCAGAACTGAGAGATTTAAAGAATTTGTCTTCATCTCTTTCACAAGCTTGGTTTTATTTTATGATAAGGAATGCTGACATGAAGGCAGAATTTTCCAATACTACCAACATCGAGTGTCTACTAAAATATGATTATGTTATGGTCCCTGCTCCTGGAGCAAGGAAGGGTACAAACGAACACACACGTGCACACTCTACACTCTCTAAGGTTCTGTAGCCTGTAATAGAGTATTGTGCATTGTGTGTATTGTCCAAGGTATACACTGGGAGACCAGGAAGGGTGGGGGGTGGAGACTGGATGGCTTTTCAGAGTTTGCCCAGAAACCAAAGGGAGGAGGACCGTTACAGGCTTAGAAAATACTCCCCGTGAAGGTATCGAGGGCAGAAAGAGCATGGTGTGTTTGGGGAACGCATAGTCATTGCCCATAGCTGACATGTTGGGTGGGTGAGGCTTGGGGAGTTGGAGGTGCACATGGGAAGAGAGGCTATGGAGGTGGCGTGGCCAGGCCACTTGGTTGCCCACACTGTGGTTGCCATGGTAGCACATTGGGCTTATTCTATGGGTGACTGGAAGGCATGGAAGCATTTGCAGCAGTCAAATAATGCAGCCCAATCTGTGTTTCAGAAAGTGAGTCTTACCAATGCAGAGGACAGACAGAGTGGAGGGAGGGAGACCCATTTGCTCCTTCGTTAAGGAAATATTTATAGAGATGCTTTTGTGTACCAGGCATCATTCCAGGTCCTGGGATACAGCAATGAACAAAACAAAGTTATTTTCTGGAAGGGAAAGCCAATGATAAATATATGATATGTATACAAGTAAATATATGCATATAAATGTATGATATATAACTACATGAGATATATGTATCTATGCATGTATGCGTGATATGATGAGAGGTGTGAATAGGGCCTCTTAAGAAAAATGAGGTGAATAAGGAGAGAGAGTGATGGGGAGTCACATTTTAGATTAAGTGGCCAGAGAAGTGCTCTCCAAGCAGGTGGAATTGGAGCAGAGAGCTGGATGAAGTGAAGGATCTAGCCATGCCAATATTTGGGGGAAACTATAATACTTTGGCAAGAATAAGCATGGCCCAGATGAGATGGCCATGATGCGGAGAGATGACAGAAAACTGTAGGAGGTGAAATTGAAAGGACTTCTAGCTATGGGAAGTGAGAGAAGGAAAAGGCCCAACATGCGGCCTGGGACCCAAGATGGCTCAGCTGTCTGGATGGCTGATGGTCTCGTTAACTAGAATAGAGAGTGAAAGGGAAAAAGTATTTCTTTAGAGAAAAATAATGGATATGTTGTCTTTCAGTGGCTTGTGGTACATTCTGGACTCTCTTCCATTTTTCTGGCCATTGCTCTTACTAAGAAAGCCACTCCAGATCTTGGGAAAGTTTTATGTAATATCTATTTTCCTTTAAGAAAATGATGGAAGATCTCAACCCCAAATGTCAAGAGTTAAGAAACTGGTCTGAAGTTGACTTGGCTTATTTTCTGTTTTTCTCCTTCCTTCTTTTTCTTTTTGATTCCAACCAGTGAGACCTCTTACTAGATAAAGTCAAGTCTTCTTATACCTTAGAAGAATGTAATTCAGACAATGTGTGAAGAAAATAAGACCGTCTACCTTCTAGGTGAGAGCCTCTGAACCCTGAGAGCAGAGCTTTGCAGACTCATAGTCCAGCTACCTGCCTGACTTTAAAACCATTCTAAGCAGATCCTGCATTCTGAAGACCAACAGGAAAAGGTAAAATTGATGACAAGTGGAGAATAGGTGACAATAAGCGTCCTGAGCTAGATTCTTGATGAAGTTTTCAAACCAAAGGATTGCCACAGTCTAGAGATTTCTCAAAGACATTTGCAGAATTGCCCACTGGGGTCAGATACTGCGTTTCCCCCTTTACCCATACACTGAGTACTGTTCATGTGTTCATTTAAGGGGACTCTAATGGTCCTTGAATTGCTTACATATTTTCCTATCATTTTGCTAATTACACCACAGCTTATTTGCCTCCTGTGCAGTTGTTAAGCTGGACAGGATGGCTGTTAGCAAAGCCACTTTCCCATGGGGCAGAGGCCTGGTGCCCGTGTCAAGACTAGTAGGGAGTAGTTGGCTAACCCATGGCCTTGCCTGAGTGAGTGTGTCCTAGCCCCATGATGGGACGGACAGTGACCCATCTCGGCTTCCAAATACCGATATTGTGCCATCTTGACACATTTCCAAACAGAACAGGAGAGGCTGGTCAACTCACAATTTGATCACCTTTACACTTGTTTTCCAGGATGGCAGCCTCAACACTTTCGAGCCTCCTCATCGCTAACCTTCAGACTTTGAACACCCACTCTGTCTTCTTTGTGCAGGGCATGTGGTCTCAGGGGCTGTTGTGGATGGCATAACAAGAAAGATGCTCTCTGGCTTCGTGGAGAGACTTGTAGAGTGGATGGAAGTAAAATTTTAACTCAAACAGAAGGGTGTATCCCGCCTCGAAGACCAGGAGAGCAGGAGAAAGGAGGCAGCAAGATCCATGGCTTCCCACCGTCCTTATGCTGAACGCCAAAACTCTTACGATGGCCTCGGGGCCTCTTTGGCCCTAAGGAGACAGCTCCTGCCTGCCTCTCAGATTCGTCTTGTGCCCTTCCTTCCCTTGGCAGCTAAGCTCCCTCAGTCTTAGCCTTTGATTATGGACTGTCTGTCTCCCTGAGTAAGTTGTGAGCTCTACGAGGTCCGGGGTCACGTTTATCTGCTCACCATTTTCGTTGGTTGAATGAATGAATGAATGAATGACTTGTGGAGCTTGAAGGTGGAAAACTATCCTGGTGCCATGTTCAACAGCTCAGTCTTCCAAACTGGGGCTCAAGGAAAGGTCCTTTTCTAGTAAACTACCCAGGACTGAAAAGGTTAAAAATTCCTTTCTTAAAGGAGATGACGCCTTAGAAACCCAAATGGCTTCATCCCGTGGAGACGTGGTAACTGTGGGTCCTGCGCTCTGGGGAAGGTGTTACTCTGAAGCCCCTCGTGCGTGTGGCTCTGACTCTCAGGCTGTGACTAACCAATGCTTCCACATAAACACTTACAGCTCGAGGATCCGGTTTTTAAAAGCAAGCCATGCATTTGGAAGAGCATCTAGGCAAACACTGTGCCAGTCACTGAAAGGGAACCCTGAGAATGACGGGGCGGCTGATTTTTAAAAATATGACATGGGCTTCGTTTTGAAGCTTTAAAAATAAGTAAACTCAAACAAACAAACAAAAAAAGTAAACTCACCACCACTTCTGCAAAAGGAAAAGAAAAATGAGAGAGGGTCAAAAGTTAAGCCGGTTTCACCCTGACAGAGCGTGTTCAGTATGTATATAAGCAGCAGGGTCTTAGGCTGCCGATTTTCTTCTGTTGGGAGGGCGGTCTCCTTGCTGCGCTGGGAGGGGGCTGAGCTGCAGAATGCACTGGAAAGGCAATCCTGCTGATTCCTTAGGGAGAGGGAGGAGCTGGGTTCACACCCCTGTAAAGGACTGCTTATCAACGCTGACTTCCTCCCAGCAACTTTCATCTTTTAATACTATTTGTCTCGCAACTCCTTAAACCTGAAAGGACCTTGTTTGGGATCTGCCTATTTGTTTGGGATCTGCCTGCTGTTAATACACCTGTAAGAATCTTGTGTAGGAGAGAGGGGGCTCTGGTGGGGACAGCTTGTGGAAGCAGTGGCTGGAGGTACTGGATGTTGACCAGCCATCTGGGAATACGTGTGGTGGAAAGGGCTGGACAGCCACCAGAATTCAAGCCGTGGTGTCCCCTTGACCCAGGAATGTGACTAACTCTGATCAGGTCACTTCTTTCTGAGTCTCAAGTCTATCATCTGTAAAAGGTGACAATTAGATGGAAGGAGTTATCAATTTCAGAGATGTCCCTGTCTGCGCTGGGGGGGGGAGTCCCATGCATAAGGCTCAGAGAGTGGGGAGAGCGCTTTGACTCTTCCATGTCGATTGTCTAATGTTAGATCCTGTTTGGAAAAGCCACATCGCCCTGGTGTACAGGGGTGTACTGACGATGCCATATGCAGAGGTGTGTGTGTGTGTGTTCCCCTTACAAACAGTGGGTGAGCTGTGGATATCTAAAGTCGAGTCAGAGTCTACACTTATGTTTTACTATATCACTAGGTAACTGTGAGCATGGCTTCTGCAAACCAATATAAGAGGAGGAGGGATTTGAAGGCGGGGCTGCTACGATGGTTGTCCAGATGCTCATATCAGGTTTGCATCCTATGACTGGAAACCAGCAGATCCTAGCGTGGGTAAGAGCATCATACTGGGGATGGAGGGGTGTATAGTAGCCAGGGGAGAGTATCCGTTTGCCCAACAGTCGCAGGCTTCTCCTCTCATGGAGGCCGTCCCGTTGCATGTCCTACCCCCATCCCAACCTTGGCTTGTCCCACATGAGGAGAGAGGGTATGGCACCTCTGAGCCCGGGCCTTGTTTACTGCCCCAGCTCTGCGGCAGCTCTGGCCTCAGTGAAGCCAGCAGGCCTGAATTAAAGGCTGTTACTGAAGCCAGAAGGTTGCAATCAGGAGTTGACTGGTGAGGCTATGGGTCACCAGAAGGGTCACCCCTGACTTATTTCCATGTCCCCCAGTCCTGTCAGGAGGTCTATGGGGCACAGAAAGCAAACACAGTGGAGGGCTCCAATCAGAAACAGCCTGTGACCTTCTCTGGCCCAGAGCTGTCGCGATGGTCAAACTCGCCTGCAACTCCCTTAGGACCTAGGTGGAGGCGAAAAGCGTGTATCTGAGTGTCTATGGGCGTGTCTTTGTACTTTATGCATTTCTGCAGATGCATACAAATCTGTGCAAAACATGCACGCGTTGCATGTGAGCATGTGACACTCAGGGGAAGAGAGCTTTGCGGGCACACAAAAGCCTGTAAAAGTCTCACGTGCGGTGCTGGTGAGTTCATAGTGACCAGCCTCAGGGGCTTTCTCGGTGTCCCTTGCTCTTTTGTTAGAGGGCTTGCAGGAGCTATCCTGAATAGCGTGGCTAATGAACAAGCGGATCAGACTGCCTCCCTGTCACTCAGTGGATTTGACCGATCAATCAGTATCAGGTCCGATCAGTATGGGGAGGCATGAAGGAGAACTCGTTTTGAACACAGCGTGGAAACGGAACGGGGAGCAGGCAGCAGTCCCCACCCCTGTTCCTCTCTCTGTTAGGGCCTCACGGGCCCTGCTTCATGCGTGGTGACATTCTTTGGCAGCAATGTTCTCTCTTTGACCATCAGATTCCTTTTGGAATGGAAGGTCCCCTGCTAGTATTATGGGCCTCTTATGGGTCTTTGGGAGCTGTTGTCCTGTATTTTTAATATGCATGGTACCTCACCTATTGACTTCAGATAATGGTTCCAATTTACATGTTGCTTTGCATATGATTTGCATTACATTAGGTCTATTCCCCCTTCGATGAATATTTATCAGCAGTCACATACCATGGAAGATGCTATATAATGAGGAGGACTAAGGATTCAAAATCCTCTACTCTAAATCTTTGCTGCTTTTCGCCAGCAGCCTCTAACTCCTTTCCAGTCCACTAATCCATCTCTCCACCTACTTTTCTTTGACAGCTTCTTAAGAAAAGTTGACCTTCTTGGGATAATCACTCGTTTGGCTTCTCAGAGCTTAGCTCAGCCTGGACTATGTACCTGAAGGGCCAGAGCATACTGAAATTATACGTGCATGTGGTCCTTTAAATCATTTCTACCAAGAATGGCATGGATTCTTGGAGTCCTTACCTTTTAGATCAGCTGAGTGTCTGCTATTGCAGCTCTCATTTACCTTAAGAACACTTCAGAAGGAGAGCCATGGGTTTTATTCCACTTCCACTGAAGAAAGGAAGAAACTGAGACACGAAGCTTAGGAGGAATTTCCCGAGGGCTGGTACCAAGTTCAAGCCCAACCCGAGGCCAGACTAGCTTAGATTCCACATGTGTTTTTTGGATTCTAGTATATCTGAGTACTATGTTAGACGAAGAGTTGGACACATAAAAATTAAGTCCTGGAGAGTTCATAATACATCTTCTCTGTTCATACATAATCCTTCTGAACTCATTTTGGGGAAGTTTCACTTGCTTGGTTGCCGTACTGGACATGATGGACCTGTGTGATATTTGGGTCCGGTTGCTTCAAAGATCCCTCCTTAACTCTGTAGACCAGTGTATCCTGAACCCTCTTTGAAATGGCAACTCTGTGTAGGACAGAGCAGTATAGATCGTGCTTCAGCAATAAATAAACTTAAAAACATCAATTTGCACAATCCAAGTGGAGGAGATCTTGGCTCCTTCCATCTTGTGGCTCCACCTCTTAGAGTCTTTTGCTTCCAGTCATAGGGACAAGAATGTGCAAGATGGTTTAGGGGTCTAGCTGAGAGGTGATGTCCATTGCTTCTGTCCACACTCCAGAACTCAGTAACGTGATGAACACAATTGCAAGGAACACTGGGAAATGTAGGAATGCATAGAAATATGGGTGAACACTAGTGATCTCTGTCATACGCACCTAACTGTGGGCCTCAGACAATTACCTGTTCTCTCCAAGCCTTACTTTGTTATCCATAAGATGGGGACAATATCTCCTGGCTTCTGGAATTCTTGCGAGGATTAAGTAAGATAACACATAGGAAGGTACCTACCAGCACAGTGCCAGGCACAGAGCAGAGGCTGAAGAAATGTTCTGTTTTCAATCCCCTCCTCCTCCCTACTAGCTGTTTCTGAGAGCGTGTTGGAAAAGAGGAGTCAGGATGGTCTACATATGGTTTTAATTGGATAAATCAGGATGTGAGGAGATGCCATTTGCATTCTTCGCTGGTCTTCTCAAAGCAAATGAGTAATATCTAGCTGTTTGGAAGGAAGAGGTCTTCCCAGCCCACGTCGAGCCCTTTATGACTGCATTGGTGGCTGTGTCTCCAGGCTCTTTTGGGAAGGAGAAAGGCACAGAATGGTACGGCCCGTGAGCAGTAGGGCACTGAAATCTAGAGCCATGGCAGTGTGCTGGGTTGTTCTCATGAGTTAAACACAAAGAAAGGCGGGCTCGTGCCTTCCAAATGATTAACGCAGGTGCCGACTCAGTTGCATGATGCTTACTGGAGAAGTTGGAGGCGGGTGGATGTTGTGTGTACAGATGGGCCCTCTCTCTGACTCAAGTCTCAAAGCCGTTGACACCTAGGGCACAGCTTTGGGAAATGCTCTATTTAGAAAGGGTTGGCTGACCGCCTAGGCTGTGTTCTCATCATCTAGAATATGTTAGAAAAGTCAGTGAGATAGAAATTCTGGCTTTTCTCTCCTTGTTGACCCTCATCTCCTCACCCCCAAACCCCCATTTATGCTAGCTGGCATGACACACATTTTTTCTGTGACCGCTTGACAATTTAGATTTATATCTTTAATGTCTTCTTTTTTTTTAAGGTCCAATGTAAGACAGTTGTGGAAATCAGTGTGGGTCCAATGCCTTGAAAATACCAAATTATAGTAGGAAGGTAAATAGTTGTGTAGAAATACTTTGAGCCACAGGTAATAAAACTTTAATAACAGTGGTTTAAAACTTAAAGGCATTTACTTGCCTCACAAGGAAGTCTGGAGGAGGTAGTACAGGGCTAGTTCAGCCCTCAACAGTGACAGACCATGCTTCCTTCTACCTTCCTACCTTCCTTCCACCTTCCTACCTTCCTTCCCTTCCTTAGCGTAACTTGTTGGCCTTTCACCCTCATAGATGTTGCCTCATGGTCACAAAACAACTTCTGCAGTGCCAGACATCACATCCACATTCAAGATAAGAAGAGGGAAGAAACTAATAGTACTAACTATATCTGTCCCTTTTATCAGAACGGCAAAAGCCAATCTTATAATATACATCAGGACAAACAAACAATTATTTTCAAGTAAATCCAATGCAATACTTATTTCCAAATTCTGGGTTCATTCATGTTTCTAGAACCTCTCCCTTCTCCCTTACTTCCTTGTAGATGGAATCCTAGACTGTGGTTCGAGGTTATGTTCTCCTCCCTTCCTCTGGCATGTCTCCTAAAGACAGAGAAGGAGACTTCCAAAGATGAGAGAGAAAGAATTATCCAGGACATAGAGAGAGGTATTTTGATCTATTTCAGTCAATGTAAACTAATATTGGTTTTTCCCCCCAGCAATATCTTTAGCATCACCTGCTGTGAATTTACGTGCTTTCCCAGTGAGGTCTTGCACCTACCGCAATCTCTGATAGTTAAGATTTCAGATTCAAGCGGTGATGCGAGAATAGGTAAGTGGCTGGATCATCAAGCTTATTGATAAATTATTTTAGGGAGGCTAACAGTGAAGGTTGTTACAGATGTAGAAATTAAATTTTACTAAACTGTCTAGAACTGGAGCTGGTATTTGTTTGGGAGGGTTTCCCTACCTGCTTTAACACATACAAACAAAAACTGACTTCAGATCCCCCTTCATTCAAACATTAGAAAAGAAGTTAATTCTTCCTTCTCTCCTTTTTATCTTCTAAGAAAACAGAAATAAAGGCTCAGAAATTTTAAGAAACTGTTTAAAGATTTCTTGGGACAGTCATATTAAAAAACTAGGAATTTTATTTTGTATTATCCAAGACACATGTCCGAGGCCACCACCTGTGGCAGACATCGTTAACCAATCACTGTCAACTTCCTCCCACACACAGCAGACATTGCTAATCAATCACAGCCTACTTAATGCTGGTTTATGGTTTCACAATCCATCTTTGTAGAGCGATTCAGGAATCTACCACTAAACCATCAAGGCTGGTTGCTGAGATGCAATAAAACCTATTTGCCATATCTGTCACAGACATCTTCCATTGCTTTCTTTGAATAGATCTAAAAACTAGAACACTATTTCATTCATTCAATTAAACTCTGTTTAATTTTCTTCTAAGATGGGAAATTTCCTTTCAAATATATTCTACCCCCATACTGCCATCATAAAGATCTCCCTTAAGCCATAGAGTCAGAGACTGTGTGGGGTGTGCCACAAACTCTGTAATTGTTGCCCTGGGGTGCACACAGCTGGCCTTGGAGATGTTCCTATGGAAAGGTATCAGCTTCTCTGTAGGGAGCCCCTCAGAGAGGAATAGCCAGTAAGTGACGTGAAAGGGCCCCCAACCCTAATTGCCACAGCTGGGAACATTTGTTGGTGGATGGGATGTCTTGTGTAAAGAGACTCTGTCCCAGAATTAGTGATGATAGCTTATCTTCTTTCCCACGGGGCTCCAGCATAACTAAGCCTGGCACCTGGGGAACTGATGCAGATGGAGCTGAGCTGAAGGGACCTGAGAATTCTAGGTCTTTGGATTGTGTGAGGATGGTGAGGCGCCGACGTGGAAGAGTGGGCACGGAAAGGGTGCTATCCCGTTAGTGGCTAGGGCAGCTAGATAATTACACAGTGGTTGATGTTTCTAACTGTCTTCACTGAAAAAAGAGCAAGTTAGAACAAAGCCATAACCAGAAAGTACTAGCAAATGTGTCAACTCTTTTTGAGGTATGTTTTTCTTCTTAAAGCAATTATTTTTGTTGTTTTAGTTGTCTTCCACCTTCATTGGATGCGTTGCTGAGCCTGCCTTTAGATAGGAAGAATGAGGAATTTGAAAGTCACACGTGTTTGTACAACACAGTTTTCATTTGAAAATTATTGTCACATGATAGACACTCTTGAAGTCTAGAATTGCGAACACACACACCGTGCTTTTGATTTTGTCTTCCCCTAGGTGGGTGTTCTACAGGATGTAAATTTACTCTTGCAAATTAATATCAAAACAGTAGCTAACATTTGTTGAGTTTTTACTCTTGGCAGGCACTGTTTGAAGCACATGATATGTATATCTTGAATTCCTACAACCCTTTAAGACAGGTACTGTGAACAACCCTGTTTTTAGATGAGAAGATAAAACACAGAGAAGTTAAGTGACTTTCCCAGGGTCACACAGCTATAAAGTGGCAAAACCTGGATTTGAACTCAACTAACATGACCTCAAAGCCAGTAATCTGAAACCCAGTTCACTTTCCTGTCCCTTTCACCTTTAAAATGCACTAATTATTACTCCACGTTGTTTTCCTTGGACCGAGGTGAAGACATTTCCTCCCTGGGTAGCAGTACTGGTTCTAGTGTTACTGTCCACCCTGGTTAGTGTTTCCTGCTTCTTTGTTGCAACAGACAACACCCCAAATCCTCAAGGCATCAGACTGGCTTCTGGGTCTTTATTTTTTTCCCCCCAACTTATTTTAACGTAGCCCTTCCTAGTCTTTCTTCCACTTCCTGATCAGGTCCACTGGGCTAACATTCCAAGGGCAGCAAAAAACTCGAGCTAGGGAGCCCCAGTTGTTGTTGTTTTTCAGCTTCCTTTGATCCTATTTTGTGGTTGACTTGGCGAAAGTCCACATCTGTCACCATTGGGCTTTAATGCGGCTGCAACTCCAAGCCCGTATCAGATTTGACCTCAACACACCCAGTCCTGAGGCATCCATTTCCTTTCAATCCAGGATGAATAAAGGGGGTTTCTCGTATTCGACATTCGTCTTTCTTGCTCTCGGTCTCTCCCTCGCCACCCCCTCAGTAATCCTTCAGGCTCAGGAAGGACCTTAGCATGTTTCTGTTGCTGCGCGGCATATGTTGTGTTCTAATCCTTCCTGTGTTTGCTGTAGGTATGGCGGTTCTCCAAGACAAATTACTGATGTTGTCGAGGAGGTCACCCGGGTGTCGTTTGAGTGGGGGATGGGGAGAGAGATGTCTCTGGTGATACACTCCTGGGGCCGCCTCCGCCTCCTGGCCTGTTCAGTTCTTGTTTGATGGCTAAAGTGCTGGGCCCCAGGAACCCAAGCTGCGAGCTGGCAGAAGGGGAAGGAAGAGAAGAGCTTTACCTACTGGCCCTGTCATTTGATGAGGGGGAAGCTTGTATGGGGCAGACCTCGGGCAACAGATGTTGGTGGAGGACCTGCCAAAACTGTGTTGAGGGTAAGGGCGTGATGCATATGTTACTTGACACTGGAGGATTAAGGAAACCATGAGGAAGCATGCCTTGTCCCTTCACACCGTGACACCTCGGGGAAGTGAATTATGAGAACAGAGAAGCACAGTCCACGCACATACAGGGAATGACGGGCCAAGGGCAGGCAGCTTGAATGATGCCTTTGCTTTTCTCTCCCTCACCAACTACCCCCCACTCCCCTGCTGGGGCGATTGGCAGGCGTGGTGAGATGTATTGTGCAAGCTGCAAAATCAAAAGCAGGAGTCGTTTGATGGAAGAGCTGCCTTCAGGGTTGTCTTCCCTTGCTCTGCCCAGTTAGCCTTCCCCGCCCATCCCCACAGTGATAAGGGGATGTGATGCGATGCCCGGTCCTTTTCCCCGGGCTTTGCAAATGAAGTCATATGGAAGGCGGCCAGAGGATCCAACCATTCCTTTTTGTTGATGGCACAAGGGAGCATCAATGAAAATGAACACAATTCAACAGCCTCGGATGGTCAGAAAAAACAGGCAATGGGACCATTGGAAACCTGAGCCTGGGCTAAATGAAAACCAGGCAACAAGTGGGAAGAAATGGGTAGATTCCACGGTTCTCTTTGGCCTTGATCTTAGACTTCACTCTTGAGTCCAATTACTCTTCAGTCTCCTGCCCCTCATTCATTTCTAGTTTAAAAACATGCCCAGTGCTGTAAGTCTGTATAACGTGCCTATGTTTCCAGTCTTCCAAAGGGATTTAAGCTTTCAAGGGTGCCACATAAAAGCAATATTGCATAATTGTAAAATTTCCCAAACTCTCTCTCCAATCACACGTCGACACACACACGCTAAATTTCTCACTATGGTTATTTCTTATAGTTTCAAACTTTCCAGAAATTTTATATTTCTAGTGATTCTAAGTAGAAATACATTGAGGCCTAGGATTTGCTTTAGTACTAAGTGCTAAGGTAGGAAGGGGTCTGACCTTGGTCCGGGCCATGCTCTGGGTCAAGGTGAAAAATAGTGACCGACGTCTCCATAGCACCTATCATGTGCGGAGCTCTGGTCTAAGCACTTTGCTTATATCAAGTCATATAATCCTTTCTTATGGGATACATGCTCTTATCATCATCATCATAATTTCCATGTTACAGACGAAGAAGTTAAGAAGTAGTTAAGGAGATCTGATTAACTTCTCCGAGGTTGCAGAGTTCCTGGGATTGGATTTGGGCAGTCTGCCCAGCCTACACTGGGAGTTCTCACCCTTGGTACTACTGACATTTGGGACTGGATCATTCTGTGTTGTGGCGGCCTGCCCTGTGCATTGTAGGATGTTTAGCAGCATCCCTGGCCTACCCACTAGATGCCAGTAACACACACCCCTTTCCCAGTCGTGACAGCCAAAAGTGTCCCCAGATATTGCCAAGTGTCCCAAGGGAGGCAAAGTCACCCCTGGCTGAGAACCACTGCTCTCACCCTTGACCTTGACACGGAGCTAACTATGGAGTTCGAGCAGAATGCCTTTCTGTGATCAATGTCTCTCTAACATCTATTCTCCTCTGAGGTCTTCTTCCACCTAGCCAGCGGGTCCCCCCCTGAATTTTGCTTATCCATTCAACTAGGAGGCTTTAGGAATGGGGTCAAAAGGCTTTGATCCCAGTCCTGACCCTACCAAGGTTACTATTACTGTTATTAGTAATTAATAACTTACCATTTATTAAACATCTGCTTTGTGCTAGAACCCATGTTAGTCACTTGAGATGAATTAGCTCACTTCCTCTCAACAACCCTGATATGATTATTATCTTCAGTGTACAGATGAGCAAGGATGTGTATTACAGCATAATTTGCAATAGTGAAAAACTGGAAATAAACACATACATTTGCAAATTGCAAATTCCTCATTCCTAACCCTTTGTGCACTTATGTGAGTTCATTTTAATCTAGATTCTGAGAACTCGAAGAATGCACACTTAAAATGACAGATATTGCCATGTAGCCCTATGAAAGGCCGTAGTCATTGACACAACCCGCTAACAGTGTATGGGGACACCAGTCTCCCCACACTCTCAAGCACACTGGATAATTTTTGCCAGACGTTTAGACCTGTGTTATCTAACACAGTAGCCATTAGCCATGTGCGGTTGTTTAAAGTTGATTGAAATGAAATAAAAGTAAAAAGTCAGCTTCTCAGTTGCACCAGCCACATTTCAAGTGTTCAATATCCACACACGGCTACCATATTGGATAGCACAGATCTGGAGCATTTCCATCCCCACAGAAAGTTCTACTGGAAAGCGCTGCTCTCAGACAAGGAAAGGGATGTCCTTGTGTTTGAATGCATGTCCCTGATACTAGTGAGTCTGATCAGCTTTTCACAGAATAAGTATAGCAAACTCTTAGGCACACCCGCTCCATCACAGGCACAATTCTAAGCGCATGATAGAGCTAATCCATTTAATGTATTTATCAACTTGTTTGAATGCTGAAGAGACGAGCGAGCTCAAGAACTGAAGGCAGATTTGGAGGTGTCCCAGAGAGAGGCCTCAGTGAGGGAGCAAGGTCCCTGCAGAGGATCCAGAGCAACTGGTCCTTGAAGGACAAGGAACATGTCCTCCATGGAGGGAGGGCAGGTGAGGCATGGGTAGTCTGTAGATTGAGTGTGATGACTTTTGTGTTCTCTCTGAAGTGTGACGCGTGATCATCACCCTGGAATAAGGAAACAGAGGAAACAGGAGGTTTGAGGAGAGCAGAGGTATGACCTAGCCTTACATTAGAATGGGAAAGCGAGCTGACTAAAGAAACACAGGATTTCTGGCCATTTTGAGGGCCCACTTGAAGTTGGGAATTGTGAATTTATAATGACACTAATCTAGTTATATGATTTTCTCCCAGAAACTATGCTGACATGAAACTTAGAGCAAGGTATGCCTTCTGAACAGGATTCTTCTCTCATGTGGAACGTCTGCCTTCTGAGAAGCTTAGACGAGATACTTTGCAATGGCTGGGGCACTGTCTGACACCCAGTGTCGGTGTTTGTTGAATGAATGAATGAGTGAATGAAGTAGTCATATTTTCTCTTTTCCTCTTCCCACTTCTATCCCCACCCCCAATTAAGTTAGCTGTGCTTCTTTTTAAATCTGGTTAAAGAAATGAAGCATATGACCAGACCTGGTAGAGTGAACATTAGGCAAGGGGTGTTTTTGGTGCCCCAGGTCCAGGAAGGGGTAGCCCAGTGGCCTCAGGAGTGTAGCCTTCCCCAGCCCAGCCAAAGGCCGCTGAGACCTTTGCAGTTGTGTTGGCTCTTGACCTTGTCTGGAGCTCTCCACGTTTGCTCTTTCTCTTGGCTCGGGGTTAGAACTCCCTTCAGTCCCAGAAGTAAGCTATAGGAATGTCCACTGCCGAGGTCTCCTCAGCCTCTGCCCCCTGACAAGCAGGTGAAATGCACTCCTTGAGGGGTTATGTGCACCTCGGAATCTTTATAGTGAATTCCAAACTAACCAATCAGAAAACAAAATGCAGCTTGGGAAGCAGGCGAGAAAGGAATGAGAATGTCTCCTCAAGGATTTTCTCCCTGGGCCCAAAGTATTTACATTCAGATTTGCATATGATTTGCATAGAATTTGTGTCTGGCCACAAAGCCCGTCTGTTGTTCAGATAATGTTTAAGCTAAAGTGGATTTCCACAATGTCCATCTCTCCCCCATCTATCCTTGCTCCATCTCCCTGGATGGAGGGTAGAAATGGCAGGACTTTTGGGAGACAAGGGCAGTCCCTGGGTCACATGCTTTCTGTCAGCAATGCTGCATGTTATTATGCATTTTATTGTCACAACAAAAGAAACTAGAACAGGGTTGCCCAGAAGGTTGGAAGCAATAAGTAGAGGAGCAAACTTTGGCTGGATTGGAAAGGAGAGAGTTAGCCAGGTAAGCCAAACAAAGGTCAAGTCGGGGAAAATTAGTTAAGGACACTAGCTAACATTTGTGAAAGTGTTGACAGTGTGCCAGACGTTGTTCTCAGTGCTTTGTCTGTATTATGTATTTAGTCATCATAACAGCCCCGCAAGATGAGTACAACTGTTCCCCCTGTGTTATGGATGAGTGAACTGAGACACACAGAGGGTAAATAAGTTGCCTAAGATCATGCAGCTAGAAAAGAGAACCAGGACTTGAATGGGATCTGAGACTCCAGAACTGTGATTTAGCTAATCTATCAGGCTGTGTCCAGAACAAGAAGGCATAGTTCTAGAAGTAAGAGAGAAGGCTGCTCTTAACTTGAGGCTGCGACGATAGGACCTCTGGCCAGGAGAGTGTTGCGGACAAGATGTCGGGCCATCCAGGGGGTCAGGGGGTGGAGAGAGGCTGCAGAGCCCACGCCTGCAGCATGAAGGGACTGTGGCTTTCCTCTCACCCCATCTGGCTTTGTCCGAAGCCACCCTTGTTTACTCTTTCTTTTGACAGAGAACTCCCTTCAGGGCAAGAACTGGTCTCAGCCTGTGGCAGTGCTGAGCGGTAAGCCTGCTGATGTGGACAAGTGGGAAATGCTTGGTCAGTGGCCTGGAGGAAGAGGTTGGCTGGCTAAACAATGGCAAGGATGAGTCACCCTCTCTGTAGTCAAACTCAAAGAATCCATCTTATCAGGCTCCGAATGATCAACGGGAGAATGCTGCCCACTGGGAAGAGAGATGCTGCTCAGATAGTCTTCCCACCGTGGAAAAGGACAAAAAGGAGCCCCTGCTCCGCGGAAGCCTGGAAATAACTCTACCTCTCTGTGTAGTCAAACTCTTTGTTTTCAGTATTGATTTGAAATAGGGATTTTCTTCTAGTTTGTATGTATTTTTTCTTATATTTTATTTTGTTTATCGGGATATTGTCAACTGCTCCAGAATGAAAAGTAGCCAGCAGCAGCTGGGAAGTGAAGGGGGTTGTAGCTGAAAACAAACCTTGCCGGAGTGAAGGGGGGAAAAATAATTAATGAAAGATGGTGTGGAGGCCGCCAGTTAGTATTGGCTGAGGCAGTGTGAGAAACTTCCTTGTGCTGGGGTGTGTTGTCGAGGAGAGAGTGCTGTCATCTGAATTAATTTGCATGACAATAGCCAGAAGCCTTATTATGCATAGGGATGCTAATGGGCACCAGCCAGAGTGCATTTCCATGGGAAAAGGATCTTCCTTTGAGGAGGCAACCTCTTCCTCCTCCCACTTCTCCGTCTCCCCTCCCCCTCTTCTCCTCCCCTTCCTCTACCTTCTCCTCTCTCCCCCTCCTCCCTCCCCTCTCCTTCTGCCCTTTCCCCCTCTTCCTCCCTCTACCTCCTCTCTTTCTCCTCCTCCCCTCCTCTCCTCCTCCTTCCCCCTTCCCCCTCTCTTTTTCACCTGCCCCCTCCTCCTCCTCACAATGGAAAGCCCCTTCTCCTAGGGGAGGACACTCCTAGTGGGGAGGAAAGGGTGATATAAGGTGGAGGGAATGCTTTTCAAGACCTCCTGGACCCACACTTCTCCCTGCCACGTCTTAGGAAAGAACCCAGAAGGAGGTGTGAGTGTGTGTAGTATAATCGAAAACAAATGGATCCTCAATACAGCCAGCCTCGCTGTAATTGGTGATATTGGGGGAGAAGCCGCAGTGGGAGCAGGTGGGGCAGAAGATACCAAGGTTTAGGGTGGGATTGGGGTCCGGGGGAAACGATAGAGACGAAAGTGGCATGGACTTGGTTCAAGGACCTTGAAATCTATTTTGCAGGGAGCTGTTCTTTTGTAGCTTTCCCATCAGTGCTCCCTTGAAGAAGGACTGAAAACTTGGCATGATGTGGCTCTGCTGTGTCTTGCTTCCCTCGCTGCAGTCTAGGAGGCTGTAGTATTCAAGGTGGGGGGGGGGGCGCACTTGGAGCCAGATTATCTGAGTTCAAGTCCTGTCTTGTGCTGTTTGCCAGCCATCTGACTGTAGTCCTGCGACTTCACACTTTATTGCCTCGGTGTCCTCACAGGTAAAATTGGGATAGTGCCTTTCTACATTAAGCAAAGTGCCTGGGACACACCTGGCACATCGTAAGCATCCAAGAAATGTCAGATGTCACCATCCTTCTTTTCTTCTCTACTTAGTTCTCCTTCCATTCAATGGTCTCCATTATCTTCGCTTCCCTTTATAAATAACCCAAGTGGTCTCTTAGATTGTTAGATGACCGACTGTAGTGACCACCCCACTTCCACTCCTCTACCCATCTCCCACCACTGACAACGAACAACTCATGATCGAATAGTGTTCTTGAGAAGGGAGTGTCCCTATTTTGTCACATCGTATGTAATAGGTCAGCCCAACTCATTTTACTGTGGTTGCTGCAAGTTCTAGAAAGCTTATCCACAAATGTGTCATGGTATGAAGTGTTCTCTCGTCCTCAGAAGCAGGTTTGATCACCAGAGTTGAAATTCCTGCATCTAAAGGTAATTTCGAGTTTCTCAGCTTTGCCCAACAGTGTCCCTGAGGAGGAGAAACAGGACATCTCACTGATGGAGCTGGTGACTCACCCACCTGCTTAGAGAATGAGACCTGGTGCGTCAGCAGCATTTCTCACACGTTCTTTTCAAACTCCAGGTCAGTATTGAAAAATATAAATGTTTGCTTTCCTACTGGTATTTAATATTTCAAAACATATTTTCACTAATTGTAAATCAAACAGGTGGTCATTTAAATATACTTTTAGTGAGTTCTTTATTGAAGAGAGTGATGGAAGTAATAACCAGTTGTCTAGTCTCAATTCACAAAGCTCTACCACCGTATCTGGGTTGTACCCATGGCAGAATGGCATCAGAGAATGGAGGGATTTGAGACAGAAATGAAGCCTGCTTGTCCTTGTGCACAAGGTGGCCATAACTCATAAACATGTGTCAGCTGTTCAATACTAAATTGGAGTTAACATGACAAAAAAATCTCCAGAGGAGGACCATTTGGGATCTACTCTGCCATGGTCTTGCTCAACATTTAATCAGTAAAAATTAGATGAAGTCATAAAACAAATGTTTCTGAAATGTGTTTGTGATCAATAATTGGAAGGGGTAACTAATATTCATAGCTTTGCCAATCAAAATCCATAATGATCTGAGAGTTGGTAGCAGTGGGTCCAAATAAGCCAAATGAAATTCAATAGGGTCAAAAGTAAAGTCCTGAAAATTTTAGTGTCAGAAAGCAACTGGTGATGGTTTTTATGGGAATAAAACGAGATACTTGGGTTAATGACAATCTCAGTAAGAATTAAGAGTATGGAGAAAGCAGCTAAAACTATGGACTCCAATTGTATGGTCTATTAATAAAGATACATGAAATTTCCAGTATTAAACTTCAGAATAGACTCTTTTCTAAGCCTTCATTTGTAACCTTCTTTGGAATTCAAAATTTATCTTTTCCCCTAGAAACACTGTTATCAATTAACCAGGCTTTGATATGGCATCAGTTAAAATCTAGCTGAACAACAGTATTAGTAATGACTTTGATTCCCATTTGCAGACAGAAAGACAACGCTGGCTTAACTTATTCCAGACGTTCCACATGTTTGTTCTTCTTCATCCTCCCCAGACCCTGTTCTTCACCTCCTCACACTCCTGTCAGGCAACGCGTCCCACTTGTTTCCCAACAGCTGAGCTGCAGGCTGGAGGAAAGGTGGCTGCTAGAGCAGCCGTCGTGAAGAAAGATGCAGAAAGTGAAGCAAAAGACATGGGTGACGAAATTCGAAGGCAGCCCAGCCTCCATTTTGGGAAGAGTCTTTCTTATTTAATTTGGCTGCAAAACAGATTAGTAGCTCTAGGTAGTAAGTTATAATCTGCATTTAAATAGATTTCCCATAAAAGGTACACATTTAAGGCCCAGACTTCATTCTACTATAATTTCAGAACTTAGCAATTTTTACTTTTTCCCTTGGAGATCTTTGAACTGTTAGATCTTGCTGTTAATACTGTCTTTTCCAGGCAAAGCGAGAGAAATCACAGCAACTACACGTTGGTTTCCAGTTTTCAGAGGTTGAAAATTCTTAAGCAGAGGAAATCTCGATGTGGTTTATTTTATTTTACTATTTTATGATTTTTTTACTTTCTAATTCTTGACACACCTAAGTTTTGAATATGGTTAAAATAATGATATGTCACTAATGAAGCCATCTCGTAATAAGATCTTCTGGCCTGCGTGCATGGAAGTTGATGTGTTTCTGTTATGGACTGAATGTTTGTGTCTTTCCCAAATTCGTATGTTGAAATCCTAACCCCCAATGGGATGGTATTTGTAGGAGGAGTCTTTGGGAAGTGATTAGGTCATGAGGATGGAGCCCTCACGAATGGGATTGGTGCCCTTATAAAAGAAATCCCAGAGAGCTCCTAGCCCCCTTCTGCTACGTGAGGACATAGCGAGAGGATGAGGGTCTGTGAACCACGAAGTGGACTCTCACCAGACACAGAGTCTACTGGAGCCTTGACTTGGACTTTCCAGCCTCAAGAACTATGAGGAATAAATTTCTGTCGTTTGCGAGCCACCCAGTCTATGGTATCCTATTACAGCAGCCCGAACGGATGAAGACAGTTTCCCTCAACCATCCCAATTATGCCAGGATGAACCAGAGGCAAGGATAGTTACCAGTCGGGCCAAAACTCTGACTGCTCTTGAAGCATTGTTTTCCTTCCAAATCCTTCGAAGGAATGGGAGTCTCAGTGATTAGGAAATAAAGCATTCCACCAAGTTTCATATTGTCCCAATTACATTCTCAGCAGTGACTCAAAAAAGAAAAAAAAGTGGCTACTAAGCTCTGGTAGGTATTGGGTTGCAAATGTAAATAAAACACTGAAATCATCTTCACAGAAGGCTCAGTCTCATGGGAGAGACAGGTACGCAAACAGGTTATTGCAATACAGTGTGGTAAATGCTAGAAAAGCGGTGATCGTAAGGTGCTCTGCGAGTACAGAGGAGAGACTGAACCAGCTGAGGGGGAGGGGAGGCTTCCTGAAGGCAGTGACTCACCGTTAAAGCCGGAGGAGGAATCACGCAGGTGAAGGGGTCAAGAGATCAGCTGACAGAACCCAGCCATCACTAGGAGAAACAGCACGGAGTGACAGGTAGTATGGCATTTCTTTCACCTTACAGAGCAAAGCAAAGAGAGGCAAGAGATAAAGCTGTTCAGAGTAGAGAGAGGCCAGGCCACAAAGAGCTTTCCAGGCTCGATGAAAGAGATTGGATTTTATTCCATAAACAACGGGAGGTTTTGAAATATTTTGACATAGAGTTTGGTACAGTCAAATCTTTTTTAGAATGATCACTCCTTAGGCAAGAGCATGACTCCAAGTTCTAATTTCCATAAAATAGCATTCAGGAGCAAATAACAGAAGGCTTCATAAAGGAGGAAACATTTGAGATGAGTCTTGAAATCCAGGTAGAATTTGAATATATAGAGATGGGGGAAGACATTCCAGATGGAGGGAGGAATACAATCAAAAGCAAACACAAGAGATTTGGGGAAGAGGAGGAGGAGGAGAAGGCGGAGAAAGGATAGGTCATTAAGTATGAATGGCACACAGAGTGGTTGAAGAGGAGAAAAGTGAGAAACCAGATCAACAATGTAAATTGAGTCAAGATGACAGAAGGCTTCCTTGTCTGTCTTTTATCTGCGTTAGTTCCCCACCATCTTGACTCATGAAGCCCTCTGAGCAATAATCAGTCCTGCCCCATCCATTCCTTGACATGACACATGCATTTGCTCTTGGCAGCCCTCCTCATGGTGCTGGGTTATGATGCCTCTCTCTGACTCGACGGCCAGTGCTGCAATGCCAAGGGTGAGAGACTTGCTCTGTGCACCAGCATTTCCTCTGCTTCACTACGGGAATGATCTGTAGACTCTGTCATCCATGCTGGTGCCCCTAGCCACTGACAAACATGTCCATTTGGCCACTTTGCTATTTGCCCCAGCTAAGTACACACTTGCATGTAAATTGCCGGGGACAGAGCAGACTGGTAAAAAATATACAGGCTGGTATCTTGTAGGACTTACTTGCACAGTTACTCCAATAAAGTAATTTGGGTAAAAAGAACAACTGGTGGCCAATGTGATTGACTTATAACCCACATACACATATGACATTTGCACAACCCTTCCTCCTCATGGCTGGCTCCCATTTTGAACTTCTTGTCTCCATAGCTTCAGAGAGATTCTAGTTGTGAGACTTGAGAAACCTTTCTAAGTCTTCCTTAATGTAAAGGAGTTTAGACATGAACTTGAATGGCTATTGAGCTGATTTTCCAGCTGACGGGAGATGGTTAATTGTATGCTGTCTATAGGATTCTTAAAAATCTGTCAGGCCACATTAATAGGGGCTTGAAATTTATGAATCGAGACCACTGGGGATGGTAAGGAACTCAGGGTCCCTGCAACTCAGGTTAATAATCCCTTAGGTGGAAAATAAAGCACAGTATAGAACTCACAGCCCTATAAACAGAGATGATCAAAAGCAAACATGATCCAAGTTTAGGATCTTGGTGGTATGATTTTTTTTCCTGTGGGATAGCATCTGTTTGTTCAAAAGCATATATAGTCAGTTGAGATTAAGACCATGGGTCAGTCGAGGGTTATCGAACGGCCTGCATGTAGCCGTAGGGATGGCCGCTCTGCATCATTTTCAGGAATCAACTTTCCTGATATGGAATTCTATTCTAACAACTGAAAGGTAGGACAGACAATTTATTATGAGGGGACGAATGGATAGATCTTTCTTCTCCCTTGAATCCTGAGTTGAAATGCAGTCTTGACACTCCCGGAAGGAAGATGCCCAATCTGTCTCCCAGGGAGAGTGTGGAAACCTTTCCCAGAGTTTCTGTAGGATATCTCATTGAGGGGTAAATTCCAGCACACTCTTTGGGAGAGAGGACAGGATCAGCAGTGGTGTAAGCTGCAGCCTCTCTGCCCAGAAGCTTAGAGTCATAAGTGAAGATCTGGTCAGTGGTCCTCTGCTGGTGGCTCCTTGCTTTATGGCCCTGGTTTAGCTCTCAGTCTACCTGACTCTCAGTGTCTCATTGGTTCCTCTAACTGCTACTTCCTCACCCCAATACCTGGAAAGTGGGACTAATGGGCCCTATTTACTTCATGGGGTCATCGGGGGGTCAAATGAGACAGATGCTCAGCCCAAGGTGCTAAACAGATAGAAGTCCAGTAAATCATGCTGCCCTACTTCTCATTCTTGCGCTTAGAAGGCACACGTGCATGGAGTTTCCACTGGGACCAGGAGTGTGTGGGTTCTCTGTTTCTTATTTCTATGTGTCCGCAATTAGTTAATTGTTCACAACGTGCATGATATTTTTACAGTTAAAAAGAAAAGCTTAAATGCCATACTATGGCATTGAGGATCTTTTATTGTACCCAACACATAGTGAAGTGACTCGGGAAACCACGTCGTCCAGTGTGAATAGCGATTACTTGGACTCATAGAGCAGACGAGGAAAGGCAGCGGCTGTGACTAGAATTGTTAAGGGTTTGTGAGCTCATGGGCTGAGCCAGTCTCATCCCTTTCGTCAACAGCTGTGCATTTTCAACGCACATGTACACAATCTACTTTAATTTAGTTGAGCATCCCCCTTCCTCACCTCCCATGAGAGTGCACCTCCACCTGCAAGGAGCGGAGTGGACCAAAGGCCTCAGCAGCTGCTCTGTGAAACCCAATGCCATGTTAGTACAGAAGTCACACCTCCGACACGCTGTTCCCAGCCAGGCGCTGAGGGCAACAAGGGTGCCAAGCTAAGGGAGACCTGCTTTTCGGAGACCTCACATTTCCGTGAAGGCTGACTTTGGCTGGATAATTCCCTTATGGCCTTGCCCAGCAGTCTAGGATGCTTTCACCTCTCCTCCGTTCATAGTCAGCCTTGCATTGTGGTCGGATGGCTCTTCTAACTTTTCTGGTTCCCTTCCTATTTTCCCTCACACAGGCATTTCCTCTAATAAAGTCTTGCACATTTAATCCCATCTCGGCATCAGCTTCTCAGAAGACCCAAGCTAACACATTTTGGGTTTTTGTTTGCTTTTTAATTTGTTTTCGCTTGTTTGTTTTTGTTTTCCCATCTGAAACCTCCAGGGTGCCAAATGGGAAGATCCTTGCTGGTTGCTCCCTCTGAGGAGGGAGGAAAATTCCAGGATTCCCTGCATGGCCTCGCATGGCCTCCCTTGGAACCAAATCCTGGGGTGTCCTGATTCCTTCCTCGAGCGGCAGCAGAGTAGCTGCAGGCTTGGCAGTGAAATTTGCTCGTTTCTAGGAGAGTGAATACATTTTTGCTGCTTTAATGAGAGAACTACGCTAGACATCCTTTAGAAATTCTTGAGCCCAGACTTTGATGTAAAGATAACGTGGATTCAGGTTCTGTCTCAGCCACTTCCAAGTTGGGACCTGAGGCTGGACAGATGACCGTATGGGTGCTCATCTATAAAGTGGAGATCATAGTGCCCATGTCATAGGGCTGTTGTGAGAATTAAGACAAAAATGCATCTGTCGGGTGGGTTGTAGAGTTTCCGCGCTTAGTAGGTGCAATGTGTTTTGGCAGTTTGTGATTTTTATGCTCTTCCTCATTAATTTGTATAAATGTCTATATTTTTCAGTATAAGCTAATATTTTGACATGTATGAGGTAGGCTTTTAAAAGTATATACGTATACATTTTTAAGTACAAAACCAAATGAATTGAATATCTGTACAGGGATTCCTGAAGCCGGGAGTGCTTCTTCATTCTTAGTGGCAGTTTTTCATGAACACATGAGTCTATATTTATATGTGTATAAAATAAAGTCTTGGCGCTGTGCTAGGTTTGATGAGGAGCACAAAAGTCGATCAGCTGGAGACCATGCTTCTGGGAAGACTGCACTTCAGAAAGGGAGAGAAACACATACACAGTAATGCAATATGGGTCAAATGTATAGATAAGATTAGGTATAAGAACACATATTTTTTTCATTGCTTTTCTTTTGTTTTTTTTGATGAGGAAGATTGTCCCTGAGCTAACATCTGTGCCACTCTTCCTCTAGTTTTGTATGTGGGATGCTGCCACACCATGGCTTGATTAGCAGTATGTAAGTCTGTGCCCAGGATCCAAACTGGCGAACCCCAGGCCGCTAAAGCAGAGCATGTGAACTTTACCACTATGCCACCAGGCTTGCCCCTTTCATTGTTTTTAAAGATGCATATTTTGTCTTTCAATCAATGGCGTCTTTGATTTGATCAGATGCAGCAATCCCTTCCACGTGCTTGGGTGTTTTAGAGGACAGAGAGATTCTTTTAGCTTGAGTGAGAGAGCGGAGGCAGGCAAGGCTCTGGAAAGGATAAGCGAGTGAGACGGACAGATGTGGATGGAAGGCAATGGAGAAAAGGCATTTTGAGGGAAAAAATACCATGAACAAAACACAGAGACAAGGAAGGGAAGCAGCAAGAAATTGAGGTTGATGAAAACACAGGGGTGATGGGAAGGAGTAGTGGGAACGGAAGACGGGTGAGAAAGGCAAAGTGAGACGGAGGAAAGCTCAGGAGCCCATGAAACTACTGGCATGAGTGAGGTGGGATAACTGTGTGTGAGTATTAGGGCGGTGCTCCAGGATTATTGACTTGAAAGCAGCGTAGAAAATGAATGGGAGTTAGGGTGTGAGATGACTGCAAAGGCCATTATGACAGCCTGTGGAGAAGTAATGAAGACAGATGGAGCCCATTTCTCGGCCCCATACAACGTGCCAGGCATTATCTCCTGTGCTCTTTGAAATGACCTTGGAAGTTATTGCGAAAATCCAATGAGTTGACTCTGTCTTCCACTCTCTGGCCTCAGTTACTGCCTTCAGACTGACTTCAAGCTTGGCTAGACCTTGCCCCAACCCTAATCCACATGAATGTGTCTCGTATGAGACATGGGCAATGGGTGTCCACTTTGGTTGCTTGGTTTTTGAGCATTTGCTTGTCTTCCCTATCTTCACCACTGATCTGCCATCTGGATGTGGTCTTAATTCTTCAGAGTTTGTGTTGATGACACCCAAGATCTAGACCCTACTTGTAGCAGCTCCTAAGTGCACTCAAAATGCAAAAGAAAAAAAAAAAACCCCAAAAATCCACAATTAAAACCACAGATGCCAGAGCTTTTGGTTTAAGACTGTTGTATTTGGGGAGGTTTTCAAATTGGAAATTGTCGTTTATCATAAAACAGGGTCCTATTTGCATCCAATTCCCAAGCCAGGGTCACCCAGACTTAAGCTTTCTTGATGATGATTTCGGTGATTCAGGAAGCAGCTAAAAGTAAGGGGACAGAGGAATACCTGGGCAAAGACAGAGATAATTAAGGAAAACTGCTCCTTCTCGTATTCCGTAAGAAGCTACGAAATATCTTTCCTCCCTCTCTCCTTCCCTGCCTCCTACCCTTCCTCCCTGCCCCCTCTTCCATCCTTCTGCTCTTCCTCCCTTTCAGTGATATTTATTGAGGGCTTACTATGTGCCAGGTCTTCTGTGATGAGTGGAATGCTGTATTAACTGTTAAGTGCTATGGGAGATACATAAAAAAAAAAGAGTTAAGGCATAACTCTGTTGGGCTAGAACTTTGAAAGCAATTGCGGTGAAAGAGACAAACCCATACAAAATAGTTGGGAAACAATGACAAAGTAAAATTCAAGTAAATACCTGGGGGTTATCTAGGTAGCGTGGGAAAAGGCATAGGCTATCCCAGCTCAGGAGTGACTCGCTCAAGGTTTTGGGAGGAGATGATTCAAGTTTTCCAAGTTCTGAATAAGGAGAGGTAGTAGGAGTGTGCCCCAGACCAAGAATCACGTAGCAGAGACTCATCGCAATCGTTCTCAACCAGGGCAATTTGGCGTCTCAGGGGCGTTTGACAATATGTAGAGATGATTTGGGGTTGTCACAACTGGGGACAGATGCTACTGGCGTTGAGTGGATTAGAGGCAGGGATGCTACTAAACACCCTACAATACACAGGACAGCCCCCACAACAAAATGTCAATAGTGCCGAGGAAAAGAAACGCTGATCTACAAGGACAAATGATCCAGCAGTGTGATGGGGGCGTGGGACAGATGATCCAGAGAGATGGCTGGAGATGGATCCGTGGTGGGAGGCGGGGGTAAGGGGAGTGGGGCTTGAAAAAGAACCTAAAGTTTCGCTTGGCTCTTTAGAATCCAGTGCCGTAGGTTCTTGACCAATCCAGAAACATGAGAAAATTGGTGCTCCAGAAAACTCTGATGACAGCAGAAGCAAGGAGACTATCGTACCAATGCCAGCACGGGCTGCAACAGTTCCTTCCAGCCGGGTGGCTCTGGAGATACACGCTGGAGAGAAAGAATTGACAGGATGTGAAGACTTACTCCTGCCCCACAATGAAGGAAAAAATAGTCATAAAAAGTCCAGTTTTGGTACGTCAACGTGACAATGTCCTCCAAGACCTAGCTTTGTCCTTGGGGTCTTAGGGACTTTGGCTGGCTTTTATAGTGTCGTTCTTTTTAGGAATGACACTATTTCATTCCATTCTGAGGGGAAAGTGACCTTTTTGATTAGTTTCTGACTTTCCTTAAGCCTGCTAGGATCATTTCTCTTAGGCTTTCTGGGCTTGAGTGAATTTGCACTGTGGCCTGTTTTTTTTAATACGAAAGTTTAAGGAAAAACAAAAACAAAACAGAAGGTCCTCCCAGGAAGCAAACCTGTTGTTTTAGTGAGAAGGTTTTGCTCCTGCATCTGATGCTCCTCTGACCCTACACGTTTCCTTTAAAGCTTTCTCAGCACGCTACCTCCTCTCCCCACGGCTGCCTCTCGTGTCAGGACTCTGGCGCGTTGGTGGGTGGGTAACGTCTACTTCTGGCTCCTGTTCTTCATTGTCCTAAGAGGAGTTTGTGGTGGCCTGGTGTGGAGTGTGTGTGCACGCGTGCATGTGTGTGCTTTGCTTCTGGGAACAGGAAAGGGCAAGAGAGAAACAGATGGGCCCCCTGAGCTTCTCCTTGGCCTGAAAAATGAAAGGCGGAGAAAATCGTAATAAAAAACGGAAACAGCTGTGGCAGGGCCACAGCAGCTTGTGGGGTGGGTCCCAGCCCGAGGAGGGTTGCAGTCTGTCAAGATTCTGCTGCTAGGCGGGGTGGGCATCACCAAAAATAGTGTCCTCGGCGCAGACGTTGGCCACTCCGTAGGGCATTGTATCTACCCTACGTCCTTCCTGCCCTCTTCACTCTCCAGGCCGGACAGTAAGATGGAGACTGAATAATGGTCTTTTAATATATCCGACCAGGAGACTAGTAGGTAGGTCCTCTGGCCTCTGCTGGTAGTTAACTGTCCGTGCAGTGTGGCTGTTCTTTCTTCAATCCCATAGCAATTCCCCCAACATTGTTTAAACCTGCTTTTTGTCGGGCTCTTGGCACATAAAGTCAACAGCAGGTCAGCGCACCACATCATTTTTGTCAACAGTTGACCGAGATGATACACTGAATAAGCAGAAAAGACATTTAGTCATAATCGTTGGCTCCCTTTCAAAAGCTATTGGACTCTTTCTCCAGAGGGACTTTTTGGCTGGGTACCTCTGAGAAATCAAGATGAAAATGTGGCAACTTGGGGGAAGAGTGTAGATATTCTATCAGAATAGACAGAGTTTCTGGGAAAGTAAGGACTTTGCCAACCCTTACCCACCGCCCACCCCCCCACACCCCCCGCCATCAATAATGAACAGTAATTATAGTTTCAGTTAAATCACTAAAGTTGTAAGAAAGTATAACCTTGCCCTGTAGGGTAATATAAATGCTAATCAAATGGAAGATGGCTCGACAAACCAAGATATTGATTTTTTCCAAGTAATCAATTTATTAAGTAGTCTTTGATTTTTCATTTGGCATTTAAAAACAATACGCATTCAGATGATGAATTTTAGAAACTAAGGAACTCCTGTCTATAAGCTCTTTATTCATTTAACTCCCTTGACTATATTTAATCCAGGAACATAACTCCCCATAATTTATTAAAATTGCTTGTTTAATGTGGATCTCTCCCCACTAGGTGAGGGGTCTCTCTTTACCACAAGCTTCTAGCATTGAGCCTGTCAGGTGGCAGATGAGAAGAAGTGTTTGTTGTTTCGATGATTTTGACCTCCGGAGCAACGTGGCTGAATAGACCAGAGCAAGACAGTTCTTTCCACATGATATGCCACAAGGACCATTTTGATTAATAGCTATGGGTGCTGGCCTCTAGCTGGACAGCTGAATTTCATTTGGCCTCATGTCCATTGATAAGCTACTAATCATCGCTGATTTCTGATACTCTTTTGGCTCAAATTACTTTCCTGCCATCTTGATTTTAGTGTCTGGCATGAGGTACAGGCTTGGTTTGGATAGTTAACCACTGAATCGAAATTACCAATAAGACAGATGAAAATTGGGCACAAAAGAGTCTTGGTGGAAATAGGCGATCGAGGGGCAGGGGCATGGGGGAGACTTATAAACTCCATATCACTTTTTTTCGAGTCCCAGAAAACAGCTGCAGGTGGAGAATAGGATGGATTTCAAGAATTCTCCATGGAGGCAGGGGTTCAGACAGGGGCCAGCTGGGTGATGAAATCAGCTCAGAGGTCAGATGTGCGCTCATGTTCGGTGGAGGCTTCAGAAATTTCAGGGACTTTCAAAATTGGCTCTGGAGAGAGGCAGATCTGTTGACTAGGGACACGGGGACTACGGCATGATCATTCTGGGATTCAGGGGCCTCAAGTGTTAGGGGGAACAAGGCTCCAGACTCCTTCTCCTGTCTCTGTTTTGGGGAACCCTAGAAGAGAAACACCTCTTTTGTTCCTGAACCTACAGAGATGAAGGACACTCAGAAGAGGAGCAAATCTTACCCTTTCTAGGGGCTTTCAGCTATAAAGTGCCAAAGCCTCACAAATGTCATCTTTCCATAAGGTCCTTTATCTGCCTGGATGCGGGTCAGCTCCCCACAGGTCAGACAATTTGAATAAGCACCACCCAGAAGTTCAGATGTTTATTTGGGCTTTAACATTTCTCTCCCTTATCCTGACTTCCTCCACCTCCCAAGCTGCCTGTGAGGGAGCGGAGGCTCCTGTTTGATGCTCCTGGCTTCCCACCCCTGTTTGCCTCCAGCTGGACCTGGAGGGCCAGTACAATCGGCTCCCTCACAGTGCTTGGCACGCCCTATATGGGTCTAGCTGGATTCATACAGTGCCGAGGCAGCTGCCAAAATGAAAAGTCATAAGAAAAATGGATATCAAAGCTCTTTCCTTCCAAAGAAAGGAAAGAACATCTGGGTTCCAAAAGATTGTAGGGGGTCGTGAGATCTGATGTCACATTAATTCTGTAATGCAAAACAGTGTGCGAGGGAATTACACAGTGCATTGAGGGAGGGGGCCATTGGAAATGCAAATTGAAAGCAAGAGATGCCATTTCACACCCACAAAAACGTGTCAAGATTTTAAAATCTGACAGCAAATGTTGTTGGTATTGATGTAGAGGAACTGGAACTCTCTTACATTGCATAAAATGATTTATGCATTTGGAAAATGGTTTGGAAGTTTCTTACAAAGTTGAGTATTTATCTATTCTATGACCCAGCCATAACATTTCTAGGTATTTGCCCAAGAGAGATTTATATCATCTTTGTTCACAATAGTCTCAAACTAGAAAAAAATCCAAATGTCCATCAGCGGGAAATATGGATAAACACATTGTTGTGTATTTACACAAGGGAATACTAGAGAGCAAGAGAAAAGAATGAATGAATGATCCATGCGACATTGATGAATTTCACAGAAATTATGTTGAGCAAAAGAAGCCAGACGTAAATGGGTGCAGAGTGTAAAATTCCATTTATATGAAGTTCAAGAACAGGCAAATCTAATGTGTGATGATAGAAATCAGACCAATGATTATCTATGGGAGATGGAGATTAAAGAAAGAGGGAATGAGAGAACCTCCCGGGGTGATGGGTTTTTTCTCTAATTTGATTGGGGTGGTGGTTGCTCAGATGAATATATTTATCAAAAACTATAGTCAAATACACTTCGGATCTGTGTATTTCACTTTTTTTTTTTTTTGGTAACTTTTGGCAATAAAATAGGAGAGGGGCAGAGTCAAAAAGGGAAAGGAAATCTGTGAAGGATCCTTTTTAGAGAGTTCTTGGCACGCAACTCATTCTCTCTTCACTGGGGAGGTGTGGTGGCGTTATTCACTAACCTCAGGTTTAGCAAATGGGGCTTTAAAAAGAGGTCGCTCACGAAGCTTTGAAATGAGTTCTTAGAGTTGAGGAACAGAGACCTGGTGCCTGACAGTCTAGGGAACTTGGGTGAGATGGGAGAGGTGGTGACTTCTCTCGGGTAAGTGATGTGCTTCCACTAACCCAACGTGGTTCCTCTTCTAGGGTTCCCCAAAACAGAGAGAGTGAGCCTGGGATCATCCTGGGTGCTGTGTAGCGGAGTTCCCTGCGGGGGCAAGGAGACCTCACAGGAAGAGGCTGGAGGTGTTCTGAGCATGTTCAGCAGTGGGGTAGGAGTTGAAAACTACCAGTCTGAATAGGAATGTATCTGCCTGAGCCAAGCACAGAAGAGGAGTCATGAAAGTGCCCCAGAGGATAAAGGGTCAGCTCTGATGGAGTGCTTGGCCCACCAGGGATACCAGCTTGAACCATCTCCTAAGACCTGACAGTGTGACTGCCATCCAGATAAATGTCCCTTTTGCTTTCCTCTCCTCTCCTCCCCTGCTTGTCCCATCCCCTTGGCCTCTGTTGAGGAGAGAGGAAACAGAACTAGTTAGTGGGAGAGGGGACAGATAGGGGACATGAAGAGAAGGGCAGGACTACCCCTCTTCCCCACTACAGGATTCCATCGTGAAGCAATCACGAGTTGAAGAGAGGAGAAGATTTACTATGAAGCCATCTTATGTATTTCCTGGGATGAAACTATTCAATTACTGAAATGAGACTTTTTAAAATTTTACATAACCAGAGGACTTTTTCTTTTCTGAGAATGTTGGGAAAAGTCATGTTCTCATCCCCCTAAGTCCACATCCTGCCCCCCAGAAATCCCTCAGGGCCAAGGGAGGGTCCCAGCCCCAAAATGAAATGTAGAGAGACAGCAAGGGCAAAAATAGAGCTGCGTTTGGATCATAGTCCACGTGGTATGCTTGTTGACTATTATGGGTTCCATGTCTATGCAAGCCCCCACTAAGCATTTCCAACTACGTTCTTAAATGCCACAACTTGTGAAATGGGACCACCTCTCACCTTGTCACCAAAGACAGGGCACAGAGGTTATCCTTTCAGTCCAACTTCTTGCTCTACATCCCACCAGTTCTCAACTCCTGCCACTTCTCCCCCTCGAGTCTCCTCATAGCCACCCTCTTCTCTCCACTTTTATTGCCACTGCTTTGACCTTAACTCAGGCTTCTATCTCTTCCACAATGGACTAAACAAGAGACTCCTAAGTGGCTCCATTTTCCAAGATTTTGACATTTTGACATTTACCTACCTCTATCCAATCCTAGTCACACTGAACCAACTTGTAGTTTCCCCGAAGGGTGCACCTGTCTCATATCTCCATTTTCTTGCACAGTCCCTTCTCTCGATCTGAAATATCCTCCATCAGCTAGCCAACCTCCTCTTCCTCCAGGAGGCTCTCTCTGCCTTCCATCTTCTTTATTTTTAAAGCATTCAGTGCACACCTCTAACTCAATACTCAACTGTTATTGGTTTAATTACTTTACTTCCATCCTTTTTCTTGTGAACTCTTTATCTTGTCAGTTTTGGAGTCTCCAACTCCTATATGGCAATATTGTACACTCATCAAACGTTCGCTTAATTGGTATTTAATTACAGAGTAATTGACGACTTTTTGTGTTTTCTCCCCTAATACTCAATTCCCACCTGAGGATCTGGGGGAGTAAAAATGGCTTAATATATCAATGGATTCATGAATAAATAGTTATTGAGTTCCTGTTGTGTATCAAACACTTTTCTAGGTACTGGAGATAAGTTGGGAGTAAGACCAAGTTCAGAGCTTTAGTCAGAGGAGATGAACACGTAAATGACAAAGATAATTTCAGGACGTGATGGTGTTACAAAAACAGACAGGATAATGGGAGAGTGACTGGGGTGACAGCAGTCTGGACCACTCGATCTAAGACGATCAGGTCAGGTCCCTTGGAAGAGATGACATTTGAGCTGAGATCTGAAAGATGGAAAGGAGACAACAGGGAAAATTCTGAAGAAAGAGTGCTTTAGGCCAAGGAAGTAGCAAGTGCAAAGGCCTTTAAATGGCAAAGAGCTTGACAGATTTGAGAATGAGAAGGAAGGCAGAGGGGTGGGGGCATAGGGAATAAGGAGGATAATGGCAGGAGATGAGGTCACGGAACTAGGCAGTCTCTGGATTGCGTGGAGAAGGAGTCAGCAAACCTTCTGTAAAGGGCGAGCTAGCAAATATTTTAGGCTTTGCAGGCCATGATGCCTGTTCCAACTGCTCAATTCTGCTATCATAGCAGGAAAGCAGCATACGTGATATGTAAGCTAATGGGCATGACTGCGTTCTGATAAAACTTTATTTACAACAATAGGTGGTGGGCCAGATTTGGTCCATGGGCTATAGTTTACAAACCCCTGGAGTCAGGCATAGTATCCCATCATAAAGAATTTGGATTTTATTCCAAGTGACTAGGTAGCCATTGGAAGATTTTTAATGTGGGGGGGGGGGGGTTGTCAGACGATCAGATTTTACTTTAAAGAGATTCCCTGTAACATAATTTACAACATAAGAATTTACTCTCCCTTCCTCATTATGAAACTCTATTTCAAATTCTCTTTTGAAAACTGAGGACTCGGAGGGAGCAGGTAACGGGGCGGGGGGTGTCCATGGTAATTATCTATGCTGTGTACTAGTTATGTGACTTTAGGTTAATTGCTTAATCTCTCTGAGCCTCAGTTTCCTTCTTAATAAAATTGTAATAGCAACACCTGTCTCTAAGGGTTATTAAATGGATTAAATGAGATCATGTATATAAAACATCTGTCACAGTGCCTGGCAAAGTAAGGGCTCAATGATGTAAATCCCTTTTCCTCTTTTTCCTTTCATTGAGCCTGTGTATGTCACGCTCCAGTCAAGAGAGAGGTAAATGTAAAACTTGGTCATTAAGTTTAAAAAATTAATGACACGATTACAGGACAAGTGAGAAATTTCTCACCATAACAACTGGGTGATTTGGGTACTACTGTAACAAACACAATTTTAATTTAAATTAACAGAAGCACAATTTCTGATTACAAACGGGATGGATCTATTTCTATTCCATATTATTCAAACCATATTTAGATCCTGGAAATGCTTCTGGGCACACTAATTTGAGAGGAATGCTAGTAAGTGAAGTATATTCAAAGAAGAAGAAGTTATGGAAGGGTTTGGGAACCACATAATATGTAAAATGTATGTAATGGAAATGTGTAACACGGGGGAAAGAAAACCTGAAAACTTTACAAATAGCTGAATGGCTGTCATTTGGAAGAAAGACGAGACACATTATATTGATGTAGAGGTTGGTCTTCTTGGACCGTTGGGTGGAAACTGCAGAGATAAGATTTTTCTGCAATTAAAGATCTCTGTGATAGGAGAAGTGAGCTCTCAATCAACGTAAGCATTCTGGAAGAGACTGAAGAATATTCAACAGGTGAGATATTGTGTAAAGGATTTTTGCAACGAGAACACAAGCAAGCTAAACGACCTCCCATCCTATCTTCCGAATTTCTGATTCCATAAAACTGTGGAGTACATTAACGAAATCTCTGGAGATCAAGAGGCCCTTTTAGGTACCAGGGACTGGATCCTTGTCTTGAGGTCTCTGGTAACAAGAGGATTGTGAGATACACGTATCTGTGGTTCGTCAAGAGGTAGAGAGACCAACAGAAGGTTATTGTGGGGGGGGGGCAGGAGGAAATGACTAAGATAAAAAGAGAGCGGCTCACTTTTATGTAAATTGGGTAAGAGTAAATTTCATGGCACTGAAAAATGGATGGAGATGAGGAGAGAAAAAAAGAAGTCAGGAAGTTCTCACTAAAATCCTCCCAAAACCCATCAACGCCCTGTCCCTCTGCCATCCTAGACTGGGCCACCATCATTTCTCACCTGGGTGGTTACGATAGCCTCCCGACTGTCCCTGAGCAGTGCATTGTTTTTCATAGCATGTGAACAAGAAAATGTCCGGGGGTACTATTTGTTTTTGCCTGCCTTCTCTACCCTGAAAGGTAAGCCCTGTGAGGACAGGGACGACATCTGTCTTGTTTACTGCTGAATCCCAATGCACAGGGGATGCTCCACGAATGTTTACGGGGAGAATGAGGAGTAGAAATCTTCCTAAAGTGAAATGTGGCAGCGTGAAATCATGGTAATTGGATTAAGTTCAAAATAAAATCCTGAAATTTCAAGGGATGTGTCAAGCAGCGGCTTCAAGGTAATGTACATATTGCCCCGAATTTTGCCTGGTTGTCTTGAATGAATGCGAATCTGACATGGCCTGCCCCATGTTGTATTTGGTCTAAAAATAATTCTTCTCCAGATATCCAGAGTAAGCGAGTTCTAGACTGTGAATGATTGAAAGGAATAGCCCAAGCAGGGCCCAGCAAACTTTTTTCAGCTGCAAGAGTCAATGGGGGACCCTAAAGAAATGCAGAGGACAGATGGCATAGAAAGGAAAAAAAGAAAGGAGTAGGAAGAAGGAAATGAAGGAATGAGGAAGGACAAGTAATTAACATTTCATTCACCCTCTGTTATGCCCATGAGATAATAATGCCTGTGAGCTTGAGAAATGAAAATCATTTGCGTCTCAGAGGGATGAGAAAATTGTGTAACGTAAGCGGTGGAATATTGTGGTAGCAATTCCCAATAACGTGTTCGTGATATTACCACCAAGTCCATGGATGCAACGAAAGGTTGGTATTTATAAAGCACCTGCTATGTGTCAGGCACTGTTGACAGCAGAAAGAAAAGCATCTTACGTGCAGCCTCTGATGTCATGGTTTGCTGTCCAACAGCTATGGTCATGGGCAGGCTCAGGTTTTGTGGGGCCTGAAACTTACACAGTTTTTTGGGGGGGCGAGGGGCTCTTTAAGAAAAATAATATAAATTTTAAAAATATGAGATTAAGCATAGGGCTTTAATAGGTGCCTGTGCAAGAGTCCTAACACTTAAGCTCCTTTAGCCTCACAATAAGTCCAGTTCTGGCTATAGCAATAGTGCATCAACTAATTTAATTTAAAAAGTGCCACAGTGAAGCCTCAAAAATGTTCATTTTAGAAATCAGGGGAAGGGATGGGATGGGGTGGAGTTTGGCTTGGGAAAGTCAAACACATGGCTTAAATTAATCCATAATTTTCATTTTAATTATAGCCCAAAAAAGACTGATTCTAAGTGAGTTTTTAAATTCCCTTTTGGTAAAAAATTCCCTTTTTGTTAAAATAATAATTAAAAAAAGATTTTATTTTGTGCAAATAAGCAAATAACCCTGGATCTAAACACAAGCTTTTTCTGGTCTGGATGACTCTTTCCTAGGTTTCCACTCATGTCTTGTTGTCAGGGTGATAAGCTCTGTGTTTCTGGATTTAGAATAAAAATTCCTCTAAAATATTTTCTAATCTGGTGATATCGGGCTTTGACGAGAGCTGGAGGACGGGGTGAGCGGATTCAGAGGCATGTGTTCCCTGTGGGAATCCTGTACAGGGCATCTGGATGCAGTCAATTCCCACTGCTCCTTGCTAAAACTGCTCTATTAACAATCCTGTTACATGACAGAGGGATTATAAACGTTCTCAACCAAAGGGGAAACTGAGGCACAGGAAAATAAGCAACTCGCCCTAGGCGACCTAGCAAGTTTATATCTGAACAGAACTTTCTGGCTCTAAGAAGGTCTGTCAAAGTCACATATTGAGGAAAAAAGAATATTTCTAGGAGAAGAGAGAACCATCGAGCAAACTATAGATTTGATAGGGAAAGGGGTGATCCTGATAGGGTGGTATCTGTTGATTTTAATACACAAAGGATTTGGGCAAATAAGGGTGGACAAGAATTAGTGAAAAACGCGGAGACTTTTAAAAAGGACTTTGTGAGTGTTGGCAAGGAGAAAAAAAATTGAGATTTTTTTTAAGAGTGGAAGATAAACTCGGGGCCTAAGTGAATGGGACGCTATGGCATAAACAAGGAACAGAATCTGATGTCTAGGGGGCCGGGGTTGGGGGAGGATTTGCACAGCACTCGGCAGATCACAGGCGCTCAATCAATGTTTGTAGAAGGAATTTGCAGAGGAGGCCAGGTACTAAAGTTGCCTCGATTTGATAACTACCATTTTCCTGGTTGCCATGATCCTGGCATGGGACGCAAGCCAGGAATCCAATAAGCAAAAACAGACAATGTGAGGTAATACCAGAGAGTTTGGACGCAGGTTAAGACTCAGAGACAGGGGCGCAGTAGTCAAACCAGCTTGAGGTGAGAGAGGAGACTTGCCTCCTTAAAGACACTTCCCCAGTCAGCTGGGGGGTGGGGTGTCTCTGTGTGGGGGTGGGGGGGGGGAGGAGTGATTTCATCTGTTTAATGAAAAATGACCTGAACAGTTCTCTGATCCTGGAAACTCCCCATGTAACTGAGGCCAAGGAAAACAGGATTAGGTCTTATTACTTCTGTGATGGCTTTGCATCTTCTCAGAATGAGTTAAACTGGAGGGAACAGAAAAAGAAGGGAAACTCCTTCCAATGGGTTAATAGGACTGACTTCCCTCTGGTCCTCTTCGGATCCCGTTTTACTTTGGCTTTTTTTGCGTTTTAAATGGACACCTATTTTTTGGTATGTGTTGACGACAACAGAGTGTTTCCTCTATTATATTCAGAAACCAAGTCGCCCCCTTTGGCATTCTGTCTACTTGACAAGCTACTGATTTCAGGGCTAGCGTTCCCTTCTGAAGTCCACAGGGCAACAGCTTTTGCCCTGAAGCATGCGGGTGTTAGAACCACAACAAACATTTCACCGGAGACGGCAACTGCTGAGATGTAATTCTCTATGTGATCAAATGGGGTGGCACTTTTCAAGATTTTTCTGCTTTGATTTTTGGGGGACACACAGTCTTTTCCTCAGTGCCTATTTTAAGATTGCCAAAAATGTACATAAAAAATGAAAACACAGTGATCAGCAGGTAACAATCTCCTTTGTGCCCAACACTTCAAATCGTCCTTTTAACAGGAGAACAGGGTGAATAAGTCCATAGGCCGTTTTCTTTTTAATGCAACGTATATTTATTGTAAACAACAATATACAAAAAAAAAAGAAGGAAAGAAAAAAAGGAAAGGTAAGTTTCACAGAGAGAACAGAAGGTTTGGAGGGAAGCGAGCGAAACAAACAAAACACAAACACAAACCAAACCTTACCTAAAGACAAAATATGACTTAAATGCCAGGTTTCTTAAGTTACAGAAATATTTTTTTTTAAAGATCTGCTTTTATACAGAAATTGAAAGATGCCATATTATAAGAGTGCTTTAAGATTTTATTCTACTGACTTCTAAAACTGTTAATATATCTTTTTTTTAAATAAAAAAAAAAGTTTGCTGTCTTTTTTAAAAAGCAACCCTCAAACTCTCCAGCCACAGAAGTAATTAAGAACTAAGGTCTGTCAGTGGGCTGATTCCCTCCCCCTTCCTCCCTCCCTGGAGAATATGCAGGGGAATATTGATGACACAGGCTTGCGTTGTTTTGTGTCACAACACACACACACACAATTTAGGCAGCCCAAAGATCTGTGGCAGAAAACACTGCAGATGACTCAGTGACACACTACATTTGCAACCTCTCATTTGTACAAAAAAGAAATAAGCTTCCAGTTTGTTTTCAACAAAAACAAAAAAAGGACAGACAAAAAGGTGTTTATACAAATCTAGGACAAGGAATCCAAAGAAACTTGCTTTTAATAATAAAAAAAAAAGATTAAAGAGATAAATAAAAAAAAAAACTGGTTACAGTTAAGAACATAATTTAACAGATGACCATACCCTTTGAGGAAGGCTCCAACAACCTATTTTAAAGAAGGTAAATTAGAGGAAAAAAAAAAAAAGGAATTTTTTTCTTTACTTAAAACCTCTCCTTGCAAAATAAATAATTTTAGCACGTGGAATGTCTTGAAGGTTGACTGCTGGTGTTCAGAGAGGCACAGGTGACAGTGTAAGTGAGAGGACTCTAGCATCTGTGTCCCACATGGGGCCCAGGCAGGCAACCAGGGGGCAGTGTGCTGGGGCACCTATTGGCTGCTGAAACATTCTCAAAACACGTCTCTTCTCCTTTGCTTGCCTTTTGCTGCTTTCTTAAGATTGCAGCGAACACGCAAATGCAGGAGGAAATACACTAAAAGAGAGCACAAGTATTTTCCAGCAGCATGGTTTTAAGGTTCAAGGTGTTTTTCTCTTGTTTAAAAAATATATATATGATAAAGCTTACCAAATGCTTCTCTAGACTATTTTGACTTCCATAGTTGCGAAATAAGGCCTTTACTTTTCTTTCTAAGGCAGCTCCTCCTTGAATCAGAATGCCTGAGGAATTAAGCAAAAGCTAACCCCCCAAACTGATCACATAACACAAATCTGTGCTTTTTTTTAGGTTAATACAACACACACACTTTTTTTTTGTTTTTTGTTTTGTAAGAGAAAGCAAATCTGTACAAAAATACTCTGGTTGCAAGAAAAGCTAGGGCACACTGTTCAACTAAGTAGTTTAGCTGTTGGAAAAATAAGAGCATTTAATTTTTTTATCTAAAAATATGTATAAATCCCCTCAAAATGGTAATGAATCATACACAGTACATACTAAAAATATTTAAAATAGAGAATATTCCTCACAGAGGACTCTTTTCTTTAATTACTGCTAAAAAATAATTACAAAGTCCAAACAGGCAGAGAGATTGAGCAAATTGGTCACACGGTTCTCCATCATCCTCCACGCTTGCTCTGAAGAAGGTTTTCAAGTCCAGTTTTTTGCCGATGCTGCTGGTCCATCTCGCCAAGAGTGGCCTGGCCACTGATTCGCAACAAGGTGGTAATGCGTTTGGATAGCGAATGTTGCTGTCTTGGAATTCGGTACGAGTTGCCTTTAGCTTAAATGTCTTTAAGGAATACGAAAAAAAATGTCCAAAGGAAATTCTGGCTGGTTGTTTCTTTCTTCGGTTATTTTTATGATCATCACGGCCATCGTCGCCCTTTGTCTACGGTCTTCTCAAGGTCTGGTGAGCTGTGTGTAGACGGGCTGTTCCCAGTGCTGGGGGCTGTGGGTCTGCGGGATGGAAGGGACCCCGGAGGTGTCGGCAATGGGGGTGTACATGGGCCGCTGCGCGGGGTTCATGTAGGTGAAGGTGGAGTAGAGGCCGGAGCCCTGGCCCGCCGCGTGGCTGTAGTAGGAGCCGGAGTTCTGGTGGTCTGTGTAGTCGTACTGCGAGCGGGTGATGGGCGGGTAGGAGGGGCTGTAGTGCGGGAGGTTGAAGGGGCTGTACGCGATCTGCTGCGGCGAGTGCTGCTGCTGCTCGCTGTAGTGGCTGGGGCTCAGCTGCTCCGTCTTGATGTGCGTTCGCTGGGACTGGCCCGGCTCGCTGCTCAGCGTGGTCAGCGTGTGCGCCTGCTGCTGCTGCGGGGGCGCCTGCGGCTGGGGCTGCGGCGCCTGCTGCTGCTGCGGGGGCGCCTGCGGGGCCTGCGGGGCCTGCGGGGGCTGCTGCGGGGGCGGCGGCGGCGCCTGCTGCTTGGACATCCACACGTGGCCCGCGCCCGCGGGGGTCGCCGCTGTGCTGCTGATGCCATAGCTGCCCGTGTAGGTGACCTGGCCGTGCGTGGCCGGCACCCCCGGGTGGCCATTGGGAGGCAGGTACTGGTCAAATTCGTTGACGTCGAAGGTCTCGATGTTGGAGATGACGTCGCTGCTCAGCTCGCCGATGTCCACGTCGCGGAAGTCGATGGGGGGCTGTCTGCCCCCCTCTGGCAGGGGGCGCCCCTCTCGCTTCAGGTCAGCCTTGCCCGGCTGCACGTCGGTTTTGGGGGTGGTGGGTGGCGTCGGCGGGCCCTGGGATTGCCCTGCAGGCAATAAAAGAGGAAGAAGCACAGGAAAATCAACAAGGGCTGTGCAAAGGCCCTCGACTTACAAACCCTCCTGGGACCCTCCCTCCCTGCGAAAGTGCCCGAAGGCCCCAGATCCGCGCTGGAGGCGCGCTGCGCCCGAGATAAACCGCGGAATGATTAACCCGCCGGTACACACTAGGCAGTCTCCTTTTATCAGGGGAGGGTCTGAGGCCCCGAGGGTCCGGAAGACAAAATTGCTACTTGTAGAAGAGCCCTGTGTGTGCTTTTGGGGTGGGGGAGCAAAGAGAAGAAGGGAGAAGCCCTGTAAAGCTGTAACGGCATTTTACCTCGCAATAAAAGTTAATCTGCTAGGATTCAGGGATTGAGTTTGGGGGTGTGTGGGCACTCAGGGGCTGCGTGGGGCCCTGGGCAGGAGGGGAGGGGATTAGGCGTAGGGAGTAGTGTTTCCCTCCCCAGGGAACGCAAAGTCCCTAAGCTGAGCCTACAAGGTGGAGGCCTGGGGGTGTGTCAGGCACGCCGCGGTGGCCTGGCTCGGGTGGGCCGGCGGGGGATGGCTCGGCCTGGGCTCCGTGGGGGGACTCACCCGAGTGCTCGCCGGGGGAGTGCACCTCGCTCATGCCAGAGGAGGAGTGCGGCGAGTCGGCCTGCAGCGCCTTGAAGATGGCGTTGGGGGAGATGTGTGTCTGCTCCGTGGCCTCCTCGGCCTCCGCCTGGCCGTTCTTCACCGACTTCCTCCGCCGCGGCTGGTACTTGTAGTCCGGGTGGTCCTTCTTGTGCTGCACGCGCAGCCGCTCCGCCTCCTCCACGAAAGGCCGCTTCTCGCTCTCGTTCAGCAGTCTGGGGGCGGGCGGGGGGCGCGGAGAGAAAGAGAGAGTGGGTCTGTGAAACCGGCTGAGCTGTCAGGCCGGTGGGAGGGGGAGGTGACCCCGACCACTTGGCTTCTTCGCACACAACCACCTTCCACCCTCCTCCCTGCTTTCTAGCCACTGCCGCAGCTCAAAACTTAAAATAAATAAATAAATAAAGTAAAAAAAAAAAAAAAATCTCGGTTCTTTCAGTACGACCTGAGCGGTCACTCTCCGCCCCGCCCTCTCCCCTTCCCTTCTATTTTGGAAATCCTGGAGATGAAAATAGCTCTCCGCTGCTCCCGCTCTAAATGCCTTTGCTACTGGAGTATAGCCCCACCGCCCACAACACCCTTTAAAATCTTTCCAGAAAACCACTTAATCTGCAAGGAGCTCCTCCTGCCTCCCCCCTCCCCCTGCCCCATTGCGCCCACCTATTTCCAGTAGCCTTCCTCCTTCCCTCACCCCCACCCTCACTCCTGCTAGGGGGTCCTCTGGCCTCAGTTTCTCCCCCCCCATCCCCACCCTCCATCCCATCTCCTCGGGTATGGGGCTGCACGAGAGAGCGCAGTTCCAGGGAGAGAGAGGCAAACTTCACTTCCCACCCCAGCCCCCCACTTGAGATTGAACTTCACAGCGACGGGAGGTCGATCCGGCTGGCACCCCCCCTCCCACTGTATCTCCTATAAGTCTTCTCCTACCCTCTCGCTATCTCTCCCCCCACCGGCCCCCACTTTCCCGGAGAACAATCCAAGAACTTTGTCAAACTCTGAGCCAAGTTACACCTCGTCCCCACTACCCCCCGCCCCACCCAGCCTGCTCCGGGACCGGCAACTCCCTCCTGCTGGGAGGCGGGGCGCGGAGAGACTGTCCCGGCCAGCAACCCCGCCGCCGCGGAGCCCACCCTGTCGCGCAGGCCCTACCTCCAGAGCTTGCCCAGCGTCTTGCTGAGCTCGGCGTTGTGCAGGTGCGGGTACTGGTCGGCGAGCTTCCTGCGCGCCGCCTGCGCCCACACCATGAAGGCGTTCATGGGCCGCTTGACGTGAGGCTTGTTCTTGCTTGAGCCGTTGACGCGCACCGGCATGGGTACCAGCGTCCAGTCGTAGCCCTTGAGCACCTGGCTGACGGCCTCGCGGATGCACACTGGGAACTTGTCCTCCTCGCTCTCCTTCTTCAGGTCCGGCTCGCCCTTGGGGAACGTGTTCTCCTGGGGCCGCGTGTTCTCGGTGTCGGAGCCGGAGCCCGAAGGGCAGGGCGAGCCCGCCGAGTCCTCGGACATGGTGGGGCTGGGAGCACCGGACAGGCCCTTCTCCTGCTCGTCGGTCATCTTCATGAAGGGGTCCAGGAGATTCATACGCGGGCCCGGGGCAGGGGGCGGGTGGCCGGGAAAGGCGAGAAGCCGCGGCGGCTCGGGGACTCGAGGCGCGGGCTCCTCTCCCCTCGGCTGCCCGGTCGCGGAGCGAGCGGCTCCCGGGGAGCCTGGCGCGTCACCCGGCTGCGGCGGCGAGCACTTAGGAGGGCGCGGGGTGGCCAGCTCGCAGCTGCTCGCTCCCAGTGGGGGAAGTCGAATTGGAGAGGGGGAGGAGGAGGGGAAGAAAGAGAGCAAAAGCGGGGGCGCTTGCACCCCTTCTCTTCTCCTCCTGCAACGAAAAGTTCCTGGGGGTGAACCTGGCAAGTCGCGGCGCCACTGAAGTTTCCAGTCAGTTTCAAGCTCCGCTCTCCGCTCTCCAACTCCAGCCCAGCGGCTCTTTAATAAATACTCCCCCTCACCTTAGAGACGTCCAGCCAATCACAGCACGGCATTTCAGGGTCTGGCAGGCAGCTGATTGGATCCGATTTCGGGGGGAGGAGGATGGTGGCGCAGGGCTGGGTGACGAGAGGGGAGGGGAGGAGCTGGGAGGGGAGCGCCGCCGCTGGACGGGTGGGGGTGGGGGGTGCTGCGGGGAAGGCGGGGGAGCCGGGACGTCCAAGTGTGTAAGTTTGCCGTACTCTCGTAATGTCAGAATTTTGGTGCCGTCTCCGCGGGAATCTTTGCGTGTGTGTGTGCGTGTGTGTGTGTGTCTAGACTAGGATCTACTCCCACTCCCGAGCAGTTCTTTCCACTGCTTTCTCCGCGGTACCGGAGACTTAGCTGGAGTTTGCAGTATTGGAAAAGCCGTCGCTCGTTAGTGCGTAGCCCAGTTTACGCGTCTGGAGCCTGCCTCCTCCGAAAGTGCTTAGAAATGGTCTTTTGAAGCAAATGTTTTGGTGACTCAACGCCCGCTGCTCCTCTGTAATAATCCATATAAATAGATTAACATGCTCTGGTTCGCCGGGGCTGGTGCGGCTGGTCGGGATTCTGCTGCGCTCTTGCAAAGGGAATCAATGAAAACCAAGCTAAGTCCCCGCGAAGGCTGGCGGCGGCGGCCGTGACGCCGCGGCCCCGCGCTAGCAGGAGCCGTCCCGCGCCACACCGACCTTGAACTCTGACAAGTCTTTCTCCAGTGCCCCGAGCCCCCACCCCGCCACGCTCCTCAGTGACAGGGCAACTGCTTTCGCGTTCTGCTCTTCACCTCCCCGCCGAGTCAGAACGTCAGCAGAGTTGCCGCTGGAAAGAGGCTGCAGCCTGCTCCGGCTTTGAGAGATCGCACTTTGCGAATGTGGCAGTCCCGACCGCGAGGCTGAGGCCGGCCACTTGGTTTGTAAAAGGCCAAACCAATGGGCACCACCGCAGACAAAACACAGAACTTTGGCGGAGTCGTGCTCCTTGCCTGCTTTCGCCCTCCTCTACAAAATACCTGGAGAGGTGAAGCGCCTGTCGTCCTGAGTTTGATCGGGTCCTTTTCTGACTCGCAGACAGTTGGGAGTTCTGGGGGAGGGGGTGGGGGTGTCTCTGATGTATTTCAAGTGTGATTTGCGCACAACCTTTGTGTTTACACGAACTGCTTAGAGCCTTGTGAGGTATCTGTTCTGGGAGAGAAGAAAAATCTTAGTCGCCTGCGGGTTTCATGTCTTCAGAATCACAAACAAACGCACAACTGCGGAAAACTCTTAAATTTTAAACTCCCCTTTTCTGGCTTTCGCAGACGTTCGCCTCGAATTCTATTACTGTTATTGTAAATCGGCCCGCATCCTATCAAAGACTTGTTTATTTCTAATTTGCAAAGTGCGGTCACTATTAGAAGATTTAAAAGAATGTTTTCCTTGAAGAATTTTTAAAAGTCTCGTTTTATTCCTAAGAAGTTTATTCCTAAGACATTTTTTTAGGGGAAATGGAACTCTTCGAAAGGTAGTAAGTTACAACCCTGTTAAACAGCATTTACTTTTTAAACGAATGTATCTCACAGTGATTGTCTTAGTACCCTACAGCTTGTTTATGAGTTAGAGACCTCATACAATAGCCTTGTAGTCATGGCTCCGCGAATACGCTCGGAAAGCGTAAGAACAGCTTTATCCTTTCTTGGGAGGAAAAAGTCCCGTGTAGTGTGGACTGATTTCTGTGTCCTCGGGAGGGGACATTTGTGAGTATAACTGTGATTGGAAGACACATGACCTGGGACGAGACTCAGAGACCAAAACTTAGGGCAAAAGTTTTAACTAGGGCGTCTGCATTTAGTTGCATTTTATTGGAATTCCCATGTTTACTGACGGAAAGGCAGTGAAGACGACTGTGACCTTAAGATGTTTTGGAATATTTCACTAAATATTTGTCAAGATAAATGCGTACATATATAAATATATTTTAATATAATTATGTAACCCGAGATACGTAGTATATGACATTTTTAAATCATAAGCTACGGTGCTTTATACATTTTCTGTTCGTTTGATGCAAGCATTTTGTATTGTATCTTTTTGAAAACAACGATAAACAATCAGTAGACTTAAAAAATGGACTGCAATTTTCAGCTGAATCCGGAGGGGGCGCCAAAAGCCCAGAAACTGTCTAACACAGACACTGCAGAAAAACTTTGATGGTGGTGCTGGGGGAGAGCGTGTTTCACTCAGCCAGGACTGCTCTGCTGCTGAGATTTCTCTCTATAGGAATTCCTACGCGGTATTCCCTCCTGTGCGGATCCATCTCTGTGCAGCCCAGTTAGGGGAACTTGGGAGGTGTGTGTCTCTAGGGGACCGGGCGAAAAAAGAGAACGTTTGAAATGCCTAACGTTTCTATTCTGCACAGAACGGGGAGACGGAGACCACGAGAAAGGACCCCCATCTCCCAGGTGCCAAGCGTTGCCCTTTGCTCGGCGTGCCAGGACCAGGTCAAGTCTGATGCGTGGGCACCGTCGATTAGCCGGTGGCGCAGTCCTACATTTCTGCAGGGGCCTCCCGGTCCCAACTCCCCCACCCCTTTTCAGGGGCTCGGTTCGCTCTGCTGTGACTTTTCCAGGTCGCCCCTGACTTCTCCTCCCCTCCCCGGGAAGATGCTCGCAGTCCCCGACCACAGGACCTGAGTCAGAGAGAGCTAGAGGGAAAGGAACCTGTTCCCACTGTTGGGTTACAGGTGGGGAAACTGAGGCTGTTGGCTCAGTTTTAGCCAGAGCTTTCTGCCAAAAGTTAAACGCGCAGGGATCCTCAGTCTGGTGAGGCTGAGGTAGAGAAAGGGCGCAGGTCAAGAAAAGGGGCAGGCCACGGAAGGCACTTCACACGTATGCACCGCGCATTCTGGCTCCGCGTTCTTGAGAAGCGCCCCAAGGTCTGCCGCCTGGAGCGGAGACACGGAGGTGCGAGCGGAGCCCAAGGGGCACCTCGGGAAGCCGAAGTCTGGGATCCCCCCTTCTCTCTCTTTCCGCGTCCGGGGCCGGCGCCAGGCTCAATTTCCCCAGCCGGGGCCGCCAATCTCCCTCCGCGTCTACATGGGAGCGGCGGCAGGAGCCCTGAGCTGCTGGCGCAAAGCGAGTTTCGTGGGCTCTGTGGGGCGGCGCAAACACGCAGTGCGCGGGGTTTTCCGTCTCTGGATGGGGGTGGCGGTGTGGGCAGATGGGGTTCCCTTTACCTGAGGGATTAAGGACCACAGCCTTCCTCTGCAACAATTCCTTGCCAAACGTGGACACCGCGTCTAAATTCGTTTTCGGCAGGGATGTGTGTCCTAGAAAAGTTTGGTTGGGGCGAGCAGCAGCGTCTCCCAAAGATCTCAGCCCTGGGCAGGGTTTTCTATCCAGGCGCTCAAGGATGGGGATACCCCTTCTCTCTTCCAATCCCCCGGGGCCGATCCCCTTGAGGTAAAAGACCCCCACCCCTGGGGAACCTCAGCTCCCCGCGCCGTCCGCTCCCAGCCGCTCCTCGGTAATTAGCACTTTTCACCGGGCCGGGAGCGCGTTCGCCGGTCGCTCTTTACACCGGACACCAGTTCTCCCGGGAAAGGAGCGGCAGGTAAGCCCGACTCCGGACAGGCGTTGGGCTGGACAGCAACCTCAGAAGGAAGAGGGAAAGTACCTGATAGCTTCGTAGGTGCGCAATAAATATCTGATGACCGGCCGAATAAATGTGACCTTTGGACAGGTCGCTCGACAGTGTGTATGCCCCATCACAGGCCTCCAGACCTCCCAGCCACACATTCCCTAAGCGCAAGCGACTGCATAGCCCTACGTGTATATTTCTCCCCAAACGGGCGCCCTACTTTGGGCGATTATGTGACATGTGTCACCCAGGACTCTAATCCCCGCGGCCCCTAAAACTGCAGGCCAAGAGGGGCCATTTCAGGCTTCCTCCCTTTTTTTGTTTTCGAAGAGAAAGAGGGATGAGGTGGACAGGAGGTGTGGGGTGAGAGAGGCGTGAAGCGTCAATGCGCTCCCGGGTGACCCGGCCGGCCAGCCGGCCGGGTCGTGGGGCAGCGGGCGGCTGTCACCCAGCGGGGCGCCCGGGGGTGCGGCCCTCGGCCAAAGCGAGAGACTGGACGCGCTGGCTTGTCCTGGACTGGCTGGCTGGCTGATGCAAAAAGAAGAGGTGAGAGTGGGAAGTCCCAGCCCAAGGGGACTGTGTTTCCAAAGGGAGTGTGCTTTTTTTTTTTTTTAATCCTTCTTTTTTCGAAAATACCTGTCTTTAGTCAAGATACAAGGGAGCCACGCGTCATTCGGATTCCCTCACTTCATCCCTCGAACGGCCTGCGGGAAATTTCCTAGGTCGTTTTCTTTTTTGTTTTTCCCTCCCCGATTTTCCTCAACTAAAAATCTTTCAGGCATTTTCGCTGAAGGTGCTTTTGCCTTGCTGATTTAAAAATACAAACAAAATCAGCGCTCCACGCAGCGGCGCCTCGCTGGCAGCTGACTCCGCAGGGCCTGGGGGCTCGCACCAGCGGGCAGAGCTTCCTCCGCAGATCGCGGATTCGCACCTGCGCTTCCTCCCCGCATCCCAGCACCTTTCGGTTTCGGGGTGTTCAGTCCCAGGGAGGGCACCGACGAGAAAGAGCTGAGGTTCCCAGGGCGGCTTTGTAGGATTCCCCGAGGGGAGGGTGGGCACTATAGCGATGACTTCATCTCAGCCTGAAGGGACTCCAGCAGCTACTGCCTCTAAGATGTTCTATGGGGTGGGTGATTATTTCAGATCTGTATTAATCGGGGGAAATGTCTCCATCAAACTGTGGAAAAGGAGAAATGTTATTAACATACAATCCCGAAGGTAACTGTTTGAATTAAAGACGGATTCTCTTGTGTCTTTCTCGCACTCCTTTTCTATCTCAGCGGGACCCGGGAGGCTCCGGGGCAGAGAGCATCTCCTGATTCCTAGAACCTGTAGATTCTTGGGGCCACATCGGGCGTCCTTTCTGCTGCGGGTTGGGCTCCGCTGTGGAGCGGCGTGAGCGAGGCGCGAGGGCAGACGCGCGCAGCCTGGTCGCCTGCCCTCTGGTCGCTGCTCCCGAGGCAGCACCTTCTGCCCGGAGGGCCCCAGGAGGACCAAGCTCCTGGGGTCAGCCTCCAACTTGTGAGTGTCCGCGAGACTGACGTCTTAAGGCTGGGGGCTTTGGCTATAGAGGGTTCTCGGAGATGTGACGTCACAAAGACTGCAGCGGGTAGACGGACACGGAGCCTTGACAGCCCCGGGGTTTCGAGAAGTGAGGGGTCACAAGGAACCCGGGGATCGCTGGGCTTCCGGCTTTGTCATTGTTTATTTCGAATTAATTTCGTGTTGTGCGTCTCTGTTTGCAAGCCCGCAGGAGAGACGCAGCGAATACCCGATTGATTCCATCCCCGGTTTGTTTGAAGGGAGGAGCAAGGGGCGCCTCTGGTGCTCTCACAGCCTTCAATAGCTCCAATAGACAGATCACGGATTTTGAGAACGCAGTTTTTTCCTTTTCTTTCCTTTTTTTTTTTTACTTTCTCTCTTTGACGTTTTTCTTCCAAGGCCCTTTCACTGATGTAAAAGGACTAAGTGGACTCTTACGTCTCTTTTTTACCTGTCCCCAACTCCTGTTTTCTTTTTTTTTCTTGATGAGTGTGAAATTTGGCCTGGCATAGGTGAAAGGGACCCTTTTTTTGGTCCCTCTCTTAAATCATTAAGACCCAGAAAATTTCACAGTATCTCTATCACTATCTTTAGGACAAAATGTGTTTACATCCAGTGGAAAAGGCGCATTGTTTTCTTTCACGCTGAGCCCTAGGACTGGAACCTGCTTCTCCACCAGTTTCCAGGTTGGCTGAAAGGTGAGGAAGGGCCCAGCGGCACAGCGCAGACAAGGCCGGACTGGTTGCAGAAACTGCTTCCCTTTGGGGTGCCCCTAAAACTCACAAACTGTCAGCTTGGGTTAGCAGAATAGAACTGTCTTTTTAGCCTCATCTGCCTTAATATCGAAGTGCAAAGCAGTGACAAATAAGCAGTTACTGATATAATTTAGGGGGAGAGTTACTAGAGATCTAAATATCAGGGCATTTATTATTGCTCAAAAAGGAGACAGAGTCTTAGAGGGCCCTAAATGTAGGCATCTTCCCCTTAAATACTCACTTCCTTGGAGCGATGGAGACATCTCGCAGGTGGAGACGTTTTCCTCGGCAACTAGGAGAAAAGCTGTCTGACTGAGGGTTGGTATCTCCAGTAGGAAAGGAAGGCAGGGTGGGTGGTCTTGGCTCAGACACTCTATCCAGGCATTCACCCCACGCCTCCAGGGTCCACTTCCTCCTAGGGGCCTGGCTCCAGTGCCTCCTGAAGGAGCCCAAACTCAGCTTTTGTTTGACCTCAACTGTATTAAATGCAGGAGGCATCCTGGGGAGTAAACAAGGTGCTTGGAAATTTGCAAGACATAGACAATCACAGAGGGCTGTGAGGGAACTGGGGAGCGAGGTCCGTGGGTCTGAGTGTTGGCTCTAGGGCCCTAGATGATGGAGTAGAGTTCTGGGCTGGGGAAAGTGCCACAGGGTGGAGAAGTCTTGTCCCCTCCATCCTATATCATTCCCTGACATTCTTTCACTTGTCATCTCTCTCCTTGTTAGCCCAACATTAATCATTGTCAGCCCCCACGTAAATCAATTCAGCAAATATCACTTTAGGGTTTACTGTGTGCCTGAACATCCAGTGGGGATAAGATTGGATCCCTGCTGTTATTGTCTCCGTGTCCAGTTCTTGGCAGAATTCTGTGTCTGTCCACCCATACCCTGCTTTGCCCGCTGGGCTCACTGTGTCCTGAGACCCTCCTGCTCTACCTTGATCTTGGCTTTTCTCTTTCCTTACTCTGAAAGGACACCTGAGTCACAGAGAGCTGCCTCTCATCCTTGCCTCTCCATCCATGTGCTGAGGGGAAGGGAAAGAATGGGGAGAAGTGGTCCTGAGCTCTGGGCTCAGTGTCAGATTCCTTTCCATCTCTTTCCTCTTGGTCCCAGAAGTCACCTCGTCTTCTATCCCTGATGATGCTGTACTGCTCTTTGCCTGAGCTGTCAGCCCCCCCACCCCCCTTTGGTCCAAGCCCAGAAATGCCTTGTAGTGTGTGGTACACTTCACTCTCTCTTTAGGGGACATCTGCCAACCGGTGCAGTGGTGATGACAGTTTCCAGATGATTTTCCAGGAGCAAAGAAATCTTCTGGGGGAGGAGAGCATGGCATTGGCCAAACGCTGAGTGGGCTGAACATTGTGGTTCCGGAAGAGGCCCAGGGAGGTGGAGCTTTGTGGGGCTCCAAGATTGCTTTTTCCCCTTTAGATTCTGCCTCAAGCAAAAGTCACTAATTACTTTTTATTTTCCTGGCATTCAAGCGCTGTCTTGATTCTGACTCTCCTCCAGGAATTTAGGTCTGAGGAAAGCGGGGTTTCAGGGTGACACTGGTGGGGGCATTTGCCTCCAAGCTCCCCTTCCTCAGGTGAGCTGGCCTGACTCCTGCTCCAGCTGACTCTGGGGTTACTGTGATTGGCCCGGAGGACTGGACAGGTTAGGATGGGGTGAGCGTTCACCGACCCTCTCTCCTTCTGTCCCTGGTCTTCCCCCGCCCAACTTCACTTCTGCCAGGGGCTCTTTGAGTTTTAGTCAAGCAAACCGGGAAGTGGGAGTGAGGTTGCCTTTGAGCCTTAAGAATGGGTTCAGAGAAAAGCTTAGATTCTCTTTTGAATCCCAAAAATGCCAAGCAATGCTTTCTTACAGAGGAGGAATGATTGATTTGCCTTCATTTGCTCATTCTCAAGAGCAGCCCTAAATCCTCAAGTCTCTTCCCATGTCCTTTGGTTGTTTCTTAATGACTCACAAGCAGAAATAGCCTAGTCCTCCTGGATTTATTATTTATTATTATTCCCCACCTTCGAGATTTTCCTTCCTCATGGACTGAGGAGCCTTCCTCACAACCCTTTCTTGCAGCACTCCTCTCTCTTTTGAGGGAAGAGTGTCTCTCCCAGATAAAAGCTGCCCTCATCTACTGTTCTCTGGGGAAAGATGAAGACACTCATTCAGACTATGGAGTAAATGACTATATACTTAGTCTAAGAGGCAGCCAGACTTTAATAGTGAATAGAGATCCAGTTCAAATGCTCAGTGAAGACTTGAGATCTCCCCAGGAATTGATACTTGCTCTCGTCTCTGTTCTTATAATATTTTGTTCACGCCTCTTTGTGCTGTCACTTGTCCTCTGTGTGTGTGTATGCTTACCATTTAACTGTGATCTCCTTGAGGGCAAGGACAGAGAGTTATCTTTGTATTTCCAGACTGTGTGCCACATAGACTCTGCTGCATTGAGCAAATGTGTGACCAAAATTTAGCCAAAGCAATGAATACCTAATGGTAGATTTCAGCTACCAAGCACATAGTGGGACCCTGTGACCAGCTAAATGGGATGTCTTTATGGTTCCCCTCAAAATGTGTTCTGTAGATGGCTGCCTATGTCACTTACAAGGAAATCTCTCCATGTCCTGGAACCCTCTTTTAACTTTCCTACCGTCTGACTTTTTTCTCTAAGAAAGGGTGTTGGAGACATGCCTTTGGAGAATATTTGGAGTGATGGATAGAAAGCTTTCAGATCGCAATCTTTATGCTTTTCTGGCCTGGATTTACAAGTTTTGAGAAAACAATCAAACCACAACCTGAAATCATTATTAACATATCAGAGCCTCTGAACCCCCCCCCAGACCTTGCTACCCAAATATACAGTGATCATAAACATTTTTTTCTTCCTGGTTTTCTTGCTTGCTTTTCTAAGCGCCCGGCACAGTCCTTTCACGGGTGAGCCTCTGTGTGGCTGACTGCTGAATGCATGGGGGGCGGGGAGGGCTGTGGGCAGGCGGCTCGGGGTGCAGAGGAGACAATGGTGACCGGCTTTCCTCGGCAGCTCCTCTGAGGAGGCATTTTGTCTTCTCTGCAAACGGTGCTGCTGTTTGTTTGGAGGAAGAGAGCCGTGGGTATGGAATTAGGGGGTGTCATGTGGGCCGCACGTGTGGCTGGAGCTACCTGAAGTCTGCAGCCTAATCACTCCCAGATGGCCCCAGGGACCATGGTCCCGGGAGCCCCAGAAGCCCAGATCCGCCCCCCAGCGCCTCCTGGAGGGGGAATTTAAAGGGAAAGAGAAAATGGAAGTGTGTGTATGGGGATGTGTGGTGTCGAAGAACTTTTGGGACTTGCCATATGGTTTGGACCTTACATGCTGCATCTTCCCCAAACAGAGGCATTCCAAACACGAATGACCCGTCTCCACCTCTGCCCCTAGTTCCAAACCTGCTTTATTTGGAAGGAGAGGTAGAAGAAAATGAAAAACATGAGGAGGAGAGAAGCCTCGCTCCAGGAACTATTGCATTGGCCTTAGGGTGGGGTGGGGTGGGGTGGGCGGAGTTAATTTCAACAGGTATTTATTTAGTTATTAAATGTCAAAAAGGCCACAGCTTTTTGCTTGTCCTGGGTGAAACTTGTTGCTCAGATGGGTGGGGTGTTGCAGTGTGAGGGGTCAAGGGTGGGCATTCTCTTCCACCCAATGGGCAGCCACTCCATGCAGGAAACGTGGGGGGCTGGCTTGGGGAAGAGAAGCTTCCGGCTTGGCCTCAGTCTGTTTAGAGCCTGTATTCTCCCTGCTCTGTCCAAGGCGCTGTGTCCACTTCTAGCCACACCGTGGTCTCTGTCCCTCTGCCCCCAGAACCCACCTTTGCCTGCGCTCACACAACTGTACACAGTTCCCACCGAACACCTGTTTACTCACTGCAGAATCACTCATTCACATAAAGGAGTCCTGGGGGCACGCACCCTACCCTCTCTCTCTCCCTCACATACATGCACACACACGTGTGTTGCTCTGAAGCCTGTATTCATCTGCTCTTGTGTCTTCTCACCTATTGCTGAAAAAATAATTTCATTGCTAATGAATATTCCTTGCTGCTGCTTCCTGCTTCTGCTTTTGAAGTGCCCTACGTCCACTCGTCAGCTCTATTCCCTGGACATGTCTTGGAGGCTGTGAGGGGAAGAAATTACTCTCGTTGCTTTTCCTGTGAAGAAACAGAAGCCCTGAAAATAGCGTGCGGCTTGCTCAAGGTCACGCAGTTAATGGGAGAGGCAGATCCCTGGATCCCGAGTTGCGGGTGCCACGTCTGCCTCCCCCATGAGCCCGTGTGCACACGGAATTCCACACGCTGCTGTGACCACGGAACTCTGGCTCCCAGGCGCGCAGGCCAGCCGGCCAATGGGCCCACTCCTCCACACTCTTGTTGTTCCGCCTGCCTCTCCCTTGGGCTCCGGCTCTTTTTTGGGTCACGCGGAGAGACCAGGGCTCCGCTCTTTGGTGAAGTGCATCTCTGATCCTATCTCCTCCCTTCTCCCCTAATCAGGGTTTGGCTGCCTTTGTCTCGGAGGAGCAGAGAACAAAGTGTGACTTGAACCATGCACATCGAACGTATCTTCCCTTCTTTTAATTTCCTCTTCGTGAGAACGTCTGTGGGCTTGCAGGACTGACGTGCTGGTTGATTTTGTTTCACAGCAATCATTTTACTTCATTTTACTCTGATGAGTGTTGGGATTTCTTTCTTCTCTGGGTTGCGTGGCAGCCTGTTTACATCTTGATCCAGGCTTGTCCAGATTTTCAAAACCATTTTGTTCTATAAAGCAGAAATGGGGTGTCACCATTCCCTGAAACCTGGAAGAGTCCTCATAGTTTTAGGAGTGCAGGACCCTTCACCCTGCCCCTTTTCTTTTCTGCCCCATTTGTTCATAAGAGGAAATATTTGCAGAGCCCTGACTATGTGCTCGGCAACCTGTGAAGGGCTGTACCTGCTTATATGACCTGGATCCCCCAGAAAACCTTTCCTTGTAGTTCTTATTATTTTCCCCATTCAACGGATGAGAAAGCTGAGGTTTGGAATGGTTAATTCTCTTGTCCAAAATCTCATGGCTTTAAGTGTTAAGGGGTAAAAATGCACACTAACAACAAAAACAAAGAAACAAGAAAGCAATGGCTACCAACTCTCAGATGCTTACTGTGTAAAAACTTATTAATACCAAGATCAGACGGGCTATGCCATCATCATCTCTGTTCTCCAGTAGGGGAAACTGTTAACTCTCGTTTCTTATTGGCCTTGCCTTATTTCCTTTGGACTCTGTTTTGTGGGGGCAATGGTGTCCCCAAACAAGGTTGTCATGGAAGAGGTTGAGTTGAGAGGGAAGAGTGGCTGCTGAGATGCCTGAATCTCAATGGCTGTCTTGCATTTTGCACGGGCCATGGCAGAGACGGGAACTGATGATGTCGCTGGTTCTCTGCACTTCCTATTGGTCCTCGCTGTTTGCTCCACTAGCTGTTCTCCGCCTTAGCTTAGACATCTATTCGTCCCCTGATGCTGAAGGACCACGTGGGAGAAGGACACTTCTCTTTGGGAGGAATCAAGATTAGAATCTTTTGGTTCAAACCTGGTCTGAATGATAACACATTTCATTTGTACAGCAAAGACTGGTGTTTAAAACTTGATTGCGTATAACACTTGGGGAGAGAGTTGTGGTCCCGGTTTAAGGAAAGAGGAAGCTGAAGCCAGGAACGGTAGGGCAGATAGATGGCTGGGAGGCTCAGAACTCAGATTCCCTGAGGATCTTATTGAGCTTTCCACCATCCTTTGGCTGTTTTCTCCATGGAAGAGCTAGATTAGAATTCAACTGACTTCAGTCTTAATTTTTTTTTTAAGATTTTATTTTTTTCCTTTTTCTCCCCAAAGCCCCCTGGTACACAGTTGTATCTTCTTTGTTGTGGGTCCTTCTAATTGCGGCATGTGGGACGCTGCCTCAGCGTGGTTTGATGAGCAGTGCCATGTCTGTGCCCAGGATTCGAACCAACGAAACACTGGGCCGCCTGCAGCGGGGCGTGCGAACTTAACCACTCGGCCACGGGGCCAGACCCTTAATTTTTTTTTTTTTAAATTGGCACCTGAGCTAACATCTGTTGCTAATGTTTTTTTTTTTCCTTCTTCTCCCCAAAGCCCCCCCAGTACATAGTTGTATATTCTAGTTACAGGTCCTTCTAGTTGTGGCATGTGGGACGCTGCCTCAGCATGGCCTGATGAGCGGTGCCATGTCCGCACCTGGGATCCAAACCAGCAAAACCCTGGGCCGCCCAAGCAGAGCACGTGAACTTAACTACTTGGCCATGAGGCTGGTCCCCAGTCTTAATTTTTGACAACTATTCCTGTATAATTGGTAGGAAAAATGGAAAGGTGGGGTAAAGGCAATTGCTAAGGACCGTCTCCAGAGAATATATAGAACGGGGACAGAAGATTTCAAGAGAAGGATGAAGATCAGATAGTTTAGTAACACATTTTATTGATGTTCCCTGAGTGCAGATCCCTCTCAGGGGATCCAGGGAGTCTAGTGGGTATGAGATTCAAATGCTAGGACTCCTCCTTCTGGGAAGCATCCAGTTTGTTCTAACAATGACAAGTAGCTCTTCAAAAAAGCAGCGCACATTCATTCCACAAACATTTCACGAATGCAAGAAGGCTGGCTCAGTGCTATACAGCTGCCCAAATTGACCAACTGCAAGGCAGCTTAGTTTCTGAATCCATCATGTCACACTGTGCTGCTTTCTTAGCTAAGGCCTCGTCAGTCTGGCCTTTTGCAAAGAAACTTTGGGGACCTGATTAGAAAAAAAGAAAGCAACACATCCGTGCCACATAACTGGACACTCCCCTATGCCTTCCCTGTGTGGGTCTGACACTCGGTCACAGACTTTTTCTAAGTCTGTGGCCACAAAGGTTTCCATGGACGAAATAAGTGCTTTGTGTATTGGAAACTGTGAATAAAAAGTTAGAGGGAGGGGGGGAAAAAAAAAGGGCTAACCATCGAGCTCACCCAAACCCTAAACCTCAGACTCTTGGAAGGGCCAGCAGCATAAAACTGTCCCAGACTGCAAACATACCGTCAGCGGGGAGGCGAGGGAGACGTTCTGGAGAGACTGGTGGTTCTGCCACTGCGGAGTCCACACTGAGCAGTGGAGGTCCTTTTTAAGTTCCTGAAAGCAAGACCCTTTCTTCCTGCCGCCCCTCACCTCGCTCCCTCTGACAAGGCTGGCCCTCTCCGGCGGGGGGCTCCTGGCTGACCCCCGAGAGCTAACATCGGCCTCCCCCTTGATAGCAGCCACCTCTCCTGCCAGCGCTTCTCTGGTTGAGCAGGAGCCGTCCTTTCAGATTCCCCATGGTTTCTGAAAGAAGGTATTGTTATTTTCTCGAAACTGCCCAGGTTAGGAACAAAGGCAGACTCTGGATCTTCCTTAAGCAGGATAGAATTGAATTGGCATTCCTTTAAAATGGCTTGTTATTACAGCCGATTTCTGCTAACAATTACCTGACAATATAGAAAGGGGACTGACTCCTTTAGGGTCTTGTCGAGTTCTCCTTTTCTCTTTTTCTTTTTGTGGAGCCTTAAAAAAAATCGGAGTTTAGATTTGGATGGGTCTAGTCTGTTTACATCCATGACGTATGTGTAAATCTTTCTAGACAAACAATTATTTTATACAACGTGTGTGTGTGTGTGTGTCTGTGTGTTCTGGAGAAAAGAAAATAGGGATCATTTCTTTCGTCTTATAATCATGTTGTCTTTTCTTGAGAACAGGATTGTAGAAAAAAGAGAAGAGTGAGTTGCTGGATTTTGGAAACGTGTATAGAGACTGATATGAAGGTTTGTTTCACAAGCGGGATTTAGTATTTTTTTAAAATTATCTGATGTAAGTGAATGTCTTGCATGGAGTTGGCGCTCAACAAATATTTGTTGAAAAGAATTGCACCTGCTACGCTTGATATTTTCAAGCAGGAGAAAGTCCAGGCTCTGTGCTGGAATTGGTTAGGTGGAATAAAATGTTTTCCTGTTGGTTTGGGAGATATGAGAGTTCTGAAAACTCTACTGCAACAAAGCTTAAGCAGATGGTCAGGACATTTGGTTAAACCTAAAAGCGAATTTTTGTTAACACCATGCAACCTCCATATATCTTTCAGGTAATAACCCTCAATCGGGAGTTCCTTAGAACAAAAATGTGACCTCTGTGTCCTTGTAAATATTTTGCATGACCTTCTGTAAGGCACTTTGCTTCTCAACAAGCCAGTTTTCTCATATTAAAAATGAGAAGTTGTCTTGTCTGAGTTTGCATAGATATTTAAGCGGCACTGACTCAGGCTTACTGGGGATTTTGACCTCTGAGATAAGAGCTGGATTTAAAAAGCCAGTCCAAACCAAACACCTGGCATTATTAGCATTGGTATTCCATTACATCTGTTCGCTTGATAGAGAAGCTGGGAGCAGAATTGGGGGGTGCCCTAATGGCCCAGCCTGGTGAGAGGTAGGATACTCCGTAAATATCCCTTATAGACTGACATACCTCTGGAGCTCAGGAGCCAGCTAAACAGAAAATTCCCCAAATACCAGGAGATTTGGTTGTCTGGGCCTGGATGGAAGCTCCTTGAGACTTCAGACATGTGCTGGTTCTTTCAGAAGTAATTTGTGTCAAGAGGGGGTCGTGTCCATGTGACAGTCTTTGTAATGTGAGCCGCGTACCAATAAGCAGAATCCTCTTTGATGAGGATGAATTTGATAGCAGAGAGATAGGTTTGTGTTTGTTTGTTTCCACCAAAACCGAGGTGTCACCTTCCCCTTTCACCCCTCTGTTCCCACCTTCCTGGCTCCCTCTTACCGGCCCCACACATTGATTTTAATTTTCAACACTTAGCGCCTGACTTAGTGATCTAACATCACTGACTCAGAGAACGGGAAAGGTCAGTCTGACTAACACCTCACCCAGAGTCCTGGGATTAGCATCCAAAACAAACAGATCAGAGATGGGCTGTGGACTCCCAAGAGACGATTCCCACGTGTGAGAAAGCCCAGGAGAAACGGATGGCGTTTCTCAAGCTCACTGACGTCACTCAGGTTCATGATCCAAGGCTTTACCTTACTGAGGTTGGGGGTTGGAATGCTACCGGAAGAGCAGAAGAGCTGGGCTGGTGGATTAAAAAAAAACCAGAGGGAGGGAGGGAGGGAGAGGAGCTCTTTCTGCTAATCAAAGGAGAAACCAAATTAAACGAATGAAGTCCAAGAAAAATACAACTCTATTGTTTTGGGGGCATAAGATGCTGGCTTGGAGGCTTCGTTGAGTAATCTCAGTCACACCCTTTCTCTGTGGGACTGAAGGAATGTTGGCTGTTTTTCTGGAGGCCAGGTGGGAGGTGGGTAGACAGGTCTATGGAGATGAGAATTTCTTGGAGCTAGAACTCTCTGAACATCCCTGTGGCCTTGCAGCTGGGAGGCTGGGACAAAAAGAAGCAGGAATGTGGTGCCGAATTAGAGCCAGGACGCAGCGACCCCAGTAAAGGATCTGGGAGCAGAAAAAGGTGGAAGAAAACTAGGAAACACGGAGAGAAATGACCCTGTTCTTTTTGGCCACATCTGAACAGGGGCTTCTGTGTCCTCAAGAGCCCCTTGGCTCCCTTTCATTAAACCTTAGGGCGGATGCCCAGGGAGAGGTGGCGTGTCTGAGTCTGGGGTGCGACGGGAAGCAGGAAGTACCAGTCATTTCACAAGAAGCCTTGACACTGGAGAGAGAGCCAGTGAAAACTGGCAGACCCCCAAGGTGGGGTAGGAAAGTCTGGCCCAGTGTAAAGAACACTTGGCTTCACATAATTCTGTGGGTATATTAAAAAACAGGGCAGTCCACAAAGTTGTTCTGCCAGCCCACCTAAAACATCACTTTCTCTTCCCCATCCTTGATTGTTTCTCTACGATGACATGTCAGCTGCTGGTGGTAAACTTCCATGGCTCAAGGAAGGATTAACGTGACCAGATGTCTTGGCAGGATAGTCCTTCCCAATAGCAAGTTCTTGAATATAATTCTCATGAATGTATGTAGGCTTTTGGTGGACTCTGCTACCTTATTTCATCCCTCCTTCCACCCCACTCTTTCTCCTTCTCTTTAGATTTTAGCAAGAATCCTAATTGTGTAGATACAGCTCTGGAATCATCTGCAGCTCTACTTTTGGGAGAGCTATACTGTTCAATCAGCCGGTGGTCCGTTTCCTTCTGAACATGTCCATCACTTTTCTAGATCCTTGTCTCTTTCCTGGGCTGGGGACCCCTCACCCAAACTCCAGCTCCAGCTCACTAAACTCTAACTTATCTTCTTCAACTACTAATGGCAAAGATTCAGAATATGCTCCTTCTTTTTCATCTTGGATGTAAAATTTACCAGATTTATCAACGATGTCCTATCTTGGTGTGTCTGAAACTGTATCCCTTTGAAAAAGACAATTTCATTGGGGTGCTTTCAATTTTTTGCAAAACTCTTGTTCACAGTTGGGTTTGTTTCAGTCCTCACATCTCTGGATTTATGCCAATGGGTATTATTACTTATCTTCTGCACAACAGCACTCTGGTTTGAGAACTCTTGGGTTCTCTCTCTTTTTTTGATCAACTTGCTATGTGACTTTAGAAAAGCTATATCACATCTCTGGGCCTTAGTTGTACCTCTTACTCAAAGGTATTTCTTCAGCAAAAATTAATGTCTACTCACTCTTTCTTTTGCCTTTCCCAAGGCTGGGAGGCTTACCCTGGAACTCTCTGACATCATCCCTGATGGAGGAGTCTGGGTAGAGTGAGTTTGAAGGCACTTAGGATGAAGCAAGAGTTGGAAGCAGTCACGAGTGTTTTGGGCTGAAAGATGGCAGTCTGTTTGCCTTTAAGGAATCCCATGCCTTACCTAGAATCAAAGAAGAGCTAATCATCGATGGGGCTTTAGCCCCAGAACTTTCAGGGTTTGAATTTGTATGGCAGCCACCATGGAAAATATCTTTGAGCTAAACAGATGAGGGATGAACCAGTCTGGAAATATTTCCACAATGTCAATAGCCATGTTTACAGTAGAGCATATGGACAGAGTTTAGATTTGATAAATTTCCATCTCTTTTTAAAAAAAGATGATCCAGCCAACAAAAGGTATACCTTGACAAGTGCTCTTTTCTGAATTCTATTTGTCTGATATGGCATAGAAGTACCCAACTATGGCATTTTAACATTTTCCAGTTCCTTACCACAACCATACCATCCCGTGTTCTCAATTAAAAATCTGAGCACTCAAAGTAGTGCTTTGCAGAAGAGTCTTTGCCAGCTATCCAGAAAACAATTCAGCTATCCAGAAAACTGTCAGTTTGAGGGTGACACTCTTAGTATTGGGGTACAGTAATGGCCTCAACTAAGAATGGAGCATAGGAAGCCAGGGCGGTGAGAAGGACTTATTGTTGGCTATGATCTTAGCTATAATTGGGAGCTAATTGGATGCCTTCTCTAAAAATACTACTACTGCTAATAATAATAATAATCCTTGAATTATTTGCTGAAAAGCCACTGCAAGTAAAAGCTTTTCACTAAACGTGCCATGTTCACTGTTGCTCATTTCACAATGGCATCACAAGGTGGCCAACCTGCGTTTCCAGCCCGATTCTCTACAATGGGAGATAACAGTAGGGCCCCTCTCAGGAGGGCACTGTGAGCATTTGAGCTAGTGGGTGTCATGTGGAAGAGTTCCTGGTGTCCAATAAATACTCAGCGTAGGTTAATTGAGTAAGCTCTATGCCCACAATAAGTAGAGGGCAAGCTGAGGCTCAGAACAATAAAATAACACATCCAAGGTCACATAGTGGTAAGTGAAAGAATTGAGATTGAAACCCAGGTTTGTCTGTAACTGTAACCTGGCTCTTCTCATTTCCGAAAGACGATGGTGAGAAGCCCTGGAGAGCAACTTGAATGACCACCGAGTCCTGATTTCCCATGTCACAGGTTTCCCGTGACAAGTCTCTTGAAAAATGTGGCTTGGAGAAAAGGATAAGAATACAAGAGCCATGCAGGAGAGAGTAATAACTTACAAATATGTCTCATGATTGGTTACTGTATGATCTTTTCAAATTTTCTGGATATTTGAAATGTTCATAAGAAATTGTTGGAAAAAAATATGGCACAATGGAAGGAAAATGAGGCTTATGCTGAAGACAAGAGGGCCTTTGCTCAGCAACCCAAACTGTAATCTCAGCATTTTCTAGAGGTGAGAAGGGTAGTGGCCTGAAGCTCTGAGCACCTTTTCGGGGGGCCTGGTCTCTGAGAGTTGCTCAGCGTGATTCAGAGGATATCTGCCGTAGGTGGAAGATAGGTTCTCAGGAACAAAAAGCTTCTTTTCCCAAAACATTGCTGATCTGTAGATTACATAATGTAGAGTTATGTGTCTGCTGGGAGGTTGGCAGGAGCCTGAACATGATATGTTGATAATACATGGAGTCTTGCATGCAAACTTTGTTTATGTGCTGGGCCCTCCCTCCGAGTCTGGGGCAGGTAGCTGGCTGCACAGCCTCCATCAGAGCCTGGAAGAGTCAGTATTTTATGGACACTCATGTTTATTTTGCTGTCTAACTATGCTAGCCAATGTGAGTTTGGTTAAAGCAAAGCACTGTAGAGAGATGGAGAAAGCATCCTTTGATACAGAGGCAACTGCACTTCCATATGTATCTTCCTTGTCAGATGGCATCCCTGTGCGTGGAGGAGGGCCCACCCATGGTCCGAAAGGAGACGAGAACCCTACTTTGATGCTTTATCTAGTTGCCTAAAAACTTTGTTTTTATGTGAATGCTCATAAATATTTAACCAAGTTTTGTGTCAAAGTTGGCTGTTGTCTTCTGAGAACTGAGAACTGGCATTCCATCTTTGAAGGGATAGCAGAAAGACACAGCGGCAGAAAGTCTGCCACTTCCAAGCCATCAGATCTGAGTGGGAAAAGAGACCAGCCCTTCTCAAGAAGCCTTCGCCATCGCAGCCAAAAGGGAGCTCAGGCCTCAGGTTGAGGCAGGTTCCCATGAAACAGCCAAATGTTTGCAAAACAAGCACCAGGATGAAGAAGCTCAGTCTGCAGAGACATCCCAAGGTTGCGACAGTCTTGGAAGATGTGAGAGTGAGCTGATGGAAGAGCCCTGGGGAGCCAAGGCTGGGAGGCAGACCTGCCTGGGAAAAGCATGGTCCCCCGTGCTCCCTGCCTGGGACGCAGTGTGCTGAGCAAGGAAGGGCTAACTGGCTGAGATAATTGTCCAGTGTTTATATTTGAAAAGGGATACCACACTTCCAGGATAATTCCCTCCAGCCTCCTCGTGAGCTAAGATTTCCAATTGGTCTAGAATCCTGAAGAGAAATCAGGGGCTGATTACCTGGCCGGCTGGGCTGCAATCACACCTTTCAATACTAATTATCTGCTCTTTGAGTTCAATGACATTGAGCATCCAGGCTCTGGCTGGGGTGAACCTTGTTCAGTGGTTTGCATCATTGGCTTAAGACAATGATTTGAATGGACAAAGTACCCGCGCTGTGCCTTGATAAGCAGGAAATGAATGCTTGTTTGCAAATAAGATTGGGAAATGTGATCAGCTTCTTGTTTGGCATCTGTCTTTGGGTAACTAGCCTGATAATACTAATGCAAAAATAATATGTTAGAAGACAGCAGCAAGGGAACCTTTTTTTATGACCCTCCCTCCCAACTTTCTGTACCTGAAGCAAAGGCAGAAGTAAATGAAATGTTGTTTTGTGTGTGTTTCATCCCACTGAAAGTATTCTAGCTTGAATGTTTCTTCGTGGGTATTCAGGGAAATGGATAATGATCTGATATAATGCTTTTTCAGTGTTGGGATTTATTCATATACATGGCTTTTTCTAGATGCCTGTCTCTGTTCTCAGCCTTCTGTGACCCCTTCCCCCGGGAAGCCTTCCTTCACGGCATAGAATAAAAATTTTACTTCTACTTTGATGCAGTTTAATCAGGATTCATCTTACATAAACAGCTTTGGTGTGGATTTGTTCAAGTAGCATATTGCTTGGTGACTGGAATGCATTATCGGGCAGCTCATGGAGGATTAAGATATGGGTTGGGTGAAGAAGGGAGAGAGATTATAGGCCAGTTATCTGTTGGAGCTGCCTGCATTGGTGTCCATCTTAATGTATCATTTCTGATGCAGGAGTACTGGGGACAAGGAGTAAATGTTCAAGAATGTTACTTTCAAATCCTGACCTCTTGATCATAAATTAGAGAAAGCTAGTGTCATGAATTTTGTCCCCCTAAAAGCTGTTGAAGTCCTAACCCCGAGTACCTCAGAATGTGACCTTATTTGGAAATAGGGTGATTGCAGATGTAATTACTTAAGATGAGGTCATACTGGACTAGGGTGGGCCCCCAATCCAATAGGATTGGTATCCTTTTTTTTTCTTTCCAAAGCCCCAGTACATAGTCGTATATCGTAGTTGTAAGGTCTTCTAGTTCTCCATGTGGGACACCGCCACAGCATGGCTTGATGAGTGATGTGTGGGACCACACCCAGGACCCGAGCCGGCGAACCCCCGGCCACCAAGGCAGAGCATGTGAACTTAACCACTACACCACCAGGCCAGCCCCATGGTGGCCTTTTAAAAAGGACACAGACACATATGGAAGGAAGATACAGGGAGGACACCATGAGACACAGGATTGGATTGATGCACCTCAAGCCAAGGACACCCGAGGCTACCAGAAGCTAGGAGAATGACGTGGGACAGATCCTTTCCTAGTGCACTCAGAGAGAGCAGGGCCCTGCTGAGACCATGGTTTCAGACTTCTAGCCTCCAGAGCGGTGAGACAATACATTTTGTTGTTTTAATCCACCCAGTGTGTGATACTTTGTTACGGCAGCTCCAGGAGACTAATACACCTAACTTCTACAGATCCAAATAATTTGGATGAGAATAGCAGTGTCAGCCTACCCAAGCCAAAGAACACGTATGTCCTTTCGTTTTCCAACTTGGGCAGTGGGAGGTTCCCAGGCTTCTTGGTCTGTTGCCGCTGGAGTCTCCGAAGTTCCTGGCCTGTCTTGGAGGCGTTTAAGTTTCAGGGGACTAAATCAACTCTAAGGGTGCCTTGGGCCACATTACTAACAGAGGTCAGGATGCAACTGAGACAGCTGTTTGGTATGATGGACTTCCACTTGGGATTCCTGCTTCATCCTCTTAGCTTCACTCCCCTCACCCTGGAAGGGCAGCCAAGAGAAAAACATTTAGGAACAGGGGCTCACTTAATAGTCAAGTATGGTTAAAGCCACAGGTGGTTTTACTGGATTTTCTTACATACTTGACCAATCTCAGGGCCCTTTGAAATAGGTTAGTGTGTTCTCCTTAGCTTTCTTCCCATGAGACTTCCTCCAAATATAGCTGGAACCCAGGGCGAAGTGGAGACCCTCTGGGAGGAAAATAGTGTACGTGCTTCACGTTCATCTGTTTGTTACTATCCTGAGAAGCTTTAGATCTATGAGGTCCTGATGTATTTCTTTGTCTACTTTCTTCTACTCTACGATGGGAAGGACAGCCAGGGTGGAGATTTCTCTTGCCCTGGCCCTTACTTTTTGCCATGGTAGTGTTTAAAACCATTGAACGATAGAGTTATAAGGACCTCCAGAGATCAGTATTAAAACTTTATTTTTTCCTGCTTGAGATGCTAAAGTCCGAAGAGGGAATCAAACTTGCCCAAGGTGCTCTTGCTTTAAAGCGGACTTTGAATCCACGTATTCTAAAACTTGCTCTTCATGTCACACCATGGCCACATTCCTCCCTCTTCTCTGGAAGCTTCAAGGCTGGCCCCATGATTTGACAATGCTCAGTACTCTATCTTCCTCACACACCCATCCTCCTGCCACCAGACCACCTAAAGTCTATTTCTTTGTGTGGCTTATCCTCTCTCCTTGGGCTACTTTTATCGGGAAGGAAAGGAGAAAATTAATATTTGCTGGATGCCTGCTCTTTGCCATGCATCGTGCTGAGTACTTTACCTGTGTTATCAGAGGAGGGGACTGTGGCTCAAGGACATAAAAGTCATGCCCCAGATCATACAGCTATTAAAAGGTAGAGCTCGAATCCACATTTCTTTGGGAAGGCTCTTTCTCCAGCTAGAGAAAGGGGACCACACCCGTGTTGCCATGCTTGGGCAGAGGAATCAGCAAAGAGAGGGTGAAAATGGTCCCTCCTTGCTACATTTCCATTCTCTGCCACGTTCTTCCAGCTTGACTGTTTCTTGTTTCCATGTCAACAAGAGCATTTAGATTCAGGAGCAGCAATGCCTGCTATCTGTAAATGAGGTGATTTATTTTTTCCTGCTCCGAACCTTCCCAAGATAAACAGAGCACTCTATGGTGGTGGCACACGCAGATTCCTCCATTGCACACTTATAGGTCCAGCATCAGAGTCAAAGCAAATCAACAAGTATTTAGTGGGCACCCACGATGACCAAGGCAAAAGGCGTGATGTGTGAGCTCCTCTATTTGAGTTGGTTACTAGCCTCAAGAGGGATGACTCAGGTGCCGCTCGGCAAGTCAACATGCCCAAAATAAGGATGTTCTATGAAGAAACCAGCCCCTGGCCACCCCTCAATTCACCTCCAAGCCTTTCCTGTCACGTCTCTCCACTCCCAGCCTAGTCCTGTTGCTACAGCCACATCCTGCTCACTCCTTTTCATGCTGTGGCCCAGGATTTGCCTCACCTCCTCCTAAAATGGCCTGCATGATGTAGTGGAAAGACTGGGTGCCTGGACTCCTGACTCCCTGACCCTCCTCTGTAACAGGAACCAGATAGGGGAAAAAACCCTCCGGGACCTCATTTTCTGTACTTGTAAATAAAGGGGTTCTCCCAAAGGAAACGAAAACAGGGTATTGAGGAGATATCTGCTCTCCTATGTTTACTGCAGTATTATTCACAATAGCCAAGATATAGAAACAACCTAAGTGTCAGCCAATGGATGAATGACTAAAGAAGGCGTGGTGTATACATACAATGAAATATTATTCAGCCATGAGAAAGAAGGAAATCCTGCCATGCCTGACAACGTGGATGGACCTGGAGGCATTAGGCTAATTGAAAGACCTATAGTGTAGGCTATCACTTACAAGCAGAATCTAAGAAAGCCAAACCTGTAAAAACAAAGTAAAATGGTGGTTACCAGGGTCAGGGAGAGGAGAGGGAAGTTTAAAGGCACAAACTCTCAATGAGTAGTAAATAAGTCCTGGAGATCTAATCCACAGTATAGTGAGTATAGAGTAGATTGTATTATAATCATCAAACTTGCTAAGAGACTAGATCTTAATTATTCCCACCATAAAAAAAAAAATGATAGTCATGTGACATGATAGAGGTGCTAACATTTGCTACCCTGGCCATCATATTACAATATGTAAATATATCAAATCAATATGTTGCATACCTTAAACTCACACAGTGTTATATGTCAAATATATTTTAATTAAAAAAAAACACACGTAATAATGGGGTACTACTTAATAATAAAACAAATCTTTCTTCCTGTTCTAAATCTTTATCATTTTTCTGTGCCAATCGCTGTTCGATCAAGACTTTAGCCAAAACTCTTTCTTTTAATTTTTCCTAGGTCTGGTTCACTCTGATCTTCAAAACTCTTGACTAAATAGTTTTTGGACACTATTTTATGCTTTTTAATAGGTTCCTAGAATGGTTTCGTAATTGTCTATTTTGTTTTCTGAGCAAGACTGTTAGCGATCGAGTGTAGAGTTGTGTCATTTATCTTTTCATAATCCCACACACTCCACAAATCTGTATTGTACGAATAGAGCTTAATTGTGAATTCCTGTGTATTAGCTTATTGTTCATAATATTTTTAGATTCAGTCTGCTGTTAAATTCTTCAGTGATTTAGGTGCTTTTATAAACACAGTCACACATTTGTGCAGGTAAAGAAGATCCCCAAGCAGATGTGGGGAAAGTGTTATATAATTGGTGTGGGATGCTGGCCCCAAATGATAGACTACAACGAAGAGTTTGTGATGTCTTTTCTGGCAACAGGACCATTAGTTTCCTTGGCTTTTTGCACTTGGATGACACATCTTTCTGCCACTGATGTTTATTGTTGACATGAGCTCAGTTGATGATAAAATTGCCCACAGGGTCAGGGATTCTGTGTTCTGCTGGCTGTTACTGATCTCTCTCTTGAGCTAATTAAGAGTGGACAAAGCAAGGACAGTTATTCATTAGTTAAACAGATATTGATTGAGTCCTCATCAAATCCCAGGCACTGTGCTGACACGGTAAAGAGCAGCTCTCAAGGAGCTTCAAGTTTGAACAGGAAGACAAAGCAAATAAGAATTATTAGAAATTGTGACAAATATTTGAAGAAGGCAAATGAATGCCCAAGATAGAGAATAATGGCAGCTGGGTGGTTGGAGGATGACCTCATTTCATAGGGTGGTTGGGGAAAGGCTCTTTAGGAAGATGACATTTAAGCTGACGCCTGAAGGATGAGGAGCACCATTCATGAGAAAGAGTGAAGAAAAGGGGAAGGAGGGAGAGCACATTCAAAGGCCCTGAGGTGGGGAAGACCTTGGTACGTTGGAGGAACCCAAAAAATGTTGACAAGTTTTCAAATGTGGAGCCTGTGGCACGAGGCTAAGTAACTTTTTCAAGCCCACCCTGCTAGCAAGCGGAGAATTCAAGTTTCTGCTCTTTCCCGCCCGCCATGCTTCAAAGCTTGCAGTCTGCTGGGTATGTGTCTCTGTGAGGAAGTCAGAATGGATCACCTGTCAGGCTGGGGAGGCTGGGGCTTGGCTGGCAGGATGTGGAGTGTGTGTGTTTTCTGTTTATTCTTCAAGTTTACTTCCCTGCAAATACATGCCTAACTGCCATGCACCTTTCACAAGGAAGCCAACGCCAGCACTCCATCGCTCATGAGCAGTCCTGCAAAAACAAATCCGTATCCTCCATGCAACCCGAGGTGCCAGCTAGTCAGGCCTGCACTGGCCGGGCAGCTCGGAGCTGAGGAACGGTCTGGTCCTCAGGCAGGGAGGGAAGAAAAACAATTTCAAATTCCAGGCGCCGAGGGCCTCTTACAGACGGCCATTGTCGGGAGAAGGGAAAACTAAACCACGTACAGGAGCTGGTGGCGCCGCTGGGAAGGGGGGAGGATGTTGAGGTTAGGGGCTGCTGCGCGGGGCGCGTGAGCGGTGGGAAGGTGGATGGGTGATCTGAAGACAGGGCACAATGGTTTACTCATGTGAGCGTGGGCAGCTCCCCTTTAAGAGCCTCAGTTTCCTCGTATTTCCAATTATGAGGAGAGTAACATCTGCCCTGCCTCCCTCAGGTTGGACACAGCAATGAGGACAGGCTTAGGAAAAGGCAAAGTACTCTAGATGTCAGGCATTGCGAAAGGGGCTGCCTCCTCCTTTAACTGTGCTGTTGGTCAGACCCCAAGAATGTCTTGGTGACTTTCAGCCTCCTGGGCATGACCATGTGAGAAGAGCCCTGGAGTTTCCTACTTCCGAAGATGAGGATGGTGGGTAGATGCTCTTAGGAGTGATCTAGGCTAGGTTAACCACCCCCTCCCCCCAACCCCCACCAGTGGCTTTGGTCACTGCAAAATGCTACCAACTCATCAAGTTTTAAAGCAGCAGCAGCGACCATAGAGAGTGAAACAGGGTTATTTTAACATTTTGATGATGATAATGATGATGATGATGATAATGATGGTGGTGACAGTTGTTGTGTATTGAGTTGATTGACTACTACTGCATGCCTGGTGTCTTAGCTTGGGCTACTGTAACAAAATACCGTAGACTGGGTAGCTTGTAAACAACAGAAATTTCTTTCTTACAGTTCTGAAGACTGGAAGTTCAAGATCAAGGCACGGGCAGATTCAGTGTCTGATGAGGGCCGGCTTCCTCATAGACGGCTCTCTTCTCATGGTAACCTCATGTGGTGGAAGGGGTGAGCTAGCTCTCTGGGTGTCTTTTATAAGAGTATGAATCCCATTCATGAAGGCCCTGCCTTCATGACCTAATACCTCCCAGATGCCCCCCTATCACATTGGGGGTTAGGATTCCAACATATGAATTTTGGGGAGATATGAACACTCCATCCATTGCACCTTGCATTGTAAATAGCACTAACACTTCATTCTTATTATCTCATTTGATCCTCACAACAACTCTGAGGCAGGTGCCGGCGTAGTCCCCACTTTACAGATGAGGAGACTGAGGCACGAAGGAATTGATCATTTGCCCAAGGTCATACTGCTAGGAAATGGCGGAGCTGATGCTCAAAACCATGTATATCTGACTTCGAAAATGATGCTCTACCAATTATAAATGGGTCATTTTTAAGAAATAAATCTTAAAATTTGAGTAGTCAGTGGTCATCTTTTTGATAAACTTTATAAGCGCATATAAACTATATTTAACATTTATTGGTTAAAAATTATTTACCATATGGGGTTGCTTGATTTGTTGCTTTGCACATTCTTTGGTCCTTGGAGCTTTTGGAGGAATAAGGTATTAATATAATGCAAAAAGTCAGCTGAGGGCTGGTATTATTTATTTTCTGTCCTATGCTTTTTAGTCCAGGAAGAATTTGGCAGAGAAAGGAAAGGTGGGGAAAGTAAATTCCAAACAGAGGGAACAGAATGGGCAAAACCCAAAGATCAAGAGAAGACATGGCTGGTTCTGGGAACTGCTAATCAGTGAAGTGGCTGGACTTGGAGAAGGCTGGTGGGACTGTGGGTGGGGGGAGAGAGAAAGCTGGGAAAACAGGCTGGTGCCAAGTCAGAAAAGGCCTGATACGCAATGTTAAGGACTTTGGAATTTCTCTAAGACCAATGAAGGCTATGAACTGACAGACATGATCCGATTTGCATTTTAGACTGAAATGCTTGCTGTGACAGATCACTTCCCGTGCCGCAAACCTAGTGGTTCCATACTCCAGGGGCTTCCTCTGAAGGGTTATGCCATTTTCCTCTTTGGTGTCAGGGAATCAAGCTAGCCACAGCCTTGGTGCAGCTCTGCTCCAACCCCATGAGAACACGTGCTCCCTTCTGGGCTTTCAGTCCAGGGGTGTGCTCCCTCCTGTTGTTCATTTACGGGATGCTGAGGACAGGGGCTGAGTTTCAGGGCTTTCAGCCTCTTGGCTGTTAGTTAGCCTGTATGCTGTGTTCTGAAGTATGTTTAGCTGAAGCCACTTGGGCGCAGACACTGATGAGAGGCTCTGAGTGATTTTTCAGCTTAGCTATGCCATCCTGCACATCAGGAAGGAAAAGGTTGAAAGGACCATGGCATCTCAGTACTTAATGACAAAATAGAAATGCTGTTTCTTCGTCTCCTGCTGGTGCTTAGATCCTTAAATGTAGTCTCCACCACCAGCTGGGTGACAGGTGAACGGAGGTTTAAAAACTGGGCACGTTGGCCTTGAAGTGTGTCAAGTCGGCTGACCTCTCTCCTTGACTTTGCTTTTCCTTGAAGTCAATGATACCAGCTCCTTTTTGTTCAGTCCACTCCATAGACTGCAGGGCAGTGTGGGAGACTGGAAGGGAGGTTTGTAGACCTGGGCTGGTTTTGACATTGGGAGTGCTTGTTGCTTTTTCTGATTCAATTGTCCAATTCATTCAGATCGCTAAACACAGATTTCTTGAGGCTCAGTAGTGAAGGCCAACCAGTTGGAATAGAACATCCTAAGTAATGACTGTGCCAGGAAGCAGAGCCAGAAAATGCCTTCCTAGCTGCTTCATAGGTTTCAGGTCTTCAGAAGGTGAAGGACTGTTGTTTGCAGGGTGGACCTTTGTCACCTGAATGAAGCTTGGGAAACTTCACAGCTCTGTTTTGAACTCCCCTGTAAGAAGTCAGAGCAAACATTGGAGGTCAATGACTGAGTCATGTCTTCAGTCCTTTCCATGGGAGTCAAATTCCACTGCCAGCTGTTTAACCAGGACCTGAGAAACGTGGATGTGAACATTTTGACATCCATTTTTGAAGGGTTAGCCCATTGGATGACCTACCACCACCTTTTGGCCAAAGGAAGAGGAGGAAGAAATATAAATGGCAGAATATGTTGTGCTGTCTTTGATCTAGTTAAATGGCTTAACAGCCTCAGTGGCATATTTGAAAATTGGTCACTAAATAGTTCCATATTTCTCTTCCATTTTATTTTCTCACTTTGAACTTATTTCTAGATCTAAATCTTATCTGTGTTAGAAGTCACGATTAACTTAGGGTGAGAGCAGTACGTTGTGATTAAGCAAAGCTACAAAGGTGCAGTTCTGTACAGCAACAAATACATTTCATACCTCTGGGCTTCAGTTCTCTTACAAACACAATGGAGAAACGGTTAAAAATGTGAAGACCTTGTGAATATCACTGTGGATATCATCATTCACACCTTAAACATCAGTAATCTGTATTAGAAGGACATGATGACAGACAGACGCATTTGTTCTTGTTATTTCAGACTTTTCCTCACCTTTAGTTTGGTAGTTGTATCATTACTAAAATGTGTTAAAACATTTGGAGATGTTGTATGAGGCTGTGCGTCAGGTTCTGCAAAGACCCTCGCGTAGGTGATCTTCAGTAATGGGGATGTATTGCGAGGATTGGTGTGGATCTGGGGGAGCAAGGGACATTATCTCTTCCATCACAGCGTCTGCCTGGATCGTGGTAGCCCCAGGACTGTGAGGCATATCAATCCTCGTGGAGAACTGCACTTCACAGACCTACCTACTCTTTGTCTGCCTAGTAGTTGTACTTCCTGAAAGAAAGGATTGGATTAGGCTGACATGCCGTCATCCTGCAAGGACAGTCTTATTGGGCAGAATTTAGGAACAAGGTGCCCCAGAGACATAAAGCTTTCTGCGTGTCCAGTCCATATGTGGCTCTCTTTGACTTATCGATCATCCCCTGGGACGATCAGATGTGGTTAGAGAGCAGGGTTAGTTTATCCACACAACACGCCAGGCATTATATCATGATATGCAGGAATGAACAATTTTAGCCATTTTCCTTAAATGCGTGCAGACAATTGGAGCACCCAGTGATTTGGTACTCCTCTGGACGTCCCTTCCTCATATTGTTCTCATCTTGTCCAAAGTCTTGGAGTATAATGTCATTGGGATTTACCATTACACTTTGTTCCAGTGATAAACTTTGGCCTTATTGGGTGTATCTAAAAGAGCTCTCTTTGTATAACTTGTGTCTGGACAAACCTACAGATAGACCAGGTGGAAGCCCAAGGAACCCCAGTAAGTCTGAAGATTAGCTCTGAGAACCCCTGGTCTTGCTGTCACTGCAGATTTTGTCCAGAGACCTGTGGGAATCCCCACATTTGCTAAAATGTGAACGTTAATCCTGCTGTTATATTGGCTCTGCTCTTCTCTTGCATCACATTTCCCTCGAGAGTTATGTTTTCTGGAAACTTCAATACACCATAATGCATTTAAAAATTTTTTACACTAGTTTTACTTCTTGTTTGTCCACTTCTTGCAGAGCCAGGACTGGGGTGAGGTGAGCGATGCTGCCAGAGCGCAAAATGTCAGGAGACGCTCAGTCTCAGGGTCATATGGGTGCACGGTTGATACCCGAGGGTGAACACGTTGTTACATTTTGTACCCTAGGTGCTTCCCTGCCTCACCCAAGCACTGGGCCTCAATGAAATAATAAGTTTTCATTAATTTTTAAAAATAACAATATTAACAATAACTAGTACCTATTGAGTGTTCCCCATGTGGAGGAAGTGATACTTACATATATTTGTAAACTTTTGAAGCGGATGCCAGTTGCGTCACCCCTGTTTTACAGACAAGGGAACTAAAATGTGGAGATGTTACAGTAAATGTCCTGAGGCTCCTCATCCAGGAGGTGCCAGATCCAGGAGGTGAATCTGGGTAATCCGCTTTTCAACTCTTGATCTCACAATTTCTGCTCTCTACGTCTTCAAGGATGCTTCTCTCTATGTGACAAGTAGAAGAGTTCCACGGCTGGTTTTCTAACCAGCCAAGTCATCGATACTCCCTAATGCCAGTCTAATCATAGCATGTGGGATTTGAAACTGTGAATCGCTGAAGGTCAAGAGTTTCCAGGGTAGCTCTCCATAAGAGAAATTTCACATATCAAACCCCAGGACTGCTCATTCTCGGCACGGTCTTTTAAGTGACTGATCCTTGGACCAATCCATTGATTGATTCATTCAACAAATATTTATGAAGTCCCTCCTATGTGTGGATTCTGTTCTAGGTGCTGGGAACATAGCTATGATTACAGATTAATGTCTTTGTCCTCATAGAGCTTACGTTCTAGCAGAGGAGGCAGATCGTAAGGAAATAAACAAATACATGGTACAATGCAGGAAGAAAAATAAAGCAGATCTGGAGGGTAGCGAGTGTTGGGCGGTGGAGGGTACAATTTTAGAGTGGGCGGCCGGGAATGCTCTCTCTGAGAAAGTGGCATTCGAGTAGGATCTTGAGTGACATGAAGGAGAGAGGCAAAATGCAAGCCTCATATAGAAGCAGCGTAGTTATTTTGTGAAATAAATTCTTCCTACTGTGCGTTTGACTTTACATTTAAAAAGCACAAGGTCAACATGGACGACAGTGTAATGACGAGAATGTCACTCACCAAGGCCAGGCATTATGAGCTACTTTGTCTACTTGCTGTGGTTAAGAGGGAGGAGGTGGGGTAGATGGTTCGTATAACTATTGGCTCCCTGGGCATAATCTTCCCACCAGGGATTTGAGGTCTGTTGAGTGATTCCCTCTTTGTTCCTCTGAATTAAATTAGAATTGGGCAGTCTCCATTTCATGGTTTTGTTTTTCAGTCTCTGGTGGACCAGAGCATCAGCCAATTTTCGTTTGTGTTGATTCACTTGGAGGAAAAAGCTGTGACAGAAGCAGCCTGATGTGTGTGAAATATAACCATTCCTGGTCGGTTGGTGCACACTCTGTTTCCACCAGCCTTTCCTTTCCGTGGAGCAGCGTTTTCAGGTCTCTGATTTTGAAAGTTGCCCAACACAGTAGTACTCACACAGTGGATTTGTAGGTCCTCCATAGGGCTGGGTGAGGACCAGAGCTGCCAAGACAGTATCACGTGTAATTGACCAGGCAGGCAGATATGTATTAGGTGAGGCTCCAACTCTGTGAAGATCTAGAAGGTAATGGGCACTTTTGCTTGAAGACAGGGACTGATGTGGGCAGCATCTTTGGTCTCTTCCAGCCGGAGACTCAGAGGAAGTTTACATCCAAAAGTGTGGTCTGGGTGAGTGTGACCGTGAGTGACGGTAGATGCGCCCAGGACAACTTTGGCTGGAGGCAACATTTGAACTCTGCTCGGAGCCAAATTTTAAGTTTTGGCAAAAACACATTTTGTAACCCAAAACTTCTCTTCCTGCTTTACCCTGATTAGTTGTTAGTTGAAAATCCTCAGCACCTCGGCTCTGTCTGCCCTCCCTCACATTCCCTTCCTCCCACAACCGCCAACTGCCAAGCCCAAGGCTGTGCCCAGAGCAGACGTGTCTAAGTTGTAGGAAGGTAGATGCGAGGAAAGCAGAGGCAGGAGGGAAGGAAGAAAGAAGACATTCCTAGCCCATTCCAGTTCTAGGCTTGGAGGTGCTGTTCTACAGCACGCGGTGCAAGCTTCAGGTGTTAGAACGGTCACGTGCAAATTTGATCTTCCACGGAAAGCACTGTGTAAGCTCGGACAAATGACTTAAGCTTTCTGAGTCTCGCATTTTCCTCATCTATAAAGAAATAATGTGAGGGGTCATTTCAGTGAAGTAACTTCAGTCAAACGATGCGGCTAAACTGTTTCGCAACTTGCCTAACACGTCATGAGCAAGCAAGTGGAGAGTCATTTCATTATTGCTTTATTTAGACACTGGGCCCCCCTTTTCAGGGGTGGCATTGCCCAGCTTGGGGCAAAGTTGCGCCCGCGTATCCCAGGTCCGCAAAGTCTGTGACTTTATGTAGCTAAGAGGTTTGAACAACCCTAACACTTCTCAGGATACGAGGACTTCACGGAGGTTCAGATGCCAACAAAGCCATTGGAAGCTGTGATGGCTAACTTTGTGTGTCACCTTGGCAAAGCTATAGCATTTCATCAAACATTAGCTATTTCATCAAACATTAATCTAAATATTGCTGAGAAGATATTTTCTAGGTGTGGTTGACATTTACAACTTGTTGGCTTTAAGTAAAGGAGATTACCTCAATAATGTGGGTGGGCCTCATTCAATCAGTTGAAGGACTTGGGAACAAAAACTAAGGTTTCCTAGAAAAGAAGAACTTCTGCTTCTAGACTGCAGAATCAATCCACACCTGAGTTTCTAGCTTGCTGGCCTGCCCTATGGATTTTGGATTTTCTAGTCCCCGTAATCACATGAGGCAATTTCTGAAAATAAATAAATTTCTTTGTATATATATATGTGTGTGTGTCTATACACATACGTATATGTATTATAAAGCCATATATTTATACATTTTCATATAAAATATATTAAAACATATATTTAAAAATCTATATAAAATGTATAAAAATATAAACTTTAAATATATAAAATTTATTTATACATAAAATGTCCTATTCGTTCTGTTTCTCTACAGAACCCTGACTGACATAGAAACCCAAGAATTAAACACGTATTTAGACAATTTTTAGCAAGAATCTTTTTTCAGCTCATCTATTATAGGAATCCAGACTTGAGTTCTTAATGAAAACAAAAAAAAAGGCTGAAGGCAGGAGCTTCTGGCTCGGTGGGGACCCGTGTGGGAAAGGATTTCCTAATCTTAACCTGAAAAGGGAATTTCAGGGTGGAATGGACAGCATCCCAAACCCCAGCCCCGTGCTCCGTCCCGGCCCCAAAAGCCTCAGGGAGAAGTAAACAATTTGGGTGGGGCTTTGTCGGCTTCACGGCTTAGCGTTCTGGGCCTTTCCCCCAAGCTCGGTCATGGTGGTTTGTTTAAAATTAGTTCTTGTTTGCCCTGTGGGGAAGAGAGAATTGCAAAGTCTGGGATTTACTCGGAGCCTTTTGCATTTCAGGTTCTGAGGCTGGATCCCTTGTCTATTTTAAAAGTGGAGAGACGTGGGCCCAAGACTGCCATGTGACCAAACCTCCATCCTCATGCTCAGAACTGGCTAGAAGCCTAAACTGAGTCAGAGGCTGTCACCCTGGTCCAATCTGGGAAGAATCTCCCCTGTCCCAAATAGAGCTCCCTACGTCCCCTGCTGAGATGCTCCAATCTTTCGGGAGAGTTGTCCCTTTCAAGAATGACCTGTAAGCAGCTGCCCCATTGCAAAAGTGTCATCTCAATGCCGTCATCGACCATGAGCACACACTGCCATTTAATTTCACCTTTAGGATTACCTGGCACTTCCTCAAGCAAAGTCACCTTGGAACAAGACACGGGAGGGGTAAGCTTTCCCGTGGGGAAAATGGGGACGGGGAGGGACGATTGAGCTATTAATTGCATATTTGGAAAAGAAGTTCCGGCTCTTTGGGAGTCAACATTCAATCACTGGGGCTGGAGAGTGGAGGGTGCTGATAGAGAGAATTCTGTTGAGGGACAAAGGAGCGTAAAACTGGCATTCATTCACTTCACAAGTGTGTTTTCAGCTGGCATGAAACTTTCTTCGACTCTCGAGTTATTTTCTCTAAATGTATTTGCTTTCCCCTTTTCTGTAAAGTTGCTTTTGATTCCAATGTCAGAGTAAGGCTACACCCGGCTGACTAGACACATTGCCTGGTCCCTGTGAAAATATCTAAACTATTCTTAAGTTCAGGGGTCCTGCTGATGGCTGTCCTAAGTGGTCTTGCATTGTGCAGCTTTATTTAAATCAAGAACCATATACCAGGGCTGACGCTGTGGCAGAGTGGTTAAGTTCGCACACTCTGCTTTGGCGTCCCAGGATTCACCCGTTTGGATCCACCACCAGGTCCACCCAGGTGTGGACCTATGCACTGCTCATCAAGCCATGCTGTGGTGGCATTCCACATAGAAGAGCTAGAATGACGTACAGCTAGGATATACAACTATACTGGGGCTTTGGGGAGGAAAAAAAAGAGGAAGATTGGCAACAGATGTTAGCTCAGGGCAATCTTCCTCACCAAAAAGCATAGCTTTAAGAAAAAAATAAAAGAACCATGTCGACAAACCATATTGCAAATATGTGTTGTTGGCTTGGGTAGTTTAAACTCTCATATGCACTTGCTCACACACAGACAAGCACAGAAACAAAACACTTTGCTACATTATAAACTGAGTTTAGTTACATTCATTTCAATCTCAGCGATGCTTGATTTCTTTGCCAGATATCAATGGTAAGAGCAAAAATGATGAAAAGTGATTGGGCTTTTAGTCACTTGATGATATATATTTAAATCTTTGGTGGGCAATTCAGTCTCATGGACACCAAAAAAGAATGATCCTTGGGGTAAAAATCAGCTTGGAAAGAATTTTAGGATTTTAATACCCCAGATATAGCAAAACAGAAAAAGAAGTTAGAAATAATTAGGAATTTTGCTGTAAGTTTATATTGTTAGAATAAAAGGCCTCCACACAACTGGCATATAGACAGTAGATTTCCGTTCCAATTACAGATAACTATGTAATCTGTTACTCAGTTAAGAAAGTTTATATAGTTTGTGTTCAAACAGATGAATTTGAGCAATGAAAAAATATTGTAACTAGGCATTGATTGGTTACCTACCCAGTGGCCGGTCCCTTCTATGTCTTCCTAACAGAACCCTGATATGCTTGGGGTTTAGGGAAGCAATGAGTCAGGGAAGGTGGGCTAGGAGGATGTAAGGGAGGGAACTTGATTGATCTAAGCCAATCATGAGACTCTTGCACTTCCCTTTGCCAGTGATTGGCTTAGACGTGGGCATTCTAAACTTGGCATATGAAAGATGATGGGAATCTTCTGGAGGCTCTTGGAAAATATTGCACAAAAGGATTCACTGAAATAGCCCTTTCCTTTTTGCCTCGAATGTCACCATGTAGGAAGTAATGATTGAAGCTGCTATGGACAAATTGCAAGCATTAGGAAAAGCCAAGAGACTCTGAGAGAGCCCAATTATTGAGCTGCTCAATTAACCCTTCCTGGAGCCGCCTACTGCATGACTTATTGAGTGTCCTTAGCATTTAACCCACTTTTAATTGGGTGTTTTGTTACTTGCAGCCAAAAACATTCCATTGATACAGTTTGCAATATTAATTGAGAAGAAAAATAAATATGGGTGAAATTTAGTTTTTATATCTTTTTTGGTCCTGAGTAAAAGGTAATGGAGTGACAAAAAGTGGATTGTACTTTTTGTAGCTCTAGTAGCCGCCATGTAGGAATAAAGCAATCTGGAAACCACACATGCATGCATGTGCATGCTCACACACACACACACGTGCGCCCCCAATCTTTTCTTGAGGTTGATATATTGGAGTTTCCAAGTATTGGTTGTTTCACCATTTACATAAGTAGAAAATTCATGAAGGATCCGAGAGACCCAGATCTAGAATTTTTATAGCTCCTCATATGCAAATATGGTAAGTTGGCAATGCGTAAATGGGTAGGGAAAGGAAGCAAGTGACACTGGGAGCAGTGAGGATGGATACTCGCCAGGGGGAGATCAATGTTCAGCCTTGTTAGGGCTCTCCTATGGCCATATCACTTCCCAAGCTCAGAAATCACATTTTCTAGGTGTGCTTTACAGATAGAAAATTCAAGGCGTAGAGAAGTCAGAACCCGCTCATGGGAACTGAGTGATCCAAGTTCTCAGTGCCCCCAGAGGATTGCCATTCCTGCATGTTACCTCTGGTTTATTTCCTCTCATGAACAAGGAAATGCACACATTCTCAGTCCTCTGAAGAGCTGTTGCCTCTTTATGAGCTTGAGTAGAAAAGAAGTCAGGCCATTGCTGGGTCCACTCGACTTGAAACTATGAGTTGGTCACAAGAAAAATGGTTTTCATTTCAATTAACTCAGCCATCTGGACTGCTCAAGGCCTGATAGCCAAATGTAAGGAACCGCATTTGGAAGAGATTAATTTATTTTTGTAGTTTAGTGAAGGGGTCACACGGGTCACTCTCAGGCCCTTGCCAACACCAGACCAGCCACTGATGGAGATTCTAACTAGATGTGACAGGGCTGGACGTCATGCTTCCAGGTTGCTGCAGGGACACACTTCCTGAAAATCACCTCTGATTTCAAACTTTCTCCTGACAGTCCAGCCTTGAAGGCATTGTATCCATGACATCCACCGGAGGAGCTAAAGAAAACATCCACAGGTTGTTGTGAACAGTTCCAGTCCACCAGTATCCAGTGACTCCTTAAGGACAAGGAAGTGTATGAAAAAGAGTGTCACTGAGCGACCAAGATGGCTCAGGCCCCGCTGCATGGGAGCTGGGCATTTCTGTGGAGTGAGAACACCGCAGGGTTGGGAACCATCTTAAACAACCCCCTCTAAATTGACTAGGGACAAGAAATAAAAAGGCTAGACAGATACAAGTGTAGAGGGAAGCAGACAGCAATGTCAAGGGCCTCCAACTTTCTATCACTTACATTCCACCTCTCTCTTGGTGACACTGCTGAGGTGGTCACACTTAGTCCATGGTGATGCTGTTTCCTCTTCCTTATGGGAGCTGGGGAGTGTGGAAAGAGAATTTTTTTCCGTCTTTCTTTAGACCAAGACAGTCTAAAGTTTTTAAAAATAGATTTTTATAAGAAGAAAAATAAAAAACATATAAACAACATGAAATGGTTGAGTTTCCAAAAGTAATTCCTAGAAAATTAAAATATCACCATAGACTAGCTGATAGGACCAACAAGCTTTTGTCCTCATTTCTCTGGTTCTTGTTTCTGTCCCATCTGGTCTGGGACTTTTTTACTCCTTAGAAACTGGTTGGCCTAAGCTGATTAAAGTTACACACGACTGGCATTTTCTCGTTTCTAAGATGTGTATTCTTTGGTGTATATTCTTTGTATATGTATGCAGCATATATGATTAATACACCTTGTGCCCAATAAGGGCACAAACTCCTCCTATGTTGGCTTCTCACTTCCACTGCTCTCCAGATAAATCTGTCCCCTCCTGCTGGGAATTTGTTATTTAGAGTCTAAAGGAATTTGGTGACTGCTGCCATGGAGCAAAATATGGTCTCCCCAAATGGGTTCCATGGAACATTGATCCTCTTTGAACTGGTATTTCATGTTCCACCTAATAACACCTTCCAAAAGTACTGTTCTTAGAGTACTTTGAGAAATGTTGGAGTGATGCAATCTTCTGGTGAGACACAGAGGTAGCATTACTAAAATTGCTTTGGAATATTGGAGAAAGTTTTCGAGAGGAGGTGGCATTTGATCTTGATCCTGAATACTTAGTAAGTACTCAACCAAGAACTTAACTAGAGAAAGAGGCTGATGGCATACTACTCCAGACTATGTTCAAGTACGTGCAAGTCAAAGAACTTGAAATATTGGGGAAGCTTTGGAATGTCCATTGGGGAGGGTACTGGTGAGTGAGGGGTGGAAGAGAAGAAGGGAGGAAGAGTTTGAACCAAAACTTGAAATGTCTTCAATACTGTGCTGGATTTCTTCTGTCTGTCTCTCCAGATCACTCTCTGCCCTTGTCCACTTTGTTCTTGGAAGGACATCAGTGGGTTCCCTTGCCCTCTGGCTTCTGGTTGGATTCACCCAATGGAGAGCCCTGGCAGGAGATTGGAAGAAGAGAGGATAGTAAGGTCAGAGTATTTGCTCCATTGGCTCCTTCTATGAGAACTCATCTTGGGTTGGCTGCTTCCCCCAACGGAAGGTCATTGGCCTTCTAAAGCGGGACAATTCAACTTTTCCTTTAAGGATTAGCTAACTTCTGCCTCTCCTCATCTCTTTGGGTTTAGAAGTGGTAAGCCCTAGGCTACTGCACTGTGTCTTGTGCTTCTCCTATACCCACACCTTTGTAAATAGTCCCTGTGTAGACAAACTCTTCTCAAATTATCCTTTTAAAAATATACCATCTACTTTCTGTTATGGCTCTGACTTATATAAATATGATGCTAATGACTTAGAACATAATATAGACAAAAAAGAGAGCCAGTGAGAACTTTTTGTAAAGGTGTGGTATTACCTGATTTACATTAGCAAGAAACCATTTATTTAGGATGGCTAGAGTAAATCCTTTGGAGAAATAGGAAACAGGATTATTTCGAAATCACGTGTATGTAAGATTTGGGCGCAGATTCTTACTGTCCATGGACCCCCGTGAGATCCATAGATAGAATTCAGGGAGTCCATGAATTAGGATGCGAAAAAAATTACATTTTTATTTTTTCTAACTTTTAATGAAATTTAGCATTTCTTCCGATTATGAATATATGCAATAGTATTGGCCATACCTGGGACATTGCCACCCATAGAAATAGCAGATATTTTCATATCATGCTGCAGTATTGTAAAGATCTCAAAATATTATCTATACTCATCATTACTTCAAAATTTTGATAGTTAATAGACCCACAGCCTATTTGTTATCAGATGTGTTGATAAAGAAGCATATATATCATACATGACAATTTTGTTTTCTAAATATTTGGATAAATTCATTTCAATATAATTTATCTTTTTCATAATTCTACATATTTCAAGTTATGCACTTAAATGTACAATTCTGAGAAGGAGTCCATAGGCTTCAACAAATTTCCAAAAGGGTTCATGGTACTCAAATTGTTAAGAAACTCTGTTCATTCGCAGATACTCATTCAAGAAAATATAGCAATGGCTGGGTTTCAGGGATCTCTCTTTCCTAAAAAAAATTACCCTCCACTGCTGAAGGCCTGGATAGTTTCTACATGCAGAGTTTCTGGACTAAATTCTTTAAGGTCAATACGTTGATTATATCTAAATCATCTTAAATATTTGACCTGATTCTACTTTTTTCCTCCAATTATTTATGTGTTTCATAAATGAATTTCCCGTTTAGTGTTTGACTCTCAACTTGTCAATGTTGGCCTTAATTTTCATTATGTCAACTTAGAAGAAATAACTCACAACTTGGTGTCTCATAACTCACTTCTGAAATATCCAATGAGAAACTGCCAAGCTCTTCACTGCTGTTTATCTTGGTCCCAAGACACTGTCCATGCCCTGGTTGAAGATCTCGCCAAATTTCCTCCAATTTATTGCAAAACCAATTGGCAGAACAATGAGGAAACCTGTTTGGGGCCAGTTTTAGGCAATTGATGGTGCCGCCTCTTTCCCCCGCCCCCACTTTCCACTAATCCCTCAAGTTTCTTCCAGACCTAGCCATTCTTAATAAGAGTATAACACCTTGGCATGACTCCAAACATGAAAGAAATACATTCTTCCTATCCTTACCCACTTCTCCCCTCCCCTCTGCTTCCTATCCTTTCCTCAAAACAGATACCCTCCAACACTTACTCCTCTCAGCACAGAGAATAGTCAACCTGGCATTGCAACACTCAGAATAAATCTTATTTTGAAAATGGGTGATTGTGCTCTTATCAAAAAAGGAAATGAGAGATTTCAACCTCTTCCCGACAAGGTGTGAGTCTTTCATAAAGCAGCGAATCTGGAGTATTTCCTGTGTGGTAGATATAAGTGGGAGGGGCTGTCTTGCAAAGCCTATTGAGATCAAAACTAGGAGGTGTCTTTACAGCCTGTTGATATTATAAGTAGTTTTGTACAGATGACGGTGCCTTTCTAATACAGGCCTTGAAGCTCTTTCACATAGACTTTCTATAGTTCTGCTGCATTTTTTTTTTTTTTGAGGAAGATTAGCCCTGAGCTAACATCAGCCACCAATCCTCCTCTTTTTTCTGAGAAAGACTGGCCCTCAGCTAACATCTGTGCCCATCTTCCTCTATTTTATATGTGGAGCGCCTGCAACAGCATGGCTTGATAAGCGGTGCGTAGGTCCACACCCAAGATTCGAACCAGTGAACCCTGGGCTGCTGAAGCAGAATGTTTGAACTTAACCGCTATGCCACCAGGCCAGCTCCTAGTTCTGCTGCATTTTTAAGACATAGGAAGGGGTTGAGATTATCTGCTCCCATTTACGGTCTGAAGACTAGAGACTCAAGAAGGTTATGTGACTTGAGGTTATTCAGACAACTAGCAGCAAACCCACAGTGAAATTATTTCCTCTGTTAGACTCTGCTGCCATTTTAAGCTAAGAGTATGTTGGACTGGTTCTCAGACTTATCCTTAGGCAGAAAGTAGAAAGACTCTTTGGATGTGGTACCTGTTAGGGACACAGGCGGGAAAACAGAAACCACATTAGGTATTTCAACAGAGGGCATTTAATATAGGGGATTGGTTATATAGCTGTTGGAAGACTGAAAAAATTAAATGAGAACAAACAAGGTAACATAGAGATAGCATGTGGTAGAAAAAGCTACCCCCCTAAGACTAGGGGAACACAGGAAGAGATTAGGGCTGTGGAACTTAAGAGATCAGAGAAGGGCCCAGAGGAACTTGGGCACAAACCTCTGAGAAAGAGGTTCTGTATGGCTGCTGATGGCATCTGAGGGGCTTTGAGGAGGGCCTTATGGAGCTGGAATTCAGATCTCTGAGGAGGGAGTAATGTACCCTTGCTGGGGTTTATACCTCTGAGGAAGCTCTTTGAGGCTGGCTCTAGATGGTGGAGGCTGCGTCCACCTGCTGCTATTGGGATGGAGGAAGTGCTGCTGCTAGGCAGCATTAACAGGAACAGCAAGTAAAAAGGAAGAGGGGGATGCATTCTCCCTTCTCCTGCTTTTGGTCTTTCTCTAGTGCCTCCTAATGACAGAACCTATTAAGAAGCAGCTAGCAAAGATGAAATGTCATTTGCAGAGTATCCCCTAGCACATAGGCAGGGTTTAGGAGATTTTAGAGCTGGCGTACAATAGCTTACTAACTCACACAGGTGTGTAGGACACTTTCAGATTACCAGAAGCTGCACCAGTCACCTGTAGGGACATTTGGTATCAGGAAGAGGCTGATTTAATATGAAGTCTCCAGGTGAAGTAGGTATGGCCTAGAGCTGGCAGGTGAGTCAATGGGACTTCAGATTTCCTAGGCCTCCTCTCTTGTTTTCATAGTCCTGTTGCTTGGGGCAGAGAGAGTGGGGTTGGTGTGGGAGGAAGGAGATTGCGGCATGCAGAGCTGTGGGCAGTGGCACCAGTGCCCCTTGTCTAGTCACGCAGGTACTAGAAATTTCATAGCAGTCAGCACCAGGCTGACGGAGCTGAGCTGCAATCAGGGGTTAGGCAGAGAGGAAACTGACAGAATATCTGAATGACCACACCAACATCATTTTCATGCAGAGCAATCAGCATACTGGTTGAGAGAAGCACCTGTACCCACTTATGGCTCAGGTTTCTGGAATTATGAGGAGTAGAGAGAATCTTGATAATATAAATCTACAGATTCATGTGCTCATCAAATAATTATGGAGTGTCTAGTATATGCTACCCACCATGCTAAGGCCTGGGGCGGCGAAGATGAATCAGGTAAAGAGGAATCTGTCTCCAGGGGAGCTCAAATATTAGTAATTGTGAGCAATAGAGCATTATAGTCACTTTTTTTTTCTGTCAGAGTGGGAATGGAGTTGAGGGACAGGTGCCTTAACTAGGGCACGTCAGAGACAGCTTCAGAGGGCAGATGGCACCTGAGTGCTGACGTAAGGAGGGGCGCTCAGTGGGTGTCAAGGGGAGAAAGAGGAAGCAACACGAACAGAGGTCTAGAGGTATGAACAGCCTGGTGCACAGGAGAAACTGGGAGGGATAGGGTGAGAAGCTGAGGGCCTCATTCAGGCAGCAGCTTCTACCTCCTCTGCTCAAACATGCTGCCAAGTAGCAGCCTGACTGGTTTGGGTTTCACCTGCTGCGCACCTCTGATGAGAGCAATAATCATCACTATACCAGAGAGCAACCAAAGGAAGAGAAAATGTGGAAGATTTGGACAACGCACCAGTGGGATAATCAGCTCTTGGATAATTGAGAGAAGGTGGCCGTGTAAACAGTCTTGATTTACGCGTGAAGGCGGGGCCCAATGCCCTTGGCACCTGCCTTTTTCTAGAACCAATGCATATTTCCTTGTGTTTTTCCAAGGTAGAGAGGGCATGTTGGGACCTTTGTTTGGGGTCTTTTTCACATTTTAGAGTGAAAGAAGGACCCTCAGCATCTGGATATGCAGAGTGTGATATGCAGGTCCCTCTAAATGTGCGGGCTATTAGAGTCAGCCGCTTCCAAGAAGCTGTCCTATGATTTAAGCCACAGCAGTAGCCTCTATCAGCCCCCCTTCCCCACAGAACCTTTGGCTTCCATCTGACCGGCCTTGACACTCAGTGTCCAAACACTGATAAAATTGATTTGCCTAAGTGTGGGAAAGTCCTGGAGCATCGATTGTTTCCTCCTCTTCACCCGCCATGCCCTCATATTAGCACTCTCCCAGAATGTACCTTGCTTGTTTGGTTGGAGGAGGTCAAAGCCCTGATGAAGAATGAGTGGAATTCCACAGGATCAGGCCAGTCTTGATAAATGACAGCAGGGGATGGTGTGGGGAGGGGGAGGGGCGCGGGGAATCTGGGAGAACTGATTGGCTTAAAAACAATCAAGCGTCCCCTCCCCTTGTTCCACCAGTCTGTCTGGTGCTTTCAGGGTGACCGAAGGCTTGCCATTCTAAATATTTGGAGTTTCAAAAACCGATCTATGGAATATGTTTCTTCTTTCAAATTAAAAATATTTCAAAAAATACTTTTGAGAGTGTTATTGCTATGCCTCACAGCGCTAGAGCTGCCCAAGCAGGATTGGATGTCATTGTTTTGGGGCTTCTGTTTGTTTTGACACTTCTTTTTCCTTATTGCCGTGAGCCTGATCAGTCCGTTTTCGGCTGTGAAGAGCCCATTGTCCCCTGCCCTGGGTTCTAGTCTTGCTCCGCCGTGAAATAGCTTGTGACCCTCCCAAACTCACTGTAAAATGAGAGGTTGGTTGGTGGTCTATTATGTTCCTTCCAGCCTTGACTTTTATGATGAACTCCAAGGTACCTCATCAAGTCTGCAGGATAGACGTAGGCAGGTTCTAACTCCAGATGAGCCATCTGCAAGGTGGTACCAGGATGGGATAGAGAGCCCTCACACTATCCTTTACATCTTCTCAAATCCAGCCAGGGATCACACCATGGAGAATCATGGGGATGATTTTAGTTATTCTGCCATGGGTAGACTGAGCTGTCCTCTCTGAAGAAGATAACTCCCCACACTATCAGGCAGTTAGACAAAAACATAGATGCCTCTATTACAAATGCTACTCAGATCTCCTACTTAGGATCAAAGGCGCAGAGAACCTGATGGCTCTTGAACATATGGCCAATAGTCTTCTTGGGAAGGCCTCTCCTAGTTATGGGAAATGTCTTTTTATTGTTTAAACTTCTACATAGACCAAGAAGGGACATCCATCTCTGTTACTCCTGGGTTTAAAATCATGCTAAAAGTTTGGCATATAGGATAAATAGGATGGGATTATACTTCTGTACCCTCTATACCTCGAGGATGAAGATTTCTGTCCAATTAGTGCGGTGGTTCTTATCTGGGGACAATTTGCCTCCAGTGGACATTTGCAACGTCCATAGACATTTTTGAACATTAAATTGTGAGGATGGGTGCTACTGGCACCTAGTGAATAGGGGCCAGGGTGCTACTGAACATCCTACAATGCACAGGGGAGCCCCATACAACAAAGAATCATCTGGTCCCGAATGTCAATGGTGCCTTGATTGAGAAATCCTGATTTAGTACCTCCAGAGTAATGGGATGGTGGTGGCTGGCTGGGCTAAAGCTTTCCTCTTGTTTCATGGGTAGACTCAAATTCAATATTTATATTTGGTTTTGCTTAAGACGGACAAGCCCGGCTGGCTGTGGAGTAGAGGGAAACACCTCTTTTATCAAAATTGGCTTCAAAAGATGTCTATCTCCCGTTTCTGGTGAGTCATCTGTCCATTCACAAGTGTTGGAAGTGGGAAGGAGGCCACTGAGAGACTCCCCAAGGATACGCTAATTGGATGAGGAAACTCTGGAACTGAAGGGAACTTTAATGTCCATTTCATTCATCCCTCTACTTTAAAGCACCAAACCCAGGCCCATCCAAGGTGAGACTGAATTATGCAATTTTCAACATTGCTGTCCACAGTCCACACTTCCCCCCATCATTTGCACCCTTTTTGGTGACTTTTCTTCTGGACACTTTCCCCTCTTCTCTAAGCTACATTCTGGCTACTTTGGATCCCTGCATCTAAGGGAGATCATGATCAAATTGGTTATTTCATGGCTGAATGTCAGCAACTCACTGTGTTATCACTAGCAACTCCGTTAGCCTTTTGAAATGGGGTTCTTGAGGAAAAAGTAATGCTTAGCCCACTTTTCCAATGGTGGAGCCCCAGGTGAATTAACACCTGAAGGAAGAAAACATTGTTGTCTCTGGGTGTCTTTCATCCCTCTTCAGATTTTTGTGTGCAGGTGATCTTCTACTCTTTTTTTTTTTTTTTGAGGAAGATTAGCCTTGAGCTAACATCTGCTGCCAATCCTCCTCTTTTTGCTGAGGAAGACTGGCCCTGAGCTAACATCTGTGCCCATCTTCCTCTACTTTATATATGGGATGCCTGCCACAGCATGGCTTGCCAAATGGTGCCGTGTCTGCACCCAGGATCCGAATCGGTGAACCCCGGGCCTCTGAAGTGGAACATGTGCACTTAACTGCTGCACCACCGGGCCAGCCCCTGATCATCTACTCTTAATAGCTGCCTCATCAAAGGTAATATTCTGAGCACGATATGATATCATCTTCCTCAGAAAAACACCTGAATATTTAACAGGATGGAACCCTCTAGATAATATCACCATATTTGCCTAACTCTAAACTCTTGAATATAATGAAAAAGTATCTTATCTGGATTGTCTTGGAATATCCATGATTTATAGCTGCTAAACTGCAAACTAGTGTAAGTCGCCTGGCATTAAATATGATTTGCCTTTGTGTGTGCCTCATTAGCACTTCTCTAGCCCTCTCTGACATAGAATCCCAGGCTATAGATGAAGGGGTGGGTGGGCTGCTCCTCTGGACCCCAAGGTTTGCAAAGGGAAGGAAGGTGGCATCTTCCTGATTAGAGAAAGGCAAGTCAAATGAAGCTCCAGCACCTCCGCCTCTCCCTCCCTCCAATTCCCTAAGGAAAGGCTGGAACTCGGTTCTTGGTTCTCGGTTCCCAGTGATGAACCACAGTCCATTGTCATCTCCCCAGGCCTCCCCACACCTTTTATGACTCTGTTTTAGAGAAAGAACCCCACCCTTCAAAGGCTTGGCTCTATCAATTTTCCCTGCCATATGTCCTTATTAACAAGTTTATGACACTCTTTATCTTAGGATTATGATGTTAGGACTGCCATCAATTAATAAAGCATGCTGCAAACAGTGACTTACTATTTAGATTTTTTAAAAATATGGGAATAACACATATATGGTATTAATCATTTTCTAAGCCAGTGCCAAGGTAGCCTCAATATCAATAAAGAACGTTAGCAGGTCATGTTGATTTCAGACTAGAAATACACTTACTATATATTTGTTGATGTTGGGGTCACACTCCTTGTGATGCTGTTTGTTATGAGAATGTATAAAGTAGATTCCAAGGCTGGTGGCAGTAGAGTAGTTACTGACATATTTTAGATGTTTTCCAATTGTCTGTAGTTTGTCATTGTTAGACAAATATGGCTGCTATAATTCCTTCGATGATGGTAATTTAGCAGAGGAACACTATGTGTTCAGATATTAGCATTAAAAACATATGGTAAACAGCTAGTTCCATTAAATAGTTTCACTGATTATTAAATTAATTACGCTGATTGTAAAATTTTGAGAAACATTGGAAAGTGTAAAGAAGAAAACGAGTATCATTCATGATTCCACCACCCATTTATAACGCTAAATTTTTGATATTCATGTGGATACATTAATGTACAACTATATCACATACATACACACATATAAACAACTAACATACATAAATATTTTGGTAATTCTACGACACATACAATTTTGTATACTTCTATTAACATTAGGCTCTGAGCGTTGTCTCCCACCGGTACAGAATTCTTTATAAACGGTTTTTAAGGATGTCGTGGTAAAGCGTTCTGGGGGCACAGCATCATGTTTCTCACTCTGAGCACTTGCACAAGTAGGCTGTTTTCAATCTTTCACTATTAACAGAAGAGGGCAGGGAGGAGGGTGCGCTCTGGAGTCAATTATCACTGAGTGGGAAGGCCTGTGAGCAGGTTGTCACATCAAATCCTTGCCCACTTCGGCTTTATCCAGCTGAAACCACTAGAGGATCAGCCCAGCTGGTGCCTGAACCAGTCTTGACAAGACAGGAGGTATATTAGGCGTTCCATCTGCTCTAGGGGTCTAGAATTTGGTTTGTTGAGGGTGGTGAGACCCGAACATCTTCCTGTCCACCAAACCTGTTTTATTCCACCATATTTATTCAGCTCATAAGATTGGACCTTGCTTGCCAAATTCCTGACTTACACTCTACTTCCTCCTTGCACTGGAAACTCTGTCCTAAACATTAGTCCACTTGGCTGGGGCCTTGAGCTCCTGGCTGGTTCCTGCTGATCCATTCTCCCTGGGGAAATGCAGTCTATTTCCAACTGCATGGGTCACATGGAAGCACACTGCTGTCATTCTGTCACATTGACTTAGAAATTTTTGCTCCTCTCTCCCACCCACAAGAACCAACCTTCTTGAGCATTTACAGTATTCCAGATCAAGGTCAAATTTTCCATTCCTCTTTGGAGTTTTGGCCACTTCTCATCCCAAAGTACTGGCCCTGGGGCTGGACTGACCCATCCGTTTTGAGCCCACCATTCCTAGCATCCTTTCTTCATCATTGGCCAATGCCACTGAGTTCTTAGCCTGCTCACGTCCAAGCCAGCTCACAAAACAATACCCTCTGGTGTATTTCTGGCTATTTCATGGCTGTGAGGAGAAGCAGCAGCTGGCAGAAAACATATTAAATAGACCTGGGTCCTCTGGGAATCACAGAGTTAAGCATTCCCACCCCTTTAGCCACCTTTCACATTTGATTGATTTTTTTCGATTGGTTGTTTGCCTGACCTGATCAGAGAGTTTGGGCAGCAGTTTCTGTTGACACTTTATTTCACTTTGGGTAAAGTTTAAACATGACTTATCACAACTCTGACACATCTGGAAGGCCATGTTTAGCCCCGTTCCTGTTCTCTACCTCTTTCAGTTATGAGAACATAGGGTATGAAGGCATTTTTCATACATCGGAAGCAAGTTCATTGGTTTGGATCTTTTTGGAGAAAAGGCTTAGACATTCGAGGTTATAATCACTGCTAGACATTCCTTCTCTTCTGCTCCAGAGTTAAAAACTGTCATATTTATTTCATTTTCCACAGGTGAAAAGCATCCATTTCTTGGAGAAATGCCACTGTGGGATTGCAAGTCCCAGGACCAGGACTTCTATGTGTCTCTTTTTCCAGCGAAGTGGCTAAAGGTCTGGAGCTGAAGTTGCAAATGCCATAGTGTCCTTGAATCTCAAGTCTGGACTGAAAAAAGTTCTTAAAGGTCCCCTGGTTCAACCTTCTACTTAACGTGGAAATCCTTTCTACCACATCCCTGCATGGGAATCACAGGTCTCTGTACCTGTCTAGCATAGTCCACTTGGGGGGTTATTCTCCTAATTAAAACGTCTTTCTCTTACTAAACGGGAAATTACCTCCAATTTCTATTCACCCCATATTTCTTCAGTTCCTACTATGTGCCAGGCATGCTGCTAGGCCCATGAGATATAAAGTTGGATAAATCCCAGGATTTGCCTTTAAGGGGTTCAGAGTGGAGCAATGGAAATGGTCACAGAGTATGACGCACAAAGTTCCTGGGGGACATGGGGGAAGAATGCTGAGTTCTGCTAGTGGAGGTGGGAGAAGGCTTTGTAGATGATGGGACCTCAGAACCGAGCTTGGAGAAGTAGGGTTGGATTTCACTAGGAACATATGGACATTAGCAATATAACTCTCCAGCGAACCAGGAGAAGCAGGGCCTGGGCAGCGTTGAATTCAAGAAATATTGGGAGGTGGGACCACAGGCCTTAGTGATTGTTGTATCTGGAGGGTGACAGAGAACATTGTTGCAAATTCTGCAGTTCCCTGAACTCAGTTCCCCTGCTGCCCTAGGAGTCTTCTCTTCTCTGGCACTCAGTTAGTTTACCACAGACCACATGCTTTCCAGAACCTGCAACATTCTCATCACCTCTCTTAAAACACAGTGGTTTTTTGGGGCCTCTCTTAGATGTGGTCACCAGACTCAAACACATCTACCAAAAGATACATAACCAGGGGAGAATACAGTATCTTTTTAAGCGAACAGGACTTTTCTTCTCCTCTCAATTCCATGTCCCATCATTCCCTTCCCTCATGCCCAGGGGAGGACCTTTCCCCTTCCTAAGTCTCAATTTGTTTATCAGCACCATCTAGTCAATAGAGCACACGATCACTTAAACGAAAAGTGAATAAAACTGGGTTTTGAACATTCATTTGTTCAGTCAGTAAGAATTTCTGATATTTATAACGCGCAGGGCATTATGAGCATTGTAATTAAATACCTCCTACGCACCAGACACACTTGCTGTAATGATGGGTAAATTTCAGGATTTGCCTTTAACAAGTTCAGTCTAAATATCTAAATATCTAAAAAGATGTTTAAAACAAGTTTTTTACCAACAAATGACTTATAGTCTAGAAGGCAAGGACTGCCAGCCAGCCAGACTTTCATTCGTGTTGTAATAATACATGACATGCATTGAATTCTTCTAAGCGCTTGACATGAATCAACTCACTCCATCCTCATAATAACACTATGAGGCTGGTAGATACTCTTACCAAGATTTTCATTTCACAGAGGAGGAAACTGAGGCACAGTAGCTCAAGGTCACACAACTAAAAATAAGGGAACCAGGATTCAAATGCAAGAATTTTGCCTCCCGAGTCTGCACCCTTTACCAGCATGTTGCATAATCTCTTACAAATAACTAAGATATAAATTAGAAAGAGAGAAATGTCACGAGAAAGAAAGCGAGGAGAAGGTGGCCCTTTTTGATTGCTTTGTAAATGATTCATCCCCACTGTGGGCTTCTCTCTGTGTGCTTCCTGGTATGGGGGAGGGAGGGCATAACCGCCTTTCCTTGTGCATCTCTTTGCTGCCACCTGTAATTTACAGCGGGGGCACAGAGGAGGGCCTCACACCCAACTGGACCTTGGTGTTAAAGTGATAATGTTTTATGCTTTTGCTTTTAGCAGGTGACAATAAAAAATCAATGGATTATAATTACAGGACCTTGAAGTTTAGCGTTGCCCCAGATGGTAATGAAAATTCATTTATGGTATGACAACCACAGATTAGCAATTTCTCTCTCCTCAAATAGCAGGGCGGTTTATGATGCTGCTGGTTTGCTACCTCTTACAGAAGGCACCAGATCGTGTGCCAGGTTGCCCCAGTGAGTAATAGTCTGGTTTTATTGTATGGGATAAATCAGTCACATAGACGTCTTGCGTTGGCTTAATGAGGCTAAACCAGCAAGCGCCAAGCTTGGGAAACAGTTGTTGGTCAACAGCCTTGAGTGCTGACAGAGGGCCCTGGAAGGGCTGAATTTGGAGTGACTACTCAGCAGCTTGCTTGCAGGTGGGCGGGAAGAATCTGGGGTCTGGTTTGAGAACTGGCTTTCAAGAAGGCCGAGTTCTAAAATACAGGGAGCTTTTGCGCATGACATCAGTAATAAATGAAACAAACCAAAACCAAAATCAAACTAAAAACAGTCTTTTTTTTTTTTTTCCAACTGGTAGTCCTTGTCATCTCCCCATGCAGTGATGGCTTTATCTGGGGATGGGGCAGGGCGTAAGGGGAATGGATTACAGAATACTACAATGGCCTTCCGGAGGAAAGCATTCTGCTTCTCTATGTCTAACATGGCTTTGCATGTGGGGAGTTGTTTTGGCACACTATTTAGTGTCTCCCTGTCTTTTCAAGCTCCCAGATGCTGCCAGAGCCAGCCTTTATTGCTTGAGCTAGGGTCATGGCAGAGGAAATTCATTGCAGTTTCCCTCTGCCCTTTGCACCCCGGCTTATCTCTAGATGAGTTAGAAGATTCCTCTGAATATCTCTTGAGCGTTTTCCAACAGGGACAAATTGAAGACCATCAGGAACGTCTTCTCTCTAGGGTGAACCCTCCTGCCTACATGTACCATGAAGCTATTCCATTTGCATCCCTCTGTGTGTACAATTAATGAGACTACCGTGCAGTAAAGTAACCACAAGAGGCTGTGTCGAGGGTGCTGGGGCAGAGAGAAGTAGGGTCAGAGAGAAGGTTCAGGTGAGCTCCACTATTTGGATTCTCCATTTCAGAGTCAATCATGTCTTGCCTTTTGGAATGCAGCCATAATCTCTTAGGAAATTCTGGAAGAGGAAGCTTTGAAGACTCGCTGCCCCAGCTAACGCATTTCATGTTTCTACTTTGTTCTTTCCCTTCCAAGACTTAGACTTAACAGAAGAAAACAAAGGTTTCACTTCTTATGTCAGAAGACAGAAATTTATTGATATGCAAGCAGAAGGGGGCCCATGGAGATGTAAGAAAGCACTTCATCACAGGGACTGTGATGGTGTATCAGTCAGGGCTGTTATGGTGTGGTAACAAACAACCCCCCAAACATTTTTTAAACTGTTTAGTATAAAATAAAACACAGAAGCAGAAACCCACCTGAAACAAATATTTATGATATTTCTATAAAGCTAACATCCTTGTAACCAGCACTCAAGTTAGGAAATGGAGCTTAGACAGGTACCCAGAAGTCCTCTCACATACCCCTGCCCTCCTCTCCCTCTGAAACTAACCACCTTCCCCACTTTTACAGTAATAATCCCTGAATCTTACTGGATTAAAACAATTAAAATTTATTTCTTTTGTTTTTGGTGAGCGAGATAGGCCCTGAGCTAACATCTGTGCCAATCTCCCTCTATTTCATATGTGGGATGCCACCACAGCATGGCTTGATGAGCAGTATGCAGGTCTGCGCCTGGGATCTGAACCTGTGAGCCGCAGGCTGTCGAAGCAGAACATGCAAACTTAATCACTATGCCACCAGGCTGGCCCCTAAAATTTGCTTCTTATTCCTACTATGTATCTATCACCAGAAGCTGAGGGTTTGGCTCCCTTGTCATTGCATCCTTATTCTGGGACCCAGGCTGACAGAGCTTTCTGGAACATTGCCAGTGAGCATGGCAGAGGGAACAGTGTATCCTGGGGAGACGCACACTGGCTCAGCCTGGAAGTGGTATACATTACCTCTGTTAATAACTCACTGGCCAGTGCGGGCCCCGAGGGCCCACCCAACGTCAAAGCCCAGGAAATGTCATTCCTCCATGTGCCCAGAAGGGGGAGCGGAGGACGGAGAAGGAATATTTGACAAACGCCACTGAAGTTGGCTGCAGTTCTGGATTTGGACTCTGGGTTCATAACTTCTACCAGTGGCTAGCTGTGTGCTTTGGACTAGTAACTTTTTAATACTCAGTTACCTCATTTATAAAATTCATCGAGTTCTGGTGAGACTTAAAGTCATTCTTTAAAGTCTTAGGATAGTGCATGGCAATCACAATCTCTACTCAGAGCTTATCGTGAAAACTCTTTCAACGTCCCCCGTTCAGGTAAGATGTTCAAGATGGAAAGAGAGTTCCTCCAAGCTCCATCTATGCCGGGGTGGGGGAGGAGCAGGTGACCCCACGTGTGAACACGAAGTGACAGAGCTAGGGGCCGTCTTGGAAGCACCTTGTAGTCCTTCTATTTTCTACTCCATGACCTATTAGTATGAGGTGGGGGATGGAGGGCGGGAAGGAAAGGAAAGACGAGACATCCCATTGCTAGGTCCCTTTGGGGTTTCTATTTTGTTGTTGTTATTGCTTCAGGATGTTGATCTTTCCCCCTTTTTTGGATGACAAGAAAGTGATTCATGTTCAGGGGAGGGATCCCATCCCCTCTTTCACTGACAGCGAAACTGTCAAAAAGCCCATCCCTATAAACACTAACCTGGCAAAGGAGACCGAGCCTCCATATGGAAAATCAAAGTAAGGGATCTGGCAGGGAGTTGCAAAGATGGTTTGAATCAGAGGCAGAGACAGCCTGTGGATATTGGGATGGGGGCTCGGGGGCTGTCTGCACCCTCGTGCCAAGATGGCTGGGAACCTGGGCCAGTGAGTTTCCATTCGCTGGGAAAGGCAGGCCCTGTCTGCGCTGGAAGCCAGATCGGAGCAGGTCTCTGGTTTAAATTCGGCTCATCGGAGGGTCCTCCGAGCTAATTGGGACGGAGCCGGACTGTGTTTTCTTTCCTGCTTAATAACAAGGAGAATTGCTTACAGCTCTGGACTTTATTAGGGGGAATTTGACATTGTTTTGTTGGACAGAGGCTCCGTCCAGGGAGCTAATCTCTCACACCTGTTTGGCTTTGTTAAAGAGCCAAGGGGCCCCGGCCTGTTTGCTATTGGTTAAGGCAGAGACTGATATAAGGGGAAGAGAGGAAGGGACAAGAGAGAGGATGGGGATTTCCCTCCTCGCTCCCAAGTCTAAAAATCTAGTGCTGAAGATGATACAGATGCCAGTGACAGAGTTAATAAATATGATGTTTGCATCTGGATTAGATCCATCCAACAGCATCAATTCTCTAAATATTTATTAAGCATCTACTATCTGCAAGGCACTGTCCTGTGCCAGCAGCAAGCAAGAGAGGCAGAGCTCCTGCTCTTTGGGAATTTATACGCTGGTCATCTCAAGAAAAAATTGGAACCTCTCTCATGATTCTAGGAAGCTGGGTTGCTGGGGGAAAGGGGTTCCTCTAGGAAACGTTGCTGGCTCCTTGCCTGTGACTTTTCTTTCTCTGGACTCACTTCCAACATTACAGGCTATTTCACAAGCCTGGGGAACCTTGCCCTTTATCCTTTGGGGGAGGTTTATCCTCGTTAGTGCCCCTAGAATAGTGGTGATTGGGACTTGAAGAGAGTACATGTGGGCATATAATATATACCTATGGGAGAAGGGAAAGTCCCTCGTCCCGAGGAAGGAGCATAGGACAAACCCAGGGCCTTTTGGTTACTAGTCACACATTCCCTCTTCTGGCTACATGGCTGCTGGCAAAGCAGGAGTCTATCAATGCTGGAGCAAGAAGCTGGTTGAAGAACTGAGAGAATAGCAAAAAGGTGCTGACCCTCTTGGTGGAGAAGGGAGGCATCCCGCACAGCCAGCTCTTGACTTGAGGTGTCTGGGTTTGAATCTTAGCCAGGTCCAGCTACGTAATGCATGGGGCCTACTGCACAATGAAAATTCGAGGGTTTGGCCAGGAAAGAAGTCATGGGCCCACAGTCCAGACCCACAGTGGACACATGACCTCAAAGAAATGGCAACGTCCGTTTCAGGACGTGCTCAGAATCTGGACTGGGGATAGGGGAGAGGCTCTCCTCCCTCCCCTGAGGTGGGAATGGCTGGGGCCCTCTCCTCTGCGGAAACCCAGGGCGTACACTGGACCCTATCTCTCTGTGTCCGGGCCCCCGCTGGGTACGGAGGATTATGACCCAACAGGAGCTTTTCCTTGTCTACGGGACCCAGGTGCTGCCCCCGGTGGTGCTCAGTGGTCAGGGGCAGGGATGGTGAAGGGGAGGACAGGCAGGCCCGGAGCAGCAGGGATGGGAGGCAGGTGGCCAAGAACCCCTCCCAGGAAGGCCGGCAGGCACCGAGAGGCAGGACCACATGTGAGCAGAGGCCCCAGGCCTCCAGGCATGCTCCATCTGACTTTACTTACAAAACACAAATGCAAAGATAAAATTATTAAGAATCTTAAGACAGTGCCTGCAGAGCATTAACCCCAAGCATGGGCCCTTAGGGTCCCCCTGGGCTATTGCACTGGCCACACGCCCAGGAAGGAGCCCTGATCTCAGCTTCACCTCTTATGAACAGTGAAAGCTTGAGAATGTTACTTAACCTCCTTAAGCACAAATTTCATCATCTAGAAAGTTGTGACGATGAGAGTACCTATCTCAAGGTGATGTTGTAAAACAGTTAAGATGATAGTAGCTTTGAAGTGCTCAGAGCAGTGCCTGGCACTCAACACGCACTGTTAGCCACTACTGTGCTTCTAGATTCCCCTGCTTGCTTTTCTATGGTGCCATGGATGCTTAGAGCCTCATTTTCTTCTACCCGGTTCTACTGAGGGGCCCCCACTCTTTCTTTTTGTCCTTTTGTGACCAGGGACAGGAGATTGCAAGGTATCTGGCCAAGCTTCAGGAGGAGACCCACTGTGTAGAACAGGGGCCCCTGTGCCCCCAATACACACACACTCACACAGGCACACACACCCCCCAGCACTCACACGGACACACACACACCTAGCAGTCACACAGACACACACACATCCAGCAGTCACACAGACACACACATACACCCAGTACTCACACAGACACACACACACCCCCAGCACTCACATGGACACACACACACACCCAGCACTCACACAGGCACACACACACCCCCAGCACTCACACACACCTAGCAGTCACACAGACACACACACATCCAGCAGTCACACAGACACACACATATACCCAGTACTCACACAGACACACACATGCACACCCAGTACTCACACAGACACACACACATCCAGCAGTCACACAGACACACACATATACCCAGTACTCACACAGACACACACATACACACCCAGTACTCACACAGACACACACATACACACACAGACACACACAGACAGCTGCGCATACAACACTCACACAGACACAGACACACACACTCAGCACTCCCACAGACACACACATACACAGCACTCACACACAGACACGCATACCCAGCATTCACACAGACACACACTCCGTACTCACACAGACGCAGACATACACACACACACACAGCACTCACACAGACACACCGAGACATACACTGACCTCGTGAACATTAAATGCTAATGCAGATTTTTTGAAGCCCTTCCAGGAGACCAGAGTTCTTTGGTGGTGCTTTAAGGATCCCCGTGAGCAGACGGCCGTTGCAACCATACCTGGCCACCACGCGCTCACTATCCTCGTTCAACCACAGAATCTTTCCTCTTGGTCTGAATTATATTTTGCTGTTTCATAAAGGATTTTCCTTGAAAAAATAAAAAGGGTCTGCTTTTCTTAAAAAAAAAAAGTATGGAACCCAGCACTTTAGTCAATGGAGCTGTGGGACCTGGGCTCCGCCACAGCTGTTTGTCTCTTGGGGTTGATCCTCTGGCCAGGTGGCTGCTGACCCTGGGGGCAGAGGCTGTAAGTGGGCCGGCAGACAGACCAAAACCTGGACTCAGACATCGTCGGTTCCTTGCCCAAGGAGATACGGCCACAGACTGTGACTGAGGTTGACAACAATACTTTCAGATTCCCAAATGCCTGCTTTTCCCACTGCACTGCCTCCTTGCTTAAACTCAGGTCTGAGAGGGATGGAACTTTCCAGAAGAGCTGCTCCAAAACGGGTATTTTGATCCTCCCTTGAGAAACACTGGGCTGGGAATCAGAAGACCTGTGTTCTAGTCTTACCTTAGTCACCCTCAACTGTGTGACTTTGCACAAACTACATAAGCTTTTTGAGCCTTAATAGGCTCCTTTGTAAAGTGGGAATTCTCTTTGTCTTGCCTTTATTATAAAGCTCTGATGAGGCTCATATGATATAGTTTGTGCAAAAGTCCTTTTGGAAACTGCAAAACACCACCCAGATGTATGAAAATTTTAAGGGCGGGCTCTTGCCTCCTTTACTTGTCCTCTCATAAGCTTTGTTCTTAGCAGCTCTGATGAAACAGCATGGCAGGTGGGAATAGCTCATACTGTGTCATTTTCCTACCAATAGGCTTCGTTCAGTGTTTTGTGATCTGCTTCTATGAAACCAAAGCTAAATGATGAGCCAAACACATATACACATATTCATATACTTCTATTTAATTATCATCCTATAAATCATTAAAATCACCCCCTTTCTTTATATGCGATGATGGCATTTGACAGTGGTGTCCTGGTAAATGTTTAACAACCAGCTCTCTGAAAAGAATGTATTCATGTTTTTCCATACACAAGTTTATCATGAATTGATATAAAGGCTGTGTAGCACAAATTTGCCAATAATTATGAAATATGCAATACCTTTTACGGTGAATTCTGTATACCTAATTGGTCCTCGAAAAATATTTCACTGACTTTTCTTTTGCAGCTGATGAAAGAGTATAGTTCCAACATGAATGCTGGAATAAGATGTTTTTATTTTTGTTTTTGTTAAGGAATAAAATGAAAGAATGAAGACGTATGTTGGAACCTCACTTCTTAGTCAATGATGTAATTTCTTCACTGACTCAGAGAATAGTTTTTGATGCTGGAAGACTATTTCCTTCATATTTTTTTTTGGCTACTCACAGTATAACAACTACAGACGTGATACACTATGTGCATTATTAATATTTTCTTCATCATTCTCTTAAAACTACACAACTAGAAAACTGTAAATCAAACCTTGATTTGTAGCATTTGTAGATTTCCATGGTGTTGATGTTTCCACCATGGCCAACTTTAAGCTAAAATGTGAGATCATTGAACACAGAGTGGGGCAGAGCTAGGCATCAGTCACCATTATACAGTGTTTCCGCCATATAGACACGACAGACATAAATAACCCCGACAGCATAAATAATAGTAAAACATTGTCAAATAGTAAGGAATTGATAAGCTTATTTTCCTATGTTTTTAATGTAATTTATTTAATTGTAAGTTCATAGAATTTAACTTTTAATAGTGGCTGCCTTTACCAACTGGCTCACAAAATCATGTCAGTTTCGCAATCGGCCCCTATTAGTGCGTGTGAGCTGGCTCCAGCACACCACACGTTTGGTTTTCTCTTCCTTGTGAACCTGGAATGTTTCAACACTCAAAAAGAGTTATTTAGTCCTTATTTGTGCTAGATGCTGGGGATTCAGTGATACAATCCTTGTTGTCATGGAGCTTACAGCCTTCTTGAAAAACAAGTAAATAGAATAGCCATTTAGAAAACTCAGCCGTTTTCTGAGTGTGTATTTGTTTTTTAATTGCGAGAGAGAGAAAAACCCTGTTGGGTGTTCTAGTGTGTATTGGTCCCATTCTTATTTCCCAGGGACCTCGTATGACTGGCTCTCTCTGTCGTTGCTCGCCAGTTTTCTGGCTAAAACCTCTTTCTCATAAGGAAGAACTTTGGCTAAGGACCATGGAGGTAAGGACCACGAGGTTTGGTCTTCAGTTGGCCTTTGAAGTTTGACTATGACGGGCATGCGCCCCACCCGCCATCCCGAGGAGAGATCGTCCAACACCTTATGATTTGGCTGGACTATGGTAATGCCCCTTCCTTTGCCCCCAGGACTTATTCCTGGGACTTCCACCCTCTTCCATGGGCAAGTGCAAATTCTGGATCCCAAGCAGAAATAAACGCATGAATAACAATGATAAAATGCCCACTTACCCTTTGTTAAGAATAAAATAAGAGTTCACGTTGAGAGGGCTTCCTCATTTTGTAGATTCCCCTCAAATCAGGGACTTTCCAAGCAATGGTCGCACCTCTGCTTACGTGAAAAGGTGTAGGGCTCTGAGAGTATTGATCATTTTGTCCAGGAATGGATAGCTGTGTGTGCACACACACGCGTGTGCACGTGTACGCACACGCAAAGAGAGAAAGACTCTCTTCATGTATGAGCAGAGATTGTCCATCAAAAAGAGCTAGCAGTGAGTTCTCTGTCATCATTCGTAATAGCTCCTGAAATGACTTGGAAAACTTTAATTATGTTAGTGCCTTATTTTCAGCTCCTGTTATCTTTTGAACTCCTGGAGGGTGGGGGAATGGCTTACCCCGCAGCCTGGGCTTTTTCTAAAGAGCCTTTGTCTCTCTGCCCAGGTATTAAGTTGGTGGCGCAACAATCATAGGTACGTTCGGGTCGCTTTTCTCCCTCCGCCCCCCGCGAGCGCCGTCCTGGGTCTGAATGTGGGCCTGTGTTCTCTGGTCCACCGTCCTCAGGCCTGCACAGGGGACTGAAAGAGAATGGGCCACAGGAATGCACCCAGAACAGAGCCAAATTGTTCAGGCTGCGTGAAGAAGAAAGAAAAACCGGGAGGGTGGGGGCAGGGAGAAGAAGAAAAGCTTTCCTTGTCGGTTCAATTTCTCCGGAGATATTTGGAGGATAACACAGCAATTTTTTTAGCGGGGGGGCACTGGGGGAGCGAAAAAGAGAGAGCCGAGTTTTATCGGCACAGTGGCCCATACAGAAAGGTGACATTTGAGAGAACAATTGCTAGGTTGTTTGGTCACATTCGCTGCTATGAATGAAGCTTAAGAAAAGCTGTCTTTGGATTGCTACTAATAGTCATCTTCATCATTCCTGCGCCCTCTCTCTCAGTTCCCTTATGAAATAAGGGCACACGGGTAATAAACAAAGCACTATAAAAGATCAGATGGAGGTGTTCTGTGGGCTCACTCCATGTCGGGAGCAAGCATTCTGCACACCACCGCGGGCGCTTTCTGCTCCCAAAGGTGGTTCAAGAGTGAGGACTAGTGGCCGAGTTAAGCTAGACCCCTTTCTCCCTTGATACAACCTCGCTGAATTTGTCAGGGCCGTGTCCTTGGTCAGCTAAACCACACCTGACGACCGAGGGACAGGAAAAGATGGCAGAGTAGAGACCCTTGGATTTGCTCTTTTGGATTTTGGATTTTGACCTGGCTTTATCAATCCTCAAGCCAGATCCAGGTGAGTGGCTGCCTGGGTTAAACAGCTGTTTGTCAGTAGAATCTTACTTTTTCCACAACTTTGACAGATGATTCCCTCATGGTTCTCATTTCTTCTTCTCTTGCCGTGGTTTAGGCTCTGGTGGTGACCTGCCATTTCCCGGCAGAGGCCTGTCTGGCTGTCCGCTGTGTGAGAAGCCGGCCAGCTCTGCCAAGGAATTGTACTGATGTGTAGGAATGAGCTGAGTGGGCTCCTTTGATTTGGGGGGATAATTAGCTATGGGTGTACGGAAATGGGTATGAATGATTTTTCTCCCAACAGGCAAGCTTTCTTGCCATGAATCTTTTTATTTCTGGCCCAGCCTCTAGCTTCTGCCTTCATCTCCTATATAATTCTCCCTGCTTTCAATTTGTGAGATTAACCATAAATGAACAGGGGACCTGTTGGCCTTGTCTGGTTTCAAAGACAAGAAGCTTAGGCAAGTCCGCAGCGGGCACCAGCTATGGATCTGGTTTCCTCCTGTGAGTCGCTATGCGGTGCCCTCATCTAGAAAGTTCATCCACGTGCAGGTGCTGGTGAGCTGGGTTCCTATAGGCCGCACCTCTGGGTTGACAAGTGACTAAAGATGAAAGGGGGGACCCCAGGGTTTTGGGCTCTGTGCTTCATCAGAGCCTAGCTATTCTTTGCTATGCTATTTTTTCTTCTTTTTCTGGATCACAATCACCATTACTGGGAATACAATCTAGTAACAGACCGGAAAGAAATCACATCAGTTTTGCAAAGGGGAGCATAAGGTTTGAACGAGTTTGTGCTGTGCTTGTGTGGACAGGCACAACTGAATGACTTGTGCATACTTTAAAGATTTGCTTTATGGAGCTTTGAAAATGCCCACGTTGCTATGCACGGTGTAATTAGCTCAGGTGCTTTAGCTCTAAGCATCCTAAGGAGAAGATTGTTCTAGCAGCTATGTATTTGCCTCTATCTTTTCATTAGTAAATAATACCAATTAGTGGTTCAGTATATACATTTTATAAGATTAGGCTCTCTTATGTTTGTACATTTAGCCTCGGGATTTCAGGTACTTTCCAAATGACCCATTTATTATTATTTATTTTTAGCCTCCATTTTGCAAATAGAGAAACGATTCATCAGGGATTTCGGTTATCTTCCAACTGTTACAAAGGAAGTCTTTTGGGAATTTAACAAAAGCCTTGAGGTTCCCAGATGAGAAAGACTGTGTGTGTGTGTGTGTGTGTGTGTGTGCATCAGCACACTCACTCTGAAAGGATATATAGTAGAACATATACTATGAAAGCTGTGTACAAACAGTGGTATATTGCTTGTTCTGTTCAAGCGTGTGCGTATGAGAATAAAATATATTCTGGAGAATATTGAGTCATTGTGACTTGGTAATTCAGGCTCAGGCTCTAGGTCTTTCAAAAGAGACTTTTCTGATAGTCTGCTGTGTGAGAAATGAGGCTGCATGCTGCAAAGACAAGGTATTAATTCGTAGGAACGGGGTTATCTTTAATGTCTCATAAAATGTGTTTCACAGACATGCAAAGTTTAACATATCTAGATCTGCTCAATGATCAACAGGAGATGCTTGAAAGCTTCCCTGATTTGCCATTCCATAGAAAATGTCCTCTTTATTTGCTTTATTTATTGTGGCTTTTTTTCTGTGCCTGCGTTTTCCAAACGGCACTGATTTCTCTGGAAATAACAAGGCTTTTAATATGACTGCTCTAACAGCAACCCACCAAGCGTTAGGTTTTAAGTTTTGCCAGGAGCATGGTAGGAATTCAGTGACTGTTTGAAGAATAAAGTAATAATGGAATAATTCCCTGCCCTGTGGGTAATGTTCACCTTTATATTTATTTACACATGTGTGCACAATTGGGTGTAGAATATTCAGTTATTGGACTAGCTGTCTTTTGGCTCAACTGACAAATCATTTTAATGTCTCATTTATCAGTAACTTAAATTCAATCAATCAATTGCTTTGGAATTATATAAATGTGTCACTAACTTTTCTATCCTTTAACTTTTTTCTTTGTATATCTCCCATCATCATCCACATTTAATCAATGCAGCTGCGTGCTGCAAAGCGATGTTTTAGTCAATGACAGACCACACATATGATGAAGGTCCCATGAGATTAGTACAGTAGAGCCACGTTATGTAGTAAGCTGTACCATCTAGCTTAGTGTAAGTATACTCTACGATGTTCCCGTGATGACGACATCACCTAACAAGGCGTTTCTCAGAATGTATCCCGGTCAAGTGAGGCATGACTGTATATATCACTGATTTTATATACATTGAGTATAAAAACTTCATTTTCTCTGAGACTATGGTTTGAAATATGTATGCAGTGTAAGGATGTGTGTACAAAGTCTCGGAACAGAATTTAACTTCCTTTCTGAATGCACAGCCATAATTCCTGTTGGGAGACTAGAATGGGCAGCAGAGTATAACACAGGGGTCGATGATTGTTACTCATATAGGGTGAAACGGAGAGAAAGCACATCATTGCTGGAGAGTTCTACAATTAACACTGCGACCACAAGTCGCAATCTACAGCTGTGTTCTAGTAAGCATTTTGCCCAGACAACGTTGGGTGAAGCAGTAGCCAATGACGTCTGGTCCCGGACATCTGCCTTTTACAGACTTATGGGGGCATGGGGACCCCAGGGCTCAGACGCCTGCATTGTGTAGTTTCTTTCTCTGCTAGTTAGCCTTGTGGGTAAGGGCAGCGTTAAGCACTGGCTCAGTAGCCTTCACAAACAACGTGGCAAAATGCAGGAGAACACACAGTCTTGTGTTTGGGGCTTTAAGAGACTCTGAGGTGACTTCGTGCTCGGGAGGATTTGAGAGCAGATTGGCTTATAGCCATTACTGTTGGCTAATAATTGCACTAATCTTGTCGAGGGAGGGTCTTGTGTGCGCGCATGTGCCCCCTCCCTCAGTCCCCGAGTTGGAGAACAATAGGAGAATTGTGTTTCTGCGCTATTCCATGAGATAGGTCAGGAACTGCAACTGGGTGGCTAAGGTCTGCGATGGATGACCCACCAGGCATTAGTCCCGAACTGTCACGAAGGAACCTGAGACCTGAGCACTACAGCTTTGGCCAGATTATAGGGAAGCATTGGACTAGCTGAGCCATTTGTCAGAGCCAGTGTTCTTTGCTGGACTCAGGAGCAAGTGCAGTGCTTGCTGGAGGAGAAAGAGAAGAGAACGGATGTGTGTGTGTGTGTGTGAGCGTGCATGCGTGAGCACAGGCATTCCTCCTCATGTGTGCACTACATTTTATCCATTTTTCTATCTAAAATTTGCTCGGCAAAACTGTTCTGTTTTCTTTAGAATGGATGATATTAAACCCAAACTTGCAGTAGACATGCCAAGTGGAGATGTTTCTATAGAATGAAACATTAGAGTATGCGTGTGTGTGTGTGTGTAAGAGGGGGTGGCAAATGTTTATCTTTAATGTTAAAGTCAAGTTGTCAGCTCTACAAGGAGTTAAAATAATCTACAAGATTAGTGTATGTTGAGGACATACCCTTTGAGGGCAAAAGTGTTAATTTAAATGTTCTGTTGTGACAAGTTTGCTCCTATAATTTAGAAAGTAAGTGCTCAAGTAAATATGTCTGCCTAAAAGATCAGAACAAGAAGCTCAAGGATTATAAGATCCAAAGGGCAGGTAAACCTCATGGTGCATCTGTCACTGTGTGCTAATTTCCTACATTCTCCCCGAAATGGGACACGCGATCATGTTAAATATCCCGAGCCTACTGTTTCCTTTTGGTGAATTTCCACGGGCTAGTTGTTCACGCGTTAGGCATTGTGAAAGCAGGGGCCTTGCCAACGTATCAATTGGGATAAGAGCAGGCTGTTTTAATTCTCCTCTGCCTCTCGGCCCTAGGTTCCCCTAGTGCGCACTTCGGGGGTGTTGCACGTCTTTCTCCATCTGCTCCCTGTTAAGCAGCTGCTGGGTTTAGCAACAAGGAGGCTGGCGGATGGAGCACGCTGTTAGTGTAATTTGGCAGGAGGTTGCAGGCTGGCACTTAAGGGCAGTGAAAAGGAGAGGAGGTGAGGATGTTTCCACGGGGCGGGGGGCGGAGGAGAGGGAGGGTGGTGGCAGGCTAACCAACCTAACGGCCACCAGTGGCTGACGCCCTTGGGGAGCTGCTGATCTGAATTAGATTGAGATCCAAGCAGAGACAGAGTTTCTCCCCTCTCAGACCCCAGGAGTTCTCCAGCCTGCGTTTTCCAGCTCCCCACGAACGTTTCCAAATTAAAAAAAAATAAAAATATGTGTGGAAAAATACAGTAAAAGTGACAGCGCCTTCCCAGTTTCCGACAGTTCTGTTTTGACTTCACAATCAGCCAAACTGGAGCCCCTGAGTAGCTGGCTTAATTTGTCACCTTGAGTTATTAACCGTTTCCCTGCCTCTCGTGGTGGGTGTCCTTCTGGCTCCTCGCCCCTGGCTGGCTCAGTGACCTGTTAATCCTGTGCCCTTTCTCTCAGGCTGATGGCTCTGCCTGAAGAGCCCAGTTTCTCTCATGGAGTCAAATTTGAATTCACTTCACTGTCACCTCCCTGTTGGTTTTTGCCAGGTAGTGGCTGAGACAGAAAGGTGGTGGATGAGGGCAGGAAAGAATGACTCTGGAGTCAGCTCTCACATGGGTCCAGAGTGTTCTTTAGAAGTCCAACAGACAGTATATTTCTCTTGGTTAGGAGTCAACAGGTAGAGAAAGGCTCATTTTATAACTGGGATGATATAGAATATAGTCTATTGGGAAGCAGAGGGAGAGCTAATCTCATATATATTTGGCATCAGCAAAGTTATCTTTGGGGCATCCAGTCACCCCCTCTGGGCATCTTATCTCTCCATTGCCCACCATCCCTCTGGTACCATGTACCTTCATTTTGTCACTTGAGTGCTTGGGATCTCTTTGGGCAATATCATACATCCAGACCTTTACCCAGTGCTTTCTTCTCCCTCAAAACCTCCACGCCCCTCGTACATTCTCCTTGGAGCCTTGCACTTTGGGGCTGTGCAACTTATTCATATGAGAAATTAATCCAAATTAATGAATTCTTTGGGGGCTGCTGGTTTCATGTGTCACTCAGAAAAGAGTGCATTTAAAAACTAAGGTGTTTTTTAAAAACAACAACTTGGATTAAAAATTCTGTTTTATTCCTGTAAAATGCAAATTTTATTATTTTAAAAAGAGGAAGTAAATTTGCAGGATTCATGATTGAAAATATGAAAGTGCATACAGTGAAACCTGCTCCTTCAGTTACTCGGATCCCCCTCTGCAGGCAACTGAAATTACTCGTTTATTGCCTCTTCTTGCGCGGATGTGTCATGCACATGGGAGCAATTATATAATCTCTACCCCTTTTTAATTTTTAATAAATGTTTTTTTAGAAAAGTTTTAAATTTAAAGAAAAGTTGCAAAGATATTACAGAGTTCCTATATATGCCGGTTCCTATATACCCAGTTTCCCCTTTAGTTAACGTGCTCTATTACTGTGGTACATTTGTCAGAGCTAAGGAATCAATATTGCACAGTACTATTAACTAAATTCCGTAGTTTATCAGATTTTACTAGTTTTATCCCAATGTCCCTTCTCTGTTCCAGGATCTCATCCAGGACACCAACTTACATTTAGTTGTCATGTCTCCTTGGCTTTGTCTTGTTGTCCTGTCTGTGACAGTTTCGCAGACTTCTCTTGTTTTGATGACCTTGACAGTTTTGAGGAAAGCTGGTCGAGAATTTTGTAGAATGTTTCTCAATTTGAGTTTGACTGATGTTTTTGCCACAGTTAGGCAGGAGTTATGGGTTTTGGGGAAGATGACCACAGGGGTGAAGTGCCATTCTCTTCATGTTATCATGGGTACGTGGTATCACCTGGCTTCTCACTGAAGCTGTGAACCTTGATCACCTGGCCCAGGTAGGATTTGCCAGGCTTCTCTGCTGTAGTTATTTCTCCTCTCTTTCCTTCCTGTACTCTTTGGAAGAAAGTCACCAAAGGCAGACCATACTCAATGGGTAGGGAGTTATGTTCCACCTCCTTGAAGCTCCTATAATTTTTAACAATATGGCAGCATACTTCACAGTCTTTACTGTGCCTTGTTATTTTCTTTTTTTAACAAAGTATTTTAGAAATTATTCCATATCGATATTTAAAGAACTTCCACGTTCATTATTAATTTGCGTTTTTTTATGCATGTATTAATGCCATAACTGATTTTTAACTAATCCCCTTGTGATGGACATTTAGGTTGCTTCAGTGTTTTGGTCTTATAAATAATGCTGAAATAAATAACCTGGTACACATTCAAATATATCTGCAGGACAAATTCCTGAAAGTTGAATTGCTACTTAGAGAGAAAGTGACTTGTAACTTCTCAAGCTGTTGCCATATTGCCTTCCATAGACAGTGAACCAATTTATACTGTCCGAGTAATACATAATCAAAATGATTCAGTGGATGGAATTTCAAGTTGGTGGAGGAAATATTTTTCAATGATGGATCAGTTGATACATTTGCAAATCTCCTTCAATGACAGCACAATAGGAAAAACTATAGGAAATCCAATTATTCAAGTGCAACCTGTCCTTTGAGCTAATTTAATAAGTCTAGAGTCCAGCCTACATGCTCTGAAGACCTCACTGGTCTCCCGCTTAGTTCCTTAACTAGGGTCCCGTTTGTGCCCATTCCCTGGCATGCTTTTGAAACCTTCCTATCTTTGCATAGAACATTTTTTAAAATTCTTTCAAGACCCTCACCTTCTTTCCCAACTATCCAGGTACCTACTGGAAGCTCACATCTAGGTTAGGCCCATGTGGCTCATTCTCTGTCATTTTAGCACAGATGAACTCCATCTGCTTTATATTTATTTGCACCTGGATGCTGCCGTGCTCAGCCTCTTAAGCCATCACTGCACTGAAGAATGATTTTGCCTCCCAGGTGTACTGTGAATATTCTGAGGTAGAGGAGTGCATCTTTTTTTGTTGCTGTTGCATATTTCCCAAAGGCTCCTGAACCGAATGTAGAGTAAGTCCATATCCTTATTAGAGTTCCTGGCAGAACTTCCTCTCCTCCATCCTCCTCCGCCACCTGCTACAGGACAGAGCCATGTGGGAGGAAACCATTGCTGTGAGGGTCTCTGCCTATCCCTGGCCTCTTGGTGCCCACACTCCCCTCAGAATAACAGGAGAGGCACAAATATTTTCTTTGTGGCTAAGTGATAATTCACCAGAGGTGATGAGAAATAGCTATAAAGGTCACTAGTGAGATTTGAAATTATCTGGAAATGTTGCAAATCACAAAGGCTAACTCAGGGCCACAGAAGTCTTCATGGTTGGTGGGCCTGTGGTTTCTCCGATGAGTTGGCACTGTTCACTGTCATGAATTTATTTACCATAACTGGGCTGGCTGCCAACTGAGAAGGCTCTCCCACTCATCCTTACATGAGGCTCCTTTTGGTGCAAATTCAAGTCGAAGTTGAAATGCTCTGCTTTCATATCGATTGTCTTTTGACTAAGTCTCCAAAAACCCAAGCTTCCTAAGAACGGAGCCTGGGGAAAGCTAGAGCCTTGCATTTGGGGAATAGGCTTTCTGATTTGTCTAGTGAAACATCCCACAGTGTGCTTCTACTTTCTACCCCCTTACACATTCTATTGACACGGTTTTTATTCCACTTGGTTCTCATCCTTTCAGTCTATTTAAAGTATGGGATTTTAGAATCAGAAGGAATCTTGGAACCCCAAGGAAAAGAAACTCAGAAAGGTAAAGTGTCTCTCAAGGTCCCAAAGCTGGTTGAAGAAGCCCAATGGTCAGCTCAGGCAGGTCTCTAACACCCATGAACTAGTTTCTTTCTATTACATTTCCTTATTTATCAAGTATCCAATAATAATAATAATAGTGATAAGAGTAGCTAACATTTGCTGAGGACTTTCCATGAGCCTAGGATACAGTATATGCTTTACCTATATTGTTTCCTTATGACAGCTCTCTAAGGCAGGCGACTATCATTTTTCCCATTTAGAGGATGAGAAAATTGAGGGAACAGTGATTAAGTTACTCGCCCAAGATCACATGGCCAATAATAGGTGAAGCCGGGACAGTCAGATTGCGTAATGCACAGACTTATTCCAGTTAGTACGCCTTCTGTACATTACACAGCAAAGCAGCACATGGAATGGGCAGCATCAGGATTTGCAGAGAGGGCAAGGCAGAAAAGTCTCTGCCGTGAGGGTTTCCATTCCAGTTGTGGCAGCAAGACATAGCAATAGGGTTGCTGATAAAAAACCGAACACCCAGTTACATTTGAACCCTAGATCAGCACCGAATGATTTTTTATGATACTTATGTCTCAAATATTGCATGGGACATCATTATACAAAAATTATTTTTTGTTTATCTAAAACTCTAATTTAACTGGATGTTAAATTTACGATAAAAAGATGAATTTTTTAAAATACGTCTATCCAAAAAAAATGCATTTGTTGTCGATCTGAAATTGAAATTTAATTGGATATCTTGCCCTTTTATTTGATAAATCTGGCAACTGTACATGGAGAACACTTAGAAAATATTGAAAAGCTGTGCTGATGTAGTGTATGCTGTACCCTCTTCCTTATCCTCCCCTGGGTATCTTCCCCCCCTCTTCCTTCTTCTCGTCTACCTCTCTTCCTGTGGGGCCCCTCTCTCCGCTGTATGCACTCTATTCAGCATACACAACCTTGCGACACAGCAGCAAGTCCTAAAGCCATGTCCCAGGCTGTCCAGCAGTCAGCGTGGAGACATTTTGCTTGCTGCCCAAGTGCCCAGCCCTGGGGTGTGTCCTGTAGCTCCCGAGCCCTCCACTCTCCTCCAGGAACAGTCTTCCTCTCGGCTCTCCCTGATGGCGCTGCCCAGCCCTCCACTCCACCCCAGACATACGTTTCACCAAAGTCCCCGCCCCACCCAGTGGCATGCACTGGTTTGCATCAGGTCACTTTGTGTCCGTTAATATTCATCTAAGTCACAGGGTGGGGGGCTTGGGGGGGGTCAAAGAAAAAGAGGCAGGAAAGTCTGGCTACTTCTTTGTCCTCTCTCTGAGATAGGCTTTCACGGCATTGGGGTGAGCTACTGGGGTGGGGTGGGCGGGTGCTCTGAGCACACTAGGTAATAGTCAGCGCCTGTGTACTCTCTGGGATGGGGGCGTTCCACCGGCTATTTTAAGGCCAGACTGGTGAATGTTGGGTTCCCCTTCGTTTACCTAGGCTCTCAATATTTTCCCTGGCACACTCCAAGGTGGTCACAGAATGTGGGAAACCAGGCAAGGGAAAAAATTAATGCTCTGTGATGACGCCCCTGGTAGCTGCTGCTAAGTTCCATGGAAAAGATGGGGGTTGGGGGTGTGGGGGGCTCACTATCTGTGTCTATGGGTGTCTCCAAAAGCTTTTAGCTGTCTTGGCACCTACTCAACTCTAGAGATGGTGGAAAAAGAAAATTGGCTGCGAACTCAGTCCAAGGCCTGCCTGGTAGCCCCAACTCCACCCACTCCTCTGGAGTCCTTTGCCCACACTGAATGCCCCTTTATCGTCAGTGAGCGATACTGACTTTTTGAAAATACTGTGTAGGCCTTGTGTCTCAGATGCCTGTGGCATGTAGGCTCTGCTTCCCTTTCAAGGGTGTTGGCTTAAAAACCCACCCAGAAACCCGAGAAAAATATCTCCACTTGGCAGCTCAGGAGGCTGACACCAACCGCTTTCTGTTTCTTAGCCCACTGGCCACAAGCTACCTAGTGGACAGTTATTATAAGGGAAGGAAGCAATTTCAGTACTGGGAATTATGCAGCAGGCAAATCACGGTTATTTAAAAGTCTCACGGGGAGCATTCCCCACATCGCTTAGAATCACACAGCCAAGGTTGAGTTTGTCATCTTCCATGAGCTGTAGAGGGCTTTGCAGAAAAGTTCACATTGTCCTTCTGCTGGCTCAGTCCTCTTGGTTAGCACTGTTCCACCAGAATCAATAGTCAAATTGAATCCAAGTATAGGTCTGAAGTTGGGTTGGTCTTTCCCATGGGTCAAGCATTTGTTAAATGCTTACTGTGTAGCAGGCACTTGACCAGTCACTTTGTATACGTTGTGTCACTCAACTGTTGCAACAATATCATGTGGTAGGTGTCATTGGACCTGCTTTAAAGATGCCAGCTTAAGTGCCGGCTTGACTATGGTTACCAGGCAAGGTCGGCATAGAATACCTTCTATGCTGTATCTTTCTTTACACTAAGTATCACTACTAGGAGAAATTTTCTCTTGAGTACTGGCACAACTAATTGCATCTTTGCTTCACTTTTTCTGGAAAAGCTGATCATATCTGAAGTTGAAAGTTCCACTTGAAGATTTTTCAGTCATTTATCACATAGTTGTAATGGAGTTCTGTTCAGATACTACAACTCTTTAGTCAAATAGAGTAACAAATGCCTCACTCAAAAGCTGTTGTCTCTCCTATCTGGTGGGGTTCTGTTGACTGGAGGACCACTTGGATCTTTAACTGGTCAGAAGATAGAGACTCTTAAACATGGTCTCCAGTTGACTCACATTTCACTTTAAGAGGTCATGAGCAAATTGCTTGAGACTATTAAGAGTGGGTCCAGAGGGTCCGTGAAACAATGCTTTGTGTGACCCTTTGTTCCTGTAAAGGGAATATCCAGCATACAAACTTTAAGTGCTGCTTTCTAACTTCCTACCTGGATGTAAGCACTGGGAAAGTGCTCAAAGTCCTTGGTACTTGACCAAGTCTAGGCAAAGTAGTAATTCCAGCTTCTATTGATTACTTGAGCCCCACTGCAATCCCAGTTCCCACTATTTCTTCTATCAACCAGCACACTCTGTCCTCACTTGATCTTATCGTTTCTAATTGTGGTGACTGCTGGCTTGTCTTCACTTTGAAAGTCCCGATAGCATCTATAAGTGAAAAAATCCACAGGCATTGGCCTGTGGCCACACTCATTATTAACAGAAGTTATGATTTTTAACTAAGTTCTTGACAACTCAGAAGACCACGGCCTCCTCGCAATGGGCAGACCTCTCCCCTCTCTGGAAGACAGAAGTTAATAAAGCACAAATACCTAGAAAAAAATATCATACTCCAGAAGACATCAACCGAGCACCCTGGAAAGAAGGGCAAGTGGCAGTACTGGCAAAGCCAGTCTAGGTCCTGGAATCCTAACCCCGGGACTTGCCCATGACTCTTCATCAGAAGGCTTTCCCTCCCTCTATGAATATTTTATCTAACCTTATACATATTTAGAGGGCAGGTTGGCTGTTACTTACTTTAACTGACTACCTTTTCTTCAGATTATTTTCTTATGCTCTTTGTATTATGCAGCAAACGACATTCATTCCATAAAATTTCCAATGTACCTACTTTGGACAAAACCCTGTTCTTGGTGCTCTGAAGGACATGGATGAGATCAAGTGTAAATAAGGGAGACTCGATGACCATGCCTATAACTAGCCAACAACTGAAAGACAATAAGCAGATTGTACAAGCACAGTGTTGACAGTGTGTCGTAAATAGGTGCTTTTGCCAAAATGTGCAGGTCCACTAAAGCTCATGGAAATGAATGAGAACAATACAATCACTCATTCATTCTTAGGTTCATTCAACATATATTTTATGAAGATCTTAAATGTCCAAACCTCTGAGTTAAACACTAACCAAATAAGTTTCCTTCCCTCAAGGAGCTTATAATTAGGCCATTAGGAGAGATTATAAGTAGTTCTTATTTGTATTTTTATTGCAAAACGTAAGTATGGAATCTGTATTTATTAGGAAATATGTCATTTGTGGGATGCAAACATACTTGTCAGATTCAAAAAGACATCACTCTTTCATAGACATCCTTAGATTAAAAAATTCTAAAAATTTAAAATAAGAGGGAAGAAAGCTTGACGTTAAAGTGACTTTTTTCTTTAAGCATTTCTCTATGTTGAGATCTTCAGTTGACAAGGTATGTTGAATGCACAGAAGGGTAGCTGTCATGGAGTATAATTTCTCAGAGAAACCCTCATAGGTGGTTTGGATTAAAGACGGCTTTGAAGAACTTCAAGGTCACGGGGAGACAGGCCTCCAGGAAGAGGAAAGTTTTGAGCAGAATGTAGAAGGGTGTGAGGACGATGGCATGGTGGTGGGTGATGGAAATGGGGAATAGAAAAAGATTCACTTAACGTGACAAGAAGAGCAAAGCCGCGTGCTGTGGAAGGGGAAGAATTAAGAAGAAGGGATAAATGTGGGGTTTGAACACTTGCTAGGCTGAGGATTTTTCTTTTAATTAAAACAAATTTTCGTGTCAGTCCATCAGTCTAAGGCCATGATCTTTCCTTTGCAAGTGCATTATGCATGCTGTAAAAAGGGGAGTAGGAAAAGCCACCAGATAAACCGGGTCCAGCATGGAGAATCCATTTGCAAATTTTACTTTGAAACAAATGAAAAAATATCTTAGCTTAGAACGTAAAATGTGCATGAATAGCAAACATAAAAATAGGAGTTGGAAAGAACTTTCATATTTTCAGCTGACCACTCCCAGACCCCCAGAAATCTTTTTTTCACTTTCCTCTGCTATTACCATTTATTTGGTTTAAAATTTTGAGGAATACTGCACTCTATTCAGTCGCCAACATTCACCCCTCAGTTTGTACACTTCACACAAGACATACCATGAAAAACATTTGTACCTTCAGAACAACATGGTATCAAAACATCTAAAGCAAACACTGTTAGAATATGCAAGAACAATTTGGGCAAAAAACACACTTGTAAACCCAAACAGGCACAAAACCACAAAAAAGGCAAAGAGAGTAACTTCTGTTGAAGAGTTCTCCTTCTTGAACATCTCTCTCCTTCCTTTCCCAGGAAAAGGTGGTGGTACCCTTGGAAATCTCCAGGAGCAGCTTCAACAGTCAACTACACCAGTAGTGCTTACAGCTGGAAAATTCATGCCAGTGGAAGAATCTGTAGTGTCGCACAAACTCGCTGTGAAGCTGAGGAATGTGCCTAATGCCTGGAGCTGAACAAAATGGCGGCCGTTTTTCTTTCCAGGAAAGGAGACTTCACAGGAGATGGTAGGTTTCCTATTGAATTGTTCTCAAATTAATGACCTTGCCCCCTTTCAGCCCTTTCTATTGGAAGGATACAGAAATGCAGCAACTATATCAAGGATTCAATGGGAGAGAGGAGCTGTCACCATAGCAAGGTGATACTGCTGTTAGTAATCATTTTAATGATAATAAAAATAAAGTCTAATATTTATGAAACAATTACTATATGCCAAGCACTAGAATAGTGGCTCTCAACCAGGGGTAATTTTACCCCCCTGAGGACATTTGGAAATGTCTAAAGACATTTTTGATTGTGACAGTGGAGGGGATGACGGCATGTGGGTGGGGTGCAACTAGTATCTAGCCAGTAGAAGCTAACATGCTTCTGAACGTCTTACAACGCATAGGATGGGTCCCCACAAAAAGAATTACCCCACCTGAAATGCCGATAGTGTTAAAGTTGATTAACCTTACAGTAGACTGAGGCTTTTTACACGTTTAACCTTCAAAATAACCCTGTGAGACACATACTATTATTGTCCCCACTTCGCAGATGAGAACATTTAGGCTGAAAGTAAATGGTTCAAGTTGTTTTGGTCTTTGAACATTCTCGTATTTCTTTCTTGAGATCCATTTGGTTCTATGATAATTGCAGGAAATTTAGGTTTTTTTTCCACGGCTGGGAATTGGTTCCCTCAAATGTCAGCGTGAAAATTATTCAGCTCAAGCTGGCCCAACCCCCATCCCATCCTTGGATGAGACTGGCTAACAGCTGGTGACTGGGCAGGGGGAAGGAGATATTATATAATGTCTACAAAAGTAATGAAAAGTTGACTTAACTGCTAAGATAAGCAACTGCTAAGATAGAGAACGAGAAGCTACAGTGATTTAAAAATACGTTTTCTAAGCATGGTATCCAGACTGTTCCCTCACATCCTCTGTTCTTTATTCCTGACCTCTGATAGTGGTGTGGCATGTGCTGTTGAGAAAACAGAGGTCCTGATGCCATGAGACTCAGACAAGCGAGGCAATCTTTACACTGCAAACTTATACAGAATTAGGTCATTGAATTCCAAGAGTGTCGGGTCCTCTGGAAGACAACTTCTGTTTTTCTTTTTTTTCCTTTTGATAAATGCCAAGCTCCTTTTCAAAATATTTATGACTAGAGAGAGGAAAATCAGACATTTTCTTTTGAATCATTTCTCTGCATCTGGCTTGGGTGTTCTGACCGCTTCTCTGTCCTCTGTGCTTTTTTCTTTCCTCTTTTCCATTTTTAAAACATTTTCACAGTTCTCTCTATTTCTGTCTTTTCTTTTCTCCTTATAGTACTTCTCATTGTCCATGAAAATGTGGAGCAAGAGAAGGGAGGAGCATTGCCTAAATAATTAGACTGATTATCTAAAGGGCAAGTTGGTGTGGTTGGGTCAATGAGGGCAAAGATCTCTTGTGTAGTTAGGAGGAAGCAACTTCGAAGTCTTTTGAAAATAATTATAAACTCCCTGAAAACTTTGAAACATAAACTGGGCACAATATGGTACAAATCCAAATAACTTTTCCCCTCACAAATTTCCAAAACTTTCTGCCCTAACCAGCTGTCTGCTTTGTCCTATAACTGACACATATTTAAATATTACTGTTGTTATTTAAATTAATTGAATTCGATGAAACTCAAGATACAAGTCAATTTAACAAACATTTGTTAAACATGTACTATGGGGCAAGATGAGTGTGATGTAACTAAGCCCTGCCCTGGAGGAACTCGACATTTTGGTGGGGAAAATGAGCAAATACATATCCAATTGTCATATAGGTAGATGTATTAGTTATCTATTGCTGTGTAACAAATTACCCCAAAACTTAATGGCTTAAGATAATACACATTTACCATTGCCCGTCTCTGTAAGTCAGGAATATGGTCATGGCTTAGCTGGTCCTCTGCTTCAAGTTTTCTCACAAGACTGCAATCGAAGTGTTGGTCTAGGGTCTGTGGTCTTATCTGAAGCCTCAACTAGAGAAAGATTCACTTCTTACCTCACCCATGTGGTTGTCAGAAAGATTCAGTTCCTAGATGGTTGTTGGGTTTCAGTTTCTCACCAGCTGTTGACTGAAAGGTCCCCTTAGTTCCATGCCACATGGGCATCTCCAACATGGCAGCTTGCCATCATTGTGTGCAAACTGAGAAGGCAATAGAGTCAGCTGACAAAACCAAAGTTACCATCTTACATAAACTAACTTTGTAAGTGAAAACCCATCGTTTCCGTGTATTCAATTGATTAAATTGAATTAAATTAAATTGATTAAACTCAAGTGAGTCATTAGGTCCAGTTCACGCTCAAGAAGACAAGATTACAGAAGGGTTCCACTACCAGGAGAGGGGAATCAGTGGGGAGGTATCTCAGAAGCTGCCTACCACATAAAGGTTAAGAGATTGCTAAAGAGAGGCTCAAAGAAGCTGTGAATCTGTCAAAGCAGGGAGTGGTGTAAGAAATCTTATCTTTGAAAGGAGTTATTTTCTGACTGTACTGATACTGGACTGCTCTAGAAGGTTTTGGTATCTACCCGGTGATTCGTGGAATAATTCTAGACTTGCAGAATTTGTGATTGGAGCCTTGGTAGCTAACCACTTAAGATATTATGTCCCTAATCGTGAAGAAACATAAAACCTCAACAGTGTCCCAAAAGTCACATTTATGGTTGTTCTGTTCAGTATCTGTCTCAAGGAAATTTTTATAGTCAACTGGTCATTTAGTTGTTTATTTATTCACTCATTTTATGTGTCAGTTAATACTAGCTAGTGAAACTCATAGATGGATTGCCTTTGAGGGACTAGAGAATGAAACTCAAAAATGAGTAAGATTAACCGTTGAAAGCCTCTCCTCGGTGTGGACCAGGGGTCAGCAAACTATGTCCTGTGGGTTCGATCTGCCCCCTCCATCTGTTTTTGTGTAGCTCATGAGATAAGGATGGTTCTTACACTTTTCAATATTTGAAAAAACAAACAAAAGAAGAATAATATTTTGTGACACATAACAATGATGAGAAATTCAAATTGCAGTGCCTCTAAAGCTTTATTGGAACAGTTATTCCTGGTTATTTACGTTTGTCTATGGCTGCTTTTGCTATACCAGCAATGGTGAGTAGATGCTACAGAGACCGCAAGGCCCACAAAAGCTAAAATATTTGCTATCTGGCCCTTTAAGAGAAAATTTGCCGCCCTGGCCTATAGGAAGATGGACATGCAAACAAATACTTACTGCATTCTGACATGTGATGCACTAGACATACAGAGAAGGGTCATCGGGAGCACGGAGGCAGGAGTTCTGTCACAACTGGCTCTGGGTTGGTCAGTGAAGGCTTGGTGGATGTCTTCTTGAGGATGAGTAGAGGTTTTCCTGAAATGGGAGGTGTTAAAGGAAAAAATTGTTCATGGCACTTGTTGAAGATGGTAAGGAAGACTTTATTCAATGGGGTGTTGTGGTAGGGGAGAGAGATTGGGCTCAGCTCCAAATACAGTAAGGACTGGTGGGGATTTCTAGCCAAGGAGCAGGATGGCAGTGAGCTGGGGGAAGGTTACTAAGAGGAAGCATCAAGAGTAGGGGGATTCTGGCTAAACCAACTTGACGGGATTTTTGCTGCAGGCAGGCCAGAATGATAAGATACCCAGGGTGTGAGATGAGGAATTTGATCAGATATCGAGGGTGGGGGACTTTTGCAAAACTGATCCAGCAGGATTCTTGCTAATTCTAGACCAAATGGTGCAAGGATGGAACCCAAGGTGGGAACCTGGTCAGAAAGAGGACACAGAGCCTGACACAAGTTTGGTCAAAGGAGAAAGTCTTTGAGTCTTTGTCAGAAGAGAAATGAGTAAAAGGGTGATCTTTCAAGGGACCTTAAATTGGTGACCTTGGACCAAGAGGGTTCAGGGACCCTCTGAAATTGTTTGTCCAAACCTGTGTTTATATGCATATGTGCATTGTTTTTTTTCACCTTAGGGAGAGGGTCCATCTCTTTCAACAGGTTTTCAATGGTTTAGGATTCACTATTGTGGGCTGACATGGCAGCCAGAGCAAAATCACAAAGGTGTAAAGGAGAATAACTCACTTATAGTGGTCAACAGAGAGAGTAGAAAATAGGTTTCAACGGGGTGTAGGTGGAAATGAGGCTAAGCAGACGTCACCCTGCACTGAGGGATAACGGGGCCGGATGGAGCAGAGGTCTGAGGCTTACTCAGTATGGTTTAAAGGACTAGCTAGTACAAGGATATTGAACAAAACCAAGTTAAACAGACTTGATCTGTGCTCCCAAGTGTCCACTCCATCAAAAGCAGCTGATATATGGGCAAGAAGAGCTCAGCCATCCTACAGAGAGGCTGTGGGTTGGCACTTCATTGTGTCAAGGCTAGAGGAGTTGCCCAGATGTCCAAATCTTTAATCAATCTTTGATCAAATCCCATCCCCTAACCCCCTCCAAGCTAAAACAACATTGACTAAATCTGCCTCTGGCCCTGGGAAAGTCTGGCCAAACAGCAAGAGGCCAGCGCAAGACCCAGCTCCCTCTTCAAGATCTGACTCTTTATACTTGATGGTTCCGTGGGCACATGGAACAACATAGAACGCCTCAGTCCTGGGAGGGAGAGTTCCTAGGATGGAGGGGGATGGAGGCTCTGGACTGAGGTGTGTGGGGAGGAGGTAATGGTTTTCACTGAATTCCTTTTTATATTTTATTTAGATTAAGTTCTGCTCAGCAGGGTGATTTCTTAATTAGAGCTGCCCAGCCAGGCAGACCTCCAGCTCAGACCCCTGTGCTGCCTTCTAAGGTTTCATAAGGGACCTTGTCCTGCCTTATTTCCTGAGTTCTAATATTTGAATAGTATGCAGTGGATTTCAATGGGAGGAAAAGACATGTAATTTAATCATCTTTATTAGATTTTGCCTGTGGATGGGGAGAGGGGAAGGAAGGAGGAGGGACCTGTGTCCTCTCTTTGTCAATTTTTTTTCCTTTTTCTCTACCTTTCTTCCAGTGGTCAAAGAAGGAGGAGACTCAATGGCCTTTTCTTTTTCCTTCATTTTTCAAAGAAAGAAGCTAAATGAGAACATTAAACCAGAAAGAGCATTGTGTTCATTGCAGAACTTTTCAAGGCTTGGTGGAGAGATTGATATAAACAAATTACGCAGTTTCTCCTTTGGTGACCTTGATCCTGAGAGTGAATGTGACGTTCCTACAGCTTTTTGTCCCCTCTATCACTGCAGAAGTTGCAGACTGTGCTCAGCAAGACCTCACAAAATGGAGGAAAATTAAAAAGAGAAATGGTCCATGGTATATTCTCTTACTTGCCATAAATTGGCGTCATTCTGGCCACCATCCAGGAGAGAAAAACTAGCCTATAGAAACAGCAAAGGAAGATCAGAAACTGATGTAAGGAAGGGAGCTTTGTCATGTTGCTGTCCTCAGGATGGAATAGGAAAACTGAGCAGGAATTAACAGGAGCAAATAGTCAGCGGGGTCTCTTTTAGAGGAAATCAGTCTAGTGGATTTTCCAAGAAAGAGAGATAGAATGCAGGATGGAACATCAAAAAGAGAGAGAAAAGAAAGAATCATATTCAGAACTCTCCCGATTGTCCTGTTAAATGCAAAAATACACTCCCCTGTTGTTTTTCGCTTCCCACACCAATGGGCACATTTGATGAAGGTTTGGGTTCTTTCATTTATATTCCTTTCCCCAACCCCAACCCCATGCACACACCCAGGCACGCGCGCGTGCACACACACACACACACACACACACCCTGCAGCCTGTAATCTCCCTCATGTCCCTATCCTGTTGATCTTTCTTCACTTAAAAATTATCGGCAAAGAATTTATTCATTTGGGAGACTTCCAGGCACTACATTTATGTTAGTTCAAATGAAATGGGATCCAGACTTTTCAAACCGTGCCGTTTTGCAGATAAAACACAAAGGCAGAACCTCATTATCTCGAGACATGGTCCTTTCTTTTTCCTCCTGCCTTTTGTTTCTAAGCAATTTTAAGTTTGTTTGGAAAAGCTCATAAGAGGGGCAGAACGTTTTTCACCGCATCTATTTCAGGAGGGTTTTTCGTTAAGAATAATGAATTTATCTCTAAACAGATGGAAGAGTTTTACTAAAGCTAGAAAAGACACTTTTGCTAATACCCCCTATAGGCTGATCTTAATCCTCTCATTGTTAAAAATGCTTGGTCTAGGAGAGTCTTATTTACGTGCCAAACGTCTTTATTAAATCATTATATTAACACAGAAAAAAATCCTGTTACAATGAGTTTCTCTGTATGATCAAAAATTGTCCACAGTCCTGCTGATAGCCTGCCTATTCCAAAATTTTAAAAGGTGAAATTCCAGTAGAGCCCAATGTTTGGCCAAGTTCTTCAAAATTCATTGTAGTATGACCAGAGGGGTGACTAGGTCCTAGCCAGGAAAAGGCCTACGTTTTATCAAGGCAGTAGTCCCCAACAAAAAGAAAACTGTAAAAAATAGGCTTCCCATTCACCCATAGAAATGAATTCTTGGCAACATTGTAGTAATATGATTTGACCCGTAGAAACGTAATGGGTCTCTGATATCCACTTTGATTTAAAAAACCCAAGTGGCAAATTCAAAGACAAATTTCACCGGTGAATCGAGGATTGTGGGGTGTGAAAAGAGTTTCAAAAGTCAAGAGAAGCAAAGTTTGGTGTGTTTGCATACTGGATTTTGAAAGTGAACTAAAAAAGGATTTTTGACTGCAAAATTAATGCATGTTCATTATAGGGGAAAAATTACTCATAATCCTCCTACTACTGAGAAAGTACATTTATTTTGGATTCCTAGACTTGATTTCTGCCTTCATATGGAAGGGAGCACGAAAGGCTGAGTGTTAGGGCATAGGCTAGAAGCATGGGGTCAGATGGATATTAGGGGAACCTAAAAACAGAAGGAGAGACCAAACTCAGAGGGTCCAAGGACTATGGCCTGTCAGGGGGAATTGGAGGGCTAGCTCGACCAACAAAGGAAGTCAGCAGGAGGGTCCAGATGAAGCAGTAGACACAGTGGGACCATGCATGACCGTGCATGACGGAGGGTCTCGAGCGCCACCAAGATGTCGCAACAAAGGTGGGATGGATGTGGCTGATGTCAGGGAGACAAAGAGGAGCCTGCAAAGGGCTTGGCCCTGGACATACATTTAAAACCCTTTAGCCTTTCAAAGATTATTAACCCCAATTACTTTTCTCACTTATTCCAGATGCCTTAGTATCTCATATTATTACTAAGTAGCTACCACGTTAAAAATAAACATTTGGGAAGCAAGAGTGATTTTTCTCTTTGCTTTTTAATTGCAAATGTGATGTACTCATGGCCTGACATTACGTGAGGTCTGGCTTAGATTAGCCCCTGGCTGAGAGACCCGTGCTAATTTAGTGACTGCAATTATGCCTGCCTCTCCAGTGGTCTGTTCTTTGTAGCACATCCCGCTTGAATTGTTTTTCTCCAGCAGAAGTAGTGGTTATGCTGGGCCATCTATACGTTCTTGCCCCCGGCCCCTTGTGACCCACCTTGATGACACAACTGGCCAGGATTAGGGGTATGATCTGTGACCCTGAAACACAATGAAACTGATTGGCAATGAGGGGCTTGATCCCACAAAAATCATGAACACTGTAAGTACCCTAATAAAAGCCCCCGACTGCCCAGGTGTGCACCTGCCTCCCAGCCATAATGATTCTTCCAATAAAAGAAGCAAAAAGGAACAAATAAACTTTTTCTAAATACCAGTCTTGTTGTTTAGGGTCTCACCCAGCCACAGGCTGCAGGTAGAGATATGCACGTCAGCTGAGAATCCAGACTGAGCCAGAATGAGCAGCAGCCTTTGCTTCCGGTCTGCAGAGGTTGGCAAAGAGGAAAGGAGCTGTGTAACCCAGGGCTGGCAAAACTGGTGCGTGAGTGCGGGAGTAGGTGGGTCCCTCCTCCGGCTGTATTAAAAACCTGCAGAAGCTCCAAGTTTGAAGTTTACACAGTTTGACCACAGGGGAAGATAGAGAGATGTATATTAAAAACCAACCAATTCTAAACCAGTTTTAAAATATAAATTAAAAGGCACTTGTCCCCCAGCACACTTGAATATTGTTTATTAACAGAAAGAAGTATATGCTACATGCTGTCTTTGAAGCCGCCCTCCAGCCTCTAGATTCACAAACGATACCAGGAAAGCAACTGTTTGAGTCTCTGCATTTGGGGACCAGGGTGTAGAGGGAAGGGTTCAAAGCTCACTATTACTGAGCTCCATCTCATTTTTCCTGAGAAGAGAACTTGGCTGTGAAGCCACAGGAGGCTGGAGCGGTAGAGGTTGGGGGCAGGAAGAAGAGGAAGTGAGTAAGGGGGCGATGCCTGGGGGACTCTGGGAGAGTAACCAATTCCTTCACTGGGGGCAGGTGGAAGTCTCCAGGGTCATTATCGGGCAACCTGTGAAGGGAAGGGAGGAAAGAGATTTCCGGAAGTCTCCCGCTCTCGCTCCTGCCAGCTTCCCTCCTTCTCCTAGTGGCCGATTGCAAGAAGCAGCGGAAGGAAGGATGTATCAAACCCAAAGAAGAAAGAACCCCTGCCATTCGCCCCCGTGACACCGACTCTGAACGGCAGCAAAATTGTGGCAGCGGTGTGTTGCAGATTAACAACAGCCTGGACAGGAGGCAAAGCAGAGTCGGAAAGGACTGACTGTTTTCTTTAGCGCTGAGAGCCGAGTGTAGGCACAGGTTCCATATCAAAGGAAAAGGGGATCAAGTCTGTGCAATCTGACATCAGGCCCTGGACTGGGGGTGGAGCCAAGTCCCAAATGATGTCAGTCAAACACCAGCTGAGCTTCTGGACCTCATTTCTGTGGCTCTTCTACCGAGCAAATGCGCCCATCAAAATCTAGTCGGGCTGCATCTGCCACAATTAGTACAGAGAGGACCGAGCCCCTGGGAGGGGCTAGCGCTGGCTTGTCTTCGAGGCCTTCAGCTGTAACTTTCGTTTTATTCTACTTGATTTTCACCTGCTAGAATTGCACTCTTAACTCACATTAAAATGGGTTTCCCCTCCCTTTACAGGATGCAAAGGCATGGAGGAAAATGCCAGGAGCAAGCATTAGAATTTTTGGGGGGATAAACGATGGGCCTCCAAATTTGTGCATCATCAAGGGACAGCTGGTAACGCAGTGACTGCCTGCTTTTTATTTCTAGCTCCTTCGTCTACCTGAGCAAACCTTAGTGGGCAGGTAAGCATCTTGATCCTCAATTTTCAGGTGGACCAAGAGAAACCCAGCTAGGGGGAAATGATTTCCTCTCAATTTCTTAGGATGAAAAGGGATCTCTTTGTGGTAGGAGTACCTATTTATTTCTGCACAGTCTCGAGGTTTGCCTGGGAAAGGAGAGTGAGAGAATGTGTTGGAATTGGTCATCTTTGATGTCTGTCCTGTTCCCTGTTGATAACATTTTCTCTAGTCCCCAGATGTCACCAAGAGGAAATATGACTTGTTATCAGGCGTCCCAGTGCCTCCATATTTTTCTGGGTCTTTCTGTGTCCGCCGGTTCCCATCAGGCTGTTGCTGTGGTTGCTTTTCCTTTCTTATATTTTACTGAAAAGGCTTAGGAGCTTTCAAGAACTGGTGGCCACCAGAAAGGTGTACAGAAAAGACAGGAATCTTTCATTTGCTCTCTTTGGATGTTTCATTGCTGTACAGCTCCTCATCTTTCCTACGAAATGCTAGTAATCTTTTGTGTGGAGAAGGGGTCTGGGTTAAGGGGACTGGGAAGGGGATGATATCTGGGGGGAAAGGAATTTGCTTTATGCCTGTCTCTGTCAGTCTTTGAACTTTTCATTCATCTGTGCAACTTTCCAGTGAAAGAGCTATTGTTTGCTGACTCACTCATTCATTCACTCACTTATTTAATAAACATGTATCCAGCACATGCTTTGAGTAGAATAAGGCCGAATGCTGTCTTTAAAAGGTACATTTCTCTAATGATCGCCTCCCCAACACGCAGGGCCCTGCCACGCTTTTGAGAGAGTGCTTCTTTGAGAAAGGATGAACAAGGCGCAAATCCGTGTGAAGAAAGCACTCTGTTGCATCCGCACTCCTCCTGAGCTAGAGGTCATCGGAGGCCTCCTCTGAAATACTGGAGACTGCAAAGTCTCCTAAAGGGGATGGAGGATGTGAATTTTGAAAATAATACTAAGAACAGCTTACGTGGAGATGGCTCATCGCGGTTCACAGAAAGATTTCACATGTTGTAGTAGAATGAGAGTTAGACGTGAGCTCAAATCCGTGATCCCTCTTTGCTGGGCCCTGCGATTAGTGCTGGGGATAACGATGCCTAAGACAGGCCTCTTGGTTACTGGGAAGCACAGAAGTGGAGCACTGGACAGCTGACATGTGTCAGCAAAGGGTTAGCGATTGCTCACGGTTGCAACATCTCTGACACACATCCCCAAATGATCGGGTCACCTACATGACACACGAGGACAGCATTGAAATCTTGCCCACCTGGCTCAGTCTCCCTAGTCAGCTGCTCACCTAGTGTGGTTGTCCATTCCCAAAACAAAACCAACAGAAATGAAAAACTAATTTAAAAACTCAGAAGAATGATGATTTTAGGGATCAAATCTGGTTTCAGGATTTTTGGTTGTTTCTGTTCCTGTGGGTGTTTTCTTGGACCCAGAATCAGCCTTAAAAAAAACTCTGCCAAAACTACAGTTTCTCAAGTTTTGACCCTTGTACCATTTAAAACCGGAAGTCATGGGATCCGCAATTATAGGACCCAGAGCTGAGTTAATCTTTGAGGGACAAACTGTGGCACATTCTGTATTCTGGGACTGTTTCAAATCTAAATATCCTTGTCAGTGATTTATGATCTTCTATGATTGTTTGTTTAGTTTCCTTCGTCCGAAAAGAAAAAAAGACAGCTTTTAGGGTCAGCCTCCATCAACAGCAGCTGGGCATCTCCACAGCATCAGCCCAGCCTTTGGTTTCTGCTGCGACCCAAGCGTGATGACCAGGAACGTGACATATCCCCAGCCAGCCGGTCACCGTCCGGATATGCTACTCCCTTCATTATAACTAGTGTTCTCAGGGGGGTGGGGGAATCAGTAAACCTGGCTGATTCAAATGGATTTCCACTCTTCATGTTCAAGCATTTTGGGTTTGAGAAAACCCCAAACACTTTGAGCCTCGGGCACTTTTTCCATTAATTTTTTTAAACTGATGTGTATGTCAAGGGAAATTTAATACGTAGGTTTCTGATTCATTTACACTTAACTCATCAAAATATTGTTCTGTAAGAGGCATTTGGTGTCCAAGAAATCTTAAGAGCCTTTTTATAAGCTTTTAAACTTCTTTTCAATGTTAAGAAACAGAAGTTGCAGTCTCCCCAATGTAAGCAGGAGTGAATCCTTGGTGTGGGGGAGGGCAGAGGGGAGGGTGGAGGGAGGTGGAAAGAAGGCGCCGAGACACACTGACCTCAGTCCCTGAGGGACACCAACACGGAGCCCAATACTTTCCAGTCCCCTCCTGGCGCTCAACGTCTCACGCACAGTCAGGGGAACAAGTGGTGGTTTACATTTTTGAATTCTGAAGGCAAAGGCAAGCTCTTTTAGGGGTCCTGCTGTTGGCAGAGAAAGCTCCCAAGTGTTCTCCAAAGAAGGATATAGACTCCAAAATTTTACTTCCAGGCAAGACCCTTTTTTTTTTCCTTCAAAGAAAGTGCTCATAATGTGTCCTTTCATTTATAATTTTATGAAGGTCTCAATTGAACATGTAAAGAAAGTGGAAAAATTCTAAGTTGCCATGGATGTTTGGCATTTTTCCCACTCTACTAAAATCTGCTTTCTCCCCCAAGCGAAATGGTTTCAGAGATTCCAATAAAGGGGGCGGGGGACAGTGAAGGCAGCTGTCTGGAATCAGAGTCTTCACGAAATACATTTGTATTTTCATTATTTGAGGATGGGTCTGCTTAGGTTTTCACTCTATTTCACTTGGCTCCCTATGTTAAAAGCTAACTCTGTTCCAGTGAATAATGCCTGTAACTTCTATAAGTGGGCATTCATGCAGTTTATCATCTTTTACCAACGCATCTGCAAAGTGGTAAATGTCGCAGAATCTAGCATCTCTTGTTTAGGTTTGTTTGTTGTGTATTGTTTTTATTTCTCCAGTTTTCTAAAAAGAGGAAAAACTCAAGAGTCAAAGAAATCATCACAGATAAAAATTTTGTTCTGTTTTTGGATTTTTTTTTTTTTAATCTTCATAGTCTTGAGCAAATATGGAGAACGTTCATAGTCAGAAAAGGAGCCAAGGAAAAATGTTAGACAACATTTCAGATTTATCAAAAATACTATGTATTAGGTGGAGGCTTTTTTCTTGGTCTGAGTTTTAAGTTATTGGTATTAGCAAATCTGTTTTCTCCCTACCTTGTTTTAAACAGATTCAGGCCTTCTAAAAACTGATGGTTTACTCAGATTGAGATACATTTCACTCTGTTCTCTTACATGATTTTAGGTGCAGAGACCAAGATCTTTCATACGCTGTGGACATTGGTGGTAGTAGAGCCGGTCAAGAAATAAGAGAAGTTGGAGGCCAGACAAAATGCTTGTCGCAAGAGTGCGGAGTGAATGAGTCCGGCAAGCCTGTGCCTTTCCTCTGGATCAGGTGCCAGTATAGACTCTGCGTGTCCGTCTTTCACAAGGAACTTTCCAATAGAGCCTCGTGTGACACGTGTTTTATAACCTGGTCAAATGCATGTTGCTGTACCGACGTCCTCTTGGGTAAGGAAAGCCTGACACTGCCGTGTTGTCGAATGTAGATGTGGGGATTTTTGAAGAAACTGGATGTAGAAAATCTTCCAGGAGTTCCAAAAGGGACATGAAGAACATCCTTCTGAAAAACAGGGTAGACTTTTGGGTATTTTAAGACACGTCTCTCCCATTTATTATTTAAATGTCTCTTTTTTAAGTAAAATTTCAAATAGCCTTACTCCTCTGTTCCCTCCAGCTATACTATGGTATATTTCACTGTTAAATTTTTTGCATTCTTTTAATTTTTCTTCTTTTGAGAAAAGCTAATATGACTTGATATCTTTATGACTGCTTGTGCCTTTTTTAAAAAACTCTTTTTGAATGTTTCATTTTACAGCATCCCCCAAAGCTTAGGTGTGGGGTGTGCCTCTTAGTGCTATCAAATATCGGTACTATGAACTCCAGTATTTCTTTTGTGCTACTTGAGTTATCAGTGGGCAAAGGAAATTCTTGTCCTTGGAGAGTAAGGCTACACAATCTTCAGCAAGGTTTTTTTATTTTTTTCTTTCTTGAATCAAAGTTCCTGTAACAAGCAGAATCAACTGATGTTAATGTAGCTGACACTTAGTGAATGATACTTTGCTAGATTTATGATCATTCCATTTAACTGCCACGACTGTCTCATTCATAACTGAGAAAACTGGGGCTTAAAGAAGTCACTCGATGCAGATATTGATTAGATACACTAATGCAGCTGCTTGCAGCGCCAGGCTCTTTGAGAATGTTGTCTGGACAATCTCCTTGTGATGTTTGTGTTGGTGATCCGGCATCAGTACAGGGACTTCTGGACTGACAACATGTAACGGAGCTGTTCACGTTTTCTTTAACATTCAAGGTTTTTTTTTTAAGTTCATAGGAATAATTCTTATACTTAGGGGTTCATCTTAGTTGTATATGTATATTTCTAGTTTTTATTTGTTCATTGATTGACCCACTTAATGAATACTGACTATTGGCTGGATAAGGCTGGAAATAGAAAGATAGAGACAAGGCACCCGGCTTTGGGTATATAATCTACCAGGGGAAATATAGAGAGAAATAATTAGAAAGCCACATAAGAAGGTCTATTACAGGTATTTTGCAAAGCACTTGGCTTTATCTGATGGCTTTCAACTTGGACATGATTTCCTATTTAGAAAACCTGTATCCTATTTTACTAAGAGGGCAGAAGAACCTTCATAACATGTACGAACACTCCAGATCTAACATCTTTCCTGCGCTATATACTTCATCTCAGGGTTGGTCTTTGGTTTTGCCACAAAACATCAGATCAGCCCAATTCAAACTATGTTCCTAATTCTGGAAATATGCAAATGATTGCAAAAGGTGTACTTCATTTTCAGTGCCTTCATGGCTGTTAGTCACCAGGAGAGGAGAGAGTCAATTTCCAATTTATTTCCAACTTTAAAACCTTTATTTGAACACTGAACATTGTTTTTCATTCTAGCTGGATCTATAATCCTAAACTTCTCTTATAGCAATGGTAGAAGCCCCTTCCCCAAATTGCTCTCTTCTTTATGGACCATTACACTGGCAGAAAACACTAATTAAATGATCATTAGCTTGAGGATGAATAATTACACTTAGATTTACATGTTGCCTTTTATGTTCAAGGAACTGCTTAGGCATCAACTAATTAATCTACAAATGAAGAATCCTCCCAGCATCGCTCTATAATTAGCCAATCTCAGGAGGACACGAGAGCTGCTGAGGGGGAGTCAGAGAGTCCGTTTGAAGGCCTCTGTGGCGTTTGTTTTTTCATTGCTCAGGTGAAATAGCCAGACCTGAATCCAACTGCCAACTCATTACTCTTGTTTACAAATAAATTCTTTTTTAAAAGACCAAAGTTATGTAACTGATGAGGAATTGGAAATCAAAACAAATTAATAACCAAAAGTATTGCTTTTCATCTGAGCCTTTTGGGTTATTTTTTAGGACTTTATTCCCCATGAACAGTGAACTTAAGTGAATTTGTTTCATGAAATGCGATAGACTGTACTTTCTTTTCTTCACCAGTGTACTCATTCACAAAAGTTATTGCCGTATGTGTGGAGGGGGGAGGCATAGAGAATTAATACTTATTAATACTGGGTTTTCTGAATGTTAAGGATTTGAGCTAGGACATATCCTAAATATATATTGAGAAATTGGCAAACGAAATCTCTTTGGTGTAATGATGGATACGATAAAGTGGAATATATCTTTATAAATTCATGACCAAATTATAAAAAACAAAGGCCATTCGTAGTAACAAAAGATGGTCCTCAATTTTCTCATCTGTATATTGGGTTGGTGAGAGTGCAGTATTAAAATGTTTGGCCTCTATGGTCAAATGGTTATTTATCAAACTTTCCTGGCGTGCAATCAGTCTTCCCAGCTTCGAGAAATAGAGGATGTAACAAGAAGTGAATTCACTTCAAGTTTCTGGTTTTGGTTGGTTTCAAATGAGCTGTTGAGTGTTGAATGCTAACTGTTCTCCAATCCAGCAACTAGCTTGCATGTGAAAATTAAATGTTTGGGGGTAACTCTCCCCATTAATTTTTTTGGAAACTTGTAGCTCAGCGATTATTCGTATTAACTTCCCTTTGCCCCCTTCACTTACATGCTGTAAATTAAAATGATGATCTGTTTTTAAATTACAATTAAGTGGGTGTCTTTGGGAGTAGCAACTTAATTTTCTCACTATAAATGTGCAGTTTCCAACCTGTCGAGACAAGCATAAATTTACGATGCCTCACAAGCATTCTGATAGGAAATTTGGAAAGTTGGGATTGTTAGGAGAGCTAGAAAGCACAGATTGCACTCAGTTTGGGCAAAGATAAACAGAAAACATGCTTTTGTACGAAATCGGAGATTAAATGAGTTGATGGAATCAAGCCTAGACATCCACATAAGCCAGAGTGGAAAATTATAGACTAAAATCCATCTGATATCAAAGAGAATGACTCTCTCCAAAAGCCCTCACTTTTTATTTGAATCAAGGATTCTTTATAAGCTCGGCAACCCCTAGGATTTTAAAAAGAAAAATAAAAGTCTCAAAACAGCATGGCTTCCATCCAACACTTGTGATTTTCAAATGACCAGATTTGAAACTTTAATCATCTCACACCTAGGGATTTTTTTATGTGTATTTTAATTTGTGAAGCATGTCCACAGACAAAATGACTCATGAAAAACAGAATCAGTCTCAACTCCCAGTTGGCCCTATTCCTCTATCAAATCAAGAAAGTCAATTTTGCCCTGGGATCTTAGAATCCCCAAGTAGCCCTTAAATTTAGGCAGCGTTCATCTTGCAGCTACGATCGCCGGTTTCTTTTGAAATGCATTTAAGCTCTTGCTTAAGTAAATCCATTCATGGGCAATTATTTGGGAAATTGGAAAATCTTTTTCCTTGCGGAAACTTTCTTCCTGGGCCTCTTTATAACTTGAGATGATGTCTCTTGGTTCACACAACCCGTGGATCCCCCCCATGAGACTGTTTTACACAGGCAGTAGAGTCGGTGATGCATAGCCTTGAAAACCATTTGGAAAGTGTGTAGGACCTAAGATAATGCCTCTGAGAGTCACTGGTGGCCTTTGGAGTTACAATTCACAGAAAGTCACTGCTAGGTAAGATCTCTTTTGAGGGGGTGATGGAAACCAATATAGTAGAACTCTCTCTTAGGGAATCAAGTCTTGATTCTCTTGGAGTTGCAAATGTTAATGTCACGTTGTTTTTCCTCAAAGATGGAACGACACCGATTAAAAAAAAGAAAAGTCTGTTAATTAACATTTCAGATTATGCCCCAAGTCACTTGGCAGTTTAACAACAATAGAACAGAAAAAGAGAAGATGAAACTCTTTCTAATGAGAGCAACGGTTAATTTTACTCATTGGCTGATGGGCTACAACTCTCCCCCAGAGGAACAGGCTCTTTCTAGCTGGTATCTTATAACGGTTTAAAAACACAGGTTGAAAAATCCCAGCCAGCCTGGCTAGCTGTGTGACCTTGGGACTCCTCAAGCTTCACTTCTTTCATCTGCAAAATGGGATGGATAAAGTACCTACCTTGTGTAGGGTGACCAGCTGTCCCGTCTTGCCCAGGCCTCTCCCAGTTTCAGCACTGGAAACTCCAGGTCTTAGGTAACCCCTTGGTCCTGAGCAAACACGTACAGTTGGTCACCCTGCTTATGAGAAAATGTGTGCAACGTATATGGCAGGCTGCCTGGCACATAAGAAAAGTTTAATTTGTTCCAGCCATCATTAAATGGGTTGGAAGGGATCAAACTTTGTCTTTTTTCCTCCCGTATATTTTGGGTGTGCTTTTGTAAAACAAGAGGGAAATACAACTTTCCACGATCAGCTGTCAGATTTGGTCAGAATCTGCCTGGCAACCATGAGGGGCTTGTGTCCTCCATTCTTCTGAGGACATTCCAGGGTAGACTATGGCATGTGGATGGGATGGCAACTGAACAGCTATAGGAACAAGCACATTTGTTGTTCTTGTTTTCTCTGTGCTGTGATGATGTGGATTTCATCTCAGTGCAAGGCTTTTTCCCACGGATATTTTTAGCTGTAAGGCTCCTTGGGTCCCAGATTTTCAACTTGATACCTTTCCTCATAATTGCAATAACCAACACATATTAAACACTGTCTATGTCACAAATGATCTTTAAGCACTTTCACACTGATATATTTGCTCATTAAACCTAAGAGCAACCTCTGAAGTAATGACTTGTTTTCCCCGTTTTACAGGTAAGGACAAGAGACGCAGATGGATGGAGGAACTAGCCCAGGATTTGAGAGCTAGTTGGCAAGAGTTGGGATTCAAATCAAGGTGGACTGACCTCCTTCAGTCTCCTTTTTCTCAGCTGTAAAATGGGCTAATAGTAACTGCTCACCTAGCGCCCAGCACTGTTGAAAGAATCGAATGATTTGTCTGTGTGAAAACACACTGTCAGCTTCCAAGTATTAGGCAAATGTGCCCTCATTATTCTTTCATCACGCTTTTATTTACTCACCCTTGCTGCCTGGTCTGAAACTGCAAACATTTTGAAAGATAACAGGACTGCCCTGACTAAGTCGGTCCCCCCGTAATCAAAGACACAAAGCCTTATTTCCTTGAAATCATCCCCTTGGGGATGAAATTGAGAGCAAAGAATTGTCCCAAACTTCTCAGGTCAGTGATGACCCTGCCTTTTACCCCCTTTCAAACAGGACTTGTTGCTATGAGACACAAAACACAGAACGAGGTGCCTAGCATCACTGTTGGGCAGTACGAAAGCAGAACGTGCAGCTTTGAAGATGGGAACCAGATGATAAAATTTAGGCGAGGACTGAGTTACCATTATGCAGCCTCTAACTGCAAACTAATTAGAATTCGGGCCTGTTTCTAAGAAGCCAAGCAAACAACGATGTTCTTAGAACACAAAATAAAAGGAGGACATTGGAGCTTGGGTTTGCTTTGGATTAGAAAGCTCAGCAGAGACGGTGTGTGCACAGTGAGCAAATTATTCACTATTCTCCAGTCCCTGTTTAGCACGCACCCACACCACACTCACTCTGATTAATGGAGGCTATATATGCACACTGACATCAGCATTGGAGCTCCAGAGCATTAGAAATCTCACCAGGTGTGGCTAGTTTATTTTCAGGTGTGGACAGCACAGTCATTAAAAACAGAGCCAGATTTGGTCTCCTACCTAAACTCAACACCTCTGCTGCCTCGCCCCTGGCAGCGTTTTCATGCCTGCGGAGCCTGCCTTTTCCTTGTTGGGCATGCAAACCTTTCACTTGTCAGAGGCCCAGAGTACTTTGGAAGCCTCGGATGTGTCAGTATCAGTCTACTAATGGAAGCCATGTGTTTGCAGAATGGAAAAAACCTGGCATCTTAGGGATCCAGACATGTCTCGCCCTAAATGGGTCGAAAGCAGAGACTCTTTTTGAGTACTTTTCTTTTCTTAGTAGGTTGGTGGCCACCTTGCTGATTAATTGTCAATAACGCTATTCCGAATGACCCCACTCCTAAACATCAAGGGCCCTTTCTCCAAGGGCAAGTGAAGCAGCTGAGATTTATTGAACACATATTAGATCCTATGCAATTTATTAATATAATAATGATCACAACGATTACATCGACGGCCACGTATTTAGTGCCTTTACCTGCTAAGAGCTGCATGTCGGCTGATTTATTTAACACGGGCCCCAAGTAGGGAGGTCTGTATTCTCATCCCCATTTTCCAGGAGGGAAACACTTCCTCAGGAGGGTCCAGTAACATTTCTGCTGGTGGAGGAGTAGGGAGAGTCAGTATAATTTGTATACTTTTTTTTCCCATGACACAATAACTTGGAAAGATAGGAATTACGATGCTAATTTTATAGCTAAAATAGCTGAGATTTAGAGAGTTTGAGTAAATTTTCCAAGGACATGTGGCTGATAAATGACAGCAGAGGGATCTTCATATAATATGTACAAGTCAGTTTCGTCTGCTGTCTTTTACCACAGGGCAGAATTTCTATGGTCAGAAGCTTTAGATTTCCCAATAGACAGATGAGGTGGACGCTTAATGTACCACTATAGTAGCATAAGCATAAAGGGAGGGAGAGAAATTTTTGGAAGAATTCGGTTATGTCATTGAAATGTCAAACTATCAAAGTTAGCATTTGGGAAACAATCAGAAATCCTTTGGACTTATTTCTTATTATTTCATATTCTTGTATCTTCAATAAAAAACAAGGTCAGCAATCTCAGTGGCTGAAAGTAACAGACATGTATTATTTATCTGTACTCCACGTTCACTGTGGGGCAGCCGGCTGGGGCAGTGGGTGTTTAGGGGTGGGAGTTGGTTCTGTACCACTGTGTCTTCACTCAGGGAAGCAGACTGGTAACTGGAACAGCCCTGGCCTCGGTGGCACCGGGGGAGTGGACAGCATAGGCAAGTCTGCATTGGCTCTTAAAATCAATCTTCCACCTGAAAGTGTCTTATTTCTTGGATGCTCACATTCCATTGGCCAAAGCGAATCTCCTGGCATTCCTGACTTCAAGGAGATAAGGAGCGGCACCATCACCATGTGCACAGAAGGGGAAAACTCAGTGCAGAACATTACAGGATAGCCTGATAATCACAATTTGCAGAGAGATAAATAGAAAGATAGACGGGCAGATGATGACGTGACAGATAGATAGACAAATGATGATGTGATAGATAGATGGATGATGACAGTGGGATAAGGAGGATAGTAATCTTTTCAGTGCTTGGGCCCCCCAAATGTCTTAATCCTTCCTGGAAAGGAAGGAGGAAAGGCTGGAAGCCCCTCCCTGGATTTGGATAAGTGCAAACAGTAAGATTCCATAATCCCCGCCTTCTCCTCCAGACCCTATGATTCCTACTCCTCCCTTTCTGTCTCCCACCTCAGTACACATTGGTGAGGACCTGTTTTCTCACTGGAGTAGGAGCTGGGCTGATGCCTTCTTCCACTGATAGTGTCTGTGCTGCTTTCTTGGGTGCTTCTGTAGGAGACCTTGATGTCTGGATTGTCTTCATTTCAGAGCGGAGCTGAGGGGCCTTGCTGCTCTGTTGTGAATATGGCTCCAAGCAAGGGCTGCTCCTCTGCTGAGGCATTATCTTGGCTCTGATCTTCCTTTTCCCCCACCTCTTTCCCAGTCCTTCCTGTTGATCTTCTGTTTTCACATTAGCTTCTGAATCCTGGAGAGGAGGTGAGGGTAGCCGCTTTGGGGGCCAAAGGGTGCTAAAGGCTTCCAGTTAAGGGGGCCAGTAAACCTTGGGAGTCATCTGTGGGTTTCGTTCTTTTCCACTAGCCTGTGTAACATCCCCTTTTCCTTCAAATGCATAATTATAAAAACAAACTGCTTTCCCAAGGAGCAGCCCACTGTCCACCCTGACACAGTTACCCCCAATGCGGTCTGCCACCAGGCTCCAAGGCCCCCTCCTTTTGCTCCATCTCACTGGCTCTTACCAGCTTCATCCTTTTTGGAGATGAAAGGCTGCGTCTGAAGGATCAGTTCTGATGATTCTGGCCCCTTTAATTAAAGTCACCTGAATTGCTCACTTTTCTTCCCAGTCATCCTAAAGCCTGGTTTAGCGCTGACATAGCTCCCAAAGGAATACTTGGACATTTTTTCAAAAATTGGTTGCAAACTGAGCTGTTTTCAAAAGTAAGGTCTTATTTAAAAAAAAAAAAAGTACTTCCTTCTTTTTCTTTTGTGGTTCATTAGCATCTTCCAAGTTTTTTTTCTCTCTCTCTCTCTCTCTCTCTGTCTTTCTACTGGAAACTAGAAGTATTTCACCCTGGCTTGCCAAATGATTTTTATCTCAGAAGAAAAAGAACTTGCTATTTCCTGAAAATCTATCTCTACCACCACCCCCTTTTTTAAAAATATATTTTGTGCTGGGAATCAAAGTCAGGTAACTCGATAAAGAGTTAATGAAAACAAATTAATTCTGTCTGTATTGAAAAGAGAGACAGCCTGGCCTCACGGAATTATCTTTCTTGCTTCCCTGGACTTGGTGCTTTCATGGTGTAACCCTGTTAGAAAGTCTCGGTGTTTGGGGGAAATGACAAGGGCACACAATTTTCCCACTGGACGAAGGTGATTATGTATGTGTAAATTATTCAGATAATTTTGGGGGGTGGGTGGGAGAAATTCCATTCCAACACATCTGGCTAATTGCATCTAAATTATCATTTTGACCCTCTGTTATGTGGACAATTTGCATTAAATCCTGGGATACAGAATAGGAATTTTAAAGAGCGTTTGGGAGACAGCTGCAAAAACAGTATTTTAATCATCCTAGGTCTCTCCTTCTGGAACAGAATTGTATAGCAGTAGGAGAGGTGTCCTGATCTTCACACCCTCCTCCTCTTTCTAAGCCCTTATGCTCCCAAGGACAGAATACGTTCACTCCGTAATCTTTCTGGACTTGGAGGAAGAATCCTCATTTTGAAGAAATATGTATCTTTCAAAGCTGGCAGCTTTCTATACTTTTGTAGAGCCATTGAGAAATGTTGCTCTAACAGTGACACAGAAAGGAGGTAGTACAGGGGACAAGAGGCTACATCTTTGTATCCAGTCGTGTCAACTCACGTATCTATGTGTGTCTTTGAGACGGGAAGAATGGTGGCAACGCTGTGGAGAGAATTATTGTATGAAGTGTTGTGGGGAGTGAAGGCTAGAGGCCAAGTCCTGCCAATGTCACTGCTTGAAGATTTGTTCTTACTCTTGACTTCCAAACAATATCAAACCATAATGTAGAGAGGACCAGAGGCTAATAAATGGTGGCATTCCAAGAGCCTTGTGTGGTTTCCTCTGGCCAAAAATAACTAAGTAAATATCAAGGCACCCTTCTTTCTCCTCCTTTTCCTCCTCCTCCTCTCCCTTCTCCATTAGCAGCTCTTTCTAACTCATATAGAATGGATGATGCTAGAATTGGACAGGGTTGGGGGGAGTAAGTTGGAGATGTGGCTGATGCCGCTCCATCTCTTTGTCCAAATGCAGTCTCTCTCTTCCCTATAGGGATCTCCAAGGAAGCTACACCTTCTTCTTTATCAGTTTAAGGATTTATCTTCAGCTCAGCTAGAGATTTAAGGGCTCTCGTAGACTGAGATGCAATTCCTAGACTAAAGCTTAAATATTTACAGAAATGCCTAAAGTGGACATGTCACATCAATTGTATGTGAAGGATGCTTTCCAGATCATTTTGCTTCTTTATGGATCTCATTCTGAAAAGTGGAGGGAGGGCCATTCCAGTCCTTTATGATCTCAGCCAAGATGTTGTATGAACCATCCCACCTCTTTTTAGGGTTCCCTCTACATGCTGGGTAGCTTTTAGCCAGGATGTTCATAAAGTGCTCCAGCAGAAACTGCCTGAATCTTCCTTCGGCTCTGGATGTTTTGGTGAAGTGACTTGGAATAGGGATGGATCTGTGGTCTGGTCCCGAAACCCAGCAGACTGCAACAGCTATTTGCCTCAGGATTCTGGGGTTTGAGGTGTTTGGTTGTTGGTTGAGAATAACAGAAAGGGAGAAACCCAGTAGACCAAAGGGAGGATGCTGGCAATGCCAATGGAATTCAGATGGGTAGGGAGGGGGCAAGAACTCCAATATCCTCCAAATAAGGTTCCCTTCAAGTAACTGGGTATTTGCCTCTTGAGTTTCTGGATTCCATTCTCAACATGCATGCTGAGTCATTCCATTTTCTTCCTAGGGCTTTTCAATTTGCCTTCTAGGATTACAAATCGATTTTATCTGCTAAGGTAGACTCAGGCTTGTTGGTTCCAGGGCTATTTAATGTTAGGAAGTGGCCATGAGATCTTGGGAAAAGTGCAAGAGAGAAGTATTGAAGAATCAATTTAGGTAATCTAAACCCAAATCCTCTTTGTCCCAAGTCTGTGGATGTCTTCGGTAATTTTTTTGGTTTGAGTTATCAATGAGTCAGACAACCAGCACTGCCTATTGATGATGTGATTTGTGCTACAAATGATTCAGGTAAATACCTATATGCCTTTTATGCGGACTAACAACGTATTTTCTTGTGGTCTATTTATTAAATGCATTCTCTTTCATTTCAGCCTGTTTTCATACTAAGTAGGGATTCAGGGGAATGATATGGGAAATTTAGGATAAGACATTAGAGGACTTGAACTCAAGTTTCTGATTTACTACTAACCAGCTTTGTGATCTTAGCAAAGCCATTTAACCTGAGAGTCAGAGATCTTCAATGGGAACTGGACTGGCTAAGATGCTATGACCAAATAAGTAGGAAAACCAGTGGGAGGTGCCGCTGATTTCTAGTACCTCTGTATCATCCTTGCATAGTTCTTCTTTCTGCCAACATTTTACTATAACAGAGGTGGCTACACTCTGGCCAGGATATTGAGGTAAGGATGCTGATTTCTTAAAGGCAATTGTAAATACAGGTAGACCCGGGCTAGAATTGAGGGCTGCCCTGTCTACAGCTATCTGTTTCTTCCCCCAACATTTACCCCCATCCCAGGCTCTTCTGAGGCTCACTTGAAATTTGTTCATTTGCATTAATAAAGTTTTCTCTCAGGCGTCTTTGGTGTTGGCCTGTGTTAGTTTTCCATTGCCACCGTAACAAGTTACCATAAACTTAGTGGCTTAAAACAACACGCATTTATTATCTCATAGTTTCTGTAGGTCACAAGTCCAACACGGGGCTCATCAATCCAAAATCAAGGTGTTGGCTGGGCTGCATTCGTCACCGGAGGCTCTGGGGGAGAATCCCTTTCAAGTCCAGGCAAATGTTGTCAAATTCAGTCCCTTGGGATTGTAACATGGAGGCCCCGTTTCCTTGCTGGCTCTCAGCAGGGGGTTACCAGCCTTCCTTGGTGCATAGTGGCTCCCTTTCTCCTTCAAAGCCAGCAACAGCAAGTCAAGGCGAAATTCAAGGTTTGACCTCTCCCTTGGCCCCCTTTCTTGTGCTCACTTCCACTATATCTCTTCTGTTTGACTGTCTGCCTTTCTCCTCTTTTAAGGGCTCCTGTGTGGGCCCACCTGGAAAATCCAGGCTATTCTTCCTACTTTAAAGTCAGCTGATTAGTAACCTTAATTTTCTCTGCAATGTCCCTTTGTAACAATACCTAGATGAGTGTTCGATTGCACAACCGACGGCTGGGAATCATGGGGGTGGGGAGGAAGCATCTTTAGAATTCTGCCTAAGGAATTGTCCTACAGGGTAACGTATTAAGCAATTTTCAGTCATCAGCACTTTCTTAGAATTAGCCTAATGGGTGGATTTCCAGCTAAGGAAGTAGAATGTTTTTGTTTGTTTGTTTATTTTTAGTGCTAAATGGGACATTCCATGGGAGATTACTTCAGTGTTTGGGATCAAGGGTTAGAAATTTTTGGTAGAGAGCATATGAAGGTGGTGGACATCTAAACTAGGTTATATAGACGGAGAAAGCATCACCTGTTGGAAAAAGAATAAAATAAGAGAGATTACCAAGGGGGAAATCATGTAAGTAATACTACTCTGAGATGTTTGAGGTTGAGAGGCACCAACTGACCTATAAATAATGGAATATCATAGTAATATACACTGTCCTCACTTGAAGTATAGCTTTTAAAATAAATGAAAGACTATTTGAGGAAATATTTGAAGAAATCTGTATGAGCTGAGTATGGAAGAAATCCTTCCAGGTCCCTTTTCACCCTCCTCAGTTTTTAAAATCGAGCCCAACTGCCACTTAAGCCTAGCCACGTGAAGTATACTCTTTATAGTACTATGTAAGTAGTTTTACAGATATAGATATATAATGTTCAAATATAATTTATGCTGTTTCAAAATATCTTCAGGAAATAAGCATCCATTGCCTTTTTCGGTGACATATGTGTATTTCTGTTTGTTCATATATATTGCGATGGAGATAGATAGATACAGATATGGACAAATGCAGAAATTGATATAAATATGCTATATTATCATTATATAGACCTAAATACAAGACTTTGCGTTCTCAAACAAAAGCAATTGCAACATTGCATAAGAAAACAAAAGACTATTACAAATTTTGTTTTCACCCAGATTCTATTATCATTTGACTCTCTTTCTTTTTCTTTTTTTTTTTTAGGGGAGAGGAAGATTGGTGCTGAGCTAACATCTGTTTCCAATATTCCTCTTTTTGCTTGAGGAAGATTGCCACTGAGCTAAAACCTGTGCCAGTCTTCCTCTGTTTTGTATGTAGGATGCCGCCACAGTGTGGCTTGATGAGCAGTGTGTAGGTCCGTACCCAGGATCTGAACCTGCGAACCCTGGGCCGTCGAAGAGGAGGGTGTGAGCCCAATCACTATGTCACCAGGCTGGCCTTATCTTTTTCTTTTTTTTAATCTCCCTTGGGGTAGATATAGGTCTCATCCAAATATCCAAACAGATTCATTCCTAATTGCAATCCTTTCCAAGGCATTGGGAACTGTATTCCTTCCACATGTTCATTTTGTGGTCATCAGCGTTTCCTGTCCACGGGCTTTCTGTGAATTCTCTTTGGACTTAGCTTGGCCTGTGTTTGTAGGAGTGACTGGAAGACAGCCTTGCTTTTGATAAAAGAGTATCATTTCATCAGGTCCCACACATACACAGAGTCCGACCCACCCGCGCGGTACCTGGGGTTTTTCAATCATACATTAGTCTGGGTCAAGTTGACTATTGTCTGGTGTTCAGGTCCTTGACTGGAAGTACCAGGCTAAGGGAGAAAAGAAATCATATCCTGTCAATAAGCGCTGAAAATATTTAGTGTGGCAAGCTCTGTGTTTTCTTTCTTATGAAAAGCTGATTAATATTCAGTGGTTGAAGGTTAATACCCCATTCATTTTATTCACTTTACATCCTGCACACAGCAGTGACTGTTCCAATTTCAACTCCTAATTCATACAAATCTGGTTCCAATCAGGAGATTAGTAACTTACTGCTTAAGCAGAAACAAATCACACAATTGCTAAGCTTATCTTTCTACCCATGCACAGACACGTACATGCACTTGAAATGGACTCATTCATGGACAGATGCAAATGCATACAGACCAGCAAAGTCCAGTCAAGGTGGCTATATCTAGGAAACTTTACTTGCTTGCGCAAGCATACGATAGGGACTGATAGATGAAACTGACACCAGAAAGCATATGTCTGAATATATTCACATGTGCAAAGGTCTTTAACCTGACTCAGTAATTGTGTCCCTGTGAAGTTTTCTATATCACAAATATTCCTACACTGAATCATATTTTAAATATATTAGGATAAGTCATTCTTGAAAGACTCTCTATGCTACGTCTTTTTGTAGAATATGCTATTATGTTGTAAATTATTCATGACAACTCAATCTACTTGTTTACAAATTCATTTCTATGTTTGAGGGGTTTTCGTAAAGTTGACACATCACTTTTTTAAGAAGGTGAAATTGCTGCAGGATGAGCTCGGGAATCGTGATAATGAAGGTTTTTCTGATCGTATGAGTAAAGCTACAAAACAGGTCACCAAAATAGGGAGGGAATTTGCATTTCCTGAAGATCTTTTGAAATTGTATCTCCTTTGTCTGGAAGGGATTAAGAACAGACCTGCCGGGGTCTGCGTTTAGGTCCCTTCCATTTGAGTGAGTCCATGATTTGGGGAAACATGTCTGTAGTTACTGTAGGAAAGATAAGTTTAGGTGGACATCTACACTCAGGATAGGAGGCAGAGAAGGGGAAGAATGTCGAGTTTGCGTTTTCAGACCATCGCACGTGACAGCTGACCTAAAGAATTACCACCCCAGTGATTGGCCATCTGATGGCGAGGATAACTGGGGCTAAGCTTTTTATTGTGGTTTTTTATTGTATTTACTTCTCCTCAGCATGTATGTGGTGCTGCTAAAAAATGATACTGTGGGACTCAAAAGAACATTTTAATATTTAATACCATGAATGATTTTTTTGGGGGGAAGTCTTAATTTTGATTGTGATTTCTTACCCAAAGGATATTTCCCAAAGCCTTGGAGACACGGGAATCAATAAGATGCTGTGCCAGCTCATTTGAAGGCCTAAAACCCACCTGTCACCTACAGACTCCTGGATTCTATCTTTCTTTTCTTTCTTCTTTGACTCTTACATTAAGGAAGAAAGCAAAGTACAGAATTTTGAGCTAAGAAAACACTACTTCCACAAGTAAGAAAATATAAAAACCCAAACAATCCTATCTTAGAATCGTGTCTCTTGTGCTTACTAGGCCAAATGGTCTTGGCCTCTCTAAACCTCTTAATCTAGGCTGAAGATGAAATAATGCACAAGATAAAGATGACAGTCGGCCTATGGCAGGCCCTCAGTGGTGGCAATTAATCATGGGTTCATTGGGAGGATTACGTGGTTTGTATCGGTGAAAATATTTGGAAATCTTTACATTGTTAAACAAATTATGCATCATGATCCTTTCTCGGTGTGGTTATATGTCAAATGGCCTGAGTGGTTTTTATCTGCCTGTGTCTGTCTGCTCCTCAGCCAAACTCCAGCTCCAGTCAACTGCTGGACTGTGTCCTCTGAATTGTAGGAAGCACAACGCCTTAACTTTTCAGCGAAGTCTTAAACATCTTCTCGCCTGCTGCCAAAGGCCTGGATCGGCAGGAGCCTGAGGAACTGGGCAAGTTGCTCTCAGCAAGAACTGCACTTTTAATAAAATTTTTAGCATCCTTGTCAAAAGATGCTTGAGAACATGGAGGCCCAGGTCTCAGGTTAATATCCCTGAAAACCACATTTCATTGGTGGATGCTAATTCACACTTACCTGGGGAAGAACTTGGAGTCTTAACTGGGACTTTCCTAAGCTCTTTCTGAACGGCATCATCCTTTTAAATTGTAAAATACACATAACGTAAAATGTACCATCTTGACCATTTTTAAGTGTACAGTTCAGTGGCATTGAATACATTCATATTGTTGTGCAATCATCCCCTCCATCCATCTCTAGGACGCTTTTCATTTTGCAAAACTGAAACTCTGTCCCCGTCAAACGATAGCTCTCCATGCCTCTCTCCCAGCCCCTGGCTCCCACCCTTCCACCCTCTGTCTCTGCGAATTTGACTGTTTCTATGAGTGGGATCAGACATATTTGTCTTTTTGCGACTGGCTTATTTCGGTCAGCTTTATGTCCTCAAAGTTCATCCATGGGGTCTGCATCCTCCCTTTCCACGTGAGACGGGAGTGGCAGCAATGCCCCTCAGAGACATGGAGAGGGTACCAAGCAGCCAAAACGTTCCAAGTCTCCATGAGGTCACTGGGTACTGACAGGAGTCCCGGGTGTGAGAGCGAGATCAGCCTCGCTCCTAATTGGTGATGATAAACCACGCTCAGCAGCTTCAGACTGTCCAGGGTTCTGAGAAGAATTCTAGAAGACAAGGGCTCGCGGCAGAAAAGCACACACCCTCAGTGCTTCGGGGGAGGCCACCACTTCGAGGGACTCCGAGGTTGTGGTGGGAGGGCGTTTCTCACGGCAGAGGAGGACTTCCCATTGTGCACTATCTTTCTCTGTCACAGATGCCCTCAGGAGGGATGCTTTGGCTTGTGGAAATACTATGTTCTCTTCCTGCCTTTGGGTGACCGTACAAACTTAGAAAAAAACGAGTCCCAGCTCCAGCACAGCTCCACACAGCGTGTCTAGCCAAAATGCAAAGTTTACCGCAGCGCACAAGCGGACAGTGTTTCTCAAGCGAGAGAACAGAGCGAGGTGCCTTTCAGCACCTTTTCCGGCACTTCTTTAAAAATGATTTAAATTGGAGGCAATAGCATCGAATGCTGAACATCTGACACTCAGACAAGACTTAATGAGTCATACCCTTTAACAACACCACTCTCCTCCAGCCACTTCACTTGGCATCCGTGGTGGTTGTTTTTTTTCCCACAAAAACATTTGTTCTGCAGACCATTTGCTTGTGAGAGTATCCTGGGCAACTCTTCGTTCGTGGCAGGGAGAAGTGGCCCACGGGAGGCTGCAAACCTGAGTTCCTCTGGCATCCAGTCCCTCTGGGTCTGAACTGCAGAGAAAAAGATAACAGTGTTCCTTAGGAACCAGCCGAAGAGCCACATTTGGTCTCTCCCCAGCTCAGGCTCTTGCAAAATACATAAGCTACACTGCCAAAGGTTGATCCCAACCCCGCGAGATCCAGCATTGCCGTTTGACTTAAGAGACTTCTTTGCATCATAATAACAGAAGAGTGAATGATTTCGTGTAGGAAAATACCAGTACTGGGAAAAAGACGCCAATTCTGGGTGTTCGAGTGAGAGTGAATCATTATCCCCTGTCATAAATTAAACCTCTCCCAGGGGTATGGCTGTCTAGCTCAGTTTACCCGGCAATTGTTAAGGACACAGGCAGAGTGGACAGAGGCTGCCCATTGCTACGTTTGTGTCATCTCCACCTTTGGGAGGGTCGCTGTCTGATGCAGTGCCATTGGCAAGAAGAGCTGTGGGGCCTTTCCCTCCGCGGCTGCAACGTATGCAAACAATTTAATCTCCCAATCCAATCCTTAATGTAAATGTTTAATATAAACCTGATGTTAACACGATGTACATGAATTTACTGGCAGGCAAAGCTGGGATTTACATCATTCTGAAAATCAGATGTTTTTTGCATCAGGCATTGGGGAAATCTTTAAAGATCGAAAGATTTTCCTTCTGACTGGCAGGTGCATCCCCAAAGTGTACACGCCCAGTGCACCACAGCGAGATCAACCACTCACAGATGCCCGATTCCCATGTGCATCATTTCTTTGCAGACTGCTCCGTAAACCGCAAGTTAGACTCTAGACCAGTGGCTGGCAAATTAGGATCTGTGCACCAAACTGGACGCACAGCCTGTTTGGTTTTTTTAACAGCTTTAAAGATATTTACAAACATTAATATTAATAAATTAATTAATAAAATTAACATTTTGTAAATATTAATACTTATAAAAATAGCACATATTTAATGTATCCAGTTTGATGAGTTTGCACGTCATATGCAGAAACTCATGAAACCATCACTACAGTTAAGGTAATAGGCATAGCCATCACCTCTGACAGTTTCCCTGTGGCCCTTTGATTTTTGCTGTTGTTGCTGTTTTGGTGGGATATTTTGGGGCTAAGAACACTTAACATGAGATCTACCCTCTTACCAAAGTAATATTTCTTTCTTTATTTTTATGGAAGCATAGTTGGCATACAGTATTGTATTTAACAAATTTTTAAGTGACATTGTTCAACTGATATAAAGTTTTGGTTATGTGGGGCCGGCCCCGTGGCCAGGTGGTTAAGTTTGTGCACTCCGCTTCAGCAGCCCAGGTTTTCGCTGGTTCGGATCCTGGGCGCGGACATGGCACCGCTCATCAGGCCACGCTGAGTCGGCGTCCCACATGCCACAACTAGAAGGACCTGCAACTAAAATATACAACTATGTACTTGGGGAATTGGGGAGAAAAAAGCAGCAAAAAAAATAAAAAGGTTGGCAACAGTTGTTAGCCCAAGTGCCAATCTTTAAAAAAAAAAAAAGTTTTGGTTACGCAAGATGAATAAGTTCTAGAAATGTGTCTATAGTTAACAATTCTGTATTGTTCACAGCCTGTTTTTTGTATGGCTCACAAGCTAAGAATAATTTTTACATTTTTCAATGGTTGAAAAGAAAAGAAAAATAATATTTTCTGACACGTGAAAGTTATATAGTTATATGAAATTCAAATTCCAGTCTCCATAAATAAAATTGTATTGGAACCCAGCCATGCTCAGTTACTGTCTATGGCTACTTTTGTAATACAATGGCAAAGTTAACTACTTGTGGCAGTGACTTTCTGGCCCATAAAGCCTAAAGTATTTACTCTTTGGCTCTTTACAGGAAAAGCATGCCATACCCTGCCCTGGACAGTCCATACATAATGATGCTCCCGGTGATGATGATAATGATAATGGTGGCTAGTAATTATTGATGGCTTCTTTATACCAGTGGTACGTATATTGACTGACCCTTCAGCACGTGGCATGTAGTATGTTAATTTTAACTTAAAAAATTATATTTGCTAAGTGTTTATGGGATTATCACCTATGCGGACCCTACCTTTGTCTGCTCCTCTAGATGTAGGCTTTCCTACGTGTTAATGATTGTCTAGAAGGAAAATTTTAAAATAAATCCTTCAAATTTTACCATATCCTCAGATGTTCGATGCTTTATGAATTAGGTAAGTATTTCGCTAAATTGGCTGATCGTCACTATTGCCAGGGGAATATAAAAGATGCCTGGGCTTAACAAAGCAGGATCTTGGGATGGAACCCAGAACTTGGTTTGGTTTTCTTTTTTCCTGCTGAGGAAGATTCGCCCTGAGCTAATATCCATGCCAATCTTCCTCTATTTTTTAGTATGTGGGCCACCAGCACAGCATGTCCACTAAGAGAGCAGTGTAGGTTCATACCCAGGAACCAAACCCAGGCTGCTGAAGTGGAGCGCACTGAACTTAACCACTAGGCCACCAGGGCTGGCCCTGGTTTTCATTTTTAAGTTCTTCCAGTGATGCTAAGAACGAGCCTGATTTGGGAACAACTGACCAAGATAGTCATTTTATTTTATACTTTTCAAAGGGATGTGTATTGTAGATACCACCTGACTCGAAACTCTTTGAGAGCGAAGCTGATTTCCCTAATTTTTTTTTTTTTTTTTTGGTGAGGAAGATTGGTCCTGACCTAACATCTGTGCCAATCTTCCTCTATTTTGTATGTGGGATGCTGCCATGGCGTGGTTTGAGGAGCTGTGTGTAGGTCTGCACGCGGGATCCGAACCTCCGAACCCTAGGCCGCCAAAGCAGAGAGTGTGAACTTAACCACTACACCACAGAGCTGGCCTCTGATTTCCCGATCTTTAAAAATCTTTTGCCTCCCAACCCCCAAAGCCAACCCCCCTGCACCCCTGCCAAGGTAATGAAACAGGACTTTGTGTATAGTGGACACCCAAACCTAGTCACTTGACGGACTAGATGGCACAGTTCCTGATAACATGAACTGACTTCCTTCCCCTCCTTAGGAAAGACTTTCCCTATGAAGATAAAATTGCACCCACAAAACATTGGATTCTTACATGAAAATATTTGCAGCAGTCTGGGACTGGCTCAGGTTAGGACAATCCTTTTTTTTTGAGGAAGATTAGCCCTGAGCTAACATCTGCTGCCAATCCTCCTCTCTTTTTGCTGAGGAAGACTGGCCCTGAGCTAACATCCATGCTCATCTTCCTCTACTTTATATGTGGGACACCTGCCACAGCATGGCTTGACAAGCATTGCATAGGTCTGTGACCAGGCTCCGAACCGGCAAACCCCAGGCCGCCGAAGCAGAACGTGCGAACTTAACTGCTGCACCACTGGGCCGGCCCTAGAGCAATCCTTTTGTTCCCAGCCAAATTTTCACAAAAGAGTCAGATTGACCTTAATGGGAACTGAAAATTCCTACCTGGCCTTAATGTAACCCCCTAGACAGATGAGAAGAAATTATCAGCAGATTTAATATCTGTACTTTTATGATAGAATCCTAATGTTTTTCCTCTAAGCTTTTAGGATTAATTTCCCTAGTTTATAGGCTGCATGGAAATGTCCCAAGGTCCCTTTGGCTCCGCCTGATGGAATAATTAGCTGCACATGCTATCCAACACTCCTCTGTACTTCAGCCCTCATTAGTTTCAAATCTCAGTTTAATTTCCAGGAGAAATAGCTCAGGGTTTCCTGAGACTTAGCAGTCGAATCTCACCAGCTGCAGGGGTCTCATACTCAGACTGCCTTTTTCCTGGTCCCCCATCCACCTCTCACCCCCTCCCCACCCAAATCAGATCTCTGTAAGATTCAATTTTGCTGCCTCTGTTTGCAAATGGGACAGACCAGAAAGTGTTTCCTGAGAACCAAATGCTTCCATTTGCTCTCTTCCTAATTACTCCTGGAGTTTGATTTGAAACCAGCGGCTTTCTGCAATAGATTTTCCTAAGCCGACCTGCAGTAAACTGATGCAGCTCTAGAATCAGTCTCATTCTAGAAAAGCAAATGCTTAGAATGAGTAGGTTCTAGGCAACTTCATCCTAAGTAATGTGTTCAATTCCTTGGCATCAGCTCTTTCCCAACGTTATTCCAATTTATTTTTGTGTAATGGCTTGAAGAATTGGTTTATCACAACCGTGTCCCTTACTATTAGGTGGGCTGAGGCCAGAACTCAGATAACCTGGGCTGAGTTCACCTACATGTTGTCATCAGTCATGGTACCTTAATGAGCATACCGACAAATCTCTCTTTAAGTTATTAAAAAAGTGTTGTGATGGTTAATCCCAGATGGTATTAAGATCACCTACTTTTGTGCTCAGTCTCCAAAAAAAATTTAAGTGAAAATTTTGCGATGTTAAGAAGCCACGAGAAAGAAACAGTACATAAGGAGGACAAGATACAAGAAATGGTCTTGAAAGGACACTGGCCATCTGTCACGTCTGGGGAAATATTAATATGTCTAAAGTGCAATGCTTTGTGTGTATAATTTACCTACAAATGAGGAGGCAAACTCAGTGAGTATGCTGCATTAAGTACTACTTCTGGAAATTTCCTTGGCATCTTTAATCAAATAAAGTTTTGGGGTTTTTTTTCCTCCTTGCCAGGAGGAAATTTAAGGCCTCTAACAGCTATATTCTTTGCCAAGCAGAGATACCATGGAAAAAGCATAGATTTTAGTGTCGGAGAGAAATAAGTTGAATTCTGAGTTTTACCATTTATCAGCTATGCCCCGCTGGGCAAGGGGCCTCAAGCTTATCAAGCCCCAATTTCCACATGGCTGTATTTTTCCTGTATGTTCCTACTGAGAGTTAATGAGATAAGGCAGACATAAACTGAGCACACAATATGCTAGTAAATATTAGTTCCATATCAAGAATCATAGTTCAGTATTCCAAAATGCGGCCATTTTTATTTTAGGCACATGAGTTCTCCTTGTCCTTCCCTGGACATGTTGAGTTTCTTTTTTTGCTGTGTAGCTTTGCTCATGTTGATCACCTGCCTGAACTGATCTTCTTACCCTGGTCAGGGTCTTCGGTCCATATTCATTACTTCATTTGCAACCTTATTTAACACCTAAATCCTCCAGAAAGTTCTCTCTGACCGACTGCATTTTATGACCCATCATTGTTCTACCCACACTGAGGAATGTATGCGTTGTTGTATAACACTGTTGCTTTCTTTCTACATATAATTATTGGACACATACCTATTTTCTCTTTCCTTTTAGGTAACAATAACTCTAAAAGCTGGGATTATGTTTAACTGTCATGTTAATCAGAGGAATGAAAGGACCCAGAAGCAGACTGATCACATAATACGCAACTTTGTAATGCCTGTTGAAGTTAATTTACTTGATTTTATATTAAAAATGACTACAGAATTACCTATTGGTCTTGTCCTATTGCTTGGCTCACAACTAATTTTATTGATTACTTTAGATTATATTAGCTGAAAACGGAGGAGGTTGATTAAAAACTGCCATTATTATACATTAAGGCCAGCAATGCAATTTGTTCTCAAATATCAGGCTAATTCTGGAGCTGACCCTTGGCTTCTTGAAGCTGAAAGAGATGAAAGTGGGATCCGGTGACCCTCGCCAGAAATTTGCTTCAGTTTCTGGTCCACTGATTTGCAAAAAAAAAAAAAAAAGAAATGGCTTCAGGATGAAACACCCATGCCGTGCCCTATTCTGGCCTAGTAACCTTGGTTATGATGCAAAATGGGGGATGCTAACTTGGTGCATTATCCCCAAAAGAACAAAACATTTTGAGACTGATGTCACACTGGATTTCAGTCTGACGTGGTGACTCAAGTCTTCTTTCCTTCTACGTATTATTTCCCAGCATTCCTCTTCATCTTTGGTCCTCTGCAATCCTGAATCAGTGATCACCCTAGAAATGGACAAACAGAAAGAATTGTATGAGGATCCCCTTGGGTACAGGGAGAAGAAAACTGTGACACAACTGTCTTAATAAGAAAGATTTATAAAATCATATAACAAAATGTCCTGTGATAGGGAAATGTAGGTTTGATTAATTCTTCTGCTCAGAGATGGTCTTCGAGAGTTTGGCTTCCTTCTGACTGTTTCGTCATCCTTAGTATATTATCTAATAATATCTTGGTCCTTGAATTTGAAAGATGGCTGCTGCAGTTTCAAAGACAGACACATCACCATGAGACAGAAAGGAGCCTTTGCTTTCTGGCTCTTTTTAGTAACAAGGAAACCTTTCCTTAAAGACTCTCCCTTTTCAGACTTCCCTTACATCTCATTGGTAAGAATAGGGTCACATGTCCTTTTTTAAACCAATCACTCTCAAGGAGACAAGGATTATACAACTGAGTGGGACTAATCAGTATTCAGCGCCTTCATTCATAAGTTGGAGGAATAAATAGTTGAACATAATAAGGACAGGCTGGCGTGGAAGGATGGGGGATGGGTGGGAATGTGGGTAATGTGATCAATAAAGGACAGTGCCTGTCCTACAGAACAGTGTACCACAAAAGGGACTTCTGGAATATTTTCATTGAGATGAGGTAAAAACAGTTGTGCTGAAAGATGACAAAGGCTAACTGAGTTCTTAGAAGTCAGCCATGTACGCTTCCTGAAATATTCAAAACTGTGCTTGCTGAGTGGATTCCAAACTCCAGAGGATTTAATTGGCCCTGTTTCTCCCTTATAAGATTGTGACGTTGGTTCGGGTAGTGTTACAGAAAGTGACATTGAATTCTTGCTATTTGGTCATTGCCAAAGTCACAACATGATGAACCGGGGTTCCTTCAAGTTTTTACTGGGTACCTACGTCTGACCTCAACAATGGTAGCAATACTGTGTAAGACCTGCATTGAGTCTCCAGTTTGACAAAATGCCAAATCCTCCCCAAAAAGCTAGAATTAAGGGAAATAGAGGTAATCAGAAGTTTAGACCTCATATTGAGTTGTTTTTGTTGGCTGGCGTAATGCATGGATTATTTTCCTCTTCATGGAACAAAACATCATACCACATTTCTTTACAATTGAATTAAGGCTAAAGAACAACAAAGCCATGATCATTCATATGATGCATTGGAAGATATTGTTTGCGCTCTACTGGAATAGAGTGTAGAATGCCTTTACTTTGTTGCTCTATGAAATGCCAAGTTTTCAGGGCAAATCCTATTAAGGGGTTTTAGTTCCTGTCTGATATTTTGCTTTCTCCTCTGCCAGCTGCCACTGCATGGAGATGCCTCAGGATTGTGCAGCCTGCTGTTGGACTTAATTTAGAAATTAAAACTACTACATCCAAGAAATTTGTCCATTCATTCATTCTCTCATCTATTTATCTATCAAATAGCCGTCATATCTAGTGTAAGTTTATTATAACTGCCTCCTTAGCTGTCATTTCCCTCCACTAGTCTGTAAGCTTCTGGTGAGACTTGTTCCTAGTTCTATCTTCAATGCGTGATATATTTACTGAGAAGTCGGTAAATATTTATTCAGTGTTTGAACTCTCAGTGAGATTTTAAGCTAGAAAGGAAGATAAGACGTAAATTAAAAAAAATAATATGTTGGATAGCAGGCTGTGATAAGAGATACACAGAGATTCACTGGAATTTTGAAGACAGAGAGAGATCCCAAATAATACACTCATTAAGGTTTTGGGGGAAAAACGATCTATCTATTTACCATGTATCTATATCTATCTATCTATCTATCTATCTATCTATCTAGTTACTTAGGTAGGACACTTTAATTCTCTAATCATAAGCCAGAAACAAGCCAAGCAAATCCATTGTTAAAAAAGTGCTCACGGAATATAAATGTTGAATATATTTATTGGTAGTGTTTACTCAAACTGTTTGCATTTAAAACATAGGCGAGCTACATGAGTTTCCCATAGACAGCAAATAGTTGGGTCTTGCTTTTTTATCCAAGTTAAGCACTCTAATTTAAGTGTTTACTCCATTCATATTTAACATTATCATTGATTTGGTTATATGTAAGTCAACGATCTTGCTACTTTTCCCCCTATTTGTCCTATATGTTCTTTCCTTCTATGTTTTTTCCTTTTCTTTTTTTTGCAGGGGGTGGGGGGTGATGGGATTAGACTATTTTTACCTGTCCATTTTATTTCTTCTATTGGCTTTTTATAGTCCACTTAGAATTGGTATCGTGCCACTTCATTTACCATCCGTCACAAATATAAGAACTGTATTAGTCAGGGCTCTCCAGAGAAACTAAACCTCTTTCTCTCTCTATATTTATCTATTTATATTCAATGTATAAAAATGTTATATATTTTATATATATTATATACAATATATTATATATTATATGAAATATATTACTAAATATATTTATTTAAATTATAATTTAAAATTTAATATATATTTATTTATTTATTATGAGGAGTTGGGTGATGCAATTATGGAGGCAGAGAAGTCTCATCATGTGCCATCTATAAGGTGGAGACTCGCGAAAGCCGAGGGTATAATTCCTTTCTGAGTCCAAATGCCTGTGAACCAGGGGAGCCAGTGGTGTGAATTCTAGTCCAAGGACAGGAGAAGACTGATGTCCCAGTTTAAATAGGCAAGCAAGACAAAAAGAAGGGAGAATTCCTCTGTCCTCTGCCTTTTTGTTCTGTTCCGCCCTCTATGGATTGGATCACACCCACCCACATGTAGGAGGGCAATGAGTCCATTGATTCAAATGCTAATCTCATCTGGAAACACCCGCACAGACACACTTAGAAATAAGATTTAATCTGGGCACCCGTTGGTGCAGTCAAGTTGACGCAGAAAATTAACCATCACCAAAACCTTATCGCAGAATAATTTCATTCACCATGCTCCCCATCCTTTGTCACACATTTTACTTGTACATATATTATAAACCTAGATTGGATATTATTTTTGTTTTAAACAGTTATTTGTTTTTTAGTGAGATTTTAAAAATAGCTAATATTTTATTGTATACCCACATATTTGCCATTTTTGATGCCTTTCTCTCTTTCCTATATAAATGCAAGTTTCCATCTTGTATCATTTCACCTTTAGTCTGAAGAAATTTCTTAGTATTTCTTGTAATGTCCTCTTGATAACATCCTATTTCACCCTCATTTTTGAGGAGTATTTTCACTGGGTAGAGAATGATGCAATGACCCTTTTGTTTCTTTCATCACTTAAAGATGTCAGTCCACTGTCTTCTGGCTTCCCTCACTCTGGTGAGAGGTTAGCAAACATTTCCTCTGTTGCTCTCCTCTCTATAATGTGCCATTTTTCTCTGGCTGCTTTCAGGGTTTTCTCTTTATCTTTTGTTTTCAGCAGTTTGACTACGACGTGTCTGGGTAGGATTTTCTTTATATTTATCCTGCTTGGAGTTTGCTCAGTTTCTTGGATGGGTAGATTAACGTTTTTCATCAAATTGGGGAACTATTTGACCATTTTTTCTTCAACTTTTTTTTGTTCCCTGTATTACAGTTATACATACGTTAGATTCCTTGATATTTTCCCACAAGCCACTGAGGCTCTGTTTATCTCAATCTTTTTGTGTTTTCTCTCTCTTCTTCAGTTTGGATTATTATTTATCTGTATTCAAATTCACCCCTTCTTTCTTCTGCTATTTCCAATCTGCTATTATGTCTCCTCATTTTATTTTTTTGAAGTTCTAGGATTCCCAATGGGTTCTTTTTCTTGTGCTTGACACTCTATGTCTATTCACTCATTAAGACTATATTTTCCTTTAAGTTCTTGAACAAATGTTTAATATCTGTTTGAAAGTCCTTATTTGTTATTTCCAACATCTGGGTCATCTTGGGATCTATTTCTACTGTCTGCTTCTTTGCCGCCTGATTATGGGTCACATTTTCCTGCTTTTTTTGCAGGTTTAATATTTTTATTAGTCATCTGATGAATATTATAGGTGATACATTGTAAGGAGTCTGGATTATATTGTCTTCCTTGAAAGGGTGTTAGGTTTTATCCTGACAAGCAAATAATCTACTAGAGGATTCCCTTGATCCTGTTGGAGCTTGGTTTGAGGCTTTGTTAGGGCAATCTACAGTGGTCCTTACTCTAGTGCAGGGGTTGGCAAGGTTTTCTTAAGGCCTGATGGTAAGTATTTTAGGTTTGTGAGCTATAGTGTCTCTGTTGCAACTATTCAAATCTGCCATTATAGCATGAAAGCAGCCATAAAAATATGAAAGCAAATAGGCATGACTATGTTTCAATAAAAGTTACTAAAACATATGGTCAGTCTGTGGGCCATAGTTTGCTGATCCTTGCTCTAGATCATGGGCTCTGTTCCTAAAGAATGACCTCACTGGTGTCCAGCTGCACACCTGGGATGTTAATAGTATCTTTCTATTCTAAATGGGACAATAATGCAATGTCTCTCAGTACTACGTGACCTCCAGAGTCGCCACTCCATTCTCAATCCTGAAGCATCTTCTTTCTACAAGGCCTCAAGGAATCTCACCAGGCACATTTGCAGCCCAGCCCTTAGTTAAGATCTGGCAGAGAACCCTACACTGACCTCATACCATTCCTCACTTCCCCCAACCCAGGCACTTCTACTCTTTCTAGTACCCTGTCCTGAAATTTCCACTTGCAATTTTATTCCTAAACTCACATCTCTGCTTCCTCAGCTCAGCAGGACTGCCATGCTCTCTGAGTTCTACCTTTCTGCACATGGTTGAGAAATTGTCCTCAGCAGAGAGCCCAGGTGAACGTGGGGCTTACCTCATACGTTTCCCTTATCTCAAGAATCTCAATCCAAGGTTACCTATTTTCCAATGCCTGAAAATAGGTGCCTTATATATTTCGTCCAATTTTATCATTGTTTACAGAGAAAAGACACTTCAATACCAGTTATTCCATTGGGGCTTGGAGCAGAAATCTCCTCTCATTGTTTAGAAACAAAAACTGAATGGCCATGTTGCGTAAGAAACTAGAAAGACGAATCCCATTCAAATGGTATTTTAAATGGTTAAAGTGAGGAGGGCTCAGAGCCAGCAGAGCTTGGGTGTGGCCCCCTTTATCACATTTTGCAATGATTACTGGAGCCCTCTGCAGCTGCCCAGCCTAAAACAGATGCTCTTACGGGAGTTGTAATCTTTTCACCATTTGAATAATAGCTCCTAGTCAGAAGCCAATATGTCAACAAGAAATTCCAAAGGATTATAATTGATTAAAACTCACCACAAAATGTATCTCCCATGGACTTATTGACATCTCTCTGCCTATTAATTCAACAAGAACAAAAATCTCAAAGTGGTAAGCCCTGTGTTAGGTGCTAAGAATATGATGGTGAAGAAGACAAAGCCCTTCAAATACCTTATAGCCTAAGAGAAGACAACAGACATGTCAAAAGAGTATTACAATAGTGTGAAAAATTCTATATTGGGGGTGAGATTGAATACGGTGCATCTCAATGTATCCAGACAAGTTGGAAAATGCTCGAGCTTCACTGGTAGTGGCGATTTATCACACAGCAGGTCCATGCATGTGTAATGGACATTTCAGGCAGAGTAGAGCACCTGATGACAGCCACCAAGTAGTGGAGGGAGAGCATATGCTCTATGTTTAAAGTTAATAAGCAAAAGATGGTAGGAGAAGAGGCTGGACTGGCAAATAGGACCCAGCTCAGGAAAGACCTTACAGAACGTAATAGGGAATTCACATTTTATCTTTAGACAATGAGAAACCATTGAGGGATTTCTGAGAAGGGCAGTGGTATAACCAAAATTAGATTTTAGAAAGACCTAGGTGGTAAATTGGAAAGGTTCAGTTGGCTCGGGGGGACTGAAGTCAGAGAGGCTAATAGTTGTGGTGAGCAAAGAGGAATCCTTAACTAGGGTGTGACCCAGAGCCTATGAGAAGGAATTAGATTTGAGAAATATTTCAGAAGGTAATATATACATATATTTTGGTGATTTTCTGATGAGATTAAAAAGGAGGGAGTATCTAGGGTGAACCCTGGCTTTTTGGTTTGAGCAATTGCGTGAATGGCTGTGACGTTTGCCAAGGAAGAGAAAAGATAGGAAGAGCAGTTCTGTGTGGGATGATAATTCATGGAGTCATCAATCATTGATTCATTTATTCAACAAATATTTAGTGAATGCCTACCATGTGCCCAGCACTGTTCCAGAGAAGCAGTGACTAAGGCAGGCAAAGTTCCTGCTCACATGGGGGAAATAAAAAATTTTTAAAAATGCATAAGAATTTTAGATATTGAAGACCACAGAGCAGGGGCCAGTGAGTGATAGAGAATGAAAGTGAGGGAAAGAGAGCCTTTTAAGTAAAAAAAATCCTCTTGGAGGATCTGACACTTGAGTTGAGATACATGTGCTTATCAGAACTTAGAAGTGCAAAGATGAGAGAAGCATCTCAAAAGAGTGAACAGCAAGTGTGAAGCCCCTGTGGTTGGAATGAACTGTATTAAACTAACAGAAAGGCCCATGCCTGGGGAAGAGTGAGTGAGTGGAAATGATGGACTTTGTAGAGAATGCGGAGAGGGTAAGGATTTGGATGTTCTTCGAACTGCAGACTCTCAATATATAAGTCTCAGGGCCCTCATTTCCCTTGTTATGAAGCACCCTTTATTTTGGCTTTAGTGATATTGAGTTTGAGGTGCTTGTCAGACACCTAAATGGAGATATTTACCAGATGGTCAGATGTAGACCTGGAACTCCATAGAGACACAATGACTGGAAAAGTAGATTTGAGGGTTATCGACCAACAGCATACAGGTGACAGTTGAAGGTAAGGGTGTGGTTACATTTTCCTAGCAAGAGTGTCTAGAAGCAGAGAGTCTCAGAGTAGCTGCCCCATATGTACAGTGTGAAAACAGGCATTTTTAAGTGTTAAAAGGCAATGAGAGGTGGCAGCATCATTCTCAGTTGCAACACAAGCAGCCAGGCACTTCACTTTTACATCTGGCTTAATCCACAGGTTTAAAAGTACTTGTCCTCTGCAGGCACTCTAGTTTAGTGAAAAGTAAGGAAGAGAAGTGGGTTAAAATGGAATTTTGGAGAACACAACATTTTCAGATTTGTTAAGCCGTGCACGATAATCAGGTGCAAGAAGTAAGCAATTCATATATTCTACGTTCTATTTTACTAAAATAGTTAACATTTTACTCTAACTACTATTTTACCCTGTAAATCTAGCATCACTTGGATAAGCAAAGAAACTATTTATGTGTGCTAGGTAGCTGCAGGCTGTTGTCTTACACCTATCATACACCTCAGCAGAGTATTAGTTCTTAACTTTTGTAGGCTGAGAGCGTAAGATGGATTCTAAGCATCTTTCCTGTCTTTTAAGACTTTAGCCAAGTTGCTTAACTTCTGTAAAACCTTCTTTTATTTATCTTCAAGGTCTCATCTCTCTAGAGTACTAATCACCTGTTTGTATCACCATATGGCTCTCCTTCCTTGTATGTATGTGTATAAATTACCAAAATCCTCCCAAATTGTACAATTTGGGTTTGGGGATTATAAAAATAATTGCAGATTATTAAAAGAAAAATTTCTGTTTAGTGTTGTCATCTTTTTATGCCTCTCTGTCAATGTAGGGGGAATTTACTTTAAACTAAACAATACAGCTGCTCTGTGACTCCACTAACTTGGAAGGACCTGGAAGGCAATCTGGTTTCTCCATCAATCCTCTGATTGATTTCTTTCTGCAACTCACTCCATCTAAGGAACATGTTTCTCATCCACTAAATTGATGTAACACACCAAATTAAATCAAGCTTTCCTGTCTTACAACTTGCTTAGAATTCTGTGATGGTGATATTTTTGGTTTCCATCTACTTTCTTGAAGACTGACTGTCAAGGAAATGTAAATTGAGACAGTAGGATGTCAACAAATAAGCGCCCTTAATAAAGGAGGATGTATATTAAAAGCAACTATTTCAAACATGTTATGGACTAGACAGATGGATTCCTTAATCTGAAAATAAAACATGAGAGAAATAGTATAAGCACATTGCCATTGACGGTGGCAGATTCTGGCTGACTGCAGATAAAGCATTTCTAGGGTCCCTTTGTTGATGTCACAACATCTTTCTCCAAGAAGCACATTTTATAGCAGGCTGAGGGAATGGTCTGGAGGGAATCCTAGGCTTTCCACTGGGAGCTCTGTTATTATTGATTCTGGCCTTTAGGCAAATTCCAGTGGTATCTCAGGGTCCCCAAGTCTGAGAACAAGATTTCTGTAGGGATTCTAACTGCCTTTGGCTAGGACACACCCTTTGGCAGGAGTTGTCAGTTGCAGTTTCAGTGTGGAAAGAAATGATTTCTCCATCCCCTGAAAATTGGTGGTGGCGGTGGTGGCGGTGGTGATGGTGAGAGAGACTCTTATGGGACAAATCCTCTGAGGGATCTAGAGTGGGTTTAGAGGGTGAGAAAGTTTGCTTTTAGCTTGCTTTTTTAAAAATATTTCCTTTCAGAATAAAGCTTTTGTTTTTAGATAGAAGACAGACAGAAATAGGTGAAATATTAAAATATTGTGGGAAAAATATACAAAGCAAAATTTTTGTTCGCACACAATAGGTGGTCAATGTTTGTTATTTGTAATATGGGGATTTGAAAATGGATGAGACTAAGTCAAAGATTGCTCTTCCCCTGAAAATATACACCTTATCTGATAGAGCTCAAAGTAACTAAAAGTTTATCTGCGTAGAAATGCCTTCTCTTAGCTGTGAATCACAAGACATTGTACACAATGGGGGCTCCATCTGTAAAGCCAACTGGCAGGAAGTTCAGGAAGGGAATGTCACAGAATTCCTTACTGAACAACAGAGGCAGCCTGTGGAAAGGCCATACTGGATCAATGGAAGCTGGCTAGGTGAGATTTTTAAATGAGATCCATGAATTATAGAAATCCATTTCACCAATTTAACCCTAGATAAACAGTATTAACAGGGAAGAATCAAGTTCTTTTTATCTTTGAGACGGGCTATTGGGATGCAGTGAGAAATGTCAAATGACTGATTGCTAGTTTGTGACCTATAGATACAAATGACCTTAATATCATTTAAATCTGTGGTTCTAGAGTTGTAGAACTAGAAGAGAAATTAGAGCCCATAGGTTACTGTTTCGTATCTTGTAGCTTCTTGGAGGAATGATGCGTGTATGATAACGAGGATTTTGAAGAGAAACAAAAACAGATCTTCCTCATTCCATTTTCCCAGGATGGTTCTGGACTTTCTTGGGAGTCTCATAAGGTAGAAACTAGGATTAGCTACGTCCTTTTAGGTGCCCCCAAATTAATGTAGTATTGATCTACCTGCTTCCAGTGGAGGAAGAAAAACAACTAAGAGACCGAGAAGGTATCAAGAAATACACAAGTATCCAATGAGTCTTTCTCCTCTTTTTCTTCTCAAGCACCTCGATCTACTGCCCATTAGCTCTAGGCTTGCTGGTTGGAGGGACTCACAACCAGAGGCTTCCTGGTCTTAACTGATGAGGTTTTCCAACTTGTTGACTGCTGGCAAAAGTCACCATTTTCTTTCTACCCTTGATAAAGGAGACAGGGGTGGAGGGACACATAGTTACAAGAATCAAAGTGTAGATGGAGAGGACAGGGTCTTCATATTATCCTCCAATACCAATATTTATAGATTCAAGACAATAGTACCATTTATCCTGTTTTTGTGAAGAGTCTAAAAAAATTTTACTCCCTTTGACGTATGGTTGAAAAAGACTGTGCCTGGGATCCAATCACTCCATTTTTGACTCTGCCACTTTGAAAGACCTATAAGCCTAGGTTTTGCACACTACGCACACAAATACACCTATTTGTCACCAATGTCCAATGCGTCTACCAATGTCATATATATACGTATACATATGGCTTTAATCCAAGCTCTACGGGTAGGTTCTGTCCTCTTTGATCTTTGAGATGAGTCATGCTTGGATGTTCACTCTCTAGAAGAAAATTTCAGGATCCTGTTCATTGAGAAGAGACTGGCACAGGGGAGGATGTGGACAACCCAACCTAGATGGAAATGGGAAGTTCCTGTGTTTTTCTGGAGGGCTGGATGTGTGTTTGGAGAGAGCTGGTCTTTGCCATATTATCCCCACCAAAGAAGGGGCTTGGATTCTGAGCCTGACTATAATTGCTCACTTCAAAGGACTGCATAATTGTCCTGGGACATAGGTGACTTTACTGTGTGATTATATTTGGGACAAGCCTGAACAGCACCTATTGAGAAGCTGGCTCTCCCGGGTGTGATACTTGGGAAGCACCTGAAGCCTCAGTGTGAGGCCTTCCTTAGCTTTGTGCTGGAATATTCTGTGGCCCTTTGCCACCATGTCTGGGCTGTGATGGTGTCAGACCTCAACCAAGAAACCTGCTTGGGCCAGGGGGATGGAGTAGGAGACCGTCAGGGAATTGCTTAGAGAAAGTAGTTTTATTGAAGGTAGATTGTTCCTGGGAGACACATCCACCAGTCTATTGGGGGAGACAGTGGAGGACACTAAATGTATCCCCATCTTTCCTGCCACCCCACAGTCCTGTTTATGAGAGTTTGGGTCATATGAGGCTTGGCCAAGAAGACACCCCATGGGTGGAGTGATACTCACCTAACCACACCTCTGGTATGCTGAGACACCCGAAGGAGAATGTGTGTGTGGAGAAGGCAGGCGGGGACACCACACCCTGAGTCGGCTTCCCTCCCTGCTGTGAGAAAATAAGGAAGAGCCTCTAGAAATCAATCCTGCTTTCCCAGAGGTCTGCCACTATCATCTTGGGACATAATAAAGAGGGAGAGGAATGACACGTGGGAATGCTGTCCTGAGGAGTTGAAACCTTTATTCCCCTCAGATATTTATCTAAAAATAGCTCAAGTAGTTCGGATCTCATGGGACCTTGAACACATTGGCATGTGTGACTTGGGCAATAAAGTGTTGGTTGTTTTGATGAGGATCCCATTAATTGCTCTATAAATGAGATATGTTTCCAAAGAATTCTTTCTCTCTTTCTCTGTCTCTCTCTCTCTTTGATTCTCTTTTCAGATATGAATTGAGATAATTTGACAGAAGAATGCTCTTTTTACTTCCTATCTCCTGGAGAATCAAATAAGGCTAAGAGGTAACATTTGCAAGGTACTTATTATGTTCTAGACACAGTGGTTAGCACTTTACAAGCAATATATTTTTTATCCCTTTTATTAAGCAAGTGCTGTAATTTTCTCCAGTTGACAAATGAGGAAATCGATACTCAGAGAGCTTCAGAGAGTTGCTCACTCAGTTAATAAGAGATTGTATTTGTCAAAATATTCTAGGTTATGCTACAGTAATCAATAATCCTCAAAGCCCACCAAATGGTGCTCAAATTCCATGCCTTAAAGCAACAGAAAATTATTCCTTATGTGTACTACTAGCTCATGTAATCACTCAAAGACCCAGACTGAGGGAGGCTCCACCATTTTGAAGCCTCACAATGTGGGAACGTGGCCCTTGGTTGCCATGGCAGTGAAGAGAATGCTGGAGCAGTTATATTCTGGAAATGATATACATCACTTCTGCTTACAGCACATTGGCCAAAACTTGTCACATGGTCCTGCCTAATGGCACACTGGCGAGCTGGTACTCCTCCCTACACCTTGACGAAGAGGTGAACCAAAATGGCTGACTAATCAAAGTTACTATGTCAGAGGCAGACTTTGAGCTCTTCACCACCATCTGATACTATTGCCCTTGAGAAGAATGATCTCCTGCTGGATGAGAGGATCACAGTGGCTGTGTGGAGCTTCATTATTCATTCTCCTCCATCCATCTTAATCCTACCATGCCTGTCACTGGATCCCAAAGAGGCACAATTAGGACCTCCCCTCAGGAGTCCTTCTGGCCTCTGCCCAGCTCCTATGCTGTTCAAGACCAATACTTGATGCCCAGTGGCCCACGTTTTTTAACCTTTGGGATTCATGTGATCAGCACCCACACAGCTGGGAATCACTGAGTCACAGGCTGAGCAGCTGCTTGCATCTTTTCTGCCTGGAAACAAGATTTGTAGGGCAGAGTGGATCTGCCTCCCACCCTTCTGGCAGGCTCCTGTGGCTCTCGGCATTCCTGCTGCAAAGCCTTGTGAAGCACGTCTTTAACTTCTCAGAGAAGTGTTTAACAAATGTCACCATCCAGAGCTGACAGGCACAGTGGTCTTAGACCTGGAAGCCTCAGATATGAACATCTTGGCAGGAATCTCCATCACGTTTCTGGATATGGGTTTGGAATGTGTTCACCGACCTGCCCTTTACAATTCATTGATTTTTGGGTTTGTTTACTTTTTCAACTCATTCTCCAGGCAAGACGCAGTTTCTTCCTCCAGGTAAGATGCAGTCAACAGCGAGAGAGGCTAAGAAGAGTCCAAGGGAAAGATGTGTTTGCAAACATTGCTTTTGGATAGAACACTCTTTTTCTAGAACAAGTAGAGAAAGAGGGAGTTTAAAAAGTCAACATAATACCGATAGGAGACAAATAATTGAACACAAAGAAAACAGAATTTATCCTTGAAACTGAAAGAACAGCATACCTCTGGAAGTTACCTTCTATAGGAAGCAGCAGGATTAAAACAAACACAACTCTTTGTTCCTCAATCTTCTCCTTTTAACCTAGTCTTTCCTCCTGGTTTTTTCATTTCGTTTCATAGAGTCCAAGTTGTTTTTATATCCTTTGTGTAGAGCAAAGTCAATGAACAGAGAACATAAAGGATATTAAAGAAATAACTGCAAAGAAACAGAACTTGGAGTGCTAGAAATGTCTTTCTTGGAGATGGTAAAGAATGGAATGGACACTGTAGAAATGGAATCAGTAATGTCGAACAACCTGAAGAAACTCCCAGAATGGAGAGAGAAAGCTTAAAGAGAATGAGAAAAGAGAAAAAGGAAAATGACTGATATGGAGGAAAGAGAACAAAGACCCAATAAAAGAATTATGGACATGTTTTTATAGCAGAAAACAAAAAGTCCACTCATTAATGATTATTGGTGTAAAAATCATCCATGAAAATGGTAGTAAATTGCGCTCCTGGAACATCAATCCCTGGTTAATAAATTTCAAAATTCTCAATTCAAATAAGAAATTAAGAATTTTTTGAGCCCGATTATGATAAATACTAAAAAATTTTCCTAAAAAGATACAAAGTAAGATTTGGATAGATACTCCTGGCCAGAAGATCAGATGGTGTAAAGATATACATTCTTCCTATGTTATATCATGATTTAAATAGTTTTAATAAAAATCCTAACAGTATGGGCTAAAGCAAATCTAACATTTGAAAAAGTGAATCTAACATTTATCTGGAAGCAAAAATGGTGCAAGTAGCCAGGACATTTTTTTTAAGAGCTATTATAATAGATTGTAATCAAAACAGCATGGCGGTGGTAGAACTTGATAGGCAGAGAATGCACCGAGAAGATGTCCCAGCATTATTTAATGATTCTTTCTCCTCTAATTTCGAATGCCAAATTTAATCATAAACTCACTCTTCTATATATATACTAAAGTCTATTTTTGGGATAAGTGGTTAACAATATGAAAGAAAGTTGGCATCCTTTCTCAAAGCATACACCACAATACAAAGACCAAAAGGACTAAATAGTCAAATGCACAAAAGGAAGCCAAAATAAAATATGGATGGCTGTATCTCTGATCTTGAGCTTGGTTTAGTTTGTCTATGTATAATGAGATGGGGAAAATTTTATTCACCACAATTCCACTTATGAATGGAACTCATTTGTGGGAGAAAGTTCATGAAGTAGAAAGGGAGACAGTAGAGGGTCTGAGTAATAAACATTGCTCTGTGGGAGACAAGAAGAATTTCCCTGATACTCTAACAAAGAAAGGAGAAGGGAGACAAAGGGAAGCAAAAGGAAGTAAAACAAAGGAAGCCATCATGATGTGTGTGGAGGGGAAGAGGAAGTAGTGTCTAGAAGCAACAAGACGTTGAACTGTTACCAACTGCCAAATTGGAGTCTGGGCGGGTTTTCAGCAGTCTCTATAGGGCAGGAGGTGCCCGTCAAGGATCTGGGTTAAATGAGTGTAAAAGCAGTGGAGGAAATCTCGAAGAGGAGCAATTGGCAGATTTTCTAACGTCAGATTAGAAATTTTTGTACATCAGGGTTTATAAACTACAAGGGATCAAATCTGGCCATTCCCTTGAGTTTTTGTATTATCTGTCTCTGTTTTCCAGCTACCATGGCAGCATTGAGAAGTCGTGATGGAGAACATATGGCCCACAAAGGCTAAAATATTTACTATCTGGCCCTTTAAAGAAAAACTTTGCTAATCCAAGCTCTACATAAAAAATATCACAATTAAAAGGCAAACTCAGAGAGGCTGGCCTGATGGCATAGCGGTTAAGTGCACGTGCTCTGCTTCAGCGGCCTGGGGTTGGCAGGTTCAGAGCCTGAGTGTGGACCAAGCACCGCTCGGTCAAGTCACACTGTGGCGGCATCCCACATAAAATAGAGGAAGACTGGCACAGATGTTAGCTCAGTGACAACCTTCCTCACCAAAATTAAAAAAAAAAAGGCAAACTCAGAAACAAAATGAAATACTTGACACAAATAGACTAAAGCAAACAATAATACCCTAAGTCTGCAAAGGGCTCTTTTAAATTTATTGAAAAACAGTCAGTTGGCAATAGGCAGAGGACATGAATAGACAGTTCGTTGAAGAAAAATACAAAGGTATCAACACATGAACCAATGGAAGTCTGGCCTCACTAGGGAGCAATCAAGGGACAGTGGAATCAACCACAATCATGCCACAGTGTTTGGAGTAAGGATGTTGTGATGTGGACAGCTTCCCATACTGTCGGTTGGAACACATTAGAACCCTAAAATAACGACACAAAGGTTACACCCTTTGATCCAGAAATTCCACTTCTGAGAAGCTATCTTGAGAAACTATTTGCAGATACAAATATGTAAAGGTGAGAATATTCACTGAAGTATTAATATCCCTAGTTCCACCTCTTACTAGTCACCAAACCTCACTAAACCTCAGTTTCCTCATCTGTGAAATGGGAATTAAAATAGTACCCAATCGTAGGGCTGTCATGAAGATTCAGCGTGATGGTACATGTAAACTTTTTAGGAAGAAGACCTCTTACATAGTAACAACGTAGCAGATCACAACTACTTTTTAAAAGTAAAATAATAGAGAAAAGGTAAGTAAATACTGGTATATCCTTATAAAGGAATGTTATCAGCCATTAAATTAACGAGTTTGAGGCATATTCATATAGAAAAAGTTATAGTGAAAATAAATCAGAGTACAAAATTGAATATATGATATTATTCCAATGATGAACAGAAAATCCATAAATGCATGCATATGCACATAAAAGGATTGGAAAGAAATATATCAAATATTGAGAATAGCCTCTGACTGGCAGAAATGAGTTGACTTTATTACTTACTGCTTTTAGAAATTATTCTAAATATTATATTTCACAATCAAGCAACAAACTAAACATTTTCTAATATAAATTAGAATAGGTAGGGAATAACTAAAGAATTACCTATGTTGAGGCAAGAAAAAAAATACTAACATAGGTTGACTCTTTTAACTAGGAAAGTGTTGCGTGAGAAGCAAGGTCCGAGGTCAGAGGACATCAGTCTTTTGTCTAATTTCAGGCCAGTCTCCTATGTGTAAGATTTGCATGAAGAGTGGAAAAGATGCAAGGTGAGGGTCTGTGTTGATTCTAATTCTCTCATGTTACAGGCTTCTCCTCCTCTGTTTCAGAAGCGAGGGGTCTGCAGACTACTCCCCTCTTTATCTCCACTAGAGTCCTGTCATTCCTCCAGGGTCCTCCTGGGGAAATTTACCTGTCTCCCCCATGTTCCTTTATCCCACTCCTTCCCCCAAGTACACCTTGAGCCTGGTGCCTTCTCCATGCTACCTCACTAACCTCCCCCTCTTCCATCCTTAGGACACTTCCTTGGATTCAGCCTTCCCAGGCCAACTTGCCAAATTAATGAGGAATAAAGCTTCCGTCTACTCAACAGCTACCACCCTCTTCCCATGGATCGCGACTGAAATGTGGTTATAAATGATTTTCCTTTACCTACGCTTAGGATTGCATGGACTCTCCTGGATTGTAATTAGCCAGTTCACATCCCTGAAGTCTGATCATAAAATCCTTCAAATTAAAATTATTCCCCTAACCTTGCCCTACAAAGTCTTACTGATCTGGTCCTTCCTAATCCTCTAGACTCCTTCTGGCCTGTCAAACACACCAAGCCTGTGCACTATTGTTTCTTCTACTTGGAACGCTCCTTCCCTTCCCTCTAATCTTCACATGGCACCTTCTTACAGAGGTTCTTTCCTTGTCCCCTGCAGCCTTGCCGAGGTACCTCCCCAATCACCCAATTTTCTCTTTTCTAGAGTACTCATTGTATTATTCTTATTTTCATTATTTCCTGTCTTCTCCATTGGAATGCTAACTTCTCAAGGGAGAGGCTCTGTCTGTCTTTTGTCCTGTGCCCCAGGACCCAGCCCAGGGTAGTACTTAATCAATATTCACTGACTGACTGTCTAATGGTCATTATTTCTAATAACTTTGACTTATTAGCCTCAAGAAGTACTCCCACATAGCAGGGCAACAGGCAGCACTGAAAAATAAAACACATTTAATAATATACCAAAAATATTTTTCTAGGTACTGCTGCAATGCCATTCACGGCCTGGGATAAAAAGGTATCACTGTAATATTGAAAATGGGAGAAGTGGGAAATAGTCCTGAATGGCTGACTAGACCATAGAGATCACTGAACCCGCCCTTGCCATTCCACAGATGAGAAACTGAGGCCTGGAGAAGGCCCCACAGATGGTTGAGGAGAGCCAGATCATGAACCAACATCATGGCACATCTCGCCTGAAGAACCCACACCAGTTCCAGAGCCTTCAGGAAGTCCTTCCCATCTACTCACTTCTTCCTGCCTCCAGTGGTTCTGGAAGAATTCAGAGAATGCCTCATTTGCAGGGCTAAAAGAAGCCTATGGAGGCTTCCATTCCTGTCCTGGGCATGTAGGCACAAACAAGAGTCATCTCTACCCCCAGTAAGAAGGGTTACTGCATAAGTGAGCACAACAGAAGAGAAGCCTGCCCAAGGCCTCCCCAGAGATTTGGCTTTCTGCGTCCTGAAAATTGGTTTCACCTAAGCCAAGAAACCAGTTATCAGATGGGAATGGCATTCTGTCATCCCAGCCTGGGTCACCAGACGCCTAGAGGTGAGAGTCTTTGGGACATATTTCCCTGATTAAACCATCATGGCATCCTTCTGACATGTAAGTGTGGAAGAAAGGAATGTGTTACCGGGACCCAGTGAACAAATCTTTTTATAGCATGACGTTGGACATGAGGATGTGGATGCCTGAACACTAACAACACTTCAGTAAAGAACTATCTTCAGTAGAGGCCCTCCCAAATGCCATCCCACAGTGACACAGAGGGAACAGTCTGAAGAAACTGCAAAGAGCTGCATTATTTGTAAGCAGAAAGTGGGAACCAGTTTGTATCACAGCTGCTGAGGACAGAACAAAAACAAGTGGGCCTGAGAAGATCAGAAGGAAATATGGGCCAACGGAGACTGCAGACTCTCTGTTTCCCATTGTAGATTTTTAAAACATGATAGTTTCTTCTATCTGGGGAACTATTTAATTGTGGTCACTTTTGAAGGCAGAAGCCTAGTCTCCAGTTGGGGGAATGGGACCAATATGGATAATATAGCTTAATCTGATGCAGTCAAGAAGGGGTGGAGCAAGGAAATGAATATTTATTGATTGTCTATGATGTGCTAGTCATTTTTCAATCATTGACTTATTTAATCTTCCAAACCACACCAGGAGGTTGCTATGACTATCTCTCCCTTTCAAAACAGGAGGATGGGGCTCAGGAAGCTAAGGGAACCTACAACCAAGGAGAGGTGGGAAGCGGATCAGGGCTTTGAAGTCTTTTCTTACTAAGAACAAGGACAACCCCCAACCTCAGATGCCAATCAGTACAATTATGTTATGAAATTAAATATTTTCTTAAAAAGAAAAAGCAAGGAGGCAGCCTCTGGTATATAGTTTATCTGCCAAGCACCAGTGCCTTTCCGTGGTTCTGACTCAGAGACTGCTTCCATGGCCTTCTAGGCAAAGAACCTAGAGTTTTCTGCATCCCTATGCCCACCTCTGCCTGATCCTTTTCCGATAGTTTCACAGATGTGGCCAGGATCACCTGTAGTGTCTCCTTGACTGTCCAAATGAGCATCACATGAGGGTGACCTCTGCCCACAGGTAGGTGGAGAAGTCTTGGCATGGGTTTGTGCAGGTCAAACCAAACTTTCCTGTTTGATGTCTGTGGTCCTGACCTCCTTGGGAAGTCCTGTGCTTTGTGGTTTCTTTTACTAGTGGTGACTCGTTGAAGCTGCATTTTGCCAATAAATGAGAGCCATGAGGTCACTGCACTGCATGGCCGTTACCCTGTCTTTGTGCTCCGCAGCTGGGCCCTGTAACCTGGCACCAGCCCCAGAGGGGAATCACGGTTAAAAAAAGATGGAAGGAAGCCTAGAAGGCCCAGATTCACTGATATTGGTGTGACCACAGCAAAGGGAGGCCCTGGAAGCGGCCTGAGGGAATTAGCTAGGAAGAGAAATCCTCAGAGTCCTCATAGACATTTTCTGTGCTTGGTGATTGAAGTGCACAATACAATAACGCACAGGTGTGCTCAGAACATGACCAATGGGAACCTAACCAGAGCTATCCAGACTGAGGATTATCCATCTGTATTAGTCTCGTATGGCTGCTGTAACAGATCCTATCACAAACCTAGTGGCTTAAAGCAACGCAAATTGATTATCTTACAGTTCTGCAGATCAGAAGTGTGAAATGGGTCTCACCGGGCTAACATCAAGGTGTTGGCAGGCCTGGGTTCCTTCGGGAGGCTCTGGCAGGGGAGGGGGTCCGTTTCCTTGCCTCTTCCAACTTAGAGCTTGCTTGTGTTTCTTGGCTCATGGGCCCTTCTCCATCTTCAAAGCCAGCAACAATGGTCTGAGTCCTTCTCATGCTGCCATCTCCTCTGACTTTAAATCTAGGCAACATTAAGATATAGACCAACCAGAATTCTCTTTTAAGTTTTATCTTTACCTGTTAGGGACTGAATGTTTGTGTCGTCCCCCCAATCCCCAATTCTTATGTTGAAATTCTAACACCTAATATGCTGGTATTAGGAGGTGAGGACATTGGGAGGTCATTAAATCATGAGGGTGGAGCCCACATGAATGGGATTAGTGCCCTTATAAGAATAACCAAGAGGGAACTTGCTTCCTCTCTCTGTTCTCCGCCACAACGATACAATGAGACCACCACCATCTGTGAACCAGGAAATGGGCTCTCACCAGACATAATATTTGCCATCACCTTGATCTTGGACTTACCAGCCTTTAGAACTGTGAGAAATGTTTAAGTCACCCAGTCTATGGTAATTAGTCATACTAACCCTGACTGACAGATACTATCCAAGGTATTAATTAAGAAAAAAGGAAGAAGAGTACATTCCTCAATGGGGCTATAAATACTTCCTCTGGTACAGTTACTGGAGTCCTTGGCTAGTAACTCTAAGTCCTGGGGTCAGGTTCTTTTTCTGCCAATAACTAAATATTTGGCCATAAAAAAGTCAAGTTGCTTAACTACAGCCCATAGTTTATTCATCTTTATAATGGGCATAATTCCCCGGATCCTACCCTCTAGGACTATTGTCCGGGTAAATGAGATAATGAACAAGTACTTTGAAAAGGATGTCGTTGTTTAATCAAGCAGTTTCTGTGACCTCACCAAGATAGGTCAAAGAGAGGTCCATGCCTGCTTCCACCCACTAGGCGTTCACGCCACGACTCACCCCGCTTACTCCTTCACCAAGCTCATAGACTGCTCTCTTGTTACATTTTTCTTATTGCATTACACATTTGATTGGATTTACACATTTAATATACAGCAATGACTCATCACTGCTGTTGAGTATAGGAAGCTCCATTTCTACTCTCTTTGGGAGATTTCTTTATTTCCAACCTAAGCCCTTCTTATCAGAGAGAAGAAGACAGTCTTAAGGGAACCAGGTGCCCCCTCAAACACAGGCCATGAGAGTCAGAGGGCCACCCTCCTGCCTGGTCTCCATGATACAGAGGTAAGCACTGTATGCCTTATAACCTTTGCCCGCAGGGCAGCTTTGTTAAAAGAGCCTTGGTCTCCAGGGAAATTTGTTAATCAACGAAGCTCCATGTTATTTCAAGCTTCCTCACTGACCAACTTTCTGTCATGAAGTCTTATCTAGTGCAGAGTAGGCCCTGAAAATAACATTTGACATTAGAATGTATGAAGGAGTGCAGGACTAATGTGTCGCTGGATATCGCAAAGAAAAGCCTGGAAAACACAGGAACCAATTTAAATTGTACAGCATGATAAGTTTTGATGGCGATGGATGGTTTTAGTCCTTCGAGCCACTCAGCAGTGTTACATGGGGTTTTGCTACAACCCTGCTCTGCCGGCCTTGCTGCCAGGGCTCCTGGGGTGAATCTGATCAGTCTCCACAGGAAGAGCTGAGCTCACAGACTGGACCTGCTGACTGCCAGAGTCCCTCCCCTCCTGCAACTTTTCGGGAACCGAACACAAGCACTCAGTGCCCCTCTGCAACTGCCCTTCTTGGCTCTCTTCCATCCTTCCTCCTCCCAGCCTCTCCCCGGAGCTGGGCAGCAGCCGCTCCTGGCCAGGAAAAAGAACCTCCTCTGAGTCAGGGCTGAGTGAGTAGCTGTTGCTTCACCCCCAGCCCCCAGGGCTTGGAGAGCCGACCTGCTTTGTCCACAGGAAACTGCAAAACTTGGGCCAGTGCGATGGAGTAGTTTGATGTGAATAAGCGAAAAAGAAAAAAAAAAAGTATTTCTTCAGATTGCATTTAATTAAAAACTATGACCCAACCCCAAACCCTCTTTCCTTTTGGGCAGCATTATAGTCCAGAATCTGCCTCTGAATCAGAGGAGGGTACAGAGGCTGGCACCCCGAATCCAGAAGTGGCGGCCTGGAGCCCAAGGCTCAGGACCCTAGGTCTGTAAGAGTGGGCCTCAGGGCAGCCAGCCTGCTCACACTGCATCCAGCACTGAAGTGAAAGGAAACAGCGAGCTGGGCCAAGCCAGGCCGTGGGGGGAGCTGGGATGTTGGGGAGCTGGGGAGCCGAGGAGGAAGGCAGACACCCGCAAGCTGAGTGAGGGAGCTTCCCTTCCAAACACTGCAGAGTCTCCAAGGAGGAAAAGGCTCTTGCAGACGAGCCAGGAAGGCAGCATTTGAAGCCGCTGCTGGCACCAGGCAGGGCGCGGGCTGGGGCTGTCTGCTCTCCCACCCTCTGGCTCACTGGGAACCCCATGCCTCTCTGACATCATGGATCAAAATCAGGCCTGGCTTTCAAACGTCGGGGCTGCCCCGCCCAGCTCAGCCCGGCCAGCTGGACCCTCCCAAAACGGGATCTCTTTTGTCAGCTGCCTTTTATAGAACTATAAAACCAAAAGTTCAAGTAAGAAGTCTTAGACCAGTCATCAGAAAAGGCAGGCTTCGCCTCCTGTACTCCTCCTGCCTTTTCCCTGCTGCGGCCGCTTCCACCATCCAGCAGAGCTGCGCCGCTGCTGGCTGCCTTCTCTCAGCCTCATAAAGGTCCTACAACCCCAAAAGGCACGTTAACCTGCCAGGAAGGGGTTCTGGACGTGTACTTTGGAATTAGGGGGAGAGGAAGGGGAGAGGGGAGGTTGTGCTGCAGTACTTGGGGGATAGGAAAGGTCCTCCGTCTTGCAGTGAAATGGAATACAGAACTGGAAAACGTAAAGGAGGCAGCACGGGACCACAGTCGATGAGGGCAAGGCTTTTGCCAAATGACTGTGACCTTTGCTGTTTCGACCTACCTCTTTAGGCATTTGCGTCTTTTGGCCGAAGCATAGATGAGCAGGGTGGTGGGACACCAGGTGACCTATGCTCAGTTGAGTTTAGAAGGGAGAGAATATTAGACATTCGGAGCTTGAGAAAGGAGTTGAATTCCCACCACCATAGGTCAAGGCTGGACCACAGTAGGCGCTAAGTTAATAACGGCTGCAGAAAGAAGGGAATGGGTGAATCAGTTTTACCTCCTTCGCCAAACTTTGGACTAAGATCAATTGATAAAGGTCTTTGCGATTCTCGGGAGAAGCAAGTTCTGTTCACAGTTTAGGAAGCCCCATTCACACTCTGAACACATGAGAAGAAAAATCAAAACCAAATGGAACTCACCCAAAGGTCCAAGATGGTGGCTGAGTCAGCCCAGCTGCACCTATGGGACCATCTTGTCCCCAGGCCTTACCTTTTAAGCACGTAGTCTAGCTTCAGCTTAAAGGATTAATGTGAACTGGAAGGAAAGGTGTAACACAACCATTCTTTGCTCAAATGAGATCAGTTATCTTGACCTGATAAGAAATTTTTTTTAAGGTCTAACACTTGGGACCTTTCTTCTCCTGGCCTTGAGATATTAGCGTGTATGTTGAGCATTAACATTCTTGTGGGTCTCAGATGATATCAGGCTGTTATATAACTGGCATTATAAGATTGGAAAGGATATTAAAGATAACACTTAGGTCAAAGTCTTTATGAACGAGTTTGAGGGAGGTTAAATGACTTGTGCTTTGTCTATGCCTACATGCATTCACCAAAGATTATTATTACTAGTGCTCTTTTTGCTCTTGCTGCTGTCATTATTTTTCAGCACCTGCATACACTAAGCATTGTTCCGTACGCTGGGGAGTCATTAGTGGACAAAAGGGGGACAGTATTCTTGTTTTGTGAAGCTTACAGACTAGTTGGAGAAACTAACATGAAACAAGTGAAGAAACATGAAAATGGGACCTTTTCAGAAAATGATGCAGAAAACAGTGAAGGAGGTGATGGTACTTCAGATATGATGGCCAGGCAAAGCCTCTCTAAGCAGGTGACCTCAGAGATGAGCTCTCTGTGATGAGCCTAAGCCAGCCATGAGAAGCTCTGAGAGAAGAGTTTTCCAGGTAATGAGATGGCAAGTGCAAAGGCCCCAAGGCTCGAAAAATCTAGGTATTTTTTTCAGGCAGAGATAGACCAGGGTAGCTGAATTATAATGAGTAGAGGGAACAGGGAGAAGAACAGTATGAGATCTACTGCCTACCAGTAGCCGACTCACAGCTGTCTGTAGAGAAGGCCTACCTCTGTGTAGTCCTGGAACTAATGTGTCCTTTGTGAGACCACCGTTCTCCTGTGGTAAAACCACCAATATTGTCCTACAAACTCTCTCAGAGAGCAACCCCAAGAAGAAGGCTGATTGCTAACCCAAAAAACCATCCAAACTCCTTCCATCATGCATTACATTGCAGTTTACTATTAAAAGTCCAAGCCTACAGGCCCATCCACTGTCACTCAGACCTTGCCCTGGGTTGAATTGTGTTGTTTCCCACCGCCCCCAATATGGTGAAGTTCTAACCCTCAGCACCTCAGAATGTGACCTTATTTGGAAATAGTTTTTGCAAATGTAATCAAATTAAGATGACGTTGTTAGGGTGGGCACTAATCCAATGTGACTGGTGTCCTTGTTAAAAGGAGAAATTTGAACACAGAAAATGTCAAATCCTTCCACCATGCCCTATAACTCAGAGTCTCTCATTATCAAAATGTCCCAGATCCTTACCCTTTTCGACAAATATTCCCTTCGAACGCCCGCTGCAACAGAAAGCAGCCATCCCGCAAGGTCAAGGCTTCCCTGTCAGCCTTTCCAGCAGTGGGTCTTCTTTTTTCCCCATAGACACAGAGCCTAGAAGGGATTATGTATCTTACTTGCTCCGCACTGCATCCTCCAGACCATTTCTCCATCCTCTACCTTCTCCAATCCCAGCTCCTTTGACGCCTAGAGCATCAGACTATATGCCACTAACTACCCCCTCCTTTGGTGAGTTGGCCACTGCCACCCTCTGGTCTTCCCCTCATTTACAGAAGACTTTGTACCTGGCTCACTTTCACCACCAACAACAACTACATCTATCATAATCTTCAATTATTTCAATAATCAATCACATAGAGAGGACTTTCACTACTCAGGTCTCTCAGCTTCTTGGTCTCTTCTCTTCCAATGATCTCGTCCTCTATCTTTCCTCAACCACCGCCTCCCATGGCCACACCCAGCCATTCATTTTTAAGGATCCCATTCTCCAAACACCACCTGTTATCTTCCAGATAATTCCATCTACCATCCTGACCTCAGCAATTCTTTGACTCTACTGAGATCTTTAACCCACTGACTCTTCCATTTGGCACCCTTCCTTCAACCTTTCATTCCCTTCTTTCCATTGGTATAGTCACTGCCTTGCATAAACACTCAGCTTCCATCTCTCCCTCCAGACTATTGACCTGAAAATCTCCTAACCTGCTTCAACCCAGCTCTCCACCGACTCCAAGCCCGCACCCAAGTATTTGAATACAGCAGGAGGAAAACATAAAGCAGAGACAACCAGAGGCTGTCTGGTCACATGTTAAGTTTTGACCACAAACCTCACTAGGGCCCTCATCACTGCCTGGCAATCATACTACATTCCCCGGGTCAATTCACAATCCCATTCTCCAAGGCCACTCTTTCATATCTCCTCGCTCCTTACATCCACCCACTCACTCTCAGTTGATGACCTCATCTTTTATTCACTGAGAAAACAGAAGCAGACAGAAGAGAACTTCCTCGTCCACCTACAAATGACTCACCCACCACCTCCTTCAGTACCCATATATTCCGCCTTCCCTGTGGACTGTAGCCTGCTCCCATCTGAGACTTACTCCATTGCTGAGGCACCAGACCCAATCCCGAATTGCCTACTTAAAGACTTTGCTCTACAATGATCTCTCCTTCCCTCAATAACATCTGTTCTCTCTAGCGTCTCATTCTCATCAGCCCATAAATGCACTGTAATCTCTCTCCTTCTACATGATCTCTCCCTTTCTTCACAGCTTCTTCTATATATCACTTCATTATTTCTTTTGTCGTATAACAAAACACCTTGAAATTGTTACCTATACTTCTGTCTCCACTTTTTTACCTTCACCATATGATCTCTTCTCAATCCTCTCCTACAAGCCTTCTGTCCCCTCTTCTCAGCCCTTGGTCAGATTTCAAGACCCATTCTCAATCCTCATCTGGAAATTATAACAGCATTTGGAATAGCAATCTTTCTTCACTTGGTTTTTAGATATACACTCCTATTCTCCTGCTACCTTAATGGATTCTCTTTTTCAATCTCATTTCCTTTGTCTCTCTTCTTTTTCCTTACCCTCTAAATATTCATTTGCTCCAGGATTTAGCTCTTGGCCCTGTTCTCTTCCGGGTCAATATGACCTAGCAGATGTCATCTAAGATCATGGCTTTAAATGCAACCTGTATGTTGATGACTCATGAATTTTTATCTTCACACCCAATCTCTCCCCTGAATTCTAGCCTTATATATCCAACTGCCTACCTGACATCTCCACCCTGACATCTAATAGATCTGTTAAATACAACATGTGCAAAACAGAAATCTTGATCATTCCCCCCCTAAAATATGTTCCTCCCACAGATGTCCCCACCTTAGTAAGTAGTGTCACCATTCTCCAGTTGTTCAGGTCCCAAGCGTAGGAGGCATCCTCGAACCCTTTCTCTCCCTCCTGTTGCACAGACAGATCCATCAACAGGTCTGTCTGCAGGACATGTTAATGGAAGGAACGGATCAATGCTATGAAGAAAAATAAAGCAGGGCGGGAGGATAGAATGTACCAGAACAGGGAGAAGAATGAAGGTATTATTTGTTAATCATGGTCCAGGATGGACTCTTTGAGAAAGTGACATTAAAGCAAAGACTTTACTGAAATATAGAAAGGCACAAGCTCCAGAAGGACCTAGAGAGTGAGCATTCCAGCAGAGGGAAGAGCAAGCATGAAGGTCATGAAGTGGTCAGGAATGTCACATCTGAGGAGGAATGGCAAGTTCAGAGTGCCTGAAGCAGACTGAAGGGTTATGACAGTAGACAGGCCAGATTATGAAGGACCTTGTCAGCCTGGGTGAACTTGACGTTTCATTGTATTCTAATTGTTACGAGACACTAACAGGTAGTTTTGAGCAGGACAGTATCATGATATGATTTATGGTTCACAGGTAATTCTGACTGTGTGGTGGAAGATGGATTGTAAGAGACCAAAAGAAGCAGCAATGGGTCCAGCTAGGAGCTTATTGCAATATTCTAGAGGAGGAGTCCGCAAACTTTTTCTAAAAGGGCTGTGCTATGGATGGAATGTTTGTGTCCCCCCAAATTCATACATTGAAACCCTAATCCCTAATGTGATGATATTTGGAGATGGTGCCTCTGGAAGGTGATTAGGTCATAAGGGTGGAGACTTCATGATGGGATTAGTGCCTTTACAAGAAGAGACAGGAGAGCTTTCTCTCTTTCTCTCAATCTCTCTCTCTCTTTGTCATATGGGAATACAATATGAACATGGTCACCTGTAAACCAAGAAGAGGGCCTTCACCGAGAACCCTCCTTTCCTGGTTTCTTGATCTTGGACTTCCAGCCTCCAGAACTGTGAGAAATATGCTTGCTGTTTAAGCCACCTAATCTACAACATTTTTGTAATAGCAGCTTGAACTAAGACAGACTAGGTAGTAAATATTTTAGGTTTCGCAGGCCATCCTGTCTCTGTCACAACTACTGAATTTTGCTCTTGCAGCGCTAATTCAGCCACAGACAATATGTAAATTAAGTGCCGTGTCTATGTTCCAACAACACTCGTTAACAGGTCCTGGGCTGGAGTTGGCTTGTGGGCCATAGTTTGCAGAATTCTGTTCTAAACCAAAAACGGTGATTGCCTGGCCCAGGCCTATCACATAGTCATTGTTTTAGAGGTAACTCTGAACAGTCTTGCTGCTAATGGATTATATGTGGGAGCTGAGGGCTGGCAGAATCCGACATCCTCTTGAGATCCACGTTTTAATCTTCCCATTTTATCACACTGCTTCTGCAGGCATTTCTCGTTTGTCATTCCTTGGAGGATACTAACGTTTATATTTCTACTAGGTGAACAGTTAAAATAAGGTTCCTACCAATGGAAAAATAAGTACTGAGTCCACTTATTGGGAAATAAGATGAACTCCACCCAGAGGGCCCTGATTTTCTGCTAAAATAAAATATTCTCCCCCAAAACAATCTTCTATCCCTATCATGCTCAGTATTTCACCGAAGGGTGGGAGGGGAGTGATGGTGGGCGTGGTCTTCTCAGGTGGGAGGAGTCTTTTATCACTAAAATTGTCTAGAATCTCCGGTGCAAGGTGCCAATACAAAGCAGATGGCGTGTTAACTGTTTTCTTGGTTGCTTTTAAATTCTGTACCTCAGTTCACCTTTTTATCGTCTGTGCCCGGGGGGCAGAGACCCTCACCGCCCCACACCCCCTCGGTACAGCATTGTCCTACCTGTCCCAAGGAGACAATGAGGCCCTTCGCTAACACCTTTGCATGTAAGCAGTGAGACACTGATACTTAGTCCTGATTCTTCATAAATTTTACGTGTGCTATTGAGAAAAACCTTCCATTAGGAAGGAAAAGGGGGAGAAGAGAGTGAAAAAAAAAACTTAGTCACTTAACGGAATTAGTTATGTGTCACTAAATATCTGAATATCTAGCATCTTCCCAAGGAGAGCAACCCATGGATACAGAGTATGAAAAACACTATCAAAAACAGGGACACTTCATATGCTGCTGAGCGTGAACTGAATGCACGAGGGAGAATCCAAGTGGGCAGCCTGTGTCCCCAGCAACTTTCCACTCTCCTTTTCCTGTTCTGTGCCTGTCCAGGTTGCCATCCCCTTGCTGGGAACACACTGTACTGGGTCTGGCTGCAGAGCATTCTCGGTGTAGTAATAAAGTGCACACTTATAATGTTGGGCTGAGTGACAAGAACAACATGAAATAACACTCTACCCACCCACTGAGAAAACCGAGTGTGTCACACTCCTCTGTGTCATGGTTTTAAAAATATCTCCACTGACGGTCCAAGTCTCAGGTTGGGTTTGAGGGGTGTTTAATGACTGACTGTGCCAGGTGGAAAATGTTTTCATCAGACTCCCAAGGACCCGAGTGATGGACGTCTGCTGGCTTTGCGCGTGTGTGTGCATGAATGTGTGCTTAAGAAAAATGGGGGTAGATGGCTGTTTCTCTGCTCACTTTTTTCCCCTTTTTCTTTATTTTTTAATTACATGTTCCTGACAAAGAGGTGTGGTCCCTGGCACGGCACCGCAGACTCTCTTCCACCTCTAACCACACGGGGAGAAGAATACAGACGGCTTCTCAGCACTCACCGTGATTCTCAGCATCAGTGGAAACACAAACCCAGGGGCAGGCAAAGAGCTAAGGCTTCTGAGAAGAGGGGTTTAGGAGCCTATCGACTGTCTGGAGAGACGGATTGGCCCTTCCAAAGGGTTTATCTCTTGCTTTCCTCCTACCTTGCTTCCTTGCTTAAGAAGAGCACAGCCAAGCGCAAGGCCACTGGAATTTTGTCACAGAGTAGGGGGTTTCCAACAACAGGAGGAGCCTTTTAACCCCTTTGTGGTTTATTCTTGCGTACCTTGGAATCTCCAGCACTTACCAATTCTGGCAAATTGTTTAATCTTTAAGCCTACGTTTCCTGATTTGTAAAAGAGGGTGAGGATAGTGCCTACATCTACAGGTTGTAGTGAAGAGTAGATGATGGGACTCAAGGCAAACGCTCAAGGATTGTCAGCTGTGTTTGTAGCTTCAGAGTTTTACTGGTTACAAACATGTGGAAATAAAGCCTCTCACTTGCTATCACAAAGGAAAAATGTATGAGACCCAGGTGCACTGCTCCCCGCCTACACTCTGACCCATCTCTGTTCCCTTGGACATTGGCTCGCTCTGCTCCACTGACCTCCTGGAATTTTTTCGGACACATCAAGCATACGGGCATTTACCTTTGCTGTTTCTTCTGCCTAGAATATTTCACTCCTGAATATCCTCATGACTTGCTCCATCACTATTCTGATATTTGCTCAAATTTAATTTATTGGAGAGAGACTTTGCTCTCCAAACAATCTCAAATGGGACCCCCACTAACTCAGCCACTGTCTCTCTTTCCTCTGTTATTTGCCTTTTTACTACTACCTGCATGTTACGTATTTACTTATTAATATATTTATTACCTAGCTCCCCTGCTAAAATGTAAGATCCATGAAAGGAAGTGTTTTGTCTTTTGTTGTTGTTGTTGATTGCAGCATTTCTAATATCTAAAATGGTACCGAAATACAGTAAGCCTCTGCTAAATATCAATTAAATGAACGAACTAATAAAACTTATACAAAATTCCCATCTTACAGAGGGAGTCTTGTATGGTCACACTGCCAATAAGTTGCCAAGTCAAAACTCACCCCAGGATCTCCAGGCATCTTTCCAGTTTATCCCATCAATGAAGAAGAATGAAAACACTCAGGCAACCAAGACTGTTCTGAGCCTTGACCCGACCTTTGTAACTTTGGACGTGAGATAACTTTCAACTTAAATCCATGAAATTCACATTGGAATCATTGCAATCTTTCCTCTCCTGGGTATTCTCAGCCCATGTAATATTATATTTGACTGGAGATATTCCATGTATGTGTAGAGAAAACTTTAAGATTTATTTCTTTATTGACCAGATTCTTCTTGGGATCTATATACTTCTCAAGGGTCTCAAGACTTTTATAAAGTTCCCAGTAATTGGGCAGATTTGACCTTGCTCCTTCAGACTTCCTCAAGGTCACCTTGTCTGAAATAGATGGAGGCCTCTTCTCTACGATTAGGTCTTTGTACGATATGTTTCATGCTGGACGAAGAGATCTCTCCCATCCAGAGAGTGTAGTTTTCCTCAAATTGCATGTACAAATGTTCTTCCTGGCCTTTTAGGATTTCTGTATAATGGAGCAAATCACGCCAATTCATAAGTCTGGAAACTGCATCACAGTGAACCCTGACCTATGAAAGTTGTCAGCAAGATATTGAGGGACCAGGCAAGTGAATGAAGTCATCTGCTAAAAGTTCTGAAGATATATAAAATTATTCTCATACTGCTCTTTTGTTTCCACTCAGTGTGAGGACAGCTGAGGTGGCTAAGCGTGATTCCCCCTACTATCACCTACTGAAAAGTAAATTCCAAGGCCATCTTTGGAAAAGCCCAACAGGAAATTGGCTAAATGCTCACACGTCCACAAAGCAAACCACACTTTTACCATGGATAGCAGAGCTTAGCTCAACAACTAACCTAGCTTTGAAGGCACATAACGTGTCCCGTTCTCAGACGTCTCAGCTCAGGGTCAGGTACCACAGGAATATTTTATTTTATTATTTTTAGTCCAGAAGAAAAGCTTCCCTCTCTCTGCTTGGGGCCCACGTGTTCTCAGGACTTTCAGGACCTGGTGAATTGAAGACATGGTTTTGCCCACTGTTGTGTTCCATTTTGGACGCAGTAAGTCATTTTCTCTTTATATCTGAAACAGAAGCCTGATTGTTTTACATCTGGGCAATAGAACTTATGATCCTTCAGCAGCTTGGCTCTTTAAAAATGACCTCTGGGCATTTTCCTCTGCCATTTAAGTCATATGTAGTAGGAAACAAGTATAAACCTTCACTCCCTAGTTCATATCTTTTCCTATTGCTGAAAGGGTTCAGAGTGTGTTGAGTTCAAAAAGAATAAGCAGAAATTGCGACTCCGAAACCCAAAGGTTCCGGTAGGGAACTTACTCCACAGATTCTCTCCAGCCTCACCCACCTCCTGAGTGTCCCCAGCCTAGCTGCTCCACGGCGTCTTTGCTGAGACTCTCCAAAGAACCTCCCTCCAAAACGATGGTAGCCCAAGAGGCTGCCATCCGGTGACATCAGACCCATTGGCAGGAACCACAGTGGCACTTCAGACAATATGCCAGGAGTTCTAGGAGCCAGGCATGAGGTGGGTAGTCCAAATAACCATTCCCGCCCAAGCTGCCCTCTACTGGGACAACCCACCACTAATTAAAGGCCATCTGTTTAGAACATCCAGGCTATCCTGCCAGAAGCAGCCAGATGTCAGCACGTTACTCCAGTCCATGACCTCTCTTAGAATATTAACATGGATTATTTATGGGTGGGCTGGTGTGGTTACCCTATATGAGCCTCTTTCCTGGTGTATAGTTTAAGATACACACACACACACACACACACACACACACATACACATATTTATATATATAATATATAAACTTTATGACAATACTATTAATTTTGGGCCTTGCCAAGTTCCGGACCCATAGGCTCTGTAGTGGGGTTCTGGGCCTGGCTCAACAATAATAATTTTTAAAAACACTCCAATGTCTCATTTCTCATGTTTTTTCCATGGGCCGTACCAAAGCATAGATATGAATACTCTCTTCACGCGGATTCACTGGCATTTAGCTCTTGCCAACTGTCTGTGAACTACTCTCTCTCCTTCAATTAGGGAGGAGTGCCAAGTGAGTGCCTTTTTAAGACTTGGAAGAGAATTGGGTGTCATCATTCTTGATGATGTCCTCCTTGTTATTCTAAGTTGCGAGTTGAAATGTCTTCTATCCAAAGCAGATGCTGGGCCAATTAGTTGACCCCATGAGGGGAAGAAAATTGGACGACTACAGAATTAAGAACCATAAAAGCTGAATTCTAGTCCTGGCTCTACCATCTATGTGTCATGGGAACCTGGACAAGTTACCTGCTCTTTCCAGGTCTCAGACTGTTCTTTTCTATATCCCCCACACTATGCGTCTTACATATAATGAGTGCTGATAATTAACTCTGAAATGAATATACATTTTTAATAAAAATATTTAAATAGATTGAGCAATACCTATCCTTCATGCTGAATCTGCATTTTGTGAAATGTAAAATAAAAATGCTGAAGAGAGTTAACTCCGCATGGGTCTAAGGTACTGATATTATTAGCATTCAGCCTACCTACCTCAAAGGAATGTCGCAAGGAGAAAGTGAGATAACCTCAGCAATTCTGACTTGATACATTTAAAAGGACTGTGCCAGTCCAAAATGTCACATTTTTCATCTTTAAATTTTCCCTCTCATGTTTTCCCCATTCCAACTGAGCACCCCAAACTTTTTTTTTATAATATCTCACCCTTGCCACCCGATATCTAATTATTATTAGATTCTCTAGACTAATGGTTGTCAACTCAGGTAGTGCCACCTCCTAAAGGGTGATTTGCAAACGTCTGTGGGCATTTTCAGGTGTTACAATATGAGGACAGTGGAGACCCTAGTGGCGTTGAGCATATAGGAGTCAGTGAAGATGCTCATTCTGCAGCGTGTTGGCCAGCGCTTCACAGCAAAGAATTACCCTGAGTCCCATACCATCCTTAAAACATTTCATTCAACATTAATAAAACCTACTAATACTTATCTGAGCCTAGAAACTAATTTTGTCTCACACATTAATACAGTTCTTTATGGTTTAACATTCCATGAATATTCCAGAAACGCAACTTTCATGTAAATTTTTAAAAGATTATATTGCACATTATTCAAAAATTCCTCAAGAGGTGTTTGCCGTTTTGGAAAATCACATCAAGAATGGAAACATCACCACAGGACTTGATGAAACACATTTGTATGGGGGCTGCTACATAGGATGGTGTGGTGTGCACAGCCCTGTTTGTCTTAGTTGGCATTTGCAGCTGGTGCATTCACACATCTGGCTACTTCATCATGCTTGTAGTGGAATGGCATCTCAGTATTTATACACTACAACAGGCAGGATTGGCTTCATGGATGTGGACCCTGCTCTTGGTTGACTGCTCTGTTATCACTGTCTTGAAACTCTTAATAATTTTTATTAGGAGCCTGCATTTTCACTTTGTACTGGGGCATGCAAATTATAAAGCCATTCCTGAGAATAGGGGTTGACAAATATTTCCTGTAAAGAGCCTGATAGTAAATACTTTAGGTTTTGATGGCCAAGATGGCGTCAAGGATACTATGTAGGAACTTATACAAGCATTTAAAAAAACAGCCATTTAGAAATTTTTTTAAAATCACCATCATCTCATGGACCATATAAAAACAGGTGGAGGGCTGTATTTGGTAGTTTAATGAGCCAGGTACTAGAATATATGTTTTATTATAAAATAATCACCTCATTTCTTCTGTATATTACAGTTAGGGCATTCTACTTATTTTTCTGGAACTATGTTTGTAGATAGGTTATATTCTCGGTGAATGTCATCTCAAGATAGTAAAGGAGGCTTTCAAAATCTAAGTGACCAAAAGAGGGTATTAGGTCTGATAACATTGCTCTAGACCATTCCACGCTTGCTCTCTCTACCTCCATTTTCTTCTCACTACAATTATTCTACATATTGCTGTCAGACTGATTTTCCTCAAAATGCAGCTTTGATCACGCCACGTCACTGCTCAGAAATCTTCTTTACCATCTTTTCTACTGGCTAACTTGTGGATATTTCAGATTTGGATAGAACACTAGCCCTAAGGTCTTCTTTTAGCCTTTATCTCCCGATTCTCTTTCATGTTGCTTCTTATCCACTATCCTTAAATGCATGTTTCCAAGGCCAGTGGTTCCAGGAAAGTGTTGCCCTGGAACTCTATGGCTCTCTAGATCTTTCTCATGATGGCCCTCACATTCTGTGCTTGCAGTTGCTTAATTTTCCCTATTACATTGGAAGCACCTTGGAAGCAGGGACTCATTAGGCCTCCAGAATCTTTAACAGTGCCTTACTGATAAGAAGTATTGAATAGGGGCCGGCCCTGTGGCGCAGGGGTTAAGTGCTCACGTTCTGCTTCTCGGTGGCCCAGGGTTCGCCGGTTCCGATCCCGGCTGCGGACATGGCTCCTCTTGGCACACCATGCAGTGGTAGGCGTGCCACATATAAAGTAGAGGAAGATGGGCATGATGTTAGCTCAGGGCCAGTCTTCCTCAGCAAAAAAGAGGAGGACTGGCAGTAGTTAGCTCAGGGCTAATCTTCCTCAAAAAAAAAAAAGTATTAAATAAATATTTGTATGATTGGATTAAATTATAATACTTACTAATCCAGGATTTAAACCTTGAGATTGTTTGCCGGATAAAGCAGCTCCTCTCATAATTTCTCTTCCAAAATCCCTTCCCTGACATCTGGGGTAGCAGACACTGATGTTTGCTTTTTTTTTTTCTGAGGAAGATTCGCCCTGAGCTAACATCCGTGCCCATCTTCCTCTATTTTATATGTGGGACGCCTGCCACAGCATGGCTTGACAAGCAGTGCATGTGTCCGCACCCAGGATCCGAACCGGCGAAGCCCAGGCCACTGAAAGAGAATGTGTGAACTTAACCGCTGCACCACCGGGCCAGCCCCTGATGTTTGCATTTTTAGCATCCAGTTTGTCTTCTTTTCTAAAAATGAAACAGATATGCAGCCTGACTTTGTTGCTGTGTCCTCCCTACCTCCCTCTAGAGGACAGTCTGGATTAGTCTAAGTCAATCGGGACTAGAGGTGCCAGATAAAATACAGGATGCCCAGTTAAATTTTAATTTCTGATAAACAACAGATAATTTTTTAGTGTAAGTATGTCCTGACATACTCAAGTATAGTATGGCCTGACAACTCAAGTAGACCAAAAGGGAAAACTTATGTTTTATGTTTTGGAAACGGTTTTTTCTCTCTGGTGCTGAACCTGAGGAGGCAGCATGAAGCCACTTGCCGCCATCTTGGGGCCCACCATCCTAGGCTACATAGATGTGGAGTGTGGAAGAGCAAATAAATCTTTAAAAAGATCTGAGTCCTTGCTGATGTAATTCAGTCACACTCATACCTTGCCTGGGACTTGCCCTTTCTCTGTATTTCTAGCTAAAGAAATGAATAATATCCTCTTTGTTTAAGCCAGTTGAATCTGCGTTTTCTGTTACCTGTAGCAAACACGTGCTGATTAATTTGCTTTATTTTGGTTCTACAGCAAACAGATATCCCAAGATTCCAGCCTCTTATTACTAACAGTTACATCACAAGTTTAATTCTTACAAAACCCAGTGGACAGGGCTGTTTTCTGTGGCCACAAACTCCACACTTCGCTCCTGTTAGCTGCTCATAAATCGGAACCAGGCAAGGGACTCTGAGTACGGCAGTGGAAAATCTATTCACTAACACTGGACACACAAGTTAAAGTCCCACCGTGAGTTTCAGGATACGAAGTCCCGTTGCAACTTCCAATGCCCAGGCTGTTTTGAATCTTTAGCCAGCTACCTCTTTTTATTTTTCTCTTTACTCCGCTGATGTCTTTTTAGTAGAAAGCTGCTCTATTTGCCTACTCAGCTTCCATTCTTCCTTCTTCAAATAAAAATACTTTCATTTTCTTTTGGACAGTACTTCTTTTGGATTCTCAGTCTCTATGCTTGGGATGGTGCTGAAAAAATGGCACACTGCCTATCCCAGTCTAGTTAGCATATACGCTTCTTCAGAGCACAGTGATTGGTTCAAAGTTGGGCATTGTTATCATGGTAGTCTAATGAGAGTGGATTCTGGGATTTTTGCTGGAACTCTTGGGAAGAAGTTCTTACTCTATATGTGTTATTAAATTAATATATCTTGAGCTTCTAAGCACAAGCACAAAGAAGGAAGCCAGCACAAAACAGTGGAGGCAACAAATGGGAAGGTAGAATGATTGCTTTGGCTCTCACTTTGATACTTATTTCTGGCTTTAACTAAAGTTAACTTCATGATTGACCTCTGTGGAAGTGCTATGAGCCAGTAAGATCTTATGTTTGCTAACTGCCATTTCAGGAAGAGTTTGGTTGTAAGTGACACAAAGCTAATCAATGCATCACCTCTGTGGCTATGCTCATGGTTTAAGAGGATGTTCCTTCAGGGGCATGAATTATTATGAATTGAGCACTTCCTTGGCTAAGCTACTTACACACTTTATTTTACTCAATCCCTCCCAGAAATATTGTTCATTTGACCGAGGAAGAGTAAAGGCTCAGAGAGTTTGACTAGCTGAGGTCCCACAACTAGAAAGAAGCCTAGGCAGGATTTAAACTTACATTTTACTTCCAAGCCAGTTCTCATCACCATAGGTTTAGAGGGTGTCTGAATAGCTCCCTATAATAGTTAGCAAAGTCTTACATAGGACATACTGTGTGCCGGAATTGTTCTAAACACTTGACATATATACCCACTTAATTTTCACAACAACCTTATTAAGTAAGAATAATTATTCCCATTTCGTAGATGACAAAACAGAGACATTGAATAGTTAACTAAGTTTCCTGAGATCATACATCCAGTAAGCAGGTGAGCTGGTTTTTGAACCTGGATCATCTGACTACACAGTGCAAATTCTTAGATAACTCAATAAACTTCCTTTTCTGGATTCAGGAGATTAACAGCATTCCACAGCTGTTTCTTTAGGGATGAAAGACTTCATGGGATTAATCTGCCAAAGGGTGACAACCAGAGATCAGATTCTACCTTAAACAAAGGTAAATCTCTATAGTCTTTAAAGGTGAGTATCTCATAATCTCAGCCATGTGACTTTGAAATATTCTTAAAGAGATAAGAAAGAAATCAGGAGCTATATCTCGAAAAGAGATGACATTCACCTTACCTGGATATTTCTTCCTGGTTTTGTGCAACCAGACAATTTCTGAGAGAGGTGCTCTGAGGAGGAATAGCCCACTGGGGAGAAAGCAGAGAAGGAGAGAAGACATGCGCTATAACTTTGTAGAGGGTTCCCCTGAGTGGCATAGACGTTTAAGAATTGTTCTCGGGAAGAATTTCTGCAGGATTTCTCTTCCCCTGTTATGTTCTCCTGTTTGTTGTTGGTCTCAAGCATTACAAATGATATGTCTAAAGTTTAACATTTAATGAGTACTTGCCACGTACCAGGATGTTTTATCTATTTTTTTTTCTTTTGAGGAAGATTAGCCCTGAACTAACATCCACTAACTAACATGCCAATCCTCCTCTTTTTGCTGAGGAAGAATGGCCCTGAGCTAATATCTGTGCCCATCTTCCTCTACTTTATATATGGGACGCCTGCCAAAGCAAGGCTTGCTAAGCTGTGTGTAGGTCCGCACCCAAGATCCAAACCAGTGAACCCCAGGCCACCAAAGCGGAACGTGAGAACTTAACTGCTGTGCCACTGGGCAAGGCCCTGTTTTATGTATTTTTAGCCAGCCTATTCAACGGGGGTCATAGACCTAACTTGAGCAATCTTAGCAAATACAAAATTTCTTTGCCCATGTGGCACTTTGTATTAGCCAGGATAGGCTTTGTTATGTGGCATCACAAGCACGACATTTCGGTGGTTTGACACAGCAAATGTCAATTTCTTGCATTTTTAAAGTTTACCGTACAGGACAACTGTCTTCCATCAGGAGTTCAGCATTCCAGAGAGCGTCAATGTTGTAACACCTCCCTGTCAACCCATACGCTGTTTTCCCTATTATTGCCGCAGAGGAAGAGAACACGGAGAATCTCTTACCATGTAAAATCACACGAGGAACTTCTGCTCACAGCTTACAGGCCAGAGCGAGTCACGTGGCCCTTCTTAATTCAAGGGCATACCAGAGGAGTATCATCCTTCATATACTCCAAAACAGAAGAGAAGAAAATAATAATACTGATGAATAATCTGATGGATGATACTGATGTCTGCTGTCTGCCAACTTCAAAAGGACCTGGAAGGATAAATTACATCTTCCCTTGACTTAAGATCAATGATGTGTTTGGACAATCAGAGGGCTGACACATGAGACATTTTAAAACCTCTCTTAGTAGTAGCCATTTAACATTAAAAAAAAGTAATTTACTGAGGTTAAATTCATATAACATAAAATCACCATTTTAAAGTGGCATTTATTACATTCACAACGTTGTGCAACCTTCACCTTTATCTAGTTCCAAAATCTTTTTATAACTTCTAAATAAAATCCATTAAATAGCCATTCCTCATTCCCCCCTTCCCTCAGGCCTTGGTAACCATCAATCTGTGTTCTGTTGCTATGGATTTATCTATTCTGGATGTTTAATATATATAGAATCATACAATATGTGACGTTTTGTGTCTGGCTTCTTTCACTTAGCGTGTTTTTTGTTTCGTTTTGTTTTTGCTGAGGAAGATTTGCCCTGAGCTAACATCTGTGCCAATCTTCCTCTATTTTGTATGTGGGTTACCACCACAGCACAGCTGCCAATGAGTGGTGTAGGTCTGCATCCAGGAACTGAACCTGGGCTACTGAAGCAGAACATGCTGAAATTAACCACTAGGCCACTGGGCTGGCCCTCACTTACCATGTTTTGGAGGTTCATCCATGTTGTAGAATGTATCAGTACTTTATTATTTTTTGTGACTGAATAATCTTCCATTGTAAGTATATACCACAATTTGTTTATCCATTCATTCACTCTTTCTACCTTTTACTATTGTGAATAGTGCTGCTATGATCATGTATGTACACGTACTTGTTTGAGTTCCTGTTTTCAGTTCTTTTGGGTATACACCTCAGAGTGGAACTTTGGGGTCATGTAGTAATTCTATGTTTGACTTTTTAGGAACCACTAAGCTGTTTTCCACAGTGGCTGAACTATTTTACATTCCCTTCAGCAGTGGATAAGCGTTTCACTTTCTCCACATTCTTGCCGACACTTGTTACTATCTTTTAATTATAGCCTATCTTAGTGGGTGTGAAGTGATATAGCATTGTGGTTGTGATTGCATTTCCCTAGTGACAAATGATGTTGAGCATTTTTCCATTTGCTTGGTGGCCATTTTTATATCTTCTTTGGAAATGTTTATTGAAGTCTTTTGCCCAATTTTAAATTGGGTTGTTTACCATTTTGTTGTTGAGTTTTAAGATTTCTTTGTACATTCTAGATACTTAACTCATCAGATATTTGATTTGCAAATATTTTCTACCGTTCTATAAGTTACCTTTTCACTTTCTTGATAATGTCCTTTGATGCATAAAAGTTTTTAATGTGATGAAATCCAGTTTGTCCAGTTTTCTTCTGTTGCTCATGTTTTTAGTGTCATGTCTAAGAATCCAGTGCCAAGTCCGGGGTCACAAAGATTTAACTCTATGTTTTCTTCTTAGAGTTTTATGGTTTTAATTCTTATACAGTCATTCACCACACAATGATGTTTTGGTCAACCACAGAACACATACACAATGGCAGTCCCATAACATTAGTCCCGTATAGTCTATGCATATAGTGGGCTACACCATCTAGGTTTGTATAAGTACACTCTATTATGGTCGTGCAATGACAAAGTTGCCTAACTATGCATTTTTCAGAAAATATCTCTGTCATTAATTTTGAGTTAAGTTTTATATATGGCATGAGGTATGGGTCCAACTCCACTTTTTTGCGTATGGTTATCCAGTTGTCCCAGCACCGTTTGTTGACGAGACTATTCTTTCCTCATTGAGTGGTCTTGGCACCCTTGTCAAGAAGCAATTGGCCACAAACGTATGGTGTCAGTAGCCATTTTTAATATATAACAAACTTTACAATTATAAAAACTATTTTTCAATCACACGTATTTCTCAGGCTTCATTTTAAAGATATTTTCTCTTTCCTGCAGTCTTCAGAGAAAATGGAGGAAAATTGGCCCTATAAACATATAAACTACAACAAATATGACTACCTGAATTGACATTCAGCCAGTATTTGTGGGCACCTTAGTAAGTGAAAGGTGATGTATTTGATTCTGTGGGATAAAATATGAATATTCTATAGTTCCTGCCACACAGGAAGGAGTGCTGCAACCGAGTGGAGAAGGGAAGCATGTATACAAATAACTGCGCCCAACTTTTAAAAAGTGACACAGAAGCACCAAGAAAAGAATGATTCATTTGACTGTGGGTGTTGGGGAAGACATCATGAGGAGGAGAGTGGGTAGCATGAGGCACTTTGAGTAATATTAAGGAAAACTTTTTCTGATGATAATGTTTTAAAATTCTAAGGCTGGTCATGTTAACTTTGACCTTAGATCTCACTAAAATGGCCAAGATATTAAACATTGCAATGGTTGTATCCAGATTACAGTTATTTCATTGGCATATGAGGAGTTAAGCCTTTCAAAGTTTTCTCCTAATTTGTATATTTTAGAAAAAAAATGTTTCAATACAAAAACACACAAAAATATTTTTAATAGTATGTCTGGCTTGATATTTGTGGGATGGGAGTGAGGAAATAAAACTCTTACATGTACTATGAATCTAGGTGACTTCCAGGTGACTCGGAGATGTAGATTTGCTTACATGTGATTAACTGGGGAGAGTTCTTGAGTATATAATCATAAAGGAGTGAGGAAAGTGAGGATTGGGCAGAGAGAAAATGAATGGCAATGTAGTTACAACAGAGACATCAGCTGATCCCATGGGGAGCTCTGGAGCTGGATGACCCCTCAAAGATGTCCTGAATTGAGGTAAGGATACTGGATCTTTGTCTACCACATATATCAGACATTGGTTGTGGGCTGCTCTTGGAAAGGGTGCATAACCTTGGACAAGGTGATGCCTTCAGGCTGAAGGCAATTCCTGGAGACAGATGGGGCTGTTTGCTGTCAGCAGAAAATACTTCCTACACCTGGGCAAAGAATTTCGTCGGTCTCAAAGGTGGAATCTGGACTGTGCATTACAGCATCCACTATAGAAGGTAAGGCTGGTATCACCATGGTTACCATTTTCAGAGGAGGAGAATGAGACTCCATAGTTTAATACCCCATCTGAAGTCCCACGGCTATGTATGACACAGTTACTACCCAAACCCAGGTCTTCTGATTCCAAGCCAGGTTGCCTTTAAGCAACATTACTGTCTCTCAAAATGTGCAGTACAATTTAATCTCAAAAAATATTTAAAGCCAGTTGAACTTCAATCAGTTAGATTTCACAACTCTTACCTGGGAATCCCCATTTTCCTTCCAAAACATCAAATTCAGTTCTCAACTTGCCTGTGTCGAGAAATTCTTCTGAACCTCCAGTCCTAAAAGTGAGGTGGTTTTCTTTCACACACAAACACGCGCATTTATGCGAACTTTAAAAGAAGCTTTCATATAGAGTGAAAGCAGAATATTATTGGAATTATTATTAGATTAATGAAATAACACAGTATCCAGACATCTATGCTATTTTCAGACTAGAATCTATGCTGTGCTATTTTCAGGAATAACACAGCATCCAGGCATCTCTGCTATTTTCAGACTGTAGTATAGGAAAAAATACGTATTATCAAAGAAGAATATGTGTGAAGATTAGGAGAGGGAGATGCACGAAGTGGTCAAAATGTCAGCTTGAGGCAAAAAATTGACTTGAAAGCCAGAGAGAAGAAGGCATTTCTGGGCAATGTTCTCTTTCTTTCCAACACAGTGCCCTGAGAACCAAAAAATCAGGTGAGTCTCTGCCTCCCAAGGCCTGCAAGCCAGTTACTAGCTACTTGAGTTCTAGTCCCTAAGAATCCGTCGTGTTGGAATTCAGAAGACAATCACGTTGTAACGGCCGTCAACATGGAAGCTCATTGGAAGGAAGTAGGGTTTAGTGCTTAAGCATGAGGATTCACGAAGAGTTTGGATCTTCACTTACCACTTCCTGGCTGTATGACTGGGATAAGGATCTTAATCACTTAAGAACTAAAAATATTCCTTATCTAGAAATGGTATAATCCTAACAACAATTTCATAGGGATGTCGTGGTATGAAATTGAGATAATATGTATGAATCTCCTAGTACTGAGCCCTTACTGAATGACTGATTTAGTACTCTGTTAGCTCTTATTTTATGTATGTTTTATTTCTAAGTGTTTATGTGTGTGTGTATTGGACCCAAAAAGACTGGAATATGTTATACTAGTATTATAGAGCAGCATGATCAATAGAACTTTCTGTGATGGTGAAAATGTTCTTTGTCTGTGCTTTCCAATATGGAAGCCACTTGTGACTATTGAATACCGGAAATGTGGCTAGTGCAACCGAGAAATTGTTTTTAATTTAGTTTATTTAATTAATTTAACTGTGAGTTTAAATAGCTGCGTGTCGCTAGTCGCCACCTTCATGGATTGCACGGTTATGGAGATTCAAAATGGAGGATATTTTAGATATTATCTAATTCAAAGTGAGCCTTACAGGGGGTAATATACATATTTCAGAGAGCTATGAAATAACATGCTTAGGGTTTCACAACCACTAAGGGGGCTGAGCCAACGTTTTGGTCCAGCTCCAATATTCTAAATCCAAAGCATCTTATTGCCACATGGCATAACAAAGTTAATGACTTAAAGACATGCGCAGGTTAACAGCAGAGGCAGGGTTGCGGCTCCTAAACTCCAAAGGTTATAGTTATCATCAATACCATAATCACATTAACTTCCAATTTCTGAGTACCTACTCTTTGCTTAGCAGAGAACATCAACAGTCTTGACCTCTGTGCTGCTATACCTCCCTGATGGGTCTCTCAAACTTTGACTGACACGGTGAGCCCCTGTATCTTTCTAAGGTGTAACCACTCATGCTTTGGAGTATGTGCATCTTCCCAAGGCCTCCAAGGTGCTAGTCATGTCTTGCTCTTCTGGTCTGAGGAACACAATGTTATCAATACACTGGAAGAGTGTGTTGTTCTATGGAATGTCTAGATGGTCCGGATCTCCTCAGATTACATTATGATAGAGGGTGAGAGAGTGAACCTAGCCCTGGGACAAAACTGTAAATGGATTTTGGTGTCCCTTCCAAGACAAACAAACTGTTTTATAACTCTTTTCTGATAAGGCAGGAATAGAATACATTCTCCAGAACAATGACCACATACCATATACAAGACTCATATTAATTTTCTCTAGCAAATTTACCGCATTTAACACAGTAGCTGCAATTGGGGCTACTACGGGATTCAGTTTGCAGTAGTCTATTGTCAACTTCCAGGATTTGTCTGCTTTTCTGCAGGAGCCAGATTCCTGAATAAATGGTGTTATAATGGGGACTATCTTGTTATGCAAGATAGTTGGCAAATTTTTTCTGTAAAAGGCTAGCTAGTAAATATTTTAGGCTTTATGAGTCAAGTGGAAAAGTTGAGGCTATTAGGCAGGTAATTAGGTAATTAGGCAGGTAACATTTAAAAATATAAAATCACTTTTAGCTCACAGGCCACCCACAGGTGGAAGGTCAGAGTGATCTGCAGTTTGCTGATCTCTGATTTAATCCTTCGAATCTTTAAGGGTGGCGTTAATTTCTGCCATCCTGTTCAAGATGAAATATTGATTTTGATTCACTATCTTCTCTGGGGGGTTTCCGTTTAAGAGCTTCCACTTGTCCCTCTCTGCTTCCGTCGCTGTTACCCCATAGGCCATTATGGGGATTGGGCCAAACACCAGGGGTATCTTTAGGGGCTGGGGAAATGATCACTCTGTGCCGCTGAAGATACAGTGGATTCTCTGTTAGCTGAATTTGAGGCAGGACTTCATTGACGTGCTCCCTTTCTTTTTGTTTTTTTGAAGATTGGCACCTGAGCTAAAAAGATTGCCAATCTTTTTTTCTTCTTCTCCCCAATCTTCCCCAGTACATAGTTGTATATTCGAGTTGTAGGTCCTTCTGGCTGTGCTATGTGGGATGCCACCTCAGCATGTCATGAGGAGTGGCGCCATGTCCATGCCCAGGATCCAAACCTGCGAAACCCTGGGCCACCGAAGCAGAGCGCACGAACTTAACCACTCGGCCACGGGGCCAGCCCCCGATGTTCTCCCTTTCTAACAGAGGGGCCATGATTATGCTTCAGGTACGTGGGTTATCTGTGTGAACTTGGACCCGATGTCTCACAATCCTCAGAATGTTTGGCTATTCCCTTTTTCCCTGTGTGTACTCACCCGAGTAAATGGCAATAGGCTCCTTTGAAGAAGGACTGGGGGCATCCTTAGTGTGTATACTTGCAGTGGTGTTGCAGGGTTCTCCTTCCTGAGGATCCCACCTCTTCCTCATTCTATAGGTTCCAGGGCCAAAAGCGGTTCAAGGTGCAACTGACCTCACCCAAGCATCAGTCTTTGATTTATTTTAATTGTAAAGGTTGAGTGTGCCCTTGTTGGCTTCTCATTTCTTTTGCCATTCTTTTAACCATCTCTATGAGTCTCTGCCGACCAGGGTCCCTTGGTTGCCTAACCTCTTTGCTACTCATTATGATAATTGTACCCACTTGGCTTCTGGCAGTTAAGCATTATCATCTGGCCTTTATTGGGATTGTGGTCTTGTCATTTCATTGGAATTGGTGAGCTCAGTTTTGTACCAGCATCTTCTCCCATCGACCCTGTCCTACGGAGCACAGCTACCATTAAACTTCTTGGAGAGGCTAGTGCCCCTCTGCAAAGGGCATTCCTCATTGCTTTGGAAAATGTTGGTTCTTCTGGGCTGTCCCATGAACATTGTTCCCTTGTGGGATTTTTAGTCACTCTAAGATGTCTCCTTCTCTGGCCTTTTATCCCTTCTCCAATGTCTGCCATGGCAGTTCGGGCATTCTACCTAACTTAGTGGGCGCCTTCACTTTTCCCATGCATCTGGGAGCCATCATAACAATGCATTCATGCCATCTCCCAAAGTCCTTGCCGGGGGGCTAAATCCTGTTTTCTGAGAGGGTGCACCCATATCAATAAAACTGTCTTTTATCCAAATTTATATTCTGCTCCCTTCGTCTAGCACTCTCATATTCCAGTCCCATGAGTAGTCTCCCCATTCCTGCCAGGACTTGCCAGCCAGGTCCTCCAGCAACTTGGGATATAGTCCTTTTCCTCCCTTAGCAGCCCCAGCACCTCTCTGGCTGCTTGTGTTGTGCCTTATCCTTAGTTATTAGCCCAGTGGCCAGGACAGGTGTGGGGACAGATCCTGAAGGTAAAGCATGTTGTCTTGTAGGGAAGAGACCTGGGCATTGCCTATAAGCAAGGGGCGAGTGCTAGCTCATCAGAGGTTGTGGATGACTTCTGTGGACTCAGAGAGTACAGGGGAAACTGGGGATCTGAGATTTGTGAGTATCATCATCCCAGAAGTCCCCATCCCATGAGTCGGCCCCATTCTTTCCATCCAGTGCCCTGGCCTTGGCATAGTCACTTTGACTTGGTTGGTAATTAATTTTCTTTGGCCTAGTCTTCTTCTTTCTCTGCCTTCTGCTAGAGGCAACGAGAGCCTCTTTCTTTGCTACCAAGGACGTCCTCTGGTTTTCCCACTTAGCTTTCAGTTGCTGACTCATCACACTCAGCTTTTCTTTTTTCTAGAGTGTCAGTCAAGCTTAGCATTAGCCAACCCACTCCACTGCCCTTTGAGTTGCACTTCCTTCTGTATTTTTAAAGGCCTAATACTTTGCACCAGCTAGTGTATTACCATGCACAGGTACGCCACCCCCAGTCCACGACAGGTGGAGGTTTAACAATCACACTGCTCCATTGTGCTTCATCTGGCCTGAGTGGAGGGGTCCTTATTGCCAGCTGGGTAGCAGGGAATCTCGTCTTAGTGTCTGCTTTCTCAGCCCGTTCCTGGCACCAACTGTCACAGGCTGCGTTCCCTGGGAAGCTGACTCCAGGAGAGAGAATAGTGTGCAGGATGGTTATTACAGAGAACTCCTGGGATCAGCATCTTGTGACAGAGAGGGGAAGGGAGGAGGATTGGGCAGAAGGAAAAGCTGAGCCACAGTGTAGAGCCAACACCACAGGGAGCTCTGGAGCTGGAATCGCTTTCTGAGTTTTCCAGAGTTAGGGTGAGCAGGTCAGGCCTTTTTATCTCATGTTGATCAGTCATTGGGTGTGAGCTGCCCAGCAAGAAGGCACAGCCTTGGGTGAGGCATCTTTCTTCAGTGGAGGCGGTTCTTAAAGGAGGATGACAATTGAGGTTCATCTCAGCTCAACCAGCAACTGGGGAAATCAGGCCTCCACCCTGAAGGGGGTCTGGGCATCACATCACAGCATCCACCTCCTATGCTTATGAGGCGTTACTAGCATATTTAATTTTTTAATAAAATTCTAGATATAGAGCCTTGCCGAGTCCTTAATTTGAACTGTGATGGGCCCCACCAGCAGCAAACATTGAGAGAAAAGAAGCATTTTAAGTAAAAACGTCAGTTGACAGGGCCAACACAGGACATGGAAACACTTTTGTAAACCAAACAAAGGGAGGCGAGGTGAGGAGGGGGGCGGGAGTGAGGGGCTTGTGTGAGGGTGGGTGGGGGATCTAGCCCAGCAAACCACTAAAAAGAAATCTTTTTTACAGCAGCCCCAGGAAACTTATTGAGACCTCATAAAATAATGAGAACCAAGGAAACAACACTTGATGCTAAGTGTCTCTTTCACTGTTTTACAGACTGGGGTAAGATTTTATGAGCTACTTGGCTTTCCCTCTGGATGCCTCTCTGGGAGAAGTTCCTGGTTCCTCAGCCAGTTATTTTAACTTTTGGCCAGACAGTGAGAAGAATCCAAAATAGGATAATAACCATTTAGGCTTTCTGGCAACGTCCTCCAGATGTTGACCACAGCAGGCACTTAGCTAACCCATAGCCAATAGGTAAATTTGCCAACACGGGATATTTATACCTGGGGCCCCTTGGATAGGAAGATATAGTCTGCTGGCCATGGGAATATGGCACTGAGGAGTCCCTCACTTCCTTCAATGAGTTCTGGCACCAAAGAGCTTTGTTTAGGAACAAGGCATGATAGTATTTGTAAGTTTCCTGGATGCTGAGCCAGTCTCAGAATGGGAAATGAAGTTGTAAGTTCTAAGAACTTAAATTCCTCTCTCCTTCAAGATGATTTGGCCATCAAAATGGAAGGAAAAGAGAAGTCGACCTCCTTTGTCTATCTACATAGTAAAAAAAGGCAGTGGCCTCTCCATGGGTAGTTCTTTGGTTTACTCTAGGGCTGACAGTGATCCGAGGAACACAGGTCTTTAGTTTAAAAAATGAGAGACCCATCCTGACTTTTGATGTATTTCTCCAGTCATTCAAGGGAATCCCAAGCAAATCCCCAAGACTCTTAGATGATGTTTTTAGATGGAAAACATCAAGATAGAGTGGTGCATCAGCGCTCCAAGATGGAAATGAATTCTAGACCCAATCTGAGGGCCTCCTCTTAAGTCAATGCCATACTTACATAGAATTTTCTGCTTAAGGTCATAAATAAAGGAATCCATTTAGCTCTCACCCCTTGTTCATTAGGATAGCACACAATATCCTAGGGAATGGTGCAAAAACTGACCTCAATCCTCTTCTCATTCAGAGACACTCTGAGTTTATTTCTGAGTCCAGGAATGTAATATTTTGGTGACCTTGGGCAAATAGGACTTGGCAGTAGCAAGAAGGGCTGGAAATTTTCAATACCATCCAAGGGGCTCCTGTATAAACTGCTGAAAGGGCCTATGAGCAGACTCTATTCTGTCACTCAGATTTTCTAAGCCTCTCTTCTCTATATTACTTTCTAACTTGGATCAACACCTTCTTCACTATCAACGTCATAAGACCTTTTTGTGAGAATTAAGTGACTTTTATGATTTTAGGTGGCGTGCTAATATAAGTTCTCATTTTTACTACCATTACAATCATTTAATTCAGCCCTGGGTTTTGAGTTGCAGAACATCAGTTTATATTAGAGAGAGGGAGAGAGAGAAGGAGAATGAGGAAGGAGGGAGGGAGGGATGGGAGAAAGACATACCTTTTATAAAAAATGTCAACAAAATCTTTAACAAGGCTCCATCTGATTTTATTACACTCCTTGATGGCTTTATACTCATAAAGCGTGGCATCCATTGTACTCCCGAGTCTGTACGTTGCTCTGCTCTCTACAAGACCCTGCATTGCTTGCTCAGGACTGCAATCTATAAGGAGGTGGTATTTGTATAACTCTCCCTGCATAAGATCATTCACAAGCCGATCTTGGAAGAATATCGATAAATGCTTTTGAACTTTGTTTTGAAATGCAATTAATTGCGTATGTGATTTCAGTTCAAACCTTCAGGGGGGAAAAGCGCTATTCTAAATAGCCCAGGTCTGTTAAATTAAAAACACAAAGAAACCACTTGCCATAGGACAATAAAGTTGGAGAGGACCTCGGATATTCTTTAATTTTTTTCCTCTGGGAGGTAAAGCAACTGAGAGCTGTTAAGATTAATTAACTGTTCAGTAGCGAAGCAGGCAGGAGCTCTGCCTGCCTGTTCATGCGATACCCCTCACCCCTGGAGCAGTGGTTCTCAGCTAGGGGGCATTTTGCCCCCCAGGGGACATTTGGAAAGGTCTGGAGACATTTTTGGTTGTTTCAACTGGGCATGGGGGATAAAAGTGCTGCTGGCATCAAGAGGCCAGGGATGCTGCTAAACATGCTACAGGGCACAGGACAGCCCTGCAGCAAAACATTCTTTGGCCCAAATATCAGTAGTTCAGAGGTTGGGAAACTCTGCCCTATAAGGAAAAAAATTCGCCGTGGACACACAGCCTAACTCCTGGGTGTAAGAGGCTGGTTCCAGCTGGCTTACCTATGCATTCTCACAGGAGGGGTACCACCACCAAGCAGGGAAAGATTGGTTTTTTCTGGGCAAGGGCAAAAGTAACCTTACTCATTTTTATGTTTAAAGCACAGATAGACATACGGTAGATCAATGGATTAGAGAGTGTATCAGTGACGCTAAAATTTCACGGAGAGCAAAGTGATTAGGAAAAAATGTCTAAAAAGTTTTCTTGGGAGGGTGTGAAAATGAAAAAAAAAAAAGGCTAGGAAACACTGAAATAGCAAGATTTCAAATTCTCTTCTCCCAGCCTCTGCAGGGCACCTGGCATTTCGAACAAATGCCATATGGCCTCTGCTGTGGCTTCTGACTGTGCTGTAACCAGCACGTGGCTCTCGGAGTTTCCCTCTGCCCACCACTCTGCCAAAGCAGAGTGGAAAGCAAGAAATGGGGCAGGTCACTCTCTGACTGCCTATCCTTTTGTTCTCTGTAAATTAAAGGCAAAGAGATACAGAAAGTTGGGGGTAGGAGTGAGAAAGAGCTTGAAGGGGCAGTGTCTAGGTGGGCCACCTCCCCAGTCAAGGCACACTGAGAAAGGAGAGGCTGCTCAGGTTTCTGGCTGGTGTGAGTGTTGTCTTCTGAGCGGTGGCGGCCAGCAGCTGGAAGGTCAGTGGGCACATTGCTCTCATGAGGTGAATCACTGGAATGCTTTTGACTGTGTGATTTTTCTCAACCCATCTAAGGGATCTGGTAGTTTATGAAAATACGCTCTGGACTCTGACAGGTTATCCGTCTTAGTTATCTTTTTAGCAGATAATAGTGAGATCCTACTGCAAAATGCTACTTGGATGTTTTAAGTTGAGATTTCATAAGTATGTTTTGATTCATTTTGGATTTGTGGGTGAACCCAACCCAAGTTTTGTTTGAAATGATTGGCATAATTTCGTGGCTTCTAGAACAAAGTCTTGGGCTTCAAGTAAGCAAATCTGGACTTCTCCAGATGAGTGAGTGGCTTGAGGTAAGTCTCTTAAATCTAAGTGAGTATCCCAAAGTCGGTGGGATGAGAGAGATTTATCTGTGGCCATCACTGGAAATATATTAAACCCCAGAGAAGTTTCTAGAAATGTATGTAGAGAAAGTTTATCTAGGAACTTAAGGATGGAGAGGGAATGTTGAAGGGGTATTCTTTTCCTGACCTTCCCTCTCCCAACATGGAACCCATGATGACTTTATACATAACAGTGCCTATTAAGCCACAAAAACCTCGAGAAACAGGGCAGTAAAAAATAATGAAACGCAATATTCAGAATACATGGAAAAGCAATGATTTACTTTAATCCCGGGGACCAGGAATAATACACCTGCCTTGGAACAGGGGATGGCATAATGTTGGCATAACATTGGGGGTTTAATAATTTTTGACCACGTTTTATAGACCCTTTCCTGCAATTAACGCTAAGTAAAGTCAACATCTTCTCCACCTGCTGCTGTGTTTGGGGCTTTCATCGAGGGCGTCCCGCTCCCTTCATTACCCAACCTATCACAGTTCTTGTTTCACTTGTTCTTCTTTCATTTCTTTTCCCTCGATAATCCCTAGGACTATCACATGCACTGTTTGTGGTATATATGGTTTTCCGTTCTTTTCTTTAAAAAGTTAAGCTATCGAATTCAGTGCCCCTAGTCCCATTACTGTGACAGTAAGGCTGCCTCTGCAGAGTTGGTGCCTCGGTATATTTTCTCCTTAATGATTTGGTATAGTTTATTTCTCATGCTGTTTTTTAAAAATATATGTGTGTGTATATATATATATATATATATATTTTTTTTTTTTTTTCCGGGAAGATTAGCCCCGAGCTAACATCTGCTGTCAATCCTCCACTTTTTGCTGAGGAAGACTGGCCCCAAGCTAATATCCATGCCCATCTTCTTGTACTTTACTTGTGGGACACCTATCACAGCATGGCTTGCCACACCGTGCTATGTCCACACCCAGGACCCGAACCAGCGAACCCCGGGCTGCCGAAGCAGAATGGGCGCACTTAACCACTGCGCCACCGGGCTGGCCCCTCATCCTATTTTTTAATTAAAATAAATTAATGTGAATGGCTATTTACACACACTGCTATTCTTTAATTCTGTCTCTTTCTTTCTTAGGTGGAATCTTGAAATATTTAGAGTTTTTTTAGGGAATAAGATTCTCTGACTGTGCTTATGTAAATGTTAACCATTTTTGTCACGCCGATGTCTTGTTTCAAGGATTATTGGACAACCACTTGGGGGTTCTGGTCCAAGATCTCACCATGAAATAAACACTGGGTGGGTCATAAAACATATGCCTGCAGTTTTGGAAAGAGAATATCACCTGCATTCTAATCTTTGTCTCTTCTGAGCCACATGGAAAAGGTTAGAAGGAAGCAGTGCACGAGTAACATAGACCTTCCTTTTGCAAGATCAAGGCTAACCAACAGGGACCCAACCTTACTCCTGGAGTTTTAGGTGTGTGTGAGTGTGTGTGTGTGTGTTTGCTTTTGGGGGAGGGAGCTGAGTGTGTTAGCTATAAAAACCATTAGCAACTTCTAGTTGATTCAAATCACTCTCAACATTTTTCAAAATCTCGCCTAGATTCTTGTACTATTTTAGGCCGCATCGAGTCGATTAATTCACACAGGGGGCTGTTTATTTAATTGTAGTAACAGTATACAAAGCCAATCTGTCTAATCTCCTATTTTTGAGTTTTAAAATCCCAAATGGTGAATGGCAAACAAGGCGGCTAGTTTTACAGCTTCATGAATTAGTTCAGCTGAAAAATATTCTGCCCGTTTCCATTGGGGAGCCCGTGGGGGCAGGGAGGCGGGGGGGAGGGGAAGGGCAGGATTAACCAGCACTAATCGGTTCTTGGCCTCTAGCAATTCTCTGTGGCAGAATAAAGGGAAGAGATAATTATTCCCTTAATCACCGCATCAATGGTTGCATTTACTGCCCTCTCCTTAAAGACTGACCAGATTTCCCAGAGAATATTCTCAACCCTTCACTGATCTGATTTTGAAGTCAATGAATGTTCTGAAAATATCTGCTAGCAGGATTTTGTTCACCCGGGACTCTCAGACAAGGAAGCTCCAGTGGCTTCAGATGGGTGACCTCTCTCATATCTGTCACCAGGCTGTTAATGAGGGTGAGGTTCTGTATCTTTGCGATGGGGACTCCTGGCAGGCATTACCAAGGAGCAGGATCTAAAGGCCAGAGGCCTTTCCTTCTTTTTCTCTCTCTCGCTCCAGGCCTCCTGCCCTTGCCTGCTAGGTCATTCTCATCTGAACTCGTGGATTTATGACTTTAGGAACGGATGAGTGGGAAGAAAAATAGAGGTGAGAAAGAAGACAACACAGAGGGCACAGTGGTTACCATCTTCCTGAAAGGAATTCAGAGTCTTTGTGGGCATATGAAAATACATGCAAAGAAAATGCACGGCTCCAACTTATTTTTTTTTCTCTTTGATCTGTGGATACAGGAAGGTCAATGTCCTTGGGTTACATGGAAATCGAGCTGCATTTTCATGCCACTGTCGCTCAGGAGCTCAATTTTGTCAACAGATCTTGAAAAAATACACTCGCCTACTCCCAATTCCTGTTTCCTGAGATGCCGTCCCCAAAACTCTCTTCCCCAATCCCACCCGCCCTGTAAGATTTACCTTCAAGCCTTTCTGACGACTTCTGTACACCAGGTGACCCCCTCTCCTCCATCTTAAGGTGAGCCTACTCATTTGTGTTTGTAAAAATATTAACTTTTCTAATTATAAATATATATTTACATATTAGCTTCCAGAGAAACAGGAACACTCAGGAAAATCTAAGGGACGAAAAACAAAACAAAAAACTAAGAATCCTTTCCCTTTGTTTCGTAGCTCAGAGGTAGAAGGAGCAGGAGAACGAACGACTTGGGAAATGCTTGGAATTGAATGCCAGCTCTAGCTAGGACTTCCAAGCTGGGTGCCCCTGGGTAACACCCTTGGTGGCTCTGGGCCTGTTTCTCCAATGGGAGGTTGGGGATAATAATAGAATTTCTTCACAGTTTATCATGACATTAAATTAGTTAATCCATATAAAAATTCTTAGGACATTGCCTGCCACATCACACAGTAAGCCCTACATGAGCCTTAACTATTATTATTAAGACCCTGGTGACATTGTAATGTTTGTCCCTCCTTGGCTAGCCCTTCTGTTTGCACTGGCTGCCACAATGCTTAGTTAAATATGTAGTGTAGAGTATTTTTTGGAATGAGTCCGGTAACATCATCTCTACTTTAATCTTGCATCCATATTTGTCATTTTGTTAACATTGTTTTTCTAACTTATTTTAATGTATTTTATTTTTTTGGCATTATATGCAATTTTCTTTGTGTGTGTGTATATATAAACAATTTTTCAACTGAGGTAAAATTGCTATGTAGCTTTCTGTGAGTTTTAGGTGTATGACATTAAAGTTTCACATCTGTGTACACTACAGAGTGAGCACCACCCAAAGTCTAGTTACCACCCTTCACGATAAAATTGACCCCCTTCACCCATTTTCCCCAACCCCCAACCTCATGCCACTCTGGAAACCACCAATCTGTTCTCTGTAACTATGAGTTGCTTTCTGTTTTGGTTTGTTCGTCTGTCTTGTTTTTTTTAGATTCCACATATGAGTTAAATCATATGATATTTGTCTTTGTCTGACTTACTTCAATTAGTCGTATGCCATTTTCTAAACTGCCATAAATCCTTTTTGAAACAAAGTAGGGCATCAATTCATAAATAATCAAGCTTGATATTTTCAGACGTCTTTTTATGGGCCTGCCTTTTCTCTCCTGCCACGCGGTAGCAATGCTGAGGCAGAAATCGTATCTTCATTTCTTTATGTCCCCCATAGCTCTTTGAAATTCTTTTTGTACGTGATAAGATTGAGTAATTTGTTTGCTAGATGTTTCTAAGCTCTTTCCATTTTTATGAGTTTCTATTATTGATGTGTATGTTGTATCAGTCGCCTAGAGTTTAGCATGGGGGCAAAGAGAAGGAGTTGCATTTTGCATTTCGTTTCATTAGAGTTGAATGCAAAGACACAAAGTCTCATGATCTCCTTTAGGCTTAGCCCAATATTCTTTTAAGACTTACGTTTCTCATGGCGTCGATGGTAAGATATCCTGCAAGCAGTACATACAGAGTGTAAATTCTATAGTCATATGGAAGGGAATTTCTAGTTCATTTCATTCAACCTCTTCTTTTTAGTAAAGAGAAAACTGAAGCCTAGAGAGTTTGGCATTTTTGGGGGTTGATAATAAACTCAAAGTTAGAGCTGGGTTTTCTTTACTTGAAATCCACTCTTCTTGCCAGACGTACATTGAGTTGAAAATGTTCCTTTACTTTGGTTTAGGTCCTGTATTAGTAATTCTAGCATGTTCCTTGGTATTACTTAAGTAAACTCATTAGTATGGTTAAAATAACATGGGGGGGGGTGCTGATATTTCTTATTTTCAGAAAATATTTTTTTCCAGTTGCCTTCATGGACACCAAAGCCGTAAAAGTTGCACGTACGGAACATGCATCACAGATCCATCTATGAGAGTGAGAAATTAGAAACAATCTAAACGTCCATCAAGAGGGACATACTAGGGGCTGGCCTGGTGGTGTAGTGGTTAAGTTCGTACCCTCTGCTTTGGTGGCCTGGGGTTCGCCAAGCCATGCTGTGGCAGGCGTCCCACATATAAAATAGAGGAAGATGGGTACAGATGTTAGCTCAGGGCCAATCTTCCTCAGCAAAAAGAGGAGGATTGGTAGTGGATGTTAGCTCAGGGCTAATCTTCCTCAAAAAAGAAAAAAAAAGGAAGGACATACTAAAATAAATACAATGGAATATTTTGCTGTCATTATAAAGGAAGATACAAATCTATACTCATTGATGCTAAGGCAATGGCTAATATTTACTGAGCATTTATTAAGTTTAGGTACTAAGAGCCTTACATAGAGTATTTCGTGTAAGCCTGAGAACCACACTAAAGTTGGTTGTATTTTTACTGCGGCTTAAAAAATTTGGGTAGTTTTCTCAATTCACTCCAAAATTTTTTTCCAGAACCCATGCACTTCACCCTTTTGCTAACCCAATTTATGTGGAAATAAGTCTATGATATACTGTTGTGAAAAGCAACACAAAGCTAGTAGCATAACTTTTTATTTTGTGCGGAATTTTGTGTGGTCAGCATGTGTGTGTATCTGTGTATACGTCCTTAAAAACTTTTTGGAAGTATACATACCATAACCATTAACCCATCATCTGGGCTATGGGTTTATGTATGATTTTCACTTTCTTTGTATTTTCTACATCATTGGAATTATTTCATAGTTATCATATACACATGGATACAGATATGTATATAACTTTTAAAGGCAAAATTTTAAAGTTACGTAAAATAAACAAAACCCCAATAAATGAATTATTAAGATCTTCTCCTAAAAAAGGCACCCTAAAAACTTGACTTCCTGAATTCAACTTATGTTTTCTTTCCTATTTTTCAATGTAGTCTGTGGAGGTAAACAGTCTTCAGTCACCTTCCAGACACCATCCAGGCCTTTGAATGGGGGGTGAAGAGAGGCAAGGCAGGGGTGGGGGACGCAGGACCCCCATCTGAACACCCAGCTCCCCAGCTTCTCTTTCTGACCCCGATTCAACCTGCCTTGATTGTCCACGGGGAAGCTGAAGTGGAAATGACTCTTTGGAAAGACATTTTCAAAGCAGACTTGACTCAAACTCAGCGAATAATTAACTTTTCATCCTCTCATAAAATCGAAACTGTGGCTGGTTCAAAGCCCAAGACCCCGGGCCTTAATTGAATTAACTCGGTTTTCCATCCTTGTGAAGGATCATTCCAAACCATAACATTTAGCAAGGGCTGCCCTTCCTGGCAGAACATAAGCGCCCATTGAAAGGAGGATCGCCGAGTCAGGACTGTGGAACGCAAATTGGGCTTGAGTGGAAAATGGGACACTCTCCGAAGGGGACAAAACACTTTCTGTTTCCTACGCTTTCAAGTTCAATTTGAATGCATCTCCACGCAACTTTGTCTCCGCCAAAGCAAAGACAGCCCCAAGTCCACTCGGCTTCCCATCCACTGCACACACCTGGTTCATCCGACCTCGTGCCTTTTCATCTAGTGCTTTCTTCACCTGGAATGAATACTCTTTCCTCTCTTCTCCACACCCCTGCCTGCCCGTTACATCCCTTCAGATCTAATTTGCTCCTGCTCTCCCTAGCTCTTGCTCCTTGATTTTGGCTTCACTCTTCTCCCCTCTACATCCGCACTGGTGGCCCTCACCTTCAGAAATTAATGTGGATCACCAACTTCAGATAAAAAGTTGTCATGCGAATAGGAAGTCCCAATGGTCAGTGATCAAAGTCATTCCACAAAACTGAATGAGTCAAAATAACACATTCTTCTGTTATTTGATTGTGTGTCAAACAACTGTACGTAGAGAGGAGCTAAAATAATGATAATAAGAACAAAAACAATATATAAAACAAAGGGCTCCCAATTAAACTGTAAGTCCCCTGAGGGCAGGGAGCTGTCTCCTCTTTACGATGTTCTCCAGCTGCCTTTGCACATTGCTATGCATGACTCAAGCACTCAATAAATACTTGGCTGATGACACATTGTCTGCAAAACAAGAATAGGACATCTCCCATGCCTGAAACCTGGCACAAAGCAGATATGAAAACATGGCTTTAAGTAATTTTTAAATTCTTGAAAGCTAAATTATAAAGCAGTTTGAAGGGTTTTTCTTTTCTTTCAAAATCTTTCTGGTCTTGTACGGAGAGGCTTCCCCGTTTGAGGTAATCTCTTAAAGACCGCTAAAATCGACTCAACCACAGAACATTCAGGCATGCTGAACCTCGGAATTAGTGATCCGCCGAAGGAAATGTAGAATTAAATTCTAATATTGAAGCTGACACTTCAGCTTCATCTCTGGGACTGTGCAAGGGAAAGTCTCTCTGTGTGGGATAAGAAATATAATTTGTGATTCAAGGTCAGCGAAGGAAAACCCCTGGGTTTATTTTATTTGGATTGGGTTTCCATAATGTCATTGCCGATCTGAATTTTTCACTTGCGCGGGCTTATGCCGTCTGTCTCTACGAAGCCCATTTTGAAGGACACTGTTTTGGTATATAAAGGCTTCGGAGGGGATCCGCCAGTTTGTACAAATATAAACAGAAGGCTATGCTTATGGATTTATAATAGCGTGATTAAGCTCCATACCAAAGTGGAGTGCCTTCCCGGAGCAGGATGGGTTACATCCAGAAACACAGCCAGGCTTTTGGGGGACTGGATCCCTTTTCCTTGCTCTGTCCTGTCGCCTTTTCCCCAGCCACGGCCCATTGTGCTCTGTGTGAGTCCCTCGACGTTACCCCAGGCTAAACATCTTTATGTCTAGCTCTGGTTCTTAAAAACAACATTTTGCCAGACTTCATTTTTTCCCCCTCAAATTTCCTTCAACAATTTGGTCTATCCGTTTTAAGGACAAGTACATGAAAATAGTGAGAGTATGTTGCAGATGGCAACCTGGCATTTTATAGAGAGAAAAGAGACCTTTATGGGAGATGACACCTCTACATAAATGTCAGATAGCTGAATGTGGTGGCCGACATGCTGGGCTAAGAGCTGTTCATTGTTTTCATTAAGAAAAAAAATCGGAGTTGAGAATAGCTAGATCTTCAGGGTTCCACTCTTTCTGCTTCTACTTCAGACAAGAAAGTGATGAAAATATGTCCACGTGTTATTGGCCATATCTCAAAGTAAACAGGAAAGCCAGTCCTCTCCTCCTGACCAGGAGCCTGACTGCCAACTCTGCAAAGATCAGAGGATGTGAGGCCTTGACGTAGGAAGCAGGTGAAGAGGAAAGGATGCACAGAGCATCATGGATGCTAGAAGGGGCTGAAAGAACATGATGATGATGATGATGATGATGATGATAACAACAACAACGGTCCTACATTGAGTCCTTTTTATGTGCCAAGCTTTTTCACGTGCTTTATCTCATTAAATCTAGACAACAACCCTATGCAACAGATTCTACTCTTACCCCAATTTTATAGATAAAGAGAAAAATTACTTTGTCCAAGTTACAGAGTGTGGATTGACACTTTAGTGTAGCGGACTCTCGAGCTTCCATTCTTATCCAGGAGGAAATTTAGGGGGCTCACTGCAACGTTACTTCTGACTTTTTGCTTCACATTCTTCTCATTCTTTTCTCATTTTGCATACTTTCCCACCTGAACTTGAGTCTTTTCTTCAGGAATACATAAGTTTAGAGCTAAATTAGGAAGTGTTGGGAGTGTGTGGTGACTCACACAGTTCTTGGCATGAACAAGGGTATTAAGGCAAATGCCTGCAGCCAGCTTTGCCCAAAGGAGAGATGGACATGGTGGCCCACATTCCATTCCTCAGTTCATAAAGGTTGGAAGGCCACTCTAGAACTGTAATCCTCCCCACTCTTGACACTGCCATTGGAAACATTTCTCCCCATCCTGGTTGCTACTAGCCAGTCACTCTGAGACTGGCATTACTAGAGCTGACGGATATTTCTTGTTTTTCCAGTAAGAGATATGGACTCCACTTGGACAAACACCCATTCTTTCCTGACTTTCTAACAGTGTGGTCCTGCATTAAGAGTGGCTGAGTTTGCAGTCACAGAGTTCAAATCTTGGTTTCAAATCTTATCTTCTCCGAGCCTCAGTTTATGTGTGGATCCATAAATCAAGAATAATAATAACTACTTCCAAGTGTTCTTAGGAGGACTAAATGAAATTTTTAAACTTTAAACATCTCCAAGAAAGTTCCTGGCATATCATAGGCACTCATTGAACGTTATGTGCTATTACCATCATTATTATAGTTGTTATTAATACTATTTTTCCGCCAAGATTAAGGGTACTGCCTGGGACTACAGGATGGTGTGAAGGTTCTCTGATTAAGCTGGTCAATCGGAAGCATCAGTTTGTCCAGAAATTGAAATGATCAGCTGCCATTACAACCGTGTGACTTTCCATCCGAAAGGCAACTCTGTGTAAACTGCCTGCCTGCTGTGTAGATGGCAACCTTGGCCATTATATGACAGATGCATTTTTTAATCTGATGGTAAATGACCAAACCCCTTCCCCAAACGCTGATTCCAAGTCAATAAAATAACTGTAGTTCTGCCCTTGAATCCCTTGGTAATCCTCGGCATGTCCCCAGTTTTAATATTTCCCCAGGGCTTTTATTTTCTGAGATTGATTATTTTCAGCAGATGGATGGGGTGTCTGTGGCAAGGCATTGCTCATTGTACCCACAGCTCATATTTCATTAGATAAATATACTACATGGTATAATCCAGGATTCTGCCAGGCACCCAGTCCTGGAAGCAGCTTTGAAGATAGAAGTCGATCAAGTCTGAAGGAGGGAGCGCTATAGACACTGGACGTAGTGTTGTGAGTGAGCACATTGCTGGGAGACTTCTCTGTTTATTTACTCAGATATTAGACATGTGGAGAGTCAGGCTACACACATAGTTACGTGTCTACTCCAAGATATCATTGAGTCTGGATGGGAACAATCTTTGGAGAGAAATAAAGCACGTTGTTTACTTGTTAAATAGTCAAGGATAATGGTGGAAAAAGGGCAAATTACAGCTCAAATATTTTGTATCTTGAAAATTTTCTTCAAACGGACACACATTTTTTCGAATGGTGTGGTTCTGAAGTCCTTTTCAGGTAGTATGGGGTTTCTCATATAAGAAAGCTATGTTGCATAGATGTCACTCCTGAAGTTTATGACTTGGCTAATGTAGGGTCCCAAGAAGTATGCCATGACAGTGTTTTGCTAGATTCAGTAGCCTCATCTTTGTAATCATTGTGGAGAGAGAAAGAATGATCGTGTAGACAAGCAAGCACGTATCCTAAGTACACATGCGTATGTATCAAGGCTGTAGGTAGCTGTGGGCAGAGGTAAGTCTACAGGCGTGACAGCAAATTAAAAGGAATGCACACGTTCATTTGGAACAAATAATTGCTGCCAAAACTTAATGTTCTTGATACACAAAGACCTTAAACAAATCCATGAATAAACTGCAAACAATAGAAATATAGGCAAAAGGAATGAACAATTCACAAAAAGAAAAATACAAATGGCCAATAAATATATGAAAAATGTTCAATCTTGATAGCAATTAAAGAAAGGAAAATTAACGTGGCATTCTATTTTCACTATCATTGGAGATTTTAAAAGATTTTTTAGCTTTGACTTTAAGCGCGGGCTGACTGTAACGACGTGGCCAGCTGTCTAGTCTTGCCCCAGCACTGCTCTGTAAAGTTATTGTGGCTCAACGATGCATTTTATTATCTGGTAGTTTTCTAATCCAAATTGCTCATATTTGTTTTCCAGAGATTTATTGGTTAATTCTGCACATCTTTTTCCCAGATCAACTTTAGAATCATTCTTTCAAGCTTCTAAACAGAGCGTTGGTGTTTTGATTGGATAAGCATTAATCATATATAATAATTATTGATTAATTTCGAAGGAAATGACACTTACAATATGTCTTCCATCTTCAAAGCATTTCCGTTGCTTATTGGAGCACTGCTTTCTCCTCCGTCTGCTCACTTCGTCCAGAACGAGGAATACCTTCAAGGCAGGGACACTGTAGATTGAGCTCCTGGGGAGTGACTGGCACATCATAGTAAATAAATAATCACTGAATAAAGTAATTAACTCATAAAGGAAGGAGCGATCCGAGCAATGACAAAAAATGAATTTCTCTCAATTGTATCACAACTGAGCTTCTGCCTGTCCATCAGGAATCTGGACACACTGTGATCCTTTCTTTTCCTGGCACAAGTCGTGCTGTCTTACTCCTCTGGGTCTGGGTACCTGCTGTCCCCCTTGGCGAGTCACTTCCCTCCTCACCATCCACCTGCAGCAAATTTCATCTGTCTATTTCCTATTTGACTGTCAGGCCTCAGCTTAGGGTTACTTCCTCCAGGAAGCATTTACAGATCTCCCCCCTGAAATTAAAATTGGCATCCACCCCATAGCATCAGTATTGCCCCCTGTGATTAAACAAGCACACCCGTCCCCCCAAACACTATTTTTTGACAGACAACCACGCATGATGGCTTTGAAGCCAGGCTGCCTGGGTGTGTCCCGGCTCCATCACGCACTAGTCACGTGACTATGGAGCAAACGTCTCAGTCTTCTCATATATAGAAATTTAACAGGGGTAATAAAAGTAGCTTGTACATAGGGTCATTATAAGGATCAAATATATTAATATACATAAAACGTTTAGAAGAAAATCTGGCATATAGCCCTATAGAAGTGCTTGTTATCAGTATTACTTACTCTTACACAAGCTATTCTTGTATAAGCTGCCAGAATATAGTCTATTTTATTCATTGCTTTATCCTCAATGCCTAGAGCAGTGCTGGGTATACAATAATAACTCAATAAATATTTGTTAAACTAATGATTTAGTATATTAGATCTATTTTGGCTCTGTTCCGCTTTAAGCCAATGTTTTATTTATTTAACAGACGATTTCTTTGACTATCCTGGTAAAATGCTATATTATACTCCTGGTAGCTTGTCTATGCTTTGCATTGAAGATGGGTTGGAGATTTTATTTTTCTTCCTTCCTGCTCTTCTGGATTGCAGCTTTTAAAATTTAAAGTTGTCTAGTGGACTGTTTAGCGGGTAGTGACCCCTGTCTCTAGATAGTGAGATCTCTATCACTAGAGGCATTTAAGGACCTGATAAGGGGTTAGACTGGATCACTTTTCCAAGTCTGCAACTTGTGATTCTATATGCTTTGTTCTTGGAGACTTAATAAGGGCAGTTAAATGAAACATTTAGCCTCACTGGTTTTCTACCTATAGCTTATATTAGGTTTAATGCATTTTGCATATGTTCAAGATGACTTTTATAAAGGTAAATATAACCTTACCGTTTTCCCCACTCTCATGGGGGAATTCTTTGACGTCAGGTACTAGAAATGCATTTCCACCCAGCAATTGTTTGGTGCCATACCACATATTTTACCAGTCATTTAACTTGGTCAATTTTTAATAATACAAATATATTGTATAAAGTGACACTGCAATTTAAACAAGGGCAGATAATATTTTACAAACCTCAAATTTGGAAAAGAGAAAGTGCATATTTTCCCCCTGCTACCCACAGATATAAAAATAAAGACTTCGGGAAGGCTTCTGGGCAAGAAATCAGGAAGCCTGAGTTCTGGCCTTGGTTTTCCTCTTGATAAGATGGGAAGAGGGCTTTACATTTTTTCTGCATATGGCAATTCAAAGTGCAGAGTAGCCTTTGTCGGTTATTAGAATTTAACAGACACCCGGAGCCGGGCCCCTCTTGCATAATGTCATTCAGAGTAGATGTATCAAGGGGCTCCTGAAATAGTCCCCAGCCTGGCACAGAGACCAGAGCTGGAAGAAACATTCTGACTTGGTCTGGCTATGCAGATGAGTTCAGAGCCAGGGAGAAAACAGGATGTGGGCTCCTGAGAATTATAATAAAGCTGAAAACATTTGCCTCAGCATGGGGGCTTCTGGGTGAGGTTCTGCCTCTGTCACCCCACATCCCTTCACCGTGACACAAGCAGGGAGAATTCTTCCCACCTAATAGTTGAAATTCACTGACGGTTACTCCATGGTTTTATAGCGGATGCCCAATCTTGACTTCCAGTTCAAGTAGGCTCCGTCAGCTCTCCCTTGTTGATTCTGTTTTCTCCAAAGGATCCTGCATCTTGCTCACCTAGGGAAAGAACTGTTCTTTCAAAACAAGACCAAAATTAAAAATCCATTGAATTAATCAACCTCTAGTTCCCTGCTCACTCAGCTGGTCTTGTGTGCCCATCTATGTGATGTGGAATCTGCAATGGAAAATAAGATTTTTGCAGCAATGTATTGTGACCTTTGCTGATACCTTGACCCTCCCACTTTGTCTAAATTAGGCCCCCCTGCTCTTTGCTATCATGACACCCAGCACTTTCCTTTTATAGTAGTTGACACAATTTGGGTGATTATTTGCTAACTGGCTCTCTCCTCTTCTAGATGTAAAATTCATAAAACCAATGAGCATGGCTGTCTTGTTCACCAGCTTTTTTCCCAGCAGCCAGCACAATGCTCGGAACAGTAGACACCTAGGAAATACCTGGTTCAGACATTTATTCTGGTTTTTGTTTTGGGTCAGCATATAGCAGTATTGGATCAGGTGGGGGTGGTGCGAACATCTGATCATTAGAAATTCTGATCAAAATAAAACTTCACACTTCTCTCGTTGACTTATTGACACCAATTAAGTTCCAATTCTTTTGGAATTCCTGTTTCACAATTTTCCTCCTAATGCGAATATGGGTGCAGAAAAGTTTTTAACTATTGTCCAGTCAAATGCATTGAGGAAAAAAATGTACAATGCCTGATGTTTACATCCTGTAGACAGGCAACAGGTTTCAATGTGCTATTGCCAAGTCAGCTCTTTACGATTTCCTAAGAAAATGAAAAAGCTTTGGCTTCAGTTTGAATCAAGCAGAAGAGAGCGTAGAGCAGGTTCTTCCATTCATCCCTTTTAACTTCAACTCATGTGCTACATGTAGCCTGGGTTTGGTCTGGGGTGGAATCATTCATTAGGTCAATGGTGTGCAGGGGCTGGATTTAAGCCACACACGTTGTACTATGGTTAGTGAAGGGATCAGGCTGGGGATTTCTTGACAGCGATTGGTGGAAATACTTTTTTTTTGTATCATAACGTAATTTTTCTTCTTCTTCTTCTCTTTCTCCTACCCCTTCTCACCCTCATCCTCTTCATCCTCCTCCTCTATCTCCTGCTTCTTCTTCTTCTCCCTCCGCATTGTTCTTTTTTAGCCACCTAGGACAAATAGTAGAGAATATCCAAAACTGTTCTGCAATGCTCTACAATTCAGAGACTTGACCAAATCAGTTTTGGCCATTTCTGATCAGGAGGGAGGAGGTTTGATTTCCCAAAGCAGAAGGCATGAATAGGGCAAACCTGTGTGGAGCCCTTTCAATTCCTTCTTAAATAGCCAGAAACAGGCAACCGGCAGTTCTTTTTTTTTTATTCTAGTGACTGCAACCACCATGCTAAACTAATTATATCATTTCCTAATTTATTTGGAATGTGCATTTGTAGAACTATCCATGTATACATATCTATCTAGACTTTTAGAGAAAATGAAGTCAATGGTTACCAAGTTTTTCTTTTTAAGTCAAATAATTCCAAATGCAGCAGACCTTTTCCAAATGACTAAGAACCCGAGAAGGGTGGGTTTGCGTGCTCCGAGGATCTGATTTTACAGCTCACTTGTTTCACGCACTCCACCTCCATCTCAGCACCGGGATCGTACCTGATAAGGCGCTTGGGCAGTTGGTTCTGGTTTCAACTTCAGTCTTGCAGTCCTACTTTGTGTGTTTAGGTTGTTTTTGTTGTCGTTAAATACTACAGTCTTTGCTAATGCCAGCTTCCAAGAGGAGCCTTGTATTTTCCAGGTTTGCAGTCTTTCTTTTTCTTTGGTTTGCAGACTGATAGGGGAGAGTCATCCTGAAGTAGGGACTTTTGTCCCACTGGCACAGACACTAATAAATGCAAATGAGACTTATCATGAATCATTTGATCACAGGAAATTAAGGCACCTCAGAGGCGTAACTATGGTCTCCAACTGGCCTACCCTGTCGTGTTCTGCTAGCAGTCTGTTTGCGATTCAAGACATTGAATAGTCTGATGGATACAACTGCTCGAAAATGAAGTTGCTTTAGCATTTTATAAATAAGGGTTTATTTTTTGGATCGGAAACAAGATAGTCCCGCTTGTGTTGAATTTAGCCTCATACAAGGCTTTTGATTTAAAAAAAAATCTAAGCCGTATTGAATCCCTATTTTTTCTATATATTTGAAACCATAGGTGAATCAAAAAACAATTGAATCCAAATTTCACTTCTTTGTACACGTGTAGAAAATATTCCTCTTTCAAAGGGGGTTGGGCATAATAGACCCTAAGAGCCTATGTTCTCTTTTCTCCCTCTCTCTTTCTCTCTCTCTCTCTCCCTATTCTCTTTCCTCTCTTTTCCTTTCTGTCTCTACAAAAATGAGGAAGAAGGATGAAAAAGTTATTTGGCTGGAACAGATTGGAGCTGCGTAAAGCTGAATAAACACGAATCTTCCACAATGAAATGTAAATTTGTCTAAGCAATGATGCCAAAGATGTTTTTTTTTTCTTCCCTTCTCAATGGTAGCAATAACAGAGATGCATCTTGGCCCAGCGATCAGGAGGGAACCTTGCCCAACTCCTGGTCTTAATGAAACGGAGACTTAAAAACAACAGTGAGCTTCCCGTGGGCTGGCAGGCGTTCAGAGTCTCAATCAGAGCAAGGCTTCAGTTAACCTCTCCCCACCCGTCTCTCCTTCCCATTCCTACTCTTACTCCTGTTCCTTCTCTTCTTTCCTCTTTTCTATCCCATCCTCCATCTCCTTCCCCCCACTGCTCCATCAGTGTTTTCTGGGTGAATTTTTCTTGATATTTGTCCATGAGGTGACCATTTTGACTTGAAAGTATATCAGATTCAAAGTATAAAGGATGCCCCCCCCCGACCCGGTTAAATCCATCTTGATAAGGTTACCGAAGAGTTTCCTTACCTCAAAGGGGGTAGGTAAGGCACGGAGGTTCTGCGTTCTCGTTATTTGAGCTCGATCTGTGTGCTCCCCCTCACGTCCACCCGGGAGACAAGCTGAGGATTTTGCTTTGAGTAAAGTGAGGTTTTGCATCCCGAGGAGATGCAATGGATCAAGACACCTGGTGATGTCCAGAAGTCTACACACCTGGCCCACATATCCCATTGCAGCAGTGTGTTGGGTTTGCTAGTATCCACTGGGCCTGGCTATGAGAAGACCCTATGACCTGGGAGGGGGTGGGGGAGTGAAATAGAGCAGGTATTTCTCTTGTCCCTGACAGTAGTTACAAGGTCAAGAGTGACATTGGTTTGAGGCCTCTGGTGATTTGATTGAGGAATGTAGGACATTGACATCAAAGGGCAGCAAACAGTGGTTTTCAAAGTTTCTGAAGTGGTAGATCCCTCAGCTGTGTTTCCTAGGCTTCAGAACACCCAAGTCTAATGGGCTGGTGTGGAAGGGTGTGGGTAGACGATAGAACAGAAATTAGTGGATTCATTCTAAATTGAACCGAAAGTGCTTTGATTTTAAATTCAAAGAATCTTAGGAAATAAAGCATCATTTTGGCTAACCTTATCTGCCTAGTGAGAATTTTATCCCAGTTGTTACAGATAGACAATTGCTTAGTTTTCTTTAAAAGTAGTTCTGGAAAAAAAAATCTTGAGGAATAGTTTGAGCAATCTTTGGAAATTTCTCTTATATTGGCCTTTCGTACTATTTTTTTCTTTCTTTCTAACTGAAGTATCTCATGCTTTAACATATTATTTTTTCTCTTGAGATTGGCTTATTACGGCTGATGAATTGGCCTTCCAAAATGTTAATTCAACCTTACCCTTGTTCCTTCCAGCCGTCAGTCAAGCTGGATTAGATTTTCCCAGCTGATAATTTCCAGTTCCAGTTTCATGGATCCAGTCTTCTCAGCTTGTCATCACCTAAAATATTAGTTTTAAATTGAATAATAAAGATACATTGCATTTCTATCAAATGCAGATAAAACTGCATGACACCTAATATTTCTACAGTCCTTTACACGAAAAGACTTTAGGGAACTTACCAAAAATATTCTTTTCCCCCAAAACATAGATGAGTCACTAGACATTGCCTGAGTCACCCTCAATAAAAGGAATTAGGTCTAGTTTTCTGGTTCTCTGTTTATCTATTGGACACGAGTCTCTCCTCTGAGAAGTCCGTACCCAATCCCTCCCCTCCCCACCCAATAAGCAAAAGTTTCAAAAAAGAAGCCTTCTTATTCTGTACTAATTGTTCTTACTTTTCTACCCTGTCCTCTCTTCTGGGGCAGGGAGTAGAGTGAGGATTTACTTGGTGAGCTCTTAAATTAGGGGCATAACTCCACTGAGACTCTTGTATGTTGCTGCCGCCATTTTGGAAAGCCATTTGCAATGTAGGCTAAGTTACACAGCGGGGAGACGACTGTAGAGGAAAGGCTGCTGACAGGGTCTGTTCAAGAACAGTATTGGCTAGTAGAGGAAGAGGGCTGGGGCAGGACGATTAGGAAGAAATCACCCGCTTCTTGGAGCAAAAGCTATGGAGTCAGCGTGGTTGAACACACAGTATCATTCTATTTGGAGATGCTATGTAGCTGAATATTTAGGAGACCAGCTTTGGAGCCAGACTGCCTGCGTTCAAATTCCAGTAGTACTTAATAACTGTGTGTTATCTTGGGCAAATTACTTAATTTCTCTAAGCTTCACTTTGCTCATCTGTGAAAGAGGGTTAAACTCCTACCTTGCAGGATTTTGTGAGAATTAGATGTTCATATGAACATATATTGGCTCGTAGTGAGCATTCAATAAATGTTATCTACTCATGGTTGTGTGGAACTTCTTGGTTCCCTCTCCAGGAGAGTAATTCATCCCAATTCAGGTACCAACTTGCCAACTGTAGAAACTAACTATTGTATTAAATAGTCTGATCGGAACTCATGCAACTGAAAGATCTCATCGACATTTACTTCCTCAGTTAACTTCCATTTGAACATTTTATGTAAGATAATGGGCCTTATAAGAATGAATGATTTGGGTTATATTAGCAATGCGTCTATGCATTCATCCAGTGAACATCAGTAGATTATCTACTCTATTTCCAGTCCTGGACTGGATCCTGTGGGGAAAGACACATATTTTTGATCTATGGTCTTCTTGATCAAGAGTGCCCATGAAGAAATCAAGGCACAAAGATGAGTGAGTGATGAGTATCAGTGGCAGGGTTGCCAGATAAAATTCAGGAAACCCAGTTATATTTGAATTTTAAATAAAGAATGAGTAATTTTTTTAGTATAAGTATATCCCAGATATTGGATATACTTTTGGCTGATGTGATGAGTCCTACTGCCCTCTCCCGCTCCTCTTTGATCTCTAGAGCCACCGTGGGCAGGTAAGGCCAGGAGTGCCAGGTAGACTTATTAACTGGAGCTTCAGATGAGTTCTATTTCTCATAACAGGAGATGGTGAACAAGTCAAGAACACCTTAAAGAAGTTCTACAAATTCTAGACTAAAACTCTGTATGTGACGGATTTGTTTTCCTGTCTACAAAAATCTGCTGTATATTACTCCCCTTATACTCACAAAATTTTTAAACCAGTAGCACTTTCAATCAAAATGAAACATCTTCCTAAAATGAAACTAAATCTAAGCTCTCCATAAGTTCTCTGTGGAAATCCATGGCGGATCTACATGGAAAGGAGCAGCAGGATTTGTAAAATATCTTGTAGATCTGCCCCTCATATATTTACATACATGAACATACATATGTATATATATTCATAAATAAATATATAATAAATATATATTTATAATAAATATAAATAAATATATATACGTATACATATATACACATATGTGTGTGTGTGTATATATATATATATATACATAAAAATAATGTTCATTCCTTGGAGAAACAACGACTGCTTGTTTACTTTTTAAACGGTGTATGATGATTAACTGGAACATCCCTTGCTGCCTTGAAGGTCTTGCACCTGAGTGTGTACGCTCTTTTGGGATCTAACTGAATCCTCCCAGACTGGGTGGTTTCCTGTCTGGGCTGAACTCACAAAACAAGGGAGCTGCTGGAGCTGAAAATAGCACTTGGCCTGATGGCTTGGGCATTGACTAAACCTGGAAAAGTTCTGGATTTGGTGGGGGAGAGAACACCCCAACATCAACAAAGTATTGAGCAGATTGACTAATGATGTCACAATCCTAGGAAATGGGAGTTAGAATTTCTCTGTTCAGTTGCTTCTCTCATTTTACAAAGATTCCATGATTTAATTTCTTGTTTTATCTGGTGATTCTTCCACCTCCCACACCCAAATCTGTCACCACCCACTGCTGGCAACTTCAGTGCTGTGACACTACTATAAAAAAGAAGACCTGAATTGACAATTTCAGGAAATGCAGTGACTGACACACAGTTGCTGTTCAATCAATGTTTGTTGGATGAAGTGCAAACTAAAGAGTTTACCACTATTGCTACTCTGTGTTGGTTGAAGTTGGGTATCATGAGTGAGAGAAATATAACGAAATGTCCTGAAACTACGTGGGAAGAGTCTCACTTAATCCATGCCCCCAAAGAGGAGGAGCTTTTGATAACACATGACAAATCCATTTGGTTTATTCTACTATTTCTCTAAGTGGCTCAACAAAGGGCAAGTCTTTCCCCGTAAAGTGATAAGTGGCCTTTATCTGTTATAAAATTTCTTACGAACTTCCCATGCCCCAATATTCTCTCCCAAATGTGAAATCCTAAGAAATACCTAGGTTTTGCTGCAAAATGGGGTAGAACTGCCTTATGCTTGTGTTGTAGGTCCTAATTAATTGTCACTTGTAAAATAATTTGTGGTCTGGACAAGAGATTCCATTAGTATATTTTTTTTCCCTTCAACAAAAATTTCCACTGAGTAGTGACTAACCTTTTTATTTCAGTGGAGCCACTGGCAACTGGTGAAATAAGAAGCCAAAGCTCAGCAGCCTAACTTTTGCTGCTATGGTCTTGAGCTGTTTCCATTTCCTTTTTAGAAACATCAGGCTACATGACTTTTTTTGTGACTGCTGAAAAAATCTGGTTTGTCATTTCTTCTTTCGCCACTTCTGGGTTATTTTTTCTTGGCTGTAATTGAAACCTTTTCATACTAGGCTACACTGGAGGTGATCAAATATTTGAGAGAGAGAGAGAGAAGGGCAATAACTTACCTTCAAATAGCAAAACAAGTGACAGGTTGTAATTTGGGGACTTTTGATATAATAGAGGAAATTATTGAATAATGAGAGATCTTTAAGTCTCCACACACTTATAATAATTTATCAATAATATTTTTTTGCTGTGTACTTATTTACATAATGTACTATTTACATAATGTATTATTTACGTAATATGAAGAATATGCAGATGTCAGTGGACCCAAAGATAAACAGAGTTTCAAAACTCTTTGTAGTATAATAAAGACATAATAACAAGTGTTGGCGAGGATATGGAGAAACTGGAAGCCTCTTACATTGCTGGTGGGAATGTAAAATGGTGCAGCCATTTTGGAAAATATTTTGGCAGTTTCTTAAAGATAAATTTACCAGATGGCCCACTAATTCAACTTTTGAATGTTTACCCAAGAGAAATGGAAACATACATCCATACAAAGACATATATGTGAATGTTCAAAAAATCATTTATTCATAATGGCCCCAGAATGAAACAATCAAAATGTCCATCAATTGATGAACATATAAACAAAGTGTGGAGTGTCCCATACAGTGGAATACTATTTGGCATTAAAAAGGAACAAAGAACTGATACATGTTACAACGTGGATGAATCTTAATTATACTAAATGAAAAATGTCATATGTAAAAGGCAAATATAGAATTATAAATATTACATCATTCTATTCATATGAAATGTCAAGAAAGGGCCAAAGTATACAGACAGAAAGTAGATTATTGGTCACCTGCTGCTGTGCATGATTACTACCATTTCTTTAACCCTGGATATCGTCCTCTGTTGGAGTTTACTAGCTAGTAGGATTCGGTTAGTAGATCACTAACTTAATGAGATTCTTCGGGTTCCCATGTCTTTGGCAGCTTTAGTGGGGCAACTCTTTTTTTAAAAAATTTTTTGTGTGGAAGATTCCCCCTGAGCTAACATCCATTGCCAATCCGCCTCTTTTTCTTTTCTTTTCTTTTTTTTTTGCTTGAGGAAGATTAGCCCTGAGCTAACATCTGTGCCAATCTTTCTCTACTTTGTATGTGGGATGCCTCCACAGCACGGCTCATGAGCAGAGTAGGTCTGCACTCAGGATCCAAACCTGCAAATCTGGGCCACCAAAGTGGAACTTTAACTACTCAGCCATGGGGCCTGCCCCTAAGAGGGGCAACTCTTAATAACCCCATTTGCTTTGCATACCTAGAGCTTGAGAAGATTTGCCAAGTGGAATGGGAATCAGAAATACCACTCTGGTATACAATTTCATAGACAAACAGAACTTATTATGATCTGAACAACTTGGTCTTTTCCTGACGGACAGGTTGCTGGGTGATGTGGTCTTCTGTCTACAGCCAGTGGATGCTCAGCCTCTCAGGAATGGCAACTGGCAGGTTTTTCTAGGGGCTATTGGGCAATGCTACAGCAGCAGCTCCTGCCATTTGCCATTAGAGATACTCAGATTTCTTCCTTTGGGATAAATTTGTAGAAAACTGGGTTTATTAGGACAAGATTGCTTAAACAATGAAGAACAAATGTCCCATTTATCTAGGAATTTGTGAAAAAGTAGTCAACTTCCTTATTTCCTTCATTTTTACCGTGTGAACTTGACCTATGCTTTCAAGATGTGTTTTATACATTACGCCTTATAAGATAGCTGGAGAGTGACATAGTGTGACCCAAGGGGATAGGTTTGCTTTATTGACATGCCTTCACCATCACAATGTCTTGTGGGTGTCTACTTGTGGGTGTCACCATGGGACCTCTTGATGAATGGTCTGAGAGTCCCTACGTCAGGAGGTGGGAGACACTGACAGGATAGAGAACCCCATCCACAATCATGGCTCCTCACGGAAATGGTGCATCCTGCAGCCTTTCTTCTGGTCATTGTACAGTGCTGTGTTCCCGGCTTTTGTTCTCTGTCCAATCCAAGTACCCCGTGAAATAGTCAATGGGACTTCCTTGAATTGAAGGAAAGTTTTAAAATACAGTCCAAGTTCATGGAGAAGTTTGAGTTCTTCTAAGTTCACGATTCAGCCTTGCCTTCAGGATGGTTATCATGCATCCTTTCTTCTCACACATGAGGATGCAGAAGCCTAAAGACGACATGTGAGTTATCCCAACTCACTCAGCAAATGCCTCAGAGAACAGGGCTAGAACTTAAACTCCTTGGCCTAATTCAGCCCTCTTTTTCCTGAAAACACTGCCTCCTATTCTTAAAAGTTATTGCGGGGATTATTATGTTTAATTTCAGAGATTTTGAGTATTCTCGTTTCTCAGAGATAACTGCTTGATGACATTCTTCTTTAACTATAAACTCCAAGTGATCTGCTTTTTTACCAATAAACTAATTCAATGTCCCTCAGTCTCACTGATAGACTGTGTGTCCTTTTCAGTAACAGAAAATCAGGGGTCACAGTTTTGTTCATATATACTAACTGAAGAATTTAAGGATTGAATTTCTAAATATAAGATCTTTAATCTGTACTAGAAAGATCAGCCGTCTTCTGGAAAATAAAGAATTCTGTGTGATTCCAGGCTCATAGCATTCATTATCGTCAATCTCCTAACACAAGTTTCTAGAGTTCTCTCCACTAATGGTTTCTGAAGTTGGAATCCTGAGTTAGCTAATGGCATTACATTTTGACTGAAATACACAATTCTAGCTGTTTGGAAAGAACTTTAGAAATTCTGCAGTTGAAGTACACATTGTCAAGAAGATCATGTGCTTCCAAGCTGATAAGCACCAGACACAAAACAGACAGATGCTAACTTGGAAGAATTAGACAACATTGTTCAGGAAGAAATTTTCCCTAAGCTTTAACCATGCCCTATTTACTACAGTGTGAGCCTGTTTGCGCAAGATTGGTCCTCGTTGAAAGCTACAAGGATACTCAGTTATTGCCAGCAGAATAAAGGCTTAGCTTATTCTCCTACGCAAAAAACAATTGAAGAAGCAAATCTTTCCTCAGCTGGGAAACTATCCTTAGGGGAACAAATTTGGGAGAAAGGAAAAGGGATAAGGAATGAAGTTGAGGCAATGTCAAGGAGATACTGTTGATTTGACAGGTGGTTCCAAGAGCAGGGAGCAGGGGAGTCAGGATAATCTTCATCATATGCTCTGGTTCCGTGAGACTGTGCACAGAAATATGATTCACTCAATTTTTGAAAGCCAGTTAGGTCTGAAACTAATCTAGATTGCTCCGGAGTCACAAAAATGGATAAGACCCAGTGCCCACCATGAAGGGTCTCATGGCTCCTGGAGCAGGTTGTAAGGTCCCTTTGGGGATCTTGAGAGTACACGCTCGGTATGGTCTGGATCGTGTCCCCCCAAATTCATATGTTGAAACCTAACCCCCAGCACCTCAAAATGTGACTGTATTTGGTGATAGGGTCTTTAAAGAGGGAATTAAGTTAAAATGAGGTCTTTAGGGTGAGGCCTAATCCACTATGACCGGGGTCTTTATAGGGAGATTTGGGCACAGAGGCACACAGAAGGAAGACCATGTGAGGACACAGAGAGAAGATGGCTATCTACGAGCCAAGGTGAGAGGCCTGCTAAGAAACCAGCTCTGCCAACACCTGGATCTCAGACTTCCAGCCTTCGAAATCACGAGAAAATCAATTTCTGTTGTTTAAACCACCCAGTCTGGGGTTCTTTGTTGCGGCAGCCCCAGCACACTCATATAGCACCCCGGCTGACTTTGGCACAATGTAAATCTATGAGCCACACCAGAGGCACAAATTGCATGCTGAGTTAAGAGGAAGGAAAGGTGATGTCCTTGTTTGAAAATCAGGAAGGGCTTCATAGAGGAAAACACATTTGAACTTGAAAGGCAAATAGGATAAGAAATGAGAACATTTGGGGAGTGAGCATTCTCAGCAAAAGAAACAAGCTAAGGGAAGTTTATATAATTCTGCAGGCTATTTGGTTTGGGGCAACTGAGGACAATCCACATTAGCTGAAACATATTTATTAAAGGGGAAAACCTAAAAAAAGGAAGAGGAAGACGATACTGAGAAGATAGCTTAGACTAGGTTGTGTTTGGTCCTGGATTCTAGGCTAATGAACATGGAGCATGGAACATGAACATTATATAGTTGGTATGCGATGGATGTCCGCAGGTTTATTTCCAATTAATTACTTAATGTAACAATCATTTTTTAAATGTCTGCTTTGTGCCAGGCACTGTCCTAAATAAGCTTGGGAGATTTTAATAAGCAAAACAGACAGACATTTCTGCCCTTGTGAAACAGAGACAGGCAACAGATCATAAACACAATGAATGATATATTTATTATGTCAATTTAATATATTACTTCAACCATAATTATATTAAACATAATAGACTTTACAGTATGATGGAAGAAATGAATTCTATGGAAAAATGTGTAGCAATGCCTGGAGTATCAGGAATATTGGGGGTGGAGTGGGGGGGTTGTAATTTCAACAGAATAGTCAGAGGAGGCCTCACTGAGAAGATGACATTTGAGCAAATCTGGGAGGAGAGGAAGCTGGCAATGATGCTATAAGGTAGAAGAACATTCCAGGAAGAGGGAACCATCAATGCAAAGGTGGGAGCATATCTGTTGCACGATGGGACAGGGTATGCATGGGAGGGAATTATGCAATTGCCCACTGACAAAATAAATGGATGTTGATACTGCTATCAGAATGATGACAGCAATTATGATAATAATGCCTAAACTGCATTAATTTTTACTTCTGAATGCTTTTAGATTGATGATCTCAACATTTTGCCCTTTAAACAACCCCATGAGGGTGGGAGGAGCAGATAAAATTATTCCTATTTTATAGATGGTGCAATGGAGTCCCAAGACTTTATGTGATTCGCCCAAGGTCAAAATGCAGGGCTGGGGAGTCTCTGTCCCCAGGGCGGAACAACACCTCTCTGTTGGGCTGTGGGGCCTCTGCAGCGGGGGCGTAATAAAGTTCTCAGAGTGGGAGGACTCCTATAAAAAAATAGTTCTGTGACATCAGGACTTCAGGAAATGCCACCCCCACCCCATTCCACGTGCTGCATGAGGTTCACCAGACTACTGACTCTTCCCTTAGGATCCTCAGGTTCCACTGCTGGCACCCCGAATGAGATTGGAACATTCTGGTTTCTTGGTGTCGGCAGCTGGTGGAAGGAATGAATGTGATTCTCTGATCCTTGGACCTTGGTGTTTCCTTGGGCCAGAGGCAAAAAAGTTATTCAGATACCAAAGATGGTTAATCCTGTCTCTTTTTGAGTAAGGAACTTGTTCTCACCTCATAATCCTCCTGCAGTATCTAGGAGGAAAGAGGGCATCTGTGAGAACGTGTAACCACAAACGAAAACTGTCTGAAAACACCGAGTGACACTGACAGGCCCATGTTCCTCAGGGGAAATGCTACTCTGGTTTTTACACCAGGAAAGTCCACACCCACGTAACCATCTGCAGGAGCGCAGTTCTCCGAAAACTGGCAAACAGTATGCCATCTGCATTGGCCTGACAGGGATTGGTCAGCGTGAACTGTTTCTACATCTAAAATAAGTCAAAATTGAATTAGATCTCATGACCTTCAAAATGAACCACAGAACATGCATTGTCTTTTCTTGTGGTGCATCCCTGTAGCTTTATCTGTTGCCCTTTTACCATGATTTAATTATTACTTATAAGGACTCTCGGTTAAGCGAAATAAAATAATTGCATTTAATTGTTTTCTGTAACTCCGTTAGCCAAGTTGGCTGGTGACAAAGACAAAAAAAAAAAAAAAAAATGCATCGTATACTCACTAACAACGGGGTGAGAAAGGATCTTTCATTGTCCCTTCTTTTGTTTTCCATGCCCAGCCTGGCTATTGGAAGCGAGGGCGTTGCCAAGCGTCTGTAGTGCAATTTCCTTATGTGGGAGGTGGCAAGAGAGAAACAAGGCAAATTCCTCTGGTTTCTTTTTTTATCATCTTCGCAAAGACAGGCCCAAATCCCTTAGTTTCGCTTTAATCATCTGCCTCGTGACAAGTACGTGGATTCCCCAAATAACTGTGTCAAATCAGATTAAAATTTTAATTCCGCGTTGGAAGATGGAGTCGGAATACCTCTGCTGATGTTGGAGTCCCTTCTCACTCTATTCTGAAGACAGCTCCTATGACCCTAATTCAAGGATCAGTGGCTAGATTAAAGACGGAAGACGGTTGTTCTGAGGGTGTCAACTGCTTGGAATGCTGCTGGAAACTGCACTCTGATGTTGGTAATGGAGCTTGTGAGGAATAATGTGCTTGCACTTGTCTAATGTATGGCCCAAGCAGCCACATCGTCTGCGCTGCAATTGAGTCACATCCAGAAGAATGGGCTCCTCTTCCAGTCTTCTTCTATAGGATTCCCTCAATAGACCAGAATGTGGATGGCATTTGAATGGTCCAGGGCCACGCTTCTCCTTCGTCAACACGGTCATTGTTGAGCTTTCACCGGCAGGCTGTTGAGACATCGTTGACAATTTACTCTCTCTCTACCTACTCGCTCTCTCTCACTTGGCCTCCAAATTCTCAGGATTACCTGTCCAACCACCCACTCTCCTCTTCAATCTGCTCTCGGGATGTCTGGGAGAGTGGCCCAAGGATAGAGTGGGATGCAAATAAGGGGTGATATCAGAGGTGGAAAAGGGGTTACGGACTAAACAGGAAGAGGTGTGTGGGCTCCAAGAAGTTGCTGTGTACTCACCACAACTCCTCAAAGCTCTTTGAAAGCACCTGAACATCTGTCAAATTGCACACTACCTGATGGAAACAGGAATACTCTGAGGGGGTTCTCAAGTATGCAGGCTGGGGCTGCCAGACTTAGCAAATAAAGATAAAGGATGTCCAGTTAATCCTGAATTTCAGATAAGCAACAATTTTTTTTTAGTGTAAGTATGTCTCAGGCAATATTGGGGATATATTCTTTTTTCTAGTATATGTCCCATGTAATACATGAAACGTACTTATATCTAAAAAAATATTTGTTGCTTATTTCAAATTCAAATTTAACTGGGTATTCTGTATTTTATATGGTAGCCCTGATCCAGACCCTGTATTTTTTTTTTTAAAGCCTTGTTTGAGATCTATAACCAATGGACATGAAGAAGTTAAAAAACACATATGATTAATTTCAAAAGTCACTGCAAATTTGTAGTGGTTCTTTAAGATACTTTCTACCATTCCTCCTCAGAAATACTGAACTCCTGGGAATTTCTCCAGTAGTTGCTCATATTTATGCTTCTACGCCATCTCACAGACATGTGACATGTGACATGTTTGCTCTCCCATGGCCCCTTCCTCTCCTCAGCATGGCTAATGTACAGTCAAGGTTTAGCCAGCCTGTTTGTCACTTCTTCATTCCCTTGTGAACTCAGCCAATTTCCTCAGAAGTTACTCTGTCACCAGCCATGACCACTCAAATAGATGGAGGTGATTAGGCAGGGTGGGGACTGTGGCAAACTATAGCATTCACGCCCTGTCTAAGTGTCTTTAAATTCATATATATATATACGTATTTATATACAGTGTCCAGGCTGGCGCTCTGCCTCTAAGGCTTTCGATCTCCACGCAGGCATTCTGGCCTTTCCCTCCGGGTCCCCATGCAATCCCACGTTTATTTTTCTTGCAGCACTTACCAGACATGATCATAATCTTAACCAGGGTCTGTTTCCTCCCATGTTACTGTAAAGTCCGGAGGGCAGGGACTCGGCCTAAGTCAGCCTTGTGTTCTAGGAGTGTAGGACATGCTTGCCTGATATCTAACATGGGCTCAGTAGATGTTTGCTGAATGGCTGATGGCTGGATGTGTGGATGGAAGAATGAATCCACACTCTACCTTGTGCCCACTCCCATGACGGCTTCAACTCTGGGATTGGCGGCTGTATTAAGGACCAAAATGTAGTCTCTGTACTTAATATATCCCTATCTCCGTATATGCTTGTGTGTGGATACACACACGGAGGCCTCCTTACTTTGAACCAAGAGAGAGAGGGGAAATTCTCCAGCTGTAGTATTTCCTTCTCTTGGGGATAAAGGCCTGTGTGAGAGTGATTACGATCCCCCAAATTCTGGCCCCCTCTCCTCCACACACATACACGTAGGCGAGGGCACACCGCCTCGGTGCTGGCGTTGGCTATCAATGAAAAAGCCTCACATACTTTCTCCCATTTTGTATTAACTGCTGCTGTTGGACTGCTCTTTTGTGTTCCACTTCATATAAAACAATGGAAAAAGAAAATGCTCTTCATTCTATTTTGTCTAACATTGATTTTGTTTTCTTTTTCTGCAACTTTAGTAAGCGGTCGAAAGCATTATCCATAAAAGTGTAAATGTGTTTAAATAGTTCTCATTGAAATTCATGGAAACATTTCATGTTCAATTATGCAGCCTTCCACCCGTTTCTACCTCCCCTCTCCAGGGTGGAAACTTTGGCCACCTTTGGTGCTAATTAGGACCAAGGCATGGGTTTAATCCTTGTTTGGACTATTTGGATGTCGTGGGGAAATGTTTTGATCTAGGGCCACAGGGCAAAACCTGAATCCTGGTCAATCCTCTTGGAAACTCATCAGAGGGCGACTGTGTGTGACTCAGTGCATCGGCTCTGCTGGAAAGCAGCTGAAAAGCTAGCTTGTACTGATGGTGTCGTTGGTGATGGAAGGGACCAGACACACAGTCAAGAAAGGCACATATTCTTGACCCAACTGGCTTGGCATCATGTGCTTCCCAGCAGGCAGGGCAGAAAATGTGCCCTCTTAAGCCTTACCCCCAAAGCTGCCCCTGGGAATATCCTCAGGCTTGGCCTCCAATCCCTTACATTGTGTCTCACCTTTGATTAGGAACTTATTCTTGAATCTGATGACCTGATGCTTTGAATCTTACCTTGTTCCTTAGTCTAGGGTGGGGTACACCAGTCGTTTATTCATTCACACAATAACTTATTCTAACAACTGTTTATTTAGTATCTCCCATGTCTAGACCCAGATGGTGCCTCAACGAGTGAAACAGACATGGTTGACACAGTCAGGAACCTCGCATTTAAAGGAAAGAGACGAGCAATGAATACACGAGCCCATGCACATATACTCAGCAGGTAGACACCATAGAGAACGTAAGTCAGAGTAAGGCGAGTAGAGTGGAAGGACGGGGTGCTGTTTGGGGAGGAATATGGTGCCTGGGTTAAGTGCCTAGGTTTGAATCCTATCTCAACACCCACAAATGCGTGTCCTTCGCAGAGTTGTTTAGCCAGCCTGTGCCTTTGTTACCACATCTATAAAATGGGGCTAATAGTGATGCCACCTCCCTGGTTTCTTGTGAGGTTTAATGGGTAAATATATGTCAAGAAGTTAGAATCGAGGCTGGCTCTGTGAGCCTCGGCTGTTCCTCGTTTCCTTTGTTCTGAACCCCCCTCTTTGCTGACTGTGGCTGTGGCATCTCAGCCCCACTTCTCACATAGCCCCAACGTATCTGGAAATGGCTGGTTCTTTTTTGAAATGAAATTCATTTTAAATTCCTAGTAAAGAAGAAATTCTCTCTAAGATGTCACCCCACACCAATGTTATGGGGAAGACAGGATGTCACTTTGAAGATCCTCTTTCACACATAATTTTGGAAGGAAGGGAGAGATTTAAGAGTTTTTGTAAAGTTTTTTTTTTTTTTACATATGATACCGTTACACTAAACTATGTAAAATTGTTGATATTTATTGTTGACCTATAATCTCAGCAATTTCATATGTTAAACTTATTAAACAAGTGGATATTAGGCTGGATTTCTTATTTTTTATCCAACCTAACATCTCACAGCATCGATCTAATTTATTCATTTACTCATTTTTAATAAATAAGTGCTCACTGACCCTTCTCAGTGCTCCATGCCACAGCTCACAGTGAGGTTAGGTTCAGCTGTTTCTGTGAAGTCACTTTTTAAAAATTCTTTAAGTTTGCATGATGTATTTTTCTCAATACAGTTATTTTTCACCTTTAAGTTGCACTGAACTTTCATCAGGTAGCCATTAATTTATTTCCAAGCACAGGTTAGACTGCCAGAAATAAAATATGACTAAAGTCATTGACCATAGGGAGAAACATTAGTATGCAATTTTTTCTGTCTCATACATAAAGAATATGTATACACATACACACATATAGATAGATAGATAATAGTTTTGTTTTGTTAAAACATCTTTAACTTCCATTTCCAACTTTATTATCCTAACATTTAATTCTTCTTTTATTTCTTATAATCTTTCAAAATCCTTTATAATAAAGGAATGTTATGCTAATCTGGAATCAATGATTTAAGCAAAATGACCAAGAAAGTGTGAAACATGTTTTCTACATATGCTTACGTCCATCTAGAGAGACGTAATATTTCTTAGCTTAACAACATTTCAGCCTTCGCGTTTATGTGAGAGTGTGAGCCGGCCACACTGCTGTGAAAGTCTGCAAACTTCTACCCCAGATCAGCTGTCTCTAGCTCTGGGGCTCTCTGGTTCTGGGTGTCTCTGGATTTCTTCCTCTTTGTGAGTGTTTCTCTGGCTTCCTTACCCTCCTCAAATTCCTGACCAGAAAACTCAAAAGGTTAGAGACCTGTGGACGGGCAGTTGATGTGTGAGCATCTCTGAGTCAGAGTGACAGGAAGTGTGACCAAACCATTTACGGACCATGTGTTTTCCATCTCAGGGGTTAGATGGGTTACCTACCAGCCCCTAATTAATGGGTGTGAAACATCTCTGTTACCTCAGGCTAGCGAGCTAAAGATAAGACTTTATTCATCCTAGTGATGGATCGAGAGGAATGGGTCCAGAGGAACAGCATAGCTTGAGGAGAGGAGCCAGCTACAGTGGAATGTTCCTCTGAAGGGCGCAAAAATATTTCTGTATCTGGAAACAGTCAGTGTATCCCACTAAAGCAGAGCCGGATCTGAGACTGAAAATGCCACAAAACTGTCTGCTAACCAAGTCCGCACAACCAAACAATTGAAAAAAAATTCATCTTTAAATCAGGGAAGATGAGAATTTATTTTCTTTAGCAAGGATTTTTCTCCGTTGGACACCTTAGATCTTCATTAGAAAGAAATTACAGAAATGGTTATGAAAACCTATCCTCATATATTTTAAATAACTATTCGATTTTTTAAAAAACTCATTCAGTTGATATTTATTGCATTCTTATTGTGGGCAAAGTGCCAGGCGGGGCATTGAGGTGCTTACCCTCTAAAAGGTGTTGTCACTGGGTTTTCTTTTTGATGTTGCTTGGTTGGTTTAAATCCGGACATCTATATCTCATTTACAACAATAAATGTGCTCCTGAAAAATTGTGTGTAAATTGAATTTTTATAAATTGAGTCCACTTAGAGTAGTAATTAGTAATCTCCCCCATTTGTTTTGTGTGTCCATGGATTATCATTTACTGAGTTAATGATCTATATACTGAATAGTTAAAGGTCTCTCTCGGGTAGGGTTTCTCCACTTTGGCACTGCTGATATTTGGAACTGAATAATTTTTTATTATGGGGGGCTGTCCTGTGACTTTAGGATGTTTAGCAGCATTCCCGGGCTCTACCATCTAGACACTAGTAGCCCCAGTTGTGGCAATCAAAAATCTCTCCAAACATTGCCAAATGTCCCCTGGAGGGCAAAATCACCCCCAGATGAGGATCACAACTATAGAATAAAATAGATGATTTTAAAAAATAATAGTAGGCAGGGGAAATATTCTTAGTGTCTCAATTAGAAAAATAACTCTCAATTACCAAATAGTTCTTCATTGTATTTAGATAACTATATATACATATTTTCCAGTAACCAGGTTCAATGATAATGAAAGTGGTCTTTACTATGATTGGACAGCATCAGCCTTCGATTTCAAAGATTTTTAGTAGTTCTAACAAATTACAGTCTGGAATGTTTGATTGTCCAATAAAAATAAAAAAGTCTCTACATAGGTCATCAATTTTATCACTCATATAGTCACAGCTCAACTTTAAGAAATAATTAATTTTTTAGTTCCTTACCCTGCCACTTTCTGAGCTTCTTGGAAAGTGGATTTACACTGGAATGAGAGCTGGTGGCAAGGGTACTGTGCATAGTTTCATTCTCTCCCACATCTTCCAGCATTTGACCTTTCACAACCAGAACTTCCTGGTCCCTGACTCCTATGAAAATAAAATTCCTTCCTAGGATTTATTGGAAATTCATTTGATGAGTCAGAAAACTCATCAAAATATACTTTTATGACTATAGAGAACCTAGAATAAGACATCTGTGTAGGTTACCAAAACCTTGTAATTGCCTGCATTTTAAATAGTCTTTAATTATTGGAGAACTACCACAAATGTTTCTCCTAAACTAATAGTCCATTATTATAAGACACCTGGTAATGGAAGTTTTAATATGTTTACTATAGCCAGTCAACAGTGAAGGTTAACTCGGTAGTACCCAGCTTGATGGAGCTAATGGCAGAAGACCAGTTAATAAAACCAACACATTCCAATTGTTTAATATAAGAGGTTGTTGGGAGTGTGACTTTTTTTTAAGGCCATTTAATTACATACCCTGATGTCTTCACTCAGCCATTCTCTGAAATATATTTTCCCAATTTCAGCCTATACCCCTTTTCTACTCTCAATTAGCTATTGCATTGGGCCTTTGCTTCCAAGCCCCATAAGTAATAGTAACTTAATTTTCCAAGCCATAAATCAGGTAGACTTAGGCTCCATAGCACATGTTCCATTTGTTTTTAATCAGGGGCAGCCTGGTACTCAGAGGTCGGAAGCTTTAGTTCAGAGGGCTCCTAGGACTTTTGGAGGGAGAAATCTTTTGACTTTCTGGAATTCCCTTTCTGAATGTTTAAGTATCCTTTTGGCAAAGTTGGAATATATATAGCATCTCATATAGAATCTTTCTTTAATTCACTGACCTAACATACTCCCTTCTACTTCAGCTCTAAGATTAAAAGAAACATTTAACAATATTCCTATACTCATATATTCTCCTGATTTTTAATGTCTTACCTTCAAGAGAAATGTGTTGCAGGTAAAAGGGATACAAAGAAGGGAGTTGAGAGATGTTAGATTTCTAGAAATTGTTTCAGTGAAATAGTTCTAATAAGTAGTAATATCATTGGGATAATTTAGGTTCAATATTGTGTTAAGAAAGAAGGAAGGATCACGCAAAATCCCTTGAAATTTACAAAGACTCAGTGTTCCCAGTACACCATTTTATTTAAAGGATCTTGGAGATACTTTCTATTACCTCCTCATCTCATGCATGAGGAAAGAGCAAAGGGATGCCCAGAGAAGTTTTAAACCCAGATAGTAGTCACAGCCTATTGGTGCAGAACTAGAATCAGAACTCGGTTATTCTATGTCCTTTGACACTGGATATAAAATAAAGCCCAATGAGTATTTAGTCATTCAATTGTCTTATCCATCTAACATAAAATATCCAAATACTTAGGAGTTTCCTAAGTATTTACCAACCTTTACTGTTTCATCTAGATACACTGTGTTAAAATTTTAGAACATCAAGAATCTAGAGAAAAATCCTAAAAGCTATCAGAGTACAAATAAAGATAATCTATAATAGATGGAGAATTATATTGACATGCGAGTTCTCATCAACATTGGATGTAAGAATACAGTGAGCATTTTAAATGCTGGAGGAGAATTTCTTGCAGTCTATAATTCTATACCTAGTGCTACTATTCAAGCATGAGTTTGAAAGGAAGATAGTTTTCTACGTCTGAGCAATAAGACAGTTAAACTCTCGTAAACATTCTGAAAAAATTACAAGAAGATATATACCAGCCACAAGATAGATGAACCCAGGAGGAAATAGTGAGGTAGAAGAATCAAAGTTGAGCAATGGTATTAAGAAAGCTTAATGCTGAGTCCAATAAACACTCATTGCCAAAAAAGAAATATCTGGAACCAAATTTCCAAAATGTATCAGCGAGGAATTTAGTGGGAGTGGAATGGGAGGATAGAAGAGAAGAAAGAAAGAAAATCACTCACCGTGTCTAGTGGTCGTGAGGCCATATAGAAGTAGCTATGTTTGGCGATCAATTTGTAGGGTACCTTTGTAGAATTTATTAACATGTAAATTGTGCATTTCCTATGACGTAATGATTCTTCTCAGATGTTACCCTCAAGAAAAACATGCATATGTGCACAAGCATGCATGTCTGTCCAAGGATTTCACAACAGCAATTGCTCCTACTAGTGAAAAAAAAAAATTAGAATCCACTTAAACATCTGTCAACCAGGAAGGATAGGTAAAAAACATCTGGGATATATCTGGTCTATGGAACCCAAAGTTGTATTAGAAAGGCAAAAGAAAAACTAACAAACACAGACAGGCCCAACTCAAAAAGACCTTCAGGGCATATTTGTCAGTAAAAAAGTGCAAATTGCATGTATATATCCAAAGAAAATATAAAGTATTGGATTTTATGTGTTTTTGTATATTAGATTTTTAGTGAATCGCGCCATTCTATATATGTATGTAAATGCACAGAACTATGTGTGGATTAGCCACTGTTTTACACTATCCACACCACATGCATTCTCTGTTAGTGTCATTGAATGAGATATTTGTTCACCTATTCATCATTTTTTATCATATATTTATTAAATATTTGTAGAACACCTTTTATACGCTATGTCTTACACTAAGACCTAAAAATGTGGTCTATGCTCTCCTTGAACTTATTTTCTATCACAGGAGCCAAACTACTGACTTAAGATGTCAACAGTTTACAACAAGATGCATATTATAAAAGAGGGAAGAAGGTGAAACCAGAGTATAGGAAGTAGCTCTATCTGAAGGGCTTTGGGAGAGCTTACAGAGCAAATGACCGATTGGGCTGGTTCTTGAAGGAGTAGCACTTTGCCAATACAAGAAATGGAAGAACATTCCAGAAGGAATAATAGAATAGACAGTAGAATACTGGCCTGACTGTACACAGCATGGGTGAGGAAATGTAAATATTTTGCACTTTACTCTATAGAAAAGTGAGTGCCACTAAAGACAAGGAACATAATTAGATGCTTGTTTTCAGAAAGATAACTGGATAATCTGGAAGACAGTGATATTAGAGGAAAGTGGAACAATAGCAAATATTTTACAAGAGTCCAAGTGAGAAAGAACGAAAGGGTCATGGATTTGGGGAGGAGGGAACTGATGCGATAGGTACTTCAGAATTTTCAGGATGAACTCGAAAAAATGTTGTCGTCTAATTTGGGGGCAGTTTTCAAGTTATTTCTTGATTTTGCTTTTTGTTTCTATTCTATCACTTTTTCTTTTTGTCCTAGTTCCCCTGGAGGTTGTGGTATCAAATAGATTAAAGAAATGATGGATGCTGGGTGGCCCAGAAACCTCTAATGGTTTCACTGACCTTCATCTGAAGGAGGCAGTCGTAGATGCCGGCAGCAGGGGAGGATAACGCACATGATGGGCAACCGCCCGCTCGGGGAGGACTCCCTTCCAGATGTCCTGGGGAGCCCAGTGGTCTCTAATTCTGGCTCTAATGGCATCCAGGGAATATACTCCCACAAACAGATGCCTTCAGCCACAGGATGGGGACTCCTGTAATTGGTTACATTTGGCATCCAAAGTCTCACCACAAGTTGGCAGAGGCTGGTCACACACAGAGAAAGACGTGTCTGTGGGCATGACTCTCTCCCAAGCCATGGTCTCAAAGCGGGTGGTGGCAGCTTAGGGTGGAGGGACTGTGTGAGAGCTCTGGAGTCCCCAGGAGGGAGCCATGAAACAGCTGAGGTTTGGTTTATATTAACACCCCCGGCTTTGGCTACTTTGGCTACTTCACTAAACCTCAGAAGGGTGAATTATAAGGCTGGAAATGTTACAAGAAGAGACCTCCTGGGGACACAGCTTCCCATTCCTTGCCTGGACACATGGACCTTGATCTGTATGTTCTGACTCTCCTTTTCATAGTCCCGATTTCTGATCTACATTGTGCCGGAATGAGAGGAAAAGCATAAAAATAAAGCTATTCTTTATTAATGCGTGGAGAAGCAGCTACATTTCTTACAACCTCTTAATAAAGTTAAAAAGAAAACAGTAATTTATACAAGAAAAGTCAGTTTGTGGTGTGTGTGTTTTGATTTTTTTTTATCTCAATAACCTCACTCCCCTCTGTCATCCTTTGCAGAGCAAGAGGGGGCAATTCTTGACCCAAAGGCAGACCTGTGTGTGTGAGTCTGTGTGATGTCTCTACATGCACATGTCCGCTGTGCTCATGGGTTTATGTCAACATATTACCTACACACTAGAGATGATTCCAGGGCTGAGCTGAAAGTGAGGAAACACAGCTCACAGGGCACTAATCCCACTCACTTAGAATTCACCTTTCTGTTGCCTCCTTGATCTTCTGCAATCAAACATGCTAACACTTACCGACTTATTTTTTTCTTTTCTTTCTCCTCCTTACTACTCCCACTTTGTGCCTTCCTGTCTCTTGCTTTCTTTGACTTTCTTCCTTGTTCTCTTCTCTGTTTTCTCCTGTCCCAGACTGATTGTAGACTCTGAAAGAGTAAGGATTAATTGACTAGTTCATTGAGTTCCTGTGTGTACCAGTGTGTGGATTTTAAAGAGAATATGTGAGTGAAAGAGAATGTGTGTATGCGTGTGTATGCGTGTGCATGTGTGTGTGAGAGAGAGAGAGGACGTAAGAGTGAGTGCTTGTGAGAGTGTTGTTAAGCGACAAGCAAATATATGATTAGAAATAAAACAAAACAAAATACAAATGAACGGGGCTGTGGACAGCTCTGCCTTCTGGAAGTACTCATAGAATTCACACTGGGGAGATGGCATTTCAGATTTTCTTCTTTACTTACAAAGATGGGTGGGGAAGCTTGGTATGCCTAAGAATTTCATCACGGGAGAAAGTAAAGCCATCTTTATTTCCTAGAGTAAACTTGACGAATTTTGGGACAGGCTAAGGTGGGCCAGAAGCCTTTGAAGTAGGGGGTGAGGGCCGCACTATTTTGTACAAGAAACGAATCAGCTTGAGGAGGAGGAAATTGGAGGTAGGTCATGAGAGAAAGAAGGAAGTAAAAAAACAGGGCTGTGGACTGAAGCACAAGACAGAGACAGCCAGTGAGAATTTCCTGATGTGGGATCAGCCAATGGAGTTTTAACGTTCCATTGGTTACTGTGATAGCTTGCAATGAAACTACCTTAATCATTGTTTAACTTCAAACTTAACTTCAAACTTCCTTATGCATTGATTATGCTGAACTGGCTTAAGATAATGATATTTGGGGAAAGCCGAGGCAAGGGGGATGTGTCAAGGTTTATATTGGGCTGGGAGAAGGTGAGGCTCATGGGAGACATAAATGAAATAAAGGAAAATTCAGCAAGAGCAGGAACTTGGAGAAAGACGAGACTACGCGAAACCTAAGTTCCTTTAGAAAATCCACCTATTTTAGGAGAGAAGTCCTTGCCTCTCTCACGGGATAGAGAATCAAGGCAATTTGTGTAGATTTTCATTGAAAAGGTGTCCTCACAAAGCTGAAGGACTTGGGAGATCTTGGCGTGTATGGCATAAATTACACACACATGAACACACACACAAACATAAGCGCTCTCACTAGTTGGCTGATCTGATGTTACTGTGGAGTCTTGTTAACTGTTGTCAAATAAATTAACTCCTGCTGGTACTCGATCGGAAATGCTGGTCTACACAGAGTTGCAGATTTGAGAGGTAAGCTCAACAGAACATCAAAGGTGGGTAAGAGAGGCTGCCCCCCGACCTCAGATTCAGGCTTGTACTGGACTGCACTGAGCGTTCTGTCTGTCCCTGGCATCTCAGGAAGGTGTGCCTCTTTCAGTTGGATTCCCATCCCGGTTCTCCTTGCTTTGGAGTCCACTTCTTGATGGAAGCCTCAGTGCCCTCAAAATAAACTTAATCAGAATATCTCTCAATATTCTCCAAACTTTGTGAAATTCATCTAACTATTTTTGTTGCTTGACAAACAAGAGGCACAGGGTTAAATTGCTTGTCTGGACTTCCTTACATAAGTTTCTCCAGTAATAGAAAAAAAGTGAATGAGAATTTGGTAAAGATAAGCCACTCTCAGACCCCTGTGCCCACTTCTCAGCTCCTAACTCCTCACAACCATGCGTCTTACGGGAGAGTGAGGTTTGTGTTTGCTGTGTTGACCGGAAAGAGGAGTGACCATATACATCTTTGTCTTCACTCTGTCCTGTGGTCAGTGGCATTATTCTCTCACCTCTTCCTAGAAAATGCTCGTATTTCTACAACCTCTGACAAGGAAAAGTGAAGAGAAAATACCAACAGTTTCATGTTTATCATGACCCGTAAGAAGATGGGAGTGAGCTGAGCTTTCCACAAGGTCCCGAATGGATGAAAAGGACCCAAAACATATGGAAAATATGGAGAATAGGGTATAAGTAATAAAAATAAAAATAAAATAAATAAAATAAATTGGGAATGCCAGTTTCTGGTAATGATTTGTTTTCACAGTAACTGAGAACTCCCTTAAACCTGCGATTAATCACACATTTATGGAGAGGGTAAGCTGGGAGAATTACGGGCCTCGGTGGGACTCGGTTATTAGTGCAGCTGCTTCTCATTGATGAGATCTGAGTTCAAATCTCAACCAACGTTACAAATGAAAATGTCATTTTGAAAGTTAATTAGCTCCATGCAATAAATACTGGCTACTTGATTGATGTACCTAAAAAAATTACTACCGAGAAAAAAAATTATATATATGGCCCGTTAGGAGAGTCAAGCCAGTCAAAAAGTCAGACATTATTTAAACAATTTGCTTTTCTTAATAGTCCAACCACCTGCAAGTAAATAGAATTTATTAAAAGAAGGTGGAGTTTCTAGAAGTCAGAGCACGTGAAAGAATGTCTGAATGTATTAAGAAGTGTAGAATTTTAGAACTAGAAAAAAATTTTTAAAGCCATCTAATCTAATCCTTGCTTTTCTATATAAGAGGGAATAGAAACTCGGGAGGTTAAGTGACTTGCTTAAGTCACACAGTTAACTGGTGAGGGAGGCAGGGCTGGATCCAGGTGTCCCGGCCTTAGACACGCTCTCTGAATTATTTCCGTGGACCTTAGCTTGGTTCTCCCCTCACTGCTCTGGCACCTACCCTCCCCCACGGCTCATCCACAGGGCCTTTTCTTTGATGAGTTCTGTGCTTCAGAGGGTTCTGTCTTGGAGAAAACTCAAAACCTACTTTCTCCACACTTTTTTTTTTTTTTAAATGAAAATGCTTCTATCAGCGCACGCATCTATGCTCCCACAGGTGGAGAAAAATCAGCAATACACACAGCTGTGAGCCCTTTACACTACATGTCCTGAAATCGAACTCAGGGTAAATTTGGCCAAAATTAGAGACATATGAGGTATTACATTTAGTAAGAAAACAGATAGCTATTCCGCCTAAATCAATCTTTTGTAAAGAGTCCTATTTGGGCGAGTGAAACACAAGTCAGTCATGGAGAAGTTCTAAGCCGCTTTGTTTACGTGTTTTCAATTTAAGCTGCTCCTGATCTTGAAAATGCCTTTTATGTGGCATTTCATATGATGGCAATGTGACTTTTCCAAGGCTGTTAAAGGCAATTCTGGTGGGAGCTCGGGGAGAAGAGAGGAGAGCTATAGAGGAAGCCTCTAGTGTCTTAGAGACTGCACACATTGTCATGAACAGAGTATTGGTAGAAACATGGAAGTTAAAGGCCATTATGGTGAAACCTGAAATGGAAATGAGGAACATCTTATTTGAAACTGCAGGAAAGGCAATCCTTATTATAAAATGGCAAAGATCTTGCCTGAATTGTGTTCTAGTGTTTTGTGGAGGGGAGAACTTGCGAGTGATGCTTCTGGATAGTTAGCTGAAGAGATTGCTAAGCAAAGTGTTGAAGGTATGGCTTGATTTCTCCTTACCCCTTATGGTGAAAGGCGAGAGGAAAGAGATAAATTAAATGTGTTGTTCAGCAAGAAGGACCCAGAACCTGAAGATTTGGAAAATTCTCGGCCTATCCCTACTGCAAAAAATGAGGAAGCATGGTCTGAAGAGAACATGGTCTGAAGTCTCTAGAAAGGAGACTTGAGGTAGAATCCGTTTTCTTGCTCATTCAGGTTGTTGGGAGAATTCAGTTCCTCGCAGTTGTAAGACGAGGTCCCTGTTTTCTCACTGGTTGCCCCCTGGAGGCGCTTGTCTGCTTCTAGAGGTCCCCCTCATTCAGCTCTCTGCTGCCTCGCCCATGTTCACCTCCACCAGTGGCAGCTGGGGTCTCTCTTGTGCTTGGAATCTTCCCTGTCTTTTCTTTCATTATCTCATCTCTCCGACTGACTTTTCTGCTTTCCTCTTCCACTTTTAAGGACTCATGTGATTAGATTGGACCTACCCAAATAATGCAGGATAATGTCCCTATTTTAAGGTTCACCACCTTAATTGCATTTGCTAAATTCCTTTTTCCATATAATGTAACACATTCATAGGTTTCAGATATTAGGGTAAGGATGTTTTTGGGGACCTACCATTCTGCCTACCACAGAAATGAGTATCCATTAAAATTTTACTTTTTATGTTCACTATTTATAAATATTTAATATTGCATGTAGTTATGCTGAATTATATACTACTAATAAGTAAACATGATTTAGTCCAGAAATGATTTATGGTCACAGGAAATAAAGGAGGTTTTAAAATTTCAAATTAAATTTTGTTGTAGATAAATATCAAAAGATGACCACTGAAACTGTATAAGTATAAAATATCATACATTAGGATAAAAATACATGAAGGAAGATGAATAAAAATATAAATTCAAAGAGAAAAAAACTAAGTATAGCTTCCAAATCTTGAAGAAGAGTCTGCTAATTTTTTTTAAATGAATGATAATGGATGTCAAATCATTCTTGGATTTAGATTACATTGAAAAAATATAAAACAGTGATATAGTTTTAGTTTTAGATGTCAATATTTACACTATTGCAACTCTTTAAAGTTAAGAATAAATAATAAATTAACTTAAAATATGGAAGCTTGTAATTCCAGAAAACTATTTTATTGGTAAATGAGCAAAGAATTGCAAAATTACTGCTTTAGGGTACATATTTTGCTTTATCTTCACTAAAACAATAAACTTTAATTAAAACTTCAAAACTTTAAGATAGGGGCTGACCCTGTGGCCAAGTGGTTAAGTTCATACGCTCTGCTTTGGCGGCCCAGGGTACTGCTGGTTCTGATCCTGGGTGCAGACCTAGCACCACTCATCAAGCCGTGCTGAGGTGGCGTCCCACATAGCAGAGCCAGAAGGACCTACAGCTAGAATACACGACTGTGTACTGGGGCACTTTGGGGAGAAGACGAAAAGAGAAAAAAAGATTGGTAACAGTTGTTAGCTCAGGACCAATCTTTAAAACAAAAACAAAAACACACCTTTAAAATATTTTTCCACTCTGATGGACAAATAATATGTAATGTTGATTCATCTTCTATTTCTTCTTTGTTAATTACCTGACCACATGCTTTATCTACTTTGCAATCAGCTTGTTTGCCTCTGACGTTTAATTGTAAATGCTCTTTATATATTTCTTTTATGTTACGTTATATTTTTCCTGTGTCTTTGTTTTAAAACTTTGTTTTTAACATTAAATTCTTAAAAATTTCAATGCATTCAAATACGTCTATATTTTCTTTGATAGCTTTTGCTTTTTATTTCTAGTTTACAAAGAATTTTCTTATCTTCAGGTAATAATTTAACACTTGCTTTTTTATGTTTAAGCATTTAATTCCTTTACATTTATAGGTTCAGATTGTGAGAAGGATCTAATCTATCACTCATGACTAGCCAGTTACCACAACCATTTATTCAGTAATCAATCTTTTGCCCACTGTTTAAAATGCTTCAAATACCATGTACGTATTGATTCTCAAATGTACTTCTGAGCCAAGTCTCTTGCCAGAGGTCCAGGCTTTTATAGACAAATAACTCTTAAATGTCCCCTAGTGGATGTTTCCAGACACTTTGGAATAATGTGTCTAAACGTCACTGATCATAATACTAAAGAACACTTACTAAGTGTTAGTCGTGTTAGCAGACATTCTGCTAAACACTAGAGGGATAATGTCAGATAATCCTTAGAAAGTGGATCCTGTTACTATCATCTCTATTTCATACATGAAGAAACCAAAGATCATGAAAGTTAAAATATCTATCCAAAGGGATCAAGATGGATTTGAACCTGGGCAACTGAGCCAAGTGTTCACCCTCCCCATTAAGGGGCTGTACTGACCTTTCCCTGGGAACCCGCTCCTCCCCCAGGGCCCACCCCAGTGGTCATTCTCTCCGACAATGGCACCACCGTCCAACCAGCCCAAACAATTGCCAAGTATTACAGACTCTACCTCCCAAATATCTCTTAATCCCTACATTTCTCTCTAGCTCTTCTACTCAAAACCTTGGGTTGCTTCTCAATGTCCTCAGGATGTAATCTTAATCCCTACAGGAACCTCTCTCTGCTATGTGGGTCTAGCCTCTTCCTTTCTCTCTTAGGCAACTTTCCTTCTCGCTTTCTAAAATCTAACCCTTTTTCTTTTATTTAGAACGATTTTACCCACTATGGATTTAAATAATCCTTTGGATCAATTGACCCTAACCTACCAGATTAGTTTACATCCTCTCTCACGTGGGACCACAGTACCCTGTACTTCTGCCATGATGACAGGGACTTGCCATGGTTTCCTCAGTGCTGAGCACAGTAGCTAAACAATGGTTATACTCAGAAATATTTATTACATAAATTAATGACTACATTAAATCAATGAATGCCTTCTAAAATCAACAGGACATATCTTTGGTATACTGATTCAGAAGAGAGAGCACTAGGTGAATAAAATACAGATTGCCAGTGATATTACTTTTCTCCCTCTCTTGTTATTGTCAATATATATAGAAAGGTTATTAATTCTGTATATTTATTTAAAACTCTATTTTCCCCAAATCTTTTATTGTTTTAATTTTTTTAATTGTGAGTCATTTTTATGTAGATAGTCAACGTCATCCACAAATAATCATAGTTTTGTCTCCTCTTTTTAGATATGTATACCTTTTATTTGCTTTGTCCTGAACTTCCAGGAGGATGTTAAGTAATATTGACACACTTTTCTTGTCCCCAACTTTCATGGAAATTCCTGTAGCCAAGCTGGATGATGTTAGTTGTTGGTTTGGGATAGATATCATTCTTTAGGTTAAGTAACTATGCATCCATTTCTAAATTGCTTAAAAAAATCAATATGCAATGTTGAACTTTATCAAATGTCTTTTAGCTATCTTTCAAGACTACTTTTTAGCTTGTTTTTTTGTTTTATCTGCGGATTTGAACATATTAACAAATAGTGTAATCTTAAACTATTTTCATGTTTTTGGAATAGATCCTTACTGCTGCATCCACCTTTTGAAGCTGTTAGAGTCCTGCTCAGCTGTTATTTTTTAATTTTTATTTCTTTTTAAAGATTGGCACCTGAGCTAACAACCGTTGTCAATCTTCTTCTTTTTTTTTTCCTGCTTTTTTCTCCCCAACCCCCCCCAGTACATAGTTGTATATTTTAGTTGTGGGTCCTTCTAGTTGTGGCATGTGGGACGCTGCCTCAACATGGCTTGATGAGCGACACCATGTCTGCACCCAGGATCCAAACCCTGGGCCACCGAAGTGGAGCCGGTGGGCTTAACCACCTGGCCAAGGGGCCAGCCCCTCGGCTGTTATTTTTATAGCTTAAATTTTCATTTGGGTAGTGATTCTGTGCTCTTACTGAATGTCTTGGAAGGAAAGTATTAACTCACCATAAGGGCAAACCTTTACTACTATCTCTTTAAAATTCATTCCCCATACACAAAAACACCTTCTCAATCCCTCTTCTTTAACCTCAATTTATTTCTCTATAGACCAAATTCTACCATGGGGAACTTTAGGGGATTTCCCAAATTTTGTATTTGTATTAAAGTCAATTCTTTTGATATCTTTTAAAATTCTTCTTTTTAAAGTGGTTTCAGGTCCAGTGAATACTGGGAACTAATTATCTTCCAGGTTCTGTGCTAGACATTTTCACTCATAATGTCTAATTTAAGTTATTGGACTTTAAATTTCAGGGAGAAGCATTTGCTTTATATGGGAAGAGGTTTTCCCTTCTAGAGAAAAATCCTTTCCCCAGTTTCTGCATGCTGGAAACGAGACATGACGGTGACATGAGTTTTTATATCTTGAGGTGTTGTTACCAATAATACTCCTTTGAAAAATGGAATAAGTAGTGTCAAGGGCAGTGATGACAATAGGACAATCATAGAAGTTTGTACCCCAAAAGAAATAAGGGTATACTTAAAAGAAACTGGGCTGATGATTCTAATGGAAATTCCAACTAAACTCATAGTACTTGAAACTGTATATTTCCACACTATAAATGCTCTCTAATATCAGGCAAATTGTTCAGATCACTTGTCTTCCTTATTCAAATTCCTGATCAAGACACACTTCCTGAGTAATTTCTCTCTACTCAGCTTACTCCCATAGCGTTAAGTATCATTAGGCCCACTAGCTTAGAAGTTATTCTGCCCAATCTTAAATCCATCTCAAATCTACCCGGTCTTCTCCTTTCCTAGTACCACTCCATTAGTTCAGGCCTGCATCATTTTTCCCTTGGATTATTGTAATTGCCTCTATTCTGCCTTAACTGCCTGAAGTCTCGTTCCTTTCCCTGTGCCCCTTACGATTTATTTTCTACGTTGCTTGAGTAATCTTTCTTAAATGCATGCCTAAGCATGTCATTCTCTGCTTAAAATCCTTCAATTACACTCAATTGCGTTCATAATACAATCCAAACTCTTTAGCATCAGCCACTTAAATCCTTTCTGGAACAAGGTGGGGCTGTAAATATAAACATGGGTGCACGCTTAAGTGAACTCCTCAGCAGGTCATATATGGAAGACGCTTTGTAGGCTGGCCTCTGCCTCCCTGACCTTTGCCCCTTCTCTTCTCACCCCTTACACACTCCAGGCACCCTGCTCTGCCACCACGCCTGTGAACACGTTATGCTGCTGCTCCTTCTGCGTAGAATTCACTCTCCTCTAGAGCTGCTTAATCTCTCATCTTTCAAGCTTTTGCTCAGATGGAACCTGCCCTGGGGAGCCTTTCCTAGGAGTGGGTTTAGGACCATCTTCTAGATTCATCTAGCCTTCTGAGCATTTCTTTCCCAAGCACTTCTCCCATATTGTTCTTGTTGGTTTACCTGCAGATTGTCAGACTGTGAATTTATTGACAGTCGGAACCAGCATGGCATTTGGCATCTGTAGGCATCCCAATGCAGATGGACAGCTGTCTTATTTATTCATGTTGAAATGCCACATCATTTTTTCCACTCCAAGGCTTTTCTACAATAAATCATCAGTTGTTTATCATAGGCTCCCAGATGAAACCAGGAGACCCATCTGGCCCAACCCAGATTTCCAGTACAGGAACTTTCTCTAACACTCGGGCTGGTGGTCATGCAGCATCTGTTCAACACCACGGCTGAAAGCTACCACATTTTGCCATTCCCAGAGGGACGGTGGTGACTTTTCATTGACTTCAGTCAGTTATTTCCTGATTTTGTTTGGGGAACGGTAATCTCAAGCTGTTGTTCCTCTAGAAGTACTGACCATGGACCTTTCTCTATGTCAGGTAACTTACGTAATTGTGGAATAAGTAAAATGGGTCTTGGGCAATTGTTTATTTCCCCTTTTAGTTTTCTTGATTTGCTTCTTCTCCTATGATCCTCAGTGTCCTGACCTGCCCCAATTTCCTTATTCCCGCTTGGCTTCATTCCAATTTGTTCGTGCTCAGGGTTTATATTTTCATTTTCTTATTAATAAGTCTTCAGGATCTTTGTTCCCTTGCAGACATCTAGAATAGGAAAATTCACAGTAAGCGGTTGATGACCAATAATGATGTAATTCTCTGTCCACACACTCTTTGCATGTTAGTAGATTTTTCTATTTTGACCCAACGAGATAAACTTGGCAATGATGGAATTTCAGACATCAGCAATGAACTTATGGAGATTTTATGGGTGTTGAGCTTGTGGATATTATTCTCAGCATCCTTGCTAAACATGCCGTCTGTGTTTCTGTCTATTCTACTTCAGCATTGATTTTTTTAGACGGTAGAAACAATCCAAATTAGAGCATGTTATAGAGCGAGCTCAAGCTGGGCTTAAACTGTGGCCACAAGCAAGGGATCTAATGGGGGAAACACAGCAGCAAAGTGGGAATAGGGACCCTCAGGCAGTTGAGAAGATGCCTCATGATTGTCAGAGGATCCTCCCAAGATCCAGTTTAGGACCTATCCGGGAGGACTTAGGAAAAAGGAGCCATACACGATCGAGAGGCTAGTAAAGATCTCTGAGCAGTCTCTGTGTTTTATAAATCTGTTGATTCAGGCGGTTAAACTTATCCTCAGGATGATTTTTAAATTTTGTTCTTATCAGTCGTTTTGCAGTCTGCCCCTTTCGTTCTCAAGGTTTCTTCACTGCAGCTAGTTGTGATGTGATTTTCCACACTGATAGGAGCTCTGGCAGAGTTTCCCCTCCACTTCTTTTGGCTGCCAAGACCCTGAGGGCCCAACTCCATCCTATTGTCTTTCTTCCCTGGTATGATTGAGGGAGAGGCTTTGTACAATCCTCTGGCTAGGTTGGGACAGCAAGACTCATTCCTGGGCCTTTGTTTCAGCTTGAAATACACCACAAATTAATTGGGCTGATGCAGGTAATTAAGATAGTCACTTGGATTGTGTGCCTTTCCTCTGAAAAATGTCTTTAAGTTGCCAGATCTAAGCTTGGTGCATTGAAATGTTAATGATGCATGGCCTTTAAAAGAGGAATCTTTCCTTTGAATGGAATTCACAGCGAAAGAAAATGTTTAGACTGATCCGCACTCATGCGGTAGCCTCACATACTACTTACGTTCAATAATAGCGCGTCGTTTAGCATAACATATGTCTCAAGTAATTCAATGCCAAACATTCTGTAGACTCCTACTGTTAGAATGACAATGATTTTTGGTCTCTACTCTCAAGTGATCTTGTAGCAGACAGAGAAACATTCTGGGATATTTTCTAGATCTGCAATCAGAGAAGACTCAACTTTGAGTAGAAACAAATGGTTTGAGCAAACGAGAGGAACTTGCAATCAGAGTCTGTTAGAAAAAGAGACGCTGATAAATACAGCAGGGTAATCAGAGGTCTTTGGCATTCTCTGCTGGTGGTTGAGATTCTTTGGCATTACCATGTTTGTGCTTATAAGTCTAACAAATCATGATATTATCTCTTCTTCTACATAGAAGGACCACTGGTATTTCTAGTCTTCGCCCTTCATCAGACACAGATCTCTTGTTTTTCACCTTAATTCCTTTTTAAAACACATCCTTCATCTCTGATCCTAATTTTGATACTTCTGATCATAAACTGCTTGCCTGATCCTTCCTCCTCATCGATCCCTTAGATTTAGAAGTCAACTTGGGGATGTCCTCTACCTGACTTGCTAATTCCCACCAAGGTAGTTTAGCAGAGAACCCTAATCTTCCTCCGGCAGGTGAGTGTTCTTTGTGCGCCAAAGCTTTCCTGTTCTCATTTAGAATTGAAATCACTCTTGATTGGAGGACAGTATTAATGTGAACATTTTAAAATAGCTATCATTGAGTTATATTTAAATACAATAAAGTACACCTATTTTTTTTTCCATGAAAGCTTTTTAAAATTTCTTTTCTTTTAAAGTTTGTTTTTAAATGGATCAGGGGGTGGAAATGTTTGCAGTTTAACATTTAAGAAATAATTTGAGCTAATGTTTGATATACATTTGGATGGGTTTTGGTAAATTTCTATATTCGTGTAAGCTTTGCCTGAATCTGTATGTGTAGAATATTTTTATCCACCCCAGAAAGTTTCCTTATGCCCCTCCTCAGCCAATCCTGCTGCAATCAATTATTGATCTGATTTCTATATTATGGATTAGCTTTACTACGCTAGAATTTTATACAGACACGTACTGTATGTACTCTTCTGTGTCTTATTTCTTTTACTTAGCATAAAGATTTTGAGATCCATCTTTGTTGTATGTGACAGTAGTTTGTTCATTTTAAATTGCTGAGTTTATTTCATTGTATGACTATATAGCAATTTGTTCCTCTGTTTACCCATTGGTGGACATTTGTGTTGTTTCTATTTTGGGGCTATTGTGAAGAAAGCTGCTGTGAACATTCACGCATCAATCTTTCTGTGGACTTATGTTTTCACTTGGATAAATATCTAGGAGTGGAATTCTTGAATCACAGAGTAGGCATATGTTTAAATTTACAAGAAACTCTCAGTCTGTTTTGCAGAGTGACTCTACACTCCCACCAGCAATGTATGACTGTTGTAGTTGCTCCAAACCTTTGCAACACTTGCTATGGTCAGTCTTTTAAATGTTAGCCGTTCTAACACCTCCTTTATGACTTTAATTTGCATTTCCGTGGTATCTAACAAGCACTTTTATATGTGCTATCAGCCATTCATGCATCTTCTTTTGTGAAATGGCTACTCAAGTAATTTGCCCATTTCCAATTGGTGCATGTGTCTTTGTATTGAGTTGCAAGTGTTCTTAACATATTTTGGATAAAACTCTTTTTATCAGATATATGTAATGCAATTATTTCCTTCCAAAGAGCTTCCCATGGTTGTCTTATCTCTGTTCATTGTTCCTCCTTTAGCCTTGTGGAGTCTTCCGCTAACCGTTCATAGGCAAAGACACAAATGGACCCCTGTGCAGATCTCAGGGATGCTTTCTCAGTAGATGCCTCCTTTCTGGTAGTCAGCCACACGAATTCCAGCCACCACAGCCTCTCCAAACTCTCGTCTTAGTCTTTTCAGCTCCAGGAGACCACTGCTCCTTTCCCCTCCCTACTCCGTGATTCAGAGATTGCCTCCAGGCAGAGAGCCGTGGTCATCACAAATCTCACCTTGTTTGTTTCTCTTCTCTCATCGATCACAGTCCTGTACTCAGTGCCTGAAAACTGTTGTCTTACACATTTTGTCCAGTTTTCTAGATGTTCATTCCAGGAGGCTGCTCTGATCCTAGTCACGCCTTCCTCCACGGCTGGAGGCACAAACTTTTAGAAGTTACTTGGAAATGAAAGAAAAGAAAATAGAAAAGTAACAGTAAGGATTTCAGAAAACATAATTGAATGTAGCCTTAGCACACTCTAAAGATATTTGACCAAAGAATGACTAGAAGTTTTATGCTTTATTTTTCCTCACATTATAAGGAATTATTCAGCCTACTCTACTGTAAGTTCCTAGTTCATCTTTGTTCTCCCAAAATATTTTGGTTTCATAGCTACTTACAAAGTAAAAAAAAAAAAAAAATCCCCAAATCAAACAAATGTAAGCCCTACAATTGAGGTCATATAATTACTTTCAATCCCACTGGAACGCCGTTATTCCCCGGTTGAGCATAGTGTATCCTATTGCTTCAAGTATCTTTCTGTCTTTTCCTACAGACCTATCAATATTGTATTCAGAAGTTGGAGAATCAATAAGAATTAGATGTTCTTTAATCATGAAAAACAACATTTTGTACTCTAGTGTGGTAAGAAAATAACTATGCTAAGTGATTTATCTTATTTAATATTCATAACAGCCCTGAAATAAAAGTATGATTTTGTGACCCTGAACAACTTATTTAATCATCTTAAGTGTCAGCTTTCTCATCCGTGGAATGAGATAATAAACACATGAGCAAGGGGGTGGGCCAGGCCGTCAAATTTGAAAATGTGGATTGCTTGTTCTCAGCGTAGGAAGAATTTTCTGGAACTTCTGGCTAAACATTGTTTGAACATGCATTTAAATATGTGTAAGGCAACATACATGTGTTTCTTTTAAAACCCTACTCACATGGCAGTAAAACAATTTCAAAGAAAGTTTGAGGTGAAAAAGGTAGGAAAGAAAAACACAAGGGACTAGGAATGTCTTCAAAAGTTAGATAATGGGAAGTGGATGACTAGTTTGGTAAATGACTCAACAGATGATGGGGAGCTGAAAGACATGCCTATGGATGAAGACATTAATTTAAAAATAACTGACTTGTGTTAATAAAACATAGCAAATTTCAGATACTTGGCACCCAGGGAGGCATTAAGGAAGGCAGGAGTGAAGGATAAGGTGTAAAAGACTAAAATATGGCTCCCAACCTTCTATCACCATATTCCTACCCCCACCACAACAGGAGGCAGAGGGTTTACTTTCTGGAGAATACCAAACAGAACTGGGAGCCAAGAGTAATGGTCATACCGTATATGGAAAACATGGCACTAGGGAAGTTTCTGGACCTCTCTCTCGGTGGCTACTTTTCTGCAGGTACATCCTGGCAGCAGATTTATTCTCAGAAAGCTGCTTGATGATCCAAAGATATGCTGAGGAGAAGAAATTATTAGAGAGCTAACACAAGAAAATGTTCTGGGACACAGATATTTGGACCAGTTTGATACTTTGGGGTCATGCAAGCGAGATCAGAGACCTACCCTTCTTACTCTACCTGATGACTCATGAACTATGAGCTTTTCCTTCTAATGACAGGAACAGGAACTATTCCTGGCCTAGAGTTGCTCCTACTAACCTTTGTAGCTGTTTCTTTTCTCAGCTTCAGATGGTTTTGTCAAATGTGTGCACCACTCAGCTAAAGACTTTCAATCTCTGGAACTCTCTGGTCTGTGCATGTCTATCCTCTTGAGGCCTCTGCCCTGCAGGATCTAGCTGCCTTGACCTTCCTGGACAACCACTTCTGTCTCCTCAGCTCAAGGAGAATGCTAAGCTCCACCTGGGTACCCTCCCGGCACTGCACCTTTGAAATTCTCTCTGGGTAGTAAGCGGGGTAAATCATAGGACTCACCTTATTGTTTCCCTTCTCTCAGGGTTAGCTGTCCTTTGTTGACTGACGTCCACTGTCTTCAAAACCATTGTCGCATGTATTTCTGTGTCAGTTTTTTTTAAATTCCATATTCTTACATGTTCCCAATCTTTTTGTTTTTTCCTCCTCAAAGCCTCAGTGCATGTTGTATATCCTAGTTGTAAGTCCTTCTAGTTCTTCTGTGTGAGCTGCCACCACAGCATGGCAACTGACAGACAGGTGGTGTGGCTCCAGGACCAGGAAGCAAACCCGGGCCACTGAAGTGGTGAGAGTGGCAAACTTTAACCTCTAGGCCATCAGGACTGGCTCTGTCTCAAATTTTAAAATTTGTTTTAGGTGGGAGGGTAAATATGGTCCCTTCTCCTTTGTCTTGGCCAGAAGTGGAACTCACACAGGTAAAACTTTATAAAATTAAAATTACATAAAAATCATGGTCTTGGTCATTGTCAACAAATTCTAGTCTTCTCACATAGAGCTGAAGCTCTGATGACAAAGCCTCTACAGTTTCCATGGAAGAGAAACAAGTTGGGTCTCTCCCAATAATTTTAGCTAGAGAACAGTCTCCTCTTTCTTATCTACGGGTTGCTATTTTTGAGGGAATTATCATTCTACTTTAACTTGATCATATGATGTTGAGGATAAAGGAGGCAGAGTTCCTCAAGCCTCTACCCGGATGCTTTTCGGGTGAAGCGTTTAGCCTCTCTGATCCTTGGCTTCATCCTCTGTAGAACGAAGTTGACACTCCCAACTTTGCTCTGTCATCATGAGGATTATCTAAGACATTTGTAAGAAAAGAAGCACAGAGCGTGATACATAGTAATTTTCAGAAAATATTAGTCAATTTATTCGTAAGCACATCAATTATGGCAATATAGTGATAAGCCTATTCCTTTCTCTTGCATGGTCTTGTCAAAACCTACTGGCTGTTTATGCTGTTGACATGTCTTTAAATAATTTCCTAGTGAATACAGCTAGCTCCTGAAGCACATTATATTTCAGCAATCCATTTCCCACTAGCAACCAAGGCACATAACTTGGCACAGAAATAGGGCAGGCCAGCAGCAAACAGATCAGTCTGCAACAGCGATGCCTAGGGTGATCTGGCTGGCTGAGAGTCTCAGATCCAGGCCAGGGGTGAGGAAAGGTACTTGCTTCCTGCGTCTCTCAAGCTGAGGGCCAGCAGCTGGAGACACGCATCCATGGCAGAAGATCAGCTGCGTTAGCAGCTAATTAATGAGTGGGGCTGTGCCTGACGTTTGGAAAGTTCCTAAGTGAGCAACGCTGTAGTGAGAAGCTGAATAACATCCTTACGCTATCTGTCACATCGTTCATGTTCACTTCTCTTGGCCTGGCCTCAGCACACTGCATAAATCTACAGCTGCAGAAACCGAAATCTCATATAAAATTGAAGGATTTATTTTGAGGTATTGAAAGGTTTATAGCTGAAAAAGTTAAAATTTGCCGAATCGGCATTTGGAGGACTGTCCTGTATGCTCAGCCCTTTTGGCTCTCCAGTTCTGTTCTCTGAATTCCTGTCTCCACAGGGAGACAAGGAAGCCAGGGGGAAACAGTGACGTGGATGGAATTGTCCAGACTTTACCTACTTTTGGCCTTTGTGGCTTCATATTTCAACCTAAGTCGCCCTTGAAAGCTGTCATTTTGATACTAAGACCCATACACAAGAAAAATAAAACAATAAACCCATTCTGCTCTGGTGCCTGATTGCATTTTGGACTCCAGAACTTCTGTCAGTTTTCATGACATATTTTAGAGGGCAGTGTTAAGTTTTCAGTGCCCACTTCCCTGCCTCTTTACTGCTTTGGTGGGAATCAGTCGGAAGCTGGCTTAGGTCTTTAGTTCTCACATAGAATAAAAATCTGAGTTATTACTCCTGTGTATAATCCAGGATTCAGCACTTCCTCCTCTGAATTCTGTAGATCCTCCCTAGTGACCTTGTAGATTTCTGGCTTATGTTCTGGTTCATTTCTTGAGCTAAGAGCGATAGCTCTTCAAATCTTAGAATGCTTGCAGATGGACTGGGTATCTAAATTTAATAATAATAATAAAAATATATGTATATGTGAAATACCATTAAGACAGACTGTTGGGAGGCAGTGTGGCACATTGCTGAGACCAGTAAGTAGAAGCCAAAAGTCTTCAGTTCTGCTCCTGGTTCACTGACTTTTCCTACTTTCTTGGGGGGAACATTATTTGCCTAAATCATTTGATCTGTACTGGGTGAAACATGCAGTCTGTAAATTAATCAGGACACATGCCTTGTCTGTCTTCTAGGCATTTTGTAGGAAATCAGTGTGATAATACATGAAAGCTATAAACTCTTCGAAAACATCAGGCATCACGATGAACTGGAAGGTCAGTTCAGTTGGTTGTCTGTTTCTGTTCTTCTCTTCTCCCTGCCTCCCCCTAAACCATAAGCTGTCCCCTCTTCTCCAGCCTTCTCCAATCCATGAGATAAGAAAGTGTCCTTATTTGAAGGCTATTGGAGTTCCATCAGCTCCTACTATCTTTCTTACACGTTTCTGCTGCCATTACAGCGTTTCTTGGGGTGCCATATTCATAGAGACAATTCCGGAAGTGTGTTTGCATTGGATTGGCCCTGACCCCAGAGTGTGGTAGTAGCAGATCGTGGAAAGCGGAAAAGGCCTTAATGTGCAACTGAAAAGTCTAAAATTGGCCCCTGGCTGCCCCTACTCTGGTGGTCTCTTCTGGGAATGGGCTAAGTCTTTAGCTGAAATAGAACTATTTGGGCTCCTCTACATGTAAGCAGCAGTTGAAGTGTGCAGTTCCTAAGAAGTCGAGGATCACTCACACTCTTTTGTAAGCACGTGTGTCTGAGCTCTGCAAGGGCTTGGTGTTTTCTGGAATCTCCCTTATCCTGTGAGAAGAGAAATCTTTTTTACCTCTCTCTGCCCAATGCCAGTTCCAACAGCTGTAACTATTTCATTTTTAATTTGCTCCTTGCAGCCTTGTCTCTGCTTAATCCATTAAGACAACTTTGAATGTTCCCGGCTCATATATTTATAAAGAGGGGAAAAAAATGAAGGGAAAAGACTTTGAAAAATGGTATCTAAATTGTAGCCAAATGTACTCAGAACTCTCCCAGGTTAAATTGCAAATAATTTTCTTTCAAACATCACAAACACTCTCTCTAACTTAACTCAACAAATTGGACCAAGGGGTTTCCTTGCTCTCCGAAACATGATTCATTCTCTTTTTCTCCCCCTCTGTTCCTCTTTCTCTCTCTCCTCCCTTTTCCTTTCCTTCTAGAAATGTTCTTCTGGTTGGGTTTGAGCCACATTGCATTATCTCTAAGCTTCTTTCCTGGAGCTTCCACGAATAATTCTCCTGCCTGTTGAGAGAGCCATTTTGGAGACCAGCCCCATCCTGGCTGTGCTGGGAGACGGGAGGAGTGGGGAAGGAGGGACGGCTGCTTTAAATCAATCAGTTGACACTAATCTAATGTCTAATTAGCTCTGGGTGGGCGTGTGCTTTGATTATAGGAAGTGCCTGGGGCAGTGGCTGGCGTTTGAAGGGCTGCTCCACACGTATCAATCATCCTTTGACAAGGAGATCTGGAAGAAAGAAAAAAAAAGAAAGAAAGGGGGCTCATTTCTCTCCATCATGTGTTGATTATCTGTTTCCAATGGTCCAAACCAATGCTTTGAAGCTCATTCGTTTGCTCTTAGCAATAAGCGCCTGACCACAGAGAGAGACAAACTTTCTAAAGTCAGCTAAAACTGCCAGTGTCAAATAATTACTTCCTGTGTCACAAAATACCTAATCATATCTCGTAAGAGTTACATGCTTGTTTTTTTTAATCTGAAGTAAATGCAGAAGCTCTGCTTTTCAATATTCAGCTGAACCCTGAAAAGGAACAATTCATTATTATGGAATTGTCCCTGTTTACAGTTAACATGAAATGATTGATGATTGAACAAAAAGGGCAAAATCTTTAAAGAAATTGCTTTTATTGAAAATGGCATGCCTGTAATTATTTTCCGATTGTCTTATTTTCTTTCTTTCTGAACTTAAATTCACCCTTTTTGGGGGATGGATGGTTTAGAAATTTGCCTAGAAATGGCCTTGGCATATTCAAATGCCGCTGCTACTGTTACTATTTCTAGTAGAAAAGTGGAAGGCTAGTCTCTTTCTCATTTGCTCTGCTATGTGACCCAATACAGGATGATGATTAGAAAGAATTAGTAAGGCAGTTTGGGTGCCTTCCAGTTTTTAAACAAAGAAAAGCAAATTTCACTAAGGGGTTAATGTCACTCTTATTCTTACTGAGCATGAGATTGAAAGAGGTATTTTAAAACAGAGGCTTTTAAAAAAAGGGGTTTTTATTTCAGATCTATTTGATTTGCTTTTCTGTGTGCTTTTGTTTTTCTAATGATTCCAAGCTGTTGAATCTGTTGGACACAAGGAAGTGGAGTGATGGTAAGAGGGACACTTGAGATTCATGTGCGAAGCCTGGTATAGAATACAATCTGAGGCTCTGCGGTCGAACTGTTAGATTTAAATCCTGGCCGTGCTACTTACCAGCTGTGTGACCTTGGGCAGGATACATAACCTTAGCGAACCTCACCTGCAAAATGGAAATCACAATAGTGCCTACTTCACAGGGTGATTATGAAAATCAAATAACATGATGCATGTGGAGTGTTTAGCACATGGTAAGCACTCAATAAAATGTTTACTGTTTTTGTTGATATAGATAGGCAAGTCTTTTCCCAACAACTCCGGCTGAATTTAGAAATCCCCGAAAGGTGGGTATTTCTTTGGAGACAGACTAGAAAAGGAAGGTCTCCTAAAATTTTATGTGACAGTCAGGCATCATACTTGTCCCACTGTCTCATATACAGGCATGGTGGGCTTACAGGAGCATTGCATTATTGGATGTAAAATAAAATACACTTAAGATTATTGACCCACTTTAAGTTAAGGTATCCCTTTCTTAAGAATTTCCATAAGACTGAAGTTTCCTGTCACGATATGTGAAGAAATTCTAGTTTGAAAACTTTATTAGGAAATTCACATTGGAATGTACATTGGAATACTCCTATCCTTACTAAATTCAAGAAGATACCCTCGCTCCCTCTCTCTCTTTAACATGAGACAGAATAAAGGAAACAATGCTGTATGTATTGTAAACGGCACCAGCTCTCTTTCACCCTCTAGAATGGAAAGCTTTCAAGTTTTGTCAAAAATTTGAAATAAACATAAAATACAAAGGACTAAGTTATAAACTTTTATATCGTTTCATTTTTATCAACATTATACATTTTAGAAATTTTTGTAAATTAATAAGAAAACATACATTTTAGTATAAAATTGTTCTTGTAAACTTTATTTTTTCAAAAATGGAGAAAATAAGAATATCACGAGACTAATCAATTCTGTTTTCTTTCCTCAAAGTGTCTTGTTGGTAAGCATATCCTCACTAGTTGATTAAAAGTCAAGTAGGGGAGTTGTCAGAAGCATAAACTCAGATTATGCATTTTCTGACTCCTTACTGAAAGACTGTTGAAGCGGCATTACTCAGAACAAATTTTGAAAAGAGCAGTTAAAGGTAATAAAGACAAATTGTAATGTGCAGAGACATGCTATTGTATTACTTTCAATTACTTATAAAAACTTAAAGTAGGATAGAAAGAGATTGCCAATAGAAGGTCCTTCCTCTTATTTATTGTGAGTAACAGAAGAATAAGCAATGATGATGTATAATTAGTATGTTATATTGTGAATATTTTAGTATCTTAAGGTTGTAGGTTCCAGATTTTACACGTTTAATTGATTTACTAAATCTCTTTATAATTCTTTCAATATAACGAAAATGAAATATGAGATGAAGATGTAAATGAATTTGTATCACACATATCAAAATCGGAATCGATTGTCTCATACAGCAGAGTGCTATTCTCTTTTCAATATTGTCTTTACAACTAATCAAAACCTCCCCCCCAAACGCCCATGAATAGCAAAAAGGAAAAAATGACTTTTGCCTTCCAAAAGCCCATATTGCCTTTTGTCTTGATAAACTCTGCTATGAAAATCCCAGCTGAAATCAAGGCTACGCTACAAGAACCAAGACAGAGGAAGCACAATTAAAGTACTCTCTTCACTTCAGGTGCGCACGATGCATTGCGGTAATAAACACTTCTCTCCTACTGTGGGAACATGTTTTTCAACTGTGGAGGGAGGGTTTTGTCTAGACTGTAGAAAACACTTTCTACATGCGGGTTATGTGTCATGGGAAAGCATTATTACAAGAGGGGCTATTGAGCTTCCTGCTCTGGGAATTTTATAATAAGAGCCAGGCTGGTGTCATTTCACACAAGACCTGCCCGGAGGTAGGGGAATGGATAAAATGACCTTTCCTGCCTCCTCCAAAGGCTACGACTGGTCCTTAATGAAAACCTGGTACCAGGGACGAGTGTGGTATGGAACGATGCTTTTAAGGCCAAAGTTTAATTTCATAACAGCAATTGGATACTGTAGATAGATGGATTGCGCTCTTCGGAGATGGATAAAATGACTTGGTCTTTGGAGCTCATCCCAAGGGGCGCTTTAAGGAATATTCTCTGGGAACTGCATCCTGTGCTGGCAAAAGCATTACTTGATGATTTAATGGGTCTTTTTCCATTTCCAGGTCTTATGATGTATTATTACCACCATTGAGCGGTTATAGTCTAACATTTTAGTATCCACATGGTAACAGACACCAGCTAAATAGTTTGGCCATCAAACTTCAAGGTTTGGTCTTGTTTCATTGCCGTACCATCGCTCAAGACGGTAGCTGCAGGACTTCTCTCCCTTCTCCTTTGAATTTAAGTGTTTCTCCACTGTTGTCATTAAGATCTGTATGTAGAGTTATTCAATTTCATTCTACATTCCAAGGAGGTTGCTGTGAAAGTTTATTGGTATTGCGGCCCATTCTCTTGGAAGTTAAAAGTCTCCAGAGCCTTTGATCTCAAATCTATTTACTTTCACAAAAGTAATAGATATGGTCTACTTGGGGATACCAAATATGAATAGTTTTGAATTCGGGTGTATGTGTGTGTGTGTTGCTGATTCACGCTAGTAGCGCTCAATGAGCCATCCAAATAAATGCTTATGTTGTTGCCTTTTACTGATTCTTACACGCTGTACTTCTGAAAAGAGATAGGATTGCTACACTTACTATTGAAATAGGCCACTGGGCAGGCTTTGGGTGGGAAAGAGATACAAGGAAGTTTTCTGGCCTCCTTTTTGTATGTCTTCATGTTGAATGCCGGCTACTTTGACTTCTTTTCTGCTGCTACTGAAACAGAATAAGGTGGCATACAATGGGAGCTACTGGAAGGGAGGGGCATTGGGCAGCTCCCCACAACAGGTGCAAGTAACATGGCCGCCACTTTCCCACACGTATCAGGCAGTCTCAAGTGGCCTTGTGCGCTCTGAAAATGAAATGTCTGTGCGGATCAAGTGTCTGCCAATTAGAAGCTGGAAGCGAAAGAGCAACAAGGAGGTGGATGCAGGGGGTGAGGAGGGGTTGAGCGCAGTGAGAGAAGTTGTTTGTGTCCTTGCATCTTTGTTATTCCCATATCTAAAGCTTGGATGTGAAATTCTATCTGTGTTACTTTGCTTCCAATAATCATGCTTCACTGAGGTTCCGAGATGGTATCTGGGTGATGAACACAGAGAGAAGTTCCATTGTTCCTCCCTTCATCTGTGCTGAGGAGCTGCTGGTAAATGTCTTCAGGTGGGACTGGAAAGTTCCTAGGGAGGCAGACACCCTCCAGAACCTGGAATGGGGCTCCCACAGGCAGTCTTTCCTTCTGTGCCAACACCTCCGCCCTCTACCTCATATATCATTCATAGTTAATGGACTGCTAGTGCCTGTCATATCCTTAAACCTGACCCGAAATTGTGATACTCACTCGGAACAATTTGAGATCAGACAAGTAGAAGACATGTTTGTGGTTAAGGAATTATTTTCAGGGGCCTGTCAAAGTGTTTCCATATGAGGCTAATGCCAATTTTGTAAGGAGCAAATGCAAGAGACACAATAAATATTATTTCGTTTCCTTTGGGTCCATTACAAAAAAAAAATTCTGATTTTGGAAAGAAGGCGTTCACAGAGAAATTTTTCCAAGAGCATGTAAAATGTACTGTTATCTAAGCAAGCATTATTTTTCTTTTGCCATTTTTCGCTCACTTTGTTTCAGATCTGAGGTTTGTGTGGCCATCTCTAAATAATCTATGTTTTAATTCATCCTCATTTTCTGCATAATGAGGGCAGGAGAGATACGTTCTCATAATTTCCTCACCAAACTTATTTGTTTGATCCCTGCAATACATCTCTTGCTTCAACCACATGTAACTAAGTTCTCATTACATGTCAAGAGCTTTTGTAACCCCTGGTGTCTGCTACTCTGTATATGGAGCACTTTTTTCCTTTTCTCTATTTGGTGGCTCCTTCTCATCTTCGAAGGCTGGGACCCCAGTCCCTTCTTGTGTCAAGACTTCTCCAACCCCCTCAGGCATAATGTAAGTACTCTCCTCTTTGTGGCTCTGCCACTTTCTGTGTGCGAATGCAATGCATTAATGCATGGTAGTTATTTGTGAATATGGCTGTCTCCTCCCAGGGTGACGAGTCTGTCTGGAGCAGGAGTCTTTTCTCCTTCTTTAATTCCATCACTGTCTGATGTGGTGCTCCATAAATGCTGATTGATGTGTCCAGGGATGAATGGGGCTTTCAGAGGTCAGGATGAGCCTGACTGAAGGCTAGGATTCTCCATCTTCTTTAATGATTTGCCATGGATGAGCATTGGAGCCCAGAGTTATGAAGGCAGTGCTCCATATTAGGAATTCTTTAAGAATTCCTTTCTCAGTAATAAACATTTTATGAGATATGTAAGGTTGATGTCAAATTTATGGTCGGACTCCTTTAAATGTGTTCAGTTACATATAACATGATGATGATGATATGATATAATGAGGATATCAATAGCAAACATTTATTGAGTGTTTAAAATGTACCAGGCACCATGGTAAGCACTTTAGATGCATAATCTTTTTTCCTGCTAACAAGAACGCTATGAGTTACATCGTATTATTCTCATGTTATGCATGAAAAACCGAGGTAAGGAGTGATTAAGTGACTCTGTCAGGATCCCACTTATAGCGAAGAGTGAAGGCTGGTTGTGAACCCAGGGAGTCTGGTTCCAGGGCATTATAGAGGTATGTCAGCATAAAACAGGGACCATGAGAAATAGTCATGGATGCTATACCCATCCTGATCAGTTGTGGGGCTTCAGCCTGTGATTTCTTGCTCTACCAGAACTTGAAAGGCATTGACTTTCTATTTCTATATTATCCGTAAATGTCTTCTGATCTTCCAAGAGTTCAGAAAGATGTTGAGTGCACATCCTGGGCCAGTCTGGGCCTCCAGATTGAGGGAAGCCAGTCAGCTTGGATTCTGGTTGTGTATCTAGACTCAGAAGAAACTTGTGGAATTAAGCGGTTTTCTGGAAAATGTTGGCCAAAAACCACATTCACCCCAAATTGCTGTGTGAATGAAACACATGGGTTTTCTTTGTGTTTTTTGAATAATTCCAGTGGTGGCCTCAAGCTTCTATTTCCCTCCATTTGTGTGGAGTCCACCAAAATAGCTTTGTACAAACAACAAAAAGTATGAAAAAGCATATGCACCTTGTCACTGCTTTGCCAGTTGGAAACCCTCTTAGGACACATGTGCAACAACAAAAAACTGTGGCTTTGGTATTGACCAGCTTTTAAAATGCTAAAGACATTGCTCATTTCAAGGGGTCTCTGTCTACATTTAGTTACTTTTCAGTTTTTGTATTTGATCATTAGCTAGTATTTCAAGCATTACATTTTTCTTCTCAAATAGAAAAGATTTCGTTATATTCTCCAAAGATATTTTTAATTGTATCTGATGCCCAAATATCTATGATGCCAAATTCTAATAAGGAGGGGGATAATGTTGGTTTTCAGTTGGCAATATTATGCTTTTGTGGTTGACTATTGGGAAATTTCTAGTGTATTTTTTCATCTTGTATTTTTAAACGATTTGAAGTTTTTGAAAGGTTTATGGAAATGTTGAATATAAAGGTAAATCTCTTTTCTATAAACATCACCAGCACTCATTCTAAAATAGAAATCAATAGTCAATCAACATCTGTATGTCAGTTATATTTTTCTGTGGCACAACATATATGAAGCAAACATTTTATCTTATTTTTTATTTACCAGTTATTTTCTTTTTCAGATGACACAGAAGATGAGACGAATTATCAAGTTGCACTACCATGTTTGATCTCAAATATTTCTCTGCTTTTAATCATAGTAATCACCTGGATTTAGAGGGGCTATTAATAACAGGGCAGGATTTGAACATGACTGGTGGAGAGTAATTGCAGTATTATTAGAAAACATTTGTATGGAAAAACATTTTCAGTGTTTTCACAAGCATATTGGAAGAAAAGTGCTGATAAAATTTTTAAGGAATCAAAGTAATCTTTATCCGATGTAGCTACAGATTTCTTCCTGGCTAACTTCTTTCAAAGCCACTTGCGGATGTCAATCTGTAATGGATAACTTGGGCATTTTTACTTATGTAGATATTAAGAATACTCAAAATATTTTTAAAAAATATATTCTAAGACTTTAATAAGTTACAATGATCCAACATTAACCAGGAATGTTGGTATACTATACTAAGTCCACTTAAAAAGACGGAGCCATAGAACTTATTAGAAGATACTGTAGATAAGTAAACTTTTGATTTTTTTTGTAGAAAAGCTAATTGAGACTCAAAAAGGTTAAATGATCTACAAAGCATAGTAGGCAAGTAGTATACCACCTTGAATTTTATATATCTCCAGAATTCAGTTGTGACTCTAATAGTTTAGATTCCAGGTTATGCAAGGATCATATCTATCTTTTTCTGTGTAATAACCACATTAGGACCAATTTCAGATTAATATTTATATATTTTTAATTATGATGAAGGCTCCCTCACCATTAATCCAAAATTAGGTAGATAGTAAATGCTACAATAATGAAGTTGGGATTAATTAGCTTCAAATTATGATTTGACCAAATATGATACCGAATGATGGTAAGTAGACTGCATTACACAGGAAAAGTCAGTGGAAGACAAGGCCTATGGGACATTACATAGCACTACAAAATAAGTAGAGAAACACATGTGTAAGGACCAGAAAATACATACTTTCAGCCATAGCAGAGTCTAAGTATAGTGAAGCAGATGGGTTGCCAGAATGTTGTTAATTCTCCATACCTCCCTAAATCCACACACTTTGCAGTGTGACTCTGCAGCTTCTTCATCAAAGGATGGTCTTTATTTCCCCATCCCTCAAACCTGGACTTGTCTTGCAACTTGCTTTCACCAGTAGAATGTGGTGAAAGTGACAATGTGCTAGCTCTGAACATATGTTTCAAGTGGCCTTGTTTGTCTCTCTTCTCTCTCGGAAACTTTCCCATCTGCCATGAGAACAAGCTTGTGCTAGTCTCGCAGATGATGAGAGACATTTGGCTGAGTGACCTCTGTCACTCCACTCACCAGGTAATGAATCATGAGACATGTGAGTGAGGCCATCCTGGTTGACACTTCTCCCAGCTGGTCCACCAGCTGATTGCAGATGTATAAGCAAACCCAGATGAAAGCCACCAAACCTGGTCCAGATCAGCAGAACTACCCAGACGATCTGTAGACTCTTGAGCAATAATAGATGCTTATTATTTTAAGCCACTGAGTTTTGGAGTGGTTTATTAGACAGCATTATTGCGGCAATAGATACTAGATATGAATAGTTAAATATTAAAAGTATGGCTAAAGTAATGGTAAGACTCAGAAATTTTACAAACCACATATAATATCCACCTTTACTCAGATGTGGTCAAAGTAGTTCTCGTTTTCAGTTGTTATTTGGTTCAACGCTCCATTGATCTGGATATCCCGGTAATTGTCCTTTCCTAAAATTCCTATAGAATATTGGTTAAAATGGAGCTAAGAAGTCACTTAGTCCAAGCGTTAACATTATAGAAAGGAATCCCGGCCGGTTGAATCAAGGATGAGCCTACAGCGGCTCTGCCAGTTATTTTCAGGGCTCGAGCTTAACATTTTTGCTGCTTAACATTGGGTGGCTTGATTCTGCTTTTAGTGGAACATCGTAAAAAGACAAATAATATGTAAATACGATACGTTGTGGAGGTCATAACTATTGCCACCTTATCTTTTTAGAAAATAATTCAATATTTTCCAGGCTGATAACCACGTTCTGCTACATGGACACATCTATTGCACTACAGTCAACGCAATACGTCGACCTGTGTATATTTCTCAAGTTGAGCGTGGGATCAAATGGGGACTATTGAATAGATGCAGCTTAATGATTTTAGTGGAGAAACCAACGTTTTCCTTTTAGATCAAGGCCTTGTTTACTCTGCCAATTCGATGTTTTACCTTGAAACATCCTCTTTCAGCATGCGATTTCTTGCCGTATTCAATGGCTGCAAATGTGTATTGAAGTCTCCACACCATGCCTGTGAAACACGGCTCTGAGCAGTTTCCTAAGGGGAGTAAACTGTCATTTTTCACCACATTAAATTTTATAAGTTTCAAGCAAATGGAAAATGGATTTTATTATTTTCTCTCTCTCTTTCTCTTTTTTTTTTGCCACGAATGTTTTATGGCTGCAAAAACAGAATTTGTGGTTTCAACTGTTCAAGTTTGATGCAGAAAGCTATGGAACCTCTTATGTAACCTGATGGCCTGAATAATTATCAAAATATTTTGCTTTCCACCCTTTCTAAGCTTTAGCAGAAGAAAAAAAATAGTGTATGCAACCTTTTGACCACAAAATAATAATAATGAGAAAGCCCCTTTTACAGCGTCTGCTCCTACCCCTACACTGAAGATGCTGCGATTGGGGAAGGCCAGTGCTCCTGCAGCCTGCGCCTGAGTCCCAGCCCTTATCAGGGACTACCTTGGGCAAGGAAGGAAGCAGAAGGTTAAAAGAAAAGAAAAAAAATGGGATGGAGACCACTTAGTAGAAATCCAGAGCCATATAGCATCTTATCCCTTCTGAACCTAGGAATCATGTTACGTTGATTTAAAAAAATTATGGGGTACAAAAAGTGTGTGTGTGCATTTGCGTGTGTTTCTTTTGGCTTACACAAAACATTATTTCTCAGTGTTGACTGAGAACAGAATGTCTTCTTCGCTTATTCAATATGGTGTCACCCCAGACATCTCTTAAACAGAGGTGAGCTTCTCTTTGTGAAATCTGGGATCCAGAACATTAAGCTGATGAGTTAAATACCAATGAGTTCTATACTTCACATATGTATAAAATACATGCAGTTATAAATTTATGATTCTATTTTCTTTTCTTCACTTCAGAAGTTTTTAAGCTCCGTTTATTTAAAATTAGTTTTCTATTAGAGATAGTTGTCAATCTGAATCCTTCATGTTTCTTTGTAGTAACATTCCTTTATAGTTTAAAGATCCATATACACCACCATGTATACGGACTATTAAGAGTTCTGCTGTAAACCTAAATATCACCCCTACTCCCACCCCCTAAAATGAAAGAAAAGTGATCTGTTTTTCGATTTCAATTTGTATTATTTTCCTTTTGGTCACATTCACGTATCCACAAACACCTTTATTAGCATTGTGTACTCCTTAGGGAAAAAAAAGAATCTAGGTTATTTTACTTCTAACCAGAAAACACTAACTTATTTGCCATTAATTTTCCCACCACATTACATAATGTATCTGGTGTGTGAGAAGTATAAAAGCTATTTGCCAACACTCTTGCTACATTTATCAGTAGAATGTAAGTTTCATGAGCGCGGGGACATCATCTATCCTGTTCTGAGACTTTAGCCGTGCTCTACTAATATGCTAACATGCTGGAACGCAGTAGAAACTCAATAAATGTTTGCTGAATGATCAGTTTAACCCATCAAGCTCTACTTCTAATAAGTGGCATACAATTAGCAGATAACGGCTCATTTTTATGACTCGGAGACTGAGGGGCGATAGTGAAGTGCCTTTAAATCTGTCACCTATCATGGGGGATGCTGAGTTTCAGTAGTAGAAATGACACCAAATTTTAATTCCAAAGATCCTATCACACGTTATTCAAACTCTCAAAGTCTGTTTCCTGATGAAGTGTGTACTCACTTCATGGAGTGACTTTTTAAGAGAGATGGTAGAAGGGAAATAGCTATATAGGATTCAGAATACAATATAAATATAAAATATTATAGCTATTATGGGAATCATATAAATCCGCTAAATTTGACCCACTCATACTCCTAAAGAGGACTAATGGAAGAACGTAAATGATATTAGAATTGATCATCACTACCAATGACTTGAGCTAATTTATGAGATATCTAAATGGGAACAAGTTAATTAATATCTCCATGCTTCAGATTCCCCAGCTACGAAGTGATGAGAGGATCTCCCTTCTGGAATTTATGAACATGTGGAGTGCTGATGTTCACATAGTGGGCTGATTTCAATTGTAGGCCCTGCATTCAGAGTACCTGGGTTCATACTCTGGCTCTGTTACTTACCAGCCAGGTAAACATGTGCAAGTTATCCAACTTCTCAGCACCTCGGTTTAGGGCAGTATGGAGGGGATTGAGTTAACGAAGAAGTCATACATATTCAGCATTTCCTGAATCATGGTATAGGTTGAATACATTTTAGTCGATGTTATTATCATTATTGTTATTATCGCTTATTAATTGGGATCTATTTTAACACCTCTACTAAGCCATTCAAAAGAGGCAATTTCATTGGGAGAAGATGAATACCCGTTGTTTTATTTGTTTTTAAAGAAACGCTTTATCTTGCTTAGAAGATTATTCTAATGAGGAAACTGGTTTATTTTCATGGTCGTTCTCAAAAGGGAAGGCTCCTTCAGTGCTAGGTCGCGCTACGGCAGAGCCAGGGGAACCTCAAGAAGGGGTGGTACCGCACTCGTGGATTCCATTTCTTCTTATTGGATTAATCCCATGTCCATCAAGTGTAAATTCTAGTGATTAGCCATCCACGCTGTTTGGTTAATAACAGCCCTTCTATTCAGCGCGTACTGAGTTTGGGGGCTGATGGAGTTTCCTTTTCAAATCAACTCTTTTGGAAATCCTTCCTAATGGAACTTTGTTCATATGGCCAGAGAACAATGCAACCAAATAAGCCACCAGCTGGAGTGAAAGAGATGGCAAAGCTAAAAGGCATATCTCATTCTGGGGAAAATTAACCTCCCAATTTTGCCCAGTAATTGATTCCATCTGACTGAGGAGTTTCAGTCTCGATTGTGACTGTCATTTGGATAGCCGGGAAGCGAAAGCCTGTAATTACAGTCAGGCAACCCTGTTATCAGAGCCCGGGGAGGGCTTTCGTCTCTTCCTACCCTGGGTGATCACAGGTGAGGCTGGCCAGGGAGGGAGGAAGGAAAGAGGGGAAAGTAAGCTGGTGGTTCTTTCTCCATGGGAAAGAGCCCCTCAGGCAACTTCAACCACGGAGAAAAGGTCAGAGGTCTTTGAGAGTCCTCTTGAGTTTTCATGATATGAACATGAAGAGGCTAGAGCTTCCGGCTTGCTGCAAATTCTTCTCTCCAGGGAAATGCTTTGCCTGGAGATAGCGAATAAAGCCCCGGGACTGTTACGATTAATGGGCAGTTGGGAGAATCAGAACAATGCCAACTATAATATGCCATTAGCGGCTGTGTAAATAACTTATATCATGTTCAGATAGGATGGTGTGAACATTGAATTTTTACAGAACACATTAAAAGAGATAAATTAAAACTTAGGTTTGTCCTCATCCTCTATATATGTGTAAAGCAGACACAATTGAAACTTCTAAGCATTGTTTGACTGTCATGACTAGACTAAGTGCAATGTTACTGCTATTTGTCAGTGTAGGTATAAGTGTTGGTTTTCTTAAAGGTTGAGATGAGGCTAGTAAAAGCAGAGTTACCTGCTTGAAAAATATGTCTAGTGAGATAAAGAGGCTTGCTTGTAAGCATTTTTTTCTAGAAGTCAGTACCCCTTAGTAATAGAACTAGGGTCTTGGAGAGATGGTTCTAACGTAAAGATGCCAAGTACCAGAACGTGTAAAACTCATATACTTGCTTTTTCATTCACTTCTTTGGAGTATATTCCAAAGAATTTTGAATGAGTACTGGCACTGTTCTTTATATACCTACAAGTAATCCCAGAGAAATTAAAATGATGGCCTTCATTGACTTCATACAACTATGAAGCTATAAGAAATGCCTTTCCTTGAAGCTGTATTGACTGTTGCGAAGAGACTGGCTGCCCTGACAAACAAAATCCTAGTGGCTAGAGAAGAATAAGTCTTTTGATACTATTAACTTAATTGCCAGTGCAGATGTATAGTTGTCATTATTATTAACAATATTTACAGCTAATATTTATATACTATTTTACAGTTCACAAAACATATATTTCATTGGTATCATTTAAAGATGGTTATTGGTTTGAAATTGAAAGATATGGTCAGGTTAATTCAATTAAAGTTAATTTCTTAATTACCCACCAGGTGACAAATGAGTCTGGTGATCTGAAGTTTTCACAAATGGCAAAAGTTTGCAAGAACATATAAATTTATAGTACGAGTGTACTCAGAGAGAACGTGTATGATGAATATAAATGTTTATGGTCAATTTCATGGAGTAAAGAGAACTTAAGTTGTATCTTAAAAGATTCTCAAATATTGGCTGGTCTTCTGAGTATCAATTATGTAGGAAATGATCTTCCACTTAAATAAATATAGGTCCAAACACTTAAAAAAAATTTGTGGTCTTTAGTCTGTGATGGATGAACTTTAGTGAAAGATATAGTGAAAGTTTTTTATTAATTTTTCCCAGGTAGGAATTTAAGAAAAAATAAGATACTTAGGCTCCTCCATACCATCTCTTTAGGAAAGTACAAGACTCATGTCAAAGTTTAAAAAATAAAATATAAACTTTTGCTTTCTTTCTTTACTGAAAAAAGATTACTATTAAGCTTAAATTTGGAAAGAGTAAACAAAATGTATTTCTTACATCAAAATTAAATATAAAGGTAGTGTGTATTCACTACTATGAGTCAACACGAATACCTCTTGTATTAACCTATTTCTTTGTTTCATGCTCAATATATTCATTTGCTAAAAAAAAAAAAGGAAAGATAATGATATTTACCTTGTAGGAGTCCTGTGCATGTTAAAGGAGAATACATATGGTTTGACCTGGGGAACATTCCATAGCTCTACACGTAATTTCCTCGCTTCTTTTTCAGCTGCATTGCTACATGTTGTATGAATAGGCTACATGTTGTATGAATAGACCATACTTTATTTAACCAATCCAGGACTGTCATTAGGTTGAAACCAACTTTTGTTATTACAAAGCATGTTGAATATATTAACCTGCGCCATTGTTTCTAGTATTTCCTCATGAGTACTCTTTTATCTTCTGAAGATAAAAGCTGTTGGACATTGGAGAGGGCCCAGGTAAACAGCCTCTATGGCTATTTTCCATTTTACTGAAGGGACTTGGAAGGGAAAGTAGGGCAGAAAGCCACAGAGTGGACACTGAAGCAATCTAATTATTGAGGTCAGGCAGCACATTGCTGGGACCCCTGGAAGGCTGAGTGGCTAGAGTATGGAAAAATCCCAATTAGATGATTAATTTAGGTTCTGGGTGTGCTTTTAGCCTATGGCCATGGAGTCAGGAAAAGAAACAATTACCTCTCAAATTGCCATGCTGGACCGATTAATTTTTAATTGAGTCTTGTTAAAGGCATGGAAAATTGTGACATATATAACCTGAAGAAATAGTCCTGAGCCAGTGGGAGTCACTCTTCTCCCCACAGGAACCCATAGATTTGACCCGAAAGGAAAGTGATCAGATAGAGGCTGGAGGCAGGGATTGGCAGAGATGTGGAGAGGACTCGGCCACTTTGGAGAGAAAGTTAGACTTCAAAATAGTGTCAAAGGGACAACTGGGGTTCTTGGTGGCCCTCTATAGCCAGGCTACCCCATGGGGCCTTGCTGTGCAGTGAGCTGTTCTACGTATAACTTGTTGTCAAAGATGAAGAAAAATTCCTTAAATCTCAGCCCTGCCCAGAAAATTCAGACTAGACTAGAGCCCCTAATCCTTTATTTTTCTTTGACTCTGCATAGCATGAGGAGAAAGAGAGAGAGAGAATGTCTTATCCTTAATCAATATTCAAGTTGGAAATTTTGGTGTAAGTGGAGAAACAAATTGGAGGAGGGGTGTAGAGGTAGCATGGAATTACCTTAAGGGGAATGCAGATTTATACCAGGATGCTACAAACCAGAAGAATCCTCATGTGGCATCTGGAGTTTTTGAGTTTTCTAAGGCTTTGTGGAGGTAGAACCATTATTTAACAGGCTCTCATCTGCAATGAGCATCAATATGCTAAAGATATTCCACTTTGCCTTTTATAGATGTCAAGCATTCCTGGTTCCTTGGACATCTCAGGGAGTAAACAGTGTCTGTGAATAGACTCGTAAGAAAATTACTTGCACTGAGCCCCAATATACAATTTCATCTAAATTAATTAGCATTATCTCCTTATTAGGCGATTTTCTCTTAAATCTCTGATTAGTATCTTTAATTTGGTATCAAGAAAATACTAGTAAGGGGCTGGCCCCGTGGCCGAGTGGTTAAGTTCGCGCGCTCCGCTGCAGGCGGCTCAGTGTTTCGTCGGTTCGAATCCTGGGCGCGGACATGGCACTGCTCGTCAGACCACGCTGAGGCAGCGTCCCACATGCCACAACTAGAGGAACCCACAACGAAGAATACACAACTATGTACCGGGGGGCTTTGGGGAGAAAAAGGAAAAAATAAAATCTTTAAAAAAAAAAAAAAAAAAAAAAAAAAAAAAAAAAAAAAAAAAAAAGAAAATACTAGTAAGTGACAAGAGGTATTTGCTGTCTTATTTAAATTTCACCCTTCAAGTCAAGATCTAGCCAGTCATCCAGAAGAAGTTACAGAATGTGAAACACCACAGTATTAAAGATTAGCACATCCAAAATGTCTGAAATATTAATAATGATAAAGTATTTATTGCGGTAAATTAGATTATTGTTTACGAGAAGTCATTCCTATCTCTCACTTCCACGGAGGGAGTGCACTTCCTAGGAAATTGATTTGGGGCATGGCCACATGACTTTTCAGCTTCATGGTAGGGAGAGTGTACTTCTCCGCCCTTCCATTGGAGCTCAGTCGTTGACTTGCTTTGGACAATTGGATAGGTAGAAGTGGCATGAGTTACTTGCATGGTTGGGGTTTGTTCTCTTGCTCCTCTGCCATTGCCACGAGATGATGATGCCATGGCTAAACCCCTGTTCCACGTAGGGTGAGAACACAAGGAGAAGATCCAGATTTAATCTCCACCTTGGGCTGCCCAGTTGAGCTCAGCCTTGAGCTTGGCCTAGATAACCAACTCCCAGCCCACCTCCAGATGCATGAGCAAGAAAAAACATTTACTAATATATACCACTAAGCTTTTGTGGCAGTTTGCTTTGCAGGAATAGACAACTGATAACAAATGAAAATAGTGTTAGTTGTACGACAATTGTACGAGACACGTTAGCACTCATCTCGGGTTTTATAGGCAAGTAATACAGGTTTTCAGTCATTTAAAAAGAATGTCTCTGCATTTTCTTTTCTTGAAATGGTTTGCTTGAAGCTGAGGCTTGCTTTGTGTCCTTGGGCATGTCATTCGGGCCTCTCTGTGTCTGTTTGTGCATTTGAGGAAGAAAGATATTACTTGCCACCTACCTTTCCCCAGGGGTCGTAAATTAACAGCTGAAAAACTCTTTGAGATCTCCCATGAAAGGTGCAATTTAAGCAGAAGCATGCCTATTATTTATTTTTATTATCCATTTTAAAATTGAATACTTAGAGCAAATAGATTTTCCAGCCACCAAAAAGGAAGTCTCTTCTATGCCACAACATATTATGTATTGGGCACTCTCCAACTATAGACTATATTTCCCATTTATAGCACTAATTTAGATGTTTATGGGTCTGTAAATGTATTCCATTTCCCCTGGGGCTTCTGAATACCTATAAGAGTCTAATATTTTGGAACATTAAATGATGCCTGGAGAAAGTATAAAATAGGGAAACAAGAAAGGCAGGGAAAGAATTGGGTAACAAGGTAGACACTTTTTAAAAAATAAAACAATTTTAAACTCCCAGAATTACTCTGCAATGTAGTCCAATTTGTGATTATTGTCTCTCCCTCATGTTACAAATTATCACTTTTATATTGAGCTTCTGAGTGCTCAGCACAAAAGTTTTTGTAGAAGAGGATATAATCGTACTAACAGCTTCATACATTTACATTTGTAAGTGGAAATCATACATTTACAAGTCTTCACTCTGTGCCAGGCACTATGCAGAATGTTTTTTAGTAAGTGTCACATTTATTTCTCTCACCAACCTAATGAGACATGCACTATTCTTAGCCTCATTTTAGACACTCAGAGAGGTTACGTGACCTGCCCTAGATCACACAGAGGTACAATCAGTGTCTGAACCTAGCTTTCTCCTTTAGGAACGAGTCCAAGCTCTTCATCATTATGCTATATCTCATAGTGGCTGCGGCAGTTCTTGTTTACTTTTGGGGATGAGGAGACCATTGTAAGAGAGCATACAATATTTTAGCATCTATAATGAAGATCATTGCGATGCCCTCAAGATGACTGGAGGGAAAGAACTGGTCTGGGAGACTATGGAAATCAAAGCCTGGTGTGACATTTCCAGTTTATCTGCAGCTTTTGTTTATTTTTGCAAGCCCTATTCCAACACTGATGTAGATAATCAAGTTTTTAGTCTAAACGCTAACTAAAATAGCCCTTTCTTGACAGGCTACCTGGAATTTTCTATGCAGTAATGTCCAATAGAATGATTACTTAATTATCGTTCTCACTCATAAAGACCCGCTGCTTGCAATTTGAAAGACAGTTAGCATTATGAAGACTAGTTGGATGAACAAACATACACTAACATAAGGTTCAAAATCAGAGGAAGCACCAGGGATGAGGGACTCTTTTTAACTTGGATTCCTGCATGGGGCCCTAGTCTCCGTCAAGCTGTAAAAGCCAGTCTCTTTTCAGGAACTGGAAAATTCAAATGACATTTTCAAAAACATCTCCACGTTGCTGAAATCCCCAAGTGGAGGAGTAATATTTTCATCACTCTCATCTATCTTATAAAATTTTAGATTTGAAGGGAGAAGAGGTTGCTTCTAGGCATTGAGATTCTAACATGCTCATGAATAATTCTAGACTTGGCTCCCTTAAAATGTGCCCTGGGGGCTCATGCCATTGTTAACTGCTCTTCTAGTTTTCAGGGCCTGGGCTGATGCCAACTGGCTCAGGCTTCCTATTGGGGTGTGAAATTCCAACTTTGTCAGTACATTAGATTGGTATGTACGTTAAAAAAGGGAAAATCATTTTGAGGAGACATTTCAAGCTTTCTTATCAATCGGCCATTTATTAGTTATTATCTCTACACAATGATGTATGAAGAAATAGGGGCCTCTACTTCTCCTTGACTTTGGTCTTAACATTCAAGTCATTCAAAGCAGGTTATCCAAAGCCAGATAAGCGATGCCCTGACTTGGGTTTGCAGAGGCAGTGTGACAGGGTGGATGGAGCTGGGCGTGTATTCATTCTTGATCTCTATCCTGCCTCTGCCACTTTCTAGCTATGTGATTTGGGGCAAGTTACTCAACTTCTCTGAGATAGTTTCCTCAATTACATAACCTGGGTATAATACCAAAGTGTGGTTTTTAGGGGGATATAAGTCATTGACCACACAGGAAGTGGACAACACATGCTAACCACCTATCCATCCATCCATCCATCCATCCATCTACCATCTATCTATCTAATCTTCTGTCAATCTATCATCTATTTATCTACCTATCTATCTATCATCTATCCATCTATTCATCTGCATACTGTGCTCATCACCTTTTATCCAAATAAGTGCTTAAAGAAGGTGGTGGCTAAACTGGGAGAGAGAAAAATACTGCTGAGAAAATTATTCAACCCAGCAGAGTGTCTCAATTTTTATCAACTCTCCCAAACATTATGGAATATGTATTATGCTAATATAACTCTATTTATGAGAGAACATCTTTTGCGAGTCCAGAGGGTTTTTTTAATGGCTCTGTAGGGAAGAGGGGCAGGGAATATGTAGATACCAACATGGTGGAAAAAGAAACTGATATATTTTCTTCTCTCTCACTGCCTTCTGCTCACTGGATCTTCACTTGAGAAAGAGATTTCTAGATCATTCAATGACCCATCTAATGCAAGAATTCTCCATGTGCTCCTCCTGGCAGGTGAGACTCAGCCTCCATTGAACACTCAATGAGGAGCTTAATGTCTATTTCACACGGGAGCCTTATGGCCAGCTTGAAGCGTTACAAATTCTTGCCTGTGCTAAGCCCAAATCTCTCCTCTAGCCTCTTCCTTTCAGTTGTCTCAATTTTGTGCTCCATAGCTACAAAGAGCTAGTTACTTCCCTAAAGAAAATCCAACATCTCATAACTAATGGCAAATGTGGCTCTTAAGAAAAAGGACGTATTTATGTTTCTGCAGAAAATAATAATGGTACTTATCCAGATTTCTTTACCAGACACCTCAGCAAATTGTGCCTTCCAAGGGCAGACAGCTAAATCTTTTGGTGGGTGCCAGGTTGCATGGTGCCACATTGAAAACCACACGCTCCACTAAAGGGGGTGATCTAATGAGTTTATTTCTCTGCCTGGGTTCCAGCGACAGGGCTATTGAGTGACTTCATGGCAATCAGTATTGCTGACTAATGCCTGTATCAACACCTACCGCCGCCACCACCGGCGATTCAGTGATTTTACGTTTAGTTTGATTTCTCCAGACAGAACTTTTCCACATCATTGGAACTAATTGAGGTAATGGAGAAATTACTCTGGTGCCAGAACACTCTGACTTTCTTTCTCCCACTTCCCTCTTTGGTATTGAAAGACAACAATGCTCACAGTCTCTCAGTGTTTCTTTACAGCAAAAAGGGGGAGCTTAATCATGTCGTCGTTGCACCTAGCCTGTTTTTGGACAATTAAGGCTGGAAAACATACTCTAACCTCCATTTTTCTTTGCTTCCCAAGGCTGCACACTCCAGCACTGTCGCCATGCCATGTTCCTGAGCTGCTTCTCATTGGGGTTATGGGAATTCCTCCTGTTGTTCTCCAGACTGACCACAAGAAATCTTCTAATATTTGCTAAAACAACTAGCAGATGGAAACAAACATTTATGAGAACATATTCCACCTTAATTATATGCATTGTCTGCCAATGTTTATAGCGTCTCAGAGGGAGTTTGGAGGTAAGACCAAGCTGGCTGAATATGGTTTTGATTACAGGGATTTGTATCAAAGGTGGAGTGGTGCCTTTTACTGACTCCCCGTCCCCCTACTTCATGTCCCTTACTCAAGAAGGTTGAGCGAACCGTTCCCTGGAGAGCATGGCATACTGAAAGGTCCCTGTTTTTGCCCCATGTCAACAGTTAAGGGCTCAGTAAGAATTTGGGGTTTAATCTTGGTAGACCACAGTGAGCCTCTCCACTAGGGCCCTGTCTGGTTTGGATTTAGGGAGCTACTCTGCAGTGTGGGAGGGTAGGATGGCCTTTCAACAGTTCACAAAGTCCTCTGCTTGGCACATGAACTGTTGGCTCATCAGCAGGGGTGGGAGGGCAATTAATGATGAGAGGGAAATGTGCATGTTTATTTGAGGTTGGAGGAAAGAATCTAATAAATTCCAAATCATAATTAGCTTAATAATAATATTTAGCTGGCATGTTATGCCAGTATCCCTTTCTCTGGTTCTTTCTCTCTGTCTCCAGTTGCTAGTCTTGCAAATTTTCCCTTCTCGATCTGTCCACCTGAGGTGGGTAGCAGAAATGATGTGATTTGGGAAACGGATTGCAAATTTATCTGAGTTACTACTGGTTAGCAGCTCTGGGAAGCATTTGGGAAGCCGTGGCTATTAGAGCTCAGAGCTGAAATGGGTGTTTTGCATTACTCGTAGATTTTATTTCTCCACGTCACCTTTGACCCCTTTTGCAAAGTTAATTGAGAGTTGGCCTTTTTCAAATTGACTGCAGGAAATTGACCTTTGTGTTCACGCTATGTTAGGAAAGGCATGGATGAAGAGCAAATCAGGAGGCAAAATGGGAATGGTCTGGCCCGGACAGTCATGCTCCGGCGCTATGTGAAATGATCACAGAATCCTTGGTGCGATTGTGTAGGTCGTGGTACCTGCAGAATTGTTGTCCTCCAAAATCAAACTACAATCCCATTTTACGTTGCAATATAATTACTCTGATGGCTCAGAAATTTAACCATCTGAAAGTATCTTTTAAATGAATGTCTAACAGGTTTGTTCTGCTTTAGCTGAAGCCTGTTGCCTCATTTTTAATCACTGTAGCGATAGCTGCTTGAAGCCACTTGTATCGAAATCTAACCCTGGGCATTATCCAGCCGGTGAGAGTATCTGTTACTTTAGGAAGAGGGAAGGGCAATTAGAAAAAACTGCGTGCATTTTGACCTCAACAATTCTGGGTTCAAAACTCGACTCTGCCGCTCGTTCTCTGAGTTACTTTAGGAAAAGTCTGTAAAACCCTGAATCTTAATGTTTCATCTATAAAGTCTGAAAATTTGCAAGAAATAAGATTGTGTGAGGATTAAATGAGTAGTTTTCAGAACTTAGCACGCAGATGCTTAATATCTCCCCTTGCTCTTTCCATGTTAGGTACCCCTTCTGTGCCCTGGGGATCCCGTGGCAAAGGGAATAGACAACGGCCTGCCCTCGTGAAGATTACACTCTTCAGGGCTGATAGTTTCCTTGTGCTTTCTGGGGACAACGAAGAATCTTGGTTAAATCAGCAGTGTTTGAAATGCACTAGGAAATGAATTGTTATTTTTCGCTAGAAAGCCAGCATATGAAATGGCTTCCTAAGTCCCACAGCTGGATTAAATAATTCTGGGTCAGAATCTAGATTTCATGGTCTGGTGGTGAGGTCAGGCTGAGCTTGCAGGCAGGGTGTCTGATTCACTGCTTGATCCCAGACAAGTACCCTATATCTATCTCAGTCTTGATTTTTGTTTGTTTTACCTGTAAAATTGATATAATGATACTTTTCTTTAATGTCATAGTAATATAAGTATAAAACCAGATAAAATATGTGAAGGTGGCATACAAAGAAATATATTCTTAAGTTCATCCTAATTTTATTAGTGAACCAAAGTGTAGGGACTGTCCATTCTAGCAACTTAATTGTATGGACAAATTATTCAAAATAAAATTACACTAGGCAGTCCTGGAAGAGCCTTTAAATTTAAATACGGTGATCCAAACTAGACCTTGAGTGGAGAGAGAATGAGCGTTTTCTATTAAAAGCAGTTGGGGAGGGGAGGCAGGGAAAGAGGATTTGGCATAAAGCCTAAGTGAGAGCACTAAGTGCATAATGGAGACGCGCGAGGAAGCCTAGATATGGGTTTAAATCTCAGTTCTTCCATCTTCTACTGTATCAGTTAGCTACTGATGCATAGCAAACTGCCCAACATAAGAGTCTTAAAACAACAACCATTATATATGGGTAAGCAGGGCACTTCTGATTTTGGTCAGTTCACCTGATCTTGACTGGGCTTGCTCAGGAGTCTATTGTCGACTTGCAGGTCAGCCAGGGTCAGGCCGTTCTGTGATGGCCTCACTCCCTTGTCAGATGTTTAATGGTTGGCTGGCTATTGGCTGGGGTGATGGATGTGGCTGAGACACGGTCTCTCATTAGTATTCTAGCCTGGCCCTCTTGACGTGGCAGTGGGAGGACTGCAAAAGTAGAGGTATCCGATGGATCCCCAAGCCCAAGCTCCGTCCTGCCACCACGTCGCATCTCCCACGTGCTCTTGGCCAAAGAAAGTTACAAGACTCACTGAGATTCAAGGGGTGGGGAAAAAGACTCTACTTCTTGATGGGAAGAGCTTAAAAGTCACAGTGCAAAGGATGAGGATATAAGAAGGGGTGGAGAATTGGGGTTTTTTGTAATCTACCACACTAATCTGTGCTCTTGGACTAGTTTCTTCATTTCTCTGAGGGTAGCAAGTACCTCAGAGGACTGTTGCGAGGCTTAGAGACAAATGTAAAACCCTGGATATTGTGTAAAACCTACCGTTAGATGCTACAAATGGTGGCTGTTATTATTTTCCCCTTTATATTTAGTTATACAAACTGACATTTTTGGTAATACAGTCACGAATCCTTTAATGAAGGGGGCACATTCTAAGAAATGAGTCATTAAGCGATTTCGTTGTTTTGCAAACATCAGAGTGTACTTGCACAAACCTAGATGGCATAGCCTACTACACACCTAGGCTACATGGTACTAACCTTATGGGAGCCCCATCATGTATGTGGTCTATCACTGACCAAAATGTCATTACATGGCTCATTACTATGTACGTTATTGCATAATGATTAAAAATACATATAAAATAATGTTTATATGATTTATAATATAAATTAAAATACATATGAAAATAAAAAGGAAAATAATTAAAAGTCACTGAAATCTCTATCCCACTCTAAGACTGTAAACATGTAGGTAACTTAGAAACTTCTTATTCTTAGCTATCATCATTCATACTGCCTTGAATAGATTGGTCTTGCTTCATGTGACAGTGGTAGCTTACGCCATCTGTCCCTATAACTCACAGGTAACTGCACTGTCTAAAACCAGGCTCTTTATCTGCCCATCTCCCTCCCTCCTGAGCCGTGTCTACCCACCACCCATCAACTACAAGCTTCTTTTGTTTATCCATTATTTCATTTGTCTGTTTGTTAACGGATCCACGTTTGCCTGTCATTCAGGCCTATCTGACCCCCAGATTCCAAATGCTTTTCCCTCTTATCTACTCTGTGGGCTGGTGCCAGAGGAAACCTTAATTCTGCTGCTCAGATCCTTCAGACACTTCCAGTCACCTTCGGGAGAAATGCGGATTCCTCGGCGTGAGGAGTCGTCTCCACCACCTGCTTCTTTTCAGTTATATGTTCATTTACTCTCTGACTCTATGCTTTACATTCTTTTCACACCAAATGGTGCAGACCTTCTGAAACACACACTGTGATCCTTTCACATCCCACGCCTTCTGCCTGGAAGCTCCTTCCTCCTCATCCTCCCAGCCAGGCCCTTCTCATCTTCTAAGGTTTAGCTTGATTATTACATTATCTGTTATGCATAAGCCTCAATTTGTGAGCCACACAGCCTTCTCTGACATGCACCAAATCTATTATAGCACTTCTCACCTGGCATTATTGGTGTATATACTACTATAATATGGTATATATACTACCATTGTATATATACTACTATACCCTGCATTTATCAAGTGAGGGGACAGTCGTGGCCATTCAGTCACTAGACAAGGATTTATCAAGTCCTTCCTGCACATGAGCATGGCATTTAAGATCGAAAATTAAATGAATAACCAAATAATTTACAGACTCTCCCATCCAGCCTGCCAGAGCTCCTCAACAGGAGAACAGATGATGAGGGTTAAATCGGTATTTGAGGCCACAGAAGAGAAGGAAGTTGGTTGTCCCACATGGGCATAATGATGCCTTCTCCTCGTGATGTCTTTCTATCTCTTGGGGTTTATAGAGAACAGAAATGAGAGCTCAGCCTTGGTCTCAGGAAGGACTCACCAAATAAACGATCACGCCTGAGGCATGGTAAATACCCCAAGAAGCCTGCGTAACCAGTCAATGTCATATCTTACCCATTCTGACTCTTTGAAAAATGAGTAATTACCCTAGATGCAAATTGTGTATGAATATAGGGAAAAGTTCCGGTAAAGAAATGCGAATTCAAATATTCACCTCCTTTGAAAATAAACAATTCTGGAAGAATAGATACACTCAGTGATGGCAAGGCTGCTGTGAGACTGTTATTTCATGTACCATTTGAGAGTGTAAATCAGTAATGGGTACAGCATCCTGAAGCGTTGTATGGCTGTAACTCAGCAACTGCATTTAGGATCCTCTAATAAAGAATCCATAAAAGATGCAGACAGCAATTTATGTTCAAATTGCTCATTTATGCGAGATGATACAATGGATTTTACTTTAGTCATGAAAATAGGAATGAAACCTGTGACATATTAGGAAAAAATAGTATGCAAATATATATATATGCATGTGTGTATACATATCTATATCTCCCTCTATCTATCTTGACGTATCTATAGGCACACCTCATTTTATTGCACTTCACAGATGGGTTTTTTTTACAAGACCCTCCACCAGCAAAAGGATTATGACTCACTGACGGCTCAGACGATGGTTAGCGTTTTTTAGCAATGAAGTGTTTTTTTAATTAAGGTATGTATATTGTTTTCTTAGACATAATGCTTTTTCACGCTTAATAGACTACAGTATAGTGTAAACATAACTATTATATGCTCTGTGAAACCAAAAGATTTGTGTGACTCGGTTTATTGCAATATTTGCTTTATTGCATTGGTCTGGAAACCAACCCTCACTATCTCTGAGGTATGCCTGTATATCTGTATCTATCTATCTGTCTAGAGAGAAACAGGCGGAAAAGGAAACAGACAGAAACAGGAAAAATAAATCAATTTCTTAGCACTGCTTATACATGACTTGAGTAATTATATTCTGTTTATTTTTTTCTATTTTCTAAGTGTCTTGCATAGAGAATATGTTAATTTAATGCTAGAAATAGCTAGTGATCAGTTTAAAAGATAAATGAAGAAAACTACACTATTCTATGCAAACCAATACATTCTGTCTTTCATGCTTAGAGGTAGGGACTATATGATTGCATTTATACATTAATTAATGTGGCTACATTTATGTGCAATAAATTGCTAAATGGTCCCTTGGATGCTTTTTATTTAGGAAAAATAATATTGCTACTGCCGCCTTCCGTGGAGAAAACTCCAGACACGCGTTAAAAAAAAGTATTAGAAACAAACAATATAGTTTTCTTTTAGGAACAAAACCTATGTTTAGAATCCAAAAGTAATGTAATCGCTCTGGAAACTATTATCGTAAGTAATTCCATGTCGATTAGTTCACGCTCGCTTGTCTGCAGGACGCGGTAAAGTCTAGCAGAAACAATGGTTTGGACAGAAGTGAAAATAATCTTAGATTCTCAGCCCATCCATATTTCTGGGTAAGTCACAAGTGAGCAGTGACAGAAAATTTTTGATAGCCTCAAAACTTCTCTTAAATTTAGACTTTTTCTATGACTTCTGGGTTTGCCCACCCTTATTCTGACTTCCCAGTTGTTCCTATTTTGGAACATACTCCATTTGGAGGAGTTGCCTTTTGGTCAGAATCCACTTCTACTGTTTTCCATTTTCTTAATAATGTGCCTTCCTCCTCTGGCTCATTTGAAACCCTCAGGCTCCATTGGGTCTGAGGAAGAGACTAGGGTCTCCGTGGGGTGAATGGAGGGGGAGACAGCAAAGCGCGAGCTATCTCCATGCCAGCTCCTAAATGTGGGGCATTCTGGCCATGGTGGGCATCCAGCTGGAGCCTGCCTCCAGCATCCCTCCATTTCTCTGGGTTAAGAGGGAGGATGGGATGAATGGTTGATGCGTCACCATGGGCTACCGGGTGGGGTGTCCCTCACAGCCTTCTTACGTGCATAAAGATATTTACAATGAGAGTATTCAGTATATGTCTGGGATACTTCGTAGTTCCCAATTCTGTTTCTTATACAATTAGTTGTCGCTCTTGGTTGAGCTGGACCCAGTGTGACAAACAGAAGACCTTATGGAATTTGGAGCCAAGCAGACCTGGGTGGGATATCAACTCTGTCACTTGGTAGCTGTGTGACTCGGGGCATTCAGTAAAATGGGAATATAAATACTTATTTTCTGCAGTATTCCTTGTTTTTCAAGCTGAGGCAGCCCATCTACGCACAAAGTTCCAGTAGTGAGCTTTCAGTGAGGCCAAATGTTGGAGGTGATGCTGAGTTTCCATAATCCCATCTCTCTTGACTAGTGGCCTGGAGACCTTCCTAGGCTTCATCTCACCTTTCTAATTCTCCTCTTGGCTTCTTAGCAAAAGCCTGGTGGTGGCTTCTGAAGAATTTACAGGAATCAGCATGGTGGCAGTAGAACCTCTAGGGGGCTTGTGTTAAGCTGGTGAGAACACTGCTTTTACTTATATGGTATGTCACAGATCAATAAAAATCTAAGCAAGTTTTCTAACTTGTGCTTCTGGTAACATTTGCTTCTTGTATTGTTTTTGTATGGAGTGGGTAGGGGGTTGATGATGAATGCCTGAGGTTTGGATCCTTCATACTTTTGCTGCAGACTTTTGGATTTCTGTTTCCATAAACACTCCCTGACATGCCTGCACTCTGATGTAGTGTGTGGCTCCCATCATTCTGTGGAGAGGAACCCTTTGTCCCTTGACCACTTCTCTCCCCTCAACCTCTGCCAAGCCAGTCTGACTTGGCAAAATGATAGGGATGAAGTAGAATGAATTCAATCATCTACTTAACCAATATTTTAAGGGTTCCATGAGAGAAAATACATAAAGAACTTACATAGGGGCCGGCCCAGTGGCGCAACAGTTAAGTTCGCATGTTCTGCTTTGGTGGCCTGGGGTTAGCCAGTTCAGATCCCAGGTGTGCAGATGGCACTGCTTGGCTAAGCCATGCTGTGGTAGGCATCCCACATATAAAGCAGAGGAAGATGGGCACGGGTGTTAGCTCAGGCCAGTCTTCCTCAGCAAAAGGAGGAGGATTGGCAGCAGTTAGCTCAGGGCTAATCTTCCGCAAAAAAAAAAAAAAAAAAAAAGAACTTACATAAAAAAATAAGTAAAAGCATATAGTAAGCACATACTAAGTGCTCTTTCTCTTTTTCTCCAACTTTCATACCGTGTATCTTCAATTCAGGTGGCAAGCAAACAATCATATTTTATGAGCGTGTAGGGGAGGAAGACATATTCTCTAACCTCTGGGTCCTTCTGGCTGGACTATGAATTAAATTGACATGAGACAGAATAACAGGAGAAAATCAAACAAGGCTTTATCACATGTATGCATGGCAGAGACTCAGGAAAACTGAGAAACTCACCAAAATGGCAGAGGTTCTCATCTCAAATACCATCTTCAGCTAAAGACAAAGGAGGATGTTGGGGATAGTGGTTTGGGATTTCAGAGAGGAGGAAGACAATTTACATGGAGATGGAAATGTAAATGGGCCAACTACAGACAATGTGACCTGAGAGAAATGTTTTACATTATGTTACAGTTATCTTATGTTATTAGCTCCTTCCTGGAAGAGGACCTTCAATTTTAAACAAACAAGTTTAAAAGAAGGCAGTTGGGGTGTGTGTGTGGGGAGGTCTGGGGGGGGGGGTGTCAAAGTTTCTTTCAGAGTCTTTTGTTCTTAAAATTAATCAAGCCAAAGAGACACATTTTGGGGTGGCCAATTCTGAATCCCTACAAAGGGAACAAATAATAATAAAAGATTGACTAATGTTAAAAGTCTTTTCCTAGAGTACACTAATGTTTTTATAGTAACTTTTGCCAACGTTTATAAGGCATCGGAAGTAGGTCTGATCCACAGGCAGATTACTTTGCTTTGTTCCCAAATCACTCCATAGTCAAATGCTATTATCAGCTATGAGGAAGGTAAAAGAAGACACGGCTCTTGGCAAATATATTTGCCTATTTAGAGAAATTATTCAAAGTGGATGTTTTATAGAGTATGAATCAGCACTATCATCTTCTACTTGAACGTCTTCCCTTAGAATCAGGCGCTGGAGATCAGAGAAAAACTCTTATCAATGGGACCTGCCAGAAGAGTCATCAGCTAGTCTTGTTTCCAATCATTTTTGTTTGGTTTTTTTCTGTGTGATTTTTTTCCCCCTCTAATTAATTCTGTGACCTCAGGCAAGTTGTCTTGTCTCTTATTCTCTTTTGATACCATTCTCCATCTTGTGACCAGAGTTAACCATTTTAATGCAGATCTGATTGGGTCACACCATTCTCCTGCTTGAAAGCCTTTTGGGTCTCTCCTCTGGTCCAGATATCTTGTCCTGTTATTCAAGACCCTTCACGCTCTGCCTCTGGCCCACTCTTCCTCTATTTTTTGGTCACACATGCTTTGCTCCAGAAAGGTCGAACTACCTGAGTTACTCCAAATCACTAGACTATTATCACTGCTGAAAATACCAAGGCCAGTTTCTATTTATCCTCCAAACACACCTCAAATCCTCGGTCAAGATGAACATTCTAAGAGTCCTAGGCCAGTTAAGTTTTTCATTCCTATTATATTCTCTGTATTTCCAATTCATTATGATGCCAGATATTATCCAACTCTTCAAGGTTTCCCTGTCTTGAGGAAAGTGCCCATAACCACCTGGATGATCTCAGACTCAGGGGCTAGTGTACAAGGGCCACTCTTGGGGATGGGGGTAGGGAGGGCACAGCCGCACTTGAGATCTTGTGGGTGTAACTTTAGGAAGCAGAAGGTGCTAAGTGAGGGTTCTTCTTCATTTATTCTTTCACTTCCAGTAGAAACTACAGGCCCATGGTGACATCTAATCACAATTCTTTTTTACCTTCTTTGGGTCACCAATTAGCAAGGTACGATTCCTTATATTTCCTCCCTCTCCATCTCCAGGGGTTGATGGACGATGGCCTAGAGGCCAAATATTTCTATTGTCTGTTTTTGTACAATTTGTGAGTTAAGAATGATTTTTACATTTTGAAATAGATGAAAAAAATCAAAAGAAGAATATTTTTGATATGTGAAAATTATATGAAATTCACACTTCAGTGTCCATAAATAAAATTTTCTTGGAGCACAGTTATATCTATTTGTGTACATATTGTCTATGGCTGCTTTTGCACTACAATGGTAGAGTAGCTATGGCAGAGACCATATGGCCCATAAAGCCAAAAATATTTACACTTTGGCCCTTTATGCTTCGAAGAAGTTTGCCGACTTCTGCTCTAGATATTGCATTTGGTGAGGTCAAGGTTGTCTTGTGCCTAGTTTCATGCTCCCAGAGCTTGGGACATGGTTGGCTCATAGTAAGTACTCAATAGATATTGGATGAACAAAGGAATGAATGAGAGGTGGTTGAACTGTTTTACATTCCAATATCCAATCCAATTTTAACATTCTATAACTCAAAAGCACACTGCATGTCACTAGCATCTGGACATTTTTTCTTGCAAGTAGTAGTTTTACATTTAGATTCTGATCCCCGTGAGCATTATTTTGAAAAAGGAGAGGTATAAAATATGATTAGCACCACTTCAATAATTTATCTTTTTTCTAGTTGCTATTTTTTAACTAGCATATTTACTCTTTGTTTGATACGCCAGGTAAATAAGCCAAGATAAATCAGTTTTAATCAACCAGCAAATGAAAGAAGCTAAGTTATTCAAGATGGTAGGAAATGGGGTGGGAGGGAAGAATGAAGGGAGGGGACAGAGTAGCAGATATTTTTAGGATCTGTCACTGTTTTAATAGCTCTGCTGTTATCACTTCAGAAAGGTCCACATTTGGGACCATTTACAGCTAATGGACATGTGTTGAGAGGTGTATGTAGGATGATACGTCATGCAAACGTGAAACCTAAATGTTTGATTTTGCCTGACCAGAATGTGGACCAAAAGGGAGAATCTACGCCAGTTACTTTAAGCGCCTCCACTCATAGCTAACAGGTGTCCCAAGCTCATTTGGGGTGTTTCGATGTATACCAAAATTTTCCCTTTGAAAAGGAGTTTGCCAAGAATATGAGGTCAAGATGATAGTTTAAATGATTCCGGTTCCACAGGGCCCCAGGCTTAGCCTGCAAGAAAGCCACCGTCCTTTCAGCTTAGACCTTTAGACAGCCTTTCTCCAAATCCCCAGTCTCGTGACTTGGATTCATCTAGTTCTTGCAAGTAAATTCTCAGGGCTCTAACCAGTGCTTGAAATCTGAGAATTCGTTATGCTAACTCTGCTTTCCAGGGAAATTGTTTCTCCAGACATGTTTGTGATTTGACTACTTTTGATGAAAACACAAGTGTTATATCCTGAACTCAGAACACCACCTGGGGAGAGAGTCACCTGAATTTCTGCAGCTTTCCTCCTCTCATGCACTGCATTGATAATAATGATGGCTTACCATTTTTGTGCATATTTTGGCCACTGTTCCAAGAGCTTTTCATGCGCTAACCCACTCACTCCTCTGAACAACCCATTGTATAGGTGCAGACACTGAAGTACAGAGATAACTTGCCCGATTATTCATTTAACAGTTTTATTGCATACCTGTGTTCTCCTGGGTCCTGTTCTGGGCACTTGGGATACCTTCATAAACAAAATATGCACAGGCCTGTGACCTCATGGAGTGTATATCCTCCTATCTAACGTCACATAGCTGGTAAAGTGGGAGCTAGAATTTGAACCAGGCATTTAAGACCACTGCAGGGTAATGCCACTCAAAATTAATTTACATCTTCCCCATATGACTCCGTGCCTGACTCCAACACAGCCCCTTGTTTCGGCTCCCTCTGCTAAGTTCCCTGAGCTCCTGGTTTGATGCCACCCAATTTGTTTTAACTTTTGTGAGGCACAGTTGCAAAAATGGTTATTCCATCAATGGATTTATCTCCCTTCTCTCTTCACAACCAACATTTACTCTCTTTTCTAGCTACTGTAAGTCATTAGAGGCAAAGAATGAAAGCAAATGATTAAAAATGAATGCAGGTAAGGATAGGGCTGGGGCATGAAACCACAGTCATTTCTTCTTCTTTCTCCTCCTTGATCAAGTTGTCCACCCCGTTCCCATGCATTTAAGCTGGTCCAAGGTAAATGTGGGAAATGAGCAGTGTTTGCAGCAATGTCCTGCATCCCGTTCCTGCTTGTTCCCCTGACAGGTCTCCGCTCATCCAGTGTTGACTTGTGATTCTGCCTCTGCTCTTTGTGTGGGGAACTCACACACTTATTGCATTTATTTTTAATGGACTTCTATGGCTCACATCCTTTCAAGAATTGTGGATACAGAATTAGGGTTTTGGAATGACCTTGGGTCCCAGTGTGCCTGTTTCACTCTTGTTGTTCCAGCATAATTACAAATAGCTTCCTTTCCCTTTCACGTATATCCCATTTTGATAAGGTCAAATGATATGGTGATGTTAGGTAATACCTTTTCATGTTTCAAGGTACCCAGAATAACATAGCCCACCCCTGGAAGTTCCTGGGGCCCTGACCCTGGACCAACCAAGTTGCAACTCAGCCTGAGAGGGAACTGGAAAAACGCCCCCTTTATTATTCTGATCCACCATTTCTCCATACAGAGAGCAGAACTAAAGCTCACTTTTCTCCCATTGTTCTTTATACATATCCTGATATAGTGAAGCTCACGCATTTTCAAGAGCTTCTACCTATTTCGCTCTTCTGTCTCTTGGCTGAAAATGCCATCATTTGTTGGCATTTCTATATTGCAAATAAAAAGTGAAAAATGAGAGAGATGGAACATAAACTCTGTATCCAGTCACTGAGAAGTTTTTGTAAAAGTTTGAAGGGAAAAGTTGCTGAAATTATTGTGTAAAATGAGTCTTGTTTTTAAGTGGAGATTTCATTTGTCCACGTGAACCCAGCAATGGCTAGGTGCTCATAATTTTCCAGGGAAAGGGCTTTAAGATGGTTGGAGTATAAGCAAAAGGTCAACCCAAAGCAAAGAACGTTTGGGGATTTATCGGGTCTTATCTGCATCCAAGAAGATGCCTCAGGGACTCTCCTTATAGTAGGTTGTCTACTCTAAATCTGAATTTGTCCCTGCTTAACCACTAACTAGTGGCACAACTGTAAAGAAGACACTTAAATTAGGTGAGCTTGAGTCCTCATCCATTATCTGATCCTTCAGCACACACTTACTGAGGGACTAGGATGAGATGTCTGTAATATACTTTAAAAGATTTCACCATAGGTTTTGATATTGTGTATCGGCTGAACTCACATCCTACTTACCACTACCACTTTAATCAGAGATGCTCACCCAAGGGGTGGTCGCTGGGAATGTATCAAAAAAACCAAATTCCAGATGTGGGTATTATAAGCACGTTGTTCACACAAATCTCTGCTCAACGCCAGACTTTAGCTAATGACCAGTCTGTCTGTAAATTAGTAGTTTGTTAATCAGCATAAGGAGTGTTTGGAAGGGATGTTGATTTAGAGCATTTGAAAGACGTGACTTGGCTAAAACATTTTGAAGACGTCTGCACCCTTGTGGTTAGACGGCATAGGAATCCAGCAAGGGCTGTAGCTTTTACATAGGGGTTGACAACAAAGGATTAATATGTAAAAGGCCTTATGTCCAGTTATTGGCTTTGAGTGGAGTTTCTCAATCTCAGCACTATTAACATTTGGGGCTAGATAATTCTTTGTCTTGGGGGCTGTCCTGTGCATTAGAGGATGTTTAGTAGCAACCTTGGTTTCTATTCACCAGATATCAGTAGAAACCCTCTGTCTTCCCCTTCATTTTTGTCGGCCCAAAGTGTCTCCAGACATTGATAAATGTTCCCTGGGGGTGCAAAATCGCCCCGGTCGAGAAGGACTAGTTTAGAGTTAACTTGGGACCAACTATAAGGAAAGTTGACTTCTGACAATGGGCAATTATTATGTCTATCTTGAGCAAACCTTTCATAGAAGGTAGTTCCAGATCCCCTTAAAGGACAGAGCGCTGAGGTGTCCTTGGGCTCACAGAACATGTCTTCTGAGCTTTTCTGTGCCTACTTGCTAATAAATGTTTACATTAATATCTGTGTGAGGGGGAGACAGATTTGATCTGACACTTGGTTTGATTATAACTGGTTAGTGTGCTTGTTGGGGAAATAATTGAACCTCTTCCACCTTGAACTTCTTGGTGCCTACCACTGCCCACCACAAAGAATCTAAGGATTGTGACCAAATTCCCCCTGGTCAGGTGTCAGCAGGGGTGGACAGTGGCTAATAACTGACTTGGCTGGTACACAGAGCTGGTCAGAACTCTTCGGCATAAAACTCTAGGCTCCAAGGGTAGGAAAGTAGGACAAAGGGATGCGCAAAAGAGAAGAAAGATTCCCCCTCCCACCCTCTCACCCCCAGCACACACCTAACTTGGATATAATTTTATCACTGATTTGTCTAGAGATGCTCTGAACCACCTTGCTGTGGTTCTTTCTGTATGAGCCACTTGTCAACTGGCTTGAACCCATGGGAAGGAATGGTGCTATGGAAGCACACTTTTTTTGAGTTAAAAAGCCCTGAGTTATCTCACTGTTGGTCTCAAGGACATAGAAGGCTGGGCTTTGTTGACCCCCTCCCCCAGAGTCTCTCTGGCAGAGATCTGGAAGTCATCCAGAGCTCCCTACCTAATGGAACCACATGCACAGCTCATCATAAAAATCAAATGTCCTTCTGTGGTTTTCAAGCGCCCCAGGGAATTCGTGCAGACCCCTGAAGTAAATTCGAATTGCTCAGTCCTTCCTTAGCTCCCCCTCCCTGGAAACTTCCACGGGAGCTGCTTGTGCAGTCAAATAACTTGGCAGGTCAGTGGGGTTCTGACTTTCAGAGCAGCGAGGCCCCAGCCCAGAGCCTCTGTGCTGACCATTCCCCTTCGCATCAGCTCCACCAGGCGGCTCCTGGCTGGGAGGAACACCACTGTCCCGCAGTCCCTGGGGGCTCTGCTGCTCTCTTGAGGGGAAAGTGAACAATTTAATTGTGTCTATGTGGGATACATAATGAATGAGCCTGAATAATTCAAGACAGGATGTCAGTGAAGAGGACACAGCCAACACCTGGGCTGGACAAAGATTTCTTTGGCTGCTTCAGTGAGGGGGGCAGGGGACGAGCAGTGTTCATTTTACCATATTGTGCTCCCAGCTGCAAACAGTCTAAACTACAGGGACAGGGGACAGGCTCTTTCCCGTTTGAGAAGACAACTATGGCTGTCTAGATGTGTGTGTGTGTGAGTGTGCATGTGCTCCTGTGTGTTTCCTTGCCAAGACAAATTCTGATGATAAATCTGGCACTTTTAAAAAGACACGGGTCTGTATCCCTTTACTCAACCTCAGACTTGCGTCTGAGAAAAATATTAAGGAAGCCGCAATCTTCTCTAAAGTTTTGTAATAATGATAATAAAGGGGACCCCCACCAAGTTCAAAGAGGCTTTTCAACTGGATGGTGTGATCAGAATCTTTGCTGATGGGAGAGTGGGGATCTCCTGGAATTCTGCTGCTTGGGGAGAAGACAGGAATAGTAAAATCAAACTCCTCGCTCACCTGAAATAACCCTGAAATTGAAATTATTTGATGACAGTGCCCTGGCTTTTTGCAGCCGGGTGTCACATTTTATTTAAGGGGCTGTAGATTTTATAGCTTCTGAGAGCTTATTATTTTGTTTTCCTTCCATTAAATCTCAGAACGTAATAAGATGAAGAATTAAAGTCAGTTCTGCAGATCATTACCAAGAATTTTACAGGAATATCTTGAGAGATGTCACAGCATTTATTTCAATAGCCAAAAGAAGAGATAACCATTCATTTAGAGCTAGGATCTCTCTACCTTCACCATCTGTGCCCCTTCCACGAGTTCTACTTTCAATCTTCGGATTGTTTATCTTGAGACAATGATTGTTATCTTTGTTGGCCAAATGAAAATCCCGTTCACTCTCCAGTAAGAAGCACACATACACCTATTCAAAGTGTGTACAATTTCAGGTAGCTCACAGACTCCCTGAAGAACCCCTCCCTATCTCTGGTCTCTATACAAAGGAAATTTATCCTGAGGGAAAGACAGTGCCATATTTTAAATGATCGTCAACTCACATAATTTGATAAGAATTGTAAGAAGGAAGCTGGAGTGACAGTTTGTGCTTACAAGAATAAATCTGGGCCACTTAAAAAAATTATCGACTTTAGGAAATGCTTAAAAGACACTTTCAAATCTCTCTAGTGGTCCTGCAAGTGCCCGATAAGGGGAACAACGAGACAGACTAGGAAATGAAGACTAGGACGCAGAGCTGCCTCATTCTTAGGATTCTGTATGAGCTGCGAAGTAAAGAACGTTCGCCTAAAGAGATGCTGCTCTCATTTCTGGCCATCAGCTGCCAACCTCTCAGGTGAGACGGAATCAGTGCACAGTATCCTTAGTGGTCTGCTTCATTGAAAAATATCATCCAGAATAATTAAGAGCATTAATTTAAAAACTCTAGATGGACTATGGACATCTTGTTCTTTTAGAGAACTAACACACTGCCAATTTTCTGGCATATCAGAGCTTATGTCCCCTGTCAATTAAAAGAATGTGGCAATCAGTCATAAAATGTTTAGCTCGGGAGGTGCCTTAGAAATCATTTAGTTCCTCCCTCCCCTTGGACAGATGAGCAAATTGAGACACTGGCAGGAGAGAAGGACAGTGTCTTGCCCAGGTCACTTACTGAGTTGGTGGCAAAGCCAAACGATATCCATTGCCAGACTCTCAATTGGCACGTCCCCACGCTGTCTCCATTTTGACCATTACCCCGTCAACTTAAATGATTCAATTGCTCCAGTTTTAAATAGGTTCTCGTGATTAAAAAAAAAATACAAAATCAGACTAACTTTCCGTGACTCACTTTTCCAAAATGTTTTGTATCAATGTATCATGTATAAGGCACATGTATGAGTTGTAGCCGGCCCGCAGCCAAGATTCCCAAGGCGGGAAGCGCATGAGGGAAACCCTGATACAGAAGAATCGGTTGCGGAGCCTTTTAGTAAATCGTTGTTTATAAGTTCCATGTTCAAGAGAAAGAAAAATTAAGGCTTCATGCAAACCACAGAACAAAAGTTGACATTTCCAGTGAAGCAAGAAAGCAGGGACTTTTTAAAAATGGGAGTAGGGGGTGGGAGGAAGGAAAGGGATTCTTAACGGTATATTGTTTTCTGAGCTCTACCAATTAGCAAACATCTCTTATAAAAGGAAGAAAGAAAGAGGGAAGGAATTTCATGCACTGAAATAGCCCCAGTCAGCTGCAAACGCTCCAGGCTTCTGCTACAAAGCTTTCATCCCCCCTCCCTGACTCTGGCCATTACATCAGTCCAAGTGCATCCTGGGGGCTATTGTCATGCTGATGAGACTGGATTCTCCCACTGCCCGGGGAGACATTCCCACCACAGACTGGCTCTGGGGCTCATTCAAGCTGTGCTGAATTGCCCTGGAGAATAAAAGATGCAGCCTTAATTAACTACTGCACTCAGCTCCCGATCACAGCTTGATTGTTGTGCTGGCTGCACTCTCTGCTCAAGAGGAAATGCCGGGGCTCCTTGGGCAGACCCAGCGCTGGGAAGTAGGGCTCTCCTTAGGGAGCTGCAGTTGCGTTCTGTCTTGTTTTGAAAATAAAATATCATAGGGTCTTATGTCTCTGGATCACTGGTGTCCTGTTTTTCAAAAAGAAACAAACTCAGTGTCTGTTATTATTTCCCTGCCCTGCTCCTGGGATCTACTCTCTGAGTGTATCTCCCAATGAGGGTCTTTCCCGTGCATTTTCGAACTCCGGCAGAGAACTCAGCTTTATTCTCAGCTCTGTCTTTATTTTATTTTAATAGTTTCTGGTGCTGTTCATACTGGGGGAAATAAAAGATCCTGATTTTTTTAAGCTATTAGATTTGGGGCTAGATCTGTTTGTCTGCAACCTCTTCACCAAGAAGATGGGTGGGAAGTCAGTAACAGTCACCGCTTTTCACCGTGTGGCATCTCATCTTTAATCCCCTCTAAAATCGTAGCCATTGGAGATTGGCTTGATTTCTTATAGTTGTGCTTTTTTCTTTAATTACTGTAAAAAAAAAAAAAAGGTGTTCTTACTGGTGTATCAGACAAAATCAAGTTCAGCAGTTATAAAGATGCTGCAGCTGGTGGGCTTTATAATCTCTGAGTTCTGTGAATTCTGTGATCGAGGAGGCCCGGGGGCCAGGATAGGCATTACCATCACCCCTGAAGCCCATGAAGCATGTTGCTGGATTAGGCAGTGCAGTGGAAAGAGTCAGCCAGGCTTTTAGCATGTGAGCCTTAAATCTCTGACTTTCTCTCCTTCCTGGTAGCATCTCAAGCGTAGCCTATCACATCCTCCCCTCCAACCTCCCTCCACTATTCTCACTCTTAAGTAAAATCGCCGAGAGGCTTTGGTGTCTGAGGATAGGAGATAGTTTCTTGGAAATGATTTCTCTTTAGCATAATTTTAATGATCAGGTGAAGGTTTTAAGAGATCAGAGATCATGATGTGTTTTTGCCACCTACTATCATTCTAGAGGGATCAATTTGCAAGGCCGGTGTCACGGGGCCATTTGTTTCCTACTGAGTACAGGATCTGACCACTCTAGGATATGCATCTATCCAGTATGTGGTCCCACTTTCTCATTCAGCGTGCAAGACTTCCCATGGTTATGGTCAAAAAGAGAAATCCTAGTACATTTCCAGTCCAGGGCTTATTTTTCAATAAAATTATAAAACATTTAACGAACAACTCAGCATAAAATAACTTTCAGTATAATGAATCACTATATATTTAAAAATGATATACAATTAAGAAGTCCTGGGTCCAACTAGGTACCTTAGTCACTAATCCTGAACTAATTAAGCTTGACTTTCCTATAGCTTGAGTAAAATGTTCTTATTCCCCTCATCAAGAATCTTTATAGCCCAAGTCAAAAGTTTTCCCTGAGCTTTAATTCTACTGGAGTTTCACCAGGCATGAACAGGTGTAGAATTTTTATCCTTATTTCTAATGATAGAGACTTACACACCTGTTCACATTTAAGAAAAACATAAACATGACATATCAAGCCATACGCTTTGGAATCATACAAAACTCTCTTCTAGTTATAGCTCAGTCTCTTATGAGCTGTGTAGCTTTGGGCAAGCCAATTATTGTCACAGATCCTGAAGTTCATCTCTAAATTGGGTCTACTGATACCTACTTTGGGAGATTGTTGCGAGGACTGAAGGGGATAAAATATGAGAAAGTATCCATTTTTTTTTAAAGATTGGCACCTGAGCTAACATCTGTTGCCAATCTTTTTTTTTTTTCTTCTTCTTCTTCCCAAAGCCCCCCAATACATAGTTGCATATTCTAGTTGTGAGTGCCTCTGGCTGTGCTATGTGGGACGCCCCCTCAGCATGGCCTGATGGGCGGTGCCATGTCCGCGCCCAGGATCCGAACCGGCGAAACCCTGGGCCTCCAAAGCGGAGCGCGCGAATTTAACCACTCGGCCACAGGGCCGAACCCAAGAAAGTATTCTTTTGAGTGTGGACCGGACATCAAGCAAATGCAAGGTTCTTTCTCTGCCCTGTCTTGTGTTCCCATGGTCTGGATTTTCTAGAACTCTGATTCCCTTCACTCTTCTCTCTATTCATGGACAGAAGCAGAGAGGGACAACAGAATTCATGGAGCATATTTTTATTCTTTCCAGAATGTGAAACCCTGTGATACTGAAGGCTTCCTGATTATCCAGTCAAAAAGGGAGGAATGTTTGCAATCAAGCCTGAGGTCCCAGAATTTTAGAACCAGAGTAGAAATTAGGGAAGTGGTCCAAACCCTTCATTTCATAATCTTGCTCAGTTATTCTGTGACAGCAGTGAAAAGTTGATTCTCAGCCCAAAGTTTAGGCTGCTACTTCGGTTAATTTTAACATATTCTCCCTTAAATTAGTTCCTCTGTTTATGCAGTTGAGTGTTTCTCTCCAGGCATTAAACAAAAGAACTGGATATCGAATGTATTGGAGTAAAAAGAGTCAAGTGCATCAGAGATAACCTTAACACAAACACACTAACTCAAATAGAATTTAACACACTTAAGATAGCATGCTAAAGTGATTTCACTACCAGGAAAAATCAAATTAAAGGATAGCTCCATTGTCAGAAGCAGGTATCTTGACATAGGAGAAAACATGTCTAGGATTAGGGTTTTGAACTGTGTTTTTTGATCAGCAGAATTTTAAAAAGTGAAATGTTATACAGAGCCCCAGTGTTATGAAGCAGATAAAGGAAGCTGTTCTAATAGAAGCAGAGGTCAATGGAGGCGAGTCCCAATATCTCTATCATTCTATCATTCTCCCCTCATTTCCCAACTCTAACGGATGATATGCTTCCAAAAGAACATTGGACTTCATGTAAAACAGTTGGAAAGACTCTTCTGTGACATGAAACTATGAGCCAGAAGATGGGCAGAAGCTTTGCTCCCCTGCCAGCCCACTAGAAGTTTTGCGAAGCAGCTTGAAGAAAGGCTATGATCGATATGCCTCACTAAGAATGAATAACTCCCAAACTAAGCCACTTATGTAATTCATAATACTTAATGTTGGTAGATAAGGGGGGTAAATAGTAAATCCAATTAATATCAGCAACATGTTACTTGATGTACTTAAAAGATTTTGCAACAGATATAGAAGGATATTTGTTAGATGGATTTACAACATCCAGTTGAGCAATTGATCACATTTTGTTGGTTGTCAACCACAGGAAGCAAGAAATGAGGCATATTTTAATATACTACTTGAATTCATTAAATTGAAACCACAGCATGAAAGTAAAGAGAGGCAGCCACCCAAATTAGGAGAAGAAAGTTTAAGTAATCAAATAAATTCTATTTAATTAGTAAGTGACTCCCACTATAGCGTGGTTTCCTTAAGAGCTGGCTTCAAGCTGCAGGCAGCTGGGTATACCTGGGGCTTAGCTCAATTTAGGCCTAAATATTTATCTTCCAGCTGGATTTCTCATCTAGCACCGTCTCGGCTATTGTCTGTGCGATCCTGGTGTTGGGGGTGCACTTTCCTGTGGACGTGAGGAAAACCTGCGCCTGGTGGTGGTTGGGTGACTGTTCTCTCTGCCTTGAGTCCATTCCAATTTTTGACTTTTTCACTTTTTTAATTTAAATAATTGTTATTTTTTAAACTAATGTCTTATTTACTTTCCTTCATTCTTACTGATCCTTCAAGAGTTAGTTCAATTGTTTCCTCCAGGAGATTTCCCTGAATCCCCGGCTTGGATTAAGTATGTCTTCTTCCTTAACACTCTCTATATACTTTATCTTTGTACTTACTGTGTTGTGTTATATTTTTGTGTGTTTTGGTCCCTGCACATCAGGTGCTTATGGTCTAGTTCAAAAGACAATGACCTACTCATCCGTGTACCATTAGTGCACTATCTGGAATGTAGGAGGTGGTCAAAAAGGTCTTTCCAGAATCGTTCAATTTAATAAGAACACAATTCATGCATTGCACAAGCTTTCTGATATTTCTTTTTTGGATATTCCTTTGCCTGCCAGTACATGAACACAGGATAATCACAAAACAGTGATTTCTTATAAACTACAAAACAAACTCATTTAGAGCACTGCAAACTCCCCCCACGGAAAAAATTAGTTGCTCTCTCATTGTCTTCCCATAATAGCACTTTGAATGTATCTCCCTTAATGCTGGGATGGCCATATAATTTACCATCCAAATGTGGATATTTCTGAGAGTGAAAGTTGGCACTATCAGTAATTATACCACAACAGCAGATATGACCTGGTACTTTCCCTGGTGAGCCACAACATAGGGTCACCCTACTTAGTACACTGAGCTTACACTCCACGATTGGTGTTAAGGTGCTTATTTTTCCCCAAGCTGTGTGTTTTTCAGGACCCAGAGCAGCATTTTATTCGTCCTCCGTAGCATGCCTTTCATGTGCTAGAATTCCATTTCGTTTGTGTTGAATGAATCAACTTTCTAAAGCTATTGCTATAGTGTCATTTCCTCACCAAAGTGCACACTTAGTCTCCATCATTCAGCTCTGCCATAAACAGATGGAATGTCAGAATTTGAGTGGCAAGAAAAATATGTTTATCAGCACATATCAAATGCCCCCAGAGACCCTCAAGAGTAACAGAGATTTATAAAACCAAAGTCTCCAGTCTATAGGATGGGGCATTTGATTATAGCTGTGACTGAGATGCCAGCCGAATCAAGGGGCAAATGTGGTTGTATTGAATTTCTTTTGTAATTTATTTTTTCAGTCTCCTATTGAGGGAATAGAGCATGGTGGTTATGATTGTGTATACTGAAGACCAACTCAAGCCTTGGAATTTTGGTCTTGCTAATTACAAACATCCTGTGCTTGAGTACGGTCCTTTACTTTCCATGCCTCAGTTTTGTCATCTGTAAAATGGGGATAACGCTATCTCCCTTCTCCTCCTGCTTAACTTCTTCCTCTTCCTCATCCTTATTATGCTTGCAGGATTTAGACTGTCCCCAAGAGCCTAGGTCTTGTTCCTCTGTGTATCATAAGCATTTGGAGTAGTGAGTAGACATAGCAGACACTCAATGTTTGGTAAATAAGTGAACGAATGAATGAATGAATGCATGCTATCCTCAACACATGAAGTCCTGGTCTCTGTGTGTTCTGCTCTGGTTAGATATATTGTAAGTAAAGCCTTGATTGTTCAGTCTTTTCAGGTGTCCTCATGTGTACATGTTTTAGGAGCACCCAAAAAGGTCTACTTAGGAAAGGATGAGGAGCAATGGTGAGGCGTTTCAGGCTGAGAGCGATCATGCCTTTGTAATCTTCTCCATTGATAGTCTCAGAATCAAATAAAGTCCTTCAAAATTTTCAGAGAGCAAAACAGAGTTTCCAACATCTCACCAAATCAATCAATGCTGTTTTAACGCTCTTTTAAAAGTAAAGATCCTTGCAGTGTTTGCTTCATAATGACTCAGACATTTTTAACCAAGGAAATAAAAGAGGCAAACAACTCCACTAGGGGACATAGCTTAGTGGTCTAAGACTTTGGTTAGAAACAGGAGACTCCCTAGAATCGTGAAGTTCAAATTACAGCCACATTGACTCACTCTTTCATCTTTTTTTGAGATAAATTAAGTTGCATTTGGTTTATGGTGGGACAGTCTTTTGGAGAAGGTCTCTAAACACCCAAGTTTCGTTTGCTCTGTTTAGGACATTATAGACTCCAGAGGCATTCTTTTTTTCTTATTAGAAGATGGTTTGCTGTAATTTGGCCCCAAATTCTGGTACTTGGCTAAAATGTTGGGAAAACAGAGAATTGGCTTTCTCCTGCAGTCTATTAGACACTTAATAAAACACAGATGATTAAGAGTCCTCTTTCTGCTTCCCAGAGGAGAGCTTGAGACTGGGTAAGAAACAGAAGAAATGGAGTGACGAATTTCAAGATGGTGCTTTAAAAGTAGGGCTTAGCAGTAGGGTTAGAAAAATAGCTCTCAGAACTTTTAAGCTGACATGGAGAAGCATAAGAATATTTATTTCCAGTATATTTTCAGATAAAAAAGTAATAGCACCAGTGCTTTTGCCTCTGGGCAAAGGAACTAAATAATAGGTATAGAAGTGATTACTGGATTAGCGGAGATATAAAAGAAGTAATTCCTGCTTGAAAAAGGAGTCCAAATCTATAAATACTGAGACTTTGAGTTTCCAGGTAAGATTAATTTGAAAAATACTCTAAAAAGAGTCAGGATCACACATAAACGTACACTGACCGCACATTTGCATTTTGAGGACTTTAAAAAAAATTCTCTACATATCCAGGCAGAAAATTTAGGTGATGTACAAAGGGACCAAAGTAAGCTCTTTCTCCTTAGTAATACTTAACAGTAAGGTAATTTTGGAATTCCTACAGAGTTTGGAGGGGTAAAAGACAAGGTTCAAATATTCCATGACATGCCATGTAGTCACTCATGAGCGAAAGCAACAGAAAGATTCTTGGATGTGAAAATACAGAAAATATGAACTATTTGTGTACACTTTTGATAAAACTACTTAGATTTACTGTAGAAATATTAGAAGTAAATGAAACTGATGGAAAAAACATAATATAAAGGCTGTAAATGGGAATTGAAACCAGTTATTTCTGTCATCTAATACAGATGAGAGTAGGAACTTAGTAAATTCTTGTGGAAAGAATTAGATAAAAATATATATACACACATATGTGTATATAGATATGTGTGTGTGTATATATGTATATGAAATGATGCAAAAGCCAAAGAATACTTTTAAAATGTTAAGTAAATAAATTGTGTTAAACAAAATTTAGAAAGTGTCACATGTGTACTTGCATGCCTTTGGGATCCATCATAGCATTCACTCAAAGCCATGCTTCCCTGGGTTGCATCCAGCCAATGACAGAGCACAGCAGGGGAACTAGATTTGGGCTATTTCTGCCTGATTCTCTTTGCTCTATGGCTCTCTATCCATTGATTGGCGGAGATGTCTCAGAGCTGCTTAGCAGTCTGAGGCTCTTCCTTCACCCTTTGCTTTCCTAGGTGTCAGACCTGTATTAGAATGCTTGTCCCTGCTTCATCTCCCTCGCTGTCTTTCATTCAAGAAATCTCCTGCACTTCTACTTCCATCTCAGTGTCTCCTTCCTGGAAGACTTGAATTGACACAGAGTGTGTGTGTGCTCCCTGATGGTGAATTCGTAGGTGGAGAAAGGAAAGGGATACTTGAAATTCTCGTTTTTGGAACATAGGCTCAGAGGTTAGAGAAATTAATACAAAATCAAAGAAAGAGGCTAAAATAGGAAGCATGAGACTAAATCACGGGAGGTCAAATGTATTGTAAATGTAAGGCGCTGAGCCACCCTTCCAATTACAGTATCTTCAACTTGCTTCTTTATGGCAGGAAGTTCTTCAACTAAACCAGAAGTTGAAAGATTCCTATGTTCTAGACTTAGAGCTGCATGTCTTGGGAATGTTTTGGTAAATCCTTCCACAAAGGTTTCTGAAGGTTTCTTTTTCCCTCTCTGGGTACACAGTTTCATCCTAGCTTAGAGGAGATGGCCTTAAAACAATTCCCATCAGGCTCTTATCAGCTTCCAGTTGGGCCAACTTCTGACCATAGAGCTACTCAAAAAAAAAAAAAAAAAAAAAAAATTCTTTCAAATATCTTGTCAGGTTTCAGCCAGGACAAACACTAAATATTCCTGGCACTATTGAACAACCCCAAGGACACAAGAGGCATTCCCCAAAGAGCGTGCAAAAGATACTGCTCTCTAAGGCCCAGAGCTCCCAAATATAACCAAAAGAAAGACTTCGACATTTCCCCTGAGAGCGGGCAATCGTTGGTAGGACCATAGCCACAAAAGGGCGTAACCCATATTTCTGTCCAGCTATAATTTTGGGGCCCCCGACATGATGGTTGCCAAGCCAACTTCTCAGGACACAAAACAAGACAAACAAGAAGGCGATAGCTTTCCCTGGGAGGGAAAGGATCGACCACCAAGGGGTAGCCAAAAGCAAATTCACAAGTCACAGTTCAAAGATTTAATTCCTACAAATGTTTTTTTTTGTTTTTTTCCCTGCCAAACTAAATTTGGAAAGGAAGGGACGACATGAAATTTTACCTTCCTCTCTTGCCCAGGCAGCACAGATAGAGAACTGGGAGCGCTGACTTTGGTAAGGATCCTCATCCTTTGCTGGCTTCTGCCAGTTTGCCCGGGATCCTGCCTGTGGGCTCTGGAGAGAGTCGGGTGTCCCAGCAGGTCTCATCCTGGTCACCTAAAACTGTAGAAGAGGACAAGTCATTTTCTCTTTACCCCTTTAATGAGGGCCTGGCTAAGACTCCTCTTTCTCTAGCGCACCTCGTAAGTGGATAAAGTTATCTAAGATGGTTAAAAGTTCTCCACTGTGGCCCGTCATTCAAGACGATCATTGGTAAAGTTAATCTACTTGTTGAGCCTTAAAGCAAATTTGATTCACCTGAGGCCTCGTGCTGGCTGCAGTCCAGATGAAGCTGAAGCCAGTCTGAGTCGTACCGAGAGAGCCTTTCCCACCCACCTCAGAGGCCGCGAGACAGCAGCGCGCTCAAGCGGCTCCACAGGTACCTCCCCTCGTTGTCTGTAGCTCCTGGGGGCTCTCGGGGGTCTCCTTTGGTCTCCTCTTCTGACACCAGAACTGGTAAAGATAAGCTGAGACATATTATAATTTTTAAGAGTTTATTTGATCAAAAATGGATTCAAATCAGGCAGCATCCAGTCCAGCAGATGGAAAGGAGGTCTGAGGAGCTGTGCAAAGCGAGACTTTTATAGGCAGGAGGAGCGGGAACCAGGAAGTGGTACTAGGCAATAAGGCGGGTTGGTTATTGCAAAGTTACTTTCCTTTGGGGGACAGCAGGGGTTTATCAGGCAGGTTACCTAACTAATTAGTGCTGATTAGGCAATTTCTGATTGACAGGTTTAAGATTCTGTTTCTGGGAGAGCCGAAACTGTAATTAAGTCTCAGCTTGGTGACATGGGACTTAGCATAAGTGACTGCATTTTGGGCCTGTTGTCTTGCTCTTAACAAGCCCCATCCCTTAGCTATATTAGAAGGGCCATTTAAAATCCATGCATATTCATTTATCTTAGGTGCTTGAAGAGTGGGGAGAAGACATGTACAGAGAGAGTGCTTTATCGTTTGTTGGAAGTGGGATGGTTGCTTTTTCCACAGTTGATTTATACTAACTCTTCACCAATAAATCAGGCTTTGGCAGTTGTGTTTTGGCCTGTCCACTTCTTTACCCTTTAAGAGGAGTGTTTTTGATTTATAAAGATCTAGAAATTGTGCAAAAGGTTGTTTGTAGATAAAATGCTAAAGCCAGCAAGTCTCAGAGCTCATGGCATCTAGCCAGTCAGGGGTCATTTAAACCAATTCAGGTGTCTATTACCTTTTTCCAGACGGCTCTCCATGATCTCCCATTCTCTCTCTCACCACCATCTATGCAGCTGGAAGCAGAGGGCTCCAAGATAGCAGGGCTGTAGGAGAGAAGGCATCCAGGTCCATGAGACGTTTGAGGGAGAGGTGCCCAGGGCCACCTACAGTGGACTTGGCATATGTGACAAATAAAAATCTTGGTTGGGCTAAGCCACTAATATTCAGAGGTTATTTATTTCAGGAGCTAGTATTAATTATAACATAAGTCTCAAAACTGTTACTTAATCTTTCTGTTGATGTAAATAAATACAAATTTTAAACATTACTGATTTCGCAATTTAATTTCCACTCTTTTTCTATAGGAATATGATGAGATCTCATTGTCCTGCCCTTTCCTTAAGAGATATTATTTGGTTCTTTGGATAGATCAAGTCTAATTTGATACCAATTTTGTTAGAAACAGTTCTTACTGCAGAATACCATATTGGATTAGAGATTAGGGAATTGAAAAGTCAAGTTTGTTTTATAACAAAAAGTTAGCAGTGAAGATCAGACAAGTTTTCATGAGTACATATTCTTTTCCCTGGCATATAATTTATATGAATATATTTTAACGGACAATTTTGGACCATCCATCACAGAGCATCCAAAGAAAATAGAGAAGTTCAGTCAGTGGCATGGTGAGATTTTTCCAAGTTGTTTAGTTCTGTATAAAGAACAATATTTGGAATATTTACTAAACTTTTCAGTTTTCTGTCAAGTTTTGGAATAACATAGACAATGCTTTCACTGGTCTCTTAGGTAAGGGCTGAAAAAGTATTAGGCCACAGAAGTAATTTAATATTTTTCCCTTTCCCCAGCAAAAACATTAGCGCCTAAAACATACAAAGTCAGCATTTTTTGTTGTTGTTTGCCAGAAATTATCATTCTTCTCTAGGAAAGTTGGCCCAGAATTTGATAATCCCCACAGAACGGTCAAAAATAAGAATTGAAATGCTGAAGAATTAGGACACTCTATCCATCATGACATTCCAATCGCCTCTTGTTGAGGGGAACCCACAGAGTTACAAGCCCAGGTGTTCTGGTTAAGGGGGATAGTAGCTGGGTACGTGGCTGCATCTACAGGTTGCCCGCCTCTTTATCCCATAGGTTTTACATAGAAACGCTTCAACTGTCATATCCTCTCTCAATCCTGGTACACAAAGTTGGATTAACACCTGTGTGTGTTAGTAAAGATGTAGCATGCTCACTTATCTAGACTTATTCTTTCATATCAGTCTGGGCCTCGCAAGATGCTTTGGAAGAATGTAATAGGGAATATTTATTGTTTTAACAAATTAAGGAATAAATTACTATCTCACTATGTTCAGGCTTTGTAGGTGCTGCTTAATTATGAGGGGACTCCACGAACGATAGAACCCCCGATTCTTGGTGACCCAACATGCAGAGCTGCCACGTGGAACTGGCTGCTTGTAGAACAGCTCCTAACTAGGTGTAAAGGTCATCTCCCCTTTTGCCATAACATTATGATCAAAAACACGAACCCTTGCTTTTAAAAATAACTCCTTTGGCACTGAGAGGGACAGAAGAGAGAAAAAAGAATAAGAAAGTCGAGTCATAAGTTTCGCTGCTCTTCCTGCCAATATATACAAACCCACATCCAAAACACAGCTCATTTACATGCCTGTTTATTTTGTTTTCATGGCCGTCTGGAAGCTGGGACCTTTCTTTTTTTCTTTTTCTCCAAACTGAGACAAAGAGATAGGAAGATAAACTCTGACCCTGCTCACCTCCCCACCATGTCTTGGCCTTCCCATCTCCACCTGGCCAAATGTCCTTGTCACCAAGAGACTTGGTGTTTGTGGAGGTGTCTCACCGAAGAATTGGAAAGAATATTGTGAATTCTTTGGTTTATAAATTTTGAATTGGTAGTTTTTGCTCTCAATTTTTCTCCCAAGAGTTACAAATTCTACTTGGTTTGAGGAAGATTTGAAGTCGGTGGAAGGAACGTAACAGGAGACTAAATCATTGCATAGAAATGAGGACTTTGAATTTACACAGGTTTTAGAGTAGATTACATCATCTCTGAGCAGCCGTTATTGACAGGTTTTTCTTCTTATTGTTGTCCACAAGCCCCTACTCTGTGTCATGATTGCTCTAAGTACTTTATAAATATTAGCGTATTAAATCCTAATAATAACCCTACGAGCTAGGTACTGTTATTATCCCCATTTTACAGATAAGAAAATGAGGCTCAGAGAACTTAGGACACTTGTCCAAGGCCACACAGCATGTAAATGGAAGAGACTGATTCCAGCCCAGACAGTATAGCTCTCCAGCCCTATTCTCTTTACCATTCTCACCATTTGCTCCTTCTCCATATTCCTTTCCTCATGAAACTCCCTCTTTGTAAACTGGACACCATTTTCCTCCTTGGATACACGACACATCCTTGATAGAAAACTTTCCTTTAGAAGTTTTCTTTCCCAGCACTGAGTCATTGTCATCTCTCTAGGCAACTCCTCATTCCTCTGATCCTACAGCACCTACCTACTTCTAAGGAGGGGATTTTGAGGACCTGAATCCTCCTAAAATCACATCCCCCCTTTACAGCCCACAGTCTTGTCTCATTGAGTTACTAGTTTCTCTCTCACCTTCTCCTGATTTCAAAGGGCTGCATTCAGTTTCCATTCCATCTTTTAGAACATGGCAGGGACTAATTTCTCTGTTCTCCACTACTCCTTTCCTTTCCTAAACAAAAATGATAGAGATCTGAGTGGAGGTAGAAAGGCCTTACGGGGAGTAACAACCAGGAGGCCCGGCATTGCCTCACTGAGTGAGAAAAATTCTCTGGTGAAAGATTTTAGATTTTTCAAGGAGAGTAAGAAATCTCCACATAAATCTCTGCAAACTCAGCTTGAACACAAAGCAGAAGGAGCTTTGAAAATGGGCTTTGAACTGGGCATAACCAACAACCTGTGCATGCAGTCATTTATTCTGGAATTGTTCTGATGAAATGTAAACTCAGCGGCGAAATGGAGGCTGCATGCTTTGGCGTTCTTGGCCAGACCACGTCTATGGTCTGGAAGAAGGATGCCACGAACGAAGTGATATTAGTTTGTTGTAAAATCAGCAGTCTCCAAAGGCTTCCACATAAAACAGGCCCTTTTTTCTCTAGGTCCACAGCTCCCCATGTTCATGGCACATTCTGCCATTACGTATCCTCAAGTAAATAGCACACTTTCCTTGGCTTTTTGTTGCCCTTAAAACAGCCTGGTCCAGAGCATCTGAACCCTCGTGATCTGGCCACTACTGATCTATCTAGCGTCATCCTTTGCTATTTTCTCCTTTCAACTGCGTGATCCTACTGTATTTTAATTTCTCTCTGAGTCTTTGTAGCCCCCTGTCTTTTTATCTTTGCACTCACTGTTCCGTCCTTTTGGAATTAGTGCTCGTTAACAAGCTGCTGCCTCATTTTTCACACAGCTACTTCCACTCCTCAGCCTAGCTCTTACCTAACCCTCGGAAGCTTTTCCGCCCTGCCGCCTGCATGGATCAGGTGCCCTTGAGTGTGTTTGTCCCCTCAACATATTTATCCCACCACGTGGTGGGATTAGTGCGTGAGCATTGAATTGATCAAGTCAGGACATGCTTTAGAAAGAGGGAGCTATTAATACATACGCTGGGACACCACACGAAAATAAGGACTGTCCAGGGATAACAGGTCTGTCTGTCAACTACTTTGGAGGTTTTGTTGATTTGCTATCCCCCACTGTTTATAACTTGCAGGAAAGGAAGAACCACATTCATGTATTGTTTTCTGCTTATTTCCTAGTTTTCTCTATTGTTGTATTGCTTAATGCATAAATGGAGTTCAAAAATAATAGCTATTGTACACAATAACAAATATATGTATAAATATATAAAAGCATACAAAATAATAAAGTAGCATATTTATAAGCAAGTATGTAACAGCGCAATGCAAAATAGTGTGTGTCTATGCCAGTTGTCTGTCAGGCAGTGAGTTAGCTGCCATAACCTGAAATACAGATTTTTATAATTCTCATCTTATGGATGAGGATGGTGAGGCATAAAGAGGGTAAATGAAGAGCCCAGCTTCAGCCTCAGTCCGTCAGAGGCTAAACCGTGAGTTTTGGCTGCGCTGCTTCCGCTTTCCGCAGTCTTCTAGGCAGTTCCCAAGAGCCATGCTAACATGTTGCTCCCTTCAATTTGTCCATCAGCTCTCCAGCAGCCAATACAGGTCATCATTTATGTGACTTATAGTTATTCTGAATGGGAAGGAACCTGAGGAGAGTACAAAAAGAAAACCAAAAACGGAATGTTTCTGTTTGCTAAGGTTAGGGGAGATATTGAAAAAAAGGGAAAAACCCCTAAAAATTAGACTAGAAGTGCTTGAATGAAAGAATCTTTCTGGCCTGGAACAGGTGATCAGGATCAAGCTATTTGAAATTGTTCATGGAGTTTGAACAAACACACACGCAGCATCTAACACTCAATGTCGTCAGTGTGACTGTTATTTCTGTTTCCAGCTGAGAGAGTCATTACTGATCTGTGGAACATTCTACACAGGAGCTGATCTTTCTCTTCCTTCTCCTCAACCTCTAAGCTAGCTAAGTTCACACAGAACTTTAAGAAATCTAAACAGCAGCATTTATGTCAAATAACTTTTATCTTTGTAACTTCTATCTTGAGCTGCTTTCAACATAGAGGGATTCTGTTCTGCTTTCTCTCTTTCCAGTTTGTGTTGAATGGTATTCACGGCCTGATCATACGACGAAAGACACACCTGAAGCCTTGCTTACTTCCTTTGTCACTCTATAGAGTTATGCGTGTTCTGTGCGTTAGAAGTTTTTCTGATTTTCAGGTTTCCTAATAGATCATGTCTTTCCATTATGGTATGTCATAATCTGATTGGTAGAAGCTATGATTGTCTGGTGCCAAGAATAATCAAACATGGTTCAGAATATCAACCTGATTTAATCCCATGGCAAGCTAAATTGGAAACTGAATACAACTAAAATTATAGCCCTTTTCATTCAAGGGGAACATGGGGAGGGTCATGGGGGGGCAGTGGATTGACCCCCCCACAGTGTCCCATAAGTAAGAATTTGCCTATATTGGTAGTATTTAGAGGGCACTTTTGGTCATTCAACATTAGGGTTTCACAGCTTCTAAGCTACTTACCAAGTGTGTAAATACCCGTCTATTTCTGCTAAAGAACTTGGTGAAGTAGAAAATATTAAAGAATAAATGAAAGAGTTGAGAAATTCCATGGTATCTCCCAAGGATGGAAACATAGTTTAGAGTTCAGATTACCTTTTAAAGAATTCTACTGTAGTATCTATTGACGTACTTCAATTATAGTTGGAGACTTAATCACCATTTTGGGATAAAAGGCTCAATTTTAAGTTACAGGAGGTTTGTGTCCTATAGTCGTTATTCCACTTTCCAAAACGGTGAGTTTTTATTGTGCTACAATTCACTTTTAATCTTTTTTGATGTTAAAACCTTGGAGTATAGGTCATCAATTTTTTTTTGGTAGTATTATTTTCTGTCAAAGGTGGAAAATTTTAGAATTGTTACGATTAATGAGTTAAGTTACCTTAAAGAATACGGGAGAACTCCCTGGATATTCTGTGTGGTGCTCTGATTTCATAGACTTTCATAACTTTGCACAAAGTTACCCAACCTTTCAGGTAAAGTTTTGCAATTATTATTATTATTTTGAGTACTTCTAGTTTGTAGAAATTCAAGGTGCCCACGGAAGTTCAGATGTATTTAGATGTTGATCAGAATCCCATAGTTATACTCTATGTAAGTGCATTATTATTCACCTAATACAACTAACATGAAAGTTATCATCTACAAACAAAACAAAATGAAGACCAACACAAACAAAAACGACAGTTGCAAGGCTTACTATACGTCAGAAACTCTTTGGAGAGCTGTGGCTACAAGGAGGAATAAAGTATCATTTCTAACCTTGAACGATTCACAGTCTAGTGGGGAGACAGAGATAAACCAATAGCTGTAATGCAGTGCAATACATTCTATAAATGAGACATGTACACAATTCTCATTCACACAGGTGAAAGAGAGATTGATTTTTCTGAGGATGTTGGGGAGAGTTACAGAAGAAAAGGAGAACTTAGAGTTCAACACTAGAGGGTGAGTTGATTCTCCAGGTAGGGAGGTGAGGCAGGTCATTTCAGGGAGTGGGACAAAGTCCTCTGGGTGAGTTGGGAGGAGTGGGAAGTAGTCTACCAAACTGAACAGAATGCAGAGAAAGTAGGAAAGCTTGGAGGGAGCCTAAATGCCAAAGGACTTACATATGATGTGGAGGCATTTAAACTTCAGGTGACCCTACCAGCTCAGGTATCAGAGGATGGTGAAGACACCTGACCTGAGAACCAGACCACCTGTGGGCAAGTCCTGATTCTGCCAGTAGTAAGCAAGTATCACTTGAGGCAAGGTTCTTTACCTTTCTTGCCTCCAAAATGAGGCAATTCCTGCAGTATTAAAATTCTAATTTATAGATTGAGGATAATGTTTCATCCAAAGAGATACTGAGTTAGAAAAATGAGTTTCATTTGCCTCTTAGAAGCGTATTTAATTCCTATTGTAGTAGTAGTCACTTCAGTTTATAAATAGAGCTGAATTTATATGGTGTAATCAAGCAAGGGGCTTGACATATAGGCTGATGATCTACAAATACCCTCAGCAAAATATTATAAATGAAGAATGGGAAATTGCATCCTCCAAAATTGGGAAAAGAAGAAATAATAGCCTGAGACAAAGGACGGGACTATTTTTTCAGACTAGACTTAAAAGCCTTGCTAATCTTTGAGAGCATCTGGGCTCTATTCCAGAGTCCCTAGAGGGCTTGGGAAGGGCTTCTCTGAGACGCTCAAGGGCAGGCGAGTGAGCTATTGGATTGTGGAAGAGGAAGGAGGAGTTGAAGTAATAAGCAGACCATGGCAGTAATTTGCAGGCTGAAGTCGGGCAACAATGGGCTTCGAGAAGCTCAGACCTGATGCTGTCTTACTGGTTTCTGGCTACCCACTTGCACTCAACCTGAGAGCACCACTCCCAGGAAACTCAGGACTCAGAATTCCTCATTGCCTTTTAAGGAGGTACCATTTACTGAGCAGCTACTGGATATTTGGCACCATTGTACTCACTCTACACACACAGGAAAGCCCTGAGAAGGAAGAAGGAAATGAACACACTTTGACATATATTGGACACTGACTGAGTACCGCAGGCTGTGCTGTGTGCTTTAGTGAACAGGATCGCATCTAAATCTCAGAGCAGCCCTTTCATGAAAGTATTGTATAATTATTATAATCTCCTCCTGAAGCTCATGAAGGATAAATAAAGCTGCCCAAAGTGCCCAAGCTTTAAACCTAGAACTCTCCAACTGCAAAGGCCATGTCTTGCTGCAACATTCTAGGAAGGGATTGTCAATCAATTCCTCATAGGGTTGGTTTCTCACTGGGTCATTGCTTATAATCTGTTGGAAGATTTCCCTTAATAAAAATGCTCCATTTGAATCTGTTCCTGCAGGTGGTAGAGACGCAGCCTGTAATGGCTGACACATGACCACTGGAAGGGTGTCCATTTTTCTTTCTTTCTTCAGTTAAGGCTCTGAATTGGATCCAGCTGTTCTTTGATGCAGAGGCCAAAAGACCCCAATATCCTGCTCTTTGTTTTCCTGGAAGTTATTGGCTATTGTTAGCCATGAAGGCCAGGTTGGAACCCCTTAAAAAACTAAAACGTTGGTCAATGGGTACTGGAAAGCAAGGTCAGGGAACAGTGGAGATGATGGTATTTCAAGATCAAGTCTCAGTTTCGGGTTTGGCTAAAGCCATGTATTGACCCTCATGGGAATAGTCTGTAAATAGGCCTTAACAAAGAAGCTAACTGGACTCTTCTCACCTTTTATGTAGAATAAATAATAATGTAATAATTCCCATCACTCATCGAGTCATTATTACATGCTAAATACTGTGTTAAGCTGTTTATACACACCATCATCATCATTTTTATCTCTAACATTTACTGAACACTTATTATATGCCATGCTCTTGTACTAAGCACCTTAGTCTTCACCATCTTGTAAGGTAAATGCTAATATATTCCGCATTTTTGAGGCAAAGAAATTGAAACTTAGGTTAACTAACTTATCCAACGTACCATAATTAGTTAATGACAGAGTCGGAGGCCGGGATGGAAATGTTTATTGAGATTCTCAAAGGGTAGACATCGGTTCCAATAGGATTAAAGGAAGGGACAGGAAAAGAACAAAATGATTGAGAGGACTGAGAAGTTTGCCAACTTCTCGTACTATGGCAGCATTATGCCACTGCCCCTTGTAGCTCCTGTTCTCGCCTTTTATCTCCTGGTTTTGCAGCAAGAAGGGGCTGACCATTTGGACAGGCACGATCCTAGGCATGTTTAGAAATGGGATTCCCAAATTTCCAACTAGATAGCAACTCCAGTGAGATGACCAAGCATGAGCTTGGTCGGACAATACCTTTCTGGATCAGCTTGGTCAGAATAAGAAACTCACAATTAAACTTGGAACTCAAAAGAGATTTTTGTCTCCCAAATGTCAGATGTGACAGAGGGCTGTTGGTGAGTCACTCCCTTTTTCAAGGAATAGAGGCATAATTCCCAGCGGAATAATGAGCTTCAGCTCACTGGCGCCCAAGGAGCTAACACAATGGGCAGATGTCCGAACTCTACTGGCCACGTCCCAGATGCAAACAATAGAACCCCGGCCAACTTCTACTAAAGAGAATTTCTGAAGCCATGGTATTGCCTTGGCAGGCCAAAAATGCATTACGAGACCGCAGTTATCCACAATAGTCTCACTTCATAAAGAAGGAAAGGATTGGGGAGGGGAAGTAACGTGAGCTTACATTCTCTGATGGAGTTTGAGGAAAAGTGCTCAGAAATTTTGCCTTTTTGCCCTTTTGGATGATGGATTGCTTCAGTTTTATGAAATGCTTGGGCTAAATCCCTTCTGGGTTGGGACTACATGAATATTAATTGGTCCCAAATAAGAAGAGTGAGGCCTTGCTCATTGCCAGTCTGGGACAGTCATCATCGTTGGTCTTTTCCAGACTTGCCCTTTGTTTGAAAGGAGACCTTTTTAGTGGGGAAACTCAGAGACTTAGACTTGGGTAGGAGATTTTATTAAGCTTTCTACAGTCATCAGTTATTTTGTTCCTTAAAAATCGCATCATGTTAAAGGACTGTAATGACATTGGATTATCTAAGCAGATCCTATTTCATATCCTCTAAAACGGATGCAGATTACGAAACTTAGGATAAGCACTTTTTACAGTTCCCAGAATTTTGTCTATTTGTGTGTTTACTTTGTGTAGTACTTTCATATGTATCATCTTCCCTCAAGGTAAATAAAGCAGGTATTGTTTTTCCCCTTTTACAGGCAAAACCAGCGATTAAATAACTGGCAAATGATAGATCACAGTGAGTGAGTGTCAGAACTGGGCCTTTGGTCTGAGTCTCCTGATTCCAGGCACCCTCTGTTTTCTACACAGTTCCTATCCAATCCATATGGGTCACTCTCTTCTCTCTACCACTCACTCCATTAATAAGTTCAGCCCTGGCTATGACTGCTTCTCTATAAAAAGGAGGAAAGTGGGGCCTAGACAACATTATATTTGTACAATTCACCTGGAGCCAAGGAACAACTTTTGCTTTCTTGGATGTATCAACTTTGGGCACACACCATTTCTGTGTGTGGGGGGAGATAAGAAATTATTTCTTAAGGGAGTGTTTCGAGGTCCGTTTTCTCCAATGAATAGAACTCTGTCAATCACACCAAGACAATGAAAAGCAGGAAATACAGATGCATTTGGCTGTGTAGGATCAAAAACTTAAAAACATTAAAAATCACATTAGGTCGTTTAAAGGAGTTTTTTTTCAGAGCCATTGAATAGCTATATATAATTCCCTTGGGACATAATTCTGAAGACTTTTGCTAAATTAGAGGAAAATAAAACAGAACAACTCCCCCTCAACTTCCAGAAGATTCCAGCCAAGCCTGAGTTCTAACCCTTTTAGATTTGGAATGGGTTCTAACCTTGGCAAAAAAGCACTAGCCCATCCCTACTGGAAAAGTCTCAAGAGAGTCAGTTCCAGCTTTCCAAAAACTTGCAGCCCAAATATGTTTGGCTCCACATCTGAACCTTTGTAATATTTGACATCTATTAGAAATTACCAAGTCAACTTCAGAAACCTAAAATTAAGCTGTACTCCAATGGGTGTAGGAAGTCAAACTGATAAGATTGCCATATAACTTAAGCAAACATTGAACCTGACTTGAACACCCGTGTGAAGGCTCTCTTACATTTTTGGCAAGGGCTCAGAGATCTTTGGAGATATTAATGAGGAGGAAGAGGAGGGAGATCTCATTTTTCTCTTTTAATCCGTTGCTTCCACATAGCTACTGTATCCATGACCTCAGAGGAGAGAGCTCTTGAAACTAGCCTAACAATGGCCCCTGTGAAATCAGAGTTCTTTAAAAACAAGGTGATAATTTTTCCTAATCTGAGTTAACCCAGTGGAGCTGGTAAAAGAATAAAAAGAAAGTTACTACTTTAACTTCACCAAGAGACTGGCAGCCTTTAAGCTGGGAAATCCTGGAGAAGTTCACTCACAAAGACGGAAAAGCACTCACAGATCAGATAAGATATTAATCCAATTTGGAACTCTCTAGAGAACAGACAGGAAGCGACCAATTAGAGGGATCTGTTCGGGCCTAAAAGCTGAGAAGACCCTCAAAGTGGCCAATGGACTTTTTGGTTTGGTTGGTTGCTTGTTTCTTTAAAGGATGCTATACCGTAGAAAAGCTGCCTACTATATTTTGTCTCTTGAAGGCTTTGGGGGTTTGGTAACCTTGCAATTTGTTTGTGAATGTCTAAGGCTCATGGACACACTGTCTGAGAAGTAACATATGCTACATCCATTTGAGGCGGCAGGAAGTAGCAGGAAAAGCCATGGGCCTGGCCCAAGCGTTCTGCCACTTAAACAGCAGTACGACCTTGAGATAAATCACTTAATTCCTCTGAGCCTCAGTTTCTTCAACAGCAAACGGTTCTTATAATATCTTTTTCAGAGTGTCTTTGTGAAAATTGAATGAAATAATGTGTATTTAATCGCTTAACACTGTGTGTGCCATAAGCACATGTTCTAGAAAAGTTATTTAAATCTATCGGAAATGCAAAATCCATCTCTCCTGCTCTCTTATCCCTTCTACTGTCTCATATTTTTTCCAGGATAAGAAAATCTAAGCTTCTCTCTGGAACAATATTTCATGATATTATGATAAGTACTGGACTCCTAATATGTAGTTACTTTCTCCCTCCAAATCAGAGCAAAGAAGGAGACAAGACAGAATATATTCATTTTCATTTTTCCCCTTTCTTTCCCTTCTACTAATTTCGTTAGCCACCTTGCCGGTTTCTTTAAATTCACTGTGATTATTTGTCTTCATTTTAAGACAGAACAGCCAGTATATTTTACCACGTGTAGAATAAACAATTAGAGTCCTTGATTGAATAGAAATGGTATGATGTCTAAATAGTAGTTTTTGGCTGATATTGTATAATCCACTGAAACATTAATGTCCTCTAGGCAGCCCACACGAAGCTTTCATAAAAATGACAGAGAGTTCCCTCTCCCTCAAACCCCTATGTTTCCCACCCTACAGAAAGGCTCTGGCATCTCCTACACGTCCTGCTGTCAATAGGATGATAACGTTTACTTTTACGTTATTATAATTGTGTTTTATGGGTACCACGGCAGCAAACTGAGTAACCAAAGGATTCCAACAATTTTAATCTACTGATGAATTATGGTTTTAATTTGTGTTATAATAGCAAGAAAAAGTATTCCTTATAATGCCACTATATACACCTTTGTTGTTGCCGTTAACAGTAACTGCAAAGCACAAAGTTGATGACAGCATTCCTGTCAGGATATTAAGGTCCATCGCAGGAAAAGTTGAGTTTTTGTTTCATCATTATGGGACTCAGTCTCTGAAAGACAGCTTTAGGTACGGTACCTGGGAGATTGGAAGGCAGGACAAAGGAGTGGTTTTTTGGAGATTTTGGCATTTGGAGTCTGACAGCCTCTTTTTCCAACCTGGCTCTGTTATGAAATTGGATGAGCCATTTAACCTAAGTGTATTCTGTCACCTGTGAAAATGGAATTAGAAACCTATTTCTCAGAGTTGTTCCAAAGATTAAATGAGATTATAATATGTGAAGTGTTTGGCAAAGAGAGTCACACAGTTAGTGTGAGATGACTGGTAGCTATTAGTCGAGGTTGAGAAACATTAGGGAAGATGACAAATAATGGGCAAGACCTTCAGGATTGGCATGAATCTTGGGCTGCAGCCATGACTTTCTATGTAACGTCAATGAACCGTTTGTGATTTCTCTGCTTTTCCCGCGTTATACTGTGGAGACTGATGCATTTGAGCCATTGTGGAGCCCTTGGCTTCCCACTGCTGCAGCTTTCAGAGTTTTTAAAGTGACGGACCAAGTAGCTTATTCGTCTGCTGGAGAGGCCCTGTCTGTGCATAAGAGGAAGACTGAGCCTGTGTCCACGTGAAATCCTTTTAAACAAGCTGGTCCTCAAGTCATAAATGACTTCCCTCTTTCCATCCTTCTCTGTCTACCTGTTTCTTTCCTTCTCTTCCTTTGTTCCATTCATTTATATAGTCAACAATTTGTTTGCGTGCTAATTATGAGCCAGTCATTGGTTGAGACTTTATATGTAACGGCAGTAAACTGTATGCTGTCCCAGCTCTCCCAGAGCTGACAGTCCAATGGTACGGAGGGAGGGACAGGAAGTAAAGACATATAGAATCGAATACACATTATGTTCATTTAGGTGGCAGTAAGTACTAGGGCGAAATGGCTAATAGGATGGAGGCTGATGGGGCGTCAGGCTGGGGAAAATGTTTCTGATCAAGGAGCATTGTAGTAGAGATTGGAGAGGGAGGTGAAGGAGAAAGGCATCTATATGGTCTTCTGGGGGAAGATCAGTAGGCAGAGGGAACAGCCAGTGCAAAGTTCTGCTGGAGGACTTGGGGTTACGCTGAGTTGAGTGTGAAGCCATCAGAGTTTGAGCCAAGGAAGGACAAGACAGAATGCAACTTTTTAGAATGACATTTTGGGACTCATTTGGGACATGGCAGTAAACACAGAGTTAGAAAAGAACAATCGTGGGGAAGATTAGAAAATTGATCAGAAAATAGAGGGTATTCTCATAAAGGAAACCTCTGCATTTTTGTTGAATACTAATGTTTAGTTAAAAAAAACCAAGCAAGTGGAGGGCTAATACTCTTATCTAAAGATGCAACTTCTAGCTTTTCTCTCATCCTTTCTCTTCCTTTCCCTTCTCGGTTCTCATTGGCTTATGAATTAGGATTCTTCCTGCCGGGTAATTCAGTTGAATCATGAACATTCATTTATTTCAATGATCCATATAAGAAAAAGTCCTCTTTAGTGTTCCACACTTATATTTGAGGTTGCCCGTGACTCAGTTTCCCAAACAGTCTTCTCTGAGAACTTCTAAAGAAAGCTTCATGAAGAATCTGTTCCTCATGATGGTCACTTTGCCCTATGTTATTTTGCCCTGGCTACCATTCCTTTGCTTGGAAAAGAAAGCACCCATGTGAGAAGGAAGTTATTCTTCTCCCTTAGCAGGAATGTAGACAGAGTCAGGAGCAGTGTTGCTTCTGATACTTCTGATCAATTTCTAGGTCATCATCCTAATAATCAGTGCTAATAGTTATCAAAGATTTACTATATGCCAAGCATATTGCTAAGTGCATTGCGTGCAAAACAGTGGCTCCTTGAAAGCTCAGTACTGCTATCGTCCCATTTTGTAGACAATAAGACTGCGTCTTGAAGAGGTTCAGTAATTTTCTCAATGTCATATACTTAGCAATTTTTGAAGGCCATACTCTACTGAGGTCTATCTGATTCAAAGTCTACAGCCTTCACAATCATGCAATATTACTTTCCAGCCACTCACTCATGCAAATCAGTTATTAAATAGGAAATTATTAACTGCACCAGGTATTGTGTTAGGGCAGGAAGTGCAATGTACATGTAGTTGTATAAATCAAATCTAATGTAAAATGGTATTCCTTCAAAACATTGAGCTTAACTTTATGTCCACAAAAAAATTGAACTCGTAAGGAGACTTTTCTTATTATGGAAAATTCTGCCCCTTTTTGTAATCATTAAGGGTTGGAGTACAACATTCAAAACAGAGTCTGTACTCCAAAAAAATCTTAGGTCCCATTTTTCTCTGGAAAAGGAGTGTCCCACTTTCAATTATTTCATGCTGAGCTCTTGTGTTTTACTTATTGTCAAAATATGTTTGTGAATGACCTTCTCATCCCTTCCACTAATGAGAACTAGTTTTCAGGAGAGATAAGACAGATTGCAATGGCTAAAGCCAGCACGCAGCTCTGCCTTGGTAGTGATGGAAAGGTAAGTCTTCCGTTTTTCAGTCAGAGCTGAAAGATTGGTAAGTTCTGCTAGATGATACCGTAAGACTGATTTTCTTAGTGCACGGGTGTATGAATGGTGCATCCTTTTAGGATCTGGTTGCAATTTATCTTTGTATCGTGTCATTAGCATTGGGAGGCATTTGATCACTTTTTGCCCCGTGTTGTAGAAGGGGAAGAGGAGCCTGAGAAAATTTGGTGAATCACTGAAGATCCTGAAGATGTTTGACTAGAACCTGAGTGTATGAGCCAGAGTTCTCCCAAGAAACAGGAACCAATCATTTATATAAATGTATGGAATTGGCTCATGTGATTATTGAGTCTGATGAGTCCCAAGAGCTGTAGTCAGCAAGCTGGAGACCCAGGTGGGGCCGATGGTGTAGTTCCGGGCTAATTTCTTGCAGCCTAGAGATCCAAGAAGAGCTGCTATTTCAGTTGAGTCCAAAGGCAGGAATGAAATGATGTCCTAGATCAACTAGTCGGGCAGAAGTTCCCCCTTACACAAAGAAGGGTCAGCCTTTTTGTTCTATTCACACCCTCAACTGACTGGATGAGGCCCATCCACATTAGTAGGGCCATCTGCTTCACACATTCTACCATTTTAAATGTTAATCTCATCCAAAAACACCCTCACGGACACACCCAGAATAATGTTTGACCAAATCTTTGGGTATCCGGCGGCCCAGTCAAGTTGATAAAAAAAATTAACCACCACACTGAATCTCTAGCTCCATGCCTTGTGCCATATATATTTAACTATGCTGCCTTTTAACTCTCCCTCCAACACACACACACACGCCCATGTGCGCGTGTGCACGTGCACACACACACACACGCAATGCAGTAACATAGTAAAGGCAAAACAGAAACAAACATAAGAGAGATAAATAAATCAGCAAATATTTTTCTGCAAGAATATTCTCTTGAATGAGAAAGGAGCTTACAAGCAGGATTGAATCTAAACATAAGACTTTATCAAAATTATTTGTCATGGCTTAGTGTTCACCTGAATATCCTGACCACACATAAGGTATAGACCCAGGCATTGTAAAAAATTGGAAATGAAAATCACAACAGGGATTGCTTGTGCATTTTAATATGTCCCGAATGTGAATCAATACCTTAGTAAGTTCCTGATTCATTGCATACCATGAAGTGACCCAGGGGCCTTTCAGCACTCCAGGTGGCATCCAGCCTGCTTGCCTTGGCCTGGCTAAGAAAACCACAGCTCACTGCCTTGCTCAACACACTCAGCAAGAAGACGAAAGGAGACTGGGTGAGAGAAAACATTCCGGGCAGCATTGACTCCATTAGAAAAGCCTCGGGACAATGAAGGGGTAATGTGTCTCGACTTCTGACGCTGTTAAATACTCTGCTCCTACTTTTCTTTCCATTTCTCACCTTCCTGAAGTCGGAGGGAAATGAGGAAAGTTGGCATGGACTCCACCTTGGAGAAAGAAAATCTTATTTGAATAAAGGTCCCACTTTGAGGAGCCCTCATTGCGTTGCTTTGGTAACTGGTTATTAACTCCTTATTAACTTGCCCACAAAACTTGCAAAGGTTGGATGGGAGGAGGGACTAGCCATGTTGAGTTTGCCAGATGATTGTAAGAGGGGCACTAAAATGAAATAAAAATTGGTGCATGTTTATGAAAGAGGGGACAGGAGAGAGTGGAATGCTCAAGACCGATAGAGTTAGTGGTTCTGAGCAGCTGATAATAAGAGCGTATTGAACTTGAAGGCCAATTTAGGCATCTGTGCTGTTCTCTCTTGAGGCGTGTGAATCCTAAATGCTTTGGGTTCACAGTAGACTTGGGAATCCTTTATCTTCTGTTGGCTAAGAACATGGGGACATAAAGATATTTGGAGCTAAGTTGAAAACAAAAGGCTTGCTTTCTGGTTGTAAGAAGGGACTTTTTTTTTTTTTTTTTTTTTTTTAACCAGGATAAGTTTATTTGACTATGAGAAGGGGGACTCAAACGGAGTTGGAGAATGGGGGGTAAACCTGAGCTGGACTCCTGATTGGAAGTTGGGTGTCTTCACAGATAACCCCGCCTGGGGCCGAGGGTGTGCATGTGTGTGTGTGTGTGTGTGTAGATGTGTGCTCATAAGATGCTAATAAGTGCCAGTTGAAATGAATTGAATCTTTATTGGTCTAGTAGTTGAGTGGGACTGGAAAATCCATTACAAAGTGAGTTGAGCTGCTCTGGGGATCTTCCCATGCAGCAGAGAACTCCCAAGAGCTATAAGCCCCCACCTACAAAGCTTTGTTCTGTGCAATTGCAAAATCCTCTCTTCTAATATTACTCCCAATGTAGATTTTTCTTATTAGGAAACTCATTATATGACACAAGATTCACTAATATATTATAAGATATTGCCACAAAATAAACTTTGCCCACAGGAAGAGTCTTATTCTCTTCCTTTTGGGGAAACTGAGGATTTTGCAAGGACTGGGATGATACTTCTGTATAAAAGTCAAAATACGAATTCTTCTTAATCTCCTGAAGGAGTAGGAGTCTACAGAACAAACTTGCGTAAGTGCACGCGCGTGTGTGTGTTACATCGGAAGATCCACTTGGGATAAAAGTGTTAAGGAAGCGCACAGAAGCTCCTAGTTAGGGTTGGCAGGAGAAGAGGAGAACAAACTTTGTAGCATGAGTTATTGAAAAGAAGTCAATTCAGAAAACCATCTGTACAAATTGAACTGGAGCAATGAAAAGGAAGACAGGCAGCAGGCCCATGACAGTGTGTGCAGGGGTCCGGGGCGGGGCAGGGGTGGGGGCGTCCTAGGGGTGGGGGAGTGCAGCTGCCTGTCTGGGTTACTGTTCCTCCACGTCCCAGGGAGGAAGGCTTGGGGGTCTGACAACACTCTGCATACATGTCTATTGGGGGTGTTGAGGAAAACAAGACTTAAGCCACATTGAAAGAAAACTCACTATGCATTTTTCTAAGACTTGGTTTTCCTAATTTTAGAATATCTGGGACTAGAGTAAAGCTGTGTGTCTTCCCTGGTTTTTATCCCACGACTCACATCTGTGATTCATTCCTTTAACTATTGCAAACTGGGGATCTGGCTGGCAGATCTTTTTATCGTTTTATCGCTGATGATGGGTGTATTCGTCTCGAGCCCTGCCAGTGGTATTATTTTAAATTTGTGCTTTGTCCCCTTCCAAAGGAGTTGCTTCTTATAAATGTCGTTGTCATCATCATCATCGTCGTCATCATATCAACAGCAGTAACATCTGCTACCATTTACTGAGCCTTAATTATGTGCCAGGCATAGCATGAGGGGATTTAGAACATGGTAGTCAGCACCCTAGACTCGGTCTTCAGACTGCTGGATTCAAATCCTGACTCCTCAGTTTACCACTTATGGGCCCATGAGCTCTTATCTGGACCTTACTCTCTTCATCTGTAAAATGAGTGTAATGTTACTTCCTAGTCTTATGAGATGGGATGAAATGATACAGGGAAACAGCTTCGCACTGTGCCTGGCACATGGTGAGCACCATGATAGTTCGCTATTAGTACAATTTTTCATTATTCTCTGCTTTATTTAACCCTCACAACAACACTAAAGGATGGACATTATTATGCCCATCTTACAGAATGTGAAGCAGATACTTGGAGAAGTTGAGTAATTTATCCAAGTTCGCGCATCTTATAAGTAATGAAGTTGGGGTTTGAATTTGCATCCATCATTATGGTGGCTTTTTGCCACTAGGCTAGACTACCCTGCAGCCAGTTCTCCTATGATCTGACTTTAGAAGGCAGCACACATCTCTTGGCAAATCAGCACTATGGCAAGGAGAATGGTATTTACTTACTCGTATTAATTAGTTACTAAAAAGTCTAGCACTTGTCATACATTATTTCTAATTATTTCACAACAGTTCTAAGAAGTTGACATTCTCATCCCATTTGGGAATACGTGAAGAAATAAAACTTTGAAAATTATAAAATACTCTATAAACTGTGGGTTCTTGAGAATGCCTGTAAAGCTCCTGCCTCAGGGCCTTTGCATTTACTACCTGGAATGTATTCCCTCCAGACATGGCTCATACCCTCAACTCCTTCAAATTAGTGAGGTCTTCCTTGACTGTCCTATTTAAATTTTGAACACCTTCCGTACCCTTGTCAATAGCTAAGCCCCTTTGTTGATTTACTATATTTTTTATATCACTTACACCATTCATTGTTTTTGAATGGCTTGTCTCTCCCTACTTGTGTGTTAACTGCACAAATAAGGGATCTTTGTCTCTCTTGTTCACTGCTGTAATGACATTACATAGAAGAGGGCCAGACAAATAGTGGGCACACAAAATCTATTTCTTTAATTAATGGATAAATGAATGTTACCTCACATGTCCTAGCGGTTGTAAACTCTAGGACTTGAGTTTTCGAATTGCTATGCCAGCATTTTTTCTATCATCTTGGGACTTTAAATTGTTCGCTACTGGAGTCTTCACATAGTCCATTTGCAATCATCTTCACAATGTATATTTTTGTCCTCACAAAAGGGTGTTGTTGAGGGTAAGGGGGCACAAACGAAAAGCTGAGCGATCGTCGATGCACACCATTAAATGCCTGTAATCCACACAAATCTGGGCACCTCCTGCTCTGTTTCCACGCAGCGCCAGAGTCAAATAAACACCAGTCCAAGACGGGCACTCATTGGAGAGACATTTTTGTCTTTACTGATATCTGTCAAAAACTGGTATATTTTTGTTCTGCTTACTACACACTCCAGGATTTTGTAAAATGCTCCATTCTCACCTCACGCAGATACTCTCTACCCACCAACCAAATTCTCCCTCACACTTCAAAAAGAAAAATTCTCCCCAATGCTCTTTTCTTTCCCTTCTGCCTCCCTCTGGCCTTCCAGGTGGAGTCTGTTCCTTTTTACAAGTGACTTTTTTCCCCTTCCCACTGGGAATTAACCAGCAGGTCTGGGCTCCTCTCAGTGATCTCTTCATCCATTATCCTAATTTTCCACAACAAAGGGTCAAGACGTCTGGGAGACCCTGAATTTGTCAGAGGGTTCGAGGGAGTATGGCGATAGTTATTAGAATTAACTTATTTTTTGTTCTGTCATATGCGCTGAAGCTGATTGAGTTTCACTGAGTGCTTCCTCTTCTTTATTTAGAAGAATGCAGTTATTTGTTAGGTCTCATCATGGCTTGTACCCACCATCTTGGTGATCACTCTGGCAATGACTGAAATGCTTTGTGGACATATTCCCCCAAAAGATGGGGAGGGCAGGTGGGAAGAAGGTTTGAAAGTAGGAAGATGGAGAGAAGATTCTATGTTTGTTTTATAACATTCTCCGTCCTAGAAAACTTAAAACGGTTTATGTGAGCTCGGACTAACCTAAACATTTTAACCTGTCAATCACAGCGTGTTTGTTGACCTAAGATGGACAGATAGTCAGATAATTATTAGAAGGAAAAGTTCTACTCCCATCTCTGTTATCTTGGCATTAATTTCAGGGTTTTGTTTTCCAACCTGGCTAAATAACACTGAGAAAATAAATGCACTCTGATCATTTTAGCTCTTTAAAGGGCTTATATGTGTTTAATGTTCTTTAATTTGTTTATGACAGGGAATCATGACTCCCCTTGCTTATTGCCTTAAACAACCCCTTTCCCTACCCCACCTCACTGTTTGGATTTTATGTCTATGTTTTCTACTTAACAGTCTCCATCTCTGAAGTTGTCTTTGTGTGGCTATTGCTTTGTTGAAGGAAAAGAGGGGACAGCAATTAGTAAGGACATTCTGAGGCACAGTCTCTGGCTATGTCCTGATTCCTGGGATCTGGGATGGACTGAGGCCCCATCTCATGAAGCCCCCTGATTATATCCGTCAGGCCAGGGGCACCATGTTGGTGTTCCTAAGGAAGATTCCAGAAGCCCCTCCTCTGATTTACTCAAAGGAGGACCACACCTGCCCATTTCCCTCCTCACTGGCAGAGATTAGGGGCCCTCCTGCGTCCTGTTCCTGGCAGTTTCCTCTCTGGGTCTGCCTTGTTCAGTCTTATAACTGGGGCCCTTATGTGCTTACCCTCTAAGACTGTGGATCCTGAAGTGGAGAGCCAAAAAAAAGGGCATCACTTCAGAGAAGAAGGGAAAGGCATCTGGAGGGATGATACGAGGCTCTTTTTGAGGTGCTGTGGCTCTTTGCCTTGCCTGTTCTGAAGTCAAACTGCGACCAAGTCATCACACACGGTGGAGGCGGGCAGTTGGCGATCCTCAGTGAAGCACGTGAGTGAAGGGTGACAAGCCCTCTGCTGCGAATTGGAAGTGATGGGTCTGAATTCCAGATCTGCCTCGTTCTGACCACGTGACCTTGAATGAATCATTTTATCTCTCTGTACATTGAAGCAGTTGGACTACAGGAGCCAATGATTTGATTTGTGACTCACTTGACGAAACGTGAATTATGGATCTTTTTCCTTGTTCCCCTACGGAGGGCCTACTTTCCTGGGACAACTCTGTAGGCAAGGGGAGAAAGTTGAATACAATAATGGTCTCAGATTTTATTCTAATAGATTAACACTTACTGAAGTCTCCAGCATGCGACTTAATGCAATACCGTCCTGTCCAGGGCTCTCCTGGGAAGCAATTCAGCCTGGGAGTTAAGAGAAGGCATCTGGACTCAGTCCTGAATCCTTCACTATTAGCCACGTGGGATGAAGAGCTGGCACTTTAATATCTGTGCACATCCATTTTCTCAGCTATATATTTCATAGAAATATTTCAGAGATTAAGTTAGTAGTATAAAGAATTTACCACAGAGCCTGGTTTATTATAAGTACTCATTAATATCAGTTATTTTCTGCTTTCTGGAAGTCCTAATGAGTACTAACAAAAGGCCAAAGGAAGGAGCAAGAGGGGAGTGTGCATACATTTTTGATTCATTTACTATATAGTGAGTACTTCTGATATGTTGTATGACTTCTGGGTGCTGTCAGAGATGCAGAAAAGAGCACTGCATGGCTTCCAGCTTCATGGACCCATGCAGAGAGGAAGAATAATAGGCAAAGAGCTGTCGTAAATAGTGACAAAAGTGATAGCAGAGACATGCCCAAGGTGCCAGAGTGTGAGTGGTATATGGTTAGACACATCAGCCACAAAACCCAAACTTAACACCAGCCAGAGGCACAGTGCCCAGGCAGGACATTTTAAATGCCTGATCGGTTATAGCTAAAGTTAGCGTTATCAGGAATTTTCCGTGGGGCTTGGGGAAAATAAGTAATATAGTAACCTAGCATGAACTATTACAATTCTACCACTCAGTCACTTTTAATTATTCCTCTAAAGCAGAGGTTCTTTATTAAGAGTTCACACCACAACCTATTATAGTTCTGGGGGAAAAAAAAAACAGGCTTTATTCTCAACCTCGAAGACTCTCATATAGTAGGCTCAGACATCTATATTTTTGAAATAACTCTGCTGGTAGTTGTGAGTTCTCTGGGGTCTTTCAAGAGGAAAGCTTTCTGAAATATGGGAACTTTTATGACTGGGCATAGGACTCACGTTTGCTGTGACTGTGTATCCACATCTCCTTTGAAGGAAAACTTCTTACCATTAATTCCTTCTAAACAGGCAGCCCCTAAAAAGACACGTTCCATTATATTCTATCTTATATCTCTGGCAGAGCTGAAGGATCCAGAGTTGACAGCACCTGTGGCCAGTATAATCTCAGTTGACAAATCTCCTAATCAATGATGTGATGGGTTTGTAATGTGTCAGCTTGGCTAGGCTGAACTTCATTTCCCAGAATTCCCATTCTTTTAGGGTAGCCAGATTAAGCAAATAAAAATACAGGGCACTCGGTTAAATTTGAATTTATATAAACAATGAATACTTTTGTTAGTATAAGTAGGTCCCATACAATATTTGACACATAGTTATACTAAAAATTTGTTGTTGTTGTTGTTTATCTGAAATTTGAACTTGACTGGGTGCCTGTATTTTATCTGGCAAACCTACTTTCTTGTATGTCTCTGGTTAGAGTGGACCACAAGGGAGATTCTTGGAAGATTTGGAGGGTGCAAAGGAAGCAGCAGCCATTTTGTGCTTCACATATGTTATTGCTGATCTGCTGACTTGTCTCATTGGTGTGAAGCAGCAGAAGGACCTGAAACTACTCTACCTTCCTCTGGATCCTCCTTCAGCTTCCCCAACTCCTAGACCAGGATGATGTGTTTAGCTCTGTAATGAAGGGCCCTGACTTCCAGTGGATAACCTCAGCACCAAGGTCAGAGGCCGCAGGAACTGACATGAGTTGCAGTCTGTCCACGTGAGGTTCCAGTTCAAGCTTGTGAGTTCTCACTTGACCTTGATCTTCCCCAGTTGACAGCCATTGTCCTGTCCCAATGGCCTGCCCACCTTCCAGCTCCAGCACCAGACCTGGAGACAACAGTCTTACAGAGACTGCCTAGCCACCTCTGACAATTGGGTAAAGCCAGTCCACTGTGGCAAATCAACCATTCTCATCAGGACCTCAGAAAAAAGTCCAGGTTGCTAAGTGTCTTTGGCCATTGCCTACTTTTATTCTACCTAACCAGCCTCAGCGTCTAGGAACGATGCTTTTTCATTAGCAATCATCGTGCTAGAATGGCAAAATGAGGACTGTTACCCTGAGGCATCACATATCTCTGAGAGTATGTGAATTTTTGTTAGGGAAAAAGGAGCAGCGGCAGACTGAGCGTGTCAGAGTTCTGCTTCTATGGAATCATGTGTCTTTGCAAGCCAACTTTGCAAGTCAGTCTTCTCTTGTAATTTTCTTCAGATAAATGAGTAGGTCATTCTCTTATTTACTGTGTTTATCATGGCGGAACCATAAAGACAGAATTAGAAAGTGGAAAACAAATATACAGGCTTCCAGTCACCTTGCTCACCCTTAGAGGTTGATGGCCAATCCTCAAGGTGATTTCTTTATTTAATACAGCAACGTGTGGGCCCTTTATCATTTCACATCATATCACCCATGTGGGATACTGAATTCTGAGTGTTTTGTATATATGCATTATGACATTTATATGTTCAGGTACAAATTGTGTGAATAGTGTCGAGAGAAGTGAATTCTGTAACACTAGAGGCATAGATCCAACATGTTAAAAGGAGACTCAGCTTTTAAACATGTTTACCCTATGGCTGTTTAGCTCTCTACAAGGTAGCCACTGATTTGCTGCTTCTAATTCATAGATCTCCAATCCTTTCCTCCCACTTGGAAGTGATTGCGTGAGCTAACCATTAACGCTTTACTCTCATGAGCAACATTTGCAATAGTCTTCTTTCACAAAATAATTGAAGCATCTCCGACAGTCTGGGCCAAGTCCACACAATAACTCTAGAAAAAGAAAAGATAGACAAAATGAGGAAAATGAAACCAACAGAGCTACCGCAATCCAAAGAAATCAGAAATATCCTTTTTCCTATGAATAGTTAGAAACACCAGGAGCTACAATTACTCTGCAGATCTGGACATCATTTGCTGGACCACAATATTTTCCTTTCTTACCGAACCCTCTTTCTTCAAGACAAATTTTTCTGTTGGTGAAGACATGAGTTATTCATCCAAAGTCTTTGCAGTCAAACACTTTATTTTCAGGAGTTATGGAAAATCCTAGATGATTCTACTGTAACGTACGTTTTTTGGTCTTTCTCCTTCCCCTCATTAAGATGGTGTCAACTTACGTTTAACTTGACTGAAATTGGGAAATCATGAAAGCCTTAGTGGGGCAGATGATGGCTCCTCTGTGGAAAGATGACCCAAGAGGTGAGTTTGCAAGTTTTCAGCTTTCCTTCTTCACATATCCAGTTGCCAGTTTGGCTTCCCTTTTGCATTCTTTTTGGTTCTGTTCTTAGAACCTCAACCTTTGGCTTGGAGAGAATGCTTAGTTTAAATTCCCAGAGTGAACTAGCATAAATGCGTCTTCTTGGCAAGTTTGGATCTTATGACCTTGATTATATTACCATTTATATATTTTAATTAATAAGATTTTTAAAAAGCCAATGTGGGCAGTTAAAAGGCCTGTATTCCTTTTGTTTATGCAAAGAGGAAATGTGAAAGTACTTCTGAAAGGTGAACATTGTACAATCTGTCAGAGCTGCATTTGCCCCCATCGGATTGGCGGTCAACAGAGGAAAAGGAAGAAGCAAAACAAAATCTGAAAGTGATAGCAATAATTTATGAGTAAAGAAAATATCATAAATTGATAGAAACTACTTTTGAAATCAGGCATAGAGATAACTGCAAGTTTCGATTGCATTGGTCCGCCAGGGGTTAGCATTCACGCACCTTCGTAGTTTCACTTTGACACGGGGTAGCATCTGGGGTCAGAGCCTTCAAGATAGGGAACTGAGAGAAAGAAGGTGAGAAGACGTCCTGATAAACCAGAACGTGACCTCAGACTTTATGGAAAGGAAGCAAAGGAAACCAATAAGAGTGGTAAAGTTCAGGCTCAATTAATCCCTTGGAATCTGATCAAGTCATTGTAAATTCTCTTCCCTGAGAGGAAATAGGGAGAGAGAGAATCCTGAGGGTCTCATCCTCCTGGAAGTCTACACAGCATGGCCCCTCAAAGAATTTGTTGGATGTGACCTCTGACCAGTCTTCTTATCTATTTGGTCAATAAATATATTTATTCATCATACAGAACACGACTAGCCCTGTGGAAAATACTTAAAAATGTAAACAATGATACCTACCCACAGGGTGTTGATAGCTTATTACAAGGGACAAAACATGAAAGATAAGAAATAAAAAGTTCAATCAAATTTCTTAAATTTCTCACAAGATATACTTTGATTCTGGAAATGTTGTCTTAATTTTTCTCGTTCTTTTCAACTCCCCAGCAACCACCCCGTATCTTTTAAGATTGTTCATATTGTAATTGAGCCTAAAGGTTCTCAACAGAGGGCAATTTTGTCCCCCAGGGGACATTTGAAGATGTCCGTATATTTTTATTGTCACAGCTGTGTGTATGGTGGGGGACCACTACTGGCATGTAGTGAGTCAAGTTCAGGAAAGGTGCTCACATCCTACAATGTGCAGGACAGTCTCCACAACAAAGAATTATTTGGCTCAAAATGTCAATAGCACTGAGGTTAAAACCCTTCATTTTTAGCCTGTTAATCTCTCCACTGTTGCCTCTTTGCACCAATATCTCATAGATATATTTCTGGATACTCTCTTTATTCACAGCTCCATATATTTGCTTGAGCATAATGTAAGTAAATATATACAGATATGTAAATAGACATGGATATGTAAATATATGTGTACATTATGTATATTTGACTTTAACCTATCTGGGTCAGTGCTGTGAGATGGATTTATTTTTCTTTCCAGAGGGTATACCAAATTTAAACTGCAGGAAGGGGGAGTAGGGACAAGTCAGTTATTTCAAGGACAGACCTGAGCATCGACAGGACAGTGACAGCTTTCATTCTTTCTCTAGTCAGATGCCACATCATCTCTAGATTATCTTTTAGTAATTATGAAACTCTGTTTTTGTTGGTGGTGGTGGTGAGCAAGATTGGCCCTGAGCTAACATCTGTGCCAATCTTCGTCTACTTTTGTATGTGGGATGCTGCCACAGCATGGCTTGACAAGTGGTGTGTAGGTTCGCACCCAGGATGGGAACCCGTGAACCCCGGGCTGCCGAAGCGAAGTGCGCAAACTTAACCATTACACCACTGGGCTGCCCCCTGTTGTTGTTGTTTTAATTAGTACTCCTGGATATTCTGTCCACACAGGTCAAAAACAACATTATTCATTCTCTTGACATCTGTCCTGTCACCCTCCGCCTCGCCTCCAGTGAAAGGTTAACATAGACAGACTTTCCGATAGCCATAAAATAAGTCCTGACAGGCCAAGATTTCCTTTTCCACTCTCAAGAAATAAATCAGCTGTGTCCTATGAACTAGAAATATGTATGGAATCTCCAGTTTTATTTTGACTTTTTTTTTTTAAGGAAGATTAGCCCTGAGCTAACATTCGTGCCCATCTTCCTCTACTTTATATGTGGAACGCCTACCACAGCATGCCTTGACAAGCAATGTGTAGGTCTGCACCTGGGCTCTGAACTGGTGAACCCCAGGCCCCCGAAGTGGAATGTGTGAATTTAACCACTGTGCCACCAGGCCAGCCCCTTATTTTGACATTTTTACTTGCTTCACTTCTTTTCATTTTTTTATGCTTTATTTTAAAAATTTATTCCTATGAGTAATTATTTAATTATTTGGAAGAATGTGACTTGCTCATTATACAAATTCCAAACAAAAAGACAAGTCAAAACACACAAAAGCTGATTTCCCCAGATCTGGGATTACTATTTCACATATGTTTCTGACAACTCTCTACAATTATACACAAAGAGATGGATGAATGAGTAACATGTAGATACAGAGAAAGAAGGAATCTTACTTATATGGGACATCTTCATGGATTACCTTTAATTTTCCTGGAATTTAATAGTAGAAAAACTGAAATAAAGCTGAAGGAATTTCAAAGCTACGGATAAATGTTTCACAAATACCAGTGAGATGTGTTCTTAGAATATTCCTCTAAGGCAGAAGATTTCAACCTTGACTGCACACTGGCATCAGTTGAAAAGCCTTTAAAAATCTAAAGACTTGCACCCAAAGCAATTAAATCAGAATCTCAGGGGATGGACTTAGGCATTAGTGTTTCTTAAAGCTCCCAGGTGATTCCAGTGGGCGGCCAAGGTGGCGAACCACAGCTCTAAGATTAAGAAAAAATGATTATGAAAAATTCCGGACTTAAAATCTGTGCATCTTTTAAAAAATTTTTTTGAACTTAATCAACTGATGTAGTGCTATGTAATGTGAGGAGATTAACATTCTTAAACTTTCTCCCACTGTTCCTGCTTCCTCTCCATCTTTGTGATCTACAGTATTTTTACTTTATCTGTGTGCCATCACAATTCTCTCAGTTTGAGGAGGAACCAGAGAGGTGCCCAGGATGGAGAAGCATATTCTAGAACAAGAGAACAGGCACCTAGGCATAAAAGAGGGGATTTGGGGAGAGTGAGGTATGGCAGTGGACCATACATGCAAGGAGAAATCCCAACCCAAAGAGACTCTGTGTGGCTTCTTACTCCGTTATCAATGAATTAATTACATTTACTTTGGGAATTAGGAAAATTGACCATCAACTACACCAACTATAACTATTCAACTACATTACTCAACAATTTTTTAGGGATCATCACCAATACTCTTTATTTTGGATAGGTTATTTTTAGGTCACCGACCCCTTTAACTCTCAGGCGAGATCCATAGAAATTCTGATTTGGAGATGGGTGGGGGGAGCACTGATTCACAGAGTCCTGAGTCAATTTTCAATGGTTCACAGCCCTCAGGTTAAGAATCCTTGTTTTAAATCTACCTTGCCTTTTCTCTTCTTTGTTTATTCACTGACCAAGCTGCATTTAGGGTAAATGGGACCTTCCCAATGGGGGAATAGGTTTCTGACTGAGGGAGAGGAAAATGTAGAAATACATTAATTACTATGTGTGCTATTTGAGAGTGAGTATCTTCCTTTTCTTTTCTTTTTTTTTTTTTTTTTTTCAGCTCAGGCAATTAGGGCTACAATGAGACAAGTCGAAATGTGTTCTCTGGAAATAGAGACTAGAATACAGTTTAGCATCCCAAGTAGTTATGTCTTGAAAAGCAAGGATGGACCACTTTAGGGGAGCCAATTAGCCTAGGGAATTTCCAGAGCTGTGCAGGTCTGTCCTAGACAGTGGAAGAAGCTCACTTATCTTCCTGAGTCACCCAACTAAGTCATGATCTATGGAGAGTGGGGAAACAGATCTTTGGTGTGTGCCAGAATGCTGAAAAGCTTCCAGAATTAAGGCTACTAACGTTTCTATTTCTTTCCTCCATTACTGTCCCTTCCACTCCCACCTTGAATTCACTAGGCAAGACTAGGAACTGGTGTATTTGGGTTCCATGACAACTTCAAGACAATTGTCCTATTTCTCTTTTGTTGAAGATTCTGCCACTATTGACACTGCATTCTTCCAACCTTGAGGACAGTATCTTACCTTCCTTTGTAACTTCAGAGCAGGTCAGTCTTTCTCTTGATCATAACCATTAAAATCATCCCTGGTGCCTTTCTAGCATTCTGGGCTCACTGTTTCTTTATTTCCTCAGGTCCAATGATCTCTGTTTTCTCTCTCCATGAGCCATTCGCAAGTGTGGCCACATCTTAGATCTCATCATTGTCAGAACTGCCCCACTTAAAAGGTCTCAGAATGTGAAAATCCCTTCTCAGAGCATGACCTCCTTTCTGTTCGTATTTTCCACCCCATCACTCGTGCTAGGCATTCTATTTATCCTCACAGTAATTAAATCTCCATGGCTTAACACAACAGAAGCTCGTTTCTCATTCACACAAATCAGTGTGGGTCAGCAGGGCCTCCATCTGGGATCCAGGCTCCTTCTACCTTGCGACATTGTCATCTCACTCGATACATGGCTTCCAAGTTCACCTCAATAGTGGTAGAATGGAATGGAGGAGACACAGCAACTTTTTTTCACTGCCTCACCCTGTACAAAATGCTCTTCATTTCTGCTCTGTCTGTTGAATTGAACTTATCACCTGGCCCCTGAACAGCTGTGGCGGAGGCTGAGACATGCACAGAGACTGGGGCTATTTGGTGGGCACTGACTCTCTCTGCCGCTCCCATTACGCTTTCCAGTCCCTTGAGGTCTTCCTTGACTGTCTCCTTCATTCTGGCTCCACGTACCTCCTTTATCAGTTGGAATCATGAGGCCCATCATGTCATGAAAATGCTAACTCTCTTCAGAATCCATCAAGACTTTCTTCGTAAATTTCTCTATTCTTGCCTTATCAATCCCATTTCCCATAGATCCAGGCAACCTCCGCTGTGCATATCCCACTTCCTTTTGTGGTTTGTCAAGTAGGGATAATGTAATGAAATCATGTTAATTTGATCCAAGGAAGATTAATTCTATGCAATTTCAGGTAGCTCATCTCATTATTCATCTCTGATTGACTACTTATTCTGCGACCGTTTAAATCTTTTTCGTATCTTTAAGCGGCTATCTAATCCAGTCTCTTCAATTTCAGCATATGGATTAATATTCAATGTTAATGAAAGGCAAAAGCTATGTGGCCAATTTGATGGGATCTCCTCAACTCTTCTGTTCTCAATACTTTCCATATCTTTGTCCGTCTTCTCTTCATTTGTCTCTATCTTATGAGACATATTCTCTTTTCCTTGCTAAAACACATTCCTTCATTTTGATCAATTTCTGTGTCTTTACTAATCATCTGGTGCCTGTTCCATTCACATTCATACTCTCCTAATTATTTAAACTTTCTGTGTCCATAGGCTTCTCTAGCTGGACACATGCTAAATATTTGCTTAGTCCTGATTTTTTCTTTACTTTTTACTCTGAGATCCCTTTAGGCTATTGCCCTAACTCTCACCTATTTATTAAAGTCAAACTTCATAAGAGAGAAGTCTGTACCCGTTTCTTTTGCAAAATAGCTTTACCTCCAACGGCCAATACTTCCCCTGTATGAAAACTACACATTTAGATGGCTATTAGTGGCCCCCTAATTACCAGATGCAAGAGTGTTTCATCTTTCCTGATATAATTCAAACTTCAGCAAAGTTTAATATTTTTGATTATCCTATAATTCCCTCTTTCCCTTGCTTTTGTCACGCTGTGTATGCCTATCTTTCCTTCTACTTTAGTGATGAATTCTATTTATAGTTTTTTTGGGTGATCTAATTGCCTCGCTCCTTTCTCCTACTAAAATAATACAGATGACTCTGAACTGTTTCTCTCAGAGAGAATGAAACTTTACAGAGTCGTTATCCATATGGGGCTGTATTTCAAACTATATTTCTTATAGAGGATACTACATCAAGTATCCAATGCTTCACTGCCTGGAGCTAAATAGAAATTCCTGCTCTTTCTGGTTTTTATTTCCCTGAAACATGTGGTCTCCAGCTAATTCGTAACAGTCTGAAGAAAATCCCACCATTGCATCCTGGATCTTGTGACCTATGACCCTCAAGGGAAACTTTGGATCCATGATGTTTTGATGTATGAAAACCAAATCCAAATAAAATAAAACCAAAGAGAAGAGCTATTATCTGGAGGTTAGCCATTAGCTAGTCTAACTGTTTATCAGCTCCAAATTGTTGGAGAGATTTGTCATGGGCCCAATGTCAAGTCTATAGAGTTGAAAGGAAATAGAGAATTGGCTGTCATGCTGAAATGCAATAAGTAACGTGTATAATCCAAGAAGAACAAGTGGAAATGTTGGTCCTTTGTGACACTTGACAGTTCCTAATAAGAATAGCTTGGCAACGTATATCTTCTTGAGGATTTTTCTTTCTTTGTAGGCACCTTTTCTGAGATTTTGGTTGCTATTAACAGGATCTTTTGCAAAATTACATTTTTCTTCATGATTCAAAATTTTGTCAGAATTTATCCATCTGTGGATTTATTTCCATTAATATTATTCAAAACAGGTTGAATCTGTTTAATCTGCATTTTAAAGTGTTTAGCTTTGAGTTCCAGAAAATTTTCTTTAATTACAGATTTGATTACTGCTTCTCTTGCTAGTGTTGAAACTGTGCATTTTTTCCATCCTTGGAAATAACTTTAATTCTTAGCTTCTATATTTATCATCTGTCCTCTCAGCAGTTTTGTTTTTTCGTCCTTTACCTCTTTATTGTGGAAGAGCTTATCAAGTTTGTTTTGAATCACTGATTGAAAATTTTGGCCTGCCATTACTGCTTTTAGAAATCTGCTATGAAGATTTTAATTCAGCCATTGTAGTTTTAGCTGCCACGCAGTCCTTCCCTGCATCGCCTGTTTTGTGTGTGTGTGTCTGTTTTAAAAATGTTGTCAGTTTATTGCCTTTGTAGCTAATTCTTTTCTGTCGTTCTATTTCATCTCTTCCTTTACTACAAGCTGTTTGCTACATATGGGTCTTAACCTTTGCTTTATAGAGGACAATTCTTGTATACTATTGAGAATTATCTTCTGGTTCTTGGACCGTATCTTTTTTCAGAAATATATTCTCCTCCCGAGTTTTCATGAGCTTTTCTTTTCTTTATTCCAAAATCCCCCATCCTTAGGTCCCATTTAGCTGTTTCCCCTTTTTTCTTACCTATCCTTAAATGAGGAGAATCCATTCCCATGTAGGGTTTGCAAACATACCAGGTACGTGTGATGCTCTTAGTTCTATTCTTCTTGATGGTGAAGAGCAAACTCCCAGGCCAGGGTCCTGTGCTCAGCGAGCTTTCATCTGGTACAGCTCTGCTCCCTGAGATAAGAGATTCTCCTCTGCCTGAGTCTGTAGAACACATACGTAAATCTAACGGCTTTGAAGTAGGAACGTTTTCTATCAATACCTTCAGTGCTTTAATTGTGAATACATTTTGTAGGATACAGTGAATAAGGCAATCACTGCTCCATACCCTCACCGCCCCCATTCCAGACTCATTTCCTTAGAAATACAGTCCCAAATGCATGCAGTAATGTAAGAGTTTGTGGGGGAGGCCTAAGGGGGAGACAGACAGAATTCTTAGTATTTCAAATGTCCTATCCCATTGTGAAATCATGACCACTGAATGTTGAAGTTGGTAGCCATTTTGCCTCATAGGGAGTAGTCAAAATGACAGGAATACAAAGAATATCCATGACTTCTTTTATTCTTGCAAGACTTCTTTCTTTTATATGTAAACAGCCATTTTCTCCCCCCAGTTTGGCTCCATTTACCTTGTGTTTGATAAAATTTCCTTCCAAATTCAGAAATTTTTTGTCTTGCAATTTGGAGTTTCCGTATTATTGTGAGTTTACTACTTTTTCTGTGGGAGGGGGTGGAGCGTCCCTTTAGATATTTTTACTGGAAAGTTGGTAGAGGCCGTATCAAGCTGGATACATGTCATTTAGAAACGAAAAACCGTTATGTTTTCAACCAAATTACACAATTCTCTAAAATAAATTATAGTGTCTACTATGAGAGCTACTCAGTGGAATCATCAGAATTTCATTTGGAACGGACCCTCCAGAGGTCATCAAATCCATCTCCCAGGTTCCTGGAACAGCTGTCTCTAAATTACCCTACATATATTTAAAAATAAAGGCTCCAAAGTGCCCAACTCCCTTCCGGCAGCTGCTCCACCTCCCAAGTCCCAGTCCTTTGTAGGCCTGGGTTCTAGGTCTGCAACCTGTGGTCAGCTGGAGCTGAGTCCTGAAGTCTCTGGGGTAGCCCCTGTGGTCCTGGATGCAGGGAGGCCTGTCCCCACCAAGCTTGGAGGCAGTTGAAGGCTCCAACATTTCCACTCCACCCACAGCAGACTACCACTCCTGCCAATTCCTTGGTCTTTCAGTGGCCTGGGTCCCGGGCAGCCTGAGATTTTGTGTGGGGTGCTTCTGGGAAAGGTCCTAATGCCTTTAGGAATCATGAAGGATATACCCACAGGATCATAGGCCTTGTTCCAGCCTAACCAAGCTCTGAGAATCAGGCCCTGGAATAATATCCAAATACAAGGATTTCATTTTCCCTAATAAATCTTCCAGTACTTTAATAAATAAGACTTTTTATTTTTCTTTTCACTTTAAAGCAGAATTGTAATGATCTCTGAAAAGATAGGCTATATTTATAACTGGAGCAAATAAATTTTATATCCTTATCTGTATCTATGTGATGCATATGCGTGTATTTGGCTTTTTATAACTAAAGATCTCTTATTTAAAGCAATCTGGCCTGCCCACTTTCCCAGAGAGAGAAAAATGACTTAGGCTAGATTTAGTAGCATAAAACTTGTTTTTCTTGTGTTTATAAGTGTCAGCTTTTTGGGGGAGGAATTTGAGGAACCATCCGTATTCTTCAGGTAAGGCAGAGGTGGGGCGAGGGACGGCCTGCAGAGATCCATCACAGGGGCAGGAAAAGTCAGCGCCTCGTCAATCACTGAAGAGGCATTTCATCTGCAGACAAGAGCAGCTCGCGTGTAACCCCTGGAACTGGCCTGACTATGCTCGGAGCTCTGCTTCTCAGGAAAAGGAGGCTGCCTCTCAGAATCCTTGCCAAGACTGGCAGGGGCTCCTAGCATCTTGCAGACGAGCCTGGTGTTGTAAGTGGTCTTCATCTCATTCTTCTGTGACACGAGCAAGTGGGGCTGGATACTGCATGAACTTGGCCCTGAGTCAGCCTGGCCACAGAGTGGCTGTAAATCTTCCCTTTTTGCTTTTAGAAGCCAGCCCCTTACTTTCTCTCTCTCTATTTGCCATCCTTCAGTGGCTGTGATTTGGAGGGCAGCTCCAAATGTCCTTTTGTATCCTGAATTGATATGACAAAGATTGGTAAAGAAAACATAATGGAGAGATATAAGAGTGCACCTGAATATCAAAATGCTGCTTTTCGTGTTCCCAGGTCTTTGAAAGTGCTGCTTAGTAAAGATCTCGAGAAATCATATAGAAGATGGCCCCAATACAAACCAAAACACCAAAAAACCCAAATGAACAAACAAAACGGAACAAAAACATGACAAAAACAAAAAACAATGCTCCTACCATTTGTATCCACTGGAAAATGGTTCTTTTTTTTTTTTTTTTTTACTCCAAGTCACTCCAATAGCTATATAGTTAAATATTGAGCATGTTTTATTTGTACTTTTAAAATATAATTGCTTATTTAATAGAAAAATGCACATGTGTGGCTATCTCTATGTGTGTGTATATATATAAATGGATTAACTGTATTCTTAATATCTGTCGGTCTTATATCACCATTTAAGTTTAAAATTAAAGGCCTGAATCTTATTGTAATTAACCCCCTTTTTTTTTAACCATTCCATAGTGGCTAATATAAGCAATAGACCTGCTACATAAGAAACTTAGAGAATGTAGCAGATATTGTTGCAATTGAATGCAACCGTTCCCATCTCTCCCTTACTCCTTTCAGGCAACATTAATTCCATTTGTGTTGTCTGTAAACTATTTAGGACAGGGCATGTGGTACAATTGTGACCAATGAGAAATGAGAGGAAGTGTGCAAAGCAATCTTGTAGCTAATGAAGAGAAGACATAAGCAAGAGAAACCTCACCTTCTACTGCTGATCATTGTTGTGTCTGCTTGTGATGGCTGGAACCTCAGCAGCCATCTTGCAACACCAAGGGGTAGAAGCTGAGAACAAAGCCAGTATGCTGAGGATAGCAGAGCAACAAGATGGAAGACGACTGGCCCTTGATGGCATCTTTGATCAGCTGAATTATCCAATCCTGGATCCGCCCTACCTGAGGTCTTCTTGACACATGAAGCTTATTGGCTTATTGTTTAACTAGTTTAATTTAGAGTTGAGTTTTATGAAACTTGAAAGCATTCTAAGTGATTGGAAGAACAAATGTTACTTGGTAAGCTGTGTGTTTGTGTGTGTTGATGTGTGTGTATATATTTGTTAAAGTGATAGTAGGTAGGATTTCAACTATAAAATTATTGAGGCAGCACCTGAAGCCTAGGAAGTGGGCATTCAGACCTCAGCCCTGAAAGGACTTATGTGTCTGATAATACACAAATCAACTCTTAGTGCTTCATGCATGTCGCCTGTGAGTTCAGGGTACTAATATCTATCCTGCCTTCATTTCAGTTGCAGGTGCTACTTTGAGCACACTGGTTTAAGCAGAAAATAACTTAGTTCCCTCTCTCTGTTCAAGCCTACATTGTAGCTGTGATACTTTTCCTATTCCTAAATGGAATCTAAGGCATATCCTATGAGGGATGTGTGTGTGTGTGTGTTGTGTGTTTATACGTGTGTGTGTGTGTTTCTTAGATAACACAAGAAGATTCTTGTGGCTATTTTTTTTACAAAAAGTAGGTCATTCAGAAAGTAAAATGTGAGGTCCTGAGTAGTGATCACAACCTCTTCTCCCAAAATTGTTTATGTTGCTGATGGCCAACAGATTAAGAAATATAATGATGCTTTTTATGTAGAATATAGCTGGGCTTTTAAACCAATAGGAGCCTTGGAACAAAACTAGGAAGAGAAGCAGCTCTTCTCTTTTTTAACCCCCATACAGAAACTAAGTTTCTACTGCTGTCCAAGAAAAATAAGAAGCCCAAGCTGAATCATACACTTCCCCGTGCGTGGTCCATATTGAAAAGTAGGAGTATGTTTAGCTCTGCTTGTCTTTGTGATCCATGCAGCTCTTTCTTCTTGGTATTTTTGCAGAATAATGACTTTATGTTTTAAGACAAAATACCACGTGAATGAATTTGTGACACATTGTCACTTTGAATTCACTGTGGTGATTCTCAGAGCTCCTAATGGAACTCAAGAGTTTATATCTAGTTTCTACATTCAGAGTAGAAACAGTAAGAAGTCACCCTCCAGAGTTAATGACCTACTCTCCAGAGTTCTCCTCAGATTCCAAGTCATCTGTGGGCAAAAAGAAAAATGGTTGCTACTCAGTGACGCTGAAAGGACTGAAAACTGAGACTGATTCTAGTGTTTTAGAGGAGGCCTAAATGCAATTTGCATTTATTTTCCATTGCTTTTACTCTGCTCTTGAAATGTACTCATACCTGTACAGTTTACCTACGAGGTCTAAGCGAGAGTGGAAGGTAAAAAACATTTGTGAGCATTTGAATCATTAAATTATTTCTCAGTTAAGTGTCACAAACTCCACTCTCTTACCATAGCATGGTTCAAAGGGCAGTAATCAAGTTGTGTCGTAGCTACCATGAAAGCCACCATGGGAAATATAGACTTCCTGGTAATCAGATGGAATTGGCGTTCAAGGGAGGTGATCTTTATCAGAGACACCTGGCCCCACTGGATCTGCACATACGGAAGCCATGACTCACTCATGCTCTCTAATAGTCATTAATCTATGTCCTTCCTTTTCTTTGTATATTTTGGACAAATAGCTTTGTAGAGGGAAAGAAGCTGTTACCTATACAAGTAACATACAGAATCAGTGATATCAATAATTTAAAAAGGGAATTGATGACTACATTTGAATATAATGAAGATTAAGCATAACTCAAACCCTAAATAGAGTTATAAGTATGGGTGTTTCCAACCTCTGTCCAGCTACCACAGTCTTTCCAAAAGGTACAAAATGACAAAAACCTTACAGTATTACTAAAGATAAAGACGCATTGAAGATACCAAGATATAAAGAGATTAGCTCTTTTATACGCAGGTTCTTTCTGCATCTGCTCAGTTCATTGTACTTATGACGTTTAACATTGTTGAATTGTATCACCGTTTGTCTCCCCTGGAAGACTGTGAACGTTTGTTGCAGAGACCATTGCTTTTTCAAATCTGTATTCTCAGAACTCTGAGGCATTTAATAATGGATGCAAAATAAAATTTTGAGAGAGTTAACAAATGAAGAGCTGAGTATCACTATTGGAACTGCAAACATTAGCTTGGAAGGAACATCTGTTTTTCTTCAGAGCTATTTTGAGAGTTTCTGATAACTAAATCTCATTGAAGAAAGATTCTAGGACAGCTCTACCCTAGCAATATAGGATATCAGGAGGATAAGTAAATTATGTAAATGAGTTATTTCAATTTTTATTTAATTTGTACTCTTCATTTTCTGGGTTGTTAAATGTCTTACATATTGGTGTTTCTAATTTGTTTTCCTTTTTCCCCTTATTTTGCATGCATCTAATGGAAAATAATTAAATAACGCTGAACACGCACAATTAATTAAAAAGAATTGTGATTATGATAATGACATGTGCGATGTGTATTTTCCAATACTACCAAGCAGTTCCCCAGTTCTCAGAGGATACTGACTGGGTGTCCTACAGTTTAGCTCACGTCTGACACTACCTGGAGTTGCAGTCAGATCCCACAGGTGAAAGCTCAGACCCACAAGACTGCACCCATTTCAGCTGTCGATCTCAAATCCAGGATGTTACCTGCACTTCTGACCTGTCCTGGCTATAAATAAGCTTCCCACGACCCCGTCCTCAGGTTTGATTAACTTGCTAGAGTGGCTTACAGAACTCAGAGAAACATTTACTTACACTTACCAGTTTATTATAAAGGGTGGAGATGAGCAGTCAGATGAAGAGGTACACAGGGTGGGGTCTAGAAGGGTCCTAAGTGCAGGAGCTTCTGTCCCCATGGAACTGGGGTGCACCACCCTCCCGGCATGTGGATGCCTTCACCAACCCAGAAGCTCTCAACCCCATCCTTTTGGGTTTTTATGGAAGCTTCATTTGGGTTTTTATGGAAGCTTCATAGAGGTGATTGATTCAACCTCTAGCCCCTCTCCAACCCCTGGAGGTCAGGGAGTAGAAATGAAAATTCCAATCCTTGAATCATCATTGGTTCTGCTGGCAATCAGCTTTCATCCTTAGGAGCTTTCCAAAAGTCACTTTATTAACGTAAACTCGGGTGTGGTTGAAAGGGTCATGTTATGAACATGACATCTTCATCTCTGCTATCAGTTAGGAAATACCAAGGGTTTTAGGAGCTCTGTGCTGGAAACAGGGACAAAGACTAAATATGTATTTATTATAAATCACAATATCACAACATGTAGTGATAAGAAATTAGAACTTTATTGCTAAGAAAGTGAATGTCAATAGAAATAAGTATAGTTTACTTCTTAGCCAAGTTCTTTCTACTTGGCTGAAGATTTTGTGTTGAGCTGTGCCTCACTTTAAGGAAAATTCATTTAAAATATGCATTTCCAAGAAATACAAAATATTTATTTCAATGGAGGTTGAAATCTATTATAGTAACTAACATTTGAAATGAGCTTTAGAGTTCCAAAAGACTTTTCAGATCCATCGCTACATATCAGTCTTATAATGGCCATGTGACATAGATATGATTGTGACATTACCCCCTCCGGATAAGCAGTAAATGTAAAGAGTCAGAAGTCAAACCTAGCATTTTGGCCAAATATGCAAATTGCAAAATATATTCACTTTACCCTCAAAAGTGATTATGTTCCTTGCAAAAGCTCTCTATCCTTTTCTAAAAAGACAGATTTATTGTGGAGTTTCTTGAAATAGCAAGACCTCTTAAACGGCTTCGGAATCAGAGTTGATTTGCCATGATTTTTGAGGACTGAGATTGCTGCATTTAAAAAAGTTTGTATTACCTCTTAAAGGGCCTCAGATACCCTGAACAAAAGTATTTCAAACTTCTGCTTCAATAGCTACCAGCTGAACTATGGAATAATAGGATCTAACATATTTTGGAAGTCATTAATATTCAATAAACTACATCACCAAATTCAGATCTACAAAAGCCAGGAAGTGGAAGAATTATTGTTAATGTCCCTTGTCCTGTCACTTATTCATGGCTTCTTGAAGATAATGGTCATTACTAAAAAGGAATGCAAAGTAAATATCTATACTTCTATGTTTTCTATTCATTGTGAGTATATGTCCCACTCATAAAATAGAAGTGGCTGGCAGAGATGAATTGCTATTCTTTAAAATTCTTTATGTAAAAGTACGTTTTTTGATAAAGGCCAGTTCAGTAATGGAGGGATCTCTTTGAATCAGGAGTCCCCAGGGCACACAGTATAGTTTAAGTTTTCATCCAGATGTGAGGAAATGGGAGCGTTGTTTGTACTGAACCATAGCTGGGAAATGCAAGAAACGTAAAGCCAAGATAGAGAGGAGTAAGCTGATAAGGTGACAAATTTTCCATCATATTGAGGTAACTGTGGCCGCGTAGAGAGATGCACATTGCAGCAAAAGGCAAATTTGTTCGGCACTCCACAGAGTTTAAAAGTGACAGCTGGGGGTCAGGGTACCCTGGCTTGAATGCTAACTCTACAACTTAGTTTGTTTGAACCCCAGCAAGTTACCTAACCCTTTCTAAGCCTCAGCTTACTCATTTGATAAATGGGAATAACGACAATACATGAGGACTGCATGAGATAATGTTTGTGAAATGCTTGGCACAATGTATAATAGCTATTACTATTACTATTGTTATTATTAATATTCCCCAGGTACTTGGGTTTCAAATATGGCACTTTCTATGTCGCTAATGGGAGATCAACATAGATATAGGAAGTACTAATGCCCCTTCCATCATTTCTCCTACACTTTGTACTTCCATTTCACTCTAAATGAGAAACAACATCCTGCCCTTTTAATTCAACGTAAATGTAATATGTTAAGGATCCCGTGATAAGTAAGTTTTAGAGCAATCAGTAAAATTTTACCAGGTAGTAAAACCACAGCCTAGTTTCAATGGGCATCATTTGTCTAATAATTGGCTTTCAAAACCATTTGTAACTTAATCTTGAATTCCACCAGATGTTCTACGTGATAATACGACCTTTTTTCCTTCAAAATTAGGTCTAGCCCATGTACCCGGGACACACTGGTCTCCTTCCATCTCCCCTAATCACACCAAGCCGATGGGATATGCAATCAGAGCCTGATCAGGGTTGACCAGATGTTCCGAAATTCGTTACTCAGCATTTACTGTGGAAAGAAAAAATAATGCTATCAATTTTCAAAAAATGCAAACTCCTTTCCAAAAGCTAAGCAAAATGAGAAGTAGAGTAAACCATTTGCTAGTTAAAGAGAAGAGCAGAATGTGGCTCACTGGACTTAGGAAATGGAATAGTAACAAGAGATGCTGAAGTGCAAAGATACGTCTCATTTTCATACTTGGAGAATTACCCTTTGAGGAAATTTCTGCACAGATTACCTTGCACGTCATTCCTCCACTCAAAATGGGTTTTGTTCTTGCTCCAAATCCTTTTGATTTTGCATTGCTTTTGGTGTGTCGGCCTTGTATATCTGTCATGAATTTTAGGAGATTTTTGCCGGTATGAATCCAGCCTCAGTCTGCACAACGCTGTCAAACTTCAGTGATATCACGCCACTGGCGTACTTCCCTACCTTCCTCAGCAAAAAGGCCCAACGTCTGATAATACCCTTGTGTCCTAGTTTGCTGGTACCTTATCACCCACCCATCAGCCTCTCTCTCACTCTACTCCAGCTGCACTTTCTTTTTTTTTTTTTTTAAATTTTTTTTAAGGATTGGCACCTGGGCTAACAACTGATGCCAATCTTTTTTTTTTTTTTTTTTTCTGTTTTATCACCCCAAACCCCTCCTGTACACAGCTGTATATCTTAGTTGCAGGTCCTTCTAGTTGTGGGATGTGGGACGCCACCTCAACGTGGCCTGACGAGCGGTGCCGTGTCCGCGCCCAGGATCCCAACCCTGGGCCGCGCAGCAGAGCGCGCGAACTTAACCACTCGGCCATGGAGCCGGCCCCTCAGCTGCACTTTCTTTACCGTTCCTTGAGCCCACCAGGAATGCTCTTGGGTTTTCCCTTTGCTTCTCCGTCTCCTTGGAATACTCATCTCCAAGACAGTTGCTTTGTCTGCTCAATGAGGACTACTCTGAATACCCCATATAAAAATGCAGCCCCTTCCCTCAGCGCTCCCTAACCTTTATAGCCTACTTTATTTTTCTGTATATCACTTGTTACTATTTAACATACTATGTATTTCGTGTTTTCTTTTATTTTTTTGTCTGTATCACCCTTTGAAATATAAGTGCCAAGATGGCAGGGATTTTTCTCTGTTTTGTTCCCCACTGTATCCTTACCGCCTAGAATGGCTCATAGTAGGTAATCAATAAATACTTGAAGATTTAATTGATTAAGTAACTACTTGCTCAGCCAAGAGGTTTCAGCAAGAAGTGTTGTTCTCCAAAATTACCTATTGAACAGAGAGTGGACTATGGGAGTGATTCTTTAGACCCGTGATGGATAGATGTGGCTGTCTTTCCCCAGTAGTTCAGTGTTGATGGTCAGTTTTCCCCTCCAATCTGAAACATGCTGGTGTGAAGAGTAGGGATTAAATGACCTTTTAACTTAGTGACTGCTCGTTGCTGCTGAGAGAGCGAATAAAATTCACTTTATGATCCTGCATTTCCCATTAAAGTTTAATTTTTTCTCTCCCTGTTATCCTCTCTTTATTTTGCTCAGCAAGTTTATACTAATCCCTCTTGAAATGGAAGACGCTAGCTAGGATGCTCTTAGATTGCATTGCAAAAGGAGTTCTTCTCCTTTCTCACCCTTAAGATTTACTCCTTTATTTTGAAGAGAGGGCCTGGAAGTTGCTGAGCTCTCCAAGGAACCAGTTGGAAGGTGGACAAGAATAACAGTGCAAGTCTCAGGACCCAGTCACTGTCGGGCCCCCAGTGAGAGGAGGGAGAGAGGGAGGTGTCATTTGAGGTACCTTGTCCATGGTTGGAAGATTGTCGGGAAGCTCCTGATGAATGAGATGCTAGACTTCATCTGCTGCGTTTCATCCCTGGGCCATGCTGCAGAACCCAGCCACATCTGTGACTGATGGGAAGCAGATGTTTCGCTGTGCAGGGAGAAAGCACTCAGAAATGTGGGACTGAGGACTCAGACGCCCTTTCTCTTTTGTTCCTCCTCAAAAACAAATCGAGGAGGGAAAATTACACCCAAGTAATGACCCTGCAAGAGGGCTTAACTACAACAGGTTGAAACCAATCCCATGTTTTAAGGATTTGTGTAATTTAAAGAGAAAAAAAGTAATACGTGTGCTTTAAAGTTAAGTTCAGCCAATTGGATAGTTTTTGGGATTTTTTTTCACGTCAAGTTCTATTACTGCTGTTTCCATAACATTTCTTTGTCTCTGTCTCCTCATGTTAATTCTTGTTGTCACTCAGATTCCCTTGCCCTGTTTTCTGTATTTGCGCTATAGCTTTCTAACTTGCCTCCTCACCTCCTCTTCCCCACTACAGACCATGCTATGCTCCATTGCTGAATCAATTACCTAAATCTTAGGTCTGATCGTGTTATTCTAGTCCTCAAAAACTTTCAGTGGCTCCCTGTTGTCTACTGGATAAAGTCCATATCCTCAGTATTGAATTTATGTCCTTTGTCATTTAGATGCAAGCTGTATCAGTTTAGCCTGTTTCCCACTACATTCTTTTTATTTAATTTTATTTATTTATTTATTTATTTTTGAGGAAGATTAGCCCTGAGCTAACTACTGCCAGTCCTCCTCTTTTTGCTGAGGAAGCCTGGCCCTGAGCTAACATCTGTGCCCATCTTCCTCTACTTTATATGTAGGATGCCTACCACAACATGGTGTGCCAAGTGGTGCCATGTCCGCACCCGGGATCCGAACCAGCGAACCCTGGGCCACAGAGAAGCGGAAGGTGCAGACGTAACTGCTGTGCCACTGGGCTGGCCACCCCCCTAGTACATTCTTAACACTCCAGTTAAATGTGAGTATATTTATACAGTATGGATTTTGTTTTCATTTTTATTTTTTTGCAAACTCCCTTGGGTTTCTTTCCTATGTGTTTCTGGTCACGATTGTCACTTCATCTGATAAACTCTCTATATTAGTCTGTTAGGACTGCCATACAAAATACCACAGACTGAGTCGCTTAAACAACAGAAATATATTTTCTCACAGTTCTGAAAGCTGGGAATCCAAGATCAAGGTGCCGTCAGATTTGGTTTCTGGTGAGGCCTCTTTCCCTGGCTTGAACGTGGCCACCTTCTCTCAGGGTCCTCATGTGGTCTTTCGTCTGTGCACCCTCATCCCTGACGTCTCTACCTCTTGTAAGAACATCAGTCATATTGGATCAGGGCCCTCCCCTCATGGCCTCGTTTTAACTTCATCGCTTCCTTAAAGATCTCATCTGTAAATATGGTTACATTCTGAGCTACTGGGGATTGGGATCTCAACGTAGAAATTTGGGGAGGACACAATTCAGCCCATAATGACCCTGCTGGTACCTGCACATCCAAATCCTATCTGTAAGGAAGAAATGAAATTTCCCCTAATGTCTCACTTAGTTCCCTTAGCTATTAGCACCTTTCTTTATCTTTATCTCATTAGTATATGTTACTTTCTCGAATATATTATAGCACCTTCTATATAACTTCTTTTTTCAGTTTCTTCCTTTTCAACTTTATTGGGGTATGATTGACAAATAAAACTTTTATGTATTTCAGGTGTATAACATGAAACTTTGAGATATATATATACACATTGTGAAATGATTACCACGATCAAGCTAATTAACATATCTATCACCTCACATAATTACCTTTTTTTTATGGATGTGGTGAAAATACTTGAGATCTGTTCTCCTAGAAAATTTCAAGTATGTGATACATTATAATTAATTATAGTTACCATATTGTACATTGGATCTCCAGAATTTATTTATCTTATAACTGAAAGTTTGTACACTTTGACCAACACCTCCACATTTCTCCCCTTCCCACTAGTGCCTGGTAACCACCATTCTATTCTGTTACTACGAGTTCTACTTTTTAGATTCCACATACAAGTGAGGTCAGGCAGTATTTGTCTTTCTATGTTTGGCTTATTTCACTTAGCGTAATGTCCTCGAGGTTCATCTATATTGTCTTAGATGGCAGAATTTCTTTCTTTTCTAAGGCTGAATAATATTCCATTGAGTACATATATGTCACATTGTCTTTATCCATTCATCTGTGGACAGACACTAAGGTTGTTTCCATATCTCGGCCACTGTGAATAATGCTGCAATGAACATGGGGGTGCAGAAATCTCTTTGAGACAGTGATTTTGTTTTCTTTGGATATATACCCAGAAGTAGGATTGCTGCATCATACGGTAGTTGTGTTTTTAATTTTTTGAGAAATTTCCACAATGGCTGCACCAATTTACATTCCCACCAACGGTGTATAAGAGCTCCCTTTTCTCCATACCCTCGCCAACACTTTTTATCTTTCGACTTTTTGATAACAGCTATCCTAACAGGTATGAGGTGATATCACATTTTGGTTTTGATTTGCATTTTCCTTAGGATTAATGATGCTGAGCATCTTTTCATATACCTGTTGGCTATTGTATGGAAGTCTTCTTTGGAAAAATGTATATTCAGATCCTTTGTCCTTTTTAAAAAAAATCTATTTGGGATAATTTGCTATTGAGTTGTATGAATTCCTTGTATAATCTACATATTAACCCATTATGGGGTATATGGTTTACAAATATTTTCTCCCATTCTGTAGCTTGCCTTTTCATTTTGTTGATTATTTCCTTTGCTATGCAGAAACACTTTATTTTGATGTAGTCTCACTTGTTTATTTTTGCTTTTGATGCCTGTGCTTTTGGTGTCAAATCACAAAATCATTGCCAAGACCAATGTGAAGAAGTTTTTCTCATATATTTTCTTCTAGGAATTTTATGGTTTTACATCTTACGTTTAAATCTGTAATCCATTTTGAGTTGATTTTTATGTGTGGTGTAAGATAAGGGTCCAGTTTCATTGATTTGCATGTGAATATCCAGTTTTCCCAACATCATTTGTTGATTTATTGTTTATTGTTTATTTCACAACATCCTTTCCTCATTGTGTATTCTTGTTGCCTTTGTCAAAGATTAGTTGACTATATATGCATGAGCTCTCTATTCTGTTCCATTGGTCTGTGTGATTGTTTTTATGTGAGTACCATACTGTTTTGATTACTACAGCATGGTAATATAACTAGAAATATAATATAATTTTGTGGTCATGTCCATATCCTGTGATGCCTGTAGCTTTGTTCTTTTTGCTCAAGATTGTTTTTGCTACTTGGGGTCTTTTGTGCTTCCAAATGCATTTTAGGATTGTTCTTTCCGTTTCTTTGGAAAATCTCATTGGAATTTTGATAAGGATTGAATGGAATCTGTAGGGATTCGGAGGTTCCCTTAGTCTTTTTCTGTGGATACATCCACTTCACACTTCTTCCTTCTTTGGCGGCAAATCTTAAGATTATATGTCTTCTCTCAATCCTGGGAAGCCAGGATGAATGCTTAGAGCCTCCTATTTGTTTTTACTAGGGCAGTGCCCTAAAATGCTCAAGTCTGTGTGCCTTCCTCCAATCCTGCAGAGTCGGGCTGCCTTTCTGAGCATGCTTGTGAACCATCTGTAAAGGCTGCACTCCTTGTGCACATTAAAATCAGGGTTCTGTGGAGGGATGACAATGAACACTCCTATTCTGCCATCTTGCTGATGTCCTCTGTGCACCTTCTTTTCTCTTGTACTTGAGTAAGACTTTTTGTGGTCAAGTCCATATCCTAGCTATATTTGAGTCCTGGGCAGGTCCAAGACCATAATAGCACATAAAAGACATATCACAGAAACTTGAATCAATAATAATTATTACACATTATGCATCAAACATTTGTCTTAAATAATTTTGATCACATAATCTTATATCTACTTTTGTGACATAAAATCATTAAAAATAGATATATTTCTCAATAGGTGATATTCTGGTACTTGTGCTTTTCATTTATTTGTTTTACTTTATCTTGCTTTGATTTTACAGAACTGATATGCGAGATCAAAAGAATCTTCAGTAGTAAGAGAAGCTGAGAGCAAATAGAAGCTCTCTGCTCCCAAGGCGCCTGATCCTTGTCTCTGCTGTAGCTCTTACATGCCTCTCTGCTCCGCAAAATTAGGCTTCTCAAAGGCAGAAAGCCAGAGTCTTTCAAGTTCGGATTTCTAGGTCCTGGCAAAGAATGTGCATATAGTGTGGACACATAGTAGTTGCTTAATGACTATCTAGAATATAAGTCAATTGATCCATGCATGACAAGACTGGACTAAACTTGCTGATTTTCACCTCAGGAAATGGATTTTGAAAACCCATCAAATTCAGTTACTTTGTGGATTTTTAAATAAAAGATATATCTGAATGGCTTTACTGTGGGTTTTCCACTTACCAGTTGTTTGATCATGGAAAACTTTCCTAATCTACCTTCTCCTACCCCAGCTCCAGGAGTAAATGAGAAAATACGAATGAAACCTTTAGCACATGACTTGGCAAATGGTAACTATCTGGAAAATAGTATTATTATGTGTGTTGATTTTGTTCGCAAGCATTTGCTGAGCACCTTTCCCTGTTCATTGGTTCACCAATAGGTGCATCCATATTGCCTTGCAATTCAGTAGACAATCAGTGTATGTTAATAGCACGAATGAATGATCCCTGCCCCTAAGGAATTTGCAATTCTGAAGGTAAGAATATTTATAGATATTAACAGCTAATGAACTATATCAAAGGAAAGCATTTAATCGAGAGAGAATGTGTGCTGGTGTGTCAGAGTAATAGAAAAATAGTTGGATCTTCGTTTCATATTAATTCTTGTCCCTTGTTAGCTTCACAGTCAGGAAGGGATGAGAATGGGCTTCTAAATTTTCCTCTTGATGAATTTTACTGAAATACATGTAAGATATGGGACTCACTGATGTCTTTTGGTAAGCAAAAGTTGATTAAAGTAGTCACTGACAATCCTCTAAACCAAAGTAATATGCCACTGTTCATTTGAGAGAACTAAGAAATGAAGAAAGAGAAGAAGAAGAAGAGGAAGAGGAGGAGGAAAAGGAAGAGGGAGGTGAAAGAGGAAGAAAAATAAAAACAACAGGAATGATAGAAGCTACTATCTGCCAAGTACCAAATGAGTGTCAAGTGTTTCATAAGAAATTTTCTAAATAATATCGTTTTTTTAACTGTAAAGGTAAGAACATCTCATGAAGTAAAGATTGTTTCCTGTTTTACAGGTGATGAAACTGAGGGACTCTAAGATGAAGTCTGTTGTCTAAATTTACACAAATAAGTAACTGAGCCAGGATCGGAAATGACTCTGCCCGAATACAAATTCCACCTTCTCTTCTCACACTGCCTCACAAAATAAAATTTACTGGCAATCCAGGTTAAATAATTGATTCTCAAAGCCTGGCATATGATAACGTGCACTGTGAATCTCCAATAGGAAAAGCTGTAGTAACCATTGCTTCCTGAAAATATTTGACTGCCAGTATTTCTTCCTTGGGAGCATATGTTAGTAATCCTGTTATTAGGAATACACTGACAGATGCTCTTTTCGGGCATCAATATTATTTTGGAATTGCAACATATTATTAGTATCTGGTTTTATGGTCCTCTTTCCTTTAAAACTGTTTATGGCATGTAATTTATCAAATCACTTTAAATATCTTTTAACATATGAATATGTATTTGGTGAAGTCTCTTTTTTCCACTGGAAACATTGCTGAGATATCAAACCACAAAGTGTTTTTTTTTTAAGGCAGTATTCTTGGTGGTATGTTTGGCTTAAAAATATCTCAGGTGCATCGATAAGGATTTTTACAGAAATAAACTTCGGTATAAGTTCTTACCCCATAAACATTCTTGTTTTATAAACATTTCTCTGTCACTTAGTGAGATTTGGAAAATAGAGAATTTCTCATGGTCTCACCATCGAAACAATTTTAAAGAATTTGTTAAAATTTTTCTATATTTTGTATTCCAATTGAATCTAAAAAGAAGCTATAGAATATCTGCTGTGTATAGAACATTATAGAAAGTCCAAGGGATGTTAGAACAAGATAAGATCATTGTTCTCAGAATCTCCATCTAGTAGTAGCCTTATATATGCATATATATTTATATATGTGTGTGTGTGTATATATATATATATATATATATATATATATATATGTATTTTTTTTCCTCTGAGACATATCAGATGAGAGTAGGTTAAATAAAGCAAGAAAGACCTGGAAAGGACCTCCTGACTGAGGTGGTCGATCAAACCACCTAGGAAAGCCGAGAAAATCTCAGAGGATAATGAAGTCTTGAACCAGCATCTCCAACCGAACGAGTTTTTCAAGGTACACTAAGATTGGCGAAGGTACAGGCTGCCATGGTTTATATTGCATGGCACATAGCTGTCTCCGTTCTACATGACTTAAAATCCTAGACTGTTATGGGCGAAAAGACATTTTCAACATTCTTTTTCCAAATCCCACACATTTTAAAAAAAACACAAATCCAAGACACATGCACCCTGCTGGGAATCCATCCTCTATGTGTGGGCACTGACTACTCTGTCTGGAATTTGCTTGTGTGTAGGAAGTATGAAGTATATTAGTTTTTGGAAATTTGATACCAGACATGGACAGGTAAGGAAACACCAGTCAAGTTAACTTTATAAAGAAGTTATTTTGTGGATGTTTGGGAAAGTTAAGGGGTCTTTTGAAACTGAATTTTAAGTGCTTAGAACTAGAGTAAGACTTATTTGATTTCTCTTATCTTCATGCCTCAAGAAGCCAATAAGCATGTCCATAAATTTTGGAATGAAATAAGCACAGAATTCTAACCTCCTCTGTGAATGTCAGAAAGGAGAATTTTGTTGTGTGCGTGTGTGTTTAAACTTCACTCTTAAAATAGACAATGTAAGATCAGAATATCTGCTTTCTAATTCCTGAAATGCTGTGTGATCTTGGAGAAGTTATTTGTACTATACAGACCTATACTTCTCTATTTGTAAAACAGGGGCAAAATGCCCATCAAGACCTGTGTGATAGAGAGTGGAACATAGAAGTCAAAATGACAGACTTGGGCCAACTGTGTAGGAATTTAAATAGAAATCTTATGAACTAGTTAAAAGTATATTCATGGACAAGAAGTGGAAAGAACCACAGGAGGGAAAAACGTGAATATTGAGTGGTAATGTTTGGATAACTTTTACTTCTTTTCAAAAGTCTCATTATAGATTTTTGTTCTAGTTGAGAGATATAAATAATACTGGAGAGTTCTACTTCCAGCAAGGCTGACTAGCTCCTGCCAGACCAATGCTCTCATAGGTAAAAACAACGAATTCTGGACAAAAGACAAAATGCAAATATATGAAGGCACTAAGGCTAAGCAAAAGTAGACAAATAGTGAAAGGAAGTTGACGTTTGAAAGATGGTAACAGCATGGGTGAGTTTCCCATTTTTCAGAGCTTTTAGCCTCAGGGTAGACCCCAGTCAGTCTGCATTATGTGGAGCAGCTGTATCTCAGATACAAAACCTTAGCCATATTAGCTTGAAAAGCCAGAGGAAAGACTCTTGGGTGACCACAATATCTGGATGATAGAGGAGGAGAATCTCAGAAAGAGAAAGCTTTAAATTGTGTGTTTAAACTCTTCCCAAATCTCTGGTTGACTCCTGAACCACACATGCTCAGGGAAAACCCCAAATAGCCTAACTAAGGCTAAAAAAAAGAATTGAACTTGTATTTCAAGTTTGAATTTAATCTAGTAATGCATGCTTAATTAATTAATTAATTAATTATTTTTTCTTTTGCCATAGCTTGGCCTGCCCCTGGTCTCAAAAGGAATTGAGCATTGAGTATGTGTCATGGTGAGGAAGGAGGTAAAGGGAGAGGGAAAAATCCATTCTGTCCCACAATATTTTGCTATAATAAATAACATTCGCATGGGTTTTATTTTTGTTAATATGCTTCAGAGAAACATAACTGAACCCAGAATCTCTGTAACATATTTTTAATATTCAGAGCAGGAACCAAAATTATTTTTTATATGAAAAAACAGGAAAACATAAGCCCTTCCCAAGGGGGCTAAAAAACAATCAATGGAGACTCATCTCAAGATGATCCAGAAGTTGGAATAATCAGACAAGAATTTTAAAGCAGCTATTATACCTACGATCAAAGACGTAAAGGAAAATATACTTGTAATGAATAAGAAGATAACAAATCTTAGAAGAGGAACTAACTATACCAAATTGAAACCCCAGATAAATAAATAAATAAATAAATATATATATATATTAGTAATAGATGGATAAAAACTGGGAGTAAATCACAAGTTTCTTCATCAAGAAGCTGCTTGTGAAATTACAACATTTTAATACATCTTTGGGAATGTTTCCATGAGGTGGGTACTCAATAATGTGCAATGTCTATTGCCAGAAAATATGTAGCAATAGAGGGAGGAGAGAAGAGTAACGTGATAGAAAAAAGTTGGAGGAGGTAATATTACTACTAATAACAAAGCAAACTTTTATTTAATGTTTGCTGCCTTCCATGGCCCATGCTAAGTCCTCACTTCTGCAATTATCCATTATCTAATTTAACCTCCTTGGGTACTATTATTGTCCTCAGAATACACATTTTAAAACCTGAGTCGTAGAAAATGGAAGTATCTAATCCATGGTCCCATAGCCAGGAGGAAGTTGATTCTTTGAAGTACCACACTCTGATGCAGCGGTCTGTTCAAAACACAAACCAGAAATATGAAGAGCAGGGATGGATTTCTCTTGTTTGTGGGACTGTGCTGACCAATTGCGTCTGCAAAGGTGAAGGAGGTAATTCCTGGGGAGGGAATGATAGCAAAGCACTGAATGGATTCAGCTTCCAAAATAAAATGCCTCTTCCACCTTAGGTTTTTGCCACAAATTTCTCTAATAGTCAGAGGCAAAATCTATTGTTTTATCATTAGAGGCAAGAGTGAAAAACAAATATTCCTGGGAGAGGAAACCATCTGACTTTAAACAATGCAAAGATATAAATTAAAGTTATCAATTTTTTCTTGGATGGGATTACATTAATAACAATTATTTTTTTGAGAGCTTATTCTATGCCAGACACACTTCTAGGTGATTTATATAAATGATGTGTTTTACTCATTGACTCTCTATGAAAGATGCACTATTACCCTATTTTATACAAGTAAAAACAGACTCAATGTGATTAAATAACTTGCCCAATATAATGCTTTGTAAATGGCAGAAGTGAATTAAAAATTGAGCCTGATTGACTCCAAATCTTGATTTCTCAAACTCTACCACCTCTAGAGAACACTGGTGTCTAAATTTAAAGGAGGCAGAGAGGATGTAGGGGGAAGGAAGCTAGGATATAGTAAAGCGAGACTGATGATGTTGAAGACAGACTTTTCTTTTTGATCGTATTTCCAAAGGCTGTGCTGTGAGTGACATAGATTCACACTTGAAGGGCCCTGAAGAGAAAAAGGTATAGAAAGACCTTAAAATGGGATGATTAATGTCTGACTAGTGGGAACTTTCTCCCAACTTTCACATCTAATCAATCATTAAGTCCTTCCAATTGTTTCTGCTTGAAGTTCTCAAATTTGTCTCTTCACATTCACTTCCCCCGCCATAGTCCAGGCTACCAAATCACTCACTTTTCCTAGTTTCTCATCTCTCTCTAAATTTGTCTTTTCATTAGCAAAGGGTGATTTTTTTAAAACAAAAATATGACCAGAGCACTCCATGCGTAAACATTTCGATGACAGCTCAAATTCCTCATTTTAAAGTCTAAACTCCTTTACACAATTTAGTGAATTGACTGATGCAGTCTCTTAATATTGGACATTGATTCTTCATTTTTACTATTACAAATAACCCTTTGATGAACAGTTTTGTATATATCTTTATATACATCCAAAACTGTTTTATTGCAGAGTTAAAAGTCATGCTCTTATTTAGGCTACTTCTTATTTTGATAATTCAGTCAACTTTAAATTTCCCTGCCTTGGCTGAGGATCCAGGGCTGGTCCAATATGACAACAGTCATAGCCATAGATTTCTTCCAACGACACACGTCATGACAGTAAACAGGGATGAAATAGTGAGGAGGCAGGAAAAATTACTCAGTGCTTTTTGGTGTAGAGGCCTATTTGTTCTTATCTCTACTACCATGTTGAAATGGGAAGGATCTGGAGGAGGAACTAGCAAACGTGACCACTAAAATGATTCTAGCTTTGCCTGCAAGGTGTCTAGGATGACCTCAGGGAATACTGTGAGAAAAGCATTTTGGAATAGATAGAAGGGGTAGTGGATACTGAGAGGAGCTATAGAAGGTAGAACATAAGTAAAACTGAGATTGAAAATACAAAAAGACCTTAACCCACAGAATCTTACAACTTAGGGATGGAAAGAACCTCAGCTATTCCTCTTTTACAGCTTCCTGTTAAAGATGGTGATCCTGAGGTCAGAGAGGCCAAATGACTGGCTTAGAGTCACACAGATAATAAGTGGCACAGTGGGGTGCAAAAGAAAGAAGGAATACATTGAATGTTTTTCAGTAATGCTAAATTTCTATCCAGGCTAGAAATAGTACATTGGAAAACAAGCCCTGGGAAGACTAATATGGAAGGCAGGGAGAGAGAGAGCACCTCTATTTTATGAAAAAGATCCTTCTGACAAGCATCCCTACCATTTCAACTTCTCTTTATAAACCGTGGTCCTCCTCAAAAAGGAAGAAATAAATAGAAGCAAATATATCAGGAAGACACGCATGGAATTTCAGAAAAACAATGCAGATGATTTGATATAATCAGTAGAACTGGGCACTTAGTAGAACAAAGGTAAATGAGTTTGAGAACCCGGTCAGAAGTTAAAGATGCTAGATGTTAATGGTATTAAGAACAAGAAAGAAATCTAGGGCTGTAGCCCACACAAAAGTGAAAACAGAAAGAAGGCAGGAAATCTGTGGAGATCTGACGAAGGGGTGTGCATGTATATTAGGAGAAGAGATTGAAGCTGGACTCGTAAGAATAAAGTCAAATTGCCTCTCCCTCTTCCTCTCTCTCTTTCACTCCACTTCGTCTCCTTCAGACCTTGTCCTTTCCCTTCCCACACCTATAATATAGTGTTAACTCCTAAGTGTTTTGAAATTATAGACAGATGATGCATTCTTCTCAATAATAAACAGAGAGGAGAGAATAGGATAAGTTTAATTGGGGGAATATTTGAAAATTTAGAAGCAAAACCATCTGACTCAGAGGGAAGATGCATCATTAAAGCCTTGAGGAATAGAAGTGTTCTTGGGTAGGTGAGCTCGCTGCTGAACTCAGTAAGGAACTTTCAGATCTTTAAACCAGCTGTTGGCTGAGAACTGTATTCAAGTTGATGAAAAAGAGCATTTGGTTTGCAGGGAGAGCAGGATAAGCACTCTAAGCAATACTGGACACCAAATATGAAATATTTGTGGGGATATTATTTGAAGCCTAGCAGCAGTAGGTGGCAGAATGATGCATGAGACCCAAGCAGCAATGAAAGGAAGATGGCGTGCTACTTGCTTACTTGGAGAGAGACGGTGAATAGCTGTAAGAAGGAAGATGGCCAGATCACCCAGGGAGCATGGACCAAGACCAGGCCAAGTCTCCTCTGGAAGACAAGGAAGCTTGTGTGCAGCAGTAAGGAAACTGTGTGGGTGGGGCTCAGGAATATGTACTTTTTTCATGTTTCTAAAGAGTGCAGAGAGAATATTAGAAGAATAAGCTCCGATGGCCTGAAATCAGACTTCGTCTATTTTCCTTTGTAGAATGGGTCCAGGTCCATCCTGGGAGCCAAGGAAGTCTTTCTGGACAGTCTCTTCCCTCTCACCACTACCTACCATCTCCAGTCCAGCAGTTTGTAAGTCCTATCCACTTTCCTTCTTTAAAATATCTCAAATCCACTCAGAATTATTACTGGTCTAGTTCAAGCTCTTGTTATTTACCACCCATATTGAAGCAATGCTCTTGTATAACGCTGCAGCCAGACTAATCTTTTAGAGAAGGCAAATAAAACCACATCTTACTGTGCACCTGCTTAAATTTCTCCAACAATTCCCCATTGTTTTCAGGATTGTATTCTACATCACGACATACAAGATCTTTTATGATCTAGGCCATACCTAGTTCCACTTCCATCAAGCACCAAACCCTGCCAATTCCATATGCTTATACAGGTTTGCACACGTATGTTTACACACATGGTTCCTACTATATTGAACTACTGAGCTTCTTGCAGTTCTCTAAATATACTGTGATTTGTCTTATTTTAGCAATGCTGCTTTGGGCAGAAAAGCTGTTACCACTCTTTTTCACTCTTTAAAGATCTCAGCTTCAGTGTGACTTCTTCCTGGAAGCTTCCTCATGGTAGAGCATCTGGTGATTATCTCTATCATAGTCCCAATCATAATCTATTAAAATTATATATTACTTCATCCACCCTCTGCCATGTGGCTTGAGTGTGTGGAGAGCAGAGATGGTCCCCTTAACTCTCTTTACAGATCTTCAATAACTCTTATATAAATAGATGAATCAAAGACAGCTCAAAGGAAAATATTTTTCTTGTAATTTATGCAGTTTTACGTATGATCCTGAGTTGGATCCTATACTGAGTTAGAGGGGAGGAAAGCTATAAAGAACATCATTGGGATCATTGGTAAATTTTAAAATGAACTGTGGATTAGTTATTAGTATTGTATCAACGCTAAAATGGATTTTGATGATTTTGTAGCTACATAAAAGAATATCCTGTTCCTAAGAAACACACAATGACGTGATGTATAATAAAGTGGTGTAACGTCTCCAACTTACTCTCAAAGGTTCATAAAAATTATATAGATGTACAGATAGAGAAATTGCTACCTTTGCCATTAGAATTTAATTGTGTCTAGGTTCATATAGTTGCCTGTCATGTTTTCATTTGTCTTTGGTCTCTCCATCTACAGGTTAATGTCTTGGAGGACATGAGGCCCTCTTGGATGTTTTCATAGTGCCTAGTTTACTCTGCTGAGAAAGATGTAAAATGTTCTAGCCCGTTGAGAAATCACTGATGCACAATGAATAATGTTCAGTTGAATGAGTGAGCAGCAATTTGGTTTAGTGGAAAGAACAAAGGACAGAGAGCCAGGACACCCAGGTCCTCAACTCTGCTCTTCACTAAGCAGTTGTATGTTTGTGGGCAAGATGTTCACCTCCTCTTGGTAGTGTCATAGTTTATAAAAAGAAGGTTGGGCTATATGACTTCTAAGATTCCTGCTAGTTGGAAAGCTCTAGGCCTAAACATGCAGTGTAGAAAGACAACAGTAGAACAATCATTCAGAACATGGTATGCAAATAAACCAAAAGGAAACAAAAGCATGAGTAATTTGCCAAAGGAGACAGGTGCAAATGATATTCTCTCGCTGCCTAAGATGAAAGGGATATCTCCTCAAGGAGAAAGTACTATAACTAGTCCAAAAAGCCCTAAGTGATTATAGATGAAAAGAAGGAAAAAACAATGATGGAAAAGGAATGCAAATGTCCATCAGGAAGAAATTAGACAAACTGTCATATAATCATACAATGGAGTACTATACAGTTGTTACAGTAAATAACTTTGGGCTACATGCAACGTGTTGATGAGACTCAAAAGAATGTTTTTCATAAACATCCAAACAGTGAAACAAGTTGCATAATTCTACATACAGTATCATACTATTTAAAAATGCCATGGAAAAAGAATATATGTGTATATATTTGAAGGATAATAATGATAAATAGCAAATTTTGGACAGTAGTGACCTCAGGAACAAAAAGATCATAATAAAAAAAGAGAAGCACAATACTTTTGGAATCTGATGGACAGGAAACATCAACTTTAAAATAATTTCTTAAAAGAAATTTGAACCAATTCATAGAAATGCTAAGATTTGGTAATAATAGTAAGTAAAGACAAAATGGTGTTTCTTAGGTTATTCGTTATAACTTTCTGAGTGTTTTGAATATTTCATAATGAAAGACCACATCCGAAAACAAGGGAGAGGGTAAAAGTAGAGGATGAAGTTGTCTCAAAGTCTTAGGGGTTAAAACTTTGGAGAAAAGAACTTAAGAAAAAGAGTGATAGGAAAATAAAACTAGACGCAATACAAGAAGTGCTTTTGCAAATGCTCTCAAATAACCATGAAGGCGGAATAGAGGGCCCGCTCATTTGCATTCTGAAGGCAGAGAGCTGATCCCTTTCTGTGCACTGAGAGAGAACTGAGCTGCGTATTTCTAGCCCATGCTATCTGAATTCAGGCATCCAGATTGTAGAGTATAAATCAAGCTTTCTTTTTCCCGTGTTTCTTGGCTTAAGTTTTATAAAAAGATGTAGCTTTATTTTGGATATAGGTTTTCCCTCTTTGGGGAACAGGGGCCAATGTGTCACGTGGCCATTGTTTCTGACAGTTCATTTATGCAGATGAAACAATCCATTCATTTGGTGAATCCATGGAATCGATGGCTTCCACTTTGTACTTCTTGAAAAATATACAGCATTTCAGGCCCCTGGATTTACATTCCACAGACTTTCTGGTATAATGGAATAGTTTTGGGTCCCTCGAGGGCAGACATATGGCTCTGCAAGAGTGTTGATGGCTTTCCTACGACATGGGCATGAGCATTTCTACGTGTTCTCACTTGGAGCAGTTCTTTAAACAGCTCTTTGACATATAAAGTGGGAAGAAATGCTTCTCAATGACTATTTATGAGAAAAGTTGCTTATCGATTTAGATCCTAGGGCTAAAACGTGGCCAGCTCATCTTCTTCTTCAGGCAGCGATGCTTCTAAATTAAATTGAGAGCAAGTATCATTTTTAATAACAATTCGATGTACACCTTTCTTTGGAACAAACATCTCTACAACTCTATTTTTATCTTCTGTGTTCAGTTAAGTACTTGTGGAAATGAGTGTTTAACACCCTGAGAATTAAGAGAAAATAATTGTATATGAGATGGGAGAGAGTTTATCAATTAGCAATTGACTCACATCGCCCCACAAAAATATGATACTTCCCTATTATATTTAATAATGATGCTATGTTTGGGCTCATTCTTACACAACCCTATCAGGGGGATAACTGCATTGTGGTCACCAGTGTCCTACCAGGTCTCTACTCTCCGGTAGCTGTGAGCAGCCCGCCTGCTTTGGGAGCAGATGCACTGTGAGTAAACAATTAGCAACAAATCTATGGCCTTTTTAGATAAAAATTCAATATCAATTCACGACCTTGAAAGATATTTGCATGTGTATAGAGGAAGACTTTGAGTACCAGGATAATGAGTTTGTTTAAATGATTAACGTATGAGGATAAAGATACTGCTTTTGGCTCCAATCTGCTTACGGTTTCACAGCCGGAGATACTAGACAAGCCCATCAGTTGACTGAAGGAGATGCACTCCAGTCCTTCTGCAGGAGCCTTGATAAGACGCTATGTTTTCCTCATCCTTGGAGATGACTGACTTGAACAAGTCTTGTCGAGAAGACATAAAAGATCAAAAGCCTTAATTGTTACTTGCAAATAAGTGACACAGAGAGGTGGCACATAGAGAGGTTCTTGACTAGCCTGAGCCGTGAGAGGGGAAAATAGATGCAGAGATTCATCCTCTGTTGGAATTTATTACTCTTTGTTATGCCCCTAAAGGAAAGTAATTTTGTAGCCATTATCTTGTAACGTCTTTTTTGTAGTCAATTCTCTACATATCTACCTGCTTTACTATGAAGCAGGAAGCCGTAAGGCTGCAGGAAACAGTGTCCAGTGGGTTCAACGAGTGACTACAAAGTTGAATTATTGAAACAATTGTGTAGGGCTCTTGAGAAAGCACCAAGCATTCTAATCGCTGGAGCACCCCAATGGTTCAGAGTGCCCTATCGTCTTCTGAAATTGCTCTGATTCACCCATGCAATCAATCCAAGGCTGTTTGCTTTAACACTATCTCTTTAATATTATTAAAATGTGGCATTTAATAATTAATATTATGAAAGCCTAGCTTGAGAATGGGTTTGGAAGTCTGACTGCTTAGTTCAAATCAGTGCTTCATAACTTACTAGCTTCGGAGACACAGAAACTTATTTTACCTTTCTGAGCCTCTACTTTACCGGTAAAATGGGGAAGATAACGTTACCAAGCACATTGTGTCTCGGCTGGGATGCTTTCTGCTGAAGGTAACAGGAAACCCCAATTCAAACTGGCCTACCCAGCAATGAAGTTTATTGTCTCATACAAGTGGAAATCAGGACGACAGTTTATTTCCAGGTGAAGAATGATCAATGGCTCAACAGTGCCACTCAGGACTCAATTTTTTTCTCTCTCTCTTGTGGGCCATCTCATGGTGGCAGTGTGGTCCCATTAACTCCAGATGTCACACCCAGGGACACTGATGTGATGTGAGAAGAAAGGTTGTCTTTTTCTTCTATATTCTCTTTAGGAGTAAGGAAATCTTTCCTAAAAGCCCCTTGCTGGACTTCCTTTCATATCTAATTGGAGAGGATTTGGTCACATGCCCAAGCCTAAATCAACACTGAAAAGAGGAATGGCATTACAATGATTATCTTAAGATAATCACTTAGAATGGATTTCAGAAAGCAACCACTATGACTGCTACACAAAGGATTTTGTTAAATATTCAATGAGATACTGCACATAAAGCACTTCAGACAATCCCAGGCACAAAATAAACTCTCAGGGAATTGTTATCTATTACTAGCTATAATCAATTTAGTAATTTACACTAATGCAAAATTATAGATATTACTTGATGTGCTTTCCTAGGAAGCTTTTTGTTTCAATGAGCAATGAGATTTTCAATCAAAATAATAAACATTTAATGGTGGATTTGCAGACATCAATGAGCTGAATTAGGAATCTATTTTGTGGGCTTGGGGTACTTTCATAGAAATCCATGCATTTGTTTAATGAGAGGAGTTACAGCCTTAGAATTTCAACTACTGTTGGAACTGGGGAGTTAATGAAACTAACAGGAGGAAGAAAAAGAAGAGGAGAACCAACTTTCTCAACCACAACTTGGCCATCGCCCCTTCCCTTCCTTTAGCATAGTGAATTACCTGATCTTTATGGCTATTGCAGCCCACGCCAAAGACCTTAGATTTCTCCTAGCAACCCTCACGCTGTCCCGCAATTTCCCTGATTTAACTGCCAGATCCAAAACAGCATCAGATAGAGTCCCTTTAGCTCCAGGCACTGGGGGAGGTAATCCTGCAAATAATCACTGTTGTTCTTGCATTGTCTCCAACTCCTTCAGAATTCTAACCACATAATGGAGAAAGAGAAGGAATAGACCCAAGGGTTTAAGATTGCTTGGTGTAGGCTGAAGCAGGAATGTAAGCGAGCTGCCTCACAAATCATTCTTGAGGAGTTCTGAGGTGAAAAAAGGATCTGCTCGTAAGGACTAATGAGGTGTCGTGCAGTGAGTTTTCCCTCCTACTGTACGTTTTATTTGTCAAAAGGATAAATTCCAAATAGGGAACAGATTATAGTTTGACCTTAGGGTTCAAGTAAGGGTCCTAATTTGACTACAAACTTTAAGATACATTTCATAGGCATCTTCTGCATTTTCTTTTACAATCAGTATACAAGATTGGCTGGGGCAAGCCTTGTAGCTTTTTACACGACCTCCCCCAACTCAGGCTCAGGGCTAGTAAACAGCAAGGGGCATTTCTGGGCCTTAGTGATGGCAAGTTCGGTTGAAAGGGGCAGTGCAGGTGCTTCTACAACCCATACCTCAAATGTGCCAAGACTCTGGCGCCTACAAGGTTGGTTTGGGACTCTTACAAGACCAGCCATTCTCTGGGAAGTTTCCAAGAACTTCCTGTTACTAGGCAGGCAAAAAGAGAGATGAAGAAAAAGTAAAAACAACTTCATTTCTTTTGGGGAGTTCAGCATAATTTTTGTGGTTCAAGACAGTTTCAGAAAATGCCAAGCTTGCAATAACTGTCACCTTTTTGGTAGAGCTGTGGGTAGACAGATGGTTACTGGTCCTGGTGGGGATGGCGGTGTGGGGGTGGTATGGAGAAAATCTGTCATCAAACTTTCTCAGAATACTTTCAGTAACTATTCCTTGATATCAGCAAACTCCCATGAATTCTAAATTGAATTAGTGCCTTCTCTTGACGGCCTTGAGCTTAGTTGTATAATCATGTGCTGGTATTCTCTCCAGTATGTAAATACCATATTAATAAAAGAAATATATCTAATATATACTCGTGGAATTACTGCTTTCAATACTTGCTTTGGGACTCTTAAAGAAGAGAAATACAGATATAGAAAAGGAAGATCTCTTTGTTATTGCAGAGCCTCCTAAACGGCTTATCTGTTTTGTTTTTTTCTTTTTCAGGAAGGAAAAGAATACTAAGTGACTTAGCTACTGCTGTTTGAGCAACAGCTCGGGAAACACTCATCTCTCCTTTTTGACAAAGTTATTCAAGAAGTGTCTCCCAGAAATGGACATTTTGCCTCGTTTGCTAACCGCAGTATGACATTTTAAAACCCGCGAGTACTTCATGTAGAGGAGGCTCGCTGTATTTTAATGTAAAAATAACAGAAGAGAAAAGCAATTCTAAAAACCTGTTCAAGACAACATTGTATAAGGCATTTTTAAACAGACTCCCCCTGGTAGTTTGGCTTTCTATCGGGAAGGACAAGAACAAATATCGTTGACCTTGAAGTTTACCAACACCCTTGTGTCTATTGTGAAACCTCCTCCCTTGCTTCCTCCCAACCCCCACCCGACACACACGCTCTCACACGCATTTCCTAATTGTAAATGAGCAGATAGTCTATTTGGAGGTCTGCTATGGTCAAGCCAGGTGTATAGAAAACAGAGCCATATAAAGAAGAGAAGGATCCTTACAAAAGCATGTTGACATAATAGCCTTCAGCAAGGACCCTCCTACGAGTGTGGCTGAAATCTAAGCAGCCCCTTCATTTCCACGTAATTAAGGAACCCCAATTAGTAAATTAGAAAGCAGGAATTCCAGTTTCAGTATTATTTAAAATGTTATAAATTACTATTGTCACATTGAATATTTATTCATTCATTTACTTACTCATTCACCTATACATACAGTAAATTTAGATTGAATTTAAAATATCCGTAAGTTACTGTTTAAGAGCTAGGGGTGCAAAGATGAATATGCATGCTGCCTTGCTCTCAGGTGTCTTCCAGTTTCTTTCTAGGGGATAGAGGAAGGGAGATACAGACTCATAACTATAATAGAATATAATAAATGCAGTGACAAAAATATGAAGAGGGAGCTCTCAGTGCCTAGAAGGGTGTGAGTCGTCATGATAGCTTAGGGATGATCAGAAAAGAGTTTCTGCAGAAAATTTCATCTCAACTATATATTAAACTGAGAAAAGAGATAGTCATACAACAGAGGGTAGTCTAAGGGAAGAGACTCCAAGCTTCCAGAACAGCTTATGCAAAGTCACAGAGTTAAGAATAGCCTGATACATGAGAGATTATAAGCAGTTTGATGTTTCCAGAAACCATCTGTCAATACAGGGCGTATTAGCAGATAAGGCTTTAGGAGGAGATGGGAGCACATCTCAGAGGGCCTTCTTGTGACATTTTAAGAGCTTGGATCAATCTTATGGGAAATTAGGAGTCACAGAATGATTTAAACAAACGTGTGGCAGAGCTAAATTTTTGTTTTCAATAAATTATTCTCTGTAGAGGATGGATACGAGCAATGATGTGCTAGTAAATGTTTAACAATTGCCTGTCTGAAAACAAAAAGTCTTGCTTATAGTATTTGCCAATTTCCATGGTGTAAATACTCCCACTATGGCAGATTTAGGTTATGAACTTGAAGCCACTGAACCTAGGTTTGGGAATAGAAGAGCACAGTTGACTTCCATGAGCCGGTACAGCCACCTCCAGCCCGCCACTGGGTTGGAGGCAATAGATTGGAGGAACTAAGACACATTAGGAGGCTTGTATAGTTCAGGCAAAAGATAACATGGGCCTGAGCTAGACGAGGGGCAGCTTGTGTAGAGGAGACCGGATGGCTAGGCTAACCTAGGGGATTGTTTAGACGTGGAGGTTGAGAAATGAATAAGGAGAGATGACTCCTGTGTTTCTAGTCCAGATCACAGGCTTAATTGCCACCCAGGAGAGAGAAATCTGGGGGAAAGCATGCTTTAAGTAGAGGATATAGTCGGACGTGGACCATCCTGACAATGTGTTTAATCATTGGTGGTGCATATGATTCCGAATCCTGGGAGCTAAGAAAGGGGTGCATATTTGGAGAAGAGGTGTAGATATGGAAGTTATCGGTTTATAAGTGATGATTAAAAATGTAAGTGAATAGGACTGACCAGAGAGGTATAGAAGCAGACAAGTAGAACAGAGCTTCCCAGCTTTTGTGCTGCAGTATCCTGGTGTTCCTTGGATGGGTCACAAGTATACAGACATATGGATTCCTTTACCTTTAGGGCTGCTTCTGGGTGTCTGGAACCACACAGCAGGGTTTGGACCAGCAGAAGCCCAGGCCAATAACCTCAGATCACTAGCATCTTTATCATTCCCTTCTCCTTCATGTGCTGTACAAATGTTATCATCTTCTAAGTGTTTCTTGATATAGAAAAACGTGAAATACTAGCATATTTTACAAGCACTGAATATATCATTTTCTAAGGGAAAGGGAAAAGAAAATAATCTTTAGAAGGAGACTGAGAGGGAAAGATCAGGGAGGGTCAAGGAGGCCCTGGAAAGAGTAATATCAAAAAAACTAAATATTTAAATTTGCAGAATGAGCCATCTTGCTGGTGATCAATTACCAGTGCAGGTCAGTTCATCTGCCTACCATCTGTTTCATTCATTTATTCATTCGTGCTGCAATTTGTATAGTCACAGGCATGAATCAAGCCCCTGTGAATTGTCAGGTGCCGGACTTCTGGAACATCAGTTATTCATTTGGTTCTGGGTGACAGCATAGAGCAACGAACATTGCAGCAAGGGAGAGGGTGAATTAGTTTTTGTTGATTTAAAGGTCTAGAGATCACCTTAGTGTTCCTACCATTTGGAGGAAGATGCAGTTCTACTCATGAGGGAATTCACAAAATCAAGGAGATTCTTTCTGGTGTTTTGATGAGAAATCGCTTTAAGTTTCTTTATTCCTTCAGGAATACTTGAGTGCGTACTGTGGGTTGGACACTGGGCTGAAAATTCAGTAGACAAAACAGATGAAATCCTTGCCCTTAGGGAGCTCACATTCTAGAGGTGAGAGACAGACTATAAGCAAACGAATAACTACAACATATAGGATGTCAGATGGTGATGAGTGCTATGGAGAACAATAAAGCAGGGGAGGGGGTAAGAGGGGCTGGGGAGAAGCTGCAATTTTAAACAGACCATTCAGGGAAACTCTAACACACTCTAAAGGGTATCAGGGAGGTCTCCCGAGTCATAATGGTCAAACTCAACCAGAAACCCACATGAAAATCTAATGCATTGTTACTTTCCCAAAGGAACTCATTCTCATTTAAGAACACTCTGAGGCCTGATTTTATATCCCAATTTTGGCCCATGATTCCATGAGCTTATTTGGTATTCATATTAGTTAATGGCTAAACCTTTCTTTGCTCAGCATTCCAGAATGAATACCTATCATCAGGCTGCTGTGTGTTAAACAAATGGAACGTTGGAAGTGTCTCTAAAACACTCTTAGGTCTCCCGTGGCTTTGAAATGGGATATTTTGAATATCTTACATTTTACCTTCTATACTGTCTCACCCATCTCGTACCCTTTTATTTCTGATAAAAGGCCCACTGGCAATTTTATTTCCCCTGCTGGTAGTTTTCCCCCAGAACCTGGTTGTTTTCCTGGCCGAGAGCTGACTGAAGTACATCCTGATTTGCTGGCTTGACTCTGCCGGAGTGTGGAGTGTCCTGGGACTTGGCTGAAAGCTGCTCATGGGAGTCTGTGCTATGGGGCCTCTAGGGCAGAAGGGACAGTGGTTATAATGAGGTCCCTCTGGTCCTTTGAAAGTTAACCTTCCTTGGATGGGATTCAAGACAGATTTGTCTTGAACAGTGTTTGGCAAAACAGGTGAACCTAATTTTATCTAAGGTGCATGTTCATGAAAGAGCAAATGAAACCAAGTTTGGAAACTCAAATCTCATCTGAAATACTCTAATGAAAATCCCCGAGAAATGACATCTTAGGGAATCCTTTAGAAGGTGAGTAATCAACATCAAATTTAACTTAGTGCAGTCGCAGATTTGTGTATTTGGGGTATGCCTGTTGGTATTATCCCTTTAGTGAAAACTTTTGGAGCATTTGAGTTATGCACTGATCGGTGTGACGGCCAAGCCTTTATTGCGTGACATGGTCCCTAAACCAGGAGTCTTTTGGCTACAACAGAGGTCAGCAAATTTCTTCTGGAAAAAAACCAATAGTAAATATTTCAGGCTGTGCAGTCTCTGTAGTGCAGCCACTCCGCGATCCTTCCACTGCAGTGCAAATGCAGCCGTAGACACCACACAAGTGGATAAGCAGACCTGTGTTCCAATACAACTTTATTTATGGACACAAAAATTTGAATTTCATATGATTTTTGTGTGTCATGAAATGCTCTTCTTCTTTTAGTTTTTCTTTCAACCACTTAACAATATAAAAAAATATTCTTGGTTTGTGGAGCATACGAAACAGATGGGGAACTGGATTTGATCCGTAGGCTGTAATTTGCCAACCCCTGAGCGAGAATCTTCTGTTATTCAGGGTACTGCTCACACATCATTTTCCCTGGGTTTATGTGATTTTTGTTTAGTGGAGGTTTGGGACATCGTTTTTACATCTGTGTATTTAATGCAAAAAAGTTCCAACCAGAGTGCTGACATTTCCTCTGGGTTCTTGTATCAGTTAAGTAACCTTTCTGATGGAGTTTCTTCACCTGTAAAATGGGGAGGACAGTTCTTGCCTCAAGTAGGTGATAGGAGGATTAAATTATATGATGTTTATAAAGCACACAACACAGTTCTTAAACAGAGTAATCACTCCATAAATTAACATTCAGTGTGTGATAGGAGGTGCTTAATAAACGCTAACATCTGCCCATTCTCTCTCTCATTGGAAAAATGTTTTGCTCTTGGAGATTAAACTCTGAGGGCAGGTATGTGGCTAATGAATCTGAGGATGATTAGTAGCCAATACCATCTTCCCCTTTGCTGTTGTGGGTTGTCATTTCCCCTGTGTCGATGCCTCTAGCTACAGAGAAAATTTGCCCATATTGTGTATTTCTGGCCATCCTTGACTTGACTGTTGACCTGGCAGTGTGAGCTGGCCTTCCTTGTCTGTGGACGTTGTAACTTACTGTGCTTGATTACGGTCCAGGCTGCGGAGAGAGCCCTCTGAATCTTATTAGCCAATATGTCAGACAGTCAGCTTCCCTTCAGATCCTTTTAGTTTCCTCTTTCCAATCAGAAGGCCTGTTGAACTTTTGGTTGCTGTTGGTCATCATGAAATTATAAAGATATAGTTCGGAGGGTTATTTCTTCCCTGATACTTTACTTTTTCTCTTCCTTGAATATGTACATTAGGTCACTTTTGATACATTTTTAGATAGGTAGGAAAAATTCACCAAGGAGAACTCTATCCTGGATGGGATGCTGAAAATTAGTGAATGATGGGGCGTACAAGTCAACATCACAGCAGGATGATGAGACCAACTGTTGAAAACAGAGCTCACACAGGAACCTGCAGGTAGAGCTGGAGTAGGAAGGTCTGGAGATCTCAAAGACACAGTGACATCTGCACAAGAGGAGGCAAAGTGGAGCTTGCTTTTTGTCATCTGCCTTTGGAAGTGTGGTAGCGCTATAAGAACTGTGGTTCATGTATATACAAATTTTAGTTTACTGGGGTTTTTTTTTAACAACTAACAAAAATATAACAAAAACCCAAAATGTGTTATGTTTGTTATGTTAAATGTACATATATTATAAACCATATATTATAGAGAATAGACAGTAAAGCCAATACCTAGGGGAAAAATAAAATATGAAGTGTGGGTTCCCCACTGTCCAGGGGCCTGGGGCAATAAAGATGAGTGAGGAGGTGGGACCAGGGACTGCTGTTTTATGGCCACCAACAAGGAATTGCTTTATTTCAACATTCCTTCCAAGTTTGATCACCTCTTTTTGCTGTAGAAATGATTTTAGAGTAGATTCTTGCCCACTGACAGCTGGATTATAGTTAAGAATTATTTTCACCAGGTCTATAAAAGCTGAACCTCTCCTCTCAGACCATGGAAGGCTGTTTCAGGTTTAGTAACCAGGAGGCTGGATTCGCAAGCTTCCCTGTTTTCTGTATCTACCTTCCAGGTAAGCCTGGGAAAGAAGAATCAACTGAGAAGTCCTATCTAGTTAGTGCTGGGAAAAGATTCTCAAGCATTATAAAAGATGAAGCTGCTAGGAAGTTAGTATGCTAACTAGGAAGTTAGCATACTACTAGGCAACAGAGTAACAATCTGATATAAGAAAAATGGTCCAGAAAATAGTAAATGTTGATGAGGATGTGGAAAAATAGGAACTCTTGTGCATTGCTGGTGGGAATGTAAAATGGTGCAGCTGCTTCAGAAAACAATATGGCAGCTCCTCAAAAAATTAAACATAGATTTACCATATGATTCGGCAGCTCCTCTTCTGGGTGTATATCCAAAAGAGTTGATAGCTGGGACTCCAGCAGATATTTGTACACTCATGTTCATAGCAGCAATATTCATAATAGCTAAAAGGTGGAAGAAACCCAAGTATCTATCAATGAATAAATAAATAAACAAAGTGTGGTATATACATACAATGGAATATTATTCAGTCTTGTAAAGGAAGGAAAGGCTGACACATGCTACAACATGGATGAACCTTGAAGACATTATGCTAAATGAAATAGGCCAGTAATAAAAGGATAAATGCTTTATGGTTCCACTTCTATCAGGTAACAAGAGTAAGCAGTCAAATTCATACAGACAGAAAGTAGAATGATGGTTGCCTGGTGCTGAGGAGAGAAGGGGATGGGGAGTGTGTGTTTAATGGGGACAGAGTTTCAGTGTGGAAAAGTGAAAAAAGTTCTGGAGACGGATGATGGCAATGATTGCACAATGTGAATACTTAATGCCAATGAAGTATACACTTAAAAATGGGTAAAATGGTAAATTTTATGTTATGCAGATTTTACCACAGTGAAAACAGAGAGAGAGAAAGAAAGAAAAGGAGAGAGAAATGTCCCAAACCAGTAAATGTTGAGCCATAAAAGACAATGGAAGAAGAACACGAGGTTCAGAACTGCGCTTAGCCCAATGCTTTTCGTTTAGTGTCTCTGCAAGCTAGAGATTAAATATCTCATGCCCACTTCTCTTCCTTGGGTAGAGAGCTGGGTTTAGGCAGGGGAAAAAATCACTGTGCAACAACCCATTGTTAAAGATATGTTCTTTTTGTTCAGGACATAGCATATAAAATGGCTGGTATAATGTAATACTGAATGCCACAGTGTATGGTACAGATGAACCAGGAAATTCCATTTGAGAATAAGTTGGTATGCTGAATGATCAAGGACTTTCCAATAGGAAAAAGACTTGCGTAATGCTAGCATGTTCTCTGGTGTTATCAGTCTCTCTCTATGCCAAATAACTCAGCTCCCTCACTTCCTCTCAGGCCTCAAACTGCCTCCCTGTTCCCAGATGCGCACACTTATCACCTGTCTTTAAGAACACTTTGTTTTACCCTACGGATGGTGTGAAATATCTGATGAGAAGGTTGCAGGTCTTCATTTGCGGTGAGAAGATATTATCTTAATCTTCAAAAAGTCTTTGATCATTCCCAATGATTCTGACCGGTTGACATAATCATGAAGCGTAGCCTCACCACCAGCTTCCAAAGCAAATGCCTGGAGGAGGGAAACAAGAGTGATGCACCCTTGAGCTTTCTTTCGTTGCCTCTCTCTCTCTTCATTTTTTTTTTCTTTTTAAGGAAAGATTGCTTTAAATGAAGAATAAATAAGAGTGAAAGAAATGGTGGTGAAGAGAAGGGTGAGAGTGGAGAAAAACACCAGGGTGTTTTTATTTTATTTTTTTTTCTATATAGCACTCTGGGAAGTTTTGAAGGGAAAAAAAAGATTTAAGAAGTGATACTTTTGAACTTCAGCCAAAAGCAAGCCATCAAAATGGGACACTGTCTCTTTAAGTGCAAGCCTGCACAAACGAAAGGAAATTAATTAAGTATCCGACGCTGGTGTGGCGCCATGGAAAGAATACACAATCTGGGTCCAGCATGCCAAATCTGAAATGAAAATGAAGGTGATCCGTCATATTTGGCTGTTTTTTTAAGACAGAATATATATTTTTGAAAGTTGACTAAGCAATTACCCAAATTAAAGAAACTAGAAAAGCAAACAGTGGTAAAAATGCTTTAATTTTTTAGAGGGTAAATTAGTTTTAAAATGTGTGCCTTTTATTATCTTAATACCAAAGAGAAAGAAAAAAAAAAAACCCAGGGTGTTCCTTAACTCCTTAATGGCGTCATCTAGGAGAATTTATTTACTGCCTCCGCCAATGATAAAGTTTCCAAACTTAAGGAAAACTTAAGGAGGCTCAGGCTGCTTCTAAGCTCTAAGGAAGAGATGCTTAGTGTATGTTTCTGAATCTGAGATTTGTTAAAGGTCTTTTTCGTTTCTTACGTTTGGGTTTCTATGCTCCACTTGCCCACCTTATGTGCGGTCAGCAGCCAGATGGATTCCCTTCTCTGCTATCACCTCTTACCCTCTGCACCACTCAATTTGGGCCCTGCCATTTGGCAGGTAAGGGAGTCTTGCATTGCCGTGTTTTTGTATTAATCTCTGGTAAAGACTAAGAGAAGGAACCAAAGGGCTTTAGCTAGAAAAGGATCCATCCAGACGACAATAGGACATGTGCCAAGCGGACGGTATGGTCACCTGGACTTCTATTATCCTTCTTCAATGGGAAAGAGAATATCCGAGACAAAGCTCCTGGGAACTCCATCTTATTTCTCAACACCCCACAGCTTTTCCTGATACAGTAGGTGGAAGTAGATGTCAGAAGGAGACACCTCCTAATATAAATACAGTATTTACGGAGATTGTTGAAGAGAAGGCTGTGTTAGGTTAGACTCTCTTGGTTGCAACAGGCAGAAAAATCCACGAGAAGTGGTCTTGAGACAAAAGGTAGTTTGTTGTCTTTCACAGGTTGAAAGCTCTATCAAAGGTCTGGCGTTAACCATGATCCAATTGAACACCTAGTTATATGTGGTGTTGACTGGAGTCTTCTCTTCCTATTTCTGGCTGCTCTTTCTCACTCTGGAGCTTCATCTTTCCTCATGTAAGTCTAGTGAGAAAGAGGAAGTTTCTGAGAGATCAATCACAGGCTTTGGAATTTTGCTGTCCTTGATTGGCCTAACTCGGGCCATGTACCCATTTATTAATTCTTCACTGTGGCCAAGGACATGAGATGGGCATACAGAATTGCCTTTGTCATATGTTTCAGAAGCTAAGAGCAGAATTGCCTTCATGAAAACTACTTGGAGGAAGAGAGTTTGCTTTGACTGATTACTACAAGATAGAGGGGAATATTATGTATGGCAAAAATAAAATTGCTTACGTTCTAAGTGAACTTAGGCATTGTTAAATGTTTTAAATTGCCAACAGCTGTTTCACAACTAGTTCAGAGAATTAGGGATGGAGGCAACAAACACCCATCAGCAACATATGCAGAAGGTTGGTTATGGTGGGGAAATTGATGGGAGCTGGCTTGGTGATGTGATCACCAGCCCCTGATTTAGAGCCAGACAGTCCTGGGGTTACACATCAGCTCAACACTCTCTAGACGTACAATCCTGGCCAAACTGCATAACCTCCTTGATCCTTAGTTCCATCACTTGTAGATTGGCATAATGACACCTACTTTGTAGGTGTATTAGTTTCCTGTGGCTGCTGTAACAAATTACCAAAAATTGGTTGGCTTAAAACAGAAGTTTTGTCTCTCACAGTTCGGGAAACTAGAGGTCCAAAATCAAGGTGTTGGCCCAGCCATTCTGCCTGAAGGCTCTAGGGAAGAAATTATTCCAGGCCTTTCTCTTAACTTCTGGTGTTGCCAGCAATCCTTGGTGTTCCTTGACTTGTAAATGCGTCACTCCAATCTCTGCCTCTGTTGTCACATGGTGTTCTCACTGTGTGTCTGAGTCTCTTCTCTTCTTACAAGGACACAGTCATGTTGGATTACGGTCTAATTCAGTGTGACCTCATTTTTATCCTGTTTTTTTTTTTTATTGAGGCATAATTGACATATAACATTGTGTAAGTTTAAGGTGTACAATGTATTGATTTGAAAAATTTGTATATTGCAATGTTACTACCACCAGAGCTTAGCATTAGCTAACACCCCTATCATGCCACATAATTATTTATTGTTTTATGGAGAGAACAATTAAGATCTAGTCTCTTAGCAACTTTGAGGTTTATAATACAGCATTGTTGACTATAATCACTGTGGTGTGCATTAGATCTCCAGGCCTTATTTATCTACTCGTTGCAAGTTTGTCCCCTTAGACAACATCCCCCAATTCCCTCACCTCCCAGCCCCTGGTAACCACCCTTCTACTCCCTGTTTTTATGAGTTTGGCTTTATAGATTCCACATATAGCGATACTAAACTACTGATGGATCTCCAAAGGAAATGAAAACAGGATATTGAAAAGATATCTGCACTCTCATGTGTATCACAGCATTATTCACAATAGCCAAGATACGGATGAACCTAAGTGTCTGTCTGTGGATAAATGGAGAAAGAAGATGTGGTGTATATAAACAATGGAATATTATTCAGCCGTGAGAAAGAAGGAGTTTCTGCTATTTGGGACAACATGGGTGGACTTAAGGGCATTATGCTAAGTAAGCTAAGTCAGACAGAGAAAGACTAGTATATCTATATGACTTCATTTTAATTTGATTATCTTTGCAAACACCTTATTTCCAAACAAGGGCACATTCACAGGTACTGGGGGTTAGGAATTCAACAATTTTTGGAAGAACCAATTCAACCCATAACATAGGGTTACTGTAATTATCATATGAGATGATGCATTTAGCCATCATTATCAGCTAAGTCTCTCCAGCCAGCCATTCACTACTTGCAATGTTAGAATAGGAGAAGATTAAAAAAAGCTTTATGAAATATAACAAATATATAGAGACATGATGAAAGTTTAAGTATAACCTCAATAGGTTTTCAAACTGAGCATAACCATGTAAATAGCAACCAGATCAAGAAATAGAATGTTGTCAGGATACATACATGGGCCATGTGCTATGCATATGTTTAGCCTCGTGGATAAGACTACACAGTATTCCAAAAAGGTTGTGCCAATTTATACTCCGACTTCAAGGTATAAGAGTTCCAGTTGTGTAAATTTCAGGTGAGGAATCTTATATAAGTGTTTCTTTTGCTTGATGATGTCTAAAAATCTTATCAAGAGCTATGAAAAGTCTACCAAAGGAAATCTTAGTTTAGCATTTCTCTTCTGATTAAAAAAAATTTTATTTTTAAATGGAGGGGGCCCTAACAAGGCTTTTGGAGCGTGAGTCAGGGTGGTCTTTCTGGGCTTCTGCAAACTTAAGTAACTTCCCCATGTCACTTAACTGATTTCCTGGGATCTAAAGTTCTTGGAAATTTGGTATATTATAATATCTTTTTTCTTCTCATTTGTGACCTTTAATTTAAATATAGATGACTCCTTTTTATTTAGACCTGGGAAGATGGGACGTAGCATATATTGGTGCATTAACGATGTATAACTAGAGAGTGTGAGATCCAGAGAAGCTAAATAAGTTGCCTAAGGACAGCTAACGAGTGTCAGTGACTGAGCTGGGACTGGAAATCTGGAGTGTAGCTAGGTGATTTTTACACTTAAATATGCATATATTTCTATATACGTGTTTTCTCAAATATGAGCCAAGTGGTCACACAATTATTAACTCAGGAAGGATTCTTCCTTTATTTTCATTTGCTACAGGACTGTATGCTGACAGTTTAAAATATAAGAAGCTATATCAGTACTTTATTATAGAACGTTACTACTATTCTTTTCAGCTCCTTGATTTGACATCCTACTGATCTCTTCTTGGTTTTCTTCCAGAGTCCAATTGTGTTAATTCTCTCTTTACTACCCCAGAAAACTTAAAAGGAATAGAATTATTTTTACTTATCTTTTTCAGAAACTGTAGGACTCAGGAGAAAATCTTTGTTCCCAAATAGGACTTCAACCATCTTTAACCATAGAAAAAGACATACAAGAAGGAGATAATTTAAAATGGGTGTAATGTAAGATGCTGCTTCTTACAAAGTCAATGTGTGAAGAGGATGCTCATAGGCTTAATGAAAACAACAAGAACTTTGAAATCAGTATAGTTGAGTTCAAAAACAGACTTTCCCCCTTGGACCTTTCCACTGCCTCAGTTTTGTCATCTTTATAATGATAACAATGTTGCAAGAATTAGAGATGGTAAATATAAAGCATCAGCCCAATATCTTACAATGAGTGGAATTCAATGAATTTTAGCCATCATTATAAGTACTATTAATATTCTTTATTATTATTATTATTGAAGTAAGGTATATTTCTGACACATTGATGTATTTTACTTTATTAGAGTAATATGCTTATTAAGCTATGTAAAAACCTTCTAACACAAGTTAAAACAGAGGCATGAAAAGCCTTTTCCCTAAATGCCTAACACTTAATGCAATATTAGCACAGATGTTAGAAGAACCACAATGTGTTTGTAAGTGCACGTTCAAACAGAAATGTGCCAGAACAGTGGTTCTCAAGCCCAGGTGAGCGTGAGTATCCTCTAGGACTTTTTAAAACATGCAACATTCTGGGCGCCTTCCCTGAAACATTGATGGATATGCCAGCGTGGTGCCCCGCTCTGGAGCCAGACTGCCTTGGTGTGGATTCCAGCTCTTCCATTACCAGCTAGTAACTTCGTGGAGTTATTTAGTTTTTCTGCCTGAGCTTTCCCATCTGTAGCACAGAAATAACACTGACACTTGCCTGGTACGTAGGAAGAACTCAAAAAATGCTTGCTTTCATTAGGAGGTGGGAGTCTATATTAAAACCAAAACAAACTCCCCGACAAATCTGAGATTCAGCCTTGTTTGAGAATCATTGACCTAGAGACAGCATGTAATGTGGTATTCTGGATAAAACTGTCAACTTCAAACTGTAACTTCTTAAATTCCTCATTCTTTCTGAAATCTAAAGAAAACTTAGGTGTTAGAAATCGAAAGAATGAGAGATCGTTTTGCTTTGAGGAAAATTAAATTGTATACGTAGTTTGAAATACATAGAAATTTCTGTTTGAAAAAGTTATTTATTCATATGCAGTTCTGTCCTTTATTTAATTACATTGAAATGGCTCCTTAGAAAGAAAGAAGAATGAGAGAGAAACAATGATAGATTTCAGGTTGTATGTTCAGCCTTATTCACTACCAGCATTCAAAAGTAGATTTTTCCTAATGGCAGAGGCTGCTTAACCTGGATGTCAGTTGCACAAATTTTTAGGACAAGTCCTGACCTTTGCATTAAGGATTAAATAAACTCAGGCTTAATGTTTGAAGTATTAGCGTCATGTCTCCTTTGTGTCTTGTCTGGCTCAGAATTTTTGAATCATTTCTGATTTCTCGATTCTGCCTTTTTTCTTCTTTGGTGCCAGGTCTGAAACAGGAATTCCTGTCTTGGTTTCCATGTTTGAATACTTGTCTTAGTTTCCCGCCTCAACGCCTGTAGAAAGGCTATAGATTGGTTTTCAAGTTGCCAGTGCTCTTTCCTGCACCTCAGCCTATTCAGATTTCCCTGTCTGTCTGGATCTTTGAATGTTATCTGCCTGCATATCCACAGGCTCCATGCTTTTTCCATATTTTATGATTTTAGTATTTTGAGTCTATTCTCTTTTTCACCTGGTCACTCTAGCAAAAGTTTTGTCGATCTTCTTAAAGAACCAACTTTTGGCTTTATTGATTTTCTTTACTGTTTTTCTATTTTTTATTTCATTTATTCCTATTCTAATCTTTATTATTTCCTTTGTTCTGTGTACCTTGGGTTTACTTTGCTCTTATTTTTTCAGTTACTTAAAGTGAAATATTTGAAATTGTTCTTTTTTAGCATAACCATATACAGCTGTAAATTTCCTTCTAAGCACTGCTTTAAATTAATCCTATAAGTTATAGTGTGTTGTGGTTTTTTTTCATTCATGTCCAAGTATTTTCTAATTTCCCTTGTGACTTCTTCTTTGACACATTGGTTATTTCTGAGTTTGTTAATTTCTACATATTTGTGAATTTCCTAATTTCCATCCGTCGACTTCTAATTTAATTCTGTGTGGTCAGACAGAGAACATACTTTGTATGATTTCAATCCTTTTAAATTCATGGAGGTTTGTTTTATGGTGTAGCATATGGTCTATCCTGGAGAACATGCCCTTGACAGGAATGTGTGTCTACTGTTGCTGAGGGAAATATTCTCTTAGGTCTGTTAGGTCTATTTGCTTTATGCTGTTATTCAGGTCTTCTATACCATTGTTGATCTTCTGCCTAGTTGTTCTATCCATTGTTTGAACGGGGTTTTGAAGTCTGTAACTATTATTGGTGAATTGTTTACTTTCCCTTCAATTCCGTCATTTTTTGCTTTGTGCATTTTGAGGCTCTGTTGTTAGGTGCATATATGTTTATAATCGCTGTAATATGGCCTTCCTGATATATTGGCCTTTTTTTCATTATAACATGCCCCTCTTTCTACCTAGTAATATTTTTACTTTTAAATTAAATTTTGTCTGATCTTTGTATATTAGTATATATTAGTATATCACTTCAGCTCTCTTATGGTTGCTGTTTGTATGGTCTATCTTTTTTCCATTGTTTTACTTATATCTTTGAATCTAAAGTGTGTCTGCTATAAACAGCATATAGATGAATCTTGTTTTTTCCTAATATAATAATCTTTGCCTTTTGATTGGATTGTTTAATCCATTTACATTTAATGATATCAATGATGTAGTGGATTCACTTCTATTCTTTTGCTTTTTGTTTTCTATATGTCTCAAGAATATTTCATTCTTCTTTTCCTCATTTACTGCCTTCTTTTGTGTGAAGTGAGTATTTTGTGATAAATTTCTAAATTCCTTTAAGAATTTTAAAACTATTTTAAAAATTTATTTTCTTTGTCATTCTTCTAGGGCTTACATATGTTTCTTAACTTATCAGAATTTACTTTGGATTTATAATTGAGATATTGAAACTTTACTCCCAAGTAGTTCTAGTCCTCTGTAACCTTCTCTCTTTTTTTCTTTTGCTGTTATTGTCGTAAACAGTATGTTTATATATATGTTACAAACCTCACTATATATTGTCATAATCATTACTAGACTAGTTCAGGAAAGTCTATTCCATCCTCAGGGTGCAACTTCTGATGTCGCATCTCAGAGAGTGCAGCTTTGGGCATGTGTGCTATCTCCCTGACCAACAGGGATGACTATGGTTGTACCCAGGCTCTGTTTGTCTATTCCTTTCCCTGACCTCACCCTTAAGTTTCTGGCCAGTCTGCATCTATTGATATCACATCCAGCTGTTAGCCTCCACTAATTGCTAGTTAATTGCTCTATTATTTTCAGCAACATCCTGTGGCTTAAATTGTTCCATAGTCTGATCCAATTAAATGCAGGCATCTCTTCCAGGTTAGCGTGTTGCCAGTCTTTGAGGCTTGCTCTAGCTCCAGGAGGAGTCTTCTGAACTATCTTTACCTTGGTTCTCTCTGTTAAACGTCTAGTGGTCTACTGTTTCATTTGCTGCAAACATGAATCTATCACTGTCCTCTTTATTGCTCATTGCTAACATCCCCATTGTTTTAGACAGAGTCCTTAGGCATCAAATTTCTCATAATCTGTTCCAAATAAAGCCAGTTCCCTTAAGAAGAGTTACAGAGCTCTCTGTTCTTATGGATTGCCTGTCCTGCCCTGGGCAAAACCTTTGCATGCTTGCTCTGGAGATGGGGAAAAGGACAACAGCCCCCTTGTTCCAGAGTGAAACACCTGCAGTGGGCAGGTGTAGTGGCCCCCAGTCTTCTTGGCTTGCTTCTCCCAGTGTGGAACCTCTGCTCTATGAGCAAGCTGTGACAGGGATGATCAGAGTCCAGGATTCTGTCTACTAGGTCTTTAGTAGAGCTTCTACTCATTGTACCCTAGTTCTTTCAACTCTGCCTGCCTGGAAGAGTTCTGAAACATGGTGCTAGGGAGTATGAGAGATGCCAACAACCTTCCTCTTCTGGAGCAAAACTATAGCCACAGACTGGGAGCTAAAGGGGAGAGAAAGTTCCATCTTCATGGCCACCACTGCCCACAATAGGCTTCTGTCACACTAAAATGGGGGAGAAGTCATGGCTCAGATGCTACAAATTCTCACTGTTTTTACTGAGGTTTAGTAAATGTTTTGAATAAATGTTTCTTTATTTTCAAAGACTTTACAGGAAAAAATAATAATTTTCACCAGTTAAAATGTTTGTTCCTCTGGGGAGAGAGCCCACCAGCTCTTCACACTGCTGTTTCAGAAGCCTTACCCTTCTCTTGTCTTCTTTTTCTTGCATCAACATAATTTCTTTTTTGACCTAATGCCACTAATTGCTCCCTGCCTGTTCCACTTTTCTTTTGACTTTGGAAGCACTTGAGTGTGTGCTATGAGAATAAGAATGCTGAAGGCAGTCACAGCACTGTGAGTCTGACAGCCTTATGAGTCTGACAGCGTCCTTGCCTGATGGACAGGTGAGATTTCTCTACTCAAGCTCTGGTAAAGCCTAAACGGGAAATGCTTACTACCACCCACAGAAACACACATTCAGCAGAATCCCTATGATTAAGCTTATCCTAAAGGATTTTCCAAGCAAATAGCGTCACTGATAGCTTCTCCAGGCTTCTGTCTGTAGAGCATATATGTTACTTTATTTCTTGACTGTGCTCAGAGATTGAAGTGACAGTTCAGAGGACTGTCTATAGGGAAGTTGTTCAGTAATGTGTTGGAGATGGAGTTTCATTAAAAGAAATCTACTGAGAAGCATTTTAAAGCCACTGGCCTAGGATCACCACAGATCTGGTCCAGATATGGCTTTTCTCCTCCTTAAGGACTAAAGGAATATATAAAAATATTATTCTTTTTAATGCTTACATCCTCCCCAATAACTGAATGCCACATGATTGACAGATATGAAAACAAGTCAATGGACTATGAAGATATTTCAGGGTTCAAATGTCTATAGGACTGTGTAATGAGATGGACATGGAGGTAGATGAGGGAAAGGGATGTATCAAGAATGACTCTTAGATTTCTAGGATTGTGCAACAGTACACTGAATATCTTACGGAGACAGTGGAGAGAGAAAGAGATAGAGAATGAGAATGAGTAATAGACTGAATATTCCCAGGATTTAAAAGCTGTGGTGAAGAGAATGAGCCCACAATGAAATTGAGAAATGGAGATCAGGATGCAAGGAAGAAAATCAGGGACTTCTGGGCTAAGAATAGGGTTTGACACAAAGAAAGTGGTCAAAAGTATGACGTTGTGACAAAAGTTACGACAAAAGATGGCTGAAAAGGACCATGTGATTCTGTGACATGGAAGTCATCATTGACTTTAGTAGGAATTGTTTGTGGGATGGGAAGAGTTTTATTACAAAGGTTTGAGGAAAGAATGGGAGGTGACCTGGTGGGTATAGGCATATGTAAGCAAGAGATAGCTGATACAAACTCCTTTTCCTTTTTAACTCTGGAGACATTTCGAGAGCAGGAAAACACTAAAGGAATGAGGAGATAATTCTCATTGTGGAGAGGAAGTTCACTATAAGAAGGATGAGAGCCTTAAAGATTAACTCACCTACTGCATGGGGTGAGCACACAGCAAAAAATATTGGAATTAGACAGACATCCTGGCCCTGACATTTGTTACCTGTGTAACTCTGGGTAATAAAGCTATTTAGTTTCTCTGTGCCTCAGTTTCCTCATCTGCAAGATGAGAGTAGTTAAACCCCCCCTGACAAATAAAATCATGTATATTGAGCAACAAGTGCCTAAGCGTTAATAAATGTTTCTTTCATTCCTTTCTTTGCCCCATTTTGCTTACCCTATTTAATTTCAAATGTATATGGAGATATTATTAATGTTTTGTACTGTACACAGCCATCTTTGCAGGAACATTTGTTCTCAATTCAAGTCATCCAGGCAATAAACAATATTTATTGAGCATCTATGTGAGCAAAGAGAAACTTTAAAGAGTTCAAGCATGGAAGCAACACAATCAAACTTATATTTAAATAGGCTTACTCTGTCTCAATTGTGGGAAAGAATCTATGTAAAGAAAGTGTAGGAGCATGTGCAGTGATCAGGGCTACACAGGGTAGTGTCGTGTGGGTGACTATTGACGTGGAGGAGAAGAAAATGAATGGATTTTGGGAATTTTAGATGGGACAGTGGACAGCCATGGAAATTGACTAGAACCAGTGGGTGAGTGGAAAGCACGAGACAAGGATGTTGCTAAAGTTTTGGCTTGGGCACCTGGAGAGATGAACAGTGTCACTCACTGAGACATGTCTTGGTGACTGAGTGAATGACTGCTGTTCCTGCAAAGCTGTATGTTGAGTAGGATAAAACATCAGTAACACTTTCTATGTAAATTCAGGGGATTTCTAACAATGGTGTGGAACTAAATGAACTTTAGGTGTGGTCTACACAGGAGAACATGAAATACAAGAAAAGGTCTATAAAACTTTTAGACGGTAGCACAGTAAGTTGTTCCAGAACTAACTAGTGCCATATTCAGTTACACAGAAAATTTTTCTGTGAATACTGCCAATCATGTAAAAACTCCATACATTTTGACACGTGTCACTTACAGAAAAAGTTATTACAGGAAGGTAACGGCCTTCCCTGTGTTCTCTACAAATGCTGAAAGCTCAGCTATGGCTACTGTGGGCGAACAGTAGGAACAACATAAGATTCCAATGAGGGCTTTTTCTTCTGTCTGTGTTTTGACTGTCATCCTTTCAGCTTGTAACAAAAGGAATGGGTTTTCCTGTGGCTAGATGGGCCTGGGAGGTTTGAAAAGTAAATCATTAAAGAGTTTCATGATGAGATTGAAATATATTATTGATATGCTGAACACCACATGGGTATCAAACAAAAGCAAAGCGAACAGGAATGTCTCCCCACTGACCCAAGTGAGGAATTTCCAGATGCTGTCACAGCAGGCTCCGTGGATGGAACCTCTGCTGCTTTCAAGAGGTCAAATTTGTGACCTTTCCTGGACACACACACACACACACACGCACGCTGAACATATGCGTGCACACACACAGTCTTTTTAATTTGGTATTTTAAGCATCCGTTGTTTCCCTGTTTGATTGGACTTTTGGACAATTAAATTGAGTTTCAGGGTACATATGCAGTGATTGGAAGAGACAGAAGAATTTACCTTCTGCCGGAGAAAGAATAATTTCTACATTAAAATCATGATGGACAACATTGAGGTCCTTCTTTATAGTTCATGCTATAACAGAACATCAGAGTTAGAAGAGAAATCTGAGCCTACACCCTTAATTTTACAGTTGGTCAGTGGTAGAAGGTATAAATGACTTATCCTGCTGAAGCTCAGGCAACTGCTTAGTGGCAGAGCAGAGATGACAAACAGCCTTCCCATTTCCTTTCCACGCTCATTTTATCTTAATGTGCTATCTCCTTTTCAATTTTTCTCAATGACTGTCTAAAAGATGCTGGAATCAATACCTAACAGAGAATAATCTTGGAATCAGTCTTTCTTTCCCTCTGCTTTCCCTATAAAATTTTTATGCCAGGTCTTGCTTTCTTTAGATTATTTCAATTTCTGGGTAACCCATCATTGCTGGGATCCACATTCCACAAACACGCCATGTGACAGAGGAAAAGCAATCTGAGATTTTTTTTTTTTTTTAAAGATTTTATTTTTTCCTTTTTCTCCCCAAAGCCCCCCGGTACATAGTTGTGTATTCTTCGTTGTGGGTTCCTCTAGTTGTGGCATGTGGGACGCTGCCTCAGCGTGTTCTGACGAGCAGTGCCATGTCCGCGCCCAGGATTCGAACCGACGAAACACTGGGCCGCCTGCAGCGGAGCGCGCGAACTTAACCACTCGGCCACGGGGCCAGCCCCGCAATCTGAGATTTTTAAAAATAAATTTCTACCTGTAAGTTCAATGGCTCAGTTATCTGGGATTAAACGTAATTGATTTTCTGTTTTATTTGCTACAATATGCAAGTTTTAACACATGTTCTAATGAGGGTCACTGTCCCTCAGAACTGTATGTTCTTTCCATCGTACAATTTTAAGCACGTTGATTTTCTAACATTCATTAAGTGTATTTATTCTCTAAAACCTAGTTTATGGCAATGTATATAATTTGTACATAAAAATAAAATAAATACACTTGAGATAGAAGAAAGAACATGGATTTTGGAGGGATGATAAACCTGGTTTCAAATCCTAGCTTCTCTACTTCTCAGCTTTGAGAAAATAAGCAAGCAGACCCATGTCTCTATTTTTTCAAGGGCATCACTTGTAAGGTATGGACCACATAGCACAGTTGTAAAGATGAAATGAAATAATGCATTTAAGGGCCTCACACATTATAGGTAGTTGGTAAGGGGAATGATAAAATAACTTAAGCAGTTCATTCCAATTTGCTTGGTTTAACATTCTATCACAATTCTCTGAGCTACATTTGGGCTAAGTTGTCTTGTTACGAGAAATTAATAATGAAAGTGCTTTGCAAGGAAAAATACTATCTAATATAAAGCAAATTAAAAAGAAGAGTGATTGTCATCATTTTGGCATTCATGAAATGATTAGATTATTTTCAACATTATTCCAGTCTTGAGAGAATGTAGATGGAAAGAGAACTTCTAAAGAAATTGTCCAGTTTCCCCATTCAGCTCCATAACACTTATAATCCTTAAACGTCATGGCTTTAAAGTAGGCTGGTGAGTTCTGATGCCCTGTCACAGCGCATCTGGACCACACAATGGACCGTGGCTGCCTTTCAGAGCTTAAGACATATGCATCGCCTATGGGTGAGAGAATGGCTCTCAACTATAAGAGCTGGACAGCCCTCTCAGCCATCCATTCAAATCTCTCCTTTTACAGATGTGGACATGAGAGTGTACAAATTCCACTTGAAAAATCAGTGAAGAGGTTTGGCATCTAGCAGACAGATGTGGAATAAATATTTGTCTTATTAAAGAAAGTATATGTCTTTTGGACCTTAGCAGATTGTTTTGAGGTGAAGCAGGTTAAGAAAATTATCAAAAAAGATGAAATGACAGTGCTTTTAGATTTTAAAAATCACTGTCTTTAGTTTGAATTCTTCGGACATTTACTTTTATTTTTCTTGACTTTAATTTTCTTTCGACATGCAGATGATAGGTAGACAATTAATTCCCAAACAATGGCAGGCGTTTTTTCTTTAAGTTCCTTATTTAGACAACTGTGGTGGACAAATGCCTCCCTGTTTTTTTTTCTTTTTCTTTTTGCTCAGGGATGAGTGATGGTTTCCTCCCACAGATTAAAGTGGATCTCAAGGTCGGAGCATGCGTTTCAGCTCTTAGTTCTCTTGATTTAGCCCTTTCTCCCTAATGTGATCCGCTTCAACAATATTTGCATTTTTTGGGGTGACTTTGCTTTGAATATTGATTCGCGCAATTTAGGATCTTGGTTTGGGGGCTATTAATAAATAAAGGGCTATTTTAGAGGCATTTAATCTTAGCCCAAAGCACCTGGAAACTTCTGAGTGAACATGTTTTCATAATTATCGTAACCTTTCTGTAATAATAGTGAAAAAAAATTGTAAGTACCAGCCATGTATTACTTACACACCTAGATCTAGGCTGTGTAAGAGAGGAAATGAAGGGTATTTCTGTACTCGCTTCACGGAAGCTGCATTGTCACTGAGGAGCTAAATAACGTCTACCGTGTGCAATGACACCACGGCCTGATCCAAGGGCCAAATGTGAATTCTGAGCCTCAGTTATAGATATACAAGTTGTATTGCAGGGGGCGCTGGAGTTTGTTCATATTTTCTACATAGAATATGCTAGAACAAGAGAACTCACATTTTTGTTGAGTTTGTGAGCCAAATTCAATAAATGTCTTCGGACTTTTATAGTTACTTAAGAACAGGGTTAAATTTTAGAGACAGCATTTTTGCATTTTTTTTCCCCCTTTAATGGTTCCAAGGTCATGCTAAACAATGCAGATGAATCCTCAATATGATTATTTATTTACATGAATATTTCCAAATATTAGTAGAAGGGAATGAGATGAGTAAAGTATCTAAATACGAGTGACTCTTTTACTTATTTATATGTTTACTTTTGTTTTGTTCTGGATTAAGGAATTGTATAGTCACGCCCAGCCTATGTTGGCAGAGATTTCTTTGTGCCTAAGATAAATAATAAAAACCTTAAGCAGATTAATGGACACTGTATTCCTCTTTCTTTCTTTTTCTTTTTCCTTATTTAAATTGTAAACAGTATATCCTATGAGGAACTGGAGAAGCAGCGAGTAGTCCAAAGCAAATAATTACCTTTTCTCTTTGTTTACAACGAGGTTCAGAGAGCACTTCTTTTCTTTTTCATTAAAAAAAAAAAATCCCTCTTCTTTCTCCAGAAAATTTTAACGGTAAGAAATAATCCCCAGTCGCACTAACATCATTAATAAGAATGGAAAGCACTGGGCATCAGCCTCACCGCCCGATGCCTTCTTTTCCTTCCCGAGTGAGGAATGTTAACTGCATTGTGCTGTAATGAACCATGCCCAAACTACTGTTTTCTCGTCCACTGTTTATTTGATTTCTTTATTGTAATGAAACTCAGATGGCTGGTGTTTACACTAGCAGTGTGCTGGGAGATCACGCTGGGAACCGTTCTAATTAGCTGCAAGTGGGTCTCAGAATTAGAATGGAGGAAAGAACAAATTTTTAGTAACGACTTTAAATTGAAGCCCTCATTTATTTTCATTATGGCCAGACCAGAAGCAAGTTAATGTTTCCCAGGTCTTTCCATGTGGCTCAGCTCAGTGGAGTAGAATTCAACTATTTCAGATGCACTTCAGCCTTCATGGCTCCAGGACAGGGAATTTTAAGGTAAGCTTGGATTGCCGTGCCCAGCTAGAATTGTCAGAGCAGATGACGCGCACAGGAGCGGCGAGGAACTCCTGTTCAACTCTGAACTCTGCTTCATATAAAGTTGGTGTTCTGAGTTCTGTAATCTAAAAACACCTTTTCCTGTCTGAGTGTATTCTCAGAAATGAGATCTTTGGTGTTCGTAGGAAACTGATCAGTGAATTACATTTTATCCTTCAGCACATAATAGAGACCACAGCCTAACAAGAAAATGGCTTCCTTTAAAAAGCCAGTGTTTACGTATCTTCTGGATTTGTGGTATTTATTCTTTGGAAGCAACTAATTGGTCAATCATATGAGATTTTGAACTATCTAGTCATTCTTCGTATAGAGGGTATCTCTAACACATTTTCTGTAGCATAGAACATCATTTTAATGGTTACAGCATGTAGCCAGATGCATTCCAAGGCTTATTTGGGGATGTAATTCTAGCATGTGAATTTGTAAAACATGATTTGTAAAAGCTGCAATAGTTTTACTGGAGTAGTCAGAAGTTCTTCTCTATAATGGCACCTATATACATATCTTTGCATAGTTATTTTCTTACCAACAAAGGTTAGGGATAACTTTAATGAGAGTTAAAAAAGAAAAGCCAGAGTTTAAAATATTTGATGATTAGGGGCTGGCCCGGTGGCACAGTGGTTAAGTTCACATGTTCCACTTCGGCAGCCCAGGCTTCTCCTGTTCAGATCCCGGGCGCAGAACTATGCACTGCTTATCAACACATGCTGTTACAGGTGTCCCACATATAAAATAGAAGAAGGCGGGCACAGATGTTAGCTCAGGGCTAATCTTCCTCAAAAAGAAATATATATATATATATATTTAATGATTAGTATATAAAAACTAAAAAGTGTTTTGAAAAAAATACTGTGGTTTTTATAATCTTGTACTGGAGGATGTTTTGTTTGTTTCTGTTTTTTTAAATATGACAATATTGATAATCTGACTTTTCCTCCTGAATGTGAGCAAATCATAGATCCAGTAAGGTACTTGTACCTAGAGCATATAAAGAACTCTCACAACTCAATAATAAAGAGAGAAATAACTCAATGAAAAATGGGAAAACAGGGTCAGGCCCGGTGGCGCAGTGGTTAAGTGCACACTTTCGGCTTTTTGGTGGCCCGGGGTTCTCTGGTTTGGATCCCGGGTACGGACACAGCACCGCTTGGCAAAAGCCATGCTGTGGTATGCGTTCCATGTATAAAGTAGAGGAAGATGGGCATGGATGTTAGCTCAGGGCCAGTCTTCCTCAGCAAAAAGAGGAGGATTGGCACTAGTTAGCTCAGGACTAATCTTCCTCAAAAAAAAGGGAAAACAATCTGAATATTTTTGCAAAGGAAATATGCAAATAGCCAATGAGCACATGAAAAGATGCTCAACATCATTAGTCACCAGAGGACATCAAAACCATAGTGAAATACCACTTTACCCTTGTTGGGCTTGCCATAATCAAAACACAGATAACAACAAATATGGATGAGGATGTAGAGAAATTGGGACTCTCATACTTTGCTGGTAGGAATGTAAAATGGTACAACCAGTTTGGAAAATAGCCTGATAGTTTCTCAAAAAGTTAAACATTAATTCTATGAAACGGTCCCTGTCTTTGAAAACACTCCACTTTCTCTTTCTTGCTGCCTGCTCCAACATGATCAGCAGGCCAGGGAAGTTGCTTCTCTTGGCATGGGGTGTCCTGTTCTCCAGTTTCTCCCCCTGCAGTGAAGGTGGGGGTATAAATGAGGTCAGTTCTGCTAGTCCAATCTATTCTCACTCAGCAAACCCTGAATAAATCGAATCCTTTGATCTTATTTGGGCTAGTAACCATTGAACCTATCTTCTTCATCAGATCAATTTGGAGAGGAGTCTTTGATTTGTCCAAACCTCCCATATATTATGCCTGGCACAGGAAGCCCCCTTGTGTAGAAATTCAAAGTGACATTTAGAGGCAGAAGTACAATTTGAGACAGGCAGGTTCTGGGGAAGCCACTGTGACTATACTTGACTTGTGTGTTCCAGGCACTAATATTATGGTCATAGCTGGCACTTTAGGCATTGATTCTGGAATTAGATTGTTAGATCAAAGCTACAAAAATCAACTGAATTCCGCATTGGCTACAGAGCACCGGTGCTTGGCATTTTGCTCTCTGAGTGTCTTGCCACTGATTGGTAATGATAAATCAGGTGTTCCTAATTCTATTCGTCTGCATCTTATTTTTAACTTCGTCTCAGATCAAGCAAGAGAATGTTGAGGGAATAACCGTGGGCTTTGTTTTCTCATGTGCAGATTCTTGACACTCACAGTTTCACCCTCCCCTAAATACTGTGTGGGTTTCTAGCTCTCTTTGGATTATTAATCATGAGTGCCTTGGTTCTGGTTGTGGATTTCTAGGATGCACCTCATAAGGGTGGTGGAAGGATAGAGACCCAGAGGTTCTTATAAAAGAGGCTGTGTCATCATCTTGGCTTCAATAGAGAAATATCTCAATGTGATTATTATAAGCCCCAATGTTAAAGAGAGAATTTTTAAAAAGCACTGAACCATAGCCCTATCTCCAGGGAATCAGATTTCCTTGGAGACTTTGGAAGGAATAAAATCAATCTAAAAACAGATTTGAGTCATACAGTAAGAAAAGTATTAGTAGAAAAAAAATTTTGAAAAATAAAGAAAGAAATGGATTAAATTGGAGGAGTAAATTTTACTCTGTGGAAAAATTGGATTGTAGAGGCCAGATTAAGGAGATATCCAGAAACAAAAACTTTCATGTAAGTGCTTTAAAAAATGGGACCAGAGAAAGGAATATTTGAGTTGTGATATATTAGGAATGATAACAACGAGAACTGTAGCCTAAAGACATGGAACAGATGACAGATGGCAAATCTCAGAAAGCAAACAAATGACTTCCTCAGAGAAAAATCAGATCTAGAAATTATGGAAAGTCCCTCTTAAAGCTGAAACCAGAGATTTAATAAAAGAAGTAAATTAGGAACCAGTCCTTAAGGATTCGGAGAACTACTTAAAGCAAATTTGGACCAATTTGAATGGGTATGGCTGGGAGGACCAGAATCAAATCCTGCCAGCACTAGTAGGTAAGCTTGAAGATGACAAGATTATTAAAATGGGGCAGTAGGTACAGTCCATGCCCTTGGGACTTATAATTTATGAGTCTAAGTTAGAAGTCTTAAATTGGCTGTCTTTGGACTACATTAGACCCAGAAACATGTTTTGTTTTGCTAATACGCTTTTTAAAAACACTCATTTTAAAATAAGAAAATAAAGATTTCAAATAAAACATTCCAAGGATGGACACTCTGGCACCCCTGGGCCCACCGCCTCATGGGCCAGCAGTCAGCTGGAGCCCAGGAATGGTAGTCATTCTGAGCGGAGCTCTTTCTCCACTTGCCCTCTCTTCCTCCTTTTGTTCACCCACTTGGTCTCTGCAGGCATTTGGGTTTGTGACTTCTGTTTAAAAGGAATATACAGTCAAGATGAGACAACTAAAGGGAGCTGGAAGGCAAATCCAACAGACTAGACCTTCGTTAGATAATGGACTAAAGGGAGGATGTCTTGGGGGTGAAGTTACATTCCTCAGCCAGGTAAAATGGGGGTCAGGTTTTGGGTGAACAAGCAATCCTCTTGGGAGATACAGAAATCATTAACTTCATAGCTCTTATTAGGTGGGTTATCACAAAACAGAATCTAGAGATGTATGTTTGGAAAAGGAAATTTTATGGGTCACAGGTCAGGTGACCAATGGTTGAATCATGCTAGTTATGTGGCTATAGGGAATGGTCTGACCTGTGACAAGTGGGGATGTGCCCTCTGTAAAACTATCCAAATGAAAAACAAAGTATGGGGCTTGCCCAAAGACAGAACTGATCAAAAACATGCTTGCAGGACACTGATATTTCTAGTTTCTAGAGTGTGAGAGGAATTGATGGGGATGGCCTGACTGCAAGAAGATATGACTCCAAGAGAAATAGTTTTGGTATGAAAGACCTCACAATCAAATACTGTAAGTGGTGTTTATAGGATATTTTGGGCTTTTTTTATTGTTATGTAGCAGAATTTAAAAAATTGAGTTACTGTATTTTAATAGTTATAACAAATAGGCTTTACTTAAGTGGAAGACTATCCTTCTTTAGGAAAATAACTGTAACGCGCCAAGTGAGGACCTGAGAATACGATGTGTTCAGAGAGTAAAACGAAGATATAATGCAATGAATGTTTGTGTGCCCCCAAATTTATATGTTGAATCCTAACCCCCACTGTGGTGGTATTAGGAGGTGGAGTCTTTGGCAGGTGATTAGGTCATGAGGGTGGAGCCCTCAGGAATGCAATTAGTGCCTTCTAAAATAGACTCCAGAGACATCCTTTTCCCCCTCTGCCATATGAGGACACAGGGAGAAGTCAGCTGTCTATGAACCAGGAAGCTGACTCTCACCAGACGCCAAATCTGCTGACAACTTGATCTTGGACTTGGCAGCCTCCAGAACTGTGAGAAATAAATATTTATTATTTAAGTCACCCAGTGTGTGGCATATTTTGCAATAGCAGCTTGAGTGGACCAAGGCAAAATATAAGAAAATAAACTTGCATAAGAATAAATGTGAGTGTAAAGATAGAAGAGAGCTGAGATGAAGAAGAGTTAAAGACAGGTTGAGACAGGAGCCAAAGGACAAAGGTGACAAGTGAGAAATCCAAAGGTCAGCATGTCTGAGTGACCTTTAAAAATAAGGATGATCAATATCCATTGCTATTTTTAACTATGTGCCATAACTTCCCTGACATCCAAAACCTTCATGAAAACCTACTTAGCATAGAAATGCCATGTTCTTTTTTGGGGAAGAAAAGAAAATAGCTGAGTTTCATATCTGGAGCAGAGGAAAGAAAATGCCCACAGGAGATGAGATACACGCAAAATGAACTGAGATTAGATGTTCAGCAAGAAAAAGAATTTGAAGCTAGATATGACCACGAGAACATGAGACTCTGGTATTTTGCAGAAATCTTAGGCGAAAGCTAGGCATGTCTCACAGGATGTGGAATAAGGGCTCAAGCCAATTTTATTTAATTCTCAAAGGATCGGGTGACCTTAGGTGACATTGCATTAGGACTTTAGTTTGCCTGATGCAGAATACCTGATGCTCGTTGAGTTTTCTTTCCTTTTAATAAGCTTCCTGCTGATCCAATAATAAGTTGGCCAATGCAATGCTGGGACCACCTTGGAACACCACCTCCTGGTGTGAATGTGGGAAGAGGCACTTGAAGGGGCTGCTGATTCTGGACTGAGGGTTTTCCACTTGGAATCCTGGTTCCAAGTTATAGTCCCATTAGGAGAATCCCTAAGGAGTAGACAAATGCACTCTAGTATCCAATCACCTGTTGGCAGACGCCAAATAAAAGTGAAACAAGGAGCCCTCAGAATAACCAAGTTTATGGTAGCTGGCTGGAACAGCGTTTGAAAAAATAAATATCTGCCTCTTCCTCGGAATGTGCAATTCCTGTGTGCCAGTTGATGAGACCGAAGAAATTCTTTTATGTGAAACATTCTTATGCTGAAATCTCAGTGGTCAATGAAAACGATGTGTGTTTGCGGAGACTGAAATCTGCAGTTATTTTACAGAGACTAATGGCACCAGGATAGGCAAGTCTAGTAGAAAACTTGACTAGAACACTAGACAAGTCTTCTGTGAGTTACTATTAAGCATGTCTGATTAATTCATTGAGGAGATTACTTTATAAAACCTTTAAAAATTATACAGTCCGTTTCACTTAGCAAAAAAGAGTTTCTCAAGAGAAAAAGGAGATGAAATAAAACCTGGCTTAGGGCAATAATTCTTTCTTTAGAAATTTAGACATTTTTGTGTCCTTTCCTTTTTCTTAACAGTATAGAGTGGCATAAATCTTATCTCCTTATGGTAGTACTTTCATATGCTTTCTGGTAGTAATAAAATTAATTTTTATTAAAAAAAGATAAGGTTCCTGAATGTCGAATGAGCCAAGTTTGATGTACCTTTAAAATTTGGCTCAGAGCATGGCCAGGAACATTTTAAAATTCAGCAGTAGTTGCTATTCAGAAGGTTCTAGTACCATTGCCAGTAAAAACTCAAAGTGAAAAGTCTAATGTATCACACATTGGATTTGAAAAAACTATGTTCAGGGTAACAAGGCAATCATTTCTTGGTCTCTCTCTCTCTCAAACGTACACACAGACACACACACAGACACACACAAATCTGGAGGAATCCCATGCTTCAGAAGTGGCAAGAGTTGCTGTTAACTGCTCTATGTTCTGAGCAAACAGCATTAGCACAGGCTGAACATCTATACCTCAACTCCTTCGGAAACACACATGAAAAAAATGAACTAAAATGATTAAATCATGCCTGAGCTATTTTGCCACTTTCCTTTCTCATAAGTGAAGGATAACCCATTTGGGGAAGTACAGTTCCAGCTACGGGATGCACAAGGAAAGGAGAGAGGGCTCAGGAGCTGGGATTCAGAAAGTACTGTGTTGAAGCTAACACCTAGTGATGTAACTCAGAGAATTGCCTACCCCCGAGATCCAAGATGACATTGGGGAGGCAGGAAAAGCAGGAGCCTCAGTTCCACTAGGCCAGGTCACTCTCATTACTACTTTAGTAGTGTCTTCCACATTGACCCTTCAAAGGACTGTCACATTGATGGCCCTATCAGATGCTGAGGAGTAAGAGGGGCATTAATAATAGCTACCATAACCCGAGTACCTATTATGTGCCAGCTTCATGCTAAGCACTTTAAAAAATTTGTGCAGGGGCCGGCCTTGTGGCTGAGTGGTTAAATTTCTGCACTCTCTGCTTCTGCGGCCTGGGTTCGTGGGTTCGGATCCCAGGTACAGACCTACACCACTCGCCAGCCATGCTGTGGAGGCATCCTACGTACAAAGTAGAGGAAGATTGGCACAGATGTTAGCTCAGGGTGAATCTTCCTCACAAAAAAAAAGAAAAAAAAATTGTGCACCTGAGTTCTTACCACCCTGTGGAACAGCTATCATTATTTCTGTTTCGTAGATAGGCTAATACTGAGCTAGACGAAATGACTTTTTCCTATCTACTTAGTATAATTTGAAAGAGAATGCGTTTAAAATGAGTAAGCTCATCTTCATCTTTCACCTTAATAGGGATGTGGAAGAAGAAACTACACATTGTAAATTTATGGGAAGAGAACGTTTGTTGAATGTGCACTTAGACCGGATTGTTCCTACAGGAAAATGAAGACTGAGTTCTTCTAAAGAATAAAATAGAGTTAGTATGTTTTATGTGGTACATGCAAGGGACATCGAGGGTACTCTCTGCTCTCTACTTCATCTTTCTAAACAGAGCCAGACTTCTGTTTTCTCAGCTTAGTGTAGGAGGAAGGAGCATGAGACTGAATAGAGCTTGGGGTTTTTATTGAAACAGATCTGAGATTGAAGTCCTGCTCTAATATTTACTTACTGTTAAGACTTCTGCCAACTGGTTCAACCATTGGAAACTTATAGGTAAATTGGGGTACTTAATTTAGATTAGAAATAATGTATACAAAGTGTTTATTATATAGTAAGCACTCTATACATGAAGCTCTTTTTGGTTTTACCCCAGTACATAGAGAATTTTCCAAAGGGGTTTATTGTCCATTATGTTAGAATTCGAATGCATTTGCTTTAACCATTCACTATGGATCAATACTCTACACATTTATCCATGAACTTCTTTTTTTTTTTAAAGATTTTATTTTTTTCCTTTTTCTCCCCAAAGCCCCTCTGGTATAGTTGTATATTCTTCGTTGTGGGTCCTTCTAGTTGTGGTATGTGGGACGCTGCCTCAGCGTGGCCTGATGAGCAGTGCCATGCCTGCGCCCAGGATTCGAACCAACGAAACACTGGGCCGCCTGCAGCGGAGCGCGCGAACTCAACCACTCGGCCACGGGGCCAGCCCCTATCCATGAACTTCTTGACTCTACTTCTGTTCTTCCTTCAGCCAGTGTCTGCTCCTGGGGCAATCAGTTCTTTATATTTTTACCTAATCTGTTACCTCTCCAAAACTAAACCACTAATGCTAGAATTTCAGGGTTTGACACCAAATCTGTGTCTGAGTTAGTCTCATTTTGTAACTCTGTCCTTTCAACTTTCATTTCTCCTGATCCCTAACTTTTAACTAGTTCTCAAGAATACTTCTCCAGATGCCTTCTCCTCTCCTGCCAGTAGATCATTCTTTATGAGATCAAGGACAACACGAGGTTTGATCATTAACATCTATGCCAACTTTTGCTTCTCCACGCCTCCATTGCATGAAGTTTGTTTACTGGGTCTATTAAAACTATCTGGTTACTGTTTGACTTAGTTTAAAATTTAGATGGGCCTGTGGTAACCAAACGGCTTTCCAGATTTCTACTTAAACATACCAGCACAATTTTACTAGAAAATGGCCTTTGAATTTTCAGTTATGATCAAGGTTTCTGGAGTCTTTTCAGTTGTGCCCATATAAAAATGGAGTTCTAGTACACAGACTTTTATGAGATATAACGTGAAAATGGGCATTAAGTACTTGATGTCAGCTCAGCGTACTGTAACACCTCCCTTTATCTATCAGAGACAAAAGTTGATCTGTTTCACATGGTAAGTGCCAATGCTTTAAAATGTTAACTCTTAAATGGTAATAAATGTAAAATGTATCATGCTCTGATGTACTTTTTAAATATCTTTCTTCTGATTATAAACCAATGGATATACATTATAAACAATTTAAAGTAAAAAAACCATATAAAAAACTAAAAATCACTCACAACCCATTTCTTGGATATTATATTTTGCTGTCCATCATTCTATTCCTTTCTGTATGCGTTCAAATATTTTAAAAAGAGGGTCTTAAATATACACTTCGTTTTAAAATCTATTTCTATCAGCTTTTTGATGTATAATTTACATACAATAAAATTTACCAGTTTTTAAATGTATAGTTCATTGAGTTTTCATTCTCCTATAGTGGGGTCTTTCATACCCCTACAGTCACGATATACAACATTTTCATCATCTCCAAATATTCCTCATAGCCATTTGCAATAAATTCCCTCCACCATCTCTGGTCCCTGACAACAGTTGCTCTGTTTTCTTAATTTCCTTTTTAGGTTGTTCATTGCTGGTCTACAGAAATACAACTGATTTTTGCGTATTGATCTTGTACCCTGCAACTTTGCTGAATTCATTTATCATCTCTGATATTTTCTCTTTTTTTGATGGATTCTTTGGGATTTTCTCTATATAGGATCATGTCATCTGCAAATAGAGATAGTTTTATTTCTTCTTTCCAATTTGGCTGGCTTTTTTTTTTTTTGTCTAATTGCTCTAACTATAACTTCCAGTTCATTGTTGCAAAGCACTGGTGAAAGCAGGCATCTTTGCCTTATCTCTGATCTTAGGGTGAAAGATTTCAGTCTTTTACCATTGAGTATGATGTTACCAATGGGTTTTTCATAAGTGCCATTTATCATTTTGAGGAATTTCACTTCTATTCCTAATTTTTTGAGTGTTTCTATCATGAAATGGTGTTGGATTTTGTCAAATGCTTTTTCTGCATCAGTTGAGATGATCATGTGGTTTGTTTAATTCCTTCTGTTGTGATGTATTACATCGATTGATTCTCTTATGCTGAACCACCCTTGCATTCCTAGGATAAACCCTACTTGTTAATGGTGTATAGTCCTTTCAATATCATTTTGGGTTTAGATTGCTAGTATTTTGTTGAGGATTTCTACATTGGTGGTCATAAGGGATATTGGTCTGTAGTTTCTTTTCTGGTAGTTTCTTTGTCTGACTTTGGTATCAGTGGAATGCTAGCCTTATAGAATGAGTTAGGAACTGTCCATCCTCTTTCACTGATTGGAAGAGTTTGAGGATTGCTGTTAATTCATCTTTTAATGTTTGGTAGAATTCACCAGAGAAGCCATCTTTTCTTTGTTGGAAGTTTTTTCGTTACTGATCTCTTTACTTGTTATAGGTCTGTTCATATTTGTTATTTCTTCTTGAGTAATTATTGGTAATTTATGTGTTTCTGGAAATTTTTCTATTCCATCCAGGTTATCTAACTTGTTGGCACACAATTATTCATGGTATTCTGTTATAACCCTTTCTATTTCTATAATGATAGTAATGCCCTCCACTTTAATTTCTAATTTAGCTATTTGTGTCTTCTTTCTTTTTTTCTTATTCTACCAAAAGGTTTGTCAATTTTATTGATCTTTTCAAAGAACCAAGTTTTGGTTTTATGACTCTCTCTATTGTTTTCTATTCTCTGTTTCATTCATCTCTGCTGTACTCTTTATTATTTCCTCCCTTCTGGTACCTTTTGGTTTGCTCTTCTTTTTCATGCTCCTTAAGGTATAAAGCTATGATCAGTTGACAGAAGAAGAGAAAACTTAAGCCAGGTTAAATATGGTTCTGCATGATAAGCAGGCACCACCCGAAAGTGGATAGCTGCAGTATGCTCTGGGACATCCCTGAAGGACAGTGGTGAAGGGAAATCCTCCCAGTGGGCAGAACTTTGAGCAGTGCATGCAAGGAAGGCAAATGCATAAGCAGAGTGTCTGTTCCAGTAAGAACAAAGTGCTGCTCCTTCCATGATGGAAGCAGTCCAACGTAATCAACCTGCCACCAGTACCTTGCTGATCACCCTGGGAAATAGTGCCTTATTGGAGGCTCAGTGTTGGTCTCTGATGCTAGCAAATTGGGCACTCACAGTTGGCTGTGAGTAGATCAGCTTCAGTCAATGGAAATCCACATTGCTGAGCCCATGTGTAACCTCCATCCTTGCCACCATGGCCACTTTGCTCATAAGCCCAATGGACAATTACAGGGGTACCTAGAGAAAGAGGCTGACTGGTACCCACAGGACAGGCCATCCTATACACTTGGTTATTAAAATACTTCTCTGCTGAGAAACCCTTGGTGAGCATTCACATGGAATGATAGGATGGTGGAATGGCCTCTTGAAGACTCATTTACAGTGTAAGCTAGGCGGCAACACCTTCCTGGCTTGGGGACAAAATTCTCCTGAAGGCTGTATCTGCTCTGAATTAGCATCCAATATGTAGTGCTGTTTCTCCCATAACCAGAATTCATGGGTCCAGGAATTAAGGGGTGGAAATGGAAGTGGCATCACTCACTTTAACCCTAGTTACTAACTAGCAGAATTTTTGCTTCCTGTTCTCGCGACCTTATGCTCTGTTGGCCTAGAGGTCTTAGTTCCAAATGGAGGAATGCTTCAACCAGGAGATGCAACAATGATTCAATTGATCTGGAAGTTAAAACTGCCAATTTGGACTTCTCATGCCACTGAATCAACAGACAAAGAAGGGAGTTACTGTGCTGGCTGGGATGATTGATCCTGATTACCAAAGGGAAATTGGACTACTACTCCACAGTGGAGGTTAAGAAGAGTATATTTGGAATGCAGAAGACCCTTTAGGGCATCTCTCGGTATTACCATGCCCTGTGATTAAGATCAATGGAAAAATGAAACAGGTTAATCCAGTCAGGACTATAAATGGCCTTGAACCTTCAGGAATGAAGGTTTAGGTCACCCTGCCAGGTAAAGAATCACAATCATCTGAGGGTTTCCTGAAGGCAAAGGAAATACAGAATTGGTAGTAGAAAAAGATCATTATAAGTACCAGCTATGACTACATGGCCAGTTACAGAAATGAGAACCTTAATTATCATGAATATCCCATATTCCTCCCTATTCTGTTATGAATTGGTTTGCAATTATATATATCAAATACCTTTGTTTTCCTCCCTCTTCCATTCCTTTATTATAAAACATAAGATATGTTTACTTTATCTCACTAAAGTATTGTTTATTTTATATCATAGCATTTAAGTTACAGGATTTCAAGAAGAAGAGTATCACTTTTCCTCTTCTAGCGAAGGGGTTCGTGAGTTTCAGTTGTATGCAGGATAATTTTATCATGTTAGGAGGAATTATAACCTTATTATTGTCTTTATTTGGAGATTAAATATGATTTAAGGAGATGTGTCTAGGCATCAAGTTGACAAGGAGTGGACTTGTGATAGTTAATTTTATGTTTCAACTACATGCTTAAATATTTGGTTAAACATTATTTCTGGGTGTGTCTATGAGGGTGTTTCTGGCTGAGAATAGCATTTGCATTGGTAGGCTGAGTAAAGCAGATTGTCCTCCCAAATGTGAGTGGGCTTCATCCAGCCCATTGAGGGCCTGAGTAGAGTTAAAGGCTGAGTAAGACAGAATTCTTTCTCTCTGCCTGTTTTAGAGCTGGGACATCAATCTTCTCCTGCCCTTGGACTTGGACCTGGCCTGGAACTTATATTGGCGCTTCTGTTTCTTAGGCCCTCAGACTCAGACTGGAACCAAACCATTGGCTCTCCTGGGTCTCCAGCTTGCTAACTACAGGTCTTGGACTTCTCAGCCTCTATAATTGTGTCAGCCAATTCCTTATAGTAAATCTCTTAATATATATAGAGAAACAAAACCAATATATATCGATACATAGAGACATAGATTTAGATCTGTAGATCTGTTATTGATCCTGTCCTCTAGAGAGCCAGACTAATACACGTACTGCAACATAGATGAAACTTGAAAATATCACACTATGAGCAAAAAGCCCTTTACAAGATGTCACGTGTTATATGATTCTACTTATATGAAATGTCCAGAATAGGTAAATACAAAAATATAGGAAGTAAATTAGTGGTTGCCTAGGACTCGGGAGGTTTGGGGTAAATGGGAAATGATTTCTAATGAGTGTGGTGTTTCTTTTGTCAGTGATGAAAAAGTCTGAAATTGATTGTGGTGATTGTTGCACAATTGTGTGCATATAGCAAATACCATTGAAATATACACATTAAATGTGTGTATTGTATGGTATGTGAATTATATCTCAATAATTGTTATATAAAAATTACTTGGTCCTTTATTTGTGTATCTATATCTTGATTGTCTACTTATTCCATCACTCCATATTTCTATCCTTTTGCCAATACCACATTTTCTTGATTACTATAACCCTATAGTAAATATAATCAGGTAATGTAAACTAACGAATATTATTCTTCTTTTTCAAACTGCTTTGGCTATTGTGCATCCTTTGCATTTCCTCATACATTTTAGAGTAGGATTGTCAAATTCCTCAAAATGAGCTAGTGGGCTTTTGATTGGGATTGCATGGAGTCTGTCCATTACATTGGAGATAATTGATACATGAACAGTATTGCAACTTCCATACCATGAATTTGGAGTAATTCTTTCTTGATTTAGATCTTTCATTTCTCTCATCAATTATATTTTGTTAGCTGTATGCCTGAGTAATTCATTATTTTTGTTACTGTTGTAATTTCTCTGTTTTTAACCTTTATTCATGAAAGTTATATTCATTGGATGTGGAATTCTAAGTTGGCTTTTTTTTAACTTTCAGTATGTTAAAAATGTCTTTCCGTTGTCTTCTGTCATGCTTAGTTTTTGGCCAAGAAATATGTGGTAAGTTTTATCCTTGTTCCTCCACTTATAGTGTGTTTTTATCCTAGATTCTTTAAGATTTTTCTCATTGTCACTGGTTTTTAGCTATTGATTATGAAGTACCACTGTGTGATCAGTGGGTTCTTTGAGTTCTGGATTTGTGTGTTTAGAGTTTTCATCAAATTTAGAAAACTTTTGGCCATATTCCTTCAAAGACTTTTTCTGTCTTTCCCTTTGGCCACCCTCTCACTTTCCTGGGATTCCAGAAATGTGATATCATTTCTCTCTTTTTTTCTCTCTGATTTGGATTGTTTTTATTGCCGTGACTTCAAGTTCACTTTTTTCATTGCCAGTGTTTAATGTGCTATTAATCCTAACCTATGTATTTTTTGGGGGGGGATGGGGGAAGATTAGCCCTGAGCTAACTTCTGCCAATCCTCCTCTTTTTGCTGAGGATGACTGGCCCTGAGCTAATATCCATGCCCATCTTCCTCTATTTTATATATGGGACGCCTACCACACCATGGCTTTTGCTAAGCAGTGCCATGTCCGCACCCGGGATCCAAACCTGTGAACCCCGGGCTGCTGAGAAGCGGAACATGCGAACTTAACCGCTGTGCCACCGGGCCGGCCCCCGATGTATTTTTTAAATAGACTTAGCTTTTTCAGAATACTTTTAGAGACACAGAAAACTTGTGAAGATAGTACAGAAAGTTCCCATATCCCCAAATCCAGTTTCCTCGGTTATCAACGTCTTATATCCGTATGGTACATTTGTTACAATTAATGAACCAATATCGATATACTCTTATTAACTGAAGTCCATACTTTATTCAAGTTTTCTCAGTTTTTATCTAATGTCCTTTTTCTGTTCCAGGATCCTATCTGAGATACCACATTACATTTAGTTGTCATGTATCCTTAGGCTCCTGTTGGCTGTGAAAATTTCTCAGACTTTGTTTGGTTTTGACGACCTTGATGGTTTTAAGGAGTCCTGCTTAGGCGTTTTGTAGGATTCTCCTCCATTAGAATTTTTCTGATGTTGTTCCCATGATTACACTGGGATTATGCGTTTTGGAGATAAAGTGTCATTTTTATCACATAATGTCAAGAGTACATCCTATAACATGATTTATCATTGTTCACGTTGACCTTGATCACCTTACTGAGATAGTATTTGTCAGATCTCTTGACTGTAAAGTCATTATTTTTCCCTCCTTCTCCATACTGTATTTTTTTAGAGTGATGCCACTATATGCAGCCCACACTTAAGCAGTAGGGAGTTATGCTAACCCTGCTTGAGGTAGATTATGTGTATAAATTATTTAGAATTTTTGTGTACATGGGAGATTTGTCTATCCTCCCCACTCCATTTATTTGTTTATTCAATTGTTTCTTTATATCAGTACGAATTCATGGGTATTCATTTTGTTATTTGGGTTATAATCAACGCTACCTAATTTTGTTGCTCAAACTATTCCTGCGTTAGCCTTTGGGAGCTCTTTCAGTTGGCTCTTGTGTCCCTTTGATATACCCCCCACCAATATTGTTTTTCTTTGCACTTCCTTACTTCCTGGCGCTGCAAGATGCGTCAGGCTCATCTTGTATATTTCCTACACCAGTCATAGAATCCAGCCATTTCTCCAAGGAGCCTTAGTTCCTTTTATTGAAGAATAATATTAGAAACAAGATCTGGATGCTTTGGATTAAAAACATCCAAATTTTTCATCTCTAGGCGTTCCCTTTGTGTTCTTTTCATATTTCACGTTATTTTTCCTCATAATGATTGTTTTCTTCTACATTCTTGAACAGATAGATATCTTTATAACAACTGTTTTATCCCATGTGTTATGAAGTCTCTCTACTTTCTGTGGGAATATGCACTATTCCCTGTCTTGTGCGGACTCTGGGAATTGCTCTGCCCTTCCCTATTCCAACATTTCTTCTCCATGCCTTTGGTAGCTTTTTCTCACATATGTGCAGATTAGTAATCAGTCAAAGCCCTGAGGGGACCCCTCTGCAGAACTCCTGCAGGAGAGAGCTGTGCAGCGGGGTCCTTGCATACCTCTCTCCCTTTCTTGGCCACCTTGACTTCTGTTCTCTGTTCCCTCCACTCAGTGAGATCATTGGCTTTCTTTGGGTTCCCCCTCCCTGCAATGCAGTTTGGAAACTGCCTTCAAGCAGTAACTGGGACCATTTCAGGATTCACTGTGTTTGTTACTAATCTCTCAAGGATTGCGGTACTACAATGCCGGTTGTCTAATATCTGAAAGCCTTGTTTCATATGTTTTGAGTGATTTTCTGTTGCTTATTGTGAAAGAGTAAATGCAGTCCTTGTTACTCCATATTCACTGGGAGGGAAAGCCTATAAACTATTTTAAATATAAATACAAATTATGAGCACTTTCCATGTCATTAAATATTCTTGTGAAATATGATTTTAATTACTGCATATATTTCCATCATACACCTGGTTCAACTATTTTCTCATCTGGTCCTTAGCCTTTGAACTTTGGGCATGGTGTTTTACATAAGCAAAAATTCATACATAGACAAATATAACAGTCTTTACTTAATGGTTTCAGATTTCATGTTTGTGATTAGAAAGGCAAGATAAATATTTGCCTGTTCCTTTTATTCTGGTTAGTTTGTAATTTTATGTTTTACATTAAATTCATTAATCCATCTGGGATTTATTTTCATATATGATGTGAGTAATGATCTATATTTATTTTTTCTAAAGTTATACAAACATAAGGATATACAAAGAAGCATTAAGAAGATAAAAACCACACCCAACTCCCATTTTCTCTCTCCTCCCCTTCTGGGATTCCAGTAATATACATTTTAGATACACTTAGATTTTTTCTGATTCCCTGTGTGTCTTTTATGCTCTTAATATCTTTTTGTGTGTGTGTAATTTTCTTTCTCTCTTTATCCTTTGATCTGGGATTTTTGCTGATCTATTTTCCATTTTATTAATGTCTCCTGTATCTCATCTGCTCTATCTCATCCGCTCTTGAACCCATCTATTGAATTACATATTTATTGTTGCCTTTCCCCTCTACAATTCTAGGAAAATTTGGTTCATTTTTCTTATATTTCAGTTCTCCAGTGAAATTTGTCATCTTACTATCTATTTTCTCAGACATACTAATCATAGTTGTTATAAAGCAGGAATCCGACAACTCAGAAATCTGGATCACCAGAATTTTGGGTTTTTTCCTCCTCTTACCTTATGGTCATTTGGTTTTATTTACTGGCATTCTTGGTGATTTGGGATTAAATGCTGGACATTTTACATTAAAAAGGATAGAGGCTCTAGATTAATCCTCCCAAAGTGGATTTGGTTTTCCAATAGTAGGAAAATTGATCTAGGAAGATCACCTTTCTCCAATTAGGTATGGAGACTACTCAAGGCTTTGTGTTAGGTTTTGTGAAGACTATTTCTTTTTGCCTTCACTTTAGGGCATAACCCTGTAGGGTTTGCACCGAACACTTATGGTGTTTCCAGGGTCCCTCCTCCCTTGGCCACCCCTGAGCTGTACACGATCAGCCTCCGCCTGCTCCTCTAACCATATCTTACACTATTCTCCCCCTCTCCTCTTTTAGGTCTAACCTTACCATTCTTTCATTGTCGTTGTTCTCGCTTAAACATGCAGGCTCATTTCTGCCTTAGCTTTATTGTAAAAGCTCTCTGTTCTGCCCAGCATGCTTTACATCATAGCATGCCTGCATCCCACTCATTGAGGTCCCAGGTTAAATGTCACATCTGCAGAGCACTCCGCCCCTCGGCATTTTCTCTCATCAACCTTTTTAGTTTCTTCAAGGCATTTAAAATCATGAGATATTTTTCTCCTGTTTGTTATTTTTGTAGTTTTCTGTATCTTCCCTGAAGTAGAATGTAAGCTCTACAAAAACAGGGAGCTTGTCTACATTGCTTGCTCTTTTATTCCTAGCATCTGGAACTGTCCTGTCCAATACAGTAGCTACTAACCACATATGGCTTTTGAGCCACTTGAAATATGGCTAGTCCAAATTGAGATGTAAGTATAAAATACACACTAGGTTTTTTGAGACCTAATATACAAAAAATAATGTAAAATATCATATTAATAATTTGATATTATGTTGAAATAAAAAAATTTTAGATCATTAGGTTAAAAAAATATATCGTTGGAATTTATTTCACTTCTTTCTTTCTTTTCTCTTTTTTTTTTTTTTTGAGGAAGATTAGCCCTAAACTAACTACTGCCAGTCCTCCTATTTTTGCTGAGGAAGCCTGGCCCTGAGCTAACATCCATGCCCATCTTCCTCTGCTTTTATATGTGGGACACCTACCACTGCATAGCGTGCCAAGCAGTGCCGTGTCCACACCCAGGATCTGAACCGATGAACCCCGGGCCGCTGAGAAGTGTGAACTTAACCGCTACGCCACCGGGCTGGCCCCATCTTTCTTTGCTATTTTTAACGAGGCTAATATAAATTTTAAAATATGTATGTGGCTCACATTTGTGACTGGCGTTTGTTTCTATTGGACAAAATTGACCTATGATAATCACTGGTCAGGGAACAGCCACCCTTTTAATTTAGCCTTTTCCCTAATTTTCTTAATACAACAAGCTGAAAAATACAGTATTTTCCTGTTGGTCCAAATTTCTAGACTGTTCTCTCCTCCCAAAAAGAAAGATCATTATTGAGGACATAGGTTTATTTTTCCTACTTTAAATGGTCTTAGATTTCAAAGCTTTTATTTACTGATTTGTTTAATGTCTTTCAATAGCTGTTTAGTTTTTCTGCATTTCTCCTGTTTTAGGGTGTTAACCCTCACTTTTTTCAAGGCAAAGTTCTCTTGAAACTATCCCCTTTCTAATTGTTATCAACCTCCCACGTGTCATATAATCTAAAGACAAAGGTGTTTGGACCTTTATATCTTACTAAGAACAACTAGGCACTGAGTGAAGGTGAAACTGTGAAGAGTAAAGCATTTGAAACTTTTTGACATCTATTTTTTTTATTGCAGTAACATTGGTTTGTAACATTATATAAATTTTGGATGTACATTAGATTTTGATTGCTGTATAGATTACATCATGTTCACCACCCAAAGACTAATTATAATCGATCACCATACACATGCCTAGTCACTCTTTTAGCCCTCCTTCCAATCCAATCTCTGTCTCTATGTGTTTGTTTGCTGTTGTTTTCATCTTCTATTTATGAGTGAGATCACATGGAATCTGACTTTCTCCCTTTGACTTATTTTGCTTAGCATAATACACTCAAGGTCCATCCATGTTGTTGCAAATGGCAAGATTTCATCATTTTTATGGCTGAGTTGTACTCCATTATGTATATATACCACATCTTTTTTATCCATTCATCCTTTGATGTGCACCTAGGTTGCTTCCAAGTCTTGGCTATTGTGAACAATGCTGCAATGAACATAGCGGTGGACGTATCTTTATGCGTTTGCGTTTTCATGTTCTTGGGATAAATACCCACTGGTGGAATAGCTGTATTGTATGGTAGTTCTATTCTTAATGTTTTGAGGAATCTCTATACTGTCTTCCATAGTGGCTGCACCAGTTTGCACTCCCTCTAACAGTGTATGTGAGTTCCCTTTTCTCCACATCCTCTCTAACACTGATTTCCTGTCTTGTTAATTATAGCCATTCTGATGGGAGTGAGGTGATATCTCATTGTAGTTTTGATTGGCATTTCCCTGATAATTAATGATTTTGAACATGTTTTCATGTGCCTGTTAGCCATCTCTATGTCTTCTTTGGAGAAATGTCTGTTCAGATCTTTTCCCATCTTTTAATTGGGTTGTTTGTTTTTTTGTTGTTGAGATGTATGAGTTCTTTATATATTTTGGATATTAATCCTTTATCAGATATATGTTTTGCAAAGTTCTTCTTCCAATCTTTAGGTTGTCTTTTCATTTTCTTAACGGCTTTCTTTGCTGTGTAGAAGGTTTTTAGTTTGATACAGTCCCATTTGTCTATTTTTTCTTTGTTTCCCTTGCCTGGTCAGACATGGTGCTTGAAAATATGCTGCTAAGACCAGTGTTGAAGAGTGTACTGCCTATGTTTTCTTCTAGAAGTTCTATGGTTTCAGGTCTTATATTCAAGTCTTTTGCATGTGGCTGTCCAGTTTTCATTCTTTTGCATGTGGCTGTCCAGTTTTCCCAACACCATTTATTGAAGAGACTTCCTTTTCTCCGTTGTATGTTCTTGATTCCCTTGTTGAAAATTAGCTGTCCGTAGATGTGTGGGTTTATTTCTTTATTTCTTCATTCTGTTCCATTGATCTGTGTGTCCATTTTTGTGCCAGTATCATGCTGTTTTGATTACTATAGCTTTGTACTATATTTTGAAATCAGGGAGTGAGATACCTCCGACTTTGTTCTTTTTTCTCAGGATTCCTTTTACTATTCAGGGTCTTTTGTTGTTCCATATAAATTTTAAGACTGCTCTATTTCTGTGAAAGATGTCATGGAACTTTGATAAGGATTGCATTGAGTCTGTAGATTGCTTTAGGAAGCATGGACATTTTAACTACGTTAATTCTTCCAATCCAAGAGCATGGAATATCTTTCCATTTCTTTGTGTCTTCTTCAACTTCTTTCAACAATGTTTTATTGTTTTCCGTGTACAGGTCTTTCACCTCTATGGTTAAGTTTATTCCTAGGTATTTTATTCTTTTTGTTGCAGTAGTAAATGGGATTGTATTCTTAATTTCTCTTTCTGCTACTTTATTGTTAGTGTGTAGAAACTCAACTAATTTTTGTATGTTGATTTTGTATCCTGCAACTTTACTGTGTTCATTTATTATTTCTAAAAGTTTTTGACGGATTTTTTAGGGTTTTCTATATATAAAATCATGTCATCTTCAAATAGTGACAGTTTCACTTCTCCCTTTCCAATTTGGATCTCTTTTATTTTTTTTATTGCCTGATTGCTCTGGAGAGGACTTCTAATAGTATGTTAAATAAGAGTGGTGAAAGCGGGCATCCTTGTCTGGCTCCTGTTCTTAGAGGGAGAGCTTTCAGTTTTTCTCCATTGAGAATGATATTAGCTGTGGGTTTGTCATATATGGCCTTTATCATGTTGAGGTACTTTGCTTCTATACCCACTTTATTCAGAGTTTTTATCATAAATGGATGCTATATCTTGTCAAATACTTTCTCTGTATCTATTGAGATGATCGTGTGATTTTTATTCTTTGTTTTGTTAATGTCGTGTATCATGTTGATTGATTTGTGGATATTAAACCATCCCTGTGTCCCCAGAATAAATCCAGTTTGATCATGATGTATGATCTTTTTAATGTATTGTATTTGATTTGCTAGTATTTTGTTGAGGATTTTTGTATCGATGTTCATCAGTGATATTGGCCTGTAATTTTCTTTTTTTGTTTTGTCCTTGTCTGGTTTTTGTATCAGGGTAACACTGGCTTTGTAGAAGGAGTTAGGAAGCCTCCCCTCCTCTTCTATTTTTTGGAAGAGTTTGAGAAGGATAGGGATTAAGTCTTCTTTGTATGTTTAGTAGAATTCACCAGGGAAGCCATTTGGTCCTGGACTTTTATTTTTTGGGAGATTTTTAATAACTGTTTCAATCTCCTTGCTGGTGATCGGTCTATTCAAATTATCTATTTCTTCTTGATTCAGTTTTGGAAGGTTGTATGTTTCCAAGAATTTGCCCATTTCTTCTAGATTATCCAATGGATTGATGTATAGCTTTTTGTAGTATTCTCTTATAAACTTGTATTTCTGAGGTGTCTGTTGTAATTTCTCCTCTTTCACTTCTGATTTTATTTATTTGAGGCTTCTTTGTTTTTTTCTTGCTGAGTCTAGCTAAAGGTTTGTCAATTTTGTTGATCTTTTCAAAACTAGCTCTTGGTTTCATTGATTTTTTTCTACTGTTTTATTAGTCTCTATGCCATTTATTTCTTCTCTGATTTTTATTATTTCCTTCCTTCTACTGATTTTGGGCTTTGTTTGTTCTTCTTTTTCCAGTTCCTTTAGCTGCACTGTTAGATTGTTTATTTGAGATTTTTCTTGTTTGTTGAGGTAGGCCTGTATTAATATAATCTTCCCTCTTAGATCACTTTTGCTATCTCCCATAAATTTTGCATGTTGTATTTTCATTTCCATTTGTCTCCAGGTATTTTTGATTTCTCCATTGACCCAATCATTATTCAGTAGCATTCTGTTTAATCTCCACATATTTGTGGCTTTTCAATTTTCTTCCTGTAGTTAATTTCTAGTTTCATACCATTGTGTGCAGAAAAGATACTTGGTATTATTTCAATCTTCTTAAATTTATTGAGACTTGTTTTGTATCCTAATATGTGATCTATCCTGGAGAATGTTCCATGTACATTTGAAAAGAATGTGTATTCCGTGGTTTTTGGATGGAACATTGTATATACATCCAGTAAGTCCATCTGGTCTAATGTGTTGTTTAAGGCCAATGTTTCCTTATTGATCCTCTCTTTGGGTGGTCTATCCATCAGCGTTAGTGGAGTGTTGAAACCCCCTATTTTTATCGGGCTGCTGTCTATTTCTCCTTTATGTCTCTTAACAATTGCTTTATATACTTAGGTGCTCCCATGTTGGGTCCATAGATATTTACGAACGTTATATCCTCTTGTTGGATTGTTCCCTTTATCATTACATAGTGATCTTCTTTCTCTCTTGTTACAGTTTTTGTTTTAAAGTCTATTTTGTCTGATATAAATATCGCTACCCCAGCTTTCTTTTCATTGCCATTTTCATGGAGTATCTTTTTCCATCCCTTCACTTTCAGTTTGTGAGTGTCTTTAGTTCTGAAGTGTGTCTCTTGTATGTAGCATATATTTGGATCTTGTTTTTTTATCCAATCGGTCACTCTATGCCTTTTGATTGGAGCATTTAGTCCGTTGACATTTAAAGTAGCTATTGATAAGAAAGTACTTTTTCCCATGGTGTTACCTCTTTTCTAGATGTTTTAGTAGTTCTTCTCTGTTCCTTTCTTCTTCTCTTGCTCTCTTCCCTTGTGGTTTGATGGCTTTCTTTCACATTATGTTTGGGCTACTTTCTCTTAAAGTTTTGTGTATTTATTATAGTTTCTGCTTTGTGATTACCATGAAGTTCATCAATAAGCTATCTATATATCGGACTATATTAAGTTGATGGTCTCTTTGGTTTGACATCTTGCTAAAAGCTCTACTATTTTACTCCCCTTCTCCCACATTTTATGTTTTTGATATCATATCTAATCTCTTTTTTTTCACATGTGTATCCATTACCCTTGTATGGAAATAGATAATTTTAGTACTTTTGACCTTCATATTAGCTTCATATGTGGTTGATCTGCTACCTTTACTCTATATTTGCCTTTACCAGTGATTTTTTTTGCTTTTTTTTTTTTTTTTGGTTAATTTTCTTGTTCTTATTTGTGGTCTTCTCTTTTCCACTTAAATAAGTTCCTTTAGCATTTTTTTGTAAGGCTGGTTTCTTGGTGATAAACTCCTTTAGTTTTTGCTTGTCTGGGAAACTCTTTCTCTCTCCTTCCATTCTGAATGCTAACCTTCCTGGGTAGAGTATTCTTGGCTTTAGATTTTTTTCCTTTCAGCATTTTAAATTTATTGTGCCACTCCTGTATAGCCTGTAAATTTTCTACTGAGAATCAGCTGATAGCCTTATGGGGTTTCCTTTGTGTGTAACTTGTTGCTTTTCTCTTGTGGCTTTTAGGATTCTCTCTTTATCTTTAATTTTTGACATTTTAATTATAATGTGTCTTGGTGTAGGTCTCTTTGGGGTTTATCTCGTTTGCTGCTCTCTGTGCTTCCTGTACCTGGATGTCTGTTTCCTTCCTTATATTAGTAAAGTTTTCAGCTACTGTTTCTTTAAATAGATTCTCTGCCCCTTTGTCTCTCTCTCTTCCCCTTCTGGGACATCTATAATACGTATGTTAGTGCACTTGATGTTGTCCCACGAGTCCCTTAGACTGTCCTCATTCTTTGTAATTCTTTTTTCTTTTGTGTGTTCAGCTTGGGTGATTTCTTCTACTCTTTTGTCCAGCTTGCTGACCCATTCTTCTGTATCATTTACTCTGCTATTGAGTCCCTCTAGTGAATTTTTCATTTCCAGTATTGTATTCTTCATTTCTGATTGATTCTTCTTTATATTTTCCAGTTGTTCGTAGAAGTTCTCACTGAGTTCATCCATTCTTCTCCCAAGATCAGTAGAAGCATTATTATGACTCTCAGTTTGTGTTCTTTGTCAGGTAGATTGTTTATCTCTGTTTCATTCAGTTCTTTTTCTCAGATTCTGTCCTGTTCCCTTACTTGGAAAGTATTCTTTTGTCTTTTCTGTGACATATATTTTGGATGGTCAGAGTTATTTGATCTTTTATTTTGTTGAAACTTTTGGCTTTTATTTTATAGACAATATATTAGTAAGCTATGACTCTTAAAATATTTCTTGGTCAGAGAGGTGTAACTTTTTCTAAAAAACAAAAAGAGTGATAATAATGATGAGAGAACTCTTAGGTAAGATATAATGTAACAGTTCTCTTATTCTTCATGAGACTATTCCCTTGAAGGTATGAACCTGCTTTTGGATTTTCTTTAGTGGAAAATTTTATTCACTAGGGTTTGAAAAACTGTTGTGATATCACTGATTAAAACAAGCAACTTTCAATTCTGGAAACATGATTCATTGAGCAGAAATATACAGAAACAGTTACACTTGCAAACATCCACATCTATGGACAGATATACATGAAAATTAAGGTATGTTTTTAGAAGGCAGCTTAAATACCTAACAGTTTAGGGAAAGGCAGTGGAACATATGAGCTGTGATTTTATTTTCTTAAGATTTTTCAAGAAATGGAAAATAATGGCAAATCACACCCATCAAGTTCCAGTAACTGAAAACATTTATTCTCAGTCTACAAGGGACTAAAACAAGATCTTTTATGGATTGACATTTTAGCTGCTCTGGTCTTGTAGGAACGGCTAGACTTTTCCTTCTTATTTTCTCTGTAATGAGAAAGTGGTATCTGAGTTTAGACTAATTTGGTTTTGAATGGCTGGTGGATCATGTGCTGTATGGCAGTAATGTGACTTTTTCTATCTGGGGAAAGGATGAAGTTGGAAAGAGTCTTAGACACAGGTCATAAAATTAATTTGCTGGTTCATAGATAATTATCACAATGGCTGCAAAACACTTAAAAGCTATAAATATTGTCCAAAGTGTTTATTCATAGGAACTTTACGTAGGTAAAAATTGGGTTTGGGGCTTGGATAAGAAAATATTTTCCCACTATTTTAAGGTCTTAATTTGTCCCACAAAATGAAATTAGGAAGATTGTAAAAACAACAACAACATCTATTTTAAAACACTGTAGAATTTTAATCTTTAAAACGGGGCTCAAATTTTGATTAAGGCAAGAGTTGGCCCAGTTCTAATTTCAACTGGGAAAATACCACTCAGTTAGAAAAAGTCTCAAAAGAAGGTGTGAAATAATTGGAACTTTGAAATAACAAATCAAGTCAGGGAGACTGTGCAGAGTTAGTCTTTAGCAAGACCACAAATTATCAGGATATCAAAATATCTGCACAGGGCCTAGAAACTCTATTTAAGATAAAAATAACTTGAAGGCAAAGACTGTAGAGCCAGAAAGAAATTTGAAATTTGAAAACTAATTGCCTTCAATTCATAGGTTAGAAGGCTGGCTGACCAAACACATTTACCAGCCAAGAGCTCAACTTTTCTAATGAGAAACAAAACCATCTCTTCTTGAGATTACTCCTGTAGGTTAAACATGACCATGCATTGCTACTTTTATGTTAAATAGATAGATTTTAGTGTTTCTGAGCAAAGACGTAGGACCTTAAGACCACCCTGTGTAGTTTCAAAGTTCTGGGAATTTTTAGAATTTACATAGATAACTAAAGGAAAATTGCTTTGTTATTGTTTTGAATTTTTCATGAGTAACTACTCTCACGTCTTTGGTGTATGATATCTTGCCATACATGAAGGAGACCTTCTTCATATTCATCTGTTTAAAAATCAATAAGCCCTTATTTATATATTATCCTCTATAAAAGTTCTGAAGGGTCAGCACAGAGGAAAGACTCTTATGAAAGACTTTCTTCTCAGCTACCCAGCACACTCTCTCAGTGGAAATACGTTTGGCTACAAATAACAACCTACTCTACCGAGAGTGGCTTTGTTCTTCTCACATAGCAAGAAGGTGGAGCTGATCCACTGGTTCAACAAAAATCATTAAAACTTTGCATGCCTTCTCTCTTTCTGCTCTACTCTATTAAACATCTTTCATTTTTCCTTTTGGTCATAACACGGCTTCTGAAGATATAGGTGAAGGGAAGGAGGGCAACTGGGTGAGCCCCGTCTATTAGTTCATTACGTGCTTTCTCATGAGTACCCTTCTTATAGCCCCTGGATTTTCATTGAGTACACTGGGTCACAGGGCCACCCCAGCTGCAACGGAGGTAGTAAATTAGGAATAAGATTAAAGAACTGGCTTAAACCAAAATGCCTGGCTTTGGGCACTTGCCATCAGACTAAAATCAGGATGTGTTAGCAAGAAAGAAGGAGACAATTGAACACTTGTCAGGAAATCTTCCCACACACATCACTTGAAGTATTATTTGAGGTACTGTAAAGTATTCCTGAAAATGGTGTGTGGTGTGTGATGTTAATCCTACTATCTTTTAAGCTACCTTTTATAACTTTATTACAAGTTGATGTTTCAAATATAATGGGCAAATGACATCTTGACTAAGTCATTGAAGGAATGAGAAGGATACAGAAGAGAAATCTTCATAGTAGGATTTACAACTCTCAGGTCTTCTACTGTATACAATTCCCTTAATATTTGGACATTTGGTAAAATCTTCCAAGCTATTTGTAGGATGGTCTTTCACATAATTCCCTAAAGTCCTTTTAAATAGAAATACATTGAGAAAGAATCTGTCATATCATCCTATCCGTCATAATCCCTCTGTGTCAAGCTAATCTTCTGGATGTTTCCATGTTTATAAATAGTGATAAAGAAAGCAACAATGCTTTTTTCCAAATCACTGAAAACGGAACAGGAATATACCTGGGGCTCATGTGCATAGAACCAACATTCCATGAATGTTACTAGGAAAAATCATCCCAGCATCTCACAGAACTGTTCCATTTTCATAATCACTGCTCTTTCCCCACATTTTTATGATGACTTTTTCTCTCTGTTCTTGGTATTCATTGCACTTTTATTAATAAGTTCCCAAATTCCAGCAAATCTATAACTAAAAAATGTGTTCTATCTCCCCCCACCATAAAGCTCAGTGTCTCTCCTTCTGGTAAACAGGTCACTGAGGACAGGTAATTCAGAGAATATTGAAATAATATAGTCATAACCTACTATTTGCCATTTTAGGACTACACTAGACCATGTGGCATGAAGATAAGCAAGTATTACAATATCATGGAGAAAGGCATGGATAAATTCATGACAAAGGTAGGATGAGAGTGCTGTGGAAGCAGTCATTCATTCTGGTCAGTTTGGTCAGAAAATGTTTCACAGAGGAGGACAAACTCAAATTGATTTTGAAAGATGAATCAAAGGGTGCCAGATGGACAAAAGAGTTAAGGAAGACATTTGCAGGTTGAGAGAAGCATGGATATGAAGATGTCATATTCCATGGTAAAATTGGAGAACTTTGAGTACTCTGCAGTGGCTGAAACTTAGGCTGCACCAGAATGAGTTATGTAAGTTAGATGAATATGGGCAAGTAAAATAATGACAGACCACGGAGAACAACGGTCAGCACATTAACGCATTCTTACTTTATCCTGTAGGTAGTAGGGAGCTCCCAAAGGCTTTTCACTAGAGTATTAATATGATCATACTTGTGTTAAGTAAGATCACTGTGAAGAACAAGGGATGGAACCATGAGCTCCAGATATCTCGATCATTGAAGAATGAGACAATTAGGCTCAGGCTCTGAGCTAAGGCAGAAACCCGGTGATGGAGAAGAACACAGTGGTCTAAGAAAGTCAAAGGAAGTAAAAATCGACAGTTTGGAAGCAGATGGAGTAGGGTGAACGGACAGATTCTTCCTCTTTTCTGGTCTCCATGCCTAAAACTTTCTGATATTTTACTGCCTGAACAATCATCTTGTTTTCATGCTGGTCAAGGTTCTCCAGAGAAATAGGATCAAAACGAAATTTATTATAGGAATTGTCTCACGTGGTTGGAAGGCTGAGAAGTCCCACAACCTGCTGACTGCAAGCTGGGAGACCAGGAAAGCCGGGAGCTCTGATGTCTGAGAGCAGGAGAATATGGACAGCCCAGCTCAGAAAGAGAGAGAATTCGCGCTTCCTTCACCTTTTGTTCTGTTTGAGTCCTTAATGGGCTGGATGATGCCCACCCTACATTGATGAGGGCACATCTTCTTTGCTCAGTCTACTGAATGAAATGCTAATCTCTTCCAGAAACACCTTCACAGACACACCCTGAAATAATGTTTTACCGGATATCTGTGCATCCCTTATCTCAGTCAAGTTGATGTGAAAAATGAACCATCTCTCATATGCCCTTTTTGTGGTGAAGGTCACACTTTTTGGAATTCCCTCAACTATGTATCCTGACATTTTAAAAACCATAAATGAATTTTAAGGACGGTTCCTTGTCACTGTTTCCATGACTCTCTACCTCTGCCATTTGGAATTACTCTCTCCCTCCCACATGCTAGAGATAGTTCTTGAATCTTTAGAGCAACACATCACGTTTTCCTATGTGCTATACGTATCTCCTACCCCTGCACAGAAGGTGCTAGGCTACTTTCTAATCTTTCTAAACCGAGCCGTGAAAACTGTGGTGGAACAAACAAGAATACGCCTTCTTCATTTACGAGTCCTTCACAGTCCTGAGAAGAATAAATTGCACATAGAAAGTATTCAGGAATTTTATTAAATGAATGAACAAATTCCTGGTAGAATTTGTCAATTCGAAAGTTTTAATCAGACAATTCAAAATGTCTGGGTGAAGATTGAAACCAAACTGATTTTATAAAATTATATGTAGATAATACAACTGTTCATTAGCTCTAATTATAGAGGTTCCATAGTTAAATATTAAAAAAAAAAAATCTGTAGTGAAAAGGAAGAAAAACTTCCTAAGGAAATTTCTTTTTATTTGTTTTACTACTTCAGCTGTTTTCTAACATTTGAGATTCCAAAATAGGTACAAGGAAGCAGAGGAAAGAAAAATCGCTTGGCCTGTGCCCAAATGTCAAGTTGTCTCAGATGCAAATGAGCAAGGATGGCGCCCTCCAACAAGCCCCGCCCCCTTCCAGGGAGGTATGGCGGCCCTTGCCTCTTCTAGGAGCTATCACGCAACCTAATATGAACCCCCAGACCCAGAGCGGAGCAGAAAAGTTGCTAGCCTTAATAGAAATTGTACTGCAGGTCGGACAGTATGAAAAACAAAATGAATAGAATTTTGTTCACTGGCTACCGTTCTGTAGTCTGAGGTACCTTGTGTAACGAAAGAAGAGTGAAAAAAAAGTTAATAAATCGTATTGGGAATACTGTGTAGCTGGTGGGGGGTGAGGGCACTGGTGGAGAAAGGAATTGCACCAGGCGTCTTAGCCCAAAACAGATTATAATCTGAATGTAAATAGATATGCATTATTTTAGGAAAAAACAGAGAAACATTTTATATCAATTATCTTATAGTGGAAAGGTCTTCCTAATATCATATAAATTCCACAAAATATAAAAGTGTAAAAACGTCAACAATTTGGTTACATGAAAGTTTTAACAAATTCTTATAAAAATACCATAAACAAAGTCAAAAGTCAAGAAATAAATTAGGAAAATATATTTTTAAAGCATGTCAGAGACAAAGGTTTGATTTCTCTGGTAATATTTATGTCTCCCATAAATCAGTAAGAAAAGAGATATTTGTGTTTTCCTTTATGTGCATTGTCTGTTCATATCCTTTGCCCACTTTATTGTCACTTTTCTTTTATAAGTATTTGACAGATATGTGTGGACATATGAACACTGGTATATAATTAATAACAAAATACTGTAAATAATTGAAACATCTATAAATAGGGGGCTAGCTAAAGAAATTATGACACATTTATAGATAAAATACCATTGTAAAAAAAGAATTAGGGAGGCCATTTTTACTGATATAAAATGATATTTATGATCTGTTTTTAATTGAAAAAAAACAAGTTGCAGAAATATGTGTGTGATATTTGTAATGTGCTATATTTGTGTAAAAGACACTTCATATTTACTTCTAAATGCATATATTTCTGAAAAAGATAAAAACAGGAAAAAAAGTAGTATCAATTGTTGCCCTTGGGTGAGGAAATTGGATGCACAGGGACTGTCTGGGAAGGAGACAATTGAGTGAGACCGTACCCATAACCAAACACTTTAATAATTTTGCAGGTAAATTAATATGAATATTCACATTAAGTGAAAAAGGTAAGAGTGTTAATATCTGTTTTAGGCTAGATTTTACGAAAAAATGAGCTTATCACAAATTTGCAACATAATTTAGTATTTCAGAAATAAAATTTGATTTTGAAATACAATCGGATCTTTTGGGTTTTGTACCATGTGACATTATTGCCCATTCAAAAAATATTACTACAACTAAGCAGAAGAGCAAGACTGATCCACCAGTGTTCGTTCAACATACGTTGAGTGAGTGCCTCTGAGACCAAGTCACAGGCTGACTCCATCCTCTTTGAGCTGTATCTCACAAACATCACAATCTAGCTGATGCTGAGTTTAGTCCTTTAAGTGAGGATAAAATTGTCAGCCTAACCCAGCTGATTGAAGGATTGATTAGGCTAACAAATATGCAAAAGCCAACATTGCAGGGGCTCAGGAAATGTTATCTGAAATTGAAACAGTGGAAGCGATGTTTGTTGGCTGTTAATAATTGAATTATTAAGCAAAAGCTTAGCTAGGCATTCCTCTGTGGTCTTCAGTGCAGTAGTATCTTGAAAGCAAGGATTGTTAAGGATGGATGATGAGAGGCCAGAGGATTTTACCTTGAAAGAAAGAACAGCTCAAACCTAGAGATGATATTCTCTTCACCCCTTCAGAACTGAAAGCATATGCAAGAGACACCTCCCATTTGAAACAGAAGGTTTCAAAGTTTTCAAATTGTGTGCATTTCTTGAACATTACATCACATACTAGAGGGTCTGAGACTGTACCCTATAATCAGACACATCAGTAATTCTGCAGGCAAACAAATGTATATTCACATTAAGTAAAATATATGACCATAAATAACTTTATATCCATTTAGGCCATGTTTTCACAACAAATGAGTTTATTAAAAATTTAAAAAATAACTTTAACATTCCAGAAATGAAATTAGATTTTAGAATAAAATTGGGCTTTTAGAATTATATTTAAGAGATTTTAGAGGGGGATAATATGTTCACAGTAATTTAGTTTTAATTGGATAGCAAAATATTAAACATAAAGAGCATATTCAGTGTATAGGATGTGGTTGAACTCGTCAAGGATGGATTCTAGAAAAAGTGATTCTTGAGACTATTTTGTCTGTAAATAACATAGCCATTTATAATAGTACCTATATGTTGCCCACCATAATGAATCATAACATAGCTCTGTAATTAGAAGAAAGCAATATGACCCTCCCAACTGCTTGTTAGACAAGGTGGCTTATCTAATAATAAGCTCAACCAAGAGGCAATTTCAAAAGTTGTGTCAGATCTTTACGTAACTTGGAATTGAGATTTTTCAAAGGAACATGGCTTAAATAGAGGCCTTATTCTTGTTACCTGTGAAAGGACACAATTTAAAGGGAGAAATCAAAGAAAGGAACCAATTCTTTCATTCAACAAATATTTATTGAGTGTCTATTCCATGCCAGGCACTGAACTGTGTTCTGGGATTAAACAGGACACACAGTGACCTTTCCCTAATAAGATTTACAAAAAATAAAGAAGGTAATTTCCGATACTCTAATTGCTATGATAATAAATTGCAGTACGGCTATTGGGAGTTATGACGGGGATGGAAGACTACTTACGTAGGGTGATCAGGGAAGGGAGGCTCCCTGACAAAGTACCATTTGAGCCCAGACTTGATTTACTGAGGGAACTAGTGGTGTGAAGATCTAGAAACAATACTCTAGGCAAAATGCACAGTAAGTTCAAAAGAACTGAGGCTGTGAACAAAGACATTGACGTGTTTGAGGAGCCAGAAAACAATCATGTCTGCTGCATAATAAGGCAGGAGAGGAATGAAAAGAAATGAGATGATCCTGCATGGCCTTAGTGGTCAGAGTAGGGCATTTGGATTTTATTCTACATACTCTGGAAGCTTTTGGAGGATCTTGAAAAAGGGAGTGACCTGATCTGATTCATGCTGTTAAGATAGAATTTTGGCTTTTTGTGGAGAAAAGACTTGATAAGAGTGAGAGCAGGAATTAAGTTGGAGGCTTTTGTGGTGGTTCAAGTAAGAGAGAATCTTGAGAATTCAAGGCTAAATGTCATATGCTGAGTTGGACTGTATTTTGAATTTAAGGAAATGTGGCCCATTGATAGATTTAATATGAGGTATGAGGATAAGAGAGGAATGAGGTTAACGTGCAGATCTTTGACTTACCAAATTGGGTGGTATGCACTATTGATGGGAATGATTATGGAAAGGACAGACTGGGAGGGGAAATCATAAATTTTGGCCAGGTTAAAGTAAGAAGCTTACTGGATGTGTATTGCACATCCAAGTATTGATGTTGCTTGCGCAGAGGACATACAGCTCAATCCTGGGAACATGAATGTGGAAGACACGGCATATAGATAGAATTACTCACATAACAGTGTAAAATTACCTAGTGAGAGAACTCATAGAGGAAATAAAAGAACTGAGGACAGCATTTAGGTTGAGAAAGGAGGAGGAGTAAATAAATGAGAATGTGGATGAAATAGAAAGAAAACCAGGAATCAAAGAAGTCAAAAGAGAGACTATTCAACTGGACCAGATCCTTTCGAGAGGTAGAGGATTTGGCAACATGAAGCTCATCCTTGACCACAGTAAGGGCTATTTTAGTGGAGTGATGTCAATATAAGTTTGATTGCAGTTGATTGAGGAACGAATAAAGGTGAAGGGGTGGAGACAGCACAAATATACAGCAACTTAATGACTTTTCTTCTGAAAGTGAGTAGAGAAACAGAGTGGTGGCTTGAGAAATACACTTGATATTATGAAGCCCTAAGTCCATTGTGAAAATGACTTGCAAATTATGGAGTAATTAGATAATACAGTTTATATTTTTTCTTGATATGTTTCCTTGTAATATGTGTGTAGGCATGGGCTTGTTCATGTGTATGAACTCTTCATTTCACGTTTCTGAAGAAGAATAAGGAAGTGCATCTGCAATTCATTCTAATGGGACGACTTTGAAGGGATCTGGCTGGAAGCTGCTACGCCCTTACAGATTGCAGTGCTAGATTTGGAATACCAGGTCCCTCTGCGTGCCTCAACTGTGTCAAGACCTTAGAAAACCAAAGGCCAATACATCTTTTCCCTTCTCTGTTTTGACTTTCCTCCCTGACCCCATTTCTAACACAAAATTTCTCTTAGTTTTTGTTCCAGCTGAATAATTCAACCTTGGTGAAAATAATTCTAGGGGGAAAAAATCGATCTTGGGAGAAAACCAACTCATGTGCATAGGGAGTAAAACTTCTGCAAGGTGATTATGGAGACCCACAGTAGAGTTTAGAAATAATTTTTTCCACAGTAATGCTCAGGCCCTATAAAAAGGTATGCAAGGTTGGGAAATAGGGCTGAAGAAACCCCTGCAAAATGTGTGACTTCTTGGTTACGTTTTCCCTACATTATAGAAAAATTGTATTTATAAGATATCAGAGGGAAGTTAACACGAAATTGTAATTCCTGTTTATCGCAACCATTTATTAAAGGTGGTCACACCTCCTATGACTCTTGTCATTACAGCAGTAGTGTAGGGAATAAAGCTCTGGGGCAGTGAACAGGGTCATAGTCTTCCCTTCTTTCATGCTTCTATTAATCCCCAGATCAATAGCCAATGGAAAGGCTTGTCATCAGGAACAAATTTGTTAGCACAGGGAAAAAAAGAGTGTAAAGAAGAGCACACTTTGTTGAGGAGCAAATAATATGTGGATAACAGGAGACTGGTTCTGAGACAATCCCTCCCTTCTTTCCCAAACAGAATAAAGAGAACGTGGCGATTCCCAATTGAAACAAAAACTGACACTGGGGTTAATTACCAAGACCTGGAATTATATCAATGATTAGAACGGGTTAATGAGCAGCAAGGTCAAGTGACCTTTATGCTCTTTGGGGGCATGTTAATTTCGATTTGTTTCTAGAACCTTCTGGCTCATCAAACATTTGCCATTTACCAAAGCAATGATTATTCATGTTCAAAGATCACAATGTCGCCTGTGCTCAAATTGAACAAGCAAGTATATGAGATTTTATGCTACTCACCACCCCCAATTGCCAATTTATTTATAAAGGTCTTCCACTTGAATAAGGACAGCAGAAAACCTAGCTAGCCCTGGAGAACACTGGGTCTTATAGGCAATGCTGCTGCACAGATTGCACTGTCTGGCTTTTAGTGGTTAAATAAGACCTCTGTTGACACTTGACTTAAGTGTGATTATCCGCAGTTGAAAATTTGAGAACCAGATCGTTTAGCAGTGGATTGGTGCCGCATGTTGCCGAGTACCCTGTGAAAGTGCTCACTGTGAAAGGCTAGCACACAACACCTGAAATTCATAATAACTCCAGGAGTGGGCTTGGATGCACTCCTTGTTTGCAGGGTTGTCTGACCACTAAATGATTGATGAGAGGCCTTAGTGGATGAGAATGTTGATTCACTGAAATGTGTAAAATGCACATTTCCTTTTTTTCAATGTAAACTACCAATGTATGGTCAGTGTATTTAAAAGGCTGGTAATGTGAGTCTTTGTTAGTGTTTCTCTGTGTTTTATTTCCCTTTGCTTTCCTGGAACAACTAACTCTAATGAAACCTGACGTCTTAGTGCTAAAATATGTTGACTCTCCCGCCCTGCCCTTATTGTACATTGAAAATGTGCATAAACTTTCTGCTAAATCACTAGTCTTAAAGTGTTTAGAGCTTCTTAGGTTTCTCAAAGGTGATCATGGGCCCCAGCCTATTTGTTTGCTTATTGAAATGTGAAGCAACCAGATATGCGCGAAGGTGAGTAAGGCTGGAATGGATAGCAGTCTTTGTAGTGGATATTGCAGCGTTTGTCCCTGATTTCGCCTTTAGGACCTTCTAGACCAACTCATTTCCCTAGTTGATGTTGACTGCTGATGGATCCTGAGTCCTCCCAGAGAATTGCCTTCTGTAGAAGATAACTGCCTTGCCCAAGGTCATAGCCCAAGGGCAGCCCACATCCAATAAAACATCAGAAGGGCAGCACGAAGGTCTGGCTATCTCCCCTTAGTCTGGAACAACTCTGAAGGGCCTCCTAGCTCTGGAGCTCTCTTCGGGATCAGCTGATGCCTTTGCTGCGATGCATTTCCATTCAGCATCTTCCTATGCCCACTCCTTCCAGTCCCACAAAGGTGTTGATCCCAAGAGTTCTCCAATAGACTTCCCGCATGCAAATCTCTGTCTCAGATTCTGGTTCCTGGACAACCTAGAACAAGTCCATTTTAGAATGTTTAGAAGCTGAACAAGCTATTTTTGAAGGTGTCACCAGAGTGGAATCCAATCCTAAGCGTGACAGACAGCTTTCACAGATCATGGTACAAGTTTCCCCTGCCTCCTTTTGTCAAAAGCCAGATGGACAACTTTCGATAAACATCTCTTTAAGACTGTGAGAGTTGTAAAGAAGCTGAGAACCAGGATTTAGTGAACTTTCTTAGACCCCAGTTCTGCCATTTGGCACCAATCTTTACTTCTGACAGCTGGTTGCTGCAGGATGATAACCTAGGGCAGTGTTTCTCAAACAAACGCTGTTAAAAATTCAGATTCCAAGACCCTCCTCCCTGGCTCAGAATCCCTGGGGGAAGATCTGGTGATCTGGATTTAACAATCATTCCAGGCAAGTCTGGGAAAATTAAACTACGACCAAAAGTCTATCAGATGCTGCTATTGACAGAAACTATTTTTATACGAACAACAGAAACAACAAATTATCGGCATAGAGCCATGTTTTGTTACTGGCTACCTTATTCACAGGCTCTGAGGCCCAAACGACTACCTCTCTTGCTCCCATGTTAGTTACCAAGAAAACCGCACTAATGAAAATAATAAACAAATTAGATGTGCAGTTTTTCAAAGGACTATTTGTTCATGATGGAAATTAAAGCACCCTGGTGACAGAGTAATAGAATCCCTTTGAGGCTGGAAAGGCAGATGACTTAGAGCCTTCCCTCTGTGTCCAGGATTTGGGATTGATGATAATCAAGTAACTTTAACACCTGCCTGTGTAGATTGATCCTGAGGCTTACATCTATAGATCGGCATCACGAGTCCTTCCTTCTCAGTGTTTCTTGAGATTCCCAGATTTCTTCCAGACAGCCGGTGTTCTTCCTCCCTTTTCCCTGTGTTACAGATGGCACAGCCAAATGCTGGTTAAGGTACTATACACATAACCATATGTTCAGCTAATTCGCTGCTACAGAACATAGTGATACTTTTTAGTTGTGACCCATCAGGATAAATTATCTTGATGGTGTTTTGATGATATTAGGTCAGATATATCTTTTTTTTTCCATTTCTTTAAACTACTACAAGCTTTTGAAATAACAAGATACTTTTCATTACAAGCATAAAAATAAGTTTGCGTCATTCTTGATAGCTCTGCTAGGAAGTTAGTAATTTTAAGACTCAAAAATTGGATTTAGTTACTCTGTCTTTCATGAGAGTATTGGGGATATCAGCATTTCACCACTTTTAAATAGTGATAACCAAGAAGTCTGCAGAAAATAAGCTTTATTACATCTATGGTAATGAACCTTGCTGTTCCAAGGCTCTAATAATTCCTTCGGGGGTCTCAAAAAGTCAGAACCAAAGCAGCCAAAAGCATGTCTTTTTGACAGTCCAAAGACTTCACAGACACTGATTTCCTATCCTTTGACACTTGTATGAGGTTGGCGTTTCCGTCATAAATGTACTTGGTTTCCCTCAGGATCATTCCGTGGGTTTCTCTGACAAGTTTACAGTCCTGGTTGGATTTCTGATCACAAGATAAAATCTTTGCAAGTTTCTTTTTTTTCCCTCCACAACTTGAAAGCATACTTTCCTAATTAAAAGTTTCAGTCTGATTACTAAGACCTTATTATCAAATTATCTAAAGAAAATTTCTACTGAAAAACAATTCAAAAGCTATGCTGTGTATTTTGAATAGGAAAAACAATGCATGCATCACACATGCTGTTGCTTAGGGCTGTAGATATAATGGACAATGTCACTGAGTATTTGAATATTTAGGCCACTTCAAAGATTTTTTTCCCTTTTTGTAAGATGATTGTTTTTTTAAGCTGGATAAAAATACTTGTGTTGTCATGGATTATGGCAATACTTAAGCATATGTAAATATAGACATGGTTAAACGATCTGTAGACATATGTCAGCATGAACAATCGGATCCCTGAATCAAAGTTTGCTGTGTATTTCAACCAATATTTACTGTCAGCAGACCTTTGGCAATGGAAACAAACAGGGGACGTTGTATGAAACGATGCCTTGAACATTTCATCACTTCTAGTTGAGAAACTGATAATCTTAACATTTTAGTTTTAGAGCGTCTAACATGACACCAAAATAACTGGTTATGAAGCAACTTTTATTTCCTTTTCACAGTACCAAAAACAAACAGCAACAACAAAAATGAAAACAAAATGTTTGGATTATTTCATTCTTTTGGATGAATTGAATGATCTTGAGGTTGTATTGAAAATAGCAGAGATGAGGTGGGTAAAGTTGAACGAAGTTTCAGCTGAGACTGTAATTAGGATTTGGTCATTAATGGGATTCATTGGAATGTAAACGTCATGAAGGCAAGGACCTTCTTTGTGCTAAATGGTGGGAATACAATAATAAACAAGAGAGAGTAGGTAGTCAATATTTACTCAGTAAATGAAGGAATGGAAACTAAGAAGTGAAGGAGATAGATTTATCTGAAGTTTCTTGGTTGAAATGTTGAACGGGTAATGATTCTCTATACCTGTGAAGTCCAACATGGTAGCCACTAGCTGCATGTGGCTATTTAAATTTAAACTAATTTCAATTAAATAAAGTTAGTTTATTTATTAGCCAGCCACGTTTCAAGTATTCAGTAGACACATGTAGGTAGTGACTACCCTACTGGACAGTATAGACATAGAACATTTCTATCATCACAGAAATTTCTATTGGTGAGCATTGCTCTAAACAGAATGAAGACTATATGTGGAAGAGAAGGAACGGGGACAGCTGGCCCCTACTAAGGTCTCGTATTTCCAACTACTTTCAGATAAATTGTGCTGACTCTGAAGACTTGACATGACACGTTTCAAATCCAGACTCAACTTTCTTTTAAATATAGTTCCTCTAAAGTCCCTATTTCCACTCTTAGCATCACCGTTCTACCGGAAACCCAGGCTTAAAACATATTTGCTCTGTCTCTTCCTCTCCGTACAGTCAGATTACAATCCCATAGATTTCTTTCCATCCAGTGTCTGCTGAGTGGGTCCCTTTGCTCTTATTCCTGCTGTACAGTGACTCATATAATTTGGAGTATTTGCTGACATTTATAATAAGGGAAGATGGTTGTGACAAGAACAAGCACTCTGATTCCAGTGGGGAAAATGATACACAAAAAGGGGCAAATTTGTCACCAACTCCATCCTTGTTTGATTAGCATGTAAATAATATCTTATGTAACTTTCTAGCTTCCTGGCTTTCCCGCTTTATTGAGGAAATAAACTGTATATATTTACTTTGTTCGTTTTGATGAGTTTTGACATATCTACATACCTGTGAAACCATCACCACAATCATGATAAGGAATATGTGTACCACCCCCAAACTTACCTTATGCCTTTTTGTACTCAATCCTGACCTAACTACCTCTCCACTCCTCACCCCATCCCCAATTGATCTGCTTTCTGTCACTGTAGATTAGTTTGCATTTTATAGAGTTTTACATAAATACTTATGTATGCTTATATAAATGCTTTGCTTTCATTTCTCTTTCATAAAAATCTGGGAGAGGAACGCCTTGGTTATTGGTAAGTATATCTTTAAATTTTTTTTTTTTGAGGAAGATTGTCCCTGAGCTAACATCTGTTGCCAATCTTCCCCTATTTTTTGTATGTGGGACACCGCCACAGCATGGCTTGATGAGTGGTGTGTAGGTCTGTGCCCGGGATCTGAACTCGCAAACCCCAGGCTCCTGAAGCAGAGCACATGAACCCAATCACTTCACCACCAGGACAGGACCCACATATCTTTAAATCTTTAACAAACTGTCTAATGATTTTCCAAAGTGGTTGCACAATTTTACATTTCCATAGCAATGTAAAGGAGTCCTTTTGTTCCACATTCTCACCAATACTTTGCATAATTAGTATTTTTAATTTTAACCATCCTACTCAGTATATAGTAGCATCTCATTTTGGTTTTAATTTGCATTTAAATCTCATTTTTTCAATTGCTCATTTGCTATCTGTATATCTTCTTTAGTTCAGTGTTAGTTTAAACTCCTTGGACATTTTTTGGGGTTGTCTGTCTTATTACTGAGCTGAGTTCTTTATACGTTCTAGATACTGGTTCTTTGTCAGATATGTGTTTTGCAAATATTTTCTACCAGTCTGTGGCTTGCTCTTTAATGTTTGTGATAGTATATTTTAAAGTGCAAAAGTTTTCAATTCTGATGAAGTCCAATTTAACATTTTTTTAGTTTTAAAATTTGTGCTTTTTGTGTTCTATTTAAGAAATTTCAACCAAACTCACTGTGCTTAAGATTTTCTCTTATATTTTTTCTAAAAGAAAAAGCAGCTTTAACTCTTACATTTAGATCTATGATCTACTTTGACTTAAGTTTTTGTATAGCGTGAGGGAAGGATCAAGGTTCACTTTTTTGCTTGTGGCTACCTAGTTGTTCCAGCACCGTTCATTGAAAAGATTATCTTTTCCCCATTGAATTGTCTGGTTACTTTGTTGAAAATCAGTGGACAACTGTGGCTCTTTCTCTAGCCTGTCTACTCCATTTCATTGATCTATATGTTAATCTTTATGCCAATACCAGATGGTCTATAACACAAAAAAATCTGTTGTGATTTTGATTGGGATTGAATTTAATCTGTAGATCATTTTGGAGAGAATTGACATCTTAATAATACAGATATTTTTCCAACTATGAACATGATATAGTCTCCATTTACTTAATTTTATTTAAAAATATTTTTCTCACTAATGTTTTATAGTTTTCAGTATACAGACCTTGGAAATATCTTATCAAATTTACCCCTAAGCATTTTATTTTTGTGATGCTATCATAAACGGCATTTCTTTTTAAATTTCAATTTCTTATTGTTCATCACTATAGAAACGTATAGAAATGTAATTGATCTTGGTCAATTGATCTTACAGTCTGCAAACTCACTAAACTCACCCTTTTTACATCATTTTTCCAACCTGTGTGCCTTTTCTTACCTTGTTGCGCTCCCTAGAACCTCAAGTAAAGTGTTACAAAAATGGTGAGCATTGGCATCACTGCTTCAATACTACTCATAATGGGAAGTCGTTCCATCTTTTATCATCATGAATGATAGAAGCTCGAAATTTTGTAGATTCCTTTTATTAGATTTAGGAAGTTTCCTGTTTCCAGTGTTCTGAGTGTTTTTTATCGTTCAAAGCTTCTTGAAGGGGCTTTGATAATTTGTTCTTTGACAACTTTGCTCATTTCATCGAAGTTGTTGAATTTAGTGGCATAATATGTTTATAATAGCTGTTTTAATATATTTGTTTTTTAGTTTTGTCATCTTTGTGTTTTCTAAGTCTCACGATGGATCCTGCTAACCTGCTCCTTTGCACACCTGGCATTTTTAAGATTATTATTATATGCCAAGCATTGTGAATTTTACACTGCTGAGTGCTGGATTTTTTTGCATTCTTATAAAGATTTTTGAACTTTGTTCTGCAACACAGTTAAGTTACCTGAAATCAGTTGAATCCTTTCTAGGCTTGGTTTTAATGTTTGTTACTGAGACCAGAGACTACTCTTCTAAGTATTCTACCTGATGCCCCATCAGTTATGGAGATTCTTCACCCTGGCTGGTGGATCCATGAGCTCTTTTTTCTTGCTGTCTCAGCTCTGAGAATGACTCCTCCTTCTCCTTGCTGGTGGTTGTTTCATGGCTCAAGTAGTTTCTTCACAAGTATGTGTCCAACAGTGCAGTGCTGAAGACTCAAGTGAGATCCTCTGAGGATTTCCAGACCTCTCACTGGCACTCCGCCTTATGAATTCTAGCTGCATTAGCTTTTCCTAATTCTCAACTTGGTCTCTTCCACTCAAGGATATGGGTTTCCCATCCCTGGAGCTTGAAACTTTCTCTGGGCAGTACATTTGGGAAATCATACAGTTCGCTTTGTTTTTTCTTTTATTCTCATTTTATATTTTTTCTAGTTTTATTGAGATATAATTGACATACAGCACTTTATAAGTTTAAGGTGTACAGCATAACGACTTGATGGACATGTAGCGTGAAATGATGACTGTAGTAAGCTTGGTTAACACTTCTCCTTGTTTGTCTTCTTTCTCCCAGGGCATACAGTCCTAAAGTGCTTACTGTACAATATCTAAAAATTGTCTTTCACGTATATATTTTGTATGATTTTTGTTCAAAGTGGGAGGATAAATCCAGTTTTTTTCTTCCTCCATATCATGGCTGGAAGCAGAAGTTTCCAGTTAAATTATTTTACTCTTTCTCCAAACTATTCTATAAACTTGTGCTCCAGAAAAAAAATGAGCTAAATATATCCAGAAAAATACCATTCTGCTTAGGGTGCCAATTCACCAGTTGAAGAGTCACAGATATGTGATAAATTAGAGTAAGAAGACAAAAGAAGCAGAGAGTCCAGCTAGGATTTGCAATGTTTTATACCATTCCCAGCTAATCAGAGAGATCCAACAACAAATTACTTTGACCATTCAGAGCAAGAAGAAAAAATTGACCTTAAGTTACTTTCCTTGGACTGTATGTCATTGTCCTAGTGCTATTTAGACTGTATGATCAATACCTTGCAGTTTGGCAAAAGCTTTTGCATAGATGTAATTGTCTCATTGCCCTAACTATATAAAAACAGGCCTATGGATTTTCGTAGGACTGTAGAGTATTTCTGCACCCAATTGGATATTGCAATATATTCCTCCCCAAATGATGACATTTCTATACACTGGAAAAAGTTTTCACATCACATCTAGAAGTATGAGAGAAGTCACAAATACAGTAAGGTGTGTAGAAAAATATCAGAACGGGTAAGATATATGCTTTCACCTTTGTTGTATACTAAGCATTGGCAGAGCTGTTCTAATAGAAAAGCCACTCATATGTACATTCCCTGTGTATTACCACACCAGGCTTAAGTACTGAAGAAAGGTAAGTTAACTCCTTCGGAGATAACACCAAATCAGAAATTTCAGGGACTTTCTCGTTATTATGGATAGATAAAAATATGTTGTTCTCACATGAGGATTATGAGAGCTCAAGGAGTGCCAGAGAAGCTCAGGAAAGAGGCATACTCTTTCCTGAGCTACCACTTGTTTTAGCACATTGGGTGAACCATAGTCTTCAGGAAGAGAGCATCATTCATTTTCAGTGCATAGCTGGTGAGTGAAGGGTATGTGTCTTGGTGATTTTAAGACTCTTGTTCCAGCCTGTGATAGCAACCGTGGCACTATGTGAACAGTCTGGAGCTGTTCACCAAAGGAACTCAGATTTCTGAGCACCTTAGAATTTCCTGCCTGAAAGAAAGTAGAAACCTTTCTAGACTAGAAATGATGGATATCTGATGATAGCAACTTGGTACATTTCAATGTTTAATTGGTATAAGAATTGCTGGATGAACTTGTTAAAATTATAGTTTCCAGGGCTGAGTCCCTGAAAATTCCGACTCAGTAGCCCTGGAAAGAAACCTTGTTATCTGTATATTTAATAAGTAAAACCCATGGGGCCAGCCCCATGGCCAAGTGGTTAAGTTTGTGTGCTCCACTTCAGGGGCCTGGGGTTTGTTGGTTTGGATCCTGAGTGCAGACCTATGCACCACTCATCAAGCCATGCTATGGAAGAGCTAGAGTGACTTACAGCTAGGATATACAACTATATACTGGGGCTTTGGGGAGAAAGGAAAAAAAAGAGGAAGATTGGCAACAAGTGGTAGCTCAGGGCCAATCTTCCTCACCGCAAAAAAACAAGGTACCACATATGAATATGAAAAACGTGCTCTATGTTCCAGAGATCACACTTTGGAAACAGAGTAGGATTGATTTTGAAAGAAGTGATTCCAGAATTTAATGTTAGGGTAGAAGCTCATCAAGGAAGTCCACTGTATGTGTCTGTGAGTGTTTTTGCTTGACAGTTGGTATGTATAGGTAAAGATGGTGGGCAAGGAATCCCTTGACCTCTAGATATGGCAGGATCATGAGTATTTTCCTACAGCTGTGTTGGACCCTTGGGGAAATAAGGAAGTCTTGTATAATATTTCTCCTCCAAACCCAATACTCATATGGGAAAGTTAGATTTACTTAACAAAAAGAGAGATTTATGAAAGTTGGGGAAAATAAATGAAATAAGTGAGGGCAATTTTGAAATTTGAGACCCTGGAGATTTCCTTAAAACAAAGAAGAGACCCATTTATCTAGAATTGTTTGGATTAAGGCTCCCTGGTACTATGGGAGTGGGAGGGAGGGAGGGATCCAGACACCCTCAGGGGTCCTTTCAGCCATGTCTTCCTAATTCTTCATGAATAATTAGCCTTTAGGGCAGTTAGCCATTGGCCAGGTTTCTTTCCACGTACTCACCCTAATACTGGTTCCCCCACGACAGTCACCTTCTCCACTGCTATATGTGTTTAGAAGCTGTTTGCTTTTCACTTCTCCAAGGCAGGTTTCTCAGGAATTTTTTTCCCTTGACTGGAAACCAATAATGTGGAATGTGCCGGTTATTTGAAATTATGGCACACAAACTGAAGGAAGTGCAAGGAAGGGTACTCTGTGTGTGTGTGTGTGTGTGTGTGTGTGCGCGCGAGAGAGCGTCCATGTGTATAAGTATGAACCTCTGAGCTTTATATGTAGATTTTTTTTCAGATACCCTTTAATAGGATTGATCCATTCTAATTGCTTTCTATGTGACTGTTTCAATAGAATTGTGTAACTTACATATGTCTTAGCATTTGTCTTATTAGCAGATTCTAATTTCTAAAAGGCTTAATTTTTATTGATTCCAAATTGCCACTTGCACAAGGCTTTTGGGGGAGGGGAAGAGCTACAGAATGTTTAGTATTTCTAGGTGTTTTTAACTTTTCCCCTGTGATACAGAATATCATAATGTTTGAGAGCTTAGTCTTCAGAGTATGACACACTTATTTGCAAATCTCAACCCTGACAAACTTGTTTATGAAACTCAACCATACCATTTACTAGCCAAATGAACTTGACAACAATTTAAACTCTATACTTTGATTATTTTGCCTCCCAAATGGGGAATAGCGATAATAATTCATTCTTCATGAGGTTGTTAGGAGAATTGACTTCATTGTGATATAGTATGTGTGCATAGTAAATACTTAGTAAAAGTAAAGTGCTGATTATTATTGTTATTATATTATTAGTAGCTGTATTACCTAGCATTTCTCAGGAGAATCATTAACCACTGTTACATGAAATTTAATGGAAAATAAAATTTTGGAGTTGTAGTAATTTTATATGATTTTAATGATTTATTCATAGCTGTGATAATTTTTAACTTGGTGATAAAGTTTCTGTGCATGTTTGTTGTTCTATTTACTTAGGGAACATATGAAAAATAAATCCTGCTGCTACATTCCCTGGAGCGTATGAGGTAAAGTTGTCTCTTTGAGAAGCAGCTCCATCAGAAATTGAGGCCTTAAATTGGAAACATCTGCCTTTGCCTCATTAACGTTTAAGATCAAACTAATGATCTCTTCACTTTCCAATGTCTGTATTTGCAAGAGAGAATCAGAGGAAGTAAGTCTAGAGGAAAAATATTGATTCCCCGTTAGCAAACCCTGTTGAAATGCACTGTTGTAGGCCTTGTTATTTTTAAGTGTCTGGATTTTCTTTATGAATTCATTAAAAAATATTTTAGCGGCTCTGGTGGCCCAGTATCTCATTCCAACACAAACTTACCACTGGAAAGCACATACCATTTGGCTCACCTTTTCATTTCATGGCTTAATAATAATGACAAATTACAGGTGCTGAAATGATGTTAGATCCCTTAGCATAACTGATTCAGGACTCATGTTATTATTCTTTTCTCCAGAATTTCTTAATATATATGGCATCTCTCTCCTGATTGGCAGTTAATGTCTCACATGCTGGAATTCAATTTCCATAAACTGAAAATGATATTACCTTCCCTAATTGGTAGTAACATGGGCCTGTCATTATATCTCATTTTCAACTTCTCTATAAGAGTAATGTCTATATTATTGGATTTTCAAGTGATACTCATTGTACTTTAGGCTCAATTCCCCTTAAGAAAGGATGTCTCTCCTAATCTGTATTTATCTAGATCTCTTGATTCTCCTCAAAATAATTTTTTCTGTATCTCATATTGACTATTTGAAATAGTGAAAAACAGCTGTAGGAAATATTCATCCAGTTTTTTAAAAGTTTATTTTCCAAAGGTTATTTGAAAGTATAGAAATCCATTATATTAACCTTATATGTTATGACCCTGGTAGCTTCACTTATTAAATCCTCAAAGCTTTGTTGTAGCTTTCTTTGGAAATTCTAGCTATACGATCATCTCATCAATGAATAGAGTGCTATTTCTTTCTTTCTAATCTATGTCTTTTTTTTTTCTCTTGTCTTATTGCATTGGCTAGGAATTCGAATACAATGTTAAACAGAATTCAACAATGCCCAGGACATTCCAATACAATGTTGAATAGAAGTGGTTTGAACGGACACCTTTGCATTGTTTCTGATTTTAGGTAGAAAGCATTCAGTCTTTTACCATTAAGTTTGGTATCAGCTGAAGATTTTTTGTAGGTAGCCTTATAAAGTTAAGGAATATCTCATCTATTCCTGATTTACTGAGAATGTTTATCACAAATGGGTGTTTAATTTTGTAGAATTTATTTTCTGGATCTATTGAGATGACTATATAGTTTTTCGCTTCCATTCTGTTAACAGGGTGAATTACATCAATGGATTTTTGAAAGTTAAACCAATTTTTCATTGTTGGGATAAAACTCATTTGATGATAATACACCATCAAGTTTATGTATTCCTGAATTCCATTTTTTTAAGTTTTGTTTAGACATTTTGCTTCTATGCTTGTGAGGAATATTGATCTACAGTTTTCTTTCTTGCAATGTTCTTTTACGGTTTTGTTATCAATGCAACATCTGCCCTGTATAATGTGTTGGAAAATGTTTACTTTCTTTCTGAAATATTTTGCATGGAATTCGTTTTATTTCTTCCTTGAATCTTTGATAGAAGCCACCAGTGAAGCCACATGGATCTGGAAATTTCTTCTGGGGAAGATATTTAATTGCAAATTCAGTTTACTTAATAGTTAGAAGGCTATTTAGACAGTCTGTTTCTTTTTATGTCAGTTTTGGCAAACTTGTTTTTCAAAGCATTTGTCCATTACATCTAAGTTTTCAAAATTGTTAGCATAATTATTCTTAATATTCCTTTATTATCCTTTAATTTCTGAAAACTATATAATAATGTCTCCCTTTGGTCCTGATGTTGGTGATTTTTAATGATCTGAATAGGTAGAGGTTTATCAATTTTATTCATTCAGAAAAATAACTAGCTATGGTTTCATTGATTTTTCTTTACTATTCCTACATTTTCTATTTCACTGTTTTCTGCTGTCATCTTCATTATTTCCTTTCTCTTACTTGTGTTGAATTTAATTTGCTCTCCTCCTGCTCATTATTCCTTTTCTCCTCCTCTTCCATCTCCTCCTCCTTCTTCTTCAATTCTTAAGGTAGCAGTTTGTACAATTGACTTTGGACTTTTCTTCTTTTTTAACGTAAGCACTTAAAACTATTTCATTATAAGCATTCTTTTAGCTACTTTTTACAGATTTTTATATTTTGTATTTTGACATTTATTTAGTTGGAAATATTTACTATACACTGTGATTTTTTTCTTCATGAATTATTTAGAAGTATGTTCTTTGATTTCCAAATATTTAGTTATAGTACAGAAATATTTGTTATTGTTTCCTAATTTAATTCAATTGTAGTCAGGGAACATATTCTGTTTGATTTAAATCCTTGTTAATTTATTGAGCCTCAATTTAGAGCCAAACACATGGTTTATCTTGGTGAATAGTCCATGTGCACTTGTAAAGAGTTTGTACTCTATGATTTGGGGTGTATTTTTCTGTAGAGATAAACTAAGTTGGTTGATAGTTATGTCAACCAACTGAATTTCTGTCTACATATTCTACCAACTATTGAAATGAGAGCATTGAAATATTTAACTATATTGTCCACTTGTCTTTAGTTTCTTTTCACTTCTGTCAGTTTTGACTTCAAGTGTTTCGATAGTTGAAGATTAAACCACTAACTTTCCACCTGAAATTTAGACAGAAGCTCTCATAGAACATCATCTACAGACACCAACTGCTTCTAAAATTAAAATAAAGTCTTCCTTATTGAGGATGTATGTGGAGGGAGAAGCGTATGGAATAAAATAATCAGTAGAAAAGTCAGGCTGTTGGCTGTCATCACGGATGTTTATCTATTCTTTGCAGAAACCACTAGTGTAGAGGGAAGACTGACAATTTGAGAGAGATGTTGTGCTATGTTCAAGCACGTCTTCAGTCAAACGGAGCAGGGGACTAGCTGAGGGCTTCGACCGTAGGCAAAGAGACTGGAGTGCTTATTAGCAGAGCAGCTGATTAGAGTAAGGAATAGACATCGAGGCAAAAGGATCATTGTAAATGTTGTGTCTGTGCCATGAGACAGGCTGAGAGGCTAAACCACGGATACCCAGTGCCAGTTACTGATAATGCTAGCCATCAGGTCAGACTGTGAACAGATTAATCTGGGCAGCAGGTGTAATATAATGAAAAGGTCACTAATCTTTGATTCAAGCAAACTTGAGTTCAAAAATCTTCTGTGACTTATCGCCTCAGACATATTTTGTGCTTTCTGATTTTTAGAAGAGATATTTGACCTTTCTCTGCCTGCTTTCCAATTTTTAAAACTGAGATGATATCTATTTCACAAAGGGTTAGATGTAAGAGGTCATGAAATGTAACATATAAAATATACAGTGCAGCACAGAGCAGGTTTTCTATAAATGTTAGATTTCTTCCTTCCATGTAAAGCTAGATTTAGGATGAAGATAAAAAAAGGAGAATATGCAGCTCTGAGGTTTTTATGCTGAGTCAAAATAAAGAATTAAATAACTGTGCTATTTTTCTCTCAGGAGTCTCTAATGTTTGAGGTCTGGAAATCTTGACCAAAACTCCTCTCTCTGCTAGGAAAGTGAAATCCCACTGCTGAAAGAAGGTAGTGCCATTTTCAGGCAGAGGCCACCAACTGCCCATGATTGCTTCTCCCTGAAGTTGTGGTTTTGTTGAAGAACATCTCTGAGAGCCAATGATTGCTGACAATTTGCCTCATGGGTTCCCTTGCCCATAAGGGGTGGAGTGGAGTATTTCTAGATCCTCAGAGAGAATTCTGGGTTGCTTTTTGTTCTCCTAATTCCTTACTTCACTCGTTTTAGTAGAAATTCTTATTTAGCTATGTAAAATAATAAAAACTCTCTTTATAACCATTTATCCCTAGTTATCTTATAAAGCTCCAATGATCTTCATGTATGCCGTTACAGGCACCGAATACTCATGCTTTCGGTTTATTACCTTGCAACTCTATATTCTTATTCTCCTTATTCATCCTCCTTTGTGGCCCCCGTTTCACAGCCATCTGCTTTCAACAAATCAAGGATGACAGCACATTACTTGTGGCGGTCCTTCCACACCCTTCCCTGTCCCCACACAACTGTGGTTAAATTGTCTTTATTTCACTATTTTACTGGCTGCCAAAGACTATAGCAATCAAAACTGATAAATCCTGAAGTGCCTCCATTAACCAATCAGGGGTTGTCACTGCTGTCAAATCTACCCTGAGAGAGGCCACTTTTGGTAGCTTAGAATTCTTGTGTATACGTCCACTGGGGATAGATATGCTTAGCCAGTTAAAAAAAAAAAAAAGGTTTTTTGACTCTGCAGTTAGTTGCAAAAGCTAGTTCTAGGAGCTCAAAAACCTACTTTCTGCTCCTTTCAAAATTTAAAACAGGTTTGGTAATTTTCTTGCTGCTCCTTGCTTGTTCCAGAAGGTGATTACACTTACTTGTCTTAAACACAGAGAAGAAGAAACAAGCTTTGAAATTTCACACTTGGAGACAATCAAAGAAACCAGGAGAGAATTTGTAGCAATCTGAACGCATCAAGAAACAATAATGATGGACAGGGCACCAATGAGTGACACATGTTGCTGAGTGAGATCCTCTGCCGCTCAACCGCACCAAGTTTGACATTTAAATTGCAGGCGGCCCTGGGTCCATTCCAGGAGCTGCCCGTGGTTGAATGCAGTTCTGATCACTTGCTTGAGGGGCGCCGTGGGGGTAAAGAGAAAAAAAGAGAAATCAAATTGTTCTCGGAAATCATGTTTAATGTAGAAATCTGGTTAATATTAAAATGCAATCTGCAGTTTTCAAGTATTCTATTCCTCAAGGAAAATATTTTCTGTTCAAGGGGCAGGAGCAGTAAGCACTCTCTTATTACATCACTTCCTATGTCAGGCCCAACTAGCATTCAAAATGTATTACCGTATTGATAATGCTAATTTCAAAATGATGCCTTCCCCCCCCCCCCCCTTTGGTTAAAGGGTCTGGGCAAAATTCCAATCATATGGATCAATTTAGCTGTAGATGGCGCTGGCCAAACTGATATTTCATGCACTATATAGAATATAGCTCTTCCACATGCTCAGGAATTGTAGCCCATGTGTCCTCTTGATTCGTAGCATAATATTTTGTTTCCAAAAATTTCCCAAGAAAGCGGCCATCTCCTGGGTTTTAGAAAAGAGAATGTCAGCAGCTTCAGGAGGGAGAAACATCACATCTTCTCTATAAACACGCAGCCTTCAATTTCTGAATTACTAGGGAGTTAGGAATTGATTTCTGGAGCTCGACTTTGTGCCATGTTCAAATCAACTCGGTATTTTCCCCGTAGGCTTGGCCAGCTTCACCGCAACAGCTCTCATCACCAGGAAGACATGTGGATATAACCCCTGGTATTTATCCTCCTTTTGGTCAGATTTTTTCTGCAATGCCTTCCAACATGAAAGTTGATGACTTAGAATGAAGTCTTTTCAAATATCTGTCCCCTGCATAGTTACTCAGCATTCTTACCTTTTCATTTAAAAAAAAAAAAACAAAGGCCACTCACAGAAAATCCGCATGGGAGCACCCAATGTTCTAGACCGGAAGGCGACAGTTCCATTTCTCTTGAGTTCCTCCAGTCCTTTAGAGTCAGTGGGTGACCTGCTTGATGGAGCTAATCGTATTCATGATGGGATAAGGAAGCAACGCTCTGAAAGGCTCCAGGAGAGAAAGCTTACTTCCGTTTAGGTACACTAATTTATCCTTTTAATATTTGTGGGGGATTTCCTCCAGACAGAAAATACTTTATGCTAAGCCCATAGGGTAGACATGTCAATGTTTGTTATTTTTTTCTATTAATAAATTCAATGCTACGAAATGGACACTTGTTTTTAGTGCTAACAATGATAAGTTTAGAGCTGATGCTTTGCCATAGAGTGTGCGATGCTGCTCAACTGTGATTAAAAATGGAGACTTTTCATACCTGTCTTAGTTATATTTTTAATTCCTCATAATGCCTAAATTTCGTGATGCTATTTTAGTGGAATTAAACTGAACGACTTGAAATTATAGAATTAATTACATGCTGTTTCAATTACAGTTGCTACTTAACTTAAACCTGCTAGCTGACCACAGAGCTAGTCAGTTGGTGCACTACGCCCGAGGAGGCATGCTTTTAGATCATTGCCCTATGGTTTTCCTATGCTGGCCAATTAGATAGCACCCATTTAGCTAAAAAGTCTTAGGCTGGTCCATCTGAGGGCCAACCAGTGTTCATTTGACCTAATGACTGCTTGCTTGTCTGAATGGTATGGGATACTTACAGTATTATGGTAGATTAATTGGTCTGATAACCACCCCAATATCTCAGTAGCTTCTTTCTCAACTACGTGATAACCCCATGAGGGTCTGAAAAGTTTCTTTGTTCCACCAAGTAATTCAGGGACCCAGGACCCTTCATATAGTAAGCCCAATATTTTTTAGAATACAAGTGGATCCCCTGTAACTGTTGAGATGGAAAGGGAGAGATTGAACATGGCAAAAGCATACTTGTTCCTAATTGCTGTTTCTGGAAGGCAACACATGCCCCTTCTACTCACATCCTATTATTGAGCAGTGTTCATACAGAACTAGCTGAATGTAAGAGAAGGGGTGGAATATAGCCTAGAAGGATAGATAGGCTGGAAAAGTTTAACAGCTGGCTCTTCAGGAAGAAAAGAAAAACAACCTTGATTTGTTGCATTTGCCATTTTCCATGGTGTAAATGACTTCTACCATGGCTAATTTCAAGCTACCCATGTGATATCACTAAATGTGGACAGAATTGAGAAGAGATGTGCATGATCAACAATCACAACCCAGCCAGGGCCTGGTTCGGCACACCACTGCCTAGGAGTGTGCCAAGGAAGAAGAGAGGCCAGACAGTGGTGAGCACAGCAGTCACTATGTCACTTACTGTGTGGAAGGTTGAGAGAGATGGGCACAGCCATGACCTCCGATGCTGATTGCTTCTAAGGCACTCACTGTATTTGGAGAGACTGATATACAGATAACTAATATCTAATGCACATTTACTATTTTCCAGACACCATCTGAAGTGATCTATATGTAACTTAACAACTCTATAATGTAGTTATTAATTTTATCCTCATTTTGCAGTTTAACAGAGACTGTGAGAGACTTAGTAATTTGCTCAGGTAAAGCATAATTGATTCTGATTAGGAATCCACAGCAAGCTATGTGGAGAAAAGGCATAAGGGCAGGGCCATGAAAGAGATGAAGATTTCAATAGGCAAGAGAAAGAGAGAAAGAGAGAATATGTCCAAGTGTGTTTGAGTGTTTGGTTGGGGGTGGTATTCTAAACTAAGGAAGCAGGATAGTAAAGGTCAGCTAGGTGTGAAAATTTATGATGTAACAAAGATATCCATGTTCTTTGACCTCATAGTTCTGCTTCTGGGAATTTATCTTGAAGGAATCCTTTCAACAAAATCTAAAATCTGTTTGTGTATATACACAAGATATTATTACATTTTTCACGACAGGTCAGCTGAAAGGAAAGCACAGGCTCAACAAGAAGATAACGGTTTAAAGGGTTCCAGACCATCTGAATCACGATGAGAGGGTGGTGATGATGCTGGTGGTAGTGGTAGGGGTGCTGATGCAAACAGCTCATTGCTGTGTGTCCAGACTATGCAGAAAAGCGTAAGCGTGATCTCATTGTATTGGTTTACTTAATTCATTAGTGGATTGTATAGAGGTTATAGAATATCTATAATCTGACTATTTAGAAACATGAAATATTTGTGATAATTGAAAAATCAGAATACTAAATGGTAGGTGAAATGTGTGTACATGTAGAGAAGGAGAGGAAGGTTATATGCAAAAGAAAAAAGAAAATAGCAAATTTTGAGGTATGCCATTGTACTTCCTATTTTTCCAAAATTATCACTATTCAATATAAAGCATATTTTAATTAGAAAAGTTATTTATATAGTATTAGGTTTGGAGACTGCATCAGTGTGATTGGAGTAATGGATAAGTGAAGGCCAGATAAAATGCACAATTAGCTTGCACTCTGGAGAAAATCTTGAATTTTAATGAATAAGGTGATTCTGGCTTACACTACAAAGGATGGAAGGTATCACTAGTTTTTTGAAGTCTATTAGATATGAACTTCCTATGAGATGACTCTGGAAACAGTGAGACAATGTCCTGGAAAAGCAAGACTATGAACTTAGGAGACCAATGAGAAATCTCTTGAAAAAATACAAGATAAGAAAAGAAGAAGATACAATTTAGGGCAGCAGTGGTAGAGTTTAAAGGAAAAGAGGATGGATACATTGCACAAACAGATAACATTGGGAAGACACTGATTTTTTTTTAAAGTTTTTTTTTTTTTTCCGCTGGTAAAGATTTGCCCCGAGCTAACATCTGTTGCCAGTCTTTGTCTTTCTTTTTTTCCCTACCCAAAGACCCAGTGCATAGTTATATATTCTAGTTGTAGGTTCTTCTAATTTTTCTATGTGAGCTGCCACCACAGCATGGCAACTCACAGATGGATGGTGTGGTTCCACCACCGGGAACTGAACCTGGGCCACTGAAGCAGTGAGAGTGCTGAACTTTAGCCACTAGGCCATCAGCGCTAGCTCTGTTGATTGATTTTGTCATGGGGAAAGAGATCAAAGCAGGTTTGAAGATAGAGAAGATACAAAGAAGTTGGGGAGAAGTTGATTGGCTAATTTTAGGATAGATTGAGTCAATGTGTCAGCACCCTGTACATTTGGAAACACTCTGCGGAGTTGGACATTTAGATCTGAACTGTGGAGAAATATTGGGGTGGGGTATAGATTTGGAGAGCATCACATTAGAGCCACACTAAGAACAGTGAGAGAGAAGGAGATGGGCTGGGCAGATACAGTGGAGAAAGGACAGCAGAGACTCTAGAAGAGGAACTTGGCAATGATGGGGGGAGGGAGTGAAGGCAGGAGACAGAAGATGAAGACTCGACAGCAACTGTTTTGATTTTCTGAAATATAAAGGAGACTTTAGTATATTGTGGGTTAAGAGAAAGAAGCCAAAGCGATAGAAAAATTGAATATTTAAAAAGAATGATTGACTTGGGAAGATATACTTCAGAGGAGACTAGAAAGAATGCGATCCAGAAAACCTACATTGTAAAGGAAAGGGATACACAATTTTTAAAGACAGAAGAGAATGAGGAAAAATAGGAGAGACACTTGGGAGTGGTATAAAGGAAGGTTGAGATGTATTTGTTATTTTTTTCTGTACTGTAAGGAAAAGGCAGACGAGATATTTACAGTGGCTGTTGTTTGCAAAAGGGCTGGAGACGAGACGTTAAGAAAAAGGTTACGGAAGAGAAATCCTGAGGAAACGTTTTTATACAATGATTTTATGTAGAGGCATTGCTGTTGGAAGAGGAGAATATAATAGGAAAAAATTAAGAAAATAGATGAAAAAAGAAGATGAGAACAACAGAGAATAAGGAAGAGAAAAACAAAAGGAAGAGGAGTCTGTGGAGACCAATGGGAGAGGACAGTCAGCAACTATTTCCAGTTCTTTTCACTGGCATTCCAATTTTTGATTATATGTTGCTCTGCACTGCATAATCTAGAGACTACCACATCTTTTTAAGATGCTATAATGTTAAGACCTGTGGGTATTGATTACAGACAACTTTAAAACAATTATTTACCTAGTCTAGATAGTAGCTTCTTACTAACCTGCTCGAACAGAGTCTGGTGAGAATTAAAGTACGCTGTCAGCCTGTTCTAAACCCATTGAGATGTTAACTCACATCGGTTTTATCCCTAATCAACAGAGCTTTAAGTGCTCACTGGATGCCAGAGGCTAACAAACTTTCGCACTACAAACACAGTGTTGAGTAGTTTCAAGAGTAGTACCATATGTTCTACAAAGCCTAAAATATTTATTAAATTGCCCTATGCAGAATAAGTTTGCTGATTCCCATGCAATATACTAAATGTAGGTCAGTAAACATGTTACACAGCTTATATACTCATTGCGCTTTGGCTAATGAGGCAATCATTTTCAAATCATGACGAAAATTTGTATATTCAGTACTGAGCAATTGCCAAAAAATGTGATGCATTGAAGGGCAAGATCGAAATTGCAAATAAAATGTAATACATTGAAAGGTGGTATCAATCTAATTCCAAACCATCAGGATTTGGTTTAAAAGCCAAAGAAAGAAAGCCGGTTGAAGACTCAGGGTTTAACTTATCCCAATAGAGTGATGGGTGTGTTGTTTTCCAGATGGTTTCCATGTCCTTAAACAGCATCCTTTCTCCCTTGTAAAGCTGAGCCTGTTGAAAGGGTTGTTGGTAGCATGTAGCTTTCCAGTGCTGCTGGATAGCAGACGATAGGATACAAGGCGTTCTTGATCAGTTTCCAAATTCTCAAGATGTTTCCATGTAGGTAGATGTGCACTGTTGATTTTTAAATTATACCTTAGCAGAAAGAATGTTAAATAGCTGAATTACGGCAATTTTAAAAGAGGCACCCAGCTGCCTCATTCCATTGAATGCTTCCTTTTCAGAGGGAGAGAGAGAAAGTCCTGTCTCGGCGTATCAAGTGCTTCCCAGTTTTAATGAACAACCTGCTCTCCTATTTGGGACTTTGTTTTTTTAACTTAACCAGACTGTTTTCACCTTGTACTCTTTTGGAATTAAACACAGACAAAATTTGCCTAACTTAGCATATCTAGCCGGAGGGAGGAAGATGGTTATTATGTTCTAATACTTGAATACTGTCTGCATGTATCAAAATCAGGTAATTAGTAGTTGAAGCAATAATCAGTGGATGATATCCCAGCTTGTGACAAAATAGAGAGACACGTCTGTCTCAAGGAAGCATAATTAGTATTTTTTTTCTGCTGTGACTGACTCTCTTTTTACTCTAGTTTCCAAATTAATAGTTTTTCAAAATAAAAACTTCTAACAACTGTCAAAGCAGCCATATACCAAATTGTGTCACCATTCTCATTTGATTTTTGTATTCACGGTCAAGAGGGATGAGCTTTGGAATGAAAAGGGGCAGGCAGAATTTGCTAAAGAAGACGTGATACCAAAGATGGCCAAAATAGTTTAGCTATGTCCCTGGCTGCTTTGAATCAACTTCGGGGCCCACTTGATTTACTTCCTGCAGTATCTTGACAGCACTGGCAAGTGAGCAAATTGACAAACTGGAGTCTTTAAAAAACCATGGAGAGTGGGAAAGATGCCCAAGGATTGAAAATGGGCAAGCATTTGAATGTTCAATGTGGATTCTTCAAGCTGTATAACTGCTTGCATTAAAGGGAAAACTCTAGGATTGGATGTAAAAGGAATGACTTTTAAGCTCCAAGAAGAATTAAGGTACACTAGTAACCAATATGGCTTCGCTGAGAACGGGCAATGCCACACCAAACACATTTTCTCCTTGAGATGTTACTGGACTTTTATAACAAGCCAATATGGCAGACTTAAATGTAATTGGTCTTCATCATGACATTTAATGTTAAATAGATGATGTTCCAGTAAAGAGATTTTAAGTTCTATGTATCCATGCCTATGCAGATGCCTAATTGAAAGGTAACTGGAGAATCTAAGGTGTTTATGGATCTATGTATTTCAGTCAGACAATATGTGCATGGAGAGTTTATTTCATAGCTTTCTCTTTTTTCTTTTCACTCTTTCACACATATTGTGTGTGTTCTTTGCCTTTCCATACATACTTTATATATAAATCACAGATTTTATAAAGCTTTCTGCCAATGGAAAGTCAGGGAAAACTCTATAAATTTCTTGGCTTATAATGTTGAAAGAGGAGCTCAGGCCCAGAGCTTAGCCTATTGCTTATGGAAACAAATAGAAGGGGAAGTAGAAAATGTGCTCATCCTTTACATTTTATCAATTAATAAAATTCTTATTTTATTTACAATTTATAAGTCTACTAGGATCAAGAAGAATAGGAAAATGGCAGGATTTATTGTAGAAAATCTTAATAATTATCACAATATTTTGAATTTAAGATGTGTATTTATGTTAGCTCCACATATGAGACTCTAACTCTGCATAATATAACTCAGAGGCTGCTTATAATAATGTTACCCAAAATCCACTCGAGATTTTAATGTTGTATGGCATTGTTGATTGTCTCATAGCACAACAGTCTGTAAAGTTGTAGTCTAGACTAGAACGTGGACTTTGTGTATTACTAGCTAAACACAGAAGGCTTCGTTTTCTGATGGGAAGCTTATAGGACTGGACAATAAAATAGCTATGTTCTAAAATTATTTTACCATCTATAACCTGACTTGACTGCCACGACTCATCTTTTCTACATGGGAGAATGACAATAACTCTCTTTTGTATAGATTTGCTTAGCATAATAGATTAGCTAAAGAAATCACTGCAAGAAAGAAAGGCATGTAGAAAAACAACATTTGTTAAATTATTATGAAATATCGTGAAATCTAACCAACTTTATAATCAGTCTAGAATGTACTTATATTCTTTCTGTTATTACTGCACATGCATTAATTTTATTCAACATAAAACAAATGGGGGAAGACAACTAGATTTTCTTTCCAGATGGTGTGAAAACAGCAAGGTCAAACTTGAAGAAAGGCTGTCCTTTTTTACAGAGAACTTAAAATTTATCACCTCTCATTTAGGTTATACAATTTGTTTTTCATATTTTTCCCTGGATTCTTTGGCTTCTGCTGCGTTGGAGAGAAATGTATAGATCTTAGAACCGAATCTGCTAGTATTCATCTGGTCAGTATTGATGGCCTGCCTCCTCCCCTACGCTTCTCCTAGATTTTTATTGATTTCTTTCTTTTTGGTTTCAGATTAGCACAGCAATATGCTGCAATACCGAAATTTACTGGCAGAAGTGGAGAGCAAGCAGCTCATTTTTCAAGGACTTTACAGTCTGTTCTCTGCCTTAACCTGCTCCAAGAGTTAGTTCTCATACGACTTCTCAATATTTTCATAATTAGCTGCCCAGAATTTTCATAATTTGTAAACACAGTAAAATGGCTGTCCGACATTTAGTACGGTAAAAGTGGAGGGGAAAAAAGACCAGCTTCCTTAAACCATTTACATTTGACTTGGGGAGAAAGCTGGGCCTGTGCCCACAGCAGTTAAATGATCAGGCGCACGACTCAAAGTGATTTTTCTTGAGGTGTCACTGCCACACAAAACTACCATGTGTTCTTTCTTGGCTCACGCTGGCTTTGCTGATCTTCCAGGACTCTGAAGGCTGCACCCCAGCCCCAGTTTTACATCCATTTTTTCCTGCCAGGGTGAAGGCGGCAAAAACCACACGTGTTTTTCTTGCTCCCTTCCCTCGGGAGGGCTGATTGCCTCCGGAGGAACCATCTTCCACATCAGCGAGCACTGGTATTTCACCTGGCACAATGGCCAAGCTGGATATGGCACACAGAGGGGAACGCACGATGGAAAACAAGTCTTCATGGTAACGCAAGTTGAAGCTGCCAGGCAACGGTAACTTCCGTGTTTGTAGTCCAAGCTGCTAGCTGAAGAACTGTAATTTTGAGCAAGAAAATGTTGGGAAAAGCTAAGAGCAAGAGCAAAGAAGGGTGGAAAGAATCGTGGAGGGCCAAAAGTATGCTCTGGACTGAGTGAGAGGAAACAAAAAGAACAAAATATGAGAAATTCTGCAGATACATAGGCAGAATATAGGCTTGTAGCGCAATTTACATGTTTCCAAATAAAACGTTTATACTTTCCACGAAGATGTTGACAAAGATAGTGTGTGAGTAAAACACGTTAACTTACACCGTATATTTTCTCTGGAGTCCTTTAATCCAAGTCAATATTCTGATTATGAATTTAAGTTCAGTAAAATTTTTTCTGATCTTGCATCTATACCGCTTTCAGCAAAGAAGAGTTCACAAAATATTATGTTCAATGAATTCCATTAAAATTATATACATACATAGGCAGAGAATCCCAGGAAGGGTATATATGTGTGGTGGGATTACGAGAGATTTTAATTATCTACTTTTTATCTTCTTTCTCATTTTTCTATAATCAACATGGCTTGCTGTTTAATTTAAAAATATAAAGAATACTAATGATTATACATTTCCAAAGGCATAAAAAAATCCACAGTCAATTAAAACTGAGTTCTAGGACATAAGGGTTTCAAGTTACAGTTCCCAACTTCTCATGACTTTGTGGGAATCTGCTTTGCATTTCATTCCTCCTCTCATTGTCAGGCCTGTTGAAGAAGCACATGTGAGATCCTGAATCTGAGTTATCTGGCCTGGCTCCTCCCAAGGTGGCTATTTCAGAGCTCCTTACTTGATTTTAGGCTGTGTCTTCCTGGTCCTCTGTGTAAAATCTGTCTGAGTTACTTCTTTTCTGGGTTGGAAGCACTATTCGCACTTTGATCCATTCAAGATGAAATATTAATTTTTTTCATCCCTCAAAACTAGAGACTTGAGCATTTCTATCTGCTTGTCTTAAAATAAATGTATCCTCTGCTGGAAATATAAGCATGTCTGAGCCTACCGTTCAGCCATGTGGCTTGTGGGAACTTCCGTCTCATTTTCATTGCCTCCTGCACACATAGCCTCGTATTTTATTGCCCGTCCCGCACACACCTATACACACTGTTTGGTCCCGTAGGATGAGGTCTTGGAGACCTTCTTTTTTTTGGAGGGGAGCGGTGGTTGACAAATGTATAATGACATGTGTCCACCATTATAGTTTCATTTAAAGTAGTTTCACTGCCTTAAAAATCCTCTGTGCCTCACCTACTTATGACTTGAGCCCCACTAAGTTGGAGACTTTCGCTCTAATTATGAATCTACGTTGCTTATTTTGCAGGAATGTGATGATTCCTTCATTGGCACATGGAAGGGTTTTGTTATATGGTAACCCAAGCACCTCAGCATTTGTGTGGCTGATTTATTCAAGGGACTCTACTGAATCTTAATCAGAGATTGATCTGGTCTTCTTAAGCAAACTAGAATATTCTTGAGATGTAGTGACTTGCTGTTCTAGCTGTGAAATTCTTAGGAGAAGTATGTTCTGACGTGTCAATAACCTACTTCCGGGATTCGGAAATCAAGTGAGACGGTGATTTCTTTTGCGAGCAGTTTGTTCTTAATTTTGCATGTCTACATGAGGAAGAACTTTTGCTCAGAACTCTAGAGTGGGTGCAACAGGTCAAAGAAGAATAGAGTATGTTTAGTTCCCTTCCGAATTATCCTGGCTGCAACCCAGGAACATGGTAGACTGAGCTAATGTAGAGCCCCTTCCAGCTACAAACACATTCTACATTCACAATGTGGAAGAAAATGTGGGCTGGAGATACTGTTGCGCCATCTTTGGAAAAGGTGATCTGCTAACTGCTTCCCATCACAAGCCCCTGTGACTCTGTCTGAGGCGGGGGCCCTGGACATTGGAGCTGGAGCAGCTCACATACAAGATAGGCTGGAAATGCCAGGGATGAAAAACCTTGGGAACAACCCTCACCTAATCACAGGAGGGAGTAGGTGAGCAATGATGTAGCGCCATCTCCTTGGATTTGGGTTAACTCCGAGTTATGTTTTATGCTGTCTCCCAGAGTCGTCCAGTGGGGTGAGCCCCAGGTGACCACTGCGTTAAACTGCTTGATGAAGCTCAGCCATGCTCAAAATAACAGAGTCATCTCAGACACAGTCCTATTGAATTATCTTCCTGATACCTTTCATAGTTATCCATTTTACTTTCACTAACATAAAACTAATAATAATAATGATGTCAACAATACACTAACACTAATAATAGCTAAATCTCTGTCAAGTGTTTCCTATGGATCAGGCAATAGTCCAAGTGTTTTGCATTTTTTAGCTCATTTAATATTATTACTGATAGTTATTATCAAAGTTCTCATTTTATAGAGGGACCTGAAGCACGGAAGTAGAACCTTAGCTTGGTCTTTATTATAGTAATATTACTGTTACTGAAAAACCTTTCAAATTGTCCCCACCTATAGTCTTGGAATAGTATGTCCACACAAGAGATCTCAATATTCTAGAATTGTTAGGTCAGCGATTTGCAGGGAAAGCCCTTTAGGTGAAAGGCGTCTGTCCATTTCTGGACTATAAAAGATAAACCAACAATTTTTCCAGTTTTATTTTCATATTTACAGAATAACCAACATTCTCAAAAAGAATGAGATCATGTATATGTTTGTGTAGGGGGAGAAAATTTGAGGTTTATCTAGATCCCAGAAGTTGCTGCCTAGTTTTGTTGACAATACCAAAAGGTCCCTCATGCTTTCTTTAAATTTTGTGCCATTATGATTTCATGCTAAGACAATGGGTCATTAGCTCTAAGAGCTGAGAGATGGTACTCGTTTGGGCCCCCATTGTAGAAGTGTTGCTGAGCAAAAGCCCTACCTTACGAATTATATATCCCTTCTCTTCTTCCTAACACAATCCTTAAAGCCCCTACAGAGAAGGATCCTTAAATTCTCTTCCATAAAGTACAACGCCTGGAGTAAATTAAAGATGGATGGTTCTCTTTCACCAATTTCCTCACAACTCATTACATTTTTTTTAACTGAAATCCTTGCATATTACAGCATTTAAGACTTTAATTCTTGCATTGTCCCTCATGAACTTATATCACCAACATGTCTGCAGTCTTCCAGAATTTAGGAAAACTGAGAAATCAACAGATTTCTGGAAAACTTCTGAAAGGGTAAGACGTAGTCTATTAATTATGGAGGTCAGCACAGGCCCTTAGTGTAGAATACCTGAATGATAGGACCATTATCGCCAGATAGGATTGTCATCTGAATGACAGGACCATTATCGCCAGATAGGATTGTCATATGAATGACAGGACCATTATTACCAGATCGACCCCTCTCCAGTCAAAAAATGGAGGACCCAACCTGAGTCTCTTTGAGGTGAGCAAGACCATCAATTTTGCGGTTTTGTAAATTCTCTGTCCATCTATATTTATTCTGTGTTTCAATATCTGCTTATGGTTCAGGAAGCCACTTCTCTGAGCCCCATTATAAAGGGAGCTCAGAGCCAATAGGGGACATTATGGCTATTGTGAAAACTTGCTTATGGAGAAATTAGAATACAGAGCAGTAATCCTGGGAGCAAGTCTCATATCAGTAGACTAAGATGTTCAACCAGACAAAACTGGTGATGTTACACTTGCATACCTTATTGCAAAGGTGATCTGAAGAAGGTGCTGATGTCCTTACCAATTTGGCATCCTTAACAGCTTCTTACCCATGGCCTACGTCAGTGGTTCTCAAACTTTAACATGCGTCAAAATTACCTGAAGGGCTTGTGAGAACACAGATTGTTGGGATCCATCCCCAGTTTCTGATTCAGTAGGTCTGGGTGGGGCTGAGAGTTTTCATTCCTAACAAGTTTCACGTGATGATGATGCTGTCGTTCTGGAGACCTCACTCAGAGCACCTGACCTTAGCTATGAATAAAGTTGCCTGCAGTGGCAGGGACTCAGGAAATCTCTACAACTTCTACCCTGTATGCTTTACCTTCTGTTCCTTTTTTCTGCTCAGATACCTTTTTTTAGATCATGTTATCTTGCACCTTAATTTTTCCTTCTTTCATGTGCTCAGTTATTTTCAATGTAAGTTTAGTCACCTGACCTTACTCAATATTATTCTCTATATCCATCCAGAATGTTTGACTAAAATGCAAATCTGATCATTTACCTAATTAAAAAGTTTCAAAGATGTCCCAGCTGCTCAAAATACATTATTAGGACATCCTGCTGCCTAACTCTTCATCTTCTTATTTTGCGTTGTCAGCTGGGTTACTTTCATCCACGAGTAACACAAGTAACTGAATCAGTTAGCTCTTGGTGCACAATACACCATCCCCAAACTCACTGGCTTAAAACAATAAATTATAATTTATTATTGCTCATGATTTATGAGTCAGCTGGGCAGATTTTCTGGTCTTGGCTAGACTCACTCTGTGATCAGCTGGTGGTTGGGTAAGCAGCTCTTCTGACCTTGGGTTGGCTCTCTCTCATGTTTGGGCATTGGCTAGCTGTAGACTAGTCTAGGGTGGTCTTAACTGAGACAACTAGGCTCTCTTCCATGTGGTCTCTTACTCTTTACAGACTGGCCCAAGATGGTAGTTATGACAATGGAAGAATTTCACAAGATAGAGCAGAGATCCTCAAGGCTGCTTGTGGTCTAGCCTCGGAACCAGCATACCATCACTTTAGTTACTTTCTATTGGATAAAACAATTCTCACAGTCAGAGTGGGCAGATCCCACAAAGTTACAAGGCAAAGCGCATGGATGCAAGGATGTCATTAATTGAGACCATCAATGTAATTGACCTTCCACAGTACACAAAATAAAATTTCTCTAAAGCTTAACACAGATGAATTATCTCATACGAGTGGAAGCCAAGATTCAGTGTAGACTACAGAGTTGGTTGACCACATGACTCAATAATGGCATCAAGGACACAGACACTTTCCATCTTTCCTCTCAGCCATTCTCATTCTATTGGCTCTTCCTCAAGCTGGCTCATTTCAAAGTCTCAAATGGCTATCAGCAATAATTGAAGAAATGTGCTTCAGTGTCCACATTTGATAGATTCTTTTACCTAGGAGCCCAGAGAAATTCTCTGCTTGCGTTCCATTGGTTCAAATTGGGTTGTGCTTCCCCATTTCTAAACCAATCACTTGCTTTATGCTGCAAGTAAGAGACTTCCAGACCACAAAGTGACTTAAATAAATGAGGCCATTCATATTTCATTTAGAAGGAAGTCTAGTATTCTGTCATTTACGAAGAAGATTAGAGTTATGGCATTCCTGGGATAGGTTCATCAGGTTAATAATGCCATTAGGAAGTCAAGCTTGTCTCATTTTTTTTTTCACCCTAAGTCCTAACATTCTCTATCCTCATGCTACAACTCCAAGCAATAGTTACAACTCAACACCCAAATATTAGAAGAAAGAATATGGGGAATAGAGCTAGCCTCATGCTTTATCTTGTTACATTAAGTAGAAAATTCTATCTCAAAAGTTCTTGAGCAGATTTCCCCTTGTGTCTAATTGGCCACATTGCTACTCTTGGCTGCAAGGGAAGTAGGGAAAATGAACATGCGTATCTGCTCTCTCTCTCTCAGGGGGGGAAAACTATTCCAGTCTAAATGAAAGGAGGAAAAATGTCCATTGTGTATGCAAAACTTTGTGTGTCTCACTACTTTCAACACACTAAAATGCTATCTCTTTAAATAAAGCTCTACATAACCCAAATTACTTGGCATTCACCAACTTGCATTAACTAGGCAATTCAAGGCATGGATATTTCTCATTCTTTTACCAGAGAACAAGGATATATTTCTGAAAAGCAGAAAGAAATCAGTGCATTCAGACATTACTGGTAGATTAAAACATAGATTTCATCTGGAGATAGTTTTGAGGTCAAAACATTTATTTATTGTCTGTCACTGGGTCACGTGTAAATGAGACTAAACACTTATCGTCTGTCAAGTCAAGTGTCCAGTGTGAAGTTTGCCTTGGTTACCACCCTCTTGAAGATAACCCTTCCACTCACGGAACTTGCATTGGAAGGGTCAAGCATTCTAATGTCGGTGCATGATATACCAACTCTGTTTTGACTCTGTATCTTTGTTCCATCTTTGTATCTATTGATCATCACATTTTATTGAATTGTTTGACATAGAGCCCTCTTCTTCGGCTGACTGTCAGAAAGAATCATAATTTTACTCTAAATCCTACAAATGAGTTGTTAAAGGAGTATATTATCATTTCCCAGTTCTCCATTGCATCTAAGCAGGCTTATACTCAACTCAAAGGACCAAATAGTTAAAGAAACAATTTAGGGATGCAGAATTCTTCACATCACTTAGTAAATATGCAGTATGATAAGTTATAAGATAGATTTTTGGGCACAAACTTCCTCATGTTTCAAAGATTTCCAGATAGATTTACCTCCTCTTAAACAGAGCTCTTACTTTCTCCTGGTTGGTGCCTTTAAAAAACACAGGTAAGGGAAAATACTGAAAGCTATCTGGCTAAGAGCATGTTACCAGACATTCAATCTTGCTTTTTTCCCCTAATCGAGTATGAATGATGGGGTATGATTCACCCATCACCATTCACCACCGTAAGCTCCGCTATCAAATGCTGGCGTGGAGGAATGAGAGGCATGTGATGCAGAAGAAGAGGGTATGTCAGAGGAGCTCAGAAGCAAAGGGTACCTGAAGGTCAGTAAATGCTTTTCCCTTGTTAGCTAAGCCCCAGCTTCCTTTCTGAGGGGGCTGTGATTTCAGCCTCTTCAGTCAGGAGCCTAGTTGAACAACAAGAACGATTAGTTCATTTCCCAGTCCCAGATTATTGTTGCAGGAATGGTTTTAATATAGCCAGGGTTTTGGCTTGATTTTTGCTTTCAAATTCCAGCAAGTCTTGAATTGTTTATTGAATCTATGTTGAGAAACAGAACACAGAGATGAAGCTAATAATTGGCACAAATCCCAATCGTTGTGTCATTATGATCATTAATTAGGGTAAGGGTTGTGTAGGGAAAGCTTGCTGATTTGAATCACTTGTTTCCAGATCTTTTCTTAGGGGATGGGGTTATAATTAGGAGTTCTATTTTTCTGTAGATAAACATGGAGATTGTATTAGGAAGCAGAAATGATAACTACTTAGGAGAAAATTTGTCTCATTGGCAAATCAGTCAAAGAAGAATAAGCTGTCTTTTCCTGATCATTATTGTCAACCCGAAACCTCATTGTATCAATCAGTAGAATATTTAGTATAAGGGAACCCTTCTGGAACATTCGCAGTAAAATGAGTGACTGCACTGCATATCCCATTCACCTTCTTCCTAGGTAACTAGAGGTTAATGTCACACCTCATTGGCTATTTCACAGAGAAGAAATGGTTTCCCAGCGTCCTGTAAAAGAGCTTGACTCATTCACAGGAGGGGAGAGGCTCCTGGCCCTGTGACCCCTTAGGAGCTCTGCATCTTAGAAACTTAGGTATATATCAACAAATTTTTTTTATCCTCTTTTATATTTTTTTATTTATAGAAAATTCCAAGTTTTGCCAATTCAGATTTGTAATAAATATGAACAGAATGTTAGCTCGCAAATGTTGTCTGATCTTTCTTCTTTTCCCTCTAGGTGTATCCATGATGACATGGTGACATGGTAAATGGCACAGTATTGTGTTCTAATCTGGTAGCTTGTTCTGGATGAAAGAATTTATATTTTTTTGAGAATAGTTACTTTTGGGGTCAGATAGTACAACAGAAAGGAGCTTTAGTAGATACCAAAATGTAAAGCAATAAAGCATGGCCAAAAAAATATAAAATTAAAGTCGTGAAGATCTCTTTTAATTGCGAGCTGGGCTCCATTTTTTGGTCTCCTGCAACATCTTCAGGGACTCCCATTCGTTTACTTTATGTCCAGATGAAATGATGGCAGGTAACACCAGGTCTCAGTAATGAGTCCTCATAAGCAATGGCCTCCATGTTACCCTTTGTAAGATATTTACAGGGAAACCTCGGAAGGTTTTTTAATTGAAAATACTAGTGCATGGCAGGGTGTGGTGGTGTTGTCTAATATGTACTAATGACAATAGAGTGTGTGGGTAATGCATGGCAAAATCCCACAGGGCATCTATCTTCAGCTACTTGAAGTGCCAAGATTGCTCACCACACCCTGTCTTGGTTTGGAAACTCTTCACAGAACAGCATACTCTCAGGCCAAAGCCTAAATGAGTCTCCTTCTCTGAACAGAAAAAGTATATGTGAAACCAAATCTACTCTCATTTCTAGAGTCTGGCCTATTGGGATATAAACAAGGAGTTTAGATTCCAACATGATGGCCGTTTTCTTTGTAGGTGGGATTGGTTGGAGATTAGCATGGAAAGATTGCTGAAACGTGTTTGGCAGGGCGTCTAGAGGCACTTCATTTCAGAGCCTTGCCTTGGGAATGACTTCCCTATTTACATTAGCATTATTGCCTCTTTCCTTCTATAGACATTTATAGACATGATCCAAAAATTATTGGTCTATAATATATTCTGAGCAACTCAGCTCTATCCATGGAGTTTTCCTGATTGTCAAAGGGAAAAAAAGTGTGCGTTCTTTTGTGTGTGTGTGTGTGTGTGTGTGTGTGTATGTGTGTGTGTGTGTGTGATATTACTTGGCATAGATAAAATCCTCAGAAAGATAAGCTACTGGAAGCTGGAGCCGCCAAACTGGCCTCCTCACACCCGCTCCTTTCCCCTCCTCCATTAATTAGGAGCTACGCTTAAGATCTGGATCTTCATAGATGTTTCTTTTCAATTTATATTTGTTTCATCTGTGCAAAGTATTTCTTTGGGGAAAAAAAGGTAATGGCATTCAAAATTAGTCAAAAATAAAATTAAGAGGTTTTCTAGCCCAATGATAGCAGCAAGATTTTCCCAGAGCTAGATTTCTTTGGCAAATCTGATTGGCTAATTTAATTATAGGGATGATGGTATGAATATTAAAATAACATTGTGTGTGTGTGAGAGGAGTGACTTTCTGCTTGCATTTTTGTCTTGTTGCTAGAGACAGCTGTTTCCTTCATCCGTGTTCCACTCCCCACAAGGCAATCACTCTCAACTCTATTAGCAGATTGTTTCAATATTTATCTACATATCTCCAACTGATGTTTTATAACACTATCTCTTGATTTCTCACCTTTAAGAATTGTTTCTGGAATGCTCACTGTGAAATATAGGATTTGAATACTCCTTTTCCTGTCCCATGAGTACAAGAATCCTATGACCTCTTCCTTCCAGGATGATTATTGGGTATTTATTATTAGATCAATATTCATTTCTATATGATATTACAACTATGAAAATATTAGTCACAGCTGAGCCATATAGTATACTATGATCACTTTTCTTTTATAATTTTTTTGTTGATAATTGTTTTTTGTTTTCTTTGTATTGATCATTAATTCAAGACCCATGTTTGCCTCAGCTATGTATGTATTTCTCAATATTATGGACATTTGGCAATCTATCAATTTCATCTTCGGACGTGATTTTCCAAAACATTCCAACAAACTCTAATTAAGATTGATTGCTCTTTGTATTGACTGCACAGCTGCTATCCTGGGATTTCTCTTAACCATCATTCTGATTGCCCTCACCTCTTCCAAGTTAGTTTCCTATTTTCTAGAACTCATGTCGTCTTTTTCCTCCAGGAATGTTATGATAGTTTATAGGGAGAGTAAAATTTTGACAGCTCATGCATCTGAAGATGTCTTGACTTTACCTTAACACTGAGTTGAGAATTCAGCAGGGTGTGTAATTTTTAGGTTGGCAATAATTTTTCCTAAAAATTTTGAAGACATTTCTCCATAGTCTCTGGGCATTTAGAGATACTATTGAAAAATCCATTATCGTGGACTGTAGAAACTTTATATAAAACGTACTTTTTCTTACTACAAATTTATAGAATCCTTCATTAGTTTCAAGAGTTGACATTTCACAAAGGCGTATTTTGGGATGGGTCCATTTTCAATCTCCGTCTTATGGACCTCTGGACCTCTTAATATGGAAAGATATCTCCTTCTATTTTGAGATGCTGTCTTGAAATATTTATCTGATTATATTTTCTTTCTATAATTCCTACTATTTCATCTATTTTTTTCTGATTTCACCAACTTTATCTCCAAAACTTTATATTGAAGTTTTTAAAACTTCCTTCTCTCATATTTTTAATTTCAAAAGGCTTTTAAAAAATTCTTTTCCCTAGCATTCTGTTCTTTTTTCTTACATATGCTTTTTATCTCTTCGAAATAATTTTTTTTCTTTTCTTTTTTTGGATTATTTTTGTTCCTCCAAGTATCTGTTTTTTCCTGCTTGCTTATTTTTTCAATCTATTTCAAAAATTATTTCCTCCTTTAAGTGCCTGGGACCCCAGACTGCTTGTTGGACTGGTTGACTATGGTCATCCTGTTGACTATGGTCATTGCAGAATCCTGCAATGATTCTGATGACGTAATTTCCTTGCAGAAGCCCAAAGACAGTACTTTAAATCTTTACTCTTGGTATAGTCAGATTTCCCATAAAAGAGACTTTCTATTCCCGACATGAAAGGTAGACTCTTGGCTTCCAATATTCTAGAATCTAAGTGGGCAAGGAAAGTCAAGGAGTACCTTTTCATCAATGGACCTTGTCTCAGTGTAGGGTTTTTCTGCTTTGAAATCTCAAGTCTTCTACTGGAATGGAAGGCATAGAAGGAATACTCCTGGAAGGACTAGAAGCTTGCCTTGCTCTAGATAGAGACATAACTACCCCTCACTCAGTGAGAAGGTAATCCTGGAGTGGGGAAAGCAGTGCTAATTTGTCTCAAGTAGACTTCTTACTTATCTTTTTCCCCCATCTCAATACCAGAAGAAACTGGTGCTGCCAATTCCTGAGACTTTGAGGACATCGTATGGTAAATAAAATTGCTTTTTGCCTTTTTGCTCTGTGACTTTAAGATTCAGCTTTCTCTGGTATACCAAATCATTACCACTCATTCATCTGCTTTCTAGTATAATAACTGAACTTCTCTTGTCCTTTCACCAGTTCTCTTTTCAGGAGATAGCAGCACTAAATTGCATGATAATAAGTGATTTTAGTAATTATCTCTACTGTTAGCTCAGGAACTCTAATAAAGCAGATGTCAAGATTGAATTAGATGTGTACGAGATTTAATAGGGGAAATACCTACAAAGGATAAAGGGAAAGCGAGCAGGAGTTTGACGGAAGAACCCTTGGACGTGATGCAGGTGTTATGCCTTTGAAAGGACAGAGGGAAGGAAGGAGCTTTGAGTAAGATGAGATTCATACTGCAGCACAGCCCTGAGAAAATCTTGGCCAGGCTGGTGGGAAGTCTCAACACAAAGATAGCCCATTAGAAGAGTCGTGCATTAAGCAGAGTAATCTTGCTCTACTCCCTGTGCTGTGTTCAGTCATTGGTTGGGAGAAACCCAGGGAGAGTGGGGCCTTGATGTGAACATTGTGGTGGATCGTAAAGATGCAGCAGATGGAGGCTGTCAGTTAGCTACACTCCTCATAGCACCCTTTGTCTTGAAGGCATATCAGATCAATACATGCCTATGGCCACCACATCTCTCTGTAAAAGAGCATCAACTGAATACCAACTGCAAGTAGAAGAGAGTATTAGTTTCTGTCTAAGCCAGCACTTTGCTATAATAAAGTACCATAACTGGATGGCTTATAAACAACAGAAATTTATTTATCACAATTCTGGAGGCACAAGTTCAAGATCAGGGTACGAGCATTGTCAAGTTCTGATGAGGGCCCTCTTCCTGGTTGTAGACTACTGACTTCTCATTGTATCCTCGCATGGTGAAAAGAGAGTGAGCTAGCGCTCTGACGTCTTCTTATAAAGGCACTAATACCATTCATGAGGGCTCCACTCTCACAAACTAATTACCTCCCACAGGCTCTACCTCCAAATAGTATCATGTTAGAGATTAGGTTTCAACATATGAATTTTGGGGACACAAACATTCAGTCCATAGCAGTTACTATTCAGTAGTGGTGCAAGAAAGCAATGACATTATCTTTCCTTAAAAAAAGGTACAATGTAGTTTAGGAGAATGACACGGAGCACTAGAATTACTTTCTCATGCAAGAATTTATTGAATGCTTATTTAATTCCATAACAAAAATATATCATCATCAGCCCATTGCCCAAATCCTTACAGTAATGAGTCAAAAATATATAATGAATATGTTCTGTTACTGCTTCTCCATTGCCAACATTATCTGCTACCGGGACTACCTAAGATAACCTTCCAGCAGGTCTTTCTTATCTTTCTGCTGCCCAGCTGTCATTCATTTACCATCTAGTAGCCACTGAGTATGCACTTTCAAAGATATAATTGGCTCCTATCACTTCTTAAAACACTCTGATGGCACACTGGCCATGCAGGCCCTTCTTCCTTCCTGATCTTCAGGCTGGCCCATCTCTTCTGCCTCCAGAGCTTTGCACCTGTGTTCCTTCTGTCTGGAATGCCCTTGCCCTGCTCTTCCCACTGTTTTCTCTTCAATCTTCATATTTTCAGTGCCATACAAGTGCACGCACGTGCTTTGAGCTGCTGTAACCTGAAGCAGAACCAAGACTTCAACTCTTGCGATTGGCTCAGGAGGCTCCTTCCACTTATAGTTAGATGTCCATCAACAGCTAGGAACTAAGCAGGGCTGCTGTTTGCTTTTGGGGGAAGGCTGAGAGAACAGTATCAAGATTAAAGAAAGACTTCCATCTTGGCTCTCTTCTGTCAATGGGTTGGTCAAATATCTCCTTTGTAAATGCAAATTATCATGCAAACTGGTAGAGTGTTAAATATGAGAAGACATCAATGTTTGGAGGAATGCCTGGATAAAATGGATCATTTACAGTGTGGTTGTATGTTTAATTTTTAAGTTATAGCTAAATGTGTATCTAGACTGCTTTCAGATCGGTCATAGAGTACCTAGGGTACAGCAAGTTCTTCGTAAACTATTTCAAATTGAACATGTAAACACCAGAAGCACAGGAATTCTATGTAGATAACTATGTTTCAATTTTGTGGTACCCTGCCTGTCACAAACAAGGGTAAAATTTATTAGCATACCCTGTTTTAAAGATCTAGAACTTATGAATATTTGAGGACTGCTTTCTGGGTGGTAAGTGAAGTGATAGATATGGAGAGTTAATTACTCCCTGCTCCATTCAGTCGCTTCTGTTTTTAAATTAATATACTTACCTACAAAAATGAGGAGGGTTGAGAGAGAGTTAAGTCTGAAGAGGGGAAAACAAGTGGATTTCCATTAAACCTATTGCTCTATATTCTATGTACTTATTTCTTTCTTTGTCATTAAATAAAAAGAAATATATAGGAAGAAAATTTATCCCATGTCCTATATCTTATGTCATAATGTACAAAATGTTAAGTAGATTATGAAATATTAATGCTGCGTTGATTTTCTATGACACAGCTGGCACACATTTTCTGTAAAGGGCCAGATAGTAAATATTTTAGGCATTGCAGACCATATGGTTGCCGTCACATTGTCTTCCCCTTCTTACTCCTCCTCCTCTTCCTTTTCCTCCTCTTCTTTCTTCTTCTTCTCTTATAATCCTTTAAAATGTAAAATACACTCTTAATTCATGGCAGAGCAGTGATTGGGGATCAGATTTTGTATGCAACGCTCTTTTGATTTATATAATAATCCAACTCAACTCACAAAAGGAAACATAGACCAAAGCTGTCATCTGAAATTGTTATAGACACAGTGGGAACAAAATATTAAACTCTAAAAATATGGGTAACTGTATTATTTTAATTGTATCTTTGGAAAAATTAAAACGCGCATTCACGTAGCAATAGAAAAAATGAGACCAGAAATATGCAGCAATTCAGATATACAAGTATTTTCTAGTTTCTTCTGCCTTCTGGTGAGGGTTATAGAAACTGATTGGACTTCTAAATTTATGGCCAGGATTTCTAAGTTTTGAGTTAGATTACAGGTGAGAGAAAAATACCGATTTTCCACATTATTATGGGAAAGAAGTGCGGTCGGTTGTCTCCCAGAGTATCTAGGGAATGTGACTGGTGGATTTATTTTTTAGGCTAGCCATCTACCATCAGGTCTGGGCATGCAGGTTGCAGAAGCACTAGTATTCGCAATGGTTGCTGCCAGAGGTATGCAGTAAGTCTGCTCTCTAAAAAAAAGTATTTACTGATTTTCATAGTGTAAATACTCCCACCATGGCCCACTGCAAGCTACCAATGGTTTAATAATCATCCGACAAAATTCATGAGTATTAACAATCAGTTCTTCAAGCTGGTAGGAGCTGACTCCAGCAGAATGCCGGTTGTTGCCTACCCAAGAGAGTGTTAGCTGTGTCTTCGGATACTTTCCTTGAGAGCTATGTGTTCCTGACCATGTCAGATGGACTTGTGTTTGATCGCTATTTTAAGGAAACAATACAGAAAACTCTGAGCATTGTTAAATTATGAAACACGTGTTCTATGTCAAAGGCTGGTAAACTAGATAGCCTTTAGCTCAAATCTGGCTTGTGCTCTATTTTTGCATAGCCCATCAGCTTACAATGATTTTTACATTTTTTAAAGGACCATAAAAAAAATGAGAAGGAGAAGGAGACGGTGCAACAGGGACCGTATGTAGTTTGCAAAGCCAAACCAAATGGCCCTTTACAGAAAAAACATGCTGACCCTGGTCTATTTTATCATCACCTGATTTGAAAAATACAGTATATTTCAGTCATCTGTAAACGGCATATAGTTGTTAAATAGAAATCCAAAGACAGTATCATTGTGGGAAAACAAGATAAGAGAGGTAGAAATGTACGCGTAATTAACACTTTGAACAATACAAATGACTCTAGAAGTTAACCCAAGTTAGATTGTGTGTTTTTGCTTAGAAATTCTTACCATTTTAAGCCCCAAGAATACAAATTTTTAAATTTTTGCCATTTTTGGCAAAAGATGTGGAGCAACTAGAATTGACAGTCACAGCAGTTTCTTGTAAAGTTAACCATACCTTTATCATGTGACCTAGTAAGTCCATTCCTAGGTATATTCCCAGGAGAAATAAGAACATAGGTACACCAAAAGACTTGTATAAGAATGTTTGTAACAGCTTAATTCGTAACAACCCCAAACTGGAAGCAACCCAAATGTGTATCAACATGTGAATGAGTAAACAAATTGTGACATAGTCATACAATGGGATACTGCTCAGCAGCGAAAAGGCTGAATTACTGTTACATGCAACAACATGGATGGATTTAAAAAACTTACACTGAGCAAAAGAGGCCAGATTCGAAAGACCACATACCATATGATTCCATTTTCTGTAATGGACAAAAAAGTTGATATTTTAGTCTTTGTGGTCCGTCTGGTTTCTGTTGCAATTTCTTACCTCTACCATTGTAACACAAAAGCAGTCATAGACAGTATGTAAACAAATGAGCATGGCTGAATTACTAAAAAACTTTGTTTTTGGACACTGACATTTTAATCTCAACATTTCATCAATAATGAAATATTATTATTCTTTTGTTTTGTTTTTGCTTTTTCCAATCATTTAAATATGAAAAAAAAGTCCACATTTTTAGCTTGTGGGCCTTACAAAAAAGAGCAGCAGGCCAGCTTTGGCCCATGGATCACAGTCTGCCAACACTTTGTTCTAGACCAAGCTATACTAATATAAATGTCAGAAAGCAGATAAGTATTTGTCTGGGGGCAGGGATGGGGTAGGGCTAAATGCAAAGGGGCAGAATGGTATTTTTGAGGGGCAATGGAAATGTTTGATATCTTGATTGGAGTGGTGGTTACATAAGAGTGTATATTGTTAAAACTCACCAACTGTATGCTTAAAATAGAACGTTTTATTATGTGCTAATTATACCTCAATAAAGTTGATTTTCCAAAAAAGTAAAGAGAAAGTAAAAAAAATAATAAACTGCAGCTAGAAATAGATGTATTATTTTACCCTTATTATTCCAAAAATTTTCATTAGCTTGGAGGCTATTTCACATGATATTGAGCCTAACTTAGGAGGTGACAGAATTTTCTCAGGTGACTGGAGATGGACCAGTTTTTACAGGACAACATTTTGGGATGGGAAAACTTGAAGGCCAAGGAAAGAATTAGCTCTTAACTAGTCGTTTGAATCTATAGTTCCATAGTCCAACTATTCCAGTAAGATATACCAAGTATGGAAACTTTAAAAAATTAATTTGATTCAGTGCAGCTGATTTTATTATCATTAAGATGTACTGTACAGTCATTGAAGTGTGCTAAGAAGTTAAGACATCCATACTGACATGAAGGATAAAGGAAAATCACACAATATCAGTAATGAAGCCTGACATCAATTTAATTCGAATACTAGTACTATGCTAAATTCTTTCCCTGCATTGTCTGATGGAATACTCAGAATATCTTAAGGTTGATGCCTTTATTCTTCTTCTTTTCAGGTGAAAAAAGTGAGGCTTAGAATTACACAATTAGAAAGGGGCCAAGCCAGGACTGAATCCAGGACTAACCCTGGAAACTTCAGCTTGATAAGACAGAAAAAGAGATTTTCTTTCCCAGAAGATTTGATTAGAGAAAAAAAGGAAATTCTGGTTGTAAACTCTGAGAATTTAAGGATTTGGGAATATAAACACTTGAATTTTCTAAGCCCCATACCAAAGTGCCTGGCTCTTACTCAGTGTGCAAAAATGTTTGTGGAGTGAATGAGTTAAAAATCGTTCCCAGAATGTTTTGGCCTTAATTCCTCAGTTACTTTTTTCTGCAAAATTTTAAAATTCATTTTTCCTGAGGTGAAATTCACATAAGATAAAATTAACCATGTTTACAGTATACAGTTGAGTGGCATTTAGTACATTCACTATGTTGTTCAACCATCACCTCCATCCAGTTCTCCTTATCTAATTTTAAAAACAGAATAAACTTTAACTTCTCTGATTTATTTTATGTCTTGAAACCTAGGACACAAATATAGACCTGACAAGAAATATTTTGGATCATAACTGCTACCTTATCTTTAGCAATGTAAAAGCTCTTCAGACATTCAAAGCTGACAAGTCTGGGTACCACCGACAGATTCTCCCAGCCGTTGAATGAAGAACATATTCGCAAGTCAAGACAATCTTTTTCAAGATCAGGCATTTGCGGGTTATGCAAGCAGCATTGCTGACATTAGTCCAGTTGGTTTTACACTGCTCGAGAATGTCATTCCACTTTGATCACTCACAGTATTTGCTGACTTTCTGGGAAATGAGTAAGAGTGTTTCATTCAACCATAAGCATGTCTGGGGTTGAGCTACAACTCTTAGAGTTCTCCTCATTGTCCTTAAATAGAGATAGGAAAACCTTGATTTGAAAGTGGTTGCATGCTGTCAGGTGGTGTGGAAGTTGGAAATTGTAGACACCTGGGCTGTTATATTACTCATGGGCTTGTTTTATGGCCACGATTGATGCCAGATGAAAGTTGCTTGGGCAGGCTGGAGTGCTTACCCAGGTGAGCGTTTACAATGGCATTCCGATAAGGAGAGAGACATCAGGCAAATCACCACGGGGCTCTGAAAGTTCACCAGGGATTATCAACAGCCAGCATCTGTTTACTTCCTTAACCCTATGACAACTTACCGAGTTCCCAAATGTGCACACACCAAGGATGCGGGAAAGGAAATTGGGCAGCATATCTTCTTTCCTCAGACGTCTATGTCCTTCTGTTTCTTCGTAATTGATGTTTGTGATTTTCCTAGAGCAAGATACATCTGTTTGTATCAAAGTCCTTTCCCATGATGTTTTTTGGAACCTACTGATGGAGAAAAGAAAAGGAAGAAAGGAAGAAAAGAAAAGATGTCTTTTACCCTACCAACTCAGTCTTCCTCCCAGACTGCGCACCTGTTCCTTTTAAGTTCTGTTCAGGAGTGACAAAGAAAATGATTTTATTATATTGTGACCTTTAGTCTAAATTCCCCTTTATGAAGCAGTGGCATTAGATAGTGAGACCACAAGTATTGCAAGCACTGCCACTACAGTTAAAACACACATCTGGGGACAAAGGCTATTTTTATGGAAGAAATAACACCCCAAGAAAACGGATTAATCTCTAAAGTGTTAAAAATGTCTAGAAAAGCGTATGGCATGATTAAAGTACATCGAGGTCATTTAAATGTGATATTTGCTAAACTCTGATTACTTTTTTCCCTGTGGTGTTACTCTGTTCCAGCTTTACAAATCAGATATCTAATTTAAACAAAATTATTAACTACATAAGCAGATGAGTGGTCCAATTTCATTTTTATAGTATGACTCAGCAGCTGTACTCCATTTAGGGCAGGTTAAGCTTCTAATAATTCACTCTAATTAACTATGCCTTTCTGATAATGGGTCCTCTTGGTGTAATCCACCAAGAAAAGCTTTGAAGTTGGTTCAAGTTACCAGCAGGAATCACGATAACATGGTCTGATGCTGCTTAGAAGTTTCTGTCCCCAGAGACCTCCTGATAGTCATCTTTCCATTATTCATACACTTACTGTCCCCTTTGACATTCTCCTAGAAAACTTTTAATCTCAGATGGTTTTCTCTATTTGCCTAATGTTTTCTTCTGCTGCCCAGAGAGAAGCATTTTATGAAATGACAACAGATGGAGGACGGTTAATGAGCTGTCCACACACAAAAGCATTTCAAGCTAAGATAGAAGTGACTTTTTTATATTCAACCATTTTTAGAATATCCATGTGACTTTCCTCACTTTATACAAATCACCAAGAAGTGTGTACATTAACTGGAGAAAGGACTAATTTTACTCACCTGCTATTTGCTTGCTGCTTCAACTTCACCTCTATTTAGTGTAAATAGAGGTGATTCAGAGAAATATTTCTAAAAAAAAGTTAGTGAAGATCTGGAAAGTCAAAATCGTTTTAAGATAATCTTGTGAGATATTCTAATCGGACTCGACTTCAAGCATCCTGATGGACAGGCCATTTATGTTTTCAAAGCTTTGGTTGTCATTTCCTAGTGAACTTTTCAGCAATGCCACCCACTTTCAGGCCTTTTATAGTCCTAAAGATATGCATTCTAACCATGGAAACCGCAGGCTGTAATAATATTTAATTGTTATCCCCTTGTGTTGTAATTCTATGCCAACGAGGGGGTGGAAAAGCGGTAACTGTTATCACCAACTGTAGCATTTCGCAACATCTTTGAGCAGACAGAAATAACCTCCTTCAAAGGCATACAGGGACACTTTGATGTAGCAACATATTGGTCTCTGGAAGTCACTCATCACTGGAAGGACGGTTAATTTCTCCAGACATTTGTTTCTTCCTGTTTCTGTCATTCCTGAAATACCTACCTTTTGTCACCAGCTTTTAGTCCTTATTCCGTAGGGTTGAATACCTGTAATAGAGGCCCCAGGGGAAGCAGAATCATATAACATCTGAAAAGTCTTACAAGGCTGAGCATACTTTTAGTGTTTATGAAGTGTGTCTGCACTCAGAGCTCTATTTGCTTGACTTATTTAGAGACCACGTTGGAAGGACTCACTCACGGAAAGAAAGAGCTAGAGTACATGGGTCTGACATAAAGACACAGGTAGAATATGAGGGTGTGTAGTTGGTAGATGTTTACGTATTTTGGTATTAGGAAGAGAAAAAAAATTATCTGCCGGATTGATGTGTAAGTTACATAAAATAAATTGCACTCATTCTTAAGTGTGCACTTTGATAGGCTTTGAGAAATGTGTCTATCCATGCAATCACCTCCACAATCAAGGTATAGAACAATTCTGTTACTCTTGAAGATTGTGTCCCTTTCCAGACAATTCCTCCCTAACCTCTGGCCACAGGCAGACGTGGATCAGATTTGTCTTTTCTAGAGTTTCATGTAATAAAATCTCAGAGTGCGTACTGTTTGGGGCAAAGCTCTTACCAGCCAGCTAATGTTTTTGAGATTCATCCACATTGTTGTGTGCCTCTAGTCTATTCTTTTTAGTTTCTGGTAGTATTTCTTTGCAAGGATATACTACAGTTTGTTTATCCAGTCACCAATTGATGGGCACTTGGGTTGTTTCCGATATGAGTCTATGACAAGTAAAGCTGCTATCCACATTCATGTACAAGTATTTTTGTAGATATATGTTTATACTTATTTTGGCCAAATTTCTAGTAGTGGATGGCCATGTCCTATGGTACATATATGTTTAGCTTTATAAGTATCTGACAAGCTATTTCCAAAGTAGTGTACCATTTTGCATTCTCACCATTAGCCATTCCAGTATGTAATGGTATCGATTTGTAGTTTTAACTTTCATTACCTTGATGAATAATGATGCTGAGTCTATTTTATGTGGTTTTTGACTATTTGTATTTCTTCTTTTGTGAAGTGTCTGATAGTATTTGCCAATTCTTATAGGGTTATTTGATCTATTCTTGAGTTTTTTGGGTTCTTCATATTCTAGATATAATTCCTATGTCATGTACATACATGGCAAATGTTTTCTTCCAGTCTGTTTGCTGTTTCATTCTCTTATCAGTATCTTTCAAAGAGTTGTATTCTTTGTGACTTATCTAAGAAATTCCAACCTATTCAAAGTTGTAAAGATTTCTCCTATGTTTTCTTCCAGAGGTTTTATATTTTGAATTTTTATGTTTAGTTCTATGATGCACTTCAAATTAATATTTACATGACAGCAGGCAAGAGTCAGGTTCATTTTTCCATATGGATAAACACTTACTCCCACACCATTTGTATAAAAGACTCGCCTTTCTCCCACTGAATTCCTAGTCCAGGTTATTTGCATATACATGTAAATTTTAGAATCAGCGTGTCAGTTTCTAAAACATAGCTGATATATTCTAACATAGCTAGTTTCTAAAACATAGTTTATATTTATATGTTAATCTTTTTACCTATTACCTTGACAAACTTACCCCATTGCTTTTAGCTTGTTTTGTAAATTATTTGGAATATTCTACGTAGACAATCATGTCATCTCTTTAATAAAGATAGTCTTATTTCTTTTCAATATGTATGCCTTGTGTTTTCTTTTTCTAGTCTTATTGAATTAGCTACGATCTCCAGCAAATTTTTAATAGAAACAATGAGAGTAGTTATTGTTGCCTTGTTCCCAGTCTCAAGGGAAAAGGCTGCCTCTCTCACTGTTAACTATAGTCATGCATTGCTTAACAACACGGATACATTCTGAGAAATACATCCTTAAATGATTTTGTTGTTGTGTGAACATGATAGAACCTACTTGCACAAATCTACATTTTACAGCCTGCTACATACCTAGGCTATATGGTACTAATCTAATGGGACCACCATTGTATACACAGTCTTTCATTGACTGAAATGTCATTATGTGGCATGTGACTGCATAATGTTAGTGCACTGTTAGATTGTTTTTTCATCAGATCTCTATAACTGGTTGCAGAAATTTCCTTCAATTCCAAATTTCTGAAAGTTTGCATTGTGAATAGATATCAAATCTTGTCATTTTCGTGTTCTGCATTTAATATGATGATCTTATGCTGTTTCTCCTCTATTCTGTTAATATGGTAAACTTGAATGACCAATTTTTTTGAATGTTAAATAAAACTTCTGTATATGTAGTATATTTCCTGGAGTGTTCTGAGCTAGCACGGAGCTATTTGGGAGAGGAAAGTGCTCCTTTTCCAGAAATTCTGTAGATAGTGTCTTAAACATAGAATACTATTAACATACCTTATACCCATAGGCTGACGTGCCCTTGGAAAATGTGGAAGACCCATTTGCTATGAAAATGTCTCCAGATGCTTTCTGAAGGGGTCAAAATACACAGCAGAACCTTAGACATACCCACTACCAAGATTGTTTCGAAAGGATGATTTTTACCCCCCCCATATTAATTTCTTATTGCTGCTATAACAAATTACCATTACATTAATGTCTTAGAACAACACAAATATATTATCTTAGTTATCTGGAAGTCAGAAGTCCTAAAATGAAGATGTTAGCAGGACTACATTCCTCCTGAAGGTTCTAGGGAGAATTCATTTCCCTGTCTTTTTCAGCTTCTAAAGTCCCCCTCCATTCCTTGACTTTTGGTCCCTTTCTCACATCACTTCAACCTCTGCTCCCATCATCACGTCTTCTACTCTGACTCCAGGCCTCCTGCCTCCCTATCATGAGGGCCACTGTGATTGAGGATAATCTCCCCTTATCAAGATGCTTAATCACATCTGCAGAGACCTTTTTGCCAAGTAAGGTAATATACTCACAGGTTCTGAGGATTAAGCCGTGAACATCTTTGGGAGGTATTATTCTACCTACCGCACATTCCATCATCTTTTCACAGGGAAATTTACATGCTTTCCATATTTGGGGAATCAGCATTTGAAGGATATACCTTTCTTTGGAAATCAAATCATCTATGGCCCTTACGTGGCACATTATGAGAAATCAGCCTGGGCTTGAATGCTCTTAGATAAGATGTTAGTCTATACAGGTTATATCCTCGGTTAAGTGGAGAATACCTCTTTGCCCGTTGAAAATATCCCAGTCATGTATCATTCTTGTATATATCCCAACATAAGCCATGGAACTGAGGGGTGCATACTATACAATAACAACATTCACAACAACAATACAACTCTCTCCTAAAATATCTAGGAAGAATTTTCTCACTCCTTTCCCTTATGCTTACCAATTTCAAAGAGTCTGTGGATACTGGGTGAAAAATCTTACATTTTCCTCTATTTTTGGCCTAGATCATGGGGTGTGTTCGGCGCCTGGTTTTAATGATTATTTTAACGGTATTTTAAGCCATAGGCTTAGATTGCTCTTCACTCTTGCCAGTTCTGACTTGTCTTTTATATCTTACAACCTTGTTCTCCAAACCCTACTGGGCAGACACAGAGCTTTCCCCTGTGAGCTGTACAGTGCCAAGCAAATCATTGGCCTTCAGTAAATAATGATAGCATTTGGGACTGTGACAAGAGATGGAAACTGGACCTTTTCCGACCCTCAGTTCCCCAGTATTCTCAGAGCCCACTGATTTTGACATATACTTTGGAAACTGGAAGATCTCTGAGGGGGTATTAATCACTTTTATAAGGACATCAATAACTGTAAGTTTGTAGGTACATACACCCACTCTGGTTACAACTCAAGTATATTAAAAACAAAAAAAAATATTGAACCTCTGCTATGTGCAAATCACATGTTTGAGCATCCTGGGGTGAAAGATGCTAACAGATATTGTCCTGCCTTCCAAGAAAGACATCTATATAAAGTAGCTATAGGCCTGTTGCATATATAAAGATTAAGTGCACATATGTGCAGATAACAGCTTTTTAAATTAAGTCGATAATTTGCTCATTTTTATATGAAAGAATAGTCTGGAAACATAATTTCAGCTAAAGAATTTTCTTTTAGCATTTGGAACACTTCTTGAAATAAACAAATAACTTAGGGGCTGGGAAACTTCCTAAAATCACTTGCCCCTCCATCATGTTTCTACTCTTACACTCCTGTGACGTCAAAATGAATTAATGATATTTATATTCCAGAATTATTGGCACTACTAGTATTTACTTATCACAGATTTGGAGGAGTAGAGACAACATGGGGCAAATTTTCGTTCCTTTTGTGTGTATGTTCATGCATGTGTGTGTGTTTGTAGATAAGTTCTGTTCAGAACCTTCTGAGCTATAAGAACACCCTCCGTGGTGATGACAGATATATGAATATGGGAGTGGCTGTTTATGAAGGGTTTATACTGACTTCTTTTTTCCTAGATTTACTTGGTTAGTAGCAGAAGGTGACCTGATATCTAAGAAGGTAGCTTTAGTTAGTGCCAGAGACACCTAGCCCACATTTGACTAAGTCTCACTTACTTGGGGATAAAGATTATTCAAAAATTTGAAGGAGAATGCTTCTCTCTTTCGTCTCCACCCTTCCCTGGGGTCTGAGCCCTGAACCACACTCCTCATCCTCACACTAAAATCCTCTTAATAATCCAGGTAAAAGTTTGTTCCTTAAGACCCATTTAATTTCAGTGACTTTGATGTGGGTTTAACAATTGATTTGGAAATTGTTTTGGTTAATGAAATTTGACTCTCTGGAAAGCCCCACTCCTCCCTTCCTCTTTAAAACATGCCCATAATGGTGGTGACAATAAACTGTGGCGATTAAAAAAATCATCCTATATCAAGTTTTTTCAAGCTGCTCTCGCTCTTAACAAGGTCTGAGAAATACTGTCTCGATGTCTTACCCCCACTGTAGGCATCTTGCCCATGAAGCACACCGTGAGAGTAATATCTTTACATGATGTTTTTATTTTTTTATTAAAATATTTGAAAAAAGACAAAAAATCTCTCTTATAGATTTATCGCTTAATGTTATAACTACTTTTCCTTTTAAATTCCCATCCATTTCTCTATCTATGGAATATCTGTGTTAGTTAAAAACATAAAAGATTGGATGTCTGAACTCAAAAGGGATATGACAACTTTCTCTTGTCATTACTATTTCTTTTTCCTTCCCACACAACCCAATATGGGTTCCTGATTAGAATTACCATCTGATTAGTTGAATTTTGTGTACTTTATCTTTGCATTTCCATTCACTTTTGGTGAAAATGTATTTGGCATCACTACTTCTCCTTTTTATTCTTTTCTTTTCTTTCCTTTTCCCCCTCTTCCTCCTTTTCCCGCTTCTCCATCTTTTCCTCCTCTTCCTCCTTCTCCTCCTCCTCGTTCTCTTCCTCCTTCACCCTCTGCTTCCATTTCTTCCTCATCGTCCAGACCCTGCCAAGTGTTTCCATGAATCATCTTCTATAACATTCATCAAAAATCTATTCTGAAAGTACTACTATGACTCCCTTTTTGAAATGAAAAAACTGAAGCCTTAGAAAGGCCAGGAACTTTCCCACGATGAAAAGCTAGAATTGGTTAAAATAGGATTCAAACTAAGGTCAATATTTTGTTAGTCTCTAAATTCCTATTTATTCCATTCATTTATTCATTATTTTACCATTCTTTCATTCTACAAATATATATTATGTGTATTTAATACCTAGTTATTTTTTATGTACTGTGCTTGGTGCTTAAGTATAGGAATAAAGTATAATATCTATGCTCAGGAAAGTTTGTATGGTGTGTGTGTGTGATTGTGTGTGTGTGATAGGGTGCCAAATAACAAATAACCATAGTATGACATTTACGGTATGATTGGTGATATGGTAGAGATAGTTACGAAGTGTCACTTAAGTACTATTGACGTTTCCTCTGGGGAATCACATGAGAATACACAGAGGAAGAGACATTTGCCTTGTATCTTGAAGGATAAATTCAAGTTCACAAATGGAAAAGACAGGAAGAGCTTTCAGAGTTATAGAAAAACATCTCTGGGGAATAGGAAGACATTCAGGTTGGTAGGAACACAAGGTACATTGTAGGATTATAGGACGTCTTAGTCCCTTTGGGCTGCTCTGACAAAATACCCTAGCTTCACTGGCTTAAACAACAAAAGTTTATTTCTAACAGTCCTGAAGGCTGGGAAGTCCAAGATTGAGGTGCTGGCAGATCTTGTGTCTAACAAGGACCTGCTTCCTAATTCATAGATTCCTGTCTCCTTGCTGTGTCCTCACATGGCACTGAGGGTCTGGGCACTCCTTGGGGCACTAATCTCATTCATGAGGGCTCCACCCTCATGACTCAATGACTTCCCAAAGGCCCCACTTCCTAATACCATCACATTGGAGCTTACAATTTCAGCACATGAATTTCGACGGGACACAAACATTCAGTTCATAACATAGGAGCATGATGATAGAAAGAGTTAAGGGTAGGATGTGAAAGACAACATTCTATCCAGGAGGCAAGAGAGGTTTAAGGTTTCCTGATATTTTTTTTAAAGGAAGAAGTGTGTCAGTGAAATATTTTAAAAAGCCAACTTTATTCACACATATGGTCAACAATTATTTATGATGCACTTATTGGCAGGCATTCTGGAAAACAATGGATGAATTGATTCTAAATACAAGTCAGATATTCAGGAAATACACTCTTTTGTAGGGAAAAGAATACATGCAAAAAAACCTAGGAAATAACTTACATAAGATGATATAATATAAATTTTATGTACATGTGCTACAGAGACATGGGGCAACGGAGATATGCATGATGAGGAGGAAGAGGTAAGAAGAAAGAACCACAAAGATATTGGTTTCCATTTTACTAAAAATTTGGTTGCTCTGAGAATAAAACTAAACATAGAGTTAGCAGTTAGGAAAGAAATATTTGTATCCCAGTAAAGAAGAATCATGCTTAGAAGAAGTTTATCCATACTCTGAGGATAAATGTGACCTATATTCTTTATTCCATCATTACTTGAGATTCCTGGATGGAATTGACCCAGTGCCATTCTCCCTTGAGACAATCGAAGTCTCATTTAAAAAGACCAGCAAAGATTTATGGTGCACATTTCCAGTCCTCGGACAACACACAGAGGCCAACAGGGATCCCATAAATGATGAAGAGAAAGATAGAATGTTGTTAGACTGAGCCGAGCCTTCTACTGACGATTGGTGTACTTCACTTGGAAAGCCTCATAAATGTTATCCTGCTGGTACAGTCTTTAAACATAAATATCACAAAGTCCTTGGCTGGCTTTTTTTTTTTTTTTTTTTTTTGGTCTATTGTACTCTTCCAAGTCTTTGGCTCTATCCCTTGAATCAGCTTCTGTAAAAATAACTCAGTTTTACTACTAAACCAAAAGTTCTTTATATAGCCCCAAAATGTACCAATGCTATACTTATTTATGCAGAAAGGTTACTCCAAAGCTGGAGACACTTTGATCTTGTGCTGTCAAAGAGCCAGGAGTAGGGAAATGATTTGTAAAAGGCTTCTCAGATCAGGTGTGAACAGGTAAGAACATGGAGAGAAAGCAGTTGTAAAGAGTTACTTTTTTGCTTTTCTATTTACTATATTTTTTGTGTGAGGGACAGTTCAAAGGATGAGCAGTTCTATTGTGGATAATTTACAGAAACATTAAGCATGTTCTTTTCATTTCTGCTTGAAATTTTAGAAGAAAAATTTCAAAACCCTTCCAGAAAATGATGATGAATGACATGGGCGTAAGCTAACGTGTCCTTAATAATTGAAGCATTTTGAAAGTTAGGTAAAAAGGCAGTGCCCAGGGATGGTTCTGTTACAGCCATATGGAAGCAGACAGGTGAAGCAGATAGTCTTAAGAAACATCACCACTGAGGCACTAGAGCTACCTTTCCCAGTCTTCTTCACACATGGGACTTGATGTCAGACTCAACTTAGGTTAGAACCCCCTATGGAAGCTAACTTGTTAGCCCAATGCTTACTACGCTGCCATAACATTTTGAGCATTATTAAATGTATATTTTGGAATGATGGCGCTCATGGAACTATTACCTATTTGGAAGGGAATAGAACAACCTAGAAAGAACCAGAATGGAAATAACTCTACTTTTTAGTAACCATATTTTTCTTACTTCCACACCACTCTGAACTATGGAAACTCATAGGTGATTATGATCTAATGGCCTCTGTTAAGATTCTCAGTAGACAAGCAGAGTAATAGAGTGGACCTTGAAATGGGAGGGCCCGGCTGAGTGGCCTCATGTAGTTTATATTTTCTCTCAACCTCTGTTTGTAATTCTACAACTTGGACATCATAATTTCTGACTACTCATTCCGTGAAAGCATGCTCTGAGGAATTGGACTAATTCTCCAAATGCAGCTGCAACTGTGACTATATCGTGCGCTCACATAAGCTATTGTCATCTTCACCCAAGGGTTTTTTGCTTGAAAACTGTGTAGAACAGAAACTTCAGGAATTTAGTAGCCACTGACAAATGCCAAGGAGATATATTAGACAATTCCCTCAGCTACTCAGACAGCCTCTTATGTACATGTCAGAATAAAAAGAAAAAACTGTTTCTGCAGCGAATTCATTTTTCTGGAAGCAGCCAAATCACATGGTCTTCAGAGCCTTTAGTAAAGCCATAATAACAGGTCATGGAGCCGGTCACTGCAGGGGGCTCTGGAGGACAGATGAAGAGTTTTAAAAAATTATGCACACACGCACTATTTTGGGACAGGATTCGGGTAACGGACTGAAGGTAATAATCTGTAGGTATCTAAGGATTAGAAAAGAATACCCAGGCCCAGGTATTAGAGTGTATGCACAAAAGAGTAGAGTGGGACACTTCTGATTATTTTAATATGTTAAGATTGATTCCTTAGCTTCAATAATTATCTTTGATAATTAAAAAACAAACAAACAAAAACCTCATTTTTGCTTCTATCTAGATAATCGAAAAAAATCCACCATTTGCCTCTGAGCAGAGTACTTGTTTCCCTACCTCGAAAGTCTTCTCTTTGCTCTGCATTTTCTGACCTACTAAACTCTTCCACATTTTTCATTAGCTGAACACAGGCAAGAAGCTTCAGAAGAACTCAGTTTGCCACCTCTTATCACACTATTTCTGGTCCTACGTGATCAGTGAGGGTTTAAGAATACGCCAGAGGTTAATATTAGTAATAAGGACTTGAATCAACATTATGTTGGACTTTTTTCCTTATTATTTTTTTCTTCTGATAGTTCATTGTTTATGTGCTATTTCTCTAGGAGGAGTTGTAATTCTTCAAAGGCAGGAATCAAATCTTTATTTTCTTTGCCTTAATATAGTCAAGACTCAAAACTGATAAGTTCTGGAATGATTTTGAGTAGGAAAAAAATTAATGAATTAATATCATTAAGGTTTTTAATGCTTTGAAAATGTCACATGGGAATTTACTGAACATATCACTTTGTTCCAAAAAATTCAGAAGGTAACAGTAGGAGATTGAAAGTGAAATATTTAAAAAATACGAGAAAGAAAACATCAAGATTATAGGCCAGGAAGAGGTTTGTTGATTGATTGAAAAGGAAGGAAGAAAGAAAGTCCAAGCAAAAGACTAAATAAAATAGAACTGGAAATCACCCATGTTTCTATTTTCTGAATTGCTTTAGGAGACACTTTCGTGGTATATGGTATTTACACCCATCTTCTTTTCTGTCTCTTCTCTCTAGAATGGCTTCTATGCACAGACTTTATATTTGGGGTGAGGAGAATAGTGAAGGATATGACTTAGTCAATTTTTATGAAGTGGCATGAGGTCATTAAGGCTGCTCACATTTATTCTAGCTATTCTCCTTTCTTGGCTTATAGCAAGATTGCGCGTCCTCACTCCTTCTGAATGTAAGCCTTGAAATAGGAATGAATGTGACATCTATCACTTCCAGGCAGAAGCTTTAAGAGCTAGGGTGTGGTGTGCCGTATTTCCTTTCCCTGTCTGAGTGGTCCTAAAAGTATGAGTTGAGATGGAGCATCCTTCAACCTACGTCTGTTTGACTTTGATGTGCGTAGTCTTCTTCCAGTCATTTCTCTACACAATATGTAGAATGAGCAAAAAATACATTTTCATTGTGTTCACCCGCTGAGTGTTGGAGTTGTTTATTATTGCAAAATAACCTAGCCTATACTGACTGACACAGAGTGTTATGTATATAATTCCCTGAAGTGCTGCCCCACTAATGTGTAAGAAGCTGGTCCATATATTCAAATCTGGGACAGTTCTGAATTTCTGATTCTACTGATGAAAAAATACAATTTACATATCTGGTTGAGAAGCTGAGGATAAGTGTAGGAATCTTTTCATCGACTGAGCGCGAACAAACAGAAGCGACTCCTTTAAATAGCACACACCTACTTGCTTTGAATCTTCGCTCGTCTATTACCTTTGTCTCCTTCATCCTCCTACTAGAGGTAGTCTGGAGAACAGAGACACTCTCCTGGGTCACATTTAAAATATGGACGGAGCAAGTATTTGAACTTAGAGAAGGTCAGTTCCATTCGGTATCTTTGACCTCAAGACCACAGCGTGACCCAGATGGAGTGTTGCCAGTGCCAGGAACAATCGGCTCTTTGGTCCCCCTGATTAGGTTCTCAGCTATTGCTTTCTGGATTTCACCAACTTGGATAAGAAGATTATCCTCTGATATCTTGAACTGGAGTCCACGTTTGAAAAAAATGTTCACTCCTTGGGAGCTTTGCATATAATTTGATTTTCCAAAAAGGATTTTTAAAAGTTTCTTTTTATTTTGTTTGTTTATTCGCTTTTTTAGCATAACTTTTTACTGAGATGTTTTTATTCCTTGCCTTTAGAAATCAGAATATGAAATATAAACAGCTGGAGGTGGGGGCGGGGGAAACAAAAAGCAGAACACAGTTCCATCTGATGTCATATTGCTTATGGACACACACAGTCCTAGGCTTTAATCCCTATAATTGACCATGGAAAATGATTAATATTTGTAACATTTGGAGTGGGTAGAAAAGGAGTGTACAGCACACTATATAAATCATGGAAGCAGTTAAGTACGTGTGTATTGGTTGGGTTAGGGTAAATTCACCAAGTGTAGGTGTTTTCATTATTTTTCTTTCATCTCATCGCAGAATTAAACAGTAGGAGTAGACAAGATTGAATCTCTTTATTTTCAATTTATTTTCCTATTAAAATGGCTGGGGCTAGAGTTTCTCCCAATTTCACCCTATGTTAACTTTTGGGTGGACACATACTTTTCCTGAAAAATAGGCAAAAGAATAGTTTGTTTAGGATGTGGTCCCCTTCTCAGTGAGATAATGCACCAGAAGCACTTGACGTGCTCCCCAAGTCAAGAATACACTGTATTGGTCTAACTGTCAATAACAGTCCTGCATTTGTCAAGTACCTTGTACACCAAAGCCCACGGTCCGAGATTATGTGAGACAATATCAAAAATCAGAGCTTCTACCATAAAAGACTTATAATTTCATGTGGGAAGCTGCAATTCTGAATCATGAGGGGAATAACCTTAGTTGATTTTTAGTTTTCTTAGAAAGTTAAAAGGAATTTAAATCTTCAGTTTTGCTTTTGAAAAAGATGGAGATAATAATGTCTTTTCTATCTATTTCACATGTGCTCTGTAAACCATAAAATATTCTACAACTCTAAGAAAAGCATATTTATAAACACATACAATTAATGTGGGGATGATGAGCAGGATATATTTTAAAAAGGGACTGTATCAGGGCTGGCCCAGTGGTATAGTGGTTAAGTTCGTGCACTCTGCTTCAGTAGCCAGGGGTTTGTGCATTAGGATCCCAGGCGTGGACCTACACACTGCTCATCAAGCCACACTGTGGCAGCATCTTACATACAAAATAGAGGAAGATTGGCATACACGTTAGCTCAGTGCCAACAACCTTCCTCAAGCAAAAAGAGGAAGATTGGCAACAGATGTTAGCTCAGGGCCAATCTTCCTCACCAAAAAAAAAAAAAAAAAAAGAGTCTGTATTGAAGCAGTATGGTAAATCAAAAGGCTATCAGAATAATTCAGAAATGAGGTGTGAAGATGCTATTTTGTGGTTTTGTGGGCTGTGGAATGGAAATGGCAAGGGAACAGGCAAATGTGGGCAATGCTGTGATGATTCTCTAATTCTGCAGGCTGGGTAGAGAAGAAGTTAAAAAGAGTGCACTGCAAAATTCAGTCTGAATGACTACAAGTACTGTTTTACCATGCTCCGTGACCTGGTTCAGGAGTAGGTGGTCGTGGGTTGGCAGGGTGGTGCTGAGTTTAATGATAGGCATGTTGTGTTCAGGTAGTGGAAACCTAGTCAGTGTTTTCAAATGTATTTGTGATACATTTGAAAACACTGCACAGGAGCTCAGGAGACAAGTCCATATGAAACATTGCTTTGGAGAATGAATGAGATTTGGGGAGGGGAGAGAATGCCTCAAGGATGTAATATCTAAATTTGCAGCATGTGATAAATTTGTTAAAGATGCATTAGAAATATTTTTTTAAAAACTATAAGAGAACACAATGAACAAGATGATACCCATATAATTTAAAGCTTGGATGGCATGGATAACTTTTGGGAAAAAAAACACATAACTTACCCAATTGGACTTATTACAAAGTTTTAGAGAAATGTATAAATTAATATTAAATTAGGAAATTAAATTATCAAACAAAAATATTTACCACCACCAGTCTTCCCCCAAATAAAACTGGGCTCAGATGGTTTTGTAGGCAAGTTTTACCACATTTTAAGGGTTGGTTATCTGTAACTTACGTACCTTTTCCATGGACAATGGAAACAAGAAAAGCCATATATTTAAGAACTCTACAGCAAAGGAAAATCTGCTAATTCCAACTCAAGAAAATAACAAGGATCCCTGTTAGTACTCCTTCTGTTCAATTTTGAATTAGCGGTCCAAAACAAAGCAACAAATTTTAAAAGAAAAAAGCATAAGGATTACAATAGCTCTTATTATCATTCAATATTATTGTCTACTAGAAAAATTCCTGGCTCAATAAACTGTTGGAATTTATAAAAATTCAAGAAGCTTGTCAGGTTGCTCAACAAAAAGAAATCATTAGCATTTCTATACACCTGCAATAAACAATGAGAAAATAAATACACAATGCATATAAGAATAAATGTAGCAAAATAAGTGGTAACTAAATGACAAAATATACTCTCTTTGTGGATAGAAAGACTCAACGACGTAACAAAAGTATCATTTTTCTCCAAATTAACTAATAAATTAATTGCCATTTCAATTAAAATCCCAACACAATTTATTATGGAACTTGACACATAGTTCATAGTATTCATATGAAACATCAAAGGACCAAAAATACCCAAGAAAATTTTGAAAAAGAATAACAAAGTAGAAGCACACAACAGATACTAAGACATTCTAACCCTACAGTAATTAAGGTTATTTGGTATTTGCACGTGGGTAACAAATACATCAGTGAAGCAGAATAGGGGTTCCAGAAAAACACCCACACATATATGCAAACTTGATGTGTCACAGAAGTGGCATTAAAGTTAGTTTGGGAATAAAACAAAATATTTAGTGAGTGTACTAGGTTTCTTGGTTATTAATTTTGGGGAAAAATATGTGTACTTAATATAAGAATCACCTCTGGATAGATTAAACACTTATATATATATAACAAATGTTTTAAAAAAATCGGAGGACAATGTCTGCAATTTCAGGTTAGGATTTCTTAGACAAGAAGAAAATAAACACAAATCATAATTTTATGATTTAAATTTTATGATTCAAAATGCTGATAACTTTGACTATTTTAAACATAAAACATAATCTCAAGAAAAGATACCATTAACAAAATAAAAAGAGAATCCATGCACTTAGAAGCTACAAGTAGCAATGAATTAATATCCAGAACCATAAATCAGTAAGAAAATAGAAAACGACCCAATAGACAAATGATCATGTAAGCAAAAAATTCACTGAAAAATAACCCAAAAGTCTTCTTAACTTAAACTCATCAGTAATCAGAGAATTGCAAATTAAAAAAACACAAGATCTTTTTTCGTATTCATCAGATGGTCAATAATTAAGGAGTCTGAAAATATTGAGTGTTGGCAAAGAACAAGACTGATATGAACTCTCATCCCCTGACAGTGTGTATATAAATTGGTGCAACCACTTCCGAGAGCATTATAGCAATAACCAGTGGAGCTCATGAACCAAATATACTCTGTGACCTGGAAATTCTACTAGTAGACATAATTAGGAGAAAATTATGCATACATATACAAGGAGAGAGAGATTTTAAAAGCTCATTTCAAAATTATTAACAGTAAAAAATTTATTATGGAAAACAGTATAGAGGTTCTTTAAAAAATTAAAAATAGAACTACCACATAATTCAGCAATCCCACTTCTGGGCATATATTCAAAGAAAACAGTCAGTTTCTGGAAGACATACCTGTACTCTCATGTTCACTGCAGCATTATTCACAGTAGTCAAGATCTGGAAATAACCTAAGTATCCACCAACAGATGAATGGATAAAGAAAAGGTAGTATATACATGGAGTGGAATATTATTCAGCCCTAAAAAGGAAGGAAATCCTGCCATTTGCAACAACGTGGATCAACCTGGAGTCCATTATGCTAAGTGGAATAAGCCAGACACAGAAAGGCAAATACTGTCTGATCTCAGGTTAAGGGAGATGTTGTGCCCCTTAAAAAATCATGTTTTACAATCTAAAGCTAAACACAATTTTTTTCAATCATACTTCAATAAAGCTGGGGGAAAAAAAACTACAACAAAAATATTAATAGTAAAAAATCCAGAAAAAAAACTCATAAATATCAATAAAGAGGATAATGTATAAATGGTGGACTATTTATGAATATCATAGAACATACAGTGTATGAACTAGAGCTACATATATCAACATGAGTTAATCTCAAAGCATAATAATGTGATTAAAAAAGAAACAGAAGGGTGCATACATTTTTATAGCTTTAAAATACAAAACAGGGGCAGGCCCAGTGGCGTAGTGATTAAGTTCGCATACTCTGCTTCAACAGCCTGGGGATCATGGGTTTAGATCCCACAGGGACCTACACATTGCTCATCAAGCCATGCTGTGGTGGCATCCCACATACAAAATAGAGGAAGATTGACATAGATGTTAGCTCAGGGCCAATCCTCCTCACCAAAAAAACTATAAAAAAACAAAACAAACACAAAGCAATATTGTATGTATTCATTTTCTTTGCTAACGTCACAAATTACCACAAGCTTAGTGGTAAAACAACACAAGTTAATTATTTCAATTTTGTAAGTCAGAAACCCAGTACAGGTCTCACTGAACTAAAATCAAGATGGTGGAAGCTGTGTTTCTTTCTGGAGGCCCTAGCAGAGAATCTGTCTCCCTGCTCATTTAGGAAGGAAAGCGTCTTGTTCCTTGGGGTCGCAGGACTGAGCCCCCAGTTTTCTGGTTAGCTGTAAACTGAGGGCCACTCTCAGCTTCTAAATGCCACTTACTTCCGTGGCTTTTGGACCCCCTTTTTTCGTCTTCACAGCCAACAATGGTAGATTGAGTCCTTCTCATGTCACATCTCTCTGATCCAGTCTTTCCTTCTTCTGTTTTTAAGAACCCACGTTATTGGATTGGGTCAATCCATATCATCTTAATTTCTTAAATGCTTCTTTGTGCATACCCGCCAGGATGGTATCCAACCCCTGAAACTCTCTTTTGGTTCCTGTCATTTCACTTTCTTCCTGTCCTCGCAATGGTTTATTTGGATGACATAGCCCCTTATAACCTACGGCAAAGCCTTTTTCAGGTGGGGAGGTTATAAACAAAAACAGTGCTCAGAATTGAAATCAAGCCTCTTAGAATTTTACCCATTATTTTGAAGTAACATGTAATAAATATCACATAAAGGCAGAAATCGGAGTAGCGTCAAGGTCTTCTAAATCCTAGCCTAGTATCCTTCCACTGTGCTCTCTATTCTCCTTTTAAAATAAAGGCGCCACCCAGATCATGTAACAATTGAGTAAAAGAGAGAGGTAGCTGCAAAGATACTGAGCCTGTCATTCAGTGAAATTTTCCTTCCCTGGATGGAGCAAGAAATCCTGATGTGATCATTTTTACATAGTGTTTAAAATGGATACTACTACACATGGTCAGCAAATGAAGGTACATTTCCTGTTGGTCCAAGAGGACATTATGGGTGGGAATGACACCATTAACTGATGGTTTATTGCTTTGGGGAAATATTTGGACATCCTGTTTGCTTGATCAGCAGTTAAACCCCAGGTTGCTGTTTCGACCTTGGTTCACCCAGAAGATTATTTCTATAAACTGGAAAACTGAAACCAAGTTAAGATCACACACACAAAAGAAGTTCAAGGGAAGAAAGTCAAAGCCTTTGTTTGTCTCTAGGGTGTGAATGCTGGCCAGAGACTCTACTGCTGTTCCCTCTCTGGAAACAAGGTGATTTGCATCTCTCCTGGGTTTTAGCTCCTGATTAACTATGTAAATAACTTTGTTCAACAAAACCTTCTTTTCCCCCTTGGATTTTGACCCTTGGAGCTCCATAGTAATGTTTGTGGGAATTAAATTATGAACATTTAATCTCAGAAGTTTGGAAAATACGTGAAGATTTAGTGGAAAATGTCATATTAAAATATAAGTGGCCTAAAATAAACATTTTTATTAACAGTTACGTTTCTCAATTGTTACTCATAATTATCTTCCTACTTGATAAATAATATTATGAAAAACCTCAGAGTCTAACTCCCCGCAGCTCACAGCACATAAATATGAATGATAAGAGCTACTGGCAATACATCTCGTCAGATTCACGGGTTGCCGTTTTACGTTGGTTTCCAGCCCCCCGACCTGAGAATCTCTGAGGCAAATAGAAACCATTCCTCTTGGTGGAGAGCTCGATACTTGTAGAGCCCTTGAACATGTTATCTTGTGTGTTTGTTTATCATGCTTTGTTTTTCTAAACACCACTGTGAGTGAGCGCTACTATTATTCTTTGTATCACTCCAATGAAGAAAATAAGGCTTAGGAATCTGGCTACAAATAACTACTACTCTGACTTTTGTAGCAAGGACTTCCTTGTATCTTTATTGCTCTACAAGTCAGAGGAGTGGTTTTTCATGGAGATGGAAGAGCTGTGATCAGGATGGGGCACATGGAGGCTTCCTGGGGTGGCTACTTACAAAGATGTGCAACTTAAAATAACTCACCCAGCTATTTATAGTTTGCATGATTTTCCATATTTGCATTTTACTGGAAAATGAAAAAGTATAATCAAACAAAAAAAAAAAAAAAAGGAAGAAATTTGGCCACAGTAGTTTGAAGCCAGTAAGTGCAGATCTGGTGTTAGATTCAAGTGTTTGGACTCCAAGGTCAGTGCTTTCCTTCATTAAATCAAGTCAAGGGTTGATTCTGATAGCCATCAGTAGTTCCATTCCCGGCGGCGTTCCTACCCGGTCCAGCCAAAGCTGTAACTCCATCCCACTACTGTACCACGCTCGGATGGATGGAGCTGTATGGACACAATTCCTACCAGGGATTTGCAACTTGTAACAAAGGGCACTATCATCTTCAGGGATATTTGTGGAAGGTTCTAGAAAAGGAAGATAATTTTAGACATTTTTTTAAATCACTCAATTCTAAGCAAAAACCAAAGAACAGATTTTCATAAAGGTCCCAGAAATGAACATTAATTAACGTTTACCAAAATTTTCCTTGGGTGTCAAAGACAACAAAACAAGACAAAAATAACAAAAATAATGTAACCATAACCAAAAAGGAAAAAAAAAGAATATTAACGTGTCAGAGTCGGCCCACCAGAAAAGAAAATAATCATGCAGCAAAGAAACTACTGAGCTTTAAGATCCCTCGGTTTCTTTTAGTCCAGTAAAGCTTGGCTAAAATAACACAAACCCTATAGCTTACTAATTTTTCAGGCCAATATTTGAGTATAATTTGTGTGCTTTATAGGCCTGGAAAACCCACGAGAGGCCACAAATTGCTGACGTAACTGTCTTTGAATTTAACAAAGCCCATTACCATGTCAGTGAGTAGGATGGGTGGAAAGCTCGAGGGGATAAGTTCTCTAGGTACCCAGGGGGGTTTTTCACTGCAGCTACTGAAATAATAAACTCGCTTGATTTTTGGCACTGACCAGAGTAGTTTTAACAGTTCACTCCTAATCGCAGATAATTCTTTTTTTATTATGTCATTTTAGATGCTGTTATTACACATATAGCAAATGTTGCTATGTTACTGAAAACCATAAACTGTACACATGATATTAGTCCTAACATAAGTGAGACTGTCTGTAGTTTTGGTTTTAGATGTAAGTGTGTGTGTGTGTGTGTGTTTATATGTTTCAATCTACTTACCATTCATTTTTAGAACAGAGTTTATGCTGTCTGGAATCTGAACTGAGCTTTCTGTCCCCTTGTTTCAATTAAAAGTAATTAAGAGCTTTCTCATTATCTTTCCAGGAAATTTTAGTATAAATTATGGGGTAGGGAAATCTCAAGCAACCAAATTTCATACATTTCTCAGCAATGGAGACGAAGATCCATGTAGTGTGTAAGATAAGTTACTACTTTTGATTTGTTTGTTAAGTGTGACAAACTGTACTTGATGATTTCTGAGCAACTTTTATCCTAAGATAATATGCTTAGTTTAACTTCAAGGGGCAAAAACGGACCTCTAGACAAAAATACTCTCTCTCCCTTTTTCTCTCTGTTTCTTTCTTTCTTTGATTGCTCATTTGTTTGTTTTGCTTAAATTCATTAGGGAGTTGGCATTTAATTTTAAATTTTTATTTTGAAATAGTTTCAACTCACAGAAAAGTTTCAAGAAAAAAATCCCATATACTTTTTTACTCAAATGCATCAATAGTTAACATTTTACCACTTCATCCCTGTCTATGCTTTATCTCTGTCTATCTCTTTATCTAATTTTAATTTTTTCAACCATTTGAGAGTGAGTTATAGAAATCCTGCTCCTTCACCTGGTAAATTCTTAAATGTGTGTTTCCTAAGAATAAGAACATTCAGTTCCATAACTAAAGAATGCTGACAAAAATCAGATTTTTTTTTAACCATTCATACTGTTATCCACACAGCTTGTTCACATTTCATCTGTTGCCCAAGTGAAGTCCTTATAGCAATTTTTTCTAGTCCCGGCTCCCATGCAGGATTGCACGTTTAAATCTGTTCTTCTGTGGGAAGAAGCCCGACTTAATAGCCTTAATCTGCAGGCTTGGAGCCAAAGGTGAAAATATGGCAAGACACTGACCAAGGGAAGGTGGAGTTAGGCACTAAACAAATTGTCTAAATAAGCATCAAACTAAAGGCACTAGACAATCCAAAGATACAATCATGTATTGGCATGTAGAGAGAATCGCCATAGAGTGCTATTTGTTAAAGGAAAAAAAAAAAAAAGGAATATTATGCATATTATGATTTTAATTTTGTAAATATCTGTTTTTGTATACATATAAGAACCAAATTATATACTCAAAAAATGTCAAAAATAGTTGTTTTGGGTCAGTGGAATTATGAATAATAAGTTAATTATATGCTCTTCTTCATCTGCTGGAACTTTTACAATAAGTGATATATTTATTTTTACCATTGAAAAGTCATTTTATATGTAGAGAGACAGATAGATGGATATAGACATAGCCATGTCTTCAAATAAGAACAAAAATCAGAGTTGCCGGTTGAGTGACGGGAGCTGGGTCTGAGAGAGCAGCCATGTGACTGATAAAAGCTCAGAAGAACAAGCTGGTCCAGGTTGGTTCCTTGTGAGATTCCCAGAGGGGCTGGGATCTGTGGACACTCCAGTGGGCTGGGAAGAACCACTGGAGATGCCAAAATGGGGTTAATGGGGTCCATTCAACAAGTGACTTCCCTAACACGATGGATGGAAACCTAGCAATATGTAAATTAGTCCTTTTGTAGTTCCCAATTAATACATGGGATGTCCATAAGCTGTTTTTCATATTACATGGTAGATTAGGGAGTCTAAGGGGATCTAAAGATGGTGACCAAAAGTATTCACTAGTGATATTTGACAACACGAAAAACCTCACCTTAATCACACTACCTATACACAATGCTCAACTACACAAGGATTTCTTTTGAGGTGTGTTAGGACACCCCAAACACATATGCAGGGATCAGATTTGGCAATCAGGGAATTTATGGATTTTCCTTTGTTGAGTAAAATGTAAATATTGTATGTTTCATCACTGATCAAGTCACCATTTTTGTGACTACAAAGTCATAGTGCTAGGAAATGAATACATAAAGGATTTTAAAAATTTGATTATTGATTTTTTTTATTGGTAGAACCAGTGAGGCTGTATCCTTAGCCTTATCTATTGTCTGCCAAACTACAACATCAAAATTGCATACATTCCTACAGATAATTTCTGGGTGCTTACCAGCCTTTGGAAAGTGGACGTGTAGTTCCCAAATAATTCCTTTCTGAAAGCCAGGTACTGCAGGGTGTTGATCTCCTGACATGTTTGTTCCTACATTTGAATTTCAAGTTCTCAGTGGCAAGACCTTAGCTGAGTATATTTTATAGATGACATAGTGGAGTGATGAGTGCAACTACGGTATTCTAGTAATAACAATGTGGTAACTAGCAAGTGAGCATTGATGCCTCAATGAAACTCAGAATTTTATAAGGAAGAACCAGCAAGTTTTGGGTGAGAAGCCTAGACTCTCTAGATTCTCTCTACACTGAGCCCTTTGCTGTTGTGAAGGAAATAAAGCACTGTGGGCAGAAGAAAGGAAATGAAGTGAAAGGAGATCTCTTAAATCCTGCTCCCAAATTCCCCCAAGCTTTGTGACCTATGGACTCTGCAAACAGTTGACCTCCCAAGTGAACTTCATCAAGCTTCTTGTTGGTTGAATAAGAAAGAGATTCTCAGTTCCACGATTGTGAAGAAGAACCTAGTAAGACTGGCACAGAAGTGGGATGGGAGTAGGATCCTTTGAGGAGTTTATAGGTTAGTCTGGCTGGAATTTGGCAATTGGAGATGCGTCATTTCTAATTGTAAGTTTCCAACAACATGAAAGTTCCCCTTCTTTCTTAGAGCTACTACATCTTGAATGTCTACTATATGCCAGGCACAATTCTTTTAACAACTCTGGAAAAGTACTATTATTCTTGCTTTACATATGAAGAGATTGGTGTTCAAATTTAAGTGGTTTGCTCAAGATCATGTAGCTAGTAGATGAAAGATGTATGCTTTAAAGCCACGTCTATCCGACCCCAAGTTCCAAGCTCTTTTCCTTAAACAGATGGTTCTTTAATTCACCACTGATTTCCTTTCATGTTTGCTTGCTTAAAATGAATTTAATATTTCCCGTTAATCAAATAGGTGCCTATGAACCTAACTGAATGAACAACAAGGCAAAGTTCTTCTTTGGCGTCTCTGACTTTGTTTTACAAATCACTTCTTCCTACTTCTGCCACACAATCCTCAAATGTCCCAACTCCCCAGCACATCCCATCCTTTGCACCATCTTGCTTTCTTAGGCAGATAGAATAGAAGCCAGAGCTCTTCAATTCCCCTTGTGTTTCTTCTCAATCGATGTGTCTGCTTATCCTATCTCATTCTTATATATGTTGATAATCTAATTCATGCTAATACGTTATAGCCATCGTTCTACATATACAAGATTTGCATATAACTGAAATTTTCTATAGTGTAAAAATCTAAATTCCATGAGATGATTCTAATGATGGGAATTTGAGCCCCCATAGCAGATTGTGGGAACATTATGGAGTAGATGTCCATTTCCATGCTCAGAATTCACAATACATAATTGGCAGATTGCCCCTTCTTTTACCTCCACCATCGCTGTTATCAAAAGTTTCTATTAAGTCCTCATACTTACAAGTTGTAGCTGAATTCATTCTACACAGTGGCAATAGTCAACCAACTATTTTCTAGTCAACGAACTTTTTTCTGAGCACAGAGTTGATCAACCACAGACAACTACTTTCACTTTGCTTTGGTACTTTCATCAGTAAAATGAAAAATTTAGACTTGAAAATCCCAAGGGTCCCTGCCTAGTATATAATTCTATGGAAAGGACATTTTCATGAAGTAAATATAATCTGTCCATTTCTGATGAGTTTCAAGTTAGCTCACCCAAACGTTTTGTAAGAAGACATTTGATCGTGTTGGAACCCTATGGGTACATCCCTCAAACCATTTTCTTGCTCTCTATGCATCAGGAAATAACACTCTGCCAAGTGTAAAAGGAACCTGAGCCTCCAAAAGGGGCTGAGATTGTGAAGTCTCAAAGCTCAGATGGATATGAACTTGACCAAATGTGTTATCCCCTTTCTGCTCTGTTATGTTGCCAGCTGGTGAGGTTAGTTCAGTTTCACCATTTAAAGTTTCCTTTTGGGCTAATGAATATTTCTAAAATATTGTATTGCTTTAGAGCTCATGCTATGGCAATGTAAATCAATTCCCACGTCCATTATATAAGTATGTGATTTTTACCCCTACAAACATTCCAATGAGATATTACAGGCCTTATATGGGCCAATAACAGACTATGGTGGTGGTCTGGTGGAAACAACTAGGAGTGGGATTTGGGAGAGAAAAATTGTCATCGCTTGGGCTGCAGAACTCATAGAAGAGATGGAAGCTTCTGTTAAGCTTCCCCAGCTGAGGATGAACCATCCTTCTCTATTTGTTCCATGGAGTCCTATGGTATAAAGTCACTGTTCCTTCAGCTTTCTCTCTGAGGATAACTCTCTTGGGAATGGAAAGGCAGAGAAGTGAAAAAGACCAGAAGCTTGCCCATAAAAGAGGTCTCAGAAGGTCAGAAGTGGTCGGGACAAGGTTGAGGAACTGAGGAACCATGGCCTTCAACTTCTATGATAATTAAGAATTTACTGCTCCTGCGTGTGTCTTGAGTGCCCTAATAAGCAGTAAAAGAATGTGCCTGTCTGCAATAATCATTTTATAAATATTAATGCAGCTTTGAGAAAATGGGACCTGATTTTAAGTGTTAGATTTTATTTGTAAGTGCGTAGTTTAATTACGGCCATAAAACATTGATTAGTTAAAATTTGCTGCCGTTTTGTGACTTGGGAGCCAGACGGATTTGTAATCAGTAGCAGCGTCTGAGGTGTGCCATTTTTAAGGCAGAGAAACTAGCTTCCCCTTATGAGAAGAGAGAGGACACGGTGAGTAGGTGACCATCTGCAACCCCAGGGGAAAGATCTCACCAGACACTGACCCTGCTGGCACCCTGATCTCAGACTTTCAGCCTCCAGAACTGTGCAAAAGTAAATTTCTGTTGTTTACGCCACCCAATCCATGGTATTTTATTATGGCAACTCAAGCTGACTAAGACAAAGTGGCTGATAAGGGGAGCAAAAGATAATTAGAGAGAAAGCAAAGCTATTGGATTGTAGCCAGGTGTGATGCTGGGACAAGGGCTGCAACATAATGGGGTTAACTGGGACAGCCTGGGACTTGGGGACAAGTTAAGCCAGAGTTTGATGGAGGCAGAGATCCGGGAAGGCAAGAGACTAAAGAAGGGAGGGGAGCTGAGAGAGGGAAAGGTGGAGATAGATCTAGAGAGACAGGAAGGACCCAAAGTTGGGAAAATGATAGACTCTCCAAGTAGAGCATTAAGGAGCAAGCTTGATGAATTACAGTCCTCAAGCCTTTTTATCTCTGCCTGGTGTTATTCTTCCAGTGGCTGTGGATAACCTTAGGCCGTAGGATCGTAACGCTTTCAGAGGATGGTGAGTTTTAAAGACTTTGCTTCTGACAGTGGCAGCCACAGAGGTGCTGGTGTGGGAACCAAAGTCCAAAAAATTGAGGAGTGACTAAATAAATGATGAGACAGAAGTTCATGCCTTTAAGAATCAGATTAAAAATCAAATTGATATTTGTTAGAGGATAACATATAACTTAAGAAATACCAATGTGATATGTCTTTGTTAAGTACGATCAAAATTATTTTTTAAAGTGGACACACAGACACACACACAAAGGATGACAACGCATATCCCCCAATGAAAAGAAATAGTTATCTCTGGATATTAGTGTTATTCTGATTTTACACCTTGTTTTTTCATGATATTAATATTACTTTTTTCCACAATAAATATTCTTCCTTTGAGATCAGAAAAAAAATCTTACTATTAAAAAAGGAAAATGTCATAGGGGCAAAGAGCGAGCCAGTAGAAAGGTTACTATAGACACTGTCAATGTTACTAGTGCTGCGTTTGGATTCATTGGCTACTTTTTTGAGTTCCTATGCATATCTAACGTAACGTAGGGTGAGGCTCAAAGAAATGTGTTGTATTGTCCCACTCTCCCAAAGAAAAATTGGATGGTGTAACCGTTTTCTTACATTAGTACGTGACTCCACAGTGTGGCATACAACTGCTTTTTTCCATATTCAAATAGGACAGAGTTAAAAATAGGGCAAGGCATTGAAAGCAGTATAACTTCAGCTGGCAGACAAAGGCACATGCCGTCTCCCATACCTGTATTTCTCGTAGTCCTGGTCATATCAGAGCAGAAATTATAACTTCCATTTCAGGAAGGTCTGGTCATTTCTAAATCTTTAAGCAAAGGGGAGAGATGGTTTAAATACCTTTTGCCTAGTAGCTGGTATTCTTTCTATGAGATGTAGGATTCTTGGATTGGGAAAGAAATGGATACCAGTGTTGGGAGCTGTTGTAGGGGTGAGTGGTGGAGGGGTTGGGGGTGTATCAGAATCTGAAAAAAATGGCAATAAAATAGATTAAAAATGAATATGCTACATTGATCAAATGTAGCAATTGAGTTATAAAAAAATCCTGAAATAAATACTACAATATACAATTAGCAATTATATGAAAAGCATCTTTTATGCTTTCTTCAATCTCAGTACTCTAGCATAACCTTAGCTCATTTTGAAGGCACTTCTGTTGGGTTGCTTGTGACAAGATAACAGCTCTCTGACAATAGCTAGTTCAGACATGCATTAGTCATCTGTGATATAAGCTGACACAGTCACTGAAGTAAGAGCACGGTGTTTTATAACACTTTGTAAACTCTGGGAATAATGACAGTTCAACTCTCACGGGGCTGAGAAATTCAGGCTTCTAAGACATCATTCTGAAAGGTTACTGCTTTGCTGGTCGTGGTGGAGACTCACGCTGATGAGAGTTTGAGACACCAGCGTATTTTATTAGACATAATAGCATCTTCCTTTTTTAGGGCACAATGAGATGCAAGGAGAGCTTCGATCTTTTCTATTGTCTGAAGGCTCTCATTTGAGAGGAAAGGAGTCAAACTTGAGGAAATACCCCTGAGGTGCCCTTCAGGAAGTGCTGGGTGATGGCTCAGGAACAAAACAGGGGGCAAATGACACCTCCATTTCAGTCTTGGAAGACTCCTTCTTCTTTGCTAGTCTATATTTCTCCCACTGTTTTGCTAATGGACAGGGCTTCATTTCCTCAACCAGAAAAAGAGAAGGTGGGAGGATTTGTACTAGATTGTCACCACCAGAACTTCCAGTTGAAAATTTCAGTCATGTTAATAAGTACCACTAGTGACAAGTCAATCTGAGCATATTTTTGCTTAGGACCTAATCTCGCATCCTTTTTATTCTGTATGAAGCATTTATTTGCTTGAGTCAAAGTCTGGGACATGACTGGACAAATTAGGGTGCCATTTTGGAATCATTTAATTAAAAATTAAGGTAAATTTTATCCGATTTACCATAGTCATCTATTCAAGAGAAATAACGCTTGCTTTGGTCAAGTGTAGCAAAAATACAAATACCTATTTTGAACCAAAAGGTGACAGTCCCTGTAATCTCAAGGCCTGTGTTAACAACTATACCCTCCCCTTGCACATTACATATTAAAAGATCTAGTCTCTCCCACGCACAGACATCCAGTACTTCCAAACAGGGTGTAGCTGAGGAAATAATTGAAACTTCAGCCTTTGGAGATGGTTAGCTTCATAACCATAACTCTTAAGAAATATGGGGACATTGACAACTAGAAGGACCCACAACCAAAAACATACAACTACATACCGGGGGACTTTGGGGAGAAAAAGCAAAAATCAAATCTTTTAAAAAAGAAGAAATATGGGGATGTTGGATGTGTGTGGAAGTAGAAGGGACAAAAACAAAGATGATCTTCTTTTAAAGTGTTTCATACTATGGTCCAATTAAAATGAAAAGAAAAGATAAGAGGAAACAAGACTGCCAAATTTTTAAAAATCTACATTAAAAAAAATCCAGGCATACCAAGGATATAAGTGTTCAAAATTTACTTTGCTAAATCATCTTTTTTTCTCTTTTGAATGGTTTCAGATTTTTTCTTTTAATTTAGTGCAGGGGCTATATATACAGCAACACCAAGCTTTTAACAGCTGCATTTTCCCCCTTTTGCTGTCGTAATTATGGTCTCATTAGGATTCCAATAAAAAGTCAAGAAAAACCCTTTTTTAAAGGAAAACAGAAGTGCCCACAGTGTCTCTCTACCAACATGCTATGCTTTTAAAATATTTGCATTTGAAATTCCTCACTGCAAATATTCTCAAACCAAAGGTAAATATAACACTTAGATTACTCCCAGAAGAACATTCTTTCTGCTATTAATACCCTGAATTCAAATCAGAATTTTTGCAAGTCTGTATAATTTTACTGTATGTACTTTATCCTGCAGTTTGGCAGGCTGTAAGTGTTAGGAAACTAGATGCATCAGAAATGAATAGAAGGTGGCATCTCTTGCCTGGGTGAATACTTTTTTTTGGCTTTCCATTTCATAAAATAGCCTATTTGCAATATCAGATGGACAAGGATAGAGTCCTCAGTCAGACAAGAACAAAGACAGTTCTTCCCCTAGGAAAGCATCAGGCACATTCACATTCCAGCTTTCAGTGGATCGTTACACTAAATTTTGAAGAACAAAAGTGTGTCTTCAGCTCTTGCCTATCTTCTTTCATGTGCTCTCTCCTCTCATTGCACACTTACCACCTTCCCTTCATCACAATGTCCAGTGCGAGTTATGTCCTCGGGGTTTCCCACCTTCCCACTCTGGAATCAGCAGCTCCTCATGGGGCTACGGATTCACAAGCTTTCCTTTTCTTTTTCTTTCTGCTTTTTCTCCCCAAATCCCCCCAGTATATAGTTGTATACTTTAGTTGTGGGTCCTCCTAGTTATGACACGTGGGACACCTCCTCAACGTGGCCTGATGAGTGGCGCCATGTCCGCGCCCAGGATCCGAACCAGTGAAACCCTGGGCCGCCGTAGCGGAGCCCACGAACTTTACCACTCGGCCATGGGCCGGCCCCCACAAGCTTTCCTTTTCTAACACGGTTTTTTTGCTGTTGACCCATTACCTGGACTCCTATAGTATTTTGTTTTTCACTCTAGAATTTACACATGGATTTAATCCAAGCTAAGTTATTGTGAACGTTATTTTAAAAGTATCTTATAATACCTGCACCAAGAATAGTGCAAAATCGAGTAATTTAAGGCTTCATTACAGAGAGGATAATAAAACATTTAGGACCCACATTTCATACTTCCTTGGTGGCTTTATGTACTCCCTCTGAACAAGGCCACCCCTGAAGCAGACCCACAGCAAAAGGGTGGATATAAAGAAGGATGTAGTAACAATGAGAACATTGGTAGTATTTTCTGGAGCGGTTTCGAATGCAGCCCTGGGAGCAAGAGCAGGATGATGGAAACTATGAGAGGGAATGAAAGCGAGGAAATACAGTCAGTATAAGTGGATACTCATCGTCACAAGAAAAGTTGGCAAAGGAGGGACAGGAGAGAGAAGGAAAGGGGGCACTTCGTTTTGTTTCTTCAACGATTCATGATTTTTTAGTGAATTGCATTGTGAAAGGGAACAGTTGGCAGAGAAGGAGAAAGAGAAGATCCTAATTGAGGAGAAATAACCGACTGGGATTCCAGAGGAGGAAGGAGGAACAAGGGTCAGAGTTCACAGGAGAGAAGCCTTAGCCAGAAGGAGGGCACCTCCCCAACAGAGGAAGGAAGGTGTGAGGCCGGGACGTGTATAAAGATGAGACATTGGGTCAAAATGCAGGCCTCAAGAGTTTCTACCTCACAGATCCTTTTTTCTGAAACAAAGCGGGTTAGTTCATACTCTAGGAGGAAGGAGTATGATCGGGTAGGGAAGTGGAATAAGGAACTTTTAGAGACTGGAAATGTTTGAAATGATCATTATAGGACATGGGGGAGAATAAGTTTCCTGGAATATATTTCCATAAATGGGATTACTGAGTTAAATATAAGATATTTTATGGTTTTTTATAAGCATTGCCAATTTTGCCTGTCAAGAAAGGTTGGCCATTTGTACAGCATCCAGCGTTAGAACGAGATGGAGTTACCTGAGCCAGCCCTGCATGATTTGTCTCTTGCTTTTCCCTCCAACTTTCTATCACTCTTCCTCACTGACTCTCCCCTGAGCACCTGGCCTTTCTGCTTCCTGCAGCCTCCACCTTTATTCCCATAAGGCTTCATTCTTACTCGTCTCTCTGACTCAGTGCCCAAAAGTCATCTCCTCAGAGGGCCATTCCTTGAAGTATCCCATGACAAACTGCCTGATCCCCAGCCCAATCATGCTCTAACCCCTCCCTTTGTCTACTTTTCTCCATAGTACTTATTATTGAATAGAAATTTGAGGACGATGGGGACCTTGTCATGTGAAACAACATCTTTTCCACTGCTAGAAAAATACTTGACAAAAGGTAGTGATTCAGTGATTTTTTGAAGAATGAATGAATAGAAAATAATTAGTTTTAATTTAACCAGATTCTTACCAATATTGGATATTCTCATTTTAAACACTAAATGCTAATTTTGTGAGAAATTTGTATTCCCTTTTATAGATTGTATTCCTGTACTTTTGTCACTTACCTATTGAGATTTTAGTGATTTTCTCATTGATTTCTGTGAATTCTGTAAATAATATATTATTCATGAATAACATTTGTTGCACATTTACTGCAGTTTATTAGTATATTAATTATCCTTACATATGGACAATTTTCAGGAACTCCATATTTTCCTTTTTTGTTTCTTCCATTGTGTTTGATAGAGCAAGAAATTTTACCACCATAGATTTGATCAGGCTTTGCTTTAATTTTTTCCAGTGTTTCACATTATTATTTTTTAATGTTAGACTTTTAATTCTCTCTCAATTTATTTTGATATACAGGTTGGAGTAGGTATCAAAGTAGATAGTTCCCCAAAATAATTAAACCAGTTTCCCAAAAATTTTCCTTGAGCTATTCCATTCTTCCTCTCTCTTTTATTTTGGTGAGGAAGTTTCACCCTGAGCTGACATCTGTGCCAATCTTCTTCTATTTTGTATGTGGGTTGCTGCCTCAGCATGGCTGACAAGTGGTGTAGGTCTGTGCCCGGGAACCAAACCTGGGAATCCGGGGCATGAAAGCACAGCGTGCTGAACTCAACCACTATGCTATAGGGCTGGCCCCCTTGGTTTTGTTTTTTGATTCCTTGTTTACTGTAGATTAGCATTTTATCCATGGATATTGTATACATAAATATATATATACAATCTGTTCCTTGTTGATCTGCTCGGTTCTTCTAATCTTTCTGATTAGGTTTAAATATTAATATAATACTGTTTTAATTACTGAAATACTATAATATATTTTAAACCTGGAGGCATCTGCTATTTTAAATCCTTTCAAAACAATTATTTTCTATTTCTACCTTTTTTCAGGTTTAGTTTTCTGATGCTTTCTAGACTTTCTTCTGAAACTCATTGAAATTTTTATTTAAAATATCTTAAAACCAGCAGTTATCATACTATTTTTATTTTTTTAAGATTGGCACCTGAGCTAACATCTGTCGCCAATCTCCTCTTTTTTTTCTTCTTCTTCCCAAAGCCCCTTCGGTACATAGTTGCATACACCAGTCATAGGTCCCTCTGTTTGTGCTACGTGGTACACCACCTCAGCATGGCCTGATGAGTGGTGCCATGTCCGCACCCAGGATCCCAACTGGTGAATCCCTGGGCTGCCAAAGTGGAGCATGGAAACTCAACCACTCGGCCAGGGGGCTGGTCCTCACACTATTTTTAATATGACTGTCTTTACCACTCAGAAACTTGCACTGTCTCATTATATAATAAATATAATTTAGTTTCAGAAATTTATTACAATTTTCTGCCTAAAATTATAGCACCGTGTTTATTGTTAACATTATTCCTAGACACTTAGGGTATTCTTTTCAGTGTTGTTATGAATGAAATCCTTTATCTATTCTACTTAATCATATTGATCAAGATTTACATAAGCTATCCATCCGAGTTACTGAATCCTCTAGTTAATTCTAATATATTTTCAGTAAGTCCTCTTGAAATTTCTAATGAAACCAACACATCATCTGAATATAATGATGTTTCTCTTTTTTCCTTTGCAATATGTATGGTTTGTATTTATATTTCATGTCTTTTAAGTTTCATTGCCCAGGACTTCCAAAATAAAGTTAAATAATACTAGTTGGCTTGGTGAATTTACCTGTTCTACTGACTTGACATACTTACATGCATTAAGCATGATGCTATTTATTGGCTTATGATAGAAAATTTTTCTCATTTTAAATAGTATTCTGCCATTTTTGTTTTTAAGAGTTTCCATCCAGAATAAGTATTAAATGTGATCAAATACCATTTCATCTTCTATGTGGATAATCATGGGGTTTGTGGTTGTTGATATTTGACAATTAACGAGATGTGTTATATGAATAAGTTTCCTAATGTTAAACAATTCTTTCCTTCCTCGGTTATGTTTTTCAATCTTGAACTAGTTATTTTGGCAGGACACCTAAACAAATTGAGTATAAACACAGAGGCAGAGAGAGTGAAATATATAGCAGTGTTTATTCCTTTGACTGCCCAAAGCTATGTATATATTCAAGGCAGACAAGAACAGAGTTTAAACAACTAACTGGTAAATTTGATCAATATTGACAAACAATTTTGGCCATTTAGCCTCAATATCCAGTATTTTTTAAGAGGAAGTTTGACCTAAGTTCTTAAGCTAATTGTTTTAACTCACCTTGTGTTGATATATCCTTATGGTTGACATTAATAAGGCAGTGGCTATTAGTGAGACATGGAAGGTAATTCTTTCCTTATTTACCATGTTGTCTCCTCAACAAAAGTGACATTTGGCATCTTTTAAATGATAAAAAATCTGTAAAATCACCATATTTTCTTTTTGAGGAAGATTAGTCCTGAGCTAACATCTGTGCCCAGCTTCTTCTCTTTTATATGTGGGATGCTGCCACAGCATGGCTTGATAAGTAGTGCATAGGTCTGTGCCTGGGATCCAAACTGGTGAACCCTGGGCTGCTGAAGCAGAGTGTGTGAACTTAACCACTACACCACCAGGCCAGCCCCTAAAATCACCAGATTATACAAGGCATAGCCCATTAAGAAATGGACCACTGATCCACCCTGAAAGAGTGGTTGTAAGCATGCTACATGTGACTGACATTTCGAGCATGTTATAAAGTGAATGATATCAACTGTTTTTCTTTATAATTTTCATTAACTATTTTGACTAATTCCAGTAAATTGTTTTTAAACTAGTTAAAATTAAATTAAAATATTAAAAAAAATCACTTCTAATCCCCAAACCTAAAGATAATTACTGTTTAGATTATTTTTTTCTCCTTTTCCTTCTATTGAGTTCATACTGTATATAAAGTTCTGGTACTTTAAATTTGTCACTTAACATTTTAGTAGGGATAATGGTTAACCTATGTTTTAAAAAATTAGTTTAATATTTTGTAGTAAAGATGGTCTGTAGTTTGTTTACTTATATCTGCTGTTAGATACTTAAATGTGTCATGATATATTTTATTATTAATAAGCTCTGAAGAAGATCTTATATATAAATTTTTGCCTAGAGTTTGGCCATTTCCATTTGATAGACTATTAGACATATTAATACGTTTTTAAGAGGGTAAAGTACCTTAGAATGATTCAAAGATTTAACTTTTAAGAGAACATATATATTAAGCAAATCATGAGCCCACTGCAAGGCTTCTGCTGTCACCGTTTTATGACCCTATGGCATTTTGTATAAAAGGAAACTGACACCAACAAAATTTAGAGAATTTTCATGCCTCTTAACTGCATGACTATAGACCTCTTAACTGTGTGTATGAGTTAGAATTTTGAGGACATTACGCTAAGTGAGATTAAGTCAGACAGAGAAAGACAGATACCGTATGATACCATTTATATATGGAACCTTAAAAAGCCAAATTCGTCAAAACAGAGAGCAAAAAGGCGGTTACCAGGGCTGGCAGGTGCAGAGATAGGAGAGATGTTTAAGGGTACAAACTTGCAATGAGTAGTAAATAAATCATAGAGATCTAACGCACAGTATATTGAACACAGACAACAACACTGTATTATAGTCATCAAACTTGCTAAGAGACCACCTTAATTATTCCCACCACAAAAAAGAAATGGTCATTATGTGATGTGGCAGAGGTGCACAGATTGCTATAATGGCAATCATATTACAATATATAAGTGTGTCAAATCAACATGTTGTACACCTTAAATTTACATAATGTTACATGTCAAATATATTTCAATAAAAATAAAAAGCTCAGGTTAAGCTTCATAGAAGCAGCAGCTTTGGAGCTGTAACTCGAATGACAGGTATGCTTTTTATAGTTTGAGGAAAGGAGAGAAGCATTCCTTTCAAAGGAAATAAGACAAACAAGTAATAAAAGGCATAGAAAATTCTGAGCATATTTAAGAATGTCAGGATGTCTGTTATTCCCTCGAGATAAGATTTATACTATCAGTCTAGAGAGAGGAAACTGGAAGGTATTTTGGGCATAGGTTCCATCAAGTCCCAGATATAACTACAGAGAATTTGTCAGCAACTTTCCAAGACAGAGAGGAAAGGACGAGCGCCGAGGGAGAAACTGATCCCAGAGGCCACTGGGCTTTCCCCCCAGCAAGAAGGAAAACCCTTCCCATGGCTGATGGTGGTGGTTAAGCCTGTGGATGCGAGCACCAGATAGTGCGAATTTGAACCTGGTTCTCTGTTTATTCCCAGCTTTGTAAATTTTGTAAATTATTTACTCTCAGTTTCCACCTTTGGAATATGGTAATAGTAATGGTGTGCCTCACAGGTAAGTCTCCGAAGGTCCTTACGAGGGTTAAACAAATTAATGGAACACTTAGAATCTTAACTGGCACATGGGAAGTACTTAACAAAGTTTAACTTTGTTATAATCATATTCAATAATTATTATCACCATTACTTGATATGTTCAAAAAAACAATCCCTAAGGCCCGGGTAAGGTGTGCCAGTTTTAATCTTTTCCAAACAAAGCTTTGGGAGCAATCGGAGAAAGTTGACTGGATTTTGAAACAAATGTTAGACGTTTGCGAGCAAGTTGTACCAGGGAAACTACCCACGAGACGCTAAAGCAGAAGTGTCCACATCCTTAAAATTTCTTTACTTTAGAAATCTCTTGTAAATCAAGAAATGTGGATAACAATCAGCAAAATGGAATGATTAGATACACCTATCTGGGTTTTTTTAAACACGCAATTAATGTAATGGTAATTGACAGAAAAAAAGAATATTTATTTTTGCCTCCACAGTCAAGCCTCATGTTTCCATCTAGGAAATTCTATTTTAAAGTGACGTTTTTATTTTTATTTACATATCAAATTATCCATGACAAAGAGGAATATGTATTCCAGAGTCTCATGAAATTGTGAGAGACTTGAAGAAACTTTCCATTTCTATCATCATACTCCTCCTCCACGGAAAATTCTTGCAAATAATATATTTATGGTAATTTTATAAAGTGTAGTATGTTTCCCTGAGCAATAAGAGTTTCTGTAAAGCAGTTTAAGTGGAAGACAAGTGTTTAGAGGAAGAAAGTTAAGTCACGTTACCAAGAAGAAAACGTTTACCTGGTGAGGGTTGCTTACAGGTCTTCCTATATATATATATATATATATATATATATATATATATATATTAAATAATAATAATAATTCATACAGCAAACAATGAAATCTCCAGGTAAGCTGCCCTTGATGAGACTGTATCTCTGAGATTGTGCACAAAACCAGGGGTTCCCAGTCTTGATTACACATTGGAGTTTCCTGGGAGAAATTGTAAACCATAATAGCAGCAAACCCCAAATGAAGTTTCTCCTGTGTCACCCTCAGGGATTACATTGGTCTTGGGGCAGCATGGGGATGGAGATTTTTCACTCCCGAGGTGTGTAGCCAGGCTCTGCAGCCACTACACTAATCCACGAGATAAGTAGTGGCTTCAGGGAGGGGTAACACAGCTTTGCAAGGCAGCACAGGAACTCTTGGAGTTGTGGCCACTTCGGTTCTTCTTCGTCAGACCTGGCCCACCATAGATTGTCTCAGTGATCGGGGCTGGCTTATATCAGCAAGTTAGGTGAGGAGGAAGAAGGAATGAGTTGTTGGAATTTGCCCTGCTCTCTCTCTTTCTTTTATAAAGCTGACAGGTGGGAGGTCTTAGGTATGTCTCCCCTATAGGACTTGAAGCGACTTCTTGCAGGAATGATGACTTTTGCTAAATGCTTCTCGCTGGAGCTGTCACAGGCACGGCGGGAGATTGTATAGAAAAGCTTCAGAGTCATTGGGTCAGTGATGAGTAATGGGAAATCTGAACAGTGGTGACCTTGGCTCAGAAGACAGAAGAGGTCCCCTCACACAGAGGGCTGACGTAAGACCTCGGCACCCATGCCAGGTCCCGGGCTTGTGGGATTGCAGTGGCCTTACAAGAAGTGCTCAGCTTCTCTTCTAGGGTGCCTGTGACCAGTTCTTGGCCTCTTATAAAACAAATGGATAAAGGCTATACGGAGATAAACATCAAGGTTCTTAAAAACAAGGGATCCAAATTAAGAACTGAAGCTTGGACAGTCCTAGGGTCACCAAAAGCTCTTGTTGACCGTGATGGGATCCCTATTTTGGGGGAAGTTGCCATGGTTTTCCAAAGAGGTTCAGCACCAGAGCTTACACATGTTTAATTTTGTTTTTCAGACAGCTAAGATTGAGTGTTAAGCAAAAGACGATTGGTGTGGCCAAGTCCGTGAGTAACAAAGCTTCAACTGCCCTAGGAAGTCTGCAGAACGATCTGGGGCTTTAGGGGTACAAATCTGACTTTAATTAACTTATAAGGCCTTATTGTCAGCCTTTATTCGCCCGAAGGCCCACTGATTTTCTCCTTTGATTTTCTGCAGTGGAAGATTGGCCCAAGTCAAATACTTTCCATGGGAGTATAATTAGGTCTTGCAAATCGTTTTCAAAAATCATCAGGTCCAAAGATTCCATTTGTCTTGTAAAATTGGCATGGAATAAAATTACGTTTATTAATGCCATTGCTACCTCCTTTTCCTCACTTTCAAGTCCTGCAATCCGCACTCCACCCCTACTGTGTCACTTTGCTAAAATACAACAAAAAAATCTGCTTGCAGAAATGATGATTTTGGATGGCTTGATTAGCCCAAGAAAACAGCAACAACCACCACAACAAATCCTAAGGGGTATGGAAGAGGGAAATGTTTAATTCATTTAATTCGATCAGCTTCCTCATTTCCACGAAGGCTGTCTCATTTTTTTTAGTAGCTGATTTTATAACAGGGCTTATATACTTTACTTACATAACGAAAAGCGGTTACTAAAACTGATAGAGTTCTTTTATCTTATGTCACTGAAAAATTTAAAGTTTAAAAATGTTGAAGTTGAAAACAGGAATGAGGTGTTTGGGATTTTGTCCTTGGGGAACAGCATCAGGATTTCCTGTTAGAGATCTTTTGTGAGAGTCTTGAGAAGTGGGATGCAGTCGAGATGGCCACAGGCCCTATGCGTTAGAACTGAGGCATCCTGACCAGTAGAAAGCCTGAGGAAGCTGCCCAGGTTGGATACATAACCCTTCTGAAACTAAATGTGTGACATTGGGTGACATACTTTACCATTCTGAGTTTAGTTCCATTTTTGTAAGGTAAGGTAATAATACCTGCTCGACTGGATTGTTGAGAAACCTCTTTATAACACGCTGCAGGCAACTTGTATTAAGCATTGCAATTGTCAGGCACTATCCTATGTGCCTTATAATAATTAGCTCATTAATCCTCAAAGAACTCAGTGAGACTATATGGTTACGAACTCTATGAGGTTAGTTTTATAAACCCTATTTTACAGATGAGGAAACTGGGGTACCAGGGGTTAAATAAAATGAAATGACCCAGCATTCTGTGGCAGAGCCAGGATTCAAATCTGGGTCTCTGGCTCTAGAGGCCTCAGCACACTTACAAACTTCAATACCTATTTGCACCCCCTCGTTACCCATATATATATATATATACACACACATGCATATCCTTACTGATAAAAAAAAAATATTGGCTTCAAAGTATATTTTCTTTAAGCGAGATGAATAAGAAAAACCTATTCTGGCAACTTGCCTTTCCTTTTATATGGCAATTTACAAAATAAAAGGAATCCAACTCAGCTGCTTCGTTTCCCACTTTTTACTGATCGGCAGGTCCTGGCTGGCTAGAAACTTTCTGATGACTGTTTCCATTCAGTGTGGTTGGATAGCATGCAGAAGAATCTCAGAGATTTTTGGTTGGAATGGTGGTGGCAGGGCAACCGCACATTCTTAAAGTATTGCGAATGAACTTTTGCCCCCTTAATCGTGGGACAAACACAGCGGCCCCGATGGACTTTCCTCCTTTGCCCTGCTCTGCTGGGCCATGTCCTGCTTTGTTACTCTGCTGGTTCTATGTAGACGTTTCCCATGTGGTGTAACCTCTAAGACCTTGTGGAAACTGACACGTCCCCAAGAATGTGCCAAACAGATCTAGAGCAATAAATAGTTCTCATCCAAGGAAGATTCCCACCTGGCCCCTCCCCTCCAACCACAGACATTTGACAAAGTCTGGAGACACTTTGGGTTGTCACAATTGCAAGTTGTGCTGCTAAACATCCTACAGCGCACAAGACAGCCCCCCACAATAAAGGATTATCTAGTCCAAAGTGTTAGTTGCACTGTTGAGGAACCTTGATCTGGAATACCTAAAATCCTGTCTTTGAAATTTATTTCTTGGGAAAGGACCACTGAATTAGAGTAGGTATCTCTACAAGCATCTCTTATAGTGCACACCTGGGAAATGAAAGTAAAGACCACAATATGATACCACTGCACAACTAGCAAAAGTAGTGAAATGGAACGGAAAGGAAACACTAAGTGTTAGCAAGCTCTGGAGCCAGCTGAACTTTCGTGTATGGCTGATGAGAAAGTAAATGGATAATGCCAATTTGAAAGACCATTTAGTGGGATCTAATAAAGCCAAACATATGCATACCTTCGGATCCAGCAGTGCCACCCCCAGGCATATACTCCTCAGAAACATGTACATATGTTCACCAAAAGCACGCACTAGAATGATCGTTGCGGCACTATTTGAAGTTGCCAAAAATTAGAAAGAACCCAAATGCTCTTCATTTTTAGAATGGGTAAATAAATTGTTGTATATTCAGACAGTTGTGTGCTATAGAATAATAAGGAGACAAAAAGACCTACAACTCCACACAATAATAAGGATGAATGTCATAAAAATAATGTTGCGTGAAAGAAGACAGACACACAAAAACCACATTATATGATTCTGTTTATATAAAGTACAAAATGGGCAAAAGTAGTCTATGTTATTAGAAGTCAGGATGGTGGTCATCCTTGGCTGAGAGGTAGTGACTGGAAAGAAGCATGAGGAGGACATGTGGGGGGCTGGCCAGCTTCTGTTTCTTGGTCTGGGTACTGGTTGTACAAGTGTGTTCGTTTTGTGAAAAGTCACAGTTCTGTGTACTTTTTTTGTATGTGCCCTTTTCTGTATGTATATTATTCTTCCATAAAATTTTTAAAATGTGCAGCTGGTGCTCTGGAAAGTAGGACAGGCCCTGGATATTTCTACTAATTCTTTCCCTTACATTTGAATGCCGATTGGTCCAAAGACACCTTAAAAGGTCCGGAATTTAGCACCGACAAAAGCAAAGGTGGGCTGGAGGGAAGCTAACTCTCCCGGTGGTCTGTCTGAGCAGGAGGCAGCCTGGGGCTCACAGGGAAGAATTCACTGGAGGGGAAGGTCCCTGAACAAATGAATTGTCAACTGTCGGCATCAGAGTTAGTGCTTAAGACAGACACGCTCATTGGTCAGCACTGAGTCCAGGGGGACCAAGATGGCTGGTATCTAGAGTAACTTCACTGGAGAGGAGTGAGGAAATTTTAGGCAGAGGATTGCTAAGGGTCAAAAGTCTGCTTTGCAATGATGCTTTGCCCATGCCATGATTTTGTTGATGCCTGACCTTATCATTTCTCTCTCTCTCAATCCATGGCCTTGAAGATGATCGTGGCCATGCTTTGAATGTAGGCTCAATCCTTGTTTATTTTATTTTGTTAATCTCTAGCAGTAAAATGGCATCAAGTATGTGTTAATTATTTTTTCGTTGTGTGTGGTTAGCTATGCGGTGCTAGGAAATTCCTTTATTTTCTCTCTGCCTCAACTTTCTTATTTATAAAAGGAGGATGAGGATAGTATTATAAAAGGTAGGTGCTCTATTAATGCTTGATATTATTGTACTCATTAGCATTAAATTATCCTACGATGAATAAGCATAGAAAACTGATTTAATGTGAAATTGTGGGATCTCAAGCAAAACTTTTCAAAGTCTCCCCTTTTCAACTCTCCACCAAAAAGTCGTTTTCTTTCAGTTCTTTACGCTCAATCCCCTTCATGGAGCCCTGCTATGGAAGGGCTGCGTGGGGAGTTCTTAGGCGATGGGTGGTTCTGGAGGGAGGCACCTTGCCTGGAAGCCATGAGGGCACACAGTGCACAGTTTGTAACATCAGTGTTAGTACTGGCGACTGGATAGAGGTTGTCATTTTAGCCCTAGAGAAAGGTCCCCCTGTTGAAGGCGAGTGTAGGCAAATAACATATTTTAAATGTTGTACAGCATATGGAAATTTCTATTACTGCAAACATTTGGTTTGGTTCCGTGCCTGTTCAACATATTGCACATTTCTAAATTAACTGTCTTCTAAATGGAGTAGTTATGATTCATGTCCCCATTTTCCCTGTGGGTGGAAGACACGAAGTAGGTGCCGCACACTCGCTTGTGCACAGCCACACGTATGGATCCAAATCCCTAACACCAATTTCTTGTGCAAAGCCGAGAGGTGAGCTGCTGCACGGGGCTGAGGGACTCCAGCTGTTTGTTTAGTACATTGAGCTTGCCAAACTGACCCTTCCAGAACCAGGAGGAGAGCAGAGAATTGCAACTCACAGTTTTTCCCCCTGCCAATTCTCATTTCCTTCATTTGTGAGACTAATCTTCTGGCGGAAAGGACTGAAGTTAGGACTTTCACATTGTCTCTCCATTGGTGTCTTTATATAAAGTACAGCCTATTTATAATAAAAAATATTGTTAATTTGACGCTACTTTTTAGAGCCATTTATTGTTTTCATTTTCCTATTGTTAAAAAAGTAATGTTTATTTAGAAAATGTGAGAGGAAAAACATGAGTCAGAACATAAAATATTTGCCATAAGATGATGAGCACATGGGAGTTCTTGATACTATTCTGTATACTTTTGGACTTGCTGGATAATGTCTATTATAAAAATGACCCATAAATTTATTAACCAGATTTCATCACTATTAGCATTTTTGTGTGATTCCATCAAACTTTTCCCATTTCAATGTCAGTTTGCTAAATGCTGTTACATTTCCTGACTACTTGTTTCAACTACCTGATAAAACTTGGCAAAACTTGACTTTGACCTGCTGGCCCTTGCAAACTTACGCAACTTTTGTTAGGAATAGGCTTTAAATCCAAAAGTGAAAATAAGTGAAAAATGCCTTGAATGATAAAGTGTTCCAGTGTTGTAACCATCTAGCCCCTTGCCTAGTATTCAGTAATAAAAGGAACCTTAATAAATGAGCAGCACTCAGAAATGGCATGTGATCATAAAGCCCTCTCATCTATTAGGAGTTCCAGAGTGAATCCACATCAGCCTGAGTATAGACTAAGTTTGCTTCTCTTCCTGAGCAGCTTTTGAACCTTGAGTTTCCATTAGAGGTGTTGACTACTGATCCTTCCACTGCCCCTTCTGTGAATGGAACGCTGGCCAATTCTTGAGGGAATCCATGTCTCTGTCAGGCTCTGCGTCTTCCTTGGCAGGCCAGGAACCTATTCAGGTCTCATACCTGAGTCACTGAAAAAGAAAACACATTAATCAAGGTTGCTAATTGTACTGCAGTTGACTACAGAAACCAGGTGTTTTTTCTACTAACCGGAAAGAAAAGTTTGCCTTACTAGAGCCATTGCTCAAAGACAGGGGCACTGCAGATGATGTGGAATTACCCATTGGCTTAGTAGATTTTCTCATAGTGTTTGGAGGTTTAGTGCAATGAGGTTATTGCTTAGTGTAACACAATAGGAATGGCAGCACATTTGCTGCTGCATTAACAGATAGACTTGGGATGTGGAAAATTCCATCTGCTTGTAAGTATCACACAGCTTTCTTCTTCCACAGTCTGTTCATGCACAAAGAATATATTTCTTCTTTGACATCAAGGTGATTCCACCTAAAGGAATAAATGGTATTTTGTTTATTAAAGGAATGACTGATATAGGCCCAGGACACAGTGAAAGAGAACAAATTTTGTCGTTGGCACTCCTACCTTCCTTCAAAGAGCCCAGTTGGCCTCCACTGCCCATGGAATGCCCTTCTGCTCCTCCCCATTCAGGTTTGCCCTCACTGGGAAAACTGCCCTTTATTGCTGCCTCATCATCTAATCTTCCTCTCACAGGTTGGAGAGAGGAAGTATAGACTAGTCAGTAAGTTGCCACCCATTTTCCTTCTCTCATGGCCTGAGTAAGAAATCTGGTTCTGCTAATTCCTACATGACCTTGGACATGTTACTGGAGCTCAGTTTTCTCATCTGTAAAACGGGGTTAATAATAATACCTACTTCATAGCATAATTGTAAGGAATAAATTAGTTAATACTCAGAAAAGTGTCCGGCATGTACAAAATAATCAGCATGATCAGTTCTCATTAAGTTTTCCCTTTTCTTGGAGAAGAACTCTTGTGAAGGGGATGATGCAGTTCAGAGCTGTGGATTGGACGCTGGTTAGCAGTATCTTATAGCCTCTATGTTACACAAACCAGGCATTTAAGACAGATACCCAGGCTTCCAGTTCTGTACTGAAGTTGAAGACCAAACACCAGCAAATCACAGGATATTTAAACCGGAGGGCACAGGCTAATGTAATATTTTCATTTTATGTTTACTTGTTTTCAGGTTCATTCTTTAAACATTGTACATCCTATCCCCCCAAATAACTCTGATGCCAGGATTCTGAGACACTGAAGCAAGCCACTGAGAGAGACATTTGGAAACTTCTTGAAACATACTATATAGACAGTAACTTATTCTGCTTTTATGTAGTTAGAAGGAAGCAGCACTGACACAATGCAGAAGTGAATTTTACTCTATTTTAGGTCTTTGAATTCAAAATTTAGAGCTTGAATTCCCTTTTCTAGCCCAAGTTCTGGATGTCTAGAGAAAAGTCAGAAGTCGTGACCAAAAAAAAAATATGTTCAATGCCATTCAAATGGGAAAATATCCAACACACACACCACACACACACTTCATGTGCGGTTGTGAATTCAGGTAATTTCTTCCCTGAGAGGAAACTCTTCCTGGGGAGGTCGATCTCCATGCAATGCCACCTCTGTGCTCCTCTCCTAGAGAGATTCACCACTGGAATGTCGAGAAAATAGTAAAAGTCTCTGATTCCCCAGTGAGAAGACTGCCGGGAGGATAATAGAGGAAAAGTAAAAACCATTTTCCCTTCTTTAAAGTCTGGGCTGAAAATCTCATTCAATCCTTTCCCTTTCCAGGAAAGTCACAGAGAGATGTGAAAGATTTGATGCACTCATTGCTACAGAGAAATTTGCCAATGAACAGTGTATTGATCAAAGTTTTGAGGAGGAGAGGTGCTCAAATATTTACCCAGAGCACTTCACTAAAAGGTGCCCCAGGGGTGCTCGGAGGTGGCCACCGGCAGGCTCTTGGCACCAGCAACGTTTCCTCTGTTCTAAGGGACCATTCATTCCTGCCTCGTGCTTCCCCACACCCACTTCCCTCTCTCCTTCCAGCGCCCTTTAGGAAGATGTTTTATGAACTGTGGGCACGAATATTTTTGTGCCTACAGCAAAAATGTTGTTTTCCTAAGATCAAGAATTAGAACTGGAACTTCAGGAACCCAGATTCTCAGCCTCAGGAATGCAGCTGCTCAGAAACTGTCTACGCTACAGCATCACAGCTGGAGACAGATGCTCCTTTATGATACACGGTACCATTCTTAGTCTCCTGTGCTCCACTCTCTTTCTTTTTGAATCTCTCTTCCCCATAAATATGTATAAATATCAGTGCAAATGTAAGCATAGGCACCCCATTTTCGTCCTTAATGCTAGATATGAACTTGGTCAAGTCATGACTCCCTTTTTATCTGTTTCCTATTCTAACCCAGAGTAGTATAGTTTCATGAAATGGATAGATCAGTTCTGCTATTGTAATATAAATACTGATCAAAGTATATATTTTATATACTGAAATGAGTCCCTTTTTAGAGGGTGTTACTATTGGTGAGTGGGCCAAGCTGACTAGCCCAAAGGGAAAGCACTATGTACAGGATAATTTGCTTTGATTTCAGATAAAATCCTCACCGCTTCTGCTGTTTTTCTCAGAATTAAAATTAAACTTATTAAAGCCTTAGCAGCAAATAGATGTCATCATATGCTTTCTGCTGCTAATTTGCAGTAGGTGAACCCAAATGGATTTATTTTTGAAACTGTAGGCAACTTAGGTTCTGTATTGAGGGTTCTGTTATACTGTTTTGGCTAGAAACAAAGGAAATAAATTTTTCTTTATTAGAATGGCCGTATTTGTATATAAAGGATGTACATGTTCACATACATTTTTTTTCTTATTTAGGTACACCCTGTATCACATGCACAGAGACTCTATATAGATATCTATAGATATCTGTCCTAAAATGTATAATGACATACACTATCACATATCATATGTGTATTTGTATGTACACACACTTTGTGAAGTATTCTAGTAGAGTTGTTTTATAAAATATGTTTCTTCCTGGTTACAATTAAACATATAAACATATAAAATGTATTCCTCATGGTTATAATTAGGCTTTTTTTCTTTTCAAATTGGTAGAAATTGAAGTAATTGCTTTAAAATGATAAAATATAGATTTCATTTGATTCTCTGCAAATTTAGGTGTCCATTTCTGTTGAGGGTCTCATTTCTTTCATGTCAAACTTCTTGTCATGAAGCAAGGACAAGAAGTCTTCTAGCCTTAAAAAAAGATGTTTCTTAAACTCTTCCCCCCCCCCGCCGAGTTCTCCAACTAATAAAGTGGATATATTAATTAAGGTCCCAGCTATCTCACTAGCTGTTCTAAGAAAAAATTAGGCTTTAGTCCAAAGGTACAAGATGCATGGGGTTATTATTGTTATTGAGTTTTTAAAAATTCTATTGAAAAGCATTAACTAATAACATTATATTGCATCATTTATAAAATGCTTAATAATTAAACATTCACAATGTTTTCTACAAACCCTATTATAGTCTGAATGTAAATGATTTAATAAATATTTTAAATAGATTGAATTTCATTTTTTCTGTGCATTTCATAAATGTAGGAATAAATACACGACTAATAAAAAATAATCAGCCACATTTATATTTCAATATATGCTGTAGGCTACTGAAAGTCAGAAATTAGCTGGGAATCCACGACAAAGCTATGTAGAGGAAGATTTTAGTTTTTTGTCTTTAAGGAAAATTTTATTTGTGACTGATAATTCTTTCCTCTATTACTCCATGTCTCATTTGAATGTACCTTCAGGATTCTTAAAAGGAGATGCCCACATGGAACACCGTGGAACAGCCGTGGTAGGGGAACCACCCCTGCTGATCTGCATGCAGATCCTAAGGCAGACGCTTAAAACCAACTTAGCTTTAATGCCCCCCCTCAGGACCTGTGGGTGTCATTGGTAAGATACTAATAAGGGAACAGGGGCAAAGAGGGGGAAGAATGTGCTATCAGTACCCAGAAAAAAGGTAAAAGAACGCGTGAAATGAGCAAGACAGATCCCCCACCCACAACCCCAGAAGCAATTTACTTCAGGAGACACCAGCAGCATACTTCATAGGAGAACGGGGGCCTCTAGGTCCTGCTGAATTAAGGAAGGAAAGGCTGTAAATCTACTGAGTTTCTAGAGTTTACTCAATAACGCAAACAAAAATAAACCAGTGTCAGTATGCGTGGTTCAAGAATGCCTAGAAAGGGTATGGAGCCAGTAATCCCTTGTCACTATTAATTAAGTACATCCTCTAACAGACTTGACTCGAGGCTGTTAATCTTCACACCTTCCTTTGGGGCCCTGGGCAGCTGCTTTGGAGGTCTTAATGAATCTCTGACCGATTTGGGCCATGGTCAAGTCGCAAAAACAACAGCCAGAGGTGTAATAAGATATTCTGTGAAGAATGCATGTTCAATATTATTAGATCAGCTCTGCTCTTGGATAGGTGATATCACAGTTTATATGAAGGCAGTAAATCTGCAAATGGCACTCCGGCACATGAACGGAAAGAGAAGTCAAAAAGTTACCTAGGCAGGGTACCTACTTGGTCCCACTATGGCAAAGTCATCAAAATCGGGGCAGGAATAAACACTGTCCTCCTGATTCCAAATTAACTTGGATCACTTTTTTTTTTTTTTAAGCTCTGATTTAGTGATTAGTTTAGTAATTCTGCATTGAGCCACGTGTATTTTAGGTGGGAGAGACTTCATCTCAACCAAGTCAGGGTCTCTCTAACTAGCTTTGCCCTTGAGTTATAACAATCTAGTATCGGGTTTACATATTTCCAAGATGATGTGGGATGTTCTCTAATTGTCTTCAATCCATGTGGTTATCTTTTGAGAAGAAGGCCATTTTAACTAGTCCTCAGTTAACCATTCACTCTTGTCACTGCTGAATATTAACTTCCAGGTTGCGAGTCCCCTTCAACTGTGGTGATTTTCTTACTACTTCTCTGCCTCTCATGGGCACAAGGAATGCACTCAAACCATACCTGGTGTGATGGTTAATTTTATGTGTCAACATGGCTGGACCACAGAGCCCAGTTATTTGGTCAAACATTATTCTGGATGTTTCTATGAGGGTGTTTGGGATGAAATTAGCATTTGAATCAGTGGGTTTTGATAAAGCTCACTGCCCTCCATGAAGTGAGTGGGCCTCTTCCAATCAATTGAAGAACTGACTAGAACAACAGACTGACCTCCTCTGAACAAAAGAGACTTCTGCTAGCAGATGACCTGTAGACTTACACTGCAACATTGGATCTTCCCTTGGTCTCCAACCTGCTGACCCGCTCTGCAGTCTTTGGACTTGCCAGCCTCCATAATGGCATAAGCCAATCCCTTAAAATAAATCTCTCTCTCTCTCTCCCTATATATATACACACATCCTATTAGTTCTGTTTCTCTGAAGAGTCTTGACTAATATACCTGGCTAAGAGAAAGTGCGTGGGTTAAGACCCTTTCTTCTTCCACTTCTTCACTCTTGACTCAGAAGCTCCTTCACCAAAGCAGACTGTTTAAGACTCCTTCTGCCAAGGCACGTTAGAGCTGGTAAAGATATGGGGAAATGGTCACTGTGGTCAGTGCCGAGGGGTTATGGGTTAATAAGCCACTTCAAAGAATAACTTGAAAGGATTCATTAAAACTAAAAATGCCCAAGCCAATGATATATTTAAACCCTAAGGAGAGAGCTGCAGAAAGCAGAAAATCAAAGGAGATATTTCTTAGAGAATGCTCTAAATAATTGTAGCAGAAGTGGCACTGTTTTGGAGCCCAGGTGGCACAGTTACATACAAGAGAATGAAAAACATCCTCTCGTTTCTGCACGAAGTGAGATGTGGCTACAGAGAGCGTTGGACTACACCAGCCCCTCAAGAGCTGCAGTGCACCACTGAGAGCAGAAATACCTGGAAAAGCTGGCAGTGGCTGGTGTGTGTGGGAGGGGGGAGGGAAGAAGGCTACCCAAACGTGGGTCCGCATCAGGGGCAATGATAAAGTGCCTTCCAGATCCTTCACATACAGCAGAGGGCTCAACCAGAGAAATAGGATCAGGCACATTGATCAGGAAGGGCTGAACGTGACCGATGCCGTAGGATCTTCTTTGAGGATGGGACTCCTAGAAATAATTAGGAGAACGCCATCGGAACAAGTCGGGGGTGAGGGCAGAAATCAGTAAAATACCAGTCTCTGATGTTAATCTGACCAATTTCAAGCCCAAGACTCTTGTATCCTTAGGAATTATGGGTTACCATAATATTCAGAAAATAAAAGCATTCCAGTGTAAGCTGGCCTCCCTCTCTGTCCGTTTACTTCTCTGCTTAATGGCCAGAGCCTGATATATTTCTTTTGGACTAACACCCTTACACTATGGGGAAACACCTCAATGTTTCAGGAAGTAGTACAGGACCAGAGGACATATAGGCAGGGCATTTTAACTCTTTAAAGGGGAAGGTGATGCTTCTAACTTCTATGAGCACCTGTATTTAAGGAGTCTAAATTTCTATTACCTACTGTTATGACTATCAAAAACGAAGCCATGAAAACACAGCTTTTTCTCCCTGCCTGGCAGCTGGTGGACACAGAGAAAAGCTTGGACACTCAAGTGTAGTGACTCCCCTGTAGCAGTAACACATTTACTCATATGTTCCTGGATGATGAAAAATGCAAAGCAAAGATATCTGTTCCCACTTTATAGATGGGAGTTCTGTGCTCCAAAGACAAGAAGGAAATTCCACCAGGGTCTCAGCGTGAATCAAGCGAACCAAGCCCTCCTGTCGACTCTAGTTTTTCTATTAGATTTCATTGCATCCCTCCCCCTTGTGAGATTCTGCACGAGGGCCCATGATTCCTCTAGCATCCATGCCCCTTGACATTTGACTTTGTAGTTCCTCCCACAAAAAGGATGACGGAGTGTATTTCTACATTCCTTGATTTGGGGTTCAGTCATGTACCTCACATTGGCCAATAGAAGGAGGTGATTGTGACTGGGCACCTCACCCAAGTCGAGCCCTTGAGATACCTTGTCTGTTTCCATTCACTCTCTTGCACCTCTGCCACTGCCAAGGGAAGAACAACCTTGGCCACCACGTGGTTCAACTGGAGCAGATTCACTGCAGCCAAGCACAGCTTAGAGCAACTGACCTAAAATAGTCCACAGCTGCATGAGAAACGGGACTGGCCAACCAGTATACTCGCTAATGGATCATTATTATATAGACAAAACGAATCATATACATAACACCAGAGAATAGGATATTTGCAAATATTATTAAAATGGAATGTGTAATTAATCAAATTAGGAAAAATATATAAATTTTCTATTTTGTGAAGATAGGATAAAAGTTATTCTTTGGCTTTTGGCCTTTGTTCTATTTTTTAACAGTTTTATTGAGATATAATTTAAATACCATAAATTCAGCAGTTTTATGTGTACAACTCAATAAATTTTAGCGTATTTACAGAGTTGTGCCACCATCACCACAATCTAATTTTAGAATGTTTTCATACCCCTAAAAAGAAACCTTGTGCCTATTTAGAGACACCCTCTACCCCTACCCCAACCCTAGGCAACAAAATCTACTTTCTGTCTCTCTATTTTTGCTTTTGCGGCATTTTATATAAATGTGATCCTATTATATGTGTTCTTTTGTGTTTAGCCTTCATCTTTTTAAAGGGGTGGAGAATGAAATCACCATGGTACAAAGACACTTGATTTTTTGAAATTTAACAAAAGCTGTTCAGGGTTATACCTAAGAGTTATTTTCAAAAGAAGGTAAACTCACAATTATTAGAAAAATTTAGCACGGATAAAGGCTCTGCTGCACCTAACCATTTCATGACGCAAAGATTAAACAGAATCCGTACAAATGGGCGTCGCATTCAGTTGCGTTGAGATACATTTCACAAGTTTGACAAACATTTGGCAAATAATCTTCTTTATGGAGGGTCAGTCTGTGAATCCTGTGTGATAAGAGGAAGGTAGTCTTTAGAACACGAAATAGGGTGAGAAAGAAAAAACTGGTGTTTGTACAAAAACACCCTGGTAATTACTTCCAAACTCATTCTGAATTCAGTCTTTGCATCTCCTATAGCTTCTGTGTAGAGAAGAAGCACATGGCATTTGCTGTCATGAATAGATTAGGAAAACCTGTGGGAAAAAATCTAGACAAGAACTCAATCAATACAGATGGGTTTAAAGGATTTCACTTTAACTTAAAAGACTGTTCGAATCATTTAGAACAACTAGCCATCCCTGTTTTGTTTTGTTTTGTTTTTTCATTTTGCTGGGGAAGATTCTTCCTGATCTAACATATGTTGCCCATCATCCTCTTTTTGCTTGAGGAAGATTCACCCTGAGCTAACATCTGTGCCCATCTTCCTCTATTTTGTAGGTGGGTTGCCGCCTCAGCATGGCCACCCACAAGTTGTGTTAAGTCTGCGCCTGGGAAACAAACCTGGGCCGCCGAAGCAGAGCACACCGAACTTAACCGTTAGACCACAGGGCTGGCTCCCATCCCTGTTTTTATGTAACATGAATCTGACTGATCACCAAACACTGAAGTAACACATGGCAAGCTTATGAGTAGTTTGACTGCTCTGAGATATGTGGACAACCTTCTAGAGAGGCCCTAAATGTCTTCATAAATATAAGTTGTAATTCCTGAAGCTTAGAGAGTACTATCTTTTAAAAAGAACACTTAAAAACATTTAAGGTATTTCTCTATTTTTTTTAAATTGAGATTCATAATAGTTTACATCATTGTGAAACTTCCGTTGTACAATATTTCTTGTCTGTCACTACATAAGTGCTCCCCTTCACCCCCTATGCCCACCTCTCACCCCTTCTTCCCCTGGTAACCACTGAACTGTTTAGTTTGTCCATGTGTTTGTTTATACTCCACATATGAGTGAAATCATCTGGTGTTTGTCTTTTTTAGTCTGGCTGATTTCACTTAGCATAATACCCTCCAGGTCCATCCATGTTGTTGCAAATGGGATGCTTTTGTCTTTTTATGGCTGAGTAGTATTCCACTGTATATCTATACCACATCTTTTTATCCAATCATCGGCCAATGGGCACTTGGATTGTTTCCATGTCTTGGCTATTGTGAATAATGCCGCAATGAACATAGGGGTGCATATGTTACTTTGGATTGTTTATTTCAAGTTGTTTGGGTAGATATCCAGTAGTTGGAGAGCTGGGTCATATGGTATTTCTATTTTTAGTTTTTTGAGGAATCTCCATACTGTTTTCCATAGTGGCTGCACCAGTTTGTATTCCCACCAGCAGTGTATGCGCATTCTCTTTTCTTCACATCCTCTCCAACATTTGTTGTTTTTTGTCTTGGTAGTTATAGCCATTCTGACTGGTGTAAGGTGATATCTCATTGTAGTTTTGATTTGCATTTCCCTAATGATTAGTGACGTTGAACATCTTTTCATGTGTCTGTTGGCCATCTGTATATCTTCCTTTGAAAAATATCTGTTCATGTCCTCTGCCCATTTTTTGATCAGGTTGTTTGTTTACTTTTTTTGTTGAGTTGTGTGAGTTCTTTATATACTTTGGATATCAACCCCTTGTCTGATAAATGATTTGCAAATATTTTCTCCCAGTTGGTGGGTTGTCTTTCCATTTTGTTGATGGTTTCCTTCGCTTTGCAGAAGATTTTCAGTCTGATGTAGTCCCATTTGTTAACTTTTTCTCTTGTATCCCTTACCCAAGTAGACATGGTATTCAAAAAGATGTGGCCAAGACCAATGTCAAAGAGTGTGCTGCCTATATTTTCTTCTAGGATTTTTATGGCTTCAGTTCTTACATTCAAATATTTAATACAGTTAGAGTTAACTTTTGTGTATGGTGCAAGATAATGGTCTACTTTCATTCTTTTGTATGTAGCTGTCCAGTTTTCCCAACACCATTTATTGAGGAGACTTTCCTTTCTCCATTGTATGTTTTTGGTTCCTTTGTCAAAGATTAACTGTCCATAGATGTGCGGTTTTATTTCTGGGCTTTCAATTCTTATCCATTGATCTCTTTGTCTGTTTTTGTGCTAGTACCAAATCGTTTTGACTACTATAGCTTTATGGTATGTTATGAAGGCAGGGATTGTGATGCCTCCAGCTTCGTTCTTTTTTCTCAGGATTGCTTTGGCTATTCAGGGTCTTTTGTTGTTCCATATAAATTTTTTGATTCTTCGTTCTATTTTTGTGAAGAATGTCATTGGGATTTTGATTGGGATTGCATTGAATATGTAGATTGCTTTAGGTAGTATGGACATTTTGACTATGTTTATTCTTCCAACCCATGAACATGGAATATCTTTCCATTTCTTTATGTCTTCTTCAGTTTCTTTCAATAATGTCTTATAGTTTTCAGTCTACAGGTCTTTCACCTCTTTGGCTAAGTTTATCCCTAAGTATTTTATTCTTTTTGTTGTGATTTTAAATGGGATTGTATTCTTGATTTCTTTTTCTGCTAGTTCATTGTTAGTGTATTGGAATGCAACTGACTTTTCTAAATTGATTTTGTACCCTGCAAGTTTGCTGTGGTTTTTGATTATTTCTAATAGTTTTTGGGTGGATTCTTCAGGGTTTCCTATATATATAATCATATCATCTGCAAATAGTGAAAGTTTCACTTCTTCCTTTCTAATTTGGATTCCTTTTATTTCTTTTTCTTGCCTAATTGCTCTGGCTAATATCTCCAGTACTATGTTGAATAGGAGTGATGAGAGTGGGCACCCTTATCTTGTTCCTGTTCTCAGAGGAATGCATTTTCATTTTTCACTGTTAAGTATGATGTTGTCTGTGGGTTTGTTGTATATGGCCTTTATTATGTTGAGGTACTTTGCTTCAATTCCCTTTTTATTGAGAATTTTTATCATAAATAGATGTTGGATCTTGTCAAATGCTTTGTCTGCATCTATTGAGATGATCATGTGAATTTTATTCCTCATTTTGTTAACGTGGTGTATCACATTGATTGATTTGCAGATGTTGAACTATCCCTGCATCCCTGGAATGAATCCCACTTGATCGGGGTGTACAATTCTTTTAATGTATTGCTGTATTCTGTTTGCCAATATTTTGTTGAGGATTTTTGCATCTAAGTTCATCAGTGATATTGGCCTGTAGTTTTCCTGAGGTATTTCTGATAAAATATGCCTTCAGTTAAATAAAACAGTCAAGAGTGACAACAGAAGAATTTGTCATGCCTCGATAACTTCATAAATTTATGTGGAAATGGAAACCTGGACAAAATTAAATGGCAAAAGAATAACTTGTAACGTCTACTACATATCCAAACGCTAGTCATTAAGTAGCCCTGTTTAATGGTAGCTGGGAGTGGCATGGCTCCAGGGAGTGTCAAGTATCTAAGGTCCTGGTACATATGACCCCTGTAACGACAGACCAAGAGCTTTTCCTTCATTGTTGTGCATTAGTTGAACATGCTGATGAAAGATGCACCTGGGGCTTTTTGGTCCATCTGCCCTAATATTTCATCTCTGAGTTCTCTGGTTCACACTCAGGAGGTTCATCCCTGTCCTATTCAGGGCTAAGTTTGAGTCCCTAGATGCTACTTGAATTAGACTACATGTATTAGCATGTTAATATAATATTTAATATATAAAGGAGCCATTGGCAGACATTATACATTTATACTTGCACTGGAATAGTGAGGAAAATAAATTTTTTCTTGCTACAACACATATGGTTCCACTTTCAGGGTTCTGTCCGTCTCTCGGGTTAATGACATCCCACCATATGCCCAAGAGCAAAGAGTGATGGAACTGACATGCTGCTCAAACGGACTGAAACAAGCTGAATCGTGTGTCCTCGGCCATAAAATGCCATTCAAGTGACCCCATAAGCTGACATCTGCTCACATATTGGAGACATTTGGGGCCAAGTTGCCCATTTGTTTCTTTCTGATCTAAATGTAAATATTATACATGAAAACATTTACAAGTACAGTCTTCTTTCTTTTCAGAGGCTGGGGGAGGGCCAGGTCAGCTGGGTGCAGGTTACAGCCTTATTTTTAAGGTTGACTTGGTGATACTTTCAATGTGTCTTAATAAATTACATGCTTTGTTTCAAAATAATTAAGTCCTTGTAATTGACATGAAAAGTAGTATGCAAGTTTTTTTTCTCAAAGCGCAAAACAATCCTTTGAAAATATAATGTAATCCTTGCAAGTCAATAGGCCATTCAATCAGTAATTCTGAATCCTGGTTGATCTCTACTTTTATTTGATTAAGTCTCATTACCTTGATAGCCAGTGTTATTCCACAGGGCACGTGGGATATGATAACGATGGAGAGAAGTGTAGAGATGTGCCGTTTCTTCCTTCTTTCTTTCAACAAAGTTGTTTACAAAAAAAAAAAATCTGTCCAGATGATGTCACTGGTGTTCTCTTTTCTGCTTGTTCAAATGTAGCTATTTCTTCACTGACAAATAACAAGATAACATACTAAAAATCCAGAGTTCAAACACTCCTGGTCATTGTGACTTTTTGTTTTTTGCTTACAAGAGAAATCCTGCAATTGAGATTCACAATTTCTATACTAAAACTTAATTTGCATTTTTAATACCTTTCTATGTTCATCTCATTAGCATCATATGTTCAAAGAAGAAAATGTGGCAGTGTTGAGTGACACAAAGGAAGGATACTGAAAGAAAAATGAAATTTGCAAGAGGGATAAGTTCCCTCATCCTCTCTACTATTTCATGAGGGCATTGTGGTTTTTATTTGGGCAATGAATTTATGACCAATCTTCTTGTTACTGTTTCTCTGTGGAGAAAACACGATTCTAGAGGAAAATGGCTGGTAACGTGTGATCATAATGCTATATTCTGAGCATCCCATTGGGTGAACTGATTTGGAATCCACATGGTATGATAACTGACCCAAGTATAGACCCTGTTCCCATATAAACTAGTTTAAATGGTTTTACTGTTGTGTATATCTCTCAGAGGTAAACACTGAATAACAAGTAATTAAAGCAACAGAAGGGGCTGACGTTCAACAGGAAAAGGCAAGGGCCTCTCTTTTATAGTAATACGAAAGAAGGAGAAAATATTAGGTGTAGTTGCAATTTGTTTGGTAGTTAGGCATACCAGGTTTCTTCCCTAGGAGAAGGTAATGATATCTATTCAGAGTCAGGGAAAATGTTTGAGGAAAAGAGAAAAGGTTTCCAAATGACTACACGGGAAGAGGAGAGACGGTAGACCAGGAAAGGGACTGCTCAGCAGCACTGAGGATCTTTTTTTTTTTTTTTTTTTTGGTGAGGAAGATTCACCCTGAGCTAACATCCGTTGCCAATCTTCCTCTTTTTTTTTTTGTTTTGCTTGAGGACGATTAGCCCTGAGCTAACATCGGTGACAATCCTCCTCTACTTTGTATGTGTGATGCCTCCACAGCTTGTCTGATGAGTGGAGTAGGTCCGCGCCAGGGACCTGAACCCGCCAACCCGGGCTGCCAAAGCAGAGCACGTGGAAATTTAACCACTCAGCCACAGGGCTGGCCCTGGCACTGAGGATCTAGATGAGACTGGAGATTGAATTCGTGAGAGACCCAGTCTGCACATATATGTCAATAATTCTGATAGCACTTGGCAACCCAAGTATATACATAAAGAATGTTGACATTTGGATTCATCTAGAAATGGGGTTTCCATTGAAACAAAAGTAAAAGGAGAAAGGAAATTGAGGATACTGATAAGAAGTAAAGGGTCTTAAGTGGAAAGTAAAGGTAGAAAGAATCAGGAGATAAGAACCAGAACACTACTAGTCTATGAGAATGAGTTAATGGAGACATGGGGGAATGGGAGACTGAGTTCAGAAAGTGATGCCTAACCCTGTTGTTGCCTGCCCTACATCTGTTCCCCTCCTGTTTGGGTACCTCAGCTTTTATTTTGGTATTTACCCCTCCCTCATGCAGTCTGTACATGATCGGTAGGTCTAATTCTCCTCCTGGCTCTAGGAGTTTGGATATATGTCTTAGACCTCTGCTATTCAGCACACAGTAATCTAATCAGGAGCCAATGTTCCTAGTTCAGGGGTGAACGTGGGACCCAGTTTGCCTCAGTGAGAGTGAAGAAGGCCTTTTCTGGAAGCTTCTGGGAAGAGACTTGCTCTCTTCTCCTTGATAGTGTGGCACACAGAGTGAAGCCCTGAAAAATACATTATTTGCCACCCTGAAGGTGCCACTCAGGGAGGCAGGGCGCAGATATGCAAAGAAACTGGGTCAAAGAAGATCATATCGGGTCACTGAATCAATCCAGCCCTGAAGTTGGTCCTCTGTATAGGCTTTTCTGTTTCATAAACCAATAAATCCCCTTTACAGTTTAAATCAGCTTTTGTTACCTGCAATAACCAGAGGCTCAAGTGATATAAGTGATGTGTCTGAATTTACAATTTCAGAGATGAAAACATTCCAGATGAGATCTAGATTGCGACATAGAGTGATGGTGAAGTGGAATAGAGTTGAAGGCCAGTGAAGATCAAGTGGTCAAGTATTTGAGAGGCCAGAATGTTGAAGGCTGTCCTTGCCATCTATGATAATAGCAAGATTCTGGGTGAAGCCAAACCATGAGTTAGGTGACAAATCTTCAGAGAAGGAAGCATTGACTGAGATTTCATTGAGCATAGCAATGAAGTGATGGTGGGTATTGCTGAATGGTATCCAGCTGTTTTCCCGTCCTCCTTTCCTCTCTCCTTTCCTTAATGTATGTTGTCAAAATGATTTAAGATGGCTTTCAAAATATGCATAATGTAGCAATATAAAAGAAACAGAAAGAATTATAACGAAAATGGAGGTAAAGGGAATACAAAGCTTGAAAAGATAACACCAAGCCAGGGGTGAAGTCAATACACAAAATACATGCTAGAACATCCAGTAACTTGCTGGTGCTAAGCCACAGTCCAGCTCTTAGTTTTCAATTCACTCATGGTCTCAGTCAATTTTCTCACTATACATGAAGCTTCCACAGCGTTGGGCAGAGGTATCAGTTAATCTCTCCTTTCATTAGTAGTTTATATTATGTGCCCAAGGTCACAGAACCAGTGATAAGGCCCAATTTTGAAAGAAAGCTCCAAATTTTCAGCCCTGCAGGCTTTCCACTAGACCACATTGCCTCTCGAACACAGAGTAATTTCGCGGTAGACATCCTTTTTCCTGGACTGCAGGATCACAGGAAAACCAAAGAGCTACTGGGGTATTTTTGTTCGTGACTCTGAACCCTGGTGACTGAGGATGGAAAAGAGTCTGACAGACAGACCAGGCCCCTGATGGACCATGTCTGGACAGCCTGACCTAGGAGAGGAAGCACTCCTGCCCAGCTGCTGATCTCCAGGGAGGCCCCGTGCTAAGGCAGCAAATGTTCTACATGTCAGGATTAAGGTGGTTTGGCAGAGGCATGAGGCCGGGAAATGCAAAGTGCCAGCCCCTGCCAGACCTGGCCAATTTGTGCCCTTGGTGGCTTGAAAGATAAACATCTGGCCACATCCTGTCAACGAGCAATCTCTGCTCACTGCCTCAGATCACCTCCCTACTCCTGCCCAACCTGTCTCAAACTCAATCCTTGCGAAGTCCAAGCCCCATTTTATCCAAGAACTCGATATTTGAGTGAGAAAAACATCTCCCTGCAGACTGCTTAAAAGATCGGGAATCAAAGCCACCATTTTCCTTCTCATCTATTCATGGATACATTCTTCCACACAAGGAAGGCTTGCTGGGGGAAGCACGGGGGCTTCAGTGTAGCTTCTGAGTTGCTGAGGGGCGTCCAAGGCTGCTTTGAGGTAGGGAGAGAACAAACACAAGTGCTTCGCTGTTTTCTCCCAGTCATATAAATCCTCTTTAGGGACTCTTAGATGGAAAAATTATGGTGATTCAGTGCAGTGGCAACGTCCCGCATTTCTTCAGACGGTTGTTCTTAAACTTCACTGGGATTCCAATTAACTTGGTGAAAGTAAAGGACTTAGTCCATGGCTGAATGCAGATGCACTCATATCATACTATTTCACGTGACTTTTCAGAGAGCAGTCAGGATCCTCTTGAGAAACTCCTGCTTGGATCACCAAAAAGAATTTCAGTTCTATGGGGTGGTTTTGGGCAGCTTGAGCAGTATCAACTAGAAGCTTTAAAAATAGATTGTTGAAAAAGGCAGGAGCCCTCCAAGTGTCCAGAGACTTAGGTTCACGTCCCAGCTCCACCACATGCAAGCTGTGGGACTTTGGGCTCTATATCAGTTTCTTTGGTATGAAATGGGGAGAATAATATTTGCCCTGCTGGTCTAATAGAATGTCAAGGTCAAATTAAAAATAATATGAGATTTTCTATGTAATCTAGAAAGAACAAGATCTGGATAAAAGGAAACAGTATCTGAGCTAATTGAATTGTGAAGTTCATCTATGTCACACATCTCTTACCCTTGCAATATCCCATCCTCCTCGGGGCCAGAGCTGAGTGCTGATCTCCAGCTTCCTTCTAACTGGGTGAGCTGTCAGCGCTTGTGCCAAGCTCTGGACCCTCCTTGCCGATTTCTGCTCTCTTCATTGGATGTGTCCTGAGGCTGTTACTAGAGACTTGCTCTAAAAAGTGACCATTTGGAGATAATAATCAGAAACGTTTTGTTAATGGTTAGATAATAAGTTATGTTCAACATTAGCCATTGATTATTTACAAAGGACGTATATCCATGCTAAGTGCAACAATTGTGAGTTCTCCATCCCTTCCCTCCCAACACACACACACAAATACACACAAGGAAATAAATTGGATCTTCTTGAACCAGGAAAGACAGCAGATGGTTCTTATCCGTCTTCTAAATCACTGCACAGAGGTATGGGCCTGGGTCACAGACCCAAATCTGCGCTGCCCCGTCATATTGGGTCTTATAATTAATGTAAGTTGTTCTACAACTTTCTAGAAAGAATCTCATTTCCATCCTCTCATTAGGACCACATTTAAAAATGGGTGGGGGCAGTTACTTTATATTTTTAAAAGTAAAATCAGGGATAGGAATAATAATTAATATTATTAAATAGGAATGACAATGCTTTCCATTCACATCTTGTGCATAAAGCCGTTTATGTCCACTATCCTGCACATCACTTTGTCAAATGTCGCAGGATACAGGGTACGTTGGCAGCCCTGATGGGCCTCAGGGGGTGAAGAGAAGCCAGCATGAGGGAGGGGGTAGAGGAAGGCAAGGCTCCATCCACTCCGTTTAGACATGAGGTTCTGGAACCCAAAAGTCAATGGGCCAAGGTCCTTCCATCCCCAGGGTGAGAGCAGCCTCCATAGGGAGTAAGAGATTTACGTGATCCATAAGGCAGGGATGAACAGTGACAGAAGGAGCTCTGGGATTTCACGTCTAGACAGGGCGATGGCCAAGGAAGCCAGTGCTCTCCTCCAATTAATCTGAGAATGCTTTGGCAAATTTTGTTCTTTTTTTTCCCCTGTGAGGAAATGGGGAGTTTGTTTTCGCCTGTGACAGAATCCATAACCTTTCGGATATTGTTGAATGGGCAGGCCTAGGCTATTTTTACTTCCCACCTCAGGCCCTGCAGCTGGCTTCTTATTTCCATCCCACTGGTGAAGAGCTGAAGAGGCTGAATGAAAGGGAAGGGGTTAAAACAGGAATGCCTTAGATACTCTTCACAATTTAATCTTGCCTGAAACTCACCAATCCTCCTTGACTTGTGCCCTTGGGTGCCCTGTGGACTTCAGGTCCTGGCAGGCAGCAAGCAGGGAAGTGAGGACAAGCAGAATACTGCTTTATCGATTGTCTTCACGGGCTGTGCCTCGTGCCCTGCACAGACACTCATTAGTCACTTTAGGAATTTTATTAAGTCTTTATTAAACCTTTAACAGCCTTCACTGGAGAATCCAAGTTTTGAGAGCAGAATGGTTTTTTTTTTTCCATGCAAGAAGGAGGGAAAGAAATGTATCTTATGCAGTAAAAGTGAAGAAATCTGAGGAGCCCCATTTAAGTGTTTTCCTCTTTTCCTCTGGAGCCCCCATCTCTTCCTCCGTGGGCAGCAGTAATACCATGACGATGGGGCCAAAAATATTTAAACACATTTTAAAGTTACCACCGAAAGGAGAAAACGGTACATTTACACTCGTCTTTCTCCTCTTAATGGCATTACCAGAGATGCCTTGTCCCCCTTGGGCCATAAATTGAGACATCACTCAACAGTTGTCCTGGCAAATTTCCCCCAGAAAGGCCACTTATGAAGTGACTAATCGCATTGGAGGCTAATTTACTGAACATTTAAAGCCAGTGGGGTGGGGCGGGGGGATTAGGAGACTATGAACCTGGGATATGATCCATTATGTCCCCAGACTGAGGACTCAGGTCTGGCTCATCCCTGCATCCTCTCCAGGGAGACAGGGCCATTTTTCCTCTCCCGTCAAACTACAGAAATCACTGGCTGGTTGGGTGAAGCCACCGTATTAGAAGCTTTAGGCTAAGACACGCAAAAGCCCTGGTCTTTCTGGTCTGGAATGGACATTAACTTCTCCCTGGGCAGCTTTCGTAAGAGCACTGGGGTACACTCGAGGTCGGAGAGGAAATGAAGATTATAAGTGTAATGTAATATTCATCTTCCCGAATTTGGATAACCCAGTGGCTTAAATCAGGGAGACCTTAATTCTAAACCCTACACGGGGCCCTCCTCATATTTCAGAGCTCACCTCCTGGGCCACCCCCTTCTCTTATGTACTTTCTGCTCCTAGAAAGGAGCTTGGTTATAAGGAAAGCTATTAACATTCATGTCCCTCTGGAAGTTTATGTCATAAAGCAATGGGCCTGGCCCTCTTTGGAAGAGGGGAGCGGAAGATGAAGTATCTGGAGAGGTGTGGAGATCACCCCCACCTCTCAGGTGCCAAGTAGTAATGTAGGGCTGACATTCTGCCATATATTTGCTACCCACCTTCATGTGCGGATATATTCTCATCCTTGATGCTGTTTTTGGTTAAAGGGCAGCTATCCAGTAATCTAACTACAATTTTAGAAAGCTCGGTATGCTTATTCAATGATTATGTACATAGCAGCTTTTTATCTCCTGCAAAAGTCTTGGAAGTATTCTAGAATAGAGAGATATCCACTAACAACTCTGGACTTAAAGTGACGTAAAATAAAAGGAACTCAATTAAAGAGAGCATCGCCTAGTAGTCATGCCCTTCACCTGAGACGTCCTAACAGTACTAATGAGATTCGGCTTACTAGAGCAGTCATAAGTCAATATCACACGATGATTCAACAAATCTATGACACTATCTCTTTGGGAACGGATTGCTCTCTCTTTAATTTCTTGCGCTTGAATATTCAGTTTGAGCTGAGGGAAAGTGCAGTATGTTCTGTCCATCAATTCCAGCCACAGAGAAGGGAGAAAAGAAGTGGGGTGTGGGGGAGAGGAAACAGCTAGCTAATGTGCCAGAGAGTCGATGAGTGTAAAGTCACGTACTTGAGTGTTTGCTGCCAAGATGAATTAAAACATGCAGATGCCTTTATGCAGAAGTGACCACATTATGCAAGACAACATAACAAAACTCCTGTACTGGTATTAAAAGGTTCTTTGAATGTGAGTCCTACAAAATGACTAATCCCAAACGAGAAAAATTCTTAAGTATTTCTTAAGAATTCAATTGATTGTGTGAGCATCACAGCCTCTGCCTACCTCCCTTGATTAAAATTCTCAACCTAGTTTTTCTAAAGGCATTTCCGAAGGTGAGCAAAGCTCGTCACAAAGTTTTCGTACCTATATGCTAGAATTAAAAGAGGTTTGTAATGACAAAAATTAAAGTTAATATTATACCGCAGAACATGGGAGTCAACAGAATTAGACAAACACATCAATGAATTAATAATTGTATTTATGGTGGGCAGTGGGAAGAAGGGATTATTTTTACTCGATCTCAAACAATTTTATTTTATTCAGCAAAAACAGTTGTAAAAGACATGATCATGAATAAATTCCTACAAAGCTTAGAGTCTAGAAAAGAGGTACAGATGTCCACAAAGAACGAGAAGGCGTGACAGAAGAGTTTATCTACTGTCAGAGCACAGAACAGGGGGAGCTTACAGCATGGTTTATTGACATTCTACTTTAATTTAAATCATAACCATAAATGTGACACAAAATTGATTTATCAAATGTCAACAAATAAATACTTATTGATTGACTATACCGAAGCTACTTCTAACAGTCACGTGGTTGATCACTAGGCTGTTCAGAGCATGGGCTCTGTTGAGTTTTTGTCTGGTCTCTGATATTTCCTAAATGTGTGACCATGGACAATTTATTTGACCTCTTTTTGCCTCAGCTTCTCCATCTCTAAAATGGGGATGATAACAGTAGCTATCCCACAGGGTTGTTCTGAGGATTAGGAGCATTTATACTGGAAAGTTCTTGGGACAAACAAGTGTTCAATGGGTTAGTTATTATCACAGTATTATCATCTCAACATAATATATAATGAATAATTTGCTGCTTTGGATACACAAGAGGACAGAGACAACAAGCAAACCCCGCAAAAACTTGGTGAGATTCTAAAGATTGATTCTGAATATAATCAAATCTGAATAGGATCTAATTAATATACACTGATGAATTATGGATCTTCTCTATGATGATAATGAATACAGACAAAGTCGTGTATGAGCCCCAGGAAACCAGGGAAATGTCAGTGTGGGATTTGCTCTTGTCTAAAGGATAGACTAGTAGCTAAATTATAAAAAAGGCCATTTTTCTCCCTTCCCTCGTCCTTCCTACCCCTCTCCTCTCTTCGTTCTACTCCTTGTCCTTTTCCTGTTTGCCTCCTTATTCTCTAAGTGGGTTATTTGAGGATATGCTTTCAAGGGACTACAGTTATCTAACAGATGTGCAAACAAGAAATCCCCATGTAGAGTGAGAAAAACTAAGTACAATATGTTCCTCTAGGGTGGCCATGACAGCAGGAGAAGAGTGAAGGCAGTTAGGGCAGGATTTGCATTGGAGGTAATATTTGGGTGAAATCTCAAAAGACGATGAAGAATTGCACCTTCGATGAAAATGGTGCAGAAAAGAAAGATCGGTTAAATAACCACATCTGTCGAATATGTTGATATCGATTCAAACACGAAGTTGTGTTCTGGTGTGATAATATGACTATCATATCACTCTTGACAAGAAGAAAAAGATTTCAATCATTCTGGATAACTAGGATTGAAGTGATTACACAGTGTCATTCTCAAATTTTAATTCAAAGAGAGATGATGTGTGAGAATATTCCTTGGGAATTTCAAGGCAAACTGGAACGCAACGTATTCCTCTGCTCCTTCTACCACCAATTTCTTAACTTCATCTTCGCGTTTTATCTGCATACAGGCTTTTATTTTTTAAAGGTAATGGTCCCCATTGGAGATTTATAAGCTGGAAAGAGTTAGATCCTCTCCAAAACAGACATGAGGAGTTGAAGTATTGAGGGCGGATTGAGTTTAAGTGCTTTTAGTGTTTATTTGAGTAAAACAGGTCCACTTTTCGTGCGTTTACCTAATGGCATTTCAGAGAAAGAGTAGAAAGTTTATAGCAGAGAGAAATCTTACTTATTGAGGGATTTGTGTGACAGGCAGTCACTGAATCAGACAAAATAAATTAACAAAAATTTAATTAGCTTGTATCATTCTTGTCAAAACTGACAACTAAAACATGGAGGAAAGATCACGTTTTCTCCAGAGAGCGTTTTAATTTTTTTCTTGTCTGAAAAGAAACTTTGACTTATACAACTATTTATAGATTTCACATGGACTGCTGTTTCCTACATTTCAGGAAGATTCAAGAGTTAAGGCACAAACGATTGGGGACTTTCTCCCCACTCCCCCACCCAGGGTCTGTAGAGCCACTTGTCTACTTCTGTGCATTCGAGCTGCAGAGTTTGCCACCTGACCCGGTCTCTCTTTTATGGAATTTCTGAATAAGAACAGATGGACTTGACCTAGTCAAGCTCTATCTACGACTCAGCAGTTACCACAACTTCCACATGCATGGTGGTGCAACGAGCCCACTGGAGGGGACTGGCAAGATGATTCAAGAGCAACTGATCAATCACGTGACTTAGGGATTGTCCATCCTTGGGGCCACTCAGAGAAACTGTCCCCTCCCCTGTCCTCTCCTGTATCACACTGCTGCTATGGTATCTGCAGACCTTGGGGCTGCCTACAGGAAATGGAACTGCGAAAGCCCATAAATGCTGAAACCATCACTGTTGGCCCCAGAAAGAGTCCTCTTCAGAGACTACACCTCTCTCCCATAGTGAGTTTCAGAGACAAAGTTTCTACCTCTACAGGAGCTATCACAGCAGCAGCACCACCCACTCCACCAAGAAGCCCTCCTGCTCCCTTGCTCTCGGCACGCCACTAAGGGAGGAGGTTCTGCGTGGCCCAACAACTCTGCCTACCTCCGCTCTCCCAGAGCTCCTGCCTCTACTTCTCTCCTTGTCCTCACATGAAGCGCTCTCCCTATCCTCTCTTTTGGGTCTCATGCTTCCAACAAAGGGCTTTATGTCGGCGGGTGAGTGGAAATAGGCAGAAACCTACTCATAATGGGGCAGTTATCTCTTTGCCTGTAATGAAGATGAAATCCTAGATCCTCTAGTTGGAATTTTAAAAATGCATTTCCCTATAGGAAAATTACACATGATATTTCTATACGCTTTTATTCTTACAGATCAACAAACATTTACAACTAGTCTGGAGGTCTAGTTTGAAACAGAACGAATTGAGAAGCTAAAATGTTTATTCCTATAGAAACAAACCTATATGTACAGAGTAAGCCTTGTTAGAATATTTTTCCAAACTCCTGAGTATAGGATGTGAGCACAGGGTAAGCTATTTGGCTTAAAGAAAATCATGATAGTAATGATTAGCATTTGCAAAGTGCTTGCATAATGTTAGGCATTGGCTACGTATATTACGTATAGCAACCTCTGGGGCATCAGTTTGGTGGTGATCTTTATTCCACAGATGAGGGAACAGGAGCTTAGAGGAGCAATATAACTTGCCCAGAGTCACACAGTTAGAAAATGGTAGAATATGGATACTTCTCACTCCTATCTTACCTTCTTCCCAGTTCCTGTCTAAGTTATTCATATATGATATCATTCGGACTTAGAGATGAGACATTTAGGAAGAACATCATTGCTTGAACTCCCTATCCTCTACAGGAAAAAAAAAATTACATCTTTTATAATTACTCCATAAATCAATGGTTCCCTACTGGAGGTTCATTTTCCCTGCACACACACCCAGGGGACATTTGACAACGTCTGGAGACATTTTTGGTTATCATAAATGCACCCGGGATGCTACTGTCATCTACTGGGTAGCGGTCATGTACGCTGTTAAACATTCTGCAGTGCACAGGACAGCCTTCCACAACAAACAACCATCCCATCCAAATGCCAATAGTGATGTGATTTTGAAACCCTGGCATCACTGAAAGTATTACATCATATTCAAGACATAAAACCTGGAGAAAACATTCAGGTTTTAAATGAATTATTTATTATTATGTTCTTATGCTATTTATTACACCAAATCCATCATGAATGTAAAGCTTATTTTATGTGTTTTCTTATTGTATACACAGTTTGGCACCAACCTGCCTGTTAATTAGCTTTGCCTTCCAAGAGATACCATTAACCCCTCAGGGAAAGGCCCAAATATTCAAGTTGTTTGTGTCCATCATGAGTCTATCACAGGCTCAGAAGGTCCCTAACCTGCAGTTCTGTTTGCAAACAAACCTTATTTGCAATCAGAGGCAAATCAGACATGGTTTGTAAAGTGGCGAGGGGATTTTGGAAACCGTGTCTTTTGGCAAATGCTACTGGGTAGAAAAACATCTCCTTTACATAGTAGGGAGTAGGCTTCCAGGAGGGTAGGCTGTGCAACAGGAAGGGAATAGTGTTTTTACAGAAAGTCCTAGAAACACAGACGGTATTATATTTTTTAATATCGAAATTACCGATTTTATAGGCAGGAGTAATAATTTTCAGCCTAAGAATGCACCTAGAATACGTATTTTCTCTAACAAAATGACATATGCTCTCTCCTACTTTCTCTTCTCGCACTGTTTTTTTTTCTCTTCTCCCCATTATGGAGAAATATTGAGCGAACATTTACTTAGCAATTAGGACTGCATGGCAAAACTTTCAAAGCTGTGCTGGGCAGAGAGTCAAAACCTACATTTGGTGGCGAGGTTTTAAGTGCCCACAATGAACAGGAGTCTGTATAGTTTTCCTGTCCCTCACTGGGTGGCTTTAATGCCATTTCTAGAAACAAAAGGATGACTATGGGGGATTAGCTGGTGGAACCTGTCTGGGAGAATTTTGCTCTCAGATTTTATTAGAATTCCCATTATTTTTGGTCAGTCATCACTACCATTATTTAAAGATGCCCCCACTTGGGTGGTGATTACGTGGAAAACAGCAGCCAATGCCAAATAAACTCAAAACCCTGGTGTATTGCTAGACAGTGATCACTGCTTCAGAGATTTCTTTACTCCACTTTAATCTTCACTTTCACCCTGAACAAGAGAGTAAACTGGAGTGACCTTAGTATTTTTGTTTTTCTGTTTGTCAATGGCTTGACTCTCTTCCTGACCTGCATGTGTTTTATCTACTTTGTGCCTTAACCACTGAGGATGCTTAATCTTGGGTTGTTTTTGTTTATTTAAAAAATGCCTGGCTTCATCACTTAAAAATTATGTGTTCTAGAAATGCAAATTAATTCTGAAGGAGGCATAGGTAGCCAGTCCCCAGACAAAACTTGAAGTGAGTAAAGTTTCATTTGATATTTCTTCACGACTGCCAATTCACGCCATTGGTCTTCGAGGCTGGTGTGATCCTGACCTACAAAGAATCATCTATTCGAACTTCTCAATTAATAGGTGAGGACACTGAGTCTAGAAATTAGCAGCAGGCCTGAGATTAAATTTCAAGTTCCCTGACTCCTCCAGAGCCACTTCTTAGGGGTGCATTTGAAAATATTCATTCATTAGGTAGGAGGTCCTTTTGAGTCTAAGAAATTTTGACTCTGGTAAATGACTTCTGGCCTCCTTCTCCCTCTGCAAAGTTCACACTCCTGAATTGATCAGCTCTTGGCTGCTGTCATGCTGAAAAACAACAGCCTATAGGAATCCACTTTTTCTTACATATGCCTGAAAACACCTCGTTTATTCATCTACTCTTAACTCCATTTGTATTTTGTGCCAGGCCGTAGCAATAAAGCAAGGAACGAAACAAGCATCCAAGACTTCACAGAGCTTACGTTTTTAGTTCACTTTAAAAAGGTAACTCCTTAAAACTGTCAAATCCAGAGCCCACGTGACTGCCCCTCTAATGGTGGAATTTGAGGCACAGAGAGATGGTACATATTTTTAAGGTAGGGGGTTTAGCCTCCTAGGGCAGCTAACAGAGTCCCCCACGCCTGCGGGGCTTTCCCACCAGCCCCAGAGCTCTGGGGGCCATCTGATCGACTCCAGGAGCAGGATGGAGGAGGCAGCAACACCATGTGGGTCACCAAACACATTTCTAAGTGCAAATGGGTCTGTTTTCTTCTCTTTTCTATCAGCCATCACAGACATTCAGAGTGTAAAGTTCTAAAAGTCCAAGAAATAGTGACCATGCCCAACATCTTGTCCGATTTGCAAACTTCTTTGCCTCATCCCTTTTCCGCTTGCTCCTTCCCCCCTGCTTTAAATTTTAATGTTCTTGGTTTAGCTCCCCCTATTTTCAAGGAGAGGATAGAAGGGATCTGTCAGAAAGATGACTCTATGCTTGTGGATCACTGAGAAATGAACAGACCTTTTTTCAATGCCTCAAATTTGATTGTAAGAAAATAAATGTTTTTTATTTTGTTTCAGATTTTTCTGCTGCTGTCAGGAGTATATTTGATTTTATTTATATTTATTTGCATCTATATTTTATTTAAAGTGAACAAGATGATTTCAGCTTCAAACTTCTTGAAGAATCTGTAGATAGCCCACAATTAGTAGACCACATTGTGTCACATAAACTAGCTGTTTTATCACATATTTGAGGCAGAAAATAAAGCGGGGAGGGGGGGAAAAAGGGAGGGAAAAATATGAGCATAATCCACCCACATCCTACACAATGTGCAAGCCACACACCACACTGTGAAACTCACTGGCATGTTAATCTCTCTGATAAGGTCTTTATAAATTCTAACCTGAATCAAGGTCTTTAATAACAAAAGTATCTCAAAATGTTCCCAATACCATGTATCTGAATACGTTTCCAGCTGCTTATAGCACTTGGTGTAACATAGTTGCCATTGTGAGCCCCCGTTCTCTCAAGGCTGTTTCTGGAAGAACAGAAAGTGCACACAATTCAGAAGTAACCCACCTCAAGAGATTCCAGAACTTGCAGGCAGCTGTTGCTTTTAACTGTCTAACATTTTGAAACTCAGAAGAACAGTCTGTTAACGCAGATATTTACCATTTTTGCTGCGCTTCATTCCTGATGTTTCAAGTCCCGCCTCTGAGTTTCCAGCCACTTTTAGTAGCTTCTGCTCTCAGGGAGTGTAAATGCCGGATAAAATTTGTCCACATGGGATAGTTGAAGACGTGTCCTTCTAAGAACAGGGATGGAGACAAATCAGGTTTACTTCACTTGAGAGAAACACAAACTTCTGATTATCTCTATAGTCATTTTTGTTGTGTTCTTCAAATCTTGTTTGCTTGTTTATTTTCAGCTTAAAATAAAGGCAAGGACGCTTCTATTTCCAGTGCCTGGATTCCTGCCTTGGATTTAATAAATATTTGCTAAATGAATGAATATACGAATGATACATAAAATGACCTTAATTTTTGGTGACAATAGCTAATTTACCCACAGTTTAAGGTTTATTGTCCTAGTCACTTCTTATGTATGGAATTAGCACCTGTAGTGACTGGAAAAATGGGAAATAACCTTTATCCTACCATTTTGCCTTAAGATGGCTCAATTGCTACATAATAAAGAACTTTTAAGGCCTAGTCAACAAATCAAAGTTATTAATGTTTTTGATAATTTGGCAGATTTTTACCCACACTTTCTGTCTTTTATCAATGATACAATTATACGAAAATATGTATATAATATTTATTTAACATTTCCTTCCATGTAAGCGATTGAAAATTTAGAAAATAATTAAATACAAAGTTAAATATTTAAATAGTTTTATATAATTTGAGTTAACAATTCAAATACGACTGTCAGAGTTCTGAATATAATAAAATAACATTCTGGGGAAAAAAATGCATTTAAAACTTAATTGTAGAGCTGGCTTATGTTCTCTTTTCAAACATGAGTTTCTCCGTAAGATTAAAACAAAACGTTTGCTTTAATTTTCACAGGAAATGGTACTAGAATGCTATGAACATTTCAATTTTGTTATAAATTACATCTCTTTATTTTCCTTCGATTTAAATGGTTGATAGTCAGTTTATATATCAACTTTGAATTGTATGATGTGATGGTCAGTTTTATACGGTCTCCGCTGATTCACTTGCACACTGACCCAGGTGTTGCTGTGAAGGTATCTAGCAGATGTGATTAAAGTCCACAAGCAGCTGACTTTAAGTAAGAGGGATTATCCTAGATAATATGAGTGGGCCTGATTCAATCAGTTGAAAGTCCCTAAGAGCAGGCTGAGATTTCCCAGAAGATGAAAAATTCTGCTTGTGGATTTTAGCTGCAGTTTGTACCTGAGAGTTCAGCCTATCGTTCCTGATGGACTGCCGCATTGACTTCAGACTTGCTTAGCCATTCCCCATAACCCTGTGAGCTAATTCCTTGCAATAAGTCCCCGATTATATGCCTTCTTGTGGTTCTATTTTTCTGGTGAAATCCTGACTGATACACATGAAGGTTATAAAGATGCCCTATTATACCTTCGGGTTAATTTTTAAAAAATAATAATTTTTTTTTTAGCTCTAATTTTCTCTATTCCTAAAAGTCAAACATACACAGTACTTAACTTCTTAAAATGCACTTAGTTTAAAAGGAACCCTAGAGTTAATTCTGTAGCAACATGAATAATTGCCACGTAAATCATTTGCCTTCTAGGCCTGGGTTTTTTTATCTACTACAGCAGGTGCACTGGTTGTCTATTTCTGCATAGCTTATTACCCCAAAACTTAGTCACCTAAAACAACACACATTTCTTATGTCACAGTTCCTGTGGATCAGGAATTCAGGCGTGGCCAGCTGAGTTCTGTGCTTCAGGTTCATCAGCAGCAATCAAAGTATCAGCGAGGGCTGTGGTCTCATCTCAAGGCTAAACTGGGGAAGAGCCACTTCCAAGCTCACAGTTTGCTGGCAGGATTCAGTTCCTCACTGGTTGCTGGATGGGAGGCCTCAGTTCCTTGCTGGCTTTTTTGATAGACTCTGTCCTCAGTTCTATGCCATGTGGGCCAGGAAGCTTGTTTCATCAAAGCCATCAAGAAAGGGAAAGTCCCCATCCTTTTATAACATAATCACAGTGGTGACATTCTACCCATTCTGCCTATTCTGTCCATTAGAAGCAAGTGTCTAGGTCAAACCCACACTAAAGGGGAGAGGATTACAAAGGATGTAAATAACAGGAGATGGGACGATTAGGAACCACATTAGAAGCCTGCTTACCACATCACGTTTTCTAAAAATAAGGTGCATTTGAATACTACATATTGCAGGAAGCCCCAAAATGTGCAATGACAGCAAAGAGAAGCCAGTCTTTGAGAAGAAGAAGGTATCACAGTCCAGGACATGAACTTTAAATTTCCCCAAATGCTTATATCTTTAGCCGTGGGAAGAGAAAACAGAGATCTCAAAATGTATGTTTCACTGCCCAAGTCTCTCAGCCCTCTCCACATTCCTCTGTCATTCTTAAAGACACAACAATAAAAAATAACCCAATGTCGGTGGTTGAAGCCAGAGCCAAAAACTATATTTAAATGATTGTACCCACACTAGGCAAGCACTTCAGCAGTGTAAAGTAAGAGATGAGAGAAGGAGGATCAAGGAGGTGGAAATCTGGATAAATATACAGTAACTCTAGCTAATTAATAAAGCCAAGTAGTGTGTGTTGGCTAAAGGAAAAGTGTTAGGATGATGAGGAGGAACCAAACCAGATGGGGTCTGGATATATTTGCTCCGGGCCCGTGGCTGTTGCCTAAGCACTATTTCAAAAGGTGCCAACATCAGAGAATTCCTCAGGGGAAATTCTTGTGCTGGGAAGAAGGCTGTCTTATTGTTTATGAAGAACGCCTTCATATTTCAGGTCACAACACAGCAGTTCTGATGAAACTGGTTTGCAGAATTTAATCCCTGTCAACCCACTTCCTTCTTGGAATTACAGAGTCTCAAAGTTACAAGGAAATCTAAATATCATGTAATTCAACTCCAACCTAGTGCTAGATTCTTTTCTTCCATGTTGATTAAAGGTCATCTGTATCTTCTTGAGTCCTATAGAGATAGTCACTGAGTCAGTCTTTTCAATATTAGAGCTGTCTAGTTGATGTACTATTTATTTCATGTTGAGTTGAAATTTCCCTCTCGCACGCCCCTGTCAGATCTATTACTTAGTTCCAGCCTGGCTCTCAAAGGCAGCACAAAACCAGACTATTCCTTATTCCATGTTATGGACGACCAAATAGCACAAATAATTCTATAAATTTTTCAGTCTTCCTCTACAACCCGCATGTCTCCCATGATACACCTGATTTTCTTCAGCGAGTCTTTGTATGTTACAACTTCCCACAACTCTCCCTTCTCTCATAGGATGTTCCTCTTAACAAGTTCTAATTTGTTAAGCTTCATCTTAAAACATGAGTACCTGATTTGGAGACATCGCTCCTAGATATGAAAATCGGTAGAGAGCTCTTCTTTTTATTTATTTTGGTGAGGCTGATTGACTGACCCTGAGCTAACATCTATTGCCAATCTTCCTCTTTTTGCTTGAGGAAGATTGTCGCTGAGCTAACATCTGTGCCAATCTTCCTCTATCTTTTATGTGGGATGCTCCCACAGCATGGCTTGATGAGCAGTGTGTAGATCTGTGCCCAGGATCCAAGCCCGAAAACCTGGGGCCACCGAAGCAGAGCCAGTGGACTTTACTACTCTATCACTGGGCCGGCCCCCAAAAGCTCTTCTTATGAGCTGTAAATAATAATCAATGTTAGAATTTGGGGTAGCAAATATTATATTGTTGATTCATTTAAATTTCTGGATAATGAAAATTCTCCTTAAACAATTTTTCTTTGTTCCTTTTTTTTTTTAACAGACTATGAAGTAGGAAAACGAGACAAGAGAATGAACTTACATTTATTATTTTCTAATATGCATTGGGCTCCCTTCTGGGGCTTCATATGCATTATCTTATTTTATACTTCCTCCAAGTTGGGAAAATAGCTATAATTTCCGTCCTACAGATGAGGAAACTGAGGCTCAAGGAATTTAAGCAGGTTAATCACAATTACAGAGCCGCTGAACACTAGATCTTGGATTCATATCGGTTGAATACAAACCATGTGCTTTTCCCCCAATACGCAAAGCCAAAGAAGCTTCACTCATAATTTAGAGGCTTAAGGCTTTCAAGGATCTATTCAAAGCCTCGTCATATTACAGGTAAAGGGATTTACATTATCTCTCAAGATCTAATTTGTCTAAATTGCCCTAACTTAATAAACCAGGTTCTCTTCAGAGTGCTCTTTCCATCACATCATGATTGTGTAATTGATTAAAAGAGTAAACTACTTTGGATTTATCTCCATGTGACTTAATCTTGTAAGTTTTGACTCATCATTCTTGGTGGATGAGCTTGTATTAAATCTTTGGGTCGTCATGGTGTTAAATGCCCCTCCTAGATTTGTGTTATCAGCAAATTGGATAATATGCTGCTGTGGCAAATAGACACACATATACACACACATAACACATTTATTTATTTAGTTCATTCAAATCAACAATAAAACTATTGAAAAGTCAGAACTAAGAGAAAGGCCCTGTGACAGATTTAGAGAATTCCTTACAGAGTGGTAAAAAGTTCTTAATCAGTACTTTCGAGATATCACTTTTCAATCAGGTTTGACTACACTTAACAACAACCAGCTCCTGGTACCCTATTTATGCCTATCTACAACAACAATGGCTAAGACATTGCCAGAGTCAGTACAAATTATGTAACCATTAGTTTCTTCAGACCACACCAGCCTAGGGATATGAATTGGGTCACATTTACATAAAAATCTTGTATGCCCTCCTACATACTATGTGACCTGTGGTCCCTGCAAAGCCCTGTCTAATATCCAGCAAATTCTCTCTAATTCTTTCCAGGAATCCTTAGGGGTGATCTCAGCTGCTCTCAGGTGTGAATGATCTGAGCTGTTTCAAGTTAAGCCATCTTGTTCCTCTCCCCCTGGCCCAGACCCTTCAAGGTATGTGCTGCCCAGGCGTCTGGGGTTTGCTAAGCTGCATCACGATGCAACCCATTAACACGGCACCTGTGCCCACAGACACTTCTGCACTTTTTCCTGAAGTTGCTTTAAGGTCCAAAAGCCACCTCAGAGACACCACCTGCCAATAATGCTGATACTTCTGATGGATCAGCTTCTTCAACACAAAGATGGAACTACTGCTCAAGACCACCCTGGAGCTCAAGGCACTGCTGATGTACAGGGTGTATACACATACTCAAATTCATCTGTAATCTCTGAGTCTCCCAATACGTAACTAACAAACCGTGCTTGGCCCTAAAGTAGGAAGACTCCACTCTTGTCTCTTTGTGTTACGCCATACACAGGTTTCAGTGTAGCAGTGTTATGTTTCCCACATTTCTCAAGGACTTTATGAAAAGAACCCTTTCAAGTTCTTCCATCTTTAAGCCCTCAGAGTTGCATATACAGTAACTATAACCAGTTAACAAATAACATTTGGAGTTAAAAGTTGACCTTCTCCTTCAGAAGACCCCAAATGTGGCTTAGAATCTTCCATTAAGAAAAAAGACTTTCCCAGAAGGTTCCCTTCAGCAGAGCCTCCTTTGCGCATGGACATGCCCAGGCATGTCTGCATCCCATTGATGGTTATAGCTCAGCCTAAGGCTAAGAGCCTACTGGATTTACTTTTAAGGCTGTAATGGAGTGTTCCAAGACTTGACCTTGATGTTTTTTGAAACCTGGATTATTGGAAAAGAGGGAAAAAATGCTATTCACTTTTGTTCCTAACTTTCCTATCAGTGGATAAAGGGTCGATAGTGGAATTTGACTAAGGCTTACCCTTCAGTGTGGGGGGACCACTGGAGAAGCTTTTGAATCACTCAGATTTGTACATACTCAAGAATCTACTCACTGAATCGTTAAATAAAACTATAGATGCTTTCAATTGTGATACTAATTATTTTGTTTAATAATGGAAAAGGGAACTTTCATTGGAATGATTTACATCTTACATGAAGTGATCAATTGATCACTTCAGCTCGAGGCTTTGGATGGAGGTGGGGAGGTTCCTGTGAGAGACAACTCTCATGCTGAGCAGGTGAGTGTACTGTCATGATGTCGGGGCCAACCAGAGGCAAATGTGAGAGGAGCTCAGGAGCAGACTTCCTGTGAAGTGGCATGGTGAGAAATATTTTCACATTTTCCTCTTTTTTTGGCATTGTGATTTTCTTACGGCAGACTGAAACTTTATTAATTTCCTGTTATGTGGGACAGCCCGTTTAGCTGTGCTTTGGAAAGTAAAATTGTGGGGAAGCATCCAAAGAGAGTGGCAGTTGCATGGAATACTGTCGAGACGGCTGTTGGCTGGGAAGCCTAGGACAGAAGTCTGGAGTCAAAGGTGAAAGACAACCATCAGGACACATAAGCAGCTTTTAGGGACCCTCTGCAGTTCTTTCAAAGGCCCTGGACACGCTGAGGTCATAGAGGATGAGGTCTCAGATTTTTGTTTATTTGTTAAAAGAAAGCGTGACCCAGGAAGGCAGAAAACTTAGTGAAAGTTGAGTAGTAAAAATTTTCCATTATTTACTACTTTTGGGATATTATCGAAATAGCAAATCAGTTTAGTCTGGCATGGCAAGAACTGAATTGACTCTCTGTCCAGACATTTCTCTCATGATGACTGATTCATTTTTACCCATATTTTGTGCCTTTATAATTGATGTCACATCTATTTCCAAAGAAGATGTAAAAGGTGTATAATTAAAAGCGTGTATACAATAGAATAGTAAAACTACAGAAACAATTAATGAACAGCAATGGGAAATATAGCCTTTCTCCAAATAAAGAAATCATTGCTCTTGAGCTTGAATTTCATCACCGTGACAGCTAAAACAAAAAAGAGAAGCATTACATAGCATGTACTTGTTACATACCAGATAACTCTCCAGGAGACAGACCTTGCTTTGTAGCACTAAACCAATGAAGAACCTGTCATAGTAGAAATTATTGAATAATGACATGGGCAGATTATCTATCATCTATCTATCTATACAGAGATATATATGTATATATATATAGATATATTTGCAGATATATAATATATATAATATGTATATATAAATAAAATTACAACAGGGCACTTTTCTAAGATCTAAAGTATTATAGGGAAGCAAGCAGGTTTTTTATTGTCTGTTTTGATATCTAGAAATCTACAATATAGAAGATAGATACACCCCTTACGTGAAGTTTCTAGAAGGGCTTTTAAACTGAGGTTTCTGAAGCTCGCTCCAGATACACTGAATCTGGTGCTCTGGGGGCAGAAGATTCAAGAATGAGGTCGGTGAAGAGTCCCCGCCTGATTCTGACAGTCTATGAGTAGGCAAGAGACTGGGACCGCTGCCTCGGATTATTGCTCTCAAACATCAATTGCCTTTACCTAAATTTTGACCAGATATGAATAAATAATGACCAAGCACTGAGGTCAAGATACTATGGGAGTGTTTAATAATTCTTTATAAAGTAGCCCTTCCTACAGCACTCTCCGACAGTAGGTACCCACTAGATAGTGACTACTTTACTAAATGCCCCATTAAGAAGTCACTGAGATAAGGTAAATATAAAATGGGCTGAAGCCCACTTTTCTTCCTCCTGCACCATCAGCGTCACCACCACCACCAAGAAAAAAAAACCTAAGAAAATGCCTTCAGTGTATACTCATGACATAACGTCCTTTTTATCCTCTCTTCACTGGAGCAGGCAGCTTTAGCTTCTTTAGACATAGCCAAAGATGTTATATGTTGAGGCTGCTGGCTGGTCCTGTGCTCACCAGATCCTCAAGTTGATTCATGGCTATCCTTTGAGCTGGTTTCAGCTTATGGGTATTGTGACTTCATTGCCTCTCCAAAGCTTCTACATTCATCATTCTGAGTGCAACCCAGGTGTCAGCAAGATCAGACAACGTTTGTGGCTTCAGCTAAGGTTAAAGAGAGGCAAAGATTCTTACAGGTGATGATGCCAGAGAATGAATCAATAGTCAAATTCAACCCAAGTTCCAGCTTGTTAGGACAGTACATGGTTCAGCTGTGCTTTATTCCCCAGGAGATTTTTCAGAGGAAGCTCATTAGTCCAGGTGCCCAATCGCTGCAGTGCAATTTTAAAATGTATTTAGTTTGGAACATATGTTTTGTTCTTCAAGAGGTCAAAAGGGATTTATAATTGTCTTTGCACCTCTGGATAAGCCAGAATACAGTGAAAGGGGTCAGCTGAGGTACCTTCCAGACAAATTCAAGTGCACATTCTACAATCAGAACATTATGCCCTGAGCAGCCTCATCATCAAATTTTAAGATCAGACACAGGCTCTGAAACAGACAATATTGTCTGGCCTTTGTTTGGGTGATTTACCTGTGAATCAGCCTAGTACTTGGAAAGAGGATACCTTGATAAGTAGAAATATATCATGTGGACATTCATGTCTGAGGCTTACAATGGGCAAGGAAACATGTCTCTGATTCGGTTTAACATAGTATGCCAAACATTAGTCTAGAATTCACTAAGGTAGAACTTGATTTCCATCTAGGAAGGTACTTAGAAAGACTTTATTTTGTAGAAAGACAAATCAGGAAAACGCTTTGTACATTAGAATTAAGATTCTAAGTTTGGACACAATAACTAAATTGTTAAAATAAATCCAGTGATTCAAGCAATATTTATTGAAAGTCTGCTGTGACCCAGATGTCATGCTAGGGACTAGAGATAGCAGCTAGAATAAAATAAATATAACCCTAACCTTCCTGGAGATTTAACCTCATAAATAGACATATGTAAAACAAGGTCATTATAATATAGTATGAAAATGTTCTAATAAGAGGAGTTTTAAGATGCTAAATTAAGATCATATAAGAGGGTTGTCCAAATCAGACGTGAGAAGTTATGGAAGGTTAAACCTAGAGTTTTGAGTTGGAGTTAGCCTGGTGAAGTATAGGATTGGGGAAGAAAGAGGGAAGATGGAAAGGACAAAGAAAGTGTGAACAGTATTTACAAATGCTGGAAGTCAAGAGAAAGTCTGGGGTGAGAGAACCTGTAGGAACATAAGGGAATCAACACCTGATTGGATTTTGAGATAAGGGTGAGAATGAGGGTAGAAGGCTATTCAATGATGATATTGAGTTTCTGGCTTGGAAGAATGGTGAAAGTTTGATGATAAAGATGGCAGACTTGATTTTAAACAAATTGAATTTGAGGTTTTTGTTTGAGATCCAAGTGGATGTGTCCAATAATTTCTTGGCTATATGGGTCTTAATCTTGGGGAAAAGATGAAGGTTAAATCTCATATATAGATCTGGAAATGATAAACACCAACATGCTATTTGGCGTGTGTGGTTTGATGATATTGTGTAGAGCAAGAAGAAAAAGAAAGTAGAGAATTTAGAGTCAAACAACATGAAAAGAAAAAGCAGAGGAAATAAAGGTTGTAAAAGGATTGCTGTTGGCCGGACCTTTAGACTTCTCAGCAGAAAATGACTTCTGATATGGTTGAAGTTATTTAAAATTACCTACAATTGCGCAAAGTATTTCCCTTTCATCACCATCATTGCCCCTCTCTCTCTCTCTCCTCTCTTTTCTCTCTGCTCTCAGTCTCATTTTGACCTCCTTCCTACCTCTCCCTTCCTTCCTCTTTCCATTCTCTTTTCATATGTATTTAGTATTTGTCTAGTAAAATTAAAGTTGAAATGTGGATGAAGCCTGAAAAAAAGAACTGTGCAATGTATCATCTTATATGGAAATAGTTATTCTAAGAACAATAGGATCTAATAATAAACTTTCTTACTCTCTCCAATTTTATAAATCATGGCTATTCCTTGGTATATGTTTTCTATTAATAAAAAAAAGCCATCATAGATACCTGGATCAATTAATTAGATTATATATAACTAACCATTTCCACCCTTTTCTAAAGCAAATTTAATGATAAAGTTTCATTGTTAGGTATGTCTGTATTCTGCATGTTTTCTTTTTGTCCCTCCAGATTCACTATACGCTTTTCTTGTTCCTGCCCTTTGACTTATGAGGCTTACTTTTATAGACTACATCACCCAAGCTCCCTTGCCCCTTGCTTCAAGTTGGGTTTGACCAAGGGGAGGTGCTGGCAAGAGATGGGATGGTAGGATTAAAGTGAGACGGTTAATTCGCCAGCTCCCTTTCTGCTGGTCACCAGTTTTCAGTAGCTGTATTTCCCCACCTAAGGCTGTATCTCCCATTGTATCACTCTTTTCCAATAGCCCTAAGTCTCTCCACGTAAATACGTGCACCACCGTTGTTCCTTCAGTCTTAGCAATGGTAGTGGATCTTTGCTCTTACTAGCTGTGGGGGGCTTATCATCCACTTTTGGTTTCCATTAAACCTTTGTAAATAGTGTCTTCATTGAACTCTTCTCAGTTATCCCATTGAAATATCTCATCTATTTGCTTCTGGTACCCTGATGGATAGAATCCATATTGGACTGTTGGTTATTTAAGGATAAGAATCATACTTTATATATTTTTTTATTTTGAGGAAGATTAGCCCTGAGCTAACTGCTGCCAATCCTCCTCTTTTTGCTGAAGAAGACTGGCCCTGAGCTAGCATCCATGCCCATCTTCCTCCACTTCATATGTGGGACACCAACCACAGCATGGCTTGCCAAGTGGTGCCATGTTGGCACCTGGGATCCGAACTGGCAAACCCAGGGTTGCCGAAGCAGAACATGTGAACTTTATCCACTGTCCCAGGGGGCCATCCCCCATTTTACCTTTATTTCCTTAGTGCCTTGAAAAGGACTAGTGCCTTAAAAGAGGGGTATATAAAGTATTTTAAAAGCTTCACTGGAAGAATGAATATGTGAATGAATACCACTTTTAGGATGAGTTAAGCAGAGACAACATAAAGAGGTAAAACAACTTCCTTTCTTCCTTGAAAATGTGTGGTCTGACCCCAATATACTTGGCACTATAGACAGAAGGATCCAAACTGGTGGCTGTTTCTCCTCTTAAAGAATTCAAATAAAACATCCAGATTGCAATAGCACCAAATGTGACATGATGCCCTACATATTGATGTGCACACAGAAACGTCAGATGGAAAAACCTTGGAGACTCAGGAGGCCATGTTCGAAAGGAATGTAAGCCACAGGACTCCTTCCTTGAGAAGTTAACTCCCCAATTTGAGATTAGCTCCTGTGGTTTGGCTGGTTCCATGGTAGATGTTTAGCAAGCAATAACAGACATTTCCCTTTCTTCCCCAGGCAATACAGTGCCCAAACCAAAAAAGTATTGTTCTATCTAGAAAACAAAATAAAACACAACAAAATGGCACAAGCCCACAATGGAGCGTGTTGATGCAGTATTTTCCAGTGAGAATCTTAAGGATTAAGCAGCAGTATGGCCAGATTAGTGTTTCCTTTTCATGACCTTCTGGCTGTACACAAAGTAAAATGTCAACACACAATGAGCTGGTTTACTAAAGGAGTTGCACACTAGAATAGATTTCTCTGCAGTGTGGGAGGGGGAGGGGAGAGCTATATTGACGTGCCAACTGAACTGACCTTTTCCAATTGTGTTGCGAGAAAAGCCACAGAGAGTGGTTGGGTTACTAAGTCTAAAAGGAAATGGCAGTGATGAATGGGCAAAGAACTTCAGGGGAGAGAGGGTATATGTGTGAAGTACTCATATATTGGTCTGCTGTCCTTTTATAATAACGCTCCCGCTGTTCCCATGCTTGCTACTACTGCTACTGCTCCGACTCTAGTCACTGCTACTATCACCATCACTGTCAACAACGCTTTCATGACCACCACAATCAAAACTAACAGTCATGACAAGTCTCCTGGCTATGCTCCTTCTGTGCCGCTCCATGAGGAAGTGTGCAATACAACAGTGGATCCTTCTTCAGGTTAAAATACTTACCACAATGCCACACTCTCTCACTGCATGACCAAAGAGTTTAGCAAGCGTTGTGCTCATCACCTGTCATGAATCCAGACTTTAGTCCTTAATTCTCCACTAATACACTATGTGATTTTGAGCTACTTAGGAAGTAGGCAAGAAAATAATTTTTTTATGTGTGAGGAAGATTTCCTCTGAGCTAACATCTGTTGCCAATTTTCCTCTCTTTTTTTCTTTTCCTTGAGGAGGATTCACCCTGACCTAACATCTGTGCCAATCTTCCTCTATTTTGTATGTGGGTTGCCACCTCAGCATGGCTGATGAATGGTGTAGGTCTGCACCTGGGATGCAAACCTGTCAACCCAGGCCAGTGAAGCAGAGCACACAAGACTTAGCCACTACACCACCGGGCCAGCCCCAAGAAAATAATTTTTAAGCCAGCTTTTCATCAGTTTAAACAAAAGTCCAGGGATTTTGAAGTGGAATAAAATATTGCTTCACAGAAGAAATGAAAGTCATGAAAGTATACACACACACATGCATACATACCAAGGACTTTAATAGCTTTGTAATTCAATCTACTTTCTTCTTTGAGACTTTATTGATGTATAATTTTTAGAAAATGAAATTTATCCACTTGACTGTATAATTCTATGTTTTAGTAAATATATACAGTTGTGACACCAGCACCAAAATCCAGTTTTAGAACACCACTATCCACTCCTAACATGTCCCTCGTGTCCTTTTGCAGTCAATATCTGCCACCATCACTGACCTTGGGAAAGTACTGATTTGCTTTCTGCCACCACTGTTTTGTCTTTTCTTGAATGTCGTATAAATGGAACCATGCAATAAATAGTCTTTTACTATTTTAATTCATCTATTGAATTTTCGCCTGTATTTATTTGAGTTATTATTTTAATGGTTGCTTTATGGTATGCAGTATGTGGTCTTTGACTTATGCCAGTATAGTTCAAGAGCGGGAACTCTGTGTTAGAATAGCTCACCCAACCCAACTTTATACTGTTGTTTTCCTGTATAGCACATCTATAAACACTGTAATTGCCAAATAGAGTCTCTCCTCTAATTTTGAAATTAAGTTTGGCTTTAGACAGTCGTATATCTTTTAAAGAAACTAAGAAAAGCAAAGATTAATGTATATATATATGCCAAATTTCATATTTGCACATACATTTACCATTTCTCGTGCATCTGGGATATGATCTGGTATTGTTTCTCTTCAGTTTGAAGGATTTTCTTTAATATCTCTTGTAGCACAGAGTTGCTAGAAACAATTTCTTTCAGTGTTTATTTGGACATATCTTTATTTTACATTCATTTCTGAAGAATGATTTTGCTAGATATGGAATTATTGGTCAACACTTTGGTTGTTTTCTGTCTTTCAACCCTCATGTCATTCCAATGTTTTCTGTACTTCATCAGTTCTGCTGAAAAATCACCCATCGATCCTACCATTTTCTCCCATAAATAATGTGTTGTGTTTCTTTTGTTGCTCTCAAGACTTTGTCTCTCAGGAGGTTGATTATGATGTGCCTTTGTGTGGTTTCCTTTATGTTTTCCTTGTTGGGTTTGTCAAGCTTCTTGGATATGAAGGATAATACTTTTCACCAAATTTGGGAAGATTTCCCACTCATTAGTTCTTTTCCTTTTGAGGAAGATCAGCCTTGAGCTAACATCTGTCACCAAGCCTCCTCTTTTTGCTGAGGAAGACTGGCCCTGAGCTAACATCCATGCCCATCTTCCTCTACTTTATATGTGGGACGCCTACCAGAGCATGACTTGCCAAGCAGTGCCATGTCCACACCCAGGATCCAAACTGGCAAACCCTGGACCATGGAAGTAGAACGTGCACACTTAACCGCAGCGCCACTGGGCCAGCCCCCAACTCATTAGCTCTTTAAATATCTTTTCTTTCCCCTTTCTTCTCTCTCCTTCTGCCACCCCTAATTACATATATGTTGGAGTACTTGACATTGTCTCACAGATTTCTAAGGTCTGTACAGTTTTCTTCAAGTTTTGGTCTCTCTTCCTTAGACTTGATCATTTCTATTGGTTTATTTTCCAAGTTCATAGAATTTTTCTTATGCCATCTCAAATATGCTGGTTAGCCTGTGTAGTTAATTTTTTAACTTTCAGTTACTGCATTATTAAGCTCTAGAATTCCCATTTGATCCCTTTCTCTTTAATAGTTTTCATTTCTCTATTGAGAGTCTCCACTTGTTTCCTCATTCTTAGTATATTTTTGTTTAATCCTTTGAGTATATATATAACAGCTACTTTGAAGTCTTTGCTAAATCATAAGTTGCAATTGACTCTTTCTTTTCTTGGTGAGAACATTTAAGTTCTACTCTCAGCATATTTCAATTAAATAGTATAGTATTATCACTTACAATCACCATGTTTTACATTAGATCCTCAGGCTTTATTCATCTCATAGCTGAAAGTTTGGACCCTTTTACTGACCTCTCCCTATTTTCTCCACCCCAAGCCCTTGGCAACCATTTTTCTACTCTCTATTTCTATGAGTCTGACTTTTTATTTAGATTCCACATATATGTGATACCATGCAGCATTTGTCTTTCTCTGTCTGGCTCATTTCACTTAGCATAATACCCTCACGTCCGTCCATGTTGCCACCAATGGCAGGATTTATTTCTTTCTCGTAGCTGAATAACATTCCATTGTCAATATATACCACCTCTTCTTTATTCACTCATCTTTTGCAGGACATTTGGGTTGTTTCCATGTCTTGGCTATTGTGTATAATGCTGCGATGAACATGGGGCTGCAGATATCACTTTGCTATCTTGTTTTCCTTTGGATATATACCCAGAAGTGAGAAGGTTGGATCATATGGTAGTTCTATTTTTAATTTTTTGAGGAAATCCCATCCTGTTTTCCATGGTGGCTGCACCAGTTTACATTCCCACCAGCAGTGCACAAAGGTTCCTTTTCCTCCACATCCTCACCAAAGGTACGGGTCTAGTAATTTCTGCTTTAAAAGTAGGCATTTCACATAATGCATTACAGTGACTCTGGGTTCTATTTTTTCCTCTAGGAGTTATAGTTTTCTTGTTTTAGGAGGCTATTAACATGCATAGATACAAAGTAACATATCTGTCTTCCTTGTGGCAGCAAATGCTGAAGTCCAACCTGTTTGGTTTTTGTTTGCCATGCTTAGTTCTCTAGAAGTCTCCCTTATGTCTGTGCACTTTAGTGGTCAGCAAATATTTTGTGCAGAAGCTATACTCAAACTCCTCAAGCCTCTAAGGCTTCAACCTTCTGCCACCCAAGCTGTGTGTGGGGGTTGAAGAACACATGCAAAGGCGTAACAAATTTACAAGTCTCCCCAGGCTTTTGATTTTTGCCAGGTTCTCTAGTGTCTCCCACATGCATATGTATTTCAGCAGTCAGCCAGAGAGTGAACTATATCTGCCTTCTATGGTTCTCTTGCTTCCAAAATCTGCTCATTGAATTTCTACTTGCTTTACCACCTACCCAAAACCAAGTTCACCACCTCTGGCCTGTAGAATTTTACTGCTGGAACTTGAGGGTATAAAAATCCCCTAGGCAAGAAGCCCAAAAGCTCATTGTTTTTTTTCACAATGCAGAAGCATTTTTTTCATGAACAGGTACTCAAGTTCTTGCTAGCCTTTGGGTGTTTTCCAGTGCTCTGAAAATGTTGATTTTTAACATTTGTTCCCAATCTTATTTTTTTTTTTCTGCAAAGGGAAGTTGAATGAGCTCACACATCCATTAATAAAAGGAGAATAACCTATTTTGCATATTTTTATCTGTGAACACACTCTGTTATCTGAGTTTGTTGACATCTCTATGCTTCAGATATACCAGGCCTGGAAACATTCCCAAACTGAAGCAAGTCTTATGCATCTTGGGGCTTGCATAGCACACTGGACTCAATTGTGTCCCCACCAAATTTGAATGTTGAAGGTCTAACCCCTAATGTGACTGTATTTGGAGACAGGGCCTTTAGGAGGTAATGAAGGTTAAATGAAGTCACAACAGTGGAGTCCCAATCCAGTAGGATTGATGGCATTATAAGAAGAGGAAGAGAGAGATCTTTCTCCACTCACACCCCAAGGAAGGGCCTTGTGAACACATGATAAGAAGGCGCCCATCTGTAAGACGGAGGAGAGCTCTCACCAGAACCAACAATGCAGGCAGCTTGATCTCAGACTTTTGCCTCTAGAATTATGAAAAAATAGATTCCTGTTGTTTCAATCACCCAGGCTACAGTATTTTGTTATGGCAGCCTGAGCTGACTCAGACACATGGAGTTCTGATTCAGGTAATTACTGCACTTCCATGAGGTTTCAGAAACTTTCCTATCATTTTTTTTTCAATCAATAAGAATAATGAGATTTGTGGAAATAAAGTAATGTCTTCATCTAAGTACGAATAACTTATCAGCGACAATTGGAGCCCCTTGACTTCAACTGACTTATTGGGAGCAATTTCATCCCTAGCAAAAAAGCTCCTAGTGTGTTTCATAGCTGTCAAGCTTTACGTCAGATATTACACATCTGGCAATTGATCTTTCCTTTGAGTACCAGATCTATCACCCGGATCCTGCAGTCTTCCATGGTCGCAATCTGCTGGGACTGGGAAATGCGGCCCCTTCACCTGGCCATGCCTTCGCCTGTGACCCATAGCCTGCACTGCTCCTGCACCTGAACAGCCTCATCATTGAAATAATGTTTTGCTTTGTTAGAAACATGAGATTGTAATACCTGGAGCGTATCTGCTCTTACAGTAAGACAACGTTTACTTTTGTCCCCAATCTGAACATAGGGCCATTCTCAGCTAGAAACAGTGAATTTCCACAGAAGTCCTTATGCATTTTTTTTCCTTCTAGTGCCAATTGAGGCAACTGGATTGCAGTGTTAACACATAAGTCAATTGTACTTACTCAAAATTTTTAGAGAGCTGAAGACTTCTGCCCTCAGTGTCATCCATTTGCAATCAAACTTGAAATCTAAAGAATCCAAAAATAACATAAATGTAGCCATCAAGGAGAAATCATGACATTTTCCCATTTATAAAGCTCATTGCTGTCAATTTTACTACAACTAATTTTTCTCTGTGCCTGCTCATTTTAGATCTTTATTCACCTGTATCAACTCAATTTATCTCTGTAATTTAGATAAGCTTTCCTCTATTACTGGAATGGTTCTCAAATTAAATGCTTTCCTTCATTCCTGGCACCACACATTGTGTAACATCAAGGAAACTGAGACACGAACATGTCGCTGAAATAAATCAACCATCCCTACTTGCAAATCAGTCCTGTTTCATTTCCTGAAGCATTTAATTTTAAAAGGCTGTGGAACTGGGATTTTTTTCCCTGTGATCTAGACAATGCTATCTTGTTATTTTCTACAAATAAGACTGACTACATCTTATATATATATGTGTGTTATTTAATTCTGCCCTGGAGCATCTGAAACCAAAAGATTAACCTATCAGGATTATCATCTCCTGGGTCATTTTCTCAACTAGTCTTCCTCACTTTCCCACAGGACAAGGTCTGTCAGTGTTCTCACCCCTGAGATCTTCAGCATGAGTCAACCCTGTGGTAAAATTTTCCCATTGTTACTATAACATTAGGCATTGGAGGGAAAGCCCATCTTCAGGGGTTATTTCCAGAATAACAGATTACTAAGAAGAGCTGTCAAGTACAAGGATGACTGCTCAGTGACTGACACATGGTAGTCACTAAGCAATTATTCAACTATTTGTTAAATAAATACACTTCCTATTCACATTGTTGTGTACAACAGTAAAAAACGCAAAACAACTTGAACAGCTAATATTAAAATATTTTAAGTTGTATCTTACGATATATTCATTCAGTGAAATATTTAAATATTAGACACGATGGTTTGTCTATCGGTTAATTTGTTATGGAGAGCTTCCCTAATTCTTCTTCTGTCTTTCCCGGTCCTCTTTTTTGTCTCTTATGCCAATCCCCTCCTGTCATATAATTAATTTCCAAAATTCTGCTCTCGGCTCTTTTTTAATCTCCAGTTTTTTCCCCAAGGTGGTCCCTTCTACACACATAATTTAAGCTCTCCCCTATAGACAATACAAAGAGGTAAGTCATGAGTACTTGATAAGGGAGTGAAGGCCCTGAATTACAAAGAGGACTTGACAGGGGAAAATAGGGAGAGGACTATTCTGGGCAGAAGAGAAAGTACGGGATAAAGAATATTTGCAAGGAGGAACAGCCCCATGGAGGGACAGGTATCACTCTTAAGTATCACGGTGAGGCATGAAACTAGGTTGGTACTTCATTCTGCAAGGACTATAAAACTTAATTTTGTAGACAACTGAGCCTCACAGAAAGCTTTTCTCACTGGGGACCAAGATGAATGAATTACACTTAAGGAAGATTCCTGGGACAACACAGTTAGGGAAGCTTTGGCTGGGAAGAGACAGGAACTGAAAGGGTATAAGGGTGCAGAAAGATATAGGTGAGCACTAGTGAGAGTTGTGCTAGGGTATAACTGCCGGGGAGGGAAGAAAGGAGCACACACTCCAGCTCAGCAGATGGCAAAGTACGGCCCCTTGGCCCAAATCTGCCTGGTACCTGTTTTTGTAAATAAAGTTTTATTGAAACACAGCCACATTCATTCATTGACACATTGTCTATGGCTACTTTTATGCTACAACAGCAGGGTTGAGTGTGGTGACAGACTGTACGGCCCACAAAGACTAAAATATTTGCTATGTGGCACTTTACCAAAAAAGTTTGCCAACCCCTTTCTAACTCAGAGATGCTACCATTGACATAACCTAAAATTTGACAAAACAGAGAGGACGGGACAGAGGAACAGTCAAAAACAAGCAGGACATTTCAACTCTGTATGACTGGAAGGACAAATGCTTCAGAGGACACGGTGAAGGTGGGAAGAGGAAGACTCTGAGGAGTAAGTTGCTGTATGCATCTTTGGCTAAAAGTTCCCTGAAAATAATGGAGAACTTAAAAACTTTACTATCTCATCTCAAAGTGTAAGCAATTATTTACAATATTTTGAGCATCAAGGAAAGTGCTCATGCTGAATCAAGGTCAAACTAGGGGGCTTTTCTGGGTGGTCTAAGCATCCTCAAGGCTTTCCTGATTACCTTCAGTGCTTCACTGACAACTTTTTCCTAAATTTTGGTTCTCTAGTTAGGATAACTTAATTCCTGAGCCATGCCTTGGAGATGATGCAATCACTTTGAACCACCTGAATAACTGGATAGTGAATCCTTGACGCCTGAAGACATTTTTTATAAGAAGATTTTAGACCACGCTATCAATGTCAAAACATAGACTATGGCAGGTTATTCTCTTAATTCATAAAGGTTTTCACAAACACTATCAATCTATCAGTATTGTGCTCAGAAGCTTTAATCATAGAGCAATATTTTCAGCTCCACATTTTTATTATTACTTCCATATTCATATTGGAGATAATGTCAACATCACAAAGGAAAATTTAATTCAATTCTTTTGCTTGACAATTTTAGCTTTAATAATGCCTAATAAAAGCTGGTAGACTCACTAACTTTAAATTACAGTATCCTGATGAATAATGAGCAGTTAATTATATTTTAAATATATCTAAACCTAGATCACGTGACAATTTTTTAAAACCTGTTTTTAGGTGAAGATGGAAGTGACATAAGCAGAAAATTAAGTGGGCATACGTGCAATGTGGTCTTCCCATGTCATCTTTTGTTTTTGTCAGCTGAGTATTCAAGAATACTTGTTTCTACATAAAATCGCTGATATTGGCTTATTGTATTCTGTACAGTTCTATTCTATTACTTTAATCTCAAATACAAGCATGTAATTTTTTTAAACATTAATCAGACACTAAAAGGAGAAGAGAAGATGTGTGTGTGTGTGTGTGTGAAGCAATATAAGCGGAAAAAGAAAACAAATACAAGGAGTGGAAATAATGGAGAGGCTTACTGTCTTCCACGGTGGAGTCCCTTTTTAGGGTCATTTCGGAGCTAGAATGTATGACTTATTCCCTAGCTCTTGGGGAAGAAGAGAACAGATGCAGAAAACCTATAGCTCCAGAGCATTACATTGAATTGGAGTGATTTGATGACTTTCCGAATTTGCATCTATAGCCTGCTGTTATTACAAACATATTCTTGTGTATTGGGATGTTATTTAAACTACCAAAAAAGTGAGCTCTGCCCAGCAGGGAAAACATCCCTGACAGAATAATGTCAAATTAAATAAACAGCATCTAATGAGATCTGTTATTACCTGCTCTTTTGTCGTGCTTGGGCACGCAGTCTGAAGGCTTATGTTTCTAAGTACTATCATAAATCTTCCACCCTATTTTGCTTCTTAAAATTCTAACTAAAGTCTCTCCTCTAATGTTGACATCTATGTCTTCATTAAATCTTATCTTTGAAAAGATAAGAAAGTTTGCATTACCACAGATCATTTTTCAAAAGATAAAATCCACTTGCTTGAAAATGAGAGTATTAAGAATAGAATTCTGCCAGAGGAGAGACTACTTGGATCTGGTGAATCCTTCCATTTTCATTGATTTTTATTAACGTCCTTTTCCTCATCCCTCAGGAGTCTCTGTCCAGAGCTTCTTGCGTTCAGCTCCATGCCAGGTAAAGAAGAGAGGATGGAATTCCAAGATATGGCTAATAGTCTAAATTAATCTGCCTTGATTGCAGATTGTTCGTGAAGATGTTACCTCACAGGTTATTTTTGTAATATAAGAGAAAGTCTCTTAAAAGCAAAAATATAAGTTGATAGATAATAGCCTGCCTCCATGAATACATTGAATCAACTCTTTTCTCTACACTTGTCTCATACCTGTTTTATAAGAATTTATTGCACATTTTTATTTCCTAATTGTTTCTTTAGGGAGATACAGGGCAAATAAGAAGACTATAGATTGGAGTCCAATAGAACTGAGATGGAATCCCGGCTTTCATGTTTATTAGACACATGGTACCTGAGCTTAGGTGCCCTTAGGACCCTCACACTTGCTACATTCAAATCTGAACTCAGATCTGTTTTTCCTTAGGATTTGTTCCTTCTTTCATATTTCTGATTTCCACCAGCCACTCTGACTCCAATCAGAAGCCTGGAAATCATGATAGGCTTTTCCTTTCTCACTTCGCCATGACTTTTCTGCGGTTATAACCTGCCAGTTTTCCCAGTTGCTGTGCTTCTCCCTCACTTCTGTCTTAGTTTAGACCCTATTGCATGTCCCTAGGCTGTCTTCTCAGGGCTGGTCTCTGGGACTCCAGGTTAACCATTGATCCATCCTTTAAAATGTTGCTCTTATGACCTTTCGAAAATACCGATCTGACCCTGCTGTGTTCCCAAGTAAACTAGTGAATGCCTCCTTACTACACACAGGATAGATGCCAAGTTCTCAGCACGGCCCTCACGTCTCTCTGATAGCTGGCTCTGGCTAGGCCCCAGCTCTGCACGGTAGGCACCAGCCACTCTCGTGTTCCCTGAATAAGCTGAGATCTTTCATGCCTACGACCTTTCTCACACTGCTTCCTCTGCCGTAAATAACTCTCCTTGTGATTTCTTTTTGGAAATAAACAAAAGGCCAAAAACAAAAATGAAGCAAACAACAACAAAACTTTGAATATTCAGATTCAGCACTGAGTCTTTAGGAAGATTTTCTGACCCTCTCTCCCCTGATATATGTATATATAAAATGACATACATCTCTATGACTAGGAAATAATTACCACAGAAAGCAAAGGTCCCCTACTTTTTCCCGAAATCCTTCTCCTTGGGCTTAAAATAGTATTTCTTTTCTTTCTCTTTGCCCTTGTTCAGTCCTGGATTTCCTTTACGCCTTGATTCTATCTCACAGACTCTGTTGCACTAAAGTCTATGCTGCAGACAACATCATTTTAGTTTTGAAAGTAGTCACTCCAATAAATGCCATTCCTTCATTTAAAAAAGTATGTCAACTCTCTTATTAAGTATAGCTTATACCTACATTTGCTCCTTATTTGCATCTAGTTGATTGTGATATAACAACATTTAAACTCTCAAATCTGTTTCTGTACTTTAATAGCACACCCTACCACTCTTAATTATCTTTTACTAGGGAAAATATGCACTGTACACTTGTTTTATATAAACATTTTGCAAAGCAAACTCCTTTTTATGAATGGTAGCGATCATTTTATGAGGTTAAGCACCACAGGGCAATTTCTGCATCCCATCTCATTCCAGATATGTCATTATACTTGTGATCATGTGTCACCCCTGTGCGAAAGATGCTGCTGATTCACAAAGTACATATGCTATGAATAGTTTCCACACGGGAAGAGATGAGCTGTGCTAACTATACGTGCTTGCTTGCATCATGTGACGACTATCTAGTATATGTTAGTTGAGTAAGACTGGTGGAGCATGATCATCGAACAGAGTGAATCATGCTGCTTTAAAGGGGCTGCAGGCAAGGCCCTTACCCAAATTAAAACCCAATCCTAGTCCATTTTTTCCCAACATATACATCACCAAGAAACCCTTGGTGTGCTGGGGCAGAATATCACTTCTCTTATCATTGATCATTTTTGACCATGAACGCAAAGGGGAAAGATGGTAGCTACCACAGTGCAAAAAAGGAGGATATATACAGTATGGGAAAAGAATCAATAATTTTTTGGACCACTTATTGTTACATAAGAGTGGGAAACGTCTTTGGGGATGCTGGTCATTTCTTCCCTCCCCTGTTATCCTGGTGGGTTTCATAAATTGTGTCATAGGCCGGAAAGTATTTGACAATGCAACTTTAAGCAATTAGTCTAGCAGGCTTTTAAAAGCATGGTATTTCACAATGCTGTTTTATGAAATCAATCTTGCCAGACAGATCAGGTAAGCCATTATTGCTTAGAGATTTCCAAGATTTCTGCATTGAATTGACATGCAGCAGAAAAGCACGAATCTTGGAACAAAATCTTCTTGTGAGTATGAAGCCAACAACTTAATGTTGTCTCTCTTTGGCCTTGTTACACTTTTAGTACACCTGAAGTTGTATTGTGGTGGTTCAACAAACTATTTATGGGTAAGTCTCCGTTATACCTAGGGGTATTAGTTAGTTTTTCTTCTTGAGAATCACGAATAGCAAATTATCCCCAGGACGAGAACTTGGGCGTACTGTTGTTATCGTCACCATCATTATGAGAAATAGCAATGACAGGAACATGTGCAGGCACCAAATATTGTGCACCGAGCTAAATATGCAGTTAGCACTGTCTCTTGAATGTAATTGTAATATGTCACCAGGTCCCCTACAATGACATATGTGATAACAGTCCCGCTTTTGGCTCGTCAGAGTCAAGTTTGTGAGGAAGCCTTCCTATTGTTCTTTTCTGAAAAAGCTTCAGGTATACCATTTGCGGAGATGACTGTTCCTTTTGAGAGCAATTCCACCGGATAATGTGTGTTTTTCTAGTCGTTGGTGTCACTCTGTGTTCCCTCTAGCATCACTGGTTTATACTTAGAAAAGAGCCCAGAATTCTGAGCTTTGTTAAGGAGTGAAACCCCATGTCTGGTCTTGAGCAGAGAACTCTCTCTCCGTGGCTCCTGCCCTCTGCCCAGCCTGTGAAGCATTCCATCTGCCTATGTCTGTGAGGAGGCACACAGCCTCTGGGGCTGAACCAGTGGGGTCAAATAATGTTCTCACCATTTAGCGTAATTAACTCCAACCACCGTCTGTTGCAAGCCCCAGTGCAGCCAACACAAGCAAAAGTAGGCCAAGAAGAAATTTCTCCTCATTATTAAACCTAAATCTAAGCACTTGTCTGTCTGTAAAAACAGAGCAAAGGGAGGAAAACTGAAACCAGTGCACGGGGTCTGAGGTTTCAATAAATGTCAGGGAGCGTCAAGTCTGTTTGGATTGCAAATTATTGCTGGCTGACGGTCTTACAATTTTACAACTAGAGATTGCTGTCATGGGGGGGATGTGGTGGGGGGAGCCTCTCACATCACAGCCAGAGAGGAACAGAAGTTACCAAATACTGTAACAATCCTAAAACATTACAAGAGGGACTCTAGTGTTTGCTAAATTTAGTCTTTCCTTCACGCACATCTCAAGACACAACAACCCACAACACTCTACTCTTCCCATTGGGTTTGATGAAGTGTTGGATTTGCCAAAGATTGAGACCTCATTTCTCTGGTTTACCCATTCTAAACTCCACTTCATCCCTCTCCTTTGCTCAGACACTTTGAACATCTGAGAGTGATAAAGACGCCTAAATGTTTCAAGGTGAATTAATAGCCTACTACATATCCTGGAGAAACACACCAATAATTTGAGCAGTGGTTAAGACTGTTTTTCAAGTGGATTAAATGAGAGGGCAATTACTGATTAAAATAAACCAAAGGCATGAGAATTCCAGCCCTGTACATGGATGAACACCGCTCAGCTGATTTCCATTGGTGGAAAGGCTTTTCACATTGTGAAAAGTATACCTGCTTCTCAGTGATTCTACTGAAGTTTATCAATTTTTTTTTTTTTAAGATTTTATTTTTTCCTTTTTCTCCCTAAAGCCCCCCGGTACATAGTTGTGTATTCTTCGTTGTGGGTTCTTCTAGTTGTGGCATGTGGGACGCTGCCTCAGCGTGGTCTGATGAGCAGTGCCATGTCCGCGCCCAGGATTCGAACTAACGAAACACTGGGCCGCCTGCTGCGGAGCGCGCGAACTTAACCACTCGGCCACGGGGCCAGCCCCTATCAATGTTTTTTAATCATTTTTCTTCTGGCCAATATTTATTGAGGATCTCCTATGTGCCAAGGACTCAGTTAGATACACTGAAAACCAAGAAAGTGATGGTCCCTATTCTTCCTGAGCTCAGAGTCAAGTGCACTTATTTTAGCGAAAGCTCTTTTGGTTTCAAATAACTGAAAAATACCTCAAGTTAACTTAAGGCCAAAGGGGTGAAATTGTTCTAAGGTACAGGGGTATCTGTAGATACAAGGGAAAGAAATACGGCAGGACCTCATAGAAGTACGGAAGTGGGCGCTAAGAAGCTGTTAAAAATAAGATTACCTTTGCCAAATCTCTAGCTGCACAGTCTCTTCTTTCTCTTATAGGTGGGCTTTATTCTTCTCATTCTCAGCTTTCTAGGATTTAGCTTTCTTTTCTTGACTCTGTGTAGAATTAAGTAGGATCTTCTCAGGTGAGCTTCCCATTCCAATTGCCCAGTGGAGCTTCCCATTTCAATTACCAACTTTTGTAAGTTCCAAAACAGAATTTATGGAGAGAGAATTGGATTGGTCCAACTTGGGTCAGGCATTTAGTCTTAGCAGTTAATGCCGATAGAAGATTCAAGGTCTGAAATGTGTGGCTTAATTCCAAGTATATGAGGTAAACTGAGTCCCTTGGTTCAGTTGATTGATCTAGTTCCTATATCAATACATATTGTCATTTAAAGTACCATAAGGATGAGGTTACAGGTAGGGGATGTCATACAACTGTGTTGTGAGAGGTTGAGGAAAACAAAGTCATGAACTAGTTAGCGTCTAAAAAAACCTAAGAAAGGAAAAAGAATTATGGTTTCCGTCCCACTGCCACATGTACTGTGAAGCAATATCTTGATAGCAATATGGTTACCTTCTAATAATCTCTTATTTCTCGTAAGTATCTAGGTGATATGCCAGGAGGAGCTGGAAACCGACTGCTATAGCATTGTAGCCCAAATCACAGGCAGCACTGAGATAGAGTACAGAAGGGAATTCCTGCCAGTGAAATTAGGAGCATTCCATCTTCCCGTCCACATTCACAGGGAGGGTTGTTGGCCTAAAGTCAAGATCTACTCCATTTCCTGGGCAACAGCCAACAGAATGACCAGATGACAAGTACAGGACTGCCCTAGTTTGGGTTCCCCAGAAGCAAAACCTAAGTCAAGGATTTGAGTGAAAGTGTTTTATTTGGGGGCTGACAGAAAACACCCATGGTGGGTGGTGAGGAGGACAGACAAGGAAGGGAAGGCAGCCAGTAAAGAGTGTGTTACTAAGCCAGTTACAACTGTGGATAAATGGAGATTAATCTCATCGGGGAAACTCTAGGAATCCATGAAAAGCATGTGACTTAGGTTGTCCCCACAGAAGGGTAAAGTCACTGGGGAAATTATAGACAAACTCTAATCAATTATATTGATCGAGGACTGTTCCTAGGGTTTTCTAGTACTCTACTCCAGTTGGCCACGCTGGCAGTAAAGCGCCCTCTAGAAGCAACAGAGAGCCTGCCAGCCAAGAAGCACAGGTGCTGGCAGTTGCATTGAAGTGGTGATGAGGTGTCAGTGGGCGCCAAAATAGTCCACTACAGTTGACCCTTGTACCGTTCAGATCACTGGTGCCTCATGTTAATTTCATTCTGTCTTGTGTGGACACTTCAAGGTGGTGGCCAGATGCAATTTACTAAATAATTTAAACAAAATACTTACAACAGGAGAGTTAGCCAGATAAACTACAGTTGGTTTCAGTTGGTCTCAAGGCTGCAGTTGATACTCATTTTCTTCCTTCTCTTCTATACATTTGAGATATTCCTCATTCTTGGCCTACAAGAATGAGAAGCATTCAGTGAATTCCCTGAGTTCTACACATACTTTTAGCCCCATTTTATAACATTATTTCTTTATGATAATTAGGGTCAATTACTCCTACCAGTTGGGTGGCAAAACATGCTCCAGCTGCAAGGGAAAGCTCATAAGGGGGAATAAAAAGCAGGATTTGGCAGTTGGAAATTGGCAGTGTGCACGGAAATAATAAGGACACGGGGATGTGAGCAGGACATGCAGCATCTGCTACACAGTCACAGAAAAACACTTTATGATATTTTTCTAAATGAACAAATAAGTAGCCCTTAGGTATTGATGACGAGGTGTTTGGGAAAAGTGTTTGTAGAGGAGTTTCTCAGTAATGACCCAATAATTAAAATTATTTTGTCTCATATGAATACTCAACAGAAGATCCCAATAAAAGGAAGCTTATTTAAAGACCATGTGCTGCGACGGAAAAAGAACTAAAGAAAGGGTAACATCGTTGGCTGAGATGATTGACTGGCTGTCAGAAAAATATGGCTGGAACAAATGTGGATGGAACTCAGGACACTGCCTGGGGCGAGTCCTTGCACCATTAAGGGAGGCCTTAGAGCATCACAATCAAGAGCACTGGCTCAGCACCAGGCTTTTCACATCGAGGGCCCACCCTTGGGTAAGTCAGCACAAGCTAGGCTGTGCAGCAGTTATGAAGGAACCCCACAGTCTCAGCCTTTAAAACCATATAAGTTATTTCTCAATGTGTCACAGTCATACGGGTCTTTAGGTTTTAAATTATGATATTCATTTTCTTTTTGGGAGCAGCTGTCCCTTTTCTGAAGGGGACACTTCTGCTTCTACTTCCCACCCATCATAATTCTATGTAACATCCAAATCCCTAATTAAACTTTGTTCTTCCCTGAAATGCTCTGCTCTCCCGCATTCCCTGACGGGAAGTGATCGCTCTCTTCTCCCAACTTTGTAAACTGTATTTTGCATGCATTTCCTATTAAGTTCTTTTGCAGTTGATTTATACTACACCCTCATTGTCAACTGCTTGAGGATAGGGATGTACCTTAGATATCATCTTAATGGGTCACATAAAAACAAACACATAATAGATGCCAAATTTGTTGTATAATGAGTACAATTTTAATAACAATCTTATACAACTTTTGCCTAAAGAACCTTTACTTTTAATGTCTAGAGTAGATAATTTCTATTCCACAATAGGATGTATAAATCTTACCCTAAACATAGTGGTAAGCCATCAGGAACGTGTGTGTCAAACACACTGGCACTGTTTTTCAGAGCAATTTGACACCTGTGTGTTAAAATAAGTGAATTTTTCCATCTCAACTGCTTCATTTGCCAACAATGCTACGTGTCAGAGCATGTGTCAACTTATTTGACTTGTCCCCAAAACCTATACACACAGCTTTTATGTCTCTAAGAATTGAGAAATAGCAAACCTCAATTTTCTTTTCTTGTTTTTCATGGAACCATCTTTTTTTCTAGCATGCTATGCATTTGCGTGCTTTAGGAATGGCTGCTTTTTTCAGAGAGGTACAGAAGGTAGCAAAGACATTTTACAATTTTTCAAGATATCACAATTTGTACCACGAACTAATTTTTCCAACAAAACTACTGGAAAGTTCAAATAATATGGGCATTTTGGGACTTATGCATTCATTCATTTTTTAAAAAAGTATTTATTTTTTAGATGTCATGGAAACAAAGGTGCACAAATGCCAATGTGGAACTTCTGGTGGCAAAAACAATCAAATGACCACACAAAGGCCATATGACAGTGAGATACAGCCGTTCTATGATGGTGTAAAGCAGGAAACTGGATCTTGGTAAGAGAAGTTGGCAAGGCTTTCCTGGGAAAATGAATGAGTAGAGACTGAAGCCAAACTACTCCAGGTATGGTTCCTGGAGTAGCCTCAGCATCACCTGGGCTTGTTAGAAATGCAAATTCTCTGGCCCTGCCCCAGACTTTCTGAATGAGAATCCCTTGGGAGTGGGGCCCAGGAATCTGTGTTTCCACAAGCTCCCCAGATGATGATGATGCATGTGAAAGTCTGAGAGGGCCTGGCCCTGTGGCTGAGTGGTTAAGTTTGCGCACTCTATTTTGGCAGCCCAGGGTTTCGTCGATCTGATCCTGGGCACGGACCTAGCACCGCTCATCAAGCCATGTTGAGCGTCCTACACAGTAGAACTAGAAGGACCTACAACTCGAATATACAGCTATGTACTGGGGGGCTTTGGGTGAAGAAGAAGAAGAAATAAAAAGATTAGCAGTAGATGTTAGCTCAGGGCCAATCTTTAAAAAAAAAAGAAAGTCTGAGAAACACAGATGTAAAGGTGCAGTAGGAGCTGACTAGGCAGTGCGGCCAGAACACAGAAAAGGGGAGGACATTGGCAAGCGAGAAGGTTGGGGAGGCAGGTTAAATACACAGAGCCTTGAGACTGTGTCAGGAATTCAGGTCTCTATGCTAAATAGAATAGAAAGTCACTACATGTTTTTAAGTAAATGGAATGAGGAGGTACAGGCGCAGAGGCGAGGTGAAAGACTTGATTCTACCTGCCTTTCAGAAGATCACTCTGGCCAAGGCAGCACAGGACGAGAGGAGACCCACTAAGTGTCTCCAGGTATCTAGGTGAGAAACACTGGCGACTAGGCCAAGGGGCAATATAGAAGAAAGAGGTAGACGTCTTCAGAGACATTTAGGAAATAAAATCCAAGAGACTGGATAATCTGGCACTGTGAAACATAATTCCCTTAATTACTATAACGACCTTGTACCTTCAAATTTCTCTTTGAATTTGTAGAATATTTGTTTCATTAACAAGAATTATGGATATCAGGAAATTAGTAAATATTGCTCTGGGATATCTGCAGTGATCATAAAGCCGATAAACAAGTTGTCATTGTGACCCTTTTTAACCCCTGCAGCAGGTAGGACTTCTCCCCTCAGATAAAGGACAGATAAAGGAGAAACTCAAGAGGTTCTGGAAAAATATGAGACATTAATTCACCAGTCTTATTGGAGCCCCTACATGCAGCACTTTAGCACAGGCATGAGCCCCTCTAGAGAAGGTATTAAACATTCATCTGAAGTTTGCATAGGACCTCTGAGTGTGCCCCTGACATCGGTTTCAGATTGCAACCTTACATCCAGCCAGTTACTCAGTAAATGTGAACATGGGTCAAGAGTCAAGTAAGTAATAAAAGTGTGGTTAAGCAGAGCAAATCCATTCCTGCTACTGGAAAAAACAAAAACAAAAGCAAAAAACAAAAAGCCTGCAGTGTTTTTGTTCCAGCCATGGTAGATCAATTTCCCGCAATAATGCAGCGCACACGGGCAAAAGGCAATGACCACTTCTCTCACGTTATTAGAAGGGGAAGCAGTGGACTAAAATTATTTCAACAGGCTTTTATTGAACACCTACTACATGTAAGACATGAGTGGGGATGGAAGTCATAGTGATCACCCAGCATGGTTCCTGCCTTCACGTGGCTTATAGTTTGGTTAAACAGAGTCATATAAATTGATGAACACAATAAAAAGTTACAGGGGGCTGCAGATAACTCAGTTTAGCTGTTAATTTTCCCTGTGGTTGAGAGTTAGTGTCGTGAGAAGGTAACATTGTGCTGATTTGCAGTGTGAGTGTTCGACAACTGAAGGCAGTGCAGGTCAGCCATGATTAAAGACAGAAAGATTGAGTCAGCATGGCAAACATTTCTGCAAGACCCAAGCAAAGGTTGTGACTGGGGACATTCAAATTTTACAGTTTTGTTTTGTGTTGTTTTGCAAGTGGTTGAAATATTTCACTGCTGCTCTCTTGGCCTTCTAAGTCCAGAGGTGGTTACTCTCTACAATCATACCAGCTTCATTCGGTGGCTACACAGATATAGCAATCATCGCAGTTTTATAATTTGTTGGACCATTGCTTTAGCACAAAAAGGACACAGGAACACGAGAATATCAACACAGCACATGCATCCCCATGGTTGATGGGGAGGCTGTGGCCCAGGAGTGAGCTTGCGGGATGTATATATTCCTCAACACAGCACTTTGTCTGAAAGTGCACTCAGTTCTGTTATTCCATCCTGTAGTGTGTCAAATCTTTTGAAAGCAAAACCTCGAATGCTTCCCTACCTCCATAACCTGATCTTTGCTTTATAAACAAAAAAAGACAAGGGGGAAGGTGTATGTTGGAGTGGAAATACGTCTTTATGTCCTAACATGCACATAAAGTGGTAAATTGTAAAGCTATAACTAACGATTTCACACCAATAATCTTCCAAGAAGGCCCCTCTATTTTCCCCTATGGCAAAGAAAAGCAGCCAAGTTTCTCTTGTTCAATATCTTGAAATGGGCTCAATTTTGATCCAGTGGTATGTAGCTCTAATGCTTGTGGAATATTGCTTAACTTGCCAAGCAATCAAGCATAGCGAGTTGATTGTACGGTGTGGGGCAGACCTTTTCGGAGGCCTTATGTCAGGAGAGAGGGACTATTCAAAGTCTCTTCTCTGACTCTCTCTTTTTGTTGTAAACTCCTCTTGTACTTGAATGTCTGAAAGTCCACCAAGCAATAAATTCCTTCTTTTTTCTAACGCGTAATATTATTGCACAGATTTCTTTCAAATCAGGGAGTTTAAAAGTTTTAGCAAAAGAAAATCTCTCTCATCCCATTTTACTTGAGGCAGTTCAATAAGAAACACAAGAGGCAAAGAAAAGGAGAGAAGAAGAAAGGGAGAAAAGGAGAGAAGAAACCAAAATTTGTTGAGGAAATGCTATGTCATACATCGTGCGAATCAGTTTACTTAAGTCATAGTTTTATATTTATAACTTCCCCATGAAGTTTCTGTCAATTTTGTAGATGAGTAAACTAGGCTCAGAAAGGTTAAGCAAATTAGTCACATGGTGAATTGGAGTTCAACAATGATTTAATTGCCTCTCACGCTCTGCCACCCCACTCTATGCGGGTTATGGTCTATTTCAAACATCACATTTTACCAGCACAAAAATATTCAGCCAACGTACAAAATAACTACATATAAAATAATGATTGGCATAATGAAGAAAAGTAGCTTGTTGTGGATTGAATCCTTTACTCCTCAAGCAGTGGCTATTGCATTATGTACACACACTCAAGGCTTGGCTAGACATTCCAGAGTTATCTTCCCGCTGCTGACTTCTAGCCTTCTCTCCTTTAGTGTCTCTCCAATGGCAGTTCCAGTGCCAAAGCCAATCAAGCAAGTTTTCAAAGGAAGCCAAGACTTTTCGTTCATTCAACAATCTTTCAACAAGTGTTTATCGAGTTCTTTATCAGGCAGAGTCCTGGCAGGAAAGAGAGCTCATCTCAGATGGTATAAATGAAGAGACTTTAATGAAGGGTCTACTTAATGATATGTGGGCAGGGTTACAAGTAAAAATCTAGAGAGGATGCAGTACCCAGAGGTTAGGAGCAGCAGGAAGCCATTACACCCCCACAATGGAAGGAATTAGAAGAGAGATTGCTTTTACTGGAGGACCACAGTACGGGCAGGAGCTCTAGTGGTGGAGGGAGGCAACTGCTGCTAGAGATGAAGGACTGAAGCAGCGATGGGGTGGGAAGAAATCCCACAACCTCTCTCCTCCCTCCCTCCCTCTGCTATCTCCTACACTATCACAATGCCTCCCACTGGCTGAAAGCCACCCAGAAGCCACCTAAGGATGGATGCAGTCCACAGGGGTTTACCTCCCAGGGCACAGAGCAGGGCACAGAAGGACTGCAAATGGATCTGGAGTGGGTTGGGGATGAAGAATTACTTGTCTAAGTGCCAACCAAGTGCCTGGCTCTGATCTAGGCCCTGGAGATAGAGCAGTGAAGACAACAGACAAATTCTGCACTCACGGAGCTTACATTCTAATGCAAGATAGAGACCAAACAGAAAAAAGATGGGTGGAGGGGAGAGGTACAGTATGTTCCATAGTGATGCACACTAGGGAGAAAATAATGAAGCCAGGAAGGGATTTTGAAATACGTTGAGGGTAGAGTTTTAGATAGGATGGCCAGAAGTGATGCCGTTCACTGAAAAGGGTTCCCTGAAAAGATGACACTGTCAAAAAGACCTAATAAAAAGGAGAGAATGGGCCATGCTGGGGAAAGAATATCACAGACAGTGGGGACAGCAAGTGCAGAGTGCCCTGAGAAAGGCGGGAGACTGGCATGGTGCAGTGTGGCTGGGGAGGAGTAAAGTGAGGAAAGAGCTGTGGGAGATGAAGTCAGAGCTTGACTCAGAACTTCTGCTTGACTCATGGCTTCGCTCTCCATCTCATGGCTTCTCATTTGTGTTTTGTCTATGACCAGACGCTGTACGGAGGAGGTAAAATGCTGATAGCAGAGAAAAAGAAGCTGAAAGATGCAAAGTGATTCACCCATCACCATCTAGGATGGGCTGATTCTCTTGTACTAGGCCAATTATAGAATGCCTTCCAGTTTATAGATTGGTTTTTATTGGGAGTGGTGCATATTCCTATTCCAATCAACTCTGGCCAGTGTATTAGGACACGTGATAGAGCATGGCGACTGATGCATAAGATACTCTTCAGAAGAGACTATGGCATTAATTCAAGGTTCCCCAGAAGAAGCCACGAAATCAGAAAGCACTTGATTTCAGTTATCCTGTACCCTGGGCATTTTTGGTCTTCTTGACCCTCTGAAATAGAGTTTGACTGCAAATTATAAATGTAAACATTAAATATATGGATGGATTTCTCATGACTAGCTACTATCACCTCTCACTTAGATATTATATGTGTGTGTGCATGTGTATACACATGTATGTATTCTATAAGCATATGTGTACACATGTCTGTATGTATATGTGTACGTATCTATATCTATATATACTTATAGATACATAGAGATAGATATCTATTACATATAAAGAGATATCTCTTTATATTTATATATAAAAAAGTCCTTCCCATCCATTTTTCCCTGACAAATTCCTGCTGGGTCATCAGGATTTCGCAGCTCGGATATCATCTTCTCTGTGAAGTTTTCCTGGGTAAATCTAGGAAATCTCAACCAGACTCTTCTTCATGATCCCATAGCACTCAGTTCTGATATACGTTAGAGAACTATCATTGCTGACTTGTGGTTTATCTCTCCAGAGGTCAATGATCCCACCTACCCGGTGAGCTCCTTATGGCCAAAGATGTGTGCTACTCTTTTGGGACCCTGTCTTAACTGAGGGTATGGGTCATTGCACTTGCTTAGAACAGACTGTTTTTAAAGACAGATGGTGATAGAAAGATAGAATGAGCAAACCTTATTTAGGAAATATATATATATATATGTATCTTTCTCTGTCTCTCTTTCTCTATATGTATATAATTATATAGAAGTTATTGTTAGCATGAGTTTTGAGGACTGGCATCCGTAAGAGTTCAATATTGAGAGGATATGCCAATTAGATCATGGATAGTGGTGTAAAACTGGCTCTAGGTTTTAATTTACTGAAAATTCCAGAGAAGTGATACCTCAAATATAGACAATTTGTTGTCGACTATGAAACGGGCACAGAACACCCCAGCCTCCCTCGAATCCAGTGGCCTTACTGGACTGTCATCTGGGAGGTCCTTGTGATTTTATCTTATCTATATTTGAGAGTCATAAAGATGAGTAACTCAAATGTGGTTAATAAACCCCAGCTGGGCATTTTCTAGGTGAATAAACACACCATTTTTTCTACTGTTTTTTCATGTGGAAATGATGAATAGGACTCACAACTCTTGTTTTCATTATAAGTAGAAAAGTAGAAATGATATCAAGTTATGATACTTGAGGCTGTTATAAAGTGCTTTAGAGACACCCTGAAAGTTTCAAATAATTATAGCTCCAGTAAAATTTTTATGGCTGCCTGTGGATTTTCATGATCAAAGAAAAAGTAAACAGAGAACACTTTTAGGCTGAAAGATATTCGGACCCTTATAATATTTTTTGCTGGCCTTCCTTTTATTCTTAAAAGAGTGATTAATAGTTTCACAGCGTACAAGCACCCACGTTTGGGATTAAGTAATTGAATGAAATTAATTCCTGAATCCAATCTTCATGCACCCCAGGCATGCTGCATAATGTATTAGCCTGGTGATTCAAAACACAACGAGCCAGATACAAGAGGTCTTCAGAAACTTCCAGTTACAAATTTCATTCCATCCATTTAACGTATTTCAACTCCACGTTTTTTCTTTAACCAAAAAGTGCATTATGCTAATAATGTAGTGACTAAGTAGTGAAATTTGAAAAAGGTATAGATTAGATTTTAGTACTGTCAATATTAACATTCTGATTTTAATAATTGTGCTGCAAAAATACAATAGAAGGTGCTTGGTTTTAGGAAATAACACACTGTGCATATGAATCAAAGGGCAATGTGCCTTTTCAAATGGTTCAGAAAAAGAGATTATGTGCATACATGCATGCAAATATATGCATACATATACATGTGGATATGCATGTGATGTATGTGTGTGCACCTACACATATACATGTGTCCATAATTATATTCATACCTATACACATATGTGCGCATAGATAGATGCACATAGGCATACATATATGCATGTATGAAACACACATATGAACACAAACATATGCAAAATATATAGTTCATGCCTGTACAGGTAGTATACATAGATGCACATGTGAATGTGCATATGTATCCATATTTTGCCCATTTGTTATATCACTAAAACGTTTCACATTTTTTATGTTTTACATAAAAATGTTTACATTTGAGGAATCTGAGTGAGTAATGTACAATAATTCTTTGTACTCTTTCGCAACTTTTCTGTATGTCTGAAATCACCTTAACACATAAATATCAAAAATTTTGAAGCATCCTGCAAAGTGCTGCATTCTCCCAAGTGTTCTGGAATCAGGTAGAAGATTGAATCCCGTGTGAGGATTGACCTTTGTGCTGAGGAAAATTGTGTTTTTGAGCCTCCAGTCACATTTCTAGTTCCAGTCAGCAATTCTGAGAAAGGCATGTGAGGAAGCTTAAGCAAGCCAAACTAAGAAATAGATATATTATATACAATATTATTTATGTGATATATAACCTATGTAAAATATACTACAAACACACATAATTCTGATCTAGAGTAGGTCCACTCACATTTTTTAACTGAAGTAAAATTCACATAAGATTAACCACTTTCAAGTGTATAATACAGTGACGTATAGTACGTTCACAATGTTGTACTACCATCACACATATCAAGTACCAAAACATTTTCATCGTCCACCCCTTCCCCCATGAAAAAACCACTCATTCCCATTAAACAGTCACTCCCTATTCCCCCATCCCCTCAGCCTCTGCTCACCATCAACCTGCTTTCCGTGTCTATGCATTTGCCTATTCTGGATATTTCCTATAAATGGACTCTTACACTCTGTGCCCTTTTGTGTCTGGCTTCTTTCACTTAACGTGATGTTTTTGAGGTTCATCCATGCTGTCACATGTATCAGTACTTTGTTCCTTTTTTTTTTTTAACAACTGTTGCCAATCTTCCCTTTTTTTTTTTCTGCTTTATCTCCCCACCCCCACCCCCTGTACACAGTTGTATATCTTAGTTGCAGGTGCTTCTAGTTGTGGGATGTGGGACCTCGCCTCAACGTGGCCTGACAAGCGGTGCCATGTCCATGCCCAGGATCTGAACCCTGGGCCGCCACAGCGGAGCGTTCGAACTTAACCACTCAGCCACGGAGCCGGCCCCAGTACTTTGTTCCTTTTTATGCAATGGATGATATTCCATCGTGTGTATATACCACATTTTATTTATCCATTCATCTGCTGGTGAATATCTGGGTTGTTTCCACCTTGTGGTTATTGTGAATTGTGCTGCACTGAACATTTGTGTATAGTACCTGTTTGAGAACCAATTTTCAATTCTTCGCTGTATATACCTACGAGTGGAATTGCTGGGTCATATGGAAATTCTAGGTTCAACTTTTTAAGGAACTGCCCAACTGCTTTCCACTCATATTTGATGTTGGAGCAGGACACACCAAGTCATAATGCAGAGATGATCTCTGAGTTTAGGTTGATCTGTACATTTGGTAGCTGTGTATGGGCATGGCTCATACAAACACCAGGAGCAGGACCTGTGGGGAGTAGACAGAGTTCACCAAAACCTCTAACAAGCCCATGATGAATTCTTATTTCAGTATTAGGAGATTTGGGGCAAAATGATAAATTATTCAAGAGAGTTAGAGGAAAGGGAATATGGTATGACATCACTGTTTTGTTTTGTTTTTCTGAGGAAGATGAGCCCTGAGCTAACATCCACCACCAATCCTCCTCTTTTTGCTGAGTAAGACTGGCCCTGCGCTAACATCTGTGCCCATCTTCCTTTACTCTATATGTGGGACACCTACCATAGTATGGTTTGACAAGCAGTGCATAGGTCCATAACCAGGATCCCAACCAGTGAACCTCGGGCCGCTGAAGCAAAATACGCAAACTTAACCACTGTGCCAATGGGCCAGCCCCATGACATAACTGTTTTCGAGGACACAATAGAGAAGAACAAAGGAAATGAATGATTAGTGGCCAGCCCCGTGGCAGAGTGGTTAAGTTCACATACCCTGCTTTGGCAGCACAGGGTCCGCCAGTTTGGATCCTGGGTGTGGGCCTACACACCACTCATCAAGCCATGCTGTGACAGTATCCCACATAGACGAATTAGAATGACCTATAGCTAGGATATACAACTATGTACTGGGGCTTTGGGGAGAAAAACAAAAAAGAGGAAAATTGACAACAGATGTTAGCTCAGGGCCAATCTTCCTCATAAAAACAGGAAAAAAAGAAAAGAAATGGGCTTAGAGTGCATAGAGCTTGGCCCATTCATTATAAAAGTGTGCCAACGAGGCTGAGATGGCAGAGGATGGCAAGTTAAAAAAAAAAAGAAAAAAAATGAATGATCAGGAGTAAATTATGAAGGTTCTATCCATAATCCACAATGTTTCCCAAATTTGCCAACCCGCTTGCTTGCTGAGGCACTTTCAGAAGCTCACCAGGAAATCAAGAGGCATCTTAATCACGCTTCACATGTTTCTCAGTTTGGCCTATTTTCTGTTGCTTTCGAGTTGGCTCTAAATATTTGGCTGCTCTCTCAAAGCTGCCCACCTCTCTTTGGCCCATCTCATCTTCCACTCCTGACCTTCAATGAAACAGAAGATAAACATTTTCTCCCTGGGGAGATATAAAAATATGCCCTATACGTTTGAGCAATGGCCTTTCAGCCCCCGTTTCCATCTCTCTTGCTGGACATCGCATGTCCCCGACTTCTAAACATAAAAGTGTCCCAGTGTTCATCTCCGAGCCTTGTCTCTATCGACACACACTCCCCAGAAGTCGTTCTGTTTCACGGTTTTAAACACAGCCCATTCACAGACAGCTCTCAGTTTTTTATCTCCCACCAAGAACTTTCCTCTAAACTCCAGAATTATCTGCCTGCATATAAGACTCTTCCACTTGGGTGTCCAATTGGCATTTAAAACTTAATATGTCTAACCCTGAACACATGATTTTTCTTCCCAAACTTGCTTCTACCACTGACTTCACTATCTCAGTAGGTGGACACGCACCTATTCGAGTCTAGGCCAAGTATCACGTCTTTTTTTCACACTCCTCGTGTAATCTGTTAGCTACTCTTGTTGGCTCGGTCTTCCAAAGGTTCAGATTCTGACACTTCTCATTATCTACGTTGTCCTTGCCTTGGTTCGAGCCACCATCATCTCTCGCCCAGATCATTGCAATATCTGTCTAACAGGTCGCCCTGCCATAGAACTTCACAGCATTAAACACGTTTTACATTGTACTTGTTGGTATATTTCATCTCCCCCCAATTAGAATGTGAGCTTGAAAAGAGCAGAGATTTTGTCTTTTTCCACTGTTGTATCTGCAGAGCCTAGAATAGTGCCCAGCACATAATAAAGGCTTGTTTTGAAGTCTTTTTGCATAAATATATAAATGGCAATATGTCATAAATATTTGTAAAGTCTTTTTTCATGATAAAAAAATACTCAAGTAAAGTTAAATTAGTGTGGTTATTAAGAACTCAGTCATGTTTGGTGTATTTAGAAATATTTTGGAGCCAGAAGCTCCTCTAAAACCAGGAAACTCTTGTGTATGAAATATTTTTCAGAGCCAAAAGATACCTCCTTAAGAGGTTTGGATTAAAGGGTGCCTGCTCAAGTTGATCGGTGGCCTTCACAGCGTGATTCCAAACCCACTTCTAATCCCTTAGTGAAATATCCCTGGACTTGGTATCTGTCGTTCAGGATTGTAGTTGTGTTTCTGCAAAACACCAGAGATGTGACATCTCGCAAGTTGCTTAACCCACTTTAAGCTTAAGCTGTAAGTTGGAGGTGACAATAATAACGAGGACCTCACAACATCATAGTGAGGGTCAGCTGAGATTTTGAACATGTTTTTAAAAGTCTTAAGCATGCTACAAATATAAGAACCCTGAAAAAAAACGCTGTAGTTATAAGGGTAAGGATTCTGTTTTCAGGCTGAGAGAAACTATATAAAAAGTAATACTTTCAATTCTGTGATTCTCTTATGAATGTTTCTTTACCATGCGATTTATTCAAAACTTAATTGAAGGAATCGTTCTGGCTATTTGAGTGAATTTCTGAGGTAAATTTAAAATATCTTGATGATTTTCAGTTTCCAAGCATTATTCCCAAGTTCTCCTAAATGAGATTGACTTTTCAGTTACACATCAGATCAGGGTCACCGCCCTCTTCCTCTGGCCAGGCTTACTCTTCCACCATCTTTAAAAATTAGTCTCGGGGCTGGCCCAATGGCATAGCAGTTGAGTTTGCGCACTCCTACTTTGGCAGCCGAGGGTTCGCCGGTTCGGATCCTGGGCGCGGACCTACGCATCACTTATCAAGCCATGTTGTGGCAGGCCTCCCATGTATAAAGTAGAGGAGGGTGGGCACAGTTGTTAGCTCAGGGCCAATTTTCCTCAAAAGAAAAGAATTTAGTCTGGCAAATGCCCAACATCTGGCTAAAGCAAAAACACACAGAGAAGGAGTGAAAGCTTTCAGGATATTGATGTTGATCCAGGCCTCAAATCTACTTTGGGACTTTAATTACCTAAAATGACTCTCCAAACTGATCAAGTGGGCTTTATTTATTTCCTTCTTCATTATCCTCGTCATCATCACTTACCCATCACTGACTAAAGATGTCTACTTGGGACTTCATCCATGCTATTCCTTTTAGTCTGTATCAGACCTCTATGAGGTAAGTAGTATCATCCTCATTTTATAAAGGAGGAAATTAGAACTCAGAGGGGTAAAAATATTTTACAATAAGAAGGTGGCCGAAGCAGACTTTAGATTCAAATCTGACTTGAAAGCTCACGGTTTTGTGGTCATGCAAGTCTCTTTTCGAATAACCAAACTCCTTCCTCATTTTGTAAGCCCACATTGATATGGAGTTCCCCTAAAGGTGGGAGTCCCAGAAAAAAGGAGAGGGACCAAGAAAAAAAGGCAATAGAAATGAACACAGCACAAAGATTAAGCCTTAGAAGAGAAGGTATTTCTTAAGTTCTTAGCACAAAATTTTCTTTGGACATGGGCCTACTCTTACCTGGACTTGACCTAATTTTGCTTAGACTTTGGTAGATGAGTGTGGTCGTTTCCCTGGCCTCCTGTGTGTTTAGAGTTTGATTGGAGTATTACTTATAAGTCTTTGTTACTATTGACTCTAAAGTGTCTACCAAATATATAATCTAAAAACAAAAAGTATTCTCAGATCCCTGAACATTCAATGAATAGATTTGATGGATATACCCTTCTTTGTGTATCTTTCAGACTCTTGGTAAAACCCTACTGGGCTGTTTGCTCCTTTTGCACATACAATTCAGCACCGAATTAAAAGAATATGAAGCCTTTATATATCATGCCCCAGCTTCCAACTCACCTCTGGCCTTGCTGGTTCTTATTAATGATTCATTTCTTCTGACAGGAGTAGCAACATTTCAGGACTTCTTGGGTGGAAGAAAGTTGGCAGAGAGAAAGTCCACAGTGAGCAGTTAAACATTATATGAATTAATACCCCCCATCAATAGTTTAATGGATGAAATGCATTGATTGCTTTGAGAATTATGCTGAGGTCTACAGTAATAAGCAGAAATGTCTGATTTGACATCTTTTTTTTTTTTTTAATATGTCTGCAATGTAATCTACTACCAATTACACAACAACCCCACCAAAGCAGTGCTGAGTGGTCCCACTACAGTAGTAACATGTTATAAAAGCTCAGGTTTCAGGACAATTAGCTTCTGGCTGCAGTTTATTACCCCATTTGAGATTTAAAACATTTTTTTTTTTCCATTGCATTCCAACAATGCTTATGTGTCTGGGGCTAACACTTTAAAACAATAATGGAATGGCAAATATCTGTCTGGCTGGAGTTTGCCCAAGAAGAAGGGTGCATTAGAGTTAAAAAAAAATCAAGCAAGGCAGGGAGGACAAAACAAAGACAACTTTAATTTCTCAAAGTGACCAGGATTATAATGTTTTCCCAAGGAAAAAGAAATGCTGTGCATTGGCTTTTTGTAGAAAATTCAAGAAATACTTTGGGGAATATGACGATCTTTGCTCATTTAAAGGCAATTTCCACAAGATGAAAAAGCAGTCCAATCAATAATTCATACCCATCTATCTGTTTGGTGACCATCAAAAGATGTCTGGTCTGAGATATATGAATCCGTCCTTGGATTATCTAGTACTACACAAAACTGGCAATCAGGCATCTTTTTGATGGTGATGTTGACAGTGGAATTTATTGAAAGTCTATTCTGTGGCTAGACACTATGCTAAACCTTTATTTGGATGATCTTCTTTAATTCTCCTAAATATCTCTTCAGTTAGGTACTATTATTATCTCCATTTTATAGATGAGGAAACTGAGGCTTAGGGATCTCATAATTAGAGGATTGCAGGGCTAACAGTGGTAAGTCTAGACTGGTGCTTTGAAAACTACTCTTGAGGCTTGAAACACTGTGCAGTACTACCTGATGATGATGATGATGGTAGTGGTGGTGGTGGTGGTTATGGTGAACACGACAAAGGCAATAGTAGGCGACCTGAGGAAACTTCTTGTCAATCTCTTGTATGTTTTGTAAATAACTCTCTTTCCTCCAAGAATCTGAGCCATTTTTTTCCGTCTTCCGATGTCAGTTTTCTTTATCCAGATGTCCATTTTGAATTTTTTATCCAAATCTATTGTTCACTCCTCCTATCTCTCACACTGTGTGACCTCGTACACCTGTGGTGATTAGGGAACTAAGTTGAGTGGGTTGAAATGGGGAGGTGAACTCTTTCTCTGTAATTGTTCATTGGGACAGTTCACTTACAGGCCCTCCCTTTTAGGGAAGGATGAGGGTGTTACTGAGATTGGAGTCCAAGAGCTTACTTACCTATAGTCAACATATAATACTGGTTCTGTGTGATGCCTTTCTCAACTCAGGATTTTTAAACTTCTAATGTTGGCTATGATCAAGTCTAGAGAGCAAGCCACATCAGCGTGATGTTTCTCCATCTAAGGCTGTGCTGAAACATGAATTTTGCTATGAGGCATATACTGATATCATTACAATCACACCTCTTTTTATCCCTTGGAATAAAGAATGCTTTCTGTGAATTAAAATATTAATATCCAGAAAATTATAAAACTGCAAAGATGACTCAAGCCAAGTAAATAGTTAGTGAATTAGCAAGTAAGCAACACTATGGTGTTGACCTAGAACTCATAATGCATTACTGTCTCCTGATATCAACTCAGCTCAGGGTATTTCTAGCCAAGTGTGTTGGCATGTAATGCTTTAGCCATGGGGAAGAGCACATCTCCTTCAAACAGATGACTTTTCTTTGTTTTTATTCTCTTGGGGCTCTTTATAGCCCCTGGCATATTGGCTTCCCACTGAGGAATGGCTGGAGAAGGAACTAATTGTTTCTCTCCATTTACATGGTAGTAGGGCCCTCCACTGAGGTCAGCTTTGGTTCCGTTCTTCTTGCACTTTGTTATATGGGTCCATCATCTCAATGTCAGATGAGCTGGCATTCCTGTCTTCTACCTGGAATGCCGTTCCCCACCTTGTCTCCTTGGACAGAGCCTACTTATTCTTCAAGAGGCAGTTCCAATGTCAGCTACACCCCGTAGCTTTCCCTCCTCTCCTTTCTTACCCCCAGGTGGAATTGCCTCCTCATTTGTGCTCTGCTAACACTTTATGTATAACATTGCACTATAAATATTTGTTTTATCTTTCTCCTCTCTGTGACTGTACTCGTGGGAAACTCTGGTTCATTCATTCCTTCTTCATATTTATAGCACATAGCAAAATGTAAAGTTCATGTTAGGTTTATGATAAATGTTTCTTGTCCTGCATTGAGGTTCTATGTCCCTGACTGTGTGCTTCATCCAGCCAAAGTCATTGTCTACTATATTCTTTATAATATACATCCAACACAGTAGATACTCATTCTGGATCCAGGATGTTGGATTATGTGTCATTATTCTGCAACTACTTGAATATCAACTTCATCCTCTGTAAACTCAGAGGAACGGATTAGACTTCTTTGCTTTCCATTCATTCATCAGTTCATTAATTCATTCATTCAAGATATATTTATCAAGTACCTGCTTTGCCCCGGACATTTGACTAAGTAATTGCTTAAGCATAAAATACAACATTTTTTTAGTTAAAATACTACATATTTCAGTTAAAGTATAAAAAAAGCTTGTATTTGGGTAGCCAGTAGAGTTAATTTAACAATGCTGCTTTATAAGCCATGCTACTAAAAGCACAAATTGACTCAGTTTCAAATGTAAGTCAAACCAAGATAACAACATTTAGTTTCTGAATCACATTTATGCCTCAAACCATACCATCGTATCAACTAATCTTAAAAAATCAGTTCCCCCAGTGATCCCAGACTAGAATTTCTGGGTTCCATCTTGGTGTTTGTTTTACCTTTTTAAATCAGTCAGAATACTGATTTAATGTGTATTCTATAAATTTAAACAAATGTAGAAAGTCTTTGTACTGAAGGAAATCTATGCATTTGTTCCACAGATATTTACTGAGTGCTGAATATGTGCAGAATGCTGCATATATTTGCCCAGGATAAAAAGGTCAACAAAAGAAGCCTCTGTCATTGGAGGGTTTCTAGCTTTATGGGGAGAAGCATGGATATAAACATATCAGTGTTGGAAGACTGATGGAAGGACGTTCAGATACAGGTCTAGCAGACAGGAGGAAATGCGCTTGGATTTGGCTGAGGGTAGGATGAGGAAGGAGGTCCGTCAGAAAAAGTCTTCATAGACTTTTCTGGCTTCCGGTCTTGGTTCTTCTTATTAGTAGATGGCACTTGAGGTGGTCTCAAGAAATATGCTAATGTCCTTAGGCAGACAAAACTGGAAGGAGGGAGAACATTCCAGGCAAAGGAAGCAGGATGAGCATTAGGAGATGAATGTGAAACAATACATCATATTTAGGCAACTAGAAATATATCATCACAGTTAGAAAGAGACAAGCTGGGTTTCAGGGAGACCTGAGGCTGGAGAGTAAACACGAGCATGAGTATGTAGTTTCTTGGCTAAGACACAAGAATAGCAACTTTATCCTGAACATAGAGGGAAATCCAGGAGGGTCTTATGCAATAAAGCAAGATGATCATTTTTCAAAAACCGCTGGAAACTTAAATGTGATTTTAAAAAAAATAGTTGCTGAATCTTGAAATCCAAATTTTGGAAACTTAGAAATACTTGTGTTTTCTTCAGTAAGCATTTTTACTAAATTATTTTTTCCAATGAATAGGAATTATCATACTCAAAAGAGATCACACTATGAAAATGAAAATGGGAATGGGATCTTTCATTCTATCCAAATCTTCCATCCATACCTAGGATTAGGCCTATATTAAATTACTAAATTCTACTTTTTGCCTCTAGAGAAATAGTGAGCCAGTATTCAAAGATCACCTTTTGATGAAGGTCAAAACAAAGGCTTGAGTTTTGCTCCTCACAGTCCAGTTTCTGGATCTGAGGAGGAAGAAGAGAATAAAGAAACAAACCATGTAGACTGAGACGTTTCAGTAGGGATAATAAAAGTTGGTCAGCCATATTAGCCTCCGGTGAAAATATATCAGTTGCTGATTTTTTAAATGCAAAAACCACGGAACTTGATCTGGCACAAATTGATTTTTGCCTGGCGGTAATTCAAGGATTGTTAATAAGTCAGTAAAAAATGAGAAATAACAAAACCGAGAGTCCTTCTGAACTAATCCTGTCAACTCTGTTGACCATTTGTTGAGAGATTGTACCGGGAAAATACTTGGGAAAATTTCGAATCTTTCTTCAAGAGAAAAAAGAAAGAGAAAATTTCATCAAAATGCCTTTCACTGGGACAATGTAGTGACTTCCTAACTGGTTTGCTACCTGAAACCTTTCCTATTCTAATCTGTCCATGCTGTGTCACCTACAGAGCTCATGAGTTTGAAGTCACACAAAGCTCGTTTTTAATCTTGGCTCTGCAAGTTTCTCACTGTATGACTCTGTTTAGCCATTTGTAAGACTGAAATAACAATGCCTATTTCAGAAGAACGGGAGATGTTGTAAGGATTAAATGGAAGCTCTTAGGTATAGGGTCCTGTGCTTAGTAGGTCTGCAGCACATATTTATTGAGAGAAACAATGGCACACTTTGGTTAATGTTTAACTTTTCAACTGAGCTTATTATTTATGGCTCTAGGCTAATTGCACACGATAAGATAGAGCCAGGTATAAAAACAATTTCATTTCTAATACCTGGATTGTAACAATCCCCAACTTGTTGTCTGTGGAACACTATGAATGGAAATATTCTCGGGACATCCTGAAGCTCTAATGTTTAATATTTACACATGATTGCTTGTGGACAATTCAGCTGCTTCCACAGAGGAAAGCCGAGAGCTATTCAGAAGCAGAAGAAAGCACTCCAAATAAACATGATGGCCTCAGTAGTCATCAAGGTGAACTGGCTTTGTTTCTGATCGATTGCAATGGCTATTCCCTGCCTTTCACAAAACAATATACAGTTGTTATTAAGAAGTCAAATGGGTAAAGAAAAAGGGATTATATATCATTGGGAATTGGGGAAATCAGTTAAGACAAGATCTTGAAAGTTGGTTATCAATAATTCTAATATTTTACTACTAGGTCCATGCTGATTCAATGAAGAGCCTGGTGAATCTTGAGCTAGTGAAAAGTCTGAGTGTCTTGACAACTATCCTCCGGTATGTCACAGAGGGCAACAGGGATAGAGTCTTGGCGTTCCCCATTGTCTTCTTCTAAGTTCTCTGTTATTATTACCAACAGAGAGAAGAAGCAGAAACATATCATTTTAAAGTGGTATTTCTCAAACCTTTTGGCCCCAGGAACACTTTACACTCTTAAAAACCATTGGGACCAAAGAACTTTTTGCTTATTTTGGCAATATCTGTTAATATTTATCATATTAGAAACTAAAAGTGAGACATTTTTAAGTAGTTATTAACTAATTTACAATAGCAATAACAATAAATATTTACATGTCAGGCTAAGTAAGTGAGTATATTTCCCCCCCCAAAATTAGGAGAAGATGGCTTTGTTTTACATTTTTGGAAATCTCTTTAATGCCTGGCTTAAAAGAAAACAGATGAATTCTCCTGTCTGCTTCTGCAGTCATTCGGTTCCTACATTTTGTTTTGGTTGAATTATAGGAAGAAAATCTGGCCACATAAAGATGTGTATCTGGAAAGGGAGGAATCATTTAATAACCTTGTCAGATTATTATTGATATTTCTTCCTTGATACTATAGCAAAACTCTAGAAGAGGTAGTATCTTAAAGGTTAGTTGCAATGGGGAATGCAAAATAGTATTAGTGAATTTTTTTGCACTCTGTTTTATAAAAAATCTATTGAATGGATCTTCCAGCCCTGCGGAATTTTGTAACATTGTGCGTTGGTCATATGGAGAATACTGCCTCACTGTTATGTAGATCCTCTAAACACTTAAACATTTCATTACATTAAACAATAGCATTTGTTATTATCATCACCTTATCACGTCAAAAACGTATAGAAATATTGGGAAACCCTTATGCTCATGGTGATGCAAACAAGTTTTCCAAAATGCTCATTTTTTCTTGAGAACTTATATTTCATCATTGACAACAAATGCTATCTGTTGTTTTCCTTGAAGTGGCAGGTTTACTTCATTTATTTATTGAGTGATTTATTGTAAGACAGCGGTAAGAATATTTAACAGGAGATCTACACTCTTAGATTTTTAAGCTCACAGTATGGTATTGTTATCTGTAGGCACAACGTTCTAAAACAGATCTTTAGAACTTATTCATCTCCCATATCCGAAACTTTATGCTGTTGAGGAACAATTCCCTCTCTCTTCCTCTATGATTTTGACTACTTTAGTTGGTGGAATCACGCAGTATTTGTTCTGCTGTGACTGCTTTATCTTACTTAGTATAACCTTCTCAAGGTTCATCCACGTTGTCACATATTGGAGAATTTCCTTCTTTGTTAAGGATGGCTAATATTGTATTGTGTGACTATACCACATTTTCTTTATCCATGTATCCTTCAATGGACAATTAGATTGTTTCCACATCCTGGCTATTAGCACTGTAATAAACATGAGGCTGCTAATATCCCTTTGAGATCCTGATTTCAATTCTTTTGGATAAACATCCAGAAATGGAATTGCTGGATCCTACGGTTATTCTCTTTTTAATTTTTTGAGAAACCTCCATACTCTTTCCCTAGTAGTTGTGTCATTTTGAATTTTCAACAAAAGTGTAAAAAGGTTCCAGTTTCCCTACATCCTAGCCAACACTTGTTGTCTGTTGGGGTTTTTTTTTTTGATAATAGCCATCCTATAGGTGTGTGATGACATTAGTTGCTTTTCTTAAACCATATACAAAAGTAAACTCAAAATAGATTAAAGATTTAAACATAAAACTTTGTAACAGGGGTCTTGGCAGTGATTTTATGGATATGACACAAAAGTTCAGAAAACAAAAGCAAAACAGACAAGTGGGATTATGTCAAACTAAAAAGCTTCTAAACAGCAAGGGAAACAATCAACAAAGTAAAAAGACAACCCAGAGAATGGGAGAAAATATTTGCAAGCTATATATCTGATAAAGGTTAGTTTCCAAAGTATATAAGGAACTCCTACAACTCAATAGTAAACAAAACTAACAACCTGATTTAAAAATAGGCTAAAGACTTGAATAGACATTTCTCCAAAGAAGACATACAAATGGTCAATAGGTACATGAAAGGATGCTCAGCATCATTAATCATCAGGGAAATGGAAATCAAAACCACAATGAGATATTGCTTCATTCATTTTTGGAAAATAGTTTGCCAAATACCCAAGTCTGAATAATCATAATTTGTTAGGCTTTCTTTCAAGTAAAAATGGTGTTTATAAAAAAAAGGACGAGTTAAGCTCACAACTCAGAGAATCATGGAAGGGTAATTTTTTCTCTGTTAACAATATGAGTGCCCATTTCATCACTCAAATTATTAAGAAATACGTATTCAAAATCTTAGATTTAATACAATTAGTAATTTTATTACTTCATCAAGCGTTTCTTAAACGAAACTGGCTCTTTTTTCTTTTTTATTATGAATTCACGGCAATGAAAAAGACAATGACAAGTATGATTTGATGCCACTGTCTTGCTTCACGGTAAGCTGCCAGCATTGCTTCTGCACTGTCAAAACAAACATCAGCACACGGGGAAAAGACAAATCATGTCTTCATATTATCCTTAAGGATAATTTTGCTTTCTCAGACACCTTGAAATGGTTTTAGGGACCCCTAGGGCACGGTGCATCTGAATTTGAGAATTATTTTAACTTGCAAAGCCATTTTCACAAAACTGTATCATTCCTTCTTTACATCCGGTCATGTCATAGATGAGGATGGAGTACTGTTAGCGTTAAGGATATTTTAGTGCTTAGTAGATATTAGGCACTTCAAAATCTTTGTGATAGGAATGAGTGAACTAGACATACCTACAATGCAGGTCTCCTGACACCTGGCTCCGTGTTCCTGCTGTGGAAATTGTAACTTTCTCTAGATTTGGGGGGAAACAGAGAATAGGAAGCACCTAACTAAAGTCAGGAGTGAAGGAGGAGTACGTAACTCTCTAATCTTCATGTCATGCCACAACTCTGAGTCAGTTTGTATGCCATTGAGTGGTGATAGTTAGCTTGCTTGTTACATTACAAAACTCCCCAGGGTGATTTCAATTCAGCTGGCTTCAGTCTATGGAGACCACGCTCTCTGGGATACCAATTTCTTTACTCCGGGCTGGCCTCCCACTTGTGTCCCTATGTGAACATGGGCAACTCTCCCGAGAAAGGCACTCTTTCAACTTTAAGTGAAGAAGTGTAACTTCTCAAAGAAAGCAGGGAGCAAGGCTGGGGCAGCAGACCATGGGGCAGACTCAGGTCAAATTAGCTTCGGACAAATATCCAGGTATCACAGAGGTGTTTTCCCTGTTCCCAGGAGATAGCTGTTCACAGGAAAACAAAACAATGCCTGCCAATCCTTTGGCTGCCTCCAGAGGGACGTCCAAGAACCACAAAATAAATTATCTTTCACTGCTAGTTGAGCCAAATCAGAACTATAAAAAATTCAGACTGTGGTGGGGTGAATTAGCATATACTTGCTCTATGAACACATGGAAACCTTAAGTTTCCAGGGAGGTGCTTTTGGCACCTTAAATGAAAGCCAAATTAATTCAGGGAAAAGCTGATAGTGACTAACAATTCCTACAAAAGACTATTTTTAGAAGCAAACCTGGTGAAATCATAATGGTCAGTCAAGAGAAGGACTGGCCCAATGACCTAATTACCACTCAGTAGGAAAACTGAAACCAGCCCTGGAAAATTGCGTCAATATTATGGTCTTTAATGGGCACCATTTTTAAAAATACCCATGGCTATCCTAAAAATTTTCCCTTTCTTTATGAGTAACCACATACAGAGAGCCAGTTTCATTTTGAAAAAAAAAAAATAATAATAAAGCTCTTCAAATTTCATGACAATCCCACCAAAAGCTCTGGTCCTAAAAGGTTAATTAGGTCATGAATTGAATGAGCAATTGTGCTCCTCCTTCTGATCCATCGCTTGGGCCCAGATGCCTGTGAATTTCTCGATCGTTGATTTAATGTCAAGAAAGTGAGTACCTCATATTTTAAGGTCATAGCTTTCTTAGAAATGCATTTTTGTGTATGGCTGCTCTATTCATTGCCTCTGCTCTTGATAGATGCCTTTAAATTTCTCTTCTTAACTTCTGCAAACATGCTACAAAGAGAGTGAGAAATTACCAAATGGACTTGCCTTGATTTTACTGCGCATCTGTGGTCATAGTTCCAGAACCACAAAGGGAAATTCATCTAATTAAAGAAGATGTAAATCCGGAAAACACGTGGATTGGCAATGAAAACTAATTAATCCGCTTATTCATTCAATCAACACTTATATAGTAGCTGCCTATTACATCGCACATATTGAGAAGATAAACCAATGAACAAAACCAGAGATGGCCTTGGCTCTCCTAGAGTTTAAGGACTAGGGTCATTCAATGCATGCTTGTTAATCTGATTTAACTAATTCAGTATATTCTAAGTATGAAATATTTGGTTGAAAAATACAGGACAAGTGTTTTAAGGAAGTTTTAATTGTTAGAATAATGGCCTAAATCCAATAATTTAGCCAAAAACTGAGTCATTGCATACGAAACGTTGGTGGGAAATAAATTATGCAATTGAAATTTCAACTTGAAATCTTCAAACAGTTTGCCTAGCTTCTCTTCATCTTTTACCCAAAGCCCCTCACTGAGGTACAGCTTTCATCAAGACCTAAGCCTTTATTCTCATGGAGAAAGGACAGTGTTTTTGCCTCCCTTTCTCCCATGGCTGATTAGAACACATTGGAGCTTCTCACACTCCCTTCCAGCTGCTTGTTTTAAACTGGGTTTCCAGCTGTTCACAAGTGCTTCCTCTTTTAATTCTCCACCATAATTCTGACATACTTCTCTTTCATTGACTATCTTACTCTCCCACAGGCCCCAGAATCCCTTTTGTTCAAAGATACGTTTGTCTAGGCATAAGAGCAATGTGCGCAATTTCAGGGCATATAGTTTGAAGTATAAAGATTCTTTCAGAGTTTTTATCAAAGTCCTTATTGTTGTGGTCTGTTTTCACAAGTCAACATGGCCTTCTAATTCCTCCGCTATCTGCCTGCAATTGCAACAAACTTTTCTGTATTGGCCTTTTGGAACTGTAGAGGCCCAGCTAAAGGTTCAGATTATAGTTATATCTTTTTCCTAGGAGTACTTCTGAAAAGTTAGCAATAAAGCAGATAATGTCTATGAAACTTAAGTACCTAGAGTTCCAGGTTTTTCATATTTAATGTCTAAATTTCAAAAGTGTTTTCATTTTGCCACAGCTGTTCTATTCCCTTTAATCTCATAGATGGGTCAGACTTGTCAGGTTTTGCCTAGCCGTCCTGTGTTATCAAAATGAAGACAAGTGACTTTTTAAGTCGTATTTTTCAGGGACTAAGGCAGGGAGGAAACCTCTTGCTGTCGGTTACACAGATCCTCAAGATGGTGGGTCAGAGTTTGTGGAGCTTGGGCCCCAACTTCCTCCTTCATTTATAGAACTTTGACAACTGTTCTGAGAGTTCATCCAGCCCCTGGGTAATGTCCGTGTCACCTTTGGGTGAGGTTCACTGGGAACTGAGGCAATTCCATCTTATATTAGTCAAGATCAGTATTGCTAGATCTGGAATACTTTCTTCTTCGTGTATTATTTGTTCCTGTTTATTTCAGATAAAAGTTTAATACAACAATAAAGATAAGAGATCTTCACTCCTCTCCACATCGGCTATCTCTAGATTTCAGCCTCAACTTTCTGAAAGATATGGTGTATAGTTCCTTTTAAGGGTTAAGAACACGTTACACCAAAACCAATTCTGAATGGTCAATGAAACTGACAAAATTTCTTACTCCATAGAGATTACATTCAAGCAGAGGTCAGCAATTAACATGAAATCAAATAAGTATTAAGGTAATTTCAGATGATAATAATTTTTAGGAGAGAAATAAAACCAGATAATGGAGTTGAGAGGGAACTGTGGGGAACATTGGTGTGGGTGGGTGACAACTTTAGTAAGAAGGACAAGATGAGAAAGCTTCTGTAAGGGGGTGACATTTAAGCCGAAAAAGCATCAGATGATAAGTGGGCATTGCATATGGAAAATTTGGGGAGGAATATTCTAGGGAGAAAGATGGCAAATACAATGTCTTGAAGCTAAAGAGAAGTGGTAAGAAAGATGAAGTGGTGAACAGTAGTGGAAGAGGTGGAAAGCTTTTTGGGGGAGAGGTAGGAGAAATGACGTAGGTTTTCTAGACCTCAGTAAGAATTTGGGATATTTTGGCAATTGCAGTGGGAAGCCATTGGTCCTTGAAGCATATCTAAAATCCTATGAAATTTCTCTCTATGCAGACCTAAATATTTTGCCTATAAATTTCCTTCTCTACTTTACTGAACATCAGAAGTAACTCCAGCTCCATAATATATCTTCTGGTTATGAGTCATGCTGTATCTCCTTAGTTCTCAGCACTTAGCTTGGGTTCCCAGTAGCTACTGGGCAATCTGGTGATGTCAGCCTGCAACCCATGGAGTCCATTTTCAATTCTACATAAACTAACATCAAATAACTGAAACTTTTAGCAAGCATAGAATCCAGTTCATAAGCTAGCAGGTCTTATGAACTTGCCCTTTTGTTTCCCATTTTCATAGCACAGAAACAAAATTCAGTGAAGATTTCTCATTTAAGAAATTTGAGGATGAACTCTTGTGATATCCAGTTGCTGCAAAGTTGGTGTTATGTTCTCCCTGAGGAAAATCATGAGGACAGTCTGTTATATGTTTTTGTAATGAAGAGGTTATATCCTGTCTCTGAACATCAGTGCCGCGTGACTTTGGTGAAAAGCTGCTTTCTGGACTATAATGGATATATAATGGATATTCTGCTTCCTGCCTAGGAAAACCATGGGATTCCTAGCTAGGTTCTCCTGTTTACCATAATAATCAAACATTTATTGAGCACTGAATTCTATGTGGAACACTGTGCCGGGCCTTGGGCCAGAAAGGAACAGGAGATCACATTCACCTGCCATAGCACTGAATTCCTAAAACGTGGTTGAGATGTCAAGAACACGAGAGAGCATGAGTTACTTTTCCTTTGGCCTTCAATGCACTTAACTCTTACTGAGAAGGTACAAAATGACAAAGCATCTTCTCAACTTTTTCTACGATCCTCTGCTAATCTCCACTTCCCGAGAAGCTGTCTCTCAGAATCTACGAATAACCAAGGTATTATTTTTGCTTGTCTGTTCTGTTCTGTTTTAGTCTCACCCAATTTATGCCCCTTCACTCTTAAAACTTTTTTAGAAAAGAAGGCAGCAGCTTATCCTTGGGTACCATGAGATCCACCATCAAAACTAGCATTTGGAATTTGTAGTTCATACGTCTTGCGTTGAAGAAATCTTCAACCCAAGCCTCCTTAAAGTATGTTGAGCCTACTTTAATGAGGTTGCCCTCCTATGTATCTGCCCTCATCCAGTATTTTCTCTCTCAGTTTGATCTAATATCTTAAGTTTAACAAAAAAATTCAATGGCATTTGTGCTTATCTCTATAGTCTTGGAAAGATGGTGCCTATAAACTTTCTGTGATGCAATTATATACTCCATCTTTGAAGACTTTGAGAAAAAGCAAACAAAGATAAAACACTTTTATTTATTTATTTGTTTATTTATTTTAAGGATTGGCACCTGGGCTAACAACTGTTGCCAATCTTTTTTTTTTTTTTCTGCTTTATTTCCCACCACCACCCCCCTCCCCCCTCCCCCCCGCCCGGTACCTAATTGTATATCTTAGTTGCAGGTCCTTCTAGTTGTGGGATGTGGGACGCCGTCTCAACGTGGCCTGATGAGTGGTGCCATGTCCGCACCCAGGATCCGAACCTGGGCCGCCGCAGCGGAGAGCGTGAACTTAACCACTCGGCCACGGAGCCGGCCCCAAAACACTTTTATTTTGTGTTACATTCAACCAGTGGTTCTCACCTGCAAGAAATTTTGCCCCTGGGGGATTTTTTACAACTGGCAAAAGTTTTGGTTGCCACAGTTTGGGGTAGACACGACTGGCATCTGCTGAGTAGAGACTATGGTGGCTGCTACAGTTTTACAATGCACAGGACGACCCTCTACAACAAAGAATTACCTCGCTCAGAATGCTATTATTGCCCAGGTTGGGGAACCTTGAAGGACACTCATCCTTAGGAAACTCACAACCAATTTGTCTTTTACATAGGAACAGTCACAAGGCTTTAGTGTAGAATATATATTTGTCATTATGCTTAAATACTGAAATTTCGTTAAATGATTTAAGTATCTGTTAAAGATTTTAAATATAATACTCTTTAATACTTAAATCACTCCACAGTATTGCCAGTTGCGTTTCCAATGATATGATTTTGTTATGCAATAAAAATCATGGTGTTTACTCCAAGACTGCTAAAAATCCCTTGCCAAGTTAATGAACGAGGCTAGTCTGAATATGTTTGGAGGGTTTAAAGTGGCTATTGGTGTCTAATTAGAACTAAGTTGTGTGTAAACACACACTCATACCCATACATATATACACATGTGCCATGTTTCCATCAATAATCTTACATTCAAAAGGTATTTATAACCTTTATGGTTGACGGCAGAGGAGCCAGATCAATTGTTGAGATCTACAGGATGAATCACAAAACTCTATAATACCTAAGTTCAAATATTTTCCTAGATTTATTTGCCATTTGAAAATGAAACAAAGCAAGCAAATAAACAAAAAAGTTCTTATAGCTTTGGCTTATCCCAAGTTTGTTTGTAGTTGTCAATGCGAGAGAAAGAAGAGGAGGGGAGAGTCATCAACTTGAAACATGTTTTCCCAGGCCTCATTAACTAAATTCTTTTTCATTGCTTGTTTTCAGTCAATAGTCAGTTTTGAACATAAAATACCAGGAAGGATTTAAACATTATAATGTTTATTATATGAATGGGTTTGGACGTTGGCTTTTCAGAAGGGTTGGTTTACTTTAAATTGTATATTTCACTTCATAGGTAGCCCTACAATAACAAAAGAGATCAAGAGACCTCTGACCAGGGTGCAAACTTCTTGAGAAATCACTAGAATACCATAAATGATATTGTTGATGATTTCTACCTCTCGGCGCAGTATGATTTGCATCCTCTGGCAGCCACTGTAGCCAATATTGTTTCAGGACTATGGCTAGGCCACCAGAAATAGAGTGTGATGATACAGAAATGGTGGCATTCAAGACTTGCTATTTACAATAAGCCATTTCCCCTGAGGCAGCTTCCAACCAGCTCTGTGGATCTATTTTCCCAGTGATTGTCTCTCTTTCCCTCAATGTATTCTTTGTACCTGCTGGACTGGTTTAAAGTGTGAAGGTTAATGCACTGGGTGTGTATGTGGGAAGAAGTCAACACCACTACCTAGAGGTTACTAATCATTCTGATTGTTATTTTAACATTGAGTGTATACTCTATCTCAGAGACTAGAACCTGCACACAAGAAGCAGGCAACCACTATTTCAAGATTGGACTGCATGACATTATATTTTGGGGAAGCAGTCAGCCTTTTTCAAGTTCTATAATGAGGCTACAAGATCAGCTCTTTCAACTCCACCATGCAGTCAATTTCTATAGATGACAGATTTGTTTAACAAATTGGTTTCCTGAATTGATTAAATTCACCCTTAGTTGAGACATGTATACACTGCCAGCAGAAACAAGTGCATGATCTTTTTGTCTCAATAATGCTAAAAAGAATAAAATATAGTCATGGTTCTAATGTTCTCAGGTTTTTCTCTTTTTCATTTCAGTAACTTACATCCAAAGAGGTATACATGTATTTTTGGTGAAATATCTGAAATCAAAGTCTTATCTTTTGATATCAAAAGGTATTTCAACATCAACAACGTAAGTTATGTCACTAAGTTTAACCAACTACCCACGAGGTAGAGAGTTGGACCTGATTACCAATTCTCAGTGCTTGGTCAAATATGCTTTGTACGTATGATATGTTTATACGTGTGTGTGTGTGTATTTGAGAAGTTCTTTTAACACCTCCTAAGACACATAAATATCGAATTTAACCACAATTGGGCTTATTAACAAAATAGTTTAGTGGGGCGCTTGCATTTTTCTTCTCACTGTTGTTCAAGAAAAAGCGCTCTCTGCTACATGATTGTAAGGGATATTTGATGAATTGTACCAAATGCTACTGAATTGGATTCAGACTCTTTCAGTCATGGTGGGGTTTGTGGCAGCGTCTTTGTAACTGTGGATAAGGCCTTGAAGGAGGCATTCTGTTGTCTATGGAAAGAGTAACTGATGAGCTACCAGTGCTGTTGGGGTACCTGATCTGTAAAGGGAAGCAGGACATTCTAATGGTAGACCGAGCAGTGGTAGGAGACAAAAGAATGGGTCAGCTGCTCTTTTTTGGGAGCACATGGTGTCACAGGCCTTTAAGAAGAGTGGTCAGACCTCAAGGCAATTTTCTGCCTCCTGGTTGGGGCCTACATGTGGCCTGGAAGCTTGACTTTCTCTATTGCTCTGTCAAATGCAAGCTATTAAAGTGCAACAACTTATTTGTTATTGACCTTGGAAGCGTATCATAAAACCTGACTTGGGAGGAGGATTTTGAGAAAGGATGGACAGATAGAAAGATTGGAAGCAATGATGGGCTCATGCGTAAAAGAAATGGCCAACCCAGTATGTTCTGTAGCTTACCAACATACATAAGAGCCGGCATGAGCACTAGACTCATATTAGCTATATGTTCCAAGTCCTTTATAGGACAGAGGCCTCAAGAACACATTTTAGCATCAACTTAATAGTGACATTAGTGTCAGTTTGGAAAAGCAACCTCAAACATAAAATTTAAGAATGAGTTTTTCTGGAGCATAAAATTACATTTGCTTTGCTAGTAAAAGGATAAAATAAATGTCTATTCAAGCTAATTACTGTCCAAATTGGGATTTTGTTGTTGTTGTTTAGCGTGTCATAAACCCAACTCATTTTGTTGCAATGGGGTATAAAACAGTCCCTGTATAATATTATAAATCCTGCAAACCATTAGACAGCTGCACTTTTTTTTCTGGCATGTTCACTTTAACTCAAAACGTCTGTAGTCAGTGACCAAAAATTAAGTACATTGGAGAAATGAAACTCGTCTAGTTCAGCGCTGGTTTTACTTTGGGATTTAAGCAATTTTTAGAATGTGGATTTCCAGGTAACAATGAAAAATATAAGGACCATGGGAAACGGAATAACCTATTTCCTGGGCTAGGAAATCGTTATTGGAAGGACTGGAGCAGTAGGTGATGACTGTGAGGTGATGAAATTGTGGCACCAATTCATTAGAATAACTTTTTACTGAATTCTTTCTAGTGCTCAGTTTGACCTGATCAGGCTGTCAAGGCCCTGTAGGTGAGCGACTCATCTCAGTGTGTTGAGGACTTTCCAGTTTTAGGACTGAAAGTCCTGTGACTCAACAACCCCCTCAATCCTGGGCAAACCAGGATGTTGTTGTTTCCTGTAACTCTGGGGAAAATAGCTGTCATGTTTGGAAGCAAAATGCCTTAGGAGAACATTTTTCTTCATCAGAGTCTGGCTTTCTACGTCAGAGTCTCTGTGAAGCTAAGCTACGCAAAATGCACTCCTCACGTTCAGGATACCAGAATGCCCTTGGTACCTGCAATTCATCATTTTGGTGTAGTATACTCCACAAAGAGTTTCTTTGCCCCTTGAATATTCATTCCTTGGTCCTAGAGACTATCTACTCATCTCAGCTCAAGATAAGGTTTTGACCTAGACATTCGAAGTATCTTCCATAAGTCACTTTCTGGGTTAAGCTTAAGTGGGACAAGGTTATATGTTATCTACCATCCCGAGTGACAAAGGGTACTTTTGTATTCAGTGGATGAAATGGATATTCCCACACCTTTCAAAGCCTCTCTTTGCTTTGATACAGTGGTACCCATGGGAGGAGGAGGAGACTGACAAAGATCATCTCCAGGATAATAATTTTTATTTCAAGTGTAGCACACAGTTTTTATTATGTAAGTGTATTATGTTCGCTTGGAACAAAAGCTACTGTCAAGAACTTAGACAACCCCCAGCTCTCCACGTCTCCTCTGGAAAGGAAGACTCAGGGAGGTTAGCAGAGGCTAAGTGCAACGTGCCATTCCAAAGTCAGCTCGCTGTTGAGGTATCCGTGCAAACTGGGGTTACAACGTGATCCACCGTGTACCAATTATGCCATTAACATGCTTCATTTGCTACATACACACATCAGAACCAGAGTTTTTCTCAAGGGCAAAACCCAGATCAGGCCAACAAAGCCACAAATCACGTAAGCCTGTGCTAAACACCCACAGAACACAGTGAAACAAACATGGGTACCTATGGATATATATTTGTACATCAAAAGCCAAAATAATGGTGTGGATTGAAGATGGGAGGAGAACAAGAAAGTAAAGAAGACCCCAGACAGCTGTCATCCAGGAAGTGAAATTCGACAGACACTATGAGAAACCAGAAATGCAGCCTCGCCCGTTGACTGGGAAGTTTTTGGCAAAACTTGAAAGATATTGGTATTATGTCCTCGTGATGTCAGCTTTGAGTGGTAGGTCTTTTTTAAATGAACTATTTTACTCTCATTCTCTTATCAGAACACCAGCGCCTGATTTCTCTGCCTTGCTCTTTTAATGATAAGACATCAAGTTCCTCATTTGTGTACAGTTTCAGAAGACTGAAGACAGCATCAAGTTATATTCCTCACACGTATTGGAAGCTGCAAGGGAAGGAAGGCATTTGGTAAAGTGGAGTTTCAAACATCAATTCAGGGCTGAGGCAGGACCCTTTGGTCATGGAGATCTCCAGCACAGAGTCAAATCCCTGAGTTGTTGCCTAACTTGTGCGCTGGCACATTCTGAGGGGGAAGTTGCCGCATCTGAGGAAGCGATGCTGAAGCGCTTCAAAGAGTTTCCCTTTTAACTTGAGTCAGATGCCCTGTATTTTCGGAGTGGAGGAGATCAGAATAAGGTGTTGACTATGATTATTTTTATACGATATTGACGATGTCTCAGGGACAAATTTGATTCTGTAAAAGGAAGGTAGAATTTAGAGAGGACACGTGGAGGATATCCATCTCTTTTATCCTTCTAATCTTTCACCATAAAGATTTGATCTTTCTTTTATGAGCAAGCACTCTAGATTTGATCACAAAATTGCCAAGATCAAAAAATACATTTTGTTCAAAAGTTTAAAAAGCCATACATAAGTAAATTGGCACTGGTGTTACCAAAATGGAATAAAAAAATTCTATACAATCTCCCAGATCCAAGTCGTTGACTGACACAATTCAGATTGGCTAGATGACATTTGTGCGCGTTGGAGTGCCTGTGCGTTTTCCTAATGGCAACCACTCATTTACTTCTCAGATCATTCCTTATGTGTGTACTACACCTATTATATATGTCTGTAATCAATAAGTGACACCCAAAAGATTAGAATAATGAGAATTGGATGCCTCTTTGTAATAAAGCTATGCCTTGCTAAAGATTTTAGAATACTGTGCCACATAATTTTGTCTCTTTTTAATAATAGCTGGTACTTACTGACGGCTCGCATATGACATGCATTGTACTGAGTGCTTCACATAGATTGCCTCCTTTTATTCTTAAAGAAACCAGACGAGAAATGTACTAATATTATCCTTTTTTGTAAATAATAAAACTGAAGCCTAGAGAGGACGTTTCCTCAGTTTAGCATTATATTAGTTTCAATAAGTATAAATATTCAATGATTAAAGGAACATCTGTGTTTCTAATGGATGACGGAAAAAAATGCAATTTTTAATCTACATATGAAGAATTCATATAAAACCTGAATCCATCCCTGAAAATTAAGACCCTGCATTAAAATTAAAATTTAAAAAGCATAGCTACCAAATAAGGAGACAATTTTTAACATTCTTTTACGAACGAGACAAACCACACTTCTTTTAATTAAAACAACAGATTTTAAAATTACTCTCCCAGTTGACCTCAGAGTGCATAGGTCAGCTTTTGACTATCGAAGAATGGAGGTCCGTTTAATGTTCACTGTGTCTAATTGCAACATCGTGCCAACAGAAATATTAGGCGATGAAATTAATCAGTTAATAATTGGGTCTAAATTAGTTGCAACTAAATTTTGAACCACTTGAGTCCTGCTGTTACACAGAAACGATTAGCTTTCCAACTTTGCATATGCCCCAGGCCTCTGGCTCAGAACATGAGGAAGAGAGTTATCGCGCCCTCTAGGGGTAACTTGTAGAAAAACCTCCCAAAGGACAACTACCCCAGACAAGACTTAGTGCTCTTTCCTAGCCCAGCATGAGAGGGCAGAAGGGAATTCCCGGGCCTGAGAGAGGCAATGGAGTCCTCCCACCTCTAGTGTGTGCCTCCGTGGCTCATTCTTGGAGCTATTTCATCACATCTTACAGGGATTCTAACTGTACCAGGTCCTCAATTATTTTATATCGAAAAGGAAAGTTTACAGCATGCTGTCAATTTTCAACTGCATGTTATTTCTTTAGCTTTTATGTTGCAAAATAGCTTTGAATGGCTGAATTTCTTGGAGGGCAGGATCCAGACAGTGACTTCCCCCTGCCTGCTGCTGAATCCTGCATGATGCCTGAAGCAACCCCTCAAAATGGCATGACATGTGTCCCTGTAAAGAGCCTGACTTACTGAGAATCAGGCTATCTTTTGAAGACAAACAAGTTTTTAGGGAGAGATGGGGGATAGGAAAAACTCTTGACTGCAGCAAAATCAATCGAGAAACAGTTGTTCATTCCTGACAATAAGTCACAGAGCCAGGTGCTGAGAGTGAAAGGATGCAGAAGGGGGTTAACGCTTCCTGCACAGAGTACCTGTCAGGCAGCACCCTAAGGAAATTATATCTAGTGGCTTATTTTGTTATTCACTATACCCCTAAGAGGTAGTTTTTGTTTTCTCTACTTTTTACAGAATATAAAAGCTATCGTGAGAAGATATGTTCAGGATCACACAGTTAGAAAATGGCAGAAAATAATTTGATCTTTGGTCTTCCTAACTCCATTTTCTATGTTCTCTCCAAATACCGTAAACTCTGCCTTCTAGGAAGGTATAACTTAAGTTGTCATATTTGGGGAGAACACAATAGTGTCAAAAGAAGAGAACTAATTATAAAGTTCATAGCGCTATCTAATTAACGTTGTGAAAGCATGAAGTATAGAAGGAAGTGAGAGATCTCTATGTGCTGGGGGGTCAGAGACGCTTTCAAGGAAAAGAACGAATTGGAACTAATCTTAAAGATCTTTAGAGAAACTAGATAGGAACAGAGGAAGTAGGACGATTTCAGGAAGAAGAAGAAGTGAGACAGCATGAACCAGCTCTTGAGCTACCGTCATTCCGGTAAGACTGCAGATGAGTTGAACCAGATTGCTGTTCTACCTTTATGCTATAAGGGAATTGGGAATCTGATTAGGAGGAAGGGGTCAGATGAGCAAAAGAAGCATCCACAAAGACTTTTGAACTTACATAATATTAAAAGAGAACAGCCCAGACAAGGCACTACAATAAGAACTCTGACTGTTTAAATAAAATCATGGGGATTCTAAGAAATGGATGAAATTAAGTGTCAAAAGAAAGAGTAGCTGAAGCACAAAAATATTATTGAGTGGGCTTCAGTCAAATATGGCCCTCTTCCCCAGTTTTCCTTAAGAATCTGTTTTCTTGAACGTATAATTTAACATGTATCCTTATGATAATTTTTTGCCTCCCTGGAATGATGAAACTATTATAAACTAGAAAAGAACATTTTAAAAGGTGTTGGTGGCATAGTGTGTCATGGAGACAAACTCAGGACCAGGAGGCAGACCCAAGACTAGCCATGCACATTAATGCAAGGTGTACATTGGGGTAGTTTAGTCTATGTCATGGCCAAGCCACACATGTGCATGGTTTAAGGGGAACTATGGAAGTAATTCAAAGTTCTCCTCCTCCAAATGGAAAAAATTAAAAAGCTCACTTGTAACTTCTTGCCAAATTTTAGCTGTGCTGCATGCATGCATGTAAAACTGATATTGTCAGTTGCTGGAGGCAAAGTGCGCAATGATAGGCTTGGAAAAAAGTCTAAGAATGGAGCATAATATACAGCAATAAGATGTGTCAAATAGTGTCATCCTTAGAAATGGGGAGAAAACAGGCTTGAATTAATATCTGCGTCAGTAGATGAGCAAAAACTCCAGAAAAGCGAATTCCTACTTGTCCCATAGGAAGAAGAAAATGTCCTTTCAAAGCACATGACATGAAAGGAAACATAAAGATTGGATTGATTCTTTGGAACTGTCAGGATAGTGACACAATCTCTTTGACCTTGGAATTTACATGCCTAGATATCTGAAAGCTTATACAATTAAAGTCCCTCTCTCCTTTCTTCAAAACTCAGTTTTCCGCCATTACCGGTTTGGGAACCTTGAGTCCTTCTGATAATGTTCTGAATTCTCCCCTTTGTATTGTCCATAATGACACTGCCTAAAAGAAAAATCAAGTTTCGGGCTTGGTACATGTTTAAGAATCCACTTTCAACATCTTGATGTGAGCCAGAGGTCTGCGTAACAGCCACAAAGATGAATGCAGAAGGAAATTTAGGCTGACAAATACCAGTCCCACCTGTGTTGGTTAATAAGCAAGACTCCAGCCCAGCCAGTAATCCTCCGGTAACTGTCATTTCCATGTATCCAATCAGTTGCCTGGGAATTATCCCAATAAAAAGAATACAGTGTGTCATTTATCAGGCAGCCAATTAAAAGGCTTCTGCTGTACTAGTAGAGCTGGAAGCCGGTTCTCACAAAGGAAGCAGGATGGGGCCAAGTCAGTACGAGCCTTGAGGGAATTTGAGAAAGTTAGTTGTGGCTGATTCACAGGGGGACCAGATTTACAAAATATTAGAAGGAGTTGGTAATACTTCCACGTTTCTCCTTGACAAGAATTCATTTAGAACCCCAGAGTGTGAAAAGGCGACAAACTGACTCAGCTGATCCTACCAAAATGGGGCTTTAATTTTTGTAGCTATGAGATAGTTTTTGTAGGGTATTTGCTTTGATTTCTAAGGCCTATTTAGCATTAGAAGGTTTGAAAATATGAAATAAAAATTAATAAATAAATGAAAATTCAGTAAGGATAAAAATCCCACGAGTTTACTGGGCATCTTTGACCCTCTCCTTAACTGAAGCAGCCGGGAGAATGAACGAGAGTTGACAAGGACCACTATGGTCCTACCTTTGGAAAGTGGAAACAATTCAATGTCCTTAAATTCTTCTAAGACACAGCTTTCCACCTTCATGATCACCTTGGACAATGAAAGTTCTCTATAATAATTTTTTTTAATCCAAAGATATTAAACACGTTCTAGTCCCACTTCAGCCAATTCGCTAATTCACAACATTGATTCAGTACATAGACCTATGAGGAAAAAATTTGGTAAATATATTTTGTGGATTCTAGAATGTAGTTGTTTCCTACATTTCAACATCTCTGAATTTGGGACAAGTCCAGCAATCGATGTGGTTATAAAACATTGTGCAATAAATTAATTGTTAACATTTTAATCTTTCTAGTCCTAAATAAATTAATGATATGTCATTAAGATTGGAGTATCACAGAATGAAGAAGCATAAAGCCTCTGGTGGAGGGAATCGGTGTAAATTTCTTCCTGGAAGAGTTAAATTTTAATACAGTTTCAAAAAATGTGAATCTGGGGATCTGCATCTTGGTTTTCATGAGATAGACCCCAAAAGCCAATGTATTGTAAGCATCAACCTAAAATGAGTTGTTCAATGAGCTTAGTCATTAGTATTCTGATTACCTTACTTAAATTCAGTCTTAGTACTGAGATAACTTTAGTTAAAACCATTTAAGCCTTGTCTAATCTGTTCTACGATTGCCTGTAAATTATTTCAATAAAGAAAACAGCTGAATGTTTTGGAAGGCACTTAACACTTTCAATATTCAAAACAACTTCGCTCATGGAGAGGATTGTATTTATAATAGAAAATAGTCAAAGAAGTCAACATTTTTAGTAGATACTGTAAGATTTTACCCTTAAAATATGTCTTGCTGGTGTTCAATTAAAATCATCAAATATTAGGTAAATATTTAGTGTGTGCACTGGAATTTATTCGATACAAGCTGAGATTTTGGTATTAGACAAACTTAAGTTCAAGTTGTAAGTGCAATGTTTACCAGCTATTTGATCTTGGAACCTCACCTCACCTCTCTGAGATCCAGTTTCTGTTTCTTTAAAATGGAGATAATCACACTTGCTGCATCCTGTTTAGCTTCAAATAAAAAAAATTCTATCGTGAGGTGCTTAGAAAAGTGCCTGGTACACAATCCACCTTCAACGAATGGCAGCTATAACAATAGTTTTTATTGCAATTAGCACCGTACTATAGGATAGCACTAACAAGTCTAATTCAGTTAAAGAAGTGTTTTCCCATTTCTTCTGCCCGGAACAAATTCAAGCCTGAGTATTCCAACTGTCCTGAGACAGTGTCTAACGTGACTTGGCACAGTACAGATGGGTTCCAATTTTATTAGCTGTACAGGAAATTTCTGATTGATTTAACCTCCAAAAGACAATACCGTGTAATTAACATGTAACAAATGTCAACTCTTGTTATTGCTGGAACCGACAAACCTCCAGATCTCTGTCTTACTCCTGGCTTTACTATGCATCAATGCAGTTTTTTTTCCTCTCTCTTTCTTTCTTTTCACTTTCCCATAGCGCCTCGTTGCACCCAGTTCCCTCTGAGTGATGTTGGGAACAATTTCAGTTGCAATTCTTCCTGAAAGTCAGTTATTTTGAAACATAAAGAGACACAAAGAGATAAACACCACCTACCTGCTGTGTTTGGGGTGGCCCAGAGCCAGAAATGATGCAACTGGTGTGAGGCTTCATCAATAGGGTTTTTTGAGGATTCTTTGTATTTGCATATCTTAGTAATTAAGGGATTGTTTTTCCCCCAGAAGCAATTTGTCTAAATCCTTAAAAGACAGCATGACAGGAGGAAAAAAAAACTCTCCTCATTTAATATTACAATATGATGGAGATTAAGACAGTATAGTATCAAAGTATACTGTGCTTAGCAGTGAGAGTCCTGAATCCACCAGTACGACCCTAGGCCGATCACCTTACCTCTCAAAGTTTCAAATTCACCTTTTTCAAAAAGATTCCCTGAGGTCCCTTTTAGTTTTTATATCCTATGACTCTACATCATGTTGAGAAATACAGATCATTCAGTGGCAATGCAAGTTCAGCATCCTCTTCAGCAAGGTTATCAATGAGGAGATGTCAAGCCAGCTAAGGCATGCATTGCCCTTCCTCTATAGAGACGCTGCTTCTCATCTGTGGTCTGTAGGATATGCGTTTCAAGCTCGTCCATGAGTAGAGATAGACCACCAACTGGAGTCATGGCTGGAAATAATTTCCTCTCTCATAAGCAAACCTGCTTGCTTTTATCAGCACCAAACAGAGAACTTGGCCCATTAACACTGAATTCCAGTTGATTGACCCAAACATTGAGTGAGGATGACGAATATAACAAAAAGGGCGTCAAAAACAATTCCTTTTTAATTATGAGTAATTAGTGATCTTAGTCTCTTTGCTGTTCCCCACTCTACTGTTACCCCAATTCATTGCCCTAGCCCTCCACCAACCACACACACACACACACACACACACCCCTCACTTTTCCTTTCATATTTAGATTAGCTGTCATTACACTCAAGAAGGAGAAATAGGTGAAATACGTAAATAACTAGGGTATAAAGTAGAGAGATCACAAAGTGATATAAAATATATATTCATATTAAGATAGGAATTCAAGGAAAGGGAAACTACGTAAGTGGTTTTAGAAAAGACTTCATGGAGAAGACGGCGTTTACAAAGGAGGATTTAAACATAACGTATGGTGGAGGAAACCTTCACTAGAGCCAGAACTATATGAGAAACCGTAAGGTCATGAACAAAGAACCCTAGTTAGCGCTGGAGGCAAGAATTTTGACACAAGCATAGTGCCGGCTAAGGCTGCAAGGATATGTGATAATCAGACCACAGAGGTCTTGAAAGACAGGACAGAGAGCTGGAAATGTATCTGCTAGGCACTGGGGAATTAAAAATCCGTCAGGTAGACTCTTTGCAAGTGTTATCTTGGCTGGCTCCATCTTGCGTCAGATCTCAGGTCAGCTGCCTCCTCTGTGAGACCTTCTCTGGCTACTTAGATTAAAGCATCCATTTGCATTTCTCCTCAGATACCTTCTATTGTGTGTTACGTTGCTCCGTTTTGTTCTATTAAAAAAAATCACAATCTAGAATTGCTTGTGTATATGTTAATGTATTTATTGTCTGTCAACATCTTCTAGTATGTGAACTCCAAGAGCAGAGGTCCCACATCATCCATGGTCACTGCTAGTACTCAAGACTTGGCATATACAGGTGTTCCACGAATAATTGTCCAATGGCTGAATGAATGCACTTGAACGCATTTAGCAAATCCTCAGTTTACACATAGCCTCAGCCTACAGACAGATATGTTTGTCTTTCCTTTGCAGGATCTGGTAAGGGGAATAAAAATGTTTTTAATAATAAAACTCAGCTGCTGCCAGCCTGAATTAGTGGCATCCCCAACTACTGTAAGGATCTCTGTATTTACAGCGACGCCTCGTCCAGATGTTGTTGGTGCATGTTTTTCCTCTCCAAGTACAACTCAAACTTCTCGTGTGTTCCAAAACCACATGGAAGTGGAACGTTAAATCTGGGGGTGGACATGTCTGTGTAATTTCCTTCATTTCTATAAGGTTTTGCTGGCTTTTTTCTCCCCTAGGCCACAGATTAGGTTAACAATTGCAAACCAGCCTCAGAGGTTTTCCCTTAAAGAAAAAGAAAAAAAAGATAGCATGTTTGAACAGGCGAGGCCTGGTGAAAGTCTCTTTGTTTTACGTCCTAAACTGTTCACTCAGCTTCTAGCTATCCTCTTTTCTTTGGATCAAGAGAACTCTATCTGTCTATCTATCTATCTATCTATCTAAATTCTGCTCATATATATATATTTAAATAGGATATATATTTTGGTTTCTAAATTATGTATAAATATATATTATATGCATACTATATATATTATATATATATAATTTCTCATCACCTCTTTCAAATTGTCACAGGGACCAGAGGACACGATGCTCCCTTCCTTTATATTCAAGCTTGGCCTGTGTGTGTGTATGTACGTTTTAGTACAAATTCCCAAAGGAGGGTGGCAAAGAAGTGTAGTATAAATAAGCAAACAAGCAATTGACTTAGCTAATCCTTATTTAGCTGGCCTCTGGTTTTATTTTTGAGAACCACTTTCCTTGTTTTGATTTGAAATGATGCCACCAAAACATATTACAGAAACATCGCGCTTTGCAAAACAGAACAAGTCAAATGAGCCTCCCCAAGTGTAAACAGAAATCTTGTTTGGATGGACTGTTTTTAAGAATCCAAATTAAACCAAATGGCGTCCTTTGAAAGTGCATGCGTGTTCCCCTTAGGTGCTAAAACTGTATTATGTTCCTGCGATCTTTTTTATCCCACAGATTCGAGTTGGGCTGTGGTTTTTAAGTTGTCTTGATTGCAAATGGTTTTTATACATTCAGCAAGCGTGATGCCAGAGTCACCAGTGCTGACAGAAGGCATCTACGCATTAGATGTGTTTCAGCATCCCCAGGGTAACACATGGCTTGGTGGAAACCAGTTGGGTGCTTGCGTGTGAGTAAAGATGGGTAAGTTTCTAGCATCTGTTTGCCAGTGATTAAATCAAGTCCGTGTTTCCCCACCCTGAGTACACTTCACTGAAGTGCCTGTATCACGCTTTCCATCATGTGTTGTGACTTTTCACTTCTCTGCAAACCATTATTAGTGATGGCAACAGATTTTGAGGTTCGTTCACTCAGCTGAACATTCCTTTGTCATTAACCTCTGGGAGGGTAAATTACGAGTAACGAGTCCAGGTACGAACGTTTTCAAAAAAAGCCCAATTTGTCTTTTCTAAATTGATCGAAAATGGAGATAGGGTGTTGTTTTCAGCACGTTATCAAATAGGATTGTGTCTTGAGAGCCAAAAGAATAGGAAATTAGTCTATTTTACAAAAGTCCATTGTTATCTCTCTGCTTGTTCACTTCACTTGGAAAATAAGGTCACTTGCCTACTACACATGAGTTGACCCTCAAAATGAAGTGATGAGTAAGAAATTATCACTTTCCTTCCCTCAGTGGCCCCCTACTCTTCCATTCCCTCGCTCCCCACATACCCGACAAGCCCAGAGGCCTTAGCACAGTTTTCTTAAGCAGAGCTTGACATGTGGAGACTGACACGTTAGTTCCAGCTAATCTTGCTTCCCACCCCTCTGAAGCTCATTCAGTGTTGAGCAGAGAGGTCAGAAGAACAAGAAACGTAATTTCTGGCTGCCTTGTAGATGACTGCTAACCAGGGTGCCTAGTTAATTTGTTCCCCTGACTTGTCTTTTGGGGACAATATGGTATGAAAAGACACACGAGGGACTGGCGCAATGGTGTAGTGGTTAAGTTCATGTACTCTGCTTTGACGGGCAGCCTAGGGTTCACAGGTTTGGATCCTGGGTGCAGACCTACACACTGCTCATCAAGCCATGCTGTGGCGGCATCCCACATACAAAATTGAGGAAGGTGGGCACAGATGTTAGCTCAGGGCCAATCTTCCTCACCAAGAAAAAAAATAAAAAGAGACATGAGGCAGGAATAAAAGGTAAGTAAATCTAGTAATTTTAACAACATAACAAGTTGCACATCCCCATAGGTGTCCTCACCTTCAGCCCAGTCCCTTTGAAAGTTTATACAGTTATTCATAAGCATTTTGATGTCCTCTTTCCAGAATTACTCTTACAGCCTGAAGCAAATTCCTTAAATGTTTAAATATTTGAGGGCAGATTTGGCTTTGGCCGCAGTCAATTATCTTTCACAGCCACAGCCAGGGAATCCCATCTGGGTCCCAAAACTACAGTTGCAACTATAAAGTAAGGGGACTGACATTTTTACATGTATAATAAAATGTTTCAGAAAATCTAAGAGGATTGTGAATGTGGCATTCAAATGTCTGTGGTTTTATCAACTGGCATCACTAACATAAATCCTGAGATTCTCTATGTGATTAATCTGGGAGCTGAATATGCATCAGATGGGTACGTGTCAGATCAACTCAGCTATGCAAAGACTCAGTTATGTTTAGGGAATCAGGACTCCTCATAATATAAAGTCTTCCTAGCATTCCTAAAAAGTGCCTATGGGGATAGTGATAGACACGAGGAAAGGAAAACAGAACAGAAAGAAGGAAAGAAGAGAAAAATGGAGGGAAAGAAAGAAGACAGAGTGATAGGATGGTGGTGGAAGGGGGTGGATAGAAGAACCAGCAACAATCCTTTGGGCATTACTCAGTAGCCTCACTCCCACGCAGTCCTTCCATGATTTGGGGAGTAGTGTGTGTGATGATTAATTTTATGTGCCAACTTCACTTGGCCATAGGATGCCCAGAAGTTTGGCAAAACATTATTCTGGGTGTTTCTGTGAGGGTGTTTTTAGATGAGTTTAACATTTAAATTGATAGACCAAGTAAAGCAGATTGCCATCCCTAATGTGGGTGGGCCTCATCCAATCAGTTGAAGGCCTGCATAGAACAAAAAGGCTGGCCTTCCCCTGAATAAGAGGAACTCCTCCTACCTGACTGCCTATAAGCTGGGATATTAGTTTTTTCCTGCCTTCAGACTCAGAGTGGAACATCAGCCCTTCCTTGGTTTTGAGCCTGCTTGTCTTCAGACTGGAACGTACGTCATCAGGTCTCCTGGTTCTTAGGCCTTCATACTTGGACTGGAACTACACCATCAGGGCTCCTGGGTCTTCTTCTTGCAGACTGCAGATCTTGGGACTTAACTTCCATAATTATGTGAGCCAATTCCTTATAATAAAAATTTTTAGATATAGATACAGATATAGATAGATATCCTGTTGGTTCTGTTTCTCTGAAGAACTCTAATATAGTTTGGCTGCCTACAATGACCCTGTAGTCTGGAGTTTTGCCAACCTTGCCCTTCATAAATCTCCATCAATGTATTAATGAATCTTGACAGACAAGGAGCTCTAATCTCAGTCAGAAGGGGATAGGGGAGCGGGGGCAAAGACCAAGGCTGGCAACAGCTCATTGTGGCTGCATGTCTGTGCCCAAGGCTCCAGGGATTAGCACAATCAGCAGGTGGCTGGGGCAGGACATCTGAACCGGAAGAATCCTCTCCTTCCTCGCTCTCACCCCCTGCACCTCTATTCTGTTGGGGATCATTACAGATTTTTTAACTCTAACTGTGGAAGCAAATGCAGCTGCTCTTTGTAATTGTTTGTGAAACTGAGTTAAAGGGAGGTTGTTGTGGCACTGCAGGTGCAATCATTAGACGCATCTATGCTGTGTAATTAACCTCATTTCCATGTGAATGTCCGTGGTTTACGCGCTGCTTAGAGAACTCACGCCATGATCATTACACTTACAGTCAATCCAATTAGACAAAGGTTCCCACACTTAGAGAAGGATCAGGACAAACCACAAGGGTAGGCCTCTCTCAAGAAGGTCTCTAGTTAAATGTCTCAAAATAAACAACTGTGGCCTAATTAATTGTATGGCAGGCCAAAGGAACACACCAAGGAGCTACTTACGTGTCTGGAGCCCAAGCCTAGGAAGCTGCTTAATAGAATCTCCCTTTGTCCACACTTTCAGTGGCTTAGAGATGTGTACAATTGGGGCAAGGAGGTCGGGTGGCTACCTTCCACCTTCTCTCTTATCACAAACTCTGCTTGCCCAATATGATATCCAATGGCTTTATTTTGATTTATTTCATCCCCTTTATGTTCTCAGAACAGTTAGAAAGAAAAAATCCACGTGTGCTTCTCAAAGAAAGTTGGTGGAGCGGGCAAGGTTTTCCACAACACTTTAGCAGAGCTACAGCTAGAGGGCGCCATCGAAGGCTCTTTTCCCTGGATGTCCCAGATTGATTGACTTCGTTTTCTTCCAAAGCTCTCTAAAGCCGCAGTTGGAAGACCTCGCTGTAAACCTTGGTCAAAACATCTGTGCTATGCATGTCCCTCCTTTCTCCTGAAGTTTGTAGTTAGTTCCTTGAAGGTAGAGAACATATTTTAGAAGTCTATTATGTCCGCAGGGATAGCACCATGCTAGCAACTTCAGTGGAGACCAATAAATGCTTGAGGGATAACTGATTAGATGGAAAGAACCACTGTTTGTCAAATAATCGCAGGAATCGACACAGGCTTTTTGTGTAGATTGTGTGGATTTATGTAGATTTGATGTGTCACAGAACATATCAGTGACTGTTTGAAACTTAAAAAAGGCAGACTAAAAATAAAATTAGGAAACAGAGCAAAAAGATATGCAATAAACCACGGCCCCTGAAGGAATGAAGCTCATAATATTTTTGTGCTAAACTTTGGAACCTGGCTACTGAACGTGTGACCCATGGGCCAGAAGCATCTGCGTCAACTGGAGTTGGTTAGAAATTCGGAATGTCAGGCCCCACCCCAAGCCTCCGGGGTGGAAATAGACATTTACAGAGGCCTTCAGGTGCTTCGTGGGCACATTCGAGTTTGAGAAGCAGTCTTACAGTACTGTCAACTCAACACTGAGTGACTCCGGGAGAGCCACAGAATTGTCCAGGGCTCCTCACAGCTCTTGTTAACTGTCTCTTTCTTTCCCCCGTCTTCTGCCACCACTCTATATCTTTTCTTTCTTACCTTTTTGGAAACCTGAGATTGTATTTTAGAGTTATAGATTTGTTATCTCCCCTGCCTCTCCATTACTTTCCTGTGTCTTTACCCTCTTAATTGTACTTCTGAACCGAATTCAGGGGTCACTTCTTCTAGAAAGCATCTCCCAAGTCTTCCAGACTGGCTTCGTGCCAATTTTGTCTTTATTGCATTTATAGTACTTACTAGATGCTATAAATATTTATTTACTTCTTGTCTGCCTTCCTCATTAGACTTAGAAAACACAGCAATTAGCATGGCACCTGGCATATAAACGATTGTAGGATGAGTGAGGAAGGAAGAAAGCCCTTTGATTTCCAGACCGGCATGTTGCAAACACCATAGGCAAATTAGTATTCCTGGATATTTTGATTGGCTGCAATATTTTCTTTCATTCTTTCGTGTATTCAGATGTTGACTGCAGGAAAAGATGGATAAAGTACAGTCTCCATCCTCAAGGAAATTAAAATCTGATAGAGTTAGGCTCCAAATTCATTATTTTTTAGAGTTTTGGCAGTGTTTCTCAAAGCTAACTGGCTATATATTGAATTATTTGTAGAGCTTTTAAAAAACGCTGATTCCTGGGGTCCACTCCAGAACAATTAAAACAGAATTTCTGTGGGTAAACCCCAAACACAAGCCTTTTTTTTTTGGTGAGGAAGGTTGGCCCTGAGCTAACATCTGTTGCCAATCTTCTTCTTTCGGCTGAGGAAGATTAGCCCTGAACTAACATGGGTGCCCAGCTTCCACAATTTTGTATACGGGCTGCCACAACAGAATGGCTTGATGAGTGATGCATAGGTCCACACCCAGGATCTAAACCCGCAAACCCCAGGCCACTGAACAGGAGCGTGCAAACTAAACCGCTAAGCCCCCAGGCCAGCCCCCAAGCATGGGCATTTTTAGAAGCTTTCTAGGTGATTCCAAAGGACAGTCAAGGTAGAAAATCACTCCCTGGAAAGATTAGTTGGAATTAAACTATTATAAGTAAAACAATCTTGGGCAGTGGTTTCTCATATCTGCATTTCCGAGTTTTAGGGGGTCCATGGTCTGTGTCTCAGAGCCTGTGGGTTTCCTGGGTGGGTTTGGGAGGAGGCTGAGTTCGCTCCAGGCCTTAAGGTAAGCAGCATCACTTTAACTGGCTTCGTGTAAGTATTTAATTTCTTTGAAAGATTTCTTTGAAGAAAGGATTTTGCTGCTGTTGAAAAAAAAAACACCTCAAAAGCACCAATCTAGAGAATAGCCAAAGATGATATAATATAAATTAATTTATCACTTCTATTTCTATTGGTTTCTTTTGTCACTCTTTTGATTCAGGGATGGTAAGTATTCTTTACAGAACAACTGCCTATTTCATCAGTCTACTCAACCCAGCTCTTAGAAACTTCTGGAAGATTTAAATGACCCTTTCTCAATCAGTAGTTTGAGGAAAACAAGTGTGAAGAATTGTTTGAGTTGATGCTAAATGAACAAAATGGTTCGGTATAAAAGCAGGTAATTGAGTTAAATAATTATTTAATAATAAATAATAATAAAGTAATTCATAAGCTATTTTTTTCTGTCAACAGTAGCTATTGAGCATCCATTATGTATAAAATACTAAACTGACTTTAAGCAGTTTATAGTCTTATGTATAATATTATATAACTGAAATTATATGTGTAATATATGTATATGTTATATATATATCACATATGTGCACAATTGGCTAGAAATGAGCCTCTATCCTGCTGGGAGTGGGTATTTCCAAGAATCATGCAGATAGTCCACATTTCTTTAAGATACTTTTAAAAAGAATATTTCTGAGATGTCTGAAGCAAATATGACAGAAAGATTAATATTTTTAAAATCTTAGTAATCAGTAAAATGTGATTGTTGTATGATTTTCTAGATAGTTAAAATATCGCAACAGGTAAAAAGAAATAACAAAATGAGAGAAAACAAAAAAAAATCAAGAAATATTTATATCGGCATCATATTGTTGAAGAAAAATTAAAATCGGACCAGCCGTGTTTACCCATCTGATATGACGACTGTCAGGTTCTGGCTGACTGAGTCTGTAACCCGCCCTTGAACTTCGCCAGTCATTCTGTCTGTGGGAATATTTTTCTGTAGGACAAGCCAAGGCAAGTCTAGAGCGATTTCTGTAGAAGAGTTTAGGACTGACTGCAATTTAGGAAAAGTCCGAACTCCCAACCAGGCACTGTAGTGCATAGCCCTTAGGACCAAGCTGCGTGGAGAACCGTGGATACGCTCCATTCTCCCTCCCTATTAACTTGCTGCTCGGCTCCTCCCTACTTTATGCTCTAGAAGGCAGCCCTTATGATGAACTTCAACAACTGGAACCCCTTGGTCCTCTGGAAAAACATATTAAGTCAGAAACTCAAGTATCCTATTAAATTTGACAATTCTTGCTAGGGGAATGTTTCCCCATCAAGGCTCGAAAATATTCTGCAGCAATGCCTTTAACTTGGGACCTAAGCCATGAAGAGTGTGAGGTCCAATTACTGAACTACTAATTACCTTCATAAAATAGTTGGGGGTGAGAGAAAAAAAAAACCTAAGGGTAGATATAATTTAGTTTCTTTCCATTGGCCCACATAAGGCCCAACCAGGGAAAATATCACCTAGGAATCAGGTCTCAGTTGGTCTAAATATTTCTTTCCTGATCCATAATTGTTAATTTGCTGAAGTAAAAACAATATTTGGTCTCTCAGGTGCCAACCTAAGTAAGCCATTGCTTTGCTTGCAGTGGCTGAAAAAATACAATTACATTACATTCACGAACATTTCTTGAAAGAATGCAATTAACATTTGGAAAGTGATTTGCTGCTGGCTAATCTTAGTCTCTTAGTTCTAGAAAAAACATAAATAATAAGACATACATGTCTTAAAGCCCAGAACTGTATCATAGAGACTTGGTCTTGATACAAAAAATATATATATATCTGTATATTAATTATAAGTTTTGCCTTTTGTAACTGAAAAACCTTAATATCTCTTGTTGGAATGAGCTGTGAATACATGGTGTCTACTTGTCCACTTGGTCCAAAGAGACAGCCACTCTTTTAAGAAACAAATTCCTCAAACAACTGCCTATCCAATTAGTAATCTCATGGTAGAAGGTGCTGCGTCTCCTTTTCAAACGTCGCTAAAAGTCTGCATTTCTTAAGTTGCATCCATTCATATGATAATTTGATCTGAAGTAAGATTGAGCAATAGCAGTAGTAATAGTTTCTGGGTAATAAAGCCATTTTGGAATTGGCATTCATGGAGAGGAAGCCAATATTTTAAAATAAGAACGTTTAAACAAATTTACTGGCTCTATTTTTAGACTAATGTATTTATGTCTGTATTGAAACTCCACATCTCTTGTTATGAAATAAATTAGATATGAATTATGCATACTGAAAATCTTTAAAAGTAATTAATTAGGAGAAAACAGATACTTCATTTGAGGAATGGCCACAGGAACATATATGTTTTTTCTTCCTAACCACAGGCTTGTTCTGTCATTACTGGCTAATCTGTCTATGTCCAAGTTTGTCTAGTCTGTTCCTATATTTGTATTAATAGGTAATAATATATACTATTCATAAACAAGAAAAACTAAATTCAATTTTATGAGTATTGGAGAGAGAAAAGTGATACATTTCTAATTCCATGTAATTTCTTCGTTATGTTCAGCCAGACGATGAGAGACAGTCTTCCAGAGCAAATTCAAGTTCTGAATCAAATCAGAATAATAATATTAGGTCACTCTCATCGAAGTACATTTCATCCTTGGCAAATCTGACACAAATGTTCAAATCACTTGGGCCGATTTCTTAGCAAAGTATACTTAAGTGTTATTTAAACAAGGCTCTATGTAGATGGGGACAAGCCAATAAGAAGAGAAAATCTCATCACCTATAATCTACATTGCAGACCAGGCACATATCTTCCTATACAAGATCATGTATATGTATGATTATTGGTTAATATGTGAATATTCACATTTGACAGTAGGACTGAGAGTAAGTCTAGAGGAGAATTGAAAAATTAACGCATAATCAAACAATACCTGATGAATGGACTCACCTACATATTTACTAACATCAAGATAGGGTGAGGAGCCTTACATTTATCTTCTTAAATCTCTAAGAAAGACTTGGGCAAAAAATTTTAAGGATTATAGTAAAAAGCATGTTTCAATGATCTTTCAAATTTATTTGTGATAGAGGATTTTGAAGGAAATTCCTGTCATCATATCATTTTACTTGTAAATATTTCAATATTGTACACATGTTTTTCAAGGCATTTAGTAACATGGCAAAAGCTTATGATATAATAATACTTCAACTTGTACTAATACCTATGAAACATTGACAGCTGGAAGTTGGGAAAATTTGCTATTTGAATGTTACCAGAAATATCGGGTTCATTTTGGGGTGAAGACCAATCACTGTATTGTAAAAAAGGAACACACTTGCAAGGAATCTTAGGTTACACTTCTTATTAAATAGACAACTCCAGGTGAGAAACGCAAATCTAATATTTTCATATTTGTAAACTTTTCTTGCTAATTTTGCCTATGTCTCTCTTATTCCCAAGAAGCATTATTAATAGCCCAGTATTGTTCACCTGAACTGTCAAAGTAGCCAATTACTTTACTTTTCAACTTCCTCCATCAACCTATTATGAATTCACTCATTTAACATTTTTGAGCACTTTTGATGCAGAAAACTGTATTAGGATCTAAGGAAGCAAAACAAACAAAACATTGTTCCTAGTATAAGGACTTCATACTATAGTGGGCATCAGAAGCATGTAAGGAAATTATTATTACACTGTAGGCTTCATTCAGTTGTGTTAATCATTATAGAAACAAGGTGGTAACATACAAGACAGGATTATTGACTCTTCCTGGAAAGAGGAGTCCAGGAAAATCTTCCCAGAGAGATGTCATAGTTGACTGCAAACTTACAGCGCAGTACTTTTCATATAGTGCAGGGGCACTAAGTATTTGTTGAATTGCTTTTTCCTAGAATAACATAAAAATGTATAAATTGCATGTTATAACCAAGTCCATGTGCAAGATTTGCCTAATTCAACATTTTAAAAATGTATTTTAGGATCAATAGCTTGGCAAATCGTTCACTGGAGTTCTCTCAGCACACCTGATTTTAAATAAGGATATAGTCAGATTTTATTGTTAAAAGTGCATTGGTTTGGTGGTAACAAGACTGGCAGACTGAAGATAGAAACTTAAGACAGTGTTTTATAAATCTGACCAAAGGGCACGCGATTATTTTGTCAATGAAATGCTCTCTGGTGATTAATCCTAAACCCTAGACGTGAGGCATTAGACAGCTTCATTTTGATATCCCGAGGTCATCCTGATAAGCTTATTTCTCTGCACACGAGGTTTGCGGCAGCACTCTTCTATCTCCACAAGAAAGAACGACAGCTGAACCTCATCATACCCCCCGTGTTTTGTATGTCGATTCTTGCATTAGCGACATGACATTTATTTGCTTGGTGAGCTTTTACCTGCAAGGTTAACAAGGTCAGTGCATGTCAAAAGCAGTTATTTTCATTTGAGATTTATTTCCCTATGGATAGCTTTAAGATATGCAAGCTACTAATGAGGGCATTGAAGTTAGGGTTTAAGTATATTATTAGGAGAAACGCAACTACCTGGAGAATAGCCATGAGACATATTTTAGCCACATCAAATCCCTTTTAGGAAGACAGGAAGTGTAAGTGTGTGTAAGTGTGTGTATGTGTGTGTGTGTGAGAGAGAACACACACGTATGTTTTCATGAACACAAAACCAAAGATCTATTCTATATTTTTTAATTTGTCAATCTTTCTCTAAGATGTAGCATTCTGTTGGTTTTACCTATTCTAGGACGGACTTTAATCTGTCCAAAATTGTAGGTAATTTTGTTCTTACTTCATTGTCTCCTGGGTTTGATCTACATAGATCTATCTACCTCCCTGGACTGTTTAATCTTAAGAGACAAAAATGTCGCTGTGTAATATTTATATCCCTTGTTCTGTCACGGCACACTCTTATCCTCTGTCCTTCACAAAATCTTCAACTGCATATTGGAAACACTCGACTTGAAACATCGTAAGCAGTGCTTCTGGAAATTCACATGCTAATCGATTACCTGGACATCTTGATGCTTTTCAGATTTTGACTCAGTGCGTTTGGGATGGGGTTTGTTTCTAATGAGCATGCAGTTCCCGTTGAGGTTGCTCATCTGTGGATCACATACTCAGTAGCAAAGGTCTACGGTTCCCCAGTTAGCTCAGATCAGTTTCTAGCATGAAAATGAAGTCATTCATGAAAGGGAGTGTCCTTGTTTCAGACAAGATTTCAATTTATTAAGTTTGGGTGTTAACATGATTTAAAAATAATTACACCAAGATTCACATATGAGTATTAGTGTTGTTCCCTTCAAAACAATTACCAACTACTTCTCCAGGGTGCAGATTCTGCTTTTGGAATTGTCCTCAAAAACTCAAAGATGAGGATGCACTCATTCATTCTCTCATATTAGGATTCAACGAATAGTTACCAAATGCCTAAAAAATCCTAAGTACCGTACTAGATTTTTAGGGACATTCTGATGAATGTGGGAAAATTGTTACCCATAAGTACTCAAGGAAGTCAAAGAAGAGAGAAGTAGTAAATAGATAATTATATTTCAAAATAATAAATAACAATGTGTGTGCTTTGAGTGGGTATGTGGTATTAAACCAAACAAAAGCTGTTTCGATTTAAAATTGGTATCAAATCTGATAATGCAGTTTCTGACTGAAAATTGTGTGGTTGTCGAGTAATAAAACTTTTTCTTCTATGTCTTATAACTTGATTCAGCATGCACTTAGAGTTGTGTTAGGAATGGCGATTTTGGAATACATGTATAGTGCCCCAAAATAACTTCTTTGAAGAAATCTGGCCATGAGGAAGAGCGTGATTGTGGCAGAATTAACTCCATTACTTCTTATTTAAATATATTTATCTCACAAGCTATGGATTTGCATGTGTGTGTGTCTGTACACACACACACAATGTCTTGTACCACACTTAATATTTAATAGTTCATTCAGTGTATTACTGGTTTGTACAAATAAAAGACTAAACTTCATGAATTCTTAACCCACACCTCATATACAGCTTAAAGGTGGGCGACCATATAATTTACTATCCAAACTGAGACCCTTTGAGAGTGAAAGGCACCACTATTAATAGTTACACCAGGATACCAGGCATGAACGGGGACTATTCTGGGGAAAGCAGGACCTCAGATCATCTAACAGAAAAGCCAGAAAATGCTAAATAAAAACATTCTCTGGCCTGGTCTCTCAGTCTTTTAGAGTTAAGTTCTTATAATGCTAAATTTTTTCTGTGTATATTTGATGAACTTCTGTCTACATTTCAGAAAATGATGCTGGGGCGGGGGAGTTCTGGAACTTACTATTTTCTCCTGACATCAGTCCTAAGGAGTGGATTCTTTCACAAACCGGGGGCACCAGGGCTTTCTGTGGACAAAACCGTTTTTTTGGAAAGAATAAAAAGGCTTGGTGGGGGGGAAAAAATCTCCTGCATTTAGTAATTTGTTTTTTTAGTTTAGCAGTCATTCTTCGGAATATGAGTTCTTGCTACTATGTGCCTTAAGCATTTTTAGGGTAAAATCCATATAGTTTTTAAATGTTGGAGGATGCTTCTTAAGGATACACCTATATATGTTTGATGGTTTAAGCAATCTCTCTGGAAGACTCATTTGATCAGTGGTTATATTTTTTATATTCATGCGTGAACTGTTTTATGAATGCAGGGCATTATTTTATAATTTACAGCTGCATTTGGCCAGACATTCTTGAAAAAGGGTGGGGTATGGATTGTACGGCTCTTTCATTAAATCTTGAAAAAATTATATTGAAATACATTGAAAGAAAGAAGAAAAAGAATAACTCACTTGGGCTTAATAGCTTATTTCTATGGGTATAGAAAGAAAAAAATGTTGAGGCCAGTTTTCCCTTGACTCTAAATACAGAATAGAATGAAACCTATATTTTCAATTCAAATTCAAATTTCAATTGAAAAGTTGTTTTGCTTTTAGCTCTAACTGGCTTTACCTTTCACAACCTTCTATTTGATAGTAATTTTTCATAAAATTTAATTTCCCCACCTATTTGAATTTTCCATCTGTCTCTCTGCTGTAATGGAAGTATGACACTTTCACAGGTTATTTTTCACTTTTGCTTTTGAAAAAGTGCCACCCTGATGTAATTCCTCTGTTTAAAACAAAATAGATTAAATAAATTGTTGGATAAAATTACCAGCACATCAAAAAGACTCTACTGATTGATTTAACCTTTTATTTCTAATTGAAAAATTTCAGTTCAATCTCTTCTAATATTATTATAGCACTTTCTTCTTTTCGAATGTAAATAATTAGTCTGACTTTGGGATCTGTGTTATCCTATTATCTTTTTTTAACCTTTTATCCTTTTATCCTTCAGATCCTCATCTCTTCTTTGGAAATACAGTTTCCTTTAACAAATGCAGGTGGTCAGTTTCTTTGTCTTATTGTTTATCTAAAATTTTACTCTTCTTTCAACTTTCCTCATCTTCAAAATTCTTTAGAGTTGTTTTTAAATAATAGATTTGTATACAGCATATAATACTATATTTGGCACATATAGGAAAATCACCCAATTTCTCTAAGTTGGGGGTCCTTATATATATATATAGATAGTTCAGAACCTGTATCTCATAGACTATGGTTTTAAAATTAGTTGAACATAGGAAAATTTAAAATGTGTGATTACAACTGTAATTTATTTTTAAAATGAGAGGACAAAAAAATAACGGTTTGGAGTGGTCTATATCTGTGACCTTAAGTTATATAAGATTTGGATGGAAAGATATTTGTTCATCAGTGGACTATATTATTTTGTCATCAGTAGACTATAAGCATTATAAATCCTCTGAATTATTAACTTTGATTCTTTTTTTTTTTTTTTAAGGATTGGCACCTGGGCTAACAACTGTTGCCAATCTTTTTTTTTTTTCCTGTTTTATCTCCCCAACCCCCTGCCCCGTACACAGTTGTATATCTTAGTTGCAGGTCCTTCTAGTTGTGGGATGTGGGACGCCGCCTCAACGTGGCCTGACGAGCGGTGCCATATCCGCGCCCAGGATCTGTACCCTTGGCTGCCGCAGTGGAGCACACGAACTTAACCACTGGGCCACGGAGCCGGCCCCTGGACTCATTTTCAATATCAGATTTTTATTTAAATTTTAGTGAGATGATGCAATGGATTTTCACAATTTTTCTGTTTTCTTGCCCTTTGTAGAGAAACTTATATATTGCATGAGAAGATGATGAAATGTATTTATCTAAGAGAGCCTTAGGTACTTGAACTGGAAAGTTTTTTTTACACAAAATTTTAAAAACTGCTATTTTCAACACATAGATAAAGAAACAGTTCTTAGTATTTTACTTGTTATTGAGATTTTCTCAGAAACTACTGGGAGAAAAGACACTATGTCAGACTATAAAAGTTGAACTTATTTATGTTTGTTTATTATGTCATCTCAAGCATCCCAAAGTCAATGCTAGATGATTCCTCATGGTCTATTCTTGAAAGTTGACTAGTTTTCTGTGGTTTTACCATTTACCTTGGAATATGATTCTTTGGTTAACAAGAGTTCTATTTTGAAAAAGATAGCCTGCCTCTTGAAACCTCCGCGTTCAGACAGTTTAATAGACATTTTTTTCTGGGTACTGCAGAGATAAACAACAATAAAACCCCCACTTGACCAACAGAGGACAAACCCTAAAGAAGGCAAGAGTTGTTTTCATCACCATCCCTCTCATTCTGACATTGATCCACCAACAGCACAGCCCTGTTTGGCAGCCTAATGCCCTTTGCAAAAATATTATTCACAATTTCCCAATCACTGAAACTATGCTTATCTCTTTTTTTCTATTTTCAAATACCTGTTATCCCAGTGTTCTTTCCTCAGAGGATTAGCTCTGAGGACAGCAATTTGCTAAGTGATTTTCAGCTTTATGTCCATGGTCTAAATCACTTATAGGAATCTGAGGTGATGGTTTGATCTTGACCATGCAGTTTGAAAATATAACTTATTTGTCTCATGCTAAGCCTCCGCCAGTGTTACAGTGATGTTCAGAAGACTGCCTTATGAAACTCTGTATAGTTTTTGAATAGATGAGAAATTTTAACTTCATTGTCATTTTATTATGATTATTTTGCTACTATCTATGGTGGCTAACTCCATGTATAATCTCTTTCCTCATCATTAAGGAAATAATCAATCAATGGCGTCTAAATTAAGGAATCCATTCAATTAGATAATAGAGATACCAAATTACATAACCAAATTTTTTGTTGCCAGAAAGTGTTGGGCTAACTTTTCAGACTTTAATAATTTAATAATAAATTTAATAATTTAATTTCATATCAATAAATGTATATTTTACACATCTATTAAATGCTATCTTTTATCCAAGGAGCTTTATGAGCACAGATTACTTTTACTGACACTTTGAAGCCAGTTCATTCATTTTACAGGTGGGTGGTATATGCCTTTATAATAAGTTAACTTCTGAAGATTAAATAAAATACACAGGAAATTCATGTGTCAAATTATAATGATAGAGTCACCATTTAATTAAACACTTACTATATGTTATGCGTTGTCATATGCATTTTCTATATATAATCTTAAATCAGTTCTAAACTGTGTATGTAATCATCACCATCTTACGAAGAAGTAAACCAAAAAAGAGAGGTTAATGAACACACAGTTAATAAATAGAAGTGATTTTCAAATCCCAGTCTCTCTGAATCCAGGTGTCATGGTTAGCTACTCTGGGTCATTGTTAAATCATTTTTTTTAAGTATTATGTTCCCATTATATATTTCTTATATTGTGCAAAATGAGGCTGCCTCTCATTTTGTTCTTTCCTTTTACCTTTATCTCTCCCTTTTACTCAAAGCTTACTCTTTCATTCTTCACCTCCCATCTTTTTCCTCTTTGCCTATGGCTTACAGTTACTGAAAACAGGCAGTAGCAATCACAAGTACCACTGAGCTTATTATTGATACTTATGGAAGGCACATTGATAAAATTTACACTAAATTAATCACATCTCATTGTTAATTCCCAATGCGCGAAAACATAGGACCCAAATCCATTATATTCATGACGTCTAATTCTAGCCACATCTTCCCCTAGACTTTGTAGTGACTCTTTGATTTAAACACACACACACACATGCGCGCACACCTTGGTGAGGAAACTGCTCTGAGTCCTGTGAAATTTGACTTCCTTTGGGGCTTCCCTATTTACCTGGGGAAAGAGAAATAACAGGAGGGGAGGGAGAATATTAACTGTGTGGAACACTGTTGAGACACGGGTAGTCTTTCATATCCACCTTTGATGGTCAAATAGAGCAGAGAGGAGCTAGCGAGCCACAGCTTTGATTGTAAAGGCAGAACATGTCCCAAAGGCTGAAAGGAGAAAATGGTACCCTGAAGTCTTCCCACCTAAGCCAGTACTCTGGATGCTTTAAGCAGTTCTTTTCAGTTTTTAACATGCTGCAAATCACCGTGAGATCTTATGAAAATGCATATCTTGATAGAGGAGGTCTGGAGTGGCACCTGAGGCTCTGCATTTCTAACAAGCTCTCAGGGGATATGGATGTTGTTAAACAATTGAGCCAACCTTTTCCCGCCACGAATTTATTCTGGTTCTGCTGCCCTCAACACGTGTATCTTTAGTTTGTCCTAGCCAACAGCAATGGCTGGTGTTTGGGGATTCAAGGATAATAACACATGGTAATTGCCATTAGGTACTCAAGTCAGGATGAAGCTTTGTGCGTATGCCAAAGTAATTCCAGTTAAACTTTACTGATTTGGAAAGAAGACAATTGTTTTTTATTCCTGCATGGCTCCTCAAGCTGAATGCTGTGCATCTCAGATGAAGACTCGGCATTTGCGTGTTCAAAACTGACAACACATTTTGTTACCATCTTTTAAATGTTTTCTAGATTACGATTCTCTCCTCCCTTGACCAGTTAGATGCCAATATTCCTTCCAAACAAGGCTATATGGTTGAGAAATTATTCAAGATTGGCCTAACAAAAATATTTATAGGAAAAAAATCGAGTCATCATGGTGATCACAGACATCAACAGGTGGTTACTGAGTAGAGGCCTCCTGCAAGGAAACAGAGACCTCGCTCTGCAAGTCGTGGATATGAGGCACCAGTACCTACGTCTTAGTAAATGACAAAGTGTGTGATAGTTGATTATATGTGTCCATTTGGCTAGGCTATAGTGCCCATTTGTTTGATCAAGCAGTCGTCTAGATGTTACTTGGAAGGTATTTTACAGATGTGATTGACATTTACCATCAGTGGGCTTTAAGTAAAGGAGATTACCCTTGAGAATGTGGATGGGACTCATTCAATCAGTTGAAGGATTTAAGATCAAAAACTGAGGTTTCCCAAAAAAGAAAGAATTCTTCCTCAAGACTGTAACATCAAAATCCCGCCTGAGTTTCCAACCTGCTGGGATGCCCTGCAGATTTCAGACTCAAGACTGCAACATCGACTCTTGCCTTGGTTTCTAGCCTGCCAGCCTGCCCTACAGATTTCAGACTTCCCAGCCTCCGCAATTGTGTGAACTCCTTAAAAATAGATCTCTGGGGCCAGCCCTGTGGCTGAGTGGTTAAGTTCTTGCACTCTACTTCTGTGCCCCAGGGGTTCGCTGGTTCAGATCCTGGGCACAGACATGGCACCACTCATCAGGCCACGTTGAGGCGGCATCCCACATGCCACAACTAGAAGGACCCACAACTAAAATATACAACTATGTACTGGGGGGACTTGGGGAGAAAAAGCAGAAAAAAAAATAATAAATCTCAATCTGTGTGCATGTGTATATAAGTGTGTATATTTGTGTGTGAACATATACCCTATTAATTCCATTTCGCTAGGGAACCCTGACTGGTACAATGCCCATTCCTCTTTTACTTCTTAGGCTTCCCCCTTCATTCTAACGTGTCACTGTTTTCCTTAAAACAAGTTGGTTTAAATAATAACATTAGATTCACTAAGGAATGTATGTTGCATCAGTCTGCAAGTATGCTACCTATTTCTCTTCATGGATAATTATTGATCCCCAAAAGGCCCAGAGAGGGATAAGTCCTTAAGATGCATTCAGTAATTTGGGGAAGGAGGTGCATGCATGAGAAAAGATAAAATAGTACAAGGAATTAGATAAGCAAGTGTTAAAGTGTGTAACCATGTGTAGAGTATAGATTGTAAGTGCTGTAACTGTTTAACTAGGGGAGGAGAAATTTAGTGCACAATAGATAGGAGGATGGACTTGAGTCATAAAATCGGAATGGTTGGAGTTTAGAAACACAGGACAATGTAGGGATTAGGATATTCAAAGAACAGGTAATGATATGAGTCAACAAATAGAGGCAAAGTGAGATGGTACTGATATAAAGGAAATCCAGACTTATCAGACAATCAGGCCCTTCTTTCCTCAGGCAATATAGACCTGGATCTTGAGCATCTGTTACCTGTACAGAGGTACTCCTCCATAACTATGCAGAGAAAATATTTCATGACAGTTGGGCCTTCCGAGAGAGTGTGATTTTAACGTTTCACGTGAAGGTCAAGATTCAGCAGTTTTTTTCATGGTAACCCAGCACAGAATGATGTGATGGAAATTAACACCTTAAAATATATGTGTATGTGTATGTGTGTGTGTATATATAAAACACAGCCCCAACTGGACGTTTTAAAACCTCTGCTTCCTGCATCTTATGACTAAGTGTGGTTAATTAAGCCAAGATCACTTTTTCCACTCCACCCATACTTTGTAAAAACCTGTTGTAATTTTTCTTGATTTATTTGCTCTTTTGTATTTTTCTTTTGCAATTTGCTAAAACAATAATGATTTCAAATGAAAAGACTTTCATATCAATAGGTGACCCAATGATTTACTGATCCTTTTAACACTGTGAAAAGAGAAATCCATTACATGCTGGGGGGAAAAGAAAACGAAAAAGGAGGGCTCCTAACAGTAGTGTTCTATATTTATAGCTTTGAGCCTTGGCTGTATAAGAGGTTATGGGGTAAATGATACTCATTTGTAAGTATCAGCCATATTCACCAGGAAAAATGGGAAATTGATTTGTGGAATCCATTAAGATATAAGCATGAATAATAACCTGAGAGTTAGTGGGTTGGGACTTTAAAACATACCTGAGTTTTAAAATGCATTATATTTTGCAATTTCAAAAGTTATGTGTTCTGAATGGCGAAATGCATGCCCAAGTCTGGCCCATGAAATAAAGCATTCAAACCAGAAGCCTTATTTATTTTGGCTTAGCTTGGCCTTTTCCTTTTATCTATCAATCATTCAATCAATTAGCCTTTTTAGAGGGTCTATTATGGGCCCAAGAGGGTGATGAGGAGTATGAAAGAAGGAAGGAATATATGCACATTAAAACTATCAAAAACTCTGGGATTCAATCCAACTCTTTCGGGGTCAACCCTTCTCTTTCCGATCGCTTCCCCAAATATCTAACTAAATAGCTATTTCTCACCTAGGGTTGCCAGATTTAGCAAATACAAAAACAGGACACCTGTATTTATCTGGCAACTCAACCATCCATGTAATCCTCATCATCAACACTTTCCATAGCTTTCTACTCTAGAATAGATTACTATAAAATATTAGCAAACATCTTGATAACTCAGGAACAAAGACATTTGCTAATTATTATAAATATTACATAGACTTTCAGCTAAAGTAAGAGCTTATTCAATAATTTTAATGGGAAAGGTCAGCAAAATGGAGAACACTTCCTATACCCTCCTCCTTTAAACTAACAAGATCTTTGCTTTAATGCCTGATGAGAGTAAGGGGAGATTGTAGGCAGTGTCCTAGCATAGCCTTTTGGGGACCGTTCAAGTTTCTCCAAACCAAATCCATTCCTTGCCATATAGCGCCATGTCGCCTACACAGAAGTCAGCACTTTGAGAGATTAATTAATACCCAATGGTAAAGACAGGGCTAGAGTCTTTCCCCCTCTTACCCATTTTTCATAGCAAATAGCTTTCTGCTCAGCTCCACGGCACCCTGGCCCATGTATGGTTACCGTCCCAGACTGTGGCAAAAGCAGCTGCTATTTTTTACAGAAAATCTCAGAGCTCTTAAAGTTCGTTATTTGGGGCTATGAGTCAGTCTTAATGCAAATTTTCAGAACTTTGTATTTCTGTAAAGGCAAAATCGTATTTTTAGGAATAAAGATAATTTTTGTTATCTCACAACTTCCATCTCTCTCTCTCTCTCTCTCCTGCACCTTTATTCTCTCCTATACTCCTGCTTCTGAACGTATTAGCCAACTACGACCTGCTTAGAAAATATTCCCTCTGCCGAGTATGACCACCAAAGCTGTGGGAAACTTCTGCTGCCAGCCCAATACCAAGAATAGGGAAGTCTAGAGTTTCGCTGAAGTCTGCAAACCTTTCAGTGCATGTTGGCCAAGCCACGATTTCAGATGGAAATCCTGTGATATGTGGTCATTTGTGCCCCCAAAGCATGCAAAGCCAAGAAACATGGTTGATGTTTAGCTTCTTTGCATTGGACCTGGAGGGGTGCATAAAGAACGAACTGCACACCCAGCGGTGATGAGGAATTTCAGGCGAGTTGGAGACCCTAGCAGTGGTTTACCAAACCTTTCTAGCCAAAACGATATTTGCCATCTGCTTCCTAATAGCATGACCATTTGTGTTTTAGATTTTTTTTTTTCTGCCTCCTAGAAGGGACCCTCACCTCCTGGAATCAGTATCTTCTTGTCTCTTCAATAGCACAGAATTGGCTTTGGAGAATGACAATTTCCAAGAGAAGGTCATGCTGACTTAGCAGAACTAACGTTCTTTGCGTAATGTTTCTGGCTACATTGAACATGTGGAGACGAAGGTGTTGGCCAAAGCCGTGCTTAGAGAAAAAAACAAACAAACCCGGTGGCGTTCTAAGTTGCTGAGAATTTAATGGACCGCCTCTGTCATCACTCAATAATCTAATCAGAGTTGATTTTGTATCCTTCCATAGTGATATTAATGCAATCGTCTTAAGTACTAATGAGCATTTGAATCTGGAGTCCCCATTCTAGAAACGAGTTTAGGCAATTTTCTCAGTTGCTTAATGGGCCACTCAATTCTAGGCAACTCCCATAAGTGATGTCAGGTCTCTGAAGTAAAGACGTTATTTCAAGCTCAGAAATGCCTTTAGGGTTTCTAAGTTAGGATGATCAGAGGGGTAGCTGAAAGTGTGAGCACCAATGAGGACCACTGCTTTCCTCTTGACTTCTGAGTTGAACAGTGAGCAAAAGTTTATACTTCCTCTACTCTTCTTAGGGAGACACCTCCTTCCATAAAGACCAGGATGAAAGCCCTGCATACAATATTCCAAAGGAAAATGCAATTTCCTAAATATGTGGAACAATTTTCTTGTTTCTTTCTTGAAACACAGCTTATAAATACTTGCAAAATTACCTTGGATATTATAGAGATGAGGTATCTTGATTCCAAATGTCCCAAATCATAGGGCTGAAAACCTTTATTATAGGCTATTTTGGTTAATTTGGGGCATTGTCCCTGATGATTTCCTATGTCAGAGGTTTAAGAAATACAGAGACTAAGGGGATAGGGATTGTTATTGTAAGAGGTGGTGGTTGTGATGAGATCCCAGGCCTGGGTGTGGTTTTTTCAAGTACTACCTCCAGACAGCAGTAAGGTGCCAGGCTGAAACTAGCATGAGGACTGGCACGGCACTATAAACAAAGCAGAATACTTCAGTGTTTGTGTTTTCAATGACTCTTGGCTACTTTCTTTCTCCTTCTCCTTCCCTTCCATCTTAATCCACCAGATTCCTTACTTCCCCATCAGAAAGACCTAATCCTCCCTAGCAGAGACAAGAAACTTGTTGGTAGACAGAGACACAAAAAACAAGAACAACACGTAACTGGAGAAAGAAAGCAAGTGTCTCTTGTGTGACTGCCATGTTACAGATTTTTAGGTACTTTACATATGTAAATTCAAGCAATTTTCCTAAAAACGTGAGAGACAGGCATTCTAGCTGAAACTTAGAGAAGTCAATTGACTAGCCCAAGTCACATCATGGCTAAAAAGCAGGACTGGGTTTCAAATCCAGGTCTGTTTACTCAGTCTAGCTATTCTCCTACAGTATTATACCGAAGTGCAACGAAAATGGCATTTCACAAATTCTAACTTAAAGAGATAGATGTATGTTTTTCATAAACCCCAATTCATTGCTTCATTGTCCCATCTCCTTCTAAAAGAAATAATTTTGAAGTTGTTAGAGAGACAAGATGCAAAGAACTTTGATACTGTCTTTTCTCGTGTCCTGAAAATACACTCTCCTTGCAGCATAAGGGAGGGAAGGATGAAAGCACATGTTAATGATAAGCCATACAGTTTCCTATACTAACGGTAATAATGATGATGACTGTAAAGATCAATATTGGATGATCACTATATGTCAGGCGTTATGGTATATTCTCTACATGCATTGTCTCATGAAATCTTTACAACAACCCTATAGGGTATCTACTAGTAATTAATTAAAGGAAATTAATTAATTTATCCATGGGCAGCAGACATGGCACACAGGATTCCATCTGAATCCACGTTTTCACCCTTCACCACTATGTACTAGATTATGCTCTTTACATTTGAATAATACTGATAAAGTACTGCTTAATTTATCTATGGCATGTGACTTTAGAGAGCTCCCTATGAACACTTGTTAATTTCTGTATTTGTGGTACTACCATTAAAATCAGCAGAGGCAATCATATGCCTTGGCCTCAAGCGATGCTAAGTCTTACCTAAGAAAACACATGTTAAAGGAAAATCAGCTGCAGGATTTAGAATGAATTGACTCATCTTAGCCCATCTTTTTGGCTGCCCTTTCATTAAATTTTATACATGGTGAAGGCAGGCTGAGTACAGCAATGTGTCGATTGGTGACAGGGATATGTTCTGAGAAATGCATCAGTTGGTGATGTTGTCATTGAATGAACATCAAGGAGTGTACAAACCTAGATCATGTAGGCAACTACACACTAGGCTATATGGTACTAGTCTCATGAGACCACTGTCGTGTATGTGGTCTGTCATTGACTGAAATGTCATTATGCAACACACAACTGTAGGGTTTTTTGTTTGTTTTTTGCTTTTTAATTTTTGGATGTTGGTGTCTCCATTTAATTGTGATACAGAGAGAAGGACATTGGGAAGGAATAGGGATATATAATTGGAGAAGCAGGGACGAGTAAATACAATAGTTAGTGAAATGTTTGTTGGCAGAAGGATTTTTGTACTTGTCTCCAAGGATGGATTAAAAGAACATAAAGCAACACACTCAAAATGTAGAATTTCAGACTAAGAAGTGGAAGGCAAAAGACAATGGAATTTCTGAAGCATCTACTACATCATGTCAATACTTTTACCAGATTGATTTTGTTTCACTCACTTTATAGACACAAGCATTGAGGGTCAAGTCTAAATAGCTTGCCTAATGTGACATTGCTAATAAGTGAGATATCTCAGATTCAAAAGCATGATCTTCCCAGCTATAAAACCCTTGATCTGTCTAATATTCCGTGTTGCCAGTCATGTTGTAGCAAACATTTTAAAGTGCGTCTTCTATGTAAGAGGCTGTGTGTAAAATGCTGCTTTTTGAGGGAAATTGCCTATTACCAGAAAAAATTTAAAAGAAGATTATCAGTCTGTTTGGGAGATTTGAACGCTCATTTGTTGCGGGCAGGGGGCTGTAAAAAAGTGCCTTCTGGAGAGAACTTTTAGATCTCTGCGGCTTTGGTTCTGATTAGGACTTCAGTGCTGAGACTGGAAAGAATCGTGGCTTAAATCTCAGAAGTTTCTTTTTCTCTCAAAAAAAAGCAGTCTGGAGGTAGGCATTCTAGAGATCAGATTGTATAATCAGGCTGTCAGAGACCCAGGTTTCTCTCCTTTTCTCTCTCTGCTCTCCCATTCTTAAAGCATGAGGCTTTCATCCTTAAGTTCGTCCTGCTCTCCAGGATGACTACTAGAGTCCTAGCTGTTGGGTCTCCACTCAAGGCAGGAAACAGAAGGAAGTTTGAGAAGGGTGAAAGGGCAAATGCCAACTACCTCCCTCCCCTTAGACGGCCTTCTCGAAAGTCTCACACATAAACTTCAAATTACATCTTATTGACCACCCTTAGCAACAAGGGATTTTGCAAATAAAGTCTTTTGGCTGGGCACATTGCCACGCAGATTAATTTTGGGATTCTATTACTAAGAAAGAATGGGATAATGGATATTGGAAAGGCTACTTGAAGTATTAGTCACAATTAGCTAATCAGGTACTTACTCCCAGTGGCAGAACTTTCAATATAAATTCATTGAAATAACATCCTCATTGCCATGTGTGGTCTAGGATTATTAACAAATAATTGGATCAGCTGCCCACTCCAGGGAGAAGCCATGGAACAATAGGATTTGGAGAGTGTGTGTTTGAAACTCTGCCGTCTGAGGACTGTCACCGTGGATTGAGAAAAGAAGGAATGACTCACAGATGTTAACAGAGCTTAGTCATTGCCTTTGTGGATCTGTGTAAACCATGCATGAATCAACCAGGAGAAAGACAGCTATGTGGAGCTGCATTCCCCATTGGCCCCAAACCAGATACAGAGTCCCCACCCAGGCATCCTTCTAGCCCATTTCTAAGTATTGCATTTAAAAATATTTATTTTATTATGAGCAAATAATCATGTGATCACAGGACTAGAAGGAACTCAGGGTAATTTTCTAGTGGAAGCAGGACCACATCTATACTTTCCCCAGGTAGCTTTTCAAAGTAGGTCAATCACCCTGCAAACTCCAAGAGTTTGGACTTATTAAACGATTTAAGAGTTTTATGCATCTACCCTTGAGTTAGTTTTAACAACCCCAGAGATTTTTCTGTCTTTCTCGTCCCCGACTCCTACTTCCTTCCAAGGTTCGTGACAGTCTAGCTAGAGGCAGAGGCGTGGCTTGAATTTCCATCATGCAGCCTCCCCTCCAATCAGCCATGTCATGGTGGAATTTTTATTGGTCATAAATTTTTTTACTGGCTAGATTAATGTGATTGAAAGCATCACACCCAGTAAATACCGTCTGCTATTTGCTTTAGCAATACCTGTGGAAAAGGGCAACTTGGGACCCAGGCACCGTGGAGCTGGTGAAACCATTGGCTGTGCAAAACTCGTTGGAGGCCCCTTTGACTGATGACCAGAAGTTGCTCTTAGAGGGAGGTCCGCCCAGCAAGAGGCTCCATTGGTGCATGCCACTGCCATGTGTAGCCATGATTCACTTCGCTGACTATCAAAGCTTTCTACAACTTTGCTTGCTGACTTTTGACCAGAGGTTCCCTTTCAACACGAGGAAAATCTGCCTAGAGAGAGAAAGAGAGAAAGCACATTACGGGGAAATAAATGGCAGCCGTGTTTCTGGCGGTCTCGGTTTTATTGCCCGAAGAGCTTGGGCTTGAGCGTGCCCGGCGGTGTTGCCCGGTGGTTGTGTATTGTGGCATTTTATGGAGCATGGTTTATATCAGCATGGATTATTATAACAACAACAAGGGGGATATTCAATAAAACCTTGTTTGATGGCAAATGCTCCCACACAAAACACCTCTCACAGGCCAAAGAAATGAGCAGAGTGTTTATAAAAGCACTACCCTCGGAAATCTGCTTTCACAGAAAGCCGCTTTCTGAAACAAGTTTTGAAAGAAGGTGTGGGATCTGGGAGCCTATGGTCCCCATCTGTTTTCTCCCCTCTGACCCTTGGTTGTTTGACTACATGGTCATGACCCTATATTGAGTGGGGTAGATGGTCTGTAAAGATGTTCGTGCAGCTTCGCCCTCATGCCTCCCAGCAGTGCCTGAAGCCCTCTTGCTCCTTCCTTCCTGGAAGAAATGCCAGAATTTCACTTCAAAAAAAAATTAGAAAAGAGAAACACAAACAGTGAATGTGCCAGATTGCTAAGGGGAGCAAGGATTGAAATACAGCCTCAAAAGTCGCATGTACATAGAGAAACCCCAAAACTTTCCCTAAATTCAACCTGGAACATTTATCTACCTGAATTTCTTTAGTCTCAGGCCAGTTTTTAACCATTAGATGGCTTACAATTAGAATGCTGGCAATGGCTCGGTTAGATGGTAGCTGGAGGGAGTTCTCTTTTTAAATTCAGTTCCTTGGGTAGGTGGTGTTGGCAATGCTCTCATGTCCCTTTGGTGCCAATTCCAAAGAACCAGAATGCCATTCCTGGGCTGGAGTCCTATGTATCAGGGTTTAGACATGCAATTTGGGCAGAGAAAGAGAACCTGATGGAGAACGATGTGGAAAGACTAAAAAAGTAATCAAGAAAGGTTAAGGAGAGGAAAGAAAAGACAGAAGTCATGAAAGATATAAGAAAAAGGAAGATAACGTGTTTTACAAAACAGGACCTTTGAAGGGAGGAAGGAAGTGATTGGGAGAAAAATAAGGAGCAAGTTGCTGGAAAATATATCTAAAATTCAAAAACATCTTTTACTTGAAATCACAAAGTTGATTTCATAAGGGCTCTTGATAGTTTTGAAATATCTGGCTCACGTTTGCCCCATACCCTCTGCTTCTGCTGTCATGGACCAAACCCTCGCTAGCACCAGAGACAGCGTGAGGGCTCGGCTTGCCTCTGTGAACGGGAAGTGCTATGCAACAGTAATGTGAACTTCTAGTGTATTGATAGAGGGGGAAAAGGCCTTGATGAATCACAGAAACAGCCTTTTAGATGAAACGCCATCCAGTTCACTACCAGCCAGTGGCTCTAATCTCAGCCGAATGTGCAGTGTTTATTTTTTCAAGAATGGAGCCTACTATGACTCACAGTACTCAGATGCTACTTACTAATGGACCCTTGTACAAGTCAAGAATGTGACACACGGCGAGACACGCAGCTTAACAATCACAAACAACAGCACGGTTAATGGGGGGTGAAGCTTCGGTGACATGTGTCACACCAAAGAGCCGACTCCTCATGTTCCCTGAGGCCACAGATGAAGGGTCTCTGGATTGTGTAATAATGATAAAATATTGCCATCTGTTGGCATCCTGTGTAAGCAGGCTCTGACATACGTAGCATTGATGTTTTTCCAGACTGCCTCTCACATTTCTCCAGGGAGAGGACGTGTGAAAAGCATTGGGAAAAGAGCAGAACATGGCAGCCTGACCTAGTAGGAAGAGAAAAATAACAACATTCTGAAAGTTCAAACCTGGAGAAGAGCAGACTGCAGCATGTTGGTCCAATCTCTTCCCTCCAGGTGAGGCGGTAGCTAAACCCACCGCCGGTTGCTGACACTCAGCTTGATGGATCCTAGGATTTTGCTTCAGATATGTTGTCAGATGAACTTGGGGAGCATGTATTCCTCCTCACAATGGGTTCAGAGAGTTTTCAATCCAAGGGGACTTTTATATATTGCCAGAGAATTAAAAGCAAAGCTGTTGAACTGTAAAAATCACACATATTATGGGCAAAATGGTAAATTATAGTAATCTAAAATATTCCCTACTATAACCACCCATAAATTCTGGATAAATGCGACAAGATTGCTTTTGATTTTCTTGTTTTTTCTGAGCTTGCAAAATATAGAAGAAAATTGTCTGGTTATAGAAGGAAAATGAAGACTGAAAACCAGTGTAATAATTGTGTGATGCTTTGGAAGCCTAGGGCGGTGTCTATCAGGCCCAAAAACCTACAACTTGGGTTATCATGTCCATTCAGTGAGTAGAATGCAATGAATTAAAACTAAGGTCTCTACATAAAGCTGGGAATCCTTGAAGGGCAGCAACTTCAGAAGGTGAGAGAAAAATAAAACTTGCGAGACAAGGACTTTTGTCTACATTTGCCAGGGCGCTGGTGAAACAAACAAACAAACAACACAAAAACCTCCTCTAACAAAACCATACCAGAAATCCTAAGAATGTCACAGGTTTGAGGTTTAAATTTATACTGTTTTCATATTTCAGGAACCCTCAAACCAAAAAAATTTATGAAAAAACTCTTATAAAGGTCAGTGGCCACTGTAGTGGTATGGAATCCTGCAGTGTGTTCCAGCGTTGAACCCAAAATTGTTCTAGGATGATTTTTCTGCATTTCACTTGATAGGGAAACCCCACAAAATAAGAAATAGATAGAGAAATAGGAATCTCGCTAAAGAGCTCTCACTATCGTATTATGAAACACACAAGAAAAAAGAAAACCTCCATCATCAGAAATGTTCAAAGAAATAATGGCTCAGAATTTTCTAGAATTGATAGATATGTGCTCTTCAGACTCAAAAACCATGAGTTCAAAAGCGTAACCAAAAATTAATTCACGTTTAGGCACATTGTAGTGAATAAGGAACACCAAAGACAAGTGTGTCTTCAACGCAGAGTAAAAAGAAAGTCATCTACACATGAATAGTAATTAAATGCTACACAGAACGTGGGCAGAATTCAAAAGTGAAGATTCGCTATTCTCTCCAGATTTCAGCTGCCTGTTATAGAGGCAACATGTTAAATAAACACATTAGGTTGCTTTCCATTTGTTTATAAGAAATACAAAATCACAATAATATACACAAAAATATATCACATATATATAGTAATATATATGAAACCTTAATAATAACTTGACTCTCTAAATTCCATTCATTTTGTTTCATTCTGTCTTCAGTCACTGAGCTATAATGATTCTCACCATTTCAAATCTCATTCACTACAAAAGATAAATACAGAAATGGAAATCCTCATTTGTATAACAATTAAACAGTTTGTATAATAACAGTTTGTATAAAGAACAATTCATAGACACAAAGCATGGTTTTATAATAAGACATACAAATTGAAATAACTTTTCTCCTTTTTTCTTTCTGGAAATCCTGATTTTCTCAGCATCTTATTAACCCAGCCATTCACTTCCTAGCAAAATCAGTTTACCAAGATCTGCATACATACTTCCCAGGCCTATAGACTAAAGATCTAACCATTTCTGTCGCCAGTAAAAAAAGACTAAAAAACATACGAGGCCTTCATGTACATTGCCTCCATAGCTGCATTTTCCCTCACATAAAACCATACCACTGAGCTTGACTTCCCTTCCATGCTGAACACTGTCTCATTTATTCTCACTTCTTTAATATGCTGCTCTTTCTTATAGCCCAGATTGAAGGCAGATATCATTGTAAATGCATTTGAGTTTGGTGAAAAGGTAGCCTCAGAGAAATGGTAGGATTCCTAACGGAGCCAGCTAATTTGGTGGTTGAGTCCTGATCCAGGTTCTAATCTGATTTTTCCCTCAAAGTTTTCCTTTTCTATCAAATAATTGTCCCAGTCTTCCTCTCTCTCTTCTGAAATAACAAAGTGTGGATTTTACAACCTTTGTATATTCCAGATCATTTACGGTAGGTGGTTTGAGCATGGCACCGGTAAGTATTTAATTTTAAGTTTTATTCCTGCGTGGTTAGTTCAATGTGCTCTGCTTCATGGCTAAATATTGCTTCTCAGCACCATCCAGTAAAAAGTGGTGAGAATATTAAAGAAAATGGGGCAGTTGGACTATGTATCTGACATTCAGAGATGTCTTTATGTAGTTGCCACCTCCCAATTTTCTGTCTGGACGGCTGAATATTATGAAAGCCCATCTCATTACTTTATGGCCACAGTTCTAAATCTCAATATTCTAAAAAACAAAAAGTTAAGATGACATCGCTGTGCTGCATTAAACTAAAATTTTTCACATGTGCTTTGATACACAGTGACTGCTTTGTAATGTCTGAGCACAAATCTTTCAGCAAAATTGGGAGAATATTGGAAATTATAAGCTGTAAACATCATTTGGCCATTTTGGTCTGTTACAGCTCGGAGCGGTAAGGCTCTTTGGTTTCACTTCTGAAATGTGCTTGGATTTTAGTTGAATGAATTGCTGTGTTTTCAGACCGGCATCTCCACAACCCATTGTGCCTCCAATGTATATCAATTCATCACTGGCACACCTAGGTTCTTTAACATTTAGTGGATTTAACAAAAAAAAGGCAAGGTGATAGTGTGCCAACAACGTTATAATCAAGGCCCATGCTTGGTATCACCTTCCTAAATGGAGGCTGTGCTTAGAATGTTTGTTCTGCCACAATTAATCACATGATTTTCAAATGTCAACATAATTTTCATGGTCTGCTAAAAAGTAGTATTCGTAATAGAGAAAAATAATAGAGTTACCATTAAAAATTGATCTGTCACTGTTCATTTCAAAATCGTTGGTTCTGCCTGAACAAACCGTATGGAATTTTAAAAGTTTCCATTCAGTGTATCCCCACATGCCTGCTTGGAAAGTTTACCTGGCTTTCTGCATTCCACCCAAGCTCCTGCATTATGCGGAGCTATACTTGAATGGAAATATGGGGAAGGGAGTACAGTAATCTGATTCTTTCTGAAAGTTGTATCCCAATGTCCGGGTGTCATACACCTAGTAGTGTCTCCTAACAATATCTGCCATTTGTTGATATTTGAAGTATGAGTGACACTCCACGGGAAAGAACCAGAATTATATAAATTTGGTGGTATTTCTAAACTCTTTTTCAGAAACATGAATTTCTGATAGAAAGACAATTGCTGCTTTTTTAAAGAATACTTTATACAAGAGGGTACCAGGAACTAACCGTGTGCTCAGGTGTCTTCCTTGCAAGCTTTGAGCCAGCTTTTCACTTTATGAAAATAAATGCACCCATACTTAGAAAATTCCTCAAAGAAACCACTTTCTTTCCTGGTTAAAATGTAAATAACCCAAAGGCTAGGCTGTTATTTGTCACAGTAAATTCAAGTCATAGATGTTGCAAGGTCTGTGAGGTTCCCTTAGCAAGAAGCCAAGAATCTGTGATTATTATGACCATATTTCTTTCAGATGACTTTTGGATCTCTACATTCCTAAATAATTAACGTTAGCATGTACGCAGGGCCAAAACGATAGATCTAAGCAATCAACTTTATTTTAAATTAGAAAGTAACAGAAAAAAGACACAGAAGAGAATAAGACTAAATATGCAGCTGACTGATTTGTTTTTGTATTTCAGTTATTAGCTATGACATAGAGTTAATGAATGTATCAGCACAATTTGTGCGATGGTACCCCTTATTACTTTAATACATTATTTGTAGTGTATTACCTTAATACATATATTTGTGAAATTAGATGATAATATGGGAAAGTGTGAGAAAAGCAACATGTAGAGATATTCACAAGTCATTTTTATTCACAGATGTATTGAGTTACAATCAGGAGAACATGTGTTTCAGTTGTTGTGTCTCAGGACAAGTGATAAAGATGTGAATTCCAGCCACTCATTCTCTCCTCTCTTATTCGATCCTCTCTCCTTGCTGAAATGGTCTGAATCTGGGGATTAAATCTGTAGCACATTTGCTGACGACACACAACAGGCCCATGTAGAAATGAAACTTATGTCCATTCAGACATAACAATCACTCTCTCTCCAATGGATTAGCCCAACCCTAGCCAATAACGATAAAAATCTCTTCAAAATAAAGTTCCTACAAAATTTGTCACAGATTGCCATTTAGACACATTACCTATAAGTTAAAAATAACTCTTCACCAAATTTCAGACTTTTAGGGGCTGGTAATAAAACTCAACAAAATTATTTCTTTCCAGATCTATTTTAAATGTTGGCTTCTCTTAGATCAGCCTAATTACCTTTCATATGATGGTCTGCAGTTGCTCTTGCTGCTGGCAGAGCAAGCCAGATCCTCTCAAAGGCACCCTTGCTGGATGATGGGTGGCCAGGCATTTTCTTTTTTTTTCTGCAGTTCACATTCTCTAAAATAGTAGAGTGAATAAAATTATGAATCTGAAATCTTGGACATCATGTTTGATAAACATATGCTAACTAAGGGTTAAAAATATTTCAACCACGACTGTAGTATCTATGGATGAGCGTGGACCAGTGGTTTCCAAATGTGAATCTAAAGTGTTTCATGCTGAATGCTTGGGACCCACAAACTTTCAAAGACGGTTAAACTATTTGACAATGGGGAAAATATTTATTGGTTCCAAAATATTAAAATTATAAAATTGAAATTGTTAGTAATTTCAAAAGCTAAATTATATAGATCCTTTCATTATAATAACAGTGGAATGTTGGTCGTTTATTTTGTTTTATACTCTGTGGGTTATAATCTCAAAAATCTAAGTGACTAAGACCTAAGAAGATCTTAAAACTATCCTGACCAAAATCACCTGGAAGAGTTTAAAATTCTGATTCCTGGGCGCCGCTCCCGACTCAAAGATTCAGATCTTCCAGAAGGTGAACCAAAAATCTATCTTTTAAAAGCTCCCTGAGGGGCTGGTCCCGTGGCCAAGTGGTTAAGTTTGCGCGCTCTGCTGCAGGCGGCCCAGTGTTTCGTTGGTTTGAATCCTGGGCGCGGACTTAGCACTGCTCATCAAACCACACTGAGGCAGCATCCCACATGCCACAACTAGAAGGACCCACAATGAACAATATACAACTATGTACTGGGGGGGCTTTAGGGAGAAAAAGGAAAAAAATAAAATCTTTAAAAAAAAAAAAAAAAAAGCTCCCTGAAACAGTTCTGATGATTGGCTCTGTGTAAACCACATAGTATAGGTCAAAGGCGATTTTTGCCAGACTCTGTGCTAAAAACAAAATCATAATTTTATCCTAAACACTAAAGACTGTCTTCAGAATGGTATTGATTGGCAAGTTATCTAAATTACAAATTGATATGCTTCTTTGACTCAGAAATATCACTTATGAGAACCTATCTTATATATTCACCTGAATATATTTATATTTTCATTACAAATAACCAGAAACTACTCAAGGATACATGTACTGGGCACTGGCTCAGTAAACATTGCATCGCACATGATCTCGAGCTGTAAGAAGGAATGAAGAAACACTCTATGTCCCAATTTGGAAAAATATCCAGGACATATTGTTAAGTGAGAAACAGAAAGGTACAGTAGGAAATACATTATGGTACCAATTGTGTAAGAAAGGGAGGAAATAAAAGCTTCCATCTTTCTGCTCTGTGTTTCTATTAGTTTAACTACTTTAGATACCTCATCTAAGTCGAATCATGCAGTATTTGTCCTTCTGTGACTGGATTATTTCACTTAGCATAACATCCTCAAGGTTCATCCGCGTTGTCCTATATTGTGGGATTTCCTTCTTTTTTTAAGGCTGAATAATGTTCCATTTTATATATATATATATTTATCACATTTATTCATCCATTGATGGACGTTTAGGTTGTTTCAACATCTTGACTATTGTAAACAGTGCTTCAGTGAACATAGGGGTGCTAATATGTCTTAGAGATCCTGATTTCAATTCTTTTGCATAAATACACAGAAGCAGGATTGCTGAATCATAGAGTAGCTCTATTTTTAATTTTTTGAGGGACCTCCATACTGTTTCCCATAGTGGCTGCACCATTTTGCGTTTCCACCAATAGAGTTCAAGGGTTCCAATTTCCCCACAGCCTCACCAACACTTATCGTCTTCAATTTTTTTGATAATCGCCACCTTAACAGATGTGAGGTACAGGGACAGAGGGAGGGGAAAATGAGGAGTTGCAAATCAAGGGACATAAATATTCAGTTATGTAAGATGAATAAGTCCTGGAGATCTGCTGCCCAATATTGTATATTTCAAAGTTGTTAGGAGGGTAGATTTCACGTTAAATGTTCTCACCACAATAAAACTAAAATATTTTTGCATTTGGTTCTACTTGTCTAAGAAGAAGTAGAAAGACACACAAGAAACAAGTAAATACAACTCCTTATGGGGTGAGAAGGTGGAGGACTGTGGAACTGGTGGATTGGAGGGGGCGGGCATGAGCCATTTTATGTACATATTTTTAAAATTATATTAAGGCATATAAAATGTACCTGCAACATGATGATTTTAAATAATTTAAAAATGCAAAATAAAATAATTTGCGTGTTTTATCTTATTTTAGAAATGAAATGTTTTATAATTTCATATAAATAAATTTTGTTAGCCCAATTTTTTCTTGAGAATACATTCATACAACAAAAAGAAATAATGCTTATACGAGATCCTTCAAAGAAAACATAAAATAAATCCCAAAGTTTAGGAGAAGATGCCAAGCCAGGAGATACAACAGTCCACCATCAGTCTTGATTTGAAAGCTAAATGCTTTCCAAATTCCCTGGAAAGACCTCTTTTCTTCACCTCAGTTCACTCTTGGATACATCCTCTCCAGGAAGCCCTCATCTTGAGTCCAGCAGTGCTGAGGCAGAATATGGAAGCTTCTGACTAACGACAGTATGATTTTAATGCAAAAATGAAGAAAAGGATAAATCCATTTGAAATTCAAAATTGTGGGGAAGTTCTGGAGGTGGGGGGATGACAGTTACCAACTTTAACACAGAGCCAGAACATCTGGGAGGGCACACCCAGATTGTCTTTCCTTAGTCCTCTTGTGTTTGAGGCTTACCGGGAGGGTACGTGTGTACCTGAGTGCTTGTGTGTGTCTGTCTAATAGGACTCAGGAAGACCGGATAAGAGCTGGAGTTGGAGCTTTTCTCTCATGGAGTTTTGAAACAAGAGATATAGTACAGACTCTCAAAAAAGATACTTCATAAATGTGACTTCACTCTTACCCAACACGACAAAAGAATATTTCTAGGTGTTAGGCATATGGGGATTTCCAGTTATCCACTGGACCTTCTCAGACAGCACCATGCTGAAGCTTGTAGAAGGGGAAGGCAAGTATCCTAAGGCTCCCACCTACGCTCATGTTCTCAAAATACCACCTGCACCTCCAATGAGTATGGCTCACTTGCTGCAGGCTTTGGATTCTTTTCCCAAAATAAAAGACACCCAACCCTGCATGGAATTTTTAGTCATTTCTTTCCCAAGGGGATGATTCATGACTATGGAATTAAGTAAACATACAGAAACAAAAAAACTGTTTCCAATATACACATGTTCATATGTGCCATTTTAATAACCGAACTGGTCCTGAACTTTTGAATGGTGATTGTTACACTCTCTTTCTCATTGCCTCCTGACTTGCAGCAGCCTTGAACTTCATGAGTATATTTTCTCGGTTACTGGAGTGATAGCTGGAAACTGCAAGCAGAGTTATGGGTAAATATGCGCCGTTCTCCCCCGGCACTGGGGCCGGATTTCAATCCGTGTGGCAAAGGTAAATGATTTTGTGCAGCTGTCATCTCAATTGAAAATCGAAAGCAATGATTTGTCCTTACTGGCCTCTGAAAGATCTAACTCATAACCTCTCTGAGATGCTTTGTCCTCATCTTTATGTCCTTTCTTACCTAAGTCTGGGGTTTAGATGTTCCTATCATGGCATCACATGTGAAAACAATTTATATCCAATTATTTTACCCATGTATAATATATGTATTATGCCAGATGATATTACTCATTTTAACAATAATAATAATTAGCCTCAAAGAATTTTCAACCTGGATGGACCTTTGATGTATTTAGTCCAAATTTATTTTTTCACAGAAGAAGAAACTAACATCCAAGAGATGGTGGGAATTGCTCCGGTCAGTTAACAGCAAACAGTAGTGTCTAGATGACAGCCTACTAATTTCCAGTCCAGAGTCCTTGGTGTCGTATCATGTTACCTCAACATCATCGTAGAGAAACATTCCAATTCCAGGTTTTTAAAAAAATGTATATGTACTTGCAAAGATACTTAAAAAGAAAAATTTCTATTCAATCTCTCCATGGTCTTGTTTTCTTCTTTGAAATTTTACGTTTTATTAATTTTCTTGCAATAAGCAATAATTATTTTATAAGCACTTACTGACAAAAATCACTTTAAACATATGTTGGTATTACGTCACTCTGTATCTGTTTGGAATTTTCTTGAAAACAGAAAACACGCATTAAGAATGAAGATGTGCAAGGACAATTATGCTGGAATCCTAGGCCAAGGCAATTGAGGACTTTTTGTTTAGTTTTATTCTGTATTTTATTTGTTTTAGTTTTATTCTTTAGTTTCTGTACAGCTGTACAAAGGATAGTACACTATCCTTTCTAGTGTATTCTGCACTTTCTAATTACTGGCTCTTGATACCTTAGAAACCAAGTCATACATTCTCCTGGATGATATTCCTAGAGAGAATTAGGAGCTAGAGAAAAATTTTTCCCCATTGTTGTTCAGTCCAGCTCATTTGTAGTGGATTTTAACTGGACATACGGCAGGCATTAAAAACTTGTTGAAATGTCCTCCTTTTAGTTAGCAGGGTCTAAATCAGAAGGAGTCCAGCCACTACCCCCAGATATGTTCGTTTTTATGGCATTATATACAGAACACAGATCTGACAATTATTTTCCGTATGTCTTATTTTAAAGTAGAGATATTAAAAGACACAGATAAGAAATTTATTTGCTTTTATTTTTATTTTTGAGAGAGAAAGTAATTTAAAAAAATTATTTAAGTCCCAAACATACCAAGGCAGGTTTTAGGAAGCTGGTTCCCTTGGTGGATCAGCATGTGTCAGAGGGCGGGGTCTTCATGATCAAATCAGGTGGATAACTATTTGTTCCTTGTCAAAGATAGCTGCAGCTCTTCAACCTTTTTGATCAAAGACATGGGTTCATCTGTGAAGATGAAAGAGTACAGCCTCTATGTTTAATAAATGCTCAACAACTTTTCCTGCCACCAAACGACTGAAGAATTTACTTTTCTCCTTTGTCTGTTCTTTCCACGATTGTAAAGGGAAGCAGTGGGGAAACAGAGGGAGGCAGGGCTCTGAGGGAGTCAGCATGCTCGGGTTCCAGCATCCACTCCGTTGTTAGTTAATTGGATAATTTTCTGATCAGTTTTACTCAGGATATATTTATTGAATAAACAGTAATGTCCCTGGATTTCAGCTTCTTTATCTGCAGAAGGGAATAAACGAGCGAGCTCAGCTCTGTGTACAGGCATTGGGGATGTCTTAGAGGTAACCAGCACTGGGAGAAGCAAAAATTTTTAAGGAGTTCGTGGGAGGGACACTCTGCTGACTTCTGATATTAGAGCATCTCTACTCACTGGGTGTAAATATTGGACTTCTAAATGGATTTTTTAAATTAAGAGTTTGGCTGACAAAGTGAAGAATTTGGAGACTATCACATTCTGTGAATTTTAAGGTTTCTCCCAACTCTGAGATTCTATGGTTCTGGTTATTATGACGGCAATTAAATTTAACAATCGTTGTATACATAAATGTCCTTACTTAACTATATAATCCAAAATACATTCTATAGGCTACTGTGATGATTTTTAACTTCTCCAAAGAGGAATTAGACTCATCTTCTCATTTTAACGTTTTTTTTATTTTTTGAAGGAAGAGTAGCCCTGAGCTAACATCTGCTGCCAGTCCTCCTCTTTTTGCTGAGGAAGACTGGTCCTGAGCTAACATCCATGCCCATCTTCCTCTACTTTATATTTGGGACGCCTGCCACAGCACAGCTTGACAAGTGGTGCATAGGTCTGCACCTGGGATCCGAACTGGCCACGGAAGCAGAACGTGAGAATTGCTGTGCCCCCGGGCTGGCCCCTCATTTTAACTTTTACCATCAGCTTTTACCAGATGAGTCTGACAACACAAAGAGAATGCAATTTGGTTGCTCAACATGACATAGTGAGTTAGATTAATGCCAGCATTGGGATCTAACTTTTCCGATTTCTGGTCTCATTTGATTCCACTAACATTTTTGGAAATAAAAGAATGCGCATGAGTCCCATCTGTCGTTGCTTAAGGGTTGAAGAATTTTTGATAACACTTGCAGAATTCTGAGATGGGAAAAGTTGTTAAGGATCTTCTAAATCAGCTCTGCAATCAATGCAAGAAGCCTCACTACACGTTATTAACAGTTGCTCCCCAAGATGCCACCTTGCTCCAAGGCCAATTATAAAGGTTCTGGCTGAACGATGCGCGAATAGCCAAATGATTCAAGATTAGACTTTATTTATAAATATTTGATTAGAATAATGAAAATTCAGTAAAACCTGGCTACTGGACCAAAATAAGGTTTACATGTTATCAAACCTCTCAAGGATTTATCAGTGAGGTTACTTGATGCATCGGCAGTTGGCTGATTGGTTAAACTCTTTACTTTTCAACAAATTTTTCATAGACAAGTCAAGAGCCATGCTCGGACAGTCGCATATTTAATTCGATTCCAAAGACCACAACAATGGAATGGGACATGAAAGTGGAGCAAGTTGAATAGTATCAAAGAAATACTTACGTAGCTCTGTCCCTAACCATTCCTCCTAATGTTTTTAGGAAATCTTCAGGGGGCACTTCAGGTGTGCTAGCCATGAATTGTCCCCACTACTTCTCATGAGCTTCTTCTAGTGGCTTCTTCAATGACATACCTTGTTTCTTCCCACCCTAATATCCAGTAATTCTGCCACCCAATGCTACCCATAAGATATATCCTCTTCTGCTTCTCTAGCTCAACCTTTGCTGGTACAGCTCTCTGCTTTAGCTACCACAAATATTTTGCAATCTAAAAAGGGGTGTGTTCATTTAACCATCAGTTAATCTCCATTCTACATTAAAGCTACAATGCAATGGTATTTTGACCTCTCAGTATCTTCCAGAGATTTTATAAAACTAGTATTTTAGTTTTTTTACTACCACTTTATTGAAAATTACTCTTATCAGACATGACTCCATGGAGGCAAGACCACCTGTCAAGTTGCCCCTTCCCTTTGACTCTAAAATTGACCTTAAAGAAAACTTAATGGACCTCTCCTTTGTTTTTTTTTTAGGTTCTTCGGTCTTTCTTGAGATTAATCTTATTCCAGCTGCCCCACAGAAGTAGCCAAAGTACAAGGCAAATGTCCCATTTAGCTTCTCAGGCTTAGACGCCCCACTACATATAGAGTCTGCACATAGTTTTATAAGATTTCCACTGTAAATTTCCGCATAACCCCACAAAATATTTTGTCCCCATCTGTAATAACTCCAAGTTGTTTATAGAGGCAGGATAATCTGCAGAGTTACTCATATTTAGAAGTACTGAGAGAATGGCTGTAGAAGCAGTGCATGGCTGACGTTCCCCAAGGAAAGAACTTAAGATACAACTCTTGCCCAGTTTAATCTTGGTGCCAACGTACCCAGAGACTGTGTCTTTGAAATATCCCTGCCCAGGTAGTTAAAATAAATTCAGAGGTTTGCCTATTCCAGGAATGGTCTCTAAAATGATGGTTTTTTTCTTCATGTCTAGTGATTATTTTTTCAAAAAGGTGCTTTGAAAAACCACCTTTTTGCTAACGAAATGCATAATCTGTCCAAAAACAAGGCTGTGGCTTAGCAGGTTGTTCTACTTGACTTTCCAACTGAAAGTAAACAGGATGCTTTGCTTAATTTTCCCTATTTTTCTTCATTTACAGTCATGCCATACTGTCTCCTCCCTCATAGCCCAAGGCAAATTCAGATGGAGCCACATCCATGTGGTAACACCAAGAAAAAAACATTTTTCCTCCTTGAGTTTAGCACAAAATCCAAAAAGAGAAAGAGTTAAAATAAAGAAGCGTACTTTCATATCTTGGACTTTTGCCCATGCAATAATATAGAGGTGACACTGGGAACACAGTCTAGGAAAGAGGTTAAGCAGAGAACATAGGTTATCAAAAAATTCCAAGGTGAAAAACCCAGAGTAAAGCGCAAATGAAGTCTGAGAGCAATTTCAATATTGGGGGTTAGTATTCACAAGAAAGAGCAAGTAGCACAATCATGAGATTGATTTCTGTTGTTATAAAAATGAAGTAATTTCTGACTTGATTATGAGCACTAGCGTAGGAACACCTTTACTGTACCTGAGTCTTGGATATCACAGGCTTGTGAAATGCACATTGATGAGACCCCAATGCTTTGCTAAAGCAAAATGTACGATCATTGTCTTATTTTTAACATCTCACAAATATGCATATCAGCAGAAGCATAACTCAATGTCCTGCCTTAATTAGTTACATCCCTGAGTGAAATAATATATTTATTTAAGCTTTGCACATATACATAAAATTCACTGCTGAAGAACAATTATAATGCGCTATTTCTTAAACAGTGTGGTGGGAGAATGGGTCATTGTTGTATTGACTGTTTTATACCCTAAAAAGATTTTATAAGTATTGTTTGTTATTCACTCTATCTAAAATTTAATATAAATCATAAACAAACCAAGATTTTAATGTCAATGCATGCAACTGTCTCTATTTCTCAAATTGTGGTTGCTGTGTCCTTTCATCATACTCTTCAAGTTTAACTGATATTATGCAATTTTGATTATCCATAGGCAGGAATCGAACCATTGATGTAGATGTCAATTTAGAGTTGTACATAACGGTGCTGACTACTGTTTGGAAATGACTAATATGATGGCTATTAATCTTAAACTTGCCTGCCTATTTCACCTCCAATGAATGTATACAGACTTGTCTATAATATCTTAAAAGAAAAAGTGATTTTTGAATGGAGCCGCTCACAAAAACCAAAAGGATTTAAAAGCTTCAAATCTCTATCTTAAGTTAAGCCTCTTCCTTATATGCTTGGAAAAAATATTCAATGAAAAGTAATAGAAAAGTTGCATAGACAGTTGTGCTGTGGACGAATCCAGCCACATCCAAATCAATTTCTGGAGACACAGAACTTAGACAATGGCCACATTTCAGATGTCACTAAGAACATTTGTCATCAGAAATAATCATTTCACTTTTAAAGTTTTGTGTCCTGGGGGTTGCTCAGTGCGTTGAGCCCTGAGTGAAAATTGAGTAAGCCACTGATTTGAGCCCATTCAAATGAAAAAATAAAAAAGCAAAGGACCTCGGTAATTTCAACTACGAATCAAGCTCTGGGATTCGAGACCAAGTCCCTATCCTAAGCTTTTTGCACAATGCTCCTATGTGGTCGACTAAATCCAAAAACGGGTCCAATTTCTCATAATGCTTTAGGCATCCAGGTCTGGGTGGATTAACTTTCCACTCATGAAATGTTTCATTTAGGTGTTCAGGAACAGTGCAGGAAAAATAAATGAAAACTTAATATGTATTTGCATCGAGTCATTTTACCATCAATAACCTAGACTTACAGGAAAATTAGAAAGATAAATTATAAAATTGTTTATATTCTTTACAAAAATATGCTATCCATATTTAGAAGCCCTGTTCACATAGTAAAATGAATGTATACCTTTCTGTTTCTTTTACCATAAACAGACCGAAACCTACTCCTCCAGTTTAGATACATAACCGTTAGCTTGACTTAAATATTACCCCTGTTTCAGTCGTATCTTTTTAGCTATAAGTACAAAGAGAAATCTTTCTTGTGGTCCTTCAATTACTACCTGCAAGGACCCATTTTCTCTTGGGGCGTTTCACATTATTTCCTAGTGAGGTTATTATACTTGAGGTGTATGTTTTCTGGCTGAACTTTCTTTCAACTGAGGGAGAGACTTCACTCGTAATATTATAATCTATCTCTAAATTTAGGTTGCCCGTGACTATTTTAAATATTTACTGTTCTTCCTATTGTTATTTTTGACACCAGGGAAAAATCAAAATTCTCCGTTTTGAGGAAAAGGAAGAATTTATTATTATTATTGTTAATTATTATAATTAATAGTATTAGTATTATTGGTTAGCGTTAGCATTAATAAGTATTTATTGAGCCCTTACTGTGTGTAAAGATGTGAAGGAGGACTTCTCCATGGATACGAGAAAGATAGAAAATGCAAGGACCCCCTTACAGAAAGGAAATCTTGAGCATTAAAGCGTTTGAAAATCTGATATTTGTATAGATGTCATATAAAATGGCTCCGTCCATATGAATTTAGGCTGAGCCATCCCTCACCCTTTGCAATAGCATCCCAATTGCACCAACTTCATGGGTTTCACCAGTGCTTGGTTGGGTCTTGCAAAGCTTTGCTTCAGAGCGCCAACATACTGTATAATTGTATGTTCATCCAGGAAAGTGCGCAGGAAATGTTGGCTGTCCGGACATTTTGGTGCTGCACAGAATTGCCATCATAAGGGTCCTGGTAGCTACTGTTGAGGCAGTAGCCTAATCCTAAACCCAATCCTAATACGTCACTGACTAGAATAGGATGTTAAATCTGTGTGTGCTGATCCCACCTTACCAACGCATCCCCAGATCCTAGAGTGCAGCACATAACATGTCTTCAAAACAATCACTGGCTCTTATTTTTTTTAAAGATGAAAACAACAACTCAATGATTAGGAAGTATTAAGTTAGAAGGAAAAAAAATGGACCATTTTTTGTTTACAAGAGAACAGCTTATTTAAAATTTAAGCTATTTCATATCCACCTGAGAGAACCTGGAAGCTGGAAGCGTTGTACAACTTCACCCTTCTGCATTTAAGCATGGCTATAAGTAGAAATTCACTGACATTATCCTCTTACTTAAGATAGAAAACAATGTGGCTAAACTAGTATTCATTTCTTTGTAACTCCCTATTTAATTTTGTTTAAAAAAAAAAAACATTGAGAATTATACTGAGCAGACTTCTACAAGTACTTAGTCCAAAAACGGGATATAAGCATTATTACCATCTCTCCCTTTGAGTTAAACTAAATTGAAATATTGGCAATCACTTTATCTGCGGGTCAGATGTGAAATTATCGTAGGAGTAACTCATCTGCTGGTTACAACCCACTGGCTTTAGGCTTTTCCTGTCTCAGCCTAAATGCCAGAGAGACGTTGTTGCTGCATTTGATCCACCAGATCAGTCTGGATATAGCAGAGGAGCTTCCCAAATCCATCAAAAAAACATTGGCAAACGATCCTGTTCTTCTGGAGTAGAGATGCACACTCCGTGCCTGTCTCTCTCTTAACAGCAGTGAAAGCTTTTAGGCTTTAGGTTTTGAGTTGCCTGTGAAAAGGCCACTGGAAATATAAACACAAAGGCTCCTGCAGGAGCCTCGTTTGTCGGGGAAGCATTTAATTTGCTGACACTGACCTGTTGGCAGCTGAACCTGCAGAAAGTGGATATTCTCCTTTAGAATGTCACGGTACCGACTGGCTGACAGTTTTTTGTCAGTCAATCCAATCATCTAAATCACTTCTTTGTATCTGAACCTGGGAAAAAACAGCAGTAAGGGAATGACGGAGGATGTGGTTATCATCAGATAATCAACCCCTGGGGAGATGGGCACACCTGTGCTGTTCCGTCTTCTGCCGGGAGAGTGATTAAGGCAGAAAAACTGCTCCGCTTCCTTCACCCCATCACATTCTGACACAGCACTAACCACTAGCCTATAAACACATCTGATAAAATCAGCTCGCCCGACACACATGACTGTCGTCCACAGGGAGAAGCGGCAAATGGCACGGGAAGCTATAGACTGGTTTTTTATTTTTTACTTCCCTGGTAAGGATTCACAGGCAAAAACTGATTGCCAGAGCAGTGTCTGCTGAGAACGAAGGCCATGCCTGGGTCCTCTGGGACCTACCCTGAAAATTATGCCCCCTCCACCTGGGGCAGGCCACCTTGGGGAAAACCGATGGGGACAAAATCTCCTCCTTTCAATCAATGGGTTGTACATGTGAACTCACTCTGCGTAACAGGAAAGACAGGAGCACTCTTTATTTCCTTTGGGTCCAAACCTGTTTTGCCTATGAGCCTTCGGTCACGAACAACTTTGCTGCCAGGTGAAATGGAGTGTTTACAGGCATGGAAAAAAAATTTAAAAAGAAGACGAAATTTTTTATTTCCCTTCTCCACACTAAATGCATTTCATTACAGCAGACTTCTTAGGCTACATGCCAGAAATCTCACATACGAAGGAAAACTAGTTAAAATAAAACAAAACCAATCCCACCCATTTTGATTTCAATGTGGAAAAACTCTTTCCACGTGGGTCAGTTATAAAATAGAAGTTAAGAGCCTCACCAACTGAACCTGATGTGTACAGAAGACGTGGGGGATTCACGCTCCTTCCCTTCTTCCTAGGGAGAAGGTGGTATTCCACACAGCTGCTTTGTCGCCAGCCAAAGTGAGTTTGCCGCCGAGGTGGTCTGTGCATTACGTGCAATAAATGAACTATGGATTTTTGCTTAAATCTGAAGTATATTTCCACAAAATCAGAAACCAGTCAATGTAGTAGCAGAGTATAGGGAAATGTCTATCTTTCCATGAGTTGTGTGCTTTCATGAATTGTGTGCTTCCATCACAACTTTTGAAATATTTTGATGCCCAGTCTGGTTGGAGATGGGGAGATTGAAATGCAAATGAGTTGTAGGCAGACTTTTTAAAATGCAAATTTCATCTAGGCGGAGTGAGCAGGTCTCAGAAAGTGATTCCTGAGTAAGTTTGGGGACCCATGTTAAGCCAAGGGACATGAAGGGCACAGAGGATTCAGGGTGGGATAAAAACAAATTAACCTTTTAGTGAATGTATGATTTTCCCTCACAGCAATAAGTATGTGAGTGCTGTCATTTCTTCATAACACCTCCAGCAATTGGTATTATTAAACTTTTATTTATTTTTTGCCAATCTGATAAGTGTGAGATGGTATCCTGCTATTTTGCATTTTCCTAATTATTAGAGTGTGTGAGCATTTTCTCATAGACTTATTAGTCATTCAGATTTTCTCTTTTGTGAATTACTTGTTGCAATATTCTGCCCATTTTCTACTGAGTTTGAGATAAGTTGAAATTTACTATTATTGGGATTCCATGTACTTTTTGTATTTTCTATTGTTTTTGTCAAGAAATTTGTCAGTCTGTTTTTTGGTGCACAGTTATTCATACCTATTAGGTATTCATTGTGGATTGAGAATTTTCGTGTTCCCCATATAGTCTTTTTTAATATTTTTTCCTCTGAATTCAACCCTGTTTATATTAAGATTAGAATCTCTATTTCCTTTGAACATTCATTTACTTGTTATTTCTTGGTCCACACTTATTTTCAGCCACCACCCGCCGGCCCTCCACCTCCTCCCTCGGTCCAGTCACTTTGTTTTGGAGTCACTTTCACATGAAATAGACTTGCAGTCTGTGTAGATTTCTACAGTACAGAGTAGTAATCTAGGTGGGAGGTGCTTTTTGATTTTCTTTTTTGGCCTTTGCGTTTTCATACAGTTTACACTTACTGATGAAGTCTAAGAGTAGAAGCCATAATTGATATTTCCTCTATTGATCACTACTACTTCTTTTGTTTCCGATGCTTACAACATTATCTGCTTTTCTCCTAGCTCTGTTGTGTGTGGTGTGTGCTCCTTCTCATTGTTAGAAAGTTTCACTTGCCATATTTCGTTCTAGTGGTTTCTCTGCTTTACCTACTTTTCCATCTCTCCATCATTACCAGAATTTAGTTGATTTCATTATTTTTGTAGTTCCTTTAATGTCTGCATTTAGACTTCTAAATATAATTTTACATTATTATTTGTTTTATATATATTAAATTGCCTCTTTCGAACTCCAGAAATAAAAGATCAGCATATTACCATATCTTATAACTTTTATCCCTATTCCCCTTCCAAATTTTTATTTCATTTGACATGTTATTTGTCTTGATCATATATATACACATATATATGCATATCATTCTATCATATATATCATACTATATACTGTATATATACTACATATATCATATAATATACTATATATTATGCCAACATTGAAAGATATAACATTTATATTATGTAAATTGCATTACATTCTGTTCTTTAACTCTAGTTGTTTCCACCTTAGACCTACAGTTAAATGGAGTCAATACTCACGGATAATACTTTTTTCAGAATTTTCCTGTTCATCTCTTGATTGTTGAGGTCTTCTGCTAGCCATTTATTCTAAGAAGGGCTCTAGAGAAACATTGGCCCTCGGTTCTTTCATAGATGCCAGCATTTGTGCATTTCTTTACCTCAAAGAGCAGTCTTTACATAGATACAAGCTTATCTTTACACAGATAGACAATCCTAGTTGCTTTATGATTATATGTTATCTTTGTGTGTTGTGATTTGTCCATGGATCACTTATTGCTGGGAGAGTATTGGAGGTAGAGGGGAAGAGTCAGGGCTGCTATGATCTCTTATAGAGGGAATTCTCCCTGCTTGACAGTAAAGCTCCTTAGGACGCAGTGTGTGTGTGTGGGGGGGGGGGGGCGGGGGAAGAGACATACACACACGGAACAACACTAGCAGGGCTACTCACAGCTTGAAGTCTCTCTCCCCTGCCCTGCTTCATTTACCAACTGCTTCCTGCAAATCTGGGGTATATATCTATACGTTTTCCTACTTGTTCTAAGCCCCCTATTAGTCTATTTTGCCAAACAGATCCAAGAAGTTCCCATTGCCAATCCAACTACCCAGTTTTAATTGTTCCAAACAACAAATGATGGTTATTCCCTTCCAGGGCACCCACCTACTTCAGGAAACCACGTTCTGCTGGCTTTGTCAGGGATAATGTAGGTGCAGGTGGCAGGTGTACTCTCAGAATCTTCCCAGCCCCCTATTTGATAATCAGTGCAGTTGGCAGCCCTTGAACGTTTATTGTGGGCTGGGGTTACAGATGCTTCTTTGTTTCCCTGAGGATGATGTCTGCATTCATTTCTTTTCTCCCTCTTGTTTTGGGGCAATTTCCAAGAAGTATAAGAAGCATAATTGTCTCCACCCTGGTATCGTACAACTGGAATTTCATTCCACTGGTTTGGGTTTGTAGTATTTTAATTATTCAGTTTTAAGTATTTGGGAATTTTATTGTTTTCTTTCATGTGCTCATGATTTTTATATGTTTGATTCTTTAGATTCTAAACAAGTAGATTTGGGAGCTACTTTTTAAATGATTTCTACTTTTATTTTACCATGGTTAAAGAATATGGTTTTAAGTAACATTTTAAATTTGTTAATATCCTTTTTGGCCTAGAGATCTTTTTTTTTTTGGTAAATATTTCATGTGTGGTTGAAAGTGATGAATCTTTTAAAATGTTGGATGCTGAGAATCACATGAGGCTTGTTAATTATGCATTTTCAAATCTTGTGATTATTATTAATTTTCTCCAATCAGATCTTTTTTTCAGAAAACTGCTTTAAAATGATCTGAGTGTAATTATAGGTTTGACCTTTTCATTTTGTTATTCTGTCAATTATTACTTTTTATATTTTAAGGCTTATTTTTAGATTCATACTCGTTCCTATTGTGATAGCTTTTTGGTATAGTTATTATGAAAAAGTTATTAAAGATAAAAAAAGAACAATTTCTTGATATACTATGCATGATACTCATATTAAAATCTATTTTTCTATATTTGTGTTGCTACACAAGATTTTTGTTGTTGTTGTTTGCCCACTATATATTTTCCACCTATTGTTTTAAACATTTTTGTGTCATTATGTGAAACATGTTTTTCTTCCTAAACAACATACTTAGAAGATTTTAAAAAGTCCAATCTGACATTCTTATACTTTTAGTAGACAAATTTAATCTATTCAAACTTATTGTGACTACTGGTGGTATGGATTGTTTTCTACCATCTTATTTTGTACTTTTTATTTAACTATTTTTTTCATTCCTTTCCAGACTTTGTAGATTGATTAATTTTTTAAAAATTGTTTTTGCTTCACTACTGTTTTGAAAGTTACGCTTTATTTTTCTCCATTCTTTAAGAATTACCATTACATTTTAGCATGCTTATGTAATTTTGTATTTTTCCAGCAAAGCTTGCAATTATTAGTCTACATCTTTGTCACTAACAAGGATATTAGCTAGCTCCTCTAGGACTCCAGGCTTTGTGCAGGGAACCTGGCTCCAGCTCCCTAATATGCAGAGGGGCTACAATCTCAAATGTATCTCTCTCGGTATTAAAATTTTAGTTCCTAAGTTCTTCAACTCCACTGCATAGTATTGTTTTAAATTTCTGTTCATTACTAGAACCTCAAGATTTATCTTTGTGTTGTTGTTACTTTGTTTTGCTTTTGCTATATTTTATAAAGTATTTATGAATGTTTAATGTGTGTGTGGAAGGTTCTTTCTTTATGTTCTCTTCTTGTCCTCTTCTTCCTCCCCTTGTGTCTGTGCTTGCAAATGATTAACATGGATCTCTGGGGGTGAAAAAGCCCTGATTTGTAGCATTTGCCCATTTCCATGGTGTAAATACTCCTACTGTAGTCAGCTTCAAGCTACCAATATGACATCAACTCACTCTCAAAATTCCCGGAAATTTAATGATCAACTCTTGTAAGGGCAAGCCACAATGAGCCAGCTCCAACACACCACTGTTAAATTACGCCATTAAAGTTTGAGAAATTCTGATATTTTAATTCAGTGGAACTTGGGTAGCATGGGACTCAGGAATGTGCATTTTTATATATATCCTTGTGGTTCCGATTCAGGACCCACGTTGGAAGCCTTATTTTTTGGTATTAGCAAGAAGATAGGTTGAGAGAAGCAATAGTTATCTCTAATGAGAAGTAATATTTTAGTTGTTATGGACTGGAATTTTGATTACTTTTAAAATATCTTTCTCACAAAACTCATTTTACCATCTCAGTATTAAACCACCAACACCTCCTGAGTTGCTTGCTCTAGACTGAATATTTATTCCCCACCAAATTCATATGTTGAAACTCAAGCCGCAATATGACGGTATTTGGAAATGGCACCTTTGGAGGTGATTAGATCGTGAGAGTGGAGCCCTCATAAATGAGATTACTGCCCTTATAAAAGACACCCTAGAAAGCTCCCTCATCCCTTCTGCCATGTGAGGACACGGCATGAAGATGACTGTCTGTGAACCAGGCAGCAGGTCCTCACCAGACTCTCAATGTGCAGGCACCTTGATCTTGGTCTTCCCAGCCTCCAGAACAACGAGAAATAAATGTCTGTTGTTTACAAGCCACCTAGTCTATGCTGTTTTGTTTTAGCAGCCAGAACTGACTAAGACATTACTTAAGGGGAAAACATTAATCATCATCCTTGATTGTTCTATAACTCTTATTAATAGCAATCCTAACTAACTCTTATGTCTAGTTAATCGGCTTCTCTCTATTTCCATTACCATCACTCTACTCAAAGCCACCACTAATGTTCACCTATATCTGTGCTAACCAGTATTATAGCTACTGACCACAGGAAGCTATTGAGAACTTAAAAGATGGCTAGTCTGAATTGAGTGCTGTAAGTGTAAAATGCATGCTGGATTTCACAGACTTGGTACCCAAGAAAGAACGTAAAATATCTCATTAATACTTTCACAAATGGATTACATGTTGAAATGATAATATTTTGGATAGTTTGGCTTAAATTAAATATATTAATAAAATTAATTTCACCTGTTTCTTTTTATTTTTTTTAAATGTGGCTATAAGAAAATTGAAAATCATATATGTGACTTACATCATATTTCTATTGACCTAAAAGAACTGACCTAAACCTTTGCAATGGGCTCCTAAATAGTCTCTTGGTGTCCACTTTTGCCCCCTCACTATAAATAGCACATACCGTCTAGTCCCTAGACTAGATATGATCTTATAAAATTGTGAATCAGATTTTGTCACTCCCTAACTCAATGTTTTCTCATTTCACTTAAAATATAATTGAATCGCCTCATCATGGCATCACGGCCTATCAGTTCCTATAAGATCTAGCCTCAGACTAGCCTTCCAACCACATCTCGTGGTAAGCTGCCCCCTATGGTCTTCTTTCAGTTCTCATCAATATCATCCTTTCTCAAGCCTTTCATTTGCATATCCCTCTACTGAAATACCATTCCCTCTGGGCTTTGTATGACTCACTCTTCCTCATCATCCAGCTCAAATATTACCTCTTTACTTTTTTAGAGGGGTCTTCTATGACCACCAATGATAGAAAAGTCATAGTTATATAACTTTAATTCGCCTTCTTATCTTCATGGGAGGTTTACCTAGGTAAAATTATTTTTACCTTTTTTTTGTCAATAGAAATTAAGTTCCATGTGAATAAGGATCTTGTACCTCACTTCTTGCACATATATGCCCTCAACAATGATTTGTTGAATGAATGATGGAATGGAGGTAGTCAGTCTTGGATTCAAACATGAGCTCTACCACCTACTAGTTATACAATGTTGAGGAACATTCTCAACTCTTTTTGACCCTTGGTCTATTTCTCATTAAAATGAGATAAATGATAAGTGTAGTGTTTGACCCATAGTTCATGCTTCCTAAGTTGTAGGTATTACTAGAACTATTATTACTGTTGCTATTATTACTGTTATGACAATTAAAATGTGGAAGAAGTATCACGAAGACAAATGCATGAATCTTAAGTGTTGTCATCTTTTGGGAAAAGTTGCTTAGGAGCTACTTCAGGAGAAGCAATTGATATTTTTCTTCTTTTAGGGAAATTTCATTTGCTGAATTCATTGAAATTGTGTGACTGTTATTTTGGGGATGCAGTCAAAGACTCTTACAATATTCTTGATCTAAACATCTACATTATATTTCTTTTAAAAATATGAATCTCTAAGACATCACTTGACACTCACATACCTTAAAACTTTGATTAAGAAAACTGTAGGGGCTGGTCCCATGGCTGAGTAGTTAAAGTTCCTTGCACTCTGCTTCGGCAGCCTGGGTTCAAATCCCCAGCATGGACCTACCCCACTCATCAGCCATGCTGTGGAGCCATCCCACGTATGAAAAGTGGGGGAGGATTGGCATAGATGTTGGCTCAGGGCTAATCTTCCTCAAGCAAAAAAAGAGGAGGATTGGCAACTGATATTAGCTCAGAGTGAATCTTCCTCACCACAAAAAAAATAAAACCGTAAACAAGACTGATGTAATGTGGCTATTCAAAAGCACAGAGCATATTATCTATTCTGAAAAATTCAAAACAAGCTCTTAAACAATATATAATCCAAAGGCTTCTAAACATATATAATCCATAGATTCTTCTGTTGAATTTTACAATTTTCTTACCTTTGTTCTAAATCGTAAGGAATATCCTTTGGGAAATGAAGACTTCAAGTAGTTCCCGAGATTCTGTGAATCACAAATGAAAAGCAAGTGGAAAAGAAGTAGACTGCACTTCATGCAGCTCAACTTGGGCTTGGCTGATCATCACCCATATTCAGTGCTGTTTGAGACCAAAATCAAAACCGAAACACGACGACGACAACAGCAGTAAAAAACCCTGACTCTGTGGAACCCACCAGTGCTTTACCTTGATCAGAGGCAAGACCTTATCACAGTATTTGAGGGTAGGATTTTTGCTGAAGAGCATCAAGGTTTGCTTGCTGCATCCTTAATCCTGAGGCAGGAAATCAAGACTTAGAAAGAGAGTTTTAGGCTAAGGTAAGGGACCTTCCTCTTTGGGGCCAGGAATAAGTTTTGCCTAGAAGGTGAGGTATACAATGGCAGAAGCCTTCCCAATTAATGGGGGCAGCTGGCTTGGGTCATGTGTTAGAAGAACTGGGGGACCAAACGAAGAAGGCCAAACAGACTTCATGCTTGAATCTAAAACGTAAAGAGCAATACCAGATGTGAGATGAAAACGAGAGCATCAGAATCCAAGACCACACGGAACTGGTGTTAAAAGCAAAAGGGAGCAGGCCAGGACTTTTGATTCCGATGGGGCTGGTATGTCAGACTTCTGTTGGCTGGAACCAGGGTAAGTCAGCCTGAGTTTCAGGTATAGATTGAGGGCAAACTCTTCATTCCATTCATACATTTCCTCCTAACATTCAAATAAAATCCATTCCAACTCAATTGAAATCTATTCTTATTCACACTTCTGCAGATTAAAAAATATAAATTTTGGGGGCTGGCCCCGTGGCCGAGTGGTTAAGTTCGCGCGCTCCGCTGCAGGCGGCCAGTGTTTCGTTGGTTCGAATCCTGGGCGCGGACATGGCACTGCTCATCAAACCACGCTGAGGCAGCGTCCCACATGCCACAACTAGAAGGATCCACAACTAAAATACACAACTATGTACCGGGGGGCTTTGGGGAAAAAAAGGAAAAAATAAAATCTTTAAAAATATATATATATAAATTTTAAATACGCTGCTCATATGCCTATTTATTGTTGTTTTGCTTCTATCAATTTAAATGAAGAAAACTGCTTTATACTTTTCTCTTAAGAAGTCACATACTTAGATGGTTTAAACTACTAGCTAAGAAACACGTTCTTCTCATATATTTGCAAAGCTTTCAAGCTTGAAAATTTGATGATAAGCATTTCCTGGCTACTCATCTCTAATTTGTGACAGTTAATAAGAACAATCTTCTAGCTTGTTTGGGAATTTTAAAATATCTTCTTATCCTTGAAAGAACTGAAAGCATTACATTCTTTCTAAGTTTTCTCTATCCTATGCTGCTTGTCCAGATTGGGGGGAAAAAAAAGACAAATATTGCAAGAAAATTTCATTTTGGAATCATTCAATTTCTGACCTAATTTCCAGAGAAATTATGGGCTCAATCATTTGAGGAAGTACAGCACTAAGGAACTTCCCACATGCAATGTGCTGATGTGTATCTCGCTTCACCAATTGACAACTGAATAGAAACTTCCTTCAAGTATCCTGCTGACAAGATTATCCCCAACTCCCCTATCCAAAGAGTCAAAGTAGACTCCAATATTAGAAATTGTTTTTACTGATGGTTTTTACTGTGATATGCCATCCACCATTTCTAAATTTTTTCAGCCTAAGGGTTTCCCAGCGTCCCTGGAGATCTGAGTGGCTTGAATGAAGGAAAAGAAAAATTGGTACCTGAAAATTTCAAGAGAGTGGGCAAGAAAACGCTATTGTCTCACCTAGGGTGAGAAATTAGGCATATACCCTGTAACTAAATATTCCTTAGATCCACACACTAGGCTCTTTGCAAAAAGTCTGTTACAGTCTGGAAACATACAGGAAAAGGAAGAGAACATAGAACAATTTGGGATGTTGGTTTCTTGAAATGAACACCTAGAATGTTTCCTCCAAGACAAGACAAAATCAAACACAAATTGCCATTGTGATGACGTATCTCAAATTACCATTCAAAACAGCTGTTAGTGCTGCTAAAAGTGCCTTCCAAAAGGCAGACACAGAGAGTCATCCTTACCTACAGCCTCAGGCCCAGAGGAATTTGGAAAGAAGGAAGGACCAAATAAACTCTGCAGCATCTTTCTCACTATTGTAGACCTGTGGCACTGTTTCCTTCTAGACTACATTTGCTAACTGGACACCACAAGCTAAAGCTGGTCCATATATGTAATGTGCAGCCCACTTTTGTGAAACACATGACACATAAAGAAAAGTATATTAAACATATATGTACAGTTTAAAGATAACAAAATTAACACCTATGACCCATCATGCAGCTTAATAAATAGAACATTACCTTAAAAGTCCCCCAAATCTCTTATGCAACCCTTATAGATGGCACCCCTTTCTGTGGTAGACAGAATAATGACCCGCCCCAAAGATGTTCACATCCCAATCCCTGCAACCTGTGAATATGGTACCTTACACGGCAAAAGAGACTTTGCAGATGTGATTTAGTTAAGGGTCTTGACATGGGGAGATTATTCTGAATTATCCAAGTGGGATCAGTGTAATGACAAGGGTCCTTACAAGAAGGAAGCAGGGAGACTAGGAATCAGAGTCAGAAAAGAAGATGCAATGATAGAACCAAAGGTTGCAATGATGAGCCATGAGCCAAGGAATGTTAGTAGCCTCTAGAAGCTAAAAGAAGAAAGGAAATGGATTCCCCCTTTAAGTTCCCAGTAGGAGAGCAGCCCTTCCTCCATCTTGATTTTAGACTTCTGATTTCTAGAACTGTAAGAGAAGAAAGCTGTCTTGTTTTAAGTCACTAAATTTGTGGTAATTTGTTATAGCAGCTATAGGAAACTAATACGTCCTTCTCCCCGGGAAGAAACCACTATCCTGGCTTTTGTGATAATCACCCACTTGCTTTCTGATTGTTTGATTTTAAAGTTGTACCACCTATCCATGTATCTTTAAACAATATAGTGCTAAGTTTGTAAACATGAGTAACAAGCACAATCCTAGCTGTGTAAGGAGACGGCAATGCTGCTATAAGTTATATGAGAAGTCCACAGAGAAAATAAACTGACCAGTAGCTCTGGTTCCAGTTCCCTGAGAGTTTACAAAATCCCTTCTGGGGAAATCAGTGAGCTCATTCATGAGAAAAGCTTTAGTAACCCAAGACTCACCAAGCTGGTGCGCCTGCATGGCTGTAGTATGAACTGGTACTAAATAGCTGGCAGAAATATTTTCACAGAGCTAGTATGTTTCAGAGACTAAATTCACGAAGGCTTACCTCCAGCTCTCAAACCTGAGGCAAATCAGAATATATGTATAGGGTTCAATGAATAGCCTCTTTTGGCCCAGATAGCAGGAAATAGAGGGGAGAGCAGGAATGACATCAGCCCATGAGGAAGATGAGCCAATAACAACGTCTGTGCCAGGCATTCCCCGGCATTCTGTCCTCGGTTTAAAGAAGGTTCAAAGGCAACAGAGAATGGACTTGTGTCTTGAATCACACTCCTTCATCTGAAGTGTACATACTTCCATCCTTTCACCATCACCTTGGAGATTCATTTTTCTTTTCTCTTTGTGTTAGATGTGCTTTTTCCCATATCCTATGTCTTTTTTCTTTATTTGTGGTCTCATTTTGGTGGAATGCATCCTTTTGTAGCTTCTTGAGGAAGAGTAAATGGCAAGTAACTTTTTGAAACCCTGAGTGTCAGAAAATGTTTTTCTTCTGCCTCATGTTTGATTGATAACTTTGCTGGACATAGAATTTTTGCGCTTTCTTCTTCTGCAGTGCACGGAAGGCACTGCCCTATTGTCTGCTTGATTCTAGTGTTAAGTGCTAGGTAACTCTGACTCCTGATCTTTGTAGATGGCTTGCCCTATCCCCAACCAGGATTTTGTTCTGAAATTTTAACATTATAATCTTGCATGATTCCATTTTCATACACCATGCTGGTAACCCTGCAATGGTTCTACGATGTTTTTAAAACTTTTTATTTCCTATCTATTTTTAATCACTTTGACATTATGTCTACTTTCTTTAATCACTTTGACATTATGTCTACTTTCTGGAGAATTTCCTCAACTTTACTTTTTACCTTCTCTATTGAGTTTTTCACTTTTTTTCTAACATGATTTTAATTTCCAAAATTTCTTTTGTGTTCTTTAAACGTTCCTTTTTATTGCATATTGATTGTATTTCATAGAGGCAATATCTTGTTTATGAAGATATGAATGCTAGGTCCCTCTTCACAGGCTTGCTTTTTTCTATAATAGTCTCTCTTCCATCTTAGTTTGTTTGTTTTGGTCTCTCTCTCCCAAATTAAAGGCTTTTTTCAGATATCTGTTGATTCTTGGCTGTCTGCTCTATGAAGAGTAGTGGAGACTAAGACACTGATTAGAACCATGTTGATGGGACTACTGCCAGGTGGGCCATTGGTTTGGGATTTCTTGAAGTCTGTATCCTAAGAGACTAATGGTCAGATGCCCAAGAGAACATCCTCCCAATATCCTATCTGAGGGTTAAAGGTCAGGCTGCCAGTATGTTTGGAGCTGAATAGGAGAAGAAGGCTGGGCTGAAAGGTGCCTCCCATCAAGATTCACCATGCAGGTCGCTTAATTCCCCTCTTTTCATTCATGACAGCATCCACATTCTCATCCTTGCCTGGCCTCCCCCAGGGCACAGACCCTCTGCTTCACACTAGCCACAGGGTAAATCTGTAAGCTATTGAAAGTGCGGGAAAGAGCAGTTGCTCAGAATGTGTTACAGTGGGCATCTGGGGATCTAAATATTTCTCAAGCAACTTATCAGTCCTTCCGATGTTAGCCATCTTCGCTTCTTCTCCAGTTGCAGGGGCCACCTATAGAACTTTCTGGAAATTCTGATACAAGATATTTTTCCATATTCCAAGCTTGGGATTTAGCTTTCTTGGGTCAGTTAAGTCAGCTACCACTGGTCTGTCCCCTTACCAGCTTCCAAAATTTTCTTGCTATTGTCCCCTTTCACTTTTCCACATCTTTGAGGTTTACATCTTTTTTATTTAAATCACTTAATTTTAACTTTCAGTGCAAGTTTTGAGAAAAAGGGAAATTAATGTCTATTTAGTCTACCATATATGTATGTAGGTATACATGTGTATAATGGAATTGGCTGTCAATACTTACAAATAAGGATATAATAAAAATATCGTAGATCCAAATCCAGATTTATGTCTTTTCTTGACGAATAGCAAGATATGCTGACCCTAGACACATGACAATAATTGTTGGTATCTGGTTGGCATCTGCATCCTTTAAACGGAGCGTGCATTTTTGGTTAAAGACTGTCCCCACCACTTCCTATTGTCCTATATCCAGAGCGTTTTATTCATTCCTAGTACTTGCTTGGCCTCTGTAGGATTTTTTAGTTTGTAGACCCTTTAGTCAAAGAAAACAAATTATAGCAGCCAATGGCAGGGATAATAACTGTGTGTGGGACAGTCTTGATGACTCTGAATGAAGCTAATTGTTATATTTCTAGATGAAAACTATTCGAGGGGCCACTGCAGGTGGATCGTTAAACATTTGCAAAATCAAAGCAGCCCTGCTCGTTCTCTTTACTCTCTGCAGGAGTGTTAGGCCATCTGCCTCGTAAATCCTACAGATTAAAAGCTAAGTGTGAGAAATAACCATACATGAATCACATAACCAAGCAGTGTCCCCTAACTTTTGTGTCACCAGGAGGATATCGCGGTGTAGAATTTTTTTTTCTTTTCTCACTTTATAGTCCCCAAATTTGTACTTCTCATATGACGCCACGTGTTGCCTTGTATTAGAAACATGTATGTGCCACACTTCTCCTAGTAGGCTATAAGTTCAACAATGCAAGAGCTTTGGTTTTACTGGTTGATATATCCCCAGGACATAGAACACAGTAGGTACTAAAACGTTTGTTGAATGAATTAATGTATATATAAAATCTTTTTGAATGAATGTGTTGAATACTCTAAACCAGAGCTTCCTAAAGTGTGTTCCTTGGAGGATTAGCTCTATGTACATTAATAGTTTTGTACAAAGAGAATGCCTCCACGAGCCTTGCAAATTTGAAAGATGTTTGGTTGAGCAAAGATAAACGTGTTTCTTTACTACAGGACTTTCTGAGCCTTCATTAATTTCTTCATTTATCAACAATATTTTCACATGTCTCCGATTTGCTCTTCACTGTGCTAGACGCTTTAATGAAAAACAATATCTATACTCATCCTGCTATCGTGGACCCTAAAATCTAGAAATATGCAAACAAAAGGGAGACTCAATGGGCTGTTTCCCCTCTAATTTATTTGAACAATAAATCCTTTCCGAGGAGCATCTCACAGTACTAGGATTTCATGGAACACCCTTTGGGAAACCCAGCTCTTGCCATAAAAATAACTATTTTAACTCAGAAACTAGTTGGGAATTTTTATGTGCAATTAATTCCAGTCCCTGTAGCAAATGCGGACTAATAGATTATAAAGACTACCAGATAGGGTACTCCAAGCCCAATCAAACTTTCTCAACTCCTTTTAAGAAAAAGTGGTGGAAAAACCAACTCCCACTGGAGATATAAATCAACTCCAAGGGGAACTAATGACTTCACTGACCATTCAACTTTCCAAGCCAATCTGAGAAGATGAAAAACATTATAATCAATACGGAGCATTGCCCAATCAGGACCCAGACACTCAATGGTGTCATGTAGGAAGTGGCACATTTTTGAAAGTCATAACGATGCTGTTGAAGATGCTGCTGTGCCTTCCCAGTGGAGTGGCGTTTTATGGCAAGACTCTTCATGACAGATGTTTTTCACATACCAACCAACCTGAATTACCCAATCTCAAATACCTCAAACTCCCAGAGTATATTTTGGAGGAAGGCCAAATTCTATTAATTAACTTTTATCTCCCTCTTGCTCGTTTTCTCTCTCACACACACACTTGCCCTTTTTTAAAAAATGCAATAAAGTTTCAATAAACCTCAGGAATCTAATGTTTATTTTAGTTAGCAATAAGCTTTTGAACAGGAAAACACACAGAAGTATATTATATTACCATATTGGACTCCATCCCTAAAAGATAAATGCTAAAATTGTCATCCACGACTTTCATTAGTCCTATAATTTATTTTTATGTTTTGCAAATTACAGTCCCCATTTGAGGTTAAACAGTAGATATAGAACGCTTGATGGGTTATGGGCCCTATTGGTAATGTGACTTAAAGATCCCTAATTAAACTGAGCGATGTTACTCCATAAGCTTTTGATTATGACTCCAAAATATGTCAATAAGCCTTCAGAGAACTCTACCAAGATGTTAATAATTCCTAATGCAGAGAAGACATAAGGGCGTATAGAAAGTGGAAAATGCCTAGCCCTGGAGGAATTTACATTTTAATTTAAATAAGACAGAGCAAACAAACCGATAAATAACCCTAGTAAGTCATATTCATAAGTTGGGATGGGAGGGGAAGGCAAATACAGATCTAGGCTGCCTTGCTTTAATTATTTATTTATGTATACTCAATTTTAAAAGTGGAAACAAATCACGTTTTAAATGAAAACCTTAGAGTTGAGAATGAAAACAATCTAATAGTTATGGTAGGGCTTATGAGAGAACAACAGTGATGGCACTGAGAAATAACAAACATTTACTGAGTGCCTACTATGTGTCAAATAGCTCATATTTACCTTCTACTGATCTTGACAATGGTCCAAAAGGTAGCTGTTTTTATTGCCATCTTATTAATGGGCAAAACCAGACTGCCCGGTACGGAGGTGAGTTGCTCAATATATATTTGAGTACAGAACTTGGATTGGAGCTCAGCTCAGTCTAACCCCAAGTCTTGGCTCTCTCTACCACGCCAATTCCCTCCTGAGAAGTGTCCGTATTCAAATCTTTGCCTGTCCAGTTTAATGACACTTTGCTGAACCCCCAAAACCCAGCTTCAAGGGTTTTATGCTGAGGGAGCAAAAGCCACTGGCCAGTTGTTATCTCTAGGTTAGAAACTATCTAAAAATCATTAGCAAGATGCTAACGCTGGTCTGGGAGACCAAACCTTTGGCACAAAGAAGTTTTAAAAAAATGTCTAAACATTTGATGATGGTTAGAAATAACACCCGTCTCTAAGGAGACTTCTGCCAACCTCTACCCCAAAGCCAAGGTCCAGGTGCCAAGAAGCCAGCGCCTGATTATGACAATGTTATTTTCCTGCATAGCTGCCCGAGCCTGACAGGTTCATGCCATCTCGTGACAAGTCACTCGCACAGACTTGTCTGGGAATCAGTTGCTGGGGCTGCTAACCAGCCTGGACAGGCTGGGCCAGGGAGGTGGATCCACAAGCAATTAAAACACACATACACTCGCGCGCACGTGCTCCAGCGCACACACAAGCACACACACACACACACACATCACTACCGCCAACCCACTCAAACACCTGTAGCTTCATTTGCAATTAATAAATTAATTAAAATGTTCTCGTGGGAAAACGCCTCAGTGAAACCATGGGTTTACTGTAATGAAACCCAGCATCAAGAGCTGCGCCATAATCATGCCGATCACACCAGGAAGTGAGGTTATTGGTTGGTCTTTTACTTATGGAGAGCGGAGTGATACATTTAACTGCTCTGTTTTTCCCTTCGCTCTTTGCGCTTTTTGGTTGACTAATGTCTGCTGAGGATATGGCCTAGATTTAATTAAAGGAGTGGGAAAAAGAGAGAGTCCAACAGCAAAAGCTACATTAATTACAACAGACCCTGTATTAGAGCTGTTTTCCCCTTGGAATCAAAGCTGAGGCCAACGTGCACACTGAAAGGCAAAGGTTGCAAGGAATTTAAAAAAAGAAGAAAATACGAAGTATTGGCAACTTTAAATGGCACACATAGTTGTTATATATATTTTTAACTTAAAAATTTATTACCTGCCCAAGCTACCATGATGGGGTCAGGGAGTGAAAGGTGGGTATTTCTCTTCAGCTTTTTCATTGGGTTAACTGGTATGTTATTACACGCATATAATTGTGCGCGTATCAGTTAAGATGTACACAATCATCAATCAAGATACAATTTAAGACCGCCTTCCCATGTCTCACCCGTGCTACCAGATGTTATGTCATAACCTGATCACTAGTTCATGTCTCATGGTTTCGTTTACCCATTCATTCATTCATTTACTCACAAATATTCAAATTCCTTTCACTTGCCCATAGTCCTTGTCCTCAAGGAGTTACAGCCTGGGGCAGGATTTCTCCACACTATTGACATTTTAAGTAGAATCATTCTTTGTTGCTGTGGTGGGGGGGGGGGGGAGGGGTTGTCTTGTGCATTACAGAGCACGCAGCAGGATCCCTGTCTACTACCTAGTAGGTGTCAGCAACACCCCTTCCCATATTGTGACATCCAAAAACATGCTCTAGGCCTCAAATGTCCCCTCAGGGGGGCAAAATCACCGCTTGATGAGAACTGCTGGTCTTAGGGGCTTGGTACCTCTTTGTAAATCCTTGAAGTTTCATTTCTACGTTCCTTCTCCACACTCATTTCAACATAAAACCCTGCCTCTATCCATAGGAAAGAAAATGAGCCCTCTAAGTCTGCGCTCCTCTCATGTCATGTATTATTAGTCCCTTACTAAGAGGATTGTTCCTTACAGTGGCTGAGGCAAAAATTTCAAACCCACAATACACCACCACCGGCCTATGGGTTTAGGAAATCTTAAGTCTCACATATCAAGAAGACAGTTTGAAGAAAGAAAATGAAAGAAGTTAGACTTTAAAGGCAAGATGGGAGAGTAGAAAGACAGTAAGACTTAAGCTTAAATGGTAACCCGTCCACATAACTAGTGGTGTGTTATGTAAGCTCCCTGAGTTTTCGTTTCCTATTGTAAAGAGTGAGGATAATATTGCCTAAGATGCAGGACTGCTGTGAATGAGGCTTATACAACACGATGATATGATAGAAAAGGAGCGATCTTGCAACTAAAGCTTCATCCCCTTCATCTCAGTTACATGAGACAAACTAAGGCCCCACGTTTTGTTTCTGAAAATTATGCGAATGTTGTTCAGTTTTCTTACCAAGACCTTCTTACTGTTTTTAGAATGAGGGATGCACTTCCTCATGTAGGTTTTCACTGGAGACTCAGGTTCCAGCTCTGGAAAAGCTGAATGATGGCATCTTGTTGATCAAGGGCAGTGAATCAGAGCTGACTTGCCCGGCATTTCTCAATCGAGCAAGTGCCTGGTGGAGCTGCGGCATCGGGAAGTAGTTCACTGTGTGGTCTGTGGATTCGTGTCTCCTGATTGTCTCATTTAACTAGAATGGAACCCCGTGGGGACTCAGGGTCTAAATATTTGGTGCTTTTACTGAAAATAGATTCAGCTGCAGACTCTCTCATTGGGCAACCCTCTTCTTCCTCTTAAGGAGTCCAAAATGCCTCAAATCAGGGTTGAGACGTTCACTGTCAACCAAAGCTATCCTCAATGTGTCTCTGAAACACAGTCTTCTTGAAATCTTAAATGACTTTTGTGGAAGTGTGAAATTATCTGAGCAAATGACTGAAAAGCCGGAGCCTCACAGAATGAAAAGATACTTATAATGAAGAACCAGAAAACTGTCGTCTGGTCCCAGAATAGTATTCTATCTCTTAGAGTAGCAACAATGAACGCTTTGTTGGAAAATATGGTGTTCGTCCCTGATGATAAGGACCTCTAACTTTCATAGATGCCCTGTGAACATATTTAACATTTTGTGTTATACTATTTTTAGGCTTAGAAATAGTTTGGCTTTGTGCATTTAATTTCTCCTACACATTTTCCATTGGTTATGCCCACAAATTTTACCTTTGCTTCCTCGCCCCATTACAGCTTATTTTAACTGTCGCCTGTCTCATGAAATGAAGACCAGAGTGGAGGAAGGTGGAAGTGTAAGACTAAAAATATTAACATTATTGCTCATAGCTCCGGGGAACAAGGATTTAAATGCTTTAGAAGCATTATCTCATTTAATTTTAATACTAACCTGGGAAGGGAAATCTTTTTTTTAAATAAAAAGGAAACTGAGGGCTGAGGAAATTAAATAGCTTCCAAAAGTAACAGAAGTGTTGAGCGATGGGGCTGGAATTTGAAGTTAAGTGGTAAAACCCGTCTGCTTTGTATTCTACCATGTTACATACTTGCTGTGTGTCCAACACATCCTCTCCAGTCTCCCTTTCAGGTGTATCCCCCTCAAAGCAGAGACTGAGGGATCCAGGTGGGGTTTCCAGCTCGCCTCTTGGCCCAGACTCAGTGAACCCTCTTGGATTTCTGAGACAAGACATTCGGAATCAAGGCTGCTTTCCATGCTCACTTCAAGTCTTATCCTTGAGGTAGACAGGACTTGGGAATGCTTTGTCAGTATTTCCCTTTACTCCTCCAGCAAGCTGGGCAGCACCTACCAGAAGCAGCAGCAAATGAGAGTTCAAGCTGCTCAGGGCTTACTGAAGAGCAGGCCTGGGCTGAGTGCTTAGCCTGTTTTCCAAACTTACAGGAACCCTGTGAGATCTGGTATCCTTATTATGCAAATGAGGAAGCTGAGGACTAGACAGGAGACTAGAAGATTTAAGTAACTTGCCCAAGGTCGAGCAGTGCAGCTGGGAGTCAAATCCAAGCTGATCCCTGACAGCTCATATGCAACAGGTGGCCAAACTACCCAGAGAATTGTCTCAAGAGATGCTGACTGGGCTGGTCTGCAGATGTATTATTTCCTCCAATCTGCCCAGCACTGGAGTTAATGTGCAGTAATATGAAGCGCTGGAGCCAAGAATCCTTTGCTGGGCAATCCTTTGCTGGAGGCAGGTCTCTTTAGCTCAGATAAGAGAATGGTTACAGAGAAAAAATGGTTGCCAGTTCTCAGGAAGAGCCCAACTTTGGCTGCTGCATGCCTTGATGTTTATATGACTTTAGAGGGCCAGGTTTTAATTTGAAGCTATCTTCGGGAGATCTAATTAGCAAGTCATAGGGTTTCCGTCTGCTGATCCTCCCTGATAGCAATTGTGTGTATCAAAACACAAGCAAGAAGACGCAGCAAAGGAGCCTCGGGAGGGGACTGGCAGGTCCTGGGCAAGAGTGCTGACTCAGTGCAGATGAGTCAAGTGTGCAGGAAGAGGAGGTGCAGGCCTGGGCTTCCTCCTGCTCATGGGTCTGGAGGCCCAAGGTGTAGGAGAGCCCAGCCAGGAAAGAAAACAAGCCACGTTTGGGTGGAATTGAGATAAGTAAGCCCGGTTGTCATTTTTAAATGTGGCTGAGATGGAAATAGGGAATTTCCCTTCTGTAGTGACAATTGATTCAAATTTTTATACTCAGCAGTTATCCCATGATTGTTTCAAAGATGTCATCAATATAAAATATTTTTTTAAAAAATCCATCAGTTTAGAACATTATAGCAGACTTTGGGTCAGCTAAGCCTAGGTATGAAACTTCACTGCACTACCTTCTAGAATCTGTTTCCGCATCTGAAAATGTGGGATTGAACAGTATCTTTCCCCCTGAGGGATTCTAACTGTTAAAGAGCTCTCTGTAAGCAAATCAGTGAGTTCAGAGTGAGTATTCATTGACTGTCATTAGCATCATTTATTAAGAGCACACTAACTGCTAATTATAAAATTAACAGTTATTGCTTGTTGCTTGTCCATTCTATATCATACACTTTACACACATTATTTTTATTTGTCACAAAAATTCTGTAAGATATGGCTGAAGAAATGGTAAAATTTGAGTCATTTTTTTTTTTTTTTATAGCAGGATCTCTCAGAAAATTTTAAATTCTAATGTCCCAAGGGGAATATAGGATCTAAGAGGAAATCACATAAATATGCCAGAATGTAAGACAGTTTTATTGACAAAACCATCAGGCAGAAAAAATGACTCACCTTAAATTTCAATCTTTACAAATCCTCTCCTATTATAGGATACTCTGTTAATTATGCATTTGGAAATGCAATTAGTAGTTTGAAAGAAATATTAACTTTTAAGTATATCAATCAATATTTGTTTTTTGTTTTTTTTTTTAAGATTGGCACCCTAGCTAACAACTGTTCCCAATCTTTTCTTTTGCTTTTTCTCTCCAAATCCCCCGAGTACATAGTTGTATATTTTAGTTGTGGGTCCTTCTAGTTGTGGCATGCATGCCGCCACCTCAGCACAGCCTGATGAGTGGTGCCATGTTGTGCCCAGGATCCAGACCAGTGAAACTCTGGGCTGCTGAAGCGGAGCCCGTGAACTTAACCACTCAGCCACGGGGGTGACCCCAATCAATATTGGTTTTGATGCATATAGGATTTCCTGAGATAAAAAGCTAAAAAAAGACAAGTTAAAAATGATGTCCGTGTAAATTAGGCATTTATAAATGGCTTTAAAAAATAAGTCTGGTATGATGATCACAAACATACACCTACAGTTCAAACTGAACCAAAACAACTATCTTTATATGATCCAAATGGGGGCATACAGCTTGTGATATAACTTCCAGTAACATCATTCTTTAGGCAGTAACAAATACTTAGAAAGAGGCAAAAATCACATGCTTTGAAAAAAATTTGACCAATGGCTTAAAAGTTTTTTCTTAAGAAAATCCTGTTGAAGATTTCGAAATAAAATGGCTTTATGAAATATAAGTGGAAAACGAATTATTTCTAAGTTAATCTCATTTAATATAATATGAGGTTATAAATATGTTACTAAATTAATAGATTAAAAGCAGCTAAACTTTCTCCTTAAAAGTTTTTTTTCATGTAGACAAAAAAAGAAACCCTTTCTCTTTTTAAGAATATTTATTAACATATTTAAGGAGATGCACAATATTGAATATTGCTGAAAGCAAGCTACTATGCTAGTTGTACTTATGGATACGAACATTAATCAGATACCAGTACTAACTTCAAGGAAACTTACAGAATGGTAGGGAAGATAGGACATATTTTAAAAGTAAGTATGAAATATGATAGGAAGTGACAAAGCCATAAAAGAAGTTATAAGTAAACTATTTTAGGAATTCAATGAGAGTTCAAAATAAGCCACAAGTATGAGGTCTAATAGGTTTCTTTCTGTGTGTTGTATTTTTTGTTTTGCTTTTGTCTGTTTCTTTGGTTGTTTGAGGTTTGAGCTTTAGTGAGGGGAGTAAGAAGGGGTGATTTAAAACATATCCGTGTCATGCTGACTATGTCAAAGAGGTCCACTGAATTAGATTCAGGTTTAAATACATAACTATACTTATCCTAGATCCCCAAATCAAGTAATGGTGGCTGATTTTATATCTTTTATCATTTCTAGGATGTCAAATTCTCCTGAAGTGCCTTTAATCATTCTTGAAGAATATACAAATATTACTACATTAAAAAAATGTGTGTCGATCTCCAAGGCAAGGGATAAAGGTGATTCTAAAAGGATTGACTATTTAGGCCAAGAAGAAAATCATTCCATATCTTTATGTGTTCAAAAACTTACTCATGTCATCTCCATGCATCTGTTTGGTATTTTAGCATCATAAGAAGTAATGCGCAAGTAATAGATTTTAGTCTCTGCCTCAGAAGAAAAATCCCATCCTCTGTATCTTTGGAAAGGCCATTGGCCCATCAGAACATCCTCAGTGACTCAGAAATTTCCATTTTATAAAGCTTCTACTTCGTCTTGGTTCATTATGGTGATAAACTTCTGTTTCCCTTAGATTGAATTAAGTTTTATTTCTTTATAAATCTTACTTATTCATTTAAATACTTCCTCCTGAAGCATTACAGAATATGCATATGCATAGTCATATTTTAAGCATATTAACTAAGAAACCACCAGAAAAGTGGGAAAATTGGGTTAGAGTTAAGCACATTTTAATGTTCTCTGGCCTCAAGTTTCATAAAAGATTATAAAAACTATCTCCTATGGCTTTAGGTAAGAGAATTAGTATTAAAATAGTTAAATCTTACTTGGAAAACAACAAAGAGGCAATTAGCATTATTAGGTAAGGTCCTTTATATTTTTTATTATAGCAATGATAACTTTGCTCAAAGGAAAAAACATCCAATGAATGCATAAGCCGGTCCACAATTCTAAGTCCAAGTCTATGCAAGAGTGAAAAAATCAGTTTATTCTTTGATGCCCAGCTCCAAGTAACCAGTTTGAATTGCTTCACCACCAGCCAACTATTTGGAGTCGCACAGGCACTATCTGGAGCTCTAATGTCTGTATCAAGCTTCTTCGCTCTTCACCCACAGCTAACCTCAGATAGAATTTCATTTCTCTCTTGGCTGTGAACTCATGATGAATCAAGGCTATAATGGATTTCCAATTGTCTTTTTTTTTTTTTGAAGTATTATTATTTTCACTGGATGCAGAGAGATGTATTTTCCTTTCTTCCGAGCAAATGCGTGACATCTGGCCATTTTCCCCCTGTCTGAAAGGCATTCTGCCATGGCTGGGCCGTGATCACACAGTTGTTAAACAGCAGGGATTATCAGGCAGGACAGTATTAAGTGGTATTTAACAGCAAGACCAAAGTTCTCTGTCAAATGCCTGACTTAGGGCTCCTTGACTGTTAGCATCGCAGCCCCGAGACCTTTTGCACGGAACCATTTTTCATTCTGACAACAAACTACTGTGGCTATCCAGGGTTGCTTTGCTGGAGCTGACAGCCAAGTATTTCTGTGGCAGAAATATTGCCACAGAGTAGGGGATCAGGGGTGCCGGGGAGACGTTTTTATCCCCTTTCACTCCAAGCGCAATGGCATTCCAAGCAGTAGGTGTCCCAAGTCAATGACTGGTTAATCTATTCAGTATGATCCCTTGTCTAGTCATAACAATAGGGGGGTAGGGGGCAGGGGAGTGTGGGGTATCGGCCTCACAATGCAATTGTCTAAAGTGCACACTACCTTCTCCATCTCTTCGAGGCACATACTCATTGACATAGGCTGGGGGGGTGACCACTGAGACTGTCAATTTAAGTACCATTCTCTAAAAGGTTTTTTATTGGAGGGGAAGGGGGAGAGGGAGAGGTGTTTGACAGGTCCCCAAAGTTCAAGCGCAGCCGTTTTATGACCATAGTGAGACATCAGTTATGGAACTTATGATATGATGGGTGCAAAGGCAGGAAATAAAAGAAAGAACTTAATGAAAGTTTAATCTTCTGGGGAGTTTGTGCCCCTCAGAGGCATAAATTGAGTGACCTAAAACTAAATTTCCCTGTCAGAGGCTGGCATCGAGTTTATGCACATTTTACAGCTATACTAGAGAGGAATATATATTTTTTAAATAACTATTTCTACTCTTAAGTGAGTACCTGTGATTGCTGATGGGGGCTGAGAACCGCTCACAGTAGATTTATTGGAGAGGTTATTGCCTGTCTGTGCAGCGTGCTTTATAGAAGAGTTACATGAACCTGGTTCCCTGCACAGTTGTCTGGTCCCAACTTTAGCTCTGCATGGCTGCTATTTGATTGGCTGAGAAGCTGAAAAAAATCTTTGGGAACAGTTACATCAGGCTGCTCTATCTGGGCTCTGGGATGCTAAGTCTGTATCATGGCTTCATGGCTTCGTATCAGAACTACTAACACTGGTTCATGGGTGAGATGTGCTTCACGGTCCCCAGGACATATGAAGCCTAATACAGACTGGAGGTCATGTGGCCAAGCCTGGACTGATTTCCCAGGTCTCTGGCAATGAACAGAGGGTCTTTGGTCAGAGGAGTGAGATAATGATTAAGACATGAAGATGATTAAGACATGAAGAAAGGTCATGCTGGGTGAGAAGATGCTGCCTAAAAGATGCCACGGTGACCTTCTCCTCTTTCTGACAAGAGCTACACTTGATGAGTGAGATCTTTGTCCATGTCAATGGGAAGTCTTCATTGTTTCAGTCTTTGTATCGCGTCCTCCATCAAGCCCAGCACATCTGGTCCTTGATCAGAGATGACATTGGGAAATTTACACTTCATGGGCAGGGCTTTTCTGATTGATTAGATCACTTCAGTAACAAGTCCTGAGCAAAATATCTTCACACACGTGCTGTGACTTGGTTGACACAATAAGCATTCAGTTTGGGATATATGATGTATTTGTAGGATGGACATTAATATTAGGTGATAGAGGCAAACATAATCTCTGATGTACATGATGAAAACAGAAAGAAAATAACATCAATATTCAATCATTGGAAGAGTGATAGTAATAGTTGCTTTCAAGGTCAGTAATAGTTTCTTTCAGATCAAGTTCAAATGATTAAATCTTCAATGCAAAGGGCATCCTCTATTCAGGCTTTTATTTTTCAAGTGTTAGAGATTAGTTACATTGCAACGAAAAAGAAGCTAAAGGAAGCATCTAAAAGAATATTGTTTTTTAAAAGCTCAATTTGGGAGCTAAAAAATTGTGTTTGTGACACCAGTTTAATTACTTATGATTATAAAATGCTCTGATTTAAGCTTCTAAGTCATTCTATGAACCATTTACCACTAAAAAGAGGAGTGTAGACTCTGGATTCGAATCATGGTTTTACTACCTATGAGCAACTTTATTAATTATTAAATGAGATCATGCCTTCCAGGGTTATTGGCATATAGTAACTGTTAAATAAATATAAGCCTTTATTATCATCCTTAATAATAGCCATAGTAGCAATAGTTATTTGGAAGTTAAAATTGGAGTCACCTTAATGCAGGGAAAAATGACAGAATAATTAACATCTACAATTAATTTTGTCTTTACAACATGCTAAATCTTTACTTAAATTGCCAGACTTCTAGCTCATTGTAATTGAGGAAGAGTCTTCAATTACTTTCCTTTCCTAATTGGATTAAATATGGTCTCATCTTCCAGGCATTTGAGGCCCTCTGAATTATAGCTTCCAAACTGGGTTTTCAGTCTTTCTCTCTCTTCAGTCCATGTGTAGAGATATGCACCAACCACTCACTTTGGCCAGGTGCCACATGGCCTAGCACTATAACTAATGCATGGCCAAAACCAAGATAGAAGCTGAAGTCAAAGATCACTGCTGTCGAAATCACTTTTGCCATATGAAGGTATACATGACATTTTATAAAAAATTCGCATTAATCTTGTGGTTTTTTAATTGTGTGGGTTTTTTTTTTTTTCCTTTCTGGCAGAGAAAGATTGGCCCTGAGCTAACGTCTGTTACCAATCTTCCTTTTTTTTTTTTTTTTTTTTGTCTCCCGGGAGCCCCAGTGCATGGTTGTATGTCCTAGTTGTAAGTGTTTCTAGTTCTTCTACGTGAGCTGCTGCCACAGCATGGCAAGTGACGGATGGGTGGTGTGGTTCCATGACCGGGAAGCAAACATGGGTTTCCGAAGTGGCAAGTGCCAAACTTTAACCACTAGGCCATCAAGGCTGGCTCTAATTGTCAGGGCTGGCCCAGTGGTGTAGTGGTTAGGTTCCCTCGCTCCACTGCAGCAGCCTAACATTCACAGGTTTGGATCCTGGGCACAGAACTGTACACTGCTCTTCAAGCCATGCTGTGGTGATGTCCCACATGCAAAACAGAGGAAGATTGACATGGATGTTAGCTGAGGGCCAATCTTCCTCACCAAAAGAAAAAAAGAAAAAAAAGAAAGAATTGTAATTGTCAAATGCCTGCGTGTTACATTATACTGTAAGAACAATTATTTCTTGGAATTGTCAGCTCCCAGATCTTTCTTTTTTTAAACTTCTTTTAGAAAACATATTTGCAATTACAAATTCATTCACATTTTCAAATGGTACATTTAAAATTTGGGTAACTTTTTAAATAGCTGACTACATAATACAAGTCTTCACTAACATGTTTTCTTGAAGGAACTTTGTTCTTAGGATTTATGGCTTATATAAATATCATAACCCCTTTCTCTTCAACTACTGAAAATAGTTGGCAGTCTATAAGCAATCATTTCAACATTTTGTTGTTATTGTTTAAAAATTTAACCACTAAGGATTTGAAACTATACAGAATTGTCTCTTTAAATTATTCTCGTAAAGTCTGTGATTTTGAAGTTTGAGTAAGTAATTGAAGCAAAATGTGTCTGAATACCTCATTTTCTCTAGCATTTTCTTCCTTTTTTATATTCCTTTTTTTTTAAAGATTTTATTTTTCCTTTTCCTCCCAAAGCCCCCTGGTACATAGTTGTGTATTTTTAGTTGTGGGTCCTTCTAGTTGTGGCATGTGGGATGGCGCCTCAGCATGGCTTGATGAGCAGTGCCATGTCCGCGCCCAGGATCCGAACTGGCAAAATCCTGGGCCGCCGAAGCAGAGCGCGAGAACTCAACCACTCGGCCACAGGGCCAGCCTCCCTTTTTTACATTCTTTATATTCTTAACTGTACCTGGATAAAAGAAGATTTATTAGCAATATTGTAAGTGACTTTTTGTTGCTTTTTTCCCCATTCTTTTGTATTTGCTTTTGGACTTTTGTTTTTTCCTTGCTTTAAGTATTTAGGGGGAAAGTTGACTGTATTTTTAGTTCTTTCTCACAAGATTTCAAGAAATTCTGAATGTAACTTTCTTATTTAAAAAATTGCGGACTAAATTTAGTTAATTCCCTGTAAGTTAATTGCATATTAAAGGATATTTTGTTTGATGTTAGGAATGCTAGGATAACAAATCTTTCTAAATAGCTTAGAATTATAATATAATAGAATTCTTGTTATTTTTCTTGTATTATTATTTAATTTTTATAAACATTTGATAACACCATCAGAAAATAATGTTTTATTACGTTTTCTAGTTAATGCTCTTTATTAATATTTGTATTAGATAACAATTTACTATTTGTGTATTTTTATGTATTTCTTTAATTGAAAGCCTTAATTGCTTTTGGTGGAAACTACTTTATCATAATAATAAATGTACATTATACTTGAGCTGACTAATTGAATTTCCACATATAAAATACTTAAGGAGATTTTCATTTCAATTTACACCTAGAATGAATTCTCTAGTTCAATGATTCTCGACTTGGTGTGATTTTGCCCCCCAGGGGACATTGGCAATGATTGTGACATTTTTGGTTCTTACAACTGGAGGTGGGAATGATGCTACCAGCATCTAAAGGGTAGAGATCAAAGATGCTGACAGACATCTTACAATGTGCAGGTCAGCCCCTGTGCAAAGAATTGTCTCACCCAAATGTGAAATCCTTAGTATGGAGTAGAATGTCTCCATAATCAGATCCCAACCTACCTTCCTGTGACAGAGACTGCTGAAATAGTCCTCAGATGTGTTCTCATTTGCTTCTGTAGCAAGAAAGCCCTTGATTTTAGGTAGGCACACATGGCCACCAAAATTAAAGACTATATATCCCAGCCTCCCTTGCATCAGCTGTGGCCAAAGAATCAAATTTTAGGCTATGGATTACAAGGGGAAGTGGTATGCACAAATCCTTCAGGGTGTTTAAAGGAAAGACAACATACTCATTTTCTCTTTTCCCTTTTCTTCAGGCCAGAGTGCATGTAAGAGGGTTGGAGCTGGAGCAAGTGTCTGAGACCACAGGGGCCTGGCTCCTGATAATTATGAAGTTTTCATAGCTGTGAAGGACCATCTATCCAGAGAGAGAGCCATAAAATTGATACAACTCTATGCTGTTGAAACTAACGTCATTTGCAATGGAAATTAATCCTAAATCATTGTCATCATCATCATCATCATCATCTCACCTCCGGTACATCCATCATACAACAGTCATTCCAGTCACCCTGGAGAACTTCCCAAGAATGCCCTATCCTTGCTCACACAGTTCCCTAGGGAGGGCTGCCTGCCTTAGACCCATCTCAAGTTGTATGTCTTCCCAGAATAATCAGTCTCTTCTAATTGTTCCTGATTTAATCAGGCTATTTTATTTGTAACACCAGATTCATTCCAGTTACCTCCAGTAATGGAGATTTACTATCAGTATACACAGGTATGAGAAGACAGGAAAACACGGAAAGCCAAGGTCTGCAAATGCTCCCATGAAAACAGGACTGGGAGGTCCAGGTAGAATCCTGAGCAGCTCCAGAGACTTCAGCAACTGGAGTTTGTGGAGCTTCATGGTTGATTTCTACCATTGCTGTGATTCCTCTGCTCTGTGTGTATTTTCACTCTTCCATTCTCTCTTCACACTCAAGCAATTTATTCTTTCCTTTTATTGCATACATTAGGTTTCAACTTGAGTATCTTTCTTTAGCTTCCGAAAAATACCAATGTATAGAAAATACTCTGTTTTAGAAAAGAAATTCTCAGCTTTAAAACAAATTGGAAAGTATTCAATTAGATGATTGAGGGGCCCGCCCAGTGGCGCAGTGGTTAACTTCTCACGTTCTGCTTCTCGGCAGCACGGGGTTCGCCGGTTCGGATCCCGGGTGTGGACACGGCACCGCTTGGCATACCATGCTGTGGTAGGCATCCCACATATAAAGTAGAAGAAGATGGGCACAGATGTTAGCTCAGGGCCAGGCTTCCTCACCAAAAAAAGAGGAGGACTGGCGGTAGTTAGCTCAGGGCTAATCTTCCTCAAAAAAAAAAAAAAAAAAAAGAGATGATTGATAATTTTACCTTCAATCTAAACAATTTGGTGCTGGGTAAAAAATTAACTATCACAAAAAAATTCATCTATTTTGACTGAGTTTAAGAGAGAATTATCATAGATCCATAACATTAACTTATTTCACAAGTAAAATTCATTTATTACACATACACATTTCACATCTCACTCAAGATGTCTTTAGAGCACCTGTTGGAATAAAACTTTATACAGCAAGCTGACATTGACCTGTGAAGGAGAGAAAAAAGATGCAAATCATGAATAAAATGCTCCAGAGTCAAAGGAGTGGTGCTAGAGATTGGCTAGAAAGTCAACTTATTGAGGAAGTGATTAGCACAGATATTATCATTTTCTTGGAGAAAGCTATACATCTGGCCAGCCAAAGCTGTATAAATCAACGATGTAACCCAAGTTGGGAATTCCATTAGCCATTGATTTCAAGGAGGTTAAAAAACGTAGCTCAAATACATTTGAAAAACAATCCTCTCTGAAGTGTGCGTGTGCACATGGAGTCATGCATTAAGAAAAGGCACAGCGCGGCAATCCCTTGACAGCACATGTGGCAGAGAAATCACTAAAGTTGGCTGCTTTTGTTGCTAATAGCAGAGCACTTGGTTTTACCTGCGACAAGACTCTTTGACAGTTCTTTTGAACTAGCAGCAACTGTTCCTCCTCTGCCTGTCAGAGAAAGTCAGACTTGAAACCTTGCAAACCCCATAGAGTGGAGGGAATCCCTAAATTAGAGAAATATGGGTGTTTTTTCCACCTCCTGTCCCTCAGGCAAGCTGCTTTATCCAGGACACAAAGAGACTGACGTTTCCTGTCTGCTCCACCCTTGTTGATATGTATGCTCCAAATCTGCAGACATTTTCAGGCTCTTAATTTGTTTAACAGCCTGATTCTAAAATTAAAGGTATTTGGATATATCCTAACTGGCTAAAATGGAATCTATCTCTTATTTCCTCTTTCAGAAGAGGCTCAATATATTACAGGAGACACAATTTATAATATGGGCTATTTTGGTAATTTGTCAGCTATTGAAATGAGTTCCATTTGGCTTGGCTTGACTCTGTAAAAATAAGTTGTAATAGTGTCTGTCGAATCAAAATGGGGCCCTGTTCTTCTTTGAAATGCCCTTGGCACAGATGGGTTTTTTAGGGCACCAGAGTTCAGGGTGAAGCTGACAGAAAGCGAAGGGTTGTGAAGCAACAGAAAAAGGAGTTTGCACAGGAGAAAGAGAAAAGGAGAGACATGAAAAATCAAATAAGGAATGCATACAATTTCCTTAGAATGTTCTAAAATATTAAAAATTATTAGCATCCTTCTGTTGTGAAAACTCTCTAGATTGATGTTTGCTAACTGGCCTTTTCAAAGAGCTTCATTCTCTGAACCTTTTGATGGGTCCAATGGTCATTTTACAAGCGCTATATTTTGAAATTCAGAGAATCAGGGAATTCTTCCAAACTGAAAGCAAGAGTCTGACATGTGGTTTTGGATGGAAGTTATTTTGAATTTCCAGAAAATGTTTTTTGGGTCATAGCTGGTTTGTTTCTGTTAATGCATAAATAGATCATCAGATGGAGCCTGATGTTGTGTTTGATTGTGGCCTCATAGCTTCAGAACCCCCACTTGAAAATGAAAGAATTGTAACTTAACTATTTACACTAAATGATTCTAGTTCTTTAGCTCCTTCCAAGGTTCCATTTGATGCTTTGATTTCATATACAGCACTAATTCGTCAGCTATTGAACTTCATATATACATATATTGAAATTCATATGTATTTTGAAATTCGTATGTATATTGAAATCAAAATGTCAAATACGTAAGAAGCACAGATGAAAAGGACTTCAAGGGGCGTGGATCTCTTGTCGGACTGGTTTTAATGAGGTACAGATCGAAGTCTTTAGGTTATATTCCATTCTGCTGCATTACTGTGAAAGAAATTTGCTTTTATTACCATTTTTATAGTCTCCAAACACCAGATTTCCAAATAAAAATGCAGCGGTCACTGCCCCTGTTGTATATAGTTCACCTTAGGACTTCATTTTGCACACTCAAGGTAGGGACCCTGGATGGAATTACAAGGCATGTAGAAGTGACTTCTCTCCATTTATTCTTACCCATTGAAGCAGCTGAAAACCCTATTTGGGCATATAGTCTTTTCTTTCCAAAGAAGAAAAACACTCCGTAGGATGCAGGTTAACTTCTCAAATTCACTACTGGTTTGCTTTGCCCTCTAGTTTATCTAGAACTCTAACTCTGTACCCTTTTGTATGCAGCTCCCATATTAGAGTGGCCCAATTTGAGATTTTGTTTAAAATGTAACATAGTTGCTCCACCATTTAGAGCTGTGATCTTGGCAAGATTTTTGACTGAATGAATGTTATTAGACATTATTATTTTTAATATTATAAGTTATATCTTACAACTTACGTAAGTCACGTCTTAGTGGTATTTCTATTTTCAAAGACCTTAACATAATTAGATACCAGAATCTTCATTTTAGGATGCATCGACATGGAAAAAGTAAAGAAACGAACAATTGCTAGTTAGATTAATATAAATTACTGATCTGGAAAGTTCACATTTAAAATCTCAAATAGCCATTTCTCTTTGGCTTCTGGAATTTGAGAGGAGGTTGAATTATCAGTCAATGACAGCAGTTACTCATGGAGTGTCCCATACAAACGTCACACTCTTTTATGTGCTGTGAGAGAGAAATACGAGGATGAAAACAGTGATTGCTTCACTCTGCCAGGAGGAGTTTCTTCGTGAGTATAATGGCACCAGAGTGGCCACAACTCATTCATCAAAATCTTTTCTCAAACTAGGTGAAGGAGGAAATCCGTCTAGATTGAAAGCCTCGTGAGCCACCACCAGACCCGCCTTCATGGTGTCCTTCTAGGTTGGTTGAGCCCAGAAGTCGGAGCCACAATGCTAGCTGGAGGAATGGAATTTCCAAACTCTCAGCAGAAAGAAAATCAAGAATAAACTGCGACTAACAAGTGGGATCGGAATGACCACAGCTGCACTGTGATCTCTGTGATGGTCTGTTTGGGAAAAAACATTCAGCATCGGGGCTTTTCCGCGATCATGCTACATCGACACCCATTCATAAAACTGTCAGGGTGAAATGGCAGATGCTTTGTAAATGGCCTGATGATCCGGATATTGGGCATCTGGAGACAAATTACACTGCTTGTTTTCTGAACCATGAATATACTCCCATTTTGCAACATTTTGCATGCATTAGTCTATAAATGGTCTAAGTATACATGGACCTATCCATACCTCCAGGCAGGTAATACATACTCAGAAAATATATGACTTTCTAACTCCCTTAACAACTGTTCCATCATTGATACTTAGCGAGCACCTTCCTTAAGGAAAACCTCAACGTGTCATGGGGACATTTATAACTTTAACAGTGTTTGATTGAAAAAATCTGATTTTTGTCTGTTTTCTTGAGAGATCTAGAATCATTTTCAGATAAGATCATCTATATCCCAGCTATAAACCATCCGTAGCACAGCTAGCTTTTAAAAGTGACGTGCAGTCATATTCCACAGCTATTACCAGAGTGTCCTAAACATTTTCTCAACATCTCAAGCTTTTTTTTCCTGCTAGGCAGCTGCATTCTTGGAAAGTTCCCAGCATCAGTTGTGCTGGAGTTAAAAATCACCTAACACCCACATAAAGATTTTTTTCCCTCCTTTATGAATTGGGCTTTAAATCTTTACCTTGATTTAGTGAGAAAATAAAATTGAGCAATAGTCAATGTCTCATTTGTATATATTTGTATAAATTCTGTAACCTGGAGGATATCTCCAATCCAAGGAAATGTAACCATTAACCCACAGCTAAACAGTTTCCAAAGAAACCTTTTCAAGGAATAGCTTTTAAATGCCCAAGGAGCTCAATCTAACGGCAAAGATATTTGAAATATACACAAACATACAAGCCTTTTAGATAAACACATTTTCAGGGAGCTTTTGATGAAAGTGATAAGTTACATTCTCTACAACTACACACACTGTATTTTATTACCCTTCAGTAGACACTTATCAGCTATAAATGTTGGGTGGTTTAGGCTAGGAATCAACCCTGAGGGAAACAGTGGGAGGACTCTGGAACTCACAGTTCTATAGATCAACATAAACCTGAGACTCAATTTTATTTTCATTTATTAAAAAGGTCTGTGGTCCACTTCTGCAATTTCAAATCCATTAGCTTCCTGCCCCCTTTAAGAAAAAAAAGAAGGTAACTGGAGATTTTATGGACTGATTGCTGATGGCTATGCTACTGCTCTATTGGTTTTGAGTGGAGAGTCCATTATAGATACATTATCCATAAACCATGTTTCCAGTGGAACCCGGAGCTTCCAATCTGACTGGGGAATGAGTGGAGCTGGCTTGGTCAAAGAGAGCCTGCGGAAAGGGTCAGGTCTCTTGGAAGCTAACACGGGGTAGGCACCGGTATAAATTACAAACTTTCTTCCTACTTCCACATAATTATGTCTCAAATGTGCAGCGGTTGGATTTCGTTAACCAGCCACCAGATGAACTTGGAAATCATATCGACAGTAGATTAGAGTGGGAGTTTTCAACCTTTTTCCCTGCCATGTATGTTCAAACAATATATTTGTCTGTCTTTGAAACTCCCTGCTTCTTGCCGCACATATTCAACAGCTGACTGTGCCCATATGGTTTTTCCTAGTCTCAGCTCTACCGTGTTCAAACCTTTTTCAACAAAGATGCAAAAACATTTTTAATGGCAATAAAACGAATGAAAATATGGTTTTATATTTTCCCTCTGTAACCCTAAATCTTTGATTTCCGAAAAGAAAAAAGTTCAATGTGTCTCCCGTGTGATTGCTTGATTTTCCTACTCAATAACCACTCTATTTGTGAAAGGAGACAGAAGAATAATAAGAACAATACAATTGGCATTCATATAAAAGGGGACTTTCTTTGAGGACAAGTCTCATTTATCTTTGAATTGCAGTACCTATAGACTTCATTTTTGGCCCATATTTGACGACCAATGAATTTGTCAAACTGAGCTAGATTTTTTTTAAGTGGAATTAATTGCATGAAACTAGTACAGTCATTCTTAAAATGGAAAGATACTTCGTTTCCATTATTAATGCAAAAGCTATATTCACTTAGGCAAAGCACAAGGAAGAATTTAGTTCTTTTTTTCTGGTAATTTTAATCAATGTGGTTCTTTCCAATCTACCACCTACACATTTTCCCCTCTACAGCCTGAAACTTCTACTTGAATTTGCCAGCATACATCCAAGATGTAAATAAAGTATGACAAGATGGGTCTTAAACCTAAGTATCTCGGTTTTGTCTAAACGGTGCCGTCAGATAACCTACTCTGATTTTTTTAAAGACTGTATTTTTTTAGAGCAGTTTTTGGTTCACAGCAAAACTGAGAGAAAGACACAGAGATCTCCCATGTACTGCCTGCCCATACACATAGCCTTCTCCATTATCAGCATCCTGCACTAGCATGGTACATTTGTTATACTTGATGAACCTACATTGACACATCATAATCACCCAAAGTCCATAGCTTACCTAGGGTTCGCTCCTGGTGGTGTACATTCACTAGGTTCGGACAAACGTGTAATAACATGCTTCCATCATTATAGTATCATAGAGTACTTTACTGCCCTGAAAATCCTCTGTGTTCTGCCTATGTCTACCCTGATTTAATTGCATATTGCATCCATTCATCAGTTAATCCTGTCTACCAATCTGTCATTTCTGACCATTATTTTAATAATTTTGCTTTCTAGTGACTAAAGACACAGGTTTAAAGTCTCTTCTTCTGTTAACTGCACGTCTTTGATGCTTAACCTTCCTCCCCTATTTTCCTAACCTGCTGATTGCTTTTGAGTTTTGTTATGTACGTCAAATTATATAAAATGTTTAAATCAGACATTAAACTCTGTGGTGACAGCATTAGAATCATGGTCACCAGCCAGGAGTTGCAGCTACTCATTTGTTTCGAGCTAAAAAGACTGAATACAGAGAATCACCCCCCTCCCTCCTTCTCTTCATCCTTTCAGAAGTCCTGCCTTGATGGGAGATTCTACTTTCAGGTCCCGTCATCATAGATCTGTCCATCATCAGCCGCAGTAGCCCCACAAGAAGCACAGGGTAACGTTGGCAGTTCTGCTAACAGAAGCTGTTAACAAAGATCGACTGACCCTGTGCTCTTTAAAGATGTTTTAAATTCCATCCTTTGATGCCCTTTGCCCTTTGACGGGAAGATATCAACCTGTCATCTAAAGCCAATGGGCTGTAATAGACAACCCTATGACAGTGAAACTTCCCTGCCTTGGTGGAGATATGCTTTGAATTCATGATTTTAAAATACAAAAATTCCATAAAAGCATCATTCTCTTCACCCACTCCGAATTCCCAGAATGTGCCATGTTCCCTACTCATCATTCTGACTTGTCAAAAAGAAGTCCTCGATATGGCCTTTCCAGCTATGGCCTATAACAAACTGGGGGAGGTTCAAACAGGTGGGATTGGCTGCAAGAAGTAGTACCTTTTATCCCGCACCCACATCTATAATATAGTAAGTAGGATTAAGGAAAATAGTAAAGAATTTTCAAAATGGGAGGCCCCAGAACCATTATTGTCTGTCGTCACGTTAGCCCTCAATAAGACCACAAAACCAGACAGTAAAAACTTGGAGCCTGTGGTTCTCTGTTAACCAAGGGAGACGAGAAAACAGAGAGGGAATGGCTATGTTTTCTTTTTACCTTTTTAGGGAACTCCTCATGAAGTCAGCCTTTCCCTGCTCAGTCCTGGTCTGACCACTGCACAGCGGTTGTCCTGTCTTCTCTAGGTATCGTGTGCTTTGTCACGGACACCATACACTTAGCTGTGGTTAAACCTTCTTTGCCAGTCCCCTCCCATCCTCCTAGAAGAAGAGTCATTTCAGGGTGGTGTGTGTGTGTAAGAGAAAGAGAGAGAGAGGGAGACAGGCAGGGTCCTTCCCTGGCAGCCATTGCCTATGCTGACCCCATTTAAGCACACGTTGTGCATCACTCTTGTGTACAGAAACAATCTCAGTTTCCAGGGCTGTGATTGGCATCACCCATCATCGTTTATTCTTTCATTTTAAGGGAGCACTTCTTGTGAAAATAAAGCGGAAACAAAATTCTCCCATTATCACTACCATTGGAAATAGCTGCTGTGCAAACGTAGAATCTCAAATTTGAAAGAGTGGTGCTTCTTGCTGGTTGCTAATGGCTAGTGTCTTTGGCCCAGAGCTCATGCTGTACTGGGTGAACAGAATCAAAGCCTGTCTGAACAGGCAAAGAATTGTAGAGGTAGAAATGGCCTTAGATTTCTGCCAACTTCTTCATTTTACAGATAAAGGAACTGTGTCAGTGAGGTTTAACGACTTGCTGAAGTTTACCCAGCTGATTCATAGCAGAACAGCAAGGTTCCCTGATTCCCATATGCCAAGAGCTTCTTCTAATACACGACCTCAATAATTCTCGGCAAATTGTCCAAAAGAGGGTGAGTGATGCGCTGGATCACTGACGTAAGCAATATCGATTTTCTCCATAGCGTTGAATCCCCAATGATGTTTTACTTAGCCGAACGTGAAAATTAGCTTGAATTGTGTACAGATCAATCTCACTCCGATGAGAGAGAGCCTAGAGTTTTGCTCAGTGGTAAGAGAGCAGCAATTTGGAGACGGAAATATTCTTAGGTATAATCCACAAGCTGGATAATCTCTGTGCTTTATTCACAATGTGGTTCTACCAGTTTTTCAGTGACCTCTTCCGGTGTGTTGATTGGTTTTCACTGAGGAAACATGGACAAGTGTGCTTTTCCGAAATGAAAAGAAAAAAATGTGTAGGAGATTAAAATGCAAATGAGCAGCAAATGAGAGAAAGATCTAGGCCTCCTACTTCAGTTCTTTGTGGTTCCCTGGCAAATACTGCTGCCATCCCCATTGCTTAGCACATAATTAGCCTTGATATTGGAAGCTCACGTTTGTAGATCTCACTTACCACATTTCCTGTATTGTACTAAACATTTCAACCCGAGACAGAGAGAAAGCAGGAGAAAGTGATTTCCACTGGCAAAAAGGCTCACATTTCTTCTGTCTTGTAAAACAAAAGAGGAAAAATAATGGTAAATTACTCTTATGATGACTTTTTTTCTTGAACTGCTCCCACTCCTTTCTCATCCTATTTTAAATAAAACCTGATGATGCAAAAGGCTGTTTGGTTTCTGACTCTGCAGTCCATCAGCTTGCAATGGAAATGTTTTCTTATTTTTATTTTTATTTTATTTTTTTTAAATGGCTACATATTAAAAGCAAACCAGTCTTTGCCAGGTTTGGATAAAAGGCTATTTATTTTCAACCAATTTGATAGCTGCAGTTTTCAGTAATTGAATTTTCTGTGGTCAGAAAAGCAGTAATCTTAGAAACCAAATAAATATTTTTTAATAAAATGGAACACTGAGAAACCCTATAATAATGTCAAAAATGTAGCCACTTATGGATGGATAAATATTTTAAGAAATTTACATTTCACCCAAAGCTTTATGCTTCTAGCTTCCCTGGAGATTTTGAAGAGCGTAACATTTTGCTTTGGGAATGGAACAATCTGGGGCTTAGATGAAATATACATGCATGTCCTATAGAAACCTTTCTGGTTGTTAGTTTCTCACAAGCTGGAAACTTTATCAATGCCCATGGTGAATAGTCCACACTAGGGTTCCTCCATCTTGGCACTACTGATGTTTCTTGTAGATGGCTGTCGTGTGCATTGCAGGCTGTTTAGCAGCATCTCTGGCCTTTACTCACTAGATATGAGCAGCATTCCCCACCTACCCAGTTGTGACGACTAAAAATGTGTCCAGACACTGCCAATGTTCCTGGTCTGGGGTGCAAATACAGCCCCATTTGAGAACCACTAGTGGAGTGAAAGGCTTAACTATGTTTAGTACATATTTTGAATCTCATAAGTATCTGGAATGTTGGTTCCTTTCACTATTTTCTCATTTGCATTAATTTGAGTGTGAACAAAAGTTCTTCGCAAGACCTGTGAAGATCTGTGCAGAAGAAAGGATCTAAATAGATTAGAAGCATGAGTTGACAGAGATAGCTCAGAGAGTTTTATGTTTTGGTGTAATGCTACATTTCAAGTTCTAATCTTGGCTCCACCGTAACCTCTGTGCCAGACTTCAGGCAATTATTGATTTTAGACAATTATTTTTACTGCGCTTCTGGCTTTTTAAACTATAAAATAGAAATGATATAATAGATATATTCAAATTTTTCACTACATATATTACATTGAATGCAGTGGGATTCAATGTTTATATGTAAACTGAATAATTTCTTACAATTTTTGTTATAAAAACACAAAACTAAGAAAATTTCAGCATCACATTTTTTTTCATTTCCCAGTTTCTACTCAGGATTTTTCCCAGACCACTAAGAGCAGATTGTGTAAACTGTCCTCTTAAAAACTTGATGGGAAGAAGGAAAGCAGATCATTATGTAGTTGAGACAGGAATGGAAGATCTCAAAAAGAAGTTGGTGGCCCGTAGCTTGTATCTCCTGTCTGTCTGCTAAATACGAATGGGCAGGACGTAGCAAATGCTGTAACACTACTCTACATTTGCTGGATTCCATACTGTGATTGCAATTCAGATGAGCAGAAGTCAAAGACCAAGATATTAAAATATTAGTTTTGGTTCACAAAGAAAGTTAAAAATTCCTCCAGAAATACGTCACAAAACTGAGAGGCCCCTTAGAAACTGCTAGATAGACCCCCTTCTGATGATGCTAAGGCAGGCCATTGCAATTCTCAGCTACTTTCCAATGCAAGAGGAATGATGCTGATAAGATGACAACATCAGGATTCAAAAAAAACCACAGCATAGGCCAAGGTGTGGATAATATCACAGTTATCATTTCCAATTAAATTTAACAATGTTATTGTCTGTCACTACCTATTGGGCTAGATCTATAGGCCAACTGTGACAATGGCTCACCTTGGTGATTGTGTTTTTCATCTTTAATGGCATATAACATGCAGCATTAATTTAAAATTCAATGAATACACAAGCATGTCATGACCTCATTTCACATGTCACGATTTAAAAACTATGGATTTTTCCCTAACGGTTGCTTCCTTGGTGTTTTTCGGAACTTTCCTGGAGGCAGTGGGCACAGTTTCAGAATAATTCCCAACATATACATGTGGTGAGAGGAAGGGGAAGGAACAGTCACATTTTGATTAGTGGATCCAGACCTATCCGTTGGCCTGGAAATTTCTTTTACCCTTCTGCATATGCATTTGTTTTCACTGATTCGATCCATTATTCAATTAAATTAGTCCCAGTTTAATAATAACGGCCTCCCTCTAGCCTATCCCTTTAATGTTCATGAAAACGAAAACCCAGGTGGTTTTCAACATGACACTAGGTGGAAATCAGTTATGAAATTACCTGTTTATTAATGATGTGTCAGGAGACTGACATGCTAACGGCGGGCACCGGCTGGAGTAGTGCTAATGTAGAAATAACAAGACCATATTATGTGCAATATGTATTCTATAGAACTTTAACTTTCATTCCCTGGGGACACCATTGAAATCCAGATGTTTTATCTCAAGATTTTAATCCTGGAGAGTGAAGATTTTAAAGTGAAATGAAGCACTCTCGAAGTCACTGTTTGGCTACACTTCCTCACTGGGGAACCCATGTGAGCAAATATTTAGTACCAGATGTGCAAAGGATTAGTGTCGTATCAGTTAATTAGCCAGACGGGAAAAAAGTCATTTTGCAATTGCAAAAGTGGATTTAAAACATGACTTTAAAATGCGCGCTGAAGACTGGGCTATTGATCAGGCTTAGTGAAGTTTTGGAGGTTTGGTAGTTAGGGAGCAAAATAAGAGCTGACCTAAATTGGAGAGAAACAGGTCACTTTTATTTAAAATAAGGAATTTTTACAGGAAGGTTTTACATTTTTATCATAAAGACATCTGGCCACACCACTATAAATAATATACTGGATAGATTCATACAGACCACTTTTTTTTTTTTAAGCAGACAAAAATGTGCCATAAAGTTGATATTAGTAACAGGTAAAATAAACCAATGACCCTTGCAACTTGGGTGGGGAGAGGAGTTTTTCTTTTTCTTTTTCCCTTAGAGTGTTTTGTAAAGTAACTCACACAGCAGATGGAGTGGAGAAATAGTGATCTGATGATTCTGTATTATTGCCCTACATGACAAACAAATGAATAATTTGTACGAAAATATACTCTTATACATGATACATCTCAATAGTTGCATTGGTACAAACGAGCTTGTTGCGCTCCATTTTTCTATCACCCCATCTTAATGCAAATATCTTGTCTCCCAGAGTCATCTCTCATCCTGGAGGCCGGTCCAAGCAGAGGGTATGCAACAGCCAGCAATTTGGAGTCTGCATAGGGAAAGTAACCTGAAGCCACAAAAGTCTTTAAGTCAAATAACTTCTGGGCGCTAAGAATCAGTTCTCTAACACAAAATGGCCAGAGAATTAAGAACACATCAGTGTGCTTTTACAAAAGAGAGGAAAAATATTACCTTTTTTACTCACTTGGACTTCAAATTGTATTTTGGCAATTTCCCTGCACTTAAGAAACCTTCCCCATTGCACAGAACAGAGGGCTGAGTGCTTAACTGGCGGGAGGGTAGGGTGGTGGTGATCTGGCCAGGGCAGATAATCTGTCTGGGTAATTAATGAAGCACGTTGGCTTTTGCGCTAGGAAAATCAGGCAACGAGTCACCCATTGCTGATCACCTGGAATTTAATTTCTAAAGAGATAATGAGGTGCTGAAGGACGCCTCAGATTTCAGCTCCAGAATCACCTTCTCTGTCTTCCCTTACCTCCTACTGTGCTTTTGACGTCCCACTTTTGTGCTTTCCTGGAATCTCTTCTTTCCTCCATCCTAGGTCTTTTGTATTATACTATTTAGCTATCTCTCCCTTCAGACTGGGGTTTAGTCTTGATTTCTTATGATTCTCCCTTTGAGGCAGGTGCCAGGCCCTTTATCCATGTTTACTATTTATCAAACACTAAATATTCTACACTAGTTCATCATGTACAATTCAGTTTCCTGTGCATTTTCTCATTTGAAATTTACAATGACTTTTCGAGGTAGGCATAATGAATATCAATAATCTCTATTTACAGAGAGTCATTGAGGGTCGGAGAAGGGATGCGTCTTGCTTAATACTACCAGCAGATGGGAAGAGCAGAGGATTTGAACTGAAGTCCTTGACTTCAGACCACGTATTCTCTCCCCCACACCACCCCGATACACTGCTACATGAACGAGAAACGAAACACCTTAGCTACCAGAGACAGTAGGAAAATGTCGATGGGTTAGCTGCTACGATGAAAACAAAACCATAATCTTGGAATTTAAAAGCACGCTTCTTAAAAGGAAAGGGCATCCTTTTGTGAACAAATGTTTTGATTACTAAGTCCAGCTTTTCATCTTGAAAATATCTTTTCAATTTGAGCCCAGTTTAATGGGAACCCCAGAATTGATAAGTCCTCAAAAAAGAAAAAGAAAAAATCAAGTTTCCGAAGGACCAGCAGGGGTTTGGAATATTCGTCAGAGCCTAAGGGATATATAAAAGCGACATGGTTATTTACATAAATTTCTTATAATTTCTATCACAAATATACCCTTGCTGTTTTCCTCAATCTTTATTTAATAAGGATTATAATAAAATTAAGTTTATCTTCGCTGCCTTGCTCTTGGTGCCAAGCAGCCAAAATCAGCAATCCATTTTTTTCCCCTTTTCAATAAAAGTCCCAGAATAGAAATAACATATGACTATACGATGCTTCTAGTCATGGTGCTTCAAAAGCACCAATTCCCGAGTGGAAATATAATGTGGATAATTATGAGCAGACTTGAGTTATTCTTTCAGTTAAGGTAAGCCATGGCGTCTTCTGGTGTCTGCTAATTTACAGGGGTTTGAAATCCCACAGAAAGAAAGTGTTATCCGAGGGTGCTGTCTTCTTTCACAGTTAGTTTCCAAAGAAAGATTTGTTCTCCGTAGAAATACCGGGTTTAGAAATCCAAAGGCTAGAAGAGATTATAGAAATAATTTAGTCCAGGGAGTGCTTAGTGGGTAGTTTCAGGCTTAGAACCAGTGTGAGGATGATCCTAGGCAAAAACCATAAAATGAGGGAATTCAGTGTCCAGTGTCCTTCTAATGAAGTGAAACTTCCTGAGTACAATGCTTGCCTTTATTAGCTAGAGAATTTGCTGTACTTATGGGATGAATGTTTACTTGTATTTTCTCTATCATAGATGCCTGGGTAGAGCATGATTTAATTAACCTAATAAAAACAAAAACAAAACTGAAAACAACAACCAAAAATTTCCTAAGATTTACTTTTAGGTTTTCCACTCTATCCTCCCCAATGCAGTCAATCTCCAAGTCCTGTGGATTGTGAGAAAAAAATACATATATATATACATGTATATATATATATTCCTGGCTAATATTCATTGATCTCTTACCGTTTGCCTAGATCTGAGCTAAGAGCTTTTACAGGCATTATCTACTCTTTAAAATTTCTTGAAATATTGGTCTTTGACTTTACATAAAGCAAACTCCAAGCTTCTTCCTCTTGGATCTGGACTCTAGTCCATGTATACACACTGTTCTCATTAGTGCAAAGTAGGTCTTAACACCATCTCTGATCCAGTCACTGAAACCAGGAAGATGAAATTCATTAATTAGCTTAGACTAGTCAGAGCCCAGCCCTGAAATTGAGGCCAAGGTCAATTCCATCCAAACTAGATAGACTGCGGGCTCAAGAGGTAATGGGGATGATTTTCTCAGGAAACTTTGGGATGGGGTAAATGGATGCTGAACTTCAAAAGTAACCTATCCACTCTTATCATTAGCTTCAGTCTATTTCGTATTATCACTGGTGGTTTATGTTCCTCTCTCTCCTTTTAGACGCTGAGATTTCTCTGATTTGGAACAATGTTCTAGTCATATTTGTATCCTATAACCCCTAGCCCAGAAACTTTAACATAGAAAGAACTTAGTGAAATATTTGTCCAAATAAATTATGAATGTTAGGAAGAGAGAGTCCAAGTATGTGGCCACAAATGCACCTAGGCTTCTATCTAACATATTTATGTGTCTTAGCTTTTTGACTTTAGTTTGTAAATGATTATCTTCCTTTGTTTTCCAATCCAGGATGATTCTTGGTATGTCTTCCACCTTGAATTTCTCAAGTGAGGAACATACCTCACAACCAACAGTGTCTGATGGAGGAATTTTTAAGCATGCCTACATCAACAAAGGCTACAGTAGGAATGGCAGCTTCCAGCTGAATAAAGTGGGGAGAAATGAGAAGAGAGGAATTCCTGCCAAAACTAGCCTTTCAGTGTGCAGTGAAGACAGTCTTGGCATCATGACAGCCTATCAAAAATGTCCCGAGTCCAACCAGAAATATTTGATTTGGGTTCAGAAGACTCAAGCGCAGCTGGTTGGGATTTCCTTGTTGAAGTTTTATCCATCCCAGTTGCTACTGAAAACAGCTTGCAATTCATCTGAGGATTCTTTACATATGCCCTGAAGTGTATGTGGCATTTAATTGAAAAACCACCAAATAAAGACTTCCGGGCCATATAAGGGGGCCATCTTTGGTGCCAACACTGAGCTATATGCCTCCATAGGTTTACCGTAATTGGATTTTGATACATGGAGATTCCCGTTATTGGAAAATTATCCTTGCCACAATTCCAGAAGAGGTACTTCAAGCCTCTGCTGGCTCCATCGAGAGTCAAAAGGGCAGACAGTTCCTGCGTTGGTATTACCTCCACTAAGGCTGCCAGTGTAGGAGACAAATTCATTTCTAAAATTAGATATCTAACCCATCAGGAAGATCAGGACTTGAGGGCAAAAGAATCTCTTTCCTTGTTTAAAAGAAATAATTGAAGAACAAAAGGAAAAAGGGAAGGGAGGAAAGAAAAAGGAAGGAAGGAAGAAGAAGGAAGGGAGGGAGGAAGGTAAGGAGAAAAGAAGGAAGACAAATTGCTTGATTCTTTAAAATCTATTCACATTTATCAAGTCACTTGATGGGGAAGGATATCTCAAAAATGTATTTAAAATGCATCTAGATATTTAACTCTTTATCCCAACACCTGTATTAGAAGCCTCCCCAAGTCCCACCCTATGCCCACCTCCACCAAAAAATTTTTAAAAGAAAAAGAAAAACTGTCTTCCTTCCAAAAGCCATTGTCTTCATCACTACTTGATGGATGATCCCCAGGGACTCCCTTGACTCCATAGTCTGTAGGAGCACTTCCGTCATTTAAGCCACTGAGATAGATCATAAACAGTGGTGGGCATACATATAGGATGACAAAGGACAATCCCCTCTCTCCCCCTAAATGTCGGGCTTACTTTCAATTTCTCCTTATGGACAAAAACTGTCTGTATCACGGTAAGGAGAGGGGGGAGCGTTGGGGGAGGAGGCTGGAAAAAACTAGCAAAGGGAAAAAAAAATTGGAGAGCCAGCCTGGCACCAAAAATATAATTTAGTGTGCAGGTATTTGATTTGATAGAAAACCTGCATTGATTTAAAAAAATAGGTTCTTGACAAGGTCGTAATTCATTGAGAGAGGCCAAGCCCGCAGCTTAAGTTTGACATCCCCCTCCAACCTAAACCATACTGGTTTTAGGTGATCCCCTGTGAGGGTAGCATGTTGCAGCTGGCAAAAAAATAAACACTCCTGAGCCCTGTGCTAACAGAATTTTTTTTCTTTTTTTTTGATTTATGCCACGAGCTAAGGAAAACAGTTACATATTTGTGAGTCCTGGTTTTGTTTGGCCTTTGCAAGCTTGCAGGATTGGTGTCTTGCTGAGGGAGAGGGACATTGCAAAAGCTGTAACAGGCAGGAAAGGAGCAGGCAGCCTGGAAAAGGCAGGGAGCAGGGAAGTTGAGGGTGGGGCAGGGAGTATACCCAGAGAGAGAGACAGTAGCTAAAAGGTTTGATTCGCCCCCAGCATCTCCTCTGGGCAGATCCCCTCCCTTTCTTTTCTGCCTCAAGGCCATTCAAATCTCAGCTCAAAGGCAGATTCCTTCAGAGCTGAAGACTTGTGAATGATTAGCTGCCCTTGTTTTCCCATGTGGCATCATCCTTTGTCTAGAGTTTAGTAGATAAGCAGTTTCTCTCTTTTATTCTTTCCTGAATGGCAGAGTCCACTCAAGTTTGGCAAATGCAAATGGCGGCCATCACGGAGGGCTTATGCAGTTACTTTTTTCAGAACTGTCCTACCGTCACAGACTCTTTCGGGTGAACTGTGAGGAAAGCTGATGTCTTATCAGTGTCCTCTGGCTGATACGTGACATGCTTAGTCCTCATTTTACAGAGGATGAGCTTGTAGGGAGTCCAGCGAGGTTAAATAGCTCAAGGTCACCCAGCTTCTTAGTGACAGGTCTTGGACTCAGGTCTTGGTTGTCCAATCCAGTAAGCTTTACACTCTACCACAGGCCCCACCCCCATTTAAAGAATTAAAGAAAGAGTTACTAAATGCAATAAGGTATCTTAGATTGCATTCTGGGACAGAAAGAGGACATGAATGGACAAAAACGATGAAATCCAAAAAAGACTGAAGTTTAATTCATATAATGTACCAACAGTCATTTCTTAGAATTGACACATTTCATAGTAATAGAAGATGATAACTACAAAGGAAACTAGGGGAGGTCACTTTGTACTATATTTTCAACTTTTCTATAAATCTAAAATCATTCCAAAATAAAAATTTACTTTCTAAAAGAAACAATCACAGGAAAACAAAGGTATTCTGCTACTTTAATCCAAGCTTGGATGAGAATGCATATGCCAAATGGACTCTCCTGAGGTCAGGCAGTTTGCCACTTACTCCCCGCAACTGAAATGGTCCTGCTCCTCCCAAGAATAAACTGGGAGATCAAAACAGGGGGATTTTGACAGTGCTAGAGAGATCTTTCAGTGGGCTGATGGATAGAGGTGCTGCCCACTCCACCAGATTCATCATTTTTATCTTTAGAGAAGAAAATTTACTTTTTCTAAATGAATCTTAATTTACAGATGGGGAAATTCAAGAGGCACATGCATATCTTGATCTCTTGCAGAGCCAGAAGATTAGCAGTTATGAGCCTTGAGCGAATCCTATCTTAACTCCAGTGTTTCTTGAAAAAACATAAACAAGATATTTCCCCAGGAGCAGGCAGCCCAACTTTTGCCAGTTGACTGTAGTCATGCCTTACTACTCATGTACTTGCCAGACCTCTCAATTACTTACATTATTACATCATCCTTCCTTGTGTATGTGCATGTTGCATTGCATAAATATACCCTCTCTAGCTCTCTTTAATCTGTTCTCTTTACAGCATGTATCACTAAAAAAAAAAAACGACTTCACAGAAGGCAAATTATTCCATAATAATGTGCAGAATCCTTTGAATCATATTCAGTCTCCATGACAATATGAAAATATAAATGTCTGGTGCACAAAAAAGGAAAAAAAAATGTGTCATGGTGATATAAAAAATGAAGTTAGTTCAATACTTAAACCAGACTTTTTTTTTTACCGCTTTGTTATCATAAGTGCGTGATGCAACCGTACCACCTTTTAAAATACACACACAGACAGAGAAATGGATATTTTTTCCACCCTATTTGTCTCCTTTTCAGACACAACCACTGATTCACCAGTTACTGGACAGGCAACAGCAGCAGCAGCAAAGGCGCCTGTGAACTTGAGTATCATAAAATTCTAGTATAACAGTGTGTTGAATGTTTACTTTGGCTGCGCTGCCCTCTCAAATCCCCCTTTTCAACTAATATTTTAAAATGTGGAAAGACATTAAAATGGAGATAAATTCAAGGCTCTTTCTGAAAGTGAGCGTCTCTTATGCTGAGAATTCTGAATTTTGCCCTTTCTGCTACATTCAGATTCTCTTCGTTCTGATAATTATTATGACACGCATGTTCAAGTCGCTGCCTGCCTTTTGGCAACCAGCAATTTTACTCTGAAGTAAAAGAGAAACTGGGGGTCAGATACGCTTTTGTAACTACTCCTATTTCATCCCTGACACTTATAATTGGTCCTAAGGAAAAAATGGAATGAATTGGAATTTATCATTGGTGCTTCATAGAGTGTAACAATGAGGCGTTCTTGTTTCAAGCAATGATGTGAATGAAACCCCACACTGCTCATTACTAAGCGTGTTAGTGGAGCAGATAGCTTGACCTTTCTCAGTTTCAGTTTCTTTATTCGTAAAATAGGGATGGTAGCAGCACTAATTCAATAGCAGAATTAAATTAGATAAGGCATAAAAAGCACCCCGCATGGAGACCCACAGACAATACGGTCTCAAGTGAGTTCACCTTGATGATTACTAATACTATTATAATTGATGCCTCTTTCCTTTAAGTCCTACCAACTCCATGCCAGCTGATGTTCTCTTCAGTAGAGAATAAAATAAAGTGCCTTTATGCATGGAGTTTATATTCTACTGGTAGAGATGGACCAATAAAAAACAAATAAATATATAATTTTTCAGGTGATCGGTTCTATAAAGAAGAACAAGCAAGGGTAATAGAATAGGGTAAGAGGTGCTATTTTAGGTAAGGTGGGCAGGGAAGAACTCTCTGAGGAGGTGACAGTTGAGTAGAAACCTGGCTGAAGTGATGGACATTGAACCAGGTGGATATATAGAGAGGGTTACTCCAAGCAGAGGGACAACATATACCAAAGCCCTCTGGGGAGCTCTATTGGCATGTTTGTGGAACATCAAAGGGCCCTCTGGGACTGGAATAGAGCAAAAGCTGAAAGAGCAAGAGGAGATGAAGTTAAAGAGGGAGGAGCATGCAGACCTGGCAAGTCCTGGCAAAGACTTTGGACCATATTGTGAATGGGATGGAAAGAAGCCATCTGAGGGTTTGAGGGCTGGAACAGTAGATCTTATCATCACATTATGAAAGTTTCAATCTGTTCAGGGAGTCAACTGGGGTGGGGAGAAGCAGGAAGAAGAGTCTTTGGCATTGGTCTAGGAGACAGATCATGACTGGGTCTAGGGATCAGTGAAGGACTTGGTGAGAAGTGATCTTATTTGGGTTATTTTTTTCAATTTCAGGTAGAAACAATAGATTTTGATTATGAAATGGATTCTTAACCTTCAATCCATCTGCATTATTTTTATCCCCATTTCCAACCTCAGTCAATGGATATTCATAGGTGACTCAAGATACTCTTGTTTTCCTGGAACCACTCTCCAGTCAAAAGCATAGGTATATCTCTTCCAGAGTGTGGACCTTACTAGCAGAAAGCAGAAAGATGTTAGGGATCAGTGAATGCCAAGTTTGAGTGCCTGCTTTGCCTGTTAGTAACACAGTGAATGTGGTGAATCAGATGAGGATACTAATAATATAACATCTAAGCAGCACATAGTATTCATCAGGCGTTGTTCTAAGCCTGTTTCTTTTATTTACTTTTATTAGCTTTTATTATGATTCTCAGAACGTGATGAGGTAGGTACTAAATGAATTACTCCCACGTGACAGATAGAGAAACCACAGTACACAGAGGTTCCGTGATAGGCCCATCTCATTGATAGGAAGTGGCAGAGCCGTGATTTGTCTGTGGCTGTCTGGCTTCAGCTTTCACAGTCTTAGTAATCTGCTTTAGTGCCCCTCATCCCACATATTTCCCTTCAAAGAGTGTAATAAACATTCATGCCCACAAATAAACAATTGCATTATGTGGTAAATACTACGAAGGAAAGTATGTAGGCATAGTAAATATGAACATGGGGGAAACCATGAACATACCTAGCCTGAGCCAGGTAGCATCCCTCCGGGAAATTGACATTTAAACTCAGAACTGAAAGATGAGAAGATTCCAACTATGCCCAGAGTGGAGGACTGAACATATATGATAGGCATCGAGTCATGAAGAATGTGTGGCATGTCTGGGAAACCAGAAAGAGAACGGTGTGGCTGGGGAAGATTGAGCAATGGAGACCTGCAGTTAAAGAGTCAGGAAAATAAGTGGGAATATTAGGAAGATGCTGTGTAAAGGATAATAGACATCTTTATTGCCCCAAGTGGGACACTTCTGAGAGTGAAGATAGATGTAAGGGCATACAGGCGCAAGCTGGCACTATCTCAGGCACACTAGGAAGTGTGCCCAACTGGAATTTGTGTGAACTGTCATGGAAAGTCATGACTGGGTTTTCTATTACTTTCAAAAACTTATGCTATACAAATCCAACAGAAATTCATGTATTTATACACCAAAAGTTGTGTACCAGAATGTACACAGCCATACATTCATAACTGCCCCAGGGTGAGACCTACCAAAAGGCTTTTGAAGAGTAGAATGGGTATATAATTTCTGGTACATTCAGGCAATAGAATACTACACAGCAGTGAGAGTGAAGAAATTGTAACTACATGCAACAATATGGGTAAATCTCAAAACTATAAGATTTGAGCAAAAAACCCAAGCACAAAAAAACTACTTAACATGTTATTCCATCTCTATAAAGTATAAATGCACAAAAAAATCTTCTATTATGTTTCAGGTCAGGAAAGTGTGGATTTTTAGAGAAGGTTATAACTGGAGTCCTGTTAATATACTGATTTTTGATCTGGGTGTTAGTTACATGGATGTGTTTAGTTTGTGAAAATTCGGAGTTGTTCATTTATGATATATGCACTCTTCTGTATATATACATATATTTTTTGAGGAAGATTAGCCCTGAGCTAACTACTGCCAATCCTCCTCTTTTTGCTGAGAAGACTGGCCCTGAGCTAACATCCATGCCCATCTTCCTCTACTTTATATGTGGGACACCTACCACAGCATGGCGTCCCAAACAGTGACCTGTCCGCACCCGGGATCAGAACCTGCGAACACCAGGCCGCTGAAGCAGAATGTGCGCACTTAACCGCTGAGCCACTGGACCAGCCCCGCTTCTGTATATTATATCTAAAAGAGGCAAGCTATCCTTCCTACTGTATAGAGAATAGAATGAAGGAGGTTAAGAGAAGAGGTTGTCCCATCTTTTACTCATTTCTTGTAACTTCTTTCCGAGATGTATATTTGATATACAAGAAATGCTATGGCATGCTTTGTCAACCTCAGCACTATTGATATTTGTGCTGGATAACTCTCTGTTGGTGGTGGTGATGGTCAGCTCTCTCACACATGGTGCGATGTTTAGTAGCATCCCTGGTCTCCACCCACTAGATGCCAGTAGCAGCCCCCACCTCCAGGACTCACAATTCAGTCTGTCTCTGAACATTGCCAGATGTCCCCTGGGGGGTAAAATCTCCCCTAATTGAGAACCACTGAACTACGGTGATCACAATCTCTGACATTTATTGAATGCTTTTTCTCCTAAGGTCGTTACATTTATTAACTATTTATTCTACCAACACCTCTAAAGAAGGTGCTATCATTTTCCTTGTTTTCCAGTGGAGGAAACAGAGGTACAGATATTTTAGGCATCTTTTCCAAGACATTGTAACTAGCTAATAGGTGACAGTGCCAGGATTTACACCCAGACAGTGCAGCTTCATAGCGCCTGGTCTTAGCCACCATGTTCATCTGCCTTGTGACTCTTTATCTAACACATGATCAATGCTGCACAGCTTGTGCTCAGATTGAGAGGGATGAACCAGGACCTTACGATTTTGGTGATGATGTGTCTTCAAACCTTTCCATTCTTTAAAGTTACACAAAGTTAAGATTCATATTTTTAAGAAGTACTATGAGACTCAAGCTTAATAACCAAGTAATAGTGTGACTCACAAGTTACACCTTAATAAAACTTCAAGAGCTCACAGAGACCAATGTGATTATGGGACAAATTATTCCATTTATTTAAACAGAGGGGAAATATACTTATATTTTACAATTGCCTTGAGTTATATATAAAACTAGCTTCTGGCCCTTTAATTACAGACAAAGGTAGACCCACTCTGAGAGGCTCAGGAATAAGGAAGTGCCATCCACACCTGAAAAGGCATTTCTGCAGGCTCCAGATTCAAGGTAAAGCTCTCCCTTTGAAGCCCATGCCCTCCCCAATTTGTGCTTCTTTGAGCAAATTATTTTTCTGTTGCTGACTAAATATGATCAGGAGTGCAAGAGAACCAAATATCAGAAAGTTTGCTTTAAAAAGCAGTATAAATAGAATGACCAGGAACTAATATTGCTGAATTCTAAAATAGTCACAAACTCACTTCATCTGTGAGGGAATATCGTTACATATTTCACTTACCATGCCTTTGTGGTCCTCCTGTGCGCCGCCAAGTAATGCACACTGCCGTGCTGTCAGCATTGTAGTTCTCTTCCTGAGGGCTGGTATTCTCTGGGCAGATGAATTATGTTGGAAAAGTTGGAAAGTTAGCTGTTTAGAACTGAAATGTATACACAAATAGAACTGTTACTGTAAACGCTACCTAGAGTCCCAGGGCAGCCACTCAGAGCCCCCCCAAAAAAAAAAAAAAAAAATGGGAAAGGAAAAGCAAAAATGTCGTGAGCTATTGGCATAATTCATTCTAGTAAACATATATGTGTGTGTGTATGCGAGCACATATGTAGATATATAGATCAAATAGATACAGTTATATACTTATTGAGACTAGATCCTGTAATTTAAAACTCTTGAAAGCTGTAAGTGTGGGAAAAATGCCATTTTAAAGCCTTTGTTTGTACAGTTTTTAATGCTTGTAGCTCTGTTGGTTTTTCTTCTAGCTATGGAAGTCTAAATTCATAACTGAGGAAATATCCCTCCTTGTTTTTGGAAAAGACATTTTAAGGACTCTTTTGACTATGCCTTGGTAAAGCAACTACTTTACTCAGAAGGGAAAGTTTGGGAACAATGTGGAGTGAGACCCTTCTCAGAATAATATGAGCTGTCTTTCTTGGAGACGAACTTAAAATTCTGTCAAGTGTTTCATTTTATGAACTTGTATTTCTTTCTGTGGGATTTAAGGAAATGGAGATCGGTCTCTTAAGAGAGGAAGGAGTCTCAAGGGTGCCTTCTCTTCAAGGTGAGCACTTTGACAGAGGACCAGGAGATCGGGAGAGAAGCTGTCAAAGTGTGGGCCTCAGACCAGCATCTTCAACATCACTGGTAACGTGTTAGAATTGCAGAATCTCAGGCCTCGCTCTAGAATCAGCAGTTTCACAAGATGTCCAAGGATGTGTATGCACTGTAAAGTGTAGGAAGAACTGGCACAAAGGATCTTCTGTAGACTAGAGAGTGGACTATGGAGTGTAGCAACAGTTATATCTATAATTCATTTTTAAGATTTCTTTGGCTTTACTTTGTAAATTTTCTGCGTTCTGTTATTTTTCAAGTCTTCAGTTCCATGGTGGGTTAAGGGGAGGGCCTTGTCCATGCTTGGAAAAATAGTGCTTCTAGCAAACATTGTTGGTTCCTGTATAGCATCCGTTTTCACTTCCTAAAAATTCGCAGAGTTTTATCCATGTTCGCTTCTCCTCAACAGAGTCAGTGCATTTTGGGTGAAGCTGAACCTGCCCTAGCCTGATGGTGGGTCTTGGTTGGTTCAGCCTATCAGAACATATTATTCCTTGGCCATAGCCATTGGTTCAAGGTGGTCTATTGTCTTAGTCTATTTGGGCTTCTCTAACAGAATACCACAGATTATATTGCTTGTAAACAAGGGAAATTTATTTCTGACCATTCTGGAGGCTGGGAAGTCCAAGAGCAGGGTGCCGGCACAGTGTCTGGTGAGAGCCCACTTTCTGGTTCATTGATGGTCATCTTCTGGATGTATCCTAACATGGCAGAAGTGGGAGAGGGAACTCTCCAGGGTCTCTTTTTATAAGGCCTCTGATCTCATTCATGAGGGCTCCACTTTCATGAACTAATCACCTCCCAAAGGCCTCACCTCCAAATACCATCACAGTGGGGATTAGGTTTCAACATATGAATTTTGGTGGGACACAAACATTCATTCTATAACAGGTATGTAACTTAAGCCAACCAGTTAGGCTGATTCTCGGTACCGTTCTTTGGAATGCTGGGTCAGACACATTCTCTTTCCTGTTTAACAAGAATGAGGAAACGTGGCATTATTGCTACTGGCAGAATTCCATGACCTTGGGGTCATGGGGAGTAGGAATGGAGGAGAGTCAGACATAGCATGAAGCTAACACCCCGAAGGCAGAGGAAGACAGTAGAAGAAAATATGTACTTGATGACACTTTCAAGCTGCTGGTTCATCAATTCTGAGGCCCTCCCTCTAGATGGACTTCCTGTTATGGAAACTGATAAATTCCCTTTATTGTGTAAGCCAGTTTGAGATGTGTTTTTTGTGACCTGCAGCATGAGGAGTCTTAAGAGATACACAGGGAGTGGCATTAGCGTGATTGAAGCCATGCTTGAAACATAAGAAGCAGCCTAAAACGTGCAAAATAGCTATCTGACTCCAGGGGGCTGGCTGACTGATCTGTGTAACGTGTAAGCATTTCTTAAAGAGATTATCAAGAACGTTTGAGGAGGGCAACTCCCATAAAAGACAACTTCCTGTGTTTGAGCAGAAAGAAAACCCAGATTTTTTTTAATCACTAAAGGGATGTGTGATCCTTGAAGACCGGAGATATCTGGGAACGTTAGATCGTATAATAGGTGTGTTACCTTGATTATGGAGTACTTGGCACATGTAAGGGAATGAATCAGATTTAAATTCATCTCGTTTTCCAAATCCCTGTTATAGCCTTAGTAACGAACGCTGGAAAAAGAAGTGTTAGTGAGATTAACTATGGTCCCTGCTCCTGCAGTTTGTCCCAGGGAGTTAACAGATGCTCATCATCTCTTTCCTCCATTACACTTTCTTCTTTCCCCTCCTCTAACGTTTCTGCTGGTCTGGGTGGCTTGCCTAGTGGGATGACACAGGTTCTCATCCTTGAGCTGTCTGAGCCCTTGAGTTTGCTTGTTGTTTTAGTTGCTTAACCATTTATAGTTAGAACTGGACATGAGGATACTAAGAGATGTCCCAGTGGCAAACATACTTCTCCCTGACCCTATTTTATAGCAATGGTTCTATCCTCTCATGGTAAGGACTTTCTGTGCCTGCAGTTTACTAAGATGAGGATCCCAAAATTATATGTAACAGCTTTAGCTTTAATTTTAGTGGAATTCTTACTGTTTCCTGCTGACAGCATCCCCTCTGAAACCCAGGATGTCTAGATCATAGAGCCTAAAGTTGTGGGGACAGGAAGCACACCTTCTCCACATGAGTCACCAAGCATGTGAGTGGGGCCACTCCTACTTCTGCTCTTGATTCCCAAACCCGTGTATTCTACCTACTGGGAACACAGCACCATAGATGAGATGTGGTTTAATATGTATACCATGTTCTGAAAGATGGTACCCCATTGTCACAGGGTGTCCTCTCCAAGCTGGTGCCTGGGCTGAACCCTCAAGAGGCCATGATCTTTCAATCCAGCAGCTTCTGGATGGTATAGTATATGGTAAGATCAGTGGATCCCATAGTCATGTTCCCATTGCTGCACCTTATTTGTAGTAAAGCATGTCCCTTTGTCTGATGTGATGTCATGTGGGATCCCACATTAGTAGATCAGAAACTCTGTGAGACCTGGAAGATTGTTGATGGTTGAGCCACTGCGTACAAAAATTGCAAACCCATATCCAGAATATGAGTCAATCCAAGCCAAGATGAAATATTTCCCTTTCTGACTTGCTACCAAATGGCTGGCTGATATACAGGAAGAACTGGCCCCCAGTAGGGAGGGCCAGCCACAGCCTTGGTCTCTATTGCCAGCAGGCCAGCCATCCACCAGCAGTAATTAAATTAGCCTTGGTGAGAGGCAACCCTTGCTGTTGAGCCTATGACTAACCTCCACCTCGGCCATCCTAGTTAGTCTGCACATGAGCCCATTGCTCAAGCACTGAGATATCCAAGGATATTAGAGGCTGCTGACATCTACTGGCTGTATCATTCTGTCAACTTGGTTATCTCCTCTGCAGTTGGCATTGCTCTTTGCTCAACACTAGTGTGAGATACAAAGATTCTCATTCTTTGTGTTCATTCCTGTTGGATCAACCACATGCCTCTTTCTCAGCACTCCTGTCTCCAATCTTCTAATATTTCCAGGTCCCTATCCAATCAGCCAGGCTATTTACATTGCCCATGAGACTGTATATTCTTATTTCAGGCCATTTTTCTGCTCACACAAAGTGGATAACCAGGTGCGCTGGCCAAAATTCTGCCTGCTAGGAGGTCTTTCCTTTTACTGTTGTCCTTTAGGGCTACTTCTAAGTGGGGCTGTGATCCATTTTTTATTGGTACCTACCTATTTAGCTGATCCTTCTATTGTTGTTTGTGTCCGTGATTCATTCAGATAGATTTGCCTTTTTATGAGCTTAGTGATATTGATTACGAGCTCACCGGTAGATCTTAAACTGTGTAATATCTAAAGACCTGAATTGGATACGTTTCCTCAAGAGAAGACTTGTTTTACTGGCTCCAGGAGTCCCCATTGAATTGCAGTCTCAGCCTAGCATCAGAGTTCCAGATTCAGCTTTGTCCCTTCTCTGGCTGGCTCCAGCTCAGTGTTCCAGTGGTAGCACTGTCCTGAGCTTTTGCCATCAGGGCTACTCTTCCCTCTCCTTCTATTTCAGATCCAGTCCACACCTTTTGTGTGACCATCAACATCCCCAAGAGTGAGTGTTGTGTAAAGTCTAGTTGTTTGGCAGTGGGAGGATGCCTCAGAGATCCCCAGTTAGGACCATGGCAGAAAAGGAGTGAATTTAAATTTCCAGAGCATAATTTTGATTGTCATTGAAATGAAGGAGGTTTCTTAAGGATCAGAAATCACAGAAAGTTTAGGACTGAAGGCAGTCACGGATTTCTCTGCCGTGATGTAATAAGAGTTCACATTGTATGCTTTGCATAAATTTTCTCATTTAATCCTCACACGACTCCCATAAGGTAGCTGCTATTACTGTCTCAGATTCAGATGAGGAAATGAGGACAGAGAAGTTAGGTAGCTGGCTAAATGTCACACAATTAGAAATGGTGAACTTGGGGCTTTAAACCCAGATATTCTGACTTTAGAGCCCAGGCCAAGCCACTGTGCCACACGGGCTTCCACAGTGCTAGGATATGAAAAAATGCATTGGAAAAGACAACAAAGCCAAAATAGTCTTGACTGAAGGTGATATTATTATATACCATGCATTTAAGCAACCTGATATTTGAATTGCCGTAGAAAGTTCACTCTGACCATTCATCCATTGCTCCTAGCACTTTCCCAGGAGCCTTATTTTAGTATTTGAATTCTGAAGTCATTTTCAACAACAGACATATTATTAATGTTGAATGTACTTAAGTGTGTTCAGTTTCTATCTTGTATATTGCAGTATTCTGACTGCAACCTACTTAAAAACAGCACTGACTTTCCTTTGAATCTGTATTTCAAATAAAAAAAATAGCTACAAGAGGGAGCATGAGGTGAAGAAAACAATCTATTTAACAAGAAATTAATTTCAATATGGATACTGCAACACTCAGATAATGATGATGCGAGTACTATGTTCAACAGAATAATTTCGAACATGACATCCACTTCAAAGAAACAGCATATAGAACTCTGCTGCCTTGTTCTGAAATAATCAAGAAAACTGCTGAGAAATACGCTAATCTTTCTTCATCAGGTTGGTATATCAGCTTAACTGATACCTTGTGCCAAAAAGTGTTTTTGGCAATGTTTCACCCTTGTTCTATGCCAAGAAACCGCTCCTCGGTGGATAACAATAAAAGGAGGTAGTTTACAATATAAAGTTCAATATGAAAGGAAAGCTAATAAGAAGTAAAGTACATTTAGTATACTTGGCTGAAGGAGCGGAGTGTCAAGCTACAGGAAATCTTCTGTAGTGATTTTATAATGTCTGTGGTCTGAAATAAAATTGCTCATGGAGTGTCCACTGAAGGCACAACGTCCACATTCAGCCGCAAGAGGACACGTGCTTTTGCGTTTCTTCTGTGGGACACGTTTGCTGACACTTTTGATTCCTTGACTGGTGTTTGCATTCTACACTGTGAGCTTTCAACATGATTTTATAGAACCAATGGACAGCTGGGGGCCAGGTGGATGGAACAACGCAAACAATTGTGAGACCACCACGACTTAACAACAAAAAGAAAGCAAAACATCCACAAAAGTAACCAGACCTGGACACATGGCAAATACTTGCCAGCAATACATACTGCTCCCCCCCCACGAAAAAAAAAGAAAGAAAGAAAAGAACTTTTCCAGAAATCAGTAATTTTAAGTGACACACTGCTACCTTCATTAAGTTTAACTTAGATTTGAGTTGGAAAGCTAAGTCTAAAATGATGCAAATAAATAAATAAATGAAATAAGTGAAAAGTCACAGCAAGAATAATTTGAAGCATTCCCTTAAAGTTGCGTGAACTCAGGAGATCATAAAAAGACACAAATCTAGAAGATGGAATGATGGCAGTTACAGAACAGTGCTTGCAGTTTCTATGTTAATAGCACCAACATATACACATTCACACACACGAAATGGGATAAACTATATAGGCAGAGGAGAGCTGTATGAGCTACTTAACTTGTTGTAGCAATCAAAGGTGTAATACAAACAATTTTGAGGCAGGATTTGACATTAGACTTGTGGTCCTGGAAGCAGAAGTATTTTTAAATTTTTTTTGTACAGAGAATTGACCATAAGGGAGTAGGGTTTTTTCATCATCTTCTTTTTCTTCTTAAAGAAACCATAACAAGCGTGACTGAACAAAGAACGAACTTCAAAGTCTTGCTGTTTGGTAGGAAGTGCTTTCGAACAAAAATCATAAACTTGGTCAATGAAACCTTTGTGAGAAGTGATGAACGCCTTGCCCCCACCTCTTGTCAAAGTCATTAAAACGAAAGGAGGGTTCTGTGCCATACAAAAGAATACCTCAGTCAGAGGAAGAGTCGTGTCCTAACAAACCTTCCCTTTGCCCCAAGCACTGTCCTGGCACCGAGCTGAGAAGTGATTTTGCAATACATCACAAATAAGGAAACATGAGTCTGGACTATTTTTTTTCCTTTTCTTTCTTTCTCTTATTTATTTATTCATTTTAATCTGTACCATCCTGTCCTCTAACAGGTCTTTGGGGAATTTCTAAAGCGAGGTCTTGTAACGAACACATGACAGTTGGAAAATCAAAATAGGTTTACCTAAGACAATTGCATTTGTCCAGGCTGGTCCACTGTTTCTTCAGCTGCACTTCACAGGAGTGCAGAAGAAATCTGTTGTCTGAAATGAAGAAAAAACGTCTCCCATCCCTCTTTCCACCTTTCAGATCCCAGTTTGAACACCCGCCTGCACAAATCAGATTGGTCAGAAAAGGCCCAGACGAGTGGCAGAAACATTCTATTTTGTGGTAGACAGCAGTGCTATTTTTGCTGTTTCCAAAGTCAGCCTCTGTAGGGCTATATTTGAGGGTTAGAAGAAATAGTCCAGACCAGAAAGGTTTGGCATCAACCTCTTCACGGAAAGTATAGAAGGATAAATGCAAGGAATTTTGGTTAGGTAGCTATCATTTTAACTAAAATCGTAACTTGATAAATATCTGTAATGAAGGTAATGAATTAATTTGAACCTGTAGTCTACATACTTATCACTTCTGTTTTCGTACTCCTTATATTTCATCTCTGATCCATTTTCCTTCAAATTATGGGTTGCTTTTGACTCCGCTAATGGAAATGAGGTCCTACGTGTCACCCTTGAGTTGTCAAAACAGAGGAAATGATATTTGGCAATTATCAGTCATTTTTTACCTAGATGTTTAGCAATATATTATGTAAATAATGAGTATAGGACACAATTCCTATTTTTTGTGCTGTGGAGCAAAGACAGTTTCTAACGTAGAACGCGGGAAGGAGGGCAACCTGTGCTGACGTGGGCACAGTGACTGATGTTTGGAGTAACTGAAAAATGGGAAGGAAACACAGAAGGTGCGATTTGACAGTCAGCCACCCTGGTGGGGTAAATTCTTATAAATGAGGGATCATCCCTTCACTTCTCACACCCGCTCAGCTTTAGGCAAACAGGGAGATAGGAATTAGACACCTGTAACAATAGAGGATCACAGAGAACCCTTTATGCAAGAATTAGTCCCAGCATGGAGAATTCTGTCTGAGCTACTACTACAGGCTTCTAATTTTCCAAATTATAATGATTTTGCCATCAAAAGAGACTTTCTTAAAGAACAAGTCATTACTTTATTTTCCATCATTTCACATCAGGCTTATTGCTATCAAGTTCTACAGAGAACGTTTCACCAAACAAGAATAAAAAAGAGGAAATTGTAGAAATTAAGAAACTGACCAATAGCACCTTGACTAACCGTGTAATCCTGAGTAATCCATAACTACAACCTTGCATACAATGAAATCCAAAACCTCTGTCTTTACTTGGCTTCCTTTCCCACGATAACTTTGAAAGAGACCAACAACATGAGAGCTCTTGACAAAAGGAAGCTTCCCCTCCATCTCATTGATATTCCAGGAGAAAGTCTTAAGTTGTAAAATATCTAGTTCTACTTAGAGCAGCCTTAAAATGTCTTCATCTCAGCAAGTGAAAGCGCACAACCATATAGTCTGGCTGAAAAAGGATGTAGTCCAATGATGTGATTTCTTCTTCCTCCAGTTGGAAGGATTAAGATGTTTCAAATTCTTAATTCTATTATTAGACCATATGTAGGTCAGGGACTCGGAGATTTACGATGCCTGGTTTTCTTAATCTCCCATGTTTAGTAAAATACTTAAAAATGCCAAGGCATTTAATCATCATATATTGACTTAAGCCTCAGAGTGTTCTTCTAAGAGGGCTTTAGTTCAAAAAGTCTACCTTAAGCACAGGTCTAGACTGAGTAACATATTTGGCTGAGAAAATCAAGTTCACGGGTGTCAATCCTTACCTCTGACATTCAAAAGCCTGCTTCCTATCTCCACCCAGGACTTTTCCAAACTGTAGTGAGCAAGCAATAGGTATATACAAGAAGAATGTTTTAACTTATCAGATATATTTGCAATGTAATTCAACGCCACCAAAATCTTCTAATCTGATATTTTATTATTAAATGCCGTTTAATAACAAAATCTGAACATTCCAAATGCGTTTTAAAAATCAAAGTGTCCTCAGCCTTTGAGTCTGTCTTCCCCAAACCCTTTGTTGCTGTAAAGATCAAATGATGTCGTAGACGTGAATCACCTAGCTCAAATTTTGACACACAACTGGAGCTAAGTACCTCTAAATCATCCTTTCTCTAAATTACCTGGGAAATTTCACTACCATTTTGGTGTTTTTCTGAAAGGCTAAGCTTTTGATTCTTGATACCTATGACTTAATGTTGGTGAATAAGGCTCCAAGCAAATGCTCATGCTTCTTCTGAATCTATGTATCCAAAAGAATTGAATCAAGATCTCAAAGAGATATAGCACTCTCTTGTTCATTGCAGCACTGTTCACTATAGCCAAGACGTGGAAAGAGCCTAAATGCCCATTGTTGGAAGAATGGATAAAGAAATGTTATATGTACACGCGATGGAATATTATTCAGCCTTAAAAAAAGAAGGAAATCCTGCAATATGCGAAAACGTAGATGAAACTTCAGGACATTATGCTAACTGAAATAAGCCAGTCACAGAAGGGCAAATACTGCATGATTCCACCTATATGAGTATCTAAAATAGTTGAAGAAGCAAAGATTAGGAAGTTAGTTGCCAGGATCTGGGGGAAAGGGAAAATAAGGCATTTCTACTCAACATGTATAAAATTTCAGTTATGCAAGATGAGTAAGTTTAGAGATCTGCTGTACAACACTGTGCCTATAGGTACCGATGCTATACTGTACACTTCAAAATCTCTGAAGAGTACAGATCTCCTGTCAAGTGTCCTTACCACAATTAAAAAAAAAAGAAATTCAGTATTCGCTCTGATATGGAAAAATCCCAGTGTTTTATTAAAACAAAATGGCTTGGCACTTGTCTAAATGCAAAATTTAAAACATAAAAAATATGGTTCAGAAGTCCTTATTTCTTCAGTTTCATATTCCTAAGAGTTTAGTCATTACCTAATAAATTGTCTCATTTTATACGTGAAGAAATTCATGCCCAGAGATATTTTAGAGGCTTCCTCAAGGTTAGAAGTTGATGAGTGATTCAGTAACAAGAAGAAGGTCTTTCCTCTCTGCCACCCAGCCAGAAAGATCAGCGTGAAAAGGAAAGACATTTGCATAGCCAGAGATCAAATTCAACCTTCCCTCCATAGGAAGGGCAGTTGGAATGACCAAAGATCAGACATGTTTTCAGTCTGTTTTGGCACCTGTCCACTCTGAAATCTGTATGACTGAATACATAACGGGTTTTGCGTAGCTGGCTCCTACTCTTCCTGCTAATTTTTTCATCTGTAGGCAAACAGAACATAAGAGACCTGGTATAGAACTTCAAGTAGGTTCCTGGACTCAAACCCGAGTCCTAATCCAGTCTATTATTTTCAGAAGTAGACAGAGAAATGTTTCCCTTGCTCTATTTCCATGTTTACTAGGATACGACATTGTTACACTTGATTGCATCAGAAAATATGGGAAGAGTTCTAGAAATTGACCCTAACACATGATCTCAGAGGACTGCTCTGTCGCCAGGGAGTTTACCAGCACAAACAAGCTCCCATAAAGAATGGGCTGCTGCTAACAACTGAAAGCTGAACCAATGTCCAAATTGAGATGGGAAGGTTTTGATTACGTTTCAATGAATGTATATATGAATATATCTGAATACATCGACTGGAACATCATATCCTCCTTTGCGTATTCCCATGGAAAGTATCGGTTTCCGAAATGCCTGGTATGAGCAGAAGCATCTCTCACTTCACTTAGTACCTTCGCGATGTTTGGCAGGGAGGTGGGATTTGTCTTGGCACCCTCGCTCCTCTTTTGGTGCCTCTCCTTCCCCTTCCCGGGCATTTCATTCCTCACCCCATCAGGTTTTAATCTTGCTCTCATTTTTCAAGTACTTCCCTTTAGGTGTTTGTGATAATGGCTTAAAACATTCTGACTCCCAGAGGTATTAGTACAGAGGTTTAGCATTTTACTATGGAGCTCAGAAACCTGGAAAGCCTTCAGCAAAGAAATTATTTAATGACTCTGGGACAGAGCAGTGGGAGGAAATCTATGGGTAGGCAGCCTTTGAGGGTTCTGGTGCCTACCAGGTCAAAAAGCCTTGGTCTGCCTTCACCAGTGTAGCCCTGACTTCACATGAGGAGCCCTAAAATATCTGGGGGACCAGTGAACGAGGGCCCTCCCCAAAGGAATGGAGAAGAGACTACTGGGGCTGAAAAGAGAAGAACAGAAGATTGAGAGAGCCTCATTTAGAAAACTAAAGTAAAATACACAGCAGTCATTCTTCCGCTCATAAATACATGTTGTCCTTGAATAGCTTCTTCCTCTTTCTTTTCTTCTTTCCCTTTTCTTTCTTTCTCTTTCTCTCTTTCTTTCTCTGTCTCTCCCTCCCTCCCTCTCTCTCTCGCCCCCCTCCTTTTCCTTCCTTCCTTCTTTCTTTCTCTCCGTGTGTCTCTGTCTCTCTCTCTCTCTCTCTGTCTGTCTCTTTCTCTTAAATAATATAAGCTTTAACCTTTTTTCTCTAATGTAAACACTTTGTGCAATTTTGAAGGACACTTTCCTTCAAAAATGCAAATGCTGACCCTTTGAGTCTTTGCGTCAATGTCTTGGAAGGAGCTATGAGCATGTAACAGTCAGCTATGCAGACCTCTATGGAAGCTGCCATTCATCTTGTCTTCTCATTTAAAATTTAGTCTTACTTAGTCAAAAAATATTAACTGCCTACCTACCAAATGCCAGGCTCTATTCTAGGTACTGGAGATACAGCTGCAAAGGAGCTAGAAGAATTCTTTCTCTCCACGGAGAATGACAGAAATAAACAATAGTAATAGTGCTGAGAGACATGCTGGTAATTTATTAGAGAAAGGCTGACTAGGTACTGAACATTTCGGTTCACAGGAACTCTATTTGAGATGATATTTTAGCAGTGATCTGAATGTCCAGAAGAAGTCACCAATGTAAATATTACCGGTACAGCTGGTTCAGTCCTCCTAAAAACAGCTTGATGTGTTTGAGGCACAGGCAGAAGGCCAATATGCGTCTGTTCAGTGGGCAAAGGAGAGACCAGCACAAAATGAGACATATGCATGACTCTGGAGGGCTTTGTGGAGGAGAAGAAGCACCTTTGATTGATTTTCATTGCTGGGGGAAACGCTTGTAGAATTTTAAGAAGAGTAATCTAATCTGGTTTCTGTCTTAAACACCACTCTGACTGTATCGAGCAGAGTTTCAGTTGCAGAAGAGCAAGAGACGAAGAAAGGGGTATATCCCAGAGACTATTTCAGAATTCCGGGTAAAAGCTGATGGGCGCTTTGGCGAGGGATGTGGTAGTGAAGATGGAGAGAAAATAAATAGATTTTTGCCTACGTTTTGAAGGGAGAGGATGATTTGGGTGGAGGGATGAGGAAAAGAGATCAATCAAAGATAATTCCCATACATTTGGCTTCAGCAATAGAATGGATGACATTGTGGTTCATTCTGGTAGGGAAAATATATGCAAGAAGATAGAATTTAAAGCAATACCAACAGTCTGATTGTTGTGCATTAAATTATGGATACCTATTAGCCATCAGTGTAGATATCAAGAAGGAGTCGGAATTCTGAGTAGAAGTCAGGACTGACCTACTTTAGGGATCATTGGCACTTATGCTGTATTTAAAGTCAGGGAATTAGATGGATCAACTCCCTGGAAAATGTGTAGATAGAAGAGAGAGCTATTCCCATGGATTGGAGTCAACAGAAGAGGAAGGAGCGATACAGAAGACTCTAAGGATAATCTGTAAGGTGAGATTAAAATGGAAAATTTAGCATCATGGGAGCCAAGCGAAGAAACTATTTCAACCAGTCCTTGAATGCTGCTGAGAAATCCAGTAAGATGAGGAAAATAGAAACAATTATTGCATTTGGTCACATGGAGGTGTCATTCATAATCTAGAAAAGGGTGGTTTTTGTGGAATAATGAAATATAAACCCAAATTGAACTACATTGTGATAATTAGGTAAAGAGAAGTAAGATCCCAAGTCACTATCATGGTTTGAACTAATAATTCCATCATCAACCAATTTATCTGGTGTGATCATCGGCCTTGGGGTGACTTACCTGTTGGCGATCCATGGTCTTTGGAATTCATAGAAAATGAAAGCTTATAGTCAGATTTAGTGCATAAATCAGCATCGTATTTCCATCCATGCAAACCATAGCTATTAAGAGCTAGTGTGAGGTCTGCAAGTATAATTTTCCTTTCCTTTCCTTTCCTTTCTCCATCCATCCCTCCTTCAAATCAAATCTCCCACAGACTAATGATCTTTCAGAAAAATAAAATTCAGCCTGCATTAGCCTGGCAAAGATGGAACTTAAAATAAGCTCTGAGGAAATGATAGAAAAGACAAAAACAGGATTCTAGATAGAAAGACTTGGGTTTTAATAAGCTCCATTTCTAAACGGAAACATTTTTGTGACTTGGAAATCAGAGGGACAAATATGCTAAAGGGATAAATGTATGAATGCTGGCAATCAGAGTCTCGAATGAAGAAATAAAACAAGGGAAATTTGGGTTTGTTTTAAACCAATTTTTTGATCTTATAAATGCTTAGCCATAAAAACAATGGAAGTGGCCTTAATGTTCCTTGAATTCTAAAACTCCTAAACCTTCTGAGGGACAGCAAGGAATACCTCAATTTCTGGTGTTAATTGTATTATGGAACAGGATGGCTGGATTTTAATTGATAATTACAAGCCTCTTTTATTAATTGTTAATTCTGACTGTTGTTTTAAACCTCTCTTAGTTTCTTGTTACAAAGGCACATAGAATGCTTAACATTTTGGCCTGGTATGAGAGTGATGGTTCTTCAGTCACATTTTTTTCTTATTTTTTAATATTTTGGAAGTTATTTTCCTTAAAATTTCCAAAGTTATAACCCATTGGTTGGCTGATAAAACATATTGTGAAATAATTTGGTTCCACCAAGTTTTAAATCTTCATCATTTCTCACCATCCACCTGGTGTGGAAAATTGGGCAGCCTTGCATTTAACGATAGTCAATGGTAAAATAACACTCATTTGTTAGTTCCAATGTCAAATTGAAAGTCTTGGAAATTTGTGGAGCTTTATTGTATCTTGGACCTCAATATTGCTTTTCACGGAAAATTCTAGTGAGAAATAGAAGTCACTTTAAGAACGGAATATGACCTGAATCACAAAAAGGAACACACTGGGTGTCCCCAGTTCTCCAGAAACGAGATTCTCTTCTTTACCTTTTAATTATCTCACCTTCTTTCTTTCTTTTTTATTGCTACAAGTCACTTGATTCATTAAAAATTCATAAATGCTTTTACATTTTCTGTAAATAGTAGTTGCAGAAAAGGACTTTCTAACAGAAAAGGCATTACTCATTTTCTCAGGGGAAAAATAACAACCGCTTATTAAACCGTGACATCAAATCTAGGCTGTCCATGGGATTATTAAAAGCCATACGGTGCTTCTTGGTGACTCTTATTTCCATTATTACTGCAATTATTTTTCATTCATAACTGAACTGTAATAGCAAAATATGTATGGAATCCTCTATGACAAAAAACCAAAGTCTCGGTAACAGCGGTTTTAATGATATGGACCTCGAATTAGACCTTAGTCTCATTCGAAACCAGGTAAGACTCACCCAGCCACCCCATGGCACGTGAGGAGCGTGTTCCCAAACATACGTTCTGTTAAGACACTAAAAAGAGGCCTCTCTTAACTTTCTGCATTTGGATTATTAGGCTGATTCTGGTAAAATATGGGGGACCGAAAGTCCTTATAAGTAGCTATTTCAGCCTAGGAACTTAAATGATCTGAAAGAAAGATGTAGATAGCTTTTTTAAGACCACTATGGTGAAAATTTAAACATTTTTATTTGTGTCATTTAATATTTACATTATCAAAGGATTGTCTGAACTTTCCTTCTGATAGGAATATTCTCTTTCCTTTTACATTTAAATTGTTTGGAGTTTCTTATGCATTTGACACTAAGATATATTAAAATAAACTAAAAATGAAAACTTTACACTTTAAGAATGTGTGAATGCTGTATTTTCATGTCCTTGTGAGAATTACACTACCCCTTCGTTTATCTGACAGGGTATTAGACAGCTGAATATCTCGAAATCCTTTATTAAGGACTCGGTGTGCCTAGGTCGAGCCGATGTGCCCCAGTGGGCTTGATCAGACGGAGCTCACTTCCTAACACCCACCGTATGTGTTCGCTTGATGTAATTAGCAGTGTTCCTTCTCTCTGCTCTATTCCTGTCCGGGGTGGAGCTCTGTCCTGAAAGCCTGCCTAACTTACTCATCATTTCTCCCTGGCACTTGTCTCTGTATACATATTTCCAGAAAGTGCCTACGGGTTCTTTTTCTGTCCAGAGAGCTACTTTCTAGAACCATAATCCTCCATACTACAAAACTAACTATAAGTAGTGCTATTAGCTTGAGGGAAGAAGCACATGGGCACAATCGCTGATCAATTACACCACTGGGGTCCCAGGGCTGGGGTGCAGCCTCAGAAGCTTTCTTTAACACTGCCCTCCGGCAGCCACCATGTATCGATTAGACCTGGCATGTGGGAAGAAACAGTTTCCATTCTCCTTTAAAGACTCCTGTGGCTGTGTCCCACCCCCAGATTCCTGCTCTTGTCTTGCAAGTCCTTAATGACGCCCAAGTTTGCCACCTCCATAATTTTCGACTGAGAGTAACCCCTGCAGGGAACAATCCACTAATATTCTCCCATTCCTAGACTTTCCTATTCCAGACTTATTTTCCTTTCCATACTAATATACCACTGAGAGCTTTTGGGTAAGTCATACAGAGATAGCTTCTGGTACATATTATTAGATGGTTAATCGGTCACTACTTAAATATTTTCAGAAATCCAAATCCATTATCTTTTGAGTGTTCAAATTCTTAGCAATATTGTGAGGTTTGGCCAAAGGTGTGATTTGGTCGTCACTCAGGTCCCCAGAGACTGCCTGAAATGGGATGTAGGATAAAATGCTATTTATTCCCAAACTATTCTGCTGAAAGGTATGGGGCTGTTAAATGCAAGCACACCTTTTCAGCATTGGCTCATACCGGGGCACCAGCAGAGCAAAGTTGGAGATAGCAGAACTGATGTTTTCATGCATTGAATATTGCTGTATCAATCCTATGAAGTGCCGACATCCAGGCTATCATTGAAATAATGAATTTTTTGGAGTCTGGTGTGAGACTTTACATGTGTCCCTAATAAATTTTTTCATGATATTATGGCCTGTTGAAATAATTTTGAATCTTGACTTCATTATTTATCATTTAAGACTTCATTATATCCTAGAGGCAGTAAAGCATCATGATTGATGCCACAGCCTCTAGAGCCAGACAGCCTGGGCTCATAGTCCAAATCCAGACTTATTAGCTGTGTGACTTCAGGCAAGTTACTCGACCTCTCTGTGCCTCAGTTTCCTCCAGTTATTATAGCAATAGGGTTTTGTGATTACTGAAGATATTAAAGCAGAAAAAAAGTACAAATAACATAGTTAAATGCTAAACACATGGAAGAATTCTTATTAATTAGCTATCTATCCCACAATTTAACTCATTTAAAATTTAATAAATGTGACTTTCCTGAAAATTGTTTATGATTTCTGTCAAAAAAAATGATAAAAATCTCTTACAGGACAGGAGTTTCGTTGTTCACTAAATGTAGACCTTTTTACTTGGGTATTTTTGATTGACACTCCTTAGATACTGGAAGTCATTCAGACATAAATCTACCTGGTAATATTATCCTATGTAAATATCTCCACCTTATTAATTGTTCTAACATGGAAAACTACCAAATATTTTGTCGAATAAAATTGCTCTGTGCATATTTCATCTGATCTACATTTTTATTTTACTAAAATGTAAAATGAAGTTTCTTCATGTGATTTATTCCTTAGGACCCATATTAACTTCTAGTGTTGATCACACATTTCCTGTCTATAAATCCTTTGACAATGTGTTCTGGAATTTTTCAAAGGAGAGTCATGTTGATTCTAGCATGCATTTATCAGAAATTATCCACTCTCTCTCTTTGAAGTCAGGATCGATTTTACTTATGTCTCCTGTTCTTCATGATTCTAAAGATTTCTGACAGTTTCCTTGAGCTCATCTCTTTGTATGTTACCATTTATCTTGTTCTAGATATTCTAGAAGACATTTATGCAAAGAATTATTTTATTTCTCTTTTCTAACTTGGATACGGGCTCCAATAGGGGGCAAAATTGCCTCTATTTGAGAACCACTGATATACATTATGCTTGCATGCCTGTAGAAAATTTCTGGAAAAATACATAAGAAACTAAGTGATTGCTTCTCTGGAATCACTTCTCTGAGGCAGAGGATGGCGAGTAACTTTCATGCTATCTGAAGATTTGACTCAGTATGTGTATAATTTTAATATAATCCTAAACACATTTATAATATGCATTCTCAAGTTGTTCTGGTCTTTAGGTACCCTGACAATGTTCTTTCACAGTTTTGTAAATTTTTCTAGTTGTCCTTGATTATATCTCACTCCTTCCCCTCCTCACGCCTCCTATTTTGTAATTCATTTTCTTTTTAATCTTGTGAGTGAGCACTCAACACTGCCACATTGATTTCTTTGGTCCCCATGTCACCCACCATTATTGGGATTGGCCCCTGCATGATAAGGGTTCTTTCTGTGTCTGGGACTCTCTGGGACTATCTTTTTTTCTCTTTCTCTGCGTCTCTTCAATTACCACTCATTACTCAGACCCTAAATCTGGAATTATACCCCTATTTTCACAAAATGTTTCAAATCAAAAAGTTTCTAAAGTTTGCATTACTCATTCAGATAGGCATTACTAGGGCTCGTATGGTTTAACCAAAATGCCATTTAATTGGGCACAGTGGAGCTTCCAGCTGGCGACAGTCAGAAAATAGCAGTTTCTACTTAGAACAGAACCTGGCAGCTGGGGAATCCCAGAGTAGCAATCCTCATTTCTAAAAATGGTTCTGATATTCCATTTAAAACATACAGTATATTTTTATTTAGAAAATATTTATTTAGCTGTCAGAAACACTTCAACTAATCACTACTCTTTAAAAGGGCTGGAATCTAGTTACACCCTCAGACATCATCAGAGCTCTAGGTTTTCATAAGCTGAGTATAATGAACTATAGTTGAAGAACCCTTTATAGTTTCCCCATGTGGAATTTTCTTGTCACCTACTGTATATACAACACAAATATCTAAATCCTTTGCATCTTCTAAGGTCCTATTCCTGCCTTGTCTGCACCCTCTTATCTCGCATAGTAAACAGAGACACGCCTTCAACAAGGGGAAGTAAAGAAGATCAAGGAGACTTAGTGACTCAATTTAATCTCCATATGTACCCAGACTGAGAGATTTCAGCAACTACAGAGTCAGACATCTCTTAATGGAGGAAATTAGAAAGCCTTGATAAGATAAGTCAGAGGAGGTGGTAACTGATTAGCGGTAAGGGCCTCAGGAACAGACTGACCATGAGAAAATCAATGGACATTTTTTTTTCTGTTTATAAAGCAAGTGGCATCCAAGAGAGAGTTCAGAATCAAAGCTAAATCAATAGTCTAGGAAGAGAAAGCCACGTTAAGGGGATCCATAATTGATTAAGCAAAGTCAAACTATGACCTAGCCAATCTTTTATTTTTTTCTCTGCCTTCTTTCCTCCTCTCCTAGGTGTGGACTTCATCTTAGAAATTATGCCTTCGAGAATATCTGTATTGAATGATTCCTGCTGCAATTACTATACACACGCATATGATAACATATGGTCATATACGTTACTCTCTATATTATTATATGCACACATATCCAAACACATATATTTTTTTCATCTCTTTGGCTCTCCTGTACTTTGTGTTTGAGAATTCATTTTACTTGATGTTTCTCGAGGGTTCCTAATTCATATGTGTATTCCAAGCACTGAATCTTCTTTCTTTTCTGCTGTCTTGCTGTCCAATGTTTCTTGCCCCGTTCTCTCCACTCTCCCCTACAAACCCTCTGCTCTATGTGTGTTCGCATATGCCTACTTAAGTGCAGGATTCTGCAAACTTGACATATGCTTAAAACATTTATGACCTACTGAAATTTCTGAACAATATTGGGCAAATAATAATAACGATGAAAATCCTGGAGATGTGCGGTTACTAAATCTTGTGGGACAAATCACTCGATGCTCCTTATCTGTGAACCACTTCAGTGCATCTCTTCAAATTCAGCAAGTATCTCACATAGCAAAATTTACACCTAGATTGGAATAAGAACGAGCAATTTACTCACTTATATTTTTATGTGACAGCATGGAAATAAAATGTAAATTTGGCTTTCATGGAAAATGAAGACAGTAAAGATTTGAGTCTGGAAAGAACTTAGTTTATATAGGTCATCTAATCTAACCCTTTCGTTTAAGGTCAATCAGATTATCATTTTGCACCTGGGCGTGAATTTGCTGAAAAATGTTTTCGTTATTTTATTGTAATTCCCAGAGAAAAAGTGAATTTGCCCATCTCAGCAGAGAAATTTATATTATTTACATGTGCCATTGCTGAAGACTTGTTAACACATCAGGTATGTTGGTGCAATGGGTCAGTCTATGTAGGAGCTTCTGGAGGAGGAGATCTGACATTTAGAAAACTTGTTTTCCGTGAGACTCCAATTTTGTTCAAACTGAGCTGATTTTAAACTGGTCTCTAGGCTGTCTAGATCCTTTCTCAACTCAGCACATCTCAGAGTAGGACCAGCCTGCTACAATGCTCGCAAATATTTTTTTCTTCTTCTATGTTTCAGAGAAATACGAAGTTAGTTCGCTGAAGCTGTTGGTAATGAAACTAGTAATCCAAATAGTTTATCTTGTTTATTCTGCCTGTGTTGGCTACTTTGAAGTGTTATATAACTTTCTGGTGATCTGGAAAAGTGATACAAAGAGAAATGTTGGCTAGCCAATGTTAATATTTGCTCAAAACAGTGAGTCACATAAGCTGGGATTTCCTCTTTGGGCTGCTTATTACTGGCATATTGTCTGAGTCTCAGTATAATTGATGCAATAGTCCTGTTTAGAATATGGAAGAATGCCTTGTTCAGGTTAACGGGAAGCCTTCTATTTGTCTTGATAGTCCTGTTGGAGAGCTCACTTCCGTTGCATTTGGAGGAATCAGTAATCTCATCGATGGTTACCTGGTAAAGCGGCTTGTTTTGCTTTTTCTTCCCTCTCTGTGACATGTGTCCACATACTGGCTCATCTGCATGTCTTCTAAGAAACAGATCTTTATGTGCCTTTTCTCATACACGGACCATGTAAAACAGCAGAAAGTTCAGAAAGTGACCTTCAACCAGAAAAGGCTTAGATGCTAACAGAATCGAGCCGAGAATAATCTACCACGTGAGAAATGAAAACTCATCATTTTCTTTCCTACAGGAAAAGTACAAGCTGTGTGTACTCTATTTCCTTGGGCCTGTTTAACCTTTCATGATTCCAAAGATTTCTTTGGGTTCTAGAGATTATACTATGCGATATTATCATGCCATCTGTTTATAAGATGAAGCTATTTACAAGCAAGTCCCTGAGAGGCAGCTTGGTCACATTTTCCCTCTCTGGACAACCCTGTACCAATGGCTCCAGGCAGTAACAGTGCAAAGGCTAAGAGGATGGGGTATGGAGTCAGGCCAACCTGACCTCGAGTCCAGGTTTTGCAACTTACTCATGTATCCTTTTGGGCAACTGTCTTCATCTGTAAATCAAAGATAATAAAAAAACCAGTCTCGTGTGAGAATTGAAAGGGATATTATAGGTAAGGCACCCAAGCAAAGGACCTGACACAGAGAAAATAGACTACAGACATTTGCAATTATCATTGTATACTTAAAAGTCAATGTGTCATGATGTGGAAAACAGTATGGCAGCTCCTCAAAAAAAAATTAAACATAGAATTACCATATGATATAGTAACTCCACCCTTAGATATATATACTGAAAAGAATTGATAGCAGAGACTCAGATATTTGTACACTCACGTTTGTAGCAGCATTATTCACAATAGCCAAAAAAGGGAAACAACCCAAATGTCCTTCAACAGATGAATAGATCAACAAAATGTATATACATACAATATAATATTGGTGAGCCTCAAATAGGAATGAAATTCTGACATATGCAACGACATGAATGAACCTTGAAGACATTTTGCTAAGTGAAATAAACCAGGCATAAAAGCACAAATATTGTGTGATTCCAGTTACATGAGATACCAGAATAGTCAAATTCATAGAGACAGAAAGCAGGATGGTGGTTGCCAGGGGCTGGAGGGAGGCAAAATGGAAATTTAGTATTTAACGGGCACAGACTTTCTGTTCAAGAAGATGAAAAAGTTCTAGAGGTGGATAGTGGTGATGATTGCACAACAATGTGAATGTACTTAATGCCAGCAAACTGTCCACTTAAAACTGGCAAAATGGTACATTTTATGTTATATATGTTTTATCACAATAGACATTTTTCTAAACAGTCCACTTGTTAGTCATTTGTAGCCAAAAAAGTTTATTCTTCTAAGCTAAGAGACATCCTTACATATCCCACACTCTTCATCATGATTATGATAACGAAATTATTGATTATTAATATCTTTTGGTTTCTCCTTTGTAGAACTGTAGAAATATAATGTTGGTGGAGGGGATGGGGGGGGGGGAATAGAGTATTAGTCTGCTATAAAAAAAATACCCAAGACTGGGTGGCTTAAGTAACAGAAATTTATTGTCTCGCAGTCCTAGAGGTTGGAAGGCCAGGATCAAGCTTGGTTTCTTCTAATGGCCAGAAGGGAAAGACGTATTTTAGGCCTCTCTCTTTGGCTTGTAGATGGCCACCCTCTTGCTGCCTCTTCACGTGATTGTCCCTCAGTGTCACATATATCTGGTATCTCTCCAGGTGTCCTCATCTCCTCTTCTTAAGAATACCAGTCAGATTGGATTAGGGCCTACTTTAATGGCCTCATTTCAATGTAATCACCTCTTTAAAGGTTTTATCTCCAAACAGAGTCACATTATGAAGTGCTTGAGGTTGGGCTTTCAACATATGAATTTTGGGGCAGGGGACACAATTCAGTCCATACTAGAGGACAGTAAAAAGAACAGATATTTTACTGTAACTTGTGCTTAAGAAATCAATCTAATTATTCAGTTCTGTACATTGACTTTTATTTTGTCCAAGAGAGTTAGTGAGAACCTACTGTCCCAGGCATTCTTCTAGCTGCTGGAACCACAGTGATGAGCAAGGCAAGGTCTGTGACTTGTTTAGTTAGGCAGGAACATCCAATCAACCAATGAATCAATGAACAAAAAATATAATTCTATGTAGTGATAAGTGGTATGGAAACAACTAATCAAGGGTCATGTATCAATGATGGAATGGTGGGAAGGTGATAATTAGATAGGGTAATAGAGGAAGGTCTCTCTGAAAGAGTGATGTTTTAGCAGACCTAAAAGAAATAGTATTCAGATTTGCAAATATCTAGAAGAGTCCAGAGTCAAGGAACTGTAAGGAGAAAGTCCCTGAGGAAAGAATAAGCTTGACATGTTCAAAGAATGGAAAGAAGACCAGTGTGACTGGAGTAGTCAGCAAAAGGAAAACGGTTGGAGAGGAGTTGGGAAAGTTCAACAGGGGCCATACTGTGTAGAATCTTGAAGGCTGGATAGATCTTATTTGGATTTTATTCTAAATGCAATGGAAGAAATTTGGATCTTATTCTAAATACGATGGAAGGCATCAGAGGGAATTACAGAAGAGAGATATGATCTGATTTGTATCTTTAATAGATCACGTAACTGGATTTTGAACAAGCACGACATATGACAAGGTCAAACCCTTTATACGTTATTCCCTCCATCTCCTTAAAATTTAGTCAATGGGCACAATCTTGCCCTGGTTCTGGATGAAAACTCTGGCACCCTTTCTACTCACTCTGTTGTAATAAACTGTTCTATAATGACTTAGGTCACAAACAGAGTTTCAGTTCAGGAGAGGCTTCAGCCCTGTGTAACATCCAAATCCTGAATTTGACTTAGTGTTCGTTTCTCTCCTCTCTCCCAGTCAAGCTGGCACTATATGGGAAGGCTGCCACGTTGGAAAGGGAATATAATTGACTTTTCTCCACACCCACCATGGCTCCTCCGCACTGCTCTTGCAGGTGGATGAGACTTGGCTTGGTGGCTTTGCATTCTCTGGGCTTAAAACATGATTAAAACTGTTGTGGGCTCATGTTTCTTGTATTTCGCTTCACCTGGTTATTTATATCTCTGCCCCTGTTGACTACTACATGTTCTTGCTAGGCTCCTGAGCATCCGGAAGTACACATCCAGGCCCTTTCTACCGCAAGTTCATTGTCCTCCTGGCAGCTCTGTTGGACAGGAGGCAAAGACATCCCCCTACCCAGCATCTTCTTCCAAATCCTCTTTCTCTTAGACTCTTTCTTGTTCAGAATGGATGATAGAGTCAAGGTACTTGGAGCAAGTTGTCCAGGATTTCTTTCAAAAACTGCATGTGAGGATTTGCTGACACCTACTTTGGTACCTGATATTGATGTTTCAGTGAAACTGGGGCAGGGAGAGTCCATTTCTTATATCGCGTCACATGACTGCAGCTGCTGCATGAAGAATGTACTGTATAGGAACCAGAGAGGAAAGAGCGAGACCAGGTGGGCAACAGTAGCAGTCCAGGTGAGACACAATGGCTACTTGGAAGGAAGGTGGTGATGAGTAGAAAGATTTAGGATGTTTTGAAGATAGAGCTGCGAGAACTTAGTATTGATTTAGCTGTTTGGGGTGGTGAGAAATGAAGGCAGACTTTGAACTTTTGGCCCAAGCTAGTGAGAGAGAGAGGTGCCATTCTCTGAGAAGCATGAGACCACAGAATACTGCATTTAGGGTGTGGATAGGGGTGTGTGAAAAGGAAGATTTATGAATGAATTGTTCTGTTCTGTGTATTTTAAGTTTTAGAGCTGGATTTATGAGTCTGGAGTTCAGGGAGGGTTCAGGACTGAAGCTATAAATTTCGAACTCATCAGCAGATAGAAGGTTTAAAATCCATAGGATAGGAGACGATTACTTAAGAAAAGAAGTGTATTTAGTGGAGAGTAGATATTCTACGGCTGAGTTCTTTTGATTCTAAAGTTTAGGGTTTGATAGGAGGCAGAGAGGTGAGGGACACGAAATAAGAAGATGTGCTCAGCAGATGAATGGAGTTACAGGAAAGTGTGGCATGTGGAACCTGCCAAAGTTTAGTAAGAAGACGCCAGATGATTGGATTCTGGACTTGACAAGAAAGAGTTGTTGGGGATCTTGACAAGAGAAATTTCACTGCAGTGGTAGAAGTAAAAATATGATGTGAGTGGCTGAAAGAGATTGAGAGAGGGAGACAGAGACAAAGAGAGAGGAGCAGAGGGAGAGGAAAAGGAGGAAGACAGATCACAGTGCACATTGGGTTGACTGCAAGTTTTATAAGTTTTTTCTCTATTTTCATACATAGCCCTGATAAAAAGGTTAAAAAAGTTCAAAGAAATAATGCCGTGGTCTGTTAGACACTTTGCTCCTGGGTGATAGAAAATGGAGTTCCATTGCATTGTCAATATTTTTAGCTCTTTTGGTGAAAACAAACAAAAAATATGAAGAAAGAAACTTGGCATGATGATTTCAAGTCCTTACTGAAGCAAGACTTCTTTCGTTTTGTTCTATTTAAAAAAAAATAGTAATTAGTATTGCTACACATCTGTTAGAATAGTAAAAATCCAAAACACTGACAAAACCAAGTGCTGGTGAGGATGTGGAGCAAGGGGAAGTGTCATTCATTGCTGGTGGAAATGCAAAATGGTCCAGCCACTTTCAAAGGCAGTTTGGCAATTTCTTGTAAAACTTATATTCTTACCAGGGTGATCCAGCAATTGCACTCCTTGATATTTACCCAAATGAATTGAAAGCATAAGTCCATACAAAAACTTGTACATGGATGTTTATAGCAACTTAATCATAATTTCCAAAACTGAGAAGCAACCAAGATATCCTTTAGTAGGTGAATAAATAAATAAACTATGATACATCCAGACAATGGAATATTATCCATTGCTAAAAAGAAATGAACTATCAAGCCATGAAAAGACGTGGTGTAAATGTAAGTACATATTACTAAGTGAAAGAAGCCTACATATCCTATAAATAAAACTTATAAGAAACTTATAAGTTTTCACTCTAAGTGAAAAGGCTACATACTCTATAAATTTAACTATATTCATTCTGTAAAAGGTAAAACCATGGAGACAGTCAAAAGATCGGTAGTTGCCAGAAGTAATGGGGGAGGAAGGAATGAATAGGCAGAGGACAGAGTATTTTTAGGGCAATACGACTATTCTATATGATACTATAATGATGGATGCATGCCATCACACATTTGTAAAATCTCATAGAATATATAATGCTAAGAGTGAACCCTAAGGTAAACTATGGATTATGGGTGACAATAATGTGTCACTGTAGGATCATTGACTGTAACAAATGTACCGCTGTGGTGTGGGGTGTTTGTAGAGGAGGAGGCTGTGTTTTGAGGGGTAGGGGTATATGCAAATCTGTACTTTCCTTTCAGTTTTGCTATGGACCTAAAACTGCTCTAAAAAATAAAGCCTATTAAAAATAATTAATAGTATTTAAATAATAAGTGGTTTTAGCAGATATTCAGATTTCTGAAATTTAATTCCATTCATTTTGGCATTGCCAAATCTTGGAGGTGAAAGGACTATGCGCTGTTCCAACAATTTCATTAAAATGATTCATTTCTTTTTACGTCAATTTAGTGATTCAGGCATCCATTAAACCCTAGTGCCGAAAACTTTTTCCTTTTTAAACAACTTTCTCAATCACCCAACACTGACACGTAATCAGAATTGTCACAATTAATTACTTAGAGATGGAGTGTCTGCAGTCCTTATAAATGATAATGATGTAGAATCTACCGAAATATGAAAAGCAACATTAAGTGAAAATGTGTAGAAAAAAGGAATGATCGTCATTGTAAAGATGTACAAAATTGGAATAGTTTACAATAAATAAATAAATAGACAAATATTTATATTAGAGTGGCAAGATTTTTGTCCTCTGTGTGCCAAAACAATTAACCATCTTATATAGAATTTTTATAGTGAATTTTTTTTTAGTGAAATGTCTTGTTCTGTTATACTTAGTTGATTTTGTTTTCATTGGAAAATAGTTTTAGTCACTTTCTGGTTAAAAAGGAGTACATTGTTATCAAGAATTTGGAATATCTGTTAAGTTTTCATACATGACGTTCAATGCACTAGATATCTATCCCTCACTTGGCATATTTGTGTTCTTCATACCATCTTCTCTAAGAAAAACTGTTTACTAGCTGATTCTATTTATTCTACGGAATAGAGAAGCCGTGATGTAAATTTTGTGCTTAGTGACTCGAGGATTGGCTTAAGCAATGGATCTAAGTAGTTTGAGACCATTGTGGAGTGTGTTTCTCTCGGGAAGTGGAGTATATTGTCAAAGTGCCATGGGGAAATCCATTTTTGAAGGGAGAAAGAAAAAGATTCTGCAAATGAAATTTTAAGTCCTGAATATGTTATCTAAACCCCTATAGTACTTGTCCCCTCCACCTCTCTCAGAACTGTTTGCTCCTATCCCCTTCATTTTCTCTGCTCCGGCCTATGCTGATAAGCTTTGCTCTCCACGAACACTTCTCCTTTTTTCTCCTCATCTCATTTCTTCTCCTCAAGGCTGCGATGCTGTTCCAGCTGCCTGGAAAACTCCCCAACCAGCCATCATGTTGACTAACACTGATTCAACGTTCTGTCTCCAGGAAAAAACCACCCTCCTCAATAAGTCTTCCCACATCCCACTGTAGTCAATTAACTGTCAATTGTAATACCTGTTTTTAGATTTCAGCGCTCTGCAGGCTGCTGGTCTGCTTTTGTATAGCCCTGCTTTCCAAATGAAGGCAATGCCTGCTATATAAGAGGTGCACAAAAATATTTATTATATGAAGAGCCAGCATCAAGTGCCCAGAACTGCTTCCTAGAGGGGTCACAGCAGGAGAACTGATCTGCTCACCATTGTTCGCTATTATTTATGCACAGGCTTTTGTGGCTGTACTCAACCACACATGCATTGAACATTAAAGTAGTTTTCTTATCACTTGCCATTTGAAATCGAGATGTAAACTTACACTTCGCCAAAGTCCCTCTTTTGAAAAGTTGTTTTCCAACTAGAATTTTCTTCCTGAATTGCCCATTGCTGAATCTAATAAAAATAATTTATCTATTTTGGAGTTCAACTTATAAAAGTTCCTGGAATCTAACAGATTTTAGCGATTTCTTGAAAAAAAATTACAACACCACATGTTCCCTGTTCCCATGAGGAGGTTTCAGGGAAGTTTTAACAGTTAAAGTAGGTTTTTTCTTTCTTTTGAAACCTAGCATGTGGATTTAGTGCTTATTCAAGTGAGAGACGAAGTGTAGTGGTTTGATTTGGGATTAGAAAAGGGAGCTGCACTAAAAGCTTAGTTCCAGAGCTGTGCCAAGAGCCCTTCCCTGAACAGCTCTCACACTTACTGCAAATTGCTGAGATAGCCCTTGGGTGCATTGTTTTCCACCTTTCACCACTTGGCACATCAGCTCATCCATTCCCTTCGAGAAGGCTGTGTTCAAATCCTGTGCCAAATAAGCACCTGCTGAAAAGATGGATATGCTTACTATTTGAATCCTTCATTCTCTCTTTTCATGATACAAACTCTCTGAAACTACCAACCACAAGCCTCTAATTTTTAAAAATCCAAACTGTGTGGCAAAGTCCACCCATAAAACACATAAACCAAGTGGCCACAGACACGTTGTTGTGCAAACAAATCTTTGTGTGAAGTCTGACGCTGTCTGGCCACTCCATGTCACTAAGACAGTATCTCGCTGAAAACGACCAAAAGCAATCTCTGTTAAAGAAAATATTGCACTAATTGTTTCTTATGACATCTGCAGTTATTAGCCAGAGCTAAAAAATTTTCCCACAGTTTAAAAAGATATATTTAGAGAGAATGCTAAAAATGGTATTGGTATCTAGTCTCCTGGTACTTACTGTTGGACAAAATTATCCAAGGATGTAATACCTAAACAAGACAGGAGAGGCCAGGGCTCTGCAGCTACGATAAGGACCTGGTCCCTGGGATGCTCATACTTCCCCCCTTTGCGTGACTGTGAAAACTGGTAAAGGTTCCAGAAAGAACCCAGCACCTGAATCACAGAGTACATCATAACAAACCAGGGGATGGAAAACCGTGTGCCCAGGGGCCAAATCTGGCCCATCGCCTGTGTTTATAAATAAAGTTTTATTAGAATACCACCATACTCTTCTGTTCTTGAATTGACTATGGCTGTTCTTGCACTACAATGGCGGATGAGGAAGCCTTTTAAAATATATTAAAGTGAGAAGCATAGGTATGGAGATGATGTCATCACCCCTTGGGGTCGGTATATAGGGTATGAATTGTGAGAAAAGTGTTGTTAGTGCCATCGAGTTGTTTTCGACTCCTAGTGATCCTATGTACAGCAACGCAGAACCCTGCCAGTATATCTTCTGGCGCTATATCAGACAATACTGTACTGCTATTCATAGGGTTTCATGGGCAATTTTTTCAGAAGTGGGTGGCCAGGTCCTTCTTCCTAGTCTGTCTTAGTTTAGAAGCTCTGTTGAAACCGGTCCACCATGAGTGAACCTGCTAATATTTCAAATACCAGTAGCATAGCTTTCAGCATCGTGGCAACACACAGCTGCCACAGTGTGACAAGCGACAGACAGGTAGTGTGGTTCCCTGACCTGGCATCGAACCTGGGTCATGGTGGTGAAAGTACTGAATCTTAACCACTTGACCACTAGGGAAAAGTGAGATGAGGTTAAATAAATAGGTTAGGGAGTCAAGACAGCTTCTGCCTCCCCATCCTTTTGCCTCCTCATTTAGTCCTGGACTATGGCTGTTCACCAACCAATCAGGATTCATCTCCATTACCATGGTAACAAGTTGGGGTATTGCTTTCCAAAGTTATTTGAATTAATTCCCTGCCATATGTATCACATGCATTTTGTCTTTTATAACTTCAGCACTTAGGGACTGCGCAAGATTTTACATAATAGTCTAGAGGTCTTTCCTGGCTATATATGTATGCATGTATGTATGTATGTATGTGTGTATCTATCCATCTATACAGAGTATTTTTGAAATAGTCTGTTTTTACTATATTAATATATTTTGGATACCCCTCATCATCTGAATTAATCCTCAACATAATTTGTGTTTCTCCACAAAATCTTTATGGTTTCATAGGACAATAGAAGCAGTCAGTTTAGTGCTTATAAACAAAAAATCTATTTAACAATGTGTTTAATATTTTTAAATGGGTAGATCAAAGTCTTACTATTCTGTACTAATGAAGAATGATCAAAGATGGTGAAAATGAGGCTACCACTTACTGATTACAGGTAAATTATTTAGCCTTCCTCAGTCTCAGTCTCCTCATATGTAAAATGAGAATAATAAGAATACCTAACTTAGCACTGGTATAGTAAGTAAATGAGATAATTCAAGTAACATGCTTGGAACATACTAAATTAGTTATTGTTATTATAATTATCAGGTCACTTTGACAACTCTCTATAAAGTTCAGCCACATGACAAGAAAAGAACAGCAGGATATTTGCCACATAATCGTGCATCAGTCTAAATGGAACATTTCCCACCAAAAGTGAAAATAGCCCAGTCTGGCATTTCTTTGGGTTGGGAAGGAAAAAAACAATCATTTGTCAGAGACACTATTTTATGAGGATTTAACTGGGCACAAATTGAATTTGTGGCTTGGCCAAGGAGAGAAATATTTGCAAAACATCTCGAAGATGACAGTGATATCCACATTGCCTTCTGTAGCAGTTTAAAAATGATAACATCATGCTCTCACATATTTCTGAGAAAACGGTAAATACTTACGGGACGATGAGCCCAACTTTCCCAGTTCATACCTGTCTCTTTTTCGATGACCAGAAGCACTCTTTCACAGTGCCATGTGGGAAATTCTTTCTCTACAAAATTAAGTGGCACACATCAGCAAAACTCCGATTTTTTTCTGCTTCAAGTTTGAAGCCTGAATGATCTTTCCAAATGCTTCATTCCAATGTTACAACAAAACTTGGCTTTAAATAAAAAGATCTTCCTTGTCAAAAGGAACATATCCAGTAAAGTTCAAGAATTAGAGTGATCATATTCTTTCTCTGATTTATTTCATAAATTATGTTGTAATGAGAAAAAATATATACTTTTTTGAAAAAGAAGATTTGTTGCTATTTCTATTACTAGTGAAACGCATACAACATGGGCCAAAATTAAACAAAACCTTATAATCATTCTAGTCAAGTTCAAATGAAGGTTGCTCATGGGAGTGACGTCTGAGGTGGATCTTAATTTACTGGAACTGGTTTACCCAGTCCTTTTGTTCTCATGATATGTAGTGTATGGTTAATTCACAATGATTGGACAACATGATATTTTGAAATAATCTATCACACTCTTGTGCACCAGGATATAATTGAAATGCATAGGGCACTTCCTAGAAAAACAAAAGATGTTTTGTACAGACCACATCTGACTACATGTCAATTTCGATATTCGTCTACTAGATTCAATGACATTGCTTAATTTCTACTAAACTCTTGCGGACTATTTTTCCTTTTTTTAAAAAAAGGCATGAAATAAAGCTTTAAACATTTAAATATATAAGTAATGGTATCTGTGGTGCTTCTGCCTCATCTTAAAGGAGAAAGTATCTTATATGCTTTGAGGGAACTCTCTAAATGGGCACCAGGAACTCATGGTAATAGTCACTATAAAGTGAGACTGTGATATTTCCCTTGATGAATCTCTTGGAATTTCCCAGTTAACTTTCAAAGTTAATATACTTGTGTTCTATGCTATTTGTTCTTTGGCATTAAAGCTCTTTATCATCATTAAATAGAAATAGATTAATGGATTTCTTCAAATCAGCTTATAGATTTTGGTTTACAGCTAATAGAAAGCAATGAAAAAAACCACTGGTTTGGCTGTCGTATAAAGGATGTACATCTCTGTAAGTGTGGCAGTTGCAAAACTTCACTGTCTATCAAAACATTTTTCCTTCCTTTTAGGTATAGTGAAACTGTCAAAGTTTTGGAAGACTTGAAGGCTTCTGAATTTTTTTAAATTAAAAAATAACTCATTTGGAAAATAGTTTGGCATTTTCTTAAAAAGTTAAATATAAATCCATAAATGTATCATATGATCAAGCAGTTTCACTCTTAGGTAAATACCAAAGAGAAATGAAAACATGTGTTCCCACAAAGATTTGTACGGGAAAGCTCTTAGCATTATTTAAAGTAGCCCCACATAAGAAATAGTCCAAATGTCCGTCAACTGCTGACATATCCATGTGATGGAAGACTATTCAATAATAAAAAGGAACACACTACCAACACATGCTAATAACCTGGATGAATCTCAAAATCTTTATGCTAAATGAAAAAAGCCCCTAAGACCAGCAACAAAATAAGGATGCCCACTCTTGCCACTTCTATGAACATAGCACTGAAAGTCCTAACCAGAGCAATTAGGCAGGAAAAAGAAATAAAAAGCATCCAAATCGAAAAGGAAGAAGCGAAATTATAAAATGGTCTCTGTTTGCAGGTGACACGATCTTATAGATAGAAAACTCTAAAGATTGCACCAAAAAGACTATTAGAACTGATAAACAAATCCGGTAAAATTGCAAGATACAAAATCAACATTTCTATCCACTAACAACAAACTATCTGAAAAAGAAATTAAGAAAACAATGCCATTTACAATAGTGTCAAAATGAATATATATCCAATAAAGGGTTAATGTCTAAAATATATAAGGAACTCTTAGAACTCAATAACAAAAACTAAACTAAAAAATAGGCAAAGGAGCTGAATACAGCAGACATTTTTCCAAGGAAGACATACAAATGGACAACAGGTACACTGATCATCAGAGAAATGCAAAGCAAAATCATCATGAGTTATCATCTCATTGCTGTTAAGATGTCTATGACCGAAAAGATAAGAGATAACAAATCCTTTTGGTGAGGGTGTGCAGAAGAGGAAACCCTTGTATGACATTGGTGGGAATGTAAATTGGCACAACCACTATGGAAAACAGTATGGAGCTTTCTCAAAAAAATTAAAAATAGAACTACCATATCATCCAGCAATCCTGTCCCTAGGTATATATGCAGAGGAAACCAAATCACCTTCTCAAAGAGATTTCTGCACTTTCATATTCATTCCAACATTATTCACAATAGCCAAGAAATGGAAACAGCCTAAGTATGCATTGACAGATGAATAGGCAAAGAATTGACTGCAAAAGGCCCATGAGGAATTCTTTTTTTGGAGGGATAATCGAAATGTTCTAAAATCAATTTTAGTGACTGGTGAACTATATCATAAACTTACTAAAAATAAATTATACTTCAATAAAACTTAAAAAACAAAACAGGACATGATATTTCTTTCCCCCCAAAAAAGGTACCATTTTGTCCATGGTGACACAGAAAATTAAGAGGCAAAGATAGAATTCCAACCCAGGTGTGCCTGTCTCCAATGTTTTACTTTGCATTTTTTTTAACTTTTTTGTTGCTATGAAAGATTCACCCTGAGCTAACGTCTGTTGCCAATCTTCCTCCCTTTTTTTTCCCCTCCCCAAAGTTCCAGCATATAGTTGTATACTCTAGTTGTAAGTCCTTCTATGTGAGCCACTGCCACAGCATGGCTACTGACAGACAAGTGGTGTGCTTCCACCCCTGGGAACTGAACCAGGGCCACCAAAGTGATGAGAACACCAAATTTTCACCACCAGGCCATCAGAGCTGGCTCCAACATTATAGTTTGCATTGAGAACTCAGTTCTACAGTGTACTAAAAAGCATGGAGCAAATTCATTTCAGAATTAAATTTAGTAAATATTGAAAGCCTATTCTATATTTAGCATTTTAGCACCTTTTGGGGAGAGAGGGTCTATAATAAATACAGAATGGCTTCTGTCCTAGAATAGTTAACACTTTATTTGGAAAAAATAGAAAACAATTATAAATTACTTGAAGGATTTTTGTAACTGGGAAAAAATATAGAGAAGTAAGTTTTTCAAGGGTTCTGAGGAGAAAGGTCATTGCCAATAGTCCAGGAGTAGTTCATAAAGAAATAAGATTTGTAAGGGAGATACGGAATTTGTGGCGTAAAAATACAGGCTATGAGCTACCCCATGGAGGGGGAAATCCAAGTCAAAGCCAAGCCAAAGGTGGGAACCAAGTGTGTGTTGGCACAAGAGAAACCTATTTCACAATGAAGGAGGAGAAATTAGCAAAGCTCCTTCAAGTTTCATGGGAAACAGGAAGTCACATAAGATTCAAGAGTCATAAGATAAACGAGAATTATTAGATAGAGTATTTGGTGGTGACCACAGTTGGTTTGTGGACAAGAGACTGGAAAAAGAAAGAGCAAGGAGGAATGTATTGCAGAAAAAAAAGTGACAGGGTTGTTGGCTGTATGGAAACAAAAAGGAATAGCAAAATCATAGACATTTTTAAAACACAGAAAAGACAGGTTAGATAGTCATTATATCATATCAGTTTATGATCGATAAATTTCTCCATACTTTATGAAATAGGCTGCTAATAGATGAGAAAAATAAGTTAAGTGCTTATTCAACATCACGCATAGCAAAGGCTGAAGAATATGCCCCATGACTCCAAATCTAGGGCACTTTTTTCTATACTTGGAGTTGTGCAATCAAAGATCTCCAGGAGTCAGACTGGCAACATAAATAAGTGAAGTAGATTAATAAAAGAGAAAAAATGATGTAAACATGATGAAAAATGGCAAGTGATATTTGACCTTATTTTCCAGGAGTAATAGGGAGTAGTGGAGACTGTGGAAAATTCCTCATATTAAAGGAAATCATTAATATACTCTAAAAGAACAAAGTCTGAACTTTTGGTTATCAAAACCAAGAATGTAGGAGTGATTCTTGATTCTTCCCCTTTTCTCTCACCCTACAGCCAAATCTTCAAAATATATCCAAAATATGATCACCTCCTTATCATGATTCCATTGCCTCTAAGCCTCCATCACCTCTCTCACATAAAATATGTCCTCCCAGCTGTGTTTTCAGAGCTCACTCTTGATTATCGAGTTTCTTAGTTAGAAGTTTATTATTATCTACATTATCTAGAAGCTTCTTAGAACTAAGGCCTTCGTTCCTTGCATGTGGGCCTCTCCAACATGCTTGCTTGGTTAAGGTATGCAAACTCACAAGGCCGTAGAGTCTACTAACAAGATGTAAGTTATAATCTTCTGTAATCAAACACACCAGTGACATCTCATCATTTTTGCCCTCTGCTGAATAAGACAAGCCACAGCTCCCACCTACCAGCACCCACGGGAAGGGGATTACACAAAGGTGTGAACACAAAGAAGTGGGGAACCTTGAGAACTATCTTAGGAATTGCTTACCACTCTGTGTCTGACAAAGGACTTGTATTCAGAATATTAATGAACTTCTACAGCTTGAAAATAAAAATATATACAACTCAGTTAAAATATGGGGAAAAGACTTAGGTGTTTCTTAAAAGAAGATATCTTATAGCCTATATATATGAAAAAACGCTCCTCGTCATTAGTCATCTGAAAATTCAAATTGAAACCACAAAGAGATTCTACTACCTGCCGACCAGAATGGCTAAGTTTAAGCAACTGACAATACCGGCTATTGTCTAGGAAGTAGTGTGACTAGAACTCTCCTTATTGCTTGTGAGAATATAAAATGGTCCAACCACATTGGAAAACACTGGCAATTTCTAATACAGTTAAACACACACCTATCCATGACCCAACAGTTCCACTCCTAGGCATTTCTTCTCTCAGGGAAATGAAGGCGTATGTCCACATGCGCACACACAAAATGCTCTGTTCACAATAGCCCCAAACTGGAAAATACCAGATATCCATCAACAGGAGAATGGAATTTAAAAAAACGTGGTATATTTGTATGAATCACTACACAGCAATTTTTTAAAAGGACAAGCTACTGATACACACAATATGAATGAATTTCAAAAACATTATTTGAAGGGCCAGCCCCATGGCGGAGTGGTTGTTTGTGCGCTCCGCTTCAGGGACCCAGGGTTTCGCCAGTTCGGATCCTGGGTGTGGATGTAGCACCACTCATCAGGCCATGCCGAGGTGGCATCCCACATGCCACAACTAGAAGGACCCACTACTATGTTCCGGGAGGCTTTGGGGAGAAAAAGGAAAAATAAAAGCTTAAAAAAAAATTATTTGAGGAAAAGAAGCCAGAAACAAACAAAAATTCATACTGAATGATTCCATTTTTATGAAATTCAAGAAAAGGCTGAATTAATATATCATGACAGAAGTCAGCAAAGTTGTTATTTCTTGGAGAGGTTGAGAAAGGAGTTTTTGACCCAGAAGGAACATGTGGACGTTTTCTGAGTATGATGGAAGTGTTCTATGTGTTCATCTGGAAGGGGATTGAGCAGATGTGTATACATGTAAATAGTCACTTAAGGTTTGTGCATCTTCCTGTGTGTTCATTTTAGCTGAACAAATTAAATCAGAGTGAGAAAACACTTTGAAGTGCATTCAAAACACTTGGGGATCTTGTTAAAATGCAAATTCTCATTTAGCAGGCCTGCAATAGCCTTCAGATTCTACGTTACTAACCAGCCTCCAGTGATGCTGATGCTGCTAATTCTGGACTGCACTTTAAGTAGCAATGTCCTAAAATCTATTCCTCACTGTTTCCATGACTATTGCTGTATAAAAAACACTCCCAAACTGGGTGGTGTAAAATAACCATTTTACCATGCTAATGAGTCTATAGGTCTGCAATTTGGATGGTGCTCAGCAGGGGTGGGCTGTCCTTTATCCTGAGGCTCTAAGAAATCTGAGGCCTCACCTGGGAAGAGTCAAAGACTGGGCCTTGAGGCTGGAATGCCTGAATGCCTCTTGAGGGACATGGCTGGCTCCTGGGCTGGGGTGGGGACAGGAAAGTTACATGTTTCTGACAAGTTATTGTCAAACTTGAGTGTATGTTAAAATTGTCTACAGGGCTTATTAAAACTAAGATTGTTGGGCTCTACCCACAGTTTCTGCTTCAGTAGGTCTGGAGTGGGCCTGAGAATTTTCATTTTAACAAGTTCCCAGATAATGATGCTGATGGCAACTATTTGTAGTGTTAAAATAAATGTTAACTAACATAAATACTGACATTGACATTGGCCTTTTGGCCTTTGTTGTTGTTGTTGTTTTTCTTTGCTGATCTCCATATCCACTGTTTCTTTTGCTTTGGTCTCTGCGTTTCGTCTTGAAGCTTTCCTCAGAAGACGCCTGGCAATCCTTGGGTGTACGTTTGCGGTTAAGATTGAGGCACTGGAGAGCTGTTGAGAAGCCTGTGTGTTTGGTGCTTTTCTGTATGGTGATTGAGTGTCCTCTTGGATCTGGTTCTCCAAAAGCACGCTCTAAGAGGAGATTCTCCAGAAGCAAAAGGCCATGAAGACTCGGCAATGGGGCCACTGAAGTGATGAAGGGAGTCGCAAGAGACTGCGGGTTGTGTTGTGGCGGGAACCAACAATGTCGGCTCCAGAGGGGCCGGAAGGTTTTCTTTGGAGAGTCCTGTGCGTGTTTTCTCTGGGGGACAGTGGGGCTGATGGGAGGGGACATGCATCGAGGGTACAGTGTAGACTTCTGTTTAGTCTCTCTCTCCTCTACTGTGTCCAGACTCCTCGGGTCCAGAGACTCACTAACTCAGTTTTTCCACAGAATAAATTTCTTGTCTCCTGTGAGGTATTGCCTAGGTTTTGTGATTTGAATCAGAATCCAGCAGGCCAATAACCCAGAGGTTTTGAGGAGGTGAGAGAACAACCTCCCACTCCAGAGGTTATTGAAGGGATAAGAAAAAAACCTGGTATTAGTGAAAGCCCTGAGGTACATGATCTTTGACCCGCCCAGTGGGACCAAAGGCATATTGCTTAAGTGAAACAAACTTAAGAAAGGCTGGCTCTAGCAAGCGGGCAAATCATAATTGGTGGCTCATACAGCTCTGTAAAATGAACCCAGACCTGAACTTTTCCAGACACAGTCACACCCAAAGTTTTTACCCCTGGGAATCTATTTCAGGGCCACAGAAGGTCAACTTGGGTGCCAACAGCATTTAGAGATTCTACTGTGGTTTACAAAGGGTAAGTCAGAAACCGGATAAGTGATAGATATGTTGTTAGTCTGGCCATATTAAAGACTGAAAATATAACTAGTTCATATCTGGAAAGTTTGTTACTCAGATCCTTCTTTGAGCGGAAGAACTCTGATTATCTTAATGGTTTATTTTCTCAACTTAATACTTTTGGCTTCTTACGTGAATAAGCCACTTTCCCCAATGTTTGAAAATTCTCCTAGGTGGTGTTACTACTCCTTAATGTAAATTAACAAAACTTATTAAGAAATAATCTATCATGCTTAACTTTGAACAAGAAATATTTACTAGGCAAGTTACTAGGTAACAAAATTTGAACAAAGTGGTTTACTAGATAAATTAACATTATTCATTCAGCAGTTTGCTATAGTAAAATGTACGAAGATTTGAATCAGAGTTACCAGCTAGAAAATTTAGCCAAGTTATTTGTCTATAAAATGGAAGCAATAATAGCTACTTCACAATATTGTTAAATCAGGTAATATCTGTAAAGCATGAATTACGATGGGTAGCCTGTTGTAGATGTTTAATAGGCTTCAATTTCCTTCTCCTCATCCACAGAGCACTGATCTCTAACCATCTCTATTCCCTGGTATAGGGTCCACTATGAAAAGTGCTATACAAAGTATTTAATTGCCTTGTAATCCTACAAGAGACTAAGTGTTACTGAATATTATATAATATTTGAAAACTGTCTTTTCCTTCTAGTAATCCCAGAAATTGGGGTAAGTATAAAGCAGTCAACACAACTAAAAGAACACTTATAGGGTCTAAATATCATCTTCATTATTTTTAAAATAATTATTAAAAATAAGGCAAATTTCCTTTTAGAAAAACCAAACCACATTTAATAACAAGGATGTGATGATCCTTTTCTTGGGGAAAATGAAATGATGAAATTGCCCTTTTCTGGTCATATTTACTCCTCTCCATTGTCCTGCCCTCCTGCTGCCACCATTTTCCATGGTACTGGGGAAGCTGGAAAGAACAAGGTAGGAGGACGGATGGATCTGCCCATCTCAGAAACCACCCACAATATGTGTGGGAACTAAAAGTAAAATGAAAACAAAGACTCCAGGATTAACAGCAAGTAGTCACTCAGCAATTCTAAGGGATTTTCACAGTATGAGAAGGAAGGAAGGTACAGTGGCCAAAATAACCAGTGAGTGATGGTGAGGAACAAAAGGAGGGTTAAAGGATTATTGTCCTAATAGAGAGTTGGGCAAATGAAGAGAGGGCTAAATTCAGGGATTACAATGTCTGAGTGTGGAATTGTTGGTTGTCCAGATGTGTCACCACTTTTCAAAATAATATTTTTTCTTGATTATAACGTATTAAAGGTTTTGTTGCAAAATTTGACAATGCAATAAAAGATTACATACACAAAAAAGCATTGCTGCCAAAAATTTTACTTAGTTTTTGCTTTTATATTTTATGTCAGTCAGAGGCCTAGCAGGAAACAGAAGACCTGCTCATATTAGGAAAAAAAATTGGGGTTTGCTTACAAAGGAACTAGTTACAAAGGTGTGGTTGAATGCAGGGGACCTACAAGACGAAAACGCAGGGTTAGCAGGGCTGTTGCCAAAAGGGATAAAGGGAAATGTTACTGGAAGTCAGAAAGAAAGATAGTTACTTAAAACAGGATGCTTTGTGAAGAGCATTAAGGCCTCTGACCTTTGGGAACACAGCCAGCTTAAGATGCTCTCTCATAGGACAAGAATCAGGAGTATAAATACCTTGGTCTTCCTTCCCTAGCTTCCTCCAGTCTTTCCTGTGGCATTCCCATTGATCAAACCTAACAGTAAGTCAGAGAAAATGGGGACCCTTTAATGTTACCTTGTGAATTTGGAAGTCCCCAAGAACTGAGGGTGGTCTCAGATTCAGTAATCTTGTAGAAGGACTCCTTGAACTCAGCAAAGCTGTTATACTCATGGTTATGGTTTATTACAGTTTATTACAGTGAAAGGATGCAGGTCAAAATCTGTAAAGCAGCGGGTACATAGGGCAGGATCCAGGAGGGGCCAGGCACAAGCTTCCTGTTGTCCTTGCCCAGTGGAGTCATTTGGACAGCATTTATTTCTCCCAGCAACAGCATGTGACAATACCCACAGGACGTTGCCAACCAGGGAAGCTCACCCAAGCCGTGGTGTCTAGTTTTATTGAGGGTTGATCATTTAGACACAGTTGACTGCCCACGTGACTGATCTTAGTCTCCAGCCCGTTCAGAGGGTGAGCTGATACCATGTGGCCCAAGGTCCCCACCATGAACCACATTGTCACTATAGACTATCTGGTATGGTCCAACACCTCCAGATAAACAAAGTCCCTCTTTCAGGCAGGACATTCCAAGGACTTAGAGTTTATCTCCCAAGACCTGGAAGCAAGGGGCCAAACTGTATTTGTACAAAGTAAATTGTATACACCCCTTCAGCTTAGCAGGACTGGCTACATAATTTGTAGGGCCCAGTGCAAAATTAAAATGTGGTGCACCTGTCCAAAACCTTTGCAAATTTCAAGATGGTGACTAAAGGGCATTAGACCCAGTATGGGGCCCTTCTGAATGCAGGGACATGGGCAATTGCACAGGTCACATGCCCATGAAGCTAGCCTTGATGCTCAGCATCCATCAGAGACCAGCAAGGATGAGGATGATGAGTGAATATGGAGGTAGAACGGATGGGAGCTATCTGGCTCACCTGTCATTTTACTATACAGACTTAAAAAAAGTGCCCTTACAAGGGATGGAGAGACCAGAGATCTCTCTCTCTCTCTGCCATGTGAAGATACAAGGAGAAGAGAGTGATTTGTAAACCAGGAGGGCCTTCACCAAGAACCCTACCATGCAGGCACCCTGACCTAGAACTTCCAGCCTCCAGAACTGTGAGAAATACATTTTGTTGTTTAAGTCACCTTGTCTGTGATAATTTGTTATAGCAGCTCAAACTGACTAAGGTATACATACGTTAAAATCACTCTCCCAAGACATGAAGTTGCTTTTCAATTAAGAAAAACTTTGGGTTAATCTTCTAACAGCTCAGTTTATTTGCTAATTGGTCATATCTACCCTCATTCCTATGGTACCAGGTGCTATGGGGAATTGCAGAGGTTGAAAGAACCTACTCGTGAGGCATTTACAATCTACCATATTTACAATCTGTTAGGGAAGACAAGTTATGCCCACAACTACCGCTAATGCAAGTTAATAGTCCAGGTACCTTCAGGAAAAAATAGGGAAATGCTGTAGGAATTTAGAAAGTTTAAAAAATATTCCAACTGGGATTACAAGCACCGTTGTCGCAAGGATCAAACAGATAATGTTTATGAAAGCAGGCTGAAAAAAATATATATTCCCATGTGATATGTCTGTTTGGTAAATAACCGCCTGAGTTTACAGATTCCTTTTTGTTTCCATCTGTCCTATTATTAGAGGAAAGTAAGATACTCAAAGGCATATGCTATTTTCCTTCCAGAGGACAAGCCAGCTCACCAAATGGGAAACATACACATTCAAGGAACAACAGGAAGGACGTAAGTCTGTGTCTCTCTGATGGCTCTTACCTATAAATTCAGTCCCAGAGTTAAACAAATATAAGCAAGCAAGCAAGCAACACAACAAACACAATGATGGCTGTTTTCTGCTACAATGACTTTATGTGTGTACGTGTTTGACTAGAATCCTACAAATAGGGGTTTGGACGCTTTTGCCACCTTTGTAATTGCATATCATCAGATACCCATGGAAAAATACAGAACGACGGAAAGAAAAGAAATATTTCAACTGGTAAAGTCCGTTGGTGCATTTCTGTTCATAGAGGGAAATAAAAAGCTCCAGTGTATGTGAATACTGGTGATATGGAACCTGTTTCGTTTCTGATGGCGTCTCCTGAAGAGAATTTGATTCCCCATGAATCCCCTAAGAGCAACTCAATCACATATCCTTCCTGACAAATCCTTCGAAGCTAATAATCAAATATAAAGACGTTGGATGTGGTCATCAAGAGGATGTGACTGCTAGTTGCCCAGTGAGCTGGACCTGGGCAATTGAAAGCTCCTCTCTCCCTTCCCTGTCCTTGGGATGTACGTCTGCCCACCATTCCTACAGTAAGAGTCATTTCCAAGGGCACAGCCTTGAAAGAACACTGCGTTGTTGAGGCCACCTAGACTGACCATGTGACTGAATCTCAAGGCCTCTATATAAACTTTTAACATTCTGGAGGGAGAGCACAGAGATCTACTTGTCTTGCTGCTGTCTGACAGGCCTCCTGTGTAAATTCCCTTGCTTCTTAAACTTGCCACCTGCCAATCTGGAGTGATCTGCCTCTGTTTTTGAGCAGAATGCAGGGGACAGTTTCAAACTTCACCTGGGGAACTCCTGAGATGGTGAACCAACAAAGGAAAAGCCACAGCTAGAGAGAAAAGATTGGTGTCCCAAGACATCAGCAAATTGAACGGTTGTTGATAAACAGTGACTGGAGATTAATAAGTAAACTTTTAAAAAGCAAATGGACAGGTCCCACGAGACGACTGAATTACTCAATAGGAGGCAATTCCATAGGCCATTGAATGTGGGAAAGGCAACCCCACAACTGATCCAATCTGTCAACCTCCAGGTTGTTCCTTTTGTTTAACCCATATTAGTTTTATAACTTACTTTTCTCCACCTATGGGTTAATGAAGTTACTGTTGCCTCCAGGATTAAGAAAACATGCTTCCTCTAATAAATCAAACATCTTCGGGTAAAACAGCACATAGGATTCTTTTCAAGTATGGCAAAAAGGGCTCTTGCCTAGAGAGGAGCACGTTTTGACAAAATCAATTTGGAATTCTTGAATGTAGATGCTGTTGCATTGCACGTTACATGTTTAAAATGGTCTTTTATTTTAATGGATAACATTGTAACATTAAATTTGGTACAATTAACCTCTTACAATGGCCAGGCAGGGGATTTATTGTAACAGTACCATATTAACCTTACAACAATTTTCTTTAAAAAGACAAAAAAGACACCCAAAACTTTATAATCTCAGTTACCTGGAAAGCCAACAGCTATAATTGAGCCATTTGATATTTTTGCTTGTGTTTTATTTTGTAACTGGACTTTAATACAATATGTGAGATACTTTTTATTGACAGATTTTGCAAGAGTTTGTATTAGTAGAATTGCGTTTGTTTGGGGATCTTTTGTGTGTCTTCTTTGCTTGTTTTTTATTTTCTTGCTTTTGTGGGTGCTTGCGTGCTTGGCAGGCTGTGTGAGTATACTCGTGCCTTTAAAGAACTCTTCTCAAGAGACGTGGAAAATGATAGTTGGAGGCTGGTGAGTTATGAATTATTCCAACTAGCAGGGAGAAAAGGTGAAAACAGTTTTGGTCTTTACCAGGAATAACAGCTACAATTAAAAAAAAAAGTGACACTGAATTTTACCTTCTTGAGGAAAATGTTTTAATCCTTAAACAACATTCACCCCACACAGTCATATATATTAAAAAATAGATCTATATCTAAAAAACCAGATCTCTAATTTAACTAAAGCAAAGCATTTTAATGTTTCATTGCATGTATCCAAATTAGTCCTAGATGAGTTCTGGAAAAGTTGCAAATATATTAAACTTTTATAAATTGCTAATACATTAATGTTTTATAAATTAAGCCATATTTATATTGCCAAAGAAAACTCACTTTTTAGCATGACACATATAATATTAAATGAAATTTATAATATAAAATATATGAATATATAGTCACTTGAAATTAAATTTTATTTCCTCAGATTTTCCTTTAGAAAGACCTACAAGCATTTATCTACGAATAAGCAAAGAATCCCCGATTCAATATCATGCTTGTCAGCACGGTGAACGTAATTTTATAAAATGGTGCACGTCTTAAATTTGGCACTTCTCTTATTTTAGCCAAATGATGTATTCCTCTTGATTTATGAAACGTAGCAAATGTTCTTCAAAATGGAAGGTGTGACCTCAAAGTTTGGAGGTTAAAACTAACATCGCATAATTTGGCATTATTTGATTTCTTCGCTCCTTGAAATTCCTTCTATACAGTGCTCTTGTTCCTCCCTCGCTGTGTTGGATCAGTTGCATTAAAGGTCAACTGTAGTGGCCTCAGTTCTGATCTGGACTTGGCCATGTGACTTGTTTTCACCAGCGAGATGACTGGTGTCATGACAAGGCAAGCAGAGACTTGAAATGATGCTTGCATATTTCCACTTGCACTCTGGCACCTTCTTCACCAACAAGATATTTTTTCCAAGCTAGAGGATAGGAGACATATGGGATATGTCTTATAGAGTCTACTTGCCTCAGAAATATGAAAGCCCCGTCAGGATCAGCTGAGGCACCCAGCCAACCACACCAGACTTGTGAGCCACCAACACTTCTTGTTGCATCCCACTGAGCTTTTGTGATTGTTTATGATGGCGCATTATCATGACAATAGATCAATCCATTACGGATATGCTCACCTTAAGGCACCCTTTCAAGAAATTGATTTATTTTCAACTTATGCAGCTTGGCCAATCCCTGATATCTTTGAGCCATCTGAGACTTTGGAGAAGGTAATTTTACCTCTCAGATCCTTGATTTCCTCATCTATGAAATAAAATCATCAAGACACATCACCTTAATGGTCACTCCTACATCTATACTATTTGATTAATTGATTGATGGATTGATTTTAAAGGTGATGACTTATCTTGAATATACCTTTAGAAGCCTTTTGTAAAAGTAAATTTATGGTTCTATGTTACTGGAACAGTCCTGAACTATTGGGGGTGATTTTGTTTCTTTCCATGAAAACTTACCTACCTAGAATTCCTCACCCCAATGTGCATATCCACCTCCCACTCCTGTCCCAGACAGAGAGGCAGCATAAGTGGTGGTTCAGCTTGCTACCTCTAGAGCCCAACAGCCTTTCTGCATAGCCCAGCTCTACAACTTAGGAAGTCATGTTGGGTCTCACGGTCTTCATCAGTAATGCTACTACTTACCATAGTGATTTGCTTTAAAAAAGTGAATAAGGGGCCAGCCCTGTGGCCTAGGAGTTAAGTTCGGTGCACTCCACTTTGGCGGCCCGGGTTCAGTTCCCTACACTGCTCGTTGGCAGACATGCTGTGGTGGTGACTTACATACAAAATAGAGAAAGAGTGGCACAGATGTTAGCTCAGGGCAAATCTTCCTCAATGTCAACAACAACAAAAAGTGAACAGGCTCATCCGTTAAATTTAATACATGTATTAAGAATTTAGAACGGGGCCCGGCACATCTAATATTTTTACACTTTGCCTATTGGAGTAGTGATCCTTCCAATTCTCCTGCCTCAAAGGTTTTGATTAAGAACTAAAATAGCTTAGTGTCTAAGTAGAAAGTAGGCATTTTCCCTAGGACCACATTTAGAGGAGCGTGACCAAGATCAGTGGCCTGTTTCATCAGGAATGGTGCAGTGAGGCATAGATAAATGCGCATACTATTATCATCCTCTTTGGGAGCCACCATAACAAAGATTCCAAAAGAACCAATGTCACAGCTCTCCTGTGTCAGAAGGAGGCAGTGTGGGGTAGTGGAAAGAAGAAAGAAAACCAGAAGTCAGAAGATCTAGGTTTTATTTCCAGTCGTTTCTAGTTATACATTTATTCCTAGTTTGTTATTATGTTTAACACCATCTCTTACCAATTTGCAATGGACTCTGATGTGACTTTGGACAAGTCATGTAACCTCTTTGAACCTCAATTTCATCTTCCATACAAATGACCATAAATGAGCTATTGGAAAAACCCCACTGAGATATCGATAATCGATAATGTATTTTTCCAATCTACTAGCCTTGCACTTCTTACATTCAGTGTACTAGGAATCTTTAGAGTGCAAGTAAAAATTCAGCTTGCATCAGGGAGTCCAATTTAGAGTCTGTATGTAGTGGAGGTCAGGAAATCTGCATTTTTAACAAGGCAATTCGAATGTGGTCTGTGGGACACACTTTGTTGCTTTCCTTCTCTGCTAATTAGGAATGTGAATAGCGCCTGCCACTCTTTGTAAGTCATGGCATTGTGGGCATCCAAAGAGAGGATGTGTGAGAAGGGGGTACTTTGTGTATAGTAAACCCCTGGAAACTTCCATTACTCTTATTGTTAAATAAATGCTCAGTGCCTCAGAATTCCCCTATCCTAAGTGCATTTTTGGTCATGTGGAATACTGATTCCCTACTTCTAAGCAACAGGGCTTTAGGACATTTCTAAGCAAGGCGTTTATGAGCTGATGGATGTGTTCTCATATTGATCTCAGGGAGTTACATGGAAAGGAGACTACAGATGGGACCCCAAAAGAGCCTTTTTTTTGCCACTGGATCTGTGTTTGGCCTTCTCCGCGTACGTCATCTCTTTGGATGCTCACAACCCTCATGTTATATAAGAACAGCTTCTTGTAAGTGTTTGACTCCAACCTGCTTCCAAATACCCGGGTGCATTGTATTTCCTGTTGGGAAATGGAAAAATCAAACTAAGCAACAAACACTGCTTTTTGAGCCTAGGATAATTCCAATCTAAGGTTTCTGAGGAGCTACAGGGTTTCAGCCTTGTCAAAACCAGGCAACTTTAGTTGAGCAGGTCAGGATGAAGCAATTAAAACCACTCGATAAAAATGGCAATTCAGACCCCTCCTAGCATAATTGCGGTTGACAAAGGCCAATCTTGAGTGAAGACACTTACAGCCTTTCCATTTCTCTTCCTTTCATCTCTGTTCTTTCCCCTTCACCTTTCTTGTGCTCTGTATATCTTATTTCTGTCTTCAACTTTATTGCCCTCATGGCATCCCTCTTTCTCCATTTGCAGCTCTCCTAGTCTTCCCTTTCGTCTTCATAATCTGTGTTACGTCTCTGGCCTGCCTCCCTCACCAGTGCGTCTCTTGGACCCTCTCCCTCCCTCCCCCCACCCCACCTCGCTCTCAGAACTCCCTACCGATTTTATAAGTCCCCCAGGTAGGTCTGCAGTTTATTGAAGGGTGAGGGAGGGCAATCCACCCTCTGCTTGGGGAGGGGGCAGTGGTTCCCTCCATGGGGTTCCCCAGTCATCGCAGAAGGGGCAGACAGCTTTCTGGCTCCCTTCTGTCGAATCCCAATCAGAAGGCCCTGGGCTGCTGTGGGTGTCTAAAAGCCACCTTTGGGCAAAAAGGATAATAAAAACGTTCAGTCAGACGTTCAAGGCAGCGTTCCAAACTTCGAGCTGCCAATTCCCCAGTCAAGAGAGGCCTGGCTGCAAGCCTCTCAAATTAACCCTTTTCCCTCCAGATCTCCATGGAGATATTTCTACTAGGATGCCTAGAATTGATGGAAAAAAGAGAGAAAGAGAGAAGTTTCACGATGAAATGGAACTTCGGGCAGAGTCCAAATTTCAGTGTTGCAAAGTTTTTATTCCATTTGGACAACTTGTGCTTCAATAAATAAGATGTTGTGAAGAGAGGGTGGTCAATGTGTTTGAAAGAAAAACATTGAAGGGTGGGACTCAGCTTTCCCTGGCTTTTTAACAGCCATGAACGGCTTGATATTTTTGGCTTGGGTGTATATGTGAATGTGTGTGTGCGTGTGTGTGTATTTTTTCTTTTTAAAAATATGAGGTATTAGGCTCTCTCCCAAAGCACATTCAAGTGAGGCTGCCTCTAAGCCACGCTCCTCTAATAGGCCAACGTGTCTCGCAAAAAGGAAACAAGAGGAAGGAAGGAAGGAGACTCGCTCCTTCTGACACACTCACCTACATCCTGGTGGCAATGCCACTTACTGTTCCTCTGTCTACCTCCCTTTCTAGCTCTGTCTACATAGGGTGCTTATGTTTAGAATGCTCAGCCAGTGGCTTCATTCTATTGCAAAAACCTCAAACATTGTATAGTTAATGAGCCCAGGTCAAAGGAGATAGAATAAGAGACAGACAGACAGGCAGACAGACTCAGAACTCACATAATGCTCAGTTTGCTTTGTCCTCTGCCTCATGGCCTGAGTTGAATTTTAGCTCTGCCTGATGCTGGCTCTGTTATTTCTTTTACATTTCTTTGCCGGTTAAATGAGGATGATAGTAGCACCCGTTTAATAAAGTTGTGGTGAAGACTGAATGAGAATACTTGCAAAATTCTTCACAAAATACCCGATGCAAATTAGTGCTGAAAAATATCTATCGTTATTAAATATTACTTATTATTACTATCATGATTACTATCAGGATTATCATAGCAAGACTTTCTGAGGCTCCTTAGGGGCCTATCGCTATGGAATGGAGTCACAGTTTCACTCCAAGACCATACCAGATTTTTGTTGGATAAGCATCCTCCATCTTGGAAGGGCCACATTGAAGCCCTATCACCCAGAATTTCTACAGCATTTTGCCAGATTCCCTAGATAACATTGTTCAAAGAAGAAATTGACTCGCCTTCAAAACATTTTCTGGTTATAGAGCAAATCCTCAACTGAGGTTTTGGTGCAATCTGAATGAAATCCATGCCCCAGGATAAACCTAGCCAATTCTTACCCCCCTCAGCTGCAATAGCTAGGTTTTGGCTATTAAAAGAAACGTATCTTTGCACAAATGTAAGTCTTGAGCCCCATAAGGAAGAGGACAAGGGTATTAATAATTTGACGATATGGTGGTGATAAGAAGGACTTGTCTGTGTTGATTTAAATTATTACAAAATTAGAAGAACAATCTACCAGCTATTGCTTAATCAAGTTCATCTAAAGAATAAAAATATTGAAGACTTGCCTCCTGTCTCATCTTTAGGTAATCATGAATTTTAATGGAAATCCAGTTTATGATCATTCTTCTTTCATCCTTCACAAGCCCAGGACCTTCATGCCGCACGTGGATTTTTCAAGACTAGTATTTTACCTCTTGGCTGACTTCCGAGGCAACATCCTTGGCTTCTCTTAACTATACTTTGTCTTCTCACCTCAGCTGTTTTATAAGCAAAGTAGTGATTTGAGAAAGACATCTGCACTTAGATGTTAGTCTTCTTTGTTTTCCATTTGTCCATGAGCGGGAATTTTCAGTAGGTGTACCACCTTATCTGATGAAATGACTGATTATAAAACTGGGAGTGCCTGACACCAAATGGAGAAAAAAAAGAGATGCTTGCTTCAGAGGCTTCCAGTTGACCTCACATTCTTGCCGACCTCTCTAGGCAACGGATATTTAACTCGAAACGCAGTCGTTGATCTTAAAGTCTACATTTTCCAGCCCACCTTGCAGCTAGGTACGTCCATATGGTAAGGTTTTCACCTTATGAATGAATGAAATGTAAGCAGAATGTTTTTCCTTCAAAGGGAATCAGCGTATCCTGCTTCTCTGTCTCTTCTTTCTTAACGTCTGGACTGTGGAGACAATGGCTGGATCTCCAGCACAGATCTCAAGAGTTCAGCGCACTGTGAGCATGTGTGTTCCGATGATCTATTGCTGTGTAATAAACCTCTCCAAACCCAGTAATGCATTTTACAATACTGGAGGATTCTGGGGGTCAGGAATTGAGACAAAGCACAGTGGGGATGGCTTATTTCAGCCCTATGAGATTTCACACCGTCTGGCACCTCAGCTGTGAGGGCTCAAATGGCTGAGCACTGGGATGACCTGGGCAATTCTTTAATCAAATGTGCAATGTGCTAGGCTGATTTCAAGGCTGGGCTCAGCTGGGACAGTCAACCAGAACACCTGCACATGACGTCTCCCTGTGCTTGGGCTTCAAACCGTATGGGAGTTTGATTCTAAGAGCAGATGTTCCAAGAAAACTAAGCAAAGCTGCATGGTCTTTACTGACCTAACTTGGGAAGTCAAAGAGCATCCTTTCTGCTCCATTCTTCTGCTTTCAAGCCAGCTCAGATTCAAGAGGTGAGATGACTTTTCTCCACCTCTTTAATGGAGATTGGCAAGGTCATATTGCTTAAGAATGTGTAGTAATGGGATCACACATTATGACCATCGTCGGATGGAATAAAATGATAGAAATATGGGTCTCTAATAACTCTGGACAGTCACCATAACTGTGCTAGACTGTTAACTCACAGGCTTTTCTTTTTTTGGGGGGGTGTGTGTGAGAGAGAAATATACTTTTATCATGTTTAGAATTTTCTTACTTTGGTTGTCAAACCAAGCAGTAACCAATACAGTGGTCAGTGAGCTCAGGTTTTACCACATCAATAGTTCATCCATATACAAGATCAGCTTCAACATCGACTACCAAGGGAATCAATGTAAGTTAGCAGCAAAATTCAACATCAAATCCATTGCCGTCATTAGACTAACAGCATTCTTTTTCGCTCCATTTATTCAATTTCTTTTTTATTCCTGCTATTTATCTTAGTGGAGAGAAGTAACCTCTGTGCTGAAATGGCATGGTGGGATTTCCCATCCAGCGGTGTTGCTGATGGTGTACCAGCACGTTCTGATCCCATTTTTGGAGCTGGAACAATCTAAACTTGTATAGAGAAAGCCTTCATGGGTTTTTGTTGGCATAGGAGAAGTCTAATTACACACATCCAAATACACAAGAGAGAAATGGAAGGTTTTTCCCCATTGACTTGGAAAAGTTGGTGGTTTTGACCTGCAGTACTTGAATGAGAGATCCAGGCTAATTATGGGATTGCATGTTTAAACAGTTATTTCTTTACAGAATACTCATAGCACATTTGCAAATTCAATTTTCTTTTGGATCCTTGCTTTTCATGGACTTTCTGCAAGGAATTCCTTCAATTCAAGAAAGCACATTAGCTTTCATTTATCAAAAATAGCCTCATTAATTATTTGCCTGTGTTACTAAGTAGAATTAAAAGATTGCTCTGCACCTATATTTTATGATTATTTTCTAGCTTATTTTATCTACTTTATTATCCGCTCATAAAGATAATTCAGTTCTATGTTTGAATCACTTCTGCTATGTCTTCCTTTTAGATTTCCTGAGGTCTGGCACCTGCTTTGTTTCATCAACTGAAATTTTTGTAGTGTTTTGAAGAGCAAGTACAGATAATAGGCACTCAATATGAATGAATGAACAACTAGACCTTATTATTTTTATGTCTCTTCTTATTTAAAAGTATTGTTATAGTAGATATAGTCCAGTCTTTTGTTAAAGTGCATTCATAGAAATTATCTCAGTATTTTCACAAAGACACATAGATCATTGACACCCTCTACCTGTGGAGATCTGGGATGATTCTGATATATTTGAGATGCTGATATGTTTGTCACTGATTATTAGAGCTCAGTAGAAAACTCCCTGCAACTGTAATTATAATTCTAGTACAAATATAGGACAAAAAGTATCCAGTTCACAGTAGGGGCTGAGGTAGGGTGAGGTATGATAACAGGAGTATCGAAACACCAAAAGTTTTAGGGTTATGGGATACTAGCAAAAGTATAGGATACTAGCAAATACGTCTCTGTTTGGCAAGTCCTAAGAGGAATACGTGATGCTTTAAACACACCGATTAAATAAAATAGGTTTCGCCAATGGGGAAATAAACCAAAGTAGGAAGTATGGCGGAAGGATCAGGAAAACTAACGTGCAACTCAGTGTAATTCGGGTACACTTTGGGTCTTTTTCATCCATATGCCTCGGACACAACACACAAAGCATTAACTCCATTAACCTAAAAGGAGGAAATTTTTAAATATCTTTTCAAGCAGAGGAAGCCATTGTTTCTTAGCCTTGAAAGAGCTCCCTCTGCAGGTGGTAGGACTATTGTTCCTGAAACTGACATGGGTAAAAAAAGACAAACCCGCAAAAACTGGCAACATGAAGTGTGAGATCTCATTTCATCTCTCCTCCCCTTTTGTCGTGTTTTATTTTCTCTTTTATCCTATAAGTCCTTTCTGCTCACGTTCTTTGCCCTTTCCCCCTCAAATTCCTTCCTTTCCTCTCTCTCTTCCAACAAAAATTTCAACCAATGATAATTTATATTATTGAGGGATGAGGGAGAGAGGAAATGGTGTCATGTGATACTCCTCCCACCTCTCACATGACCCTGAGCAGGTTAAAATGAATATTCCTGGGAAACTCGAGTGGCCAAAATCAGGAGGTGCTTGCTAGAGGGATATCTGTGCCTTAAGATTGCCTTTGCTCACGAGGAGCAGTTTTCTGCTCAAAAATTTTTTTGGAAGTCATTCCCATAAAATTCAAGGTTGGCTACCCCAGGGATAGTTTTAAAATGTAACTGTTTTAATTGCATGTATATTTGTTAAAAAAATCATCAGCTAGTATGAGTAACGAAATCTCACTCTACTGAAAACTGTTGCTGATTGCTTGGCACTGTAGTAATATGGCTACACTTTTGTTCACAGACACAAGGCTTATGCAGTGAGGTAACAGATAGATGGCCCTGACCATAATTGTTTGTATTAATTGGGCAATATGTTTATTTTAATATATAACAACAATGATCCCCACTCTAAGTCGGTTTGGGCTGCTATAACATGGTACCATAGACTGGGTGGCTTATAAACAACAGAAATTTCTTTCTCTCAGTGCTGGAGGCTGGAAGTCTGAGATCAGGGTGCTAGCATGATCAAGTTCTGGTTTAGGCCCTCTTCCAGTTGCAGATGGCCGACCTATGGTGTGCTTACATGGCAGAAAGGGCAAGACTGTTCTTTGGGTTGTCTTTTATAAGGGCACTAATCCCACTCATGAGGGCTCCACCCTTGTGACCTAAGCACCTCCCAAAGGCCCTCTCCAGATACCATCAGCACAGGGCTTTAGGTTTAACATATGAATTTCGAGGGGACACATTCAGTCTATAGCATCGACAGATAATTAGATACATAGATGTGGTATGTCTACTAGAGGGAAGAATTTTTAAATTTGCTTTCTCTACGTTTAGATTTTTTCCCCTTAATTTTTTATCCCTCAGTATACATTTTAATCTAGAAACAGTGAAACCACTGAAGATAAGGTCCCTAGTTTATAGCTTATACAATCACATCAGCCAAGAGGCATTTTTAGAAAGCTTTAACAGAGTAGTGGGGAAATTAGCATTGATCTTTTATATTGGTGCCAGGCATCATGCCTATACGTACTATATGTCCTGTATTTCCAATCCACTTGCTTGGTGGAAATTAGTAATCTCCTTTTGCCACAGAGTAAATTATTATTCTGAGAGTTAAATTAACTTGCCCTGTATGATGTGTTAACAAGTGATAGAACAGGATTTGAACTCAAGGCTTAGTGTTATGAAGTGTCTGTGCCTTTTTTCACACTATGCTCTGAAAGAATCTTTTTTTTTTTTTTTTTTTTTGCTGAGGAAGATTCACCCTGAGCTAACATCTGTTGCCAATCTTCCTCTTTTTTGCAGGTGAGCCACTGCCACAGCATGGCCACTGGCAGATGACAGGTGTAGGTTTGTGCCCAGGAGCCAAACCCAGGCCACTGAAGTAGAGTGCAATGAACCTAACCACTAGGCCACTGGGGCTGGCCCCGAATGACTCCTAAACACAGAATCAAACAAAAGAGAAAATGATGTGCTGAGACATAGCAACAATATCACGTGTCTTTTATCCTCTGATAAAGCATGTCCAAGTTATTTAGAGATAACGAGTGTCCAAAATAAAAGGTACTGTGGGTCAAAAGCTATGTGATAATATAAAACTAGATACATAGTCCTCATACTCAAGGGACCTTACAATCTTGTTAGTATCTTGTTAATTTAAAGCACAAATATATTACCTAGGATATGGTATTATTAGTTAGGAAATGAGACAATACGTTAATGACCATAAAGATGATTTATGCTTACCTTAGATTCCTCAGCCTTACATACATCCTGGGCTCCTTTGTCCTACAAAACATAGGCACTCAATGTTACATTTTGGAAACTAGATATAATGGGAGAGTATTCGTGGGTGTGAATGACACAAATCAAATACACTTCCACTTATCTCAGTCTCCTCCATAAGAGGGAGTGATCATGATTTAACATAAAATATTTATATTTATATTTATAGAATATAAAACAAAAAATAAGCTTTTGTAAATTGTAGTTTAACATTATCATTTTATAAATGAGGACATTGAAGAAATTAAGTCTTTAACAGCTTGCTTGAAGACGTAGGACTTGAATGTGAAGTCTCCTGATTCAAATTCTAATGTATTTTATGCCATGTCTATATCTTTTGTAAAATAACTGCATCAGAATCACTTGGAGGTCTTTTTGTGTGTGTGTGAGGAAGACTGGCCCTGAGCTAACATGTGTTGCCAATCTTCCTCTTTTTTGCTTGAGGAAGATTGTCACTGAGCTAACATCTGTGCCAATCTTCCTCTATCTCATGTGGGATGCCACCTCAGCGTGACTTGATGAGCGGTGATAGGTCCACACCCAGGACTGGAACCTACGAACCCCGGTCCCCAGAAGTGGAGCACAAGAACTTAACCACTACATCACTGGGCCAGCCCCTTGGAGGTCTTAATTTAATTTAATTTTTTTTTGTATCTAAGAACTACCTCAGTAATCCTGAATCAAAACAGAGTGGAAGGGAATCTTAATCTTCATCTTTATCAAGAATTCTTATTGATCTGATATATATTAACCTTCAAAGATAGTGGTCTAATGAGTACCGTATCAAAAGCAAAACAAATATTATAAAGCAATTCTATGAATGAAAATTCTATACTGAGAATATATCTCATTTTCCAGGAGCTTCACTCAAGTACAGACTCACAATGCCCAATTATATGTGGTCAATTTAGGAAACCAATACTTTAAGGATAGCGTATGTCTACATTCTTAAATAAATGTGATGCACTATTCTTACTTTTTTTAATGGGAAAGAGCAGAACTATTGTGCTCAGAAAGCACAGAGTACTTTAGAAACTACTGCCAAGTTTCATTAAGAATATTATTCCTTTTAAAAAGATATTAAAATACTTGATATGAGGGATGATATATGAAAGTGAACATTGCAGTGGAAGTATATCAGGGACTTAATTATTTGTTATCTCTGAGTAGTCTTGGAATAATGCTAGATTATCAAGAGCAAAACCAAATTTATATCTCTACTATGAATATTTAAGACTAGCAAAGTTAATTTTAATGAACCACTGACTGATAGTTGGGACCCTTTATGTTGTTGCAAACTATGTATGAAGATCTGTGATATTACCGTATTGCAGACTTGTAACCTGGCCTGCCGCAGGTTCATGAGTGCTAGTAGAAGACATAAGACTCCTGGGTCAGAGATGAAAGATGGTTCATTACTCGCAGCAATAACGATAGCCACAGTACCAACATTTTTGCGCTGGTTCCCCTGGGCTCCAATTCCTACAATGCTATGCAAAAGAGGATCAGATTACGTCTGCACTCACAGTGGGATGAAGAACTCTGAGCTGAGGAAATCTGAATCTTTTATAGTGGGCAGTAAGCATGCCTGCCTTTAGCTCCAGAGGGAGCCATTTTTATTATACTGGATGATAGCCATGCCTACCCATTTCCAGAGGAAGACATCATCTCTATATCCCAAGGCTGTTCTCTGTACAAACATCCTTGAAAATATAGTTCAGAACAGAGGGCAGTCATTGCCTCTGCTTGCAAGACATGAAGAAATGTGAAAGATCTATGAAGAATTATCTCCTAATACACATCAATAACACTTTTTGATAACTATATAGTTTATTCATCTTTCCACAAAAAGATTCTTTAAATATGCAAATAAGTATTAAAAGAACACCCTAAGAAATACTATAGTTCTTTTAAGTCCTAATAGACATTTTAGCAAATTAGTGTAAGGAGAAAAAGTTGTTAAACTTCCAAAGAGTACTTTTTTGGGAGAGAAGGGAAATTTTATTATTTCCATTATTTAGTTAAGGGTTCATTTCTCCCTTTTCTTTCTCTTCCTGTAAAATAATAGAGCAAGAGCTGTCACTTGGACACACTGGACCATAAAGAAGTTGGCAGACAAAAGCAGTGCAAGATAATGGGAAAGCTGGGTTTGGGTATCAGACAAAACTGGGCTTAAATTAAAACTCAGATTCTTACTAGATGCCAGTTAATTAAAGCTTGCTAATCTTCAGGTTCCGCATCCTCAATATAAGGATGACATTACCTACTCTATAGGACTAATGAATAATGTAAGGAAAATATTTATCAAAGTGTGTAATATCTTATGCTCAATAGATGATGGTATTAATGGAAGTACACAAAGAATTTAAATTCTTCACAGAGCTGATTCAATGTGCTTTCACAAATCTGTATTGTCTAATGCAGATGAGGAAACCGAATTATGGAGAGGTTAAAGGAATTGTCCGATACTGATTTGGGGTTTAAATCTTTGCAACTACCTGAGTCTGCTTAGACCACACATACACTTTATTTGGTTTTTCTCTGATAAATGATTTTTATAACGAGGACTGTTGTGTGGCTCCAAGTTCATACCTAGTATCCACACCATTGTGGGGGAACAGCTCAAGGAAACCAGTGGGGAACCTGTGAGCACGAGCCAGCACAACAGGATGCTAAATCAATCAAAGAGTTAATGGTAGTCAGTTCTAATTAACCAGATTTTAAAGCCTTCTTCTTTAAAAAATGCTCAAAGTGTGACAGCTGGAAGTTGGCAGTTAAAAGCTGTTGAGATCTAGGTACCTCAAGGTAAGCTCAATTTTGACTTGTCTAAAGGAAGAATCTATTTTTCCCAAAACAGTTCCTATTTCTCTGCTTTTCCCCTTAAACACCCATGTATATGCTTTTAAATGAATTGTGTTTGTTTTCTCTTAAGTAATGCTGCAGTTGATTGAGACTATGGGCAGCAACCCTTCATTGTCTAGCAAGTTTTATCCCTATTCCCCACATTAATATTTTTGTAGTTATGGGTCTGTGCTTTTTTCTTTATGTGCATCTCATGGTGTTGGTAGTGGGTGGGAGGAGAAGGAGGAGGAGGGGTGTGTGAGTGTGTGTGTATGTGTGTGTGTGTGTGTGTCGCAACTGTCCACCTCCTGCTAGCTGAGACTTTAGTTACGTAGGGGAGGAGGATTTTGGCACACTTTCCTCTAAAGAAAACACAGTCTGATCTAAGGAGTGCCTACCTCTCACAAGGCCTCGATTGTGTGAGAATGCCAAAAAAGAAACAAATGCAGTTTAATTGCGTCGGATGCTTGGTGACTAGTTCACAAATCTTTTATTTGTTTTGAGAAGTGCTGCAGTGGCACTAAATTTTGTGTGCGTTCAGGGAGATGCAGACGTAACTTACAGTAGGACTTAGAAGCCGGCATAATTACCTGGGCTCCTGTCAAACTAATAAACGAATAGAGGCTTTAAATAAAATCGGGAAAGACTGAAGATTTGGGAAACTTAAAGAATGAGACTAGACGTTGAATTCTGTTAAATTTTCTTTATGCATGTATTTGAGAGGCCAACGGTCCTAAGAAATATGGATTATATGTTTCGAATTAAAAAAAAATTTAATCTCTGTCAGAGGATCCTGCGATTTTGGAATCAATGTGTTACTCTTCTTCTGTTTTATTCCAGTTACACCGGCATCTCAAGGACAACTCTGAGAAGAAGAGGCTCCTAGTATAACGTTCCTGTCCACTTACAGAAAGCCATGGGCATCACTGTCATTTATATACTGTCTATAATCCAAAATCCATAAAATCTGAGAATATTTAAGAGCTATAAATAGCTATTGAAAAGAGCTTTTTGATAATGTAATAAGTTTACTTGGTGGGTATTTTCATGGAACTAGGAAACTTGGGGTACATTTCCCATCTGATAAAATCAGCCTTTTTTGATTTGGGATATATTTAAAATTTTTAGTATACTGCATTTAGAATGACTTAGTGTTCTACCCATGGTTCCTGAACCATAGACTGTAAGGCAGCCCTTCTAGAAATCATGGTCTGGCATGGCCAAAAGGCTGCGTAAATGATTGACTACGTGAGTGGATACATTTCTCTAAATGAATCCAAACATTAACTTTTTTGATTGTTCCTCTGACTTGTGCTATCCACGTCACTGGCAACCAAATTTAGTAAATATGAGTCATTTCTTCTACATAAAATATAATGAATATATTTAGAATGAGATTCTTAAAACCACTTGTGGTAATGTAACTGAGATTGGGACTATGGTATGATTTTGCCTTTCTCCATTTCCCTTTTTAATAATGGAATCATTTATCCAATCGTCTACTCATTCAATAACATTTAAGTGCTTAGTATGTTCTAGGAAATATACTGTGTATTGGGAATAAAAATAAGAATAGGATGTAGTCCTTTTCCTCAAAAAAGTCAATGGTTAATCACAGACTCTGAGATAGATATAAAGTAATTAAAGCACCATGCTAAAAATGGTATAAATAAGTACACGTTCAATATATCATATAAAATCAGACAGATATTTCACTCAACCGTGGTGGAAATGGGAAATCTCACAGTAGAGATGACATTTGGTTGGATCTTGAGTTCTAAGTGAGAGTTTGCCAGAGGAAGAATGGAAGAAAATATGTTAGATACGCAAAATAGGCAAACTTCACTAAAAAATGCTCTGAACAGAATTGCATAGATTAGATATAAACTACTATTATGAGGTCATAATTTGGGGCAGCTGTTTCCTTTTTGGCGGCCTCTTCTTTGGCACAATGAACTCTTAAAGACTATAAATTTATGGTTCTCTTGTCCTGGAGAGTTGTGTGACATATGAAGCTCCTTGAAAATGCGTGGCTATGCTTTATTTGACTTTGTGCCCCTCATACCATGTTATGGCTCTCAGAATTCTATGTAGGTGGGCTTAGGAACAGCAAGCTGATTGGATGTATGGCTGGGGGAGTTGTCTTGGAGCTTTTTGCTTAGCAAGTATACTGATTTTACATAGATTGTTGCTTTGGGGCATTGGAAATAGGAGGGAACCAAGGTTGTTCTCCAGCCACACATTGGCCTTGCCACTGGAATAAGCAAAAGGCTGAGTTAATAAATAGGTATGAGTCACTTTATATTTTTGAAATATAGAATCCAGAAACAGGCTCCTCAAAGTATATGGGGAATGAGAAATAATGGAGAAGTTTTCATCACTGCCCAATAAATAAGTGGAAAACTAATTGTGAAATGGCAGATTGTAAGTGCTGTCTGTTACATTTACTATAAAGTTATCTGAAACGCTTGATTAATCCTCTCTCTCTATGACTGAGTGTGAAACCAATCAAATGTTCTTGTCACCAAGCAGGGCAGAGAGAGGTTAAGCCATCTAGTCAACTTATCCAGTCTACAGTTTATTTGGAGTCTCGATTTTTGCCAAAGTTGTAAGTGAAAATATCCAGGATAAAAACCCTATACAGAAAAGAAGTTTTTCATCCACATTTCATGTAACACCATAGATCACTAAAGCAAAAAGAATTTTAAAATCTAATTCGCTTTTCACAAAGGATTGGGAAGCCTGACAGGATTTTGGGTTCTTCAAGTATCTTGAGTTATTTCTCAAATATTTTGGGTTCAATAAAATCCAAAATGCGTTTTGCCCTGAGCACTTTCTCCCTTAATTTTGAAACCCATGTGAAATCTAAAGGAAATGTAATCCATATGTTTCTGATTCATTTACACTTAACTCATCAAAATATTTTTCTAGGAGCTATTTGATGTTGAAGAAGCATTTCGAGACTTTTTAATAAGCTTTTTAAAACCTTCCCCTCACTCCTTTAAAACAGAAGGCCATGTTTTGGCAAGGAGAAATAAGCCCCAATACCAAAATATTTGGGTTCAGTTCCAAACTCTGAACCACAAACTTTAAGATAGGTTCTCAATGTAGCCAGTTTGCTCTTGTATCCCATTTTCTAGGTCTGGGTCAGCATGTGAAATTCAGTAGAGTTGTCTAAGATGAAAATGGGACTCCTGTGACTTTGCCACAGGATCAAGAGGAAGGATTAAGAGTGTGAGCTAACAAGGTTGTGATGTTAAAACAAAAACTTTAAAGGTTACCTCATATAGGCCACAGCTTCAGTTCCAGAGGGCAATGAAGAGCGGAGGGAAGTACACCGTTTCCGTTAGAATCATAGTCAAGATTACCCAACTACCATATTTTGTTTTGTATTGGAAGCATGGCCTCATTGAAGTAAAAATCCTCAGGAACTGTTTCAAACTTTCCCCAACATAAACTAAAATTTCCTAGTGAACTTACCTTTGCCACATATGGGTCCTGTTCCCCAAACTCTCCATCACCATTCTTAGTTGCAGCACTTGAAAATCTTGAGTTTCATCGCTTCATGTTCACTGCTCACCACAATTGTGGCCTGAGATACTCTCTGCCTCATTGCCCACTGGTTCTAATGCAAACCATGACCTCAGGGTAGTCAACACTTTGTATTGGTCCTTCCTCCGATGTTGAACTTTGCTGCATTTCGTTATGCCATGCTCATTGTCTTCAATTCCACCGTATTCATGGAAGCTTTCTCTGATCACCACAGGCAGAAATATTGCTCCTTTACCTGCATCCTTTTAGACCATAGTTTCTCAACTGTGGCATTGTCAACATTTTGGATCTGATTATTCTTTTTTTTATCTGGGCAGCTTAGCTATTGGTCCTATGCATTTCAAGATTTGGCATCCCTGCCCTCTACCCACTAGAGGCCGGTAGCCTTCCTCCAGTTGTGGCAATCGAAAATGTCTCCAATAAATGGTGTTGGGAAAACTGGAAAGCCACAGGCAAAAGAATGAAAGCAGACCATTCCCTTACACCATGCACAAAAACCAACTCAAAATGGATTAAAGACTTGGATGTAAGACCTGAAACCATGAAACTTCTAGAAGAAAACATAGGCAGTACGCTCTTTGACCTCGGTCTTAGCAGCTTATTTTCAAGTACCATGTCTGACCAGGCAATGGAAACAAAATAAAAAATGAACAAATGGGACTACTTCGAACTGAAAAGCTTCTGCACAGCAAAGGAAACCATCAACAGGTGAAAAGACAACCTAACAATTGGGAGAAGATATTTGCAAACCACATATCAGATAAGGGGTTAATATCCAAAATATACAAAGAACTCATACAACTCAACAACAACAAAAAACCCCAACAACCCAATGAAAAAATGGGCAGAAGATCTGAACAGACATTTCTCCAAAGACAATATACTGATGGCCAACAGGCATATGAAAAGATGCTCAACATCATTAGCTATCAGGGAAATGCAAATCAAGACTACAATGAGGTATCACCTCACTCTGGTCAGAATGGCTGTAATTTACAAGACAGGAAACAACAAATGTTGGGAGGATGTGAGAGATGGGAACCCTTGTACACTGCTGGTGGGAGTGCAAACTGGTGCAGCCACTATGGAAAGCAGTTTGGAGTATGCTCAGAAAATTAAGAATAGATCTACCATATGATCCAGCTATCCCACTGCTAGGTATTTATCCAAAGAACTTGAAAACGCAAAGGCATAAAGATACTTGCACCCCTATGTTCTTTGCAGCATTATACACAATAGCCAAGACTTGGAAGCAACCTAGGTGCCCATCAAGGGATGAATGGATAAAGAAGATGTGGTATATATACATAATGGAATACTACTCAACCATAAGAAATGATGGAAATCCGGCCATTTGTGACAACATGCATGGACCTTGAGGGTATTATGCTGAGTGAAATAAGTCAGAGGAGAAAGTCAAATACCATATGATCTCACTCATAAGTAGAAGATAAAAACAATGACAAACACACACATAGCAACAGAGAATGGATTGGTGGTTACCATGAGGGAAGGGGGAGGGCAAAAGGGGTGATTAGGCTCACATGTAAGGAGATGGACTATAATTAGTTTTTGAGTGGTGAACATGATGTAATCTACACAGAATTTGAAATATATTATGATGTACATCCAAAAGCTATATAATGTTATAATCCAATGTTACTGCAATTAAAAAAATAAATTAAATTAAATTTGAAAAAAAAAAAAAAAGAGAGAAAATGTCTCCAGATATTACCAAGTGTCATGAGAAAGGTGAGCAAAATTGCCCCTGAGTAGTTGAGAATCACTCTCCAGAACTTTGTTGGTACCACTCCTATGGGCAACCTTAGAGTACTTTCCTTGCATATGTATAGATTGGTATATATTTTGAGCTTCTGAAGGCAGGCAGAGTATCACGCTCAACTTTATAACCAGAATAATGAATTCTTTGGTGATTTATATAATCTTGTTTTTGTGTATTCACTAAGTTATTCGTTCAATAAAAGTGCTGGGGGAAAAAAGAAACAAGGGCCTAATTACTTTTCCTTGCACCCCTAGATCTAACTAACTCAGTTCTGCTGGAAAGGTCTGCCCCTGATCCCGCAATTCTCCTCTCCGATGCCCTGCTTTGCAGAGTCATTATCTTAAACCAGACCACTTCAGGCCTTCGTCATCATGGAATAACCACCACCTGGCCTTCTTTTTCCCCTGCCCCTTCTGCTCTAGGATAAATTACAAAATCTTGTCCTTTTGGAAGTTAAAATCGAAATGATTTGGAAAAACCTATGACAATATGTAAGTAAAAGTTAACTGAGCATCTTGTATTTTATCTGACAGCTCCCTCAATGTAGAAATTCTAAGAAGAACAGAAACAAGGATGTCAAGATATAGGGACAGGAAAAGACCTGGTTTGCTTGTAGAAATTAGAGATGGGTCAGATTTGAGAGGAGGGTGTATGTTAGGGAATAACATAACTGAAAAGTCCCTTTTCTCACCTCCTGTTCTCACTACCCATTGTGTCTCTTGTGCTACTCTCCTCACATGAACTGCCTTCCCACAGCTTCCTAGACTTCTTGACCACATCTCTATGTAATATATTCGCAATTGTTCATACCTATCTACTTTCCCCTTTTGATGATTAGCTCTCTGTCATTGCTATTTACTACCTTATCCACTATTGAGTTTCCTACCCTTAGAAACTCAAAGGAGTAATCTTTTTACCTGCTTCAAAGTTTGTTGCCATTCATGATCCATGGGTAAAGTCTAAACTTCTTAACCTGCTCTTGATGATGTTGATCAGTCCATTTCACCTGGCTGATCCAACCTGTTTTTGCACTGAGCTCTGACATACCCCTTCTTCCATAATTAAGTGTGTCTTCATACTCTCTGCCCACTGTCCTCGTTCCTTTGCTCAGCATTTTCTCCAGGTTAGGAATTGCTTTTTTTTCTCTCTCTGTTAAGCCCAGATCCATCCCTACTTCAGGAATCAGTCCATCCTTCATTCAAGAATCAATTCCAGCTCCACAAATGAAAGACTTTACTAATTAGTCAAAGCTGCTCCAAGTGCCCCCTGTTCTGAATTCTCAGAGCGACACTATTTAGTTTGAAGCAATATTCCAACTGTTTGCTTATATTCTACTTTAACATTTTTTCTTTGTTTCTTGGGCATAATTTTTATCTTTCTAACTAAACTATAATATTCTTAACCACAAAGAGAGCTTATAAAAACATTTTTCTATCTCCCATGGTGCCTGCCATGCTTCTGGGCATACAGTAAATGATCAAGAAATACTTTTTGGTTTTAATTGAATTAGCATCCAGGGAAAACAATTTAGAGAATAGTATATAATTCATATCAAATGTCTGAAAGTTTCTTATGAAAATTTGTAGGAAAACCTGTTTTAAAGATTAACCCTTCTTACTTAGAATTTTCTTGCAAGTCAAAGCATGAAAAATTTCTGGACATCTTTATGGGATACAGTACTTAAGTGTCACGGTTTGATACCCACAGCCTGAGCAACTAAAATGATGATCACCATCAATTACTGTCTTGAGTACCAACTATATTCTAGACATTGTGTCAAGCAGTTTTAAATTTATCATCTCATGTGATAGATATTGTATTTTTTCCCTTTTGCTTTTAAATAAAAAAATTGAGGGTGAGGAAAGTAAAATAAGCTGGCCAAGGGAACACGACTGAGAAGTGGCTGCACTGGGATTTATCTTAGGTTGGTCTGATTGCAAAACCTATGCTGGTTACTGCTATGCCCTTTTTCCTTTTCTAGCATGCATGAACAAAGGGAGGTCAACAGCGCCCCCTAAGTCCTGTATAATAATACCATCCTGTATATAATACAGTCCTGCATATAATAATAATAATATAATTTTCTCGAAGGCCAGTGGGGGGAATCATGCACCAAGCTGAGCTCAAGAGTTCTTCCACAAATTGTCGTCAATAACTTTCTATAAATCCAGCCTAGACATCTTTTATTTACCTCCTGCTGTTTTTCAAAAAGGTTTTAATGTAGGGCCTATTGATTCCATTTATTTTTTTCTTGTTCTCTCTGCTTTTGTTGTTCTTCCAGCTTTCTTTTCTCTTGCCTAACCTCTTGCACTATTGTACTAACTGATCTGGCCATCTTCCATCTCTCCCTATTCATCAACATGTTCTATAAAGAATGATCACATAAAGGATAGTTTTCAGGATGACATTGTATTGTTAAAAAAAAACCCCAACAACTCAATGACCTCCAGTGAAAACTGGTGAATAACCAAGATCTAATATCAGATTTCTTTAGGTTTCTGTATATGCCATCTTCTTTCAGGGTACATATCGGAGGGCAGTGCTCATATTTGATTACTCTTCATCCTTAGTTTCAGGGAATTTAGTATAATGCCTACACTTAGTAGATGCTCATTAAAAACCTATCAAGCAGACAAGTACAAGATTGAAAATCTAAGAAAAATTTTGAGATTTGAATAATATTACCTCCTGGAAACTAAACTGCAGCTCTTCAGATAACTGATCATATAAGCCAGTGGTCCAATTAGGAAAGAAATTATTCATCAAGAGCATTCTTATATTTCTGATTGTTCTAAAAGGAAACTATTTGAGATTCATTTGAAGACTCTCAATGCTTCAAGAAAATTGATGATTCTTCAGAAAACCTGGTGAAAATGACAGATTAATACTTAACTATCACATACTTGTCTTCATATCCTCTCCCTCTCTGCCTACGGTCTTTCCACAGTTATAACTACCATCTCTGAATAAGGAAAAAAAAATAACCCTGGAAAAGAAGGTTATTGATCTTTTGGAAATTCCCAATTTTAAGTGAAATTCAAGGGAAAAAATATAAATTAAGGGCTTGGGGATTTCACTCAAGGAAGATAATTTCACTGACATGTTTATTCATACAGAGAATGAGAATATTTGATGACAGAACATAATTCTACCGTGATTATAAGCACTGGCATTTGGTATTCCATTTAGCCCCAAAATAAAATTCAAATTTTGCAACACTTCATTTAGCAGAATATTAATCCCCTGAGACTGGAAAGGAGAGCCAGTGTGAACAAAGCTTTACAGGGTGGATCAAGTTAAAAACACACATACACCCATACACGTACACATACACGTGAAAGGAAACAGCTCCGAATGGTTACAGAAGTCCCCAGCTTTATGCTTATAATATTATCTGTATTTTGGCCACTGATCCACTTGCTCAGAACAGAGCAGGGCACGTTACGACGAATAATAATTCAATCAAATAATTGCTCCATGCCTCCAACACCACTCCTTTAAGAATTGAGCTGGAAAAAAGACCAGCAAATATGTAAATTGTAACTGATTAGGGGATTAACTTTCACTAAAAAAAAAAAAAATTAAAAATTGGAGTAAAAACAGCCTGCAAATCCCTCTAAGCCAGCCATGTCTCTGAATTACAACACCAGCGCCTGTCGGCTGTGATAATTTCACTTCATTAAGTTCCAGATATAAATAGAGAGCCTTTTTCTTCCATCCACCACTTTAAATAAGCATGGACTGAAAACACAGGGTTTATTGATCCACTCAGCTGTTTGTTATTGGGTCTTTGGTCTTGCTTCATTGTTGCATTAGACGTTTTCAAACACCTATATGGCGAAGCCAGGGACAATTCACCTCTGTAGAAACCGTTTTAAAGCTATTGTTTCCACTGCCAAAAAAATATGAAAAGAATAAAACTCATCAAGTATGCTACATACTGAAATGCAAAACAGACGTGTGTGTACACTATATATAAAGAATGCAGAGAGATTAATAAGAAAAGTTTAATATGAAATACCAGTGCTTTGGGCACTAGTACCAAATTGCTTTATACAGTAAGACAATATAAAATGCATTATTTTTCCAGAATGTTGAAAGGTCTATATTCAAAGTTTCTTTTCTGTAAATCAGGGGCTTCCATACTATAGATTTTTCAGATAATATACAATCCAGTTCCTTCAAATTAACTCTATTTTTGCCACCCAAAACTTTTGAAGACTAAAATTTATTACATGGAATACCACTAATTCTAGTCTTAAAAATAAATCCAGGAGAAAGCAAACAATCGAATGAAGAGAACAATAAAAAGTATACATTTTTATAGTTTAGGGCCAGAGTCAGCAAATTTTTCTGTAAAGGAGGCAAAATCAATGATATTATGTTGATACTTCTATAACCATTTAAAATGTGACCCTTTAAAAATGTGAAAGCTATTCTTAGCTTGGGGGCCTGACAGAAACAGGTGGTGTACTGGATTTGGTCCAAGGGCCATAGTTTGCCCACCCCTGGCTTAAGATACACAAAATACTGGTGCTTTACCAGTTTATATATTATTTACCATTTTTTTCTAGATTAATTTCTGGCCACTGATGAGTACGGACATTTAATGGATTTTGATTTTAACCTTTTATCTCAGAAAACTCAAGTTCAAAAATGTTTTAAGTCTCGAGGGGAAATGACTTTACAAGTTCTTTCCCTAATGTCAGTGGGCATTTGTCCATATAATAAAACGACTTGGCACCTCTTAGTACCAACAAACATGATTGGCCAGGTGGGGTTGGCAGCAACCTAAGAGTGAGTAACAGAATGAGGCTGTGGGTCAACATCGGGGAGAAAATTCTGAGCTATGGGGTGGAGGTATGAGGGCGCTCAGGGTCTGGCAGGGCTTGTCGTTGACTCAAGTCCGTTGATTCTATAAATCCTTTATTTTATTAGCATTGGTTTAGAAAACAGTTTCAAGAGGCCAACACCCAAAGACCAGGTTATGCAGGAAATTGTTTGGGGGATCCTCAACTTAATTAGTTTTGGTTTGTACGGGTCAATGGTTATTATTCCCCAAGAACTGCATGAATTGCATAGAAACCAATCATTACCCTAACTGGCTTTATGTCATATTCCTATTATCACTAATGCCTGACTGGTTGAGAGGGGAAGCAATCTCTTCAGGAAACTTTCATCCTAGCTAAGTCTAAACTTCATATTGGCTTTGCTTTGAATTACCAACATTCAAGAGATCATGGAGAAGATTGGGTCAAGGTCTGAAAACGTAGTTCACATAGGCAACTACAGAATATATGCTTTAAATATCTAGAAGAATAATCCCCTCAAAGGACGCTGGGAGGTTTAGAGCTATAGTACCCAACTTCTGAACCCGGCACTGCAAGGGAGCTGTGACGTTAACAGCAGGCCCTTTGAGAATTTGTATGTGTTCAAAGCACTGTTTGTCAACTGAGTGTCTTATACGCATATGTCTTGCTTGCTGTTGTGATTGTTAGGATACAATTTATGTCAAAAGGATTGCTTAGTTATAAAAATAATAGCTAGTATGTATTGAGTGTCCACTCTACCAGACACTGTGGAAAGCATTTTAAAAGCATTTTATAGGTACTGTGTCATTTAATCACAGTATCCAGGAGATAAATACTATTATCATCATTCCCATTCAAACAGGAGGAAACTGAGATATAGAAAAGTTATGTAATTTGCTGAAAGTCACAGGGTGAGTAAGTGGCAGAGGCAGGATTGAAACTCAGACTTCAGAGCTCAGTCTGTCACCATTAGACTTGAAATCAGTGTGTGGTCTCTCCAGCTGCAGATATTCAGAATCTATGAGTACTCTCATGTGGAGATCTGGGGAGATCTTGATGTTACGATGGGGTCCCTGGGGACAAGCACATTAAGGAGAACAGAGAATGGGATAAACATCAATGTTTGTACTGAATTGTTCAGAAAGGAGAGAGTCCTGTTAATGAACAAGAGAATATCGGTCTTTTTGGTGGAGTTATGTGCATTGCAGAAGGAGAGTATAAGAGCTTTGACTCACCAGGCTGTAAGGAAACCCTATTCAGATGTTTAAGTCGGTCTATAAATAGCTTACTTCATCACTTGCCTATGGCAGCAGAATACCTTGAATTCTCTTTTTAGTGAATAATTCTACACCCTAGTGATACACTCCACACACACACACACATGCGAGTGCACACAGGTTCACATGCAATTTTCTTATTGGTTTATATGTCTTCCTCTTACATTTTTGAACCTATTTCCCAGAGGCTGATAATCTTTGGGTCTACGAATGGATTTACATTTCTGCATTTGGAAAAATGAGTAATCATACTCTGGAATTTATTCATCAAATCATAAGCCTCTGGCATCCTCTAGGTAAGCACTGACTGATAGAAATATAATACAAGCCACATATGTGATTCAAATTTTCTAGCAACCATATTAAAAAAGTAAAAAGGTGAAATTAATTTTAATAATAATATATTTTATTTTATCCAGTATATCCAAACTACTATTATTTCAACATGTAATTAATACAAAAATGGAGATATTTTTCATTTTTTTGTGCTGTCTTCAAAATTTGCTGTGTATTTTATACTTATATCTCAATTCTGATGCTAAAATTTATTTGGAAACACTTGATCTGTATTTATATTCCATAAAACATACCAGTGAAAAATATATTCACATATCCCAGCTGTTCTAAGCATACTTAAAAGTTTTCCAACAACTGAATTAAATATTAGACTTTAAATTAAAAATAATTAAAATTAGATAACATTTAAAATTCAGTTCATTCATCACATTGAATATATTTGAGGTGCTCAATAGCCACCTGTGGCTAGTGGCTATAAAATTGGACAGTGTAGGTCTATTTTATTTTTTGATCTTTTTTTTCCTTAAGGTAACATTGGTTTATGACATTATATAAATTTCAGGTGTATATCATTAAATTCTGATTTCTGTGTAGACTACGTCATGTTCACCACTCAAAGACTAATTATTATCCATGACCCTACACATGTGCCCTGTTAGCTCTTTTGTCCTCCTTCCTTTCACCTTCCCTTCTTGTAACCACCAATCTAATGTCTATATCTATTTGTTTGTTGCTGTTGTTTTTATCTTCCAGTTATGAGTGAAATTGTGTTATATTTGACTTTGACTTATTCTGCTTAGCGTAATACCGTCAAGGTCCATCCATGTTGTTGCAAATGGCAAGACAATCTCTTTTTAAGGCTGAGTAGTGTTCCACTGTGTATATATACCACATCTTCTTGTTCCATTCATCCATGTTGTTTCCAAGTCTTGGCTATTGTGAATAATGCTGTGATGAACATAGGAGTGCAAATATCTTTTTCCATTAGTGTTTTCATGTTCTTTGGATAAATACCCAGAAGCAGAATAGCTGGATAATATGGTAGTTCTATTTTTAATTTTTGAGGAATTTCCATACTGTTTTCCATAGTCACAGTGTCTATCTAGATCATAGCTTTTAAACCCTTGCTAGGCAGCCAAATCAACTGTCAAGCTTATTGAACACACAACCAATAAGGAGTGATGAAGAAAAGAGCTGACACGTGTTGAGCATCTCCTCTGCCAAATGCTATTCTAAATGTTTTAGCTTTAATGATTATTAGTATTATCATTTGACAGAAAAGAACAGTGAGGCACGGAGGGGTTAAATAATTTGCTCAAGGCCACAAGTAACAGAGCCCCTTCAGAGCTGGTCCTCTTAAGTGCTCTACTATATATAATACCATACCTCAGTATTTATCGAGTCTGTCGGTTCCAGTAACCCCTAAAGATGATGATTTACTGTGTCTTGAGTGAGGCCTTGAGGTTTATATTTTCTGAAAGATCTACCGCTGATTGTGACGTCCACTGCCGATCTACATGACATCATTGTAGCTATCTTCAAAACTCAACGTTGGGGAATAAATATTGATTTGATTTAAATAAACCATCCTTCAAAAACTTTCACTGAGGATTTAAGGGTGGTTGTCAAAACAAAAATATTTTGCACCTGGCTGAATCTTTGGTGAAATAATACTGCATATTCAATGTCTAGTCCTCACTGATATGTTTGATTAAGTTTCCTAATAATTCTTAAAGAGATTAACTAAATCCTGAAGCAGTTGTAGTCAATAATTTCATACTTTTAAGAATAAGTGCTTCCTAGCTATGTAGCAGATGCCATCTAGAGGGTACTGTTATTTATTGAGTTATGTGACTTGAGGATGGGATGGGGAAACAAATAAGAAATAAAATATTAAATACCATCTCCTCCAATTCTCTTTAAGGCTACAATAATGCACCATAGTGTCTTGTGTTTTTAAGAATTTGTCAATGTGCTGACCCTGAGAAACTCTGCTAGGTTTGCATGAAATTGAGATCTGTGAATTAAGAACACAACTTTCATTTATTCAGCAACAATTGGAAAGTGTGCACGTTTCCATGGAGACAGGTAAGCCATTTCCTTTCCCACATTATGAGCACAGGTCTTACTACCAAGTCTGATTTCCGTCCCGTCACCCAAGGGTTTGGTGAGATTCGGGAGTTTGATCCTACGGTCTGGCATGGCTCCAGGCAGAACAATAAAAAAAGGCATAAATCATGGGGAAAAGAGGTTGACACCGGTGGGAGGTGTGAAGGTGGAGAGTTGAAATATGGCTGCCACCGCACATCTGCAGAATACAGAATGTGCTTAAATCGAAAGAGAGCATCTTAATGAAAATGTGTGTATAACCTCTGGTATTCATAGTACAGGTGTCAATATATATAATCCTACTAAGGGGTCATAGCCCAGTGGCATTCCTGGACATTTGTAGTTAATACCTGATCCTCAATTTTACTATTTCAAGATGTTATTTATCTAGTTACCCATTGATGGCTTTATTCATTCTTTTAGTAACCATTTATTAAGCAAATGCTAAGTATAAGGCATTATTTTAGATCAAGGGGTGGAGTAGAGAGTGTGAGGGAGATCCCAAATTGTTTCAGACATGCATCCTGCTGTGAAAGAGAGAAGCACATCCAAGAAGCAAGAGGATGCACATCCAAAAAAGAATCATAGCGTGAGGTAGACTTTTACAAAAGCCAGGAGATTTCCAGTGAAGTGCTCTGAAAATGGATATGGGTCCATATTTCGTTTTGAAGTTGAATACAATTAAAGGACAATGGTAGGGACATTTGTCCTACATTTATTCCATCCAAAAAGAGTGATTAACTTCTAAAATTAATTGACACTGATTAATTGGCATTGGGGTCACTGACACTAATTGGCACCACACAGAACCTGGGTCACCAACTCCAGCTTCTTACTCTGGACTCCATCATATCAATATATGGACAAACTGTTGCACATCTGCTTAGAGTTAACATAATCAGACTGTGCCAACTCAGGGGAAGGGAAGTGGAAAATGGCCTGAGTTTTGTAGATGAATATGTATATTTTTTGAGATAGATGTGATATATTATTTTTTGAATTATTTAGAATTTAAATAATCAACAGTGAAATTGATTGTTAGATGATCACCTCATTTAATACAGAATCTCCTTTTAGTTTTCCAGTGAAGACCTAGGCTCAGATTTCACCCAATAACATTAAAATCTAATAAGAAATATAAAGCAAAAGCAGAGTGCGCTTTCCTTTCCCTTCCTCCTTTCCTCTCTCCATCCTCGTCTTCCTCCCTTCTTGCCTTCCTTCCATTTTTTTTTTCATTCTTTAGATACTATTGCTAATTTGGGGACTTGGAGACTTTAAGTAAAGGACAGATGTGAATTAATCTGCTAATGGAGAGAAAGATCCCATTAAGTTCCTAAGTATCACCATAAATATTCTAAATTTCTGTTAACAGAACTTCCAGGATTATTGAGATTCGACAGATTTTATCCGCACCATCACTTATATTTTCCAAGTAAATCAGGCTTACTGCTCAGGGTTAGGACAAAAAAGTGTACAAGCCACTCAGATTACAGGTAGGGGCCATGTGATTTTCAGAGCTGCTTAGAGAGCCTTTGAAAAGAGTTAACAACTGCAGCATAACTCCTTTATTCGTAGCTCTTTGCTTATCTTTTTAGCCCACTCATTTTATAACTAGTTGCTTATATGGTGTCCAAGATTGAGACTAAGGTTTGTGTGTAGGTAGTTCATTTTGGGCAGTGATCATAAGAAACACGAGTGGGAGACAGGAAGAGTGAAATGGGAGGGAGAGGAAGCTAGTTCCCAGTGGAAGATTTTACACGTCAAGTATCATTAAAGCTCAACCCTGAAAACTCAATAGTGGTTGACCAGGAAGCGATTCAGTCTGAGCTTCTTGTGCCACATAAAACCATAGACAGCTTCCTCTTCCCAATTTTATGGGGCAAAAATTAAGCTGAGTTTCTAGAAAAGAAACACAGGTCCTGGGAGGCTTCTGTGAATACATATTGTTGCTGCTGGATACATTGCAGTAGATTTTCCAAAGTGTGACTGGATTTACTCATGAAATATTAAATTGTGTTTCTTTCTTTTTGTTGTAGCAGACTTCAAAGAATAAGAAAGTAATATTTTTCTTTTTCTCCCCATGGATCTGAATGCTTAAACTTTAGGCTCTTGTTTTGAGTATCCTGACTCACTTATGGGAATTTTAACAGCTTTGTCTTTCGAAAAAAGAGAGGTTAGCAGGCACCTGGAACACATCTTCAGGCCTAGGATTCTATTTGGAGACTAAGACGACTGAGCTGGGCCAATCCGGGTTAATGACTGAGAGAGAGCATGAGGCTAGTGCTGGAGGTGACCTGACGCCTCCTATGAGGCAACTTGGGAGTGGTGAGAGTTCTAATGGAGTTATCTATGAATTCCGGGTTGCTGAGGACCAAGAATCACTAACTTTGGATTTTAATTTTCAAAGATTCCTAAAATCAACCCCAAACCCTGGGCCTTTTGCCATAGTTTTCTGTACTACATATCACTCTGGGGCTGTTATATTACCTTAGAGAGGCAACAGGGCCCTTCCATGGTGATTGATACCATTTATTTTTTATTCTATGAAGAGGTGCTTAAAAGAGAGAGAATTTGGGATGGAAAATCACGAAAGTCTTTTCTGGTACCTGAGGCCCATAGAACAAATTCAGTTTCTACTTTAGAATTGAGCCATGGGGTCCATTTTCATTATGATTCTGTTTATCAAAGTTGTATTTTTCTTCATCATTTTATTAAGGTGCTGATCATTTACCCTTTATTCTCCTAAAGTGACAGTAATCAGAAGTACCTGATCACCGCAATTACTCCAAGAAGCAGAGGAAAATAACCACTCCCCCCTCTTAACATCCACTTGTTGCTTCCTTATAATATCTTCCCCTGTGAATGAACTCTTTCTTAGGATCACTGCTACCATTTGATGATCATTGTGCCCAGTATAGTGCCTTGTCGGGGGCATCATTCAACAGCTGTTTGTTAAGTGTAGAGTGAAACAATTGATGAAATTGATTGACATTGGCGAAAGGAAACAGGTTTAAATATCTTTGGGGAAAAAAAATCAACTTCTTCTGCTGGCAACTCTGCTTACAAGTACTTCCTGTTTTCCTTTTTCCTGCCTCACACAAGGTAAATCCACAGAAAGTTAAAGTTTGTTTAACCCCTAGAAGTGGGTATATACTCTTCATTTCTAGGAAAAAAAAGAAGAAAAAAGATGAAAGGAAAGGACAAAAAAAAGAAAAAAAAAGAGGGAAATGATAGGCTGAATAGGGAGATGGAAGGGACATCCGGGAGTTAGCTTTTTCTAACCCAAATGGGGTGATAACAGCAGCAGCAATAATTATAATAATGTGTCAGCTTTATTGCATGTTTATTGTACCAGGACTTTATTCTATTCACTCACTTGATCTTTACCGCACCTCTTTGAGGTATGTAGTATTACTATCCCCATTTGGCAGATGATGAAACTTCGCCAAGTGGAGTTGGGTAGCTTGTCTGTGGCTACATCGCTAGGAACATTTGATACTGGGGTACATGAAACCAGGCAATATGGAGCCACAGCCCGTACTCCTAAAACCACACTATGCTGCCTCTCTACAAAGCAGAACTATTGTTCACCAGATGCCTAGCTTGTACTTGTCAGCTTACCTGTGTCATTTTACTTAATCATCGTAACAATGTTGTGGGATGGTTTTCTGTAAGTTACCTATGATTTTCCAGCTTCTAAGAGGCAAGTTAGAATTCCAACCCAGGCTGTCTGAAGTCTAGAGCCCCTGTTCTTTCTCTGTGCCAAATGCCTCGTGACGAAAGTATGGCGAAAAGCTTTCCACTCTATCTCTAACTTTATGGGAGCTACTAAAGATTCCCACTGCAGCAGTTAAACTCACAGCCTTTTACCTAAAAATGGGGTAGTAATTTTAATTTGGGGTAATTTTACTTTTGATTGCCTTCCAGTTCCAGATTTCTGAGAAGTCGCCTATTTATCTCTGTCTCATTGTCTGGCACCACGCATCTCCATCCACAAGTGTCTGGAGTCCTTGCAGGCTCTCAGTTTATTTCCAATATGTAAGGTTAAAATGAATCACTGGTCACTTTTATATGAAATCATTTATATTATGGTCATGCATTTAAAAAAAATAGAATCTTTCTTTAGACTAATATCGATTCAGAAGATAGGATTCATGAATAAAATATTAAGTTTAGACAAAATACTTTTTCATTTAAAATACTACTCGTGTAGTTCACACATTTATGTCTTAGCATTGTACTTGAAAAGTTCTTCTCTTTAAAAACAAATGTGATAAATGGTTTAGTTATTATTTCAGTTTGGAAATAGGCAGCTACAGAAATAACATTTTAATATATTCCAGATTAGACTGTATGCTATATTTGTAATAAGGACTTGTTTCCAACGTTAGTTGGCAGATCACTTATATGAACAATTATCCAAATAGCTATTAGGATATGATTGCGCTCATTTCCAGGCAAAGCGGAGTTGCCAGAACTAAGCCTGGCTGCTGGTTAGATTTTGGTTTGACTTTTGGAGAAAGCCACAAGAATTTGTCAGTCATCTTGGCTGTGAGGGAGTCTCCCTGTCTCGAGGCTAGTCTCCTTCCTACTTGAAAATAGAGGCAAATGTGTTTCTCTTTTGTTTTATTTTTACAGTTTTACATGATCTAGAAAAAAAAAGAAGAAAAGGAGAGAAGTAGAGAGGAAAAGAGTGAAGGCTAGTGTTGCACAGGAAAGTAAAATGAAACGCTGAGAAAGTGAAGAAATCAAAGGCTTAAAACCATGGAGCAACATGATACAACAGATACACGTTCATGGCCATGTGTAGATCATTTTGTGGATATGCTCCATAGTCGTATCGTAGAAAGAAGTCCATACTTAGTGTAATTTATAGAAGTGGACGCCAAAAAGAAATGGTGTTTATAGAAATAGAGAATCAAACTTTTTCCTGTTGCCCATTCATTATGCTTCTGCATAGTTTGGCACCTGGGGATCCTGCTGGTTAATCTGGTCCAACACTCTAACTCAAGAACACTGACTCCCTTAGACTAGGTGAAGAAAAGCTCCCTTTGTGCTGAGGCCTATGGCCGGTGGAAAGAATATTTAGAAAGCCCATGTGCTTCAGGGGAGGGAGGTGATCCCTCCCACAGCTGCATCATGATGGAGGTTTACGACAGGTCTCAGATTCCACTCATCAACCACCAAAACCACTGTCCCAGCCACAGCTGGAAAGGTCTCTATTCTTCTTCAGATTGTGGCATGAGGAAAGGCTGAAAGGGCAAAGCAAACACATTTTTTTTTTCAATCTAACGTTATTGAAGTCCATCTTGCTGAAGACCTCTCCAGTGTATTTTGCCGGTTTGGGCCTGGAAAGACAAGTTATCTGAAAGAATTATCTTTAAAGGAAAGAAAATACCATGAACTCAGAAAGGTATTTTTTCTTACCTAATGCAAATGGAATGAAGATATTTTACTTTGCCTAGAATGTAAGGGTCTCCAATAGCCATCATCTTCTTTCCAATGATTATCACAACTAGGCTATGTAAAATGGTTGATGACCAATAGTGAATTTCGTGTTCTATTCTGAATGATTTCTATTAATGTGTACCTCACCTGACACTGGAATTCGGAGTGTTAGGAGAAAGTCAAAGACCGTCCTTGTTACTATCCTAGACCACTCTTGGTGCAAGTTTATAATTATTGACATCTAACATTTATTGAACTCTACCATGTGGCAGAGTTCTTACAAGTGCATGATCTCATTTACTGCTCACAATGATACTCATCTTATATATGGAAACGGGGTATCAGAGAGTTTCCGTGACTCATCTAAATGTGCGAGGAGCTTCAGAATGATCTAGGAAGCACACTCAGTTATTCTAACACTTAGTCCAGTGCAATGTGGATTCCCAACCATTAGGAGTTGCACAATGACCTATATTTTGAAGAAAATTTTCATACACATTATCTCAAAAGAACCTTAAAGTAGTTGTGTTTAATACAGCGGGAAGCAGAACCCTGACAAAATGGCGACCCTCCATCTCTAAAACTCAAGCGCCAGTTCCTTTTCTCTATCGTGGAAGTTATCGCCTTTTTCCCTCATGACCAGTGCAAAAGAACATCTGAAAAGATCCCAGAGTGGTTTGAAAGATAATAAAAGCCCCAACAGTCTTTGGCTCTTTTTTTGTAAAGAAACAGTTAAGGGCAGAGGTTTTCTTCATTGATTCCCTGGAAGAATGGGATAAGAGATGTCGAGAAAGAAAAGTGACTAGGCAAAAAGAGGAACTTTCAAGGAAAAAAAGATGTGATGACTGTACTCCGATTGAGACAAACGGAGATTCTCTTTCTTTTCTTCTTGACCCACGCTTCCCAAACACGATGATGATTTCAGCATTTCTCTTTCCTTAGAAAAATGTAAAATACAACTAATAACATATGTGTAAGTAAAAGATATTGAATCAACAGTTATATAACAATTCACAAAATTAGAGTTTCTTGAAAAACTTGTCTTAAAAAAATCTTAGCAGGAAAAAAAGACCCGTTGTTGCAATAAAGGGTTTTTCAAAATAGAAATCATCTTCTGAGCCAGTAGGATTGTACTAGAACACATTTAGGCATTTCTGTTTAAGCGCAAAAGAAATATATATATATATATATATATATATATATATATATATATATATTTCTATTTTTGGTGAGGAAGATTGGCCCTGAGCAAACATCTATTGTCAATCTTCCTGTTTTTTTTCCTCCCCAAAGCCCCAGTACATAGTTGTATATCCTAGTAGTAGGTCATTCTAGTTCTATGTGGGATCCTGAAACGGCATGGTGTGACAAGCAGTGTGTAGGTCTGTGCCCAGGATCCGAACTGGTGAACCCTGGGCTGCCAAAGTGGAGCACGTGAATTTAACCACTTGGCCACGGGGCCAGCCCCAAAAGGAAACCTTGATTTTTGTTTTGCCCAAGGGTAATATATGTATTTAGATATATGTATATTATATATTTGAAATATATATGTATTTATATGATACATTTATATATATGTGAAATTAAGAATGAAGAAAGGTTAAAAGATAAGGCATGATTGATTCCTAACCCCTAATACCCTAACTATTTTATGAAATCACAGCAAAAGTCACCAAAATACGATATCACATTCTCTGGAATCTTTTCTTTTCCTTCCCCAAATTCCAACTGTGGCCTGGCATTACCTCAATTTGTATTGTCAATTAGAGGGAAGGCATTGGGTTCCGTTTGCCACAGCCTCCATTCTTCATTGACTTCTGAAACATATCACAGTCGTATGAAGCTCACGTGACTCTGAAGGTCAAGGATATAATCAACTATATAAAGAGAATACACTCTCTTGTCTTATATAAATTCTTATTAAAATCTGCAATTGCCAGGGGTATAATGACATTCTGCATGCACTTTTCTTTATTTTTCATAACTACTGCTGAAATTAAACTTGGAAAAGAGAGGGAAAAGATTGATACAGTTGGTTGTTGGGGTTTGCGTTTGACATTCCTCAAATAATGGGATGTAATATGGTTATGCAGAAAACAGATTGATTTTTCACAATTTTCCCACAGAGGTAATGGGGAACAGACTGGAGGAAATTCCAAGGTTTCATTGGGGGAACTATTTGCAACACAACTGAAGAAGAAAACAAACTCAAACCATCCTTTTGTGCAATTTTCCCTTCAATATTTTAAGTAGGAAATTTGCTAACCAATTTGTTTTTATTCCTGTGAGTTTCAGGAATTTGGGAATATTTTCAGTTTTGCAGAAAGATTTCAGAAAGTCTACCAACTGGGTGAATCACAGATGATAACAGTTAAGAATAATGGTGATAGTAATGGAATTTACATAACATTTTCCTCTAAGGATTTAAGGTACGTATTTTAGAATTTACTCCTTTTTCTTCCTCCAACTCTTCTCTTCTCTGCCCCCGTATATCGCAGCAGAGGCTAAAAAATAATGGCAATATATGACTGATATTGAAACAGACCCAGAGATGTCGGCTCAACGTCACACAGTTGGTAGTGGCAGTGCTGAAATCCCTGCCATTCCAGCTTACACAGACTTTTATTAATGCTAAAGGAAGGAATGTAACCCATGAATTTAATTTCCTATTTCTTTGCAGGAAGCCAGTCAACTCAGTTGGTTAGAGTACCGTGCTAATGAGGCCAAGGTCACTGGCTTCACCTCTGAACGGTATCTTTAGCTTTGCATTTACGAAGTTTCATTCTGTTTCTAACCCCAAACAATGTACTTGCACAGAACAAAACTTTTGCTCCGTTCCATTTGTGATCAGAGTATGGATGGTTCACAGAAAACCCATCCTCACCACTGAGAAAGCAATTCGCAGCCTTTATGCTAAATCCATGTGTCCAAAATAACAATGTCACTAGGATAATCAGCCAAAATTAATGTCGGCTTCCTTCTATTGATTAATAAATCTTTTTCTCTTTTTTCCCACTGAGTATATCTTTCTATATATCTCTTATTCCTTGTGTAGGGAGAGAATTGTTGCTCATTGCCCCAAACAGGGTCTAGGGTCTAGCAAAATAGCTCCAGAAAGCTTCTGTATACATGTGGTCAGGAGTAGTGTGGGGCTATACATAATTTCCAGTCTTAGCTCTGGCACTCGTCATTGCAGGCCCTGTAAAGACTGAGTACTGAGGCTTCAGAAAAAGCAAAACAGCATACCATAGGTCTTTGGTCCATGTGTAGATATTGCCCTATTCCCTTTTTCAAATTATGAGTCTCATCTTTGATGCACATATCCCATTTCAGCATCCTTTCTTTCCAATTGCCTTCTCTTTTCCTGAGGCATTGACATTGTTTGTGGCCTGAAGAGAATTCCAAACATTTTCCAAATGACCAGTATTTTCAGGCTTATCGTCCTGTGCTCTAGACCAGAAATATAGCTGAAGAGGATGGAGTGGCAAAATGGCACTTTTCTAACAAGTCTATGATGAACTGTGAGTAGAGGAAGCAGTGTAAATATATTATTGAAATGTCACTGCTCAGGCTATGAAACATCTGTAGAAGGGAGTCAGAAGGTGATGCTTTGAGTCATGTAGACAGGTTAGAAGGTGACCCCTTTTTTATCTGCTCACTCCTTTATCCACTAATGATGTAGATCTTGTTCCAGACTTCTCTGGTTAGAACCTTGTACTTCTACTTTGGACATGGCCTTCTCCTCTCCGTCTTGGAAAAACTTTCTTGGATCACGTTTTCTCATGGGACTACACTCAACCAGCTTTCATGTTAGAAGGCCATCTTGTCTACTAATTGAAGTATAAACCTAGTTACTGTGTTTCTCTTCTAGGCTATGCTATTTTTTTTTTTTTTTTGGCAGTGTATAAAATACAATTTATTTATTTATTTATTAATGTTATGATAGATTACAACCTTGTGAGATTTCAGTTGTACATTTTTGTTAGTCATGCTGTGGGTACACCACTTCCCCCTTTGTGCCCTCCCCCCACCCCCCCTTTTCCCTGGTAACCACCGATCTGATCTCCTTATCAATATACTAACTTCCACCTATGAGTGGAGTCATATAGAGTTCGTCTTTCTCTGACTGGCTTATTTCGCTTAACATAATACCCTCGAGGTCCATCCACGTTGTTGTGAATGGGCCAATTTTGTCTTTTTTTATGGCTGAGTAGTATTCCATTGTGTATATATACCACATCTTCTTTATCCAATCATCAGTTTCTGGGCAAAAACATCCAAAACCAAGAGCGACAAATGTTGGAGAGGTTGTGGAGAAAAAGGAACCCTCATACACTGTTGGTGGGAATGCAAACTGGTACAGCCACTATGGAAAACAGTATGGAGATTTCTCAAAAAGTTAAAAATAGAAATACCCTATGACCCAGCTATCCCATTACTGGGTATCTATCCTAAGAACCCAATATCAGAAATCTCAAGAGTCCGTTGCACCCCTATGTTCATCGCAGCATTATTTACAATAGCCAAGACGTGGAACTAGGCTATGCTATTTTAAGTTGAGCCTTCTAGAGAAAACAAAAAATTTCTCTTAGGGCAACAATCACCAATGGATAGAAATTTAGACCCTGAAAGAGCCTGGCTTAGAAAAAATATGTTGAAGATAGGGAATCTTCCTTTAAACCCTTAAAATCATGCTATGTATAATCAATGTCTATCTCCGACTAGTATTCATAGGGTGAGTTCTGTCTGCAAACATGTTTGACTTCTTCATGCGGATTTCAACAAGTTCTTGGGGGACTTTGATGGAAAAGTAACCATCAGCTCTGAGATCGCTAGATGAAACCTCTTTATACCATCGGGAGATGATTTCTGAAGGGGCACTGGATCCAGATCCCCTTTTCTGCTGAGAAAACGTGCCCAATGTCTTATTCCCAGAGCAGACATGATTTTTGTAGTTTTTCTATTGCTTTGCTGGCAAGCCAGCCAAGTGGAGTACATTATTTCATAGTAAAATAAACCTTCACTTTTTTTGTTCCACGGGAAATTACTCAGTGTGTAGTACAGACGTGTCACCCTCACATTTCTACAACATTTGCTTCCCTTTATAATTGTGGATCCTGCTGTGTTTAAGAATGATCAAAAGTTACAGAAGCCTGGTTTTCATTTCTCTTCTTTTGTTACTTCCTAATCTCCAATTTCACTGACTTCCCTTCGCCCTTTCCCGTCTGACCAAAGTCCACTAAGAATAGGGACTTAGTTTTATCCACATAGATGTGCCATGAGTGGATTCAGTGGATAAGATACCCACTCTGATTTATCGGGATTGCCTTTTTTATGAGAATATGAATGAGAATTCATTCATCTGTGGAAATACATCTCGTTTTTTGTATCCTTCAGGGAAGCTATCTGCCTTTTTCAGTATTTTCCCACTTTGAGAGCCATGCCAACACTGCAAGTGACCAACAGCCTTGAGAATCAACTATAGCAAGTCTCTGTTCTTGTAGTTCACAGTTCCATAGAGAAAAAGAAAATAAGAGTTCCTGAAATGCTTTTTTGTGCGGTATTTCTTATAGGTGCTCTATAAATGCTAGTTGTTGTTTTCTATTATTGTGGTGGTTGAAAGGATGGTGTTCTGCGTTAGACGTTTGATTAGAATTTTTCCTTTAGAAAAACTGTTCTATATTTTAGAACCTAGATACATAATGTGATTGCCCTGTTTTTAAAGCATGAGAGTCGTAAAAGAGAACAAATTGATGACTTGTTAGAAAAATTCAAACCAAAAAAAGCAAAAGCATAGGTTACTAATGCCCAGGTGCGTAGTCAGCTTAAGTAGTTAGAGCCATACACCAATGGAAGCAAGTCCTTGGGTCAACCTTCCTAGGAAGTGGTTAAACTTAATTTATTCCACTGTCACAGTCAATGAACATTACCCTGAAAGCCCATCTGGCTGATACCTGTTATTAATCACAAGAAGGAGTAAGAAAGTTAGCTAAATGCTACCAAACATTCCACACCATGCAAAATAAAAAAAATGAATTCCAAGTACATGGCCTAATGATGATGAGTGCAAAGCATCACCTTTGTATACAAAATATAAAATATTGTCAAACAGGTTTCAGAATTGAAATATGTAGTGTGTGCAATTTAAGAACTTACTAACGTTTCACTACAAACCTGGGAAAGAGTGGTTCAAAAGCAGTGTCCTCCATTTATGACTTAAGTATATAATTGATGTAAGTATGTAATTGATTCATGGATATGAAATCTCCTTCCGATATGCCAAACATACGTGCTTAATTAATGCTAAAGAGAGATAACACACCAACATGGCATTGATGGAGCATGTTGCACTTTGTAATAACTTTACTAGGACATTCAAGAAAGGTTAACTATACAAACTCTCCACCATGGTAGGTGAACTTATTAAAAGAAACATGTGCATGTATTTAGGAAGAATGGCTGGCTTTGGCCTCCTTCTGTAAGATTTTTGGGTAATTGGAAAATGTAAGAGCGTTATAGAAAAATAACAGGCACAAAGAGGCACTCAGAAATGCTATTGTATCATCCTCAACACCGAGAGTTTTCAAACTTCCTTTCTTATAAATGAAAGAACTACTTCCCCACACCCTAAAAATGGTATCTTGTTGGACCTGTAAATGCATAAAACAGGTAAAAATAGAGTCTCTTAGGTTGAAATAAGAATGGCGGGTCTAGGGCAGCCTAAAGCTACCTAACCACTCATCCTCTGGTGATTCTTTGATGGAAGTGGGGAGGGGAGAATGTGTTGTTGACAATTCCCATTACTGTGGAATCGTGAAGCACACTTTTTCCTTGAGTGTGTCAAGCAAGGTCTCTCTCCTTATGCTTACAGCTCCTAATTCTTATGCCTAAGGAAAGGAAAATATAATCAGTCTCAGACACACTGACATAATCTATGCACAGAAACACACTTAGAGTGATTGAGAAGCTAAGAAAGGTTGATCTTCAGATCCATACTAGGGCTAGGAAGGCAAATGCTGCCTGAGTTCTCATCTCAGTCCTCTTGTTTGCTAGGTGTATCCTACTGGGGGACTAAATCTCCCTGGTTGTCATCTGTCAAGTGGACACGATGATATTAATACTTATAGCCTAGGGGTTCTGTGAGGTCCAAAGAGAAGACATATATGAGGTACTTAGAACAATGTTAAGCATAAAGTAAGTACTCAATAAATATAAACGTCCTTAATAAATAAAGAATTTTAATGGAATAGGAATATATCATAATCATGGATTGAGAATATAGCAAGAATTCTACAAGTTTAAGCTAGAATTTACTCAGTGATACTATACTCTCTCTCTTAACTTCAGACAACATTATCCCTTTAAACAAGGAACCAAGAATATTAAATGCCAAAATAAAAGGTTATTTATGAAGCTTATCACTGCCTGGCAAGTTTCCTTATAGTAGCTAATGAAGACATGAGTGGGTAATTTATTATCTTGCTTGTTATGTGTGAAATATTTACCATTTTAGTTTCTGGTGATTCTGCAAATTAATGAGCACTGCCACTGGTTGTAACTTGTGTCCACCAATTGAATGAAGGTAAATGATTCATTCTGATGTGAGAGAGAACAGATGATGAGTTGATATGATATTCCTTATTGGCTTCAGAAGCTGAGTGTTGGCAGTTAATAGAGGAAAGAAAAAAGAATATAAGATCAACTTTCAGAATGCTCAATTAATTAAAATAATATATTGTAAAGCTCAGCATGATTCTTGGCGCAGGCTAAACATTCAACAAATAGATATCACCTTCAACATCAATATCATCTCTGCTACCATCATCATTCAAATGCACCCCTGCTGACTGAAACGGTGTTTTCATCCCAACAATTCAGGAATTTTAAGCTGTGTCTATTAATACAAAATGGAACCTACTTTTATGGCACCCACACAAACAGACAAATCATTCTTATGGCTAATGTAACTGAAAACTTTTTTTTAAACAAATAAGTATTACATTAGACAGATTAGACTTTTAAGTTTTGGCAAGTTTCCAAAAAACAAGTGCTTTTATTGTTGTTGTTCTTTTGGTTTCTTTTAGGAAGATTAGCCCTGAGCTAACAGCCACCACCAATCCTTCTCTTTTTACTGAGGAAGATTGGCCCTGAGCTAACATCCATTCCCATTTTCCTCTACTCAATGTGTGGGATGCCTGCCACAGCATAGCTTGATAAGCAGTGTGTATAGCTGCTCCTGGGATCCAAACTGGTGAACCCCGGGCCACCAAAGTGGAGTAAGCGAACTTAACTGCTACGCCACTGGCCACTCCCACACAAAAAAATTGTTTTTTAAGACATCATTGTATTACATTATATTCCTGAATTTCTGCACTATGTATTTTAGTCATAAGTAAGCTGAGAGGCTGCAGTGGCTTGCCTGAGACAGAATCGGAGAGAATGAGAAAATGAGGAATGGAATCCGGGGTTGTCAGGCTGAAGTGTAGTTTACCTACTGGTCCTGCCTGTCTCTGATATTTTGAGGAGATTTGTGAAGAGTCAAGTTAATGGTTTAGTGATGATCTGAAGAGATAGATAGATAGATGGGTAGATAGATAGATAGATAGATAGACAGATAGATGGATGGATGGATAGATGGATGGTAGATGGATGGATGGATGGATAGATAGATGGATAAATAGATGGATAGATAGGTAGGTAGATTGATAGGTAGATGGATGGATAGATAGATAGATAGATAGATAGATAGATAGATAGATAGATAGAATTATACCTCTAGTATTCTTTTTACTTTTCCTTTGTAGCTACAAACTAGTAATTGGCAAGTAGATGAATGAGATAAAACAATCTTAGCACCACTAGAGTTCAAAAAGATGCTACAACGTTTTCCACTCCCGTTGACAACCAAAATAACTCAGAGACTGAGGGTCCAGAGACGAGCATGCCATTTTCTTTATTATGGTACCCTAGATCAAACTCATAGTTTGAGATGTTTTAAATGAAAAGAGGAGTGATGTTAATGATCATCTGTGTTCACTGTGCACTGAAGCTTTTTAAAAAACTGGGTGAGATTTCTTGGCTTGAGGTTAGTGTCATTTCTCCAAGTCCAAGCTTTATTTCCAGAGGCTCGTGGTTTGGAATCCCAGTCTGGAGTTGGCATTCCAATTCGCCCTCGGCCTGCCACAGCTAGATTGAATTTGCTGTTTCTGGACTCAAGTGCTGAATAAGATCCTGGTGCCTCAGGTAGGGGATGTTTGACCATAGAGGAAGAAATATCTGTCTGCAGTGTTCTTTGCTCAGAGAATGGAATCACCCATTAATATGTGGTGGAAATACAGTGCAGGCATTGAACTTCTGTATATAACATATTAATGCGCTAGTGTTTAATTTCTTCTGTGGAAAAATAAAGTGTATTTCCTCCCATAAGGTTATCCAAATAGAGTAGATATAAAGCACTAGCAGTAAGGTCATAGAATTTGCCATCCTACAGCTCTGGCACCGTGGGAGTTTACATTGCTCATGGTTTCCAATAGATTTCTGAAAAACCTTCTTAGGCTCTGTCGATTTTACATAAATTATGACAGCATAATCATAAATGTACATTAAGAGCAGCATCACAATCTTTAAAAAGGTAAACATTTAAAATGTGAGTGGCATAGGATAGCCATTTAGAAAAAACCTCCTCTGGGTCGATTATAAAATAAGCCAGGGGAGAAATGCTATGGGGAGCGCGGACTAACATATCACTTTAACTTCTGTGAATGGTGAGCGGTTCCCAAAATTATTTACAACCTTACAGTTTTAAAATCCCTAGTTTCCTCCTCTGTCTCCTCTCTGCCACAATGAAACTTTCTTCCCCTGTTGTCCAACCTAAATCAGTGAAACTCTAAAAGGTTTCCTGTCCCTCACCCCAAATCTTCCTAACATGAGTAGTTGCTGGAAATTTCCCTAGTGTTCTACAATGTTCAATCTTTTTAATTTGACTTTATGTAAGAGAAAATCCAACTGTGCTTCTCTCCGTGTCCTCATCCCACCCAATTAAACTCTGCGTAAAGTTGTTTCATTTATTCTGTAGAGTGAATTTCAGACCTAGGAGCAGGTTTTTGATGGTGTGGACAGAGGAGAAAGGAGATGATGGAATGGGGGAATCCAGGGTAGAGAATAGAGATATGCATCCTGCTTTTGCTTGTGTAGTCACTTTTGGGCTTCATCTGGGAATGAAAAAGGAATTAAGGATTTTCTTTCTGATTGATAGTTGCTTCCTACTTTTGTTCCCAGATAATCCTAAAAATTACTGCTTTAAAAAGACAGATATGACCCCTTTAACTCTTCCAGGTTGTACATTTTCACTGGCTGATAAGTGAGATAGGAATAATGATACATATTGAGAGTGTTCGTTTCTTCAATATTCTAAATCTTAGTTTTTGCTAGAACTGTCTAGGAATGATTAGATAGTAGCTATTTAATTTGGCAGAGTTACACAAGTGGCTCTTTAATATAAAAAATAAGATAATTTTTTTTCTGTTTAGAAGGATTTGTCCATTGATTGAGAAGGGAGAAAAAGAGATCATATATTCGGCGGAAAATTTTTAATAGTCAACCCAAATAAATACATTATAATCAGGTTCTCTTTTAGTTTTCAAGGAGTCCTAAGGAAGTAAGTGGAATCCTAAGTCATATAAACTCATATAACTTGAATACAGTTCTGGAAACGTTTCCTCTTAATTAATTACTAAATGCACCCATAGTAGATGGCCTCACTCTACGAAAGTTTAAGCCATACACATTATAGAATGACAATCTACCCCAATTTCATCTACTTCTGTGGTCCCCATGAGTATCCATTTCTCTCTATATATTCTCTATATCAGATTTTAGCCATCCTTGAGTTTTCAACAATTATCTTGGCATGGAAGACTCCTGAATTACAAATTCTGGCTTCAACTTCTTTTGAATTCCAGATCCACATTTGCACCCACTCTCTAGACATTTCTATTGCAATACCCTTCTTTCAGCTTAGCTAACCCTAAATCAGTGTTTTTCACCCTTCTTTAAAACTGATACACTATTATAGATTTTCAGTGCCAGTATTCTGCCAACATGGACTCATCTATAACTTTTAATTCAATCACCACTTTTATTTAGTTGATAAATTCTATTATTACCTCCTTCCAAATAAGTACTGTATTTGAATTTTTCTCTCCATTTTAGCCCTGAAACCATGTTTACCTTTTATTACGTCTTATCTATAATAATTTCTCACTCTAACTGCTTTTGTTTCTATTCTTTGGGCCATTTGGTTAGCAATTTGTTATGTACCACCTTTTATAATGTCATCCAAACTTTAAAAAATAATTTAGAATTGTATTATCTTAAAGCATAATTTTATTTCTCCAATTTGATTTTAAGAGCCTTCAAAAGCTCCCATCAAGCTGAAGACCCAGCATAGCTCAAAATGCATCCTTTCATGTCAATCTCTGTTGATGGTTTTCACTGTTGCTGATTGAACCAACTGGTGTTTTATTTATCCTTGTTGATCCTTATACTTATTAACATCTTTAGTTGAAATTTAATAACAAATAGACTGCTGAGAAAAAGTCGTATTGGACAATTTGACTAAGAAACAGGAAGGGAGATGCCACAGAATTTAATTAAATTCAGAAAAAAAAGGTATGCTTAGCTATGGCCACAAGAGGTTTCTCTTTCTTCTTCAAGTGACTTTTAGACAAAAAGAGGCACCTAGTATGCAAAGATCATGTGTTAATGTGTCTTTCATTTATTCGTTAAATTACTAAACACAAATATTGTTGTAACAGCATTTTTAACAATGGTAGAAAAATTGAATATCCCAGCAGAAGGCACAGTTAAGTACTGCCAGATTTTCTCCAGAAGGAAAGCTTTACAGTGCTGTGAATCATAGCTGTGTGAGGCTTATCTACAGAAAAACAGAGCCGATGGTTTTGGTTATTTTAATACACATGTTATCCCCACCTACAGTACTTGTTTAAGACTCATAATTCCTACCTTACTCTACAATTATGTTGTGCAGACTGTTCTAAAACAGACAGTACTGTCATTAAAATGCGTCCTATGCTTTGGTCCTGCTGAAAACACCAAATGCCGTGGGCAATCTTAGTGACCACATGCTGAGGCCAGTGGCAGAAATCCCCATCCTAGGTGACTGAGCTGGCAGATGCACTCTCATGAAACACAACCATAGCTTTGAGTTTCATGTGTTACGCAGGCAGGGGACACCTCTTTCCTATAGGCTCCTTAATGACTAACTTAAAAGTGTGAGATGCCATCTGCTGGAAAGTGATAATATGGACTATGATATTCTGCAATAATACTTGGGCTGTGTCTATCAGCAGGACTATAACATTGACATTCTTTACACTTCTTTTTCTCTTCCTCTTCTTTACACGGATGGTGTATGCACAGGGTTATTGAACTAGCTAGGAAAACTCCTGCATCGCTCTGTTCTAAGCAACCTTCTACTTTAAGATATAAATTTGATTTAATGATCATTTTTTTAGGGTTGGGGAGACTGATGGGAGAGGGAATAAGCCCAAACCCAATGCCAATTCAGTTGTAAGATGCATCTTAATTTCAGAAATGTTAAAATAGAAAAAAATTGCACTTTACCTTTTAAGGAAACTAGATGTTACAATAGGAAGCTTCAATTTAAATTGATCAGGAGCACAACTGACAGATTCAGAATTATGTCATAGGTCAACTGAACATTTACAATTAGGGTAATTAAATAGGGATAATGTGTGATTGTGTTTGAAAATGCTTTGCTGTATAAAGTGCTCGGCACTGTAATGTAGATATTTGCAGAATTTAAACGTGATCAGACGTTATAGTCAACATTGGTCTTGGAATGTTAGCAATTCCAAGAGCACTGTAGCATTAGGATATAGACTGACAAATTCCACATGTACTTGACACATAGTAGGTGGTTAATAAATACTGACTGACACGTGGGCTCGAATTTAGTTTTGAGCTTGTGGGTCTATACGAATTATTGTACTTGACTCTTTGGTAGCCTTATATATATATTGTTTTAGCTTGTTTTATTTGAACAAATTTGTGCTTTGGATTGACGACATCTAATTCTGCCCTTGAGCTAATTAAAATTACCAGGAATTACTCTAATTCTTACAGTGCACAAAACGGAGAGTAACCTACTTGTGTAGGTTATCTTCTTGATCAGAGGACATATATCGCATGACAATCCAATTAAAGGCTATGTAAGACATCAGTGTTTACCAACAAATTGTAGAGTTATTTAGAGTCTGATATAATAATTCTATTCAAATTAATAACATAATTTAATGCAGTAATTTTAAGATCTTTTTCACTCATATATATATATATAATAATATCAGATGTACACATTTTACCTTTCCTCTATAGTTATGTATATATTTATTTTACCTAATTCACCTAGTCTACTTTCAACTTGAACTTGATTTTAATCCCCTGTATATCACAATAATAAATTTAGCACTTTTAATTTGAGATATGAAACTATTCCTAATAATGCTAATGAAACATTTGTGGTACTATTTTTTTCTATTGTCTGTTTTGTAGAGGTTTCAGAGCCTATGACAATTTTCAACAGCAGCAATAACAGAACACTTGAAAATTTAACAGCAATTGTAATGAGTATTTACAGGCATGCCTGTGGCCATTGAGGAAGACACACTGAAGTGTAGTTAAATGATTCTCTCACCTCTGTGATATTAAATAACACTTAATGTTCCTTTATAAAATCTCCACATTGCTTTTGGAGTTTGATAAATGGTACCACTTAGAAATTTGTCTTTCTTATTTTTCTGGTCTAGTAACCTTAACCGTCTTGGGTCTCTGAACTAATTCTTGTAGGATGTTTTTCTTCAGGTTTACGATAGCTATAAGAAGATGCCAGATTTTTATGTTCCTTTGCCTCCCTGAGTTGTTTCTGTTCCTCAGAAAGGCTTCAGTTTACTTCCTTTACCATGTGTGGATGCCCAGAGAGAAGAATCGTGTATCTTCATGTCCCACTGGATGCTGTGTTGGTTCTCATCTCTTATTCTTCACACGCCACCAACTTGCCTGTGCTGCGTGGGATCACAGGTCTCCCTATTAAGACAACACATAGGTGGCACTGACAGTTTTTCTCTTCCCCACGAGCATGGCTGAAATCCAGACTAGAGACTGACAGCTCTTCGCGCTGCTTGTGGTTCAACTTGAAACCACAAGGTCCAGAGGCACATGGTTTAAATTCAGTGTCTTTCTCCAGCTAACACAAACCATTTGTTCAAGCAACTTTGGTATCTGTTTGAGAATAAGAGATCTGCCTCGATACTCCCCAGACAGTCAAATAAATTCTCTTGGCTTCAAGACAAATTCAGAAAATTCTACCCAACAATGGCATACGGTTCAGTTTTTTCGTTTATTTTTGGAACTTGTAAAGGAACGGCTGATAGAGTCCTTGAAAAAAAATCAAAAATGCCAGTCAAAGTAGTGGCAAATTAGAGAATCGTTTATTATGGAAAGTTCCTATATTACATTTAGGGAAAATGCAAATAAAATGATATGTCAAACGGGAAATAGAATTAGAGGCCTGCCAGGAGCAGAATACCTGCCACTGATATTTTTTTCCCTACTTTTAATTCTCCCATTTAGGAATAAATGCTATTCATGGATCTTGGGGAGCAAAATGAAATCTGTCTGAGAAAAGATTATGTTTTGTTCGTTTCTGAGGAGCCTCACATTAATCCTGCTGATGTTTGAGTAAATCTAGTCCACGTAATTTACACCTTTGCTCTCATATGCCCAATGTCCATGGCTATTACAGTTTTTCCTTGAACTTATCTGGAAAAGTATAAGAAGAGATCATGTAATAGTTGTCATGAGCTATACTAAATTCATTTCCAAGATACTTTACATCCTTTGTCCCTGTCGTGATTTTAAAAGTTAAAATTTTTAATTAACCCTCTTTGGGGTAAGCCCTATTCTAGTCATTTGATGCTATTTAAATCTCAGCATAAAATAAATAATAAAATTAAAATAGCGTAGGAAAATACCTGGGATAAGTCAATAATGATGACCAAATGTTTGTATCCAAATGTAGGAATTTGGCGTACTTACTGAAAGAGAAACACTTTCCATTAAAATACTAACTCAACAATCTAGTATTTTAATCTCAACCACCATTCTATGTAGTTATAGTAGGCTACTTTCACATTTATTGTTTAACCTAATTCAACAAGTATCTACAGAATCTTTTCCCAGGAGCTGTGTGAAGGGATCTGGTGGGAGACACAAAGACAGACCCGACTCTTAAGTTGCTTACTCTCTAGAGGTTGTGAACAGTGTAAACACATAAACAAGGAGTCACGTTGGAAGGATTCTGTTAAGCACTTCTGTTACAAGCACAATGGACTACCTGAAGCATTTTGCCTTCATGAAAGAGGGGGCATTGGAGCTGAGACTTTGGTGTAAAAGACCTGATGAGATAGTGAGGGCAGACTGTAAAATATATATATTTATATTAAAAAGGAAGGGCTTGCAACTTTTCGAAGAGCACATGGGCCAGTTGAAGACTTGGGCCAAGATTGATAATAATTACTGCCATCTTCTTCTTTAGTCTCCCATGTACTGATACTTAGGGTGACTCCATCACACTCATTTTCCAAAGGACAAATCTGCTTTGGATTTAGTATGAGACAAATCTGTTTAAATTAGGATCAGTGCTAACATTATAGATGTTTAAGGACGATTATTTCATCATTGCTTGGATGCAGTAAAGGATATAGGGATATCTTAATAAGAATTTTGTATCTCTATCTATCTGTCTATCTGTTATGTATCTATCCACATTTATTAGGCACTAGAAACTGCTATAATTGTTTCACACATACTATACCATTTAATCCCCGTCACAGCTCCAGGTGGATTCTTTTCCCATTTTAAAGAGAGGAATTTAAGGCCCTGAGCTGTTGAACAACTTGTTCAAAGTCATGCATTAAATAACGGTAAAGCTAGGAGTTGTATCCAGGCCAGTTAACGTCTTAATTTCTTCAGGACACTGCCTGCGCTCTTTTCATTATGCATACGTGAACCAACATAAGGCACTATGACTGACAGCTGTTAAACTCAAAAAGAGAGGAAGCTATGAAGAGAGAGAACATGAGAGGTTTCAATCACACAAAAAAAGCTCCTTTCATTTGGCTTTTTGAGATGAGCTACATTTTGTGGGGAATAATTGATGTTGGACAAATATTCCTGACTTCTGTGGAAACAACAGTGCATCCAATTTCCATGTTCTTCATGGTATATAAGGTAGATTCATGGTGGCAAATAGGAGTTTCCAAATTAGTCGGTCAAACCAATTTAGTGACTAGGGTTGTAAATCCATCCTACTGTAAGCATTACAGATAGAGAGGCTTTCCATTATGAAAACATTATCCTATCAGTTGATCTTTGAGTCGTGTTATTTCTTAAATAGATCTTTGTAACAAAGAGCACAATATAGCAAACTGGTTTACCTGAAAATACACACACACACAAAACTTTTCTGCTCTGCGTCTCTATCTCCTAGTTAGGAATAAGTGACCATAAAACCCCTGAAAGTGTGAAACCACAATATATTTCCCCATTCTATCATTAAAAGCTATTTGCAACATAAGTGGGAATCAGAAGCAGAGGGCTGGGAGGAGAGAGAATAGCTTTAAGATTACATATAAGAAATTATTTCCCAGCAAGGATTGGTTCTGGGAATTTTGGTTCCTTGTTCTTTAACTGTTATGGGAATCTTGAAGAGACTTCTAATGTTACAACCTCTTAAATTTCTATATAGTACTGTATCATTTATATTAGCAAAAATGAGTTCATAACATCAGAGGCTGATGTCACAAAGTTAATGAAGTGAGTCTGAGACATTGGGAGATGGATATACTGTAGGTACAGTATCAGGAAAACTAACTTGGCAACCTCGTAACTGAATGGAAGTACAGATTTAGCTTTTATGTCTGTTGCTTGAGCCCGTTGGCCAGGCATCAAGACCGGCACTGGGCTGAGCTGTTCACCAGAGTTTCCAGTGTACTTACTGAGTCAGTCTGCCGTAAACATAAAATTGTCAAGAGTACAGCCTTGGCAGGACAGAAGACTTTTAGACGGCACAGTGAATGAAGATGGTTAAGCTCTGGGGACAATTTTAATGAGAGGAAAAAAAAGGCAAATAGAGAAATACCTAATTGAGAATAATTTCATGTGTGTGAAGTATGAAGAGGACATAGGGCATAGGGACATGGGGTGTGTTTATGGACACAGCAAAGTTTGGAAAAAGAACAGCTTGTTGAATTCGAAGGTCTGTTTGTTTTTGACACAGCTTCTTTGCAATCGGTCATCAATCTACTGTTTTGCTTAATGATAGTAGAATTGTTTTTAAAGAGATTTAAAACATGGACAGAGTCACTAGAATGTTGCAGTGGTGATGAATTTGAATTAAAGGAAGGACTTTTACTCCTTTCAGCAATAACATATATAATCAATGATATAATTAGATGCTAACAAATAAAAGGCATAAAAAGTCATTTACATTAGCTTATACTATCTTGTATTGTGTCATAATAAAGGCACTTTAAAACATAATTTTATGCTCACCTAAAATAAGAATTTGAAGCCTCATTAAGGAATAGTTAATGAGTTAAGTATTGATTTCATTAGTTACTGATTTTACACTAGATTCCTCTTCTTTATATGGGTCCATTTAGGTAATAAAGTAAACTTGGTATTTTAGCTCATGAAATTATATATAGCCTCACAGATGTCAAGAGACTTAGTGGGACTTATGTTTAGAATAGAATGGTATACATAGTCCAAATGGAAACAACCCACTGGAGAAGAAAGGGAAAAACATTGCTGGGTGAGAAGCCACACAAAGCTTCCTGGAAATTCACAGGCTGAGGATGCTTGCACACTGGAGATTATCTGAAGGCAATTCAAGGCAAAGAAAACACTGTGATCAAAGGGAGGTAGTGATCTGAGGGTTTATTTATAACAATTAATATGATATCTCACATTTAATGTGGGCTCTTCTGGTCGGCATTGCTCCAAGCACTCTACCTATTAACTCATTTAATTCTCCCCAATACCACAGGGGTAGGTATTATTTTTATCTCTGTTTTAGAGATGAGCTGAGTGAAGAACAGAGAGGTTAAGTACTCTGCTAAGTAACAGATGTCAGAACTGAAATCGAGACACACTGTGTTACAGATGGAAGATTTCAAGTGCCCAACATCTGGAAAATGTCTAGTTTTGCTGAAACCAGAACATCTGATATAGTCTTGATTTTCCTTGTAGGTTGTATTTTGCTTAAAATGAGGGAATCATGCATGAGACCTGTTGTACGTCATTTTTATCAGCAAGAGACAAAAAGAAAAATTCATTGATGATGGGAGCATCATAGGAACATGAGAGAGAGAGAGAAAAAAAATATATCACCCAGAGCCTAGATGATGAAGAAAGGTAATACCAGGCACAATCAGAGAAGAACCCTAGACTTTCAGAAAGTGGATTAAATACAAACATTAAAATACATGGGAGTTCCCATGAACATTTCTCAAAAGCACTTCGGCTCAGAACTTAATATGGTAAGTTCTTACAAAAGGCTCTGTACTATATCCTTCGGAAGAAAAGCAAAGAGTAAGAGTAAGCATAAGAAACTCGCTCTCGGAGCTAGAGTCTCGAACAGTGGCAGCAAATGGAATACCATGGCCAGGGAAGTAAACATCGTTTCTAGTACATCTAGACAAAAATGAGTCAACATTCTTTTTCAGTGGAGATATTTATCACTTTTACATTTTTAAGTAGCAAAATCTAAACTGTGTTAGTAAAGTGCATTCCTACTAACCCAGGTATATAAAGATACTTAACAGGGATTTATTAACTTGGGACTTGACCAAAGAACATTTTAGAATGGCAGCTATGTAAGTTGTGTTATACAGTTTAGGTAGCTGTCATATCAGTTGTTTCTATGAAACTGGCCATGCTGCTTAAACTACATGGGAGAGCAAATAAACGTCTCTCTTCTGGTCTGCTCTGGGTTTTTCTTTTGGGTTCCTTTTCCTCATCTCCCATCCTCCTCCTCTCCTTTACTATTACTACCGGGACATTCTCTTCTTTATTCAAAGGCTATGTTACAATTGTAGAATGTTCTTAATTTTTGCTGGTACACTTTCTCAAATTCTGCTTTTTAAGTACTCTGCATTTATCAACAGTTTCCTAAGACTGGCTGCTTGACTCATTTCCTGGGAAGTCTGCATAAAGTTGTAGGTCTCTTTTCCTCTGTCTGGAACATTCTATCTTATGTTCTCTCTATCTTCAATGTTCCATTTACTATGGTGATGCCCCAGAGTTAAATTCCCTTTTGTTTAGAAGAATTACTTCCTGCTTGGAGAACAAACAGGAAACAAATCACCCACGAAGTAGCTCCATGACCCTTTCTGTGTAACACTACTGAATATTTCTCTCACCCTACAGATACATACATTTTTGAAATAGGAAAACTTTTCATTTTTAATATTATCATATTTGCGTTTTTTAGAAGAATGCTTTCTCTTACCTATTTTTGTTGATGAGGGAATGAAATGCACCCTTTCATACTGTACCGATGAGCTATCAATTGGGGGAAAAGTTCTCTTGGAAAGCCGTTTGGCAACATTTTTCAAGACTGTAAAAATGTCCATCTCCCTTGACTCCTTAATTTCACTTCTGGGAATTTATCCTAGGGAAATAATAGTAAATACAGAAGAGTTTTATGAAATAGCAATGCTACTTAACGTAGCACCCCCTCTGAGAAAGGAAACATAATAAGCGTTCAATAATATGAAAATGATTAAAGACAAAATAAGACATTCTGCCATTAATATTATACCTGAGAATTTGTATTCGTACAAAATAAAATTTTGATATAAGGTTTAGGAGAAGATGATTACAAGTTATAAATTCCATATGATCATAAATACGTAAACTACTGAAAAGACCAGAGAGAAATACAGCAGTAACTAGCTGATTGCCTAAGGGTGATGGAATTAGGGGTGACTCCTTTTTCTATTTTTTAAGTTTAGTCAATAGCAAGCATGTTCTATTTAAACAGAGAGAAACAAAAAGCAAGTTCAATTTTTTAAAAAAGTTTTCTAAAGTAAGACTTCTAAGGTTAACTTTCAAAACAGGGGTTAGGGAGAAACAAATCAACTCAGTATTTTTGAACAGGGGTGAATGGAGAGCAGTAGCTCAATGACGCAGCTTTATAAAGGCAGGTTGACCTCCAGGACATTGGGGAGAGATGACCTTGAACACCTCAGACAACATTAAACTCCAGGTTACAGCTGACTGGAATCCTGAGGTTTTATTGGCCGTGAGCCAGTCTGCAGCCCTCTAGTATTTTATAACATTGTAAAGACTGTATTGTTTCAAACATTTCAAAATTTTACACACAACCTGGCAGTCATCCAAAGCCATTTCCAATGGGCCAAAACTATCAGCAGCCACCCACCTCCTTGGCCATGGCTGCCTGATTAATGATGTTCCACCAACAGGGTCCTCCATTAGGATCATCTACACTGGGAAAGCCCAGGACAAATACGATCTTTGAGATTTGTAAATTGTCTATACATTTTGCAGCTGATTTTCTTTTTAAACGGAGATGGAACATTAGAAAGTAGAGGTCTGGTGTGGTATAGCTTGGATTGGCTGAAGGCAGCAGGCTTTAATTCAATAAAAAAGCGAAGGATGCTCTTTGTCACAGACACTGTTCTTAGTTCGGGATATTTGTTATGGCATGTAACTTTGCTAAGCTTCTCAAATTTCCCCTCTTCACCCCTTCCCTTTTTTCTATTGCTTCCTTATCCTGACTTCCAGTTTATTCACCCCATGGGCCTGGAACTCAAGTTTAAAGAAAGCAAACCTAATATTAAATATTCTCCATTGGCACTTTTCCTTTTGAGATGAATAATTTACACATTACTAAGTGTGTTCAAGTCCTTCACATCATAAGTTACTTCCTAAGATACTATGAACCAGTTCTATTCTGAAGACTTTGCGTACATTAACTCATTTAATCTTTTCTCCAGCTCTAGGAAGTAGTTATTATTGTTAGTGCCATTTTACCGATGAGCAAAGGAAGGCATAGAAAGATGAAGAATCTCATCCAAAGTTATTCACTTGGTGTGTAATTGATAGAACTAGGAAATGCACCAGATCAGGTAGATAGAGCATCTATGATTAACCGCTCTGCTGTCTCCCTGCTTGTGGTGATTTTGAGTTTTGAGTCTCAAAATTTCTAACAACCCATATTTCTTCACTGCTTCATTAAAATAGAAGATAGAAATTGTTCATTGAGAAGGAGAGAGATTTTCCCAAACTTGTAGTACGGAGCAAAGAATGTCTTCAGATTCTGATACTAGTCTTCTGCTATCTCTAGGAAAAGGATAGCTTTGTTTGCCTGTTTGATTTTCTGACTCAGAAAATACTATATCGCTGTGTCTCAAATTATTTTTGGTCTGAATGATACAGTAACTGTCAGAAACACATTTATCACTATCATTAATTACTTGCAACTTTGTTTCACTTCCAGGAATGTTATTTGTTAGGCTGACCTTGTAAAAATGAAGGGACTGTACAGTTAGAAAAGAGAGCTGACTCATTCCCATCCTATAATCGTGTGCTGTTTATCTGAAGAGTGGGAAATGAAAATAAGTAAGATTTTACTAATGGCCACTGAGACATTCCAATCATTTCAGTCAATAGCTTTTATTCAATTATATAAACCTCGGCTATGCATTTTTAAAGCCAAATTACAGTGTATGATAAAACAAGAGCCACAGGCTTTACAAAGAAAACCGTCCAATGCCATAAAAGGCCCCAGATGAGCCCGTTATTCCAACTTGGTTCCCTAGGTTGACAAGATTTGTCAGAAAATTCATCTCTTGATTTGGCTTTGCTTTTGTTTCATTGACGTAAAGTGTATTTAAGAGCATCGTCCTTTAGTACAGTTATGCCACATGATGCTCTCAGTAGAGGTGGGCATCTACGGTCTTGTTAAGACGCAGCTGGAGGACATTATACTAAGTGAAAGAAGCCAGGCACAGAAGGACAAATACTGTATTATTCCACTTATATGAGGTATGTGAAATAGCCAAACTCATAGAAGCAAGAATAGAACGGAAGTTTCCAGGGGCTAGGGAAGAGGGAAATGGGAGTTGCTATTCAATGGGTACAAATTTTCAGCTATGCAACATGAATAAATTCTAGAGATCTGTTGTGCAACGTCATGCCTGTACTTAACATTACTGTATTGAAAAAAATGTGTTAGAAAGGTAGATCTCATTCTAATGTTCTTACTACAGTTAAAAAGCAGAAGAAAGGCAAGCAGTTGACTTACTTATACGTAATATCATGGAGGACAGGATCTTATCCTCAGGGCATATATCTGTCATCTCTGAATGCACGGTTTCCACCCACAGAATGGGCAGCCAGCATGGTGGAAAAGAATGTGGATTTAGCAGAAGTCAGGTATGGCTTTACTCTATCCACCCTTTACTTGTGGTTTGGGGATGAGAAAAAATAAGTGATATGCAAAAACTTACTTCCCTCATTTGTAAAATGGTTAAGATAATACCTACACTACAGGATTTTCAGAAGGGTTAGAAATAATATTTCAGAGCATGCAATAGAGTGTCTGGAAAATAGCTGGCCTGCAATAAAGGGTAATCAGTATTATTTTACGTGTTAATTTCCTCTATCATCAACCCTGTGAAGATGAGGATGCAGTGGTGCCTCAGCAGGCACCAGGTATCATAAGCGAGTGCTGCATAAGATGGCATTTTACTATGACAGATGCTGTGCTAATAGGAAACGTAGTAACAGCAGAGGTAGGACTATTAGAGATTATCTAGTGCTGTTCCTGCGGAAAGCTCAGGCTGTACACGGATGAAGGACATCATAGTGCAGTTTGTGAAAAGAAAACAAAATTTGTAAGTATTATTTCACTCCTTTTCGGAGACATTTACTCTTCTATGTTTTTGCAATACTCTTATCCAAGTAAACCATGTCTCTGATGGAGGTGAAATATAGATTAAAGCTAGAACATCATTACTGAAGAGTCAAAGGTTTCCACTCATTGAAATATAATATAGTCTTTAGGACACTCTGAGTGTGGGAGGGATTAATCTCAACGTCCTTCAAATTTTGATGCAGTACATACTCTGTAACAACAGGCAAGAATTAACGTTTAAGGTGCAGTCTAAGATAGTAACTCTAAACCTCTCTTAACAATCCCTCATATTGTTCCAGGGCTTCCATTGCAAGCCAGTTAGGAAACCAAGCTTCTATTTCGGTGGCTAGTGTGATTTGTAAGTTGTTTTTCCATAGCGATTATTTTGTCAGGTTAAACCTTGCTGCTCAGAGATTTCTGTGCTGTAAGCCTGAATGCATCTCGATGTGTTTGCTTGTGCTAAATCAGGGATCACCACTCACCAAATGAAAATCTTTTTGTTATAGATGGAGCTTGAACAAGAAACTTAACCACTTGGTTGGATAAAGAACACTTTGAACATTTGCTTATTCCAACAGTCTCAAAACATTAGGGTGGGAGTTAAGCCCACAATTTTGTTTTAAATTAAGTGCTCCTAAAAAGCGTGAGACTAATAGCACCGACTAAAGCCAGTTATTTTTCTGGCAAGCAATATGTGAGTTTCCCCTCATTGCTAAGCCAGTAAAATTCAGCATTACTGTGGCAATTTTCCTACTGTTCCAATTCTTGGACTGTGTCTACACAGCACCAAAATAGCTAGATGTAAAGTGAAAACTTCGGCTGGTCATTAGGATGCTGCCAAATATTAGAACACGGTGTGTTGTAAGTGCTCAAAATGTTTCATTATATTTTCTCCCTTTTTATCACATATTTTGGAATTGTGTAGATGTCAACTTCAACTTTTCTCCTAAGGACATTTCATGGATTCATAATGTTCAGGAGGGAACAAGAGAAGGAACATATCTTTGAACAGATATCTGTTCAAAGGGGGGACATCTCAATCCAAATCTGTACTTTTTCAATTTCTTTTATTTTAAACTAAAATAATCTTCTGTTTTGGATCTGCAAGAATCATGCATCCTGGGTTTTTACGTTTTACCTCAAACTTTCTCTAAGAAGCCTACCAGATGCTTATTCATCCATTTAAGATAGTCAGCTTTCAAAAGACAGAAAACATCCATCAATGATAACGAGCTTTGGTTGAATGTTTACTGCATTTCGAGCACTGTGCTAGATGGTCAGACACATAAAAAAAGGGGAAGTATAGCTCCTGCTTTCTAATGATAAATTGCATTGCAGAGAGAATATATATCCATACGTATATAGATATGAATAATTAATACACTTCAAAATGTAACGATATTTATTAAAATAGTAAACAAGAACTATTTCTGAATGTAGTGGAGAAGATATTGTGAAGTGTGGCAGAGGCTTCAAAGGTTTTGCTGAAGAAGTAAAGTTTTAGTTGGGTATTAGAGGAAACAGAGAACCTTGATAAGTGAAGAAGAGAACAGAGGACCTTCCAGCCAAGGGAAAGAGCAAGATGTTTAGGTGGTAGGGTGGCCGATTCATCCCAGTGTGCTTGGAACTTTCTCAGTTTTAGGACTGAAAGTCCTGTGTTCCTGGAAACTCTGCAGTCGTAGGCAAATTAGGAAGGTTCATCACCCTGCTAGGTAGTGATGAGCATGACCAGTTCAGGAAATAGTGAACAAGTTAAATTGGGGGATTTAAGGTGTAAATGGAAGAAGAAACTGGAGAGAAGTGATTTGAGCCATATGTCAAGGACGTTGCGTCTCATATTGGAACATTTGAAATATATTCTATGTTCAAGTGGGAAAATTGCTAGTCCTTTTTCTAAAAAGTGTCTGAACTCCATAAAAAGTTATTTTTGAGAGATCAGCCATATCACAGTATGTAGATGTATTTAATTAATTCATTTGTTTAACAAATATTTATTGAGGAATTACTGTGTGCTATACATTGCTCTAAACATTGGAGATGCTGCAATAAGAAAAACAAGGTTTTGTTCTCATAGTGCTTACATTCTGGTGGTGGGACCAAAACAAATAAATAATTATATGATGATACATCTCTTTTCTTAACAAGTGAATCATGGTAAGGGGATAGGGAGTGAGGGGGAGCAGGGCGCTATTATAGAGGAGAAGTTGAAATTAGGGTGGATAGCACATGAGAATATGTTAGTGCTATATTTTTACAAGAAGGAATTACTCTACAAACAATGAAATAACACTGTGCTTCAAATGAGAATATGCATTACCCACTTCTCCAGCCCATCCTATCCCACTGTAAAAGGCCGTTCATGCAATTAAAAATCACTTTGATTAAAGTGAGCAAGCCAAAATTTTTCCTATCTTATTAATATCTAAGGAAAACTCTTCCAGTCAGATATGGTGCAAAAATCCAGGAACAACAAATATATTTTTATATCTTTACAAGAATAAACTCAAAATACATTAAGTAGTTTTTACTTTTAATAATCAAAATTTACTTTACACAATTTTTATTTAATATTTTAGAGAGGTAGCCACTCCATAGGGTACATTTTGTGTGTTAGATTTTACCTGGGAGATTTTTAATTAGAAAAGAAAATTTAAAAAGAAAGAGGAAAACATAGCTGCAAACTGTTGTCCCATACTCCATGGGTGCATTAACATTTAAAAACTATGTAAACAACTACTACTCATTTTCATATAGATTTGAGTTTTCTAGCACATTTGAAAAAAAACTATTAATTTTCACGCAAAAAATCATATTGCTTCATCCACCCAAATATATTTTTATATATGACAACAATTCTTGATTTGTATTTTTTCAATATTATCCTTTTCTCCCTCATTTTTGGAACAAGTTATTTTCTTACACCACAGAATCACATGCTAATGCAATCTTAGAACTGAAAATTTAAATCTCCATAACTCCAGAAAGTGAAACCTAGGGTTTTCATAACAGCATTGCTTTCCCAAATTTTTTATGTCTTCTAATAAACTGTACATTTAGAACACTAATCAGCAGTCCTAGAATTATATATAATCAAGGGTAGACAAATTAATGATACTAAGAGGATCTTAACCTTTTTATTTTCTGATTTGTTTCTTGTTGTCTGCTTTTAATTAAATCTTATTTTGTGATAATTCTAGATTCATATGCAGTTGGAAAAAATACTGCAGAGATCCTGTATGACCTTCCCCTCCATTTCCCACAATGGTAACAGTTTGCAAAACTATGGTACAATACTGCAATGAGGCTATTGACACTGATACAGTCAAGATACAGGACATTTCCATAAACCCAAGGGTCCCTCCAATGCTGCCTTTTTTTAAAGATTTTTATTTTTCTTTTTTCTCCCCAAAGCCCCCCGGTACATAGTTGTATATTCTTCGTTGTGGGTCCTTTTAGTTGTGGCATGTGGGACACTGCCTCAGCGTGGTTTGATGAGCAGTGCCATGTCTGCGCCCAGGATTTGAGCCAACGAAACACTGGGCCGCCTGCTGCGGAGCGCGCGATCTTAACCACTCGGTCACAGGGCCAGCCCCCAATGCTGCCTTTTTATAGCCACACCCATTTCCCACGCCCTCCCACTCTCACACCTTCCTTAACTTATGATGAGCACTAATCTGTTCTCCATTTCTATAGTTTTATTTCAACAATGTTATATAAATGTTATAGAAGTATGTTACATAACCTTTGGGATTTTTTTTTTTTCATCCAGCATAATTCTTTGGAGATTCACCCAAATTGTTGTACGTTTCCATAGTTTGTTCCTTTTCATTGGTTGAGTAGCAATCCATGTTACAGATGTACAAATTTGCTTAACCATTCACCTGTTGAAGGACATCTGAGTGGTTTCCAGCTTTTGGCTATTATGAATAAAGCTATTATAAAGGTCAAATTCATCTATTTGTATAAAATAAGTTTTCATTTCTCTGAGATGAATGCCCAGGAATGTAATTGTTGGGTTGCATGGTAGTTACACGTTTAGCTCTACAAGAAGCTGCCAAACTGCTCAACTGTTTTCCAGAGTGGCTGTAGTGTTTTATATTCCCGCCAGCAATGACTGAGAATTCCTGCTGTGCCACATCCTCGTCAGCACTTGGTATTATTATGTTTGTGACCCATTTTAATAGTATATAGTGGCATTTCATTATTGCTTTAATTTGCAAATCCTTACTGACACCCGATGGTAAGCGTTTTAGTGGCTCATTTGCCATCCATATGTCTTCTCCAGTGAAGTGTCTTGCATCACCCTCTCTCTCTTCTCCTCCTAGAATACCAATCACATGAATGTTAGAGCTTGTTGTAGTCCCTCAGGTTCCCGAAACTCTGTTCATTGTCTTTTTTATTTTATTTCTGTTGTTCAGATTGGGTAATTTCTATTGTTCCATCTTCAAGTTCACTAATTCTTTCCTCTGCTCCCTCCATTCTGCTATTGAGTCAATCCAGTGAGTCTTTAAATTTTGCTTATTGAATCTTTCATTCTAAAATTCCATTTGGCTCTTCATTATACCTTCTGTCTCTTGGATGCGACTTTCTGTTTTATCCATTTGTTTCAGGCATCTTTACAATTGCTCCTTGAAGTTTTTTTGTGATAGCTGCTTTAAAATTGTTGTCAGATAAATCTATCGTCTCCATTTTTTCAGTGTTGTCATCTATTGATTGGGTTTTTTTCCCATCAGTTTGAAATCTTCTGAGTTCTTGCTAAGATGAGTCAGTTTTGATTGAAACTTGAACATTTTGAGTATAATGTTATGAGAATCTGGCTCTTATTTATATCTTCCGTTTTAGCTGGCGCTTTTGATACTGCTTTGGCGGGGGAAGTGGTGGTCATGCCACCTCATTACTGCCAGGAGAGGGTAGAAGTCTAGGCTTCCCAATCAGCCTGTGCTTTGGGGCTGGGGGTAAGGCACCGTATTATCTATAGTTTTTGGCTGGAGTAGACTGGTTATTGTCTAAAACTGCTCTTTCCTGCCAGGCTGCCGCTTTCTTGGTCCTTTGGCTAAAAGAGTGGGCTTTTTTATTGGCGTGTCTTGTGCCTGTACTTACTGGTGTTTCTGGATTGCTGGCTTCTTCAGCTTCAAGTCTGGGATATAGGAGGCAGCAGGAAAACTCAGAACAAACCTTTTGCTGTTGCTTGGATTCCAAGGTCCATAGCCAGTTGGCCTTTCCTTTCTATCTTTCAGAATCTTCTAATATTTGTCTTATATACATCATCTAGGGTTTTTTTCAGTTGTGCTTAGCAGGAAGCATAGGAAAAAGTACATCTACTTCATCTCAGAAGTAGAAATCTCTTTCATCTCTTTTGATCTAAAGATCAAAATTTTGAATTGTGGTACTATACAGATACAGTCTAATTTGACACCAGAACAATCTTTTCTAGCTCCACAGTTTCAAACTGAACTTTGTAAAACTCTCAAATTCTGACACCTACCCCAGTTGCATGTCCCACAAATACAAATATCTGATGAACATCTTTACCTGGGTGACCCATTATCACCTGAAAGTCATCACATTTAAATATAAAATCTAAAAGTGAACTCATTTCCCTTCTATTGTCAGGCCACGTCAAATTTTTCCCTGATATTTTAGTTTCTGTTCTCATTATCCTTCTGCTACCACATACCCAGGTTCACAATCTCAGAACTGCTCCTGGTGATGCCTCACCCTCATTGCTCCAGTCCACTCCGTCACATCTTCTGTGGTACCTCCCCTTGCGTTCTGCCTCACGCTTACGTGCTGCTTCTAATTCCTAATGCCATCCTATTAGCCAAGATCCTTAACTATGGAAATATTTTCCTTCTTCTTCCTTCTGTCACCTTCAGAGAACAGCTCTTATCCATTTTATAACACATCAGCCTTCCTGAGCCAAATAGTCATTCAGTTTCAGATTTACCAATTCCCCACCGCTGTGCCTTGGCTCATGCAACATAAAATCCTGCCCTTCTTATCTCCAAATGTTCAATAGTTATGCTCTTTCATGAATGGACCAAAGAAATGCTTCTGAAAAGTTCTCTGTGATCCTACCAGTCATGGACAAACACTCTACCCTTGACTACACATTCACTTTGTCAGTAACTTCCTATCATTTTTGTTTTATATATGGCATCTCTCTTGTAGCGTCTCCTTGAGAACAGAACAAGTATCTTATTTATCGTTTTCTTCCTAGAATCTCACCCCAAATATCATCTATATAGTAGTTGTTAAAGTTATTGAAAGAATGAATAAAGGAAAACAATTCACAAAATTTGTCTTGAGATTTTCTTCATTTCCTGTCACTTCTGTCTCTTTAATCTCTTCAAAGTGATAAAATTCAATCCAAAAGATTTACAAATATATTAAAGGTCATGAGAGGATAAATAAAGGATGAATAAAGTACGCTTGGGTGTAAATATTTCCTAATAGGGATGAGGAAGGCAATATATAAGATGGCCTTTCTTTCATGAGTGGGAAAGGGCAACTATACTTCTGCTTATAAAAGCTCTGAGTGAAGCACGATGCCTGAGATGATATAATCAGTGACAAAGAACAGCATCATCCAACTCAGTGACTTCCAAGTTGTCTCTAGGCAACCACAATACAGCCACATTAATATATCAATCCAAATATGTAATTTTAGAAGAGCACATAACCTCTGAAGAGAGTTGCAGACAACGATTTTGCTCAATAGTGACTCATCTTAGCAGTTGACTTTTTTCCTGGATTCAACCAAGGAACTCTGAGTAAGTTTGCTTTGCCACGTCCCAGAGAAACCCAGGGTAACTCTCACTCAGGCTTTGCTGTGAGCAGAGACTATCAGGTCACCTAAGAAATAGCAATTTGTGGGCTCCTGCTTTATGCAATGATGACCTTGGCTTGCACAACCCAAATAGAATGTGCCCCAACTTATGAAGTCAAGGCAATGTGGTAAACAGAGCCTGTGCCAACAGGACATCATTTCAACATCCTCTGGCATATAAAACATGTTTGGGCAGGGGCACACACATCATACACTGTATTTTGGTATGGATAATCTGGGAACTCAGTGGCAACCATGTCGTAGATCCATTAGCTTCATGGAGACAGCCTCTGATGTTACTTAAGTCAGCTACTTGTTAAACTCCTGAAAAGGCACTGAAATGAGTCACTTTGAAACATGAACAATGGTCAAAATGATCTGGAAACAAAGCAGATGCAAGCTGTCGGAAGGAGGTGTTAAGGCATTTTTATGATATTGGTTGGTTTCCAACACAGAGTTTCTTCTACAGTCCCGTCCACTTCCCATAAAATTGCTGAACTACCTAAGAATGTCCAGAATTACCTTCCACGTTGTATCAATAAACTCTTGTAATGTCAGGTGGTTCTTTAAATTTTTAGAATATTGATTGATACGCTGCTGCTGAAAGTTGCTTTGTACCAATTGACATCAGCTGACCTTAAGGTTTTGCCTTGAGGTCCAGTGGAAGCATCTCAGAGTTTTAAGACGAAAGATGAGTTTCCTCCCTTGAACATCTCCATAGAACTTATTTCTACTGAGTACACTCCAGCCCGGCCTCCAATAATAAACTAAATGAACATAGCCTGAAATGTAGTTCATGCATACAGCCCTAGCACTTCAATAAATGAGTATTTAGTTTACCATTTTATAAAATCTTTTGCCATATTAATAATTTAATGCCTACATTTTGTAGAAAGCCTTTCAATTAATATTGACTGCTTTAAAAGCACGTACAAAGAATGATCTTTGAATCCTTTGTGCTCAGGACCGGGCCAAGAACATAAAAAAACACTCAATAGATGTCTGTTTAAATGGGTTTGTTTTGACATTATGTTAGGCTCCCAGGAAAAGCAAGCGGTTCCAAGTTGCTAACTATCTTAGTTCCCAAAACTGAGTTGTACCTGAGTCTTTAGACTGCTTGAATAGATTAGGTTTAATTGCTAAGTACCTTCAGCAATTTCACAATCTCAGATTATTTTGCCAAAGAGTACTATATTCAGGGGACATTTACAGCTCAAAAATCAGTCAGTAAAATGACACAGTCTTCAAATATCATTGCTGTTTTGAAAAAGGCTGAGAGATGTGAAATTAAGAGGAGGTAAAGATGGAGTAGAAGCTTCACAGAATAATTTGATCACATTTTTCTCCTGGCTCTGGCCCAGTCATTGGGCAGACATCTCTATCCAATCATCACAATGGTTTGCACATTCTCCTTGGACTCTAATAGCTATTTTTGACCAAAAAAAGCGGATTGTGGATCTAAGCTGTTCACATAGTTGCATGCAAGAAATATGAACTTGGAAACTCAGACTATGCACCTTCGTTCTTATTCTGCCTTTGATTCTCAGCTTTCTCTGGGGCAGCTTTTTATAGATGATATTACATCTCTAGGGCCTAATTCATACAAACATTAACTTGTGATGGATAAAACAAATGTGAGATCTTGTAATAAATAAATAGCACCATTTCATATGAACCAGAACACAAAGAAACCTGAAGATAAAATACAATATGCTCAGAAATATGGGGACCATACTGCGGAAAGAAAAGATGTGCCAAAGTGAGTTGAGAAATATGATTTAGCAAATGAGCCAGACCATAAAAGCGTTGTAAAAGAGAACTCTCTGAACTCATTGAAGTGATTTCTAATAAGTTATTTGCATTTTTAAAGAGCTTGCATGAATTTGTGGGGCCCCACACTGGACCGCATAAAGTAAATCTCCTGTTGAGTGAGAATATTTTTATTATATTTGACATACAAATGTATCAAAATTTTTATATACAAAGGTAATAATTGGTGTCTGTATAGTATTATAGTTTTCAATGGTATCTTATTTCAGAATAAGTAGAAATATTGAGATTATTAAACATTTAAATTGGGGCTGGCCCCGTGGCCGAGTGGTTGGGTTCGCACGTTCCACTTAGGCGGCTTGGGGTTTCGCCAGTTCAGATCCTGGGCGTGGACATGGCACCGCTCATCAGGCCATCTGAGGTGGCATCCCACATAGCACAACCAGAGGCGCTCACAACTAGAATATACACGTATGTACTGGGGGATTTTGGGGAGAAGGAGAAAAAAAAAGATTGGCAACAGTTGTTAGCTCAAGTACCAATCTTTAAAAAACAAAACTTAAATTTTGAACCACTATCACTAACATTTGCTAAATGAAATTAAAACCTCATTTATCCACAGTATCATGAGAGAATGAAATGAAAACCATGAACTTTCTAGATAACAGAAATGTATCTCTTGTGGTGAATTTTATTTTGAATTTGAAATATTTTGAACTGAAATATTAATATCTATTAAGTCTTTCTCTATTCTTAAGGCATATGCTCTGGACTACATATGTGAGCCTTCACCACGAGGTTAAGCATCTTTATGATATTCAGGCCAATGAGGAAAGAAAGAACATTGACTTATGTTGTGTTACAACACAGTATGTTGGTTTCATGTGGGCTTATTCTTGTCACTTTATCCATTGAAAGGATATTACATTGTGCATAACTGATTTTAATGCCATAAAAAATTTCTGTGCTTCTTATAATGCTCACTTTACTGATTTATTGTGAGGGTAAAATAAAAATACATGTCAACATGTATTGAACCTGGCTTGTGCTCAATAAATATTAGCTAATATAACATGATATTTGTTACAGACAGAGTTCTGTGGGAAGCATCCTCAAAGATGGATCTTAGTGGGCAGCAAGTTTTTATAAAGTGCCCTTGAGGTCAACACCTGTGGAAGGGAGAGTAAGGAAGCAGGAGTGGACAAAGGGAGGAGTCCAGTTATAACTCAGTCCCCACATCAGCTCTAGCTAACCTTGTACAGAGCTCTAGAGCTAGAATGACCCTTCAGAGTTGGCCCCAGTTGGGCGTGGATGGCCAGGCTCCTTCCACATTGGTCAGTTACTGGATGTGGGCTACTTGGGAAGAGCGTGACCTTGGTGAGGCAGCTCTCCACAACTGAGGCAATCTCTACAGGGTCAGAGTGTTAGGGCCAGACTCGGATGAGGCGAGTAAGGCAGTGTCCCTGGTAGAAAATTTAAGAGGGTACCAAAAACTCAGTGATCAAAATAACTAATATTTTAATGCAATATTTTTTTTAAAGAATCAAAATTTATGCAAAAGAATCCACGAGGAACAAAATATCAAAATTTAAATAAAGACAAGATATTGTTTGTTTCTTTGATGGTTCTGTAATGAAAACAGTCGTTTCCAATTAGTCGATGGGTCTCAGGTCTCCACAGGTGTTCAGTCTTTACTGGGCAGATTTCTGACAGCTGACAATGGTTGCAAACAGATTGGGCAGTGCAAGAGTCTATGTATAGTCATGTTTTTATTTTTGATTTTTAGATTGGAGAGCTTTAACTAACTTTTTCCACTTAGTTCAAAATATTGGAAGATACTTGATACGTGTTTATAGGGGCACATAGTTTTGCTTTTGTTTCAGGCTCTTATATGGCTCCCAAGGGTGCTGTTAAGTATCCAGGCTTATCTGCCAACAGCATTCCCAGCTTCTGGGGCAACAAGTTCTTCACTGAAAGGAGATTTGGGAAGCCCAAAGTGTCCTCCACAACTTCTTGTATAATTGAATAATTGAAAATATCACCCAAGAATGAGGTTTTGGTTTATAGTAAGTAATGAATATACTCAGCTCCAGATTGTAACCATTATCACAGGTATAAAGGTTGACCAAACTCATTCATCATTATAAATATCACTTGCTAATATTTAATATATTAGGCGTGGCTTGATATTAGCTTTAGGTGACAATGAGTGATTTGGGTTCTATCCTCTTTTGTAAAAAAGACAACTAACTGACCACATGCTAACCACTTAGTGGTCTCCCAGAATTTCAGTTTCCTTTGCCACAAAACGAGGAAGCTACAGTATTAGGTAACTTTTCAAGTCTCACCCAAGTTTCAGTTTTAAATGTCTGAGTATTTACAGTTTTGAGGATGATTAAAGGCCTTCCTTTAAGAACAGAAATTCTTTTGTGTTGTGAACCCTGCAATACTTCAGAACTGAACTCATAGAATTGTTTGTTACTACCCAAAATGGCACCAGCCCATCACATATTACAAATTACTCCTGTTTATTTTAGTTGTCTCATTATATGGTCATCAGGATATTAGCTATTATTAATTGGTGGTATAATTATGCCTAATTCTAATGATCTTCTTCACCAATCTATGTGTGTTTTTTTTTTCAAACTTGAGATTGGATAATCAGCTTGATATAATTGCCTAAAGCTGTGTTTACTAATGAAGCCAAAAGCTCGGGGCTGGGGAGGGGCGTTCAAATGAATTTTGAAACAGTAACTTAATGATATCCCCCCAGAAATTCGCAGAATAGAGCAACAGATTAAAGCTTCTGAAAAGAGAAATTAGGTGGTAAACAAATCTGTTAAAATTTTGTTTAGTGTTTCATTTTGTGTGCATATCTCCCCAAAAGGATTCTTTGCTCAATGAACACCTATTATCACACACTTTGGGAAAAGCTGCTGTAATGTGAAAATAACATTTGAAGGGGGGATTTGGTGGCTCTACTTTGAGTGATTTGCATGAAATTCGATATGTAGAGTCATCGTTGTGTAGAGTCTCCCTATTTCTTGGATTTTTAGGATTATTGAGATGGCAAGAGAATTAGCCTCTGATTTTGTGATGTACCTAGGATTCAGCTGTCAATTTATTATACAAAGCTATAAAGTGAAAACCAATTAAGTGACTGTTGGTGATTAAGGGCTCTTGTATTACCAGTGTTATCTATGCTTGGCAGAATTGAAGACCCATCCAGATGAATTGCTTCTTTTAATTTCCCTTGTCTCAAAATGTCAATATATAACCATGAGCGTGGTGATTCCCTCGGTTCTAATTCCCCAAGGTGAAGAAGAGGAAAAATGGTTCATTTCACAAGTGGTTTTCAGGAGGAAGTAAATTCTCAAAGTGCAAAGAGTGATTGATGAACAGTACTGAGTTTGTTTGCAGGAGAACTTGTCTGACTTGTTACCCTGGCTGTCTGAGTAGAATGCCTTGCAGAGGAAGAGAGAGGAAACACGCATACACACACAGAAATGTCAACCAAGCAAATCATAATTGGGAGCCTGCTGCTGTGACTGCGTAGCCCCATCATATTCTGTCATGTGGTATTTGGAGCTGGGTGTACATAGTGTGGTTTTCAATCTCTGGCAATTTCATCCTTTCTTTAAATACTCATGTCACATTTGTGCTGTTGTCAGTGCTTCTCAGACCCTCCAGAAGAGGTAAGAAAATGATTCTGATACATAAAAATCTTTCTGTTATATAAAATTTATTTTGTGTGGGGGCTCTTACCAAAATTAAATGCATATTTATCTCTATCAGTTGAATGCTCATTTCATAGGCCAAAGATTTGGGTAGACATGCACAGATGGGGTCATGTTTCAATATAATAATTTTTTTTCTGTAAGGGGACACTTCAAGCAGTGTGGTTTTCAAAAGCTGAATCCGAAGTTAAAAATACCCTACTATATTAATAGGACCCTAGTGACTATGCTTAGGAATGCCCTGATGCCAAAATAGTTCCCCAAAATGCCACAGTGTGTCACAAGAGAAAATAATAATTAGGACTCAATGAGCTACATACACCCTACATTTAACTGCTGTAACTAACTGGAAATGTATATATATTATTTAAAATTAGACTATCTTTTAAAAACTCAATTTGCTTCTTAACTTGTTTGCTTAACTTGTTTGCGTAAAATCAGAATTTGAATGATATCCATTGTTTGCGTTTGGAAGTTGTACAGTAGAAACCATGAAGTTCAACTAAGTGAATAGTTGAGATTTCTACATACGCCCCTTTTTACAATATATATGTGTCTTTCTGTCTATGGTCACGTCACTTAATTTAATTTATCCAAAATGGCCTGTCAATAAAATTATTAAAGTCCTGGCATGATAAACTAGCTCAAGTTAATATCACATTAAGCGAAAATAGGCAAATTTACCCAATTAATACAGGCTGACCTCTAATCATTCTGGCTTTTCCTTACTATTCTCTGGATTATCCTATCAAGTGAAGGAAATTTTACCAATTTTGAAACATCTTTCAAATTTTGTTCATACACATTTAATTTATACCAAATTCTGAATCAATTCCCCCACCTCGCCCCAGAAAATAACACTGAAATGTATTAATCTCACCCAGAGATGGGCTCAAACTCTTTTGGGAATACAGAGGAATCCAGTTTTCACTAAATCACCTTGTATGGCTAGTATCAAAGTTGGTAATAATAGATATGGGCGAAAAAAAATACTCTAGTGAAGGCTTAGCAGCACTTGGAGACTTTTTATGTTTCCAATAAATACCATTGGTAAAAAATTTGATTCTATAAAGTAAGAAACACATCCTCTTGGTGAAGTATTTCTATGTGATCGAGAATGGCTCTGGACTGCAGCTCAGATAAATTCCCGCCTCTACCTTCTCTTACCCAGATGTCCTTAAGACGCTTCACTTCTCAGATTAAATTTCCTTTACCTGAAAATATACATCGCAGGAAGTGCCTTTATTTCTTCTGGGACTTTGCAGGGAGCAAATAAGACAATATATGACATCAAGTTATGTGCTATAAAGAATATAAAATTTCATAAAAGTTGGTAGACCAGTAATTATTGCTTGAAAAGGACAAAGGAAACAAATGTCTTTCTTCCTCAAACCATGAAAGGAGGGATTTCTCTCCCCAATCTTTTTACTTTGATTTTTTCTTCAGTGAAAGACCAATACGTAAGTTAAAACCAGGAGAGGTGAAGACAGGGGCTCCTGCTGTTACACATTTTCCAAAGTCTCAATTGTAAAATATAACAATAAGTTATTAATCAATCTTTGTTTGTTTTAGTAAGGTAGCTATTCTCTGTGGAGTTTATTCAGACTGTATAGGGAAAACCCTTCAGAAGCTCCCATATGAAGGTTGCACATGCAAATAATAGCCAGCATTTGTAGAGTTTCCTTCTTGGCCAGCTAAAAATTCCCCCTGGCTTGGGAGAGCATGAAGTCTTTAGTGAGGATGTCAACAGTGATTTATTATAAGCTGAGTTAATTCTCCCTCAATTTAAAGGCCTTGCATACGACATAATCACTTTCTTTCCCCCCCACAGAGGGAGCTGCTTATTGCATGATTCTCAGGACAGCTTCATCCAGACACTGGCAATGGTAAGATTTCAACTGTTTTCTTTGGAAATTTTTGTTGTGGGGGATGGGCACAGAGTATAATTAGTCAAGTATGGTTCTCACCCAAGAAAGCTTCAATGTGAAAAAATCAAGTGGGGTGTGTGTGTGTGTGTGTGTGTGTGTGTTCTGTGAATATATTAATATAACTCTGTGTGTGTCTTGATGAAGCTTAGGAGAGCTTCTTGGCAGCAGAGCAAGGAGAAGTCATAAACCCAGCCTTCCGTAATGTACTAGGTAGACGTTCACTGGATTGAGTTTGTTCTACTTTTGTTCTTTCTAGGCTCATAAACTGAATAGAGCTGAAGGAAGTCTGGAGAACGTTCAGAGATGAGTCCAGATAGTGTCACAGTTGGAAAATAAGTCCTAAAAGTAATATGTAGGTAATAGTAAACATGGAAAGAAGTGAGCTAACTGGAGATGGTGACATCTTTAATCGCATGAACTTCTTAGACACCAGTAACCTGATGTTCTCCAATTTTCCTAGAGATATTAAATAAAAGTGGAGAGTTCAAGCATAGTTGTCATGGCTTGATTGTTGCTATTGGGTAGTGAGTATTCCTAATCTGCTTTTAAGATTATGATCCCTGTGCTATCAAAGCTTAATGATGGTGCTCTGGACTACTTTAATCTGGAACGAGGCAAAAGTGATGATTTCTCCCAATCTCAGTTCTGCACCACTTAAAATAGTCAGTATATCACACCTACTTTCTCCCAGATCTCTAAAGGAAGAACTTATCTGATTCTTTATTGAAGATTTCTACGCTTAGAAATAAAAGGCATATTCTCCTCTACAATGTTTCTGTAGCATCCATTCAACGACAGGAAGTATTTTTTTTCTTCTCAAAAAATATTTTGATTTATGTGGACACTGGTTTTTTAGCATAGCTTGACTGCCTCATCCCAGAAGGAAATATCAATATGAAAAAAAATTGACATCCCTGATACTGACAAAATTTTTGTAACCATTTAAGGTGTTTTCAACAAACAGAAAGAAAACCATCGAAAGCTTAAGAAAATTATAAATGGTTGAAGAAAGCATATCACCGTCCTCAAATCAGTAGTGTTACCATCTGTATTGAGACGTTTAGGCAGGGGCATCATAAACGTGGCCAAATGTCCCTTGTGGAGAAAAACCTCCCTAAGTTGATAACCACATATCTAAGGAGACAAACTACCTTCTCTAGTTTGTGACTAAGATAAAATGAAAAATTGGATGCTCAAGGTCATGACAGTATTTTTTCCTTGAAACTCTTACATCAACAGTTAGGAAGATATGGTGAGGAACCCCAAAGAATCTGGAAATGAGGGAAATAGAATTGCCCTCCGAGAGTTAAATCCTAACATGAGTGTAAAGACATGCAGCCATGAAGTTGTTAAATTTCCATCTGACCAAGCAGAAAGCTCATAGCAATTCTGCATTAAACTGAGGCCTAATTAAGAACCTCAAAAGAACTCCCTAAATTCAGAACACTTACCTAACTTTACTTCTTGCACATGTTGTATCTAAATGGCCGTAGAAGAATCCTGTGTACTAATATCCAATGGGGAGATCTTTTAAACTTCTTTCCTACATAGGCCAATTTTGGGCTGGCCATTGGCTTTGCAAAGAAAAATTACTTGTGTACAACGTTCAGACCCAGCATGAGCCTTCCTAAGCAGACCCTTCTCTGTCTTCATTCTACGTCTGATTCCCCTTCCTTCTCAGCTTAAATGTCTGCTCTACAGGACTTCTGTTTCATTAATAGATTAAAACCTGTTCTAATCCATGTTTTCATTATCTCTAAGAGCGATTCTCTCACTCCAGCTCCCTTTATTCTGTAATTACAGATCCCAATGTTGCCACCTATCTACTTATTTTCACAGCCTTATTGGGCCACACTGACCACTTTTAATAGTGTTTATATTGTTTTACAGTTTACCTTTTAGCATGTCTTACCTCTTGAGAAAATTTCTCTCACTCTTAAGGGCTTGGGTATAGGAAGTCAAATATTCTCCCTAACTCAACAACAAGTTAGCAACAGGAAAAATTTTAATCTTAAATTACAAAAGCAGAGACAGTCTTCACTAGAATTGTAAGATTTGGGGCTTAAAGTAGAACATTTGGCATAGGTGACTTCTTTATTCTAAAAGGAAGAGTTTATGATCCAAAAAGGATGCAGTGTTCCTCTCCAAATATATATCTAAGCAAAGCCCAAAGCGTGACCATTGTGTTCAGTGATAAATGAAAATTTTGCTGTGTGTGTGCTCCTGGCATTGCTTCATCTGAAAGAATCATGGGTGAGTGAGACATTGCTGACACTCCTTCTCCTCTGATTTTATGCCCAGAGACTTTTGACTCATATTTTGCAGTCTCCAGAACTTTTCTGTTTAAGCCAAAGCTGCTTTTGTTAGAAATAATTGAAAATCATTCATTGTAGCTCAGGCTAAAAAGGAAATGTGTTAGAAAGATGCAAGGATATTGCATAAAATCCAAAGACAGGAAGTGTCAGAACTGGAAGAGGTCTTTCGAACTGTATATGTTTCTTCTCTGTGCCCAGATGGCTTCTGTGCAGGATTTCCTCCACGTAGATCCTCCAGCTGCCCTCTCTACCCTTCTCCATCAGCTCTCTGCCCCTGGAGGGTGATCTTTATGGATGCCATCACACTGTTTTCTTGCTCTCTGGGTTCTCGTTGGATTCAGCCAATGGGGAGCCTTGGTAGAAGGTTAGGATATTTAACATCCTTCTGTAGGTTCACCTCCATTTACAACATCTTTCAACCAAAGGCTATGTCTTCCTGGAATGAGCCAATCCATATGAGGAGTAACTGGAATCTCTCATTTCCAGTTCTAATAACTACTTTCTTCCCCCGCCCTTTAGGCCTAGGGGTGTTATTAAACCCTGTTAACTAAACCCTCCTCAAATTATCTATATTTGAGTGTGGCATCTGTTTTCTTCTCAGACCCTTTTCTCTCTTCTCTTCATCTCTCTCTCTCTCTCTGTGACTACTCAAGTCTTTTCTGTCTCTGTGGTCACCTCTCTCTTCCTCTCTCTCTCTCTCTTTCCCTCCTCTCTTTCTCTCTCCCCACATATGAGAGAGAGTACCACCCTAATCCTTTTATTTCTTCTCCATTCACGTGCCAACATAATTCAACTCTATAACCATAATTAGTGGGTTTTAGTATATTCCATTCTCTTTTATAAACTCTTTAAATACATTCTTTCATTTAATCCCAACAATAACCTATAGGTTCTATTATCATGCCATTTTGTAGGTGAGGACATTGAGGCACAGAGAAATTGAATAACTTGACAGAAGTCACATACTTAGAGGTAGAATCTTAATTCTAACTTAGGCAGATGCATTTCAGAATATATATATATTTTTTAAATACCAATTTTGGTAGTGGGATACTTGGTCTGGACCACCTTGGGTCGAATGTCCAATACTGATTCACTCACAATGAAGTGGTGGTGTGGGGACAAGATACCATGATTTGCTTCCTAGGGAGTTGGACTTTGGGGAGAAAACTTTCTGAATGTAGTACTGAATGTGATAGAGCAGAAAAATTGACTAAAACATTTATCTTACTAGTCTATGTTAACCATACTTATTTAATAATGCCTTGAAAAAGTTCCCAGAGAGGTTTACAAAATACTGAAACTAAATCTTCCTGCTGTTTATAGCTATTTTTCTTACATGCCCTAACTCCTCCAGACGTCGCTTAGAGCAGACTCAAAGAAGAACCTACCTGATTTACAATAAAAGAAAAAGAGTAAAACATGATCTGCCTCTCCTTTAAAGTGGAGATTTGATAAATGTCTCCAAATTGTATTCTACATTTCCCCCAATGACTTCTGGTCTGGGCATCTTTATTAGATTCCATGTGAGAAGCACACAGGCTACTGGTACAACTGTTATACCATTGACCACTGATGCTTTCAGTTATACATGACTGAAAAATGAGGACAAAATTAAAATTGTTTTCAGCATTTCATCATTCTATTACCAACTTATCCTTTTATACCCAGATATTCTATATAGACCAAGCTGTAAGATGTTATTTTTGACCCAAGTCTCTTAAATCTCATTCAGAGTATTTATTACAATTCCATCATGAAAAGCAGACTATGCAAAATAGACTCTGACCCCCCCCAAAAAGTATAATCTAAAATGATATACAAGAAGGTATGTCCTAAGATTATTTTCTTAATTTATACCTTTGTAGTTTTATATCGCTTTAAGATTAGTGGCATACATGGCTCCACTGCAATAGAAGATAAAAAGAAAACCATCATCCACCATAAGGATGACATAATCTTGCAATTTTATTCCAAGAGTTGCTTTAGGGAGCAGTGGAAACTAAAATTCACTGTAAGAAAGAAAAACTCAAAACATACCTTTCTTGAATAAAACACATATGCTTCAAAGATGCATTAGCATAATACTACCTTTGTATTTCTCTCCTGGGGAGCTAGCACTATGAGTTTTAGAAAACGTGTTTTGTTTATCATTGTGCTTTCAGCACCTAGTATGTTGCCTCACACATAGTGGATGACCAATAATATTTGTTGAATGAATAAATGAAGTGTAAATACAAATATAATGCTATCTCTCATATGTACATGTCTTTCACCATTTCCTGCCTCAGTGATGACGGATATACCATGAAAGTTATAACACAGAATGTGAAGATATTTCATTAATTTCCCCATGTTGAATGAAATCAGTTTCAGCAAAGATTGAGATGATGTTCAGTTGGGGATTTTTGGTGTTGGAAATATATTTTTGTTTTGGATCAGACCTGGAAGTCATGGGTAAGGCATGATTACACCGTTGTCAACAAGGTGAAACTTCCCCAAAACGATGAAACTGTGCAGACTTACTTCCTCATCTTCAAAAAGAGATGTTTATACCAACTTACAACAAGATGAAAATGACACTTACTGCGAGAGTATTATAACGAGGGTGATACTAAGCTTTTAGCCACCAATAATGAACTGAAGATAGGAGAAGACATCAGGAAGGACACAAGAGGAATCGCTCAGGGTTATGAGAGAGAAAATTGGCGGTGTGGAGGACCACTATACCATATAAAATGCAGGTCCTCTGTACTACTGGGACCTTGGCTTTGTAGTGGCCCATGCCAAGTTCTTTAAGCGAAGAGGGTCACATGGTAGTTGAGTGAAATTTGATGTTTTGCTTAGTTGTCTCAGACATGTTTACTTTAGTAGAGGGTTATGGAAAGGTTGAATCAATAAACACTTTCTTTTCAGTCAGCAGACTTGCCATGGACATCAATAGTCATGCTTAAAATGAAACTGGTATTTCTCCATGAACGGAGGCGTTCCTTCTTCCCTTGGAGAAAATGAGATCCCCTAGATGCCAAGCACTAATAATCAGGGACCTGACCAGAGACTTTGATACTTTTAATTTTATTCTGAACAAGATTTTGACAACTGGTAAATGACAACTCAAACAGCAAAGTTGTTTTCTAAACCTTATAGTGATTTTGAATATGAAATAATAACTAAATCACGGATTTATTTTATGACTTCCATCCTATAACTATTCAGGTTAAAATAAATCTTGATGACATTTGTAATCTTATAACCCTAGCTCACAAATGAATTTTAGGTCTTCTATCCTAGTTTTGTCTTGATCTTTCCATACAGGAATCCTTTATAGGAGAGCAAATTTAATTCTCCAGTAGAGCACTGTCTTACCATAGATCTTTAGCAAAAATAATGAAAAAAACCCAAACAAACTAGGAACCAGGAGCCTAAAACATAGCCATGGAAAATTCAAAACACAAAATGAAAAGAATGGAATTTTTTTCCCTGAAAATGCAGCTATCGAGCAATGAAGATAAACAGTCAACTGAAACATATCTTTCAAACTCTTCACTTTTTTATTCTCCCAGACTTACTTGTTCGATTACGCTGCAGGAGCAAAAAATTCACGTGTGCAGCTTCCATTCCCGAAGTCACGTACAAACACATGACAAGCTTAGAATATTCTTGTCTTCCGTTGGCATGGACATCTGCTGTAATGCACACGCATAACAAAGCCACTAAAGAGGGAAGTTGAAAACAATACGATTTTATGGTGTTTGCAGTTTGTTTTTAAAGAACTTTATTTCTTATTATACCTGTGACATCCAGTCAACATTATCAGCCCTGAGAGTTCAGTTTTCTGCAGACAAAAGCTTTTAGACATCTCCTTGGACCTGATCCAGCCTGACTATAATAAGGTGTTTATTTTATTTCTTCTCCTGTTTTGCTTGTTAGGTACCCACAACCTACAGGTGAACATGAAGTGCTATGGTTTTTCTCTTGTTCTTGAAATGGAAGAAAGTGATGAGGACGTACTTAATGAATTGGAGGAGGCCCAAAAGCAAAGGGGGAGACTGAACCATGACACCAAGATTATCATTGCCAGTAAAACTAAACTGGGTGAATTGAGTTCTTCTAGGCTCTGGAGTCAGATGGGAAAGGTAGTGAAGTTGGGCAAGCTTGGGTATCCAGACCAAGCAAGAATTGGAGGCAGTTGATTCAGGATGCGCAGAACATCAACACATCTGTCCCAACAATATGAAGAAGGGGACAGCAGACTGCTAAAAGAAATGGGCCAGCTACCTAGGCTGATGCCAGCAGAAGAAGTGAAAAATGGTTCTGTATTGCATGTTGGAAGCAGTATATTAAATGCACTAGAAGTGGATAAGCTGAGAATATACTTACAAATTATTCCTTGTATACAAGTAGGATTCCATGACGATTTTTTAGCTATCTTTGTATTCATTTTTACTTTTTCATTTTAACTATTTTTGGTATTGATGACAAGTTGAGATAAATAACCAAGGTTTTAGCCTGGCCTTTATTTCCATCCTTTTCACTCTCTTTTCTTCATGTCTCCTAATGAACAAAGGCTGCATTTTGAGAGCTTTGAAAGGTGATGACAATAAGCTGGCTGAGGGGCTATGTAAAAAAATAATCACGAATAGATGGGAAGACGAATGCACAAAGATGTTCACGACAGCCTGATAGTGAAAAATTGGAGATGTTCTAAAGTTGAATTGCAGGAGATAAGCCAAATTACACTGCAGCTAACTGGGGCAATGCTCTGCAGCTGCTTAAAACAATGAGGTAGACAAATATGTATCGATATGGGGATACACTTACAACATATTTTAATTAGGGTGGGTTTTTGCATTTTGGTAAAAATATAAACCAAGATGTTAGTGGTACCCCACCCCGTGGGTGGCAGGATTATGAATGACTGCAAATGTGGCCACATATTCTCCCAAACCAAATCCTCCTATCAAATAATGAAGTCTATTTCTCCATGCTTAGACTCTGGCTTGGCCACGTGAATTGTGTTGCCAATACACCACTGGCATAAATGAATTAATCAGAGACTTAGAAAATACTTGTACGTTGGACTTTCCTGCTTACTCTTCGGAGGAACCCTGCTACTGCCGCCATCAGAATAAGGCTGGACAAGCCTTCTGGATAATGAGACTCTTATGGCCCAGTCACCCCTAGGTAATCTCCAGGAGAGAACCGCCTAACTTACTGGCAGCAGAAGAACCGCCCAAGTGAGTCCAGCCCAAAATGCTGATTCAGGGAAACGTAAGCTAAATAAATGGTTGTTTTAAGTCACAAAGTTTTGGGATGGTTTCTTGTGCAGAAAGCGCTAATAGATACCCTGTGCATTTGTGTATGTGTGTGTGTGCGCTTCTGTGTATGCGCACATTTCTGGAAGGATAGAAACCAACATGTTAGTAGTTCTTTTCTTTTATCTTGGGAGGTGGGACTATGGGTGAATTTCACTCATACATACATTATTCATACATTATGTTTTGTTCTTAGTCTTGTACATTTTATGGGTTTGGACAAAAGTTTAACAACAGGTACCCATAATTATGGTAACATATAGTGTATTTTCACTGCCCTAAAAATCCTCTATACTTAACCTGTTTATCCCCTCTAACAACACAAGCCTTGACAACCACTGATCTCTTTACTGTTTCCATAGTTTTGCCTTTTCCAGAATGTGATATAGTTGGAATTGTACAGCAGGTAGACTTTTCAGATTGGCTTCTTTCACTCAGTAACAAGCATTTAAGTCTCCTCTGTAGCTTCTCATGGCTTGATAGCTCATTTATTTTTAGCAATGAATAATATTCCATTGTCTGGATGTGCCACAGTTTATTCATCCATTTACCTACTGAAGGGCATCTTGGTCGCTTGCAAGTTTTGGCAATTATAAATAAAGTTGCCTTAAATATCTGTGTACAGGTTTTTGAGTTGGCATACGTTTTCAACTCCTTTGGGTAAATACCAAGGAGGGCAGTTTCTGGATCATATGGTAAGAGTATGTTTAGCTTTGTAAGAAATGGCCAAACTGTCTTCCAACGTGGCTGTACTGTTTTGCATTCCCCCCAGCAATGAATGATAGTTCCTGTTGCTCCACATTCTTGCCAGCATTTGGTCTTGTCAGTGTTCTTATGCTTTACCAATAACATCTGGTGACACATACGTCTGCTTGGTTATCAAGAAAAATCAAGTTGGAAAAAGACAAAGCAGCCAACCATGCCTAGTGCTTAGTCCTTTCTTTTCATAAAGTGATTGTTTCATTTTATTTTTAGGCTTTTCCTTTTCTTCTTTTACTTATTTGTTTTTAATCACATGAATAAATACTACTACTTTACAAAAAGAGGAACAAAGAAACTGCACCGGTGATTGGGGAAGAAAATGGAACGCCAGGCACTGGGTTGAATGATGAAGGAAATTTTCAGAAGTGGGAGGAACGCTTGCCAGATAGGAGCTGTGTAGTTTTTGTATACACTGAGCCTTGAGAATAGATGTAAAGCTTATTACACTCATCACATTTTTTAAGGATGAGCAAGAATAAAGAAACCACAATTGAAACTCCAAGCAGCCTACCAGTTAACCACAAATATCTCTGAGAGAATAAGAGTTCACTTTTATATTTTGTATAATCAGACCACATTTTAAAAATTCCCGGAAGATTTACCATCTCATTCTTCTTACCAACTTTCTTTTTCACCTCGAATGTCCAATTGCTACTTTACGGGCTCCATTATCGATTATCAGCTCATTGAAGGCATATCCCATTTAGAAGGTAATTTTGAACAGATCTCTTTACTTTTGTCTGAGCCCTATCTTTGTAATATCCATGAAGGTTTAATCTTTCAATGCCTACAAAATATTTATATTATTTCTTTCAGAGGTTAGGAATGCACACTCACCAGATGCGGGAGGCTGGGATCTTTGGAAAAAAGGTTGACTCTAACAGAAACTATCCAATTATTACTGTGTGAATGGAAGAGCAGGGAAAATCCAGCCAGCAAAGTTGGTTTTTCAACAACTTTACTTAAGTCTTAAAGTTTTCTTTTCTTTTTCTTTTGGCTATTGGGACAGTATTTGGGGGTTGAGGAGTAGGTTCCTCGGGCCAACTACTGCATGCTGTTCTTTTGGGAACATCTTGAAAACTTCATTGCATGTATCTGTTATGTCACAGTGTTTGTTTTTTCAAACAATTTGACATTTTGAGCCGTCAGCAGCCTGGAAAGTTTGCCTTCCAGATGCAATTTCTCTGAGCGCCAATTTCCATGTGGTCCATTTCTGCCCCCTTCTCAAACTGTGGCCAGATCCAAATGCCTCGCTGACCACACTGGCTGTCTTTGCAATGCAATTGTCTATCAGGGTTTCTCCCAGGGAATGCCAAATCTGATTTTCTGCGAACTCACCTAGCCAGGCTAGTGGTGTCTGAAATCTCAGCCCAGAGTAAAACATCATTTATTTTCTTCCTGGTACTGGGTTTCTTGAAGGATCTTTCTTCTTATGTCAAAATGCCACATTTAGATCTTTGCTTACTTTTTTGAACATGGAAAATAATAACTTATTACAAGAAATATCTCCCATGCTGTCGATATTGTTTCTACCATCAGCCATTTCTTTCGTTCTTGCTGTTTTCTGATGATTTTCAAAGGCGTTCTATTTCTTATTTCTTCAGCTTTATTTGGAACTAGGAAAGAGACAAAGTAAAATTTCCTCAGATATAAAATGAGGATAATAGTACCTACAGAAAATTTATAAAGAAAGAAAGTAGATTTTTGGTTGCTTAGAGCCGGGGATGGGAACCATCATAACTATAAATGAGCATGAGGGATTTTACTGGGGTAAGGAAATGTTCTAAAACAGGATTATGGAGATGGTTGCACAGCACAGCAAATTTGCTAAAAAGCATTGACTTGCACATCTAAAACGGGTAAATGTTAAGGTAAGCACATTATACCTCAATACAATTATTTAATAAAGGGAGTGGTGGTTTCTGCATAATAAGATTCTTTTGACGATGAATTGGTATTGTCCGTGTTTCCTGGACTTTAATAAGTACTCAATAACATTAATGAAAATTGTGACTATTAACTTCCATGAAAGTCAACTCATTTCCAAATTTCCTTTTGCTCTTCAGCAATTATTCATACACACACACATTCTTAACCTCTGTATCTGATTCAGTAGGTGGCCCCGGAGTCGTACAATGTCCTTTTTTTTTTTTTTTTTTTTCCCTGCCTTTATCCAGATTTGTTTTTATTGCGGTAAAATATATACAACATAAGATTTGCCATTTTAACCATTTTTAAGTTTACAATTCAGTGGCATTAATTACATTCACAATGTTGTACGACCATCACTACTATCTATTTCTAAAACTTTTTCCTAACCCCCAAGAGAAACTCTATAACCATTAAGCAATAACTCCCCACTCCCCATCCCCTCAGCCCCTAGTAACCTCTAATCTGCTTTCTGTCTCTATGAATTTGCCTCTCCTAGATATTTCATATCATGGAATCATAACATATGTGTCATTTTGTGTCTGGCTTATTTCACTTAGCATACTATTGTCTAGGTTCATCCATGTTACAGCATGTATCAGAACTTCATTCTTTTTTTTAACTTTTTTTATTAAGATTATGATAGTTAAGAACCTTGTGAAATTACAGTTGTACATTATTATTAGTCATGTTGTAGGTACACCACTTCACCCTTAGTGCCCTCCCCCCACCTCCACTTTCCCCTGGTAACCACCGATCAGTTCCCTTTGTCTATATGTTAACTACCACCTATGAGTGGAGTCATACAGAGTGCGTCTTTCTCTGTCTGGCTTATTTCACTCAACATAATACCCTCAAGGGCCATCCATGTTGTTGTGAATGGGACGACTTTGTCCTTTTTTATCGCTGAGTAGTATTCCATTGTATATATATACCATATCTTCTTTATCCAATCATCAGTTGCTGGGCACTTAGGTTGGTTCCATGACTTGGCTATTGTGAATAATGCTGCGATGAACATAGGGGTGCATGGGACTTTTGGAATTGCTGATTTCAGGTTCTTAGGATAGATACCCAGTAGTGGGATGGCTGGGTCATAAGGTATTTCTATTTTTAACTTTTTGAGAAATCTCCATACTGTTTTCCATAGTGGCTGCATCAGTTTGCATTCCCACCAACAGTGTATGAGGCTTCCTTTTTCTCCACAGCCTCTCCAACATTTGTCACTCTGGGTTTTGGATATTTTTGCCATTCTAACAGGTGTAAGGTGATATCTGAGTGTAGTTTTGATTTGCATTTCCCTGATGATTAGTGATGATGAGCATCTTTTTATGTGTCTATTGGCCATCCGTATATCTTCTTTGGAGAAATGTCTGTTCATGTCCCCTGACCATTTTTTGATTGGGTTGTTTGATTTTTTGTTGTTGAGCTGTGTGAGTTCTTAATATATTATGGAGATTACCCTTTGTCGGATAAATAACTTGTAAATATTTTTTCCCAATTAGTAGGCTGTTTTTTTTGTTTCAATCCTGTTTTCCCTTGCCTTGAAGAAGCTCTTTAGTCTGATGAAGTCCCATTTGTTTATTCTTTCTATTGTTTCCCTTGTCTGAGGGGTTATGGTGTCCGAAAAGATTCTTTTGAAACTGATGTCAAAGAGTGTACTGCCTATATTCTCTTCTAGAAGACTTATTGTTTCAGGCCTAATCTTTAGGTCTTTGATCCATTTTGAGTTTATTTTAGTGAATGGTGAAAAAGAATAGTCAATTTTCATTCTTTTACATGTGGCTGTCCTCGTGCAATGTCCTTTAAGACATTTTTCCCTTAAGCCCTTCAGG